>NC_060143.1:16765852-21818352 GCF_021461385.2 Schistocerca piceifrons | reverse complement strand
AAAGATTTCACTAAGGAAGACACCATGGTAATAGTGGGTGGGCCTGAGATCCTGGTTACAGTATAGAGTGTGACCTGGCAAAAACTGTATCAGCAAAGAAGCATACTTGTGTTGAGTTTGTATCTGTTCTTGGGCGTCATGACCGACCTCATTTGAACTCTTCTGTCAGAAGAGTTAATTTGGAGTTGGAACAGCTGCTTATGACAGGTGCAGGGTCACACATTGGTGTGGTTCCTATTGATTCTCTCAATAGGTGGGATTATACTAGGCATAGCCTTCACCTCAACAGGAAAAGGAAGGGTAAACTGGCTGGGAAAATAGCAGCAAAGTTAAAGGGGGGAGACACTGCCATGAGTGATAAAATACCAGTGGTTATAGGGTTCCAAAAATACCCTTTTTTAGGGTAAGGAGAACAGAAAGAAATCAAGTTTCAAAAGAGGTTAGGATTGGGACAAACCTTCAGATTGAGAAAGAAACCAAAAAACATAATTCTAGATTATTACATCAGCATAAACAGCTGTTGGTTAAGAATTTTCGACAATCAGCAGAAATTTCAACTATACCCAATTTTAACTCAGTCAATGTCAAATATTGGCTATCTGTATTGCATCAAAATATTCGAGGACTGAGAAATAAAATTAATGAATTAATTATCTGATAGATGAATTAGAGTCCTCAAACACAGCTCATCTAATCTGCCTCTCTGAACATAATGTGAGCACTGGTATAGAACTTCTAAGTTTTATAGTATTTAGGTTAGCATCTCACTTTTGTAGAGCAGAAATAGGGAAAGGAGGAGTTGCCACATTCATCAGGAACTGTCATAAATTTAAGAACACAGGCCTTCATAAATTTTGCCTAGAACAGTTTATGGAAGCATGTGCAACAGAAGTAGAATTTTATAGAAAATCCTTAATAATATTAAGTGCATATCGAGCACCTGCAGGTAACTTTAATCTGTTCATAAACCATCTTGAAGCTGCACTGGCCCATTTAACAACCAAAAACAAAGAAATAGTGCATGCTGGTGACTTCAATATAGATTTCCTTAATGACTCTCCCAATAATAACTTATTTGAGCTAGTAACACCATCATTCAACAATTCCCACCATAAAGTTCCCAGCTAGGATAGCCAATAGCTCACAAACAGCCATTGATAATATCTTTATAGAAAAGTCAAATGAACAAAGTTATATTACAAAATAATATTCAATAGCCTCTCAGACCATGACATGCGGCTCCTTCTTTTAAATGTTAATACTGAACAGGATATAAAATCTGTTAAATCTTAACTCATGAGGGTAATCAATAAGACAAAATTGATTATTTTAGGACATTTCTCAGAGACATTCACTGGAGTGATGTTTCCACTGCTCATGGCATGAAAGAAAAATATAACACTTTTGCTAATAAAGTGCTTACCTTATTTGAACACTGTCTTCTCCCAAAACTAACCAAGGTTAGATCAAAGTGTACAAAGAAGCCTTGGATTACTCAAGGAATAGAGGTATCTTGTAAAACAAATCTGAAACAGATCTGATGTTGATGCTACAGCACATTACAAGAAATACTGCAAAATATTAAAGACTGTAATATGGACATCAAAACAAAAATATTACAAGGAAAAGATAGTGATATTTGATAACAAAATAAAGAAAATATGGGATATAGAGAAGGAGGAGACTGGTAGAACCAGATATGAAGAGGGTCAAATAGCATTAAGAGTACATTATTCATTGGTGACAGATGTGTGTAGTGTTGCAGAACTTTTTAACAAACATTTTATAACTGTTACTGAAAAGATGGGATTGTCAGGTTCTGTAGATGCTGCCATGGTATACCTCAGACCATACATTTCAATTAACTTCCATTATATGATTTTTACCCTCACTACCCCAGCAGAACTAATTCCATCATAAAATCTTTAAAACCAGAAACATCTAGTGGGTATGATGAAATATCAACAAACTTAATTAAAGAATGTGATTTTTAGTTAAGTAATGTATTAAGCTATCTGTGTAACAAGTCATTTATCAGTGGAAAATTTCCTGAACGCTTGAAATATGCTGAAATTAAGCCACTGTCATGAAGGTAGATAAAGAAATAACATCAACTATCCCTTTAATTTCACTTTTGCCACCATTCTCAAAAATTTTAGAGAAGGTAATGTACAATCGGCTTTATAACTATCTCATCACAAATAACATACTGCCGAAGTTGCAGTTTGGATTTGTAAAGGGTTCTGCTATTGAGAAGGCTATCTACACTTACAGTAAAAATGTACTTAATTTATTAGACAAAAAATTGCAGACAACTGGTTTATTTTGTGGTCTGCCAAAAGCAAATCACAATATCCTTTTAAGTAAATTAGAATATTATGGTGTAACAGGAAATGCTGCAAAATGGTACAAATCTGATCTCTGGTTGGGAACAAAGAACATTATTAGGAAAGAGAGGTGTATTAAGCTATCGGGCATGATCCAACTGGGAATTAATTACATGTGGGATCCCATAAGGTTGCCTCTTAGGGCCCTTACTTTTTCTTGTGTATGTCAATGACCTTTCATCAGTAACATTACCAGATGCCAAGTTTGTTTTGTTTGTCGATCATGCAAACATTGCAATAAATAGAAAAGCGAGTGTAGTCTTAGAAGGATCGGCTAAGAAAATATTTGTGGACATTAATCACTGGGTGTTGGCCAATTCTTTGTCACTTAACTTTGAAATATCAGATTAGATGCAGTTCAAAACTTGTAAGGGGTGTCACACGACTAGACGCCTAACATATGATGACAAGCAGATAGAAGAAGTGGACAGTGTTAAATTCTTGGGATTACAGCTTGATAATAAGTTCAACTAGGAGGATCACACCACAGAACTGCTGAAGTGTCTAAACAGATCTCATTTGCAATGCAAATTCTGCAGACATACGGGATATAAAAATGAAAAAGCTGGCAAACTGTGCTTACTTTCACTCCGTAATGTCATATGGGATTATTTTTTGGGGTAATTCATCAAGCCAAGCTTAAGTTTTCCAGACACAAAAACTTGCAATGAGAGTTATACGTGGTGTGAACTCAATAACATCCTGCAGAGGCCTGTTTAGGGAATTATGGATACTAACTACTGCTTCCCAATATATTTGTTCCTTAATGAAATTTGTCATTAAAAATATATCACTTTTTCAAACCAACAGCTCAGTTCATGGAATCAATACTAGAAATAAGAATAATCTTCACAAGGGTTTAAAATTATTTATTCTTGTACAAAAAGTTGTGCATTATTCAGGAACTCAAATTTTCAATAACTTGCCAGCAGCCATAAAAAGCTAAAGAACCATTACATTCATAGTAAGAGAAGCCTACAGGATCTATTGGTGGCCAACTCCTTCTACACCAGTGACAAATTTCTCAGTAGAACCAACTAATTTATATATATATACAGACACTGTGTGTGTGTGTGTGTGTGTGTGTGTGTGTGTGTGTTTGTTTGTGTGTCTGTGTGTGTATGAGTGTGTGTGTATAAGTACAATCTAACTTCTGCACTATTTCAGTGCAGTAATGCGTTCATTGTAAATAAGTATTGTAGTATAAGTATAAATAAAAAACACTTTTTTTATTCTAAATTCAGTGCATTAATGCGATCTTAGTAAATGAGTGTTGTCAAATGATTCTTTCGTAAAGTGTTCATTAAAAAAATGACGATCATTGGGGCTTGTGGAAGGTACATTAGCTTATTTGTTTTAGTTGTAAATATTTGTCATGTATTATTGTTTTTCGGGCGTGTTCTACATCCTGGAGGACCTCCTCACTATGGTTCAATGAGAATGAAAGTAATTCTAAACCTAGCAGATAGGGTACATAGAGTAGAGAGAAGACATACTTCAAATAGATCTAAACATTTAGTAAAACACTTATCAGAACCAAAATACATTAATATAGGGGTTCCACAAGGTAGCATATTAGGACCAATACTATTCCTGATATACATCAGTGAGTTTCCCAGTAGTGTTACTTATGGAAAAATTCTCTTCGCTGATGACAGCAACATTCTAGTCACTGAGAAAACAAGAGACCTCCTTGCAGACAAAGCAAATTAAACTCTCAAGGAAGTTTACAATTGGTCAATAAACAATAAAGTGACATTGAACATAAAGAAAACTAATGCCATGAATTTCAGTTTGAAGAGGTAAAATGACGATGTTCAATTAAATGTAGATGGTACCTCTATAGACTGTGTAACAAATGTTAAATTTCTAGGAATAAATATTGATTCCCAGTTGAAGTGGTGTGAACAGAATATCATCAGCATGTTTTGCCCTTAGAAGCCTATAATCAGTGCATAACATGCAGTGTCTTTTAGTTACATCCTATTCATATGAATACTTAATTCTCAGCTATGGAATTCCGTTTTGGGGAACAAATTCACAAAATATGAACACAATTTTCAAACTCCAGAAAAGAGCCATAAGAATAATAACCAAAAATAGTAGTCGAGCTCATTGTAAAGATCTGTTCGAAACCCTGGGGATTTTAACTGATCTGCGTGAATGCATTTACTAGTCAGTTGTACACATCAAAAATAACATTGGTAATTACTGCACAAATAGCTAGGTCCATGACCATGGAACAAGAGCTAGACTCAACTCACATTTACCAAGAAAAAATAGACATAAAACTTAAAACAGTGTTTTCTACCAAGGAATAAAACTATACAATAAATTACCAAAAGAGATTAAAGGAATTGAAAAAATACACTTATTTAAAAAGGCAGCTAAAAAGTACCTGTTATGCAATAAATTTTATTCATTGAGGGATTACTTAGACAAAACGGAGTAGGGGTCTGGTTAAAAAATAGTTGTACACATAAACAATAATAATGATTATAAAATGTCCAAGATTCCACATAACACCTTCACACTATGTTCTTTTTTCCTTCTTTTTTTTTACTTTTCTAGAAAAACTTATCGCCAAGCTATGCATAACACAATACTAACACCTCTAAAAGCTTTTATCCATTCTGGCTTTGGAACACTGCGACTGTCTTGTTAAATGTTTCAGGAATTACTGCAACCAAAAAAAAGGCAATTGGTTGCAGTAATTCCTGAAACCAACCACTAACACCTCTTCCTCTTTCTGAGCACAACATTGCACTCATTCTAGAGGAATGCTGACTCAGTTTATCAGGATAGCAAATGGGAAGTTTCGGTACAGAAAGTGGCCCAGAGATCACCAGTGTGTGTGTGTGTGTGTGTGTGTGTGTGTGTGTGTGTGTGTGTGTAGTGTGTGAAGTGTTATGAGACAATGTGTGTGCAGTGACTGATAGTGAGATAAGAGTGAACAGTGTGGCATTACATTATGTCATAAATTATTTGAAAAAAATTATTATATACCAGGGGTAAATCTAATGATTGTATCTAACTAGAAGTCTGTAAGTGTATGTGTATACAAATTAGCTTATTTTAAATTGATCTAAACTTGTAAATACTTTGACATGTCCTATATCCTTGTAAAAAGAGAACTGCGGATGAATAAAGCTACTACTACTACGATCGTTGTTTTCGTTATCCAGAAATATCACAACAAGGAAGCACAGAAACGTTCGGAAATTCTACAACAGACCGACGTCACAGATATAGGACTACAGTTCTGTGCGTCTGGTCGACGACGCATACTGAAAACGGGAATGAGCTGAGCTTTTTTCGTCCAGTCATTAGGAACACGTTGCTCCTCCTGCGACCAATGATAAAGAGCTGTTAGAAGAGGAGTCAATTCTTGGCATACAGTCTGTAAAATTGTATTGGTATCACGTGACGTCCGGTAGCCTTTCCTCTGTCGAGCGATTTATGTTGTTTTTATATTTTCTGTGAAGTCTGTAGACAGAATTTTACTTTAGAATTCTTTGAAGGCTTCACGCATGACTGCCCTTACGCTAATTTTGGCTTTGTCCAGTTTTTGTTTGTCTACCGAGGCGTTGACTAGGGATAAATTTGTAGCGAAGCTCTTCTTCCTTTAGTAGCAGCTTTGTAACACGGCTGCTGAAACACAGCCGCTCTTTCCCATCGCTCACAACTTGGGTCAGCACATATTTAACTAAAGAGTACTGTATAATATTGTTGAACTGTATTCATTGGTGATTAACATTGTCAGTGCTGGAGATTAAATTATCGTGTTGATCGTTCAGGCAATCTCAAATCAATTTCATGTCGCTCTGCCTAAGCAGTTATATCTTTCTACTATCCTTTATAGAACTATTTACAACCGTACTCAGTGATGTTGTAAAGACCTCAGGATCACATATTTCTTGTTCTTTCTTGATTCTGAGTCATCAGGTTTCTGACTGGTTTGATGAGATGCGCCATGATTTCCTCTCCTGACCCAAATTTTTATTTACAACTACGTCCTCAATTATTTGCTGGGTGTAATCCAATCTCCGTCTTCCTCCGCAGTTTTTACTCTCTACATCTGCCTCTAGGACATGGAAGTTATTCCCTGATGTCTTTACAGACTTGACACATGTCCTGTCATCTTGTTCCTTCTTCTTGTCAGTTGTTTCCATATGTTCCTTTCCTCGCGATTCTCTGGAGAACCTCCTCATTCCTTATGTTGTCAGTCCACCTAATTTTCAACATTCTTCTGTAGTACCACATCGCAAACGCTTCGATTCTCATCTCTTCTGGTTTTCTCACAGTCCACTACTCACTACCACAAAATGCTGAGCTCCAAACGTACATTGACAGAAATTTCTTTCTCAAATTAAGATCTATGTTCGATACTAGTAGACTCCTTTTGACCAGTAATTTCCTTTTTTCCAGTGTTAGTATGTTTTTTATGTCCTCCTTGATCCGTCTATCATGGATTATTTTGCTTCCTAGGTAGAAGAATTTCTTAACTTCCTCTGCTTCTGATATATAATTCTGATGTTAAGTTTCTCGCTGTTCTCATTTCTGCTACTTCTCATTACTTCGTCTTCAATCGATATACTCTCAGTCCATATCCCATACTCATTAGACTATTAATTCCATTCAACACATCTTGTAACTCTTTTTCACTTTCACTGTGGATAGCAATGTCGTCAGCAAATCTTATCAATGATACCCTTTTACCCTGAATTTTAATGCCACTCTTGAACCTCTTATTTCCCTCAATGATGCACAGAGTGAACAATAGGGGCAAATTGCTACACTCCTGCTTTGTGTACAACTTCTCGGTCTTCCAGTCTTATTCCCTCTTGGTTCTTAAACATAATGTACACTGATGAGTCAGAAAACTCTGCCCACCTACCTAATAGTCGGTATGTCCACCTTTGGCTCGGGTAACAGCGGCGAGTCCGCAGCTCGTGGTCGTGCGGTAGCGTTCTTGCTTCCCGCGCTCGGGTTCCCGGGTTCGTTTCCCGGCGGGGTTAGGCATTTTCTCTGCCTCGTGATGACTGGGTGTTGTGTGATGTCCTTAGGTTAGTTAGGTTCAAGTAGTTCAAAGTTCTAGGGGACTGATGACCATAGATGTTAAGTCACATAGTGCTCAGAGCCATTTTAACAGCGGCTACGCGTCGTGACACGGAAGCAGTGAGACCTTGGTAGTTCGCTGGATGTAGCTGGCACCACATCGGCACACACAAGTCACATAATTCCCGTAAATTGCGGGGAGGGTGGTGATGAGCCCTCACACCACTTTGAATCACATCCCAGATGTGTTCCATCGGGTTCAGATCTAGCGAATTGGGGGGGCCAACACATCAATTGGAACTCACCATTGTGTTCCTCGAACCACACCATCACACTCTTGGCCTTGTCACATAGCTCATTATCTTGCTCAAAAATGCCGCTTCTGTCAGGAAATATGAACTTCATGATAGAGTGTACGTGGTCTGTAGCCAATGATACTTCTTGGTCTTCAAGGTGCCCTGCATGGCTTCACTGGACCCACGGATGCCCACACGAATGCTCTTCAGAGCATAATGGAGCAGCCGCCAGCTTGTCTCCCTCCCACAGTACAGGTGTAAAGGAGCTTTTCCCCTGGAAGACGACGGATTCACGCCCTCCCATCGGCGTGATGAAGAGGGTATCGGGATTTATCAGACCACTCAACGCTCTGCCACTGTGTCAACGTCCATTGCCGATTGTCACGTTCCTATTTTAGTCGTAGTTACCTACGTCACAGGGTTAACATTAGCACATGCACGGTTCGTCAGCTGCGGGGACCCGACGTTAGGAGTGTTCGATGCACTGTGTGCTCGGACTAGCTTGTACTCTGCCCAGCGCTAAAGTCTGATATTAGTTCGCCGCCCTTATCAGTTTGCCCAGCCTACGGTGTCAGACGTCTATAATGAGGGGTGGCTGCCCAACCCCACGACGTCTGGACGTGGTTTCACCTTGATTTCGCCACGATTCGAAGGCACTCAGCACTGCACTTCTCGAACACCCTCGTGCAGTTCTTCAAATGCTATTGCCGAGCCTCCGGTCCATCGGATTCTGCCCTCGGTCAAAGAGAGATCGCGCGACTTCTCCATTCTACACACAGACTGCGCACTCACTGATACTGTCGTCATGCGTCTAACCAGCAGTCATTTCTCATCAGGTGACGCTGCTATCGCATGGACAGGTTTATACCGATAGCAGGTCGGTGGTCTTAATGTTCTGGCTGATCAGTGCATATTACCCGTCTCTCTCTACATCTTACCCATATTTTCCTCAGAACTATGAACATCTTCCACCATTTTACATTGTCGTATGCTTTTTCCATGTCGACAAATCGAATGAACATGCCTTGATTTTTCTCCAGTATTGCTTGCGTTCGCAGCCGCAACGTCAGAACCGCCTCTCCGGTGCCTTTACCTTTCCTAAACCCAAACCGATCGTCATATAACGTTCTTTTACATTCTTCTGTATACTATTTTTGTCAGCAACTTGGATCCATGACCTGTTAAGCGGATTGCGAGATAATCTTCGCACCTGTCGTCTCTTGCTGTCTTCGGAAATGTGTGGATGATGTTTTCCGAAAATCTGTTGGTATGTCGCCAGTCTCATGTATACTAAAAACCAACACGAATAGTCGTTTTATTTCACTTCTCCGCATGATTTTACAAATTCAAGTGAATGGTATCCATCCCCTCTGCCTCATTTGATCTTAAGTCGCCCAAAGCTCTTTTAATATCTGATTCTAATACTGGGTCCCCTATCTCGTCCATGTCGACTCCCGTTTCTTTTTCTGTCTCGTCATCAGACAAGTTCTCTCCTTCGGAGACGCATTCAAGGCACTCTTTCCACCTGTCAGCTCTTTCCTCTGCGTTTAAAACTGGAATTCCTATTGCACTCTTAATTATGCCACCCTCTCCTGTTGGTGAGCAGAAAGTCTAATGCGTTATTTTCACGAGTCTGTTTCCAATTCGTTGCTCAAGGTACATTTTGGACAAGGCATGGCGGGTGCTGAATGTTCGTATGACGTTCCTTGTACACTATTTCGGTGTGCTACTTCCCAAACGCTGACGGCCCATGTCGCCTTAAAGTTACAATAAGGAAACGGTCTAAGTAGGAAATACCTTTTTAAGTTAGCTGACAACAGTGTGCACAAGACAACTTTGTCCCATTCACAATTGGAAACACATCACTCCCTGATCAAAAAAAACCATAAATGGCGGTTTATGTTAACCTTGTAAGTAGGCTGTTTAGCCCATTATATTGGTAACGCCACGTAGCGCTCTGTATGAAAATCACTGGATATGCTGTGTGCAGTCTGAGGCTGGTTTGCATTGTTGTTTGCTATTGTAGTGTTGGGCAGCTGGATGTTAATAGCGCGTAGCGTTGCGCATTAGGAGGTGAGCCGCCAGCAGTGGTGGATGTGGGGAAGTGAGATGGCGGATTTTTGAGAGCGGATGATCTGGACGTGTGTCCATCAGAAACAGTACATTTGTAAGAATGGATGTCATGAACTTCTATATATATTATGACTTTTGAACACTATTAAGGTAAATACATTTGTCAAAATCTTTCATTTGCTAACTATGCCTATCAGCAGTTAGTGCCTTCAATAGTTTGAATCTTTTATTTAGCTGGCAGTAGTGGCGCTTGCTGTATTGCAGTAGTTCGAGTAATGAAGATTTTTTGTGAGGTAAGTGATTTGTGAAACGTATAGGTTAATGTTAGTCAGGGCCATTCTGTTGTAGGGATTTTTGAAAGTCAGATTGCGTTGCGCCAAAAATATTGTGTGTCAGTTCAAGCACAGTCATGTACAATTTTTCTAAGGGGACGTTTCATATGTCGACCCTTAGCCGAGAATACCTCACTGGAATCTTCTGATTTTTTCTTGTAGTTTGTGTAATTAGTGTAGCTTTTGTTTATTGCAAGCGCGTAATTGTAGAGAGAATCTCCATTGTAGTTGCAGTCTTTCATTGTTGTATAGTAAAACATTTGTGGCATACATGTAGATTTGCACCAAGTATTTCGCAGCTGCGCTTGCAATTAACTAGATATTATTTTCAGTGCTATGTTAATGTGTTCTCTTAGTTTTGCTCTTCAGATTGTGCTTTTCTGTGTTATCGTGTGAAATATTGTGACAATAATGGCGTGTGAAAAACGTAACACTAGGCTCCAAAGTAAACTGAGAAATAATAGTGACGACGAGCGTAGCTTATCAGCACCACTGTGTAGTGAATTAACAGACATTCAAAGTAGTAATTTGGTAATTGAGCATAGGGAAATGGAGTGGGCGGCAAATAATTGTGTATACAGTGAAACAAGTACTGAACAGGGAAGCATTATCGATCGATCGGTCGGCAACAGCTCGCCTCAGGAATCCGAAATGACCGAACACAATATTGCAAATACTGTAGACTCAGGTTTTGGGTCCTCTCAAATGAGTCAAGACACATTTTCTGCTTGTCAAAATGTGAATGCTGCCGGTGAAAATGCACTGCCAAAAAGCATAGGGAAACAGATTCCAGACACTAATACATTACTATTGCAATTAATGCAACAAATGGAACAAAATCAGAGACAAACACAGCAAAAGCTTCAAAAGTTAGACACAATGGAACAAAATCAGAGACAAACATAGCAAAAGCTTCAAAAGGTAGACACAATGGAACAAAACCTTCGGAAGTTAGACACCACGCTTGAACAAACACGTGAAGATTTAACTACTGAGTTACATAACATTGAATCGAAATGTCAAAAAGTCTGTAATGACGTAAAAACACAAACATGTGAGCATTTTCAAGCTATTTTTTCTCGGCATGAAAATGCATTATAGAATCACGAAGCAGCCATAAAAGAAGCGCAAACTATTGTTCGTGAAAATCATGAGATCTTGCAAGCTAAAATTGACTCAGTTGCATCTACTGATTCGGTTATGCAACTTGCAAAAACTCAGATACTCTGAAAATTGGTTCAGAAAGACACATGGAGGAAATTAGTTCATTATCAGAGAAAGTAGTTGAACTTTCGGATCAGCTAAATAATTTATCTACGAAGCTAGATGATAATCTGAATGACACAAAACCAGTAGCCTTCAATGACACAGAAGAGTGCGAACAAATTAGGAAATTCAAACAAAATCAGAATCAAAATAATACGCAACACCAAAGAGAAATCCAAGAAGTACAAGATCAATTGACACAGGTAATACAAGAATTACATATTTCAGAGGAGACTTGTGCTCCAATATAGGAAGTGGGACATAGAAATACGGAACAGCCACTAAATAATAAAACAGGGCACTTCGGAAATTATGAAAGAAATTGGCAAGGTACACCGAATTTTGAGATGGAACCGCCGAAACGACGTAACAATGACCGACATGCGACTCGCCGACATGAAGATTTTGACTATAAGCTGTTTACTACTACACGTAAATTCAAAACATTTAAGAATTCCGGCAACGACATTCATCCACAAGCGTGGCTTCATCAATTCTCTCATTGTTTTCCTCCCAACTGATCATTAGAGCACAGATTAGAATTTATGTGTGGCTATTTAGAGAATGAACCAGCTGTAAGAATGCGATCGGTCATTCACGATTGCCACAGTGAAGGAGAATTTTATCATGCCTTCCTCTCAGCATATTGGTCTCAAGCTACACAAGACCGAGTAAAACATAGATCATAATGATGAAACATTTCGAACAATCTGAATTTTCCAGTCTTGTGAAATATTTTGAAGACATGTTGCACAAGAATCAGTACCTATCAAACCTATACTGCCCCTCAGAACTCATCCGCATTTGCTTAATCAAATTACCTGAACATTTACGACATATTATTGTGGCAGGACGTTGCAAAAACGACATTGGAGCTTTTGAGGGACTCTTACAAGAATTAGAAATTGACACTGACAATCGCGGAACGCGAAAACAGGAACACAACAATTACAGGTCACATCCGTCGCAATTCCGTGATGAAAGAAATAATAACTGGACACGACAAGGCTATTCTCACGACACAAATCGTGACCAAAACTGACACTACCCGTATGACAACCGTTGGCAGAGTAGTAATAACTACAGGGAAAGATCACCTCTCCGCGGTAGTGACTATCACAGAGACAATCAGAGAAACAGATAATATGGGAACCAAAATAATTATCAAGGGAGACAGAATAACTTTAGACGCAACGGTCCAGCACGCAGTTACGATTCAGGGAGAAATTCTTCACCATGTGACCGACAAGAAAGAAACTATGGAATCTACAGACATGACGACAGACGATATGATCGTAACGACAGACCTGAATTGCATCAGAACTGGCGGGAATCAAACAGGGCAGGGCCCTCTCGACAAGTTGAACTTGTAGAAGTTAGGCCTCCAAATCCCAATAACGACACGCGCCAACAAAGACACAATAGGCAATGACTCATACCGCTGGCAGCCACACAACGTAGTTATGAAACTGACGACGCAGCTGCCATAGCTAGTAATTACGTAAAAATGGAAGACCTTAGGGACATCTTACTCCAGGAATACGACGTAAAACATAACAACATTGCATATCCTGTGACTCACATTACAGTAAATGACGTAAAATTTACGGCAGTACTTGACTCTGGCAGTCCCATTTCAGTAATTAGTGAAACAGCCTTTAGCAAATGCAACAAATCGAACGATTGCCACACACTTCCGTTACGTAAGAATAAATTACAAGGTGCAATCTTTGGAAAAAGTGTAGATGTACGCCAACAAACCAACTTAGAATTCTTTTGTTAAAGCCACAGCTTCTCTATGAACTTTCTTATTGTTCCATTATTGTCGACGGAAATTATATTGGGAGCAGACTTTTTGAATGAATACAAAGCAATCTTAAAGTTTCACGATGCTGAAATAAGTTTAGAGAAAAAAGGTAAGTCAATAGCTTTGAACTTTGAAGATTGGCTCTCAAACCATGACGAAGAAATTAATCGGCTTTACCTCCTGTTAGATAACAGTTCGGAATTTTCGACGGAACTTGACACTAACAATCACTCTGCAAGTACTGACAGGGATGATATCGATGGCGCATTTGATACTAATGAGTTAATTCAGAATAAAATTCAAACAATTGAGAATTGTAATGACACTGATAGGCAAGACCTTTCTGAGATTTTGCAAGCACATTCCACAGTTTTTACTCACAAAACAGGAACAATCAAGAGATTTCAATACCAATTTCGTGTTCGTGAGCATACTAAATTTTGTGTTAGACCATACGTAATTCCGGCACATTATAGGGACCGTGTTAGAACAGAAATACAATCTATGCTTGACGAGGGCATTATTAAGTCTGCAGTACGCTCATACAACAATCCATTACACATTGTTGAGAAGAAAAATGGATCGATCAGGCTTGTCTCAGATTCGAGACAAATCAATACTATCATCATTCCTGAAACAGACAGGCCGCAAACATTGGAAGAACTTCTTCAAAATTTTAATGGTGTAAAAGTGTTGTCTTCTATTGATCTCAGATCCAGCTTTTATCAGATCTAACTTCATCCAGAATGTAGAAAATACACAGCTTTCCTTTGTTTCGGCGTTTGTTATCAGTTTCGGAAACTTCCTTTTTGTTTGAACATTTCTTTGGCAGCATTCATTCACGGGCTAAATTCCATATTACCTGAGTTCTTAAAACGTCACATCACCTTATATGTGCACGATATTCTGATAGCAGAAGCCTCATGGGAACAACATAATCGCATCCTCAACAGCGTGTTACGTATCTTTGCAGAATCTGGAATTACAGTTAACTTATAAAAGTCTGAATTCGGTAGGACAAAGGTGAAGTTTTGGGACATATTATTTCTTCTGAAGGCATTCAGCCGGATCCTGAAAAGTTAGAAGCAATCAGAGCCATTCCAGTTCCATCCACAAAAAAAAACAAGTCCGAAGTTTTCTAGGTCTCGTAATTTTTTACCGTCGTTTTCTAAATATGCAAATTCTAGTTACACCAAAATTTTGTTCTCTCACTGGAAAAAATACTATTTGGAACTGGGACGAACAAGCACACCTGGAATTCAATTCTTTGAAAGAATCGCTACTTAACACGCCAAGACTAGCTCATCCAGACCTGTCACAAGATTTCTGCCTTAGCACGGATTCTTCTAAAGTCGGTCTTGGTGCCCATTTATTTCAAGAAGCCACATAAAATGACACTACTGTACAGAAAACCATTGCTTATGCTAGCCGAGTGCTAACAAAATCTGAAAAAAATTATTCCCTTACTGAATTAGAAGCTTTAGCTATCGTTTGGGCATTTAACAAATTCCGTTTCTTTCTTTCTGGTAAGCACGTAAGAGTATACAGTGATCATCGTTCATTACAATTTCTTATGTCTTCAAAATTAAATCACGATAGGTTAAAACGTTGGGCATTGTTTCTGCAAGAATTCCACTCCACAATAGTCTGCATTCCCGGCAAGGAGAACATTGTTGCCGACGCACTGTCACGCGCACAGGCTGGGCTTGAGAAAAGTAACACAGAAGGCAACCTCGAGAAAAATTTCAGTATTCTTTACATTCAGAAAGTCGCCTTTGAAAACTTCATCACCACATCTTTAAAGGACATACCTCATGAACAAGATAAAGATCCGATTTGGAAAGACATCAAAAGTAAATGGCATGAAAAGACACACACTCAGATTCGGCATTATTATCTGGTTAGAAAGAACATATTCTTCAAACGCTGCACTGTTGATGACAAGCTATGGGTACTTTGCATTCCAGACGATTTCGTTAATAAGCTCATTTGGTACATTCATTTCAGCTACGCACATTTTGGTCCACGAAAATGTTATCATACTCTTCGAACGACTTGTTATTTTAACAATATGGAAAAGAGAATTCGAAAAGTCTTGTCTATTTGTAAACTTTGTCAAAAGGCGAAACCATCTCCTATCTCACATCGTGCTCCGTTGTTTACTATTATTCCTTCTAAATTAAAAGAGTTTGCTGCTGTTGATCTCTTGGGACCCCTTGTCAGAATGGATTTTCGTACATTCTAGTCGCTGTTGAACTTACTTCAAAATTTGTTTCTTTCACTCCGTTACATAAGCCACTGGACGAACTGTATCCAACGCCTTTGTTAAAAATTTCTTACGTGAAGTTGGCCACATTGCTAAAGTCATTTCAGATAACGGATCGCAATTCAGATCTGCTGTTTGGCCACGCATGCTTCAGAATCATAAAATCAAACCTGTTTTTATTTCATTGTACTCACCACATTGTAACCCATCCGAATGGATTATGAAAGAAATCAATAAGCTTTGCAGACTTTATTGTCACAGAAAGCATCAGCATTGGGACAGATATTTACACTTATTTCAAAATGTGCTGAATGAAATGCCTCATGACTCCACTGCTTTACCACCTACTCTTGTACTGAAGAATGAAGAACCACCGAACAGAATCAGAGAGCTTGTACCTTTCCCGAATACACGTAAACTTCGACACAAAGACGTAATTGATTTGGCTATTAAAAATATAAAATCTGCAACAGACAAAAGGAGAACACTACATGGTAAAGCAAATGCAAAGAAATTATATATTGGTAAGAAAGTTCTCATTGAAGCTCATTCATTGTCACAGAAGAAGAAACACTTAAGTCACAAATTCTTTCTAGTTTACAATGGACCTTACAGAATCCGACGATTACCACATAATAATTGCGTTGAAGTTGGAACTCTGCGTACTAGGAAGAGTAAAGGTTTACACCACATTTCACATGTAAAACCGTTTATTGAAAGATAATCTGCTTTTTAACTTTGTCTTTGCCATAAAACTTTTCACTTCACATTTCTAGTATGCTTTGTCAGACTTAAGAAACTGTTACCATGCAACAATGTTTGAAGTTACATATCCAGTCAACAACCAAGAGAAGTTATTTAAACAGAAATTACGAATGCATTGTTATAGTGAACAGACGACACAGTGTTGTTATTTGCACATTCTTGCTTGTTAGTTGCATGATTACGTAGCGACTATCAGGCTTACATACTTAGAACATATACTGCTAATGAGATTTTAATGCAACATTTTGGTTTACTTGAAAAGATACTCTTTATTTGAAGTACATTCGGTGAGATTAAAGGTGACTTACCATTTGGTTTCTTTGGTAGCTACACGATTATATCACGACGCTACTAATATGTGACACAATTTACATTGTTGCTTTTGCGGTGTATCTGTTTTATATCTGCACAGTTTTTCTGTATTATCCTGGAAAGTAAAACATGTTTTAGTGGTAACTTTTGTGGTATAGCTACAATGAGACAGCCTTTTCCGTAGTACAACAATACGTTCATTATAGTACTTTCTTGATCACGGTAAGGTACGTAATAACTACGATATCTGTACGGAAAGCATTTCACTTTCGTTTATGATGAGGTGAGTACATTGACTTCAGCAGAACTTTGCTTACAGAGGACGATAACTACGACACTTCCAGAGAATTATCTTACAGCAAGACGCGCATTTAGCGCTACAGGACACGTATTTGAGTGATTAATTTTTTACTTCAAACTTTTATTTTTAAAGATTTTTGAATTACAAAGAAAGTTTTCCGTGATACATTTCATTCCATTGCTGTAATCTGTAACACCTGAGGGTATAATTACATTTATCCTCAGGCGCATACACACTTACTTTGTGTACCATGTGTGTGGCAAACACAAGGAGCCCTAGCTAATATGGTATTTGCTTATACAACTTTACACATCGGTACCATATTCCTCTAAAACAGAATTACACAGCTATCTGATTATTTGACAGAGAAACAAACATCTTTTTACTACATCAGTGACACATGTTTACACAGTTGGATAACTTCACACTTATGAAACTGTATTTTGTCTGTACTTTGTGAACTGTACATATTTTTTTGGAACCATTGTGATACTATGAGAGCTTTGAATGATGTATTTGGTATGGGATCATGATTTTTAAAGTACGTTTGAGGTAGATGAGCAGAGAATTTTCTTTAGGTTTTGATATTATTGGAGGAAGCTACGACGATTTTGAGATTTGACTGAGATGTTATGATGTTATTATTACGATGACCAGTGGTTAGGGACTCTGGTTTGCGAAAAAGGATGTTGGAAACCAAGATCCGTACTTTAAGAGTTATAAAACGTGTGTAAATGCGTGAATCTATCACAATGCCGGCGAAAATTTTTTGGACACTGTTATATTTATAGGATTTTTATTCTACAGATTTGTAACGCAAATACTTCGACCTGTGAAATTTTATTTGTATCCAACTGTCACTGTAGCGGAAACTGACGTCGTAAATATTTCTGTAAGGCAGGTAGGTCACTGTAAGCACCCAGCTGCACGACAGTCGCCTGGAACAAAGCTATTAGTGTGTGCCTTTCAGAGGCACAGGTGGAAAAAAAAGGAGAGGCCATTAACCTCGCTATTGACATTCCTTTCTAGAAAGCATCGCAAATACAACACGCTCATTACTTGGGAAGATACTTACATCTGCACACCTGATTATGACAAGCGTCTTTCTACGAGAGTTGAGAGAATTTCTACTAACTTATGAAATGCCACATGACTATTGAATGATATTTTTATGCTTTACTTTGTACATAGTTGCTTATTTCATTTGATATCTGGTTTCCAGCTCTGTTACAACATTGATTTTATAAAATTAAATTAAATGCATTTGCTAATATGAACACTTTCTGTCAACAGATCTATTAAATAATAATTTTATGATCCACATTCTTCGAAAAAGGAGCACTTGGAGAGGAAAGAACAATGAGAAGGGATTAGTAACAGTTACTGCATACATAATTTTGCTTTTCAACTACTTAGTAATTTTTTTTTGGTAGAAAAACTTCTTGTGGTGCACCACTTTAATGACATAGGTATTAAGATGTGAATAGACATTTCCCTTATCTGCATTGTTGTCTTTAGTCTACTATTTTTTTCTGTTTGAGCTTTGTCATGTTTAGATATAAGTTATTGCATTTGCTGCTGCTGTTTGCCAGGCATAGTGCTACTGAATTTCACTTTGTATTACTCTGTTAAGCCAGTTTTACTACTGATTTATTTTTCTTGTTGCTGCACATTGCCTTATATTAGTTGTAATATTGCAATTGCTTTGCTAATTTATATCTACTGCTGCTTGCTTTGCCAATTTCCATTTTTTTGCATTGCTGTTTGTGTTAATTGTTTTGTGCTGCTGCATTGCGTCGTCCCTTAGTTTAGCATCTGAGCTCAGTAAATTTAAGTTAGCTTAAGATGGGGTAGGCTATATAAGAGAACGACTTGTGATGAATTGGATGAAATGCATTGAGAAGCTATAAGAAAATTGTTTGGCCAAAAAAGTAGTGTATAGTGGAGAAAAACTATTTTTGAAAGAGGATGTGAACAGAATACAGAAAGCATGCTTGGATAGGATTTTTTTGGTGGAAACAAATGTTGAAATAAGAGGAAAGATCTACGGAATGAAGTTTTGGGTTGGACTGCAGTACCAATTGTCACACTGAACACAAACCCTGCCCTGTACTTCTGTGTTATTATGCTATGTGAATTTGTGTTTTTCCTGTCTTTATGTGTTTAGCTAATAAGAATTATGTTGTAGAATATTTCTAATGATATGTTATTTACTTTGTAGAGATGTTTAGACATTATTTATTCTGTTCCCTTTCAATGCTCATATGTGAAATTAATGTTTCGAAAACTATTCTCATTATTTTATATATTTACTTATGTCGTAATTCCTGTAACACTGATGTATATGTTTATTTCTATTCTTTTGTAAAGCCTGTATTACTACAAATGTTATCTGTATTATTATGTTTTTAATGATGTTTTCTGTATCTTTGTAATTGTATTCTCATGTTATAAAATTGTAATGAACACCAGTTCAGCAAATTAAGTAACTTGTAAGCATTCATTTCAGTGCACATGTTTCTGTTGGTCATAGTAATGCACAATATGTGAGAAGTTGGGACTGTTAGTATTTGCACGTGTGTTAATAATTCAGCAAGGGACTGGTTAACAGCATTGCTGGTTCTAAGGACAATTCCAAACTTTGTGAGTGCACACGTGGTGCTTTATGGACTTGCTATATTGTCCGCAAGACTCTTCGATGGTGATTGTGCACCTGCACAGTCGAAACAGATGGCTGCTGGCCGTCTCTACAAGGACTGAAGTGGGTCTGCACCTTCAATGGCCCACCAATACCATTATTTCTACAAGGACTGCAGTGGGTCTGCACCTCTGGTGCCCACCAATACCATACTCTCTACTAGGACTACAGTGGGTCTGCTCTGTGATGACCTACCTACCAATATTTTTCAAAACTTCTACTGACTCTGCTGTGGGTTTGCTCTGTTGTGGCCCATTACCTGTCTGCATGTCAATAGTCAGCACTGTCTTTCCGTTGGAAGTACAACACTACTTCTTCAAGACTGCATGGAAATCCACTACTTCTGTGTGCAATTTCTTTTACTAATGAGACTGTGAAAAAAACTATTATGATGAATGATCGGGACTGTCTTTATGGACTGTGAGAAAATTTTAGCTTTTGACCAACATTGTATCAATAAGTGTGTGCATTCGATTTCTTTGTTATTGTAATTATGATTACGAAAAATTTTTTTCAAATCTGTATTGGCCACTGCCCAAAACAATTTGTAAAATTTTTTGTGAGGAGCATGGGGGCTATGTAAGTAGGATGTTTAGGCTTTTATATTCGTAACGCCACGTAGCGCTCTGTATGAAAATCACTGGATGTGCTGTGTGCAGTCTGTGGCTGGTTTGCATTGTTGTTTGCTATTGTAGTGTTGGGCAGCTGGATGTTAACAGTGCGTAGCGTTGCGCAGTGGGAGGTGAGCCGCCAGCAGTGGTGGATGTGGGGAAGTGAGATGGCGGATTTTTGAGAGCGGATGATCTGGACGTGTGTCCATCAGAAACAGTACATTTGTAAGAATGGATGTCATGAACTGCTATATATATTATAACTTTTGAACACTATTAAGGTAAATACATTGTTTGTTCTCTGTCAAAATCTTTCATTTGCTAACTATGCCTATCAGCAGTTAGTGCCTTCAATAGTTTGAATCTTTTATTTAGCTGGCAGTAGTGGCGCTTGCTGTGTTGCAGTAGTTCGAGTAATGAAGATTTTTTGTGAGGTAAGTGATTTGTGAAACGTATAGGTTAATGTTAGTCAGGGCCATTCTGTTGTAGGGATTTTTGAAAGTCAGATTGCGTTGCGCCAAAAATATTGTGTGTCAGTTCAAGCACAGTCATGTACAATTTTTCGAAGGGGACGTTTCAACCTGCATTACATAGTTAATTGTAAGTACCAGTTTGCTTTGGTCAGAAGACCAATGAGAAAAATTTTTCCAGTGACAAAACAGAAAAAGAAAGGGGAACCCTGCTGGATGTGAGGGTATTGCAACTCTTCTGAATTGTTTAAATGGGTAAGGCATGTTTTATATCCGTTTGTCCAAGTATAACGCATTATGGGATCATCACTAGTAAAAAACTGAAGTATGGTGTTCAGTACAACAGAGGAAGATGCAACGGATGAGAGATTTCCACAATGGTGTCGTACCCGCTTAAGAACGTTGTCCTTGTAGACTAACAGAAGTTGAATCAGTTCAATATCAACCTAATAAAAGCTATTTCAGCAGCGTTCAATGAATTCAAAAGTAAAATCTTGCCTACGACTCTGACGAAATATTCCTCTTACCCAAATTCAGCAAACGGATCGACGTAATTTATTCCTGATCCTAGTGAATATAACAGAGAAACTGAAATACTAAATAGCATTATATAATGCATTTTATTTCAGACACTAAAGGAAACCAAAAACACTTCCGAGAAAATTCGCCCAGTGGAAGAGCAGTCAAAATAGGCGAACGCGTTTGTCGGCTTACCTATAGATACTAGACCGTTTCTGAAAAAACGACCGTCAAAGTTGCTGTATCCTGCCTGCTCATCAAATATGGGGTGTCTACGAAACCTGCTTCCTCGGATCGCTAGACAACAATTCAAGCAAGACGTATTAATGAGTTTCTTACCGAAAATAAATGACAATACTTAACTTTGAGAAATACGAGGGTGAGTCAAATGAAAACCTTAAATATTTTTTAAATATTATTTATTGTGTAGAAGTGGTACAAAGCGGTATCGCTTTTCAACATATTCTACCCCACGCTCAATGCAAGTCCTCCAGCGCTTGCAAAGTGCATAAATTCCTTTAGAAAAAATTTCTTTTGGTAGTCCGCGCAACCACTCATGCACCACGTGGCGTTCCTCTTCATCAGAACGGAACTTCTTTCCTCCCATTGCGTCTTTGAGTGGTCCAGACATATGGAAATCACCTAGGACAAGGTCTGGTGAATATGGTGATTGAGGAAGACACTCAAAATGCAGGTCTGTGTTTGTTGCAACTTTTGTACGGGCAGTGTGGGGCCTTGCATTGTCATGTTGCAAAAGGACACCTGTTGACAGCAATCCACGTCGCTTTGATTTGATTGCAGGCCGCAAATGACTTTTTAGGAGAACTATGTATGATACACTGGTGCCAGTGGTCCCTCTAGGCATGTAATGCTTCAAAATGACGCCTTATTCATCCCAAAAGAGAGTCAACATAGCCTTCTCTGCTGATGGTTCTGTTCGAAACTTCTTTGGTTTCGGTGTTCGCTCTCTTCGTTTCCCGTTGGTGTAAGTGAACCCAGGTTTCGTCCCCAGTAATGATTCTTGCAAGGAAGCCATCACCTTCTCGTTCACAGCGCTGAAGAAGTTCTTGACAAGCATCAACACGTCGTTCTCTTATTTCGGGAGTCAGCTACCTTGGCACCCATCTTGCAGACGCATTGTAAAACTGGAGCACATCAAGCACAATGTGGTGTGCTGACCCATGACTAATCTGTAAACATGCTGAAATGTCATTCAGTGTCACTCGGCGGTTTTCCTTCTCTATGGCTTCAACTGCTGCAATGTTCTGTGGAGTCACAACTCGTTGTGCCTGACCTGGACGAGGAGCATCTTCCACTGAAGTCACACCATTTGCGAACTTCCTACTCCAGTCGTAGACTTGCTGCTGTGACAAACATGCACCACCGTACTGAACCTTCATTCGTCGATGAATTTCAATAGGTTTCACACCTTCACTACGCAAAAACCGAATAACAGAACGCTGTTCTTCCCGGGTGCAAGTCGTAAGTGGGGCGGCCATCTTTATACTGATACTGCGACGGTATGTGTGCATCTGCACTATTCTGCCACCTACAAGCCATTCTGCACGCTGTTTGTAGCACGCTTACCAATTTACATGATAACGGCGCTAAATTTCGATTTGTTAATACAAATTTAAGGATTTCATTTGACTCACCCTCATACATGACGGTTGCGGTCAGTGCGGGCTAAGGATGTGCTGTGGCTGCTGGAGGACTGCTTGTTTCTCTTTTTTATGTCCCTCTTAATACATATTGATAGAACAGACATCGCACTAGACTAATCTGGAAACTCGTTATCCAATAGGCGGGTAAAATTCCGCTTTAGAAATAATTTTGTTTGTAATGGGAAACAGGCGCTTTCCATTGACAGCGGGCGTCACAGGAAACACGTGATGACCAGTATTTGTTTAGTCTGACTCCAGCTACAATTGTAGAAACGAAATTGCAGGTATCTGCCGAAACACCAGTGAAAATGTGCCTGACGAGTCTTGGAGGTGACACTCTGCATAATGGTTAGTAGTGGACCCAAAATTGAACCTTGTGGCTTTCCCCTCGCCGTTTCTCCCCAGTCACTAAAATTTACTCTCGTTTCAATGCTGTTTGAATTATTCATCAAAACTTTTTATATTCTGTTAGTTATTAATAATAATAATTATGCTGTATTTGGTCTTTTTTTAATACGATAAATAAAAAAGGGGGACAGTCTGTGTAAACCTATCTAACTGCATGATAGTAAGGACTGTAAAAGAAAAAACAAAATAAATATTCAGTCTGGAAATTGTGTGTTTTACATGTAAAAGACCAATACATTGCTCTATTAACTCATGATAAAGAATATTTAAGAAATGAAAAACTGTTGAAGTTATAAAATGTAGTAAACAACGATGGTATGATCCCTAATTCTGTAATACTATATACTTCGTGATAAAGTTCTTAATTCTGCCATAATTTTCTTTCGCATTGACGAAGTTCACTTAACGCAATTTTATTTCATTTTCAGCATCGAGGTCACTGTCACTAAAATTTGCACAAATATTACACGTAATCACCGTAGCATCAGGTGAATCAATGGACTGATAACTTTCATCGAACCACCACAGACAGGAACAACACTGAACCCAAGCACTTTTATTCTTTCCACAGCTGTAGCTCTCTTAACAAGCGGCGCAGGTGTCGTTTTTTCTGTTGTTCTTTGAATTATTTTTTTCTCTTAGACACTGATTTCAGTGGGCTATAATGGTTAGTGGATTATTTGGTTAAAATGAAGGTCGAACCCTATTTCCTGCGTTTTGTATTAGGTATGAAATTAACTAGCTTAATTTCCAGTTTACTAGTGAGGGCAAATGGTCTACCCATTTTGTCAATAGTCACATTGTCTTTTTCACCATCAATGAGCACTACATTCTACATAGTCTTTTTAAGTACTCCATGGAATGGAGAAATATTTAGCAGCTTTGTATGTCGACCACTCTTCTTCCAAAACTTTCTGATGTGCTTCACGAAGGTCATCAGTTGAAAAGGATTGTTTCCTCTTGCTGACGTAACCCATTTTTGGCTTATCCTTCTTCGCACGTTCCCTTAGAGATGAAGCCATTGTTTCTGAAATGGACACAAAACTTAAGAATTGTTATTGTTTTCCTAAGCAGATGATTCAGTAATAAGTCATTTAAAGCTAACTATGACGGTTAAATTTATAATTATGTTCCATTGATAACAAAATTGCATACAATTCTCTGATTAATTATTAGAGCAAACCACATAAATGAATTTGTATTACAGGATCAACGTAGCAAACGACATATTTCCCTCCGCACAACAAACAATAAATTACATGTTCCGCGCAAAGCGCTCATTCCCCTCCAGAATGTCTTGACCGTGTGAAGACATTCCTGCCATTTGTTGAGGGTAGTTGGTACTATGTGCAGAAGGCTACCTCTCTTAAGGACGAAGAATATGTCTGCTATCACGAATTAAAGTACGTTAGGTAGGTTTACCCTACTTCGCTAAAGAGTAAATGGAAATGCCGTGTGGCTAGTGCCTCCCGCCGGGTAGACCGTTCACCAGGTGCAAGTCTTTCGAGTTGACGCCACTTCGGCGACGTGCGTGTCGATGGGGATGAAATGATGATGATGATGAGGACAACACAACACCCAATCCCTGAGCGGAGAAAATCTCCGACCCAGCCGGGAATCGAACCTTTTTTTTTGTAACCATATATATTTATTTAAATATATTAACAACGATACATTAAAAAAGGACATTTTATTCTATTAACGTATTATATTCCTAGTGTTGGTTAACATTGCTGTCATTTTATAGGTTTTCGTTTGTATATTATTTTCTTTTTCGTTTTTCTTTTATTGTTGTTCCTTGAACCCTTTTACATGGCCGTTTGTCATCTTTTTTTGGGTAAAACATTGCAGGACAGGCATAATAATTTATGTGTAGCATCGACACATTGATTTTGAGTTCATGTTTCTGTATGTGATGCACTTGTGATACCACAGGCACATTGTGCATTCTGGTTTGACCTCTGCCTCTAGTTTGCACTGTTAGGTGGGGCAGTATGAGGGAAACATCGGCATGATAGATGGAGCAGAAGTGGAAGAAACTTTTTTACATATACTACAGATTATACATAAATTAAAGAAGAGAGAAAAATATAAGAGAAGGAGAGAGGGAAGTGTGAGTAAACAATATAAATTTTATTGGGCACATAATAAAGGAAATCATTTAAGAAAGAAATATGAGTAGTTGGCACTTTCCACTAAGTAATGCTTGTATCCTAGACAATATAGTACAAATAATGAAAAAAAAAATTTAAAAAAAGCTGGTAGTACTACTGGGCATACTTTTGACACTGATTTGGCTGCGAGTATGACAGATGTTTGGTGAGAAGCACTTTGTATCACTGATTTCACTAACAAGGGAACCTCCCCATCGCACCCCCCTCAGATTTAGTTATAAGTTGGCACAGTGGATAGGCCTTGATAAACTGAACACAAATCAATTGAGAAAACAGGAAGAAGTTGTGTGGAAGTGTGAAAAAATAAGCAAAATATACAAACTGAGTAGTCAATGAGCCACATAAGCAACAAAATTGACTATGTTAGATCAGGAGCGCCGTGGTCCCGTGGTAGCGTGAGCAGCTGCAGAATGAAGGGTCCTTGGTTCAAGTCTTCCCTCGACTGAAAGTTTTACTTTCTTTATTTTTGCATAGTTATTATCTGTCCGTTCGTTCATTGACATCTCTGTTCACTGTAATAAATTTAGTGTCTGTGTTTTGCGACCGCATCGCAAAACCGTGCGATTAGTAGACGAAAGGACGTGCCTCTCCAATGGGAACAGAACACATTTGTCGCAAGGTCATAGGTCAACCGATTCCTCCACAGGAAAACACATCTGATATATTCTATAGAGCACTGGTGACGGCATGTGAGTCACATGACAGGAATATGTTGTCCACCCACCTAACTTGTACACTTGGCGAATGGGTAAAAAGATTCTTCTACCTTGCCCGATTTAGGTTTTCTTGTGGATGTGATAATCACTCCCAAAAAAGTGATGAAAACATAAGAGTTTGTCACATAAACTGAAAATAAAAAATTAAACTTGTCACTCGATGGAAGATTTGAACCTAGGACCTTTCGTTCCGCAGCTGCTCACGTTACCACGAGACCACGGCGCTCCTGCGTTCCTATTGTCCTTAATGTTGCCTATCTTCCGTTGAACTACTCAGTTTGTATATTTTGCTTATTTTTTCACAGTTCCACACAACTTCTTCCTGTTTTCTCAATTGATCTGTGTTCAGTTTTTCAAGGCCTATCCACTGTGCCAACTTATAACTAAATCTGAGGGGGGTGCGATGGGGAGGTTCCCTTGTAAGAAGAAACACTTTATACTACTATACTTCACTATTTGAGGCGAGAGGAGAAAGCACTTTATCTGTTCTCTTGCATTTGTTCACTGTCACTGCACACGTTATTCTATTCTTGTGGTGAGTGTGGTTGAGGTGGCTGGTAAGTTCTCGCGGTAGCGCCTGTGCTGCTAGGCCGTCTTGTTTTCCTCCCATAGGTCCGTGAGGAAGGCCAGCTGGTCGGTCTGCCTGCGCGCTACGGTAGCGTGTGCCGTCATGGCGAGGATCCAGAGAGTCGCCAGTCGCTTGGGTCGTGGAAATGAGTTGCAGTCTGGGGCGGTGATTGCTTCCACTGTGATGCTTCCCGGCGCCGTTCTGTTGATATGGCCCACCATCTGCTGGCACGCTTCCCATATGCTGGTGGCATCCCCGCAGGTGAACCGGTGCTCGAGGGTGTCGGTCATGGCACATACGTCGCACTTGTCACTTGCGACGAGTTTTATCTCCGCCAGTCTTTGGTTTGTTGGTACCGTTCTGTGAACTATTTTGTACCATGTCTCCTTCGCATGTTTAGGCAACACGTTTCTCCGAGACGGGCCGTTAGGTATGACATTCCGTCGCGCTGACCACTCAGCTACCAGGGGCGGACCGCTAAAGAGCAGAAACGCGCTGTATCAACGCAGTGAAATTACAGTATTACGTGTGGTGCACCGTTAATTTTACGAACTCGGAGAACGTTGTGGGGGCTAGCGGCAGAGCGCTGGGGAACTAAATACGGCTCCTTAATAAAGGCGTGTCGCCGGCCCTCTTAGGGAGGGTGTCGGCCGCCCTCGGCGAGCACTCGGCGCCCTTTGTTGCGGGCCGCCTCCCGGCTGCGGGGGCGTGCGGCGTGTCCGTTACTTGTCGCGCCCGCCGGCCGCCGCCATTGTGCGGGGGTGTCGCGTTGCGGCGTCAAGTGTTTGCCTTGCGCAGACACAGCCGCAGCCACAGTGGCAGCCCCCGCCCTGTGCGGGGGCGGCCGGGGGCGTGGGGTGAGGCGAGTGGCCCGCTAACACTGGCGCTGCTTCTGCTGCCCTTCCCTTTCTGCCGTCCTGTCGGCTCCTCTCGCTTCCAGCAATCACTTACGTCTATCTACACGCGCTACGTCGAGACCCAAAAGTCTTTGGTTCCCATATCCCATAAATTGCGAAACAAACCACGAAAACAGTTGGGAGGAGAGAAGAGTATTTTTCACTCGTCTCATCACTTTCTGCGTTTACAGTACACTCCATGGATTTAATCGTCACCGAAGCCGAGTTTCTACAGGCAGCGATAACATGCACATCCATTCCTCAAATGGTTCGAATGGCTCTGAGTACTATAGGACTTAACATCTGAGGTCATCAGTCCCCTAGAACTTAGAACTACTTAAACCTAACTAACCTAAGGAGATCACATACATCCTAGCCCGAAGCAGGATTCGAACCTGCGACTGTAGCGGTCGCGCGGTTCCAGACTGAAGCGCCTAGAACCGCTCGGTCACAACGGCCGGCCATCCATTCCTCCACCTGCCGGAAACACTCTAGTGGCTCATTGCCATATCAGCTGGTATTATGGACAGAAAAGTTAATGGCGCTTAACTCAATGGTCTCATCCACCTTCGCCTGTGCTACCTCACCTTGCTAGGTTCAAGCAAGTGTAGGATAGTGCCTTATAATATGGCTTTCTGTTGTCTTTTACTAGCTTGCGTTAAGACCGTACAGCTACTTTTGAAATGTAGTTGATTCATTGTCTTAGTGATATGACACGAATAGTGTTTACTGAAAGGTAAATAGATTGCACATTCCCATGATGATGACCGGAAAGTACCGCGTGCGTCACTAAATTGAGGATGTTCGTTACATTACTTTACCACACCAGTTTTCGTATCCCAGGCGGCTTGAATGAAAAGAGTTTTCCCCAGTTAATGGCCGACATAAATACTGACTGCCATTGGAAGTTATGTTATTACTCTACCCAGTAGCAGAGCGTGGGTAGACATGGACTATGACCCACTAACTGGGAGCCACTGATTCGAATCGATACGGGGGGAAAGGTGGTAGAAATCACAACACAAACAAAAGATTCTGAAATTAACACAAAAGATATTTTCTGAGATTATCACAGAACAACGTACTGTTAACCGAGGGCTTGCTCCACTGGACGTCATATAGAAATAGCATTCAGCTATAACTACGGAAGTTTATCTGAGAACAATTCAGAGAGAGAGACTGAATCGTGGGAACTAGATTTAGTAACAAAAGGGGGCGGGGAGGGGGGGGGGTTCACAGAGTTCGGTGAACATTACCCCATTGCTGTTGCTGCTGCTCTTCCGTAGTATCGCGAAACACTAGCTATGGCCAAACGACTGAAACGGCGATCGAACACTTGCAACATTGTTAGACTGTGCTCGAACTGATGACTATTAAACTTTACCGTAGCGTTGCGGAGCGTACCTACGGACAAGAGCCGGTCGTGGGCGACGTGGCAGCTGGTGGACCTTCCAGGAAGACGCTGAAAATGTCTGAACGGCGTTGCTCAGGGATTTTGTTAGCCGGTCAGCATCTCACAGCAGTGTGCGCACGGCTCAAACAAGTAGTTCTGGTGCCAACATGCTGGGTAGTCAAGCGGCTAGGAGTCGCCTTCTGGGCTACAGAACTCACCGCTTCCTTTTTGCACCAGAGGCATCGTAACCTGACGCTACCTCGGCCATTGGGACGGAGGGCTTCTGTGTTTTGTGGGCCCCTAGAGACCAAGACGGCGCTCCGTTTGAACCTGAATCTTTTTAATGGCCACCGCCATATTGAACAATTTATTAATTACTCTCAAAATGACGGCAACCGATATCTTGTTACAGATTACGATCCTCCGTATGTAGGGAATTTTTTTTATATGATTTCTTTCGTTTCTATAATTACTTAGTGCTTTAATTCGTGGTTTAATCTTTAGATGCTTGGAAATAAAACTGATGTGCAAATTGTAGATAGATGAACTGTTTGCTCCACGCCGCAAGGTCCTGAATCTATTACTTGATTTCATATTCATCACTGACTCCGTGACACATCCTTTGTTAACGGCCTAACGCGGCCGCACAAACACTCGTCACTGCTCGTGACGTTATGGGAGGGTTTGTAACACAACGTATTATAACCGATATCTCCAAGAACATCAGCAATACCCCCTAGGTGGCTATGCTCTCATTCTGCTTTTGTCCATTCAGCAGCACACGTCTTCAATCGTTTGTTTGTATGCGTGTATGTGAATAGGTAGCGTCATGGCAAAAACGTGAGCTTTGTCTTCAGTTACGTAAATACCTTATGCTGTGACCTTCTCCACCAGACATCACGGCGCCTAAAGTATCAACAACCAAACTGACAGCCTGCAGCAGCGGGTTGCCCGTTTCGCAGGCACATCGAAGCACTAAACAACTGACAGGTAATATTGATGAACGGCCACAACAACAACAACAACAACAACAACAACACAGCAAAGACACCAGCGGCCACCAGGGGCCACAACCGGCCCACATAAACATAAGGAAGAGGTCGCTGCAGATCCCTGAACTATTTTCACACGTCAACCCACGTGATGGAAAATAGTTCCGAGGTACTCATCCAACGAAGCGCCATAAAGGCCGGCGCTCCGCCGCACATCGGCAGTTCATCGACCGCCAGCAGACGTGGATAGCTGCCGCCCCGGCAGCCCGGATTGGATCTACTCGCTGACCTCTGGATTAGGCTTGGTATATCGGAGAAGTCTCTGGCGGAGACTAGTAGGAAATTATTTCAGTTGTTTTCTATATTATTCTTGTATCTAGTTGTGATTCGAAGATGGATCACTGTTTTGTGTTGGTGTTATACTTGGAGAATTTGTTTTGGTTAATTGAACAGTCCAATAAATTGTTTTCGGACTTTGATGATTAGTTTCTTCTGCTTACGCAGACATATCACCTTATAAAGCGGAAACATGTTCTTAAACCTTTCTTAGGAGTCCTTGATCGATTGTCAAAGATCTCGGGCGTCGCTACCATGCCGCCTCGCTAGGAGGCGACAGAATCGCGACTCTGCAAAACAAAGTAGCATGCACGGGGCGGCGAAAATCCCGTCTGCGAGAAGTGCTCTGTGTGATGCGCGTCAGCACCGGAGAGTCCGTTGTCGTCGTTGTGGTGGTGGTGGTGGTGGTGGTAGTTGGAGGGAAATTCTGCAGGCGTTGTGCGGTGGGGCTCTCGCAGTTGCATACATGGTGTCCTAACATAAACCACCTAATGGGCGACACAGTGGGGTAGCCATAGCAGCCATGGTAAATTGTTATAGGCCACGGTCTGTTCCCAGAGTTATTGTGTGTCGACTCAAATATTATCCTTTAAAGTTTTTGTTGACACAATTTTGCTTTACACGTTCTTATTGTGTGCGTACACTTGGCGTAGTGCCATAAACTTTCTGTTGGTTTTTTTTATTTTATTTAAATAGTTATGATGTTTGAAGCGAGTTGCTAGCTTGTAAAGCCTTGTGGCTCTCCGCCAGCTGGTCATACTGAGCCGAAATTGAGTTTACACAAGTTAAAATTCTATCTCAGAACAAAGTGTATTTCCTCTTAAAAATTTTCTTTGACGCTTTTGGCCGCAGCCCTTTTAGCGAATATTAAGTTTTTTTACTGGTTCTAAATTAGCTAATTTAATCTGATTTTTACCCCAAGACTGGCTACATAAGTTTCAAGCAGCTTTTCTTTAATTACAATGAATGATTATTTGCCAGTGTACGTTTTCTAATATAAGAGCGTTTTAGATTTTGCTTGCACCCGAAATGAGTTAATGTATTCTGCCAAGGCAGCGGTCAGGAAGGCCGTAGGGGCTGTTTGTTTGGAGGCTATACAGTTTGTTATGTGCCAACGTCAATGTCATATAAACATATTTTTTAAATTACTAAAATTGTTATGGTTGTTAATTTACTGCTGAATAAATCTATGCAATTTAAGTGTGTTTCTGTGGGTTTGTATCCACGGTCCTTCCACGACAGAATTGAGCATGGTTAAGTTTTTATCCAGCAGTACTACCAGGACTGCTCACTTACAATCACTCATTTAGCACAGCATATTCCAAAAGTAGGTATGGTGGAACTTAAATAGTGGCAACACTGCTGTGGAGATACTATGCAATGGAATTTACTATTGTCGCTGATAGAACACGTTGTTGACATACCTACATTACCTCCGAGCCAATGGACTCGCCCGTTCCACGTCATCGGCGTGCGCACAATCGAGGGAAACAGTCACTTGCGAGCGAGCGGCCTAACGTAACGGTGTCACTGTTTTCGAAACAGGAACAACGGAGCTGGATCAAGACTGAACGCGCCAGAGGTCGTACAGCACGACAGTGTTATCAAGGCCTTCAAGAGACGTGCGGGCAACCGGCATTGCCGTACAGAACAGTTGCACGTTGGGCAAAAGCCTTCAACGAAGATCGGCAAATTGTGGCAGACATGCATCGGGCAGGTCGTCCTAGCGCCTCTGAAGAAGTACATGCTGCTGCCGCCTTAGTGGACAGTGGTCGCTTCGAGATCTCGCCCATGAAACCGGTTTAGCGCATACGACTGTGTTTAGCATCCTGAAGGAACGCCTGGGCATGCGAAACATTGCATCACGATGGGTTCTGCATGACTCGACGGAAATGCAGAAATGGATGCGTTACGACGCTGCTCAGACGCATTTGGAGCGCTATGAGCGCGAAGGAGAGGCTCTCTTACGCCGTATCGCAACAATGGATGAGACACGGGCCACATTGTACTAGCCGGAACTGAAATGCCAATCCAACGAATGGCGTCATTATGGTTCGCCGCGAAAGTCGAAAGTGCGTCAGCGCCCGGGTATGGTGAAAGTTATGGTGATTCTCGTGTACGACTGTGATGGTGTTATCCTAACGCATTACGTTCCTCCACTGCAGACCGTCAACGCACAGTATTACTGTTCGTTTTTGGAGCATCACCTGCCACCAATTTTGCGCAACCTACACATCATTTTGCACGACAATGCGCGGGCGCAAGCTTTGGCTGCTCTGTTCGGTCGATGGGACTGGGACTGGGAAGTACTGTACCATCCACCATATTCCTCGGACTTAAGTCCGTGTGACTCTGATTTGATTCCGAAGATGAAGGAACCACTTCGTGGCGTTCGCTTCAGAACTGTTCCAGAGATTCGACAAGCAGTAGACCGCTCCATTCGTACCATCAACAGAACAGGCTCTGCTAACGGTATATTACGCCTTCCACATCGCTGGCAGCGAGTTCTACACAACGCTGGTGACTACTCTGAAGGACAGTAACAGGTGCATACATGTAACTCTTTTGTATCGGTTGTGAATAAACAGATGCAACTATTGAAGTTCCAACCCTTGTAATCTGACTGAGAGTAGCGACTTACGGAAATTCGCTTGACCAGAGAATATCTAACATTGCAAAGGTGTTTTGGTTCAAAATTGGTGGTTCGTAGCGTCGCCAGAATGATTCCCCATGCGAATCTTCACTACTTATACAGTATCTGACAGAAAGTATTCGTACGCCCATGTTTAATGAATAATTGACCACTAGATGTCACGAGAGGCCCAGCCATTAGCGTAAGAGAAGATGGGGAGTACTGATACGTCAGTGGAGACGCAGCAACAGCAAAATGGGTCACTCAGGAAAGCTCAGTGACTTCGACCGATAACTAGACATTGGACGACACCGGATTATCATATCCATCAGGGACATTTCAGCCATTCTAAAGTTGGCCAAGTCAGTTATTAGTTATGTGACTGTGGAGTGGCGAAGGATCAACCACCTGGGAGACGTCATGTACTGACGTGCTGAAACATTGAGGAGGGTGGTTGTAAAAAAGCGTGTAGAATCAACGGAAGAAATCACTCGTGAGTTGTAAAGTGTTACCAGCAGCCCAGCTAGCACAGTGAGTGTGCGTAGGGGCTTAAAAAGAATGTCGAGCAGCTCCTCATAAGCCAGGCTTTTCTCTGGTCAGCGCTAAGCGACACTTGACGTGGCGTAAGGAGCGAGGCGACTGGACAGTGGATTAAAAACGAGTCATCTTGAGTGATGAACTATGCTGTGCCTTGTGGCAGTCTGATGGAAGCGTTTGGCTTCGACCGATGCCTGAAGAAACCTACTTGACAAGGTGGACAGTGCCTACACTGGCGTACAGTGGAGGTGGTGATACGGTATAGGGGTGTTTTTCGTGGCTAGAGCATCGTCCTCTTATTCAGCTTAAGAAAACGCTAAATGCAGAAGGACATGAACACATATTGCAGTGTTTTTTAGTACGTGTAGTAGAGGAATAGACTGGAAACGACGATTGTGTTAGCTTGACAATGTACCGTGTCATAAAACAGCATTTGTAAGACAGTGGTTTGCCGACAGTAACATGACTGACATGGACTGGCCTGCCCATAGTTCCACCTGAACCCAACGGGACACCTTTGTGATCAGTTAGAACGTCGTCTTCGCTCCAGCGTCCACCATCAGTACTTTCTCTGGGTTGAGCTGTTGAGGAAGGATGGGCTGGCATTACTCCACACACATTCACACGCCTCACTTAAAGTGTCCCCAGCACATTCCAAGCCGCCATAAACAGGAAGAGTCGACTCATTCAGTATTAATGTTAGCTATTAGATGTCCGGATACTTATGAGCAGATAGTATACGTGTACGGTATGACATTCTTAAGTTGTTCACCACTAATCTTGCAGTCGGATAGTATTGGGTTCTTTCTTTTTGTTGTAGGCATTATCTTACTTTAAAGAGAAACAAAGTGGATATTCCCAGAATGAGATTTTCACTCTGCAGCGGAGTGTGCGCTGATATGAAACTTCCTGGCAGATTAAAACTGTGTGCCCGACCGAGACTCGAACTCGGGACCTTTGCCTTTCGCGGGCAAGTGCTCTCCCATCTGAGCTACCGAAGCACGACTCACGCCCCGTACTGGCAGAAGTAAAGCTGTGAGTACCGGGCGTGAGTCGTGCTTCGGCAGCTCAGATGGTAGAGCACTTGCCCGCGAAAGGCAAAGGTCCCGAGTTCGAGTCTCGGTCGGGCCCACAGTTTCAATCTGCCAGGAAGTTTCAAAGTGGATATTTCGTGCAAGTGTTTCAGCATGATCTCCGACTGACGATACTTTTCTGGAAAGGACAACACAACCGGCATTCAATCTTATACGTTTGCCGATCCTGTCTGATAAATCGTTTATGTACAGAGTGGTTGTGATTAAATTTCCGCTACTTGTGCCATCGTAGACGGAAAACTGTTTATCATGTGGCCACATGGCGACCGAACTTTATAGAAATTATGTTTAATCTGTGCACTGCAGAAGTTAGTGATCAGAGCCCTTTGAACCATTTTTGTGCGCTGCAGTTCGTGTCACGACTTGCCGTTAGACGCCGGTACTGGCAGAGCGATGTAGGATTGAAACACAAGCATCAGTGTGCATTACAAGTGCAGACAGTCAACACAGGTCTGGACGAGGTGAGCAGGACTTTACTCGTAAAGCTGTTGGATCAAAACGACAGCAACAGCGTTGCTGCTCTTCGAGAGTATCTACACACTAAAAAAATACGGAGAGATCCTCTTTCCGCACCGGGGTTGAAGAACATGATTCGGGAGTTCGAATTGAGTGGCAATTAGGGAATCGCTCCTGGTAGAGACCAGTTGCGCCACTAATTGTTGAAGAAGACGCAGAGTGCGATCTCGAAGCAGTGCGTGAGCTGTGTCACGACGAACATTCCATGGTGGGCCGTAGTTTCGGGCAGCATTATAGCAATCTGTACTGCGATTCCAGGCTGTCGTGGGTGCAGATGGTCGTCACCTGAACGCAAACATAGTACACAGTTAAAAAATGTTACCATCTCATGTGGAAATTACAATGTGTTTCTTTTAGTGGTTTATTTGTTATTTATGTCCCGCGTGTCCTTAGAAATGTTTCTACAGAGTTTCACGGTCGTATGATCACCTGTTTGGCAAGGGGATGGGGGCTCAAACGGCAGAAGTTTCATTGTAACCACCCTGTATACAGAGAACATTAGAGGTAATTTTAAGATTCAATGGCACACCTGGTGCTAATTTCGTTTCTATAGAGTATTCTCCTTCCATTTCTGGGTTCTGTTAGTCAAATTTTCACCGCGGCAGTGACATATCTCCGAAAATATTATGTATGATCGTGTCTTTGTTAATAGTGCACGATATGGTTCAGAATCGAGTACTCTATGGAATCGTAATGTACATGTTTACCACTAAATACTGTTTCCGAGATGTCTTGTCTAAAAAAAGCAAACTGATCGTTTGAGAGAATATTTGCTTACCTCCCGGAACGTCGTAATGTTTAACCTTATACCATATGATCTACGATCCTGCAACAGTGTGTCAGTGATGTTGGTCTGTAATTTTGTGTGCCCGATCTTTTACTGCTTTGGAAGCCGAACTGAACTGCGCTCTTGACCAGTCTCCTGCAGGACTATGTGCTGCGCAAGAGATTCTGGATAAATACGATCGAAGGAAGGGACTCATTGTGCAGCATATTCAGCGTAAAATCAACTGTCATTCGAGTTAATTAATCGTGATTTATTTCCAGTACCAGTTTTGTTACTATAGGTGTTGTAACACCTCCGTTTATTTATCCCAACCTGATCTGATCGAATAGCAGCCCAATATTTATTATTAATATGACCGTGTACCTAATGGGGCTGGTAATCGGAATTGACTGCTACGGAAGTTGTTACTTTCCAGTTCGTCCTGTTCAGTACTGTAATAACGAAATGTCTGGTAGCAAGAAAAACACCAACACAGTTTCACTAATTACGAACCTATATTCTTCACAAAAACACAAAAAAGGAGACAGTCACTGCCTTCTTCATACATATCTAATTACGGCTAATCTCAGTACAGACTTCTTCATTTTCCATTATCGTCACACGCTAATCCATCACTGCATCCAACACTGCAATCCAAGGTGATGCCGGCGCGGTAGACGCGAAACCAAAATATCGGCACCAGAAATGTCACTGAACACTTTCATAATAATACTTCTTCACCTTCCCGGTATTATTCTAGTACAAAGGGGTCTAGCCACGGCGATGGCGACTCCCTTCTCCATTAAAGCCTTACATTTCGACAAAGACCTCCACACACCTCTACCCGCAACATGGCACTGCCTCAACTCCACACTCGCTCTCGCAACACGACACAATCGATTGTTCGCCCTATCGACCTGTGCCGAGTGCAAATTTATAGTAAGGGCCTACGGACCCCTTACATCCCCGCCCTCGAAAACTTCTTTGGAGCCTCTGGCATAAAAGAATCGGCAAAGGAATTAGATATTATTAGACCTGAACAAAACACACAGTGTAAATAATTAATGAAATTACAATTCACCAAATAATCCCTCGACTCCGGTAGTAGGCTGCCTCCACAATAATATTCTACAAAAGGTTATTACATCTCACAAACATGGCATTGTCCAAATCACAATTTTTTTATCAAGCAGCAATAATCCTCTATAGTCCATATTGAATGTAACACACATCAATCTATCTTAATTAACATACCATGGTAAATATTTTTATAAACTTATCTTACATTCATTTACCAAAAATCTGCACTTTCAAAGGTTTGTACGAGTCATTAACTACATATTTGTTATAACTTGCTACAGCAAAGACAAAAAAAAACTAGTAGTATGCCAGCTAACCCTGTGGTATGCCGTCCTTTCAGCGGGGTTCCTGCCGCCCATACTACTAGCACTCTAACTTATAACTCACTTGGCCAACACGTATTAAAGTTAAGGAAGAAATTCACAACCTATTCATTTGAGTTTTTTTTAACACAAGTAAAATTGAATATCAAAACTAAATATAGCATTTACTCCTTGACTTACGCAATTATTTTACAATCTCTCATACCTCCACAGATTCCATAATATTAAATGCTCCATTATACCACTAAGTATGTCTTACATAACTATTTGCAACACTATAACTAATGTGGTCACCCAATGAAAAATTTTAAACTACTGATTATTTCATTTTGCCAAACATTACTGCCATATGTGAATTCTTATCAAGAAAGCTTAGATGAGAGGTACAATATTTCCTGTTATACTGACATTAATCCAAATCTTCTATATGGATATTTATTATTCATTACACAGTGCCAGAATTCTGCTTCTAAAGCTTGATGTAAGTACAACCATACTTGACTTTGATAGCTAATTGGATACATGAATTACTCATTACTCATGAGTTACACTTTCTGTTTTATTCAGCATACTTCAGATAAACTTGTATACCTACAAATAACTTGCAAACAGATGTTGCCCATGTGCTAAATGACATACTTCAATACTTCAAACCTCTCATACCCCATATATTTCATTACACATAACTCCCTCAACTTAACAGCAATTTCAACTGCAAATAAATACATATCTTCAACCTACATCAATCCTCCATATACTTCAATACTTCAAACATCTCATACTCAATACACTTCATTACACATAACTCCCTCAACTTAACAGCAACTTCAACTGCAAATAAATATATACCTTCAACCTACATCAACCCTCCATATTCGCTGCAATAACTACATAAGAATACTACTCCAGGCTCCTTGGCCTATCTGTTCATCATATTTCACATCATTTATTCGAACAACTATCTCCTCATGGATTTGTTTCTTTATATGTTCATCTACTTACAAGCTGATATATTACTTCAATTCTCTTACAATTGCTTGAACTTTTTATGCCTCATAAAACAACTCTGTAAGATTACACAAACTCTTGTTTGACCAATTAGCTTCCCACCGCATTTTATAAACATTAAATTTCTGATCTGGTTCTCATTCTGTTACTTCTGGCACTATTAATTTTGCAATGTACTGACACTAAGCTGATTTTTAACTTATTGATTCTTTGACATCTCATACTCTACATCAACAGTAACTAGTTATCCTTATTTTAAGTCAACTATAAATCTGCTACATGGTTCCTGACTAAATTACTTGGATGACCACTACCAATCCTAACTACTACACACTAACTTTCTTAACCTAAGGATGGAGAAAGCTGGTAGAGGAGTGAAACTTGAAATAAGAAATGAAGTCTCACCCAGCTGGGAGTCTATCAGTCGCCACTTGGTATACCAGCAAAAGAGTTTCTGGCTCCCTACACGTAACTTTCCTCAACTCGTACCTCATGATCCCTTCGTCTATCATCTCTTCTCTCATAATTCCTGTCATTATCATCATCATCTCTACCATGATTGTGGTGAAACTGTCGACCATTGCCATGGTTCCTACATCCATTACCCCCATCTCTACCTCTGTAATTTGATGGGCCATTAAAACGACTTTGATGGTAATTATTTCCATCTTGGTTCTGATCACACATCTGACTGTTTTCCTGTGATCGAACAGTTTCTAATTGCTCCAATACTTCCATTAAGATATTTTTATCTTTAATCAGGCTCCCGGATACAGTTTCTTGCATTCTTCAGCTCAATCTTCTTTTTATCGCTGATATCATTATGTCATCACTCAGGGGTTGTTCCAAGGTCTCGTTCAATTCCCACAAATGTTCGGTAAACTCTTTCAACGCTCCTCTCCATGTGGTAAGTGACTTGTGGTGTAGTAGGTCCTCAAGTGCTGCCCACTGATGACTTTTGGACCAGTATTTCTTCAAGAATTCCCCTTCAAACTGATCATAACTAGTAGTCCCTTCCTTCTTCCTGACTCCCCAAGTGAAGGCCTCACCTTCCATCCTATCTATTGCAAATTGAATCTTGTCTGCGTCTTTGAAATGTGCTGGGAAAACTCCTTTTAACCATTTCATAAATATCATTGGGTGCAACCCTCCTTTCGGTTTAAACTTCTGCCCTGTATTATTTTGGACGTACCAATTATCACCGCTCATCACGGTAATGACTCTACCTTCCCCAACGGTTAAAGTGGCATTGCTTATTCGTTTATCAATTGTTGCACTCCCTGTTGTAATTGCCTGACCTCCATTGCAACCCTCTTGTTATCCTCTTCTCGTTGCATGGCTATAGCATTTCTCAGATTGACAGCCAGTTGGTTCTGCCTATCTCCTATCCCCTTAACCGCATCATTGCATTGTTTCTGCATCTGCGTCACCTCGGCGATTCGATGATTGCAATTTATTTCCACTTCGCTGATCCTTTCTCCGAATTCAGCTTTAGTTTCTTCAATATAGTCTTCTATCTTTTTTGTTAACTTTCCTTCCATTTTCTCCACGTCTCCCTGGACTTGGTCTATGCTCTTCTGCAGCTTACTCTCTCTCTCGTTTATGTCTATCTTCTGTCATTCTTGTAACTCTTGCATTTCCTTCTTCAGATTATATTCTATCTTCATTTGCGATGTTTTGATCTCTTGTGCTAGAGTTTCCTTAAACGATTTTTCTAAACTTTCTTTGGTTTCTTGTAAATCTTCCTTTAACGATTATCTAGTTTCTTGTAAACCTTTCTCTAATGTTGCCTTGGTTTCCTTTAGCAAGTCTGCTAACATCAACCGTATATCCACACACTCTGAAACTGACTTATCTCTCGTCGTTTGTCCCAGTGTCTCGGGGTAACTAGCTGAATGTGCTAATGGGCTTTCTAATGACAATCCATAATCACTGATTCCTGAATCATCTCTGTCTTCCTGTCCTATCCCTTTCCTTTCAACTAGTGCCTCATAAACCTGCTTATCTTCAGTAGACATTTTTGGTTTATTTTTAATGCACAGGCAAGTAATATAAAATAACCTATAGTAACCCAAAACACTCCTAATTACCGCTACACTAATCAAACAGTAACTGTAGTATCTTCAGTTAATCCCAAAATTGATACAATACGTATGAGTACTGAACATAACGACTCTCAAAACCTAATAATTTCAAATATCAATTTTCACATACACAGCTTATGTAAAATGTTTTAAATAAGACAAATCACACCCTTCATTAAATCTATAAATGTAAAATCTCCAAAAACAATGAGCATATCTGTATGATCACCATTTAGACAGCGCAGTATGCATAAATAAGTATGCTATATTCCAGAGTATGTTTCGCAAACTTTTCGGAAATTACTGTAATTGGGCACTTGTCCTAAGGTAAAACACAGTTTAAAACTGTTTATTTATCGTGAAGACAGTATACTGCAATTTAATGTTATGCTAACCAGTTGTCTTCACTCACCAACTGACGTTACCGTGAGTCATGATGTTTTGACGTTTGAAGTGGGCGTGGCGCTGTACTGCCGCCGGAGCCATGCGAAGTCGCGCTGAAGATCTGTGGCGAGTCATCATAGTTCTCAGTCGGCCGCTCCATGGCGCTGCAGGCGAGCGTAATTTGTAGTTCGGCCGATAGACGCTGGGTTGGCGCTTGGTGTCTCGAAGTCGTGCTGATCGCTGTCCAGTGTAGTGCGTCTGCGTGAGACCTACTCCTTGCACAGGTAGTTGGGATGACGTGTAAAATCACCTTGCGGATCGAAGCTCTTTGGCGCAGCTGCTGCACGGGTCTGCGTGACGTCATTCAACAATTGCATCGCCACATAAATTGTCGCCTGCATAACAGTTTGTGGGTCCACATGAAGTTGCTCGATTTTCATTATTCAAAAAGCAATTTTGGTCATAACATTACTACTAAACACTTCTTTAAAAGCTTCCGTGACGAATTCTTAGCTCATTTTGTTGTGGTAATGTTCACACGGGTCTTTCTTTAGTGTTCACTTTTCACAGTTTTTCGTGCAGATCTACGCGTTTGCACATTATAACACAGTTTATCGACACTACTACTCTCATCTAATATGGCGGAAAAACAGTTTATTCACAATCGTAAGATGCTATTACTTCGTATTGTTCAAAGTGCACTGTTTCTTGTCGCGATTTTAAAGATTATACTCTGTCTTCATCCGAAATTGGAAAATATTTTCTCGCATTAAGCAAGATAAAATTACCTATTGTTATTACTATTCGTCCAAAGATTGCACTTGTCCTTTCACGGTAAGCCAAGGTGTAACACCTCCGTTTATTTATCCCAACCTGATCTGATCGAATAGCAGCCCAATATTTATTATTAATATGACCGTGTACCTAATGGGGCTGGTAATCGGAATTGACTGCTACGGAAGTTGTTAGTTTCCAGTTCGTCCTGTTCAATACTGTAATAACGAAATGTCTGGTAGCAAGAAAAACACCAACACAGTTTCACTAATTACGAACCTATATTCTTCTCAAAAACACAAAAAAGGAGACAGCCACTGCCTTCTTCATACATATCTAATTACGGCTAATCTCAGCACAGGCTTCTTCATTTTCCATTATCGTCACACGCTAATCCATCACTGCATCCAACACTGCAATCCAAGGTGATGCCGGCGCGGTAGGCGCGAAACCAAAATATCGGCACTAGAAATGTCACTGATCACTCTCATAATAATACTTCTTCACCTTCCCGGTATTATTCTAGTACAAAGGGGTCTAGCCACGGCGATGGTGACTCCCTTCTCCATTAAAGCCTTACATTTCAACAAAGACCTCCACACACCTCTACCCGCAACATGGCACTGGTTCAACTCCACACTCGCTCTCGCAACACGACACAATCGATTGTTCGCCCTATCGACCTGTGCCGAGTGCAAATTTATAGCAAGGGCCTACGGACCCCTTACAGTGTCTCTCATCTGAAATATCTGCGCGTGAAAGTAACTGTAGGCTACATGTACTGTTCTTCTTACAGTTGCGTGTGGTGCTACACTCCCGGAAATTGAAATAAGAACACCGTGAATTCATTGTCCCAGGAAGGGGAAACTTTATTGACACATTCCTGGGGTCAGATACATCACATGATCACACTGACAGAACCACAGGCACATAGACACAGGCAACAGAGCATGCACAATGTCGGCACTAGTACAGTGTATATCCACCTTTCGCAGCAATGCAGGCTGCTATTCTCCCATGGAGACGATCGTAGAGATGCTGGATGTAGTCCTGTGGAACGGCTTGCCATGCCATTTCCACCTGGCGCCTCAGTTGGACCAGCGTTCGTGCTGGACGTGCAGACCGCGTGAGACGACGCTTCATCCAGTCCCAAACATGCTCAATGGGGGACAGATCCGGAGATCTTGCTGGCCAGGGTAGTTGACTTACACCTTCTAGAGCACGTTGGGCGGCACGGGATACATGCGGACGTGCATTGTCCTGTTGGAACAGCAAGTTCCCTTGCCGGTCTAGGAATGATAGAACGATGGGTTCGATGACGGTTTGGATGTACCGTGCACTATTCAGTGTCCCCTCGACGATCACCAGTGGTGTACGGCCAGTGTAGGAGATCGCTCCCCACACCATGATGCCGGGTGTTGGCCCTGTGTGCCTCGGTCGTATGCAGTCCTGATTGTGGCGCTCACCTGCACGGCGCCAAACACGCATACGACCATCATTGGCACCAAGGCAGAAGCGACTCTCATCGCTGAAGACGACACGTCTCCATTCGTCCCTCCATTCACGCCTGTCGCGACACCACTGGAGGCGGGCTGCACGATGTTGGGGCGTGAGCGGAAGACGGCCTAACGGTGTGCGGGACCGTAGCCCAGCTTCATGGAGACGGTTGCGAATGGTCCTCGCCGATACCCCAGGAGCAACAGTGTCCCTAATTTGCTGGGAAGTGGCGGTGCGGTCCCCTACGGCACTGCGTAAGATCCTACGGTCTTGGCGTGCATCCGTGCGTCGCTGCGGTCCGGTCCCAGGTCGACGGGCACGTGCACCTTCCGCCGACCACTGGCGACAACATCGATGTACTGTGGAGACCTCACGCCCCACGTGTTGAGCAATTCGGCGGTACGTCCACCCGGCCTCCCGCATGCCCACTATACGCCCTCGCTCAAAGTCCGTCAACTGCACATACGGTTCACGTCCACGCTGTCGCGGCATGCTACCGGTGTTAAAGACTGCGATGGAGCTGCGTATGCCACGGCAAACTGGCTGAGACTGACGGCGGCGGTGCACAAATGCTGCGCAGCTAGCGCCATTCGACGGCCAACACCGCGGTTCCTGGTGTGTCCGCTGTGCCGTGCGTGTGATCATTGCTTGTACAGCCCTCTCGCAGTGTCCGGAGCAGGTATGGTGGGTCTGACACACCGGTGTCAATGTGTTCTTTTTTCCATTTCCAGGAGTGTATTAAGATTTCTCTAGCAGTTTTCTTTCAGTCTTTTTCTGTATCTCATTGGTAGAACTCTCTTTTTTCACAACGTTCTCCGAATGGTAGCACAAAACTAAGGTGGGGTCTATGACGTCTTCTGTTACTTTACTTTGTATTGTTGCAACGCTGACCAGTGCAAGCTATCATAATCACATTGTTTGCAGTAATCAGCTGACGCAACATTTCGCCACTGCCTCCACCTTAGTACAGTGGTGTGACCAATTGTTCCACAATCAGTATTGTTACCAAAACCAGATGCTCCTGTAGTGTAGCAATAAGGGAGATACAAGTTAGACCGTCAGCAAGAGCGCACCGCTAGTTTCTGCTACTAATAAAGCAGGTACACCGTTCGCTTGTTACATGTTTTTACGAACTTCATACAGGAGCGACTTATTTTCAGTTATCTGGGTAGTTACTACTTAATTTTTGTAATTTCTTTTGTGTTTGAGTGCTTACTAGGCACAACCTTTTATTTGAATAACAGTGTAGTGTACAGTACCGCCGTTGCTATCGACCGTTGTATCGACCTTCGTATCGTAAATGCTTTTGTTTGTTTGGTTAGAGCCTCAGTGTCGGTTAGACCGTCAGCGAGAGCGCACAACCAGTTCCTGCAGCTAGTAAGGCGAGCACAACGTTCATCTATTGTACAGGGTGATTCAAAAAGAATACCACAACTTTAAAAATGTGTATTTAATGAAAGAAACATAATATAACCTTCTGTTATACATCATTACAAAGAGTATTTAAAAAGGTTTTTTTTCACTCAAAAACAAGTTCAGAGATGTTCAATATGGCCCCCTCCAGACACACGAGCAATATCAACCCGATACTCCAACTCGTTCCACACTCTCTGTAGCATATCAGGCGTAACAGTTTGGATAGCTGCTGTTATTTCTCGTTTCAAATCATCAATGGTGGCTGGGAGAGGTGGCCGAAACACCATATCCTTAACATACCCCCATAAGAAAAAATCGCAGGGGGTAAGATCAGGGCTTCTTGGAGGCCAGTGATGAAGTGCTCTGTCACGGGCTGCCTGGCGGCCGATCCATCGCCTCGGGTAGTTGACGTTCAGGTAGTTACGGACAGATAAGTGCCAATGTGGTGGCGCTCCATCCTGCTGAAATATGAATTGTTGTGCTTCTTGTTCGAGCTGAGGGGACAGCCAATTCTCTAACATCTCCAGATACTGTAGTCCAGTTACAGTAGCACCTTCGAAGAAAAAGGGACCAAAAACTTTATTGGCTGAAATGGCACAGAAAACGTTCACCTTAGGCGAGTCACGTTCATACTGAGTTGTTTCCCGCGGATTCTCAGTGCCCCATATACAGACATTGTGACAGTTGACTTTCCCGTTAGTGTGGAAAGTTGCTTCATCACTAAACACAATTTTTGAAACGAAAGATTCATCTGTTTCCATTTGAGCAAGGATAAAATCACAGAAATCGATTCTTTTAATCTTATCAGCTGCAGACAGTGCTTGAACCAATTTCAGATGATAAGGTTTCATAACTAACCATTTTCGTAGGACTCTCCATACAGTTGATTGTGGAATTTGCAGCTCTCTGCTAGCTCTACGAGTCGATTTTCCTGGGCTGCGAACAAATGCTTGCTGGATGCGTGCTACATTTTCATCACTCGTTCTCAGCCGTCCAGAACTTTTCCCTTTGCACAAACACCCACTCTCTGTAAACTGTTTATACCAACGTTTAATACACCACCTATCAGGAGGTTTAACACCATACTTCGTTCGAAATGCACACTGAACAACTGTCGTCGATTCACTTCTGCCGTACTCAATAACACAAAAAGCTTTCTGTTGAGCTGTCGCCATCTTAGCATCAACTGACGCTGACGCCTAGTCAACAGCGCCTCAAGCGAACAAATGTACAACTAAATGAAACTTTATAGCTCCCTTAATTCGCCGACAGATAGTGCTTAGCTCTGCCTTTTGTCGTTGCAGAGTTTTAAATTCCAAAAGTTGTGGTATTCTTTTTGAATCACCCTGTATATTTTTACGAGCTTCAAACAGGAGCGACTGCAGTAATGGATAGGAACTGTGATTGTTGTGTACAGATGCGAGCTGTGTTGGCGACCCTTCGCTCACAGCTCGAGGCTGCTTTGGCTTCTGTCACACAGCTTGAGGCTGCTGCCAAGGGGCGTCACTGTGGGAGATGGAACGCAGGGATGCGAGGGACGTTGAACACGTCCCATGTCTCCTCGATCGGTTCACTGCTGTGGCCGCCCCGGGTACTGCCTGCACTGAGGTTGACCCCTCACCCGTGGTCGAGTGAGAGATCATTCCAAAGTCCGGCAGGCAGTGAAAAACTTTCCGAGGGGCCGATCATAGGGCCTCCCCGGTTCGTTTGACGAACAGGTTTCGGGCTTTATCTGTGGCTGACGATGTCTCTGAGCCGGATACAGTCGTCCACCCTGGTCCAAAGAAAGCTTTTCGGCCCGCAAGGTCTGGGCATTCACAGGGGTTGGCTTTGCTAGTAGTTGGGAACTCCAACATTAGGCCCCTTAGGAACACAGTTGCAAAAGAGGGGAAGGAAGCCAGTGTGCACTCCGTGTGCATTCTGGGGGGAGTCATTCCGGATATGAAAGGGTGCTTCCGGATGTCATGAAGAGTACAGGGTGCACCCAACTGCAGGTGGTGGCTCATGTCGGTGCCAGTGACGTGTGTCGCTTTGGATCGGAGCAGATTTTGTTTGGTTTAGGGCGGCTAGCGGTAATGGTAAAGACGCCAGTCTTGCTTCCGAGATTAAGGCGGAGCTCACCATCTGCAGCGTCGTCGACAGAACCGACTGTGGCCCTTTGGTGCAGAGCAGAGTGGAGGGTCTGAATCAGAGGCTCAGGCGGTTTTGTGACCGTGTAGGCTGCAGATTCCTTGACGCGCCATCGGGTGGTGGGTTTCCAGCTGCCGCTTAATAGATCACGAGTCGACTACACACATACACGGGTAGCGGGGGTTGTGTGGAAGGGACTGGGTGGTTTTTTAGGTCAGGGGGTCTCAGGGAACCACAGAAGAAACTATAGGTATTGCAGTTGTAAATTCTCGTAGATATGTTGGGAAAGAACCAGAGCTCTAAGCTCTAATTCAAACGATTTAACAGTGTTGAGAAAGGATAGCTTAAATACAGTTGGTTGTGGAGTATTTATTGCTGTCAGAGGTAGTTTGCCTTGTAGCGAAATTGAAGTAGATAGTTCGTGTGAAATAGTATGGGTAGAGGTTATACCTGACAATCGGACTAAATTATTAATTGGATCGTTTTACCGACCCCCGACTCAGAAAATATAGTTACTGAACAGTTCAAAGAAAACTTGAGTCTCATTTCAAATAAGTACCCCGCTCATATAATTATAGTCGGTGGTGACTTCAATCTACCCTCGATATGCTGGGAAAATTATATGTTCAAACTCGGCGGCAGCCATTAAATGTCATCCGAAATTGTACTGAATGCTTCCTCATAAAATTATTTTGAACAATTAGTTCATAAGCCCACAACCATCAAAAAGAAACGCAAAGTATATCTATTGTAAAAAGCTGATAAAAATGCTCTTAACGCCTTCTTAAGAGACAGTCTTCACTCATTCCGATTTGATCATGTAAGAGTAGAATAGTTGTGGAATGTTTTCAAAGAGATAGTATCGACAGCAATTGAAAGATATGTACCACATAAATTAATAAGTGATGGTACTGATCCCCCATGTACACAAAACGGGTCAGATCGTTATTGCAGAAGCAACGAAAAAAACACGTCAAATTTAAAAGAACGCAAAATCCCCAAGATTGGCAAAGTTTTACAGAAGTTCGAAATACGGTGCGTACTTCAATGCGAGATGCTTTTAATAATTTCCACAACGAAATTCTGTCCCGAAATCTGGCAGAAAACCCAAAGAGATTCTGGTCATACATAAAGCACACCAGTGGCAAGACGCAATCAATACTTTCACTCCGCGATAACAATGGTGAAGTCATTGATGACAGTGCCATTAAAGCAGAGTTATTAAACACGGTTTTTCGAAACTCCTTCACCAAAAAAGACGAAGTAAGGATTCCTGAATTCCAAACAAGAAAAACTACCAAGATGAGAAACATACAAGTAGATATCCTCGATCTAACGAAGCAGCTTAAATCACTTAATAAAGGCAAGGCCTCCGGTCCAGATTGTATAACTGTCAGGTTCCTCTCAGAGTATGCTGATAAAATAGCTCCATATTTAGAAATTATATACAACCACTAGCTCACTGAAAGATCCATAACTAAAGACTGGAAAATTGCTCAAGTCACACCAGTACCCAAAAAGGGAAGTAGGAGTAATCCGCTGAATTACAGGCCTATATCACTAACGTCGATTTGCAGTAGGGTTTTGAAACATATACTGTATTCGAACATTATTGACACATAGTCAGCACGGTTTCAGAAAATATCGTTCTTTTGAAACACAGCTAGCTCTTTATACTCATGTAGTAATAATTGCTATAGACAAGGGATGTCAAATTGTTCCATATTTTTAGATTTCCAGAAGGCTTTCGACACCGTTACTCACAAGCGTCTTCTAACCAAACTGCGTGCCTACGGAGTATCGCCTCAGTTGTGCGACTGGACTCATGATTTCCTGTCAGGAAGGTCACAGGTCGTACTAATAGACGAAAAGTCATCGAGTAAAACAAAAGTAGTATACGATGTTCCCCAAGGAAGTGTTATAGGCCGTCAATTGTTCCTGATCTATATCAACTACATAGGAGACAATCTGAGTAGCCGTCTTCGATTGTTTGCAGATGTTGAAGTAATTTACCGTCTTGTAAAGTCATCAGATGATCAAAACCACTTGCAAAATGATTTAGATAAGATATCTGTATGGTGCGAAAAGTGGCAATTGACCCTGAATAAGGAAAAGTGTGAAGTTATTCACATGAGTACTAAAATAAATCAGCTAAATTCCGATTACGCGATAAGTCGCACAATTAAATTCAACTATACACTTAGGGATTACAATTACAAATAATCTAAATTGGAAAGATCGCATAGCTAATATTGTGGATATGAAACGTCCCCTTAGAACAATTATACAAGACTGTGCTTAAACTGACACACAATATTTTTAGCGCAACGCAATCTGACTTTCAAAAATCCCTACAAAAGAATGGCCCTGACTGACATTAACCCATACGTTTCACAAATCACTTACCTCACAAAAATCTTGGTTACTCGAACTACTGCAATACAGCGAGCGCCACTACCGCCAGCTAAATAAAAGATTCAAACTACTGAAGACACTAACTACTGACAGGCATTGTTAGCAAGTGAAAGATTTTTATAGAGAACAAACATTGTATTTACCTAAATAGTCATCAAAAGTCATAATATGTATAGAAGTTCATGACATCCAGTCTTACAGTTTTAAAAATTCCGCCATTTCTCTCCCCACATCCACCACTGCTGGAGGCTCACCTCCAACTCCGCAACGCTACGCGCTGTTAACATCCAGCTGCCCAACACTACAATGACAGACAACAATGCAAACTAGCCACAGACTGCACACAGCACAGCCAGTGATTTTCATACAGAGCGCTACGTAACATTGCCAATAAGAAAACATAAACAGCCTACTAGTACAGCCAGTGATTTTCATGCAGAGCGCTACATAACGTTGGCAATAAGAAAACATAAACAGCCTACTTACATAGCCCCCATGCTCCCCACAAAAAATTTTACAAATTGTTTTGGGCAGTGGCCAATAATGATTTGATAAAATTTTTCATAATTACAATAACAAAGATATCAAATGCACACACTTATTGATACAATGTTGGTCAAAACCTAAAATTTTCTCACAGTCCATAAAGACAGTCCTGATCATTCATCACAGTAAAATTGCAGTGTTTTTCTCATTTTTTCGGAAGTGTTTTACAAAACTAGTATTTACTGGATCTGTAGACAGAAAATATTTATATTACTACATCTATAAAATTCTATTTTAACTAATGCTGCAGTGCAGCTAGAAACTAGATATTAAACAAAATGAGCAAATCTCTCAACTAGAAAGACAATAGATGTAAAATGTTTCTCATCATTTCATTAGGCATTTTAGTAAATATCATAAATTAAGAGCTCCACAGTGTAATTATATGTTTTCAAGTTTGAGCATGTCGTAATTGCGGTGCTTTCTACAAAGAAATGTCAATAGTGAGGATAATGGCGTCTTTCTTCTCATCCTAATGGCTTTTTCTCAAGGCGGCTGGCACACCTGGCCGCTCACAACGCATTACGTCACGGTCACTTACCTTTCTTACCGAAATATTTACGACAGCAGTTTCCGCTACAGTGACAGTCTCATATAAAAATTTCACAGGTCAGCAGTTTGCTTTACAAATGTGTAGAAACAAAATACTGTAAATATAACAGTGTCCACAAAATTTTCGCCAGCATTGTGATACATTCACGCATTTACACACATTTGATAACTCCTAAAGTACGATTCTTGGTTTCCAACATCCTTTTTCACAAACCAGAGTCCCTAACTACTACTCCTTATTCATTACCTTATTACACATGTACATATTCATATTCATCAACATGTCTTCAATATTTCATCATAATGAATACATAGCATAATCAAATTCCTCATATAACACCAGCTTATTGATCATAAACATACCTCAACAGCATAATACACATCGTCGTCGTAATAATAACATCATAACACCTCAGTCAAATCTCAAAATCGTCGTAGCTTTCTGCAATAATGTCAAAACCTAAAAAAAAAATTCTCTGCTCATTTCAATGGTGTCATCTACCTCAAACGTACTTTAAAATCATGATCCCATACCAAATATATCATTCAAAGCTCTCATAGTATCACAATGGCTCCGAAAAAATATGAACAGTTCACAAAGTAAAGACGAAATACAATTTCATAAGTGTGAAGTTATCCAACTGTGTAATTACGTAAACATCTGTCACTGATGTAGTAAAATAAATGTTTGTCTCTCCCAGTTAAATGATCAGATAGCCGTGTAATTGTGTGTTAGAGAAATATGGTACTGATGTGTAAAGTTATATAAGCAAATACCATATTAGCTAGGGCTCCTTGTGCTTGCCACACACAAGGTACACAAAGTAGGCGGTTACCCCCATGAGGATGAATGTAATTATACCCTCAGGTGTTACAGATTACAGCAATGGAATGAAATGTATCACGGAAAACCTTTGTATCGTAGTACTTCAAATATCTTTAAAAATAAATGATTTAAGTACAAAATTAATCACTCAAATAAGTGTACTGTAGCGCTACACTGTGCGTCTTGTTGTAAGATAATCTCTATGGAAGTGTCATAGTTATCGTCCTCCAAAAGCTAAGTTCTGCAGAAGCCAATGTATTTACCTCGTGATAAACAAAAGTGAAATGCTTTGCGTATGGATATCTTAGTTATTACGCTTATTGCCGTGATGATGAAAGTACTGTGCTGTAATGTATTGTTGTGCTATGGAAAAGGCAGTCTCATTGTAGCTATACCACAAAAGTTACTACTAAAACATGTATTACTTTCCAGAATAATACAGAAAACCTTTGCAGATATAAAACAGAAACACTGCAAAAGCAACATTGTATATTGTCACTCATTAGTAGCGTTGTGATAAAATCGTGTAGCTGTCACATAAACTAACCACTGTGTCATCTGGTATCGCACTGAAAGTACTTTAAATCCAGAATGTATTTTCAAGTAAACAAAAATGTTGCATTAAAATCTCATTAGCAGTACCAGTATACGTTCTAAGTATGTAAGCCTTATAGTCGTTACATAATTGCGCAACTAACAAGCAAGAATGTACACACACAATAACACTGTGACGTCTGTTCACTATAACAATGCATTTGTAATTACTGTTTAAATAAGTTCTCTTGGTTCTTGATTGTATATTTAACTTCAAACATTGTTGCATTTGCTAAAAGCTGTTTCACTAATTATGGAAATGGGACTGCCAGAGTCAAGTACTGCCGTAAATTTTACGTCATTTACTGTAATGTGAATCACAGGATATGCAATGTTGTTATGTTTTACGTTGTGCTCCTTGATTAAGATCTCCCTAATGTATTCCATTTTTACGTAATTACTAGCTACGGCAGCTGCGTCGTCAGTTTCATAAGTACGTTTTGTGGCTGCCAGCGGTATGAGTCATTGCCTATTGTGTCTTTGTTGGCGCGCGTCGTTATTGGGATTTGGAGACCTAACTTCTACAAATTCACCTTGTCGAGAGGGCCCTGCTCTGTTTGAATCCCGTCAGTTCTGATGCAATTCAGGTCTGTCATTAAACCATTTCGTCTGTCGTCATGTCGGTAGATTCCATATTTTCTTTCTCGTCGGTCACGTGGTGGAGAATTTCTCCCTGAATCGTAACTGCGCGCTGGACCGTTGCGTCTAAAGTTATTCTGTCTCCCTTGATAATAATTATTTTGGTTCCCATATTGTCTGTTTCTCTGATTGTCTCTGTGATAGTCATTACCGCGGAGAGGTGATCTTTTCCTGTAATTATTACTACTCTACCAACGGTTGTCATACGGGTGGTGTCTGTTTTGGTCACGATTTACGTTGTGAGAATAGCCTTGTCATGTATTATTTCTTGTCATCGCGGAATTGTGACAGATGTGACCTGTAATTGTTGTGCTCCTGTTTTCAAGTTCCGTGATTGTCAGTGTCAATTTCCAGCTCTTGTAACAGTCCCTGAAAAGCTTCAATGTCATCTTTGCAACGTCCAGCAAAAATAATATGTCGTAAATGTTCAGGTAATGTGATTAAGCAAATGCGGATGAGTTCTGATGGGCTGTATGGGTTTGACAGGTACTGATTCTTGTGCAACATGTCTTCAAAATATTTTACAAGACTGGAAAATTCAGATTGTTCGAAATGTTTCATCATTATGATGCTATGTTTTACTCGGTCTTGTGTAGCTTGAGACCGATATACTGAGAGGAAGGCATGGTAAAATTCTCCTTCACTGTGACAATCGTGAATGACGATCGCATTCTTACAGCTGGTTCATTCTCTAAATAGCCACAAATAAATTCTAATCTGTGGTCTAATGACCAGTTGAGAGGAAAACAATGACAGAATTGATGAAGCCATGCTTGCGGATGAATGTCGTTGCCGGAATTCTTAAATGTTTTAAATTTACGTGTAGTAATGAACAGCTTATAGTCAAAGTCATCATGTCGGCGAGTCGCATATCGGTCATTGTTACGTCGTTTCGGCGGTTCCATTTCAAAATTCGGCGCACCTTGTCAATTCCTTTCATAATTTCCGAAATGCGCTATGTTATTATTTTGTGGCTGTTCCGTATTTCTATGTCCCTCTTTCCGTATTGGGGCGCGAGTGTCCTCTGAAATACGTAATTCTTGTATTACCTGTGTCAGCTGATCTTGTACTTCCCGGATTTCTCTTTGGTGTTGCGTATTAATTTGATTCTGATTTTGTTTGAATTTCCTAATTTGTTCGCACTCTTCTGTGTCATTAAAGACTACCGGTTTTGTGTCATTCAGATTATCATCTACCTTCGTAGATAAATTATTTAGCTGACCCGAAAGTTCAACTACTTTCTCTGATAATGAACTACTTTTCTCCATGTGTCTTTCTGAACCAATTTTCAGAGTACCTACTGTGTCCTTTAAGTTTTCCTGAGTTTTTGCAAGTTGCGTAACCAAATCGGTAGATGCAACTGAGTCAGTTTTGGCTTGCAACGTCTCATGATTTTCATGAACAATAGTTTGCAGTTCTTTTATGGCTTCTTCGTGATTCTGTAATGCATTTTCATGCCACGAAATATAGGTTGAAAATGTTCACAAATTTGTATTTTTACGTCATTACAGACTTTTTGACATTTCGATTCAATGTTATATAACTCAGTAGTTAAATGTTAACGTGTTTCTTCAAGCGTGGTGTCTAACTTCCGAAGATTTTGTTCCATTGTGTCTAACTTTTGAAGCTTTTGCTGTGTTTGTCTCTGATTTTGTTCCATTGTGTCTAACGTTTGAAGATTTTGTTCCATTGTGTCTAACTTTTGAAGCTTTTGTCCCATTTGTTGCATTAATTATAATAACAATGCACTGGTGTCTGAAACATGTTCCTCAGTGCTATTCGACAATGAATTTGCACCGGCAACATTCACATTTTGAAAAGCAGACAATGTGTCTTGACTTATTTGAGAAAACAGTGAGGACCAAAAACCTGAATCTGCAGTATTTGCGAGATTGTGTCCTGTCATTTCGGATTCCTGAGGCGAGCTAGTGCCGACCGATCGATCGATAATGCTTCCCTGTTCACTAATTTTTTCACTGTCTACTCCATTATTTGTCGCCCACTCCATTTCCCTATGCACAATTACCAAATTATTAGTTTGAACATTAGTTAATTCATTACACGGTGGCGCTAACACACTGCTTTCGTCTTCACTGTCATTTCTCAGTTTACTTTGGAGCCTAGTATTACGTTTTTCACACGCCATTATTGTCACAATATTTCACACGACAACACAGAAAAGCACAATTTGAAGAGAAAAAATAAGAAAACACATTAACATAGCACTGAAAATAATATGTAGTTAATCACAAGCACAGCTGCAAAATACTTGGTGCAAATCTGCATGCATGCCACAACTGTTTTACTGTAAAAGAATGAAAAACTACAACTACAAAGGAAATTCTCTCTACAATTACACACTAGCAATAAACAAAGGCTGCACTAATTGCACAAACCACAAGAAAAAAATCAGAAGATTCCAGTGAGGTATCCTGGCAGGGTCGCCATATGAAACGTCCCCTTAGAACAATTATACAAGACTGTGCTTAAACTGACACGCAATATTTTTAGCGCAACGCAATCTGACTTTCAAAAATCCCTACAAAAGAATGGCCCTGACTAACATTAACCCATATGTTTCACAAAACACTTACCTCAAAAAAATCTTGGTTACTCGAACTACTGCAATACAGTGAGCACCACTACTGCCAGCTAAATAAAAGATTCAAACTACTGAAGGCACTAACTACTGACAGGCAGAGTTAGCAAGTGAAAGATTTTTATAGAGAACAAACATTGTATTTACCTTAATAGTCATCAAAAGTCATAATATATATAGCAGTTCATGACATCCAGTCTTACAAATTTCAAAATTCCGTCATTTCTCTCCCCACATCCACCATTGCTGGCGGATCACCTCCAACTCCGCAACGCTACGCGCTGTTAACATCCAGCTGCCCAACACTACAATGGCAGACAACAATGCAAACTAGCCACAGACTGCACACAGCACAGCCAGGGATTTTCATACAGAGCGCTACGTAACGTTGCCAATAAGAAAACATAAACAGCCTACTTACAGGTAGAGCAAACCAAACACTGCGATTCATTGGCAGAACACTTAGAAGGTGCAACAGGTCTACTAAAGAGACTGCTTATACCACACTTGCCTCTATAGCAGAGTTATTAAACACGGTTTTTCGAAACTCCTTTACCAAAAAAGACGAAGTAAATATTCCTGAATTCGAAACAAGAAAAACTACCAAGATGAGAAACACAGAAGTAGATATCCTCGATCTAACGAAGCAGCTAAATCACTTAATAAAGGCAAGGCCTCCGGTCCAGATTGTATACCTGTCAGGTTCCTCTCAGAGTATTGCTGTGTGGTGTGTGATCAGCATCAGGTGGGACTGATGGATGACATCGAATAAGTACAAAGAAGGGCAGCTAGTTTTGTATTATCGCGAAATAGGGGAGATAGTGTCACAGACATGATACGTGAATGGGAGTGGCAATCACTAAAACAAAGGAGTTTTTCGCTGCGACGGGATGTTCTCATGAAATCACCAGTTTTCCCCTACGATTGCGAAAACATTCTGTTGGCACCCACCTACATGAGAAATAATCATCACGATAAAATAAGAGAAATCAGGGCTCGTACAGAAAAATTTAAGTGCTCGTTTTTCCCACGTACCGTTCGAGAGTGGAGCGGTAGAGAAAACTTGAAGGTGGTTCATTGAACCCTCGACCAGGCAGTTTATTGTGAATAGCAGAGTAATCACGTAGATGTAGAAAGCTGGGACATCTGCCTGTCAAAACTAGTGACTTGGTGCGAGACACATTGAAACGGCGACCAATGTGTAGCGTACTTCCGTCTTGTGGCCTACGTATCATCTACTGTCGTCCACAAATGCAGCCAGCAACGTCCGTCTCCTTGCAGCTTCGTTCACTTCCATCACTGCCACTGCTAAAATAGCAACCATCGCGCCCTGCTCAAAGCATATGCGTTCCAGTTTGCAACATCTGACACAGCTCTTCCATGGCTGGGAATGTCTATTGTGGAAAGTGTTTACACTCCCTGGTTGCGGTGAGTCGCAGCGGCCGTAGACGACTGTAGGACAACACGTCTCCGCCGAGGACGGTGGGTTCGATGCGGGCGCCTCACATTTGAACGTGGACACGTGAACTTCATTGTAGGTTAAACATAGCAAATAAATTAACTGCTTCCAAGATTAATATGGCTGGATTTTCTCCTTGTCTATCCCCTAGATAAATCCACGCTGTTATAGTATTTACTTATCCTGGCCACAGTATAACAGCTTTCAGCTTTCAACACTATTGTTCTGCGTTTGCCGATTTTGACCTTTTTCTTAATTTATTAAAAGTTACTTACATTATCCCTATTAGGAGCGGACTGGCATCAGCTAAATTGCTCTTCAGCTGTTGTGTTGCAAAAATTAGAAGGTTTTAGTATAAAAAATTGACATCGTAAAACAGTTGCAGTTTATAACAAGATAATGATGATGTGTTGAACATCCTCCTTATTATGAGCACTGATATGATGAGAGGTTCTCTTTACGGTGGAAAGGCTTTAGGGTGTGAGACGTATTCGTAGGGATATTATAAGAAAAAGATTTATGAAAGGAGATAACATACACTACTGGCCATTAAAATTGCTACACCACGAAGATGACGTGCTACAGACGCGAAATTTAACCGACAGAAAGAGAGTGCTGTGAAATGCAAATGATTAGCTTTTCATAGCATTCACACAAGGTTGGCGCCAGTGGCGACACCTACAACGTGCTGTCATGAGGAAAGTTTCCAATCGATTTCTCATACACAAACACCAGTTGACCGGCGTTGCCTGGTGAAACGTTGTTGTGATGCCTCGTGTAAGGAGGAGAAATGCGTACCATCACGTTTCCGACTTTGGTAAAGGTCGGATTGTAGCCTATCGCGTTTGTGGTTTATCGTATCGCGACATTGCTGCTCGCGTTGGTCGAGATCCAATAACTGTTAGCAGAATATGGAATCGGTGGGTTCAGGAGGGTAATACGGAACACCGTGCTGCATCCGAACGGCGTCGTATCACTAGTCGAGATGACAGGCATCTTACCCGCATGGCTGTGATGGATCGTGCAACCACGTCTCGATCCCTGAGTCAACAGATGGGGACGTTTGCAAGACAACAACCATCTGCACGAACAGTGCGACGACGTTTGCAACAGCATGGACTATCAGCTCGGAGACCATGGCTGGGGTTTCCCTTGACGCTGCATCACAGACAGGAGCGCCTGCGGTGGTGTACTCAACGACGAACCTGGGTGCACGAATGGCAAAACGTTATTTTTTCGGATGAATCCAGGTTCTGCTTACAGCAACATGATGGTCGCATCCGTGTTTGGCGACATCGCGGTGAACGCACATTGGAAACGTGTATTCGTCATCGCCATACTGGCGTATCACCCGGCGTGATGGTATGGGGTGGCGTTGGTTACACGTCTCGGTCACCTGTTGTCCGCATTGACGGTTCTTTGAACAGTGAACGTTATATTTCAGATGTGTTACGACCCGTGGCTCTACCCTTTATTCGGTCTCTGCGAAACCCTACATTTCTGCTGGATAATGCACGACCGCATGTTGCAGGTCCTGTACGGGCCTTTCTGGATACAGAAAATGTTCGACTGCTGCCCTGGCCAGCACATTCTCCAGATCTCTCACCAGTTGAAAACGTCTGGTCAATGGTGGCAGAGCAACTGGCTCGTCACTATACACCAGTCACTCTTCTTGATGAACTGTGGTATCGTGTTGAAGCTGCATGGACAGCTGTACATGTACACGCCATCCAAGCTCTGTTTGACTCAATGCCCAGGCGTATCAAGGCTTCTATTACGGTCAGAGATGGTCGTTCTGGGTACTGATTTCTCAGGATCTATGCACCCAAATTGCGTGAAAATGTAATCACATGTCAGTTCTAGTATAATGTATTTGTCCAATGAATACCCGTTTATGATCTGCATTTCTTCTTGGTGCAGCAATTTTAATATCCAGTAGTGTAAATCCTAGCAAATGAAACAGGCGAAAGGGGATACAGAAGTCTAAAAACTGAGATTGGCAGATAGTGGAAAACAGCTAAGCAGCAAAGGCTAGAGGACAAATATAAGGCTGCAGAAGAACTTATAACTAGGGGAAAGATACACTATGTGATCAAAAGTATCCGGACGCCCCCAAAAACATTCATTTTTCATATTAGGTGCATTTGACTGCCTCCTGCTGCCTGGTACTCCATATCAGCGATCTCAGTAGTCATTAGACGTTGTGAGAGAGCAGAATGGGGCGCTCCGCGGAACTCACCGACCTCGAACGTGGTCAGGTGACTGATTGTAACTTGTGTCATACGTCTGTACGCGATATTTCCACACTCCTAAACGTCCCTAGGTCCACTGTTTCCGAAGTGATAGAGAAGTGGAATTGTGAAGGGACGCGTACAGGACAAAAGCGTACAGGCCGACCTCGTCTGTTGACTGGCAGAGAACGCCAACAGTTGAAGAGGGTCGTAAAGTGTAATAGGCAGACACCCATCCAGACCGTCACACAGGAATTCCAAATTGCCTCAGGATTCACTGCAAGTACTATGACAGGCAGGAGGTGAGAAAACTTGAATTTCATGGTCGAGCGGCTGCTTATAAGGTACATATCACGTCGAGAAATGCCAAACAACGTCTCGCTTGATCTAAGGAGCGTAAACATTGGACGATTGAACAGTGGTAAAACGTTGTCTGGGGTGACGAATCACGGTACACAATGTGGCGATCCGATGGCAAGGTGTGGGTATGGCGAATTCCCAGTGAACATCATCTGCCAGCGTGTGTAATGCCAATAGTAAAATTCGGTTGTTGTGGTGTTATGGTGTAGTCGTGTTTTTCATGGAGGGGGCTTGCACCCCTTGTTGTTTTGCGTTGCACTATCACAGCACAGGCGTACATTGATGTTTTAAGTACCTACTTGCTTCCCACTGTTGAAGAGCAATTCGAGGATGGCGACTGTATCTTTCAACACGATCGAGCACATGTTCATAATGCATGGCCTAGGGCAGAGTGGTTACACGACAATAGCATCCCTGTAATGGACTGGCCAGCACAGAGTCCTGACTTGAATCCTATAGAACACCTTTGGGATGTTTTGGAACGCCGACTTCGTGCCAGGCCTCAACGACTGACATCGATACCTCTCCTCAGTACAGCACTCCGTGAAGAATGGGCTGTCATTCCCCAAGAAACCTTCCAGCACCTGATTGAACGTATGCCTGAGAGAGTGGAAGCTGTCATTAAGGCTAAGGGTGGGCCAACACCATATTGAATTCCAGCATTACCGACGGAAGGCGTAACTTGTAAGTCATTTTCAGCCAGGTGTCCGGATACTTTTCATCACAATGTGTAGATGCCGCCTATAGGAATATTAAGGAGGTCTTTGGAGGAAAGATTAGCAGCTGTTTGAATACCATGAGCCTCAGATGCTAAACGAGGAGTAAACGAAGGAGGGAAATCTGGAAGGCGGAAGGAATATATTTATAGGAGCTCTACATGAGAAATGAACTTGAAGAAAATTTTACAGAAAGGCAAGCTGAACTAGACGAAGATGAGATTGAGGACACGATACTGTAAAATTAATTTAACAGAATACTGGAAGATGTAAATCGAAGCAAGACCCTTGGAATAGACGACATTTCCTAAGAATTATTGAGATCCTTGGAAGAAAACATTATAAAACTATTGCTCCTGTTGTGCAAAGATAGACAAAATACCCTCAGACTTCAAAAATAACGTAATAATGCCAATTCCAAGGAGTGCTCACATGTGCCGAGCAGTCAGTCTAATAAATCATGGTTACAAGATATGGGCACGAACTATTTTCAGACGAATAGAAAATCTGGTAGAATCAGACTCTGGAGAAAATCAGTTTGTCCTTTGTAGAAATGTAGAATTACATGATGCAATATTGGAATGGTTCAAATGGCTCTGAGCGCTATGGAACTTAACATCTGAGGTCATCAGTCTCCTAGAACTTAGAACTGCTTAAAACTAACTAAGCTAAGGGCATCACACACATCCATGGACGAGGCAGGATTGGAACCTGCGACCGTAGCGGTCGCGCGGTTCCAGACTGAAGCGCCTAGAACCGCTCGGCCACACCGGCCGGCGGCAATATTGACCATACGACTTAAGTTACAAAATAGGTTAAAGAAAGGCAAACCTACGTTAATGGCACTTGCAGACTTAGAGAAATCCTTGACAATGAACCTTTCAAATCCTGAAGCTAGCAGGGATAGAAAACGGGAAGTAAAAGGTTATATGAAGTTGTATATAGTTTATACAAAAAGCACGGTGCAGTTATAAGCTTCGAAGGGTAAGAAAGGGAAACGTAGTTGAGAAGGGAGTGATACAGGATTGTTGCCTATCCTGGGTGTTATTGAACCTGCACAGTAAGAAAGCATTAAAGGAAATCTAAGAAAAATTTGTAGAAAGAGTTAAAGTTTAGTGAGAAGAAATAAAAATTTGAGGTTTGTTGATGACACTGTAATTGTCTTAGAGACAGCAAAGGACATGGATGAGCAATTAAACGGAGTAGATAGCATCTTCAATAGAGAGATTATAAGATGAGAATCTACAAAAGTAAAACAAGAGTAATGGAATCTAGTGAAAGTAAAGCAGATGATGCTAAGGAAATTTGGTTAGGAAACGAGATACTAAGATTAGTAAATGAGTTTTGCTATTTGGCCAGCAAAATGGCTGATGATGGGTAAAGCAGGGAGAATCTAAAATGCAGATTGGCATTCCTATGGAAAAAAGTTAACATTGAATGTAAATTTAAATATTAGGAAGCCGTTAATGAAAGTATTTGTCTGGACTGTAGTCCTGTACGAAATGGAAACGTCGACGACAAGCAAATCTGATAAGAAGAGAATAACACCGTTTGAAATGTGGTGCTATAGAAGAATGCAGAAGATTATGCTGGTAAATCGCGTATCGCGTAACTAATGAGGAAGTACCGAATCTAACTGGCGAGACAAGTGCAGTATACTAGGCAATTAATGGTCATAGTACTGTAGCACTATTAATGTATTTTATTTGAAAGTTAAGCGGACACTTTTATTCTTACTTTATCGAAGGTGATGATGTGCTGTAAGCTAGTGAGGTATGCATTTTAGAGCCCATGTTTACTACACTTTTTGGCTTCGAATGGTCGTTCCTGTCAGACTCATTGCGTATCTTGCACACCAGTTGGAACACTTTTGTCATTGCTTGCTCCCCAAGAGATTTCAATAATTCAAATGTGAATGTAGTCCATTCCAGGGGCTTTATTTCTTCTTAGGTGCTTCAAGACTCTGGAAATTCTTCCCCGCAATATCATATTGGTCAAATGGTCTACTTTCTATTCCCTGTCCACAAGACTGTCTTTTCATTTCCCTTGTAGTAGTTTGTATACTGTCAGTTATAAGACTGATGGACATCTCCCCTGCTACTCACGATGCGCATAGAGGAGTGGCAGACGGGCTCCCGCTAGACAGACGGACCCCAGAAGCGGGGAATCCATCCGACAGCTGCGTAGAAATCCGAGACGGACGGCTGTGCCATTAACAGCGGCCAGCCGCGCGTTCCCGCCTGCTGCGCAGCCGTATAAATGTCCGCTTGAGTGCGACTGCACGAGGATTCCTGATCGACTTAGGTTTGATGCACCCAAGGACATCACACACATCCACGCCCGAGGCAGGATTAGAACCTGCGACCGTAGCAGTCACGCGGTTCCGGGCTGAAGCGCCTAGAACAGCTCGGCCAGCGCGGCTGGCGGGAACAGTGGACCTTGGGATGTTTAGGAGAGTGGAAATGTCGCGTACAGACGTATGACACAGGTGTCAGCCAATCACTTGACCACGTTCGAAGTCCGTGAGTTCCGCGGATCGGATCGCCCCATTCTGCTCTCTTACGATGTCTAATGAATACTGAGGCCACTGATCTGGAGTACCTGGCAATAGGTGGCAGCACAATAAGCCCAATACTAAAAACGTATGTTGTTGTGGTGTCCGGATACATTTAATCACATAGTATACCCCATGAAACATGGACCTTGCCGTTGGTGGGGAGGCTTACGTGTTTCAGAGATACAGATAGTCGTAACGTAGGTGCAACCACAACGGAGGGGTATCTGTTGAGAGGCCAGACAAACGTGTGGTTCCTGAATAGGGGCAGCAGCCTTTTCAGTAGTTGCAGGGGCAACAGTCTGGATGATTGACTGATCTGGCCTTGTAACACTAACCAAAACGGCCTTACTGTGCTGGTACTGCTAACGGCTGAAAGCAAGAGGAAACTACAGCAGTCATTTTTCCCCGAGGACATGCAGCTTTACTGTGTGGTTAAATGATGATGGCGTCCTCTTGGGTAAAATATTCTGGAGATAAAATAGGCCCCCATTTGGATCTCCGGGCGGGGACTACTCAGGAGGAAATTGTTATCAGGAGAAAGAAAACTGGAGTTCTACGGATCGGAGCGTGGAATGTCAGATCTCTTAATCGGGCAGGTAGGTTAGCAAATTTAAAAAGGGAAATGGATAGGTTAAAGTTAGATATAGTGGGAATTTGTGAAGTTCGGTGGCAGGAGGAACAAGACTTCTGGTCAGGTGACTACAGGGTTATAAATACAAAATCAAATAGCGGCAAAGGAGGTGTAGGTTTCATAATGAATAAAAAAACTTGCGCGCGAGTAAGCTGCTACAAACAGCATAGTGAACACATTATTGTGGCCAAGATAGACACAAAGTCCAAGCCCAACACAGTAGTAAAAGTTTATATGCCAACTAGCTCCGCAGATGACGAAGAGATTGATGAAATGTATGATGAGAGAAAAGAAATTATTCACATAAGGGAGACGAAAATTTGATAGTCATGGGTGACTGGAATTCGATATAGGAAAAGGAAGAGAAGGAAACGTAGTAGGTGAATATGGAATGGGGGTAAGAAATGAAAGAGGAAGCCACCTGGTAGAATTTCGCACAGAGCATAAATTAATCATAGCTAACACTTGGTTCAAGAACCATGAAAGAAGGTTGTATGCATGGCATGGAAGAGGCCTGGAGATACTGGAAGGTTTCATATAGATTATATAATGGTAAGACAGAGATTTAGGAACCAGATTTTAAATTGTAAGAAATTTCCAGGGGCAGGTGTGGACGCCGACCACAATCTATTGGTTACGAACTGTAGATTAAAACTAAAGAATATGCAAAAAGGTGGGAATTTCAGTAGATGGGACCTTGATAAACTAACAGAAGCAGAGGTTGTAGAGAGGTTCCGGGAGAGCGTTAGGGAACGTTGGCACGAATGGGGGAAATAAATACCATAAATGAAGAACGGGTAGCTTTGAGAGAATGAAATAATGAAGGCAGCAGAGGATCAAGTAGGTAAAAAGACGAGGGCTAGTAGCGAGCGGTTTACAAGGGACGTCAGTAACTAATGCAACACATTTTTTTCCGAAAGTTGGATCATTTTAATGCGGATGCCAATACACCATATTATTTCCCCACTCTTTTGGCTAAAAAACCCTTCTGTTCAATTCGACGGCCTTGCGCTACCTTACTGGGAGAGCCTGTATGCCCACATGGTACCACTCTACTGGCCGACATCTGAGCCAACGTCTTGCTCCATCAGCAACCTCCTCATCTTCCATGTACTGCTTCCCGCGTAGTGCATCCTTCATTGGGCCAAACAAATGTTCGTCATAGTCTCCTGTTAGGTGGCGAGGAACCCAACGGGCTCACCTCTCAGAGTACCCCAACTGGTGGACGAGTTTGTCAGCACTGCCAACAGAGACATCCAGTTGTGGAGCGAGGTGTTTGATTGTGATCCGTCGATAACACCGAATGAGAGTGTCCGCACGTTCCAACAATGCACACGTCACAGCAGCGTGCGGCCGGCCGGCACGCGGGAGATCAGACAGTTTTGTGCGACATTGTTGCAGTGATGACGGACGGCTCGCTCAACGACTCAGAGTGATTTTGTTCTCTGACAGGAGTCCGTTGACGCTCGGCAAGCGCCTATGAATATGTGCAATGCTTTGGTTTCCCGCCAAAAGAAACTTAAAGACAGCTCTCTGCTTGGAACGCACCTCCGTTACAGAGGCCATTTTGAAGGCTAGTTATATCTACATCTACATCTACATCTACATGGATACTCTGCAAATCACATTCAAGTGCCTGGCAGAGGGCTTATCGAACCACCTTCACAATTCTCTGTTATTCCAATCTCGTATAGCGCAAGGGGAGAATGAAAACCTATATCTTTCCGTACGAGCTCTGATTTCCCATATTTTATCTTGGTGATCGTTCCTCCCTACGTAAGTCCGTCTCAACAAAATATTTTCGCATTCGGAGGAGAAAGTTGGTGATTGGAATTTCGTGAGAAGATTCCGTCGCAACGAAAAACGCCTTTCTTTTAATGATGTCCATCCCACATCCTGTATCATTTCTGTGACACTCTCTCCCATATTTCGCGATAATACAAAACGTGCTGCCTTTCTTTGAACTTTTTCGATGTACTCCGTCAGTCCTATCTGGTAAGGATCCCACACCGCGCAACAGTATTCTAAAAGTTGATGGACAAGCGTAGTGTAGGCAGTCTCCTTAGTAGGTCTGTTACATTTTCTAAGTGTCCTGCCAATAAAACACAGTCTTTGGTTAGCCTTCCCCACGACATTTTCTGTGTGTTCCTTCCAGTTTAAATTGTTCGTAATTGTAATACCTAGGTATTTACTTAAATTTACGGCTTTCAGATTAGACTGATTAATCGTGTAACCGAAGTTTAACTAATTCCTTTTAACACTCATGTGGATGACCTCACGCTTTTCGTGATTTAAGGTCAACTGCCACTTTTCGAACCATTCCGATGTTTCTTCTAAATCGTTTTGCAGTTTATTTTGATTTTCTGATGACATTATTAGTCGATAAACGACAGCGTCATCTGCAAACAACCGAAGACGGCTGCTCAGATTGTCTACCAAATCGTTTAATACGGATAAGGAACAGCAAAGGGCCTATAACACTACCTTGGGGAACGCCAGAAATCACTTCTGTTATACTCGATGATAGCGCTGCCATCTATCGGAACTTAATGAAACTATAGGAGCTGAAAGGGAATATTCCGCGACGTCCCACAGCAAATTCCTCATTTTTTCAACCGACACTAGCCAAGAATTGTTGTTTTACTTCTTGAATGCGCCACGTATTATCGAGAACTCCCAGCGTTATTTCCTATCGCTTTTGTGTGTTGAGTAATGGAGCCACACACACAACGACAGTGAAGCTGCAAGCACGACGCCAGGACACAGTGAGATAACTGTGCTCGCGAACCACTGCGGGTTTGCTGGCATCTCGTCGACCGCCGCGAAGTAGCAGTTGTTGTGGGAAAATTGAGCAACGAGCACGCGTTCGCAAAAATAGCAACAGCTGCCGTCAGCCTGCCATACATGTAACCGGTTTTGATATAAAACTGTTTATTGAAGAAATCCAGATATGCCCTGACAAAGAGGACACAATTTGCAAGCAGTAACATAACAAGATTAAGAAAAGAGCCGCATGACTTCAAGGGTGTAACAATTTTTGATGCTTCTGGAGAAAAGTGATATTGGTAAGCACCGCTTTTAAACTACACTGCCTGAAAAAAAAAATGAGGAGTAAAAGAAATGAAACTCCACGAGTTGAGTGGGTATGTGATGTTACTTCATTGATTATAGGATCGAGTCAAATTTATAAAGATCTACATCTACATCCATACTCCGCAAGCCACCTGACGGCGTGTGGCGGTGGGTACTTTGAATACCTCTATCGGTTCTCCCTTCTATTGCAGTGTCGTTTTGTTCGTGGAAAGAAAGATTGTCAGTATGCCTCTGTGTGGGCTCTATCTCTCTGATTTTATCCTCATGGTCTCTTCGCGAGATATACGTAGGAGGGAGCAATATACTGCTTGATTCCTCGGTGAAGGTATGTTCTCGAAACTTCAAGAAAAGCCCGCACCGAGCTACTGAGAGTCTCTCCTGTAGAGTCTTCCACTGGAGTTTATCTATTATCTCCGCAACGCTTTCGCGATTACTAAATGATCCTGTAACAAAGCGCGCTGCTGTCCGTTGGATCTTCTCTATCTCTTCCATCAACCCTATCTGGTACGGATCCCACACTGCTGAGCAATATTCAAGTAGTGGGCGAACAACTATACTGTAACCTACTTCCTTTGTTTTCGGATTGCATTTCCTTAGGATTCTTCCAGTGAATCTCAGTCTGGCATCTGCTTTACCGACGATCAACTTTATATGATCAATCCATTTTAAATCACTCCTAATGCCTACTCCCAGATAATTTATGGAATTAACTGTTTCCAGTTGCTGACCTGCTATATTGTAGCTAAATGATAAAGGATCTTCCTTTCTGTGTCTTCGCAGCACATTACCCTTGTCTACATTGAGATTCAATTGCCATTCCCTGCACCATGCGTCAATTCGTTGCAGATCCTCCTGCACTTCGGTACAATTTTCCATTGTTACAACCTCTCGATATACCACAGCATCATCGCAAAAAGCCTCAGTGAACTTCCGATGTCATTCACAAGGTCATTTATGTATATTGTGAATAGCAACGGTCCTACGACATTCCCCTGCGGCACACCTGAAATCACTCTTACTTCGGAAGACTTCTCTCCATTGAGAATGACATGCTGCGTTCTGTTATCTAGGAACTCTTCAATCCAATCACAAAATTGGTCTGATAGTCCATATGCTCTTACTTTGTTCATTAAACGACTGTGGGGAACTATATTGAACGCCTTGCGGAAGTCAAGAAACACAGCATCCACCTGGGAATCCGTGTCTATGGCCAGTAAGAGTCTGTTTACCTGTATGACGCTGCACCCCCTCTGTCATGGATGTATGCGCTTATTCGGTTAGGAAGGATGTCGTAAAGCCGTTGAACCCTCTCCCCAACCAACTGGCCCTCAAGTGTTGTAACTGATCCTTGATATCCCGTGTACTCGCTCTGGGGCAGAGGGATGGTCCCAACATGTTCTATCGATGGCGGATCGAGGGCCTTTGTTGACCACGGGAGTACCTCAACATCGTGACGTCAGTTCTGCTGCGAACCAGCCACTCCCTGGAACCCAAGTTGCGGCGTCGGAATGCTGAGGTAGTGTTGCGATCAGGACGCGAGTGTAGCGTGAGGGTGAGTGACCCAGTATACGTCCTGAGGCGTCAGTGATACATAATGTCTGTAACAACATTCATTGGTCGATCAGAGTTTACGAAGGTGTTATTGTCTTCGGACCTGTACTCGACGACCAGGGACGAGCGCACGTGCTGCGAAGGAGTGGTGATGCCTGTTAGCGAGTCGTGATGTCGCGGCTACGGGTCACTGCCACGTCCGTGTACTGTGCTGGTGTCGGCAGACATTGTGCGATGACCCAGTATAGCTATCATCTCAGTGCTCTCGAAGACAGCCCATCGTGTGCTCGGGTGGAGACTGCCGACTACGGTCCAAGATGCTGGTTGTCACGAAGACTAGGCCCTGGACAGCCACCATGATCGACCAAGACAGCGGCAGATACTCACGCGTCGGCCAGGAGGCTGCACACCTGTTTGGTGTGAAGATGGCAGCTTGCATATCATCCACAATGATCCAGCAATGAAGGAGGGCTGTCCAGTCCTCATCCGTGTCGACCCTGTAGTGGAGGAGGGCTGACCACTCACCAGCCTTCTCATCTGCGATGACCTAGGACAGAAGAGGCAGACCACAGCTTGGTACGCATCAGGCCGGCTGACTGTCGGAGTCAGCTTGTAATGACCTAACATCTGTGGTCAAGTACACGCAAACACTACGGTAGAGGTGAGCCTCTGTTAATCAGCCACCATTACTAGATATCCAGTTGGAACACACTTGCCGAATAACTGGCACCACGCAGGGAAGCCGTACCATACACTACATGCAGACAAGCTACACCCCCCCCCCCCCCACACACACACACACACACTCACATACAGTAAGATGATCTATGTCCGATCTCCCACTAATATATAACGATCCTGATTGTTCCAGGAATGCAGTGGCTGCAGCAAACTCGGATACATCGCCATCGCCTGCCACGGTAATGATGCACAATACCCATACTAAGAAACCCAACCTTGCATGAACTGTCGCAGCTAGTAAGCCACTACTGCTCTTACTACCCATCCCACTGTCGCAGAGGTTTTTTTCCCCACGGCACGAGCCTTGGCAATTTTTTTCCCTCTGCTCTTCAAATTGCTACCCTCATTCGCGTTTCGTCCACAATCTATCATCTGATGGGCGTGTTAATGCGCAGTCTTACCCAGCCGTAGTCTTACCCAGCCGCACGGATAACAAACATCACAGCCCAGTATCCTGTGATCCACCTATTAGATAACTAACATGTTGACGGAGGTGACAGTAGTTTGCTTTGGTCACCACGTTGGTGCGGGCGTGGAGGAGCCCCATCTCTATTTGTCGGAGTCAGCAAGCAAGCAGCCGGCCAGTCATCATCAGTCACCATGTCATAGTTTCAGTGGGACTCAATAGACTTATTCTTCCTGGTGCTAGTATCCCACACACAGTGGTAGCACAACAGAATGTGTTCTTGAGCTCTGAAAGCCTGTCTAACGGATCGAGCCTGCGCCTATGACATAGTGGATCTGGGTGTGTAAGCGCTTTTCTCCTCGTTTGTAGGACTTGTCAGACGTCCTTGCATCGCTTTGATAATTTTAATAATGGTCGCTGAGCATAGTCCTCCCTGTCTGCATCTGTGTCTGCTTCCCCTCTTCAGGAACGATACGTTTGCCTAGCCTCTCAACAGATACCCCTCCGTTGGGTTACACCTACGTTACGGCTATCTGTATCTCTGAGACACGTAAGCCTCCCCACCAACGGCAAGGTCCATGTTTCATGGGTTTGTTTTTTTTATTTGGGGGGGGGGGGGGAGATATATATATACACTCCTGGAAATGGAAAAAAGAACACATTGACACCGGTGTGTCAGACCCACCATACTTGCTACGGACACTGCGAGAGGGCTGTACAAGCAATGATCACACGCACTGCACAGCGGACACACCAGGAACCGCAGTGTTGGCCGTCGAATGGCGCTAGCTGCGCAGCATTTGTGCACCGCCGCCGTCAGTGTCAGCCAGTTTGCCGTGGCATACGGAGCTCCATCGCAGTCTTTAACACTGGTAGCATGCCGCGACAGCGTGGACGTGAACCGTATGTGCAGTTGACGGACTTTGAGCGAGGGCGTATAGTGGGCATGCGGGAGGCCGGGTGGACGTACCGCCGAATTGCTCAACACGTGGGGCGTGAGGTCTCCACAGTACATCGATGTTGTCGCCAGTGTTCGGCGGAAGGTGCACGTGCCCGTCGACCTGGGACCGGACCGCAGCGACGCACGGATGCACGCCGAGACCGTAGGATCCTACGCAGTGCCGTAGGGGACCGCGCCGCCACTTCCCAGCAAATTAGGGACACTGTTGCTCCTGGGGTATCGGCGAGGACCACTCGCAACCGTCTCCATGAAGCTGGGCTACGGTCCCGCACACCGTTAGGCCGTCTTCCGCTCACGCCCCAACATCGTGCAGCCCGCCTCCAGTGGTGTCGCGACAGGCGTGAATGGAGGGACGAATGGAGACGTGTCGTCTTCAGCGATGAGAGTCGCTTCTGCCTTGGTGCCAATGATGGTCGTATGCGTGTTTGGCGCCGTGCCGGTGAGCGCCACAATCAGGACTGCATACGACCGAGGCACACAGGGCCAACACCCGGCATCATGGTGTGGGGAGCGATCTCCTACACTGGCCGTACACCACTGGTGATCGTCGAGGGGACACTGAATAGTGCACGGTACATCCTAACCGTCATCGAACCCATCGTTCTATCATTCCTAGACCGGCAAGGGAACTTGCTGTTCCAACAGGACAATGCACGTCCGCATGTATCCCGTGCCACTCAACGTGCTCTAGAAGGTGTAAGTCAACTACCCTGGCCAGCAAGATCTCCGGATCTGTCCCCCATTGAGCATGTTTGGGACTGGATGAAGCGTCGTCTCACGCGGTCTGCACGTCCAGCACGAACGCTGGTCCAACTGAGGCGCCAGGTGGAAATGGCATGGCAAGCCGTTCCACAGGACTACATCCAGCATCTCTACGATCGTCTCCATGGGAGAATAGCAGCCTGCATTGCTGCGAAAGGTGGATATACACTGTACTAGTGCCGACATTGTGCATGCTCTGTTGCCTGTGTCTATGTGCCTGTGGTTCTGTCAGTGTGATCATGTGATGTATCTGACCCCAGGAATGTGTCAATGAAGTTTCCCCTTCCTGGGACAATGAATTCACGGTGTTCTTATTTCAATTTCCAGGAGTGTATATATGTATACTATGTGATTAAATGTATCCGGACACCACAACAACATACGTGTTTAGTATTGGGCGTATTGTGCTGCCACCTATTGCCAGGTACTCCATATCAGCGGCCTCAGTATTCATTAGACATCGTAAGAGAGCAGAATGGGGCATTCCGATCCGCGGAACTCACGGACTTCGAACATGGTCAAGTGATTGGGTGTCACCTGTGTCATACGTCTGTACGCGAGATTTCCACACTCCTAAACATCCCAAGGTCCACTGTTCCCGCCAGCCGCGGTGGCCGAGCTGTTCTAGGCGCTTCAGTCCGGAACCGTGTGACTGCTGCGGTCGGAGGTTCGAATCCTGCCTCGGGCGTGGATGTGTGTAATGTCTTTGGGTTAGTTAGGTTTAAGTAGTTCTAAGTTCTAGGGGACTGATGACCTCAGATGTTAAGTCCCATAGTGCTCAGAGCCATTGGAACCATTTAGACGTATACAGACAAGGAGAGCACGTATGGTGATAGGTTAGCTTGACCCGCGGGAATGTGTCACTGAGACGTTGAAGGAAGTGAAGCGGTAAGCTCTTGAAGACCGACGGGAACTATCTAGCGATGGCGATTATCACTGAAACAAATGGTTTTCGGTTACATCGGTTCTTTTCGTTGCCAGTTTAATCTGTCTGTTAAGACCACTCAAAACAACCAGCTTTTGAGATAAACTTCCTTTTTTTTGTTTTTTTGCTTAATGTTGACGCCCATGAAGTTGGGTAAATTCTAATAAGGTGAAGGAGAAGAAGATTACGATCGATATGAAGTTGAGGCTATAGCAGAAATCGGTCTCATTGTCTCGAGGAATTACTGCGAGGGTGAAGTAAATGGGCGTGGCGACAGCAAGACCGAAAGGGCGCAAGTTGATGTCTTTCCTGCAGCCTCACTTTCGAATTGTATCAGTTCTTCACCTTGAAGCAATCCAAAAATTAGGGTTCAGTTGTAGTGTGTCAACAAAACTATAGCTATGTTGTTCTTGTTGTTGTGGTCTTCAGTCATGAGACTGGTTTCATGCAGCTCTCCATGCTACTCTATCCTGTGCAAGCTTCTTCATCTCCCAGTACCTACTGCAACCTACATCCTTCTGAATCTGCTTAGTGTATTCATCTCTTGGTCTCCCTCTACGATTTTTACCCTCCACGCTGCCCTCCAATACTAAATTGGTGAAACCTTGATGCCTCAACACATGTCCTGCCAACCGATCCCTTCTTCTAGTCAAGTTGTGCCACAAACTTCTCTTCTCCCCAATCCTATTCAATACTTCCTCATTAGTTATGTGATCTACCCATCTAATCTTCAGCATTCTTCTGTAGCACTACATTTGAAAAGATTCTATTCTCTTCTTGTCTAAACTATTTATCGTCCATGTTTCACTTGCATACATGGCTACACTCCATACAAATACTTTCAGTAACGATTTCCTGACACTTAAATCTATACTCGATGTTAACAAATTTCTCTTCTTCAGAAACGCTTTCCTTGCCATTGCCAGTCTACATTTTATATCCTCTCTACTTCGACCATCATCAGTTATTTTGCTCCCCAAACAGCAAAACTCCTTTACTACTTTAAGTGTCTCATTTCCTAATCTAATTCCCTCAGCATCACCCGACTTAATTCGACTACATTCCATTATCCTCGTTTTGCTTTTGTTGATGTTCATCTTATACCCTCCTTTCAAGACATTATCCATTCCATTCAACTGCTCTTCCAAGTCCTTTGCTGTCTCTGACAGAATTACGATGTCATCAGCAAACCTCAAAGTTTTTATTTCTTCTCCATGGATTTTAATACCTACTCCGAATTTTTCTTTTGTTTACTTCACTGCTTGCTCAACATACAGATATAGGTATATAGCAATCAAATTTACCTTCTCTTCCAAGGAACACTGGATTTTTTTCTTCCTTTATGTGATGTTACAAGATTGTTATGCCTCCTCCGTTTTTGATCTTTTAAAGCAAATGGACCGGTGTACTTCACTGGTACCTCGTTTTCTAATATACTTTACTTCGAACAAGAGGTGGTGCCATTCTGCAGTGCAGCCAATGTCCGAGGGAGACAGCGAGAAACAACAGTAATGACCAGGCTGGGGCAAGTTTTGGACACTGCACCTGCACGCACACCGTCTCATAGACTACACCACGCGCCAACAGCTACATTATTATGTTTGCAGTGCTGCGTCGATTCTTACGTCTTGTGTTTGTTGCTAGTTTTTATCGGTAGGCATTATTAGTAAAGTAGTGATTATCGTGTTTCCCAGTTTCTATAATAACATATTACAAAACAGAAAATTTTACTCGTTTTTTTTTAAGTTTTAATGAGATACCAAAACTTTTTGCACTGCTGCTGTGGAAAATTGATAGCTTTTTACCTGTTGATGGCTCTGAGCACTATGCGACTTAACTTCTGAGGTCATCAGTCGCCTAGAAATTAGAACTAATTAAACCTAACTAACCTAAGGACATCACACACATCCATGCCCGAGGCAGGATTCGAACCTGCGACCGTAGCGGCCGCTCGGATCCAGACTGTAGCGCCCAGAACCGCACGGCCACTCCGACCGGCTACCTGTTGATCAATAAAAAATAAAACAATAAGCCATTATAACCGAGACCAAAGGAATACAGATAAATACCGGTTATTCAGAACCAACGGGTCGATTTTTCCGATCTGTAGAACTGTACGGAGAAAGTCTGGAAAGAAAGTTTCAAGAATCGGCATTCAGTTATGACTCTAGGAATACGCTACAACTCCCTATGTATATATCCCACAGCAATCGTGAGAAGAAGATTAGATTAATTACAGTCCGCAGCTCGTGGTCGTGCGGTAGCGTTCTCGCTTCCCACGCCCGGGTTCCCGGGTTCGATTCCCGGCGGGGTCAGGGATTTTCTCTGGCTCGTGATGACTGGGTGTTGTGTGCTGTCCTTAGGCTAGTTAGGTTTAAGTAGTTCTAAGTTCTAGGGGACTGATGACCATAGATGTTAAGTCCCATAGTGCTCAGAGCCATTTGAACCAATTTAGATTAATTACAGCACACAGAGAAAGATTTTAACAATCATTTTTACCACGCTCCAGACGTGAATGGACCGGCAAAAACCTTAATGACTGATATAGTAGGATGTACCCTCTGCCACGCACTTCGCAGTGGTTCGCAGAGTATAGATTCACATTAGATCTGCGGAGATCTCCAGTTGTACCCTTTCGGACACTGCCCAGGACGATACGTTTCCAGGTGAGAAAACTTGGGTGTTGGCTGAGCACCTGGTTCATCTGGAGTCTGCGTGAGGCCGGCAGGTAGCGGCTGGTGGAGCGCGGCGCTGTCGGCCGCTTTGACACGCCCGCGGCCGCCTGCCGGCCTCTGGGTGGCCGGACCCCCCACAGCCGCGGGCCGCTAATCCTGTCTCACGGCTCGCCTGCCGCCTCCGCCCAGACCCTCACCTCTCTCGCAGGCCTCTGCTGAGCCACCTGGCGCTGCCCCGCACTTCTCCAATCAAACAGGAGTAGATGCTATGCAAGGGCCAAGGCGACGCGCTTTCAGCCCATGTTGGTCCCAAGATTTTCCTCTCACTCAGATCAAATAATCCTGAGCAAATATGGAGCGTCATGACGGATACAGGAATCAGTAGCCACTACATTATTGTAGCGATGGTGGATACCGTAATACCCAAAGCCAACAAAAATACACACAAAATACACTGGTGTCTAAAATTAAAGCAACAAACCGGAATTTTGCGAAGCTGCGTCTATTTTGCCACAAAACAGTACAAACAGGTGATAGTAAAGTAGAAGCAATGTAAAGAATACAGAACCTCAACATGCATACGGTAGACAAAAATGTTCTTCGTTTTTTCCGAACTTTACGGATCTACACAAACATTCCGACATTTGTTTAATGCACTCAGTATCGGGTGTGACTACCTCTGGCAGCTATATAGGCCTGACAAACGACGGAGCATGCTGTGAGTGATGTCATCAATCTCATGTTGAGGCAATAACTCCCCTTCTTCCTGCAGTGCTGCTCGGAAGTCTTGGAGAGTGGTCGGTGGATGCTGACGTGATGCAACCCGCATCTCCAGCGTACCCCAGAAGTGCTCTATGGAACTGAAATCGAGAGAGCGAACAGGCCACGTCATGCGTACAACATCTTCTGCTTCCAAGACAACTTCAACAGCCGGCCGGTGTGGCCGAGTGGTTCTGGGCGCTTCAGTCTGGAAGCGCGCGACCGCTACGGTCGCAGGTTCGAATCCTGCCTCGGGCATGGATGTGTGTGATGTCCTTAGGTTAGTTAGGTTTAAGTAGTTCTAAGTTCTAGGCGACTGATGACCTCAGAGGTTAAGTCCCATGGTGCTCAGAGCCATTTGAACCAGCCAACTTCAACAACGTGTGCTCTATGAGGTCGAGCATTATCATCCAACAATACGAAGTCTGGGCCCACAGCACCTCGGAACCATCCGCACATGGGGTCCCAAGATCCCGTCACGATGCCTGACAGCAGTTCAACCTTGCCGATTTAACCGTACAATTTCGTGAAGAGGTGTTCGAGTGGTCAACATAATCACTGCCCAGGGATCAACCTCGATATCAGTCTCCTTCCACCATGGCTGGGTCCCGAAATCTTGTTCCATGTTTCCTCTAGATGCAAATCCGTCGAGAATCATTGTCCAGACCAAATCGAGACTCATCTGTGAAAAGAACTTTGGCCCAGTGTTCGACTGTCCAAGTGGCATGTTGACAGCTCCACTGTAGACGTTTCCTTCTGTGAACACGCGTCAGAGGTACACAAAAAGTAGGTCTCAGACCATAAAGGCTACTCTGCCGAAGCCTTCTGTACACCGTTTGCCTCGCTACAACACGACCAGTTGATACTGCGAGGTCAGATGCCAGTTGCTGCGCAGTACTAAGGCGGTACCGTCGTACTCTTACAGCCAAATGACGGTTCTCTCTTTCCGATGTTGCATGTAGTCGGTACCGCCCTCGTCTTTGGGATAGTTTCGATCTCTACAAACTGTCGCCGCATACGGAAAACAGCAGAACGATTCACATTAAGGCATCGGGCCACATGAATTTATAACTTTCCTGCTTCCATTCTTCCAAGGGACTGATGACCTCAGGTGTTAAGTCCCATAGTGCTTAGAGCCACCCATTCTTCCCATTGCCCTCTATTGTAAAGAGTCTGATAGGCGTCTTCTCTGTGCCATACTGCACCGTCTGTGACTGTGTACACAGCGATTGTGGACTTGGGACTACCCGGAAAATACTATCCCGTTTCTCTGTGCCCTGACGTCATCGCTGGCGTGATTGTCCGATGACGAGAGCGCCATATTCTGTGCAGGACGCGGTAGTACGGACATCTGTTCACAGTTTGTACGGTTCAGAAAGTAACCTCCGATTGGTCACAGTGCGGGTTGTGGGGGGAGTAGCGACGCCATCTGTGCGTTCACGCACTCAACAGGTCAGTCGGCATCAAGCCGTGGTCGAGTGAACGTCGTACCTGCGCTAGTTTAGTTTTTGTGGCAGTTTGAAATGTGTGCTGCAATAGAAAACCCCGCCAAATGTGAAGTGCGTGCTGTCATAAAGTTTTTTACAGCCAAAGGATATTCTGCAGCAGCTATTCATCGTGAGCTTTGTGCCGTGTACAGACCAAGAGTTATGAGTGAAGGAGTTGTCCGTGAATGGGTACGTTTATTTAAAAGTGGACGAGAAAACGTTCATGATGAAGAGAGGAGTGGTAGACCATCATTGGTGACTGACGAACTCGTTCAGACAGTTGATGCAAAAGTTCGTGAAAATCGACGTTTCTCAATGTCGGAGTTGTCTACTGGTTTTCCACAGATTTCTAAGACTGTCTTGTACGAGATAGTGACAGCAAGATTGGGTTACCGTAAGTTCTGTGCACGATGGGTGCCCAAAATTCTTACCGACCACCACAAAACTCAAAGAATGGCCTCTGCATTAGACTTTCTGTCACGTTATGAGGACGAAGGAGAACCATTGTTAAACAGAATCGTGACCGGTGACGAAACCTGGATTAAGTACGTGAACCCTGAGACAAAAGAACAATCAAAGATGTGGGCACATTCAAATTCGCCTACCAAACCAAGAAAAGCCTCGCAAGATTTTTCTGCCAGAAAACTGATGGCAACGGTGTTTTGGGATGCCAAAGGAGTGTTGTTGGTTGAATTCATGGAACGTGGTACGACCATTAATCAAGACGTGTACTGTGAAACAATAAAAAAGTTACGACGGGCTATACAGAACAAACGCCGTGGTATGCTGACTTCCGGTATCGATTTTTTGCACGATAACGCCCGTCCTCACTCTGCTCGCAGAACAACGGCCCTTCTTGAGTCCTTCAAGTGGGACGTTATCAACCATCCACCTTACAGCCCAGACCTGGCGCCAAGTGATTATCACCTCTTCATGCATTTGAAGAAATGGCTCGGGTCACAGCGGTTTGATGACGACGAAGAGCTCAAAGACGCGGTCACAGGCTGGCTCCAGGCACAAGCGGGTGATTTTTATGCAGAAGGAATTTCAAAGCTTGTGAAGAGATACGATAAGTGCCTCAATCGCTATGGAGACTATGTAGAAAAATAGTGCAAAGATGTAGTTGTAAGATGTATATATTAAAATATTTTTATTTAACTTGGTGTATTTTTTTAAATCAACCGGAGGTTACTTTCTGAACGGCCCTCGTATGATTATATCGTGAATTAGACACAAGACGGGGTAATAATTCGTTGCTTTAATTTTGTACACCAGTGTACATCTATTTATAAAAAAGCAGATAAAAAAACGCTAGACGCCTTCCTAAGAGATAATCTCAGCTCCTTCCAAACAGACTACGTTAACGTAGACCAGGTGTGGTTTAAATTTAAAGAAACAGTATCGATGACAATTGAGAGACATATAGGATTTGGGCTGGACATCATTAAAAGAAAGGCGTTTAGGATTTGGGCTGGACATCATTAAAAGAAAGGCGTTTTTCGTTGCAACGGAATCTTCTCACGAAATTCCAATCACCAACTTTCTCCTCCGAATGCGAAAATATTTTGTTGATACCGACCTACATAGGGAGGAACGATCACCACGATAAAATAAGGGACATCAGAGCTCGTACGGAAAAATATAGGTGTTCATTCTTTCCGCGCGCTATACGAGATTGGAAGAATAGAGAATTGTGAAGGTGATTCGATGAACCCTCTGCCTAGGCACTTAAATGTGATTTGTAGAGTATCCATGTAGATGCAGATGTAGCAATAAATTAATAAGAGATAGTACTGATCTCCCAGGGTACACAAAACAGATCAGAACACTGCAGCATAGCCAACGAAAAAAAGCATCCCAAATTTAAAAGGACACAAAAATCTCCAAGACAGGCGAAGTTTTACAGAAGACCGAAATTTAGTGCAAACTTCAATGCGAATGCTTTTAATGGTTTCCACAACGAAACTCTGCCTCTAAATCTGGCAGAAAACCAAAGATATTCTGGTCGTATGTTAAGTACGCCAACTGTAAGACGCACTCCATACCTTTACAACGGGATAACAATGGTGATGTTACTGACGACAGTGTTATTAAAGCAAAGTTACTAAACACAGTTTTCGAAATTCCTTCACCAAAGAATTCGAAGTAAATTCCAGATTTCGAAGCAACTGCCAAAATGAGTACCTTAGAAGAAGGTGTCCTCAGCGTAGGGAAGCAGCTCAAAGCACTTAATAAAGGCAAGGTCTGACTGTATACCATTCAGGTACCTTTCAGCGTATGCTTTCATAATAGCTCCCAGCTTAGCACTCATATACAAACGTTCGCTCGTCGAAATCTTCATACCTAAAGACTGGAAAGTTGCACGAGTCATACCAATACCCAAGAAAGAAATAGGAGTAATTCGCTAAATTACAGACCCATATCGCTAACGTAGTATTTTGGAACGTATACTTTGTTCGGACGTTATGAATCACCTCGAAGACGATGATTTATAGACAAACAGCCAACACGGATCCAGAAAGTAGCGTTCTTGTGAAACACAACTAGCTATTTATTCTAACGAAGTAATGTGTGCTACCAAAATGGGACATCAAACTGATTCCAAGCTTTTAGATTTCCAGAACGCTTTTGAAACTGTTCCTCACAACTAGTTGTACGACTGGATTGGTGATTTTCTGTCAAAAAAGTCACAGTTCGTAGTAACTGACGGGAAGACATAGAGTATAACAGAAGTAATATCTGGCGTTCCCCAAGGATGTGTTATAGGTCCACTGCTGTTCGTGGTCTACGAGGGTTGGAACTTAAATAGTGGCAACTATTTATTCATAACCAGTACAAAAGAGTTACACGTTTGCACCTGTTACTGTCCTTCAAAGTAGTCTCCAGCGTTGTGCAGAACCCGTTGCCAGCGATGTAGAAGGCGTAGTATATCGTTAGCAGAGCCTGTTCTGTTGATGGTGCGAATGGAGCGGTCTACTGCCTATCGAATCTCTGGAAGCGAATGCCACGAAGTGGTTCCTTCATCTTCGGAATCAAATCAAAGTCACAAGGTCTTAAGTCTGGGGAGTATGGTGGATGGTACAGTACTTCCCAGTCTCATCGACCGAACAGAGCAGCCCCAGCTTGCGCTGTATGCGCCCGCGCATTTCGTGCAAAATGATGGGTGGGTTGCGAAGAAAGTGTTACCGGTTCTTTCGCAAAGCTGGTCGCAGGTGATGCTCCAAAACAGAACAGTAATACGACTTAAGTCCTGTGACTTTGATCTGATTCCGAAGACGAAGGAACCGCTTCGTGGCATTCGCTTCAGATCTGTTGCAGAGACTTGACAGGCAGTAGCCCGTTCCATTCGCACCATCAACAGAACAGGCTCTGCTAACGATATACTACGCCTTCCACATCGCTGGCAACGGTTTCTACACAAAGCTGGTGAGCACTTTGAAGAACAGTAACAGATGCAAACATGAAACTTTGTATCGGTTGTGAATAAGTAGTTGCCACTATTTAAGTTATAACCCTCGTACATAAACGATTTAGGAGATTATCTGAGCAGACCTCCTAGATTCTTTGCAAGTGATACTGTCACTTACTGTCTTGTAAAGTCATCAGATGATCAAACCGAATTGCAAAATAATTTAAACAAGATATCTTTATGGTGTAAAATGTGGAGGTTGAATCTAAATAACGAAAAATGTAAAGTCATCCACATGGGTGTTAAAAGGAATCCGTTAAATTTCGGTTACACGATTGATCACATAAATCAAAAGGCTGTAAATCCAACTAAATACTTGGGGATTACTATTACGAGTATCTCAAATTGAAACAACCATGTAGATGATGTTGTGAAGAAATCAAATCAAAGACTCTGATTAATTGGCAAAACACTTAGAAAATGCAACAGAGAGACTTTTTTCCGGCCCCTTCTGGAGTATTTCTGTTATGTGGGGGGTCCGCATCAGACAGGATTGACGGAAGACATCGGAAAAGTCCAAAGAAGGGCAGCTCGTTTTGGTTTATCGCAAAATAGCGGAGAGAGTGCCACCCATATAACACGCGAATTGGGGTGGCAGACGTTAAAACAAAGCTTTTCGCTGCGGTAGGATCTTCTCATAAATTTCAATCAGCAACTTTCCACTCAGTGTGTGAAAATATTTTTTAGAGTCACATGTATACGGGAAGTGGTCATCATCATAAAATAATATAATGTTGCTGCATTAAGTTGTTCTGAAAGGGGTGCTGATATTCAAGACAATAAAAGCGGGTTAAAAGCTGTGAGCTATCTGGGGAAGTTAACCTTGCATTACTGAACAACTGTTTCACCAGGTATCCAGTGTGGCTTACCGAATTCCCAAGCAGACTAACATTAATTATAATCTTTTAATAGTCATCTTATGACAACCGGTTATATATATATATATATATATATATATATATATATAAAGAGAATTTAAATAAAAAGAAATAAATCAGTTTATATTTGGACATTTATTTTAACATTGATCATTGTTCAGTTAAAATTTCAGCATATTAAACTTGATTCAAAACTAAATTGGTGCCTTATTTAGGATCGTGAAAATGTGAGTTTCTAATCTTACAGAACACATCAAATATGGAGCCAAGATTGGGAGACTGCACACAACACTGCATTCATAAAATAACACATGAAGAACGTTGAAACATATGCAAGAGGAAATTAACCACAACCAACCGATTCTATTTTCACACAGAGAAGTTACGCTCGTAGCGCAATCCTGTCCGTCATGAAATTACCACACACTGGTATACTAAATTCATACTAACTCTCTGTCCAATCTTCCCGAAAAGACTAGCTGAAGGCTGCTTTGATGCTTACACCACATGCTTCGCGTGGTCAACTTGGTTTACACAAAGAGTGTAACACCACAATAATTTTGATAATTAAATTAAATTACATCGAAACGCAATTTACAAAAGAAAAACGTCGAACTGGTTACTATCGTCTTACTATTAACCTGATGGGTCAAACAATTGTATAAGCACGTGGTACTGGTCTCACAAAGTACACCGCACGTGGGTTGAACATAAAGAAAAGTTTCTATATTGAAAAATATTGTTAAGACGAGACGTTATAATCTCACGCACATTCGCATTTAAGATTGATGAATTTAGTTAGAGTTATGGATCATCAACACGTGGTTCCACTTTACTCACAAAGTAGTGACAAAGCAACTACCGGAAGATATTCTGAACCTCACACTCGAATTACACTGTGTTGCAATTTAAGATAACATTAGATATTTTAGATTTAAACCTGAAATAAAGGTGATTAAATTTTCAGTTAGGCTGAACTTAAGAAATCCATTGTCTTACAGACATAGCAGAGAAGCGCTTAGCCGGAGATCTTACCACTTCAGACACTCACCGCTGACAGACTGTCGTGGGCCCCTACCGAGGGTGCTTCACAGATACAAACGGAAGTGACCAGAGAGGCAGCTTCCTATACCAACATGAGAAGGGACGAACAGGACCATACTAAGAATAGAAGCCTCTTTGCTTTTAGAAAGCGTAACTACCTGTTCCGACGTTGGTCCTACTGTTCTCTAGCAGACAGACTTGTCTGCTACCATCAAGCATGCAACTAGAAATACATTTGCTCATTCATCCTTTCACTCAGAAGGGAAGGGGGATGACAGTGTCTTATCATATCCAGTATATAAAAGAAAGCGGATGTAGGTTCCGTATGAGACTGTGTGACATGAATTACCTACAAACTGTGTTTTAAAGTGTAGTAGTGTGACAGATCGTTCTTGTTTATGTGTAAAAGTAACACGTTCCACTGCTCAGTCTCCTCCCATATAGAGTTAGAAACACCACAGTAAATTTAGAAGTGGAATTTATGCCGTAAATGACAACAGATTTAAGAAATTAACATGAAAGGGCTCCAATAGAGACCTTTCAATAAGAGAAGTCAGAGCAGTACACCACCAGCCACAAACAAGAGCATTGCCATGTGCCACCGTCTCCGGCAGACATTCATGGTCCGAAGATGATCTGATAAAAAGATCGAAACCGATCACCATTAAAAAAGTTAACTGATGAATTCCGCTTCCAGTTTATTTAAAATAATTAACTACTGTGGCGATGTTCAGCCACAAGTCAGGACAGAACCAAGCAGCGGCCGTAATGGACACAGGTGCTAGGAAGACACAACTGACAGCAAGAAGCCACGGCGGAAGACGGCTGAAAACCCCACTGGGAAGGTGCGAGTAACCCTAGCCAGAGTGAGGTAGCCTTCTTCGAGTAGCCAAGGCGTTACCTGCACGCCTCGGTTCAGTAACGGTCCCTGGACGCGCCACAGCCGGCGCCGGACAGCCAACCCATCAAAACACGTAGTACCCAGATCAGCCTCCATCCTCCTCGGATTCAGGAACCTCCACTCGACAACACAACAACTACTGAGAGTTGTAGAGTACATAACACACGGCTATAACACGAACAAAGCAGCTGGGTCAGTGTTCCTTGACATCGAGAAACCTTTCGATCGTCTCTGGCACAATGGCCTCATCCGCAAACTCACGGACGCTGGGTTCCCCGACGGACTCGTATGTCTCGCACACTCATACCTCACCAACAGAAATTTCAACACTGACATTCAGGGTAAACAATCGACACAACGTATTATCCGAGCAGGGGTACCCCAAGGTAGCATCCTAGGGCCCCTCTTGTTTAATCTCTACATTAATGATATTCCAACGACACAAAACACGACGGTTGCCATCTACGCGGATGACACAGCCATCCTTGCGCAAGGCTGGAAACCGTCAAACATTAATAGCAGACTACAGACAGCACTCAGAACTGTCGAGCCTTGGTTGGAGAAGTGGCGTATTAAAGTAAACGTCGACAAGTGCGAGGCAGTTCTGTTCACTCGCAGGCCGAAATTACTGCGCAAACACCAAAATTGCAGACCAATAACATACATGCAAGCCCAGTTTCACTGCGAAAGTCAGATACCGCGGTGTTTGGCTAGACCGGAAGCTTACATGGGGGGACCACATACAATACATGACCAACAGGGCAAACACGAAGCTGAAACAACTCTATCCTTTGCTCAACAGGAACAGTACACTGAATAGGAGGCTGTCTAGGACATTATACATGACACTGATTAGACCGCTGATGACATACGCAGCTCCTGTCTGGGGATACGCAGCGTCCACACACCTGGACCGCCTCCGGAAAATACAGTACAAGGTATTACGTATCATAAGCAATGCTCCCCGATACACACGGACAGCGGACCTTCACCGACAATACCGACTGGAGACTCTCCAGGAGGTATTCAAAACACTCGCCACACGACTGTACAAGAAATCAAGTCACTCGAACAATCCTCACATTCTACACCTGGGCAACTACGACCACAACCATAGATGTAAACACAAGCGCCCAAAGACGCTCCTTAGGGACTGACCATCTATGGTAATTTCGCAACTACGCAAACGACACAATGAGGCGAGCCCCTGCACTTCAGCCACTGACTAGCTTGGCTGCTGAGCCTCTGCCATGAGAACTGGCAATCGCAGGGAAGCCATACACGACTCACAACAAACCCCCAACACATTTCACACTGCCAGTTCCTTCAGAACCATCGAACTGACAAACCTACAACTACATGGCTATGTTACAGGAGCAGCAGCAGCAGCAGCTGGCCCAGGAGACATCGTCGGCCCAGCAGAGCAGCGCTCACCTCGTCGACAGGACTGATCATTCCATGACAATCTGGCATTGCTTCTATGGTACTGGTGCATGATACCCAACCGCTAACATAACCTTGTCTTGCACGATCTGTCGCAGATAGCAAGAAACCGCTACTGCCCTTCCTACCTAACCTGACACTGTCGCAGAGGGTTTTTTTTCCCTTGGCACTTGCCTTGGCACGTTTTTCCCCCCTGTGCCCTTCAAACCGCTCTTCTTTCAAGCTTGATTCTGCTGAGCTTTCTCGACCACTTCTATCATCCAGATGCGCCCGTATTAATGGGTAACCCTACCCAGACGTACGGATAACACCGCAGTTCCTCGCTCCTGCGATCTCCTCGATTCTAAACACTAACAATGCAGAGGTGACAGTAGACCTTTTGAGTTGGTCACCATGCTTGTCCGAGCGTGGAGGGGCTCACACCTATATTATCCTCCTCCATCCAAGCCCGCTAAGAGCCAACCGAGAGCCACCGCCTCTGCACGCTGCCCCAGACCACTTAAGCCTTGCTTAAGCAAAGATGGAGGCGTGATACGACTATCGATGATCGTGGCACTGCTCAGTAACAGTTTTTTTTTCTGAAATTACAGAAGATGCTCTGGAAAAGTAAATTTTTTACAAATGTGAAAAAATGTTCCATGTTACAACATGGAACCCGGGAATCTAGGAGTATATATTCCATTTAACATACTGCAGTCGAGAAAATCTTGTCAGTACCATCTTTAGTAGTCTATCTGTTACTTATTATTCTATTGTACACAAAAATTCTGTAAGTGAAATGAAAGTAAGTATAAGTGTCGTCAAAAACCAGTTACAATTTAAATACATTTTGAAACAGAAGCTATTGGAAAATAACACCTTGACAGTACCGTAGTTAAAAGTCTGTTACGTTATCACACTACTACACACTAATAATCATTAAATGAAATCAAATTAAATAGAACTGTTATCAAAAACCAGTCACAATTCAAATATATTTTGAAATAGAAGCTATTGGAAACTAACACATATTTCCATTTTTGAGACATAGAAAATTGTAAAGATATTACAGAAACTCTATTCACTTGCAAAAATCACATGTTCCAATGTAGACCTTTTTTGTCTCAACGTATGAGATGACGTATGAGTGACGAAGTATAGCTTAACCATCTACACGTTACATAACTGTTTTTAAACATTTACAGAATTTTATTCACCATAAAATTAGATATTCATCGACCTTGCCGCTGTGGATATGGTGGTTTCTGTCACATCACCAAAGTTAAGCATCTTCAGGTGTGGTTTGAATCACCGACCATCCGGGTCGCCATATGCTGTTGACACATTGGGGTGTACTCTGATTTGTAGTGCCAGTGGAGGAGCAACTTGTGTGAACAACGGCTGGGAGAACGGAGTGCAGACCCCAAACCCCTCCATATCCGCATCCAATGATACTGTTCAGCTGAGTATGACACAGCGGTCGGTAGGTTATTGCTGGGCCTTCCAAGGCCTGTTCTGACGGAGTTTCTCTGACTGGAGAAATCACAATATCTTCCAAATAGTTTTAACATACACTCTAAGACTTAAAAAAACGATGCGCCACAAAAGTTAATTATTTCAGAAAAAAATGGGTGATTTATTCAAGATTAGGAGCTTCACAAACCGGGCAAGTCATTGACGCGTTGGTCCTTATGCAATCAGTTATTCAGCTTTGCATAGACTGATAGGGTTTGTGGGATGTTCTCCTGAGGAGTATCGTGCCGGATTATGTCCAATTAGCAAGTTAGATCCTCTAAATCCCTAGCTGGTTGGAGGGCCAAACGTTCTCAACTGGGGACAGATCCGGAGACCTCGCTGATCACGGCAGGGTTTGGCAAGAACGAAGCCAAGCATAGAAATTCTCGTCGTGTGCGGGCGGCCTTATCTTGCTGAAATGCAAGCCCGGGATTGCTTGCCACTAAGGACAACAAAACGGCGTGTAGAATATCGTCGGCGCACTGCTGTGCTGTAAGGGTTGTCGCGGATGACAAAAGCGCTCCTGCTGTGAGAAGAAATGACCTGTCCTGGTTATCGACTGTACGGTGGGTGATGGTCAGTTTGGTATCCCGCTGCCGCTCGAAGCGTCTCCAGACACGTCTCTGCTGGTCATCGGGGTTTAGTTCGAAACAGGACTCATCACTGAAGACGATTCTACTCCAGTCAACGAGATTACAAATTTTGAAATTTGTGGTAATGTCTTATGGGACCAAATTGTTGAGGTCATCTGTTCCGAAGCCTACACACTACTTAATTTAACTTGAACTAACTTACGCTAAGGACGACACACACACGTACCCATGCCCGAGGGAGGACTCGAACCTACGACGGGGACAGCCGCGCGGACCGTGACAAGGCGGCCTAGACCGCTCGGCTACACCGCCGAGATTACACGGCGAACACGTGTCTGGAGACACCTTGGACAGCAGTGCGACACCAACCGGGATTTCGCCCGCCATCTGGCCCGACAATCAGGAATAATGGTGTGGAGTGTCTCTTCTTTTCATAGCTGTATCCCTTCCGTTGTCACCCGCAGCATCCTTACAGCACAACGGTACTTCAACGACTTTCCACGCACTGTTTTGTTACCCTTCGTGCCAAGCCTTCCTGGACTCACATTTTAGCAAGATAACGCCCGCCCTCACATGGTAATCATTTCTACTGCTTGTCTTCGTGCCTGCCAGAACTTGCCTTAGCGAGCAAGGTCGCCGGATCTCTCCCAAGCTGAAAACGCCTGGAGCATTACGGGCTGGGCCCTCCACCCGTCTTGGGATTTTGACAATCTGAAGCGCCAATTGGACAGAATTTGGCACGATATGCCTCAGGAGGACATCCAACAACTTTCTCAATCAATGCCAAGACGAATAACTGCTTACACAAGTACCACAGGTGGACCAACGAGTTACTGACTTCCCCAATTATCGAAGCTCTTTCTCTTGAATAAATCACCCAAATTTTCTGAGATTGCAATCCTTTGTTTGTCTGTACGTGTACATCACAACGATTTCCGTCCCACTCAGATAATTCCTTCGTGGTGCGTCGCGTTCTTTTTTTTTCCCTATTTTCCCTTATAATGTGTTGTACAGCACTTACATGTGTAGAAATCAAATATTTGCAAATTCTGCACAGAACACAATCTGATTCCTCACAACAAGAAAACAGCAGAAAATACATGAAACTGCTTATGGCTTTGTGTAGTGCTTGTTCCTTCTTATGATTCTAAAATCGATTACCTAAGTAGAGTACCGAGCAAGGAACATGTGTTTCCCGGTACTTTGTCCTCACGATACCACAACACTCTCCCCTGCAGTAGGGCAGACGTTTGTGGCATCCCTTCTCCTGACGGCGCGAAGGTGACTTGCGGCACTGTTTTCTTCTTGTTGCTTGATCGGTTTCCACATATGTTGTCTCGTTTAAGCCCTCTTCGAAGTTTCATTCGGCGAGGAAGAGAAGTGTTAATTTCATTAAAAGTAAAGTTGCTGTCACAATTCGGCAGCTATACACTTTAAAGTTATTTGAGTGCATCGGAAAATATGTCACATTGCTCACGACAACTTAATGAAAATCGCTCCTCGTTATATTTGCTCGTTCTGAAAATGTTTTTAAACGAGTGACTTTCTGCCCAAAATCGATAACTCGTGGGTGCGCGTCTACTGCTTGCATGTAAATCACCGGCTAACCATGCCGCGACTGGATCAGTGTTCTAAAGTCTTGTGTACGCTGCAGATTGCGCATCCAGAAAAAGAACGCTGTCTGTGAACACTGTCCTCTTATAGTAATGGAATTTGTGCTTTTTTCTTCATAATATTTGCTGTGTCGTCTGTTTTGTTTTCGTGTCACATTGCAAAGGTTACTCGATGGAATGGTATTGTTCGTACTCCAGAGCCAAATATCTAAAAGCAAAGGGATATTTACCTTTTAAGATACCTGGACAAAGACAAGCCTGTGCTATCCGTAAACAAGGACATAAATGCACTGGTGTACAAAACTGCCTCGTAACACAGCTCTATGAAACTTGGACCGAAGGAAAAAAATCTTCAAAATGGCTCTAAGCACTATGGGACTAAACATCTGAGGTCATCAGTCCCCTAGACTTAGAACTACTTAAACCTGACTAACCTAAGGACATCACACACATCCATGCTCGAGGCAGGATTCGAAACTGCGACCGTAGCAGCGGTGCAGTTCCGGACTGAAGCGCCTAGAACCGCTCGGCCACAGCGGCCGGCGTGGACCGGTACAGTATCGTACAGAAGATAACTGAAAGAGAGAGACAGTGAGAAGAACGGAAATGTCTCCCTTCTTGAAAGAAATAATTAGAAGTCAGCGTGATTTATGGTGATTACAAACTGCTGTTCTATTCCCCCACCAGCGCGGATGACAACTGCTGAATAGTCTTCGATCCGTGTGGATCCCCTCAACGCATCTTACATATGCTCTACGGAATTTAAGTCGGGGGATCGGGCAGACCAGTCTAGTTTCAGAACATCGTTTCGTTCCGAGGGCTCCTCCAACTGCGTCGCGCATAGTCATCCACAAAAATAAAGTCATGGCTGAATCACCCCTGAAATACGCAGATGGTGAAAGAGTAGAGTATCACAACTACCGTTCCAGATTTGGAGTTCGCCGGCCACTGTGTCCGAGCGGTTCTAGGCGCTTCAGTCTAGAACCGCGCGACCGCTACGGTCGCAGGTTCGAATCCTGCCTCGGGCATGGATGTGTGTGATGCCCTTAGGTTAGTTAGGTTTAAGTAGTTCTAAGTTCTAGGGGACTGATGACCTCAGATGTTAAGTCCCATAGTGCTCAGAGCCATATGAACCATTTGAAGATTTGGAGTTCAGTACATCGGAGCAACATTATGCATTTTCACAACTCCTGGACCACCAAAACGATCATGTTCTATAATGTTCCCGGATGCGTTAACTGTTCCCAGCTCCTGTGGGGCTACGTCCAGAATTCCTATTCAGATTGAAACTGCTCTCATCCGAGAAGAGCCCGCGACTCCACTCTTCGTCGTCCCATTCCCTATGTTCTTGGCATCCTCGTAAACAGTGATCTCGACGTGCGGGTGTCAATGGAATACGATGTACTGGTCGTCGGGCAAAGACATCATCTCCATGCTGTCTCCGAGGCACTGTGGAGCTTGAGAAAGCGTGGCTCGCAGTCCTGTTAAATGCGGTTCCAATCGTATCTGCTGTTGGACATGGGCCCCTTCTTCCACGTTGCACAACGCAGTTGACAGTGGTCAACCATCTCCTCCCCTTCTGGCACCAGTTTCAGTGGTTTTGAACGCTACTTATACACTTGAAACAATGTTGTGAGCAATACCAAACTCCTGGGATACACTCGTCACATTTCGTTCTTCTTCCAGTTTCCCGATGATTCTTCCCGTGTCATGTCATCCAGATTTTGTCTCCGGTCCTTGTTGTAATGAAGAACATCACCACAGCGCACTGCAATTGCTCGCTGATATATTGTTTTTTTCCCGTTTATTCAAGTGACTCGCGGGGCTGGCTCGATTTGAAGCTGTAACCTTGGTGGCCACATGCCATACATTGATGTCCAACATTCTGTGCACGACTAGGAGACCTCTGGCTACAAACTCCCCCTCTTTCATTCATTTCCACCGAGTTTTAATATTTTAGATTGGTTTACGTATTTCATCCTCAAGTTTTGCAGAGTACTGTAGATAAACGATTTTTAATGAAAATTTTTTCAACACTGAAAAATGTCAGATCAGGTTTATGAGAAAATATTCATCCTACCTTTTTCTGCACTTACAGAGAAAAGAATATAAAAATGGATACAGTAAAAAAACCTGTTTTTTACCTTCTAAATATTGTTTGATGTGTCTGCAAGGAAAGAGTTGCTCGAGAAAGTAAATACTGATGTTTTAAAATGTTTCGACAACACTTTTCCTTTTCTTTCAGTACTCAATTTAACAGGCGACCTTTGTCCAGAACATCAATTACGAATTTTGCTTTGGTCATGATCATTACTTGTTCTTACTGAATACTCTCTTTCAAATTCTAAAGGTGGCAGGCGTAAAATACATGGAGCGAAAGGCTATTTTCAAATTGTACAGAAACCAGATGGCAGTTATAAGAGTCGAGAGGCATGAAAGGGAAGCAGTGGTCGGGAAGGGAGTGAGACAGGGTTGTAGCCTCCCCGATGTTATTCAGTCTGTATGTTGACCAAGCAGTAAAAGAAACAAAAGAAAAATTCGGAGCAGGAATTAAAATCCATGGAGAACAAATAAAAACTTTGAGGTTTGCCAATATTGTAATTCTGTCAGAGACAGCAAAGGACCTGGAAGAGCAGCTGAACAGAATGAACAGTGTCTTGAAAGGAGGATATAAGATGAACATCATCAGAAGCAAAACGAGGATAATGGAATGTAGTCGAATTAAATCGGGTGATGCTGAAGGAATTAGATTAGGAAATGAGACACTTAAAGTAGTAAAAGAGTTTTGCTGTTTGGGGAGCAAAATAACTGATGATGGTCGAAATATAGAGGATATAAAATGTAGACTGGCAATGGCAAGGAAAGCGTTTCCGAAGAAGAGAAATTTGTTAACATCGAGTACATATTTAACTGTCAGGAAGTCGTTTCTGAAGGTAGTTGTATGGAGTGTAGCCATGTACGGAAGTGAAACGTGGACGATAAATAGTTTCGATCAGAAGAGAATAGAAGCCTTCGAAATTTGATGCTACAGAAGAATGCTGAAGATTAGATGGGTAGACCACGTTAAGTAATGTATTGAATAGAATTGGGGAGAAGAGGAGTTTGTGGCACAACTTGGGAAGAAGGAGGGACCGGTTGGTAGGACATGTTCTGAGGCATCAAGGAATCACAAATTTAGCATTGGAGGGAGACCCAGAGATGAATACACTAAGCAGACTCTTAAGGATGTAGGTTGTAGTAAGTACTGGGAGATGAAGAAGCTTGCACAGGATAGAGTAGCATGGAGAGCTGCATCAAACCAGTCTCAGGACTGAAGACTACAACAACAACAACAACAACATTTTGTTACTATATTTTGGATTTTTCGTAAAAAAGTAAAGTGATCCTTCATAATGTCTCTTTCGCAGTTTTCAGGTGGCAAACTGCAAAGCAGACAGCTTTCACAAGACATGTGATTTTGGCTTTAGCGTGTAGACGAAAAGATCAGAGATGTAGGCGTTTTCGGGCTTGGCTAGCAGTGGGATGGGTCACCGCCAGGGTTTGCCGAGTGCTGTTGGCAAGTGAGGTGCTCTCAGCCAATTGAGGAGTCACCTGGTTGAGAAGGGAACGACATCGGTCACGAAAACTGAGTAGTGTGCTGGCCACATGCCCCTCCGTATCCGCAACCGGTGACACCTAAGGCCTGAGGATGACACGCCGGCAGGTCGGTACCGTCGGGCCTTCAATGCTTGCCCGGACGGTATTTGTTTCGTTTGTATGTGTAAATGAGAACGACCACTTGTGACAAGAGAGACTCGGTACAGGAAAAAACACCAGGGACGCTGCAGGAGACGCACGTGCCACGAGTGGTCGGTTGTGACAGGAAAGCCGGTCGTGTAAAAGGGGCTGCAGCTACCTCACCCAGCATAAAGGGTGAACCAGAACGCCATCGACAAACTTACAGAGGTGCTAGTATGGACCAAAAGAAGAAAAGCTCTCCAGTAATCTTAAGTGCTATGAGTACTTGTTCATCTTCCATACTGTGATACGAGCTGTTCTACTTGAGGTTCTTTGTTTTCCAAATTTTAGGAAGAGGAGGTATGGACGAAAACAAGGAAAAATCTCCAATAACCATAGGCTCTAAAATTCATACCTGAAGAGCTACAAGCACTCGCTCAGCAGAAGAGATGTGTTTCACAGAACTAGTGGTAGTAGCAGTAGTAGTAATAGAAGTTTTATTCAGTCGTAGATCACTTTCACAAGGATACTGGACGAGTCTTGGTACTACAATTTAAGAACAACAAAAACAAACCGATTTGCATATACAGAGATTTACATACTTACTGATATAATGTGAAAGGATGGCACAGGTAGTCGGCCTGGCCTTTTAATAAGAACCATTCGAAATTTACTGGAAGTAATATAGGGAAACTACGGAACATGTGAATCAGGATGACTATATGAAGACTATATAAAGACTGGTGTCTCCAGCCTTCTGAAAATGAGGCCAATGTGTTTGAAACTGTGCTAAGTCATTCGGTTTAACCACAGTGTAAAATACCGTTTTACCTTTAAGTTACTTAACAATATAAAACGCTAGTGTCACACTGGCCATTCATTCCTCATTCCCAGTCATTGCACACACTATGTACACTAGACAAACATTGTTTCAACAACACTACACACGCTACCAGCTGACGTCAGGAGCATTTTGTGTACGACAACTTCCCATTTGCTAGCCTGAAAAATCGAGTCAGCTTTGCTCTGTAGCGAGTGTGATGTTGACCTCACAAAGATGATAAGGTGCTACATTGCAAAGCTTTGGGAGTAAGTTTCTCCAGAAAAGAAAAGAAGAGGGAAATAATACAGTGTGAAAGTGTACATGAAATGATAGATGCTTTGTTATCTTTATTATTATTTATTTATGTTACATTTTTTACCAAAACCCATACTCTTTATTATCTAACTAATTTTTCAACGTATAGAACGTATTGTGTAACAGGGACTTTTCAACTGCGTTTTTAAGTAAATTTGTTTTAGCAATTTCTTTAATGTGCTTTGGTAATTTATTGTACAGGTTTATGCCTTGGCGGTAGATGCTGTTTTGAGTTTTATGCTCTTTCTTGGTAAATGTGAGTTCAGTCTAGATCTTGTTCCATGCTCGTGGACAGAGCTGTTCTTGTAGTAATTATCAATTTTATTTCTGATGTGTACGAGCGATTATTCAATGACTAACAAAATACAGTTTAAGTTCTCAGTATTTTGAACAGATCTTTACAATGAACTCGACTATTGCGTTTGGTTATTATTATCGCCCTTTTCTGCAGTTTCAAAAGTATGCTCATACTTTGTGCATTTGGTCCCCGCAAAAGACTGCCAGTAGCGATGGTGAGCAAGTGTTCATAGTTCTTAAGGTATTCACTTTATAGCTCATGTTTACTGCATTTTTTTTGTTTAGTCATTACTACCACGTCTCAAAATACGGGAAGCGAGGAGCTTTCTGTAAAATATATTGTTTCACAGTAGTGGCGAAGACGAGCAAATGCTAATATTGTGGTGTCACCGCCAGATACCACACTTGCTAGGTGGTAGCCTTTAAATCGGCCGCGGTCCGTTAGTATACGTCGGACCCGCGTGTCGCCACTGTCAGTGATTGCAGACCGAGCGCCATCACACGGCAGGTCTAGAGAGACGTCCTAGCACTCGCCTCAGTTGTACAGCCGACTTTGCTAGGAAAGATTCAGTGATAAATACGCTCTCATTTGCCGAGACGATAGTTAGCATAGCCATCAGCTACGTCATTTGCTACGACCTAGCAAGGCGCCATTATCAGTTAATATTGAGATTATAAAACATGTACCGTCAAGAGCGATGTACAACAATTATGGATTAAAGTTAAGTATTCCAGCAACAACGTACCTTATTGGCTATATTAATCCTTTAACTGTTCCAGACCTCACGCCAGCCTGCGTGAGCTTAAACGCGTGCCTTTCGGCTACCGGTCATAGTGGATTGGCTGTCTGGCCAGTCCACTACAAATATATCTTAAGGTAAGTCCCGGCGGAGGTCCGAGTCCTCCTTCGGGCATGGGTGTGTGTGTGTTTGTCCTTAGGATAATTTAGGTTAAGTAGTGTGTAAACTTAGGAACAGATGACCTTAGCAGTTAAGTCCCATAAGATTTCACACACAATTTTTAAATCTTAAGGTAAGAACTTTAGAGTCCATGCTTACAAGACTCTTGTTTTGGGCCATACTACCACTTCTGAAAGTTTGTCGGTGGAGTTGGGGTCCACGCTGTATAGGAATACCAGTCGTGCGCACTTGTTGTGGCCACTGGTGTGCATAGCAACACCCACCATCGGCGGCAGTTTGGCGTACAGTTTGCTTCGGAGGCGAGGGCGCACATTCCAGCTTTGTCGGCCACGGCCGAGCCGAAACAACGGCTGCCTCTGCGGGCGCTGTGTGGTCCGGCACCGCCAGGAAGCGATCCGCGTGCCTTGCGACGCATCGCTGCCCGCGCACAAAATCCTCGCCTCGCTCTCCTACCTGCCGTGTCAGCTGACCCCTGCTGCCGTAATCGCGTCTCCCTGCTGCGCTCCTCTTTGTCAAGGCCGCAACACCTGGAGGTGGAACGCCGTGTCTCACGGTATCTGCACCCTTCCATTTTCACTGAGGTCTTCAGTCTGAAGCCTGGCTTGAACCAACTCTCCCACCTATTCCATCCTGTTCGTCCCTGCAGATGTTCAATATGTATGACTGACAATACTAGTTTGACAAACCTTCAGTACACTATCTCACCTATAAACAGACTCACTACTGGCCATTACAATTGCTACACAAAGAAGGAATGCATATGATAAACGGGTATTCATTGGACAAATATATTATACTAGAACTGACATGTGATTACATTTTCACGCAATTCAGGTGCATAGATCCTGAGAAATCAGTACCCAGAACAACCACCTCTGGCCGTAATAACGGCCTTGATACGCCTGGGCATTGAGTCAAACAGAGCTTGGATGGCGTGTACAGGTACAGCTGCCAATGGAGCTTCAACATGATACCACAGTTCATCAAGAGTAGTGACTGGCGTATTGTGACGAGCCACTTGCTCAATTTCAATTGGAGAGAGATCTGGCGAATGTGCTGGCCAGGGCAGCAGTCGAACATTTTCTGTATCCTGAAAGGCCCGTACAGGACCTGCAACATTCGGTCGTGCATTATCCTGCTGAAATCTAGGCTTTCGCAGGGATCGAATGAAGGGTAGAGCCACGGGTCGTAACACATCTGAAATGTAACGTCCACTGTTCAAAGCGCCGTCATTGCGAACAAGAGGTGACCGAGACGTGTAACCATTGGCACCCCATACCATCACGCTGGGCGATACGCCAGTAAGGCGATGACGCATACACGCTTCCAATGTGCGTTCACCGCGATGTCACCAAACACGGATGAGACCATCATGGTGCTGTAAACATAACCTGGATTAATCCGAAAAAATGACGTTTTGCCATTCGTGCACCCAGGTCCGTCGTTGAGTACACCAGCGTAGGCGCTCCTGTCTGTGATGCAGCGTCAAGGGTAGCGGCAGCCACGGTCTGCGAGCTGATAGTCCATGCTGCTGCAAATGTCGTCGAACTGTTTTCGTGCATATGGTTGTTGTCTTGCAAACGTCCCCATCTGTTGACTCAGGGATCTAGACGTGGCTGCACGATCCGTTACAGCCATGTGGATAAGATGCCGTTGGGATCCAGCACGGCGTTCCGTATTACCTTCCTGAACCCACAGATTCGATATTCTGGTAACAGTCACTGGATCTCGACCAACGCGAGCAGCAATGTCGAGATACGATAAACCGCGATCGCGATAGGCTACAATCTGACCTTTATCAAAGTCGGAAACGTGATGGTACGCATTTCTCCTCCTTACATGAGGGATGACAACAACGTTTCACCAGGCAACGCCGGTCAACTGCTGTTTGTGTATGAGAAATCGGTTGGAAACTTTCCTCACGTCAGCACGCTGTAGGTGTCGCCACCGGCGCCAAGCTTGTGTGAATGCTCTGAAAATCTAATCATTTGGATGTCACAGCGTCTTCTTCCTGTCGGTTAAATTTCGCGTCTGTAGCACGTCAACTTCGTGGTGTAGCAATTTTAATGGCCAGTAGTGTATTGATGAGGGTTGCCCTCCCCTTTGCCTTTATGACACTTGAACTCTGCCGGGGCATTTTCAGCGAGGGGTCTGAATGTCTATGGAGGAATAGCAACCCATCCCTCTTGAAGAGCAGAAACCATAGACGGTGGTGATTTTGGACATCGGGGTCATTTTGGAAACTGAGGTCATTCCAACAGTGTTCCATTGGGTTCAGGTCGAGACTCTGGGCAAGAAAGTCTATTTCAGGAATGTTAATTTCCAAAAACAACTGTCTCAGAGATGTTGCTTTATGATCACCCCCTCATCACCTCTAAACGGTTCTTCTACTGTACGTAGTGCATAATGCTGTAAAATGTATTCAAATCCTTCCGCATATAGTGATTGCTTCAGCGCAATTAAGGAGCCATACCCTAACCGTGAAAAACACTCCCATAGCGTGCGAGCTGGACCGACGGTAGCCATATGGAACTCACGACTGAGTCTATTCGCTGATTTCACGCTACTTGTTAACGATCACCCTCCACAATGCTGGGAGTCCCATTCCGTGATTACTCGCACATAAGATCTACCTGGTCCTGGTTTAGTTGTGGTTCTTCCTTCGTGTTTCCACTTCACAAACACACACTTGGGCAGCTTTAGAAAGAAGAAAATGAGCTCTCCAGACCACCCCATTCCGCTGTTACTGCATCTCTACTGACAACATGATACTCCCTGATTCGTTTTATATTGATGTGTCCGCCCCTCATGGGATCTAGCGGATAAGACCGCGTTACATACGGGTATCCAGCTGCTTTTGATATGATAGTGTATATCGAAGCGACTCCCACACCGTCAGTAACACTTCCAGCTGGCAATGTGATTTTACAAGGTACTATGTCGAACACCCGCAGAAAAGCGTGTGCGGCAGTTGCATTAGCCATGTCTGGTAAACAAAAGAAAACAACGAAAACGTGGAAATGGGTTCGAAAATGGCTGAAAGAGTGACCGAATAGTCGCATTTTATATGACTGACTAAAATCATAACCATGGATTCGAATGATTTCATAAGCTGTTTCCATATGAGCCCTGCATCTTACGACAAATCATTCACGTTGATAAGATATAAAAGAGACAATAAAAGTACATTAATAAGATAGACAATCTCAGTCGACCAGAATTAAGTGTAACTTTCACGTTTCTGGTGACAGGCATGTCATTTGAATACTTAAAGTTTAGTACTGTAATATCAGTAAACGCAATTAGTAAAGTTATTATTGTAACCTGTGAAGTAATTATATCTGTCTTACTATAACATTTTAGCTACTTGGCATAAGATATTCTTTTGCCTTTCGTGATGTACTGAGGCTGACATGTACTTCGCAGACCTCTAACCAGAACTCCACCGACAAATTTTCAGAGGTTGTTCACGTATGCCGAGTAACGGTGTAGTTATGATTTATTCGGTTCTTTTTTTACCGGAGTCATCCTTGTTTCTGTGAAAACATCTTCAATAGTGAAAAAAGCATGTAATATGCAATAACTGAAACGTACAACGCAAAAAGCAAAGTAATGCAAGAATCCTAGGAAGTAAAAGTACTGCAATGTGGTTGTTGTCTCTGCTGGAACAGCTCAGCAAAGCGTCTTCCATTGCATTCAATAAACCGGCACAGGACGTACATATCGGGCAACTCGTCGTTAGAAAACCTATCCATAGTACTATTGTGTATCACTGTTAACGCTGCTGGACAATAAAACCGTAGAAACAATCGAGCATTATTGAATGCAAACTTGAGAGCAACGAGTTAAGAAGGACTTTACTGTTCTCAAAAGCAAGTATCGAGATCGAATGAGAGCAAGGAACACAGTGCATGCGGTCGACATTTGCACTGTTGTGTACTATTTTCAGTACAATACAGATACAAAGGTCCAAATTAAACGCAATAATTCTGTAACGTGCCGCCGGAGATCGTGGGTCTCTTATGCCAAAATACTCAGAAGGTTACCCTGAGCAACCTCTAAAAGTTCGTCGGTAGAGTTCCGGTTCAGCCTGTATATCATCTACTATTCTAAGTACAAGTCTTTTTATACATTTCTGTATAATTCAACAAGCTAATAAGCCTACTATGTTTCCAGACTAATAAAGAACACAATGCCAGATCGAATCTTCCATTGACCTTCCTAAAATGATAAATAAAATCATTAGCCTTGCATAGACCTAATAAAACTGTTTTGTGTTAAAATAGTTCTTAGAAAATAGAACCTGAGTAATGATATCACAAAGACGAACTGAAAACATAAACAGTGCACTCTAGCATCGTGTGAATGGTTCAAGATGCTTTGTCAGTATCTGAATAGCGAATATTGTGGTATCATCAATTTTCGACCTCACACGCTCAGTACTTATTGGCAACACTGAATATAATTTTGTAGTCATCGATACTACTCGTCGCCTGCCGCTGTGGCCGAGCGGTTCTAGGCGGCTCAGTCTGGAACCGCGCTGCTGCTACGGTCGCAGGCTCGAATCCTGCCTCGGGCATGGATGTGTGTGATGTCCTTAGGGTAGTTAGGTTTAAGTAGTTCTAAGTCTAGGGGACTGATGACCTCAGATGTTAAAAGTCCCGTAGTGCTTAGAGCAATTTTTGATAGTGCTCGTCGATATTTCTAGCGCTAACAGCAGGTCAATAAGCCCTCACAGAAGGTCAATATATTGACGGTTTGGCACTGTTATCGAACGTACGGGGGCCACTTAAGCGCACCGTGTGCCACATTCTTTGGGAGATGAACATTCGCTGAGCATTGTCATTTTGACAATTTCAAGTTTCTCTTGATGAGTGAGCATGCGTTTTTCAGAAGTTGTGAATAGTCACAAATTCGAGAGCGTGGACACGGAAAATGTCCATAGAAGGACAGATCATTCCGTGTTATCGCAAAATAGAGGAGACAGTGTTACGGACATAATAAGCGAGATTGGTGACAAGCGTTACAAGAATGGCGTTTTTCGCTGCGTTGAAATCTTTTCACGAAATTTCAGTCACCAACTTTTTCCTCTAAATGCCAAGAATTTTGTCGACTACCGCCTATAAAGGTAGAAATGACCAACATAAAAAAATAAGAGAAAAGTTTTACGTACTTATTTTTACAACGTGCTATTCGAGGGTTAGGACGGTCTATATAGAGTCTAAAAGTGGTTTTATGAACCCTCTTCCAAACATTTAAGTGTGAAGTGCAGAGTAATCATGTAGGGCACTGGTCCCTACCGCCCACTAACGGGCGTTCAAGCCTTCACGCTGGGCGGTAGAAGGTGGGGGTTTTAAAAACATTATAATTAGGCTTTCATAAAATTTTCACAAAAAGTATTTGGCATCTAACTATTGTTATATGTTTCAACTTGCTGTAACTCTGTTTTGTAAATTTTATAAAGTAAAGTTACTTTCCTACTTCATAAATCACCAGTTAATGAAAACCTCGGATGGCTAGAAAATTTTACTATTATGAGAGATGCAAAAGTGGGTAGAAGATCAAAACGGTTGACTACCTCTCATGTAGGTGTAACATACGAGGCGCGAGGAGAGATAGAGAGAATCATGGGTGAAACAAAGCTGTATTCAATACTGTAACTATTCAAACCGAGATAAACGTCGGCGGCAGGTAAGAAGTGGAACAGCTATAAGAGAAAAGTATTAATTAAAGAATTCGGCGGAAGATAACGTATTAAGGAATTATGAAGGACTCGCTTGTGTTAATACTCAGGAATTAACCTGAACAACGAGTGATTTAAGGTTCGGTAACTTTCATGAGAAATATTCGGAAGTGACACTAGTTAACAAAAACGGTATTGAAAAGAAAATCTGAAAATTTGTTGGATTTAAATTGTTCCCTAATACCCTGTGACTGTAATTCCAAGTGCTTCTCATAAATGTTTTACATATAATTCGGACATTATGTTATCTACAAACTTACGGCAGCCAGTGCTGCAGTTATACCAAAAGTTCGAGAAATTCGCTTGAGATTGGTAATTGAGACATGGTCACTGCTCTTATTTTTCTCTCATACGCCCATATGTTACTTCTTCATCTTTAACTAAGCAATTTACTACGGTCTTCATTAAATTTCCGACCCCTGAATAAACATTATAAATACGAGGGTAAGTCAAATGAAAACCTTAAATATTTTTTTAATATTATCTGTTGTGCAGAAGTGGTACAAAGCTGTATCACTTTTCAACATAATCTCCCCCACGCTCAATGCAAGTCCTCCAGAGCTTACAAAGTGTATAAATTCCTTTAGAAAAAATTTTTTTTGGTAGTCCGCGCAACCACTCATGCACCGCGTGCCGTTCCTCTTCATCAGAATGGAACTTCTTTCCCCCCATTGCGTCTTTGAGTGGTCCAGACATATGGAAATCACTTGGGGCAAGGTCTGGTGAGTATGGTGGATGAGGAAGACACTCAAAATGTAGCTTTGCGATTGTTGCAACTGTTGTACTGGCAGTGTGGGGCCTTGCATTGTCATGTTGCAAAAGAACACCTGCTGACAGCAATCCACGTCGATTTGATTGGTTCGCAGACCGCAGGTGATTTTTTAGATCTATGTATGATGCACTGGTGACAGTGGTCCCTCTGCAAAATGACGCCTTTTTGGTCCCAAAACAGAGTCAGCATAACCTTCCCTGCTGATGGTTCTGTTCGAAACTTCTTTGGTTTTGGTGATGGGGAATGGCGCCATTCCTTGCTCGCTCTCTTCATTTCCGGTTGGTGGAAGTGAACCCAGGTTTGGTCCACTGTAACGATTCTTGCAAGGAAGCCATCACCTTCTCGTTCAAAGCGCCGAAGAAGTTGTTCACAAGCTTCAACACGTCGTTCTCTCATTTCAGGAGTCAGCTGCCTTGGCACCCATCTTGCAGACACTTTGTGGAACTGGAGCACATCATGCACAAAGTGGTGTGCTGACCCATGACTAATCTGTAAACATGCTGCAATGTCATTCATTGTCATTCGGCGGTTTTCCTTCACTATGGCTTCAACTGCTGCAATGTTCTGTGGAGTCACAACTCGTTGTGTCTGACCTGGACGAGGAGCATCTTCCACTGAAGTCACACCATTTGCGAACTTCCTACTCCATTCGTTGATTTGCTGCTGTGACAAACATGCATCACCGTACTGAACCTTCATTCGTTGATGAATTTCTATAGGTTTCACAACGTCACTACGCAAAAACCGAATAACAGAACGCTGTTCTTCCCTGGTGTCAGTCGCAAGTGGGGCGGCCATCTTTATACTGATACTGCGACGGTATGTGTGCATCTGCACTATGCTGCCACCTACAGGCCATTCTGCACGCTGGTTGTAGCACGCTTACCAACTTACAGGATAACGGCGCGAAATTTCGATTTGTTATTAAAAATTTAAGGTTTTCACTTGACTCAATCTCGTATACTGAAAGGGTGAGAAGTGTTATAGTATGCAAGTCTCGTGCTATATACCTACTGCAATCTCCATCCACCTACACGTGCTTCTATAGTCAAGCGTCGTTTTGTCTCTACAGTTTTTCCCACCGCACTTCCGTCCATTACCAAATTATCTCTTCCATGATATGTCCTGATCTCTCGTATCAACCCAACCCTTCTTGAGTCAAGTTGTGCCACAAATGCCACGAAAGCAAAATCCTGTCTATCGATTTGACAGAAAATGTAAAAAGTTCTTGTCTTACTTTAAATCAGTGAACTGACAGAATCCGTTTGAACACACACTCTGTGGCCTTAATGACATTGAAACCAAGGACGACACAGAAGAGTCGAAATAATAAACGACGTTTTCCAAAACTGCTTCACAGAGGAAGACCACATTGTAGATCCTCCTTTAAATAGACGCACGAATGACAAAATGAAAGACATCGAAATACGTGGGCAAGGGTCAGAAAAGAGGCTGAGATCGCTCAACACAGGAAAGGCTACTGGATCTGACGGCATACCAGCTCAATTCTATGCAGAGTATGCGAAAGAATTTTCCGCTCTTCGAGTAGCAGCGTACCGTGGATCTTTAGAGGAGCGAAGTGTTCCTAGTGATTGGAAGAAAGTCATTCCCGTTTAGAAGAAAGGTCGTCGAACAGACGCACAAAACTTAGCCATGTGTCCCTGATGTCGGTTTGTTGTATCACTTTGGAATACTAGAGGCTGAGGATCTCCTTTGTAGGAATCAACATGCGTTTCGAAATCAACGATCGTGTGAAACAGAGCTCGCTCTGTTCGTCCACGAGATGTAGAAAGCAGTGGACGCAGGCATCCAGGTAGGTGCCGTGTTCCTTGACTTGAGGAAAGTGTTCGACGCAATTCCGCACTGTCGCCTAGTGAACAAAATACGAGCGTGTGGAATATCAGATCAGCTGCGTAATTGGATCGAAGTGTTTCTACTAAACTGAGCACAGCATGTCACTCTGAACGCAGAAGAGTCTTCAGGAGTAAAAATAACTTCGGGAGTGCACCAGTGGAGTGTTATAGTACCGCCCCTTCTCGCAATATGTATAACTGATCTGGTAGATCAGTTCTGAAGTTCCATAAAGCTTTTCACGGACGATGCTGTTGTACACAGAGAAGTCGCAAAGCTGGAAAATTGTAGAGAAATGCAGGAAGACCTGCACGGGATTGACGCTTGGTGCAGGGGGCGGCAGTTGACCCTCAGTATAAACCAATGTAACGTACTGCGAGTACAAACACAGAAAGACGCTTTACTGTATGATTACAAGATTGTAGACCAATCACTGGAAGCAGTTACTTCCATAAAATGTCTAGCAGTACGCCCAAGTAGCGATTTGAAGCGGGATGACCACTTAATCGCGTATAAGGCAGACGCTAGACGGAGATTCATTGGAAGAATCCTCAAGAAGTTTAGTATACCATCAGAGGAAGTATCTAAGACACTCGTTCGACCAATATCTGGATGTCGCTCATCAGCCTGGGACCCGTACCAGATAGGACTGATAGATCCCAAGAAGAGCAGCACGTTTCGTTACACTGCGGCGGGGCGGGGTCGTTCTGTTGTTCTTTTGTCTCCTTACTCTCTCTCAGTCACTTTCATCGAACAGTTCACCCAAATCTATATTTCTTCCTTCCGACGTCCTTTCATTCTGCAGTAGTAGATACACGCTAGGCAGTATAAAATTGCGTTAATGAAACGAATACTTAATACCTACCACACAGAGGCCGCGTAACTCAAGTTGCAGATCAGTTCCGGTAAGTTCATTTTCACAAATTTCAAGCGGTAGGAGAATGCAGTTTAATTGCAGTAAGCATTTGAAAATTCTATTAACGTCTTTTTATTCATAAGGAAGCACATGAAATGGCTATCAAGTCCGTATATAATAATGCAAATGCTCTATCATTCCAGGTTCACTGTTTATCTAACATGTTTCACACGTAAAAGCAGCCAGAATTCCTGCAAGTCCGACCCGATTAATTTTGCAGTCTAACAGTCACTGACCCACCGCTATTAGCGAGTTCAATATTTGGTCGTTTCAGTGGTCTTCTGTGTCAGAAGTGCTCGCCAACGTTTTCCATAAAGAACACGAAATATGCCACGCGGAATTGTCACTATGACCGAGAAATTCACACGCTCATAAAACTTCAACTACTTAATTCAGAAACATCACACTTTCATCAAAATTTTCGTAACTTAAGCCGCCTTAGTCTCAACACGTTCTAACTGCAATGAACTCACTAGTCCTTCATTTTACATACTATTTTCACGGAGACATCTAGCATGGTGTTACTCGGAAGCACGTTTGCGAAGCGCTCGATGCTCCTCTCCTCTCTGCCTATCTATCTTCACGCGGGAACCGCTTAAATCTGAGTGGCTGATAGATAATGACCAATCAGAATGACCCTTCCAGATCATTCTCGCGGCAAAACTTGCCTTAACCAATCAATAATCACATAGTCATTTACGACATTACAATTTCAATTTCTAATATATTGTTTAATAAAACAGAAATAAATGCAAAATATTCTTTAAATTAATATAGAAACTTTTTCCGCTTCAGACTTTTATTATTCTGGCTGTTCTCTTACAAAAGCAAGCACACATCGACATACGTCACAGCATCGTGGTTGCAACACAATTGTCCCACGGTTCAGTTTTATAAGGTTTTACATAAAATGACATTAAGTTTTAATCGCATGTCCCGCATACACTCTCTCATTGATTCCCATGTACTCACACAACAAAATAAAATAAGCAAATAATAATTTTGAATCATTTTTATGCTATGTAACATAGAGTAATTAAAGTTTTGAAAAGAAAATTCCAGTTAAATTATTTTATACACTGAGAACTATGTTACGACTTCAGATGCTAATAAAAGACAATGTGTTCTTGTTTCTAACTGAATTTTAAAGTGACGGTTTTAGGACATTTAAGTAATTCTCATGATGTCCGGAACTATTATAGATAAAAATCTGAAATTTTGACAACCTCCTTTCCTTAATAACAAAAGATTGTGTACCAAGTTTGAACAATATCGGATAATAATTACTATGGTTTATTTAGATTCGTAGGGGGTATGAATTTGCGTACCGACTCAATGTTACTTGGGACCGTTCTCAGGGCTAGTAACGTCAGCTGCGCTGTGAGTCCCAGAGCGAAGAAAAAACATAACCATCCTGAAGCCTTACTGCATCGAATGTTATTTGGTAACAACTTGCTACGTTACAACATGTTTATCTAGTATGCGCGAAAGAGTCACGTAGAAGCCTTTAGTAACGGGTGTCAATGTGCATAACGCTTCGAGACGATCCATTTCGACTGTGAACGTGTCGCGAAGTGTGACGGGAACTGGGGTAACTTGAGAAAGAAACGTGCAGAGGCCGATGATTTGAATTCAATCTGCGACGCGTAACTGACGTCGCAACCAAGCCCGGAGTCGAAGAGAGATGACAACTCTTCATGCAGCCTGTCAAGATCACTGGAAGACGATTTACTGAACTGTCAAGCCAGAAGCTACATGCTTAGAAAAGCGTCCAGACCAGAAGCGTCCTGAATACAGCCTGAAGCAACGACGTAAACTGTTAACTTTCTGTAGACGTTCTTGTAGCAGCTCGTCACTTCACAGTGACCACGCAAGGATATGCAGTGTCGTCTGTGGCTTATCAGGTGCTGATGGGCTGGAAGCAATTGGGGAGACCCAATTTGAGCGAAGTTAATGAGAGACACGGAAACTCCCTGTCTGGGAGGACACTGTTGTCCGAAGAAAGTGCGACTGCGCTGTGGGCACCTGGGCAGGGGACGACCGCGGTGTAAGCCTGAAACTGAACTGGATGTAGAAGACTGGTTATCAGAAGGTCCTCCATGAGATGAAGCTCGCGCATGCCCGCCCAGACGCGGGAGATTGCTGCGTTGCCAGTTGCACACGACTCACGCGCCAAGAGAAGCAGCGCCATAGTATAGCATAGTTTGCAAGCTTACGTTTAGGGGGGAGCGCGCAGTTCATGAAGTAAAGCCACCACGGCCGCATTAACCCTTTCGCTGCTACAAAGACGTGCTCCCCGCATTCCGCGCTGTGCGCGATTTTGTCACTGCACTGCTCGCCTGTGCTGACACATGGTGTTTCCGACTGCTTTGACACACTTATCATTCGATTCCACAAAAACTATTTGGCCCAAAAATTAGATTTTTACACATCTTCTTGACTGATACCTTACCTCCACTTCCTTTGACTGATTATAGTGCTTTAAAGTAAAGCCAAACGCGCCCGGTGTAAATAAAACTTTTATTACAGTCGCGAAAAACGGAATATTTCTCAATATTACATACGACACCTATGTGGTACTTACATTAAATGAGATATTGTTATACAGTAAATTTTATATGAAATTTAGGTACCTTGTCCACATTTCATTCTCAACATTGTGGCAACTAAAATCGACCATACGGAAAGTATACGCTATGGACTTTTACCTCTGCAAACTTTTCAAAATTTCGTGCAATGTTTTTCTACATTTAATGCTGCACAATAACTGGGTTGAATATCGGAACAAAATTGTCATTAATGCGGGGAAGGTATCAGTCAAGAAGATGTTTAAAAATCTAATTTTTGGGCCAAATAGTTTTTGTGAAATCGAATGATAAGTGTGTCAAAGCAGTGGGAACACCATGTGTCTGCACAGGCGAGCAGTGCAGTGATGAGAAAATCGCGCACAGCGCGGAATGCGGGGAGCACGTGACTGCAGCAGCGAAAGGGTTAATGAAGAGACAAAGCACTAGAAATTTCAAAAAATTGCATGCAAACGAATATAATTCGTGAAGTAAGGCACTTCGATATTGTTTTTAAAGAATGAAAAGGTTTGAACACTTAACCTTACACTTACTAACACAACGCCTTCACCGTTTCACTAGCCCAGCTCGTCCTGCTATGTCTCTCCGTAAGGACTCTAACAGCTCACGCAAAATTCTGACAAACACTGTTGGTATGCCTATGAATTACTCGCACTTCGTCGAAGTACAATAGGAAATAAACAATTACCGCTGTTCTTTATTGCGAAAAAGCGGTTCGTGAGAATGATACAAACACCTTTCCTTGCTATCGCCTGAATTAGTAGTCTTATTGGTTGTTTGGTTTAATTAATTAATAGAATATGAAGCAATTGGTATGAAGAATGCTTTTTCCAAACTTTCTATAAAACAAAGTCTGCTATCAAGACATTGCTTTTGTTCTATTACTTTATTTATGACTGAACGTTTCTAAAACTGAAGACACTGGTCCCTGCTCTGCTCTGCAGCCGACATCTGGCAACGTCGTTCTCTGTTCATTGGCTGACTGTATTTTTTGACGTCAGATGCGCAGAACGAACCTAAACTCGGCCGCCAACCTAAATGACGCGCACTTTAATAGAAGCTGAGATTCCGCAATAAGTTTGGCTGCAGAAACTACTTTTTGCAGTAGAGACAAACCACCAAAGCAACAAAACTAACAGAGACACGCTTTTCAGCCCCTCTCTGATGCAGGCTCTCGTCGATGACGTTCGGTTCTTAGGCCGCTCATACGAATCTGAACGGAAGTTTACCGCCGTCTTACCAAGAATCCGGTCAGGTCCCAAGATGATGGACATGACTACTGCGATTGCCGAAATTAAACGCGCACGCTTTCTGCCCTGCAAAGTAGCTGCGCGCAGTACGCAGATGTTACTTGGATTAGAGTTGCCCCACATGCCGCCCTTTGGATTCAAACCTCGTTTCACCCATGGTCGACAATATCTCCCATCTTTCTCTCAGGGCTGTTTCCCTGCCTCTCTGTTACGTCTTTTCGGCCTTACTCTGTTCGTTATTGTACGATATTTTCTGGCTGTAACAGCTACTGTAGATTGGATGTCAAATGCAACCATGGCCAAGGAGACAAGAAGATGTTTAGGTAAGAAATAATCTATCATTTACCTGGAAATGGAGAGGAAGTTCAGTTCGGGGAGCAGAACCAAAAGTCATCAAAAATAGTATTTCATGATTTAATCTGATTATCTCCTTGGTGTCATTCTATTGAGACTTAAGTCACTACCTTACATTAAGTAGTACATTAAGGAATATTTACGCCATTTTCAGGCTAATAATTAGCTATTAGGAGTAGTACGTTGTTTGGTATCTCCAAGTACGAGGGCTGTTCAGTAAGTGAGGTCCGATCGAACGCGAAATGGAAACCACATAGCAAATCTGTTGAAGCTTTGCACCGAAGTGTTGGACACTGTTTCTAGTACGCCCGTCGATCACGACACATTGCTCTCTTCAATTCTGAGCGCACAGTAAGCTCGTAAAGATGCCTAGAAAATAGTGTCTGCCGCCAAGTATGAGAGCCTGATGAAAGATTTCGTCTGATGCCATGCAGTCCATAACACAACTTACATGCGTTTCCTTCTTCATAACAATACTCGGGAGCACTCTGCAGGCACAATGTAGATGCTCCTGCAGCGTTTTCGATAGCAGGTGTTTGATCAACCAGAATACAGCCCGTAATTGGCTCCCCCTGATTTTCATCTGTGTTCAGATGAACCGCCGGCTACGATGACAACATTTTTGCACAGACAACGAGCTGCGTAGTCTAGAGATGGGCAAAGTCGTTCATCCTTGGGAACTAGTTCACTGGTGATCGCTCTTTTTTGAGAACTGTTCATTTTCACTCGTTCACTGTTCATTGTGCTTGGTATACGGTTCTTACGAAAAATTGAACATTAGTAGCATAGGTGACTGAAGACGGCATTCGCCTCCCCCCTGGAGTACAGAGTTTTTATTCATAACAGAATTCTCACATACTTGTAATTTTCATGATTCTGCAAAACATCTCGTTTAGCCAACTGTAGCGTTATGTGGCTGATCGCAGTGACATAATATAAGGTGGCGCACGAAAAACCGGCCCCGAGTACAGACTGCTCGCCAATTACGCAGGATTTGTTGACCGCTACGGGCAGAATAGATAACAATGTAATAATTAGGCAGTGAAGAAATAACAAATAAACTAATGCAAACAAGTTCGAAACTATAGATGACGATTGGTAAGCGACAATGAGCAGTCTAGTACTCGCGGCCGATGTTTCGTGCGCCACCCTGGACCACTGAAATAATATTGTAGGAGTTACCATATTCTCTTTGAAAAATGTGACACCATACACTCGATTACCAAGCGCTGGCTTCATTTGGTTGTGAGTCGGTCTACCTTCCATAACAATGAACATGCTCTTTTACTTTGGATAAAAAAAAAAGACGGAAAATGGCCATTCGTGTGTGCCGTTCCGACGTCCTTTGCACGTGTAATAACAAAAAATCTTGCCTTCTTACGAGTATTTCTTCTGCTGTTTATCAAAATAGTGAAGTAAGCTGATAAGTCGTTTTGTTACCTGAAAAGATGTATGTATTACATACCACTTAATTTTATGTAATTTAGAAGTTCAGAGTTCAAAAAAGGTTTGAAACAGATCTAGAATGGGCGTGCGAAGCAAACGAAACGAACAACAACAACTCGATACTGAACTTACTATGAGCAGTCGGCAGTGTTAACTGCGACGAGTGGCCACGCGAAAAAGGACGATTCCGGCCGAGCGAGACCGAGACCGAGACCGAGACAGAGGGGAACGGGACCGAGGCTGGAACGAGACCGGCCGACGTGGCGTTGCGGGAACGAGACCGACCGTTTCCCGTTCCCGGGAAGTGTAAAGTAGAAAGCCGCGACCGAAGTGAACTATGAAAGACCGTTCCTTAGAACTTGTTTCTCGCTCGTTCCGTTCATCTTAGTGAACCGTTCCTTTGGAGCCGTCAGTTCACGAACGACCCATCTCTACTGTGTACCAGCGTAGAGAACTGGTGGAGCGCACAGGAGGCCGCCTCTTATGGCGAGAGTATTGGAAAGGTGGTACAAAGCTACAACAAATGTCTGGCTGCGTTGGTGATGCAGCAATATAGAGAAGTAGCTGGAAGGTGTAGCTAACTGCCGCAAATAAAACATTGTTGAATTTCACAGTGGTTTCCATTTTGCGACCGATCGGACCTTACTTTCCGAATAGCCCTCGTGCATGTGGCGAGAGCAAGACATTAACGCTTAATTTGCCCTGGACAGCAAGCCAGTCGTCGATGTGTGGCTCGTGGACGCGAAATGGTTAATCTGTACCGGCAGGTGTTGCCCACTTAGTGGTGCAGTTATGACTGTGCAGAAACCATCAGGCAGTAAATTCTGCTAGGAATTTGTAGAAAAAGTGTTCGACACAGAGAAGAAAAGAACCAACGCACTCATTTGTGTACATATTAAGGTACGACATATAAAAAATCTGCAGTTATATTCGTTACAGCTTGTACATACAAGTTGAACATGAATTCCTCTGACAAACTTCCAAAACGAGAAAAAAATGTTTTTATAACCGTTGACTCTAAGATGCATACCTAAATAATTGTGAGTACTTTTTCATATTCGCTGTTGTCAGACACTTCTGCTGAAAGCCCTTTGGTCTCTATGAGTCGTCGACTCACCTCGGAAGATGTTCTCCGTAGTTGAGAACGAAACGTCTGGGAGAAGAAGTTCTACAGATCGACCACGGCAACTTAGCCCGGAAGAGATTACTGATAAAGTACCTATTCATCTTCGCTACTGTGAAACACATCTACTGAAGAAGTGCTGATAGCCCTTAAGGTACACATTTTAGAGCTCATGTATACTGGACATGTTTTAAACATTTTTTTGGTCTATACTATCTCCTCCCAAAACGTGGAAAACGGCTTACAGTAGAAGACATTCGTTTCACAATATCGACGATGAACAAGTGCGCATAGCTCTCAAGGTATACATTTCAGAGCCCATGCTTACTGACATTTTTTCCTGTTTTCGTCCAAACCATCATATCTGAAGGTGTCCCCGTGTTCTGATTCACCCCGTACGCGGTTACAGAACTGTTGGACATACAGAGCTATAAGATGTAGATGTAAGTGCGCAGGCGCGGCGTTGTGTGTGCAGTCTAGCAGTGCCCAGTAACGTTCTAAGAAGAGGGGAATGGTGAAAAATAACGAATATGGCAGGAGGGGCTCCACGGAACGCTGGTATATCCCTGGCGGAGCGCGCGGGCGGATTTAAAAACCGCGCACGGTGTGGTCCACGTACCCTCAAAGCGAGCTCTGGGAAGATGAGGCGGACGCGGCGTAATCCGGCGATGAGGGAGACGCCGGTGCTCTGGCGGGGCAGTAATTTGGAGTAGTGCCCTGGGCGCGGAAGGGGGGCGGGGGGTTGTCGGGGCGCGTAATTACAGAAAGGTGGCGGGATTAGGCCGCCAGGTGCGCAAAGAGGGCAGCCGGGCGTCGGGGACCGGCGCTGTTTTATCCGCGACGCGCTAATGTAATTGATTCGGCCCGCAGGCGCGCGGAATCTCTTAGGCCTCGCCTCTCTCCAGCCGCGACGACTAAGCCGACACCTGCTTCTTTCGCTGCCGATGCGAAATTACAGCCCCCGCGCCGCCTCGGGGCTAACGTGATTAACGAGCCGGTTCCCTGTAAAAGAGGGCTCTCTGTGTGCACCCCGTGTGTCAAGGCGGGGGCGGCGCCATCCGTGGCGAATGAATTGCTTCGGCCCTTCTCGCGCCTACCTGCCTGCCTGCCTGCCGTCCTTCGATTCACAACGTTACCAGTTTCGGCAAAACACTGAATGTTCCATAAGGCCATAAAAATGTTTTATATAGGTTCATCTCGCAAAATTTACAGCAGTACAACATTTTCCTCTCTCTCCTCACTGTCCTTATACATCAACATTTGCCGGCCATTGTGGCCGAGCGGTTCTAGGCGCTTCAGTCTGGAACCGCGCGACCGCTACGGTCGCAGGTTCGAATCCTGCCTCGGGCATGGAGGTGTGTGATGTACTTAGGTTAGTTAGGTTCAAGTAGTTCTACGTTCTAGGGGACTGATGACCTCAGATGTTAAGTCCCATAGTGCTCAGAGCCATTTGAACCATTTGAACATCAACATTTACGTAGATACTCCGCAAGCAACCTTCCGGCGCGTCATTACCTTTCCCGTTCCACTTGCAAACAGAGAGAGGGAAAACGACTATCTATATGCCTCCGTGTGAGCTCTGATTTCTCGTATCTTATCTTTGTGGTTCTTATGCCTAATGTCGAACTATCAGTTTAATAAGCCATGACTGCAAAATACTAACACGAATTCTTTACAGACGAATGGAAAAACTAGTAGAAGCCGACCTCGGGGAAGATCAGTTTGGTTTCCGTAGAAATGCTGGAACAGGTGAGGCAATACCTACACTACGACTTATCTTATAAAATAGATTAAGGAAAGGCAAACCTGCGTTTCTAGCATTTGTAGACTTAGAGGAAGCTTTTGACAATGTTGACTGGAATACTCTCTTTCAAATTCTGAAGGTGGCAGGGGTAAAATACAGGGAGCGATAGGCTATTCACAATTTGTACAGCAACCAGATGGCAGTTGTAACAGTCGATGGGCATGAAAGGGAAGCAGTGGTTGGGAAGGGAGTGATACAGGGCTGTAGCCTCTCCCCGATGTTATTTAATCTGTATATTCAGCAAGCAGTAAAGGAAACAAAAGAAAAATTTGGAGTAGGAATTAAAATCCTTGGAGAAGAAATAAAACTTTGAGGTTCGCCGATGACATTGTAATTCTGTCAGAGACAGCAAAGGACCTAGAAGAGCAGCTGAACGGAATGGACAGTGTCTAAGATGTACATCAACAAAAGCAAAACGAGGGTAATAGAATATAGTCGAATTAAATCGGGTGATGCTGAGAGAATTAGATTAGGAAATGAGACGCTTAAAGTAGTAAAGGAGTTTCGCTATTTGGGGAGCAAAATAACTGATGATGGTCGAAGTAGAGAGGATATAAAATGTAGACTGGCAATGGCAAGGAAAGCGTTTATGATGAAAAGAAATATGTTAACATAGAGTATAGATTTAAGTGTCAGGAAGTCGTTTCTGAAAGTATTTGTATGGAGTGTACCCATGTATGGAAGTGAAACGTCGACGGTAAATAGTTTAGGCAAGGAGAGAATAGAAGCTTTCGAAATGTCGTGCTACTGAAGAATGCTGAAGGTTAGATGGGTAGATCACGTAACCAATGAGGAGGTATTGAATAGAATTGGAGAGAAGAGAAATTTGTGGCACAACTTGACTAGAAGAAGGGATCGGTTGGTAGGACATATTCTGAGGCATCAAGGAATCACCAATTTAGTAATGGAGGGCATCGCGGAGGGTAAAAATCGTAGAGGGAGACGAAGAGATGAATACACTAATCAGATTCAGAAGGATGTAGGTTGCAGTACGTACTGGGAGATGAAGAAGCTTTCACAGGATAGAGTAGCATGGAGAGCTGGATCAAACCAGTCTCTGGACTGACGACCACAACAGCAACAATGCGTAATGTATGTTGGCGGCTAACAATTGTTTGGCAGTCAGCTTCAAATGCCGGTTCTCTTAATTTTCTCAATATTCTCGGAAAGAAGGTCGCCTTCCCTCCACGGATTCCCATTGGAGTTCCCTAAGCATCGCCGTAACACTTTCGTGTTGTTCGAAACGACCGGCAACAAATCTACCAGCCAGTCTCTGAACTGTTTCGATGTCATCCTTCAATCCAACCTGCAGCAGATTCCAAACACTCGAGCTGAACTCTAGAATAGTTCGCACCAGCGCCCTACATGGAATCTGCTTTACAGGTGAACGTTTCTTTCCTAAAATTCTCCCTATAAACCGAAGTCGACCATTCGCCTTCCCTACCACAGTTCTGAGATGCTCGTTTCATTTCATATCGCTTTGCAGCGTTACGCCCAGATACACTCCTGGAAATTGAAATAAGAACACCGTGAATTCATTGTCCTAGGAAGCGGAAACTTTATTGACACATTCCTGGGGTCAGATACATCACATGATCACACTGACAGAACCACAGGCACATAGACACAGGCAACAGAGCATGCACAATGTCGGCACTAGTACAGTGTATATCCACCTTTCGCAGCAATGCAGGCTGCTATTCTCCCATGGAGACGATCGTAGAGATGCTGGATGTAGTCCTGTGGAACGGCTTGCCATGCCATTTCCACCTGGCGCCTCAGTTGGACCAGTGTTCGTGCTGGACGTGCAGACCGCGTGAGACGACGCTTCATCCAGTCCCAAACATGCTCAATGGGGGACAGATCCGGAGATCTTGCTGGCCAGGGTAGTTGACTTACACCTTCTAGAGCACGTTGGGTGGCACGGGATACATGCGGACGTGCATTGTCCTGTTGGAACAGCAAGTTCCCTTGCCGGTCTAGGAATGGTAGAACGATGGGTTCGATGACGGTTTGGATGTACCGTGCACTATTCAGTGTCCCCTCGACGATCACCAGTGGTGTACGGCCAGTGTAGGAGATCGCTCCCCACACCATGATGCCGGGTGTTGGCCCTGTGTGCCTCGGTCGTATGCAGTCCTGATTGTGGCGCTCACCTGCACGGCGCCAAACACGCATACGACCATCATTGGCACCAAGGCAGAAGCGACTCTCATCGCTGAAGACGACACGTCTCCATTCGTCCCTCCATTCACGCCTGTCGCGACACCACTGGAGGCGGGCTGCACGATGTTGGGGCGTGAGCGGAAGACGGCCTAACGGTGTGCGGGACCGTAGCCCAGCTTCACGGAGACGGTTGCGAATGGTCCTCGCCGATACCCCAGGAGCAACAGTGTCCCTAATTTGCTGGGAAGTGGCGGTGCGGTCCCCTACGGCACTGCGTAGGATCCTACGGTCTTGGCGTGCATCCGTGTGTCGCTGCGGTCCGGTCCCAGGTCGACGGGCACGTGCACCTTCCGCCGACCACTGGCGACAACATCGATGTACTGTGGAGACCTCACGCCCCACGTGTTGAGCAATTCGGCGGTACGTCCACCCGGCCTCCCGCATGCCCACTATACGCCCTCGCTCAAAGTCCGTCAACTGCACATACGGTTCACGTCCACGCTGTCGCGGCATGCTACCAGTGTTAAAGACTGCGATGGAGCTCCGTATGCCACGGCAAACTGGCTGACACTGACGGCGGCGGTGCACAAATGCTGCGCAGCTAGCGCCATTCGACGGCCAACACCGCGGTTCCTGGTGTGTCCGCTGTGCCGTGCGTGTGATCATTGCTTGTACAGCCCTCTCTCAGTGTCCGGAGCAAGTATGGTGGGTCTGACACACCGGTGTCAATGTGTTCTTTTTTTCATTTCCAGGAGTGTATTTAAACGACTTGACTGTGTCAAGCAGGACACTATTAGTACCGTATCCGAACATTACAGGTTTCTTCTTCCTACCCATCGGCATTAACTTACGTTTTTCTACATTTAGATGTAGTTGCCATTGATCACGCGACTATAAATGTTGCCTAAGTCATCTTGTATCTTCCTAGAATCACTCAACTTCGACAGTTTACCGTACACCACAGCGCTATCAGCAAACAATCGCAGATTGCTGCCCACCCTGTCCGCCAAATTATTTGTGTATATACAGAACAGCAGCGGACCTGTCACACCTCCCTGGCGATGCCCTTGTCGCTGATACACACTCGCCGTCATGGGCGACATGCTGAAGAAGTCTTCGAGCCACTCACATATCTGGGAATTTATTCCACATGCTCGTACCTTCGTTAACAGCCCGCAGTCGGACACCGAGTCAAATGCTTTCCGCAGATCTGCCTGTTGCCCTTCATCCAAGGTTCACAGTAAACCGTGTGAGAAAAGGGCAAGCAGAGTTTCGCACAAGCGATGCTTTCTAATACCATGCTGATTCGTGAACATAAGCTCCTCAGTCACAGGAAAGCTCAATATGTGGTGTCACCGCCAGACACCACACTTGCTAGGTGGTAGCCTTTAAATCGGCAGCGGTCCGTTAGTATACGTCGGACCCGCGTGTCGCCACTGTCAGTGATTGCAGACCGAGCGCCACCACATGGCAGGTCTAGAGAGACTTACTAGCACTCGCCCCAGTTGAAAAGTCGACTTTGCCAGCGATGCTACACTGACAAATTACGCTCTCATTTGCCGAGACGATAGTTAGCTTAGCCTTCAGCTACGTCATTTGCTACGACCTAGCAAGGCGCCATAGCATTTGATATTTATCTTGAAGTATGTACAGTCAAGAGCGATGTACACCAATTATGGATTAAAGTTAAGTATTCTGCCAGCTACGTACCTTTTTTATTAGACTCAACTCTTATAACTGTTCCAGACCTCACGACAATCTGCGTGAGCTTAAAAGCGTGCATTTCGGCCTCCTCTAGCAACACGGTGTTGGCTCTTCTGCCAACACTTCACATGGCGCCGAGGATTTTGTGTTTGTTGATAGACTGAGTTCATTGTGTCATGGCTTCGCCACAATCTCCAGATGTACTGTCCGAATTTTATCGCCTGCAGAATAAGCAGACACAGGCCTTATTGGATCCCCTTGGACAGCTCATCCAGGGTCAACGTGCACAGCCGCCGCTCCACCGCTCTCGCAGCCACAACATGCTGTTGCACCACCTTTTCGTCCTTTTGATGCGGCACTGGGAATTTAGACGGAGTGGTAACGCCAATTTGGATTCCATCTCGCCGCCTACAGAATTCAAGGTAACGAGCGGCAGCCTATTTTGTTAACATCCGTCAGGGTGCACACGTACCGTGTGATAGTGAAATTATTTTCCCGACGCGACGTAGCAACTTTGTCCTACGACGAAATTTTGTCGGCATTAGATGCATATTTAAAAGAATCAGTCAATGTCGTTGCAAAAAGGTATACGTTCTTTCGTACAAAACGTACGGCCGGCCAAACTAATCAGGAGTGGGTTGCAATCTTGCAAGGCCTTACTAGGGATTGTGCTTTTGAGTGTGAATGTGGACACCCTTATTCAGGTACAATGGTACGTGATGCAATTGCACAGAACGTTTCTGATGTTCGTATAAGGGAACAGATTTTGAAACTAGTCAATCCCTCCCTTCAACAAGTGATGGACATATTGGATCGGCAAGACACACTTGACTTTGCTCAGGAATCATTTGAAACTTCGCCAGCCGTGTGTCACGTTACCGGCCCGCCGGGCGAGCTGCACGGAACAGTAAACAGCCCTCGCGCCCGTCCGCGCAGCTGCCGCCAACCTCCCCACGGCGGGCAGAAGCCTTATAACACAACCGTACGCCGATTTGCGGGGGAGGAATGTGGTGTCACCGCCAGACACCACACTTGCTAGGTGGTAGCCTTTAAATCGGCCGCGGTCCGTTAGTATACGTCGGACCCGCGTGTCGCCACTGTCAGTGATTGCAGACCGAGCGCCACCACACGGCAGGTCTAAAGAGACTTCCTAGCACTCGCCTCAGTTGTACAGCCGACTTTGCTAGGCAAGGTTCACTGACAAGTACGCTCTCATTTGCCGAGACGATAGTTAGCATAGCCTTCAGCTACGTCATTTGCTACGACCTAGCAAGGCGCCATAGCATTTGATATTTATCTTATGAAGCATGTACAGTCAAGAGCGATGTACACCAATTATGGATTAAAGTTAAGTATTACATCCACTACGTACTTTATTTGCTACTATTAATTCCCTTAACTGTTCCAGACCTCGCGCCAGCCTGCGTGAGCTTAAGCGCGTGCCTTTCGGTTTCACCTCATAGTGACTTGGCTGTCTTGCCAAGTCACAACACAATATATTCGAACTGAGAATATGTTCGAGGATTCCGCAGCAAACCAAAGTTAGTGATATTGGTCTGTAATCTTGCGGGGCAGTTCTTTTCCCCTTCTTATATATTGGAATCACTTGCGCTTTTTTCCAGTCACTTGGGACTTTTTGCTGAACGAGAGATTCACAATAAAGGCAGACTAGGTAAGGGACCAATGGCTTAGAGAACTCTTTCTAAAACTGTATTGGGCTTCCATCCATACCTACGCCATGGATGTTTATTGCTATGTTGCCCATACGGGAGTATGTTCGATGGTCAAATGACGGTATGTTTCAAAGATCCTCCTCTGTGAACTATTTCTTCAACGTGAAATTTAAAACTTCAGCTTTCGTTATGCTATCCTCAACTGCCATACCAGACTGGTCAACAAAGGACTCAATGGAAGCCTTATATTGACTTTCAGGGTCACCTGCTGGCCTTTATTTGTCAACCACTACGGAAATAATGCTCCGCCGTTCTGGCTTCAGATGGGCCAATTGACACCGCCCGACCGCCGTGTCATCCTCAGTCATGTAGTCATTTGGAAGGGATACGCAGAGGCGTGGGGTCAGCATACCGTTGTCTCCCCATTATTGGCTTTGCAGACCTTGGTGCCGCTACTCGCTCAAGTACGAGGACTATTCGGAAAGGTTCGATGGAATGCGAAATGGGAAACCGATAAAGCTTTGCACAGGTTTGTTGGGCAGTGTCTCTGGTATGCCCGTAGATAGCATCATGTCGCTCTTCCCAATTCTGAGTGCACACTGAGAGCATAAAGATGCATAGAAAATAGTGTCTCCCGTGAAGTATGGGTGCCTCATGTGAGATTTCACCTGATTTCATGCAAACCCACATAATGTAACTGCCACGCATTTCCTTCTTAATGAAAATTCTCGGCCGAGTACTAAAGTGGCAATGAGTCTGCTCAAGCAGAGTTTTCGATGGGACGTGTTTGACCTAGCACCATACAACCCGGACTTGGTTCTCTCTGACTTTCATCTCTGCTCAGATGAACAGCTGGCTCTGAAGACAACATTTTGGTACTAACAACGAGCTGTAGTCCAGCATAAAAAATTGTCGGAAAAAAAATTCAAATGGTTCAAATGGCTCTGAACAGTATGGGACTTCTGAGGTCATCAGTCCCCTAGACCTTAGAACTACTTAACCATAACTAACCTAAGGACATCACACACATTCATGCCCGAGGCAGGATTCGAACCTGCGACCGTAGCGGTCGCGCAGTTCCAGACTGAAGCGCCTAGAACCGCTCGGCCACAGCGGCTGGCTGTCGGAAAACACAGGAGGCCGCATTCTATGACGAGGGTGTTGAAAAGTTGGCTCAACGCTACATCAGATGTCTAAGTCGGAGCGACGACTATGTAGAGAAGTATCTGGAAGGTATAGCAAACTGTTGCAAATAAAGTAGTTTTGATTTTCAGTGTAGTTTCCAATTCGCGACGGGCGATCTTTCCTTACTTTCCGAATAGCCCTCGTAGCGCAAGTGGCTCAGGAGGCTGAGTGGACCCGTTCCCCAGACATTATCGGTAACTGAACCCGGGTCCTCCGTGTGGAAATCAGCCACCACTCAGCTATGGAGGCGGAAAACTATGTAAATAAATACATAATATACACTGAGAGTAAACTCAACACAGACAAGATTAATGAGGAGCAGCAAAAACTTGAGAAATTTGATTAACATGAAATGTATGGCCATAAAGTAGATACAATGAAGGTATGCAGCTATATTAATAGCAAAATAAGTGACGAACACACAGCCGACTGGTAGAGGCGTTATGTCACTATGGTGCCAGCTGCTGTTCATGTTGCTGCTGCCGATGCAGTAGGATGCGCCAGACTCATATGCCGAACAAGATGGTCTTCCCTCAAGGGCGTGCCACGTGACTGCCCAGAGCCCGGTCTTCTTGCGACCATACATTCCCGTGACCACCGCTGCCAGAAATCACGTACAGTGACTACATTCCTGCCAAGTCTTCTTGCAGTATTGCAAAGGGAATATCCAGTTCCACGTAGCCCTAGTATACGACGTCATTCGTACTCAGTGAGTTGTTGATACTGGCGTGTTTGTCACCTTAAAAGCATTCCTGGCTCACATCTACTCACCACGTCCACTCTCAAAGGTAAGTAAGGCCCATGGCCGTCACAGCGCGTATTTAAAGCAAACCTGATTTGCATCCTCACTCTTATGCGACTGGAGCGAAATCTGAATAGAGATAATCTTTGAGATGTGGAAACACACCTACCTACTTTCGCTTACGTCGCGCGACTCCTCCTTGGTATTCCGATTTTTTTCCTTGAGTGTACTTCCATATTCAAAGGAGAGAGTTGGTCACATGGAGGGGGCGGGTGGCCGGGTGGCGGCACTGCTCATACTGATAACTACATCAGTTCCAAATGCAATGAAAGTGAAATCAGTCAAGACCCCCGTTAAGTGGTGAACATATCCACAAATTTTGAGAAATAACTGACTGGCACTTCATGGTGTAAAACTTTCGATTTCAGTTCGTGTATGTAAAACACTAACTAAAGGGAGCCATAGATGGAAAATATGGTAGCTGAAAACAGAGTTTGGAATAGACACGACAAATAATCGAGAACATGGTATGTGTTTGCTACTCTGAGATGAAGAGATTGATACAGGAGCGGAAAACGTGACGAGGTAATGTCTCAAAACTGTTGACTCTAGTGATCACACTCATGCCGCTGGAAAAAATGGTTCAAATGGCTCTGAGCACTATGGGACTTAACTTCTGAGGTCACCAGTCTCCTAGAACTTAGAACTACTCAAACCTAACTAACCTAAGGACATCACACACATCCATGCCCGAGGCAGGATTCGAACCTGCGACCGTAGCGGTCGCGCGGCTCCAGACTGAAGCGCCTAGAACCGCTCGGCCACTCCAGCCGGCTAAAAAATAGAAAACAAGAACAGAGTTTACACAGTGACAAATCCATAACGTGCAGATGCAATTGTGGGAGAACTCTGAAATTGTCGTTTATTAGGTTTAATGAGTGAAGAAATGAGGAAAAGTTAGGTCAATAATTTATGAAAGAGCACATTCTCGGTACAAAAAAAAAATGTGTAATGTCTTCACTTAGGCTGTTCTAAAACCCACAATATTTCTCGTTTCACCGTCTATCGACTGTCCTTAAAAATTACATATTTTTATTGAAAAAGTCAGTATGTAGTGGAATAATATGGTAGATAATGAAGTTTTGCATAATAAGTATATGGCAAAATATTCTCTTCTTTGCGTACCATCATTTGCCAAACTCTTATTTCATTATCTCAAGCCATTTCTGTAATACGAGAAGTGTTGAGGATATTTCATTCTGCCGTTATAGCTGGTGCGCGCTATCGCAAATGAGTGTGCTACGTCAGATCAAATTTCTTGAGACTGATGATGGATAAAGATCTCTACCAAAGTCTAATGAAATATTCAATATTTTAGCTAAATTCCATACCCAGTGACATATTGTGTAATACGCATCAAACGAAAAACCATAGAGACCACCATTTTTCATCATAAACTTTTCCAAATTTCACGCAGTTTCTTACATAAAAGCAAATACCACAGTAACTATGACCATTAACGAAACGATGGGCATATAAACATGGGCTAACACATAAAACTACAAGAAACGCGAAAATGAAACTTTTTAACGAATACTTTCTGTAAAATTATTTGAGAAAGATTGCAGGCCATGTGCCTCTATTCTGTCATCGAAGAGCGTCGCTGACCGCTACAAGAGCAAACGAATTCACACCACTAGTGCCTTGGATCAATATTGGTCATGCGCGTGGGCCACCATATTCTGTGCAAACTCAACCCACTGATTCTAACACATTCGTGAGTAAAAAAGGTAACAATTATTGTACTGTACCGCGTATCTTTACAGCTCATAGCCAATCAGTTGTGGTCAGAGTTCAAATTTGCCCTTGGAAATGTCTTATAATTTAAAACCTGGTTCCGAAAACTGTCTCTTGCCGTTATATAATCAATCTGAAATATTCCAGTGTCTCCATGTCTCTTCCACGTTTGCAACCTTCTTTCGTGATTCTTAAACAAATTTTTAATCATGTTTAAATTATCCCCTGTGCAAAATTCTACTGGGCAGCTTCTTCTTTCATTCCTTTCTCCCACGCCATATTCATCTATTATTTTTTCTTCTCTTTCTTTTCTTTCTATCGAATTCCAGTCAACCATTAAAATTAAATTTTCGCTTCCCTTAACTATCTGAATAATAACTTTTATCTCAGCATACATTTCTTCAATCTCTTCATCATCTGCGGATTTAATTGGCATATAAAGTTGTACTACTGTGGTGAGTGTGGGCTTCTGTCTATCTTGGTTGCACTATTGCGTTCATTATGTTGTTTGTAGTAGCTTATCTCTATTCATAGTTTCTTATTCATTATCAAATATAATTCTACATTACCCCTGTTTGATTTTCTATTTATAACCTTGTATTCTCTGATCAGGAGTCCTGTTCCTCCTGACACCAAACTTCACTGATTTCGACATGTCTAACTATAATCTGTCCAGTTCCCCTTACTAAATTTTCTAACGTACCTGCCCGATAAAACATTACAATAAATAATCTCGCTGGCAGATTGAAAATTATTATCTCTGTAGAAAACTGTTGTTTTGGCAGAAGAGCCAACACCGTGTTACTAGTGGAGGCCGAAATGCACGTGTTTTATCTCACGCAGGCTGGCGTGAGGAGGGAAGGACTATACTGACGTGAGGTCTGGAACATGACAAGGAATTAGAATTCAGAAAGCGGACGTAATTAGTTTGATACTTAACTTTAATTCATTAATGATGAACGTCGCTCTTGACGGTACATGATTCACGATATTATCTGTTCAGAATACATTCGTAGTAACTGAATACGGCGCCTTGCTAGGTCGTAGCAAATGACGTAGCTGAAGGCTATGGTAAACTGTCGTCTCTGCAAATGAGAGCGTATGTAGACAGTGAACCATCGCTAGCTAAGTCGGCTGTACAGCTGGTGCGAGTGCTAGGGAGTCTCTCTAGACTAGACCTGCCGTATGGCGGCGCTCGGTCTGATCACTGATAGTGGCGACACGCGGGTCCGACGTATACTAACGGACCGCGGCCGATTTGAAGGCTACCACCGAGCAAGTGTGGTGTCTGGCGGTGACACCACAAAAACAGTATATATTTTAAGATTGATCATGCTCTGTCACCTTCTAGTATCTTTAATTTTTTAGCGCTGAATAGGGTTGGGCAGGTGGAAGTATGTCCGTTCATTATTTAATAATAACCATTCAAGTAAAGAAATCGGTGTACAAAATTGTCATTGTCCTACAGTACATTTTACCGTACAGAAGGCGAAGGTGTTTTGAGGCTGCAAAAGAAGGTTAAGTGAAAACGGATTAATTCCTGGCTGGTGTGAACTTTGTCAAAATGGTTGCTTGCGCGAACACCCCATTTCAGGGTCAAAACATAAAAGGAATAATAATTTCCTCCAGGTCAGCTCACCGGTATGCCTCCTTCATACCGATCTTTAAAGCGAGACAGGTACTTTTTCCAGGTCGTAAAACTAATCATGAAATATGACACTAGGAAATAACCCGTTCGTACCTCTCTCGCTAATGTAAATGCCTTTTGTGTGCTGCGAATAACGATTCTGTCAAGAATCGTTCTCAGATTCCGGGGCTATCTGATTTTCGAAATTATTTTTTTTCTCTCACCAAGCCGTCAACAATTTTTCTATCTCCGTCAGTGAACGTAAGTAAAACATAAGGAGATTTTACACTGGCGAGCGTTCCCATACCGTATACATATTTATCATATTTATTATAAACGTACAAAACAACAATACTATCATTACATAAATGTTTGTTTGTTTCATGCTATGTGCAACTGAGTGCGTGACACCGAGCAAACTACAATAATAAGGAAATATTTTCCAATATTCTGAGATATTAAAGCCAGAACAGAAAAATCTGGAAAAAAGGCGATTCTGAAATATTTTCCCGACAGCAACAAACAGCACGTCAGGTAACGAAAATCAGTTCTCATTCGTAGCGCTTGTTAAAGTTAAATGTGGGAGCGGAATTGATGTTTTAGGAGACCCACTATGCGCTGCACATAGAATTTGGTTTCTTCTCTAGCAGTTTCAAAATTTATTATTTTCGTAGTAATTTTTCATTACATAAAAGTTTCACAAGATGGCGGAAAGATTATTAAAGTAGCACGCAAACACGATTAGCCTGGTGCAATTGTTTTGCAAAGAAATATTTTTAGTAGCAGAACTTCGACCATAGATACTAGTAGACTGGCCTTGCTGTGCAGAAGCTATGGGGCTAGTGTGGCTCCAACATAAACCACGTGACTGTTGGCAAAACGTGGCGGGATTTCAAATCAGCGGACTGCCATCCTATGTTTGTATCGGATTTTCCCCACATTTCTCAATTCACTGCCAAACACTTCCAACAAAAACTACTTTTTTATTTGTGAAAAATTATGCCAGAACTACATTTGACCTGGATTTGTTCAAAGTACCATTTATAAAATCTAACAAATACATCGAACACCACTCTGGTGGGCAGCGGCACGAAATTACTATAAACTATCAATTATAGTAAAATGTCGTTAAAATTCTTTTAAACAGTAAGAGTGGGCTTGTGTCAAAACTTTAAACATTGTATTCGCCACGTTTCGAGCGATAGTCACTTATAGAAGAAAATGGGCTATGGGAATTATGTCAACTATAGGTGTCAAAATTGTTTACTTTAGGAGCAGGTCCATTTTAGAGTATCAATTTTAGGTGCACTTCAAAGGTTCAGTTCCCACTATTTTTACAAAAGTTTAAACTATCAGTTTTTAAAAAAATGATATTTTAGATGAAAGGTGAGACTCTGCAGTTTCCAAAAATAATTTTGGAGCCTAGGTTTAAAAATGACAGACACTGTAAATACAAATTATAGATATACATTGTAAATAATAACTAACCTATCAAAACACTTCTCCGCGAAGTGCTTCGAGCAAAGGCGCGTATGTGCAAATGGCTAAAAGTTTTTCCGTTTCAGGGCCTGTATACAAAGCTGCCTTCGGTTTTCATCCTTAGGGAACCTATGAGTAGGAACGAGAAAAAATTACACTTACTTCTGTAACCGAATTATCACAGATACTTTCCAAAATGTAATATCAGTCTGACTTTACAGACATCACCTTCAACACTTTAATTTACGTGATACTCCATTTCAAGTGTAAAAAACATATAAAAGTCACTTCAGCAGATTTCAATAAACGCATCTGCACTATCATAGAAACACTTACACGTGAAATGTAATGCCATTTCCCCGACAAAACGCTGAGTACAGCCATAAGCGCAACACGAAACAACCATGTTTTGCCAACATTCACGTGACTTCAGCCCAGAGATGTTGGAGCCACGAAAATGACGTCAGGGCCAGTCTATTATATTTATGGTCGAAGTAGCAGAAGTAAGTTACAGCTAAGCGTTTACATAGTGAACATAAGACAAATAAGAAACAGAAGGTTACTCAATTTCCTAAATTCATAGGCTTTGTTATGGTTAAAACTAAGTTTGAAGCAACAACCATGGAAGTTTCAGAGGAAGAGAACACTGTGGTTAGTATACCTGAGATTAATGTTGAAAATGTTCAGGTTAACGGTAGTGATATTGTCGCGCCACCTAGTGACTCAACGTCACAGCCAGTGAGCAATACATCTTCCGAAGTATCAAGCCCTACACCTCTCCCTTTTGTACAAGTATATTAAAGGACGGAAGATTTACTCAATCAAAATATTTATGAAAACAATCAAAAGCCTGATAAAATACACTCCTGGAAATGGAAAAAAGAACACATTGACACCGGTGTGTCAGACCCACCATACTTGCTCCGGACACTGCGAGAGGGCTGTACAAGCAATGATCACACGCACGGCACAGCGGACACACCAGGAACCGCGGTGTTGGCCGTCGAATGGCGCTAGCTGCGCAGCATTTGTGCACCGCCGCCGTCAGTGTCAGCCAGTTTGCCGTGGCATACGGAGCTCCATCGCAGTCTTTAACACTGGTAGCATGCCGCGACAGCGTGGACGTGAACCGTATGTGCAGTTGACGGACTTTGAGCGAGGGCGTATAGTGGGCATGCGGGAGGCCGGGTGGACGTACCGCCGAATTGCTCAACACGTGGGGCGTGAGGTCTCCACAGTACATCGATGTTGTCGCCAGTGGTCGGCGGAAGGTGCACGTGCCCGTCGACCTGGGACCGGGCCGCAGCGACGCACGGATGCACGCCAAGACCGTAGGATCCTACGCAGTGCCGTAGGGGACCGCACCGCCACTTCCCAGCAAATTAGGGACACTGTTCCTCCTGGGGTATCGGCGAGGACCATTCGCAACCGTCTCCATGAAGCTGGGCTACGGTCCCGCACACCGTTAGGCCGTCTTCCGCTCACGCCCCAACATTGTGCAGCCCGCCTCCAGTGGTGTCGCGACAGGCGTGAATGGAGGGACGAATGGAGACGTGTCGTCTTCAGCGATGAGAGTCGCTTCTGCCTTGGTGCCAATGATGGTCGTATGCGTGTTTGGCGCCGTGCAGGTGAGCGCCACAATCAGGACTGCATACGACCGAGGCACACAGGGCCAACACCCGGCATCATGGTGTGGGGAGCGATCTCCTACACTGGCCGTACACCACTGGTGATCGTCGAGGGGACACTGAATAGTGCACGGTACATCCAAACCGTCATCGAACCCATCGTTCTACCATTCCTAGACCGGCAAGGGAACTTGCTGTTCCAACAGGACAATGCACGTCCGCATGTATCCCGTGCCACCCAACGTGCTCTAGAAGGTGTAAGTCAACTACCCTGGCCAGCAAGATCTCCGGATCTGTCCCCCATTGAGCATGTTTGGGACTGGATGAAGCGTCGTCTCACGCGGTCTGCACGTCCAGCACGAACACTGGTCCAACTGAGGCGCCAGGTGGAAATGGCATGGCAAGCCGTTCCACAGGACTACATCCAGCTTCTCTACGATCGTCTCCATGGGAGAATAGCAGCCTGCATTGCTGCGAAAGGTGGATATACACTGTACTAGTGCCGACATTGTGCATGCTCTGTTGCCTGTGTCTATGTGCCTGTGGTTCTGTCAGTGTGATCATGTGATGTATCTGACCCCAGGAATGTGTCAATAAAGTTTCCCCTTCCTGGGACAATGAATTCAAGGTGTTCTTATTTCAATTTCCAGGAGTGTATTTGATGAAAACAATCAAAAACTTGATAAACGATTTGACGGAAACAATATGTCTTGACAACACTTCAGCGTCATTAGAGGCTTTGAGTAACAATATTAGAATTCTTACTCAGATGCAGAACACTTTGAAAACAGACGTTTCGAATTACGTCACTGAAGTGATATGCGACGACTTAGGGGGAATAACTAATGACATTTCAACACTGAAAACTACAGTAAAAGACATGCCAGGACAAATTAAAAACCTGACAAAGGATATTGATACAATGCGATTAGGACACTCAACACTATAGTCCACAGTTCAACAGGTAGTCAAACAAGTAGGTGATATAGCCAAAAAAGATGAAAAACGAGTTGATGATTTTTTACGAGAGAAAGAGACTTTAATTGATAAGAGGTTAGATACAGAACTATAGAAGACCGTTGAGGAAAGTAAATGAGCTAGGTCAAATACAAAGAACATTTGCGAAGGATATACCTAAGGGGAAAGATCGTGTGCAAACACAAACAGCAACGCAACTGGAGAAATTAGAAGAATAATGGAACAACATTAAGGAGCAAGCAAGGAATGACAGTAGCTACACAGGTAACAGTAATGACGAATCTCTTAATCCAGTTTCTCGTGCAAACCTATGGGACAAGGAACAGTAGCTAGCACAAGCATAGTACCACAAAACGCTCTTATATGAAATGTGGGGGCAGACACCATGCTTTCATCAATTATACTAGAAGAGAGACTTCTAAAAAACCAACAGTTTCAGGTGTTCATCGCAGAAAAGAAACCTGTTCATCCAGTTATTTTCGTAAAAGCTTTTAGAAGCGTGTTGTCTACAGCGTGGTCCGAACAACAAAAGATCCAGTATGTATCAGATTGTATGCAAGGTGAGGCCGCGCTTTGGGCATCGAGACAGTAGAGAGCTGTCACATATTAGCAAAATTTGAAAATCCATTTCTTGCAAAATTTCTCCCTCGGGCATGGGTGTGTGTGTGTTTGTTCAAATGGCTCTGAGCACTATGGGACTCAACTTCTGAGGTCATTAGTCCCCTAGAACTTAGAACTAGTTAAACCTAACTAACCTAAGGACATCACAAACATCCATGCCCGAGGCAGGATTCGAACCTGCGACCGTAGCGGTCTTGCGGTTCCAGACTGCAGCACCTTTAACCGCACGGCCGCTTCGGCCGGCTGTGTGTGTTTGTCCTTAGGATAATTTCGGTTAAGTAGTGTGTAAGCTTAGGGGCTGATGACCTTCGCAGTTAAGTCCCATATTTCACACACATTAGATTTGAACCTGATTCTCGTCCCGCGTTTGTTCACAGCATGCTCTGCCGATGTCAGTGTCTGCCTGGGCCCGCGGCAGCTCTCCGAATCGTAAAAGGAGAGGTAGGAATAAGGACAGGTATCATCCTGGCTACTCGAACCACGGTAACGGCAACTGGAATGATCAGAATAATAGAAGTCAGTGGAGACCATCGCCAAACAGTCACTCACAGTACAGTACGAATACGAATTTTCAGAATCCACAGTGGTAATACCACTAGGGAAACCAGTCACAATTTAAGTAGGGAAGAAACACTTACCAACAATCGGATTCGACCCGAATTCGCATGGGGAGTTGCAGTGGGAAAATCCAAACCTTGCAGTGTGTATAATCGAGGTCACCGATAATACACATTCGGCAGCTACGAGTAAGTCAAACTAGAATTGGTCAAATTATGTCCCCCCCCCCCCTCCCCCACCCCTCCAATTCCCTTTTTTGACATCCGTATTTTCAGACCACTGCAGTGCTTCCAGTAGTAAAACGTAAAGAAAACTACCAGCAGAGACAATGCTTGTGGATGTAACACTAACACAAAAAAATAGTAAGAAGAAAGTAAGGCTATAGATCGGAAAACAAGATTAAAGAACAAAATCACAACAACACAAAAATACTGGTGCTATTCAATCTTTTGTATTTGTGACTAGCAGATAACAAGCGAGGAGATGTAATTGTCAGGCAAGACAGCGTATTCATCATTGTAGATTAGGTTAAATAATAGAGGAATCCGGAGTCTATAGCCACGGACCTCGCGAAGTATTTTACTACAGGTTGATCAAGAAGAGTGGACAAAGGACGGGAAAAAAGTGGACCTCCTTAAAGGAATGGAATAGAGGAAGCAGATTTCTCTTCGTCTTTGCATAAATATACCTAATCCATCCAAGTTTGAATACTAATATTACTCTTGACGCCAATAAGGACTAACTGTTCGAAACATACAGAAAAGTATGAATACTGTTAAGACAGTAGTTTAATTTTACCTTTATTTTTAAGAGGAATTTTGAGTGCGCTTGTCTACTAGAAGGAAAAATCGCTTCTGACTTACAGGAGAGTATAATCACAAACCATTTGAGGAGAACCAGCAAAGTACTTTGTTTTATAGCGCGGGCCGGTTCCAAACGTTTATACATTTTTTTGCATGCAAAAGAACGAAGAGATATAAATGTATCTAACAGTACGACAGGAGCTCAGATTTAGCACATACTGTTTTTGTTTAATAGGTGTGATCTATGCAGAAAGCTGTGGAAGGCAAGTTATCAGAAAGGTAAGTAAAAGACACAACTAAACGAACATGAACCACATATATAACTGACACAACCAGATCAGTGGACACGGTGAACCTAGTAGAAGAATAACAAACGGTAGGCATTTAGATCTAAAGCTATACATGTGAAGATGTCAGTGACTAAGAAGGATTAAGAAAAGAAAAGTTAAATAATCTTCTCTACTCTACATTCGTATATGATATAGATTTTTGTATTACTCGTAGTGTTTGTATTTAGATTTGAAACTATCAATCGGTAATTACTGCGAAGTTGTGCTCTGGGTATCGTGGAAATGATAGTCCCCCATCAGCCGTCCCTCCACAGTAAACTTTCGGTAAAAACAGTAATTCACATCTCAAATTTGAAATGTTCCCAGCGGTTGACAGTACTCCGAAATTTTGACGTGAAAGTGACCAAACAATTAAGCAAAACACATTTACAATGAAGAAAATGAGTGTGGTGTCACCGCCAGACACTACACTTGCTAGGTGGTAGCCTTTAAATCGGCCGCGGGCCGTTAGTATACGTCGGACCAGCGTGTCGCCACTATCAGTGATTGCAGACCGAGCGCCGCCACACGGCAGGTCTAGAGACACTTCCTAGCACTCGCCCCAGTTGTACAGCCGACTTTGCTAGCGATGGTTCACTGACAAATTACGCTCTCATTTGCCGAGACGATAGTTAGCATAGCCTTCAGCTACGTCATTTGCTACGACCTAGCAAGTCGCCATTACCAGTTACTATTGATACTGTAATAATGTACCGTCAAGCGACGTTCATCATTAATGGATTAAAGTTAAGTATTCCACCAGCTACGTCCGTTTTTCTAAATTCTAATTTCCTTGTCCTGTTCCAGACCTCACGCCAGCCTGCGTGAGCTAAAACGCGTGCCTTTCGGCTTCCTCTTGTAACCCGGTGTTGGCTCTCCTGCCAACCCACAACAATGAGTACTGCAGATTTAAAAAGGGTGCTTTCCAGACGACCCGCTTGTACACATGATTCGTGTTTCGGTATGCTGAAAGCACAAGGCAGCCTCATGTAGTCCATTTTTGCTTATGCCTTGAATAATAGTGAGAGGGAGCTATACCTCAAACAATTGTAAATAATATATTATAAACAAATGCATATGCAGCCGGTGATGTTCTCAAACAAGTAAGGATTGTGCTCATGAGCGAGGGCATCGGCGTTGACAAACGGGGGGGGGGGGGGCTGGGGGAGGTCCAGAGAGCTGCCCGCCCCCCTCCATCACCTAAAAGAAATTGCACGCAGCCTTGTTGCCGCATACTGAAATTCAAAGATATTTTGATTTTCAATCAGACGACGGAAAACGGATACACCCTATCGATAGTCAACAAGGTGACTGCTACAAATAAATTAACGATATATCGATAGCTCTATCAGCTATCACACATTGCACACTTCAGCCAAGAAAATCTACTGCACATTGTTGGCTTTACTTGATCTCAGTTGTCATTTTATCGCTTCATTTCATACTTGCAGTTGAATTTAATGTAAGTGATGTTTATTGCTTTTGTTCTGTGTGTTGTGGTGACAGTTTCTAACTACAGGTAAGTAACAAGCAAGGAGAGGCTAAACAATTTTCATTCGTCCACTACCGTTATAGCAACTTAAAAATGTGTACATCCTACTATAACAGCCTAATTTCCTAAAAATATCAGTTTAATATTAAGACTGGAGTCGTTATTTGCAGACTGGTAGAGTTCTGGGGTTGCAATATTTCGGTATTTCACAAGGCAGCGGAGCGGTACGCATAACTAAATAACATGAAATTAAAAATAGTGCATGAAAATACAATTGGATTTGCTTGTGTCGAACAAAAATCGTGTTGATCAACAAAAATGGCGCTCAAACGGCGATGGTTGCATTAAAAAAAATTGATCAAAATTCTATCATTAGTAGCCAAAATGGCAAAATCTCGTTCAACCTGGTCACTCATGGGGTAATCAATTATGAAATGTAGTTCTGATGAAGAACGATTGGGTGTTTGCCGCGCGGGCTTAGCCGAGCGGTTTAGGGCGCTGCAGTCATGGCCTGTGCGGTTGGTCCCGGCGGAGGTTCGAGTCCTCCCTCGGGCATGGGTGTGTGTTTGTCCTAATGATAATTTCGGTTAAGTAGTGTGTAAGCTTAGGGACTGATGACCTTAGCAGTTAAGTCCCATAAGATTTCACACACATTTGAACATTTTTTTGGGAGGTGTTTGTGGAGAGCGGAAGGGATATACATACATACATACATACATACATACATACATTAATCCTCGTTCCATAGATGGAGAATACATTTCGTAATGATGTGGAACGTGTCACTTTAACATATGTGATGACAGCACATTCTATGGATCGTTCGTTTCTAAAACATTATTTCGGGGGGATGCTTGAATTCGTTCGTCCAAGCCGACTGCGCCCAGCATCCCCCCTACCCCTCCCCCTCTTCCTCACCCCGCGCTATCCTCCTCTTTCATCCATAATACATTTATGATCTTGTAACATTAAGTTTCCACATCTCCATGACCTGGTTGCAAAACTGCCACAATATTTCGACGAACATATGTGTGTGAAAGACGTTTTCTCGTTACAAATCTAAAAAAAGTCGCGATTATGTGGTAGTCTGATCGAATCTGTGAAACTGTCTGCCTCTGTCCCTACGCTGACAGTTCGCACCAGATAAAAATTATGCCTTCAGTGCATCGAAAATAATTCAGTAATGCTGAAAATTTGTTTTATTTTTGATCTGTGCTGTTGATAAATGTGAAATATAAAACCAAGTCGTACGCAGTGCGACTGTATTGCCATTTAAATGAGGCGCGTTCGCAGTGTCCTTGTCCTCACGCTCACACGTCATGGTGTGGCGGTAGGGGAAATGTGCCAGCCGGAGTGAGCGCTATGCGGCACTTGTCCCAAGTCACGGCCCACGAGCCGAATTCTTGGCCACCCCTGCCTTAACATGTAAACTCGAGAGCGAAAAACAGTTTCTGAACTTCTGTTTTCATCTCACTGTAGATGTGTTGCAAATAAATGTAGGGACTGGATGGCCTTAGCTGGTTATGGTATACCTCGCTTTAACGACGAACTGAGGACATTATCAAGGCTAGTGGTTACAAAATGAGATCGACAGGAAGTGCAAAATGGCTAAGCAGGGATGGCTAGAGGACAAATGCAAGGATGTAGAGGCCTATCTCGCTAGGGGTAAGATAGATACTGCCTACAGGAAAATTAAAGACACCTTTGGAGATAAGAGAATGACTTGTATGAATATCAAGAGCTCAGATGGAAACCCAGTTCTAAGCAAAGAAGGGAAAGTAGAAAGGTGGAAGGACTATATAGACGGTTTATACAAGGGCGATGTACTTGAGGACAATATTATGGAAATGGAAGAGGATGTAGATGAAGATGAAATGGGAGATATGATACTGCGTGAAGAGTTTGACAGAGCACTGAAAGACCAGAGTCGAAACAAGGCCCCCGGAGTAGACAACATTCCATTAGAACTACTGACGGCCTTGGGAGAGCCAGTCCTGACAAAACTCTACCATCTGGTGAGCAATATGTATGAAACAGGCGAGATACCCTCAGACTTCAAGAAGAATATAATAATTCCAATCCCAAACAAAGCAGGTGTTGACAGATGTGAAAATTACCGAATTATCAGTTTAATAAGTCACAGCTGCAAAATACTAACACGAATTATTTACAGACGAATGGAAAAACTAGTAGAAGCCGACCTCGGGGAAGATCAGTTTGGATTCCGTAGAAACACTGGAACACGTGAGGCAATACTGACCTTACGACTTATCTTAGAAGAAAGATTAAGGAAAGGCAAACCTACGTTTCTAGCATTTGTAGACTTAGAGAAAGCTTTTGACAATGTTGACTGGAATACTCTCTTTCAAATCCTGAAGGTGGCAGGAGTAAAATACAGGGAGCGAAAGGCTATTTACAATTTGTACAGAAACCAGATGGCAGTTATAAGAGTCGAGGGACATGAAAGGGAAGCAGCGGTTGGGAAGGGGGTAGGACAGGGTTGTAGCCTCTCCCCGGTGTTATTCAATCTGTATATTGAGCAAGCACTAAAGGAAACAAAAGAAAAATTTGGAGTAGGCATTAAAATCCATGGAGAAGAAGTAAAAACTTTGAGGTGCGCCGACGACATTGTAATTCTGTCAGAGACAGCAAAGGACTTGGAAGAGCTGTTGAATGGAATGGACAGTGTCTTGAAAGGAGGATATAAGATGAACGTTAACAAAAGCAAAACAAGGATAATGAAATTTGGTCGAATTAAGTCGGGTGATGCTGAGAGAATTAGATTAGGAAATGAGACACTTAAAGTAGTAAAGGAGTTTTGCTATTTGGGGAGCAAAATAACTGATGATGGTCGAAGTAGAGAGGATGTAAAATGTAGACTGGCAATGGCAAGGAAAGCGTTTCTGAAGAAGAGAAATTTGTTAACATCGAGTATAGATTTAAGTGTCAGGAAGTCACTTCTGAAAGTATCTGTATGGAATGTACCCATGTATGGAAGTGAAACATGGACGATAAATAGTTTGGACAAGAAGAGAATAGAAGCTTTCGAAATGTGGTGCTACAGAAGAATGCTGAAGATTAGATGGATAGATCACATAACTAATGAGGAAGTATTGAATAGGATTGGGGAGAAGAGAAGTTTGTGGCACAACTTGACTAGAAGAAGGGATCGGTTGGTAGGACATGTTCTGAGGCATCAAGGGATCACCAATTTATTATTGGAGGGCAGCGTGGAGGGTAAAAATCGTAGAGGGAGACCAAGAGATGAATACACGAAGCAGATTCAGAAGGATGTAGGTTGCAGTAGGTACTGGGAGATGAAAAAGCTTGCACAGGATAGAGTAGCATGGAGAGCTGCATCAAACCAGTCTCAGGACTGAAGACCACACCACCACCACCACCAGTGGTTACACGGTATAGTCGGGATGTGCCCGGAGGGTAACTTATTTTTGTCCTTTATGTTAGTGTTTTTGTCACCATTGTGTGCAGTGCGTTTCGTAATTGTGCTCTGCATTGTTCTAAAGGACTTGTGGACACCTCTTCAGGAAATACGTTCAGACTCTTTAAGTTTAACGTTTATTTGGTTACATGAGTGAATTGCAAGAATGTCTTTTAGAAATTATCTAACTACTGATGAGATTAGTGACATTTCTGGGTAAATGCGACAGTCTGGGTCCAGGTCTTAATGGAAGACTCATAAAGTGGTACTTTTTCTGCGTTACGGTGAGCAGAAGTCAGAAACCTGAGAGATTTGCAACGAAAGGAAGTCTACGAAGATTCTCTACATTTCACATGGGCTCTTCTGGAAACGTAAATGGTGTCAGGTTTCGTATCGCACCTCCGACAGAACTTAATGAACGAAAAAGAAACAGTCAACTGGGAATTTTATTTTGTGGAATTTTGTACAATGAATTGGAGAAAAAGGTGATGCTGATGATTCATTGCAGCGGCAGTATATTCAAACAGGAGAGTATTTCAGTTTTCCGATGTTGTGGAGGTAAACATACATATCTGGATTAGCTTAATCAGAGAAAAGTGTGATGTGAAAGAATTTAGGGCAGCTGTATATTTCATTTCGCCAATTTTTAAAGGTTCCTGAAAATTGGTTTCCTTAAGAAGTGAAGAGAGGCCGGAGCGCTCAGTGTGTGGTATGGACTCTGAGTGTCCGTTTACCAATTTTTAATAAATTGTATTCATAATCAAAATCTGGTTGAAGTGACATAGAGTCTAGGACTCTCTACATCTGTAATAGAACGCCAAGTCACACCAACTATCCATCTTGCTGACATTTGGCGCCATCTATGAACTATTCAGTAAATAACAGGGACAACACACCCGCCATGACGTTTAAATAAGGAGAAAAATAGTACAAAAGATAAAAACATTTAAATCAAATACGAGGGTTGGAACTTTAATAGTGGAAACTATTTATTTACAGCTCGTACAAAATAGATGCGTGTTTCAAATTTTTACTGGCCTTCAAAGTAGTCATCAGCATTGTCTTAGGCTGTGTTCCAGAAATGAACAGCTTAGAGACAGAAGTGATGACACTTTCCGCAGGACCTGACCATCATTTTGCAGGACAATGCTCGAGCACGTACAGTGCAAGCGGTTACTGATTTGTTTAATTGATGAGGCTGCTAAGTGCTGTACCACCTACTGCACTCCCCTGACTTAAGCCCTCGTGAGTTCAACTCGATTTCTAAACTGAAGGAAACACTTCACGGCATTCGCTTCAGATCTGCTACAAATTTGTTGGGCAACAGACCGCGCCGCTCGAACTGTCAACACAAATGGCACTGCTAAGAGTATCCTACGACTTCCACATCGCTGGAAACGGGTCATAACAATGCTGGTGACTACTGTGAAGGTCAGTAAAACGTTGAAACACGTATCTATTTTGTATGAGCTGTAAATAAATAGCTCCCACTACTAAAGTTCCAACCCTCGTGAATTCTAATAGTTGCAGCATATAGCACGTGCCACCTTGAGTCTTGTAAAAATTTAAAAAAAAAGGATTTACCCATCTGACGTTACATATGTGTTTTAAAGAATAACTAACAACTGACTCATAAAGAGTTGAACTGTAATTTTTTATATCTTCTATGTTTACTGGCAAATGCGGAAATAAGTCGGACAGCAATGTAATTCATTTTACTCATATTTTATTTTATGTATTTCCCATGTAAATTTGAAGTTTTTGCTAGAGATCATAACTGCTATCCTTTGATTGCTATATATTACGTAGTTCGTATAGAGGGCGCCATACAGCCAACCAATGTGTTCTCCACATAGTCTACCTTCATTATACAGAAGTATTCAAAGAACTGTGACTTACGCCCGTACAACAGGAAACTGACATGCACTGAGACTAGAAAATAGTGGTCTGTAATCTAATGTACAGGGTGATTCAAAAAGAATACCACAACTTTAGGAATTTAAAACTCTGCAACGACAAAAGGCAGAGCTAAGCACTATCTGTCGGCGAATTAAGGGAGCTATAAAGTTTCATTTAGTTGTACATTTGTTCGCCATTTCAGCCAATAAAGTTTTTGGTCCCTTTTTCTTCGAAGGTGCTACTGTAACTGGACTACAGTATCTGGAGATGTTAGAGAATTGGCTGTTCCCTCAGCTCGAACAAGAAGCACAACAATTCATATTTCAGCAGGATGGAGCGCCACCACATTGGCACTTATCTGTCCGTAACTACCTGAACGTCAACTACCCGAGGCGATGGATCGGCCGCCAGGCAGCCCGTGACAGAGCACTTCATCACTGGCCTCCAAGAAGCCCTGATCTTACCCCGTGCGATTTTTTCTTATAGGGGTATGTTAAGGATATGGTGTTCCGGCCACCTCTCCCAGCCACCATTGATGATTTGAAACGAGAAATAACAGCAGCTATCCAAACTGTTACGCTTGATATGCTACAGAGAGTGTGGAACGAGTTGGAGTATCGGGTTGATATTGCTCGTGTGTCTGGAGGGGGCCATATTGAACATCTCTGAACTTGTTTTTGAGTGAAAAAAAACCTTTTTAAACACTCTTTGTAATGATGTATAACAGAAGGTTATATTATGTTTCTTTCATTAAATACACATTTTTAAAGTTGTGGTATTCTTTTTGAATCACCCTGTATAAGCCATATAGATTATACCACGAGTTGAAACTTTTTATAGTATCGCCTGACCATGAACTTCTTGTATTATTTAGCATTGATAATGGCTAGGCACTAGCCGATATCTGAATTTGCCAAATAAAACTTGGAAAAATGGACGACTGATTGCTGTGCTCTGTCATTTATAAATACCGTTTAATAAGTCTGTCAACCATTGGCTACTGGATCCAGACTATCCCGCTACCCAAAGTAATTACCTACCGAGTGACAAAGAAAATACACTGATGGGAAAAAATCGCAGCACCACGAAGTTGTGCGACACACACGAAAGTGGGTAGGAATTTTTCTACATCTGAAAGATGATGTCTATTCAAACGTCACGCCAGTAACAAAAGCGTGGCACTGGTAGCGCCACTATGTGGATGCAAATCAGGTTTTCTTTAAATACACGCTGAAACGGTCGTGAGCGTCAGTTACCTTTCAGATTGAACGTGATGTGTTGGCGTTAGTCAAGAATGCCTTTAACGCGACAAAGACGCCATTACTAACACTTCACTGAGTTTGAACGAAGTCGTGTAATAAGTGTACCAGAAGCTGATGTTCCTCCTGCGATATTGCAAAGACTTGGTAGGACTGCAGCCGGTGAACATGATTGCTTGCAGCGGTGGTCACAAGGAAACTTGGACGGCCTCGTGGCACTACCGAGAGGGAAGACCATCGTGTTCGGATTATGGCTCTGTCACATCTCACTGCGTCTGTAGCAGCAATTTGAGGAGCAGTTGACACCACACTGACACAACGAACTGTTACAAATCGGTTACCTCAAGAACATCTCCGAGCAAGATGCCACTAATCCCAAAGTACCGCTTTTTGTAACTTCGTAAGGTGGCTATAATTTCGCACCTTACAAGCACTCGTCCACATACTTTGCTGTGATCTACAACCACATCAGGTATTATTTGATAGTAGTACATCATATATATGAATATACAGGGTCAGTTACCTAACGTTACCGCTGGATATATTTCGTAAACCACATCAAATACTGAAGGACCGATTCCACAGACCGAACGTGAGGAGAGGGGCTAGTGTAATTGTTTAATACAAACCATACAAAAATGCACGGAAGTATGTTTTTTAACACAAACCTACGTTTTTTTAAATGGAACTACGTTAGTTTTGTTAGCACATCTGAACATATAAACAAATACTTAATCAGTGCCGTTTGTTGCATTGTAAAATGTTAATTACATCCGGAGATATTGTAACCTAAAGTTCACGCTTGAAACCTCCGACCGCTGCAACATACATCGCGTTTCTACAGAATGATCTGCCAACGTTGCTCGAAAATGTCCCACTGGAAACGCGTCGACGTATGTGGTATCAGCATGATGGTGCACCTGCACATTCCGCAATTAACACTAGGCTGACCCTTGACAGGATGTTCGACGGGCGTTTCATAGGACGTGGAGGACGCATAAATTGGCCAGCCCGTTCTCCTGATCTTACACCTCTGGACTTCTTTCTGTGGGGTACGTTAAAGGAGAATGTGTACCGTGATGTGCCTACAACCCCAGAGGATTTGAAACAACGTATTGTGACAGCCTGCGGCGACATTACACCAGATGTACTGCGGCGTATACGACATTCATTACGCCAGAGATTGCAATTGTGTGCAGCAAATGATGGCCACCACATTAAACATCTATTGGCCTGGCATGTCGGGACACACTGTATTCCACTCCTTAATTGAAAACGGAAACCACGTGTGTACGTGTACATCACCCCTCATGGTAATGTACATGTGCGTCAGTGAAAAAGACCAATAAAAAGGTGTTAGCATGTGGACGTAATGTGCTGCTCCAGTCTCTTCTGTACCCTTTGGTTCCCTACGTAATTCGGTGCTCTCCGATACACACGATCGAACAGCGGAGGAGTGGTACTCAAGCGTCAACTTTAGGTTACAATATCTCAGGATGTAATTAACATTTTACAATGCAACAAACGGCACTGATTACGTATTTGTTTATATTTTCAGATGTGCTAACAAAACTAACGGGGTTCCATTTAAAAAAACGTAGGTTTGTGTTAAAAAACATACTTCCGTGCAATTTTTTATGGTTTGTATTAACCAATTACACTAGCCCCTCTCCTCACGTTCGGTCTGTGGAATCCATTCGTCAGTATTTGATGTGGTTTACGAAATATATCCAGCGGTAATGTTAGGTGACTCACCCTGTATAAAGGAGAATGACATTTCACGTACGTCTTGTAAATAATTGTTAACGCTTATTGCATGAAAGGTGACGGAGTGTCTTTATTATAAAGACGGCATAATGAATGATTGCCTATACTAGCAGAGGTTGGAACGCCAGTGGAGATGAAATGGCAGGCAGAACTCAAGCTCTGGGTGGAAGGCCCGCACAGGTGTTGGTCCTGCTTAAACACAGGAAATAGCTAGACGGACGTCGTAGCACCTAAGCACTGGAGCACAAAGGAGTGCAACAGGCCGGTGTTGTAGCCGAACCGGAAGGATTATACTTCGGAAACTACGGAAATCTGGACGCAGCTGAGAGGCGGCACCTCGGAAACCACGCAGGCTGTGTTATTTCCAAGGATTTTTACTCAGAAGCCTACCATTGTAGGAGTATAGGTTTTTCCTCGCAAACGTTCCGCGCTGGACGACAAAAGACTAAAATATGGTTGGTCGGCGTTCGGAAGAATCTGTAGAGAGGGAGAATATTCCGTGGTTTCGGGAATATGATTCGTTTACGGAATTACGATGGTGGGGAGCTGAGCCTTGCTGGGAAGACAGCAGTGGAGAGACGAGGTCTTCCGTTGTGAGCGCCCGAGTGTGACGGTCGCTAGATATCAGCTTTTGTTGGTACAGACGGACTTGCTGTCTTTGCTCTCAGTAGAGTTTATAATTAGAACAGTTAGGAACTGTGCTGTTGCGAACCTATACGGTTCTCGACTTCACCTCCGAGTTGGAAGTCGTCGTTGAGTACGCAGCGTTCAGTAATTGAGAGCACTTCTTCTGCCTATACTTACGTTGAGACGTTATCTGAACTCTGTTCTTGTGGTTGGGAGTTCGCGTTTCTCGTCTGTAGAACACAGAGAGGAGAGGACAGTATTAGAGTATATTAGTCAGAGGACCGCCTTTTACCGTCCTAGTGTTTGAAAAGAGTTTTTTTTTTGTGGCTGGAGTTCTTCCATCGTCGCAGCCGAGTACGAGAACCATCACTTCGACGCACCGGACGCAGTACATACGGTGATATCGCAGATTGCTTCGGCTTATTAGGGCTATAAAAGCTAAACAGCTGTAATCACGTTAGTTTATTTCCACTGAGGTTCCACACCACCGTAGATCATCTTTGAAAGTAGTGTCTTCTAGTGTTTGGTACGTAGATGACGTCAGTCATTTCGCGTTATTGAAATTAGATCGCGCAGTCATAATAAGAGGCATAGTTGGGAAATTGATTAGTAATTTTACTTAGGAAATGTAAACTTTGTAATATAAAGGTTTTTTTAATCTACAATAAACATATTGTAAGAGGTCCGAGCAGCCGGCCGCGGTGGTCTCGCGGTTCTAGGCGCGCAGTCCGGAACCGTGCGACTGCTACGGTCGCAGGTTCGAATCCTGCCTCGGGCATGGATGTGTGTGATGTCCTTAGGTTAGTTAGGTTTAAGTAGTTCTAAGTTCTAGGGGACTGATGACCACAGCAGTTGAGTCCCATAGTGCTCAGAGCCATTTGAACCATTTGAGGTCCGAGCAGATGTAATTTCGATGTATTGCTCATGCGCTGCCTGCGATATGCAAGATCTCTGACCAGAGAGCAGTGTTGACTGCAGTAGGAACTGTGTAGCTGTAGCAGAAAGTTGTTGCTAGTCTGGAGTCTGCTCTGGTCTGGTATGGTGTATCGTGTTGGCTGGCCCGGTCGCGGTGCAGCGATGCCGGAGCCTGAGTATTATTGTATAAGGTAAAAAGCAGCCTCGCGCATATTTAGTAATGTTATCTCAAGTCGCATGTAAATGTTTTAAAACTCTCGTAATAATAATCTTCCTCATAAAAAGTAACTTTTAACAACCATTCATTTCAATTTAAAGAATTTACTAATTTCTCCCATCCATGATCATCCTGAGTATTGCAATAGAAAAATCAGTTGCTCCCTTTCATAAATGACAGATACGTCGGCCAGCATCGCACAGAGCTGTGCCGGAAAAATTTATTGTAAGAGCAGATATATCCGGCGACTTCATTGAGGTAAGAATTTTTCCTTTTTTTATTCAGAATGATCTTTCAGGGCCATGACGCAGCACTGCTGTCGTCCGAAATTTACCAGGTTAAATTCACAGTGAATTATTGAAAAGTCATAAGTGAGCGACAATTTAATTGAGAGGTTAGTTACATTGTTTTATTACCAAATTACTGAATTTATTTTTTTATTGGGACGTTACACAGAATGTGAACGACATAATTATAAATTTTTACTGTTGAGAAATTTAGGAATTTTTCTGTTTTGAGCTTACGCTAAATGTGAATGAATCTTGAGATTAGATTAAATCAGAAAGAATTTTGTGTGGAGCTTAATGTGAAAAGCATACTGTTTTGAGGTTACACTAAATTAGAGTCATATTCATATTATTTATTTTAATTTTCTTTTTGTTGTGGGGAGGTTACAATACGAACAGGAACAACGTTTATCATTTAGTAGTATTAGTTGCCTTAATCATTCATTTATGTTTAGGTTGTAATTTATATGTTAAATTCCATTAAGAGATCCTAAGATCTGCTTCAGGTGGTAGTCAGACGGGGCTAATTCTTCATTTTAGCGTTTATTATTCTCCGTTGCGCACATTCACTTTACACCCGCCTGGAGTAGCATCTTGGAACTTCAATGGTGTCAAGTGAGAGCTCATTTTGGGGCAGGGTGGAGGCCTGTTGTCTTTCCTGATGAAGGTTGGTTCTACTTCGGTGCCAGTGATGGTGGTGAGTTGGTTAGAAGGAGGCTAGTTGAGGACCTGCAGCCAACCTATCGTGACAGACACACTGGACCTAGAGTATTGGCCTAGGGTGCGATTTCGTATGACACCAGGAGCACTGTCCTGGTTATCTCACGTATTCTGACTGCGAACTTGTACGTCAGTCTGGTGATTCGACCTGTTGTGCCACCATTGATGAACAGTATTCGAGGGAGTGTTTTGCAACAGGATAATGTTCGCCCGCAGACCGCTGTTTTAACACGGCATGCTGTACAGATTAACGACGTGTTTCCTTTGCCTGCTCGGTCATCAGATCTGTCTCTAGTTAATTGCATATGGAACATCATCAGCCGACAACTCCAGCATCGTCCACAAACAGCATTAACCGTCCCTGAATTGACCGACGAAGTGGAATAGGCACTGAGCACCATTCCACAGACTGACTTCCGGCAGCTGTACAACATAATGCATGCACGTGATTCTTGAGTTTCTCCCGGCGTATTTAATAATCAAAATATCCACGGGTGTGCTGCCGGTCTATAGTGTCCAACGGGCACAATATTTCGGCGATCATACATGTCGCCATCATCAGGTGAACTGACGGACTGAGCTCCTGTGAACGTGCCGGCACGGAAATCCGTACGCTATGGCTGCTCAGAGGGAACTGGGTTCGGTCGCGGCGGCGGCCGATTTAAATACCCTCCGCCCGCGGCGCGCTCCCTCCGCCGTCCGCGCCCCGCACCACGGTCGCGCGGTGGAAGAGATTGCGACGGCGTCTGAGATGACGTCGGTGTGATGGCTCTGTCCGCCGTGGTCGTCACAACTATACGTTTGCTCGATTTACTCTTGATTAACCCCATCGCTGGTTCCCAAGCCTTGCTAAGATTACAGCCACAGTCACGGTTTATGTGGCCGTCATTGGTGCGGATTTGCGTGCTTGCATTCAACTTTCTGGCAGTTACACCGGTTTCTAAGGTACCAGCGTTTCATTTTTGCAATGGCTTATTTCCCTCTTACCTTAACCTGTGATCTTGCAACGTTAATCGCTAAATATACTATGTGATCAAAGTATCCGGACACCCCCCCAAAACATATGTTTTTCATATCAGTTGCATTGTCCTGCCACCTACTGCCAGGTACCCCATATCAGCGACCTCAGTAGTCATTAGACATCGCGAGAGAGTAGAATGGGGCTCTCCTAAAGATCCCTAGGTCCACTTTTTCCCATGTCATAGTGAAGAGGAAACGTGAAGGACACGTGCAGCACAAAAGCGTACAGGCCGACCTCGTCTGTTGACTGACAAGAGACCGCCGACAGTTGAAGAGGGTCGTAATGTGTAATAGGCAGACGTCTTTCCAGACTATCACACAAGAATTCTAAATTGCATCAAGATCCACTGCAAGTACTATGACAGTTAGGTGGGAGGTAAGCAAACTTGGATTTCATGGTCGAGCGGCTGCTCATAAGCCACACAGCAAGCCGATAAATGACAAACGACGCCTCACATGGTGTAAGGAGCGTAAACATTGCACGATTAAACAGTGTAAAAACGCTGTGTGGAGTGACGAATCACGGTCACAATGTGGCGATCCGATGGCAGGGTGTGGGTACGGCGAATGGCCGGCGAACCTCATCTGCCAGCGTGCGTAGTGCCAACAGTAAATTTCAGAGGCGGTGGTGTTATGGTGTGGTCGTGTTTTTCATGGAGGGGGCTTGTACCCCTTGTTGTTTTGCGTAGCACTTTCGCAACAGAGACCTACACTGATGTTTTAAGCAACTTCTTGCTTCCCACTGTTGAAGAGCAATTCTGGGATGGCGAATGCATCTTTCAACACGATCGAGCACCTGTTCATAATGCACGGCCTGTGGCGGAGTGGTTACACGACAGTAACATATTGAATTCCAGCACTACTGACGGAAGGCACCACGAACTTGTAAGTCACTTTCAGCCAGGTGTCAGGATACTTTTGATCACATGGTGTATATCGCCTGGACAAAAGGAACGCCGAAATTTCATAACTCGACATTAATTATTTTTTGATGTTGTGGTTTTTTATCCGTCAATCTATTTGATTGGCAAACCCGGACCAACACACTTTACTACTCTTGTTGTTGTCTTCAAGCTAAACAATGGCTTGATGCAGCACTCACGCTTGTTGTTCGTATACAAGTCTCTTCATCTCTGCCTAAGCGTTGCAACCTACATTCATATCAAACTGCGTGCTGGAGACTACCGAGTCTACCTTTGCTCTCCAATTTTTACCCTGAACACTTCAATCCATTATCAGATTTCGATTTCTTGATGCCTCATAATATGTCCGATCTAACGATCACTTGAAACATCCTTGCTGATTAATACTGTGTGCCGGACCGAGAATCGAACCTAGGACCATTACCTTTCACGGGAAATTGCTCAACTGAGCTATCTAACCACGGCCTACCCTCATAGCTTTACTTCCGCCAGTACCTGCATTTCCTAATTACGGAAGTAAGCTATGGGGGCGGGTCGTGAACTGTGCTATAGATAAACTACACAGACATAAATTGCGTGGGAGACGACACATTGAAGTAATCCTCAGCAAGAATGTACCAAAAATTAAAGCAAAGCGCCCATAAACATCCAAAGGCAATCACACTAATTGGTCACAAGTTTGGAGAAAAGTCCAGGCAAATATTTTACCTATATATGTTAGAGGTATGTGACTAGACGCCGTCACCGAAACCTACCTAGTTCTTGCCAAGAAATATAAAATCAAACTGAACCCCCCAGATTTGTGTGAATTGTGTCGTGTTGAAGCAAACACGCCACAGACATATCTATGCATGTAAACGATTACTCCGACGGTAAACACAATGTATTTGCTTGACTGGTTAAGCATTCCACATTTTCTCTTGCCAAACTGAAGGGCATTGACAGGAATTTATGAACTCTTTGTCATTGCAACACTGAAGTGTTAAATCTCGTTTAGGAGCCAGTGATGGATCGTCAGTACACAATTATCTGCGCGTTATTCTCGGGACAAGTTAAAAACGGAAAATAATGACATAGAGTAAGCATTTAAATTAGTATCACAATCAACTTCTGATGGAACAAGACAGTTGGGAAAGATATGTAAAGTTACAAAGAAAGTAGACTAAAATTTAAACTGTTTCAATCCTGCCTATGAGAGTGCACAGAGACAAAGTATCGTTTGGTGTTACGTTTTATTTTTAATTTTATTAATTTTTGTAAGTGAAATAAAAGAAAATGTTATGTTTTGCGTCTAATGTCTAATTGTATTTTGTACGCAGTACAATTAACAAATATTCGACAAATAATTTTCTCTAGAAAAATTTTGAACAAATCAATCATATTAAATAATAAATACTACATCTTCACTTATTTGTAATACAGGTAAAATTCTTATTTTGGGGAATATCTTAAATCTTGTATCAACTCTTGCAGTTCTGTAATTTCAAACAGCATGTTAAAAAAGAATATAGAAAATGATCTGCAAGAAGAACTTAAAACAATTTATGATGTTTTAAGGAAAAATTACGTTGTTATGGCTACACAATACACACTGCTATAGTCTGTCATTATTATTTTTTTACCATAATTATTATTAATGCTTTCCTTAATGTAAATAATTTGATGTATAGAATGATGCTGGTTTACGTACGTAAATTGTTGTTATTTATTGTATTTCACTAAAATAAAAGATTTTAGTTAAAGAAAAAGATAGCTCAGTCAGTAGAGCACTTGCTCACGAAAGGCGAAGGAAACAGACTCCAGTTTTAATCTGCCAGGAAGTTTCAAATCAGCGCTCACACCATTGCAAAGAGAAAATTCATTCTGGAACCAACACTTATTTTAGTTAAGTTGTACAAAATATTTCTTTTATCCCTGAATCGATTGAGAACCTCTTGATTAGGTATGCTATCTACCTATCTAGTCTTCAGCATTGTCCTGTAGCAAAATATTTCAAAACTTCCATTCTTTTCTGGTGTGAAATATTTATCGTCCACATTTCACTTCTGTACAAGGCTGAACTTCAGACAATCATCTTCTGAAAATCCTTCCTAATACTTAACTTTAAATTCATTGCCAACAAATTTCTCTTTTTCAGAAATACTTTTCTTGTTAACACCAGTGCCTATCTTATAAGCTCTCAGCTTCTCCCACTGTTCCTTATTTTGCTGTCCAAATAGAAAAACACATCTACTACTTTTATTGTCTCCTATACTAATCCAGTTCCATCAGTATCGCCAGTTTTAATTCGGCTACATTCAATTGCTCTTGTTCTACTTCTGTTCATATTAATCTTATAACCTCTTTTGGAATCACTAGCAGTTTCTTTCAACTGCCTCCATGTCCTTAACTGTCGCCGACATAAATACACCATCAGAAAACTTGAAGTTTTTGCTTCTTCTCCCTGAATTTAGTTTTTTCCATTTTTTGTACTACTTGCTCAGTGTACAGACTGAATAACGTAAGTGGTAAGTTACAGTACTGTCTCACTCCATTTTCAACTACTGCTTCCCTTTCGTGTCCTTGGAGTCCACAACTAAAGTCTGGTTTCTGTACAAGTTGCGTATTACTTTTAGTCCCTGTATTTTATCCTTGCTACCTGCAGAATTTCAAATAAAGTGTTCCATTCAACCTAATAATAAGCCTCCTCTAAATCAAGGGATGCAATAAACAAAGGTTTTCTTTCTTTCAGTCTGTCTTCTGGTAGTGGTAGGGAAAGTATTGTTTCATATATTCCTACATTTCTCGGAAACCCAATATGATCTTTCCGGAGGCTGGCCTCCACCAGTTTTTTTCAACTCTTCTGCAAATACAGGGCGTTTCAAAAAGAAAGAGCAGATTTCAAACATTTATTTCTCAAAAACTACAAATGATAGAAACACAATTCAAACGTTTCTTGTCAGAGAAAGGTTCAAAGTTTTTCAATGGTCCGCGCAGAAGTTCCATGCAAATCCGCAGTGGCGCTGGCGTTTGTTTGTAGGAAAATGGCGACGACACCACAGGAACGATCATTTTGTGTGCTGCAATTTGCAAAGTTAGAGTCCATTGTTGGTGTGCAACGTGCATTCCGCCGTCAATTCAACAAACAGCCGCCTCGTCATAAGCAAATTTATGAGTGGCATCACAGATTCGTAGAAGATGGTTGCATCTGCAAGCGAAAAAGCACGGGTCGTCCACGCACATCGGATGAAAATGTCGAGCGTGTCCGTGCAGCTTACGAAAGGAGCCATTTACCTGGACATGTTAGAAAACTGGCTATTTCCTCAACTTCAGGAAGATTCAAATCACTTCATCTTCATGCAAGATGGCGCCCCACCACACTTCTCTGAACCTGTACGACGGTACCTAAATAACACCATTCCAGGACGGTGGATTGGAAGAGCAGGAGCACAAGATCAATGTCATCGTCTGTGGCCTCCCAGGTCACCAGACCTTACTCCCTGCGATTTTTATTTGTGGGGGTACATAAAGGACTGTGTTTATGTCCCACCTATGCCCGCTACTCTTCAAGAGGTACGACATCGAATTGTTGCGGCCGTGAATTCGGTAACTAAAGACCAGTTGCGTCGTGTGTGGCAAGAAATGAGATACCGGTTTGATATTTGTCGTGTAACAAATGGTGCTCATATTGAGGTACAGTTTTGATATTTGTTGTGTAACATTTGGTACTCATATTGAGTGAAGGACCGTTGGAATTGTGTTTCTATCATTTGTAGTTTTTGAGAAATAAATGTTTGAAATCTGCTCTTTCTTTTTGAAACGCCCTGTACTTCGTGTCAGTAATTCGCAACAGTTATTTACTAAACTGATTTTCACACCTGCCAACACCTACCTTTCTGGAAGCTGGAATTATTACATTTTTGTATAAGTCTGAGGGCTTTTCACCTGGTGCCAAGGGTTTTGGCACTGGATCAAAAAAGAGTGGGATTGTAAACTTTTCTCCGATGAAAGCAGATTCAGTCTTGCGTACCAGATGGAACAGTTCTGTAATGGTAGATCCTCCAAAAAAAAACTCAAAACTTATCAAAGAATATCGTCTACTCCCGGACTACTTGTTGAACCCGCGCATTGCTTACACACGAGACAGTGTCCCACAGCATTCACTCGAGTAATACTGATAATGAGGACTGCTGCAAACTGAATTTATTCAGTAAATTCCAGATTATACCAGCGGACAGGACGTTTCCAGCTCCCACAATCCTTAACTACCATCCATTACAATAAAAGCCCTAGAACCGGTGGGGTGACATTTCTGAAGATATTAGTCAAAAGGACGAGAGTTTATAGTCACTCAAATGCAAATATGTTAACGTGCACAGAAGAAAATATACTTTGCTATCATAATTCAAACCTAAGTCCTTTCGACCAAAATTTTCTCCACCCAGCTATTAGCTCTACAGTCTGACATCAGATTGCTGCAAAATAATCCCACACACATAGACCAAAACTCAACATCGTCTCTGTAATGATCCCTTCGACATTTGCAGACCGCGAAAAAATCGTAATCATGTTTCAATGCTACCTCTAGGCGCTCGAATAAACAGTCAGACAGTCATTAGTTCTAGCCTTAGAATAACATAAATTTTCAAAAATCTTTTATCACTCCACGTACGGTAGGATTCGCAGAACTACACTACTCTGCAAAACTTAAGGACGTGACAGATAAAGTAACATAACATATTAGAAATTCTGTGGAAATATATCAGAGTATGGGTGCCTCTTACTCTTACACAGGAAGCTGACTTCACTTCTCGTGCGGTCAGCGCGACTGCTACAGATTGGTACTGACCACGCAAACGAGGAAATTGAAGAAGCAGGAAAAGACAGCGAGAATCGATCAGCGAACAGTTACGGTGTACTATGCTGGCGTTCTTCGTTACAGCATAGCCCGGTGGCAACATTTGGATGACTTTACACGTGGGAGAATCATAGAGAAATTGGAAGAGGTACGTAGTGCGACGAGTGTAACACAGGAGTTTCATGTTGGTGACAGCGCTGTTTCAAGTGCAAGGGGAGCGTTCCGAACTACAGCCACCGCTGCCCGAATGAGAGAAGTTGATCGAGCACGGTCAGCTACAGCAGCAGATGACGGCCACCTTGTGCAACAAGCAAGACGGGACCCACGTTAAGTAGTGGGTGTAATTGCAACGACATTTGACAGGATTCCAAGGAACATCGGCTCACACTACACAGCGGCACAGCGACTGCTTGGGGGCGGTCTCGTTCGTCGACGATCAGTACGTTGTGCTGCGTTGACAACTGCCTATCGGCGACACCGTTTGCGATAGTGCCAGGAACATAGGGACTGGACAAGCGACCAGTGGGTCGCGTGCTCTTCTCGGATGAGAGCTTTTGGAGGTCCAGGTGTCATGAAGTGGGGAGACATAATATTACAAGGTCGTATTAAGGGGCTCCGGCAGGCTCAAAATCATGAAAAGTTCAATTTTTACTTTTTTGCGTTTTCTGAATCTGCAGACTATTACCTTTTAATAGATATATAATTTATTCAATTCCGAAAACTACAACTATTTTTAAATTTTTTTGGAAATGTGTTCTACATGGGCGTGACCCACTGTGGCGCTGTTAAACTGCTGTCAAATGGTGTTATTACTAACGTCCGTGTTCATCAGGTACATTTTAGTGATGTGAGATAAAGTATGTGTTGTGGCTAACCTGTGATGGTTCAATATATATCGCTGGTGTGATTGTCGATTGTTTCATGTTTATTTAACCTGTCGTTATCTCGAAAATATTCGTAATTAATTCTGTTTCTTGAGTCTCTGTTTTGTTAAAGTATAATAATGAGTAAAAGTAAAGTTATTAGAAATCCTCTGAAGGCTTTTAAGAAAAGGAGAAATGTTGGAAAGCCAAAGGTATGTGTTATTACTGTAAACAATAAAGACGATAACCAAGTGAGTGAACCTAACCTCTCAAGTACACCTGCCCATAGCAGTCAAAGTGGGAAAGAAAATACTTCACAGAAGAATGTGAATGAAATATTTGATATGTCGGTTCTCAAAGGAAATTTTTCAAACTGTGTAAGATGTATTCATTGTAGTGAAGTTGGTCTGGAACTCTCCATAATAAAGCACGTAGGACTTGCTAGTGAAATACAACTGAAATGTGATAAGTGTTCATACATGACCACCTTTTGGAACAGTGTTGCAGTAACTGCAACTGAAGAAAATGGCAGCAAAATCTACGAACACAACAACGAGCGATGCTTGCTTTAGACAAGGAACGCCTTCGGGCTGCAGACAGGGCTGTAAAGAGTCTAGAAATACAAGCAAGAGTAAACAGGAGGAGGAACAAGAGGAAGCTGGAGGAGGAGTTTGCAGAGGATGAAGATAATCTATACTATGGACCTGGAATGCACTAAAAAGTTAATCCAATTCCCAAAACTTTTATTTTCTCATACTAATTACATGTTTTCTAAGGATCTTCCAAACATATTTGTTTCAAACTTTCAGTAAATGTTACACAGTACCTTCTGCATAATTTAACACAGCCTTTTTCCAAAAAACTGTATATTTTTGAATATATAAATAAAAAATAGCAAAAAAATGTTGTGAATTTTCATTACAATTGAAAAAAAAATCATCTTTAATAACTGAACTAAAATTTTGTAAAATCCCTGTGTTAAGTTGTAGCCCATATTCCAATAAATAATCTGTAAAAAGTTCAACTTCCTACCTCAAATACTTTGTGAGGAAAGATGTAATTTATAAGCGTTATTTTAACATTGCATGTATAGGGCGTTCCGGAGCCCCTTAACATCCAAATCTTTGAACACGGTAGTCACCGGTTAACTTCATTGTGACGCTGTACTTCTTCGACATATGCTTCCTTCCGGAAGTTCATTTGGCCCTAACTTCGTTTTTATGGACGATATTGCGCGACATCATCGCACTACGCAAGTGGAGAAGCTCTTGGAACGAGAGTAATTCGGCAAATGGACTGACCACCCCGTTTCCCCGACTTAAGTCCCACCTAGAATGCCTGGGATGCGTTGGGGACACGGATCCCAGCACGTCCACATGCACCAACGATCATCCAGCAGTTGTCAAAGGCGCCGCTGAGCGAATGGAACGTCCACTTACAAGAACTCCTTACTAAGCTTGTGGGCAGCGTAGGAGCACATTGCAGAACATGCTGGCCGTCCGTAGTGATCACACGCCCAATTAAGAACCAAATTCCGCCTGTTTTAATGTCCAGGGAACTATCATGAATCGCAGTGACTTCAATGTTACTGAATAAAAGTGTCATTTCTATTCGGCGCATTGGATATTTCTTTCGGTTGCCGTGTGTACTATACTCTTAGACAGTTTCGTCAAACTATGCTACTTGGCAGTGACGCATCGTGCGATAGTTACTTTCGTCCATAAGTTTCGCACACCAATGTACTATACCCCCGCGGGCGAAACATTGCACTTGACAGTTCGCTTTTTGTCTATTTAGGTTGGCTACACTGTAATAGCGATGATGCAACAGCAGCCTCTATACACACAGCAGACGATACAGTTTTCCGTCCCGTCTCCTAAATGCAAGCGATTGAGCAATTACAGTGTATATAAAAACTCGTTTTTAGTTGTACTACAATGACAGGAAGTAAACAACCGTATAACAATGCATGTAAAAGCATAACAATGCGCACCCTTTCGATAACGGAGCAAAGAAATACAAAAAACAAGCATCTGACGGCTGGTACTTTCAAATCAATAATGTACGTAGTTTACAAAATAAATAATAACCGAGATTGCAATAAATAACCAATATTAGTAATTTTTCACTCACCAATTTACCGCGATAATGGCGCAATTCCATCCAGCTCGCCATCGTCACTGTTGTCCGACTCATCGCCAAAACCGCCTTCATCGTCGTCATCAGCAAGACAAATCATTAATTGTTCATGGCCACTGATAATGCCTTCTATTGTCTGTGCTGCTCGTATAAGCTTCTCGACGTGCTCTACTTTTTTTCTCCATGAGGCTGCATCCACAGTCACAAGAGCTTCACGCAACAGCTTTTCCACCTCTGTTATTGTAAAGGACTTGTTGTTCCTTACATACATTTTTACATCACTCCATATTAACTCAATAGGGTTGAAATGGCAGTGATATGGTGGCAGCCTTATTACAGTATGACCCTGCTCCTTGGCAATTTCGTCTACTACATATGTAGGTGTCGTAGGCTTATTTTCTTTAACAAGAGAATACAACAGAACCTTTGTCATACTCATATCCGCTGCAATATTTCGAGCCTGTAACCACTGCACCATAACTTCTTTCCGATCATTTGTGCTTGGAGCTTTGTTCTGTATCACCGAATGATATGGAGCATTGTCCATTACAATTGTTGTAGGGACAGGAAACTGTTTAAAAAGGTTCCTGAACCACTCAACAAATCGTATGTGATCCATATCTTCATGGTAATCACCAGTCTTTTTCGATCTAAAAACTAAAAGTGCGTCAGGGACAAAACCACTGGAGGAGCCTGCATGAACCACAATTAATGTAGCTCCTCTTCCCGTCGGCTGATGGCCGCTACTGCTGGGTGTGTTATCCGTCCAACATTTACTGACAGCTTCCCCGGCATTAACCCACGTTTCGTCTAGCCAAATTATGGAATGAATGTCTCTGCCCACAAGTTTGTGCAAGAAAATGCTACGAGCGGTAACAATATGTGCCCTCTCTAACAGTACTTTGCGTCCGTCTAGCGTTTTGTAACGGAATCCCATATTTTTTAGCACAATTTTTAGTGATGTTTTACCACCCCTGAAGAGTTCACTTTCTTTTAAAGAGATTAATAACTTAGCTACAGTCGGATACGCTTTTCTGCTGTAGTAAGCATAAACATGCCTACGAATTGCATCAGTCTGGAAAGAATCTGAATCTGTGATAGGATTAGGCCGCTTTTTCTTCTTTCCCGGGGTTGATAAAAATGTATTATTTGATCCAGACAGCTCGGAATCATTACGGCTCACTTCAGTATCTTCCAAGTTTTGTAGTAATACTCCCTTACTTACTACGGTTCTTGCACTAATACCAAGAGTTTTCGACGTACGTTCCACCACTTTGTCGGCAGGAATTGATGGCTGTCCGTGAATGCTTACGTAGTTTTTCTCCTGCTCGTAAAGCTCACGAGTTCTGCGTAATAACTCCAGTGCCTGGCTGTTTAGCGGCACCCCTCGACGCAAAGGATTGTCACTAAGTGAACGAAGTCTTTTCGGTGGCATTTTCCAAGTATGTACACTCACAACGTAACAAAAGTCACAACGATATAGCACACAGTACAACGAAAACACGCGGTAAACAACATACAATTCACGTTGTATACACATTCACTAAACAAAGCCGGCAACGCGGGAACTTTGACGTCACAGCACGTGAGTAACAGCAGTGCTCACTGCGCTGTGATTGGCTGGCGCCCCACGCTGAACGCCTAGCGCCTATCGTTCTTCATTTGTTACTCTGTTACGCTGCCAACTTCATGCGCAAACGTCAAGTGCAATGTTTCAGCGGCCCGGGTAAAAGTTCATCCTCTGACTAGAGGCATAATCCACAGGTCAGTGTGTAACGCCGGAAATGCATATCCTCCTATTTTCATCTATTGTACTATTATTTTTTTTCCTTGTTTTGTTACCTCAAGATATGACATTTCTGTCTCTTTATGTATTGTAATTGTTTTAGTGTTTGTATATATATATTTATGCACTTATGTCGATGTATAATTGGTTTGTTTCGTAAATATTATTTGTATTTTTACGCTCGGTCTTGCCTAGGGAAAACTGCTATCGAACGATTACATCGATGAGTCGTGTGAAGAATCAAAGTGTGTAGGATCTTTGGGAGTGTTAACTCTGCCGCGTGGGGCGCGGGCAGTCGGGGTCTGGCTGGAGTAGCGAGTGGAGCAGGTGTGTTGTGTGACGCTCCCGCGAGTTGCCGCGCTTTCGGGGTTTGGCAGCATGTAATTGCGCTCGACTCGCGATGATAGTTTCTGACATGGTGTCGCGGACGGGAAGCATTAGCTGGCGCACATCAAGAGCCCGTTTCGCCTGGTGACCGTGTCGAGAAGAAGGCGCGCCAACATCCAGCTTCTGCAACAGCGACGGCCGACAATGAGTGACTGTCGCCACCTCCTCGATCGACGGCTTCAAACCTTCAATCAACCAACAAGGAAGACTAAAAGCACGTAAAGTTTCAGAACTGTATGGCAGACCTCAGCTTTTCAAATTGTTCCATTTGCCTCGCAAAATTACAGCAACTTAGCATGAACCTTTGTTGCTCATTGTCCCAATTGCATTGCCAAGCAGGGTCCCTTCCTTTTCCGAAATGAGCCCGAGGGTCGTTGAAATTCAAACGCCAGCATTAAAATAATTTAATTAGATTTCACTGCTTTAATTTCAAAGTTCAGTAGCTGGCTACAATATTTAGGTTACACGAGCACAAATTTAGAGTGCGAGTTTTGTTAGCATATTTTAGCTTACCTGTGACTGCAGCTCAGCTTGGTACGTACTAAATTTTACTATTGTTAATAGTTCAGAATCATTTAATTCAAGTTCAAAGTAAAATCTCTTGTTTCTAAATTGCGTAGAGTCAAGTTGCTTTTGAAATGATTGTTGAGGTAGTCCAAGACTAACCGTATTTTACTGGATTTCGATGTGCTTCAGAAAGAAAGCTCACTATTAACTTCAGTCACTAAATTAACTTTCGATTTTCCGGTTTTATTAATTCTTTTGCTAAATTAAGTCAGAGTGTAGCGAAATTTATTACTTCTGACAAACTTTCAGTTTTCACACTACACGTGTCAACCTTCAGTTGCCACGCTTCTAATGTTAATTATATGTGTAATAACCTTTCTTTTTCAGTTACTATAGTAATTGTCCTTAGGACTGGCGACCGTGATTTCCCCCAAATCTCAAATATCTAATTACCGCTAGTTAATTGTTAACGTAACGGCCGCACATTTACTTTCTTTATTAACTTTACCCCTTTTCAAAATTAATTTCCACCAGTTTCATTTGCATTTTTCCTTTCATTTAGATGTAACCCTTTCCTCCCTCTTTACCGACAGGTTAACTTCGGTGACGATTGCTTTTCCAAAATTCCCATTAGGTACACGCGGTTTCATTTTTCACTGTCATTAAGGTCGATAAGTGAGGGGGAGGTTACACGTGGCGACCTGGTGACAGGACAATCTTCAAATTTGAGGTTGTTCTGGACACGAATTTTGCATTGTGCAAATCTCGTAACAAAGTACTGGTTACGAAATGGTCGATACGTCAGCGAGAATATTCGTGTGAGGAATCCTAATTAGAGTTGAGATTTTGCATTTATATTGAAAATTATTAAAATGAGTGAAGGCAACAATTACCAAAATTTGGTAGACTTGGATACGGAACAATCGGTCGAACAGTGGGAAACGCGCACAGCGGTACCCATTGTTCCGGGGCAGGCGGCTAGCATGAAAGATGCGACCGCCGAAACGCAACAAAGAGCAGAAATGGAATTCCAGACTTTAGAAAATGTTTCGGAATCGGAAGTGAAAATCAAATCTGAATCCCTTGATGACGAATACGGGGGGACAATGAAAGAGGAAGCCGCTACGGAAGTAAAACCGGTGGTTTCCGGGAATTTAACTGATTTATTGAATGTTTTGATTAACGAAATCAAGAGTCAATCGGCAGAAATTAAAGCTCAGGCTGCCAAGCAAGAAGCTCAGGCTGCCGAGCAAGCAGCTCAGGCTGCCAAGCAAGTAGCTCAGTCTGAAAAAATTGAACGAATGCTAGACAATCAGAACAAAGCTATTAATGTTGTTAACAACAATGTTGAAGTTGTTAACACAAAAGTTGATAAAATCAAAGACGATATTGTCGTGATTAATACCGAAATCGGTAACCTTAAACAGGAAATGATAAGCGTTCAGGCGGAAATTGCGAGCATAAATACTCGTTTTGATTCCGAAATTAACAGAATCGAGAAAAGTGTAGGAGACGCAGTTGCTCCGATCATCGAGAATAAGGTGACGGAACAAATTCAATTAGTGAGAAAAGAGGATCAACAGAAGGTGGAAACTTTAAAGGCTTTAGTATCCGAAGTAGACACCAAAGTGACGAAGCAGGCTAACACCTGCGAAGAGAAAAAGAGGGAAGTGGAAACGCTTGCGACAACCACTTGCCAAGTGATTACGAGGGTGTCGGAATTAGAAAGGAAACTTGACGAAAAACAGAGCTATGTGCCAATCTGTGCACATAGTTCGGAGTTGTCGACGAAAGAGGAGCGGTTCGACCCCTTGAAAAAAGGCGGTATACACCCGACGGATTTCATTAAAAATTGTGAAAGAGTTTTACCCAGATCATGGACTAATGAGAGAAAAATTAATGCGGTTATTGATGTGTTGGCTGGTGATGCCAAGCGTTGGGGCCTAAACCTCAACATTACGAACCTGACTTTTGACGAGTTTAAAAATTTGTTTCTGGCTGAATACTGGTCAGAGCAAAAACAGCAAAGTGTCTGGCGCGAAAATGTCGTATCGAGGCCTTTCGATGCGAATTCGCGCGGCTCGATGAAGGAGTTTTGTGAGGGCTGGATCCGCAAGTTGGAATATTTGCGTGATCGCCGCACGGAATCCGAAATAGTCTGGGAACTCTACAAAAAGCTTCCAGATGATACAAAACGCTACGTACGAAGCAATTACAGGACAATAAATTATTTCCTGGAAAGAGTGGAGGACGAGGACAATTGGCGCAATAATCGCGACAGTGGTAGAGGCCGTGGTAACAACAACGGGAACCACAACAACGATAACCATGGGAATAATGCATACCGCAATCTTGGCAGCAATAACAATAATGGTTCGGGCCGTAATGACAATCGGTACAATGCAAATAATAACCGGAATGATGGAAACCAGTATCATACTAGCGTGATACGGGCTGCGCAGAATAGTAATAACGCCAGAGGGTGTGGCCAGCCGCCTCAGCAGTATCCGGGGAGCGTATCTGCTGGGACGAGACAGGGAAACCATTAGCCGCGCCGGTGAGGGGCCGACCGGGCGTGGCGAAATTTTGGCGGCCCAATAACAGGAGAAAACCCAGGTGTTGTCGTTATGAAAATTCCGTATGGAATAATCAACGGCGGGAGAGTGTGCCAGTGTTAGGAGAAAGGAGTGCGCCCACAAGTAGTAGATCAGCTGTAGACACGGCAGTAGAAAATACATTCGCTGTCAGTGAGAACAATTTATGTAGTGTTCCGGAAATCGATTATAAAATGGCAGCTCTAATACCCACAGCGGAACTGGAGATTGAGTTTAAGAATGATTCGCAAGTGTTGAAAGAATATCAGATGTCGGATAAAACGTCCGTCATCGAGCGAGGGGATGCAGAGAGGGATGAGGTCTGGTTAAGGCAGTTCGGTCGCTTATACGACGAACTAAGAGATTATAGGGGCCTGTACGGGATAAGTGTTTATGGGGAGCGCGGGCAGGATTTGTCGCGTCTCGTCCCGCAGGAAGATAGTGATTGTGAAGTGATAGAAAGTTCTGGCCCTAACCGGCAGACTTTACTAGAAATAGTTGATGTTAAGGGGGAGCACGAGCAAGATGCGTCGTGTTTCGTCCCGCAGGAGTTGAATGCTGAAGTAGTAACGGAAGGTTCTGGCCCTAACCGGCAGACTTTACCGAAAGTTGTAGTGGTAGAAGAAGCCGACCCATCCGACGCGAACATCCAGTTTAAACATTGCGAAAGTATTGAGGAGAAAGATTACGAGAATTTTAGTGATAGCCGGACACGATTGGTAGAAAAGCATGTGGATTACAGCGTGTATGAGGTTAGAGCTGACATTATATGGTCAGACGATAGCAGTATGGGTTGCGCAGATCTAGCGGAAGTAATTGCAGAGACTACTGGGCACATTCCTCCAGGTAGATTGGCAGATGAGATCAATCTGGCCAAAGAGGAATCAACGAAGGTGACAATTAGTGAAGTGATAGCAAAGCAACACTCACTAGTTGACGAGTTACAGGAAAAGGTTTCGGTATTGGAGGCGAAGCTACTGACTAAGCCTCAGGACAAACGTGTTGAAATTAAAACTGTATGTGAACAGAGGCTGAAAAAGCCGCCAGATAAACCGGATTTAGGATCAAAGCCGGATGGTTTTTTCTGGAATGACCTGGATATAGACGAGGATTTACTGTGGGAAAATAAAGAAACGGTCGAGGACAAGTGTAGACAGATAGTAGTGTCTGTTAATATGCACGACCTACAACTAAACGTGTTGATTGACACCGGTGCAGAATTGAGTGCTGTATCTGGCAAAATATTTGAGTTACTGAAAGACAGACCTGGCATCGTAGTTGTGCCAGTAACAGGAGTGAAAATTATCGGTGCTACTGGGAAGGCCAGTAAACCGGTCACGAAACAAATTTTTGTCAACTTCGAGATTTGTGGGGCACGATTTGAACAAGAGTTTGTCGTCGTGCCAGACTTAACTACGGATGTAATTATCGGGTTAGATTGGCTATTAAAGTACCGTGCAGTGGTTAACTGCGAAAGCAAAACTTTGACATGTACGTCCCAAGATAAAACGATAGTAGTTAGCTTTGACGAGGCAGGAGACGGTGTGCATAGGCAATACCAGCCTATACACATTGTTAACTGGCCGAATGGTATTGATGTAGGTATGAATTTGAACTACTGTAATGTGAGGAATCTCGGCATTGACAATAGTGTAGAAAGTGAATTGGAAAGTATTGTAGACGGTGTGTCAAACGTAACACACGAACAAAGACGAGGCCTGTATGAAGTGATAATGAGGAATAAGAGTGTGTTTTCAGACAAACCGGGTCTTGTGGAAGGATATACATGCAAGTTGCATGTAATTCCGCACGAACCATTCTTCGTGAGACCGTATGCTATACCGCTGTCCAAAAAGGAAGCAGTGCAACGGGAGATAGATAAGATGATCGAATGGGGAGTGATTGAAAGAAGTACAAGTCCATACAATAACGGTTTGGTCATTGTAGCAAAACGGGATGGTAGTGTGCGTATTGTGATTGACGCACGCACGTTGAATAGGGTCGTTCAACGTGAAACAGACAGACCAGAGAGTATGGAGGAGATTTTGCAACGTTTTCATGACGTTAAGTTCATGACTAGCCTCGATCTGACGGCTAGTTACTGGCAAATAGAACTCGAAGAAGAATCTAGGCCATACACCGCCTTCTTGTTTGCGGGCAGGTGTTATCAGTATAGAGTACTGCCGTTTGGACTTAATATATCTGTGTCCGTATTCATCAGGGCCCTAGATAAAGTGCTAGGACCGGCTTTGAGTTCAAGATTAACTGTATATGTTGACGACCTATTGTTGGCCAATGCCACTTGGCATGACCATTGAGAACTGTTAGATGAAGTTTTTAGAGCATTGCGCCGTGGCGGAATGACTCTAAGGCTAAAGAAATGCGAATTTGTGAAGCAGGAACTGAAATTTTTAGGGCATGTAATTACCACTGCTGGTATTACGAAAGACCCAGAGAAACTAGAGGCAATAAGGAATTGTCCTCCACCCAAGTCTAGGAAACAGTTAAAAAGTTTTCTAGGGCTCACAGGATTTTACCGTAAATTTGTAAAAGGACAAGTGTTTAATGATGAAAATTTGAATAACCTCTTACGCAAAAATGTTCCGTTTGTGTGGACTGACGGGTGTCAGACCGCTTTCGAGAGATTAAAAGACGAGTTGTTAAGATCTAACATACTATTTCATCCTGATTTATCGCTACCCTTCCATCTGGGAACGGATTCGTCGAATTACGGGGTGGGGGTAGAACTGTTCCAAGAAGTTGGTAAAGGAGAGGATAAGGAACACCGGACGATAGCGTTCGCGAGTCGAACTTTATCAAAAAGTGAGCGAAACTACACGATTTCTGAGAAAGAGTGTCTCGCTATCGTGTGGGGATTCAAGAAGTTCAAGGGTTACCTATGGGACCGTAAGGTGATTGTTCATACGGACCATAAGGCGCTCACTTATCTGAAGGATTGTAAACTACTTCACGTAAGACTGACTAGGTGGTCGTTGTATTTACAGCAATTTAACTATGACATCTGTTACGTAAAAGGGACCGACAATTGCGTAGCGGATGCGCTGTCGCGGTTGCCCGAGTCTAATCAAGGTCTATTGAAAGATGAGGCAGATGGAGTGGTCAAATTGTACTATCTTAAAGAAGTTGAGGGACGTAAATTAATAATGAACACCTGTAAGAATCTACGTCGTCATCAGAACGAGGATGATTGTTTAGATATGGTGAAAACCCGATACGATGAAAAGAGTCCAGAAGGAGAGAAATTAAGGAAGTATTACAAGATATACGATCATATCTTGTACATACGTAAGGGTGAAGATAGTAATATTTGGCGGGTATGCTGGCCCAGCAAATACGTCACGGAAATAATAGACTACTACCATTTGGCGTATGGTCACTGTGGACCAAAGAAATGTACGGAAAAGCTGAGTGAAGTAGTGCATTTCAACAACATGTTAAAACGAGTTACTGACAGAGTGAAAACTTGCGATTTATGTCAGAAGGTGAAGGTTACCAACTGTACGAGTCGTGGTCCTATGCAAAGTATAAGGCCTAACGACACCTTTGAGTTACTGTGCGTGGACTTGTACGGACCTTTGCCCAAGTCATCAGGAAACTTTGCCTACATTTTAGTAGTGCTAGAAGCTTTTTCCAAGTTCATCAAACTATACCCGATTAGGAAAGCTACAGCCAAAGCGGTCTATAGCAAGCTAGTGAACGATTATTTTGTTCATATTGGTAAGCCCAAGGCGATTCTATCAGACAATGGGGCACAATTTACTTCTAAGTTGTGGAATGAAGGCATGGAAAGTAATGGGGTCGAGGTGATCCATATTTCAGCTTATTGTCCGGCTGGGAATCCCGCTGGGAGGTATATGCGCGAGCTAGGCCGACTGTGCCGTACCTATTGCCATCACAACCATAGGGCATGGGGCAAATATGTAGCAGTATTTGAGAGAATTATGAACACCTTGAGACATGAATCGACGGGATTTTCTCCAGAGGAAATCCTGTTGGATGACAGAAGTAAAAGTTTAGTGGAAGAGATAATCAAATTCCCTCCACGGATTGACATTAGTATTGGTGTGAAAAAAGATCGTTTGCGAGAAGTAATGAAGCTTAAAGCCGATGCTCGCATACGTCGTCATGACGCTAAAGCGCGTTTTGCTAAGTTTGCGATCGGAGACTTAGTACTTGTAAAAGCTCATGAGAAATCGAGCGAGATAGACGATGAAATCTCTAAATTTAAGTTTGTTTACAATGGACCATATAAAGTCATTGGTATACCTCACACAAATGCTTATTGCTTAGAGTATCCAAGCTCTGGAAAGCTATTAGGTATACGAAACATTGTAGACCTGAAATTGTACCAACCAAGGATTGATTAGTACCACAGATAGGGTAATTTGTACAGTATGTAGATATAGAGTGTAAGATTTAAGGATGTGCCATGTGGCGATGCTTTTGCCTGACCTAGAGGTCATTAAAGAAGTTGTAATTAATAAGCAATTTATGTTGATTAAATGATTTAAGAGTTACTGAATATTAATCAATTTAAAAATCCAAGCTGCTAGTTTAAGTTTTCAGCTGAGTCACTGTAGATTAAGCAATGTAAATATGATTTTGTAACTAGCTGTAAGATTTCATGAATATGTGTTTTACTAGTCATTGCCGATGTACTTAGACGGTGTTTTAAGTTTCAGGCTAGTACATGCGTGTGATGATGGACAGTGTTGAGTTATCCACTGTGATAGTGTTAATGGACTCCTTGAGATTACTCGGGAGTGAGTTTTTCCCAAAGAATTCAGTGAAGCGGACGTTCTGGAAATGCCGTTAGACAGGCGAGTGAGATCAAGCGTGCCGCACAGGCGGGCGCAACAATACTGACGAGGCGGAGCCGCTGTCGGCTCTTGTGCCGCCGCAGGCTCTCCGTGCCGCTCTCGGCATTCTTTGTACTTGCGGGTACGAAAGGCGGAATAGTTTTTCTTCCCGGACAGCTGATGTGAAAGAATTCTGCTGTCAATATTTATGTTTTTTTCGATCTACTGAATATTATTTTCTTGTTTAGCGTTAAGTAGATTCTCGTGACGAGAATATTAATTATGAAAAGGTTATATAAAATGTGTAGTCTATTTAATTATTTATTTGCGTATTTTGATCTACCTGTTTTTATGACCATGCAATCTAATTAATTTTGCAAATAGTATTCCATTTCTCATAGTGTTACGAATTTTAATGATTTTGGAATAGCTAAACCATTTTCTATATTTTCTATGAATTTTAATATGTTGTCAACCTGTTTTATTTTGTGCAAGGTGACAGAGTGGAATAAGATTAGGAGTGTCTCCACTCAATTATTATGGTCTAAAAATTGATTTATGGTTAATTAGACGAATGCTAACTTTTGTTGATGTTTTGAGCATATGCATTTCCGCTGTTTCTTTTTTGGGACATTTTCTGAGTCTGTTTACGTTACACGAACATCCTCAGACAATGTGGGGCACGTGTAACGCCGGAAATGCATATCCTCCTATTTTCATCTATTGTACTATTATTTTTTTTCCTTGTTTTGTTACCTCAAGATATGACATTTCTGTCTCTTTACGTATTGTAATTGTTTTACTGTTTGTATATATATATATTTATGCACTTATGTCGATGTATAATTGGTTTGTTTCGTAAATATTATTTGTATTTTTACGCTGGGTCTTGCCTAGGGAAAACTGCTATCGAACGATTACATCGATGAGTCGTGTGAAGAATCAAAGTGTGTAGGATCTTTGGGAGTGTTAACTCTGCCGCGTGGGGCGCGGGCAGTCGGGGTCTGGCTGGAGTAGCGAGTGGAGCAGGTGTGTTGTGTGACGCTCCCGCGAGTTGCCGCGCTTTCGGGGTTTGGCAGCATGTAATTGCGCTCGACTCGCGATGATAGTTTCTGACATGGTGTCGCGGACGGGAAGCATTAGCTGGCGCACATCAAGAGCCCGTTTCGCCTGGTGACCGTGTCGAGAAGAAGGCGCGCCAACATCCAGCTTCTGCAACAGCGACGGCCGACAATGAGTGACTGTCGCCACCTCCTCGATCGACGGCTTCAAACCTTCAATCAACCAACAAGGAAGACTAAAAGCACGTAAAGTTTCAGAACTGTATGGCAGACCTCAGCCTTTCAAATTGTTCCATTTGCCTCGCAAAATTACAGCAACTTAGCATGAACCTTTGTTGCTCATTGTCCCAATTGCATTGCCAAGCAGGGTCCCTTCCTTTTCCGAAATGAGCCCGAGGGTCGTTGAAATTCAAACGCCAGCATTAAAATAATTTAATTAGATTTCACTGCTTTAATTTCAAAGTTCAGTAGCTGGCTACAATATTTAGGTTACACGAGCACAAATTTAGAGTGCGAGTTTTGTTAGCATATTTTAGCTTACCTGTGACTGCAGCTCAGCTTGGTACGTACTAAATTTTACTATTGTTAATAGTTCAGAATCATTTAATTCAAGTTCAAAGTAAAATCTCTTGTTTCTAAATTGCGTAGAGTCAAGTTGCTTTTGAAATGATTGTTGAGGTAGTCCAAGACTAACCGTATTTTACTGGATTTCGATGTGCTTCAGAAAGAAAGCTCACTATTAACTTCAGTCACTAAATTAACTTTCGATTTTCCGGTTTTATTAATTCTTTTGCTAAATTAAGTCAGAGTGTAGCGAAATTTATTACTTCTGACAAACTTTCAGTTTTCACACTACACGTGTCAACCTTCAGTTGCCACGCTTCTAATGTTAATTATATGTGTAATAACCTTTCTTTTTCAGTTACTATAGTAATTGTCCTTAGGACTGGCGACCGTGATTTCCCCCAAATCTCAAATATCTAATTACCGCTAGTTAATTGTTAACGTAACGGCCGCACATTTACTTTCTTTATTAACTTTACCCCTTTTCAAAATTAATTTCCACCAGTTTCATTTGCATTTTTCCTTTCATTTAGATGTAACCCTTTCCTCCCTCTTTACCGACAGGTTAACTTCGGTGACGATTGCTTTTCCAAAATTCCCATTAGGTACACGCGGTTTCATTTTTCACTGTCATTAAGGTCGATAAGTGAGGGGGAGGTTACGAGTGCACAGTGCACAGCGTAGAATACTTCTTACGATACTAGCCTCTCACCGTCCCACTACATCCGCATTTGAGAGGGTAAAAGATTGTATGTGTTGTAGCGACCCTTCGTCCCCAGCGTTGCATGCTGGTAGCAAACTCCGGGGTGCCGCTGATGACGGGAAGACAGGGGCCACTACTCGCAGCCAAGCATCAGACGCGCATACCAGTGAAAACAATTACTGAAATGACTAGAGTTATTTCCAAAAAACACAAATTTACTCAGATCACACAAATACTCAACTTTAAGAGATCGTTGAACAATATTCGCAGCCTGTGACAGTTCTGTTCTGAAGCTAAGTGTAGTTAGTGCATAATTCCACTATCCAGCGCAGGAACTGTAGAAGAGAGGCGGATCCTCTTTGGACAGGTGAGCTGCGAGGACTGGAGCTGTCGCGGCGGCTGCGAGTGGAGCTGAAACTGACTCCACTGGAACTGTTGATGCACTCTGAAGGAACTGAGCCAGTACAGCCGCAGAGTGTCACTTATATCCGAGTGCGCTGTGATACTAACACGGGAAACTCACCATCGCATCCCTCCTCAGATTTGGTGGCAAGATGGCCCAGTGGCTAGCCCGACAAAAACTGTATATAGATCAAGCATGAAAACAGAGAGAAGGTGTACTGAACTGTCAAGAAAAGCAGAATATAAATAGTGAAAGGTCCAAGATCAAGATGTGCTACGTCGAGGGATTGAGAAAGGGCCGCGGCGTCGTGGTTATGCGGTCACGGTGTTGGACTGTAAAACGGGAGATCCGTGTTCATATCTCCCACGCAACGTATGCTTTCTTTTCATAAAATTATGAACCATCTGTCCAGTCATTCACTGTTTTCTTTCGTTGATCCTGGCAATTGTCATACTAGATAGGGGGAAGGAAAAAAATAGTTCAAATGGCTCTGAGCGCTATGGTACTTAACTTCTAAGGTCATCAGTCCCGTTGAACTTAGAACTAATTAAACCCAACTAACTTAAGGCCATCATACACATCCATGCCCGAGGCAGGATTAGAACCTGCGACCGCAGCGGTCGCGCGGTTCCAGACTACAGCGCCTAGAACCACTCGGCCACCCCGGCCGGCATGAGGATAGAATAAGACACATGTGGTAAGAATATATTACTGTCGCAAGTAAATGCTATGATTAGTGAGAGCAGGCGAGACGCCGCGTAGACCTTGCACAGAAATGGAGACAACAAATAAACAGGTGTGAACCATGTTACAACAAATAAATTCGAGAGTCAAAACTTTCAAAGGAGAACGCAAAAGTCATAACATGTGATACTTGTGTAGAACAAATCGGGGGTACATATTTCTGGAGGTCCCTTCCTTACACCTCGCTGTTGCAAACGAATGATGCACCACGACACAGACGCTAATCTGAATACGGCTAAAAGCACGTCAATTACCGGACGGACAGTTCATAATTTTGTGAAAGGAAAGAAAGAAAATAAGGAATAAAACGAGTAGGAGAGAGACTTCAACACGAATCTCCCGTTGTGCAGTCCAACACCACGACCACTTAACTACGACAGTATGACTTTGCAAACTCGCTGGACGTTGCAAATCTTGAGCTTAGCTCGTTCAGTGTTTCTACGAGGGCTGTCCAGAAAGTAAGTTACGATTGATCGCGAAATGAAAATCACAGTGAAAATCAGAAATGTTTCATTTGTAACAGTTAGCTACACCTTTCAGCCACTTCTCTACGCAGTCGCCGTTCTGACTCAGACATTCGTCGTAGCGTTGTACCAACTTTCCAATACCCTCATCATAGAAGGCAGCCGCCAGTGCTTTCCGCCAATTCTCTACGCTGGCCTAAAGCTTGTTGTCTGTGCCAAAATGTTGTCTTCATAGCCAGCGGTTCGTTTGAACAGAGATGAAACTCAGTGGGAGACAATTACGGGCTGTATTGTGGGTAACCAAACATTTCCAATTGAAACGATGCAGAAACATCTTCATTGCCCCTGTAGAATGAGGCTGAGAATTGTCTTGAAGAAGAAACCGCACGACATTTATGTAATGTTGGTTGCATAGCTTCAGGGGAAAATTCTCACCAGGCCCTCGTACTTGGCGGGAGACATTATTTTCTATAACAGCTTTACGCGCTTACTAAGAGCTCAGGAATGAAAAGAGCGACATAATTCTACCTAGAGTCATACTAGAGACACTGCCCAACACATCTTTGCAAAGCTTTATTGGATTTTCATAGTCGTTTCCATTTCGCGACCGATCGTAACTTACTTTCTGGACAGCCCTCGTATTTTACGTCTTTTTCGCAGTTCAGTATACCTTCTTCCCGTTTTCGAACTTGATGTTACAAAATGACTTTTATCTTAATAATATGAATATTTATATATGTGTTTGGAGAGAGAGTAGAGACTGATTTTTGATTGAGATTTTTACATTAAGCCGTAACTGGTACCTGAATTTTAGTTGCTGCCTCCTTGAATAATCAGCTTCTGCACCAGTTGGTGACGTATTATAATTTGTAGGAAGTTATTGTTCTTTAAGGTTTAAAATATGACTCTTTTAGTTACTTCGCCGTATTGTGGATAGCTTTGAGCCCAAGTTTTCGTAGCTTTTCATACCTAAGGGACCATTATTGTAAGTAAATAAGATCAAACAGCAATCTGCTTTTCGTGAGAAAAGGAGATTGCTCGGCACGCAAACTTCCTTCAAACTACACGTACTGCTACATCAAAATTGTTCAGTGGAGTTCTGCACCATACTATTGTACAAGAACATAATCCAGTTACTGTAATTAAAAAATTATGAGAGGTTGTTACTTATTAAATGAAGAGAATGCATTTCTTTTCCTGTATTTTAGTTATCTTTCTCCACTTACAATTCTGTCGACTGATAGACGGCGACGACAATGAAGTTCACCTCATTTTCTAAAAACAAGATATTTCTATTCTTCCAGAAAATTTGTATACATAAATGTGTGGCAACTCTTACACATACTTTACTCGGTTTTGTCACTAAAATATCAATTTTCATTAAATGTAACAATACGTTCTGAGCGACGGCCTAGCAACACGCCCTCTTTCCACAAGATACAGATAAACAGTCCTCTTTTTTTTAATAAATCAATTGTCTTTATTTTTAGAGTCCATAATCAAAAATTCACAACTACTATCGTTGCGAGGATTGCGCGCTAAAGAGTTTCTTGCTGTCCAGCTGCGCTTCACTTCGCTTCAAGTACTTTTTGAATCACATTTACATTTACGGTATTTACATACATTACTGAGCTTCTCACAATAAAATCAGGCAAATGGTTCAAATGGCTCTGAGCACTATGGGACTTAACTTCTGAGGTCATCAGTCCCCTAGAACTTAGAACTACGTAAACCTAACTAACTAAGGACATCACACACATCCATACCCGAGGCAGGATTCGAACCTGCGACCGTAGCAGTCGCGCTATTCCAGACTGTAGCGCCTAGAGCCGCTCGGCCACCCCGGCCGGCAATATCAGGCACAAATTAGTTTTTAAAAAAGCAGTGAGGCAGACATAACATTACAATCTGTGATCAGTTTTTGAAGGGCTATCCACTCGGCTATCTTACCACTAAATCTGAGGGAGGTGCAATGGGGAGTTTCTCCTGTAAGCTCCACACTATTTTTTCCACATATCCCCGCTTTAAGCGACACTGAAGCTGGCCTTTAAGAGTTTGCTGTGGACTCGCTCCGCCTGGGCGTATAAGCTGGCCCGTTCAGCTATAGTTGCTGGCGGGAAGCCTGTCTTGCAGGGTTGCGACTCGCTAAACAACAGTACGCTTCCAGAGTAAGTTGAAGATCGACAGAATGAAAAGAAAGAATTACAGTGTAAAGACCTGGCATAAAGAAGTATTCACGATTGATGATGTGCGTTTGAAGTCCTCCGAGGCAGTAAGTACTGCGATTGTGAATTTCACACTAGGCAGTTTAACTAGAGAGGATACACATCGTTGAAAAGCGTTATCAACGTAAGTTGGTTAGTCAGCTATGGGTTCTAGTATGGTAATGCGATGTTGTTGTTGTTGTTGTTGTGGTCTTCAGTCCTGAGACTGGTTTGATGCAGCTCTCCACGCTACTCTATCCTGTGCAAGCCCTTTTATCTCTCAGTACCTACTGCAACCTACATCCTTCTGAATCTGCTTAGTGTATTCATCTCTTGGTCTCCCTCTACGATTTTTACCCTCCACGCTGCCCTCCAATACTAAATTTGTGATCCCTTGATGCCTCAGAACATGTCCTACCAACCGATCCCTTCTTCTAGTCAAGTTGTGCCACAAACTCCTCTTCTCCCCAATCCTATTCAGTACCTCCTCATTCGTTATGTGATCTACCCATCTAATCTTCAGCATTATTCTGTAGCACCACATTTCAAAAGCTTCTATTCTCTTCTTGTCTAAACTATTTATCGTCCACGTTTCACTTCCATACATGGCTACACTCCATACATATACTTTCAGAAACGACTTCCTGCCACTTAAATCTATACTCGATGTTAACAAATTTCTCTTCTTCAGAAAGGCTTTCCCTGCCATTGCCAGTCTACATTTTATATCCTCTCTACTTCGACCACCTGTAAGGTGTCAGGCAAATCCAACACCTTCCATGAAAACCCTGACATGTTAAGCAAATCCAGTAGTATGTCACATAGCTCCGAATAAATCGTGACATTAAATTAACTAAAGTAATACGAGTAACGAGTGAGCAAATGGAATACCACAGGCTAACACAATAATGCCTAAATGCATGTCATACCTTCCCACCGTGAGGCAGACACAGTTTCCAGGGGAGAAACGAGAACGGAAGCCGAGAGCAGAACCGTGTTAAGCTAGAAGGCCCTACGATAAGGGACGGACACCCACGTCGCTAGCTAACCGCTAGGACCACCCCCCAGCCCATGTTAAAAGCTAGAGCCCTCCAGAAGAACAGTATAGATCTTACGATAACACTAAAAGGGCCACCCCAGCCGCAAGTTTTAGCGTGAGACTTTTTCGCGTCTCTGTTACGTCAGGACCACCCCCCCGCCTATGTTAAAAGATAGAGCCCTCCAGAAGAACAGTATAGATCTTGCGATAACACTAAAAGGACCACACCAGCTGCAAGTTTTAGCGTGAGACTTTTTCGCGTCTCTGTTACGTTGCAAACTTTAAAAACATTGCTCCACCACGAAAAGTATAACGTTTCTCATTGGATAGACAGAATTTTTGTAGGCGGAGCTTAAGGTTAACATTGAGACCCTGATTGGTCAGATGAAAACACAGCCAGATAGTTTTTTTAAACCAACTTCGGTAAATTGTAGTAAGGAGAAGTTAAGGGAAGAGTTGCTTCCGAGACGGCGAGGTGAGCGGAGCTGTGCTGCCCGTCGCCCCCTGACGAACACCGACAAGGTAATGAACGCACGCGATGCCGCATAACAGCGCATAAAGCTTCACTCAGAACTGCAGAAGTCTCATCTGTTACACCCCTTTTTGCGTAATACTAGTGTCGATCGTCAATTAAAGCTCATGGTGTTCACATCTGCCACTTGAAGTAAAAATCTGAAACGCGATGATTTTTCTGTTATATAGTTATTGAGAATCCACATCAGCCACTGTAATTTACGACAAGTTACATAAGTAATTAACGATAATTGAGGGTCACTGTAGACCATTCTGATAGTTTTCTCTCTTGTGAAACTTAATTTAGACCTAGATTATAGATGTGATATGGCATAGGTCATCCTTCGATCCATTGTAGAACTTGGAAACCCACTCAGGGAATATTCGTTCACATTTTTGTTGAACGCAGTTGGTTTTTATCATCCTGCATTAAAACATTTCCTTTTATCAATAGTGCAATTTATAAACAATGTTTTGTGAGTAGAATAAAATTTCCAATGGTAAACTTAACTGCTTTTTCGACGTTATTTTACCAGCTAACTAAAAATAGGAAAGCCTTGAACCCCTTCCACTAAATTTAGTTAGTATTAAGATTCTTTTACAGGGAGTGCAGTGGAGCTGACGCTGAAATCATTAAGTATTTGGTTATATCATCGCTAGTCTCACTGAACTCTTCTGAATTCTACATGTCATGTGTGGTATGGCGTCTCCTTACCAGCAACAGGTTCCAGGTTCAAACTAGTCAATTCCCTAAAAAACACGCTCAGAGCGTCGTTGCGCGAAAGTGGTAGGGAGACACGATATAGAACAGACAGACACCACGCAGCATATTAGACATCATCAGTTATTTTGCTCCCCAAATAGCAAAACTCCTTTACTGCTTTAAGTGTCTCATTTCCTAATCTAATGCGATAAAACATGGATAAATAAATAATTCCACTGATTTACAACAAAAACAAAATACAATAATACTGAGGAAAAGGAAGGTACACAGCAATATAAGTCGCATAGGAACAAAACCAATAGACAGTGCAGGAAAGATAAAGCGAAATCGCTGTATCAAAAATCGAAAAGAAATAGTCGTTTAAATTCCTGATCCAACATATAAGGAAGTTGAAATGGCTTTCGCTGAAAATAAAAGCGAGGACGGCAGCACTAAGAGTGCAAAACAAATTCCATTGTGAAATGTGTATGAGACAGGGAACAGGTAGAAAGAGTTCATTGGAGGACTTCCTCCTGCTGGCGTGATAGAATAAGGAATGGGCGTTGATATGGAAAACATAAGGGATCCAGTTTTAGAGTCAGAGTGTGACAGAGCTTCAAGACGTGAGAACAAATCAGGCTCAAGAGACAGATGACAGTCCATTCTAAAGTCGGGCCCCATCCAAAAAGTCAGAAGACTGATATACACCACTCCCCCACCTCCAACAGCAAAAAATTATGCAAGTGATTTACGGAAGATCTAAAGAGCTAATAAAGACATAACATAATTTCAGAGACTGCATGTTGTTATCGAATGCGAGCGACACCTATAGGAAACCAGGTGTTTCAGGTAAGATGTATACCTCCGTAAATTACAAAATAGTAAATGAAAGGTCCCTCTTTCTGCGGAGTTATGAACCTACTTTATTTAATTACTAACGGAGAAACCCGTCATTCCCCAGATATTTATTTATAGCTTTGCGTCCACGCCCTTACGCTTAATGTTATGAAATCATGTCTCCTGAACTATGGGTCGTACAATGATGTCATTTTGTAGGTACGTTCAGTGGCATATGTGGATACTGTGTTTTGCTCATGGAGTTAGTAACAACGAAGTAATAAGTACAAACGCCATTTACGATTGGACTGCCTTCCAAGCAGTGTTTTTGACGTCATATCTCCTAAATTATGTCTCGTAGAATGACTCAAGATTGTAATTACATTAGCTGTATATGTGGATGCTGTGTGCGAAAAGTTAGCAGCACAGAAGTAACACATTTATATGTCACGTATGATGCGGCAGTTTTTATTGCATCTTACTGCTTGTGACGTTATACCTCCTGAACTATGTATCGTACCATGATATAGTTCCTAGTTTTAGGGATGGATGCAACGTGCTGCACGTAATTGGCTGTGTTCAGATGGATCTACATCTACATAGATACTTTCGCAAGCCACCGTCCGGTGTGTGGCGGAAAACCCTGTACGACTACTGGTCATTTCCTTTCCTGTTCCACTCGCAAATAGAGCGAGGGAGCAACGAGTATCTATATGCCCCTGTATGAACCTTAATTTATCGTGTATTATCTTCGTGGTCCTTATGCACAGTGCATGTCAGCGGCAGCAGAATCGTTCGAAAGTCAGCCTGGAATACCGATTCTCTAAATTTTCTCGACGGTGTTTCTCGAAAAGAACCTCGCCTTCCCTCTAGGGATTCCCATTTGACTTCCCGAAGCATCTGCGTAACACTTGCGCGTAGTTCGAACCTACCGGTAACAAATATAGAAGCCCGCCTCTGAATTGCTTCGATGTCTTCCTTCAATCCGACCTGGTATGGATGGCAAACACTCAAACAGTACTCAAGAACAGCTCGTACCAGTGTCGTGTATGAGGTCTCCTTTACAGGTGAACCACTCTTTCGTAAAATGCAATAAACCGAAGTCGACCATTTGCCTTCCCTACCACAGTTGTCACATGCACGTTCCATCTCATATCGCTTAGCAACGTCACGCCCAGATATTTACACAACTTGAGAGTGTCAAGCAGCACACTACTAATTCTGTATTTGAACATTAGAGGTTTATTCTTCTTTCTCATCCGCATTAACTTACATTTTACACGTTTAGCGCTAGCTGCCATTTGGTCATACTAGCTAGAAATTTTGTCTAAGTCGTCTTGTGTCTTCCTACAGTGACTCATATTTCGACATCTTACCGTACACCACTGCATCAGCAAACAACCACAGGTTGCTGGCCACTCTGTCCGTCAAATCATTTATGTATATAGAGAATAACAGCGGTCCTATAAACTTCCCTGGGGCACTCCTGGCGCCACTCCTCTCTCTGATGACCACTCGCCGTCGAGTACAACATACTGGGTTGGGTTGTTTTTGGGGGAGAAGACCAGACAGCGAGGTCATCGGTCTCGTCGGATTAGGGAAGGACGGGGAAGGAAGTCCGACGTGCCCTTTCAAAGGAACCATCCCGGCATTTGCATGGACGGATTTAGGGAAATCACGAGAAACCTAAATCAGGATGGCAGGACGCGAGATTGAACCGTCGTCCTCCCGAATGGGAGTCCAGTGTGCTAACCACTGCGCCGCCTCGCTCCGTCAACATACTGGGTTCTATTACTTAAGAACTCTTCGGGTCACTCACATATCTGTGAACTTATTCCATGCGCTCGTGCCTTCGTTAACATCTTGCAATGGGCCACCGTGTCCAATACTTTCCGGAAATCTAGAAATATAGAATCTGTCTGCTGCCCTTCGTCCACAGTTCGCAGTACATCATCTGAGAAAATGACAAGCTGAGTTTCACAAGCGATGCTTTCAAAAACCATGCTGATCCGTAGACATAAGCTACTCAGCCTCAAGAAGGTTTATTGTACGAGGTTTGTTCGGAAAGTAAGGAACGATCGGTCGCGAAATGGAAACCACAGTGAAAATCCGATGAAGTTTTGCACAAGTGTGTTGGGCAGGTTTCTAATGAGCAAGTCGATCGCGTTACGTCTTTTTAGTTCTGTGCACAAAACGAGCACATAAAGATACCTCGAGCAATAGTGTCTCCCGCCAAGTGCGAGGGCCTGGTGAGAAAGTTCGCCTGAAGCTAAACAACCAACATTACATAACTGTCGTGCGGTTTCTTCTTCAAGATAATTCTCAGCCTCATTCTGCACGGGCAATGAAGATGCTCCTGCATCGTTTTCAGTTGGAAATGCTTGATTACCCACAATATAGTCCGTAATTGTCTCCCTCTGAGTTTCATCTCTGCTCACATGAACCGCTGGCTATGAAGCCAACATTTTGGCACAGGCAACTAGATGTAGGCCAGCGTAGAGAATTGGCGAAAAGGACTGACGGCTGCCTACTGTAACGAGGGTATTGGAAAGTTGGTAAAACGCTACGACAAACGTCTAAATCGGATCGGCGACTATGGAGATAAGTAGCTGGAAGTTGTAGCTAACTGTTGCAAACAAAACAGTTTTGATTTTCACTGTGGTTTCCATTTAGCGACCTATCGTTACTTACTTTCCGAATAGCTCTCGTATTCAAGCTGAGAATATGTTCAAGGATTCTGCAGCAAACCGAAGTTAGTGATATCGGTATGTATTTTTGCGGGTCCGTTCTTCTCCTCTTCTTATACATCGTAGCCACCTACGCCTTTTTCCAGTCGCTTGGGACTTTATGTTGGGCGAAGGATTCACGATAAATGCAAGCTAGATAAGTACCCAATGCTGCAATGCACTGGTTGTTCTGGTGACTGAATATTTGTTTAAACGAGGTGTTCAAACTAGTCGAGTTTCCTGAATACACAACTCAGTGCGCCATCTAACGACACACGATTTTTTTTACCGTAACTGTACACTATTAGTTACTTCGGAAGTGATAACGGCAACAATCGACGACGACAACCATCAAATTTACAACCAATGTACGTCGCATTCTAACACGTAACCAACTCCATCCTTACCATGTACGCTTACACGAGGAAGGCTGTGTCTGAATGACCGGAGTGCATTTTCATTTCTTCTATTTCCATTTGTTTACTGTCAACTCCAGCGAGCGGACGAGTTACGTTACGCCGGGTAGCATCACTGTGAGCCAGTAACGGGAGAATCAAAGCCAATTTTTTGTTACGTTTTTGACAAAGTCTTGAATGGGTCTTGAGGAGAGGATCTGGATTACCGAGAAAACGTAGGATACCATTTAAAAAGACGTATTGCCGTGTGCCTCTGGGCGACATATTTTCTTTGTCAATACATATTATGTTATGCTTGGTTCTGAGTAGGAGACGCCCTCTGTGGCGAAGTCGAGAATGGCGGAGCAGGGGTCCGGGCTGTTGGTGTTAGGTCCTCCTACGGAGCGACTCAACAGCAACTCAGAGTTGGTAATGCGTCGGCAGCTAATCGCTTCCTGTTTAGTTAAACAGGGCGTCGCAGACCGCGCGACTACATAGGAACTCCCGTCAGTCGCTCGCAACGCGTTGCCAGCCTGTTGCCAGCGACTTGGTGCCCGTGTTGCCAAGTAGTTTGCGTCGTGTGTTGGTTTAATATGAAGGTTAACGAACAGGCTGTGAACATTAGCTTTGCAAGGGAAGTCGGAAAATATCCCTACAAGCTCCCATGCTACTGTGGGAGAGATCTGACAGAGAAAGCAGGGTGTGAAGTGGAACAGGAACTTCATATTTCATATGTAGTGTACTGTACATCTATTATTTAAAATGAAATTACCGGTACGTCGATGGAAGCAACATAAAAATAACTGTAAATCATACCGGTAGTATTTTTTTTTTTTTTTTTTTTTTACGTGACGAGCAGCCTTTGCCAGTCTGTAAAATTATGTTGTCAAGTAATAACGAACGGTGAAAACCCACAAATGGTTCAAATGGGTCTGAGCACTATGGGACTTAACTTCTGAGGTCATTAGTCCCCTAGAACTTAGAACTACTTAAACCTAACTAACCTAAGGACATCACACACCTCCATGCCCGAGGCAGGAATCGAACCTGCGAGCGTAGCGACCGCGCGGTTCCAGACTGTAGCGCCTAGAACGGCTCGACCACCCCGGCCGCCTCAAAATAAAAATAACACTGTTTATGGAGCAAGAAATCAACTGCGCCAAATCGCTGTAGCGCTGTTTAGACGTTATACAAAAAACGTTCTGAATATCAAATGAGACTGTTACAGTTCCTTTGCTGCTACATACAACCTGCCGTTTATATTTCTTTGCATGTACCTAACAGATCAAAACGAAAATTTCTGTTCCGACACTGACAATGTTGAGTGTTTATGGAAAAAGTTCAAGGCAATCGTAAAATACGTTTTAGACAGGTACGTGCCGAGTAAAACTGTGAGGGACGGGAAAAACCCACCGTAGTACAACAACAAATTTAGGAAACTACTGCGAAAGCAAAGAGAGCTCCACTCCAAGTCTAAACGCAGGCAAAACCTCTCAGACAAACAGAAGCTAAACGATGTCAAAGTTAGCGTAAGGAGGGCTATGCGTGAAGCGTTCAGTGAATTCGAAAGTAAAATTCTATGTACCGACTTGACAGAAAATCCTAGGAAGTTCTGGTCTTACGTTAAATCAGTAAGTGGCTCGAAACAGCATATCCAGACACTACGGGATGATGATGGCATTGAAACAGAGGATGACACGCGTAAAGCTGAAATACTAAACACCTTTTTCCAAAGCTGTTTCACAGAGGAAGACCCCACTGCAGTTCCTTCTCTAAATCCTCGCACAAACGAAAAAATGGCTGACATCGAAATAAGTGTCCAAGGAATAGAAAAGCAACTGGAATCACTCAATAGAGGAAAGTCCACTGGACCTGACGGGATACCAATTCGATTCTACACAGAGTACGCGAAAGAACTTGCCCCCTTTCTAACAGCCGTGTACCGCAAGTCTCTAGAGGAACGGAGGGTTCCAAATGATTGGAAAAGAGCACAGATAGTCCCAGTCTTCAAGAAGGGTCGTCGAGCAGATGCGCAAAACTATAGACCTATATCTCTGACGTCGATCTGTTGTAGAATTTTAGAACATGTTTTTTTCTCGAGTATCACGTCGTTTTTGGAAACCCAGAATCTACTATGCAGGAATCAACATGGATTCCGGAAACAGCGATCGTGTGAGACCCAACTCGCTTTATTTGTTCATGAGACCCAGAAAATATTAGATACAGGCTCCCAGGTAGATGCTATTTTTCTTGACTTCTGGAAAGCGTTCGATACAGTTCCGCACTGTCGCCTGATAAACAAAGTAAGAGCCTACGGAATATCAGACCAGCTGTGTGGCTGGATTGAAGAGTTTTTAGCAAACAGAACACAGCATGTTGTTATCAATGGAGAGACGTCTACAGACGTTAAAGTAACCTCTGGCGTGCCACAGGGGAGTGTTATGGGACCATTGCTTTTCACAATATATATAAATGACCTAGTAGATAGTATCGGAAGTTCCATGCGGCTTTTCGCGGATGATGCTGTAGTATACAGAGAAGTTGCAGCATTAGAAAATTGTAGCGAAATGCAGGAAGATCTGCAGCGGATAGGCACTTGGTGCAGGGAGTGGCAACTGACCCTTAACATAAACAAATGTAATGTATTGCGAATACATAGAAAGAAGGATCCTTTATTGTATGATTATATGATAGCGGAACAAACACTGGTAGCAGTTACTTCTGTAAAATATCTGGGAGTATGCGTGCGGAACGATTTGAAGTGGAATGATCATATAAAATTAATTGTTGGTAAGGCAGCTACCAGGTTGAGATTCATTGGGAGAGTGCTTAGAAAATGTAGTCCATCAACAAAGGAGGTGGCTTACAAAACACTCGTTCGACCTATACTTGAGTATTGCTCATCAGTGTGGGATCCGTACCAGATCGGTCTGACGGAGGAGATAGAGAAGATCCAAAGAAGAGCGGCGCGTTTCGTCACAGGGTTATTTGGTAACCGTGATAGTGTTACGGAGATGTTTAATAAACTCAAGTGGCAGACTCTGCAAGAGAGGCGCTCTGCATCGCGGTATAGCTTGCTGTCCAGGTTTCGAGAGGGTGCATTTCTGGATGAGGTATCGAATATATTGCTTCCCCCTACTTATACCTCCCGAGGAGATCACGAATGTAAAATCAGAGAGATTAGAGCGCGCACGGAGGCTTTCAGACAGTCGTTCTTCCCGCGAACCATACGCGACTGGAACAGGAAAGGGAGGTAATGACAGTGGCACGTAAAGTGCCCTCCGCCACACACCGTTGGGTGGCTTGCGGAGTATAAGTGTAGATGTAGATGCAGATGTAGATGAATCCAGAATATTCTTCGTTTTCTTATTCGTGTGTAATAAATTAGAGAACCACACCTTCGTCTGAAAATCTGTCCTCGATACGCCGAGTGTAGCCAAAAGATCCTCGGATACCACAAACATTACTCCCTCTCCAGTCCATGCTCGCTCACGGTGACAGCAGTTTCTGATTTCAGAGTTGCTCCGCGCGTGGAACACCGCTGTCAGCTAGTCGGCAACCAGCTTAAGAGTGACACCAGTTGCAGATGTAGGCGCTACAGTCTGGAACCGCGTGACCGCTACGGTCGCAGGTTCGAATCCTGCCTCGGGCATAGATGTGTGTGATGTCCTTAGGCTAGTTAGTTTTAAGTAGTTCTAAGTTCTAGGGGACTGATGACCTGGGAAGTTGAGTCCCATAGTGCTCAGAGCCATTTGAACCATTTGCAGATGTAGATCGCCCGCCTGTTGCGTTTCTTTTCAGCTGCTCCTTGTGTGGTCGGCCTTGAACTCCAAACGGGAGCGTTTCCGTAGAAGAAAACCAATTAACTTCGGCAAGTGGCTAGTGCGGGAAACACTTAGAGTGTCACCGTACGATTGGGGAAGAGGTATGGCATAGTGAAGTGTTACTAGTAATACGCCATCTGAGTTGTGTGACGGAATTTGCGACGCTACGTTTGTTATCAGCCGTCCTGGAAAATGGGGTGTAGCGTGTTGCGCTGAGGATGTGCAAAGTTGAGCTATTCTCAACGAAATCTTGGTGCACCTGTTCGATAGTAAATTCATTTCCGAGAGAGAACGTGTTTGAGGAGAGATGCTGTTCACTCAACAACTTACTGCATGCAAAAGGTACGTTCTGTTCCGTTCACTAGCTACATGCTTGCTAACATCGAATTTGGTTGCTCCCTCTTTCCAGCATTTGAACTTGCGTCTGTGCCGAGTGTAACAGGGAAGAAGATTACGCTGTCTTGAAATTGACCTCTTGCCAGAGATGTTTCTTGGTTACAGAGTTACGAGATGTGTTTAAGGAACTTTAGCCACACGTTCGATTACTACTACTTGTTTTGTCCCGTCGAGTTGGTTCAGGATTTGGTTTCCGACTCGCTGTACTTCCTTGAGCTGTTATTGGCTTAAAACTATGCTTGAAACAAAAAAGAGAAAAGAAAAAGCGGACTTAGAAAATCGATCTTGGGAAATTACGTCACTTTTTACGCATCTGGGATACGTATGGGATGATAGTTGTATGGTGCAACTTGTTGTCAGTGTGAGCATGGGGGTGTGAGTTATACATAAGCCATTTGTAAGTAATTAATTTAAAGAAAAAAATTGAAATGGGACCAAACTGCGAAGGTCATCGGTCCCTAGGCATACACACTACTTAATCTAACTTTAACTTACACTAACTACAACCCCCCCCCCACACACACACACACACGTGCCCCAGGGAGGACTCGAACCTCCGACGGGGAGAGCCGCGTGAACCGTGGCAAGGCGCCTGAGACCGCACGGCTATCCCGCACGGCTAATTTAAAGAGATCCACTCCACTTCTACTGCTGATTTATTCAAACCACGACAGGTTTTAGGGATGTAAAAATGCCATCTTCAGGTTATAAAAATTCTTTGCCTTCAGGCAGCCTCATGCTATAACGCCAATCACAGCGGGCTGCCTTTCTTAGCGTACGACTGCCTGACGACAGACAGTTTTTATACACCTGAAGATGGAACTTTAAAATCCTGAAACAGGTCGTTGTTTGAATGAATCATTAATGCAACTGAAACATACCTCTTTAAATTAATTAATCGTGCCTCTCAGTTGCGGATGCCCTGCACGTGAGATCTTGTACATTTGGAAGTAGTGAAACACAACTGCATATAGGTAGCATAACACAACTGCATATGAATATCTCTGTTGGTCCATCACGGCCACGAGGCATCGGCTGGTAAGTACTTTTCAATGTCAATAAACTTCATCAACAGCCGTATACTTTACGATATTTTATTTTGAAAGCAACCAGTACCGGAAATTCATTTTGCCATCTGCAGGCCGAAACTGGTTGCTTTCAAAATAAAATAAAGTATCGTAAAGTATACAGCTGTTGGTGAAGTTTATTGACATTCAAAAAGAAGTGCATATGGACTCCGCCTGCTACTAACTGCATTAACTTTTCTTCAGGTTCTTAATAATAGGCGTGGTTACTAAATGGTGATAGCCCCCCTTGGCAAGCCCTCATTTTAAAGAAGAGATGTTTTTGTTACCCTGACAGTATATTAGATGTCTCTGCCTCGAAATATATATTGGCTAGAGCGTCTAAGTTTTTATCTCCAAGCTTGGAGTATTGTTTTGTTAAAAATTAGCTATATCAGCCACGCTTTGCTATGGCTCAGTCTGCTTAAATGCAAAAAGAAAGAAAATGGAAACAGCACACTTCTAATATGTATCGGAACTGGATATATGTCCTCATCTCCAATTATCCCCTCTCTCTGTCCATCTCTTTATCCTTCCGCCTCTCTCACTTCAACATCTCCTTTTCAAATTCAGATTCTGTACTAGTATTTTAATCATCAGCCAATAAGTCATGAACACAAGTTTCCTGTTTGCTTATAACGTTTCACTAAAAAATGGCTCTGAGCACTAAGCGACTTAACGTCTGAGGTCATCAGTCGCCTAGAACTTAGAACTAATTAAACCTAACTAACCTAAGGACATCACACACATCCATGCCCGAGGCAGGATTCGAACCTGCGACCGTAGCGGTCGCTCGGTTCCAGACTGTAGCGCCCAGAACCGCACGGCCACTACGGCCGGCGACGTTTCACTATTCTACATTTTAAACATATTTTAATGTATTAAAAAGTACATAATCCATATGTGTCTAAAAGTTTACCATAGTAACGTGTAAAACTTTGAAGTAAACCGGAAAGACATATTTTGAGACTTTTAGTCACAATTTTCGAAGACACATTTTCAGATTTTTAGTCACAATTTTCGATATATCGGGCCAAATATCTCACGAAATAAGCTACAAACGAAAAAACTACACAGAACGAAACTTGTCTAGCTTGAAGGGGGAAACCAGATGGCGTTGTGGTTGGCCCGCTAGATGGCGCTGTCATAGGTCAGATTGATATAAACCGCGTTTTTTAAAAATAGGAATCCCCATTTTTATTACATATTCGTGTAGTACGGCAAGAAATATGAATGTTTTCGTTGGATCACTTTTTTCGCTTTGTGATCGATGGCGCTGTGATAGTCACAAACGTGTAAGTACGTGGTATCACGTAACATTCCGCCAGTGTGGACGGTATTTGGTCTGTGATACGTTACCCGTGTTAAAATGGACCGTTTACCAATTGCGGAAAAGGTCGATATCGTGTTGATATATGGCTATTGTGATCAAAATGCCCAACGGGCATTTAAGGAAACACGAAATGTTCAGCCACATGTGAAACGTCAACCACGACCTGTAACCAATGATGATGCCCAAGTAGGTGTTTCAGCTGCTGTCGCGGCTAATCCACACATCAGTAGCAGATAAATTGCGCGAGAATCGGGAATCTCAAAAACGTCGGTGTTGCGAATGCTACCTCAACATCGATTTCACCCGTACCATATTTCTTTGCACCAGGAATTGCATGGCGACGACTTTGAATGTCCTGTACAGTTCTGCCACTGGGCACAAGAGAAATTACGGGACGATGACAGATTTTTTGCACGCATTCTATTTAGCGACGAAGCGTCATTCACCAACAGCGCTAACGTAAACCGGCATAATATGCACTATTGGGCAACGGAAAATCCATGATGGCTGCGACAAGTGGAACATCAGCGACCTTGGCAGGTTAATGTATGGTGCGGCATTATGGGAGGAAGGATAAGTGGCCCCCATTTTATCGATGGCAATCTAAATGGTGCAATGTATGCTGATTTGGTACCTAATGTTCTACCGATGTTACTACAAGATGACAGAATGGCGATGTACTTCCAACACGATGGCTGTACGGCACATAGCTCGCGTACGGTTGAAGCAGTTTTGAATAGCACATTTCATGACAGGTGGATTGGTCGTCGAAGCACCATACCATGGCTCCCACGTCCCCGGATATCTTTCTGTGGTGAAAGTTGAAGGATATTTGCTATCGCGATCCACCGACAACGCCTGACAACATGCGTCATTGCATTGTCAATATATGGGCGAACATTAGGGAAGGTGAACTACTCGCTGTTGAGAGGAATGTCGTTCCACGTATTGCCACACGCACTGAGGTTGACGGACTTCATTTTGAGCATTTATTGCATTAATATGGTATTTACAGGTCATCACGCTGTAGCAGCATGCGTTCTCAGAAATGAGAAGTTCACAGAGATACATGTATCACATTGGAACAAACGAAATAAAATGTTCAAACGAACCTAAGTTCTGTATTTGAGTTTAGAAAACCTACATGTTACCAACTGTTCGTCTAAAATTGTGAGCCATATGATTGTGACTATTACAGCGTCATCTATCACAAATCGAAAAAAGTGGTCCAACTAAAACATTCATATTGCTTTACGTAATTCACGAATGTGTAATAAAAATCGGGGTTCCTATTTTAAAAAACCGAGTTGATATCCGTTTGACCTATGGCAGTGCCATCTAGCGGGCCAACCATAGCACCATCTGGTTTCCCCCTTCAAGCTAGACAAGTTTCGTACTTTGTAGTTTTTTCGTTTGACGCTTATTTCGTGAGATATTTGGCCCGGTCACGATCAATGGACCACCCTATATATACAGGGTGAGTCACCTAACGTTACCGCTGGATATATTTCGTAAACCACATCAAATACTGACGAACCGATTCCACAGACCGAACGTGAGGAGAGGGGCTAGTGTAATTGTTTAATACAAACCACTAAAAAAAATGCACGGAAGTATTTTAACACGTGATGACTGGGTGTTGTGTGATGTCCTTAGGTTAGTAAGGTTTAAGTAGTTCTAAGTTCTAGGGGACTGATGACCATAGATGTTAAGTCCCATTTTTATGTTTTTTAACACAAACCTACGTTTTTTAAATGGAACCACGTTAGTTTTGTTAGCACATCTGAACATATAAACAAATACGTAATCAGTGCCGTTTGTTGCATTATAAAATGTTAATTACATCCGGAGATATTGTAACCTAAAGTTGACGCTTGAAACCTCCGACGTTCAGTTGCGTGTTGTAACAAACACGGGTAACGGTCGGCGAGCAGCATCTGCAGGGACATGTTTACGATGACGACCGTGTTTACGAGTGTGGCTGTAGTGCACTGTTGTGGTTTGGTTTAGCTGTCGCATTGTCCGCATGTAGTGCTTGCTGCTATTGTTATTCTGCATTCGTCTCCGCTGCAGACCAACTGTGGTACACCGTGTTACCAGACGCCTGTGATAGTGTAGTGTTGTAGGAACTGTGACCATGGTGTATTAGAACTCTGAAAAGGCAGAGATGATACTCATCTATGGCGAGTGTCGACGAAATGCAGCTGAAGCCTGCAGGGTGCATACAGAACGGTACCCGGACAGAGAGCATCCAACGTGCCGCACATTGCAAAACATCTACCGCCAACTGTATGCAACAGCAGATATGGTCGTAGCACGCAAACGGGTCCGTAACAGGCCCGTCACAGGAGAAGCGGGTGCAGTTGGTGTGTTAGCTGCTGTTGCCTTGAACCCACACATGAGTACACGGGACATTGCGAGAGCCGGTGGACTGAGTCAAAGTAGTGTCATGCGCATACTGCATCGCCACCGCTTTCACCCGTTTCATGTGTCGCTATGTCAGCAATTACATGGTGATGACTTTAATCATCGAGTGCAATTCTGTCAATGGGCATTAACAGAGAATGCGTTGCAGTTCTACCTGTTTACCGATGAAGCGGGTTTCACAAACCACGGGGCAGTGAATCTACGGAACATGCATTACTGGTCCGTGGACAATCCTAGCTGGCTCAGACAGGTAGAGCGACAGCGACCGTGGACTGTAAATGTATGGTGCGGAATCATTGGCGACCACCTCATTGGTCTTCACTTCATTGCTGGGGCCCAAACAGCTGCAACATATATCGCGTTTGGCTCTGAGTACTATGGGACTTAACATCTGAGGTCATCAGTCCCCTAGAACTTAGAACTACTTAAACCTAACTAACCTAAGGACATCACACACATCCATGCCCGAGGCAGGATTCGAACCTGCGACCGTAGCGGTAGCGCGGTTCCAGACTGAAGCGCCTAGAACCGCTCGGCCACACCGGCCGGCTACATCGCGTTTCTACGGAATGATCTGCCAACGTTTCTCGAAAATGACCCACTGGAAACGCGTCGACGTATGTGGTATCAGCATGATGGTGCACCTCCACATTCCGCAATTAACTCTAGGCTGACCCTTGACAGGATGTTCGACGGGCGTTTCATAGGACGTGGAGGACGCATAAATTGGCCAGCCCGTTCTCCTGATCTTACACCTCTGGACTTCCTTCTGTGGGGTGCGTTAAAGGAGAATGTGTACCGTGATGTGCCTACAACCCCAGAGGATATGAAACAACTTATTGTGGCAGCCTGCGGCGACATTACACCAGATGTACTGCGGCGTGTACGACATTCATTACGCCAGAGATTGCAATTGTGTACAGCAAATGATGGCCACCACATTGAACATCTATTGGCCTGACATGGCGGGACACACTCTATTCCACTCCGTAATTGAAAACGGAAACCACGTGTGTACGTGTACCTCACCCCTCATGGTAATGTACATGTGCGTCAGTGAAAAAGACCATTAAAAAGGTGTTAGCATGTGGACGTAATGTGCTGTTCCAGTCTCTTCTGTACCTAAGGTCCATCACCGTTCCCTTTCGATCCCTACGTAATTCGGTGCTCTCCGATACACACGATCGAACAGCGGAGGAGTGGTACTCAAGTGTCAACTTTAGGTTACAATATCTCCGGATGTAATTAACATTTTACAATGCAACAAACGGCACTGATTACGTATTTGTTTATATGTTCAGATGTGCTAACAAAACTAACGGGGTTCCATTTAAAAAAACGTAGGTTTGTGTTAAAAAACACACTTCCGTGCATTTTTTTATGGTTTGTATTAACCAATTACACTAGCCCCTCTCCTCACGTTAGGTCTGTGGAATCGATTCGTCAGTATTTGATGTGGTTTACGAAATATATCCAGCGGTAATGTTAGGTGACTCACCCTGTATATATATATATATATATATATATATATATATATATATATATATATATATATATAGTCCCACAGTCCACAATTGATTAGTGTACAATGTTGTGCTCCAAACGCACATTCTCAGAAATTTATTCCTCAAATTAAAGCCTAAGTTTGATACTAGTATGCTTGTCTTGGCTAGTAATATTCTCTTTGCAAGTGCAAGTCTACTTTTTGTATCCTCCGCGCTACGCCCATCATCGGTTATATATATATATATATATATATAGGCAGAAAAATGCTTGTCTTGGCTAGTAATATTCTCTTTGCAAGTGCAAGTCTACTTTTTGTATCCTCCACGCTACGCCCATCATCGGTTATATATATATATATATATATATATATATATATATATATATATATATATATATATATATATATATATATATATATATAGGCAGAAAAATAACCGATGATGGGCGTAGCGTGGAGGATACAAAAAGTAGACTTGCACTTGCAAAGAGAATATTACTAGCCAAGACAAGCATACTAGTATCAAACTTAGGCTTTAATTTGAGGAATAAATTTCTGAGAATGTGCGTTTGGAGCACAACATTGTACACTAATCAATTGTGGACTGTGGAAAAACTAAAACAGAAGAGAACAGAAACATTTGAGATGTGGTGCTACAGAAGAATGTTGAAAATTGGATGAAGTGATCATTAAAAGTGTATGTGCAAAGCACTGGCAGGGTGAAGGGACAGGATGATATGACATCTATTAAAACATCACGGAATCACTTTCACGGTACTAAGGCAGCTGTAGAGGATAAAAACTGTAGAGGAAGAGAGAGATTGAACCACATCTAGCAAATAATTGAGGTCGTAAGTTGCAAGTGCTACGCTGAGATGAAAATGTCGGCACAGGATATGAACTCGTGGAGGGCCGCATCAAACCGTAGGGGTGACAAAGATAAAATGAGAGAAATTAGGGCTCGCACGGAGGGTTATAGACGGTAATTTTTTCCTCACTCTGGTTGTGAGTGGAACAGGAAAGGAAATGACCGGTAGTGGTATGTGGTACCTTCTGCTAAGAGGGGCGTTCAATAAGTAATGTAACACGTTTTTTTCTGAAAGGAAGTTGGTTTTATTCAGGATTCTAATATATGATACACTAAACTGAATCTAGTGAAGCCAGCTTCATTAGTGAAAATAGTTCAGAGAGGAGTGCTACTAAGATTAACGGGCATCTGCGGAACAGTGATGCTTCGTTTATAATTCTAGGAATACGCCCACTGGACTTGGAAATTAGGAGAAGGGGAGCTTTTTACTGTTTAAAGAAAGGCAATCAAATGCATGCACGAAAGGTGCTTGGAACTGAGCCAATTCGAAAAAGGTACAAAAGATCGCATATTACAACTATGGCAAAATGAATGGGACACTTCAGGCATTGGCAGGAGAACATACAAACTTCTCTGTAACATAAGGGAGAGATTAAAAAATGAGATTTCTTAACACGTCGTGTGGACTGACACACTACCTGACTGGCCACGGCCCGTATCCTACGTACCCACAGAAAATCAAAAGAAAGATGCCCGCAGCAGTGTGGGCCACCAGAACACATATTGTGAGACTTCGCGCTCTTTGACGATGTAGCGGTTAATGGACGGCAGGAATTAAGGGTGTTGTATCCCAAAGCAATACTAAGGAGCGGCTGTACCTGGCGCATCATGGGCGATACTGCAGCCGCAGTACCCAAGAAGGCCAAGAGAGACTTCACGAGGCATTCAACCATAACTCAGCATGCTACCATCCAGATTAGACAACATACTCTGCAGACGGAGAAAAGATGGCTGACGTCGGCGACCACCAAATGAAATAGTTTCCCAAGAACCAAGTGATCATGTGATCATGTGTGGACTTCAAGAGGTAACAGTGACGGATGGCATTACTTTCTATCGTGGAAACGCCGCTGACGTGCTGTGCAACTCCCAAGAAATCAAGCACACAGTGGCTCTTGACAGGGGTAGCACGAGGGCGGACCCAGTAGCAGAAACAACCATCTACAAGTTAAATGCACGAAAATAAATGAACAAATGGAGAACAGATTCTGTAGGGCTTTTGCTAGTGTCGACATTAGTAGTTGAGTAACTGGTTAAGGGTTTTATTGTAATTTTATAGCAGGAGAAGTAGTTCCAGCATTTTTTAAAAAAAATTAAGTATCAGAAATAAATAGTTAATGTGTGAATTATTATAATCCAAGGAAATGTGGTTTTTATGGTGTATTTTAGCTTTTCAGGTAACAGGCTGTAATAATAAGGAATAAGTAAATTACAAATAACACCGTATTATTCCCCACTATTTTGGCTACAAACCATTTTTCAACATAATCTCCGTTTAATTCGACAGCCTTACGCCAGTTTACTGCGAAGGCCTGTATACCCTCACGATACCACCCTACTGGTCGACTTCGGAGCCAACGTCTTGTTGCGTCAACAAACTCCGCATCATCGAGGTGCTGCTTCCCGAAGACTACTTTCTTCATTGGGCCGAACAGACGGAAGTCAGAAGGTGCGAGATCTGGTCTGCAGGATGGTTGAGGAAGAACAGTCCAATGAAGTTTTCTCAGCTCCTCCTGAGTGCGCAAACCTGTGTGAGTCCTGCCGGTCGTCATGGAGAAGGAGAAGTTAGCTTTCATTTTTCCCGCGACGAACATCCTCAAGTCTTTTCTTCACTTTCCTGGGGTTAGCACAATACACATCAGAGCTGATCGTTCCACCATATGGAAGGACATCAAGGACAATAACACCTTCACAGTCCCAGTATGAGTTCACAGGCTGAGGGTTCGGCTTTGAACTTTTTCGTCGGAGGATTCATTGGCTCCTTACTTAACTGGCATTTATCGCGAATCTCTTGCCCAACGTAAATTCCCTAGCGACTGCAAAAAGCGCAGGTGACGCCTGTATATAAGAAGGGTAGAAGGACGGATCCTCAAAATTACAGACCAATATCCTTAACATCCGTTTGTTGCAGGATTCTCGAACATATTCTCAGTTCGAATATAATGAATTTCCTTGAGACAGAGAAGTTGCTGTCCATGCATCAGCACTGCTTTAGAAAGCATCGCTCCTGCGAAACGCAACTCGCCCTTTTTTCACATGATATCTTGCGAACCATGGATGAAGGGTATCAGACGGATGCCATATTCCTTGACTTCCGGAAAGCGTTTGACTCGGTGCCCCACTGCAGACTCCTAACTATGGTACGCGCATATGGGATTGGTTCCTAACTATGTGAGTGGCTCGAAGACTTCTTAAGTAATAGAAGCCAGTACGTTGTCCTCGATGGTGAGTGTTCATCGGAGGTGAGGGTATCATCTGGAGTGCCCCAGGGAAGTGTGGTAGGTCCACTTTTGTTTTCTATCTACATAAATGATCTTTTGGATAGGGTGGATAGCAAAGTGCGGCTGTTTGCTGATGATGCTTTGGTGTACGGGAAGTTGTCGTCGTTGAGTGACTGTAGGAGGAGACAAGATGACTTGGACAGGATTTGTGATTGGTGTAAAGAATGGTAGCTAACCCTAAATATAGAAGACAAATGTAAATTAATGCAGATGAATAGGAAAAAGAATCCTGTCATGTCTGAATACTCCATTAGTAGTGTAGTGCTTGACACAGTCACGTCGATTAAATATTTGGGCGTAACATTGCAGAGCGATATGAAGCGGGACAAGCATGTAATGGCAGTTGTGGGGAAGGTGGATAGTCGTGTTCGGTTCATTGGTAGAATTTTGGGAAGATGTGGTTCATCCGTAAAGGAGACCGCTTATAAAACACTGATACGACCTATTCTTGAGTACATCTCGAGTGTTTGGGATCCCTATCAGGTCGGATTGAGGGAGGACATAGAAGCAATTCAGAGGCGGGCTGCTAGATTTGTTACTGGTAGGTTTGATCATCACGCGAGTGTTACGGAAATGCTTGAGGAACTCGGGTGGGGAATCTCTAGAGGAAAGGAGGCGTTCTTTTCGTGAATCGCTACTGAGCAAATTTAGAGAACCAGCATTTGAGGCTGACTGCAGTACAATTTTACTGCCGCCAACTTACATTTCGCGGAAAGACCACAAAGATAAGAGAGATCAGGGCTCGTACAGAGGCATATAGGCAGTCATTTTTCCCTCGTTCTGTTTGGGAGTGGAACGGGGAGAGAAGATGCTAGTTGTGGTACGAGGTACCCCCCGCCACGCACCGTATGGTGGGTTGCGGAGTATGTATGTAGATGTAGAATGGTTCAAATGGCTCTGAGCACTATGGGACTTAACATCTAAGGTCATCAGTCCGCTAGAACTTAGAACTACTTAAACGTAACTAACCTAAGGACATCACACACATCCATGCCCGAGGCAGGATTCAAACCTGCGACCGTAGCGGTCGCTCGGTTCCAGATTGTGGCGCCTAGAACCGCTCGTCCACCTCGGCCGGCCCGCGGCAGATCGGACAGGATCACGCGACCTTGTTGCTATGATGGCAGACGCCTCGCCCAGTGGCTCATCGTGTTTTTGTTCACTGCAAGCGCCTGTGAATATCTGCGACGCTCTGCATTTCCACCAAAAGAAACTCAATGGCAGCTCTGTACTTGGAACGTATCTCCATTACAGACGTCATTTTGAAGGCTACGAATAGCGCCGCCACGTATCGGCAGTTCATGAAACAATATAGTGGCTCAAGCGGCAGTATTCCATGATGTCCCACGAAAATTCTGCGTTTTTTCAATCGAAATTGGTCGAGAAATAATGTTGCACTACTTATTGAAAGTCCCTCGTATGTAGATCTGGCTGTATTTGTTGGTTGGTCGGTTGGTTGTTATGGGGAAGGAGACCAGACAGCGTGGTCATCGGTCTCATCGGATTAGGGAAGGATGGGGAAGGAAGTCGGCCGTGCCCTTTCAGAGGCACCATCCCAGCATTTGCCTGGAGTGATTTAGGGAAATCACGGAAAACCTAAATCAGGATGGCCGGACGCGGTATTGAACCGTCGTCCTCCCGAACGCGAGTCCAGTGTCTAACCACTGCGCCACCTCGCTCGGTGCTGTATTTGTTAATAACATTAGCTTAATACATCTTTCTTTTTAATTTTGTCCTGGACCAAAAGTTATTTGCAGTGGTCAAGATAAATGGGACACGCTGTATGCGGTTGAATCTACGGACCGAGACTGTGGACGCAGATGAGCCACCAGGGATGGATAGCAACCGCCAGCGTAGGGCGGATGGTGGGCGCGGCTCCCGTAGGAGAATTACAACGATAATACGCCGCCGAATCTGGGCACACCTTGGCGGCACAGCCTTCCTCCGGTAACCTCGGCGGCGCGCGCAAATCCTCAGTCGCAATATTACGGAGTGGCCGGCGCCACCGAGCGGGCGGGCTTAGCGAGTGTCTCGGCTCAGACCCCGAGGGCCTTCGAGTGCAGAACGCGGCGAGCGGCCGAGGAGGAAGAGAAGGACGAGGACGAGGAGGCGGAAGAAGAAGAGGAAGAGGAAAGAGAGAGAGAGAGACGGAGAGGAAGAAGGCGCGACAGCGATCGACGGCTGAGCCGGCGCGCCGGAGATCCGCCTGTGAGCGGCGGGCGGTAATCGTGGGCGACATGGAAATGTCATCAGGGCGCAAACAGCCGCGCCGGGGATTAGCCGAGAGCCGCAGACATTGCGGATTAGGCTCGCCGCATCGCCGCTATTGAATCAACAAACAGAGCACAGCAGAGCCAGCCAGCACACTTCGGCTGCGCTTCAAAAATAAATATCGCATAGAGAGCGCGCGCGGGGGTGGGCAAAGAGGAGGAACAGCGGCCCAAGAAAAGGCTCCGTATTTGCCTTGGCGGACGTTTAATTCGTTGCTAGAGAAACAACGCCACGCCTCTCATCCCCGCTAACTTTCATTTCCTAAGTGCTCTCAAGGAGATTTCCGCTACCGACAACACTTCCAAAGCCCAACTTGGAAGATTTTACTTGGATCCGTTCCATTATTCCGTTGTGACACACTTTACGAAAATTGTGTTAAGCCATATTGATCTATGTGAGCAGCATAAGTACAGTTATCGTCATTTTTATGGGTTTGTGCCTTTCCTAAGTTCTGAAGCGTTTGCTCGCGCGAGATTACTAAAATGAATGATAATGTGGCTTTAAATAGAGACTGAAATTAATCATTGGAACGAAAACCGTTCAAAGTAAGTGGAGCAGACGGCTATTGTTGATGGTGGGTGTATCTTTGTTACTAACTAAATTGACTTCTAGAAAAATGCTATTAAATATAAAAAAGATTATATCTTTTAATACCACCATCAGTTTTGCGTGGCTGTTATCTGTTATTTACGGACGAAATGGAATCATAGGCCGAATCATTTAAGGTTCCGCCCTTGCATAAAACTTTGTAAAATGCTTCGTTATGATCGGCAGTTAATCTCAGCGACGCTGTAGCAAGTTGCAAATGAATAAATGGGAGAATGCTAATTGTATCGGCCCATCGGCCCTTGCATCTTCATGACACGATCCGTTAAGCTTGTATTGGTCGTTGGCTGTAACACTAAAACATTAAAATATTTCTTGTGTCGTATTAAAATATTTCTTGTGTCGTATATCTACTAGATGATCTGTTAAAAGGAGTGCTCATGAGACCTAAGTAATTTACATTAATTTAATTGCAAATGGTTCTGAAGCTAATACATAACACTTACATCACATTTGTCTACCCAAAAGAAAGATTAATTAATGATACACAAGTAAAGCAGCTATAGTGTGTCCTATCAGTATAAAGGCTAACAGACAAGAGAGAGAGATACAAGCAGGGACGCTCTTCACTTACTTCCTAAAACAAAAGAACGTATTAGAATCGATCGCAATCAGCCACAGACTGACTCGCGCTATACCTTAGAAATATTATTTATGAAAGAATAATTTCACAAAATTAATTTACGTAAATTATTTAGATTTGAAGTTATTTACAGTAAATAGATAAGTGCATATTTTTGTGCTTTCCGTCGTTTTTGCGACGTTAAAATTGCATGAAAATACGTGAGTCTGTCCATGTAATGCTTCAGTTCCTTCCACAACACAGGCCAACGATGGAAAAACTTGTTGCTGAAAATGCCTTACTCTTATGTTTTTTACAGTGGTAAATCCAAATATGATACTTAAAAAACTGTATCACCCACCATTTCTTCACATTTTATAGTTAAATTTATTAATTTAAGCGATTTTTTAAAGAATTTAACAGCTTTTATATAGTTAGAATAATTTAAAAAGGAGGTGTAATGAATGTAGATGACTTTGGTAGCACTGCTGAAAAATATTTTCTGGCAAAAAAAGGTCGATTCTATTTTTGTGTTAACAGATGATGTTTTGTTTAGTGTCAACCTAACCTCACTTTCCCATTTCCTGTACATGTGCTCAGTACAATGTCTAATCGTGGTTGTAAAAACTCTGCTCACAGTTTTTGTTATATGTATGGTGAATATGTGATAAAAAAACACCAAAGCAACATTACAGACTCTTGAGAAAAAGGTTTATCTATCATACTTTGGATCTAAACTTGGTGATCAAGATAAATCTTGGGCGCTGCATAAGGTATGTTATGTGTCTGTTGAAGATCTGAGAAAGTGGTCCAAAAAGGAGAAAAAAAGCCTTTACATTTGCTGTTCCTGTGATATGGAGGGAGCCAAGAAATCATTCCAATGATTGCTACTTTTGCAATGTTGATATTACTGGTCATAATTCGAGAAACAAGAAAGTAATAAGCTACCCTAACCTTCTGTCCACCATGTGACCAGTAGGGCATGGTGTAGATTTGCCGGTCCCTGAACCACCAGATGATTTAAATTCTATTCCAACAGAAGTATTTTCTGATGTACAATGTGATTTAGATGAACCAGATGATGATGAATTCCATTGTAATACAGAAAGTCTAGGGCCCAGATTGTTTATTCAGACCGAGCTTAACGATTTGGTTAGGGATTTGGGCTTAAGAAAAAGCTGAACTGATTGACTCTAGATTAAAAGAAAAGAAATTATTGGCAGTTGGAACCAGCATATACATTTATAGAAAAAGGGAGCAGCAATTTTCCAAGTTTTTTCAACAAGAAGATGATTTAGTGTACTGCTCAGACATTCCCAGTCTGATGAAAGAGTTTGGTATTGAATACAAAAAGGAAGACTGAAGGCTGTTTAATGATTCATGCAAAACTAGTTTAAAGGCTGTTTTATTACACAATGGTAACATGTATGCATCTATGCCTGTTTAACATTCTGTGCATATGAAAGAAAGCTATGAAAACCTAAAAATTGTGCTAAATAAAACAGGTTATTCTGCTCATGGTTGGTTGATATGTGGCGATCTAAAGGTAACATCCATGCTACTTGGTCAGCAAGGTGGCTTTACCAAACTTCCATGTTTCTTGTGTGAATGGGACAATAGGGCTAGGGATCAACACTGGTGCAGAAAGAACTGGCCTGTGAGGGAGTCTTTAAAACCTGGTAAGAGGAACATTCTACGCAAAAACCTTGTAGATCCAAAAAACGTACTCATACCACTTCTGTATATAAAGTTAGGCCTAATGAAACAGTTTGTAAAGTCTTTGCCTAAAGATGGACCATGTTTTAAGTATCTCTGCCAAAAGTTTCCACACCTTTCAGAAGCTAAACTAAAGGAAGGCGTCTTTGTCGGACCTGGCATTACAAAATCGATATTTGATGTTAACTTTGAATCCACAATGACCTTAAGTGAGAAAGAAGCATGGGTACCATTCAAGCAAGTCGTTACGAAGTTCTTAGGACATGAAGAAGACCCAGAATATATTTCTATTATAGCTACAAAGAAGTTTAAAACTTTAGGATGTTTAATGAGCCTGAAAGTTCACTTTTTGAATAGTCACCTTGATTACTTCCTGGACAATATGTGAGATGTTAGTGAGGAGTAAAGAGAGCGTTTTCACCAGGACATTAAAGTGGTGGGGAAACGCTACCAAGGCCACTGGAACACCAACATGATGGGGGACTACTGTTGGTCATTTCACAGAGAAGTTCAACAAGCGACTCATCGTAGGAAAAGCTACACAAGAAGCTTCAAAGAAAAAAGAGAAAGAAAATACAAACCAATTCCAGCTGACAAGTGAAACATATAATCATAGTTTTAAGTTGCCTACTGTAAATACAAACCATGCTTATGTTGTAACAAAGCGTTTCATTAATTTCCCCATTTACCGTATAGCGTAGGATTTTTATACTATATACTAAAAGGCATACTGCTCGAAAACTATGAGTGATACAAAAAAACTAAGGCTAGATTTGGATTCATCTCATAAAAATCTATAAAGATCAACTATCAAAGTAAAAAAAAGTTTTAAAAATATTTTCGTTGAACTCTGTAATTTTTCCATCTTTGTATTGGTAACTATGCTCACTGAAGAACTTCAATTCTTCTTCTTACTTTCTTGTTTCCTATTTTTCTAGTACTCGTTCATCTTCTCCCCATGTCGTCTTTTCCTCTGTTTTGTCCTTGTTGTTCCCGATTTCTTATTTAGCCACCCGGATAGGCGTGCGTGTTTTAAGGCGCCGCTTCAGTGACGCGGAGATGCGCCGGCCCCAGAACGAATCCGTCCGGCGGATTAACGAAAGTCGGCGTGCCGGCCAGCCTGGATGTGGTTTCTAGGCGGTTTCCCACATTCCTCTAGGTGAGTACCGGGCTCACATCAAAGTCCTGCCTAACACGATTCGCAAACATTTTCGTTCATTTTCACATGAATAAGATTACACGCAGACAGCTGAGTACACGTATTCTGTCCCAGGGGGAGGGGGTGAGAGGGGCGGGGCAGCGACGGAATGACATCCAGCCACCACGCCGAATCAGTTAATAATTATGTCGATCATGCGTTGATGCGGGTCAAAGGCACAGGAGAAAGCAGAAGAAAGAAGAAGTTCCCAATTTCTTATTTGAAACTCTTCTAAATTTTGTATTTTTTTTTAACATTCTTTCTGTTGTTCACGATTCCAATTCTTTTCTTATTTCTCTAATTCATGAGACTGCCGATTTCTTTTTCCAACAATACAAGAATATTTATGTCGTTAGCCTGTTTTCATTCAAACACCTTTTAGCCGTCTAAATTTCCAAAGTGCTATTGCATTGTGTTACCAGTTTCGCTTATATATTACGTCTTTAGGGCCCCTGACCGACTTGTGGGAAGATTCCAACCTCGGTTCCGGTCAAAATAGGAGCCAGCATTCAAAGACTGGTATCTGTGGACTTTTGATACAGCGATCACTTCAAACATCATCTGTCGACTAAGATGACGTTGGAAGGGATCGCTGAACCAAAAATCTATTTTGACCGGAACCGAGGCTGGAATCTTCCCAGACGTCGGTCAGGGGGCCTGAAGATGGTGCAATATATCGCTGAAACTGGTATCCCAATACAATGACAGTTTCGACATTTAGACAGCTGAAACGTGTTCGATCTGACATTCTGTACTAAACAGCCGAAGTTCTGCAACCGTCCCTGAAAAAATGGACATACAGAGGCTGTTCTCATTCATTCGGCAGAGGTGTCCAGCGAATATTCTTTAAATCAGTAAATGGGACATTTTATATGTTTCCATTTCTGTTGAGATTTGGCGAGAGTAAAAAAAAGGAAATGGTAGATGGCGGGAAGCCAACTAAGTGTCCAGGAAAAGGATAAACAGGAACCTGAATTGAAGAAGGAAATTTTGTAGCTGTTTTGGTTTCTGAAGTCTAAGGTACTAAAACAGAGTCCATATGATGTGCTGAACGATATGTTCAATGGCACAAAGTAAACTCGAAAAGCCGGGCGTAGTGGCCGAGCGTTCTAGGCGCTACAATCTGGAACCGCGCGACCGCTACGGTCGTAGGTTCGAATCCTGCCTCGGGCATGGGTGTGTGTGATGCTCTTAGGTTAGTTAGGTTTAAGTAGTTCTACGTTCTAGGAGACTGATGACCTCAGATGTTAAGTCCCATAGTGCTCAGAGCCATTTGAACCATTTAAACTCGAAAAACAGTGGGGAATTAAAGCAGATTCCAGATGATACTCAACGAGAGGCTAAGCAGCGTCAACATTAAATGAATGGACGTAAGGAGTAAAGGAAACTCTACACCATCTGTAGGGGCCAGCGAAAATTTGCAAGAGAAAAAGACTTAGAGGAAAGAATTTGTAATTATGAGGCAGAAATAGACGACAGTATCACAGAAGTAGGGCGATACACAAAATCATCTGTGGAAGGCCTAGTAGTTAACAATGAGTTCCCAGAAAGCTCATATAGTACAGTTTCACAGCAAAAAAGTTTCGGGCAGGAGGCTTGTATAGAAACTGAAATAGAAGAGCAACTTTATCCTAGGAGACGGAATCTGGTTTTGAAACCGTTGTAGCACTGTTAGAGGTTCATGAAGTTCTAGCTGTGCTTGAAAAAAAGGACCTGTCGGGAAAAGTATCTCACTGAATGCCAAAGCTAGAACAGGACCAGAAATAAACGAGAAAACGGTACCTTTCTGTGCGTTCAAAGTTCTCTGAGGCTGTAGATACTTCAATGCGGAATACCACAGTAGGCTCTTCAGCTGAGGAGGAAAGGACACCGCTGTAGTGGATAATCACAGCAGTCAGTCAGACAAAGCTACAAAGAAATATCGGATGCCAGAAGAAATACTTTAATCATCACGTAAATTGATATGGAGGAGGGAAGAAAGGGAAGGAAACGGAAGGTACTATGGATATCAGCTGCATCGGGATTTCATGCGAAATCAGCGGCAACGAGTGAAAATGTGGGCCACACCGGGACTCGAACCCAGGATCTCCTGCTTCCTAGGCAGTTGCGTCAAACACTGCATCTACATCTACATCTACATCTATACTCCGCGAGCCACCTTACGGTGTGTGGCGGAGGGTACTTATTGTACCACTATCTGATCCCCCCTTCCCTGTTCCATTCACGAATTGTGCGTGGGAAGAACGACTGCTTGTAAGTCTCCGTATTTGCTCTAATTTCTCGGATCTTTTCGTTGTGATCATTACGCGAGATATATGTGGGCGGTAGTAATATGTTGCCCATCTCTTCCCGGAATGTGCTCTCTCGTAATTTCGATAATAAACCTCTCCGTATTGCGTAACGCCTTTCTTGAAGTGTCCGCCACTGGAGCTTGTTCAGCATCTCCGTAACGCTCTCGCGCTGACTAAATGTCCCCATGACGAATCGCGCTGCTTTTCGCTGGATCATGTCTATCTCTTCTATTAATCCAACCTGGTAAGGGTCCCATACTGATGAGCAATACTCAAGAATCGGACGAACAAGCGTTTTGTAAGCTACTTCTTTCGTCGATGAGTCACATTTTCTTAGAATTCTTCCTATGAATCTCAACCTGGCGCCTGCTTTTCCCACTTCAGATCGCTCCGGATAGTAACTCCTAAGTATTTTACGGTCGTTACCGCTTCCAATGATTTACCACCTATGGCATAATCGTACTGGAATGGATTTCTGCCCCTATGTATGCGCACTATATTACATTTATCTACGTTTAGGGAAAGCTGCCAGCTGTCGCACCATGCATTAATCCTCTGCAGGTCCTCCTGGAGTACGTACGAGTCTTCTGCTGTTGCTACTTTCTTGTAGACAACCGTGTCATCTGCAAATAGCCTCACGGAGCTACCGATGTTGTCAACTAAGTCATTTATGTATATTGTAAACAATAAAGGTCCTATCACGCTTCCCTGCGGTTCTCCCGAAATTACCTCTACATCTGCAGATTTTGAACCGTTAAGAATGACATGTTGTGTTCTTTCTTCTAGGAAATCCTGAATCCAATCACAAACCTGGTCCGATATTCCGTAAGCTCGTATTTTTTTCACTAAACGTAAGTGCGGAACCGTATCAAATGCCTTCCTGAAGTCCAGGAATACGGCATCAATCTGCTCGCCAGTGTCTACGGCACTGTGAATTTCTTGGGCAAATAGGGCGAGCTGAGTTTCACATGATCTCTGTTTGCGGAATCCATGTTGGTTATGATGAAGGAGATTTGTATTATCTAAGAACGTCATAATACGAGAACACAAAACATGTTCCATTATTCTACAACAGATTGACGTAAGCGAAATAGGCCTATAATTATTCGCATCTGATTTATGACCCTTCTTGAAAATGGGAACGACCTGCGCTTTCTTCCAGTCGCTACGTACTTTACGTTCTTCCAGCGATCTACGATAAATTGCTGATAGAAAGGGGGCAAGTTCTTTAGCATAATCACTGTAGAATCTTAAGGGTATCTCGTCTGGTCCGGATGCTTTTCCGCTACTAAGTGATAGCAGTTGTTTTTCAATTCCGATATCGTTTATTTCAATATTTTCCATTTTGGCGTCCGTGCGACGGCTGAAGTCAGGGACCGTGTTACGATTTTCCGCAGTGAAACAGTTTCGGAACACTGAATTCAGTATTTCTGCCTTTCTTCGGTCGTCCTCTGTTTCAGTGCCATCGTGGTCAACGAGTGACTGAATAGGGGATTTAGATCCGCTTACCGATTTTACATATGACCAAAACTTTTTAGGGTTCTTGTTTAGATTGTTTGCCAATGTTTTATGTTCGAATTCGTTGAATGCTTCTCTCATTGCTCTCTTTACGCTCTTTTTCGCTTCGTTCAGCTTTTCCTTATCAGCTATGATTCGACTACTCTTAAACCTATGATGAAGCTTTCTTTGTTTCCGTAGTACCTTTCGTACATGATTGTTATACCACGGTGGATCTTTCCCCTCGCTTTGGACCTTAGTCGGTACGAACTTATCTAAGGCGTACTGGACGATGTTTCTGAATTTTTTCCATTTTTGTTCCACATCCTCTTCCTCAGAAATGAACGTTTGATGGTGGTCACTCAGATATTCTGCGATTTGTGCCCTATCACTCTTGTTAAGCAAATATATTTTCCTTCCTTTCTTGGCATTTCTTATTACACTTGTAGTCATTGATGCAACCACTGACTTATGATCACTGATACCCTCTTCTACATTCACGGAGTCGAAAAGTTCCGGTCTATTTGTTGCTATGAGGTCTAAAACGTTAGCTTCACGAGTTGGTTCTCTAACTATCTGCTCGAAGTAATTCTCGGACAAGGCAGTCAGGATAATGTCACAAGAGTCTCTGTCCCTGGCTCCAGTTCTGATTGTGTGACTATCCCATTCTATACCTGGTAGATTGAAGTCTCCCCCTATTACAATAGTATGATCACGAAACTTCTTCACGACGTTCTGCAGGTTCTCTCTGAGGCGCTCAACTACTACGGTTGCTGATGCAGGTGGTCTATAGAAGCATCCGACTATCATATCTGACCCACCTTTGATACTTAACTTAACCCAGATTATTTCACATTCGCATTCGCTAATAACTTCACTGGATATTATTGAATTCTTTACTGCTATAAATACTCCTCCACCATTGGCGTTTATCCTATCCTTGCGGTATATATTCCATTCTGTGTCTAGGATTTCGTTACTGTTCACTTCCGGTTTTAACCAACTTTCCGTTCCTAATACTATATGCGCACTATTTCCTTCAATAAGAGATACTAATTCAGGAACCTTGCCCTGGATACTCCTGCAGTTTACCAATATTACGTTAACTTTTCCTGTTTTTGGTCTCTGAGGACGGACGTTCTTTATCAACGATGATAATGTCCTCTCTGGTAAGCCGTCAGGTATTTTATCGTTTCGCCCAAGGGGGGGGGGGGGGGTCCCTCTAACCTAAAAAACCCCCGTGTGCACGCCACACGTACTCTGCTACCCTAGTAGCTGCTTCCGGTGTGTAGTGCACGCCTGACCTGTCTAGGGGGGCCCTACAGTTCTCCACCCAATAACGGAGGTCGATGAATTTGCAACCATTATAGTCGCAGAGTCGTCTGAGCCTCTGGTTTAGACCCTCCACACGGCTCCAAACCAGAGGACCGCGATCGACTCTGGGCACTATGCTGCAGATATTAAGCTCAGCTTGCACTCCGCGTGCGATGCTGGTTGTCTTCACCAAATCAGCCAGCCGCCGGAAGGAACCAAGGATGGCCTCAGAACCCAAGCGGCAGGCGTCATTCGTTCCGACATGTGCTACTATCTGCAGCCGGTCACACCCAGTGCGTTCAATAGCTGCCGGAAGGGCCTCCTCCACATTACGGACGAGACCCCCCGGCAAGCACACCGAGTGCACACTGGCATTCTTCCCCGACCTACCCGCTATTTTCCTGAGGGGCTCCATAACCGCCCGGACACAGTGTTTATCGCACTTGTGTGGACTATCTGGGTACGGTTCCCGGCCGACCCGCACTCTTACTTAGAGCCAACTATCTCCACAGTCCCTGTCGATGTCCTCCATGCTCTATACTTCGAGATTCCCGCAGGATGTCGGACGTAACTGAGTATCCACACTGAAGGTAGTGGATCAGTTGCCCATCAAGGGGAATCAATCGTATGAATGCGTGATATTTGTTCTTTCGGACATGTCCGATAATGTTACCCATGTGGAAGGATACTTATTTGACCGTGATTAATGTTACCCCTGTGGTAGGATACTTATTTGACCGTGATCGTGAGTAATGGGAGGTACAGGACTTATTTTGTTTCTGTAAAGATTTCTGTAGAAAGGAAGCAATAGCAGAACAAACGGAAATCGAATCAACGTTCTATTAGCAATCAAGTAAAGGGTAGTCATGTAAGACGAAACGACCACCAGCCTAATTAGCCAATGTTGTACCAAGTACTAGTATGGCTCATAAGGAAATTTAACTATTGGGATTGACCTTACTTGGAACTGGAATTATGTTTTGCTGATAAGATCAAGGTAGTAACGCAGTTTAGCAAGTAATGTACCAGTGATTCGACTTTAACTACACAGGAGAAGTATTATTACATTCAGGCAACAACTGGAGCTCAATAACACTATCTGTACATTACGGTAGGAAACTGTAGTTGTTGTGGTCTTCAGTCCTGAGACTGGTTTGGTGCAGCTCTCCATGCTACTCTATCCTGTGCAAGCTTCTTCATCTCCCAGTACCTAGTGCAGCCTACATCCTTCTGAATCTGCTTAGTGTATTATCTCTTGGTCTCCCTCTACGATTTTTACCCTCCACGCTGCCATCCAATACTAAATTGGTGATCCCTCGATGTCTCAGAACATGTCCTACCAACCGATCCCTTCTTCTAGTCAAGTTGTGCCACAAACTCCTCTTCTCCCCAATTCTATTCAAATGGTTCAAATGGCTCTGAGCACTATGGGACTCAACAGTTTAGGTCGTAAGTCCCCTAGAACTTAGAACTACTTAAACCTAACTAACCTAAGGACATCACACACACACATGCCCGAGGCAGGATTCCAACCTGCGACCGTAGCAGTCCCGCGGTTCCGGACTGCAGTGCCAGAACCGCTAGACCACCGCGGCCGGCCCCCAATTCTATTCAATACCTCCTCATTAGTTATGTGATCTAACCATCTAATCTTCAGCATTCTTCTGTAGCACCACATTTCGAAACCTTCTATTCTCTTCTTGTCCAAATTATTTATCGTCCATGTTTCACTTCCATACATGGGTACACTCCATACAAATACTTTCAGAAACGACTTCCTGACACTTAAATCTATACTCGAAATTAACAAATTTCTCTTCTTCAGAAACGCTTTCCTTGCCATTGCCAGTCTACATTTTATATCCTCTCTACTTCGACCATCATCAGTTATTTTGCTCCCCAAATAGCAAAACTCCTTTACTACTTTAAGTGTCTAAGTTTCTAATCTAATTCCCTCAGCATCACCCGACTTAATTCGACTACATTCCATTATCCTCGTTTTGCTTTTGTTGAAGTTCATCTTATACCCTCCTTTCAAGACACTGTCCATTCCGTTAAACTGCTCTTCCATGTCCTCTGCTGTCTCTGGCGAACCTCAAAGTTTTTATTTCTTCTCCATGGATTTTAATACCTACTCCGAACTTTTCTTTTGTTTCCTTTATTGCTTGCTCAATAAACAAATTGAATAACATCGGGGAGAGGCTACAACCCTGTCTCACTCCCTTCCCAACCACTGCTTCCCTATCAGACCCCTCGACTCTCATAACTGCTATCTGCTTTCTGTACAAATTGTAAATAGCCTTTCGCTCCCTGTATTTTACCCCTGCCACCTTCAGAATTTGAAAGAGAGTATTCCAATCACCATTGTCAAAAGATTTCTCTAAGTCTACAAATGCTAGAAACGTACGTTTGCCTTTCCTTAATCTTTCTTCTAAGATAAGTCGTAAGGTCACTATTGCCTCACGTGTTCCAACATTTCTACGGAATCCAAACTGATCTTCCCCGAGGTCGCCTTCTATCAGTTTTTCCATTCGTCTGTAAAGAATTCGCGTTGGTATTTTGCAGTTGTGACTTATTAAACTGATAGCTCGGTAATTTTCACATCTGTCAAGACCTGCTTTCTTTGGGATTGGAATTATTATATCATTCTTGAAGTCTGAGGGCATTTCGCCTGTCTCATACATCTTGCTCACCAGATGGTAGAGTTTTGTCAGGACTGGCTCTCCCAAGGCTGTCAGTAGTTCTAATGGAATGTTGTCTACTCCGGGAGCCTTGTTTCGAATCAGGTCTTTCAGTGCTCTGTCAAACTCTTCACGCAGTATCATATCTCCCATTTCATCTTCATCTACATCCTCTTCCATTTCCATAATATTGTCCTCAGGTACATCGCCCTTGTACGAAGTTAATGATCATTATAGGTAAATGATTACTAATAAGGAGCACTTCTGACTTGGGCAGGGGGCTCTTCTTTGTCAGTTTAATTATTGGGAGTTAATATCACTGAAATATTATCGAGTAACTGTATGTTTTATATAGATTGTTGCTCGTATTCCCAAAGAACATTTACTTCCTAATACTATTTAGTTCAGATGTGATACCTGAATTTAGTATAGTTTGAATAGTTGTAGCTATCTGCTTTCTATAGTACATATACGTTTTTAGAATAAAAGTCGTATTTCATGAGTAATGTTATTTTATCATGAAATTTAAATCTGGATCAACTATTAGCATGAGGACACAGAAACTACTCTATCATTAGACTCTGATCTAGGCTGAACATTTTAGTCACAACACAATATTAGAGACGCTGTAACTATATAATACATGAAATAATAAACACTGTTACTTCGATAAGGAAAATCTGTAAACTGGATACTTCAAATCTTCTCTTAGTAACTGTATTTTGATGAAACTTTAACTATCCTTTTATGAAAATTATGTGGAGTATTTCAAAACTTACGCTCACTAAATAATCATCCACTTTACAACTCTGAATTATCGTACCTCTTGAGAGAGGAGCTGTCTAGTAAACGACTAAGGATAAATAAAATTTACAGAACACAAACTTATTATTGAAAAGGAAACCACATGACTGCTCCATACAATTATATAGCGCTCACTGTGCTGTAGTTTGGCCGGTACGGCGTACCCAATAAAATCCAAACTCATTATAGGCATACCGGTCAAACTTCCTTTTTAAATCTGAAAAAATAGCCCAACTGTAAATTGCCGAATGTATTTCAGAAAGAAAATCGGAAATAATTATTTTCTTGTTTAGAGTTACCTCGTGTCACAACTCGGAATTAAAATAGAAGCGAATATTATTCTCTTTGATTAACACTTCTTCAACCGGCCGGATGTATAATAAATCATGCTGAGCTATTCGCAACATTGTCAGCTTTGCTTCTTTAGGCGGTAAACGCTTCGTTGTCTGTTTTCAGTGCCATTGAATTGAGTCTGTTTCGTTAGGTACTGTTTGTGTGAAGGGTGTGTGTCCTTTTACATACAGCATAATTCCAAAGTAACAATGAGTTAATGGTTGCAAATTCATCGACCTCCGTTATTGGGTGGAGAACTGTAGGGCCCCCCTAGACAGGTCAGGCGTGCACTACACACCGGAAGCAGCTACTAGGGTAGCAGAGTACGTGTGGCGTGCACACGGGGGTTTTTTAGGTTAGAGGGACCCCCCCCCCCCCCTTGGGCGAAACGATAAAATACCTGACGGCTTACCAGAGAGGACATTATCATCGTTGATAAAGAACGTCCGTCCTCAGAGACCAAAAACAGGAAAAGTTAACGTAGTATTGGTAAACTGCAGGAGTATCCAGGGCAAGGTTCCTGAATTAGTATCTCTTATTGAAGGAAATAGTGCGCATATAGTATTAGGAACGGAAAGTTGGTTAAAACCGGAAGTGAACAGTAACGAAATCCTAGACACAGAATGGAATATATACCGCAAGGATAGGATAAACGCCAATGGTGGAGGAGTATTTATAGCAGTAAAGAATTCAATAATATCCAGTGAAGTTATTAGCGAATGCGAATGTGAAATAATCTGGGTTAAGTTAAGTATCAAAGGTGGGTCAGATATGATAGTCGGATGCTTCTATAGACCACCTGCATCAGCAACCGTAGTAGTTGAGCGCCTCAGAGAGAACCTGCAGAACGTCGTGAAGAAGTTTCGTGATCATACTATTGTAATAGGGGGAGACTTCAATCTACCAGGTATAGAATGGGATAGTCACACAATCAGAAATGGAGCCAGGGACAGAGACTCTTGTGACATTATCCTGACTGCCTTGTCCGAGAATTACTTCGAGCAGATAGTTAGAGAACCAACTCGTGAAGCTAACGTTTTAGACCTCATAGCAACAAATAGACCGGAACTTTTCGACTCCGTGAATGTAGAAGAGGGTATCAGTGATCATAAGTCAGTGGTTGCATCAATGACTACAAGTGTAATAAGAAATGCCAAGAAAGGAAGGAAAATATATTTGCTTAACAAGAGTGATAGGGCACAAATCGCAGAATATCTGAGTGACCACCATCAAACGTTCATTTCTGAGGAAGAGGATGTGGAACAAAAATGGAAAAAATTCAGAAACATCGTCCAGTACGCTTTAGATAAGTTCGTACCGACTAAGGTCCAAAGCGAGGGGAAAGATCCACCGTGGTATAACAATCATGTACGAAAGGTACTACGGAAACAAAGAAAGCTTCATCATAGGTTTAAGAGTAGTCGAATCATAGCTGATAAGGAAAAGCTGAACGAAGCGAAAAAGAGCGTAAAGAGAGCAATGAGAGAAGCATTCAACGAATTCGAACATAAAACATTGGCAAACAATCTAAACAAGAACCCTAAAAAGTTTTGGTCATATGTAAAATCGGTAAGCGGATCTAAATCCCCTATTCAGTCACTCGTTGACCACGATGGAACCGAAACAGAGGACGACCGAAGAAAGGCAGAAATACTGAATTCAGTGTTCCGAAACTGTTTCACTGCGGAAAATCGTAACACGGTCCCTGACTTCAGCCGTCGCACGGACGCCAAAATGGAGAATATTGAAATAAACGATATCGGAATTGAAAAACAACTGCTATCACTTAGTAGCGGAAAAGCATCCGGACCAGACGAGATACCCTTAAGATTCTACAGTGATTATGCTAAAGAACTTGCCCCCTTTCTATCAGCAATTTATCGTAGATCGCTGGAAGAACGTAAAGTACCTAGCGACTGGAAGAAAGCGCAGGTCGTTCCCATTTTCAAGAAGGGTCATAAATCAGATGCGAATAATTATAGGCCTATTTCGCTTACGTCAATCTGTTGTAGAATAATGGAACATGTTTTGTGTTCTCGTATTATGACGTTCTTAGATAATACAAATCTCCTTCATCATAACCAACATGGATTCCGCAAACAGAGATCATGTGAAACTCAGCTCGCCCTATTTGCCCAAGAAATTCACAGTGCCGTAGACACTGGCGAGCAGATTGATGCCGTATTCCTGGACTTCAGGAAGGCATTTGATACGGTTCCGCACTTACGTTTAGTGAAAAAAATACGAGCTTACGGAATATCGGACCAGGTTTGTGATTGGATTCAGGATTTCCTAGAAGAAAGAACACAACATGTCATTCTTAACGGTTCAAAATCTGCAGATGTAGAGGTAATTTCGGGAGTACCGCAGGGAAGCGTGATAGGACCTTTATTGTTTACAATATACATAAATGACTTAGTTGACAACATCGGTAGCTCCGTGAGGCTATTTGCAGATGACACGGTTGTCTACAAGAAAGTAGCAACATCAGAAGACTCGTACGTACTCCAGGAGGACCTGCAGAGGATTAATGCATGGTGCGACAGCTGGCAGCTTTCCCTAAACGTAGATAAATGTAATATAGTGCGCATACATAGGGGCAGAAATCCATTCCAGTACGATTATGCCATAGGTGGTAAATCATTGGAAGCGGTAACGACCGTAAAATACTTAGGAGTTACTATCCAGAGCGATCTGAAGTGGAATGATCACAAAAAACAAATAGTGGGAAAAGCAGGCGCCAGGTTGAGATTCATAGGAAGAATTCTAAGAAAATGTGACTCATCGACGAAAGAAGTAGCTTACAAAACGCTTGTTCGTCCGATTCTTGAGTATTGCTCATCAGTATGGGACCCTTACCAGGTTGGATTAATAGAAGAGATAGACATGATCCAGCGAAAAGCAGCGCGATTCGTCATGGGGACATTTAGTCAGCGCGAGAGCGTTACGGAGATGCTGAACAAGCTCCAGTAACGGACACTTCAAGAAAGGCGTTACGCAATACGGAGAGGTTTATTATCGAAATTACGAGAGAGCACATTCCGGGAAGAGATGGGCAACATATTACTACCGCCCACATATATCTCGCGTAATGATCACAACGAAAAGATCCGAGAAATTAGAGCAAATACGGAGACTTACAAGCAGTCGTTCTTTCCACGCACAATTCGTGAATGGAACAGGGAAGGGGGGATCAGATAGTGGTACAATAAGTACCCTCCGCCACACACCGTAAGGTGGCTCGCGGAGTATAGATGTAGATGTAGATGTAGAGATTGCGTAACTGGTTAAATAGTGGCCAACGAAGAGCTCCAGATGATAACAGGGAAGCTGAAGATAACAGTGCTACCTGTGACTAACCAGACCCTTCAAAAAGACCGATCGTCTCAAAGGACAAAGATTTTGAGTAGGAACTTACGAATGTAGGAAGTAATTCAATTATTCCTTCTGGTCAAATAAGTTCAGTGGTTCTGGAATATCCAGAATACAGGTCGGAGTCTCAGTACAATTATGTTAAAACTGAAAAAAGCTGACTGGCAGCTAAAGAATGGGTTAATGGGGAAGTTACATATCTTGGAAATGCTAAATAAGTGCAGTAAAATAGTTTAAGAAAGAAAATACGTGAACATAAAAAATCAATGAGACATAAAAGTGCAGAGCAGGTTAAAGCTAGTGCCGAGAGCAGACCTTTAGATAGAGGAGTAGATAAAATGTTTGTTACCTACTGTGAGAATACAGCTAGTGTGTTTAGAACAGTACATAAAGAGGCAAAGCTAAGAAGACCATTCAGTGATTTTCCAATAGACATTCAAGTCGAGGAATTTAGTGGTTTGGATATGGGGAGAGTCTTACATTCTAAATTGAGTTGTAACAACATTACCTTTACGGAAATGAGGAAGAAAATAGCTAATCACCTTATAAAAAGAAAATATTAAAATAAGTGTTGTGGTAGACGAGTCCACTACGTGCAGTAGTTTACCTGTATTTGTGTTGTGTTTGAGATGCGTCACGTCAGAAAACACTGTAGTTTATACTTCTTTTTTTATCATTGAACTTAAAGACACAAAATCAAGCTCAAACATGGATGCCGTTTTGCAGAATCTGAGTTCTTATGGTTTTTCTCCTGCTTACTTCAAAGATAACTTTGTTGGGTTTTCAAGTGACAGAGCCGGTAACGCATGGAAAGAGAAATGGAGTTGTTGTGGCCTTGCAGAACATGTTTCCTCACTTGACTATTTGACACTGTGCTAACCACAGACTCGAACAAGTAGTAGATGACACGAGAGATGAGTTCGAAGATCTTACTCATTTCTATTTTCCCTTTGGTAAACTGTATTCTGTCTACAGCATGTCAATTAAAAAGGAAGCCCAGCTTAGGGAATGTGCAGCAGATCTTAGCGAAAAACAAAATTAAGTTGGGAAAGTATGTACTATCAGATGTGTTGCCTCTAGTGCTAGAACTGTGAAATCTGCTTGGAATAACTATAGACCTCTTGTCAGACTTTTCACAGAAGCTGCTGCTGATAAATACAGGGACCCCAGAGGAAGGTCTAAATATGCAGGTCTTTGCAAAACTTGAACTTCTTCTGAATTTCTCTAATTGAGCTCTCAGATTTATCTTTGCTTATTCAACAAAGAGACGTGAGTATTACCGAAGCTGACAGGACAATAAAATGTAGTATCTGAGTACGGGAGACCATGACATCTTCTCCAGGTTCTCATGCTGAAGTCGCAGCTAAAGCACCTAAAAACAAAGTCCTTAAAGACTTTGAATTACACAACAAAAATAAGGTTCAAATAAACAGTGGCCCGCTTTACCGAGGTCTTGCTGAAAATTTGAAACACCGAGATGTTACCAGCCATAGACATGCATTCCATATAGACTCTCAGACCAAGCATAGCAGCACAGAAAATGAAAGGAAGCAGAGGACTGAAGTGTTGTTCAAAGATCTTGCTCTTGTAGCGACAAAGCTTTGGCTGCAAGATACTGACACAGCTTGTGGAGATAGGAGCATCTCTAATATATGTGACATTTTCCTGCATCAGGGATTAAGAAAATATATTCAGCCATTCAGGGAATACATGGACACGAACATGAAACCTAAGTACCTTGAACAGTTACTACAAATAATTGATTCAATTCCAATTTCCAAATCTGAATGTGAAAGAACATTTAGTGCTATGAATGGCATACGCACTAAAAAAAGGAACAGTTTGTTGGTAGAACGTACTGGAAGATTAATTCTCCTAAGAAGCGTTGGACAGCCATTCGAAAAATTTAATACAGAAATTTATGTGCAGTCTTGGTTCAAATGGTTCAAAATGGCTCTAAGTAGTGTGGGACTCAACATCTGAGGTCATCAGTCCCCTAGACTTAGAGCTACTTAAACCTAACTAACCAAAGGACAGCACAAACATCCATGCCCAAGGCAGGATTCGAACCTGCGACCGTAGCAGCAGCGCAGTGGCGGACTGGAGCGCCTAGAACAGCACGGCCACACCGGCCGGCAGTCTTGGTTCAGATTAGAACGAAGACCAGCTGAAGAAACAGTGCGCCGAAAACGAGTCCATGTAGAACTCCTTAAGTGATTTATGGTGAGTACCACTTCATTTTTTTCAGCTGCAGCACTGAGTACTCAACTAATAATGTGATATGAAGGTAGTGGCAGTGTCGATCTCCTGTGCTATTCAACAAAAGGCTGCAAAAGTAACCATGGCTCTTGCTGTGTAACAAGCTCTGAAAATTCTCTTCTTAGCGTCTGATTTTCGTAAAAAGAGCAAACTAAAGTATGCCATGAATATAAGCCAAATTACTTCTGCATCCGAGGCTATATTATGTAATATTGTAGTTCTTCACCTCTTTCAGTTCAGAAGATGCGCACGCTTTGCCTGCTAGTCACCGACTGCCTCCGACCACAAACGAGCATTACAGTTCGACCGCCAGATCCACCTTTTCTATTCCCGCCTAGGCAGTTTCATTGCAGAGAAACTTCCCTCCAAGTTTTACATGATTACAAACCTCCTTCCCCTATGCATGAACCAGTATTACAAGTAAAGCTTTTTAATATTTTTATCTTTTACAGTATATTACTTTTGAAATTACACCCATAGATTGACTACAGTTACATAAATGATCATAAATAATGAATAAAACATTTACATAGATTTTACATCCAAGAGAATGGTCATACAGAAGTCATATAAAGTAAAAACAGACAAAGAAATTAGATAAGACTAATTATAGGTAATACCGATAACAGTGTTACAAGCATAAACGTAGATCGAGTGGAGCAATGCATCAGTGCCTCTATTTCCCACTACCATAGTGTGTAAGTGTTGACCTCATAGCTACAAAATCAGTTAAAGTTGAACTTAGTGAATGAATGACGATGTATGTAATCACACCTACATGCTTGAATACGATTCATGCCAAACTCAAATCAAATAAAAAATTTACTTCGATACTTCTGAGAAGCTAAATGATCGTACATAAATTTAAAAATTGTTCTATAAAATAAAACTGTTCGTATTTTCTTTCACTTTACAGTAACTTTCATAGTGAAAGAGGATCAAATCATAATAAGAGCACAAATGTAGCAAATTAACACATGCTTCATTATGAGAAACAATACTTTTATTTTCAAAAGGTTGGTTGCTTGTATGCGGAACGATTCCATTTACACAACAGCAAGTGATCAACTGTACAATATTTATAGCAACAGAGATACATAATACCAGTAATACTTTTCTTTCGAAAATAGATTGCATAATAGCGAATGATTTTATTTACATCAATGTAACTTATGAATTATACAATAATTACAGCAGCAGCAGAGATACACCGAACTGAGAGACGAGTAGAATGAGTTTCCATATTTATAACATTTACAGTACATAGGGACTAGTAACAGCAGGTGAAGAACCACGCACATACATAGAAACACAGAATATAACCACAATATTTTTACAAGGACACATAGTGCGCAGTCAGTCGTTTATATGATACACATAATAATATACAATTCACATGTGTACACACACACAACTATGATAAGCACTTCATCTGCCTATTACACACACACACACAAACACACACACACACACACACACACACACACACACACACACACACACACAAACAAACAAACAAACAATCACTTCAATAAATAACGTTAGAATGTGAGGGTCCCAGTACCATCCACACAGATAAGCAACAGACAGATTTTCATTTGCAGTGAAGTATGCACATGGTGGCCCTGCGACCGAAAGACTACTTGCTGCACGATATGAGGAGACTTGTCATCAGCAAAAAGACAGAAGTACACTTCAAGAATAATGAAGCAAGTCATTTATAGCTGGACAGAAGTCTTAATCGTCCATGCTTAACAAGATGGTTGTGGAAAAGCTGAATATTCGAACAGCTCCCATGAATGGAAAGTTAATGGCAGTTGGATTCTGGAATTTAGTACACTTAAAAGTTCCAGATATACTTTATCTGGTAGAGATAAGTTTGGTACTTCCCTTATCAAGTTATCCAGCACAGTCTTATGCTTCTCTTATTCTTCTCCTAGAATCTATAAGTTATTATCAGCAGTAGTTCAAACTACAATCAACTCCTGCTTAGCGTTCATAATAACACAATTATTATCTTCAAAGAAGCCCAGCAACTTTTTGAGTGGAATACACACACAAAAATAATGAATAATTATCACATTAAAAATGAAAGTTACAAATTAATAGTGAAGTCATAGAACTTCTTAACGAATTTTTGTATCTGAGTCTAGAAGATTAAGAGGAAAGTAGTAAATGTAAGAACAAAAATGACCTGGAGTGCTTCTGGTAATCTATGTGGGGTTTCTAAACCCAAACTTCTGATGTTCCTGAAAAGGAAAGTTTACAATCCCTGCCTATTACAAGTTTTGTTTCTTTGCAGTGGGAAATGGACTTTGAATACCAAAAACCATTCAGAAAACTAATTTTGCTTAATGATCATAGACATGATACATGTTGTGTATGTTGTGTATTCCTTGGAGGGACAAGGAAACAGACAAATTGATCAGGAAAGAGACTGGATTAAGATGTAATTATGAATATAACGAAAATGAAATGGAGTTGGGTGGAACATGCAACAGGGCAAGTGAATGCTAAGAAGATCAGAAAAGCAGTTCTTTGAGGTATAAGGAAAGACTGAGATTACAACTAAATTTACAGTGAGTATTGACACCAGAGAAAGTGCATGCACAGCATAGATTCATGAAGTTGAAGATGTAATCAATGATGTACTTTCTCTTTTCTAAAGATAAGATACATGGTTACATACATATTCAGTAACGAGCCCCAGCTTACTAGATATCTTACAGGTCTTGTAGTGAAACCTAAGAATGAATTAAAGAACTTTGTGTAGGCAGCTGTTTCTACTCCAGTGAATAAAAAATCTCTTCAAGAATTCTCAAAATTAAGGTTGTAGGTTTTTTACAATCAACATTAGCAACATCATCCTTTGTAATATTAATTTATTACATAGTATTGCTCTTCAGTAAAATGTACATTTGTATGTTTGTCTGTATGTAAACTTTATTGTACTTTGTAGGCATCAATTTGTTTTACATATCTTGTTTTATTTAACAGAATATTTTATTTTGGTGTTTGGAGACTGCAAATCATCGTTATTTATTTAGGACACACACACACACACACACACACACACTACCGCCAACCAATCTTGTTCATCAGGCTCATACCAGAACTGTTAGCTGTGAACTCCTTCATTATGCTGCAGGTTGATTGGCATTTGACTCATAAGAGCAGAGGGTGTATATGGATCTGTTTTCTATTATTTGCCAAGATCCTTGTGGACTTGATTGTGTTACATCATTACATTTTAGACTTTCTCAGTCTGAGACGGTGCCTTTCTGTTTTGTGCTTCATGTTTAAATTATTGTTGATTAAGTGCTTCCTGAGTGACATATTAAAAATTCACCTCAACCAGGGAAAATAACAAGACACATCTATATACTTGTATAATTTCAATTAGCGTTTACATTTATTTTTCTGTGTTCTATTACCAACAAACTAGATAACTTTTTCATATTTGCCATGACTTCTGGTTTCTCAACATATGTTTTAAATCGAACTCCCTGTGCTATATATTTCTTCTTTTTCTTCAGCAGGATTACTAGTTGCTGTCCTTAAACTATATTTTTGTACAATATAGGAGTGTTATTAATAAATGCCAAACAATTGGTGTCTACCCCTATGAAGCTTGATCCTAGAATGAACTCATGATGTAATCGCTTTCTTGCAACTTCTCTTACCAGATCCCCACAATACTGTTAAAGAGAACAGAGAGAACCCTATCTCATTGTTTCCTCTAATTTGAATTCCTTATGGATATCACAATGAAATCTGCCATGTCTGTGGGAGTTTGTGTCAATCTCACAATCTTGGAGATGTTGTCTGCAGAGTGACACACCATTTTTAACTCTAAGAATATTGTTTTAGATTTTTCGTTTCATTACTACTTATTGCACCACAATTTTCAAGTTCAAAATCTGTTCTGGATATAATCTACATTCATACCTCTGCTGTCTTCTTTGGGAGAACTTAGAATATATTTGTTTTTAAATTTCGAATGAAGCTATTCCCAGCTAGCATCAGCAGCTAAGACATAGCTTGTTTAAAGAAACTGGCAATTACACTACTTTTGTGGTATATGCCACATACATGAAAGGTATAGCCATCACCAAGGTTTTTTTGCCCCACCTTCAGGATCATCCCATGAAATAGACCCTTCCTAATATTATTTATCAAATTTGTTCATAACTGTTGTAAGCAAACTGATATGTTTGGTAAAAGAAAAAAGGACTGCTAAAGGTAAAGCTTTCATGATCCTGAAGGTTGGTTTGAACACCACAGTGTTTTACAGAGCATGGTCCTGTTGGAGTTAATATGCTGTTGCCATCCACCAACTTTTGAACAGCCTCACTTAACCAGTTATAGGAGAATTGGCATCTAACATAGACTTCGACCAGCGGTGCAACTAGGCATATTTCACAATAACATTCATTGCTAGATATGAAAGAAGTGATAACTGACAAGTAAATATTCATGGACTGACTGTTAACTAGGTCTTTAGTGTGCCACTTAGTCACTGAGCCAGTAAGCCACTGTTATGAAATGTAATTGATCCATAATAGAGGTACCTTACAAAACCCTCTTTTGACCAAAAAACTTGTAGTCATAGACGTCCACATGAGGGGGGATGGGAGGAATCTTTCTTACCATACAGATTTTTATTGATCACAAAATTCTCACAAATTTCTGATTGCTGCTGATAGGTGTCATGTATAGTTTTGGTATCCAAATCGATTGTGAGCGAGCAAAGATGTTGTAAAGCTGTATTGCAGAAGTTAGGTTATTATTTTTGGTGTGCACGAAGGCACAGTGGCAGATAGGGGTTAGCTGTGTTAAAGTGAGGAAGCAGTTGTGACGTTATATTTCAAATGTGAAGTCACGATTTATCGATGTATTTAATTAAGATGATTATTTAATGGCAACTGATCTGAGAAGGAAGAAGTGCAATGAAATCTCTCATTTATGTGAAGAGGAATTACAAGATAATGTTGTCGAAGTCACTCTTTTATTATTGCAGCACTATTTTTCACCTACCTCTCTATTAGAGTTTTTAATTGATCATAGTTTTTTCAAAAGTACTAAAGCAATGAAGTCTGTTCCGAAAATACTCTGATTTGCAGCTAAGAGGGAACTCATTGCACCTCACTAGCGTCTCTGCATAGAGATAGTAATTTTCAGCTTTAGCACAGTGGCGCGCAAGGCAGAGCAGTACAACAACCAGATTTGCAAATCCAGATCTGCAAACACTACAGGTAAGGATTAAATATTTTTAAGTGTTCAGAAGGCCAACTACTTTCACTCTGAGACAGTTAGATTCTTTTGTGTTCTATATCAGTTTTAGTTCTGAGATCAGTGACGTGTTTTGCAAAAGTAATTATCGTAGGTTTTATTTCATTATTCAGGCAGTCTATACTGTTCAAAATTCTTGCAGTCAGATTGTTAACTTTTTAAGTATGAAATATTCCCCATTACAGTAAACAAATAATTATTATTACAGTGCTGCTTTGTCTTCACATTACAACAGCACAAGTTTCATTACGTCAGTTAATTTATTATTATATCTTAGATCTTATAATCAGAAACAGTACTTCAGTCTAATTGTTATTTATTTAGCTAACTTTCCCTGCGACTCTATTAACCTGGGTATTTAACACTGCCAAGGGCAGTAAATACTGGAGCTTAGCGACTAGTATACATCTTGAGTTTTTTTTGGTTGCACACTCTTCATGGTAAATGCAGACATAGAGCTAAGAAGTATGCATTCTAGTTGGCCCAGTTGTACAATAATGTGATAAACTGAAGAGATAATGACTGCACTGGTTAACTCCTAGAATGTTAAAAGTGGAGTTTTCGGCCAAATTGTGGGCGGTTTTGGGAGATTTTTCATTTAGTCGTATACTGCCTGTGAGTTTCACTTTCACTAACCAACCCAAAAAAATGCAGCTTACAAACAGATTTTTGTTCAACTTTGCTTGCACAAGTCAAAACTAAAAACGAAAGATGAATAATAGAAAAGATATTTGCATACACTATCGAAATACGCTTAAATATTAACCATTTGATATACAATAAGTTCTGTATAGTTTCTGTCAAATTCATTTCTTGGGACATGACATGTTTCCAGACTCAGTGAATAGATTATAAAAAAAATTACGCTTTTGGAATCTTCCCCCCGCTTGCACAAATTTTTGTCAATGCCTGTGCTTGTGGCATGAACTCCTGAGTTGATGTTTACCATATAAGATTAACAGAGGAGATAGATAAAATTCAAAGAGGACAGGCGTCTTTTGTTTTTGGTTTATTTAGCAAGTTAGAGACTGTCACAGAGATGCCCATTTTACAACATTAACGAAAATTCGAAAGGGGCATTACACACAGTGTCGAGGTTTCCTGTCAAAATGTCGAGAGTGTGTTCCAAGAAGAGTCAGGCGACATATTAGTTTCTTGCAGACACATTTCGCGAAATGACAGTGATGGGAAAACCTGAAAAATTTGACCTCAGACAGAGACCTACCGACGGCCACAGTCCCAACCCACCATCTTGAATGACACAAAAAAAGCTGTGGTTGCGGTGGGGGCTAGAGAGATAGAGGTCTGAATGAGTGTATATATCAGTGAGACACTCATTTCACAAAACTTCATGCACAAGTGAGATTATTTAGACGTCACATGCCATATCCTAGATAGCAGTAACTGCTATCAACTTTTGTCAGCCTTCAATGCAGGGTGCTAAGGAGACGCCATATTGGATTTCATATCATAACTTGTGTTTTATGAAAGTATGCATTTTCAAGGCAACGACACTTAGATAATTTATAAAAACATGCCATTCTTCGTACGATTTCTATAATTAAATGTCACGTAATGAGATATCGGAAGTTAAAGCTTTCGTGAGGTGTAAGTTACAACATAAAAGTTGATATGACAGGTGTTTTAGTGTTTACGGAAGGAAAGTATTGAGTAAAGTAGTGGATTCGCGTCCAGCTGTTTACAATTTCCCTATTTCTTCCATTTTCGCTTTGTCAAAGATTCTGGGACTGCCTTGTTAATTTAATAGAAATATGTTCTGTAATATTTGGTTTAATATACGTATAAGAGAGCTCTCTCAGCAGTGAGCTGCCATTGTCAATAATTTACAAATTAAGCGTGTTACACGTAAATGTGAGAAAATATTCAAAACATGTAAATCATCTGGTAAAACAAATTACCGTCCAGAATAAAAAGCATGGAAAAGGCTGACTTACTCGAAAAACCGTTAAAAAATATCTCAGTCCCAGCCACTGTTGAAGTATAAAAGATAATGTATAAGCTAGTTCTTTTAGAGCACTTCTTAGCCAAACAAGCATGACATCTATTGAAGTACATCCATAACCAAAAATATGATATATTTTCTCATTTTATTACTACAAAATTTACCAACTTCGACCTGTTGTGAAATCCTTATTATGCTAGTGTTTTTAAACAGTATTTATTCAGAGAACAGCAATTAAATGAGCTGCCACTTTATTCATCAGCTAGTATGCACAGTGACGTTTTAAGCTAAGGCATGTTAATAGTTTCCCAATGTATTGGATTGTATAGTTTTTATAATTACGACACATCCATTATCCTCATAATGTCTTTGTGTGCAGAACGTTTTTTAGTCCACTTGACTTCTACTATTTTATCATTTATTATGACCACTTCATCTGAAAAACACTCAATGTAATTTTGAAATGAGTCAGGAAACTAAAGCTGAACCATATAAAAATGATAAATATAGACTGTTGCTAAGGTAGAATACTCAAAATTTTTGGGTGTGTGCATTGATGAGAAATTGAATTGGATGAAACACATCGATGATCTGCTGAAATGGTTAGGTTCAGCTACTTATGCTATTAGGGTTATTGCAAAGTTTGGTGATTAACATTTCAGTAAATTAGCCTACTGTGCCTATTTTCATTCACTGCTTTCACATGGCATCATATTTTGGGGCAATTCGTCATTAAGAGAGAAAGTAATCATTGCACAAAAGCACGTAATCAGAATAATAGCTGGAGCCCACCCAAGATCACCTTGCAGACATTTATCTAAAGTACTCGGGATATTCACAGTACCTTAGCAATACATATATTCACTTATGAAGTTTGTCAGTAATAACGCATCCAAATTCAAAAATAACAGTGAAGTGCATAGCTATAACACTAGAAGAAAGGATGATATTCATTATTCTGGATTAAATCTCACTTTGGCACAGAAAGGTATGAATTATGAAGCCACAAAAATATTTGGTCATTTGCCAAATAGTATTAAAAGTCTGACAGACAGCCAACCAACATTTAAAAGCAAATTAAAAGAATTTATGAATGACAACTCCTTCGACTCAATAGATGAATTCTTAGATATGAAGTAGTAACTGTAAAAAAATATTAATAAATTATTTTGTGTAAAGAAAACTTAATTTAAAGTGACACATTCTACATTCCACTTCATTACTAAATCTCGTATTCATGAACTATGGAACAAGGATTAATGTATTAATGTATGTATGTATGAACTGGAAATTTACGAACCTGCAGTGAACCAAAAAATGTGCAAAATGTAAACTTGTTTCAAAGAAACCAATTTCAGCATCTCCAAGAAACCAATTTCAGCATCTACCATTGGACAGTGAAGATAAAATTGAAGAGTCTTGCAATTCAGATGAAGCATATCAGTGTAAGTAGGCAGCAAAGAAATGCATAGTGCCCCTGTTATATAAAAATAATACACCTGTAGAAACTGACTTTTGTGAAGTGAAGTTAAACAAACAGTGGAACAACTTAAACAAAGAGACATCAAAAAGTGTCACCTCCCCTCCTCCCTGCATCAACACATTCTTCCCAGGAAACCATGACATTGACATCCTGTTAAGTTACTATCCTGTTAAGATCTGTTGATGACTATGTAAATGCCGCTATTTGAAGACCAGTTTTGCTTTCTGTCAGCCATGGCACAGGAACTGCAGGAATTCCTTGTTACCAGAAAGATCTCAAAACTACAAGTGTCATGGAATATGGAGGAGGCTTGCAGGAACTTCTCAAGGACTGTCAAAACAGTAACTGTGTGTCATGTATCATCATAGCAGGCTGTGCAAACGATGCACATAAGACTGAACTCAAACCAACAACCACAGTAGTAAGAGAGTACGTTAGGGGATCAGAAAGTGATTGAGTTAACTGCACCACACAGGTATGAACTGTCTGACTCTTCTCATGTAAACAAGGGATCCACAAAGGCAAAGCCAACAGGACTTCAAAAAGATCTGTCAGTCCACTTTTTTCTCACCTTAGATAACCTGCAAAAAATGAGCATTTCAGCATATGCAATGCATCTAAATAAATGGGGCAAATGACTACCCAGGCAGAGGATCAAAATGTTTGTGATAAGTGTTTTCTCTAGAAGTAACAAATATGATACAACCAAGGCTGTCGAAGTTCTGGAGAAATCTTCCCTACTAACTAATCTAGCTGCAGCAGTAATAGAACATGAAGAAACATCAACAACAGAATTAATTGATGACATAAAAACAGCTGTAAGAATAGCTGCGGTATCAATAAAAGTCCCAAAACCAAAGTCTTAAGAGAAAAAGGAAATGGTCACAGTATGTACATTTACACTAATAACAACAGCAGTGACACAGGAGCAACACCACAGAACAAGGGGAAACAACAGAAAGTGAAATGTCCAGTGTACCAAGCAGATGAAAAACAGCGCCTCCATTCCATGTGAAGGATTTTTTAGCCTCACTCACTAGGAGGAGGTCACCACAATAAGTACAGCTAATTGTTTAACAGTCTTCCACCAAAATATACAATTCATAAAATATATTCAGCGACTAGAAGTAAATTTGAAAAGATTACACAACTCTGTTATGTCCTAATGAATAAAAAAATATTCTGTGGTTGTATTGTTGTAAGGTATAGCTCACAGGAACTGAAAAAAATTAGATACAAGATTGACAATGACCTTTAGGACACACAATGTTAACATTTATGGTAAGTGTATTGTCCTTTATGGATGAACATTAGTGGTGACAGGCTTGAAAATAGTGACGATCAGCTTTTACCTCTGCATTTCTTATTATTTCATTTCCTCTGAGTTAATTGTGGTCTGCCAAGCTCATCCTGTGTTGTTTCCATGAAGCTTGGATTCAAGGATCAGATTCGATTTTGCGTCCCGCCATGCTACGACTTTTGTACAACAGTAGTTCTTGCTTCAAGGTTCACAGAGAAATAAGTAAAAAACTTTGACTTTTAACAACATTGGCAATTATATTTTCCCCATAAACATTTTTCTTACAGAGCACTGTCATGTCTGCTCACTAAAACAGCACTTTCATCGCAGTCAGAAGAAACTAAAGAAAAAAACTGAATGTAGTATATTTGATTAGATTAGATTCGATTAGATTAATACTAGTTCCATGGATCATGAATACGATATTTCGTAATGATGTGGAACGAGTCGAATTTTCCAATACATGACATAATTAGGTTAATTTAACAACATACTTAAGTTAATATAACAACTTTATTTTTTTGTGTTTTTTTTTAAATTTTTGTTTTTTTTTCTTTTTTTTCTTAATTTATATCTAAAAATTCCTCTATGGAGTAGAAGGAGTTGTCATTCAGAAATTCTTTTAATTTCTTCTTAAATACTTGTTGGTTATCTGTCAGACTTTTGATACTATTTGGTAAGTGACCAAAGAGTTCAGTGCCAGTATAATTCACCCCTTTCTGTGCCAAAGTTAGATTTAATCTTGAATAGTGAAGATCGTCCTTTCTCCTAGTATTGTAGTTATGCACACTGCTATTACTTTTGAATTGGGTTTGGTTGTTAATAACAAATTTCATAAGAGAGTATGTATACTGAGAAGCTACTGTGAATATCCCTAGATCCTTGAATAAATGTCTGCAGGATGATCTTGGGTGGACTCCAGCTACTATTCTGATTACACGCTTTTGTGCAATAAATACTTTATTCCTCAGTGATGAATTACCCCAAAATATGATGCCATATGAAAGCAATGAGTGAAAATAGGCGTAGTAAGCTAATTTACTAAGATGTCTATCACCAAAATTTGCAATGACCCTTATTGCATAAGTAGCTGAACTCAAACGTTTCAGCAGATCATCAATGTGTTTCTTCCAATTTAATCTCTCATCAATGGACATACCTAAAAATTTGGAATATTCTACCTTAGCTATATGCTTCTGATTAAGGTCTATATTTATTAATGGCGTCATACCATTCACTGTACGGAACTGTATGTACTGTGTCTTATCAAAATTCAGTGAGAGTCCGTTTACAAGGAACCACTTAGTAATTTTCTGAAAGACAGTATTGACAATTTCATCAGTTAATTCTTGTTTATCAGGTGTGATTACTACACTTGTATCATCAGCGAAGAGAACTAACTTTGACTCTTCATGAATATAGAATGGCAAGTCATTAATATATAATAAGAACAACAAAGGACCCAAGACTGACCCTTGTGGAATCCCATTCTTGATAGTTCCCCAGTTTGAGGAATGTGCTGATCTTTGCATGTTACGAGAACTACTTATTTCAACTTTCTGCACTCTTCCAGTTAGGTACGAATTAAACCATTTGTGCACTGTCCCACTCATGCCACAATACTTGAACTTGTCTAGCAGAATTTCATGATTTACACAATCAAAAGCCTTTGAGAGATCACAAAAAATCCCAATGGATGGTGTTCGGTTATTCAGATCATTCAAAATTTGACTGGTGAAAGCATATATGGCATTTTCTGTTGAATAACCTTTCTGGAAACCAAACTGACATTTTGTTAGTACTTCATTTTTACAGATATGTGAAGCTACTCTTGAATACATTACTTTCTCAAAAATTTTGGATAAAGCTGTTAGAAGGGAGATTGGACGGTAATTGTTGACATCAGATCTATCCCCCTTTTTATGCAAAGGTATAACAATAGCATATTTCAGTCTATCAGGGAAAATGCCCTGTTCCAGAGAGCTATTACACAGGTGGCTGAGAATCTTACTTATCTGTTGAGAACAAGCTTTTAGTATTTTGCTGGAAATGCCATCAATTCCATGTGAGTTTTTGCTTTTAAGCAAGTTTATTATTTTCCTAATTTCAGAGGGAGAAGTGGGTGACATTTCAATTGTATCAAATTGCATAGGTATGGCCTCTTCCATTAACAGCCTAGCATCTTCTAATGAACACCTGGATCCTACTATATCCACAACATTTAGAAAACGATTATTAAAAATATTTTCAACTTCTGACTTTATGTTCGTAAAGTTTTCATTCAATTTGATGGTAATACTGTCTTCCTTTGCTCTTGGTTGACCTGTTTCTCTTTTAATAATATTCCAAATTGTGTTAATTTTATTATCAGAGTTGCTGATTTCAGACATGATACACATACTCCTGGATTTTTTAATAACTTTTCTTAATATAACACAGTAGTTTTTATAATTTTTGATAGTTTCTGGGTCACTACTCTTTCTTGCTGTCAGATACATTTCCCTTTTCCGGTTACAAGATATTTTTATACCCTTAGTAAGCCATGGTTTGTTACAAGGTTTCTTACGAGTATATTTAACTATTTTCTTGGGGAAGCAGTTTTCAAATGCATTTACAAAAATGTCATGAAATAAATTATATTTTAAATTGGCATCAGGTTCACGGTACACCTCATCCCAGTCTAACTGCTGTAGGCTTTCCCTGAAATTTGCAGTTGTTAAATCGTTGACTGAACGTACTACTTTGGAGGACTGTTTAGTATTGCTGAATGGAGCTATGTCATATATTGTAACTAGCTGTGCACCATGATCAGAAAGACCATTCTCAACAGGCTGAGCATTTATCTGGTTAAACTTATCTTGGTCTATAAAGAAGTTATCTATCAGTGAGCTGCTATCCTTTACCACCCGAGTAGGAAAATCAATAACGGGTGTCAAATTGAAAGAACCGAGTAATACTTGTTAATTCTCTTTTGCTATTTCATAGATATTATGCCCTTGGTTCATACTATTCTGCACAATTGACCATGAGCTGTTATAAGATAATAAAGTTCACTGTCAAAACAAAAGAAAAATGCGACTCTCTCTTGTTTCATTATGTGTAGATACATTACAGTGTGGTACTGAACACTTATGCAAAGGGAATGAGAGTTTATATTTAGCTTTAACCTCAAATGCGAGAGCGCGCGCGCGCCTTTGTGTGTGTGTGTGTGTGTGTGTGTGTGTGTGTGTGTGTGTAAGTGAGAGAGAGAGAGAGAGGGAGAGAGAGAGAGAGAGAGAGTTGGAGCTTATGGGCTCTCAACAGTCAGATTGTATAAAGGCACATTTGCATGCCGAGCGTGAGTTTCCGCGGAAACGCGAAATACTAATTAAATAAATAATCAGTGACAAATAAATAAAGCCTATGGCACACAACTGCAGCGCTGTGTCGCTGATAAAACAAAAGCACAATTACGTTACTCTTATGTTTGATTAAGAAAGGGAGAGCTCTGGTTGAAGTGGTGCGAGAAGCACGTATTTTATTTTATTGTCTGGCACACCGCCATATTTCATGTTATAGAAGAATACTGCGAGTTGCAACCACACTAGGCACTCGATTCTGTAAAGAATTATATTTATAAAAGTAAGTAGGATTATGAACTGTAGGCTTATTCATTGAATATATCTGATTTAACTAACTGTGTAACTTTTTTATGTTTAGTAGACAATCACCTCTGTACGACGTATTGGCATGGCTGGCAAATTATTGTAATATTGAGATTTAGATTATGAGTCCGCACCTACCGCAGCAGTCTTTGGAAACGATTTAATTACGAAGTCCGATTATTCAGTTTTATTTCACGGTCAACTACGAGTAACATTGCCTTTACGAAAAAGCCATTGTCAAGCGTCTGATATCGAATAATTAAACATCCACGTTCCAGATAAGCAAATACAATTGCAATCACAATCACCATCATACAGATAGAATTATCAATATCTAAATAACAATATATTTTTTTTATTTATTTATTTTATTTATTTTATATTGGCGACTGCGTGTCGGACTTGTTATTTTGTCATTTGTTACATTGTTCTCTTTGTTTCATGTAAAAAATCAACTTTCTGAACCTGGACGTCAATGTATGAGAGATAACAAAATCTGAAGATATTTTCCAATTCTGAAATTTTGCGGGAAGACGCAATGAAACTTCCAGCAAAATAAGGTAAGACGCAGCATCTTTGCATTGGTAGGCTTGACCAGACGTATAATTCAGTGTATTAGCTTTTCAGTAAATTCTGTAGTGTTTCTTTTCTGCATAACAGTTTCAGTGATAAATTTCATTCTCAGTACTTTTCCCTAAACAATAACGTATGCAACAATACCAATACACGAGTGTACAATATGGCCGACTTCTGTACGATATCATGTAACATGGCTAGCAGCCATTACCAATAATCTCAAATTCAGTTTATATTTTTAAATTAACAGACAGCCATTGTTGCTACGAGCGATTCATGCTCAACTACATTTTATTTTAAAATCAGTGTCAAAAATTTTCTTGAAACATATATCACGTGTGGCATGGTAATAACTAGAAAACAATACGCAAAAATGGAACAGCAAGGACGTACTATTCAGACGCAATCCGACTCGGACGTGAGACAAGTGTTAGAAAATGACTTTACGACAGCAACCGGTAGTGACGATTTATCAAACATTGACGCAAGTGTTGACGAAAATTTTGACGATAGGCCGTCCACTACAAAGATTTCAAAATCTCAATCAGAGCCCATGTTAATGCATGACGTCACGTCTAATGACGCGGCGGGGGCAGAGACCTTGCAAACGGTAAACATTGCCGACATGTTACAAATGCTAATGAAACAAAACGCAGAAAATATGGCAACCATAAGGAAACAGAACGCCGAAAACATGGCAACCTTAAAGGCACAATTAGAGACACAAAATGAACAGTTAAAAACACAAAATGACGAAATCAAATCTGATCTCATAGCAATCAAGATAGGTAATGACACTTTGTGTAAACGTGTGGAACTTATAGACGCCACACTGACCAAACAGATGACCGAACTCAGTACTAAATTTTCCCAGCTCAATACGAGACAAGAAAAGACTACAACTGACGTAGCACTTTTACAGACACAAGTAAAAAACCTTAATGTCACGTGTGAAGTTCTTACTGAACAAATTCAAACATATCCTTCAGTACATGACAACCTTGAAAAACGAATTACTGACGTACAGAATAAATTTGACAATGTTGAACAACACCTGACTGACATCTTACAATCAGATGCCACAGCTCATTTTCAAAATATTAATAAAGAATTTCATGATTGGGTTGAGAACAAAGACAAACATTTTGATAGATGCTTACGTGAAAATTTACCAACAATTGTGCACGACTCCGTAGCGCAATACATTACTAATAACAAACAGCTGATCAGTGACGCAGTACAATCCGTCACTGCACCCATGAGACAATTCACCGATCAACTACAGTCTGAATGTAACGAAAATATCAGTCAAAATGTACAGTTCAGAAACCAATATACATTCGAGTATGATACACACATTCCGCACACGACAAATACACAAGAACAAAACACACCACGACTACAACACATACCACGATGTGGAAACACAAACACAAGCTATTATCATGGTAAACCACAGCAACATTATCGTAATTACTCACCAGCAAAACCGCTAAAGAGGATGTAAATATCTGCAATTCATGTAATCAAATGTGACACAATGTAATAACCTATAGCGATGTAATGATGATGTAAACATGTTTATGTGCAACTATATTATGTTTATGCTAAGAAAATATGTGACGTGTGTATGTATAATTACTTATTTTTTTAACTGATGTATAGTGTAACTGTTACTATGTAAAAATTTGAACAAAACGAGTGCCAAAAAGACATTGCATAGTGAACCACTGTTCACGGACATTAGCGAACATTACTAACTCTGCAACTACGCGGAAACCTATGTGAAAGAAACTGTTAATGCCATTCATTATGCAGCGTATCTATGTAAACGCGATGAACGATTTCCTTGATTAATAACTACGAGCATTTAGGTGAGCTATATTCAGCAAAAAACTGAAAATGTGAAGTGAATAATTCGTGCATCGTCTAGTGACATTACTACAGTACCCAACTTCAAGATGTTAACTGGATTAAATGGACACAAAGTGCCTGTCCAGAAAACAACACGACGGGTGGAAGAATTTTGGTTGGAACTTCAGGGAATGAAATGTTCTCGAAATGTGACGGACACTCTTACCTGGACTGTCCAAGGATCGACGCCAGCTATGTGCCGTCCGAGGTTCTGCAACCAAGCTTCCACGGAATGTAAAAAACGAACTGCACGTGGACCAATTACTCGACGGGTCACGTCTGATCTGTAATAAGGAATGCTTTTAGTCACAACGAACTGCATCACTACGACTATAATGGAAATGAGAAATGGACACGCTTATGTATTAATCACGTTGTTATACAACGATGTTACTGTGATCAAAAAACTTTACCACGACGATACTAACCTATAAAAAATTATTGTGTAGCGGATGAATATGAACTGTAATAACGACACGATGTGTATAGGTCTACGCACCTGAAAAATACGGACATTTTTCTTTGAAGTATTTCAAAACAATACTATGTAACTAAGAACATTCAACAATCTAAGTTGTATTGTGTTATAACAAATATTGTAAATTTAAAACTAAGTTACCTGTCATAGAATGTAGTTTTCATATGTAATCTTGGTTGAATATTTTCTTTGTGCAACGACTGAAAAACGCGCGCACACGAACAATATGAACTGCAATACTGTGCCGCGTGATCTAACTGTACGATATAACGGCAGTCCCGCAGTTACACAGACGCTTCTGCGCATGTGCGCACTCTATCTGCCAACATAAGAACTTTTACGGCGCACCCGCGTCATTCAAATTTTGTATATAATGTGTATAATGTGTAATGTAAGTCATGTAAATAGTTGTAGATGACTTAGATTTTCTTGTGCCTTTAGGTGAATTGCTCGCCTGCAGGTGTGTCCTTTCGCCTCGCAATTCAGGGGGCAATATAAAGGCACATTTGCATGCCGAGCGTGAGTTTCCGCGGAAACGCGAAATACTAATTAAATAAATAATCAGTGACAAATAAATAAAGCCTATGGCACACAACTGCAGCGCTGTGTCGCTGATAAAACAAAAGCACAATTACGTTACTCTTATGTTTGATTAAGAAAGGGAGAGCTCTGGTTGAAGTGGTGCGAGAAGCACGTATTTTATTTTATTGTCTGGCACACTGCCATATTTCATGTTATAGAAGAATACTGCGAGTTGCAACCACACTAGGCACTCGATTCTGTAAAGAATTATATTTATAAAAGTAAGTAGGATTATGAACTGTAGGCTTATTCATTGAATATATCTGATTTAACTAACTGTGTAACTTTTTTATGTTTAGTAGACAATCACCTCTGTACGACGTATTGGCATGGCTGGCAAATTATTGTAATATTGAGATTTAGATTATGAGTCCGCACCTACTGCAGCAGTCTTTGGAAACGATTTAATTACGAAGTCCGATTATTCAGTTTTATTTCACGGTCAACTACGAGTAACATTGCCTTTACGAAAAAGCCATTGTCAAGCGTCTGATATCGAATAATTAAACGTCCACGTTCCAGATAAGCAAATACAATTGCAATCACAATCACCATCATACAGATAGAATAATCAATATCTAAATAACAATATATTTTTTTTATTTATTTATTTTATTTATTTTATAATTGTCAGCGTCCTTTTAACCTCATATGAACTTGCTTGTGTATTTAGTGGGCTCTCCATGAAAGGTAAGAATTCGTGTATTTGTGTAAAAAGAGGAATAACATTTAAAGTTAGAAATGACCTTATTGCATTAAGTGTTGGTAACCATTTCGAACTATCAGCTGTTAAATAACAGAACAAAGCATCTCAAAATTATATGTACATGCATCCACTGATACACCAGTGGTGATATTGACTTTTTTTATCAAACTAAACCAGACACCATCTGATATATCTTCCTAAAAAAAACATAATGAACTGTAGGGATTTAAGTATCAATACAATGAAGTCAGATGATCAGCGATCTCTACTTAAATATTCTGTACAGTTATGGTGTGTCTTCACTTGTAAATTGTCCCACCAGAGTAACCAAACTATCTTTTAAGTTGCTAGACAATGTAGCAAGAGGTATAGATAGGAAACAATGCTATGTACCTGTTCAAACTCTAGGCTTATCAGGTCATCTGTGTCAGATATTTAAAGTAAATATTTAACTAGAAAGGCCTCCTAAAAATGTGTCCAAGGGTCTTCTCAAAGTCAAACTTGCATAAAATTTCATGTGAATTACAATATGAAGGATGGGAGGAAATCCTTGCGGAAACAAATGTCAATAAAATATTTTTAATAATTGTATATCAATATTGAAACTAAAATTTGAAGAAGCATTCCTCAAAACTTAATTTTAATTTTAATAAACAACAGCCTCAGTTGCACTGTTTACCTAGAATTTACATAGGTTTCAGTCGGGATAACCCAACCTTCTTCAGAATAACAGTAACTACCATTTGTCCATAGTGGACATTGTCAAGCTAAAACTAAAAATCCATTAATTATTGTCAGACTGTAAAAACTTACCTGAAACTGCCTCGGCCCCACTTCGCGACCGTGATGTGGCAGCGATGAGTGCGGTACCAGAACTGACCGTAGCGTCATGAGGCCCGCCTGGGCGGACTTAATATCTTGTGCCTGTGCATAAACTGTTTGATAGCTACTTGTTCGGACAAGACACGAACTTAACTCCTGACCTTGAATTTACTAGTAAAGTAAAATAAAAGGTATAGCTGAGGAAAAGGGTGTATATGTTATCCTGTGCAGAACGTACTTAGATTGACCGTCTTAACATTCATGAAACCTAGGTAAATTCTAGGTAAACGATGCATCTGAGGTGTAACTGAGGCTGTTGGTTATTAAAATTAAAATTAATATTGATGCAGTTGCTGACAGAGCCACGAAATGTCGAAAATATTTACATTCCTCGAAACACTGAAACTTCAGAAAGATATATATGAGTAAGCAGCAGTACCAAAAAAATCCTCTGAAACTGTTAGGTATCTCACTTCCATCCAAAATAGTCACACTGATCCAGCCATTTTGCAATTTTATGAGAATTATAGGAGAATTTAGAGAAGATACTGATAGCTACTAAAAAACATACAAACTATAAAATAATATTGTCCATAAAAGCAAAAGCAAAATAGTTTAGAATATTATTGAATGGGAGATGGCAAATGTTGTGCAAAAACATTTGAATTCACATTAAAAGCAAAGATACTGAATTAAACAACCAAAAAGAAATAGATAACTTGGTGAATTTTTAATTCAATTACATTATTAAAAAATTACAACAAAAATTTTCAGACATACATGTCTTTCCTGTCCAGCATCAGCCACCAAACTCAGTGGTACTCTATCCTGCAAAAAAAAAGAGAGAGAGAGAGGTGGCACAAGTTGTACACCAGTTAAAAAATAAAAAAAAATCAACTGGTCTAAATGAAATCCCACCTTGTGTCGTTAAGGAATGTGCAGATGCCACAAAAGCCACAAAAACTCCATTGACAAAAATAACTGATGAATCATTCAAATTTGGTTGTTTTCCCAAGCACCTAAAGCAAGCAAAAGTAATATCCATACTTAGTAATGGTGAAGCGGAAAATGTAGAAAACCATAGACCAAACTCTTTACTGTCCATCACTACCAAAATTATTGAAAAACTAGTGGAAAATAGGTTAATTAAGTACCTACAGAAATTTAGCCTTCTTTCCAATGAACAACATGGTTTCAGCCCAGAAGAAGTACAGAATCTGCTATTGCACAGTACACAAAAGTAATTCTTGAGGTACTGGACAAAGATGTTCCTGTGAATGCAATTTTCTTGGACTTATCAAAGGCATACAACACAGCTGATTACAGAATTGTAGTACATAATTTAGAGTTACTAGGAATAAGAGGTGTGGCTAAGTTGTGGTTTAAATCATACCTATAAAACTGTGTGCATCAAGTTGAGGTCTCATATAATTCAAAAGGATTTCTAGAAAACACTTATCACACCAAAAAATTATTAATATAGGTGTCCCACAGATGAGTGTATTATGCCCAGTCCTTATTCCTATTTATATTAATGATTTCCAACAGAGTGTGAGATATGAAGAAAAAAATACACAACATGGTGATCACAGCTAAAGCTCCAATACAGTTGACGGAAAAGGCAGTAAGAAAATTACCTGTATGTACTTCTGGTCGAATAAAAAACAAAATGATGCTTAATCAAAAATTAATAATGATGTGTTAAAATTTGTAACAGACACGAAATTCTTGGGATTGAATGTAGAGCGTCAGCTGACATGGATAGAATGTGTAAAAGCTTTGGCAGAAAGAATATCCACAACATGTTAGACTTTGTGTATACTTGCACTAGTGTGCAATATTTCATGTCCCACAGTGACCTAATTTGGGTATAAGAATTCAGTCCTCAGTTGCAGAATCATGCTTCGGGGAACAAGTTCTGGGAACACTCAGACTCTCTTCAAGACATAGGAAAAGACTGTGTAGATAATAACAAATGGTAGCAATAGATCCCATTGTACTGATTTATTTAAAAAGCTAGGAGCTCTGACCATCCAATCTGAATATACTTTCCAGACTATAACTTATATAAGACAAAATATTCATCTGTATACTACAAACAGCTCAGTGCATGATCAAGAAACTAGATCCAGTCACTTCGTATTCCTGAACAGGAAAAATAGCAAAAAAAAAACCAAATGCAGAACAGTACCATTATGCTATATAACAGCCTAAAACTGGAAAACAAGTTGCCATGGAAAATTAAGGGTGCAAATAAACTTCATACCTTCAGTCAAAGCCTAAAAACATGTTTATTAAGTAAAGTCTGTTACACCGTAAATGATCGTTCGTAATGATTTAGGTAGCCATTTAATATTCATGAAGACCCATATATTAAGCCACACTGTAGGGTTGTAATAGTAAATATTGTAAGACTAATTGTTGTTGTTGTTGTTGTTGAGGTCCTCAGTCCAAAGAACGATTTGATGCAGTTCTCCATGCCACTCTATCCTGCACAAGCCTCATCGTCTCTGAATAACTTCTGGATCCCAAGTCCTTCTGAATCTACTTATTGTATTTAGCTCTTGGTCTCCCTCTACAATTTTACCCTCACACACTTCCCTCCACTACTAAACTTGTGATCCCTTGAAATCCCGGAATGTGTCCCACGAGGCAACCCCTTTTTTTTAGTCAAATTGTGCTACAGATTTCTTGTGTACCCAATCCTTTCAGCACCTCCTCATTAGTTATGTGATCTACCCATCTATTCTTCAGCAGTCTTCTGTACCATCACATTTCAAAAGCTGCTATTCTCTTCTCGTGTAACTATTTATCATGCATGTCTCATTTCCATACATGTATACATTCGAACAAATACCTTAAGAAAAGACTTCCTAACATTTAAGTCCGTATTCAATGTTAACAAATTTCTCTTCTTCAGACACGCTTTTGTTTTCATTACCAGTCTACATTTTATTCCTCTCTGCTTCAGCCATGTGTTATTTTGCTGTCCAAATAGCAAAACCTATCAACCTCTTTAAGTGTCACATTCCCTAATCTTACTCCCTCAGAATCAAGTGATTTAATTTGACTACATTCCATTATTCTCGTTTTGCTTTTGCTGATGTTCGTCTTACAGCCTCCTTTCAAGTCACTGTCCATTCTGTTCAACTGTTCTTTCGAGTCTTTTGCTGTCTTACAGAATTACAATGTCATCGGCAAACATATGGGTATTTCTGTCCCTGAACTTTAATTCCTACTCCATACTTTTGCTTGGCTTCCTTTACTGTTTGCTCAGTGTACAGATTGAATAACATCGAGGATAGGCTACAACATTGTCTCACTCCTTTCTCAATCACTGCTTCACTTTCTTGCTCCTCGACTCTTACAACTGCTGTCTGGTTTCTATACAAGTTGCAAATAGCCTTTCGCTCCCTGTATTTTACCTCTGCTACCTTAAGGATTTCAAAGAGATTCCAAGTTCAGAACGCTACAAACAAGCCTTTCCTTTCCTTATATTCTAAGATAACTTGTAGGGTTAGTGCTGCCTTGTATGTTGCTACATTTCTCCAAAATCCAAACTGATATTCCCCAATGGAGGATTCTGTCGTTTTTCCATTCTTCTGTAGAGAATTCGTGGTAAACTAATTATAAGAATTGTAAAAATTGTAAGAATCCACATATTGCTATGAAACATTGTACCAACGATTGGCGATATCTGTGCAATTGTACTGGTATTGCTCTACGCATGAATAAACATATCAATCAATCAATCAACTTTTCAGCATTTTACCACACAAAATTAATCAAGAAAACACGTTATGAAATTAGCTTTGGCCACCAATAAACTTTTTCGTCGTTAGTTTCTCAATTCCGATGCTATTCTCCGACTTAGGTATCACGGACGATAACTTATAGCTTCACTATCACCTTTCGGTACGGCACTAAGAGACTTGATGTGACGTCACGGACAGTGTCACAGTCAGTGCCACCGTGTAGTGACGGTGGCGCGACGTGGTGGCCAGAGTGAATGGCCTTGAAATGCATTGTTGAATGGGTTGACGTTACGTTGCATAAAGTGTGAATCAGCTTTACGATATTACTGTATTCCGACTTGTGGATGAAGCTCGGTTCCTCATATCTCACCTTCACCGTTCAGTATTGTTAAAATGACGTGGCATTATGTTGGCGTTTCGTCTAGATTCAATGCACCAACAGTTATTTAAAAGAGATATTTCCTTATGTCACTCCGTTGACGTCGGATATGAATCGTCCTTATAAACAAAAGAGATGTGCTCTAAACTGCACAGCAGACAGTACTGAACATATATTTCATTTTGGTAGTGACATAGAAACAATACCCCCAAACGATGCTATAGATTCACTTGCCAAAGGTACTAAGCAGTCGACAGAGACAAAAAAAAGCCGCTTTAAAGAGGCTCTGACTTTGTAGCTGTTTCACAATAGTATCTCTGAATGTTTTCATTTTCGAATTGTTAGATTGATATCTTTGAGTAGTTTATGGCTGGTGCGTTGAAATGTCCTGTCAAATAAAAACTTTCTCTTATTTTGCTGATATAGATAACGTTAAACGATTTCTGTTTCCAAACTTTCTAGAAGATGGTATGTGGCTGACAGTGTTACCGTGTGTTAACATTGTCATTCTTGTTATTTGCAGCATTTGTTTATGTTTTGTGACAACTGTAGTGTTTGGTCTTTTGTTTGCCCAACAGAGTGGGACTGGCCCGAGGACGATGTCAATGACAATGCGGTTGTCAACAATGACAAAGAATCGGCATGGCTTCAGGAATGTCATGTCTCGTTGTCTCCATTCGGGGATGTTCTAGCCATAGCACGTAAATCGACGCTTGTCATTCTCATGTGTAAGTGACACACCAGCAGTGATGAGATTTGCTTTCCTCATTGCTTATCACGATCTAATTTGACAATATAAAGCATGTACATGAGCACCTTTGTATGTAGTTTATTCTTGCGACAATATGGATCTACGTATTGCTACCTACATTGCTCATATACCATGAAGGCTCTTTGATCAGATACCTGAATTGTGCGCGCGTTGATAATCTAGAACGTTATTTTACTTCTAATTTGTAACTTCTACATTCGCACGCACTGCTGTGTGCCTTATGGTGAAGGATTGTCATCGTAGTTAACTAAATTATTTTTTTCTTTTTTCTTTTTTTTTTAGCGAAATGGGATACTCAAGAACAGGGCGAAGTGAAAATGAAATTTCATGTTGTATGGCATGGAAATCCGTGTAAGGAAGAAGAGTAAGTTTAGCAATTTACAGTTTTTATCGCCAGAGGTATGTAGGCTTATCTGTCAATTCATTTAATAGAGAACTGCCTTTGTAGAAGCTGGTGGAACTGCAATACTTTTTGGTAGTCGTCTTTCAGTTGTAGATTGATGTAGGCTACATTCAAGTCTTGAGTTAATATTCATGAACTTGTTTGTTGTATTCGTTTAATTGGCTGAATACTCTTACCACAAATTCACACAGCATATTTTTTTGTTTGGTTTGTGACTTGTTACAGTGAAGAGATCACTGCTGTTCTGTGCCTGCCAGTGATAGCACCAGGGAAGAGTTCACATGTTGCACCCGACTGGACCTGTATAGCAGTAGGTTTTTCTACTGGGTTTTTGCGGCTTTATAGTGAAGTAAGTTAAAACAGCTGCACTTCTAGAGAATTTATTTTTTACTCCTAGAGAATTTATTTTTGACGCTTGCTGAATTTTGACTATTATGTTGTTATTTCTAGACTGTAAATCTACTAGCAGAAGAGCTGCTTCATGATGAACCAGTAACTTCATTAAAATGCCAGTCATTTCATCCTGCAAGAGGTGGCATGGTACAAGAACAGGTGGAGGAAGTTTATGTAGCGTACAACACTGTTATTTGCAGTCTACCAGGATTTGGTTTGTTCCAGTCACTAAGAGCCTGCCGTAATCAGTTAGCACGTGGTATGTGAACTTATATATGGTAGTTCTTGTTACTAAGAGGTTATTTTCTGTTGGGCTTGTGATGTCACCCACGTATTGTGTTTGTCTACTTCACAATATTGTAATTAATTATGATAAAGTGTGTTTAGTATTTTCTCTTTTTCAGGTACATAGAAATTTTATTTGGAAATAAAACTTGTCTGTTTATGTAATTTTATATGGTGTGGACCCTTTAGAGAAAAATAAATGGAATTTAAACGTTTTAATATAGGATACTACAATCACCATATGGCTTGCACAGATTAAGTGTGATAAGTTGGCACACCTATTTTGATTCAAGTGATAAAAAATACAGGAAACAGTTTATTTAGGTTACACTACATTAGAGTATAGGAAATGTCAAAACAGCACGCTTCCTTTGTTGGACTAAGGGACTTTTCAATCATTTTATTACTTCGCCTATAAAAAATCTTAACTTCTGATAACACAGATTAAGAAATACACTTATATGCAAAGCAAGTTACATGAATGCTGAACATCAACTTGAATATTATACTTTTTCAAAATAGTGAGTAGTTAAATCGGCCAGGAATATTTGTCTTAGCTGCCATTAATGTAATGATTCTTCAAACTGTGCTGGAATATACAATATTATAAAAAGGAAATTTGCTACTCACCATATAGCAGAGATGCTGAATCACAGATAGGCACAGCAAAAAGACACTCACAAATATAGCTTTCAGCCAGTAAGGCCTTTGTCAACAATAGACAACACACAAACACGAAAACGCAACTCCCACATGTGACTGCAGTCTCAATCAAAACTATCGACATTACTTGTGATCCATCCAGTACAGCCAGTGTGCTGCAGTAAAGCATTAGTTTACTTGGAGTGTTTTGAGTGGAGTGCTGCATTTGAAGCCCATGGTATAAGTGCCATTAACGGCTATGATGCTGAGCCCTGTTAATAACCCTACTGCCACTGACAGCAGTGGGAAAGAGCACCTGCACAAACAGCCCAGTCCTTGTTTGAGCAAACATAAATCTATAGAGAGCTGACAGTGGTTGTCACAACACTGTGATGACAAGTGACACATGAGCTACCAAGTAAATTTTAGTCTATAGCATAATGCTATATAGCTGTAATGCTTGATTAAAATTACTGCAAAATCTTATTCTACAGCGATGAATTATTTATAAAGACAAGCAGAATGTTCTTCTCTTAACAGTTTGCGCTACATTTTTAATAATATTAATTATTAGTGATCATTGCGGTTTCACAAAATATTTCCTTCGCTGAGGCCTATTCTTGTTTATTTCAGTGAAAGCTAACTGTGCAGAGGTTTTAAAAGCTCCACCTCTGATGTACAAGAAATGGGGTTTTCAGGAGCAAGAAGTGACAGCAGACAGTGAAATGGTGGGCATTTCCACTGCAAATACTTTCGATCACTTGGTGACAGCATCACTGTGTGGTGGCTTTGGAGCATATTACAGATCTAGTGCACCCCAAACATTGCTTGTTGTTGGAGCTGGCAAGAAACCTTTCGTTGGATTTCATTATGCACTAGAAGGAGGGCCACAGCCAGTTCTAACTGACATGGCCAAAGCTGTTGCCACCAAATTAAAGACAGCCATTGGACAAGCTGTGCCGTAAGTATGTTGTCTGAATTATTCTGTACATTAAATTCAAAAGAACACTGTACCACTTTTGTAGCTATCATATAATTAACATGAAGTGACTCAACTTCCAATTTCCAAGAGGAGCCAGGCATACATGGTGTCAGTGATGTTTTCCTCTATGTTCTTTGTAGATTATATTCATGTGTTTTGTTTACAATGTGTCATTTCTTGTGTGTGCAAAAGCGTGTGTGTGATTTTGTGGTTTCGAATTTTATGTTGTTAAGTTGTCAAATATTGGTGTAGTGGAACTAGTGATCCATCAGTTTCACCTGTGTGCTTCAGAAGAGAAAGCAGACAAACTGTATGACATAAGTAAAGCAATAAACAAATTGTATGCATACAGCCACATGAAACTTACTTAATTTTTTAGAGTAAGGTATCATTGTGGCATGACGGAAATGCACTGGATCACAAGAAACAGTTTCAAAATAATAGAATCCATGAGGTCATTGAACAACTATCAATATTTTGCTCAACGAAACAAATGATGGTGTCAGGTGCTGAAATAATTACGCTTAGTTATGCAACAAGGTAATAGTGCATTAAAGTGTAAATGATGCTATAAATCTTGTAATAGAAGTGTAGGAGTATTTTTGGAGTGGCTGAAAAACCTAAAATAGTGATGGAGACATGTTATGCCATAAATTATTTGCATCAGTACTATCATTCAAACATGAGTAGCGGACAAAGAAAACTCCAGTTATGAGGGTTGTCCATAAAACAAGGTTTCCAATTGAAACTTCCTGGCAGACTAAAACTGTGTGCTGGACCGAGACTCGAACTCGGGACCTTTGCCTTTCGTGGGCAAGTGCTCTACCACTTGCCCGCGAAAGGCAAAGGTCCCGAGTTCAAGTCTCGGTCCGGCACACAGTTTTAATGTGCCAGGAAGTTTCATATCAGCGCACACTCCGTTACAGAGTGAAAATCTCATTCTGGAAACATCCCTCAGGCTGTGGCTAAGCCATGTCTCCGCAATATCCTTTCTTTCAGGAGTGCTAGTTCTGCAAGGTTCGCAGGAGAGCTTCTGTTAAGTTTGGAAGGTAGGAGATGAGGTACTGGCAGAAGTAAAGCTGTGAGGACGGGGTGTGAGTCATGCTTGGGTAGCTCGGTGGTAGAGCACTTGCCCGCGAAAGCATACTTGTGGAGGCTGTTGTCCCTCCATTGCGGATCCGGCTGCCTATGCTGCACATGTTTGTAGCTTGACCGGGCATCCAAATTACTGTCTCCTGTTCCCCAACTCGGTCATCCATCTTCCTGAACAGCAGCCTTGGTCAGGGTGTCCGATTGCAGTTCACGTCCAGTCTCTTCTGTCTGAGCTAGAGTTTTTCCCTCTTCCACCTCTTTTCTGGGCCCATATATATCTACCCCATGGAGTGTGCCCTGCCCATGCCTTCAGTTGGATTTGGCACATCGCCCGAAAAACTCAGTCCCTCCTGAGGCCCTCCGTCGACACTTTCTTTTCATCCTTGCCTCGTTTCCCAGCTCTGCCATAGTCTATACCGACAGTTTGATGGTTGCTGGTTGAGTTGGGTACGCTTTTACTCTTGGGGAACAATCTGAATAACGCTTATTGCTGGATGGCTGTAGTGTTTTCACTGCAGGGCTCATTGCCATCTCTCGCGCCCTAGAGTATATCGCTCGTGCTCAGGTGAATCCTTCGTTATCTGTAGTGACTCCCTGAGCGGTTTACGAGCTATCGACCATCGTTTTCCTCGCTCTCATCTGGTGATGGCTATCCAGTAGCCCCTCCATACTCTTGCCTGTTGCGGCTGGTCCGTGGTCTTTGTGTGGACCCCAGGTCATGTCGGCATCCCGGGTAATGAACATATTTGACTTGCTGGCCAAACAGGCTATCAGCACACTGGCCCTGGAGATTGGCCTTTTGGAGTGTGATCTCCAGTCAGTTTTGCGGCAGAAGGTCCTCGGCACCTGGGGTGATGGATGGTGCACGCTGCCTTCACCCAACAAACTTTGGATTGTCATGGAGTCTACCGGTATGTGGCACTCCTCGTTGCGGGCCTCTCGCAAGGACTCCATTGTCCTCTGCCAGCTACGCATTGGCCACATCTGGCTGACACACGGTTATTTATTGCACCGCGAGGACCCACCTCTCTGTCACTGTGGTTCAGCATTGACAGTGGTTCACATATTGTTGGACTGTCTGTAAATGTGTTCAGGCAGAGTTTTGCGCTGCCTGATACGCTCCCTGCACGTTTAACGGATGACGCCACAATCGCAGGCTTCGTTCTGAGTTTTATTCAAGCAGTTGGCTTTTATCACTCGATCTGAGTGTTTGTCTCTCTCTCATGCACAAACCTTGGCATACCCTAAACAGCCTATCAAAATTTTGTCAGTGCTGGTCATGGTGACATCAGGGATCATCTCGCAGAGCTCCTGAACTGTCACACTTCAATCTTTCAGCATTGCTTCTTCCACTTTCGCAGTTGTTTTGTCCAAAGCCAGTGGCTGTCCAGAGCGTTCATTATGGATGTCTGTATGTCTGTCTTTGAATTTTCTGCACTGTTCGCGCACGTGGTGTACACTGATACACATTTCTGCATAACTTCATGCAGTTGGGAATGAATGTCTACTGGCACAGTCTTTTTCAAACAGAAAAAATGAATCACAGAGCTTAACTCACTCTTGGAATGAGATGCGAGTGGGAGTTCCATCTCTAACGGCAGCCAAGCCAAGACTGAGTGCCGTAGTCAGCTCACGGGGCGGGAAATTGGAGAGGAAGAATCAAGCTACATGCCAGTGTTGCATGATCCCATGTAACGGTGTTTCTCATGAATGCAGCTCCTTGAGAACCTCATTTTATTGACAACCATTGTATATTCTTTGAGTAACTGGGCAGCCCCCCCTCCCCCCCCCCCCCCTCTCTCTCTCCCCCTCCCTCCCTCCCTTCGTCCCTCAACCCCCTGTAGTAGTAACACCTCAAGTTGGAAGAATCAAAGAATCATTTCATGATGCAATTTTTCAGCCACCCATATGGAAGGGGTTGTTTATAATACAGTGTTCCAACCTTTCAAGGAAGCTTTCCATAACAATGTAGTCATCCTTGAAGGGGCCTACATCTATACTCTGCAAAGAACTATGAATATTTCCTGTTCCACCATGTATTGCCATTCCATTGTTTGAAGTAATGATCTGTGTATTTCATCTGGGGAATGTAATTTAAGATGTTTAAAAACGTTTTTTGCTAAGTGTAGGGAAAGCAAAAGTTTTATACATTTGAATTGTAAATTCATTAAGTGAACCTCCAGTAGAAAGCAGAAAGATGATTTGTAATAATGGGATAAAAAGCAGAAAGAGATGGTTATTAATGAATTAATACTGTACAGAAAAAGTTTAATGTTAAGGTTTCGGACATCTATAGTATTTAACATGGTGTCTGCCACAATACTGCCAGTGACCAGGATAACCCCTCACACAGGATGGCATGTGACCAACCGTAGCCCTCTGCTCCACTCTCATTAAACAGCTATATTTTTGAATGGTGTTTTATGCACATGGGACTAGTGGTGGGCCCTAACAGAGGGTTAATGGACACATCTATCCTATTCAAGACTAAGTATTTGCCTACAGCAGTTGGCATGAATTGCTTTCCCTTATTCCACCATTGCATTCATTCATTTTTCAGGCAGTGAACCAGCTAAAGAAGGTTATAAGACATATAAATTCAGGGACATATGAAATCCGTTGCAGGGAAAAATTTGTGTACAGTGTGTATCACGTGAAGCTGTTGCCATATATATCAATCTGTTTTACCATTTACAGGACAACTTCCATTTTTACACTGTGTTACAAGTGAAAATTGTACATTTGATGTACAGGTATTCAAATTATGCCACGATGTTCACTAAACTTATAGTATTTTATTGAATTAATATTAAAAAAATGTGGTTTTAGCTGTTTCAAGGTTAGTGTTTCATTATCAGTTGTTGAAGTTCCGGAGATGCTGTGTATAAAATTAGCAACGGTATTCAATATGTCCTTCATATGTAACGTATTTAGGTTAAAATGGGAGATGGCTTTGCTGTACCTTGTGAATAATTGTGTTAGTGAGGAGTTAACTGATGTTACAAAACATTCTTTGACATCAGTATCTCATGCAAAAAACAGCTCCTTAAAAAGAAAGCAGATTAGGTGCCTGTACTGAAAAGTTGAAAGGGAGGGGGGGGGGGGGGCAGAGTTTGGGAAAGAGCTATGTGGTGGAATTGCTATTGGAAAGTAGGACATAAAAATATTGCTTTCCTCAGGTACAAAAGATGTGTGTTAAAGGAAATCCGCAACCAGCAGTCATTGAGACATGTAACAAATGAAATTAAGTGGTAGACCTTTCATATTATTCTCATCTCCGTTTGGGGGGGGGGGGGGGAGGGAGTTGAACACAAAATCATTAGTGATAAAACATATCCATACTGTACAAATCACAGTAACAAATGAAATTAAGTGGTAGACCTTTCACATTATTCTCATCTCCGTTGGGGGGGGGGGGGGGGGGAGTTGAACACAAAATCATTAGTGATAAAACATATCCATACTGTACAAATCACAGTACAAATAAAGAACATTGTGATAGGATTTATGAAACTTTTACTTGGGGTGTCCAATTAACAAGAATTACTACAATAATCTATCACAGTCTACTACCCCAGTATTTGAATACAAGCAGTGCCCTTGTCTGACAATTGCTTAAGAGAAATGCAACTGAAATTATAAAGTGCAAAGGGATGCCAAGAGTGTTATGAGAACGTCCAAAGCTTTTAACTCTCAGCTGATGGTTCTACATGGTTTATTATCCACAACACACTAACTGATGTGTATTGTAATGTACCAGCCAGATGAGATACTCATTCAGCCCCAGACACTGTATGAGACAGACATGCCACCTTTTGCCCAGATTCAAGGAAGGGGTGGAGATGTAACCAGGTGGCACCTAAGCCACCAGGACTTGCCTGGCACTCGGAGCCTTTAGTTTATGTCCAGGCAGTAACTGATATGACATAGACCCAGTAAACATCATTCAGCTGGAGCAGAAACAGATATTTGCAAATACAAAGGCACTTTCTGAAAACAGAAGTGACAATTTGACACATCCACAGGACCAAGACATTTCCGGGCACTGGGGAAAACATGGCTTGCCATAAGACAAGAATGCCTTCTGAGAAAGAATTTCTAGTGAGTGTTTGTGGTTTTTTTAGTCTGTGAAAAGAGCATGGTACACAACTGTTATGAACGTTCCTGTTAAATAATTTGATGATTCTTGAGAAAGAAAACATCAGCTGACCAATGAGATGCATGGACATGCTTACAGAAATACCCACAGAACACTTAAGAGGTAGCTAATCATAATGTAACATTTCATTTCTAGATTTCAGAGTAGCCACATCAGCAATAAACTAGTGAACATCATTACTGCTAATGCCAATGGTCCACTCCAGCCCAGACCACAAGCATAGTTGCTGTCAAGGTCTTCACACACACATACACACACACACGCACACACACACACACTGACAAATGATACCTGCAGATCCCTGACCATACAGCATGAGTTGTCCTGCACTGGCAACATGAAGTCATTGTCTGGTGATGGCATGTACTTAAGCAGCTTTTTCACAGTCCTCCTAGCAGTCCAGTTTCTTGTTGAGTAATAGTTACTTTAACACTGGTAATAAGTTGCAAAATTTAGGCAGACAGCTGTGTGACAGGTAGTACAGGCAATCAGTTCCTACACATGGGTGAGCTGACAGGCAATCAAGGCCACTTGTGTCCCATGGGGCAGCATTGGAACAGCCTGCTCTAATATGACACTTCTAAAGGTGCTCCATTCCCTAATAAAATGAAAATACTGCTCAGTAGCAGGTATTACTACAGGATGGTGTCATAAAAAGTTATTTCATGTGATTTCCAAGACCTGGCAGTGAATCATCCATATTATACCAAGAAGACTCATGTAGCACTCCCATGTATGTAACACATTACCAGCCAAAGATACTCTCTGTTACAGAGACTGGACATTTGGGTATTGGCGGTCAGCAGTATCACTTGTGAAACATTCATGTGTCTTCTTTGGTTGTTTGTGTGTTGAATGATCTATTTCTGTTTCCTGTCTTGTAAATTAATGGCTTTTTGTTACAAACAGTTCTCAGCCTCAAGGTTTAGCAGTTTTGTTCATTGGTTTTTTCCTGTCATATGTGTACTCCTTTATTTTGTTTGGTTATTTATTTATTTATTTATTTGTAGTTTCAGTGGATGGTGGTCAGGTGCAAAGAAGGCAAATGGTGCTGAGCGCCCAAAGGATAAAGTTGCACTAGAGGCTGTGGAACCAATGGTTTGTAGGTAAGCTTGTTTTGATATATTTTGTTGTTGGAGTGTATATTAACAGGTACTTAAAACTGTCAAATGTTTAAGCGTATATTTGGTCTCATCATATTTAACCGGAGAAATTTCATCAAACTTTGATTCTGTTTCACAAGAAACTGAAGCTTTTCATTGACAGTATTGTTTGAGAATATGTGAGAGAAACAAATACTCATCAAGCAGGAGTTCAGAAATGTAGATTACGAGAAATTAATTGAGAATACAGAGATCAGTTAGATTAAATTTAGTTAGCAGTTCCCAAACTTAAAAATGGAAGGTTATACAGTCATAGATGAAAGGGGAAAATATTGAACATATCTACTTAAGCAAATATGAAAATATGGTTCAAATATGAAAGAGAAAGTAAAGAAAATTTCAAATGGAATATAGCAGCTATTAAAGAGAAGACAAGAGTTTGAAGGAAATAATAATATGACCAAGATAGAATATTTTAAAGTAAACAAAACTGTTCTGAAATGTCTTTCAGAGAATGTTAAAAGATAGAATGAAAATTTGATAAGAGAAACAACTAAAAGCAATAAAAAATGAAGATTATACAGAAGTCTATGTTGGGTAGCCACCATATTTCATTTGTAATTCAAGCATTCCATGATTTCTTTGAATGTTTATGTAGTGCAAGAAATAGTTCAGAAATACAGATAGTTAATTATGAAAATGATGACATTCCAGGAAAAAAAGCCATTTGAGGTATGAAAAAAGGGAAGCTGATGATGATTCAAGAGAAATTGATAAAGCCTGAGAATGGTGACAGGTGAAACAAAAAATACAGACCTATTAGTTTTGTTCTCCATAAGGTGAAAGATATTCACTAAAATTATCAGTACCTGGGTTCTAACTAGGAGCACAAGGAAACATGTAGTCATAAATAACTTTAGTTTCATTAGGCCATGAAGTGTTGAGAATATGACAACACAGACAATAATCACGTGATTGGAATACAGTTGACAACGGACCTTCGAGGCCTGAGCAACTCGTATAAAGATGCAATTCCCAGGAGAAACCACAGGTGTTGTGCTGTGCACACACATCAGATCTGATGAGTGCTGTTGGCAATCGTGCTGGCCTGGTGGCCACCTCGGTCATTGTGCAGCACATCATTCGAATGCTGGCGCACACTATGCCTGCCTTAGGGGCTCAACGTATGGCCATGGTAGATCTAGTAACCAGTGGGTTATGAAACTCCTCCTCCTCTGTGGGGGAGGGGGGGGGGGTGAGCAGATATCGCCATATCTGATGCTACGACTACCAAGGCGTCTGTGACATCCTTGGCAGCAGCCAAAGGTGCTCTGAATTCTCAGTCCCCTAGGACCAGTGCATATGGACGAAAGTGAGTGGGGTGAGGGAACCCCCAGTCCTGGGTAATGGGTATACAGGACCGGTGATGGAAAGGAAGCCATTTTGAAGTGGGGGCCCACGGCAAAGGGCACCAGCTTTTGGGGACTATGGTGGACTGGCGACGGGAGGCATTGGAGACAGTGACCTGGCTGCAATCCCTGCCATGGGTCATGCAAGGCACAGAACAAAGAGAGGAGCTAGTGCTGGCTGCAGGAAAAGCGACAGAGAACAAGAAAATGGTGGTACTGGATGAATGGTTCCCAGGCCCGTGGAAGAGGTCTGGCACCCATCCTGGGTCGCAGTTTGTTCTAACGACATGCCATGAGCCGATTTTCGGTGTGAACCATGAAAATGTGCTGGCTGTGGATGATGGCTGTAAGCCAGTGCAGGTGCCACCCGAAACCCCTGACTCAGATGGGTGTGCTGGGCGTGAGCTTTGATGAAACCAGTGCTGCTGGGGGACGCCTGCTTGGCAGCAAGAAGTTGAATAAGAGTCCATGGTTGTCAGCCATGCAGGAGCTCAGCAGGGCTCTTGGCTCCAATCAATGTCATTCTGTAAAATCTTAAGAAAAATGTAAGAGCCTCCTCATTGGGAAAATCTGCCATGTACTGGTGCATCTGTGTCTTCAACGTCTGGACAGCACATTCCCTGTTCTACTGTATATAAAGGTGGTACCGTGGTGTGGCAAATGCATTTATGGTTACGAAAATCCTTGAAAGATTGAGCCGTGAACTGAGGACCATTGTCTGAAACCAAAGTGCAAGGCAAGCCTTAAATGGAGATTATGTTTGACAGAGCCTCTACAGTCAGATGACATACGGAAAATGAGATAAAGTGTTAAGCCCCAACAACCAGAAAGTCTTTAAAACTGGACCAGCAAACTCTATGTGGACTCCTTTTCCATGGCTTTATAGGAGCCAGCCATGGTTGACCCAAGTACTTGTGGCAGGCCGAGACAAACTTTCCACCTCATTATTGATGCCTGGCCAGAACACTCGGCAGTGCACCAACAGCTTCACTCAAGAGATGCCCCAGTGACCATGATGTAATAAACGGAGGACCTCTTACCACAGAGCCACTGATATCATGACGCGGGGAGTTAAACTTGTTTGTCTACAAAAGAACAATACCATCCAAGAGGGAGAGGTGATGGAGCAATGCATAATAATTCCGAAGCAGGTCTGACATCCAACCCATCGGACAGTCAGGCCATCCCTGTTGTACCATGCACACAACCTGCTGGAGCAGCAGATCCAGTCAGAGCCTCCACATTCACATGTTGTGATGTGGGATGAAGATTGATCTAATAATTGTACAAGGACAGGAACAGGGCTCAGTGCTGAATATGGTTGATGGCTTTGCCCCAGTAACGACATCAAAGGACTAAACAGAGAAACCAAGGGCTAATTGTCTGAATTAAATGAAATTTTGCATCATACAAGAACTCGTGAATTTTTTTTCGGCTTTGACAGTGGCAAGAGCTTCTTTTTTCCTCCTGAGAATAATGTTGAGCCATGATGAGTGTTTTCAATGCAAAAGCAGTGGGCAGTTCGGAGCCATAGGAATGGCGAAGGGCCAGAACTGTCCCCACCCTGTACTCGGACACATCTGTGACCAGGACCAGATGCTTGCTGGGTTGAAATGTGTGTGAGACAGTGCAGAGGGAAGACTGTGTTTGATGTGCACAAATGCACACTCACAGACTGTAGACCAAACAAAGGGAGTATTTTCCCGAAACAACAGATGGAAGGGGTGGCCGATAGTATCAGCCAAGGGTGATAGTATACCAGTTTTACGAGGATTGCCTGAAGTTCTTGTAGATTATAGGGATGGGGCAAAGCCATAATGGTGGTGACATGTTATTCCATGCTGGGAGATTGCAGACCCAAATAAACAGTGAAAGGCTGAAAGGAAATGAGACTTTGCATGGTTACATTTGAGGCCTATGGCCAGCAGAACAGTAAACAAGGAACACAGGTTACATAGATGATCCTCCATGGTAGCGTCTGTCATCACAATATCATCAAGACAGTTAATGCACTTGGGGCTCTCTTCTAGAAAATGTTAAAAGATGGCTGGCGCAGTAATGAGCCCAAACATTAGCTGCTGGTATTGAACACAAGCAGCTGTTCTGATATTTCATCCGGCGGAATCTGTTGGTGGTTTCGGCCAAATTAGTTTTGGAAAAGAAATTACTCCCAGCCAGCTTTGTGAGCAACTCCTCCAGGCAAGGTTGGGGGTAAGTGTCGGTAAGTGTCCACAATTGCTTGCACATTAATAGTGACCTCAAAGTCACCAAAGGACCGAAGCTGACCATATGGTTTGTTTACAGTCACTAAGTTACTAAAGGCATAGCCCACGCACTTGAAGAAATCACTTGAATTACTCCCACTGACATTAAGCAGTCTTGCTGTGCATTGACATGGTCATGTGAAGCAACTGGCAGCAGCCACATAAAAAAAAAAATAAATAAATAAATAAAAAATAAAAACAACCAAACAAACAAACAAGTGCAGGCAGAGGGTTTGAGGATGATGTGTGCCATGAAATTTCTTAATCTAATCTTGGGGCAAACAGATCCAGAAACTTAGAATGTGAAGACTGCAGTTCATGATAAAGCACTTGGTCTGACACCAAATGCACTGCATCTGGCACAGAAAATCCAAGAGTAGCAAAAGCATCCAACCCAAATAAATTTTAGGTACTCGTATTGCTCACCAAGTATGTAACAGAATGGACAATTGCCTTGTAACCTGTGTCAACCATGATTTGGCAGAGAATAGGAATCTGCTGTTAATGAGACCTTACCAGCCGACAATCGATATGTGCCAGTGGTGGGGACCCAAGCCTGGTGTATGTCTGTGACTTAACTAGGGACACAGTGGCTCATGTGTTGCCCTGTAGGTGCAATGATTGGTGATCATCAGCACTTCAGTGAAGTTAGTTCATCACCTGCACTTCAATGAAAAGTTTGTTCTTGCCTTCAAACAATGGCGGACACAACGAGATGGCATCAGTATCCATGTTCATTGATTCCTACAAGGACTCATAAAGGGTTAAAGATTAACACATTGCTGCTACCCGATGTTTCTTCCTACATTATGCAACTGGCCCACCACCTGTGCCAGGTTCGCTCGTGCTGTACAAAACGAATGACATGATAAAAGAACCTTTCACTGTTTCCACTGCTGATGATTGTGTGCAGTGGCCTCATGAACCTGTTTGTACTGTGGCCACCTCATTGTCCTCTAGTGCAGTAGGCTCTACACCTCGTGTTTGTATGCTGCCAACAATGGTGACATCACTCTAAGGCAGCCCGTCACATGGGGAACCTCGAACGGCTGTGCATTATTCAAAACTTCCTCCAACGTAGGGTCCTCAAACTGAAGGACATGCTGGTGCACTTCCTTACCAGAGGCTGAACAGATGAATGCGTCTTGTTCTAGGGTGTCTGCGTATGCCTTCTGAGACTTGGCCATGACAGAGCGGCATTTACAACTGAGGGCATGAAGCTTGGCTGCCCAAGCTCAATATGACTGCTGCAACTGTTTGTGATGTTGGTAGAATTTGACATGCACAGTGACCACATGCATAACTTTTGGTGGTAAGAGGACAACAGACGACACATACCGTTTTTACTCGAATCTTAAGCCGCACCCGAAAAATGAGACTCGAAATCAAGGAAAAAAAATTTTTCCCGAATCTAAGCTGCACCTGAAATTTGAGACTCGAAATTCAAGAGGAGAGAAATGTTTTAGGCCCCACCTCCAAATTGAAACAAAGTTGGTCCATTTTAATATGAGACACAATTTAGGTCGAATGAATGACGATACAGCTACAGTAGTTTGGTTCGAGTCGTAAGCTTAGCAGTTAAGCTTTACCAGGTAGCCATTGCTATGCATCAGGCGCTCCGTCCGTATTTATATGGGTACCCTTCCTTTTTCACTTGCTTTGTCTGGTTTGAATTGATTGCTTATTTTTCTTTCATCTCATAAGTGCCGTTCTCTTTGTTGTAGGTGTTTAAGTCACTCTAAGCTGAAAATGCATTACTGTACTGTGTCATGCATTGTTTGTCGCATTCTGATAATGAGTGTTTACGGCCTGTCGCCGCTCGCGGCATGGCTTGCTTTTGTGTGCGCTACCGCCGCCTACTAAGGGGGGGGGGGGGGGGAAGAGGACTTGTCTCATTAGCGAAGCAATGGCAAGAGACTGCTATTTGTTGTTACTTACACTGCTGTTTCTTTGATAATGATCAACAAGAACCAAATAGTAGACTGCGTATGATAGATAATGTTCTGAACGAGAATTTAGCAAACATTTTTCCCTGTTTGAAAATCTTTGCAGACGCCTCTTTAGTACATTACATTCTGCACAGAAATTAGAGTCATCTTAGATTTAAAAATCTAGTCAATTGCCGTGCTTCATTTCTGACTGTATCACTATTAGCCATTAAGAATAATACAAATATAAACATGACATGATATGTATATTCTTCCGCGTTTGCTGTTGTCTCACTCTAGTTTCGTAGTTTATTAGGCAGACAGGATTTAAATGAGATAGCAGCAAACACGAAAGAATACATCGCAAAATGTTTATACTCGTATTATTCTTATTGTAAAGAGAATACTGCATGTGATTCACAATTCATAAAAGTTCCTATTAACAACCATCTCTTCTCACAGGTAGGAAAAAATTCAGAATGTAGAGTTGGCCATATTGACAAAAACCCCAAACAGTCTTGCCAGTAGTACATTGCAATGCTGCTACATTCGAAGATGAACAATACGGAATTTGTATTTACTTCGTTGGATAATGTATGAAAATGCAGTGGTCGAAACTCTGGGCGGAGAAAAAAGCTCGTCTTCCTTTTTTTTTTTTTTTTTAATTTATTTACTGAGGCAGAGGTTTTGGCGCCAATATTTATCTTTGTGCCTGCAAAGCAAGCCTGTGTAGCGCTACATATATTGGACGGCAGAAGTTAGTTGTGGCGGCACCTACCAACATTTTTCAGAACTTCCGCTTACTTTGCACTCGATTCTAAGCCGCAGGCGGTTTTTTGGATTACAAAAACCGGAAAAAAAGTGCGGCTTAGATTCGAGTAAGTACGGTATTGTCAGAGGAAAGCAACACTGGTTCCTGCAGAGGAGCCAACTGACACAGTAGGCAATATATATATGAGGGGCTATCCAGGATACATCTACATCTACGCACATACTCTGCAAGCCACTGTACAGCGTGTGGTTGGAGGATACCCTCTGCCATTACTAGTTATTTTCTTCCCTGTTCCACTCACAAAGAGAGCCAGTGAAAAACGAGTGTCTATATGTCTCCATATGAACCCAAATTTATCGTAACTTATCTTTGCGGTCTGTACATGCAGTGTATGTTGGTGGCAGTAGTATCATTCGACAAGCAGCCTCAAATGCCAGTTCTCTAAATTTTCTTAATTATGTTTCTCAAAAAGAACGTCACTTTCCCTCCATAGATTCCCATTTGAGTTCCCAAGGCATCTCTTTAACACTTGCGTGTTGTTCGAACCTACCAGTAACAAATCTAGCAGCCCATCTCTGAATTGCTTCAATGCCTTCCTTTAATCTGACCTGGTACAGATCCCAGACACTTGAGCAGTACTCAAGCATAGGTCACACCAGTGTGTTCTTGTTTACAGATAAACAACACGTTCCTAAAATTCTCCCAATAAACCGAAGTCGACCATTCGCCTTTCCTACTAAGGGCCTCTCATGGTCGTTCCATTTCATATCGCTTTGCAACATTACACATAGAAATTTGAACCACATGACTGTGTGAAGCAGGACATCACTGATGCTGTATCCAAACACTACAGGTTTCTTTTTCCTACTCATCTATGTTAACTTACTTTTTTTTTTTTCCATCACATCAATTAGAAATTTTGCTTAAGTCATCTTGTATCTTCCTGCAGTCACTCAACTTTGACGCCTTACCATACAGCACAGCACCACCAGCAAACAGCTGCAGACTGTGAACCACTCTGTCTGCCAAATCATTTATGTATATAGAGGGCAACGGTAGTCCTCTCACACTTCCCTGGAGCACTTGTGACAGACCCTTGTCTCTGATGAATACCCACCATTGAGGGCAGCATACTGAGTTCTATAAGTTGAGACGACGTCAAGCCCCTCACGCATCTGTGAATTTATTACATATGCTTATATCTCAAGTGCTTTCTGGAAAACTGGAAATATGGAATTTGCCTGTCGCCCTTCATCCATAGTTCACAGAAGTGATGCTTTCTAAAACCATGCTGATTTGTGGACATAAGCTTCTCAGTCTCAAGAAAATTTGTTATATTCAGACTGAGATTGTGTTCAAGGATTCTGCAGCAGACCGACATTAGGGATACTGGTCTGTAATTTTGCAGGTCCGTTCTTGTACCCTTCGTATATACATGAGTCACCTGTGCTTTTGTCCAGTTACTTAGGACTTTGCACTGGGCAAGAGATTCATGATAAATGCAATCTAAAGGGTGGTGCACGAAATATGTTACCATTTTGTTTTTGAATATAAACTTTATTGTCAATACAATCTGAAAGGAACATATACTACAATGAAGAGCTGTCCATGGAGATTTGTTCTAACTCAGCACATGCTCAATATGTCCACCATTTCGTTTCCTAACTCCCTTCAAACAAACACTGAAGTTAGTGATTACCCTACGGCACATGTCTTCCGTAATTTCACTGCAAGCTTAAAGAATAAGTCCTCTGAGCTCCATTAAATTCCACAGCTTCTTGCTACTGCCTTGCCTTTCAACACGCAGTGGTTCATGCAAGATGAAGCAAGGCCACATATTGCAAACACTGTTGGAGTTTTTATACGAGCATTTTGACATGCGGATCATTTCACTCAGGTTTCCAGGTCGCTTCAATGACGGACGAAATTGGCCCCCCAATAGTCCAGACCTCAATCCATGTGACTTTTTTCTTTGGGGGTACCTAAAGGAAAAAAATTTCCCAAAACGTCCACGTGATTTAATGGAGCTCAGAAGACTCATTCTTCAAGCTTGCAGTGAAATTACGGGAGACATGTGCCGTAGGGTAATCACTAACTTCAGTGTTCGTTTGAAGGAAGTTAGGAAACAAAATGGTGGACATATTGAGCATGTGCTGAGTTAGAACAAATCTCCATGGACGGCTCTTCATTGTAATATATGTTCCTTTCAGATTGTGTTGACAATAAAGTTTATATTCAAAAACAAAATGGTAACACATTTTGTGCGCCACCCTGTAGGTAGGGGCCAGTGCCATAGAGTAGTAGAGTACTCTTTGTAAAACCATATTGGGCTTCCATAACTTATTTACATTCAAATCTTTCAGTTGTTTCTTTACACAAGGGATGCTTATTACTAAGTCATCCATATGGGAGTCTGCCACTTGGTCAAAAAGATGTTACATTTGTATGGTTCTCCTTCATGAACAATTTCTTGAATGCAAAGTTTAAAACTTGGGCTTTTGTTTTGCTATCTTCCAATACCGTACCAGACTGGTCAACAAGGGACTGGGTGGAAGCCTCAGACCCACTTTGCGATTTAACATGGAACCAGTCTTTTGTCGGGTTCCCTATCAGCCCTTTTACTAAGTTGGTTGTTGTATACTTTGGGCATAGATCTTTTTACAGATCCATAAATCTCTACTAACCTTTGCTTGTCATTGTTTGTACATTCTCTTTTGAATTGAGAGTGCAACAGCCTCCACTTCTCAGCATTTTCCACATTTTGTTATTAAACCATGGTTGATCTTTTCCATCCATAATTCACATACTAGGCACATATCTCTCCAGATCATGATTTACATTCTGCTTAAACGTTGCTCATAATTCCTCTACATCCATCTCACTGGAACAAAGTAATGTCAATTCACTGTCTAAGTGAGATGCTAACAACTGCTTATCTGCTCTTTCTAGTAGGAACATTCTCCTATTCTTCTACATTGATTTATAAACTTACATAACCATAGTTACTGTAATGACGACATGTTCGCTAATTCCCTTTTCTGTACTAATATTATTGATAAGGTCTGCCTCATTTGTAACTACAAGATCTAAGATATTTCCATTGCATTTGGGCTGCCAAACTAGCTGCTCAAGGCAGTTTTCAGAAAACATGTTCATAAGCACTTTGTATGACTGTCTGTCTGTACCTCTCTTCAATTAATCCATAGACATCCCAGTCTATACTAGATTAGTTAAATTCACCTCCATGTAGTATCGCAGGAGCTGTGTATTTATACACTACTAGTCATAGACTTTCTTTGAATGACTCAAGAACAGTCACAATGCTATTGGGCAGTCAGTAAAAACACCCAACAATTAACCTGGGTTCACCTACATGTTATAAGCAACCAGATAACTTCATTGTCACACTTAACTTTGACCTCAGTAGAGAGACAATATTTTTGTTAACTGCAATGAACATTCCCCTTCCTATGGCATCTAATCTGTCTTTCCAATGTACGTTCTGTGATTCACTAACTATGTGTCAGAGCTTTCCACTTTGGGTTTCATCCAGCTCTCAGTCCCAAGTATATTTTGAGTGCATGAACATATCTGGAGGGCAGTAAATTTGGGAACTTTGTTTTGAATACTTTGACAAATTACTGATAAAATTTTGACAGTTGAAGTGTCCTTGTTTATCAGAGTAACAAACTACCGCCTAGCCTAAAAAACCCTCTTATGCACTCCACAAGTACTCTGCTACCCGAGCAGCTACTTCCTTTGTGTAGGGGACCTCTGACCCACCCAATAATGCAGGTCTAGAAATCTGCAACCAAGACTGTCACACAGTCGACAGAGCCTTTGTTTCAGACCCTTCATTCGGCTCTGTACCAAAGGACCCCAAACAACTCTGGGATCAAGGCTGCAAACTGCGGGCTCTGCTTGCTTCTCACGCTCGTGGCTGAACAGCCTTCACCACCTTCCCCAGCAGCCTGATATGAACTGAGGATGGCCTCAGAACCCATGTGACAGACGTCATTGGTGCCGAAATGAGCCATATTTGCAGACAACTGCACCCTGTATGCTCAGGAGCTACAGGCAGGGCCACCTCAACATTTTGGATGAGCCCCCGTGCAGATACACTGAGTGCACATTGGCTTTCTTTCCAACTCTGAACGCTATCTGTCTAAGGGGCATAATGCGCTTAATGGTGGAGCTCCTGATAACTAGTAAACCCCTTACATCATGTGGCTGCTCGGACCCAGTCGAAGCAGTGGCCAAATGTTGACTCACAGGGTGAATGGGCAAAGCCAGACGCACATTAGCCATCTGTCTCAAGTGACATAAGTGTGTTACTATCCTCCACACACCCTACTGCGAGGGTGTATCCATTGTGTCAGATACACTAAGAGGTGGTTTTGCAACAGAGCCCATGGATGAAACAAGCAACACTTGAGGTATCCCATGTGATGCTCGGATTCTCTGCCACCACTACACCCCAAGGCAGCAGGCTGAATGTGACTGACCATAGCCAAAAACCCATTCAGCCGTTTGTGAACTGCAGGCAGCTCCACCTGCATCTGCACACAACTTGCACACATTCTACCCATCCTACCAAGCCTAACTGTAGAAGTAAACTGTAAAAGCAAACAGAATCCTAGATGTGCAAATTGCTACCCTTCTTGTCACAATTGGACACTGATGCATTAATTGCTATGTAGCTGACGGTTCAGAAGAAATGAGAACTGCTGCCTTACTGACTTACTTTTTGACCATGCAGAATGCCATGAAATTATGATGAAGTCATTTCTTGTAAGCATCCCAGTCTTCTGCAGATTCATCAAAGGGTGGGAATACCATTGGGTGAGCAACCAGCGGCAAGGCCTGGTTCAGTGGAGCCAGCAGCTGTTCCACACAGCTGCTGTACACTGTTGTTGTTAGGTGAGCAACTTCAGTAGACCCTCCGTGGTAGGGGTGAACAGCAGTAAATCCTGATGATGTAGAACACACGAAAATCCTGTCCTTGTTTGTTGCCACTTGTGTTCTAACTAGGAACACAAGAAAATAAAGTCTTAAATAACTTAAGTTCCATTGGGTCATGGGCTGACAGTGAAAATATGAGTACATAGAGAGCAATCACATGACTAGAATCCATTTGACAAATGAGCTGAGGCCCAAGCATGCACATGTAAAGATACAGTTTCCAACAGGTGCCATTGGTATCACATTGCTAATTAAGCCTGCTTTTAGACTTGGATATAGCACAATGGACCATATGCAAGTCATAAGCAGAATAGAACAATGCGCATGAGTGAACACTTTGTCAGGGTTCTTTCATTTCAAGTATGCTTCTGACTTAGTTTCAGAAAAAAACCTTTGCTAACATGCCTATGTTAGTACACTGAATAATCTATATGTTATTCCTGTAATATCCATTAGACTTTGTCAGGAGAAAAAGATATTTAGTACCACTTTATGAGCTTTTGTCTCTAGGGCAGTTGTATGGACAGGGAAGAAAATGAACAGAAAGGTAAAAATGGCTTAGAGTTCCTTCAGTAAACTAACTAAAGCCTTAAAAACTAGGATTTCAATGTACATGGAAAAGAAAGTTTAATATTAGTTTCAATTACCAATTTTGACATAGAGAGGCATAAACTTTTAATGTGAAGCCCATTCAAAAATTGTAGGTTGCTCAGTTAGTATTGGAGAGATGCATGTTGAAAATTACTAGAAGGGACAGAATAACAAACAAATGGATCACAGAACAGCCTGGTTTGGAAAACAAAGCTATAATTGTAGTGAAAATGAAATGCTGGTGGCTGAAACTTACAGCCATGTGAGTGTCTGCTTGATGGAACAGTGAAAAAGCTCATTCCTACATTCTAAGAGGTGAAAGATTAGTACATGTCCTAATGGAAGTTGAGTTGTTGATATTGCACGAGAAAAATTGGTGTGCATAGCTGAAAACTGTAAAACATGGAAAAGTATGGGAGGGTCTTTTATCCAGCAGTAATTGCCAAATGGTTGATGATGGTAATATACAAAATGGTAATGTGTTAAAACTATGTCAGTTGTATGTAATGTAATAATCTTAGCAAGAAATATTTGCCTTTTAAACATGTGTTAACTTGACATCAGCACTAAAATTACTCACAGCTTAACAAGGGTGGTCTGTAAAGTTCTAGCCATTACAGTGAAAATTAGAATTTTAGGTTTCAGAAAGCTTTTACTTTTCAACACAGAAAGCTTTTACTTTTCAACACAGTCTCCTACAACGTTAATATACGGGGCTATTACAAATGATTGAAGCGATTTCATAAATTCACTGTAGCTCCATTCATTGACATATGGTCACGACACACTACAGATACGTAGAAAAACTCATAAAGTTTTGTTCGGCTGAAACCGCACTTCAGGTTTCTGCCGCCAGAGCGCAGTGGGACAAAATGGCGACAGGAGCCGAGAAAGCGTATGCCGTGCTTGAAATGCACTCACATCAGTCAGTCATAACAGTGCAACGACACTTCAGGACGAAGTTCAACAAAGGTCTACCAACTGCTAACTCCATTCGGTGATGGTATGCGCAGTTTAAAGCTTCTGGATGCCTCTGTAAGGGGAAATCAACGGGTCGGCCTGCAGTGAGCAAAGAAACGGTTGAAGGCGTGCGGGCAAGTTTCACGTGTAGCCTGCGGAAGTCGACGAATAAAGCAAGCAGGGAACTAAACGTACCACAACCGACAGTTTGGAAAATCTTATGGAAAAGGCTAAAGCAGAAGCCTTACTGTTTACAATTGCTACAAGCCCTGACACCCGATGACAAAGTCAAACGCTTTGAATTTTCGGCACGGTTGCAACAGCTCATGGAAGAGGATGCGTTCAGTGCAAAACTTGTTTTCAGTGATGAAGCAACATTTTTTTCTTAATGGTGAAGTGAACAGACACAATGTGCGAATCTGGGTGGTAGAGAATCCTCACGCATTCGTGCAGCAAATACGAATTCACCAAAAGTTAACGTGTTTTGTGCAATCTCAAGGTTTAAAGTTTACGGTCCCTTTTTCTTCTGCGAAAAAAACGTTACAGGACACGTGTATCTGGACATGCTGGAAAATTGGCTCATGCCACAACTGGAGACCGACAGCGCCGACTTCATCTTTCAACAGGATGGTGCTCCACCGCACTTCCATCATGACGTTCGGCATTTCTTAAACAGGAGATTGGAAAACCGATGGATCGGTCTTGGTGGTGATCATGATCAGCAATTCATGTCATGGCCTCCACGCTCTCCCGACTTAACCCCATGCGATTTCTTTCTGTGGGGTTATGTGAAAGATTCAGTGTTTAAACCACCTCCTACCAAGAAACGTGCCAGAACTGCGAGCTCGCATCAACGATGCTTTCGAACTCATTGATGGGGACGTGCTGCGCCGAGTGTGGGAGGAACTTGATTATCGGCTTGATGTCTGCCGAATCACTAAAGGGGCACATATCGAACATTTGTGAATGCCTAAAAAAACTTTTTGAGTTTTTGTATGTGTGTGCAAAGCATTGTGAAAATATCTCAAATAATAAAGTTAGTATAGAGCTGTGAAATCGCTTCAATCATTTGTAATAACCCTGTACTTCATCTGGCTGTATTACAGTCACATTTCACAGTGCAGATCCCTCAATTTTACCATTGCTAAGACATTATTTGTGGGTAGATGCATGTTACAGTGAAAGATAATATTTTTCTGCAAACCATGCCTCTTTTTAACAGAAATCCTGTAGAGCTTAAAACACATGCTCTGACCTTTTCCACTGCTTACTTTCTTTGCCTTCTGTGCAGCTAAAGAACCTGCTTCTGTCCACTGATTTGATTGCTGTTTTGACTGTGGTGTGTAGTTGTGGATCCATGTTTCATCCATTGTCCCAAATCCACGTATTGTTTGAAAACTGTTGTATAAATTTGTTTCTGATCCTCAGTGAATAGGTGTAAGACATGGGGATTGATGCTCACATGGACCTTGCGCTAGGACAGTTAGAGAGAGCATGGTTATTTGCTGCTCTTATGCCTAACAGGTGACACTCAATGTTTCAGTTTATGTAAAACCATTGTCACTAGACTGAATAACTGAACCACCTATCACATAGGTAACTGACAGGAGGAATCACTGATGTCAGCACAGAGTGAATTTTGCACTCTCGAGCTGGGACAGCATTCCGTGTCGTACCACTAGTGGCAGCCCCATAAAAAGTCATTGATGTCAGCACTGGCTGCAGCCACACCTCTCAGCAGACACATCAGAAAGTATATTTATTTAGGACAAGCCACACACACAAGCAAGTCCTATTTTTCTGTTGTTGCCACAGCTGTTTCATGTAAACTGAAAATTCACTTTGCACTGAAGAAATAAAACTTAAAATTATAATTGCAGCTGCATCTCACAAGTTCATTAATATTAAACGTTATTGGAGCTCTTTAAGTGCAGGATTCAATTTTATTCCATAATGTCAATCTCTATTGTAACTGCATTGATATATCTTCATGGCTGGTTATTACATACCTTCAGGATGTGAGCTTTTTGGTAACACAAGTAGAAACACTTGAACAGTAATTCTGCTTTTGTGAGCTATATGTTCACCTTTCGTGCCTGAAGAAGAAAGCTCTATTTCGTGCAGCTAGGATTACTGTTTTACTTTAAGCATTACTGTCAGCAGTGCAAGTAATTTCACCTCTTGAAGGTGTGTACTGGTCAGGCATTCTGCCTCCTTGGAGTGATGCTATTTAATATTTTGTGCGTGCTGTATATCATACTACCATATTTTACAGGCTATAAGACACTACGGCCTCTAAGATGCACCTTAATTTTTAGCAATTTTTTAAGAAATAATATTTTTTCCATTTTTATTATTAGATTGCAAAGTCAGACTAACAAAATTCTTAGTTTATAAAACCAAACAGACCTTTAAAATCCCTGAAAATTGTCAGCTGAACTTTCTTCTTCTGCCTCTTTGTCTTCATCGTTACCCTCTTTGTGTATAGGATGGTCTTCACTGTCATCAAGAGCATTACTTATGCTGCACTTTTTGAAAGATTTAACAATGATGTCTTCCCCCACTGTTGACCAAGACTGTTTTATCCACTGACAATCTTGTTTGATTGAAGGTCATTTTAAAGCTCCCTTCAGTGTGAGTTCATTTTGGATTTCATCCGTCATCTATTTGTTCCATTCCTTTCTCATATACACTTTAAATGGTTAATTTATTGTGACATAAAGAGGTTGCAGTTGTGAAGTAAGTCCTCCCGGAATAACAGCAAGCTCTGTATGCCCAAGTCTCAATTTCTCTTTCATAGAATTGTTCAAATGTATGCTAAACTGATCTAGTTGCCTTTCTCGATTCACCTTCTTCAGACAACCTGTTATGGCGCCAAGTTATAACACTGCTGCTGGTAGTAAAGTTACATTGGAAATGAAGTTGATGGATTTTAATGCGGCCACAACACTGTGCTTGATAAATAACAGTTGACAAATGTAACTTTTGGGAAACTTGAGCATGACTGTGCAGTCGTTAAGATGTTGGATTATCATGTGGGGTAACTAAGCCATCCACAGCTAGGTTTTCTACGGTTTTTCGAAGTCACTTGTAGAAATTACCTGGATGGTTCTTTTGAAAAGGACATGTCTAATTTCCACATTTCCTCACACAAGCTTGTGCTCAAGAGTGTAATGATTATACTGTCTGTTATAAGCAGTCCTACAAACAGTGTTAAGTGCAGTAGTAGTGTTAATTGAATTTTTTGATTAAAAGAAGACAATAATAAGAAAAAAGAAGCACTTTCTTGGTATTTATTTTTGTTATAATTACAATAATATACGGCTAATATGAAATATCAGTTCTGATTTTGGGAGTGAGCCTCCACTACGCATTAATAACTGTCACTCACAGTTTAGATTGTTTCTGGTAATTTGGAACTTAATAAGTAAGTTTTTAATTTGATTTGTTGTTGTTGTTCATTGTTTTAGAATCGACTAACATACATGTAAGTTATATTTCAGGTTTGGTCTGTGTGATCAGATGAGGAATGGTGATAAAGTTATTATTTCTCCAAATAGAAGACTGTCTGTTGTAACAGACAGTCTTGGAAGAATTGTTTTAATAGACAATCATAAAGGAATTGCACTTCGTATGTGGAAAGGTATGTTCTCATACTTGCTACATGGAAAAGTATTTGTTTACTGTTGCATTGTACTTTGGGCATAGTCCATATCAATTCAGGCAGGCTATAGTTCAATTCTTTTATCGTCGCGGCTCACGCATGCCTGGCCAGATGTAGGAGATTGCTGCGTTGCCAGTTGCACGCGCCAAGAGAAGCAGCGCTGTAGTATAGTATAGTTCGCAAACTTACGTTTAGGGGGGAGCGCGCAGTTTATGAAGTAAAGCAACCACGGCCACATTAACCCTTTTGCTGCTACAGAGACGTGCTTCCCGCATTCCGCGCTGTGCACGATTTTGTCAATCACTGCACTGCTCGCCTGTGCAGACACATGGTGTTCCGACTGCTTTGACACACTTATCATTCGATTTCACAAAAAAATTTTTGGGCCAAAAAAAATTTGATTTTTTACACATCTTCTTGACTGATACCTTCCCCCCATAAATGACTTAATTTTGTTTCAATGTTCTACGCAGTTACTGTGCAGCATTAAATGTAGTAAACCATTGCACGAAATTTTGAAGAGTTTGCAGAGGTAAAAGTCCACAGCGTATACTTTCCGTATGGTCGATTTTAGTTGCCACTAGAAATTTCAAAAAATTACATTCAAACGAATAAAATTCATGAAGTAAGACACTTCAACATTGTTTTTAAATAAAGAAAATATTAAGCAGCAAATATGTTTTGAACTCAGAACCTTTTGCGTAGCAGCCAAACACCTTAACCATTACACTACCGCAGCTCGTCATTCAATGGAATTCCCGGAGGACTTTAAAGAAGCACGCAAAATACCGACAAACACTGCTGGTATGACTATGAATTACTCACAATTACTGCTGTTCTTTATTGCGTCATGAAAAAGCGGTTAGTGAGAATGAATTTCCTTGCTATCGCCTGAATTAGGAGGCTTATTGCTTGTTTGGTTTAATTAATTAATAGAATATGAAGCAATTGGTACAAAGAATGCTTTTTTCCAAACTTTCTTTTATAGAAAGTCTGCTATCAAGATATTGCTTTTGTTCAATTACTTTATTTATGACTGAACGTTTCTAAACCTGAAGACACTCGTCCGTGCTCTGCACTGCAGTCGAGCTCTGGCAACGTCGCTCTGTGTTCATTGGCTGACTGTGTTTTGTGACGTCAGATGCGCAGAACGAACCTAAACTCAGCCGCCGTCGTAAATGATGCGCACTTTAGGAACAAATCTTACCTTCATAGTCTCGGATGTTTTTGAATTTAGCATATGTTAAAATTAATGACTAAGCAAGGAACACACAATTTCCCCCCCTCCAAAACAGTTTCTGCTCCGAGATACAGACCTCCAAAGATGACACTGTACATACCATTTTGAAGATGAGAATTTTGGAAAAAATTTTAAAATGCTGTATCTCTGGAATAGTTCTACATATTTTGTTGGAATTTTTTTATTTGAAAGATAATTGCTTTATGATTACAAAGAAACCCTCCATTTGGACTTATCTGCCAAAGTTCTTCAAATTTTTTTTAATGCCAATCCATAATTTTTTTCTCTTCCCTGTTGATTACTACTGTATAGTTCTGCATTCCCTGAAAAGGAGAGCCCCCACTTTTAGATTGAACAGCTTTTATAAACAATTGAAATTTTGCAGTACATAAAACTCATTTTCTCATCACATAACGGGCTCTCAAAAATCAAAACCTAGCCTTATTTAACATAATTTTAATTTCGAAAGATGAAGAAGACACTCATTTTTCAAACATCTTAAATGGTTACGAAATATGTGTGAAAGGTCCAAGGACGTAAAATTTTCAATTTATACAACCTCTGTGCACTCTGTTTTGTACTGAAATTACCCAGTCAGTGGACTAAAAATATGTTCCACTGCTTCAGTATCTTCCTTTGGTATAGAGTGATGCTTTCCTGTTGAACCAAGAGGAACTGGAGCACTTACAATCTTCAAAACATTGTGAACAGGAAGTGAGCACTGATGGCATTGTTGCTGTCCTTCAGCTGGAAACCTATATCCAGCAGCTGGTCCATGTGGTAGCATGAAGTTCACTACAGTTATGTTTAACTCATAACTGGTGTCTATAATCTCTGCAATCTACCAGTCACAGTCATACACACACACCACAAACATCCCCCCTTCTCAGATTGTGAATCTGAATATTATCCTGCTGTTTCTGAGGTGTTGGCTGAACAAACGAAATTTCTTCTTTCTTGCTGTTTAAAGTGCATGCAATATGAGTTCATACATCGCTGTGAGTCCAAAAATGTGTCTTCTGAATTCCTTTCACAGGGGTAGTTTGTTTGGACCATTCTTCTTCTTTCTGCTCACTGAATTCTTCGATTTTCTCGTTGGACAAAAGAATAACGGCTGTGGATGTGTAAGATTTCACGACACTCGTAAAATCCTCAGCATTCTGAATTGCAGCTGTATTTTGTCTGGAAAGATTATGTTTTGTAGCATGGTACTTCAGCAGGCCACCTACACCATCACAAGGCCACTTCCGGTGGCCAGTAGCACTGTGTACCTAGTCAGTTGGCACAAGTGAACGGTTTTTAAAATGACTAGGAGCACTATCAGGAATAATGATGATCTTCTCTGCCTCTCTTTGCAGTTGAAGAATTTTGTGCATTGCTAGCAAAGCGTGTGCTGAGTCATGTCCTGTGGTATCACTTATAACTGCAACACTTGTGGTCTTGTTTTGAAAATATGTCACTCCTATAAAAATTGAAACCCGGTCATTACTCAAATGATACCCTTGTGCTTCTTGTGGGAGAATTACAGACCAGTTCTCAGCAAAATCACAGTGAAACACTAAACATTGTTCATCAGCCTGTACATACCCTTTCACTTCTGCAGTGTGTTGTTCTTGCAATTTCTTCAGATGCTGGTGTGTCACTGCTTTTACTGACCATTTACCAAGTTTATCAATGAAACTGTCAAAGGTAACAGTTTTCTTAGTTTATTTTCCTCCCATGTTGCATATGTAATTTCTGCAGAGTTATCTGCTACATCTTCCAGGCCAAGTGTTTGTAAAGACAGTCCTTCCTTTCAAGGGCAGTCACCACATTCTTGAAACAAACAAGTCTCTCACTTTACGTCACAGACTACTAATGACTTCGCACGCCCAACCAAGGTGTCATATGTCACATGCTCCCGTAAGTTCTTCAAAGTTATCACACAAAGCTCAAAATTCATGCAGTACACACATAAAAAGACATCTCTGGGTGGGTGTTGAACTACCTACTTAGGTTGTAGTGCATAAAATTTTGATCTTCCAATATGTGAAGTACATTTGCTCATATAAATTGCAAAAGTTTCTATAATACTGTGATTCATGTAGCTCTTCACTTTCACAACTTTTTGACCTCACAGATACGGTTATAGTGTCATTTTTTCACTCTTGCGAGAACAGTCTCATTTATCTTTCAGATAAAATGACTACACTATTTCAACTTGAGCTGCTTCTACAAGATGACCATAATAGGGATCTGGTCTTCCAAAGACTCCTTTTACAGATCTCACATTTCTTGATTTGTCTACCATGTACTTTGATACTGATGGAAGATGGTTCAAAATTGTTTTCTTTGATAGTCTCTCTGGAATAATATTTAAAACTTGCACCTTTTCACTATAGGATGCACAGTATTCAACAGCTGAATTTATATTTGTGAAAAATTCCTGGCAAGAGGTGCAAGAGTGCTTTTGTTCACTTTATTCAGAAGATGGAATTTCTACTCTGAAGAGTGTGGTCAGTTTTCTGTAGTGTTTTCATCCATAGCTTTAGTATTTTCTCTGTGCTTTCTTGATGCATAGATCTTATGACTCGACTTCACTGACCATGGTTTCTTAACAGGACTAACACCTACCTCTGTAGCTGACTGATTCTCAGGGTATTTAATTCTTCCATTATTGATGCAAAACCTGCACGAAGGGAGGCTTCACCTTGTTCAGATACTATCATTGTTGTTATTCTGTCTAAACATTTAGAACACTAAAAGTTGTCACTGGGAACATCTTCACTTTGAAACAGAGTCTTCAAGTGAGAACACTTATTCCTAACCTGATCAAAGTCTGTTTTTTTGTTTGTCATATATATATATATATATATATATATATCACTCTTTTACTGATATGAAAATAGTCAGCACACTTTACTCTCCTGTGGCCCCGTCAGAAGCCATTTCGAATAGTCCTTTTCACATAACACACTACAACTGTGTCAATTGGCAAATTCCATACGAAAACACAGAACTAACTGGATGGTCTCAGATTTCTTAGAAGTCTCTTCAGCAAACAAATTAGCGCTGAACAACTACAGTCAGAAACCTGCAATGAACAACCACGACAAAGAAACTGACAAGAAACTACAACAAAGTGTAAGAAATATCTGCAGTAATGAAAGTGAAAAGAAATAAATGCAACAAAGGAGTGATAAGAAATAACTGCAACAATGACAATAGAAATAAACACTGTAACGGAGAAATTGGTAAGAAACAAATTCTGTGAAGACATACATTACCCTTGAAAGTTAAATATATTTTTTTAAATAAAACCTATCCAACTTAAAAGTGGAAGTTCTCCTCTCCAGAGAATATAATAGTACATGGTACTAATCAACAGAAAAAAATCTTAACTTTTCTGGACTGGCATTTAAAAAAAAAAAAATTCTGTAAATTATAAAAAAATTGAAAAGGCAACAGTAAAAGAACTTTGACAGATATGTCCAAATTTAGAATACCATTTTAATCATAAAGCAAGTATCTTTCAAATAAAAAAACTCTAACAAAATATCTAGAACTGCTACAGAGATACAGCATTTTAAAAATTTTTCCGAAATTTTACATCTTCAAAATGGTGTTTGCAGTGTCATCTTTGGAGGCCTGTATCTCGGGACAGGAATTTTTTTGAGAAAACAAAAAAATACATGTTTCTTACTTCTGAATTTCAACATATGCTAAATTCAATAACATCCAAGACTATGAAGGTAAACCCCCTGCCTGAGGTGATACGGATTATGCCTTTGTTTCATTTCAAAGATTTATCCTCTACAACTGAGCTAGGTCTTTTTACTTCTAAATTGTGATGGCAGTCCACTATGGAATGTGTTGTGGTTACTTGCGTACCACAGTATGGTACTGGGTACCTAAACTGACACTGCATGAAGAGGTGAGACATGAATGTTAAAATAACAATGATTGTTACTGAAAATTGCCTACATTAAATAATGGGCTACAAAACTCAAAGTATTGTAGTACTTGTCTTAACTGAAATTGTGGAGGCTTTTCTCGTTTCCATACACGACAGTGCTTTATCTTCAAACTACTTACTTGAGATATTACAAGCAGTAAAAAAATTTTTTACAATACTTTTTCAGTCGTAAAAAAAATATTGTAACTCTAGCTGGAAAGAAAGTAGATTATATTTGAATAGCTTGTAATTACCACTGGATGACATAGTTTGATGAAACTGAAAATATAGTAATATTGGATGAAATGCTTGCCAACAAAACTCTTATGAGCTGTGGCCGAATTGGTGGTAGTAGTTATCATGGTCACAGGCAATGAGGGTCACTAAGACTCACACGAAATATTTGTACAAATACTTGCACAGAAGTATAACGAATAGGAGACAGTAAAACGTAGGTCCTTTTCATGCAACAATTTGGTAGCCACCGCAGTAATCGTTTACTCTGGTTAGGTGGCTGCACACCACTGGGAACTATATTGGAACCTTACCCTGCAAACACCTCCATCTCTCATGACATAGTTGATGTTCTACCCACAGCAGCAGAGTTCCTTATTGCTAAACATGTGCATGAAAAAGAAAAGATAGATAAATTTATGGGAAATTGACATGTAGGACCCCCATCATGGCAATGTTGAATGTCTGTACTTTAATAGTTGTCTGAGAGACACTTGCAGTCACATTTAACATTATTTACAAATTTTCCTTAGCATTGCATTTAAAATGTTTGTTTCTATTTCTTCTGTTTCAGCAATCCTTACCAATCTGTTATATGTTGATTCATTTTAAAATTATTTTTCTCATTTTTTTTCATTGTCATTTATTCATGTTTGTTATTTACATACATTTATCAGTGTTGTTACTTTAATAGTTATGTAGAGCACCATGGAAAGTGTATATTAAATTATTTTATTTTAATTTCTGACCATGCAAAGATGTATACCATACACCACCTGATAATATCTCCCACCAATCCAAAGCTATTCCATCTTTTTGTTAAATAATTTCCCAACAGCTTCATAAATTTTATGCCAGTAGTGCTACATCTGTGAAGGTTTGAAATTAGTTTGTATGTTACCCAGAAGAGGTGCCGCCATAGCTCTTGTTTATTGTTTACCAGCATCCCTTCTGTTGGACTAATGCTGAAGTTCAGCCCAAAACAGTACTACTTCATTAATTTTAATGGCTGCAAACAATGTGGAACTCAGTGCGGTTATTGTTAGGTCGACAGTGTTAGGCGACAAAGCACTAGTGGCACAACTTGTTCTGACTTGTAACAACTTCTACCAGTTTAGACCTAGGGACTAGGAAGCTCATACCTTGAGAGACTCAGCCACATAATGTTTGTAAACGGTACTTGAAAGCCAGTGGTATTTCATGTCAGTTACAACTCCCCTGCCGTCCACTGTGTCCCTCTGTGAACATAGAAAATCCCATTGAAAACCCATTTCAAACCCTCTGTGCAGTCTACAACTAAGTACATTGGTCAATGTATGCTAGTATGGCACAATAGATACAGTTGGCCCTGGATGTGCCCTGACTGATGCTTATTGCTTTTCTGATATCAAACTAGAGTTGTGATGATTATGTCTGGTTGTGATGATTATGTCTAAGTATATGTTCTCAAAAATGCACACATTTTGAATCATCTGTGAGCCATCCAAGTACAAAGTTTAACTATCTTCAAAACTGCTCTTTTACCATGGTTAGTACACACATAAACGAGATGCAACATAAACATTCTAACAATTTGTCGTAAGCGTATAATCTGAACCTAACATTTTCCACTGCTAACTTGGTATTGCTTACACTGATTTTAGTGTATTATATACTAAACAACTATATTTGATGCATGTTTCATTGCAAGGAAAAATTACGAGGCCATCAAATATGTGCAATGTGTTAACCTGGTAAAGATGTAATCTTTCTAGCTTATACATTGTCTTACGAAAAAAGTAGATGATTTCAGAATTTCTGTTGACATCTTGAACACAACAAAATAATGTCTCTCCTTATTTTTGTACAAACTGTTAAATGGGAAACACTGAGAGAAGATCTTGTACTAGTAGTAGTAGTAGTTGTTATTGTTGTGTTTTTTGTTTGATGCAGTTCTCCGTGCTGCTCTATCCTCTGCAAGCCTCATCATCTCCATATAACTACTGCAGCCTACATCCTTTTGAACCTGCTTACTATATTGATCTCAAATTCTCCCTCTACAATTTTTATCACCCTTCCCAATACTTCCCTCCAGTACTAAATTGGTGATTCCTTGATGTCTCAGAATATGTTCGATCAGCTGATCCCTTCTTTTAGTCAAGGTATACCACAAATTTCATTTCTCACCAATTCTATCCTGATCGGTTACCTGATCTACCTATCTAATCTTCAGCAGTCTTCTGTACCCCCACATTTCAAAAGGTTCTATTCTCTTCGTGTGTGAACCGTTTATCTTCCACATTTCACTTCAATACAAGAATTTTAGGAAAAGGACCCGTTCCTGTTGAGTTTCAGACATACACAATGAAAAGATTGTTACACATTGTAGCTTTTGGCCAAAGTGTTCTTCAGCAAAGAAAACACACACACACACACACACACACACACACACACACACACACACACACACAGTCGCACAAACAAGCATACATCACGCACATACAACAGCTATAATGTGTAACAGTCTTTTCATTGTGCCTGCCTGCAACTCTTTGGGCCATCTTAACTGTGGGCAACAATCTTTCCTTCTAATCTTGTTGATATTCCAGCCTGAGATTTGAATTGTTTGATTTCACTGCCATACATGGGTACACTCCAGACAAACACCTTCAGCAAAGACTTCCAAACACTTAAAATCTGTATTCAGTGTTCACAAATTTCTCTTCTTCAGAAACACTTTTCTTCTTGTCATTGCCAGTCTATATTTTGTATCCTCTCTACTTCAGCTATCATCAGTTACAGCAAAACTACACTTTTCAAGGGACTTAAAAAGACGTAAAATGCGGTAAAATGTAAACTTTGGGAAATAATGTTTTAAGCTGTAAAAGTTACATATAGGCTCCCCCCTCCTTGCATTTTCATAGTTTATTTATGGTATATTTACATAATAGGTATCAAAATACTCATTAGGGACTTGTTTATTATCCAATAAAGGTTATCTAAATTTTCTATATGTTTACCCACTGACGTAATGGAACTGATTAACTATCTGGGAAGTAGAAACGTTTTGGCTTAATTTTGTTCAGCATAATCATTGTTTTTGGGAAGCATGCAAATGTGATTAATTATTTAAATAATGAAACATTTCATCAGTTGCGTATTTTTTCATGCTTAGAATGACGCTTTCCAAAAATTTATTCTCATTGTGAAACACACATATTTACATACATATTTTTTGTGATGTTTGCATATCTGCTAATGTGCATCTCTTGCAATCTAATCACCATTTTGAGGTTAGATGTCAATTAACTCTACAAGTGGCCAAACAACAAAATGTATGAAATGTGCTTTTGAGCTGTCATAATGAGAGCAACAATCACAGAGTTGCACATGTATAGTAGAGACTGAAAACTGTTGCGATTGGCCATTATTTGAACGAATGTTTTTATTCCCATGAGCCACCAAGCCAAGTAGTTGTTGGCATTGGAAGGAAATAAAGCATGCCTTGTTCCAACTTTTACCAATTCACACCTTTTGAGTAGAGTATTGTGGTTTCAACAAACTTAACCAAATAACAGTTGTAAACACTGCTTAAAGGCCAATGCCATGTGTGCGTCATTTTATGTCAATTACATCATTTTTGTCTCCACGAACATTGTTTCATAAAGCATAAATTGCCGAAAAATTATAATTATGATAAAGTAAAATTAGGTGCAAATTGACATTTAGCATGTAGGAAAATTGACGAGAGCAATAAAAAATGTCACAACAGTGGGAAAATGTTAATTCTGGGAACATAAAAGCAGGTTTATACTGTTTTGTGCTACCATATAGCGAAACTCATCTACTACTTTTAGTGTCTCATTTCCTAATCCAATTCTCTCTGTCTTGCCTGATTTAATTAGTTATCTTTCTGTTAACTTTGTTTTCCTTTTGTAATTTATGTCCTCCTTGCAAAACATTACCCATTCTGTTCAACTGGTTTTCCAGGTCTGTTCCAGTCTCTGACAGAATTGCAATGTCATCAAAGGTTTTATTTCTTCTCACTGAACTTCAATACCTTCTCAAGATTATTCTTTGATTTCCTTTACTGCCTGTTCAATGTACATTTTGAATAACATCCGGGATAGGCTACAACCGTGTCTCATTTCCTTCTCAACCAGTGCTTCCTTTTTATGCCTGTCTATTCTGATGTCTGCCATCTGCTTTCTGTGCAGATTGTATGTAACTTTTTGCTCTCTGTATTTTATCACTGCTACCCCTCAGAATTTCAGAGAGTATATTCCAGTCAATATTATCAAAAGCTTTCTCCAAATCTACAAAAACTTTTAAAAATAGGTTTGCTTTTCCTTAACTTTTCTTCCAAGATAAGTCATGTATTGCCTTGTGTGTTCCTACATTTCTTCAGAATCCGAACTGATTCTCCCTGATTTTGGCTTGTACTAGTTTTTTCATTATTCTGTAAGTAATTTTTGTTAGTGTTTTGCAGCTGTGTCTTATTAAACTGATAGTTCAGTAATACTCACACCAGTCAGCACCTGCTTTCATTGAAGTTGGAACATTCTCCTTAAAGTCTGAGGGTATTTCCCCTTTCTCATACATCTTGAATATCAGATGGAATAGTTTTTTTTGTGGCTGTATCTCCTGAGGATATCAGTAGTTTTGAGATAATGTCATCTATTCCAGGGGCCTTGTTTTGACTTAGATCTTTCAGGACTATGTCAGATTCTTCTCTCAGTACCATGTCTCCCATCTCATCTTCATCTACAGCCTCTTCTTCCTATAATATTGCCTGCGAGTTCGTCTCCCTTTTATAGACCTCCTATATAATCCTTCCACCTTTCAGCTTTACCTTCTTTGTGTAGAACTGCTTTTCCCTCTGAGCTCTTGAGATTCCTACAGCTACTTTTCTGTTCTCCAAACATCTCTTTAATTTTCCTATAGGTAGTGTTGTTCTCTCCACTAGTTATATGCTTCTGTATTCTTGCATTTGTCCTCTAGCTGCTCCTGCTTGGCCGTATTAACTTCCTGTCAATCTCATTTTTTTAGCTGTTTTTATTCCCTTTCAGCTGCTTCTTTTTCTGGATTTTTATATTTTCTCTGTTCATCAATTAAATTCGATATCTCCCTGTAATATCCTGGGATTTCTGCTAAGCCTTGTCTTTTTATCTATTTGACCCTCTGCTGCCTCTTCAATACCCATCTCTCAAAGCTATCTATTTGTCTTTGTTGTTTTCCTTTCCCCTGTTTCAGCCAATTGTTGCTAAGGCTTCCTGTGAAACTCTCAAAAACATCTGGTTCTTTCAACGTATGCATGTCCCATCTCCTTACTTTCTTCATTGTGACTAAATTAAACACCTACAGCTGTCCATACGATTTTATTTTATTTTGTTGCAACCAGTTTCAATGCTTCAATGCGTTGTCTTCAGGCTGTCATTGCTGTGACATGAGTTGATATGATCCCTATATACATCACATCAGTTGGATGTGTATCACATCTGGATACGCAGATAATGTGTCAGCACTGCCAGCTGACTCGAGAACCATTCAAATACAATTTTTGGAGTGCTGACACATTATCTGTGTATCCAGTAATATACGGGGATCATATTAACCTGTGCCACATCCTGTTTTCATGATTCTTAAATCAAGTGTTAGCGATGATTAAATTATGCTCTGTGCAAAATTCTACCAAGAGGCTTCCTCTTTCATTACTTTCACACAGTTTATACTCGCTTACTATTTTTCTTTCTCTTCCTTTTCCTACTATCAAATTCCAGTCCCTCATTACAATTAAATTTTCCTCCCCCTTAACTATCTGAATAATTTATTTTATCTTGTCATACATTTGTCAATCTCTTCACCATCTGCAGAGTTGGTTGACATGCAAACTTTACTACTGTGGCGTGGGGCAGCAGGTAAAAATGCTTGGTTTGTTAGTAATTTTGTAAGTTGAAATGTTTGGTAATCTTGTATGATTTTTGGATATCATAGCCTTTTACAAAGGCCTGAAACTATTCTTGAACAGCCAGTAAGCAATGGAGAACATATTGTTCTTAGTCTTGAGTCCTTAGGTTCACCATTCAGCTCACTGAAAATGAAATAAAATGTTCTAACTCTCAAAGAGTAGTGCAGAGGAGTCGGAAATAATATCAATAAATAAAAGTCCGCTGTTGTTTCAGTGAGAAGTATATTCTGACAAAATTTCAGAAGCACAAGTATTGGTTTTGAAAACATGAAAGCCTAGTCTCTCGTACTGAGCACCTGACGCAGTTCAAATTTGGTTTCTACATGTTGTCCCTAGTTATGTAAAGTTAATTGCTCATCTTAAAATTGGAGAAATAATCTTAGACGCTCACCACACAGTTTTGTATAATATAGCGGGTGGCACATGAAACAGAACATTAAAAATGATACATAGGTTTGCCAGTAAATCACTACCCAACTAGGTTCATTTTTACACAGTTTCACAAATTAGATGCAATATCTCATTCGATCGAAAAATCAATAATGTCACTTGTCATTAACACCTTGTGAGTCTTAAGCGGACTGTCATGGAAAGAATCGCAGCACATTCCATAGAGGAGTGTAACATATTCCGTTTGACTGATGATGAACAAATAACTTCCAAACTTCGGTCTTTATATAGATGTGGTGCAGACAGCAAGTGAAACACTCACTTTGTGGTTGCGTACAGCATTGGAAGCTGTGGTCACCCAGCATCCTTTTTGATTACAAAATTATTTATATCACTGTTAGTCTAAGACCTACAGTGATACCAATTTTTCTCCAAGTAAATGTATATTCTGTTCATATTGTATAAAATTCTCACCCCAATAACTTTTAAACTTTAACCTTAAGAATTTTTCAAGTGGAGCTGGGAATAGGTAGTGGCCCCTGAACTCTCTCTTTATTTCCGTATCTTTGTGGAATTAGAATATCATGGTGAAAGTTCGTACAGTTGCATTACTAGGTACTTATGTTGAATACCATGCTATCATTTTAGCTTTTGATCTAAGATAAATGAATCTTAACAGTGGCAAATCTGGGATGGAATAATGACAATATTATGAAAGGATAGATTTTTAGTCACCATATAGCAGAGATGTTGAATCACAGACAGGTAAACCATAAAGACTGCTAAACAAGTAAGGTATTCTTCTGAATTACACAACATACACACAAATGCAACTTGCAATACACACATGACCACTGTCTCTACCTAATGAGCCAGAACTGAAATCCCAGTCCATGGAATGGAATCATACAGATTCATCACATAGGCAGAAATTTTGCCGCAGTCCCTCTCCTGTAATATTAATTGTCGTCTTAGCCTATGACATTTGAGCAGTGATTTTGCACAGTTTCATCTCACTTGGATGAACTGTTAATACACTGTACTACTGTCAAACTTTCCTGCAACAACAACTGTGACAAACTATTCGGGAGAAATGTCCTGAACGTCTACACAGTGCATTAATTCTTGAGGATAACGCGAGAGCCTGAACGGCAGTGGGTGTGTGGAATTTGCTCACATGAAGGGGGCTGGGAAGTAGAGGAGCATCCACCATACTTGCCATACGATTGATGACCTCATACCAGAACTGGAGACATTACCACAGCAGTGATGTGTGATCTGACAATTTGCTCATGGTGAGGCCACAGGTATTCAACATCCTCCACAGTGTTGGCAGTGTGTGACAGATTTGTTGGGAGATTATTTCTAGGGACTCTAAAGATATCACAGGTCCTTGTTAGTGCCCTATATTATTGTGTACTGTTGTAATTGTCCATCAAACTTGTTTTAAATGACAAAATTTGTTTCGTCTTTTTTCTTATGCTATATCTTTATGGCAGGGTGTGTGTTCATCCATTTCCCTACATGTAATGTGTATGTATGAATTAACCTTCCATTTACATATTTTAGAATTGTTTGATTCAATACCTTTTTGAGACAAAAAAATTGCCATGACCTTTACAATGACCTTTGCAGATATGAATTGTGCCTCAAAATGTGAAAATGCGAAATTACGTAATAGATGCTATTTCATAGCAGATTGTATCCAGGGCAACTATTTTATGAGGGATGGATTGAAACAGCTTTATTCTCCGTATATAATGCTGAAAATGTTGCTATTGTACATCATTTGGCAAAGCCCAATTTGGAAAGATAATGTGTGTAAGAATCTGGTTGAAAAATAAAAAGTGCACAAACATGATGATGTATCACTGTGGTTGATGCTCTGGTGCAGTACCAAGTGTGTGGGCAGTTTAATGGTATGTAAATAGATGCAATGTAGTATTCAGACATGGGAACTAGCATTTTATAAGAAGGAAACATATATTTTTGTTAGCTGAAATACAGAAGTTTTTACAATGTGGACATTTTTAATGTGAAAAATTAGGTGGCAGATGAGTTGAACAGTTGTTTCGTCAGACATGAACTATGTTGGTAACAAGACTCTGCTAACCTCTACAAGAAGTTGCCCAGTACCATTCCTGAATGCTTTGTATTGTGAGTTGTTCATTGTTTTCTGTTCCTATTTTGATACTGGTGAAGTGGTTAATACTGGTACATCACGGATTACAATTACGACCCTTACAACACCAAAAGAGGTCAACGATCCCTGTGGCAGGGTGTCAGTTCTGCTCTCTCAGTACATGGATGTAGGGGCTGCTGTCCTGTGAGAGGGAGGTGCGGCTTTTTTCCCCATCATTGCCACTATCCCCCTTTCGGCCAAAATTCTAGTTGGTTTATGCTTGCCACAGTGTGCCACTATATAATGTCACTTTTTTGACAGCAATGATATTCTTTCTCTTACATTCAAGTAGAGCTGCTTTTGGTTCTACTTCTGTGCTAAGTGCATTGTCAGATCTATTTGCAGTGTTGTCAAGCCTGATTTTTTTTTCCCAGGCAACACTTACTTAATAATCAGCTTCAAAGAACTAAGGCTTTGTCTGTCATAACTCATGTGGTGTGAAAACCTTTTAAATTTGTGAGTCAAACCATTTACAAACAAACAAAAAAATAGATACAAATTTCGACAAAAATAGATGCAAATTTTGCAAAAAATAGATGCAAATTTTGCCAAAAATAGATGCCACATTTTCCGGTCCCTAACAATTAAATATCTCATCTTAAACACTAGTATTTCAGTGTGGCCCATGTAAAGGACTTGTGTAAAACTAACCGCTAACTGCAAATACTCTCAAACAGTATCTAACTGCCCATACCTTTCCTGAAAGGCGTGCTTTCTTAACAGATGCCATACTTCCCCTCAGTATGAGTACATAGAACTACGGAATGTACTTCAAAGAACATAATATAATTGGATATACAAAAAAAAAACTACTTACCAAGTGGCGGCAGGAGAACACACACAAAAAAGGTAACACGTATCCAAGCTTTTGGAGCCAGTGGTTCCTTCTTCTGGCTGAAGGGTTGAAGGGGAAGAAAGAGAGTGAAGAAAAAGGATTGGTGTGGTTTAGGAAAAGGGATAGTGTTTGGAAAAGTCACTCAGAATCTCGGGTCAGGGCAGACTTACCAGATGGGATGAGGAGAAGAACTGATTGGTGGCAATTGCACCAGACACTATCTGAAGTCTTGAGCGCTTAAAGGTGGAATGTAGGGTAATATGCAAGACAGAGGTGAGTGCTAAAACTTCATGCACAAGTTAAAAAGAGTGAAAAGACAAGTGTGTTGTATGTGATAGAGGTAATACACCACTAGTCACTCAGTATTATCCTGGTCTTGAATGTATTAATCAGCCAATTCTACAAGGTAAAGACGTACTAAAATCATGCCCTGGAATGAGCTCCAATCTATCTGAGATTTTACCCACTACATCTAGAATAGCTTTTTGTCACCCTCCCAATCTCCGCAATATGCTTGTCAGACCCTATCCTCCTTCTGCACCCATCTCCCTACCATACTGCTTGTGTCCCTGTACTGTTTGCACTGCAAGACTTGACCTATGCACCTTCCTACCACTACCTATACCAGCCCTGTAACTGGCAAAACATGTACTATCAAAGGGAGAGCCACCTGTGAAACGACATTTGTCTTATACTGACTGTTATCAGGGTGTATACACTCTGGAACAAATGGGAAATATGGGAAAACTTGGGAATTTTTCATCCAGGAGCTAACCAGTAAAAACCAGGAATTTTTCATTGTTTTAGTCTTCAGTTAAATTTTTGCAATTTTGATTGGTAAGAACTGATGAACAGCAAAATGTGTCAAAGGCTTCAGGGCAAAGACTATGGAAAACTTCATAACAATAAACTGCTGCCAATGAGTGTGACATCACAACTGTTTACATTAAGTTCATTTGAGCAGCTGCCATGTGCAGTTGAGTTTCGTATTGGCCGTACCTTTTCCCGCTTCAGGTTACTTGAAGCGTAGCTGTTAGCAGTATCAACAGTAGTAACAAGCAGCTAGACGCTACGTGGAAAATTTTTTCTGGCACACACAAGCTGTAGTATTTGTACATGCGCAGAGCAGTCTGTGTTGTAGTGGGGATGGGGTAGTTTCTGTGTGAACCATTTTCCCATTTAGTGATTTTTCGCTGTTTCCTCCTAGTTTACAGTTCTCACGTCAAATGAAAATTGATTTCTGTGGCTGAGAGCTATCAAGTGAATTAAAATACATTCATTGAATTAAGGAGGGCTACAATATGTTATTAGTTTCAGTTTTCTGATTTTGTTTTATTCCCACAGTTTTGGTAGTCAAGCATTAATTGCCTTGCAGAACAATGAAGTTATTTTTATCAGTTTGCTAAATAAAGGTGGCTTTTATTAATCTTTTCCGCAGAGGCAGTCAGTTTATTAGAAACGAAATGTTTCATTCCACATTATTTGCTAGTTTCAACAGTTCACTGAATTTCAAATCCACATTTTCATGTTCTGTCACATACAGCATTATGCCATAATAAAGAACCAAACATAATACAGTACTGGTACTCCAACAAAATTTGCATCCCGAAAACCACACTGAAAGGATTAATATCAGGTTGGGCCTACCTCATTGTCAATCTGCGCATATGAATGTGCACTTTAAGCTGAATTATGCATTTTAGTATGATTTACGAAAGTCCGATGCTCCAGCATCCTCTGATGTTCTATTTCTTTTATGATGTCATGTAAGATCTCGTAATAATATATGAACAAACAGGCTATGTCACCTACAATAAATTTCTTAAATCACAGAGCATTCACCTCTAATTTAAAATGTAATACATTGAGGACTAGCCACTGAGAAGAATTTGGAGCCCAGAAGACCAGACTTTAATGTCATTATTTAAAATCTTACTGGCACTTTTGTGTGATATATTGTAAAGCGTAACACATGCAAAAAGACCAATATTACATGTGAAAGCTTAGCTGTTCTTGTAGGTACACTATATACATTAATTTAAACCATTAACTTTTCCTATTTGTGTGTTGATGCTACTTAATAGTGATGTTGCTATTGGCTAACTCCATCAAGTGTCCTATGCTCTGAATATCTGCTGTCAGTGGCTGGTGAGATCATGTGACATGAGCTATGATTGGCTTACAAAAGTGCATTTCAGTCTCGATTTCAATCCTTCAGAAACTAACGTGCTGTGTTTGGTGGAATTCGAATGTATACTTTTGTAATACAAATACAAAAATATGCAGTGTAAATGTTGCTGGACATAAAAGATCTTTCCAAAACTTTGTTGAGTTTTTTCGTTCTCTGAAGTGCCGGGAAGTTCTACGCTGATGTATAAAATATTTACCATTCAAAAGATTGATATTTTTACAGCTCCAAAGGAAATTATACTGTTACTTATCATGGAAAAAGTGAATTTTTCACCATTGAAGAAGCGTACTTTCATGTAGGAAAAAGTGTTTTTTTTTTTTTTTACAATGACTGGCCATAGGCTGGCAACACACAATATCTTGTTGCAGAATATGCACTACAACATGACAGTCGTGACCTTGGTGCCTGTTTCATCACACGTGCCATCTGGATTCTTCCCCTAGTCACTTGTTTCTCTGAACTCCATCATCATCATTCAGCCTTTTCCCACGTCATGTGGGGTCTGCGTTGCTTTGCTGGACCCTTCTCTTCCATAAATACCTATCCAGTGCTTCTTCTCTGAACCATCCTGTCTCCCGTAGGTCCCCTGCTACCTTTTCTTTCTATCTCAGCTTCGGTCTTCGTCTTCTCCTTAATCCTTATATTTCTAGGTCTTCAACTCTTCTCCCCACATAGTACTCCCCTCTTCTCTGCACATGTCCGTGCCATCTTAGCCTACTTTCTTGGATCTTCTTCCCTGTGGGTCCCACTTTCACTGTTCCCCTGATGTACTCATTCCTTAGTAATCCCTTCATGCCACCCCACTCATCCACTTTAACATTCTCATTTCTGCTGCCGGGCTTGGGTGATTGGCCAAGTTTCCGCACTATATAGCATCACAGGTTTCACCACAGACTTGTAAAGCTTTCCTTTCATTCTGGAGCTAATCTTCTTTGTTTCTCTGAAGCCCACAGGTGGGAATTGGCGCTACAACATATCCTTGGTTCTCACCCCCACCAGACCTTAATTTACGTTAATTTCTTCAGTCTTAACATTTCTTCACAGTGACTATTCCTTTCTGCACTCCATTTCAGTTTTCTTCATCTTTCATTTTGTGACCTGCCTGTTTTTCACTGTTCATCTTCCACCTCTATCACATACAATGCACTTAACTGTTTGCTCTTATTAAGTCATGCACGATGTTTCAGCACTAATCTCAGTCTTTGCTTATTACCCTAGCTTCAACTTTTAAGCTCTTAGGATTTCAAATGTTCTCCATTGCAGTCCCCAACAATGTCTTTCCTTCTCATCCCATCGGTAAGTCTCCAGTGACCTGGGGTTCTGGATGACTTTTCCAAACTGGAGATGATGGTCATGTGTGCGTGTGAGATGTGCTTGCTTGTGTAAATGATTGTGCTTGTATTGCCTTTTATAAAGAAGACTTTGGCTGAGAGCTAAATGTGTAATAGTCTTTCTATTGTGCCGGTCTGCAACTCAACAAGTTATCTTTATGGTGAGCAGTAATTTATCTTTTTCTTTATATTATTAGTGCTATTATTTCTTTTCAAAATAACAATTTACATCATTCTGTGTCATGTGTCCTAATAGTATATTTATATATTCAGTGTAATAATAATAATAATAATAAAGGATAAAGTTGACATCATACCAATTATACTATCAACTACAGGAGTCATACCACACAATATCCACAAGTACATCAACACAATACAGCTACATCCAAACGTATATATACAACTACAGAAATCTGTCATTATTGATACATGTTCAATTACCCGAAAGTTCCTAAATGCAATGTAACATATACCGTACTGTTAAAGGAAGTCATGCTTGATCAAGGTCCGCGTCACTTTCCATTTTTAACCAGACATAACATCTGAGACAGGAAAGAGAAATAATAATAATAATAAGAAGAAGAAGAAGTAAGCTAGTTGAGCACTAGTGTCTAATTGCATCCGGTTTGCTCAATGGTTGACAGGATTAGGAGCACAGAGGGAGAAGAAAAATAATGAGTCCTCCAAAACGTTTCATGGATGGAATTCAATCTGAGTTCAAGTTGATCATTGATTCCTTTACTCAGTTTTCTTCAGGACAGTCGACCCTCCGACCGAACACGCCCAGCTACCATGCCCGCCAATAAATAGTGCTTTGTGTAAATATTAGCTGTATTTAATCAAAACACTACAAGTGACACATCAAGCGAAAGTTACTTTCATTCTTAAGTTTTGTGTAACACACAGCATCGCATCATCACTATGTAGAAATCTGCTGTCAGTTCACTCTTTTTTAGAAATATTTAATCAACTGTGATTTTTTAGTTAAATAAATTTTCCTTAGGAAAGAATATGAATTACTATTTTCCTCTGTTGTCTCATCCACATTTACAACCACACTTGGTGGTTCTTGGATAAAACATCCGTCAATGTATAACACTACAAGGCACTCTATTGTTCCACTTTGAACTGTTTTGTCTACGTCTTATGACAAATGATATGCCACATTGTATATTACAAGTGCATGAGCGTGGAATAACATGCATTGAAACATTGGAGTACATTACAAAAAATGATGGTAGTTCATGATTCATATTCCGTGAGCCCCTGTTCACCAAATCCCTGCTGTCTCTTATAGTCTCTCTTCCAGAGCTTTGAGAACTTTAGTTCACATTTTGCTTTCTTCTCTTTTGCATTTATTTCTTTATGTTTTCCCATCTTTCCTTTTTGTGGTAATTTTTACTTCTGATTGTAGTTAATGTAATACTGTCATCTATTGCTGTTATTAGCTACATGAATAATATATGTGCTTATGGTATTAATGTGGCAAGTATAATTATTATAAATAACCATTGTTTACAGGTTACCGTGAAGCCCAGTGCAGTTGGATTGAAGTTCAAGAAGAGATAAGACAGCGAAGCACTGGCATACAGCCTCGTTTAGCTCTTTTCCTAGTTATTTTTTCACCAAAGAGGGGCAGTATTGAAATTTGGGCAATGGAGCAAGGTCCAAAGGTTGCCACATTCAAAGTCAGTGCACATGGACGGTAAATTCACTGTTTATATTCCTACATTTTATTGTCACAATGCTCAATAGTTTATAACACCTTATACTTCATTTCTAGTGCTAACGAGATGAAGTGTGACTGTTCAATGTTGCTTAGAGCTGAAACAATTTTCATCCTAATCAGCCATTTTAATTTTTTCCAAAATGACTTCTAAAGAATGGCAGAAAGACTGCCTAGTACAGCCAAAAGAATCTCTGTCCCACATGCCTTTTTTGTGTAAATACTTGAGCTTTGAAGATCTTCAATTTAGGACATGAAACTGAAAGGGGGGGGGGGGGGTGGCAAGGTAAAAATGATAATGATAACAAGTAAAAACCAACAATTTCTTCTCCTTGAATTAAGAACTTTAATTACTCACACATTGTCTTGGAAGACCCTACAGGAATGATATTTGGGGAGCTGTATTATATTTCTCGATTCTTCACTTAATAATAATAATAATAATAATAATAATAAATGGAAGTGTGGTTTGCTCATGCTTGCTACTATAAATCTGCAACTCATGCTCACAGATCTATGAGGATTACAAGGTATAGGAACTTCAGATTGAAGGTCAAACACATGAACATCAGTTTACAACATGTCAGTGCAGGTTACCTGTATGTTTATGGTATACAGTGGTGCCACGAGATGCCCAATGTGCTTCAGAACTCTGAATACAAAGAAAAAATTCAATTTACAATGTCGTTACAATGTCTTCCATGCAAAGGATTGTGGGTCCTTGGAAAGAGAATCTGAGCAATTTTCCCAAACATTTTCACTATGAAATTATATTTTTGTATTTAGGAGGAATGCTCAAAAGACAAATTTGCAGTTTGAGTAAGTTACTTTATTACTTTTCATATTGGCAAACCATTGCACAGTTTCATTGAAGGAGAGTTTATAAATACATGTTTAGTGTTCACAGCTGAAAATATTGCTCCCGAAATACATGAAAAGTTTCAGGCAATTAGTCTCTTTCGTTCAACTGTTTGATTCATAATTAAAGAAATAGCTAATAATGCTTCATATTTGGTAATGGCTCTTGCAGAAAAGGTATTGCATTTTCTTTGGTGCTAGATGAGCCTACAGACATTTCTGATTCTGCTCAATTGGCAGTTTACATTCTCAGACTAGATTGTAGCCCATGGTCACAGAACAACAATTGGACACGATTCCAATGGAAGACACAACAACAAGGGCTGGTATTCTCAAATGTTCACAAGTGAATGTTGATAGTATGGTTCTGTAGTGGAAGAATCTCGCTTCTGTAGCTAGAGGTGGTACATACTATGTGTGGCTGAAAATCAGTTTCATAGTACTTTTACAAGAAGTGCTGAAATCATTATCCATTCCACATGAGATTTTTGCAATACATTGTGTTCTCCACCAAGATATTCTTGTGTCAAGAATATGAACATGAAGAAAATAATGAGTGTGGTGACTTGTACAACAGATTTCATCTCCCAGAACATCATTTCGAAGTCTTTTTGGATGGTCTCTAAAGCATTTTTGGTGATGTACCATACCACAGTGAAATATGCTGGCTGAAAGTGGAGGTAAAGTCCTTGACAGATTTTTTTGAACTTTGTAGTGAAATCAATATATTTACAGACGTGAGTCGCAAGCCTTGTGCAGAATTGAAAAATTAAAGTTGGGTACCAGATCTGGCCTTCCACTGTGATATTATGCACCATATGAATACTTTGTTGTTGTTGTGGTCTTCAGTCCTGAGACTGGTTTGATGCAGCTCTCCATGCTACTCTATCCTGTACCAGCTTCTTCATCTGCCAGTACCTACTGCAGCCTACGTCCTTCTGAATCTGCTTAGTGTATTCATCTCTAGGTCGCCCTCTGCGATTTTTACCCTCCAAGCTGCCCTCCAATACTAAATTTGTGATCCCTTGATGCCTCAGAATGTATTGTACCAACCAATCCCTTCTTCTAGTCAAGTTGTGCCACAAACTCCTCTTCTCCCCAATCCTACTCAGTACCTCCTCATTAGTTATGTGATCTATCCATCTAATCTTCAGCATTCTTCTGTAGCACCACATTTCGAAAGCTTCTATTCTCTTCTTGTCCAAACTATTTATCGTCCATGTTTCACTTCCATACATGGCTACACTCCATACAAATACTTTGAGAAACGACTTCCTGACACTTAAATCTATACTCGATGTTAACAAATTTCTCTTCTTCAGAAACAATTTCCTTGCCATTGCCAGTCTACATTTTATATGCTCTATACTTTGACAATCATCAGTTATTTTGCTCCCCAAATAGCAAAACTCTTTTCTACTTTAAGCGTCTCATTTCCTAATCTAATTCCCTCAGCATCACCCGACTTAATTCGGCTACATTCCATTATCCTCCTTGTGCTTTTGTTTATGTTCATCTTATATCCTCCTTTCAAGACACTGTCCATTCCGTTCAACTGCTCTTCCAAGTCCTTTGCTGTCTCTGACAGAATTACATTGTCATCGGCGAACCTTAAAGTTTTTATTTCTTCTCCATGGATTTTAATACCTACTCTGAACTTTTCTTTTGTTTCCTTCACTGCTTGCTCAATATACAGATTGAATAACATCGGGGAGAGGCTACAACCCTGTCTCACTCCCTTCCCAACCACTGCTTCCCTTTCATGCCCCTCGACTCTTATAACTACCATCTGGTTTCTGTACAAATTGTAAATAGCCTTTCACTCCCTGTATTTTACCCCTGCCACCTTCATAATTTGAAAGAGAGTATTCCAGTCAACATTGTCAAAAGCTTTCTCTAAGTCTACAAATGCTAGAAATGTAGGTTTGCCTTTTCTTAATCTAGCTTCTAAAATAAGTCGTAGGGTCAGTATTGCCTCACGCGTTCCCCATATTTCTGCGGAATCCAAACTGATCTCTCCGGAGGTCGGCTTTTACCAGTTTTTCCATTCGTCTGCAAAGAATTCGAGTTAGTATTTTGCAGCTGTGACCTATTAAACTGATAGTTCGGTAATTTTCACATCTGTCAACACCTGCTTTTATTTGCGATTGGAATTATTATATTCTTCTTGAAGTCTGAGGGTATTTCGCCTGTCTCATACCTTTCGCTCACCAGATGGTAGAGTTTTGTCAGGACTGGCTCTCCCATGGCTGTCAGTAGTTCTAATGGAATGTTGTGTACTCCCGGGGCATTGTTTCGACTTAGGTCTTTCAGTGCTCTATCAAACTCTTCATGCAGTATCATATCTCCCATTTCATCTTCATCTACATCCTCTTCCATTTCTATAACATTGCCATCAAGTACATCGCCCTTGTATAGACCCTGAATTTAGCGTTACAGTGTAAAAAATAAGTCAATTTCAGAGGTGACTGCATTCAGAGCTTTAAGCTGAAACGCTCTTGTGGAATAGACAACTTGGAAATGGGATCACTGTGTGCTTCTCCAAGTTGTCATCTTTAACAGTGGGAGCAGAGCAGAATTTTGAACAATATCAAAATACTCATTGATCTTCTCCACAAATCTGAGGTTCATTACCAGGATTTTGAAAAGTTAAAAGAACAATTTAATGTCTTTTCACTTCCATTTTCAGTTGGAACTTATGGATCTACAGTGTTACAGGCAGCTGCATGATAAATTTCATAACTAAATTAGCCTCACAGACTTTTATAAGAATTTTCCTCGACATATATTTCCACGACTTTACAAGATGTTGATGTTTGAATCTACGTACTTGTGCAAGCAACCTTATCCAACAATAAAGAGAATGACATCCTCCCACATAGTCTGGCTGACGGACTTTGACTTAAGTCCTTGTCTTGGATTAGCAGTGCTCAGAAAGTGATACCAAACTTTGATGCTTTATTGAGAAGAAAAATAAGTAATTTTCATCAACATCTTGTATTTTTATGTTTAACATTTAAATAATATGGTAATGACATACACGATTGTCAATTTAAATTTCATCGTAAAACTCCATTCATAGGATGCATTTGTCATAAGAAATGTCACGTTTTGTTGTTTTGTACTTAGTGGTTCTTGGTCCTTACCTTATCAGTCCACCTAATTTTCAACATTTATCTGTGGCATTTTATCATAAATGCTTCGATTCTCTTCTGTTCTGTTTTTCCCACAGTCCATGTTTCACTACCATACAGTGCTGTATTCCAGACATACATTCTCAGAAATTTCTTTCTCAAATTAAGGCTGATATTTGATATTAGTAGACTTGGCCAGGAATGCCCTTTTTGGCATTGCTAGTCTGCTTTTGATGTCCTCCTTCCGCCATCCATCGTTGATTATTTTGCTGCCTAGGTAGCAGAATTCCTTAACTTAATGACCATCAATCCTGTTGCTAAGTTTCTCGCTGTTCTCATTTCTACTACTTCTCATTACCTTCGTCTTTCTTCAATTTACTTTCAGTCCATACTCTGTACTCATTAGACTGTTCATTCCATTCAGCAGATCATGTAGTTCTTCTTCACTTTCACTCAGGATAGCAAGGTCATCAGCGAATCGTGCCATTGATATCCTTTCTCCTTGAATTTTAATTCCACTCCTGAACGTCTCTTTTATTTCCATCATTGCTTCCTTGATGTACACATTGAACAGGAGGGGCGAAAGGCTACATCCTTGTCTTATGCCCTTTTCAATAAGAGCACTTCGTTCTTCATTGTCCACACTTATTATCTCCTCTTGGCTGTTGTACATATTGTATATGAGCCATCTCTCCCTATAGCTTACCCATGCTTTTTTCAGAATTTCGAACATCTTGCACCATTTTACATTGTCGAATGCTTTTTCCAGGTCAATAAATCCTATGAATGTGTCTTGATTTTTCTTTAGTCCTGCTTCCATAATTAACCACAATGTTAGAATTGCCACTCTTGTGCCTTTACCTTCCCTACAAAGAATAACTTCACTTAACAAAGGTTTATTCAGCACTTGCACATACCAGACCTCAGAGCGAACTGCCTCCGGCCAGAACACATACAGTATATATACAGCTACAGAACATCCCAGTATGATGATTCTTGACATTTGTGGATGCTTCTAGAAGGTACTCAAACCAAATATAAAAATTAAAACTCTGCAGTCCAGGTGAGTTTGGAATTCACGACCCTCCATGCAACAGTGTAGTATCATACCCACTACACCACGGTGCTACTCAGCTTCTTCTGCAACATTGCTCCCTCCTTTAGCGAACAGCGTCTCGGTGTTACGTCCTCCTAGTCTGGGAATGAGTCATCGGTCCTGCATACTCTGACTCCTGATGACTGATGCTCACCCTGGCGGTGATCTTCTTAGAACTTCTTTTGTCACCATGCTGTTTGTCACCTTTCCACTTGTTGCCGGTCGCCGGAGCTTCGAATTTACCCTGGGTTGCAGGATCCTTATAGGGCTTCATTCGAAGGATGTGGACCGTATCTCTGATCTTTCATCGTCTTGTGTTGGGGTCAAAATCTTCAGTTTCATAAGTAACATCAGACAACTGTCTTACAACCTTTTTAGGTCCAAAGTAGCACCTGAGGAGCTTCTCAGAGAGACCAACCTTCCAAACAGGAGTGAAGATACAGACGAGGTCACCAGGCTGGTAGACAACAGGGCAGAGGTTCGCGTCATACCTTCGGCGATCGTTTTCTTGAGCCTGCAGTGTGCGGAGTCGAGCTAACTGCTGAGCTTCCACAGCTCTGGTTAACACTTGGCTGATGTTGTCGTTGTCCACATCATTAGGATGTAACAGAAACACAGTGCCCATCATCGTAGTCACCTCACACCCATGCACTAGGAAAAATTGCGTAAATCCTGTGGTGTCTGGTTTGGCGGTGTTGAAGGCAAACGTCACGAATGGTAGCACCTCACCCCAGTTGCTCTGCTCACCATTGACGAACATTGCTAGCGTGTCGGCCAAGGTCTTATTAAGGCGTTCAGTTAGCCCATTAGTTTGCAGATGGTAGGCAGTCATCATATGATGAGTAATGTTGCACCGATGGTTTATCTCTGTCACAAGATTCGATTGAAAAAACTTTCCCTCGATCCATAATTAACGACCTTGGGGCACCATGTTTTAATACGAGGGCCGTTCAGAAAGTAACCTCTAGTTGATTTAAAAAAATACACCAAGTTAAATAAAAATATTTTAATATATACACCTTACAACTACATCTTTGCACTATTTTTCTACATAGTCTCCATAGCGATTGAGGCACTTATCGTATCTCTTCACAAGCTTTGAAATTCCTTCTGCATAAAAATCACCCGGTTGTGCCTGGAGCCAGCCTGTGACCGCATCTTTGAGCTCTTCGTCGTCATCAAACCACTGTGACCCGAGCCATTTCTTCAAATGCATGAAGAGGTGATAATCACTTGGCGCCAGGTCTGGGCTGTAAGGTGGATGGTTGATAACGTCCCACTTGAAGGACTCAAGAAGGGCCGTTGTTCTGCGAGCAGAGTGAGGACGGGCGTTATCGTGCAAAAGAACGATACCGGAAGTCAGCATACCACGGCGTTTGTTCTGTATAGCCCGTCGTAACTTTTTTATTGTTTCACAGTACACGTCTTGATTAATGGTCGTACCATGTTCCATGAATTCAACCAACAACACCCCTTTGGCATCCCAAAACACCGTTGCCATCAGTTTTCTGGCAGAAAAATCTTGCGAGGCTTTTCTTGGTTTGGTAGGCGAATTTGAATGTGCCCACATCTTTGATTGTTCTTTTGTCTCAGGGTTCACGTACTTAATCCAGGTTTCGTCACCGGTCACGATTCTGTTTAACAATGGTTCTCCTTTGTCCTCATTACGTGACAGAAAGCCTAATGCAGAGGCCATTCTTTGAGTTTTGTGGTGGTCGGTAAGAATTTTGGGCACCCATCGTGCACAGAACTTATGGTAACCCAATCTTGCTGTCACTATCTCGTACAAGAGAGTCTTAGAAATCTGTGGAAAACCAGTAGACAACTCCGACATTGAGAAACGTCGATTTTCACGAACTTTTGCATCAACTGTCTGAACGAATTCGTCAGTTACCAATGATGGTCTACCACTCCTCTCTTCATCATGAACATTTTCTCGTCCACTTTTAAATAAACGTACCCATTCACGGACAACTCCTTCACTCATAAGTCTTGGTCCGTACACGGCACAAAGCTCACGATGAATAGCTGCTGCAGAATATCCTTTGGCTGTAAAAAATCTTATGACAGCACGCACTTCACATTTGGCGGGGTTTTCTATTGCAGCACACATTTCAAACTGCCACAAAAACTAAACTAGCGCAGGTACGACGTTCACTCGACCACGGCTTGATGCCGACTGACCTGTTGAGTGCGTGAACGCACAGATGGCGTCACTACTCCCCCCACAACCCGCACTGTGACCAATCAGAGGTTACTTTCTGAACCGCCCTCGTACAATGTCTTCCACGATGAATTTGGTTACCTCGGATTCTTTGGCTGTTTTCACGGCTTTTGTAATGGCATAGCGTGTCAGATAATCAGTGCAAAGAATAATCCATCTATTGCCACTAGCACACGTTGGAAGTCATCCGAGGAGGTCAATCCCAATGTGCTGGAAAGGCGTTTCGGCAGGTGGAATTGGTATGAGTCAGCCAGGTGGTTTCTAAGGAACTGCCTTTCTTCTCTGGCAATCTTGACAATGCGACACTTAGTGATGGATGCTCCTGAATAAACCTGGCCAGAAAAATTTCGTGTGAATTCTATCATAATAAATCCTAAATGTCCGGCCTCAGGTGTGTCATGGAATTTCTGTAGAACATCTAAGCCCATGTATTTAGAAGTCACTGGTAGCCGCCTCTTTCCAAACGGATCAGAGTTTTTCTCGCGAAGTAATACATTAACTACCTTAAATTGTCCTTTCACATCCTCTGACCAATTTAAGGCAAGCATAATTTGAGATATCATGGTGTCCTCCTTCGGCTCAGCAGAGAGATCCTGGAGTGCAGCGAGACAGTCACTATCTTCATCGAAGTCTTGATGGCCTTGCACAGGGTTTCTTGAGAGACAGCCGGCATCATGGTATTTTTTTCCATTTTTGTATGCTATGGTAATGTCATAGTCTTGAAGACGTAGTGCCCACCTAGCGAGTCATCCTGATGGATCCTTAAGACCTGTCAACCAACAAAGTGAATGATGGTCTTCCATAGATATACTGTCAAAATTTGCACATGGCCCAGATCACAGCAAGACATTCTCTTTCTGTAGTTGAGTAGTTTCTCTCGGCTTTTGTAAGTGCCCTAGAAGCATAGGCTAAAACCTTCTCTTTTCCATCCGAAATTTGCACGAGAACAGCACCGATACCATACCCGCTGGCATCTGTGTGTAATTCTGAAGGTGCTCTCTCATCGTACAGACCAAGTACAGGGTCAGTCGTCAGAGCTTTTCGCAGTTCATCGAAAGAATCTTGGTGAGCAGCACCTCAGATAAATTTAGCATCAGCTTTTAACAGCTCCTGGAGTGGCCTGGCTTTGATACAAAAGTCTTTGATAAAATGATGGTAACAAGAACATAATCCGAGGAATAGGAAGTTTCATTACAGATCTCACCTTTTGTAGGTCTGGCCGTACACCTTCATTTGACACAAGGTGTCCAAGTATTTTGATTTCTTTTGCTCCAAAGAGACACTTTCTTGGCTTAAATCTCAGTCCACCTTGTTGGAGACACTTAAGGACAGCCCTCAGTCTTTTTATATGTTCATCAAATGTCTCTGAGAACACTATAGTGTCATCTAAATAACAAAGATACATCATCCACTTCAGGTGCCATAGAAGATTATCTATCATCCGTTCAAAAGTTGCTGGTGCATTACACAAACCAAACAGCACTACCTTAAACTCATACAGGTCCTCAGGGGTGATGAATGTAGTTTTCTCATGATCAGCCTCATTTACTTCGATTTGCCAGTATGCCGAGTACATGAGAGAAACTTAGCCCCCTTCAGACAATCTAGTGTATTGCCAGTTCGTGGAAGAGGGTAAATGTCCTTTTTAGTTATCTTATTAAGCTTCCTGTAATCAACACGAAAGTGCCAACTGCCATCCTTCTTCCTGAAGAGGACCACTGGTGATGACCATGGGCTCTGTGAATGCTGAATGATGTCATTCTTCATCATTTTCTCTACCTCTTCACGAATTATTCGATGTTCCATTGCTGACACATGGTATGCTCTCTGGCTTATTGGTTGATGGTCTCCAGTGCTAATCTGGTGCTTCACCGTTGATTTGTCTGATTTGCTCCTCACCTGTGGATTGAAGCATTCAGAGAACTCTTGAAGAATCGCAAGCTTCTTCTTATGTTGTTCCCTAGTGAGATCTGGTGATAGTCGAGCTAGAAGATCTTGTCTCATAGTGGTAGCAGTAATTTCACCCACAGACTCAGCATGGAGGTTTCTAAGATGCTCAGCTGTTCTTCAATTAACGGCTCAGCGTTTGCTACGCACATGCGTCATGGAAGGATCTGTGATTCTTGGGGACAGTTAACTATCCACAGTTCACCGAATCCATTTGTAAACGAGACGACAGAGGCTGGTATAACCAAGTTATTCTTCAGTGGTATGCTTCTCTTACATTCCACTACAAGATCCGTGGGTTGATGCATGACATGACACCTGACAGTTACCTTTCTAGCACTGACTGCAGGAATTATCACTTCATCCAGCACACATAGTCTCCATACACTAGGATGTCCATCTTTCTGTCCACCGTATCTCATCTTGTCTAGCATAATCTTCAAGCGACCACAATCTATAATTGCCTGAGAAGCTTTCAGAAAGTCCCATCTGAGAATGACATCATGACTACACTGTTCTAAGATGATGAATTCTAAGGGCTGTGTGTGGCCACTTATACCCACACGAATGGTATATCTTCCTGTAGGTTTTACATATTACCCAATAGCCACCTTCATCAGAGATGTTTTGTTGTCAACGAATACGGTTTTCTGCAACTGACAACGGCACTTCTTCAAAATGACTGAATATGATGCTCCAGAGTCCACAAGAGCATGGGCTGATCGGCCATCTGTGAGGATATCGACCTAATTCCTATCATTTTTCTAGTGATTGACAGTGGAGGATTTTTCTCTTCAGTGGCTACACCTCCAAGGAAGGTCGCACCCTTTAGTTTCCCAGGTTGTGGTGGTTAGGTGATCGTCTGGAGCTTCTAAATGACGATGGAGACATTGATTGGCACGTTGGGGAGTGTCCTCTCCAGTGGCTGGTTTGCGGTGATTGTGACCTACGTCTCCTGCACCCACATCTTCTTGTTCATCTTTGTCATCCCAGAGTTGGCATCGGCTAAGATCGGTCTGCCGTCTTCTGGCACAGGCGTCATCAAATATCCGCCGCCTTTCTCGACAATAGCGCACTGCATGTCCCGGTCGTCCACAGTGGAAACAAACTGGTTGGTTATCCTGGGTCCTCCAGGCGTCAGTCTTCCTTGGTGCTCAAACAGGTTCCTCATGTGGCATTGTGGGAACATAACTTGACCTGGGTCTCGACTTTTTCATCGTTTCAAAGGGAAATGAAGAACGAGAGATTGGGTTCAATGTCTGTTCCAGTTCCTCCCTTATGACCTCTTGAAGTCTCCCGGTTTTTGCTCACTGTGTAATCCTACATCTACATCTACATTTATACTCCGCAAGCCACCCAGCGGTGTGTGGCAGAGGGCACTTTACGTGCCACTGTCATTACCTCCCTTTCCTGTTCCAGTCGCGTAGGGTTCGCGGGAAGAATGACTGTCTGAAAGCCTCCGTGCGCGCTCTAATCTCTCTAATTTTACATTCGTGATCTCCTCGGGAGGTATAAGTAGGGGGAAGCAATATGTTTGATACCTCATCCAGAAACGCACCCTCTTGAAACCTGGTGAGCAAGCTACACCGCGATGCAGGGCGCCTCTCTTGCAGAGTCTGCCACTTGAGTTTGTTAAACATCTCCGTAGCGCTATCACGGTTACCAAACAACCCTGTGACGAAACGCGCCGCTCTTCTTTGGATCTTCTCCATCTCCTCCGTCAACCCGATCTGGTACGGATCCCGCACTGATGAGCAATACTCAAGTATAGGTCGAATGAGTGTTTTGTAAGCCACCTCCTTTGTTGATGGACTACATTTTCTAAGGGCTCTCCCAATGAATCTCAACCTGGTACCCGCCTTACCAACAATTAATTTTATATGATCATTCTACTTCAAATTGTTCCGCACGCATACTCCCAGATATTTTACAGAAGTAACTGCTACCAGTGTTTGTTCCGCTATCATATAATCATACAATAAAGGATCCTTCTTTCTATGTATTCGCAATACATTACATTTGTCTATGTTAAGCGTCAGTTGCCACTTCCTGCACCAAGTGCCTATCCGCTGCAGATCTTCCTGCATTTTGCTAAAATTTTCTAATGCTGCAACTTCTCTGTATACTACAGCATCATCCGCGAAAAGCCGCATGGAACTTCCGACACTATCTACTAGGTCATTTATATATATTGTGAAAAGCGATGGTCCCATAACACCCCCCTGTGGCACGCCAGAGGTTACTTTAACATCTGTAGATGTCTCTCCATTGATAACAACATGCTGTGTTCTGTTTGCTAAAAACTATTCAATCCAGCCACACAGCTGGTCTGATATTCCATAGGCTCTTACTTTGTTTATCAGGCGACAGTGCGGAACTGTATCGAACGCCTTCCGGAAGTCAAGGAAAGTGGCATCTACCTGGGAGCCTGTATCTAATATTTCATGGGTCTCATGAACAAATAAAGCGAGTTGGGTCTCACACGATCGCTGTTTCCGGAATCCATGTTGATTCCTACATAGTAGATTCTGGGTTTCCAAAAAGACATGATACTCGAGCAAAAAACATGTTCTAAAATTCTGCAACAGATCGACGTCAGAGATATAGGTCTATAGTTTTGCACATCTGCTCGACGACCCTTCTTGAAGGCTGGGACTACCTGTGCTCTTTTCCAATCATTTGGAACCTTCCGTTCCTCTAGAGACTTGCGGTACACGGCTGTTAGAAGGGGGGCAAGTTCTTTCGCGTACTCTGTGTAGAACTGAACTCCCTCTCTCACTATCTGACGAAGAACACTTGTGAAATCAGTTGCTTCCTCCATCACAGACATCAATACGACATTTGGAAGCCATTCAAACTTCTTGCGTGTAATTCTTTTTTGATGTATTGTCTCGATATACTGGCACCATTTTATGAAATCTTCTGCTGTCTAAACGTCCTTCAGGAGTAGAGCTTGATACATGCCCTCAGCAACACCCTTCATGAGATGTGCAATCTCATCTTCTTCCTTCATTCTAGGATCCATTATTTTACACAGCTCCAAGACATCTTGAATGTAGGATCCTGTAGTTTCTCCTGGACACTGTGCTCTGCACTTTAATTTATCTTCAGCCTTGCACTTCTGTTGTTGTGTGTCGCCGAAATACTTGCGCAGTTCAGCCTGGAATACTCCCCAGCCGAACTTCTCTTCGTTGTTCTCATACCCTTGCTTGGCAGTGCCCTCAAAGTAGAAAAATACATTAGCCAAACACATAGTGGCATCCCATTTGTTAAATTTGGCTATACTCTCGTATACCTTCAGTCACTTGTTTGGATCTTGGCCATCGTCACCAGAGAACCCGGAGGGATGTCTCATGTGGTGGCACACAGTTGGTGTCATCGTAACATTCTCTTCTTCTTCTGTCTCCGATAGATTGCGATCTGCTGAATATGGCTCAAACTTGGGTTTCTAGCCACGTAAACGGCAGCTCTGTCGTGGCCTGATGGGAGCCACTGTGTCGTCGATAATGTGTGCTATCACAAATTCCAATACCCAACGTATCCACCAGAATAATGTCACGTAGAATAAGGTTTAATTAAATGAGTGATGAACACTCACTTCACTTAACGAAGGTTTATTCAGCACTTGCACATACAAGAGCGTGGAGCGAACTGCCTCCAGCCAGAACACATACAGCATATATACAGCTACAGAACATTCCAGTACAGTGATTCTTGACATTTGTGGATGCTTCTAGAATGTACTCGAACCAAATATAGAAATTAAAACTGTACAGTTCAATTGAGTTTTGAACTCACGACCCTCCATGCGACAGTTTAGTATCATACCCACTACACCATGGTGCTACTCAGCTTCTTCTGCGACACTATTTTATTAGATTTTTCAGACTTTATCCATTGCTAGCTTTTTTGTTATTGATCCTTATTTTGCCTTGTTCTCCTTCTCGTTTACCAGTAATAATATCTTGCACTTTGCAGTTTGGTGCGAGCTTTTTGACTTACTCAGTGGAAAATCCAGTATGGAGTAATGACAATATTACAAAAAGGATAGATTGCTGCTCGCCATATAGCGGAGATGCTGAGTTGCAGATAGGCACAACAAAAAGACTGTGAAACAAGATAGCTTTTGCCCAAAAAGGCCTTCTTCAGAATTAGACCACACACACACACACACACACACACACACACACACACACACAAATGCAACTCTCACACACACGACCTCAGTCTCTGGCTGCCAAGGCCAGACCTGGTCTCAGCAGCCAGAGAGAGTGTGTGTGTGTGTGTGTGGGTGTGCGCTACATTTGTGTGAATGTGAGGGTGTGTGTACATTGTCTAATTCCATTGAAGGCCATGTTTGCCAAAAGCTTACTTGTTTGACAGTCTTTTTATTGGGCGTATCTGCAGCTCAGAATCTCCGCTATATGGTGATCAGCAATCTGTCTGTTTCATAAAATTGTCCTTTTGACTTAAAGTCACTTTCATGGTTTGCATGCCTGTGTTACAGCTTAAGTTATTCAAAGAACTTGTCAGTTGCCCTCGCTAGATTAAAAACTGGAAGTTTTATTTCTATATATACCTACCATCACCCGATTACTGGTTATTTTTTTCTAGCACTTGTGATTTAGTTCCATAATAGAAATTAATATGCCTGTTTTCATTTTTTCAGGTTATTATATTTAGGTCATGGATTTATGGGACTCAATAATACTTCAATGAAAGGTGGTAACAGAAGTCAATTCCCATGTGTTTTCATTGATTCTAGTGGCTCACTGAATGAAATTATAGTTCCTTTCCACTTTGCACTCAGGTAAGTCTGCTCAGGGTTGGTCTAACGAGCCAAATTTTAAACCCTTATTTTTATACTGATTTATCTTTTTGACAAAATAATTATGCCCCCCCCCCCCCATATGAACCATGGACCTTGCCGTTGGTGGGGAGGCTTGTGTGCCTCAGCGATACAGATGGCCGTACCGTAGGTGCAACCACAAAGGAGGGGTATCTGTTGAGAGGCCAGACAAACGTGTGGTTCCTGAAGAGGGGCAGCAGCCTTTTCAGTAGTTGCAGGGGCAACAGTCTGGATGATTGACTGATCTGGCCCTGTAACACTAACCAAAACGGCCTTGCTGTTGTGGTACTGCGAACGGCTGAGAGCAAGGGGAAACTACAGCCGTAATTTTTCTCGAGGGCATGCAGCTTTACTGTATGGTTAAATGATGATGGCGTCCTCTTGGGTAAAATATTCGGAGGTAAAATAGTCCCCCATTCGGATCTCCGGGCGGGGACTACTCAAGAGGACGTCATTATCAGGAGAAAGAAAGCTGGCGTTCTACGGATCGGAGTGTGGAATGTCAGATCCCTTAATCGGGCAGGTAGTGAAGTTTGGTGGCAGGAGGAACAAGACTTCTGGTTAGGTGACTACAGGGTTATAAAGACAAAATCAAATAGAGGTAATGCAGGAGTAGGTTTAATAATGAATAAAAAAATAGGAGTGCGGGTAAGCTACTACAAACAGCATATTGAACGCGTTATTGTGGCTAAGATAGACACGAAGCCCATGCCTACTACAGTAGTACAAGTTTATATGCCAACTAGCTCTGCAGAGGATGAAGAAATTGATGAAATGTATGGTGAGATAAAAGAAATTATTCAGGTAGTGAAGGGAGACGAAAATTTAATAGTCATGGCTGACTGGAATTCGAGAGTAGGAAAAGGGAGAGAAGGAAACATAGTAGGTGAATATGGATTGGGGTTAAGAAATGAAAGAGGAAGCCGTCTGGTAGAATTTTGCACAGAGCATAACACTTGGTTCAAGAATCATGAAAGAAGGTTGTATACATGGAAGAACCCTGGAGATACTAAAAGATATCAGATAGATTATATAATGGTAAGACAAAGATTTAGGAACCAGGTTTTAAATTGTAAGACATTTTCAGGGGCAGATGTGGACTCTGACCACAATCTATTGGTTACAAACTATAGGTTAAAACTGTAGAAACTGCAATTTCCACCACCACCACCAGAATTTCTGTGATGTAACTGGAATTCCCCTTTATCAGTAAGCCATAGGAAATGAAATATAAATAAATAAATTTGTTTCTCTTTCCCTGGTAATGCCAGTGGCATTCCGAACATCATATGACTCATACAGTGGTGCTACGTTGTAACATTCTCTGACATCATTTTGACAAATGTTAACGTCAGTTGATGTGATGCATGTGTGTCAAGTTACTGTGTCGGCTGTTATATATACAATACAGTGTGTTAAAGTTTTCTGTTTACTTCTGTCCACAATGTCAGAAGTATTATGTACTTTTTATCTGTACACACATCTTGTAATGCAATGACTGTTTTTAAGACCACATATATGTGAGGTGAGAGCCAAAAGGGACCTCTTGTCAGCAAGGTCAGTTGTTCAATATTGTTGTAAAATGTTGTTTGCCTGAAAACTAAGGATTTTGTTGTTGTTGTTGTTGTTTTTTTAATTTCAATACACCTTTCTTTGTCCTCTACGAGCTACAATCAGAAATAAAACAATTTCCAATAGATAAAATACTTAAATCCATCGTTAATGTAGCAAATGTCGAGCCTAGAAAGAGGTACCTCTTGTCACTTATGGAGAAATAACATAGGCTGACAAGAGGCCCCTTTTCATTAATGTAGTTGGCTAATACACATCACACTGAAAACTAGTCTCTCCTGAATGCTAGCAGCAATTTAGGCAACTATTAATGACTTCTCTCAACAGAAGAAAGTTTCCTGATAACAATGATGTCTGTCATGACTACAGGTCCCTCTTCCTTCATAGGTTTTCAAGCCAGTAATATTGCTGATATTCAAACTATACTCTGCACATATCTTTTTAAGAGTTACTTATTACAAATGGTTATTTATTTTAAATATTTAGCATACTGTATTTGGCTTTTGTAAACAAGTTTTGGTAACCATGCAAACAACTGCAAATTATTAGCAGAGCAACGTACCAGTTGCGTTTGTTTCTAACTTGTGTGTTGGGTGTCTAGTTAAAATTGAAAGTGATTATAAAGTTTTACCTGTCGACTTGTGATTGATTGATACAATACAGGATGTACATAAAGTCTGGGTACACTTTCAATTATTTATTGCACATATTATAGTTTGGTAATTTGCCGATAGTCAGCGCTAGTCGGAAACATGGCAAGTTCAAGTGTAGCGTGAGCTTTCTGTGTGTGAGAGTTCGATAAACACAAATGTGCTACAGCTGTTCAGCGGACATTTAGAAACAAGTACGGTAAAAAGCCACCAACTAGGAAGGCCATTTACCACTGGTACAACAAATTGGTTACGACAGGTTGCTTGTGCCCGGCAAAGAGAAGCGGACGTCCCAGTGTGAGTGAAGTGAATGTGGAGCTCGTACGAGAGACATTCATAGGGAGCCCAAAGAAATCGGTGTGTCGTGCATCCCGTGAACTCGAAATGGCTCCAGTGGCAGCGTGGAAAGTCCTGCGACAGAAGCTGTCTGTGAAACCATTCAAATTGGAGCTGGAGCAGAAGCTCAATGACGACGACAAGGACAAGTGTTTTGAGTTTTGTTCACAGTTGCAACAATTGAATGAGGATGGGGATGGCATTGTTGATCACTTAATTTTTAGCAACGAAGCCACTTTTCACGCTAATGGGAAAGTGTGTTAGGCATAATTGTCGAATTTGGGGTACAAATCATCATCCACACAAATACATTGGATTTGAATGTGATTCCCCAAAGGTAAATGTTTTTTGTGCCTTGTCATGTCGAAAACTGTATGGACCATTCTTCTTCACCAAAAGCACTGTCATTTGATATTCCTACTTGGTCATGTTGCAGCAATGGCTGATGCCTCAAATGCTATTGAAATCTCCATTCATCTTTCAGCAGGATGGGGCTCCACTCCATATTCATTGTGAAGTTCGTGTGTACCTGAACACGGAGCTGCCGTATCGATGGATCGGTCGTGCTACCGAAGGGGACAGCTGTTTCATTAAATGGCCTCCCCGATCACCAGATCTCACTCAGTGTAACTTTTTTCTGTGGGGACACATTAAAGGTCTGGTGTACGTACTGCTTCTACCACATGATGTAGCAGAGCTCAGCAAGGGAATACGGAAAGTAACTGCCACAGTCGACAATGCCATGCTGAGACAGATATGGCAAGAATTCGATTACCGTATTTATGTCTGTTGGGTGACTCATGATTCGCGTATTGAATGTTTGTAAAAAAGAAACTTTCAGAGTTTCTCTTCGAAATACAATATGTATGATATCTGTACAATGTTTAGTTCTTGTGCAATAATTAATTGAAAATGTTCCCGTACTTTATGTACACCCTGTTTATAATGTAACAATATATGATTGATATAACTTATGATTGATTGATATGTGTCTAATAGAAAAGAGTGAAGATAAGATTTTAGATATATGAAATAAGATAGGTTCTGATAATTACAGCATCACTGGTGATTATGATGCATATACAGATTATTTTTTGGCAAGAATTTTAAGCAGTGACAAATCAAGTGGAGATGAAGACCTGCCTGAGTAAGAAGAATCTGTTAATGTTCCAGAAACTTCTTTGTTAAAAAACATTCTAAATGTGAATGACCTTCCAGTGAGTAACTTCGATAACTTTATTAATATTGATGATGTAGTAGTTGAAATAGAAAGAAGTCATGATGTTCAGAAGGTAATTGTTGAGAATAATGGTGGGAAAAACCTGGTCACAATTGATAATTGCATTGAATTAGTCGACAGTTTTGATATTGAAAACAATCATAGTATCGTGGTGAATTTTCTAGAAACTGGCTATGCGTATAAAGAAAACTGCTGTCAATTATTTTCTGCTAATGACTTTTTGCAAATGAGCTATGAATGCACTAAAATCAGTCATTACCATGACAATGTTAATTATTTGATTAAATGATTTTAGGTCAGCTTTGCTGTCCAGCTCTCTAGTTTGCGGAGGGGGGAGGGGGGGGGGGGCAGTTCAGGTGAAGGAACAATGTTTATCTAGCCAACAATTGCGTTGGACAAAAAACAAAAACAATATCTTGATGGGGTATTTGGCATGGAGGATTTGCTAAAAGAAAAAGAAGAAAGTGATTGTGTCATTCATGCCAGTAGGCAAGATAAAATTTACTTGTGATTGGGCTTTCTTCTTCTCCTCTCCCTCCCTCCCTCCCTCCCTCCCTCCCTCCCTCCCTCCCTCCCTCCCTCCCTCTCTCTCTCTCTCTCTCTCTCTCTCTCTCTCTCTCTCTCTCTCTCTCTCTCTCTTTTGTGGGTTCATAGGAACTTACATCTCCTCTTTGTCAGACTTGGTTGATTGAATTGAAAAATCAACACCACCGACTAATGTTGATTCTGCTGTGAAGGTTGGAACTGAAACAGATGATGTTCTTGTAAAAATATGTGAATGATTAAATTTTTTTCACAACAGTGGTGCCAAGAAAGTGCCCCTTGTAACTCAGTAAACTACTTTGATTTCATTGTTGAGAACCAAGGTAAAGCATATCCCAAAGTCAACATTGCAGGGAATGTGTTTGTGCACCATCTATTTGTATTAGAAGATGAACCTCACAGATTTCCTGATGAAGTAATTGCATAAGTAATGACAGGGAAATGTCAAGAATGCCTCTTCAAAAATGTCAGACCATACTGTAAAGAAGAATTCAAAGACTTTTTATGTCCTGAAGTTGAACCTGAACCTGTTGCTGAAGCCAGCAGTAGTGCAGCTGTTGATCCCAAGTCCGATGATCCGCAAGCAGTTCCTGGACCCTCAAAAAAGTGTCAAGTCGGAGCTGTGAAACATATTTTTTTATTACTTAAAAGAGGACACTTACAGCAGTGTTTTGCTATTAAATTAATTTCTTGAATGTAAAATATAAAGGTTTTGTATTACTTGGAACTTTTAATACATTTTCTTGTAACAAATTTTAAATGTCTATAACTTTAAAAAAAAACTTTTTATTGTTACACCAAATTATTTAGATTTTTATGCATAATTTGAAAATATTTATAATTCAGAATCAAGATTTTCCAACAGGAGATCCCTTTTTGCTTTCCACCTGACATGTTGTTATATGTAGACTGTCAGTCAGGCATGTTGGACATTGTGTAGTAAGTAAGTAATGTTCTGCAAATAAGTGATGACTTTTTTTGTTCTTCATATTTTGTCCTGCTCCGTACTATCAGTACATTTTATTAATTTTTGAGTTAATATTTGCACTTGTTAATGACTGTAAAGGCTGAAATCATGATAGTGTGAAATAAATGACTATTAAAAAATATGCAGTCAAATGGTGCAAATTTCATTCTAAAAATAATAAAGCTTTCGCAACAAACTGTTGCCTCATCAGGAAAGAGGGAAGGAGAGGGTAAGACGAAAGGATGTGGGTTATAAGGGAGAGGGTGAGGAGTCATTCCAATCCCGGGAGCGGAAAGACTTACCTTAGGGGGAAAAAAGGACAGGTATACACTCTCGCGCGCTCGCGCGCACACACACACACACACACACACACACACACACACACACACACACACACACACACACACATCCATCCGCACATACACAGACACAACTTGTGTCTGTGTATATGCGGATGGATATGTGTGTGTGTGTGCGAGTGTATACCTGTCCTTTTTTCCCCCTAAGGTAAGTCTTTCCGCTCCCGGGATTGGAATGACTCCTCACCCTCTCCCTTAAAACCCACATCCTTTCGTCTTTTCCTCTCCTTCCCTCTCTCCTGATGAGGCAACAGTTTGTTGCGAAAACTTGAATTTCATGTGTATGTTTGTGTTTGTTTGTGTGTCTATCGACCTGCCAGCACTTTCGTTCGGTAAGTCACATCATCTGTGTTTTTAGATACATTTTTCCCACGTGGAATGTTTCCCTCTATTATATTCATAAAAATAATAAAGTTGCTACTAAATCAGTACCACTGTTAAGATCCACAAATGACATACCCACTTTTGATGAAAGTAGAGAAAACTTTGCGTGACTGTTGAATGAACTGCAAGGGCTAGTTAATGCAAAATGTGGATTAAGGATAAACAAAACAGAAAAAGTATCAAAAAAATTCTTTTTGATCCATGTTTAATAATTTTTCATTTGATAAGACATTGTGTTCTAACGAACATTGTGTGATGTATATTAGAAAATTGTAAAAGTCAGAGGTGATATACATGCCAGTACAGTTTCAGCTGCTTAGAATAGCATTATTTGTCAAATATTAAGAAATTTTTGTATTCAGTATCTTTTTTGTTTGCTCTTAGTTATTTGTATTCTAAAGGAAGTTAATTTTATCATTTATGCACTGTATACAAGCTTAATGATTAGTTTTCATTCCTTTCTGTCAGTGATAAAAACAGCAGAAGAGCGCGAGATTTGCATCTGTTGAAAAAATTGAAAACATTCTTAAAAGAAGTTGATTTTGAAGATGACAGATTGCTGGAAGAAGTACAAAAAACAATGAGTGAACTGAAAACAAATGAGATCAGGCTGCAAGCTATTGAAATGCTGTCTTCTAATAAGTATAGCATTCCAGAAGCTTTAGAAATTGCTTTAAATGAATGCGTGGATAAACTTTCTGTCCAAGGTTAGTAATACAAATAACTTATTATTTTATGCATTTTCTCTATTTTATGCTGGACTGTTCTTGATACTTTAAGTTATATGTAAATCAACTCATCGGCACTTTGAAAGTGCTTAAAGTTTCACTAGAGGTTGTGTTCATTGAAAATCAGGAGATGACTAATGTCCAGTACCTGATGATGATTGACGAGTGAAGCAAACAGTGAACTACTGTTAAAAAAAAACTTCCAAAACCATGGAATGAGATGTAACATGCAATAGCTGGAAATTGTATTCTTTTGTATGTAATTGTAAACAGACTAAGCAAATCATAATGTGCTTGTGAGTACATTATGCTTTGCCTTGAGTTACCTTAATATACTTAGTTTCTGCTTTCTGATTTGATTGCTAGAAGTATCTAAATTAGTTCCAACTAAAGACTGTTGGCTAGCAATGCCATGCCTGAGCACAGCTCGAACAGCTTGAGCATTTCTCAAACAGCTTGAGCATTTTACGTCAACTCTCAAAAAATTCTGTGTTCTGCTCAATCTGTAAGTCGCCCTGCTATCTATCAACTTACTGCCTTTTCAACCTTTGTTAGGGTATTAATTTATTTTGTATTTAAAAAATAAAAATAACTGTGAAACAGGGACTGCAGTATCTTTTAAGGGGCAGGTCGTATGTAGAACTAGTAACTAATAAGTGAGTAAAAGATCCTTTTTTAAAGGACAGCTTTAAATCACCATGAATGTTTATACATCCACATGTATGTATAAAGAATTTTTATTGCAAATTTCTTCAAGTGCAATAGAACTGAAAGACTTTTTCTAATGTGTTTGATGAAGCTGTCAGATTTTAAGTATGGCTAGTTGTCAGTTTCTTGCATATTGTTTGCACCCACGGTACACGAGTCAAATGAGCAGGCATGATACCATATCGAACTCTGCAGTGTATTGGGAAATCTTGAACCCATGTGAATGATTTTGCCAAGCCCTCAATTATTTATAATGTGTATACTAGTAACCCCCAGTTCTTTAAAGAATCATACTCCACTTATAAAACAGTTTGAAGCATCGAATTACTTTAAAAATTAGTTAATATGTTAAAAATATGACTAAAAGTGTGTAAGAAGAAAAAGTTTAGCAAAAATTTTGCATGTAGATACTGTCTGCAGAGTGGATTGCAAATACAGTTAGTGTTAAAGAAGTAATAAATTAAAATGTCGTGTGTGATGTTGAAATTTTACTGCACACAGTTTTAAGCAAAAGCTAGTTTTTCACAATTTTAATGTTTGTGACATCATCTATCTCAAACTATGTGCTGTAAAATGATGTAATTTTGTTCATTGTTATATGTGGACACTGTTTGCAAAATGTGTTGCAAATATACTTGGTAATAAAAAAATTAATAAATTAAAATATCATGCCTGATGCTGAAATTTGACATGATGAGCACCAAAAATGTAATAAGTGATAATTTTTTTTTCCTTTCATCATTTCATGAGGAGGAGGGAGGTGGGCTGGGGCAGGGGGGGGGGGGGGGAAGTCAGCAAGAAAAAGGTTTGTGTTGGTAGCCACTAAGTGCTCTCATTCTTAAATACTGGATGAATATAGTCTGGTATTTGTGGGCCATCAGTTATGCTGCCTCAAAACACACACATAGTTCCTAACTGTAATCCTTCTCTTGATGTGCTAAACTTCGAATATAAGATCACGTCTTTTAAAGAGTAGATTGTGACAGCATTTGAAATTTTTAAATGTCGTCAATAATTTTGCAAAATATTGAAAATGAAATTTTTGTTGTGCTTAGGAACCATTAGATAGGCAATGTGCAGATAGTACTGTGTTCCAGGATAGTGCATTAGTAATCATCTCATGTACTCCATATGCACTGTCACTGCATTGGAAATCTGTAAAGTGGTGTATTTTTCTGCCAGTGTAGTTTGATTATGCCCGTTCCACCTCTGAAAATGTGGCCATTTACCACATTTCACTTCTTGTTGTTTGAAAATTTTGATGTTAATATTTTGAACCAAAAAGACATAAACTTGTGGTAGTTACACAGCTAAAAAAATTACAGATTTACAAGTCCTTACAGAAGAAGCCATATATGTGAATATTATAATGTACATGTAGTTATAATGTACAGTACCGTGAAATATTTGATAGGGTATATTTATAATTTCATCACTATAGAGAGTTAATGATAGTAATGGTAACTTTTCTGATTCTTCTCAGATCCGGAAACACTTGACCATACAGGAAAGCTGCTCCTGCGAACCACACAAAACCTGCAGAAGTTAGTGTCTTTCTATCAATTTGTTAGACAACAGCAAGACAAACCTCCATCATATAATGCAGTAGTTGCCACTGATCTGAAGACCCCACAGGTAGGTATAGATGTGTTAAATTTGCTTTTTACATAGAAAGAAAATGATCTCTCAAATAAAGTAAGAAAATATTTCTACTTATCAGATGAGACAATGTTTCTTTCCAATCCAGAAGTTCCTTCATTTGATACAAGAAAGAAAAGTGTTCAGAAGGAATGAGAGTATTGGGAGACTGCCGGCCGGAGTGGCCGTGCGGTTCTAGGCGCTACAATCTGGAGCCGAGCGACCGCTATGGTCGCAGGTTCGACTCCTGCCTCGGGCATTGATGTGTGTGATGTCCTTAGGTTAGTTAGGTTTAATTAGTTCTAAGTTCTAGGTGGCTGATGACCTCAGAAGTTAAGTCGCATAGTGCTCAGAGCCATTTGAACCATTTATTGGGAGACTAAGCAAATAACGGGTACTGGATCAGTGACAACCTAGCAGAAAAGGAAACGAAGTCATTTCAATAAACTATCATTGGTTCTCATTTATATTCACTTTCCATTTTTTGTTTCTTTTTTGTGTCATTAACCTAAATTATTGTGTAGGAAGTTTATTTATTTCAACAGTCCTCTTCATTATTATTCCAAGTCTGAATTACTTTCTTCCTCTTTATTCATATTTTGTTTTATTTATTTATTCATTCAAATTTAACTATTGCAATGATAAACTGAAATCTAGCCTTACATTTTGCAAAATATTCCCAGAATATGCCCCATTAATTGAGAAATGTACATGTGACAAGGAAAATTTAAAAAAATATTCTTTTGTGTACTTTTTTAGGAGCACAGTATACACAGTAATTTAGGTTAACAACACATAAAAGAAACAAAAAATGGAAAGTGAACGTAAATGAGAACCGATGATAGTTTATTGAAATTACATAGTTTCCTATTCTGCTAGTTTGTCACTGATCCAGTACCCATTATTTGCGTAGCCTTCCAATACTCTCATTCCTTCTGAACACTTTCTTTTCTTGTATCAGATGAAGGAACCTCTGGAGTGGAAAGACACATTGTCTCAGCTGATAAGTAGAAATATTTTCTTACTTTATTTTACACAGTTCTGTTACACATAATATTCTGATTATAATTATCTAATTTTGTTTACTTAAAATACTGTCAGTATTTTTAATCACATCTTATAAGTATGCCATTTCATAATCTTTACTTAAACCATATTCCTACTAGTGTAATGACTGTTGTATAATTTTACTTTTCCCTATATATACATAAATGTACTTCAGGGATAGGGGTCTTTCATGGACACAGCCCTTCCTGATCGCGACCTTTCTTGTTCTATGAAACATGACTAATAGCTCTCAGCATGCATAGATACAATCATGATATTTCTTCTCATTACCTACTACTTCTCTTTTGAGCAGACTAAGACAGTTCAAACCCACATCTTGCCATCTTGATTTATGTTTTCCATGGTTTCCCTAAATCGCTTTAGGCAAATGGCAGTATCGTTCCTTTGAAAGGGCATGGCCAATTTCTTTCCCCAATCCGAGCTTGTGCTCCGTCTCTAATGACCTCATTGTCGATGGGACGTTAAACACTAATTTCCTCCTCCTGCACTTTTGAGCAGTTTGATGGTCTTTGTTTCAGATTAATATTGATCAAACCACAAATTGACAGAGTGAGGCATGGGTCATCTCAGTGATATCACATTTTCTAGTAGAAATTCTTTTGATTTCATCACTAATTTTTATTGCCCCCTGTATTTAAAAGCCTTTGGTTTTTTTGTACTCTACTCAGTTTCTTTGTGCTTTACTCAGTGACACTGGATATTTATACAGTTAGCTCTCTTTGTGCTCCCTTCATTTATTTTGCTTAATTATTAGCTTTTGTAACTGTGTGTGTTTTCTTCTCATCACAACTGTTCTCAATTCTCTTCCTTTCTCATGGTAGCAGCCTTGGATGTTGACCCGTATGTTTCACCAGGTTATGTTTTCTTTCACCGAGGTCTCCATTCTCCTCACATCAATTTTCAATTGAACCCTTCTGGGCTTGACCTCCATTTTTAAAATATTTTTTTCTGTTGAAGAACACCTTAACTAGCACCTACGGCTACAGTATTGACAAACATCCGTATACGATTACTGCATGGATTCATGCGTGCACAGAAAAGCCAATCGGTAACCAATCTGCTATGGTGGTATCATTATTTACTGTTTTGGTGGAGCCTCGTGACAACACAGTGATCATACTTCTGATGCCCAAGTTGCTAACTCTCCTTGCATGCCAAGGTGTAGATGCCCATCTTCCTGGGGCATCAGCACTCCCTGTGACAGCTGTTGTGTCAGATGACCCTCGCTGTGGCTAGGTGTTGCCCTTGGCGAGAGCTCCTGACTGGAGTAAGTAGCATCATTTTGGACATTTCACACGTGAAACATGTCACATAGATCCAAAACAATGGACACTCTAATGCGGCCATATCAAAACAGGTTTAGACATTCCTGTACTGACAGTTAACAATCCTACTACTACCCTGGCTACCACATGGTGAGAAAGACAAGCCAGATGACTGAAAGCGAAACAATTTACCCAGTTCCTGGTGTGTAGTAGAACAAGTGGTGATAATTTTATGGTGACGTAACTGGTATTTTTTGTGAAACACACGGTAATCAGATTTGGAGAAGTTGACTCATTAGGAAAATCTTGTAATGAATCACTATTGATAAAGGCCTCTACTGCACGCTCACAAGCTCTTCAGACATGTGTACGACTTGGGTGACTTACCAGTGACTATTGCCTCTCATGGAACTGCGAATATGGTACAGTGAGCTATCTTTCACAGAGACTGTACACTCCAAACAGATGAGGAGCTTTGAGACAGTATAATAATCTGACCTAGTGCAGATCCCAACCACTCGAGCAGTACTCAGGGGTGGCTCGGACTAGTGTCCTGTATGTGGTCTCCTTTACAGAGGAGCCACACTTTCCTCAAATTCTCCCAATGAACTGAAATTGACCCTTTTGTCTTTCCTACAGCAATCCTTACATGCTCATTCCATGTCTTGTTGCTTTGAAACATTACACCTAGATATTTAATTGACATGACTGTGAAGCAGCACACTACTAATGCAGTACCTGAACATTAAGTGTTGTTTTTCCTACTTATCTGCATTAACTTACATTTAGAGCTATCTGCCTATCATCACACCAACTGTAAATCTTGTCTAAGTCATCTTATATCCTAAAAACAAAGATGATGAGACTTACCAAACAAAAGCGCTGGCAGGTCGATAGACACACAAACAAACACAAACACACACACAAAATTCTAGCTTTCGCAACCAATGGTTGCTTCATCAGGAAAGAGGGAAGGAGAGGGAAAGACGAAAGGATGTGGGTTTTAAGGGAGATGGTAAGGAGTCATTCCAGTCCCGGGAGCGGAAAGACTTACCTTAGCGGGAAAAAAGGACAGGTATACACTCGCGCACACACACACATATCCATCCGCACATACACAGACACAAGCAGACATTTGTAAAGGCCTACAGTCACTCAACAATGACACCTTCGCAAATGCCACAGCATCATCAGGAAACAACTACAGACTGCTGCTTACCCTATCCACCAGATCGTTTATGTGTACAGAAAATAACAGCACCCTGTCGCACTTCCCTGGAGCACTCTGCAGAAATCTATGAATAAGGAATCACCCTGTTGCCCTTCACCCATATTTCACAGGATGATATGTGAGAAAAGGGCAAGCTGAGATTAACATGAACAGTACTCTCTAAAACTGTACTGATTTGTGGGTAGAAGCTTTAACCACTGGAGGAAATTTATTGAGAGGGAAAAGCCTCTGTCATCACTCTTCAATATATAGATGAAGTTGTCTCCAAATAGAAAATGTTGAGCATAGGTGGAGTTCTTTTAGATCATGACACTAGACTAAATGTAAGTTTATGTGCAGATAACCTAACTCTGATTACAGGAAATGATGATGACCTTCAAATGGAAGTCTATAAGTTGCAGCAGATAGTCTCAGATTACAACCCAACATTGTCAGTAGATAAAAAAAAATAATAAACTCTAGGAGCAAGTAGAACATTTTAAATACCTGGGATGTAGCATCACTTATGAATGTAACACTGATGTGGAAAAAATTAAATAAATTTACTTCCATAAGTGGAATGTCGTAAAAAGTTTGTGGAATAAAGCTAAGAAAGAACCCCAGCTGAAGTTTTATAAAACAACAGCAGTACCAACACTTATTTATGGAAGTGAAGCATGGCCAGCAGCAACATGCCAAGAAAGTAGAATACCGGCTCAAGAAATGAGATTTCTAAGAACAGTGGAAGATTGTACAAGGAAAGATTGAAAAAGAAATGAAGATATGAAGAAAGATTTAGGCATATATAACCTAAAAAAAAAGGAAAACAGGAGAAAATGGAAGAAACTTGTAGATGGTGTGGGTGGTGAAAAATTCCCAGTAAAGGCTCTAAATTATAAATGCACAGGAAGAAGAAACGTAGGAAGCAAGAGGAGGGGGAGGAGGAGGAGGAAATTTATTATATGTGAATGGAAAATGTCTTCAAGGCTTCTGCAGCAAACAGATGTTAAGGATATTGGTCTCTAATTTTGTGGGTCCATTCTCTTATCTTTCTTATAGACAGAAGTCACCCGTGCTTTTTTCCAATGGCTAGGTGCTTTGCTCTGGCAAAGAGATTCCCAATGAATGCACACTATGTTAGGGGCCAGTGCTGTAGAGTACTCTTTGTAAAACTGAAATTGGATTCCATCAGGACCTGGAGACTTATTTGCTTTCAACTCATTTAGTTGTTTCTCCACACCAGAGATGCTTATTAGTATGTCCTCCATGCAGGAGTCTGTACGATGGTCAATGGATGATATGTTGGTATGGTTCTCTTGCATGAGCGATTTCTTAAATGCGAAATTTAAAACTTCGACTTGCTGTCTTCTTCTGCCACATCAACCTTGTCAATGAGTGGCTGGATAGAAGCCTTAGAGCCACTTAGCAATTTTACTTAGGACCAGAATTTTCTTGGGTTCTCAGCAAGAACTTTTGCTGAGGTATGACAGTGGTAGTTGTTATAAACTCCACAGATTGATCCATTTACAGACACGCGATTTCTATTCTCCGTGACTATCTTCATTCCTGACTGGACTATGGTTTCCAGGTTTATGGCTCAGTGGCATCTTCAGCTTTGAAATTTTTGTGCTCAGTCCATTATTGTGATGTTTGGCTGCTGCTGCACCTTCCAGACTAGTCCCATAGGCAGTCTTCTTGCTGAAGCAGAAATCATCCCTCTTCAGGTCTGACGATACCTATTGTTGCTCATTTATGGTATCACCATCACAATTTCCTCATCATCCAACTTATAACTTTTTTTTTTTTTTTTGCGTCTGAGAGCGTCACTCCTCTGACACCTGCTTGCAGGTGGGATTACTATATGGAATGTACCTCCCCAGACCTTTGCTGGGACCTTTGTCGGGACCTTTGCCTAACCTCTTTAGAATGCGTTCCCAGTGTTTCCCTGGCCCTCGCCTCCTGGCTCTCCACAGTAAGCACGCTCTTCTGCCTCTAATATTGGCAGATGATACGAATGCAGTTCAACTCATTCTCCATCTTCTCTGTGAAAATGGCTTTTATTCTTGGATATAAGCTTTTAAATTATTGTAGGGATGGCAGTGGTTTGGTTCAGGTTGAAACGTTATCTGATGCATGATCTGTCTGGGGGACCCTTGACTCTTCCTCCTTTGCGAGCTGCATCTTTCACCCCTCTTTTATTCTGTTTTAGTTACTTATAGATTGCCTTTTTTTTGTCACACCTAATTTTCCATTTTTGGGGTAGCACTCTGTTGAATGGCAGGCACTCTTCAATATCATTATTACAGTGGATGAGGGGTGGGATGTTCCTGTTGCAGGGAGAGTCCTGGGGACATCCACCTTTCGCCTAACCTGCTCCTCTCATCCTATTTTTATTATTGATGTACATTACATTTTAAGCCTTCAAACTTTTACTGTTCTGGATATCCTGACTGGTAGATGTTATTTGCTCTGTCACTGTCTTTGCCCGTAATCAAGTTGATGGGTGTCGGATGCTGTTGGCATTTCTCTCACCATGGATGAGCCCTGTGGGATTCCCTTGTCTCCTTTGACCTACACACTGGTCCAATCCGTATACATGGTGTATACAACCCAGGACAACCAGGAGATCTGGGAAAAACCCGGGAATTTTTTCATCCAGGAGAAAACTGGGAAAAGCCTGGGAATTTTTTATAATTTCGGGAATTTTTTATAGTTTTAGTTTTCAGCTAAATTTTTATAATTTTGACTGGTAAGAACCAATACTCTAACAAAGGATATTACTGTAACCCACTACTGCAGAATAATACTGCAACATTAAAACATGAATGAGAGGAAAAAATGAAAATAAAACTTAAATTGCAAAGGAAATGCGCCATATAAAATAACACAGTGCTCATAGAAGCGTCTGCCAACAGCAAAATGTGTCAAAGGCTTTCGGAAGACTATGCAATCTTCATAACAACAAATTGCCTCCAATGAGCATGATGTCATGATTCATTTAATCAGTTACGAGCAGGATCATGCACATGCGCAGTTGAGTCGCGTATGAGTAGTACCTTCTCCCGCTTCTGGCTACAGAAATGTGGCTGTTGGCTGTGTAGGCAGCAGTAGCAGCAACCAGCCACATGCTACCCGGAAAAATTTTGCTGGTGCGCCCAAGCTGCCAGATTCATGCATGTGCAGCAGGCCCGGACCTAGTTGGGGGGTGGGTGCAAACTGGGGTATCTGACCCGGCGGCAATTTGGGGGGGAGGGGGCAAATTCATATTCTTGAGGAAAAAACCTTGTTTCACAAAGCACCTAGCATCCAGCGCACATCGGTCTATTGATTATTCATATGATTTTGAAACTCACCCCTGCTGGTTTTTGAACACATTCTAAGTTGATTTCTGAATGAATTATAAGTTGATTTTTGGATGTGCGCATAGTGTATGTGATGTCCCTGCCAGGGGAATCCTTGTCACATCTAGAAATAAACTTTCCTGCAGACAAAATAGGACGAGTCTATAAGAGCTGAGCGGAATAAAGCTGAACCCGTGAATGCCAACTGCTGCTTGTTTATGTGCTTGATTCGGTTTGCGAATGTTCAGCGTTGTTATAATTACTAGTGAAATCCATAGATTCAGACTACCATAGTGGAAATAAACAATTAACAGGAATAACAGATAAGAAAGATTATGTATTATCTTCTCGGTGTATCCAAGAAATTGAAATTTTGACAAAAAGTTTTTGGTGAGATTGCTACACTAGACAGGGTCAGTTGTAGTCCCCGGCCAGCAGCCGCTTAACTTCCATTCTGGGAGTAGTGTGGAAAACTCATTGTACGAACACGTAATAACGCCTTACCAGAGAATAATAGCTGGATAACTAAACCGGTGATTGAGGCAGGGTTAGTAAAGTTAACCGGAGAATGAGTTTTGACAGAAGTAGTAATGACAAGACTGTTTGTTAGAACAAGGAAGGAGAAGAAATGGGGACATCACACAAATTATGGAAGAATATTACAATTCCAAATTAATACAAAAATTTCGTTCTACTACATTTCGGTATCGTGCATGAGAAACTCGAATGTATTAATGAAATTTGAAGCTATTTCCTAACAAAGCCTTTTGCTTGTAGTAGGACAAATAGGTATTTCGTATGGGTACCTCGTGAATTATATTCTGTCGTATTATAAAAATGATCAATATTGCCAAATCAGTCTCACTTATTTGGTGTGTGTTACAACTGCTGCAATATTAGAAAGGCCTATTTTGTTTTATGGAGCACACAGTGACAAAATAGATGTAGTCAGATCAAGAAACCACACCAGTCTTGGGTACTATTTATATTAACAGCTTTTTCAGTATTAGATGACGACGTTTCTATTTTTCATGTAGCTAAACGTTTGACAAACTTTGATAAGATAATAGTTCCTTCGCAGAAAGGAAAGCATGCCATGTAAAGCTGTAGCAAGATTAGAGAGAAAAATCGCTAGGACCTCAGGATTGAAGAAATGTGTGCTGTCTTGCCTGTCTTTTGTCTTTACTGGTTTTAGGTATCCTATATTAAATTTTATGTCACACAGAAGAGCAAGTTATTAGCTAATAGGCAATAAAGAGTCCAGATTTTGTGAAGAGTTCTTGTTATCCTGGTTACAAATAATCGTATCCAGTATTAATTGCGAGGGTTTAAAAATAAAAAAAAGGGGGGCTGCAGGTGGGGGGGGGGGGGGCAGGATGTCAAACAGGCTGACTGGGAGCAGGAGAGGCACTACAGGACATTTTAATTTCCACTGTCCTGAAATAGTTTGATGGCATCCATTACAAAATATACACGTTTGAGTTCCACAGAGCGAAATACAGTGCTGTGCGGTATAAGAATGTTGTTTGAAGTGGCGTGGCGTGGCACTGCACACTTAAGACAAAATAACGTGTCTTACATTTCCTCGAAGATATATGTATTATGTATAAGACATCTTTAGAAAGATGTGCGCTACAAAATGAACTTATTTTTTAAAAGCCGTTTTTTTTTTTTTCTGATGCACAGAGCAGTCTGAGTTATAGTGGGGGGCGGGGCGGGGCAGGAGTGGGCGAGAGGGGTAGTCTTCACGTGACCCGTGTTTACATTTAGTGATTTTCTGTTTCCTCTTTGTTTACTGCTCTCATGTCAAATGAAAACAAGACTGATTTCTGTGACTGGGACCTATCAAGTGAATTAAAATACATTCACATAATTATGGAATTCTAAAATATGTTATTAGTTTCAGATTTTATTTTATTTCCAACTTTCTGACAGTCAAGCATTAATCGCTTTGCAGAACAATAAAGTTATTTTTGTCAGTTTGCTAAAGAAATTTGGCTTTCATTAAGCTTTCCTGCTGAGGCAGTCAATTTATTTGAAACAAAGCATTTAATTCCACACTATTGGCTAGTTTCAACTGTTCACTGCATTTCAAGTACACGTTTTCGTCTTCTAGCACATACGGCATTGTGCCATAATAAAGAACCAAACATGAGATAATACAGTACTGGTACTCCAAGAAAATTTAAAAGCACACTGAAGAGTTTCATATCAGGTCGAGGCATACGTCATTGGGAATCTGAACATACGAATGTGCACTGTAAGGCGAACTATGCATTTTAGTATGCTTCACGAAATTCCAACGCTCATGGACTATCCTCTGATGTCTTGTTTCTTTTATGACATAATGTAAGATCTTTTAATGTTTTACACGTACGAACATATGGGCTTCCTATGTCACCGTAGCTGCGCAAGCGCGGTGACGCCTCTTATCTGGCGTTCTCTGGCAACTGCCAAAATGAATCATATTTCTAACAGGTCGCAGGAAAATATTGCGAATTGTTGTTCGAAAAGCATTATTTTCAAAGTAAATTTCCTTTTATGCAAGATGAACTATGTGCGAGAATGTACGATGAATTTCTTAAATCAGAGAGCGTTTGCTCTCTTTTAAAAATCAGCTCTTTAATGACAAGCCATTTAGAAGAATTTTGAGCCCAGAAGATCAGAGATTTATGTCAGTATTAAAAATTTTACTGGCGTATTTGTGTGATGTATCTTAAAGTGTAACATGCGCTAAACAGATCAACATTATATGTGAAAGCTTAGCTTCTCTTGTAGCTTATTAATCTTTGAAACAAATATTATATGTGAAAGCTTTGCTTTTCTTGTAGCAACACTGTGTGTATATTAATTTAAACCATTGACTTTTCCTGTTGGTGGAATTTGAATTGATACTTTCATAATCCCCCCCATGAACCATGGACATTGCCGTTGGTGGGGAGGCTTGTGTGCCTCAGCGATACAGATAGCCGTACCGTAGGTACAACCATAACGGAGGGGTATCTGTTGAGAGGCCAGACAAACGTGTGGTTCCTGAAGAGGGGCAGCAGCCTTTTCAGTAGTTGCAAGGGCAACAGTCTGGATGATTGACTGATCTGGCCTTGTAACAATAACCAAAACGGCCTTGCTGTGCTGGTACTGCGAACGGCTGAAAGCAAGGGGAAACTACGGCCGTAATTTTTCCCGAGGGCATGCAGCTTTACTTTATGATTAAATGATGATGGCGTCCTCTTGGGTAAAATATTCCGGAGGTAAAATAGTCCCCCATTCGGATCTCCGGGCGGGGACTACTCAAGAGGATGTCGTTAACAGGAGAAAGAAAACTGGCGTTCTACGGATCGGAGCGTGGAATGTCAGATCCCTTAATCGGGCAGGTAGGTTAGAAAATTTAAAAAGGGAAATGGATAGGTTAAAGTTAGATATAGTGGGAATTAGTGAAGTTCGGTGGCAGGAGGAACAAGACTTCTCGTCAGGTGACTACAGGGTTATAAACACAAAGTCAAATAGGGGTAATGCAGGAGTAGGTTTAATAATGAATAGGAAAATAGGAATGCGGGTAAGCTACTACAAACAGCATAGTGAACGCATTATTGTGGCCAAGATAGATACGAAGCCCACACATACTACAGTAGTACAAGTTTATATGCCAACTAGCTCTGCAGATGACGAAGAAATTGAAGAAATGTATGATGAAATAAAAGAAATTATTCAGATAGTGAAGGGAGACGAAAATTTAATAGTCATGGGTGACTGGAATTCGAGTGTAGGAAAAGGGAGAGAAGGAAACGTAGTAGGTGAATATGGATTGGGGCTAAGAAATGAAAGAGGAAGCTGCCTGATAGAATTTTGCACAGAGCACAACTTAATCATAGCTAACACTTGGTTTAAGAATCATGATAGAAGGTTGTATACATGGAAGAACCCTGGAGATACTAAAAGATATCAGATAGATTATATAATGGTAAGACAGAGATTTAGGAACCAGGTTTTAAATTGTAAGACATTTCCAGGGGCAGATGTGGACTCTGACCACAATCTATTGGTTATGACCTGTAGATTAAAACTGAAGAAACTGCAAAAAGGTGGGAATTTAAGGGGATGGGACCTGGATAAACTGAAAGAACCAGAGGTTGTACAGAGTTTCAGGGAGAGCATAAGGGAACAATTGAAAGGAATGGGGGAAAGAAATACAGTAGAAGAAGAATGGGTAGCTCTGAGGGATGAAGTAATGAAGGCAGCAGACGATCAAGTAGGTAAAAAGAAGAGGGTTAGTAGAAATCCTTGAGTAACAGAAGAAATATTGAATTTAATTGATGAAAGGAGAAAATGTAAAAATGCAGTAAATGAAGCAGGCAAAAAGAAATACAAACGTCTCAAAAATGAGATCGACAGGAAGTGCAAAATGGGTAAGCAGGGATGGCTAGAGGACAAATATAAGGATGTAGAGGCTTATCTCACTAGGGGTAAGATAGATACTGCCTACAGGAAAATTAAAGAGACCTTTGGAGATAAGAGAACCACATGTATGAACATCAAGAGCTCAGATGGAAACCCAGTTCTAAGCAAAGAAGGGAAAGCAGAAAGGTGGAAGGAGTATATAGAGGGTCTATACAAGGGCGATGCACTTGAGGACAATATTATGGAAATGGAAGAGGATGTAGATGAAGATGAAATGGGAGATACGATACTGCGTGAAGAGTTTGACAGAGCACTGAAGGACCTGAGTCGAAACAAGGCCCCCGGAGTAGACAACATTCCATTGGAACTACTGACAGCCTTGGGAGAGCCAGTCCTGACAAAACTCTACCATCTGGTGAGCAAGATGTATGAAACAGGCGAAATACCCTCAGACTTCAAGAAGAATGTAATAATTCCAATCCCAAAGAAAGCAGGTGTTGACAGATGTGAAAATTACCGAACAATCAGTTTAATAAGCCACAGCTGCAAAGTACTAACACGAATTCTTTACAGACGAATGGAAAAACTAGTAGAAGCCGACCTCGGGGAAGATCAGTTTGGATTCCATAGAAATACTGGAACACGTGAGGCAATACTGACCTTACGACTTATCTTAGAAGAAAGATTAAGGAAAGGCAAACCTACGTTTCTAGCATTTGTAGACTTAGAGAAAGCTTTTGACAATGTTGACTGGAATACTCTCTTTCAAATTCTAAAGGTGGCAGGGGTAAAATACAGGGAGCGAAAGGCTATTTACAACTTGTACAGAAACCAGATGGCAGTTATAAGGGTTGAGGGACATGAAAGGGAAGCAGTGGTTGGGAAGGGAGTAAGACAGGGTTGTAGCCTCTCCCCGATGTTATTCAATCTCTATATTGAGCAAGCAGTAAAGGAAACAAAAGAAAAATTTGGAGTAGGTATTAAAATCCATGGAGAAGAAATAAAAACTTTGAGGTTCGCCAATGACATTGTAATTCTGTCAGAGACAGCAAAGGACTTGGAAGAGCAGTTGAACGGAATGGATGGTGTCTTGAACATCAACAAAAGCAAAACGAGGATATTGGAATGTAGTCGAGTTAAGTCGGGTGATGCTGAGGGTATTAGATTAGGAAATGAGACACTTAAAGTAGTAAAGGAGTTTTGCTATTTGGGGAGCAAAATAACTGATGATGGACGAAGTAGAGAGGATATAAAATGTATACTGGCAATGGCAAGGAAAGCGTTTCTGAAGAAGAGAAATTTGTTAACATCGAGTATAGATTTAAGTGTCAGGAAGCTATTTCTGAAAGTATTCGTATGGAGTGTAGCCATGTATGGAAGTGAAACATGGACGGTAAATAGTTTGGACAAGAAGAGAATAGAAGCTTTTGAAATGTGGTGCTACAGAAGAATGCTGAAGATTAGATGGGTAGATCACATAACTAAAGAGGAAGTATTGAATAGGATTGGGGAGAAGAGAAGTTTGTGGCACAACTTGACCAGAAGAAGGGATCGGTTGGTAGGACATGTTCTGAGGCATCAAGGGATCACCAATTTAGTATTGGAGGGCAGCGTGGAGGGTAAAAATCATAGGGGGAGACCAAGAGATGAATACACTAAGCAGATTCAGAAGGATGTAGGTTGCAGTAGGTACTGGGAGATGAAGAAGCTTGCACAGGATAGAGTAGCATGGAGAGCTGCATCAAACCAGTCTCAGGACTGAAGACAACAACAACAACAACAACAACAACTTTCATAATACGAAAATATGCAGCGTACATGTTGCTGCACATCAAAGATCTTTACAAAACGTGTTTTTTCCCCCTGAGTTTCATTTTCTAAAGTGCTGGGAAATTCTAAGCTGCTGTATAAAACCATATCCATTCAAAGGATAAGTTTTACAGTTCCAAGGGAAAGTATGTCACTTAACACAGAAAAAGTATATTTTCACCCCGGAGAAAATGTATTTTTAACCGGGGGATCCAGAAAAAATCCAGGAATTTTTTTTTCCTTGTCTGCGTATACACCCTGGAATACTTTGCTGTCAGTTATCCTGTATTATCTCGCATCAAAACTGAACGTTCTTTGGTGCGGCCTTGATTGCGATATATCGTTGCCAGCAGCGTTTCGCTAAGGGCGGCGCCAGCTCCCTGTTTTGGAAGGCAGAAACCGTGATGGGCGGCGCATGCGCCGTGTACTGAACGGTGGCCTATATAGGATGTCGATTTGCAACCTGGTGTCCGTTAGCAGCGGGACTCATCAGCAGAAGCAGCATTTTCCTGAAGATGGCGACCAGTTGGATCGCCGAAATATCAATTCAAGTTGATTTTAGGATCCGGCGGCTAACCCAAAGAGACTTTCATGAAATATATATTTTGGAACAGTATTTTTAAAAGCCCTCATTAAATATTTTTGTGAATAATGGAGTTTAAATTGATTTGATTGGGAGAATGAGAGAGAGTGCCATTTGATACGACATTAAACATAAGTTATTGAAAGTTCAAAACATTATAGTTGCAACCAACTTAACTGTCTTTTTCTAACATACTTGCATGAGAACACACAGAGATGTATCAACTTTTTTTTTATTTAAAAAGCTGATTACAAGTGGCTGCTGAGTGGGTGACAGTCACATATGTATATGGGACTCCTGCAAAAATAAGGTTTTATATAACTGTTGCCCCACAGTGTCATCGATGGCTCTGCTACTTTCCCTGCATTTTGTAATCCTGTTGGTTATATTAACAGTCAATGTTGCTAATAATTAATATTTTGCATTTTGCTGATTTTTCAGAATGCTCTTCAATTGGTTGATCAAAAAGTTATATATTCTTTACAATTTTTTATAAGATTTATGTTGTTAATTACTAATAATAATTCACTTTATCATACAAAACTTCGACCATGCACTCCTATACATAATTTGCCGCTGTTTGTTTGAAATGTTTAAAGGATCTGTCTGGTCTGCTCAGAGCTCCTGAACGGGAGATGAACAGCTTACTCAGTCTGCTGGCAACAATTGATACAGTTGAGGGCAAATCACCAAGAAATTTTGAGGCAAGAGTTGGTTTCCCAGATGATAAGAGTGCCTTTGTGGACTTCCTATCCAGCTTTGAAATAAATAATGTTACAAATAATGCAGCCTCAGCAAATAATGTCAGTTTGAAGAAGGATACTCCTGAGGACAAAATTAAAAGGATAAGTAAGTTTTGGTTGTAAAGTGAAATACTCTTACTCGAAATGACTGTCTAGAAAAATTATAAGTAGTGGTTTCAGTGACCTGTATTGTTGAGCAGATGAAGTCCAGTGGTTGTGGCCAAAACAGAAAAATGTAAATAGATCATCAAGATCACTAATGTATGCAGTACTTTCCACACTATCTTCTTTGTCTTCGGCTGTTCAGTGCAGAATGTGCAAGCAGGTAGTATGGTTGCTTCACCTGCTCCCAACCTGAGCAGTTGAACATACCTGTTGCATACTTTGCTCTGTAGCACTTGCATTGAAAATGATATTTTATGCAAATTATTTATTATTTGATAAGAGGAATAATGAAACAATTTGTCACCATCCATGAGTCCATACATAGATGAAAGTAGTTTGATTTCATTAAAAATTTAGGTACCTGTTGCTCTACAGGTTAATTTCAACCTCACTCAGCACTCTTTATTAAACACAAGTTATAAATCCCACTTACTGGCAAGACAACCAGAGACATAGTGCTCGTAGTGATGGTCTCCTACGTTAATTCATTGCTCACTGCTGCTTTCTTATGAGAATGGCAAAGCAAAAGTATGTAAACCGTGGATGCTACAGTTGAGAGAACATGATGGTTTAGCCAATTCACATACAAAGGTGAAGGAGTTTAGACTCATTCAGAGCATTTGAGTTGATACACTTTACCGATAGATGTTACAAGTATTTACAGCTTCTGGTAGTGCTCAGTGGCAAATAATAAATAAAAAATACATACCTTCTTGAAGGCAGGAACAGGAAAACAGCTATCAACTGTAGGTATTATAATGTATCAAGGGTGCACTTCAGAAAGTCAGTGTAAATCACAGTCATTTTTGTGGAACTGCAGTTTTATTGCCCTTAGTGGTGATGGTGGTGGCAATGGCAATGACAAAGACAATGGTAAGCTTACTACCTAAATGCTTAATGCATTGCTTTTGAGTACTGAAGGACATGTGACAACAGCTGAGATTGCTTAAGTTGCTTCTTTCTGTATTTTTCTTGACCATACAGTCCATTCCATGTGCTAGATTCATTTTGTGTTCAGATCACCACTTTTCTTCCTCGCTCTGGGTGGTAATGGAGTCTTATTTTGGTAGACATCCTCCATACATGCTTCCACCACTTGTTCTTGGGTTATTCTTTTGTCCATCTATTACTGATTCCTTACTGCCACATACACAACTGTACATGTCGTTATTCCATCCTGGATTTTCCATGGTTTGACTTAAAACAATCTTTTTTGTAAAATTTCATTACTGTGTAAATCCTAGTTCTTTTTCCCAATGTTCTTCTAAGAATTTCTCAGATAAAGTCAAAAACTTTCAGCTTACAGTCAATAATTACGTCTTGGATGAATGATGTCCAAGAGTTCAGAAACATAAATATATTTTTTTCCAATACTATTACCTTGCATCATAATAGTGAGTATCCCATGAAAAACTTTACTTGTTTAGGTATTGAGATTTTCATCTTGATTAAAACATAGAGCATAGTGCGAGTAAACCAGCATGTAGTAATCCAATAACAACAGAATGAGTGGAAGATTATCATAAGTGGATTTGAGAGTATAAATTGATATTCTAACATTTTTGACGACTAGGAGTGTGTGAAGTGTATGTGCAAAGTTCCCACTTCTCTTATATGAGTCGACTTACAAGGGGCATTTGAAAAGTCTGTGCTAAACTTAAAACTACTTATGTGTTTTGGGTAAACCTTTTTTCATTTTTCGATATAGTCTCCTTTCAGACATATACACTTCATCCAACACTGTTCTAATTTGTTGATCCCTTCCAAATAATAGGAATTGTCAAAGTATGCAAAATAGCTATTAGTTGTGCAATCCCCTCCTCATTTGAATAAAATATTTGTCCTGCCAGCCACTTCTTCAAATTGGGGAACAAATAGTAGTCCGAAGGAGCCAAGTCTGGAGAATAGGGGGGATGTGAAACGAGTTGGAATCTTATTTGCATTAATTTTGCGACCACAATTGCTGAGGTGTGCTGGTGCATTGTCGTGATGGAAAAGGACTTTTTTGCAGTCCAATCATCGGCGTTTTTCTTGCAGCTCGGTTTTCAAATGGTCCAATAACAATGAATAATATGCACCTCTAATAGTTTTACCCTTTTCCAGATAGTCGATGAGGATCATCCCTTGCAAGAATCCCGAAAGACAGTCTCCATAACCTTTCCGACCTAGTGAATGGTCTTCGCCTTTCTTGGTGCAGATTTTCCCTTGATAACCCATTGTTTAGATTGTTCTTTGGTCTCAGGAGTATAGTAATGTATCCATGTTTCATGCACAGTGACAAAACGATGCTTAAAGTCCTGTGGATTCTTCCTGAACAGCTGAAAACCATCCTTGCAACACTTCACACGATTCCGTTTTTGGTCACGCGTGAGCAATCGCGGAACCCATCTTGCGGATATCTTTCTCATGTGCAAATGTTTATGCAAAATATTATGTACCCATTCATTGGAGATACCCACAGCACTGGCAGTCTCACGCACCTTAACTCTTCTGTCATCCATCACCATATCATGGATTTTATCAATGATTTCTGGAGTCGTAACTTCCAAGGGTGTCCAGAACGTTCAGCATCACTTGTGCCCATATGGTCACTCCGAAAATTTTGAAACCACTTACAAACTGTTCTAATCGAAGGTGCAGAGTCACTGTAATGTTTATCAAGCTTCTCTTTAGTCTCCTGAGGTGTTTTGCCTTTCACAAAGTAATGCTTAATCACCACATGAAATTCTTTTTCGTCCATTTTTTGACAATCACTCGACTTCCTTGATTCACACGAATGCCAGACACAAAGAAATGGACTAATAAGGCTGAAACTTGGTGTGCGTTCTTTCCAAAGATGCTACCAACTAAACATGACCTCGATACGTGCCGGTGGTGCCACCTCTCGGACTTTGCACGGACTTTTCAAACGCCCCTCATACTTGTTGTATACAGCCGATCTTCTTCTCTAGATAGCCTGCTTCGGAAATCTCTGTAAACTTCTTTTCCGAAGAATGATGCTAGTTGCAGGAACCTTAAAGCCTCTCTCACCATGCGAAATAATTCGGTACTCGAAGAATACTTTCCAAATTGGTCTATTTGAGCTTCATAAGAACAAAATTTACACTTCGCACATAAACATTTAACTTCTCGTAAGTAACTCATAATGTCTCACATTAGAAACAGATTTAAGTCCATTTAGAAAAGAGTTGGTTTAACAACCATGTCTGTACTACAAACATATCGTAAAATATGTCTTGCCTCCAGCAAGCCCAAGATAAGATTTTTTTAACAATTCAGAATCTCATTTGTTCTTTTGTCACTAACTATAGTCACAATTACAAACAGCACAGAATAACACAGAAGTTCCTTGGTTCTTCTGTGTGCTTTCACTACGTCTTCCATGGATCGCCCGACAGGTACTTGTCGGTGTCATTCAACCGCTGCGTTGACCTTTTGCTCACGACTGATTTCACACCTGTGCACACAGACAGGTGACGCACAGTAGATAGGGTTCCTTTCTCCCATTCACATCTAAAATATCATGTGTTTGAGACGGTGGAAGGCTGAGTGATTCTAGAATTTACATGGAAATTAAACACTACAATATAACAATAATATCCTGTTCTAACTGACATGAAAAACACTGGTAATAGAACTGCTACAGATTGTTGTGATAAGCTTCAGTGAAAACTAATTTTTAATAAATAAATAACTTGAAAATTGTATTGTTGAACTATTGTTCAGACTCTGTATTTGCAGGATTTTAGAAGAAAGTGATCATGAATACAAAATTAAAGATAAATACGAGGATTGTACCAAAACTAAGGTTCCCATATTTTTTACAAATAGAAAACATTGTTTATTGTTAATAATTTTTACATAGTTGAAAAGCTTACACTTGTCTATTTTTTAACATAGTCTCCTTTTTTTTTTTTTTTTTTCTCTCTCGACACACTTTTGAAGATGGTGCTCCAACTTTTGTATTCCTAAGTCGAAGAAGCCTCCCACCAACCCGTTGAGGAAGTGTATGACTTCTGCTCAGACTTCATCATCGTTCTTGAAGCGTTTTCCACCTAAGTGTTCCTTTAGGTGGGGGAAGAGGTGATTATCACTGGGGGGGCTAAGTCCAGGCTGTACGGGGGATGGGGCATAACAGTCCACCCAAATTTCTTCAAAGGCTCCTGTGTTTGATAAGCGACGTGGGGTTGAGCGGTGTCATGTCCCTCCAGCAGTCGTCCTCTCCGGCTATTTTTGATTGCTCGCCAGAGTTCGGTCAACGTTTCACAATATCTGTCTGTGTTTATTGTCGTTCCAGGTTGCATGAAATAGATTAGGAGTACCCCCTTCCGATCCCGAAACACAATTGCCATAACTTTTCGCTTTCTTGCCGACTGCATTTCTTTGGTGGTGGTGAACTGGAGTGATGCCACTGACGAGATTGTTGTTTTGTTTTCGGGGTGTAATGACACACCCACGTTTTATCTCCCATGATGATAAGAGTCCAACACTTATCCTTGTTGCCTCCCCCCTCACATTGTTGCAGAAACAGTCAAGGCGTTGCTCCTTGTGTCTATCGGTCACCATCCGGGAGACCCAGCAAGCACACACCTTGCGATAACCCAGCATTTGGCAGTCGCATCCAAAAGCAGTGGTCTTCCACTCCGTTCTTCATCGTGAATTTCCATGCGAGCCTCAGCACATTTGCGGACATGCTGAACGGACATGCACTCTTCACCATAAACCTCTGTCAGTTGCTGATGAATCTCCACTTGTGGTAACTTTCTTGCGTGGAGAAACCGGTTTATTGCTCGAACCACGCACTTGGTGGGAACGGTGATCAGCACTTCCATCTCTGACAGCTGCTAAGCCCGCACTGAGCGACGTAGCGAATCACGGACGGGCAGGCTTGAGAGTGGGGGAACCACTGCGCAGTATGCACTGTTGTTGAATTTAGCCTAGCACCTTCCCTCTAGGCTGCAGCTCATTGGGAACCATCCTTTTGGTACAACCCTCATAAGTAACTTAACTTGATGGGAATGAAGAACACATAACATAGTAGTTTCTATAAATAACTCTTAATTGAAGGAAGCCTACACACATAAAATGAGGTTACACTTATTTAAGCTTTTGGAGCCAGTGGCTTCTTCTTCCGGCAGAAGGGTGGAGGGGAAAGAAGAGGGGTGAAGGGAAAGGACTGGAGAGGGTTAGGAAAAGGGGTAGACTTTGGAGAAGTCACCCAGAACTGCAGGTCAGTGGAAGACACTGTTGGGGACTCCATCAGACGAGATTTGAAAATCTGAGAGCTTAAAGGTGGAAGACAGGGTAATATGCAAGACAGAGATTACTACTAAAACATTGTGAACAAGTTATAAGAGTGGAACGTTAAGTGCAGTTAACGTAACAGGGGAGGGAGGAGGGTGGTGAAAAATAGATGGGTCAGAAAATGAAAAATGTGTAAAACTAAAACAGAGTGAAGAAATGCTAGTTACTGTGAAGAAATGCTGAAACAAAAGAAATTAACGCAAATTAAGGCCATGTCAGTGGTGAAAATTAAGGACACATTGTAGTGCTAGCTCACACCTGCAGGGTTCTGAGAAACTGGTGTCTGGTGGAAGAATCCAGATGGTGCATGTGTGAAACAGGCAGCGAGATCACGACTCTCATGCTGTAGAGCATGCTGTGCAACAGTATATTGTGTGTTGCCAGTGTACACCCTCTGTTTGTGCCCATTCATCCTGACTGATAACTTGGTGGTAGTCATGATGATGTGAAAGGCCGAACAGTGTTTACACAACAGCTGGTATATGATGTCCTTTCAAAGGTAGCTCGCCATTTGATAGTATATGTTTTGCCAGTTACAGGACTGGTGGTAGGAGAATGCGTAAGGCAAGTCTTGCATTGAGAATAGTCACAGGGATAGGAGCCATATGGTAGGGAGATGGGTGCAGAAGGAGTGTAGGGTCTTATGAGGATATTGTGGAGATTGGAGGGTGACCAAAAGCTGTTCTAGCTGTGTTGGGTAAAATCTCAGACAGAATGGATCTCATTGCAGGCCATGATTTTAGGAAGTCATGGCCTTGTCGAAGTAGCTGATTAATACCTTCAAGACCAGGACAGTACTGAGTGACGAGTGGTGTGCACTGAAGTTGTTTTTTGGAGGGATCAGCAGTACCAGGAATTGGATGTGATGGCCTGGGTAATCTGCTTTTGAAATAGGCTGTTGGGTAATTACATCCAGCGAAGGATGAGGTGAGAGTGGGGTGTATTGCTGTAAAGAGTCTGCATCTGAACAAATACATTTGCCTTGAATGCCAAGGATGTGGAAAGGACGGAAACTGTCAAAAAATAAGTACTGTTGTTTGTTAGTAGGTTTAATGTGGATAGAAGTGCATAGCTGGCATTTGGTGAGGCCAAGATCAACATCAAGGAAAGTGGCATGGGATTCAGAATAGAACCATGTGAAACTTAATTGGAAGAAGGTATTTAGGGATTCCAGGAATTTTAACAGATCTGCCTGGCAAAGATGTCATCAATGTATCTAAACCAAACCAGGGGCTGAAGGCTTATGGATCCCAGGAAAGCCCCCTCCAAGTGACCCATGAAAAGGTTAATCAAACAATTGAAACTCCAGGTAGGAATATTAACAATGTAGGAAAAGATAGATTTCAACTAGAGGCTATTTTGTTTTACAACTTAGTTCAACCCAAAAACTCAACACTTAATTTGGAACACAAAATGAAATTTTTACCCTGTTATCTGTTGTGTTCTGTAGCAAATGATTGACGCTAGTTATTGTTTTCTTGTACAGTGGATTTTTTTGGTAATGCTGCAAAAAAATCACACTAATTAAAGTTTATTAGTTTATTGAAAGTTATTGAAATAGTCTCTCTCCCTGTTTAGCATTATGTTCCAGTATCTCAGTGAGAGCACATTACAATATGTTTCACCACTGAAAATACAAATTTAAAAGTGTGCAGATATATATTGAGATAATCTGGTTGGAATGCCAGTCTGAATCAAAAGACTTCATATTTTTCATGGAACTTGCGATGTGGCTATATTATTAGTCAAAAGGAGCAATGTGTTCAAATCCGTGTATGATAAAATATGGTATAATTTTTTATTGTGTACGTAAATTACTTCAGAAGAATTCCGTGATGATCTCTTCAACAAGACCTTTATTGATCTCATTGTTCAACTGAAAAAGTATGGAGAGGGGGGAAGGGCTCATTAAAACATAACACTTCTTTATGATTTGGCACAGGAATCAAATAGGTTATCGTGCTGATAATCTTCAATTGTCCTGTGTGTGTGTGTGTGTGTGTGTGTGTGTGTGTGTGTGTGTGTGTGTGTGTGTGTCCAAGTATGTCCAAGTAAATATGTTTTTTGTTGTTTCTGCTGCGAGCCATCTTCACTGTCTCAGCAAACAAAATATTCTTCTCATTATTGATTTATTTTTACTAAATTTATTTCATTATGAAAAACACACACCCACAACCAACTTGGCAAATTGACATTTGTATGTGCAGGCAACCTAGTGTATCAAGGCAGCTTGTACAGTGATGTAACAGTTGACACATGGCGGGCAGCTGCTGCTACGAGCGGAATAGAGCCACTTAACCTCATGCAACTTGCACTGCAATTCTGGTTGCAGAAACGAGAAGGTGCTGCTCTCCAGGCAGAAATGCTGAGATTTATGGATCTTTTGCAGGCAATATGTTCTTTGACAGGTGGGTGCAACTGCAAAAGACATGTCATTATTTACTGTCAGTTATGTAATGACAAAATAATTGTATGTATAATGTAGAAATTGTTAGGAAAATATGTGCATGAATGAAATATGGATCAAAACTTGACTTAATTTTTTTTTTAGATGTGAATCATATTTGTACTGAGTACAATGAAGTATCACCCTGGTGGCAAGAAGTACGGGCTGTGCTGACAGACTCAACAAATCCATTTATGGCACTAACAGGTGCTATAATTTGTCGTGCTGTTGCGATTTCACTTGAAAAAATTAAGGAACTAGGAGTAAGTAATCCTTTTCCTTGCTAGTAATATATAGATATTTTTCTTTTTATTTAGAATGTTTGCAGATGAAGAAAGGAGTCGTGGAATTGTAGGAAATAATAACATTTGTTGTACATGTAAGAAAATTATCATCAGAAACCATTTCCTTATATTTTTAGCTTCATTTTGTTCATTGTGTGCTTTGAGATTGTTTCTCAGTGTTGTGTCACCTTCATTTTCTTATCTTCAGTATTTGTGTAATTGGGAACGCATATTGAGTGCCATTTTCAAGACCTTGCCTTAACAGTCCAAAAGTAATCTAACATCTCATTGCCCTGTGAACATCCATTTTCATCTTGTCTTGCAGAAGTGGTAGAGACGATACTCTCCCATGGGGCATTCAGAAGTAATTCAGTCAGTACAAAATATATTTGTATCTCATTGTGTTTTGCTATTTAATTCCATAAATGACGAAAATAACGCGTTGAAATTGTTTAACAGTTGTAGGAATCCTGAACATAACAAAAAACTGATACCCTGTAGTTCTGTTGGAAAATGGATGGAACATAGTTAAAGGGCCTATCAGATATTGAAACAAGTATGTCACTTATAGTTAGAATTAAGAGGTGATGTGGCAAGAAGCTCTGTAAATCGAGACAGTGTGTCTGAAAGGAAGAAAGAGAAAAAACAGAGAGAGAGAGAATGAAAATGATCTAAATAAGATGTACTAAGATATTTCGTAATGTATCCCTATACTGCTGGTGATAGCAGCTCTGTCATTTAACAAAATAATCTGGTCTCGTCAAATGACTTAGTAATGTAATAAAATCCAGTGTCACATCATTCTTACATGAGTTTGAGTGTGTCTGTGGCTGTGATGGTAACATCTGTGACAGAATGCTGTATTGAAGATCACTGTATAGTGTTCTGGTTTCCTTATCTGTAGCTATAATTCACCAACAGCTAATTTCTAGTGAGGCATGTACATAGAAACCCACTAATCTAGTTCCTTTGGGACCTTGATGGTGCTGGACTATTAAAAATCCTGAATTACCAAACATCATCTAAAAATAGCAGTGTGCAGGGTATCAACAATGTAAGAAAAGACAGATTGCTGCTTACCGTAAAGAAGACATATTAAGTTTCAGAGAGGCACAATTAAAAGACACTTACATGAAGTTTTCAGCCACAGCCTTCTTCAGCAAAAGAGACACACATATCATTTGTATGCGCAAGCAAGCACACCTCATGCACACAACTACCAACTCCAACATCTCAGACCCATGTGGGTGCCCATGTCTGTACCACAGATTTGTTGATATATCTTCACTTCAAAGGTGAAGTATTTGCGGGTTAGGATAAAATTACTGAGATGTATGAGGAATGAGGTAGTGGGTTTGGAGCCTGAAGGACTTTGAGAAATGTGGTGTTCAATAGCAGTAAGACCACGGGCATGAGGTATGATGGCATATAGGGAGGTGGCATCAGCAGTGATGAGTAGAGATCCATGAGGCAAAAGGGGTGAGGATAGTGGAGAGTTGGTGAAGGGACTGCTTCCTTCCCTCCACCACCAGCTTTTCTGAATTATGCAGGTGGCAGTGATCTTTACAACATATTCTCTGCTCCCATCATTATCACAGACTCAATCTATGGTAACATAGTGTTCCCAACAACGGTTTCCACCCCCTCTGTCGTATCATCTTCTCCCCATTCTTGTCCCTCATCCTGTTTATTTGCTGCCCTGTGCCAACACATCTGCCAATCTTTCTCCACTCCTCTCCTTTTTCCTCCACCTCCCTGCCCTTAACCTCCTGATGATGCATTCTAGTCCCTGCACACTCCACCAGACAGTGTTCGTCTCTCTCCCCACCCAAACACTATTATCCCTTCCCCATCCCCACCCCCTCCAGATGGTTGCTTGCATCCCACATAATAGTTGCATTCCGGCCTGAGATGCAGGGGTTGGCAGTCATGTGCGCATGAGCTGTGCTTGCTTGTATGTATGAATGGCGTTTATTTCTCTTTTGCCGGAGAAGTCTGTTTCTGGAAGCTTTATGTGAGTGTCTTTTAATTGTAACTGCCTTTACGGTAAATAGCAATCTATATTTTCCTACTTCGTTGATAATCCTACCTGGAATTTCCATTGTTTGATTTTGCTGAACAGCTTATCTTCCATCCTACAACCCTGTGATGTTTTCCTTTGTTACTCTTCTCTGTAACATTACGCATCTCAGTGGCTGTTCTTTCTCTCTTTTCCTCTGTTTATTCACCACCTTCCAAATCACATACACTTCTGAGTCACACTGTATCAGCTAACGTCTGTGCACAATGCAGACTTCGTGACCTGATGCCCCAGATTCTTTTCTCCTATAGTAATATTTTCATGCCACACGAACTTTTGATCCTCGACCTAACCCGTCTCCCCTCCCTCCTTCCCTCCTCCCCCCCCCCCCCTCTCTCTCTCTCTCTCTCTCTCTCTCTCTCTCTCTCTCTCTCTCTCTCTCTCGCTTATTTTATTCATTTAGTTACATGTCAAGTTCCATAGGACCAAATTGAGAGGAGTGACGCATGAGGAAACTCTTCAGTTTCGATTTGAAAGCATGTGGCTTATTGCTAAGATCGCAACACACATACACTCCCATTCCTCATCTTTCCTTTTATCTCACGTTTCTGTACATTTTTAACACATTTGTGCATATTTTTGCAAATCTTTGCCTGTTTCTGCACATCTTTTTGCATTTTTACATGTCTTTTTGCATTTTTACACGTCTTTTTGCTTATCCAGCTCCTCTCCCAACCATCAACAACTATTTTACCTATTTCTGCATCTTTCCCATTTCCTTTACACTATTCCTGTCATAGTGGACCCCTGCTCCATCTTTCTGCACCAGTTCGAAAAAGTATACCATTCCCTGGCTAAATTGCACATCCTGTTTCTCAAATGCTTGCTAAACCAAGGAATTCCGCCAACCCTCACAAACTTGGTACTGCAAAAACACATCTCCATGGCACAGGCATCGCAGAAGCAATCTCGGGTCCCTCCACAAGATCCTACTACTACTGTGCAATCCCTACTCCATACATCACATATCTGAAACTGAATCCCTTACTCCCCAGCACCAGGAGGAGCAGCCCAGACACCACCTCCATATGTCATCCAATCTGCTGACATCCTACAGCCACCTTGGAGCACCACTATCCAACCCCTATCGAACCCACAGTGTTCCTCCTCATCCACCTCTTGTAGCAGCTAAACCTTGCCTAGCTGTTCTTTTCAAAAACCCCTTCTGACTCGCCACTGTTGTTAACCTTTCCACCAAAACCCTAAGCTCCACAGAAATTTCAGCCCTATCCAAAGGCCTCACCTTTAGCTGTACACCCAAATTTAACTGTGATTGACTCCAAACCCATTACCCATTCCTCATACACCTTACTAACTTCTACATCTACATCTACATCCATACTCCGCAAGCCACCTGACGGTATGTGGCGGAGGGTACCATGAGTACCTCTATCAGTTCTCCCTTCTATTCCAGTCTCGTATTGTTCGTGGAAAGAAGGATTGTTGGTATGCTTCTGTGTGGGCTCTAATCTCTCTGATTTTATCCTCATGGTCTCTTCGCGAGATGTACGTAGGAGGGAGCAATATACTGCTTGACTCTTCGGTGAAGGTATGTTCTCGAAACTTTAACAAAAGCCCATACCGAGCTACTGAGCGTCTCTCCTGCAGAGTCGTCCACTGGAGTTTATCTATCATCTCCGTAACGCTTTCGTGATTACTAAATGATCCTGTAACGAAGCGCGCTGATCTTCTCTATCTCTTCTATCAACCCTATCTGGTACGGATCCCACACTGCTGAGCAGCACTCAAGCAGTGGGCGAACACGCGTACTGTAACCTACTTCCTTTGTTTTCGGATTGCATTTCCTTAGGATTCTTCCAATGAATCTCAGTCTGGCATCTGCTTTACTGACTATCAACTTTATGTGATCATTCCATTTTGAATCACTCCTAATGCGTACTCCCAGATAATTTATGGAATTAACTGCTTGCAGTTGCTGACCTGCTATTTTGTAGCTAAATGATAAAGGATCTATCTTTCTATGTATTCGCAGCACATTACACTTGTCTACATTGAGATTCAATTGCCATTCCCTGCACCATGCGTCAGTTCGCTGCAGATCCTCCTGCATTTCAGTACAATTTTCCATTGTTACAACCTCTCGATACACCACAGCATCATCTGCAAAAAGCCTCAGTGAACTTCCGATGTCATCCACAAGGTCATTTATGTATATTGTGAATAGCAACGGTCCTGTGACACTCCCCTGTGGCACACCTGAAACCACTCTTACTTCGGAAGACTTCTCTCCGTTGAGGATGACATGCTGCGTTCTGTTATCTAGGAACTCTTCAATCCAATCACACAATTGGTCTGATAGTCCATATGCTCGTACTTTGTTCATTAAACAACTGTGGGGAACTGAATCGAATGCCTTGCGGAAGTCAAGAAACACGGCATCTACCTGTGAACCCGTGTCTATGGCCCTCTGAATCTCGTGGACGAATATCGCGAGCTGGGTTTCACTTTATCCTAAGCCACAACTACTTCTCCTTTGAAGGGAAGGCATGTAAAGAAATCTGCGGCGTAGTCATGGGCATCCACTTGGCACCCTCCTATGCCATCCTTTTTATGTGCCATTTAGAGGAGACCTTTCTAGCCATCAAACCTCTAGTCTGGTTCAGGTTCATGAACGATATCTTCATGATCGGACTCAAATCCAAGACACCTTATCTTTGTTGCTTCACAACCTCAACACCTTCTCTCCCATCTGCTCCACGTGGTCCTCCTGAACCGTGTGCCACCTTCCTAGATGTTGACCTTCTCCTCTCTGATGGTGCCATCTACATCTCTGTCCACATTAAATCCACCAACATTCGACAGTACCTGCATTTTGACAGCTGTCACCCCTTTCACATCAAAAAATCCCTTCCATACAGCATGGCCACCTGCGGACAGTGTATCTGCAGTGACAAGAACTCCCTTGCTCAGTATGCTGAGCTTCTCATCGAGGCCTTCACAGACAGGCACTATTCCCTCAGACCTAGTCCACAAACCGATCTCCCATGCCATTTCCCTTCACATCCCAATCGTCCCACCACCCCCAAGAACCAGCCACAAAGGAGTGTCCCCCTTCATCACCCAGTATTGCCCTGAACTGGAGCAACTGAACCACATCCTTCATCAGGGCTTTGATTACCTATTATATGCCCTGAAATGAGGTACATCCTACCTGAGATACTTCCCACCCCTCCTAAAGTGATGTTCTGTCACCCACCCAACCTCCACAACATCCTAGTCTATCCCTATGCCGCCCCTAATCCCAACCTTTAGCCACAAGGATCATATCTCTGTGGAACACCCAGTTGCAATACCTACCCAATCCACCCACCAAGCAATTCCTGGTCCAGTCCTGTCAGAGGTTTATCCTATTCCATCAGAGGCTGGGCCACCTGTGAAAGCAGCCATGTCATTTACCAGCTCTGTTGCAATCATTGTGTAGCTTTCTATATTGATATGACTACCTACTAGCTGGCCACTAGGATGAAGGGACACTGCCAGACTGTGGCCAGAAGCGAAATAGACCACTGTGTGGCACAACATGCAGCTGAACATAACACACTTGATTTCTGTGCCTGCTTCGCTACCTGAGCCATCTGGATCCTTCACTCCACCACTAGCTTCTCTGAGCTGCACGGATGGGAGTTATCCTTACAGCAGATTCTTCACTTTCGTAACTATCCAGGCCTCAACCTACAGTTACATAATGTCCCCACACCTTCTACCCAACAGCTTCCACCCCATCTGTCCTGTCACCTCCTCCCCATTCTTATCTCCTGCCCTGGTCATTTGCCACCCTCTGCCAACACATCCAAACCATCTTTGCCCACTCCTCTCCTTTTTCCAATTTTCCCCACCTCCTAGCCCCACAGATTGCTGATGCTGTGCTTGTTGGCATTCTAATCCGTGCACACACTGCCAGGCAGCGCATGTCTCTCTTTTAATTGTGCCTGTCGCAACTTAATGTGTCTTCTTTATGGTAAGTAGCAATCAGTCTTTTCCTGCATTGTTGATATTCCTACCTGGAGTTTGCAGTGTGTGGGACACAAGATAAGCATTGGTCAAGCGGCCTTTGATTGTTTATCATATGTTCTCTCTGCTTCTATTAAATTGATGAAAATGTACAATACTATATAAAACAACATTTTAGAGAACAAATGTAGAAACTTAATTGCACCCTGTTGCTTAATTTTAAGATTTTATATTAAGTTCAGGGCAGTACAATATTATACTACAGCCCCATGTATGTTATTTGTAGTACACAACAGTTTATGTATATTATAGTACATACAGTATTTCCATATTGTATTCATTTTAATAAGACCTGATGTCCTTTTTCCCTTCAAAAACTTGTTACATGTAGTACACGAATTTACAAGTTCTTCAGCATTGGACAGTTTGCTGCTTTCAGCAGATCATATAACTGTATCAGTAGTAGCAACTGCTTCATTCCGGGTAGGTGGAGGTGGTGAGTTTTTTTTTTTTTTTTTTTTTTTTTTTCATTAGCCCCTTTTTCATTAGATTCGATATCTGGTGGTTGAAGTTCTTGTTGTTGCCCTATTACAATTTGTATTATCAGTTTGACTGATGTTTCTTCGGCTAGGTGTTCTTTATTATCATATCTGTCCAGTCCAAAACTTCATCTCACGGTGAAATTTGTATTTTGTTTTGAGCAACATCTAACAGTTTAACAACAGCATCATTTTTGATTGGAACAGTGGAGTCTGTTTCTTCTTCATAGGCTTTTGGCCAGTTTCCGCCAAGCCCACCAAAGAGTGGCAGGCTTAACTTTATTCCACACCAAAGCTGTTGCAAATATGCTGTCTTTTTTTTTTTAAATATATTCACTAAGATCAATTCAGGCACTGGAAAGTGGAATGTACAGTTATCTATCAACTGTATAACCCTGCTTTGTTCAGGCAAACCAAGTTTTTTAAACAGGATCTCACAGAAGGTACAAAATTATGGAGAAACGAGTCCTTAGACAATTCTGAAATCATCCCTGCATTGAAATTAGCTGCACAAATTACAAGAAAATTTAAAGCGCATTTAAAAGCTTTTGGCTTTTTGTACCTGCCAATAACATATGGAGTCAACATGTGATCACCTGAAGCATTTGAACACAATACAGTGTCAACTGATCTCCCCCCTTTGCACTTGTCATCTTTACCTGCCAATGGGGAACTAGGCAAGCAGTGCCAAAGTAGGTTTGTGTCATTGGCATTGTAGACATGACTAGCAGTTAAGTTATGGTGTTTAACCAAATTGCAAAAAGTTTCTTTGTAGTCTTCTGCTGCCTTTTGATCTGCCAGTCGTAGCTCCCCACCTATTTCAAGTTTCCAAATGCCATGACAAGATTTGAATCAGTAGAGCCAACTGTAAGAAAATACACAATCAGTTTCTGATAACCCCAGAAACTGAATGTTTACCTTTTTCCATAGCCATAGGTTCAGTTACAGGTTTTCCTTCAGACATTTTGATCCAGAACCACTTGTACAAAATTTCACCCAACTGATCTAGTTTGGACTTCTCCAAAGGTTTTCGTGATTCTGTTGTTGTTGTTGTTTTTTTTTTTTTTTTTTTTTTTTTTTTTTTTTTTTTTTTTTTTTTTTTTTTTTTTCCAACAGTCTGTGAGGAAAACGTTTGATGTTTGACCTTTATTTTCTTTTTCATATTATAGAGTGTTGAAGAGCCAACTTAATGTTGTTATCTTATTTCTATCCTCTTCTTTCTCATTTCAATTAATGACCAGCTTCTGTTGTATCATTAGTGTAACATGTTGAAATTTCACTTCAGGTTTGTTTTGAGAGTATTCAGTTCAAAAAACATTCCCACAACAATATGCAGCACTACTGTGTTTGTGATATAGAACAGCTCTAATCATGATAACACTTTAAAACACCTCATTTTCATTGCTGTAGACAATTGGTGCTTAACAGACGCTGTCTGACACATGACTGATGCAGTTGTGGGCACTACACCATTCGAAATTGTTGACCACTGCTGCCGAGCGTAACCACGTTGTAGTGAACGTGTCTGAAGTATTCAGTATGTATAAAGCGATGCCCATTTATTGAGTGTGCCAGACTGTCGGCTATGGGATTAACAGGCTTTTACTGCAACGTGTTTTTGCCGACAGAGAAGTTAGAGACGTAATAACTGAGATTGGATGTCTGTTCCACAGTGGCAGATGTTTCCCGTGTTGCAGGGTCACTGCTACAAAATTAATGTTATCGAGACTAAACCTTGATTCTAGTATATTAGTCACCTATTGCTAGTTGGCTTTGCTTTATTATATTTCTGTAAATATTTACAGATGTTGTTCTGACTAGTAAACGTGAACACTGCAGAAGAGTTTGAAATTAGGTTAAGATCTCTTTCATCAGGCAATAAATAATATTTTCTGCTTCATAAATGTTTTAGTCCAATTAAAATAACCTTGTGATTAACATTTCAACAAATCGAATTGTATGGTGAGCTGCCAGTTGGGCGCAGCTCACTGTTTTGTCTTTTCTTTAGGTATTTTCAGAACTGGCTCAATAGCGGATGTCAGCACATGGTCAGCCAGACCCCTCCACCACTGAATTGTATCAATTACAAAGTTATTTTATTGAAACTATGTTTGAAAGTACTCTTGACACTCACAAATGATTTAGGTTTGTCAGGCAACATTGTTAAAATATTTACACAAAAATCCTCTTTAAATTTTAAGTTAGATTTTAATAACTCAAGAAGTGTAGTTTTCAGATGAGATACAATTTAACAGCAATTTTCAACATTTGATTATTTAGTTTTGAGAGTGCAAAAATACACAGGACTTTTTATTCTGCAGCATGAGTAAAATTATTAACATCCATAAAGGATTATTGTTTGTTACCATCAATTTTCATTAAAAATAAAACACTAGTCTTTTGTAGCTTTTACGTTAGTATTATATGTCTTATAGTTTTTAGAAATTATTTGTTTTCATCTTCTGTTGACTGCTGAAGAACAAGAACTCTGCAAAAGATGCTGCTGTTGCAAGTAATAGTGTGTCTGAAGAAATGTCACTGACACCAGATGATGAAATGCGGAGCTCTGCAAGTGAATGGGAAAATGTGTCACGAGACATATGTCAGTGGTCTCTTTTAATTGGACAACTTGAAGATGTAGCTTTGCTTGATGCCGTTCTTAGGTATGTTTGAAAATTTGAAAATGATATTTATAAAAATACACTAATGAATAGTTTGAGAACTTCATTTCAGGTCCTGTTAACATCTAGAATTGAATTATTTACTCCAGTGCTATGACTACCACAAGTAACTGAATAGAAGCGTTGTGAATATCTCCAGAAGTAGTTTTCCTGGTCCATCGCAATCCAATAATTGTACTGCTCTTCCCTCAAGGGGGGAAAAAGGGGGGGAGGGTATATGTGTTGTTACTGAGTACTATCCCTACCTGGAATGTATTAATCAGCTGTGTCAACAGTGCTATGACTTCTTAAAATCATGCCTTGAAATGAGGTCCATTCTGTTTGATATTTTGGCCACTCACCTAGCCACCTGGAATAGCTTTGCAATGCCCCACTCCCAAATCTGCAATATCCTGATCAGACTTTACACTCCTTTTGCATCCATTTCCCTGCCATATGGCTCCTACCCCTGTGACTCAACTGACTATAACACTTGTCTGATGTACCATCCTACCACCAGCTACTCCACCCATATAACTGGCAAAAAAAAACTATCAAATGGAGAGCATGCTAGGAAACGACACACGTTGTGTACCAGATGGTATGGAGAAGCTTTCTGCCTTCTATACTGGTGTCACTACTGCTAGGTTATCAATAGGGATGAATGGGCATAGGCAGAGGATGTATACAGGCAATGCACAATATCCTGTTGCAGAGCACACTGTACAACATGACAATTGTGACCTCAGAGTCTGTTTCATTCCAGGTGCCATCTGGATTCTCATTGCTGACAACAGTTTCTCAAAACTTTGCAGATAGGAACTGGCTTTACAATATGTAATTGGTCCCTGTCACCCATCTGACTAAGTTTATTTGATTTCTGTAGTCTCATTGTTTCCTTCAGTACCTATTCCTCTCCTTCACTCCATTTTAATTTTTTTTTAATTGCTTATTTTCCAACCAATCACTTTTCCCCACCCCCGTAACTGTCAATCGTATATAATCCTGTTACTTTTTTGCACTCTTTCACAATGTCTCCCCCCCCCCCTCTCACCTCTCCCTTCCCCCTCCGATACTTAAGTCTTACCTATTACCCTATTTTCCACCTTTAAGTACCCAGATATTAAAATCTTATCCCATACGGGTCCCAACAAGCAGTCTGCCCTTATCACCCCATCCGGTAAGTCTCGCTGACCAGGGTTCTGGACGAGTGTTCCATAACTCATCCCATTTCTTAACTATCATTAGTCCTTTTCTTTCATCCCCTTTCCTGTCCCTTCAGTCCTTCCTCCAGGAGAAGCAGCCATTGGCTCTGACAACTTGCACACTTCCTTATCTTTCATGTGTGCTGCAAAATAAATTTGCATTACAATAAAAGCAAAATTTGGTACTGTGGTTTTTCTCCCCACTGAGAAAAAATATATTTTGTTCATCTTATTTTCAGCTGTATTAGTTGTTGCTAAAATTGTTTTAGATGCACACATTCTCATAAGTTGCTTAATATTAAATTGACTTGTGTGGCAGAGAGGCACATAAAAAAGTACTGGAACATGACAGTTCAAGTTTTGAATGTGCATTCTTTACACACACACACACACACACACACACACACACACACACACTTGCTTACGTGATCACTATCTCCAGCAGTGTAGACTCGAATGCATTGCTCACTTGACAGGCCAACTGTGTTTCATTGAGCATCTCTTTATCTATAGCCTTAAGCTTTGTCTTACATCTGTTATGCAGCAGTCTGTTTCCTTAGAACTTTCTATACAGTGACTTTGTGCCATGCAGGGTCCCTTCATTATGAACTGTTCTCCTGGGTACATATTTATTCAATGCACTGTCAGTTATTCTTTTAAACTTGAGACATGGCTCCTCTACAAGCTCCTGACCTAAAAGCTGCAAGTTCCTCATTGAGGCATGACACTACTGCCTTTTTATGTAGTTTATTGGACATATATATCTTCCTACATTTTTTAATTTCCCTTTGTACTTCAGTAATCATTTTTTCCACAACTGTGTCGTGGTCACTGATACTAGTTTTGATGTGGATATCCACAATTTGTTGCCCTTAGATCTAATACATGAAGCATGCCTGGAAAATAAGTACAGTTTTGGAAAAAAAACCTCTTAAAATTTTTTTTATGAACTAAAATTTATTTTTGCAGAAGAGAGCATTTCTTAAACTATTTTTCTACATAGCTGCCACCACTGTTGAGACTTTTGTCATATGGAGAAAGCAACTATTCTATGCCTTCTTCATAGAAAGATGCCACCTCTTAAGACAGTCTCTGCTGAACATCGTTTTTTGCATTGTCATTGCTGTCTAAGCGCCTTCCTCCAAAATAGTGCTCGATGTTCAAGAATGAGTGAGTCAGAAGGTGCGAGATTGCGGCTGTACAGCGGGTGATAAAACTTCTCCCAACCGAATTGCTGAATAAAGTTTCTAGAGCCACCAGCAGAATGGGGATGTGTGCTCTTATAAAGCAACATAGTACCTTGACTGAGCATTCTACGCCTTGTGTTTTAAATTGCGTGCTGACGTTTTCTCAGTATTTCAGAGCATCATACTGCATTGATGGTTTCACCTCTGGGAAGGGACGCACCAAGCACAAATTGACACAAAAAAAAACTGTGTTCAGCAGTGGCTGTCTTCACTGGTGGTATCTTTCTATGAAGAGGGCACAGAAAAGTGGTTTCCTTGTATGACAGATGTCTGAATAATGTAGAAAAAATAGTTTAAGAAATGCTATTTCTTGCAAAAATAAATTTTGCTTTAAAAATGTTGTTATGAGTTTTTACCAAAACAGTACCTACTTTTCAGACATGCCTCATATTTCCAGTCGGTAACACAGTAATGAAATGATTAGAAGTCCTCAGGACGTGATGGTACTGGAGGCTCTTGAAGATAAGATGGAATGAGCAAGTAAGGAGTGAAGATTTATTGCTACGGGCCAAGGAGGAACAAATCTTAATAAAGAATTTTGTCAATCAAGGAAATGGAACCATTGAGCATGTGTTAAAATGTAAAATTTTAAAAACTACAGTACAAGGGATGGTTGCAGAAAAGCATTACTGGTGCAACTGTAGCTATGAGTATTCAAGACAGATCATTGATAATGTTGGCTGCAGTAGTTATGCTGAAATGAAATAGAATAGCTATCACAGGAATTTAGAAATGTTGTCATTTCAGCCTTACGTGTGATGACTGAAACAACAACAATTATTATATTGTATTCCTTATCATATCCCTCACAGACTTTGTTTTTAACTGTAAGAATAAGCAACAGCTTATCAGCATTTTTTCTAGACTTTACTTCAAAATTGAATTAATTATGGGCCAAGTTAATGATTTTATGCATGCATTGAGCACCACAATCACATGGTCCCATTCCCCATTTATTATTATTATTATTATTATTATTATTATTATTTGCCTCTTAACCAGAAATAATAAATAATTTATCATTCATCTGAATAAACATCAGATTTGTTTGCTTGTACCAGGTCATTTACAAATCCTTAATGAATCCATTTCATGTAAGAGGTATATTAACTATCGTGAAAGTTTGGCCATGTAAATTTATTGATAGTTCATGGTAGAAAAAACATTTGTATCTATCATAATCTCTTGTCTTTTTTTATTGCAGTGACAATCCAGATTTCAGCTGAATGTGCATCTATCATCAGTATGTTATAAGTATCCATGTAGACTGAACATAATTGAGGCGTTCCCTGGAAAAACAACTTAATGTCCATTAAGTCAAATTTTCTGTTCCTGCAGTAACTGCATCTGTACAAACCAGTCTTTGTGCTCATAAATTATTATTACTCTCTAACAGACACAGCACTCTTTAGAAACATTTGATGGCCATGGCACTCCAAGTCGTTCCACCAGCCGCTGCAGCAAGTAGACAACTTCCTCACTGCTCGTACCATGTTGCGTGTGCACTGTGCTGAGACGTATTTGTCAGAGGTGGGATATCTGTGTCATGGAATTTATGTTTGCCAACATCACATAGGAAGTAAATAGTGACTGTAAACAAAATATGGCAAGTGATTGTGATAGTATATGCAGAACAGAGTGTGATTATGAGAACCACCTAATTGGAAGGAAACATAAAATTCAGAAAAGAAAGTGGAAGAAAGAGGTCGCAAAGAAGAAGAGAATTCAGGGCAGTGCTATATTTCACTGAAAATGGTCTGCTCTAAGAAATTTGCAGTCACTAAGATATGTTACCCAAAGGAATGCTATGTAAAAGTATGCCCAGCAGATCAGGGACAGATCCATGAACGAATTTGGGCCTTAGGTGACAAGAACTATAATCTAAGATGCAACAATAACAAGACAGTAGTCTGTGAATCCCTATTCCAAAGTATCTTGCAAGTTTGAAAACAGTTCTAAAGGCATTCAGTGCTGTTGCTTTTACAGTAGAAGGCAAAAGTGAGAAACACAGCAACAGACAGCATAAAATTGGTACAGAAGTTTGGGACATGATTCACTCTCACTGAGACCAGTTTCCTTCCAAACCATCGCATTATTGTTAAGGCAAATCCGAAAGGAAATATTTTGACAATCCTGACCTCAATGTTGCAAAATTATTCACATCATTCAGAGATCATTTTCACCATGAAACGAATATGGTACTCCGGATGAAGCATACAACTTATCATCAGTTCTTTAGGGAAAATAGTTTGTATTCATTTTGAAAACCAAGAACTGATATATGTGATTTCTACCAGGAGGGTGAAGTTATATTGTCAATCCAAATGATCTTCGTAAAGATGAATATGAAGAACACATACTAAAGGTTGTTGAGTACAATAAACTCAGGGACAAGTATTTGAGGTCAGGCAAACTTGACTTAGTGTTCGAATTTGATTATGCACAGAACCTCCCTCTGCCTAAACTGAGCATTACTGCGCAATTATATAAGAGGCTACTGTGGCTCTGTGTAATTAATGTTCACTGTTACAATGACCAATCGAGTACATTTTATTGGTTTCCTGAAGGTTCAGCTAGAAAAGATTCAAGTTCTGTTTGTTCCTTTTTATATGACTTCATAAGTAGGAAACTCCAGGAGCCAAACCATAGTAAGACTGTACTTCTATTGGATTCGTGTGGAGGGTGGAATAAAAATATGATGGTGGTACAATGTTGTAATTGGCTTTCAGAATCAAACAATATAAGCAAACAACACGTATTTCCAGTTTGGAGACACTCAGACAGTCAATGCGACCATTAACTTCGGCCTATATGGAAAAATGCTAAGGAATATTGAAAACATTGAGAATATGTGCCAATATGTTTCAGACGTACAGAAAACGTCCAGTACCCTTAGAGGTGGTGAAAGGAGTGGACATTACTGAGGACTGGGAATCAGCTTTGTCACCATGAAATGGCACAAAAAAGACACTATTTGGAATTCAGAAATATGTCATTTTGTTTTACAGTGGAAATGCATTTTCTGTCTCATCCACATATGCAGGAACATTCGGTCCTTAACAAATAAAGAAACAAGGATGTACATTGCCAATATGGAAGATGGACATAGCAGTGGTAAAGATGTATCGTCCTGGTATAACAGATGCAAAGAAGAAAGATATCTTAACACTTCTCAAGTTCCTTTGAGACAACAATGCAGAAATTCTGAAGAATATTGTCAATAGGTAATGCATCTGCAACAGACAATGATTGCTCAGGATGCAAAACAAACAAATGATCACCAGTAACCATGGATAGACTGTTGCAGATCATTGTTGAAGAAGGTGTTGTGTTCTATATATGTATGCATTGAATATATGCATGTCTTTCACTTTGTGGATGGTTATGTTAATACTAGGGTTTTAAGGAGGATTATTATATTTTATGTTTGTTGCTATATATAATGCCTTCAGGAACACTTTTACAGTCTACTGTTGCTTTGAAAGCTAATTATGTTTGTCAAATAAAAATATATTATGTTCTTTAAGGTCTGATTACACTACTTTCAGATTTAACGACTGTTTAATAGTCAAATATGGAAAATGTCCTCTTGTTCGTGTTAGACAGTGATCTATGGAAGAACAGCTTGAGTGTGGTACTGTATTATCAGTTCAGATCAATATGTAAGTTGTATGAAGTACATTATCGCATCATTTATTCTGAAACAACAGTACATCATTTCTATTTGATTGAAATTTCATCCATATATGAGGGAGTGAAATGAATGGAAACATGACATCAAATATTTGATGCTCTGTATCTCGATTTCCATATATTGCAATTAAATTGTTGTTCCAGAGAATGCCTCAATTGTAATGATACACATTCCTTTGTAACTCAGGCATGCACAGGAAAGGACTAATGTTTGTATATGTCTGAGTTAGATTGGAAAGTGTGTCATTATAACTACGTTCAATCTACATGACTACTTAAAATGCACTGATGATAGCTGCATATCAGTTGAAATCTCGAGTACAATACAATAAAAAAGACAGATGACATTATGACCAATGCTTGCTTTCTTTCTGTCTAGGATTACGTCATGGTTGTGGGGCACAATCTTTCCCATATAATTGAACATCATTGATACCTAGTTTTGTCAGAAGTCAATAACATTTGTCACAATACCAAACAGTTACTTGGGTGAAAGCATTGGATCCATTTAGCAGCTCAAAAGTTACCCACATTGGTGCAGAAAGAACTCTTCTGCATCTATATCCATGCTGTGCTAATGTCAATGTTGAGATCATTATGGGTTGAGAATTATCTCAGATGTTGGACAGTGCAGGAAGGAATAACAGGTGGATTCCTCAACTGAGTCAGCTTGACATTTCCCTGAAGTGATTTCTACATCTACATCGCTACCCAGCAGATCACACTTAGGTGCCTGGCAAAGGCTTCATCGAACCACTTTCACAATAATTCTCTCTGTTATTCCACTTTCGAACAGCGTGCAGGGGAGGGGGGGGGGGGGGGGGGGGGGTGGGGGGGGGGGGGGGGGGGGGGGGGGGGGGGGGGGGGGGGGGGGGGGGGGGGGGGGTAGACACCACCTATATCTTTTCGCGCAAACTCCGATTTCACTTATTTTATGTTGATGATTGTTGCCATACGAAGGTTGGCATCAACAAAATATTTTCACATGCAGAAGAGAAAGTCAGTGATTGAAATTTTGTGTGTTTCAATGACGTCCATCCCAAATCCTGTATCATGTCCATGACACACACTCCGCTACTTCTCGATAACACAAAACATGCTGCCTTTCTTTGAATTTTCTCAATGTACTCTATTAATCCTGTATGGTAAGGATTCCATACAGCAGTACTCAAAAAGAGGACGGACAAGCATAGTGTAGGTAGTCTCTTTAGTAGATCTGATGCATCTAAGTGTTCTGACAATAAAATGCAGTCTGTGGTTCGCCCTGACCACAAAATTTTTAGCACACTGCCTCGCATTCAGGAGAACGACAGTTCAGACTCGCATCTGGCCATCCTGATTTAGGTTTTATGTGATTTCCCTAAATCACTTCAGGCAAATGCCAGGATGGTTTCTCTGAAAGGGCACGGCTGACTTCCTTCCCCATTCTTCCGTAACCCAATGGGACCGATGGCCGCGGTGTTTGGTCCCCTCCCCCAAATCAACCAACCAACCACAATATTTTCTATGTGTCATTTCCAGTTCAAGACGTTTGTAATTGTAATTCCTAGGTATTTGGTTGACTTTACAGAATTTAGATTTGATTGATTTATCATGTACTGTAGTTTAACAGATTACTTTTACCACTCATGTGGATGATGTCACACTTTTCATTATTTAGTGTCAATTACCAATTTTTGCATCATTCAAGTATCTTACCTAAATCATTTTCAATTGAATTTGTTCTTCTGATTACTATACTAGACGATAAATGACAGCATCATGTGGAGACAACATAAGACAGCTGCTCAGATTGTCTCCTAATTCATTTATACATAGATAAGGAACAACAGAGGGCCTATAACACTACCTTGGGGAACACAGCAAATCATTTCTGTTCCACTCTGTCTTTCCATCAATTACTACAAATGTGACCTCTCTGACAGGAAATCACGAATCCAGTCACATAACTGTGTACATTATTCCATAAGCACACATTTTGATTACAAGCTGCTTGTGAGGTAAGGTATCAAAAGCCTTCTGGAAATCTAGAAATATGGAATCAATTTAAAATCCTTTGTTGATAGCACTCAGCACTTCTGTGAGTCAAGACCTAGTTTTGTTTCACAAGAACAATGTTTTCTAAATCTGTTTTGATTACGTGTGAGTAGCTCATTATCTTTAAGGTAATTCATATTGTTCAAACACAATGTATGTTCCAAAACACTGCTGAATATAGACATTAATGATATCGGCCTGTAATTTAGTGGATTACTCCTAATGCCTTTCTTGAATATTGGTGTGACCTCTGTATTTTCCAGTTTTTGGGTATGGATCTTTCTTCAAGTGAGCGGTTGTATACAATTTTAAGTATGGAGCTATTGCATCAGCATACTCTGAAAGGAATCTAATTGATGTACAATATGGACTGGAAGACTTGCTTTCGTTAAATGATTTAAGTTGCTTCAGTACTTCGAGGCTACCTACCTACAAGTTACTTGTGTTGGCAGCTGTTTTTGATTCAAATTCTGGAATATTTTCTTCATCAGAGAAGATGAAAATATTCCAGAATTTGAGTCAAAAACAACTGCCAACATGAGTAAGGAATTTAGGAAGCCTGTGTTTAGTAATTCTGCTTTAGCAGCACTGTCATTGATAATATTTCCATTGCTATCTTGCAGAGAACGCATTGATTGTATCTTGCCTTTAGTATACTATACATATGTCCAGAATCTCTTGAAGATTTCTGCCATGTTTCAAGACAAAGTTTTGTTGTGGAAACTGTTATAAGCATCTCACATTGAAGTCTGCACTAAATTTCAAGCTACTTGGGGTTTTTCATTCATTTAAATTTGCAAAGCTTTTTTCGTTGTTTCTACAATAGTGTTCTGACCTGTTTTGTATACCTTGGGGGGTCAGCTCTGTTGTTTCTTAATTTATTTGGTATAAATCCCTCAACTGCTGTCGATCCTATTTCTTTGAACCGAAGCTGCATCTGGTTTACACTTACATTGTTAGTTTCAAAGGAGTGGAGATTGTCTCTCAAGGAGGCATCAAGTGAATTTTTATCTGCTTTTTATGAATATATGTATTTTTTGTTTAATTTTTTGTGGAGTTGGAAGCTGTGGTATTCTGTCTTGCTGTGACAATGCTGTGTCCACTAATGCTTGTATCTGTTTTGATCAGCTCAGGATTATTTGTTGCCAAGAGGTCAAGTGTGTTTTCACAGCCATTTACTATTCAGGTGAGCTCATGAAGTAATTGTTCGAAATAATTTTCAGAGCATGTATTTAGCACAATTTGGGGTCATGTTTTATGCGTACCTCTGGACTTAAACATAAATTTTCATCAGCATATCGAGGGTCAGTTGAAGTCACCACCAACTGTTATTGTATAAACAGGTACATGCTTGAAATTAGACTCAAGTTTTCTTTGAACCTGTCAGCAATTGCATCATATGAGTTGGGATGTCAGTACAAGGATCAAATTATTATTTTATTCTGGTTGCCAAGAATGACCTCTACCCACACTAACCCACAGGAATTATCTACATCAATTTTGCTACAAGCTAAACTACTTCTAACAGCAACAAACACAGCAACACCAACTGTATTTATCCTATCCTTTCTGAACACTATTAGGTCCTTCTCAAAAATTTCAGCTGAACTTCTCTCTAGCTTTCAGTGCCCATAAAAATTTGGGCATCAGTGCTTTCTGTTAGTGCTTGGAGCTCTGATACTTTCCCAACACATCTATGACAGTTTACAACTGTTATACCAATGGTTCCGAGATCTACATTCTTCCTGTGTTCGACTTAAATCCTTTCAGACTGAGGCCATTTCTGTGTTTCCCCAAGGTCCTCTAACCTAAAAAACAGTCCAGTCCAAAAAACACAGTTCCCAGCTATCCATGTAACCATCTCCTGAGTTTAATGAACTCCTCACCTATTTAGGGAACCTGATACCCAACCACCTTACAGCACAAGTTCAGAAATCCTCAGCCTATACCGTCGCAGAACTGTCTGAGCCTGTGATTCAGACCCTCCACTCAGCTTTGTACCAGATGTCTGCAATCAGTCCTGTCGACTGTGCTGCAAATGGTGAGCTCTGCTTTCATTGCACAAGCAAGACTGGCAGCCCTCACCATTTCTGATACTCACTTGAAACCAGAGAGAATCTCTTATGGTCAAAAGCAACACACATCATTGGTACTTTACATTAGCCACCACTGGTAGTTGGCTGCAACCTGTGCTCTGTGCTCCTCGTGACATCTGGCAGGACCCATTCCACATCTGGAATGGCTCCACATGGTATGCGCACGGAGTGGCCGTTGGCTTTCTTCCCCTTCTGGAAACCATGTCATTAAGGGACTTCATAACATGCCTAACATTGGAGCTACGGGTAATCCCACCCTCTGTGACTGCCCAGATCTTGCAGACTGCATGGTTTTCTTTGAAACAGGACAAGTGACTGCATTTGGCTGAGGGACAGTATCAGCCACAGATAGTATCTAGAGTGTCACCAACTCAACTCACAGCAATTGCAGTCCCTATCCGTACTAAAAATGGTGGAATACTACGCTACACTAACAAATGACCATCAACACATGCTAAGAATCTCTACTGTTGACACTAAGGAAAATGCAAGAACTGTACCTAGTAAAGTAGATTAACACACAGAGATTCAAAAGCTACACTACCAATGCACACAGGTGATGATTGAGTAATTCGCTCGTGGTTAGGAACTTGTAAAATGTCACAAAATTTGTTATTTTCTGACACAAACAAAAGCATGAAAACTGTGTCTATTATTTTAAATTAACCCACAGAAATTCAAAAACTTAAACTACCAGAGCGCACATATGAAATTATATAATTTGCTCCTTGTTGGGAACTTGTAAAATGTCACAAAATCGGTTGCTTCCCTGTTGCTGCTCTGTCTTGTCACGCAGCTGCTGACTGACTGTAGGGAAAGATCAACAGAAAAACTTCGCCAAATGGGGATTTGAACCATGCTCCCCACGAGTATTGTGCCCTAGTGAGTGTGCCTTATCATTCAGTCATATAAGCAGACAGCAGACAACTCAGTCTGATATTGAACCCCTAAGATATTTTGACACAGTTCAGGCATTGATGTTGAGAAAAACTATGTTATCTTACTATAAACTGTCTCGTTTTCTTTGCCCCCCACCCTCTCTCTCTGTCTCTCTCTTTTTCCAGCTAATTTACGCAGTGAATACTTTAAAGGTATATGTGTGGAAAATGCATCCAAACAATATTGCTCTATGAGTATACAACCTTTTGCTATTGTGTAGTACACTCAGCTGTAATTAACAAGTATCTGTGCAAACTTTGTTTACAGTTAATGTCCTTTTGTTAACCTATATGTGTTAATATAGTAAATTTCTGTGAAAAATATAGTACTCTAGCATAATATTTCAGAATGATCTGAAGCCCCATGTACTGCAATCAGAATCTCTGAAGTTTCTATGACTCAGAGAGGGCCTAAATGTGCTCCTGTCATGCAGTTTGTTTGCGGGTCCACAAAGTGTCAAGAGTTGTTGCTATAAGCCTCTGATGAACTGACCAACCAAGTGCCTTACATGTCCAATGGGTGAAACTTCAGATAATCATTCAGGTCTGGGAATCAGTGGTATATGTTGGTCTTCAAAGAAACCTTGCAGATTCCTCGCCACATAGAGCGAGGTAATAGCCTGCTGAAGTACAGCAATGTGGAGTTGCCTGAAGAAGGAACAGTATCCCTGTTTGTATACCCATCCTGATATAGTGGTCACAACATGGACTTCCTCTGTATATGAGAGTTGAGCTCACACATTATAACCATTTTGCAGCATTGTTCCTCGAGTTGATCATGGTCCTTTTGCGGCATTGTTCCCTGAGCTGATCGTGGTCCTTTTGCTTTGGCATCACGTGGAGGGTCTCAACCAAAGGCTTCGTTGACTCTGTGACAGTCTTGGCTATGATTTCTAGATCAGCATTATCAGTTAGGGTTTGTAGGACACCTATCAATAGATCAGGAGTGCACTGCACAACGGAAGCAGCTTCTTCGATAGCAGAGTACCTGTGGAGTACACATGAGGGTTTCTTAAGCTATGCGGTAACTTGTGGTACTCTGGTGAGCATTCAGCAGTCAATATGCTGCAAGGTAAGTCAGACATACACAGCAAGGTAAGTCAGACCGTGTTCAGAGTAAAAACACTTTGAATGTCAAAATTTTGTCAGTAAATTGTCAAAGTATTCATAACAAAGTTCCTGAATTTACTGCCCTCCAAGAAATTTCTCACACTCATATTACTCTTAGGACCAAGAGCTGACTGAAACCTGAAGTGGGAAGCTCTGAGATATTTAGTGGGTAATGGAACGTATATTGGAAAGACAGATTAGAGGCCATAGGAGGGTGTGTGTTCACTGCAGCTGGCAAAATCCTTGTCTCTGCTGAGGTCAAAGTTGAGTGAAACAGTGAAGTTATCTGGTTGTGTGTAACAGGTGTAGGTGAAACCAAGTTAATTGTTGGATTTTTTACAGCCACCCAAGTCCACTGCAACAATTTGAGTCATTCAAAGAGAGTCTATGGTCGGTATCGCGTAAGTGCCTAGATCATGCAATACTAGTTGGAAGTGAGTCCATCATGCAGTACTAGTTGGAGGCAACTCTAACCGACCCAATATAGGCTGGAATGTCTATGGATTCATTGTGCTTGGTACAGATACAATCGTGCAAAGTACCTTTGAACACGTTTTCTGGAAACTGTCTTTAGCAGCTAGCCAATCAGTCCGCACACAATGGAAATATCTTAAACCTTGTAGCTACACATAAAGCAGACCTTATCTACAATGTCAGTACAGAAATGGGGATTAGCAATCTTGAGGTTATTGTAGCAATTATTGTTACAAAAGTTAATAAATAAACTAAGAAGGGTAGGAGGGTTTTTTTTTGTAGAAAGAGCAGATAAGCAGTTGTTAGCATCTAATTTACACGGGTAACTGACATCACTTAGTTTCAGTAAGATGGACGTAAAGGAGTTATGGGCAAGGTTTAAACAGATTGTTAATCATTGTCTGGAAAATTTGTGCTTAGTAAGTGGATTAACGATGGAAAGGATTCACCATGATTTTACAAAATTCAAAAATGCTGAGGAAGCAGAGGCTGTTGCACTCTCAGTTCAAAAGGGAACACCTAAATGATGATAGGCAATGGTTAGCAGAGATTCACGCGTCTTCGGAAGAGACCTGTGTGTGAATCATACAACTACTACCACTTTTATACCTTAGCAATAGGTCTGGCAGAGAAGCCGAGAAGATTCTGGTCCTATGCAATATCGCTAAGTGGGTCTTAGGCTTCCATCCAGTCACTTGTTTACCAGTGTGTTGTGGCAGTTGAAGATGGCAAAACGAAAGCCGAAGTTTTAAATTTATCATAAAAGCAATCATTCACACAGGAGAATAGTACAAACACACTGTTGTTTAACCATCAGACTGACTCCTGTATGGAAGACATAGTAATAAGCATACCTGCGTAGGGAGACAACAGCAAGAGTTGAAAACAAATAAGTCACCTGGTCCGCATGGAATCCCAATTAGGTTTTTTAAAGTGTACTCTACGGCATTGGACCCCTTACCTACCTTGCATTTATTGTGAATCTCTCAACCTGAGCAAAGTCCCAAGCAACTGAAAAAAAGCACAGTTGACTCATGTATAATAGAAGGGCAAAAGAACAGACCCGCAAAATTACAGACCACTATCCCTAACTTCTGTTAGCTGTAGAATCCATAAACATATTCTTAATTCTAATATAATAAACTTTCTTGAGACAGAGAAGTTTATATCCATGAATCAGTATGGTTTTAGAAATCATTGCTTGTGTGGTACTCAGCTTGCTCTGTTCTCGCACGATATACTGTGAATTATGGATGAAGGGTAACAGGCAGATTCCGTATTTCTAGATTTCAGGGAGACATTTGACACAGTGCCCCATTGCAGGTTTTTAACTAAGGTACGAGCATTGGAATGGGTTCACAGATATGTGAGTGGCCGAAAGACTTTTTAAGTTGGAGAACCCAGTATGTTGTCCTCAACAGAGTGCGTTAGCCAGATACAAGGGTATCATCAGGAGATGCCCGGAAACTGTGATAAGACCGCTTTTATCCTCTATATACATAAATGATTTGGCAGGCAGGTGGGCAGCAATCTGCTGCTGTTTGCTGATGATGCTGCGGTAAGATGTCGAAGTTGAGTGACTATGTGAGGTTACAAGATCACTTACACAAAATTTCTAATTGGTCTGATGAATGGGAGCTAGCTCTAAATGTAAGTTAATACATATGAGAAGGAAAAACAAATGCATAATGTTCAGATACAGCACTAGTAGTGTCCTGCTTGACACAGTCATGTCATGTAAGTACCTGAGCATAATGCTGCACAGCTGTATGAAAATAATGAACAGGTGAGGATTGTGGTAGGGGAATCGAATGGTTGATTTCGGCTTATTCGAGAATTTTAGGAAAGTATGGCTCATCTGTAGAGGAGACCACATATAGGATGCTAGTACGGCACATTCTTGATTACGTATCAAGTGTTTGGGATCCATACCAGATCGGATTAAAATAAGATGAAGCAATTCAGAGGCAGACTGCTAGATTACTAGATATGTTACTGGTAGGTTTGAACAACATGTAACGGAAATGCTCCGGGAACTCAAATGGGAATTCTGGGAGGGAAGGCAATGTTCTTCTCAAGGAACGCCATTGAGAAAATTTAGAGAACCGGAATTTGAAGCTGACTGCTGAATGATTTTACTGCCTCCAATATACATTGCACATAAGGACCACAAAGATATGAGAAATTAGGACTCATATGGAGGCATATAGACAGCTTCCTGACTTTATTTGCAAGTTGAACAGGAAAGGAAATGACTAATAGTGGTACAGGGTACCCTTTGCCATGCACTGTACAGTGAATTGTGGAGTTTGTATGTAGATGAAGATGTAGATAGTGACCCAACCATCACACTAGATGTTTGTTTGGTATTGGCCTCAAAACATACACAATGGTAGTATCTAACACACATGTTGCTATACTAAAGAAAGATTGAAGCAGAAATCATGAAAAAGTGCTGTAGTTTGCCAATCAGCATGTCAATTCTGACACACACATACTCTCTAAAATCTGAGGTTTTCTGGTTACTGGACAATAGAAACCAGTGTTATTATGTACATTCCACCAGTCCAGCCCATAACTGATGGTGTTTGGCTCATCAACATGGGCAGATCTGCACCCATTACATTGGTCCAGCTTTGAGACGACAATATGTACAAAGTCGTATGGCTCATAGATAAGATGTCACAATATCAGAGATATTTCCTGGAGGCCAACCATCACATGCTGAAATTGCACCCTATTTATCCTTAGAGTTAGTATTCATTCAGACTGTTCTTTCCGTGTTACAGTGACCACAAACTTTGTTATGTGCATGGCCTTTGTGGACATTTTTAATTCTAAGTGTTGTAGTTTTTATAAGGGTTGCTATTTTTTCAGGCAAAAACCTCTAGTTAATGAAGGACTGGCAGCTGCTATGAGAAATCCTGGAAAGGGTCTTCTAGTCTTACCCTTTACCAAACCCATAATTTCACTTAATTATGTTCTGGAAAAAGGAAAAGGTGAGTGTGACTGTTCTTCTCTGTGAAGGGCTCTTTGATTTTAGCTTTAGTCCTGAATTTTCTCTGAAAAATCTACTGTACGGTGTTCAATTCCTAATTAGTTGATTTATGTAGGAGATTAATTGTAACTCTTAGCTTAAAAAAGGAAAATTAATTTGAGAAAACTATTAAATTATGAGAAAGAATTACTGGTCAGTAATGCATTAACTCCAGGAGATGAAATATTCAGTTTTGTCATATAACAGTAAAATTACACAATAGCATCCTAGCTTTTAGAACTATAAGTTCCTTCCTCGGGGAGGAAAAAGGGATGTGTTGGGGAAGGTTAAACAGAAATGACTGGTTACTCATAAATCAGGACAAGGGGACCCACGTGTTGTGTTGCTGTGAGTAGATGCTTCTATGTTGCATTTCAGTTGCTCAATAAAAAATTAAAAAATATTATTTTTTATCTTACTTAATAATTTAAATTACACTAACTGTGGATGTATTATAATTATTTGATTAAGCCAGCCCAAAACTCTTTACTAGTTACCTTTCTACATGCAGTGTTTCAGTAGCATGCTTTCAAACTATGGTGCCTACATAAAAACTTTTTTAATGCCCATGAAATATATTGAGCCAGATTTATTGGGCAGTTAAAAAGTGATTGATGCAGAAGATGCACTGATTTAGTGAAATACTCATATGTAGGCAATTGCCTCAATATGACTGATTCATAACTTGAGAAAAATTTGTTATTACTATACTAAAGCATGCACTTATTTAAAGTACATTTATGTGAAAGTCGTATCAGTGTAATAGCAAAGGGCATGTACATAGTTATAAACAGTTGTAATGAGGTCATATGTTGGAAATTATACAGAGATTGAGGGGTAATGTTTATACAGGATGTAGACTGTTTACTGTACCAGAATGAAGTACCAGCATATCTTTCTTTTACTTATAAACTAAAGAGCATACTTTTCATCAGAACTTATGTGATGTAGGAAATAATGTGATAAAATCTAAATAAAAGTGTGATTTTGGGTAATTTAATGTTGCTTCAAGTATTTTGTGTCAGGAGAAGAGCAGTTTTCAAAATGTGTGTGTTGAGTTGGAACTCAGTTCTCGTTACGACATTCATTCCTTAGGCTCTATCTCAGAACTAGTCGCCCGCTGGCTAAGCTCAGCAGGTCTGGAAGCAGCATCGCTAGTGGATTTGAGGGATGCAGAATTTGACGCACTGGAATTACAGCAAGGTGCAGCAGCCCAAGCACCTCTAAGTGATGAGGATATGCCTTCACGAAAGGAGCGACTCATCTCTCATCAAATCACAGAAGGAGATAAAGTAGAAGCTGATCCAGGGATGGAAGCTGCAGCCGCGGATGAGAGGCAGCTAAGGGTACTCGGTGAGTCTGCTAGCGTAAACGCATTATTGTTCTAACTAATCTTTTTGAGTCATGTAGCAGAGCCAATTAAGTTCCACTGTGTAGAGGGAAACAAAGAGTAAAAGAAACATCTTGACATGCAATAATAAATGAACTTTTTTTTCCAGAGAGAACAAAAAGATTAATGTGCAAAGCATACAAAGCTACTGCGACCATACCTTAGCAAATAATCTACCAGAGAACCCGGTAAAATTCTGGTCCTACGTAAAATAACTATGCTTCCCGAAGGCTGCTATGCAGTCACTCGTTGACCAATCTGGTGTGACAATAGAAAATGCATGGTCATGTGATGCCCCACTACACATGAAAATCAAAACAGAAATGCAACGAAAAGTGTAGGAGCAGAGTAAACACCAAGCACAGGCTTTCTACGTCATTGTACATATACATGAGCAGTAACACCTGTGATCTGGTGCTCTCTGGCAACTGCTCAAATGAACCTGTTTCTAACAGGTCACAGGAAAATATTGCAAATGGTGGTTGAGAAGCAACACTTTCAAAGTAAATTTACTTTTACTGAACATGAACTACGTTATGTGTGACAATGTGTAGTGACTTTCTTAAATCACAGTGTGTTTGACTCTCATTCAGAGGATCAGCCAATTAAAAAAATTTGGATCCAGCTTAGCTTTTTTGTAACTATGGTATATGTATATTAATTTAAACCATGATCTTTTTGTATTTGTGTGTTTGCACTATCTAACAGTGATGTTGCTATTGGCGGACTACATCACGTGTCCTCTGCTCTGAGTACCTGCTGTCATTTTGCTGGCAAGGTCAAGTGACGTGAGCTGTGATTGGCTGATAAAAGCACACCACAACATTGATTTCAGTGTTTTGGAAACTAACATGCTGTGTTTGATGGAATTCGTCTTTATACTTTCATCACACGAAAATATGCAGTGTACATGTTACTGTGCATCAAAGATCTTTCCAAAAACACTTTTTTTTAATGGGTATTTTTCACCTGTGAAAAAGTGTATTTTTAACTGGGAAATCTGGAAATTTTTTTCCTTGTCTACATATTATAGACCCTGAATAAGCTTCCTTGAGATGAAAAAGCTTCATGTTCTTGAATCTACATGGTTCTAGAAAGTATCACTCGTGTGAAACTTAGCTTTCCCATTTCTTACAATATCTTACAAACTCTGTATGAAGGGCAACAAGCATATTCCATATTTCTAGATTTCCGAAAGGTGTTTGACACAGTGCTATGGTACAGGCTGTTAATAAAGGTATGAGGTTACGGAATATCTTCCTAGATAAGAGAATGGTGTGAAGACTTCTTAAGGAAGTATGTTGCCCTCGCCTGTCATCAGCAGTGCCCCAGGGAAATGTGAAAGGGCTGCTATTATCTCCATATAGATAAATGATTTGATGGACAGGGTGAACAGCAATCTGTAGCTGTTCGCTGACAATGTTGTGGTGCATGGGAAGATGTCATCATTGGTATGAGGAATGGCAGTTAGTTCTAAATGTAGAAAAATGTAAGTTAATGCAAATGAGTAGGAAAAACAATCCTGTAATGTTTGAATACAACATTAGTAGTGTGCTGCTTAACACAGTGAGGTTGGTTAAATATCAAGGGATAATGTTGCAAAGCGATGTGAAATGGGATGAACATTTAAGGATTGCAGTGAGAATGACAAATGGTCAACTTTAGTTTGTTGGGAGAATTTTAGGAAAGTGTGGTTCATCTGTAAAGGCAACCTCACATAGAAAACTAGTGTGACCCATTCTTGAGTACTGCTTGAGTGTTTAGAATTACCACCAGGTCAGATTAAAGGAACACATCAAAACAATTCTCAGACTGACTGCTAGATTTTTTTTTTCAGTAGGTTTAATCAACACATGCTTCTGAAACTTAAATTGGGATCCTTGGTGGGAAAGGGAGGTTCTTTTTGAGGAATGCTAACGATAAAATTTAGAGAACCAGCATTTGAAGCTGACTGCAGAACGATCCTACTGTCACTATCAAATGTTTCATGTAAGGACCACAAACATAAGAGCAGAGGAATTAGGGATCGTGCAGAGTCATGTGGAGAGTCGTTTTGCCTCAGCTGTTTGCAAGTGAAATAGGAAGGGAAATTACTAGTAGTGGTACAGTGTACCTCCTGTCATTCATCGTACGGTGATGTAGATCCTCTGAGGTCGACTGACAAAAAGAATATTAAATATTGTAGTTTTTGACTTCAGTAATGAGCGAAGTTTTCATTAAAACTATGTAACAGGTCATTCTGGCATATGAGAATTCAGTGTTGATACAAAATGGGGAAAATTGTGGGTGTGTTGAGTTCTCAGTAGGAAGCCTGCACTAAATAAGTATGAAGCCACAATACCTCGCCACACATCACTCAGTTAATGACAGTTTTGCTTGGCCCTTTAATAGCTGGAAATGTAAAGTTGTTGAACTAAATGTTAACAACAAACTAGATTTTCATCAGTAGCCTTTATTATTATTATTATTATTATTATTATTATTATTATTATTATTTGTCCACGTCAGTGACACAAAAGGATTCTTTGTAATTAAAGTTATCATTGAGAGAATATTTTATTTAACTGCAAAGCCAATAATTTGACCTGTCTTTTCTTCTGATGCTGTTGTGGTGATTCTCTCTTACATATAGGATGGAAGCTAAACTTGATGAGCAAGAGGATGCAGTGATTAACACACAAGACTCACGTTTAGTGGTGCAGACTCACGTTTAGGAGTAGTGCAGTTCACATCATTCTCTGGCCATTCTGGTTCAGGTTTAAGTGGTTTCCCTAAACCACTTCAGCCATATGCTGAGATGGTTCCTTCGAGAAAGCCACTACACGTGCCATTTGCCATGATCATCCTCTCTGAGCATATATACTCCACTGGTCATGACCTGAATATCAACAGGAGTCTTAAATGTTAATCTTCCTTCCTTCCCATTGGATCAGTGTGCTGTTATTTCTAGCAGCTGTCCTTCCTTCATCTGTTGTTCATGTTTCATATAATTTATTTGCTGAAGTTGAATTTATTATTGTTCAGGTATTTACTTCTTATACTATGTTTACTATGTTGTTATATGTAATATGGTCTAAGGTAGCTATTTTGATAACTCTACATCTGACATCACAAACCATCTTGAGGGTACTTCTGGTACAATTATGAATTACCCTTTTTCCATCCACAAATTGTGTACAGGAAGAATAGCTGTTTGTAAGCCTCCATATGACTTCAAATTTATATTGTTTTCCTCTTAATGGTAATTGCAGAAAATTGTGTGTGTGTGTGGGGGGGGGGGGGGGCCGCATGCGCATGGGGGGGGGGGGGGGTGTAGTATGCTTTTTAACTCTTTGTAAAATACACACTCGTGGAATTTTAATGGTGAACTTCTCCGTAATATACAATTCCTCTCTTTCATTGTTTATTGTGGGAATTTGTTGACAATCTCTGTGATGCTCTCACCCTTACCAAAGCTATAGTACATTCACAAGCATTTGGAATTATTTTTTAATAGGAAAATCCACAATGCAACAATTTGACTTGTTCCAGAAGAATATCTGTTGCTAATGATTTTTTCATCCATCCCACTCAAAGAGTTTAGAATTGATCATGCCAAAAACTGATGAAGGAGGTGACCAAGCTGTAAGCTGATGTTATCAGGTGACTTCTGGTGCCAGCATCTTGTGGCTGTTGTCAACACCACTGTGACCCCAGCCATATGGTTCATTCTGTTTCTGGTTATTGATGGTGTATGAAGAGATCAATTTGCCTGTTCATGTGCAATGCATTATGTTTGTTTATGTTGAGGGTCACCTATCAGTCTCTGCACCAAGCAGAAGGACTCTGCAGCTCTTCCTGTATCTCAGTAAAACTTTATGTTGTTGTGTCTTCCTGATATTCAGAACTTTCAACATTATCCACCAGGTCATTTTATATACATGCTGTGAATTATGAGCTGCCAGTAACACGCTCTTGAAGTACACCCAAGTCTACTTTTACATCTGTTGAATTTACCCCACTAAGGGTGACACAAGGTCAGTCCAGCATCCCATAAGCTCATATTTGTTTTTCTGTGTATTGGATGCTCTCCAGAAGTCAAGGAACATGGCATAAATCTGGGTGTCCATATTAACTGCCTCCTGAATCTCGTGAAGAAACTGAGTTAGCTAAATTTCACAGTATGAATTTTTAGCTATCTTTAAATACAGCTAAAGTCATGTTATAACAGTTCCTTTTCTGTCTCTCAAATGCAATTGTTTCTGGCATAACGTGGCAGAGTCTTGTTTATAGTGGAATACCAATGGTTCCCATCGTTGACTTCTTTTATGGAACTGTCATTCAGTTCCTATCAAGTGTTTAACTATTTGTGATTCGTTAATATTTTTTCCTTCTGTTTCTTTTTTCACATTTTACTTCTTATTGTTAACTTCACTTCGTTGTTTCTTAACAGTGTCTACTTTAATGTGAGTTGAAAAAAATGTGCTTCTCACTTTGTAGTCAGCATTTTTTTGAAACTTCCTGGCAGATTAAAATTGTGTACTGGACCGAGACTCGAAATCGGGACCTTTGCCTTTCGCGGGCAAGTGCTCTACCATCGACTCACACCCCGTCCTCACAGCTTTACTTCTGCCAGTATCTCGTCTCTTACCTTCCAAACTTTACAGAAGCTCTCCTGCGAATCTTGCAGAACTAGCACTCCTGAAAGAAAGGATATTGTGGAGACATGGCTTAGCCACAGCCTGGGGGATGTTTCCAGAATGAGATTTTCCCTCTGCAGTGGAGTGTGCGCTGATATGAAACTTTCTGGCGGATTAAATCTGTGTTTCACTGATCGCTACCAACAGCAAATGATCGATTAAAATCGAGCATTACATGAAAACTGACAAGAATATGGAAAAGGCAACACAAATTCATATTGCTCCATGATAACGCCCCATCACACACAGCAAAACAGGTCAGGGAAATGATCGAGGCACTCAGTTGGGAAATACTAGGGCATGCGGCTTATTCTCCAGACTTGGCTCCTTCTGATTATCATCTGTTTGCATCATTGGGACACACTGTCGCGGAACAACACTTCAGTTCATATGAAAATGGCTTGCTGACTCATTCGCTTCAAAAGAAGAACTGTTTTTTTGGCGTGGCATTCATAGCCTGTGGAAGAGATGAAAGAAATGTATAAATAGCAATGGATATTATCTTGAATAAAATATTGTTTATCAGTTGCAAACAACAGACGCGTAATTATTGCAACAAAATTCCGGTCTCATTCTTTTACACCTAGTAAATATGTGTAGATTTACTTGCACTTGAATTAATTTTCAGCATCCAGTCAGAGTTCTTTTCATTTTCTCTCTCTCTCTCTCTCTCTCTCTCTCTCTCTCTCTCTCTCTCTCTCTCTGTCTCTCAAAAAAAAAGAAATGTTACACGTTTTATTGTGGAAATTAGAGTAGGGTAAAGTTAAGTATTGTGTTTCTGCTCTATTGTTTCACATTATCATTTGCATTAATTTTATAATTTCATTGTTTACAGAATTCCTGGCAATCTTAAAACACCATTTTCCTTATAGTTTGTCATCAAGTATACTCTTAGCCAATCTTTGTTGGGAATACATTCTTCACTGGCAACATAATCCCGACAACATGGTAGCACTTCATTCAGCAATACATTGCCTTAATATCATTCCATCTGTCCACATGAAGCATGGTAAGGATTTGGTGGAATGATTTTACATTACATGAAATATTTTTGAATGACACATCATTACAGTTTACAAAAATATTTAACTAGTCTTTTAATTAGTTGTATTATGTTTTTTTGAAGGAATATGCAGCCTTATATGGTCAATGCATCTGAAACAGAGATTTGAGTCTGCTGCTAAGTTGATACACAAAGCAGGAAAAATTCCAAAAGAAACAAACTGTTATCAGGATGTTGGAATATCAGACATTCATATGACAGAATTCCTTGGAACAAGTGCTGACTTCCTGAATCTTTTCATGGATGTGAGTAAAAATTATCATCATCTTACAATATTGCCCCATTTTCCATGAGATGTTTGTGTTTGTTTCTACATAATTAGTTGAAATATATAAGATAATTAAATATGATACAAAGAGAGAGTGCCTAACTTGGCTGACTTCATTTGAAATCACTCAAAATAAAGAAGTTTTATTGCCTACATTTCACATATTGAAAAATTAGTGTAAGGAAGTATATAATGAAAAAGGGTTCTCGGAATTTTTGGATCAAAACTTTGGTTACGCTGTAATATTGAAATTCGATTAATTTTCACAAACTGGCATTGGTAGGAAAGGTGGGATAAAAATTTGTTTCCACTATTACTTTTTTATTTATGAATCAATTTTATTCAATTTCATGTCATTGGAAAGATAAAATGATCAACTATGGTATAAATTATAAATATTCTGGACTTACGCTTGCAAATGTTTAGAAACATGTAATGAAAGTTATTTGTAACGCGTTGGTTTTTTTTTTTTTTTTTTTTTTTTCTCCAAATTTACACTTTTACTGAAACTTTCATAATATTAATTCTGTTTCTGCCTTCTTCCTTACATTTTTTGACATTTCACCATTATGAAAAGAACCTTATGTAAAAGGCAAAGCACACAGTAACAAACATATTTACACCACAAACTGATTACAATAATATAGATGGCAGAATTTGCACTTATCAGACCACTGTTGATGAAAGTATCACATCCAATTCACTCTTACTAAGCACAAGTGCAAACTGGCTCATGTGCAGCAGTAGAATGGTAAGTGAAACTGCACTGCCAGATGGTGCATATGTGTAGTATGTGGCATTTCAGTGGAAGGAATACATGTTTTTTCACATTTAAAACAAATGACATGTATATATTTTACAATCGTATGCAAGCCCCCATGCATATATGGCACTCACTTAATGTAATATAACCAAATACACTCAAACCATTACAGTTGCCAATAGTATCACCAGGGCATGCGGGATCTGGGCAGTCATGAATTGAAATGATACCTAAAACAAACATAAGCATATTAAAGAAACATGGGTTTGGGCTAATGTAAGAAGGTCTCTTGGACTTACAATGTGATTGTCATTTGGATGCTGTAAACTTACTCTTTTCCTAAAGATTTATAACTGATTCCATCACATGGATTTTTACCATTACTAGTGCCAAAAAATAAGTAAAATAAAATTCATTTTTCAGTTATCCCATGATCTTGCTTGTGATGGCACAAATTTACAAAGTTCTTAACATTTTTAAATTGTGTAGGTCCAGCACCACTGAAATAAATGACATGCTGGATGTGTACTAGCTATTCCGATATATAGGTGAGAGCACTTTTCTGGAAAAGTAGAAAGTGTTTGCATTATGTTGCAAACAGTCACTTGTCCAACATAATGCCATTGACATTATGCAATCCACTGTTTTATAATTAACAAGAAAAGGATGAAGGGTAACTTGATTGATCTCTAGAGAAATCCTTGTGCAACAACATGAACCAAACCTGTATATAGTTTACTCAAATTCCACCATAACAATATGTGAAATATCAGGGAGTGCTTCTTTGATTGATTTTAAGAAGCAACTCTGAGATTTCAATGTGTAAAGATATTGTTTCAAGTTCTCAAGTTTTTGGATGAGATATTATTCATCGACTGTCTTCATTAATGAGTCCAGTGTAAATCAATCAGTTTGAATCCATTGCCTTAAGGATCCCAGCTCCACTAAAAATTTATGCAGTTCATATTCTTCAGGAGGTATTCTTGGTGGAAAACAATGATGTAACATGCGCTCATCATTTTCCAGATTACAAACAAGTATCTGTAAAAGTTTAGTGCATGGTTCTACAAGAGCTGCATACATCATAAGTTTCACATTTTGGTGCTAATAGCATACACATGCATGCATTCGAGAAGATACTATATAGTATTTTATTAGCATACACAGGTGTTACACTTTCCTCGGCTGTTTATGGAACACATTCTTTTTGGTGAATCTAACTAAACTGTAAAGACCAATTTTATCAGAAGGATATTTTTCTTCAAAAGATAAGTACACATTTTTCAGATTATGCATTTTTTTTTTTTTTTTATCTAAACATAGGTTTTCCTGACTAATAGTGCTGACAATATCTTCTCCAGGTGGGTTCGTTGAAATTCCACAGTGTTTTGATGAGTATTCTGGCAAAATGTCAATCATGCAGGTGTGCCATATATACAGGGTGTAATGGGTATAAGTGCAGATATTTTTATTGCTGACTGAGGACAGTGTACTCAACAACATTACATCAACATTTTCTTAATTTGTAGACTAATTATTGTAGCTATTAGGATTGGTATGCTTTTAGATGGCTGGGTACATCCAAGTACATGTAGAAAGAGCAAGCCATTAATTCTTAATTTACCCTGGGCAGCAGGTCAGCTGTGGAATTGTGGATGCAAAATGGTTACTCTATTCTGGTAGGCATAGTCTACTTCTTGATGTGGTTACAACCGTGCAGAAAACATCAGGTCATAAATTACATGAAGTGTTTGTGGGAAGACCTTTCAACACTCGCACAAAAAATGATAAACACTCAGAAAAATAATAGACACACTGATGTGTGTACATATTAAGGTATCACATATAACCACTCCTTCCTTGTGGTGCACAGGTTGACATCATGGAGCGGACTGCTGTTTGACTGTCAGCGCATTCAGTCTTATGCAGACTCATAAAGTACCAACTGTTGGTTGTGGTCTTGGGGTGTAGCTACTAGTGCAGGCTACTGTGACATACTTAGCTGCTAGCCGTCGTCTTTGTTGGTGAGACTCCAATGGAGCCTTATCTCACTTGATTCTTTAATGATGCTCTACCATATGACATTAGCTTAGCACAACATTTGAATATATGTCCTTCATTGAGGCTGTGTTCTGCCACCGCTGGTCTATTATTATCCACCAGATGTGTGCATCTTAAGTGTCTTACGCAATGTTGCAAGATGCAGCCTTGTGTCTACCTGAAGCAGTGGAGGCCACACTCACAAGGGATGCTAAATATACCAGATATTTGCAGTTGTAGCATGTTCTTCCCATACTAAGTATATCTCCTATTTTTTGTGGTGCTCAATAGACAACTTTGATGTCCATTTTTCTGAGGATTCTCGCAATTTTGCCTGAAGGAGGCTCTATATAGAAAATAAAGACAAGTTTCTCTTTCTCTACGTCTTCTTTGCAGATGGTTGTATCATTCATTTTCTTCAGTGCACATCTAATCTGGTCTCTGCAGTACCAATTTGGTGAAACACCTCTTTTAAGGTGTTGCTGCGTAACTGGGAGGCTCTCTTTTTCACAGATGGCACATGCCCCACAATGAAGCTAGAACAGAATGGATGTTTTCCATTTTCAGACATTCTAATAAAAAAGAGAAGCTGTTGTACACTAGAATATGCAGTCTACAAAAAGAAAGAAAACACACACACACACACACACACACACACACCTGTACCAAATGCAGTGAAGTGTCATCACCCAGCACAGTGGTAAACTGTCCTAGCAACTCTACTAAACAAGGCGCATACCATTTGTGACAGTGTGTGTCTCCCAGCTGAGCTGCAATGCCTTAGATGTGTTTTGCCAAAATTGGTGTAGTGAAGCAAAGATTAGACATACATTCAAGAAAATGAGTGATGCACTCATTTGCAAAGAAGAGGTAGAGAAACTCACTTTTATCATTCCATATATTGGGTTTCGTGCAGACAAATAATGATAATCCTAGAACCACTCATCAAAGCAATCTTTCAACTACTACAAAAACCGAAGATGTGCTTCGGTCAGTAAAGGACAAATTTAAGTTGCGAGTACCAGGTACGTATAGATCCCTTGTGAGTGTGGCCTGCAATATGTTGGGCAAACACAGCACTTTATCTTGGAATGCTCTGTGGAACTCATTAGATGCATACGTCTGGGCCATAGAGACAAGTCAGCAGTGGCAGGACATAGCCCCAACGAATAACATACCTTTGGATTTGAGGAAACAAAAGTGTTGTGCCGAGCTAGTGGCTTTTGGGAGAGCGTTATTAGATAAGGCTCCATGACAATCTTGTTAATAGGAGAGAGGGCTCCCACCTAGCCTACCTGTACTAACAACTATACACTGAAACTGCATCCAGCAGTTAACATGTGGGTCTGGACAAGACTGAATGCTTTGAGACTCGAACAGCAGTCTGTCTCCCACTATGTGATGCTGACCACTATGTGATGCTGACCGCCATATCAGGGGGAAGAGGTAGGGGAGGCAGCCATCACTTATGTATCTACACTGCAGCACCAAAGAAACTGGTGTAGGCATGCATATTCAAATACATAAATTTACCTTTACAAATGTCTGCTTGTGTCTGTGTATGTGCAGATGGATGTGTGTGTGTGTGTGTGTGTGTGTGTGTGTGTGTGTGTGTGTGTGCGAGTGTATACCCCTTCTTTCCCCCTAAGGTAAGTCTTTCCGCTCCCGGGATTGGAATGACTCCTTACCCTCTCCCTTAAAACCCACATCCTTTCGTCTTTCCCTCTCCTTCCCTTTTTCCTGATGAGGCAACAGTTTGTTGCGAAAGCTTGAATTTCATGTGTATGTTTGTGTTTGTTTGTGTGTCCATCGACGTGCCAGCACTTTCGTTCGGTAAGTCACATCATCTGTGTTTTTAGATATAAATATGTAAATAGGTAGAATATGGCACTGTGGTCGGCAATGCCTATATAAGACTCCGAGTGTCTGGCACAGTTGATAGACCGGTCATTGTTGCTACAATGGCAGGTTATCAAGATTTAAGTGAGTTTGAAGGTGGTGATATAGTCAACACACAAGCGATGGGACACCGCATCTCTCAGGTAGCGATGAAGTAGGAATTTTCCCATACAACCATTTCATGAGTGTACTGTGAATATCAGGAATCTGGTAAAACATCAAATCTCTGACATCGCTGCAGCCAGAAAAAGATTGTGCAAGAACGGGAGCAACAACGACTGAAGAGAATCGTTCAGTGTGAGAGAAGTGCAACCCTTCTGCAAATTTCTTCAGATTTCAGTGCTGGGCCATCAACAAGTTTCAACGTGGGAACTATTCCATGAAACATCATCAATATGGGTTTTAGGAGTCAAAGGCCCATTTCTTATCCTTGATGGCTGCACAGCACAAAGGTTTACGCCTTGTCTGGCATGTAAACACCGACATTGGACTGTTGATGACGGAAACATGTCGCCTGCTCGTCCGAGCAGGCGACAGATGGATGTGTACGGGTACGGAGACTATCTCATGAATCCATGGACCCTGCATGTCAGCAGGGGATGTTCAAGCTGATGGGGGCTCTGTAATGGTGTGGGGCGTGTGCAGTTGGAGTGATGTGGGCCCATGATATGTCTAGATATGGCTCTGACAGGTGACACGTACGTAAGCGTCACCCTGCATCCATTCGTATCCATTGTTCACTCCAATGGACTTGGGCAATTCCAGCAGGACAATTCAACACCCTACACGTCCAGAATTTCTACAGAGTGGCTCCAGGAACACTCTTCTGAGTTAAAACACTACTGCTGGCCACCAGACTCCCCAAACATGAACATTATTGAGGATATCTGGGATGCCTTGCAACGCGCTGTTCAGAAGAGGTCTCCACCCTCTCGTACTCTTATGGATTTATGGACAGCCCTGCAGGATTCATGGCGTCAGTTCCCTCCAGCACTACTTAAGACATTAGTTGAGCCCATGCGACGTCATGTTGTGGCACTTCTGTGTGCTTGTGGAGGCCCTACACAGTATTAGGCAGGTGTACCAGTTTCTTTGGCTCTTCAGTGTATATGTAGAGACAGAAGACTCACTGTGCTTTTGTTCACTGCCAGGTCTCTGTAGACATTCTGCAAGTGCCTACGAATATCTGTGATGCTCTGGTTTTCCGCCGAAAGAAACTCGGTGACAGCACTCTGCCTGGAAAGCACCTTCATTTTAGACACTATTTTGAAGGCTATATGTAATGCTGCCACCTAATGGAATTCATAAAACTAAAGGGCTGAAGCAGGAATATTCCATGATGTCCCACAACAAATTTTGCATTCTTTTATTTTTTATTTTAATTTTGATTTTTTAATTTTCTTTCTTTATTTATTTTTTTATTTTATTTTATTTTATTTATTTATTTATTTATTTTTTTTTTTTTTTGGTGCCTTCCCACCACCCCCCTCTCATGAGCGACATTTTCTGAGAGAAAAATTATTGCATTTTTTATTGAGCACACTTTATATTTGCAGTTTTTCCTTAACACAACTTCTGTTAAAGTTCTTGCACCAAACTGTTACAGTCTGTGCATTCCGCACAGCTGTGTTCTTCGGATTACATTTATCACTGGAACATGTAGCACTTCTGATGCTGTTTGCTGGAATTTTAATCCTGAACAATAGTACTGGGATCAAACGTTTTCTGGGCACCTGTATTCTGTTTTATCAATCAGCTTAAATGGTGAAATTTCAAGTACTTCACAACTTTTATTAAGTTTCTCATGGGTTGTAGATGGATGTGATGTATAATCTGGATCTTCAAGTTCACATTCATCAATCCATGGAAAGCTATATAATGTGGGACATAAATGGCCTCATGACATGTTATATAAAGCTTAATACTTGGTATTAGTGCAAGACTGGTATGTATTTTGTTGCCATGGTTAAAGAAAAAACTTTTGAAGATATTTTAACAGTATTTTTCCAAGCTTCGGGTCACAGCAAATTCTTTGTTTGTTTTCAAATGTTCCCAAACAGAGCCTTTGATGAGCAGAACAAACTGTGTCAATATTTTCACATGTACTTCTTAGCTTCATTAATTCAATATGAGCTTGATTCAGATGTGACATGTTTGTTGAATCAATCTCTTTGCTACTGCTATGTTTCTTCTGACACACCTCTGCTGACGCAAAATGTATAGAACCATTTTTTTAATTTTTTTTTTTTTCCATGCTGATTTCTAAGTCGAGTGTGTATGTGTAAAAAAGGACTGGATGATTTAAAAATTCTCTGACACTGAATCAGTCAAAGATGTATTATGAAGAATCTAATAGGAAACAAGAAATAATTAATAACTACTTTATGTGCTGTGTAATGCACACATTTGTGTACAAATAAGATTTAAATCATGCTCAGAGTGAAAATAATTATAAAAATTTTGCCAATTCATAGCAATCACTCTTTTGTTACTAGCTAAAAATTTTGTATTGCTTTGAAATAACTTAAAACCAGACAGAAGAGGTGCCGAGAAAAGCTGACAGGCACATAGAAAGCATAAAAAAAGTCCATCTTTAGAGATTAAAAAACATGCACACACACACACACACACACACACACACACACACACACACACGCACACGTATATACAAAACTAACACACATTGCCCATTTTGTCCACTTGTGCTGCCACTAACTGAATTTTTCGTGGTTGTTTCACGTATTGTCATTTAGCTATTTGAAGCAACCCTCACTCCCGCTTTACTGAAAAAGTATGAAATCTACCAAGATAGGAAAAAAGCCCATCTGATTTTTTTGTGTTGCAGAATACGGTAAAAGGCATTACATGAAACGAAAATTAAGATGGTGAACCTTGTGATTTTGTGTGTGTGTGTGTGTGTGTGTGTGTGTGTGTGTGTGTGTGTGTGTGTTGGGAGGAGGTGGGGGTGACACTTTAAAAATGACTTTCATTACAGATTTGTAAATCTTTGTGTGCATAATCCAGCATTTTAATAATTTTGTGCTGTAGTTGATTCTTTTATCTTTTTAATCAGACTGATTCATAAGTAACGTTATAGTGGTTACAATCTAAGTAGCCACTTTGTGTATTGAAGCTGGTTTGCGAAAATGGCCCACATTTCAAAATAGCCTCCTAACTGTAGCTTTGATCAGAAAATTTTAGAAAAAATGTTTTAAACCTCCTTGATTACGTACTTTCTTACATAAAATTTTCACAAATATCCATGACGTGAGGGCAATGGCCACTGAGTGATTTCAAGTTATGTAGATAATTTAATATTACGATATGTTGACAATTTTTCTTTGGGACCATCTAATCACAACTGAGAGAAACACAATTTTTGTGCCATACACATTTTGCCATTTTTCTTTGCAAGGCATCTTCAGTGGCAGATTTTGTGGATAGTGATGTATATGTGGTGGTCTTGTTCCTTTTTTGCAGCTGTTCTTCTTCTTATAACTGCCATTTGAAATTTCATTGTCACTCTTCACAGCTCTCGGTCTCAAGGTAAAAATTACCAACATGCAGTAATAACATACACTACTGAGGATGACAGAACTACAGAAGTGAAAGAGGCCATTGAATATACACACTGAGAAATGAGTGTCAAAAGATCTCACTGATTATAGTAAATTAGGCCATCAGAAGTATCTGTACAAAACATCAGAAATAGTTTTTATATCTTAGGACTAACATAATAGAACTAACAATTGTAGTTGCCACAGTTCCAGCACACTGGGGGCAAGAGGTAAATTGCTTCCATCAGTATTGAGCACTGTTTGTAATAGTTAACTAAACTCATGATTTAAAGTGGTGCAAACAAGGTAAGGAAAGAGTCATGATGAACAATCATAATGAACTTGAAAATTTGTCGAGGAGCCCAGAAACAACAATATAAAAGATGATAAATAGCATTTGAATGATCCTCAGGAGTTCACATTGATGACTGGTTTCTGAATATGAATGATAGAGTTACAGGGATGATTCAGCTGAGTGGTTGTAACAACTGATTAGTTAGTAGATTGTTTTTTAATTCAGTCAGTTTTTTCATTCAGTCAGTTTTTTCAGCTGAATGAAACAGCCAAGTTAAAGTATTCTCTGCAACCAAGCCAGCTATATGTGTGTTTTTCATTCACTATCCAGGTTTGAGTGGTTTCACTTAATGTGAGACAACTGACTGACACAAGTCTCTGGCAGCTATATCTGTTATACAGGGTGATTCAAAAAGAATACCACAACTTTAAAAATGTGTATTTAATGAAAGAAACATAATATAACCTTCTGTTATACATCATTACAAAGAGTATTTAAAATTTTTTTTTCACTCAAAAACAAGTTCAGAGATGTTCAATATGGCCCTCTCCAGACACACGAGCAATATCAACCCGATACTCCAACTCGTTCCACACTCTCTGTAGCATATCAGGCATAACAGTTTGGATAGCTGCTGTTATTTCTCGTTTCAAATCATCAATGGTGGCTGGGAGAGGTGGCCGAAACACCATATCCTTAACATACCCCCATAAGAAAAAATCGCAGGGGGTAAGATCAGGGCTTCTTGGAGGCCAGTGATGAAGTGCTCTGTCACGGGCTGCCGGGCGGCCGATCCATCGCCTCGGGTAGTTGACGTTCAGGTAGTTACGGACAGATAAGTGCCAATGTGGTGGCGCTCCATCCTGCTGAAATATGAATTGTTGTGTTTCTTGTTTGAGCTGAGGGAACAGCCAATTCTCTAACATCTCCAGATACTGTAGTCCAGTTACAGTAGCACCTTCGAAGAAAAAGGGACCAAAAACTTTATTGGCTGAAATGGCGAACAAATGTACAACTAAATGAAACTTTATAGCTCCCTTAATTCGCCGACAGATAGTGCTTAGCTCTGCCTTTTGTCGTTGCAGAGTTTTAAATTCCTAAAGTTGTGGTATTCTTTTTGAATCACCCTGTATGATTGTTTTCACTCAGTCTCTGGATTTGAATGATTTACCTTTTTTTCTGTCTGGGCACGTGACATAACCGTTGGCAGCTCCCTACTGCCATCCAGCATGCAGGGGCAACCTGCTACGCTACTGCAGTTCCAAACTGCACCAGTGCAAGGTGGTGACCTAGCCGCTGGCTCATTGTTGGGAACCACGGTAGCATACCAACCACTTCTTCAAACTGGCTGTGCTCTTTGTGGCAGCAGGAGGCTGTCGTGAAGCACAGGAGACTAATGCACGATCTCAAAGGGCAAGGACCAGTTTTCAATTAGGTGAGATCACACCTTTTCAGTGAAACAGAATGAAAAACAGTTGCTAAAATTTAGCAATGTTCCTTCTTCTTCCAGTACCCCTAAGACACTTTTATCCTCAATTTTATATCCCCAAATATGCATCAGTGTAGTTTGTTACTTTTAATTGTATCTGGAACCATTTAATCCACAGCAAAACATTAATCAGTTTTAAGTGATGAAAAGAAGAGTTACTCTCTTCTGTACAAAATATATATATATATATATATATATATATATATATATATATATCAAAAAAGATGCTGTGACTTACCAAACAGGAAATCACTGGTAGACAGACACAATAAAACACACACACACACACACACACACACAAATATCAAGCTTTTGCAACCCACGGTTGCTTCATCAGGAAAGAGGGAAGGAGAGGGAAAGACAAAAGGATGTGGGTTTTAAGGGAGAGGGTAAGGAGTGCGTGTGTGTGTGTGTGTGTGTGTGCGTGCGCGCGCGCGCGCGCGAGTGTATACCTGTCCCTTTTTCCCCCTAAGGTAAGTCTGTCCACTCCCAGGATTGGAATGACTCCTTACTCTCTCCTTTAAAACCCACATCCTTTCGTCTTTCCCTCTCCTTCCCTCTTTCCTGATGAAGCAACCGTGGATTGCGAAAGCTTGTAATTTGTGTGTGTGTGTGTTTGTGTTTTTTGTCTCAGCTGCCACCCATTCCATATCAAACGGTCCGTTCCCTACACCTTAGGTCTTCGTGGCAAACGAATCTGCTCCAGTCCTGAATCCCTGAACCATTGCACCAATAACCTGAAAACAGCTTTCACATCCCGCAACTACCCTCCCGACCTGGTACAGAAGCAAATAGCTAGAGCCACTTTCTCAACCCCTCAAACCCAGAACCTCCCACAGAAGAACCACAAAAGTGCCCCACTTCTGACAGGATACTTTCCGGGACTGGATCAGACTCTGAATTTGGCTCTCCAGCAGGGATACGACTTCCTCAAATCCTGCCCTGAAATGAGATCCATCCTTCATGAAATCCTCCCTACTCCACCAAGACCGTCTTTCCGCCGTCCACCTAACCTTCGTAACCTCTTGGTTCATCCCTATGAAATCCCCAAACCACCTTCCCTACCCTCTGGCTCCTACCCTTGTAACCGCCCCTGGTGTAAGACCTATCCAATGCACCCTCCCACCATCGCCTACTCCAGTCCTGTAACCCAAAAGGTGTACATGATCAAAGGCAGAGCCGCATGTGAAAGCACCCACGTGATTTACCAACTGACATGCCTACACTGTGAAGCCTTCTATGTTGAAATGACCAGCAACAAACTGTCCATTTGCATGAACCGACACAGGCAGACAGTGCTAGTTGGTAATGAGGATCACCCTGTGGCTAAACATGCCTTGATGCACGGCCAGCACATCTTGGCACAGTGTTACACCGTCCGGGTTATCTGTATACTTCCCACTGACACCAACCTATCAGAACTCCGGAGATGGGAACTTGCCCTTCAATTTATTATCTCTTCCCGTTACCCACCAGGCCTCAACCTCCGCTAATTTCAAGTTGCCACCGCTCGTGCCTCACCTGTCATTCAACAACATCTTTGCCTCTGTACTTCCGCCTCGACTGACATCTCTGCCCAACCTCTTTGCATTTACACATGTCTGCCTGTGTTTGTATATGTGCGGATGGATATGTGTGTGTGTGTGTGCGAGTGTATACCTGTCCTTTTATCCCCCTAAGGTAAGTCTTTCCGCTCCCGGGATTGGAATGACTCCTTACCCTCTCCCTTAAAAACCACTTCCTTTTGTCTTTCCTTCTCCTTCCCTCTTTCGTGATGAAGCAACCGTGGGTTGCGAAAGCTTGATATTTGTGTGTGTGTGTGTGTGTGTGTATGTTTTATTGTGTCTATCTACCAGTGCTTTCCCGTATGGTAAGTCACAGCATCTTTTTTTAGTATATTTTTCCCATGTGGAATGTTTTTTTGTATTATATATAATGTTTATTTTAACTTAACATGTCCCCTGCAGATGTCTTCACTTACGCCAATGGGTAGGGCTACCCTCCAGGGTATATGTGTGCCCTTGTTGTACACCCCTGCTTTAGTTCAATTAATGAAAGTACTACAGATTGGTTTCACTCAGATGAATAAATGGGTAGCTCAGTGAGCAAAAACCCTAAAGAGTGGTTTCAATTTAAAGAATGAATGCAAGGTTCAACCAACAGAAAAAACACAAATTGGTTTCATTTTAAAAGAAAAAGTGAATAATTCAATCGATATGAAAAACTACAGTGGCCTGAATCAATTGTTTTCACTCAGGTACTCACACAGACTGCATACATTTGAAAGAAATGAATTAATAGTCTAACTGACTGAATTGATTGTTTTCATTTGATTGCTCCCATAAACTGGTTTCCTTCAAAAGAATGAGTGACTAATTCAGCCAGTACATAAAACTACAACCATATGAATCTGTTGTTCTCCAGCAGTTGACTGAATCAATTGTTTTCACTCAGTTGTTCCCATCGCTATAAAATTGTGATTTAACTTTGTCAAGGAAAACCTAAAAAACCTAACTTACATTATGCTTGTAGTAGATGTCAATATTTGCATTTCATGGTACAATTTGTTGTTGTGGTCCCTGAAGAATGTTGCAGCTGGTGGACATTGACTTTATTCAGATTTTCACTGCAGGCAATTAGTTGAATTATAAGCATGATTGTAAGCATTCACATGCTTGGTGACACTTTGAGTGACAGTAACATCACGCTCTCTCTCTTCCCAAAAGGGTGGTGATAACGCAAAAGAGGCAGTGAAAGTAAGAATCAACTATTAGTTGGTTACATTGTATGAATTTATTTATAAATGGTTTGCTAATGAAAATGTAATGCCGATTTTATGTGAATTTCAGATATAAATCTTTTGTTGACGCCATTTTAGCTGCTGCACCCTGTTATAAGTTTACAGCAGTATGTACAGCACTTTTTATTGAGTTGTAAGTGACAGCACACTACTTTTGTGGATGGCTGACTGTTAGACAAATATTTTTAAATATTTGCTTAGGTAATGGAGTCAGCTAACCTCTTTGAAAGAACCACAAGCATTGCATTCAGAAACACCACCAGCATGTGCAGAGTGCTACTGATAACCAGAATTTGAGAAATCGTGACTAATTCAGTATTTGTAGAAAATGTTGTTATATTGATAGCAGTTTGATATTCCCTGTTATTATTTGTAATTAAATAATGAAGTGTAATAATAATCATCATTATTATAGTAGAAAATCAGGATGAAATGTAACAGTATTATGAAAAGGACAGTTGCTACTCACCATACAGCATAGATGCTGAGTCGCAGATAAGTACAACAGAAAGACTGTTGGAAAGTGTGCTGCTGGCCAACAAGGCTTTTGTTGAAAATAGACAACATGCACACGAACACACATTGACACAAACGCAACTCACACACACCTAACCACAGTCTCTGGCAGTTGAAGCTAGATGGCAAGCAGCAGCACTTGATGGGAGAGGCAGCTGGGTGGTGGGGGTAAGGAAGTGGCTGAGGGGCAGGGGGGGGGGGGGAGATCAAAGACTGAGGGTGCATTGGTGGTCCACCAATGCAGCCTCAGTCCTCCGTCTTTTTTATTTCTCTCCTTTTCAGCTAACCCCCTCCCCCCCATCCTCCGTCAACCTCCCAACTGCACCTAGCTGCCCTAGCATCTCTTCACTACATCCCTACATGCTCCCACAAGCACAACTTTACCGTCCTGTCCTGTGCCTCTACCGTGCTCTCTCTCCCCCTCCACCTCCCCACCTCAACCTCCTCCTTACCCCCACCACCCAATTGGGTCTACCATCATGCGCTGCTGCTCCCAGTCTGGCTTCACCTGCCAGAGACTGTGGTCATGTACGTGTGTGGGTTGCGTTTGCGTCAGTGTGTGCATCAGTGTCTATTTTCAACGAAAGCATCAGTGGCTGATACCCCTTTTTCCGACAGTCTTATTGTTGTGCCTACCTGTGACTCAGCATCTCTGCTATATGGTTGAGTAGCAACTGTCCTTTTCATAATATTATATTATTATAGTAGTTATATTGTCTGAGTGGCATAAAATATTGTTGACGCTGCTGTTATGTACTCTAATCCTTTACAGCGAAACATTGTTATTTTTAAGAGAAATCGTTGTTTCCTTTTAAATAATGTCTTTACTGCCAGAGTATGTTGTAGTAGAAGTTGACTACTTTTGATCACTAAACCTCGAGTGCTTCTGGTAATTGTTACAGGCAGTCACAGGTAGCACAGGCACTTCGTGTGTTCTGAGGATGTTGAGAAGTGAAGAGCTGTGGCACTCTGATGCTGGTCCCCCTCCACTGGCTCAGCTTGCTCTCTCCCAGTCGCTAGCAAACTTTGACCTTGTGCACTTACACCGGCAGCTAGCAACAGCACTGCAGATGATGATGGCATTCAGTATGAGGCTGCCACGACCAATTGCAACACTTTTTGACACAATGGTAAGTGCTCTCTCTCTCTCTCTCTCTCTCTCTCTCTCTCTCTCTCTTTCTCTTTTGATTAGGAGAGATGTGCAGGTTGTTTTCTCTTAATTCAAAGTTAATATTTTGTAGTTGTTTCTTTTTCTTTACATACAACTAAGTGAACTTTATTGCTCAACTTTGTACCCCCAACTATGCTTCAGCTTAGTAGGTGTGAATTATTGGCCACACCAAAAAAAGATTTTACTGCCAGAGTCATCAGAATGAGAGGACAAGGCTCACCCAGATATTAAATTTCTCATTTTTTTTTATTTTGTGTTTTATTTTTTAAGCACAGTTACATGATAAACTTTAATGGCAACAGATACAGTGATGTATGAGCTATTTTTTGACATAATCACCAACAAAAATGAGACCTTGTCACATTGTGGAATCAAATTTTCTATTGCTGTGTCATGGAAGTCTGCCCTTTGGAAGGGGCCACTTGGCACACACTTTTCTGAACATCAGGCACTTATTGATAGTTTCATCCAACAAGGATTGCGTTTTCTGTGGAAAATGATGGCTGAGATCCATAAATGTGGAGTGATGGTTTTCCGTTATGTGCGGTTTCACCTAGCTCTACAAGGTCATCATTGATGAGGGACGTGTGCCCAATGTGCGGTTTCACCCAGCTCCACAAGGTCATCATTGATGAGCGACATGTGCCCACGGCCCTCTTCAATATGGATGCTTTGACGACCTTCGAAAAATTCCCTTCACCATCAGTGCACCACCTGTTTGCTTGTGACCTTTGATCCCCACAACTTACACAGCTGACGATGAATTTAGATTGCTGCTATGTTTTGTGTCTTGGTTAGTTAGATAGTTTGTTAGTTAATGTTCCATAGATCAGTTGAACAATTCTTTTATCGGAATGATGTAGAATGAGTTAGTTTCAGGATATGTATACATTATTAATGTTAACTGTAATGAACCCTTTTTTTAGTCCTATGCATGCAACTCACTTAAAAAGAAGGTTTTTTTTCTTTATATGTATCCTGGCCAGCAGTTTCTGAGTAGAAATTTGTCAGTGGAGTAGAAGGAGTTATCCAGGAGAAATCATTTTAAGATATATTTAAAACTTGCTTTACTGCCTGTCGGACATTTTATGGTGTTGGGTAATTGATCAAAAATTTTTGTCGCTTCACATTGAACTGCTTTCTAAGCCACTGTTAGCTTTCGTTAATAATTAATAGTAAAGGTCATTTTTCCCTGTAGTGCTGTAAGTATGAACATCAGTATTCTTTCGAAATTGTGATGCATTACTTACGATGAATTTCAGTAGTGAATATATGTATTGTGAGAGTGCACTTAGAATGCCTAGTTCCTCGAAGAGGTACCTACGTGGCCTCCATAGGTAGACACCGTGTATCTTTCTTATTACTCTTTTGTGCGCAGTCAGTACATTCTTTCTAAGTGATGACTTACCCCAGAAAATTATTCTATAAGACTATACTGAGTGGAAATATGCAAAATACAGTAAACTCTTGGTTATCTGCAGGAAGATTATCAGTTTTGCAGATTATTGATGTCCTATTTCACCTTTCTTTTCTTCTTCTTCTTCTTCTTCTTCTTCTCCTTCTTCTTCTTTTATCACTGAAAATTTTTCTTTAATGTAGGAGTGGTTGCAGTGAATGATGATCTCATGTTACAACACGAGGGTAGTAAACAAGTGCTGGATTCTGATTGTTGCAGGACATAGTCATTGGTTTCTGTTTGTGTCGAATAGTATCTGAAAAGCGAAAGCATGTTGTGTTAATGAAATAGGAGAAACTGGAACTAATACACAAATTCGATAAATCCAATATTGGTACACAAACTCCGGAATTGATGTTCAGTGTGGGTGAAACTAAAAGAAGACTATCCAGGCCCAATACTACCGCTCTACCTCATCCTCAGCCAGCAACATAACTGGATGTGTATATGGAGGGGCATGTTGTCAGCTCAACCCTCTCTTGGCCATTATCCATTTTCATGACTGGAACCACTACTACTCAGTCAAGTAGCTTCTCAGTTGGCCTCACAAGGACCGAGAGCACCCCACTTGCCAACAGCACTTGGCGAGCTCAGACGGTCACCCGTTCAAGTGCTAACCAAACCCGACAGTGTTTAACTTCAGTGATCTAACAGGAACCATGTTACCACTGAAACGAGAATGTGGGTGAAACTGTGATCCATGGTATTTGGAAAACCAATGACAAAATAATTCAGTGCACTAGCAGTTTAACAGGGAAGGCTGTGAAAATGTCTACTTACGCAGAACTGAATAAAGCTGTGTTCTAATGGTTTCAGCAGAAAAGAGTAGAGGGCACACAAGTATCTGGCCCAGTATGTATCAGATGAGCCCAGTTTTTCTTCAAAAACTTGGGGTTTTAAGGAGATTTTAATACATTGTCTTGCTGGTTAACAAGGTTAAAACAGCATAATGGTATCTGGAGATTGCTATCCAAGGAGGAAAGTTAGTAGGGATAATATGGTTGAATTTTGTAGTGATTTCCAGGAGTTTATTGCATGGGAAAATTTAGAGCTGAAGCAAATAAACCGTGCAGACAAAACTGGGTTGTTTCAGAAGTGTCTGCCAACAAGGACTTCAGCTTTCAAGACAGAGCATAGTGCACCTGGTTATAAATCAAACAAGGAAAGGATAACTGTGTTGTGTTTTGCTGATGGTACAGGACCACTTAAAGTCAAGCTTGGTGTAATAGGCAAAGTTAAAAACAGTGCTGTTTCAAAGGAAAAGAATTGCATAATTTACCCACCCATTATTTTCACCAGAAATGGGCCTAGATGGATCACACAATATTTCAAACATGGTTCCATAATTGCTTTGTGCCACAGGTGCGAGAACATTTAATGTTCAAGAGTCTATCTAGAAGAGCTGTATTGTCACTGGACAGTGTGCCATCGCATCTGGATGAAAATGTTCTGTTAACAGACGATGGAATGATAATTGTAAAATATTCACTTCCTAATGTTGTAGCCTTAATCCAGCCAATGGATCAGGGTGTCATTGTTGCCATGAAGAAAATTTGTAGAGGAAGTCTGCTACAAAAACTTATTGTGAGGGTAGAAATTGTCAAACGTTTTAGAAACAGTTAACTGTTCTAGACACAATTTATAAAGTGTTTAAATATAGCCAAGTCTTGGAAAAACATTAATCCTAAAAAATTGATGAAATCAGTAATTCTGATGATGGAGAAGACTGCTCATTAGCACCGTTAGCTGCTGTTTCAAAAAGTACAACAGGATCTGAAACTGTTTACGTAAAAAATTTTCTGAATGGTCTGACATCAGCTGTACAGAGCCGGATCGTGAGATGTTGAGTAATAGTACTGTTGTTCAGCAGATACAAGGGATACCTGAGGAGATGAATGACAGTGACAAAGATGACAACATTCCTCTAATTCCAGGAACAGTAACCATTCATTTATCAGCATGTAAGTGGGCTAAAGCGTTACTGGACTACCTGGTACATTAAGAAGATGTTGCCCATTCTGACAAGTTGGTGACGCATAAAGCTCATAGTGTGATATGTAAAAGACAAGTTAGCTCTCTGAGACAGAAATCAGTTGAAGACTATTTTGTTTCAAACTAGTGTAATGTAAGGTGAAACTGGATTTCGGTTTTTGAACAACCTTAATACAGGACTATGTACTTAAATTGTGGATTATCCATGGAATATGATTATGCCCAGTATTCAAGTCCCCACTTACCATGGACAGTTGAGAGTTTACTGTATGTCAGTGTTAATTCACATGTTTCCAAGGTTAGCAATTATATTAAGAGCAAATGTAGCTGAATGTAATTGTTTGAGAAGCTCAGTAATGTGCTTCTTCCAGTTCAAGTTTTCATCTATATGTACACCCAGACATTTGGAGCATTCTATCGTATTTAACACTCCTCTTCATGTGCTACATCTGTTGTTGATATGACTCTTATTTGTTGTACAAAATTAACTATAGTGTGCTTTTTTCTTCTAAAATTTAGGGAGAGTCCATTTTCTAATAACCACTTAAGTCTTTGGAAAATATCCTTACCATATCTTCTGTCGCTTTCACTGTAATGTAATTTACTAAAGCACTAGTGTCATATGCAAAAAGTACCAATTCTGTTTGTTGGATGTTAACTGGAAGGTTATTCATCCAAAATTGAATCCAAGGACCTTCTGTTATGATTTCCCCCCAGTCACTAAAATTTTCTGCCCCTCCAACATTGTTTGAATTATTCAGAACAACTTTTTGTGTTGTGTTCGTTACATATGATTCAAACCCACTGTGTGTAAAACTATCAGTCCCATAAAACATGATCTACACAATCAAACACCTTGGAAAGATCACAAAAAATACCAACTAGTGATAATTTATTATTTAACGTTATAGTATTTGTTGAAAAAATGTTTATTTACATCTAAATCTTCATCTATACTTTGCAAACCATAGTGAGGTGCATGGTAGAGGGTACAGTTATTAAGGTACCAGTTATTAGGGTTTCTTCCTGTTCCATTCACATATGGAGCACAGGAAGTATGATAATTTGGATGCCTCTGTGTGTGCAGCGATTATTCTAATCTTATTCTCACGATACATAGGGGGTTGTAGTATGTTCCTAGAGTCATCATTTAAATCCAGTTCTTGAAACTTTGTTAATAGACTTGCTCGGGATAGTTTATGTCCATCTTCAGGAGTCCTCCAGTTCAGTTCCTTCAGTATCTCTGTGACACTACAAACCTGTGATCATTAATGCTACCCTTCTCTATATACGTTCAGTATTCCCTGTTAGTCCTATCTGATAATGGTACCACAACACACTTGAGCAATATTCTACATTGGGTAGCATGAGTGATTTATAATCAATCTTCTTCTTCTTCTTCTTCTTCTTTTTTTACTGATGGCACTTGTATGAGCTGGACAATACTCATTGATATTATAGTCACAAGATTTGACAGTTTTTCATTTTGTAAAGTGAAAAATTTTAAATTTCTGAACATTTAGAACAAGTTGATAGTCTATGCAACATGTTGAAATCTTATCAAGATAAATAGCATTCACAGTTGAATAACCTTTCTAGAATCCAAACTATGAACTGTTTCTACTTACGTATGAGACTACTCTTTTCAAATATTTTGGAAAAAAATGTCAGTAGGGAAAGGCTGTGTCACCCTTCTTATGATGAGGTTTACAGTGACAATTACATATTTTAATATTTTAAACTGTTTGGAAAAATTCCCTGTGCGAGGATGTATTACATATATCCCACTAAGGACATTAATTATTAAGTTGGAACAACTTTTCAGAATTCTGTTTGAAATTCCATCATCACCACATGATCTTATGTTTTTTAGAATTTTTTATAATTCTGTTAATTTCAGTTAAGGATGTTGGTGCTACATCTAGTTGCTTAAAGTTGTGTGGAAAGACATTTTAATACATTCTCTTGCCTCTTCAACTGAATTGTTTAATTCTGTTTCTGCTGGTACATTAAGAAACTGATTGTTAAAACTACTTGCAACTTGTGAATTACCAGTCACACCATTGTCATGTAGTTTAATTGTAATGATTTCTTGTACACTGACTGGATATCCTGTCTCCCATTTGATAATGTCCCATATAGTTTTAACCTTATTGTTTGCATTATTTATTTCTGTCAGGATATTCATACTTCTGGACAACTTAATGACTTTCCTTAAAATACCACAGTATTGTTTTCTTTCTTTTTGTGTAGTATTCAAGTAATGTTGGATCTTGACTTCGATCTTAATATAAATTTCCCTCTTACTTTTACATGAAATGTTAATTCCCTGTGTCATCCATGCCCTGTCTTCTGAATAACTTTTTAGGAAAGCAGTTTTCAGATATTGACACAAAACTTTCTAAGGAATAAATTGAGTTTGACATTACCACCTCTTTCACCCGAGACCACCTCTTTTAATGTACTCTTAAAACTCTTTGTGTCCTGTTCTCATTAGTAAGCCTCACTGCATTATGTGGACCTGTCTCGGGAATGTAACATTCCATGTTGTTTATTTCCATTAATTGTGCATCATGATCAGACAGTCCATTAATTTCAGTACACATTAATTGTTTCAGTCTGAGCACTGTCTACAAAAAAATGTTATCAATCAGTTCCTGCATGCAATTTGAAAAATTGGTAGCCTGCAAAGAAGAAGAAGAAGAAGAAGAAAAAGAGAGAAAGAAAGGACAAACAGAAATATAAATGTTGTAGGAAAGTTCTGGGTGCATGTGAATACTTTTGGATTACAGGAGACCACTTGCTGGAAAGCAGACCTGCTGATTCATTGATAGGCACATACAAACAGAAAGGAAGCTTGCTAGCTGTCAGAATAATCCTTTTTTTGAGCTATAATAAATTATACACACATACACCTACGCATATACACGGCTGTGCCCCTACAGTGTCTCAGCAGGATGAAAAGTGCCAGTGCTGTATTTTACCAGGTGGGGGCTGTGTCAAGTGGGGTGTGTAGAGGGAGGGAGGGGGGGGGGGGGGGGGGGGAGAGAGAGAGAGAGAGAGAGAGAGAGAGAGAGAGAGAGAGAGAGAGATAGGTGGGAGGCAGAAAGAGAAATTGGGGGTTGGTGACTAGCACTCGGAGGGAGGAAGTCAGTATGCCGACTATGAGTGTGAGAGAGATGGGTAGCAGGTACATGGGCTGGGTATGTGATATCAAAGCCAGTGGGGAGTGCCACAGCCTGAAGATGACACGAGGGTGTGGATCGGAAAGGGGTGATTGACAGAGAATAGGCCAGGATGATTACAGGAGTGAAGGGTATGTTGCAGGAATAACTCCTATCTTTGTAGTTATCCATCCTACCCAACACAAACCTCACCACAACCTGCAAAACTTGCTGAAATACTGCACTGGCACTGTTTATCCAGCAGACACCATGTAGGGGCATGGGAATGGGCATAGGCTCTCTCTCCTTTTTTTTTTAAACTGTAGCTGAAAAAAATATCACTCCGAAAGCTGGCAGTATTACTTTCTTTTTGTGCATGTGTTTATATCTATGACTCAATGCTTTTGCTTTTCAGTGAGAAGTAACCTGTACTCCGAAAATATATTTAAAAGAAGGAAGCTCATTTTAATAGTATTTGCTGCACTAGGAATATGTTCGTTAAAGTTAAAGCTGATTGTGTGTACATATCCCGTAAACCAGTTCATTCCTCATCATTTTGATACAAAAAACATTAAAATGATCTATGGAACAACTGCTTCTGCAGAAAGAAAAAGCTCTATGGGCGGACGAAATCGAAATGTTCCCGGGCAAGGCTACAGGTAGCATTGAATCTCCCTGAAGCTCCCAGGAGTTCACGTGACACTCCTAATGTGAGAAACCCATAAGATACTATGTAAGTGTTAGCCCAGGAACTTTTGGTAACCCCCCCCCCCCCCCCCTGCCCTTCCCCCAAACACACACACACACACACACACACACACACACACACACACACACACGCACACACACACACCTGATAAAATCCTAAATGACACTGTTTTTGAGCCGTGAGACCCACATTAGAAATTATCTTATTTCCTCGTTAGTGAAAATTTCTGTTTTTCCTTGTTCTGTGGCTTATGAAGTGACAAAAATAAGAAATTATGTTGAGGAGGAGTGTCTGAAGTTTTTAATGTATAAACTATTAAATTCTCGTGCGATAGATTATGTTGTAGATGAGTTTTTATCAATGGTCGTGTAGTTGAATATTGAATAAAATATGTCTGTTTTATACCATGGCAGTTGTGCATTCATAGCTGTCTAATTAGACCATAGAATGATAGAACTCAATGAAAATGGGTTATTTTATATCTCATAGATACAATACATACAATGAAAAAATGGAAGGTGACAAGTTTCCAACAATTCAGTTTATTTTGTTATGGATGCACAAACTGAAAAGTCTTTGTAACACAGAGCCTGACAGTACATAGGTACATACATTTAAATTACTGTAGACACGTCTCATGTTTAGCAAATGAAAACTGCGCTTAATTGCAAAACACCGGTTTTATGGTCACCAGCATTTTGGCAGCACAGTAAAATGGTTGTATTATCATCTATTAACTGTAGTCTACAAGTGCTGAAACATTGCTGTCTTTGTCTCACAGATGGGAAGGTGGAAATTCCGACATTGCACAGGATAGTAACAATTCTGTTGTTTGTATGTTTTTCAGAAGACTAAAGAAAAAACAGAAGAGTAAGTGTGGGACACATATATATGAAAGGAAGTGTCAAACTTGCAAATTAACTGGTAAAAACACACATGAAAAATGCGGTAGATAAAAGTTACATTACAGAAAACATTATATAGTCTTACTAGGTACTTTAGAAAATACACAGAATAAACTGTAATTTCATAAAGAAAAGTTTGTAAAGTTAATTTGTTTCTTCTTTGCCACTGCTACAGTATACACTGTTCCCTCAAAACTGAATAACTCTTTCATTATTTTGTCAGAAACTTTATGGCCTTCTGCTCTGCATTGACTGGACCACTGCAACAAACAGCCTTCCACATCCTCATATTTTCCACAGTGAATGTGTGTCCAAGTACTATTAGCAGTTTTGAACACACTTGTCCTGTCTTCAGTTTCCTTTGCCTCAAGTATAATGGAATTTAAGGTAATTCCTAATTCCTTGGCAATATCCACTCACTTTCAATTGGTATCATCCCTCACTGTACAGTTCTGCATCTGACGTTTACGCTCACTCGAATTGCTCGGTGCATGTAGTTCCGCTAAGCCCGTCGGATGTCAGTACAGCTGCTTTGGACTGAGGGGATAATCATACTCAACTTCCATGACGCTCATTTGAGCATTGCACGCTCAAATTGCCTGGCTGTCTACTGTAGGTACCTGAGTGCTGCTCAGTTGCCCATTGTAGGATCACAGCGCTTGAACCTGAGGTGAAGGAGAGTGTGAAAGTGAAACTTGATTCGAAATAATATCTCCTGAGTGCAAAAGACAGTGGATGTAATAATGTTTGGGAGAGATTTTCATTAGTGACTGATGAGGATGTCGGCTACATGTACTGTAGCAAGTGCTCTGTTCTCCTGTCTTAAAGATCTGTCACCACACATCTGAAGGCACATGTCCACAGAGCATGACAAAGTGTATGTTCTGGAGCATTAGTAGTTTCAGTGAAAACTACAATAATTGAAAAGGTGCGTAGAAGTGTATGCCCGAGACCTTCATCCATTTGCATTAACATTAGGTGTAGGATTTCTTGCTTTATGTCAGGAGGTTGTAAGTGTCAGTTCAGAACTGGGACATGTAGATGTTTCCAACATTTTGCCTCATCTTATGATGGTAGTATGAAACACTGAAAGACAAGCCGATGAAATTCGAGTGAGTATGATGCCCAGCTTTATACATGGAATAGGTGTGAATGCATGAGGATGTACTGCAGAAATATGGACCGATGCATATGGGGAAATGTGTTACCTATCTAGTACTGTGCACTTTGACTATCAAGATGAGGTACTGCGAAACATGGTATTGGTGACAACTCACTTTTTCGAAAAGAAAAAAAAAAAAAAATGGCAAATTTATTAAGAACTACATTGCGGAAACTTTATTCAAATTTTTGGGAGTAAATACCCCAGCATTTTAATAAAATTTCATTTGCCACTGACCGAGGCACTAATCTATGGAACCCACTGCAATCCTTTCAGTACTATGCGTGCATTAAACTTTTTGAACACAGTCTTGAAACACTTGTTGGATTTGATAAATGGGTGTGGAGTGGTTTATCCCATGACTTATTCTGCTAAAGACAGTGTCCCTTTTGTGGAGAAAACTGGTGAAGTGAATTCAGTGCAGACAAACTTGAAGCAAGAAACAGAGTATAAGTGGGACAGCTCGTTTAGAATGCTACTGTGTGTAGTAAGGCAGTACAACAAAATCCTGGAACTGCTTCCAGAGAGAGGCATCTCTGAAAAACATACTGGTTACGACAAGAACACTGCAAAAGAACTCGTGAGATTTGTAGTGCCATTCAAAGATGTGATGAGAATGCTGGAATGCTGGAAGGTGACAAGTTTCCAAAAATTCAGTTTGTTTTGTTATGGATGCACAAACTGAAAAGTCTTTGTAACACAGAGCCTGAAGATACATAGGTATATACATTTAAATTACTGTAGACACACCTCATGTTTAGCAAATGAAAACTGCACTTAATTGCAAAATGCAGGGTTTTTTGGTTACTAGCATCTTGGCAGCACAGTAAAATGGTCTTATCGCCACCTATTAACTGTAGATTCTACAAGTGCTGAAACATTGCTGTCTTTGTCTCACAGATGAGAAGGTGGAAATTCCGATACTGCACAGGATAGTAACAATTCTGTGGTTGTCCTTCCGATTACAGAAAATGATGTCTGTATCTGATAGAGATGAGACATTAAATACTGAGCATCAAATGTGCGATGAAATATCGGTTTCTGAAAAGCTAGAATAAAATTATAACGTGGATGTAACATCTTACCCTGCTTTTGTTGTATCTGTAGATATTTATTTATATCAATATAATAGAGGGAAACATTCCACATGGGAAAAATATATCTAAAAACAAAGATGATGTAACTTACCAAGCGAAACCGTTGGCATGTTGATAGGCACACAGACAAATATAAACACACACACAAAATTCAAGCTTTCGCAACCAACGGTTGCTTCGTCAGGAAAGAGGGAAGGAGAGGGAAAGACGAAAGGATGTGGGTTTTAAGGGAGAGGGTAAGGAGTCATTCCAATCCCGGGAGCGGAAAGACTTACCTTAGGGGGAAAAAAGGACAGGTATACACTCACACACACACACACACACACACACACACACACACACACACACACACACACACACACATATCCATCCACACATATACAGACACAAGCAGACATTTGATGTGTGTGTGTGTGCGAGTGTATACCTGTCCTTTTTCCCCCCTAAGGTAAGTCTTTCCGCTCCCAGGATCGGAATGACTTCTTACCCTCTCCCTTAAAACCCTCTCCTCCCCTCTTTCCTGACGAAGCAACCGTTGGTTGCGAAAGCTTGAATTTTGTTTGTGTGTCTGTCCACATGCCAACGCTTTCACTTGGTAAGTTACATCATCTTTGTTTTTAGATATATTTATTTATATCTGTAGATATTTATTTATAACTGTTGAGAGACTGTCAGCTACACTCAGCAGCCGAGAAAATGAAGTATCTGTTTTCAGAGTGACTAGATTGTGGTCCATGTCACACTCAATCTAGTGACGAAGTTGACTTGTACGCAACCTGAGTGGGTAGTCGTGACGATGAAGATCGTCTTGAAAGGTGAAATCATAACTGTAGTCTTTCCCATACCTCTCAAATTCAGCGAGAAGAATGTTTTGTGTTCCAGCCTCAAATTTGAATAGTGAAAGAAATTTCAGTGCAGTTCGGAAAATTATCTCAAACGGATGAAGCAAACTTATCTGAAGCGAGTTGTTTCATTGTAATTTCACCAACAGGGAATAATTTGGAGGCTATTTTGCTATTGCTAGATTTCTAATTTGTTTGGAAATCAAGTCCACATACATACATTTGAATCAATAAAGCAGAAGGTGTTATATAAAACAGGAATTGAAATTTTCATTATGAGACCAACGACAATTGGTAGTTACATAGTTTTCTTGTGAAACTGGAAATTGTTTCCAAATATTCGATATTGCATAAAGCACACTGTTTTCTCTAGTGGATCATAACAGTTTCACTATTAGACATTACTACCCTGGAATATACATCTACAGCATAACTAATGTGATGTGAGTAGTTCCATCAACTGGAGGGAGTATGTCAGAAATGACACTGGCCCACAGACAGGCAAAACTGCCACTATAACAGTTTCAACCGCAGCACTAGAGCAAGCTGCTTCTGCCCTCCCCACCCCACAGCGCTTCATTCAACCGCAGTCTGCCCACCTCGAGCATTCGTTCTCTGGCAAGCCGTGAATGAGTGTGGTGGGCACAAGCGAGCAAAACACCCTATTTGCAGACATCTACTTCACTGCACTGAAAAGTCATAGTTTGTCAGCGATCATAATACTTTTCTTCTTTCTTTCCCTTGTAATATTCATTTCTCACCATAATCAGAAATACAGTAAATATGGTACAGTAGCCTATACAGTAGACTTCATGAAGTAGTCGCATTTAATATGTGTGTTACTTCTCTGAATACAGATAAACTAATGATGTGCTGTGATGTGCTTTGGGATTCATGAACGACATGCAACAATACTTGTTCAGTTGCACCCTAATGCTGACTCAGCAGAGTTTGTGTAACTTCAGAAAAACAAATGACTGCTACACCTAGTACCAACCTTTCGTATAGCTATTGCTGCCACCTAAATGTAAGTTTCATACTTTATACTTTTTTTATACTGAACAGTATATGCATAACAACTGGTTTTTGGAGACTCTGTTGCTGCACTTCGTACTTTTGTTATATATCTGCCAGTCCGTAAAACAATCTCAAGTTTGCTACATTAAAAATTAAGCTTTAGATGGCTTCAAGCACTCCCTACAATGTGATTTTCTAGTTGACAATGCAACACAGGCAACTGCGACTACACCTCTCCGTCTGCAGTGCGATGTTAGTATATGGAGCGTGAGAGCTTACCAATCCTCGCGCTACAACCCCCTTCTCAAACTGGATGTCATAACTTGCGTACATTGAGGGCATTTCTCCAGGACTGAAGAAAAAAAATGTATAAGTGAAAAACGTATAAATGAAGCTTTACTGTATAGCTATTACTACAGGGAGTAGTGTAGTCTATGGAAAACTGCTGAAATCAAGCCAAGGGTAGAGTTATTTAGGAATGAGTTCTATATTTTGCCTTGTGCTTAATTTTTATTTTGAGATTTGTCTTGAACAGAACTTAAAATACTTCTGCATACATACAAGATTATCTAAAATATGCCAAATTTTTTAACTTTTTGTATCTTGCAGAGCCAGGCAGCAATGTTTACAGATATGAGCTCAAACCCCCAACTACCTGGGCACTCACCTAATCCAAAGTTACTGAACAGCCGTACACAGTTCCTCCTGCGAGTCATTTCAGCTGCTATGCAGATGATACGGCCTGTTGATGGACTGGAAGATGCCACTTCATCCAAGGCAAGTTTAATTTTAGAAACCAAAGATTTTCTAAAAATTATAGCCAGTCTACTCAATATCACTTTGTACATTGCTTATTCAAAGAATCCAAGAGAGAATATTTTTGTCTTCTGGGTCCTTCAGAAGTCCTTTTGACAGTAGCATGAATCTGTTTTTGCATTCAATTTTTTGCCTGTGAAATAGCTGTACTTTATCAAAAAAGAAATGAGCAGAAAAAGAACCAGTGTAAAAGAGGTAAAGCAGACTATAGACAGAAATAAAGACGGAGTGGATAATAAAGAAAATTAACTTATTTGGATGAGAGAAAGAAGCAAGCAAAAGAGACATAATAGTTAAAGGTATAAGTCACCTGCCAGTCTATTTGTCTTCAATAATCATGCAACAGAACAGTGGAGGTTATAATACTATGTCCACCAGTGTGTTTTATCAGTCCAAATCGAAATGGTGTTGGCCATCAAGTGGCACAATTCACAGTTGGGCACAGGATGCTAGAGTTCAGTGACTGCCGTCATGCTGTATAGAGTTAGGTTCTTTCCAAAAGATATGGATTAGTTGTGTATGGTCTTATGTGCTAGCTACTTAGAAAGTCACCAGTCCAGTCTGTGATTCCTATTTGCATCATCAAGCTTAAGACTAAATACTGTAGATCATGTGCTGAGAGTTGAAGTAAACTTTGTGGACACGCAAGTTTTCACAAAGCCATTTTTGTCAGCTTGAGGAATACAAGTAGGCACCCAAAAATAAATAGAATTTTTTTCTGTGGGTAAATGTCATGTTCTACCTAACCATAATTTGTGTGGAAACATCAGTTAGGTCAAAGTGTGAGGTTTTGCAGAAGTATTTTCCAGTTATTTTTGTTTCAACTTCTTGCATGTCCTGAAAATATTGCCCTTTTTTGCCCATTTTTTTCCTGGAGGGACAGGAAAAGCTATAGGGGGCTATATTAGGATGGATGGGAAACTTTTGTCCTCCCTACCCCTACCCTCCGTATTGCTCATAACTAATTCTGCAATAGTATATCATGAACCCACTCACTAATTGTAGTAAGCAAACATCAGTGTTAAGTTATTATCAAGTACCTTTAATAAATTTGTCACTATGTTCCATAATTTAATGTGTGCTCTTTAATGAAACTTGGTTGAAGCATATCATATTCTTTCCTGTAAGTTGCGCAGATATTTTATCCCAACCATGCAGGGCACCATCTGTTGTAATCATAAAATTTGCACTGGGCATAATACAAAATGACTGGAATGAAACCTTAAAACAAAACATTTTGTGGATCCATAACTCCAATCACAATTTCACCCCCAAAAATTCAGGTATTTAACATTTTGTTTCTTTAATAACCATTAGAGAAATTAGCATGCATGGTAACATGTGTAATCAAGAAATAAGAATGTAATGATTTATTGTGTGCTATTTTTATTGCCTTTTTATGCACAAAGATTTAGGAGATATTAATTTATAAATTTATTTATTTACGTATGAATGTATGGAATGAGGTCCTAAAACTTAGTAATTATTAATTGTTATCAATTACAGGGAGTACAGCTTGATACCACAGCTGCTGTACAGTGGATGAGTAAATGCTATTATCTTGCTTCTGTCTGGGGTGTATATAGTGATGACTTAAGGAGACATCAAGTATGTGAACTTTATGCCAGTGGCTATGATAGACTGGCAGAAGAAGTAAGTACCACTCGGCAAGGTAGCACTGTAGCGAGGATGAACAGTATTGATGAAAAAGTCTAATACTGAGCAGCATTGAATTTTTAAATGCCTACAATTATATATATTTATAATGGATGTCTGTTCTTTTGGACATGTCCGAAGCTGGGAACTACTTTGGTTGCGAGTCGGGGTTGATTTAAATCAAAGATGAAAGCTGAAAATTTGTGCTGGACTGGGATTTGAAGCCGGGTCTCCTGCTTACTACAGTGAAATTCCACTGTTACACTTTTTCAAGGGACTTTAAAAAAATGGTGTATAATGTGGGAAAAGTTGCATACAGAATACTCCTTTGCATTTTTGCACTTTATGTATGATATATGTACATAATAGCCATCAAAATACTTGTCAGGGACATGGTTATTATCTAATAAAGGTTTATTACCTAATAAAGGTTTATTGTGAAATATAAACTGCTGGTGTAACTGGAACTGGTATCTGTCTGGGAAGTTGAAACATTTTACTTAATTTCATACATCATTATCAGTGTTTTTGGGAACCCTGCAGCTGTCGTCCATTATTTAAATAATGGAACTCTGCACCACTTACGTATTTTTTCATGCTTTGCGTGGTGTGTTTCAAGAATTTTTTCAAGTTGTCAAGTGCAAATATTTATGTAAGTGTTTTGTGTGGTGTTTGCATATGTGTTGTTCTGCATCTCTTGCGCTGTAGATGTCTTTTTGAGGTTATCAGGTGCTGTGCTTCCTCAGTTATGTGGAAAACCACACATATGCAAACTATCACTCACATTGTTTGTTTATGAAACATTGCAAAAAATACATGTGTAAACACACTAAATATGGTTCAACAAAGGTGTCATGACAGTCACAACAATCACAAAGTTACGCAATCAAAACAGAGAAAGTTTGGAAATGGTTGTGATTGACCATGATGTCTTTATTTGAACAAACCTAGTTACTCCCATCAGCCACAGTGCCAAATAGAGTTTGGCAGCGGCAGGAGATAGGGCATGAATTGTTCCAACTTTTACCCATTTACCAGTTCATGTCCACTGAATAGAGTGCCCTGGTGTTAAGGAATTAACATTTTTTCATAAGCGTAAATGTTGTGAAAATGTTGTGCAATAACGCAAAATTGAGTCTGAATTAACATTGTAGCCATAAGAAATTTGACGTGAGAAATTAAAAAATATTGTAAACAGTGGGAAAACATTCATTCTGGGAACATAAAAGTGGGGTTGTACAGTATTGAAATCAGTAGGAAAAGTGCATCTGCTCACAGCCATTGTCTGCAATTCCTTGGTGACTTACAACTATGTTTGAGGATTATAAACCTGATGTCTTTCATGAAAGTTTACGGTTGACTTTTCACTGCTGTTTCTGGAATTATCTCAGTTTTTGTGGTATACAGATGGAGCCCACTCAGCAAAAGACTTATTATGTGGTGATTCATTTTGGTTATGATTATAAATGAAGTTTTCCAGATTGTAATTTTATATACCAGTATCTAATCAGTAAACAGTCTCAGAATAGCCTGATGTGATATTAAGTTGAAGTATATTTATTGGCAGTGACACCACACTGGTGGGGTTTTGGACATTAGTCATGGTTTGTATTGCTAGAGCTGTGTGTAATACTTTGTAGAATGCATAACTATGTCTGAAGAACATTAAAGATCCAAATTACATTGTAATTTAGCTGAACAAAATATATAACGTGTGACTGAACAATTGAAAAATGAGGAGTATAAAAATAAATTTAGTTTCTGTTGTAATTTTAGCAAAGGACTCTGTATTATGTCAAACAGAACAGAAACAAAGATTAGCTAACAGAGTTGTTCAAAATTCAAAATAATCAAAACGAAGAGGCCAAGTGTCAAGACAGACACAACAAAAGCAAAGGCAATGTGGGAAAGTGCTTCATTTTTTTACGTGGTAACTTTCTATGATACCTTGAGTATGTACCTCTATTGCCTCAGGATACATAACTAAAGGAAATCAAAGATCACATCAGTCTTCACAGAAGATTTTTGTAACAGATAGGAAGTGGAATGTGGTTGGTTTGTTTTTCTGTGTTGCCACTCCCACTCAGTTGCTGGATATCTCCAGTACTTACAAATATAAACCAGTGAGGTATTAGAGATATGTTACATCATTGAAACAAGGAAAGACCTTAAAAACAAAACAAAAAATATAGACTGAAATCGGAAGTTGGAATGGGCTCAGATGGCAAAGCTTAATCCCAGCAGCATTCAAATAAAAGTAAAGAGAAAATTGTAAAGGCTTTCAATTGTGAAGGAAATGCGCCTTATTTTTAGGTAACGGTAGATAGCCCCATTACTGCTCATTGCTTCTGAAAGGTAGTGAATTACAAGAGACAAAACATATCCATAATATTTTAAAAGACTGCATTAGTGTTGAAATAATTTTTTCTCATATTTAAATTCATGTTTTGTTAGTGGCACTTCAGTGACAGTGAACTGTCTGTTGCTGTGATTTTTCAGTTAATTTTATTTGAGCCACTTGACTGATGACAATTTAAAGAAAACTATGATTTTGTGCTTATAGTCTTCTGTTTATGTAATTAGGTAGTACATGGAGGAAAAACTCTAGTAAAAAGCCTGAGATAAGAAAAAGAACAGGCAACTGAGAAGATGAATGACACTCGGACAATATACTACTGAAAATTTCAGAATGCTTCAGTTGATGCCATCACAGTTTCAATTGTTGGCCATCACATGATTGAGACTTACACTTTTTTTTACTTACATTTTGAGCTCACATTTTTATGCATATACATGTGGTTACTGTCATGACAAGTATTATAGATAAAAAATACTTTCGACAATTTTGTTACCAACATGCATGTGGGCTATATTATATAAAACATGTGTTCATGATAATCCATAAGTTTGCTATGAAAGGTATAGTCGTTCAGTCATTACAAGAATAGTTATTAAGTTCTTTTTAATATGTAGAGAAACAGATTAACGTCACCATAAGACTAAATGCAATTTTTTCATTCTTAGATATTGCCTGCTGTGAATGATGTGGAAAAGTTAGCATCGCAGTTGCTGCTAATTGTAGGACAACGGCTAAGGAAGCTTCTAACATCATCAGAAAACTTTTGTGATCGTCTTTCCCGTATAAGTCCTTCATTATCTATTTGGTTGGACAGTTTGGTGAGTATATTATTTCGGTAACTCACGTAATAGCAAGCCCCATGTTGGGTGCTAAATGCTAAAATGTGGTAATAGAAATGTTGAGCAGTGATGTATGGGAAAAAACTGTTTCTTGTTTGCTGGGTCCCAGTCCTGATAAACATTAAACAAACCAAAAGTCGCCACTTCACTGGATGTGTGCAAAGCATTGAAGTGACTTACAGGTGAACACAGGTAGCAAAATCAAAACAATTTATTAAAACAACGAGAAACATTGTTAAATACAGGGTCTCAGGTTGTTTAGGCTGGACAGGCACGGTACAGAAGTGTGTTCTGAGGCTCTGGCTTTTCAGTTACATGTAACATGTCTTAGTCGGCTGTCAGCACTTCAGAGCACAGACACCAAAATACCAGAAGTGTGAGGCCCATCTTGCAATATGGAAACAGAGACTTGATGGTGTGCTCTGAGTGGCCTGACTGTGAACTTCAAATCCAGGAAAATATGGTGCAGTAATCTGTATTGTTGCTTTGTGAAATACAAATACTAGATGATACTATTTGAAAAGGACTGTTGCTACTCATCATATAGCGGAGATGCTGAGTCGCAGATAGTCACAACAGAAAGACTGTCAAAGAAAGCTTACAATATATCCTACATTCCTGTAACCTTCATGGCTTGAACCTTTGTTAGTCATTGTCCTTTACCAACCTGCCCCCTTCCCTGTTCCTATTCTAGCACTACACAGCCCTCTGTTCCAAAAACGCACCCATAACCGTTTTACTTCTCTCTGGCTTTTCGGCCAGCATGTCCACCATTCAGGTAATAGGGTTACGAGAGATCGGCACACCCAACAAGGGGGGTGGTTTGCTTATGGCTGGATTGTGGAGGTGGCATACAAGGAATCAGATTCGAGTTGGATGTCTTGTCGGCAGCAGAGTCTAAATTCAGACCAGTACTGGAATCAGACTGCAAAGGCAGCATCAGGTGAGAGACGGAACACACCCTTCGGAAAAGAAAGCAAAATCAGACGCTCTCGAGTGTAAGTAGCAGACTAGAATGAAATCCAACAAAGAATGAAAAGGGGTTCAGAAGAACATAGAGTATACTGGAGTCATCACAATACCAGATCAGCACCAATGGCAAGTGCAGACAAAGTCCGGACTACCAGGCCTTGAGATGAAACTCTAATATGAAGATTCCCACACTCTGGTTGTCTGGTTTTGATCCCGGTCTCCCTCCTCTTGCACTTTTTGATTGTTGAAATTTTGTCATCACGTTTTATCATTGGCTGCCGATATATCAGTGACAGCCAATAGATCATTCCTCCTGGGCAGTTCTCCTCCCTTTGATACCTTGTTCCAGGGTGCCACCTTTGTGCTGAAAAATGGTAAGCCTTTCACAAACATGCATCCAGCAGGCATTCTCACAGTTTTGTCCCTCAGGATGGCGGCTCTGGCATGTTGCAAACAAGCCTGCTCCCTCGAGGACTCCCTGAGTGGCTTCAGGGCAGACACACACCTGCAGAAAGGATAGCTTTCTTTTTGTGTTTTTCACAGTGACACAGGTTTACTGAAATAATTTGTTTTCGCAGTGCAGAAAGCGGGCTGGCAACAAGTTCCCTCTATCAGTCGTACGCCTTTCACAGTTTGCCCTCTCCAGTGGGAAACAGTGTTCTTCTTAGGACATCTGCCTTCTCCATCGCTTGCATTTTGGGGAAGGGTTTTCACAGAGCACCTCAAAGCATTCTTTTGTGTGTAATGCTGGTGCATCTGTGCCACATGCTGTCTGTTATACTTTGGCATGAACTACATAACTTTACAATGAATATAACAGAAAATGACAAATTCAACAATGGAAAATCCAGGATGGACTGTAACAATATTATGAAAATGACAAATGCTACTCATCAAATAGTGGAGGTGCTGAATCGCAGATAGGTACAACAAAAAGTCTGTCAGAAAATGAGCTTTCAGCCAACAAGGCCTTCATCGGAGATAGAACTCGCACAACTGCAATTCACACACACACACACACACACACACACACACACACACACACACGACTGCAGTCTCTGGCTGAGGATGGGCAGCTAGGTGCAGTCAGGAGGTTAGACAGAGTGTGGGGGAGGGTTAGTGTTAAAGGAGAGAGGTAAAATGACTGTGGGTGCATTGGTGGAATAGAGGACTGTTTAGTGCTGGAATGGAAACAGGGAAGGGGCTAGAGGATAGTAATGAAGACTGATAAATGTTGAGGCCAGGACGGTTACAGGGACATAGAATATATTGCAGGGAGAGTTCCCACCTGCACAATTCAGAAAAGTTGGTAGTGTTGGAAAAGATCCAAATGACACGTGCTGTGAAGTAGTCCCCCATCCCTACCGTGCTATCCCTCCCCTTCCCTGTCACAGCCTCCTCTTTACCCCCACCACCTGTTTGCATCTCCCATTATGCACTGTTGCTTGCAGTGTGGCCTCAGCAGCCAGAGACTAAAGCCAGGTGTGTGTGTGTTGTGGCTAGAGTGTGTTTGTGTATGTTATATCTTCGATGAAGGCCTTGTTGGCTGAAAGCCCAGTTTCTGACAGTCTTTTTGTTGTGCCTATCTGTTACTCAGCATCTCTTGTTATTTGGTGAGTAGCAACTATCCTTTTCATAAATAATTACAAATGAAATTCATGTACATCCTCTCTCTCTCTCTCTCTCTCTCTCTCTCTCTCTCTCTCTTTCTCTCTTGTTTGCCATATTGCTGATAATGAATAAATACAGAAAATAATTTCATAAAAGGCAACATAATATATTGGCAAGACATAAGATAAAATTGTACAATCCTGAACAAATTGCGCAGTTCACAAATTTGACCAAATGCACAACCCAAATCTCTCTAGCGCAGTTGCTAGGGGAATGATGTTCAGTTCAATGTGGGAAAACTATTTATCTCTTCCTGTACCCTTGTGAGCATAACATTATGTAATATTGATAGTACAAATGATTCTAGTTCTGCACATTTTGCTTTAGTTAACATAATTAGCCTGGTGTGTATGTAGGGCAATTGAGGATCATAGTTACAGCCAGCTGAAGCAACAAGCTTGTAGCCAATTTAATGGGCAAATGTTCTTGGTATTATTGGATTGCACGTGGCGATTATCACAGTGTTACTCAGGGTAAAGTATATATTCTATAATATGGAGATCTGAATCGGCATAGTGACTAATTTTAATCAGGAAATTATGTGTTACTCCAGACGGTACTCATCTCCAATACAAGAGAGAAATGTGTCATTTCACCCATGGCAGACACATAATGTGAATCAAGCTGCTCCCTGAGTTGTGTTACTACGTATGTCATGCATACTAGTCCTATATTACTTTTTATCAAATCAATACTTTTTGAAATAACACACAGACATACTGTTTACAAAGCTACACACAAAACTTGTGGACAGACGAGTAAAAATCAAAACACAATAGAATTATAATCAGTACAGATTTAATAATAATTTATTTTTCGCATAATCCTACCAGTTTACTGATGAGAGGTTAACAGCAGTATTACATCTACAGCACAAAAATTCACCTAGTGCAATGCCTTTATTGGGATGGTGATACCTTACCACTAAGGAATGAGCTTGAAGTCTGTGTGGCTGGAAGAATCTACCATTACTGAAATAAACTGTGCTTCTTTCAGTTATTTCTCCCATAGCAAACAGTACAATTGTCTGCAAGATCGAAAACTTCTAATTGGACAGTGATTTAATTGTGTCGGTGGTGCAGTCTGTAGACTTGAAACTCTGGTTGTGCATCACTGTGTGGTATGCAAATGTGGCTTCTTGTGCTGAAAGCTGCTGTTTCACATCTGAACTACCTTCACTGATAAGTAGTTATCATTTCCTTTATTTCAATAGGTAACCCAAATTGTTTGCATGTCCAGTGCTAAATTTCACAGCACAAACTGCCCACTCAGCATTTATCACACTGTTCTTTAGTAAACGAGGACTCCTGCAGATCTTTCTGTTTGGTTTCCACTTGCGGTTTCCCATTTTTAACCCAGGTAATGTGAGGATAAAGTTTATTGAAGTCACTGCTGCAACCACTGGAAACATTACGCTACCATACAACAGTACAACACACTGAAGTTAGAATTCATGCAGTTATTTTCAGAATCACAGTACCATCAATTTTCCAGAAGAAGCAATATATTGTATCGAACTTGAGAACCAATTTAGTTTAATTTTGCCTATGTATGATTTTTTGTATGAATGAAGTATAATGTCAGCCACTAGCATTGTATCAGAACAGTTTAGAAAGAAAAAAAGTCATACTATGCAAAACAAAGATCTGAAACATTTTGCTGTTCCCAAAGAGAGTTTTGTTAAAAATGAGGACCGTCCGGGAAAAATCAGGACAAATGGGAACCCTAATCAAGCAATATACTGACTCATTACTTAAGTTTGTGTATCTGTTTTCTCTGTCATTATCAGGTAAAGAACAAGCAGATTGATGTGTTTTCTGATATTTGAACTTGTGAACTAAAACAAGAGGTCCCATCCCAAACTTACGCAGAAATTAAAAAATCCTTCCTCTTGTGTGGTGTCAACTCTCAAAGCATCATCTTCTTCATGCCACTAATCACTGCCTAGAATCCTATCCAGTTACTCAGATTCCCCTGAACTACGGAATCCATTCACTTAAAACTTCTAAGCTGATAGGCCATGGTAGATGTTTAAAACTGTCCTCTCACGTTTCGTCTCCAACTGCGGGAGACATTCTCCGAGATAAAGTGGCAAACTGCAAAGAGAACTTGACGACGCACTGTTTATATATGTATTACAGTGGGCGCCGCTGTCCATCACAAGGTGTCGGCTATGACACTGTCTCTGGTAATACCAACATTCTCGATTGAAAGTAATTGATCGTAAAGCTTCCGGTGCAACGCTGACATCCAAATTTTATCCAGTTTAATACCTTCATCTTTCCTGTTAAAATTATTACGTTGTTTATCGATCTCGATAACCTCTCTATACATGTGCACATAATAATGCGAGGTTTTAGATATGATGCTTGTCTTGTAGTGGTTCTACCTGCTATATTTATTTCAGTTGTTGTTCTTGGTGTCGATGAACTGCGTTGTTACACTGGCTGAAAAATGGGGTTTGTAATTTGGATACTGACTACAGTAAATAATGTAGCCGACAGACACACAGTTGCAGTTTACAGTCTTTTACTTTCACTTTGCACAACCCCCCAATAATACACAGTTACATATGTACGACCAGTGCACTATTGTTTAATCTTTCCATAAGCCTCATTAATAGTTTGCAGGCAAATCTCCACATACTGCTACAATAGTTTTTTGTTGAACACCTATGAGCAGTAAAAACATAACCACATAGTTCACAGTTCTTCAATTAAATTGAACAGTCACTGTTATTGCTTTAACACACGGCCTATTGGTGTAACACTTATTTCACTGTGAAGTTGATACATTATTGTCCTTCTTAGCAACACAGGTTCCTCGTCTGAAACTTTACAATAATACGCCCAGAAACTACGCATTGTTTAAAGTTAAATTTACAGAAATTACAATTAAATCTTAACTCATTAAATTAACTGAATATATCAAAAAATTGATTCTTTTCAACAGTTTCTTCTACTAAAAGAGTTAAGCTGAATTATTTGTTTAAATCGCGAAATTAACAAATATAGTTATGTAAACATTGCTTTTGACAAAACTGTTAATTACTTTGGAATTAATGAAGGGCTGGTTTTGCTAACATGTTTTCGAACAGAGCCAAATAGATCCTTTAAGAATGCTATTGTTTCGTCTCCCAAATGTTTATAATTAGTACAGAATTTATATTTGTTTATACGTCAACAATAGACTTTAAGTTACGAAACAGTTACTGATTTCACCCTATAACAAAAGATACTAACTAGTAATAGTCAAAATAAGTTAGAAAATCAATTACATACATAAAATTAAGCACAAAAATAGATCTGGTGTTACCTTCTTTAATACTAAGGGCCAACCTTTTTCTTTTATGAAAATGCAGATTATATTCACGCACGTTAATGGTAATTAGTTAAAAATTGAAAAAAATGAATTTAAGGAGGCAGATGGCAAAACAAGAGGGGAATTGAAATCATCCCAGCTTGCTTCGTCACAGTCTCACTGAATTTTATTTCATGGTAACCTCCCTGGTAAACATGTTCTGCTACGGCCGATTTACCCGTGTGACCCAGGTGGCAATTCCTCTTATGTTCAACAAGACAGTTGTTCACACTTCTCTTTGTGGTACCAACCTAAACCAGTCCACAACTGCAAGGAATTTTATATACCCACAGTATAGCCAAAGGGTGTCGAGCATCTTTTGCTGATCTTACTTGACTTATTTCCTGTTGTTCCTGTTGGATAATAGGGCAGCAGTAAAGACCTTCCATTTGGTTCTGTTGGCAGCCAAACATTTCACTTCACTCCATGTTTATGTCTTTTTCGGGCAGCCACATCTACATGTGCCTTGTGAGTTCCAATCCAGTGCTGCCTTTCAACAGCTCCTTGTTGTTTGCATATTGTGTGACCAATCCACCTCCATTTTCTTTCCTTCATTTGTTCACGGATTGGTCACTGGTTTGTCGTCTCCCACTATTCGTCATTTGAAATAACATCTGGCCACCTGCCTAAGACACTGGTTTATGAAGACTTGCACCTGGTTTACAATCTGTTTATTACCTTCCATGTTTTGCAACTATACAGGAGGACTGACTTCACATTGATACTGAACATGTGCAGCTTGGTTCATCTCGAAATGTTCTTATTACGCCAGACAGGGTATAGTTGTACAAAGGCTCCATTTGCCTTCCGTATCCAACTCTTTACATCCTCCTCGGTCCCTCCATCTTTACAGACGGTACTTCCTAGATATACAAAGAAGTCGATTTGTTCCAATTCCTTTCCATACACTGTTAGCTTCACTTGTTTTTCAGATCGCATTTTCATTTCCTTAGTTTTCTGAACATTTATTTTAAGTCCTGCAATTTCTGCTTCCTCTTTCAGTCTTTCCAGCTCTTATTCCATGTCACGTAATCTTTGCGAGAGCAGACAGATATTGTCAGCAAAGTCAAGGTCTTCAAGCCTGTCTTGCATTCCCCACTGAATACATCTTCTCCTACCATCAAATCCTCTTTGCATTATGCTGCCCAGTACCAACAAGAACAAGGTAGGTGACAGAATACATCCCTGCCTCACCCCAGCATTTGTTTGGATAGATTCAGTAAGTTTCCCATTGTGTAGCACCCTACATTCATATCCATCATACATGGCTTTAATAATATTTATTACCTTTGGTGGTATTCTATATTCTTCCAAGGTATGCCATATAACTCTCCTATTAAGAGTGTCAAATGCCTTTTCCCAACAGGGTCAAGGATTTTTCACCTGCCTCGAGATGACTGTTGTTCTCATCATTTCATCATCATTCATGAAAGTGGTGAGATTGGACTGAGCAAAGGTTGGGAATTTGCACGGACATTGATAACCATGCAGTTGAGCGCCCCACAAACCAAACATCATCATCATCATCATCATCAAATGCTTTTTCAAAAGCAATAAATGTTAGGTAGAGTGCGTTCTGCAATTCTGTATTCTGGTCAAGTATTATATGCAGTGTGTTGATGAGATTGGTGCCACTTCTATGCACTCTAAACCCAGTTTGCTCTTTTCTCAGTCGTGCCTCAACTGAGTCCTTGATTCGATTTAGCATAAATCTACAGAGTATTTTACTTGATACAGATAGGAGGGTGATGCCTCGCCAGATATTACAGTTGGTAGTATCCCCTTTCTTTGGCAACTTAATAATCAGCCCTTCTTTCCAATCCTTTGGTATTTTCTCTTCTGACCCTATCTTCTCAAACTGTGGATGCAGTAGATTTATGGTGGTGCCAATGTCTGCTTTTAGCAACTCCGGTGCAATATTATCCATTCCTGGAGCCTTCCTGCTCTTTATCTGTTTAGGAGATACCGTATTTATTCGAATCCAAGCCGCACTTTTTTTCCGGTTTTTGTAATCCAAAAAACCACCTGCGGCTTAGAATCGAGTGCAAAGTAAGCGGAAGTTCTGAAAAATGTTGGTAGGTGCCGCCACAACTAATGTCTGCCGTCGAATATATGTAGCGCTACACAGGCATGCTTTCCAGGCACAAAGATAAATACTGGCGCCAAAACCTCTGCCTCAGTAAATAAATTAAAAAAAAATAGGTGGGAGACGAGCTTTTTTCTCTGCCCCGAGTTTCGACCACTGCATTTTCATACATTATCCAACGAAGTAAATACAAATTCCGTATTGTTCGTCTTCGAATGTAGCAGCCTTTCAATGTACTATGAAAATCCGACTGGCAAGACTGTTTGGAATGTTTGTCTGTCAATAAGGTTAACTCTACGTTCTGAATTTTTTCCTACCTGTGACAAGAGGTGGTTGCTAATAGGAACTTTTATGAATTGTGAATCACATGCAGTATTCTCTTCACCATAAGAATAATACAAAAGTAAACATTTTGCCATGTATTCTTTCGTGTTTGCTGCTATCTCATTTAAATCCTATCTGCCTAATAAACTACAAAACTAAGAGCGAGACAACAGCAAATGTGGAAGAATATACATATCATGTCATGTTTATATTCGTATTATTCTTATGCCGACTAGTGATACAGTCAGAAATGAAGCACAGCAACTGACTAAATTTTTAAATCTAATTTCTGTTCAGAACGTAATGTACTAAAGAGGCGTCTACAAAGATTTTCAAACGGAGAAAAATTTTCGATAAACTCGTTTAGAACATCTTCTATCATACGCTGTCTATTATTTGGTTCTTGTTTATCATTATCAAAGAAAGCAGCAGTGTAAGTAACAATAAATAGCAGTCTCTTGCCATTGTTTCGCTAATGAGATGATTCCTCTCTTTTCTTTTAATTGTAAGCGGCGGTAGCACGCACAAAAGCAAGTCATGCCGCGAGCGGCGACAGGCCGTAAACACTCATTATCAGAATGCGACAAACAATGCATGACACAGTACAATAATGCATTTTCAGCTGAGAGTGACGTAAAAACCTATACCAAAGAGAATGGCACTTATCAGATCAAAGAAAAATAAGCAATCATTTCAAACCAGACGAAGCACGTGAAAAAGGAAGGGTAGTCGTATAAATACGGATGGAGCGCCTGACGCATAGCAATGCCTACCTGGTAAAGCTTAACTGCTGAGCTTATGGCTCGAACCAAACTACTGTAGCTGTATCGTCATTCATTTGATCTAAATTGTGTCTCATATTACAATGGACCAACTTTGTTTCGATTTGGAGGTGGGGTCTAAAACTTTTCTCTCCCCTTGAATTTCGAGTCTCAAATTTCAGGTGCGGCTTAGATTCGGGAAATTTTTTTTTCTTTGATTTCGAGTCTCATTTTTCAGATGCGGCTTCAATTCGAGTGCGGCTTAGATTTGAGTAAATACGTTATTTTAATTTCAGTCTTAGTTGGTGTGTTTACATTGATTCTGTCACTAGCATCTGGAAAATGCCATTGCCTCTCCCTCTCTTCAGATTGCTCTCTGTTGAGGACTTCAGAAAAATGTTTTCTCCGTCTTCTAAGTTGGTCTTCTTCTGCCATCAACAGTCGAACCTACTTGCTTTTCACAGGCCTGTTCTTCTTGAAACCTTTTTTGGGCAACATTATGGTGATGTGATACAGTTCTTTTGCATCATCCCTTCCTGCAGCTGTCTTTGCTCTCAGAGCTTGCTCACCCGTCCACTTTCTCTTATCATTCCTCACAGTCCTCTTTGTTGGAGAGTCAGTAGCTGCATATTCACCTTGCATTCGAGTTTTCTGCTGTCTTGTTTTACTCATATTTAATTTTGCCTTAATCTCCTTCGTACAGCTGGTCAAATTCCACGTACGCTCAGACATCCAATATTTCTTCAGATGGTTTTTAAAGCCAAGGACCTGTTTGCTCACATTGCAATAGATGTCCTTAATCTGAGTCCATGTATCATCAACACTATTTTCATCATTTTCCTGTGGTTCTTGGAGTGCCTCATAGCAGTTCCTTTGGTCAATGCAGAAAGCTTCTTGTTTTGCTGTTATTCTAAGTTTTCCCACATCATATTTTTTGTTCTGTTGTTTGAACTTTCTGTTTGTAGCCATGATTTTTAGTCAAAAATTTGCAACAATAAGGTAGTGATCACTGTCAACACCAGCCCCACGTTTATTGCCAATCTTAATATTCTTTTATTTTCCTGGTAGGTCTAAAAATAGTTTCCACCCCATACTTGCTCAGCACTTTCCCAATGCGATCTGTGACCTTACTAAAGAACAGAAGAAAAACCTTGTCGTTGGGCGATTGTTGTTCGTCATAGTTCCTGATTCTCTGCCTAGTGCGAAGTGCTCGATCTATATCCTTGCTAGAATACCCATTCTTCACGAAAGATGATGGTAGATGTTTAATCTGCTCTTTTAAATAAACAGATTCACAAATTTTGTACACCCTGTGTACCAAGGTTTTTATTGCAACTCTTTTTTTTGTCTTGTGCGGTGGTGTGAATCTTTATGCAGATAACGATCAGTATGTGTGGCCTTTCTATACACCTTACAGCCCAACATTCTGTCCCGTCGTTTAATCACAGACGTGTCCAGGAAATTCAATTGCCCATTACTCTCCGTCTACATACGAAATTGGATTTTTGGATTAATGCTGTTTAGATGTGTCACGAAGGCATCCAACGCCTCTGCTCCATGTGTCCATACTACGAACGTGCCATCAACATAGTGATACCGTCTGGCTGGTCTCCTACTGTCAGTCTGCAATGCCCATTGTCTCCATAAACAAGTTAGCCACAGCAGGACTAAGAGGACTGCTCATAGCCACCCCCTATAAAAGTTACTATTGTATTGAAAGTAGGTTGTGTAGAGGCATTGTCGGAATAATGCCACAATATTGGTAGGAAAAATATCCGCTATGGATAAGATAGCTTTGTTTACTGGAATCATGGTAAATAATGAGACAGTATCAAAACTGATGAGGATATCATCCAGGCCCACACTCATTTCCATTAACTTATCAATGAAATGAGCAGAATTTTTTTAATATGACTGTCCATCCTACCAACATAAGGTTGCAGCAATGAGGCTAACTCGTGTGTGGGACTGCCTGTAGCACTGACTGTTGGCCTCAACGGAACCTCACGTTCATGCACCTTGGGTAACCCTTGTGGTCGAGGTGGGTATGCTTCTGATTTACAAAGCAGCTTCTTATCGTTGGAGGACAATGAAGACGTTTTCACCAGTCGATTGGTCATTTTTAAATTCTTCATAGTCAGATCCTTTTGAAGATTTTTTGTGATTGGATGGAACCAAAATGCCATTGATCTTTCCATAATAGTCTTCACTGTTCAATATGATGGTGCATTACCCTTATCTGCGTTTATATCTCTCAGTGCCTTCCTTTGTGCCTGTGACAATTTACTGTTAGGTGGCTTACATGTACATAAAATCTTAGCTGTTTCCGTCCTAATTACATCAGCGGACTGCTGGTCTGGGGTATGTCTGTGGGTACGTTTTGGGGTCTCACAGCAAAATTGCCTCCTTTGACTAGTACAGAAATTTCAACTTTTGATAAATCTTTATCAGACAGATTAACAACAGTTCGAGAATTATCCTCAACTGAATCTCCCAAAATGTTCTTCTGTAAGTTAGCAAACTACTTCTTCTGTCTGTTTACTGATATTTCTGCACTAACTTCCATAGTTTTGAATGTCAGACCATCAATCTTATTCCGGTCACCACTCTTCATAGCATTACTAATAACCAAGTGGAGATAAAAAAGCTTACTGCTGGTTTCTGTCAGAGCTCGCCACATCTGATGAATCCTCTTCCGTAACATTGCAGATTCCATACGGTTGTAAATATGATGAGCCTGAGACGAGCAAAACATCCTCTTCACCTTCAGAAATTTTGGAACCGTCGAATTGTCCCTACAGTGTAACAGGAAGGTGAGAGTACACAGTTGTTGTGCTTTCTTCTTGCACATTCCTTGAAATTGTTGAACCGATGCTGACATATCCTTCCTGTAGAGGCATTTGATCGTACAGTGTAGGTTTCACGGCCGGTATTGTCTTCACTTCAAACTTCTGGGCTGATAGGCCGTGGTTGAGACGTTTCGTCTCCGGCTGTGGGAGACATCCTCTGAGGTAAAGTGGCAAATTGCAAAGAGAACTTGAGGAAGCACTGCTTATATAGGCAGTACAGAGGGCTCCACAGTCCATCAAGTGGCGTCGGCTATGGACTGTCTCTGGTAATGCCAACCTTCTCGATTGAAAGTAATCAATTGTCACGCTTCTGGTGCAGTGCTGACATCCAAATTTTATCCAGTTTAACACCTTCGTCTTTCCTGTTAAAATTATTACTGCTGACCAAAATTATTATAGGTTTTGTGATTTATACTTGGTTTCCAAGAGTACCACCTCAAAATCTTATAGTAAAAGAGACAATAAGCACATTGATGTTGATATCATGGGAGAGTTTTGAACCTTCCCTTATGAGATAAACTTTCAAATACAAACAGGTCTCTATTTACAAAGGACTAAAACTAGTGTATCTAATCCGTTGTTAAACTCATAGATTCCAGCAAACAATTCAGAGCATAGGCACTAACCTACAACAACAATAATCATGTGGGTTTGATGCCATGCCATTTACTTTGCTTTTAGTTGTATGTAAAGAAAAGGAGGGGGGGGGGAGGGGGGCACTTAATAGAAAAAGAAGTAACACGGCAGAAATTTTGGATATATTAGATCTTTGCCGCTACGTTATTAATAGTGCACTTTAGCAGATAGTTGTGTAGTACATAAAATGTAATAAATCTTACAGTAATGGAAATTGTGGGGTGAAAATAATAAACAAGAAGGCAACTGCTCACTTGCAGCTGATTGATGCATGTTGCATAGACATTTCTATCAGCACACAGGTATTACCAGTTTTTGCTGAGTACGAAAGTGACATCACTGAAGATGGGCTATTTACCCAAACACTGTTTTGGCAAATAATAACTTTTGAACAGCAGCTCATGGTGTACATCAAGATATCCTTAATAAATACGAACAAGCTGTGAAACAAACTGCATCAATCACACCAGTCTGCCCTTACAGCAAAGTGTTTGCATTTCCCACCATTCTTTGTTATGCAATAAAAATTATTACAAAATAAAAGATTGAACAAGTTAACAAAAGCCTTACCGCCTGCAAATCGTCGATAGAATGGTTTGAACTTATGTTTGTCATCCCTCAAATGAAAGCTCCATTTTCTTAGTGTATTTTGGGAATGATATGATCTCTTTGTCAACACTGAAAAAGTGAAAGTTGAGGTAAAGTTTTTGATCTGATGGTGCTTGTGGAGTGTGTCACTGGCATTTTATTCATGAGACTATTAGGTCGAGTTCCAGTTCTCCCAAAACTGGAAAAGTGTGAAGATATACCACAGATTCATTACTGAGATACTTGTGCTAGTAGGCAGCTGTGGCATAGGGCTATAGGGCACATTGAAAAAACATATGGTGGAATGCTTCATCATATAACTTTCTGCTTCTTCAGTTTTCCCAGTGTGCATCATGAATGAAATCTTTTATGGTGAAAGGCCTGATTGTCTTGTCAAATCATACAGCCATTCACCCAAGAACTTTTCATTCAACACTCTGATTAGCTACACTGTAGAAGACTCTGAGTTAAATTGGTTTATAAACAAGGCTTACTTTAGGTTGATTTACAAATATTGTAATGACATGAAGCAGCAGCCTATAAAGTTTTTGTTAAATTTAAACTCTTGAAAGAAGATAGAGCATTACCCATGGCCACGTATACTCAACATTTGCTTTCACTAGTTTCTAATCCATTACCTGCTTATTAGTCTAATGTTTGTGTACTATATTATTTGGCTGTACTTTTTTTTTTCCAGAATGGACTTTCACTCCGCTCAGTGGCAATGTGCTCAGTGAGGGATACATCACAGCTGTTGGCACAGGCAGTTCAACATATGTCAGATGATCATCCTGAGTACCAGTTAGCTCTCCACATGGTGGACGCTATACATGACCTGTCAGATGATGTGGACCTCACCTCGTGACAGTAATACTTCTGGAACATAGGAATAATTGTAACAGCCAATGCCATGTTAATGAGACTAGTGCATTTTATATTTATAGTTAGTCTTATCTTTTCCATCACACTTCTTGTCACTTCATGCTGATCTTAGTTAGCATTGTATCTCTTCAAGCATCCGACTTCTCGTATCTCAAACCCACTCATTTACTTATGGATAACTTTATATGTTTCTTGTTATTTCCCCTGTCTTCGTCCATATTCCATAGAAGGGATAGTTAAACAACAATCACTGTAAAGACAAATATCCAAAAATCAATTGTCGCATTCCTTTAGCATTTTTATCATTTGACTTTTGAATGTATTATTAAGCAGTAATCGATAACATTCTCTCTTTCTCTCTCTCTCTCCCTCCCTCCCTCCCTCCCTCCCTCCCTCCCTCCCTACCGCCTCACCCACCACCTTGTACTTACACTACTCCACCTCCCTGTAAGCCAAAGTGTAGGTCCCTTTACAAATGTGTAAAATTTACATACACTGTTTCTTTACAAAGAATTAAAAGAAACCTACAGGTAATGTCACAAAAAAAAAAAAATTGATGGTGATATCTGTCCCTTTTTTATTCTGTTTGTTGGAAAACTCCTCTATGCCATGCAATGTCTTCGTGCCAAATCGATATTAATATTTGCCTCCAGCCTTGAGCTGTTACAGCTGTTATTATACTATGTATTGTATTTTGGAAAAGATGATTTTGTCTCAAATCACCACAATGACTTTAGTCGATCATTTTTAGTAATATTTTAAAAATTTTAATTTGGTCTCTATCTGTTTGTCAACCTTATATTGTTGCAATATTTATTGGAGACCACAGTGAAATTAATGACAAATACTGGTGGAAAAAAAATCTCTTTTTATGTTTTACATGGTATATGCAATTTTTCATCTTGGTGCACGGATATGTTCCTTTTTGGCTAACACCATGGAAAAGAGTTATAAATTGACAGCATTTGCAGTATAGAATATGTAACTGAAATTCTGTGTGTTTTATGTAATGTATCTGTCAAGTCTCATTCTCTGATTTTGTCAGAAATGTGTGATTGTTTTCTTTCCTTGATGACACATTCACTTAAGTGCTGAATTGGCGAACCAGTGTATGAAAAGCACTGTAACCAACAATAAAACTTGCTTAATTCTAAGTATTTGAAATCAGTTACACCAGAGCAGCTTGGGTAATGAATTCAAATGTTAATGCCTACTGAATTTTTACTGAAAGAAATTGAAAGGTATAGTAATCTTATTTTGTACGAAGATAAGCATAATTTATTTTGTCTGGAGAAAAATAGCACAATATGGCAGTGCCACAGTGTTTACTGTTACATGTGGCTCCTAATATTTTGCAGTAATTATTTTTATGTATGTAAATTTTCTAATTTATTGAGTTTTATGTGTAATTTATGTAAATAAAATATGTAAGAGTAGCACCAATGGCATGTGATGAAAAATGTGGTCAACTGTGTACATAAGGTAAGATATTTGACCAGATATGTTGTGTCTGATAATTGTACATTTTGAAAATAAATTTTTTATTTAAATTGTTTTTTTTAACAATACAAAAGTGTAACGACGTAAGCTGTATAATATATTCCTATAGACTAAGATACATTGTTCAACACAAAAATTGTTAGGGAAGCGAAGTGAGCTAAACCAAGTGAATTTGGAACTATTGAATTTGAAACATACGAAATATTGGGCCCCAAAGTGGAGCGGTTCCCAGCATTATTCAAGCATGTAATTTTCACAGCATATGTGTGTTATAACCTTTAATCACTAATAAATTGCGTGGATTTACAAAAGTAGAAACAATAGCGGGTTACATGCTACTAACTCCGTATCTGTCATTCGACTGCCGCGCCGTGACATGCGGCCGGCATCGTTCATAGCCAGGTGGCGCTCCCGCGCTCGGCTGAGCTGCGGAGCGCCTCTATCGCCGTGTTCGCGTACTGACGTAGCGGCACTTTTAAATCTCGTGGCACTGTCACAACACTTTTCCCCCCCTTTGAAAAAAAACACTCACATCCTTGGAGACATGGACAGTGCGGAGACATCCATGGCCTCTTGGGAGGACCCGAGAAGATCCCGCGGAGAAACACGAGAGTATGGTAGAAAATGTCCAGAACGGAAGCTTGCGCGTGGAACGTGCCTCCTGGACGAGATGATGGGTGAAAACTCCGGAGCAGCATCCATAGGTGTTGTGGACCTGGGGGTGTGCTCCAGCGAGATGGGTCCCGGACAAGGCGGTGTCGCGACTGGGGCCGGTTCCGGCGTACTCGGAAGCGTGAGCGACGTCTGCTGCAGCAACACGCACGGAAAATCAGCAGCAGCGACAGGACTGGCTTCTTGGGCTGGTGGAGGCGAAAGAAGGGGCGGTGGCACCGGCGTGGCCATCACTCGTGGGCGCATCTGGTCGTAATGGCGAACAACCGTGCCGTCGTCCGTACGTATTTCACAAAGCCGGCGGCCGCGAAGAGCCTGGACCACCCCTGGAATCCATTTAGGGCGAGATCCATACCCTCGTGCCCACACGTCGGCGCCCACCGAGTATTTTCCCGCACTAGGGGACACAGCACAAGGCCTGACAGGGTGAAGCAGGTGCAGTAGAGTGCGCGGTTGGCGGCCATGCAAGAGTTAAGCTGGGCTGCGATCACCCAGAGGCGTGAAGCGATAAGAACTCAGAAATTGCAACAGAGCATCATCTTTGGAAAAATCACTAAGGAATTTTTTCATCTGGCTTTTGAAAGTGCGGACAAGGCGCTCGACCTCCCCATTCGATTGCGGATGGAAGGGCGGTGCTGTAACATGATGAATCCCTTGTCCAGTACAAAAATCACGGAAGGCCTGCGAAGAGAACTGAGTGCCATTGTCCGTGACAATCGTGGATGGAAGACCTTCTAGCGCAAAGATTTTGGACAAAGCCAGCGTCGTCGCCGCAGTGGTGGGCGACGGTCATCGAACAACAAACGGAAACTTCGAGAAGGCGTCAATCAACAGTAGCCAATAAGTGCTGAGGAAGGAGCCGGCAAAGTCAGCGTGCACCCGTTCCCACGGCTGCGCCGGATCAGGCCACGGAGAGGGCATTGTACGGGGTGCAGCCAGTTGTTGAGCACACTGACCACACGCAGCGACCATGTGGGCGATGTCCGAATCAATACCGGGCCAATAAACGTGCCAGCGGGCCAGGGACTTAGTCCGAGAAATCCCCCAATGGCCTTCAGGCAATAGTTTGAGAACATCTTTGCGAAGAGAGGCTGGCACCATGACCCGTGGAGATGCGCCATCCGTGGCCAGAAGAACAACACCCTCACGAACAGACAGACAAAGGTGCAAGGCGTGGTAGTTGCGAAGGGGATCCGATGCCCAGCCCTGGGTCCTGTCCGGCCAACCCCGTTGAACAAAACCTGACGCAGGACCGGGTCCCGCGCAGTAGCCGACGCGACCTGCGAACCTGTAAGTGGAAAACCCTCCACCGCACGACGTTCTTCCTCATCAATGTGGAAACAGAGTAGTTCATCTCGATCGAAAACCAGGTCGAGGCCCATCGGCAAACGCGACAACGCGTCAGCGTTGGTGTGCTGGGCCGTGGGGCGATAGTGGATCATATAGTGAAAACGAGACAAGTATATGGCCCAGCGTTGCAGGCGGTGAGCTGCCTTATCCGGAAGCGACACCGAGGGGCTGAACAGAGAGACCAGCAGCTTGTGGTCGGTGATGAGGTGAAACTTAGAACCATACAAAAAAACGCTGAACTTTTTTAGAGCATAAATGATAGCGAGCGCCTCCTTTTCGATTTGAGACTAACGCCGTTGGGCATCGTTGAGGGCCTTGGAAGCGTAGGCGATGGGTCGTTCCGACCCATCCTCATACCGATTGGCGAGAACAGCCCCTAGGCCATATGGTGACGCGGCAGTCGCCAGAACCAAGTGCTGACCCGGACGGAATGTGGCAAGACAAGGCGCCGACTGCAAATGAACCTTCAGGCGGACAAAAGCCTGCTCACACTCGTCGGACCAACAGAAAGGAACGTTTTTGCGTAACAGCTGATGCAGAGGATGAGCCACGCCGCCGCGGATGGAATGAATTTGTGATAGTAAGCAATCTTGCCTAGAAACGCCTGAAGTTCTTTGACCGTAGACGGCCGGGGTAGAGCGGTAATGGCCACAACGTGCTGTCATAGAGGACGTATACCCTCACGGGACAAGTGGAAACCAAGATACACAATGGAGGGTTGGAAGAACTGTGACTTGTCCAGATTGCACTTCAACCCAGCCGAATGCAGAACCCGAAACAGGGAACGCAAATTGCGAAGGTGCTCCTCAGTGGAGGCCCCCCGTGACGACAATGTCATCCAGGTAGTTGATGCAGCCGGGAACGGAAGCCATGAGCTGTTCCAAAAACCGCTGAAAAATGGCCAGCGCGCTAGCGACGCCAATTGGTAACCGCTGGTACTGATACAACCCACAAGGAGTGTTGATGACCAGAAGTTCCTTGGAAGACGCATCCAACGGCAACTGATGGTACGCCTCCGATAAGTCAAGTTTGGAAAAGAACTGGCCCCCAGCGAGCTTGGTAAATAACTCCTCAGGACGGGGAAGAGGATAAGTGTCGATGAGGCTCAGCATTGACAGTGGCTTTAAAATCACCACACAACCGCAGACTCCCGTTTGGTTTAGAAACCACCACGATTGGCGATGCCCATTCGCTGGAGGTAACAGGAAGGAGAATCCCCGAAGCTGTTAACCTGTCTATCTCAGCTTTGACAGGTGCACGCAACGCCATTGGAATAGGGCGTGCCCGGAAAAACTTAGGGCAAGCTGTAGGTTTAAGAGTAATGTGGGCTTCAAAATATTTGGCACGACCCACACCAGCAGAGAACACAGATGAGAATTCAGAACACAATCCATCCAGCTGTTGATACGGAATATCCTCAGATATAAGGTGCACATCATCATCAATGGAGAACTCGAATAACTGGAAAGCATCATAACCGAACAGGTTTTCAGTGCCCGCATGATCCACCACATAAAACGTGAGGGGCCTAACAACAGACTTGTAGGCAGTGGAAGCATCAAACTGGCCAACGATAGGAATTTTCTGCTTATTATAAGTTTGTAGATTTCGCGTAACTGGAGACAAGGGAGGGGAGCCCAACTCCAAATACGTGCGAGAATTAATGAGAGTTACTGCAGAGCCAGTGTCCACTTGCATGCGAATGTCTTTATCCAGAACACGAACAGTAACAAACAACTTATTTGTTTGAGAAATCACACAGTTAACATCCATGTCTGATGCCTCATCCTCGTCGACAGGAACTTTAGGGGACTGACACACAGAAGCAATGTGGCCTTTTTTCCTACATGAAATACACGTGGCCCAACGTTTTGGACACGCGGCCCTGTCATGCTGTACGAAACAACGTGGACAAGAAGGAAGTACGGAACGAACCTGCTTCTGTGGTTGCTGTTTCCGCTGCGAGCGTAGCGGCCCAACGCGACGTTGTTGACGCGAGTGAACCGCCGCCACATCATCGTTCCTCTGTGAAACAGGCAAATTGTCCGCGTCGAAAGTGGTCTGTACGGCGCCTACATCACGCCACGCGTCTATTTGCGCACCAGACACTTCAAGAGATTGAGCGATGCTGAGAACTTCCGACAACGATGGGTTTGGCAGTTGTAAGGCACGTTGCCCAACTTCTTTATCAGGAGCAAGCCGTAGAATAGCGTCCCGAACCATTGAATCAGCATAAGACTCATGATGAGTGTCCGTGACAAACTGACATTTCCTACTCAGACCGTGTAGCTCCGTCGCCCAAGCCCGGTAAGATTGATGGGGCTGTTTATGACACCGGTAGAACGCCACGCGGGCGGCCACGACGTGGGTGTTTTTTCGGTAATAGTTAGACAATAAGTCACACATTTCCTGGAAGGACAGAGAGGCACGTTCCCGCAGAGGGGCTAACGGAGATAGCAGCTGATAGATCTGTGGGGAAATCCAAGATAGAAATAACGACTTACACAGAGGAGTGTCGACAACGCCGAAAGCCAAGAAGTGTTGCCGCAAATGCTTCTCATAATCCTCCCAGTCTTCAGCGGCCTCGTCGTAAGGAGGGAACGGAGGCGGAGAAGAGGAAGACAGACGATGAGTAAGCGACGTCGACAACGCCTGAATAGCAGCCGTCAGCTGAGTTTGCTGTTCAATGAGCACTTGCAGAAGCTGTTCCACGTCGGCCCCGACACGAACACACAATTCCACAACGCAGGAAAAAAAATATCCGACCTCGTCGCCAAAAAGTGTTATAACCTTTAATCACTAATAAATGGCGTGGATTTACAAAAGTAGAAACAATAGCGGGTTACATGCTACTAACTCCGTATCTGTCATTCGACTGCCGTGCCGTGACATGCGGCTGGTGCCGTTCATAGCCAGGTGGCGCTCCCGCGCTCGGCTGAGCTGCGGAGCGCCTCTATCGCCGTGTTCGTGTACTGACGTAGCGGCACTTTTAAATCTCGTGGCACTGTCACAACAATGTGGTCAGGCCCATTATCTGCTCAGGTGTTCAAGACATGATCAGAAAGATTATAGCCCAGTAAGGGTTTTCAGTTCTTACATTAGAAAGTGATTGCTCTTCAAAGTGTGCTCATGAGCACTGGCAATTTACTAGTGATAGACATATGACAGTGGTTCGTAAATGTGGAAATAATGCAATAACTTCTGTTACACTTGTGGTGAACTGACATTTTCTGCAAGTTAGTGCCCTTCAATGCTGTCTATGCAATAGCAAACCATATTTACTGTATTTTGGCTGCAAGACTAAGAACCTGCATATATTTCATGAAATAACACTAATTGCATGGATGTGTGGAAAAGACATACCATTTTGATTGCCAATTATTTGTTGGGAATCCAAAGACCATACTGGTAACTAGTAGTTCTCCATGCAGAAAAAAACTTAACAGTTCTACACTACAATATAAGGGGTATTCAAAAAGAAATGAGCCGATGCATAATTACAGAAACCAGTTCCTGCGTGTTAGAAGTATTCACCCTGGCTGTTGAGACATTTGTCCCATTGTGACACAAGGCGGTGAATGGCTGTCTCGTAAAATTCCCAGGGCTTCGATGTTAACCAATTCTGGACGTACAGCTGAACGTCATTGTCCGAAGTGAATCATTTGCCCCTCAGAGCCTTTTTAAGGGGTCCAAAAATGGCGTAATCTCAGGGAGAAAGGTCCAGACTGTGTGGAGGGTGGCCGAGAACCTCCCATTTGAATTTCTGCAGGAGTTCCGTGACTGTGTTGGCTGTATGAGGCTTTGCATTGTTGTGGAGCAGAATGACCACACGGGTGAGATTGCCAGGTTGTTTTGATTTGATCGCTTGGCGAAGGGTGATCAAGGTTTGCTAGTAACGCCGGGCATTCACTGTTGTCCCCTGCTGCAAGAAGTGAATCAGAAGGGTGCCATCTTGGTCAACGAAGAATGTCAACATAACCTTTCCTGCACTCTTGTGGATGGTGATGTCCAGATGTACATGCAGAACTGGTTAACATCGCAGCCCCAGAAATTTTACGAGGCAGCCATTCACTGCCTTGTGTCACAGTGGGACAGGTGTCTCAACAGCCAGGCTCAATACTTATAACATACAGGTACTGGTTTCTGTAATTATACCTCCGGCTTGTTTCTTTTTGAACGCCCCTTATATATGCTACAGAAGTTCACATATACTCCATGACAAAGAATTTCCTTTGCTTGAACCTCCAGAAATGGTTTCTGTGAGGTCTAATAAATGCTTATCTGCAGATGGACAACAGTGCACTTTGAGAGTTGCAGATTTCATTCCAAGCACATACTCCTTTATTCCAAAGTTGGTTCAAGGGAAGCTCAGTTATCTCACCAGTGACCTAGAACTTACTAAAAATAAGGAAGAACTTTTGGCATCACAGTAAAACAACAGGAGTGTCTAAAACACACTGTGAGAGTGTCCATATTTCCTAGTAAAGGTAAAGAAGCCATTGTTTAAAACAAAGGGCGATCTCTTGTATTGCAAAGGCGTATATGGTCTGATGAATGTAGTTAATGTGATTCTCTGTCTTAAATAATGGCAACTGTTGATTGATGCTTCAAGGACAAGTCAGAAGGCAGTGCTTTTACACAATGCAAACATGTTGTCTTCTGCTACTGTGGAGTATATTACCCAAAAAAAAGAATCATATATGTACATGAAAAACGTTTTAGTGGGAGTAGACCGTCCAAAATTCCAATGGGAAGTATGTGACAATTTTAAAGTTCCTTCCTCATTATTGGGAAAGTAATGTGGCTATTCTTGATCCACATATGTAGCTGAGGTAGACTGTTGGAGAATGAGGAGAAATCAGAGTGCCACCTATTATCTGTTTGTACAGGGTACTGTTACTTGTAGCTAAAAAAGGTATTGTAGTGACAGATGAGAACACACCCATGTAAAATCTTCATGTGTGTTTTCAACAAAGTGTATTCTGAGTTAAGAGTATTAATCTTCTCTCTTAATGTTCCAAATGTTGTTGTTTTCAGCCCAGTGATTGGTTTCATCCAGCTCTCCATGCTAGTCTATCATGTGCAAATCTCTCTATTCCTGGAGAGCTATTGTCTTGGTATATCTGTGCAATTTTGCTAATACAGATTATAATAATCTAGAATATTAACATTTGATTCCAAGTAGGGAAAAGGTAAGAGGATTTAAGTACAATGTTTGATACCTGGGGATTAAAAACACATCAGTATATGTTTAGCATATATATGTGTCTCAGTATTCGCTAAATTTAAATTGCTTTTGTTTGCAAACTAGTAGACTGCTAGCCCACATGTATATACATACATGTGTACACAGTTGGATTAAAGAAGACCTCTCACCAAAAAGCAGAAGCATTTTGAGTTGTCGATAGACACACACAAAAGAAAGAAAACTTGCTAGCTTTCAGAGTTATCTTTTGATGAACTTGAGTAATAAAAAAAAAAAAAAAAAAACCACACACACACACACACACACACACACACACACACACCTACGTGGTACCAGCTGGACTAGCAGTACCAATGCTTTTTTTCGGCAGGTGGACTGGTTGTCGTGGGGATCGTGTCAGGTGGCGTGAGTAGAGGGAGAGGGAAACAGGGAGGAGGGACTGAGGTTGGGTGGCTAGCAGCTCAAAGGGGGCAGCCAGTTTGCTGGCTAGAAATGTGGGAGGGAGAGGTGGCAGGTATATGGGCTGTCACAATTGTCATGGCCAGTGGCAAGTGGCAAGTGGCACATGCTTCTAGTGACACGGGGACATGAATTGGGAAGGGATGACAGGATGGAGGATGAGAAACTGTTGGGTGGAGGTGTCGAGACAGTGGGTTACCTGAGATGAGACCAAGACAGCTACAGGAGCAATGGCTGTGTTGTAGAGATAACTCCCACCTATGAAGTTCAGAGAAGTTGGCAGTGGAGAGGAGGATCTAGATGGCTCGCGTTGTCAAGCAGGCATTGAAATTGAGCATTTTGTGCTCAGGTGCGTGTTGCGCCACCGGGTGGTCAACTTTATGCTTGACAACAGTTTGGTGGTGGTCATTCATCCTGGTGGACAGCTGGTTGGTAGTTGTGCCAATATAAAAAGCTATGCAGTGTTTGGGTTGGTATGTGACGTAACTGCTTTCACAAGTGGTTCAACCTCTGATGGGGTAGGATAGAACTCGATTAGGAGATGCTGGGTGGCTGAATTGAATTGCATAGGTCTTCCATCTTTACCTGCCACAGGGATATGATTCCGGTGGCAAGGGGTTGGATGTGGGAGTGGCATGAGGTTGGACTGTGTGTTATGTGGCTTGAGTGGACGATGGAATACCAGTTTAGGAGCTGTGGGAAGGGTGTTGAGTAGGATGTCCCTCATTACAGGGCATAATGAGAGAGAATCAAAACCCTATTGAAGAACATGCTTCAGTTGTTCCAGACCAGGGTGGTATTGGGTGAAAAGTGGGTCACTCCTTTGTAGCTGATTCTTGAGGGTGGTGGGAGGGTTGCGAGTGTGTGAGGATATAGATGGGAAATTATTTGTAGACTAGGTTTGGTGAATATCGTCTATCTGTGAAGGCCATTGTGAAGCATCCAGCATACTGGGCAAGGTTTCTAGGTTGTAGGTGAGAGATTTTTTTTTTTGTGTGTGGAAGTAATGACAGCTGTCAAAATGCAGGTACTGTTGTACTGTTCGTGATTATGGACAGAGGTGTGGATGGACACATCAGAGAGGTTGGGATCACCAACCAGAAAGGTGACACTTTGGGCAGAGGAGGACCAGGTGAAGTGGACAGGAGAAAAAGTGTTGTGTCAGGATATAGTTAGTATGTTTGTGAGGCATGAGGTGGTGGGTTTGGAGTCTTCAGGACATTTGGAGGGGTAATGTTTGATAGCTGCAAGGCCATTGGCATGGTGTATAGGGAGGTGGCATCAACAGTGATGATTAGGGATCCAGGAGGTAAAGGGTGAGGATGGTGAAAGTCAGTGATGGCAGTGGTTAGTATCTTTGATGTGAGACTAGGTTTTGGTAGTTGATTGGAGGTATTGGTCAGGAGGAGCAGAAATTCATTGAGTGGGAGCACAATAGCCAGCTACTGTGGGCATCCAGGATTGTTAGGTTTGTGGATTTTGGGGAGCATATGGAAGATGGGTGTGCAGGCTGGAGTTGGGGTGAGGAGGGAGATGACAGGTGAGAGTTTCTGGGAAGGGCCCATGGATTCGGGATTGGAAATTATGTTGCACTTTTGGGATGGGGTCACTCGGTCAGAACTTGTAGATGAAGGAGCGACAGTTGGAACAGGGAGGATGATTAGGTGTGGATATCTTTTCAGGTTGTGTGTAGTTGTATTTTTGTGCACTGAAAGGTTAAGTGTTTTTAGGAAGGGGCCTGGGGAAGTATGGCGATGCCAAGTTGGAGATAAGGAATTCATGCAAACTGGTTATGGGGTGGGAGGGGGAGGGTCACAGTTGGATGGTGGTGTGAACTGGGAGAGATAAGATTCAACATTGGTTTTGGTTGGGGGGATTGGTGGCAAATAAGTATTTTCATTGTAGGGATTGGGAGAAGGAGAGTAGGTCCACGTCCAACAAACTTAAAATTGGGTTTAGGGCTGAAGGTCATATATGTACACACAGGGGGTATGTCTATGATTGTAATGCTGATTCTTGACAGTAGTAGTGTGTTTGTATAACCAATTGAAAATACAAACCAGGCCACATTACGTTAAAATACAACATTTGTGAGCCAGGACTAATATATTTGATTTCGAGCAGGTGTTGATGCATTGGCTAGACATTGGACTCTTCTTTGGGAGGAGAATAGTTGAAATCTCCATCTGACTATCTAGATTTACTGTGATTTCCATAAATCTTATAAGGATAGTGTTGAGGTGGTTCCTTTGAAAGGATACAACTGATTTCCTTCGCTGTTCTGAACTCATGCTCTTTCTCTAATGACATCGTCATCAAGGCAATGTTAAGCTTTCCCTGTCATGTTTTGATGCCTCCACATGAGTTAAGGAATTAAAATTGCCAGGATTGGCTGCAGTCTTGGAAGGATTAAATATGTTAAATGATTTGATCCAAACACAATGACAATTAATTTGAGGCTGACTCAGAGGCATGTGAAAATGGGAATAGAATACTTCCATTTATTTGTAAGGAACTAATATTTTTTTTCTTGAGGATATTCATGTGCTAACATGAAACCATAGGTTCTAAGAGCTATGTGGTTCATCATTACAGGAATATGAGTCAGCTTTGGATGGTGCTTCACCTTGTATTTGATCCATTATATGTCTCACCATTGGATATGTGTTGTGTACATAGTTCCGCATAGTCAGCATGTACACAACTTTCCCACTAGAGCGCGCCCCGCCAAGCACAACAGCGCAGGTGCAGCGGTCGTCCGTCTCCGCACTATGAGATGGCGTTGCCTTAGAGACGGACCAAATTCTGCTTCCGCCGATCCGCGTATTAATATGTAACGCAGCCAATGAGATTGCTGCTAACGTAGAACCTTTTCTCCTCGCTGATCACACTCGCGCAGTGATACCTGAACGCGTGAGGTATTATAACGAGTGTACAGCCCTCTGATTAGTCAGTCTGCACCAGTCTGCATTAGTCTGTACCAGTCTATAGTCAAGTTTCAGTCTGCACCTAATAAGATTATCATATTCCTGTACATAGCCATGAAGAGAAATGTATAGACACTTTGTCAAGTATCAGAGATATGTGAGAATAAGATTAACGCACCAAGACCAAAGGAACTTCAGATTGTCAATTGTAAATAGCATCCAGAATCAAGTTAAGTAATTTTATGCTTTTTATTATTTTAATAAATGTGTGTGAAAATTAATCAAGTTCTGTTTAAATCTGCTACTCTAAGCGTGCAAGTGGCATTTCTATCGTCTGACCCTAACGGCAGAAGATAAATACGCCACAATAAGACCACGAGACATATTGCTGACACTCCCCTACTTCATTAGAGCGACAAGTCAAATAATCTGATGATGTGTGTACCGAAGGTCTTACAGTACACACACCACAATATGTCAATGTGTGTTTGTGCCTGGTGTTGGATAGAAGAGGGTTAATGTTTGTTTACAAGCTATGAAAGCAAAAATGAACATATCTGACATGTTATGCTGTTTTACTGTCATAAGAGGTATACCACCTCACAATGCTGACAGAAGATTTGTGCTGTATATGGGGACAATGCAGTAATAGCTCAAGCTTATCAGAAAGGGTTTAGTCGATTTAGAGCAGGGATTTTTGTCCTAATAGATGAACCTTGATCTGGATGACCAAAGATTACACACGTGGAATGGTTTAATCCTGTGATAGTCAATAAGCAGTGAATGACAACACGGGTGTTCATGTTGGAGCTCCTTGTTGTTCGTGGCGCTGTAGCCAGGAATGTGAAGCAGCTGGGTTATGTAAATATTCGCGATGTATGGGTTCCTCGTGAAATGAGTGAATCAAATTTGATTCAGTGCATGCCCATCTGTGACTCCTTATTGAGACACAATCAGGATGCTACTTTTCTGGAACAGTTGGTAACTGGATATGAGAAGTGAATCATGCACTACAATGTCTGGAAAGAATAAATCATGGCACGACACAAGGCCGCCACCACTATCAGTTCCTAAACAAGGACTGCATCTGAGAAAGGTTCTGCTATGCATCTGGTAGGATTTCAAAAGCATCCTGTATTACGAACTTCTTCTGAATGAATCTATCATTACCAGGAAATACTGTTCACAGTTGGATCATCTCAAGGCAGCCAGTGACGAGAAATGACTGGATTTGTGACACGATGTTGTCTTTCACCACAACACCACCAGATCACATACCTCAATGGTAATCCGTCAGAAGCTGAATGTATTACCTCAACCACCAAATTTGCCAGACATTACCCCTTCCAACTTTCATCTATTCCATCCCCTGCAGAATTTCCCAAATGGCAAACGCCTCACTTCCTTGGAGGACTGCAAACTGAACCTCAACTTGAAAGCACCCATATTTTGGAATAAAGGCATTTATAAGCATCCGTAGAAAGGGTAATATATTGTCAACAATAATGGTGTATACTGTAGGAAATAAATAGTTTCTTTACAAAACTGATCTGCCTTATCTACTTATATTGTGCACGACCTTGTGTGTGAAGTGTGTAAACAGACAGGCCAGCAACTGTTCTGTTGCAGCTGTGCTGCAGGGAAGTGTGTGCCCAAACTTTCTTTGTGACTGCACTGTAACAAAAAGTGAACCAACTTATGAGACAACCCACTAATTATGGATGATCACACACGCCACCTTTGTCTGTAGCTGTAGCTCTAACATGATCAGTAACATTCTGCACAAGAAGAAAATATGCCAAAATACAGTCTATAAGAAGTGACAAAAGTGGTCAATTTTTCCATATAGCAGTAAAATCTGAAAGCCACACACACACACACACACACACACACACAAATATTAAAATTCTCAAATACAGTCTTGCATATTATTATAACAGCATACCTAGGACATAACTTATCAGTGAAGGCACTTCAGAGTGTGATATATCAGTCCTGGGCTGTCATTTATGAGTGATTATGTATATTTTTTTTTTTATTTGATTTATTTTTTAATGCCATGTCTGATTTTGCCTCATCATGTCTTATTTGTATGTGCTGGCTAATCCGAGGAACTGCTGTACAGATTTGGCTAATGGATACACAATCAATGAGGAAGGTTTGTGTATATAATTTATGAATGTTTCAGACAGATTGTGGGAATTATGTTGATTCATGTTTAGTTATAAAAGTACATCATTGTAACATAGCGAGCAGCCACCGTAATTCGAGAGACGAACAGTTCTTGAGAGAGCAGAAAGCATGACATAATTTGCAACTAGTGTAGCGGTAAAGGATCTGGCTAGAAATTGAAAAGTGCTAAGATTGAATCCCACCTGGGTCACTTTTTTTCACTCTGCCTTGTAATGTAGAATTCACCTTCCAGTCATGTGGAGATTCATCAGAAATGAAACATGACTTGGAGTCCATGTTACTCTATAGCACACCTTTTCTTAGTTTGATAACTAGTTAGGAACATGCAAGTCACTTAAGTGACATCCAGTCGATTGCAATCATTTTGTGATAACTGCATAGCGAAAGTAATATGTGATTCCAAAACCTATGTTTTTCAATTCTTTATGCATAAAGTAAAATGCAGCTTTGCTTCTTTTGTACAAAGAAGGTTTTACAGCAGCACAGTGTATGACTCGTCATTCAACTTTTTGCTTTCCATGAGTCAAACGTAAATCCAAATACAGTTCTCTGCATCATGGGGCGAAAGATATTATTTCTTTGGACAATTGCAAATTATGCAGAAGATTGGTAAACAACTCTCCTCTGGCAGTGCATTTCAAAATATGATGACAGTTTCAAATAGACAAGTTCTTCCTCTTCTCACTTTAGCAGTCATGCTCTTAACTCACCACAAATCCTTTGAACAACAGGCCATGAGTTACTCAACTTTCAACTATTGTAATAATAAGACCAATAATGAAAAGATAACCAGTTCATCATGTGAGCTGAGACTTACAATTTGAAATAATCAAATATTTTTACCAATAGATTCCCTGCAATCATTTGAGAACAACTGCATAGCAAAAAATCACATGAATCCAAAATATGTGGTGTTTTATGCTTCAAGTAAAATGTTTTCCAAAAAATCACTTCAGAAACTTTGCTTCATTTACATGTAGTACATTCTTTCAGCAACAGGTTTCAACTTTCAGCTTTCCTTGAATTGAACCTAAATGTGGATGCAATTATTGGCATTGGACGGCAAAGAAGTCTGTCATAAAGATTCCACAACAAAGAAACACAGCAAAATTAGCCTCAACAATGGATATCTGGGTACTAAACTTAACAAGAAGCTTGCTATAACCCCACCTAAACATATAAATCATGCTTTTTTTTTTAATTTTTTCTTTTATTTGTGCCACCTCAGCCTGCCTCCAATACACACTGCATCACTCACACCCACCTACACTCATGATTCGCATAGAATATTTACATTAGTTTTAAAAATATTACTTACATCACTATGTACTCCCATGCTGTGAAGTGATACGAACGCGGAACATTCATTCCTACAGAGAACTTCCCTGCCATGTACTGCTTAGATCACTTAAGTTATATGAAAGTGATGATATTCAATTACTTACCATTGTTCTCTGAATAATTTTATTTGTGGTTCAAACAAAATACACCATGCCACTTTGTGTGTGTGTGTGTGTGAGAGAGAGAGAGGGGGGGGGGGGGTGAGGGGGGCATGTACGCATACACTCAAAAAATTGGAGATTAGACTCATTAATTTAGTGGGTTATATTTTGTTGTTTGTCTTATAAATTTGGGTATGCTTAGGGATACGAATAAATGAATTGTTTAGGGTAGGAGATGCTGCCGCATAAGTTAAATAAGTTTTTCTTGATTTTTGTTTAAAGAGATGAATACAATATTTAGTGGATGATATTTGTGACACCATGTTCACATATGTAGTAGCAATTGGTGGCATTGAGATTTTATATCGAAGAAAAGGCTAAAAAAACTTTAACAACAGGTGCGGCTGTGTGCTCGCATTCTGTTGTGATGCTAGCCACCAAGTCGGTGAGTGTTGTGACAGCTGAGTGAGCATGTTTTTGAAAGCTGTGGGGGAGGCTATGCAAGGCCAGATGAGCTTTGCGGTGACTTCAGTAGGTGATGACACTTTTGATGTGCGATGATTGGCAGACCTCAGAGTATGAGAAGTCCTGAGCATGTATCAGCCAGCATGAAGCTCTGATCACATGACGGGAAAAACTTGACCATTTCAGTAGACTTGGGAGGGAAGCCATGTTGGCTGAATTTACTGAATAAAGAAAATATTAAATAAATACTAAACCAAAATAGTGAGAGTCACATGGTTCAAAGACAAAAATTAGACAAGTGTGTGTGTTTGTAAAGATGCACCTCCACTATGAGATCTAGTTTACAAGTTATTTAATGGTAAATGTTTTAGATTTAAAATGATCGTTACAAATTAATAGCTGACTAACACCTTAAGTTCCAGGCAGGAAGGAGCGCTGGCCCTTGGCAGGAATCTGCCAGGCAGATTAGTGTAGAGGTTTGATGAGCCGGCCAGTCTGTGGATGGTTTTTGGGTGGTTTTCCATCTGCCTCGGCGAATGCAGTTGGTTCCTCTTATTCCACCTCAGCTACACCATGTCAGCGATTGCTGCGCAAACAAGTTCTCCACGTACGCGTACACCACCATTACTCTACCACGCAAACATAGGGGCTACACTCGTCTGGTGTGAGACGTTCCCTGGGGGGTCCACCGGGGGCCGAACCACACAATAACCTTGGGTTTGGTGTGGGGCGGCAGAGGGGTGAAGTGGACTGCAGTAGTCATCGTGGGGTTGGGGACCATTGCGGCTGAGGCGGGGACGGAGCCTCTCCATTGTTTCTTGGTTCCCGGTTAACATTACATAATATAACATAACACCCTAAGTGATTCATACAAACATAGTGTCAATGGATAGGTCTCAATTAGTACTATTGATTTGTTATGGTAGATTTTTTTGTCAGTCATATATATATTAAATGTATATTCTGCACATGAAAAAGTGAATTTACTCATGAATAAAACATGAAATAGTGAAAGTAACTGCATCATTAGTAAGTAGATTTAATTACAGATTTATGACTGTAATTAGATACATTGTTTAGTTATTATTGATGATATAATGATGCAAAATAGTGTCCATGTGAACAAAAGCACTATTTATAACAAAATCATGAAGTCTACATGAAAACAATGTGAGGACTCTGAATTATTTTGAAATAGGCAACTTAGTCTTAACTTTTAAAAACTGTCCTCCAGTTAACTTTGTGATCTGCACGTAAAATATCATTAGTTTGCAAATAAGGAATTTCAACTAGAATTATGCTGAAGCAATTTTAAATACTTTTTGCGGATTATCAAAGTACAAACGAATGCACGATACTGGTCGGCCTAATTAATTCCTCGCAGACTTTATTTCAGTAATAAATTATTGTATCTAGTGAAAAGTAATACTTTATTTTTCTGCAGTAAGCCAAGTGTGTGAAAAGATAAAAATGCTGTGAGAAGTGAACATGATATCCCCACAAATTGACTGATTTCATTTGGGGTTAAGGCGACAAACCCAGGACAGTGACATAGCCAACATTTTGAAATCCAACCACACATACGGAAGCCAATGAACTGTGCTTTTCTTGATATATTAAATTTTTATTAATGTTGATGCACATGGGGCCTCATGAGTCAGTAGAACCAACAGTGTTTAGCTTCACCCTTAGTCAGTTATTTATCCTACAGGAAACAGCAAGAAGAGCAGAGTGAACATCCATTATCTTTTACCGTTCATTAATGTTAGCAAATTTAAATCCATTGCATCACAATGTTTAGCAGAAAGTTTTCAAAAGTATTATCTTACAGCAAATCAACTCAAATCAAATCAAATGCACAGGTAAAGGTCATGCTGATGAAGTATAATATATACCATAAACACTTTCTAGATAGGTGAAGAAAAGTAATTCAGATGCAAGACAAGGATAATGTGTGGTTTCGGGTGAAGAAATAACTGAAAAATTAGCCAGACAACAAGCTCACAGCATGATACATTATCAACCAGGCTGTATAATTTTACATGACTAGTCCTAAGTAAGGGGTCCATATGCACACCACAGGAGGCTAATAATAAATTGCTTTGGCATATACATTTTTAATGTGGACTCTTTGGTGTCATTAAGTGTGCAAAAAAAAAAAAGGGATGAGTATTACTACTTCCAAAACATATGGAACAGGGTGCAAAACGTTTTAGTATGTTGTTTGCTATGCCAAAAGACAGAGTTAACAATAAATGCAGAAAGGAAGAACTACACTCATTTGTACTCCCTTAATTACTTCAAATAGTAGTTCGCAACATTTGTGTTGCTGGATCAAAATGACCAGGTGAAGTGAATCACAACTACCTTGTTGCACTTATGATGACTTTCACATGAATCTGAAGTTACACAATCTGAAGAATGTAATCAGTGCCATGCTTGTAAAATGGGTTTGTGGAACACACTTTATAAACAGTGGGAAACTGAAGTAATGTTACCAGATAAGGAATGTCAATTTAGTTGTAACCAATGATGCAATTTTTGACTGTTTCAGAGACTTGGCACATACTTAGTTCTAAGTTCATTCCTGAAGTGAACCCAGCAGAGTGAGTTGTTATACAACTGAAAACATTCAAGAGATAATACTATTTGCAAGGGAAGTGGTTTCATTGTCCTTACCACTGTGAGGAAATCATGACCAATCTACCACACTTATTCACCAGTTTCATATAATGTGAATTAAACACATGAGGAGTGGATGAGATCTTTGCCAAAATGTAACTGTGAAGAAGTCCCTTTGGAAGAGAAACTGCAAGTCTGGCATTACACTTGTCTCTCTGAGTAAACTTTTAGTCACAGCACATTTTGGGCACTGTGCATGCTTCAAACCCAAATATTGCTGACACTTGGCGGGGGCGAGGGGGGGCTGATGTAGACAGTAATTCATCTGTTATGTTTTATCTTCAGTGTGGACTCTTTGATTATTTGTGTTGTCTCTGAGCTCCATACAGATGAATATTATGTAGATGTTCTTTGTGGTTTACAGTTGTTATGTAATTAACTATTACATGTTGCATCAAATAAATCATATTTCACATTAGTCACTAATGAAATGGGCAAAAGAAAGAAAGAAATATTTTTATAGGAATATGTCAGACAAATGTGACTACAAAGTTGAAGAGCTTGTTCTTTTATAAAATCACGCAAAATCATCATCCATAGCAAGATGTCTAAAGAAACGATATGTACAGAATGTATAGGATCACTTGCATATTGCATGGAGGAACCTATCTATTGTGTTATCAAACATCAGGACGCACTAAAGGTTATATCCTTATCAAGACTTGAAGTATTTTTAGAGCTAAGAAAAGAGAGATGACAGTTAAATATATTTGTTTCATTAAAGAAAAGAATAGATTACTACTCATCAGATAGCAGAGATGCTGAGCCACAGATAGGCACAAAGGAAAGATTATCAAACAATAAGATTTTGGCCAAAAGGCAATCATCAGAATTAAAGAACACACGCAAACGCAACTCGTATGCACATGGCCACAGTCTCTGGCTGCTGAGGCCAGATTGCAGGCAGCAGCGCATGACAGAAGTAGTCTGAGTGGTGGGGCTAAAGATGATGATGCAGGGAGAGGGAGGGATGGCAGAATAGGAGTGCGGGATGGTAAAGTGCCGCTGGCATGCAGGGACAAGGTGGAGAGACGGTAGGTAGGACAGCTATGTGCAGTCAGGAGGTTAAAAAGAAGGAGAGGCAGTGGAAGAGGAGAGAAGTAAAACAGTTGGGGGTGTATTGGTGGAATAGAGGGCTGTGTAGAACTGGAATGGAAACAGGAAGGGTGGAGGCCAAGAGGGTTACCTGTCCTCAACCTTCGTTAGCCATTGTCCTTTACCCACCTGTCCCCTTCCCTGATGCCATTCCAGCATTACACAGCCCTGTAGTCCACCAATGCACCCACAATCATTTTACTTCTCTCCTTTTCTGCTGCCACTGCCCCCTCCCACCACCGTCCATCTTTCCTCCCGAACTGCTGCCCTACCCCCTCTCCACCTTGTCTCTGTGTGATCCCACTAGCAGCACTTTACCATATCCCACCCCTACACTGCTACCTCTCCACCTCCCTACACCAGCCTCCTCCTTACCCCTCTCGCCCAGATTGCTTCGCCCATCATGCACTGTTGTTCGCAGTCTGGCCTCGCAACCAGAAGCTCTGGTCATGCGTGTGTGAGCTGCGTTTGCATGAGTGTGCATGTGTATGTTGTCTAATTCCGATGAAGGCCTTTTCAGCCAAAAGTTTATTTGTTTGACAGTGTTTTTGGAGGTGTGCCTATCAGTGGCTCAGCATTTCCACTGTACTATGAGTAGCAATCTATCCTATTCATAATACTGTCATTATTCCATCCTGGATTTTCCTTTGTTTCATTACACACTTTTTTTACGTCATCGATAAATTATGTGTGAGTGTGTGTGTGTGTGTGTGTGTGTGTGTGTGTGTGTGTGTGTGTTTTATTTCTCGGCAATGTTGCATTTCTGCAGAAGACTTATGAATATACCTGCAGAGGCAGTTTGCAGTGATTTTCAATGAATATATAGCTGCAATATATGAATTTTAGTTAACACTTTCATTTGGTGATAGGCTGTATGAGTAGAACCATAAGAAGATTTCATCTTTGTAGTTTAAAGTACATATTACTGCCTACCTTATATGGGATTCAAATGAAACTCTACAGTTCCAGAGACTCTTTCAAGTCTCGAACATTTATGATGTAAATATGCAGACTGATGTGACAAATAAAAATTTGTACAAGGGCTGTGATTCAAACCCAGATCTCCTAAGCACTAGGCTGATGTGCTAACCAATGCACCATGGCTTTGTGCAGTTGCCCGACTACCCTAGGACACCTTCCAAACTCCCATTCACACTTCAGCCCACTTGGTATTCCCCTAAAGTGATTGCACCATTTGTTTGTTATTTGTCACTATATGAGATGGGTCACTGGTTTGGTGGAGAATCATTGCTGGTTTTATTATTTACTGAGATAGGCTGAAAGTGCAGTGGTGCATAATTGTGATGTTAATATCTAACTAAAGACAGGAAAGGCTGTCATTAAACCAAAGTTTGGTTTGAACACCACAATGTTTTACAAGGAATGGTCTTATTGTATAATTAGCAAAGTAAAAATTCAGTGATACAGTGGATCTAAAATTGAGTGAAACTGTAATATGTAGACAAAAATGCAATTAAATTTAGTAATATGTTCTTTTCATTTTTTATTGTATGTTTACAATTTGGTTAGGGAAGAGTGTTATTCTTTCATGAGACATATTGGGGTGTTTAGTGAAGAGGTTGTGACAGACGTTTCCTTCAAAAGGATGGAGTGAGGTGGTACAATGTAGATTCGCATTTGGGAAGACAACGGTGCAAATTCATGTCAGGCCATCCAGATTTAGGTTTTCTGTTTTCCCTAAATTGCTCCAGGCATGTGCTAGCATTGTTCCATTGAAAGGGTGCGATCAGTCCTTTTCCCATTCTTAAAGCATTCATAGTGTGTACTCCAGCCCTAATGATCTCAATGTTGATGAAGTGGCTGTGCACAGCAGTCTTTGCGGATGTGTTATGTGAACAACTAATGCTTCTCTAATTTATGTCTTTCTTGATATTATCTGTCTTTTTCAACCCAGTTCAACAACTGCAAAATCTGAAAAGAAATGTTTTCATATCAGTGGTACAAAAGGCCTAAGTAGCATTTTTAGTTTATTTTGCACTTTGAGCCAGAATTCACATCTGAATTTTTATTTATTGTAAATAAAAATTTTTGAGGTCCCTGCACTTAGGCTTCATTACCTCTGAAGGCGTATTTTTTCCTTAATTAATTTTAGTGTAAAGTCCTATCAATTTCTGACTGATTTGGAAATCTGCCACTGTTGAGCAGTTCTGCTAGCTGTGCAGTGTGTGTGTGTGTGTGTGTGTGTGTGTGTGTAGACTTCTTGAGGCAAAAGGACAGTAGCATTACCTTTATTAGCATGCAGGACGACTGTGTCAGTATCCTCACACAACTTTCGTATCATAAATCTCTCTTCCTTGGAAATATTACTTCTTTGTGGGCAATGTTTAGTAATTTCTTGGCAGTTTTCACGTGTGTTTTCTTGAATAGGAGGTCTACTCAGTTCTGACACATAAGATTAACAAAGCTCCTACTAACAAGATGACAGTAAGGACTGCTGCCTTGCTTGATTGCTTCATCACTACCAAAGAAAATCATAAGAAGTTTAAAAATGTGAGGTGCAGTACCACCGAGATTTTATAGGCTTCCTAAAGTTCACAAGATGGATAAGGATGAGCTTGTAGAGGATTTGTCTATGAGGCATATAATGAGCACTATTGGTTCACCTACATATTTTTCTGCCAAATATTTAGCTTCCTTATTAAACTGTTGGTAAGAAAATGTAGTCACCACATTCATAATTCTATGGATTTTATTCAGAGACTTAGCAATGTCAGGTTAAAAAGTACGGATGTGCTCGTTAGTTTTGATGTGGTATCATTGTATACCAAGGTACCTGTAAAGGACTCTTTGTCTCTTATCACCCAATATTTTGATAAGAACATTACAGCCTTATTTGAACATGTTCTTTTGTCATCGTATTTTCAGTTTAATGGTGAATTTTATGAGCAGGTTGATGGGGTATCTATGGAAAGCCCCCTCTCCCCTCTAATAGCCAATTTACTCATGGAAGACTTCAAGGAAAAGGCTCTGGACTCAGCAAGTTTTAAACCAATGGTCTTCTGGAGGTACGTGGATGACACATTTGTAGTAAGGCCACAGGGATGAATGAATTACATTGATTTCTTGAGCATTTGAATTCTATCCACACTAGTCTCAAATTTGCTATGGAAATAGAAAAAGACAGCTACTTCCCATTTTTGGATGTTGTCATCTGCTGTAAAGTTGATGGCACATTAGGACATGCCGTATATCATAAACCAATACATAAAAACCTCTATCTACATGCCAACAGCTGCTATCACCATTCACAGACCCTAGGTGTCCTTAAGACACTGTATATCCAATAAAGATAATTTGCAAGAAGAGCTTACATACCTCAAAAGCATTTTTAAAGTGAGTGGATTTTTGCTTTGCTCATCTCTGTAAAGGATGATTTATTTATTTTTTTGTTAGGTGGGTGTGTATCAGATTATTTGCAGAAATTGTGAGAAGTCATACACAGGTCAAACAACACGCCCCGTTCATGAGAGATGTGTGAAACATCAAATATACACATGCTTATCACAGCCAGACAAGTCAGCTGTGACTGAACATTGTATTGATACTGGGCATTCCATGAACTACAGTGATGTGGCTATTTTAACATCCACATCTCCATTTGGGATTCTGTCTTCAAGGAAGCTACAGATATTAGATTAGCTAATAAATTAACAAATTGAGATATTGGTTTTAATGTGGACAAAGCATGGAATCTAGCTCTTGGGGTAATTAAACTGCGGAGAAGTCGTCATCGTGTCACCACTGCCGAACATACATCAGTAAGTGAATCGAATGTCTGTGGGCCTTTGCCACAGGCGGCGCATGTGTAAGTGTATCTCTTTGCTGCCGAAAAGCGTCTGTGACCCACACGTGCAGTGCCGCCGCTTGCACAACTGCATGCCTGAAATTTAATGGACTTAGGTAAACAATGTAGTTAAAAGTATCATTGACTGTTTTTCTCTGAACAATCTCACCCTCAGTTTTAAAAAGACACAAAATATTCAGTTCTGCACATACAGGAGTACTCCACCAGTGATAAGTATAACACATGGTGAGGAAATAATAAATAGGGTGTAAACTTGAAAATTCTTAGACTGATGAGAATTTAAATTAGAAGCAGCACATTTTGGAACTTCTTAGTTCAGCCATATTTGCACTTAGAACAATTCCAAATCTTGGGGAGAGGCAAATAAGTAAGTCGACATATTTTCATTCAGTAAAGTTACATGGAATAATATTATGGGGTAACACATTTTTAACCCTTTCAGACCCTATGGCTATAATCGTGTATGTTAAATTTTACTGTGTATTAGCTACAGCAGAAATATTTTTCCCCAATGGAAGTCCGTGGTACACATTTGTGAATTGTCAACCCTTTCATCATGCAAAAGCACTACCAGCTGTTGGGCATCACTATGAAAACATCAGCAAATCAATGTCGCTGTGAGTAGCAGCTCATGTAGTGAACGATTTTGTGAGGAAGCAGCGACAGAGCTTACCTGTAACTGCAGAAATAATTCAAGTAAAAGCATGTCAGAAAATCCAGGATTTTAAAGGGAGCCGCAATTGGGCCTGACAAATATGGGGAAAAACTCATCGCATTTCAGCGATACATCATCAAACTGCGCAGTGGAAATTCATGCTGGCTTGTACAGCCGATGGCCATAAACTGCCACCATTCATTTTACACGGAAGACTTTACCGAAGTCCCAAGTGTTTCCTAAAGATTTTGTTGTACGTATTGGCTGGTTCACAGAGGACATGGTTTTAGAGTGGATCAGACCTGTCTGGCAATGTCGTCCTGGTACCTTGTTAGGTTTGCCACGTATGCTTGTGTCAGATTCGTACGCAAGTCACTGTACACCACCACCTGTGAAAAAAAAATTAGCATAGGGTAAAACGGACTTAGTTGTATTTCCAGAATGGATTATGTCCATTCTGTATCCATTAGATGTTTGTTTAAACAAACCTTTTATGGACAAGCAGAAAATATGTATACACAGTTCCTAATGAAAGAAGGTAGGCAATTAACGCCTGCAGGACATGTTAAGTGTGCAACCTTGTCTCAAGTGTGCGTGTGCTTTAGTCAATCTTGGAAATGTCTCGCAAGCGAAACCATTCGTCACGCATTTAAAAAATACTGTATTTCTAATGCGCTTGATAGCACAGAGGATGATGCTTTGTATGAAAGCAGTGGCAAGTGCAGCCAGCTCGCCTGCAATGTCACTGCTCACAGCTCAGGAATAATGTATTTCGATAGATATTGTTAATTTTCACTGTTGTCATTGTTTTGCAATGTAATTGTAATTTTAAGTTTCCCAGATCCTTGAGAGGTAGGGCCACTTAACACACTATCCATCATATGATGAGCCATATCTTTCACTTTTAAGTGCGGCTTGAAATCGGGGTAAAATTTATTTATTTATTTTATTTTATTTTTATTTTTTTCTTCCGAGTCTCATTTCTGGGGTGCGGCTTGCACTCGAGGTCGGCTTGCAATCGGGTAAATATGGTAACTACAGTACTTGCACTGGCTTCTAGCAGGATTTTTCAGAACTTCCGTAGGATTTGCCTCCAAATGCAAGCATCGTGTAATACAAGCTTTAAGAAGCTATGAACCATGGCTGCCTGTATTAGAGGCCGGAGGACTGAAATGTGACAACGTTACGTTAAGGCCTACCGCATGGCTGTGGCTATCAGGTAGCGAACGGAAGCAGTTTACATACTTTCACGGTGTCTGTTTTATCCGACATTACAGTGTAATTATGCTGTACTGGACTCTGCAAAAATTATAGCAAGTAGTCGTGACTGCAGTTGAAGATATAACACAATGTAAGTATACAATTCTGTGAAGTTTGTAGTGTTTTTACACGTATATGTGCAAGTTTGCTATGTGAACGACTTTTGTCTACACAATTGGAATAAAAGTTCTACTATATTCTAGATACAATTTGAAAATAAAGTTTTGAATTCATAAGTTCAGTATCAGAATCTTCTCCTAAGTGATTTTGTGTTAATATTATGAATATTTCTACACATTTGATTCTATTTGTAGACTTGTGTTTCGTGATATCCAAGCAGTAGAAAAAAACCAGTCCACTCAAATTCTCATTTGCTATTTTTACATAATAGTATTTTGATTTAAGATGTTAGCAATTAATGCATCATTCTATTTGCAGATGCCAGAAAAATGTTGTGTTCCTGGTTGCACAGCAACTACAAATCCAGCAAGGAAGAGGGTTACATCTCAGTGTTCAGATTCCCTACTGAAGAGGAAAACAGAAAATGATGGACAAGAAATATCCCCAGAAAGGACTGGACTCCATCAAATAGAAGTGTTGTTTGCATTAAACATTTTGAAGAATGTGATGTATCAAGAGTGGAGATTTACAAGGACTCTGATGGGAACTGTCACGAGTTTCCTCGTCAAAGGTCATTGCTTTTACCAGAAGCTGTGCCAAAAATATTCCCTGGGTTACCATCGTATTTAAGTAAGGTGCAGCAAAAAATGGTTCAAATGGCTCTGAGCACTATGGGACTTAACATCTGTGGTCATCAGTCCCCTAGAACTTAGAACTACTTAAACCTAACTAACCTAAGGACATCATACACATCCATGCCCAAGGCAGGATTCGAACCTGCGACCGTAGCAGTCCCGCGGTTCCGGACTGAGCGCCTGAACCGCTAGACCACCGCGGCCGGCTAAGGTGCAGCCTCCAAGAAGGTGTGACCCAGAAATAAGAAGGAAGCGTGCACACCATGAAGAGGATGAGAAGAATGAAGCCATGCTAAATGAGGACATTATTGCAAATTTTCAGTGTTTGTGTGCTGAGTACCATGATAGAATAAACAGTGTAGGAAAGTGGAGTGTTAGTGTTAAAGAGAATAAGATATTCTTTTATACTACAGATTTTTCTGAAGACATTGCTCAGGTCAAAGCGAGTGTGGAAATTAATGACAAACTCATTTCAAGTGTGTGTGTGAATGGTTTCATTGTGTCACATGAGCAGCTCAGTTGGATTTTCCCTTCCTCACTTAGAGCAACCAGATGGTCACAAATAGAAAATATTTCGAGTAGAGTTATCAACTGAGATAGCTACGCACCCGCCTTTAGTTCTCTTTTAAATTAATTAAAGAATATTGTAAAGAAACTTACTCTGCATTCAGAAGCTAATCCAAATTGCTCTGCCACACTCTTGTTTCTGTTGGAACAGATAGATTTATTGGCAATGAATAAGCGGACATATTCGGTTGATATGATGATGCATGCATTTATCATCTACAACCAATCTCCAGCATGCTATACAGCACTCCGATCAAGTGAATTACTTACCTTAAGGTAATACAGGCGACTGTGTATGAACTCCAGCATTTATTATTGGATACGATCGATGATCTTCCATATTGATTCCTCGCTACATGCACGAGCAAGCTCGAACATCACTGACCGTGGCCGAAGACTAACAAAGTACAGCGTGCTAACACTCGCACCACTTTGCATGCTTGCACGCGGCCAAGCTCTGTCCGAGTCTGTACGTTCGTAGCAGCATTACAGGATAGCACCAGTTTACGCAAGTTTGCATCAGTTTGTGTATTATTGCGTATTTCGTGGAGAATCCAGCTCACTCACATTCATTGTTGTAGTGAAGTTGAGTATGGCAGCAAAAAGAAAAACTCTATCTGTCACGGAGAAAGTGAACTTGATTCGGGAAGTGGAGAGAAACGCAAATGTGCCCATAGGTGAAATGGCTCGACGCCTGGGACTTGCACAGTCTTCATTATCAGAAATATTGGAAAATAAGGAGAAGATTCTGGATCAAGTAACACAGTGCATTTCAAGAGCAAAGCAGAGAAAAAATGTTAAAAAGTCGCTGTACGAAGAAATGGAATAGAAGTTAATGGAGTGGATCAATGGAGCACGTGCTGAAAATTTACCAATCGACAGGGCACTGATAAAAATGGAAGTATCCACAATATCAGGGAAACTTGGGCTAACAGAATTCAAAGCTTTGAATGGTTGGCTGGATAGGTTCAAAAAACACTATGGGATAACTTGCAGGGAAGTATGTGGAGAGAGTGCTGCAGTTAGTGATGAAAGTGTTGAACACTGGAAAGAAGAGGTGCTGCTACCCCTCTTAGAAGGTTTCGAATCTTGGGATGTGTACAATGTGGATGAAACAGGCCTGTTTTACCAACTCATGCCCTCTAAAACGTTAAGTGTTAAAGAAGGAGCGTGCCATGGAGGAAGCATGAGCAAATAGAGAATTACTGTTCTGTTATGCAGCAACACAGATAGCGGCAACAAGCTGGATCCCATAGAAATTGGAAAGTTCCACAAACCACGTTGCTTTAAGAACAGTGCTACGCTGCCATGTAAGTATTATAGCAACAAAAGTGCTTGGATGACTGTGGACTTGTTCAAAAAGTTCATGCAACCTTTTGATGCACGAATGGGTGCTAGAAACAGGAAGGTCGTTCTCTTAGGATTTCTGTGGATGCTGAAAGCGCATTTCTTTCCTGCAAATTGCACTAGCAGACTCCGGCCCATGGATCTAGGGATTATTCATAGCCTGAAAAGTAAGTATCGGAAAGTTCTTGTCCTTAAGGCACTTGCCTTTATTGATAGGAATGAAGTGCTTAAATTGAACATCCTGCAAACAATGCATATGCTCACAGGAGGTAGGAAAATGGTAACTAAGGAAACCATTTCAAATTGCTTTCATAAGGCTGGATTTAATTAAATGAGCACTCACGACAAAGATGGTAACAAAGCAGTAGTGGACATAAATGATTGGGTGCAGGTATCTAACAATTTTACCACCACTTTTGATGAATTTGTGGCTTATGATGATGGTGCCATTACTACATTCATCCGAGATGTTGAGGAAATCTCTGATGATAAAGTAAAGCAGAATGATGAAGATATTCAAGAAGATGATGAAGTTTGGGATGAAGAAATGCAAATACCATCATTCAGTGAAGCTATTGCCAGCATAGACATTGTCGGGAGATTTGTCACAGCATATAAAGTGGACAACTCTGTTATAGACAGAGTAAATCAATTGGAGACAGACATTTTGAACCTAAAATCCAACAGTGCTAAAAAGTAGACTACCATTTTTGATTACAGGTATTTCAAAAAATGAGGCACTGTGAAAGTTGTATAAATATGTGTTGTATATAGGATATCAAATCTGTGACAGACGGGAAAATAAAATTTCAAAACAAACTGAAAAAGTTTCTACTTGACAACTCTCTTTATTTTGTAGAAGAATTTTATTATTGTGATGTGGAAAAGGTAGTAGGTAAGGATTACTAACTCACATTTGTATTTAAAAAAAGTCTTATAAATGTTCAGTATGCAGCCATATTTACAAATTAGTTTGCAATTTGAATGTAAAATGACTCATTCGACATCATTATGATTTATTATGCAAAATGGTCCATGGAACATGAAACTAACTAATTGAGTAGTAATATTTCCTGAATTATAAAATTCAGAAAGAAGATGAGAAGTTCCATATTTGTAAGAAAATCGGCTTTCAAACGACATGTGAATCCAAAACACTTATTACAGTCAGGAGGAGGGAGGGTGAGGTGGTTCATTTCTTAAATGCATATTATTTTAATGCATCTTAAATTTTAAATGTTTCCTGATGTAAAATATGTTTACAGTTGTCTTCAGCCAAGTCTCAGTCTTATTTTGAACAATAAAAGATTGTAAGAATACAGCTTGCAAAACAGTTTTGATATTTGAAATACACACAGATTGCAAACAATGTAGATGCGAATAAGAGACAGAAAAAAATAGTCTTTATGTTAGGAACAGTATTAGTACAAGAAGCTCTTTTACCTTGCTACGTTTGAAGAGCACTTAGTTTAAGCAACCATTCAATAATCATTTTTCTTGCCAATTGTGTTCACTATAATCCATATGCTAGAACTGAGTCATATGAATAGATCGCAGGTGCATAAATGGTTTCTGTAGAATTGTGATGAGAAATAAAGGATTTTTTTGGTTAATGATGTACATTGCATGTATGTAGTTCAGTTTTATATTTATTTTTATTCCACTTTTATGGACAGCCATTCTGTACCTGTACATAATGTTAAATATTACACTCATCTCATCACAAAATTATGAGAAAGCAGTTGTACCTTGAGTGCAAGAGTTACTACTAAAAGATGAAAAAAAATGTATTAATATGTTGAACTATACACGGACTCATAAATATTGACAAGACAGCTTCAGAGTAGTGCAATTTCTTTTAGAATTATTCCTGCAATAATAAAGAAATAACATTTCAAACAATGTCAAGAAATATAGGTGCATAATCACGCCTTAACAAGCAGAATCTGAGAAAATTTAATGTACTGATGACTGACTGTGACTTTTGTAGGGAATTATTTTAGCTACTCACCAGTAATCAATAACTAAAAACCATTTTTTCTATCATTATGATCCAAATGTATAAAGCATAGAATTTCATAAAAAAGCGTTGGATTGTTTTCTGCATTAGAAGTTTTGGAACAATTAGCTAACTGAGAAATACTCAACAAAATTGGTAATGTATCCAGTAAAATGTAATAAGTTCTCTCTTATTTTTATTTATTTTCCTTTTACTTTTCCATTCATGAAAGCAGAAGTTTAAGGAGACTGTTTTTATGACGTGATTTTTCATCATTTTTTTGTTATGGCACAAAATGTTTAGGAAATTAAAGGAATTAAAACAGCCCACTACAAAACATCTTGTAGCACTCATTAATTGCACTTTTAGAAAACTTAATTGCAAATTACTTTGAAACAATCATCACAATTACTGCGTTATTAGTAGCACAATTATACTGCATTGTTTTAAAATATGAGTCACGCGTAACAAAGTATAATCCTTTATACATGACGCATCACATTACTTGAGTCACTTTTCCATAAATTAAACATGCAAGTAGTTTTCAGTATCGTTACTGCAATTCGTATTTCAGTCACTGAAGGGTTATTCATAGCATGAACTGTTGACGTTAGTCATCCTAACATTTTACGTGACAATGATTTTATCATTAGCAGATACAGTAAGAGAAGATATAGGCTAGTCATCTGTATACAGATCCTGAATTATGAACAGAAAATGGCACCTGTACCACCATAAAGCGTATGTTTTTAGACGTCAGTGAGGGCAGGATGTAGTTAGAAGTAAAACCACACAAGCTCTTTAAATCATAAATATTAGTATATTATTCTCTCTAATTTTTGTAAAAAATACTGTTAAATTAATATCAAAAGCAACTTTTTTAACTTTTGTACAAAGACTGTTGCATCTCTTTGTAGGTGTAATGTATTTACGATGTCACTATTTTAATATGGTACTGTATATGGTACATGATATAAGATGGGATTCGAACTACCTCACTGCAAAGTAGCAAAAACATTTGGTGCTGTGATGGATGACCTTCTAGTCATAAAAAAGTTCAGAATTATTTTTTCAAGAAGTACTCAGTGACTAAAAGTTTTGATGGGCTCAACCCCTCATGAAAATTCTCTAGTGGATGAGTACTTACAATTTGTGACATTATGCATGTAGAGTAGCCACCTTATTCCCAGACTGAAAAATCTTGCTGAGTGCACATAGGTCCTTCCAGATGGAAGACTTGCAGCTGTAACACTACCACCATGGTCCACTGGTCACCTACTGAATGCACATGTACATCTGAGATAAACATTACTGCTCGATGGACTGACTTGAAGTATGGGGTATTGTTGTGCATCTTAATTTTTAAGCGAGATCACCACACCTCATACTGATGTTCTGTATGTCATCGGCAGGTGGACAATACAAACATGTTCATGACAAGTTTTCCAATACACCTATACAATATTGCCAGGACATCTTGTAAACAAAATCAAATACTGCTATGCCTTCTAGAAATTACAGCACATTTTAAACTGCAGTCTCTGGAAAATTGGCTGTGTGTACTTTGTATTTGAAGGACTTTAAGGGAGACATAAATTACATGTAATTGAAGAAGCCAAGTCTCCTCTATTTGCACAAATACGTTGTTAAACACCTTGTAAGGGGTTCTCTTTAAAGGAGCAGGTTCATTGCCAAACAGTTTAAAAAGACAGCATCAGTGCTGCTTCACTGGTCCAAGTAGCAGCATCCACATTGCTGTCATTTTGTCCATGTTTTTACACACGCACAGCTCTCACACATCAATATGCTTTACACTACATCATGCAGGAGTCGAGAGGCATGAAAAGGAAGCAGTGGTTGGGAAGGGAGTGAGACAGGGTTGTAGCCTCTCCCCGATGTTATTCAATCTGTATATTGAGCAAGCAGTAAAGGAAACAAAAGAAAAATTCGGAGTAGGTATTAAAATTCATGGAGAAGAAGTAAAAACATTGAGATTCGCCGATGACATTGTAATTCTGTCAGAGACAGCAAAGGACTTGGAAGAGCTGTTGAACGGAATGGACAGTGTCTTGAAAGGAGGATATAAGATGAACATCAACAAAAGCTAAACGAGGATAATGGAATGTAGTCAAATTAAATCGGGTGATGCGGAGGGAATTAGATTAGGAAATGAGACACTTAAGTAGTAAAGGAGTTTTGCTACTTAGGGAGTAAAATAACTGATGATGGTCGAAGTAGAGAGGATATAAAATGTAGACTGGCAATGGCAAGGAAATCGTTTTTGAAGAAGAGAAATTTGTTAACATCGAGTATAGATTTAAGTGTCAGGAAGTCGTTTCTGAAAGTATTTGTATGGAGTGTAGCCATATATGGAAGTGAAACATGGACAATAACTAGTTTGGACAAGAAGAGAATAGAAGCTTTTGAAATGTGGTGCTACAGAAGAATACTGAAGATAAGGTGGGTAGATCATGTAACTAATGAGGAGGTATTGAATAGGATTGGGGAGAAGAGAAGTTTGTGGCACAACTTGACTAGAAGAAGGGATCGGTTGGTAGGACATGTTTTGAGGCATCAAGGAATCACAAATTTAGCATTGGAGGGCAGCGCAGAGGGTAAAAATCATAGAGGGAGACCAGGAGATGAATACACTAAGCAGATTCAGAAGGATGTAGGTTGCAGTAAGTACTGGGAGATGAAGAAGCTTGCACAGGATAGAGTAGCATGGAGAGCTGCATCAAACCAGTCTCAGGACTGAAGACCACAACAACAACAACATCATGCAGCTGCTATATACAATCAATAGAAGGTCATGTCAATTCAGCAAAAGTTTTGTTGAAAAAGGAGGAAAAAGAAAACATTATGTTAAGTTTAGCATTCCAGAAGACAGCACAACAATAGTTCTATCTGAGGGTCTCAAGAAGAGTTCTGTGGAGCCCATGAATATTCAAGTCATCACTTCCTCCTTGGATTCAGTTGTATGTCATGACTGCATGTGATGTTTGGTTTCGCATGAAATATAAACAGTGCTGTCAGCTACTGCTAGTCAGTACATGTGTTTTAAGTGCTCTAACCATCATCCGGTATGTTGATATGATTTTTCTTTCCTACCAGTCATGCTTGTGACTAAGGTCTGGACTCTACATTCTTTCAGAGGAACAATCCAATCTTACAAGGGTGGGATATACCTTTCATATACATGTGCATATGACTGTGGAGTACTTTTTACAACTATGTTTGGGATCAAAGTTTTCATTTACCCAAAACAAGCGCTGTCATATGAGAAACATTCAGACAATAATCAAACATACTCCATATTTTGGTGAACAAGTCTGGAGTTACTGCTTTCACTGTTGTTGCCCTGTGATGTCACAGTCTTTCCAACTGCTTTCACTGTTGTTGCTGTGTTGCATCACAGTCCTTCCAAGGAACTGGAAGGAGTGGCACATAGCTGCAGCCCTCCCCCCCCCCCCCCACCCCCCCCACCCCCCACACACACACAGACACACGCACATACACACGCACGCACACGTCAAGATCAAGATCTAGCTGTGAGATCAGGTGACCTTGCACGCCCACTGGTGCAATGCAATATCCGTGTGCCCCTAATGCTGTAGGAGGTTTAGTGCTGCACCTGAAAATCATGCTGCATAACTGTAACTGAATTGCTCCTGCTGAAATAGAGAATGGAAATTGTATTTGGTTGCTGCGTTATCTTGAGTCAACAGAGTTTGGCAGCAAGTGAGTGATTGAGCTAGCTGCTCCAGATGGACCCCTAATGACAACCACATGAACTGGCAAGTAGCAGCTATTGCCAAAGCAAACTTTAAGTTTTGCAGCACAATTTAAAATTAACCCCAAGGTTTGCTCTTCATTCATGTAGAAGATATAGACTTGTGAAACTAAATGATTTTTTTTTGTAACACACTGTATTTAATGTTAAAGCAGACATGGATACAAATAGTGAGCTTCCCTGAAAAGGATTGCCTCAAGCTGCAACCAAGTGTGACCGTTCATGTTACAGAGCTGTTACTTATTACAGAAGGGAACACTTCTATTTGAGTATCACTCCTTGTTCTTATTACATTCATCACTATTTTTTAATTTTGTACATTACACATGAAGAAAGATTGGAGCTTTAGTTTTGTAATACTGCTACCAGAGCACGGTTGGATATAAACACAACTTTTAAGAAATATTACTGTCCTGATTTTACATTTCACGCTTTGTTTTTTTAACGTTCCAGATACTCAGTACAGATTTAAAGCTGTGTACACTGATGGTTCCAAACAAGGGGACTCCCTTGATTGTTTAGTGGTGTTTCCCAGCCATGTGTTCAGGACTCGTGTTCCACAGGAATATACTGTATTTACAGTAAAGCTCAAGCAGATGGGGCATCTTCAGGGCAATAAATTTCTCATCTGCTCTGATTCCCTTTGTGCCTTGCAGGACTTGCAGCTGGCAGAGAAAATAGTTAAGCTAATATATGATCAACTGTACTTTTTTCAACAGTGGGGGAAGCAGGTATCATTGTGCTGCATACTGGGGCAAGTGGGAATTTTGGAAAATGAGCAAGCAGATCAATCATCCAAGGAGGGCTGCAGGAAACATGACATGACACAATGTGCCATTCCCCTGCAGGCTGTCATTTTGCTAGTGAGTTGGAGGTCTGTGCAGTTGCAGGAGAAAGCGTGGCTGGCAGTGAGGGACAATAAGCTTACTATGCAGTTGTTGTTTAAGACAACTATCCAGTCATGGTGTTTCTGATGCTGGTCACTCTGGCAGAATGAAGTGGCCCTCACCTGCCTCCGAATTGGGCACTGTCCCCTAACACATGGCTTCCTATTCCAGCAGGAGGATCCTTCAGTCTATGATGCCTGTGGTGTACAAATCACTTATGCTGTATTTTCACTGAGTGCACTTTTTATTGTGATAAGCAGGCAGGAGGAAAGCTTAGATAGGGATCTACCCACATTTTAGCTGATGATGAGATGGGTGTGCATGCACATTTAGTGTGTCCTTTATTGGTCTTCTTCTCTTTTTTTTTTTTTTTTTTTTTTCAGATCACATTTTAATTATCTAAGATATGACAGTGCCTGTGTTGTTAAGAGGAATGATGAAGTGTTACTTTGGACATGTATGCATGTCTGAAGGAACAAGTAGTGTGGCAGCTGCAGCCATTATGAAATACATGAAATGTATTTGCAGTTGTGAATATGAACAAACATCAGTTGTATAAGGGAATGATTTCAATGAAAATTTGTGCCAGATTGGGACCAGAACCTGAATTTCCCACTTTACGTGAGTAGTCACCTTAACTGCTTTGGCTATCCATACACAACTCATGACCAGGCTCAATCTTCCATATGTCATCATCCCTGCATCACAACCTGCACTTGTATGCACATTATGTAATTCTGTACAGGGGATGACATTGTAATCGAAAATCGCTGTCCTGGTATTGGTGTATAAATACAGTATTGCAGTGCCCGTGTTGTTACGAAGTATGATGCAATGTTCCTTTGGGTTTGCATGCATGCTTCATAGTTCTGAACAACACGGGCACTGCAATATGCAGGCAGTGACTTTTCAATTAAAATGTCCTCCCCTGTTTGGGTATATACGAGGGGGACTCAAAAGTAACCAGAATCGTAATGCTGCACATCGTGTACTTGTAGTAGCAGGTTGCGCCGCCAGAGGGCTGTAGTAGGAGCTCTGCCGAGTCATTCTGCCACACGGCGTCACCCAACAGTGAGAAGTGTGGTTTTCTTTGGCAGTTCTTTGTGTGTACGTACAGTGCAAACGTGACACGAGTAAATGGCTAGTTCTTACGAACAAACGGGGTGGGAGGGAAGTTTTGTTTTCTTGCTCGGCAAGAACGCAACAGAAACTGATGCAATGATTCAGACAGCCTACAAAGGCCATGCTCTTAGTAAAACGCAAGGGGTACAGGACGGTTTTCTCGGTTTAAAAAGGAGTGAAATGGTGGTTGAAGATCAGCTCCGTTCCGGTCGACCTTCAATTGCTCGAAGCGAAGACAAAATCCGTGATCTCCTCAGTGAATATCGACGCAGGACACTCGACAACTCGAGAACTTGTCCAGGTTGTCCTGGAGCTCAATTCAGCGCATCTTGACCATCGATTTGGGGATGCGAAGAGTGGCAGCAAAATTCGGTTCCGAAGCTTCTTACCGGAGATCAAAGGGATCATCACGTTCAAGCCAGTCCTGAAATGAAGGACGCGTTCAAAGATGATCCACGTTTTTTCAACCATAAAGTGAACAACAGTCATCACAATAGAAGTCACCTGGCTCACCTCAACCAAAAAAGGTCGACAAGTGAAATCGAATGTGAAAACGGTGTTGAACCGTTTTTTTTTTTACATCAAAGGGATCGTACACTTTGAATTTGTCCCTGAAGACCAGACAGTAAACCAACAATTCTATTTGAAGGTTATGAAACGGCTTCGCAGAAGTTTTGTCGCGAAAATGTCCAGCTTCGTGGGATTCTGGCGTGTGGTTCCTGCAACACGACAACGCTCCCGCGCACACGGCTCTCAGCGTCCGCTAGTTTTTTGGCCCCAACGAAGACGACTTCCTTGACCCACGCGCTCTATTCGCCGATTTAGCACCTTTGGACTTCCTATTCCCGAGGATGAAAAGATACTTGAGAGGGGAGCGTTTTGCGGATGTGGAAGACGGTAAAACGCAGTGTCATGAAACTGGTAGCAGGTATCAAAGAGGACGAATTTGAAAGGTGTTTCGAATACTGGAATGAACGTTTGGACAAGTGTATTAATGCTAATGGAGAGTACTTCGAAGGAGATTAAGGTTGTATTTGAAAACAATAAAATATATGCTTTCTAGAAAGAAATTCCAGTTGTTTTTGGGTCCACACCTCGTACACAATGTGTGTGTGAGTACAGGTTTTGTTGCAGGGACGATGACATATGGAAGTTTGGGTCTGCAGACAGCTAAAAGCGATTAAGGCGACCTCTCGTGTAAAGCAGGAAGCCCAGGTTTGGGTCCCCAGCCCAGCATGACTTTTCACTGTCATCATTCCATTTGCGGATGATGTGGTTCTTTGTGAGCAGAGCATCTACAAACTTGAGGAAAAGCTGGAGATTGGAGGAAGGGCACTGAAGAAATACGGATGAAAATTAGCAGGACAAAGTCAGAATATTTAGCACTGAAGGATGTGCAGATGAGGTCTTGTAACATCCAGGATGATGAGCTGAAATCGGTCTGCAAATTTAAATATTTGGGGTCATACATACAGAGGGACGGAGGACTGGAAAGCGAGATACAACACCGAATAAATTGCGGTTGCAACAACTGGAGGAAAATGAGTGTTGTGTGACAGGAAGGTGAGCACTGGGTTGAAAGGGAAAGTGTACAAGTCGCTGGTAAGGCCTGCTATGATATACGGGGCAGAGACGTGGCCAATCACAGTAGCCCAGGAAAGGAAGATGGAAGTGTCGGAAATGAGGATGCTGAGGTGGATGTGTGGGGTAACAAGGAAGGACAGGATTAGAAATGAATTTGTTAGAGAGCTGTGAAAGTGGGACCCATGGGGGAAAAGATACAAGAGAGCAGACTAAGGTGGTACGGACACTTACAGAGAAAAGGGAAAGAGTATATCGGAAACAGAGTTGAAGATGTAAAGATTGAAGGAGCGAGAAGGAGAGGAAGACCGACGATGAGGTGGAAGGATAAGATATCTGGGGACCTAAGGGAGAAATGCATGGAAGAAGGAAGAGGCCACGGATAGAGTACTATGGAGAAGGATCTAGAAGAGCAACGCCGGACCCTACGTGACGTGGGACAAGGCAAACGATAAAAAAGAAGTAGATCATTCCACTATACAACTGATGGTTGTTAATATGTATTTTAATTATTTTGAAAACTTTTTACAGACTTGTCTCATAAAATTTTAGTACAGCCTCTGTGCGCCCACATCACCATATCATGATCATGACTTCATCATCGTCACCATCACCACCACTACCACCACCATTATAGCCATCATAATGGAAATAAACTAAGAAAACTGGTGCACAAACAAGATGGTGGCCGGGTCACTCAGTCCAGATTTTCTTATAGTAGAAAGAACCTATAGTCAGTGATCGGTCTAGCTTGGAGAATTTATCCCACTGCACAGCAGCTATTGCAAGGCGAACAAGACGCCATTTCGAAAACATCTGGATGAGAAAAATAGGCTTAGAACACTGGTGCACAGTCAAATAAGAATCACTCATCCCAGATGTTCGTCTAGGAGAAGTACACCTGTGGACTGCTCGGTGCAACTGGGTGAGTTTATCCGCCTGAACTGCAGCCTCTGCGAGGTGGCAGGCAGAGCACGAGGCTAGTGGCGGTCGGCGCGCGTCTCGTCCAGCATGTCTCTGAGCAGGGCACGGATACTGACGTCACCGACGGTCCTGCGGAAGAAGAGGTCCTCGAGGGCGTGCCGCGTGGGAGCCTGCGCGGCGGGCAGCAGCAGCCAGCAGGCGTCCGAAGCGGCGGGCCGCCGCCACCCGCGCCGCCCCCGCAGTAGTCGAGCAGCATGGCCAGCGTCTGGTCCTGCAGCAGCTGCACGTGCGCGCGCCGCCGACAGCCCGGGGCACTCTGCAACAGATTCATACTGATAACAGGCAAAGAAGGGACGACAATACGGATTTAAATTAGAGCACTTGAGATACGTGGTTATTCACTCGGCTGTGGAGTGTGTTAGTTAGTTGCGTGCTCCATTGATCAGTCCGCATGGTACGGTAGCCGTTATGATGTGGAACGTGTTGAGTGCACAAGAAATGCACATATGAAACAAAAATTTTTAATATATATATTAAAATACAGAGTTAAATATTAATATTTCCATTATTTACCCCATTCCCTTAAATGGCACAAAATGCATGTACTATATTTATAGATTTATTTATTCCTATTCAAGAAATCATCTATGGTATAGAAGGAGTTGTCAAGGAGATATGAATTATTCATTTTGGAAGATATTACTGCTGTCTGTCAGACACCTTATTTCATCTGGTAATTTGTCGAAAATTTTTTATAGCAGCATATTTTAGCCCTTTCTGTGCCAAAGATAAGTTGAGCAAAGGATAGTGTAAGTCTTTCTTTTTTCTGGTATTATAATCATGAAAGTCACTGTTGGTTTTAAACTGGTCCATGTTGTTGAGAACAAATTTCATTAGTGAGTAGATGTATTGTGAGGCTGTTGTAAGAATTCCCAATCTTTTAAAAGATGCCTACAAGATGTGCGACTATGAACCCCACACGTTATTCTAATCACTTTCTTTTGAGCAGTGAATACTTTTCGTCTAAGTGTTGAGTTACACCAAAATATTATTCCGTATGACATCAGAGAGTGAAAATATGCAAAGTATTGTTAGCTTACTAATTTCTATATCCTCAAAATTCGCAATTATTCTGATCGCAAAAGTTGCTGAACCTAGTCGCTTTAGGAGATACAAAATATGAATTTTCCAATTAAGATTCTCATCTATATGTAACACCCAAAAACTTAGTATGCTCTACACTGACTTCTGTTGACGTTTTATATTTATTGAAGGAATTGTACTTTTTGCAGCAGAAAATTGGATGTACTGTATTTTTTGAAAGTCTAGAGCAAGCCCATTTGCAGAAAACTAATTAATGACTTTTCCAAAGTCTTTATCTGTATCATTTTCAATTGGAATTTCTTTTACTGGATTAATAATGATGCTTGTATCATCAGCAAACAGTGTCAGTTCAGCTTCCTGTTTCAGATAGGAAGGGAGGTCGTTCACATACACTCCTGGAAATTGAAATAAAAACACCGTGAATTCATTGTCCCAGGAAGGGGAAACTTTATTGACACATTCCTGGGGTCAGATACATCACATGATCACACTGACAGAACCACAGGCACATAGACACAGGCAACAGATCATGCACAATGTCGGCACTAGTACAGTGTATATCCACCTTTCGCAGCAATGCAGGCTGCTATTCTCCCATGGAGACGATCGTAGAGATGCTGGATGTAGTCCTGTGGAACGGCTTGCCATGCCATTTCCACCTGGCGCCTCAGTTGGACCAGCGTTCGTGCTGGACGTGCAGACCGCGTGAGACGACACTTCATCCAGTCCCAAACATGCTCAATGGGGGACAGATCCGGAGATCTTGCTGGCCAGGGTAGTTGACTTACACCTTCTAGAGCACGTTGGGTGGCACGGGATACATGCGGACGTGCATTGTCCTGTTGGGACAGCAAGTTCCCTTGCCGGTCTAGGAATGGTAGAACGATGGGTTCGATGACGGTTTGGATGTACCGTGCACTATTCAGTGTCGCCTCGACGATCACCAGTGGTGTACGGCCAGTGTAGGAGATCGCTCCCCACACCATGATGCCGGGTGTTGGCCCTGTGTGCCTCGGTCGTATGCAGTCCTGATTGTGGCGCTCACCTGCACGGCACCAAACACGCATACGACCATCATTGGCACCAAGGCAAGAAGCGACTCTCATCGCTGAAGACGACACGTCTCCATTCGTCCCTCCATTCACGCCTGTCGCGACACCACTGGAGGCGGGCTGCACGATGTTGGGGCGTGAGCGGAAGACGGCCTAACGGTGTGCGGGACCGTAGCCCAGCTTCATGGAGACGGTTGCGAATGGTCCTCGCCGATACCCCAGGAGCAACAGTGTCCCTAATTTGCTGGGAAGTGGCGGTGCGGTCCCCTACGGCACTGCGTAGGATCCTACGGTCTTGGCGTGCATCCGTGCGTCGCTGCGGTCCGGTCCCAGGTCGACGGGCACGTGCACCTTCCGCCGACCACTGGCGACAACATCGATGTACTGTGGAGACCTCATGCCCCACGTGTTGAGCAATTCGGCGGTACGTCCACCCGGCCTCCCGCATGCCCACTATACGCCCTCGCTCAAAGTCCGTCAACTGCACATTACGGTTCACGTCCACATTGTCGCGGCATGCTACCAGTGTTAAAGACTGCGATGGAGCTCCGTATGCCATGGCAAACTGGCTGACACTGACGGCGGCGGTGCACAAATGCTGCGCAGCTAGCGCCATTCGACGGCCAACACCGGGTTCCTGGTGTGTCCGCTGTGCCGTGCGTGTGATCATTGCTTGTACAGCCCTCTCGCAGTGTCCGGAGCAAGTATGGTGGGTCTGACACACCGGTGTCAATGTGTTCTTTTTTCCATTTCCAGGAGTGTATATCAAGAACAGAAGGGGACCCATGATTGAACCCTGTGGAACACTTAATGTAATTTCACCCCAGTTAGATGAAGTAGCAAACTTACTTAAATCACTTGACCCACATAAGGAAACTTTTTGCTTCCTGTTCTGTAGGTATGACTTAAACCACTCATATGCTATTTCATTTATACCATAGAATTGTAATTTCTGTAACATAATGTCATGGTTCACACAATCAAATGCTTTGGACAAGTCAGAGAATATTCCTACTGGTGACATTTTACTATTTAAAGACTCTGTTATGTGGACAGTGAAATTGTATATTGCTGTCTGAGTGGAAAACCATTTTTGAAATCCGAACTGTGATTTACTAAGTATCCCATTAATGTTGAGATGGCTAACCACTCTTGAGTACATTACTTTCTCGAAGATTTTTGAGAATGCTGCAAGCAAGGATACTGGCCGATAATTATTGAGATAGTGCCCATGAAACAGACTGGTGGATACCAACTCCCATCTACATGCATAGAAACTTACTTAAAGGAGGGGCAAGATTCTGTCATTTTCATTTATATGGTGCCAGTAGACCCCTGATTCGTTAAAGAATCAAACTCCCATGTGTAAAACAGTTTCAAACGTCTAATAACTTTACAAATGAATTAACTTGTTAAATATTTGAGATTGAGTTTGAAATTATCCTTAAAGTTTGTTGGAAGTTGTTAAGTGATCTGGTTATGAAACTCGGGTTGAATATATGGTACTGAATTGACAAAAGCCATTGGATAGCGATATGCACATTACAGATGGCAGTAGTATCGCGTACGCAAGGTATATAATGGTAACACATTGGCGGAGATCTCATTTGCACTCAGCCAATTCATGTGGGATGGTTACCAACGTGATTATGGTTGCAGGACGGGAATTAACAGACTTTGAAAGTGGAATGGTAATTGGAGCTGGACACATGACAAGTACCATTTCGGAAATCGTTAGGGAATTCAATATTCCAAGATCCACAGTATCAATATTGTGTCGAGAATATCATATTCCAGGAGCGAAACTTCCTGGCAGATTAAAACTGTGTGCCCGACCGAGACTCGAACTCGGGACCTTTGCCTTTCGCGGGGAAGTGCTCTACCATCTGAGCTACCGAAGCACGACTCACGCCCGGTACTCACAGCCTTAGTTCTGCCAGTAGAGCACTTGCCCGCGAAAGGCAAAGGTCCCGAGTTCGAGTCTCAGTCGGGCACACAGTTTTAATCTGCCAAGAAGTTTCATATCAGCGCACACTCCGCTGCAGAGTGAAAATCTCATTCTGGATCATATTCCAGGCATTACCTCTCACGGACAACGCAGTGGCCGACGGCCTTCAGTTGACCTAGAGCAGTGGCATTGGCGTAGAGTTGTAAGTGCCAACAGACAAGCAACACTGCGTGAAATAACCGCAGAAATCAGCGTGGGACGTACAACGAACGTATTCGCTAGGACTGCGCGGCGAAATCTGGCGTTAATGGGCTATGGCAGCAGACGACGGACGTGTGTTCCTTTGCTAACAGCACGACATCGCCTGCAGCGCCTCTCGTGGGCATGTGACCGTATCAGTTGAACCTTAGACGACTGGAAAATCTTGAGCTAGTCGTATGAGTCCCGATTTCAGCTGTTAAGAGCTGGCAGTAGATTTAGAGGATGGCGCGGACCACAGCCATGGACCCAAGCTGTGAACAAGACACTGATGGCTCCATAATGGTGTGGGCTGTGTTTACATGGAATGGACTGGGTCCACTAGTCCAATTAAAGGAATCATTGACTGGAAATAGTTATGTTCCGCTACTTGGAGAACGTTTTCTTCCATTCATGGACTTCATGTTCACAAATAACGATGGAATTTTTATGGATGACAACGAGCCATTTCACAGGGCCAAAATTGTTCACCATTTGTTTGAAGAACATTCTGGACAATTTTAGCGAATGATTTGGCCACCCAAATCGCCCGACATGAATCCCATCGAAAATTTATGGAACATAATGGAGAGGTCAGTTCGTGCACAAACTACTGCATCGGCAACTTTTTGCAGTTATGCGCGGCTATCGAGGCAGTACGCCAGGGGAACTTCTAACGACTTGTTCAGTCCATGCTGCACTACGCCGGGTGAAAGGACTTTTATCTCCTCAGCGCAGGCTGGGTAATTTGCGCTCCATTCTAAGCAAACACAAGGTTTCAACGCGTCTCAATGTTTATGACACAATAGCTCCCGAACTGTGTGTCGTACAATGATCTAATTTTGCATATAGTACATTCAGTCAGATATGTAGATACTGGGTCCAAAATATGTGCCGAATAGAATTAGTTCCACTAAAGTAATGTTAAAACGTCATGCCTGACGCTGAAGTTTCACTGGACCCCATTTTAAGCAGAAGCTACTTTTCACTACACCAGAACACAGTGTGAAAAGTGTATTAGTACGTTATTTGTGGAAAATACTTGTTATAGTTACGTGTGCATCACAACATCTCAGCATGATGCGGAGAATGGAAGTGCGTGCCACACGAAAACGTAAGTAAATACGAAAATAGGCGCGAAAACATCGCGAAAAATTAAATTACATTCTGGAAGATAGGTTAACTCCCAGCAAAAAAACTTTCTCATCAACATCGTTTGGTTGCAGATGACAAGCTACCTGTAGTCATTAACACAAAAGTGATCCAGAAAATCCATGCACACTAAATGTAAAGGTATTTACAAAAAGAAACGATCTGTTGTTTTAACTAAAAATGCACATAATTTTATAATCATTTAACAAAAATGTTCACATTGCAGAATAAATAAAAACGAAAACCCACTGATGATGGTGCAGTGGTGCCGAAACATGTTTGGGTACTGAAAATAACGGTATTTTGCATAACTGGCGGACCTCACATCCAACGATAGTTCGTGTGTTTAACACAGGTGTATTGCTCTTGCGAAACAAAGATGTCGGAAGAACTGCAGTCCTATGCATTTTCGTAGTGTACTTTCCGCGAGACCACTGCATTTCAATTTAACACATGCACTGTTTGCTATGTGCCGACGACGCTCAGGACTGGAGATATTTCGACACCGAGCAACGCACCTGAGCTAAACACTGGAACTGCCACCTGACGGCATCTAAAACGAGTCGTAAATTAAAAAAAAAGGTTTTATTTTTGTTTTTAACAGGCAGTCACGGGAAAGGTGATTTCTTGTATATACTTCAATAAAATCGTTAGTCGCATGGAGTCCTAGGAGGAATGGTTGGTATTTAGGGATGTGACAGGAACGATCATTCGAAGCAAAAATGTCTAGTTAACTTTCCATCGAAAATGCATCCTTTAAGGGGTATGAGCACTTTTTCATGTACTGTGAAACAAATCTCATATACTGCAAGCTCTTTGCTTGCCATATTTTGAGAGGTGATTGTGAGGGCCAAAACAAGAAAAAGAAAAGTCCATTTAACGTCGGCTCCAATGCGCATACCTTAAGAGCTATGAGCACTTGCTCATCTTCACTACCGTGAAACACGTTTCTTCTACTAAATAGGTACTCATAGGTCTTAAGGTACACATTTTAGAGTCCATTGTCACTAGACTTTTTACTAGAGTTTTATACTTCGAATGATCGTTCCTGTCATATCCCTGAATATTGACAATTCCCCATGAAAGACCCTGTGTAGAAAAATTAAATTACTTTTCTTTCTAGTTCCATCTGTACTGCTAATTTCCTTACTTCATAACGTGGTCACACAGTGACAAAACAGCACATAAGAGAAAACAACAGAGGTCGGATTTGGAATCACTGCCCAAAACCGCTGAAATGTCGTTTATTTTGAGGAAACGCAAATTTTACGTAGGGGCAATAATTTTCGTCAAAATTCTGGAGGCGGACTTGCAGAGCGTAATGCGTTCGCCATTCGCTTACCGGCCCCAACTGTTAAAGTTACTGTTATTTTCTTAAAAGGTGTAGAGTGTCGACTGGAAACGCGAAATAGGTATAGATTTATTTTTAACGACGAACGTCTGTGTGATATTTCATCCAAATATTTGTCCCACAGTTGCCGGACTTCCATTGTCAATCGAGCAAAGACGGGGAAGGAAGGAGTCGTTATTTTGTTTATGAAACCATCCTAGTACTCACTCGAAACCTTTTAAGTAAACGACGATGTGGGCCAAAATAAGCAGTGACCAGCGGTACTTCGGCGTGTATCTCAAGAATAGGAGGCGTCACAGTGAACTATGTATCTCAAGAATGGCTGGCGACGAAGTGAACTTCGTTATGCTTCACGCAAACGCCACACCGACCAAATTTTTCTAAAATAAGTTTTTTTCTCTGACAATTTTCCACATTCAGTGTATAAATTTTTTTTATTTTTTTCAAACGCCGTTTTCCTTGCAGCAGTATAAGATTTAGTTACGTTCCAGACGTATTTTGTTGAAAAATCTCGGCGTGAATATGCGCACTCTAACCTATGACCAGATGAGAGGAAAAGTAGATTTTGCTAGGACAGATGGATAACTGTTAAGTAATATTTCATTTGTGCAAAAATTATCTGCGAAGTGTTTCGAATCTATAAGTATAAGCAGAAATACACCTATAGTACTACAGACAAATACCACTGAAGACGCTTTTACTGTAGAAGACGAAACAGTTCTGGCACGTGCATAGATAATATACTACAGTAAGTAAAGGACATTTTAATTTATAAAATGAATATTATAAGAGCGGACGTGTGTACATACTCAATGTGATCAAAAGTATCCGGACACCTGGCTGAAAATGACTTAAGTTCGTGGCGTCCTCTATCGGTAATACTGGAATTCAGTGTGGTGTTGGCCCACCCTTAGCCTTGATAACAGCTTTCACTCTCACAGGCGTAAGTTCAATCAGGTGCTGGAAGGTTTCTTGGGGAATGGCACCCCATTCCTCACGGAGTGCTGCACTGAGGAAAGGTATCGATGTCGGTCGGTGAGGCCTGGGACGAAGTCGGCGATCCAAAACATCCCAAAGGTGTTCTGTAGGATTCAGGTCGGGACTCTGTGCAGGTCAGTCCATTACAGGGACGCTATTTTCGTGTAACCACTCCGCCAAAGACCGTGCGGTATGAACAGATGCTCGATCGTGTTGAAAGACGCAATCGCAATCCCCGAATTGCTCTTCAACAGTGGGAAGCAAGGAGGTGCTTAATACACCAATGTAGGCCTGTGCTGTGATGTGCCATGCAAAACAAAAAGAGGTGCAAGCCGCCCCCCCCCCCCCCCCCCCATGAAAGACATGATCACACCATAACACCACCGTCTCCGAATTTTACTGTTGGCACTACACACGCTGGCAGATGACGTTCACCAGGCATTCGCCATACCCACACCTTGCCATCGGATCGCCACATTGTGTACCGTGATTCGTCACTCCACACAACGTTTTTCCACTGTTCAATCGTCCAATGTTTACGTCCCTTACACCAAGCGAGGCGTCGTTTCGCATTAACCGGCGTGATTTGTGGCTTATGAGCAACCGCTCGACCATGAAATCAAAGTTTTCTCACCTCCCGTCTGTCATAGTACTTGCAGTCAATATTGATGCAGTTTGGAACTCCTGTGTGATGGTCTGGATAGATGTCTGCCTATTACACATTACGACCCCTCTTCAACTGTCGGCGGTTTCTGTCAGTCAAGAGACGAGGTCGGCCTTTACACTTTTATGTTGTACGTGTCCCTTCATGTTTCCACTTCAGTATCACATCGGAAACAGTGGACCTAGGGATGTTTAGGAGTGTGGAAATCTCGCGTACAGGCGTATGGCACAAGTGACAGCCAATCACCTGACCACGTTCGAAGTATGTGAGTTCCAGGGAGCGCCCCATTCTGCTCTCTCCAGATGTCTAATTACTACTGAGATCGCTGATATGGAGTACCTGGCAGTATGTGGCAGCACATTGCACCTAATATGATAAACATATGTTTTTGGGGTTGTCCGGATACTTTTGATCGCGTAGTGTATGTTCCAAATCTCTTCCTAAACCACTAAATCGATTTCACCCATACTTGGTACAAACATCTCTTACTCTCTGGAAAGAATCAGTATGGGATAAGAACACCTACTGCTCCAATATGGGATGAGAACCTCTCAAAGACGGTGGGAGTGGGTGTGAAAAAGAAGGGTAGCTCACGACATGCAATTAGCCGAACTACCGAACTATATTTATCCAGAATTTCAGAATAAGAGACTTAGAGACTTGCAATCAACTTCAGACATAATTCAAAAACTTATGAGATTTTCTCTCACTGACAACTCCTGTAAAATGACGAAGGGGAAAAGTTTACCAGTTACTACATTTTCGCTGTTCATGTAGTAGTGCTGTTGCAACACACGTATCGTTTTAATTTATTATTTCTTCACAATTAATTCCATTTGCAACACATTTTACATGCAGTATTCATATATACCACTTAATGTACTTGCAAAAATACGTCATTGTTGATACATTGCTCAGGGAATATGACGTCATAAACACTGAGATGCCTGAAAATCTGTCTCATCAAGCATGACGTTTTAATTTATTACTTCTTTGCCACTAACCCTATTCGCAACAAATTTCACACGCAGTATCCACAAATTCAACTGGATGTACCTGCAAAATATACCATTGTACAACACATAGTTTGGGAGATATGGTATCAGCAATATTGAGCTGCGTGAAAACGAAACTGCAGGACGAAATTCGCTAGAAACGGAGATTAAATAGATGTGATATGAGCATATGCGGGCAAGGCCAAGGGTAAAAAATGTCCCTAAGCCCCCGGATTGATTTCAAACAAACTTGGTACACATCTTGCTTACTAACTGGAAAGGAATAGGGGAGGGGGATGTTAAGAACCAGCAACATCTTGTTGTGATGGTGATAGCGTTGAGAGAGAGAGAGAGAGGGGAGGGTATGGGGAGATAGACAGATAGAGGGGAAGGGGAATGCACAGAAAGGGAAGAGGACAGATGAAGAAAAGAGGGGGAAAGAAATATATGGACAGATAAAGCAAATGAGATGGAAAGAGAGGGAGAGTAGGAAATGGGCAGAGAAAAAAAAAAGAGGAGGAGATGGTCAGAGGAGGGGGGGGGGGGGGGGAGAGAAGGACCTGTACAGAGAGAGCAGAGGAGGAAATGTACAGAGAAAGGGAGCTGGAGGAGATGGACAACGAGAGGGGGAGTAGGGGAGACGGACAAAGAAAGAAAAGAGGAGGGGGTGGTCAAAGAAAGAAAAGAGGAGGAGATTGACAGTGAGAGAGGAGGAGGAGGAGATTGACAGTGAGAGAGGAGGAGGAGATTGACAGTGAGAGAGGAGGAGGAGATTGACAGTGAGAGAGGATGATGATGATGATGTTTGGTTTGTGGGGCGCACAGCTGTGCGGTTATCAGCGCCCGTACAAAGTCCCAACCTTTGCTCAGTACAATCTCGCCACTTTAATGAATGATGATGAAATGCATAGGACAACACAAACACCCAGACATCTCAAGGCAGGTGAAAATCCCTGACCCCAATGGGAATCAAACCTGGGACCTCGTGCTCAGGACACGAGAACGCGACCACGAGACCACGAGCTGCAGACTAGCGAAAGAGGAGGAGGAAGCGATGGACAGAGAGATGGGGTAGTAGGACAGGTAAGAGGGGGGGAAGGAGGAAATAGAGAAACAGTTGGGGGGGGGGGATGGAGATGGACTCAGGTGGAGTGAGAAGGAGATTGACAGAGAGAGGTGGTAAGGAGGAGGTGGGCTAAGAAAAGATTGAAATACATATATAGCCAGGAAACCTGGGAGGGAGGGAGGAGATATAATAATGGCGTGTGACGAGGGCCTCCGGGTCGGGTGCAAGTTGTTTGATTTGACGCCACTTGGGCGACCTGCGCGTCGATGGGGATGAAATGATGATGATTAGGACAACAGAACACCCAGTCCATGAGCGGAGCAAATCGCACCTGGGCCCTTAGGTTTGACAGTCCGTCGCCCTGACCACTCAGTTACCGGGGGCGGACAGGGAGGAGATGGACAGTGCGGAGGCGCAGATGGGCAGAGAGAGGGGAGAGGAGCAGATGGACAGAGGTAGGGGCATGAGGAAATGGACAGAGAGTGAAGGATGAAGAACTTGGACAGAACGAAGAGGAAGGAGGAGATGGACTAATAGAAGATAGGAATAAATACATATGCGGGAAACGCTGAGAACTCAACGAGTAATTTTATAAACGTACCTATTACAACCAGTTAGTCGAAGTTTATGAGGTCAAGCCAAGTGAGAAGTGACGGGACAAGAGTGCAGGGACCAAGATGGAGACCGGATGCTGGGCGCACGCGAGCCAACTGACCTGGCTTGAAGAGCACGAGCGCCTTGAGGCAGGCGTATTCGGTGTGGTCGACCCGCAGCTGCGCGCAGCGGGCGAGCGTCTCTCGCAGGCGGCACGCCTCTGCTTCCAGCGACTGCCGCCGCGGCGCTGGCGACAGCGTCACTGCGGAAACACCGAGATCGTCAGCAGAGCTACAACTCCCCTCAGCTCCCACTCACAGACGTTGTCCTTGGCCGGTAACTCCTCCAGTAATAAGTTTCGACCTGTTCTAAGGATTTAGCGAAAACTCAAACACTATAGCGTACTGACTGTTGCTTCTTTCATTAATTAATAGACACTCCAGCCTATAAGTTGTCTACATACACTAGTGGCCATTAAAATTACTACACCACGAATGTGACGTGCTGCAGACGCGAAATTTAATCGACAGTAAGAAGATGCTGTGATATGCAAACGGTTAGCTTTTCAGAGCATTCACACGAGGTTGGCGCCGGAGGCAACACCTACAACGTGCTGACATGATGAAAGTTTCCAACCGACTTCTCATACACAAACAGCAGTTAACCGGCGTTGCCTGGTGAAACGTTGTTGTGATGCCTCGTATAAGGAGGAGAAATGCGTACCATCGCGTTTCCGGCTTTGATAAAGGTCGGATTGTAGCCTATTGCGATTGCGATTTGTCGTATCGCGACATTGCTGGTCGCGTTGGTCGAGATCCAATGACTGTTAGCAGAATATGGAATCGGTGGGTTCAGGAGTGTAATACGGAACGCCGTGCTGGATCTCAACGGCCTCGTATCACTAGCAGTCGAGATGACAGGCATCTTATCCGCATGGCTGTAACGGATCGGGCAGCCACGTCTCGATCCCTGAGTCAACAGATGGGGACGTTTGCAAGACAACAACCGTCAGCACGAACAGTTCGACGACGTCTGCAGCAGCATGGGCTATCACTTCGGTGACCTTGGCTGCGGTTACCCTTGACGATGCGTCACAGACAGTAGCGCCTGCGATGGTGTACTCAACGACGAACCTCGGTACACGAATGGCAAAGTGTCATTTTTTCGGATGAATCCAGGTTTTGTATACAGTATCATGACGGTCCCATCCTATTTGGCGACATCGCGGTGAACGCACATTGGAAACGTGTATTCGTCATCGCCATACTGGCGTATCATCCGGCGTGATGGTATGGCGTGCCATTGGTTACACGTCTCGGTCACCTCTTGTTCGCACTGACGGCACTTTGAACAGTGGACGTCACATTTCAGATGTGTTACGACCCGTGGCTCTACCCTTCATTCGATCCCTGCGAAACCCTACATTTCAGCAGGATAATGCACGACCGCATGTTGCAGGGCCTGTACGGGCCTTTCTGGATAGAGAACATGTTCGACTGCTGCCCTGGCCAGCATATTCTCCAGATCTCTCACCAAATGAAAACGTCTGGTCAATGGTGGCCGAGCAACTGGCTTGTCACAATACGCCAGTCACTACTCTTGATGAACTGTGGAATCGTGTTGAAGCTGCATGGGCAGCTGTACCTGTACACGCCATCCAAGCTCTGTTTGACTCAATACCCAGGCGTATCAAGGCCGTTATTACGGCCAGAGGTGGTTGCTCTGGTTACTGATTTCTCAGGATCTATGCACCCAAATTGCGTGAAAATGTAATCACATGTCAGTTCTAGCGTAATATATTTTTCCAATGAATACCCGTTTATCATCTGCAATTCTTCTTGGTGCAGCAATTTTAATGACCAGTAGTGTAGATGGATCTAGAGCAGGGGTGTGCGAACTACGGCGCATGAACAACCGTTCGTCGCCCACAGAGATCGAAATCTATTTATCATCCCATCCACAAAATGTTTCAATAACATCTTCATTTGTTTTCTGTTGATTGTTGGCAAATGTATCTTCTCGATATAACCTTGTTTCACTAAGAACCCACAGTGAAATCAACAGAAATTATCAAGAATGCCTGCCAGCCTGCTCTCGCTGTACAATTTATAAACAGTGGATAGCATGTCAGCATATATGGCTGAACCAATAACGTCTGACACTATGCTTCTACCATTATGCACAACATCTTTGACCGTTGTAGACAACGGATTAATAATTCAAAAACCAAGTCACAAAAATAAATAATTAGGTAACAAGTGGCAAGAAAGTGAGTTATTTCCATATTTCTGACTTTTCTGCGTCCTTCATTACATTGTTAAGGACAAAGTAACAACTGCTGCTCCTGGTACCTTTAGCTTTTCTGCAGTCAATCATATCGTTTTACAGTACTTCATCAATGTTTCTTTTCATTCTTTCTGTTTAGTAGAAGTTTTCGAATTATGAGATGTTGAGCACACCTCGTGGTAGTTCTCGTATTTGTCCACTCGGAACTGCTTCAGTAAGGTGACGTTAACGATTTTCTGCAAATCTTACGGTGTGTCTTCTGTTTCATGGATTCTGCGCACGAGATCAAATAACCTTCCATTTACTGCACTAGTTCTAGATTTTAAACAACTTCGATCGTGTCTCGCGAGATCTTGTTGATTTGGATGAACTCTATTCCCTCAGCTCTGTCAAAGACTGAGTTAATTTCTTCCACAGCAATCTCTTGCTCCTCTTCTCTCACGCTTTGGGACAGGTCTTCTCAATCACGTACGTAGATTTTTGATGTAGACTAAATGTTCGCTTCACCTATCCTGAAGTCAGAAGACTGTCATCGAGAGTTATCCTCGTGATTCAGACAATTTTACATGCCCTTGATTTCTATACGACGTAATTACCCCATTACCAACAAAGTACAAGCGGTAGCCATACAATTTAAATTATCATCTCGAAAAAATCATGCCGCGTTCATGAAACTTTGTGATGATTTAATCCTTCTCTATACAGGGAGTCCCGGATGGAACGGTCATTACTTGGAGTTACGACAGAAACGATCATTTGAAGGAAAAATCTTCATATGGATAAATGCCCTATTCCGAATGGTTTCCTATGTAGATTACATTTAATGTACATTTACTACGTTTTCTACATTATTCAATACATTATAAGGTTCACACAGGTACAAAGGAACAACAGTTAGTAATCATTACAAAAGGCTTTTCAAAAAGTATCAATTGAATTTTTAACATATTCACGTCCAAGCATTATCGTACAGCTGTTCACAACAAGTCTTCGAACATACAATCTTCAGTGAGTTTGTGCGCTCATGGGAGGAGACGGTGTTGCATGTCTGAGGGCCTTTGCACGTTCCCTAATGAGGGCAGCAGTGTCCTTCATTCGACCAAGCAGTTCATCACGTGTCTTCACCTGTCGTTGGTGCATCTCAGACTTCATCCAACCCCATAAACAAAGATCTAATGGCGCAAGGTCAGACGATCTTGGTGGCCAATTAATTGTACTACGACGACCAATACAGCGATTGGGGTAACTGCGGTTGAGATGTTCACTCACATGTCTGGTAAAATGTGGAGGAGCTCCGTCATACTGGAGGTACACTGAAATCCTTGTGGCCAAAGAAATGTCCCCAGGGTGTTCAACAAACGAATTTTTTAAAAAATGTGTCTAATAGTGTATTTTAATATGACAGTATGCCATCCCAGGAAATTTATAGCACTTAAAACACTTGATAATGGCACTTTGAAGCCGAAATCATAATTGTGTAAGTGTAAATGTAACACTGTAAATAAACAGTCTAATGGTGGTACTGACTTTAAAGAAATATATTTTGACTGTGGCCCCGCGTTATGAAAAAATTATTAATTTTTTAAAAAAGTGCAAGTATTTCTGTCCTGTCATTCGCTCTTCTGAAATGATTCGACCTATCAGCATGGTACTGGTCATGCCACACCAAACATTGATCGAAAAACGAACTTGAAAATTGGTTTCCACTGTAGCGTGTGGACTGTCCTGCGACCATCAATGATTGGTACTGTATTGTTGATTCCACTACTTGGAAATGTGGCTATATCAGTGAATAGTATCAATGCAAGCAAATGACGATCGTAACTTGATCAATAACAAAATTCAAATGGTGTGGCACTGTCGCCAATGCGAAGATTGAGGACACGCTGTATGTGAAATGGGCACGAGTTTTCGGCATCTAATGTTAGCCATACATGTGTTCGTGGGACATTGATAAGTACAGAAAGTCACCATGCGCTGCAAGTTGGACTACACCGCACCATTTCAATAATGTGTTGTTCGCTGCACAAGCTGTTGAATTACGCAGTGAGAAGAAAAATGGGAACTTGGAAGGATACCTGTTTCACACAGTGTACTGAAAACCACGGTAAACACTCTACGATCAGGAATGCGACATGTCGGAAAGCGCCTAAGGTGTTCTTGGACAGCGGCAGTGGCTCAACCATCGCAGGAGCCGCAAACATAACACAATTTCCGCATATTCTTCATTAGTGTAGATGTGTGGCATTTTAGTTAACCGATGCTTCTCTCTTGCACATTCTCAATCCGTCGCACTTATTCACTCACAACACACCGTGGACAACGGGCTAGTTTAATGGTACAAAGACATACCGAGCAAAAAGGTTGAAAGCAACGAGGTAGGGCTGGACACGCCATGGAAGTCGGATGGGTAAAACATACGCGTGCGCGCCACTAGCCAAAACACATACGTACGTTAAATGTATTTTACATCAGAAACCATTCGAAATTGGATATATGTTCGTATAAAGTTTTTTTCCTTCAAATGAGCGTTCCCATCATGTCGCTGAATATTGAACATTCCTCCTGGGAGACATCCTATGTATTCACCCTTCAATGCGTCACATTTTTGCCAATCATGGCTGCCGTGGCGGAAACCGTGGTTATAGATGTCCATTTTGGTTGTTGAGGAAAACCTTCAACCTCGAAAATAACCTCGTCATCATTATGAAAATATCTATCACCCAATTCTTTCTTCATCTGAGGAAACAGGAAGAGATCACTGAGTGTCATGTCATGAGAATACAAGTGGTGATAAAAAATGTGAAAGACAAAAGAGCAACATTTGTGACAGCGTCCTGAGCTGAATGAGTGGAAGCTTAGTCGTCGAGCAATGCTACTCCTTCGGTCAACTTCCCGCGAATGGTGCGGCTTAACAGCTTTCATTAGTATGTGGTCATTTGCCTCTAAGAAAACATTCACCATAAAGTCAGCATTCGTCCATGTCGATTAGGTGACTAAAGGAGTCTGCATCTACATCTGCATCTACATGGATACTCCGCAAATCATACTTAAATGCCTGGCAGTGTGTTCATCGAACCACATTCACGACAATTCTCTGTTGTTCCAGTCTCGAACAGCGCAGAGATAAACTAACACCTATATCTTCCCGTGCAAGCTCTGATTTCCCTTATTTTATTATGATGATCGTTTCTCCCTGTGTAGGTCGGCGTCCACAAAATATTTTCGCATTTGAAGGAGAAAATTGGAGATTGAAATTTCGTGACAAGATCCCATCGCAACGAAAAACGCCTTTGTTTTAATTATGTCCACCCCAAATCCTGAATCATGTCCGTGGCACTGTATCCCCTCTTTCTGGATAATACAAAACGTACTGCTCTTCTTTGACACAGCCCACAGGCCAATTTCGTGTCTCTGAGCATTCATGAGGTAGGTTTGTTCCAAGGTTCGGTAAAGAATCTGTTTGCTAACAATTAAGCCGAACAGTAGTACAATGAACTAAGTCACGTTCCCAAAATGGTTCAAATGGCTCTGAGCACCATGGGACTTAACTTCTGAGGTCATCAGTCCCCTAGAACTTAGAACTACTTAAACCTAACTAACCTAAGGACATCACACACATCCATGCCCGAGGCAGGATTCGAACCTGCGACCATAGCGGTCGCGCGGTTCCAGACTGTAGCGCCTAGAACCGCTCGGCCACCCCGGCCGGCAGTCACGTTCCCCATCGATGACTCTTTGTAGTAATTTTTTTGCGACTCCTTGTTTGATTTTGTTACGTACTGGTACGTTGAGTGCCGTGTGTTTCCAGGACACCAGTAGAACATGTGTTACTAAGATTTACATACTTTTCTGAAGTCATTTGTATGAGTTTGTTTTCAAAATTCAATTTTTCTTACCACCCTTTAAACGAATTATGCTGGCGTCTCCTCCGTGTGAGTATACGATCGCATGATAAGAAACGTATCATGCGCCTTCAGCAATTGGTAACATTTTATAGGTTTCTCACTGCGAATACGAGTCACATTCTTTGCAAGCTTTTCCAACCTAAAGTTTAAGTTTTGGAGCTGACAGAGGTGATAGAGACGTTACGCAGGTGATAGAGACGTTATGCTTTGTTGTACAGAAAATATGTTCATTCAGTGCCTTATAATACTGTAATCTTCTAACACTTTGGGTACTACATGCCCATTTGCACAGCGATTGGCTGTAACCAAAGTTACACTTGGTGAGGTATGTGGTACGTCTGCCCATTGAGCCGTGGCTGCCTCGTGTTGTGCTTGGCATTAAACCTTGGTTGCTATTCTGTGATTAGTCTGCCGCGGTTATCGCGATTATGCTTTTACCCTCTCTCTCCGCGAGTGGCAGCAGCGGTGTGTATCGATATTCGCACCTTGTACTATCTCTGGCCTGGCGCTTATAGTTTCCGGCTGTGCTGTGTCCGAGCAGTTGGTCGGTTGGCGTGGACCAGAGAGGAAGTCTCCGCGGTGGCAGTTTGGCCGGGGCCATTGGCGGCGTCCACGCGCGGCCGGAGTGTGTGGTGCTGTTCCCACTACTACGATGTCCGTGGCTCACCGATCTTGGACACGAAAGTTGAGTTTTGACTTAATCTACCAGCAAGTCACGACTGTTCACATTGTGTCGTTTGGATTTCGTTGTCGGCTGTTGGGACATTCCCGTGAGCACCAACGTGTGTTTCCAAGATGGCAAATTTTAGCCACCCTCCGGTGGAGTTTAACTGTACTTGGTTATTTTGAGTTGAAGTGCACCAGCGGAATCTTCTGCCTTGTGGCCGTTAACGTTCCGGTTACCTGCCCTGGCCGTTGCCGTAAATTCAGGCAGTGTATTTTCCTCATCATGTTGTCGCTGTCCAGCACCGTGTGTAGTTTGACAGCTCAATGTATAATTGGTTGTGGGCGCCAATAACTTCTACGTTGTTCCATTGAACTCCTTGTTGTGTGTTGGTCGGGTGGAGCGGAAGTTATCTTGTCGGTGGGTCCCTTGACTGTCTGTCGGTTGGGTTGTCGTCGGATCGAGAATGGTTGGGCCGACTGCCTGTCTCACCTAAGTGAGCGTTAGTGTTTGAATTGCAGGCCGATCCTCGGAAACTTCTGAGTGCAGTTGGGTGTACTGCCTTTTCGTATTTGTTTTTGTTGTTTGTATTTGTATGGCTTCTAGCCGATTTTTAAATTAAGGTTATTTTGCCCTTAAGGCATAAGATTATTTGGGCCTTCAGCCTAATTTAAAGAACTGTTTTAAATAAGGTCTTTGGCCTTTCTTTTTAAAAATTTCATTTGTTGAGTCTTAAGTGATGAGCCTTCAGCTGATTTTGAATTAAAGTTGTTTTGCTCTTAAGGTGCCACATTGGTTGGTTCAAATGGTTCAAATGGCTCTGAGCACTATGGGACTCAACTTCTGAGGTCATTAGTCCCCTAGAACTTAGAACTAGTTACACCTATCTAACCTAAGGACACCATACACATCCATGCCCGATGCAGGATTCGAACCTGCGACCGTAGCAATCTCGCGGTTCCAGACTGCAGCGGCTAGAACCGCACGGCCACTTCGGCCGGCCACATTGGTTGGGCCTTCAGCCTAATTAAAGAACTGTTTTAAGGTAAGGACTTCGGCCTTATAAAAATTTAATTTTGGTTTGAGTCTTAAGAGATGAGCCTTCAGCCGATTTTTAAAAAATTAAAGTTGTTTTGCTCTTAAGGTGTGAGATTGTTTGTGCCTTTAGCCTAATTGAAAAAAACTGATTTAGGATAAGGCCTTCTGCCTTTTTAATTTCCGATTTTGGTTTGAGTTTTAAGCTATTGGCTTTCAGCCGATTTTAAATTAAAGTGGTCTTGCCCCTAAGGCATGAGATTGTATGGCGTATTCAGTCGGTTATTAAGTTCCAAAAATTGATGGTGCATTTTTTTAAAAATTTTCTTGGCTCTTGTAATGTTTGGTCAAATAAATAAAGTTGTATGTTCGAGTGTAACTGACAGCCGCTTATTTTGGCCCCTATCCACAATTTAAACTACCTGTCCTGTCCTGCGGGCTTAGCAGGGCGTCTGACCAATGTTCACCGACTTTAAGTTGTAATGACCGGAGGTTGGTGGCCACTACAGTGGGTGGTGGAACTGATTTGGTAACTTCAGGAAGCAGTAATTCACCGCCCTGGGTATCAATGTGAATAGCCAATGGTTATCGGGTTGCAGGCTCATGTGTTGTCAAGAAAAACATCATTGATTAAATATACATTTTATTAGTGAACATCCAACAGTAGTTTTAGCGAAGCTTTGCGGTGGCAGCAGCCGCCAGTGTGTTTGAAGAAGATGGCAGGTGTGGAGGCGCCGAAATAAGCAAATGGCTTACGGCGACGCCAGCCACTCAGTAGCAATGGTGACTGGTGAGCGTGGCTGCGTGTGTGCCGACTGGACGCAGCTTCGCAGCTTTCGCGCCAGAAAATGCGGGATCCCGCTGTAGGCCCGCAGGGCAAGACAGCCCTCAGCAGTAGCGCCTGCCCTTGCTTACGGAGGCAGTGAGCAACTGTATGCCCACACAGGCGAAGCTGGGGGTGTGAGCAACTGTCCGACCCTGGGTAGCCCACCAGGCTAGGAGGCTGACAGCGGCTGGAAACAGGGCCAGAGGTGGCCCACCAGATAGGAGCCGCTTAATCCACACCGTGGGACTCACCGCTAGAAGCAGGCCTTCAGTTGTTGGACGCCAAACCTCACAGTGGCAGCTTGTAGATTCTTGTCGACTCATAGACTGGTATGGATTTCTGTTCGAAGATTACAGCTGCCAGACTTCATGCATCTGTCTAAAAATTAAGAGTATTTACACATGCTTCGTGCATGCTTATTTTACCTAGGCATCAATGCCCGTTACGTAGCCCCAACAGAACACTTGGCTTGGGCGTGAAGTAACCAAGCCATCACACCACAGTGGTTCCGTCTTTCTGCCGTGTTGCTGTTATTATGACTACTCCTTCTGCTGGCCTACTAATGTTGTAATCGCTTGAGGTCATGGTGACAGTTTTTATCACATTAGCGGGTAGTCCGTGACGTAACTGTGGTCGGCTCCAGATTGATCCACTTCCATTGCCTCTTGCTAAAAAAAAATAGTGGTGGCGATACACAGTTTTCGTTTTGCTGTGCCCATTATGGATCGTTGCACTGCAAAAAGTATGCGCCACTGTCAAGATAATTCTCCAATAATTCTTTGCAGCCAGATCGCGTTATTAAATTTGAGTCATGGGTCGAAACACTGTACGTGAGGGGGCCTTTTTCTTAAATCAGGCATCAGGTAATCAGCTTTTCGTATCTGACAGGACGCTTATAAGCCAATGACATACTGCATGATGATGATGATGACAATGATGATGATGATGATAAGGAAGAACATGGTGTCTGACTGACCTTCGTCCAGAGGCAGCTCCCACTGGGCGGCGCTCAGCACGAACAGCTCGCCCCAGGCCTCCTCCAGAAGCAGCGCCTGGTCCCTGGCCGGCAGCTGCGAAAACACTAGCATAAAACTTCACACCTAGAGCGACATATATTTCTAGAGTTTACTTGTCTTTTATTTCCCTGAGGCAGTAGGTCTTGTCGCTCTAGCTCGTCGCTTGGAATCCACGCAGCTAGCTACTAAAACTTCAGCACTACCAAGGCGGCATGCAACAAAGTAGGCTACATGCTTGGATATGAAACTGACTAACTTTCCAGCAACCGCACAAAGAAGTCAGACCGAATGGCATCTACCAGGTGGTTATACTTAAAGTGCAGCTACTCACAGAGGACCAGTGTGGCCTGTAATTATACACTACTGGCCATTAAAATTGCTACACCAAGAAGAAATGCAGATGACAAGCAGGTAATCATTGCACAAATATGTTATACTAGAACTGACATGTGATTACATTTTCACGGAATTTGGGTGCATAGATCCTGAGAAATCATTACCCAGAACAACCACCTCAGGCCGTAATAACGGCCTTGATACGCCTGGGCATTGAGTCAAACAGAGCTTGGATGGCGTGTACAGGTACAGCTGCCCATGCAGCTTCAACACGATTCCACAGTTCATCAAGAGTAGTGACTGGCGTATTGTGACAAGCCAGTTGCTCGCCCACCATTGACCAGACGTTTTCAATTGGTGAGAGATCTGGAGAATATGCTGGCCAGGGCAGCAGTCGAACATGTTCTCTATCCAGAAAGGCCCGTACAGGACCTGCAACATGCGGTCGTGCATTATCCTGCTGAAATGTAGGGTTTCGCAGGGATCGAATGAAGGGTAGAGCCACGGGTCGTAACACATCTGAAATGTGACGTCCACTGTTCAAAGTGCCGTCAGTGCGAACAAGAGGTGACCGAGACGTGTAACCAATGGCACGCCATACCATCACGCCGGATGATACGCCAGTATGGCGATGACGAATACACGTTTCCAATGTGCGTTCACCGCGATGTCGCCAAATAGGATGGGACCGTCATGATGCTGTATACAGAACCTGGATTCATCCGAAAAAATGACGCTTTCCCATTCGTGTACCCAGGTTCGTCGTTGAGTACGCCATCACAGGCACTCCTGTCTGTGATGCAGCGTCAAGGGTAACAGTAGCCGTGGTCTCCGAGCTGATAGGCCATTCTGCTGCAAACGTCGTCGAACTGTTCGTGCAGATGGTTGTTGTCTTTCAAACGTCCCCATCTGTTGACTCAGGAATCGAGACGTAGCTGCACGATCCATTAGAGCCATGTGGATAAGATGCCCGCTAGTGATACGAGGCCGTTGGGATCCAGCAAGGCGTTCCGTATTACCCTCCTGAACCCACCGATTCCATATTCAGCTAACAGTTATTGGATCTCGACCAACGCGAGCAGCAATGTCGCGATACGATAAACCGCAATCGCGATAGGCTACAATCCGACCTTTATCAAAGTCGGAAACGTGATGGTACGCATTTCTCCTCCTTACACGAGGCGTCACAACAACGTTTCACCAGGCAACGCCGGTCAACTGCTGTTTGTGTATGAGAAACCGGTTGCAAACGTTCCTCGTGTCAGCACGTTGTAGGTGTCGCCACCGGCGCCAACCTAGTGTGAATGCTCTGAAAAGCTTATCATTTGCATATCACAGCATCTTCTTCCTGTCGGTTAAATTTCGCGTCTGTAGCACGTCATCTTCGTGGTGTAGCAATTTTAATGGCCAGTAGTGTACATAATATACCATCTAAACTTGGTAGATATTCTAATGTGTTATGGCGTAACCGATTTAAGCTGAAAAAAAAACAGTTTCAATTTTAGATACCAGGTGCAGATCTGGCGCTGTAAATGCATGAAAAAAATATAAAAATGTTCCCGTATATAGTGGATTACGTACGGGGCGTAGGCAGAAAACGTCAACAGGTGAGTACGTCATAATGTTGGTGTTATTATTAACTGTCGCTTACACAATTTGTTCAATATGAGCACCGGAAACGTCGACGAGACGGTGTACAGTGCCAGAGTTGCACCTGGTGGCCAAAATTGGAAGTAATTTTTCTCCAGCGTAAAATTATCTCAGTAGCATATCTGCCAAGTTTCGCTGCCATACGATAATTACAGGCAACTCTGGACCTCCCTGAGTAGCTGCACTTTGATTATAACCATCCAGTACATTCTGTATATAGGGTATTTCAAAAATAGTGTGCGTAATTTCAGGTATGCATTAGCCCATAAGAAATTCCTTACGACCTGTGTTCGGGAATGCACGGTTTCGGTGTTCTTTTTAAAACAATGATATTCACCAGAAGATTTTTCCTCGCAGAGATAGTTTTCTTTACAGACGATATTCGAAGTATCCAACTCCTGCTTGAACACAGGCCTCACATCGGTGTCTCATGCCACTGCGAATACGATTCCAAATTCAGGAGTTATGCGTATTTATTGACAGTCCAACAGGTTTTGGTTCCGATGGAATTCTACGTCAGACACCGGAGACAAGCAGACCAATAATTTTAAATGCACCAGGAATCAGAAATCGACAGGGATTAAGTCAGGTGAGCATGAAGGCTAAGCAATCGGGTCACCTCTACCTGTCCATTGATCAGCAAACATTTAATCAAAATACCAGCAAACAGTACGACTGAAGTGTGCAAGCTTGCTGTCATGCAAGAAAACTCATTGACGAAATATCAAAGGAGCTGTTTTTGAAACAATGTGGAATGGTATATTAGAGGACGTCTGTGTCCGCCTGCCCCATAAGCTTGTTTACAAGTGCATGGGGTCCAACTAATGGGTCACCAGCGATACTGGCCACATAATGAGGGATGACAGCACTTGGTGGTGAGATGGAACAATTCCATGTGGGTTTTCAGACGCCCATTCATTCTGACTGTGGAATTTGGTAATGTCATCAGTGCGAACTGTGCTTCAACTTTGAACAATACTAAAGCAGGCGAAGAGTTCTCGGGCTTCCAGCCGGGTGGCGATGTCTTCAAACTGCGACGTTTCGACGAGTGACATACTCATCATCTTCTGGCGAAGTGCCGAGACTTTGCGGATGCCGGTCCCTTTATACCTGCGGTGTGCCTCCCACCACCTGGCCGCGGGAGGCTGGGTCCAGAGGAGCCGTCGGGCGGGCTGGAGGGGGAAGCGGGTGCGCCGTTCGTGTCTCCGTCAGAGCATTCTGATCGCGTCTCGTGAGCTGGACGGTTCTTGTTGCGTTCCTGGCGTACTGCGGCTAATGCTGGATTCCAGGCCGCGCTCAGTTGATAGCCTTCGTCCCTGTTCACAAGATTCTCGTGGACCCGTATTCACAAATACCAAAGCAGTAAAGATCTGATCTGTAGAACGGGTCCACGAGAATCTTGTGAACAGGGACGAAGGCTATCAACTGAGCGCGGCCTGGAATCCAGCATTAGCCGCAGTACGCCAGGAACGCAACAAGAACCGTCCAGCTCACGAGACGCGATCAGAATGCTCTGACGGAGACACGAACGGCGCACCCGCTTCCCCCTCCGCCCGCCCGCCGGCTCCTCTGGACCCAGCCTCCCGCGGCCAGGTGGTGGGGGGCACACCGCAGATATAAAGGGACCGGCATCTGCAAAGTCTCGGCACTTCGCCAGAAGATAATGAGTATGTCACTCGTCGAAACGTCGCAGTTTGAAGACATCGCCACCCGGCTGGAACCCCGAGAACTCTTCGCCAGCTGTATACGCCGGGAAAGCATACATTCACAAATACTAAAGCAGTAAAGATCTGATCTGTAGAACATTGCTGCAAGAACTATCGGGGGAACAAATAATACGTGCAGCGTAATATCCTGGTGACAGGACCTAAATAGTTTGCATATGATAGGGATGCAACTGTTGTTCTGGCAACAGTCTCCAGCCGATCGTACGAGAAACATTCACTTGCAACGCTAACCTTTGCATACTGACAGGAGCCGCCACGTGCACAGAATTCAGAGTCTCCTCCTCTACATCCGGAGTTGGAGATCTTGGTCGTTCCCTCTCCAAACAAGGAGATGTAAACTTCCCACGAGCTCACAGACAGCGATGGAGACCTTCAAATGTCTTCCTATCTAGACATCTTCGCTATGTGTATCTCTCTTCGTTCAAACCACGATCTAGCTCAGCATTGCCGTCCATCTTATTGTACATGAAGTTGACTTTTGCCATATTGCAGTAACATCGAACGTGAAACACAACACCCAATGTTCCGTTCGCCTTGGTATTAACTGTCCTCTTGGTACTAGCGGGAAGAAGAATGTTCTGGTGAATATCACAGTTTTTTAAGACTGTAACTCGGAAACCAAGCATTTCTGGATGCATGTTGTAATGAACATTTTCTATTGTCTAGGCCTACATACGGGGAATACATACATGAAACTACGCCCTCTATTTTTGAAACACTGTGTAAAAGGCTGGATTACGCAACAGACGAAAGCGTAAACTCTCAAAAAGAATTCCTAAAGCCACTCAGTGAAGCTTCTAACGAACCAAAGAGGAATGGAAATTTTAATCGGAAAAGGTAAAGGGAAGTCACGGATTCCACACATTTCAGTTAACTTACCATCCAGATTTAGAACGCTACAGTTTCCAATAATGTTAGCGTATAGTATGACGGTCAGTTAAGAACAAGGTTATTCATTCCACTGATTACGTGACATCGTCAGTGGGAGCAGGAGGCGATCTACTATGTTACAACTATATACAACTTAGTATGTATCTGCGCTAGCCATATGCCAAAGGACACTTCGCCGGTAGATATTTCACTTTTATTCTGTACTATCAAACAGAGTGTTTGGGATCCAGGTAGATTACAAACATTTGCGAGAACCGTAATACGTAGCTCGATGTCTACATTACATACGTCTTACACAATGTTTATTTTATTGTATTGTAATGTAGTATTTCTTAAAAGAAAAGATATATTCATTTAGTTTCTGGATATCAGGTTGTTTGAATGTAGTGATTTTACAATGTTACCATGAAATAAGTATAATGTAACATTTGCGTAATGTAAATATCGAGCTACGTATTACTATAATCACAACTGCTTGCTGTCCATCAGGGACCCTATACGCTTTGCTTTAAGCTGAACAGAGATTATAATTTTACGGGATTTGTGTTTCATAATGTTACCACACAACAAATTTAGTGTAATAGGTATGTAACGTAGACATCTAGCTACGTATTATAGTTCTCGCTACTGGTTGGGTAATCTGTCTGCAACTTATATGCTCTGCTTGATAGTACAGAATAAAAGTAGAAAGTCTATAGCTGTATTGACGTAATGTTCTACGGTGTATGGTCGGTGCAGGTGCTATCCTGAGGTATAATATAAGGTTCACAAGACTTTACCATGTTCCTGTTCTAGTTGTGTATTATAATATCTATTGCGTTATTGACTTAGTGATTTGAGGCATATGGTCGGTAGAGACAGATGTCTAGGAATATATTTATAGGTTCGTAATACGTTTAATATATCTTTTCTGGTCATGAAACGTAACGTAGTTGTTGTCAGAGGTTCCTATCCATCTAATTACTGAATATCATGTTATTTATACGAACTTACTAGACTGGTAACGCCCTGTGTCATGGCGTTTTCATGTAACAAATTTGATAAAAAGAGCTTGAATCTCGTGCCTTAAAGATATTTGCAACTTATATATTTTAAGTATTTTAACATGTTATTGGATTCACGTTCTTTACATATACTTTTCACAGAGGTACTACTCTGTCCCGTGGAGTTTTCATAAAACAAACTTTGATAAGCGATCTTGAATCTCGTACCTTAAATATCTGTGCAACTTATGTTTTCAGTATTTAAATGTATGTAAACAGTATCACTATGTTCTATAATATACTGTTATGTTTAACATATAGTAACGTACTGTACTGCCGCTTGGTGACAATAGCTACGACTTAAGGTCTAAATGATTTGCAGCAGTTAGTTTGACTGTTTCCGTCAGCGGAACAATTTAATTTGTTCCCAAGTCATACAGGATAGCGTGTTATGTTGTTTATGGTTATTATCTCAGAAAATGTAATGTGTCGTAAATTCTGGGATTATAGGTAGGTAATGTGCATATAACACAGCTGTGTAATGTTAATGATGACTTCATACAAGTTCCGTAAATTATTATACTTTTTTACGTGTTGTACACAAAAATGCGACTAGTTATTTAACAGCATTGATATTACCGTATAGATCGTGTACTCTACTTAATTGTATTAAAACATTTTTGGTTTGGATAAGATGTATCGACCTTTAAAGATCTGAAGATGGTCATTGAACTGGCTGAAACTGATTATCTATGTAACAAAACATGCGATCTAGACAATAAAGTGTTCAGAAAGGATACTAAACTCTCAGTCATATATCCCAAGGTTGAGGAGTGAATCTAAAATTCTCACAATTTTATGTAGGTAATAAGTTGTAAATGAATATAAATGTTTTGATTTTTAATCCCAATAACCATAAAACTGAAAAACGATATTTAATGGTATAGAAAACAGTTTCGCTTGTCGTCACAGTGAAAGACGTTGGACTATAGAGGTCAAAATCAACGATTAATGTAGGTCGACAGCTGAGCATCTCTGCCCAACAGCAACTTTAAAGAAGCAGCCACTTATGCAAATGTGTCAGTGAATTTTAAGAAACAATGAAAATGTGAAAGTACTAAATAGTACAGCATTCGGTCACATATAATTATTGGCAACTGATTGCTGTAGTCATTACCATTGAAATGAATACAGTCAGTGGGCACATGTGTTTCCACAGTTAATAAAACCTAATGAAAATGTGTTTCCTTTGGTTTCTGATCTTCGTAGCCATTATGTTGAAGCAACGAAAAGTAGACAAGTAACGGATATTCACTTTTTGTAGTAAGTTAGCCATCACGCATGGCCACATTTGGTGGTGGCTTTTTTATGATAATGTTTTCCCGAGCGAATAAACTACCTGATCAAAGGTACCTGTTGGTGGACATTCATAAGGGTAAGTGCCCACACTTCTTTCTGTATGACGGCTTGAACTCTGCTGGCGACGCTTCCAACCAGGTATCTGAATGTCTGTGGAGGAATGGCAGCCCATTCTTCCTTACGAAGCATAACCAAAGAAGGCAGAGATATTGGACGCTTAGGTCTGGTGCGAAGCCAACGTTGTAATTCATCCCAGAGGTGTTGTATTGCACTAAGGTCGAGAGTCTGATCAGGAATGTCATTATCGGCAAACCAGACGCTGCTTTATGGCAGGGTCCACTGTCATAGTGACACGAATGGTCTTCGTCTCCGTACAGTTCCTCTACTATTGGCGGCACACAACGCTGTAAAAAGTGTTCATATCCTTCCGCATTTAGCGTTTTATTAAGCGCAGTAAGAGGACCACTTCTTAACCACGATAAACACTCACATATCGTAACACCATATGCTCCTTACATAACCGTTGGCGCTACGCATTGTTGCAGGTATCGTTCTTCAGGCATATGTTAGACCCTTTCATGAGTCTGCCACACAATTTACCGTGATCCATACTCCGAAGCATTCGTTTCTAATCATCCACAGCCCAGTGGCATCGCTCTTTACTCCACCTCAAGCATCACTTAGCATGTATGGCTTATGAAAAGCTGCGCGACCGTTTGTACCTCATTCTTTTTACCTACCTATGCACAGTCACTGCGCTAGCTGGAGTGGTGGTAGCGCTTTGAAATTCCCGAGCGATTCTTTCCGCTGATTTCATGCGATATTGAGGGTTTCGCGCCTCAATCTGTAAAAACGAACCCTTATAGGATCGCTTTGTTGACGTCCGTCCATCTGTCTTTCTGTTCAGCGGTGAAGAACAGTTTTTCACAGGAACGGCTAGGCATATCAAGTTCAAATTTATGTCACATATTAAGATCTGTGGTCCCCTGGCGGCGTAAATATTTTAAACTAAGTCAATTCAATCAAAAGATACGGTTATTTATGTCACATACTGTGATACTCGAAAACTCACCCATCAAAACCTATAAAGTGCTTCCCGTTGACCTAGAATCATGAAATTTGGCGAGAGGCAAGGCTTCATAGCACAAGTAAAGGACATGATCCAAAATTTAATAATGTGTAATCATACTCATATAACACGAAACTATATTTTTGTCGTTTTTATCCGTCTGTCCGTTTGTTAAGACTCTTTTTCTCTGGCGCAGGTTGGCGTATCAAATTCAAATTTGTCACATGCTAAACCCTATGGTTTCTTGGCGGTGTAAAAAAATTTAAGCTTCTAACTTAATGAAATCAAAAGATTCGGTCATTTATGTTTCACATTTTGATACTCGCAAACTCACTCGTCAAAACCTATAGGATATTTCCCGTTGACCTAGAATCACGAAATTCGGCAAGAAGCGAGGTTTCATAGTACGAGTGAAGTTAAAAGTCTGAAACTTGTTAAACTGTAATTGTATCACATAAAACATATTTTTTGACATTTGAACATACATTGCATTCGTCATCCGTCAATCGGGTTCGATTCCCGGCCGCGGCCCTTTTGACCGAGCGGTTCTAGGCGCTTCAGTCCGAAACCGCGCAGCTGCTACGGTCGCAGGTTCGAATCCTGCCTCGGGCAGCTATGTGTGTGATATCCTTAGGTTAGCTAGGTTTAAATAGTTCAAAGTCTAGGGGACTGATGACCTCAGATGTTAAGTCCCATAGTGCTTAGAGCCATTTGAACCATTTTTGATTCCCGGCGGGGTTGGGGAGTTTCTCTGCCCGGGGACTGCGTGTTTGTGTTGTCCTCATCATTCCATCATCGTCTGTGAAAGTGGTTAGATTGCACTGTGTAAAGATTGGGATTTTTTACGGGCGCTGATGACTGCGCAGTTGAGCGTCCAAAAACCAAACATCATCATCTTTCGTCAAAAGCATAATAGTCGAACACTACTGCATGCAAACATAAAGTGTCAGCTGTAGTCGTGTTTTAGTAAATAAATAAAATGTTTTAATAAATCTTCTCTCTCTACATATATAAACTGAAGTCCACTGCTCACTTGTTTTTGTATGTGCGGACTAGTCTTCGGAACTACTGTAGAGATTTTGATACGTCTTGGAATTCCTAGGACCAATACCTTGCCATTATCGATATCGATAACAGACAAAAATCATCGAGATTCTAGATTTCCAGGAGGTGCAGAAATCCCGGGTGGTGGCTGTCCTTCAGTAAATGAGGTCTGCATTGTCTTCGTTAAACTGTGGTTGTTTCTTCGCGTTTCCACTTCACAATCACTTTAAAAGGATTAAAATGTCGGTAATAGATTTGTTACTCAGGTGACATCCAGAGTCTTGTCCATGTTCGAAGTCACTGAGCTTTCCTGGCCGAACCATTCTGCTGTTAGTGCTTCTGTAGTGACGACACAATACTCCCCAACTCCTTTAATACTGACGGATCCGCCGCTCCTGACATCTAGTGGTCAATTTCGCATTACAGAAGGTGTCCGGATGCTTTAGACAGTGTAGTAAATCGCCAAGATAAATTCTGAGAATCTTCGTAATTACTCTGCTATTCACAATAAAGCGCCTCGCAGAGGCTTCAATGAAGCACCTTCAAGCTGTCTCTCTACCGTTCCACTCTTGAATCGCGCGCTGGGAAAACGAGCACATAAATTTTTCCGTGCGAGGCCTGATTTCTCTTAATTTATCGTGTTGATCGTCTCTTCCCATGTAGGTGGGTGCCAACAGAATGTTTTCGCAATCGGAGGAGAAAACTAGTGATTGAAATTCCACGAGAAGATCCCGTCGCAACAAAAAATCGCCTTTGTTTTAATGATTGCCACTCCATTATGTGTGTGGCACTATCTCCCCCTATTTCGCAATAATACAAAACGAGCTGCCCTTCCTTGAACATTTTCGATGTCATCCGTCAGTCCCACCTGATGCGGATCCCACACCGCACAGCGGTACTCCGTGCACTTATCCTGTTCCCGCCGATCATAACACGCACTGACAATGACAATATACACTCCTGGAAATGGAAAAAAGAACACATTGATACCGGTGTGTCAGACCCACCATACTTGCTCCGGACACTGCGAGAGGGCTGTACAAGCAATGATCACACGCACGGCACAGCGGACACACCAGGAACCGCGGTGTTGGCCGTCGAATGGCGCTAGCTGCGCAGCATTTGTGCACCGCCGCCGTCAGTGTCAGCCAGTTTGCCGTGGCATACGGAGCTCCATCGCAGTCTTTAACACTGGTAGCATGCCGCGACAGCGTGGACGTGAACCGTATGTGCAGCTGACGGACTTTGAGCGAGGGCGTATAGTGGGCATGCGGGAGGCCGGGTGGACGTACCGCCGAATTGCTCAACACGTGGGGCGTGAGGTCTCCACAGTACATCGATGTTGTCGCCAGTGGTCGGCGGAAGGTGCACGTGCCCGTCGACCTGGGACCGGACCGCAGCGACGCACGGATGCACGCCAAGACCGTAGGATCCTACGCAGTGCCGTAGGGGACCGCACCGCCACTTCCCAGCAAATTAGGGACACTGTTGCTCCTGGGGTATCGGCGAGGACCATTCGCAACCGTCTCCTTGAAGCTGGGCTACGGTCCCGCACACCGTTAGGCCGTCTTCCGCTCACGCCCCAACATCGTGCAGCCCGCCTCCAGTGGTGTCGCGACAGGCGTGAATGGAGGGACGAATGGAGACGTGTCGTCTTCAGCGATGAGAGTCGCTTCTGCCTTGGTGCCAATGATGGTCGTATGCGTGTTTGGCGCCGTGCAGGTGAGCGCCACAATCAGGACTGCATACGATCGAGGCACACAGGGCCAACACCCGGCATCCTGGTGTGGGGAGCGATCTCCTACACTGGCCGTCGAGGGGACACTGAATAGTGCACGGTACATCCAAACCGTCATCGAACCCATCGTTCTACCATTCCTAGACCGGCAAGGGAACTTGCTGTTCCAACAGGACAATGCACGTCCGCGTGTATCCCGTGCCACCCAACGTGCTCTAGAAGGTGTAAGTCAACTACCCTGGCCAGCAAGATCTCCGGATCTGTCCCCCATTGAGCATGTTTGGGACTGGATGAAGCGTCGTCTCACGCGGTCTGCACGTCCAGCACGAACGCTGGTGCAACTGAGGCGCCAGGTGGAAATGGCATGGCAAGCCGTTCCACAGGACTACATCCAGCATCTCTACGATCGTCTTCATGGGAGAATAGCAGCCTGCATTGCTGCGAAAGGTGGATATACACTGTACTAGTGCCGACATTGTGCATGCTCTGTTGCCTGTGTCTATGTGCCTGTGGTTCTGTCAGTGTGATCATGTGATGTATCTGACCCCAGGAATGTGTCAATAAAGTTTCCGCTTCCTGGGACAATGAATTCACGGTGTTCTTATTTCAATTTCCAGGAGTGTAGATAAGAAATAGGTTAGTTGTAGGATAGGATAAGATAGGAGAACCCCTTAGGACAGCACTGCAGCGATTAAAGTCTCCGGCCAGCCCAGTGCCAAGGGCACGCGCGCTGGGATTAGCTCGGTGGGCGTGGCCAACAACGACATAGGTTTGTCAAACGTTGGCACACCTGTAACGCTGCAGGTAGTATAGATTAGTTAGGTACAGATAGTTGCATATACTTCAACAATAACAACTGTAGAGAATCACTCACAATCAACTAGCAACCAAAATACACGTACAACACAGTAATAGTCGAATAGAAATGCCTGTAGTGGCGAAATAATAGTACGAGTAGAATTAACACACCTGTAGCGTTAGAAATTAAGCTGCAGTAATTGTAACATGATTGTAATATTAGGATCCACTAATGTAGTAAGGTAGTGGGTTGATACGTATCTTTGTAGTTAATTTTGAATAAAGAATTTTTTATAGGAAATACTCCAGAATTGGGCGGACAAGCGTGGTGTTAGCAGTCTCTTTAGTAGATCTGTTGCATGCTCTAAGTGTCCTGCCAGTGAATCGCAGTCTTTGGTCTGTACTACCCATAACATTATCTATGTGATCGTTCCAGTTTACTTTATTTGTAATTGTAATAACTAAGTATTTAGTTGAATTTACAGCCTTCAGATTTGTGTGACTAATCGCGTAATCGAAATTTAGCTGATTTCTTTTAGTACTCATGTGAATAATTTCACACTTTTCTTTATTCAGGATCAATTGCCACTTTTCGCACCATACAGATATCTTATCTAAATCATTTTGCAAGTCGTTTTGGTCATCTGATGCTTTACAAGACGGCAAATGACAGCATCATCTACAATATAAGACGGCTACATAGAGTGCCTATAGCGCTTCCTTGGGGAACACCGGATATTACTTCGTTTTACTCGATGATTTTCCGTCTGTTACTACGAACTCTGACCCTTCTGACAGGAAATCACGAATCCAGTTGCACAACTGAGGCGATATTCCATAGGCATGCAGTTTGGTTAGAAGACGCTTGTGAGTAACGGTGTCAAAAGCCTAAAAATATGGAATCAATTTGACATCTCCTGTCGATAGAACTCATTACTTCATGAGCATAAAGAGCTAGCTGTGTATCGAAAGAACGACATTTTCTGAACTCATGCTGACTATGTGTCAATAAATCGTTTTGTTGGAGGTACTTCATAATGTTCGAATACTGTATATGCTCCAAAACCCTTCATCGGATTACTCTTACTCCCCATTTTGGATAGTGGTGTGACTTGAGCAGTTTTTCAGTCTTTAGGTACGGATCTTTCTGTGAGCGAGCGGTTGTATACAACTGCTAAATATGGAGCTATTGTACCAGCGTATTCGGAAAGGAACCTGACTGGTATACAATCTGGAGCGGAGGCCTTGCCTCTGTTAAGTGATTTAAGCTGCTTTGCTACACCGAGGATATCTACTTTTATGTTTCTCATCTTGCCAGTTATTCTTGATTGAAATTCAGGAATATTTACTTCGTCTTCTATTGTGAAGGTGTTTCGGAAAACAGTGTTTAATAACTTTGCTTTAGTGGCAATGTCATCAGTGACTTCACCGTTGTTATCGCGCAGTGAATGTATTGATTACGTCTTGCCACTAGTGTGCTTTATGTATGACCAGAATCTCTTTGGGTTTTTGCCATATTCCGAGACAGTGTTTCGATGTAGAAGTCTTTTCAATTACACGCTACGAGACGTTTATTTTTGGATGGGCTCTTGAATGACACATGATCTGTACTTGCTCAGATGCATTATGTTTTGGTACCCACATTCGATAATTTTTACTGTAGTAGTTTCCCTTCCGTCGATACAGTGGAGCACTGCCCTGTGGTGCACTGTTTAAATCTGTTCCATCGCTGGAACGCGGATCTCCTATCGCTTTTGCAGACCGGAACTTCCGGCACGGTTTTAGAGCCCTTAGCCGTTATCTCGGAACAGTGCTCCGTGCGACTAACAGCATCCGCGAGATAAGCGATGTAAACAGGCGACCTTGCACTAATTAACGCCGTCCGTGTCGCAATATGCACCGTCGCTGAGCTGAGCTGAGCTGAGCAAAATCGCAGTGGTACCATTTGTGCGTTCCTCAGTAGTTGGCGAATATTCGTACAAGTCAACTTTTTATTAATATATTTTCTGTCATTCCTTTTATCTACCTGCCGTACCACAGACACACAAGCACCTAAACGACAAACAAACAAACATTGAACTGCATGTAGTCATCACGGCACAAAAACGCGTTAACAAAAACGAGTGAAAATGTGAAGTAGAACCAGTGAAATTTTCTCGCGAATGTCCGTACCATGACATCTCGGATTTTAAAGGATAAGTAATTAGCTGCAAGGCGGTACAGGTCGCGTACGGAACGCAAAGAAATTTATAAACCTACGAGTAATTCGTGAGGCAAAAAGTTGTTTTTAAATATATTTTTACCTCCGCCAGGTCAACCACCTTGTATTCAGAAAACATCGGTCATTCTCATTCCCATGACATCCTGAAAGTTCAATATCAAAGTAACCAGCAATGGTTGTTGTAGTCCTTGACTTCCAGAAAACATGTAACCGTGCCACACCAGCCATCGTATAAGTTATCAAATAAAATTAGTAGGAGGGACGGTGCTTCTTATCTTGGATGGAGAGTCATCCATAGGTTTAGAAGTAACTTTAGGCGTGCCTGAGAGCCCTAGGTGTTCTTCTTCTATATTAACGACATGGCAGGCAGTATTAATACTTGCCGGCCGAAGTGGCCGTGCGGTTAAAGGCGCTGCAGTCTGGAACCGCAAGACCGCTACGGTCGCAGGTTCGAATCCTGCCTCGGGCATGGATGTTTGTGATGTCCTTAGGTTAGTTAGGTTTAACTAGTTCTAAGTTCTAGGGGACTAATGACCTCAGCAGTTGAGTCCCATAGTGCTCAGAGCCATTTGAACCATTTTATTAATACTTACCTCAGACTTTTCGCAGACGATATAGTTATCTATAATGAAATTCTATCTGAGAAAGGCTGCACGAACATCCAACCAGATCCTGATAAGATTCCAAAGTGGTGCAAACATTAGTGTCTTGCTTTAAATTCACAGAAATGTACAATCGCGCACTTCACAAGACGGAGGAACACAATATCCTATGAATACAATGACTTGCAGTTGGTATCAATCAGCTCCTACAAATACCTGAATGTAATACGCCGGTGTGCAAAACATAAGGACGAATGTAACTGTCTCATAATGCCAGATGACATAGCTCAGTGAAACTATACCAATATAGCACAGGGGATAACTGAAACAAAAAAGCAATGAGACGAACGGAAATGACGGTTTTATTCAGCGACAGTAATTACTCTGAAGTCATTGTGATTTATGTATAGGGTGCTTTGGAGAGAAGTATTGCAGCACGTCCTCGTGGCCAATGACTATCCAGCAGTTGTTAAACGCGCTGCTGGAGCGATGGAACACCCCACCACAAGATCTTCCTACCAACCTTGGGGCCCGCATGGGTTCACGTTGTAGAGGAGGCATGGCCATCCCTGGTGACTGCACACCCAATTAAGAACCGTGTTCCGCCTTTTGTGTTGTCCAGGGGACCATCGTATGTTGCGGTGACTTCAGTGTCATTATTTTCTTTGAACAAAAGTGACGTTTCAATTACTTTCATTGCGTATCCCTTTCCGTTACCTTCTCTACTTTACTGTACTGTACTATACTTCACTATACTGTTGCAGTTCTTTCTATGTACTGTCCAAGTTACAACAACCTACGTTAGTTGACAGTGACACACCGTGAGAAAGTTACCTTCGCCCTTAAGTTTTGCGCACCAGTATAGTTGTAAGTTCAAGATCTGCTTTTTCTGCAAGGCATGCCTATCAACTGGTCTGATGCTGTCGTCCATCTTTTCCTCTATTGTGCTAATGTTTTCTCCTCTACGTATCTAATACTCGTAAAATCCTTCATAATCTCCTTTGAATATTATAATCTTTATCGATTCCTGTTATTTTCCCCTTTCCTGCCTCCTCCAGAGCCGAGTTAACTACTTCCTGACGATGTAGTATATGTCCCGATAACCAGTCCCTTATTCCGGTAAGGATCATCCTTGCTATAGATATGAAATGAAATGATCACATAGACTCAACCGTAAGTAAAGCGACTTGGATTCATTGGCAGCATACTGGGAAAACCATGCCAATCTACAAAGAAAATTGGTTAAAAAACTCTTGGGTGCCCCATCCTAGAATATTTCTCATAAGTGTGAAACCTGCAGAAACTAGTACTAACGGGGTATAGTGAACGTATACAAAGAACACCTGCTAAATCTGGTCACGGGTATGTTGGACTCTCGGGACACCATAACGGAGAAGCTGATCAAGCTGAATTGTCACACGCTTGAAGATAGGTGCCAGTTATCCCACGAAAGCCTGCTTACGATGTTTCGACAACCAGCGTTAAGTGAAGAATCTAGGTGCATACCTCCACCCACTACGTATAGCTCTGTTAGAGACCGCAGAGAAAAGATTAGGCAAATCACAGCGCGCTCCGAGGCATGTACACAGTCATTCCTCTCGTGCTCCGTACGCAAGTGAAACGAAAAGAAACGCTTCCACCTAGTATCAAGTTCATTACCCTTTGTCATACACTTCACAGTGACTTTCGGAGATGAACCAAAAAATACGAGCCTAACGCAAAAAAACTGGAATACAGAAACCTTGTTTGAAAATATTTCTCTCTTTTCTCGTAGGTATCTGTACATGTCGTAAGAAGAAATAGATGTATTGCAAGCCACTGGTGATGCTTCAAAAGAAGCGAAGCGAGTGTGGCAGAAAATTATTTTTGTAATTTATTTGGCCGCTAATTAATTTCTTTATTGTAGATGTTATAAGACAAACCCCTGAATTTTTCAGTTACGAATCGCGTGCCCTAGGACAGATCACCAGATAAGAGCAGATGTTATAAAAAATACACTGCCGAAAAAATTGGTGCAACTGGAAATACGACGTCGATTTTGATCCGATGACGGCATATGCCACCTGTGTGATAGTACGTGTACTCATAACGGTTTCAACATCGCCCGCCAACAGATAGCTGAATAGCATAAACAGAGCGCCATCTGTGTTTACCCTTTAACAGGGAGTACTCACAACCAGATGGCTCAGTGTGGTGCAAACGTGTGAAGCAATCAGACAACCAAGCCACGGAGACGCACTGGTGATTCCTACAACCAACTGTGTGAGTTTGAAAGGGGTCAAATTGCGGCCTACCGAGAGGCGAAATGGTCCTTTCGGAGAATTGCGACACAAGGTGGACGTGCTGCAACAGTTGTGCAACGATGCTGGTACCAGTATTCACTTGAACATTCTCACACCCGCAGATGAGGTTCTGGACGTCCACGCAACACAGACGCGCGTCAAGATCATAGTATTGTAATGGCAGCAGTAGCATACTGTACAGCTACCGCAGAACAGGTAAGAGGGCTCGTGAGACCAGACATGTCAACACGAACTGTTGCGGACCGGTTATTAACAGTGGGACTACCGGCACTCACATCTCTAGTCTGTCTTCTGCTCTCGCCACAGTAAAGCCGTCGGCACACGGGCCGTGCTGTCGAACGTTAACGCTGAGCGTGCCGAGCTCAACGTGCTGCTGAACGCTCAGGAACGATGCGACTCGTGCACACGGTACGTGGGCCCCAACGTGGTATACGCCATCGAAACGCACTCCTGCGGCAGTTGAGGGATGTTTCTAGTTCGTAAATCACGCTGTTTACTCAACGGGCGCGCGTTAGGTCTTTTAAAACGCACATTTCGTCCATCGTCCACGAAAAGGAAAGTAGCACGTCCAATCAATAAGGACACAGGCTTATAAAAGTTCCATTACAAATTTGAAATACTTCTCCCACATTTTAGTAAAACCCCAAGGTCAGTCTTACTTGATCACTGTTCGTATGCAGTAGCAGAATCTTTGCAACATATGTGAATTACTAGGCGTAAAAGAAAAAGGAGCAAAATATCTTTGTGCAAGTAGCGCAAGCTGTCCTGTAGATTAAGCCAGTCCAACAAAGTCACCCCTCAAAAAAAGGGTGAACTTTTATTTACATAACATAAAATATTATAGTATATGCTTATATTAAACAAATAATAAAGTATCAGAACCTAATAAAAACGCGAATGTTAGGAAAAAAATTTGGAAGCGTCAAGACGCGAACCACTGCCTCATCATAAAACACTGCTCAGTGACTCTACTCATTCCGCTAAACCAACATCACAACCTAAACATATAATTATGTTCTCGAATGCCATGCTGAAAAGCTTAGATATGTTACTAATTGCAATTTAATTATAACAAATTGTACCAAGAACAATGCGTTTTGGGTGGATCTTCAGTGTGTCGCTGCCCTCAAATAGCCTACTCTCATAATACGCAAGTTACAATAATTCTTTTGCCACAAATATTATGTTTCTCATTATTTTATTGGAACGAATCACACAGTTAACAACGGGTTTTCCAGTGATTCTGAATTTGCTGGTGCTCAGAAACGGCATATACACGTATAGGCTTGAAATGAATGCCAATATGGCGCACCACAACTCTGTACTGACGGGAGACGGCGCGCGTGTGACGTAGGTGGCGTAGTGCCATCTCATTGGTCAACGCTCAGACGCACGCTCAGAATATCTGACCTGACAGATATTGCTATGCACGTTCGGAAAGACTCCCGAACGTGCTATTCCATGCTACGACGTCAGAAACTCGGTACGCTCAACGTTCGGATGCACGGTCCGTGTGCCGACGACTTAACGAAGTGCACACGTCGACTGGTGCAGTCAGAGGATCGCTTGGAAGATGGAATGGCGCGCCATGGTCTTCAGTGATGACGGAAGATTCTGCGTGCATGCAAGTGATGGTCGTTTTCGCGTACGACGTACACCTGGTGAGCAGTGTCTCGTCAAGTGCATTCGTCCAATACACGCTGGTCCCACCTCAGTGGAGTGCAATAAGCTACAATGCTCTTTCGCCTTTGGTGTTTCTGGAGGGGGCACTAACCAGCGCTCGGCGCATGCAGGATGTTATTAGACCCGTTCTTTAGCCATTCTTGCGACAGGCAGGTGATGTGTTGTTCCAACAGGATAATGCTCGCCATCACACTAGCCTTGAAACTCATCGTGCTCTGCAAGTCGTGCAGCAACTTCCCTGGTCATCAGAATCCCCAGACTTATCTTCAGTCGAGCACGTGTGGGATATGATGGGACGAGAAGTGACTTGTGCGACTCGTCGGCCAACGGCTTTCACAGAACTACGTTAACAGGCCGAGCAGACGTGGCATAACGTATCCCAGTACTGTATTCGCCACTTGTGCGATCGACTGGATGCCAGAGTCAGCGACTGTGCTGCCGCCCGTGGAGGCCACACCACTTACTAGTATGTCAGTTTCAACATGGTTCGATATCTGGTACCTCGGAACCTCTTGTGCTATTGATCTGTAAATGTAATCATTTCATGTAATCCACATGCACTGCTGCAACAATAAATCTTGAGTGAACTGCAAACCTTTAAAAGGGTGTGCTGTCTTTTTCTGGCAGTCTAATTGGGACTGTCGGGTTGACACAGAATCTGGGAATATAACATTAACATGATTTGTAAAATATAATAAAATATTCGTAATATTTTAATGACATTAACATAATAATTGTTTATTAATATCTATTAGATTCTCTTAACTTGATTATTGTGGTGGCTGCTATCGACCGTGTGCTTTCCTCTAATAATGGAACAGAATTCTTGTTACACGCTCTCTCTGCAGATTGCAGATTTGTACTGTGTGATCGTTATTGTCTACAAAGAATGACGGATACAAACAAACCACTGATAACGTTCGAAACTCACTCACAAAACCGGAATTACAGAAATGCGAGGAAACAGAGGTTTCGCCTGTATACCGGTACGAGCTGTGGAAATATCTGCATAATAAATACACCGAAATGAATTTCTTCCAATGTTCCTATATGACTATCACATCTCTTATCACAAGATTCCTGTAACATATAACGATTGTTCCAAAAACTACCTGTACCACTGTACCACTACTAGTCATTTCCTTTCCTGTTCCATTCGCAAATAGAACGACGGAAAAATGACTGTCTATACGCTTCCGTATGAGCCACAATATCTCGTATCTAGCCGCGCGGGATAGCCGCTCGGTCTCGGTGTCCTGCCACGGTTCGCGCGGCTCCCCCGTCGGAGGTTCGAGTCCTCCCTCGGGCATGGGTGTGTGTGCCGTCCTTAGCGTAAGTTAGTTTAAGTTAGATTAAGTACTGCGTAAGCCTAGGAACCGATGACCTCACCAGTTTGGTCAAATAGCCCTTACCACAAATTTCCAAAAATCTCGTATCTTATCTTCGTGGTCCTTCCGGGCAATGTATGTTGGAGGCAACAGAATAGTTCTGCACTCAGCTTCAAATGCTGTTGCTTTAAATTTTCTCGATAGTGTTCCTCGAAAAGAATGTCGCCTTCCCTTCAGGGATTCCCATTTGAGTTCCCAAAGCAACTCAGTAACAATTGCGAGTGGTTGTTCGAATCTACCCACATCAAATCTAGCAGCCTGCCTGTGAATTGCTTCGATATCTTCCTTCAAACCGACCTGGTACTGTTCCCAACCACCCAACCAGTACACAAAAATACGTCGCACCAACGTCCTATATGCTGTCTAATTTACAGATGAACCACACTTTCCTAGAATTCTTCCAGTACAACGAAATCGATCTTTTGCCTTTGCTGCCACAATCCTCACATGTTCGGTCCTTTTCACATCGCTTTGCAACGTTACGCCCAGCAATTTAGACGAAATGACTGTGTCAAGCACAACACTACTAATGCTATATTTGAACATTGTGTGTTCCGTTTTCCTACTCATCGTCATTAATTTACATTTTTCTACATTTAGAGCCAGCAGCCACTCATCACACCAACTAGAAATTTTGCCTAAGTCATCTTATATTCTCCTACTGTCACTCAACTTCGACATCTTACCGTGCACCACAGTATCATCAGCAAACAACCGCAGATTGCTTCCCACCCTTTCCGCCAAATCATTTATGCATACAGAGAATAATAGCGGTCCTGTCACACTTTTATGGGGAAGTTCGATACAACCAAGACCACGTATGATGTCATGTTGTTGTTGTTGTTGTTGTTGTTGTCGTCTTCAGTCCTGAGACCGGTTTGATGCAGCCCTCCATGCTACTCTATCCTGTGCAAGCTTCTTCATCTCCCAGTACCTACTGCAACCTACATCCTTCTGAATCTGCTTGGTGTATTCATCTCTTCGTCTCCCTCTACAGTTTTTACCGTCCACGCTGCCCTCCAATACTAAATTGGTGATCCCTTGATGCCTCAGAACATGTCCTACCAACCGATCCCCTCTTCTAGTCAAGTTGTGGCACAAACTTCTCTTCTCCCCAATCCTATTCAATACTTCATCATTAGTTATGTGATCTACCGATCTAATCTTAAGCATTCTTCTGTAGCACCACGTTTCGAAAGCTTCTATTCTCTTCTTGTCCAAACTATTTATAGTCCATATTTCACTTCCATACATGGCTACAATCCATACAAATACTTTCAGAAACGACTGACCCTTAAATCTATACTCGATGTTAACAAATTTCTCTTCTTCAGAAATGCTTTCCTTGCCATTGCCAGTCTCCATTTTATATCCTCTCTACTTCGACCATCATCAGTTATTTTTCTCCCCAAATTGCAAAACTCCTTTACTACTTTAAGTGTCTCATTTCCTAATCTAATTCCTTCAGCATCACCCGACTTAATTCGACTACATTCCATTATCCTTGTTTTGCTTTTGTTGATGTTCCAACTGGTCTTCCAAGTCCTTTGCTGTCTCTGACAGAATTACAATGTCATCGGCGAACCTCAAAGTTTTTATTTCTTAAAGAAGGATGTCATAGTCAGGTATAAACTGAATGACAAAAGTCATGGGATACCTCCTAACACGGTTCTAGGCGCTGCAGTCTGGAACCGCGCGACAGCTACGGTCGCAGGTTCGAATCCTGCCTCGGGCATGGATGTGTGTCTGATGTCCTTAGGTTAGTTAGGTTTAAGTAGTTCTAAGTTCTAGGGGCCTGATGACCTCAGATGTTAAGTCCCATAGTGCTCAGAGCCATTTGAGCCATACTTCCTAACATCGTGTCGGCTCTCCTTTTGTCCGGAGTAGTGCAGCGACTCCACGTGCCATGGACTCAACAAGTCGTTAGAAGTCCCCTGCAGAAATATTGAGTCATACTGCCTTCTTGCTGTTCATAATTGTGAAAATGTTGCTTGTGCGGATTTTGTGCACGAATTGACCTCAAGATTGTGTCCCATAAATGTTCGATCGGATTTATGTCGGGTGATCTGGGTGGCCAAATCATTCTCTCGAATTGTACATAATGTTGTCCAAACAAATAGTGAACAATTGGCACATTGTCATCCAGAAAAATTCCATCATTGTTTGGGAACATGAAGTCCATGAATGGCTGAAAATGGCCTCCAAGTACCCGAACATAGCTACTTCCAGTCAATGATCGTCTTAGTAGGGCCGGAGGACCCAGTGCAGTCCATGTAAAGACAGCCCACACCGTTATGAAGCCATCACCAGCTTGCACAGTGCCTTGCTGACAACTTGGGTCCGTGACTGCGTTTGGCCTGCGCCATCCTCGAACCCTACCGCGAGTTCTTACCAACTGAAATCGGGACTCATCTGATCACGCCACTGTTTCCCAGTGGTCTACAGTGTAGGTGACGTAGTCGCAAGCCCAGGAGGGGCGCTGCAGGCGATGTCGCTCTATTAACAAAGGCACTCGCGTCCCTTGTCTGCTGCCGTAGTCCATTAACGTCAAATTTGGCCGCACTGTCCTAACGAATACGTTCGTCGTACGTTCCACACTGATTTCTGCGATTATTTCAAGCAGTGTTGCTTGTCTGTTAGCACTGACAACTCCTCGCCAACACTGCTGCTCTCGGTCGTTAAGTGAAGGCCGTCGGTCACTGCGTTGTCTGTGGTGAGAGGTAACGCCTGGAATCTGGCATTCGTCGCACACCGTTGACACTGTGGATCTCGGAACATTTATTTATTTATTGATTTATTTAACCTGGCAAGATTAGGGCCATCAGGCCCTCTCTTACATCTAACCAGGCATTCTACTTATTTTACATTCATATGTTTTAGTAGGCATGTTAAACTACGTCTAGTACAAAAAGTGAAATAAACAATTAGAAAGGTACACCTGGAAAAATACATACATATAGAGTTTATATTCGTAGATCATAAGTACTGTTATAATTAGACATTATTGAAGAGACAGATTTTAGATAGGAGTGCTGGCAGCGGGGAATATGAGGGAGACTCAGGGTGAAGGGAGGAGAAGAATAGAGAGTTATGATGAAACATAATTAAGGAAATATAAAGGAAAAGAAGATTGCGTGGCTAATTGAGATGGAGAGACAATGGAGAGGAAGGCGTCTCAGGTGCGAGATAGGAGACGCTAGCTTTGCTATTTGACAGATGAGAGGATTGGCCTTCTACATTAATTTTGTGGAGAACGTTATGAGGATGATAGTAGGAAATGCTTCAACTTCTCCTTAAAAGCAGCAGGAGATTGAATTTTGCGCAAAGTAAGGGGCAGTTTGTTCCAGAGGCGGACAGCGGCAACTGAGAAGGAGTTTGCAAAAGTTTTTGTTTTGTGAGTGGGCACAGTTAGGATACCAAATAAGAGTGACCTCGTGTTTCGATTATGATGACATGACAGGTTTTTAATCTCTGAAGCAAGGTACTGGGGTGCTTGCGCGACGAGGAGTCAGTGGAGTAGACATAGAGTGTGGTAGTCACGCAATTTGTCCGGCCGCAGCCACCCTAGCTCGGAGTATGAAGCACTAACATGAACATATCGGCGAATGTTGCAGGTGTAACGCACACAGGCATTCATGGTTAGCTCTAGCCGTCTTTTGTTTTCACTACTCATGCCTTGTTGAATCACATCACAATAGTGGAGGTTCGGTAGAACGAGTGCTTGCACGAGCTGGCGTTTCAAGTCCTGTGGAAATATGTTCCGAAACTTTTTGAGAGCATAGAGACAAGCAGACGTCTTTCGGCACACTGCGACTGTATTCTCCGCCCAGTTGAGATGCTCATCCAAAGTTACACCCAAGTTCTTCACTGTTTTCTGATACGGTATTGGAGTACCGTCGAGCAGAATAGGAGGTAGCCGTTCGCGGAAATCTGAACTTATTAATTTCTGATGGGCTATTAAGATTACTTGCGTCTTTTTTGCATTTAGTTTAAGCCCCAGGTTTTTCGCCCATGTCACTACTGAAGACAGATCATCATTCATCTGAGCGATTGCAGTGTTTACATCTTCAGGTCTGACGCTTAGGTAGAGCTGGAGGTCGTCGGCATAGAAATGATATTTACAGGAGGACAGAACCGACGAAATATCGTTGACATATAAAGAAAACAAAAGTGGTCCTAAGACTGATCCTTGTGGCACTCCCGAGGAAACATGTTTCCAGGAAGATTTTTCATTTACGCAGACAACACATTGCTGTCTGTCTTTTAAGTAGCTTTCAAACCATCTCATTGCACTATCAGAGAAATTAAGCTGTTGCATTTTTCTGAGCAATATGTCAAAGTTAACAGTGTCAAAAGCTTTGCTGAAGTCCAGTAGCGTCAATATTGTTGCCTTTCGATTGTCGATGGCATATTTCAGGTCATCAGTTACTTTAATTAGAGCAGTGTTTGTGCTGTGATGTTTACGGAAACCGGATTGAAATTTGTCATATAGGCTGAATTCATGCAAGTGTTCAGTGATTTGGTCATGAACAATATATTCAAGTGCTTTGGAAATAGCAGGCAGTATGCTAATTGGTCGGTAATCACTAGGCAGTTGCGGGTTTTCGATCTTAGGGATGGGTCGAATTAGGCTTCTTTTCCATGCAGTGGGATATATTCCGTTCACAGGGGAAAAATTAAATATGTCAGTTAAGACAGGTACTAAGATATCGGCAACATTCTTAATCATGGTTATACCGATACTGTCGTTGCCTATTGCATCAGAAGAGATTCTGATTATTGCTTTTCTTGCCGTATTTGTTGTTACATGTTTTAGATGGAAGGTATCGTTGTTAGTTATCCTGTTTGGGGATTCTTGTGGACGGTAATTATCAGCTGTGCTGGTATTCAGAGGTGCAGAGAAGAATTCATTTAATTCGTTAGCTGACACATGAAAAGTAGTTTCCGATTTTGCCTTTCCGACCCCCAAGCTACGGAGATTCTTCCATTGAATTCCCTAACGATTTCCGATATGGAATGTCCCATGCGTCTATCTACCAGTTTCACGATTAAAGTCTGTTAATTCACGTCGTGCGGACATAATCACTTTGGAAATCTTTTCACATAAATAATCTGAATATATCCAGAATGAGATTTTCACTCTGCAGCGGAGTGTGCGCTGATATGAAACTTCCTGGCAGATTAAAACTGTGTGCCCGACCGAGACTCGAACTCGGGACTTTTGCCTTTCGCGGGCAAGTGCTCTACCAACTGAGCTACCGAAGCACGACTCACGTCCGGTACTCACAGCTTTACTTCTACCAGTACCTCGTCTCCTACCTTCCAAACTTTACAGAAGCTCTCCTGCGAGACATGCAGAACTAGCACTCCTGAAAGAAAGGATATTGCGGAGACATGGCTTAGCCACAGCCTGGGGGATGTTTCCAGAATGAGATTTTCACTCTGCAGCGGAGTGTGCGCTGAAGGTAGGAGACGAGGTACTGGTAGAAGTAAAGCTGTGAGTACCGGACGTGAGTCGTGCTTCGGTAGCTCAGTTGGTAGAGCACTTGCCCGCGAAAGGCAAAGGTCCCGAGTTCGAGTCTCGGTCGGGCACACAGTTTTAATCTGCCAGGAAGTTTCAATCTGAATATAAATGACAGCTCTGTAGTGCACTGCCCTTTTATACCCTGTGTACGCGATTCTACCGCCATCTGTGCATGTGCCTATCGCTATCCCATGTCTTTTTGCCACCTCTGCGTACAGCACAAGAAATCAAAATCTAAAAGGAATGGTGGCCACTGAACTTAATCTACTAACTGAATTAATTGCTTTAATACAAACGCGTGGTTAGCTGTCAGTTGTATGCAGTAGTTTAACTGAATACATATAACATTTTCAGTTTGAAGACAAATTAAAGAATTTATGCCCTGAAATGTATGTATGATGGAGGTCAAATGTTATCTTGATACATTTGTCAATCCTTTTAACTTTTGATGGCTAAAAAGTATGTATGCTATAAACTAATAATAAATTAACGATAAAAATAAATTAAAATAAATTAACAATAAAAATTAATAATATTCGTAGTCTTCCGCTATGTAATGGAAAATCATCAGAAAGTAGACAAGACTGTACATTCTGTCCTGTCTATGCCTTAATGTTAACTCAGACCGAGGTTACAAAAAACTGGTTCAAATGGCTCTGAGCACTGTGGGACTTAACTTCTGTGGTCATCAGTCTCCTAGAACTTAGAACTACTTAAACCTAACTAACCTAAGGACATCACACACATCCATGCCCGAGGCAGGATTCGAACCTGCGACCGTAGTGGTTGCGCGGTTCCAGACTGAAGCGCCTAGAACCACTCGGCCACACCGGCCGGCTACCAAGGTTACAAATTTAATTCTTATTTTGACATTTTATTTTAAAAAGTTACGAACCTAATTTCTACTCGCGATTGAAGGCGGAAAGTCTATGACATTTTACGCTATGGCACAAGAAACGTGGGTTAGGAACAGACCAAGCATTCGTGGTCTCTTCGTTGGAAGAAGTCCTGGAGTGTACTTATAATGGAAATAATGCGAAGTATTTGTCTTCAATGATTTTCTCTTTCCTCAGCTGGCATCGAACGGTAGATCATCTCCTAGACAACATTAATTTGAGCCATTGAAACCAAACTTTATATTTGCGTGAATATCGTATTACCAGCAAGCGCAGACAGTGTTGTAACTTGGCATATGTCCTTCTAGTCTTCTGTCACGTAAGATAGCCAACGTACGCATAACAAACCGCAACTTACATCCCGTTGAATCTGCATACTGTGCTCATGTCTAGGTCTTCTTCTACAATTTATACCCCCCACGCTTCCTTCCTTGCCAATTTGACAGAATCTTGATGCCTCGTGATGTGTCTTTTAGTCAAGTTCTACTATATATTTATTTTCTCTCTAGTTCGATTCAGTCCTTTCCCATTAGATATTCGGCTTAACCCATCTGTTCTGTAGCAAAATATTTCAAAATGTCATTTCTCTTCTTGTTTGCACTGCCGTATCATCCACGTTTCAATTGCCTGTAAGACTCCAGGCAAATATCATCAGAAAAAACTTCCTGTCATTTAAATTTACATTCGTCGTTAACAAATTTCTATTTCTCAGAAACCATTTCTTGCTACAGCGAAGCTGCAGTTAATATTTTACTTTAGGTCATCATTAATTGTTTTGCTGCCCGTATAGCAAAGTCTACTGCTTTTAATGTCTCGTTTCTTAATCTAATTCTCCCAGCATCGTCTGATTTAATATGATGACATTGCACTACCTTTGTTTTGATTCTGCCGATTTTCATCCTATAATCTCTTTTCAAGACACCAACATTACGTTCAGCTGACCTTCCAGGTCCTTTGCCATCTCTGGCACCATTACTACGTCGTCAGTAAACATAAATGTTTTTATTCCTTCTACCTTGTCAGTTAGATATTTTAATACACCGTTGGTGGTATATATACGAGGGCTATACTGGAAGTCGTGAGCAACCCCCTGTTAAAATTCCGATTCCCACAACGTAACAAAAACGACTGCAGGATTGTAACATACAGACTTTACACGACATGCTGCCATATTGTAACGTCATTAGCGACTATCACGTGATCACAGGCAGTACTTCCAAAACTGGCCGACATCAATGTTTCGGTTAGACAATGAATTTTCATGGAAATCCTTGTCAAAGAGGGAAAATGTGCTGCTAAAATTCACCTCAGACTTCAACTTGGCTCTGGAGATATCTTCATGGGCTCCAGCAGTGTTACGAGATGGGTGAAACATTTCAAAGATAAAAACACGAATATTCTTGATCAGCCTCAGAGCGGTCACTCTCAAACTGTCTCCGCAGTTACAACAAGGAGAGATTCTGATTGATGTTCTTGAACCTGGACAAACCATAATTGCTGTGTATTATAACTAGACACTTTGAAGTTCTGTCGTGCATAGCGCGATAAACGCCTTGGGTAGAAGAAAACGCGCATCCTCTCACTGCTTGTGTCACCGCGGAAAAGGTCAGGACAAGTTGGTGGGAAACTCTTCCACATCCTCCCTGCAGACTCCACTTAGCACCCTCTACCTACCACCTTTCGCTTTAGTTAAGAAACAGATGCGACGCTGATGATACAAGATGATGGAGTATGTTTGGGAAGCAGTGCGTTGGTGTCTTCGGGAAACTGGAACGGGGATCTAAATTAAGGGCAGTTACAAATTTCGAAAGCGATCGCAAACATACGTGAAAAAAAAATACAAACTACGTTGAAAAGTGGCATAACATATGTAGATTAAGATAACGTACATGGTTGGCCTAAGAAGTGAAGCTTAAAAATTATAAAAATTGTTGCTCTTTACTTTCAATAAGATACTTGCATATATACACATACATCAGGTACATCTTTACCTGGTTCAGACAGGCAGTTCAGGCAGGCAAGTGCTAAAGAGGTCCAAAACTCACAAGATTCTCACAACAGTAAAGTAAATAATAATGTTATCACATTTAACCAAAATATTGGTGGGTTAAAGAAAAAAGTAGATTCTCACAAAAGTAAAGTAAAAAATAATGTTACTATTTTTCACCAAAATATTCCGGGATTGAAGAATAAAGTAGATCAGCTCATGGTTTGTTTAGATGACATTGAATCTGATAATGTAATAGATATACTATGCCTATCTGAGCATCACATTGTGTCTGATATGGAAAAGGTAAATATCAGTGGTTATAAACTAGCTGCACATATGAGTAGAGAGAATAAGGTGAGAGGAGGAGTTGCCATATATGTCAAAAGTTATCACTGCGTAAAGCTAAGATACAAAAAAGTTTTGTCTAGAGCAACATATAGAAGCATGTGCCTGTCAACTTAAACTGAAGGAGGGCTCTTGTATAATTCTAACAGTATATAGGTCCCCTTCAGGAAACTTTCATTTATTCCTGGAAAACTTGGGATGGCTTGTTGTGCTATCTGTCAGATAGGGGAAAGAAAATTATTATTTGTGGGGACTTCATTGTTGATTCACTGAAAGAGTATAATAGGAAGAATGACCCGGAAGTCTTGCTCGGTTCTTTCAATTTGACATATGTCATTAATTTTCCTACCTGGGTAGTAAAGGACAACAGCACATTGATAGATAACACTTTTATAGACCAAGATAAGTATAAAACATAAATTCTTGTCCTGTTGACAATGGCCTTTCTGATCATGGTGCTCAGCTAGTTACAGTATATTACATAGCTCCATTCAGTAATTCAAAACTACCCTCCAAAGTTGTGCATTCAATTAATTACTCAACAATTAGAAATTTCAGAGAAAATCTTCAGCAGTTAGACTGGGATGAGGTGTACAAGGAACCCGATGCTAATTTAAAATGAACTTATTTCATGATATAGTTGTAAGAGAATTTGACAACTGTTTCCCCAAGAAAGTAGTTAAATCTAATTATAAGAAACCATTCAAAAAACCTTGGCTTACTAAATGAATAAAAATATCTTGTAACCACAAAATGGAACTGTATCTAGCAACAAGAAAGAGTAATGACCCAGAAACAGCCAAATATTATAAAAACTACCGTGCTTCATTAAGAAAGGTTATTAAAAAGTCCAGAAGCATGTGCATCATGTCTGAGATTAATACCTCTGATAACAAAATCAAAACAATTTGGAATATTATTACAAGGGAGACAGGGCAACCAAGAGTACAGGATGATGGCATTACCGTCAAAGCGAATGGAAAATTGACAAACAACAAGCCAGAAGTCGAAAACATTTTGAATAATTATTTTTTAAATGTTGTAGAGAAAATAGGATCTAAATGTTCATTAGTAGAAGCAAGGCAGTTAATGGAAGAGGCCTTACCCACACCATTTGATACAATTGAAATTCCATCCACCTCTCCTTCTGAAATTAGGAAGATAGTAAACTCTCTCAAGAATAAAAGCTGACATGGAACTGATGGCATTTCCAGCAGGATAATAAAATCTTGTTCCCAAGAAATAAGTGGGATTCTCAGCCACATATGTAATAGCTCTCTGAAGCAGGGCATTTTCCCAGATAGACTGAAGTATGCCATTGTTAAACCACTGCATAAAAACGGTGATACGTCTGATGTCAACAACTACCGCCCAATCGCTCTTCTGACTGTCTTATCCAAAATCCTTGAAAAAGTAATGTATTGTACAGTAGCTTCACACATTTGTAAAAATAAAGTTTTAACAAAATGTCAGTTTGTTTTCCAGAAAGGTTTTTCAATGAAAAATGCTATATATACTTTCACTAATGAAATATTAAATGCTCTGAGTAACCGGAAGTCACCCGTTGGGATTTTTTGTGATCCCTCAAAGGCTTTTGATTGTGTAAATCATGGAATACTTCTAGATATGTTCAAGTACTGTGGTATGAATGGGACAGCACTCAAATGTTTTAAATCATACCTAACTGGAAGAGTGCAGAAAGTTTAATAAGCAGTTCACATAATATGCAAAAAACTGGTGATTTCTCAAACTGGGGAACAATCAAGAATGGGGTGCTGCAAGGTTCTGTCTTGGGTCCTCTGCTGTAATTTATATATATTAATGACTTGCCATTCTATATTCACGAAGATGCAAAGGTGGTACTTTTTGCCGATGATACAAGTATAGCTATCACACCCTACAGACAAGAGTTAACTGATGAAATTTTAAACGATGTTTTTCAGAAAATCATTAAATGGTTCTCTGCAGATGGGCTCTCATTAAACTTTGACAAAACACAGTATATACAGTTCCACACAGTAAATGGAATGACACCATTAATAAATATAGACTTCGATCAGAAATCGGTAGCTAAGGCAGAGTATTCAAAATTTCTAGGTGTATGCATTGATGAGGCGTTGAACTGGAAAAACACACTCAAGATCTGCTGAAACGTATGAGTTCAGCTACTTATGCTATTAGGGTCATTGCAAATTTTGGCGATATACATCTCAGTAAATAGCTTATACGCCTATTTTCATTCTCTGCTTTCGTATGTCATCATATTCTGGGGTAACTCATCATTGAGTAAAAGAGTGTTCATTCCACAAAAGCGTGTAATCAGAATAATTGCTGGAGCTCATCCAAGATCATCCTGCAGACACTTATTTTAAGACCTAGGTATCTTCACTCTAGCCTCACAAAATAAATAAATAAATAAATAAATAAATATATATATATATATATATATATATATATATATTTCACTTATGAAATTTGTTATTAACAATCCGAACGAATTCAAAAGTAATAGAAGTGTACATGGCTACAACACTAGGAGAAAGGATGATCTTCACTACTCAAGGTTAAATCTAACTTTGGCTCAGAAGGGGGTGAATTACGCTGCCACAAAAGTCTTTGGTCACTTACCTAATAGCATCAAAAGTCTGACAGATAGCATTTAAATGGAAATTAAAAGAATTTCTGAATGGCAACTCCTTCTACTCATTAGATGAATTTTTGGATATAGTAAGTGGGTAATTTCCCCCCTCCCCCCACACACAAAAAATAATATTAAGTGTCATGTAATATTTTGTGTAATGTAATATCTAAGAAGAGAAATTTGCTAACATCGAGTATAGACTTAAGTGTCAGGAAGTCATTTCTGAAAGTATTTGTATGGAGTGTAGCCATGTATGGAAGTGAAACATGGACGATAACCAGTTTGGACCAGAAGAGAATAGAAGCTTTCGAAATGTGGTGCTACAGAAGAATGCTGAAGATAAGGTGGGTAGATCACGTAACTAATGAGGAGGTATTGAATAGGATTGGGGAGAAGAGAAGTTTGTGGCACAACTTGACTAGAAGAAGGGATCGGTTGGTAGGACATGTTTTGAGGCATCAAGGGATCACAAATTTAGCATTGGAGGGCAGCGTGGAGGGTAAAAATCGTAGAGGGAGACCAAGAGATCAATACACTAAGCAGATTCAGAAGGATGTAGGTTGCAGTAGGTACTGGGAGATGAAGAAGCTTGCACAGGATAGAGTAGCGTGGAGAGCTGCATCAAACCAGTCTCAGGACTGAAGACCACAACAACAACAACAATATCTTGTATCGACAACTTTTATTAACCTGATACGTTCCACATCATTACGAAGTGTTGTATTCATGATCTATGGAACAAGTACTAATCTAATCTAATCTCTGGTACTATAATATGTACACAAAACAGTGTGTTCGTTGTTTTTTCTCTAATGGTCTTCCGAATAGCACGTCACAAACCTTAAGACCTGATGTTTTCTGCATGGCTGTAACTGCACCACTAAGTAGACTACTCCTGTCAGTACAGACTAAGCACTTTGTGACCACGAGTCCACACTTGAACACCTGACCTGCTGCCCAGAGTAAAATACGCATTGCCACATGTGCAAGTAATTGGAGGTACCAACCAACCTAAAAACATATTACTCCTAATAGCTATAGTTATTAGTCAGTAAACGAAGTGAACACTGATGTAATGTTGTTCACTACACAGTCCCCTGTGACCAACGGAAGTGTCTGCACTTGTACCCGTTAAACCCAATGAATGTATATGGACCATGTCGAGTATATAAAATGACGTTGTGAGCCTCAGTGAAGTCACTGGGTACGGTGTCATGTGAGGATGCTGAAGTACCTGTAGGAAGGAGGGCACTCCGCGTGCCCACTTGACTCCCAGGAAGAGCAGCTTGGCGGCCGACTCGTACACGCTCTCTGCTGGCAGCAGCGTCAGGCTGGACAACTCCAGCGGTTGCCTGCTAGGCGATGCCACGGCCTCTGGAACACGATGACTAATGCCATACTCGCATCGCAAAGAGCACGCAAGGTCATATTACAATAAAGTGTAAGATTACGTAAGCAAAAGAGCGAAGTAATGGAGACAAAAGAGAAATTTGAAACGTGGATTGTGATGTTGATGTGATATGATGATATTGTGACGATGATATCATGATGACATGATACGATGATGATGATGATGTTTGGTTTGTGGGGCGCTCAACTGCGCGGTCATCAGCGCCCGTACAGAGTCCACAATTTTACGCAGTTCAATTTTTTTCACAGTCCACTGTCACCAATGATGATGATAATGATGATGAAGACAACACAAACACCAAGTCCCCGGGCAGAGAAACTCCCCAACCCGGCCGGGAATCGAATACGAGTCCCCCTGACCCAGAGGCAGGAACGCTAGTCAGTCTTTTTTTTTTTTTTTTTTTTTTTTTTTTTTTTTTTTTTTTTTTTTTTTTTTTTTTTTTTTTTACGATGGAACAGTACTCCACGACTCCACGATTGGTTGCGCTTCCATTCACCCTTCCCCCTCCCCCCCTTTTTTTAAATTCGTGTTAAATTTGTGCGTATGCTCGTTTTTTTATGACCATGTACAACTTTTGGCTAACAGGGTAGTAACGTAACTAAATTGAGTAACTAATTGAACTGTTTATATAGATTTTAATTTTGTAGTTAACTGGAGGAATAAATTAAAATAACAAAGAGTGTTGGCAGGAGTGGCAATAGAGCCGGAGCCAGCAGTTCCCAAGCTGGTCACCTTGACCACTTTTTTATTTTTGTTTCATTTTTTTATTTTATTTATTTATTTATTTTACACAAATAGATAAAGGAATGCCGTTCCTCTTCGGCGACATAACCAGAATAATAAAGGTCGTCCCGTTACGACATAAGGAGGCTCCATGCTTCAGCACGATGGGTATTTTCCGATGACTATCATCTCGTCACTGTGTTGTTTCCGTTGTTTGTTCAATCTCACGAATAAAAGGAACTGAAAAGAGGTTCGAAAGTTATCTTCTCATGTCGTGGATAATACAGCTGTGAGGCGCGTTATGGAATGCGCTCCAAAGAAAATTAGAAAAATATTGTCTGTATTTAGGGTTCTTGACGATCGCACAATGTCGTAAAATTATTTTACATTTGTGTATTGGTAGGAAACTTGCACATTGAGGAACAAATGGATAAAATGGCTCTAAGTACTATGGGACTTAACATCTGAGGTCATTAGTCCCCTAGACTTAAAACTACTTAAACCTAACAAACCTAAGGACAGCACACACATCCATGCCCGAGGCAGGATTCGAACCTGCGACCGTAGTAGCAGCGCGGTTCCAGACTAAAGCGCCTAGAACCACTCGGTCACATCGGCCGGCAACCACTAGACCACGAGCTGTAGACATGATACGATGACGATGATGTTTGTATGAACAAAACAACTCCAGCGTCCTTTTAGCGCCCATACTAAATGTTTTTTGTGTGTGGATAAAATGGTAGAATGGTAAAAGGTTCAATAAAAATAAAATGTAAAAATTCCCCAAAAACAGAGAAAAATCACATACACACACGTATATACGGAACAACAGTTGTATGGAATGGAAAGTGTCTTGGAAAGAGGTTATAAGATAACATCAACAAAAGAAATGCCGAGGATATTAGGTTATGAAAAGAGACAGCAGAAATTGTAGATGAGTTTTGCTATATGGGGAGCAAAGTAACTGAAAATAGCCTACGTTTAGAGGATATAAAATGCAGATTGGCAATAAGAAAAGTGTTTATGAAAGAGATAAATATTTAACCATCTAATATTAACATGTAATGTTAATGTAAACTCAGATTTTAGGAAGACTTTTATAAAGTATTTGTCTTGAGTGTGGCCTTGTAGCGAAATGAAACGTAGACGAGAAAGAGTTCAGACAAGAAGACAATAGAAGATTTCGAAATCTGGCGCTACAGTAAAATGTTGAAGATCAGGTGGGTATAACGTACAACTAATGAAGAGGTACTGAATCGAATATGGGAGAAAAGAAACGTGTTTCGAGACTTGACTAAGAGAATGGAGTGATTGATGTGACACATCCAGAAACATCGAGAAGTAGTCAGTTTGGTGATGGAGGTATGACTGGGATAAATACTGTAGCAGGAAATCAAGGCGTGCCTACGGGTAGGCACATTCAAGTGGATGTTGGCTGCAGTAGCTACGCAGATATGAAGAGGTTTGCACAGGATAGACTAGCTCGGAGAGCTACGCCAAACCAGTGTTTGGATTCAAAATAGTCTTAATTATAGATTCTGTAAAACGATTTGATCAACGATGCATACGGCAACTCAGTCAGGCAAGGCACGCCAACTTAAGAACTTGCAAGTGAAGTCTTAATCATCAAAAATACTGTTTCTCCAAGGAGTCTCTCTGTTACATTAAGTGATAGTATAAGTGTAGACGTCACAGCTTCAGCGTTCGAGCATTATCGTGGAAAATGGTGGTGTCCATATTTCTCTGTTTGCGGTCGAGTTGTCATTTTGTCTCTATTCGATATTTCAACAGTTCGGATAACTCTCATTCTCAGGTGTGGAGCGCTTATTTCGTTGATCACTGTTTGGTAGTCTGTTGTTGTTGTTGTGGTCTTCAGTCCTGAGACTGGTTTGAAGCAGCTCTCCATGCTACCCCATCCTGTGCAAACTTCTTCATCTCCCAGTACTTACTGCAACCCACATCCTTCTGAATCTGCTTAGTGTATTCATCTCTTGGTCTCCCTCTACGATTTTAACCCTCCACGCTGCCCTCCAATACTAATTTGGTGATCCTTTGATGCCTCAGAACATGTCCTACCAACCGGTCCCTTATTCTTGTCAAGTTGAGGCACAAGCTCCTCTTCTCCCCAGTTCTATTCAATACTTCATCATTAGTTATGTGATCTACCCATCTAATCTTCAGCATTCTTCTGTAGCACCACATTTCGAAAGCTTCTATTCTCTTCTTGTCCAAACTATTTATCGTCCATGTTTCACTTCCATACATGGCTACACTCCATACAAATACTTTCAGAAACGACTTCCTGACACTTAAATCAATACTGGATGTTAACAAATTTCTCTTCTTCAGAAACGCTTTCCTTGCCATTGCCAGTCTACATTTTATATCTTCTCTACTTCGACCATCATCAGTTATTTTGCTCCCTAAATAGCAAAACTCATTTACTACTTTAAGTGTCTCATTTCCTAATCTGATTCCCTCAGCATCACCCGATTTAATTTGACTACATTCCATTATCCTCGTTTTGCTTTTGTTGATGTTCATCTTATATCCTCCTTTCAAGACACTGTCCATTCCGTTCAACAGCTCTTCCAAGTCCTTTGCTGTCTCTGACAGAATTACAATGTCATCGGCGAACCTCAAAGTTTTTACTTCTTCTCTATGAATTTTAATACCCACTCCGAATTTTTCTTTTGTTTCCTTTACTGCTTGCTCAATATACAGATTGAACAACATCGGGGAGAGGCTACAACCCTGTCTTACTCCCTTCCCAACCACTGCTTCCCTTTCATGTCCCTCGACTCTTATAACTGCCATCTGGTTTCTGTACAAATTGTAAATAGCCTTTCGCTCCCTGTATTTTACCCCTGCCACCTTTAGAATTTGAAAGAGAGTATTCCAGTCAACATTGTCAAAAGCTTTCTCTAAGTCTACAAATGCTAGAAACGTAGATTTGCCTTTCCTTAATCTTTCTTCTAAGATAAGTCGTAGGGTCAGTATTGCCTCACGTGTCCCAACATTTCTACGGAACCCAAACTGATCTTCCCCGAGGTCGGCTTCTATCAGTTTTTCCATTCGTCTGTAAAGAATTCGTGTTAGTCTTTTGCAGCTGTGGCTTATTAAACTGATTGTTTGGTAATTTTCACATCTGTCAACACCTGCTTTCTTTGGGATTGGAATTATTATATTCTTCTTGAAGTCTGAGGGTATTTCGCCTGTCTCATACATCTTGCTCACCAGATGGTAGAGTTCTGTCAGGACTGGCTCTCCCAAGGCCGTCAGTAGTTCTAATGGAATGATGTCTACTCCTGGGGACATGTTTCGTCTCAGGTCTTTCAGTGCTCTGAGCGAATAAAGCTGGATGCCCTCGGGAAAAATTACGGCCGTAGTTTCCCCTTGCTTTCAGCCGTTCGCAGTGCCAGCACAGCAAGGCCGTTTTGGTAGACCAGGACCAAACAAAGAACGCAACACTCTGCACGTCGGCCTAAATATTTTTCCGACCGCCGCTAAACAATGAAACAGTCGACAGGAATTCAAAATTAACAGAAAGTTTATGACAGAAAGGAAAAAAAAATGTTGTAGGCGGTAAGTGTCGAGTTCTGAGTTGAGAAGCAGTAACAGAAGAATCGCTCGGTCAGCACAGTTCAGTGAACTGGATGTCACCTGAGTAACAAATCCAACCAGGACATTTCAGCCCTTCTAAAAGATGCCAAACTGTTGTTGTTGCGATTGTGAAGTGGAAACGCGAAGGAATAAGCAAAACCAAGATCAAGCAAACCTCATGTACTGTCGGAAGGGGACCGTCGAGCACTGTAGAGGTTGCTTGTAAAAATTGCGAGAAATCGGCGAAACGAATCATTTGTGAGTTCCGAAGGGCTACCAGCAGCCCATCTAGCACAATAACAGTGCGTGGCGATTTAAAAGGAATGGGGTACAATAGTACGCCACATATTTCTGTAGGCAATGCTAAGCGACGCTTGAAGTGCTATAAGAGGCGACTTCACTTGGTAGCAGGTGGTAGACACGGTTTATTGGCAGAATACTAGGGAAGTGCAATCAATCTACAAAGGAGATTGCTTGCAAATCACTCGTGCGACCAGTTCTAGAATACTGCACAAGTGTGTGGGACCCATACCGGATAGGACTAACAGGGGATATTGAACGTATAGAGAGAAGAGCAGCACGAATTGTCACAGGTTTGTTTAATCCGTGGTAGTGTGTCACAGAGATACTGAAGGAACTGAATGGCAGATTCTTGAAGATAGGCGTAAACTATCCCGAGAAAGCCTGTTAATAAAGTTTCAAGAATCGGCTTTAAATTATTACTCCAGGTTTGTTTAATCCGTGGGAGAGTGTCTCAAAGATACTGAAGGAACTGAATGGAAGATTCTTGAAGATAGGCGTAAACTATCCCGAGAAAGCCTATTAACAAAGTTTCAGAAGCAGTTTTAAATGATTACTCCAGGAATATGCTACAACCCCCTGTGTATGGCTCACATAGGTATTGTGAAGGTAAGATTAGAATAATTACTGCACACACAGAGGCGTTCAAACAATCATTCTCTCCGCGCTCCATACGTGAATGGAACTGGAGGAAACCTTAATAACTGGTACAATGGGACGTACCCTGCGCCATGCACCTCATGCACCTCACAGTGGTTTGCAGAGTACAGATGTAGATGAAGACAGTGGATTACTGGAAGCGAGAGATATGGAGTGATGAATCACGCTCCAGCAGTCCTACGGAAGGGTTTGGGTTTGGTAAACGTCTGGAAAACGTTACTTGTCGTCATGTGCTGTGCCAACAATGAAATATGCAGTAAGTAGGTGATGTTACAGTGGAGAGGTATTTTTCATGGTTAGGCTTAAGAAAACGTTAAATTCCCAACGATAGGAACACATTTTACAACGTTGTGTACTGCGTATAGTATTGGTTCAAATGGCTCTGAGCAGTATGGGACCTAACTTCTGAGGTCATCAGTCCCCTAGAACTTAGAACTACTTAAACCTAACTAACCTAAGGACATCACACACATCCATGCCCGAGGCAGGATTCGAACCTGCACCGTAGCGGTCGCGCAGTTCCAGACTGTAGCGCCTAGAACCGCGCGGCCACTCCGGCCGGCCGTATAGTATTCAAACAGTTTAGAGACGATTATTCTTTCTATCAGCATGACAATTTTACGTTGCATTTCCCTATCACCTAAAAATTACCGTAAATATTGATATCTTTTGCATCCTTTTATTTACACTCTCAGAAAGAACTGTTCAACATACGTGTTCAGTGAGATTCGTTTGAAAAGCCGTTCCGCATTTATTAACGCTGCTAAACTATCTTTCGACAAATTGAAAATTGAATAATGAACATTGAAGAAACGGAAAAATGTATTTGTCCTTATAAACACACAATCCAAGAATCATCTGTTCAGGTATCTCACAATAAATACAGGGTGACAAATATTGAAGTATTTTGTACATAAGAAAAACGAAAATTAGTTACAAATTAAGGCGAGCACACACTTTATTCAACATATAAACGTCACTACAGACGTTAGGATCTAGGTTATGACATGTTCAGTATGCCTGCCATCATTGACGAATAGCGAAATTCTGCACCACCCGCTCAAGTGTCGGAACATTGGGGGTGTCGATGACCTTATGAATTGCTGTTTTCAGCTCAGCATCGGTTTTCGTGTTATTGCTGTACACCTTGTGCTTAATAAAGCTCCGCAGCAAGGAGTCGCATGTGTTCAGATCTGAAGAATGTGGCGGTTAATCGAGGTCCATGCCAGTGACCTCTGGGTACCCCAGAGCCAGAATGCGGTCCCCAAAATGCTCCTCCAGGACATCAGACACTCTCCAGCTTCGATGGGATCGAGCTCCGTCTTGCATGAACCACATCGTGTCGAAATCAGGGTCACTTTGGATAATGTGGATGAAATTATCATCCAAAACCTTCAGGTGCCGTTCGGTAGTCACCGTACCATCAAGGAATATCGCACCGATTACTCCGTGATTGGACACTGCACATCACACAGTCACCCGTTAAGGGCGAAGAGTCTCCTCGATAGCGAAATGCGGATTCTCAGTCCCCCAAATGTGCCAACTTTGCTTATTGACGAAGCCATCCAAATTAAAGTGGGCTTCGTCGCTAAACCAAACCATATTCACATCAAAGTCCATCAATTCTGAGGACAATAGTGCCGGCGAAACACAACCGCTGTTCTATGACCCTGGGGCTTAATGACTGATGGGTTTGAATTTTGTATCGGAAGAGTTGCAGGTCTTCAACAATTTGTCGCAGTGTGCCACGGTTGATTCCCACCTATTGTGCAGCTCGTCTAATCGATTTCCTGGGGCTGGCTGAAACATAGAGCATGTCTTCTCTAAGTTTTCAGGCGTTTTCACCCCTTTTGGACGGCCGACATTGTCAACCCTGTCATCAAGAACAGAACCTGTTCTCTCAAATTTGGGAATCAAATTCTTGATTGTTAGCACACTTGGGGCGGCTATCTTCAGCTTGAACTCGGTCGCAAGCTTCCTTTGAGCCGCAGTTGGCTGTTATTGGTCGCATAGTAGGCCTTCACTAGCGCTATACGCTCAGGCACGCTGTACTGTGACAATTTCACGTGCAAGTTGCCGACAATAACAAGACGTGTGCGCATGGACATATTAATTTCCATCAGCCCCGCGGCCAACCATGCAGTTTGACGTCCTAAGCTAATCGTTTAGAAGTTATGACGATTTTATTTCACACAGTTCAACAATTCTCACTGTGTACTTTGACAACATTCCTCTCGAATCATGTGCGACGTCGGTCCATCCTTTTGTTCATCGTCTTTGAATTGTGTTAGCGTTCGATATTTCATTTACTTACGTTGCAAGAGCAAATTAATTTCTCGTTACCGAGCTTCGAAGTGGAAGACTCGTTATTTCTGTCATAATTAAGTAAGAGACACCGGCTTAATGACACACGTTTCGGTACACTACATTCATCAGCTGATTGCTGACTTTGAAAACAAAAAAAGCGAAAGGGCCTTCCATATCGAGTAAATCGATAATGTACTTTCTGTGAGCGGAGGGTGGAAAGTAGACGGGGAAATTAAAAGGTGGAGCAAACCGACCGGTGAACGTATAACGCAGAAAGAGTTTACAAAATTATAAACTTCTTCCTTCAGAAATAAGCGCGTCGGATCTATTCACGACGGGACGAAGGGGAAAGGAACGAGAGATGGAGATAAATACGCACGCTCGAAAAGTATTCCTTGAAATATTCCGACACAATTCGGAACCGAACCAATGGTTTGATGAATTGCTAATGACGCAGGTCGCTCGCAGTATTTTCTTTTTAATAACTTTCAGATATCTTGGCCACACTTTTTATTATTTCCAAAATCGTCTAAGGCATTTCGACATTCCATCACTTTCAAAGACTATGAAGCACATTACAAAACTGGTATCAAAAGATACGAAATATATTACATTTTCACCTTTGCTTAGAGATGTAGTATAGTGAGCAGAATATGGTTTTTCACTTTACCGAATGTTATGTCTTAATGCGACACAAAGAAAATTATCAAATAGATACTTTGTTTCTCGTCACCATTCTTAAGTAAGAGGCAAAGAGCAAACTGCTATCAAGGAACAAGGTTGCAACTAGGTAGATTATACCGCTAGACGGCGTTAGATACGTGGCACACGATGAATTTGTTCGTTTACGACTAAGTTTTTCACCATTACATAGTATAAAGCAGTTCCCATCAACAAAGAATTCATGAAAATTCACCAAGAAGTATGTTTTTACAAAACAGTGTGTAACAGCTTTGAAAGGTCGAAAACGATACAATGGCAGAAGACACAGGGCGGTACTAGGCTACAAAGAGGCAGATTATCTGTTAACAAGTATGGTTTTTAATTTATGTCATCAATGGAAGGTCATAAATACCAGTATACAATATTTTACAAAATATTGAAATATCAGACGAGAATTGTAGCGGTTGCGTTTGATGGAGCAGGCGGCACCGACGCATTGACCTCTCAACCAGTAAGAGAAAACCCCAGTGAAACAGGGGGCAACCGTATAAGCGTCACACAGGAAGGAAATTCAAACAAACTGAGATGCCGCAACCTTGAAAACGCCATACATCAGTATCATCAGTAATATATGGGAACCATTCAGACTGCCTTATCTACTTATATTATGTATTATTTGATTACTGGATTCCTATGAAAAAAATGTAATAAATGAAAATGGGAAGAGGTTGCGCAATTATCGGTGTACCAGTATTGTCTTCAGTATCACACTGAAATGAAATGGTTGTATGGAATTATTGGCAGAGAGACACCACCTAGGGTTGTTTCGGCCGCCTGGTGCTAGGTTTTTTATTTGACGCCACCTCGGCGTCTTGTTCGTCGATGACGACGAGGAAAATATAAAACCCAGTCCCCGGTGTGGCCTTGAATCGGCGATTGTCAGCCACGCTGACCACCCAGCTGTGGAGGCAGACAATGTTGCACTGGTTTAAGGGGACGTGGGACGTGGACGTGAACGACCTGTGTTTTTATGCTTCGCTTTCGGTGCGCGTTACCCGTGACCTGCAACGAGGAGGAAGTTGCGGCTTTGTACCCTCAATGAGTGACATTAACTGAAGCTGCACAAGAAAATTTATTAAATTGTCAGTTATAGTTTAAGAATTACGACATTTTGTCTAACAGATGGTTTTATAACACTCGTTTCATTTCTGGTACTATTTTCTGGTGCATCATCAGAGTAACAGCATTCATACTGAGGCAGGCTGCTGTTAACACTCATAGGAACACACTATGCCTCTCGTTTTGTAGTTTGTGGTGCACCTGAGGAAGCAGAAAAATCTTTATTATACCAGATAATTATTTTGCTCAGAAATTACCGCTAAAGTTGTATGCAGAATGACAAACACAGAAATTTTCTGCAATGTATTAAGCATAACACAATAAGATACCATTCTTCACTTGGGAGAAATTTGGTGAACGTATCTCAAATCATAGTGAATGTATATGTACCTAAAGTTCGGAAAATGTAGTTTCGAGAAAATGAGAAAAGAATGTTCGCAGTGCTTTTGACTCGCCGAATGCCCCTTTCAGAACATTCTAGCAGCATATTCTTGCTGGCCAGCTGTTTCTTTATCCTCTACACTTTTTCAGGAGTCCTTTCCTTACTCTAAACTCTTCAGTGGTGGCCTCTGCAGCTTTTCAGCTTCAACTACTCGCTGACGATCTATGGCAGTCGGAGGAACTATCATATTATTTACAGAATGAGAATTTCTGCATGGTTCGCAGGAGAGCTTCTGTGAAGTTTGGAAAGTAGGAGACGAGGTACTGGCAGAAGTAAAGCTGTGAGGACGGGGCGTCAGCCGTGCTTGGGTAGCTCAGGTGGTAGAGCACTTGCCCGCGAAAGGCAAAGGTCCCGAGTTCGAGTCTCGGTCCGGCACACAGTTTTAATCTGCCAGGAAGTTTCATATCAACGTACACTCCGCTGCAGAGTGAATATCTCATTCTGGAAACATCCCCAGGCTGTGGCTAAGCCATATCTCCGTAATATCCTTTCTTTCAGGAGTGCTAGTTCTGCAAGGATCTCAGGAGAGCTTCAGTAAAGTTTGGAAGGTAGGAGACAAGGTACTGGCAGAAGTAAAGCTGTGAGGACGGCGCGTCAGCCGTGCTTGGGTAGTTCAGTTGATAGAGCACTTGCCCGCGAAAGGCAAAGGTCCCGAGTTCAAGTTTCGGTCCGGCACACAGTTTTAATCTGCCAGGAAGTTTCATATCATATTATTTCCTGGTTAGATGACCGATTTGTCCGTTATTTTTGTCCTGCTAATTGCACCATCATTGAAACAGATGACAGCATCCATCATACCTATTTTGAGTACCGTTCTTCCAACAAACACTGTTTTTGGTACTTGTTGCCACACAATTGTTGAAACTCTTATTATGATTCTGTGTATGGCCATGTAGACATCTGCTAAATAATTTTGTATCTGCAAAGTCCCTGTATATTGACATTATTGTTTGCATGACTGTGGCAGTGCGACAGAGAACTGAAAGGAGACGTGGCTGGTGTACAGACTTTTTTCAAAGAGCGTTTAAGAACAAATTAACAATTTGAAAGTTGATAATGCACACATTTTTGGAAACGGGAGAAACTTGTCTTTCGGATGGACGTAAAATTTTTTTTTTTCTATTTTTCAGTCATTTTCACGTCCAAGTCACCTTAACATGATTATAATCCTGAATGGTGTTTTGGTTACACTGATGTTTGGTGGTTGAGGAGTCTCAATTAGATAAGGCAATCTGGATGGCTGCCCTATAGCACTGGTGGTACTGATGAATGGCGTTTTCAGGGTTGCGTCTTCTCAGGTTGTTTAAATTTCTTGATACCTCTTTTTTTGATACCAGTTTTCTGTTTCTTGATACCAGTTTCATGTTGTATTTTAGACAGCCTTTTAAAACGACGGAATGTCGGTGCATGTAAGGCGATTTTGGAAATAATAATCAACGTGGTTAAGAGCTTGACAGTTAGTCAGGTGCATTCAATGGCGGTTTCATCTCATACTATTTTCATGCAAATCGTAGCTCAGGATTTTGTAGACGGACATAGGAAAATATATATTATTTTGAGAATTACTGACATGAAGCTGTTGATGGATGAAATCTGGAAAGCGTTAAATGCATCGGAATGTAGCATTCACAGACCGCTCGTGTGGCTGAGCTCACACGCACGTTGAAGCCGCCTCGAAGTGACGTATGGAGTGCCTGTTAACGGTGCTAAAACGTTAGTTGCGTTTCTCTCATCAGTTGCTGTTCTTTTTCGTTGGCGTATTTTATTCTCCACAGTTCCAGTTGCTTGGAATTTTAATGTTTGTAAAGACAGATCATGTTAGCTTGATCGATCGGGATTCCTTTCAACATAAAGCTGACATTCGCCAAAATTGTAAATCACATCCGCCTTTTGAACTGTCGTGTACGTCATAAAAGTCTGAATAGCTTCAGAAGTTTGTTGTGCGAACACCCAATTGAAAGGCAAGCCCGAAGGTAAATCAATAATTACGCCTGAGTTACATGTTTCCTAATATTTCGTACAGCAGTGCTTTCGTTTGTGGGATATATAAAGTTTTTAGAGTTTATGTAATTTCATTTCACGTCACATTCCATTATCAGTCAGTTCATTTTGTCATCTACGTGGCGTGGGATTTAGTTATACGATTTCAGATTCCTTTTGGAATAATGTTTATCTATATTTGATTGATTATGTCATTTTGAACCAGCAGCTGCATGTTAGAGAAACCTAGAGATTCAAGAAGAACAACTGTGTAATGTAAAACGTTGTAGCGAAAAAATAAACAGCTTATAACTAAAGAAAATATGTCGCACATCTAATGAAAACTCTATAATATGATGAATTAATCTACAAGAGAGCCAAAAGTCACCAGTTCTAATTTCACGACGCAGGAATGACCAAAAATGTGGGACTATTAAGGAGACTACAATAAACTTTGGGGAAGTCTAACAAAATGTAAGTAGGTAACATTGTTGTGACGGCTACAGCTACATATCTCCGTGAATGCTTTGCAAATCACTCATAAGTTCCTGGCAGAGGGATAACCGAACCACCTTTACAATAATTCTCTATTATTCCACCGCGTGGAAGAAACGAACATCTATATGTTTCCGTGCGAGCTTTGATTTCCCTTATTTTATTATGATCGTTTCTCCCTATGTAGGTCGGTGTCAATAAAATATTTTCTTGTTCGGAGGAGGAAGTTGATGATTGACATTTCGTGACAAGATTCCGTCGCAACGAAAAACGCCTTTCTTTCAATGGTGTCCATGCCAAATCCTGTATCATGTCCGTGACACTCTCTCCCCTATTTCGCGGTAATACGAAACGTGCTGCTCTTCTTTGAACTTTCTCTATATAATCCGTTAATCCTATCTGATAAGGGTCCCAGATCGCGCAGAAGTACTCCAAAGGAGGACGGACAAGCGTAGTCTTGGCAGTCTCTTTAGTAAATCTGTTACATCTAAGTGTTCTACCAATAAAACGCAGTCTTTTGTTTGCCTTCCCCACAGCATTTTCTGTGTGTTCTCTCCAGTTTAAATTGTTCGTAATTGCAATTCCTAGGTATTTAGCTGAATTTACGGCCTTTAGATATGACTGATTTATCGTGTAACCGAAGTTTAACCGATTCCTTTTAGCACTTATGCGGATGTAAAAGGAGACCAAGGGACGAACACACTAAGTACATTCAGAAGGATGTAGGTTGCAGTAATTACTCAAAGTGGATGACCTCCCACTTTTCAGTATTTAGGGGCAACTGCCAATTCTCGCTCCATTTAGTTATTTTTTTAAATCGTTTTGCAATTTGTTTTGATCTTCTGATGAGTTTACTACACGATAAACAACAGCATCGTCTGTAAACAACCTAAGACGGCTGCTCAGATTCTCTCCTAATTCGTTTATATACATGAGGAACAGCAGAGGGTCTATAACAATACCTTGGCGAAGGCCAGAAATAATTTGTAATTTCCTCGATGACTTCTCGTCAATTACTACAAACTGTGACCTCTCTGACAGGAAATCACGAATCCAGTCACATAACTGAGACGATATTCCATAAGCACGCAATTTCACTAAAAGTCGCTTGTGTGGTACAGTGTCAAAAGCCTTTTGCAAATCTAGAAATACGGAATCAACTTGAAATCCCTTGTCAACGGCACTCAACACTTCGTGTGAGTAAAGAGCTAGTTGTGTTTCACAAGAACGATGTTTTCTAAATCCGTGTTGACTGTGTGTCAATAGACCGTTCTCTTCGACGTAATTCATAATGTTCGAACACAATATATGTTCCAAAATCCTGCTGCTTATCGACTTTAGCGCTACGGGCCTGTAATTTAGTGGATTAGTCCTACTACCTTTCTTTAATATTGGTGTGACCTGTGCAACTTTCCAGTCTCTGGGCACGGATCTTTCGTCGAGCGAGCGGTTGTATATGATTGCTACGCATGCAGCTATTGCATCAGCATACTCTGAAAGGAACCTAACCGGTATACAGTCCGGACCAGAAGAGTAGCTTTTAGTAAGTGCTTTAATTTGTTTCACTACTCCATGGATGTCTACTTCTAAGTTACTCATGCTGACAGCTGTTCTTGGTCTTAGTTCTGGAATATTTATTTCGTCTTGTTTGGTGAAGGCTCATATCCTGAATAACGTAAGATTTCATCCCATATTTTTATTAATTTGCATCTTTTTAAAATTTTTAATATGTAAGTTGTACGTTAATAAATGAATCAGCGCCTAGACCCAGTGCCCTTAGGTTTAATAGTTCGATTAAGAAAGCACCGTGAAAAAAGAAATAGTTGAGACAAGTATTGTGCTCGTCAGGCAGTTCGTGCGTGTTTTGCTACTGTGGACCGTTGCGTGGTGTTCACATGGTCAAAGCGTGGCAGGCAGGAGGAGAAATTGTGCTAAAGGGACGCCAACGTAGCAGTCCGAGGATGGCGACGATCACAGAGGGATGAAATAGAGTGACTGAAGAGGTAACAGTGCTACAGTGAATGACCCGCGGACACGGTTAGGAGAATGTGTGCAAAAATGACAAAAATTAACGGTTATAACAAAAATATGTTGTGGCCTGATGGTTCATTTAAGTTAAGGGTAGTCAACGTTTTTTACCCACCGCACACTTTTGTATTTTTGTTAGAAGTAAAATTTTCTAACCCCTCCCCACCACCATTTCCTCGGCAATAGTGTTTTATAAAGCAGGGAAGTAACTTTACTTTACAAAATCTATAAGGCAAAGTAACAGCAAGTTAAGTCACATAATAATAACTAGGTTAGCGCCCGCTGCTTCGCTCGCATGGAGAGTATGGCCTTCCGAGATTTTTTTCTTTTTTTAATCGAATTTTTATGTTGTTCGCAAGGTGCAACAGCATCTAAACTTTTCGCGCTAGTTAAGGCCATGTAAGTATAGTCTTTTCCGAAGCCAGAGTCCAAAGTTTTTGTTAATTATACCTTTAGCATTCTTGTGGACATATTTCCATAGCAAAGCAACTTGCATCCATAACAAATATTTATTTGTATTCAACTGAGAAGTGAAATACCAGTTGTCATAAATTTAGCTTTAAAATTTTTTAATATAACGTAATGTTTCCTTAAAAAATTTCATCTCCTCCTGCGCTCCCTTAGGGGTTGAATTTCCAAAAACACTGAAACGCGTACTTATTTTATTTCTAGCCGAGAAGTCAAATACCAATCATCATAGATGTAGCCTTAAAATCCTTTAGTAGTTCTTTAGTAATTATTTATTTTCAAAAAAACTTTCCCCAACTATTTTACCATCTTAGTGGTTGAATTTCCTAAAACGATGAAGCACACATTTTTTTATTCTCTGACTGAGAAACCAAATACCAGTTTTCGTAGTTCTAGCTTTAAAATTTCCTTCATTGGGCGACATAGTTTCAGAAAGCCTTTCATCCCCTATTATACCCCCTAAAGATGGAATGTCAGACAAACCCCTTGCCAAGTGATGCCTACAGTATAAGATCAGCACCCTCTCCAAACTTCAAGCTTCTATGCTTAGCGGTTTGGGCTGGACGATAATGAGTGAGTGAATCACTTTGACCCTATTTCACCTGCTTAGGGGTTGATTATCCAAAAGCAGTGAAACATGTATTTTTTCATCTCAAACCGAGAAGCCAAACACCAATTTTTAAAGATTTAGCATTAAAAACGCTTTCTCTATGCAATATTTTCATAAAACGTTTCAACCCCCTTTTCACCCCTTTAGGGGTTGAGTTTCCAAAAACAGTGGCAGGGGTACGTCGTTCCAAATCCAAATGTTCATAGATTTAACTTCAAAAATGATTACACATTGAAATATTTTTATAAAACTTTTATCCCTCGTTCAACCGCCACAGGGAGTGAATTTTCAAAAAGAGGAAAACACGTTATTTTCGTAGGCATAGTTTCAAAATTGCCTTAATTGCGACATTTTTCAAAAAAAAAATACTTTCATCCCCTTTTTCAACCGGTTGGGTCAGAATTTTGAAAAATCCCTTCTGAAGCGACGCCTGCAGTATAAGATCCACACCCTCTCCTAATTTCAAGTTTCTATGCTTAGCGGTTTGGGCTAGGCGATGATGCGTCAATCAGCCAGTTAATCAGGACACTGCCTTTTGTGTATAGAGATTACACTTGCCAAATACTTTGTGCGAAATTTTTTTTGGAAACCTAATGCAAATGTTTTTAAAACCCCTAGCGCCTACTGGCCACCATGGAAGTTAGTACGGTCTCTAGTAGGCAGAGGGGACCAGGTTGACTATTACGGAAGCTTACCGGAATGTTTCACTCTGTGCTATCATTCTTGAGTGAAACATCATTGGGGGAAATCTGCTATGGATTGCGGCTGCACTTCGGCCGCTGGGAAGATAACACCTTACATGCTAGTAAGGCCAGGTGAAAGACGTCTGTATTGTGTAACGACTTGTTGAATATGAAAGGAGGACTTACCTACGTGCTCAAGTACAAAAGCCTTGGTATTGCTGGATAGAACAAAGTAAACGTGTCCATGGTAATGTCTGCAACGGAGTTTAGCCGATACCTGGAGTAATTACAGAACAGTCGCAGCTCCGGGAACTCTGAGGGTGTTTGCGGTTGCCGGACGGATGTGAATTTTTATAGTAGTAAAAGTGTTGCGTTGCTTTTGTAAGGCGATAGGTGTGGTTTCCGGCAAACGGCTATATTGCAAATTCACTTGGGAGGAACTAGGACGGCCGTGGGAGACGGCTCTGGAGACAAGTGAGCAGTGGGTGCTCGGTTGTATGAATTTTGACGATGTAACCAGTTAAAAGAGGATGCGAGAGAGAAGTGTGTCCGAGTGGGGGGGAAGTTGACGCTGGGGTCTGTGGCTACAAGTGTGATTACGGAGTGCCGACTGCAGTGAGAGAGGACAGAGTCAGCAAAAAGGAAGAGATTGGGTGTTCGGACTGGAGGAGCGGAAAGAGGGAGAGACGCAATGGTCACAGTGAAAGGTAGAGAGCCGACTGGAATTTTCTGTAGTTTATTTGCAAGTAGGAGGAATTAATTTTATTCGACGGGAGACTGGAGAATAGTTGTATCTAACTGTTTTATGAGGTTAAATTAAACCTTATGTGGTGTCACCGCCAGACACCACACTTTCTAGGTGGTAGCCTTTAAATCGGCCACGGTCCGTTAGTATACGTCGGACCCGCGTGTCGCGACTGTCAGTGATTGCAGACCGAGCGCCGTCACACGGCAGGTCTAGAGAGACTTCCTAGCACTCGCCCTAGTTGTACAGCCGACTTTGCTAGCGATGGTTCACTGACAAATTACGCTCTCATTTGCCGAGACGATAGTTAGCATAGCCTTCAGCTACGTCAACTGCTACGACCTAGCAAGGCGCCATTATCAGTTGCTATTGATATTGCAAAGAATGTACAGACAAGAGCTACGTTCAACATTAATGGATTAAAGTTAAGTATTCCACCATCTGCGTCCGTTTTTCTAAGTTCTCATTTCCTTGTCCTGTTCCAGACCTCACGCCAGCCTGCGTGAGCTTAAACGCGTGCCTTTCGGCTTCCTCTAAATTTAGTGGGTTGGTCTCCTGCCAATCCACAACACCTTACATTTCAAAGTGTGCAAAAATATGGAAAATTAATTAATAGAGATTAATAAAACAGCTTCACTTGTAATTTACATCGGTTTTGTGGTTGGCAGGAACGTGCTGTGCTCACCTTTGTCGTGGCGGCCAGCCTCCTCGGAGCTGGTGACCTCGTCCTCGTTGCTGCTGGCGCCGCCCCCGCAGGTGCTGCCGGTGGTGGAGGGGCAGACGGGCGCCGGGGGCGGCACGTGGTGGACGCCGTGGGCGGCGGAGATGGAGCCGGGGGACACGCCCACCAGCGGCGTGGGCGGTTGCAGCAGCGGCAGCAGGTGCACGGGCAGGCCTGCGCACGAGATTTCATCTGGCTGCCGTAACGAACCCAGGAAAGTATAGAGAAGTTGCTACACAGTCCGAAAGCGAATTATTCTGGGTGAAGGCAAGCGTCAAAACTGAGTACAATATGGTGATCGGACGCTTCTATAGACCACCCGCCTCAGGAACTGTAGCGCCCAAGAATCAATATTCCGTACGCCCCTCACGGCGTGTGGCAGAGGGTAATGCTGGTACTTCTTTTCCCATTCAATTCAAGAACGGTTCAACGAAAGAGCGACTGTCGCCCTTCAAGGAAAATTGTTGCTACATTAAGGACATAAGGGGATGCAACGAGCACTCCGTCTAAGAGGAGAGAACGCCAGGACTAACGAGGAACTACGGCCGCCAACTGGTAAAATTTTCCTCCTGTTAACTAACAAGATTACATATCGGATCGGGAAAGTCTTGGCGAAGTATGAGGTTGAGACGATCTTGAGACCAAAGGGAAAATAAAAGAACGTGTACAGCCCGACAAGATATACAGCATTCACTGTACAAAATTCTTTATAGTAATGGCCAAGCGTACACTGCCACCATAAAAGGAGAAATTAAACCCGCTTAGCTGGACCAGAGGAAACTGCCGCCTGGAACATAATGCCAAATCGGCCGTAGCAGAACATGTCTTCCGAGACAGAACACACGCAATAAAATTTAGTGAGACAAACATTTCGCGAAAGGCAATGCTATATCCACGCGAACATGTGTAGAGAGAGGCCATAGAGATTCACAAACACCATAATACTTTTAAATGTAAAGAAGGTATCAGGTTGAATAAACAACAGAATTCCGATCGCGACAACAGAATCACGATCGATTACCGAAAGCGCCAGACAGAGATAATAACGCAATCAGCGTCACGTGTCAAACGGTGGCTCAATAAATTTGGAACCCCTAGAACCGTTGCTTCTGTTGCCGCTTCATCTCCGAAGACCTCTTCCACAGTCGGAGACAAGACGCCGAGGGAAAGCTTTATACAGGATGAACATAAATAAAACCAACAAACTGCAGAGAGAGATTCCTCACTGGAAATGAAGGGAAAAATGTCCTAAGAACATACGCCCGGGAAATGCATCGTTGTCACGGCAGATGGCGCTGACGAATGGCGGTTCCTCTGACCACTTCCCGTATGTTCCCTGCGAGTAGCAGGCTGTGAGACTGACGATGCGTACTATAACAGCAGAATGGTCCGGAATTCATGTCGGGAACAAACCGAGGTGGTATTGTCTACGGCCAAGTAGATGGAAACAGTCGAGAGGCAGCATACCTGTAGCAAAACAAGTATCCTCACAGACAACAATCACATTACACAACATTTCAAGCCGTTTTTGGGCGTTTGTGTTACCTTGGGTCCTTTCAGACAAACGAACGTGCAGTGAGGCGGCGGACTGTGTCTACACTAGATTTGGAAGTCCGGTTCTACAAAATACTGAGACGAACGTTTGTACAAGCTCCAGGCAACATAATTTAAGGCAAAGTACGACAATGTGTAACCTGCTTAGCAACCGCTGCCATCCCTGCAATCCCATGGACGCCACTTTGAACGTATGTTGTGACATGGATGCGATGCAGCTTTGTACTATGCTCCGGTACTATTTGTTGTCGTTACACGCACACCGCCAATTTTCTGACACTTAATCACAGAACTTTTTTTCCTCGATTTCCAGTTAGGAATCCGTCCTTGCAATTTGTTGGCTTTGTTAATTTCACCCTGTATATCGATGAAGGCACGGAAGATTTAACTGAAGTGGTGGCAAGCCATATCTGCTCCAATTTTCTCTGATTTTCGCAACTTGGTTCTTTAGTTAGATTACGTCGGAGGATTTAATTTGTTGCTTGACTCATGTTGGAAGGTACGCGCTCGGAATTTTAGCAGCACCGTTCGTGATCAATAACGCCTCTATCGTAACTTGTTTGATAAGTATCTCCGCGATTTCTCTCCCAGTAAAAGAATCCATGATTAAGTGCGACGCTCTTCTTTGGGTCTTTTCAATTTCCTACTTTAGGGAACAATTCAGAGTAAAATCAGTATTCGAGAAACACTTAAACAAGGGCTACACGTGTCATCATCGAATTACATTTCCGTAGTACTTACCACAAAGGTTTCCTGAATATGCGATGGAAATTAAGGGAGATTTGTAATATCTAACAAGGGGAGGTCGCCAATTGTAAAATTCAGATTCGATTCATACTGCGCATAATAAAAGCTCATGGCCAGAGGTGTAATGTGGCAAAGCACCAAGATGCACTTCTCAGCCGTTGTCGAGAAAATCGACAGTTAAAAGAAACCGTTGCGGTGAAATACTCTCTACGATTAATAATTCTATACAGCGTCGTGGCCCAGCGGTGAGCGCTCGGGTTCGTAATCCGAAGGTCGCCGGATCGAATCTCGCGCCATGCAACCCTTTTTTTTAGTATTTGTTTTTTGTAATACACACACACACATATATATATATATATATATATATATATATATATATATATATATATAATTCCCGGCAATCAGTTGCAACAATTATGGGAAAAACTGGCGACTTCGAACATCATTATGTTTTCCGCAAACAAAGTTGTATTTCACAAATGTTATTAATTGTCTTCATAATGTTAACCACGTATAGTTAACGGAAGACGTAGAAACGGTATTCCGAAACGAATACGTATAGCGTAAGTCAAACGTTCGAATTAGAATAGAGACCCCACGAACACAAATTTGCTTTGGCAGGTATGAAATATAAACTCTGTTACTCGCTCGTTACACTTGAAGGACAGATGTTGAATGGGCCGAAACGAGCCGCCGCATAACAGCGTAGTTGCCTGCTAACTTCGAAAGAAGGTAGATGCGGTCCCTAGCGCAACTTATAACATCGACGAAAATCAGTGCGGACGGGAGAGCTTTGGTACACCCTGTTAAAAAAACGGAAAAATGGAGGCGGTACAATTGGAGAGCGATCCGCCTTCACCAACATGCACAAACAATTCATTAATAGTTTATATATATATATATATATATATATATTTCAATTACAAAAACTAATAATAAAAAAAAATTGCATGACGCGAGATTCGATCCGGCGACCTTCGGATTACGAACCCGAGCGCTTACCGATGCGCCACGATGCTGTAGAAAATTATTAATCGTAGAGAGTATTTCACCGCAACGGTTTCTTTTAACTGTCGATTTTCTCGACAACGGCTGAGAAGTGCATCTTGGTGCTTTGCCACATTACACCTCTGGCCATGAGCTTTTATTATGCGCAGTATGAATCGAATCTGAATTTCACAATTGGCGGCCTCCCCTTGTAAGTGTAGAATAAGAGAGTCAAATGATTAAAAGCAAATCCCTCGGACACGCATCCGCGTCAGATCGTTGTGACCATCTTTTCCGGAAATTTCCCTAATCAGTTAGAGAACCAAGGGCTTGGCCGCAGTGGTAACACCGGTTTCCGCCAGATCACTGAAGTTAACCGCTGTCGGACTGGGCTAGCACTTTGCACTAAGCCCTTGTGAGGCAAACTGAGGAGCTACTTGACTGACAAGTCAGGTAGAGACGTTTGTGGCATATTACTGACGGAGAAAAATCCCAACAACAAGGAGTTATGCGACATGAACGAAATTGGCAGGCGTGTCTCTACAACTGCAAGGTGGTGTCTATTTATTTTTACGCCAGTCGCATAAGAGTAGCGCTAGTAGCTGCACTATGAGGATCCAAATCAGGTTTGCTTTAAACACACACTGTAACGGTCGTGAGCGTTAGGTCCCTTTGAGTTTTTTTTTTTTTTTTAACCATATATATTTATTTAAATATATTAACAACGATACATTAAAAAAATAGACATTTTATTCTATTAATCTATTATATTCCTAGTGATGGTTAATATTACTGTCATTTTATATGTTTTCGTTTTTATATTTTCCTTTTTCGTTTTTCTCTTCTTGTTTCTTCCTTAAACCCTTTTACATGGCCATTTGTCGTCTTTTTTTTGTGGGGGGTAGACATTGCAGGACAGGCATAACAGTTTATATTTGGCATCGTTGCATTGATTTTGAGTTTATGTTTCTGTATGTGATGCACTTGTGATGCCACAGTCACATTGTGTATTCTGGTTTGATCTCCTCCTCTAGTTACACTGTTAAGTGGGACAGTATGAGGGAAACGTCACCATGATAGGTGGAGCAGAAGTGGAAGAAACTTTTTTTTTTTACATATACTACAGAATATACCTAAATTGAAGAAGAGAGAAAATTTTTGTCATATTACATAAGAGAAGCAGAAAGGATAGTGTGAGTAATCAATAGAATTTCATAGGCAGAAAGTAAAGGAAATCATTTAAAAAAATATATCTAATAATAATAACGAGTAGTTGGCACTTTCCACTAAGGAGCACTTTGTGTCACTGATTTCACTAAGAAGAAGCACTTTATACTACTATACTTCACTATTTGAGGCGAGAGGAGGAAGCACTTTATCTGTTCTGTTGCACTTGTTCACTATCACTGCACACGTTCTTCTTGTGGTGAGTGTGGTGAGGTGGCTGGTGGCGGTGCTGAGGGTCACAGGCTGGGGAGGACTCTGGCGATCGCTGTCTGCAGTGGAATCTGCAGGAAGTTTCTGAAGTTCTCGCGGTAGCGCCTGTGCTGCTGGGCTGTCTTGTTCTCCTCCCAGAGGTCCATCAGGAAGGCCAGCTGGTCGGTCTGCCTCCGCGCTACGATGGCGTGTGCCGTCATGGCGAGGATCCAGAGAGTCGCCAGTCGCTTGGGTCGTGGAAATGGATTGCAGTCTGGGTCTGTTATTGCTTCCCGGCGCCGTTCTGTTGATGTGGGCCACCATCTGCTGGCACGCTTCTCATATGCTGGTGGCATCTCCGCAGGTGAATCGGTGCTCGAGGGTGTCGGTCATGGCACATACGTCACACTTGTCACTTGCGACGAGTTTTATCTCCGCCAGTCTGTGGTTGGTTGGTACCGTTCTGTTAATTATTTTGTACCATGTCTCCTTCGCATGTTTAGGCAACACGTTCTCCGAGACGTTTCCCCATATTTCTTTCCAATTGTATTGCGGGAGCTTGCGTTCAGTTTTGTTTTTTTGCCGGCTTCCCCCTGAGGGCCCAGTATATTCTCTCGGCTGTTCTGTGGCTGGGGTTCGCCACGGTGTCCAGAACGTAACTTTTGTTGGCGTAGTGCAGCCTGACGTGTCGCATTCTGCAGGGAATGTGTCTCGTGTCGACCGGCGCTTCTTGTGATGCGGTCTTGTATCTTCCAATTATCTTGGCTGTGACGCTGTCAGGGTTTTTGTCCTGGATGGCGAGCGTTCGTTTCAGTAGAAGGGCTGCACATTAGGTCTTTATATCAACTAGACCTAGTCCCCCCTCTTTCGTTGGCAGCGAGCACGTTGCTTGCGCCACTTTGAATATATTTCGGCGCCACAACAGGTAGTACACTGCGCTCGTTAGTGCTCGCGCAATTTCTGTCGGGATGCTTAAGATTTGCGCCAGGTGCCAAGCTTTCGACAGGATCGTCGTGTTTATCAATTCTGTTTTCTGGTGGATTGTTTGAAATGTCGTGTGGCTAGGGCCTTCCGTCGGGTAGACCGTTCGCCTGGTGCAGGTCTTTCGATTTGACGCCACTTCGGCGACCTGCGCGTCGATGGGGATGAAATGATGATGATTAGGACAACACAACACCCAATCCCTGAGCAGAGAAATTCTCCGACCCAGCCGGGAATTGAACCCGGGCCCGTAGGGTTGACAGTCTGTCACGCTGACCACTCAGCTACCGAGGGCGGACCATTGGACGTGGTGAGTTGCTGTTAGTTAAGAATACCTTTCAAGCGAGAAAGACGCCATTGTCAACACCTCACTGAGTCTGAACGAGGTCGTCTAATAGGGCTACAAGAGGATAGATGCTCCTTCTGCTTTACTGCAAAAAGACTTGGCAGGAATGTACCCACTGTACGTGATTGCTGGCAGCTGTTGTCACGGGAATGTACGGCCGCAAGAAGACCGGACTCCGGAAGCCCACGTGGCACTACCATAAGGGAAGACCATCGTGTTCGCCGTTTAATTGTGGCGCATCGTACTGCATCTGCAGCAGCAGCACCGTGACAACGAACTGTTACAAATCTGTTACTTCAAGGACAGCTCCGAGCCAGATGTCCTGTAGCGAGCACTCCACTGACCCCAAACCAATGCATTATGCGACTTCAGTGGCGTCAAGCTAGAGCTCATTGGGCAGGGTGAAGCTCTGTAATGGTTTCTGATGGTAGCTCGTTCTACCTCGACGCCAGTGATGGCCTTGTGTTGGTTAGGAGGAGGTCACATTAGGGCCTGCAACCAATCTGATTGCATACTAAACACACTGGAGTTATGGTCTGGGGTGCGTGACAGCAGGAGCACTCTCGCAGTTATTCCACGGTCCCTGACTGCAAATTTGTACGTCAGTCTGGTGGTTCAACATATTGTGCTGCCATTCATGAACAGCGTTCCAGGGGGTGTTTTCCAACAGGATAACGCTCGAACATATACCGCTGTTGAAAGCCAACATGCTCTACGGAGTGTCGGCATATTGCCTCGGTGTGCTCGATCACCAGATCTGTCTCCAATCGTCATCGTATCAGACGTGGCCAGAAAGTCGCCTACAGCCAGCATTAACCCAAGTGCAACAGACATGGGACTCCATCCCACAAACTGACATCCGCTACATGTACGACACGATGCATGTACGTTTGCATTCTTGCATTTAACATTCTAGCGGTTACACAGGTTATTAACATACCAGCATTTCTCATCTGCAACAGCTTATCTAGCGCTTACAGTAACCTGTTATCTTGCAATGCTAATCTATTAAATATGTTACCTAGACAAATGTAAGCTCGAAATTTCCTTTCTCTACATTAATATTTTTTGTTCTTGTGATTTTTTCCGTCTGAGTATTAAGAGTTCTAAGAAGCAACAAAAATGTATCCAGAGTTAATTTGTCACGCTGTAGCGGAGTGTGTAATGCTTGGAGCTTTCATAGCAGGCTAAAACTACGTGCGAAACAGGGTCCCAAGCCTTTCACTTTAGCAGGCGAGTGCTCCACCTACTGTATCATCCAAGGACAACTGACGACACTCCTTGACAAGAGATAAGGTACTGACGAAAGTAAAGCTGCGAGGCAGGCCGTCAGTCGTGCTTGGGTAAGACGGTGGCGCACTTGTCAAAATATCTCAGTCTCCAGATCAGGTGTGGCCAGAAAGTTTCAACAAAAGTTTATGGATTCTGACATCTTGTTTCTAAACACCATGTACGTGGTTGTGAAGCAGCTGACTGGGTTGAAATAAATAAATCGCCAGGTCCTGATGGGATTCTAATTCGGTTTTACAGAGGGTACTCTACTGCATTGGCTCCTTACTTAGCTTGCATTTATCGCGAATCTCTTGCCAACGTAAAGTCCCGAGCGACCGGAAAAAAGCGCAGGTGACGCCTGTATATAAGAAGGGTAGAAGGACGGGTCCTCAAAATTACAGACCAATAACCTTAACATCGGTTTGTTGCAGGATTCTCGAACATATTCTCAGTTCGAATATAACGAATTTCCTTGAGACAGAGAAGTTGCTGTCCATTCATCAGCACGGCTTTAGAAAGCATCGCTCCTGCGAAACGCAACTCGCCCTTTTTTCACATGATATCTTGCGAACCATGGATGAAGGATATCAGAAGGATGCCATATTCCTTGACTTCCGGAAGGCGTTTGACTCGGTTCCCCACTGCAGACTTCTAACTAGGGTACGAGCATATGGGATTGGTCCCCAAATATGTGAGTGGCTCTAAGACTTCTTAAGTAATAGAACTCAGTACGTTGTCCTCGATGGTGAGTGTTCATCAGAGGTGAGGGTATCATATGGAATGGCCCATGGAAGTGTGGTAGGTCCGCTGTTGTTTTCTATCTACATAAATGATCTTTTGGATAGGGTGGATAGGAATGTGCGGCTGTTTGCTGATGATGCTGTGGTGTACGGAAGGTGTCGTCGTTGAGTGACTGTAGGAGGATACAAGATGACTTGGACAGGATTTGTAATTGGTGTAAAAAATGGCAGCTAACTCTAAATATAGATAAATGTAAATTAATGCAGATGAATAGGAAAAAGAATCCTGTAATGTTTGAATATTCCATTAGTAGTGTAGCGCTTGACACAGTCACGTCGATTAAATATTTGGGCGTAACATTGCAGAGCGATATGAAGTGGGACAAGCATGTAATGGCAGTTGTGGGAAAGGCGGATAGTCGTCTTCGGTTCATTGGTAGAATTTTGGGAAGATGTGGCTCATCTGTAAAGGAGACCGCTTATAAAACACTAATACGACCTATTCTTGAGTACTGCTCGAGCGTTTGGGATCCCTATTAGGTCGGATTGAGGGAGGACATAGAAGCAATTCAGAGGCGCGCTGATAGATTTGTTACTGGTTGGTTTGATCATCACGCGAGTGTTACGGAAATGCTTCAGGAACTCGGGTGGGAGTCTCTAGAGGAAAGGAGGCGTTCTTTTCGTGAATCGCTACTGAGGAAAATTAGAGAACCAGCATTTGAGGCTGACTGCAGTACAATTTTACTGCCGCCAACTTACATTTCGCGGAAAGACCACAAAGATAAGGTAAGAGAGATTAGGGCTCGTGCAGAGGCATATAGGCAGTCATTTTTCCCTCGTTCTGGTTGGGAGTGGAACAGGGAGAGAAGATGCTAGTTGTGGTACGAGGTACCCTCCGCCACGCACCGTATGGTGGATTGCGGAGTATGTATGTAGATGTAGATGTAGACCACCAATGTAAAATGTATAACGTAATGTAAAAACATACATGTCACGGAATGCGGTGCAAACCCAGGATATTTGAGGCTAAAATCGTTTTTAGCATTAAAAAGTAATCTGTTATCTTCGCGGTTGGAAATGATGTACAAGGACCGCTGATTTTCATCCTGAGATGAACCAGTATACGACAGACAAGCGCTGCTAGGTTTTGTTTTTCCTTCTGGGAGACACACATACCAGCATGTTGTTGGGTGAAGACGTGATGCGTCGGCAAGGCGAGCGCAGGGTAGAGCAGCCCAGGATCTAGCGTGAGCTGCGGGGGCGGCTGCGGAGGCGGCTGCGGGGGCGGCAGGCCGAGTCCGAGGCCCAGGCCCAGTCCCAGCCCGAGGCGCGGCGGCGGCTGCGGGGGCGGGCGCGACACCAGCCGTGGGGCGCGCTCGTGCTGCACCGCTGTGGACAGGCGGCAAACGTGCAGCGTCACTGCAGCACCACCGTGCTGTACTGCTGCCAACAGAGGTACGTCTGAAGGTACTACATACACGTATCAACAAAAGTTTTGCATCGAACCTTGATTTCGAAACTCATGGCAAAGAAAAAAGAATGGACTCTGAGGCATTCATTTGGAATGTGTCCAAATCACAAAAACAAATACATAAATAAAATAACTGTGTAGAGACAAAATCGTCTGTTTCACATGGGTGGTTTTCGACAGCATCTCCGAGAAACATCAGTACGTGGTGGTGCGTCCCTTGCTCCAATGCATTCTTAAATCCATTGTGTCATGCCAATGAAGTTATCACGCCAGCGGTGGCCCAAACTGTGCTTCTCTTCAATGGAGATTCTGCGTAGATCATGCAGAGTACGTTGTCTATGCCGAGGTCTAAAGAAAGCTCTTTTCAATCGACCTTACATATTTTGGATTGGATTCAGGTTCGCGGAACAGGCAGACCACTTCGTTCTGGTGATCCTAGCGTGCTGAAGGAACCTGTTCACGAGAATAACTCTATGACCATGCGAGTTATTATCCATCAAGATGAACTTGTCACTAAAATGTTCACGATGCTGTCCTTCTATTGGTTGCATAATCTGGTTCCTGTACCGAGGAGCAATGAAACTATCTTCAATTCGAATCGAGAACAGCTTCCAACAATAGTAACATAGAAGTATATATCTTCGGAGTAATCAAGATACTTAAATCACTTAATAAAAGCAAGACTTCTGGTGCAGTCTGTATACCAATCAGGTTCCTTTCGGAGTATTCTGATGCATTAACTCCATACTTAACAATTATATACAACCGTTCGCTCGACGAAAGATCCGTACCCAAAGACTGGAAAGTTGCACAGGTCAGACCAATAATCAAGAAAGGTAGTACGAGTAATCCACTAAATCACATGCCCATATCGTTAACGTCAACATGCAGCAGGATTTTGGAACATATAATGTGTTCGAACACTATGAATTGCCTCAAAGGAAACGGTCTATTGACACACAGTCAACATGGGTTTAGAAAACATCGTTCCTGTGAAACACAACTAGCTCTTTATTCACATGAAGTGTTGAGTGGCATTGACAAGGGATTTCAAAAAATGGCTCTGAGCACTATGGGACTTAACAGCTATGGTCATCAGTCCCCTAAAACTTAGAACTAATTAAACCTAACTAACCTAAGGACAGCACACAACACTCAGCCATCACGAGGCAGGGAAAATCCCTGACCCCGCTGGGAATCGAACCCGGGAACCCGGGCGTGGGAAGCGAGAACGCTACCGCACGACCACGAAATGCGGGCAAGGGATTTCAGGTCGATTCTGTATTTCTGAATTTGCGGAAGGCTTTTGACACTGTACCACACAAGCGGCTCGTGGTGAAATTGCGTGCTTATGGAATATCGTCTCAGTTATGTGATTGGATTTGCGATTTCCTGTCAGAGGGGTCACAGTTCGTAGTAATTGACGGAAAGTCATCGACTAAAACAGAAGTGATTTCAGGCGTTCCCCAGGTAGTGTTATAGGCTCTTTGCTGCTCCTTATCTATACAAACAATTTGGGAGACAATCTGAGCAGCCGTCTTAGGTTGTTTGCAGATGACGCTGTCGCTTATCGACTAATAAAGTCATCAGAAGATGAAAAGAAGCTGGAAAACAATTTAGAAAAGATATCTGAATGGTGCGAAAAGTGCCAGCTGACGCTAAATAACGAAAAGTGTGAGGTCGTTCACATGAGTGCTAAAAGGAACTCGTTAAACTTCGGTTACACGGTAAATCAGTCTAATCTAAAATCCGTAAATTCAACTAAATACCCGGGAATTACTATAACGAACAACTTAAATTGGAAGGAACACATAGAAAATGTTGTGGGGAAGGCTAACCAAAGACTGCGTTTTACTGGCAGAAAACTTAGAAAATGTAACAGACCTACTAAGGAGACTGACTACACTGCGCTTGTCCGTCCTCTTTTATAATACTGCTGCGCGGTGTGGGATCCTTAGCAGACGGGACTGACGGAGTACATCGAAAAAGTTCAAAGAAAGGCAGCACGTTTTGTATTATCGTGAAATATGGAAGAGAGTGTCACAGAAATGATACAGGATTTGGGCTTGTCATCATTAAAAGAACGGCGTTTTTCGTTGCGACGGAATCTTCTCACAAAATTCCAAACTTTCTCCTCCAAACGCCAAAATATTTTGTTGACACCGGCCTACATAGGGAAGAACGATCACCACTATAAAATAAGGAAATCAGAGCTCGTACGAAAAGATGTAAGTGTTCATTCTTTCCGCGCGCTGTACGGGATTAGAATAACAGAGAATTGTGAAGGTGGTTCGATGAACCCTCTGCCAGGCACTTGAATGTGATTTGCAGAGTATCCATGCAGATGTAGATGAATAACCACGATAGTATTGCGGTGGCCCCATGTAGTGCACCTGAGAACATCAATCCACCACCAACTTGTTGCCCCTATGCTATACAGTTCGGACGCGTTAGATATTAACACCTGACGCTAATTCTGGGACGCCCATTCTGCATGATTTCTTGCCCATCTGTAACGGAGTCCATAGTGTTGTGGTGTACTACGTGGAGCTCGCCAGAATCGTCGCGAATGGAGAATCGCATCACGCAATCGTCTCTCAACTGTTTTATGCGATACATGATGTCCGTAGCCTCTCCGAACGCTCTTCTCGGGCTCTCACTCTGCGCATGCTTTGACTCAAAAGTCGTAGATTTTGTCACCCTATACACCTGTCGAACGTGGATGGCCTGTGCGGTGTAAGTCCTCAACCCTACTTGTCAATCGAAAGCGATTTCATATCTGCACCACATGGTTTTCACTTTGGTGAACACTTCCAGCAACTTCGCTGTTGACAAGCTTTCTTCGCGTAAAGCGATGATGCAACCCGATAGGTGGTCACGATTATTCTTTGACGCACGATGGATGTTCGTTCTATTGTTCCACACATGTCTGTAGTGTGTGCCTACTGGTGCTTTACTTTCATGTCAAATGTTGCAATCCATTGGAGTGCAGCATTCCACCAGTAGGTAGCGCTCATGGTAATTGTTCAAAAATGGTTCAAATGGCTCTGAGCACTATGGGACTTAACATCCATGGTCATCAGTCCCCTAGCACTTAGAACCACTTAAACCTAACTAACCTAAGGACAGCACACAACACCCAGTCATCACGAGGCAGAGAAAATCCCTGACCCCGCCGGGAATCGAACCCGGGAACCCGGGCGTGGGAAGCGAGAACGCTACCGCACGACCACGAGCTGCGGACATGGTACCTGTGCTATAGAGAGCATATATACCTACACAGGCTCTCTCCTGTATGTATGTTTACAAACAACGACAGGGGTGACACGATTGGCACAGGAACTGCCACAATAGCAACATATCACTCGATCACAGTGTTAATGCATCTGGGATTTAGGGCGCTTCGGTCGACTTATCACGGGTCAGCTCGTAACAGGGCTTGTGGAGAGGAGGAAGGACGGTACAACTACAGTTCTGGAATGAGAGCTGCACTTACCTTGGTGATTAGAGTTATGAAATGGATGGCTCATCATGAAAAGGTTAGAGGCCAAGTTCTTCATCTCCGGCATCTGTTTCACTGGAGTCCGTTCGAATTTCATCCATCCTGTCAGTTTCCATATTACTAACGTCGTTATGTCCTGCATATTCATCTTCACTCTCCAGACCAACATTGATTATTATATTCTCTGTTGCTTTCTCAATTAATCCATCTTTGCGCATTTTTTTTTTAATTCCTTTCACACGTTTGAAAACTTTTAAGCAGCCATGTTGGGTTATTTATTTTGGCTAATGCTCGTTTCACAACAGTTCCCGCAAACGTGACGTCATTTTGATGTCACGCGCAGTATCGACCATCACATGGTCGGCTATCGACTTTAGTTAGCGTTCGATACGGACCTCTCGCAAGGCCTAATGCGTGGGTACCGGAGATTTGCAGGAAAAACTTTATTCTTCGAATGATTTGTCATAATTTTTGGTATAATATAGTGGTACGCAATGATTTATCGACGGTTAATACCTTCACATAAGAGTGCCCTCTCAGGAGTGAGTCATTATCGTCAATAATTTACAAAATTAAGCACGAAACACACTTGTTTTATAATCTGCAGTACGGCGTTTCAGGGTAATGGAGCACTGAAAATCCATCACCAAAACGTCACCTTATCATTAAATGACACTCAATAACGCATCACCGATATAAGCCTCAAGAGAGAATATGATAATCAAGACAGGAGACAAACATCACATGATCAAGTGCTAGCGTAGGTTCGCATCCTATCACATGCAATTTTTTTTTTCATGTTAACGTTGTTAACACATTCTGGGATTTTCTTATAAATGGAATACAAGTGTGTTCTGCAATATTCAATGTTATATTTATTCAGTCTGATCTGAGAACGAAGGATGAAATTAATATTTAGCGATTTCCGAGTGTGTGGTTAGGCGGGAATCTAAGAGGACAGCTTTGTTTTTCATTGTCACAAAGTCGACAACCGATTATACGGTTGTCGATACTGCACACGATGTCAAACTGACGTCACATTTGGGGGAGCTGTGAAACGAGCATTATCCACTAGTTGAACTAATGGAAGAAACGATTTTTGCTATTTTTTTGTTTCATTGTGTTCCAGAATAGTTCTATATGCTCCAAATCAAGCGGTAGGGTGGGAACCTCAGAACAGTATATCGCTTACGCTTCAAAACAGTATCTGCTTTAAAAAACAGGCGTTGGTTTATTAAAACGCACAATTTGTAAAAGTTCGGTTCAAAACTGATTTTTTTCTGAATAAACCGTTCACTTATGTCCTTTTTTTCGAGTTGCAGCAGCGGTAGGGCAGTCTATTTCTCTGAACAGTGTGATACAGCGCGTTACCGAGAACAACAGTACCGCTAGCTGGGATGTTAGGAAATTCTGTTCGTGATAATTAGCCCTTTACAAATCACCGTGATAATCCTGGGATTTAGGTTCAGAATCATACACTGACTATCTCTATGAAATCCATTGCTCTCGAGAGTGGACCATAATAGCTCTTTGGCCTGCACTGCTATTAGTCAGTACAGCCGGATCTTCATGCTAACAACATTTTCATGGTATAAAGCGTAGGCAGCCACGTTTTGTCCGTGAGCATCTCTGGTGTTTTCATTATTTTTTATTGCTCCCAAGTATTGCACACGTTTTGCAACAATGTCGGGACGCTGAGTTAGGATGGTTCTCTTATTTTCACATTTTTTGAATCGTACCACCATCTCTTTCAAAATTTTCCGAAATTTGTCCTTTACCCCCTGAAAATTTATCTCAGTTTTTGAAAATATAAATAGCTTTCTCAATGATCTCTTCATAATACTTGACCACTACGTTTTATCGAAGTCATCTAGAGGAACTACATTTCTAGAAGGCCCTTGTTTTCTAGGATTTTTAATTGTTTCGCGGTTTCTGCCACTTTATTAAAATCTTTCAAATTTAATTTATTGTTCTTTGTGACTTTCCTACCATTTTTGTCGCCCGTAAGACTGCCTTTTATACATGTGTCATTGCCTCAGTCTGCTCTTTTTCTTCCTGGCACACTTTTACAAATTTGAATATGAGCTCTTTTTCACTTACATGTGCCCACTTTCACGACATCTTCTTCCTCCGTTTTACATTCTCAGGGGTATTCATGTTAATGGATAAAATCGCACTGCTCTACGAACTACATTACACGAGACACGCTAAAACGTTTCACAATTAATCTAAAAGTATTGAAGGTGCGATGAATTTTGCTTAGTCACCACTAACGTCACCGCCTGTTTCCGCTAACAGCCGCGGGAAGCCAAATACAGTAATATCGTTGTTGGATAGCAATTGCATAACATATTGCAAACCTTTTGGTGATGTATGTGTAGACAATGATGAGACGAAAGGTTGTCATCACGAACCTTCGGTAACAAGTTACTGGAAGCTTTGTTGACATTTCGAGTTGTCTGTTGTGAAGATATTGCTGATTACGATGGACGAAACTTTCTCTTGTTTGTTTTTTGTGCTTCCTCTTTATTCTGTATGTGTATCTTTGACGCCTAGAATACGTTTTTGTTTTGCTCTGTAATATGAAACGTTACTATGTTATGCTTTGTTTGTATTTCTACATGAATCCCCTTTTAAATGAGCACGCAAATGTTCAATGAACGTTTCATTGCCGGCCGAAGTGGCCGTGCGGTTAAAGGCGCTGCAGTCTGGAACCGCAAGACCGCTACGGTCGCAGGTTCGAATCCTGCCTCGGGCATGGATGTTTGTGATGTTCTTAGGTTAGTTAGGTTTAACTCGTTCTAAGTTCTAGGGGACTAATGACCTCAGCAGTTGAGTCCCATAGTGCTCAGAGCCATTTGATTTGAACGTTTCATTATCTTTGTAAAGCTTATGCACAATGCACTGTGTAAAACCACAGTACACTGTGGCAAAAGTAAACGGAATATGCAGCACTGTTTTGTGAACTGAGATGCGACAGCGAATCGATAATGGATGTCGGGCAATCGGAAGGCGTGTGGCGTCGTGGCGTACGCCGGGTGTATGTTGTGTAATCATGCTAGACAGAATCACACGATAATTTATGGCCACTTTCTTATTTTTCGGTAATGGCTGAAAGTAAGCTTAAAGTTGCACGCTATGGAACAAAATGTTAGACTGTGTGCGTGCTGTGAGTTTCGTGGTGTACCATAAACAGCAGTAACAATGCTTGTGCGAATGGACTGTGATTGTCGTGAGAACCGAACTGTTCGCAGCTAACCGAACTTCACAAACTAACATACTCTCGAGTCACTATCTCGTTTTCGATTTAGTGAACTTCCGCACGCATTGAAACATTAACTGTCGCCGTTGAGGCTTTTAAATTGCTTATGACATGCGGTACTGTTTTTGCTAGAACTGTAAATTCACTATTGTTATCGCTAAAAGTGGACGCACTGTAAAGTCGCGATCGGCGAGTCACAGCTGATTTTATTATTTTTTAAAACTGTGTATCGGACTTTGATAACGGAGTGGTGTGTGTGTGCGAGGAACGGCGTAATAGCACACATACGAACTTGGATTTTAAAAGCAATAACTACGCCCGACCGCACTGTGGTTAAAGGATTACGCCGGAGGATGTATCCGTGTCAATTTCATGACTAATGGAGCCATAATAATTACGTCGCCAGTACTAACGAACTGCCGGTAACGTTACGACGCATCGTCTACAAAAAGATAAGCTGCAACGTCAAGTGCTCTCTCCCTGTAAACACTCAGAGAATTTCGCATAGTTTTAAATGTAATTTATTTTTCTTTTGTGACAAGCTTTCTCGATACTTGCTTTCTTTAAAAACAAATGTAATTTTAGTGAATTGTGCTATAGTCTGTGTTCACCTACCATAAATAGTAGTCTTTGCTATGTCCTACCTCTGTTTCTCCTTAATTTTATTGCCCTCCCGCCGGAGGTTCGAGTCCTACCTCGGGCATGGGTGTGTGTGTGTTGTCCTTAGCATAAGTTACTTTAAGTCAGTTTATGTAGTGTGTAAGTCTAGGGACCGATGACCTCAGCAGTTTGGTCTTTTAGGAATTCACACACATTTGAATATATTTTTTATTTTATTGTAGCTATTATTACATGTGTTTCTATGTATTCTTTTGGAGGGTTTGCTTTTAGATAAGTGGATAGTGAATTTACGTATTTTATTGTGATATTGTATGCCTGCCAGCGTAAGTTTTAGCGTCCGCTTTTATATTCCAAGCACTGACTAATCATAGCCAAGCTGCTCGCTCGCTATTCGTGCAAGGTACGTTATGTGTGGAAATTTTGAATCTGACAGCTGTCTGTGAACCGCGTTTTCATTCAACTAGACATATTCATGACTAAGTGAGAATTTATTTGGCTCTTACAGTTATAAATGAACGAAATAATAGTCATTTTCTGAATTATTTACGAATTCATTTACGGGTGTTTTCGTGTTTCATGTTCTTTTACTGTTTGTTACCAAACTCTGACGGGGTTACTTCCGTTAAGTTTGGGAGTAAAACGGGTTTCTTTAGAGTCTAAACAATCATAATTCACGGCAGTATTATACAAAGTAGATATCTGAGAATTTCCTTCACATATTGGTCAGTTCGTGACAGGACTGAGTAACACAGCATGTTGTGGCTGATATGGCTTAATTTCGTTACACTACAGAGAACCGTTTCCTTCACACTCTGTACTTCCAGGACGAACCATTGGCATAAGTGAGACTGGACAATAATAAAGACAGTTCACTCAGACTGTTGGCTGTGGTGCAGTGACTGCAACGAGTGGCAATGCGATCGAATCAGAATAACAGTATGTGCTAGAAGACTAGGCACGGGTCGTTCCAGAAGGTCTACACCATGAGGAGACAGATGGATTGTTCGACTGGCTCTGACGAATAGCCGGATGAAAACACCTGAACTCTGGGCAGAGCTCTCAGGAAGTGTCAGGAGCAGGCTACTGTAAGCTGGGTTGAGATTTCGAGTTGCCTTGCGTCGTTCACCGCTGACGCCGACCACTGACAACAAAGGCTTGGGTACATCTACATCTACATCCATACTCCGCAAGCCACCTGACGGTGTGTGGCGGAGGGTACCTTGAGTACCTATATCGGTTCTCCCTTCTATTCCATTCTCGTATTGTTCGTGGAAAGAAGGATTGTCGGTATGCCTCTGTGTGGGCTCTAATCTCTCTGATTTTATCCTCATGGTCTCTTCGCGAGATATACGTAGGAGGGAGCAATATACTGCTTGACTCTTCGGTGAAGGTATGATCTCGAAACTTTGACAAAAGCCCGTACCGAGCTACTGAGCGTCTCTCCTGCAGTCTTCCACTGGAGTTTATCTATCATCTCCGTAACGCTTTCGCGATTACTAAATGATCCTGTAACGAAGCGCGCTGCTCTCCGTTGGATCTTCTCTATATCTTCTATCAACCCTATCTGGTACGGATCCCACACTGCTGAGCAGTATTCAAGCAGTGGGCGAACAAGCGTACTGTAACCTACTTCCTTTGTTTTCGGATTGCATTTCCTTAGGATTCTTCCAATGAATCTCAGTCTGGCATCTGCTTTGCCGACGATTAACATTATATGATCATTCCATTTTAAATCACTCCTAATGCGTACTCCCAGATAATTTATGGTATTAACTGCTTCCAGTTGCTGACCTGCTATTTTGTAGCTAAATGATAAAGGATCTATCTTTCTGTGTATTCGCAGCACATTACACTTGTCTACATTGAGATTCAATTGCCATTCCCTGCACCATGCGTCAATTCGCTGCAGATCCTCCTGCATTTCAGTACAATTTTCCATTGTTACAACCTCTCGATACACCACAGCATCATCCGCAAAAAGCCTCAGTGAACTTCCGATGTCATCCACAAGGTCATTTATGTATATTGTGAATAGCAACGGTCCTATGACACTCCCCTGCGGCACACCTGAAATCACTCTTACTTCGGAAGACTTCTCTCCATTGAGAATGACATGCTGCGTTCTGTTATCTAGGAACTCTTCAATCCAATCATACAATTGGTCTGATAGTCCATAAGCTCTTACTTTGTTCATTAAACGAGTGTGGGGAACTGTATCGAACGTCTTGCAGAAGTCAAGAAACACGGCATCTACCTGGGAACCCGTGTCTATGGCCCTCTGAGTCTCGTGGACGTAGAGTAGGGGCAGAGTCAACTGGAATAATGAGTGTCGTTCTGTGGTGTTCAGCGATGAATCTCACTTTATGGCGTTCACATCAACGTTAACGTACACGTAGATGATCTGTTGAAAAGTCACAGGAAGTAGTGATTCCCGAGTCGCATACCTCTTCAGATCCTGGACTCATGGACACGAGAACCGAACTGATAAGGTAATTTTTGAAGAGAGGCTGAATATTAGCTAATATGTGGTAAGATGATAAAACCTGTGGTGTGAATTGCCTCGTGCCATATTACATTACCCTGCTGGAATATGCCATTTGGTACCCTGGTTATGCTGCAGAGTATGATACTCTGCTACATGACCAGGGTACCAAATGGAATATTCCAGTAGGGTAATGTAAGTCCCCACATAACAATACACGCAACTAACGGCTTGAGTAATGTACAGATCCATGACTGATCCGTTGGTCCCCTGACTTATCACCCATAATGCACATCTGGGATGCAGTGGGAAGTTGTACACTTTCACAGCAACTTCCACGGAGCAATCTTCGTGAACTAACTCATCATGTGCTCCAGGCATGACAAAAAATTCCTCGGTAAGACATTTGGAGGATCTTTGCTTCCACGCCATAGCAAATACAGATGAGTGTTCGTGTCTGTGGACTCACATCAGATACTGATGTTGGTGATGGACATCAGTTCCGAGTGAGTTTAAACTTTCAACTTCATCTTTAACATACGTTATGTGATGACCATCACCAAAAAGTGTGATAAAAATCGAATTCGTGCTTCAAGATGGAACACTTTCCATCTCACCACTGTATGTGTCTAATTTATACAACGCACTTTAAAGCCGTATGATGATATGTCAGATACCCACAGTTATTTCCTGTAAACATTTTTCCGCAGGAAAGTCCTTCGTCACGCAACTTGCCTTTTAGCCTACTTCAATAATATATCTCTATATACACTCCTGGAAATTGAAATAAGAACACCGTGAATTCATTGTCCCAGGAAGGGGAAACTTTATTGACACATTCCTGGGGTCAGATACATCACATGATCACACTGACAGAACCACAGGCACATAGACACAGGCAACAGAGCATGCACAATGTCGGCACTAGTACAGTGTATATCCACATTTCGCAGCAATGCAGGCTGCTATTCTCCCATGGAGACGATTGTAGAGATGCTGGATGTAGTGCTGTGGAACGGCTTGCCATGCCATTTCCACCTGGCGCCTCAGTTGGACCAGCGTTCGTGCTGGACGTGCAGACCGCGTGAGACGATGCTTCATCCAGTCCCAAACATGCTCAATGGGGGACAGATCCGGAGATCTTGCTGGCCAGGGTAGTTGACTTACACCTTCTAGAGCACGTTGGGTGGCACGGGATACATGCGGACGTGCATTGTCCTGTTGGAACAGCAAGTTCCCTTGCCGGTCTAGGAATGGTAGAACGATGGGTTCGATGACGGTTTGGATGTACCGTGCACTATTCAGTGTCCCCTCGACGATCACCAGTGATGTACGGCCAGTGTAGGAGATCGCTCCCCACACCATGATGCCGGGTGTTGGCCCTGTGTGCCTCGGTCGTATGCAGTCCTGATTGTGGCGCTCACCTGCACGGCGCCAAACACGCATACGACCATCATTGGCACCAAGGCAGAAGCGACTCTCATCGCTGAAGACGACACGTCTCCATTCGTCCCTCCATTCACGCCTGTCGCGACACCACTGGAGGCAGGCTGCACGATGTTGGGGCGTGAGCGGAAGACGGCCTAACGGTGTGCGGGACCGTAGCCCAGCTTCATGGAGACGGTTGCGAATGGTCCTCGCCGATACCCCAGGAGCAACAGTGTCCCTAATTTGCTGGGAAGTGGCGGTGCGGTCCCCTACGGCACTGCGTAGGATCCTACGGTCTTGGCGTGCATCCGTGCGTCGCTGCGGTCCGGTCCCAGGTCGACGGGCACGTGCACCTTCCGCCGACCACTGGCGACAACATCGATGTACTGTGGAGACCTCACGCCCCACGTGTTGAGCAATTCGGCGGTACGTCCACCCGGCCTCCCGCATGGCCACTATACGCCCTCGCTCAAAGTCCGTCAACTGCACATACGGTTCACGTCCACGCTGTCGCGGCATGCTACCAGTGTTAAAGACTGCAATGGAGCTCAGTATGCCACGGCAAACTGGCTGACACTGACGGCGGCGGTGCACAAATGCTGCGCAGCTAGCGCCATTCGACGGCCAACACCGCGGTTCCTGGTGTGTCCGCTGTGCCGTGCGTGTGATCATTGCTTGTACAGCCCTCTCGCAGTGTCCGGAGCAAGTATGGTGTGTCTGACACACCGGTGTCAATGTGTTCTTTTTTCCATTTCCAGGAGTGTATAAACGGCAATGTCCAGACTGACTGACTCATCATCGTCCAGCCCAAACCGCTAATGATAGAAACTTGAAATTTGGAGAAAGTGTGGATCTTATACTGTAGGCCTCATTTAAAAAGAGACTTTTTGAACTTCCAACACTAAGGGGGTGAAATAGGGATGAAGGTTTTTTGAAAAATGTCGCTATGAAGGCAATTTTGAAGCTAGACATATGAAAACTGGTATTTGGTTTCACGGTCAGAAACAAAGAAACATCTGTTTCAGAATTTTTGGAAATTTAACCCTATGGGGGTGAAATAATGGGTGAAAGTTTTTTTCGAAAATATGTCATTATTAAAGAATATTTGACGTCTCAGTTGCAAATAAAAAATTCATGTTTCAGTGTTTTTGAAAATTCAACCCCTATGTGGAAACAGGGGATTAAAGTTCTTACGGAAATATTTCATTATGCAAACAAACATTTTAGAAGTTAAATCAATGAAAATTTGTATTTGGCTTGTCTGTTAGAAATAAAACATAACCATGTCACTGTTTTTGAATATTCAAGCGTTTTATAAAAATTTATCATTGCAAAAGTATTTTTGAGCTAAATCTTTGAAAATTGGTGTTAGATTCTCGTTTAGAGATGAAAATATCCGTGTTTCATTGTTTTGTAAATTTTAACCCCTAAGGGGGTGAAATAGGGCCAGGCTGATTTACTGACTCATCGTCGCCCAGCCTAAACCGGTAAGGATAGAAATTTGAATGTTGTACTGTGGGCACAGTTTAAGAAGAGACTGACCAAAATTACACTCCTAAGAAGGTGAATTGGGATGAAAAACTATTTGAAAGTACGTCGCTATTAAGGGAATTTTGAAGCTAGAACTACGAAAACTGGTATTTGTTTTGTCAGTCGGAAAATAAAAAGTTCATGTTCTAGCATTTCTCGAAATTCAACCACGAAGGGGGTAAAATAGTGGGTGAAAGTTTTTGAAAATAAATAATTACTGAACAAATAGTGGGTGAAAGATTTTGAATATAAATAATTAATGAAGATCTACTAAATGATTTTTAAGGCTACATTTATGACAACTGGTATCTGACTTCTCAATAAGAAATTATAAAATACGTGTTTAAGTGTTTCTGGAAATTCAACCTCTAAGTGGGTGCAGTAGGGGATGAAAATTTTAAAGAAAATATTTCGTAACGTTAAAAAAATTTTAAAGCAAAATTTGTGATAATTGGTATTTCACTTCTGGGTTGGATATAAATAAATGCTTTTTAGGAGATGAAAGTTACTATGGAAATATCTCCATAAGAACGCAAAAGGTGTGATTAACAAAAACTTTGGACTACAGCTACCGTACTCGTTGTTTGGTCAGAAGTACATTCGGAAAAGACCATGCTCATATGGCCTTAATTAGCGTTAAAAACTTGGAAGGTGTTGCAATTTGTGAACAACATAGAAATTCTATTAAACAAAACAAAAAAAATCTCTGCAGGCCATACAGTCTACGTGAGCGAAACAGCGGAAGGTAAGCTAGTACATTTATATAAGTAACGTATTCTTTCTGTTTCTCCCACACATATTCTGTGCTTAACGAAACGTACTTGAGACCTTTGCTTGTTAAGAATTCTGTAACAGCTATATTTTGTGGATAATCTTTGACTGTAAACAGAAGTATTACGTGTAAGGCACATCTCTGAAGCGGTAACTGCCATCAGTAATGGTGTGAAATATTCATGCACCACAGTTGATTGTGTCATGTGTGTGTGCTGTTTACATTAGTAAACTTTGTACTTTCTCCCAGAAATCCACAAGGACCAGAAACAGACAAAAAACGTTCTATAAGAAATGTAAATCGATATCACTAAATCACCTTGTCGCTTTTCGATTGCATATACATTGGCGTATATTTATTTATTGTACGATGAATACATCTAGCTTAAAAGGCGGCGCGAACAAGTTAAATATTCTTATCCTTCATACTTATTCTTATGAAGATGACATGCTGCTGGTGATTCTGAAAACTGGCACAATGGCTCGCAGTCAGTCTTTGATTCTTAAAAGTATTTCTGTCTAGTAATGATCTCTCTCAGTAATGCTTAATTGTATAACTGCGACCGAGTTCAAGATCCAGCATGCATAATACAACAGTAGGTACACCACCCACGCGGGGGTACCAAAAGCTTAATAAACAAGACCACAGCGTAAAGAGTTTGGTGACATTAGCAACTTGGACACATACACTGGTCTGTATAGCATTAGTGTGGGGGCATTTAGAGCATCATTTAGTTTTCATTTGCTAACTATGCCTATAAGTAGTTAGTGCCTTCAGTAGTTAGAATCTTTTATTTAGCTGGCAGTATTGGCGCTCGTTGTATTGCAGTAGTTCGAGTAACGAAGATTTTTGTGAGGTAAGTGATTCATGAAAGGTATAGGTTATTGTTAGTCAGGGCCATTCTTCTGTAGGGATTATTGTAAGTCAGATTGCGTTGCGCTAAAAGAAATATTGTGTATCAGTTTTGTGTTGATCAAAATAAGTAAAGAGAGAAATGTCTGAGTACGTTCAGTTTTGCTCAGCTGTTTGAAAATCAAATAACGTAAGAGGTTTACCAGCACTGCCATTCATAATTTTTCTAAGGGGATGTTTCATACGTCGACCCTTAGCCGATGATACCACACTGGAATCTTCTGATTTTTTCTTGTAGTTTGTGTAATTAGTGTAGTTATTATTTATTGCTAGCGCGTAATTGTAGAGAGAATCTTCTTTGTAATTGTAGTTTTTCATTGTTGTACAGTAAAAAAGTTGTGGCATTCATGTAGATTTGCACCAGATATTTCGCAGCTGTGCTTGCAATTAATTAGATATGATTTTCAGTGCTATTTTAATGTGTTTTCTTATTTTACTCTTCAAATTGTGCTTTTCTGTGTTATCGTGTGAAATACTGTGACAGTTATGGCGTAGGAAAAACGTAATACTAGGCTCCAAAGTAAACTGAGAAAGGACAGTGAAGACGAGAGTAGTATGTTAGCGCCACCGTGTAGTGAATTAATTAATGCTCAACAAAGTAATTTGGTAACTGTGGATAGGGAAAAGGACCAGGTGGCAAATACTGGTGTAGACAGTGAAACAATTAGTGAGCAGGGAAGCATTGTCGATCGATCGGTCAGCAACAGCTTGCCTCAGGATTCCGAAATGACAGGACAAAATTTTGCAAATACTGTAGATTCAGGTTTTGCGTCTTCACCGTTTTCTCAATTTAGTCAAGACACATCATCTGCTTTTCAAAATGCGAATGTTGCCGGTGCAAATAAACTGCCGAAAATAATAGAGGAACAGATTCCAGACACTAATACATAATTATTGCAATTAATGCAACAAATCAAACAAAATCAGAGACAAACATAGCAACAGCTTCAAAAGTTAGACGCAATGGAGCAAAATCAAAAAGAGTCACAGCAACAAATGGAACAAAATCAGAAACAAATTAAAGAAACACTTCAACAAACACGTGAAGATTTAATTACTGGGTTACATAGCATAGAATCGGAAAAAGTCTGTAATGACGTGAAAACACAAATTTGTGAACATTTTTAACCTATTTTTTCGCGACATGAAAATGCAGTACGGAATCACGAAGCAGCCATAAAAGAACTGCAAACTATTGTTCATGAAAATCACGAGACCTTGCGGGTTAAAATTGACTCATTTGCATCTACCGTTTCGGTTACGCAACTTGCAAAAACTCAGGAAAACTTAAAGGACACAGCAGATACTCTGAAAATTGGTTCAGAAAGACACATGGAGGAAATTAGTTCATTATCAGAGAAAGTAGTCGAACTTCCGGATCATCTAAATAATTTGTCTACGAAGGTAGATGGTAATCTGAATGACACAAGACCGGTAGTCTTTAATGACACAGAAGAGTACGAACAAATTAGAAAATTCAAACAAAATCAAATCAATACACAGTACAAAAGAGAAATCCGGGAAGTACAAGATCAGTTGGCAAAAGTAATACAAGAATTACATATTTCAGTGGACACTCGCGCTCCAACACGGAAAAGCCACGAAATAATAATACAGGGCATTTCGGAAATTATGAAAGAAATTGGCAAGGTGCACCGAATTTTGAGATGGAACTGCCGAAACGACGTAACAATGACCGATATGCGACCCGCCGACACGATGATTTTGACTATAAGCTGTTCATTACTACACGTAAGTTCAAAACGTTTAAGAATTCCGGCAGCGACATTCACCCACAAGCGTGGCTTCATAAATTCTCTCATTCTTTTCCTCCCAACTGATCATTAGAACACAGATTAGAATTTATGTGTGGCTATTTAGAGAATGAACCAGCTGTTAGAATGTGATCGGTCATTCACGATTGTCACAATGAAGGAGAATTTTATCACGTCTTCCTCTCAGGATATTGGTCTCAAGCTACACAAGACCGAGTAAAACACAGCATCATAATGATGAAACACTTCGAACAACCTGAATCTTCCATTCTTGTCAAATATTTTGAACACATGTTGCACAAGAATCAGTACCTGTCAAACCCATACAGCCCCTCAGAACCCATCCGCATTTGCTTAATCAAATTGCCTGAACATTTAAGACACATTATTTTGGCAGGACGTTGCAAAGACGACATTGAAGCTTTTCAGGGACTTTTATAAGAATCAGAAATTGACACAGACAGTCACGGGATGCGAAAACAGGAAAACAATCATTACAGGTCACATCTGTCACAATTCTGTGACGACAGAAACAATAACAGGACACGATAAGGCTACTCTTACAACGCAAATCGTGACCAAAACAGACACCACCCATGTGACAACCATTGGGACAGTAATAATAATTACAAGGGAAAGATCACCTCTCCGCAGTAATGACTATGACAGAGACAATCAGAGAAACAGACAATATGCGCCCGCGAGCTCGGCTCCAGTTCACCACCGGCAATGGAGGGTGAAGCTTTGACAATGCCAGCCACTCGTGCTGGCGAAACGTCAAAAAAATCACTAGATGAACGTCGGCCGAAGAACCCGAGACAGAAGCCAATAGGCAGTTTGTCAACAAGTGGCCACGAAAGCCTCAACAATTTTGTAATATGGGAACCAAAATAATTATTATTAAGGGATGCAATAACTTCAGATGCAACGGTCCATTGCGCAGTTACGATTCCGGGAGAAATTCTCCACCACATGACCGACAAACAAGAAACTATGGAAACTACCGACACAACGACAGACCTGAATTTCATCAGAACTGGCGGGATTCAAACAGGGCAGGGCCCTCTCGGCAAGGTGAATTTATAGAAGTGATGTCTCTTAATCCCAATAACGACACGCGCCAACAAAGAGACTGTAGGCAATGACTCATACCGCTGGCAGCCACAAAACGTACTTATGAAGCTGACGACGCAGCTGCCGTGGATAGTAATTACGTAAAAATGGAAGACATTAGGGACATCTTACTCCAGGAACACGACGTAAAACATAACAACATTGCATATCCTGTAATTCACATTACGGTAAATGACGTAAAATTTACGGCAGTACTTGACTCTGGCAGTCCCATTTCCGTAATTAGTGAAACAGCCTTTAGCAAATGCAACAAATCGAACGATTGCCCCACACTTCCGTTACGTAATATTAAATTACAAGGTGCAATCGTTGGAAAAAGTGTAGATGTACGCCAACAAACCAACTTAGAACTCTTTTGTGGAACCCACAGTTTCTCTATGAACTTTCTTATTGTTCCACTATTTTCGATGGAAATTGTTTTGGCAGTAGACTTTTTGAATGAATACAAAGCAATCTTAAACGTTCACGATGCTGAAATAAGTTTAGAGAAAGAAGGTAAGTCAATAGCTTTGAAATTTGGAGATTGGCTCTCAAACCATGACGAGGAAATTAATCGGCTTTACCTCCTGTTAGACAACAGTTCGGAATTTTCGACGGAATTTGACACTCACAATCACTCTGCAAGTATTGACAGGGATGATATCGACGGCGTTAATTCAGAATAAAATTCAAACAATTGAGAATTGTAATGACACTGATAGGCAGGACCTTTTTGAGATTTTACAAGCTCATTCCACAGTTTTTACTCACAAAACAGGAACAATCAAGGGATTTCAATACCAATTTCGTGTTCGTGAGCATACTAAATTTTGTGTAATTCCGGCACATTATAGGGACCGTGTTAGAACAGAAATACAATCTATGCTTGTCGAGGGCGTTATTGAGCCTGCAGTAAGCTCATACAACAATCCATTACAAGTTGTTGAGAAGAAAAATGGTTCGATCAGGCTTGTCTTTGATTCGAGACAGATCAATACTATCATCATTCCTGAAACAGACAGACCGCAAACGTTGGAAGAACTTCTTCAAAATTTTAATGGTAAAAAAGTGTTGTCTTCTATGGATCTCAGAGCCAGCTTTTATCAGATCGAACTTCATCCAGAATGTAGAAAATACGCAGCTTTCCTTTGTTTCGGCGTTTGTTATCAATTTCGGAAACTTCCTTTTGGTTTGAACATTTCTTCCGCAGCATTCATTCGTGGGCTAAATTCCATATTACCTGAGTTCTTAAAACGTCGCATCACCTTAAATGTGGACAATATTCTAAGAGCAGAAGCCTCATGGGAACAACATAATCGCATCCTCAACAGTGTGTTATGTATTTTTGCAGAATCTGGAATTACAGTTAACTTGGAAAAGTCTGAATTCGGTAGGTCAAAGGTTAAGTTTTTGGGACATTATATTTCTTCTGAAGGCATTCATCCGGATCCTGAAAAGTTAGAAGCAATCAGATCCATAAAAAAAAAGGAACAAGTCCGCAGTTTTCTAGGTCTTGTGCATTTTTACCGTCGTTTTCTGAATATGCAGATTCTAGTTACATCAAAACTTTATTCTCTCACTGGAAAAAATGCTATATTTAACTGGAACGGACGGGCACAGTTGGGATTTAATTCTTTGAAAGGAGCGCTACTTAACGCGCCAATACTAGCTCATCCAGACCTGTCACAAGATTTCTGCCTTAGCACGGATTCTTCTAAAGTCGGTCTTGGTGCCCATTTATTTCTAGAAGCCACATAAAATGACACTACTGTTCAGAAAACCATTGCTTTTGCTAGCCGAGTGCTAACAAAATCTGAAAAAAATTATCCCGTTACTGAATTAGAAGCTTTAGCTATCGTTTGGGCATTTAACAAATTCCGTTTCTTTCTTTCTGGTAAGCACGTAAAAGTATACGGTGATCATCGTGCATTACAATTTCTTATGCCTTCAAAATTAAATCATGACAGGTTAAAACGTTGGGCATTGTTTCTGTAAGAATTCCACTTCACAATAGTCTACATTCCCGGCAAGGAGAACATTGTTGCGAACAAACTGTCACGCGCACCGGCTGGGCTTGAGAAAAGTAACACAGAAGGCAACCTCGAGAAAAATTTCAGTGTTCTTTACATTCAGAAAGTCGCCTTTGAAAACTTCATCACCACATCTTTAAAGGACATTGCTCATGAACAAGATAAAGATCCGATTTGGAAAGACATCAAAAGTAAATGGCATGAAGAGACACACACACAGATTCAGCATTATTATCTGGTTAGAAACAACATACTCTTCAAACGCTGCACTGTTGATGACAAGCTATGGGTATTTTGCACTCCTGACGATTTTGTTAATAAGCTCATTTGGTACATTTATTTCAGCTCCGCACATTTTGGTCCACGAAAATGTTATCATATTCTTCGGACTACTTGTTATTTTAACAATATGAAAAGAGAATTCGAAGAGTCTTGTCTATTTGTAAACTTTGTCAAAAGGCTAAACCATCTACTATCTCACATCGTGCTCCGTTGTTTCCTATCATTCCTTCTAAATTAAAAGAATTTGCTGCTGTTGACCCCTTGGGACCCCTTGTCAGAACATCGTGTGGATTTTCGTACGTTCTAGTCGCTGTTGAACTTACTTCAAAATTTGTTTCTTTCACACCATTACGTAAAGCTACTGGACGGTCTGTATCCAATGCCTTTGTTAAAAATTTCTTACGTGAAGTTGGACACGTTAGTAAAGTCATTTCAGATAACGGACCGCAATTCAGATCTGCTGTTTGGTCACGCATGGTTCGGAATCATAAAATCAAACCTGTTTTTATTTAATTATACTCACCACATTGTAACCCGTCTGACGGATTATGAAAGAAATCAATAAGCTTTGCAGACTTTATTGTCACAGAAAGCATCAGTATTGGGAAAGATATTTACACTTATTTCAAAACGTGCTGAATGAAATGCCTCACGACTCCACTGCTGTACCACCTATTCTTGTACTGAAGAATGAAGAACCACCAAACAGTATCAGAGAGCCTGTACCTTTTCCGAATACACGTAAACTTTGACACAAAGACATAATTGATTTGGCTATTAAAAATATAAATTCTGCTGCAGACAAAAGGAGAAAACTGCACGGTAAAGCAAATGCAAAGAAACCATATATTGGTCAGAAAGTTCTCATTAAAGCTCATCCATTGTCACGTAAGAATAAACCCTTGAGTCACAAATTCTTTCTGATTTACAATGGACCTTACAGAATCCGACGTATACCACATGATAATTGCGTTGAAGTTGAAATTCTGCGCACTAGGAAGAGTAAAGGATTGCACCACGTTTCACATGTAAAACCGTTTATTGAGAGATAATCTGCTTTTTAACTTACTCTTTGCCATAAAATTTTTCACTTCACGTTACTAGTACGCTTTGTCACATTTGGAAACTGTTAACATGCAACAATGTTCTGAAGTTAACTATCCAGTCTAGAACCTAGGGAACATATTTAGACAGTAATTACGAATGCATTGTTATAGTGAACAGACGACACAGTGTTATTGTGTGTGTACATTCTTGCTTGTTAGTTGCACGATTACGTAACGACTATAAGGCCTACATACTTAGAACATATACCGGTACTGCTAATGAGATTTTGATGTAACATTTTGGTTTACTTGAAAATACATTCTGGATCTAAAGTACTTTCTGAGAGATTACAGATGACTTAGTATTTGGTTTGTTTGACAGCTACACGATTATATCACGACGCTACTAATGAGTGAAAGAATTTATATTACTGCTTTTGCGCTATATCTGTTTTATATCTACACAGTTTTTCTGAATTCTTCTGGAAAGTAAAACATGTGTTAGTAGTAGCTTTTATGATATAGTTACAATGAGACAGCCTTTTCTGTATCACAACAATACGTTACAGTATAGTACTTTCTTGATCACGGTAATGTACGTAAAACTATGATATCTATGCGCATAGCATTTCACTTTTGTTTATTACGAGGTAAGTACATTGACTTCTACAAAACTTTGCTTAAGGACGACGATAATTACGACACTTGGCACATTTTTACCGTTAAGTAATGACAAAAATTATCTTATAACAAGACGCACAGTTTAGCGCTACAATACACATATTTGAGTGATTAATTTTGTACTTAAAGAATTTATTTTTAAAGATTTTTGAATTACAGTGATACAAACGTTTTCCGTGATACATTTCATTCCATTGCTGTAATCTGTAACACCTGAGGGTATAATTACATTAATCGTCAGGGGGGTACACGCCTACTTTGTGTACTAAGCGTGTGGCAAGCGCTAGGAGCCCTACCTAATATGGTATTTGCTTATACAACTTTACACATCGGTATACCATATTTCTCTAACACAGAATTGCACAGCTGTCTGATCATTTAACTGAGAGAGACAAACAGGTTTTTTACTATGTCAGTGACATGTTTACGCAATTACACAGTTGGATAACTTCACACTTATGAAATTGTATTTTGTCTGTACTTTGTCAACTGTTCATATTTTTTCGGAACCATTGTGGTACTATGAGAGCTTTGAATGATGTATTTGGTATGGGATCACGATTTTTGAAGTATGTTCGAGGTAGATGACTTTATTGAAACGAACAGAGAGCATTTATTTAAAGGTTGTGAGATTATTGAAGAAAGCTACGACGTTTTTGGGATTTGAATGAGGTGTTATGATGTTATTATTGCGACAACGATGTGTATTATGCTGTTGAGATATGTTTATAATCAATAAGATGATGCTATATGAGGAATGTGATTACATGTTTATATGTATATGAATGATGAGCAGTGGTTAGGGACTCGGATTTGTGAAATATATATATATATATATATATATATATATATATATATATATATATATATATATATATATATGAGACTGTCACTGTAGAGGAGACTACTGGCGTAAATATTTCGGTAAGGAAGGTAAGTGACCTTGACTTAATGCGCTGTAGCCGCTCAGCTGTGTGACAGTCGTTCGGGAAAAAAGTCATTAGGTGGAGAAAAAAAGAGGCCATTAACCTCGATATTGACATTCTTTCGTAGAAAGCATTGCAAATAAGACATGCTCATACTTGAAAACATATGATTACACTTTGGAGCTCGTAATTGCTGATATTTACTGAAATGCCATGTGGCTAGTGAATGACGTTTCATGCTTTGGTTTATATATATCTTTGCTCATTTGGTTTAGTATCTAGTTTCTAGTTGCACTGCAGCATTGATTAAATTAAAATTTAATAGATGTACTAATAGAAACGTTTTCTGTCTACAGACCGAATAAATAATAATTTAATGATCTACTTTCTTAAAAAAGGGAGCACAAATAGACATTTCCCTTCACAGGAATTGCATACATAATTTGTTCAACGATTTGGTAACTTTTCTGGCAGAGTAAGTTAAGGTGATGCATCACTCTAGTGTTAAGATCTGACATAAGTATTAGACATTTCTCATCTTTACTGTAATATTCTTTCTGCTTGAGCTTTATCACGTTTAGGTACAAGTTATTGCATTTGTCACTTTATATTACTCTACTAAGCCAGTTTTACTACAGATTTATTTTTCTTGTTGCTGCACATTGGCTCATATTAGTTGTAATGTTGCATTTGCTTTGCTAATTTAGATATACTGCTGCTTGCTTTGCCAATTTGCATTTATTTGTCATTGCTGTTTGTGTTAATTGTTTTGTGCTGCTGCATTGCCCCGTCCCTTAGTACATACATATATATATATATATATGAGCTCAGTAGATTTAAGTTATCTTAAGAGGAGGTAAACTATATAAGAGAATGGGTTTCGATGAATTGGAAGAAACGCATTGAGAAGTTATATAAACAAGGGTTGGCAAAGAAAAATTAGTGCAAATGAAGAATAATTACTTTGAAAGAGGATATGAATAGAATACAGAAAACAGGTATAGATAGGACGTTTTGGGAATCATGATGAACTAAGAAGTAAAGTTTTGTTTGCAAATCAAATACGATAAATACTGCAGTAAAACAAACCTTGTCCTTTCCTTTTGTCTTATCGCACAATGTGTTTGTGTACCCTTGTGTATTTGTGTTCTTCCTGTCTTTATATGTTTATCTGATAAGAGTTATGTTGTAGAATTTTTCTAATACTATGTTACTTACTTTGTAAAGATGTTTAGACATTATTTATTCTGTTCTGTTTTAATGCTCGTGTGTGAAGTTAATCTTTCGAAAGTTCTTCTCATTTTTTTTATTTACTTACTTATGTCATAATTCCTGTAACACTGATGTATATGTTTATTTCTATTCTTTTCTAAAGCCTGTATTACTAAAAATGTTATCTGTATAATTATGTTCTTTAATGATGTATTTTATACCTTTGTAATTGTATTCTCATGTCGTAAATTTGTAGTTGTATAGACACCGGTTCTTCAAATTAAGTATTTTCATTTCACTGCACACATTTCTGTTGGTCATCTTATATGCGGAATATGTGAAAAAAAAGGACTGTTAGTGCTCACACGAGTGTTGATAATTCAGGAAGGGACTGGTTGACAGCATTGCTGGTGCTAAGGACATTCCAAAAGGTTTTGTGATTGCACAAGTGGTGGCTCATGGACTTGTTACGTTATTCGCAAGACTTTTTGATGGTGATTGTGCACCCGCACAGTCACAACAGATGGCTGCTGGCCATCTCGACAAGGACTATAGTGGGTTTACACCTTTGATGGCCCACCAATACCATCATCTCTACAAGGACTACAGTGGGTCTACACCTTTGATGGCCCACCAATACCATTATCTCTACAAGGACTGCAGTGGGTCTGCACCTCTGGTGGCCTGCCAATACCATACTCTCTACCAGGACTACAGTGGGTCTGCTCTGTGATGACCTACCTACCAGTATTCTTCAAAACTTCGACTGACTCTGCTGTGGGTTTGCTCTGTTGTGGCCCATTACTTGTCTGCACGTCAACAGTTAGCATTGTCTTCCCGCTGGAAGGACAACACTACTTCTTCAAGACTGCATGGAAATCCACTGCTTCCGTGTACATTTTCTTTTACTGCTGAGACTATGAGAAAAAAAACCTGCAATTACTGCTGTGATAATGATCAGGACTGTCTTTATGGACTGTGAGAAAATTTTACTTTTGACCAACATTGTATCGATAAGTGTGTGCATTTGATATATTTGTTAGCGTTAATATAGAAAAATTTAGCAAATATGTATTGGCCAATGCCCAAAACAATTTGTAAAATTTTTTTATGGGGAGCATGGGGGCTGTGTAGGTAGGCTGTTTAGGTTTTTATGTTGGTAACGTTCTGTATGAAAGTCACTGAATGTGCTGTGTGCAATCTGTGTCTGGTTGGCATTGTTGGAATATTCGCTATTGTAATGTTGGGCGGTTGGATGTGAACAGCGCGTAGCGTTGTGCAGTTGGAGGTGAGCCGCCAGCAGTGGTGGATGTGGGGGGAGAGATGGCGGAGTTTTGAGAGCGGACGATCTGGATTTGTGTCCGTGAAAAAAAGGAAATTTGTAAGACTGGATGTCATGAACTGATATATATATTATGACTTTTGAACAGTATTAAGGTAAATACATAGTTTGTTCTCTATCAAAATCTTTCAGTTGCTAACTATGCCTACCTGTAGTTAGTGCCTTCAGTAGTTAGAATCTTTTATTTAGCTGGCAGTATTGGCGCTCGCTGTATTGCAGTAGTTCGAGTAACGAAGATTTTTGTGAGGTAAGTGATTCATGGAAGGTATAGGTTATTGTTAGTCAGGGCCATTCTTTTGTAGGAATTATTGAAAGTCAGATTGCGTTGCGCTAAAAGAAATATTGTGTGTCAGTTTAGCGTTGATCAGAATAAGTAAAGAGAGAAATGTCTGAGTACGTTCAGTTTTGCTCAGCTGTTTGAAAATCAAATAACGTAAGAGGTTTACCAGCACTGTCATTCCTAATTTTTCTAAAGGGATGTTTCAACTGGTGCAGATACCGTCTATTGTAGAATTTCGCAACATCTTTTATGCTCACATATTGTGATATTTATGGAGGCAGAAAATGTTGTCTGCAGGAATCATGCATTCCAAAAGCAACCGTCGTGTGAGAACCAGCTTGCTCAATTCGTCCACGAGGCCCAGAAAGCAGCAGATTCTGGCTTCCGTAAGGCATTCGATAAAATTCCGCACTGCCACCTAATGAACAAAATACGAGAGTACGGAATATCAGTCAAGCTGTATATTGGATTTAAGAGTTTCTAGCAAACACAGAATGTCATTCTCAGCGAAACGAAATTTTGAGACGTATACATAACTTCGGGCGTATCCCAAGGGAGTTGCCCATTACTTTGACGTAGTGGGTAACGTCGGAAGTTCGACGAAGCTTTTTGTGGGTGATGCTGTTGTATACAGAGAAGTCACAACACTATAAAATTGTAGCGAAATGAAAGAACACCTGTAGAGGACCGACGCATGGTGTGACGATTGGCAACTGCCATTCAACATCAACGTATTGAGCATAAATAAAAAGACACTTTATTGCGTGATTACACGATTGCAGAGCAATCACTCGAGGCAGTTACATCCACAAAATCTCTAAAATGACGAGTACGGAATAACTGCAGGTAGAACGACCACTTAAAACTAATCTCTGGTAAGGCAGCTGCCAAACTGAGATCTACATCTACATCTACATTTATACTCCGCAAGCCACCCAACGGTGTGTGGCGGAGGGCACTTTACGTGCCACTGTCATTACCTCCCTTTCCTGTTCCAGTCGCGTATGGTTCGCGGGAAGAACGACTGTCCGAAAACCTCCGTGCCCGCTCTAATCTCTCTAATTTTACATTCGTGATCTCCTCGGGAGGTATAAGTAGGGGGAAGCAATATATTCGATACCTCATCCAGAAGCGCACCCTCTCGAAACCTGGCGAGCAAGCTACACCGCGATGCAGAGCGCCTCTCTTGCAGAGTCTGCCACTTGAGTTTATTAAACATCTCCGTAACGCTATCACGGTTACCAAATAACCCTGTGACGAAACGCGCCGCTCTTCTTTGGATCTTCTCTATCTCCTCTGTCACACCGATCTGGTACGGATCCCACACTGATGAGCAACACTCAAGTATAGGTCGAACGAGTGTTTTGTAAGCCACCTCCTTTGTTGATGGACTACATTTTCTAAGCACTCTCCCAATGAATCTCAACCTGGTACCCGCCTTACCAACAATTAATTTTATATGATCATTCCACTTCAAATCGTTCCGCACGCATACTCCCAGATATATTACAGAAGTAACTGCTACCAGTGTTTGTTCCGCTATCATATAATCATACAATAAAGGATCCTTCTTTCTACACTCCTGGAAATGGAAAAAAGAACACATTGACACCGGTGTGTCAGACCCACCATACTTGCTCCGGACACTGCGAGAGGGCTGTACAAGCAATGATCACACGCACGGCACAGCGGACACACCAGGAACCGCGGTGTTGGCCGTCGAATGGCGCTAGCTGCGCAGCATTTGTGCACCGCCGCCGTCAGTGTCAGCCAGTTTGCCGTGGCATACGGAGCTCCATCGCAGTCTTTAACACTGGTAGCATGCCGCGACAGCGTGGACGTGAACCGTATGTGCAGTGGAAGAATCCCCCGGAACTGTAGTCCATCCACAAAGGAGGTAATTTACAAAGCCCTCGTTCGGCCAATACTTGAACGTTGCCCGTCAGTTTGGAGTCCATATTAGATATGAATGCTAGAGGAAATAAAGAAGAGCCAAAGAAGAGCAGCGCATTTCGTTACTCCCCTTCATAAGCGCGAAAGCGCCAAGGATATGTTTAGCCAACTCCAGCGGCAGACACTGTGGGAGAGGCGTTCTGCATCGCGGGGTGATTCGCTGCTAACTTTCTGAGCACGTACGTTTCTAAAAAAGAGTCAATGAATACTGATTTCTCCTAGGTATATATCTCGAAAAGACCATGAAGGTAGGACTAGAGAGATTTGCGCTCTATTGGAGACCTACCAGCAATCGTTCTTTCGGCAAACCATTCTCAACTGAAAGGGCAAATGGGGTAAGTGACAATTGTTCACAAAGTATTCTCCGCTTACGGGGTATACATGTAGGTGTAGCTACAGTAGCAATATAGTCACTGATGATTCACTACAAACCAGCGTCAAGCAGATGACGCGTATTGGTGTAAATCTGGCAAAAGGGAGAAACTGCAGCTTGAGTACATAAACGCTGAAGTTCTCTGCCTTACGCTCGGCACAGCAACACAATGGGATTTTTATGTGATATGTCAGTGTGCTAGAAATGGGAATCGCCAAAGAGCAATTTGTAATGCACACGTCCATAGCTGAGCGTTTATTATTGCAAATATGATATATTAAACCATCTACAAGTACTTTAAATAACGAAGACTATCTCTTCCTCAATGTACCAGTGTTTCCTTTTATGCATTAGGCCAAGAGTTGATTTAAATTTGCGATGGCGGGACGACGAGTCTAAATATTTTAGAACATGTTCACATACTATGATACAGAGGCACATGTGCTTTTGAGGGCACTTGCGGAAAAGAGGTGTGTCTAAGCTAGCAAAACTGCTCGTCTGGCCGGATTCCCTTAGTGCACTGCAAAATATCCACTCCGTGTACGAACCCTCTGTCCACCCAGCACACCCCGCATCCAGTACAATATCCAACGAAAGAGGTGACATTCCATTTGGTATAAAGGCCTGTGGGAAATTGGGCAAAGTGGTTGTGGACTTAACAGCCGAAGAGGTTTGTACAGTACTTACAGTAATAGATCATATAGTCTCCTTGCAGGCAGTGGCACCATCGATACGCGGCATCATGCGTCACTGGGGAACATTGGATGTGAGACAAACAAACTGCTGTCAGTAAAGTCAACTTCTCGGCTGTGGCATACCTCTTCCCATCCATTGAGACGGAATGAAGTCCTGTCAGTCGTCGTCGGATTGGGTGCCGCCTTTTGCCTCCTGGTTCTCTTCTCTGCCGAAATGACCAGCCAGTTTGCGGTACCTTCACGTGCAAACATCAGTACATAATGTCTTTGAAGAGTGCGCAAATATGACAATGGGAGGGCAGCACATACGTTGACTGCTCAAAAAGTGAGGTGGCTTTTCAAATTGTGAGGGCAACGTACATTCGATCATCGATCTTTTTTATTGTTATGCTGATACACATGTCCCGAACATATTTTCACAGTTTCAAGTGCACAGCGTGTACTTTGTTTGTTTTCGACAGGTAGAAAAGTTAGGCGTGTCTTAGCGTGCTCGGCGATTTTCGATTATTATAAAAAATGGAGCAAAGAATTAGCATCGAATTTTGTGTCAAAAATGGAATCAAGTGCTCTAAAACACTTGAAACGTTGACAATGGCATACTGTGAGTCTGCTCTAAGTAAAAGGATGTTTACAAGTGGTACAAGCTCTTCGAAAATAGTCGAGAAAATGCCAATGACGAACCTCGCTCTAGACGCCCCAGCACATCAACAACAGGTGGTAACGTCGAAGCTGTGAAGAAAATTGTTTTGGAAAATCGTCGAATTACCGCAAGAGAAGTTGCTGAGGATGTTGACATATCGATCGGCTCTTGTCATGCAATTTGTTCCGATGTTTTGGGCATGAGACGTGTCTGTTCCAAAACTTCTCAATTTTGATCAGAAGAACCGTCGCATGAGTATCTCTCAGCAGCTCTTTAATGACGTCAGCGATGATCCTGATTTGCTCAAAAGGGTCATAACTGGTGACGAAGCATGGATTTACGGTTATGAAGTCGAAACCAAAGCCCAATCGCCCCAGTGGAAGTATCCCGGAGAGACAAGACCGAAAAAAGCACCCGAAGTTCGTTCAAATGTCAAAGTTTTGCTCAATTACCGTGGCGTAGTGTGTAATGAGTTTTTGCCTCAAGATCGTACGGTCAATAAGGAGTATTACCTTGACGTTATGCGCCGTTTTCGAGAAGCAATACACAAAAAAAACGTCCGGAATTGTGGAAAAACAATTCATGGCTTTTGCATCACGACAATACACCTGCTCATTCATCGTTGGTTGTGAGAGATGTTTTGACCAAAAACAACACGAGTCATGCCTCCGCCACCTTATCCACCGGATTTGGCCCCCTGCGACTTTTTCCTGTTCCCAAAACTGAAGACACCTATGAAAGAACGAAGATTTTCAACGATTGAGAAAATAAAAACTGCATCACTGGAAGTACTCGAGGCTGTACCAAAAAGTGCTTGTGAGAAGTGCTTCGAGGATTGGAAGAAGCGTTGTCACAAGTGTATTCTATCTGAGGGGGATTACTTTGAACGGGACGACATGAATATTGATGAATAAGTAAATATTTTTTCATAAAAATATAAAGTAACCTAACACAGTTCGCATTTCAGTAGAGACTTTCACTGCATTTTAGGCGATGTTATTTTACCTAATACGTTTCGCCTCTCTTCAAAGCTCCTGCCAAAAAATGATTCGACGTAGTAATTAGGTCCTGATGATAGGTTACAACAGCCAGGCTTTAAAAGTTATCTGTTTTGTAACTGAGTAGTGAGGCGTGGAACATTAAAAGTCCGGAGAAGTGCCTGGATGCCCTTGAAACATGATTTTGTCGAAGAATGTAAAACATGAAGTGAAAAGATAGATCAGAAAACAAAGAAATACTAAATGGAATAGGTGAAGGAAGTATCTGTGGATGACACTTACAAGAGAAAGTGACAGGTTAGTAGGACATCTGCTAGTTAACTTGACGCTGGAAGGAGCAGTAGAGGGAAAAAAGTCAGGAGTTGACTTTGTTTGTACATATTAAAAACTTCGTATACTTGTGCTCAAAATGTAAAGGTGAAAGTAAATGTCGCATAATGTGTCACTGCTAAGTAACATGTTGTTGTTGTTGTGGTCTTCAGTCCTAAGACTGGTTTGATGCAGCTCTCCATGCTACTCTATCCTGTGCAAGCTTCTTCATCTCCCAGTACCTACTGCAACCTACATCCTTCTGAATCTGTTTAGTGTATTCATCTCTTGGTCTCCCTCTACGATTATTACCCTCCACGCTGCTGTCCAATACTAAATTGGTGATCCCTCGATGTCTCAGAACACGTCCTACCAACCGATCCCATCTTCTAGTCAAGTTGTGCCACAAATTTCTCTTCTCTCCAATTCTGTTTAATACCTCCTCATTAGTTATGTGATCAATCCATCTAATCTTCAGCATTCTCCTGTAGCACCACATTTCAAAAGCTTCTATTCTCTTCTTGCCTAAACTGTAAATCGTTCATGTTTCACTTCCACTACGCTCCATATAAATACTTTCAGAAAAAACTTCCTGAAACTTGAATCTGTACTCGATGTTAACAAATTTCTCTTCTTAAGAAAGGCTTTCCTTGCCATTGCCAGTCTACATTTATATTCTCTCTACTTCGACCATCATCAGTTATTTTCTCCCCCAATAGCAAAACTCCTTTACTACTTTAAGTGTGTCATTTCCTAATCTCATTCCCTCAGCATCACCCGACTTAATTCGACTGCATTCCACTATCCTCGTTTTGCTTTTGTTGATGTTCATCTTATACCCTCCTTTCAAGACACTGTCCATTCCGTTCAACTGCTCTTCCAAGTCCTTTGCTGTCTCTGACAGAATTACAATGCCATCGGCGAACTTCAAAGTTTTTATTTCTTCTCCATGGATTTTAATACCCACTCCGAACTTTTCTTTCGTTTCCTTTATTGCTTGCTCAATATACAGATTGAATACCATCGGGGATAGGCTACAACCCTGTCTCACTCCCTTCCCAACCACTGCTTTCCTTTCATGTCCCTCGACTCTTATAACTGCCACCTGGTTTCTGTACAAATTGTAAATAGCCTTTCGCTCTCTGTATTTTACCCCTGCCACCTACAGAATTTGAAAGAGAGTATTCCAGTCAACATTGTCAAAAGCTTTCTCTAAGTCTACAAATGCTAGAAACGTAGGTTTGCCTTTCCTTAATCTTTCTTCTAAGATAAGTCGTAGGGTCAGTATTGCCTCATGTGTTCCAACATTTCTACGGAACCCAAACTGATCTTCCCCGAGGTCGGCTTCTATCAGTTTTTCCATTCGTCTGTAAAGAATTCGCGTTAGTATTTTGCAGCTGTGACTTATTAAACTGATAGTTCGGTAATTTTCACATCTGCCAACACCTGCTTTCTTTGGGATTGGGATTATTATATTCTTCTTGAAGTCTGAGGGAATTTCGCCTGTCTCATACATCTTGCTCACCAGATGGTAGAGTTTTGTCAGAACTGGCTCTCCCAAGGTTGTCAGAAGTTCTAATGGAATGTTGTCTACTCCGGGGGCCTTGTTTCGACTCAGGTCTTTCAGTGCTCTGTCAAACTCTTCACGTAATACCATATCTCCCATTTCATCTTCATCTACATCCTCCTCCATTTCCATAATATTCCCCCCAAGTACGTCGCCCTTGTATAGACCCTCTATATACTCCTTCCACCTTTCTGCCTTCCCTTCTTTGCTTAGAACTGGGTTGCCATCTGAGCTCTTGATATTCATACAAGTGGTTCTCTTATCTCCAAAGGTCTCTTTAATTTTCCTGTAGGCAGTATCTATCTTACCCCTAGTGAGACAAGCCTCTACATCCTTACTTTTGTCCTCTAGCCATCCCTGTTTAGCCATTTTGCACTTCCTGTCGATCTCATTTTTGAGACGTTTGTATTCCTTTTTGCCTGCTTTATTTACTGCATTTTTATATTTTCTCCTTTCATCAATTAAATTCAACATTTCTTCTGTTACCCAAGGGTTTCTACTAGCCCTCGTCTTTTTACCAATTTGATCCTCTGCTGCCTTCACTATTTAATCCCTCAAAGCTACCCATTGTTCTTATACTGTATTTCTTTCCCCCATTCCTGTCAATTGTTCCCTTATGCTCTCCCTGAAACTCTGTACAATCTCTGCTTCTTTCAGTTTATCCAGGTCCCATCTCCTTAAATTCCCACCTTTTTGCAGTTTCTTCAGTTTTAATCTACAGGTCATAACCTATAGATTGTGGTCAGAGTCCACATCTGCCCCTGGAAATGTCTTACAATTTAAAACCTCTGTCTTACCATTATATAATCTATCTGATACCTTTTAGTATCTCCAGTGTTCTTCCATGTATACATCGCTAAGTAACATAACTCGACGAAACTTGGACTATACGTAGAAAGAACTGCTACGCTATAGTACAGAAGGTAACTGATAGAAATATTCGCCGGCCGCGGTGGTCTAGCGGTTCTGGCGCTGCAGTCCGGAACCGCGGGACTGCTACGGTCGCAGGTTCGAATGCTGCCTCGGGCATGGGTGTGTGTGATGTCCTTAGGTTAGTTAGGTTTAAGTAGTTCTAAGTTCTAGGGGACTTATGATCTAAGATGTTGAGTCCCGTAGTGCTCAGAGCCATTTGAACCATTTGAAAGAAATATTCAGTGAGAAGAACAGAAATAACACTTTTATTCAGTGACAGCAATTGCTCTGAAGTCACTGTTACTTATGACGGTTCCGTAGACATTACGAAAGATGGTGCAAGCCTCTTAATAGGGTTTGTGATCAACAAGGACGGCACTGTGAGCCATGATCCCATGGTTGCCACAAAGTTGGTAACGAGTTCTTGTGGTAGGGCGTATTCTGATGCATAAAAACAAAGTGAGGGAGAATGTACCTCTGACAAGACGTACACGGGGTAGGAGTACAGTGTCAAAATAGCGTTGACTGGTGAATGTACCGCGTCCACATTTGTAGGTCAGTGCGACCTTGCAACACTATACCTCCCCACATCATAACACCTAGACCACCGAAACGATCACATCCGACAATGTTTCTGGGTGCATTACGTGTTCCCAACTCTCGTCATACGATGGTGCGTCCAGCATTGCATAACACGATTATTGTGCTGGTCTTGGGGCTCTTGAAAGGAAAAGATATCTGGCCAATGGGCTGGCCTGCCCATTCCCCCCACTTAAATCCCAAAGAAAATCACGCAAAGAAAATCGCCTTTGTTTCAGTGACTGGCACCCCAACTCGCGTATCATATCAGTGACACTATCACCCATATTGCGCGATAAAACGAAACGAGTTGCCCTTCTTTGCACTTTTTCGATGTCCTCCGTCAATCCTACCTGGTAAGGATCCCACACCGCGCAGCAATATTCCAGCAGAGGACGGACAAGTGTAATGTAGGCTGTCTCTTTAGTCGGTTTGTCGCGTCTTCTAAGTGCTCTACCAACAAAGCGCAGTTTTTGTTTCGCCTTCCCCACAATATTATCTATGTGGTCTTTCCAATTTAAGTTGCCCGTAATTGTAATTCCTAGGTATTTAGTAGAATTGACAGCCCTTAGATTTGTGCGATTTATCGTATACCCAAAATTTATCGGATTTCTTTTAGAACCCATGTGGATGGGCTGGCACTTTTCTTTGTTTAGTGCCAATTGTCACTTTTCGCACCATACAGAAATTCTCTCTAGATCATTTTGTAATTGGAATTGATCGTCTGATGATTTTACTAGACGGTAAATTACAGCGTCATCTGCAAACAATCTAAGGGGGCTGCTCAGATTATCACCTAGATAATTTATGTAAATCAGGAACAGCAGAGGGCCTATGACACTACCTTGCGGAACGCCAGATATCACTTCTGTTCTACTCGATGATTTACCGTCTATCACTACGAACTGTGACCTCTCTGAGAGGAAATCACGAATCCAGTCACACAACTGAGGCGATAATCCATATGCACGCAGTTTGATTAATAGTCGCTTGTGAGGAACGGCGTCAAAAGCCTTTTGGAAATCTAGGAATATGGAATCGATCTGAGAACCCTTGGCGACAGCACTCATTACTTCATGGGAATAAAGAAAAAGCTGTGTTGCAAAAGAACGATATTTTCTGAATTCATGTTGGTTGTGTATCAGTAAGTCATTTTCTTCAAGGTGATTCATAATGTTCGAGTACAGTATATGCTCCAAACTCCTACTGCAAATTGTAATTCAATGGATTACTCCTATTTCCTTTCTTGAATATTGGTGTGACCTGTGCTACTTTGCAGTCTTTAGGAACAGACCTTTCGTCAAAAGAGCGGTTGTATATGATTGCTAAGAAAGGCGCTATTGTGTGTGCAAACTCTTAAAGGAACCTGATTGGTATACCATCTGGACCGGAAGACTTGCCTTTCTTAAGTGATTTTAGTTGTTTCACAACACCTAAGACATCTACTTTTAAGTGACTCATGGTAACAGATGTTCTGGTTTAGAATTCTGGAATATTTGCGTCGTCTTCTTTCGTGAAGGAATTACGGAAAACTCTATTTAGTAACTCCGTTTTAGTGGCACTATCATCAGCAACATTTCCATCGCTATCGCGCAGTGACGATATTGACTGTTTTTTGCCAGTGGCGTACTTAACATACGACCAGAATCTCTTTCGGCTTTCTACCATATTTTGAGACAATGCTTCATTGTGGAAAGTATTAAAAGCATCTCGCATTGACGTCCGCACTAAATTTCGAGCTTCCGTGAAGCTTAGTCAGTCTTGGGGACTTTGCGTTCTTCTGAATTTGTCATGCATTTTTCATTGCTTCTGCAACAGTGTTCTGACGTGTTTTCTGTACCATGGTGGATCAATCGAGTTTCTTACTGCAGAGCGTACATTGCTGTCCGTGGTGATCACACACCCTATTAGGAACCATGTCCCGCCTTTTGTCATGTCCGGGGGAGCATCATAAGTCGCGGTGACTTCAGTGCAATTATTGTCTTTGAACTAAAGTGTCGTTTCTGTTCGTTTCTTTGCGCATTTCTTTCAGCTACCTTCTGTACTATAGCGTAACAGTTCTTTCTATGTATAGTCCAAGTTTCGTCCAGCTATATTACTTGGCAGTGACACATCATCCGAAAGTTACTTTCGTCCTTACGTTTTGCACACCACTGTATTTAATGCTCAGCTGTATCCTGGAGAAGATATGGGGCACAGACTTCTTAGAAGAGCGGCAAAGTGCCTACAACCCAGGCGCAAGTTATACTTACGATTAAGTTCGAAAGATTACACTCACGTCAAGAACTACACTACTGGCCATTAAGATTGCTACACCATGAAGATGACGTGCTACAGACGCGAAATTTAACCGACAAGAAGAAGATGCTGTGATAGGCAAATGATCAGCTTTTCAGAGCATTCACACAAGGTTGGCGCCGGTAGCGACACCTACAAAATTTCCAACCGATTTCTCATACACAAACAGCAGTTGACCGACTTTGCCTTGTGAAACGTTGTTGTGATGCCGCGTGCAAGGAGGAGAAATGCGTACCATCACGTTTCCCACTTTGATAAAGGTCGGATTGTAGCCTATCGCAATTGCGGTTTATCGTATCGCGACATTGCTGCTCGCGTTGGTCGAGATCCAATGACTGTTAGCAGAATATGGAATCGGTGGGTTCAGGAGGGTAATACGGAACGCCGTGCTGGATCCCAACGGCATCGTATCACTAGCAGTCGAGATGACAGGCATCTTATCCGCATGGCCGTAACGGATCGGGCAGCCACGTCTCGATCCCTGAGTCAACAGTTGGGGACGTTTGCAAGACAACAACCATCTGCACGAACAGTTCGACGACGTTCGCAGCAGCATGGACTATCAGCTCGGAGACCATGGCTGCTGTTACCCTTGACGGTGCATCACAGACAGGAGCGCCTGCGATGGTGTACTCCATGACGAACCTGGGTGCACGAATGGCAAAACGTCATTTTTTTGGATGAATACAGGTTCTGTTTACAGCTTCGTGATGGTCGCATCCGTGTTTGGCGACATCGCGGAGAACGCACATTGGAAGCGTGTATTCGTCATCGCCATACTGGCGTATCAACTGGCGTGATGGTATGGGGTGCCATTGGTTACACGTCTCGGTCACCTCTTGTCCGCATTGACGGCACTTTGAACAGTGGACGTTTCATTTCAGATGTGTTACGACCCGTGGCTCTACCCTTCATTCGATCCCTGCGAAACCCTACATTTCAGCAGGATAATGCACGACAGCATGTTGCAGGTCGTCTACGGGCCTTTCCGGATACAGAAAATGTTCGACTGCTGTCCTGGCCAGCACATTCTCCAGATCTCTCACCAATTGAAAACGTGTGTTCAATAGTGGCCGAGCAACTGGCTCGTCACAATACGCCAGTCACTACTCTTGATCAACTGTGGTGTCGTGTTGAAGCTGCATGGGCAGCTGTACCTGTATACGCCATCCAAGCGCTGTTTGACTCAATGCCCAGACGTATCAAGGCCGTTATTACGGCCTGAGGTGGTTGTTCTGGGTAGTAATTTCTCAGGATCTACGCACCAAAATTGCGTGAAAATGTAATCACATGTCAGTTCTAGTATAATATATTCGTCCAATGAATACAAGTTTATCATCTGCATTTCTTCTTGGTGTAGAATTTTAATGGCCAGTAGTGTATATTGCGGTTTCGCCTTACATCTCATAAATAGCTCCCAAGTGGCCAACAATCCGACCTTATAAGCAGACACTGATTTTCTTATTTTTTTCTATGGTTGAAATTTGGAGTTGAATACCTTCTAACATGCAATTTTTTGTTGGTTTCCATCAACTATGAAGGAAATCAAAAATGGACTGGGGTCAGGAGGCTGCGGTGTGACACGCTCTCGTGCAAAACTCCTTGGAAAATAACGCCATTATAATCGAGAACTGGAAGCACTAGAGGCTGTGTGTACTCTCCAGTTCGGGTTACCGCCAGTCGCGCTTACCGGCAGGCCGCAGCAGGGCAGCGAGAAGAGCAGCCGGCGTGACGCAATGAATCGTGACGCAGCGGCGGCGGGCGGGAAGTCTTCATTTATTCAGTAACCGCAGACGAGCCCGCGGGGGCGGAGTGGGGGTGAAGGAGCGCCGCGGAGCGAGGGCGGTGCTGCGGGGGCGGCCGCCGGCGGGGTTTTATCCCCTATCGGGTTGGGAATCATCGGAGCCGTCAAATCCAGCGGTGTGCGTCCTCTCACCTCGTATCGCATCGCCCACTCCTCCCCTAGCCGCGCGGCTGTGAAGTCTGTCACTCAGCGGCTGTTTGCTCAGCCGGCGCAGGGCCTCATTAGGAGGGGGCGGTAGTACAAGCCACTCGCGCGCCTCCTGCCGCCCCTATTACGCTCTGTGTCAACATTCAGCTGCAAGTGCGCCCACAAAACGCCTGCGAGTGGCGTCGAGCACTCGCCGAAGCGCGCCCCCGCCCACTTCCTGCCATCCAAATCCAGTCGTCCTCCTGCCAGAGGCTCCAGCAAGATTTTAACCCAGCCAGCTTTCGTTATTCTTCTGTTCTATTCTGATGACAGATCTACATTGCTGAAACGGTTCCGAGTTCCCTATCTAATGGCTTCCAGGGGCAACAAAAATTTGATTTTCATTGTTTCATGTAATCATTGATCAAATGCCCGCCTCGGTAGCTGAGTGGTCGGCACGCAGGAATGTGATACCAAGGGGCTCGGGTTCGATTCCCGGCTGGGTCGGATATTTTCTCCGCTCAGGGACTGGGTGTTGTCCTCATCATCGCCAAAGTGGCGTCAACTCAAAAGACTTGCACCAGGCAAACGGTCTACCCAACGGGAGGTCCTAGCCACACGACATTTCATTTCATTTCATTGATCAAATTGAAATATTTAAAATGCTGTCACAGTCTACTCGTTAAGAGATAGAATCTTGCGTTAAACGTTTAACACAGTAAATATTAAAGTTGGAGAATGTGAATAAGTCTTGAAGCAGCGCCTCTCGCCGCCCAGATTACCCTGAATATATTCATGCAGTATTCGACATGTAAGTCTGTATCTACATCGTTACCCTGCAAGTTAAGTGCCTGACAGAGAGTTCATCGAACAGCCTTCAAGCTAATTCTCTATCGTTCCACTCTCGAAACGAGCGTTGGAAAAGCGCGCGCTTATATCTTTCTGTTAAGAGTACTGATATCTCTTATTTTAGCATGATGATCATTTCTCTATATGTAGGTGGGTGCCAACAGAATCCTTTCGCAGTCGGAGGAGAAAGTTGGTGATAGAAATTTCACGTGAAGATCCTGCCGCAGTGAAAAACGCCTTTGTTTTAATGATTGCCACACCAAATCACGTATTATGTCCGTAGCACTCTCTCCTATTTCGCAATAATACAGAGCGAGCTGCCCTTGAAACTTCCTGGCAGATTAAAACTGTGCGCCGGACCGAGACTCGAACTCGGGACCTTTGCCTTTCGCGGGCATGTGCTCTACGATCTGAGCTACCCAAGCACAACTCACGCCCCGTCCTCACAGCTTTACTTCTGCCAGTACCTCGCCTCCTACCTTCCAAACTTTACAGAAGCTCTCCTGCGAACCTTCTGTAAAGTTTGGAAGGTAGGAGGCGAGGTACTGGCAGAAGTAAAGCTGTGAGGATGGGGCGTGAGTCGTGCTTGGGTAGCTCAGATCGTAGAGCACTTGCCCGCGAAAGGCAAAGGTTCCGATTTCGAGTCTCGGTCCGGCACACAGTTTTAATCTGCCAGGGAGTTTCATATCAGCGCACTCTCCGCTGCAGAGTGAAAATCTCATTCTGCGAGCTGTCCTTCTTTGAACATTTTCGATGTTCCCCGTCAGTCCCATGTGATGCGGATCTCACACCGCACAGCAGTACTCCAGAAGAGGGTGGACAAGCGTAGTGTAAGCAGTCTCTTTAGTAGACCTGTTGCACTTTCAAAGTGCTCTACCAGTAAATTGCAGTCTTCGGTTTGTCTCCCCCACAACGTTTTCTATGTGGTCGTTTGAGTTTGAGTTATTCGTAATTGTAATTCCTAAATATTTAGATGAATTTACAGTCTTTAGATATGTGTTTCACACAACCAAAATTTAGTGGCTTTCTTTTAGTACTCATGGGTATGTCTTCACATTTCTCGTTATTTAGAGTCAATCGCCACTTTTCGCAACATACATATATCTTGTATAAATCATTTTGTAATTGGTTTCGATCATCTGATGATGTTACAAGATCGTAAATGACAGCATCATCTGCAAACAATCTAAGAGGACTGCTCAGATTGTCTCCCATGTCGTTTATGTAAATGAGGAACAGCAGAGGGCCTGCAACACTTCATTGGAGAACGCCAGGTATTATTTCTGTCTTAGCCGATCACTTTCCGTCAATTACTACGAACTGTGATATTTCTGACAGTAACTCATGAATCCAGGCGTACAATTGAGGCCATATTCCATGGGCGCGCAATTTGATTAGAAGTCCCTTGTAAGAAACAGTGTCGAAAGCCTTCTGGAAACGTAAAATATGGAATCAATTTGATCTCCCGTATCGATACCACTCATTACTTCGTGAGAATAAAGGACACTTAGTGACTTCTAACAAACTTCACATAAAATTTCAAACTTACAGGAAACTTTCTCGCTCACAGAATGAGGAAATAAATATACGAGTAGTTTTATTACATTTTCGCTGTTCGAGTAGTAAAGCTTCATCAGGCACAACGTTATAATTTATTGCTTCTTTACTACTAACTGTATTCACAACACATATTGCAGAAAGTGTCCAGTATCCAGAATGTACCTGCATAATCTTATCACTGTAGGACAGGTAGTTCAGGAGATATGACACGTAAACATCGAGATGCGTGATAAACTAGCTTTTCTTGAAATGGAGCGCAAATTACCCAGACTTTATTCATCCATTGTTTGATAATGAGAGCACCTGGCTGCTTTCAACATACTTTAAACGTAATTTTAATCTTTTCTAAGCAGTTTCTTGTTTGCATGCTTAATGTCAAATATTTCACACATTAACTCATTTGTAAAGTTCTCTGTCGTTTGAAGCTGTTTTAAAACATGGTGTTCGATTCTTTAAAGAGTCTAGGGGGGGGGGGGGGGGAGGAGGTTATTGGTCTGTATTATTAATCGTCTAAAACATCATCCCGTTCCAGTTTCAGGATGCTCAAAGTCTTCCATGGGTAACAAAATTTTTATTGATTTAAACAATAGATTTGTGCATAGATTTGATCATAGAACACAAAAATAATAGACACGATTTTAGGATGTACAGAACAAACGACAACTTCCCGCAAACACCATCCCTGCCGCACCATGTCACGCAGATGTACACAAGAAAGCTGCAAACAAAACGATGATACACATTTCAAACAAGAACCCTATGAACAAAGAGGAATTAGATATCATTAAGCAAGTTGCAGTGGTCAGCGATTTCCCCAGCTCAATGATAAACAATTTGCAGAGAAAAGTAACAAAAAAGTAAGAAATTCCTGGTTGTGCAGGACCCAGTATTACAGTCAAATGTACGGCTAGCACACCTTATGTAGGTAACATCTCTCAAAAAATAGCAAACCTGTTTTTGTCATGTACAGTGAATGTAGCTTTCTCCACAAACAACAAACTACACCAGAAAGTAGTCCACAACTTAAACAATAAAACAAGCAACTGCATAGGACAAACAGGCAGGAATTTTCAAATTACATACACTGAAGACATTAACTGTTACACAGATAACCATTTTACAAAATCAGCAATAGCAACACACATAAAAACACTGGACATTCATTCGAAAACATAAAAGAAGATCTTAAGATATTACACCACTTCCAAAAATCTCATATAATGGATTTATGGAGGAGCTTGAAATGTTTGTACCGGTACCCCACAAAAAGCAAGGACAAAAAAGTTCTCAGTGACAAACTAATAGTGAATCAATTAATTTCTTCAAACGGTCTCCTGCATATGATAACTGTAATAATTTTCATAAGTATGTACATTTCCTCAAGAAAAAAATATGTAATCGATAATTTACTAGTTAGTTGTGCTAAAAATGGAGGAGGAACAATACCTGTAAGTAGACAAACAAAAATACAATTTCTAACATTATCATTTAGAGACACTCAAAGCTTCATTTTGTCAGATTTTCCTATTGCAGTCTAATGGCAAAAAGGCGCAAGAGGGGCAGAAAATCACACGTGCAAACATCACCAAACATATTCATGTAAAAAAGTGCACATGAAAATGAAAATAAATTCTCGAAACACGTCGTGCTAAGGATCGAAACATAAGTAACTAATGCAGTTTTCATTATTTAAGTCATGAGTTACACAGTTTCAGACTTTCCTGAGTAACATAATGAACGAAATCATAAAATTTGATTTTCTGTGTTTCGTACAATTTTTGAACGAATGGAAGTGTATAAATTTCTGTCCTGATTTACTCATTAAGACGTAGTCAATACTCTTATTTTAAAGGTTAGCACAACAAGAGAAGTATTCAAGTTAGAAAATTTGTAGGGTTGTATGCCTTGGGCAAACATAACTCAAGCTGCATATACTGATGCAGTATTTAAGAATAGAGAGGTTTCAGCTCACTTTACAGATAGTTTCAAATGTTTTCGAAACATTTTCTCGCACACACACACACACACACACACACACACACACACACACACACACACAGAGAGAGAGAGAGAGAGAGAGAGAGAGAGAGAGAGAACCCACAAACACAAACACAAAATAATGAACGGAGAAAAGCTATCTTTTACTACATTTTCGCTGTTCATGTAGTAAAACTGCAGCATCATGCTTGTTGTATTAATTTATCATTTCTTTACGACTAACTTTGTTCGTAATACATTTTATAGACATCATCCTCCCACATCATTGAGCGTACATGAAAAATTATGTTATCGTTAGGCACATAGTCCAGGAGATTTGCCAACATTAATTTTGATTTTCACTATTTAATTAGTGTGTGGATGAATTAGCAATGATCAACGGTATGGGGATACAGAAGGAAATGATACCCACTGCACTGAAGACACATACTGTGTATCCAAAGGACACGTGGTCTGTCATTGAAAAGTATCATGATTATCTCTCCATTGGTAAAAGATTCGGGACTAGTTCGCCACTCTGATCTACGGGAGGGGCTGCCAATGGGGAGGTGACCATGAGAGAAAAACTGAATAACTAACGAAAGTATAACATTCTACGAATCGGCGAGTGGAATGTCAGAAGTTTGAACGTGGCAGGTAATCTAGAAAATCTGGAAAATGAAATGTTAAGATTCAATCTAGATATAGTGGGGGTCAGTGAAGTGAAATGGGAAGAAGACAAGGTTTTCCGGTCAGTTGAATACAGGCTAATACCAATAGTAACATAAAATGTATAACGGGAGTAGAATTCGTTATGAATGATTAGGAAGCTTGGGCACAGAGTGAGCTACTGTGAACAGTTCAGTGATTGGGTGCTTCTCATCAGACTCGACAGCAAACTAACACCGACAAACATAGTTCAGGTATACATGCTGACGTCGCAAGCTGAAGATGAAGAGCTAGAGAAAGTGTATGAGGATATTGAACGGGTATTTCATAACGTAAAGGGAGATGAAAATCTAATAGTCATGGGAGATTGGAACGCGGTTGTAGGGAAAGGAGTAAAAGAAATGGTTACCAGAAGAATGTGTGCTTTGGACAAGGAATGGGAGAGGAGAAAGATTAATGGAGTTCTGCAATGTATTTCAGCTAGTATTAGCGAATACTCTGTTCGAGAATCACAAGAGGAGGAGGCTGGGATATATCGGAAGATTTCAGTTAAGTTTCATAATGGTCAGGCAGCGATTCAGAAGATTGGATTGTAAGACGTATCCAGGAGCATATATAGACTCAGATCACAATGTAGTAGTGATGAAGAATAGGCTGAAGTTTAAAGAGACTAGTCAGGAATAATCAGAAGTGAGATACGGAAGTACTAAGGAATGAAGGGGAACGCTTGAAGTTCTCTGAGGCTATAAATACTGCGATAAGGAATAGCTAAGCAGGCAGTTCAGTTGACTGGACATCTCTAAAAAGGGCGATCACAGAAGTTGGAAAGAAAACCTTCGGTACAAAGAACGTAAATGCGAAGAAACCACGGGTAACTGAATAAATACTTCAGTTGATTGATAAAAGAAGGAAGTTCAAAAATGTTCAAGGAAATTCGGGAATACAATAATACATGTCACATAGGAATGAAATAAATAGGAAGGGCAGGGAAGCTAAGGAGAAATGGCTGCACGAAAAATGTGAAGAAATCGAAAACATGATGATTTTCGGAAGGACTGACTCAGCGTATAGGAAAGTCAAAACAACCTTCGCTGAAACGAAAGAAATGGCGGTAATATTAAGAGTACAATGGGAATACTACTCTTAAACGCAAAGACGTGAGAGGATAGTTGGAGAGAATATACTGAAGGCCTCTACGAGGAAGAGGACTTGTCGGATCATTTGATAGGAAAAGAAACAGGAGTCATTATAGAAGAGATAGGGGATCCAGTATTAGAATCAGAATTTAAAAGAGCTCTGGAAGAGTTAAAATCGAATAACTCAGAAGTGTTAGATAAAACTCCATCAGAATTTCTAAAATCATTGGGGGAAGTAGTAGCAAAACGACTATTCAAGTTGATGTGTAGAATGTACGAGTCTGGCGATATACCATCTGACTTTTGTAAAACATCATCCATACAATTTCTAAGATTGCAAGAATCGACAATTGCGGGAATTATGGCACAATCAGCTTAACAGCTCATGCATCCAAGTTGCCGACAAGAATAATATACAGAAGAATGGAAAAGAGAATTGAGGATGTGTTAGATGACGATCAATTCGGCTTTAAGAAAAGTAAAGTCAGATCTGACGTTGCGGTTGACGATGGAAGCAAGGCTAAAGAAAAATCGAGACCCGTTCATAGGATTTATAGACCTGAAAAAAGTGTTCAAAAATGTCATATGGCGTAAGATGTTTGAAATTCTGAGAAAAATAGGGGTAAGCTATAGGGAAAGACGGGTAATACAATATATATATATATATATATATATATATATATATATATATATATATATATATATATATGTACTCCTGGAAATGGAAAAAAGAACACATTGACACCGGTGTGTCAGACCCACCATACTTGCTCCGGACACTGCGAGAGGGCTGTACAAGCAATGATCACACGCACGGCACAGCGGACACACCAGGAACCGCGGTGTTGGCCGTCGAATGGCGCTAGCTGCGCAGCATTTGTGCACCGCCGCCGTCAGTGTCAGCCAGTTTGCCGTGGCATACGGAGCTCCATCGCAGTCTTTAACACTGGTAGCATGCCGCGACAGCGTGGACGTGAACCGTATGTGCAGTTGACGGACTTTGAGCGAGGGCGTATAGTGGGCATGCGGGAGGCCGGGTGGACGTACCGCCGAATTGCTCAACACGTGGGGCGTGAGGTCTCCACAGTACATTGATGTTGTCGCCAGTGCTCGGCGGAAGGTGCACGTGCCCGTCGACCTGGGACCGGACCGCAGCGACGCACGGATGCACGCCAAGACCGTAGGATCCTACGCAGTGCCGTAGGGGACCGCACCGCCACTTCCCAGCAAATTAGGGACACTGTTGCTCCTGGGGTATCGGCGAGGACCATTCACAACCGTCTCCATGAAGCTGGGCTACGGTTCCGCACACCGTTAGGCCGTCTTCCGCTCACGCCCCAACATCGTGCAGCCCGCCTCCAGTGGTGTCGCGACAGGCGTGAATGGAGGGACGAATGGAGACGTGTCGTCTTCAGCGATGAGAGTCGCTTCTGCCTTGGTGCCAATGATGGTCGTATGCGTGTTTGGCGCCGTGCAGGTGAGCGCCACAATCAGGACTGCATACGACCGAGGCACACAGGGCCAACACCCGGCATCATGGTGTGGGGAGCGATCTCCTGCGCTGGCCGTACACCACTTGTGATCGTCGAGGGTACACTGAATAGTGCACGGTACATCCAAACCGTCATCGAACCCATCGTTCTACCATTCCTAGACCGGCAAGGGAACTTGCTGTTCCAACAGGACAATGCACGTCCGCATGTATCCCGTGCCACCCAACGTGCTCTAGAAGGTGTAAGTCAACTACCCTGGCCAGCAAGATCTCCGGATCTGTCCCCCATTGAGCATGTTTGGGACTGGATGAAGCGTCGTCTCACGCGGTCTGCACGTCCAGCACGAACGCTGGTCCAACTGAGGCGCCAGGTGGAAATGGCATGGCAAGCCGTTCCACAGGACTACATCCAGCATCTCTACGATCGTCTCCATGGGAGAATAGCAGCCTGCATTGCAGCGAAAGGTGGATATACACTGTACTAGTGCCGACATTGTGCATGCTCTGTTGCCTGTGTTTATGTGCCTGTGGTTCTGTCAGTGTGATCATGTGATGTATCTGACCCCAGGAATGTGTCAATAAAGTTTCCCCTTCCTGGGACAATGAATTCACGGTGTTCTTATTTCAATTTCCAGGAGTGTATATATAAGAACCAAGAGGGAATAATAAGAGTGGAAGACCAAATACAAAGTGCTCGGATTAAAAAGGCTGTAAGACAGGAGCACTACAGTCTTTTGCTCCTACTGTTCAAACTGTACATCGAAGAAGCAATGACAGAAATAAGAGAAAGATTCAAGAATGTAATTAAAATTCAAGGTGAAAGGAGTTTAATGAAACGATTCGCTAATGATATTGATATTATCAGTGAAAGCGAAGAAGAATTACTTGATCTGCTGTGTGCAATGGACAGTCTAATAAGTACAAAATATGTAAATCGGAGAAAGACGAAAGCAATGAGAAGTAGCAGAGATGAGAACAGAGAGAAAGTTAACATCAGGGTTGGTGATCACGAAGTAGACGAAGTTAAGGAAATCTGCTACCTAGGCAGCAAAATAACCCGTGACTGAAGGACATAAGAAGCAGAGTAGCACTGGCAAAAAGAATATTCCTGGACAAGGGAAGTGTACTAGTATCAAACAAAGGCCTTAATTTGAGGAAGAAATTTCTGAGAATGTACGACTGTGGGAAAAGCAGAAGAGAAGAGAATCGAAGCATTTGAGATGTGGCGCTACAGAAGAAAGTTGAAAATTAAGTAAACTAGCAAGGTATGCAATTCTCCGCAGAATAGGCGAGGTCAGAAATATATGGAAAACACTGACAAGAAGAAGGGACATGATGATAGGACATCTGTTAAGACATCAGGGAATACGTACCATGGTACTAGAGAGAGCTGTAAAGCGAAAAAAACTAAAAATTGTAGAGGAAGACAGAGACTGGAATACATCCACCAAATAATTGAGGACGTTCTATTCTGAGATGAAGAGATTGACACAGTAGAGGAATCCGTGGCGGAGCGCATGAAACCAGTCGGAAGACCGGTGACTCAAAATAAATAAATAAATAAAATAAATAAATATATCCGAAACCTATAAAACCTAAATGATTTAGCTTTTGCGTCTCAGTCATAAATGTTTTACACGCTTAGCGTTTAATATTTAACATATAAACTCATCTGTAACGTAAGTTTGTAGCTGTTTTATACATGGGAGTTAGATTCTTTAAAGAGTCGAGAGTGGCGGTTACTGGTATGGTATATTCAACTACTCTTGTCATGGCCAATACATCTGTAATCGGCAAGCCACCCAATGGTGTGCGTGGTAAGTCTTCGAAGAAAAGCGTATCTTCTCCGCGAATTTACATGGGTACGATATAATCCGAAATTCCGCATCCAATCAAGACGCGGTTATCCTAGAAAGTAACAAGCTTCTACCAAGAAAACCGTCCACAAAAACATCCATGGAACTGCATACGTCTCAGTGCGACTTAACCTATTCACGGTAACGAGGCTGCATGGAGGCTTGCTCTCCGCATTACGCCGGCCGCGGTGGTCTAGCGGTTCTAGGCGCTCAGTCCGGAACCGCGCGACTGCTACGGTCGCAGGTTCGAATCCTGCCTCGGGCATGGATGTGTGTGATGTCCTTAGGGTTAGTTAGGTTTAAGTAGTTCTAAGTTCTAGGGGACTGATGACCTCAGATGTTAAGTCCCATAGTGCTCAGAGCCATTTGAACCATTTTTTTTCTCCGCATTACAAGAACTTTCACAGAAAGAAACCGCCTGCCTTTGACCAGCCGCGCGAAACATGGACAACGATTAGCGGAATACACGCCAACCGTGTCAGAATCACGGACTCTCTTCATAGATGGGATAAGGCTCCGTCTCTAAAATGCGAATGTGGGGCAGCCTGGCAAACCATTCGCCACATTGTTACAGAATGTCCCAGCAAGGCATGTCGTCGAACTTCCGTCGATTTCTTGATAGCATCGAACGACACTACTGATTATATGAAAAGTTTACGTGTCTGATCTTAAACTACAAGCGTGATTCTTTGTATTTTATTTACTTTTGTGCTTAAAACCACACAGTAAGTAAATAAATTAAACACTTCATGCGAAAAAAAAACCAAATGTAACTGGACCGCAACAGTGTGAATTCAGATCTCTCCAATTTTATCTTGGAGAGATACACTACCTTATCAAAAGTATACGGTCACATAGTTGAGGGCGTTAATGGGGAGTGTGTCCATCCTTTGCCTTTCTGGTGACTTGAACTCTGCTGGCGACCCTTTCAGTGCAGTCTTTGGATATCTGTGGAGGAATGGCAGTCCATTCTTATTCAAGAGCCGAAGCCAGAGAAAACTAGCGATGTTGGCAAGCCTCGACGTTGAGTCGATCCAAAGATTTCCCATCGGGTTCAGTTTTGGACTGTAGACATTACTGTACATTCAATTCCAGGAATTATTCACGAGCCGTTGCCCCACAGGTGCTGCTTTATGAGAGGATGCATTGTTATGCTGATACAGTCTTCGTATCGTAGCCGGCCGCGGTGACCGAACGGTTCTAGGCGCTTCAGTACGCAACCGCGCGACTGCTACGGTCCCAGGTTCGAATCCTGCCTCGGGCATGGATGTGTGTGATGTCCTTAGGTTAGTTAGGTTTCAGTAGTTCTAAGTTCTAGGGGACTGATGACCTCAGAAGTTAAGTCCCATAGTGCTCAGAACCATCTGAACCATTTTTTTTTTTTTATCTTTCACGTTTCATTTCCGTACAAAGCCACACACCCGATAATTAACTTCGGAAAAACATGACACTCAAATTTACATTATATAACAAATTTCTCTTTTTCAGATTAACCCTTCTAGCTTTCCAATCTATATGTTACACCCTCTCTATTTTGGCACCTCGGCACTGCCTGATTCTTTCGAGTACATTCCATTGCTCTTCTTTTAGTTTCGTTGGTGTTCATCTTATAACCTCTTTTCAAGACAATATCCTTTCTTTTCAACTGTTCTTCCAAGACATTAGCCGTCTGACAGAATTACAATGTCATCGGAAAACCTCAAAGTTTTAATTTCTTCTTTCTGAACTTCTATTTGCTTTCTTAATGTCTTTACTTTACTCTATTGCTTTTCGAGTTTATTTATTTAAACTGATCTGACCTGGGCTATCGGGCCATCTCTTACATCGTACAAGGGTTTCACACATACAGCACCTTTTCGTACGTCTTAGTTACCTAAGAAATAACAATTTTAATGTGAGAAATAATATTAAAATGATTTGAGAGTCTATAGTGGCAACGTGAGTGAATAATACTGATTATGAAATAAGAAAGTTAGTACCAACAGTACTTCCACCGTTGGCTGCTACCACTAACAATGGTAATAGAAGTAATAATAATAATAATAATAATAATAATAATAATGACAAAAGTAACAATATTGATAGTGGCAGATGTAAGAAGAATTTATGAGTATACGAAATAGATGTTTTCTGATTTAGCGAGTTCTCGGGAAAGAAAATTTAAGGAGATTGCACCATCTAAGAATACTGGCAAATGAGGAAGATTTTCTTGGAAAGAAAAATGTACGAGGGTAATAAGTGCGAATAGGGACGATGTTGGTCATTATTGTTGCTTTAGTTGATATGTCATTAATTGTTTTCTGAAGCTGGAGATGTTATTGAGTTATCTAATTTAATGCGGGAAACTACTCCAGAGTCGGACTTCTGCTACTGAAATGGATTTCGAGAAATCTGCTGAACAATAGTGTAGGACAGAAAGGATTTTGGTCTGGTGAGAACGGGTGTTTCTGTCATGTTATTTACACAAGAACACTATGGTCGAGTAGAGATATGGCAGACAGTGTACGTCGATAAGACAGTAGAGAAGACAGAGGGTACGGATGGTATGACGGTGAGATATGATGAGAGAGTCTAACATCACATCTATAACGGACACAGGCATTGAAGGAAATGACTAGTAGCCGTACAAGGTACCCTCCACCACTCACCACATAGTGGCTTACAGAATGTGTGTGTGTAGATGTAGATGCAGATTCATAACCAGTTTCAGGAGCGGCGAGATTTCCTGAGAAAAACCTTGCTAGATAACATCGCTGTAGTCATAATTGGAAGTGTTCGTACAAATTTTTTTTTTCAAGTCAAAAGGAAAGAGCTTTTTTAAATTTTTGTACGGCACAGAGAGATGCTGATGTCTTCTTGCACCTGCAGCTACGAGCTCAGTCCAACTTAGATTTTCATGTATTATTATTTCTAGACTCTTTGCTGAGGGAGGTAAAATCAGTAACTTCGGGGATAAGCTAACCTTGTCTACTCTCTTCTGAATTCTGCTTCCTTTTCATGTCCTTCGACGCTTATAATATCAGTCTGGTCTCTGTACAAATTATAAATAACCTTTCGCTCTCTGTATTTTATCCCTGAATCCCTGCTACCTTCAGAGTTTCAAAGAGTGTATTCTAGTCCAGTGTTTCTCAATCGCCGTGTTGCAACACATTAGTGTGTTGCGAATACATGTCAGATGTGTCGCGACATTCTTCATGTCTTCTCAGGTGAAATATCTAGAAAATAAAAAAAATTTCAAAATGATGGAGAGCAGCAATCACTAGCGTCCTTTCTGGCTCTATTAAAGCAAATCCCGATTTCGGCTAGTAGCTAGTATTTCAGAGTTTTAATACATGCCCTAGTACGTCAACCCCCGTTGTTGGGGCTCCTGTCAGTTCATTCAAGTATCTTGAATGAACTCATAAAACATCGGACTTTCCCTATTTTTTGATGGCTCCAGTGGTCCGTGGCTAAAACTCATTTATCAAAACTTTGCAATGTGGAGGTTCGGATTTGCCTTCTAGATGAATGAACACAAATTGTTGGTGTTCTTATTTATTTCGCTATTTGTCTCGGATGCAATCACATTCCAAATCACACTTTTCGTCAAATAATAATTCTTTGATTCTGCTGAAACGTTTGAGTTCAGCTACTTATGCAATAAGGGTCACTGCAAATTTTGGTGATAAACATCTCAGTAAATTAGCTTACTACGCCTATTTTCACTCATTGCTTTCATATGGCATCATATTTTGGGGTAATTCATCACTGAGGAATAAAGTATTTATTGCACAAAAGCGTGTAATCAGAATAATAGCTGGAGTCCACCCAAGATCATCCTGCAGACATTTATTTAAGGATCTAGGGATATTCACAGTAGCTTCTCAGTATATATACTCTCTTATGAAATTTGTTATTAACAACCAAACCCAATTCAAAAGTAATAGCAGTGTGCATAACTACAATACTAGGAGAAAGGATGATCTTCACTATTCAAGATTAAATCTAACTTTGGCACAGAAAGGGGTGAATTATACTGGCACTAAAGTCTTTGGTCACTTACCAAATAGTATCAAAAGTCTGACAGATAACCAACAAGTATTTAAGAAGAAATTAAAAGAATTTCTGAATGACAACTCCTTCTACTCCATAGAGGAATTTTTAGATATAAATTAAGAAAAAAAAATATTAAAAAAATAAAAAATAAAGAAAAACAAAAAACACAAAAAATAAAGTTGTTACATTAACTTAAGCATGTTGTTAAATTAACCTATTTATGTCATGTATTGGAAAATTTGACTCGTTCCACATCATTACGAAATATCGTATTCATGATCCATGCAACTAGTATTAATCTAATCTAATCTAATCTAATCTACATAGCTTCCAAAATAGATCTTTATCAGTCACAACAGGCAACTTACCTACGCCAGAAGTTCACAGAACAGATTCTAAATAAGACTTAACCGAGCAACCTTTCAACACAGACTGCCTCTCAAGGCATCAAGTTCAGACCAAAGACCATAATACACCACAGATAATTTTGAAGGAAGTTACATTGTTCTACAGTGTGAAATTAATTTTGTACATTAAAAAAGAGGAAATTACTGTAAAACAGGATTCGTGTTAACATTAATAATTATATTTATCCGATTCTGTTTAAGTTAAATGTAAAAATGCCTGTAACACTAGCTACTAAACCTAAAGCAGACATAATACATAAAAGAGGTGACAAAACCAAAGCGAAACCGATATAAGTACCAACAATATATATATATATATATATATATATAGGCAACATATCACACAAAATATACAAATTGTTAAAGAATACGAAAATACAACAGCATTTCGAACTACTAACAAGTTACAAACATAGCTGAGATCAGAAAAAAACGACGTCCCGATCTTTTCTAATCCATGTGTACACAAAATGTCCTGTGACGACTACAACAGTTTTTCACGTTGGTCAAACATGACGAAGTTTTAGCGTAAGATTTAAAGAACACATGGGAGACTACGAAAGCAGTAAGAAATAAAAACCACAGATTGAACACAATTGAAAATGCTTTGAAGATTCAACATAGGATATCAAAAGGTCAAACCGTGAGCATTTTGGAAGAGCTAGAAATTTAAACACACACAAAGAGATATCCGAATGGCATCCTAAACAAGCAAATGGATCTCAAGCGCAAAAATTATCTGGAAAACTTTATTAACACAAAAAAGGGATGAATGCAACACGATAGACAAACACAATAGACAATCTTAAAAATTAGCACATCCACACAATGCAAATTGTCTTTGGCAAATAATATTGCTGACAACTTAAGACACAATTTACTTGTAAACGTAATGCATCGTTGGAACGGCTGTCATTTGGCAACTAACAAAAAATTGCACAAAATTCCCATACAAGGTAAAAACGTGACCAATATTAACAACGCAATAAATAAAAGTAATTACTTCCCACGATGTTTTATGGACGTCACTCCACCTAGATGTAAGTATAATATAAGATAAAAATCTCAGAATACTGTTACATAGTTGTAGAATAAAATGCTTTATAAATGTAATGTCGGCAGGAACATTTGAAAATGGCACAAAAGCCGAAACAGGCTTTTCGTATACCTACGTAAAAACAGGAAGAAGCAAATTATTTGTAGCTAATTTTCTAAAAGTATAAAGAAGATATCATATTATGAATTGTTGAATTGTTAATATTTTATGAGTGCCATTAATTCATAAATTTTTGTAAGTGTAAAACCCCAGTCCGTATGTAAGAGAGGGACGAAGGCTATAACATGACTAGAATAAATAATAATAATGAGCGTATGGCATTGGTGGTCGGGAGACCCGTCTCGGGCCGTTTCTGCCGCCGTTCCACAAGTTCTTTAACGCCACTACGGTGACTTGCGAGTGAATGAAGATGAAATGATGATGAAAGACACACAACACCCAGTCATCTCGAGGTAGAGAAAATCCCTGACGCCGCCGGGAATCGAACCCGGGACTCCGTGCGCGGGAAGCGAGGACGCTACTGCAAGACCACGAGCCGCGGACACTAGAATAAATAAACAATTAACTATAAGCCGAGACCTAGCGGGTTGTGCTACACTTTTTGACTGACATTTGTGTTAAATGACGCTCACATTAGATAGCATTTACAGTATTCCTCAGGGCAGGAACGCAATAGAAAAATGCGACGAGAGAAGAGGAGTGCGCCAGGGCGTAGTTCCCGGCAGACACGAGAAATCTCTCCGCTGCCAGATGCTGCCCCCCTCTTGCTCGATCCCCATCAGCCGATACACGCAGCCGCAAAGTGTTCCGTGGGAATCCGGGACTGCGCCGCAAAGCAACAGGCCCACATGCACCTCCTCACAACGGCACATTCATCTGCCCTAACTTACTTCTCAGCTAACTGGGATTCTGTGTCACAATGGATCGCGCAGTTTGAATAGCACGTTATTCTCTCTTTTTCGCTACAGTCGCATACTGTACGAGATGGTTACTACGAGAAACGACTAGTGAAGACTGCTCCGTGTGACTAACAATCCAGATGAAAATTACTAGATCTACAACATCGCTTCTGCTGCTTTTACTCGAAGTTCGGGGCTTTATTGTGGAAAACTTACAAAAAAAAAATGATTCATAGTATTGCCCATCGCTGGCCACTACATTCTCCCATCTTTCGGATAGCATACGAATCCTGTGGCGGAAGAATTAGGCGTCTTTAGTGGGGTTCTATGAATCGATTCAATTTTGCACTTGTTCATATGATCGGAAGCGCTGGTCAGTCAGAATGTATGTCACTGATCGAAAAAGGTGGTAGTCAGTGAGAGCAACGTTTGGAGAATACGGCGGGAGGGATAGGACTTCTCATTTCAACGTTTCCATGTGTATTTTGACGGGTATTGCGACATGGAGTCGAGCACTGACCTGTTGCAAAAATACTTCTACGTGTCTATCGCTGTGTTGTGTTTCAGTGCTGGGCTCGAACGCATCAGTTGCTTTCGATAATGATGTCCTGTGACTGTCTTCGTCTGTTTCAGTAGCTACGAAAACGTTCTGTCTTCCACCGCCATGCCGGTCTTCGACATCAAAATCACCGCTCTTAAGGCGTTGAAAACATTCTCTGCATGTTCTTCCACTAATAGTTCCCTCACCATTGGTCTTACCTAGCATTTTAAAATCCACAGCCGCAGATTTCTTCATGGTAAAGCACAAAATTAAAACTTACCGCAAATGGCGAGAAATGGGTACGTAATCTGACGTACTTAATCGAGAATAACCTTATGATGCAATCACAAATCGAGTAATATTTTTATGGCATTATGTTTACAGATGCCTAAGCTTACTGTATTACACCTATGGTCGGCCGATATGGCCGAGCGGTTCTAGGCGCTTCAGTCTGGAACCACGCGGTCGCAGGTTCGAACCCTGCCTCTGGCATGGATGTGTGTGATGTCCTTAGGTTAGTTAGATTTAAGTAGTTCTAAGTTCTAGGGGACTGATGACGTCAGAAGTTAAGTGCTCAGAGCCATTTGAGCCAGTACACCTACGACCAACCACCCGAACCCCACTTGCCTCTACTGCCGTCTATTGCAAAACGGTGGAAGCAAAGTTGTAGAACTAGTAGTACCACGGAAATGCAAACATCAGGAAATACGTTATAAGAGAAGGTACAGTCTTCAACGCTTGTAACATCAAATTTATTACGATAAATGACTTTTAAAAAAGCAAGTGTCAGCTTGAAATTACAAGGATATTTTTTTTCTGGAACGGGATCCAGGATTTCAATTCCCTGTTAACTAACTACAAAAGATCTTAAATATGGCCGCGCGGTTAGAGGCGTCATATCACTGACTGCGCGGCCCCTCCCGCCGGAGGTTCGAGTCCTCCCTCGGGCACGGGTGGGTGTGTTGTTCTTAGCATAGTTTAGTCTAAGTTAGTTTAAGTAGTGTGTAAGCCTAGGGACTGATGACTTCTGCAGTTTGGTCCCTTAAGAACTCACACACATTTGAACATTTTCTTAAATATGGTTTTAGTCACAAATAAGATACCGTGTGCAATTTTAAACTTGTAATAATGTGACCTAAAGTTTTGTGTTGGACGAGAATTGAAACCCAGCAGCTAATTGGACTGTTATCTCAGTACAGTCAAATGTTAGGTATCGAATTTCTTCTCCAGTAGCGAGAGGACTGAAACTGAAATGACCAGACGAAAAAGTTTTGCATTACTGAGATTCGATCCCGGCCCCTATGGTTGTTATTTTCTAGCCATATATAGATGTTAAATATTGGTTCATTTCACCAGTAGCGGGATGTGCACATATCTGAACTGTAAATAACGTGACAAAAAGTTCTGACCTCTGCACGTATCATAGTTGTTGGCTACACACGAAGAGAGGTTAGGTATCGGATTCTTCTTCATCAACAACTAGGAGTGGCATGTTTGAACTAGGAGCTAAAACCGGCACCAATCCCTGTTGTTGACAACGCATGGAAAGGCGATAAAAATCTCAAATATTTTCACCTGTTGTTTGGTGTGGGCATGCTACAACCTAAAATAACATGATGCCAAGATTAGAACCCAGACATGCGCCTTCTGAAGAGCCTTTGAGGAGTTTGAATCTTGGGGAAACAACGTGACGATGGAACTGTATCGTCCGAAAGGGGTCCAGTCCGGCGAAAAGGGAGATCTGTTTAAAATTCAGTCAGCGTCAGTATTTTCAGATCTTAAGTTGAAATACAATTAGAAACACGTGCTCTGCCACCTTACATGACAACAAATTAATTAATAAAATAAAATTTCTGATGTAAGAAAGCTTGCCGGTGACAGAGTTTCTACTTGCGGCGAGGTCTGCTTCTGTCGTGGTCCAGCCGACTCCCCTGAAGTAGATAGCGAGGAGACATTATGTTTACTATGGGTTTGGAATCATGGTGTAACCATAAAGTTTTTCAGCTGGCGTTACCAGAGATGAAGAGGGTCTGTTCGTGCTTATTGAAAATGGTTGCCTGAAGGGAACCCAGTTCTTAAGCGCTCAAAGCTGGAATCATTCCAACATACCATCGAACTACACATTGGCTTCGTTCCTGACTTTGAAGTAACAGGTAATGCTGGATGAGAATCGTAATTCCATAGGGGTTGATTATTGCCTTGTTCGTTCGCGTCGATGTTCAACAGCCGCCACGGCTACCCAAAGCATACTTTCGTCTTAATTTTGTAATCACTGAAATAAATTCTGATAACAGCAAGCCGCAGGAACTGGCAACAAGGTACGATATGGAAATTTTTGCTGGAAGTCTTGCTTTGCACTTGAACTTCTGTGCTGTTGTATGTATTTATGGTCCAGTGGTACATCTGGCACAGTGCAAATGCAAAGGCCAGGCTGCTAAGGAGACTGCCTACACTACGCTTGTCCGTTCTCTTTTAGAATACTGCTGCGCGGTGTGGGGTCCTTACCAGACAGGACTGACGGAGTACACGGAAAAAGATCAAAGAAGGGCAGCGCGTTTTGTACACTCCTGGAAATGGAAAAAAGAACACATTGACACCGGTGTGTCAGACCCACCATACTTGCTCCGGACACTGCGAGAGGGCTGTACAAGCAATGATCACACGCACGGCACAGCGGACACACCAGGAACCGCGGTGTTGGCCGTCGAATGGCGCTAGCTGCGCAGCATTTGTGCACCGCCACCGTCAGTGTCAGCCAGTTTGCCGTGGCATACGGAGCTCCATCGCAGTCTTTAACACTGGTAGCATGCCGCGACAGCGTGGACGTGAACCGTATGTGCAGTTGACGGACTTTGAGCGAGGGCGTATAGTGGGCATGCGGGAGGCCGGGTGGACGTACCGCCGAATTGCTCAACACGTGGGGCGTGAGGTCTCCACAGTACATCGATGTTGTCGCCAGTGGTCGGCGGAAGGTGCACGTGCCCGTCGACCTGGGACCGGACCGCAGCGACGCACGGATGCACGCCAAGGCCGTAGGATCCTACGCAGTGCCGTAGGGGACCGCACCGCCACTTCCCAGCAAATTAGGGACACTGTTGCTCCTGGGGTATCGGCGAGGACCATTCGCAACCGTCTCCATGAAGCTGGGCTACGGTCCCGCACACCGTTAGGCCGTCTTCCGCTCACGCCCCAACATCGTGCAGCCCGCCTCCAGTGGTGTCGCGACAGGCGTGAATGGAGGGACGAATGGAGACGTGTCGTCTTCAGCGATGAGAGTCGCTTCTGCCTTGGTGCCAATGATGGTCGTATGCGTGTCTGGCGCCGTGCAGGTGAGCGCCACAATCAGGACTGCATACGACCGAGGCACACACGGCCAGCACCCGGCATCATGGTGTGGGGAGCGATCTCCTACACTGGCCGTACACCACTGGTGATCGTCGAGGGGACACTGAATAGTGCACGGTACATCCAAACCGTCATCGAACCCATCGTTCTACCATTCCTAGACCGGCAAGGGAACCTGCTGTTCCAACAGGACAATGCACGTACGCATGTATCCCGTGCCACCCAACGTGCTCTAGAAGGTGTAAGTCAACTACGCTGGCCAGCAAGGTCTCCGGATCTGTCCCCCATTGAGCATGTTTGGGACTGGATGAAGCGTCATCTCACGCGGTCTGCACGTCCAGCACGAACGCTGGTCCAACTGAGGCGCCAGGTGGAAATGGCATGGCAAGCCGTTCCACAGGACTACATCCAGCATCTCTACGATCGTCTCCATGGGAGAATAGCAACCTGCATTGCTGCGAAAGGTGGATATACACTGTACTAGTGCCGACATTGTGCATGCTCTGTTGCCTGTGTCTATGTGCCTGTGGTTCTGTCAGTGTGATCATGTGATGTATCTGACCCCAGGAATGTGTCAATAAAGTTTCCCCTTCCTGGGCCAATGAATTCACGGTGTTCTTATTTCAATTTCCAGGAGTGTATTATCGCGAAATAGGGGAGAGGGTGTCACTGAAATGATACAGAATTTTAAAACAAAGGTGTTTTTCCTTGCGGCGTAATATTCTCAGAAATTCCAATCACCAGCTTTCTCCTTCGAATGCAAAAGTATTTTGTTGACGCCGACCTACATATGGAGAAAAGATCACCATGATAAAACAAGGGAAATCAGAGCTCGTGTGGAAAGATATATGTGTTCGTTCTTTCAAAGCGCTATACAAGATTGGAATAACAGAGAATTGTGAAGGTGGTTCGATGAACCCTTTGTTAGGCACTTAAATTTGATTTGCAGAGTATCCATGCAGATGTAGATGTAGATATCGTGCAGAATCTTCTCCTCATTTTTAAAAACTATATTTCGTCTCATTTAACTGCATAGGCAGGGGCATAGTGATCTTTTCTCATACAGCATATTACGTGAAGAATATAGATTTTCATAATCTAGCACGGAATAATTCGTCTGAAATGAGTAGGTCGGAGCATAATTCGTGGAAGTTTTGGTAGGTGTGTTGTCACGTAGGTTGCTATTAGTATATTTACAACTGTCATTTTTTATTTGAGTTTCTAAATTGTTCTTTCGGTGACTTATTGAATGTTGCACATTCGAAGGTTATAGGTACTGATATTTAAGCGAACGAAAATGGAGCGTGAAACGGGGAAAAAGTCAAACATGCGTCACATGTTGTTCTCTTTGGATTCAATAGAGAGTTGCTGGCAGTTGAGATAGCTGAAAAAATTTGTGCCTTGTGCTTCGAAGAAATCACGTCGAAAATTAGTTTTCTCGTTTGAAGCATGATCGTTTGACATGAATAATTATTTGTCTCACGGAAGAAGATCAGTGGGCTTTGATGAATGACTTATTACGTTTTATCGGTGTGGTTCAACGAATTACTGGCAAATGTGATGAACTGCGACCATTTAGCAGCCTTCATGGCACACTTTCATTCAGTGACCAATGTTGGGGAGTAAAGAAAGAAAGAAAGCTCACTGTTAAATATCGCATTGATTACGAGATCATTAGAGGTGCAGTAGAAGCTACTTTTGGGAAGGATGGGGAGGGAAATCGACTGTGTCATTGCCAAGGAAAGACCTCAGCATTTGCCCTAATGCATTTAAGGAAATAACGGAAAATCAAATCAGGATGGTCAGACCGGTATTTGAACGACCGTGTGATAACTTCAAAACAGAAAATAATGGTCGGTCCTAACAAAAAGTATCTTAAGAAAAGGAAAGCGTGACTCCTTAAAATATAACGTTATGCATCTGGTGACACAAATTCGGCGTTTTGTAATAAGAACTGCGCCCCACGGGTGTGTCCATCTCAGTTGCCATCTGTCGCCAACGACTGAGATGGCTTCCAGTCGCAGAAAAAACAAATATTAAGAAACCAGCATCATATGTTCTCCTGTACAAGAACAAATGCCTGCACTATAATGAGTTCACAAACGATCCTATGCAAGAGCCTAGCTGGAAAGCAACCCCTACCACACTTATTCTTCTGATCTAGCGCAGTCAAACATTTACCTTTCTTGCTCCTTCTTTGTAGACGAAAATGATCTTTAAACTTGAATTGGTAACAGCTTTATCCCTGAACCTGTAGCTTTCTACAGGCATAGAATTATATATATATATATATATATATATATACTGGATGAGAATCATGAGAGTGTTTTTGTTAATGTGAGAGAATATGTTGTTAACGATTAATTTCGCTATTATATTTTTGTGTTACATTCAATGAACTAAGGAGAAACCCTACTGATTTTCGACATGGAAGCTTGCAGCTCAGTTAGATAAGAAGTGCTAAGCAGACAAGTTGTCTACGTCTCCAGCGATATTACAACCAAGAGCTAACGTATCTTTCCCTTCATAAATCAGCTGCGTCATCACTTAGCTAATGAGCCCCGATACTGTCTACAGAATGCTCTCATTGCTGCAGTGATTGAAAACATAGATAATCGGCAATGTAAAACATAAGATTGTTTGCAATTTCTGTGTGCTATAACCTTAGTGGAATCAAATAATTAATTTAATAACCCAATTTTACGTCTTATATGTGAATCATTTAGATTATTTATTGGACGTGACAAGAAAATATCAAGTGAGCTTAGCTCAACAATTCTGAACTACTCTATGAAGTAAAGCGACGGTGACACAGTTGCCAGTTCTCCAGAAGACTAGCGGCAAGAAGAACATGTTTGCTCATCCAGTGTGCTGAGCTGGCTACCGCTTGGAAAGTTCGCATTTCGAAGGTGCAGCGGCTCCGGTTGCCATCGCATTGACTGGGAGCCGAAATACCTAAATTATAGTTCAATCTGCTTTATTTGCATTTCTGTAAGTACACTAAAACGCCAAAGAAACTAGTATAGGCATACGTATTCCAATACAGAGATATGTAAGCAGGCAGAATACTGCGCTGCGGTCGGCAACTCCTATGTAACACGTGTCTGGCGCAGTTGTTAGATCGGTCAGTTCCTCTACAATGGCAGGTTATCAAGAGTTAAGTGAGTTTGAACGTGATGTTATAGTCGGCGCACGCGCGATGAAACACAGCATCTCCCAGGTAGCGATGAAGTGGGGATCTACCCGTACGACTATTTCACGAGTGTACCGTGAGTATCAGGAATCCAGTGAAACATCAAATCTCCGACATCGCTGCGGCCGGAAAAAAGATCCTGCAAGAACGGGAGTAACGACGACTGAAGAGAATCGTTCAACGTTACAAAAGTGCAACCCTTTCGTAAATTGCTGCAAAATTCAATGTTGGACCATTAGCAAGTGTCAGCGTGAGAATAATTCGACGAAACATCATCGATAAGGGCTTTCGGAGCCGAAGGACTACTCGTGTATCCTTGATGACTGCACGGCACAAAGCTTTACGTCTCGCCTGGGCCCGTCAGTACCGAAATTGGACTCTTGATGACTGGTTGCATATTGCCTGGTCGGACGAGTCTCGTTTCAAATTGTATCGAGCGGATTTACGTGGTCGGGTATGGAGATAATTTCATGAATCCGTGGACCCTGCATGTCAGCAGGGGCCTGTTCAAGCTGGTGGGCTCGGTAATAGTGTGGGACGTGTGATATGGGACCCCCCCCCCCCCCCCCCCATACATCTAGAGACGACTCTGACAGGTGACATGTGCGTAAGCGTTCTGTCTGATCACCTGTATCCATTCATCTCCTTTGTGCATTCCGATGGACTTGGGTAATTCCAGCAGGACAATGCGACACACCACCCCACCCTACACGTCGAGAATTGCTGCAGCGTGGCTACAGGAACACTCTTCTAAGTTTGAACACTTCCGCTGGCCAACAAATCCCCCAGACATGGACATTATTGAGCATATCTGGGATGCCTTGCAACGTGATGTTCAGAAGAGATCTCCATCCCATCGTACTCTTACGGATTTATGGACAGCCCTGCAGGATTCTTCGTGTCAGTTCCCTCCAGCACTACATCAGACATTAGTCGAGTCCATGCCACGTCGCGCTGCGGCACTTCTGCGTGCTCGCGGGGGCCCTACACGATATAAGTAAGTGTACCAGTTTCTTTGGCTCTTCAGTGTATGATTTGGATTATAACGTAGTTAAGAATAACCATATTCAACTTGAGTGAGCATCGTGAATAAAGAGCAGATGGAATTATTTGGACGATCCACCTTTCCAGTAGCTGTAGTAGCTATTCTTCCTTTCCCGTCTTATGCATACTGCAAAATAAAAAGCGCATTCACCGAAAGGGATTCTTTCTTCCAGCAAGTGCATTACGAGTAAATAACATTCTTTCTGACGTTGTACACTTAAAACAGTTTTTCTTAAGAATTCTTTCAGTGGAACCACCTCTGTCATATAAGAACACAAGTGAAAATAGAACATAATACTGATTACAGAATGGGAACATCCACAAATAACATAAGCTAATGTTTGAAGTAGTGCCGGAGGCAACTGACACCGTGAATACGTCAGAGCTGTCCATAAATCCGTGGGAGTATGAGGGGGTGGAGATCGCTTCTGAACATCACTTTGCAAGGCATCTCAAATAAGCTGAAATTAACATATAGTATTAAACCAAAGCAGCAAAATGTCTAAGAAAATCGTACGCAGTGATCAAAGCGTATGACTCAAAAAGTCGTGAAGAAAAAGAAGCAAGAGACGAAGTACAAAGCTAGTTCGACAATGTTAGACGAGGTTGCAGACTACAGAGGATCGACGAAAATATGGAAATACGAGAAATATAATAGATTACCACGCCCTGATACGATGGTTGAAAACGTTGGTATTCAAAACACCTTCCAGTTTGTCTTGGAATAGATAAATTCAGGTCCTACCCAGCTTTCGAGGGAATCTTGCACTATTGTTCCTGCAAAATAGTGGCCAGTTCAGATAATGGTGATGGACTTGGATGTCGATCACACACCATTCTCTCCAAAGCAGATCACAAAGACTCGATAATATTGAGATGTGGTGACTGCCGTGGCGTGGGGACATGCCACAGTTCATCATCGTCTTCACAAAACCAGGCTTGGACGGTACAAACTGTGTGAACAGGGGTGCTGTCGTCTTGGAACACAGTATCACCCTTGGGGAGCTAACATTATACTGTGGGCTGAATCTAATCAGCCAAAATGGTCACGTAATCCTTGGCAGTAGTAGGACTTTGCAGAATAATCATGGGGCACATGGGATACGGCTGCCCAAATCGTTCCCAAATCCCCGCCATGTCTCACTCATGTGACGTAAACTCGGCTAGAAGTTGGAAACAATGCGGATCAGTACTCATCGGACCAAATGACATTCATCCATCGCCCGAGAGTCCAGGTTTCATGGCTTCGGCACCAAGTTTTCCCTGAGCTGTGGTGGCTCGTTTCGAATCGATCCGTCGCTGCTTGCATATCTTTGGTTCGCTGCCGCGCCTTGTGTCTAGGCGGCGCTGCGGGGTTGGGAGGTAAGCCAAGCGGGGGAGAGCTGGCGTGGTGGCACTGGGGCGATTGCGCCGATCTTGGCGAGAATTTACGAGAAAGTGTGCGCTACTGGGCGTGTTGCACGCTGGTGGTAGCTCCGCAGGCTGTGGGGGCTGGCAGCATTTTTGCACTGGTCACTACCATGGTGTTCGTGCCGTATTTTGGTTGCACGTTGGCCGACGGATAGAACAATTTTTTGGCGCAGAACTGATTTTTGGCGCCTCCCGATAGTTCTTTAGAGCTGTATTTGTGGAGAACGAAGCCGATCTTCGGGAAGAGAAGGTATTTTGTTCCCAACTCCGGATCAAATCGTTGTAACTACTTTCTTCTGCGTTTATATTGCCAGCGTGGCTGATAGCTGGCTTGAGCTTGTATTTTAAATGACTGCCTCCACCTGCTTTGGCTCCGGCTATGTGTAACGAGACATTATTAATGTTTGCATGTGAGAGATTTTTTTCAAATTCATGCATTTATTTGTGGTCCGCGGCTCGTGGTCTTCCCGCTTCCCGCGCACGGGGTCCCGGGTTCGATTTCCTGTGTGGTCAGGGATTTTTCCTGCCTCGAGATGACTGGGTGATGGTGTGTCGTCTTCAACATCATCATTCGTTCCCATTACGGTCGGCGGAACCACCTCCACTAGGACCTTGCATAGTAAGGCTGTGCGTGTCTCCTCGGAGTATGGGACCTCATCATCATTTATTTATGTTGAAAAGTGGTGGAAATCTTGGAGTGTTTCAGTATTGACCATGTGGGCTGCTAAGTTTAAGCCGGCCGCGGTGGCCTAGCGGTTCTAGGCGCGCAGTCCGGAACCGCGCGACTGCTACGGTCGCAGTTTCGAATCCTGCCTCGGGCATGGATGTGTGTGATGTCCTTAGGTTAGTTAGGTTTAAGTAGTTCTAAGTTATAGGGGACTGATGACCACAGATGTTAAGTCCCATAGTGCTCAGAGCCATTTGAACCAATTTTGCTAAGTTTAAACTACGATTACGTCACTGGACGGTTGTTGAACTGGGTACATATGACCTGTTATTTACTCATGGGCTCACTGCTGGAACGGTGGTGAACTGTAAGCTATTGAATCTCCATTTGCCATGTTTTAAGTTCTGGAATTTTACGTGTAGCATGCTGTGCACCATTGCATGTCTTAGTGATGGAAATTTGTGGCTTAACTAATATTTTATTGCAAATAATACATTTAAGATTTCTGTAAATTTATTGTACTCTCTAGTCAGCAGATTAATTGCATTTTATAGTGCTTGTAAGCTTGCTCGTGTCATTGAAGTTTCTAGGTAGCAAGGCCCAGGTATTTCGGGCGATTTCTTAAATTTGTGACAGCCCCAATGGTAGTGGCATGGTGCATGGTTTTGCTACGGAAAATTTAATATTCATACTGTAGTTCCAATTTGGCGTAGCCCTCTACGCAGCTAACATGAGTTTTCCCTCTTGTATCTCAACTAATAAATATTTTTGAAACATTCTTCTAGGACAACATCGATCTCAGATGTATCAACAAAATTTGCTAAAAGAGTCTTGATCGCATAAATATTTTATTTAAACTGGTGACCGGTTTAGATCTGTTGTACTTATATCATCTACAGACCTTGTCCTCTATGATGGTGTGAGGACCCGGGCTGGCTGAGCAGACTACTCTAGAGATGTAATCGATTGCTTACCGGTTTTAAATAAAATATTTATACTATGAAAACTGTTTTTAGCAAATTCGACTAATAAGTTTTTGTGTCCTAGGTCTACTTGCGTGAGCCTACCTTGCTTGTATGAATTGTCCACGTTTGGGTCGCTGAGGGGATCCGCACATCTGCAATCCAGAAGGGACACCTAGGCATCGGGCGAACCACCTTGTTGTATATAACCATTCCAGACTGACTCTGTCTGTATATTGTGCCTGTTATGACTAGTCCATGTAACTATCAACAAAATTAAATTGATTTTCATTGTAGTGGGAAACTGGCCTTCATCCCTTAGTATTTCATGTAATAACTGTAACATTCTCGTTTCTCATGTTCCAACTAGTTGCTTACTGTACTGTTTGATGTTCTTGCATCTGGTCTGCTACTGCGCTGATTAATAGTTTCACGGGCCTACTATTCCCTTAATTATATGTTCTTTTGACTTCATTTCTTTAAGGCAACATTATTGATAAAATGTTACTTATCCTTGTGATTTTGATCCAGATAATTTTAGAGTGACATTTTTTGTTTGTCTAATTGTACTTAAGGGGTTGGTTCCCCGTGGTATTTTATTCAATTTTTGGCCGGCCTGAGTGGCCGTGCGGTTCTAGGCGCTACAGTCTGGAGCCGAGCGACCGCTACGGTCGCAGGTTCGAATCCTGCCTCGGGCATGGATGTGTGTGATGTCCTTAGGTTAGTTAGGTTTAATTAGTTCTAAGTTCTAGGCGACTGATGACCTCAGAAGTTAAGTCGCATAGTGCTCAGAGCCATTTGAACCATTTTTAATTTCTGTAGAAGAAAAAGTTTAACATGCGAATTTACTCTGAGCATTAGCCAGCCTGTGAAACTTGATTTTGATGTTATTAATTAGCGTCATATTACATAGTCTTGAGATTGGTAAAGCAAATTCTGAATTAACTGATGGCTTAAAGTAACCTTCTTTTAATTGATTGGCGACTCCATAGTGTCCTGTGCACTACGACCAGATAATGGGTATACTTGAAAGGAGAGTGATGGGACGAATAATATGTAGATTATCACGCCGTTAAATATGATAACAAAATTATTTATCCACACCTACAAACATTTTTGTTATGAACATTGTGCTTCACGGCATTTTAATTATTAAGTAATGGCAGTTTCCTACTGTTATTATATTTTTTATATATTTGACTCCTTAGTCTTAACGTAACATTTTACGTAAATCACGAACGTTGTACTTCTAACTTCCCACGCCAGATGGTGGGTATTATGTTTTTTAAAAACCTGTGTTACACCTAATTTCATGTTATTCATTTATTATTCTTTTTCATTATCTTTTGCTCTTTTACATGTCCTGCACTCTGACAACTTATCATCGATCTGTTATATGTTTTATAAGTTTGTTTTTGAAAAAACAATACGCCAATGTATTTTAGATATTTCCTTCCCCCTTCGTCTGCTATGTGTTGTACGTACATTTTAAATTTGAATTAGTGCACGATTCACAAATGCAGAAGAGTTATTTAGTGTTAATATCTCCCAAAACCAGTAATACTATGTCTTCACGTGACACATGTCACATAGAGGGCGTGTCAAGCCCCGTCACACCGATGTCTGCTGAACAAGTGCAGGTAAACAGCGACCTCAGTCTATGTGATCGCCGTAAGTTTATTGACACCAGAGCTTACTAATTTAAGTTATATATTACAGGTATGTTCCTAACAAGTGTTATGTTCATATGCAGATGTAATTGTGATTTTCTGTTTTATACTCTCTGATCGTAATGTAAAAATTTTTTTAACTTCTAGCACTGAAGATGGTCACTAAGTGACCGAAAATCGATTTTGCGATAATAAACAAAAATATACGACCAATGCTGTCTCTCCTTTCAAGTATACTTCTTTTAATTGACTGATTGTTTAGTTAAATTGTTGTTTTCTGAAAGGTTATGAGAAATATATTTTTGTGTTTGAAATTTAGCGCTGAATGCTACTGAACAACTTGAACCCAAGTCCTTTCATGTCAGTATTTTCCTAGAAATTTATTGCCGGCCGGTGTGGCCGTGCGGTTCTAGACGCTTCAGTCTGGAACCGCTTGACCGCTACGGTCGCAGGTTCGAATCCTGCCTCGGGCATGGATGTGTGTGATGTCCTTTGGTTAGTTAGGTTTAAGTAGTTCTAAGTTCTAGGGGAGTGATGACCACAGATGTTAAGTCCCATAGTGGTCAAAGCCATGTGAACCATCAGCCATCTAGAAATTTACTGGTGGTAATGCGCCAATTCATTCCCGTTAGGGGCATTTGCGTCACTGATGTGCAGTTTTGGAATTCCAACTCACCCTTCAGTCCCCTGTCGCTGGAGTTCGATTCGTATTGTTTTGGTACTGCCAGAATTTGCGAGTGCGATATGTCAGATGTTGTCCTCGTATTTTTGGTCACAACCTTTCGTCATGCACTTTCGTCCGGGTGGTGACAGCAGATGATGTTTTTCTGCTTTTCCTGTATGCGGTATAAATGCTCGATATGGAGCCTAACTGAAACATCATACATTTCAGCTACCTTAGTTCCGGAAGCACCCGCCATAAGGCACCAGCAATTTGCCCACGATCGAATTCACTTAGCTCCGACATAATGCACTCACAACTACACACGATTGACACTTACAACGTAATGAGGACACTGCACAGTTACCGTTCTTGATCAAATACAACAGCGCAACGTGCAAGCTTCGCGCTCTGCTTTTATGTTCAAAAATGCGTTTCTCGTGGTATTTCCATGTTTTGTCGAATCCCTGAATATTGCTGGTGATTAATTTACGCTTTACGTTTATCTGTTGTGTTCGTTAAGCTAACGAAAAAACGCCTGTAATGTATGCACTGCACTAATACAAATAAAATGCAATTTTTTGTAACCTAATGACAAAAGTTTCAAAATTTTAAACATGACTGAAGGAAAAACTGTTGAAAATCTTCACCGTAAATCATAACAGCCAAAAAGTTGCAGCATAAAGATTTATTGAAATCCTTGATCGCGGTTTTGGTATATCTAAATATACATTCATCAGAAGCAAAAATACACTGCAATCACATCATGGAGGATGTGACCTACGATATGAATCATTCGTTAAGTCTGGCAAGTCAGAATTTAATAGGTTGTTCGTCTTTATATAGTTTATGAAATTTGTACGTATTTCATATATTACTTGTAATGCACTGCATAAAATATTTACTTTTGTTTGTATGCCCTTAAGTGGTTTTCGATCGTTGATTGCCGATGTACAATTCACCAACTAAGTCTGGCACGTCAACAGTATATGTAATGTTCTTTTTACGTTGCTATCAATAGTTATACAGTGTGTAAATGTAAGTTTATCTTTGACGTCATAACAGCAGTTGTAAATTGTCAAGCTGCACTACTTTAAGTACATTCACCAATAGATGACATGTGACGCTGTAACGTTTTTGATGTGAATTCATTCCTAATGTAATTATGGAATATGACGTCTGGTTTTGTACGTGTAAAGTAAAACAACCTGAAACTTCCTGGCAGATTAAGATTAGGTGCCGGACCGAGACTCGAACTCGGGGCCTTTGCCTTTCGCGGGCAAGTGCTCTACCACCTGAGCTATCCAAGCACGACTCACGCCCCTCCTCACAGCTTTACTTCTGCTGTGAAGACAGGGCGCGAGACGTGCTTGGGTAGCTCAGATGGTAGAGCACTTGCCCGCGAAAGGCAAAGGTCCCGAGTTCGAGTCTCGGTCCGGCACACAGTTTTAATCTGCCAGGAAGTTTCATATCGGCGCACACTCCGCTGCAGAGTGAGAAGAACCTGATGACATCACACGTGTAGGTAGAATTATTCTACTGCAACGTTATTGTGCCAGTACCAGTTGTGTAACGTTTTACTGATACAAGGCGATGTAAGCAGACAACGAGATGCTCTTCCACGTTGGTTTAATCTCAGGTACTGGAAGATGACTTACGGTCGAAATTAGTTAACTCACGATTTAAATAAAGAAGTTTACATTACAGCCTACAATGGACCATGTTCTCCTTTATGAAGTATTTACTGGCTGTGAATCACAGAAAAAAAGTAAGCACTTTATTAGGTGTCCGAGGTATTTGCAAATATTTATTCAGTATAGTAGCTGCTGATCACTGAACAGTAGCAACAAGTAATGGCAGCTTCTGGTTCAAATGGTTCAAATGGCTCTGAGCACTATGCGACTTAACTTCCTAGGTCATCAGTCGCCTAGAATTTGGAACTAATTAAACCTAACTAACCTAAGGACATCACACACATCCATGCCTGAGGCAGGATTCGAACCTGTGACCGTAGCGGTCGCTCGGCTCCAGACTGTAGCGCCTAGAACCGCACGGCCACTCCGGCCGGCACAGCTTCTGGCCTCTTAGAAGACGAAGTTGCGATGGGGCACTTCAAGTAAGTCACCATGTCGGCGTCCTTAACAGAAAACCTGAGGCTTGTAGCGCTTCCTGGGCTTTTAAAAAGTTTGGAATAGTCCTGCCGTGATACATTACGGCATCCGAATATGCTAACTCCATTAGTTGTTCCCTAAGCGAAGTTGCATATGGAGAGCTATGTTGGATAAACTATGAGAGTAAACCCTGATTGTTGGAAGAGATTCTTCTAAAGATATCTCGTTCCTCCCCCCCCCTCCCCCCACCCTCCCGCGCTGGAATTCTCCTCATCGTGGCATCTAACATAGCTATTTTCGAAAGTCAAATTAGTGAGATCACAATTATTGTCAGTACAATAATGTTCAAAACCTTTAAGAGAAGCGAATTACACGTTATTTATTTGTCCAATTGTCTGAGGTAAAAAAAGGCTTATCTGTCGATATGTGAAAATCAGTGTCAAGTGAGAGCCAGAAAAAAATCCGTAAGCCAACATTACAATCGCAGCGTCTAATGACAATTTCGAGCAAGTGGGTACTACTACACCTAATATTTCCCCATGAACAATGGAACTTCCCGAGGCGGGATAGTTTGCATGCCTGATGGATACATACTAATGTAGTGTAGGTGCGTCCACAACGGAGGGGTATCTGTAAAGATTAACCCAAGCTTTCCGAAGAAGGACAGCAGCCTTTCCAGTAGTTTCGGGGGCAACAGTCTCGGTGATTGACTTACAGTATAGAACCTTGTAGCATTAGCCAACATGCCCTTATAAGAACGCGTGGTCTCTGTTCTTTCGGACATGTCCCCTTTAGTCAACATGCCCTTGCTGCGTGGTCTCTGTTCTTTCGGACATGTCCCCTTTAGTCAACATGCCCTTGCTGTGCTGGTACTGCAAATAACTGAAAGCAAGGGGGATTTACAGTTGCTATTGCTTTCCCCGAGAACATGCAGCTCTACTGTGTGGTTAAACGATGATGGCGTCCTCTTGGGTGAAATATTCTGGAGGTAAAACAGCCCCCCGTTCGGACCTCCGGGCGGAAGCTTTTCAGGAGAATGTCATCATCATGATGAACACAACTGGCATTCTATGAACTGTAGCGTGGTACGTTAGACCTCTCAATCGGGCAGTTAGTTTAGAGGATTTAAAAAAGGAAATGGATAGTTTGAAATCAGATGCAGTAGTGCGGCGGCAGGATGAATAGGACTTCTGGTCACACAAAATCAAATAGGGGCAGCACAGAGTAGCCTTTATAATGAATAAGAAATTAGGAACGTGGGGTAAGCTACTAAAAATAGCACAGTGAAGGCATTATCAGAGTCAAGACACACACTAACTACACTCCCAAACTTCGACGGATCGAACCAAGTTTTCCTTTTAGACCACTTTTCATTTTGGAGAACAGGAGGACCTCATATGGGGCTAAAATGCGATGGACTGGGGTAGATGAGAACGCGATGTCATTTTGTTTATGACCAAAAGCAGCTCGTTATCCAAGGCTGCGTGATAAGGAGAGTTTTCGTGGCGAAAGAGACAATCCTTCGATCTCCACAGTGCAGGCCGTTTTTTTTTTTTTTTTTTTCTGCGGTACCTCATGCAGCTGCTTTAGCACTTGAAGTCAATAATTCGGATTAACTGTACAGTAATTAAAGAAACAAATTCTTTAGTCTTGGTGGTGTAGCAGTCTTCTACTCGCTCGTCTTACTTGGATTCTCGGCCGTATCCATAGTATAGTTTCGGGTCCCCTGTGCTGATTTTTTACAAAAAAACCTGAGATTATCACTTTGTTCTTGCAAGTTAAAACACGCAGAAAACATGAAACAGCTGTTAAGAGAGCGAGCATTGATGCAAACTAATTTATTCCTCTGCAAGAGTGACGCCTTACCATTTTATTCAACACAGCCTTTAGAAGAGCGACCTGGCACAATAACCTGTCATTACTGCCCCAGGAAGGCACTTCTTTTACGTCCCGCGTGGTACCAATTCATAAAGACGTCATAGGACCTCGCTAAAGCTCCGTAACATCAGTCCTAATGATAGGCAGCAGCCTTGCAGTGTCAAATAACAGTATGTCAAATGTTTCGGTAGGGCAGACTTAAAGTTTTTAGAGGTATGCAGCAACTCTTGAGAAGTTACTTTGAGTAGCTTACCGTCTTTCTTCATGTTAACCTGAAGGCACTTGTTGAAGCGGCATGCCTGGCATTGGTTGCGCCGACTTACATCGACGACACATCTGCCCGCCTCTTTACAGACGTAGTCCAGGTTCCTGAAAGATGGTAAACGTACCATTATGCTGGAGCAAGATTTGTTTATTTTTAAGAAAATATCGTATGACTTCCTTAAAAACAGAGCGATGCTTTGGAACATTACTTGAATTTGTGTAGTTAAGAAGCAATCTTCGCAGAAAAATAGTTAAAAAACAAACGTGCAGTATTGCTGGAAGTAAACTATTCAAGTATCAGATTAGAAGGATTAAACAACTGCCATAGAGTCTTCCTGCTGAATCTGCTATGAGCTGAAACAAAAGCTTCTAAAACTCACGACTTATGTAGAGAACCACATCTCAAAGGTTCCTGATGTTTGTTTTATTTACCGAGCAAAAACTTTGTTTCAACCTGGAGACATCACTCAAATATAACGTAGCACCATCTCTAGCATTCTTAATGAGCTCAAATTGGCGATTTTGGTGATCCGATTTTCAAACATGTTTCGTGTGCTAACGGATCATTTCCGGATATGGTTTCCTTATCAAAACTTTATCTTGTATCCACCCTCAGTCCACCTCTGCCAGCTCCCACTCTCTGTTCATTTCCTCCTGCCCTTCGTCTCCTCCTCTCTCCTCTTTGTCAATCCACTCCTCACTCCGGTCTCTGTCAATCTGCTCATTCCACCTCTGTCCGTTTCTTCCTCCTCCCTCCAATTTCATCTTATCCCCTTTTCTTTCTGTACCCACCTCCTCCTCTCCCTTCTCGCTGTCCTTCTCCTCCTCTTCCCTTTCTCTGTCCATTCCCTCCTCCCCTTTATTCATCGCCTCCTCCCCATCTCTCTATCTCTTCTTTCCCCCACCTTTATCCTCCTCTTCTTTCCTTCTCTGTCCGTCTCCTCCCCTTTCCTCTCTCTGTCCATTTCCGCCTCTGCTACCACTGTCCATGTCCTCCTTTTATCTGTGCCTGTCTCCTCTTTCTCCCCTGGTGTCTGTCCATCTCCTCGTCTCCCCATCTCGCTCCACGTTCTCATACTCACTCCAATAGGAAGCTGGTGGTTCTTATCCCTACAGTATTTCTTTTCAGACTGTAACTAGTATGTGTACCAAATTTGATGAAAATCGTTCCAGGGGTTTAGGATGAGCTTTTTACCCTTGACTTTATCCGCAAACGCACAAGTCATATATATTTCATACATATTTAATGAATTCCACGCGTATTTATATCCATATTTCATCTTATTTTTAGCGAATTTTGCCCAGAAGGTTCATTTTCAGGCACCTCAAAGTTTATGACGTCGTTTCTTCTGAACTATGAGCTGTATAATGATATAATTTTGTAGGAACATCCAGTGGTACACGTGTCTACCGTCTGCTTAATATGTTGCCAGTAGAGTTAGTAGTAAAGAAGTAATAAACTAAAACGTCAGCTTTATGTGGCAGTTTTACAGCATGAATAGCGAAAATATAGTAAACGATCAACTTTTTTCCTTTCATAATTTTGTGGAAATCATCGTGAGAAAAAGTTTCGTAAAGGCTAGAAATTACGTGTTAAATTTGTTGCAAGTACCTAAATGTTCTCATTCTCAAATACTGGGTGACTGTGATATGGCATGAGACTGGTACGTACACTGTACCCTCGTGTCATATGCTGCACTGTTTTTCCACCCCCACCCCACCCCTTTGATAGGAGAGTGGTTCTTACTCCCACAACGGTTCTTTCCTGACAGTAAATGATGTATGTACCATGTTTGGTTGAAATCGGTCCAGCACACCATTTCAGTTAATAATACGAGGGTAATCCTAAAAGTAAGGTCACCTATATTTTATAAGTACATAGACCTGTTTATTTCTATAATGATTTACATCAGTTTACAGCCTGAACATCTACTATTTTTCGACATAATCACGATTTCTGTCGATGTGGCAGTTTTTGGACGTCCATGTCATACCAGCTCGCCGCCATGCTGTTCAGAAAGTTATGAACCTCTTCTTTCACCTCGTCGTCGGAGCTGAATCGCTTTCCGGCCAAATGTTCTTTTAACTTAGGGAACAGGTGATAGTCACTGGGCGCCAAGTCAGAACTATAGGGTGGGTAGGTGGTTATGTTCCACTGAAACTGTTGCAGGAGAGCAACGGTTTGCCGAGCGATGTGTGGGCGAGCGTTGTCATGGAGAATGTGTACGCCCTTTCTCAACATCCCTCTTCTCCGGTTCTGAATTGCCCGTTTGAGTTTTTTCAGAGTCTCACAGTACCTGTCAACGTTGTGGTGCCAGTGGCCATAAAGTCGACCAACAATACCCCTTCCAGATCCCACAAAACAGTTGTCGTGACTTTATCGGCAGGATGTGTTTGTTTGAATTTCCGCGGCTCTGGCGAAGAAGGATTCCGCCACTGGCGTGATTCTTGCTTGGTCTCAGTTGTAAAGTGGTATGCCCAGGTTTCGTCACCCGTGACAACTGAGTCTAGAAAGTTGTCCTGTTCGGCTGCAAGGCGGTGAAGAAATGCGCGGGAAACATCAACTCGTTGCCGCATGTGGTCCTCAGTCAGCATGCGTGGCACCCATCCTGCGTACACCTTCCGGTAGTTCAATGTTTCCGTTAAAATTCTATGAGCGGTGCCTCGGGAAACCTCAGGAACCAGGGTGACCCGCCGATCTTCACGCAAGCTTTGCTCAACCTTCAACACTGTCTCCTCAGAAACTGACGGTCTCCCGCTCCTTTGTTCGTCGTGAATTTCTGTCCGACAAGCTGCAAGCTCTCTACACCACTTACGAATGTTTTTGACATCTATGCACGACTCATCGTACACTTCCGTCAATTGGCGATGGATTTCAACCGAGTAACTGCGCGAAATTTGCACTTGACAGTAACATCCAACGTGAGCTCCACTCTCAACGGTTGCCAAGCCAAGACTGGTTGGTTGGTTGTTTTGGGGAAGGAGACCAGACAGCGTGGTCATCGGTCTCATCGGATTAGGGAAGGATGGGGAGGGAAGTCGGCCGTGCCCTTTCAGGGGAACCATCCCGGCATTTGCCTGGAGTGATTTAGGGAAATCACGGAAAACCTAAATCAGGATGGCCGGACGCGGGATTGAACCGTCGTCCTCCCGTGCCAAGACTGAGCGCCTCAGCGCGGCGTGCACATGTTTACACACAGCGCGTGAAGCACTCTTCATAACAGTGTGACCAACTGCCACACAAACAGACTTGTGTACTTATAAAAAAAATAGGAGACCTTGCTTTTGGGATTACCCTCGTAATGCGAAGATTAAATTTCGGTGGCAGTGCTTGCACTATTGTACCTTCTACGACAAACTCTTTCACTTTTTCATGAGAATCTCAAGTAACCCAATAAAAATTCTATCGTATTTTTTCGTATTCTTGTTTTTATAAAGCATAACTGAGATCGAAAAGTATATCTAGCTCCTGAGAGCCTAGATAAGTTCGAGTAACCGTCGTCAGCAGGACCGCCTCGGAACGATCTCATCTCTAATACACACGCCTCCACGATCTGACACATCTGAAGCATTGCTGTATATTCGCAGCCGTAATGTACACAATAAAAGGGGTGCAATCTAACCGTTTACTTTATTAAAGTGTTTTACCTTACTCTGTGAATGGAGCTAATAAAAGTCAATTGTGACAGTCAGTTTTAGTGTCCTGATTAATGCTTATTAAGTAGTTTAGTAAATAAGTTTAATAAGTCACAGCTGCAAAATACTAACACGAATTCTTTACAGACGAATGGAAAAACTGGTAGAAGCCGGCCTCGGGGAAGATCAGTTTGGATTCCGTAGAAATGTTGGAACACGTGAGGCAGTACTGACCTTACGACTTATCTTAGAAGAAAGATTAAGGAAAGGCAAACCTATGTTTCTAGCATTTGTAGACTTAGAGAAAGCTTTTGAAAATGTTGCCTGGAATACTCTCTTTCAAATTCTAAAGGTAGTAGGGGTAAAATACAGGGAGCGAAAGGCTATTTACAATTTGAACAGAAACCAGATGGCAGTTATAAGAGTCGAGGGACATGAAAGGGAAGCAGTGGTTGGAAAGGGAGCGAGACAGGGTTGTAGCCTCTCCCCGATGTTATTCAATCTGTATATTGAGCAAGCAGTAAAGGAAACAAAAGAAAAATTCGGAGTAAGTATTAAAATGAATGGAGAAGAAAAACAGTGTCTTGAAAGAAGGATATAAGATGAACATCAACAAAAACAAAACGAGGATGATGGACTGTAGTCGAATTAACTCTGGTGATGCTGAGGGAATTAGATTAGGAAATGAAACACTTAAAGTAGTAAAGGAGTTTTGCTATTTGGGGAGCAAAATAACTGTGATGGTCGAAGTAGAGAGGATATAAAATGTAGACTGGCAATGACAAGGAAAGCGTTTCTGAAGAAGAGAAATTTGTTAACATCGACTAATAATTTAAGTGTCAGGAAGTCGTTTCTGAAAGTATTTGTATGGAGTGTAGCCATGTAAGGAAGTGAAACATGGACGATAATTAGTTTGGACAAGAAGAGAGTAGAAGCTTTCGAAATGTGGTGCTACAGAAGAATGCTGAAGATTAGATGGGTAGATCACATAACTAATGAGGAGGTATTGTATAGAATTGGGGAGAAGAGAAGTTTGTGTCACAACTTGACAAGAAGAAGGGACCGGTTGGTAGGATATGTTCTGAGGCATCGAGGGATCACCAGTTTAGTATTGGAGGGCAGCGTGAATGGTAAAAATCGTAGAGGGAGACCAAGAGATGAATACACTAAGCAGATTCAGAAGGATGTAGGTTGCAGTAGGTACTGGGAGATGAAGAGGCTTGCACAGGATAGAGTACCACGGGGAGCTGCATCAAACCAGTCTCAGGACTAGAGACCACAACAAAAACAAGTAAGATCATGCCTCCCCAGTGGTGATGCGGTGTTACAGGAAGACAGAGCCTCTGTTCACACAGCTAGAATCGTCCAGGACTGGCTTTGTGATCATGGTGATGAACTGCCGGGTATCCCCTGTCCACCATAATCACTAGATCTCAATATTATTGAGCCCTTGTGTTGTACTTGGAGAGGAGGGCGCGTGATCGCTGTCCACTTCCATCATCGTTACCTGGGCTTGCCACCATTGTGCGGGAGGAATGGTAGAAGATTTAGTGCTAGATTAGCCATGTAGCAAGAATTAGCAGATGCCACAGGCGCCGCGTAAGAGGGACCTGCGTGCCTGGATGCAAAAGAAAACTATAAAATAAAAAATTTTAAAAATACTGTCAAGTTAGAAATGAATGCTATTCTACCTACCGTCAAAGGCAAGGACTGTCGTATCCGAATCGACAACGAGTAGTTCAAAAATGGTTCAAATGGCTCTGAGCACTATGGGACTTAACATCTGAGGTCAACAGTCCCCTAGAACTTAGAACTACTTAAACCTAACTAACCTAAGGACATCACACACATCCATGCCCGAGGCAGGATTTGAACCTGCGACCTTAGCAGCCACGTAGTTCCGGACTGAAGCGCCTAGAACCACTCGGCCACAGCGGCCGGCCTACAATGAGTAGTAACAGTTTTAGCTCATTTCTAAATGTGAGCGGTGACCACAATAAACTTCAGTCTGGAACCGCGCGACCGCTACGGTCACAGGTTCGGATCCTGCCTCGGGCATGGATGTGTGTGATGTCCCTAGGTTCGTTAGATTTAAGTAATTCTAGGGTTCTAGCGGACTGATGACCTCAGCAGTTAAGTCCCATAGTGCTCAGAGCCATTTGAACCATTTTAACCACAATAAACATTATGCGTCGTAAGTTAACACCGTTGACTTCCATCGGAATTCCCTAACGTTATCAGAGCTAAGCATAATAACCCAACAGCATGTTCTATGAGCAAGATACACTGAGGTGACGAAAGTCGCGGGATACCTCCTAATATCGTGACGGACCTCCTTTTGCCCGGCCTAGTGCAGCAATTCGACGTGGCACGGACTCAATAAGTCGATGGAGGTCCCCTACAGAAATATTGAACTGTGCTGCCTCTGGAGCCGTTCACAACTGTGAAAGTGCTGCCGGTGCAGGATTTTTTGCACTAACTGGCCTCTAGATTATGTCTCATAAATGTTCCATGGGATTCATGTCGGGCGATCTGGGTGGCCAAATCATCTACATCTACATTTATACTGCGCAAGTCACCCAACGGTGTGTGGCGGAGGGCACTTTACGTGCCACTGTCATTACCTCCCTTTCCTGTTCCAGTCGCGTATGGTTCGCGGGAAGAATGACTGCCGGAAAGCCTCCGTGCGGACTCGAATCTCTCTAATTTTACATTCGTGATCTCCTCGGGAGGTATAAGTAGCGGTAAGCAATATATTTGATACGTCATCCAGAAACGCACCCTCTCGAAACCGGGACAGCAAGCTACACCGCGATACAGAGCGACTCACTTGTAGAGTCTGCCACTTGAGTTTGGTAAACATCTCCGTAACGCTATCACGGTTACCAAATAACCCTGTGACGAAACGTGCCGCTCTTCTTTGGATCTTCTCTATCTCCTCTGTCAACCCGACCTGGTACGGATCCCACACTGATGAGCAATACTCAAGTATAGGTCGAACGAGTGTTTTGTAAGCCACCTCCTTTGTTGATGGACTACATTTTCTAAGGACTCTCCCAATGAATCTCAACCTGGCACCCACCCTACCAACAATTAATTTTATATGATCATTCCACTTCAAATCGTTCCGTACGCGTACTCCCAGATATTTTACAGAAGTAACTGCTACCAGTGTTTGTTCCGCTATCATATAATCATACAATAAAGAATCCTTCTGTCTGTGTATTCGCAATACATTACATTTGTCGATGTTAAGAGTCAGTTGCCACTCCCTGCACCAAGTGCCTATCCGCTGCAGATCCTCCTGCATCTCGGCACAATCTTCTAATGCTGCAACTTCTCTGTATACTACAGCATAATCCGCGAAAAGCCGCATGGAACTTCCGACACTATCTACTAGGTCATTTATATATATTGTGAAAAGCGATGGTCCCATAACACTCCCCTGTGGCACGCCAGAGGTTACTTTAACGTTTGTAGACGTCTCTCCATTGATAACAACATGCTGTGTTCTGTTTGCTAAAAACTCTTCAATCCAGCCACACAGCTGGTCTGATATTCCGTAGGCCCTTACTTTGTTTATCAGGCGACAGTGCGGAACTGTATCGAACGCCTTCCGGAAGTCAAGAAAAATAGCATCTACCTGGGAGCCTGTATCTAATATTTTCTGGGTCTCATGAACAAATAAAGCGAGTTGGGTCTCACACGATCGCTGTTTGCGGTATCCATGTTGATTCCTACATAGTAGATTCTGGGTTTCCAAAAACGACATGATACTCGAGCAAAAAACATGTTCTAAAATTCTACAACAGATCGATGTCAGAGATATAGGGCTATAGTTTTGCGCATGTGCTCGACGACCCTTGTTGTAAACTGGAACTATCTGTGCTCTTTTCCAATCATTTGGAACCTTCCGTTCGTATTGTCCAGAAACTTCTTCAAACCTATCGTGTACAGTTGTGGCCGGTCATCGTTGTTTGGGAACATGAAATCCATCAATAGCTGCAAACGGTGTCCAAGTAGCCGAACACAGCCAGAACCCAATTCGTGCCATGTGAACACAGCCCACACTATTATGGAGTCACTACCAGCTTGCACAGTGCCTTTTTGACCACTTGGGTCCATGGCTTCGTGGGGTCTGTAGTACGCACGAACCCTACCATCAAATCTTACAGCTGAAATTGGGACTCATCCGACAAAGCCGCGGTTTTCCAGTCAGGGTCCAATCGATACGGTCACGAGCCCAGGAGAGACCGTACAGGCGGTGTCGTGCTGTTTGTTAGCAAAGGCACGCGTGTCGGTCGTCTGCTGCCACAGCCAATTAACGCCACATTTCGCCGCAGTTTCCTACCGGATACGTTCGTCTTGCGACCCACGTTGATTTCTGCGGTTATTTCAGGCAGTGTTTCTTATCTGTTAGCATTGACAATTCTACACACACTCCGCTGCTCTCGTTTGTCACGTGAAGGCCGTCAGCCACTGGACTGTCCGTGGTGAGAGGTAATCCCTGAAATTTGGTATTCTCGACGAACTATTGATACCGTGGATCTCGGAAAATTGAATTTCCTAAAGGTTTACGAAATGAAATGTCCCACGCGTCTAGCTCCAACCACCATCCCGCGTTCAAAATCTGTTAATACCCGTCGCGCACCTGTAATCACCTTGGAAACTTTTTGACTTGAATCACCTGAGTACAAATGACGGCTCCGCCAACGTCCTACCCTTTTATAACTTGTGTAAGCGGTACTACCGCGATCTGTATATGCGCATATCTCTATCCCATGGCTTTTGTAACCTAAGTCTATATAACAATGTAGTGTTAGCGTTATAATTCGCTTACTTCTGAATACAGTAAAGATTTATATGTCACTGAGACATCAGCGTAGAATCGAGTTTTGAAACCACTTTTACAGTGACATAGGATTTGCTGTACGGAAGTACTAAGGAATGACGAGATACGTTTGAAGTTCTCTAACGCTATAGATACAGCAATAAGGAATAGCGCAGTAGGCAGTACAGTTGAAGAGGAATGGACATCTCTAAAAAGGGCTATCACAGAAGTTGGGAAGGAAAACATAGGTACAAAGAAGGTAGCTGCGAAGATACCATGGGTAACAGAAGAAATACTTCAGTTGATTGATGAAAGGAGGAAGTACAAACACGTTCCGGGAAAATCAGGAATACAGAAATACAAGTCGCTGAGGAATGAAATAAATAGGAAGTGCAGGGAAGCTAAGACGAAATGGCTGCAGGAAAAATGTGAAGACAGCGAAAAAGATATGATTGTTGGAAGGACAGACTCAGCATACAGGAAAGTCAAAACAACCTTTGGTGACATTAAAAGCAACGGTGGTAACATCAAGAGTGCAACGGGAATTCCACTGTTAAATGCAGAGGAGAGAGCAGACAGGTGGAAAGAATACATTGAAAGCCTCTTTGAGGGTGAAGATTTCTCATGTGATAGAAGAAGAAACAGGAGTAGATTTAGAAGAGACAGGGGATCCAGTATTAGAATCGGAATTCAAAAGAGCTTTGGAGGACTTACGGTCAAATAAGGCAGAAGGGATAGATAACATTCCATCAGAATTTCTAAAATCATTGGGAAAAGTGGCAACAAAACGACTATTCACGTTGGTGTGTAGAATATACAGGGTGTTTCAAAAATGACCGGTATATTTGAAACGGCAATAAAAACTAAACGAGCAGCGATAGAAATACACCGTTTGTTGCAACATGCTTGGGACAACAGTACATTCTCAGGCGGACAAACTTTCGAAATTACAGTAGTTACAATTTTCAACAACAGATGGCGCTGCAAGTGATGTGAAAGATATAGAAGACAACGCAGTCTGTGGGTGCGCCATTCTGTACGTCGTCTTTCTGCTGTAAGCGTGTGCTGTTCACAACATGCAAGTGTGCTGTAGACAACATGGTTTATTCCTTAGAACAGAGGATTTTTCTGGTCTTGGAATTCCACCGCCTAGAACACAGTGTTGTTGCAACAAGACGAAGTTTTCAACGGAGGTTTAATGTAACCAAAGGACCGAAAAGCGATACAATAAAGGATCTGTTTGAAAAATTTCAACGGACTGGGAACGTGACGGATGAACGTGCTGGAAAGGTAGGGCGACCGCGTACGGCAACCACAGAGGGCAACGCGCAGCTAGTGCAGCAGGTGATCCGACAGCGGCCTCGGGTTTCCGTTCGCCGTGTTGCAGCTGCGGTCCAAATGAAGCCAACGTCCACGTATCGTCTCATGCGCCAGAGTTTACACCCCTATCCATACAAAATTCGAACGCGGCAACCCCTCAGCGCCGCTACCATTGCTGCACGAGAGACATTCGCTAACGATATAGTGCACAGGATTGATGACGGCGATATGCATGTGGGCAGCATTTGGTTTACTGACGAAGCTTATTTTTACCTGGACGGCTTCGTCAATAAACAGAACTGGCGCATATGGGGAACCGAAAAGCCCCATGTTGCAGTCCCATCGTCCCTGCATCCTCAAAAAGTACTGGTCTGGGCCGCCATTTCTTCCAAAGGAATCGTTGGCCCATTTTTCAGATACGAAACGATTACTGCATCACGCTATCTGGACATTCTTCGTGAATTTGTGGCGGTACAAACTGCCTTAGACGACACTGCGAACACCTCGTGGTTTATGCAAGACGGTGCCCGGCCACATCGCACGGCCGACGTCTTTAATTTCCTGAATGAATATTTCGATGATCGTGTGATTGCTTTGGGCTATCCGAAACATACAGGAGGCGGCGTGGATTGGCCTCCCTATTCGCCAGACATGAACCCCTGTGACTTCTTTCTGTGGGGACACTTGAAAGACCAGGTGTACCGCCAGAATCCAGAAACAATTGAGCAGCTGAAGCAGTACATCTCATCTGCATGTGAAGCCATTCCGCCAGACACGTTGTCAAAGGTTTCGGGTAATTTCATTCAGAGACTACGCCATATTATTGCTACGCATGGTGGATATGTGGAAAATATCGTACTATAGAGTTTCCCAGACCGCAGCGCCATCTGTTGTTGAAAATTGTAACTACTGTAATTTCGAAAGTTTGTCTGCCTGAAAATGTACTGTTGTCCCAAGCATATTGCAACAAACGGTGTATTTCTATCGCTGCTCGTTTAGTTTTTATTGCAGTTTCAAATATACCGGTCATTTTTGAAACACCCTGTATGAGTCTGGCGATATACCATCTGACTTTCGGAAAAGCATCATCCACACAATTCCGAAGACGAAAAGAGCTGACAAGTGCGAGAATTATCGCACAATCAGCATATCAGCTCGTGCATCGAAGCTGCTTACAACAATAATATACAGAAGAATGGAAAAGAAAATTGAGAATGCGCTAGGTGACGATCAGATTGGCTTTAGGAAAAGTAAAGGGACGAGAGAGGCAATTCTGACGTTACGGCTAATAATGGAAGCAAGGCTAAAGAAAAATCAAGACACTTGCATAGGATTTGTCGACCTGGAAAAAGCGTTCGACAATATAAAATGGTGCAAGCTGTTCGAGATTCTGAAAAAAGTAGGGGTAAGCTATAGGGAGAGACGGGTCATATACAATATGTACAACAACCAAGAGGGAATAATAAGAGTGGGCGATCAAGAACGAAGTGCTCGTATTAAGAAGGGTGTAAGACAAGGCTGTAGCCTCTCGTCCCTACTCTTCAATCTGTACATCGAGGAAGCAATGATGGAAATAAAAGAAAGGTTCAGGAGTGGAATTAAAATACAAGGTGAAAGGATATCAATGATACGATTCGCTGATGACATTGCCATCCTGAGTGAAAGTGAAGAAGAATTAAATGATCTGCTGAACGGAATGAACAGTCTAATGAGTACACGGTATGGTTTGAGAGTAAATCGGAGAAAGACGAAGGTAATGAGAAGTAGTAGAAATGACAACAGCGAGAAACTTAACATCAGGATTGATGGTCACGAAGTCAATGAAGTTAAGGAATTCTGCTACCTAGGCAGTAAAATAACCAATGACGGACGGAGCAAGGAGGACATCAAAAGCAGACTCGCTATGGCAAAAAAGGCATTTCTGGCCAAGAGAAGTCTACTAATATCAAATACCGGCCTTAATTTGAGGACGAAATTTCTGAGGATGTACGTCTGGAGTACAGCATTGTATGGTAGTGAAACATGGACTGTGGGAAAACCGGAACAGAAGAGAATCGAAGCATTTGAGATGTGGTGCTATAGACGAATGTTGAAAATTAGGTGGACTGATAAGGTAAGGAATGAGGAGGTTCTACGCAAAATCGGAGAGGAACGGAATATGTGGAAAACACTGATAAGGAGAAGGGACAGGATGATAGGACATCTGCTAAGACATGAGGGAATGACTTCCATGGTACTAGAGGGAGCTGTAGAGGGCAAAAACTGTAGAGGAAGACAGAGATTGGAATACGTCAAGCAAACAATTGAGGACGTAGGTTGCAAGTGCTACTCTGAGATGAAGAGGTTAGCACAGGAAAGGAATTGGTGGCGGGCCGCATCAAACCAGTTAGTAGACTGATATGAACAAAAAAAAAAATAGATTTGCTGCTAGGTTTCACACCGTGCAGTCATCCACTGTGTTTAGCCCCGTTTGTGAAAATGTGAGAAACTGAACTATTAAAAATAACACGAGTTTACCCAGTAGCTCCTTACCATATTGGGTAAGGTTCTAGGCTCATAAGCCAAAGGTCAGGCGTTCAATATAAAACGGTAATTTTTTTTTTAAATCCTTTACAAAATGACTGTCATCTCTATTCTTATTCGTATAATTTAATTTCAAATATAACCATTTTTTAAATTTAATTTATAATCATTGAGTGCCTCATCCCAGCCATTGCATTAACTTCATTATTTCGCACAAATTTCAAACAGTACAGTTTTATTTAAAAATTGTGATTGTATTGAGACTGCATTTATATCTTCTCATGGTGCGAAAAGGATTTATGTCTTAAATGTTTGTATGACGATAACTGTCCAAGAAGATGTACATATGGTTTCGGGACCAAAGTGTTGTTTTGTAAAGTGCTGTGTTACTTTATATCCTAAACTTTGAGGTCTGAAGCAAACCAATGGCTTCTTCTTAGTAGTTGCTATGGGTTTCGCGCTGGCTTAATCCGGCACTGATAAGGTACCCTTATATATATAGGGTTTCTTGTGCTGCACATCTCCTCCTAAACCACTGCACCGAATTCAATAAAACTTGGTACACACATATCTTACTGTCAAGCAACGATCTGCATGGGGGTAGGAACCACCTATCTATCATAGTTCAGAAGGTATGTTGTCAAACACAATGAGATGCGTGAAAGACTGCGGCATCGTCCTTGACCTTTATATTTATCACCTCTGTGATACTAAATCTATTTCCAATCAATTTCGCAGCCAGTATCGACGTATACTGCTAATTGAACCTTCAAAATTGAATCATTGTACAATACATTGTTCAGGAGATATGTCATAAACACGGAGATGCGTGAAAAGTTGCCGCTTGAACATTTAAATTTATTACTCCTCTGCTACCAACTCGATTGGCAACATATTTCACAGACAATATCTATATATGCCGCTGAATGTACCTACACAAGTATATCACATACGACACATAATTCAAGAGATATGACGTCATAAACAGTGATATATGTGAAAAAATTCCGCATCGTGCATGAAGTTTTAATACGTTTATTCTGTACTGCTAAGACACTCCCCCTACAGTCGAATCATCTTAAGGAAACCCCCGACACCTGTCAGCGGTTTCGACAGCTTTAAGCTGCGAAGCGCAAGCGGCTGTAGGCGGAAACAATAGCCGTCCATAGAGCTATGAAGAGGCGTTGCGTAGAGACGTTTACAGAATCGCGTTGCAGACAGCGAACAGCTGTGCCCAGACCACAGAAACTGTACGGGACACTATACTTGTACATCTGTCGTTGCACGCACTCCGTCTAATGCCAGACACATGTTCGTAGGAACTTCTACCTCAATTTCCAGCCAGAAATCCGTCCTCGCAGTTTGTCGGTTTTATTAATGTTCACCCTGTATGTGGCATGTGATATAGAAACTCTGGCATCTAGAGGGTTGGATCCCCTCCTTCGAAAGCGTCAGATTGCAAAGCCTGGGCTCCTCTCAGGGTGGAATCTCCGTCTTCGAAGATTGTGTGTGTTTGTCTGTCTGTCTGTCTGTCTGTCTGCCCGCTGCTGTCGCTGTTCGTTCGTTCGTCCGTCCGTCCGTCCGTCCGTCCGCCTGCTGGCTGTCCATCGCCGTCGTCGTAACCGCTGCCGCCGCCGCCGCCGCCGCCGCCGCCGCCTGCTGTTCGTCCGTCTGTTCGCCGCCGACGCCGACGCCGCCTGCTGTTCGTCCGTCTGTTCGCCGCTGCCCATCGCCGACGCCGACGCCGCCTGCTGCACGTCCGTCTGTCCGTCGCCGTTCGTCTGCAATGAGTACTCCCACCTCCACCGTCATCTACACCTCCCCCTCCCCCTCTCCCACAGTCACTTCCTGGAGTGCCGCCTCTGGCCTCCCTCCTTCCACCTCCCCTTCCCTTCCCCCACTTACCCACCCCCCTATCTCCTCCCCTGCTGTATCCCCACACCTCTACACCCTTCCTCCAGCCTCCACACCCTCAACAGCTCCCACTACTACCCCCGCCCTCACGTACGCTTCTGTTGCCGCCTCTGCTGCCGCCCCTCAGGTGGTTGGCTTCCCCTCTCTCACCGACCCCGTCGCTTCGTCTTCTGCATCTTCCGCACGCATCACGTCGCGCCGAGCCACCATCGCCACCACTGAACCAGCTGCTTCTCCCGGTGCCTCCACTACGCCACAGGGATCTGCCACCTGCCACCTCCCTCTCCTCCCCGTCCCTCTCCCCTCCTCCCAACCTCCAGTCTCCAAAAAACCCCAAAAGCGCGTCCTTACCGACTCTGCTCCCGCCACTTCCCACGAAAAATCAACACCACCTCCCCCTCCCCCTGCCGTCACCATGGACACCACCCCTCCTCCTGCCACCCCTACCTTGGCCCCCACCCTCCACACCTTTGTCCTGTCAACTCCCGATCCTAAGTTCCTCGACGCTCGTACCCTCACCAAGGAAATACGAAAGTACTTACCTGGTGCTCCCATCTCCCAACTCATTCCCCGCAGGGACTCAGTCCTTATCAAGTCCCCGTCCCCATCCTTTCACACAGACCTCCTGCGAAAACTCCCACGAGTTATGTTTGGCCCCCAAGCCTCTCTGACACCCTTCCTTTCCGCTTCCACTCCTCGTCAGCCCCAGCCTCCCCGTCGCCCCCCCACCTACACCGCTGTGATCACCAAGCTCAGCCCGGTGATCATAGAGGATGAAGTGTTGGTTGAACTGAACTCCCGCCCGGACTTGGAAATCCGCTCTGCCCGCCGTATCCACAATGCCTCTGGTCCCACGTACCTCATGCGGGTATTCTCAGAGTCTGCCCCATCCATAGACCATCTCCTCACCCAGGGTGCCCTGATATAGGACCGTCGCCACCCTGTTGAATCCTCCAAATCCCCTCCCCAATCCTACCGTTGCCAGCGGTGCCTGATGTACAATGACCACCTGACTCCCAACTGCAAAAACCCCCCCACCTGTCCCCATTGCAAGGCCTCCCACTTTCTCAAGAACTGCCCCAACCTCGCTGCTCCTCCTTCCTGTAATACCTGCAATGGCCCCCATCCCACATACTCCCACAAATGTAAACTAAACCCCCTCCAGCCACCCCTGAACTTACAGTCCCAGTTCGTCCTGTCGATCCTCCTGTCCATCCTAACAATTCCCTCCGTCCACCCCCCACAGCCGAGGACATCATCTGGTTCTTTACCGTTGTACTCCAAAACATTCACCCTTTTCAGCGCCCGCACACCTTCCAACAAATATCCCTTGCTGCTCGCTCTGTTTTCCACCTGAACACCTTCGCCACTTACTCCCACAACCAAGCCCACTTCACCTTCACCCGCCTCGACACCCTAGTTTAAGTCTCTTCCCTTCCCTCTCTTCCTCCCCTCCTTCCCGTCATGGCGTGGCACGAGTCTCGCATCCTCTTCCAGAACATTCGCTCCTTCCGCTCCAACAAATACCTCCTCATGCACACCCTCTCCCACCACCAGGTCGACACCTTCCTCTTGAACGAAACCTTTCTCCAGCCCCACCATTCTATCCGCACCTCCCCCTATATCCTCCACCGCACTGATGCTCCTGGTCCTCGTGCGCAGGGTGGAGGCGCAATTGGCCACCTTAAGCATATCCCCGTCCGGCCACAACCTCTCCTCAATGACCCCACTGAATACCTTATCCTTAGCGTCTTCTTCCCCTCCCTCACCATTACCTGTGCCACCATCTATGTCCGCTCCACTGCTCCTCTTCCTTATGATTTCATCTCACACATTGACCACACCTTCTCCACCTATGTGATTGCTGCCGACCTCAACATCCATAGCCGCACTCCTGCTGCCCTTCGGCGGTGGCGTCAATTCCTCTCCACAATCCAGGGTGACCTTGTTCCCATTCCCCAGCACACCCGACCCGAAAGTAACACCACCCCCGATGTTGTCATTGCCTCCGCCAACCTCCTTGGGCGTAACACTGTTGCCGTCCTTGACCCCACAGGTAGCAATCACCTCCCTGTCCTTCTCACCATAACGTCTGCAAACCGCCCCCCTCCGGCTCCGCAACCTGCACCCCCTCCCAAGGTCGTCCATGACTATCGCCGTGCCAACTGGGATGCCTACCGGGACTCCATCTCCACCCAGGTCGAAAGCCACCCTCTTACCTATCGCCATCCTGATGACATCATCCGCGCCTCGTCCTTCCTTCAGACGGTAATTACTGACGCCGTGGAGGCCCATGTTCCTACTAAAACCATCCACCCACACCGCCCCACTCTCCCTCCGCAGGCTGTCCTCCTCCTCCGTGAATCCCGCCGCCTCTATCGCTCCTTCCTCCGCACTCGTGACAGAGATACACTCCAACGCCACCGGCAAATACAGCGACACGTACGGAACCTTATTACAGCAACGAAACGCCGGGACTGGCGCCAGACCTGCACACGACTCTATGCCACCCTCCATATCAACTCCTCCAAGTACTGGTCCACCTTCCATCGTCTTACTGGTTCCCTTTCCGCTCCCCACTACCCCCTTCTCCATAACGATCGCCCCCTTCCAGACAACCTCAGTAAGGCCAACCACTTCGCTTCCCACCTTTCCAAGGTCTTCTCCATCCCCGATGATCCACACTTTGATTATTCTCTTTTCCCCACCGTCATGGAACGTGCTGATACCTCAGTCGCTCCACTAGTCTCCACTAGTCTCCAGTACTTGGGGCAGTTGCCCCCCTCCGACGTCAACACTCCCATCACAGCACAAGACATTAAACTTCTCCTCCAGTCCAAACGCAACACGGCCCCTGGTCACGACTGTGTCACCTACCGTCACCTTCGAGAAAGCCCCTATTGCTTCCTAACTGTCCTCGCCCATCTCTATAATGTCATCCTCTCTACAGGCTTCTACCCTGACCTGTGGAAGACCTCCCGCGTCCTCCTATTCCTCAAACCCAACAAACCCCCTTCTGCCGCCTCTTCCTATCGTCCCATCTGCCTCACCTCCGTCTTCAGTAAGGTCTTTGAATCCATCCTCTCCCACCGTATCCATCAGCACCTTGCTCAACACCACCTCCTCCCCCTTACCCAGTGTGGCTTCCGACCCTCCTTCTCTGCTGACGACCAACTCCTCAACCTTGTTCACCTTCTGTCCCTCCAGCTCAACTCCCATCGCTCCGCCATTTTTGTTTCCCTTGACCTCCAAAATGCCTATGACCATGTATGGCATCCTGGTCTCCTCTTTAAACACCAAACCTACACCCTGCCTATCAATTTTGTCCATCTGGTCGCTTCCTTCCTCTCGCACCGTCCTTCCTATGTCACCCTCCACAACACCAACTCCCGTATCTTTTATCCCACGGCTGGCGTCCCCCTAGGGTTCTGTCCTCTCCCCTCTCCTTTAGCTCTTGTATACAGCTGATATGCCCAAGCCACCCCCACCAGTCCACCTTCTCCAATATGCTGATGACACCGCCTTCCTGGCTCTCTATCCTACCCTTCAACGGTCTCAACATACCCTCCAAACCCACCTTAACCAGTTCACCACTTGGTGCAACCAGTGGCTCCTCCGTCTCAACCCCTCCAAAACCCAGGCAATCATCATAGGCCGCAACACTCGCTCCTTTCGCCTCCATGATTTCTACCTCACCCTTTATGGTCGTCCTATCCAACTCACCCCCACCCTGAAATACCTTGGCCTCACCCTTGACTGACACCTCACCTGGACCCCTCATCTCCTGACCATCCAGCAGAAAGCCCATTCCCGCCTCCGCCTGCTGAAACTCTTGTCCGGCCGGACATGGGGATTGCATCCTTCTACCATCCTCCACACCTACAAATCCCTCATCCGTCCTATCCTCTGTTATGTCAGCGTCGCCTGGATCTCCGCCCCCACCCGCTTTTACAAGGCCCTCCAAATCCTTGAACGCCATGCGCTCCGCCTTGCCTTCCGTATCCGCCTTCCTTCCCCCACACGGCTCCTGTATGAACTGATCCCCTTCCCCCACCTCCTCTTGTTCCTCCAACATCTCCGCATCCTTTACATTGTTCGCAGGGTTGATCCCCCCCACCCTCTGGTTTCCTCCTTCCTCTCCACCCCCGCCCGTTGCCGCGCCTCTATCGCTGTATCCCTCCCTCTCTCCACCTCCACACCCTCCATCTCCTTCATCAGGGCAATTTCCAACGCCTCCCTCTCCCGGATGACGAACTTCGCAGTGACATATACCCTTCCTTCCAACTATAACCCCCCCTTGTTCCCCCCCCCCCCTCCCCAGGGCCCCCTTCTCCTCTTTCCTCCTCCTCCCAGAGCGGATTTTCCTCCATCCCCCCCTCCCCTGAGACCCTGCACCCCATACTTACCTCTCTCCTTCCCACATCCCTCCCTACCTGGCTCTCCTCCGCGTGCCCCCCATTCCCCTCCCCCATCTCTTCCCCTCCCTCCCTTCTTCAGGTCTCCCTCATCTCCTTGAACCTGGCAGATCCTCTGTCTTGATCCTCATCAGTGTGCGACATCAGTGTTGTGTTTAGTGCTGTTTCTCGTGTACGTCAAGAGGTGTGATTTTAATTGTGTACTGCCTTGAGGTTCGCTGTCAGTGTTACGTTGTGTGCTTTGCCATCCGTCAACACCTTTATGCCCCAGTCATACTGTGCCTTGTGTTCTTTTAATCGTCGCAGTGTGTGGCTTTTTGTGTGTGCTACTTTTAAACAGTTTTTTATCTCCATTTTACAGTCACCCTGTTTTTTTCTTTGTCTATTGCCTTCCATGATGTTCTCCCTTTTTATATCTATGTTCGCCTTCTTCTCTCCTTTGCTGTTTTTAAATGTCTTCTATTGTTTTGTTCTATGTCTTTCGGCTGAAGAGCAGCGCATATGCTGCTGCCAGCCCGCCCCGTTGGGGAATTGAAATACAATAAAGAAAAAAAAAAAAAAAGAAACTCTGGGTCTAGTGAAGCAGGGAATACAACCAGTCGGCTTTGACCAATGACGTCAGAATTGGCCAGAGAGCATTTATTACACAGATGAAAGAGCTGACAAGAATGTTTAGAAACAAAAGAATACGAGAGACAAAAATATAGTTGACATATATAAAGGCCAGTAGCATTTTCACGTTAAGGATATCGCGTGTTTGTATCGTATTATTTCTCTGGAAAATGAAAGGGGAAAAATGGATGGAAAATACATCACGTCACATATATATATATATATATATATATATATATGAGTTATATCTCGAACCTCATTCGAACTGTATTGCTTAAGTGCAGTTCGGGATACAAGTTTGGCGTACGTCGATTTCTTCGTTTTCACTATCATTAGTGTCCTGATGTTCAGTTGAACGATGTATGCCCCGCTTCACCTAACCCTAAATGAAGCACGGGATAGAAATTTTACATGTGTTATTTATTTCGCCTCCGCTAGCACAAACAGTCTGTTCTTACGTAGATATCAGCACTACCGATGGCAGAACGAGCTAGGTACATAATATTTGTATACCATGCTTCCATTGGCCTCTATATATGTACACTGCTAACGAAAACGTGGAAATGGACGTACGTTACATTTGCAACCTGTACATCAGTTGAACTACACGAAGAGGCAATAAGACAACACACATACAATTTGTATCCCGTACTTCACTATGGGGTAGAGTTTTTTTTCCGCCTTCGATGCTAATAGTATCCCATTCTTTACTTGAGCTATGTAGCTATACACAACATTTGTATCCTGCACTCCAGTTGACATATACTGGTAAATCTCATCTATGTTACATATGTCGTTCTTTTCGAATACGTTGTGCCAGTGTAAAGGTCAACTGAAGGACGGGATACAAATTGCAGTTGTGTCGGCCGTTTCGCCTTCAATATTGCTAGTACAGACTCGAAAAAATTGTACTGATACTAGTGCTGGGAAACGAAATAAGAACAACAGCTGAGAAAAAGACAATGCGAGAGCAGGAACTGATATTGTTTTTAGGGTTCCCGCAGGTCACCATTACACAGCCACACAGGATATCTCAAACATCAACAGTAAGTGATTTTCATAACGTCTCTCAAGGCGAGCTTAGATTTTTCGAACCACGTCCCTCTTCTAATGGAGCGACACAACCTATCTCTGCTGCAGCGCCATAAGAATAAGTCGTGAGTACGGCGACGAGATACACTTACGAGGCGCATATGTTCGCCGCACTCACGACATCGAACGTACTCAGCAATGAGACCACACATTTGCACAAAACAAATCGTGGCCAACATGTCGTCGCCCACAGCCTCTCGTAAATCATCAAGGTTCATTGCAACAGATAAATCCATAACTACAAACGAAAATGAGATACTAAAAATTGTTCTAAAATAATAAACTAATAGTCCAAAGTACCTCAATATCACTACGAATGAAATTAAGTACCGAATGAATTAGAAACAACCAAACAATATAATAAATGCACACTAAGAAGATTTTCAGCAATATGAAGCGATCTCTCTTAAAATCACATTCAATTATTTTAATGTGCAATGATACCGCTTATCCGGAACATAGAACTGTTTTATTATCTATGGTTCGAAGTGCTTACTATCTATGAGTAATGTATGACGTCATTGGTCAAAGCCGAAGGGTTGTATCAACACCGACTCGAAGGAAGGCCTCGGCGCTTGTTGGTGACGTCACGTCAGCTAGGCACGGCGAACGCTAGGTCTGTTGCAGGCAGAAACGCCTGGGCGTGCTTATCGCTATAAATCTCTTATTTTTGGACAAAATGTTTGGTATTGTTTTGGATTCAGCAGTTTTATTTAGATGAAAGATTTTCTTACTATCATAAAACAACAAAGGAAGTTCATAGTTCTGTATTACTGAATCCTGTCGAAACAAACGTAGATCAATATGAGAAGATGTTTTGCCCCATTGCAAGCTTCGGAAATTTTACATTCAAGTAACTGTATTTACTTGATCCATTTTGCTATAGAAACGTACCCCAACACCTTTACAATTAACTCGTTTCTTTTATTTATTTATTTATTTTCGTTTGACATCGTCACTGGAAATGTGAACTAATTTACATGTGTAAATGTCCAACTGTTGCCAGTCATTAGATTACAGTCGTTTTCAACGAAAGGAATTCTAAACAGGAAACAAAATAGCTTCATACGTCGAAAATACTGCTGAGCTTAAATTTTTTAAACATGCACATTAGAAAAGATAAATATTCCCCTCTTGCAAATGAAAGGAGAAACTTTATAAGATAAAAAAATTTTATTTGATAAAACAAGTATCGCTCTTTTGCCTCTTCTTCTGTCCCCCACCCCCTCCCACAACGTGTACAATCGCAAGATGTTTCATTAATATTCAGTGCTCCTCACCCCATAGTCAATCAAGATACCTAAAGAAGAGCACCAATATGTTCACAGTCTCTTGTAAAAGCAACCCAGTACAAACGTAACTTACTCAGATTTACAAATAAGGCAAAAAAGGACGAATTCTGTTGCTGCTGCATCATGAAGTTGTTTTTGTATGTCAATTCTTAAAACAGGTGGAAATTTAAGTTCAGGAGTACACTATTTGTTAAGAAGTGTAATGAATTCCAAAATTGATTGATTGCAGAAATCTCTCAGAACAATGTGTGTTGGTCAACTACCGCCAATAGTTTCACATTTTCCTGTGTCAGAGAGGGAGACACCACCATTACGAGTATGCCTGCAACAGACCTGGCGTTGGCTGGGCCTAGCTGACGTGACGTCACGAACAAGCGCCGAGGCCTTCCTTTGAGTCGGTGTTGATTGTATCCCCTGCTTCACTAGACCCGAAAGTCTAAGCTCAATAAGGATGCAGTGCCCAACATAATCTAATTAAGTAATAAGCACTTCTTCGTTGGCCTGTGACTCCTTCAGAGAGACTGCGGGCGCCTGGATACGGAGCGTTACCTGCGGATGCTCCTCTTGAAGAACCCGCGGCAGCCGTCGCAGCTGGGGACGCCGTAGTGCTTCCCCGACGCCTTGTCGCCGCACACGCGGCACAGCGCCTCCCCCGGCCGCCCGGATGGCGAAGGCGACGCCGAAGACGGCGACGTCGACGCGCCCCCGCCGCCCCCCGCGGCGCGCAGCTCCATCGCCTGCAGACGCCGGCCTCACGTCCACTCCTCGCAGTCCGCTCGCCCGCTCCCAACAGCCGACGTTCCTTTGTTCCTGTTACCAAGGCCACATTTAATTTCTTACTGCTCAAAGGAAACAGACTGGCGACCGCAGCGCACAGAACTACCCACATCATGCTTAAAACTACTGTATAAATCCAGCATTTAAATCAAGGGACACCGCTATATCTACAGGGTGGGCGAAGTAAACGTCTACTTTCAATTTTGGATATCTATTGATGGTACGTGCACATAACAATGACTGTAAGTCATTTTTTCACATTTTTTCCAGAACCTGTGACTCCACAGGGATGCCAGAACAATTAAACACCGAGGAGAGAACCAAAATTGCAGCAAGATTCGAGGTGCGACGGTCTGTAATTCTACATCTACATCCACACTCCGCAAGCCATCTGATGGTATGTAGCGGAGGGTACTTTGAGTATCTCTATCGGTTCTCCCTTCTATTCCAGTCTCGTATTGTTCGTGGAAAGAAAGATTGTCTGTATGCCTCTGCGTGGGCTCTAATCGCTCTGATTTTATCCTCAGGGTCTCTTCGCGAGATATACATAGGAGGCAGCAATATACTGCTTGACTCCTCGGTGAAGGTATGTTCTCGAAACTTCAACAAAAGCCCGTACCGAGCTACTGAGCGTCTCTCCTGCAGAGTCTTCCACTGGAGTTTATCTATCATCTCCGTAACGCTTTCGCGATTACTAAATGAACCTGTAACGAAGCGCGCTGCTCTCCGTTGGATCTTCTCTATCTCCTCTATCAACCCTATCTGGTACGGATCCCACACTGGTGAGCAGTATTCAAGCAGTGGGCGAACAAGTGTACTGTAACCTACTTCCTTTGTTTTCGGACAGCATTTCCTTAGGATTCTTCCAATGAATCTGTCTGGCATCTGCTTTACCGACCATCAACTTTATATAATCATTCCATTTTGTATCACTCCTAATGCCTACTCCCAGATAATTTATGGAATTAACTGCTTCCAGTTGCTGACCTGCTATATTGTAGCTAAATGATCTTTCTTTCTATGTATTCGCAGCACATACATTGAGATTCAATTGCCATTCCCTGCACCATGCGTCAATTCGTTGCAGATCCTCCTGCATTTCAGTACAATTTTCCATTGTTACACCCTCTCGATATACTACAGCATCATCCGCAAAAAGCCTCAGTGAACTTCCGATGTTATCCACATGGTCATTTATGTATATTGTGAATAGCAACGGTCCTACGACACTCCCCTGCGGCACACCTGAAATCACTCTTACTTCTGAAGACTTCTCTCCATTGAGAATGAGATGTTGCGTTCTTTTATCTAGGAACTCTTCAATCCAATCACACAATTGGTCTGATAGTCCATATGCTCGGGTCCAGTGGAGGCAGAGGTGTCAATGTTCTGGATACAAAAAAATAATAATAAATCAATATTGCCACAGAAAATTAATGACTATCGGTCATGGACATTAGGAAGTCGGGTAGACCCTCGACCTTTTTTTATCAGTTTTTTGACTGACTACTTGCGGACCGCCTTTCGTCTCCTGTACCAACCTTTCCATCTTACAGTAGCAACAGCAATCTACGTCCTCAGTTGTTTGCTGAATGTATTCCAATCTCTGTCTTCCTCGACAGTTGTCAGTTTTTACCCACTACATCTCCCTCCAATACCACGGTAGCTATTCACTGATGTCTCAACAGATCTCCTATCATCCTGTCCCTTGTTCTTGCCAGTATTTTTCATATGTTCCTTTCCTCGCCGATATTGCGTAGAAATCCCTCACTGCATGCATTATCAGTCCACCTAATTTTCAACATTCTTCTGTAGCATCACGTCTCAAATGCTTCGATTCTTTTCTATTCCGCTTTTTCCACAGTCCATACTTCACTACCGTATAATGCTGTGCTCCAAACGCACATTCTCGGAAATTTCTTCCTCAAATTAAGGCCTATGTTTGTGTGAGTACACTTCTCGTGGACGGGAATGGTCTTTTTGCCAGTGCTGGTCAGCTTCTTATGTCTTCCTCACTTCGTCGGTCACGGGTTATTTTGCTACCTAGGTAGCAGAATTCCTGAACTTGTTCTACTTCGTCATTACCAATCATGGTGTTAAGTTTCTCTCTGTTCTGATCTCTACTACTTCTCATTACTTTTGTGTTTCTTCGATTTACTCTCAATCCATATTCTGCACTCATTGGACTGTTCATTGCACCCAGCAGATCCTGTAATTCTACTTCGCTTTCACTGAAGACAGCAATGTCATCAGCGAATCATATCATTAATATTCTTTCAATGAAAGTCGCGAACTCTATCTTCTTATCTCGTGTTGTCTACCGAAAATCTTCTGCTTGTACTCTTGTTAACTTTACTATTACAGAGATCCCCTAAACATTATTTTATTTTTTTATTGGTCCTGTGCGCAACAAATAACTTACTTGGTCTTTCTGCTGCCACTGTTTGCTCTGCTGCATTCCATTATTTAACAAAAAATAAAAAAATCTATTATTCATGCTCAGTGCAATGCATGTTCTGTATGGCGGCTCCTGCTGTTGCTGCGGCTGCTGCTGCTTACTACAACTACATATAATTCAAGAGAAAGGGTTTGGTCAAATCTAAACTCGATAAATGATAATCCAAACAAGTAATAAACTATATTCTGAAAGCGATTCTTTCTCATTCAATTAACAAAACGCTAGAAGCTCTTTGAACAATAGCTTCGTATGTAAACCTGCCTCCAGTGGCATTAAAGCAATATTACAAATTAATCAAACTCTTGAGACACACTGAAATACTTCTCAATTAAATACATAGTGAAACAATTCCCTGACAATTACAAAAGAAATCAATGACAAAAATCAATACTTAATCTATTCGCCTAACAATGGCTTCCCTTAAGAATGCAACTCCTACCATTATCAAAATTACCGTCTGCTGCTACGCACATACACAAACCCTTTTCTTTAAATTAATAAGCGCGCTGCAAATTATAAAAAATATCAACTCAATACCAAATCCTGTGTCGCTGCTGGCGGACACAGCACTACGGCAGCTCGGCGACGACCCCTCGCCCAACACACGTGCGCACCACACCAGGCGGGCAGGCGCGCTCCTACACTGGCCTCCAAACTGCCACTAGTTAATCCGTGCGCTGCGAAGCGCGACAACAATATCTTAGATTCCAGAGCTTGTGTTTGCGCGCTGTAGCCAACCTTTAAATCCTAAGAGAGTATTGCCAATTTTAATTACTCCCTTGAATCTTTTTCTTATTTCCGTGATTGCTTCTTCGATGTATAGATTGAATCGCAGGAGTGAAACACTACATCCCTTTTTTACACCCATTTTAATCCGAGCATTTCCTTCTTGGTCTTCCACTCTTGTTACTCCCTCTACGCACTTGTACACGTTCTGCATCAAACGTCTCTCTGTATAGCTTAACGCTGTTTTGCTCAGAATTTAGAAAGCCTTGCACCATTTGACATTGTCGAACACTTTCTGCGGGTCGACAAATCCTCTGAACGTGTCTTGATTTTTCTTTAGCCTTGCTTCCATTATCAGTCACAAAATCAGAAGTACCCTTCCGCTGCCTCTACCTTACCTAAAGCCAAACTGATCGTCGTCTAATACATCTTCAGTTTTCTTTTCCATATTTCTACACAATATTCTTGTCATTAACTTGCACGCATGAGATGTTAAGCTGACTGTGCGATAATGCTCGCACTAGTCAGCTCTTGCAATCTTTGTAACTGTTTGGATGATGTTTTTCCGAAAGTCACATTGTATATTGTCACTCTCTTACATTGTACATACTAATGTGAATAATCATTTCGTTATCATTTCCCCCAATGATTTTAGAAATTCCGATGGAATGTTATCGACTTCAGTTTCGGAGGAAAGAGTGGCCACTGTGAGCGAGATGTTGGAGCGAAACCCATCAAAATCAACAAGGCAGACTGTAAGAGAATGACATTAACTGTATTCTGTGTGTGGATTTCTCCCCAGGGAGCTATATTACAGACCCTGAAAGCATCATTACGTCCTAGTATTGTACACAGTTGATTGAAACTGCCACGTTGTGTTTTGCGAAACGATGCTCACTTGGCACAAAAAATCATCCCCACTTGTCTGAAAAAAAAAAAAAAAAAAAAAAAAAAAAAAAAAAAAAAACTATGATGAAACTGTATCTCCTGTAGCGGAGTTCGTTAGTCGTCATAATCGCCGTTATTGGGCAGAAGGTGATCCCAAACAGGCCAGTCCGCAGCTCGTGGCCTAGGGGCTGGCGTTGCTGCCTCTGGATCACGAGGTCCTGGGTTAGATTCCGGGCCGGGTTGGGGATTTTCTCTGCCCGAGGACTGGGTGTTTGTGTTGTCCTCATCATTTCATCATCATCATTTGTGAGAGTGACTAGATTGGATTGTGAAAAGAAAATGGACTGTGTAAAAATTGGGACTTTGTTCGGGTGCTGATCGCCGCGCAGTTGAGCGCCCCACAAACCAAACATCATCAAACAGGCCACTGAAAAATTTCAGCGTAAGCCGCAAGTGACAGTGTAGTGTGGTGTGGTGTGAATTAACTTTTTTCCGCATCATTGCCCCCTATCTGTTGAGAGACACTATGTAACCTTCATGGAAATTCTAGAAAATTTTGAGTGACCTACAGTTTCTGAACAGGATGAGTCACATGAAATGGTATCTATACAAAATGGATTATGCTTTGCCTGTAAGACAATGGCTTGATCAACGCTTCTCAGGTAGACGAAGTTCCAAAGAACGGCCAGAGCGAAGCCCAGACGTCACTCCATGCGATTTATTCTTATGAGGGCGGGCTCATAAATAGTGTTTAGCTTAGACTAAAGTCTCTTGGTTAACTCGTAAATAAGATCCGTGAGGTCATAGGTGATTTTCCTGCTCTGAGTGCTTGAGAAAGCTCTCAGTAAACGTACCTGTCCGTTTAAAAGAGTATCTAGAAAATACTGGAGCACACATTAAGTTGTAGTTTTTGGGAAGATAATGGTTTATAATAAACTACACACCTGCAAAAATTTCAGTTTATACCTACAATATTTTTGGAGGGGAGAAATATGAAAAATATGGAGATACTTTCCGCCCACCACCTACAATTAGAAAGACGCCCTGCGGATACTTTGATGTACAAACTGATTAGAAACCTAGGACTGGTGATCACGTACAATAGATAAGGCTTATAAACTGATGCATAGGATACAGGAACTACTAATTTCCGGCTACCGCCGATTGCTTTGACAGCACACGGCGCTACAATATTCACAGCGATATTATTGGAGTCATTGCCTAGCTAGACTGCTGGTGGCACTTTGGAACTCAAGAGTGATTACTTCCGCTGATTTCATGCGATTTTTTTACAATCATCCTCCCCTGAGATCGACTGTGCCTATGTGAAAGTACGTGATGGTCTTGATTTGATTCTAGTTGTTCCTTCGCGTTTACACTTCACTAATAGTCGATCTGGGCAGCTTTAGAGGGATTGAAATGTCCCTGGTGCATTTGTTACTCTGGTGAAATCCAGTGACTAGCCCACGTTTGAAGACTCTGGGCTCCCCTGGCCGAATCATTCTGTCTTTAATGCTCTTCTACTGACAAGACTGTGCTTCAGGCATCTTTTTACCCGCCTCTCTTGAAATTTAGTGAATAATTCTGCATTACATAGGGGTGTCCGGACACTTTTAATCAGATAGTGTAGACGGACGACGGACGTCTTCGCTGCCGTCCGAAAGATGAATTAAGATCGATCCGACGACCTGATGGAAAGTTGGTAGGCGACATTAGAAAATGTACAGGAGCATTGTGGATGCGTTCAGAAAACAATACATAGAAAACTCTAGAGGCCGTTTTAACCCTAGATTACTAAACTCTCGTGAAATTTACAACTGCTCTAGGATATAAAACAGGACATTTTGTACTTAATTTTAAATCTACATCTACATAGATACTCCGCAAGCCACAGCACGATGCGTGGCGGAGGGTACCCCGTACCGCTACTAGTCATACCCTTTCCTGTTCCACTCGCAAATAGATCGAGGGGAAAAACGACAGTCTGTGTGCACCCATATGAGCCCTAATTTCTGAGCCGGCCACGGTGGCCGAGCGGTTCTAGGCGCTTCAGTCAGGAACCGCGCTGGTGCTACGGTCGCAGATTCGTATCCTGCCTCCGGCATGGATGTGTGTGATGTCCTTAGGTTAGCTGGGTTTAAGTAGTTCTACGTTCGAGGGGACTGATGCCCTCAGATGTTAAGTCCCATAGTGCTACGAGCCATTTGAACCATTTGAACCTAATTTCTGGTATCTGGCTTCGAATGCCGGTTCTCTAGATTTTCTCATTAGTTTTTCTCGAAAAGAACGTCGTCATCGCTACGGGGATTCCCATTTGAGTTCCCGAAGCATCTCCGTAACATTTACGTGTTGTTCGAACCTACCGGTTAACAAATCTAGCAGCCCGCCTCTGAATTGCTTCGATGTCCTCCTTAGATATGACCTGGTATAGATTCCAAAAACTCGAACAGTACTCAAGAATAGGTCGCACCAGTGTTCTATATGCAGTCTCCTTTACAGGTTTCCTAATAAACCGAAGTCGACGATTCGGTTTTATTACCACAGACCTCACACGCTAGTTCCATTTCATATCGCTTTGTAACGTTACTCTTAGATATTTAAACGAGCTCAGATATTTAAACGACTTGACTGTGTCAAGCACAACATTAGTAATATTGTATCCGAACATTACAGGTTTGTACTTCCTAGTCATCGGCATTAACTTATATTTTTCCACATTTAGAGCTAGCTGACATTCAACATACCAACTAGAAATGGTAGCTTTGAGGGATGAAGTAGTGAAGGCAGCAGAGGATCAAGTAGGTAAAAAGACGAGGGCTAGTAGAAATCCTTGGGTAACAGAAGAAATATTGAATTTAATTGATGAAAGGAGAAAATATAAAAATGCAGTAAATGAAGCAGGCAAAAAGGAATACAAACGTCTCAAAAATGAGATCGACAGGAGGTGCAAAATGGCTAAGCAGGGATGGCTAGAGGATAAATGTAAGGATTTAGAGGCTTATCTCACTAGGGGTAAGATAGATACTGCCTACAGGAAAATTAAAGAGACCTTTGGAGAAAAGAGAACCACTTGTATGAATATTAAGAGCTCAGATGGAAACCCAGTTCTAAGCAAAGAAGGGAAAGCAGAAAGGTGGAAGGAGTATATAGAGGGTCTATACAAGGGCGATGTACTTGAGGACAATATTATGGAAATTGAAGAGGATGTAGATGAAGATGAAATGGGAGATATGATACTGCGTGAAGAGTTTGACAGAGCACTGAAAGACCTAAGTCGAAACAAGGCCCCGGGAGTAGACAACATTCCATTAGAACTACTGATGGCCTTGGGTGAGCCAGTCCTGACAAAACTGTACCATCTGGTGAGCAAGATGTATGAGACAGGCGAAATACCCTCGGACTTCAAGAAGAATATAATAATCCCAATCCCAAAGAAAGCAGGTGTTGACAGATGTGAAAATTACCGAAGTATCAGTTTAATAAGTCACGGCTGCAAAATACTAACGCGAATTCTATACAGACGAATGGAAAAACTGGTAGAAGCCGACCTCGGCGAAGATCAGTTTGGATTCTGTAGAAATATTGGAACACGTGAGGCAATACTGACCCTACGACTTATCTTAGAAGCTAGATTAAGAAAAGGCAAACCTACGTTTCTAGCATTTGTAGACTTAGAGAAAGCTTTTGACAATGTTGACTGGAATACTCTCTTTCAAATTCTGAAGGTGGCAGGGGTAAAATACAGGGAGCGAAAGGCTATTTAGAATTTGTAAAGAAACCAAATGGCAGTTATAGGAGATGAGGGGCATGAAAGGGAAGCAGTGGTTGGGAAGGGAGTGAGACAGGGTTGTAGCCTATCCCCGATGTTATTCAATCTGTATATTGAGCAAGCAGTGAAGGAAACAAAAGAAAAATTTGGAGTAGGTATTAAAATCCATGGAGAAGAAATAAAAACTTTGAGGTTCGCCGATGACATTGTAATTCTGCCAGAGACAGCAAAGGACTTGGAAGAGCAGCTAAACGGAATGGATAGTGTCTTGAAAGGAAGATATAAGATGAACATCAACAAAAGCAAAACGAGGATAATGGAATGTAGTCGAATTAAGTCGGGTTCTATGTATTATAGCACTGACGCTCTAATAATTATAGTTAAGTAATGCATTACCTATAAATTATCATTTCCTTTGAATAACATGTGGAGGCGTAAACTTTACGATGGTTTAGTAGCAATGTTACATTTCCTCTCTTCGCTGTTCCACGGTAAATAGTGGACGCTGAACGGATGACGACAGCGACGACGACGGTGATGGTGATGGTGACTGTAGTGTTGACTGGACAGTAGTCTAAAAGCAAAATCTGCAGCTTCTACAAGTAGTTATATATATGCAGGGTGGTCCATTGATAGTGACCGGGCCAAATATCTCACGAAATAAGCATCAAACGAAAAAACTACAAAGAACGAAACTCGTCTAGTTTTAGAAGGGGGAGACCAGATAGCGCTATGGTTGGCCCGCTAGATGGCGCTGCCATAGTTCAAACGGATAACAACAACGTTTTTTTAAATAGGAACCCACATTTTTTTAAATTACGTATTCGTGTAGTACGTAAAGAAATATGAATGTTTTAGTTGGACCACTTTTTTCGCTCTGTGATAGATGGCGCTGTAATAGTGACAAACGTATAAGTACGTGGTATCATGTAACATTCCCCCAGTGCGGGTGATATTTTCTTCGTGATACATTACCCGTGTTAAAATGGACCGTTTACCAATTGAGGAAAAGGTAGATATCGTGTTGATGTATGGCTATTGTGATCAAAATGCCCAACGGGCGTGTGCTATGTATGCTGCTCGGTGTCCTGGACGACATCATCCAAGTTTCCGGACTGTTCGCCGGATACTTACGTTATTTAAGGAAATAGGAAGTGTTCAGCCACATGTGAAACGTCAACCACGACCTGCAACAAATGATGATGCCCAAGTAGGTGTTTTAGCTGCTGTCACGGCTAATCCGCACATCAGTAGCAGACAAATTGCGCGAGAATCGGGAATCTCAAAAACGTCGGTGTTGAGAATGCTACATCAACATCGACTGCACCCGTACCATATTTCTATGCACCAGGAATTGCATGGTGACGACCTCGAACGTCGTGTACAGTTCTGCCACTGGGCACAACAGAAATTACGGGACGATGACAGATTTTTTGCACGCGCTCTATTTAGCGACGAAGCGTCATTCACCAACAGCGGTAACGTAAACCGGCATAATATGCACTATTGGGCAACGGAAAATCCACGAAGGCTGCGACAAGTGGAACATCAGCGACCTTGGCGGGTTAATGTATGGTGCGGCATTATGGGAGGAAGGATAATTGGCCCCCATTTTATCGATAGCAATCTAAATGGTGTAATGTATGCTGATTTCCTACGTAATGTTCTACCGATGTTACCACAAGATGTTTCACTGCATGACAGAATGGCGATGTACTTCCAACATGATGGATGTCCGACACATAGCTCGAGTGCGATTGAAGCGGTATTGAATAGCATATTTCATGACAGGTGGATTGTTCACTGCATCTGACGTACCCGGATTTCTTTCTGTGGGGAAAGTTGAAGGATATTTGCTATCGTGAACCACCGACAACGCCTGACAACATGCGTTATTGCATGTGCGAACATAACGGAAGGCGAACTACTCGCTGTTGAGAGGAATGTCGTTAAACGTATTGCCAAATGCATTGAGGTTGACGGACATCATTTTGAGCATTTATTACATTGATGTGGTATTTACAGGTAATCACCCTGTAACAGCATGCGTTCTCAGAAATGATAAGTTCACAAAGGTACATGTATCACATTGGAACAACCGAAATAAAATGTTCAAACGTACCTACGTTCTGTATTTTAATTTAAAAATCCAACCTGTTACCAATTGTTCGTCTAAAATTGTGAGCCATATGTTTGTGACTATTACAGCACCATGTATCACAAAGCGAAAAATTTGGTCCAACTAAAACATTCGTATTTCTTTACGTACTACACGAATATGGAATAAAAAATGGGGGTTCCTAATTTAAAAAACGCAGTTGATATCCGTTTGACCTATGGCAGCGCCATCTAGCGGGCCATCCATAGCGCCATCTGGTTTCCCTCTTCAAGCTAGACAAGTTTCGTTCTTTGTAGTTTTTCCGTTTGACGCTTATTTCGTGAGATATTTGGCCCGGTCACGATCAATGAACCACTCTGTTTATATATATGTGGCTTGCATGAGATCGGCGATGACGATGATCATGAGTTTAATGATGAAATTATATTTCTAATGAAACATTCGAATTTCCACGTCGAGTGATCCCTTTATTTGGCTTGGTTCAAATGGCTCTGAGCACTATGGGACTTAACATCTTAGGTCATCAGTCCCCTAGAACTTAGAACTACTTAAACCTAACTAACCTAAGGACAGCACACAACACCCAGCCATCACGAGGCAGAGAAAATCCCTGACCCCGCCGGGAATCGAACCCGGGAACCCGGGCGTGGGAAGCGAGAACGCTACCGCACGACCACGAGATGTGGGCATCCCTTTATTTAAAAATAGTCTAACGTAAAACATACGGCACGAGTCCGCCACAGTTTTAAATGTAGTTTATCACCGCTCGGGCGCCCATATTCAAATGCCGGACTAAAATTTGCAAGTCGTCTAGAGGGCTTGGATGAGTCTGTTATTTCCGCATCATTTGTTGTTCAGGGGCGCCGTAAATAATTGGACCGCACAGATGCTGCCGTGTGGTACCGCATGCATTGTCCTTCGTCTCGCCTCCATCTGCTTCTTTATTCCTTCGTAACCTGGCTGTTCGACAGCCACGTTTGACTGATCGACAATCGATGACTTTGCATTCCACCCGGCTCAAAATTGTCACTCGTGTTCTTTGTGTGCAAGACGTGGCAAAGTTTGCAGTCCTAGCCAGGCGGTGGTGAAGGGAGCGTTGTGAAAAACGCATAAGCATGCAAAATACATTGCAGCGCCCCTCCATGCCACGTCGCCGAAGCTGGTGGACAGCTGCGCGTGACAGCGGCTTCCTTCGCCCCCTTCCTCTCTTCCCCTGTTGGACAACCATCTATGACAACATTAGGCCGGCCTGCTGGTAACTCATTTGCTGTTGCGTTTCTTCTCTGATCACCTGCAGGTGTTCCTTAATCTGCTATTTTGTCAAATAATGACATTACTGAGGAAACGAGGCAGATACGTGATGCAGAATGTTTGTAGCACAAAAAATAACCAACCACAGTGTTCCTTTGGTTTACTTTATTGAAAAAAAAAACATCGCTACTACTTTCTAATTTACGCATTCATTATCAAATGGTTTCCTTGCTTTTATCAAGACACGTGTGTTACTTTAGTTTACAAGTGAGTCGCACAAAGCTGGTGAAAACAACGTTCCAAGCGGTAGTTTCACAACCAACCTGTAAACCAACGCACTATGTGTTTAAATACAGCCTGTTCCTTAACACTTTCCTATGTAAGCACTTCTGTTTTTTATATACTGCACGAAATCACATAACAGGACAAAGGTCGCCATACGTTCCACTTGTATTTAGAAAACTGAAAACAGAAGATCGTTCTCCATTGTAAAGAAAAGGAGAAAAAAATGACACTTAAACATTCTTCATGTGTGGGTCCAGAGCCTCGGCGTAAGTCCCAAATGATGAAACTCTTAATAAAACCTCGCTCAGACACACACACACACACACACACACACACACACACACACACACACGCGTACGCCCGAACGCGCTCACTCATCGAATGTCTACATATATGGTCATGTGGCTTAACATTGCGTGCCTGTCATTATTCTTAATATATTATAGAACAGAAATTAAAATTACTTACAGTAACATTACTACTAAAACCAACTAATATAATGTTTCGAGGCTTTATTACAAAATTGAAAGAATATGTTTTTTATGCTAGTACTAAGAGTGTCTCTAAACTGGTTGTCACCACACAAAACATAAAATGGCCTTACAGCAGTGTCAAGCGTCATTAAGGTAAGAAAAGTATCCCTACAGCTGACAAAAACTCGTACGTCACACCAATCTCTAAACTGTAAAAGTTGTTTACATTCGCTATTGCTGCATAAAAATATAGTCATTTTGTTAAGAGCCTTCTAAAAATGATCTTTCGTGTTCATTTCACTAAAAAATATATTAAAACTAACATTTATAGTACTAGTAATATAATACATAAGAGACTACCATACATAAATACATTGCGGCTCGGCAACACTGTCAGATTTCGTCATGATAAAAATAGTCCCTCTTGTTCATTGGTTCATATGGAATTTAAAGTACCGGTATGGCTAAAATTGTCTAAACCCCTCTGCTTCACAAATCTGTCTGCTCATTTAACTATTGTTTTGGGTGCTTTTTCAGATATTCTTATATTTCTACTTCCTCGAGGTTGTCCATGGTTCTCCCTTATCAACTCTAAGCAGAATCTTTGTTTTCTTTATATCTAATGCGTAGTGGCTGTTCCCCCTCAGATGAGTATTGAATTGAATGGATTATTCACACTCTGTCTGACGTGCTCCTAAGAAAGTTTGTTAAAATCTCTCCCGGTTTGGCCAATGTAAAACTTCTCGCGGTTTCGGCAATTTTTTTTATACATGCCAGATTGACTGAACGGCCGGCCTTTCTATATTTTATGGCGGATGATGTTGTCGGTACGTAAACTAACACGAATGTTGGTCTTACGAAACATGCGTGCTACTTTATGCGAAATTTTTCCGCTGTATGGCATGACGTATTTTGAATTTTCTTATTTTACTTCTCTAGCTAGCGTGAGTTCATCGTTTACTACTGATTTTTTTTCATTTTCAGCTTCTTCTAGTACATTTCATTAATCGTGTTTAAATCGTAACCATTATTTGTTGCTGTGGTTTCTAATATTCTTAGTTGTTTATCAATTTCGCCTTTTTACAACGGAAGACGTGATGTGATTCAACATGGATTGGAAGAACGCTCTTTTATGAGCAGTAGTGTGATCAGATCAACTGTTGACTATCGCATCCATTATCCTAAGTTTCCTATGAATTCTACATTTATGTTTCGAATTGCTATTTGCTGTTTTTAAATCGAGAAATAGCTGTTCATACAACCAGCCTATCTCTTCAATGCCACCGCTAAAAAGAACCAATACATTATCTACATGTTGCCTATAATATATGATTTCATCAGCGACCTGCTTTTGTTTAGCAAAAACCTCCCTGTCTACATGGTTAATGAAAATTTTTGCAAGCGGTCTCGCAAGACAATTCCCCATAACTAGGCCGCCTTTTTGTATTTTTCCATGAAATGAAAAGTAATTGTACTATAGCACCAGATGTAGTATTTCAGTCAGTTCTTATGTTGCAAACCAACTGTCTGTACCGTATTTAAAAAAAAAAATTCTGAATAATGTTTATCGTTACTGGAACAGCTGTGTTGAGATTAATAATGCTGAATGAAACGAAATTCCCTTTAGCAGGAATTTTAATGATTTTAATTTGATTTGCTAAGTCTTTGGGGCTTGTGACTGTGAATTCAGTTTCGAATACATGCAGTTTGGTTAGAAAATATGCAGGGTTGCTTATGCAGTTAATAACTGGATGAACTGGCCTACACTCTTCACGAATCTTGGGCTGGGCTGTAACTTATACTGTACAGGATTGATTACTACACAATCTTCAGTTTTTTTCTGTGGAAACAGTACCGCATTGTATGAGTTTTTTTAGTAATGTGTGTAATTTAATAGTGGGTACCTATCGAGCTTAGTGATATTCTTCTTTGCTAAAAATGCATATCATTTCATTTCGTATTCACCTGTGAATGACGACCAGTGTCTGCTTTAATAGTGATGACATCATTCTCTCTGAGTTTGTTGTTGATCTCTCGTACTGTACCGCGCTTACCTGATAGTAACTGACGATTTTTTTCTCGAGCTTGGTATGCATGGATAATTGTTTCGAGACTTTGCTAGTGAACTCACTCTGCTCGCAAGCTGACAGCTGTGCCACGGTTAGTGAAATCTTAGTATTGGCTATTAAATATTTGATCGAGATACGTTGGAATTTAAGCGTGACTTGTACTTTAAGTCCTCTTAACGTTGGTAAAGTAACTGTCCATTAGGTTTCCAAAGTCAAAATGGCTCTGAGCCTATGGGACTTAACGTCTGAGGTCATCAGTCCCCTATAACTTAGAACTACTTAAAGCTAACTAACCTAAGGACATCACACACATCCATGGCCGAGGCAGGATTCGAAACTGCGACCGTAGCGGTCGCGCTGTTCCAGACTGTAGCGTCTAGAACCGCTCGGCCACACCGGTCGGCTTCCAAAGTCATTACACTGAACTGAAGTCTTACTTTGCTGCCCGTTATTGTGTTTTTTTTATTTTCTAGAAGTTTTGCTACTTCATTTTTATGGCGCAAACGAACGTCTTCACTGATCACATTTCAGTTACACGATTCTTGTTATTGTAACAAATAGCTACAAATAGCTGCTCAAGATTGAGTATTATTTTCGTTATAAACCTGTATTGTAATAGACGAAATTATGGACACAATTCGATCGAATTTCTTCCAAGGAAGATGAAATATCAAAGATAACAGAACACAGTTTTTATCAATGTGAGGCATAAATAATATGTAGTCTACGATGGTATGTTTGAGAATATATACTCGTTTATGAGCCAAGAAATAAGCTTTAGGTTCTTCTTGGTGCAATATTTCATCTCAATCATTTATTGTTTATTTTCTGTAGGTATCTAAGTACTCTTTACAACGCTGTCTTCACCCAAATTTGAAGAATTCGATCAGGGAGCTCATACTCAACATAAACCTAAATTTTCAGTAAATTAAACATTGAACAGATTACTAATGTCTAAGGTAGACAGAACAATCTACTGCTTGAAAACTTTGCCATACGGAGTACAAAACTCTAATAATGATACAACTTTGTATAAAGCATTATAATACCGTAGATGAGAGGCTCTAGTGATAAACACAAACTTTCAAAAATTGATACTAAGTATGCATGGTATGGTATTAGATTGTGCCCATCGACCCTATACGTTAAACAAAGAATGGATGCCAAAATACTGCGGTAGATGCCTGCACAAAAACCGTCGACTGCATAGTTAAGACAAAACACTCATAGAATTTTTGTTTCTGGTGTACGATCATAAAAATTGCCTTCAGGTAATAGATTTCCGTCTGTAGCGACCATCTTCAGATCTGTTCAAAGCGTGTTCTTTTGTAATAAAGCCAAAGTGGCATTGCCAAGAGATATAAAACACAATTAGAATGGACACCGTCGAACAGAACTAACAATACGGTGCAAAATTGGCCATAGTGTCGGCAGAGTCATGATATGTGTCGCTACTGTTCAGAGCAAACTCACTGTTGCTCCAAGAGAGTTTGTTGAGGTCTTTGCTGTTGATGCTGTATACCAATGACTTGGCAAACAATTATGCTAACCTAACACTTTCTGCAGATTATACATTTATCTATAATAATGTAACATCTGCGAGTAGCTGCACGTATATCGAACCAGAAGTCGATAAGATCTCAAAGTGGAGCAAATATTGCCAACTTCCTTTAGATGCACAGACATGTAAAACTGTGCACTTCAAAAGTCGGAGAAACGAAGTGTCTCACGACTGCAGTGTCAGTAACTCACAACTGTAATCTGTCAACTCATAGAAATACTTGAGTGTAAAAATTTGTGTGGGTATTACATGAAATAATCACGCAGAGGAAGTCGTAGGTAAAACAACTGGTAGACTTACGTTCAGTGGCATAACATTTGGAAAATGCAGTCAGTCTACTAAGAAGATTGCTTACAAAACACTTGTGTGTCTGATCCTAGAAAATTACTCAAGTGTGAGGCTCTGGTACTATGTGGGACGAACAGAGAATGTTGAACATGTTCAAAGGAAGTCACCACGAATAGTCGCAGGGGTTGTTTGTCTCACGACAGAGGGTCACGGAAATGATGGGAAAAAATGGATTGGCAGACTGTTGAATACACACAATTAGATAGCAAAGGCCTACTTTGAAAGGTTTAAGCAGCAGTATTAAGTGATCTAGAAATAAGAGTATATTTCAGCCTCCTGGGCGACGCTACCACCGAAAACACAAAGACAAGATCAGACTGATTACAGCGCTCGAAGAAGCATTTAAGCAGTCATTCTCCCCGTGTTTTTGCTCCGATTCTTCAGCATGATGTAGGAGATATGTGTTATTTGTCTGATGGTGAATGGTGATAGCATTCCGTGAACGTCGAACGCTAGCTGAATTTCAATAGCCTAGAATTCTCTCGTTATTGTGTTATAGCATGAACTTCGCACTCAAAGCGATATGAAATCAACATGCCTGTTCTGACCTTTGAGAGTACAACAGCGCCGCAATGGAATTTTTCTGAATTGTAACATTTCATACACGCTCAATACAGCAAATGGATGCGAAAATATTTTTTTTTTTTTTTATTCACCTCCAGGGTTAAGATCGTGCGAGTACTAATTTAATTAAGCTGAACTGAAAATAATAAGTAAGATAGAATAGAAACCATAAGAATATATCCCTGATGTGACACACCGATGGTGATAGGTCAGGAATGGCTCACACACCACGAGCTTCCTGCCGAAATTACAGACCATGCCTAAATTCTATATGCAGTAGTTAATCACTAGACAACGGATAAGTAGACAAACGAAAGCTCGGCCCCTAAGCGAGAGTAAAACCGGAGAATATTTTACAACATCGTATCGCCATGAGACAATGTATTCGACGGTGTTGAGCAATGTTTAGATATAAAAGTTTCGTGATTTACAATGGTTCGTGGCCAAGTAATCTGATGATGAATTGAATACATAATGCCTCTATAGTCGTGATCCAAAAATTGTGACATAAAAAAATAAAACAATTCCTCGTTACATCCTGACGTCTACGATATATGTTCAACATCAGATAACAAAAATTTAAACAAATATGTAGGTAATACAACAGCCGTAAGTTGTAAAAAACTGAACCGAAATTAAATAAATGTGTCATTGAGAATGAAACCAGTGAAGATTCAATTACATCAAATGACTAGAGTGCAAACCGTTCAGATATGCTGAAACCTCAATCAGATAAATATATCGGGGAGACTGAAAATTTGTGACAGACCGGGACCCTGGTTATGGCGACTAATTACGACAGGCAGGAAATTTGCCGTCGATTCTCCGTCCGGCAAATTTTCCATCGTCAGATGTTTAATGCTAGGGTAATACATGCACGCTGCTTTTACAGTCTCTCTCGTCTATATTCATACTCCGAAAGCCACCTTGGGTGTGTGATGGAGGATATTTGTGTATCACCGTCATTTTCCCCTTTTCCTGTTCCAGTCGCGAATGGTTCGCTGGAAGAAAGGCTGCCGGTAAGTCTCCATGTATGATAGAATCTCTCTTTATCTTCGATCTTCGCTGTCTTTTCGCGAGAGATACGTAAGAGGAATCAACATATTTGTCGACTCGTCTAGGAACGTACGCTGTGGGGTCTTTAGCAGTAGACCATCCCGAGATACAGAACGCCTCTCTTGCAGCTTCTGCTTGTAACGGCGGAAATGCATATCCTCCTATTTCCATCTATTGCACTGCAAATTTCTTTCCTTATTTTGTTACCTGAAGATATAACATTTCTGTGTCTTTGTATATTGTAATTGTTTTACTATTTGTATGTATATGCATTGAAACACGTATGTAACGCAGCAGCGATGGCGAGGCATTGTAGCATCTGTGACCAGAGAGTATGCGCTTGACCGCGCGAGTGTTGCGAGCGGTTCTCAGTCAGTAGTAGTCTTTGCGAGTTAGTTGTCGCTATGCAGAGTAGCAGTCAGTCAGTCGTTGCGAGTCTGTAGCTCTGTCTAGTTGAGAGCAGTACTCAGTCTGTAGTCGTCATGCAGAGCGGTCGGTCAGTAGTAGCAGCCCAGTGCGGTTGTGTGATGTAGGCGGTCGGCAACAATGGTCAAGATGAGGAATAAGGTATACTGTTAATTAATATAATCATTAGATAATGAAAAATTTTATTTATTGTAATTATTCTCCAACAAGTCTCCCAATAATAATTTTTTATTTCAAAAGCATTTTCTCAAAAGTTTAATTTTTTTGAACTAAAGATCTCGTTGCACTTCCCATTTCATTCCACTTCTTTTTGAAGAAAAATTTCACTAGAATTACAAAAAAAAAAGGAGAATATTATTATTTGCAATGTAGTTCCTCCAAGTGGTGCGCAACAACAAGAGCAGATATGTGACATCCATTTATTCTGAGGTAAGACTTTAATTCTGATTGTTTTTACACAGGGCCAAAGACCGATATTTCGGTTTAATTGAATTTTCTTGTCACTGAATGGACTTTAATTTTTTGAAGGATTTATAATTGAGTCAGATTGCGAATTTCACATTTGTTGCCATTGTCAGTACATTTGATTGTAGGCAGGTTACGCATAGAGCCATGTCCATCAGCATTTTTAATTAGTATCGTTATTATCTTTTAAAATTTTTGTAGGGAGGTTACACTTGGTCCACATTTCTATTAAGTATTGATATATTTTCTTAAAAAAAAAAAAATTGCGGTGGGGAGGTTACACTTGGCGACCCTGCCAGGATCGTATTTCGTTGAGAGTCTTTTGAGCGACAGTCAGATATCTGCTCTTATTTGCTTAGATAATTAGGATTTGGCGCAACGCTTTTAATAATATTGTGACTTTCTTTCTACAGGTCAACGGCAATTTGCTGCTTTGTTGTATTTGTGTGTTGCTTTTGCATTGTGCTTATTTGCTTTGTGAAAAATTTTGACTATTGTAAAAATGCCGCGAAAGACTGTGAATAGTGTATCGCGAAGTATTGTGAATGAAATTACCGACTTAAACAACGTGACCGATAGTAATTGTGATACGCAACGTAATGATGACAATCCTGCGTTCACTAACAATCAGTGCATTCCAACCACTAATGATGACTTTCACCTTAATGATGAACAAACGAACTCAATTGTCTCGTCTGTTAACTTGACGACAATTGATGACGCAGAATGCTCTATGGTAATGAGCGCTGTAGAGCTTAACACACCCGATTTGGAAAATTCAAGTAATGTACAGTCAAATCTGTCTAATGAAAATGAACAGATCACACAAAGTAGGACAGATGTATTTAATTCCGAAACAATGACTGATAATATACATTTGACTGACAAACCTTTTTGTAAATTTCAAAATGACCAAATGGTTACAGAAAGTGAAACAATTCCAGATCCACTATTGAACAGTACAGATAATAGAAATGGTAATTTTGGCTCGGATCCAATTATGGCAATACTGCTACAACTTAGGGAAGAGAGTAAACAAAAGAATGAAAATTTCAAACAACTTAGGGAACAGTACAAACAGCGGAGGGAAATGATGAATAATTTTTTCAAACAACTTAATGGAGGTTTTGACAACCATTGCAGGCAGGTAGATGAGGGTGTCGACAGCCATTACAAACAACTTAGCGAAACAATTGATAAAAGTGTCGATCTCACAAACGAAAAACAAGACGACCGTAAAGAACAGAACAAACAAGTTAGCGAACAGATTACAGCTGTTACCATACAATGTCAGGACACTAAAGTACAATTACGTGTGAATACTAAGACTTGTGCTAATAACAGTAATGAAAAAGTTGGCACCGTTGCACAAGAATTAAATAGTACACATGTAAGCACAACAGAATTACATAAAGACGAAGTTAATGCAGTCACTGAACAATGTTCAGCAAACGCAACACAGATACACGAAATTAATGCAGTCACCGAACAATGCCCTAAAAACGAAGTACAGATTCGCGACGAAGTTAATTTAGAGTCAGTGGAAGTTTCATACACTCCGAATACGGAAGTTGACGAGAAAAGTGAACGACACAATAACCAGATTGACGAAAGTATTAAAGTAACAGAATTAACAATTATTTCAGTCACCAATACGTCACAGAATCCGCCACGTTGCGAGCATTTGTCAGACTTACGCAGCGTGTATAATGTGAACAATTTACAGCAACTACGCGACTTAAAATCCGAAAAGCCACGCGACTTAAAATCTGAAAAGCTACGCAACTTGAAATCCGAAATCACACAGACAAACAGACTTTCACACAAACCTGAACGTATTATCAAACTAAGTGACGAGAACGTAGATTTCGAGCAATTTGCATTTGTAAGAAAATGTAAGGAATTTAATAATGGCAGAACACAGATACACGATTTGCACTGTATACGACAATTTATTTTTGTACTTTCACCGCTATTATCTGTAATGGAGAAACTAGCTTTGAACCTGAAGCGACAAATTGCTATTGTATTTTCATCAGCATTGCCTGTAATGAGGAAATTAGAATTAGCACGAATACAACAATTTGCCTTTGAAATTTCACCGCTATTGCCTGTAACACAAAAGCTAAAATTTATTTGCAGTGCGTAAATGACCTCAGGGGATTCATTACGCTTTAATGAATATGTGCCGTAGCGAGCATAGGGCCCCGAGCTGTAGTAGTGCTGTTTCATCTTTAGTTTTCTGCACTGCTGCCTTCTCTTCTACTATCCTTTATATCTATCAAAACTGCTCTTTAACTATTGCTCTACCTAGTATTAAGAAACATGTAATGAAAACCGGATATGACAAATCTTTTACCGAATGTGACAATTTTCATTAGGCACTCCAGAATCACGAGAACTTAAATAACAGATAAAAATCGTAATCATCAGTATGTGTAAAATTAACAGCAAACGCATTTTTTGGTAACAATAGACCTTTTCACCACAACAGCATGAAATTCAGCCGCTTAGCATACGTAACCAACAATGCAGTCTACAAGGTCAACCAAACTTTAATGTTTCGCCGCGTGCACGTATAGTCCCAGCTCCAACAAATAGTAACGCATGGCAGCAAAGAAATAACTACGTACAGACAACACACTATTTCAATTCCTATCGCAATACACCGTATAGGAATGACTATTACGACAGACGTAAAAATAATGAGCACAATTTTCAGCGTACATTTAATAACAGTCGATCTTATGAGCAGCAACAACATCAGCGACAACATATTATGATGAATGAAACAGACAATAGGTGTCATCTATAGCGTAACAGGTCAATAAGAAATAACAGAGCAGTTCATATAGTGGATATGCCACAACATCCTCCCGTAAATAATAGCACGTACGTCAGAATTTAACCAGATACAGCACAGATTGCATAATACAGTAACGCAAACATTACTTTTGACACGCAGAATTTTGCTCACGAGAATGTTATTTGAAACATGCTTTGTTGAATGCACCACTTTTATCGCACCCAGATCTTACTAGAAATTTTTTCATTACCACCGACAGTTCCAACACCGCCTTAGGCGTACATATTTTCCAGGAAATTGAAGAAGATGGTTCAATAGTAATTAAAAACATCGCATTTGCAAGCCGCATTCTGTCACCTGCTGAGCGAAATTACTCCGTTACAGAACTTGAAACATTATGTGTTGTATGGGCTTTTATGAGATTTAGGCACTTTCTTTATGGCAGACATACCACAGTTTACACAGATCACAGAGCGATACAATTTTTGCTTTCAGCTAAATTTACTCACGATAGATTAAGCAGATAGAAACTTTATTTGCAAGAATTTAAATTTACGATTGTTCACATTCCCGGCACACAAAATGTTATAGCAGACGCACTATCGCGTTCTCTCGGCAACAATCAGCAAGACGTAGCAACCCACTTCTGCAAAACAAATTTCAGTGTCATGTACATTCAGCAAGTTGCATTTGAAAACTTTATTTCATCGTCATTACAGGACATAGCGCAAGAACAAAATAAAGACAATGTGTGGAAAGAAATTAAACACCTTTGGCTAGATAAGAATAATGTTACGATTAGGAACCACTACACTGTACGCAATGACATTCTGTTTCGCCGCTCTCATCCTGACAGCAACATTTGGTTATTATGCATTCCTGACGAACTGGTTAACAAACTAATTTGGTACACTCATTTAAGTTACGCACATTACGGAGCACGAAAATGTTTTCTTATACTGAGACAGAACTGTTATTTTACCAACATGGAAAAACGTATACGACGAGTTTTAGCGTCTTGTAAAATTTGCCAGAAAGCTAAATCAGACACCACTTCACATATTCCTCCTTTATATCCCATTATACCTGTGAAATTAAGACACATGGCCGCAGTAGATATTTTTGGTCCGATTCCGAGAACTAACAGAGGTTTTTGCTACATTTTTGTCGCTGTTGAGCTCACTTCAAAATTTGTTACTTTCACTCCATTACGCAAAGCTACTGCTAAAACTGTTTCAAATGCATTTATAAAACATTTTCTATCTCATGTAGGGCATGTAATGAAAGTAATTTCTGATAATGGATCTCAATTTCGTAGTAGTGTATGGACACGCATGTTACGAGCTAGAAACATTTCTCCGATCTATATATCCAAGTACCACGCTTCTTCGAACCCTTGTGAAAGATTAATGAAGGAAATTGGTAAGCTGTGCAGAATATACTGCCACAAAAGACATATTGATTGGGATACACACATACTCTCATTCCAAGATGTAATTAATTCCATTCCAAATGAATCCACTATGCTATCTCCGACTGTTATACTGAAAAACGTTGAACCACCGAACAAAATTAAAGAATTAATAGAATTCCCCAAAAATTGTCGCCTACGACACCACGAAATAATTGACATTGCGCTGAACAACATCAAACGTGCCGCAGAGCGCCGGAGAAGACAGCAAAAACAGGTTTGTACACGCCGCGACTTTCACGTTGGACAGAAGATATTAGTACGTACACACTATTTATCCAGCAAATTAAAAGGTAAGTGCAGTAAATTTGAACTTCTATACGCAGGTCCGTATCGGATTCGCAGCATCCCTCACCCCAATGTTGTACACGTCGAAACTTTGAGAACCAGAAAATCGAAAGGCAATCACCATATCTCAAACATTAAACCGTTTATTGAGTGAAACCACTGTATGATTCAACACACTATGATGCCATTTACTAATGCAATTAATTCACCTGACTAATTATTGATGATTATCGTATTTTTTTTTCTTGGCAAGTGCCCGGCAAGGTAAGGTTAGCAGGTCGCTTTTCTTGTCGTTACACATCAGACCGTGCATATTTTTCCAGATGAATTTACACATTTACGACTATTTCTGCAATTATATTTATGTGACTACTTATTGATGATTATCGTATTTTTTTTTCTTGGCAAGTGCCCGGCAAGGTAAGGTTAGCAGGTCGCTCTTCTTGTCGTTACACATCAGACCGTGCATATTTTTCCAGATGAATTTACACATTTACGACTATTTCTGCAATTATATTTATGTGACTACTTATTGATGATTATCGTATTTTTTTTCTTGGCAAGTGCCCGGCAAGGTAAGGTTAGCAGGTCGCTTTTCTTGTCGTTACACATCAGACCGTGCACATTTTCCATTTTTTTGTGTATATGACTGTACTCCAGTTTTGTTTGTATGCACTATGAAATAGTTAAGATATAACACACACCAGTCGACTTTGACATTTTTTTTTTACCTTATGACATCTCAACATCGTGACTGTTTCACATTTTTTTTGCTACTGCATTGTATTATTCTGTGTACATTTTTTCGCATCCGAACACTGTCAATGTCTTGGACATATTACGTTTTCTGTCATGTTATGCTGTATGGTTAATTGTGTCACCATAAACCAGTCATTATTTAGTGGGTATAGGATTTAAATGCAAGACATTAATCTTTGTTCATCAATTTCAGAAAGGAATGATGATTCTAAGAAATAAATTTAACATAAAAGGGAATTTCACCTACGGAATAAACGAAAGGAGATGCAATAACTTTATGAGGAAGAGTAAAGGGATCAGGATTAACAAGCATTAACAAGACTATACTATACTCATCACAGAATAGCAGTCTTAACTAATTTTTTCTTTCAGAATACAAGGTGATTGATGCAGGCTGTCAGAGAGAACTACACATCTTATTTTAGTGATGAAATATGCTAGAAATAAGGAATAGTTATGTAATGAGTAATGAAGTGATTTTTTGCAGATGATAGTGAATACTGATGAATAATGATGAAGGAAATGGTATTATGAATAATGAAGTTTTTCTTTACAGGTGATGATAATGGTGAAGTTATGATGATATGGATAATGAAGTTTTTTTCTTTATGCCACGTAGTTATTTAAGTATTTGTTGCGGTTTGCTTTGACAGCAGGTGTTACATTGCATAGTAGGATGATGGAAAGTTTTGGAAAGGACAGCTATGGAACACATTTTATACACATTTCACTACTTGTTAATTCGAAGTTCACTACTTTTCAGCATAGTGTGCGTTTCTTCTTTCAGGTCAATAATCCGTTTTTGTATTTTTTCCAGGAGAAGTTTTTCATGACACTTATTAAACCTGTTACTTATTATACCTGTTCTAGTACTTGCATTTTTATATTTTTTACCCATTTGTGTTTATCATTTATAAATGTGATCACATGTACTGCCTTGTTACATAATCTTGCTACAGCTGACTCATGACGAATGACGTTACCTATCCTCATTTGCAGCAATAGGTCAAAAGCAAAAAGTATTATGCCTCAGCAATTAATTATCGATCCCAACGCAATGCATTGCTACCAAAAAAATGTATTACCAGTCCCACATAATGTCACTAGTTTATGATAATTCTGAATAATACTGATCAACTCTGAATAGCATGTCACTCGAGTAATGACCTCTTAATGAGACTATATTCAAAATAATGCTTTGTCACTAGCTAATAACTGCCACTGTTTATTGTAATGCCTGTGATTACTAATGATTTGACTGTAATTAACTGATTTTTAATAATGACTTTGTAATGATCTGAATAATACTGAATGATGAACTATGTTTTATTCTATTCAATACTTGATGGCCACTGAGTGCCAATAATTAATGTCACTCCACGAATTGTTATTAATTATGCCATTGATTAGCTCTTGTTTCCAATGTTGATACTTTGTAATTTGAAATGAATGTGACTGTTTCATAATGCTTTGTAATTAGGAAAAGACTAATGATTCTTAATAGATTGGAATGACACATAATTAATTAACTATGGTACTGTTTAATAATGCTTTGTAATTAATTAAGGCTACAAATGATTAATTAATTAACTGTAATTAGACAAATGATTAATTAACGACAAATGATTAATTAACTGTAATTATACAAATGATTAATTAACTGTAATTAGACAAATGATTAATTAATGACAAATGATTAATTAACTGTAATTAGGAGAAGGTTAATGATTCTTAATTATACTCTGTAACTGAAAAGAATGCGATTATTTCATAATATTTTGTAACCAGGAAAAGAAGGCTACTGATTCTATGTAAAACAATTAATGAACATTTTTCTGTAATACTACATACTTGGTACAGAAATGTTCAATAACTGGGCTATGAATGCCACGAACTATCAATGAAGACTGTAATTGTCAATATTATGTGACTTGATGTCCTTCACCTCATAAGCTGACTACCCTGAATTACTGCAATGTCCATTTGTCCTGTTTATCCCAGTGATCATGGAGCACTATATTTGGTTTTGCACTAATTCTACGTTGGTGTGCCTTGTAAGAGTGTGGTGTTGACACGACATGCTGTCCACCACCATGAGCGATGAAGACATTATTATGGTCCCACTGTTTGGTGTACCTAATGTACTGCCAAAATGAAAACATGGAACATTACTACGACAGTTCAGTGTCTTGGCTACACTGATAAATTCTGATGGGAAAAGAACTTCAAGTTGTGTCACTTGGTGTTGTACTACTGTGGAAAGATATGGACTTTCAGAGCAGCTGTGTGCAATCTAAAGTGCTACAACCATGATGCAATCCTTCCCTTTCCTATCCTGATTCTTGTCACATAAAGAAAAAATTTTTTTTTTGGTAACATCATTTATGTTCATAGGTTATACATTTTTCGATTCGCTAAACTCCAGTGTGAGTACACTTATGTCACTGGTCGACATGATGTTTGCCATTATGTTTATTTGTTGTGAAAATACTAAAGACATTTTTCAGTGCATGTGCACTTTGGACATGAATTTTTTTTTGCCATTATGTTTATTTGTTGTGAAAATGCTAAAGACATTTTTCAGTGCATGTACACTTGTCAACATAATATTTTTTGCCAGTCTGTTTATTTGTTCTGAATATGCTAAAAAGAATTTTTTCAGTGCCTGTGCACTTTATCTGTCAAAAAGTTTGTATATACTTTTTTCTGATTTGCTACTATGTTCTGTACTCACATTTTGTCCTTGTCTGATATATTTTGTACTTAGTGCGTGTGCACAACATTTAAATATTCTGTAAGTTGTAGGATTTTGTTAATTAAAGAAAAATTTTGCCGCGCTTGGCAAGTCCAAATGACTCACCATCGCTGCCAAATTTTTGCCCCCCGAGTGGAGGGTTATGAAACACGTATGTAACGCAGCAGCGATGGCGAGGCATTGTAGCATCTGTGACCAGAGAGTATGCGCTTGACCGCGCGAGTGTTGCGAGCGGTTCTCAGTCAGTAGTAGTCTTTGCGAGTTAGTTGTCGCTATGCAGAGTAGCAGTCAGTCAGTCGTTGCGAGTCTGTAGCTCTGTCTAGTTGAGAGCAGTACTCAGTCTGTAGTCGTCATGCAGAGCGGTCGGTCAGTAGTAGCAGCCCAGTGCGGTTGTGTGATGTAGGCGGTCGGCAACAATGGTCAAGATGAGGAATAAGGTATACTGTTAATTAATATAATCATTAGATAATGAAAAATTTTATTTATTGTAATTATTCTCCAACAAGTCTCCCAATAATAATTTTTTATTTCAAAAGCATTTTCTCAAAAGTTTAATTTTTTTGAACTAAAGATCTCGTTGCACTTCCCATTTCATTCCACTTCTTTTTGAAGAAAAATTTCACTAGAATTACAAAAAAAAAAGGAGAATATTATTATTTGCAATGTAGTTCCTCCAAGTGGTGCGCAACAACAAGAGCAGATATGTGACATCCATTTATTCTGAGGTAAGACTTTAATTCTGATTGTTTTTACACAGGGCCAAAGACCGATATTTCGGTTTAATTGAATTTTCTTGTCACTGAATGGACTTTAATTTTTTGAAGGATTTATAATTGAGTCAGATTGCGAATTTCACATTTGTTGCCATTGTCAGTACATTTGATTGTAGGCAGGTTACGCATAGAGCCATGTCCATCAGCATTTTTAATTAGTATCGTTATTATCTTTTAAAAGTTTTGTAGGGAGGTTACACTTGGTCCACATTTCTATTAAGTATTGATATATTTTCTTAAAAAAAAAAAAATTGCGGTGGGGAGGTTACAGCATTTATGTCGATGTATAATTGGTTTGTTTTGTGAATATTCTTTGTATTTTACGCTGGGTCTTGCCTTGGGAAAACTTTGCTATCGAACGAATACATCGATAGGTCGTGTGAAGAACGAAAGTGTTTAGGATCTATGGTATAGTGTTAACTCTGTCGCGTGGAGCGCGGGCAGAGGGAGTCTGGCTGGAGGGGGGCAGTGGAGCAGGTGTGTTGTATGACGCTCCCGCGAGTCGCCGCGCTTTCGGGGTTGGGCAGCATGTAATTGCGCTCGACTTGCTATGATAGTTTCTGACATGGTGTCGCGGACGGGAAGCATTAGCTGGCGCACATCAAGAGCCCGTTTCGCCTGGTGACCGTGTCGAGAAGAAGGCGCGCCAACATCCAGCTTCTGCAACAGCGACGGCCGACAATGAGTGACTGTCGCCACCTCCTCGATCGACGGCTTCAAACCTTCAATCAACCAACAAGGAAGACTGGAAGCACGTAAAGTTTTAGAACTGTACGGCAGACCTCAGCTTTTCAAACTGTTCAAATCACAAAATTACAGCAACTTAGCATGAACCTTTGTTGCTCATTGTCCCAATTGCATTGCCAAGCAGGGTCCCTTCCTTTTCCGGAATGAGCCCGAGTGTCGTTGAAATTCAAACGCCAGCATCATTCGATTTCACTGCTTTAATTTCAAAGTTCAGTTAAAGTATTCATAGCTGGCTACAATATTTAGATTGCACAAGCACAAATTGAGAGTGCGAGTTTTGTTACCATATTTTAGTTACCCGTGACTGCAGCTCAGCTTGGTACGTACTAAATTTTACTATTGTTAATTGTTCAGAATCATTTAATTCAAGTTCAAAGTTAAATCTCTTATTTCTAAATTGCGTAGATTCAAGTAGCTTTTGAAATGATTGTTGAGGTAGTCCAAGACTAACCGTATTTACTGAATTTCGATGTGCTTCAGAAAGAAAGCTCACTATTAACTTCAGTCACTAAATTAACTTTCGATTTTCCGGTTTTATTAATTCTTTTGCTAAATTAAGTCAGAGTGTAGCGAAATTTATTACTTCTGACAAACTTTCAGTTTTCACACTACACGTGTCAACCTTCAGTTGCCACGCTTCTAGTGCTAATTATATGTGTAATAACCTTTCTTTTTCAGTTACTGTAGTAATTGTCCTTAGGACTGGCGACCGTAATTTCCCCCAAATCTCAAATATCTAATCACCGCTAGTTAATTGTTAACGTAACGGCCGCACATTTACTTTATTAACTTTACCCCTTTTCAAAATTAATTTCCACCAGTTTCATTTGCATTTTTCATTTCATTTAGATGTAACCCTTTCCTCCCTCCTTACCAACAAATTGACTTCGGTGACGATTGCTTTTCCCAAATTTCCATTAGGTACACGCGGTTTAATTTTTCACTGTCTTTAAGGTCGATAAGTGAGGGGGAGGTTACATGCTGCTGGCGTAGACTGAGCATCTCCGTGACGCCTTCGCACTTACTAAATGGTTTATATTTCCTGCTGCTGTAAACAACTACACCGGTGAGCCAAAAAATTACGATCACATGTTCAGTATCGTGTTGGTCCACTTTTGAAAAGCAGTACAGCAGCGATTCTGCTTGCCAGGGTTTTGGAGGCATGTGATACCTCATATCTACGAACGGGTCACACAGTTCCCCTGAACTACGGGGGCAGTAAAGAGTGGGCTCGGAGATGACATCCGATAACCTCCCACAAGGTTCCCTCGGCTTCAGACCAGCAAAATTTCGTAGCAAAGAAATCGACTTGAGTTCACTATCATTCTCACACAAACAGTTATCTTGCTGTAAAATGCCATCGCTATTGGGAAGCACTATGAACGGATGCAGGTGGCCTGCAGTTATGTCCCCGTAGCCGATTTCTACCGAGGTTCCATGGAAGCCCACGTGAATGTCCGCCATACGAGGGGCGTTTGAAAAGTCCGTGTACAGTCCGAGGGGTGGCACCCCGGCGTGTATCGAGGTCATGTTTAGTTAGTAGCATCTTTGGAAACAGCGTACATAAAGTTTCAGCCCTATTGGTCTATTTCTTTGAATTTGGCATTCGCGTGAATCAAGGAAGTCCAGTGATTCTCAAAAAATGGACGAAAAAGAATTTCATGTGGTGATTAAACATTACTTTATGAAAGGAAAAACGCCTCAAGAGACTAAAGAGAAGCTACATAAACATTGCGGTGACTGCACCTTCGATTATAACAGTTTATAAGTGGTTTCAAAATTTTCGGAGCGGCCATATGGGCACAAGTGATGCTGAACGTTCTGGACGCCCAGTGGAGGTTACCACTCAAGAAATCATTGATAAAATCCATGATATGGTGATGGATGACGGAAGAGTTAAGGTGCGTGGGACTGCTAGTGCTGTGGGCATCTCGAATGAACAGGTACAGAATGTTTTGCATAAACATTTGGACATGAGAAAGCTACGCAAGATGGGTTCCGCAAATTGCTCACGCTTGACCAAAAACGGAATCGTGTGAAGTGTTGCAAGGATGGTTTGCAGCTGTTCAGGAAGAATCCGCAGGACTTTAAGCGTCGTTTCGTCACTGTGCATGAAACATGGATACATTACTATTCTCCTGAGACCAAAGAACAATCTAAACAATGGGTTACCAAGTGAGAATCTGCACCAAAAAAGGCCATTCCTTTGGTCGGAAAGGTTATGAGGACTGTCTTTTGGGATTCGTAAGGGAGGATCCTCATCGACTACCTGGAAAAGGGTAAAACTGTTACAGGTGCATATTACTCATCGTTATTGGACGGTTTGAAAACCGAGCTGCGAGAAAAACGCTGGGGATTGGACCGCAAAAAAGTCCTTTTCCATCACGACAGTGCACCAGCACACACCTCAGCAGTTGTGGTCGCAAAATTAATGGAAATAGGATTCCAACTCGTTTCACATCCCCCCTATTCTCCAGACTTGGCTCCCTAAAACTACTATTTGCTCCCGAATTTGAAAAAATTGGCTGGCAGGACAAAGATTTTATTGAAACGAGGAAGTGATTGCAGCAACTAACAGCTATTTTGCAGACTTGGACAATTCCTATTATTCGGAAGGGATCAACAAATTAGAACAGCGTTGGACGAAGTGTTAAAGTCTAAAAGTAGACTATGTCGAAAAATAAAAAAGGTTTACCCCAAACACGTAAGTAGTTTTTATTTTTGCACGAACTTTTCAAACGCCCCTCGTACATTCGAGAATATTTTTCTACACAAGCGACTTTTCATTTGGCCCGCCCCTCTCTCTTTCCATTGATACACTTTCACCCGTTCTTGCTATTAACTTTGATACGCAGTGTATATATGTCTTGCCCCTGGGCGGCCCTCTTAGCTTGGCGCTCCGAGTGGCCGCTACTGGTTTATGATACTTCTTGCACAGAATTCTTTCGCTTGCGGCGGCTTGTACCAATTTGACCACAAACAGGCATGCCCCCATACCATAAAATGGCCCATTCTAGCCTGTGTCTGTGGTGCGGTGCACGTTTCGATAAGCCGTTCACGCAGATGGCGGCGTATCTGCACGTGACCATCGACCTGCTGTAACAAAAAAAGTGATTCAACCGACCGAGCGACACATTTGATCGACAGTAGAATCTCGATTTTTCCGTTCATAGTGCAATCGTAACTGGCGGTGTCGTTGAATCAACATGGGAACACGTAAAGGTCTTCTACATCTACATCTACATTTATACTCCGCAAGCCACCCAACGGTGTGTGGCGGAGGGTACTTTACGTGCCACTGTCATTACCTCGCTTTTCTGTTCCAGGCGCGTATGGTTCGCGGGAAGAACGACTGTCTGAAAGCCTCCGTGCGCGCTCGAATCTCTCTAATTTTACATTCGTGATCTCCTCGGGAGGTGTAAGTAGGGGGAAGCAATATATTCGATACCTCATCCAGAAACGCACCCTCTCGAAACCTGGACAGTAAGCTACACCGCGATGCAGAGCGCTTCTCTTGCAGAGTCTGCCACTTGAGTTTGCTAAACATCTCCGTAACGCTATCACGGTTACCAAATAACCCTGTGACGAAACGCGCCGCTCTTCTTTGGATCTTCTCTATGTCCTCCGTCAACCCGATCTGGTACGGAGCCCACACTGATGAGCAATACTCAAGTATAGGTCGAACGAGTGTTTTGTAAGCCACCTCCTTTGTTGATGGACTACATTTTCTAAGGACTCTCCCAATGAATCTCAACCTGGCACCCGCCTTACCAACAATTAATTTTATATGATCATTCCACTTCAAATCGTTCCGCACGCACACTCCCAGATATTTTACAGAAGTAACTGCTACCAGTGTTTGTTCCGCTATCATATAATCATACAATAAAGGATCCTTCTTTCTATGTATTCGCAATACATTACATTTGTCTATGGTAAGGGTCAGTTGCCACTCCCTGCACCAAGTGCCTATCCGCTGCAGATCTTCCTGCATTTCGCTACAATTTTCTAATGCTGCAACTTCTCTGTATACTACAGCATCATCCGCGAAAAGCCGCATGGGACTTCCGACACTATCTACTAGGTCATTTATATATATATTGTGAAAAGGAATGGTCCCATAACACTCCCCTGTGGCACGCCAGAGGTCGCTTTAACGTCTGTAGACGTCTCTCCATTGACAACAACATGCTGTGTTCTGTTTGCTAAAAACTCTTGTGCTGCGGAGATCCATATTCAACAACGAGCGCTGAATGGTGTGCTCTGGAACACTTGTGCCTGGACCTGCACAGCAATGTACTCTTTCGTCAGATCTGCCACAGATCTCCGGCTGTTCTGCGTTACAGAGTGGACAAGACACCGACACCCACATTCTGTGGTGTGGCAAGGACCTGCAGTTCCTTGTCGCCCTCTCGTTTCACCGACCTTCAACCACTTTCTATACATCCTCACGACAGTAGCACGCGAACAGCAGACCAGCTTTACTGATTCCGAGATACACGTTCCCAGACGCCAGGCCATAACGAGCTACCCCATGTCTCAAGCCACTATATTTATTTACAGTGGTCAGCTAGAACATTAAGACCACCGACCTACTGTCGATATAGGCCCGTCCATCAGGTAGCAGCGTCTCCTGACGAGGCGTGACTGGCAGTTAGTCACACGCGCGGTGCATGTAGCATCAAGTGAGCTTGCTGCCCGTGTGTAGAATGGGGAAGTAGCGCGATCTGTCTGAATTTGACTGTGATGGACTGGAGGCTAGACGCGAACATTTCCGGAACTGCATATCTCTTCGGGTGTTCGAGGAGTGCTGTGGCGAGTGTCTTCAACACGTGGCGAAAGCACGTGAAACCACGTCAAGGAGTGGGGTCTGGGCGGCTACCCCTCGTTAGAGATGTCGGTCATTGTGGTCTTGGCAGAGTGGTTAAACAGGACAGGCATCGAACCCTGGCGGAACTAACATCAAACTTTAATGCCGGGTAGAGTGCAAATTGCACCGAACTCTCCTAAGGAAGGGCCTCCACAGGCGACGACCCACGACATCGGCAGCTACGACTAAAATTGGCATGTGACCATTGGCTCTGTACATTGGCGTAGCGGCAGAGCGTTGCATGGTGTGACGAATCCGGATACCTTCTTTATCATGGCGAAGGGAGGGCGCGAATCCGTCGTCTTCCAGGGGAACAACTCCTTGACAGTTGTACTATGGGGCGGAGACAAGCTGGCGGAGGCTACATTATTCTCTGGGGAACATCCACTTGGGCATCCAAGGGTCCAGTGAAGTTCGTGTAAGGCACCATGACGGTCAAGGAGTATAGTACACTGGTTGCAGACCACCTACAACCCTTCATGACGATCATGTTTCCCGACGGCAGTGAAATTTTTCAGCATGATAATGCGCCATCTGTGAGTGTGACGGAATGGTTAGAGGAACACAGCAGCGAGTTCCAGTTGGCGTGCTGGACCCCCTAACTCGCCAGTCAGAGCCCGATCGAACCCAACTGGGATGTGATTGAACGTGACGCCAGATCTCGTGGCCCTCCTTCCCGAAATATATGGGAATTAGGTGATGTGTGTGCAGATGTGGTGCCAACTCTCTCCAGCCACCTACCAGGGCCTCACTCTTTCCATGCCACGACACGTTGCCGCTGTCATCCGAGCCAAAGGTGGACATACCGGCTATTAGGTAGGTGGTCATAATGTTCTGGCTGATCAGTTTATACTGGGCATTGACCATAGGAATACAGAAATGGACCATCAGTTCAAGATTACCTACAGGGTTATTACAAATGATTGAAGCGATTTCACAGCTCTACAATAACTTTATTATTTGAGATATTTTCACAATGCTTTGCACACAGATACAAAAACTCAAAAAGTTTTTTTAGGCATTCACAAATGTTCGATAAGTGCCCCTTTACTGATTCGGCAGACATCAAGCCGATAGTCAAGTTCCTCCCACACTCGGCGCAGCATGTCCCCATCAATGAGTTCGAAAGCATCGTTGATGCGAGCTCGCAGTTCTGGCATGTTTCTTGGTAGAGGAGGTTTAAACACTGAATCTTTCACATAACCCCACAGAAAGAAATCGCATGGGGTTAAGTCGGGAGAGCGTGGAGGCCATGACATGAATTGTTGATCATGATCTCCACCGATCCATCGGTTTTCCAATCTCCTGTTTAAGAAATGCTTCTGCTTTAGCCTTTTCCGTAAGATTTTCCAAACCGTCGGCTGTGGTACGTTTAGGTCCGTGCTTGCTTTATTCGTCGACTTCCGCGGGCTACGCGTGAAACTTGCCCGCACGCGTTCAACCGTTTCTTCGCTCACTGCAGGCCGACCCGTTGATTTCCCCTTACAGAGGAATCCAGAAGCTTTAAACTGCGCATACCATCGCCGAATGGAGTTAGCAGTTGGTGGATCTTTGTTGAACTTCGTTCTGAAGTGTCGTTGCACTGTTATGACTAACTGATGTGAGTGCATTTCAAGCACGACATACGCTTTCTCGGCTCCTGTCGCCATTTTGTCTCACTGCGCTCTCGAGCGCTCTGGCGGCAGAAACCTGAGTTTTTCTACGTATCTGTAGTGTGTCGTGACCATATGTCAATGAATGGAGCTACAGTGAATTTATGAAATCGCTTCAATCATTTGTAATAACCCTGTACATGCTATTATCGAGAGAGGTTAAGAGAGGAAAACGACGATGAAGACTACGCAACAGTCAGTAACTAATCGCCTAATATTACAAGATGTTTGAGAAAAAATCATTTTAAGCTACAAAGAAAGAGAATAAAAGTGCAGATTGTTTTGAGACTACATTGAGAATGCAAAAGACAAATCTTTGATTGGTGTAGCTCTTTTTTCTCTTTTTAAAAAATTTCGGTATTATAATTATTAGTAGTAGCATTTTTATAGGCGTAAGGAAAGGAAATGATATGTTGTGCACACGCATAAAGACACACAAACGTTTGTAAACATTTTAATGCTATTTTAAGCTAAATAAAAGATTCAGTAAAAAAATACCCATTGAAATAAGCTGTAAATGGAGCCACTAAAAAGAAACTATAAAGTCAACAGTAAGGCGAAGAGTTGAATGAATATTAAAACAAGCAATAAAATGAACATTAAAATTAACAATAAGTAATAAAAGAATGATAGACTGGACAGTAAAATGAACAATAAATTTACACTAAAAACTTGACAGTGGATTAAGGAAGATGGATACCAAGCATGTTCCTTATATAACGATGTCTAACCCATGCAGCCAGGAAATTGCAGCATCCTTCAGTCCATACAAATCGATTTTGGTCATGGGTACCCAATGATGTTTTCGTCACTCATAATACAGCCGACTGTCTGGCGGAGGGCACAACAATCCAGCTGAGGACTTGGAGATTATTTCGCATTTGTACAGAAGCTCCTACCAGAATATCTGATGTTCGAATCATTTTAAGAGGCTTCTATGGTCAGTGGGGAAGTTCGTATCCAGTAGGTCTTTGTGTGGGGTACGAAAAGGGGTCAGTGAATCTTCAAATTATCGGCACTCCATCTGTCCACCACTGCACATTGGTGTTGTGGGTGACTGAATTCTCTTCAGCTAACGGGTCAGAGCGGGGAGGAGGGGGGGGGGGAGGAATGTGGCGCAGCATAGGTAGCCATTGTAGGGGTTTGCTTCTGATGCATCCACTAATAATGCGCATCGTTTTGTGTAGTTTGGCATCTTGTTTCCTTACATGGCTTCTACTAATCCACATTCTGGTACAGAATCTATAAGTCCCAGGGCAGAACCACTGCCAGACAGCTTGTACAGGATATTGTTGCGTGTTGACTTTAGTTGTTGTTGTAGTGTTTCCTAAAGCATAGGGGGCGTCCCAGTATGCTCCGATTACGTACTTTCCTTATCGCGTAGTAGGCCTGCATAGCCCTGAGGCAGCATACAATGGGAAGTGATCATGTTTTCGCTCATCAGTGTATTTCTAAATAGTGTTTCAGTTGTACACTATGATATTGTTGATCGCGGGACGGCTTAATGATGGCACTTGGTACCGAAACTGATAATCATTTGAGAAAAAAATGTGACTGTAAACTTTTAGGTGGAAAGAATACATTGAAAGCCTCTATGAGGGTGAAGATTTGTCTGATGTGATAGAAGAAGAAACAGGAGTCGATTTAGAAGAGATAGGGGATCCTGTATTAGAATCGGAATTTAAAACAGCTTTGGAGGACTTACGGTCAAATAAGGCAGAAGGGATAGATAACATTCCATCAGAATTTCTAAAATCATTGGGGGAAGTGGCAACAAAACGACTATTCGCGTTGGTGTGTAGAATATATGAGTCTGGCGATATACCATCTGACTTTCGGAAAAGCATCATCCACACAATTCCGAAGACGGAAAGAGCTGACAAGTGCGAGAATTATCGCACAATCAGCTTAACAGCTCATGTATCGAAGCTGCTTGCAAGAATAATATACAGAAGAATGGAAAAGAAAATTGAGAATGCGCTAGGTGACGATCAGTTTGGCTTTAGGAAAAGTAAAGGGACGAGAGAGGCAATTCTGACGTTACGGCTAATAATGGAAGCAAGGCTAAAGAAAAATCAAGACACTTTCATAGGATTTGTCGACCTGGAAAAAGCGTTCAACAATATAAAATGGTGCAAGCTGTTCGAGATTCTGAAAAAAGTAGGGGTCAGCTATAGGGAGAGACGGATCATATACAATATGTACAACAACCAAGAGGGAATAATAAGAGTGGACGATCAAGAACGAAGTGCTCGTATTAAGAAGGGTGTAAGACAAGGCTGTAGCCTTTCGCCCCTACTCTTCAATCTGTACATCGAGGAAGCAATGATGGAAATAAAAGAAAGGTTCAGGAGTGGAATTAAAATACAAGGTGAAAGGATATCAATTATACGATTCGCTGATGACATTGCTATCCTGACTGAAAGTGAAGAAGAATTAAATGATCTGCTGAACGGAATGAACAGTCTAATGAGTACACAGTATGGTTTGAGAGTAAATCGGAGAAAGACAAAGGTAATGAGAAGTAGTAGAAATGAGAACAGCGAGAAACTTATCATCAGGATTGATGGTCACGAAGTCAATGAAGTTAAGGAATTTTGCTACCTAGGCAGTAAAATAACCAATGACGGACGGAGCAAGGAGGACATCAAAAGCAGACTCACTATGGCAAAAAAAGCATTTCTGGCCAAGAGAAGCCTACTAATATTAAATACCGGCCTTAATTTGAGGAAGAAATTTCTGAGGATGTACGTCTGGAGTACAGCATTGCATGGTAGTGAAACATGGACTGTGGGAAAACCGAAACAGAAGAGAATCGAAGCATTTGAGACGTGATGCTATAGACGAATGTTGAAAATTAGGTGGACTGATAAGGTAAGGAATGAGGAGGTTCTACGCAGAATCGGAGAGGAAAGGAATATGTGGAAAAAACTGATAAGGAGAAGGGACAGGATGGTAGGACATCTGCTAAGACATGAGGGAATGACTTCCATGGTACTAGAGGGAGCTGTAGAGGGCAAAAACTGTAGAGGAAGACAGAGATTGGAATACGTCAAGCAAATAATTGAGGACGTAGGTTCCAAGTGCTACTCTGAGATGAAAAGGTTAGCACAGGAAAGGAATTCGTGGCGGGCCGCATCAAACCAGTCAGTAGTAGACTGATGACAAAAAAAAAAAAAAAAAAAAAAAAAAAAACTGACTTTGGCCTCAGTTCCAGTTGATAGTATGTCGGAATTATGGAGGATCTATCCCTTCACAGCTGAAACCATAAACGACCTGTAATACCTCTGTGGCAGGTGTACATTAGGGCAAACAGCGCGACGTGTAGGCACCGATGACGTGTGGGGGACCTGACGTAGCAGGAGGGAAGAGGCCATTGCTGCAGAGTCAACGAGTTGCTGTCGGCAGTGATCGATGCAGGTTTTGGTTTGCGTCTGTCGGGCGGGCGCCCTGCAAATGGGCGGCTGCGGTGAATGTTTGATGTGGGAGCGGCCACGTGGGCCTGAATTAGTGACGTCCGGCGCAGTGACTTAGTGACTCCTGCGGCACGCGAGCAGCCCGCATAAGTGATCACAGGCCAGGCCGCTCTCCACACGCGTGGCGTTTATATCCTGCCGGGCTCTGTGAAGCGGGCCGGATTACCTCATCGAGGAAATCCTCTGAACCCCGCTGCTCACTGAAAGCCAGCAGACTTTGCTTTGCAGTGCATAAAGGTCTTGCTCATGCACCACAAAAGAACTTTTCTTCCGTTTATTCTTATGTTACGGCCTCTCTAGGAACACAGGGACCACTTTTTCTGCCAGAAGCTCTTCATCCTTTCACTTTTCTTTATCACTCTTCTTTCATGACATTCGGTATTCTCTTCTACTGTCTATTCACTGGTAACTCTCTGTCCACCTCCTGTACCTTCGTTGATCTCTGGCATACTGGTCGATGTGCACTTGCTTCCCTGTTCACTAATTGTTTCACTGTCTACACAATTATTTGCTGCCTGGTCCATTTCTCTATGCACAATTACCAAATTACAATGTTGAACATTAGTTAATTCATTACACGGTGGCGCTAACACACTGCTTTCGTCTTCGCTGTCATTTCTCAGTTTACTTTGGAGCCTAGTGTTACGTTTTGCACACGCCATAATTGTCACAGTATTTCACACGGTAACCCAGAAAAGCACAATTTGAAGAGTAAAATAAGAAAACGCATTAAAATAGCACTGAAAATAATATCTAGTTATTTGCAAGCGCAGCTGCGAAATACTTGGTGCAACTCTACATGCATGCCACAACTGTTTTACTGTACAAGAATGAAAAACTACAACTACAAAGAAGATTCTCTCTACAATTACGCGCTAGCAATAAACAATAGCTACACTAATTACACAAACTACAAGAAAAAAATCAGAAGATTCCAGTGAGGTATCCTCGGCTAAGGGTCGACACATGAAACATCCTCTTAGAAAAATTATCAATTACTTTGCTGATAAACACCTTACGTTATTTGATTTTCAAACAGCTGAGCAGAACTGAACGTACTCAGACATTTCTCTCTTTACTTATTCTGATGAACACTAAACTGACACACAATATTTTTAGCGCAACGCAATCTGACTTTCAATAATCCCTACAAAAGAATGGCCCTGACTAACAATAACCTATACCTTTCATGAATCACTTACCTCACAAAAATCTTCGTTACTCGAACTACTGCAATACAGCGAGCGCCAATACTGCCAGCTAAATAAAGAATTGTAACTACTGAAGGCACTACCTACTGATAGGCATAGTTAGCAAATGAAAGATTTTGATAGAGAACAAACAATGTATTTACCTTAATAGTGGTTGGTTGGTTGGTTTGGGGAAGGAGACCAGACAGCGTGGTCATCGGTCTCATCGGATTAGGGAAGGATGGGGAAGGAAGTCGGCCGTGCCCTTTCAGAGGAACCATCCCGGCATTTGCCTGGAGTGATTTAGGGAAATCACGGAAAACCTAAATCAGGATGGCCGGACCCGGGATTGAACCGTCGTCCTTCCGAATGCGAGCCTTTATAGTGTTCAAAAGTCTTAATATATATATTTATATCAGTTCATGACATCTAGTCTTACAAATTTACTCTTTCTGATGGACACACGTCCAGATCGTCCGCTCTCAAAATTCTGCCATCTCTCTCCCCACATCCACCACTGCTGGCAGCTCACCTCCAACTGCGCAACGCTACTCGCTGTTCACATCCAATTGCCCAACACTACAATAGCGAATATTCCAACAACTGCAGCCAGCCACAGACTGCACACTGCACAGTCAGTGATTTTCATAAAGAGCGCTACTTGGCGTTACCAACATAAAAACCTAAACAGCCTACTTACAAATTTCGAACAGTGACTTCTGAGTTCAGCAACCCCCATGGTTTCTGACTTTGCTCTTGTCCTCCCCATTGTTTTCCATACACTTCTCGTCATTCTCTTCCTGTATGAAATTGATTTCCTCGATAGGCAATGAGTCCACAACCTTCAGTAGGGATTGACATTTACGGTCGACCTCCAGTGGGAATCTAAAATTAGCGTGCATAGGGGACACGGACGGGCCTGTGGATAGCTGGCGCTAGGTGCGTATATGAGACGGTCGGGGACCGTGTCGAAGGTCCGCACATTTGCGATAAACCCTGTTCTAAACAGACAGTTTACAAAGCCATCGAGAACATTGAGTTCGCCACAACAGCTGGAGACAAGGAGAACCGCATACCAGTTAAGAGTTTTGCTGCTACTGCACTTGTCGACGGACCTTGTGTTTTCTGTGGTTGTAGACTTAATTTTTGTGGTGTCACCGCCAGACACCACACTTGCTAAGTGGTAGCCTTTAAATCGGCCGCGGTCCGTTAGTATACATCGGACCCGCGTGTCGCCACTATCAGTGATTGCAGACCGAGCGCCGCCACACGGCAGGTCTAGAGAGACTTCCTAGCACTCGCCCCAGTTGTACAGCCGACTTTGCTAGCGATGGTTCAATGACAATTTTAGTATTGACATTAATGATACTTTTAATCATGGTAATGGTTGGCTCACTGTAGCTTAGACTTAGAACTACTTAAACCTAACCAACCTAAGGACAAAGGCCCGGCCGGTTGGCCGTGCAGTCTAACGCACGGCTTTCCGGGAGGGAAGGAGCGCCTGGTCCCCGGCACGAATCCGCCCGGCGCATTTGTGTCGAGGTCCGGTGAACCGGCCAGTCTGTGGATGGTTTTTAGGCGGTTTTCCATCTGCCTCAGTCAATGCGGGGTGGTTCCCCTTATTCCGCCTCAGTTACACTATGTCAGCGATTGCTGCGCAAACAAGTCCTCCACGTACGCGTACACCACCATCACTCTGCCACGCAAACATAGGGATTACACCCGTCTGGTGTGAGACGTTCCCTATGGTGTCCACCGGGGGCCGAACGGCACAATAACCCTGGGCTCGGTGTGGGGCGGCGGAGGGGTTAAGCCGGCCGCAGTGGCCGAGCGGTTCTAGGCGCTACAGTCTGGAACCGCGCGACCGCTACGGTCGCAGGTTCGAATCCTGCCTCGGGCATGGATGTCTGTGCTGTCCTTAGGTTAGTTAGGTTTAAGTACTTCTAAGTTCTAGGCGACTGATGACCTCAGAAGTTAAGTCCCATAGTGCTCAGAGCCATTTGAACCATTTTTGGAGGGGTGAAGTGGATTGCGGTAGTCGTCGTGGGGTTGTGGACCACTGCGGCTGCGGCGGGGACGGAGCCGTCCCCGATTAACATACAATACAACCAAAGGACATCACACACATCCTTGCCCGAGGCAGGATTCAAACCTGCGACCGTAGCAGCAACGTGGTTCCAGACTGAAGCGCCTACAACAGCTCGGTCACAGCGGCCGGCCTGTGCATTAGCAGTGACGCACAGTAGTAGTTTGGTTAATGACGAAGAATTGGCCGATATGCACTTCGTGTATGTGTTCACTTAATGCAATGGAAGAGCGGCACAACGGCGCTGTACTCTGCGGTTTCTGCGCCGATGACACACACACTACACTAATCTTTCTTATGGGAGATCTTGCATTACTCTGCGTTCTGTGATGTACGTGTTGGTTATTGCATAGTACAAGATTTTTCAATCTTGCGCAGGTATTTTCACAAAAAATGGTGACTGTGGTAACAAATTGAATAAATCATAATTACATCACTACTGTGTAACGAGGTGCAGGGCCACTGTGGCACAGTGGTCTGGATCTCGGAAAAGTTGGTCAAAAATAGAAGAAAAAGCTTTAGCTTTAAACGAACATTGATATGTGAGGGTTATCGAGGTCGCTGATTACGAATTTGGTATAGTAATTCCAAAATTTAAAAAAAAATCGGGTCCAGTATGGCCAACCATTGCATTCAAAACTGTTTGGAATTTTATTTAAATCTTTATGTAATTGTTTTTGAGGCCGCTGATTATGAAATCCATATTATAATTTCAAAATTAAAGATGACAAATAATGATTTTTAATTCAAAGTCAGTCAGGATTATAAGAAATTTATAAAAAAATTTAGTCATCATCAGCAAAAACTAAAACCTATAAGGCGTCTATTGACAAATTTGTACGTTTTCTGCCTTTTATTTTTCTGAAGCTCGAAATAAGTGAATCCGAATATACCAGGAGACAATGAAATACATCTTACATTGTATTTTCGCACGAAGGTTTTCTGGAAAACCTTCCAGATACTTTTTGATGTCCTTATTTCTGGCTTCCCGAGCATCTTCAGATAACTGGCTTATTAGTAATATCGCTGATTCTGTTATTTAAGCACTGTGCATTAAGACTTTTTGAACTGTCGCAGACATATAATTCCAGGGTAAATTATCTACACATGTTACCACAGTGTGATGACAAAATTTTTGAAGTTTTTCAACATGACATGACCTGCAAGATAACGTGAAATTAATGAATGAAATCTTCGTCCGGCCCTACGATTGGAGCAAACGCTGATGATCTCTCAAAAAACGACGATTAGTACTGCTATCATTGGAGTTCACGAATCAAAATTTTAGGCGATCAACGAGAAGCCCTGGCTGGGTCTGAAAATCCTTCTGATCTTTTTTTTTCCAAATCTCGAAACACTTTTCCTCTTCTGTTGATCGGGATTGCCATTTTTTACTTTCAAGTTTATACCCAAAATTAAGAAAATACTCAAAGCAAAGAGTCCGTGCGTGTGAGATTGATAAACTGTAGTGAAAATAGGAAACATAAATCACTACATTTTTTACAAAATCGAAATTTTAAAACTATTTTGACGTTACTCCATACAAGCAGCACGCAAAGATGATGTAGCAGATCTTATAGCATTACAGTCCTTTTCATCAATCATTGTAAAAACCATTCCGAAAATTTTTTTTATTTCTTTCCCCTCCCAAACGGTTTGAAAAGAAGGCAGAGGCGCCTTTTGGTCGTCGGTATCTTTCTTCTCTTTAAAGTAGTCTTTACATTTTCATGTAAAAATTGTAGCGATACAGATCTACAAAAACGAGGTGATGAAGGCCCAGGGCTTTTCCATATCACTACTTTTCTTGCAAGACATTATCTGTGGCTACTAGTTGCAATATAACCACCGAAGTTATAAAAACATTAGCGTCCGAATCACTTCCATCAGTAAACTTTTGATTGTACTCATTGTGCCCCAAAGAAACACTAAAACAGCATTTTAGTATCAACCTTTCATTTAAGGTTTCTGGAGATAATGTTTTTATAGTGTCCTTTTCAAGATGTAAAATTCTTTCTGATGTATTATTTACGAGTGGCTGTGCACTGAATTTCGCACACTCTCAGTTATGTGTGTATCTGATGGATAATACCTACCTTTGGCTTTTACTATTTTTTCGTATGCGGTATAGATAAGAGCATTATTATTTTTGTATTTCAGATAAGCATCTACTTATACTTATATAACTTCCCTTCAACGACGTCAGACAAAGCATTATGAGCAGACATTTTAATGACTTGGAAAGAGGGTGACAATTTTAACGCCGCTCTGCATTTAATAGCTCGCGCTGATGGCTGTCTTTGACAATACTGTCAGCGGCAGAGGCATCATAGGAACGAAGGCTCATTTGAGCAGCCAACGATAATTCTAATCTGAATATTGTGTTACGTATATTAGTTATTGGGTTTTCCTCTTTTACTTCGATCACTTGCTTCCTCGAATTCCATTCTTGGTCAGCCACACATCTGTGACTCCGTGGATTTTGATTTAGATGTACTTGGTTGTCGCTGTACTCGAATGTGTAGATTTTTCATCAGTCGGCCAAACAATCTATAGAGTACATAGTGGAATTATTGAGGGGAATCTGGATCTTATTTTAGGTTCTTGAACTAATTAGAACTAAATTTCCAACTTTATGTATTAAATTTCAATACTCAAGTTAATAATTGTGGAAGAAGAAAGCCACTGTTTCTGGTTTTCAAGAAATCATTTAGTTGTTCTTTGAGACTGTTTCCATCTGCATTTAACACAATGTTTACATGCTACACATCTTCCGAAATAGAAAAAAAGAATTTCGGAAATCGTTTTTCGCTATCGTGTTTTCATCTAAAGGTCTGAAGCGGATTTGCTCGCTCAGGTAAATATGGCGTCTGGGAAACAGGTGAACCAGTTTTTGATTCAGTCAACACAATTGTTATTTCTGTTTGCTTAAATATTACCGGTAGACAGCTTCATGCTCAGTCTAATATTTCTGCTTCTCGTTCACTGCACGATAATTCCATATCAACCGAATATTCTGCAAACAAGACGTAAATTGACAACGCAGACACGTTTCTAAACTAGTTGAGTTTTCATGCGGAGTTGGAAAACCGGTAACCAGAGACGGATTTCCATAATCGATTTTTAATTGCTTACATAACCACCCTGAAGCGGTATTTGGGAAATCGGTTTATGTAATACGGTTTTGGGGTCCCCATGTAAACAGGATGTAAGTGTGGGCACTGACATCTTCATAGACTGTCTATCCTCGTCAAACATTTGACAAAAGTTTTTCACCTTTGTCACAAATTGTGTTGCTCTAAACATTTAAGTTTGCGTGTCTGAGTCCGAGTTCTTATTATTTTGTTCAACTTCTAACAGTTCCCGACAAGTGCAGATTATTTTATCAATATGCGAATCTAAAATACAAACATAATGCGATGTATTATTGGCAAGTGCTCTCTGTCGTGAAAAATGGGAACTATTACAACTGTTTCCTCCAAATCCCGCTGGAGTGCAGTACTCTAGAGGGCAGATACTGTTCGTTTTGACATTACCAACCAAATTACTTCCATATTTGCAACATAACCTTCATTCGCATTATTAGTTACAAACATGATAAAAATTTTATGACACTTTAAAGTAAGACATCCGTTATATACATATCAAAATTATAGAAAAGGCATCAGTGGTTGTAGTGGTCCACTCTAGTGTACAACTGCCCAGTGGGGCTCGAGGTCGTTTATTTCTAACCTCAAAAGTACAGCAGCAGACACTGACAGAATTTTCTTTCACATTCTATTGCAAAACACCATAAGCTATATACTCTATTTCGTAAATTTCTGAATAACGCTGAATACATAACTTTTTTGCTAATTTTCGGTAAAAAATTTTACAAGAAAGATCATATTGTAGACACATATTTCACATTGGTTTACAATATACCGCAGTATAAATTGATGAAAACATTGTACACGCTAATATTCTACATACCTTTCTTAATACTCTCCATCAAACAGAACTGGAATAGGACACTCGAGTAAAAAGTTACACGCGCTTTCAAGAGTGGTTTTATTTCGGAGTTGCTACACATCGTTATGCCGAGAACAGTGACTTTGAATTAACTTAGCATCTCGGGTATCAAAGATGTCCCACTTTCTTTTCGGAACATGCATGAAAGGCTCCTCTACAAGACTCTATAATAGTTTATTCGGAGGCTATCGCTTTTTTCAATTTTTGGCCACCCTTCTTCTGGTCAGGATCACAACGCGTGGGACGCTTATATTGAAATACTCAGAAGATATCCCTGAACAACGTCTCAAAGTTTGTCGGTGTAGTTCTGTATTCCTTGTATTGAATACATCTGTGGTCATACGGAATGCTGCACTCATATTGTTCTACTGTTCCCTCATTTCTCCATTTCCTCCTGTTGCGTGAAGGCGTGCTGAAAACTAATGCTTCCGTATTTTTTATTTTGTTTTCAGTGTCATTTGACATATTAGATGTCATGCATATTACTTGGTCGACTTTCCCACTTCGTTGACTTAAGTTGCTATCCGGTGCATCCAGAGGGCTCCGAACCGTAGCGTGTAACATGGCGCTGTGTAACGTAACTACACTCCTGGAAATGGAAAAAAGAACACATTGACACCGGTGTGTCAGACCCACCATACTTGCTCCGGACACTGCGAGAGGACTGTACAAGCAATGATCACACGCACGGCACAGCGGACACACCAGGAACCGCGGTGTTGGCCGTCGAATGGCGCTAGCTGCGCAGCATTTGTGCACCGCCGCCGTCAGTGTCAGCCAGTTTGCCGTGGCATACGGAGCTCCATCGCAGTCTTTAACACTGGTAGCATGCCGCGACAGCGTGGACGTGAACCGTATGTGCAGTTGACGGACTTTGAGCGAGGGCGTATAGTGGGCATGCGGGAGGCCGGGTGGACGTACCGCCGAATTGCTCAACACGTGGGGCGTGAGGTCTCCACAGTACATCGATGTTGTCGCCAGTGGTCGGCGGAAGGTGCACGTGCCCGTCGACCTGGGACCGGACCGCAGCGACGCACGGATGCACGCCAAGACCGTAGGATCCTACGCAGTGCCGTAGGGGACCGCACTGCCACTTCCCAGCAAATTAGGGACACTGTTGCTCCTGGGGTATCGGCGAGGACCATTCGCAACCGTCTCCATGAAGCTGGGCTACGGTCCCGCACACAGTTAGGCCGTCTTCCGCTCACGCCCCAACATCGTGCAGCCCGCCTCCAGTGGTGTCGCGACAGGCGTGAATGGAGGGACGAATGGAGACGTGTCGTCTTCAGCGATGAGAGTCGCTTCTGCCTTGGTGCCAATGATGGTCGTATGCGTGTTTGGCGCCGTGCAGGTGAGCGCCACAATCAGGACTGCATACGACCGAGGCACACAGGGCCAACACCCGGCATCATGGTGTGGGGAGCGATCTCCTACACTGGCCGTACACCACTGGTGATCGTCGAGGGGACACTGAATAGTGCACGGTACATCCAAACCGTCATCGAACCCATCGTTCTACCATTCCTAGACCGGCAAGAGAACTTGCTGTTCCAACAGGACAATGCACGTCCGCATGTATCCCGTGCCACCCAACGTGCTCTAGAAGGTGTAAGTCAACTACCCTGGCCAGCAAGATCTCCGGATCTGTCCCCCATTGAGCATGTTTGGGACTGGATGAAGCGTCGTCTCACGCGGTCTGCACGTCCAGCACGAACGCTGGTCCAACTGAGGCGCCAGGTGGAAATGGCATGGCAAGCCGTTCCACAGGACTACATCCAGCATCTCTACGATCGTCTCCATGGGAGAATAGCAGCCTGCATTGCTGCGAAAGGTGGATATACACTGTACTAGTGCCGACATTGTGCATGCTCTGTTGCCTGCGTCTATGTGCCTGTGGTTCTGTCAGTGTGATCATGTGATGTATCTGACCCCAGGAATGTGTCAATAAAGTTTCCCCTTCCTGGGATAATGAATTCACGGTGTTCTTATTTCAATTTCCAGGAGTGTATGTCGGTGCACTGCGAGTAGCTCAGAAAACTGAAAGCACGAACTCGAAGAGTTCGTCCACACATGGAGTACCCTTTCCATCAGCATGACAATGCCATACCACATACGAGCGCTGCAACATCTGCATCAATGAGATTGAAGCGCGAACGTGTCGGTATCGCCGTTCACATGTCAATCGTGTAGTGAGCCGACTTTACTGTTGCGCCCACGCTCTTTTGTTCAGGATGTAGGCTATGATGACGACGCGATAACGGAAATTGATAAGTACACTTGTCGAAAATGTACTTATTCTGCCAAATGAGTAAATGAACTGACGAAAATGAAATCATCTATGGCAATATCCATCAACTAGCGATCGCGATAATTGTATTTGCGTATCAGTTCCACTTCGACACCGATCCCAGAGGGTGTCCTGTCCAGAGTGATGAGTGCGTCGTCTGATCACGTGAACACAGGAGGACAGTGGATGCGTGATCTGAACGAAACGAACCTTTTTCTCGCGTTCGCGGGGCGCCGCGAATTTTGCGGACGCGCCGAAGCGCGGAAACGTACCGTGAGCTGAAGTTATAGACTTTCGAAAAACGCGTCTGTACTGTACGGTAGCTCATTTTTTTTTTGTTGACCCGCGCCCGTGCGCGCTACAATTTTCCAGAATTTTGCCCATCGGCAGGTATGGCGCCGACGGGTATCGGAAGCAGCTAACTTGGGACGGCCGTGAGCGGTTCTGGTCCGTTCACGCGTTTTTGCGGCACAGCTGCGAGGTTTCACTGTCACCGACCATCCTCCATACAGTCCCGACTTGGCCACATCTGATATTCATCTGTTTCTCAAATCTCAAGAACACCTTCGAGGGCTTCACTTTGATAGTGATGAAGTGGTGCAAGTGGAGTTGAGGGTGTGGCTCCGTCAACGAAGTCAGACATTCTACTGTGACAGGATCAACAAACTGGCCTCTCGGGAGAAATGTATTCGTCGCCAGGGTGACTGTGTTGAGAAATAAACATGTTGACATGAAGGATAAAGAAGTAAAACGTAAATGAAGTTTTTTTATTGTAAGTAGGCTGTTTATGTTTTCTCTATGTAAGTAGGCTGTTTATGTTTTCTCTATGTAAGTAGGCTGTTTATGTTTTCTTATTGGCAGCGTTACGTAGCACTCAATATGAAAATCACTGGCTGTGCTGTGTGCAGTCTGTGGCTGCTTTGCATTGTTGTAATACTCGCCATTGTAGTGTTAGGCAGCTGGGCTGTGAACAGCGCGTGGCGTTGCGCAGTTGGAGGTGAGCCGCCAGCAGTGGTGGATGTGGGGAGAGAGATGGCGGAGTTTTGAAATTTGTCATGAACTGCTATATTTATATATGATGATATCAAGGTAAATACATTGTTTGTTCTCTATTAATATCTTTCATTTGCTAACTATCCCTATCAGTAGTTAGTGCCTTCCATAGTTTGAAGCTTTTATTTAGCTGGCAGTAGTGGCGCTCGCTGTATTGCAGTAGCTTGAGCAGTGAAGATTTTTGTGAGGTAAGTGATTTGTGAAAGGTATAGTTTAATGTTAGTCAGGGCCATTCTTTTGCAGGGAATTTTGAAAGTCAGATTGCGTTGCGCTAACAAAATATTGTGTGTCAGTTTAAGCACAGTCATGTATAATTGTTCAAAGGGGACGTTTCATATGGCGACCCTGCCAGGATTCCGCATGGGGTGTTGCCCTATGAAACGTCCCCTTTGAACAATTATACATGACTGTGCTTAAACTGACACACAATATTTTGTTAGCGCAACGCAATCTGACTTTCAAAATTCCCTGCAAAAGAATGGCCCTGACTAACATTAAACTATACCTTTCACAAATCACTTACCTCACAAAAATCTTCGCTGCTCAAGCTACTGCAATACAGCGAGCGCCACTACTGCCAGCTAAATAAAAGCTTCAAACTATGGAAGGCACTAACTACTGATAGGGATAGTTAGCAAATGAAAGATATTAATAGAGAACAAACAATGTATTTACCTTGATATCACCATATATAAATATAGCAGTTCATGACAAATTTCAAAACTCCGCCATCTCTCTCCCCACATCCACCACTGCTGGCGGCTCACCTCCAACTGCGCAACGCTACGCGCTGTTCACAGCCCAGCTGCCTAACACTACAATGGCGAGTATTACAACAATGCAAAGCAGCCACAGACTGCACACAGCACAGCCAGTGATTTTCGTATTGAGTGCTACGTAACGTTGCCAATAAGAAAACATAAACAGCCTACTTACATAGAGAAAACATAAACAGCCTACTTACATAGGGAAAACATAAACAGCCTACTTACATTATTAAAAAAAAACTCTAAGAATTTTCCAGAATGAGATTTTCTTTCAGGAGTGCTAGTTCTGCAAGGTTCGCAGAAGAGCTTCTGTAAAGTTTGGAAGGTAGGAGACAAGATACTGGTAGAAGTAAAGCTGTGAGTACCGGGCGTGAGTCGTGCTTCGGTAGCTAAGATGGTAGAGCACTTGCCCGCGACAGGCAAAGGTCCCGAGTTCGAGTCTCGGTCGGGCACACAGTTTTAATCTGCCAGGAAGTTTCATATCAGCGCACAGTCCGCTGCAGAGTGAAAATCTCATTCTGGAAACATCCCCCAGGATGTGGCTAAGCCATGTCTCCGCTATATCCTTTCGTTCAGGAGTGCTAGTTCTGCAAGGTTCGCAGAAGAGTTTCTGTAAAGTTTGGAAGGTAGGAGACAAGATACTGGTAGAAGTAAAGCTGTGAGTGCCGGGCGTGAGTCGTGCTTCGGTAGCTCAGATAGAAGAGCACTTGCCCGCGAAAGGCAAAGGTCTCGAGTTCGAGTCTCGGTCGGGCACACAGTTTTAATCTGCCAGGAAGTTTCATATCAGCGCACACTCCGCTGCAAAGTGAAAATCTCATTCTGGAAACATCCCCCAGGCTGTGGCTAAGCCATGTCTCCGCTATATCTTTTCTTTCAGGAGTGCTAGTTCTGCAAGGTTCGCAGAAGAGCTTCTGTAAAGTTTGGAAGGTAGGAGACAAGATACTGGTAGAAGTAAAGCTGTGAGTACCAGGCGTGAGTCGTGCTTCGGTAGCTCAGATGGAAGAGCACTTGCCCGCGAAAGGCAAAGGTCCCGAGTTCGAGTCTCGGTCGGGCACACAGTTTTAATCTGCCAGGAAGTTTCTAAGAATTTTCTCATAAAAAAATTCGGAAGCATTAATTTTGGATCACGTCCTCGTATATCCATCCAGTTATTTAAAATTGTCCATTTTTTGCACAGTACCTTCTGTTTTTCCCCCCAGGTGGTATTTAGTATCTTTGTTTAGTTGTAGTGGATCGTCAGTCCCACCCTTTTGGTGATCTCGTTTAGGGTGTCGAGCAGTTAACTTGCGTCTTCTTCTGTCTCACTATCACTATATCCCCCACGTCGATCTTCAGTGTCCTCACTTTCATCGTTTATTGCTCTCCGCCGTCTGATCGTTTCGTCTAGCAACATGTTGAACGAAACTGGTCACAACCCATTCTCCGTCCGACAGCGGTCTTGACTCCGTCTTCTGTAACTGCTTCTCTACATCTTACCCTGCCTTTGTGTCTATCAAAATTTCCATTAGCAGTTTTTGTGTAGTATTGTCTAGTCATCCATACTTTACGATTCTTCCAAGAGTCCGGCTGACAATGGAGTCGCATGCATTCGTGAAGGCTATGAAGGTTGCTACCATATTTTTATTCTTTATGACCATATATTCTATCAGCTGTTTGAGGGTATAGATCTGTTCTGTTCATCCTATTCCCTTTCTAGAGCCACTGACAGTCTCCAACTGTACTTCGTTATTTTACTCTCTTCAAGAAGTGTTTTGACAGTGCCACTTTACACCCCTCTTGTCCCCTTCCTATGTAGTGGCCTTACTGTTGTATTCTTCCATCCTATAGGCAAATTCCTTGTCCTCCAAATTTGGCTGAAGGACGTTGTCTGCCACCTTGTGCCACCGCACTTTATCATCTGGGCAGCTATACGATATTCTCCAGTTGCCTTATTATTCTTTAGATCGCTTATGGTCTGGACGAATTCATCCGTGATTGGAAGGCGTCACTCTGTCTTGTGTTCGATCCCAATTCCAGCTCGTTTCCAAGTGGTTCACAGTTCAATAGGTCGTGAAAATATTCTGCAAGTATCCTACAGTTCTCCTTCACATTAACGGCCAGTTCCCTTTCTTAAAATATAAGACATTTCGAATTTCCCAAAATTCTGTTATTTGTCCTAAAATTGTCCTCGATCTCTCCCAGTACCTACCTCATACTCTGTGTCTGGTCCTTCTTAACGTTGTGCTTGCCTTCTTTCCCACTCCTAGAAAATCTCCCAGTTTACCGGCTCCTTCTTGCTGCTGCTCTCTATTTAGGAATTCCTAAGGTTCTCTAGTGGTTCCTTACTGTCCCTGTTCCATCAACAGTGCTTCATCCTCTCTCCATGGTTCTGCTAGTTCAACATGTTGAGCTTCACATCTTCCCATTCATTGTATGTTACAATTCCTTTACCGTCGCGATTGCGTCTTATGTCTCTCTTGATATTTCCAGTTGCTCAATTCGTCTATATCAGTCTACCCTTGTTCGGGATCCAGTGGCACTTTGCTTTCCTGAGATACTCATCCGATCCTATTCTTGTGTTATTCCTAGGCTCGGTCTTCATGATCTCGTCAGCGTTTGTCCGACTGGCTGCTACATGGTCTATCTGGTATTCCCAGTGCCGGTGAATGGACTTGCCCTTTTTTTTCCTATATTCAGTTGAGCCTGAAGTGCGTAGTCATTAGTCATTCTGTGTTCTCAGCTCACTTAAATTAACCTTTCCTCATTTAGTATACTTCCTGATGTGTTAGGAACGACCCTGAAACTCCTCTACATTGTTCGTCCTTAACGATACAGATATAAATTATTTCATATGGCCAAGGCTCATTTAATATCGCTCGAAGACAGCTTTGCGATATTTTAAGTAACATGTCGAATGATTTGATGCTGTCATTCGCCTTCTACTCTTTTCACACCTAAGTAATTAATGCACCCAGCACTATCTATTAAGGGTTGGTCATGGAGGACGCAACCAGCCACAAATACTTTAAAAAGGATTATGGTGGACTTGATAGCCTGAAACCGATAACGACAATAAAATAAAGCTTTTTTAAAGTAACACTCATGCTCAGAAAAAAAGAGAACTCCTCGAACGACTAGAGATGGGTCGTTCATATTCACAGGATATATACATTAGTATGTTTTGCAGAAATGATTAGTATTTCAGTCAGTTCGGCTAAGCGTGTGTCGTGTTACCTAGTAGGAATAGGGTCCCCCTTGGGCCCAGATAACTCATTCCGTGCGTGATGGCATCGATGCGTATAAGGCGCGAATGGCTTCCTGTGGTGTAGTCATCCATGCTGCATTCACCTGGTTCCAAAGTTCATCTGTGGTGATTGGCACTGGGTCACAGTGCCGTCTGGTGATCTGGCGGGCCAGGGCAAAAGAGTGACATCCTGTGACACCAAGAAGGCATCTGTTGGTGCAGCAACATGTGGCCGTGTATTTTCTTGTTGAAAAATGGCGTCTGGGATGTTGTGCAGGAATGGTATGGCTATGGGTTGCAGGACCTCATTCACGTAGGTCACGCTGGTCACACTGCCCTGAACACGCACTGACTGTGATTTTTGGTTGTACCCGATAACAATTCACACCATAAGGCCTTGAGTTGGCGCAGGCCGACATGATTCAAATTCTAATCATTTCTGCAGAACATACTAACGTAGATGTCCTATAATACGAAGGCCATATCTCACGTCGTTCAGTGTTGTGGTTTTTCTTTTTTAACATGAGTGTGTTGATGGCTGGCTGCATTCTCTATCAACTACCCTTTACTATCTATAACGTTGCATCCATACACTCCCGAAGAGAGAAGGGCAGATAAATGTGGAAACTATCACACAGTCGCTGACAAAAATAACATATAGAAGAATAGAAAAGAAAACTGAGGATGTATCACATTAGTTTGCTTTTAGGAAGTTTTTAAGAGTAGCGTCTTTGAGTGGTAGTCAAAACGTCCTGGGTCACCGGTTCGAAATTACCAGGCCGTGCGGGATTAGCCGAGCGGTCTATGACGCTGCCGTCATGGACTGTGCGGCTGGTCCCGGCGGAGGTTCGAGTCCTCCGTCGGGCATGGGTGTGTGTATTTGTCCTTAGGATAATTTAGGTTAAGTAGTGTGTAAGCTTGGAGATTGATGACCTTTGCAGTTAAGTCCCATAAGATTTCACACACATTTGAACTTTTTTTTTTAATTAGCAGCTGCTTAAATTTTTAATAAAAATCATTGCCAATGGCGGTCGAACACTTCCGGCGTAAGAAGTCACTCTCATTCTGCCGAAGGTCTTATCAAAAAGGATGGAGGAGCGGGCAGAGGTTCAGGGCAATCTCTTGCCCTTGGACGGTGGAAGAATCTGCAATAATGAATAGCATAAGGATGCAGAAGGAAATGGAAACCACTTGTAGCGGAACAACTAAACGTGACAACAAATGGTAGTAACTTTGTTTCCAATGGGCCCGCAGCTCGATATAAGTCGTGTAAAGACATTACGAATGAAGTCCAAAAGCTGCTTCTATTTTCAGATTTTTATTTAATTACGACAGGCCTGTTTCAGCACTATTGCCATCATCAGGCGATGTATAACATCGCTGGTTAGTCACTCAAGCGTTTTTCTTACGTCTTTTACAGTTATTTTATGACGTAGCTTTCATGGGCTATATTTGTTGGAAGTTATAGCCTGAATTTTATTTGTTGCGTGCAACCAGCGATGTTATAGATCGTCTGATGATGGCAATAGTGCTGAAACAGTCCTGTCGTGATTAAATAAACATCTGAAAATAGAAGCAGCTTTTTGGACTTAATTCAGAAATGGTAGTAACATTAAATTGTTTTCATAAATGTTTTCGATATTTTGTGGTCGATCGACAAATTTCGATACGTGCCTGTAAGTAAATGGAAAGTAGATAGATATCTTTATAACTTAGCAAAACAACAAATTTCTGAAGATGTATTAGTTAATATGGATAAAGAGACGTAATAATTAGTATTGTAAATGTAAGTTATTGCACTACTCCAACGGTTTATAAAATAGCTACTTGCGTTTAAAAGTCATGATGAGGAAAGTTGAGTCAGGATTACCGCGCAGATCGGACGCCCAGTGCCTTCGTGTGCAATAGCAAGGAAAGAGGCGACAGGGAGAAGTGAGCTGACTGGTCGTGTTGTTTAGGACTGGAGTCCTAAAAAGTTATTTTGTGACAAAAAGGGCGTTTCAGCAATTACAGAGTGGCGTGGCATTAATTTGCACGCTATTTAAAGTCGTCTTTGATTACTATAAAGCACGGATGCAAGAATTTCCACGCTTGTGAAGTTGTAAAATTTTGGAGCTACGACTGCCAGAGCAACAATGGCTCTAAATGGCGTCATATTTCGCGACTAGTTATTAATGCATCAGAGGCGTGAATAAGTAGTGTGATCTCGGTTTGCCCATCACGCGTCTAATGATGCATACAACAAAGAACGTCACGACGCGACTCTCCAATTAATTTTCTTTAAGACTATAACTCTACGGGAGCTTAGAGCAATTTTCTGTTACGTGCTGTTTGGTAAATTATATGTTAACATTTCTTAAAGATAGTGTTAAGCTTAATCTAAACCACATCATGCTCCTGAATTAAAGTAACTTTTATATGTTGCTGAAATGTTTCTTTTGAACCATAGTGTTCCGTAACCTAAAAGCCTTGAAAACATTAAAATTAAGACTACTTAAGTTATTTTGATAATTCACGCAGAGAGAACAGAAGTTTTAATTTAGTGTACTGGTTGCTTTGTGATTCAATTCTTACTGATGTAATTATTATGCAGTATTAAAAAATGGTTCAAATGGCTCTGAGCACTATGGGAATCAACATCCTAGGTCATAAGTCCCGTAGAACTTAGAACTAATTAAACCTAACTAATCTAAGCACATCACACACATCCATGCCCGAGGCAGGATTCGAACCTGCGACCGTAGCAGTCACGCGGTTCCAGACTGAAGCGCCTAGAACCGCACGGCCACCGCGGCCGGCTTCAGTATTAACTTAAAAGTGTTATTGAAAGATAAAGAAAAATCATTTCTATACTTAAAATTAAAGATGGTTGCTTCACAGCTTATGAACGAATCAAAAGTAATTAACAACAATTGAGATAAAACCCGGCAACTATCCAGAATTGAATTCAAAATTATACCGAAGTGAATTAGCTCCATCAGAGCTTGGCGACAATGAGGAAAACAAGAGAATACTTAGTAATAGTATTTATTATAGGAGGATAATACAAGGTGAGTCACAAATTGTTCCTTCATGAGCTGGAATCTTCAAATGGGGACTGGTGGATACAATTATGATATCGAAACAATAGCAAAGATAGGCAGTGTCAACATTAAGACAGTGCTTTGTATGCCATAATGGGTGTAGTTGAGGATCGAACCCCTATAACAACCAGTCGCTTTGATATAAATAGTCGATCGCTGTTCTCTTATTTGTAACGGTCCAGGTAGGGTATACATGGGTCAATCAAAACGAGGCGAACTTGATATCGTTACCTGCTAGATATTAACAGGCTCGGTAGATGGGTGAGTGAAAGTAAAATTCTTGTTTACAACGGCTGAAGGGGGGAGGGGGTTCAGCTTAACAGTTAAGGGACGCAGAGCCAATGAGGCGGAGGGCGGCCGACAGTTCGGGCTAAAGATAGCAGAAGGGAAAACAAAATGGCGACCGGGTGGTGCAGAACATGGCTTGTCGTTACAAAAAACGGAAGTTCTAACCCAGCCTGTTTAACGAAAGGACATTACTTGAAGCAATAGACAAGATATAAGACCTTTTGGTTGACAATCAACAGTCATTGTAGAACTGTTCAGATATAAATCTGATGCGGTATTTTAAGCAATTTACCGCTAATCAAAAAGCGCGGGTTGAATTAAAGTAAAAGATCGCAAGGATTCTGTCGCGCACTACATTAAAGACACACAAAGTGTATCCCTGGGAGATGTGACCTGTACCTGAAAAAGTGTCATGATGATCTCTCCACTGGCAAAAGATACCAGACTAGTCCCTCATTCGGATCTGCAGGAGGGGACTGCCAACTGGAACGATAAGAAAAAGATTGAATGACTAACGAAAGGGTGATATTCTGCAAGACGAGTGTGTGCTGTCGGAAGTTTGAACGTGGAAGGGAAGTTAGAAAATCTGAAAAGGGGATTTCAAAATCCCAGTCTAGATATAGTGGGGTCAGTGAAGTGAAATAAAAGGAAAACAAAGAAATCAGAACTGGCAGTTTAAGGTAATAACAACAGTAGCAGAAAATGGTATGACGTGAGCAGGAGCCGCGCGGAGTGGCCTCAAGGTTTAAGGCACCATGTCACGGATTGCGCGGTCCCTCCCGCCGGAGGTTCGAGTCCTCCCTCGGGCATGAGTGTGAGTGTTGTTCTTAGCGTAAGTTAGTTTAAGTAGTGTGTAAATTTACGGACTGGTGACCTCAGCAGTTTTTTTCCCTTAGGAATTCACACACATTTGAGCAGGACACGTTATGAATAGGAAAGTAGGACAGAGCGTGAGATACTGTGAACTGTTTAGTAATAGGGTTGTTCTTTTCAGATTCGACAGGAAACCAACACCGACAACAAGAGTTCAGGTATACATGCCGACGTGCAAGCAGATGATGATGAAGAGACAGAAAAAGTATGTGATGATACTGAATGGCTAATTCAGTATGTAAAGGGGGATGAAGATCTAATATTCTTGGATGATTAGAATGCGGTTAAGGGGGAAGGAATAGAAAAAAGAGTTGCGGGAGAATATGGGCTTGGTAGGCTGTAGGAATAACAGTGGAGAAAGATTGAGTTCCGCAAAAAAATTTCAGTTAGTAGTAGCGAATGCATCGTTCAAAAATCACAAGAAGAGGCGATATACTCTGAAAAGGCTTGGAGATACGGGAAGATTGCATTCGGACATCATGGTCAGATATTCCGAAATCAGACACTGGATTGTAAGGTGTACCCAGCAGCGGATATAGACATAGTTCACAAGTTAGTAGTGATGAAGAGTAGACTGAAGTTTAAGTGATTAGTCAGGAAGAATCAAAAGGCATAGAAGTGGGATAAGGAAGTACTAAGGAATGGCGAGATACGCTTGAAGTTGTCTAAGGCTATAGATTACAGCAACAAGGAGTAGCTCAGTAGGCAGTACAGATGAAGAGGAATGGACATCTCTAAAATGGGCTATCACTGATGTTGTACAGTCTAACACAGGTAAAAGGAAGGTAATGCCGATCATAACAAAAGAAATACTTCAACTGAGGGAGTACAAAAATTTTCAGAGAAAACACGAATAAAGCAATGTAAATGACTCAGGAATGAAATGAATAGGAAGCGCAGGGAAGCCAAGGCGTAATGGCTGCAGGAAAAGTGTGAAGATTTTGAAAAAGAAATTATCGTCGATGATTGACTCAGCATAAAGAAAAGTTGATTGGCTTTTGTGAAATTAAAAGCAAGGGCGGCATCATTAAGAGTGCAATGATAATTCCACTGATAAACGCAGAGGAGAGAGCTGATGGGTGGAAAAAGTACAATGAAGGCCTCTGTGAGGGGGAGGAATTGTCTGATGACGTGATAGAAGAAGAAATTATAGTCGACGCGGAAGAGACAGGGAATCAAGAATTACATCCAGAATTCAGAAGACCTTTGGAAGACATGGGATTCAATAAGGCAGAAGGCATAGATAACATTCCATCGGAATTTCTAAAAACCATTGAGGGAAGTGGAAACAACGGCATATGTAATTTGGTGGGTAGAATCTATGAGAGCGGTGACGTACCATCAGACTTTCTACACCTACGTCTATATGACTACTGAGAAATTTACAATGAAGTGCCTGGAAGAAGGTTCTTCGAACCACCTTCAGACTGTTTCTCTACCGTTCCACTTCTTAGCAGCGCGTAGGAAAAAGAAACAAATATTTTTGTACAAGCACTGATGTCTCTTATTTTATTATGAAGATCGTTTCTCCCTATGTAGGTTAGTGACAACAAAATATTTTCACACGAAGATGAGAAGGTTGGGGTTCAAACTTCGAAAACAACTTCGGTTCAAAGAAAAACGCCTTTCTTTTAATGATTGCCATCCCAATTCGCTTGTCATATCCGTGACACTCTCTCCTCTACTCCGCCATAGTAGAAAACGAGCTGCCCTTCTTTGAACTTTTTGGCTGTCCTCTGTCTATCTGATCTGGTAAGGATCCCATACAACATAGCATTACTCTGGCAGAGGACGAACAAGGGTAGTGTAGGTATTCTCTTTAGCAGACTTGCTGCATCTTCTAAGTGTTCTGCCAATAAAACTCATCTTTGGTTTGTCTTCACCACAACATCATTTATGTAATCTTTCAGATTTACGTTGTTCGTAATTGTAATTCCTAGGTATTTAGTAATCGAAATTTAAAGGACTTCTTTCTGTACTCATGTGTGTGGGAGAACTGCCACTTTTCGCACCATTCAGACATCATTATCATTTTGCAATTGGTGCTGATCCTCTGATGACTTCACTAGGCGGCAAATGACAGCATCATCTGAAAACAATCTAAGAGAGCTGCTCGGAACATATGTATAATTCCTCATGTCAATGTCCCTTTTTCTCAACACATACTAATCGTACAGGAATGAATGAGGTATCGTTAGAAAGGTTTTCTAACCGGCTTCTTACATTGCTTACTGATTTTACGCTAAAACTTACTATTTGTGTAAATTTGACACAAAAGATACTTATCTATCATAGGCAAAAGTGCATAGTGGATGCCCAGCTTCATCCCCATATTTTACGAAGCTAACTTGTTGATCACGAGTAAGAGACTCCCGTTTCGCATTGTCGTATTACAAATACCATTTTATTTGTGTCAATGTACTTATTAACTGGATAATTCGTACACAGCATTGTCATAGATAAAACCATGACCACTGCGGTAGTCCATTACGCCTGCCCGTCATACAAGTTGACTTTTCTAAGCGAATATAATTTCCGAAACGACATACGTATTTGTCATTGTCGCCTTGAATTGTGATTTAACTATTCATGCTACGATCTAACTTGCTTATTGTGAATGTAAATGTTTGTCGTGTTACGTAGCATTACTGATAGTCTGTGCTCTGTCCCCGTTGTACAAGCCGGGACAAACATGTGTAAAACACATTTCTGGGCACATGGAAATACATATACAAGGATGTATCACAAATTCATGATTATTACACACACCAAAAAAAGTTTTGCATCACCTCAGTTCCGAGAGTTCCGAAACCTGTACAGAACACTGGAATAGAGATCAACAAAAACATCATTTCCGCCCTTTTTATTGCTCATGAAAACCACACATTGCATGTTGTACCACCATACAGCGAGACCTTCAGAGGAGGTGGTCCAGATTGTTGAACACACCGGTGCCTCTAATACTCAGCAGCACGTCCTCTTGCAATGATGCATGCCTGTATTCGTCGTGACATACTATCCACAAGTTCATGAAGCCACTGTTGTCCAGATTGTCCCACTCCTCAACGGCGATACGGCATAGATCCTTCAGAGTGGTTGGTGGGTCACGCCGTCCATAAACAGCGCTTTTCAGTCTATCCCAGGCATGTTCAAATGGCTCTGAGCACTATGGGACTTAACATCTGTGGTCATCAGTCACCTAGAACTTAGAACTACTTAAACCTAACTAACCTAAGGACAGCACACACATCCATGCCCGAGGCAGGATTCGAACCTGCGACCGTAGCAGTCGCGCGGTTCCTGACTGAGCGCCTAGAACCGCTAGACCACTGCGGCCGGCCCAGGCATGTTCGACAGGGTTCATATCTGGATAACATGGTGGCCACTCTAGTCAAGCGATGTCGTTATCCTGAAGAAAGTCATTCACAAGATGTCAAGATGTGCACGATGGTGGGGGGGGGGGGGGCGAATTTTCGTTCATGCCTCGCCAATATGCTGCCGATATGGTTCTACTGTCGGTCGGAGGTTGGCCTTTAAGTATCGTACAGCCGTTACGGTGCCTTCCATGACCACCAGCGGCGTACGTCGGCCACGCACAGTGCCACCCCAAAACAGCAGGGAACCTCCACCATGCTGCAGTCGCTGGACAGTGTGTCTAAGGCGTTCAGCCTGACCGGGTTGCCTCCAAACACGTCTGCGAAGATTGTCTGGTCAGGCATATGCGTCACTATCGGTGAAGAGAAGATGACGCCCCCATGTGGGAGGGGGAGACGGGGGGGGGGGGCTGGCAGCGGTAACCCGTCCTTCAGCCTGCTGACTGTTCACAAGCGCTGACATATAAAGAGACATAATGATAACGCTTTTAAAATAGTGGTGAAATCACGATTATAAAAGTCTACAGTAATAATGCTGGCTGAGCGAATAGCTTGAAAACAAAAATATTGTCAGACAGCTCAGTTGAAAAAAAAAAACACGATGAATACTAAAAACACTCAAAAAAACTGGAACAGCACCGAACAACACAGAAGAGACACTGACCATTAAAAACGGATCACTGCACACTATCACTAAAACTTGGAAGGCCGGCCTTGGGACGGTGGACGAAAGGAAAAGTAGTTACAGAAGGGGAAAGGAGAGGGAAGGCAACCGAGTGCTAGTAGAGGGTGGCAATGACAATGAGATAGCGATGGCTGTTGGGGGGGGGGGGGGGGGCAGGAAGAGAGGGATAGCAGGCATTGGGATCTGTGAATCTGAAAGGGAAAAGGCAGTGGGGAGTGATTAGGAGGGGGAAAGGGAGGAGGTGTGGGAGGAGGAAGAGGTGGGAGGGAGGCAATCCGCCCCTGTAGGGGTGGAAAGGGTGGGGTGGATTTAAAGTTGGTACGAGGAGGAGGAGTTCGTGACCTGGGAGAGGGAGATGGTCGAAAGTTTTGTGGGAGAGGATGTGGAGGGTATGCAGGTGGATCGTTGGTGGGATGTGTAGGGAGAGGCATGGCAGCTCTCTAAGATTGAAGAGGAGAGGGGATACAACAGGACTGCTGGAGTCGGGTTTGGAGATGGGCTAGATTATCTGGAGGTGTTTTATGTGAGTGAGAAGATGCGGGAAAATGATCAGTGGTTAAAGGATTCATGTGGTAAGTGGATGTGGAAAGTGAGGCGGAGAGCATGACATTTGAGGATCTGGAGGGACTTATAAGACTTGTGTGGAGTAGATATCTATGCAAAGGATGGAATATATCGGGGATTTGTACGTGTGAAGGGTAGTGGAAGGGGGGGGGGGGGGTGTAGTTCCCATGTTGGGCTAGTTAGTAGTTTTAGTCTATTGTCGGCTTTCTGTTGGATGGTTAGTAAATGAGATTTCCATGTTAGCTGCCAGTCGAAGATTGGTCCAAGCTATTTTGATGTGTTAGTGAGCTGGATAGGACAGCTGTATATAGTAGGATAGAATGTCTAGGCTTTGGAGGGGTTAATCTTGAGGAGCTATTGGTTACACCAGGAGGTAAACGGATTGAGGTGGAGCCAGAGGGATCTTTGGGTCTTCGGGAGAGTAGGATAGAGGGCGAGGAAAGCGGCGTCATTAGCATCCTGATGGAGGTGGACGGGAGGAGGTGGTTTGGACATATCGGCTGTGTGTAGGAGATAGAGGAGAAGGGAGAGAACAGAACCTTGGGGCACGCCTGCGGTATGGTGGAAGGTTTGGGTACGGTATTGTTAACTACGACAAAGGAGAGGCGAGTGGAGAGAAAATTTGTGATAATGTGGACATACACTACTGGCCATTAAAATTGCTGCACCGCGGAGAGACGTGCTACAGACGCGAAATTTAACCGACAGGAACAAGACGCTGTGATATGCAAATGATTAGCTTTTCAGAACATTCACACAAGGTTGGCGCCGGTGGCGACACCTACAACGTGCTGACATGAGGAAAGTTTCCAACCGATTTCTCATACACAAACACCAGTTGACCGGCGTTGCCTGGTGAAACGTTGTTGTGACGCCTCGTCTAAGGAGGAGAAATGCGTACCATAACGTTTCCGACTTTGATAAAGGTCGGATTGTAGCCTATTGCGATTGCGATTTGTCGTATCGCGACATTGCTGGTCGCGTTAGTCGAGATCCAATGACTGTTAGCAAAATATGGAATCGGTGGGTTCAGGAGGGTAATACGGAACGCCGTGCTGGATCCCAACGGCCTCGTATCACTCGCAGTCGATATGACAGGCATCTTATCCGCATGGCTGTAAAGGAACGTGCAGGCACGTCTCGATCCCTGAGTCAACAGAAGGGGACGTTTGCAAGACAACAACCATCTGCACGAACAGTTCGACGACGTTTGCAGCACCATGGACTATCAGCTCGGCGACCATGGCTGCAGTTACCCTTGACGCTGCATCTCAGACAGGAACGCCTGCGATGATGTGCTCAACGACGAACCCGGGTGCACGAATGGCAAAACGTCGTTTTTTCGGATGAATCCAGGTTCTGTTTGCAGCATCATGATGGTCGCATCCGTGTTTGGCGACATCGCGGTGAACGCACATTGGAAGCGTGCATTCGTCATCGCCAAACTGGCGTATCACCCGGCGTGATGGTATGGGGTGCCATTGGTTACACGTCTCGGTCACCTCTTGTTCGCATTGACGGCACTTTGAACAGTGGAAGTTGCATTTCAAATGTGTTACGACCCGTGGCTCTACCCTTCATTCGATCCCTGCGAAACCCTACATTTCAGCAGGATAATACACGACCGCATGTTGCAGGTCCTGTACGGGCCTTTCTGGATACAGAAAATGTTCGACTGCTGCCCTGGCCTGCACATTCTCCAGATCTGTCACCAACTGAAAACGTCTGCTCAATGGTGGCCGAGCAACTGGCTCGTCACGATACGCCAGTCACTACTCTTGATGAACGTTGGTATCGTGTTGAAGCTGCATGGGCAGCTGTACCTGTACACGCCATCCAAGCTCTGTTTGGCTCAATGCCCAGGCGTATCAAGACTGTTATTACGGCCAGAGGTGGTTGTTCTGGGTACTGATTTCTCCGGATCTATGCACCCAAATCGCGTGAAAATGTAATCACATGTCAGTTCTGGTATAACATATTTGTTCAATGAATACCCGTTTGCATTTCTTCTTTGTGTAGCAATTTTAATGGCCATTAGTGTAGTTGGTGGTAGTGCATAAGTCTGGAGTTTGAAAAGGAGACCGGGTGCCATACGTGGTCATATGCTTTCTCTGGGTCAAGGGAGACAAAGATGGAGGATTTACGGTTCTTGAGCTGCTGGGGCAGGAGATGGGTGAAGTTCAGGAGTTGATCATCAGCATCGAAGGAAGGACGGGAGCGAGACTGGGTGGTAGGAAGCAGATGGTGTTGGTTCAAATGGCGGTGGATGAGATGGCGAACTATGGATTCAAAGACCTTAAGTTCTTATATATATATATATTTTTTTTTCTTTATTGTATTTCAATTCCCCATCGGGGCGGGCTGGCAGCAGCATATGCGCTGCTCTTCAGCCGAAAGACATAGAACAAAACAATAGAAGACATTTAAAAACAGCAAAGGAGAGAAGAAGGCGAACATAGATATAAAAAAGGGAGAACATCATGGAAGGCAATATACAAAAAACGGGGTGACTGTAAAATCGAGATAAAAAAAAACTGTTTAAAAGTAGCACACACAAAAAGCCACACACTGCGACGATTAAAAGAACACAAGGCACAGTATGACTGGAGCATAAAGGTGTTGACGGATGGCATAGCACACAACGTAACACTGACGGCGAACCTCAAGGCAGTACACAATTAAAATCACACCTCTTGACGCACACGAGAAACAGCACGAAACACAACACTGACGTGGCACACTGATGATGATCAATACAGAGGATCTGCCAGGTTCAAGGAGATGAGGGAGACCTGAAGAAGGGAGGGAGGGAAGAGATGGGGGAGGGTAATGGGGGGCGCTCGGAAGAGGGCCAGGTAGGGAGGGATGTGGGAAGGAGAGAGGCAAGTATGGGGTGCAGGGTCTCAGGGGAGGGGGGGATAGAGGAACATCCGCTCTGGGAGAAGGAGGAAAGAGGAGAAGGGGGCCCTGGGGAGGGGGGGGGGGAACAAGGCCGGGTTATAGTTGGAAGGAAGAGTATATGTCACGGCGAAGTTCGTCATCCGGGAGGGGGAGGCGTTGGAAATTGCCCTCATGAAGGAGATGGAGGGTGTGGAGGTGGAGAGAGGGAGGGATACAGCGATAGAGGCGCGGCAATGGGCGGGGGGTGGAGAGGAAGGAGGAAACCAGAGGGTGGGGGGGGATCAACCCTGCGAACAATGTAAAGGATGCGGAGATGTTGGAGGAACAAGAGGAGGTGGGGGAAGGGGATCAGTTCATACAGGAGCCGTGTGGGGGAAGGAAGGCGGATACGGAAGGCAAGGCGGAGCGCATGGCGTTCAAGGATTTGGAGAGCCTTGTAAAAGCGGGTGGGGGCGGAGATCCAGGCGACGCTGGCATAACAGAGGATAGGACGGATGAGGGATTTGTAGGTGTGGAGGATGGTAGAAGGATGCAATCCCCATGTCCGGCTGGACAGGAGTTTCAGCAGGCGGAGGCGGGAATGGGCTTTCTGCTGGATGGTCAGGAGATGAGGGGTCCAGGTGAGGTGTCGGTCAAGGGTGAGGCCAAGGTATTTCAGGGTGGGGGTGAGTTGGATAGGACGACCATAAAGGGTGAGGTAGAAATCTTGGAGGCGAAAGGAGCGAGTGGTACGGCCTATGATGATTGCCTGGGTTTTGGAGGGGTTGAGACGGAGGAGCCACTGGTTACATCAAGTGGTGAACTGGTTAAGGTGGGTTTGGAGGGTACGTTGAGACCGTTGAAGGGTAGGATAGAGAGCCAGGAAGGCGGTGTCATCAGCATATTGGAGAAGGTGAACTGGTGGGGGTGGCTTGGGCATATCAGCTGTATACAAGAGATAAAGGAGAGGGGAGAGGACAGAACCCTGGGGGACGCCAGCCGTGGGATAAAAGATACGGGAGTTGGTGTTGTGGAGGGTGACATAGGAAGGACGGTGCGAGAGGAAGGAAGCGACCAGACGGACAAAATTGATAGGCAGGGCGTAGGTTTGGAGTTTAAAGAGGAGACCGGGATGCCATACACGGTCATAGGCATTTTGGAGGTCAAGGGAAACAAAAATGGTGGAGCGACGGGAGTTGAGCTGGAGGGACAGAAGGTGAACAAGGTTGAGGAGTTGGTCGTCAGCAGAGAAGGAGGGTTGGAAGCCACACTGGGTAAGGGGGAGGAGGTGGTGTTGAGCAAGGTGCCGATGGATACGGTGGGAGAGGATGGATTCAAGGACCTTACTGAAGACAGAGGTGAGGCAGATGGGACGATAGGAAGAGGCGGCAGAAGGGGGTTTGTTGGGTTTGAGGAAGAGGAGGATGTGGGAGGTCTTCCACAGGTCAGGGTAGAAGCCAGTAGAGAGGATGACATTATAGAGATGGGCGAGGACAGTTAGGAAGGAATAGGGGCTTTCTCGAAGGTGACGGTAGGTGACACAGTCGTGACCAGGGGCCGTGTTGCGTTTGGACTGGAGGAGAAGTTTAATGTCTTGTGCTGTGATGGGAGTGTTGACGTCGGAGGGGGGCAACTGCCCCAAGTACTGGAGACTAGGAGCAAGTGGAGCGACTGAGGTATCAGCACGTTCCATGACAGTGGGGAAAAGAGAATAATCAAAGCGGGGATCATCGGGGATGGAGAAGACCTCGGAAAGGTGGGAAGCGAAGTGGTTGGCCTTACTGAGGTTGTCTGGAAGGGGGCGATCGTTATGGAGAAGGGGGTAGTGGGGAGCGGAAAGGGAACCAGTAAGACGATGGAAGGCAGACCAGTACTTGGAGGAGTTGATAGGGAGGGTGGCATTGAGTCGTGTGCAGGTCTGGCGCCAGTCCCGGCGTTTCGTTGCTGTAATAAGGTTCCGTACGTGTCGCTGTATTTGCCGGTGGCGTTGGAGTGTATCCCTGTCACGAGTGCGGAGGAAGGAGCGATAGAGGCGGCGGGATTCACGGAGGAGGAGGACAGCCCGCGGAGGGAGAGTGGGACGGTGTGGGTGGATGGTTTTAGTAGGAACATGGGCCTCCACGGCGTCAGTAATTACCGTCTGAAGGAAGGACGAGGCGCGGATGATGTCGTCAGGATGGCGATAGGTAAGAGGGTGGCTTTCGACCTGGGTGGAGATGGAGTCCCGGTAGGCATCCCAGTTGGCACGGCGATAGTCATGGACGACCTTGGGAGGGGGTGCAGGTTGCGGAGCCGGAGGGGGGCGGTTTGCAGACGTTATGGTGAGAAGGACAGGGAGGTGATCGCTACCTGTGGGGTCAAGGACGGCGACAGTGATACGCCCAAGGAGGTTGGCGGAGGCAATGACAACATCGGGGGTGGTGTAAGTTCTTATACGCAGCTGTTAAGATTTAAGTATTCGTTTGTCCCGTGTGCAGTCTGAGAGTGGAACGGAAGAGAAATAGTCTGAAAGTATTTCGATGAACCTTCTGCCAAGCACTTCAGTCTGAATTGCTGAATAACAATGTAAATGTAGATGTACGAGGTCGTGCTGCAAAAGTAATGCCTCTGCATCCTTTACTCTGTTCTCGGTATTGGTTGTGGTATTACATGTCGGTCGACTTCCTCGTTCTGCTATTGCAAGTCTGTGCCTCTAGAGGGCTCCGAATTATAGCGTGTATCATGGCGGTGTGTAACGCAGCAAAACGGATGGAAAAAAATCACAACATCAAAAAATAATTATTGTAGAGTAGTGAAATTTCGTGAATACATTTTTATTTGTACTTAAGTGATTAACACTGCAAGATCAGTGGATAATGGAAGTGTGAGGTAAGCCGCTGAAAATGTGAAATACTGGTACATTAATAACCAGTGTAATCGTCGGAATGTTCAATGAAAGCATGCAAACATGCATGCATTGTGTTGTAGAGGTGCCAAATGTCAGTTTGTGAGATGGAGTTCCATGCATGTTGCACTTGGTCTGTCAATACAGGTACAGCTAATGCTGGTTGTGGATGACGCTGGAGTTGTCGTGTGATGGTGACCCATAAGTGCTCAATTGGAGATACATCTGGTGATCGAGTAGGTCAAGGCAACATGTCGACTCTCTGTAGAACATGTTGGGTCACAACAGCGGTATGTGGACGAGCGTTATCTTGTTGGGAAACGTCCCCTACACTGCTGTTAATGAATGCCAGCACGATAGATCGAATCACCAGATTGGCGCACTAAGTTCGTCAGGCGGCATGTGATAACCGCTGGAGAGCTCGTATGGTCATAAAAAATCGCACCTCAGACCATAGCACCAGTAATCCGTCCAGTGTGTCTATCACACAGACGGGTTGCATGGGGGCTTAATTATATAAATATGAAATGCAAATACTTTTTAAATTTTTAGTAGCTAACTGTCCGGTTACGCTGTGTCATAAACGGTTGGCCCAGACTAGTTTTACTACGCAACCTGACTGCATAGAATAACAACAAAGAATGGAATGAAATTTTCCGTTAACACAATTATTTAATTAAGTCCCCAGCAGCTATAAAACCAACGCAACAACAAAGCACAAGTGTAACTGTTCTGTGTGTGGAAGTGTGATTCAACGTACACATCTGGCACGGTTTTTCTTCAATAAGACAAGAAATTTTAAATATCATTTATACTGAAGTAATTAAAAAAAAAGAAATACTATAATTGCGTAAGGAAACCAGAATTACACTCTAATACAAGAACACAAGCCAGGTGCTTTGTTGACTGAACCTGTAATGACGCATTATTTAAGACACTGAAATAAGGAAAAAACAGGGAATATTTTACCTTCATATATATTGACGAAAAGCACTCTGATCATTACAATATCTCCATTAGAACAACATCTGCTGTCTAGCCCATCAAACAACTGTATAAAACATGGAACAAGCACTCTCCACTACGACTTTTCGACAAGAACTTTTCACTACGACATCTCAGCAAGCACTCTCTACTACGAGTTCTCGACAAGCACTGCCAGTGGAGGCGGCGGAATAATACTCTTTGGCGCAATCTCTGGCGCTGTGGCTCAGTGTAGCCACCTTTCAAGGTTGGTTGCAGGCCCTCAACTTGCCTGTTTCTAACCAATACACGGCCGTCACTGGCACCGAGGCAGAACCAGCTTTCATCATAAAACACAACCGACGTCCGTCTTGCCCTCCAATGAGCTCTCGCTTGATACCACTGAAGTCGTAAATGGCAGTGCTTTGGGGTTAGCGGAATGCACGTTACAGAGCATCTAGCTCTGAGCCGAAGTAACCGATTTGTAACAGTTCGATGTGTCACTGTAGTGCCAATTGCTACAGATGCCGTACGATGCGCCAAAGCCTTATGCCAAACTCGCAGGTCTTCCCTCTTGGCAGTGCCACGTGGCCATGCCGTACCTGGTCTTCTTCTCACCGTACATTATCGTGAACACCGCTATCAGAAATCATGTACAGTGTTCACATTCCATAGACGTCTTTCTACAGTATCGCAGAAGGAACATCCAGCTTCTAGTAGCCCTATTACACAACGTCTTTCAAACTCAGTGAGGTGTTGATAATGGCGTCTTTCTCGCCTTAAAGGCATTCTTGACTGCCGTCAACTCACCACGTTCAGTGTCAAAGGATGAGAGGCACCCACATGCCTTGCTCATACTGTGGCATCAAGCAGTCAGGCCTGCAAGATGAGTGGTCTGCCAAGCGAGTGGATTCATTCTTATTTATCGAGTAACATGAACTCTAGTACTCACACTTAAGTTACAAGTTATCCTCCTATATGAATATTACGCAACGGAAACGCACATCTGACTATTAGCAATTTACACTACTCTGACTGTTCACTACGCACTGGCAATACCACATTTTCTTTTTTTTTTTATTTAACGGCTTTTATCAACACGTGGCCATCGCACTGAATATGAATGAATTCTGGATATCATGACAACATACAATTCGAAGGAAAAGGCCATCAATCTTTTTCTTTTCACTCTCTTATTTATTCTGATAAATTCTATAACCTAAACACACAAATTCTATAACCTACAACAATAACACATGAGAAATTCCGCCCAGTGGGTATGGCTTTACATTGGTGGTTCTCTATCTTATGGTCTCGTAATTACTTAATGCTACAGTGCACTTTCTGGATAGGATGGTGGATCTTTTGCTATATCTCACACTTCAGCTCTCACAACCATCATCACGAAACATTCCTCCAGACCGAGCGGTACAAAAGGAACATGCATAACCCACTGCCTCTGAAACTACCTTGCTACTCTCCCATGCAAACCACACATACCCAAATTACATGACATACACCACACTGCAACATGGAAAACAACGTAAGGAATAGTCACAACATTATAACCACATCACTTTCAGCTTTCCCACTTCAATTACTATTCATCCCAGTTTCACGCGACACTGCCCCACTTCGTAACTTTTCTTTCCTACTACGAACTCTGGAAGATATATGCACGTCTTCCTGTGCAATGCAAGCCAAGTGGCGTTGCTGGATAGACGGCTGACTCACCTTGCTTCTCTCTCAGAGTATTATAGTTTTAATCAAGCGTCACACGGAAACATAACACGCAAAGTAATATTAAGAACATATTCATCACACACGCGAGTCCTCAACTGATACCATGGACGAGTACTTCTCTTTATCCTTTGTCTCATACACAGATTGAGACTCACACAGCACTCACCATGTGGAAGTACTCGTCTCTAATTTCAAGTCCTGCACACGCCATTTCTTAAATATTTCCAATTTATAGTACACACGCTAGTACACACGCTAGTACACTTATAGTACACAGCTTAACTTCAGCACTCGGAAGTATTTCAACTTATTGCTACACGTGGTTTCATTGTGACCGTTGGTCACTTCCGAAGATTACTACGATCCCCTTAATATTACCTGCCTGTCATTTAATTCTCCCCACAAAAGTTCCTGAAATAGAGAAATTATTATTCCAGACTACTCTTAAGTATTTCACATGCATACCATGTCTCCACTCTTTTGTCCTTACGGAGCACGCCTAAGACAGGTCTTACCAACACTAGATCCAGCGGCAGAGTGCCGAAACATGGCCGTTCTTCAGGTTCTCTCGCACCTCTGCCAAAGTAGGGGAGCACCTTGCTACCGTATTGGTCAGTCACATTTCAGGCGCTCAAAGCTCAGGTAAATTTCATCTCTTTGGTCCCACCAAAGGTGACCCAAGTACCGTCTCAAAGATGATCATATATTCACATTCACTATCTCCGGTTAGCAGGAGGGATTTATTTTGTGGGAGTGCACATGTGATCAATTAAATAAATAAATTGTCATTCTTTCCCACACTGGTATCCGGCTTCGCTGTATTAATTGAAATTGAGTTATTATTAGAAAAAATATATTGTTCTGACAAGAATAACGAAGAATGTTGTACCTATTTTCAATGTCGGGCGTTACTGTACCCTTTCAAGGAAACTAAAGATAACGACCGTTACAGCACGTATCTAAAGCAAACCTGATTTGCAACTTCATAATCGCGCTACTGCCACAACTCTTACGCAACTGGCGCGAAATTAGAATAAATATCGTCTTCCAGATGTAGAAACACACGAACCAATTTTCGTTTCTGTCGCACAACTCCTTCTTGGTGTTGCGATTTTTTTCCGTCAGCGTACGTCAATGCTTGAGAAACAGCGTGCTGTAATAGAGCTTCTAATCGCTGAAAACGTGCTTCCAGTTGAAATCCATAACTGAGTACCGTGATGATTATATCGACGCCAGTAACGTGCGACGTTGGGTTCTTCGTGCTCGTAATGAAGGAAACGATGTTGAAAACCTCAATTTGTACGACAGAACTCGGAGTGGACGACCGTGTACGTCAACTGAGGATACTCGTCGGAATCGGATTGATGAATTCATCAGAGGAAATCGTCGGATAACACAAACATAGCTCTCAGGTAATTGTGGCATATCACGACACCGTGTATAGGTCATCATTACATAACTACGATACAGAAAACTGCGTGCCCTGTGCATACCTCGAACGCTCACTCCCGACATTAAAGAAATGAGACTGGACGTCTGTCAACAATTTCTTTTGCGTCTTTTAACAATATTGTGAGAGGTAATGAAAGATGGTTTCACCATTTTGAACCGGGAAACAAGAGAACATCAACTGAATTTCGCCACAAAGAATCACCGATGCCAAGGAAGTTTAAAATTATTCCGTCATCAGGCAAAATCATGCTCACAGTGTTCCGTGATATTCAGGGCGCCGAGTATTTGGAATTAATTCCTAAAGGCACCACCGTAAACTCGGCAAAGTACCACGACACCCTCAGAATACTGCAAGCACGAATTCGAAGAGTTGGTCCACACGCGGAGCCTCCTATCCTTCAGCATGATAGTGCGAGACCACACGCGAACGCTGCAACAGCTGCAACAGTCCGTCGCTCTGTCATCGACATCCTCCATACATTGCCGGCTTGGCCCCATGCGGTTTTCATCTGATTCCGAAACTTAAACAACACCTTCGAGAACTTCGCTTTGATAGTGATAAAGCTGTGCGGGTAGAGATGATGGTGTGGCTCCGTGAACGAAGTCAAATATTCCACAGTGACGGTATCAATAAACTGGTCTCTCGTTGGGAGAGGCGCAACTTTTCAGCGCGCCCTCGCATATGTACTCGTGATCTGACAAGTGAGCAAACGCTAGGCATAAGGTCAGAGGAAACGATTGTAGGCTAACATGAAGATGCATCGTATAAATGTACTCGTGAGTTGACAAGTGAGCAAACGCTAGGCATAAGGTCAGAGAAAACGATTTTAGACTAACATGAAGATGTGTCGTATAAATGTTATCAACTGGGAGACCTCAGCCCTTGACCATCCACGACAGAGTACTTCTTTTCGAAGAAAACAATCGGCAAACAGCGATTGATAAGAGGCACAGTAGAAAAGAAAACGAATTGCTGAGACGAAATGGAAGGAGAGAAGGTGCTCTACCTTGGACCAGCTGTTATCACTGCGGCAAGCTGCGTACCTCTCGCATCGGACTGCACAGACATCTCTAAACTCCCATATGATTGACAATGAACTTACTCTGCTACGAGTGTTTGTTGTAGTCATGACTAACATTAATCATAACAGCTGAAGTTTCAAAATTCAACTCTTTGTCACGTCAGAATAATCGGTACGTATGCGACTGCAAGCGTTACCAAATATGTTCCCAAACGCCGCGCAGACAAACGGTTTTTTCCGAGGCTAAATATAAAGTTCTATTGGTCATAGAAAGTTAGGGTCAAGAGTTTTGTATAGTCCTTGGGCTAGGGACCATTTGTATAGCCAACGGAAGAGTCGACTTACTGTAACTGTCCGATACTACAAGGTCAACGTTTGAATATTACACACATCATTCAACTTAGCGTTTGTTCTTTTTGCATTATATATGGTCTACCGTGCGCCTTAAGGGGTCTATGGAGGCATAATTTAATTCATAACTAGATCCTGAGAAAACGCGAAGAAAGCGTTTGCGAAACTTTTTCGCCATTAGCATCAGATATCTAAATAACTAACCGCAGAAAATTACTCAAATTTTAGCCGTATACTCTCGAGGCATTTATCTAGAAGTCACATCTTCCTGTTTCCAAAACTTTTGATCCATTCAAAACATGTTTTTTTGGGTATGAAAATCGAGTCGCGGATTCCAAGATGGCCATGCATAGCAAATGGCTGCATTTTTTACGACATATTCCTAAGATTCCAATTTCCACGGCCTTGAAAATTTTCTTGATATCTGTACCCGTTTCCTAGATACACAGGTATAAAATTACCCTTACCAGATAGGATTGACGGAGTACATCCAGAAAGTTCAAAGAAGAGCAGCACCTTTTGTATTATCGCGAAATAGGGGAGAGAGTGTCACTGAAATGAAACAGGATTTGGGGTGGACATCATTAAAACAAAGGCGTTTTTCGTTGCGGCGGAATCTTCTCGCGAAATTTCAATCACCAACTTTCTCCTCCGAATGTGGAAATATTTTGTTGACGCCGACGTACGTAGGGAGAAACGATCACCATAATAATATAAGGGCAATTAGAGCTCACACCGAAAGATATAGGTGTTCGTTTCTCCGCGCGCCCGCTGTACAAGATTGGAATAATAGAGAGTTACTATGAAGGTGGTTCGATGAACCCTCTCCAGGCACTTTTGCAGAGTATTCAAGTAGATGTACACTCCTGGAAATTGAAATAAGAACACCGTGAATTCATTGTCCCAGGAAGGGGAAACTTTATTGACACATTCCTGGGGTCAGATACATGATCACACTGAAAGAACCACAGGCACATAGACACAGGCAACAGAGCATGCACAATGTCCACCTGGCGCCTCAGTTGGACCAGCGTTCGTGCTGGACGTGCAGACCGCGTGAGACGACGCTTCATCCAGTCCCAAACATGCTCAATGGGGGACAGATCCGGAGATCTTGCTGGCCAGGGTAGTTGACTTACACCTTCTAGAGCACGTTGGGTGGCACGGGATACATGCGGACGTGCATTGTCCTGTTGGAACAGCAAGTTCCCTTGCCGGTCTAGGAATGGTAGAACGATGGGTTCGATGACGGTTTGGATGTACCGTGCACTATTCAGTGTCCCCTCGACGATCACCAGTGGTGTACGGCCAGTGTAGGAGATCGCTCCCCACACCATGATGCCGGGTGTTGGCCCTGTGTGCCTCGGTCGTATGCAGTCCTGATTGTGGCGCTCACCTGCACGGCGCCAAACACGCATACGACCATCATTGGCACCAAGGCAGAAGCGACTCTCATCGCTGAAGACGACACGTCTCCATTCGTCCCTCCATTCACGCCTGTCGCGACACCACTGGAGGCGGGCTGCACGATGTTGGGGCGTGAGCGGAAGACGGCCTAACGGTGTGCGGGACCGTAGCCCAGCTTCATGGAGACGGTTGCGAATGGTCCTCGCCGATACCCCAGGAGCAACAGTGTCCCTAATTTGCTGGGAAGTGGCGGTGCGGTCCCCTACGGCACTGCGTAGGATCCTACGGTCTTGGCGTGCATCCGTGCGTCGCTGCGGTCCGGTCCCAGGTCGACGGGCACGTGCACCTTCCGCCGACCACTGGCGCCAACATCGATGTACTGTGGAGACCTCACGCCCCACGTGTTGAGCAATTCGGCGGTACGTCCACCCGGCCTCCCGCATGCCCACTATACGCCCTCGCTCAAAGTCCGTCAACTGCACATACGGTTCACGTCCACGCTGTCGCGGCATGCTACCAGTGTTAAAGACTGCGGTGGAGCTCCGTATGCCACGGCAAACTGGCTGACACTGACGGCGGCGGTGCACAAATGCTGCGCAGCTAGCGCCATTCGACGGCCAACACCGCAGTTCCTGGTGTGTCCGCTGTGCCGTGCGTGTGATCATTGCTTGTACAGCCCTCTCGCAGTGTCCGGAGAAAGTATGGTGGGTCTGACACACCGGTGTCAATGTGTTCTTTTTTCCATTTCCAGGAGTGTAGATGTACACGTAAAATACGCAAGAAAGCGACATAGCACGGAGAAATATGCTGTAAAGTCCTTTATCATCAAAAGGGTTCTGCGACCCCATATTGTAGTACTGAAAAACTACGTCCGAACAGGCGTCGGAAACGTCAATGGTACCGACCAACCGCCGTGTCATCGTCAGCCGATAGGCGTCAGTCGATGCAGATAAGGAGGGTCACGTGGTCAGCATTCCTCACTTCTGACCGTTGGCTGTTTTCGTGATCGGAACCGATATTTCTCAGTCAAGCAGCTCCTCAATTGGCGTCACAAGGGCTGAGTGCACATCGTTTGCCAACAGCGCCCGGCAGACCCGGACCGTCACGCATTCAAGTGCAAGTCAAACCCGACAGCGCTTAACTTCGGTGATCTGACGGTAATTGGTGAATCACTACGAGAAGGCCCGCGGGATTATAGCACTGAAACACATGCAAAAATCTTTTGCACGTAAAACCAGTCTGAAGTGTAAAATTAGTTTTGCGTTATCGTAGTTTCGCATAAGTAAAGTATCAAAATTTTACTGACCCATAAAGTTGTTTTAATATGAGTGACATGGCTTGCTGTAGCAGGAGAAAGAAGGGAACCAACGGAAAATGCTCCTATCGGAGTACAAAAATGGCGGATGTGCACCTGCTTAAAAGACTGAATAGTGGGTAGCAGCTGACTCATTTAGCTTCCCCCCCCAAGCACATTTAAAAATCTTCCCAAAAATTTTGGTTTCCGAACGCATTCGCGCTGTTTTATGCTGACAAAGAAGGAAAATAGACGGAAAAGTAATAAATACTGGAAGATAGTGGACTGTTGTTGTGGTACAAAAAGAGCGAAGGAGACAATGACAGTGTGAGAGAAAGAGAGGGACACAGTGGCAGAGGAACATAATTGACAGTGACAGAACAGTACTGGGAAAAAAGTGACGGAGACTGTGCCAGTGGAAGAGGAATAAAGATACGGAGAAAGTGGAAGTGGGCGAGAGCCAATGATAATGAAAGACAGAGTCTATAGCAATGACAACAAAGCCGGCCGAAGTGGCCAAGCGGTTCTAGGCGCTACAGTCTGCAACCGCGCGACCGCTACGGTCGCAGGTTCGAATCCTGCCTCGGGCATGGATGTGTGTGATGTCCCTAGGTTAGTTAGGTTTAAGTAGTTCTAAGTTCTAGGGGGCTGATGACCTGAGATGTAAAGTCCCATAGCGCTCAGAGCCATTTGAACCATTTTTTTCCCACCTAACGTTGTCACCTAATATATTTCCGAAAGAAACAAAATGTGGAAAAGGCAATTGGCCAGGGATGCTCCCATGTCAGGGCTCACACAATGTCCAGGAGTGTGCTATACATAAATGTAAACAAGCATTACTTTCGATCAAAAGCTACGCTTACTATTTAAAAACAGTAGTAGGCCACATAATATTCTTTATTAACTTAAGAACAACGCGTTTCGCCCCGATATGGCATCATAAGCATAGCTGAAAAGAGGACGATGACATTACAATCAATCCGGCGTGATCTTATCCTCAGTTACTATAAAAGCAAAATCAGCTTCAAAAACTGATCGAATAAAATTATATATAGAAACGTAATGTAACGCACACTAAAAAAATCAGCAATTTTCGGCCAAGAAGTATCCGTCAAGAAGGCGTGGTACCGAATAATAAGTAGTAAAAGGCATCCTATACGGATAAAATATTAAAAATTAATGAAATAAAATCACTGGGATCAGGCATGAGCAGAAAACGAAGGAGAAACCGAAAAATGCGTGTTATCTCATTCAGGCGACGACAGGCGTAGCAGCGCAGAACAGGGCCTTGCATGCAGGCTGTAAGCACAGCTGTACACTCCAACGGCCCCATAGGCCCGTCATGCAAAATATTGAGCTAGTAGTAATGACAGTCGCCATGGGATGCTGCCGTCGCGTGTAAAGTCTGGTAACGGTGGGCGTAAAATTCAAATAGTAATGGATAAATTAAGAAATAAATAAAAACATAACAGAGTATATAGGAATATACACAATACAGGACATGCTAGAGTGAAAGCTATTCACAGAGGCATAGAAAAACCTTATGCTCAAAAGTAGTGTGAAAGAATAATGAAGTAAAATACGTAAAGCAATGAAATAAAGATTAGGCTACAAATATGTGGCTAAACGGTAACAAAGCTAAAAAGGTAAAATATAATTCCATACACATGACAAGCGACAAGGCCCTGGTAATGTTGTCGTTGTGGCCTTCAGTCCGGACACTCGCTAGATGCAGCTCTCCATGCTACTCTATCCTGTGCAGGTTTCATCTCCAAAACCTACTGCAACCTACATCCTTCTAAATCTGCTTAGCGTATTCATCTCTTGGTCTCCCTCTACGATTTTTACCCTCCACGCTGCCCTGCAATACTAAATTGGTGATCCCTTGACGCCTCAGAACGTGTCCTACCAACCGATCCCTTCTTCTAGTCAAGTTGAGCCACAAATTTCTCTTCTCCCCAATTCTATTCAGTATCTCCTCATTAGTTACGTGATCGACCCAGCTAATCTTCAGCATTCTTCTGTAGCACCACACTTAGAAATCTTCAATTCTCTTCTCGTCTAAACTATTTATCGTCCATGTTTCACTTCCATACAAGGCTACACTCCATACAAATATTTTCAGAAAAGACTTCTTGACCCTTAAATGTATACTCGATGTTAACAAATTTCTCTTCTTCATAAACGCTTGCCTTGCCATTGCCAGTCTGCACTTTATATCCTCTCTACTTCGACCATCATCAGTTATTTTACTCCCCAAATAGCAAAACTCATCTACTACTTTAAGTGTCTCATTTCCTAATCTAATCCCCTCAGCATCACCCGATTTAATTCGACTACATTCCATTATCCTCGTTTTGCTTTTGTTGGTGTTCATCTTATATCCTCCTTTCAAGACACTGTCCATTCCGTTCAACTGCTCTTCCAAGTCCTTTGCTGTCTCTGACAGAATTACAATATCATTTTCACTTTTAAACAATATATAAGTTTTCAGCCTTTTATTACCAGTCATAGAAAACGCAGTCATAGAACACCTGATTTTTGCGCGATAACTGACCATTACGTTACATCTTTCTCAGCTTGAAGAAAACGAAACAGATTACAATAGACTCCAGGTAGTCTGTCTCCATTTTAATCCATTCGAAGGATTTACCAGCTGTACCGCAGAAGCTGAAAAGTGAAAATTCATTTAATTCTATAATCTAAAACATTCGTTTAATTTCATATTAAAATTTTATTTCTTAACAAGTCGTCGAAGATGTATATGTATATACAACTAAATGTTGTCATTGGTACGTATTATCTGTAAATCTAAAGTGAAAATGTTAGTTCTTTGTTGTCAAACAGCATATCGAAAAAAAAGTTCCCGCGAGTGAGGACTTTTTGTGCTAATTTTAATATATAACTGTAATTTATATATTACTGGGCATGAGTGCTAAACGGCATACGCGACGTGCTAGAAGTCGAGATTTTGAAAATGGTCTGAAATTAAGGAATAATAGGCAAACGCAGTGAATGAAAGGCACTACAGCTCAATAAAGAACGGTTGGTTGGTTGACTTGGGGGTAGGGAACAAATAACGAGGTCATCGGTCCCATCTGATTAGAAAAGGGTGGGGAAGGAAGTCGGCCGCGTCCTTTCAAAAGGACTATCCCGGCAATCACGGAACAAAGAACACTGGACCTCGAACGAGGAACGAGTGACCAACGGGAAATGGACGAGACCAACCAAACGAGAGTGAGACGGGAACCTAGGAATGGAGGTAGTACGAGACCGACCGAACTGTAACAATCTGGTTTGGCTCGCCATTGGTCTACCTGTCTCTGTAGCTATATGTTTTGTGTGCTGCAAATGGCTCTGAGCACTCTGCGGCTTAGCCGGCCGCGGTGGTCTAGCGGTTCGGGCGCTCAGTCCGGAACCGCGCGACTGCTACGGTCGCAGGTTCGAATCCTGCCTCGGGCATGGATGTATGTGATGTCCTTAGGTTAGTTAGGTTTAAGTAGTTCTAAGTTCTAGGGGACTAATGACCTGAGAAGTCCCATAGTGCTCAGAGCCATTTGAACCAACTCTGCGACTTAACTTCTGAGGTCATCAGTCGCCTAGAACTTACAACTAATTCAACCTAGCTAACCTAAGGACATCACACACGTCCATGCCCGAGGCAGGATTCGAACCTGCGACCGTAGCGGTCGCTCGGTTCCAGACTGTAGCGCCTAGAACCGCTCGACCACTCCGGTCGGCTACGTGCTGCAACGGACAGTCATGTTACATTGAGAGGTTAGATTGTTGCCCCCATTCCAATAGCGTTAAATATTTATTTCGCTGAAGTTGTGTATTACATGACTCCAAATATGTGATGCTATTGGTATCAGGTTGCTGTCATTCGATTCTGTAAGGTCTAATGCGCCAGCTGCACCAAGCCTATGTGAAGACTTCATGTGTGTTAAGCCCATTGATATACAGGGTGTTACAAAAAGGTAAGGCCAAACTTTCAGGAAACATTCCTCACACACACAGAAAGAAAATATGTTTTGTGGACATGTGTCCGGAAACGCTTACTTTCCATGTTAGAGCTCATTTTATTACTTCTCTTCAAATCACATTAATCATGGAATGGAAACACACAGCAACAGAACGTACCAGCGTGACTTCAAACACTTTGTTACAGGAAATGTTCAAAATGTCCTCCGTTAGCGAGGATACATGCATCCACCCTCCGTCGCATGGATTCCCTGATGCGCTGATGCAGCCCTGGAGAATGGCGTATCGTATCACAGCCGTCCACAATACGAGCACGAAGGGTCTCTACATTTGGTACCGGGGTTGCGTAGACAAGAGCTTTCAAATGTCCCCATAAATGAAAGTCAAGAGGGGTTGAGGTCAGGAGAGCGTGGAGGCCATGGGATTGGTCCGCCTCTACCAATCCATCGGTCACCGAATCTGTTGTTGAGAAGCGTACGAACACTTCGACTGAAATGTGCAGGAGCTCCATCGTGCGTGAACCAAATGTTGTGTCGTACTTGTAAAGGCACATGTTCTAGCAGCACAGGTAGACTATCCCGTATGAAATCATGATAACGTGCTCCATTGAGCGTAGGTGGACGAAACTAAAATGAACTCTAACATGGAAATTAAGCGTTTCCGAACACACCTCCACGTAATATCTTTTCCTTATTTGTGTGTGAGGAATGTTTGCTGAAAGTTTGGCCCTACCTTTTTGTAACACCCTGTACACTGATAAGCCAAAACATACCCCTGCCCACCGCGACGTCGGTTGCCGCGTGGTGATGGGGGCACGTGACACGGTAACAAAAGCACGTAAGTGGAGGAGACACGAACGGCGGATCACCCTAGCGAAGATATGGGCTGCAGATGGGGAAATCCATTGAGATAAGCGGCTTTGACAAAGGGCAGATTATTGTTAGGCAGAGCCTGTGAACGAGTATCTCGGAAACGGCGAAGCTGGTCGATTGTTCACGTGCTACTGTCGTGACCATCTACGGAAAGAGGTAGGACAGCGAAAATACCACTAGGCGCTAAATGATTGGACGCCCACCACTCTTCATGTGGAGTCCGAAGGCTTGTCTGCTCTGTAAAGTAGGATCGATGTTGATCTGTGGCATTTCTACCGAAAGAGCACAAGTGGAAGCACAAGTGTTTCGGAGCGCATCATTTATCGTACATCGTTGAACCCGCAGAAGATTACCCCTGCATGTTCACATGTTGACCCAACGACATCATCAGTTACGTTCGAATGGTTCAAACGGCTCTGAGCACTATGGGACTCAACTGCTGAGGTCATTAGTCCCCTAGAACTTAGAACTAGTTAAACCTAACTAACCTAAGGACATCACACACATCCATGCCCGAGGCAGGATTCGAACCTGCGACCGTAGCGGTCTTGCGGTTCCAGACTGCAGCGCCTTTAACCGCACGGCCACTTCGGCCGGCTCATCAGTTACGATTGCAATGCACACGGGACGACCGGGATTCGACATTCGATTAAGGCAAACGTGTCGGCTCTTCGTGTGAATCACAATTTTGCTACACTAGGTCTATGGTCGCCCCCACAAACGCCGTCATAATGGTGAATGGCAGCTCGGAAGTCCAGCGCGCCACGGACGCCGGCTGGTGGGAACACTATTATGCTATGGGAGACATTTTCCTGGGCTTGCATGGGATCTGTGGTAGTAATCGAAGACACGCCGACAGCTGCGAACCACGTGCATAATGTCGTGCTTGATGTCTTCCCCGACGTTGATGTCACCTTTCAGCAGTATAATGCCCGTGTCTCGGAACCAGAACCGTGCTGCAGTGATTTGAGAGGCATTATAGTGAATTCACGTCGATGTCTCGGCGACCAAATGCTCCTGATGTAAATCCCATGGAGCCCATCCGGGTCGCCATAGGGCGCCGTCACCGCATATGCAAATCAGCGGCCCGTTATTTACGCGAGTTACGAATGACCTGTGCGTAGAAATGTAATGGCACATAGTTCCACGAACCAACCAACAAACTGTCGGATCCCTGACACTCAGAATCGGTGATGTATTTCGTTCCAAAGATGGGAAAACTTTATGCAGTTGGTCATAATGTTTTGGCTCATCGGTTCACATGTCTTTTTTTTTTGCTGAGTTCTGTGCTGGATATTTATATTAAAGAATGTTTTGTCTGATTGTAAATGCAATACCACTTGATGATTCTAATTCTATGAATTGTAGTGCACCATTTGCACTAAGGTTAATCTAACTGATGAACATGAGCTTTCTTTTTTATTCTGTAAAGTATTTATGTGAACATTTATTTATAAAATTTGGTGATTGCTTGTAAATGCCTTTCACGATTCAGAAGCAGAAAGTATCACTGGTCGCAAAGTTGCGCTAACTGTAAATTTAAATATTTGTAATGACAAGCTTTATTTTTACATTAATGATTTGGATGCATTTTCTGAATCAATACGCAGTAACAGCGTGCATGTCTGGTTATATAACATGCATGAGACATGATGATTAAATGCATTAGGTATATTTAGGCTACAAGCTGTGTTTTTAACGTTTCTTAATTCTGTTGTTAACGTTTCTTAAGTCCATATGCGATAAATTGTCCTTTGAGATCAAACTGCTGTGATCAGCCAGGGTGAAATCGCTTTTGTCATTTAATAAATGATGATTTTGAAATTTGTCCAGTAAAATCACTAGCACCATTCATTCCCCCTCCCCCTCCAACGCTCCCTGCCGTTTCAGTTAGAGTCAACTGCCAGATCTTCCACTGAGTGTCGATTCTCTGCGAGTCTCCCGGCATTTCGTTACAGTTTTCTAGTGTTGCGACGTCTCTGTAGACAACAGCATCATTCGCTAACAGCGTCATGGAGCTTCTGCCATTATCTGCTAGGACCTAACAGAGGTGACAGAGGATCTTTTTGAACGGTCACCATGCGAGTGTGGGAGCGGAGGGGCCCTACTTAGTATTTACAAAAAATGTGAGCGTAGGCTTCAGTTTAGAACACTTCCCCATCAACGCTAGGCATTTCCACTACATAGCTTGCCCATAACCCCCACCACTACACTCTCCTAACACGCGCCCTGCCCTCTGCGCATCTACCAGCCACGGCATTCTTGCGGCCCATTCCTCCCGAACTAGCTTAATGGCACGCGCTGTATGGCGGATCATTTAACAGTGAACATGTCCTCCGACGCGCTTGCAGTTTCAGTAAGCACAATGAGAGGGAAAATGTTAGTTCTGAAAGGTAACAATTGTTGAAAAGTAGTGTAGCGTGATGGACGTGCAACGATAAGGGTTGCAGAAACTTTTAATAAACTTTTCCTGTTGAGGAGATGGATGTTGTGGGACTTCAAAAAGACCACATTTACGCGCAAATATCTTGTGACAAAATCCCGAGGCAAAAAATAATTTATTATCTGAAGGGAAAATCCGCAGAATATATTTGTCAGACACCATCAAAGTTAATTTATAATCAGTTAAAAGGAGAAGATACACAAGAAATAACAATAATCAGAGATGTCGACAGCTTTTGTAACTATTTTCAAAGCTGGGAGGAAAATTCTTCCGAAATTGGCGACGAGTGTCGGAGAGGTTCATGATGTTAGCAACACGCTAAATGTGGAAGCTATAGTCAGGACACATTTCTTGTTAGAAAATATTGGCGAGAAAAAAGCTGTAATATTTTGTAAATCTGAAAACCTCAAAATATTTACTCAGTGCGACAAAATATATGTTGATGGAGCATTCAAGTGTTGCACAGAGTTTCCTTATTAGCTGTTTACAATACTTAAGCTAGTTAATGGACATTTTATTTCGATGGCTTTTTCTTTATCGAACGACATGAAAATGATCTTGGTCTGGAATTTTCACCATCAATGATGTCTTCAGACTATGAAGGCAGCATAATGAAAGCTGGAAGAGTCTGGACTGATGTAAGAATTCAGGTATGCATATTTGATATAATCCAGAGCTGGCGGCGGAAAACGCAACCATTGGGACGTAGAAATGAAATTCTAAGGTTTCTGTCTTATATAGTTGGTTTCCCGATGCTGGATACTGATATGGCTGGCTACTTTTTTGTCGAGGATTTCATGTCAGCGCTGCCCATACCGGAAAAATTGCAAGCGTTTTGCGGTTACTTAATGGAAACTTCTATAAAAGAAACGGCACTCTTTTCTCCATCTGTGTCGGTAGAAATAAGCTGTAATAGACAGCGAACCACCTATGCTTGTGAAATTTTCCGCAACAAATATAATACTCAGTTCTACTTCTGCAGTTCAAATGGTTCAAGTGGCTCTGAGCACTATGGGACTCAACTGCTGTGGTCATCAGTCCCCTAGAACTTAGAGCTAATTAAACCTAACTAACATAAGGACATCACACACATCCATGCCAGAGGCAGGATTCGAACCTGCGACCGTAGCAGCAGCGCGGCTCCGGACTGGAGCGCCTAGAACCGCACGACCACCGCGGCCGGCTACTTCTGCAGCTCGGACATTTACCGATTTGTCGAGACGATGAAACAAATTCAACTCGACTCTAAAATCACAAATAATTAATCAAAACCCGAGAAAAATGAATGGAACTGTCCAGAAATGAAATTCATGGCACAGCAAGTGGCAAATTTTAAAGCTGGAAAAATGACTAGATTTCGGTATTTGAAATACGTATCCTACAAAATCAAGCCAGGAATCACAAAGTAAAATAAAGTACTTTTAGATGTACATATACAGATCAGGATATAAATGAAGAAATTTTGTAAATGTATTCAAAAATAAAAAAAAGGATGTTGTGATTTTAGATGTACATATTAGGATACACAATTACAATTAGAATATAAATGACGAAATTTTGTAAATGTATTTAAAAAACAAATAAAGTTAATAGTGTAAATAGTTTTGCGAGGTGAAACAGATCGCCTCTTCGTGGTGGACCTGGGTAATGCTAAACGAACTGGTATTCTCAACAATCATTTTCTTTCATGATGTTTGTTTTTAAAAACATGAGCTTAAATTATCAGCTCTTATTCAATTAATACTGGACAGAAATTCAGTCTGCATTTGGATCACACCTCCCTGATTCTTGTCCAGAACGGTGTAATAATATTATTCTCCTGCATCCCTTTTAGTAAGCTACCACGAGATCTCGAAGATCTTAGCGGCAATCCTCGAACTTCCCACTCTGTACTGAAGGATATCCTCATGGCTCGCTCCTTTTGTTATGTCTCGTAGTTCCAAGGAAAAATTCCAGCCAATTCCTGTGTTTCATTGCTATTGTGCTAGTTTATATCCAGCCGTTTTACTGTCTTTTTACGGTCTAACGGAACTTGACGAGTAAAAAAAGAAGTTCCCATGTTACCTTTAACCATATTCACGAGAAACGCGAAATTTTTTTACTGCTTCTGCTGTAAGTACATATGCTAGAAAGCTTTGCTTGCCTGTTCACAAAGCTTAGACTGTAGAACGGGTGAGGACGAGCGCAGAAAAAACCCGCGCGAGAATGCTAAAGTCGTCGGCACACGGACCGTGCATCCGAACGTTGAGCATTGAGAGTGCCGAGTTTATGATGTCATGGCGTGGAACAGCACGTTCGGGAGTCTTTACGAACGTGCAGAGCAGTATCTGGCATGTCAGATATTCTGAGCGTGCGTCTGAGCGTTGACCAATGAGATGGCGCAACGCCACCTACGTCACACGCACGCCGTCTCCCTTTAGTACAGAGTTGTGAGGCGCCATATTGGCATTCATTTCAAACCTATATGTATGTATATATACCGTTCCGAGCACCAGAAAATTGAGAATCACTGCAAAACCCGTCGTTAACTGTGTGATTCGTTCCAATAAAATAATGAAAAACATCATATTCGTGGCAAAAGAATTATTGTAACTTGCTTATAATGACAGTAGGCTATTTGAAGGCAGCAACACACTGAAGATCCACCCAAAACGCATTGTTCTTGGTACAATTTGTTATAATTAAATGTCAGTTAGTAACATATCTACAATTAAGGTTTTTAGCAAGTGCTAAGACACTAAAATTTGCACCGAAAAGGATGTGACGTCGGTTTAGCGTAATGAATAGCGTCACTGTCCTGTAGAAAGTTTATTTGTTGAGGCGGTGGTTCGCGTCCTGACATAACCTTTTTTTTCTTAACAATCGCGTTTTTATTAGGATCTGATACTTTATTATTAGTTTAATATAAGTATAGACTATAATATTTGATGTTATGTAAATACAAGTTCACCTTTTTTTGAGGGGTGACTTTGTTCGATTGGCTTGATCTACTGGACACCTTGCGCTACTTGTGTAAAGCTATTTTGCTCCTTTTTCTTTTACGCTTCGTAATTCAAGCGTTGCAAGGATTCTGCTACTGGGTAGGAACAGTGATCGAGTGAGACTGACCTTGGGGTTGTACTAAAATGTGGGAATGATGAAATAATGTTTATCTTATGCGGAGAAGTATTCCAAATTTGTACCGCACTGTTTGTAATGAAACTATTATATGTCTCTGCCCTTACTGATTGGACGTGGTAGTTTCCTTTTCGTGGACGATGGAGGAAATGTGCGTTTTAATAGAGCTAACGTGGGAATTTTACGCGCGCCCGTTGAGTAAACAGTGTGGTTTACGAACTAGAAACATCCCTCAACTGCCGCTGGAGTGCGTTACGATCGCGTATACCACGTTGGGGCCCACGTACCGTATGCACAAGTTGCATCATTCTTGAGCGTTCAGCAGTACGTTGAACTTGGCATGCTCAACGTTAACGTTTGACAGCACGGTCCGTGTGCCGATGGCTTAAAACGGTTCCGCGGGTTGGCCTCATCGCCCGATGCGCTGAAGGGCGTTCGCCAGCTGCGAAAGATACACTGAGACGGCTTCATACATAGGTCCTTCTGCTGTATAATGGTATCTGTTGCCTATGTGCCACTAGTGCCTCAGAAGGAAGTGTGTCGTTGACAGGAATATGTCTTTTCTGTATTATGTTACAAATAAGTGGACACCTGAATCACCCCCACATCCCTGTGCCACCATTTAACCTGTGGTGCGTGAATGAAACAAGTGAAAGTGAGTTTTCGTCAGAGTAACCAGTAGCTGTCTGCTAACGTAGTTTCGTCTGCTCCTACACCTTTGCCAACAGTTCCAGGGGAAGTAGAAAGGTAAAGAGATCTACCTTGGTCATCCGAGATGCTACAATAGTTCACAAAATAGTAAGCTGAGGAGTAAGACGACTGCATCTTTGGTGACCCCCACCACAGGCATAGCACAAGCGGCAGACTGGTGGCTGAAAGAGTGACTGTTCTGCTGGAGCCTGGTAGGTACGGACTGATATGTGGGCAGCCCATTGATTGAAGTATTTTGAGATTTCTGACTTTGCGGCCATCACATTTAGTTACAAGAAGCTCTTCTTAGTGCAGTTGAGAATGCAGCAGTCGGAAGACGATGTAGTTGATGCTAGCTGCCAGATGACTTATTCGATACGAGTATCGTGAGAAAAAGCGCTTAAGTAATGGTCGTTCTCCGCATTGGCTGCTGTGTTCGGAAGTAGCGCGCCAAAATGACACACTTCTGTTATTAACATTGGAAAAACTGAATAGTGAATTTACTTGCCTTTCATATGAGAGCGTCTCTCAATAGCAGATTATCGTTCCATTATTCCAAAAGTATTAATTACCAGCGGAATAATAAATAATCGCTAAGCGAAATGACAGACGAACCACTTCAGACAGCTTCGGATCGCGCTTAATTTCGTTGGCGGGCGAAGTGGTTTGTCTGTAAGATCAGAGCTGGTCCAGCAGTCTCGAAGAACAGACATGTTGTCTGCCACGGTCGGTATTGGAAAGAACTTAATCAGCAATCTCTGCTAAAATGTAAATTGTCGTGTGACTAGGGCCTCCCGTCGGGTAGACCGTTCGCCAGGTGCAAATCTTCCGATTTGACGTCACTTCGGCGACTTGCGCGTCGATGGGAGTGAAATGATGATGATTAGGACAACACAACACCCAGTCCCTGAGCGGAGAAAATCTCCGACCCAGCCGGTAATCGAAGCCGGGCCCTTAGGATTGACAGTCTTTCGCGCTAACCACTTTTTTTAAATCTCATTTTGTTCGCTTTCGCTCCTTGTATCTGTTCGGGGCGGACGTCGTAAGACACCCGTTTAAGTTCGTTGTTGATCGATTAACAGTACGCAGCTAACCCTCTAACCGAACACGCTGAGCTACCGTGCCGGAAATCACTCAGCTATCGGGGGCGGACAGCAGTCTCTGGTTGTTTGGACATATAATTGAGAACGGTTTGATGGTAATTACGCAAATAGACAGTTCATTATTTTGTTTAATTTCTATGAAAGTGTGAAGAATGGAAATTATTTGTGATTCATAAAGGGGAATACAATTGAATAGTTTCTCGTATTCTGCTAACAAAAAGCGAGTGGCATCCCGTTTAAATATACCAACTCAAAATTTAGTTATTTATATAGTAACGGTTTATTACAGCCTCAAGATAACGAACTCACGACCAACATGCTGTTTTCTGAGCAAGCGACAACAACTACAGAAGACTGCAGGTTGGTGAACATTATTCAGAACTTACCCTTTGCACTCAGGGCGCTGGAAGCAACTAGCCATCTCGCGTGTACTACAATCATAGTACATTTTGAATTAGTGACAATCAATCATTAGTGAGGTAACACGGGGGAGATATTAAAGAGGGAAATTTACAAGGGAAATTATTTGTTATACACGCGAAAATACCTCTAACTGTGTATCTCTCTGTCTCTCCCTCTGTTTCTAACGCATATATTATATAATAAATGTATGAGGGTTATTTGAAATCCAGTTGTAATTTTACAATTAAGATAACACCCTTGTATCCCCAAACTTGATAAGAAACACTCGTGTAGTGACCTTCAACAGACTTGTGAAATGAAAAAAATTAAATAAAGTAAACAAAAACAACAATCGATTTGCGAACACGGGAAACAAAAAGTGAAAGATCGCGAACCTGGCAACTGCACCACCTGTAGGAGTCAGATAATCACACGTTAAATGGTATATAAAGTACGTCGAAAACTTTTGACGGCCGGTTTCTCGCAACGGAAACTATCCCTTCGCACGCCCCCTCGGATTTTGTGGCAAGTTGGCCCATCGGATAGCCCATCAAAAAGTGAACACAAACCAAGCATGAAAACAGGAAGAAGCTGCACTGAACTAATATATAGAGACAGTCAACGGTCCAAGGAAAAAAAGTGGCTCTGAGCACTATGCGACTTAACTTCTGAGGTCATCAGTCGCCTAGAACTTAGAACTAATTAAACCTAACTAACCTAAGGACATCACACACATCCATGCCCGAGGCAGGATTCGAACCTGAGACGGTAGCGGTCGCTCGGCTCCAGACTGTAGCGCCTAGAACCGCACGGCCACTTTTTTTTTTTTTTATAAAACCTTTATTAAAAAAACAATGTTACACATTGCAAATACATACTAAGTTATACATACATGAAGTTATTTGAACAAAGCGGTTTTATCATTTCAATTGCGCTGACATTAAGAAAAGACAGCAGAAGATTGTGTTACTGACTAAATCACCAGAAAGAACTAAATTAAGCATCAATACTTGAGAATGGCGGAAAGGAGAGATATAATAAAGTTGACTAGCCTTCCAACTACACTTACTGGACATTAATTGAATCTAAGTATTTGAAGTGATCAGATCTATATAATCAGTCTTTCACTGCAAAAATGAACAGGGCAATGTGCCAGCCATTGAATATTACATTTATCGGATAGATTCTTATGGTTTTAACCAATCGATAAGGAGATTTCTATAAAAACTGTCTATTTCCAAATTTCTAGTATAATCCAATAATGCACCTTTCATGATTTGTGTTTGGCGCTATTAGACACACAACCTCAATGTCACATAAGTTCTGTACATTAGCTTATAACTTTCAAAAAACTGCTCTCTGAAGTAGAGAAAGCACACATCATAAATACACTGTAAAATTTTAAATAGTATCCTTAAGGTAACTACAATACATCACTGTCAACACAGTCTTCTTTTTTATATTAACCAATGCCCATTCTTTCAAATACAATTTTTAACATATTACCGAACTTTTTCTTGTGATTCGAATAGCTTCTAATTTTGTGGAACTCACACAGCATGTGTACCTTGAACTCTATGATGCTATCGGATCCTAATTTGTTAAGGACGTAGTTAACAAAATTTCCCAGCAACCAGTACACAGCGTTATTTTTTGCTTCTGGGAAATAGCGTGCTTCAGGCCTGTTTATCAATGACAGCGATATATACTCAGGTGATGTTCTTGTAATCAGAGCTATTTGCTCCCGGATCCACTTCCAACTATTCATGTGACCACTGCAAGTATATCTATGAATTACTGTGTCAACTAGATGGCATTGTTGACATAAATTTGTTCCACAGAGTCCGATTGCGTGCAGTCTTTCATTGGTGCTAACTATGTTGTTAACTGTCTTGTACCATGACGTTTTTATATTAGACGTGAGCACATTAGAACTAATGTTTTTCCAAATCTCAGTCCACACAATGTTTGGAAACTGTCGTTCTATTTTGTTTCTTCCTTCGCTTTTCTTTCGTTCCCGCATTATGGCTCTCGATGTTAAAAGTGTCGGGACTGCCTGAGTTCGACACTGACATAACTAAACTCAACATAGATAATCCTCACGTGCTGTAAGCGACTGTTGATATTCTGCACGTCAATCGAAAATTAAATTTTTCACTCGATGGAAGATTTGAACCAAGGACCTTTTGTTCCGCAGCTACTCACGTTACCACGAGACCACGGCGCTCCGTCACTTAGCCCGGCAACGGTCCAAGGACAAGAAGTGCAATATAGGCCACATGCAAATAGCAACAGTGCCTTGGTTAAGTGGTGAATCTGATCACGGCCGGCATGGTAGCTCAGCGAGTTCGGGCTGAGGATTAGCTGACTTCGGTAATAAAAGAACCGAGTGAATGGATCAACGATGAATTTGATCGGCTGTCATATAAAAGTCCGCCCCGAACATTAACGAACAAAATGAGACCAATTAAAAAAGAAAAAAAAAGATGCGAGGACGGTGTTGGACTGTCACGTGGGCGAGTTGTGACGCCCTCTCACTTGCGTCAACATTTATTTTATTTTATTTTATTTTTCGCTGTTCGCTGTATTCAAATTTTTGTCTATGTAATGGTCTAACCTCCGCTTTTAACAACGGGGTGTAAGCAAGCGACCTATAATGAACAACTACTATATTAGCAATCGAAAGGAATACACTTTCGAAAGGGAACCGAAAACGTTTGATGACAAGGCGACAAGTCAACCGAATCCACCGGAAAACATGTCTTGTGTGTCATAAAGGGCATTAGTGAGAGTACGTGTGTCGTATGACGGGAATCTCTTATCGACGCACCTAATTTGTACGCCTGGTAAGTGAGTGAGATAGGCCCCCTTGCCCGATTTAGGTGATTGAGTGGATGTGAATGTGATCACTGCCAAGGAAATGATGAAAACATAATAGTTTGTCACGCAAGCTCCAACAAATGAACGCAACAATTTCAAAGTCACAGTGCTCTGTCAGAACACACTCTTTTAACGTTTTTTAAGTTGCGTTCTGTTATGGAAGTTTTGACCCTCGAATTCCTTTGTCGCAACATAATTCACACCCGTTTATTTCTTGTTTTCGTTTCCGTGAGACGCCTATGTGGTATCTCTCCTGCTCTCAACATTCATCACGTTTACTTGCGATTGTAACGTATTCTTACCACGTGACTCATATTCTATATTCAATGTATAGCATTACAACTGCCAAGACCACAGAAAGAGAACAAACATTTTAGTGACCTGACGTATAGTTCATAACGTCGTGAAAATAAATAAATAAAATAAATTGCAGGAGAGAGTTTTGAACATGACTCGTTCGTTTAACAGACCAACACTTTGACCACTTAACCACGACCCAATATTGCACTGGGAGCGTTCACTGTTTCTATTTTTTTTTTTTTTTTTTTTTTTGCACTGTTTTCATGCTTGATCTGTGTACAGTTTTTGACGAGCCACTCTACCAGTCAATCTGAGGAGGGTGTGGCCGGCCGCGGTGGTCTCCCGGTTCTAGGCGCTCAGTCCGGAACCGCGCGACTGCTACGGTCGCAGGTTCGAATCCTGCCTCGGGCATGGTTGTGTGTGATGTCCTTAGGTTAGTTAGGTTTCAGTAGTTCTACGTTCTAGGGGACTGATGACCACAGATGTTAAGTCCCATAGTGCTCAGAGCCATTTGAACCATTTTTTTTTTAGGAGGGTGTGATAGGGAGTTTTCCTTGTCAGAAACGTTCAAATATCTGTAGGTAGCCCGAGCCACGGGTTCCCCTATTTTGGCACCTTTTCCGCTGGGCGAAGTTTCTGGAAAACCAGATTGTGACTCTTGCAGTGTTCTCTTCGTGTGAAGCTGGGGCGGATGGCTAGTTTAATACGTGCTACTTAGTGATTCTGTTTCTTGCTTATGTACCGACTCATTTAATTTCTATGTTTCTTTTTATTTCTTAAATATTTAAACAGCACCCACGAAGAAGCCAGCAGAAATTCTGTTTGTTATTTCTCCGAAGAATGAGACGTCACTTCAGAAAGGTGCTGACTCTGGCAGCTATCGGCAAATCGGCGTCAGAGGTCGATATTGCCCGGGCGGCCTCCTGCCACCTGCTCGACTCGGCAGCAGTCATTTGTCCGCGCGCCAGACGCGAGTCATTTGTTCCCGGACTTGGCGGCAGAATGTTTGGGCTAGGGGCGGCGGGCCACGTGTGCGCTTTCGCACGCCTAAACGTCGACTGCGTGGCGTTGCGTGACGGCGAGTTGCGTCACGGCCACAAAGGAGCCGTAATTGGCGGCTCCGGGTCCGCGCGGCCGTGCGTGGCGGCGGGCGTGCTTCTGCTGTTTAACCACCTGCCGCGCCTGCTAGGGCCACACGCGGCCGCGGATATTTACTGCGGCGACCCCCTCGAACACTGCGAAAATGTACCGACATCTACATACCTTTTCACGTCCCTCCCATTCGGAAGTTATGGCTCCATAAACACAGTAATTTCAATTATAATACTCGATAGGAAACAGTTCAGAATTATTATAATTTCATTAACGCGCGTGAACATAAATTTTTAAGTAACAAATTTGTTGTTGTGGTCTTCAGTCCAAAGACTAGTTTGGTGCAGTTATCCATGGTATTCTATACTGCCCAAGCCTCTTCATCTACGAGTAACTAATGCAACCGACAACTTCCTGAACCTGCTTACTGTATTCATCTCTTGGCTTCCCTTACGATTTTTACCCCCACGCTTCCCTCCAGTACTAAACCAGTGATCCGTTGATACCTCAGAATATGTTCTGCAAACAGATCACTTCCTCTAATAGGGTTGTACCACAATTTTCTCCTGTCCCCAGTTCTGTACAGTACCTCCTCATTAGTTATGCGATCTACCCATCTAATCTTTAGCATTCTTCTGTAGCACCACATTTCAAAAGCTTCTGTTCTCTTCTTGCCTAAACTGTTAATCGTTCATGTTTCGCTTCCATACATGGCTACGCTCCATATAAATACTTTCAGAAAAACCTTCCTGAAACTTGAATCTGTACTCGATGTTAACAAATATCTCTTCTTCAGAAACGCTTTCCTTGCCACAGCCAGCCTACATTTTATTTCCTCCCTACTTCGACAGTCATCAGTTATTTTGCTCCCCAAATAGAAAAACTCTGCTACTACTTTAAGCGTCCCATTTCCTAATCTAATACCCTCAGCATCACCCGATTTAATTCGACGACATTCCATTATCCTCGTTTTGCTTATGTTGATGTTCATCTTATATCCTCCTTTCAGGACACTGTCCATTCCGTTCAGCTGCTCTTACAGGTCCTTTGCAGTCTCTGACAGAATTACAATGTCATCGGCGAACCTCAAAGTTTTTATTTCTTCTCCATGGATTTTAATTCCTCTTTCAAATTTTTCTTTTGTTTCCTTTACTGCTTGCTCAATATATAGACTGAATAACATCGGGAATAGGCTACAACCCTGTCTCACTCCCTTCTCAACCACTGCTTCCCTTTCATGTCCCTTGACTCTTATAACTGCTTTCTGTACAAATTGTAAATAGCCTTTCGCTCCCTGTATTTTACCCCTGCCACCTTCAGAATTTGAAAGAGAGTATTCCAGTCAACATTGTCAAAAGCTTTCTCTAAGCCTACAAATGCTATAAACGTAGGTTTGTCGTTTTTTATCCTATCTTCTATGAGACGTCGTAGTCAGTATTGCCTCGCATGTTCCTACATTTCCGCGGAATTCAAACTGATGTTCTCAAAGGTCGACTTCTACCAATTTTTCCATTCTTCTGCAAAGGATTCGTATTAGTATTTTGCAGCTGTGACTTATTAAACTGATAGTACGACAATTTTCACACCTTTCAGCGCCTGCTATTTATTTATTTACACGTCAAGTTCCGTAGGACCACAATGGGGAGCAAACCTCCAAGGTCATGGAAAGCGTCAGTACATGAAATTACAACATAAAAGTAATAACAGATGAAGATAAAATTTTTACGAAGCTGAAAAAAGTCAAGCCATAAGTTTAAGTAAACTCAATCAGCAATACAACAAGAATCAGCTCACTTTTTCAAGGAACTCCTCGACAGAATAGGAGTGACCCATGAGGAAACTCTTCAGTTTCGATTTGAAAGCGCGTGGATTATTGGTAAGAGTTTTGAATTCTAGCGGTAGCTTATTAAAAAGGGATGCAGCAGTATACTACACACCTTTCTGCACAGGAGTTGAGGAAGTCTGATCGAAATGCATGTTTGGTTTCTGCCGAGTATTAACTGAACGAAAGCTGCTTATTCTTGGAAATAAGCTAGTATTGTTAACAAGAAATGACAGTAATGAATATACAGGGTGTTACAAAAAGGTACGGCCAAACTTTCAGGAAACATTCCTCACACACAAAGAAAGAAAATATGTTATGTGGACATGTGTCCGGAAACGCTTACTTTCCATGTTAGAGCTCATTTTATTACTTCTCTTCAAATCACATTAATCATGGAATGGAAACACACACCAACAGAACGTACCAGCGTGACTTCAAACACTTTGTTACAGGAAATGTTCAAAATGTCCTCCATTAGCGAGGATACATGCATCCACCCTCCGTCGCAAGGAATCCCTGATGCGCTGATGCAGCCCTGGAGAATGGCGTATTGTATCACAGCCGTCCACAATACGAGCACGAAGAGTCTCTACATTTGGTACCGGGGTTGCGTAGACAAGAGCTTTCAAATGCCCCCATAAATGAAAGTCAAGAGGGTTGAGGTCAGGAGAGCGTGGAGGCCATGGAATTGGTCCGCCTCTACCAACCCATTGGTCACCGAATCTGTTGTTGAGAAGCGTACGAACACTTCGACTGAAATGTGCAGGGGCTCCATCGTGCGTGAACCAAATGTTGTGTCGTACTTGTAAAGGCACATGTTCTAGCAGCACAGGTAGAGTATCCCGTATGAAATCATGATAACGTGCTCCATTGAGCGTAGGTGGAAGAAACTAAAATGAGCTCTAACATGGAAATTAAGCGTTTCCGGACACATGTCCACATAACATCTTTTCTTTATTTGTGTGTGAGGAATGTTTCCTGAAAGTTTGGCCGTACCTTTTTGTAACACCCTGTATATATTGAGAGGACAACGTCAAAGTTCCCAGATTCTTGAACAGGGGTCGACAAGAGGCTCGTCAACTTACACCACTTATTGCCCGAATCACCCGTTTCTGAGCCAAAAATATTCGTTTAGAATGGGAAGAGTTATCCCAAAATATATCCGACATAATCGAATGAAAATAAGCAAAGTCGTCTAATTTTCGTGTCGAGCGATCACTCACTTCAGATACAGTTCGAACAGTAAAAATGGCCGTCTGACATGGCGCATTGCCAGGATGCAGCATCCACTTGTCTGCAATGTCCGGTCTCCCTCGATTCAGTCTTTTCCTTAGCCTTTCAAGGAAATCTTTGTATAACACTTGTTTGACACTTTGTCTTGGAGGAAAAGTCTCACAAGAGCACACACACGTGCACACGTTCAACATTTTCGTCAGTTTTTGAAGCTGAGCGAGGTTCATCTCCAGTATGTTCTCGGCAATCCAGAAATGATTTGTGCCAGCGAAAAACTTGTGCTCTTGATAAGGAATGTACCCCATAGGCCTGTTTCAAATTTTCAAAGCTCACATTTGCGGATACCCCAAGTTTAACACAAAACTCGATGGTATAACGTTGCTCTAAATCCCGCTGTTCCACTTTCGTAACACACAACAAAAACACAGCTTCACTGAAAGTTACGCGATTGCTGTGCGGAGCTGGAACTCGAACTGAGCACCTGGAAGGGATGAACTCACCGGTCTACACAAGCAGAACAACACAGCGTTGCCAGATCGCTCGTAGTTTTGTCAGTCTCCTTGCTTTTCTCACACAGGTCGTATAGTGTCTGTTTCTTGTTGTCAGATTGTCTGGAGTAAGATTCTCCGGTGCATTGCGCAATCAGTTGTACAGATTGCTGTGGATGGCTGGCAATACAACATACCTGCGATTCTCAGGTAGGTAACTGGTAGGCAAAGCTGATAGGCGGCTTATATCTTGGAGTTCTCTGCAGCGAGGCCTGATGCCTCACGCAGTTCTCTTGTGGCCGCTTCTTTACAGCGTTGAAGCCTGGTCATGTGCAGCTGTTTTCTGCCGAACACACGCTGCCTGAAGGACTACTTCGATGGCAAAAATGGTTCAAATGGCTATGAGCACTTAACATCTGAGGTCATCAGTCCCCTAGAACAGGACAACTTAAACCTAGCTATAACCTAAGGACATCACACACATCCATGCCTGAGGCAGGATTCGAACCTGCGACCTTAGCGGTCGCGCGGTTCCAGACTGGAGCGCCTAGAACCGCTCGGCCACACCGGCCGTCTACTTGGATGGCACCACATTTCAAAAGCTTTTATTCTTTTTATGAAAACTGGAGGTGAGAGGTGAGGGGGGGGGGGGGGGGAAGAGGAAAGGGACTAATGATACCAGCTGCATCAGGACTTTATGCGCAATCGGCGGCGACGTGGGGTCTCCCGCTCACTTGGCTGTTGTGTTAACCACTCCACACCCGGACACAGTGTTTATCACAAATGGGCAGAATACCTCAGCGCGCTCTCCGGGCAACTCACATTCCTACCTATCGCCACCTATCCGCACTCACCATCTACGTCGTCTGTGCTCGCTAATTTTAGTTTCCCACTGGAGGTCGAACGTAACTTGCATCCACAATGAAGGTGGTCGATCCACTGCCCATCGACGTGAATCGATTATATGAATGCGTGCTGTCTGTTCTCCCTGACTTATCCGAAAGAACAGACAGCACGCGAAATCCGCAGCTGTGATACATTTTATGCAAATTGAAGGTGGAGGGGGCAGAAAGGAAAGGAAAGGGAACACGCTAATAACATGAGCTGCAACGTGACTTCGTACGGAATTGGCAGCGACGAGTGAAAATGTGTATCGGACCGCCTGTTGCGTTAAAGACTGCGCTGCTAAGAAACAGTGTTAGCCGCAAGTAGGGGGACTACCTTGGCACGCTCACCAGCCGACTCACATTCCCACCTTGCACCACCTTTCAGCAGTCCCCGTCCATGTCGTCCACGCTCGCTAATTTTAGAATCTAGTGAGCGTGGAAGTCATGGACAGGGACTGTGGATAGCTGGTGCTGGAGAGCGTGCCAAGGTAGTCCCCCCATTTGCGATAAACATTGTGTCCGGATGGCAGAATGGTTAACGCATCTGTAGTAAGCACGCTGTAGCTGATATCATTAGCCTGTTTCCTTTCTTTACTCCCCCTCCACCTCCAATATACATAATATGTATCACAGCTGTGGACTTCGAAAGAACAGACACCATGCATTCATACAATTTTATTCTTCTCTTTTGCGTGCTGTTGATCGTTCATATCCCTATAAGGCTGCACGGTGGGTCAGGAGGGATGGTCAATATTCAGGAATCGTCATTCGAAGCAAAAATGTCTAGTAAACTTGGGATCTAAAATGCTTAACTTAGGGGCTCCGGAAAGGCTCAAAATCACGAAAAGTTCAATTTTTACTTTTTTGCTTTTTCTGAATCTGCAGACTATTACCTTTTAATATATATATAATTTATTCAATTCCGAAGACTACAACTATTTTTAAATTTTTTTTGAAATGTGTTCTACATGGGCGTGACCCACTGTGGCGCTGTTAAACTGCTGTCAAATGGTGTTATTATTAACGTCCGTGTTCATCAGGTACATTTTAGTGATGTGAGATAAAGTATGTGTTGTGGCTAACCTGTGATGGTTCAATATATATCGCTAGTGTGATTGTCGATTGTTTCATGTTTATTTACTCTGTCGTTATCTCGAAAATATTCGTAATTAATTCTGTTTCTTGAGTCTGTTTTGTTGAAGTATGGCCGGCCGGAGTGGCCGAGCAGTTAAAGGCGCTACAGTCTGGAACCGCACGACCGCTACGGTCGCAGGTTCGAATTCTGCCTCGGGCATGGATGTGTGTGATGTCCTTAGATTAGTTAGGTTTAAGTAGTTCTAAGTTCTAGGGGACTTATGACCATAGCAGTTGAGTCCCATAGTGCTCAGAGCCATTTGAACCATTTTTTTTTGTTGAAGTATAATAATGAGTAAAAGTAAAGTTATTAGAAATCCTCTGAAGGCTTTTAAGAAAAGGAGAAATGTTGGAAAGCCAAAGGTATGTGTTATTACTATAAACAATAAAGACGGTAACCAAGTGAGTGAGCCTAACCTCTCAAGTACACCTGCCCATAGCAGTCAAAGTGGGAAAGAAAATACTTCACAGAAGAAGCTTGGTTCAATGAGTGAAAACTATGAATGTTTTATGGGCGAATCGGATGTGAATGAAATATTTGACAAGTCGGTTCTCAAAGGAATTTTTTCAAACTGTGTAAGATGTATTCATTATAGTGAAGTTGGTCTGGAACTCTCCATAATAAAGCACGTAGGACTTGCTAGTGAAATACAACTGAAATGTCATAAATGTTCATACATGACCACCTTTTGGAACAGTGTTGCAGTAACTGCAACTGAAGAAAATGGTAGCAAAACCTACGAACACAACAACGAGCGATGCTTGCTTTAGACAAGGAACGCCTTCGGGCTGCAGACAGGGCTGTAAAGAGTCTAGAAATACAAGCAAGAGTAAACAGGAGGAACAAGAGGAAGCTGGAGGAGGAGTTTGCAGAGGATGAAGATAATCCATCCTATGGACCTGGAATGCACTAAAAAGTTAATCCAATCTTTGTCGCTCGATTCCCAAAACTCTTATTTTCTCATACTAATTACATGTTTTCTAAGGATCTTCCAAACATATTTGTTTCAAACTTTCAGTAAATGTTACACAGTACCTTCTGCATAATTTAACACAGCCTTTTTCCAAAAAACGGTATATTTTTGAATATATAAATAAAAAATTGCAAAAAAATGTTGTGAATTGTCATTACAATTGAAAAAAAATCATCTTTAATAACTGAACTAAAATTTTGTAAAGTCCCTGTGTTACGTTGTAGCCCATATTCCAATAAATAATCTGTAAAAAGTTCAACTTCCTACCTCAAATACTTTGTGAGGAAAGATGTAATTTATAAGCGTTATTTTAACGTTGCAAGTATAGGGCGTTCCGGAGCCCCTTAAGAGCTATGAACACTTGTTCTTCTTTGTTGCTGTGAACAATTCTTTTCTTCTGCAAGCTCTTTGCTTTCCATATTTTGAGAGTTGGTAGTATGGGTCAAAACAAGAAATAAAGTGCAGTAAACGTGGGCTCGAAAGTGTTCTTGCTCAGCAGAATAATTTTAGTATACAGGTTTAAAATACCAGGAAAGTTCGCCGGCCGGAGTGGCCGTGCGGTTCTAGGCGCTACAGTCTGGAGCCGAGCGACCGCTACGGTCGCAGGTTCGAATCCTGCCTCGGACATGGATGTGTGCGATGTCCTTAGGTTAGTTAGGTTTCATTAGTTCTAAGTTCTAGGCGACTGATGACCTCAGAAATTAAGTCGCATAGTGCTCAGAGCCATTTTGAACCAGGAGAGTTCGGAACAGAGTATGCTAGCGCGGGGCTCGTGTGACAATCGTTATGTCAGCTAAGTGTACAGCCAATGCGACAGACCTCAGAACGGGGCAAACAGAATCGCAAGCGCTGCTGTGCTACGTAATAAGGCACTGTGAGGTAACACGAAGTAACTTCACCGCCTGAGCGCCTCTAAACAATCAGTCGTACACAGAAAGGATCGAGCGCAGTGATCCAGAATCATTACTGAAATTACCGCAACTGGGGAAGGAGCTCTGACGAGTCTGATAAATGAGGACAAATGCGCTCATACATTGTAGCCTGTCGCGATTGTATTTATCGTATCGCGACATTGCTGCTCGCGTTGGTCGAGATCCAATGACTGTTAGCGGAATATGGAATCGGTGGGTTCAGGAGGGTAATACGGAACTCCGTGCTGGATCCCAACGGCCTCGTATCACTCGCAGTCGAGATGACAGGCATCTTATCCGCATGGCTGTAACGGATCGTGCAGCCACGTCTCGATCCCTGAGTCAACAGATGGGGAAGTTTGCAAGACAACAACCATCTGCACGAACAGTTCGACGACGTTTGCAGCAGCATGGACTATCAGCTCGGAGACCATGGTTGCGATTACCCTTGACGCTGCATCACAGACAGGAGCGCCTGCGATGGCGTACTCAACGACGAACCTGGGTGCACGAATGGGAAAACGTCATTTTTTCGGACGAATCCAGGTTCTGTTTACAGCATCATGTTGGTCACATCCGTGTTTGGCGACATCGTGGAGAACGCACATTGGAGGCGTGTATTCGGCATCGCTATACTGTCGTATCACCCGGCGTGATGGTATGGGGTATCATTGGTTACACGTTTCGGTCACCTCTTGTTCGCATTGACGGCACTTTGAACAGTGGACTTAACATATCAGATGTGTTACGATCCGTGGCTCTACCCGTCATTCGATCCCTGCGAAACCCTACATTTCGGCAGGATAATGGACGACCGCATGTTGCATGTCCTGTACGGGCCTTTCTGGGTACAGAAAATGTTAGACTGCTGCCCTGGCCAGCACATTCTCCAGATATCTCACCAATTGTAAACGTCTGGTCAAGGGTGGCCGAGCAACTGGCTCGTCACAATACGCCAGTCACTACTCTTAATGAACTATGGTATCGTGTTGAAGCTGCATGGGCAGCTGTACCTGTACACGCCATCCAAGCTCTGTTTGACTCAATGCCCAGGCGTATCAAGACCGTTATTACGGCCAGAGGTGGTTGTTCTGGGTACTGATTTCTCAGGATCTATGCACTCAAATTGCGTGAAAATGTAATCACATGCAGTTCTAGTATAATATATTTGTCCAATGAATACTCGTTTATCATCTGCAGTTCTTCGTGAAGTAGTAATTTTAATGGCCAGTAATGTAGAATATCAATAACTTCGAATGCTTCAGCGACCACTTGCAAGTCTTTCAATTGGACGCCACTTCGGCAACGAGCGTGTCCCTAACCTACCATAATAATCCCTCTCAGGAGAGTTTAACGTGAAATCCTAGCCATTTCTGAAAAATCTTCATATTATTGACAGTGGTTCGAGTGGGGTTCGAGCCGGCAACCTCTCTATTTTATTGTACTGGCTTTGCTACTAGACCATCAGGTTCAGCTACATGGCAGGGGATTTCCAGCCCCGACATTTACCTTACAACTATGGAAAATATCCAGAAAACTTTGGTAGGGACGAGGCTAGCGGAACTGCGGAACTATAAGGGGCAGTAAAATGAAAACGAGTCAGATGGAAAAGGCGGTTTACGGAGTATAGACGCAGATGTATAAGTGGAAATTTGATAACATTTCATTGAGAACTGCCTAAACTGCTCAGTAATGAAACAGAAGTGTCCGTGTGTCCATCCAACGGTGGTGTATGTGGCAGTATGTTATCATTCAGACAGAGTTTAGAAATTTATGAAGACTGTACCGCTACAAGCTAAATGCTTGAAAAACTTTGTGGCACAGCAGACGGAGAAAATGTTACAGGTGAGCTAAATTTATTTTTTTTCCGGCAGTTCCGAGGGCCCACAAGTACAGCGCGTCACTGAGTGGGCGTAGCTTGGCGTGTCTGCTACGCCAGATGCAATTTGGCGGCGCCGGTGTTATCGTGGTGTGTGCGGGTCACCAGATGTGGAGCGGACACGCCCACCGCAGGCCGCTGTCAGTGCCGGGGGCAGCCGAGATCGCTATCTGGCCGCGATAGCGTCGCCAGTCGTTAGCGCCGAACAGGTGGCTCGCCAGTGCGCTAGTTCCGTGACGGGCCCGTTCCTTTTTGCCGGCGGTTAATGACGCGCTGCCAGCGTGTTGTATCGCTGTTGCCCCTGACGCCAGATAGGGCTGCTAGTCGCGTCATATCGCTGCTGATACACAGATTTAGGGGGAAAGAAAACAAGACGAAACACGAACTGCTCAAAAAGCGTTTTGCACCATATGCATGTATGTGAACGTATGGGGACTTAGATTCAATGGGAACGTGAATGAAAGAATAAACCTTATCAAACAAACAAACAAAAATAACTATACTGTAAATAAACGGGAACGGAAAATAACTAGCTATTTCGGATTCTTCTGGGCGTGATTGATTGATCTTGTTCATCCCAGATGTTCCCATGTTATGCACAACACTCGCCACCACACCCTTACAATAAACACAAGGTTATGAGATCATCTAAAAGGAGTGTCATTCATGCTATATTTGATAGACTGAGCGCTCGATGTGCACTAGCCTCAAAGAACTCCATAGAAGTTGGAGGTCAGAGAAACCAGTTTCATTTTGGTTGTACATTGCTTAAGGGGCTCCGGAAAGGCTCAAAATCATGAAAAGTTCAATTTTTACTTTTTTGCGTTTTCTGAATCTGCAGACTATTACCTTTTAATAGATATATAATTTATTCAATTCCGAAGGCTACAACTATTTTTAAATTTTTTTTGAAATGTGTTCTACATGAGCGTGACCCACTGTGGCGCTGTTAAACTGCTGTCAAATGGTGTTATTATTAACGTCCGTGTTCATCAGGTACATTTTAGTGATGTGAGATAAAGTATGTGTTGTGGCTAACCTGTGATGGTTCAATATATATCGCTGGTGTGATTGTCGATTGTTTCATGTTTATTTACTCTGTCGTCATCTCGAAAATATTCGTAATTAATTCTGTTTCTTGAGTCTCTGTTTTGTTGAAGTATAATAATGAGTAAACGTAAAGTTATTAGAAATCCTCTGAAGGCTTTTAAGAAAAGGAGAAATGTTGGAAAGCCAAAGGTATGTGTTATTACTGTAAACAATAAAGACGATAACCAAGTGAGTGAACCTAACCTCTCAAGTACACCCGTCCATAGCAGTCAAAGTGGAAAAGAAAATACTTCACAGAAGAAGCTTGGTTCAATGAGTGAAAACTATGAATGTTTTATGGGCGAATCGGATGTGAATGAAATATTTGATATGTCGGTTCTCAAAGGAATTTTTTCAAATTGTGTAAGATGTATTCATTATAGTGAAGTTGGTCTGGAACTCTCCATAATAAAGCACGTGGGACTTGCTAGTGAAATACAACTGAAATGTCATAAGTGTTCATACATGACCACCTTTTGGAACAGTGTTGCAGTAACTGCAACTGAAGAAAATGGTAGCAAAATCTACGAACACAACAACGAGCGATGCTTGCTTTAGACAAGGGACGCCTTCGGGCTGCAGACAGGGCTGTAAAGAGTCTAGAAATACAAGCAAGAGTAAACAGGAGGAGGAACAAGAGGAAGCTGGAGGAGGAGTTTGCAGAGGATGAACATAATCCATCCTATGGACCTGGAATGCACTAAAAAGTTAATCCAATCTTTGTCGCTCGATTCCCAAAACTTTTATTTTCTCATACTAATTACATGTTTTCTAAGGATCTTCCAAACATATTTGTTTCAAACTTTCAGTAAATGTTACACAGTACCTTCTGCATAATTTAACACAGCCTTTTTCCAAAAAACGGTATATTTTTGAATATATAAATAAAAAATTGCAAAAAAATGTTGTGAATTTTCATTACAATTGAAAAAAAAATCATCTTTAATAACTGAACTAAAATTTTGTAAAATCCCTATGTTAAGTTGTAGCCCATATTCCAATAAATAATCTGTAAAAAGTTCAACTTCCTACCTCAAATACTTTGTGAGGAAAGATGTAATTTATAAGCGTTATTTTAACATTGCAAGTATAGGGCGTTCCGGAGCCCCTTAAAGCCACAACCAGAATAGATGCTGGAGACCTACGCATAAAGGGAAAGCGTACACAGCCCATGCAGTTAGAAATGTCTTCCCTTCTTCCATTTCAAAGAGTGGGTGTTGGCCCTTTCCGGAATCAAAGGGATTTAACGTAACTGTTGTCTCCCTCTCGTCATTGATCGTCTTATATTCTGTTTTCCATTTTCGTTGAAATGTAATTTGTGTCATGGCCGGCGCTCGGATGGTATCCTTTTGATGTAGTCATGCCGTTTTTCCTGATAGTGTCTAATCTCTTCTTTCGTTGTTTTTACGTCCAGCGTTGTCTTGTATACACACTGTGTCTCTTAGCAGTAGGCGAAGATATAAACTCAGAAACCTCACCTCAACTGCTTCCATTCTTCGTCTCCTTTCCTTAGGGTCCAGTTTTCACTATCACATACAAGGGCACACTTATCCACCACGTTTTGTAGCTTAGCGTTATCTCATTTTTCATAGTTCTGTCTTATACAAGCATACATATTATTATATAGTATAGTGTAATATTATAGTAATCCTGAGCCATATCTGAATTAGTTTTGTACATTGGTACCTTTGTGCTGAAATATTTACACGAATATCCTGTTCCATTAGTCTATTGCGTATCGCTATTTGTGCTCTGCTCTATTTATGTGTTTCCCCTGCTTTGCCCTCACTTTTTATTTACACGTATAACCTTCTGACAAGATTGTGAAAAGCTAATCAATTTTTTTCTAAAACGCTTTCACTATCCGCTAGGAGAACTTGATCGCTTGCAAATAAAGTCCTAGGCCTATTTTCTTGGGGTTTTTACAATTCCATACTCGTAGAATGTAATATATATATATATATATATATATATATATATATATATATATATATATATATATATATATCAAAAAGAATTGGCGAGAGACCGCACCCTTGTTTTAGTTCTTGGTTTCTAATCAATAGCTCTTCGTTTAAACTATTTTAGAGTTACCGTTAGTGATTTAATGGCAATTAACAAATTATGTGGTAAATTGTAGTCAGTGTTTCCCATCATTTCATCTTGCCTACCTTCTCGTATGTCTTCTTATAGTCTACGAAGGTAGGAAAAGCAGAAACAGTGGCTTGTTGGACTCTTTCCCGCTTTTCTGTCAGTTCTTTTAAAACAAATGTTGCAACTGCACTGGACCTGTCTTTACGGAAGCCAAACTGCTCCTGTCGAAAAATATTTTTGATTTTGGGTGAACTTTTCATTAATGATAGCTGTTGTTGTTGCGTGTTCATCAGTTCGAAGACTGATTTGCCGGCCGCTGTGGCCGAGCGGTTCTAGGCGCTTCAGTCTGGAGCCGCTCGACCGCTACGGTCGCAGGTTCGAATCCTGCCTCGGGCATGGATGTGTGTGATGTCCTTAGGTTAGTTAGGTTTATGTAGTTCTAAGTTCTAGATGACTGATGACCTCAGATGTTAAGTCCCATAGTGCTCAGAGCCATTTGAACCATTTTGAAGACTGATTTGATGCAGCTGTCCATGCTATTTCATCCCGTGCAAGCCTCTTCATTTCCGAATAACTATTGCAACATTCATCCTTCTGAACCTGCTTACTGTATTCTTCTCTTGGTCTCCCTCCACGGGTTTTACCACTCACGCTTCCCTCCAGTACTAAATTGGAGATTCCATGATGTGTCAGAATGTGTCCTATCAAACGATTTCTTCTTCTTGTCACACAGTTAAAGCAGGCTCAGACATGGTAATTGGATGTCTCTATAGGCCCCCTGGCTCAGCAGCTGTTGTGGCTGAGCACCTGAAGGATAATTTGGAAAATATTTCGAGTAGATTTCCCCACCATGTTATAGTTCTGGGTGGAGATTTTAATTTGCCGGATGTAGACTGGGAGACTCAAACGTTCATAACGGGTGGCAGGGACAAAGAATCCAGTGAAATTTTTTTAAGTGCTGAAAACTACCTTGAGCAGTTAAACAGAGAACCGACTCGTGGCGATAACATATTAGACCTTCTGGTGACAAACAGGCCCGAACTATTTGAAACAGTTTACGTAGAACAGGGAATCAGCGATCATAAAGCGGTTACTGCATCGATGATTTCAGCCGTAAATAGAAATATTAAAAAAGGTAGGAAGATTTTTCTGTTTAGAAAAAGTGACAAAACGCAGATTTCAGAGTACCTGATAGCTCAACACAAACGTTTTGTCTCAAGTACAGATAGTGTTGAGGATCAGTGGACAAAGTTCAAAACCATCGTACAATATGTGTTAGATGAGTATGTGCCAAGCAATATCGTAAGAAAAGGAAAAGAGCCACCGTGGTACAACAACCGAGGTAGAAAACTACTGCGGAAGCAAAGGGAACTTCACAGCAAACATAAACATAGCCAAAGCCTTGCAGACAAAGAAAAATTACGCGAAGCGAAATGTAGTGTGATGAGGGCTATGAGAGAGGCGTTCAATGAATTTGAAAGTAAAGTTCTATGTACTGACTTGGCAGAAAATCCAAAGAAATTTTGGTCTTATGTCAAAGCGGTAGGTGGATCAAAACAAAATGTCCAGACACTCTGTGACCAAAATGGTACTGAAACAGAGGATGACAGACTAAAAGCCGAAATACTAAATGTCTTTTTCCAAAGCTGTTTCACAGAGGAAGATTGCACTGTAGTTCCTTCTCTAGATTGTCGCACAGATGAAAAAATGGTAGATATCGAAATAGACGACAGAGGGATAGAGATACAAATCGCTCAAAAGAGGAAAGGCCGCTGGACCTGATGGGATAGCAGTTCGATTTTACACAGAGTACGCGAAGGAACTTGCCCCCCTTCTTGCAGCGGTGTACCGTAGGTCTCTAGAAGAGCGTAGCGTTCCAAAGGATTGGAAAAGGGCACAGGTCATCCCCGTTTTCAAGAAGGGACGCCGAGCAGATGTGCAGAACTATAGACCTATATCTCTAACGTCGATCAGTTGTAGAATTTCGGAACACGTATTATGTTCGAGTATAATGACTTTTCTGGAGACTAGAAATCTACTCCGTAGGAATCAGCATGGGTTTCGAAAAAGACGATCGTGTGAAACCCAGCTCGCGCTATTCGTCCACGAGACTCAGAGGGCCATAGACACGGGTTCCCAGGCAGATGCCGTGTTTCTTGACTTCTGCAAAGCGTTCGATACAGTTCCCCACAGTCGTTTAATGAACAAAGTAAGAGCTTATGGACTATCATACCAATTGTATGATTGGATTGAAGAGTTCCTAGATAACAGAACGCAGCATGTCTCTCAATGGAGAGAAGTCTTCCGAAGTAAGAGTGATTTCAGGTGTGCCGCAGGGGAGTGTCGTAGGACCGTTGCTATTCACAATATACATAAATGACCTTGTGGATGACATTGGAAGTTCACTGAGGCTTTTTGCAGATGATGCTGTGGTGTATCGAGAGGTAGTAACAATGGAAAATTGTACTGAAATGCAGGAGGATCTGCAACGAATTGACGCATGGTGCAGGGAATGGCAACTGAATGTCAATGTAGACAAGTGTAATGTGCTGTGAATACATAGAAAGAAAGGTCCCTTATCATTTAGCTACAATATAGCAGGTCAGCAGCTGGAAGCAGTTAATTCCATAAAGTATCTGGGAGTAGGCATTAGGAGTGATCTAAAATGGAATGACCATATAAAATTAATCGTCGGTAAAGCAGATGCAGAAGATCCAACGGAGAGTAGCGCGCTTCATTACAGCATCATTTAGTAACCGCGAAAGCGTTACGGAGATGATTGATAAACTCCAGTGGAAGACTCTGCAGGAAAGACGTTCAGAGGCTCGGTACAGGCTTTTGTTGAAGTTTCGAGAACATACCTCAACCGAGGAGTCAAGCAGTGTATTGCTCCCTCCTACGTATATCTCGCGAAGAGACCATGAGGATAAAATTAGAGAGATTAGAGCCCACGCAGAGACATACCGACAATCCTTTTTTCCACGAACAGTACGAGACTGGAATAGAAGGGAGAACCGATATAAGTACTCAAGGTACCCTCCGCCGCACACCGTCAGATGGCTTGGGGACTATGGATGTAGATGTAGATGTGGGTAAGATAGATACTGCCTACAGGAAAATTAAAGAGACCTTTGGAGAAAAGAGAACCACTTGTGTGAATATCAAGAGCTGAGGTGGAAAACCAGTTCCAAACCAAGAAGGGACAGTGTAAAAGGTGAAAGGAGAATATAGAGGGTTTATACAAAGGCGATCTACTGCAGGGCAATATTACAGAAATGGAAGAGGACGTAGATGAAGATGAAATGAAAGATATGATAATGCGTGACGAGTTTGACAGAGTACTGAAAGACCTGAATCGAAACAAGGCCCAGGAGTAGACAACATTCCATTACAACTACTGATAGCCTTGGGAGAGCCAGTCCTGACAAAACTCTACCATCAGATGAGCAAGATGTATGAGTCGGGCGAAATACCCTCAGACTTCAAGAAGAATATAATAATTCCAATCCCAAAGAAAGTACGTGTTGAGAAGTGTGAAAATTACCGAACTATCAGTTTAATAAGTCACTGCTGCAAAATAAAAACACGAATTCTTCACAGACGAATGGAAAAACTGGTAGAAGCCGACCTTGGGAAAGATCAGTTTTAATTCCGTAGAAATGTTGGAACACATTTCACACCGCGCGGGAAGTGAGAACGCTACCGCAAGACCACGAGCGACGGACTGAAATTCTGGAGATACTTGTCGATAACCCAATATGTTTCATGCAGTGATACCGATTGTTATTTCCTTTACATAGGAAAAGATCCGGTCGGTCTTGAAGTGCAAACCACCCTGAAAGTCAGAAATGTTTTATTTGTAAGCTTTAGCTACACTTGCCGGCCACTTCTCTACACAGTCACCACCTTCACTTACGTATTTTTCTTAATGTGGTACCAAATAACCAATACCCTCATCATAGAAGGCAGTCGCCTATTCTTTCCACCATTTCTGTACCCTGGTCTGCAGCTCGTTGTCTGTGCCAAAATGCGGTCCTCATAGCCAGCGGTTCAAGGCAGCAACGAGATGAAAATCAAAGGGATCCAGGTCCAGGCTGTATGGTGGGTGATCAAACAAGTACTATCGAAAACGCTGCAGGAACTTCTTTGTTGCAGCTGCAGTGTGCGGCCGATTATTGTCATGAACAAGGAAAATGCCTGATGACAACATTCCTCCTCACTTGTTCAGAATTGCCCTTCTAAGACGATTCTCTCGAATCGCCTGATCGACTTGTTGAACAAGCTCATCAGGTTGACATTCGCTTCCTCCCAAGGCCGCCTGTATCGTGAACGCCTCTTCGTCCTGTATCAAAGTTCCCACACCATTGCTTCACTTTGCTGTCACACGTGGCAGTTACATTATGTGGGCTGCATGAAAGTAGGTGGAACTCCTCATCAAAAAGAAACTGAATGATAAGTACGCTTCACACTAGCCGGGAGACTTTGTCGTTCTGGGCCACTTTACGTACTCACTGTGCATTCAGAACTGAAACTGCGACGTGACGCCATCGATGGCATGCTAGAGACACTGCGAACACATGTATGCAAAGTTTCATCGGATTCTCACTTTGGTTTTAATTTCTCGAACGATCAGACACTGAAAGAAAATATTTGTCATCGGTTGTAGGGAAAGACTGCTATCAATGAGCCACTTAAAGAAAATGTGTAATTAAAGCCTCAGATATTCTAAAAATACGAGGGTTGGAACTTTAATAGTGGCACCTGTTTATTTACAGTTCGTACAAAGTAGATATGTGTTTCAAAATTTTACTGACCTTCAAAGTAGTCACCAGCATTGTGTGTAACCCGTTACCAGCGATGTGGAAGTCGCAGGATAATCTTAGCAGTGCCAGTTGTGTTGAGAGTTCGAACGGCGCGGTCTATTGCCCGACGAATTTGTAGCAGTTTTGAAGCGAATACCGTGAAGTGTTTCCTTCAGTTTAGAAATCGAGTTGAACTTGCGAGGGTTTAAGTCAGGGGAGTGTAGTAAGTGGTATAGCACTTAGCATCTCCATCAGTCAAACAAATCAGTAACAGCTGCACTGTAAGTGCTTGAGCATTGTCCTGAAAGTATCATCACTCCTGTTCTATGCTGTTCATTTTTGGATCACAAACTACGACCATCAGATTTCTCTGTGGATATTAACAATAGGTTGATACAAACCGATAGTTAAGTGTGTCCAATGTTGCCAAAGTTTCGCTATCTTAATCGTGAACAGTTTTTTTTTTTAATTATGAATTTGGCCAGCTATGGACCGCATACAACTTAAGACTTATGGTGTTTCTTTTTCTTCCGTTCTTCCCAGTACTTCTTCATTTTCTCGCCAACTGCTCGTCTCTGCTCATCTGTCCACACTCTCTTGGGTCGAGGTTTTCTTCATAGTTTGCGTTTTCTATAAGTAGCCTAAAGTTATTCCTGTCACGTATTATTTCTTCTGTAGCACCTATTTTGTTGGCGTCTTTCTTTACTGCTTCTATCCATCCTACGGTGTTTTTCAGCTTACTAACGTAATTAAAAATTTTCTTTGTAATTCGTGTTTCTTCCATTCTCTTTAAATGTCCATAAAATTTTAGCCATGTCTTCCTCATTGTATCTGTGATCTTTTCTGTATTTTTGTATAGGTCTTCATTTCTCCTTTTAATCCACCTGTTTTCCTTGTTTTTCTCAGGACCTAGAATTTTTCTTAATATTTTTCTCTCTCTTTTTTCTAGTTCTCTTAATTCGCCTTTCTTATTCAATGTTAGGCACATGGCAGTTAGGCATGAACAGTTATATGAAGAAAGAGCGAAAAAAAGTGTGATTTGTACTATGTTTTTGTAACTGACTGGTATTGCTGACTGAAACGTCGTGCGGATATGGTAATACTGATAAAATCTCTGCAGCCCTCTTTGGAAAGAACGAGACATTCACATCATTTTCTTGTATTCAATGCGTAAATTTACGTGCTGTGAACCAAGACTAGATATGTTTAGCGATTCAGTGCGAGTTGTCTTGAACGAGCTACCGTGTCTGATCTTAGGCTTAAGTAGACTACTATGAACAAAATTTAAGTAATGGTTCTCGTTATATGTTTTCATATAGTTCGACTCTCATACAAAAAAAAAAAATGTAATGGAAATGTTAAAAACGAAATGTGTAGAATTGTAAAGTTTATATAACAAAAAAGCTATCAAGAGGGAATATTACATAGTTTAATAAAGGGCCTTAAGAGAACATTAATTTAGGTTCCAGGAGCTCGTAAATGTGCAGAAGTAGCGTTTTCAGGGGATTCTCTGGCTCACCTAGCACTGGATGTGAGATTTTTGCCACCAGAGCAACACATACCAACCGTTTCTCCATTCCATGTTAATGCTTTATGGCGCCTGCATTGCTGGTACATCCCCCTACGATGACTAATTTATGGTTAGCGTAGTCAGTTAATATATCATAATCAAATGCAGCCTCACCAAAAGCCTCTCATGTTCCAAATGTGAAGGTTCGACACTCTGTTTGTCACGCAACCTTCAAATGACGCCGCTGTTATGAGTCTTCAAGCGTCTTGGAAGCTGTAAGAGACGCGAGACGCTCAGCGTCTAAAATACGACGAGCTTGTCACTGTTCTAATGTCTCTGTGACTCTAAAGGCCGTCTGATGTTCTGCATGGGTCGAAACAAGGGGATTCTGTTGGTTGCTCAGTTGTTTTTCCATATCGTGTCCTCAAGGTCCGACTGCCTCAGACTTTTACTGTCTTTGATGCAGAATTGTTTGCGATCTTGCGGGCACTGGAGCACATGAGACATTCTTCCTCTCCTAAATTTCTTGTCTGCTCCGATTCACTCAGTGCCCTTCACTCATTGCAACGTTCGTATCCGGCAGACAAAATTGTCCAGACCATCCAGGATGCCCTCCTCCGACTACAGCGACTGGGGAAGGTTGCAGCTTTCTGCTGGGTTCCGGGGCATGTTGGCATTGCTGGGAATGAAAGGGCAGATCTCGCAGCCAAGGAGGCGTGCCTCGCCCCACAAGTATCTCAGTGTGCTATCCCCTTGCACGCACTCACCTCGCTGTTGAGCTCACGGGTCATGCGTCGGTGGGAGGGTGAGTGGCTGGAAGTGGCTGACAATAAGCTCCGTATAGTCAAGCCCACAACGCGTGTGTGTTGTACTTCCTTTCAGCCCCATCGACGGGACGAGGTTCTCCTCACTCGGCTTCGAATAGGCCACAGCCCTATGACGCACGGCTTCCTGCTCCGGCGAGAGCACCCTCCAATTTGTGGTGCTTGCGGCGTCCAGGTCACTCTGCGCCCCGTTTTATTGGATTGCGTTTTATTTTCTGACCAGCGGGTCGCGGCTGACTTGCCAGCGGACCTGCCATCTCTTTTAGGCAACACTTGGACGAATGTGGTTAAAGTTTTAAAGTTCTGTGCCCTGTCAAATGTTTTTACAAAGATTTTAGGGAGAGGATTTTAATTTGCTCACTGTGTGACAAGCTCGCCCATATTTTATGTAAGTGGCCAGCCAATAACAATTTCCTGTGACATTCTTGTTGCTTTGTTTCCCTTTTCCGTAGGTTTTACTTTCTTAGGTAGCATTTTCCTTCTTTTCCTGCTTTGTTTGAGTGTGTGCTTTAGTTTTCTTAGGTCTGTCCACATTCGTTCTTTTTAATGTGTGTCAGGGCGCTGATGACCTCGATGTTGAGCGCCCATAAGCCCCAACACACCACCACCACCACCACCACACCAATTTGAGGCCGCGCGGGATAGTTGTGAGGTCTGGGGGCCCTGCCACGGTTCGCGCGGCTACCCCCGTCGGAGGTTTGAGTCCTCCCTTGGGCATGAGTGTTTGTTGTCCTTGGTGTAAGTCAGTTTAAGTTAGATTAAGTAGTGTTAAGCCTACGGACCGATGACCTCAGCAGTTTGATCCCATAGAGCTTACCACAAATTTCCAATTTTTTCCAATTTCCGGCGGACATGAGACTGCTCTGAGGTTTGTTGGATTCGCGTAACTGCCGCAGCTCGAGCCCTCTTAAATACCATCGCAAGCAGTTCAGCAGAAGAGTCGTGAAAATTTGAGTAACTTTCGGAATCTGGCTTACGTTTGTGAGGCTAATAGTAATAGTTTTTACGGTTCTCGGACTTACCGTCAGATTTTATTGTTGTATTTCCACCAAAACTCTCCATCTATACCAAGTGGTGTAGGAACTCAATATCATAAACAACACGTGCAATTACCTTGGATTTGCACTGTCACAAAATACACTCCTGGAAATGGAAAAAGAACACATTGACACCGGTGTGTCAGACCCACTATACTTGCTCCGGACACTGCGAGAGGGCTGTACAAGCAATGATCACACGCACGGCACAGCGGACACACCACGAACCGCGGTGTTGGCCGTCGAATGGCGCTAGCTGCGCAGCATTTGTGCACCGCCGCCGTCAGTGTCAGCCAGTTTGCCGTGGCATACGGAGCTCCATCGCAGTCTTTAACACTGGTAGCATGCCGCGACAGCGTCGACGTGAACCGTATGTGCAGTTGACGGACTTTGAGCGAGGGCGTATAGTGGGCATGCCGGGAGGCCGGGTGGACGTACCGCCGAATTGCTCAACACGTGGGGCGTGAGGTCTCCACAGTACATCGATGTTGCCGCCAGTGGTCGGCGGAAGGTGCACGTGCCCGTCGACCTGGGACCGGACCGCAGCGACGCACGGATGCACGCCAAGACCGTAGGATCCTACGCAGTGCCGTAGGGGACCGCACCGCCACTTCCCAGCAAATTAGGGACACTGTTGCTCCTGGGGTATCGGCGAGGACCATTCGCAACCGTCTCCATGAAGCTGGGCTACGGTCCCGCACACCGTTAGGCCGTCTTCCGCTCACGCCCCAACATCGTGCAGCCCGCCTCCAGTGGTGTCGCGACAGGCGTGAATGGAGGGACGAATGGAGACGTGTCGTCTTCAGCGATGAGAGTCGCTTCTGCCTTGGTGCCAATGATGGTCGTATGCGTGTTTGGCGCCGTGCAGGTGAGCGCCACAATCAGGACTGCATACGACCGAGGCACACAGGGCCAACACCCGGCATCATGGTGCGGGGAGCGATCTCCTACACTGGCCGTACACCACTGGTGATCGTCGAGGGGACACTGAATAGTGCACGGTGCATCCAAACCGTCATCGAACCCATCGTTCTACCATTCCTAGACCGGCAAGGGAACTTGCTGTTCCAACAGGACAATGCACGTCGGCATGTATCCCGTGCCACCCAACGTGCTCTAGAAGGTGTAAGTCAACTACCCTGGCCAGCAAGATCTCCGGATCTGTCCCCCATTGAGCATGTTTGGGACTCGATGAAGCGTCGTCTCACGCGGTCTGCACGTCCAGCACGAACGCTGGTCCAACTGAGGTGCCAGGTGGAAATGGCATGGCAATCCGTTCCACAGGACTACATCCAGCATCTCTACGATCGTCTCCATGGGAGAATAGCAGCCTGCATTGCTGCGAAAGGTGGATATACACTGTACTAGTGCCGACATTGTGCATGCTCTGTTGCCTGTGTCTATGTGCCTGTGGTTCTGTCAGTGTGATCATGTGATGTATCTGACCCCAGGAATGTATCAATAAAGTTTCCCCTTCCTGGGACAATGAATTCACGGTGTTCTTATTTCAATTTCCAGGAGTGTAATCTATAGACACTAAGACTGTCTCGCCAGCGTCGTCTGCATGCATTCGTGTGTACCGTATTTAAAGATGTTAATAATACTCAGAAAGATACAAATTTCTATAGTAGCCTTTGGTCTTCCTCAGGGTTCAAGCTATCTCCATACCAAAAACCATCGCAATCAGTTCAGCAGAAGAGTCGTGAAAATTTGAGTCACTTTCGCAATTAATATTACTGGTGTTAGTATGGAGGTACGGACTAAACACGTTGCGAATTGAGTAAATATTGTATTGATTACGTTGAATCTGTTATGTGGGGCATATCAACCAGTAAAAGCATTTTCACAAATATGATAAAAGTTCAAAAGTCTAAGAGTAAATAGCTTTATCAAAGAGTAATTTTTGCCTCATATTTCACTTTATCTTCTCTAACCAATAAATATGCTTTACTACACACTTTCTAAAACAGCTCATGTTATTCGCCGGCCGCTGTGGCCGAGCGGTTCTAGGCGCTTCAGTCCGGGAACCGCGCTGCTGCTACGGTCGCAGGTTCGAATCCTGCCTCGGGCATGGAGCTGTGATATCCCTAGGTTAGTTAGGTTTAAGTTGTTCTAAGTCTAGGGGACTGATTACCTCAGATGTTAAGTCTCATAGTGCTTGGATCCTATTTTCTTCGTCAGCATTCAAACTCTCTACATACCTAATTTTATCAAAGTCGGTTCAGCGGTTTAGTAGTAAAAGCGTAACAGAGTTACTTTCGCATTTGTAACATCAGTACACGAATGTAATGAGTCGAGGCATTTTTAAATGTAATTAGAAAATATAATGCATGCTTTCAGAGTCTACATACAGCAATATAATAGACACACATCCATTAAGTACCAACGCATCGGCGCTGCATACATTTTTATACACACTTCTCTTCACCTCTATATACACAAACGTTTTGTAAAGCTTCCTTACTCATCATCAATCATCATAACAAAACTATTTATATGTAAGCGAAGCAGCGCGTAACAGCTAGTTATCCATAATCAAGTGTTCATTTTTTCAACTTCGGTGTAGTGTGGTTTAGCCACCAACTGCTCCTTCCTCAACAATGGGGATGGCACCAGAAGGCAGTGAACAGTGCGGCGCTGAGGGGCCTGATAAAGGCGGGGGGGGGGGGGGGGTTGAACGAGGGGAGGGGTTGGAGCCCTGTCGCCAGATAAACTGAAGACAAGGGAAGAGGACCTCGTGCGTGATGGCCGACACCTGGGCAGAGCTTTGTAGCCGTGGCAGGGCTGGAGAGCGAAACTGAGCCGTTCAGGTGAGGTAAACAATGCGGCGACTGGCTGTTTCTCCTGCACCAGCCCTCGGTTAAGCGGATGCATGCCAAGCGGACGCACGCCCGTATAAGGTTTCACGAGAAGTAAGGTGTTATTTAGGTTTCGAAACTAGAAACTCGCTTGTGGAGTGATAGTCATTGCTCGAATTATAAACGTCAGGATACTGGCGATCTTGTTACGAATAAACTGGATTTCTGCTTAGAATTTTTACAGTGAGATCACTCTAATCTCAAAATGTGTTTCCCAACATAACACATTCTAAGACAAAAAAAACGACGCACAACGTATGAATTATGCAAATACTTGACAAACTTATATTCATAATGGTATAGGCGGAAAATGAAAAATTACAACTTTGGCGCCCGGTGGATGAATGTGTGACGCTGCGATGCAGTTTTGTTGCGCAGCTGACAAGGATAGTAAACAAGGGACATATCGATAACAGGGCATAACGTCTTTGAGAATTTCATTTCGTGTACTCATTTCGACAGCAACTATGCCTCGAAGACAGGCGCGTGAACAATATACTCAGACGTCAGGGACGTGTAGGGGGGCCCGAAGAAGCAGGTTGGAGTAACCGATGAATCTCTCGACATTTTAATAGCACCGATGGCACTATTCGACGATGTTCGCAGGAATGGGTGAACGTTAGTCGAACACAGCTTCATCACGTCGACCTAGAGCAGTAGTTTCCAACCTTTCTTAGACCATTACCCCTGAGTGCAATCAGACATTAGCCAGTACCCTTGCCCTTACCCCACATATGAGCAACTTTAGCACCTAACTAAACTGTAGACTGAAGGAGTTTTATTTTTAAAATGATGAAAGATGAATGATTTCTAGTTTGTATGTGTGTTGGTGAGGGGGGAGGGGGGTGAACTAGAATCAATGACGAAGGAATTCGTGGTGCGTGGCAAGAGCTACCCACGACTCCTTCTCAGATAGGAAACCTAACTATTCGCAGTGAGAGTAGTAATTGAAAAATATGTTTTCCCTGCGTTCTTCATGGAAACGTTGAAATGAGAAGACCTATCCCTCCCACCGTATTCTCCATACGTTGCTCTCTCTGACTACCACCTTTTTCGATCAGTGGCATACAGTCTGGCTGACCAGCGCTTCCGATCATATGAACAAGTGCAAAATTGAATCGATTCATGGATCCCCACAAAAGACGCCCAGTTCTTCCGCCACGGGATTCGTATGCCATCCGAAAGATGGGAGAATGTAGTGGCCAGCGAAGGGCACTATTATGAATCATAATTTTCTTGTAAGTTTTTCACAATAAAGCCCTGAACTTCGAGAAAAAACGGCGGAAGCAAAGTTGTAGACCTATCAATTACTTCATTTAGCTGTTTCGACGCGAGTGATGAAGCAATTTCTGACCTGTAGCAGGTACTATCAACAAATTGGAGAAAACCTTTTCCTGAGATGTTTAGCATTTGTTCCGTATATGTCTCACTTTTACTATCATCGATGTACGGCACAATGCACAATGTATGTGTGTAGTGGCTGGACTATGTGACTGCATAATGTTACTAACTGGGAAAAAGTAAATATTGGTAACTTAAATATTTTTTAAAGATAATTTAGTTTCGTGATTGGAACAGAATCAAATTGTTTAGTTTTACCCCTAGAAAGTGAAACGGGGACGATAAATAGTTTAGACAAGAAGAGAATAGAAGCTTTCGAAATGTGGTGCTACAGAAGAATGCTTAAGATTAGATGGGTAGATCACATAACTAATGAGGAGGTATTGAATAGAATTGGGGAGAAGAGGAGCTTGTGGCACAACTTGACTAGGAGAGGGGATCGGTTGGTAGGACATGTTCTGAGACATCGAGGGATCACCAATTTAGTATTGGAGTGCAGCGTGGAGGGTAAAAATCGTAGAGGGAGTCCAAGAGATGGATACACTAAGCAGATTCAGAAGGATGTAGGTTGCAGTAGGTACTGGGAGATGAAGAAGCTTGCACAGGATAGAGTAGCATGGAGAGCTGCATCAAACCAGTCTCAGGACTGAAGACCACAACAACAACAACCCCTAGACAATTTCACTATACCTCTCAGGGTTAATTACCCTAAGTTGGGAACCACTGACTTAGGGAGACGACAAAACGAGAGGGCCTAGCAGTCGTCAGAGAGGCATTCATGGGTCACGGCTTCATCATTATCATCGATCCGACGTGTGACTGTGCTCCCGTGACCACAATGCCCATTGATGTGCGGCTCACAGAAAGGGGACTGAGCTCTTAGCACCCCTTGCGCTGAACACCTCTGTTCACCAGCAAGCCCGTTTGCGGTTGTGTCTGACACATTCGGCCTTTCAGTGATGAGTTCCTCTTCGACATGAGACCCAATAACTAGCGAAGATTTGTCTGGAGACGCCACGGACAGCGGTGGGATACATATCTGACTGTCGTCCTCCGACAATCAGGAGTGATGATCTGGGATGCCATTTTATTTTATAGCAGGACCCGTCTGCTTCTCATCCACGCCACCGTTTCAGTACAGGAATATCTCGACGATTTTCGACGCACAGTTTCTTTGCTCTTCATGGCAAGCTCTTCTGGGCTTACATTTCAGCAAGATAATACCCGCCCGCACACGGCGAGATTTTCTACTGCAAGCCATTCTGGGCTTACATTTCAGCAAGATAATGCCCGCCCACACACAGCGAGATTTCCTACTGCAAGCCATTCTGAGCTTACATTTCAGCAAGATAATGGCCGCCCGAACACGGCGAGAGTTTCTCCTGCTTTTCTTGGTGCTTGCCAAACCATACCACGACCTGTAAGGTCGCCGGATCTCTTCCCAGTTGAAAACGCTTGGAGTATTATGACCAGAGCCCTCCAACCAGCTCTGGATTTTGCAATCTAACACACCAATTGGACGGAATTTGGCAGATATCCCGCAGGAGGCCATCCAAAAAATCTGTCAATTAATGCCAAGCCGAACAACTGCTTGCATAATTGCCAGAGGTGGACCAGCCCCTTATTGACTTGTTCAATTTGTGAAGCTCTTTTCTGTTGAATAAATCATCCAACTTTTTCTGTATTTGTAATAATTTGTCCGTACATTTACATCACATCTATCTGTATTTCTTCCCATTCGGATAGCTGGAGAACTCCTTCGTGGTGGGTTGCCCTCCCACCCCCTTAGAGTGTGTGTTGACGTGTTGAGACTGAACTCAGCATTCGGGTATTTCAGTTAATAATCCTACACTTGATGCTTCACTTGAAGATCGTTCAACTTGATGCTTCGTCACAGCGCGACAGAGATACATACACAACTAGCGATGACAAATTCTACGATGTGCTGATTAGCAAGGAAACGTTTAGCGGTGCGGCCCGTACAGTTCTCGGCGCTGATGCATCAAAACTGTCTTCGTACAGGTAACCAGCCTCACTTTGCCTAGCGAGAGAAGGTCAAAACACAAGGAAAAATTCTCATAGCAATTTAACAACTAAAAATAGTCAGTAATCGGTCCCATCTGGGTACTTGAATCTTCCGGAGAAATTTCCACAAAAGACAGAACAGAGTAACAATTTAAAACTGCGTATGTCGAGATTTACTTCAATATCAGAACACTTCAAGTTTCAAAGGAATCAAATAGAATTTATTATTTTTAATTAAAACTCGCCAAATCTGCCTTTCCGTCAGCACCTTCACGTGCAAATTAAAAGTTCTACTTGTAAGATCCGATGATGGCGGCTTTACTTTCGTCGAAATCGGTAATCATGGAATAAAAAGAATTCCTGCGATCTTGACTACCAGTTTATTGTGTTACAAAAGTTCTACTATCCAAACGAAGCCTCCTGTATCGACCAATCACCGCAACACTCGCCTACAAATTCATAAAAAACTAATTACCTTTGTCTTGGATGGGGTTCACGTCACATACAACTTTTTCGAAAGACTTTGTCGTTACCTTTGACTGTTCAAATTACTTTGTTTTCCAACCTGCGGGATTATAATTTCACCCCTTCCGCCTTTTTCAAGTGGATATAATTCACACTTAATATTGATAGGGGCTAAAACACGAAATAATGAATCCACTGCAAAGTGGCCACAGGCTCAAAGGGCAATCGTTGAGATCGTAACTAATGAAAATTTAACAGTCAAAGGTGACAATTACGTCTTTGGAAACTGATCATTAGTCTACCTCCGTGCACGGGAATTTTCGAAAGATTTCCAATACCAGAAGTCAGTAACCGTATCAACAGCACTTTCACCCCTAGAGCTGACTATCCGCATCTTAACTAGTATATGGGCTGCCGACGAACAACCAGACTTCGAAATCTTTGAACAGCACCCGAAACGAAAGGTTTCCATTTTTCAGCCAGTCATGCCTGACGTGTAGAATGATTGGCCTTCGACTCAAATGTGGTCACTCTCACTGGTAGCTCCTTTGTCCCTGCCTCTTGACAGGACTTCTCGTATGATTATTTCTAATTACTGCCGCTGAGATGATACCTGACGTCACCCTATAGTTTCCTACTCTTAAGCGAGCAGCGTGACAAACTCGGTCCACAACACTCAACACCGAGTCTGCCCCCGACAACTGACCTATATCAAGGAAAACTAATCCATCAGTTCTCGACTTAAGACTAAACCGAGCCACCTAATCAATGAGATTTAACAGAAAATGCGACAGACACTACTTTTGCTTCACATCTTGTCAAAATATGCGCTAAGAATATATACGATTGCGAACAGTCTGTATGGTCAAACTCAGATGAGCGTAAAATTATTACTGCAATTAAATTCCAAGTCGGATAATTATCCTCCATATTGTCAACGCTACAAAAAATATGTTACACATTTCTAAAGAGAAATACTTTCGTTGCAGCCATTGTCTTGTGTCTTCCTCCTAGTACTTCGTTTTCTGACAGTTAGTGAATCGTTTCGTACAACAGAGATTTTCGAACCACAATTTCCAAACACTTGCTTCTACATGTTCAGAAATGATGTATAGATTGCATGCGGCCCATTTTATGACGTCACACATGCGGGTTGGCTAAATGCTGCGGTGAGGGTTGTCGCAGCATGTGTCTCGAGGCATGCACGCACACACACATAACGTTTATGTCAAGTGTCATAATGTTGTTTCCACGTCTAAAATGTCTGTCAAAAATACGTTTGCCGCGCCTGATTAGCCGAGCGGTCTCAGGCGCTGCAATCATGGACTGTGCGGCTGGACCCGACGGAGGTTAGAGTCCTCCCTCGGGCATGGGTGTGTGTGTTTGTCCTTAGGATAATTTAGGTTAAGTAGTGTGTAAGCTTAGGGACTGATGACCTTAGCAGTTAATTCCCATAAGATTTCACACACATTTTTGAAAAAAAATACGTTTATCACGATCACAAAAGATTATCATTTCAATGCTATGGCGTCGCCGCCAAGACACGGGAAATGTTCGTCAAAGACCAGTGCAAGGCCGACCAAAAATAAAGACCTCACAACAGAAACCACGTTTCTGCTTTCCATTTGCTTCCAGCTGCCTCTAATATGGGAATTTGGGCAAAGTTTGTCACTTGATTATTTGTTACACAGAAAAAGAACGTTACATTGAAACATGTATTTGAAAATTAATTCTGGATCATGCATACTTTTTGTTTTCAGTAACGTAACCACATAGAATTCTGCTAAGAGGTGTCTCATTAATTTTCAAGAAAAAACGCAAGTCGAAAACAAGTTCTGATGAAAATAATGAAGTTTAATTTTCAGTTTAGTGCTTAAGTTTTCAGAAGTTCTCTAACTTCTGTTGTAACAGAGAAAAAAAATCATACGCTTATTTTTACTACAAGTAAATCTGAAATTAACATTATTTGTAAATGATCGTTAACTACAACCACGCCGTCCATATATTATCCATATATTATCTTATAATTTAGTCGGAGAGGGGAGGGTGTTAGTACAGACTCACACACACACACCACACACATGTAGAGAGAGAGAGAGAGAGAGAGAGAGAGAGAGAATAACCGCCAATGTTATGCGACGTTTCGAAGGAGGAGGACGGCTTAGTTAAGATCTGATGTCACAGAATCTTGATAGTAACGTGTAGTGTTTCTAATGCCTCTCGTTTCAAATACCAATTAAGCCACCTTTTTCAACTGAAGAAAAAGGAAGTATTACGTACACATCCGTGAGTTTACTACAGCGTGGCAGAATGCTTCCATACGGTACAGCTTAAATGCTAGGCTGCACTGGTAACAGTTCTTGGTTCTCGGATCCTCAATCAATTCCTGTTGGTCCTCAACAACAAAGTTTTCGATTTCTTGGAGTTATCGATTCTTCCCATCACAACATCGGTGTCATATTGTTGACTGCAACCATAAGCGCGATATTTCGAAGTTGCATTGAACCAGACTTCATCTTAATCCCAAATGCAAAGAGATGGTCTGGTGTGTACATTTCTCGCATGTATGGTACCCCCCCCCCCCCCCCCGAATGAAGCGGATAGCGGGGCCACACCAGTGGTGAATTCTACAGAGCATGATAACATGCTGTTTCAGAACACGATGGAGTCCCATCAGCCATCAAATAGACCTGGGTAAAGCTCTTTCTCGCATATACAGCCCTTTAATCACCTCATAGAAAACATGTGGCACACGAGAATCACATGGTGACCTCAGAGGTCACTATTGACAAAACCGAGACAATGCGTATTTAATTCGCCAAAGCGTATTGAGTAGCACACTTTCATTTTCACGGATACAGTTGGCTATCGAAGTGCTGGCAGCAACCTGCGGTGTGGTGCTGATGAAAGACAGTTAGTTCCTCCTTCAGTAGAGAGTAGGTGTGAGAATGTGAAGGCCATTATCTCAAGTACATCTTTGAGTAGTTCACAGACTGAGCTGGATCATCTAGGACTTAGATTCACTACAGCACTGTAACCATGGTATCGTGTGCTATTACTGGGAATGCCATTGATCCCAGCGATCAACTCATGACAAGAGCTAGAGAGCTGGGGTATTTAAAGGGAGTATTTAAAGGGACATTCCGATGATTCGCTTCCTGGCCTTTGTACCATGTTGACATTTGCAGTGCCGGCCAGAGTGGCCGAGCGGTTCTAGGCGCTTCAGTCCGGAACCGCACGACCGCTACTGTCGCAGGTTCGAATCCTGCCTCGGGCATGGATGTGTGTGATGTCCTTAGGTTACTTAGGTTTAAGTAGTTCTAAGTCTAGGGGACTGATGACCTCAGATGTTAAGTCCCATAGTGCTCAGAGCCATTTGACATTTGCAGTTTGAAGATACATGTGTCGCTTTTTGCTGCAGCATCTGATGTTAGTTTCATATTTCACAGTCTGCACTCCAAGCAGTGGAAATTTAACTGATTCTTTGTGCATCTTGAACGCGATGTTCATTATGTCATTCCTCCCGTTCATTTAAAAATAAGAGGTTTTCAGAAGAGACACTGCGATTTTCTTCTATTTTCAGTCGCCCTAACGATCTTAATCGAAATAATTAAGTTCAGTATATCATATTAGCTTTCTATCTTTCTGTTTTTCAAGCGTCACACTGGAATAAGACTGCGTCTTGGTTTTAATTATGAATAAATGATTAGTATTCCAGTATCAACTTACATTTATGAACCCAACTTCCTACAGCTTCTGCCATAATTAGCGACGCTCATTTAACAAATATAATCAGGAATACTCTAAGGTGCTCTATTAATGTGATGGCTCTTCCGTTGTGCGCAGCGGCCAAATTACTAACGGAATGTTACGTAACGTGCAGAACTGTATATCGAGGTGACGAGTGGGTAGTGCTCGCAGGATTTTATTTCGGAGCTCAAACGGTTAGCCGACCATGGTGACCGAGCGGTTCTCGGCGATACAATCTGGAACCGCGCGACCGCTACGGTCGCAGGTTCGAATCCTGCCTCGGGCATGGATGTGTGTGATGTCCTTAGGTTAGTTAGGTTTAAGTAGTTCTAAGTTATAGGGGACTGATGACCTCAGAAGTTGAGTCCCATAGTGGTCAGAGCCATTTGAACCATCAAACGGTTATTAGTGCAGATTTATTTCATACTATAGACTCTGTATGGGACATTTTATTTCTTTTTAAATACGAAAAGCCTACCGGAATTCACAAGTGTATTGTCGTTCGCTATTGTGGAATTCTGATATTAGCGCGTTTTACTGTCTCTCTCTCTCTTTCCCCTCCTTCATCCTATCCCCTCCCTACCAAAAATAGAACATATCGTCATAAGCACATTTAAATTGCTCTGGTTTACGATTTTAGTAAGAATGAAAAGAAAATGTTTAATGTAATCATATTAACTTGTTTACACCAGTGATTAGTACAGTGCTTTTACTTTTTTGGGTGGGTCGCGACCCCTTTGAACAGCCACTCTTCCCCTTGCATCCGCCCTTGTGACAGAGATACGTAAACGCCCTATTATATGATGTAGAGGAAATGTCGGCCGCATGTAATGACAAGGCTGCGGGCACAACAGTCGATCATTTGACGAACAGCCAACAGACATGTGCTCTAGAGGTAGCTGCCAAGTTGATCATTGATACCCCACACACAATCTGTAATACTAAATGATACCATCGGTGACCATACAGTGCTCTAGAATGAAATGATAATTAAATCAAGACTCTACGGTGTCGACTGGCATCGATATACATCAAAAGGGACACTTGAAAATGTGTGCCCCGACCGGGACTCGAACCCGGGATCTCCTGCTTACATGGCAGACGCTCTATCTATCTATCTGAGCCACCGAGGGCGAAGAGGGTACTCCGACATATCGGAAAGAACAGATACCATCTTCGTTTAGTTATGGCTAACCTGCCATTGACCTTCTTATGTGCAGATCCACACGTATTGCCCGAACTCTTACGGGATTCGGTAAGATTGTCTGCCGCGAGTAGTGAGTGTAATGGGCAGGGGCACTACGAATGTAGTGAGTGGACATTAAGTTGGGAATGTGGGTTCACGGGGAGCGTGCAAGTGATAAAACCCTGCAATCGCACTATCCTCTGAGCTTTCGGCGGTTGAGATGGATGGAGCGTCTACTATGTAAGCAGGAGATCCCGGGTTCGAGTCCCGGTCGGGGCACAAATTTTCAGCTGTCCCCGTCGATGTATATCAACACCTGTCGACAGGGTCTTGATTTAATTATCATTTCATTCGTATTACTAAATGGTTCAGAAGTTCACGGTGCACGGTTCCTCTTGCATTCCCATTATTACTTACCGAATTTAAAAAAGTAAAATGTTGTTATAATCTACTCTTTAAGATGAATAATCTTGCATTAAAGGTTTAACGCAATAATACAGATGTTAAACTTAGGAACTGTAGATGTGCGTTGATGCAGCGAAACTAACAGCGTGCAAATTACCCAGACTATATTCATCGAGTATTTGATGATAGGAGCACTTAGCGATATGTCGGTATAACCCACATAAAAGTGTAACAGAAATACTAGGAGAACTACAATTGGAATCCTTGAAAGAAATCTGTTGTAGATGTCATGAAACACAGTTGTGTGAATTTAGAAAACCCGTACACCTATTCGAAGCAGATGAAATTTTAAATTTTGTGTGTAAAAAAAGAAAAAAAAAAGAAAAGAAAAACATTCACGCAAGAGGATCGTACAAACGTATCGTCGTTTGACTGCCGCGCGTGCAGAGCGTAGAGAAGCGTTGAAACCCATGTGGAAGAATAGAAAGCATGAACTCCAGACAGAATCCTAATTCGATTTTACATAGGCCTGTATAGTTCTTCGGCATTGGCCACGTACTTAGCTTGTATTTATCGCGAATCTCTCGCCCAGTGGGAAGTCCCAAGAAAATGGAAACAAGCGCAGGTGACTCTTGTACATTAGAAGAGCAAAAAACGGACACCTAAAATGACAGACCGATATCCTTAACGTCTGTCTGCTACAGAATTCGTGAGCGTATTCCAAGTTCAAATACAACAGAGTTCCACGAGAGAGAAAAGCTTCTGTCTTTATAAACACGGCTTTAGAAAGGATCTCTCGTGCGAAACTCAGCTTCCCCTCTGCTCAAACGGTATCCTGCGAAGTTTAGACGAAGGACAACTGACAGTTTCTGTGTTCTTACATTTTCGGAAAGCGTTTGACTCAGTGCCACACCGAAGACTGTTTACATAAGTCAGAACATACGGAATAGGCTCTCAGTTATAGGTCATTCCAGCGGCTTGAACACTTTTTAAATGCATGAACTTCAGGTATTATTGAACAATCGGGGTATACGGAATATCGTGATTTCTCATCGATTCACTAATGGTCCGAAGCAGGAGGTGCATGATCTACTTACAGTGCTCCTATGATACTCTGTAGCGAGTCCAGTTCGTCTCCAGACATCATGTGAGTTATGGTGTAGAAAAACTGTTTCGTAGTTTGCCAAATTCTTTGGAGGAAAGTTTTAACAGTGTGCAATAATTACTAAGAATGTACACTAACGTTTAAAACTATGCAATTTATTAATTAAAAGAGTAGTTGATAGTTACATATTCCTTGAATATTTGGTTACAGATGCAGTTGGTTTTCTTGCTATGTTGTGAAGCCCAAGATGGCATGTCGGGCAATATGGAATACTTGATATTCCATAAAGCAAATCTTAACGGTACAGGTGCCGAGATAAGATTAGATACGTAACTTACGCAAATAGATGACTGCCAAACGGATCACCTGCACTGCATAAACAAATAATTGTTTCAAAACTTTGTTTTGAAATTAATGAATGTAACAGATTTATTATCGAATCAAATTTTTTTTTCCGGTAGTGATAAGCAATTATTTTGCGAGTTTAAATCAAGACCAATTTTCGAATATTGTGTTTGATGTGTGAAAAATATTATTTTTCCCAGATTTACATGATTACATGCATTTTTACGACCATATTCGATATTTACGGACTATTCCATATTAGCCTCCAAATGCCATTTTTTAAATTTTGTTCAGAGAAATGCAAATACGAGGGTGAGTCAAATGAAAACCTTAAATTTGTAATAACAAATCGAAATTTCGCGCCGTTATCCTGTAAGTTGGTAAGCGTGCTCCAAACAGGGTTCAGAATGGCCTGTAGGTGGCAGCATAGTGCAGATGCACACATACCGTCGCAGTATCAGTATAAAGATGGGTGTCCCACTTGCGACTTGCACCAGGGAAGAACAGCGCTCTGTTATTCGGTTTTTGCCTAGTGAAGGTGTGAAACGTATTGAAATTCATCGACGAATGAAGGTTCAGTACGGTGATGTTTGCCACATCAACAAGTCTGTGAATGGAGTAGGAAGTTCGTAAATGGTGTGACTTCAGCGGAAGATGCTCCCCGTCCATGTCAGGCACAACGAGTTGTGACTCCACAGAACATTACAGCAGTTGAAGCCATAGTGAAGGAAAACCGCCGAGTGACACTGAATGACACCGCAGCATGTTTACAGATTAGTCATGGGTCAGTACAACACATTGTGCATGATGTGCTCCAGTTTCACAAAGTGTCTGCAAGATGGATGCTACGGCAGCTGAATCCTGAAATGAGAGAACAACGTGTTGATGCTTGTGAAGAACTTCTTCGGAGCTTTGAACGAGAAGGTGATGGCTTCCTTGTAAGAATCGTTACTGGGGACGAAACCTGGGCTCCCTTCCACCAACAGGAAACCAAGAGAGCGAGCAAGGAATGGCGCCATTCCTGATCACCAAAACCAAAGAAGTTTCAAACAGAACCATCAGCAGGGAATGTTATGCTGACTCTCTTTTGGGACGAAAAAGGCGTCATTTTGGAGCATTACATGCTTAGAGGGACCACTGTCACCAGTGCATCATACAAAGATCTCCTAAAAAATCCTCTGCGGCCTGCAATCAAATCCAAGCGACGTGGATTGTTGTCAGCAGGTGTCCTTTTGCAACATGACAATGCAAGTCCCGACACTCCCCGTACAACAGTTGTAACAATCACAGACTTGTATTTTGAGTGTCTTCCTCATCCACCATAGTCACCAGACCTTGCCCCAAGTGATTTCCATATGATTGGATCACTCAAAGACGCAATGGGATGAAAGAAGTTCCGTTCTGATGAAGTGGTACGCCCCGCGGTGCAGGAGTGGTTGCGCGGACTACCAAAAGAATTTTTTTCTAAAGGAATTTATGCACTTTGTAAGCGCTGGAGGACTTGCATTGAGCGTGGCGGAGATTATGTTGAAAAGTGATACAGCTTTGTACCACTTCTGCACAATAAATAATATTCAAAAAAAATTAAGGTTTTTATTTGACTTGCCCTCGTACTTTTCGTCAAATAGTTGAAGTTCATGTGAAGTATGTCTGAGAACTAAGAATGATTTCAATCTGGAGATATAGCTTTAAAAGTAAATGGTATTCCATAATAGCCGAAATTCATCCATAAGTAATAGAACCCAGTACGTTGTCGTGGACGGCGAGTCTTCATTGGAGACACATGCATTGTCAGGAGTGCCCCAGGAAAATGCGGTAGGACCACTGTTGTTGTCTGTGTATGATAAATGAACTATCTGATTGACAGGGCGCGCAGCAATTTGCGACTGTTCGCCGACGTCGCTGTAGTGAACTGAGAACGGAAAAGAGTCATCGTAGAGTGACTACAGCATGACTTGGACAGAATTTCTACTTAGTATGATGAATGATAGTTTACTCTACATGAGGAAAAAGTAACGTAATGCAGGCGAATAGAAAAATAAAACAAATCTATAATTTTTGAATACAGTGTTAGTTGTTTGCAGCTTGACACTGTCACATGTATTAAATACCAAAGCGTAGCGTTGCAAAGCGACGTGAAATGGAACGAGAACATCAGGTCACTTTCAGGGAATGCGAAGCGTCGACATGACGATTTCGGTTTATTGGAGGAATTGCAGGAAAGTTCAGCACACCTACAGGGTGAGTCGGAAGGAACGGTACAGTTATGGAGAGGTGGTACTTTTAGCGATTCTAAACAAAATACTCCATATGGACTTACGCCCTATTCCGAATGGTTTCCGAGATAGAAGACATTTAATGTACATTGTTATTTATTTTCTTTTTATTCAAATGTTATCATTGCTTATAACGACCGCAGTGGTTTAGAGGAAGTTGAGACGAACAATTTGATACAGGACACTTGTGGTCTATCAAGTCGGGACACTATCTCAAACTGGGTCCTACTACTTCAAACTGGCTTACAAAAATTACCTAAACTACAGCGCATGAACGTCACGTGAATTTTTCAATATTCTCGCGCCTCAGAATCGTACACATGGCTGCAATTCAGCAACTGTATAAATTTGAAGCCAACCATTTGAAAACCAAAGGTTTATTTAGCCCTTGACCTAGCTTTCGATATTCGTAAAAATATCTTCTTCAGAAGGCGTGAGCCTTGTTACATCACATGATGGTAAATTGTCCGGAACCACGCGACTGATACGGTCGCTGGTTCGAATCCTGCCTCGGGCATGGATGTGTGTGATGCCCTTATTTTAGTTAGGCTTAAGTAGTTTTAAGTCTAGGGGACTGATGACCTCAGATGTGAAGTCCCATACTGCTTAGAGCCATTTGAACCATTTGTGATGGTAAATTACATTAGCTGAAGCAGAGCGGTTCTTGTCATATACAAAATTCATACAAAAACCATAAACAGTACATTTCATGGCTTAAGACAGCAGCCAGATTACATTCAGCGTACGTCAGAATAAATACTAAACGAATTCTCCCGTTGATAAAGGGTCTTGTCTACAAAAAATTATAACAGGAGTCCAAAGAATACAATATTTGTATAAAATAAATATTAACAATATGAGAGACAAAGGCCTTTGTCTCTAGCAGGTGAATACGTATGTTACACAAATATTTTATTCTTTGGACTCCTGTTATATTTTTTTGTAGACAAGAGCTTTTATCAGTGGATGAATACATTTGAGCATTTATTGTGATATACGCTGAATGTAATCTGACTGCTGACTTAAGCCATGATATGTACTGTTTCTGGTTTTTGTATGAATTTTGTATATGACAAGAATCGCTCGGCTTCAGTTAATAGGCCCCTCCCACCGGAAGTTCGAGTCCTCCCTCGCGCATGGGTGTGTGTGTTGCTCTTAGCATAAGTTAGTTTAAGTAATGTGTAAGTTTAGGGACCGATCCCCACAGCAGTTTCATCCCTTAGGAATTCACAAACATTTTTCAGCTAATGTAATTTACCATCATGTTATGTAACAAGGCCCATTCCTTCTGAAGAAGATATTTGTACGAATATCGAAACCTAGGTCAAGGACTAAATAAACCTTCGGTTTGCAAATGGTTGGCTGATTTTTTCAACCTAATCAAATTTTCGTGTCTTTTCGCGCAAATTGTTCGTCCTAGAGAAAAAAATGAATAGACCTTTCTGTAGGAAATTTAATGTCGTTACATTCTGTATTGTACGTTTTCGGTGGAGGGTGCGGTTTTCGAGTTAGTAAAAAAAAAAAAAAAACCTACAAAAATGATATTAGATGTATTCTATATAGGAAATCATTCGGAATAGGGTACATGTCTATATGAAGCTGTTTAGTCAGAATCACTAATACTATCACCCGTCAAAACATGTACTTTTCCTCGTGACTCACCCTGTGTAAAGGAGGCAGCATACATAATGAACCACTCTTGAGTATTCTAGAGTCTTTGGGATCCAAAAAAATGGTTCAAATGGCTCTGAGCACTGTGGGACTTAACATCTATGGTCATCAGTCCCCTAGAACTTAGAACTACTTAAACCTAACTAACCTAAGGACAGCACACAACACCCAGCCATCACGAGGCAGAGAAAATCCCTGACCCCACCGAGAATCGAACCCGGGAACCCGGGCGTGGGAAGCGAGAACGCTACCGCACGACCACGAGATGCGGGTTTTGGGGATCCCCACGAGGTTGGATTAAAGGAAGACATCGAAGTAATTCATAGGCGTCCTGTTGCATATGTAGATCAACTCTCGAGTATTACGGAAATGCTCCGTGAATTCGAATGTGAGTGCTGGAAGGAAGACGACATTCTTTTCGCAAAACGCTGTTGAGGAAGTTTGGAGATCAGATACTTGCGTCAGGTTGCAGAGCGATCTTACTACCACGAACACACATCTCGCGTAAGGACGGCGAACACAAGCAGCATGACGGAAGCATTTAGACAGTCGTTCTCCCCTCGCTCCATTTGTGAGCGGAACAGAAAAGGGAATGGCTAGCAATGGTACAAGGTGTCTTCTGCCGTGCACCTAACGTTGTCTTGTGGAGTACGTGTGTAGATGTAAATGTAGATGTAGAAGGCAGTGCGACCGTTACGCTGCCACCATCGCATACGGTATGTCGTGTAGGGATCATTAGAATAACATTAGCGGGCATAAAGAGGCATAGATCTATAGCCATTCTTCCTTCGATCGATATGTGAAAGAAACGAGCCAAAAAGTCATTACTGCCGGTACTGTATACCCCCTGCCACGCACATTACAGTGTTACCTGCCCTGGCTTTGTGTGAGTAGCACTGTGTGTCTACGACCAAACGACTTGTCTGTCTTAGCGGTAATAACACACGCAAAACCCTCCTCGTGAATTAGTCTGTCTACTAGAGATAAGCCACAACAAACTCCTACAGTAAATCCTATAGATCCGAGAAGCGAATATTTTACAATGCAGCTGAATTTTCTAAAGAATATACACCCATGTTCAGAAAAAAACAGAGCACCTTCAACGACTAGAGACAGGACGTTCACATTCACAAAAATGGTTCAAATGGCTCTGAGCACTATGCGACTTAACTTCGGAGGTCATCAGTCGCCTAGAACTTAGAACAAATTAAACTTAGCTAACCTAAGGACATCACACACATCCATGCCCGAGGCAGGATTCGAACCCGCGACCGTAGCGGTTGCTCGGCTCCAGACTGTAGCGCCCAGAACCGCACGGCCACTCCGGCCGGCCATATTCACACGACATGCACATTAATATGTTCGGCAGAAATGGTTAGCATTTGAACCATGTCAGCCCATAGGCTCAAAGTCAACATTGATATCTCGACACAGTACCACCTACCGGTAAAATGTGCCTGCGGCTCTCGTTGTCACTATAACCCGAAGGTAATGCAGCAGTGTGGCTTGAACAGGCGTGCAGGATGACTCGCACACGTAAGCGCGAACCACGCCGCCAAATCAGTGAGGTTGAAAGAGGGTGCATTATTGGCAAGAGAGTATGTGATGCATCCATCCGGAAAATTGCTGCTCGTGTGGGACGAAGTGTTTAGTGGTAGTAGTAGCTTTATTCATCCATAGATCTCTTTTTACAAGGATGTAGGGCATGTCGAAGTATTTACAAATTTAGATCAATTTAAAATAAGCTAATTTGTATACACTTATATTTACAGACTTCTAGTTAGAGAATCATTAGATTTACCTCTGCTATACAATACTTTTTTTACAGATAACTTATTAAATAATGTAATGCCACATTGTTCACTCATATCTCACTATCAGTCACTGCACACACTATACACACATTGTTTCATAACGCTTCACTCACTACAAACACACACACACTCACGTCCGCGCGCGCGCACACACACACACACACACACACACACACTGGTGGTCTGTGGCCCATTTTCTGTACCGAAACTTCCCATTTGCTATCCAGAAAAACTGAGTCAGTATCCCTCCATAATGAGTGAGATGTTGAAAATCAGAAAGAGGAAGAGGTGTTAGTATTGTACTATGCATAGCTTGGGCGTAAGTATTTCTAGGAAGGAAAAAAAAAGAACGAAAAAAAACAAAGTGAAGGTGTTGTGTGGAATGTTGGATATTTTATAATCATTATTATTATTATTATTATTATTATTATTTGTATAACATTTTTTATCAAACCCCTACTCTGTTTTAGCTAAGTAATCCTTTGACGTATAAAAAGTATTGCATAACAAGTACTTTGTAGCTGCCTTTTTAAATAAGTGCCGCGCGGGATTAGCAGAACGGTCTCAGGCGCTGCAGTCATGGACTGTGCGGCTGGTCCCGGCGGAGGTTCGAGTCCTCCCTCGGGCATGGATAATTTAGGTTAAGCAGTGTGTAACTCAGATTTGAACATTTTTAAATAAATTTATTTTTGCAATTCCTTTAATCTCTTTTGGTAATTTATTGTACAGTTTTATTCCTTTGTAGAAAATGTTGTTTTGACTTTTATGTTTATTTTCTCTTGGTAAATGTAAGTTGAGTCTATCTCTTGTTGCATGGTCATGGACAGAGCTGTTTGTGCAGTAATTACCAATGTTATTTTTGGTGTACAACTGACTGGTAAATGTATTCACATGGAGCAGTTAAAATCCCCAGTGTTCTGAACAGATCTTGACAATGAGCTCGACTACTATTTTTGGTTATTACTCTTGTGGCTCTTTTCTTGAGTTTGAAAATTGTGTTCATATTTTGTGCATTTGTGCCCCAAAAAAGAATGCCATAGCTAAGAATTGAGTGTACGTAAGAATAATATGTAACTAAAAGATACTGCATGTTACACACTGATGATAGCATTCTAAGGGCATAACATGCTGATGATATTCTGTTTGCAAGTACCTTTGTGTGTTCACACGACTTCAACTGAGAATCAGTATTCATTCCCAGAAATTTTACATTTGTTACACAGTCTGTAGAGTTGCCATCTACCTTTAATTTAACATTGTCATTTTTCCTCTTCAAACTGAAATTCATGGCATTAGTTTTCTTTATGTTCAATGTCACTTTATTACTTATTGACCAATCACAAACGTCCTTGAGTTTCGGCAGTACAACGGGTCTCTACCGAATGGTTCACGGAAGGCCGTAGAACACGATGAGATGGGTCGGGTCGCTCTACCCAGACCCGCCCCCCCCCCCCCTTTTCCCCCGAGAAGATCGACACCTCATTCGAATAGCACTGCAGGACATATCAGGGTGCTCCTCGGCTCTGGCGCTACAGTGGAACAGTGTAACACATCGTCCACTGTCAGGCGTGACAGTCCGTCGCCGTTTACTGCGGCGTGGGTTACATGCTTGTCGTCCACTTTTCCGCCTGCCTTTAACGAATCTGCAGAAACGTGCTAGACGGAAATGGTATGTGGAACAACTTCACTTGGGACAGGATTAGCATGAGATAACGTTTTCGGACGAATCCAGGTTCTGTTTGTTTGAAAATTACGGTCGCATTTTGATTCGCCACAGACAGGGCGAGCGGCATCACAGTGACTGGATTTGCACGAGGCATATAGCACCAGCTCAACGCCTTATGGTGTGGGGGGCTATTGGGTACAGCCACAAATCACAGTGCGTGTTCAGGGCACTGCGGCGAGTGTGACCTACGTGAATGACATCCTGCGACACTTTCTGCGCAACACCCCAGACGTCATATTTCAGCAAGACAATGCACGATTACATGTTGTTGCACGAACACGTGCCTTCTTGGTGTCACAAGATGTCAGCCGTTTGCCAGATCACGAGACTTGTCGCCAATCGATAATGTGTGGGATGTGGTGAAACGACCGGTGCAGCACGGTGATGCAGTGCCAAACACCACAGATGAAATTTGGAACCAGGTGAATGCAGCATGGGTGGCTGTACCACAGGACGCAATTCGCGCCTTATACGCATTGATGACTGGAATTCGGTAGTAGGAAAAGGGAGAGAAGGAAACGTGGTAGGTGCTACAGAAGAATGTTGAAGATTAGATGGGTAGATCACGTAACTAATGAGGAGGTATTGAATAGGATTGGGGAGAAGAGAAGTTTGTGGCACAACTTGACTAGAAGAAGGGATCGGTTGGTAGGACATGTCCTGAGGCATCAAGGGATCACCACATTAGTATTGGAGGGCAGTGTGGAGGGTAACAATCGTAGAGGGAGACCAAGAGATGAATACAGTAAGCAGATTCAGAAGGATGTAGGTTGCAGTAGATACTGGGAGATGAAGAAACTTGCACAGGACAGAGTAGCATGGAGAGCTGCATCTAACCAGTCTCAGGACTGACGACCACAACAACAACAACGCATTGATGCCATCACGCATGTAACAAGGAACTAGGGTCGATGGATCCTGTGCCTAATAGGCAACAGGACGCATACTGAACCGAGGTGACTGAAATGCTTATCACTTCTACAGAACATGCTAATGTACATATCCTCTGAATATGAACATCCTGTCTATAGTCGTTCAAGGTGTTCTGTTCATTTCTGAACATTAATGTACTAGACGTATTGCGACGTTTTTCACGAACGAAAACTTCCCCTATGAAAATCACATGGATCCGCAAACAGAGACCTTGCAAAAACTCACTCGCTCTGTTCCACCATGAGATCCATAGAGCCGTAGACATTGGCTCTTAGATTGACGCATAGTTCCTCGACTTTGGAAAGGTGGGGCTTATTTGATACAGTCCCGCGCTGAGCCTCCATATACAGGCAAAAATGGAGGCGTAGTTTGATTTACAGAATGTATAAATGTAGATTAAGACGCGCACGCAAATATACTGACTACAAATTTGCCCTCGCTTCATACGCGAATAATATTATAGAGAACGGCTAGTATCGGCTGGAAGTATCCTCCAACATGCACGACACATCGGCTTATATATTTTAAAAAAAAACTGGTTGGCTCTGAGCACTATGCGACTTAACTTCTGAGGTCATCAGTCGCCTGGAACTTAGAGCTAATTAAACCTAACTAACCTAAGGACATCACACACATCCATGCCCGAGGCAGGATTCGAACCTGCGACCGTAGCGGTCACGCGGTTCCAGACTGAAGCGCCTAGAACCGCACGGCCACACCGGCCGGCTTATATATTAGATTTATAGATCGTTATTAAAGCAGTTTCTTCACAGGCCAGTGAGATGTCTGACTGGAGAAGCGCAGTGGTGCGTCTTTTGAACACATATACGGAGTGATTATAATTAAACTTGAGAAGGCCCCCAAGAGAAACGCGTGATCGTAGAAGAATGAAACTTTGCGCAAACATTTGTAAAGGCATTCGGAAAACAAATAACGCACAAACCATTGAAATAACACATTTTAATTTCCACATGAGAAGGGTAACATTTATTAATTGTGTTCAGTGTTTGCGTTCCAGGTTAAAAACGTTGCTCAGTGTGACAACCATCTGCATCCGCGAGAGCCTGGAGCCGCACTAGAGATTGCTCTACAGCTGCCCGAAACACCTCATGTGGGAAACTGGCTACTTCTCTCGCCCTGCTTATCTTCAACCTCCAACCTTCAGCTTGTGTTAGTGTCCCGTGTCTCAGTAAGACACTTCTTCAGTACTTTGCGGCGCAGTTGGCCGAGGACCTCTCCCTGGAGCAACCCCACATCGACACTTAATTCGAACTTTCCTCAGTGCCGGTGCGGTTGTGGGCAAGGCAAACTAAAGACTGCGATTTATCGACAGAACACAACAGGTCTACTAAGGAGACTGCTTACAAACTGCTTGTCCGCCCTCTTCTTCGAGTACTGCTGCACAGTGTGGGATCCGCATCGGATGGGAATGACGAAGGACATCGAAAAATTTCAAAGAGGGACAGCTCGTTTTGTATTATCGCGAAATAGAGGAAAGACTGCCACAGACATGATACATGAATTCGGGTGGCAATCATTAAAACAGAGGCGTTTTTCGTTGCTGCAGGATCTTCTCGATTAAGAAAAAATTCTGTTGGCGCCGACCTGCATACGGAGAAATGATCCTCATTACGAAATAAGAGAAATCAACAAAGAAAGATTTAAGTGCTCGCCTTTGCCGCGCTCCGTTCCAAAGTGGAGCGGTAGAGAAATAGCTTGAAAGTGGTTCGGCGAACCCTCTGCCAGGTATTTAATTGTGAACAGGTATTTAATTGTGAACTACAGAGTAATCATGTAGATTTACATCTACATCTACATTTATACTCCGCAAGCCACCCAACGGTGTGTGGCGGAGGGCACTTTACGTGCCACTGTGATTACCTCCCTTTTCTGTTCCAGTCGCGTATGGTTCGCGGGAAGAACGACTGTCTGAAAGCCTCCGTGCGCGCTCTAATCTCTCTAATTTTACATTCGTGATCTCCTCGGGAGGTATAAGTAGGGGGAAGCAATATATAGTCGATACCTCATCCAGAAACGCACCCTCTCGAAACCTGGCGAGCAAGCTACACCGCGATGCAGAGCGCCTCTCTTGCAGAGTCTGCCACTTGAGTTTGTTAAACATTTCCGTATCGCTATCACGGTTACCAAATAACCCTGTGACGAAACGCGCCGCTCTTCTTTGGATCTTCTCTATCTCCTCCGTCAACCCGATCTGGTACGGATCCCACACTGATGAGCAATACTCAAGTATAGGTCGAACGAGTGTTTTGTAAGCCACCTCCTTTGTTGATGGACTACATTTTCTAAGGATTCTCCCAATGAATCTCAACCTGGTACCCGCCTTACCAACAATTAATTTTATATGATCATTCCACTTCAAATCGTTCCGCACGCATACTCCCAGATATTTTACAGAAGTAACTGCTACCAGTGTTTGTTCCGCTATTATATAATCATACAATAAAGGATCCTTCTTTCTATGTATTCGCAATACATTACATTTGTCTATGTTAGGGGTCAGTTGCCACTCCCTGCACCAAGTGCCTATCCGCTGCAGATCTTCCTGCATTTCGCTACAATTTTCTAATGCTGCAACTTCTCTGTATACTACAGCATCATCCGCGAAAAGCCGCATGGGACTTCCGACACAACCCGTACGAAATAGGGCTGACAGAGGATACTGCACGTAGACAGAGAAGGGCAGCACGAACGGCCACAGGTTTGTTCGCCCCATGGTAGAGCGTCACAGAGGTGCTGAAGAAGCTGACCTGGCGGACGCTGGACGATAGAGGCAAACGATCCCGTGAAAGCCTACTTGTTACTGGAAATTATTAGACAGTTTCGAGAACTAACTTTCAAATGTTCAAATTTGTGTGATTTCCTAAGGGACAAAACTGCTGAGATCATCGGTTCATAGACTTACACACTACTTAAACTAACATCTGCTAAGAACAACACGCACACATCCATGCCCGAGAAATGACTCGAACCTCCGGCGTGAGGGCCGCGCAATCCATGACATGGCGCCTCGAACCACGCTGCCCCTCCCCGCGGCAACTAACTTTAAGCGATGAATCTAGGAACATAGGAAAACTACGCATCACTCCCTTAGGCATCGTGATGACAAGATTAAACTGATTACAGCACTCAGAGAGGCATTTAAACAACCATTCTTCCCACACTCCGTACGTAAATGCAAATGGAAAAACCTCTAATAATTGGTACGGTGGCAAATACCCTCTGTTATGCACTTCACAGTGGTTTGCAAAATACAAATCTAAATGTAGACTAATATTGGTTGGAAAGTATGCTCCAAGAAATAGTTTTGTAGATCGTTATTAAACATCTTTCATCACAGAAGCAACGTGTCTGACGTGACACCGATTGATGCGCCCGTCTAATACACAGATATATTCGAGAAATTGCGTTTCATTCACCTAGAACATAAGTGAACCATCAAAACGGAACAACAAGTTGCTAACAGAAACATAAGCCCGCAGTTGTCGAAACGTCTGAAACTTGAGTTTCTCCCGACATTCAAGCAAACTTACGATAACGCAAACGCATACCGTACCTGACATATTTCAACAAGTTTACATTCAGTCATTTTAAAGGCACAAATATACGTGCGCCTTGAAAATAGATGTGTTGCACCTGCCGAAATATCGGCGGTCCTCGATGGTGACATTCAGCTGCATTCCCGTACATTGATATGAGTGACAAATGTGGTCTCTGCAGCGGATTGTGAGCTGTTTTGAACTTTGTTGGCTGATTATAACTTGTCGAAATAGAATCAGGGACTTTGTTTTTCGCGGGCAGTTCTCTTACCATTCCTGCATATGGTTTTAGTTTGCTGCTGGCTTGATAGCTTAATGGTACAGATATTAGGTCTGCTTAGAATTATTTTTTTTTTTTTTTTTTTTTTTTTTTTTTTTTTTTTTTTTTTTTTTTTTTGCGTCGTCAGTCTTCTCACTGGTTTGATGCGGCCCGCCACGAATTCCTTTCCTGTGCTAACCTCTTCACCTCAGACTAGCACTTGCAAGCTAAGTCTTCAATTATTTTCTGGATGTATTCCAATCTCTGCCTTCCTCTACAGCAACTGCCTTCTATAGCTCCCTCTAGCTTAGTATAGGGTCGTCAATGATACCACAGAATTAAGCGGCGCCAACTAATGCCTCAAACGTGCGTCAGTGAACACGTTAATGCATCGCTTTACATGCGGGGGTTGCAGCACTATATGGAACGGCGTAAGGGAACAGGAATCATTTCTAAGAAGATACGAAGGAACACAAATCACTAAGGCGGAACTGATTACCTTAGCTACAGTCTACGAGTAAAGAAAGGAACGATTGGCCGTTACTTGGAAACCACAGTGAAAATCGGAAGAATCTTTGCACAGATGTGTTGGACAGTGTCTCTAGCATGCCCGTAGATAGCGTCACGTCGTTTTGCTTAGTTCAGAGCTCAAAGTGAGCGTGAAAGGTCTCTGTTGGATTCCTTTCATGTTTAATTTCTTAAATCTGTTGTCATTTATGGAGTAAATTCCTCTCCTAAATTTACTGTGGCGTTTCTGATTATCTGGGAGGAGACTGAGTAGTGGAACGTGTTACTTTTACACATAAACAAGAACGATCTGCCACACTACTACACTTTAAAACACAGTTTATATGTAATTCATGTCACAGTCTCATACGGAACCTACATCCGCTTTCTTTTATATGCTGTATATGATAAGATACTGTCATCCCCCTTCCCTTCTGTGTGAGAGGATGAATGAGCAAATGTGTTTCTAGTTGCAAGCTTGAGGGTAGCAGACAAGCCTGTCTGCTAGAGAACAGTAGGACCAACGTCGGAACAGGTAGCTATGCTTTCTTAAAGCAGAGAGGTTTCTATCCTTAGTATGGTTCTGTCCGTCCGTTGTCATGTTGGTATAGGAAGCTGCCCCTCTGGCCACTTCCGTTTGTCTTTGTGAGCCACCCTCAGGAAGCACGCTCGGCAGTAGGCAGTTGCTGTGGGACCGTGGCGAGCGTCTTAAGTGGTAAGATCTCCGGCTAAGCGCGTGTCTGCTAAGTCCGTAGGACAATAGATTTCTTAAGTTCAGCCTAACTGAAAACTTAATACCTTGATTTCAGATTTAGCTCTAAAATATCTAATGCTATCTTAAATTGCAACGGAGTGTAATTCTCGTGTGAAGTTCAGATCATTTTGCGGTAGTTGCTTTGTCATTACTTTGTGAGTAAAGTGGAACCACGTGTTGATCAGTAACTCTAACTAAGTTCATCAATCTTAAATGTGAATGCTTGTGTGATTATAACGTCTCGTCTTGACAATATTTTACAATATAGCAACTTTTCTTTATGCTTTTCTTTATGTTCAACCCACGTGGGGTGTACTTTGCGAGACCAGTACCACGTGCTTATATAACTGTTTGACCCATCAGGTTAATAGTAAGACGTTAGTAACCAGTTCAAGGTTTTTCTTTTGTCAATTGCTTTTCGATCGAATTTATTTTAATTATCAAAATTACTGTGGAGTTATACACTTTCTGTAAACCAAGTTGACCACGTGGAGCATCTGGTGTAATCATCAAAGTAGCCTTCAGCTATTCTTTTTGGGAAGATTTTACAGAGAGTTAGTATGAATTTAGTATACCAGTGTGTGGTAATTACATGACGGACAGGATTGTGTTACGAACGTAATTTCTTTGGGTGAAAACTGAATCTGTTGGTTGTGGTTAATTTCTTCTTGCTTATGTTTCAACGTTCTTTGGGTGTTGTTTTGTGAATGCAGTGTTGTAGGCAGTCTCCCAATCTTGGCTCCATATTTGATGTGTTCCGTAAGATTAAAATCTCACATTTTTACAATCCTTAAACAAGGCACCAGCTCAGTTATAACTCACGTATAATATGCTGATATTTCAATGACCAATCTTAAAATAAATTTCCAAATATAAACTGATTTCTTTCTTTTTATTTAAATTCTCCTTTTTATATATAGATATATTACTGGTTGTTGTATGACTGTAAAAGATTATAATCAATGTTAGTCTGATTGGTAATGTGGTAAACCTAGACTAGTTACCTGGTGAAACAGTTGCGCAGTAATGCACGGTTAACTTCTCCCCAGACAGCTCACAGCTTTTAACCCGCTTTTATTCTACTATTAGCACCCGATTTCAGCATGGCAAATTCTTGTAGCAATATTACAAGCGCTTAAAGAAGCCTAGAAAATAGTGTTCCCGCCAAATTTGGGTGCCTGCCGTGCGATTTCGCCTGATTTCATGCAACCCCGCATAACATAGCTGTCACATTTTCTTCTTCATGACAGTACTCGGCCGCATACTGCAGCAGCTATGAGGACGCTCCCGCATTGTTTTCAGTGGGAAGTGTTTGATCACCAACCATACAGGCCGGACTTGGTTCCCTCTGATTTTCATCTCTTCCCATATGAACCGCTGGTTGTGAAGATAAAATTTTGGCACAGACAACGAGTTGCAGTCTGGCATAGAAAATTGACGGAAAGAACAGGCGGCTATCTATGAAGAGCGTACTGGAAAGTTGGTACAACGCAACGACACATGCTGTAAAATAATGTAGTTCCTGGCAACTTTATTAATTACGTAATTATAAATGAGGTGTAGATTCAGTAGAGGAATACAACGAAGCTGAATTCTCTAAAGAATATACTAGACATATTGCAGCTGTATGAAGTAGTATCTGAAAGGTGTGTAACTGCTGCAAGTAAAATAGTTTTGATTTTCACTGTGGTTTCCATTTCGCGACCTTACTTTCCAAAGAGCCCTCATATTCCCCAAAACGGTAAAATAATGTAGTTCCTGGCAACTTTATTAATTACGTAATTATAAAAGAGGTGTAGATTCAGTAGAGGAATACAACGAAGCTGACATACTGCGACATTTTTGGAGAACGAGAATCTCCTCTATTAAAATCAATATGGATTCGCAAACAGACATGTTCCGAAACTGAGTGTTCTGTTCCTCCTTGAGATCCACAGCGATATAGACATCGGCGCTTAGGTTGATGCCGTTTTCCTTAACTTCAGGAATTAAGAAAATGAATTGAATATCTGACCAGATTTCCGACTGGATTCAAGACTTCCTCGCAGACGGAACTCAACACGTCGCTCTTAACGGAACAAAATCGACAGATGCAAGGAAGTCTGGTAGGCCCGTTATTGTTAACAATGTATACAAACGACCAAGCTGTCCACAGATGATGCGGGTGTCTATAAGAAGGTAGCAACGTCAGCAGACTTAACCGAACTGAAAGAGGATTCATGAATGGTGCAAGAACTGGTAGTTGACCATGAACGTAAATAAATGCAACATATTGCGCATACATAGGAGAAGAGATCCGCTACTGTACAACTACACCACTGATGTCGAACTGCTAGAAACAGTAACTACCGCAAAATATCTAGGAGTAATCATTCGGAGCAACTTAAACTGCAATGACTACATAAAACAAAATAGTAAGAAAAGCAGATGCGAGACAGATTCATAGAAAGAATCTTACGGAAATGCACTTCATCCGTGAAAGAAGCCGCTTACAAGACACTTGTTCGACCGATTCTTGAGTACTGTTTATCAATCTGGGACCCTTATCATACAGGACTGACAGAAGAGATAGAGAAGATCCAACGAAGAGCGGCACGTTTCGCCGCAGCATCGTTTAGTCGGCGTCAGAACTCAACAAGCTCCAGAGGCAGACGCTACAAGAGATGTGTTCCGCATCACGGAGAGGTTTATTATTGTAATTACGGGAGAGCACAGTGGGGGAATAGTCGAAGAATACACTGCTTCCTCCAACAAACGTCTCACGAAATAATTACGACAAAAAATTCAGAAATTAGAGCTAATACGAAGATTTACCAACACTCATTCTTCCCACGCGCCATTCGCGAGTGGATCAGGGAAGGATGGGATTAAATAGTAGCCGCCCTCCGTCACACACTCTCAGGTGGCTCGCGGAGCATAGATAAATATGTAGATCGGATCACAACAGAAAATTTGGTGATGCATTAAAAATAATATTCCATGGTCAAGAAATACGAGACCAGAGTTACAGAATACTGACGAACACCTCGCGCTAAATAACTTTATTTGTATTCTGCTCGATATCTGTTATCTGTGAGCGGTTGCCTGTCTTGATGGTTGTATGAAGACTGCCGTAGAACACACCGTAGAATATGTGAATAGTCACTTAAAAAACATGTTGACCTATTCTAACACATCGTTTTTTAAGAGGGAATAAGAAGACGAGAATATATTTTGAAATGTGCTTCTCTTTCATTTATCACAATTGTGATGTCTTCTCATGTCTTGATGGTTGCATGAAGACTGCCGTAGAACACACCGTACAATATGTGAATAGTCAGTTAAAAAACAAGTTGACCTGTTCTAACACATCGTTTATAAGAGGGAAAAAGAAGACGAGAATATATTTTGAAATGTGCTTCTCTTTCATTTATCACATTTAAATTCATTTTTGTTTCGTTGTACTACGTGGAGATTATTTTTTTCGGTGGACATTGTTGCATAAAAACTAGTTTGTGAGCAAAACGAAGTGTCAATAGAGTGTTCGTTAATATCGAAAAAAGTGATACAATGCAGGCTGCGGATCGAGAAGTCTCGAGATCGATTCCTGGTCAGTACTAGGATTTTAATCTGACAGTGTTTGTTACTACGAAAAATACCAAGTAGTATCGTGCTTCGGAATCCACGTTAAAGCCCTGTAAATGGCTGGGTAAGGCAATTCAGAAGTCGGAGGAAGCTAATGGCTTACCACGTCCAATAAGACCATTCATTGTTGCGTTCAAACCATCCATCGGCTTAATGACAGCTTAACTTTGCTACACAGATTAGTATGAAATTTTGAAAACAGTCGATACAGGTTTTTCCATGGTAGCAGAAGAAATAATGATCAGAACAACAACGGCTTGAATGAAGAGCTGTTTGGTCGAGAGGTGGGCCATTAAAACCACTTCACAGAATATTACGGCAACCAATCGCAGTCATCAGAACAGCACTCAACAGCGGATCTCTTTATTGCCGAAAGATTCTGCTGTTTCAATACGAAGATCACGCCGCGACCCCGAAAGATCTTTCATTTTCTACATAAGCAAAATGTGACGACGTGAAGATTTGGCTTACCTCGTTACGTCCCGCTTCGATGGGGTGCACCAGTGCGTCTGCCAATTGTCGCTGAAGGAAAAACGCAGAATATCGTTGAAGTCATAAAATCTGTGTCAAGGTGTCCTACAAAATTTGTCGCTGCGGGTCTGCCGGGAAAACGAGGCACTCTGCGGGCGCCGGCCGGTGCCGGTCCTGCGGCAGCGGTAGGCGGGGCCTTGCTGCCCATTCGTCGACAGATCCGCCAATCCCGTGGCAGAGCTGTCGGGGTTGCTTAATTTTCTCTCGCTACTGGACTGCCCGCGGGGGCGGGCGTGCTGGGCGTGGCTTCGCACCGTGTTTGTTGTGACGTCTCTGTTGTTTCTGCGGGCGGCTGTCGGCTGCGCTGTCAGAAAAACAAGGCTCTTAGCGCGGGATTCTGTTTGCCTTCGCCGGCGACCCTCCCCTTCAGTCGCACTTCAGTCAATAGTTGACCTCTGAATGATTCATCACTCTCCCCAAGGAAATAATCACATCGGATTATGGAACGAAAGTATTTTGTGCTTTGGAGGATGGCTTTTTTTTTACGTAGTGGGTGAATGTGAAAAATATTCGCGTTTTCTCTTAAGCCCCATTTAACAAAACAGAGCCAATAGAAGTTTCTGATAAAAAAAAAAGAAAAATTGTTAAGAGGACTAGATATAAGCTATAGAGAGGCATGTGATTGTGTATCTACTATAACCACGAGGGAACAACTAGAAGAATGGGAGATCAAGAACGAAGTGGTCGGATTGAAAAGGGTGTAAGATAGACTTTCGCGCCTACTGTTCAATATATAAACTGGAAAAGGAATGTCTGAAATGAGTGAGATTACAATTCAGGGCAATAATCGATACATTGCTATTCACAGTGAAGGCCAGAAGGAGTTACAGGGCCAACTGAATGGAATGAACTGATAGTAAATCGAATGGAAGCAGAAATTGGCGGATAGACAAAGCGAAACAATTCTGCTATCTTCGTAGCAAAATTACGCATAAGAGGATACAAGAATCATATTAGCAAAAGCAAAGGGAGTATTCCTCACTAAAAATAGCTTATTACTACGAAACATAGGCCACTTATTTGACGAAAAAAATTCTGACAATGAAGGTACATTCGGATCAAATCGAAAAAGAAGATAATTTAAGACGGGTTGCCATAGAAGGATGTTGGAAAATAGGTAGACATTTGAAATGATGAGTATCTCTGCAGAATTGACGGGGTGAAGTGTATTTGGAAAACACTGCCAAGAAGAAGGCGCAGGATGATAGGACACATCTTAAGACATCAGAGAATAACTTCCACGGTGCTAGAGGGAGCCGTACTGCGTCAAAACTACAGAGGAAGACAGAGATTGAAATGCTGTTGTTATTGTGATCTTCAGTCCGTAGAATGGTCTAATGCATCTATCCACGCTACTGTGTTCTGTGCAATCTTTCCCTCTCCACCTAAGTACCACAACTTATATCCATTAGTGGGGTTATCTGCTTCTGTATTCAAGCAATTTTTAGCCTCCCATCCCCACTTTCTTCTATTACTAAATCGACAATTTCTTGATGCCTCGATATGTGTCCGATCAACCGATCCTTTCTTTTAGTCAAATTATGCCATAAATTTTCTCCCCAGTTCTCTCCAGTACTTTCTCATCAATTACCCAGTCTACCCACCAAACCTTCAGTACTCTTCTGTAGCAATACCTTTCAAAAGCTTCTGTTCTGTTCTCGTCTGAATTGCCTATCTTCCACGTTTCACGTTCGGGCTCGGCTACACTCCAGATAAATACCTTCGTACATGACTTCCTAACATTTAAATCTACATTCGGTGTCAACAAATTTATCATCTCCAGAAACGCTTTTCTTGCCATTGCCGGTTTACATTTTATATCCGCTACACTTCGGCCATCATCAGTTATTTTACTGCCCAAAGGGCAAAACTCTGACTTCTGTTTCTAGTGTCTCGTTGCCTAACCTAATTCCCTCAGCATCACATGATTTAATTTGGCTACATCCCAATAACGTTGCACTATTTTTATTGATCTTCGTCTTATAATCTCTTTTGAGTACACTAACCTTCCTGTTCAGCTGCTCTTCCAAGCCCTCTGCTATCTCTGACAGAATCACAGCGTCATCGGTAAACTACAAAATTTTAGTTTCTGCTCCCTGGACTTTAACTCCCTTTCGGAATTTTTCCTTGGTTTCCTCCGCAGCTTCTACAGTGTACAGATGAAGTAACATCGGGAGTAGGTTACAACTTCGTCTGACTTCCGTCTCAACTAGGACTTCCCTTTCATGTCGTTCGACACTTATAAGTGCATCTTGTTCCTGCGGAAGTTGTAAAAAACCTTTCGGTTTTTTTTCCTGTATTTTATCCACGCTATGGTACGTTGCCAAGAGCTTTATTTAAAACTACAAACGTCATAAACATAGGTATGGCTTTCTTCAACTTTTCTCCTAAGAAAAGTCGTAGGCTCAGCATTTCCTCGCATGTTCCTACGTTTCTCCTAAACCCAAAGTGATCTTCCTTCGGTCGGGCTCTATCATTTATTCCATTCATTCTAAAAATGATTCGTCTCAATAATTTGTAGTCATGACTTATTAAACTAATGGCTCGGTAGTATTGACACCTGTCAGTACATGCCTTCTTTGAAACTGAAATTATTACATTCTCGGAATATATCCAATAAATAATTTAGGCTAGCGGTTGAAAGTGCTACTCTGACAAGGGGAGGCCGCCAATTGTGAAATTCAGATTCGATTCATACTGCGCATAATTAAAGGTCATGGCCAGTGGTGTAATGTGGCAAAGCACCAAGATGCACTTCTCAGCCGTTGTAGAGAAAATCGACAGTTAAAAGAAACCGTTGCGGTGAAATACTCTTTACGATTAACAATTCTCTACAGCGTCGTGGCGCAGCGGTAAGCGCTCGGGTTCGTAATTTGAAGGTCGCCGGATCGAATCTCGCGCAATGCAACTTTTTTTTTAGTATTTGTTTTTTATAATTCAAATATATATATATATATATATATATATAATTCCCGGCAATCTGTTGCAACAATTATGCATATAATAAGTTGTTGAAAGTCGTTTGTCGTGGAAAAACTGGCGACTTCGAACATCATTATGTTTTCCGCAAACAAAGTTGTATTTCACAAATGTTATTAATTGTCTGCATAATGTTAACCACGTATAGTTAACGGAAGACGTAGAAACGATATTCCGAAACAAATACGTATAGCGTAAGTCAAACGTTCGAATTAGAATAGAGACCCCACGAACACAAATTTGCTGTGGCAGGTATGAAATATAAACTCCGTTACTCGCTCGTTACACTTGAATGACAGATGTTGAATGGGCCGAAACGAGCCGCCGCATAACAGCGTAGTTGCCTGCTAACTTCGAAAGAAGGTAGATGCGGTCCCTAGCGCAACTTATAACATCGTCGAAAATCAGTGCGGACGGGAGAGCTTTGGTACACCCTGTTTAAAAAAAACGGAAAAATGGAGGCGGTACAATTGGAGAGCGATCCGCCTTCACCAACATGCATAAGCAATTCATTAATACTTTATATATATACATATATTTGAATTACAAAAAACTAATAATAAAAAAAATTGCATGGCGCGAGATTCGATCCGGCGACCTTCGGATTACGAACCCGAGCGCTTACCGCTGCGCCACGACGCTGTAAAAAATTATTAATCGTCGAGAGTATTTCACCGCAACGGTTTCTTTTAACTGTCGATTTTCTCGACAACGGCTGAGAAGTGCATCTTGGTGCTTTCCCATATTACACCTCTGGCCATGAGCTTTTATTATGCACAGTATGAATCGAATCTGAATTTCACAATTGGCGGCCTCCCCTTGTGAGATGAAGAAGTTGACACAGGAGAGGAATTCGTGGCGAGCTACCTGAAACTAGTCAGAAGACTGACAGAAGGACAGAAAGAGAAAGAGATCGAGACAGAGGGGGAGACACAGACAGAGAGAGAGAGAGAGAGAGAGAGAAATGCAAAGCTGCTCGTCAAATACCACAAGAAAATGGAGCACTAAACTCGTGTTTTTTTTATTAATTTTCATGCAGAACTTGTTGCAAGTAGTTAGATTTTCACCCTTATGTTCCCAAACTGGAAGCAATTTTGTAATAAATATTTCATAGACTTCAGGCTGCGACACAGGCTCGGTGTTTATTGGGCAATAGTATTGTGTCAATATGCTGCGTGAAAGTACGAGAACATGAACGGCATAACATTAATACGCAATGTTTATGCCCGTTACGCATCAGTGAGAACTTTACCTTTATAGTGAATACGCCGACACTGGATGATGCAGAACTCCATGTTTTGTGATTGCAATCGCTACGCACTGGAAAAAGAAAAGCAAGAGGAAACGGCGGTGGGCGGAAAAGTATCTCGGAGCTCGGAAGGCATTCTGCAGGGTGAAAAGCATTTAAAGCGACAAACTCTGGGAGGTTGTAGGAGACATCAAAACAACTATTTTTCCCCGATGTCATTTTTTCCTATGAGGACTATTTAAACCGGTAGAGGAAGAATTCTCTGGTGGCAAATTAATTAAACCAACACTTTTCCCCTTTTTATGACCAGGAGACAACACATTAATACAACCCAATTTCAATTACAGTAAATTTTCAAAAATGTCTCCTTTGACACATAAACAAAGGTTACACTGTCGGATCATGTTGTGTCTGGCACGGGCAATAACATCAGGAGTGTCCTGAATTATTCCCCACCCAAAAAAGTGGGGATCGAGCAGGCCATGGTACAGGACCACCTCTGCCAATCCACGTGTGTGGGAACCGTCGGTCCAGGAATAGACGCACACGACGACTGAAATGTGCCGGCGCCCCGTCATGTTGAAATCAGATGCGTTGTCTTGTAGGGAGCGGGACGTTTTCCAGCAATTCTGGCAATGCTCTGGCGAGAAAATTGTAGTAGTGCCTGCCATTTAATGGCCTAGGTAGCAGGTACAGCCCAATTAAACAGTCGCAAACAACACCGACCCACACATTAACGAAGAACCGCACTTGATGAGCGCTAGTAACTGTGGCATGTGGGTTATCCTCAGTCCAAACACGCGAATTGTGCATGTTGAAGATTCCATCACGCCCGAACGTTGCTTCATCGGTAAACAACACAGAGGATGGAAATGTAGGATGCATTTCACACTGTTCCAAATACCACTGCAAAACTGTGCTCTGGATGGAGAATCAACTGGTTCCAGGTTGTGGACACGCTGTAAGAGAAATGGACGTAACAATTGCTCTCGAAGGACTGTGGCTGATTGAAGGATCCCGCTCCACATGCTGCAAGACAGCTTCCTGAAATTGCAGCGTTCTTACCGTGAGACGGCGTCCCTGTCCAGGTAATTTGCTAAATGATCGAATCTCACGCAGACATTGGTACACAGCAGCAAAGGTCGTATGATGCGGGACACGCCGATTAGGATATTGTTGTTGATAAACCGCTGTGCAGCTCGTCCGTTGTGATGCGCTACGTAGTACGCACCAACCAAATCAGTGTACTCACTCCAAGTGTATCGCTCCATTAGTAAACAGAGACAGTGCACTACTACACTGGTGGACAGCAGTTTCCTACAACTGAAGAGCGTAATACGCTCTCTAACAACTGAAGATGGTAATACGGCCTCTAACAACTGAAGAGCGTAATACGGCCTCCACCGGTTTAAATAATCCTCATAGGAAAAAATGACATTAGAGAAAAATATTTGTTTTGATGTCCCCTACAACCTCCCAAAGTTTGTCGGTTTAGATACTTTTCACCCTGTATATATGGCCGTACTAACGTGCTAAGGGAACTTGCAGCAGAGCCAGATGACTATCGAAATTTTTTGAGGATGAACAAAGAAGCTTTCAACGATTTGGTGAACTTCGCTACACCTTATGTACACATAAAAGATACTGTTCACATACTCGTCAGATTTTGCTGTCCATAATGCTCTGGAAGCGATCCATATATCTGAAAAGCGTAAGATATGTCACTGTAGAGGTTTGGTAGGCAGTGCTGTTGCGTAGTTCTGCAATAAATAATTCAAGCTTCTGAAACGTACAAATAAGTAGTTGCAGTGCTATTTCCCTGCACTTAAACCTTTTATCGACTAATGCCCTGAATGTACTTCCACAGATGAATCCTCTCGTTCTGTTTTTCCTGATGTAATCAAATCCATATGGTTGTCGGTGTCACGGTTGTTTACATGTCCGCAGATCACGACGTTCCGGCAGCAACTGCCGTGTATAGTACAATACCACTCTTACAGGGCACAATATGTGGGGCAAGATGCTGAGTGAAGGTCAGTATTTTTAAATCTCTGTACATTGTGCAGACCGTCAGTACCGGACCCAAACGGCCAATATTACTGCGAAATACTCGGTATTGGGCAGTCAATATTGAGCGAGTGAGAGCCCTTTACAAAATATTCAAAATACGTATGCGTAAAACGAGCCACTTTTGTACAAGCGGACAGATTCTTTGTTACAGTCCCAGGAATATGAAGCAAGAGTCTATCTTTGTGTTTTTACAGTCCACCCAACTGTCATTATCTGATGGCTGACAAATTTTTTTTACATTTTTTTTTTCATTTCAGTGACCATGACCATGTATGGTACCGCTGTTTGTCGTATCTATTTTTAATTCTGCGAAAAGTTTGACTAATACATGATTTCTCACCCGGTTTCTGCAGTGGTGCCAAAAATATTATAACTTATTGGCAGTACTTACCGCACTAGTAAAGAACAATAACCCCACCCCCCATTCTTTATAGAATCAAATTCACATGTTTAAGACACTTTCGAACGTCCGATTACTTTACAAATAAGTTAATATGCTAGATTTTTCTCGTTAGACATCTAAAACTTCTATGATTGAAGACGAAAAGGCCATAATTATATTAGTCTTATTAGTATAGGATTATTTACCCATAGACTAACAAAAAAGTTTAGAAAAAGTTTGAAATTGCATTCAGAGTTCATTGGAATTTCCTAAGTGCTCTTATAATAAAAAACTGGATGTGTTATTTGCTCTGCGTATTAAGAGAAGGTAGTTTATTGTGCGTCTCATGTTTCTGGCGTCATATCTCCTGAAGTTGAGTCGCACATCATATAATTTTGCACTTACATTTTACAGGGTGTGGGTATGGCGAATGCCCGGTGAACATCATCTGCCAGCGTGTGTAGTGCCAACAGCAAATTTCGGAGGCGGTGGTGTTTTGGTGAGGCCGTGTTTTTCATGGAACTGGGTGCACGTCTTGTTTTGCGTGGCACTAACACAGCACAGGCCTACACTGATGTTTTAAGCACCTTCTAACTTCCCACTGTTGAAGAGCAATTCCCTCTGATTATTTTGTAGAGGATGTCAAAGAGAAAAAGTTTTTCAAAGGTTCGAAATTGCGTATTAAGAGAAGGTAGTTTATTGTGCGTCTCATGTTTCTGGCGTCATATCTCCTGAAGTTGAGTCGCACATCATATAATTTTGCACTTACATCCAGTGGTATATATGGATAATGTTTGCAAGAGCGAACAGCGAAAATGTAGTATACGATATTTTTATTCCCTCTGATTATTATGTAGAGGATGTCAAAGAGAAAAAGTTTTTCAAAGGTTCGAAATTGAAGTAAAGTTTGCGCAAGACCACTAAGCGTTATCATTCTCAAATACTATATGAATATAGTCAGGGTAATTTGCGCGCTGGTGGTTTAAGCTGCCTCAGGAGATAAATGACTTAGACAGCTCCTACTTTTAGTTCAAGAGTTATTGTGTCGCACCTTTAACGTAAGATCGTACTTCTTAATGACTAAATCACGGCCGGCCGAGGTGGCCGAGCAGTTCTAGTCGCTACAGTCTGGAACCGCGCGACCGCTACGGTCGCAGGTTCGAATCCTGCCTCGGGCATGGATGTGTGTGATGTCCTTAGGTTAGTTAGGTTTAACCCTCTAACGGTAAGGTGAAGTTTCCTGACATAAACGGTAACGTGGGGTTGGATCAGACCCCACCCTCCAAATATCGATTTTTCGGGGTAAAATAAAAAATGAATAATGGGAAAAAGTTTTATTATCAATTACACACATATAATATTTGTTATAACACGTTTTTTTATTTTTATAGTCAATAAGGAAGAATATAAAGTACTTTGGAAAAAATAGGAACTTGATTGCAAAAAATACCTTAATAGAAATATTCTCTATAAAATTATTGAAAACATAGTAAAAATCAATAGATTCAGTCATCAACTAGGAATCTGAGTGCATTAGAATTTATAAAGATAGAAACTAAATGAGAACATCTCTTACTACTTGTAGAAAATAATTATAGTGTCAGCAGTTTCGAAATATAAAGTTCTCAATAATAAATGTCTTTGTACACATAATGTAATAGGTGGTTTCTGAACAGTTTTCTGCATCGATATTGTCACCATCCTCTGGCTCAGCCTCCTGTCGGAGAAACTCGTTGTATATCTCCTCAGGAGTTCTAAGGAGTTGATGCGCCATTTTAGTAAGAGACTAGAAGAGAAAACAAAACTTAGATGTAATATAAACATCAATATGGGGTTGAATCCTCCCCACAAAAGAAACTAATAAGTGTGACGTAAGCAGTAAGGTACGGTCGGATCCAACCCGAGCGCGGGTAATGTAGTTTTCGGATAGAGGGGGTAGCTGCAGGTCACTCACCAGACTGACGTGGCCTCCTCGGCGTTCTCGGGACGACTGGCTGGTAGGGTAGCTGGAACCACGGCGCTCTCAGAAAAGAGAGTGGGGAGTTATAAGCAAAGCAGACTCGCTGGGGTCGGCTCCAATCCCAACCTTACCGTTAGAGGGTTAAGTAGTTCTAAATTCAAGGGGACTGATGGCCTCAGAAGTTAAGTCCCGTAGTGCTCATAACCATTTGAACTAAATCACGACATAATTTTAACTTTGTGGTCCAGAGACCAAATACACGTCACCCAATGAGACGACCAACCGAACGAACAACCAGCGGTCGTTCTCGCTCCAATCTCCTTCCGTCGGACAGTTCATGTGTGTCGCCGGCGGTCGGCGAGTACTGGCTGTCCACAGCTCACTGAACTCCCACAGACGACGGCTCGGAAATACTAGCGGTCGCTCCAGAGATAGTACGACAGTGCACTTATCGATAAGCGCTGCTGCTGCCACTCACGGGCAAGCAAAGCAGCAACTTAGTGACGCCAGTAAATCGAATAAAAAAATAAAAGGAAAAACATGGCGACAGAACGATAAAGACGACGAGCAATAAACGGCATGACCGCGAGCCGCACAGACCATGAACGTGTATGAACATGACTGTATAATTTGGAGCCAACAACATCGAGAACTCAGTAATTGCTCCAGAATAAGCCTTGTAGAACACTCACTGGAGGAAAACTTATGACCTGTACAGCATCAGTAACATCGTGGAAAGAAACCAGCTTGTTGATTGTAGGACATACATTATGTTGGGGGGAAGTTCTGGGCTTGAAATTATTATTGTTGGTTGTAGAAATACTGTGAACTTCCAGAGGTCGAGAGACGTCGGACTGCAAATACATTTTGCAGGTAAGAACTTCCTTTTAATGGAAGATCTGGAGCTGGATTTTGCACAGGTGAAAATGTACACCACATGGACTGATCATAGAAGTTAGCATATCTGAATTAATGAAAATAGATGTACTTAAAGGACATATCGTGCAGATCATGGCTGAACACTTCGAGACTCTCTCTCTCTCTCTCTCTCTCTCTCTCTCTCTCTCTCTCTCACACACACACACACACACACACACAGACACACACACACAAAATGCACACTCCAGTGAATGTTACAGTCAACGTTTCCAGGAGACTTCTCTTGTATGGAGAGCCACATTTATGCATATGCTACCTAGTCTGCAGCATAGAACCCAAATCACAAAGGACCTGACAAAAAACGCGGAGAAGCAATGTAATGAAACCTAACGGCTTGAAAGACTCTGTCATATTATTTGCAGTGGTTACAAATTCGAGTCAAGTTTACAAAGAACTTGGCAGGATGAACCCCGTTATAAGTATGACGTTGCATCCCATCTGGCCTGAGTTCATGCACTGATTCAGTTGGAGAGGGTGTCATACAGCCACTGTATCCACTCCTGAGGCAAACTGGTCCACAGCTACTGAAACTGGTCCTTGATGTTCTGGATGCTGGTAGAGAGACAGAGTTCATCTCCGGACTGGTGTCGCACATGTTCTATTGGGGGCAGATCTGGCGATCTTGCTGACCATGGTAGTACTTCAGTATCCTTTGGTAATGACCATCCATGAGTCTCTTTATGCCCTCGAGAACAGTGTACGTTCAGTCACCTTCATCTGAACCCCAGGATGTGTCGGGATACAGAGCAATGAACTTGCTGACCATATGGCCAAACAGGCTACCAGTAAAGCGACTCTGGAGACTGGCCTGCCAGAGACCGATTTGCGATTGGTCTTCCGCCGCAAAGTTTTCACTCTCTGGGATACTGAATGGCGCACCCTCTGTACAACAAATAAACTCCATGTTATCAAGGAACAACAAGTGTGTGGAGGTCATCCATGCGAGCTACTCGTAGGGAATCTGTTGTCCTTTGCCAGATCCGCATCAGCCATACGTGGCTAACACATGGGCACCTCCTCCGTCGTGAGGACCCACCTCGGTGTCGCTGCGACTCCCCTGCGATTGTCGCCCAATTTTAGCCGCTCTGCGGCGGAGTTTTAATCTTCCCAGCATCCTGCCTGCTGATAATGACATCTTTGTCGTCTTACAGGTATTCTTGACGAATATCAACTCACCACGTCCGATCTCAAAGACAACTCTTGTTGCAGCGTGTATTTAAAGCACAAATGTAATGTGTCGGCAGCTTTTGGTCTCGCGGTCGCGTTCTCGTTTCCCGAGCACGGGGTCCCGGGTTCGATTCCCGGCGGGATCAGAGATTTTTACCTGCCTCGAGATGATCGGGCGTTAGTGTTAGTGTTAGTGTTGTCCTCATCATTTGATCTTCATTCATGAAAGTGGAGAGATTGTACTGAGCGAAGGTTGGGAATTTGTACGGGAGCTGATAGCCGCGCAGTTGAGCGCCCCACAAACCAAACATCATCATCACAACTGTTTTGCGTCCTCACAGGCGCTCTACTGGCGCCACTCTCATGTCACTGGCACGAAATTTAAACTGGCATCATCTTCCATATATACACTCCTGGAAATGGAAAAAAGAACACATTGACACCGGTGTGTCAGACCCACCATACTTGCTCCGGACACTGCGAGAGGGCTGTACAAGCAATGATCACACGCACGGCACAGCGGACACACCAGGAACCGCGGTGTTGGCCGTCGAATGGCGCTAGCTGCGCAGCATTTGTGCACCGCCGCCGTCAGTGTCAGCCAGTTTGCCGTGGCATACGGAGCTCCATCGCAGTCTTTAACACTGGTAGCATGCCGCGACAGCGTGGACGTGAACCGTATGTGCAGTTGACGGACTTTGAGCGAGGGCGTATAGTGGGCATGCGGGAGGCCGGGTGGACGTACCGCCGAATTGCTCAACACGTGGGGCGTGAGGTCTCCACAGTACATCGATGTTGTCGCCAGTGGTCGGCGGAAGGTGCATGTGCCCGTCGACCTGGGACCGGACCGCAGCGACGCACGGATGCACGCCAAGACCGTAGGATCCTACGCAGTGCCGTAGGGGACCGCACCGCCACTTCCCAGCAAATTAGGGACACTGTTGCTCCTGGGGTATCGGCGAGGACCATTCGCAACCGTCTCCATGAAGCTGGGCTACGGTCCCGCACACCGTTAGGCCGCCTTCCGCTCACGCCCCAACATCGTGCAGCCCGCCTCCAGTGGTGTCGCGACAGGCGTGAATGGAGGGACGAATGGAGACGTGTCGTCTTCAGCGATGAGAGTCGCTTCTGCCTTGGTGCCAATGGTGGTCGTATGCGTGTTTGGCGCCGTGCAGGTGAGCGCCACAATCAGGACTGCATACGACCGAGGCACACAGGGCCAACACCCGGCATCATGGTGTGGGGAGCGATCTCCTACACTGGCCGTACACCACTGGTGATCGTCGAGGGGACATTGAATAGTGCACGGTACATCCAAACCGTCATCGAACCCCTCGTTCTACCATTCCTAGACCGGCAAGGGAACTTGCTGTTCCAACAGGACAATGCACGTCCGCATGTATCCCGTGCCACCCTACGTGCTCTAGAAGGTGTAAGTCAACTACCCTGGCCAGCAAGATCTCCGGATCTGTCCCCCATTGAGCATGTTTGGGACTGGATGAAGCGTCGTCTCACGCGGTCTGCACGTCCAGCACGAACGCTGGTCCAACTGAGGCGCCAGGTGGAAATGGCATGGCAAGCCGTTCCACAGGACTACATCCAGCATCTCTACGATCGTCTCCATGGGAGAATAGCAGCCTGCATTGCTGCGAAAGGTGAATATACACTGTACTAGTGGCGACATTGTGCATGCTCTGTTGCCTGTGTCTATGTGCCTGTGGTTCTGTCAGTGTGATCATGTGATGTATCTGACCCCAGGAATGTGTCAATAAAGTTTCCCCTTCCTGGGACAATGAATTCACGGTGTTCTTATTTCAGTTTCCAGGAGTGTAGAAACACGTCTACCGACTGCCGTTTATGTCGCGCAACTCCTTCTTGGTGTTGAGATTTTTCCGTCAGTTTATATTCTGCGTCCGACCTTACGGTGTGAGGGAAAGTGTACTTTTCGTACCACAATAATTTCTAGAGTAGAGACTTTCCTCCGGCCTACCACAAGGAACGAATGTCATCCTGTTCAGCATTTCTGACAAACAGAGAGTGTCATAAAATATACTTTTCCTTGTGGTGCACGTTTTCCCCATTTTTTTGTTCCTTTCTTTCGTTTTCTCTTTCGGTGTGATTCTCTATTCCTTTTACCCCTTTTCCCTCCACAAATTAAATTTGGGTGTTGTTTTACCTTGAGCCTTGTTTGCGTCAGGAAAAAGGGACTGATGACTCTTTAGTTTGGTCCCTTTATATCCCAAACCAACCAAGCAACTATACAATTAACAGAGCCACGTGATATGTGTGAACGAGCATTGTCCTGTTGAAAAATGGTACCACGAGACTGTCACTTAAAAGATAACACTTGAGAACACAGCATTCCGCTGAAAGAGTTTATCGTATCAACTAGGTACGGTGTTTTATCATTCTTATACGCCATTTTTATTATATTTTATACGGACCAGCGTCTACAGGAAGTGATCTGTGGGGTACATGTTTTATTTAATCCAAACCTTCCCTTTACGATTAGCAGCCTCTGTTTCATGAACACTGTCTTGCATGAAATCTATTAGCTTGGTTGTGCGCTAAGGCGAATTTTCTGCTCTCTCCAAGCTTAGAAACGAAAGGCTGAGCCGCTCGAACGCACAGAACAATAGCAGGGGGGAGGGACCGAAGAACAATGGGAGTCATGGTCACAGAGGACCCCGTGCCTCACTGTCCTGACGTATGTGATTTGGAGCACGTAGGTGGGACGATCTTTTCCCCCCGAATTCGTAGGCAACTGTTTACATTATTTGCTGAAAGTTGGAAGCTTCGACATATTTCATAAAATCTGTCAGTTAAAATGGATGCAAAAGGGATACGTAGGACGCTCTTTTGGACGCGAGCCGATTGGGTCATTGTGTTGAACCCGTAATCTAGGCCCGTGATTTGCCGGAATGTGTGCCAAAATAGTGCGCCCTCTCGTGGGTGTTAAGGTGCGAACGAGGCGCAGTTGAAGACGGAGCGAGTCCAGACAGTCTGGACGTATTGGAGACGCTGTTGGCCTTTGGGAACACGCTGAGCAGGTTGGCCATTGCACTTGTGGGGTACGACACCAACTTGAGTGGATGTGTTAAATAACAACAGGAATGCATTAGTTTCCCGTCAGACCACTCCATGGTACCAAACAGTAAAGTCACAGCCACCGATTTATGCCACAATGCACACTTTTGACGTTAGGTTGCCCTCAGTCACAACCAGTCGTAACCTGACGTCATATCTATGGTTTCCCACACCATGACACCAGAGACAACACTCCAAAACATTGGAAGACTAGCACGTTTCCCAAAGTTGTCACCATAGTCGCCGACGACGGTCATCCAGGGCAGTGCACAACCGCAGTTCATCACTGAACGCAGCACCAGTAACACCTGATTTCCAGTCATGGCATCATTCCACAAAAGCAACCGGTTACACTGATCAGTGAGAACATTATGACCATCTACCTAATAGCCAGTATGGCATGGAAGCAGTGAGGTCTTGGTAGGTCGCTGGAGGGAGTTAGCACCACATCTACACACACATCACCTAATTCCCGTAAATTCCAGAGACGGGGGTGATGAGCTCTCACGCTACATTCAACCACATCCCAGATGTGTTCGATCGGGCTCAGATTTTTGGAGTTGGGTGTCAGCACATCAGTTGGAACTCGCCACTGCGTTCCTAATACCATTCCATGACACTCCTGGCCATGTGACATGGCGCATTATCTTGCTGAAAAATGCCATTGATGTCGAGAAACACGATCGTCATGATGGGGTCTACGTGGACTGCAACCAGTGTACGACACGTCGTCAGGGTGCCTCGCTCCACTGGATCCATGGATTTCCATGTGAATGTTCCCCAGAGCATAATGCAGCCACCAACAGCTTGTCTCCATCCCCAGGTATCAAGGAGCTATTCTCCTCGAAGACAACGGATTCACGACCTCCCATTGGCATGATGTAGCAGGTATTGGGATATGTCTGACCATGCAACACTGTGCCACTGTGCAAGCGTCCAGTGGCGATGGTCTCGTGCCCATTTGAATTGCACGAGGGCAGTTCAATAAGTAATGCAACACATTTTTTTTCTCGGCCAATTTTGGTTGAAAAAACCGGAAATTTCTTGTGGAATGTTTTCAAACATTCCCGCTTCGTCTCGTATAGTTTCATTGACTTCCGACAGGTGGCAGCGCTGTACGGAACTGTTAAAATGGCGTCTGTAACGGATGTGCGTTGCAAACAACGGGCAGTGATCGAGTTTCTTTTGGCGGAAAACCAGGGCATCTCAGAAATTCATAGGCGCTTGCAGAATGTCTACGGTGATCTGGCAGTGGACAAAAGCACGGTGAGTCGTTGGACAAAGCGTGTGTCATCATCGCCGCAAGGTCAAGCAAGACTGTCTGATCTCCCGCGTGCGGGCCGGCCGTGCACAGCTGTGACTCCTGCAATGGCGGAGCGTGCGAACACACTCGTTCGAGATGATCGACGGATCACCATCAAACAACTCAGTGCTCAACTTGACATCTCTGTTGGTAGTGCTGTCACAATTGTTCACCAGTTGGGATATTCAAAGGTTTGTTCCCGCTGGGTCCCTCGTTGTCTAACCGAACACCATAAAGAGCAAAGGAGAACCATCTGTGCGGAATTGCTTGCTCGTCATGTGGCTGAGGGTGACAATTTCTTGTCAAAGATTGTTACAGGCGATGAAACATGGGTTCATCACTTCGAACCTGAAACAAAACGGCAATCAATGGAGTGGCGCCACACCCACTCCCCTACCAAGAAAAAGTTTAAAGCCATACCCTCAGCCGGTAAAGTCATGGTTACAGTCTTCTGGGACGTTGAGGGGGTTATTCTGTTCGATGTCCTTTCCCATGGTCAAACGATCAACTCTGAAGTGAAATGTGCTACTCTTCAGAAATTGAAGAAACGACTTCAGCGTGTTCGTAGGCACAAAAATCTGAACGAACTTCTCCTTCTTCATGACAACGCAAGACCTCACACAAGTCTTCGCACCCGAGAGCAGCTCACAAAACTTCAGTGGACTGTTCTTCCTCATGCACGCTACAGCCCCGATCTCCTACCGTCGGATTTCCATATGTTTGTCCCAATGAAGGACGCAATCCGTGGGAGGCACTACGCGGATGATGAAGAAGTTATTGATGCAGTACGACGTCGGCTCCGACATCGACCAGTGGAATGGTACCGTGCAGGCATACAGGCCCTCATTTCAAGGTGGCGTAAGGCCGTAGCATTGAATGGAGATTACGTTGAAAAATAGTGTTGTGTAGCTAATAGATTGGGGAATAACCTGGTGTATTTCAATGCTGAATAAAACAACCCCTGTTTCAGAAAAAAATGTGTTGCATTACTTATTGAACTGCCCTCGTAGTTGCCGATGTCGTCGTGTTAACATTCGCACATGCATAGGTCGTCGCCTTCATTAGGAGTGTTCGGTACACTGTTTGGTCAGACACTTGTACTCTGCCCAGCATTAAAAGCTGACATTAGTTCCTCACAGTTCGCTGCCTGCCCTGTTTTACCAGTCTCTCCAGCCTACGTTGTCTGACATCTGTAATGACGGGTGACCACGACGTCTGGACGTGGTTTTACCTCGGTTTCGCCATGTGTTGAAGACATTCGCCACAGCATTCCTCGAACACCCGATAACAGTACGGAACACTCTTGTCGACCCTTCGCACCATCAGCATGTGCCCTCAGTCAGACAGACAGACCATGTGCCTTGCCCATTCTGTACATGGACAGTAGGCTCACTCATGCTACGTGCACGGTGCGTGTGTGTCTGGCTGCCAGTCATTCCCCGCCAGGTGACGCTGCTATCCCCTTGATGCAGCTATGTCGTAGGTCGGTGGTCATATTGTTCTGGCTTATCAATGTACACTCCTGGAAATTGAAATAAGAACACCGTGAATTCATTGTCCCAGGAAGAGGAAACTTTATTGACACATTCCTGGGGCCAGATACATCACATGATCACACTGACAGAACCACAGGCACATACACACAGGCAACAGAGCATGCACAATGTCGGCACTAGTACAGTGTATATCCACCTTTCGCAGCAATGCAGGCTGCTATTCTCCCATGGAGACGATCGTAGAGATGCTGGATGAAGTCCTGTGGAACGGCTTGCCATGCCATTTCCACCTGGCGCCTCAGTTGGACCAGCGTTCGTGCTGGACGTGCAGACCGCGTGAGACGACGCTTCATCCAGTCCCAAACATGCTCAATGGGGGACAGATCCGGAGATCTTGCTGGCCAGGGTAGTTGACTTACACCTTCTAGAGCACGTTGGGTGGCACAGGATACAGGCGGACGTCCATTGTCCTGTTGGAACAGCAAGTTCCCTTGCCGGTCTAGGAATGGTAGAACGATGGGTTCGATGACGGTTTGGATGTACCGTGCAATATTCAGTGTCCCCTCGACGATCACCAGTGGTGTACGGCCAGTGTAGGAGATCGCTCCCCACACCATGATGCCGGGTGTAGGCCCTGTGTGCCTCGGTCGTATGCAGTCCTGATTGTGGCGCTCACCTGCACGGCGCCAAACACGCATACGACCATCATTGGCACCAAGACAGAAGCGACTCTCATCGCTGAAGACGACACGTCTCCATTCGTCCCTCCATTCACGCCTGTCGCGACACCACTGGAGACGGACTGCACGATGTTGGGGCGTGAGCGGAAGACGGCCTAACGGTGTGCGGGACCGTAGCCCAGCTTCATGGAGACGGTTGCGAATGGTCCTCGCCGATACCCCAGGAGCAACAGTGTCCCTAATTTGCTGGGAAGTGGCGGTGCGGTCCCCTACGGCACTGCGTAGGATCCTACGGTCTTGGCGTGCATCCGTGCGTCGCTGCGGTCCGGTCCCAGGTCGACGGGCACGTGCACCTTCCGCCGACCACTGGCGACAACATCGATGTACTGTGGAGACCTCACACCCCACGTGTTGAGCAATTCGGCGGTACGTCCACCCGGCCTCCCGCATGCCCACTATACGCCCTCGCTCAAAGTCCGTCAACTGCACATACGGTTCACGTCCACGCTGTCGCGGCATGCTACCAGTGTTAAAGACTGCGATGGAGCTCCGTATGCCACGGCAAACTGGCTGACACTGACGGCGGCGGTGCACAAATGCTGCGCAGCTAGCGCCATTCGACGGTCAACACCGCGGTTCCTGGAGTGTCCGCTGTGCCGTGCGTGTGATCATTGCTTGTACAGCCCTCTCGCAGTGTCCGGAGCAAGTATGGTGGGTCTGACACACCGGTGTCAATGTGTTCTTTTTTCCATTTCCAGGAGTGTATATTGTGACTTTAATGGCAACCTTTGCATGGGACGTTAAGTTCCTATTCTGACTGCTGTGTAGTGGGTGATGCCAGGAGGTGCCATATTAATACTCGGCGAGAACTTTCCAAATGATTTATCTGTTTCCACTACAGTGCCCCATTCACCTCGGTCTGCGTCACAGGGTCCCACAATGCAGCCAGTCGCGGTGGCCGTTCGGTTCTAGGAGCTGCAGTCGCAGGTTCGAATCCTGCCTCGGGCATGGGTGTGTGTGATGTCCTTAGGTTAGTTAGGTTTAAGTAGTTCTAAGTTCTAGGGGGCTGATTTTGACCACAGCAGTTGAGTCCCATAGTGCTCAGAGCCATTCTGAGCCCACAATGCTGAGACCACTACCGCAGCGACCCAGTGCAACGAGCCGCTGTGTGTCGGCCTTGTAGGACCACGTCATCAGGCCTGCACCTGCAGCCGGCTCAGCAGTCTTCTTCCCCATTGACTCAACACTACTCTGCTGGGAGCCGCCAAGCAGCCCGCTGCGTCCTTCCTTTCTGGCATAGCTGAGATCGCGGTGACCACCAGTGCTCGCAGTCCGGCATCCGAATCTGCAGCCCTCACCTTGGGATGCCTCCAGCGTGTGTTGGAAGCCAAGGCGACTGCCTGCGGTAGTGAGCTGTGGAGTGGCCTGCCACTGGCTGGCTGGCTACGGACCCCTCGTCGGCCTGAGAGGGTCGAACCAGCGACCCGCCATGGACTGGAATGCTGGCGCCCCATCTGCTGCTGTGTGTAGCTGGTGGTTTGACACGACCCGCCGCCCAGGAGAGATGCCACACTTGAATGACTCTCGTTAGAAAAAGGCACCAATTTATATGTGGCTATGCACCTCTGTTTTGCTAATGCGCCGCTCTGAATCACATACTCATCACACCTAGGTTGCGCCAGTGGGCCCCTTCTGCCTGTAGCTTGCGCCATGCAAACCGCTGTGTTTACTCTTTTCAGCGGTTCGACGGCCCTGTGGCCTCCATTCTATTTCGCAACCGCTGGTCAGCGTAACTTACTGTCAACAGGACCGCGCCTGGCTGGAACTTGTGCACTCAGAAATGCTGCACTGAATCTAACTTTCCTTATCCTGAATGGTGGTGCTGCTACAGCAGAGAGTCGCCGACTAATGGTGCGGCATGACACAGAATGCTGCAGGGATATTGCACGGTTCAACGAGCTGACCAAATGGAGACCTACAGTGAAACCCTTACAAACCCTGACAGGTGTTGATAACACACTCTCGCACGACGACGTGTCATCTCCGTATCTTTGACAGTGATAACTCAGTGGATGTTGTTCATGTCCTGCCTGCATTGGTAACAACACTTAACACGAACAACACCAATGCAAAGGGCGGCTGTTCTACCGGTCACAAAGAATTGCAACCCAAATGATTTACATATCCGCCGATGGTGTGTACTAGTGATGGGGAGCTCTTGAATGAGTCGTTCAAATGAACGCTTCACTCCTGTGAAGTGTGAACTAACCATTCAATTTCAATGAACTGGTACTTCAAACTCTTCACAGATAGCACACTCCACACTTTTTTTCTAGTTCACTCACTCTCTTCCCCTCTCCCTCTCCCTCTCCCTCACCCACGTCACTCCTCCTCCCATCACTTCACTCCTCCCTGTCCTGCCTGTCGACGAATCACGCGGTGTTAGTGGGGAACGATGGGTTTAGGACGGGTGGAGGAGGTGAGGGGTGAGGAGAAGGCAGCGTCAGCTGCTACCTGCAGTGCTGACATCATTACCCGTGACTATTTGTGCAGTTCAGTTATACTTCGCGTCTACGGGTAGCCTACCGTTGGCAGCGCTTGAAGACAAATGAATACTAAAGATAGAAACGAAGTGGCTATCTGTGTGAGCACGCACAGCAAACATGAAAATAAAAGGTTTGTTAATAACACTGAAAGAGGGATTTTACCTGAAATCGTACCAGTGACTACAGGTGACAGTTTACGTTTTGAATCTAGTGGGTTACTATTGTCAACAAAAATAATATCTACAGGAAAACTTCTGAATAATTACTTAACGTAGGTATATAGACTTTGTGACAGTGTTAAACATACTCATTCTATTTTGGATTAAATTTTAAAAGGAACATAAAATTGGACTGCATTTCGTTGGTAGCCCTATTTTTCAGTTCATGAATACAACAAATAATGTTTCATTTGGCAGATAAAGACTTTTTTGGGCGCTTCATGAGAAAATGTCGAGCAAGATTAAATGTAGTACCTTCTTTATATGTGACAGCCTTCTCTGTTTATCTTTCCTTTGTCCCCCCTTTTTTTTCTTTATTGTCATTTTGAAACCTGTATACAGGCAGGCCTGCAGCAGCATACTACGCCGCTCTTTGGCCGCAGAGAAACACAAAAGATAGAAATGAAGACAATTAGAGAAAAAAGATGATGGACATATAAACGGAGCCAAACACTTTTTAAAATACAAGGTGCCGTTGACGGGCGTAAAGTCCAAGATAAAATTGTTCAGACACTTGGACACAGACAGAAACGCCCTTTGTCCCCTTCGACCATGCTGTATTTAAGATAACTCAGACGCTGTAAGAGCGTAAAACGTTGCGTGCACGTTACTCCATAGTTCGGCCATCTGTTGGTAAAATTGTGAAGTATTACGACGCTTTATTGTACGAGCGAGGCGAAGCGAGCGTAGCAGCGGCTGAGCGGCGAACTGGGCAACTTCGCCAGGCTCCCGCACTTCACGAATGAACTACTTCATTTGAACGCTTCACGGCAAAGAGTGAAATGAATGAAGTAGTTCACGGGAATGAACGAGTTCGACCCACCCCTAGTGTGTACGTGTACTACCTTCACATCTGACAATATCTTGAAGATGCTTCATCTTTTTTGTCAAGCATTAAATTTTGCATGGGATTTTCGGCTCAGTTTTTCAAAGAACAGCCTACGTGAGTTAATTCAGCAGTCATCTCTGAAACGCCACTCCATGCAACGCGGCATCGACCATTAGATGTCACAAGAGGGGAGCCCGCCAGTATAAAAGGAAGCAGGGAGTACCGTTTTGGCAGTACAGAAGCAATAACAGCAGACTGGATAGAAGAGGAGAGCTGAGTGACTTCTAACGTGGACTAGTCCTTGAATGACAACTAAGTAATAAATTCATCAGGTACAATAGAATCCTCTTAAAGCTGCCCAGGTCGACAGTTGGTGAGGTGATTGTGAAGTGGAACACTAAGGAACAACCACGACTAAACCAAGACCAGGCTGCCCTCATGAACTGGCAAACAAGGACGGTCGATCACTGTGGAGAGTGGTTGTAATCACACGAAATCAGTGGAAGAAGTCACTCACGAGTTCCAAATTTCTACCAGCAGCCCGACTAGCTAGGTAGTTGAAAAGAATGAGGTACAATGGTCGAGCAAATCCACGTAGTCCACACAAATCTGCAGTTAATGTTAAGCGACGCTTGAGGTGGTGGAAAGAGCGATGCTGCTGGAAGGTGTACATCTGTACCTTCCTCCCTCGCGTATTTCGTCAGTTTGTATCTGTCCTTTTAGTAAGAAAGGATGACATAAAAAGAGTGCAGTGATTTTTACCAGATGATCCCGTCAAAGATATACTATTTGGATATGGGATATCAGATTAGTGATTGTAATAACATTTAGCTCAAATGGGAGGAACAGATGTAAAGACGCACCTTATTTAAGCAACGGCGTAAGTGCATGGGAATGGCTGGAAGACCTGTAATCTTATCGAGAAAATATTAGCTGTTGTGCCATTACCTGTTTAACAAAGCGATGCAGGCAGTCTGAATCTGTAATGACAAACATCGATAATTATTTAACATAGTAATAATTAATGTTAGTTAAATTATTAGAACAACTGGTTGAATTAACTTAAATATATTTCACGATATCTACGTAAATATTATACGTTATAAAATGGTTTTCGCATATACACTCCTGGAAATTGAAATAAGAACACCGTGAATTCATTGTCCCAGGAAGGGGAAACTTTATTGACACATTCCTGGGGTCAGATACATCACATGATCACACTGACAGAACCACAGGCACATAGACACAGGCAACAGAGCATGCACAATGTCGGCACTAGTACAGTGTATATCCACCTTTCGCAGCAATGCAGGCTGCTATTCTCCCATGGAGACGATCGTAGAGATGCTGGATGTAGTCCTGTGGAACGGCTTGCCATGCCATTTCCACCTGGCGCCTCAGTTGGACTAGCGTTCGTGCTGGACGTGCAGACCGCGTGAGACGACGCTTCATCCAGTCCCAAACATGCTCAATGGGGGACAGATCCGGAGATCTTGCTGGCCAGGGTAGTTGACTTACACCTTCTAGAGCACGTTGGGTGGCACGAGATACATGCGGACGTGCATTGTCCTGTCGGAACAGCAAGTTCCCTTGCCGGTCTAGGAATGGTAGAACGATGGGTTCGATGACGGTTTGGATGTACCGTGCACTATTCAGTGTCCCCTCGACGATCACCAGTGGTGTACGGCCAGTGTAGGAGATCGCTCCCCACACCATGATGCCGGGTGTTGGCCCTGTGTGCCTCGGTCGTATGCAGTCCTGATTGTGGCGCTCACCTGCACGGCGCCAAACACGCATACGACCATCATTGGCACCAAGGCAGAAGCGACTCTCATCGCTGAAGACGACACGTCTCCATTCGTCCCTCCATTCACGCCTGTCGCGACACCACTGGAGGCGGGCTGCACGATGTTGGGGCGTGAGTGGAAGACGGCCTAACGGTGTGCGGGACCGTAGCCCAGCTTCATGGAGACGGTTGCGAATGGTCCTCGCTGATACCCCAGGAGCAACAGTGTCCCTAATTTGCTGGGAAGTGGCGGTGCGGTCCCCTACGGCACTGTGTAGGATCCTACGGTCTTGGCGTGCATCCGTGCGTCGCTGCGGTCCGGTCCCAGGTCGACGGGCACGTGCACCTTCCGCCGACCACTGGCGACAACATCGATGTACTGTGGAGACCTCACGCCCCACGTGTTGAGCAATTCGGCGGTACGTCCACCCGGCCTCCCGCATGCCCACTATACGCCCTCGCTCAAAGTCCGTCAACTGCACATACGGTTCACGTCCACACTGTCGCGGCATGCTACCAGTGTTAAAGACTGCGATGGAGCTCCGTATGCCACGGCAAACTGGCTGACACTGACGGCGGCAGTGCACAAATGCTGCGCAGCTAGCGCCATTCGACGGCCAACACCGCGGTTCCTGGTGTGTCCGCTGTGCCGTGCGTGTGATCATTGCTTGTACAGCCCTCTCGCAGTGTCCGGAGCAAGTATGGTGGGTCTGACACACCGGTGTCAATGTGTTCTTTTTTCCATTTCCAGGAGTGTATAATGGAAAAGGCGTCTAGTCGTAACTAGAGGTAAAACAGGAGTGTATCTCCTTCGCGCTAGCAAGGGAGACCTGAAACAATCATTCATTGTTTAAATAAAATATACCACCAAATTAGTTACAGGTTCTTAAACACAGCTCATCACTGCATTATCGATATGAGTGTGTTACAAGTCGATCACTGGAAACGCGTGATTTGAATTGAAGAAGCGTACTAAACCCTTTGGCAATCCGATGGACATATTTGGCTCTGGCGAATGTCTGGAGAACATTACCTGCCGTCCTGTTTAGCACCAGCAGTGCATAACTGAGAAGACGTTTTCAGTGGTTAGGGTGTGGTCCCCTTATTGTGCTTAGGAAAACGCGTAAGTGTGGAAGAATATTAACATACACTAGTACCCGGATAACCCCAAAAACATAAGTTTTTCATATGTGCTGCCACCTACTGCCAGGTACTCCATATCAGCAACATCAGTAGTCATTAGATATCGTGAGAGAGCAGAATGGGGCGCTCCGCGGAAATCACGGACTTCGAACGTGGTCAGTCATTGGGTGTCTGTATGCGAGATTTTCACACTTCTAAACATCCCTAGGTCCACTGTTTCCGGTGCGATAGTGAAGCAGAAACGTGAAGGGGCACGTACAGCACAAAAGCGTACAGGCGGACCTCGTGTGTTGACTGGCAGAGACGGCCGATAGTTGAATAGGTTCGTAATGTGTAATAGGCAGACATCTATCCAGACCATTACACAGGAATTCCAAACTGCATTAGGATCCACAGCAAGTACTATGACAGTTAGGCGGGAGATGAGAAAACTTGAATTTCATGGTCGAGCGACTGCTCATAAGCCCCACATCACGCCCGTAAATGCCAAATGACACCTCGCTTGGTGTAAGGAACGTAAACACTGGACGATTGAACAGCGGAAAAACGTTCTGTGGAGTGACGAATCACGGTACACAATGTGGCGATCCGATTGCAGGATGTGGGTATGGCGAATGGCTAGTGAACGTCATCAGCCAGCATATGTAGTGCTAAAAGTAAAATTCGGAGGCGGTGGTGTTATCGTGTGGTCGTGTTTTTCATGGAGGGGGATTGCACCCCTTGTTGTTTTACGTGGCACTATCACGGTACAGGCCTACATTGATGTTTTAAGCACATTCTTGCTTCCCACTGTTGAAGAGTAATTCGGGGATGGCGATTGCATCTTTCAACACGATCGAGCACCTGTTCATAATGCACGCCCTGTGCGGAGTGGTTACACGACAATAACATTCCTGTAGTGGACTGGCGTACACAGAGTTCTGACCTGAATCCTATAGAACACATTTGGGATGTTTTGGAACGCCGAATTCATGCTAGGCCTCACAGAACGATATCGATACCTCTCCTTAGTGCAGCACCCCGTGAAGAATGGCTACCATTCTCCAAGAAACCTTGAAGCACCTGAATGAACGTATACCTGCGAGAGTGGAAGCTGCATCAAGGCTAAGGGTGGGCCAACACCATATTGTATCTCAGCATTACCGATGGAGGGCGCCACCAACTTGTAAGTCATTTTCAGCCAGGTGTTTGGATACTTTTGATCACATAGTGTACTTTACAGCACTACGTATCACTTACAGTAGAGGAACAGTTTGGAGACGGTAAGAATACACCCTGTCATAAGGCAGCATCTGTGGGGCAATGGTTTGTGGATAGTAACATTCCTGAAATGGAGTGGCTCGCCTAGAGTCCCGACCTGTGCCCAGTGGGATACCTTTAGAATGAATCAGAATATCGACTTCACTCCAGACCCCAGCGCCCAACACCAGTACTTTCTATGTTTGGCTGTCATTCCTCTACAAGACATTCAGACATCTCATTGAAAGCATCCCCAGCAGAACTGAAGCCGAGCTGTGGACACAACACCCATTAACGCCGGCTAATAAGTGTCCAGACACTTTTGATTAGATAGTGTGTAGTGTGTAAGGAAAATTTTTTCAGGTATACCTTTCATGTGAATTTCGTTCGCAAGCTGCGTATTTCCTTTTTTTGTCTCCAAAGGAATGCCGATAATATCTCGCAGCACACTGATGAAATATAATGTAAGTAAAATGTTCTTAAAACTATGTAGGAAAAGGAGGGAATATGAGTTAAGTTTTTGTTTTTTCGTTTTTCATGCCGCAACCAAATGTTGATCATACACGCTGGAGAGAGAGAGAGGTAGAGAGAGACAGAGAGAGGGGCGCTCTGTGACAGACGAGGGTATTACCATCTGCTGTGAACAACGAGAACTTCATAAAGAGACCATGGTCTGCCGGCAAGAGTGACATCTGTGAGTGAAACAATTTAAACTCGACCAGTGAGGTGCAAGTGTGAAGCAGTGTCCATGTAATGCTGAAGATACGGGGTTCTTTACCTTTTTCTACGAACAATTAGAGTATTATTAATTTTCCTTTTTCTTGGTGGACAAAAGGGTTGTTCTCAACTCTTCTGCAATAATCGCAGAGAGATTTGTTCGTAAAAAATAAAATGCTAAGAGGTAGATGAAATATAAGATAGACTCTCTAAAGAAAAATATTTATAATGGAACATTGTTCCATTGTAAACGTCAACACTGTGTTGTTGTTGTTGTTGTGGTCTTCAGTCCTGAGATTGGTCTGATGCAGCTCTCCATGCAACTCTATCCTCTGCAAGCTTCATCATCTCCCAGTACCTACCGCAGCCTACATCCTTCTGAATCTGCTTAGTGTATTCATCTCTTGGTCTCCCTCTACGATTTTTACCCTCCACGCTGCCCTCCAATACTAAACTGGTGATCCCTTGATGCCTCAGAACATGTCCTACCAACCGATCCCTTCTTCTAGTCAAGTTGTGCCACAAACTTCTCTTCTTCCCAATCCTATTCAGTACTTCCTCAATAGTTATGTGATCTACCCATCTAATCTTCAGCATTATTCTGTAGCACCACATTTCAAAAGCTTCTATTCTCTTCTTGTCCAAACTATTTATCGTCCATGTTTCACTTCCATACATGGCTACACTCCATACAAATACTTTCAGAAATGACTTCCTCACACTTAAATCTATACTCGATGTTAACAAATTTCTCTTCTTCAGAAACGCTTTCCTTGCCACTGCAAGTCTACATTTTATATCCTCTCTACTTCGACCATCATCAGTTATTTTGCTCCCCAAATAGCAAAACTTCTTTACTACTTTAAGTGTCTCATTTCCTAATCTAATTCCCTCAGCATCGCCCGACTTAATTCGACTACATTCCATTATCCTCGTTTTGCTTTTGTTGATGTTCATCTTATATCCTCCTTTCAAGACACTATCCATTCCGTTCAACTGCTCTTCCAAGTCCTTTGCTGTCTCTGATACAATTACAATGTCATCGGCGAACCTCAATGTTTTTATTTATTCTCCATGGATTTTAATACCTACTCCGAATTTTTCTTTTGTTTCCTTCACTGCTTGCTCAATATACAGATTGAATAACATCGGGGATAGGCTACAGCCCTGTCTCACTCCCTTCCCAACCACTGCTTCCCTTTCATGCTCCTCGACTCTTATAACTGCCATCTGGTTTCTGTACAAATTGTAAATAGCCTTTCGCTCCCTGTATTTTACCCCTGCCACCTTCAGAATTTGAAAGAGAGTATTCCAATCAACATTGTCAAAAGCTTTCTCTAAGTCTACAAATGCTAGATACGTAGGTTTGCCCTTCCTTAGTCTAGCTTCTAAGATGAGTCGTAGGGTCAGTATTGCCTCACGTGTTCCAACATTTCTACGGAAACCAAACTGATCGATCGGCTTCTACTAGTTTTTCCATTCTTCTGTAAAGAATTCGCGTTAGTATTTTGCAGCTGTGACTTATTAAACTGATAGTTCGGTAATTTTCACATCCGTCAACACCTGCTTTCTTTGGGATTGGAATTATTATATTCTTCTTGAAGTCTGAGGGTATTTCGCCTGTTTCATACATCTTGCTCACCAGATGGTAGAGTTTTGTCAGGACTGGCTCTCCCAAGGCCGTCAGTAGTTCCAATGGAATGTTGTCTACTCCGGGGGCCTTGTTTCGACTCAGGTCTATCAGTGCTCTGTCAAACTCTTCACGCAGTATCGTATCTCCCATTTCATCTTCATCTACATCCTGTTCCTTTTCCATAATATTGTCCTCAAGTACATCGCCCTTGTATAGACCTTCTATATACTCCTTCCACCTTTCTGCTTTCCCTTCTTTGCTTAGAACTGGGTTTCCATCTGAGCTCTTGATGTTCATGCAAGTGGTTCTCTTATCTCCAAAGGCCTCTTTAATTTTCCTGTAGGCAATATCTATCTTACCCCTAGTGAGATAAGCCTCTACATCCTTACATTTGTCCTCTAGCCATCCCTGCTTAGCCATTTTGCACTTCCTGTCGATCTCATTTTTGAGACGTTTGTATTCCCTTTTGCCTGTTTCATTTACTGCATTTTTATATTTTCTCCTTTCATCAATTAAATTCAATATACTGTTACCCAAGGATTTCTACTAGCCCTCGTCTTTTTACCTACTTGATCCTCTGCTGCCTTCACTACTTCATACCTCAAAGCTACCCATTCTTCTTCTACTGTATTTCTTTCCCCCATTCCTGTCAATTGTTCCCTTATGCTCTCCCTGAAACTCTGTACAACCTCTGGTACTTTCAGTTTATCCAGGTCCCATCTCTTTAAATTCCCACCTTTTTGCAGTTTCTTCAGTTTTAATCTATAGGTCATAACCAACAGATTTTGGTCAAAGTCCACATCTACCCCTGGAAATGTCTTACAATTTAAAACCTGGTTCCTAAATCTCTGTCTTACCATTAGATAATCTATCTGAAACCTGTCAGTATCTCCAGGCTTCTTCCATGTATACAGCCTTCTTTTATGATTCTTGAACCAAGTGTTAGCTACGATTAAGTTGTGCTCTGTGCCAAATTCTACCAGGCGGCTTCCTCTTTCATTTCTTAGTTCCAATCCATATTCACCTACTACGTTTCCTTCTCTCCCTTTTCCTACTACCGAATTCCAGTCACCCATGACTATTAAATTTTCGTCACCCTTCACTATCTGAATAATTTCTCTTATTTCATCATACATTTCTTCAATTTCTTCGTCATCTGCAGAGGGCATATAAACTTGTACTGATGTAGTAGGCGTGGGCTTCGTATCTGTCTTGGCCACAATAACGCGTTCACTATGCTGTTTGTAGTAGCTTACCCGCATTCCTATTTTCCTATTCATTAGTAAACCTACTCCTGCATTACCCCTATTTGATTTTGTGTTTATAACTCTGTAGTCACCTGACCAGAAGTCTTGTTCCTCCTGCCACCGAACTTCACTAATTCCCACTATATCTAACTTTAACCTATCCATTTCCCTTTTTAAATTTTCCAACCTACCTGCCTCATTACGGGATCTGACATTCCATGCTCCGATCCGTAGAATGCCAGTTTTCTTTCTCCTGATAACGACATCCTCCTGGGTAGTCCCCGCCCGGAGATCCGAATGGGGGACTATTTTACCTCAGGAATATTTTACCCAAGAGGACGCCATCATCATTTAACCATACAGTAAAGCTGCATGCCCTCGGGAAAAATCACGGCCGTAGTTTCCCCTTGCTTTCAGCCATTCGCAGTACCAGCACAGCAAGGCCGTTTTGGTTAGTGTTACAAGGCCAGATCAGTCAATCATCCAGACTGTTGCCCCTGCAACTACTGAAAAGGCTGCTGCCCCTCTTCAGGAACCACACGTTTGTCTAGCCTCTCAACAGATACCCCACCGTTGTGGTTGACCTACGGTACGGCCATCTGTATCGCTGAGGCACGCAAGCCTTCCCACCAACGGCAAGGTCCATGGTTCATGGGGGGCAACACTGTGTAAGTTATTTGAAATACATACATTCATTTTCAGTGTCCGTATTTCAGCCTGCCATTTTTCTTTAAAGAACTGAATTATTGTTTTTAGCGAATAATATTTCTAATGTTGTTGTTGGTTGTAAATCGGGGCATATTGCACTAACTTGGGGACCGATTCCGCCTCTGTTTTCAGAAAGCAGCGTGGCTTGGCGTCTATTCATCAAGTAAGTAAAATAAAAAACATTTGACGAGAGCCGATCGCAGGTTCGACTTGAACTGTCGTAGTGGCGATTTAGCAATAGTAATTCTGGCCTCCTAGCATGTGATGCGGCAGATGCGATATATATATATATATATATATTTTCCTTTATTGAATTTCGATTCCCCCCCGAAGGGGGCGGGCTGGCAGCAGCTTAGTATGCCGCTCGTCAGCCTACAGACTTTGTTAGAATGATGAAGAGAATAAATAATAAAAACAGGCGATAAAATCGGAGACTTAAAGAGTAACATGGCGAAAAGAAATCGTGGAACTTAAAACAAAGAACAAAGGGATGATGACGCTATGAAAATACATACAAAGCAGACAGGTAAAACAATAGACAGACAATTAAAAACACACGGCGACAGTCTGGTTTCTGTTCGCAAAAGACATAAAATTCACACCCAGCGACAGCATGGTTTCTGTTCGCAACATGAGAAAGACGAACAACACTGAACAGTCACTGGAACACTGCACTAAAAAGTTGGCAAATGTGACATACCACAGCCGAGAGCAGGTGGGGGGAAACTGGACAGATGATGGGAAAATAAAAAAAGGATGGAGGATGAGGACCCATAAGAGGGGTGGGGGGGGGGCGATGGGCAGACGCGACAGGGAGTGGGGTAGGCATAGGAGGGGAATACAAAAGGACTCGGGGGGGGGGGGAAGGGAGGTAGGGAGAGGTTTAGTGGGGAGAAAACAGGATGGAAGGGGGGAAGAGGGAGCCCAGGGAAAGGACAGAGGAAAGGAGGGGGAGTGAGGATCAGAGTTGATAGGAGGGATAAATGGAGGGAGAGAGGGCATCATCTGGGAGGGGGAGTTGACGGAAGCCACCTTGGGAAAGGAGATGGAGGGTGCAGAGATGGAGGGTAGGGGGGACACAACGGTGAAGACGTGGCAGGGGGCGGGGATGGGAGAGGAGAGGAGCAACCAGGGAGTGAGGGGGTTCAAGACGGCGGGTGGTGCAGAGGATGCGGATATGTTCGAGGAATAGGAGCAGATGGGGGAAAGGAATGAGATCATAGAGGATCCGCGTGGGGGCGGGAGGCGTGTATGGAAGGCAAGGCGGAGTGCATGACGCTCAAGGATCTGGAGGGACTTATAGAATTGGGGGGGGGGGGGGGCAGATATCCAGGCAGGACTGGCATAACAGAGGATGGGACGGATTAAGGATTTGCAGGTGTGGAGGATGGTAGAGGGGTGCAACCCCCATGTCCGGCCAGAGAGGAGTTTGAGGAGGCGGAGGCAGTTGTGGACTTTGGATCGGTTGGAGCGGAGATGAGGGATCCAGGTGAGGTGACGGTCAATGGTGAGGCCAAGGTAGGTGAGGGTGGGGGTGAGGCGGACAGGACGGGCGCAGACAGTAAGGGAGAAATCCAGGAGCTGGAAGGAGCAAGTGGTACGACCTACGATGATTGCCTGGGTCTTGGAAGGGTTGAGTTTCAGGAGCCACTGGTTACACCATGCAGCAAAAAGGTCAAGGTGAGTCTGGAGAAGGCGTTGGGACCGTTGGAGGGTAGGAGCGAGGGCGAGGAATGCGGTGTCATCAGCATATTGCAAGAGGTGTACTGGAGGGGGGGTTGGGGCATATCTGCCGTGTACAGGAGGTAGAGGAGAGGGGAGAGGACAGAGCCCTGGGGCACACCTGCAGAGGGGTAGAAGGTGTGGGAATTGGCATTATGGATGGTAACATAGGAGGGGCGGTGGGAGAGGAAGGAGGCCACCAGACGGATGTAGTTGATAGGAAGGGTGTAGGTTTGGAGTTTAAACAAGGGACCGGGATGCCAGACACGGTCATAGGCCTTTTCGAGGTCAAGGGAGACAAAAATGGCGGAGCGATGGGAGTTAAGCTGGAGGGAGAGGAGATGAGTGAGGTGGAGGAGTTGGTCATCAGCAGAGAAGGAAGGTCGAAAGCCACATTGGGTGTTTGGGAGGAGGTGGTTTTGGCAGAGGTGGTGATGGGTGCGCCGGGAAAGGATGGATTCCAAGAGCTTGCTGAACACCGATGTGAGACAGATAGGACGATAGGAAGAGGCATCAGATGGAGGCTTGTTGGGTTTGGAGAACATCAGGATACGGGAGGGTTTCCACAGGTTGGGATAAAAGCCAGTGGCAAGGATGACATTGTAGAGGGTGCCAAGCATTGAAAGGAAGGAGGGAGGGCAGTGTTTGTGGTGGCAGTAGGTAGCGCAGTCGTAGCCGGGAAGCTAGGAGGAAGGGGAGGAACAGAGGTATTCGTACGATCCATGACATCAGAGAAGAGGGAATAATCAAAGTGGGGATCATCTGGGATGGAAAAAACATCAGACAGGTGGGAGGCAAAGTGGTTGGCCTTACCGAGGTTGTCCGGAAAGGGACGGTCATTAAGGAGGAGAGGGTACTGGGGGGTGGGGCGGTTCCCAGTAAGGCGCTGATGCGATATACGTCTGTGTAAAACTTAAATATGTGTTGTCTCTCTACAATGTTCGGGATGCAGCTTGTTAGAGAGTAAAGCAGCCACTATAATTCCAAAAAAAGAGGAAGTATTTATCGTGAAACACAGCGCATAACTTCATTACCTTGCCAACCGCAAAATCGCCTTACTTACAATTTTAAAGTATCTGTACTTTTCAGTGTATACAGGGTGGTCCATTGATCGTGACCGGGCCAAATATCTCACGAAATAAACGTCAAGCTTGTCTAGCTTGAAGGGGGAAACCAGATGGCGCTATGGTTGGCTCACTAGATGGCCCTGCCATAGGTCAAACGGATATCAACTGCGTTTTTTGAAATAGGAACCCCCATTTTTTATTACACATTCGTGTAGTAAGTAAAGAAATATGAATGTTTTAGTTGGACCACTTTTTTCGCTTGCCTTGGTGCAAGTCTTACTTCATTCGACGGCACATTGGGCGACCTGCGCACCGGGTGGGGATGAAATGATGATGATAAGGACAACACAACACTCAGTCCCTGAGCGGAGAAAATCCCCGACCCAGCCGAGAATCGAACCCGGGCCCGTTGGACGGCAATCCGTCACGCTGACCATCTTTTTTTCTTTTTAATATATAATTTTTTTCGCTTTTGTTCGTTGCACCTGCTCATGGCAGACGTCGTAAGACATCCGTTTAAGTTCGTTGTTGATCAATTAACTCAGTTTTTTTAATTACAGACGACAGCTAACCCTCTGACCGAACACGCTGAGCTACCATGCCGGCTTTTCATTTTGTTCGCTTTTGTTCGTTGCATCTGCTCGGGGCGGACGTCATAAGACATCCGTTTAAGCTCGTTGTTGATCGATTAACTCAGTCTTTTTAATTACAGACGACAGCTAACCCTCTGACCGAACACGCTGAGCTAGCGTGCCGGCTTTTCATTTTGTTCGCTTTTGTTCATTGCATCTGCTTGGGGCGGACGTCGTAAGACGTCCGTTTAAGTTCATTGTTGATCGATTAACTCAGTTTTTTTAATTACAGACGACAGCTAACCCTCTGACCGAACACGCTGAGCTAGCGTGCCGGCTTTTCATTTTGTTCCCTTTTGTTCATTGCATCTGCTCGGGGCGGACGTCGTAAGACATCCGTTTAAGTTCGTTGTTGATCGATTAACTCAGTTTTTTTTTTGTATTACAGAGGGCAGCTAACCCTCTGACCGAACACGCTGAGCTACCGTGCCTTCTTTTCATTTTGTTCCCTTTTGTTCGTTGCATCTGCTCGGGGCGGACGTCGTAAGACATCCGTTTAAGTTCGTTGTTGATCGATTAACTCAGTTTTTTTAATTACAGACGACAGCTAACCCTCTGACTGAACACGCTGAGCTACCGTGCCGGCTTTTCATTTTGTTCCCTTTGGTTCGTTGCATCTGCTCGGGGCGGACGTCGTAAGACATCCGTTTAAGTTCGTTGTTGATCGATAAACTCAGTTTTTTTAATTACAGACGACAGCTAACCCTCTGACCGAACACGCTGAGCTACCATGCCGGCTTTTCATTTTGTTCCCTTTTGTTCATTGCATCTGCTCGGGGCGGACGTCGTAAGACATCCGTTTAAGTTCGTTGTTGATCGATTAACTCAGTTTTTTTTGTATTACAGAGGGCAGCTAACCCTCTGACCGAACACGCTGAGCTACCGTGCCTTCTTTTCATTTTGTTCCCTTTTGTTCGTTGCATCTGCTCGGGGCGGAGGTCGTAAGACATCCGTTTAAGTTCGTTGTTGATCGATTAACTCAGTTTTTTTTTTGTATTACAGAGGGCAGCTAACCCTCTGATCGAACGCGCTGAGCTACCGTGCCGGCTATTCATTTTGTTCCCTTTTGTTCGTTGCATCTGCTCGGGGCGGACGTCGTAAGACATCCGTTTAAGTTCGTTGTTGATCGATTAACTCAGTTTTTTTAATTACAGACGACAGCTAACCCTCTGACTGAACACGCTGAGCTACCGTGCCGGCTTTTCATTTTGTTCCCTTTGGTTCGTTGCATCTGCTTGGGGCGGACGTCGTAAGACATCCGTTTAAGTTTGTTGTTGATCGATTAACTCAGTTTTTTTAATTACAGACGACTGCTAACCCTCTGACCGAACACGCTGAGCTACCATGCCGGCTTTTCATTTTGTTCCCTTTTGTTCGTTGCATCTGCTCGGGGCGGACGTCGTAAGACATCCGTTTAAGTTCGTTGTTGATCGATTAACTCAGTTTTTTTTGTATTACAGAGGGCAGCTAACCCTCTGACCGAACACGCTGAGCTACTGTGCCTTCTTTTCATTTTGTTCCCTTTTGTACGTTGCATCTGCTCGGGGCGGACATCCGTTTAAGTTCGTTGTTGATCGATTAACTCAGTTTTTTTAATTACAGACGACAGCTAACCCTCTGACTGAACACGCTGAGCTACTGTGCCGGCTTTTCATTTTGTTCCCTTTGGTTCGTTGCATCTGCTTGGGGCGGACGTCGTAAGACATCCGTTTAAGTTTGTTGTTGATCGATTAACTCAGTTTTTTTAATTACAGACGACTGCTAACCCTCTGACCGAACACGCTGAGCTACCATGCCGGCTTTTCATTTTGTTCCCTTTTGTTCGTTGCATCTGCTCGGGGCGGACGTCGTAAGACATCCGTTTAAGTTCGTTGTTGATCGATTAACTCAGTTTTTTTTGTATTACAGAGGGCAGCTAACCCTCTGACCGAACACGCTGAGCTACTGTGCCTTCTTTTCATTTTGTTCCCTTTTGTACGTTGCATCTGCTCGGGGCGGACATCCGTTTAAGTTCGTTGTTGATCGATTAACTCAGTTTTTTTAATTACAGACGACAGCTAACCCTCTGACTGAACACGCTGAGCTACCGTGCCGGCTTTTCATTTTGTTCCCTTTGGTTCGTTGCATCTGCTTGGGGCGGACGTCGTAAGACATCCGTTTAAGTTTGTTGTTGATCGATTAACTCAGTTTTTTTAATTACAGACGACTGCTAACCCTCTGACCGAACACGCTGAGCTACCATGCCAGCTTTTCATTTTGTTCCCTTTTGTTCGTTGCATCTGCTCGGGGCGGACGTCATAAGACATCCGTTTAAGTTCGTTGTTGATCGATTAACTCAGTTTTTCTTGTATTACAGAGGGCAGCTAACCCTCTGACCGAACACGCTGAGCTACTGTGCCTTCTTTTCATTTTGTTCCCTTTTGTACGTTGCATCTGCTCGGGGCGGACATCCGTTTAAGTTCGTTGTTGATCGATTAACTCAGTTTTTTTAATTACAGACGACAGCTAACCCTCTGACTGAACGCGCTGAGCTACCGTGCCGGCTTTTCATTTTGTTCCCTTTGGTTCGTTGCATCTGCTTGGGGCGGACGTCGTAAGACATCCGTTTAAGTTTGTTGTTGATCGATTAACTCAGTTTTTTTAATTACAGACGACTGCTAACCCTCTGACCGAACACGCTGAGCTACCATGCCGGCTTTTCATTTTGTTCCCTTTTGTTCGTTGCATCTGCTCGGGGCGGACGTCGTAAGACATCCGTTTAAGTTCGTTGTTGATCGATTAACTCAGTTTTTTTTGTATTACAGAGGGCAGCTAACCCTCTGACCGAACACGCTGAGCTACTGTGCCTTCTTTTCATTTTGTTCCCTTTTGTACGTTGCATCTGCTCGGGGCGGACATCCGTTTAAGTTTGTTGTTGATCGATTAACTCAGTTTTTTTAATTACAGAGGGGAGCTAACCCTCTGACCGAACACGCTGAGCTACCGTGCCGGCACCACTCAGCTATCGGTGCGGATAACAGTGCAGTGACCGACGGCTTTCACCTACCGACCGAGAGCAGAGGCTTTTGCGAAGAGCTATCAGTGCTAACAAACAAGGAACACTGTTTCAAATAGCCACATAAATCAATGTGATGTGTATGACGAATGTATTTGGTGGGACAGTGTGGCGAAATATGTCGTTATCACGTCAATTGGATCATCGACGACTGGGAAACCATGGCTTCATCAGAAGTGTAGCGATTTCAGTTGGTAAGAGCTGATGGTAGTGTTCCAGTGCGGTGCAGAGCCCACGATGCCATGGAACCAAGTTGTCAAGAAGGCACAGTGCAAGCTGACGGTAGCTCCGTAATGTTATAGACTGTGTTTACATGGAATGGACAGGGTCCTCAGGTTCAATTGAACCGATCATTGGCTGGAAACAGTTATGTTCGGCTGCTTGGAGACCATTTGCAGTCATTAATGGACTTCATGTTCGCAAATAGCGACGGAATTTTTATGGATGGCAATGCGCCATGTCACCGTGCCACAATTGTTCGAAGAACATTCTGAACAATTCAGCCGAATGATTTGGCCACCAGATTTCCCGACGTGGACCCAAATGAACATTTATGGGACCTAATCGAGAGGTCAGTTCGTGCACTTTCACAATTTATGGACGGCTATAAAGGCTGCGTGCCTCAGTATTCCTGCAGGGCACTTCCAACGACTTACTGAGTCCGTGCCACTTCGAGCTGCTGAACTTTGGTGCTCAAAAGGAGGTCCTACACGATATTCGAAGGTATCCCATGATTTCTGTCACTTCAGTGTATTTAGATTTCTCGACCTGGGTGAATGACCATCCATTGTCTGGCCTATCGTTCATAACATCATATGCGTTCAAAAGCGCCATGAATGTAAAGTGTAACGACTACGTACGATGTGTGATGTGGGGCAGAAAGCACAAAATAATTACTTTTTTGACGTGACTAATTCAATGAGACCAAGGTTATATTCATGTGATGAATAACCACCTAATACTAAAAAGAAAGGCTTGTTCTCTGAGGGATTTGAGAGCTTTTCTTTCTTTTGGATGAAAAGAAACATGGGGAGCATGAAATACCCCGAAGCATATACTGAAATCTCTACAGTAACTGAAGCCCCAGCCTCTGCATAAAATATGCAACTGACTTGTTTTCCGCCTCTTAGGGCCAAAACTTTGGATGGTTTGTTTGGGAGTGTGACTATTCCCATTTCATCTACGTTATAAATATCAGTGGGTTTTTTGTAAATTGGCTCCAATAAAAAAATATTCGCCAACATGTACTTTATTAAAGATCCTGGTTCTTTGCCTGGCATTTGTCTCTGATAAAAGAATGTTGGGTGCCATTCTTGTCTGCCAGTTTATGCGTGAGTTTTCTTAGGTCATACAAAGTGGCTCCAAATAACCTTCCCTTTAAAAGTAACAAACGGTTAGCAAGCTCCAATCCATGTTCGGGTGTGAGTACTTTAGGATATCTTCCCAACTGTTTTTCTGCTGTCGGCTCAGATGTAAGCTTTTGCAACCGAGCTGTCTTCACTCTGTCCTCCAGACGCGATTGTGGCACACCACTGGTTTCAGTTGCCCGCTTGATAGCAGACATCATTGAATCCTGTGACCACTTTTTCCTGTCGGTCTTTCGTACGTAATTCCTTGCCACGGCTTCCTATAAAAAAGAGGCCAGTTTACTATCGTGGTTTTGTCCCTATAATACATTTTAAAGATATAACTAGGAAAATTGTTGATGTTTTTATTTCTTAACACTTAAAAAATTCTGGTTCAGGACTGTTGGCTGGCAGACAACATTTTATCCCTGACATGTAAAAACACCAGGAGAAAAAGTTTAAAAAACATTTAAAACATCAGAACACCCATGTATCGTAAGTATTCTTTAATGTTCGGGGCAAAATCTGGCGAAGCTAGTAGATCCGATTTTGCGCCACAGTGCAAGATTGAACAAAACATGACGTTGGAAAGTTAGCATTCACATTATGTGCATCATACAAACATTGAAATATACTGAAAAACATAATTGTTCGAAGAAGTTACTTAACTATTTTTTATTGAATACTGCTCCAAGAAGTGCAGACATCGGTGAAAATTTCAGCAAAAAATTTTAAAAATATCGAGAAGGAAAAGCAACAGGTGTTCGCTCATGACGGCTGAAAGGCGGTTTCTTCTAGTTCCGAGGGTTATCAGACAGATAGGAGGACCAGTCACGGAAATCTGAAGCCACTCGGTTTCATCCGCATATCCGATTTTACCCTACTTTCACCTACTAGGCACGTCTGAAGGAGTAGACTCTGCAGGCGATCTGGGGCTGTCTGAAACAGAAAAATATGTATTGGCAAATTGCGAATACGATAAGACATAAACTGTACACTTAATTGGTGACACAAGAGAATTTGTGCTGGATCGGGCGAGAACCGCATTTCCGGCTTATCGCGAGCGGTCGCCTTAACCCCTTCGGCTAGCCCACCCCCGCGGACTGAAACAAACTTCATTATTTCACTGTGTACACGTCCTGTAGTCGCACACTTACTGTAACTCTCGCAGAGAGAGAGAGACATTATTATTACAGTATTACAGCGCCTGTGTTATTCAGAATTACGATGCAAAGTCCGAAGGGCAAGCACTGCGGCAACTAAGTCGTTATGAAATACACTCCTGGAAATTGAAATAAGAACACCGTGAATTCATTGTCCCAGGAAGGGGAAACTTTATTGACACATTCCTAGGGTCAGATACATCACATGCTCACACTGACAGAACCACAGGCACATAGACACAGGCAACAGAGCATGCACAATGTCGGCACTAGTACAGTGTATATCCACCTTTCGCAGCAATGCAGGCTGCTATTCTCCCATGGAGACGATCGTAGAGATGCTGGATGTAGTCCTGTGGAACGGCTTGCCATGCCATTTCCACCTGGCGCCTCAGTTGGACCAGCGTTCGTGCTGGACGTGCAGACCGCGTGAGACGACGCTTCATCCAGTCCCAAACATGCTCAATGGGGGACAGATCCGGAGATCTTGCTGGCCAGGGTAGTTGACTTACACCTTCTAGAGCACGTTGGGTGGCACGGGATACATGCGGACGTGCATTGTCGTGTTGGAACAGCAAGTTCCCTTGCCGGTCTAGGAATGGTAGAACGATGGGTTCGATGACGGTTTGGATGTACTGTGCACTATTCAGTGTCCCCTCGACGATCACCAGTGGTGTACGGCCAGTGTAGGAGATCGCTCCCCACACCATGATGCCGGGTGTTGGCCCTGTGTGCCTCGGTCGTATGCAGTCCTGATTGTGGCGCTCACCTGCACGGCGCCAAACACGCATACGACCATCATTGGCATCAAGGCAGAAGCGACTCTCATCGCTGAAGACGACACGTCTCCATTCGTCCCTCCATTCACGCCTGTCGCGACACCACTGGAGGCGGGCTGCACGATGTTGGGGTGTGAGCGGAAGACGGCCTAACGGTGTGCGGGACCGTAGCCCAGCTTCATGGAGACGGTTGCGAATGGTCCTCGCCGATACCCCAGGAGCAACAGTGTCCCTAATTTGCTGGGAAGTGGCGGTGCGGTCCCCTACGGCACTGCGTAGGATCCTATGGTCTTGGCGTGCATCCGTGCGTCGCTGCGGTCCGGTCCCAGGTCGACGGGCACGTGCACCTTCCGTCGACCACTGGCGACAACATCGATGTACTGTGGAGACCTCACGCCCCACGTGTTGAGCAATTCGGCGGTACGTCCACCCGGCCTCCCGCATGCCCACTATACGCCCTCGCTCAAAGTCCGTCAACTGCACATACGGTTCACGTCCACGCTGTCGCGGCATGCTACCAGTATTAAAGACTGCGATGGAGCTCCGTATGCCACGGCAAACTGGCTGACACTGACGGCGACGGTGCACAAATGCTGCGCAGCTAGCGCCATTCGACGGCAAACACCGCGGTTCCTGGTGTGTCCGCTGTGCCGTGCGTGTGATCATTGCTTGTACAGCCCTCTCGCAGTGTCCGGAGCAAGTATGGTGGGTCTGACACACCGGTGTCAATGTGTTCTTTTTTCCATTTCCAGGAGTGTACATGAAATGTGTTCGCAGTTGCGAATGGACAACCATCAGATCACGACAATGAAAATTCGTACCGTACCGGAACTCGAGTTATGGTCTGGAGTGCGATTTCGTTTGGCAGCGCCGGCCGGAGTGGCCGAGCGGTTCTAGGCGCTGCAGTCTGGAACGGCGCGACCGCTGCGGTTGCGGGTTCGAATCCTGCCTCGGGCATGGATGTGTGTGATGTCCCTAGGTTAGTTAGGTTTAAGTAGTTCTAAGTTCTAGGGGACTGATGACCACAGAAGTTAAGTCCCATAGTGCTCAGAGCCATTTGAACAATTTTTTCGTTTGGCAGCAGGATTACTCTCGTGATTATCCCACGCATCCTGATTGAAAATTTGTTCGTCAATTTGGTGATTCGACCCGCTGTGCTGCCATTCATGAACAGCAGCCCAGGGGGTGTTTTCTAACAGGATACCGCTCGCCAACATACCGCTGTTGTAACCCAACGTCCTCTACACATCGTCGACACGTTGCCTTTGCCTGCTCAAATACCAGATCTGTCTCCAATCAAGTAAATGGTGGGACATTGTCTGGCGACATCTCGAGCGTCATCTACAAACAGCGCAGCCGTCCCTGTGTTGGCCGACCAAGTGCAACAGGCATGAAACTCGATCTTGCAAACTGTCATCTGGCATCTGCTGTACAATGCATCATAATGCATGTACGTTTGCACTCTTGCATTTAACATTCCGGCAGTTACACCGGTTGTTAATGCACAAGCATTGCGCATATGCAATGGCTTATATCGCGCTTACATTAAGCTGTGAACTTGCTTGTTAATCACTTAAATATGTCACCTATACAACTGTGTTCCCGAAATTTCGTTACTCTACACTAATTATTTTTTGGTGTTGCGATTTTTTCTCGTCACTGTAGGTCTACGAGGGAACCACACAAAACAGGACTAACAGGGGATATCTAAAGTATGCAGAGAAGGGCAGTTCAAATGGTCACAGGTTTCCTGTGGTGTCACCGCCAGACACCACACTTGCTAGGTGGTAGCCTTTAAATCGGCCGCGGTCCATTAGTATACGCCGGACCCGCGTGTCGCCACTGTCAGTGATTGCAGACCGAGCGCCGCCACACGGCAGGTCTAGAGAGACTTACTAGCACTCGCCCCAGTTGTACAGCCGACTTAGCCAGAGATGGATCACTGACAACTACGCTCTCATTTGCCGAGACGATAGTTAGCATAGCCTTCAGCTACGTCATTTGCTACGACCTAGCAAGGCGGCGTATTCATTTGATATTTATATTAATGCCTGTACAGTCAAGAGAGATGTTCTACAATTGTGGATTAAAGCTAAGTATTACATCAACTACGTACTTTATTTGCTACTATTAATTCCTTTAACTGTTCCAGACCTCACGCCAATCTGCGTGAGCTTAACGCGTGCCTTTCGGCTTCCTCTCATTGTGACTTGGCTGTCTTGCCAAGTCACTACATTTCGAAAATGTGATTTTCACTCTGCAGCGGAGTGTGCGCTGATATGAAACTTCCTGGCAGATTAAAACTGTGTGCCGGACCAAGACTCGAACTCGGGACCTTTGCCTTTCGCGGGAAAGGGCTGTACCATCTTTTTGTTGGTAGTTGATATCATTTTGTTCTATATTGTTCGTTGAATTTGTTCGAGGCGGACGTGCGATGACACCCGTTTAGGTTCTTCGTAGATCTGTTCACTCAGTTTTTTGTTACAGAGACTAGCTACCCCCCCCCCCCCCCCGGCCGAACACGCTGAGCTACCGTGCCGGCTGAAGGTAAAAACCATAAGAAACTAATTAATTGCTTTAAAAATGCTTATTTTTAGAAACAATATAAATTCAGTTCACATCCTGATGACCCTTTGAATAAAAGTTTACACAACATTTTCAGACATTTCATTTCCTTTTTTTATGCAACAAGACATCAGAAGTACCGGAAAGTTTAAACACCATTTTCGTCCTAGACTAAAGGAAAAGAAAACCCTGCTACCACCTCCCTCTGCAAGTGAGTAGCCCATGTATGTACAGATATTCTACAAATATCCAACGATGCAAGGTCCAAGAAAGCATCTGAACTACCCAAGCACGACTCACACCCCGTCTTCACAGCTTTACTTTTGCCAGTTTGGAAGGTAGGAGACGAGGTACTAGCAGAAGTAAAGCTGTCGGGACGGAGCGCGAAAGGAAAAGGTTCCAAGTTCGAGTCTCGGCCTGGCACACAGTTTTAATCTGCCAGGAAATTTCGGTCATAGGTTTGTTTGAATCGTGGGAGAGTGTCACAGAGAAGCTGAAAAGACTGGACTGGCAGATTTTTCAACATAGACGTAAACTACCCGGCGAAAGCCTACTTACAAACTTTCAAGAAACTGCTTTAGATGATGACTCTAGGAATATGCTACAACCCCCGTACACAACATGAGGACAAGATTAGATTAATTACAGCGCGCACAGAGACGTTTAAACAGTAATTCTTCGTGCTCTCCATACGACAACGAAAAAAGAAACGTAATAACTGTTCCAACGGGACATACCCTCTGCCATGCACTTCACAGTGGTTTGCAGATTATGGCTATAGATTTACATGTAGATATTGTGTTTCTGAGTAGTCATATGGCGGAATCCCTTTGCCTCGCTCTAAATTCTTTCCATTCCACTGCGAAGGCATGGTTTTTGAAGCTCAACCTTGCTGGTTACGTAAACCTACATCGTTTCTAGGCTGTGCGGCGGTCGTTATCAGAGTTACGGTGTCAAAGGCCAGTGGCCCAGTTTTCTGTATTTGGTGGGCTGTGTTCTACCTTCTGCACCACCAACGCACGCCTCGCAGTAAGCTCTCAGCAACTAGACCCGATCGTGGCGTGCGCTCACAGAAGGCTAGTGAATAGATGGGAGTACAGCAGACGGCGTACAGTCCTGGTTCAGCACACAAAACCACGCAGTTCCTGCTCAGTCAAAAAGGTGGAAGGACCCATTGTTGTATGGTTATACTATTGTCGAACAATCCAGTTTTAGTCAGTGTGACACTGCTCTGGAAGACTTGCGATCAACTGAGACGGAAGACACAGATAAATTTATTTCGACAACTCTGTAATCATTGGGAGCAGTGGCTACGAGACGATTATTCAAAGTGGTTTGTAGAATCTGTGAGTCTGATGACATACCTTCAGACTTTTGGAAAATATCATCCACACATTACCAAAGTTAGAAAGGGCAGATAACTATCGCATAATCGACTTAACAGCTGATAAACGTAACACAAAAATATGGGATTTATTTTGTGACGATGTGAAGGAATTCTGCTACCTTGAAAGCAAAATTATGTGTGATGGATGAAGCAAGGAGGACATGAAAAGCAGACTGGCACATGTAAGGAGGAATTACTAGTCCGAATGAAGACCTCTTGTATCAAGCGTTGGCCTTAATTTAAGGAAAACATTTCTAAGAATTTATGGCTGGACCTCAATATTGTAATGCAGTGAGTCATGGACCGTGGGGAAAGCAGAGTAGTAGACAACTGGCCGGTCTGAGATATTTTATAAAAGGATATTGAAAATTAGGTGGACTTATACTAAATGAGGAGGTTCCACACAGGATCGGCAAGAAAAGGAACATGTGGAAACACTGAGAGGAAAGGACAGGTGAAGCGACATTTTAGTGAGATCCGAGGGAATAACTTCCACGGTACTAGAGGGAGTTATATGGCGGGGCAAAAACTACAGGGGAAAACAGAGAATCTAAAATGTCAAATAAGTAACTGAGGTCGATGAGTGCAAGTGCTCCTCTAAGACCAAGGTGTTGGCGCTGGAGAGAAATTCGTGGCGTGCCGCACGCATCAAACCGGCCAGAGAAACGATGATGCCATCTCCCACGTCCCAAAAAATATATGTGAAGACATGAAACAATAAAATGTATTTTAAACTGGCAGTTTTCTATTTCAGATTCCGTTGTATGAATGGGGTACTTTTCTTTCTGGATCATCAATCTTCTAACTGATTTGATGCTGCTGGTCATGAATTTCTCTCCTTTGCCAAACTCTTCATCTCAGAGCAGCATTTGAAACTTACGCCCTCAGTTATATGCTGGACGTATTCCAATCTTTGTCTGCCTCTACAGTTTTTACCCACCACAGCTTCCCCTAGTACCATGGATGTTACTCCCTGATGCCCTAACACACGTCCTATCATCCCAGCCCTTCTTTTTGTCAGTGTTTTCCACATATTCCTTTCCTCGCCGATTCTGCGGAGAACCTCCTCATTCCCTACCTTATCACTCCACCTAGTATTCAACAATCATCTGTAGCACCACATCTCAAACACTTCCATTCTCTTCTGTTCCGGTTTTCCCACACCCCATGTTGCACTACCATACAATGCTGTGTTCTAAACGTACATTCTCAGAAATTTCTTCCTCAAATTAATGCAGATATTTGATGCTAATGGGATTCTTTTCGCTAGAAATGCCACATTTGCCTGTGCTAGCTTCCTTTTTATGCCATCTTTCTTTCGTCCATCGTGTGTCAGTTCGGTTTCAAGATGTCAGAATTTCCTCATACGTCTATTGGGTGGTCCCCGACTTTGATGTTACGTGTATCACTAGTCTCATTTCTGCTACTCCTCATTTCTTCTGTCTGTATTCACTTCACTCTCAGACCATATTCTGTCCTCTTTAAAGTGGTACTTTAACTCTTCCTCACGTTCACTGATGACACCATCGCCATCAGCGAATCTTATCGTTGACCACACCTGAAACTAACTTTTACTTCCGTCATTGCTTCTTCGACGCACAGACTGAACAACAGGGGCGAAAGACTGCGTCCCTGTCTTGTACTCTTTCTAATCCGAGCACTTCGTTCTTTGTCCTCCATTCTTAACGTCCCCTCTAGGTTCTTGTATATACTACGTGTTGTCCATTTTCCCCTATAGCTTAAACACGTTTTTCCTAGAATGTCGAACATCTTGCATAATTTTGTACTGTCGAACTTTTTATAGCTCGACATATTCTATGAACGCGCCTTGATTTTTCTTCAATCTTGCTTCCATTATCAAGCGCAACCTCAGAACTGTCTATCTGGTACGTTTACCTTTCCTAAAGCCAAACTGAACGGCACCGAAGAGATCCTCGATTTTCTTTTCCATTTTTCAGTATATTATTCTTGTCAGTAACTTTGATGTTGTTAAGCTGATTGGGCGATAGTTCTCCTACTTATCTGCCCTTGCCGTCTTTGGGGATGTGCGGATGGTATTTTTACGAAAGCCAGATGGTATTTCTCCATTTCACAGAAAGTACACAATAACTTAAACAGTCGTTTGATTGAATTTTTCCAGAATGATTTTAGAAATTCCGGAGGAACGTAACATGTGCCTTCTGCCTAATTTTAACGCAAGCCTTCCGAAGGTTGTCAATCTCTGACTGTAGTACAGGATGCATCATGTCATCCACATCGACTTCAATTTCTTTTCCATCACGCCACTCTACATCCTCCTCGTAGAAGAGTTCCATCTACCGGCTCTGCCGTCTTCGTTTAACAACGGAATTCATGCAGTGGTGTTAATATTGACTCTTTCGTTTTTAAATGCAGTGAAGGTTGTTTTGATTTTTCTGTGCTTTCTGAAGAAAAGAGAAGCATCCAGAACAGAAAGAAACGAAACGTAACTTCACGCTTTGAGAGACTGTCTGATGTTATTTCAGTGATTACAATATCGGTTTGTGAGACTGCCTGATGTTATTTCAGTGATTACAATTGAAAGGTGGCTACATTGAGCCACAGCGCCAGAGATTGCGCCAAAGAGTTTTATTCGGCCGCCTCCACTGGCAGTTCTTGTCGAGAAGTCGTGGTGGAGAGTGCTTGTCGAGATGTGGCAGTGGTCAGTGCTTGTTGAGAAGTAGTAGGAGTCGAGTCGGTGTTGAGATGTTGTAGTAGGGAGTGCTTGTTCCATGTTTTATGCAGTTGTTTGATGGGTTAGACAGCAGATGTTGTTCGAATGGAGATATTGTAATGATCAGAGTGCTTTTCGACAATATATATGAAGGTAAAAAAAATTCCCTTTTCTTTTTATTATTTCAATGTCTTAAACAATGCCTCGTCACAGGTTCAGTCAACAAAGCACCTGGCTTGTGTTCTTGTATTAGAGTGTAATTCTGGTTTTCTTGCGCAATTATAGTATTTCTATTTTTTTTAATTACTTCAGTATAAATGATATTTAAAATTTCTTGTCTTATTGAAGAAGAACCGTGCCAGATGTGTACGTTGAATCACACTTCCACACACAGAACAGTTACACTTGTGCTTTGGTTTCGTATGTTTTATAGTTGCTGGGGACTTAATTAATTAATTGTGTTAACGGAAATTTTCATTTCATTCTTTGTTGTTGTTCTATGCAGTCAGATTGCGTACTAAAACTAGTCAGGGCCAACCGTTTACGAGACTTCGTAATCGGACTTACAACTACTAAAAAATTAAAAGTATATTTAATTAAGCCCCCATGCACAATATCGAGTCAAATTTACAAACAACTTGGCACTATGAATCGAGTTACCTGGATGTCGTCGCAACCTCTCTGGCATCTCTTGAGGCAAGTTGTCGCTGTTGTAACTGGTCGTTGATATCCTGGATACTGGAAATGAATACGTGCGAGCTGGTCCCACATATTCTATCGGGAACAGGTCTTGGGATCTTGATGACCACGGGATTACCTCAACATCGCGCAGAATCTTCGAAGATACATGCGCCATGTGTGGACGATCGCCGGCCGCGGTGGTCTCGCGGTTCTAGGCGCGCAGTCCGGAACCGCGCGACTGCTACGGTCGCAGGTTCGAATCCTGCCTCGGGCATGGATGTGTGTGATGTCCTTAGGTTAGTTAGGTTTAAGTAGTTCTAAGTTCTAGGGGACTGATGACCACAGCTGTTAAGTCCCATAGTGCTCAGAGCCATTTTTTGTGGACGATCATTATCCTGTTGAAAAATGGCACCACAATACTACCAAAGACAGGCAACACATGAGGACGCTGAGTGTCTGTGACGTATCGTTGTGCCATCGGACTTCTCTGCCAGTAACAGCAGCCATACCCGATGGCTCCCACACCATGACGCCGGGACCAACACCGCTGTGCCTCTCCAAAACATTGGGGGGATGGGACGCCTCGATGTCATAGCAGGCGATGACGGTCATCCGGGGAAGTGCAGAATAACGATTCGTTGTGCTGATTCGTGCCACGCCATTCACTAGTACTCCGGTCACGACACCACTCCACACACAACCGTCTGTGTTACGGTGTTAACAGCAGCCTACACGTGTGCAGTAATTTCCTAGTCCAGCTGCTGCTAGTCTCTGTTCAACGGTGCGGTACGACACAGAATGTTGCAGGGAGTCTGTTAGTCTACTAGGTCCCAGATGGCAAGCGGACGTGAAGGATTGCGGTGTGCCTCATGCACAGTGAGACGATCCTCGCTTGTGATGGTCAGACCACTTCATGACGAACGTGCCTGCCCTCACGTTCCCATGTAGTCAACATCGGCCAGCTGTCATATACGAATACCCATAAAACTGGATTTTGCACGATTCGACAAACCGGCCAAACGGACACCCGCAATGAGGCCCCTTTGAAACTGATGCTGATAATGCTGTCTCACACGAGTACACGTCATGTCTATATCCTTCACAGTGGTCACTCATCTGACCCTATTCATACCCCTTACATACCCTACCAGGCCTGGTAACAACACTAATGCAGGTACATCTACATCTACATATATATATACTCCGCTAGCCACCAAGCGGTGTGTGGCGGAGGGCACAATTCGCGCCAGTCATATCCCCCCACCCCCCTACATGTCACAGATAATTTCAACTCTAATGATTTACGTACCCGCCGATGGAATGTTACGTGTAAGAAGTTACATTAACGTCCGACCATATCCTGTGGGTGCTTCACTTTTTCTTTTTTTTCTCAGGCGCTGTTCACTCAGTACGTTAAGCAAGAAGTAACGTAAGCCAAAGGAAAATTTGGCAATGAAATTAAATTTTAGGGATAAGAAATAAAAAACTTTGAGGTTTGTCGATGACATTGTATTACGTTATAGACAGCAAAGGACTTGGAAGAGCGGTTAAACAGAATGGGTAGCGTCTTTAAAGGAGGATACAAGATAATGAAATGTAGTCGAATTAAATCAGCTGATGCTGAGGGAAGATTAGGAATCGAGACACTTAAAGCAGTAGATGATTTCTCCTGCAGCCATTTCACCTTAGCTCTCCTGGAATTTCTATTTATTTCGTTTCTAAGTGGCTTATACCGCTGTAATATTGTCTTAGTCTGTTGTTTCCCCGTATTTTACCCCTGCTACTTCCAGAATTTTAAAGAGAGTATTCCAGTCAACATTGTTAAAAGCTTTCTCTAAGTCTACAAATGCTATAAACGTTGCTTTACCTTTCCTCAACCTCTCTTATAAGATAAGTCGTAAGGTCAGTATAGCGTGCGTTAAGACTGAAATACCTAGAAAATATCTTTTGATTCACATTTCAAATTATAAATGATAAAAGCTTTTCGTATATCACCTGGTTTACTAAGAGATAAACGACGCCCTATGAACAGTGTGAATATTCAGCCTCGCACTAGAACAATTCATTACGTCTGACATAAGAACGTCCCCAATGAGATTAAATTATTAACTGTGTGTCACATTGGAAAGGAGTAAGTATGAAACACATAAAAAATAATTTGAGCTCCAAGGTTGCCACAGGATCTTGCAACAAGACTCTAAATAGTATTGGTATGGTTTATGAAACAATAATAACATATTAAAGACACCTTGGTGTTTATTTTTCTTTTGCACACTGTCAGAAAATATTCGAGTGTGCCACGTGTAAACCTATTATACTATTAACAAGTTCTTTTCTTCTGTTACGACCACTTCTTCTCCTATAATGGTGGCATTCGATCATTTGCATATGTTTTTGATTACTGGCGGAACAGAACTCATTACATGCTCGCTCTGTATAGACTGCTAATCAAGACTGCTAGTTCATAATTGTAGTATTTCATTACGGAAGGAAGAAACTAAAGAACTACTATTTCATTAAGTAAATTACTTTTTTTGGCTTCTTGCGGCAAGCTACACAGTCATTACAATTGCTTATGTTAGTGACTACAATTAAATTTTAAATACACAGCTATTACAAATTCAGTCTTTGATATCTGTTTCCTGTAGGTAACGTACTATTAAACATACAGAAGCAGGCAGAAATGAACGCTCTAACTAATCTGTGTTTTAGAATTATCTCAGACAGAGCTTAATCGCTGATTTATTACTTTGATATTTTATCAAAAACTTACGAATATAGTTCCAACCCACGATGCCACGATTATTAGAGTAATAGATTGTTGCTGGAAGGACATATTCAGCTCATACCCTGCCTGAGAAGGGAACAAGACATAGTTGCAGCCTATCGCGTTGGGCAGCAAAATAACTGATAAAGGTTGAAGTAGAGAGGATATAAAATGAACAATGGGCATGTCAAGAAAAGCATTACTGAAGAAGAGAAATTTGTTAACATCGAATATACACTCCTGGAAATGGAAAAAAGAACACATTGACACCGGTGTGTCAGACCCACCATACTTGCTCCGGACACTGCGAGAGGGCTGTACAAGCAATGATCACGCGCACGGCACAGCGGACACACCAGGAACCGCGGTGTTGGCCGTCGAATGGCGCTAGCTGCGCAGCATTTGTGCACCGCCGCCGTCAGTGTCAGCCAGTTTGCCGTGGCATACGGAGCTCCATCGCAGTCTTTAACACTGGTAGCATGCCGCGACAGCGTGGACGTGAACCGTATGTGCAGTTGACGGACTTTGAGCGAGGGCGTATAGTGGGCATGCGGGAGGCCGGGTGGACGTACCGCCGAATTGCTCAACACGTGGGGCGTGAGGTCTCCACAGTACATCGATGTTGTCGCCAGTGGTCGGCGGAAGGTGCACGTGCCCGTCGACCTGGGACCGGACCGCAGCGACGCAAGGATGCACGCCAAGACCGTAGGATCCTACGCAGTGCCGTAGGGGACCGCACTGCCACTTCCCAGCAAATTAGGGACACTGTTGCTCCTGGGCTATCGGCGAGGACCATTCGCAACCGTCTCCATGAAGCTGGGCTACGGTCCCGTACACCGTTAGGCCGTCTTCCGCTCACGCTCCAACATCGTGCAGCCCGCCTCCAGTGGTGTCGCGACAGGCGTGAATGGAGGGACGAATGGAGACGTGTCGTCTTCAGCGATGAGAGTCGCTTCTGCCTTGGTGCCAGTGATGGTCGTATGCGTGTTTGGCGCCGTGCAGGTGAGCGCCACAATCAGGACTGCATACGACCGAGGCACACAGGGCCAACACCCGGCATCATGGTGTGGGGAGCGATCTCCTACACTGGCCGTACACCACTGGTGATCGTCGAGGGGACACTGAATAGTGCACGGTACATCCAAACCGTCATCGAACCCATCGTTCTACCATTCCTAGACCGGCAAGGGAACTTGCTGTTCCAACAGGACAATGCACGTCCGCATGTATCCCGTGCCACCCAACGTGCTCTAGAAGGTGTAAGTCAACTACCCTGGCCAGCAAGATCTCCGGATCTGTCCCCCATTGAGCATGTTTGGGACTGGATGAAGCGTCGTCTCACGCGGTCTGCACGTCCAGCACGAACGCTGGTCCAACTGAGGCGCCAGGTGGAAATGGCATGGCAAGCCGTTCCACAGGACTACATCCAGCATCTCTACGATCGTCTCCGTGGGAGAATAGCAGCCTGCATTGCTGCGAAAGGTGGATATACACTGTACTAGTGCCGACATTGTGCATGCTCTGTTGCCTGTGTCTATGTGCCTGTGGTTCTGTCAGTGTGATCATGTGATGTATCTGACCCCAGGAATGTGTCAATAAAGTTTCCCCTTCCTGGGACAATGAATTCACGGTGTTCTTATTTCAATTTCCAGGAGTGTAGATTTAAGTGTTGGGAAGTGTTTTTTGATAGTATTTGTATGGAGTGTAGCCATATATGGAAGTGAGAAATGAACGATAAACCGTTTAGATACGAAGAGAATAGAAGCTTTTGAAATGTGGTGCTACAGAAGAACGCTGAAGATTAAATGGGTAGGCTCAAATGGTTCAAATGGCTCTGAGCACTATGCGACTTAACTTCTGAGGTCATTAGTCGCCTAGAACTTAGAACTAATTAAACCTAACTAACCTAAGGACATCACACACATCCATGCCCGAGGCAGGATTCGAACCTGCGACCGTAGCGGTCACTCGGCTCCAGACTGTAGCGCCCAGAACCGCACGGCCACTCCGGCCGGCTTAAATGGGTAAGTCTCGTAACTAATGAGGAGGTGCCGAACAGAATGATGGAGAAAAGAAATTTGTGGCACAATCTGACTAGAAGAAGGGATCGGTTGGCAGGACACATAAGGAGACATCAAGGTACCACCAGTTTAGTATTGGAGGAAAGTTCGGGGGGGGGGGGGGGTTGACATTAGAAATTGTAGAGAGAACCATGAGATGAGTACAGTAAGTAGATTCAGAACGACGTAATTTGCAGTAGTTATTAGGATAGATTAGCTTGGAGAGCTGCGTCAAACCAGTTTGACTGAAGACTTCAATAAAATCAAAAGATAAATTCAAATAACTGTTGCAAATTTAAACTTCTTTCAAAACTAGAGTTCTGCTTAGACAACAAAAATCTTTCTAGAAACGGGATTTTCGTGCCATATTAAGTAAGAGGCTCCGGAAAGGCTCAAAATCATGAAAAGCTCAATTTTTACTTTTTTGCGTTTTCTGAATCTGCAGACTATTACCTTTTAATAGATATATAATTTATTCAATTCCGAAGACTACAACTATTTTTAAATTTTTTTTGAAATGTGTTCTACATGGGCGTGACCCACTGTGGCGCTGTTAAACTGCTGTCAAATGGTGTTATTATTAACGTCCGTGTTCATCAGGTACATTTTAGTCTGCCTCATGCAATAATGGAGGTGATAAAACCTATTTTCAGAGACTTAGCAGCACCTGAACTGTTGAAAAAGTGTATTCACGGAAAAACTCAAAACCCCCAATGAAAGTGTAAATAGTGTTATATGGTCGAGAATCCCCAAGACTGTATTTGTTGGAATAGAAACACTTCACTTTGGTGTGTATGATGCTGTTGCGACTTTCAATGATGGCAACATTGTAAGGTGCAAGGTATTTACAAATATGGGAATGAAGATAGGTTCTAACATGGTACGAGCGATGCTTGCTTTAGACAAGGAACGCCTTCGGGCTGCAGACAGGGCTGTAAAGAGTCTAGAAATACAAGCAAGAGTAAACAGGAGGAGGAACAAGAGGAAGCTGGAGGAGGATTTTGCAGAGGATGAAGATAATCCATCCTATGGACCTGGAATGCACTAAAAAGTTAATCCAATCATTGTCACTCGATTCCCAAAACTTTTATTTTCTCATACTAATTACATGTTTTCTAAGGATCTTCCAAACATATTTGTTTCAAACTTTCAGTAAATGTTACACAGTACCTTCTGCATAATTTAACACACCCTTTTTCCAAAAAACTGTATATTTTGAATATATAAATAAAACTTTGGAAAAATGTTGTGAATTTTCATTACAATTGAAAAAAAAATAATCTTTAATAACTGAACTAAAATTTTGTAAAATATCTGTGTTAAGTTGTAGCCCATATTCCAATAAATAATCTGTAAAAAGTTCAACTTCCTACCTCAAATACTTTGTGAGGAAAGATGTAATTAATAAGCGTTATTTTAACATTGCAAGTATAGGGCGTTCCGGAGCCCCTTAAAACAAATGCGCACTTCCGGCGAACCCTCTTAAATGAAAGACTCAAATAGGGAATTGTCATATCTTTAGAATAAAGACAAGTAAAAGAGCTGAACAAATGTTTTTTGTTTGAGACTTAAGATTATGGTATCGCTCTTACTTCTGGTTCACCCACTATATTAACACGTCAGAAGATGCTTGAGCTCCGCTACGGTCGCAGGTTCGAATCCTGCCTCTGGCATGGATGTGTGTGATGTCCTTAGATTAATTAGGTTCAAGTAGTTCTAAGTTCTAGGGGACTGACGACCTCAGAAGTTAAGTCCCACAGTACTCAGAGCCATTTGAACCATTTTTTTTTTTTTATGCTTGAGCTCAAATTTGACGTTTGAAGTAAAAGCGTTTTAAAACAATGCTTCAGTACTCTTTTTAAGGTTATGGTGTCCGCTGTTACTTGTGGTTCACCCTGTATATTAACACGTCAAAAGATACTCGAACTGAAATGTGCGGATACCTCTGGCCGAATGTCAAGAACAGCAGCGTACAGGAGACACGTGCACCGCCCACGTTCCGCCTCCTGAGGCCGATTCAAATTTTCCCCCTGTTTGCTGACAACCCTCCACGCATTTCACTCGCGCTCTGCCTAGGTCTGTGGCGCTTTCGCCCCCGCTGTTTGAGCAGCTCGCCCGCCCGCTCGCTGCGGTCGGCCACAGTTGGTGACACTTTGCCGATGCCGGCAGAGTTCGCGCACGGCGGCCGGGCCATTGATCGTCGTGGGAGACCGGCAGCTTGCGCTGAAGGCCGCAGACGAGGAGAGAAAGGAGCCTCATAAGGGGAATCCTACGGATTCTGGCGCCGGCGCTAATGGAGCTTTATGTGGTTCCCGTGTACCACACACACACACACACACACACACAGGCACCCACACACACAGGGGTTGCCCTCTCTCACACCCCGACAGCGATGCTAAAAGGACACGTCTCCATCACGAGGGAACTGCACGCTGAGGGAGCCGTCTTCGGCAAGACAGTTCGCTGTCTGTGTAAGTCACTTCGTACCTAACGTAACGACAACGTAGAGTACCCCACGGTGCTCATTGCTTAGGGCTCTGTATTCCTATTCTGCATGAAAGAAAAGACGCTTCGGCGGGAATTAATAGAAGCTCCACCTCTCTACATCTACATTTATACTCCGCAAGCCACCCAGCGGTGTGTGGCGGAGGGCACTTTACGTGCCACTGTCATTACCTCCCTTTTCTGATCCAGTCGCTTACGGTTCGCGGGAAGAACGACTGCCGGAAAGCCTCCGTGCGCGCTCGAATCTCTCTCATTTTACATTCGTGATCTCCACGGCAATACTGACCTTAAGACTTATCTTAGAAGAAAGATTAAGGAAAGGCAAACCTACGTTTCTAGCATTTGTAGACTTAGTGAAAGCTTTTGACAATGTTAACTGGAATACTCTCTTTCAAATTCTAAAGGTGGCAGGGGTAAAATACAGGGAGCGAAAGGCTATTTACAATTTGTACAGAAAGCAGATGGCAGTTATAAGACTCGAGGGACATGAAAGGGAAGCAGTTGTTGGGAAGGGCGTAAGACAGGGTTGTAGCCTCTCCCCGATGTTATTCAATCTGTATATTGAGCAAGCAGTAAAGGAAACAAAAGAAAAATTCGGAGTATGTATTAAAATCCATGGAGAAGAAATAAAAACTTTGAGGTTCGCCGATGGCATTGTAATTCTGTCAGAGACGGCAAAGGACTTGGAAGAGCAGTTGAATGGAATGGATAGCGTCTTGAAAGGAGGATATAAGATGAACATCAACAAAAGAAAAACGAGGATAATGGAATTTAGTCAAATTAAGTCGGATGATGCTGACGGAATTAGATTAGGAAATGAGACACTTAAAGTAGTAAAGCAGTTTTGCTATTTGGGGAGTAAAATAACTGATGATGGTCGAAATAGAGAGGATATAAAATGTAGACTGGCAATGGCAAGGAAAGCGTTTCTGAAGAAGAGATATTTGTTAACATCGAGTATAGATTTAAGTGTCAGGAAGTCATTTCTGAAAGTATTTGTATGGAGTGTAGCCATGTATGGAAGTGAAACATGGACGATAAATAGTTGGGACAAGAAGAGAATAGAAGCTTTCGAAATGTGGTGCTACAGAAGAATGCTGAAGATTAGATGGGTAGATCACATAATTAATGAGGAAGTATTGAATAGGATTGGGGAGAAGAGAAGTTTGTGGCACAACTTGACCAGAAGAAGGGATCGGTTGGTAGGACATGTTCTGAGGCATCAAGGGATCACCAATTTAGTATTGGAGGGCAGCGTGGAGGGTAAAAATCGTAGAGGGAGACCAAGAGATGAATACACTAAACAGATTCAGAAGGATGTAGGTTGCAGTAGGTACTGGGAGATGAAAAAGCTTGCACAGGATAGAGTAGCATGGAGAGCTGCATCAAACCAGTCTCAGGACTGAAGACCACAACAACAACATCTCCACGGGAAGTATAAGTAGGGGGAAGCAATATATTCGATACCTCATCCAGAAACGCACCCTCTCGAAACCTGGACAGTAAGCTACACCGCAATGCAGAGCGCCTCTCTTGCAGAGTCTGCCACTTGAGTTTGCTAAACATCTCCGTAACGCTATCACGCTTACCGAATAACCCCTTGACGAAACGCGCCGCTCTTCTTTGGATCTTCTCTATCTCCTCCGTCAACCCGACCTGGTACGGATCCCACACTGATGTGCAATACTCAAGTACAGGTCGAACGAGCGTTTTGTAAGCCACCTCCTTTGTTGATGGACTACATTTCCTAAGGACTCTCCCTATGAATCTCAACCTGGTACCCGCCTTACCAACAATTAATTTTATATGATCATTCCACTTCAAATCGTTCCGCACGCACACTCCCAGATATTTTACAGAAGTAACTGCTACCAGTGTTTGTTCCACTATCAGATAATCATACAATAAATTCTTTCTATGTATTCGCAATACATTACATTTGTCTATGTTAAGGGTCAGTTGCTACTCCCTGCACCTATTACCTATCCGCTGCAGATCTTCCTGCATTTCGCTGCAATTTTCTAATGCTGCAACTTCTCTATATACTACAGCATCATCCGCGAAAAGCCGCATGGAACTTCTGACACTATCTACTAGGTCATTTATATATTGTGAAAAGCAATGGCCTTGTGGCACGCCAGAGGTTACTTTAACGTCTGTAGACGTCTCTCCATTGAAAACAACATGCTGTGTTCTGTTTGCTAAAAACTCTTCAATCCAGCCACACAGTTGGTCTGATATTCCTTAAACTCTTCCTTTGTTGATCAGGCGACAGTGCGGAACTGTATCGAATGCCTTCCGGAAGTCAAGGAAAATCGCATCTACCTGGGAGCCTGTATCTAATATTTTCTGGGTCTCATGAACAAATAAAGCGAGTTGGGTCTCACACGATCGCTGTTTCCGGAATCCATGTTCATGAACAATTCTTCGTAGCAGGTAGAGTTATGGAACTACCGTAGCCTACCTTAGATTCTCAGAAGTAAGCGTAGACTACGGTAGATTTCCAAGTAGCTTTGGTCAGTTAAGGTCGTACCCACGTTTCCTGTACGTTTGGTGTGTTGCATATCTATCGGGCCTTACCTCATTACGATCGCTGTCTTTGCGTATGCGATCAGTGTCTTACCAGGTTCCTCCAAAATCCGAAAGTGGTGAATCGTCCAAAAACAGAATGAGGATATATAAAGGACTGGGTGACCCACAGAAAATTTTTATACGTAGTTATCCTCCTGTCTGTTACTTAAAAGTAAACAATATTGATAGCAAAATTGAAATTGTCAGCGTTTAATTCAGATTGTATTCGATAGTTGTCGATTTGTAACGTGAAACAGAGTGCTGCTGTAGTAAAAATGAAGAAAACAATGCAGATTTATCACGCAGTGCTAGAAAAAGCAATTTCCTCAACAAGTAGGAAAAAAAAACGAAAAACGAAAATTTATGAAACATCGTTTCAACATTTCATCTAACTTATCTAAAACATTTTTCTGTCATTCATAAACAACGTTCACATTTATCAATAATAATGGGAAAGTTTCGCCTTTGATCAAGATGTAAACCGTTTTGTTGAATACAAAATAACAACAGTAATTCCACATATTTTTTATATTTGTGCATGTAAGCTGTACTTGCATCAAAAATAATGGTTTCGGTTACATGACAACGCAGAAATTACGCGAGTAGCTAATTTTTATTACCTACAAACTTATTATAAGGACATAAAATGCACTATGAGCTAATACTAAGTGATGTGTGGGTCTAATTACGTGCAAAACAAACAACCAAACAAACAACAACAAAAAACATAGAGAAGTAGTCGGCTCCCAGCTTCTCTTTGAGACATTCATTTTTTTTTTCTTTCTCTACTAATGCTACGAATACAAACGGTAACCCTACCATTTACTTCGTCATTTATGTAGTGTACCGAAACCACCGAACTGTAGTTTTCGTAGAGTGCATCTTTAGTAGCAGGAAATACCTGGACCGGATTTGATCTGCGGAGATGTTAAGACTGAAATAGCTAGAGAATATCTTTTGATTCACATTTCAAATTATAAATGATAAAAGCTTTTCGTATATCACCTGGTTTACTAAGAGATACATGACGCCCTACGCACAGTGTGAATATTCAGCCTAAAACGAGAACAGTTCATTACGTCTGACATAAGATCCTCCCCAATAAGATTAAATTATTAACTGTGTGTCACATTGGAAATGAGTTAAATATGAAACATATAAAAAAATAATTTGAGCTGCAAGGTTGCCACAGGATCTTGCAACAAGACTCTAAATAGAATTAGTATGGTTTATGAAACAATAATAGCATATTAAAGACACCTTGGTGTTTATTTTCCTTTTGTAGACTCTCAGAAAATATTCGAGTATGCCACGTGTAAACCTATAATACTATTAACAACTTCTTTTCTTCTATTACGACCACTTCTTCTACTATAATGGTGGCATTCGATCATTTGCATATGCTTTTTATTAATGGCGGAACACAACTCATTACACGCTCGCTCTGTATAGACTACTAATCAAGATTGCTAGTTCATAATTGTCGTATTTCATTACGGAAGGAAGAAACATAAGAATTACTATTTCATTAAGTAAATTACTTTTTTTGGCTTCTTGCGGCAAGCTACACAGTCATTACAATTGCTAAGTTAGTGACTACAATTAAGTTTTAAATACACAGCTATTACAAATTCAGTCTTTGATATCTGTTTCCTGTAGGTGTCGTACTATTAAACATAAGGAAGCAGGCAGAAATGAACGCTCTAATTAATCTGTGATTTAGCACTATCTCAGACAGTGCTTAATCGCTCAATTATTACTTTGATATTTCATCAAGAACTTTACTAATGTAATTCCAACCCACGATGCCACGATGGAAGGCTGAAAGTGTATGATATGTTACACGGCACGGAGGTGATGAGAAAAAAACATTCGTCTAAGTCTCGTCTCAAGTGAAATTTTTGCAAATGTCTCTGAGAAAATGTTATTATAGCAACTGAAGGCCGCTACATTTACATAAATAACCGCCTAGAAACGTTACATGTACTGCTATTGGACAAAACGGTGTCAACAAACATTTCACTCAAGAGATTTTGCGGGAAGGGAACAGTATCTTGATTGTTTCTCCAATTCACACCTCATAACTCAATAAAATTCAAACTCAGCGATTGCACAGTCTGTGGAAAACGGATAATTTCTGCCGGAGACACACCATTCAATCTTAGACACTGCCAACCCCGCAGCTGGTGGTAATACAGTAATATAAGAGGCAACCCCATTCTTCTTCTTGCTCCTCGCACAGTCCATTACCTGAAGTGTATTTATCCTAATGCTCCATTAGTATGCATCTTGCTCGACCAGACCCATTCTTCATGTCTTTTTGGGCAGTTGTCAGTCGCGTTGCCAGTAAACTACCTGTTCTTCTCGTAATTGCTATTTTCAGACTATTGTTGTTGTTGTGGTCTTCAGTCCAAAGACGGGTTTGATGCAGCTCGCCATGCTACTGTATCCTGTGCGAGCCTCTTCATCTCCGAGTAACTACGGTAACCTACATCCTTCTGAATCTGCTGATTTTTACGCTCACGCTTCCCTCCAACAGAAAACTGGTGATCCCTTGTTGCCTCAGAACGATCCTTCCTCCTAGTCAAGTTGTGCCACAAATTCCTCTTCTCCCCAATTCTGTTCAGCACCTCCTCATTAGTTACATGGTCTACCCATCTAATCTTGAGCACTCTTCTGTAACACTTCATTTCGAAAGCTTCTATTCTCTTCATGTCTAATCTATTTATCGTCCATCTTTCACTTCCACACATTTCTGCTCCCCATACAAATACTTTCAGAAAAGACTGCCTGACACTTAAATCTATACTCGATGTCAACAAATTTCTCTTCTTCAGCTCTGCCTCGACCATCATCAGTTATTTTGCTGCTCAAATAGTAAAAGTCATCTGTCACTTTGTGTCTCATTTCCTAATCTGATCCCCTCAGCATCATTTGATTAAATTCGACTACATTCCATAATCTTCGTTTTGCGTTTGTTGATGTTCATCTTATATCCTCCTTTCAATAGACTGTCCATTCGGTTCAACTGCTCTTCCAGGTCCTTTGCTGTCTCTGACACAATTACATTGTCTTCGGCAAACCTCAAAGTTTTTATTTCTTCACCCTGGATTTTAATTCTTACTCCAAATTTTCTTTTGTTTCCTTCATTGCTTGTTCAGTATTCCTTTTCAATTACTGCTTCCCTTTCGTGCCCCTCGACTCCTATAACTGGTTTCTGTACAAATTGTAAATAGCCTTTCGCTCGCTGTATTTGACCCCTGCCACCTTCAGAATTTGAAAGAGAATATCCTAGTCAACATTGTCATAAGCTTTCTCTAATATAAGTCGTAGGGTCAGTATTGCCTCACATGTTCCTACATTTCTATGAAATCCAAACTGATCTTCTTCGAGGTTGACTTCTACCACTTTTATCATTCTTCAGCAAAGAATTCGTGTTAGTACTTTGCAACCGTGACTTATTAAACTAATAGTGCGGCAGTTTTCACATCTGTCAGCACATGCTTTCTTTGGAATTTTTATTATTATATTAAGTCTGAGGATATTTCGTCTGTCTCATACATCTCGCTCACCAGAAGGAAGAGCTTTGTCAGGGCTGGCTCTCCCAATGCTATCAGTAGTTCTAACGGAATGTTGCCTACTCTCGGGGCCTTGTTTCGACTTAGATCTTTCAGTGCACTGTCAAATTCTTCACTCAGTATCATATCTCCCATCCGATCTTCGTCTATACCCTCTTCCAGTTCCATAATATTGCTCTTAAGTACATAGCTCTTGTATAGTCCCTCTATATACTTCTTCCACCTTTCTGCCTTCTTTTCTATGCTTAGGACTAATTTTCCATCTGAGTTCTTGATATTCATACAGATGGATCTCTTTTCTCCAAAGGTCTCTTTAATTTCCCTGTAACCGGTATCTATCTTACCCCTAGTGATATATGTTTCTACACCCTTATATTTGTCCTCTAGTCATTCCTACTTAGCCATTTGCACGCCCTGTCGATCTCATTTTTGAGACATTTGTATTAATTTTCGCCTGATTCATTTACAAAATTTTTGTATTTTCTCATTTCATCAAAAAAATTCAATATCGCTTCTGTTACCCAAGGATTTCTACTAGCCCTCGTCTTTTTATGCACTTGATCCTCTGCTAACCTCACTATTTCATCTCTCAGAGTTACCATTTGTTCTTCAACTGTATTCCTATCACGTGTTTCTGTCAATCGTTCCCTAATACTCCCTCTGAAATACTCTACAACCTCTGGTTCTTTCAGTTTATCTAGGTATCATTTCCTTAAATTCCTACCTTTTTGCAGTTTCTGCAGTTTTAATCTACAGTTCATAACCAATAAATTGTGGTCAGAGTCCACGCTTGCCTTTGGAAATGTCTTTCAATTTAAAACCTGTTTCCTAAATCTCTGTCTTGCCGTTATATAATCTATCTGAAACCTTCTGGTGTCTTCAGGCCTCTTCCACGTATACAACCTTCTTTCATGTTTCTTAAACCAAGTGTTAGATATGATTGAGTTATGCTCTGTGCAAAATTCTACCATGCGCCTTCCTCTTTCATTCCTCCTCCCCCATTCCCCCCCCCCAGTCGATGTTCACTTACTACTTTTTCTTCTTCTCCTTTTCCTACTATCGAATTCCAGTCCCCCATGGCCATTAAGTTTTCGTCTCCCTTAACTATCTGAGTAATTTTATCGCGGTATACATTTCTTCAATCTCTTCATCATCTGCGGAGCTAGTTGGCATAAAAAATTGTACTACTGTGGTAGGTGTGGGCTTCTTGTCTATCTTGGCTACAATAATGCGTTCACTATGTTGTTCGTAGTAGCTTATCCGCGTTTCTATTTTTTTCTTTTTTTAGTTATTTAACCTGCTGCTGAGGTACCCATATTTGATTTTGTATTCTTAACCCTGTATTCACCTGACCAGAAGTCTTGTTCCTCCTGCCACCGAACTTCAATGATTCCCACTATATCTAACTTTAACCTGCCCATACCCTTTTTAAATTTTCTAATGTACCTGCCGGATTAAGGGATCTGACATTCCACGCTCCGATCCGTAGAACGCCAGTTTTGTTCCTCCTGATAATGACGTCCTCCAGAGTAGTCCCCGCCCGGAGAGCCGAATGGCGGACTATTTTACCTCCGGAATATTTTACCCAAGAGGACGCTATCATCATTTAACCATACAGTAAAGCTGCATGCCCTCGGGAAAAATTACGGCTGTAGTTTCCCCTTGCTTTCAGCACGTTTGCAGTACCAGCACAGCAAAGCTGTATTGGTTGATGTTCCAAAGGTAGTTCAATCAATCATCCTGACTGTTGCCCCTGCAACTACTGAAAAGGCTGCTGCCCCTCTTCAGGAACCACACGTCTGTCTGGCCTCTCAACAGATACCCCTCCGTTGTGGTTGCAACTACGGTACGGCTATCTGTAGCGCTGAGGCACGCAAGCCTCCCCACCAACGGCAAGGTCCATGGTTCATGGGGAGAGGGGATTTTCAAACTACTCTTAATATATTAATTACGATACGTATCCTTAAGGACGAAGGAACATTAAAGTTTAACTTCTCGGTGACGACAAGGTCGTATCAGACGAATCACAAGCTCCTATTGCGGAAGGATGTGCGAAATCAGCCGTGACCTTTGCCTTAAGCGATTTACGGAAACCATAGAAAATCGAAGATTTATTTGGTATGTGTCTCCGCCAGGCGAGGATTTGAAACATCAGCCTCACGAATGCATGACCCATGTCTTACCTATGCGCAACCACGCTCAGTTTGCCTTAAGGATAACTCCAAATGACCGTAACAACATGTGCATCTCCACTGCATACATTTTATTCTCGTGTGTTCTTTGTTGCCCATGCCTCACTGCTATAGATCACTGCTGGCCAACAACTGTTTAACTTTGAAAGGTGTGTACATGTATGCCACACCACTCATCCCCGTAGTAGAATAATGTCAATAACGCAAAAAGAATTTCTCATTCTGCAGCAAAGTGTGTGGTGACATGAAACCTACTGACAGATTAAAACTATGTGCCAGACTGAGACTCGAACCGTGGGCCTATCCCTTTTGCGTGCAACTAAGTGCTCTGGGGACTAAACTATCCCAGCACGACTCACGACCTATCCTCATAGCTGTATCTCCGCCAGTACCTCATCTCCTACCCTCCAAATACGCAGAAGTTCTCCTCCTAAACTTTCAGGTCCCTGTTTCGAGTCCTGGTTCGGCAGATAGTTCTAATCCGCTAGGTAGTTTCAATGTCAATAATATCCAAGCAGATGACAAAATGCCTGAATGTCTATAAGAATAGCTATCGTAAGTGTTTCTCCTACGCTATCTCTAGCAGTGCCTTTCACTTAGGATAGTTGACTAGCGACATCTACGACTAAGAAGAAAATCACTAGCAGCCTTAGCCGATGGATGATGCAGAACGTGGATGATGTCGTTGTGTCCAAAACGGTAAAACTTCAGGATCAAGCATCGCCTTTCAATTTATTATTTCTTTACTGTTAACTATTCACTGCCCATTTTGCACACCGTATCCATGTCCGATGATGAACACATTAACTCATTTGTAAAGTAACTAGGTTTCTGAAGCTGTCTTATACATGGGAGCTCGATTCTTTAAAGAATCAGGTGGTGGGGGTGGATGTTACTCGTGCGAAAAGAAACAGATAATTAATCAAAAATTTTAGTACATGCCGCATACAAATGCTTTGAAGATCATTGCTATTGAAGAAGACAGATATTGATCAATCAGCGGTTGGAGGTACAGCTAAGGTTGAGTCATGGAATAGGTCAATAACAGTTTGAGGAAGAAAGCTTCAGAGTTAGCAGACACACCCATGAAGAAGCGAGAGTAAAGAGCATATAAAATCGAACATTTCGGTAAGTTAAGTACACTCCTGGAAATGGAAAAAAGAACACATTGACACCGGTGTGTCAGACCCACCATACTTGCTCCGGACACTGCGAGAGGGCTGTACAAGCAATGATCACACGCACGGCACAGCGGACACACCAGGAACCGCGGTGTTGGCCGTCGAATGGCGCTAGCTGCGCAGCATTTGTGCACCGCCGCCGTCAGTGTCAGCCAGTTTGCCGTGGCATACGGAGCTCCATCGCAGTCTTTAACACTGGTAGCATGCCGCGACAGCGTGGACGTGAACCGTATGTGCAGTTGACGGACTTTGAGCGAGGGCGTATAGTGGGCATGTGGGAGGCCGGGTGGACGTACCGCCGAATTGCTCAACACGTGGGGCGTGAGGTCTCCACAGTACATCGATGTTGTCGCCAGTGGTCGGCGGAAGGTGCACGTGCCCGTCGACCTGGGACCGGACTGCAGCGACGCACGGATGCACGCCAAGACCGTAGGATCCTACGCAGTGCCGTAGGGGACCGCACCGCCACTTCCCAGCAAATTAGGGACACTGTTGCTCCTGGGGTATCGGCGAGGACCATTCGCAACCGTCTCCATGAAGCTGGGCTACGGTCCCGCACACCGTTAGGCCGTCTTCCGCTCACGCCCCAACATCGTGCAGCCCGCCTCCAGTGGTGTCGCGACAGGCGTGAATGGAGGGACGAATGGAGACGTGTCGTCTTCAGCGATGAGAGTCGCTTCTGCCTTGGTGCCAATGATGGTCGTATGCATGTTTGGCGCCGTGCAGGTGAGCGCCACAATCAGGACTGCATACGACCGAGGCACACAGGGCCAACACCCGGCATCATGGTGTGGGGAGCGATCTCCTACACTGGCCGTACACCACTGGTGATCGTCGAGGGGACACTGAATAGTGCACGGTACATCCAAACCGTCATCGAACCCATCGTTCTACCATTCCTAGACCGGCAAGGGAACTTGCTGTTCCAACAGGACAATGCACGTCCGCATGTATCCCGTGCCACCCAACGTGCTCTAGAAGGTGTAAGTCAACTACCCTGGCCAGCAAGATCTCCGGATCTGTCCCCCATTGAGCATGTTTGGGACTGGATGAAGCGTCGTCTCACGCGGTCTGCACGTCCAGCACGAACGCTGGTCCAACTGAGGCGCCAGGTGGAAATGGCATGGCAAGCCGTTCCACAGGACTACATCCAGCATCTCTACGATCGTTTCCATGGGAGAATAGCAGCCTGCATTGCTGCGAAAGGTGGATATACACTGTACTAGTGCCGACATTGTGCATGCTCTGTTGCCTGTGTCTATGTGCCTGTGGTTCTGTCAGTGTGATCATGTGATGTATCTGACCCCAGGAATGTGTCAATAAAGTTTCCCCTTCCTGGGACAGTGAATTCACGGTGTTCTTATTTCAATTTCCAGGAGTGTATTTATGTACACTGCTGGCCATCAAAAATGCAACGCCAGAAAGAATAGCAAATAATTAAATTTTACTTATTATGAGTATTCAGTAGAAAGAATACTTGATTAAATTTTGAAGATGATTTGGGGACTATACAGAGCTCATAATTTAGTACGTGGAGCTACCATTTCTTTGAGCAAAAGCGTTGCTAATCTTCATGGGCATCGAGTCGCCTGGGAATCATACTGTTTTGCGTCATCTTGTTGAAAGGTAACGAGACGGGGACCTCGAGGATAGGGCACAGCTACCGGCCTTAACTCGTCAGAAATGTAACGCCTGCTGCACTAGTTACCAGCTATGCGAACCATAGGTGATAGGTTTGTGAACGCAGTGGCACCCCATACCATCAAGCCAGTTACTGGCCTCTATCACGATGATTAGTGCGTTCTCCTCGGAATCTGGAGTCACGTGTATGTCCCAAGTTGGTGTCCAGAGCCGTTACTGAGTGCATAGCTGTCTGTCCGTATCTCTCTGCTGCTGTCTCAAGGAAAGCTGCAACAATTGTCGCCCTTCTGACCAGCCAGCTCCCATACATTGATAAGCCAAAACCGATATGACCATCTGCTTTATAGTTTGCTTGTCCGCCTTTGGAATCAAATACTTCACTGATTCCGCGTATCGGGGATCCGACAATTTGTTGGTAGGTTTAGGGAGGTATGTGGCGTTAGATTTCTACGCACAGGTTACGCAATTCGCGTAAACAACGGGCCGCTGATCTGCGTACGCGGTGATGGCGCTCGATACCGACCCAGATGAATTCCATAGGATTTACATCAGGGGAATTTGATCGCCGAGACATCAACTTGAGTTCACTATAATGCTCCTCAAAGCAACTACAGGGCGGTTCTAGCTCCGAGACACTGACGGTTACACTGCTGAAAGATGACGTCACCGTCGAGGAGGACATCAGGCGTGAAGGGATGCACATAGTTCGCAGCTGTCAGCGTGTCTTCGATTACTATCACTGGCCCCATGCAAGCGCAGGAGAATGTCTCCCACAGCACAATGCTGCTTCCACCAGCCTGTGTCCGTGGCCCGTTGCACATTTACAGCTGCCATTCACCTCAACGACGACGTTCGTGGAGACGACCATCGACCTAGTGTAGCAAAAATGCGGTTCACCCAAAGAGCCGACACGTTTCCACTGATCGACGGTAGAATACCGATAGTCTCGTGGCCACTGCAGTCGTAATTGACGATCTCATCAACACGTAGGGGAGGTCTGCTGCGAAGCTCCATGGTGAATACCGTGCGAAGAACGATGTGATCCGAAACATTTGTGCATGCATCGCCATTGTGCTCGTTCGGCAGAGACGGCACGAATCACCATCTATCCTACTTTACAGAGCAGACAAGCCTCCAAACCTCACGTTTTGTGAAGAGTCGTGGACGTCCAATCATTTAGCGCCTAGCGGTAGTTCCACTGTCCTTCTACGTCTTTCTATAGATGCTCACGCCAGTAGCATGTGAACATTCGACCAGCTTCGCCGTTTTCTAGATACTCGTTCACAGGCTCTGTGTAATAATAGCCTGCCCTTTGTCAGAGTCGCCAACGGCCTTGCCGCAGTGGTAACACCGGTTCCCGTCAGATCACCGAAGTTAAGCGCTGTCGGGCTGGGCTAGCACTTGGATGGGTGACCATCCGTTTTGCCGAGCGCTGTTGGCAAGCGGGGTGCACTCAGCCGTTGTGAGGCAAACTGAGGAGCTACTTGATTGAGAAGTAGCGGCTCCGGTCCCGGAAACTGACACACGGCCGGGAGAGCGGTGTGCTGACGACGTGCCCCTCCATATCTGCATCCAGTGACGCCTACGGGCTGAGGATGACACGGCGGCCGGTCGGTACCTTCGGTTCCGTTGGGCCTACATGGCCTGTTCGGGAGGAGTTTAGTTTTGTTTTTGTCAGAGTCGCTTATCTCAATGGACTTTCCTATTTGCAGCCCATATCTTCACCTGGGTGATCTGTCTGTATCTTCTTCACGTACACACTTCTGTTACCGCATCACGTGCTCGCAGTGCCACCAGGCGGCATCCAACGCCGCAGCGGGCAGTCATCATAATGTTTTGGCTCATCAGTGTGTATAGTGCACAAAACTAAACCTACACTCTCATACGCCCTCAGGTACTCGCCGACGTTCTTTGTACATAACAGCATCGAGTGTGCACGTGACACTGAAAGCCACAGCCTATACCAGCTATTATTTTGAGACGAAGATCGCTGCAGTGCCACTTGAAGCATCCGGCCACATTCCATGGTCTCTCTCCAGTAGCTGCAGGCGACCGCACTGTTGGCTGGCTTCCCTAGTGAGTCACTTGTTCAGACGTGGGCTCGGGGCTGCCCGGCTACACTGCTGTTGTTCACCGGTCCTGGTGAGCCCTCACTGTTGCTGATCACTATCCAGTGTGGCAGTATGTGTGTACATATTGGGTACTACAGTGTATACACCGTCATTTCCAGTGCTGTACATTGCGATCACGATGCAGCCAACTGCCTGAGGCTGCCCCTAGCACACATCGCCAGCGACGTGCGGCAGTCTTCAGTCCTCTGCGGCCTCGCTGATGGCAGAGCCCATCACTACCAGAGAGTGCTGCTTCCCTGGTAGACAGTTGCTGGCACCAGCAGCTGTCCACCACCACACTGCCACACCTCTCCGGAGCTTTATGTCATTAGGGGCCAACAGCCTTCCACCTACTGCGATTCAAGCTTTGTACCTAACATGAATAAAGAACTGTTGTATTCAGGGGTGTTTTACTAAGAGTCCACTTCGCAATTCCAGTCACCACCACCTGTTCAACTAATGTCCAGTAGAATCAAAGGAAGCGGCGCTTCACCCTGACCTATGAACGGCTAATTTCAACACCTCCTCCTCAGGGTCACTTCCCAATGTCAACGAGACTAATAGCGTATACTAAGACTGGCTTATGCAGTATAATGTGGACTCTGAGGGCTGGTGGATCTTGGCATTCATAAAGTTAACAAATCGTTGCCAGTGGTGAAAGAAGTCATAAATGAAAAAAAACAAAAAACATCGTACCATGTATACCAATTCTCTTCGGAGCCACCATACGCAGATAAGACCGCTCTGTGACACGTCCATTGTGTACACAGAAGAGACGCCTAGAAGAGTTGACGGGGAGCCACTGCTGTGTCCAGGGATGTGCTGTGTACAGTGATGTGCTCTGTCCACTATCAGTCTGTATTTCTCCGCAGATGTCTCAAGGAAAGCCGCAACAATGGTCGCCCTGCTGACTTTGTGGTGCTGCAGGCGCCGTCGCACTATCCATGTGGATACTGATGTGATGCAAAGTACCCCGTTTCCTGACTCAAGCTGCGTGGCGAGGATGTACGACCGTGCACAGCCGAACGAGTATTTCTATATTCCTCTCTGGTGCTAGTCACGTGCGAATATAGAGGTCCTGCATGGCGTTGAGTATGACCCTCCAAACTCACCTATTCCATATTCGCATGACAGTCGTCGGACCTCCACCAACGCGTGCAGCAATATCGCGGAGCGATTAACCCCATACCAAATGGTTCAAAAGGCTCTGAGCACTATGGGGTTTAAGGGGAACCGAGCGAGGTAGCGCTGTGGTTAGACACTGGACTCGCATTCGGGAGGACGACGGTTCAATCCCGCGTCCGGCCATCCTCATTTAGGTTTTCCGTGATTTCCCTAAATCGCTCCAGGCAAATGCCGGGATGGTTCCTTTCAAAGGGCACGGCCGACTTCCTTCCCCGTCCTTCCCTAATCTGATGAGACTGATGACCTCGCTGTCTGGTCTCCTTCCCCTAAACAACCCCCCGCTTAAGGGGAGCCGGAGGTGGTCAAATCCAAAAAATTACGATTTTTTTTTTTTTTGCTACCGAAAATTAATTGGAACATACCTCTTTAATGTAAACTTTGAATTATTGTTCCACTCGCCCTAGAAATGGAGTTATTACCATTTTCCCCCACGCCTGCAGAGGAAATGGGCGGTCGCTGAACGCATCTAACACCCTCTCGTGACTTCCTGGCGAACTGCTTGGGATTTTCTCGGCCTGTTACGCATACAGCGCCTTATGTTACGCATTCAGCGAGTGTGCAAGAGTTGGCTACATTGTTTTCTGTGACAAATGAAGCGCTAAGAGCGCGGAACATCGTCTCTTTGCTGTTTACCGTTTCGAATTAGTTCAGTGTTGCGCCTGTTGTTGGTAGTATTATACTTCTTGTGTAAAGCGTTGTTCTGGTTACGATGCCACGTTTTAGTAACCGTGTATATAAGAAGAGGAAGAACGTAGGGAAAAGAAAATTAACACTAATACCAAGTTGCGATACTACAATTACTGAAACAGTGCGTTCTTCTGCTTAGCAACACATGGCCAGCCATAGCCCTGTGGCATCTTCTAGCAAGTAGCTGACTGGTGGAAGTGACAGATTTCGTGAATATGTTAGTGACAGTGATGATATTAACGAAGTACTGAATATTGGATTATTATCTTCTGTGCTGAAAGAAAGTGTTCTGTGCAAAATGTGTTCAAGTGTAGGAGTGGGACTAGAGATAACAAAGCACTTTGGTTTAGCTTGTGAGATGAAGATAATCTGTGCATGTTGCACGTATCAAGTGACTTTCTACAATTCACATGCCAGTCTCTTTGGTGAAAATGGACGATCTAGAGTGTTTGATGTGAATGTTCGACTTGTGTACGGTCTTCGATCCATTGGAAAAGGGTCTGCTGCTGGTAAACTGTTTTGTGGTATTATGAACTTGCCACCGCCTCCAGGCAAATTTGGGTACTACTGTGAACTGGTAGGATCCTCTGTTGAAGATGTGGCTTTGAAAGCCATGAAGGAAGCAGTGGAGGAATCTGTAGAAATGAACGGTGGTTCTAGGGATTTGGCAGTGGCATTAGATGGTTCCTGGCAAAAGAGGGGTCATAAATCCCTGAATGGGGTTGTAACTGCTACTTGTGGTGATAGCGCAAAAGTGATAGATGTTGCAATATTATCAAAACATTGTAGGTGCAAAAATAAAATAAAAGGAGAGCACAGTGGAACCTGTGAGGCAAATTTTAGTGGATCAAGTGGAGCAATGGAAGTGGATGGAGTGAAACAAATTTTTGAACGTTCAGTTCCCAGATACAACATTAGGTACAAATACTACCTTGGGGATGGTGACTCCAAAGGTTTCAAGACTATAGAGGAACTGAAACCATACGGAAATGAATTCGTAGTTGAAAAGTTGGAATGCATTGGGCATGTGCAAAAGCGTATGGGTGCACGGCTTCGAAGGCTCAAACAAACTTTGGGTTCTAGAAGCTCAGTGATGGAAAGACAATAGGAGGGAGAGGCAGGCTTACTGATGAGGTGATTGAACGTCTACAGAGATACTATTGGTATGCTATAAGGCAAAATACTAGTAATGTTAGTGACATGCGAAAAGCAGTGTGGGCATTGTTCCTTCATACTGCCTCTTCCAATGAATACCCTCAACACAGCCTGTGCCCAAAAGATTCCTGGTGCAAATATAATACAAAAAAGGATTATGATCACATACATGGTTTGCCAGCAGCTGTGATAAATGCAATAAAACCAATTTTTCATGACTTAGGACAGCCACAATTGTTACACAAATGTCTACACGGAAAGACGCAGAATCCTAATGAGAGTGTAAACAATTTGATTTGGAAAGTGATTCCTAAAAGGGTGTTTGGAAGCATAAAAACACTGCACTTTGGCATTTATGATGCAATAGCAACCTACAACCAAGGGAACAGTGTGAAGTGTGAAGTTCTGAAGGCATTAGGATTTACAGCTGGGGTGAACACTGTACGAGCACTAAGAAATATTGACAGGGAAAGGATAAAAGGAGCAGAAAGAAGAGAAAGGCATACGAAGTATGATGGAACAACAGGCCAGAAAAGAAGACAGAAGAGGAAGCTTTTGGAGGATGAAGAAGAAGACCCTGATAATCCATTCTATAGTGCAGGAATGTATTGAGAAACTTTGATAGCCATTTTGCGTAAATTAGAATGTTTCGAATATAAGGGATATTTTCTCAAAATACACTCAAGCTAGAGAGATGAAATTTTTATACAGCACTCCTAGTGATCAAACTTACATTGTAACACAGCCATTTGGCAATATGTTCAGTAGTTTCATTTCAGTTTAATTATAAAGCAATTATTTGTAAAAAAATTTGGGTCATTAATAAAAAAATAATTGGAAAGAAACTAGAAAAATGTTTCAAATGGCTCTGAGCACTATGGGACTTAACTACTGTGGTCATCAGTCCCCTAGAACTTAGAACTACTTAAACCTAACTAACCTAAGGACATCACACACATCCATGCCCGAGGCAGGATTCGAACCTGCGACCGTAGCAGCAGCGCGGTTCCAGACTGAAGCGCCTAGAACCGCTCGGCCACACCCTGTCGACAGGCCGCGAGCCTGCCTCCGTCAAATTTCGGTACTTGTTGGCAGACGTTTCTCATTCTTACTTGAGATATAACACGATCTTCTCACAAACAACAAGCATCCAAACGCGATTTCTGAATGAAGAACGCGTTGTGTTACCTTTCCTTATATACAGAATGTAGAAGGCGTTACTCCTACTAACTTTGTGTGTTTGCCTTGTCGTACTAATCACTCGTATTTCCAGTTATGTAGTATATTTCGTATAACTTTGACATTAGTTGAATGTCGTCCTCGTTGTTCCCACGACCAGAATGTAGTACAACTTGAAAATCAAAGTCAGTGAAAGTTTTATCTGACACAACAGAGTAGTAATGATATGGAAGGAGAACAGCTATAAAAACTTTGTAATAAGCGACGTCTGAGTGTCCTGCCCCGCATTCTTCTCCCGCACAAAATTAGTCGCGCCCATTGAGCCGCTTCACATAAGAATAAATAAATCGTGGGCAGGTGATCCAAAACGACACAGCAATATTGTGATAAACAGGCCCATCTCTAATCATAACTTCCCCCTAAACGTCTGTCTAGCTCATTGTTATTTATTTATTTATTGTTCCGTGGGACCAAATTAAGGAGAAGTCTCCATGGTCATGGAACGAGTCAATACATGAAATTATAACACGATATTAGAAACAGATAAAATGAAATATAAAAAAAAAAACATTCAGGTGACAAGTCGTAAGTTTAAATAAAGAAAATCAACAATTTTAACACCGGAATTTGCTTAATTTTTTAGCACTTCCAGGAGCTCCTCGACAGAATAGGAGGAGTGAGCCATGAGGAAACTCTTCAGTTTAGACTTAAAAGAGTTTGGGCTACTGCTAAGATTTTTGAGTTCTTGTGGTAGCTTATTGAAAATGGACTCCTTTCTGCACAAGAGTCAAGGAAGTGCATTCCGCATGCAGATTTGATTTCTGCCTAGTATTAACTGAGTGAAAGCTGCTAACTCTTGGGAATAGGCTAATATTGCTAACAACAAACGACATTAAAGAAAATATATACTGTGAGGGCAATGTCAGAATTCCCAGATTTTTGAATAGGGGTCGACAAGAGGTTCTCGAACTTACACCACATATAGCTCGAACAGCCCGTTTTTGAGCCAAAAATACCCTTTTTGAATCAGAAGAATTACCCCAAGAAATAATACCATACGACATAAGCGTATGAAAATATGCGAAGTAGACTACTTTTCGTGTTGAAGTGTCACTTATTTCAGATACTGTTCTAATGGTAAATAAAGCAGCATTTAGCTTCTGAACAAGATCCTGGACATGGGCTTTCCACAACAGCTTACCATCTATCCGAACGCCTAGGAACTTGAACTGTTCCGTCTCGCTTATAATATGCCTATTCTGTCTGATAAAAATACCGGTTCTTGTTGAATTGTGAGTTAGAAACTGTAAAAACTGAGTCTTACTGTGATTTAGCATCAAATTATTTTCCACAAGCCAAGAAATTATTTCATGAACTACATTATTTGTTACTATTTCAGTATTACACACAAGATCCTTCACTATCAAGCTGGTGTCATCAGCAAACAGAAATATTTTTGAATCACCTGTAATACTAGAAGGCATATCGTTTATATAAATAAGAAACAGCAGTGGCCCCAGCACCGACCCTTGGGGAACGCCCCACTTAACAGTGCCCCATTGGGACTGAACATCACTACCACTCTCAATATTGCGGAGAATTACCCTCTGCTTTCTGTTCTTAAAGTAAGAGGCGAACCAATTGTAAGCTACTCCCCTTACTCCATAATGGTCCAACTTCTGCAGTAACATTTTGTGGTCAAGACAGTCAAAAGCCTTTGTTAAATCAAAGAAAACACCTAGCGTTCGCAACCTTTTATTTAATCCGTCCAAAACCTCACAGAGAAAAGAGAATATAGCATTTTCAGTTGTTAAACCATTTCTAAAACCAAACTGAACATTTGACAGCAAATTATGTGAATTTAAATGCTCCAGTAACCTTGTATATACAACCTTCTCGATAACTTTAGCAAACACCGATGGCATAGAAATAGGTCTAAAATTGTCAACATTATCAAAGTCTCCCTTTTTATAAAGTGGCTTCACTACCGAGTACTTTAATCGGTCAGGAAACCAACCACTCCTAAAGGAAAAGTTACAGATATGGCTGAGAACTGGGCCAACATACATAGAACAATACTTCAGTATTCTGCTAGATACCCCGTCATATCCATGAGAGTTCTTGGTCTTTAGTGATTTAATTATTAACTCAATCTCTCTCTTGTCAGTATCATGGAGGAGTATTTCAGGTAACAGTCTCGGAACACTTTTTTCTAAGAGCGCTATATGATTCCCTGTTGGGACTAGGTTTCTATTTAGTTCACCTGCTATATTCAGAAAGTGATTATTAAATACTGTACATATATGCGACTTATCAGTAACACGGACATTCCCACTACGCACTGATTCTATATCCTCGACCTGTCTCTGCAGACCAGCCACTTCCTTTACTACTGACCATATGGTTTTAATTTTATCCTGAGACTTAGCTATTCTATCTGCATACCACATGCTTTTTGCCTTCCTAATAACATTTTTAAGCACCTTACAATACTGTTTGTAATGGGCTGCTGCATTTAGATTTTGACTGTTTCTAACGTTTTGATATAATTGCCGCTTTGTTCTACAAGATATCCTTATCCCTCTAGTCAGCCACCCAGGCTGCCTGTTTGTGCTAGTACCCTGTTTTAAACGTTCTAACGGAAAGCAACTTTCAAAGAGCATGAGAAAAGTCTTGAGAAAAGCATTATATTTATCGTTTACTGTATCAGCGCTATAAACATCTTGCCACTCTTGTTCCTTTATAAGGTTTACAAAGGTCTCTACAGCAACTGGATCAGCTTTCCTGAACAGCTGATGACTATATTTAAACGTGTTGCAACACAAAAATCTTTTAAAGTTAAAATTTGTGCATCATGATCTGAAAGGCCATTCATCTTTTTACTAACGGAATGCCCTTCTAGTAATGAGGAATAAACAAAAATGTTGTCTATGGTTGTTCTATGTTCCCTTGCACTCTCGTTGGAAAGAATACGATTTGCATAAGATTATATGAATTAAAGAGGTCTACCAGCATCCTCTTGCTTGCACAATCACTTATACAATTAATATTGAAGTCACCACATATAACTAACTTTTTGTATTTCCTATAAAGTGAACCAAGAACCTCCTCTAGCTTTAGCAAAAATGTTGTGAAATCGGAGTCTAGGGATCTATAAATAACAACAGATAGAAGTTTAGCTCCGTTAAATTTAACCACACCTACACAACATTCAAACACCTTTTCAGTGCAGTACTTTGAAACATCAATTGACTCAAATGGGATGCCGTTTTTCACATACATGGCTACCCCCCCACACCGCAAAGAGCTCCTCGAAAAGCTGCCAGCCAACCTGTATCCTGGTAAAGGAAGCCTCTGAATTATCTCCTTATGTAAGAAGTGTTCAGATATACCAATAATTTCAGAGTCAACATCTATAAGCAGTTCACTAACTTTATCTCTAATACCTTGAATATTTTGATGAAATATACTAATTCCCTCATTACTCGGATACCTAAGCTTTGTCAAAAGTGATTCCCTTGTTATAGAGACTTCCCTTAAGCAGGAATACCTATCAGCTGACTTCAATCTAAAAAAGGTGCAGCTCTAACACCCACTACTGCAGGAATTTTCCCATGAGTGATCCCACCAACCCCACCTATGCTGTCACCTATAAGCTTTGCCAACCTCCCCTTGCCATACCTGTTGAGGTGCAGGCCATGTCTAGTGAAACCCGTCCTGCTGATAGACTCCACCGACACCACTGAAATGTGACCCATGCTTTCTGTCATCAGAGCACCCCCAAGTCTCATGTTATTACGCCTGACGGCTGTATTAAGATGAGGCCGATCGGGACGCTGAAACAGTTCCACGAAATGCACATTCGTGTTGCCAGTCTGAGTGGCTATCTTTTCCAGGTCACCATCTATGTTATACTCCCCATCCCTATCAATACTATTACCAGCCCCACCCACAATCACTACCTGATCCTCTTTAGTAAAATCCCTACATAACCCCCCTATGTTAACAGTCACCTGAGCCAACCCTGCATTAGGCTTCACAATGCTGGTGACCTGGTACTCACTCCCCAGCACTTCCTGCAACTGCTGGCCTACACCTCTGCCATGAGAACTACCTAACAGCAGAACCTTCTTCTTCCTCTTCGACTTTGCAACTGTTCTAGGCGCAGTAACTACCGAGGTCTGCCGCATACTTCCTACATCTACAGCTACTAGAGATTCCTCTCCACTAGACTCTGACAGTTGGTCATATCTATTGTAAACACCAATAGTAAAACTATCTGAAAATCTTCTTCTCCTAGCAGATCTCTTGCCAACAGCCAGCTCCCATTCCCCAACCCCCTTCTCCCTCCTCATCCTGTCTAGCTCCTCCTGTGCGTTTTTCAACTGCACCTGAAGGGCACAGATCTTACGCTCCTGCTCCTCTATCAACTTACTCTTGCTACATAACCTGCAGTTCCAGGAGAGGATCTCACCAGAATGCCCACTGGCTTCCCCACTGCATTCCCCCCCAGTGAAAATACTTCGAACAAGTCTCACACCGCAATCCACTACTCACGAACCTACGGCAAAGCCCACACTCTCACTCATGGTAAAATTTTACTTTTTCTAGGTTCCGCTACTACAATAAGAAGATGTTAAAAACCTGACTACAATAATCATAAACGTACTCTACAAGGGAAGTAACTACTATTATTAACAGTATTAATAAACAACAAATGTGACTATAACAAAAGACTAATACAGAAGGAGAATCAAACGTTTAATGACACAGTAACGAAGCTGAAAACAGTTCCCAAAAGGTTCTTCTGAAATTATTTCACCATAAAATACCAAGAACACCGGATGAAGACTACCAAAGTTCCTAAATAAACCACTATACACAAACAATTAATTAGTACTTAGCTTTCGATACGCCGCTACAGCTGCAACTGGTCAGCACGGAATGTAAACACGGGCAAAAGGTTAAGTTGCTCGATACGAAACACTCATAAATATCAGGTCACAACACAAGAAAGGCAGAGGTGAATGAAGAAACCACTAATGCGTCACTTATATAGTAAATATTATCACAAAAACCGTTAAAATATGTATCTGAAACCTAAAAATATATGAAAACTTAGAGAGCGATCTCACACGCAGTCACTCGCTTATGACGTCACACCAAAGATTTCCCAAACTTGATAGCCGGTTGTTGTGACCGAGCGGTTCTAGGCGCTTCAGTCCGGAACCGCGCTGCTGCTAGGTCGCAGGTCCGAATCCTGCCTCGGGCATGGATGTGTGTGATGTCCTTAGGTTAGTTAGGTTTACGTAGTCCTAAGTCTAGAGGACTGATGACCTCAGATGTTAAGTCCCATAGTGCTTAGAGTCGTTTGAACCATCTGAAAAGAGAGAGTGCAAGGGGTGGACAAAATATGGAAACACCAAAAACGCAACACATTACCATTCCTGTATATGGTGTAGGAAACCCGTTGACATTCAAAACAATTTCCAGTCGTTTCGGAATGGACAACTACATATATTGTTCGGTTTTCAATCTTATACCACTCTTCCTGTAAAAGTGTGCCAAGTTCAGGTAAATATGATGGAGATTCACACCCCCTTGTCTCCAAAGTAGAATCAAAGGCTCAGCAGTATTGAGATCTGGTGATTGTGATGGCTAGTGGAGACGCGATATTTCATCGTCGCGCTCACGAAACCAGTCCTGGTCGATGTGGGCTGTGTGAAAGGGCCTCTCCCGTCTTGCAAAAGCGTATTACCATTGGGGAACAAACATTGTATCATGGTATGGACCTGATCCTCCAAAATGTTCACATAATCCTTGCCAGTAACCCGACCTTGCAGAGTAATCATAGAGCTCAAGGTATACCACGGTATGGATACCCAAATCATCACCAACCCAACGCCATATTTCACTCTTCACTCTGTCGGATGTTGGAGACGTGTGAAATAAGACTCATCCCACCAAAAGACATTCTCCCATTTCTCCATAGTCCAGGTTTAACTGATTCGGCACCACGTTTTACAGGCATTTGCAAGACTGACGAGTAATTTTAGAATTCCAGCTCGCCCTCAAATTCTGTGCTTACGAAGCTCCCTTAGTGTTGTTTTGATGCTGGCAGGATTCGCAAGTGCGAGATTCAGTTCTGCAGTGGCTTTAGCATCTGTTGCCCTCTTATTTTTCTTGAAAATCCTCATTAATGAAAGTTCATCACAGTTTCTAAACACACACTTTCGTCCGCTTTGTGACTTAGCGGATGACGTTTTTCCGTTTTTCCGGTATTCGGTATAAACCTACGATATCGTGCCTCTGGAAACACCAAACACTTGGCTACCTAGGTTACCGAAGCACCAACAATTTGCCCACTTTCGAATTAACTTACCTCTGACATGATGCACTCACTACTACACAAAAGACTGTTCTGACCACGACTAACACCAGGGACGTATTGAGGGCACTGCGAAGGTGCCGTTCCTGATCATATAGAGTGGGGCAACCTGCAGGCTTGGCAATCACCTCCATTTATGTTCAAGCACGCATTTCTCGCCACGTTTCCCTGGCAATGGGAATAGAATTCTGATTCAAATGGCTCTGAGCGCTATGGGACTTAACATCTGTGGTCATCAGTCCCCTGGAACTACTTAAACCTAACTAACCTAAGGACATAACACACATCCATGACCGAGGCAGGATTCGAACCTGCGACCGTAGCGGTCACGCGGTTCCAGACTGAAGCGCCTAGAATTCTGAATCCCTGATGAATCTTTGAGTGAAATTTGCTTTCCTCTGGGAACGTTATAATTTTTTAATTTAGAATACAATCTAGGATTCGGCGACAGACTGACGTCAGCGATATTTGTCTATAATTCTATGTATCTAATGCTTTATCCTTTTTATAAACAGAAGTGACCTTTGCTCTTTCCAAGTCATGGGTCTCGATAAATATGAGCTTGGGAAGGAGGCAATTCTGTGGCGTACTCGATGTAAAATCTAGCTGGAAATCTGTCAGGGCCTGATGCCTTGTTCGCTTTAATTGCCGCTAGTTTTAATTCTTTTTCAATATCGCGGGTGCTAATATCGATATTGCTCATTTGTAAATCTGCGCGGTGGTGAAACGTTCGTACAGTAGCATCATCTTCCATAAATACACTCCTGGAAATTGAAATAAGAACACCGTGAATTCATTGTCCCAGGAAGGGGAAACTTTATTGACACACTCCTGGGGTCAGATACATCACATGATCACACTGACAGAACCACAGTCACATAGACACAGGCAACAGAGCATGCACAATGTCGGCACTAGTACAGTGTATATCCACCTTTCGCAGCAGTGCAGGCTGCTATTCTCCCATGGAGACGATCGTAGAGATGCTGGATGTAGTCCTGTGGAACGGCTTGCCATGCCATTTCCACCTGGCGCCTCAGTTGGACCAGCGTTCGTGCTGGACGTGCAGACCGCGTGAGACGACGCTTCATCCAGTCCCAAACATGCTCAATGGGGGACAGATCCGGAGATCTTGCTGGCCAGGGTAGTTGACTTACACCTTCTAGAGCACGTTGGGTGGCACGGGATACATGCGGACGTGCATTGTCCTGTTGGAATAGCAAGTTCCCTTGCCGGTCTAGGAATGGTAGAACGATGGGTTCGATGACGGTTTGGATGTACCGTGCACTATTCAGTGTCCCCTCGACGATCACCAGTGGTGTACGGCCAGTGTAGGAGATCGCTCCCCACACCATGATGCCGGGTGTTGGCCCTGTGTGCCTCGGTCGTATGCAGTCCTGATTGTGGCGCTCACCTGCACGGCGCCAAACACGCATACGACCATCATTGGCACCAAGGCAGAAGCGACTCTCATCGCTGAAGACGACACGTCTCCATTCGTCCCTCCATTCACGCCTGTCGCGACACCACTGGAGGCGGGCTGCACGATGTTGGGGCGTGAGCGGAAGACGGCCTAACGGTGTGCGGGACCGTAGCCCAGCTTCATGGAGACGGTTGCGAATGGTCCTCGCCGATACCCCAGGAGCAACAGTGTCCCTAATTTGCTGGGAAGTGGCGGTGCGGTCCCCTACGGCACTGCGTAGGATCCTACGGTCTTGGCGTGCATCCGTGCGTCGCTGCGGTCCGGTCCCAGGTCGACGGGCACGTGCACCTTCCGCCGACCACTGGCGACAACATCGATGTACTGTGGAGACCTCACGCCCCACGTGTTGAGCAATTCGGCGGTACGTCCACCCGGCCTCCCGCATGCCCACTATACGCCCTCGCTCAAAGTCCGTCAACTGCACATACGGTTCACGTCCGCGCTGTCGCGGCATGCTACCAGTGTTAAAGACTGCGGTGGAGCTCCGTATGCCACGGCAAACTGGCTGACACTGACGGCGGCGGTGCACAAATGCTGCGCAGCTAGCGCCATTCGACGGCCAACACCGCGGTTCCTGGTGTGTCCGCTGTGCCGTGCGTGTGATCATTGCTTGTACAGCCCTCTCGCAGTGTCCGGAGCAAGTATAGTGGGTCTGACACACCGGTGTCAATGTGTTCTTTTTTCCATTTCCAGGAGTGTATATTTTACACTACTGGCCATTAAAGTTGCTACACCACTAAGATGACGGGCTACAGACACGAGATTTAACCGACAGAAAGAAGATGCTGCGATATGCAAATGATTTCTTTTTCAGAGCATTCACACAAGGTTGTCGCCGGTGGCGACACCTACAACGTGCTGACATGAGGAAAGTTTCCAACCGATTTCTCATACACAAACAGCAGTTGACCAGCGTTGCCTGGTGAAACGTTGTTGTGATGCTTCGTGTAAGGGGGCGAAATGCGTACCATCACGTTTCCGACTTTGATAAAGGTCGGATTGTTGCCTATCGCGATTGCGGTTTATCGTATCGCGACATTGCTGCTCGCGTTGGTCGAGATCCAATGACTGTTAGCAGAATATGGAATCGGTGGGTTCAAGAGGGTAATACGGAACGCCGTGCTGGATCCCAACGGCCTCGTAGCGCTAGCAGTCGAGATGACAGGCATCTTATCCGCATGGCTGTAAAGGATCGTGCAGCCACGTCTCGATCCCTGAGTCAACAAATGGGGACGTTTGCAAGACAACAACCATCTGCACCAACAGTTCGACGACGTTTGCAGCAGCATGGACTATCAGCTCGGAGACCATGGCTGCGGTTACCCTTGACGCTGCGTCACAGACAGTAGCGCCTGCGATGGTGTACTCAACGACGAACCTGGGTGCACGAATGGCAAAACGTCATTTTTTCGGATGAATACAGGTTCTGTTAGCAGCATCATGATGCCCCCATCCGTGTTTGGCGACATCGCGGTGAACGCACATTCGAAGCGTGTATTGGTCATCGCCATACTGGCGTATCACCCGGCGTGATGGTATGGGGTGCCATTGGTTACACGTCTTGGTCACCTCGTGTTCGCATTGACGGCATTTTGAACAGTGGACGTTACATTTCAGATGTGTTACGACCCGTGGCTCTACCCTCCATTCGATCCCTGCGAAACCCTACATTTCAGCAGGATAATGCACGACCGCATGTTGCATGTCCTGTACGGGCCTTTCTGGATACAGAAAATGTTCGACTGCTGCCCTGGCCAGCACATTCTCCAGATCTCTCACCAATTGAAACTTGCAGGTCCTGTATGGCTCTTTCTGGATATAGAAAATGTTCGACTGCTGCCCTGGCCAGCACATTCTCCAGATCTCTCACCAACTGAAAACGTCTGGTCAATGGTGGCCGAGCAACTGGCTCGTCACAATACGCCAGTCACTACTCTTGATGAACTGTGGTATCGTGTTGAAGCTGCATGGGCAGCTGTACCTGTACGCGTCATCCAAGCTCTGTTTGACTCAATGCCCAGGCGTATCAAGGCCATTATTACGGCCAGAGGTGGTAGTTCTGGGTACTGATTTCTCAGGATCTATGCACCCAAACTGGGTGAAAATGTAATCACATGTCAGTTCTAGTATAATACATTTGTCCAATGAATACCCGTTTATCACCGCATTTCTTCTTTGTGTAGCAATTTTAATGGCCAGTAGTGTATAATTCAGAGTTTAAAATCTCTTCTCTCTATCTGCTGTCTTCAGTTTCGACACCAGACGATTGCACGAGAGACTGAATCGTAGGATTGGGGCCATTCATTGACTTTACATACCCGTATGACCAGAACTTACTAGGAGTTCTTATACATCTGTCGCCGGTATCTGATTATGAAAATAATTATAGCCTTCACACACGACTCTTCTAAGAAAAGCACGAGTTCCTATTATCGTTATCAGCATCCATCCAATCTCTCTTCCACTGAGAGTACATTTTGTCTGTTTTCACATCATCCACGAGTAGGAGCATTAAACCATGACATGTCTTGGCTTTTTTTATTATGATGCTTGGAAACGGTAAATCACGGTTTATAACGTCTTCCAACTGTAGCTACAGTTTTCCCGCGTTCGCCAGATCTGAAATAATATTTATCAATTCGTCCTTTAAATAAGTTGAGAGTGACACTCTGTCAGTTCGACCAAACACAAATTCTGTCCTAACTTTCCTGAACGCCTTTCTTGCGTGTGGTGTTCATGTTCCTGTGATATCAACATGGTCGCTAAGCCATCTCGCTTTGGCGACAATATCGATATTGAAGACACACACGTTTTAAACGTCGACTAACACATACGTTGTCGACGACGTCAAAGTTTCATTTTCTTCCCCTAAGTTTTGGGACATTGCAGATGGACACAAGGCGCCCCACAACCCATGCAACGGACTGTAGCGGAGAATACTGCAAGCTGCAGAGGCATTTCGGAATTTTTAGAATTATTAGACGTCAGTTCCGAACACCCTCGCCGTCCAAATCACCTGATCTTAATCCGTGTGGCGTCTGGCTGTGATCTGAAAGATATTGTGACCATTGCTCCAGTTACGATCGTACGTGCTCGAATTGAAGGCAATGCGTTGTACAACGCATTCTGAACGTGACCCACGAGACACTCCGATCTATTGTGGAACACGATGTTTCTCGATTTCAACTTGTGGCATGAAAGGGTTGACAACAAATTGAACGTGTCTTGCGCCAGTCCCACGAGAATCAGAAACCGATATCAGTTTAATTTTTTGCGAATTTTGGCCTCGGGACACTTAAAAACCGATTTTTCCCATCCGATGTGGTACGACCTTGCCGTGACGGATGGGCTTACCGAACTAACAGTGCCACAGCTGCTTATTGCCTAACTTGTGCAGTCATGCACGTTGAACAGTACGCATGCTGTAACGTGCAACTCAAACCATATTCGTCGTATTGTTATTCATCTGTCATTTATAGCCGACACCTGACCACATTTACGTTAAGACGCTTACAACGCCATCTATTGTCTTTTTTTAATGACATTCCCCCTCCGTCAATAATATTCTGTTCAAATTTGACGTCATTCTGAGCAGTGGTTCTCTTTCTACAGCGTTTTGAAACTGGGGCTTTAATATCTGGACACCCAATATATCGAATGTATTCACACAATAAAACTAATAGTTTCTTTTCATTAATGCTTAGTAAATCGATTTAGCATAACTTACAAGAATAACAGTTTACACAGTATGAAACCTAAGCGTCCACCCACTGCTATCTGTATTTCAATTATCACTACGATTGTGCCACAGGTCTGCACACTATGGCTGTGTAAATGAGAAGAATGCTGTTTCTTGAAAGTTTTTGTGCCAATGATCAGAAAAAACAGTGTTCCTGTTTTGTTTTTTTTTTTTTCTTAGTAGAGGACCCGTCCATTTCCATCTTGCCTCACTCAACTCCCTGTGGTCTGCCGGCTCTACCCATGTATTCCAAGAAACACAACGTGCCGGATTTGTTATTGACGTTGGGGACGGCCAGCCAGTGAATGGATACCTTTACCTGGCTCTAATTTTCTCTGTAGCCGGCCAGACTGCAAGCGCATCCGTCACGGCTACATGTTTCCAGTCATCAACTGTCCAATATCGGTGTTGACGGGCCCACGCGAGACGTAAAGCTTTGCGTTGTGCAGTCATCAAGGGCACACGAGTGGGTCTTCGGCTCCGAAAGCCCATATCGATGATATTTCGTTGACTGGTTCGCACGCTGGCGCTACATATCTCTGTGTTTATTACGCATGCCTATACCAGTTTCTTTGGTGCTTCAGTGTATAAATAAGGGACCCGAACTTTTATTCAATGCTTGGGAATTTCCGCTGGGCGAGAGATTCGCGATAAATGCAAGCTGACTAAGGGGCCAATGATGTAGTGCACTATTTGCCAAACAGAACTGTAATTCCATCTGGATCTGGGATGCCCATTTTAAGTCCTCATTACGAGAGCCTGTGCGACGGTAATAAGACGGTATGTTGTGTGAACGCTTTCTTAAAAGCGAAATTGAAAAGTTGAGCTTTCCTTTTGCTGTCCTCTGTTGGCACACCAGACTGGGCAAATAGTGACTGGATAGCCGTCTTTGACCTGTCTGGCGATTTACGTAGGACCAGAATTTTTTCAGGTTCTGTGCCAGACTTTTTGCTAATGTATGACGATGATAGTTGTTGTATGCTTCGCACATCAGTCTTTTTTACAGATGCACGAACTGCTGCTATGTTCCACCTGTCGTCATTTGTGCGTTCTTTTTTGAACCGAGAGTGCAACAGCGTTTGCTTCTTCAGCATTTTCCGGATTTTATTATCAAAGCACGGTGGGTGTTTCCCTTCCTTAATCCACTTTCTTGGCACATACTTCCTCAGAGTCCAATTTACAGTAAGTGGGGTGCTAACAATTGCTTATCTACTCTTTCTGTCGAAATTACTCTCCTAGCTTTCTCGACTGGTTCATTAACTTCAGCAGCGATCATCGCTATGATGACACCGTCGACAAGTTCAACCATGTTTGAAGCTACAAGGTCTAAAATACATCCATTGCGCGTGTGGGCTGTCGAACTAGCAGCTCAAGACAGTTTTCAGAAAAGTGTTCACAAGTACTTGACCAAACTGCCTGTCCATACACTCTGCAGTTAATCCATAGACGTCCCAGTCTACACTCTGTAGGTTAAAATCGTCGTTTATTACTAACAATTACTTTCCTGCAGTACAAATTTTTAGAATAAATTTTTGTTGTTTATTAACAATTTGTTCGTGGTTTTATTTATAAATGCAGTGTAGAATTCTTATAACTTATATGCATTGGGATATTTGCAAAGCTATTTTTTACATTTTTTCTGATGATTTAAACTAAAACTAGTAGAGAGAAGAACACGTTAAATACTACGTTTACCAGTTCGCTTGTGTCACACTTGTTACACTTTTATACGATATTTACATTTTAATTATTTTCTTTCTGATCGTTCTACACTCCTGGAAATTGAAATAAGAACACCGTGAATTCATTGTCCCAGGAAGGGGAAACTTTATTGACACATTCCTGGGGTCAGATACATCACATGATCACACTGACAGAACCACAGGCACATAGACACAGGCAACAGAGCATGCACAATGTCGGCACTAGTACAGTGTATATCCACCTTTCGCAGCAGTGCAGGCTGCTATTCTCCCATGGAGACGATCGTAGAGATGCTGGATGTAGTCCTGTGGAACGGCTTGCCATGCCATTTCCACCTGGCGCCTCAGTTGGACCAGCGTTCGTGCTGGACATGCAGACCGCGTGAGACGACGCTTCATCCAGTCCCAAACATGCTCAATGGGGGACAGATCCGGAGATCTTGCTGGCCAGGGTAGTTGACTTACACCTTCTAGAGCACGTTGGGTGGCATGGGATACATGCGGACGTGCATTGTCCTGTTGGAACAGCAAGTTCCCTTGCCGGTCTAGGAATGGTAGAACGATGGGTTCGATGACGGTTTGGATGTACCGTGCACTATTCAGTGACCCCTCGACGATCACCAGTGGTGTATGGCCAGTGTAGGAGATCGCTCCCCACACCATGATGCCGGGTGTTGGCCCTGTGTGCCTCGGTCGTATGCAGTCCTGATTGTGGCGCTCACTTGCACGGCGCCAAACACCCATACGACCATCATTGGCACCAAGGCAGAAGCGACTCTCATCGCTGAAGACGACACGTCTCCATTCGTCCCTCCATTCACGCCTGTCGTGACACCACTGGAGGCGGGCTGCACGATGTTGGGGCGTGAGCGGAAGACGGCCTAACGGTGTGCGGGACCGCAGCCCAGCTTCATGGAGACGGTTGCGAATGGTCCTCGCCGATACCCCAGGAGCAACAGTGTCCCCAATTTGCTGGGAAGTGGCGGTGCGGTCCCCTACGGCACTGCGTAGGATCCTACGGTCTTGGCGTGCATCCGTGCGTCGCTGCGGTCCGGTCCCAGGTCGACGGGCACGTGCACCTTCCGCCGACCACTGGCGACAACATCGATGTACTGTGGAGACCTCACGCCCCACGTGTTGAGCAATTCGGCGGTACGTCCACCCGGCCTCCCGCATGCCCACTATACGCCCTCGCTTTAGTCCGTCAACTGCACATACGGTTCACGTCCACGCTGTCGCGGCATGCTACCAGTGTTAAAGACTGCGATGGAGCTCCGTATGCCACGGCAAACTGACTGACACTGACGGGGGCGGTGCACAAATGCTGCGCAGCTAGCGCCATTCGACGGCCAACACCGCGGTTCCTGGTGTGTCCGCTGTGCCGTGCGTGTGATCATTGCTTGTACAGCCCTCTCGCAGTGTCCGGAGCAAGTATGGTGGGTCTGACACACCGGTGTCAATGTGTTCTTTTTTACATTTCCAGGAGTGTATATCAATATTTGCATTTTTCTTTGTAATCATTTTCCATACAGGGTGATTCTTATTAACGTTTAAAAAGCTGTGGAGCGACGTAAATGATGCTGAGACATTAACTTAATAAAAGACACATGGGGCTGTAAATATCAAGAAATGCCCCAGAAGTAGATAAAAAATGTTGAACATGCGACGTCGTCAGATTACATACGTTGCTGCACCTGATCATCCAAACCCAACTTAAGTATTCATATCAGTGTGACTCCAGGCCTCTATGTGCATGTCGTTAGCACATGAGGCCTGTGGCTCACGTCTTGCTTCTGACAGGCAATATTTTTGCAGTGTGTTAGACAGTTATGTGTTTACATCGAGGTGAGATTCATTATTTCATTTACTGGTCTCGTGGTCGCCGCTGGTTTATTCAAAGTATATTACAACAAAAACCTACCATATTGCATCACAAGTAAACGAGTACAAGTTTTAGCGTTACCAGTAAATGACCTACATTTTCTTTACCAAACAATGTCTGTAAACGAAGAAGAAAGGACTAAAGGAAAGAAACAGAAAATAAGAACAGCTTTCCCTTGGTTACAGCGAGGAAATTAATTCTGTAATTCCTACATTTACAACGGATCACGTTTACAAAAAAAAAAAAAAAAAAAAAGTGTTCGAAATTTGCACCATTGTGCAGCAACAGTTAGCAGTGTCCCACAGCTGCGAATCTGTGATCGACAAGTCTAACTGCACACTTGTGATGAGGTATGCCATCTGGCGATATCACATGTTCAACATCTGTCATCCACTTTTGGGTTATTTCCCGACATTTGTCGCCACATACGCCTTATATTCAATTACTTGTTGCAGTGGCATCTACATCACATCGGGTGGTTTTGAACTTTATTAAAAAGAAGCACCAACAGATGAGGGAAACCATACACACACACACACACACACACACACACACAATTATGTACAATACTTACATGCACACTGGTCCTGTATGCAAAATATATGGGAAATGAGGACAAGCACCAACAGATGAGGGAAACCATACACACACACACACACACAAACACACACACACACACACACACACACAAAACTTTGTACAACACTTACATGCACACACACACACACAGTATGCATGAAAAATATACATGCACGTAGTGTGCAATCAGGCATGCATACACACCTACACATATGTCTATGACATGCGATTCAGCCAACTATTACACACACAGATCCACTATTTACAGATAAATACATGCACCATCACATAACCCACCATTCAACAAATAGTGTGGGTATGGGAGGGTCTCGATAGCATCGCCATAGGTGAATCATTTGTCATCATGTTGGCACAGCGCTACTTGCAGCTGCAGTGCGGTATATACCTCTAGGCCTTAAATCAAAGGACTACTTGGCACACCATATGTGGAGCAGTGCCACCGCCCTCGAGCAGGCACATCTTGTAATCCTCGATCGTAAGAGCCTTTTGAGGCCACGTGATGTACACCTGTAGCCCACCTCAGGATAGCACCTTCACCTAAGTGGTATGCATATATTTTCGACCTGAGTCCCATAAAATTCACAACGTGCAATCAATTAGCTCGTCTTTCATCAGGCCAATAAATTCTCGATTTGTTGTGTAATTCCGAAAGGATTGTCAGCGGCATATCCAGATATGTCGGATTCATCATGATTGTGCCGAATTACTTCATGTGGATCACAGCCTTTTACCCAGTAGAAGAAACTGTCTGTATCCATATAAAGTAACTTGAGGTCGGCGAATTTTGGCTTCGCAAGCTCGTAATGGAATCTATACATGTGGAGGTTTGAGTTTGGAGAGGTCCAGAACACTCATACCGATATAGAGAGTCCTCGTGAACTGCACTGAAACCTTGGACATATCCAGAGGGACTAGTGCTTCATTGAAGATTGAAATTTGGCCTGGTGATGAAATCTCTTGCCTCATAACGAGACCTCATCAATAAACTACCTGAATTTCGTGATATAATTTAACATTTTTCTTGTTTTTCCGAAAACTGAATTCTACATTAATTTATAAAAATCTTTTTCAAAGTCACACACCAGGAGAGTCCTCTGTTTGGTGTTTACATTAATGTAGTACTTCAATCAGCTACGTTGCCTGAACGAGATGCCAGGGGTTGTTCTAGTAAGTTCCATCCCCAAACTGAGACACTGCTGGAGACATCTGTGGTGTGGAATACATCAAGGCTTATTTCTCAGCATTGTCAACAGCTTCAGGAAGGAACCATTTAGCGGGACTAGGCGCTTTGGACACAGAGGCAATCCATTGAACACATCATGCGTATGGGTGGTATTTTCAAGTTATACTTCCAGAACATATCCCACACCAGGATCCACAGCCACATCATGGATCTTGTCCTTCAGTCCGGCGGCTCCCTCTTCAGACAGCCATTGGAACCCTCGAAACAGTGCAGCTTGTTGATTGGCATATGCATAGAGGTTTTTACGTTCAACTAAATGATGTAACTCAAATAGTCAGATGGTATGCACTCTTCCTCGCTCATTCACAAGTTATTCACATTAGCATATCTGTGCAAAACTCCACCATGAATGAGAAGAGCAGTATTTCAACATTGGTCAACAGTTCAGTGCTGACGTGTGTTCTTAACATTGTGTTCTTAACATTGTGTCCCACAACAGCCCTGGTGTGGTGAAATAGAATGCACTCCAGCATTTCTCAGTTATGTCTGTAGGCAATCGTATATTGGTGTTCATGTGTAATCTTGCATATTCTTCTAAATAAGAAACGCCAAACTCCTGCCAGCATACACTGTGTGCTCATACTCCACATCTGTTATGACAGTTCCTGCTAGTTTACAGGAGAATGTGCTAATGTGGGCCAATGTGGTGTCATGGTGTCCCTCCAGCGAATCCAGATGTGGGGAGACTCCTTCAACCGTGATAAGCTAAAACTTGGCATCACTGGGATATGTGGGCTCTGGTAATATGCACGTCCTCTGATACATTATCTCAGCAAATTTCTGAAGAGTCATGTGCATCAAACATAGTGAATCCTGGATGCGGAGCGACATTTTTGGCGTGATTAGCTTAAAAAATGAAACGTACTTTTCAACACCGTCAGGAAAGACTCTGACGTTATCAGTTTTCAAACAAAAATCACCCAAGTACTCAACAAGAAAGTGAGCATCACACCCACTCAAATTGTCAACGATGACTGGTATGTGCCATGGCAGTTGGTACCTCAAGTTGCAAGTGTTGTGAGCTACGCCGCAGAAGTTCTCTGATAGATGACAATGATCTCTAGATGGAGTTTCTGCTTTTCTGTCCAACAGCAGCTCTAAGGTGTTGTCTTGCTGGTGCAGTACAACATTAATCTCACTACGTTCCATTACTTTTATTGCGGAAGCGGTGCACAGTGTGTTGACTACCACATCCTGAGTAACATCTGATACTTACATAAGGCATCAATGGCTTCTGCGCTAGTGTGCACTTGCAAAAGTCTCGTCACTAAAATACAGGGTTATTACAAATGATTGAAGCGATTTCACAGCTCTACAATAACTTTATTATTTGAGATATTTTCGCAATGCTTTGCACACACATACAAAAACTCAAAAAGTTTTTTTAGGCATTCACAAATGTTCGATATGTGCCCCTGTAGTGATTCGGCAGACATCAAGCCGATAATCAAGTTCCTCCCACACTCGGCGCAGCGTGTCCCCATCAATGAGTTCGAAAGCATCGTTGATGCGAGCTCGCAGTTCTGGCACGTTTCTTGGCAGAGGAGGTTTAAACACTGAATCTTTCACATAACCCCACAGAAAGAAATCGCATGAGGTTAAATCGGGAGAGCGTGGAGGCCATGACATGAATTGCTGATCATGATCTCCACCACGACCGATCCATCGGTTTTCCAATCTCCTGTTTAAGAAATGCCGAACATCATGATGGAAGTGTGGTGGAGCACCATCCTGTTGAAAGATGAAGTCGGCGCTGTCGGTCTCCAGTTGTGGCATGAGCCAATTTTCCAGCATGTCCAGATACACATGTCCTGTAACGTTTTTTCCGCAGAAGAAAAAGGGGCCGTAAACTTTAAACCGTGAGTTTGCACAAAACACTTTAACTTCTGGTGAATTGCGAATTTGCTGCACGAATGCGTGAGGATTCTCTACCGCCCAGATTCGCACATTGTGTCTGTTCACTTCACCATTAAGAAAAAATGTTGCTTCATCACTGAAAACAAGTTTCGCACTGAACGCATCCTCTTCCATGAGCTGTTGCATCCGCGCCGAAAATTCAAAGCGTTTGACTTTGTCATCGGGTGTCAGGGCTTGTAGCAATTGTAAATGGTAAGCTTCTGCTTTAGCCTTTTCCGTAAGATTTTCCAAACCGTCGGCTGTGGTACGTTTAGCTCCCTGCTTGCTTTATTGGTCGACTTCCGCGGGCTACGCGTGAAACTTGCCCGCACGCGTTCATCCGTTTCTTCGCTCACTGCAGGCCGACCCGTTGATTTCCCCTTACAGAGGCATCCAGAAGCTTTAAACTGCGCATACCATCGCCGAATGGAGTTAGCAGTTGGTGGATCTTTGTTGAACTTCGTCCTGAAGTGTCGTTGCACTGTTACGACTGACTGATGTGAGTGCATTTCAAGCACGACATACGCTTTCTCGGCTCCTGTCGCCATTTTGTCTCACTGCGCTCTCGAGCGCTCTGGCGGCAGAAACCTGAAGTGCGGCTTCAGCCGAACAAAACTTTATGAGTTTTTCTACGTATCTGTAGTGTGTCGTGACCATATGTCAATCAATGGAGCTACAGTGAATTTATGAAATCGCTTCAATCATTTGTAATAGCCCTGTATATACTGTATTCTTTGAACAGAACCAACAGCATTGTATGAGGCATTGGTAGTACCCAGCAATACTGATCACGACGCTCAGAAAGTCTCCAAGTGTTGGAAAATCATGCTTCTCTTTCTTCACTGGAATATAATACTGTATTTAAGAGCACCAGCGGAAGCAGTATAAGAAACTGTTGTCTACGCATGGCCACTAGTATTGATGTTCTGCCGAAAACCACGTGACTAGAAGTAATCATACTCGTGTCCTATTGAAATAAGCAATAGAATGTGGTTTTCGGCCCAAAATACGAATCGTTTTTGTGCGAGAATTCATCCCAATCTTTGCAGACTAGTGGCAACATCATCAACGCCGTGTCTGCCATTGAAGCCTCAACTCTTTTACCAAGAAAGAGCATCTCGAAAGAAACGTCACCGACTGTTCGAGCCAGGAACCAGTACATTTGGAAATGCCTACCTAGGATAAAAAGTTATTAAAGTTTTAGAATGTTTGTCACCGAGACGGTGTCCCTTCGTCCTATACGCCGAATTCGAGAGCCTCCTAGATCCTGTGACACGTTGTGAAAGCGACCCCACTGCCTCCAATACTACCTTTACAGAAAGACACGTACTACGGTACATGTGGCATTCTACCAAATTCTATACTTGTATGACTCCAGTTACAACAAAAAAATGGTTCAAATGGCTCTGAGCACTATGGGACTTAACATCTGAGGTCATTAGTCCCCTAGACTTAGAACTACTTAAACCTAACCAACCTAAGGATATCACACACATCCATGCCCGAGGCAGGATTCGAACCTGCGACCGTAGCAGTCGCGCGGCTCCGGACTGAGCGCCTAGAACCGCTAGACCACCGCGGCCGGCCCAGTTACAACAAATTCTAGTCATTTATTGGGGATAATACTACTGGATATTTGCTCTATGAGCTCTCTGCTCTCGAAAAACTCATATGTGAAGTTGATGGGATTTATGGAAGCAACATTCCCATGACTGACTCGCAGGAGAATGATGCTTTGTATGAGCAGGCAATTGATTGTCATAATTGTGGACTGGGGTTGGACAGAAAAGCAGAACCTTCGTGTAGAGACCGATGTCATTTAATGGGAAAGTTATGCAACGCAGCTCACAACACACACAACTTGAAGCATCGACCGTGATAACACATTACTAACAACTTAAATTGGAAGGAACGCATAGAAAATGTTATTGGGATGGCTAACCAAAGACTGGGTTTTATTGGCACGACACTTAGAAAATGTATCAGATCTACTAAGAAGACTGCCTCACTACATTTGTCCGTCCTCTTTTAGAATACCGCTGAGCGGTGTGGGACCCTTACCATATGGGATTGACGGATTACATCGAAAAAGTTCAAAGAAGGGCAGCACGTTCTGTATATCGCGAAATAGGGGAGAGAGAGTCACTGAAATGATGCAGGTTTTGGAGTGGACATCATTAAAAGAAAGGCGTTTTTCGTTGCGGCGGAATCTTCACACGAAATTCCAATCACCAACTTTCTCCTTCGAATGCGAAAATATTTTTTGACACCGACCTACATAGCGAGAAACGAATACCAAGACAGGGAAATCAGAGCTTGTACGGAAAGATACAGGTGTTCGTTCTTTCTTTAATGAAAGTTTCTTCATCTTCCAGCTTGGGTAACGGATGGGTAACTGTAGCATTCGTTGCTTGTAATAATGCAGGAAGAGCAGGTTTGGAATCCTTTGAAACTAGGGAAATTCTAGCTTACCGTACTATTCCTGTTTCTGAGGTTATTATTTCTGGTGAGGGTTCCTACCTATTACCGCACGGGAGTTTGTCTTGTCGTAGACGTTGTAAGATAAATTCCGATTCTAGTATTCACTTATGCGTGAAGGCTAGTGGTCCTGCTTCTTTGGAAGATTGTCGTATTGTTGGTGATTGTACTTTATATAATCATTGAAAGCAGTTCTCAAATCGGCCCTTTTAAGGGCCACAAATACTACACATTGATCTTGCCAAAAGCCGAGAAGCGATTCTTCTTGGTGTTTTAGCTCCCTGGGGCACTCTGGGATGCTCTCTGGCGCACCCTGCGATGCTCTGTGAGCTGCTCAATAGATGTCGAGCACACCTCTGATTGGTTGTCTTGGTTTTGGCGCGCGATTTGAATTACGTTTGAGCAACATTCTCCTTCGAATGCGAAAATATTTTTTGACACCGATCTACATAGCGAGAAACGAATACCATGACAGGGAAATCAGAGCTTGTACGGAAAGATACAGGTGTTCGTTCTTTCCGTGCGCTATACGAGATTCGAATAATAGAGAATTGTGAAGGTGGGCCGATGAACTCTCTGCCAGGCACTTAAATGTGATGTGCAGAGAATCCATATAGATGTACCAGTCTTCTTTCGCAATTGAGCTGGTATGATGCTCACTCATTTGTCAAGCACTTGCATGATTTCTGCTTGAAAGATGATAATGTCAGTGTGAATCCCTCTGCTTTTGAAAAGTACATTTCTTTCTGCAAGCGAATCACGCCAAAAATATCGCTCCACATCGAGGATTCACTATGTTTCACGCACATGATTCGTCAGAAATTTACTGAGAGTAAATCAGGAGGACATGCCATATTACCAGAGCCCGCATATCCCAATGATGCAAAGTTTCAGCTTATGACGGAGAAGGGGGTCTGTCCACACCTGGCTTCGAGACTTCACGTTGCTCAACACTACCACATTCTCCTGTAAACAAACAGAAACTGCCATAACAGATGTAGAGTATGAGCACACTATGAATATCTGGCAGGAATTTGGCACCCCTGTCGTAGAATAATATGCAAGACTATACATGAACACCAGTATACCATTGCTCACCGACATCTTTGAGAAATTCCAGAGTGTATGAGCATATGCCTGGACACATACTCTCTGGATCCCGCCTTCTGTGTCACCGCACCAGGGCTTTCGTGGTGCCAGTGATGCGAAAGTCGTAGGATACTCTGAGCAGTGCCAGTTGTGTTGACAGTTCGAGCGGCGCGGTCTATTGCCCGACGAATTTGTAGCAGTTCTGAAGTGAATGCCGCGAAGTGTTTCCTTCAGTTTAGAAATCGAGTTGAACTTACGAGGGCTTAAGTCAGGGGAGTGCAGTAGGTGGTATAGCACTTAGCAGCCCCATCAATCAAAGAAATCAGTAACAGCTTGCACTGTATGTGCTTGAGCATTGTGCTGCAAAATGATGGTCAGGTCCTGCAGAAATTGCCGTACTTTCTGTCTCAAAGTTGGTCGTACGTTGTGTTCGAAAAATGAATAGCATACAGACAGAAGTGATGACACTTTCTGCTGGACCTGGCCATCATTTTGCACCACAATGCTCAAGCTCATGTTTGACTGATGGAGCTGCTAAGTCCTGTACCACCTACTGCACTCCCCTGACTTAAGCCCTCGATTTCTAAACTGAAGGAAACACTTCACGCCATTCACTTCAGAACTGCTACAAATTCGTCGGGCAATAGACCGCGCCGCTCTAACTGTCAACACAACTGGCACTGCTAAGAGTATCCTATGACTTCCACATTGCTGGCAACCGGTTATACACAATGCTGGTGACTACTTTGCAGGTCAGTAAAACTTTGAAGGTCAGTAAACCTTTGAAACACGTATCTATTTTGTACGAGCTGTAAATAAACAGTTGCCACTATTAAAGTTCCAACCCTCGTATATCTTTCCGATTTTTTTAGCTGTCCTTTGTATTTTGGTAATCACTGCTGCCACAAACATGCTATGGTCACTGATACCAATTTCTAAGTGTACATCCTCAAAGAGGTCAGGTCTATTTGTTGCAATTAGATGCAATATGTTTTCATTATGAGGCAGGTTCCTAATTATCTGTTATACATAGCTCCAGAGAAAGCATTTAGTAATGTTTCACAGGATGTCTCATCATGAGTAGGGGAGAGAGGAGAGCGTCACCCAAAACGTGCGGGTTGCCTACCTTTAAGGGGCAGTGACATCAGCTGACGATGCGAGTACCGTTATCCAAGATGGCGGCCGTGATGTCAGCTGATGACGCGATTGACGTCATTCAAGATGGCGGCCGTGACTTCAGCTGATGATGCGACTACCGTTATCCAGGATGCCGGCTTTTGGTGGGAAGTTTGAATTTTGGAGGGAAGATAGGTCAGTTGGTCTACCTCTACTAATGTAAGAAAATGGTGGGAAAGAAAGGGCACTTGAGTTACCTCCACTAACCTAAGTAAATGACTGAAAAGAAAGGGCATTTGGGCTACCTCCAATAACCTAAGTCACCCGACTGCCACCTCTTCCTATAAACTGGAGGAGAAAAGGACTCAGCCTGTGCTGGACGAATGTCTTTATTTAAACAATTTGAGGCAGTACAGCCATCAAGTGTGTTCACCATGAGGTCCAGAGTCCAACTGACGTAGCGCACAGTGCTGCCACCAGAGGGCATTGTCATCCCTCCTGTGACATAATCCAAGATGACATTCTGGAGTGGAAAATAGTGGGAAAATGACTCGCCATGCACTAGGCTGCTGGAGAGAGGAGGTAGTGTACTTTAGTTGTTTTGGAACAATTTATTTAGGGACGGATTTGAGATAGCATATTTATTACACTGATACAAAACACTCGTCTATGTACAGACACACAAACAACTCATAAATTGAAACTTGCTGGCAGATTAAAACTGTGTGCCGGACCGAGACTCGAACTCGGGAGCTTTGCCTTTCGCGGGCAAGCACTCTACCGACTGAGCTACCCAAGCACGACTCACGCCCCGTCCACACAGCCTTACTTCTGCCAGTACCTCGTCTCCTGCCTTCCAGACTTCACAGAAGCTCTCCTGCGAACCTTGCAGAACTAGCACTCCTGAAAGAAAGGATATTGCGGAGACATGGCTTAGCCACAGCCTGGGGAATGTTTCTAGAATGAAATTTTCACTCTACAGCAGAGTGTGCGCTGATATGAAACTTCCTCTGAGGACGGGGCGTGAGTCGAGCTTGGTGTAGCTCAGTCGGTAGAGCGCTTGCCCGCGAAAGGCAAAGGTCGCGAGTTCGATTCTCGGTCCGCCACACAGTTTTAATCTGCCAGAAAGTTTCATATCAGCGCACACTCCGCTGTAGAGTGAAAATTTCATTCTAGTAACTCATAAATTACCGAAGTAATGCATGTAGCTAGTTCAGTTCTCAGTCACTAGGACTACTAGTGAGCCCACTCCCACAACAGGCTTTCTCACTCCTCTTTAGTGCTCTCTCAGCATTCATTCATGTGTGTGTGTGTGAGTGTGTGTGTGTGGGCGCGCGCTCGCGCGCGTGCCTGTGTGCGTGCGTGTCTGTATCCTTACACCATGAAGAGGAGTGGAAATGGTCTTGCTGTCGTTTCTGACGAGGTCAAATGCGTGCGTTCATTCGAGACCCAGCGTAAGTTATGATTATCTTTTTTTTGTTTGTGATCAATCTTCAGCACCGGGAACTGAAAGTTGCTTCAGTTCTTGTGCGTTCGTGCAGCGGAAATTTTATTTTTCTCTCCTACACTATATTTGCTAGTTTCGTTTCAGCATTCGGGCTAGGGATGTTGAGAAAAATAAAACCGAAGTTTGCGGAGGAGATGAGAGAGTAACAGCAGTCTTCCTCACTACAAAACCATGTTTCTGAATTTCTTTATCTTGTAATATTCTGTTTCTGTTTGTGCATCCTACTTTAGAGTCTATGTACAGACATCTGATGGAGACGGTATTACCTTGTACAGTTATGCTTTAGAATGTGTTTGTTTAATGAAGTTCCTTTGCCGAATTCATGCACTTCATGTTAGAGTCGATTGATGAGGATACATCTGTAGATGTGAGCCCATCCTCCCCAGTGCCTGAGTGGGTACATGAAATGGCCGAAGAGCGCGAATACACAATGCCAAACTGGATGCAAGACATCCCCCTGGACGCAGATGTTTGGGGGGGAGACGCAGTCCTGGTGGCAGGGTGAATTAGGTAATTACCATTATTATTATTTTCTTCACTTTCTCAGACATTAAGTCCGGTTAAAAATGGAGTGACGCGGACCTTGATCAAGCGTCACTTCCTTTTAACTGTACGGTATGTGTTATATTGCATTTAGGAACTTTCGGGTAATTGAACGTGTATCAATAATTACGGATTTCTGTAGTTGTATATATATGTTTGGATGTAGCTGTATTGCATTGATGTACTGGTGGATATTGTGTGGTATGACTCCTGTAGTTGATAGTATAATTGGTATGATGTCAACTTTATCCTGATGCCACATGTCTTTGACTTCCTCAGCCAGTTGGATGTATTTTTCAATTTTTTCTCCTGTTTTCTTTTGTATATTTGTTGTATTGGGTATGGATATTTCGATTAGTTGTGTTAATTTCTTCTTTTTATTGGTGAGTATGATGTCAGGTTTGTTATGTGGCGTTGTTTTATCTGTTATAATGGTTCTTTTCCAGTATAATTTGTATTCATCATTCTCCAGTATATTTTGTGGTGCATACTTGTATGTAGGAACGTGTTGTTTTAAAAGTTTATGTTGTAAGGCAAGCTGTTGATGTATTATTTTTGCGACATTGTCATGTCTTCTGGGGTATTCTGTATTTGCTAGTATTGTACATCCGCTTGTGATGTGATCTACTGTTTCTATTTGTTGTTTACAAAGTCTGCATTTATCCGTTGTGGTATTGGGATCTTTAATAATATGCTTGCTGTAATACCTGCTGTTTATTGTTTGATCCTGTATTGCAATCATGAATCCTTCTGTCTCACTGTATATATTGCCTTTTCTTAGCCATGTGTTGGATGCGTCTTGATCGATGTGTGGCTGTGTTAGATGATACGGGTGCTTGCCATGAAGTGTTTTCTTTTTCCAATTTACTTTCTTCGTATCTGTTGATATTATGTGATCTAAAGGGTTGTAGAAGTGGTTATGAAATTGCAGTGGTGTAGCCGATGTATTTATGTGAGTGATTGCCTTGTGTATTTTGCTTGTTTCTGCTCGTTCTAGAAAGAATTTTCTTAAATTGTCTACCTGTCCATAATGTAGGTTTTTTATGTCGATAAATCCCCTTCCTCCTTCCTTTCTGCTTGATGTGAATCTTTCTGTTGCTGAATGTATGTGATGTATTCTATATTTGTGGCATTGTGATCGTGTAAGTGTATTGAGTGCTTCTAGGTCTGTGTTACTCCATTTCACTACTCCAAATGAGTAGGTCAATATTGGTATGGCATAAGTATTTATAGCTTTTGTCTTGTTTCTTGCTGTCAATTCTGTTTTCAGTATTTTTGTTAGTCTTTGTCTATATTTTTCTTTTAGTTCTTCTTTAATATTTGTATTATCTATTCCTATTTTTTGTCTGTATCCTAGATATTTATAGGCATCCGTTTTTTCCATCCCTTCTATGCAGTCGCTGTGGTTATCCAATAGGTAATCTTCTTGTTTAGTGTGTTTTCCCTTGACTATGCTATTTTTCTTACATTTGTCTGTTCCAAAAGCCATACTTATATCATTGCTGAATCCTTCTGTTATCTTTAGTAATTGGTTGAGTTGTTGATTTGTTGCTGCCAGTAGTTTTAGATCATCCATGTATTTTGTGTGGGTATGTTCCAGTAATATTGTATCCATAATTTGTATTATTTAGCATGTTGGATAGTGGATTCAGAGCAAGGCAGAACCGTTATTATTATTGTTATTATTATTATTATTATTATTATTATTATTGCCATCATATGAACAGGTGTTCTCATCCTCATATGATGTGGATGTGGGTACTTATTGCTTCCATCCTATCTTTACAGAACCATCTTCTCAGCTCACGGTGTGTGCTCCTGCAGCCTTCCCAGATGTACGCGGTCCTGCAGAAGCGACAGGTCCCTGCTGGCACACGTCGCCAGCTAGCAACCCCTTTGTCAGCTGCTCGGCAGAGGTTGCAGGCAGCTACAGGCGCCCCTGCAAGTGGTTGCAGGCTAAGTGACGCTGAGACAAGTCCACAGAAAGGAGCTAGCATCATCTGTTATGCTCCGTTCGCACCCAGACTGGGTTGTTCTCACTGGGAGGTGGACAGACCCGCCGCACAACCATCACTGCCACCGCCTGCAAACCAGATATGGTGCACTTGTAAGCATGCCATGCCCTGGCGCATAACTTTGCAAACCCCGTCACCCATTCAGTCGTCCACGGGGTGGACAACATCTAGTAGCAGCAGTACCGTTAATGATAGTGAATTCATGGCTAAAAGAAGCTCTCTAACAAATCCTGTTAGCGATAGACCGGAGGGGGATAGTCGAGTTATGGATGAATTAGAATACAAATCGCTATGGTCGCAGGTTCGAATCCTGCCTCGGGCATGGATGTGTGTGTTGTCCTTAGCTTAGTTAGGTTTAAGTAGTTCTAAGTTCTAGGGGACTTATGACCTCAGCAGTTGAGTCCCATAGTGCTCAGAGCCATTTGAACCCAGAATACAAAGCGGTTGCTGAGGTTTTCGAGGGGCACATATCTTTCAACAGTATTGAGAATCCGGCAGGAGGGTATCGTGATCCAGATATGTTTCTGGACGCTTGCCTCCCTATGGTTGAAAGAGAGCTCTGCAAAGTCCTGCCTAACTCAGACTATCACGCCATGAAGTGCAGTGCGGTTCTCTGCTGTAAACTGGCGCTCCCTCCCCCGCCCCCACAAGTTTGAAGGCTCTGTGGAGGAGAAGAACATAGTGTACATTTGTGGGGATAACGGCGTAATAGCCTGGGGAACAGCAACTGGTACCACGAGTCAACCTTGAGAGCTATTTTTGATCATTTTTCCGAGATGCGAGTAAGAGGATCGGGAAAAGCTTTCAGCCATATTTTACACCTCGACGTTCATATACATGTCTATGATCCAGGGTCTAGTCATATCAAGCTACCGGACGATATAGCAGCCAAGCGAGCTTGTCTTAACGTAGAGAATAAAGATCAGTACTGTTTCGCGTGGTCAATCCTCGCAATTCGGCGAAATTATCATTACAGAGACCATCCTGAGCGCCCAAAACCATAAGGCAAAGGTTTAGATGTGTGTGGACTCTAAAACTTTGACAGTATCAATTTCCCTGTGAGAATCTGTGACATAGCTAAATTTGAGGCACAAAATACCGGAATATTGGTTTATGTTTACGGATTGAAAGAATGGCTGGCTCTGAGCATTATGGGACTTAACATCTATGGTCATCAGTCCCCTAGAACTTAAAACTACTTAAACCTAACTAACCTAAGGACACCACACAACACCCAGTCATCACGAGGCAGAGAAAATCCCTGACCCCGACGGGAATCGAACCCGGGAACCCGGGCGCGGGAAGCGAGAACGCTACCGCACGACCACGAGCTGCGGAGATTGAAAGAAGTAGAGGAGAGAAAATACATAATTGTTGGACCCTACCATTTTTCAAAATTTGCACGTGAGCGACCCCATCATGTAAACATGTTGCTTTTCGCTGAAGAAGAGAAGCAACATTACGTCTGGATCAAAGACATATCGAGACTTATTTCCAAGCAACTTAATAATCACAACGGAAAATCGCATATTTGCTTCAGGTGCTTGAGTTATTTTCGTAGCGAAGAGTTTTTAACGAAGCATCTAGTAGACTGCTCTTCCAGGGCGTCGGTACGTATTATTATGCCCAGAGAGGAGGACAAATTTATGAAATTTAAGAATGCGCACCACCAGGAGCGTCGTCCATTTGTAGTGTATCGCGATTTTGAATGTCTCCTGGCCCCTGTGCCTCAATGTGAAGGTGGTCCCCAGGCCTCACACAACATCTTCACTGAAAAACACGTACCGTATGCCGCAGTGTATCAAATTGTATATTCCTATGACTCTAGTTGCAACAATACAATTCGTATATCAGGGATAATCCCGCGTTTTCGCTGCTCTCTGAGCTTTGGGATTTCTCACTGAAGGTGAGAATATCCAGGAGAAAAACGCCGGTGGATGTACAAAAATACGAAAGCGCGACTAATTGTCTTATCTGCGACCTGACGTTGGATAGGAAAAGCGGAAACTCTCCACTGGGATCACTGTCATCTCACTGGAAATTCCAGCGGCGCAGCTCACAACATATGCAATTTGAAATATCAGCTTCCACTACACATACCCGTAATTTTCCATAATTTAATCGGCTATGATGCACACTTGCTCGTCGAGCAACTAGCTAATTTCGGCAAGAAGAACGATCAGTTAACTGTCCTACCTGAGAGCGTCGAAAATACATTTCCTTCTCCAAACGAATGACGTCGGAAATTAAGCTGCGATTATTGGATTCATTGCGATTTATGCAAGCCCCCCCACCTCCAGAAACTAGTTGCGACTCTACCTCAGAGTGAAATGCATATCACTCGATCTACATATCCCGACGAGGAAAAGTTTCAACTTGTGACTAGGAAAGGTGTTTTCCTGTATGAGTACATGGATAGTATGGGGAAACCCAGCAAAACCAGGCTACCTGACATATCAGAATTTTCCAGTAACCTTACAGGCGATGCCATAACAGATGCTGATTATGAGCATGCTGTAAATGTCTGACGGGAATTTAACATACCCAGTTTGGGTGAGTACTCCAGGCTTCATATGGACACCGATGTGCGCCTGCTTGCTGAAGTTCCACAGTGTATGCATGGCTACATACTCTCTGGATCCTGCATTTTATTATACGGCACCTGGATTGTCCTGGGATGCAATGCTCAGAAAAACGAGACAACATCAAGCTTCTGACCGATGTGGACATGCTCGTTTTCTATGAGCATTGTAGCGGACTTTGTCAGTGCATGCATAGGCATACCAAGGCAAACAATCCGCAAATGGGCGCGAGGTTGAATGTATCCCTCGACACCATCTACATCATGTACTTAGATGTACATAACTTGTACAGGCATGCCACGATGCAGCCACTGCGAGTTGATGGGTTTCGATGGATGTCTGACGAGGAGTGTGATGGATATAGATTGGTTCTCAATAAAGAACAGAACTTCAAGCCTGATGATTCTCCTCAGGGGTATGTTGTGGAGGCAGACCTGGCATACCCCAGTGGTTTGCATGATGCGCACAGCGACTTGCCGCTTTGTCCACAGCAACAAATTCCACGAGGAGGTTCCATGCCCAAGCTGTCGACAACGCTGGAGGGCAAGCAAAGATGCGTAATTCACTACCGAAACCCCCAGAAATGCATCAAGTTCGGTATGAAACTGGTTAGAATCACCCGGGGCATCATCTTCAACCAATCCCTCTGGTTGAAGCCACACATTGAATTGAATACCGCAAAAAGAGCTTCCGTGACTAGTGATTTTGAAAAAGATTTTTTAAATTAATGAGTAATTGCATTTTCGGGAAAACAATGCAAAATGTTAAGGGTGAATGCGATATTGAAATTAGTACATAATGGGGTGAGCAATGGGGTTTACAGAAATTGATTGGCGGACCAAATTTTATGTGAGTCACGATATTTAATGAGAACTGTGTTGCCGTGGAGATGGCGAAGACTGTAGTAGAGTTTACGAAATCTATATATATATGGATATGCATACTAGACCTATCCAAAGTCCACATGTACTGCTTTCATTATGAGTTTGCAAAAACTCACTTTGCAGATCCTAAATTACTTTATATGGATACAGATGGCTTCATCGATTGGGTGAAGAACTGTGATCTATATGAAGTAATGAGGTGCCATGGTAATGAATTCGACATGTCCTCATAAACGGCTGAGAATCCACAATTTGACCTGAATTGTAAAAATTTGTTTGGATCCTTCTTCAAAATCTGTCCTTTTGTGAAACCTAGTAGGCGCCCTATTGAACCTTCCTAGTTAAAGACAATAGTTGCATTTACAATCCTTATTTCAGATTTAAGTATACTGATATTTGCACGTAGTTCAATACCTTTTCCAAATTGTTTGAAGACTTCATTTAAATCATCGATATCGTATGCACCCGGTTCTATTTCCACAATATCTTTTTCACCATTAATGTCCAGATGCAGTTTGTTGTTAGTCCAGTGATACGTGGGATGCTGTTGTATGTCTTCAGTCCAATCAATGCAAAACTCCATTCACCAATGCTCAAATCAATTGGCGTGAAGTTATTTGCACACAATAAACATGATCGTTCTTTTAACATCAAAGTGTATGCATTGCATCTGAACCTCAACTGATGAAGGAATGTTTAAAGCTCCTCCTTATATAGCATGCTTCTTCTTCTTTGCAAACGTCAAAAGAAACGTGATGAATAGATGTCCACATAGGTATGTATTAAAGTCCTGATAGCGCCAGTAATTGTAGAGCACACTTCTTCTGTGAGTGAAGTATCGATGCAATTCTTCTGGCAGTTGCAGGTCAACAAATGAGTCGAAATACTAGACGGTATCCGCATTTTTCATAACATATGATACCCAGTGCGTGCTGGGGCCCGCAGCAACATCTAAATTCACAATTCCACATTCACCAGTTTTCCACATAGTCTTCGGTAAAATATCCCGCGTAAACACACCACGGAACCTTGGTGTGTTGAGTTTGTTTCTAACAAACTTAAGCATCATGCGGTTATGTCTTCTTGCCTCTTCTAACTGCACTTGAGAGTTTTGCAAGTTGTTGACCGTTCGAGCGATAGCTGCAGCATGACCAGCGAGGGACCCTACCGCCCAGAGCGCGGAGAGGACTGGGATGAGAAATGGGAGATAACCGCCAGATGTCTTGGGTATTGGTAGAACTCGAGGTGCTTTAACCGATCCTCTTCTTCCTCTTCCCGCATTTCTCTGCTTCAGTGCGTTTTTAGCTGCATACATCGCTGTCAGGATACAGTTCTTCAACCAACTCTGCCTCCCGCCCTTGTCTTTCTTCTTCTTTAGTGCACAACAAGCATAATTAATAACTCACTTGAAATCCATCACTCCTAAACCCAACTTAATTTTTCCTCGCATTGTTTTTATCAACTGCAAATGTTGCAATGCATTGACCTATACCGATATCCTTTCTTCTCCGTATCGCCTTAGCCTTATCAGCTAAAATCCTATCTGCAATGTCACGACCTGAGCGATCTTTATTTGTAGCGTATGCAATGTCATGTTCCGTACACACTTTTCGTCGAGCAGATTAACCCCCTGATCACCTCGTGCCAAGCGTTTCTGAAGCTTTGTCCCAGGAACCACAGTACTTATACCCACGGATGTATAATTCCATTGGCAGTTTGTCTAGAATACCACCACCTCCTCTCATGCATGTTCTAGTACACATGTTATGCTACTGCGGTCGTTGTGGACTATGCGCACCCATTATACAGCGTGAGCCACCTAACATTACCGCTGGATATATTTCGTAAACCACATCAAATACTGACGAACCGATTCCACAGACCGAACGTGAGGAGAGGGGCTAGTGTAATTGTTTAATACAAACCATAAAAAAATGCACGGAAGTATGTTTTTTAAGACAAACCTACGTTTTTTTAAATGGAACCACGTTAGTTTTGTTAGCACATCTGAACATATAAACAAATACGTAATCAGTACCGTTTGTTGCATTGTAAAATGTTAATTACATTCGGAGATATTGTAACCTAAAGTTGACACTTGAGTACCACTCCTCCGCTGTTCGATCGTGTGTATCGGAGAGCACCGAATTACGTAGGGATCCAAATGGAACGGTGATGGACCTTAGGTACAGAAGAGACTGGAACAGCACATTACGTCCACATGCTAACACCTTTTTATTGGTCTTTTTCACTGACGCACATGTACGTTACCATGACGTGGAGGACGCATAAATTGGCCAGCCCGTTCTCCTGATCTTACACCTCTGGACTTCTTTCTGCGGGGTACGTTAAAGGAGAATGTGTACCGTGATGTGCCTACAACCCCAGAGAATATGAAACAACGTATTGTGGCAGCCTGCGGCGACATTACACCAGATGTACTGCGGCGTGTACGACATTCATTACGCCAGAGATTGCAATTGTGTACAGCAAATGATGGCCACCACATTGAACATCTATTGGTCTGACATGTCGGGACACACTCTATTCCACTCCGTAATTGAAAACGGAAACCACGTGTGTACGTGTACCTCACCCCTCATGGTAATGTACATGTGCGTCAGTGAAAAAGACCAATAAAAAGGTGTTAGCATGTGGACGTAATGTGCTGTTCCAGTCTCTTCTGTACCTAAGGTCCATCACCGTTCCCTTTGGATCCCTACGTAGTTCGGTGCTCTCCGATACACACGATCGAACAGCGGAGGAGTGGTACTCAAGCGTCAACTTTAGGTTACAATATCTCCGGATGTAATTAACATTTTACAATGCAACAAACGGCACTGATTACGTATTTGTTTATATGTTCAGATGTGCTAACAAAACTAACGGGGTTCCATTTAAAAAAACGTAGGTTTGTGTTAAAAACATACTTCCGTGCATTTTTTTATGGTTTGTATTAAACAATTACACTAGCCCCCCTCCTCACGTTCGGTCTGTGGAATCGATTCGTCAGTATTTGATGTAGTTTACGAAATACATACAGCGGTAATGTTAGGTGACTCACCCTGTATAGCAAATCGTTGGCATCAATCCAACTGTTTTGTGTAGCAGGAAAACCAAGCCGTTTGACAAGTGCTTTATTTCCACGACGCCTTATGACTCTCACCACGAGAAACACATCCGGTTCCGAGCTTTTCTGCAACCCCTCGGTGTAGAAGCTGCCTGCAATTTCTTCACCTTTACTATCCTTCAATATATAAGTTCTAGGATTCGTTCTTTGCATCTTTGAAACTGTAAATATCTCTGTTGACCAGTTCGGCAGGTATGATGTCTCAAATGCCGTCTTGTGTTTTGAGACACATACCAAATCAAATACATTAAACTTCTGTTGCGTGGATCCAGCATTTTAATGCGATAATACACCGTATCCGTGAGTCCATTATCATGAACATCGATTGGTCTCATTTTTATTATGGTATGTTTGGTTCGATTATACTGAGCAGTTACTTCTAGGAGGATATCTGTCCATTTGTATGAGCCACTAGGGTTAAAACTCATCCACATTCGACCTTTTATTCTTCTGTTCAGACGATCGACGATACGTGCCTCCAGATGAGTGAATGTTGAGTAGTGATCTTGAAATACCTATTGTAAAACTCTCCGCCATGATCGGTTTGGAGGTTGTGTGGGCGTCGATTCGTCCCTGTCTGTAGCAAACGCTCAAAAACATCTGCGACGTTTCTATCCGTTTTTGTTTTAACAGGTAATGCCCAAGCAAATTTGGAGTATGTATCAAAAACCATTAAAATATATTTGAATCCATTACTCTCATGTGAATATTCCCTCATATCTACAAGATCAGCTTGCCATAAGTCATCCAAACCTTTAATCATAACATGCCTATGAGGGTATGTTTTGCATGCCGGTTTGTGCAGTTCTCGATCTACTGTCTCCATACTAAGCTCAGATATCACTGAAACAGCCTCATTCGAATGAGCTGTATTACCTGCAGCAGCTGATGCCATGAGCAGCCGTAGTCTGTCTGTTAGGTCGCTGGGTCGTCATAATATATATACTGCGAGATTCGATGGTTCACTGCTTTATGCTCAATGTCAGTACCATCACCGTTGCTGCTGCTGTTGTTGTTGCTCTTTTCGCCATCAAATATTGGTTTTATAATGGTTTTATATTTCTTGTTACTCAGGCTTTTCGGTACATCAGTCATGTGCAGTATTTCACGGTACGTTTCCCTATCATTAACCGAAAAATATCGTTATCATGTGTTTTTGTTTTTGCTGAGAGCTGTCTCCTTTCACTATGTACGAGGTGTGGCTAGAAAAAAACCGGACTAGTACTGGTGAAACAATAAAACGAATGCAATAAGGCTGAAAGTCGCGTGGCCTGTCACGTGACTCTCGCTCCGCCTACTGCTCGCGTTTCATCTGCCTCCTGCACTCAGTCTGCCCGTGGCGTCTGTTTTAAGTAGATGACGTTTTGTCTGTGCGTCGGAAAATGTTGAGTGTACAGAAAGAACAGCGTGTTAACATCAAATTTTGTTTCAAACTAGGAAAATCTGCAAGTGAAACGTTTGTAATGTTACAACAAGTGTACGGCGATGATTGTTTATCGCGAACACAAGTGTTTGAGTGGTTTAAACGATTTAAAGATGGCCGCGAAGACACCAGTGATGACACTCGCACTGGCAGACCATTGTCAGCAAAAACTGATGGACTCATTGAAAAAATCGGTAAACTTGTTCGACAAGATCACCGTTTAACAATCAGAGCAGTGTCTGAGTTAACAGGAGTTGACAAGGAAAGTGTTAGGCAGATTCTTCATGAAAGTTTCAACATGAACAAAGTGTGTTCAAAAATGGTTCCAAAGTGTCTCACAATTGAACAGAAGGAACGCCGAAGAGTGATTTGTTCTGACATCCTGGAAAACATTGAAAGTGATCCCACCTTCTTACAAAATGTTATTACTTGCGATGAATCGTGGTTTTTTACTTACGATCCCGAAACTAAACGCCAATCGATGCATTGGAAAACTCCTGGTTCTCCACGACAAAAAAAGCACGAATGTCAAAATCGAAATTCAAGGCAATGATGATTGTTTTTTTTTACATCAAAGGGATTGTGCACATTGATTGGGTACCAGAGGGACAAACAGTGAATCAGCATTACTACATTAGCGTCCTGGCTACCCTACGTGAGCGAGTACGGAGAAAAGGGAACGATTTGTGGAGAAAAAAGTCATGGATCCTTCACCAAGACAATGCCCCAGCTCACAGTGCGATGTCAGTGAAGACGTTTTTGGCAAAACACAACATTCCCATCTTAGATCATCCACCCTACTCACCTGATTTGGCCCCCTGTGACTTTTTTCTTTTCCCTAAAGTCAAGTCAGCTTTGAAAGGAACTAGATTTGAGACTGTTGAAGCAGTAAAAGAAAAAGCGACGGAAGTAATGTATGGACTTACCGAAAATGATCTGCAGCATTGCTATGAACAGTGGAAAATTCGTATGGAGCGGTGTAGAGAGCGAGGAGGAGAGTAAATTGAAGGAGATAACATGAAATTGTAAATAATTGTAAATAAATGATTTTTCCAGCATCAGTCCGGTTTTTTTCTAGCCGCACGTCGTATCTGCTACCCCTTCTCAACAACAAGGAACTCTTCATCTATTTTTCTATTTTCCCCTCAATAGCCTCGACCTTTACAGTTAAGTTGGTTGCTTTCTTACCGCCTTCATTAACTAACTAGTGTCCGCCCCGATAGCTGAATGGTCAGCGTGATGGACTGCCGTCTTAAGGGGCCCGGGTTCGATTCCCGGCTGGGTTCGTGAGTTTCTGGCGCACAGGTCGCTCAATGTGGCGTCGAATGTAATAAGACCTCCACCAAAGCGGTCGGACCTGCCCCGTAAGGGGCCTCCAAGCCAATGACACCAAACACTCATTTCATTTCATTAACTAACACATTTAACGCATTCATCATTCTCAGAAGAGCCTGGTAATACGTCTCTAGATCTCTGCGCATACCTCCAACTTTATGCACAATAGCCTGAATTTTCCCATCCATGTACAGGCGAATGTTGAGAGCTAGACATGCACGCGAATTTGTCCATGGTGCAGTTTGTACTTATGTACTATCCTCTCCTTCCGTGCTATATATGCAGAAACTCTTGAAAGTTTCGCCTGTACCTACCATCACTCAGTTTTCTTGTTTTATCAATAACGAGAAACCCATACTATGAATGATTCCAGTCATCAGCACATATCTTTACAAAATCATTGAACGACATGTCAGTTCCGACATGTGCCTGGTAAGTGTGTTTTAAATTCAGATTGTCTTGTTTGAAGGCTATAGTGAGGTTTGAATTATCCCGAACCAACTGTTTCGTCATTCTGGAATATGTTTGGCTTAGATAAAGTACATCAGCACCCATATGACGACCGAAACAGATATATTTTCGAATTTGGTCTTGGTTTTCCACAGCAACATCGTCAATTATGAAGACAGTGTTTGGCTTTGCTTTTTCAGGTGGAGGGATATCACCACTTTCACTGAATGTCGTGTATGTAACACCATGTACACCGTGCAATATCTCCCGAAATAGCTGATACTTGGGTTAAAACAGTGTTTTTGAGAATACACAAATATGTTCAAATCGGACTCCATCTACATGTGTTAGCAGCGTTATGAGGACGTTAGTCTTCCCACAATTGGATGGAACTACAATAATTGCTTGTATATTATCAGGAAGGAGAATTCCATTCTTCTTCTTCTTCAGGTCTTCTTTTGCATCTTCACACGACCAGTCACCGACAACAAAGTCATTGTGATGAGGATGTTTCACATACCCTGCCATAATACTATCTACGCCAGGTACTGACAAGTAGTAGGCATATATAGAAAGATACACTTGAAGGGACAGTAATAGTATGTGTAGCCACTATAGCTCCATCACTTAAGCGACTGAACTATATTGGCTACACAGAGAAAACAGATATATATATCACCCATGAAGGGTAACTTCATCATTTATTTCCGTGAATAACTGGTGTAGCATTGAAAAAATATTAATAAGCGTAATACTTTGACTATAATGAGGGAGGTATGAAATAAAACACAAACACAGTTTGAGAATATATATACGTACATAATTTATTTATTTAAATATCATACATAGGATGTAGTATTTCAAGAAAATCATCAGACTCTTTCTGTATCTTCTTCTTCTTCGCACCTGCGTAGTATTTCCGTAACAAAGCTTTCTGACATCCAATAAATTCTGCTCATATCTCCCTCAAGCCAATGGATGCCTCACAGTACTCAAGTTTTTCACATGCAGATTTAATCTGATTTCTGTCTCAGTTCAGAGTTCATGTGCAAATAAAGGTATTGCTTCAAATCATCAACATTTACACTATGCACACGTAGGAAGTTTACAACATCATTGTATGCAGAGACCATGCTTGGCAACCACCAGATCAATCTCTCCAAAGCACGATGTAGCACAGTATCCAGATCGTATAACTTCATAACCAAGGTGTGTGCACAGTCTTCATACACTTTTGTGATAGTGTCACACCAGTAAGGCGAATGCCCAGGGGAGAACGAGTTGGATAATACTCTGTACTCATCTGCTAATTGATGTAGCGCTCTGCACGACATATTTCGTCCCAGTCGAACGCGGAAATTAGCCCTTTAACATCCTTCGATGTATTTCCAATTTCTATTCACACATACAAGCCCCAGACATGATGTGCTTCTATACTAATGTTTACACGTTTCCTTCCACTGGGAGTTAAATTGTATGTCTAAATTAAAAGCATGGGTACTCTCGATGCCTTCTTATCCACAGCATCCGCACTCTGTGGCTGCAGTAGCACAGGAATGTTCTGCTGTGATGGGTCATATGTTGGTGATCAATATTGTCCTCCATCTTGCTGTTGTTTAGGACCACCAGCAGCGTTCGATGTGTTGGAAGCAGATCGCGTGCCTTCATCACATAAATCGATGACTGGGATAGACAACAGCAGCTCCTTGTCCTGCTCCAGCAAGTGAGCTTTGTGTGCTACAGGATCCCACATGGTCACTACAGGTTCATATGTGCTGGAGGTTGTTGCTACCACAGGTCCAGAGGTCGCTACAGGTCTCGACAAGATGGCAGCCAAGTGTGCTACAGGTCCAGATGTGGCAGAGATCAGCATGTTGGCGCTCGACCCTGCAGGCTTGGATGCGTCGAGGGCTATTGTTGAATAAAGACAAGGAAGCATTACACATGGACCGAGACACAGAAACAATCAATAATGACAATCAGTAGCGAGCCAGTGGGTGTGTTGGACCTTCCATCGAGCTACAGACCCCCATGAAGATGTCTCCCACAGACGGGGACGAAATGTTGGGATTTGACAAAGAATCCACCAACTGACCATGGCATAACAGCCCGGATAATTATAATGGACAATAATAATAATTCTAACCACAGAGAAAGATGTGATATGGGATACTTACTTTTCCTTTTCCTCCGGTTCTGCAGGGCTGTGTTGGATTGCCACTGCTGTTGGTGCTTCAAGGTTCTTCTTCTTCTGCTGCTGCTGACTGAGTAAGACTGAGGTCCCAGGGCTGTCCTATATCCCCTCCAACCGCCATCTTGGATTATGTCACAGGAAGATGACAGCGCCCTCTGGTGGCAGTACTGTGTACTAGGTCAGTTGGACTCCAGACCCATTGGTGGTACTGCCTCTGAATGTTTAATTGAAGACATACGTCCAGCACAAGCTGAGTCCTTTTCCCCTCCAGTTCCTATGAAGAGGTGGCAGTCGGATGAGTTAGTTTAGTGGAGGTAGCCCAACTGCCCTTTCTTTCCTGCTATTTTCTTAGAATAGTAGAGGTAACCCAAGTGCCCTCTCTTTCCCGCCATTTTCTTAGATTAGTAGAGGTAGCCCAACTGACCTATCTTCACTCCAGAATTCTAACTTCACGTCAAAAGCAGCCATCTTTGAATGATGTCAATCGCGGCATCAGTTGATGTCACGGCCGCCATCTTGAATGACGACAATCGAATCATCATCTGCCATCATGGTCGCCATTTTGGATAACGGTACTCACCTCATCAGCTGATGTCACTGCCCCTTAAGGATAGGCAACCCAAGTGTTTGGGATGATACTCTCCTGTCTCCGCTGCTATCATGGCCACTAATAATACAACTGCAATTTTCCCAGTTAATTGTCAGATGATTAAAGTCGCCATTGATGATTACAGTGTGGTTCTGGGACTTACATACAAGTGATCTGAGGTTTTCCCTAAAGTTTTTGGTTACATCAGGAGTTGAGTAGATGGACGATAGAAGTATCCAATTATCATTTTATGCACATCCCTGATACTGAGTCTTGCCAATAAAATCTCAAATGCAGCTTCAATTTCTACCTCAAGGGATCTGAGTTTCTTGTCTACTGCAACAAGTACACCACCTCCATTTTCCGTTTGCCTATCCTTTAGATATACACTCAAATTTTCCCCAAAAATCACTTTGCTATCAGTTTCAGGCTTCAAACAACTTTCTGTACCTAGTATTACTGGTTTTCATGAGCGCTTCAAACTTCCCCATTTCTTTTTTTTGCAAAAGCTTCAGCAGTTAATCATTAGGATTTTAATACTCTCAACTCTGGGAGGCATTTCTTTCAATCTTACTCTAATAGTTCTGAGTTTCCTACAGCTACTGTTATCTGGATTGGACTGAGAGTCTCCTAAGCCAAAAACCCTTGTGTACACCCCACACACAGTCAGCTACCTGAGTAGCAGAATCTGATGTGTGGTGCACTACACTGAAGAGCCAAAGAAACTGGTACACCTGCCTATTATCATGTAGGGCCCCGCAAGCATGCAGAAGTGCCACAACACGATCTGGCATGGGCCTGACTAATGTCTGAAGTAGTGCTGACACCATGAATCCTATAGGGGATGTCCCTAAATCCGTAAGATTACGAGGGGGTGGAAATCTCTTCTGAACACCATGTTGCAAGGCATCCAAGATATTCATGACTGGGAAATTTGGTGGCCGTCGGAAGTGTTCAAACTCAGAAGAGCGTTCCTGGAGCAACTCTATAGCAATTCTCGACCTGTGGGATGTCGCATTGTCCTCCTGGAATTGGCCAAGTCCGTCGGAATGCACAATGAACATGAATGGATGCAGGTGATCAGACAGGATGCTTATGTACGCGTTACCTGTCAGTGTCATACAGACATATCACACATATATCACTCCAACTGCACATGCCCCACACCAACTAGGGTGCAGGGGAACAGTAGCACAGTCATAGACAATATTTTTATTCATTCTTCATTACTAGATGGGCATTCTGTTAGTAAAAGTGTGGCCTTTCAGACCATGATGCACAAATTCTAACACTAAAAGACTTTTGTACTCAAACCAATGTCATATTTGATTACAAACTATGTAGGAAATTAATTCAACAGCAATAGAGAAATTTTTTAAACTTGTCAAGGAACAAGAGTGGCAAGATGTTTATAGTGCCAATAATATAGATGATAAATACAATGCTTTCCATAACACATTTCTGATGCTCTTTGAGAGTTGCTTTCCATTAGAACATTCTAAACAGGGTACTAGGAGTAATGGACAGCCCGGTTGGCTGACTAGTGGGATAAGGATATCATGTAGAACAAAGTGGGAATTATATCAAAATGTTAGAAGTAGTCACAATCAATCTACATTAGCCCATTACAAACAGTATTGTAAGGTACAAAATTGTTAAGACTTTCGTGGACACTTGTTGACAAACTGCCTATTGGCTACTGTCTCGGGTTCTTCGGGCGACGTTCATCTAATGATTTTTCTTATGTTTTGTCAGCACGAGTGGCTGGCATTGTCAAAGCTTCACCCTCCATTGCCGGTGGTGAACTGGAGCCGAGCTCGCGGGCGCAGACTATATGTACCTGGCGCGCCAACGTCCGAGGGCTTCTCCGCGGTCATTTCCGGAGCGGTTCTCCTCTTGCTACCTGCGACGGTCGTTCGCTGCAGTACGTGAAGCCAGGATCCGTTTACCTTAAGGCTTTCCTCTTTCTTGTTCAAACTGTTCGCGTGTTTTTGTATTTGTACAGCTTCTCTGAACAAGCGCGTGTGATAGTGCTTCTCTACAGCCAGAACTTCCGTGTCGGCGAATTTTATTACGTGGTCGGTCTCATTCAGTGCGTGCTGTGCCACGACCGATTTCTCCACCTGCCCCAACCTGCAGTCATTCCGACACGCACGCACTGAATGAGACCGACCATGTAATAAAATTCGCCGACACGGAAGTTCTGGCTGTAGAGAAGCACTATCACACGTGCTTGTTCAGAGAAGCTGTACAAATACAAAAACATGCGAACAGTTTGAACAAGAAAGAGGAAAGCCATAAGGTAAACGGATCCTGGCTTCCCATACTGCAGCGAACGACCGTCGCAGGTAGCAAGAGGAGAACCGCACTGGAAATGACCGCGGAGAAGCTCTCGGACGTTGGCGCGCCAGGTACATATAGTCTGCGCCCGCGAGCTCGGCTCCAGTTCACCACCGGCAATGGAGGGAGAAGCTTTGACAACGCCAGCCACTCGTGCTGGCGAAACGTCAGAAAAATCATTAGATGAACGTCGGCCGAAGAACCCGGGACAGAAGCCAATAGGCAGTATTGTAAGGTGCTTAAAATGTTATCAGGAAGGCAAAGAGTATGTGGTATGCAAATAGAATAGCTCATTCACAGGATAAAATTAAAACCATATGATCAGTTGTGAAGGAAGTGTCTGGTCAGCAGCACAAGGTCGACGATATAAAGTCAGTTCGCAGTAAAAATATTTCTGTTACTGATAAATCAGATATATGTACAGTATTTAACAATCATTTTCTGAGCATTGCTGGTGAATTAAATAAAAATTTAGTTTCTATAGGAAACCATATAACTTTCTTGGCAAATGCCTTTCCGAGACTGGTGTCTGAAATACTCCTCTGTGATACAGACAAGAGGGAAATTGAGTCAATAATTAAATCACTGAAGACTAAGGACTCTCATGGTTATGATGGAGTGTCTAGCAGAATATTAAAGTACTGTGCTGCACGTGTTAGCCCTGTATTTAGCCATATTTGTAATTTTTCCTTTAGGAATGGTCAGTTTCCTGAGTGATTAAAGCACTCAGTGGTAAAGCCACTTTATAAAACCGGAGAAAGGGATAATGTAGATAATTTTAGACCTATTTCTATGCCATCAGTGTTTGGAAAAGTTATTGAAAAGGCTGTGTATGTAAGGATAATTGATCATTTTATATCATACTATTTGCTATCAAATGTACAGTTCGGCTTTAGAAGTCGTTTAACGACTGAAAATGCTATATTCTCTTTTCTCTGTGAGGTACTGGATGGGCTAAACAAAAAGTTTCGAACGCTTGGCGCAATTTTTGATTCAACTAAGGCATTTGATTGCGTTGATCACAAAATATTGCTCCAGAAGCTGGACCATTACAGAATACGGGGAGTAGCTCACAACTGGTTCACCTCTTACTTTAGCAACAGACAACAAAAGGTCATTATTCACAATGTTGATAACGGCTGTGATGTGGGACCTGAGTGGGGTACTGTCAAGTGGAGGGTGTCCTAGCGATCAGTGTTGGGAACGCTCCTGTTCCTTATTTATATAAATTATATGCCCCCCCCCCCCCCAGTATTAGGGGTAACTCTAAAATATATCTGTTTGCTGATAACACTAGCTTGATAGTAAAGGATGCAACATTGACTTGGTTTCAAATAGTGCAATAGTGGGCTGTCGTGAAAAGCCCACGTTCAGGAACTTTTTCAAAGACTTAAGACTGCCATTTTTACTATTCGAACGGTATCAAAAGTGAGTGATACTTCAACACGTAAATTAGTCTACTTTGCTTATTTTCATTCACTTATGTCATATGGTATTATATTTTGGGGTAACTCTTCTCATTCTACAAGGATATTTTTGGCTCAGAAACGGGCGGTTCGAGCAATAAGTGGTGTGAGTTCACGAACCTCTTGTCGACCTCTGTTCACAAGTCTGGGTATTTTGACATTGGCCTCTCAATATGCATGTTCCTTATTGTCGTTTCTTGTTACCAATATTAGTTTATTCTCAAGAATAAACAGCTTTCACTCGGTTAATACTCGGCAGAAATCAAACCTGCATTTTGATCGGACTTACTTAACTCTTGTGCAAAAAGGTGTGCAGTATACTGCTGCATCCATTTTCAATAAGCTGCCACTCGAATTCAAAAATTTTAGCAGTAATCCACGCGCTTTCAAATCGAAACTGAAGAGTTTCCGCATGGGTCACTCCTTCTATTCTGTCGAGGAGTTCCTTGAAAAATTAAGCTGATTCTTATTTTATTGCTGATAGCGTTTACTTAAACTTACGGACTGAATTTTTTTCAGGTTCATGAACATTTATTTTTATCTGTTATTACTTTTATGTTGTAAGTTCATGTATTGACACGTTCTATGACCTTGGAGATTTGCTCCTCAATTTGGTCCTACGGAACTTGCGTGTAAGTAAATAAATAAAAATTAAAACCACTGCAGAGCCTCCACCAACTTGAACAGTCCCCTGCTGACATGCAGGGTCCATGGATTCATGATGTTGTCTGCATACCCGTACATGTCTATCCACTCGATACAATTCTAATCGAGAGTTCTCTGACCAGGCAACATGTTACCAGTCATCAACAGTTCAATGTCGGTGCTGATGGGCCCATGCGAGACATAAAGCTTTGTGTCGTGCAGTCATCAATAGTACACAGGCTTCAAAAGCCCATATCGATGATGTTTCATTGAATGGTTTGCTTGCAGACACTTGTTGATGGCCCAGCACTGAAATGTGCAGCAATTTGCGGAAGGGTTGCACTTCTGTCATGTTGAAAGTTTCTCTTCAGTCGCCGTTGTTCCCATTCTTGCAGGAACTTTTTCCAGCCGCAGTGATGTCGGAGACTTGATATTTTACCGGATTCGTGATATTCACAGTACACTCGTCATACACTTGTCTTATATTGACGCTGCCGACCGCAGCGCCGTATTCTGCCTGTTTATGTATCTCTATATTTGAATAGCGTGCCTATACCAGTTTCTTTGGCCCTTCACTGTGTGACCCATTAAGAGAGACCCCACAATTCTCAACCCTAATGGCGCAAGTCCAGGAAGTTGCAGCCTAATTTGTCACAGAACCTTCGAAGTTATGGTTCAATCCTTCCGCTCAACTCAGAACCAGAGGGCCACAATCAGTCCTGGGGATAATACTGCAAATTATGAGCTTCGTTGAAACTCCATGTGCAAGGCTGGTCCTCCCAACCTTCTCTGCCAGTCGTTGAAGTGACCCATGTATGACATCGGAGCCCAGACGACAGGCATAATTTATTTCCAGTGTGCACTCTCTTCCCTCAATAGCTTTTGGAGTAGCCTCTTCAACATGTTGAATAAGGCCTCCAGTGCACTTAGCTTCCTCTCCTGTCTCTTGCTCACATTTCCCTAAGGGGTACTACCATTCACCACACGTCTGAACTGCCAACGATTAATAGACCCCTATCCTTCTTTGTTTGCCTCCTCTAGACAACAGACGAAACAGGTTTCCTCAAAGTAGATGAAGGGAGTCCCACTGGCTCAGTTTCATTTTCATGGAAAGATAGCACCTCGAACTTGCTTAGCGGGGTGGGTACAATGTTCTGATTCCTCCCTGGTCCCCTTTCACCCTATACAATACGCCTAGATCAACCACTGACATGGCACTCGCAGTCAAATGAATGGCTAAGACAGATCCTATATTTTCTGCAGAGGAGACAGGATCCACTGCACATGACAGTACTTCAGGTACCTTTGCTATAGGTATCACAAGTACATAACTCTCGCGAGCTCTTCCAACACACCTATTCGCAATGGCTGCCAATCGTTTGACAGTGTTCAGAGAAATTTCCAGCTTCTTACAAACGACAACCAACTCATCCTCTGTTCAAGAACAGCATTCACAATGAGGCTGCATTTTGGCTGATGCAATGTATTAGCCTATTGGACAGTGAACAAATAACTTTAAACGAAGCCATCTGATTATCTTTCAGTCTGTCGAGATAAAAGGTTGCTAATTCCCTCTAAGAACTGCAGCAGATACTCAAAACAAGATTTCTATTAGGGCAACCGAAAAACTTCTGGTAGAAATTACTATTTTCCTAAAACATTTTGAGGTTTATTATACTTGCTAGCACACTCGAAAACAGATGGACTCACATTCGGGAGGACGATGGTTCAAACCCGTGTTCGGCCATCCAGATTTAGGTTTTCCGTCATTTCCCTAAGTCGCTCAAGGCAAATGCCGTGATGGGTTCTTCGAAAGGGTACACCTATTTCCTACCCCATCCTTGACACAATCTGATCTTGTGCTCCATCTCTGATGACGTCGATGTCAGTGGGGACATTAAACCCAATCTTCCTTTCTTCTTCATTCTAAAACAGAGTTAATTTACGATTAATATAGCATATATATACGGCTACTCCTCTTTAAGGGAAAACTATATGTCACACAACATGCTAGTTAGAATATCTGCTACAGTAACTGAATCACACACGCCAGTTTCCTGCAAATTACTCATAGAGAGTGCAAAGGACGATGATAGCTTCCGAAAATTCTCAAAAACGCACGTTTATTTGCGTTGATACACAATGAAATTCCTGTGTGATGTGTTTTTGACAGTAACTGTGAACCGCAAACACTGAATTTCTGTGAAATTAGTTACGTATCCAAAACACTCGTACCGGTATCGTACAAAAATATAGTTTTACATCCGTCCGAAAATTCTCAAAAATAGCCTATTTCTCACGTGATTGTACCAAGAAATTAGAGAAAGATTATTTTAAATGAGGATAGGCCTACAGTTCTCAAAAATTTTAAATGAGCACATGTAGGTTTAAACCTACAATTGATGATAAAAGTGCTTGCGAATATTCGAAATTTTACAGTGTATTACAATACAAATTGGTACTGAGACAATGAATGAATGATTACGCAGAAGCGATGCAAACAATAAGATATTTATTTATTTATTTATTTATTCATCCGTGGAACAATAAATATTGTACGGATGTCGTCAGTTTACAGCACATGAGCACACATTTACATTTACAATGAAACAGGTTTCTCATATTTTGTGTAGTTTTTATAACTAGTCATACACACATTTATAATTACATAATATTTTGGTGATAATGTCATATGTTGCTAATAATCTACATCTATGTTAAATATTCTTTTACAGTATAACAACTTTTACTTACTACGGAGTTTTTAAGCTTTTGTCTGAAAGTGAGGGGCTCATTTATTACTTTAATTTCCTGTGGTAATTTGTTATACAGTTTTATCCCATTACAAAGTATACTTTTTCGCGTCTTTGCCTTGTTCTTTCTATCTAGATGGAGGTGGTGACAAGCTCTTGTTTCATGGTCATGTATTAGGCTGTTTGTGTTGTACATGTTGAGATTTTTCTTAATGAACATTATGTTCTGAAAGATATACCCACAAGAAACAGTTAGAATGCCTAGCTTTCTAAATAATTCTAGACAGTGGGCCCTGTTGTTGCTGTTTGTTATTATCGTTATGGCTCTTTTTTGTACTTTGAACACAGTTTGTATGTTACTGGCACTTGTTCGCCAAAACATGATCCCATAGCTGAGGACTGAGTGTAGATATCCATAATATATTATTTTAAGACAGGTATTATTGCATACCGGTGCAAGGATTCTAAGAGCATAGCATGCTGTGGATAATTTCTTAGCCAAAATGTTGACATGGTTTGTCCATTTCAACTGGCTGTCTACATTCATCCCTAAGAATTTGGTACTTGTTACACATTCTAATTCATTATTATCAACTTTTATTCTAGTGGTATTGTGTTTTTTTTCAATTGGAAGTTAATATAGTTAGTTTTCTTTACATTTAGAGTTACTTTATTTTTTAATGACCAGTTGTGGACATCATTGAGAGCCTCGTTTGCTCTTTCTGACAGTTGTGTTGGATTTTCACCTGTTATTACTATGTTGCTGTCATCAGCAAAAAGTATTTTTTCTCCATGTCTAATACACTCCTGGAAATTGAAATAAGAACACCGTGAATTCATTGTCCCAGGAAGGGGAAACTTTATTGACACATTCCTGGGGTCAGATACATCACATGATCACACTGACAGAACCACAGGCACATAGACACAGGCAACAGTACAGTGTATATCCACCTTTCGCAGCAATGCAGGCTGCTATTCTCCCATGGAGACGATCGTAGAGATGCTGGATGTAGTCCTGTGGAACGGCTTGCCATGCCATTTCCACCTGACGCCTCAGTTGGACCAGCGTTCGTGCTGGACGTGCAGACCGCGTGAGACGACGCTTCATCCAGTCCCAAACATGCTCAATGGGGGACAGATCCGGAGATCTTGCTGGCCAGGGTAGTTGACGTACACCTTCTAGACCACGTTGGGTGGCACGGGATACATGCAGACGTGCATTGTCCTGTTGGAACAGCAAGTTCCCTTGCCGGTCTAGGAATGGTAGAACGATGGGTTCGATGACGGTTTGGATGTACCGTGCACTATTCAGTGTCCCCTCGACGATCACCAGTGGTGTACGGCCAGTGTAGGAGATCGCTCCCCACACCATGATGCCGGGTGTTGGCCCTGTGTGCCTCGGTCGTATGCAGTCCTGATTGTGGCGCTCACCTGCACGGCGCCAAACACGCATACGACCATCATTGGCACCAAGGCAGAAGCGACTCTCATCGCTGAAGACGACACGTCTCCATTCGTCCCTCCATTCACGCCTGTCGCGACACCACCTGAGGCGGGCTGCACGATGTTGGGGCGTGAGCGGAAGACGGCCTAACGGTGTGCGGGACCGTAGCCCAGCTTCATGGAGACGGTTGCGAATGGTCCTCGCCGATACCCCAGGAGCAACAGTGTCCCTAATTTTCTGGGAAGTGGCGGTGCGGTCCCCTACGGCACTGCGTAGGATCCTACGGTCTTGGCGTGCATCCGTGTGTCGCTGCGGTCCGGTCCCAGGTCGACGGGCACGTGCACCTTCCGCCGACCACTGGCGACAACATCGATGTACTGTGGAGACCTCACGCCCCACGTGTTGAGCAATTCGGCGGTACGTCCACCCGGCCTCCCGCATGCCCACTATACGCCCTCGCTCAAAGTCCGTCAACTGCACATACGGTTCACGTCCACGCTGTCGCGGCATGCTACCAGTGTTAAAGACTGCGATGGAGCTCCGTATGCCACGGCAAACTGGCTGACACTGACGGCGGCGGTGCACAAATGCTGCGCAGCTAGCGCCATTCGACGGCCAACACCGCGGTTCCTGGTGTGTCCGCTGTGCCGTGCGTGTGATCATTGCTTGTACAGCCCTCTCGCAGTGTCTGGAGCAAGTATGGTGGGTCTGACACACCGTTGTCAATGTGTTCTTTTTTCCATTTCCAGGAGTGTACTTTGTGGGAAGTCGTTAATGAATATAGGAAACAATATTGGGCCTAATACACTTCCCTGTGGGACGCCTATATTCACATTTTCTGGGTCAGACAGGTGTTTTACAAGGGAATTGTTTGGAACTTGTGATATCTCAACTCGTTGAACTCTGTTTTCCAAGTATGATTTGAACCACTTCTTTGTCACACCTCTAAATCCTATTTGCCCTAATTTATGAAGTAAGATTTTGTGGTCAACTGTATCAAAGGCCTTGGACAAGTCTAAAAATATACCACTTACATTTTCGCCTTTGTCCAGTGCTTCTAAAATTACTTTAGTGAACTGTGCTACAGCAGATTGTGTGCCTTTTCCGGGCCTAAAACCAAATTGGTCATTGGAAAGAGGGTTATATTTATTCAGGTAATTTAGCAGTCTCTTTTTGACTAGTATTTCTATTATTTTAGAAATGATAGACATATAGAAATCGGCCTGTAGTTCTCTACATTTTCCACATCTCCGTTTTTAGGAATAGGTATAACTTTTGCTTGTTTTAGGTACTCTGGAAAGTATCCAGATTCGAAAGATTCATTAATTATGTCTGTTAATGGGGCCTTTATGGAGTCTACACATTCTTAAATTATGCAGACTGGGATTTCATCAAGTCCTACTGAAGTGGTGTACTACTAGTGCGACTTCCCTTTCTGTAGTTGGCAAGAGCACCATTGAGTTTGTTGGCTGGTTCTGAGTAGGTAAATCATACGTATCTGGAAATTTCTGCTGTAATTTTTTTGCAATACTACTGAAATATGAGTCTACAAAATCAGCTAATTTTTTAGGGTTACCTACTGCTACATCTTTTTTTTTCGTAATATGTGAATTGAGGTCCTTTTAGCAGAGTTAGATGTTTCCTGTTTGACAATGTTCCAGGCTGCTTTGCTCTTGTTTTCAGCTTCAAGTAATATTTTGTTGTTTGAAAGTTTTTTTGCGGCTAGCAACACCTTTCTGTATATTTTCCTGTACTTTTTGTAGAATTGCAGAACTTCTGGGTTAGTTTGATTATTTTTTGTGGAGTTGAGATATCTAAGAGTTTCTGAGGATTTTTTGACACCTGTAGTCGCCCATCGATTTCTCTTTGTAGTGTTAATTTGATAAAGAGTTTTGGGAAACATCTACTCAAGTCTGAATTTAAAAATTGACATGAACTTGATAAATTCATGATTTGCATTGGTTTCTGCAGAGACTTCCCTCCAATCTTCATATTCTAGTTGGTATTTAAACTCATACAGGGCTGATTTGGAAAACATTCTTTTGTATGTACACAGTTTAGGAGGAGTTTCTACATGAATGTTAGTTTTTAAGATCTGGGAGAGGTGGTCTGATAGGCCCAGGTTTTGGACAACAATATGACATTTTTTACTATCAATATCTATAGCTACATGATCTATAGATGAGGAAGATTCTTTCGTTATTCTAGTTGGACAATTAACAAGGGAGGATATTCCATAACAGCTTAGAATATTCACACATATGTTGCAAGCCTTATCAGGCTTCACCATGTTAATGTTTAAGTCACCACAGATAATTACATTTGCTTTTGGTCCAGAAACCTTGTCTAAGCTTTGATTCAGTTTTGAGAAGAATATATCAATGTCTCCACTGGGAGAGCAGTACACACAAAATATGACTGATTTTTTTGCTATGCCAGGTCCTATTATTTCAACAGCGGAAAGTTCAAAATGTTTGTCCTCACCTAGATCTAAAAGATCACATCTAACTTTAAATGACATACCTTTTTTTACATAGATACATGAACCTCCACCATTCATTGAGATTCTGCTGTAGTAACATGCAAGGTCATATGAGGCTAATGCAATGTGTTCAGTTTCCTTCCCTTTGCACCAGTGTTCAGTGATACACAAAATTTGGCTATCAAAATTTTCCAATTCTACTTCTAGATGTTGTGCTTTGTTCTTTATGGCTTGAATGTCTTGGTGAAACACTGTTAGGCATTTGTTTTCACTTATCTTGGTGGCGCCTTTAGACCTGATGCTAAAAAATCCTTTAGATGAGCTGGTGGCATGGTTATTCTTCTGTTGATGACAGTGGAGGCGAGTCTGTTGCCAGTTAGACTTGGAAGTTGGTGTATCTGAAGGTATCTGCCTTATGTTAGTCTTGTAACTGAGGCCGGGTACCAAAAATCCTGCAGAGTTGTAAGTTTCCTGCTGGTGAAAAGTCTTTCACTGTTGAAGACTGAGGAGGAGCCAATACTGATGAAAGGTCGTTGGCTGCTGGCACATCAGGCATTTTTTTCCTTGTTAATGATGCAGTTGTGTACTATGTAGCTGCTTCTGCTGAAGCTGCTTTGGAAACTTCTGTCTTAGTTGAATCATTTATCTCAGCTGTTTTTGAGGAAAGTGGAGATTCTAGTGCTGGACCTGCTGTCAGTGATTCAGTTTCATTTTCTTGTTGGAAATTTTCAGTTGTTGTGTTTGGTGGTCGAAGTGGTATGGTCATGCTATTCTTGTCCTTGACTGCCTTCACTGCATTAAGGATTTCTCGACTAATGAATGATTTTCCGAGTTTATTTCTGTGAATCCCATGCCTGGTAAAATGACTTCTCTCTGTAGATGGTACGTCCACATATGTGGCATTTGGGAGGCTTCGGCAGATTTTCTCAAATTTCCTATTAGTAACTGTGATTTCTTTGTTGACACAGGATTGTTCTATAAGATCATGTCTTTGTGGGATACTGGCAATGAAGAAGTTAACATCTGTAATTATCTGTAATGTACTTCTTAGAGCTCTTGTGGCGAGTTTGCCCTCGTTCCTATAAACATCATTAGCACCTCCTATTATTAAACAGTTGCTTCCCCGCTTCAAAGAATGTTCACAGTTTTTTAAAACTTCGCGCAAAGGGGCACCCTGTGTCGTTATTCCACTAACCTTGAATATTGTTTGCATGTTACACAAAATGTCGGCTAAGCCCTTTCCATGACTGTCTTAAAGTATGAAAATATCTTCTTTGTTCTTCTTACATGTATCGGTAGTCATCTTGTTTGCACGATAAGTATGTTCCATGTATTTTCTGGTATTTCTTTTCTTGTTATTACAGGACTTTGTAGGCCTACTGAAATGATTTGTGGTCGCTGCATTTGATGAAAATACTCCCTTTCCTTGGCTCTTTTCGCATATTTCATATTCATCACACGTTAAAAATTCAAACTTATTTGCTTCTGGGAGACGAAAGTTGTTTTCATTACGAGTAACACGACAAAACTTTTTAGGCATAATAAAGTTACCGTTTTGTTCGTTTACAACCGTTTCACTACACTTTGAATGGTCTATCACTTCTTCCAGCTTCTGTACACTATCTATCACCGATTCATGCGTATTGCACGGATTTTTCACTTAGCTGATACGAATCTAGGACTTCAAATAGACACACGAGTCGTGAAGAAACGGTCTCACACAAAGGAAAATTCCAAATTTGGCTTTTATATATAAATAAAACTGCGTATTGCACGGATTTTTCACTTAGCTGTTTCTGTATACAGTTCTACACTGGCATATCAGAGAAGAACACTGTAGCACGACTTCTCGGTCAAAATCTCTAAAACGTGCGGGACCAACAAAGCACTTCTTCTACCTGTTGCAGCTAACAACATTAATCATCTGAGTACTACATTATGCCTCCGCCAATGCACTGCCATTTTATAGGTCGTGTACGCGATACTACTGCCATCTGTATATGTGCATATCGCTGCCCCATCACTTTTTCGCCTTATTGTATAAGTTAAAAAAATTCTACATTGCATTTATACAGTAAATAAAACCATAGAAAATTTGTGAACAAACAACAAAAATTTATGGTACAAAATTGTATTGCAAAAAAAAGTTGTTAATGATAAACCCAAAGTTAATTTGTTTTATCATTGTTATTATTTCCAAATAGTTTGCTTATTACGAAACTGAATCTCTCTCCAAGATGCACAGACCTCCAATAAAGAGGCCTGTGAAACTGAACTAGTTATAAAGGATGATAAGGGGAGGGAGAGTCTGAATCATATTGGTCCACAGGGGAGGGGTTTCCTGCATTTTAATGTGCACCAATTTTTCCTGCCAATTTAATGTCACCCATGACCTTTATCGAGTTAAGTAAGGACATTGAATACACCTCACAAAACTGTCTACAGTATGTGCATAGTACAGGAGTTCTCTGGGTGACCTCGATCAAATGCAAGTGAATCCCGGGAGGAAGGGAGTGACCCTGAATATAACTAGCACCAGTGTGTCACCAGACACCAGAAGTGACCATGAGATAATATCATTATCTTGGTTTGAACTGGCACTGACAACATGCTGCTTATCGGTTGCAGCATTATATAACCAGATGTGAGAGTTGCCTATCCCACTTGTCCCTGGTCACGAACAAACACTAGATAACTACTCCTGTCTAGCTTAAAAAATTCGCTTGGGCATTCCACGAGCATTTCTTCTACCTGAGTAGCTGCTTCCCACCCTCAACCTATCAAGGGAAGTCCTACAATTCTCCACCAGATAATGCATGCCCAGAAGTCTGCACCCAAGACTGTCACAGAATCGACGAAACCTTTGATGCAGACCCTTCATTCTCCTCCAAACCAAATGATATAGTGAACTCTCATCACGGTACTACAAATTGCGAGCTTTGCTTGCACTCTGCACATGAGATTAGCAGTCCCCATCATTTCCGCCATCCAATTGTATGAAATGAGAATAGCCTCAAAACCAAGTGATAGGTCTAATTGGTGATGACTGCACTCTCCATGCTCATTGAGTAAGTGTTTCTGATGCATCTCATGATAATGGAAGCATCAAACGAGGACATTAAGATCAGCGACACCGTTGGTGTTATTTCGGAGGAGTAGGCTTTTTCTGGCACTACATTTCACTCTCTTCTGTCCTTTCATTTCCTAGTTTGTCAGCAACAATACAAAAACAAAAACTGACCAAAGCCATCCACACAAAATTAGCAATCACAATGTAAAGATTGCAGGAATGCAATGAAAAGTTAACTTCACCAGGTACTTATCAAGCAGTCACTTAGGGATGTTCCTCACTGTCAATAAACTATGTTATGAGTATAGCAACTAGATCACACAATCAGTCAAAGAAGGAAGACACCTTATACTAACATTACATGGGAGTACAAGAAATAATTACACCAACCAAAGTAATGAATGTGACTCCAGAGGTATAAGCAAGACCAAGATCCCAAAAGAGGAACATATCCAAAATGTTCTAGAATATCTGTTGATGACGAAAAATGTAAGTAAAAATGTAGATTATAGTTTACTGAAGATTAGAGTTGAAAGTTTTAATTTATAAACTATAGTTTTATTTCGTCACATTCAATTATCAGAGAAATTACTTGCAAAATCATTTACAAGAGAACAATAATTAATGTAAATGGCAGATAGACAGTAAATATCCCACTGATAAAAACATGACATACATAAAAATGAGGTAAATGAAAACATCTCCGAATAAGTATTGTGGTGAGCTATTGACTTTGGAGGCATTCCAGTTCAGTAAGACAAACAAGGTACCTTCAGGCAGAAGAACTATTCATATAACTCCTTAACTGCTTAAAAGGGTGAAACAAAACTCTTGAGGCTTCAAATTATGTTCAGTTTCCCTGAATACGATTTTTGATCTTCATGTTAGTGCATTTTTGTTCTAGAAACAAGAAATATAGCACCAGTTGCACACTCGGTTTTCTCAGTATTTCATGCTCAGACCATCATTCATTATCTTATGATTAGGATGTGATACTTATCACTTCAAATTCATTAATTCTCACTGTGATCACTTCATTAACAAAATCTGACTGGTAGTCCTGAATGTATCAAATCTAAAGTGTCCATACCAACACGTTTACTTAATTTTTAAAAACCGATTATGAATAGTCTTCAGTCCTCATAAAGAGTCTTAGTGAACTTTCTTAATCAGTCTGTATTGGTACCACAGTTTACTTTTTTAGGCTTTTTTATCACTGTACAATACCTGTGTCTGCCTTTTTCTGTGACTCATATGGCACTTAATTACCAAAATAAAACTTCTCACAAAAATGTAACAAGAACCACTCATGTCGTCCCACTTGTTTTACAACAAAATTTTCTTCCATTTCATAGTATTTGCTAAGACTTATCAACCTTCATTTATACATAAGTAGTAGCATGTCCATAAGTGAGTAATTTAAGTCATGTTGGTCACAGAGCAACGTAAAAACAAGTATTCTATTGACAGAAATGTCACTGGAATTAGAAGAAAGCAAGTTTAGAATTGAATGAACACGAATGTATGTTGGTCAAAAGACATGAGATATTGCTCATTTTATATTGATCAAACTTGTAATCCCCTTTCATGTTAAATATACGAGGGCCGTTCAGAAAGTAACCTCCAGTTGATTTAAAAAAATACACCAAGTTAAATAAAAATATTTTAATATATACATCTTACAACTACATCTTTGCACTATTTTTCTACATAGTCTCCATAGCGATTGAGGCACTTATCGTATCTCTTCACAAGCTTTGAAATTCCTTCTGCATAAAAATCACCCGCTTGTGCCTGGAGCCAGCCTGTGACAGCATCTTTGAGCTCTTCGTCGTCATCAAACCGCTGTGACCCGAGCCATTTCTTCAAATGCATAAAGAGGTGATAATCACTTGGCGCCAGGTCTGGGCTGTAAGGTGGATGGTTGATAACGTCCCACTTGAAGGACTCAAGAAGGGCCGTTGTTCTGCGAGCAGAGTGAGGATGGGCGTTATCGTGCAAAAAAACGATACCGGAAGTCAGCATACCACGGCGTTTGTTCTGTATAGCCCGTCGTAACTTTTTTATTGTTTCACAGTATACGTCTTGATTAATGGTCGTACCACGATCCATGAATTCAACCAACAACACCCCTTTGGCATCCCAAAACACCGTTGCCATCAGTTTTCTGGCAGAAAAATCTTGCGAGGCTTTTCTTGGTTTGGTAGGCGAATTTGAATGTGCCCACATCTTTGATTGTTCTTTTGTCTCAGGGTTCACGTACTTAATCCAGGTTTCGTCACCGGTCACGATTCTGCTTAACAATGGTTCTCCTTTGTCCTCATAACGTGACAGAAAGTCTAATGCAGAGGCCATTCTTTGAGTTTTGTGGTGGTCGGTAAGAATTTTGGGCACCCATCGTGCACAGAACTTACGGTAACCCAATCTTGCTGTCACTATCTCGTACAAGAGAGTCTTAGAAATCTGTGGAAAACCAGTAGACAACTCCGACATTGAGAAACGTCGATTTTCACGAAATTTTGCATCAGCTGTCTGAACGAGTTCGTCAGTCACCAATGATGGTCTACCACTCCTCTCTTCATCATGAACGTTTTCTCGTCCACTTTTAAATAAACGTACCCATTCACGGGCAACTCCTTCACTCATAACTCTTGGTCCGTACACGGCACAAAGCTCACGATGAATAGCTGCTGCAGAATATCCTTTGGCTGTAGAAAACCTTATGACAGCACGCACTTCACATTTGGCGGGGTTTTCTATTGCAGCACACATTTCAAACTGCCACAAAAACTAAACTAGCGCAGGTACGACGTTCACTCGACCACGGCTTGATGCCGACCATGGAGGTAGAATAAGGGGAGATGGCGCTACAGACTTGCGCTGTACGTTGTTTTGAAGCCAGTGGGCGAGGCCTGCCGCCATCTTGGATCCCCCAAAACATTAGCAGACGAGTGTTTACAATTGCTTCTTGTTCGTTATTTATGTCGTGTGCAAGTGATATTTGTTTTATATAGTAAATGTTACTCGGTTTTAGTGAACAACACAGCATAAGGGACGCAACTTCAAACATTTTTCTGGTCTTAAATGCGTATTTGATACAGTAATACGTAAAAATGTTACGCTTCTTGCCTCAGTACTGTAATTCCTTTTTGTTTATACACTTAGAATAACCGAGAAGAGACGTATGTGCTATGAAAACCGTGCTTTTGTAATCCATTTCTATTCACTTTCATTGTGTTTGTGTCGATAATTGATAAAGCCAGAACTCCAAAAACAATGATTGATAGTTTAGAGGCACCGATTTGTATTCGTTGCATTTTCAAGTCAAATGCAAATTTTAAATGTTCACGTTTGCAATAAACTTACCTTATTTCCTTTGGTGTCCCATAGATGTATGCAGGGATGATATAAACAAGCCAGCTGTCATGTCAACGAAGTGAAAAATACATTAAATTACGAAGGAACAGAACTGAATTTAAGATTGTCAGGCCCATTGCAATTTCCACATCTGCTTTCATTTTAAATTGTATCTACCAAATGACATTCAGTGTGGCAAAGAACAGAAATTTACAGGGTAACACGACAACACAGTGATTAATGTAATGATCTAAGCCTGGACTTCGATAGGGAACTTTGCTTTAACAAATATGTAACCATTTAAGTACTTATATTTTAACCACTGTAACAGGTGTTCCACACATTTTACTGAAGATTTAATTAACTACATGTAGTTACATTAGTTTTACATTAAATTATTGCATTTTAAAACATTAGTCCTCATTTCCAGGATATTTCTTGCCAGAACTTTTCAGTTACTTCAGAATAACCACAAAGTGAAAACCAAGTGTAATGCTCACTTCCAGACAGCTCTTCGCCTTGGATTGATAGGAAATCTAAAGTTAAATTACAGAAATAAAACCATACTGTAAAACTTTACAGTGCATCAGAATTTCAAGTATATATAAGAAAATAGCACATAAATAAGTCCACTTACGAATGAAATGTGATTTGTTTAAACTTTAGACTACAATCAGAACGATTAGTACACCCGTGAGCGACGCAAGCCGGCATTTTTTATCAAAACACTTCACGACTACACGGAATCAAACCACCAGAAGCGAATGTTTTGGGGTAGCTAACATGGCGGACCTTCTCTTGGATCGGCTTCAAGTTTGTGACGTCATGACAACTCCTCTTATTTTTACCTCCATGATGCCGACTGACATGTTGAGTGCGTGAACGCACAGATGGCGTCGCTACTCCCCCCACAACCCGCACTGTGACCAATCGGAGGCTACTTTCTGAACCGCCCTCGTAGTAAGATGCATCTTTAAATGCTGTATAAAAGAGTGTAATGTGGTGGTATCCTGCAATTGCTGCCTATATGTCTCAAGACAACAGACAAAAATTATTGCTTGCGCAAAAGATCTCAAAATAAACAAAGCAACAACCATTACAATGCTATGAGACAGGTTGTGAGGATCATAAATGCCCATCACTACGTCATACTTTGGAATGGATTCAAATAGATTCCAAGAGTGTGGTGAATTTTAGCCCCTCATGAAGTAGAACATTCTTTACCTATGAAACATCATCTTATCATCTTAGAAGCTGAACTTCCTACACTACATCTTCCAAGAGTGTCACATATTAAATAGGATGCAGATCCAAACCCCTTGTGGAAAGGTCACATTTAGGAGGAAAGGGTCATTATTAAATGAATTACACATACACACACACACACACACACACACACACACACACACACACACACACACACACACACACACACATTCTATCCATGTCAAACATCTACTTTCCAGTAAAATCTTGAAATCTGCCATCAATTTAACTTACTCTGTTTGAATATTGTGTAGTATTAAAGCCATAGAGAATGAAGGGAATTAAAATATAATTTTTCAGAAAAACAGTACTATGAAAAATAATTATAGCACATCACAGATGTGTAACTGCTTCACTGTGATAAGAAATATTACTTTACTATAAGAACATTTATCAGAAAACAAGTTTACATTTATCAGCCACCTAAATGGTAAATATTATGTGCAAAAGAATTAATTGAAAACTTAATAGTGGCCAGTCAGTAGGGAAATTAGGAACTCTGTCAAGGAAAAAGCTGATTTATTCATCAAAGAAAATGTTCAAATGACACATATCCACAAAGCTATCATTTTTAACAATGGAGATCTTAACATAAAAGAAAAAAGCTCAAAACAAAAATCATTATATTGCTCCCTCATAAGCACTCATTAAATTTTTATTGCTCAACATAATTCAAAAGGTATCAATTAATTGCATTATAGTCAAAAAAATAAATAGGATTTTTTTGTTAACTTTATCCTTATTTCCTTTCTATTGTAGTTCCATACAATAAAAATGTAGTGTGACATTTATTGAAGGATATAAGCTTTGACTATTTTTGGACCTTTATACTTGTTAGGCTATTACTTCTCTTTCAATATCTTGGAAGATTAGGTTTTATTTACATACAGTTATTTGTAAATAATTTTCACTTCCTGGTCATAGAGTTGGATGGTCACCTAAATTACTAATTGCAACTAATAAGGAAGTACAATAAGTTTCCCATAACTGTCTTTTGATATAATCCTAAATACCATTTCATGTATTAATGATCTCATCCAGTATTCAAAACTTCACCTGATTCTTGCAAATAAGCAGCAATAAATGTACAGTATTTGACTATCTTCCTGATGAGATAAAGCCACAGACACAATCAGTTCAAAAGAAAGCTGAATTCATTGTAACTTGACAACTCCTTTTGCTCCACATTTTCAGAATAGATTATGGCTCCCTCCCCTCTCTTTGTGTTTATGAGCATGCAATACGAGGGGGCCAGAGATAATCAATTGAAACCACTCTAGTATGGTTAAATTGTAGTCATATTCCTATACTTAGAAAAAAATGTTTTTTTTGTCAATCTGTCGATACATCCCACGTCATAGTTAAACGTCGTGAAAATTATCCATGAAAATAACTAATTAGCACGGTATACGAAATGAGGAAAAGTTTTCAAATAACTGTTTCGGATGCTATACATTTGCTAGTGTTGATTCATGTTAACAGTTGTGTTCTACAAAGTGTGGTTCTTTCGCATTCCATAAAAACGTGAGTAGCTGTAGTTAAACATAATGTAAGATACTGGTTAAAATGTAGTAATTAGCAGTAGTTTGAAATTATATAACGGTGAAATATAGTTATAGCAATTATTACTGTTGTTGAGCAATGAATATGATGAATATGACCTTACAACTGGGCTTCTCTGACGGAAGAATAGTTTCTCAATTATTTGTTTACATATCTGTGAGCACCCAGTTTGAAATTACCTTCACTTTCCGACAACAGTTATTAAACTGCATATTTTTGAGTCATCGCCAATATTATTAATGTCCAAACTGTAAACCAACAACCCACTTTTATTTACCTAGGTGTGAGCGAAAACAGTGGAAAATACCGAAGTTGAAACTTCTAGGTAATTAATACCTACAACACTCTAAGTAAGATTTTCAGTTTAACTGTGCAGGGGAGAGGAAGGAAATAATACTGTGTTATTTAAAAAAATTGAGTCATAAGCCACCTGAGAAGTCTCTGAAGTTTTGTATCTCATGATCGAAATTAACGATGCTCGCTGTGTATTTGAACTGTGCGCCCCACGCTGAACATCTTGAGACGCTGCTCAGCTGAAGTATTCATTTCAGTGGTAGCAATCGATATACAGTGAATCGTAATGACAATTTAACATTTTGATAAAAAGTTTGCTTTTGAGATTTTAAAATTTGACAGCTTGTTGGTCAGAAAGCTTTTGGTGGTCAAGTAAATGCAAATAAATCCACAGGAACTGTCAAAAGCACGGTTGCATATTGATTCGTTGACGGATGTAGTTAGGAATGTGCGGAGTACTTCCGGCTTTCGTGATTGGCCTAGAGGCGGCAGTGTTTCGACAAGCTCAGAGTTGAGTGCTGGGTTTTCAATGATGTGTGCGAGAGGTACTGTAGTATGGATCTGCACGGATTTGTAGTTGATGTGAGTTAATTGCATGAAATGTAATGTAATTATGGCGTTTAGGAACATATTTTCCCGCAACGACAATCACAAGAATGAGCTAACGTAGCTGAGTGTCCAGAAGTCCGCGAATCCCCAGCATTACCTATGATTTGACACTAGGATGTGGCTGTTGGGAAGGAGTAATGAGCGTAAAAATCTGCCTACAGTGCATCCGTAGGCCAAAGTTTGTGGTGTGCTGTTGACAGAAGTATGGCTGGTACAAAATCTACATCACAATGCAGCCTTTTGAAACCTGTCTCTGTGCCACAGTGTATGCAAGATGGTGAAAAATTCATCAAGTGGGATGAGGTAAGTAACAGTTTTTATCTTAGGTGATGGTTGCTCTGGCTATTGGGACAGTGTGTTTGTATTGCTGTTGGAGTACGCAACTACTTATCTATCTGAATACCTCGCTTTATTTTCACGGTCACCATCATGACTTCATAATACATACCTTAAAAATCACTATACCTACCAGTTTAAATTCTGAATTTAGCAACGGAACGGAAGTTCCGTTGCTCGTACACTTGCATTTTATCATCGTGTCTCGAATATTTTATAAATTGCAGTCTGTCTGTGAGATCAGAACTATCAAAAATAGTCTTGGAAATAGTCTTTCAAAGGTTGTTTTTGTTTGTATGGTGTACAGTCGTCCTTATTTGTTGTGAATATAGCTAACTTATATCTACATAGTTAGGGAAATTGTACTTGCACGTCAGTGGATTCTGGTGGTAACTTGTAAATGGACGTTCCATTTAGTGTCGTTTTCGGGAACAAACCCGAGTTAGTGGAATGTACGATTCACATAGATTGTTCCGTGTCATTGTGAGTATGCAATTGTCACTAATTGAGCATGGGGACTGTATAAATTGTGATCCGGTTTGGTGAATGTAAATTTGTTGTTTGTGGTAGTTTTGCAACATTGTAATTATTTTTGTCCCAAAAATTCTGACAACATGCATTTCTTCTAATAGTTATCCTCAGTTGTATGTGTGCATTGTTGTTTAATGGGCAAGCCTTCATTTTCCCTCTCTCTCTCTTCTGAAATAGCATTCATTTTTAAGTGCCATTCCATTTCCCTTACACTTCCTATTCTCCTTAAATTCTACTTTGTCAGTAACAGACACCACCCTAACAACCTGCACGAGACATTTATAGTTCACAATCTGACATGCAAGCCGGCCATGAACTAGTAACCAGAAATGGCTGAACCAGAGTCTAAGCTTGTTCCTTGTAAGGAGAATATTGTATCCTCAAAATATTGGTTGGGGTGACAGACAGGTATGTAGATAGCCTGATATCTCAATTAGGCAGGGAAGTAAGTGCCTGTGAGTATTAAACAGAAGTTGTAGTAGGTTGATATGTAGTGTGGCTAGAGGTGTGCATTCTGCAGTTTTGTTATAGACAACTAAAGCTGCAAAATGGATTCAGAAAATGTGTGTTGCACAACTGACAAACATCAAACATTTTGGTGCATATTTTTTGCATATAATCTCCAACTGTGAAAACTGAAAGGGTGTTACTCTTGGCAGAAGTCTTGTGCTCTACCAACTAACATATTTGAGGTAGTACCACTGTTTACTGGCATATGTAAACGTAATTGCAGCACTTGACTGCTTTATTTCAAACTCCCATAGGAATGTATGGCGTACAGAAGGTATTTGATTACTAATGTTATGATCATGATGTAGTTGGAAAGCAATTAGGCCTAGAAGAGGACTTCCAGCCGAATCTGCTTTGTCTTTTATTTGCTTAACAAGTATTCGAGGTGTTGGTAAAGTGAGTAACAAGTAACTTGAACCAGGGTAAAGGAAAATTCTATTATTATTGAACAAATAATAAATGTTGATATTGCTGACACATGAAGTTGTGTTATGTGTACTGCTGTGGCAGTTTGTTTCTGTTGATTATAGCCAGTCGGATAATGCTATATGGTAGCCAATGAGAATTGCTGAATCTAATTATTTCTGTTGGTGGAATATGTGGATTGATTTGTGTTTGATATGGAGACCAGGAAGAAAACTAAATGTGCTGACTGACTTGTATCATAGCCAGAGGCCATGGTTAGATTGTAATGTGACAATTTGGTTTTGAATTGGCGAGGACTGAGAATGTAAGGAAACTAGATATGCTGATGGTTTGAGCTGCAGTGTAGCCTAGGGCCTAGGTTAGGTTGGAATGTGAAAGTTTGGTGGGGAGGTGGCAAAACAGTGTCTCAATATACGAAATAAGATTGCTGTCATACTTTCGTTTGTTGTGTAGCCCAAGCTATATGTTTATCATTGCAATAACCTACTTGTATTTCTTAAGCCAAAAATTCCAATGATATGGTTAAATTCTAACTCATTAGAGGGGGAAAACAAGCAAACTTTATTTACTAATAAGTAGTTACGAATGAACATTCTGATCAGCTGCTGACAACTGACTTGTGATTCATCATGTTCATTTCCCATAATTCATCACAGCAACAGTCAACAACAGCCTCATGCAATGGAAAAGCTGCAGTACATTGTAAGTTCACTTTTACTGTCTGTGTCTTTCTGTCCCTTCTTTTTTGTAGGCTGCATATGTTCTTTTGCATCATTTTTTTGTTAATATTTATCTCGGAGTTTGAGTTATTCAGTGTTTTGTAGAATTTAGATTTCGTACTGCATATTGGATCTCTTGTTTATCATTTATTGAGCTGTAATAGCTATTGTAATAACTGTTGTTGTTGTTGCTGTTGTTGCTATTGTTGTTGTTGTTAATAGGTATCATAATAAATGTTGTTGTTTGTGGTGGTGGTGGTGGTGGTGGTAATTATTCTTAGCTTCTAATGCAATGGCCTACTTTTAATATTAAAAGTTTGGTTATACCACTAGTGATATTAACAGGGAAGAAGCATGTGTCAAATCCTCTCGGCCATTTTATGAGTTAGTAACTTACTGCTAGTTTCCACAGGTGTGCGGTAACTGTACAGTAAAATTTATCTCAGTAAGAGGGCAGGAGGCAATTGTCCGGTGTTCACTGACCAAGGATATGAAGACAAAAGAGACACTGCTTAGAAGTAGCCAAGAAGGCAGGTAGAGTTTTACAGCTGCCAGCATTCAACTTTTTTTTAGTTTCTTAGTATAAGTTGTAGAAGTGGCAATATTGATACAGATGCAGGCTAGTGAAGTGGAAACTTCCTTTTCACCTCTCAAGTAAGGTGGATGGCCATCTAATTCAGTGTCACCAAATTTCTAGTTGCACTGGGGTGAACAATAACAGTGATAAAGTTACATCCACATCCAGCAGCAAGATACAGTAGCATTGTGTGACAACCATATGAAGGAGTAAAACCATTGCTGAGATCTGGGTTTAACAAACTTTCATCTCTCAAGTAGTGGCTTGCTTAGTGTTGCTAGTCTTTGTTGCCATATGCTGAGTGGCTCCATTATCTGTTACAATGGAACTTAGCAATTTTCAGAGACCCGGACTCTTAGTGTAACTATCTGGATCACAAGGAGTATGCAAAATCATGATAAAAATCTGTGTCAAGTTGAGCTTAATGTGACTAGGTTTGGCGGCTGTTGAGGTGAAACAGTTAATAGCAGGAAACCTCTGGGATATCTGTCACACCATTGTGGATTGTTCAAACAGGCAGGACTCTTTCCAGATTAACTTGTGTGTGGTATTATTGCATCTGTAGATTAAACAAGCTGAACATTCTCCCTTTGTCTCAGCAGTTGGGTGATACTTCAGGGAACTTGGCTAGGTAAAACTTAGGGTAATCTCAGGTTCCCACACTGAATGCAGTTCGATGCTGTCAATCTGTTGTTACGGTAAAATGTGAACTGTTCGAAAATTTAACATGTGGTCCAAAGCAAAAATGTTCTGTAATGAGGATCTTGGCTTAATGCCTAAATCATGAAAATTGTAGACAACTTTGTGAAAAAATCCTCAAGTTGCACTGTTTGCTAATGGAGTGGATGGCTGTTGAAGTGAAAGTCACTAGCAGGCAAATTCTTGAGAACTGTAATATTTCATGCTTACAAAGGTCTGCAATGTTTTGTATTAGTCAATTATTATTGTGGAAGTAAAAGGTTTCTAATTTTTTCTCAAAATATATTACCAGTGGAATGCTTGTACCGTGTGGGAGTAATAACAAATACACAACCAAGAGGTCAGTAGGCAGCATTCTAAGATGTAAATACCTCAGAATGCCTGTCAGTTGTATCAGAGCATTTAATGGTTCAAATAATGTGCTTGTATGTGAAAGGAGAAGGTGGCTAGTTGGTCATTTTACTTTCAGAAATGCATATATTGTATTGCAGGAACCCTTAAATTTGCAAAGGGCCAAATTAAGATATTCAACTGAGACTCAGTAAATACAGATCTCAGTAGCTTAAATTCGATTATAAATCACGGAATCCCATGATTCCCACTGTATGCTATTAGTAAAGGTTACAGATTTTGCCTAAGGCCACGGCATGTAGCAATCCATAAGACAACTGAGCTTTGACTTTCACTGTAAGGAATGTCACCTTTGCGTCATGTTGAAAGTCATATTAGTTTGTTGTTTGCGCATTAGTGAAAAGCATACAGTACAAATTATTGTGATGTGAGACGTCTGTGTCAGTCTCAGATGACTCATCTTGAACTGAATTGAATTTTATTTGATCCTGTAGGATTACATGATGTCCATTCTAACATCATTGTTTATAATTAACAATCCTTACAAATTTATTGTGAACACTGTAAAATTCCTTTTCCATCAGATAGCTGTTTAGATTCTGTGAAAACTTAGTGTCATGTATGTCGTCATGCAATTTTTTAGACAGACTTCTTAATAATTTAATACCTGAGTACTGGGGCACTTCTTCAAGCATTGTCAGTTAGTGGGGTATGCTTTGTATGTCATTCTTCCTCCGTGTATTGTGGGTGTAAACACTAGCATTTGTAGTCTGCCTTGCACTCTCTCCTGTGACATATAGTATAGTTTTATCTATGTATGAGGAGGAAAAAGTTAAGACGCCTAGGCTTTTAAAGCAGTTTCTGCATGTTTCAGAAGTCTTTTGTCTTAATACAGTTTTGACTTTTTTTTAGTCTGAACATCCTTTTTATTGAAACTTCCTGGCAGATTAAAACTATGTGCCCGACTGAGACTCGAACTCGGGACCTTTGCCTTTGGCGGGCAAGTGCTCTACCGACTGAGCTACCCAAGCACGACTCACGCCCCGTCCTCACAGCTTTACTTCTGCCAGTACCTCGTCTCCTACCTTCCAAGTAGGTGCTTGGGTAGCTCAGTCGGTAGAGCACTTGCCTGCGAAAGGCATAGGTCCCGAGTTAGAGTCTCGGTCCGGCACACAGTTTTAATCTGCCAGGAAGTTTCATATCAGCGCACTCTCCGCTGCAGAGTGAAAATCTCATTCTGGATCCTTTTTATTACTTGAATGTTTGAGTTTCCCCACGCTACCACTCCATACTGCAGGTATGGTTCGAAGAGTCCATGTTGTACTGTGCACAGTAGGTATTTGTCTGCATACTGTGCTAGCTGCCTCATTATAAATATGATGGAGCTGATTTTTCTGCAGACGAAATTAATTTGGTTCTATTTCAGCTTGTTATCCACAGTAATATCTAAGAATTTAGTGGATTCTACTTCTTCTAGTCTTGAATCATCCACTTCTAAACCCATGTGTACAGCCTTCTTTTTATTTGTGAACACTGCATGCATAGTCTTTTTTAGGTTTTATGAGAAGTCCATTTTCCAGGAGCCATTAAGCTGTGGTGTTCGCAGATATGTATGCTCTTCTCTCAAGCTGTGCCACAGTTTGGTCATTGCTCAGTATTGTCATGCCATCTGCATACAATATTTTCTTCTCTTTGTCTTCAACACCTACATCATTAACAAACAGATTAAACAGCAATGGCTCCATTACTGATCCCTGGGACTCTCCATATTTGAGGGTTTCGGCTTCTAACTGATATGCGTCCGCTGTTGATACATATTGCTTTCTGTTGCATAGGTATGATTCCATCCACTCCCCTGCTTGCCCTCGAATACCATAGTTTTCAAATTTTCTTATCAGTATTTCACGGTCAGTATTGAATGCTTTTGAGAGATCCAGAAACATTGCAGATGCAACTTGGTCTTCATCTAAGGACTGTATAATGTATTCTGTCAGACTGGCATTGCTTAATCTGTAAATCTACTCTTTCTGAAACAGTGCCGTGATGGTATGAGAATGTTGTATTTGTCCAGATAATCAGCTAATCTGTAATACATAAGCATTTCCGGAATTTTTGAGAAACCTGATATCAGTGAAACTGGCCTGTAGTTGTTGGGGTTTCATTGACCTGATACCTGTTTCTTTGTTTGGTCCAGCTTTTTTATGTGTTTCATCATTAATTGTGTTCCAAGCTGCCTTTGTTTTGTTTCTTGAGTTCATTATGGTAACATTTTATAATTTTCAGCTTCACTCCACTGTCTCGGATCCTGCAGCTTCCTTCACAGTTCTGTTATTTCACTTCTAATCCACTTTGCCTTATCCTGCATTGTAATACTTGATTAGTGTCAGGCAATTAAAACTAAGTAGTGAATATCCTTGTATTTGTACTCATTGAGTTCATATTTTTCACTTTTTTTTTAACGAAACCAGGCATATAGTAAGTAACATTAAACAGTGATGCCATACCAACAGCTAAGTGTCCAAATTTACGCACTCTACTTGAATGAGAGAAAATGTCAGAGGAAAATAGGCATCACCTCCTCTCCGCTCAGGTGCCCCAGCAATTGCAGGAGGCCAACCATCACTGATCAGCAGTGGCCTGAAAAAAATTGATAATTGACATTACTGCCACACCATTGACTCAAGGAGCAGCTACACGTACTATTGCAGAAATACGATAGGCAGCAGGTATCTTCTGACCCCCCACCCTCTGCACTGTGGGGGCTCATAACTCTCTTGTGAGTATGTGCTTAGCTACCACAGGTCCCAGCCTTTGCAGCACTACTTCCTTTTATATTCTGCAAACCAATACCTCCCCCCCCCCCCCCCCTCCCCTTGGGTTCGGTGTTACAATAGGCCCAAGGTATTCCTGCCTGTCATGAGAGGTGACCAAAAGGAGTTCCCATTTTTCAGCCTAATGAGTTATGGTACCCTTTTATGGTTTGACCTCCACATCTTCCAAAATTTTCTAAAGTGCGGGCCATTTGGGGCAGGATGCCTTACGTGATGCACCATATATCCATTGTCCACTTAGACCTTCTGGACCTTATTGCCATGGCTCAACCTGCAGACTGGTTTTCTGGGCATGGACACATTACAGGGAACACCATCTACTTCCATAGTCCACTGTCCTCTTTTGATCACATGACAATATTGGATTTTTCCACATCCAATATCCAGCACAGTAGCTAGTCCGTCGTGGAGAGGTCATCATGTACCCTCTTGGCCGTAGCTTGCCTGAGCTGCAACCTACCCATGTATGCCAAGAAGTAGGTACCCATCTTCTTGGGGCATCAGGACTCCCGGCAGTAGCCATCGTGCCAGGTGGCCATTGTTGTGGCTGGGTGATGCCTGTGGGGAGAGCCCCTGATCAGAGTGGGTGGCATCAGGGTGGATGACCTGCAATGAAGCGGATGAAGTTATCAGATGCTGGCGGTCGAACGTCCCCAGCAATCTCTGAGCGAGGTAAGGAGCAATATAATGCTGAGAGGTACAGCCCCAAGTCGTTCCCTTCTGTGACCACACCATGGGAGGAACATAGGGCTCAGGATCACAGACAGCCATATTCTTCTCAATACTTAGCTTGCGCCATGTCTGATGGGAAATCCCTTTTAACAACAAAGCCTCTATTTTTCGTTGAACACTTGGAAGGCAAGTTTTGGGAAATGGCGGGAATATCAAAAATGAGGAATGGGTTGATCTCGACCCATACAGCATCCCCTGCCCATTCGTGAGAATTGCTTGCTTGTGGAAAGCTGAGTGATGTCCTGACCTACACCACCCCCCTTTCCTCCACAAGAGCTTAAATGTGGTCCAGGGCTTTATATTCCATAGAGATCTCCTCCTCCAGTCGAATGACAAGGTGCCCACTTTGTCTAGTATGTGTATAGGGGGTCTAAGGACTACAGTGTCACCACCGGTGCCTTCATCTAGGCCTTTGGTGATTCACTGCCTGAAAAGGTCAAGGTGGTGGTATATCAGCATGTCGTTAAACCCTATGTTCCTCCCCCTATGTGGTGCTTCAGATGTTGGATATTTGGGCACATGTCCTCCCGTTATAGTGCCAACCCCGAATGGGACTGTGGACATCCATCACACACAAACATTCCTTGTGCGCCTCCTCCCATTTGTGTCAACTCCAGAGAGCATCATTCCCACTGTTCACCGAATTGCGCAATTTTTCAGGAATAACGGAAATTAATGGAATATAAGACTCTGGACAGGCTGACCTACCCAGAGGCAAAACGGAAATATGACCACCTAAACCCTGTGTGCATGATCTCCTCTTATACTGTAGCTATGATGACATTTCTCTCTCTCTGGCAATGGTAACCTCAACAGCTGTACCTAGAACAGTGGGCCCTCAGGGCCACCAGACTATGCCTGCCCCCCTTGTTGGTTGGGGGCATTCTTCCTCCCATTGTTCCCCTAACATCTGCTTTAGGAGCAACACCCCTCCCCAAACCATCCAGGATGTCAAGTCGCCACTTCTCAGCTGGAGAAGCAATAGCCTCCTCCCACTAGGAAGGGGTCACTCGGGACGTTGCCATCAAAAGATTCTGCTGCGGTGAAGCTGGACACCAGTCAGTGGCTGAAGGAGCAGCACACTGCTGATCGTAGGGCTTCCCAATCATCATCGGTTCCTGAGACATTCGGAGAAGCCCTACTGACCAGAGAAACAGGAAGCAAAGCAAGAGCACCAAAAGAAGCAGCCTTGCAAGAAAAAAGAGATACTGGTGGATCCCACTCTGCCGCTTCTGGTAGGCTCCAATTCTGAGGATGAGGTGGAGATCCTAGTGTCTCCTGAGGACCTAGATCTCCCCAGAGCCTCAGAACCAATGGGCCCAGAGACCAAAAGCCCTCAGCAGATTGCAAAAAGTGCCCCTGAGGCATAAACCACAGAAAATGTCATCCTCCTGTGGAATTATGGTGTATTTTTCCCCCATTTCGCTGAGTTATGACAAGTCTTAAGTGTTACACCTGCTTTTTGCGTTGCCCTTCAGGAAACCTGGTTTCCAGCAATGCCGACCCCTACCCTTTGTGGCTATTGGAGGTATTACAAAAATCATACTGACTGGAACAAGGTGTTAGATGTAGTCTGTATCTATGTCCTTGCCTCTATATATAGTGCACCTGTGCCTTTCAAAATACCTTCAGAACCTGTGACTGTCAGGGTGAAGGCAACACAGGAAATTACCATCAGTAACATTTACTCTCCTACAGGTGGTGAAGTACCACAACATGTACTGACTGCACTTATTTCCCAACTTCTCCCACCTTCTCTACTTCTAGATAATTTTAAGCCCCATAATCCTTTGAGGTGTGGAACCAAGATTACTGGCCATGGGAAAGATGTTGACAATCTACTAACTCAACTCGACCGTTGCCTTCTAAATAGAAGTGCCCCTGCTCATGTCAGTGTGGCACGTGGCACGTACTTGGCAATTGATCTCTCCATTTGCAGTCCTGGCTTTTACTATCCGTTCACTGGAGAGCTCACGATGACATGTGGTAGTGACCACTTTCTGCCCTTCTTGTCCCTCCCTTAGCATCACTTATCTGGAGGCTTGCCCGGATGGGCTCTTACCAAGGCTGAATGGGATGCTTTCACCTCACTACCACCGTTGAATCTCCATTGGATGGCAACACCAATGAGGTGATCCAGACCATCATTGTTTACATTGTTGCTGCAGCTGAATCAACAGTCCCTTATTTCTCAGATCATCCCTGGTGGAAGTCAGTGCCTTGGTGGTTGCCGGAAATCACTGCAGCCATTAGAGACAACCGTAGGGGGGCCCTCCATCATAGGTAGCACCTGTCCCTGGCGCACCTCGTTGCCTTCAAATGGGTCTGTCAACTCATCAAACGACAGGAGGAGTAGTGTTGGGAACAATACGTCTCCACCATTGGAACATGAACCTCCCCTTCCCAAGCTTGGATCAAGCTCAGATGCCCCTACAGATATCAGGCCCCTGCAGGTATACCTGAAGTTTCCATACATGGAACTGTATATACCAATCCAGACGTAATCGCAGAGAATCATGCCGAACATTATGCTCGAATCTCTGTCACCCCACCTTTCATCTCCTAAAACAGCGGGTGTAACGACACCACTTGTCTTTTGCTCCATGCCACCCTGATCCATATGATACTTCCCTGAGTGAGTGTGAATTTCTCAATGCCCTTGTTGATTGCCCTGACATAGCCACTGGATCAGACTGCATCCATTCCTAAATGATTAAACATCTGTCAGCTGATTACCAGTGCCACCTCCTTGCTGTCTTCAACCACATCTTGAACGATGGCAAATTCCCATCGCAAGGGGCGAGAAAGTACCATCGTTCCAGTGCTAAAACCTGGTAAAAATCTGTTAGATGTGGATAGCTATTGTTCTATCTGCCTCATGAATATTCTGTGCAGACTGCTCAAACATATCGTGAGCCAGTGGTTGTACTGGCTCCTTGAGTCTCAAGGCCTTCTGGCTCTGTCACAGTGTGGTTTTCACCAATATCGCTGCACCACTGACATCTTGGTATCCTTGGAGTCTGTCATCAGAACAGCCTTTTCCTACCGTCAACACCTTATTGCCGTCTTTTTTGACCTGACGAAAGCCTACAATAGCACTTGATGACACCACGTTGTAGCTACTTTGCACAAATGGGGTCTCTGGGACCTGCTCCAGATTTTTTTATGGAACCTTTTTTGCTTCACATTTTCGGAGTTAGAGTTGGTGCTTCTCACGGTTCACTCCATATCCAAGAGAATGGGCTCTGTACTGAGCAAACCCACTCATTTTAATTGTCATTAATGGTCTTACAACCGCAGTAGAGTCATCAGCATCCCCCTTCTTGTACACTGACGATTTTTGTATTTCCTTCTACTCCTTTTCTATTGATGTGGCTGAACATTGACTGCAGGGAGCCATACGAAAGGTGCAGTCGTAGGCCCTCACTCGTGGCTTTCAGTTTTCAACCGCCGATACTTGCGTCATCCACTTCTGTCACCGTATGTCCATCCACATCCGGAACTTTACCTTGATGACCAGCTACTTAATGTAGTGGAGATTACCGCTTTTTGGGACTGGTCTTCTATGTCCGCTTAACTTGGCTTCCACATCTTCGTCAGCTTAAGGAAAACTGCTGATGGCATCTTAATATTATTCGATGCCTGAGCTACACCATCTGGAATGCTGATTACCCTACACTGCTGCAGCTGTACAAAGCTCTTTACAGCCTCATCTTGACTATGGGAGCTTGGTGTATGATTCAGCATCACCCTCAGTGTCGTGGCTCCTGGATCCTATACACCATTGTGGAGTTCGACTTGGAGCGGGAGCTATCCAAACGAGTCCAGTGAACAGCTTACTTGTGGAAGCTGGCATTCCTCCATTGTGGATCATGCGACAACACTGCTTGTGAGTTATTCACATTCGTAGATCACCTCAACATCCAAATTAATGTCTCCTTTTCCTTAACACGGTGATCCATCTCCCGCAGCAGTGGCCCAGATCGGGAATTCCAATTGCAGTCCATGTCCGGCCCCTTCTCACTGAACTAGAGTCTTTCCCTCTGCCACCTTTCCTCTGGGTCCACTCAAGTTCACCTCCATGGTCCTTGCCTCGGCCATGGTCCTTTATCTGGACCTATCACCAGCCCCAAAAGACTGAGTTCCTCCTGAGGCACACTCTATTATTGGTAAGTTCCAGGTCTCAGAAATACTCTACACTAATGGCTTGATGGTCGTTTTGGCTTCATGTGTGCTCAGGCTGGACTTACTGAACAGCGCTCCTTGCTGGATGGCTGCAGTGTTTTCACTGTGGAGTTGGTGGCCATCTCTCGTGTTCTTGAACATCTCTACTCCTGCACAGGTGAGTCCTTCCTCATATGTAGTGACTTCTTAAGCAGCATACATGCTCTCGACCAATGCTTCCTTTGCCATCATTTGGTAATTAGCTGGGAATCTCTTTATGCCCTCAAAAACAGTAGACGTTCAGTGTCTGTTATTTGGACCCCAGGACATGTTGGGATCCCAGGCATTGAACTTGTTGACAGGCTGGCCAGACTGACTACCGGTAAAACAACCCTAGAGACTGGCACACAGGAGAATGACCTACGATTGGTCTTCCGTCATAATTTTTGGGATCTGGGATACTGAGTAGTGCACTTTCAGTACACTAAATAAACTATGTATTATCAAGGAGACAACAAATGTATGGGGGGTCATCCATGTGTGCCACTCGCAGGGACTGTGTTGTCTTCTGACAGCACCTCCTACGTTGTGAGGACCCACCTCCGTGTCACTGTGGTTCCTGCTTGACTGTGGTCCACATCTTGTTGGACTGTCCGATTTTAGCCACCCTGAGGTGGACTTTTGACCTTCCCACCTTACTGTCTATGGCATTATACAACAATGCCTTAACAGCTGATCTAGTTTTACATTTTCTTCGAGAGGGAGGTTTTTATCACTCAAAGGGTGGCTTCTCTCCCAAGTCTTCACCCTCTCTCTTTCTAACTCTTCCTCGTTCTTTCTTTGCTGTTTGTTCACCTTTTCCCAATTTGTGTTACTCTAGCTATATGTTTTTCAGCTGGAGATTTTAGTATGTTAAAGAGTGGCTGGCTCATCCTTTTTGATTCTTGCCATCAGCCAGCCCAGGCTATCTGCTATATTATTTTAACACCGCCAACCACTTTTCTTTTTAGTGTAAGTTTTCCCCCTGCTGTTTAGCTTTTTTTTGTCTTGTCTTTCAGTGTGGCTCCAAATTAGTTTCACCATCATTTTACTTTCCCGTTCTTCTTTTGGGAATGGTTTTAACCAGGGATCTGTGTGCACGAGGAAAAAAGTACAGACTTTACTCCCCAAACCAACCAACCAACCACTATACTTCCCCTTCTACCTTTCCATTGGATAGTCTTTTTGGTGTAGAACCTGCTTGGACTTGTTACCTGATTTGGGACCCTGGTTTTCCATTTCACTTGTGGTGCTATCAACAATGATTCCCATTGTTGGTTTTGACCTGACACCACTTTTTCAAATTTTTCAGAAGTGTGGATTGTACTGGGAAGGATGCCCAATATGATGTCTGCTCCTCCTTTGTGCCTTTCCACCTTTTCACCCTTCCTTTCTGGTAAGGTAGGACACCCAAACCCCAGCTTGGTAGCAATCATGGTGTGTGTGTGTGTGTGTGTGTGTGTGTGTGTGTGTGTGTGTGTGTTGGGGGGGGGGGGGGTCGTCAAGTACGTGCGCAGTAGTAGCCCCCTGACCATGCAGGGACCACTCTGTGGGTGCCTGATCACTCCCCATGTGTGTCCAGGAGTATGTGCCTGCCATGACTGGGGCATCAGGACTCCAAGCAACAGATTACTGGCTGGGTCGCTGTTGCTGAGGCTGGGTGTGACCATGGTGGATGACTTGTGTGTGCTTTGTCCGTCATGCCCATAAGAGGGCATTGCTACTTGGGCCTTCATCTTGGCCTTTGAGGGTGATTTGCCTGAAAAGGTCAAAATGATGGTATATCAATGTGACCTGGAACCATATCTTCGCTCCCACCTCATGCAGTGCTTCAGATGTGAGGAATTGAGACTTGTCTTCATGTTGTGGCACGATCCCAGTTTGTAGAGATTGCGGACGACCATTGCATGCGAACATTCCTCCTCCTCCTCCTCCTCCTCCTCCTCCTCCTCCTGTCTGCATCATCTGTGGAGAGCACCACTCTCTCTGCTCACCTGATTGCACTATCTTTCGCAGAGAGATAAAAGTATATGAATGTATGATTGGACAGACTGGCGTACCAAGAAGGCAAGAAAAAAATGAGCATCTACATCGTGCATGCACGACAGTGTTGCACACTACAGCTATGACAACGTCACCCTCTGTGCCAATGGTGCTGTCCCCTACCTCCACCCACATTGGGTGCAATGGCTTCCCACCCACCGGAGATGCCAATCCCCAACCCCTTCCAGAGGTGCATCACCCTCATCTGGCTTTTCATGCCAGGAGGGATTCCCGTGGGACACTCCCCTCAAAGGTTTCAGCAGCCAGTGGCTGAAGGAGCCTCAGGCTGCTGATTGTAGGGCTTCACGATCTTCTTCAGTCTCTGAAACAAATTCAGAGAAGCCCCCCCCCCCCCCCCCCCCCCCGGTCGTCCAAACCCCCTAAATAAAAGAAAGACAAAAATAAGTTTTCCAAGATGAGGAAATTATGGTGGCCCCCATACCACAAGATCCCACACGTTCTGTTTCAGTGGCGACAGCAGCAATCTTGGTTGCCTCTGAGGCTCCAGATCACACCACACAATGTGTCTCAAAACCTATATGTCTCAATCAATGGCAGCAGGTGACCCAGGGACGTAGCCTCCTGCCTCTTGGTCTCTTCATGTCCTCACATTGCACCAGCAGCACAATTCTCCAGTGAAATTAGAGTTGTTCTGTCCACCACCTGGTGAGATACGACATCTCTTAACTGCATCTCCTGCTTTCTGCATTGCCTTTCAGGAAACTGTTTGCAGCAACACAGACACCTGTCCTTCACGACTACCAGGGATACGATAAGAATTGTTCTGATCATGATAGGGTGTCAGGTGGAGGTAGCACGAATGTTCTGGACTCTGTATATAACAAACTTTTGCCTCTTGATACAACTTTGGAAGCCGTGACTGTAGAGGTAAGGCCATTTCAGGATTTTACCATCTGTAAATTTTATCTCCCTCCTAGTGGTGGAATGCCTCAGAAAGTATTTTCTCCATTGGTTTCTTAGCTCCCCCCACCTTTCCCAATCTTGGACAACTTCAGTGCCCATAACCGTTTGTGGGGTGGAACCATGATCACTGGTCGCAGTAAAGAAATCGAAATCTTACTGGCAGATCTCAACCTCTGTTTCTTGAATACTGGTGTCTCCACACATTTCAATATGGCAGGTTAGATGGGTTGTGCACAATGCCGACTGGGATGCTTTCACCTCTACTTTCGTTCTGAGTTCCCCACTAAATGGAGGCTTTGACAAGGCTGTCCAGAATGCAACAGCAGCCATTCTTTGGCAACCAACTTAGCCATCCTCTATTCTTCTGGATCCTCGTTCAGAAGATAGTACCTTGGTGGACCATGGAAATCACAGAGGCCATTCTTCACCATCATAAGCGGCATCCATGAGTCAAGCACCTCATTGCCTTTAAACAGATCTGTGCCTTAGCCTGCCATGTAATAGAACAACAGAAGCAAGAATGCTGGGAACGGCTTATTTCAACCATTGGACCACGTATGCCCTCTTTGCAGGTTTGGGCGAAGATCAGATGCCTCTGTGGATACCAGCCCTCTGCAGGTGTACTTGGCATATTTTTGAATGGCACTGTTTTCACTGACCCAGATGCCATAGCCAAACATTTTGCTAGAGCAGCTGCATCTGAGAACTACCAACTTGCCATTTGTGTCCTTAAACAGCAGATTGAGTCATTGCATTTAAGTTTCACTGCATGCCACCTGGAGCCCTATAATGTTCCATTCAGTGAGTGGGAATTCTTCAGCACGTAGCACTTTGCTCTGATGCAGCTCCAGGACCAGGCTGAATCCACAACCAGATGCTAAGCACCTACTAGTGGATTGTCAGCATGATCTCCTTGCCATCTTCACCTGTATCTGGAATGAGGAGTTCTCATCGCAATGGCAGGAGAGCATCATTGTTTCTGTACTGAAACAAGTAAGCATCCCACAGAGATGGATAGCTACATGAGTGGAGTCTCTGGAGCCCAATTTAGACTTTTGTCCTGAAGATCTTGTTGCACAGTTCGTTCCGTATGGGATCCCAAAGGGCTCTGCTCTGTATCAAATGTCACCTCTTTTAGTGGCCATCAACAATCTAGCAGTAGCTGTCGTGTCTTCAGCATCGCTCTCCTTGTATGCCAACGATTTTTGTGTTTACTATTGTCCTGTAGTGTGGATGTTGCTGAACGCCGACTGCAGGGCACCATTCAAAATGTGCTGTCATTGGTCCTTATACATGCATTTCAGTTTTCTACCACCAAGATTTGTGCCGTGCACTTCTGTCACCATCGTACTGTTCGTCCACAACCAGAACTTTACCTCGACCTGAGTGTTTTGAAGGCTTATTGCATTTTGGAACAGCTCTTCAGTGACTGGCTGATTTGGCTTCCCCATCTTTGCCAGTTTAGGCAAAGGTGCTGGCTACACCTTAACACACTTCACTGCCCCAGTAACACCAGCTGCCCCCCTGCGGGTTCGGGGGTAAGAATAGGCCCGAGGTATTCCTGCCTGTCGTAAGAGGCGACTAAAAGGAGTTTCAACCGTTTCGGCCTTTTATGTGATGGTCCCCCTTGGGGTTTGACCTCCATTTTTCAAAATTCTACAGAAGTACGAGCCTTTTGGGGAAGGACACCTTACATGGTGTACCACTGGTCCTAAGTGCACTAAGACCTTGGCACTCAGCATTGCACCGGCGTTGTAACCATACCCACTATTCCTCAAATTGGGCCTAAACGCCTGATGGGTTGTCCAAGTTACGCCCATAATGCATCTCCATCTGCACCAGCGATCATGATGGACTTTCCATGGCACCAGAAATCCAGCACGGTAGCCAGCCCGTTGTGGTGGGGTCGTCATGTACCCTCTAGGTTGTAGCCCCCTGACAACACAGGGATCGTACTGCCAATACCTGAGCTGCACCCTCCCCACGTCGGCCAAGGAGTAGATGCTCGTCTCCTTGGGGCATCAGGACTCCCGGCAATGGTCATCCTGCCAGGTGGCCCTTGCTGCGGCTGGGTGGCGCCCATGGGGAGAGCCCCTGGTTGGAGTGGGTGGTATCAGGGCGGACGTTTCGCAGATGAAACGTCTACACGTATCAGGTCGCTCTGCGGCCGAGTCTTTCAAAAGAAAAGGTACCGTTTCTAGTTCTGGTTCTCCTGCCCTTTCCCCCTTGGCCACTCCATGGGAGGAGGGACAGGCCCGCCGGCTTGGGGCGAAGTACTTCCCCCGCTATTTGGTCTGTTCTCGAACCGATGGGACGACATTCGCCACCTTCAAGCCCATGTTCTTTGTTCAGCACATTGAGGACGTCTTCGGGGAAATCGAGGCTCTCAGCAAGATGCGTTCAGGGTCCGTCCTTATCAAGACCACCTCCGCCACACAGTAGGCGGCGCTCCAGGCGTGCGACCACCTAGGGAACATCCCAGTATCCATTGTCCCACATCTGGCACTCAACAGGACGCAGGGGGTTATTTTTCATCGTGACCTCCTGCTACAATCTGATGAGGAGCTCAGGGCCAACCTGGAGCGCCGCGGCGTGCATTTCGTCCGGCGAGTCCAGCGCGGCCCCAAAGACCGTCGCATCGACACCGGGGCCTTTATCCTCGCCTTCGAGGGGGACGTTCTCCCGGAGAAGGTAAAGGTGATGTGCTACCGGTGCGACGTGCGACCTTACGTCCCGCCTCCTATGCGCTGTTTTAGGTGTTTGCGCTTTGGGCACATGTCGTCACGGTGTGAGGCTGAGCCCCTTTGTGGCGATTGTGGACGTCCTCTTCGTGAGGAACATACATGCACCCCACCACCTCGGTGCATTAATTGTCCTGGCGTCCACTCGCCTAGATCCTCAGACTGCCCCGCCTATCAGAAGGAGAAGAAGATACAAGAAATTAAAACTTTGGATCGGCTCTCTTATTCTGAGGCCGGGAAGAAATATGACCGCCTTCATCCCATGCCATTGACCACTTCGTTTGCCTCAGTTGTGTACACTCCTTCCGTGGTATCCTCACCCCTATCCTGTCCTCCCTCCGCCTCCCAAATCCGTCCCTTCCAAATCCTCCTCCCCCGTGGCCCCCACCCCCTCTGCCCCAGGGGCCACCCTTCCTCCTCCTCCTCCTCCTCCCCCCACGCCACCTGAGAAGCGATCCTCTTCTCAGACGTCCATCGGGGAAACGTTCCGGACCCCAGCTTCCGAGGTCCGGCGTTCCAAAACGGACCCCGCGCGTGAGGACCTTCTTCGGGTCCAGCCCACCATCCCTGTGCCTCCTCGGCCTTCCAAGAAGGCCTCCAAGAAGAAGTCTCTGTCCCCCTCTCCACCCCGGCGCGTTTCGTGTGACGCTTCATCCGTGAGTCGCTGCTCCCGGCCGTCCTCAGTTTCGCCGGGACGCTCTGCTGCCAGGCGCTCCGCAGGCCTTTCGTCGGCAAATGATGCGGCCCCTCCTACACAATCAGGGACAGCGGCCGCAGCTGGCGACGAGTCAATGGAACCGGATCCGCCTCCCGTCGGTTGTAGCGTTGTTCCCTCGCAACCTGGCCCTCCGCTGCTGTCGAGGTGACCAGCTCTTCCCCCGTCTCGTTCCTCCAACTTTTTGAGTAGCGATGGCGTTGTTTCAGTGGAACATAAGAGGTATTCGATCTAATCGGGAGGAATTACAACTGCTCCTCCGCCTGCACTGTCCGCTCGTCCTTGGTCTCCAGGAAACCAAGTTGCGCCCGACTGACCGTATTGCCTTTACCCACTATACCTCGGAGCAGCATGACCTCACCTCTGTGGACGGTATCCCAGCTCATGGTGGGGTCATGTTGCTCGTTCGGGACGATGTCTATTACCATCCCATCCCATTGACCACCCCACTCCAAGCAATAGCTGTCCGCATTACTCTTTCTGCTTTTACTTTTTCAGTTTGTACCATCTACACTCCACCGTCATCTGCTGTTAGTCGGGCTGACATGATGCACCTGATCGTTCAGCTTCCCCCGCCGTTCTTATTGTTTGGCGACTTCAATGCCCATCATCCCCTTTGGGGCTCTCCTGCATCATGTCAAAGAGGCTCACCCTTGGCGGATGTCTTCAACCATCTCAATCTTGTCTGCCTCAATACCGGCGCCCCGACTTTCCTCTCGGACTCTACTCATACCTACTCCCACTTGGACCTCTCGATCTGTTCTACCACTCTTGCCCGTCGGTTCGAGTGGTATGTCCTTTCTGACACCTATTCGAGCGACCACTTCCCCTGTGTCGTTCGTCTCCTGCACCACACACCATCCCCATGTCCTTCGAGCTGGAACATACTGAAAGCTGACTGGGGACTTTACTCCTCCCTGGCGACCTTTCCGGACCACGATTTTCCCAGTTGTGCCAGTCAGGTCGAATACCTCACGGCTGTTATTATCAATGCTGCCGAACGTTCCATTCCTCGTACTACTTCTTCTTCACGTCGCGTTTCCGTACCCTGGTGGAACGAGGCTTGTAGGGACGCCATCCGTGCTCGACGACGTGCTTTACGCACCTTTCGCCGCCATCCTACATTGGCGAATTGTATTGAATACAAACGACTCCGAGCGCAATGCCGTAGAATCATCAAAGACACCAAAAAAGCTTGTTGGGCCTCTTTCACCAGCTCCTTTAACAGTTTTACTCCCTCTTTCGTCGTTTGGGGTAGCCTGCGCCGGCTGTCGGGCATTAAGGCCCACTCCTCGGTACCTGGCCTGACCTCAGGTAATGAGGTCCTTGTTGATCCTGTGGCTGTCTCCAACACCTTTGGCCGCTTTTTCGCGGAGGTTTCAAGCTCCGCCCATTACCACCCTGCCTTCCTTCCCAGGAAAGAGGCAGAAGAGGCTCGGCGACCTTCCTTCCACTCGCTGAATCTAGAAACTTATAATGCCCCCTTTACTATGCGGGAACTCGAACGTGCGCTTGCACTGTCCCGATCCTCTGCTCCGGGGCCAGATGCCATTCACGTTCAGATGCTGGCACACCTTTCTCTGGTGGGCAAAAGCTTCCTTCTTCGTACCTACAATCGCGTCTGGACCGACGGTCAAGTCCCCAGGCGTTGGCGTGACGCCGTTGTTGTTCCTATACCCAAACCCGGGAAGGATAGACACCTTGCTTCTAGTTACTGCCCCATTTCTCTTACAAGCTGTGTCTGTAAGGTGATGGAGTGCATGGTTAATGCTCGGTTAGTCTGGATTCTTGAATCTCGACGACTACTTACTAACGTCCAATGCGGCTTTCGTCGCCGCCGCTCCGCTGTTGACCACCTTGTGACCTTGTCGACATTCATCATGAACAACTTTTTGCGAAGGCGCCAAACGGTAGCCGTGTTCTTCGACTTGGAGAAGGCTTATGATACCTGTTGGAGAGGAGGTATCCTCCGCACTATGCACAGGTGGGGCCTACGCGGTCGCCTGCCCCTTTTTGTTGATTCCTTTTTAACGGATCGAAAGTTTAGGGTACGTGTGGGTTCCGTATTGTCCGACGTCTTCCTCCAGGAGAACGGAGTGCCTCAGGGCTCCGTCTTGAGCGTAGCCCTTTTTGCCATCGCGATCAATCCAATTATGGATTGCGTTCCACCTAATGTCTCAGGCTCTCTCTTTGTCGATGACTTCGCGATCTACTGCAGTGCCCAGAGAACATGCCTCCTGGAGCGCTGCCTTCAGCGTTGTCTAGACAGCCTCTACTCATGAAGAGAAGACGGTTTGTATCAACTTTTGGCGATATAAAGCGTTCCTTCCGCCATCCTTACATCTCGGTCCTGTTGTTCTCCCATTCGTTGACGCAACTAAGTTTCTAGGGCTCACGTTGGACAGGAAACTGTGTTGGTCTCCACATGTCTCTTATTTGGCGGCCCATTGTACATGTTCCCTTAATGTCCTCAGAGTTCTTAGCGGTTCATCTTGGGGAGCGGATCGCACTGTCCTGCTTCGCTTGTATCGGTCCATAGTCCGGTCGAAGCTGGATTATGGGAGCTTCGTCTACTCGTCCGCTCGGCCATCCCTCTTACGCCGGCTCAACTCCATCCACCATCGGGGGATATGTCTTGCGACCGGAGCCTTCTACACTAGTCCTGTCGAGAGTCTTTATGCTGAAGCTGCCGAATTACCATTGACCTACCGGCGCGACGTACTGCTGTGTCGGTATGCCTGCCGGCTGTTGTCTATGCCCGACCACCCCTCTTACAAGTCCTTCTTCGCCGATTCTCTCGACCGTCAGTACGGGTTGTATGTGTCTGCCCTGCTGCCCCCCGGAGTCCGCTTCCGTCGCCTGCTTCGACAATTGGATTTTGTCCTCCCTACCACCTTCAGAGAGGGTGAGAGCCCGACACCACCTTGGCTCCAGGCTCCGGGTCATATTTATCTCGACCTCAGCTCACTCCCGAAGGAGGGTACTCCGGCTGCAGTGTATTGCTCACGGTTTGTCGAACTTCGTGCTCGCCTTGCTGGTCACACCTTTATTTACACCGATGGCTCCAAAACTGACGATGGTGTCGGCTGTGCCTTTGTCGTCGGGGCCGCCACCTTTAAATACCGGCTCCTCGACCAATGTTCGAGCTTTACGGCCGAGCTTTTTGCTCTCCATCAGGCCGTTCAGTATGCCCGCCGCCACCGCCATTCATCGTACATACTCTGCTCTGACTCACTCAGTGCTCTTCAGAGCCTTGGAGCTCCCTATCCGGTCCATCCCTTGATTCAACGGATACAGCAGTCCCTCCATTCTTTCGCTGATAATGGTGGTTCTGTCAGCTTTCTGTGGGTTCCCGGACATGTAGGAGTGCCTGGGAATGAGGCTGCGGATGCTGCAGCCAAGGCTGCAGTCCTCCTGCTTCGGCCAGCCTCCCACTGTGTCCCGTCATCTGACGTTCGTGGGGATGTATGTAAGAGGCTTGTGTCGTTGTGGTGGGATGCTTGGTCATCCCTCCGAGGAAACAAGCTCCGGGCAGTAAAACCGCTCCCAACTGCTTGGACAACATCCTCCCGACCATCTCGGCGCGAGGAGGTCCTTCTGACCAGGTTGCGGATTGGGCATTGCCGGTTTAGCCACCGCTACCTGCTCTCCGGTGACCCAGCCCCGCAGTGCCCTTGTGGTCAGGAATTAACAGTGTGCCATGTTTTATTGTCGTGTCCCCGTTTTAGTCAATTTCGTGTTGTCCTGTCCCTGCCATCTACTTTACCGGATGTTTTAGCTGATGACGCTCGAGCAGCTGCTCGTATTCTGCGTTTTATAACTTTAACTGGCTTGTCCAAAGACATTTAACCTTTTTACTTATTTTATCTGCATCTTTGTCAGGTCCTTCTGGTGTCCCCCCATCCCCTTGAGTTTTAACAGATTCCATGTGCTCTAACAACAGTGACTGGGCGCTAATGACCTCAGCAGTTGAGCGCCCTTAAACCCAACCAAAAAAAAAAAAAAAAAGACACCAGCTGGGATGCAGACCGCACTACCCTTCTTCAGCTTTACAAAGCCATGATCCTTTCCCCCCTCCCCTTGATTATGGGAGTCTGGCATATTGTTTGGCAAGACCCTCAGCATTGTGGTCACTTGAAACAGAAGTCTTTTGGACTGGTCCTATGAACAGCGTACTTGTGGAGGCTGGGGTCTCTCCACTACTGATCAGGTGCCAACACCAACTACTCACTTATGCTATACATGTCCATGGCTACCAAAAGTATCCAAACTACCATGTTCTTTTTCCTAGTAGGGAGTTCCATCTCCCCTAACAGACTCAGAACTGGTGCCACAATTTCAGTTCGATTACAGTGACTGTGTTCTGAATGCCAACTTCACTCACTGCCGTCTCATGTCGGGGAGAAATTGTGTACACCCGCATGGTGTGTGCCCCAACCTCTGATGTCTTAATTTATCCTTTGGACCAAAAGTTTCAGTTGACCCCATGGAGCTTTGCAGTGCTCCTAGCTGTCCTCAATGCATTTCCAGGTTCAGAAGTGGCATACACTGACAGCTTAATGGGTGATGGACTGGTTTTGCATACACACATGTAAGGTGCAGTGAGCTATGTTCCATGCTCAGTGGATGCAGTGCCATCACTGCTGAGTTGGTGTACATCGAACGAGCTTTCAGTCAAGCTTGTTCTTGCACCAGCAAGAAGCTTCTTATCTGCTGCATCTCTATAATCAGCCCTCAGGCTATATACTAGTGCTACTTAGTCATGATTATCCAGAGTCTTCTTTCTGACCCCCATCAAACTGGACAGCCAGTCGTCTTTGTTAGGACCCCTGGACATGTTAGCATCTCAGGGAATGAAGATACTGACTGCTTGGCAAAGTTGGCTACCTGGATGCCAGTTTTGGAAATGAGGGTCCCATAACTGGACCTTTGGTTGACTCTATGCCATCAATTGCTGAATGTCTGGAATTCAAATGGTTCGCCCTGGACTCCCCAAACAAACTGAGGGCAATAAAGAAGACTTAGCAGTCGTTTCTTCACACGTCTCACAGGGAATCCACTGTCCTTTGTCAGCTACACACTAGCCGAACTTGGCTGACCCACAGCCACATTCTCTGACATGAGGACCCTCCTTGCTGCCATTGTGGTGCCTGTCTGACAGTGACCCACGTCATACTAGACTGCTCCAGTTTAGCTGCTTTGCTGCAACTTCTTGACAGGCTATTTCTGGTGCTAGCAAACCACGCCAAAGCATCTTAACCTGGTTTTGTGTAAGCTACTGGAACGTATGGTATGTCGGTGGTTGGGTTGGGTCCTGGAGACACGTGGCCTACTGGCTCCATGTGAGGGCAGTTTCCGCCAGGGTCGCTCTACCACTGATAACCTTGTGTCCCTTGAACCTGCCATCCAAACAGCCTTTTCCAGACGGCAACATCTCGTTGCCGTCTTTTTTGACTTGCGTAAAACATAAGACACAACATGGTGACATCATATCCGTGCCACATTGTATGAGTGGGGTCTCCAGGGCCCGTTCTCGATTTTTATCCAAAACTTCCTGTCGCTCTGTACTTTCCATGTGCAAGTTGGTGCCTCCCATAGTTCCATCCATATCCAGGAGAATGGAGCCCCACAGGGCTTTGTATTGAGTGTCTCTCTATTTTTAGTGGCCATTAACAGTCTAGCAGCAGCTGTCGGACCATCCATCTCACCTTCTCTGTATGCGGACGACTGCTGCATTTCGTACTGCTGCTCCAGTACTGGTGTTGCTGATCATCGCCTACAGGGAGCCATCCACAAGGCGCAGTCATGGGCTGTAGCCCACGGCTTCCAGTTTTCAGCCACAAAGTCATGTGTCGTGCACTTCTGTCGGTGTCGTACCGTTCATTCGGAGCCAGAAGTCTACCTTCATGACGATCCACTTACTGTAGTGGGGACATACCAATTCTTAGGACTGGTTTTCGACGCTCAAATTGACTTGGATTCCTCATCTTCGTCAGCTTAAGCTGAAGTGCTGGTAGCACCTCAGTGCCCTCCATTATCTGAGCAACACCAATAGGGGTGCATATCACTCTATGCTGCTGCGACTCTAAAGAGCCCTTGTCCAATCCCGAATTGACTATGGGAGTGTGGTTTACGATTCGGCAGCGCCCTCAGCGTTGCATTTACTTGACCCTATGCACCACTGCAGGGTTCAACTAACGACAGGAGCTTTTAGGACGAGTCCAGTGACCAGCGTACTGGTAGAGGCTGGGGTACTTCCATTGCAGATTAGACGTGCACAACTGCTCACCACACACATTCGTAGTTCTCCTGACCATCCACATTACTGTCTCCTTTTCCTGCCCGCAGCAGTCCATCTCCCGTATTAGCGGCCCAGGTCAGGTCTAACGTTTGCGAGTCGCATGCAGTCCCTTCTCTCTGAACTGGAGTCCTTCCCTTTACCACCTCTACTTGCGGTCCGATCACGTATGCCTCCATGGCGTACACCTCGGCCGCAGTGTCGTCTGGACCTATCACGTGGCCCTAAGGACTCACTTAACCCTGCGGCTCTCCGTTGTCACTTCCTCTCGATTCTTGACGCATTCTGGGGCTCTGAAGTGGTTTACACAGATAGCTCGATGACTGATGGTCACGTAGGCTTTGCGTATGTTCATGGAGGACATTTTGAACAGCACTCCTTGCCAGGTGGCTGCAGTGTTTCCACTGCAGAGCTGGCGGCCATATCTCGTGCTTTTGAGCACATCCACTCATGCCCTGGCACGTCATGCTGTGTACTGACTCATTGAACAGCCTATAAGCTATCGACCAGTGCTACCCTCGCCGTCCTCTGGTAGCGTCCACCCAGGAGTCCATCTATGCCCTGGAACAGTCGTTGTTCAGTGGTGTTTTTCTGGACCCCTGGACATGTCGGAATCCCAGGCAAAGAACTTGCCAACAGGTTGGCCAAACAGGGATGCGGAAACCGCTTCTGGAGATGGGCATCTCTGAAGCTGACCTGCGTTCTGTCTTATGCCGCAGGGTTTTCAGGCTTTGGGAGACGGAATGCCATAACAATGCACACAACAAGCTGTGTATCATTAAGGAGATGACGAATGTGTGGAAGTCTTCCATGCGGTCCTCTCATGGGGAATCAGTTGTCCTCCGCCGGCTCCGCACCAGCCATACATGGCTAATGCGTGGTCACCTACTCCGTTGCAAGTACCTATCTCTGCGTCACTGAAACTCCCAAATGACAGTCATTCACCTCTTACTGGACTGCCCACTTTTAGCTGCTCTTCAGTGGATTTTTGACTTTCCCAGCTCCCTAGCGTCAATGTTGGGCAATGATGCCTCAGCAGCACTTCAGTTTTAAGTTTTATCTGTGAGAGTGGGTTTTATACTTCTACGTAGGTTTTAGTGGATGTCCTTTGTCCCTCTGTGTTCTCCACCCAGTGCTTTTAGGGTGGAAGTTTTAATGTGTTGCAGAGTGGCTGTCTTCTCCTTTTTATCCTCATGGTTGGCCAGCCACTGTAATCTGCTTTCTTGTTTTACTCTCTTCTGTTTTTAGTGTCTCTGTTGTTTTCTTATTCTCTTTTGTTCCTTTTTAGGGTTCGTTGCCTTTCCTTTGTTCTTGTGGGTTTTCCTTTCTTTCCTTTTTGTGTTATGTGTCTCGTCCATTTTATTCTCACACTAGTGGCATTGTTTTATTAGGAACAAGGGACCGATGACCTCGTAGTTTGGTCCCTTCCCCCCTCTTTTAAACCAACCTCCATCCAACCAACCTGGTTTTGTGTTTCACCGGCGAAGGTGGTTTCTATTCATCTCTGTTAGGTGGGGCACTTTGGCCTCATTGACCGCCTGAGGATTTGTTTGAAAGGGCATCCCTTGTCTGCTCTGGCCCAGAGGTCCCATGGCGGCCCTTGTTTGATGGTCTGGCCGGGCCCCTACCCTTCCCTTCTTTTTATTCTCCTTGTTCTTTTATGTTTGTGATTTTTATTGTTTTACCTTTTCTAAACTCTTATCATGTTATCTGTGTTGCTCATTTCCTTGAGGTAATGGACATTGAGGTGGTGCTGGTGGGATGCAGAGGGTGGACCTCCACAACTATATTCTGGGTAGAAAGCCTTGTCCACCTTACCCCGTCTCACTCACTCCTACTTCTCCTTGATTTTATCTCTGTCTTTTGCTTCCTCTCAATATTTGCTTTTGTACTTTCCTTGTGAAGGCTATTCCTGATTAGATACATAAAGGATGAAGGGACTGATGATCTCACAGCTTGGCCCCCTTAATGCTAACAACCAACTGACCGATCTCTTCCTGTGTCCAAACCAAAATGGGCAAATACTTCCATTAATGCTCTAGTAAGTGGCAACTTTGCACAGGACACAAATTTAATTATGATTTCATCAGTCAGAAACTGTTCTCCAAAAATGTAATTGTGAATGGAATTTTGAAAGTAAGGGGCTAAGAGTAGAATGTAGAACTTTGGGTGACAAGATGCCATTACCTTCTAGCTCTGATGACTCTGCTCAGAGGAAGTTTTGATGAATATACCGACCAGTTCCTTTGTTATTTCATTAAATGTACTTAGTACTTAGTTTACATTGTTGTGAATTATGAAAACTGGAGAAAATCTTAAATATAGGCACTGAACAGCTTTCACGTTTCAGCAGACTATGCAGTACATTCAGCAGTTGCTGCTGTCGTTTATGCATCATTGTACCTAACTATATTTTAGATATTTCACACAAGTGATATTGACAATATACTCGATACAGTCAGTAAACAGAACGGAAATATAAATTTACTGTTGAATATGAAAACAATGGTAGCATCAACTTCCTATACGTAAACATTAGTAAAGAAAACTATTTACACGCCTTCAGAGCCCACAGAACATAAACAGACACCACAATACACAGCTCATATTGCCACCCTACAAACACAGATTGCATACATAGCACTATTTAACAAGCCAATAATATGCCAGTGGATAAATATGCAAAGCACAACAGACTCAGCACGATCACATAGATAGCTGCAGAAAATGGCTTTGATGACACACTTACTGCCAACCTCACAGAGAAAAGTAAAAAACGACAATATAGTAACTGCTACACAGAAAATAAAAAGAACCCTCCACTTGCGTACCATTCACAAGCAAACTCTCGTACAGAGTAGCAAATATTTTCAAACTGCACAGCATCAACATTGCTTTCAAAACACAGCAAACTGCAACACACACGAAGACACAACATAAATACACACACAATTAGGCATTTACAAAATAGTCTGTAGGGCATTCAAAGCCTATCATGTTCGGCAAACTCTGCGAAACTCCCAAAAAAGTGATACAATAAATAAATAAATAAATAAAGGCTTACCACATAAACTGTTACGATAATTTTTGTATGTCCTTGAATATCTGGCAGATAGTAACAATGTAAATTTCTTCAGTAGTTTCTGCAATGTGGAATGTTTGTTTCATTAATGCAGAGAGAGGGAAAGCATCTATTATTTATTTATCGTATGGCTTTACCAGCGCAATTGCAGTATCAAACCCACCAAAAAGCAACAGTACCTCCATTATGACAGCTACCACCCATTCCACATCAAATGGTCCCTTCCCTACAGCCTAGGTCTTCGTGGCAAATGAATCTGCTCCAGTCCGGAATCCCTGAACCATTACACCAACCACCTGAAAACAGCTTTCGCATCCCACAACTATCCTCCCGACCTGGTACAAAAGCAAATAACCAGTGCCACTTCCTCATCCCCTCAAACCCAGAACCTCCCACAGAAGAACCACAAAAGTGCCCCACTTGTGACAGGATACTTTCCAGGACTGGATCAGACCCTGAATGTGGCTCTCCAGCAGGGATACGACTTCCTCAAATCCTGCCCTGAAATGAGATCCATCCTTCATGAAATCCTCCCCACTCCACCAAGAGTGTCTTTCCGCTGTCCATCTAACCTTCGTAACCTCTTAGTTTATCCGTATGAAATCCCCAAACCACCTTCCCTACCCTCTGGCTCCTACCCTTGTAACTGCCCCCAGTGTAAAACCTGTCCCATGCACCCTCCCACCACCACCTACTCCAGTCCTGTAACCCGGAAGGTGTACACGATCAAAGGCAGAGCCATATGTGAAAGCACCCACGTGATTTACCAACTGACCTGCCTACACGGTGAAGCTTTCTATGTGGGAATGACCCGCAACAAATTGTCCATTCGCATGAATGGACACAGGCAGACAATGTTTGTTGGTAATGAGGATCACCCTGTGGCTAAACATGCCTTGGTGCACGACCAGCACATCTTGGCACAGTGTTACACCGTCCGGGTTATCTGGATACTTCCCACTAACACCAACCTGTCAGAACTCCGGAGATGGGAACTTGCCCTTCAGTTTATTATCTCTTCCCATTACCCACCAGGCCTCAACCTCCGCTAATTTCAAGTTGCCGCCGCTCATACCTCACCTGTCATTCAACAACATCTTTGCCTCTTTACTTCCGCCTCGACTGACATCTCTGCCCAAACTCTTTGCCTTTACAAATGTCTGCTTGTGTCTGTGTATGTGCGGATGGATATGTGCGTGTGTGCGAGTGTATACCTGACCTTTTTCCCCCTAAGGTAAGTCTTTCCACTCCCGGGATTGGAATGACTCCTTACCCTCTCCCTTAAAACCCACATCCTTGCGTCTTTCCCTCTCCTTCCGTCTTTCCTGATGAAGCAACCGTTGGTTGGGAAAGCTAGAATTTTGTGTGTATGTTTGTTTGTTTGTGTGTCTATCGACCTGCCAGCGCTTTTGTTTGGTAAGTCTCATCATCTTTGTTTTTACAAATATACATATACACACATACATAATAATATAATCAGAACAAACACCAGTCATTATTAAATCTGAGCAAAGTTGAAATATAATCACAGCTACAGTTCATCAAAAAGTCATGTCCAGATGTGACAGCCATTTAATGGCAGCAGGGCTGGCCTCCACGAAGTCTCTCCAGTCACCACAGAATCTTCGCAGTGGGCAATCTTGCACTAGATGATGTAATGTTTGTTCATCAGTTTCACCCATTGGGTTATTATTGGCGCCCCATTTGTACAGCATGGATTTAGTTCTCGCGTGTCCAGTTCTCACACGGTTAAGCTGGCACCAGATTTTACGAGGAAGCTGCATTCCTGGGAGTTGTTGGCTGGGGTCCTCTATTTTGTGTCGGTTAATGTTAGTATTGTTCCACTTGGTTTTCCAGGATATGTGGCAGTCATAGGTATTTCCTTGGGCGAGTGTTCTGTCTTACCATATTGGCGCTCTTTATTTAAGGCGATATCGACAGTGGTCATCTAGTACTTGGTGTATCAGTAGTACTCTTGCCTTATCTGGATGATTTATTTTTTGCCATTCCTGAATTGTTGCCTGCTGTTTACAGATTTCAGGCGGACTGGTGTTTGAGAGGAGATGAAGCCATTCTAGGGGTGTTGACTTTAGTGTCACTATTATTGTCCTCATGGCTTCATTGATCTGGGCGTCAATCTTCTTTACATGGGTACTATGGGCACTCATACTCCACACAGGGACATAGTACTCTGCCACGGAATAGACGTGTGATATTGCTGCAACTCGCGGTGTATTTGCATCCGCTCCCCGTGTGGTACCTGCTAATCCCTGGATGATGATATTTCGGGTTTTCAATTTCTGGCTAGTTAGTTCCAGGTGTTTCTTGAAGGTAAGTGACCTGTCAAGAGTTATGCCTAAATATTTGGGAAATTTGTTATGTTTAATTAGTTTTCCGCAGAAAGTAATATTTAGTTCTCTGTCTGCTAGTCTGTTATTTAAATGGAAGGTGCAGGTCTCTGTTTTATTTGGGTTTGGGCACAGTCTCCATTTTTTGTAGTACTGGTTTAGTACTTCTAGGTCAGCAGTTGGAGTTCTTTCACCATCTTCTAGCCATTTGCTTGGAGTAGCTATAGCCATGTCATCAGCGTAGCAAAACGTACTTGACTCAGTGTCTATCATGTCACTGATGTAAACATTAAAAGAGCAGTGGAGCCAATACAGATCCTTGGGGGAGTCGGTTTTTTATTCTTTTTGACTTGCTGCTTTGTGACCCCAGGTTTACTTTGAAATATTGGACTTTCAGCATTTTTTCCAACAGGTTTGTCAATTTCAAGCATGGAATCATGTTGGCAAATTTCAGGATAAGACCATCTATCCATACCGTATCATAAGCTGCACTGAGGTCGACAAAGACTGCTGATGTTTTGATGAGACTGCTGATGTTTTCAATCCTTTTTGGAATCCCGATTCTATGTATGATGTGAGGACTAATACTGTGTGTAAACAACCTCCAAGATGGTGTCTCCCGGGCAACAGGCTGTGTCAGCAGCACGGCAGAAAGTTTACACAAACTGCGACCAAACTGGACGGAGAGTCCCTCACGGTCAACAGCAGCAAGTGCATCCTCAGCGAAGAAACCGTCTGAGCGCTAAGACAATTAATATCGGACCATCATTCCATATTATGCAGTTAAATGTAGAAGGCATCAGTTGCAGTAAATGTGAGCACCTAGATAGAATGGCTAAGGAACACCAAGTTGATGTAAAGAAATACATCTAGCTGAGGGAAAGCATTGTCATCGCTTTACTGAATAACCAAGAAGTACCAAATAATTGTACTATTTAATGTATGCCATGATATAAATATGCTTACGTAAAAAGATTGTATTTTCTTTGTCTCTACCATCTAGGCAACTGAAATAAGTTAATTTTAGTAATTAAGAGTCTTTGGAATGTAAATGTGAATGTGGAGATGTTAAGTGATTGTTTTTATTACTATGCCAGGAGTGCCAGCAAAAATACAAGTAAATACATCAGTGAAATTTTTAAAAACATAACTCAATGTATAAACTGAAATAAATGAATCTTTCTGTACAGGGTTAAATTTTGGTTCATTGCCTCGCAGGTACACCCAAAAACTAATCCTTGTCTCGCTTCTAATTAATGTGTATGTAATTAATGCATCTGATGTGTCTTGCTAATGAATAGTAGTGAGAAGTTACTGAAGTAGTAAAAATTGTTTCATAAATCTATTATATAGTTTCTGACCTCAACCAAGTACATACAACATGGATAAATTTAAGGTAAATTGGTCAATGAGAGGAGGAGAGAAGAAAGTACAAAAATGTTGAGAAAAAGACTGTAATGCAACAATATATGCCACTTAGGAATAAAATATATAATGCAGGAGAGCCAAGATGAAATGGCTGCAGAAAAATATGAAAAAATTGAAAAAGAAATGGTTTCCAGAAGGACTGATAAGGCATTTAGAAAGTTTTAAACAACTGTTGGTAAAATTAATAGCAGTAGCAACAGCACAGATAGTGCAAGAGGAGTTCTACTCCTAAACACAGAGGAGAGAGTAGATAGGTGGAGAGTGTCCAGTGGAAGCATCTACAAGGGTAAAGGAACTGCTGTGTAAAGTGATTAAAGAAGAAATGAAAGTCAATATGGAAGACATAGGGTATCTGATATTAGTCAGAGTTTAGTTGAACTTTGGGAGACTGAAGGTAAAATAAGGAGGAAGGCATTGATAACATTCTTACAAAATTTCTACAATCATTCTGGGAAATGGCAGCCAAATGATTATTCGAGTTGGTTTGTAGAATTAGAGTCTGGAGACATACCATCAGATGTTCAATAAGATATCACCCACACAATACTGATGATAATAAGGGCAGATAAGTGTCAGAACTATCCAATAATCAGTTTAACAGCTAATGCATCCAAGTTACTGACAAGAATAATATGCAGAAGGCGGAAAAAAATTGATTATCTGTTAGATGATCAGTTAAATTATAGGAAAGTTAAGACACCGGAGAGTCAGTTTGGACATTGCACTTGACAACGAGAACAGAATTTAAGAAAACTTGGGACACATCCATATGGTTTGTCAACCTCGAGAAATCATTTAGCAACATATAATGGTGCAAGATATTAAAAATTCTTAGGAAAGTAGGTGTAAATTTCAGAACAACACAACTAATATGTAAGGGGCAAACAAACAAAAACCAGACAGATGGAAAGAAAGGAAAGTAAACCATTTGTTCTTTAAAAAGTAATCACCCTAACTGTTAATACATTTATCCCATTGTGATATTAGACAGTCAACACCTTCATGGGAAAATGTTTGTAGCTGCCTGCTGAACCATGATTGTACCTAGGCGAGCACCTCTTTGTCTGAAGCAAATCAACCGTCCCACATTTTGCCTAAATTGTTTAGAGTATCCTGTATAAGTTTTGTTGGGAAGCCCTTACACAAACTCTTTACAGTCTCGGTCTCCCCCTCCCCCCCCCCCCCCCCATGTGATTTCCATATTTTTGTAGACCTGAAGGAAGCCATTCTTGGCCATTGATTCACTTCGGACAAAGAGGTGAATGCCTGGGTACAGTCGTTGTTGTATAGGCAACTACAAGCTTTTTTCCATGAAGGCATTGACTATTTTTGTCTAAAAGTGGGATAAATGTATTAAGTTACACCAATTACTTGTGAAATGACAACTGAACTTAAATTTTCTACCCATCTCATTTTCATCTGACTGTCTATATATCTAAAAACAAAGATGATGTGACTTACCAAATGAAAGTGCTGTTACCAAATGAAAGTGCTGGCAGGTCGACAGACACACAAACGAACACAAACATACACACAAAATTCAAGCTTTCGCAACAAACTGTTGCCTCATCAGGAAAGAGGGAAGGAGAGGGAAAGACGAAAAGATGTGGGTTTTAAGGGAGAGGGTAAGGAGTCATTCCAATCCCGGGAGCGGAAAGACTTACCTACCCTAAGGTAAGGGATTGGAATGACTCCTTACCCTCTCCCTTAAAACCCACATCCTTTCGTCTTTCCCTCTCCTTCCCTCTTTCCTGATGAGGCAACAGTTTGTTGCGAAAGCTTGAATTTTGTGTGTATGTTTGTGTTCGTTTGTGTGTCTGTCGACCTGCCAGCACTTTCATTTGGTAAGTCACATCATCTTTGTTTTTAGATATATTTTTCCTACGTGGAATGTTTCCCTCTATTATAACCATATCATCTGACTGTCTCTTATACAGTATGAATAAGAATCAGTGAGGTAGAAATAAGAATGAAAGACCAATGACAAAGTGCTTATATTAGGAAGGGTATAAAGCAGGAATGTAATGTTCAGTCTGAACATTGAAGTTGCAATGACGGAAATGGAATGGTTCAGGAGTGTGATTAAAATTGAAGGTGAAAGGATATCAATGTTAAGATTCATGATGGCATTATTGTCATGAGTGAAAGAGGAAGAATTGTGGGACATGTTGATTGGAATGAACATTCTATAAATGATATAATACAGATACATATAAACTTAGCATCAAAATTGAGGACCACAAAGTAGAAGAAATAATATAATTCTGCTATCTTGGGAGACTCCTGTCCAAACGGAGTCTACTAGTAACAAACATTAGCTTTGATTTACGGAAGAAATTTCTGAGAATGTAGGTTTTGGAGAACAGCATTATATGGAAGTGCATCTTGGACTGCAGGAAGACCTGAAAAGAAGAGAACTGAAGTGTTCAACAAGTGGAGCTAGAAGGATGTAGAGGGGAAGACAGATATTGGAACATATCAGACGAATAATTGTACGTAGTGCATGCAGTTGCTATCTGAGATACAAGGTTGGGATAAGAGAGGAATTCGGGGCAGGCTGCACCAAACCAGTCAATAGACTGATAACTCCCCAAAAAATTAAGTTTAGTACCATTGGCACAGTTGATCACGTTCCTGGATTTGTCGGTGAGTATTTCTACTGAGCACATAAGGTAGTTTTACTGCTGCTTCAACAGTTGGCACTCACATCTCATAACAGGTACAGATGAAGGAAAGCAGGAACTTTGTACTGCGATGCAATTTGATGATCTGTCTCAAAGTATAGGACCACGGCTACCTGTAGCAGAAGATAGTAGTGTTGCATATCCAGGACCTGGTGGGTGAGATTCACAGTGCAGGAACTAAGGTAAGATTCACATGGGCACCATATTTTATTGGAAATGAAATTCTCATTGAAAAGCTCCTCCAAGAGGATTGCTAGTCTAACAAAATTTCCGACAAAGGCTCACCACTCTTTGGTGAGTAGGTATGTTGCAAACATACCTGACGAGGCAGATTGCACACGGTCAGCACCTGTGCTTTTTCCTCCTCGTAAGTCCCCAAAGTATGTGTCTGTCTTATTTGGGAGACAGGGACTCTGAACGACAACCTCCATGTCATGTGGGAGTTAGAGTATGTAGCACTGTGGTGGATCAGTTGCAACAAAGGGAATCAGACTGAACTACACTGGTTTCCATTGGGCCCCAGCAGTCTCCTGAGACAGATCAACTTACTTTAATGCAGAAGGTTATAACCCCAATCCGTATCTCTCATGAGGTATGCATCAGGCTGAAAACCAACCTGTCAGACAACAAGGGGTGGGGGTGGGGGGGGGGGAGGGGCGGCGCACACACACACACACACACACACACACACACACACAGAGAGAGAGAGAGAGAGAGAGAGAGAGAGAGAGAGAGAGAGAGAGAGAGAGAGGGGGGGTAATATTCCACAGCGACTATATATTTCAAATGAATGAGGTATTACACACACATTGGGAAAGGCGAGGGTCACCCCCCCCCCCCCCCCCCCCCCTGTCTGATTCAGTGAGTAGGCTCTGGAACATTTATGTTGGGATTTGAGGGTGACTTATTACAGGATAAAGTTCAGATTATGATTCGCTTATATCATGCAAAATCTACCATGAGGTGCTTCAAGCGTACAAAATTTGGCCACAAGTTATCTAAGTCTACTAGTGAACCCTTCTGCAAAGATTAACAGACGACCGCTGCACAAGAATGCCCCTGTGTACAACCGCCGTACTGCACTGATTTCAGGGATGATCACTACCCTCTCCTGGTCTCCAACGTGACAGGTTGAAAGAAGCACATGTAAGATATGAAAGTTCGGTTTTTTATCGTCAGGAAGTCAGGAAAAAGGATAGTCGTGTTTACGCTGTGCAGAAGACCTTAAGCTACTCTCAGAATGTAACTCTTCCATTTTTATAATGAGAATAAATATTGTCTCATCATCCTGTAGGGATCTTGGGATACTCTGTAGTGGTGAGCTCTGCACTGGCACAATTGCACAGTGCTCATGTAAACAAAATTGATGTCCAATTTAATGGTACTATTTGTATCATTTCGGGAACAATTATTTCTAGTCCCACCATCTGGCTGCCTGTTGTGAGCCACTCCCAGATCTGCAAAGGAAAGAAGTTTTGATGAGGGAATACAAAAAGATCCTAGCAAACCCTAAGTTACTGGTGCTTTCAGACATCCCTGGTGTCTGAATCAATAGACATCCTTCTCTTGCATTTGCAGTCTCATTTGGGTTAACACCCATTCCTGGAGGAGGAAATGGTTCCAGAATGCTCCAGCAACATGCCAGTTATTATCTTTTATTACTGAGAGAGTCCACGCCAACTCCCAGCTGACTGAGAAGGGAACTTGGAAAGACATGAAGATTCAATTTTTAAATTACGAATTCTGTCCTCACCAGCATGTGACAGTGGTGCACAGAGGAAGGCTATCCAACATAGTAGGGAAGAATGGAGTGCCAGAGAAAGAAGAGGGGGCTTTGAGGAATTCCTGTTGGCAACCCCCATCCATCAGATATGTACAAGGACTAGATGTTTGTCTGTAATTAAGTAATAAGTGTTTAGAAATAATGTAACGTAATTCAGCATTGAAATATTCTTGGATGCCATGTGCTAAATAAATAAATTACTCTCCTCATCGCATCACCAAGCCTTAGTGGACACCTTATTTCGTATGTTCATGTGAAGGAAGCCCCCACATGCACCCTCGTACCTCTACATCTGTGCTGTGGACCTTTTCCCCTTCCACCTGTGCATTCGAGACGTCTACTTGACCGACACCCCCTAGTGGAGGATCAATTTCTTTTGGCTGTACTGTCCAGACCACCTCTATTTTGCACCCCAATGACAGTCAACAGCTGCAAGAGCCACCAGATAGGGCAGTGGAACAATATCTTGAAGCTGCTCTTACTGAATCCAATCCCATTAGGAAGGAGGAGGACGAGGGCAAGAAGAAAGGAGAAAATAGGGAAGCAAAGATGAAGACAGACTGCCCAGGGTACCCCGCTGCTGCTGTCAGTCATGACAGCCAACAAGTGATACTGACACAAATCAGATCTTGATGCTTTCACACTGTTATTCGATGCACACGTAAATACACTGAAGTACCAAAGAAACTGGTATAGGGATGCCTATTCAAATACAGAGATATTTAAACAGGCAGAATACGGTAATGCAGTCGGCAATGCCTATATAAGACAACAAGTGTCAGGTGCAGTTATTACATTGGTTACTGCTGCTACAATGGCAGGTTATCAAGCTTTAAGTGAGTTTGAACATGGTGTTGTAGTCAGCACACATACTTTGGGACACAGCATTTCTGGGGTAGCGATGAAGTGGAGATTTTCCCGTATGACCATTTCATGAGCGTACTGTGAATATCAGGAATCCAGTAAAACATAAAATCTCCGACATTGCTGCTGCTGGCAAAAGATCCTGAAGAACGGGACCAATGACGACTGCAGAGAATCGTTCAATGTAACAAAAGTGCAACCGTTCGACAAATTGCTGCAGATTTAAGTGCTGGGCTATCAAGTAGTGTCATCGTGCGAACCATTAAACAAAACAGCATTGATAATGGGCCTTTGGAGCTGAAGGCCCACTCATGTACCCTTGATGACTGCACCCCACAAAGCTTTACACCTCTCCTGGGCCTGTCAACAATGACATTGGACTGTTGATGGCGCAAAAAATGTTGCTTGGTTGGACGAGTCTCATTTTAAATTGTATCAAGTGGATGGACGTGTATGGGTATGGAGACTACCTCATGAATCAATGGACCCTGCATGTCAGCAGGGGACTGTTCAAGCTGGTGGAGGCTGTTTAATGGTGTGGGTTGTGTGCAGTTGGAGTGATACAGGACCTCTGATATGTCTAGATATGACTCTGACGGGTGACATGTACATGAGCATCCTGTCTGATCACCTGCCTCCATTAATGTCCATTGTGCATTCTGACAGACTTCGGCAATTCCAACATGACAGTTTGAAACTCCACATGTCCAGAATTGCTACAGAGTGGCTCTAGGAACACTCTTCTGAGTTTAAACACTTTCGCTGACCACCAAGCTCCCCACACATTAACATTATTGAGCATATCTGGGATTTCTTGCAACATGCTGTTCAGAAGAGATCTCTACCCCTTCGTACTCTTATGGATTTATAGACATCTCTGCAGGATTCATGGTGTCAGTTCCCTCCAGCACTACTTCAGGCATAAGTCGAGTTCATGCCAAATCATGGTGCGGCACTTCTGCAAGCTTGTGGGGGCCCTACATGATATTAGGTGGTGTACCGGTTTCTGTAGTTCATCAGTGTATAATCCAGTGGTATTGTAATAGCTATTGTTGCCACCTTGCTGAACTTAAAGACTAGCTCTCACTATCATTTTACTCAGTGGCTTGATAGCTCTTCAGGAAATGTGATTCATTATAACATGCTCATCTATTGTGTGTAATTATTGAGCCTACAACAAGAACCAAAGTTACCCTGAAAGTGTGTCTGGCCTGGTGTGTACACTGGTCTTTGAAACCAGCTTTAGTGACAAAATACCATTTAATACTACAATTTAAGTCTTGGCAGTACACATACAAATAAAAATAGAATTCACACCCACACTTTGCAACATCATCTCACCCAATCTCTTCACCCACCAGCCCGAGGGAAAGGTGACACATTCTGAGACCATAGATTTATTGTAATCTCGCAGTTACCCCTGCCCTTTCTGGCAGAGGGCGACTTTAAAGCCCACAGCCCTTTTTAGGGCAGCTATGAACCATTAACTGCCATAACTTATTACAGCAGCTGTATTTAAATTTTGTCCTTTGTATACTGAATATTGGCTCCTGTACTCATTTTAGTACAACACATGGATTCTTTTCAGTGTCATCTTTAATGGTGTAATCTGAAGCTTTAGTTTTACACTTTTATTCAGTGTAAGTTTTTAATGACGATTGTGATAGTGATCACTGAATGATTTTTTTTGTTACTCCCACATTGATACTGAACTGGACTCATAAGGATGCTGATTGGCACACTTTAGCACTAACCTAACACTTGACATGCCTGCCCTTCTACCTGTTGAAGAATTCCTCTGCCACACCACCAGGAAGGTATAAAACGTAAGCATCATCTGTCAAAAGATAACCAAGTCACGTTTTTATGTCCTAGAGCCAAAGCCTGCCACCTTATAAGAAATTTGAGAAATAATGGGAAAGTTTCATTTCACCCATTGAAATTTATACCTCTCTCTCACAGATGTGCCAAATAACAGTGTATTAGTGCCTAAAAAAAGTGACAGATACAGCAGACATCTGTAAAGATAGCTAAGTCAAAATCTGACCCTACTGTCACAATCACCAACCATCTACTGATGCACTTTGCCCAGACATCAGTGTTTGATACCTGCTCTCCCTACCTTCCATGTCCACAAAAAGTGAGCATGGAGTACCCTTTCAATATGAAACATTTGGAACCCTGTAACATCCCTGTTTCTGAGAGGTTACTTCTGTGTGCATTTGAAATGTGCCAAAATACAGCTCTGGACCCTGATTGAATTCATGCAAAATGCGGACACCATATCCTCACAATGTTCAATCAAATCTGATATGTGGCAAGTCCCCCTCTCCCAGGGAGGGTAAAAAAGAAATTCGATAAGATTCGACAGGAAACAGATATAGATCAGTTTGTATAATGTGTGTCATCACAAGTGATTTGAGTGCATGGTAAGCCAGTGATTATGCCAGTCCATGAAACAAAAAGTCTTTTGCCTCCTCCTTTTGGAGGAGGGGAGGCTATCTGAGATTACCTACTCCCTACGGACTGTGCTATCAGAATGGCTTTTGTGCACTGTCAGCATCTCATTGCTTTCTTCTTTGACCACCGTCTTACATGAATGGCTTTCAAGGCTCCCTCACACTCTTCACCCAGGATTTTTTCTGTCAACTGCTCTGCAGAGTCCAAGTCAGTAATTTCTACAGCTCTTCCAAAAACCAGGCGAACAGAGTTCCGCAGGGCTCTGTCTTGAATGTGACTCTCTTCTTATAAGGGAACCTCCCCATCGCACCCCCCTCAGATTTAGATATAAGTTGGGAAAGTGGATAGGCCTTGAAAGACTGAACACAGATCAATTGAGAAAACAGGAAGAAGTTGTGTGGAACTATGAAAAAAATTAGTAAAATATACAAACTGAGTAGTCCATGCGAAGATAGGCAACATCAAGGACAATGTGAGCTCAGGAGTGCCGTGATCCCGTGGTTAGCGTGAGTAGCTGTGGAACGAGAGATCCTTGGTTCAAGTCTTCCCTCGACTGAAAATTTTACTTTCTTTATTTTCGCAGAGTTATGCTCTGTCCGTTCGTTCATTGACGTCTCTGTTCACTGTAATAAGTTTAGTGTCTGTGTTTTGCGACCGCTCCACAAAACCGTGCGATTAGTAGAAAAAAGGATGTGCCTCTGCAATGGGCACCGAAAACATTTGATCGCAAGGTCATAGGTCAACTGATTCCTCCACAGGAAAACACATCTGATATATTCTATACGACACTGGTGACGGCATGTGCGTCACATGACAGGAATATGTTGTCGACCCACCTAACTTGTACACTTCGTGAATGGGTAAAAAGATTCTTCTACATTGCCCGATTTAGGTTTTCTTGTGGATGTGATAATCACTCCCAAAAAAGTGATGAAAACATAAGAGTTTGTCACGTAAACTGAAAGTAAAAAATTAAACTTTGCACTCGAGGGAAGACTTGAACCTAGGACCTCTCGTTCCATAGCGGCTCTCGCTAACCACGGGACCACAGCGCTCCTTGACGCCCGTCTCCTTGATGTTGCCTATCTTCGGATGGACTACTCAGTTTGTCTATTTTACCAATTTTTTTCATACTTCCACACAACTTCTTCCTGTTTTCTCGATAGATCTGTGTTCAGTTTTTCAAGGCCTATCCACTGTGCCAACTTATAACTAAATCTAAGGGGGGTGCGATGGGGAGGTTCCCTTGTTAGTAGCAAACTTGAGTGATATGTCATCCGTTAGTTGGATCCTATTACATTTATTTCCTGAGCATCCTTCCTAGTATCTTCTTCGGCTAGCCAATCCATGAGTTCATTCCCCAGGAGCTGGAAGTGACTGAGGAACCACAGGAATACTTCCATATTGGCTGGTCATGGAGTCGCTGTAGATTAGGAAAGATTCATGTAACTGGGTATGTACGTAATGAACATGCATGGCAGTTACAAACTGTGCTATAAAGACACTGCATACATTAGACATGGTGTGTTGCTCCTGTTGTTTGTAAAGGTGTAGCCTGTGTGGTCTTCAAATCTCAAGTTATTGATACAAATAATGTCTGAATTGGGGTACTTGCTGAGTATTGAGAAAACATCTCGTGAAAAGCTGAAGGGTCTGTCGTATCACTTGGCCCAAGAGAAAGATCCTGGTGAATTAGTGATAAGGTATGCAGTGCACCATGGAGGTCTCTCTCTCTCTCTCTCTCTCTCTCTCTCTCTCTCTCTCTCTCTCTCTCTCTCTCTCTCTCTCTGTGTGTGTGTGTGTGTGTGTGTGTGTGTGTGTGTGTGTGTAAGCAGAAGACAGAATGGATAGACTGTAATCAGGACAATACCAGAATTCCAGACTGAGGCCACTTATATGGAAGTTGAACTACTGTATTGGGAAACAGAAGGTGTCAATTCAGGTATTCTAGATGCAATTCTTGGTGCAGTTGAGAATAAAATGAGAGCACCTCATCCACAAGAAGGAATTCATGGCTCTACCATGAGGCCAGACATGTGACTCATCTGGAAGGCATCAGTCACAAGCTTCATCCCATAAGGGTGGATTGGGTCTGGGAATCACAGTGCTGATGATGATGATGCTGATCAGAGGCCATGCTATAATGATATAAACATGATAACATGAGAGCTTTGTGAAGTTGTGCCCCCACGAGATGTTATTGAGACAGTGTAAGGCATTAAGTTTTAGCTAGCACAGCCATTTAAGCTGTTGTAATGGGATAACGAAGTTAGCTTCTCACCAAATGTAATTCCTAATTGATATGTCTCGATCACATGAAGCAGCTTGTCATACAGTTAGGGTTTTGGGTGCAGATGATCAGCTGTATGTTGACAAAGGTGTACATCATGATTTGGTAGCAGTAAATTGGAACATGTGTTAAGTGCTCAGCATTCTGCTTTCCTCATAATGCTCTTAGTTGCAGGGAGCAGAGGATGAAGTGTCACAACCACAGCCAATAAGCTATGGAGTATAGAAGAGCCTACAACTGTGTGGCAGTCTTTCCTTCTGTTCCGCGATCCTATTCCATATCAATATTGGTCACGTCATTCTGACACACGGAACATCCTATAAAAAGTTGTCTCATCCTGTTGCTGTTGTGCTCCTCTGACAGTTGCTCTTAATCTGTTGAACTGCCTTCACACCACACTCTTCACTGAGCTACTCCTTGAAATCCTAGCTGATACTGTCTTGGAGGCGAATCAGATTTTATCAATCTGATGACAAGCTGCATTGGGCCTCCAATTGCTCCTAGATGGCGTATATGCTATCCTGCCCTATTATCTTTTATCCCCTTACTCTTTTAGTAATTCGTTCTTAACACTTTTTGTAATTGCACTATTATGCCAGTTTTAAATTTACCCTCTTTGTGGTTTAAAATAGAATGATTTTCTTCTATGATATGAAGTTGAAACTAAACAGTGTTCTGTTCTTGATATTAGCAAACTATGAGAAAGTCATTGTGTGAGTTTTGCAAGGAGGAAGTGGATTCTACATCTGTATTTAATGGTCTATCCATTATTTAATATTTTTTCCACCCAACCACCCTTCAATATGTCATGGTACCCATTAAAGCTTTTAAGAATTAAGATTTGGTTTGTAGTGTACACATCACCTCACGTAACCAGTACAATTTGTTGTTGTTGCCTTAAATCTAAGGACTTGTTTGCTGCACCTCTCCATGCTAGTCTGTCCTCTGCAAGTCCCCATTACAGTATAATTTTTACAACCTACATCTGCTTTAACATGCTTACTGCAGTCAAGACGTTGTCTCTCTGTACACTTTTTACCCCTCACACTTCCCTTTATTACCAGATTAACGTTTCCTTGTTTCCTCAGAGTGTGTCCTATCAAGTAACCCCTTAATCTAGTAAAATTCTGTGATGAAATTCTTTTCTTCCAAGTTCTGTTCAGTTCCTCATCATTAATTATTTGATCTATCCATATGATCTGAAGCATTCTTCATGGTTTTTGTTATACAGGCATTTTACTGTGGCTTAAGGTATGTTTCTATGTCTGATATTTTGTCTACTAATGCTGGACAGCTCATCAGAAACTATAAAGATGCAGTTGGTATTTTCAAGTGATAAACAAGCTCAGCAAGCCAAACTTTTACATGTAACTGTGCAGTGGTAAATGCTGACCACGAAAGCGTTCATTGTATAATCTTTGGCATTCTTAAGTAGTACTACATTTCAAAAGATCTTCCCATCTTGTCTTTATTATTTATTGTCCCCATTTCTGCTCACGATACCACTGATTTCTAGACGAGGGGTGAGAGACCACAGCTCATCATTGATATGATGGTGGCTCGCCCTTCACATTTCATTCTTGTAAAAACATTTTACTGATCTTTTACTCTTTTCTGGAAAAGAGAGGGCAAGTCCTTGTAGAACTTGGTTCTTTTGACAATACAATTGTAACTGTATTTTTTAAATAAAGGGAATATTTGTCAAATAAATAATGAGAAGTAATTTTGTAATTCTTTTTTTTCCCTTCTTGTGGCCCTTCTGTAGTCACCATGAGGGGCTTGCAGCCTGCAGTACTAATTAGTCTGTAACCCGCTGTTCTAGATAAATACTTTTAGAAAACTTATTAACATTTAAATTTATGTTAGATATTAACATCTCTCTTTCAAGTAAACTGGTGGAGTGGGTGTAGAGAATTGTCATAGCCTGCTTGACCAGCTTGTCTTTACCAAAATCAAAATATTAGTCACCCTCCACAGTTGACGTAAGTAACAGCAGTGAAGTGGTGTGTACGGAATCAGTGCTGTAAGGTGGTTTCAAATAGAAATGCAATGGAGAGGCAGAATAAAACTATCTTGTTTTAATATGCCAATGACCATGGCATGAACAAAGTTACCGATTAGTTGGGCTACCAGAGTCGACTGTTCAGCATGGCTTCAAGGCATGGGGTACCATTCACACTCATGTAAAATTGTGTAAGAACAGTGACTGTAAATAGATCTTAATTGACAGGAACCAGGGACAAGTGTCATACCCTGTCAATTACAATTGGTTTCAAGCCCATCAGGAATTGTTGCTGTAAGTGAATGCTGGTACACGTCAGCCACTTTCTGAGCAAGTATTACAAAGTCCCAGTTTGACAGGCATGGCTCCCAGAGGAACAGGAAGGTGCTCATCTTCTCTGGACCAAACAACACAAACTGGGCAGTAGCTGACTTGTGGCATGTAGTGTGGTCAGACAAGTCATCATATTGCCTCTTTTCAACCGTTGCTAGACGCTAAATTCAATGACAGCCCAGGCATTTGACCCACAACATATGGAGGGTGTTATTACATGTTGGGATGGCTGACTGAGCAGGGGGTACGAAGAACCAATTCCTTGGCCATCATGCTATTGTAAATCAGTGGTGACAGCAACATATTTATTGAGCAGAATTCATACAGCTGAAGCAGACAGTGTCCCAGTTTTGTGCAATGATCCTGGACTGGGATGCTTGCCTAGGTCACCTCTCTGCAGCAGGATATGACCAAGAGCGCAAGTACACCAGAATAGATTGAAGGCGACAGTGGAAGAGTGTCGTCAGTGCCTTGGTGGGCACGTGGCTACATCAGGCCTGCAAATGTCAGGCATACAGTGGCAGTAGTCTTGCAGGCGGACCAGCCCCGCCATCAGGTGTGAATGTGACAAATAGCCAATAACTCGCTGTGAGTTAGGTGCAGGAGGCACGTCGGTGCAGTCAGTGTTCCAGGAAGCGGTTGATGTCAGGCAGCAGCAGCCCCGGCTGGAGTTGCCATTTCAGGCCCCTGCAGCTTCAGTTCTAGGCATGGGTCATAGACCAGCAGCTAGCGAAGGTGGCAGCTAGTTGTAGAATGATACAGGATGACTTACATTGGGTCAATGGCTGGCATGGAGGCATTCTCAGTGTAAACAGCTGTTGGCCAAAGCAGCCATTATTTATATGTGCTCATCTGGTGTTTTTATGAAAGGTGGTACTTCTTGTCAAGTACAGAGCCCAGACAGTAAGCATCAAGGTCCAGCATGTAGTAATCACACCCATTTATAGTGCCAAAGTGGAGGCTTTTGCCATGATAGCTCAGTGTTCACAGTTATTTTGAGAGTACATTGTTGCTGAACACAGGACCCGAAACCCTTGCAGTACTATTTTCTTTTCCCATGCCGTAGCTCTCACCCTCTGGCTATCCTGTCGCAAGGGGCTTATAACTTTTTAGTGGGTATCTGTTTGGTAGTCTTGCTGCCATGAGCCATTGCAGTACTCCTTCCTTTCCTGTGCGGCACTTCTGTTCTCTCCCACCTTCTCTGTCTTGATGCAGGATGTATTTCATGTTTACTACCTTTCCCCATATTTTGTCTATGGTACCGGCTTACATCAAACTCTCTCACTCTTTTACAAAGACCAAGGAAGTGGCCATGCCATGAGAGAAAAGAAAAGTAAATAAAGTGCAAGAAATAATCATCTTAGTGTGTAGTTTGTACCTGTACTAGTGGAGAGTCATTTTTGAGTAGTGCTGAGGTACACAAAAACAACAGACAATGATGAATTCAAATTATTAGCAAAAGATTAATTTGTTAAATAACGCATTTATTCTGTGAAGGAGTATCTGGAAAAACAAACTTGTACTTCCACTTGATGTTATATTTGTAAAAATCTTAAATAATACAGTAGTATATGATTATTTCTAGTTGGAAAATAATTGTTTTTGTGTAAGAAATGTTTCTAGCACATAAGGACTAGCCCAGTGTATATTGTACAAAGTGTGACACTAGATGTACATAACCATTAAATAAATGAAGAAATACATACATAAAAATGATGAGTGTTCAATTTCAGTTATTTCTATTTGATGCTCTGATATGCACAACAAATCTGTTTCACTTTCCATCTTTGCTCCGTGTTGCTGTATGGAAATGAGAAGTTCATCCTACATATTAATTAGACTTCTGATGTTTTGATGGAAGAAATAAAGAAACCAGTGAACTTAAAATTTAGCCTCTTAAATCTGCTAACAGCAGCAGCAACAACAACAACAACAACAACAAGAGTATTAAGTGTGTAAATTTTGAACCATGACTGTCTTTTCCTTTTAATGAATTCTAAATGCAAGGTGAAAATTTGCTCTGTTGTCTGGCCGTGCAAGCTTATCTATACGTTTTATTGTGTTCAAACTTCAATTTTATGTATGTTAAGTGGTGATTGTTCTTATGTTGATTCCTTTTCATGGGCACTGCAACTAGAACTGTAAATCCCTCTAGAGGGGCCACAAGTCAGTCAAGTTGTGGAGAATACCGAGTGTGAGTCCAGCAAAAAGTCATCGCAGGATATCCTATGCTTCAGTTAGCCCTCCCCATCCTCCATCCCACCCCCTCATTGAAGTGACGTAGCGACCTGCAATTCCTTCCCCCCACCCACCTCTAATGCTCTTCCTTTGGCACGCTTCTCACAGGCTTTCTTCAACCTAGTATTAAGTCTTTATGCTGATGTGATGGCTATTCCGTAAGTAATAAATTGGATTGCTCATTTTGCTTTCTTGTATCACCCGTTCAGCAAATTGAAGTCTAATCCCTCCTGTTGTGTTTGACTCACCATATATATATATATATATATATATATATATATATATATATATATATATATATACACACACACACACAAAGATGATGTGATTTACCAAAAGAAAGTGCTGGCAGGTCGATAGACACACAAACAAACACAAACATACACAAAAAATTCAAGCTTTCCCAACCAACGGTTGCTTCGTCAGAAAAGAGGGAAGGAGAGGGAAAGACGAAAGGATGTGGATTTTAAGGCAGAGGGTAAGGAGTCATTCCAATCTCGGGAGCGGAAAGACTTACCTTAGGGGGAAAAGAGAACGGGTATACACTCGCGCGCACACACACACATATCCATCCACACATATACAGACACAAGCAGACATATTCAAAGGCAAAGAGTTTGGGCAGAGATGTCAGTCGAGGCGGAAGTGCAGAGGCAAAGATTTGTTGAATGACAGGTGAGGTATGAGTGGCGACAACTTGAAATTAGCGGAGATTGAGGCCTGGTGGATAACGGGAAGAGAGGATATATTGAAGGGCAAGTTCCCATCTCCAGAGTTCGGATAGGTTCGTGTTAGTGGGAAGTATCCAGATCACCCGGACGGTGTAACACTGTGCCAAGATGTGCTGGTCGTGCACAAAGGCATGTTTAGCCACAGGGTGATCCTCATTACCAACAAACACTGTCTGCCTGTGACCATTCGTGCGAATGGACAGTTTGTTGCTGGTCATTCCCACATAGAATGCGTCACAGTGTAGGCAGGTCAGTTGGTAAATCACGTGGGTGCTTTCACACATGGCTCTGCCTTTGATCGTGTACACCTTCCGGGTTACAGGACTGGAGTAGGTAGTGGTGGGAGGGTGCAGGGGACAGGTTTTACACTGGGGGCGGTTACAAGGGTAGGAGCCAGAGGGTAGGGAAGGTGGTTTGGGGATTTCATAGGGATGAACTAAAAGGTTACGAAGGTTAGATGGACGGTGGAAAGACACTCTTGGTGGAGTGGGGAGGATTTCATGAAGGATGGATCTCATTTCAGGGCAGGATTTGAGGAAGTCGTATCCCTGCTGGAGAGCCACATTCAGAGTCTGATCCAGTCCTGGAAAGTATCCTGTCACAAGTGGGGCACTTTTGTGGTTCTTCTGTGGGAGGTTCTGGGTTTGAGGGGATGTGGAAGTGGCTCTGGTTATTTGCTTCTGTATCAGGTCGGGAGGGTAATTGCGGGATGCGAAAGTTGTTATCAGGTGGTTGGTGTAATGGTTCACGGATTCCGGACTGGAGCAGATTCGTTTGCCACGAAGACCTAGGCTGTAGGGAAGGGACTGTTTGATGTGGAATGGCTCATAATGGAGGTACTGTTGCTTGTTGGTGGGTTTGATGTGGACGGACGTGTGAAGCTGGCCATTGGACAGATGGAGGTCAACGTCAAGGAAAGTGGCATGGGATTTGGAGTAGGACCAGGTGAATCTGATGGAACCAAAGGAGTTGAGGTTGGAGAGGAAATTCTGGAGTTCTTCTTCACTGTGAGTCCAGATCATGAAGATGTCATCAATAAATCTGTACCAAACTTTGGGTTTGCAGGCCTGGGTAACCAAGAAGGCTTCCTCTAAGCGACCCGTGAATAGGTTGGTGTAAGAGGGGGCCATCCTGGTACCCATAGCTGTTCCCTTTAATTGTTGGTATGTCTGGCCTTCAAAAGTGAAGAAGTTGTGGGTCAGTATGAAGCTGGCTAAGGTAATGAGGCAAGAGGTTTTAGGTAGGGTGGCAGGTGATCGGCGTGAAAGGAAGTGCTCCATTGCAGCAAGGCCCTGGACGTGCGGATTATTTGTGTATAAGGAAGTGGCATCAATGGTTACAAGGATGGTTTCCGGGGGTAACAGATTGGGTAAGGATTCCAGGCGTTCGAGAAAGTGGTTGGTGTCTTTGATGAAGGATGGGAGACTGCATGTAATGGGTTGAAGGTGTTGATCTACGTAGGCAGAGATATGTTCTGTGGGGGCTTGGTAACCAGTTACAATGGGGCGGCCGGGATGATTGGGTTTGTGAATTTTAGGAAGAAGGTAGAAGGTATGGGTGCGGGGTGTCAGTGGGGTCAGGAGGTTGATGGAGTCAGGTGAAAGGTTTTGTAGGGGGGCTTAGGTTCTGAGGATCCCTTGAAGCTCCGCCTGGACATCAGGAATGGGATTACCTTGGCAAACTTTGTATGTGGTGTTGTCTGAAAGCTGACGCAGTCCCTCAGCCGCATACTCCCGACGATCAAGTACCACGGTCGTGGAACCCTTGTCCGCTGGAAGAATGACGATGGATCGGTCAGCCTTCAGATCACGGATAGCCTGGGCTTCAGCAGTGGTGATGTTGGGAGTAGGATTAAGGTTTTTTAAGAAGGATTGAGAGGCAAGGCTGGAAGTCAGAAATTCCTGGAAGGTTTGGAGAGGGTGATTTTGAGGAAGAGGAGGTGGGTCCCGCTGTGACGGAGGGCGGAACTGTTCCAGGCAGGGTTCAATTTGGATGGTGTCTTGGGGGGTTGGATCATTAGGAGTAGGGTTAGGATCATTTTTCTTCGTGGCAAAGTGATATTTCCAGCAGAGAGTACGAGTGTAGGACAGTAAATCTTTGACGAGGGCTGTTTGGTTGAATCTGGGAGTGGGGCTGAAGGTGAGGCCTTTGGATAGGACAGAGGTTTCGGATTGGGATAGAGGTTTGGAGGAAAGGTTAACTACTGAATTAGGGTGTTGTGGTTCCAGATTATGTTGATTGGAATTTTGGGGTTTTGGAGGGAGTGAAGCTGGAAGTGGGAGATTGAGTAGATGGGAGAGACTGGGTTTGTGTGCAATGAGAGGAGGTTGAGTTTTGCTGGAAAGGTTGTGAAGGGTGAGTGGGTTGCCTTTCCGGAGGTGGGAAACCAGGAGATTGGGTAGTTTTTTGAGGTGGAGGGTGGCATGCTGTTCTAATTCGCAGTTGGCCTGTAGGAGGATGCTCTGAACAGCCGGTGTGGATGTGGGAGAGGAAAGATTGAGGACTTTTATTAAGGATAGGAGTTGAAGGGTGTGTTCATTGGCTGAGTTGATGTGTAGGTGAAGGATTAGGTGGGTGAGGGCAATGGATTGTTCAGTTTGGAACTGGTATAGGGACTGATGGAAGGAAGGGTTGCAGCCAGAGATGGGAACTTCAAGTGTGAGGCCTTTGGGGGTAATGCCAAATGTCAGACAAGCCTGAGAAAATAAAATATGGGAGCGTAATCTGGCTAGGGCGAAGGCATGTTTGCGGAGGGAATGTAAATAAAACCCAATGGGGTCGTTGTGGGGGTGTTGTGAGGGTGACATGGTATTGGAAGGTGGAAAGTGTAACATTAGGCTAAAATGAAAATAAAAATATATGGGGAGAGATAAAGGTGAATTAGAAAGTAACTGGAGATATGGTGTAAAAAAAGGCGAAAAAGTGTTGGTTAAAGCTGGGCTATGTTGATCCTGTGGTGAACTTGGGTTGGTAGACAACGATGTGTACAAAGGTTAGGTGGTTGTGTTGCCGCCAAAACACGTTAAAGGGTGGAGAAATTCGGGAAAATTTCGAAAAAACTGCGTGTAAATGTGTTAAAAGAAGTGGTTTTGTGGTGGCAGATTATGAAAATGAGGCTAACAATTGTCTCACGAAGAAATAATGACATTAAAACCTGTGGGAAGTGGCTAAAAATAATCAGTGATGTGGGAAAAAACGGAAATGGAAATAAAGTGAAAGTTGAAACTTCCTGGCAGATTAAAACTGTGTGCCCGACTGAGACTCGAACTCGGGACTTTTACCTTTCGCAGGCAAGTGCTCTACCAACTGAGCTACCGAAGCACGACTCACGCCCGGTTTCACAGCTTTACTTCTGCCAGTATCTCGTCTCCTACCTTCCAAACTTCACACTTGCCCGCGAAAGGCAAAGGTCCCGAGTTCGAGTCTCGGTCGGGCACACAGTTTTAATCTGCCAGGAAGTTTCATATCAGTGCACACTCCGCTGCAGAGTGAAAATCTCATTCTGGAAAGTGAAAGTTATTAGAACTAGCCGAAATGGTTGTTTAATAGGTGAAAGGAACTGTTTGTGAACTAGAAACGGAGGATTTTATAGCAGCGGTAGTGTTGAAAGTGGAAAAAAATATTTTTTTTTTTGGTTATGGTTTGGAAGTGGGTTACGTATTATTGAGTATATATAGGCGGGATAAAATTGTATAGTAGATAACGGTAAAAAGGAGAAGGTGAATACAAAGTGAAACTACTGGCAAAAACAGAAAGAGAAAATAAGACAACAGAAAAGATTTCGAAACGAACAGTGACAACAACAAACGTAATTGTTGGGTTCAAATTAATGATACGAATACAATAGAGGGAAACATTCCACGTGGGAAAAATATATCTAAAAACAAAGATGATGTGACTTACCAAACGAAAGTGCTGGCAGGTCGATAGACACACAAACAAACACAAACATACACACAAAATTCAAGCTTTCGCAACCACCAGTTGCTTCATCAGGAAAGAGGGAAGGAGAGGGAAAGACGAAAGGATGTGGGTTTTAAGGGAGAGGGTAAGGAGTCATTCCAATCCCGGGAGCGGAAAGACTTACCTTAGGGGGAAAAAAGGACAGGTATACACTCGAGCGCGCACACACACACACACACACACACACACACACACACACACACACACACACACACACACACACACACACACACGCCCGCGCGCGTGCATCCATCCGCACATACACAGTCACAAGCAGACATTTGTGAAGGCTACTACTGTCAAAATTTTGAAATATATAATTTTTTCCTTCAAAATTTTGACAGTAGTATGGTTTATTTGGGAAGGACACCTTAGATGGCACTTTATGCATGGCATAATACACTGAAGCACCAAAGAAACTGGTGTAGACACACACATTCAAGTACAGAGTTATGTAAACAGGCAGAATATGGAACTGCGGTCAGTAACGCCTATAGAAGACAACAGGTACCTATTGCAGTTGTTAGATCAGTTACTGCTGCTACAATGGTTGGTCATTAAGATTTAAGTGAGTCTGAATGTGGTGTTATAGTCAGCGCGTGAGCGATAGTACACAGCATCTCCGAGGTAGCAGTGAAGTGGGGATTTTCCCATACGACCATTTCACGAGTGTACCGTGAATATCAGGAATCCACTAAAATGTCAAATCTCTGACATTGCGCTGCGATCAGAAGAAGATCCTCCAAGAATGGGATCAGCGATGACTAAAGAGAATCATTCAACGTGACAGAAGTGCAGCCCTTCTGCAGATTGCTGCAGCTTTGAATGGTGGGCCATCAACAAGTGTCAGTGTGCAAGCTATTAAATGAAACATCTTCGTTATGAGCTTTCAGAGCCGAACGCCCACTCTTGTACCCTTGATGACTGCATGACACAAAGCTTTATGCCTTGGCTGAGTCTGTCAACACTGACATTGGACTGTTGATGACTCGAAACATGTTGCCTGGTCGGATGAGTTTCGTTTCAAATTGTACCGAGCTGATGGACGTGTATGGGTATGGAGACCACCTTATGGTTCCATGGACCCTGCATGTCAGCAGGGGATTCTTCAAGCTGGTGAAGGCTGTGTAATGGTGTGGAGCGTGTAGATATGACTCTGACAGGTGACATGTACATAAGCATCGTTTCTGATCACTTGCATCCATTAATGTCCATTGTGCAGTCTGACAGACTTGGGCAATTCCAGCAGAACATTGTGACACCCTACACGTCCAGAATTGCTACAGAGTGGCTCCAGCAACACTCAAAAGCTTAAACATTTCCGCTGGCCACCAAACTCCTTAGACATAAATATTAGTGAGTATTTTTGGGATGTCTTAAAATGTGCTGTTCAGCATAGATCTCCACCCCATCACACTCTTACAGATATGTGCACAGTTCTTCAGTGTTCGTGGTGTCAGTTCCCTCCAGCACTACTTCAGACATTAGTCAAGTCCATGCCAAGTCATGTTGCTCGTGGGGGCCCTACATGATATTCGCAGGTGTACCAGTTTCTTTGGCTCTTCAATGTATGACCACCCACGCATTACAAGGGCAATCCCAAAAGTAAGGTCTCCTATTTTTGAATAAGTACAGAGACTTGTTTATTTCTACAGTGGTTTGCATCATTTTACAGCTTGAACGTTTAGCTATTTTTCGACATAATCACCATTTCTGTCAATGCATTTTTGTAGACGCTGTGGCAGTTTTTGTGTGCCCATGTCATACCAGCTCACCGCCATGCTGTTCAGAAAGTTATGAACCTCTTCTTTCACCTTGTCGTCGGAGCTGAATCGCTTTCTGGCCAAATGTTCTTTTCACCTAGGGAACAAGTGATAGTCACTGGACGCCAAGTCAGTACTACAGGGTGGGTGGGTGATTATGTTCCACTGAAACTGTTTGCAGGAGAGCAACGGCTTGCTGAGTGATGTGTGAGCGAGCGTTGTCATGGAGAATGTGTACACCCTTGCTCAACATTCCTCTTCTCCATTTCTGAATTTTTTTCAGAGTCTCACAGTACCTGCCAGTGTTAATTGTGGTCCCAGTGATTCATGTCTGACGACGAGATGAAAGAAGAGGTTCATAACTTTCTGAACAGCTTGGTGGCGAGCTGGTATGACATGGGCATACAAAAACTGCCACAGCATCTACAAAAATGCATCGACAGAAATGGTGATTATATCAAAAAATAGCTAAATGTTCAAGCTGTAAACTGATGTAAACCATTGTAGAAATAAACAGGTATATGTACTTATAAAAAAAAATAGGAGACCTTACTTTTGGGATTACCTTCGTATCAGTATGTGGATGACTATTCTTCCCAAAAGACCAGTGAGGTAGCCAATCCAGCCGTTCTTTAATGAATAAAAGGACCCCAACCCATGGCACCTTGTCTGCAATGAGCTTAACACTGTACAGTCCTAGTTTCATATCTTGTCGTATAATGACATCTCCTCAACAATTTGTGTGATGGTAGCCATCACCCAGTCATTTTATCGAGACTGTATTTAAGAGCGACTGTCAATCTACTAAGATATGCTCCCTATGGAAAGCCAATGGGGAAAATTACTCCCCTCAACCCTTTGCCATCATATTCCAAAAAAGGGAGAGGGAGAGAGAGAGAGAGAGAGAGAGAGAGAGAGAGAGAGAGAGAGAGAGAGATTAATGAGATGTGCAAGAAACTGTGAATGTGATAACCATTGTAACTCATAATGCAATAACTTACTCTCCCACACCACCTCAATGCAAGTTTTACCATGGTGGTCGTACAAAATAACAAAGGTCAGCAGAAACAGGCAAAGAGCATTACAACAAAAAAGGAGACATGCCTCCAGTAATAGTCTAGTGTTATATAAACAACTATGAGCAAAATCACATACTTTAATTGAACATTGGATCAGGATTTGTGGTGTCGTACTGAGATTAAATGTACAGTATATCAGTTTTATTTATTGGGGCCACTCGGACTCCAGGCGGTGGCCAGGTGGCCTGTGCTCTGGCTGTGGCACCTGTGGGGTGAGCTCACACTCTGAGTAGATGGCATCATGGTAGATATTTGGTGTCCTGAAATGGACCAAGTTGTCAGCCGGTCAGTACGAGGCTCTGACAGAATCTTCGGATAGATTGCAATTCAGTGCATGTCATTATGACCCCTAGGAACTTTCCACCCTTGGCCATGCCATGGGAGGGAAACAAAACCAAGTGACTTGCAGGCACTTACTTCAGGTTTGCACCTGGACAGATGGAGGGTCCTTTCTGTCTACTAATCTAGTGTTCTTTGTGGAGAAAATGTAGTTGGTGAACTCATTTCCCATAGTAAATTTAGGATTCATCTTAATTAAGATAACAAATCCTTTACTGTCCCAGGTGTCACTGTCTTCTAAACAACTTGGTGATGTCCTGTTACTATAACAGCCCATAAGAACCTCCTCATGGTACAGACATTAATTTTTCACCAGGACCTAACTCCACAAATGGATGAAGAACCACGCGAACACTTTGTACAATTTGTGTATGTCAAGGCCCGCCAGATAATTAGGGTGACAATGGTACCAATCATTCATCCTCACTTTTAAGGTGGTTTCACAACCAGAGACGACCAAAATCATAGTTTACCAATGCAGTGTGTATCCGTATTTCACACATATTGTACTGTACTTTGGACTGCAATACTTCAGGCATATTCCGTCCTGGTGTACTTATTATCCAATTTGTGGAGATTGTGGCCAGCCAACCACTTTACTAAAATTCGCCATGTGTGCTGTCACCTATCTGTATCAGTTGTGGAAAATGCCATCCTTCCTGCATTCTGAAGTGTACCACCCTAATCAAGAACACAAATCCAGGAAATGGGGGATACCAATTGCATCTCCTATTTTGAGGCTCAGAAAAAATTCACTCATTTTACCCAGTTTCAGTGATATCAACTTTTATCGTCACTTGTTGCCAGGTTGTGGGCAGTGCGTGGCGTATTTACTACCTCAAAACTTACCTCTGATAGTCGTGCAAATAAACTTGACTCTTCCTTTCCTGGTTCCTGCAGCACTATTTTCAGGAATCACTTACCACACCAGCTGGAGAAGCAGCATCCTCCTCCAGTGTCTACAAGCTATATAGCTACCTTTTGGGAACCGTGTCTGCAGAAATCTGCAGACACGTTACCTGAGACCAGCCAGTGGCTGAACATGCCATGGACTGTGGGTCACAGGGCTGCCCACTCATCTTCTGTTCCTACAACACAGTGGATAAGCCCTCACAAGATTCTCCTTTGCCAAAAGTTGTGAAAGAGAAAAAGAAGAAATCTCAGGAGGTGACTGTAGTGATCCCGAAGATGTGAGATCCCCTCACATTGTCGGACTTGCACTCAATGTTTGTTGATGTTGTTCCACTCCCTCCAGTGACAATGATCCTTTGGTGACCTGCCCTCCTATTTCTTTCACATCAAACCAGAACACTCTCCATGTGATAATTCAGTGGAAATGCAATGGATATTACAGTCACATGGCAAAAATGCTGCTGGTACTACTACTACTACTACTACTACTACTACTACTACTACTACTACTTCACTGCTCTCCTCTTTTTCTGCTCCTGTGTTGCTCTCAAAGAACCACACTTCAATGACAACCTTCCCCAACTCAAGGTTACCATGTGTTCTGTTGGAACTGTACTGACTGAGAGAGTATCTGGTGGTGTCTATCCATTGGTTCGTGCAAATATCATTAGTGAATGGATTCCCCGCTGTGTCATGTTAGAATCAATAGCACTACAAGTGCAAATGACCCAACGATTACCATTTTCAATGTTCATTTACCTCCAGACAGAGCACTTACTTCTCTTGAGATGATCATTTAAATCCAATTACATACTACACACCACCCATTCTGCCTTTTCCCCTAATTGGAAATTTCAAAGCCCACCACCCCCTGTGGGGAAGATACCACTGAATGACAGTACTATTACTCACTTTAGTGCCATTCATGGCACCTTTTGGGCTGTCGACCATGGAGTCTCTTCCCCAATCTTGTGGCTTTGCTACAGTGGTCACTTCATGACAGCGACCACTTTCTGGTGGTCCTGTCACTTTGTCACCGCGAACCATCCACTTACCAAATTGGGCCGTTCTAAGAGCCGACTGGCATTTATATACCTCTGCTGTCATCTTGTCTCCTTTTTCTCATATTGCATCAGCGAGGTTGTGGGAGATATGTCCGACGCGATCACTGTGCCACTGGAACTGCTATCACCATTTCTTCGAACTCACTGTCTCATTGGACAGTCCCATGGTGGACCAAATACGTTGCAGTACATGATGCATTGATTCTTGCTGAACACCTCATGATGCACATTGTGACAGCATCAGCATCCTCTTCTTGCGCAGATATCTTTTGAATGCGTAAAAGTCTAGTTGAAGACGGCTCCCCTATCCTTTACCCTGAAATGCCAAATTGAAAGGGAACTGTTTCAGCCTCTTTACTCGTGGCACAATATGACCCCAGGTGCTGTAAAATAGTCTCTAGTGGGCACAACCATTAATGCAATTACTGTGAAAGTTCTTGCACCCTTTAACAACACAGCGTGTTCTTTGTACCTTCCAGCTACTGATGCTTTGGATGCAGACACACTGGCAGAACTCTTTCACGCATTTCCAAGCCCGTTGCTCTTTGCGGGGGACTACAATGCACGCACTGTGCTGTGGGGCTCGGCTACCACTTGGTCCAGGGGTCTGATGATCGAGCAACTCGTCCATTCTGAGAATATCTGCCTTCTGAAAGCGGGTCGGATGCCATACTTTTCCACAACTACAGGGTTTTCAGCCATTGACTTTTTTGTTATTGCAGACTCAGTTCAGCGGGAAGTGGCTACAGATTTACGTTCTACTAGTGACCACTTCCCAGTGTGGATCTGTCTGCCGACTAGGACGATGGCTGACAGGAGACGAAGCAGATGGATGATATAAAGCCAAGGTGTATACGCTCCAGGATGAACTTGGAAATTTTTTCATCCGGGAGAAAATCGGGAAATTTTTTCATCCGGGAGAAAACCGGGAAAACCCTGGGGATCTTTTAAAATTCCGGGAATTTTTCGTTGTTTTAGACTTCAGCTAAATATGTGTAATTTTGTCTGGTAAGAACTGGTAAACAGCAAAATGTGACAGTCTTGAGGAGAAAGACTGTGAAATAATACTTCATAGCAATAAACTGCAGCTGATGAGCGTGACATCACAACTGTTTACATTAAGTTCGTTTCAGCATTGCCCGTGGCCTCATGGGCATGCGCAGTTGAGTTGCGTATGGGCAGTGCCTTCTCCCGTTGTAGTGGGGATGGGGTTAGTCTCCACGTAAGCCGTGTTCACGTTTCCTGTTTTTGCTGTTTCCCTTCTTTTATACTTCTCACGTCAAATGAAAACAAAACGGATTTCTGTGGGTGGGAGCCATCAAGTGAACACAATTAAGTATTAGTTTCAGTTTTCTGATTTTATTTTATTTCCACATTTTTGGCAGTCATGCATTAATCGCCTTGCAGAACAACGAAGTTTTTGTCGGTTTTCTAAATAAATTTGGCTTTCATTAATCTTTATTCCAGAGGCAGTCAGTTTATTAGAAACGAAATGTTCCCGCACTGTTGGCTGTTGTCAACTGCTCACTGAATTTCAAGTGCACATTTCCGTCTTCTGGCACGTATGGCATTATGCCATAATAAAGAACCAAACATGAGATATTACAGTACTGGTACTGAAAGAAAATTTGCATCCTGAAAATTGCATCGAAAAACTTATTAGGTTGGGGCCTACTTCATTGTGAATTTGGACATATTAATGTGCACTGTAAGACGAATTATGCAATTTAGTATGGTTTACGAAATTCCGATGCTCTTACAGTATTCTAGTACTTTTATGACGTCATGAAAGATCTCGTAGTATTATGCATGTACGAGCATACGGGCTTCCTACGTCATCATAGCTGCCCACACACAGTAACGCCTGTTTCTGGCGCGCTCTGGCAACTGCTGAAACAAAGCTATTTCTAACAGGTCGCGGGAAAATATTGGGAATGGAGCTTTGAAAAGCGTTAGTTCCAAAGTAAAATTTCCCTTTACACAAGGTGAATTATGTTAGTGTGCGAATGTACAATGAATTTCTTAAATCACAGAGCGTTTGACTCTCATTTAAAACTAGCCACTTAGAAGAATTTCTAGCACAGAATGCCAAACATGTCATTATTTAAAATCGTACTGGTACATTTGTGTGATGTATCGTAAAGTGTAACATATGCAAAAAAAAGACAATGTTATATGTGAAAGCTTTGCTTTTCTTGTAGTTACACTGTACGTTAATTTAAACCATTAACTTTTCCGATTTGTGTGTTTACTCTACTTAACATTGATATTGCTATTAGCTGGCTACATCAAGTTTCATATGCTCTGAATATCTGCTGTCAGTGGCTGGCGAGATCCCGTAACATAAGCTATGATCGGCTTACGAAAGCGCTTTTCAGTTTAGATTTCAGTGTTTCGAAAACTAACGTGCTGTATTTGGTGGAATTCAAATCTATATTTTCGTAATGCGAATACGATAATATGTAAAGTAAATGTTGCTGCACATCACAGATCTTTCCAAATTTTTTTTTCGAGTTTTTTCGTTCCCTGAAGTTCCACGCTGGCGTATAAAACCTTTACCATTCAAAGGATTGATATTTTTACAGCTTCGAGGGAAAGTATACCGTCACGTATCATGGAAAAGTGTATTTTTCACCGTGGAAGAAGTGTATTTTCACGTGGGGAAAAAAGTGCGTTTTTAATTTTTTTTTTCTTACACCCTGAAATGGCAAATTGGTTGCAGTACAGTCGACAGGCTAGTTTTGAACAAAAGGATTGTGCAAAGGAGATGGGGGTCTTTATCACTTGCGAGATCCAATGGGCTGCCGCAGAGTCCATCCCCCGATCTTGTAACCACCTCAGATGACTACCTGTACCTTGGTGGGATTTCGACTGTCGATTGGCAATCAGGGTCAGACGAACAGCTCTGAGGAACTTCAAACACTGTCCAACTACAGAATAAAACCTTCATGCCTTCAGATCCATGAGAGCAGATGCAAGGCAAGTGATAAAAGAATCGAATAGGGCTTTCTGGAAGGAATTCATGACTTCCAGTGATCGGTCCACTTCCACTGTGCAAGTGTGAGTTTCAAAACGATGGATTTCTGGCAAGGACAGTACACATCCCCTTACAGCCTTGTCAGGTAATGGAGTCTTGGTGGACACGCCAGAATACACGGTTCAGGTTTTAGCTGAACACTTATTTACTGTCACTACGTCATCCAGACAGGCTCCTGCTTTTCAGGTGTTCCTTAGGACTGTGGTGATGAGCTAGCTCAAGTTGTTCTCGCATAATGAGGAAGTCTACAACCTTCCATTCTCCATGTGGGAACTGGAATCAGTTTTGTCTGCAGTCAGAGAGACTGCTCCAGGACCTGATGAGATCCATTATGCCATGTTTCATCATCAGTGCCCTGAAGTGAAAGGACAGCTCCTCTCTTGTTTCCGTCAGATCTGGATTGGACGGTACCCCACAACTTGGAAGGAGGCCATATTAATTCCATTCTGGAAACCAGGCAAGGATCGTAGCACCCCTAACAGTTACTGGAGTGTAGCCCTTACCAGTTGTATGGGTAATACTCTTAAACATATGGTCAACAGCCACCTTGTCTGGCTGCAGTTGACCAGCTGATTCAGCTCATTCATGACTCCTTATAGCGGCTCCAACACTGTGGCAGGGAGGTGAATTTTTGCTTGGTTCCTGGCCACATCGGGATAGAGGGAAACAACATGGCCGACAAAGCCACCAAGGAGGCATGTCAGGATAGTGTTGTCCATCAATGTCCCATCCCATTGCACGCAATCATTTCAGTTTCTGATAGATGCATTATGCGTCATGGGAGGCTGAATGGTTGCAGGTGACAGAAAACAAACTGCAGTCTCTCTCAGGAATGGCAGACCTCATGTGGGCCACACTGGTTCTGCTTACCAGACTGTATCAGACATTGCTCTTTAACACATGGTTTCCGCCTCCGAAGGGAGGATCCACCCCTCTGTGATTTTATTATTATTATTATTATTATTATTATATATACCACTTTCGGTTAAGCACATTTTGGCAACGTCTGTCATATGTACTGATATTAGGACAGCCCTCAGTCCCAGTGAAGATCTGCCCACCATCCTCACAGATGCTGATTCCAGTGTTAAAAGAGTGGTGAAATTTTTTGAACTGTCAGGACTCATCCCTAAATTGGTGGGGAAGGGAGGCAGACTTAAATACTTTATAAAGTGCTCCTCATGTGGGGACAGTTTTCACCCCACCCATGAGATTAGCATGTTGACTTTTCGTCTGGACGCTGATGACCATTATGTTGAGGGCCCTTCACCACAAGTTCAAAATGGTTCAAATGGCTCTGAGCACTATGGGACTCAACTGCTGTGGTCATCAGTCCCCTAGAACTTAGAACTACTTAAACCTAACTAACCTAAGGACATCACACACATCCATGCCCGAGGCAGGATTCGAATCTGCGACCGTAGCAGTCGCACGGTTCCGGACAGCGCGCCTAGAACCGCGAGACCACCGCGGCCGGCTCACCACAAGTCATCGTCGTCATCACCTGATTATATTTGTAATCAGATCATTCAGTGCCTGAATGTAACTCAGGATCTTCAACCATATGTTGGCGACAAGGCACAATAGCAAGATAGTATCATCATCCCAGTCCTTAAACTAGACAAAAACCCCATGTCCACTGACAGCTACTGACTGATTAGCCTTATTAACATACTCTGTAAACTGCTTGAAAGGATGTTTGTTGGACAATTATGCTGGGTTCTCAAATCATGGAGCCTTTTGTCTCTGTATTAGTGTGATTTCAGGAAGGATGATCCACAACCAACCGTCTAGTTAGGTTGGAAATGGCTGTCTGACAGGCTTTTTCTAAACTCCAACATCTTATTGTAGTCTCTCTTTAATCTGCATAAGGAATACAACACTATGTGGCACCATCACATTTTACTTATTCTCCATGACTGGAGCTTTTGGTACTCCCAACAGATTTTTAAACATGAGTTTTTATCCACTGTTGTTTCAGATTGGAGTTCACTTATCCCTCGGCCCACCACTGGTCTGAGAAAATGACATTCTGCAGGCCTCTGTGTTGAGTGTTACACTTCCTCGTCTCTATCAGTGAAATTGTGACCTCTATTAGAACAGTGGTCATAATCAATCCATATGTCAATAACCTTTGCATTTGGTGTAGCTCACAGTGAATAGCCTTGGCTCAACACCAGCTCTAAGGAGCCATCCACAGTGCCTCTGTTTGGATCTTTTTCCATGGCTTCCAGTTCTCTCCCGTGAAAATACGAGTAACCAGTTTCTGTCTCTAAACCACAGCCCATTCTGATTCAGAACTCCACTTGGATATCCAGTGCCTGGCTGTTATTGCACAGTCCCGATTTTGTGAGACTGCTGTTTCATAAAAGGCTGACACAGCTGCACCATATTTGTCAACTAGACTACATGAATGCAAAACCTTAACGCTCTCTGCTTCTTGCCTACACCTCCTATGGTGCTGATCACAATACTCTTCTCCATATTTACTTGGCTCAGATCTCATCTTGATTGGGCTATAAAATGGAACAACTGCTAACTGTTGGGGAACTGCCTCCTAGGAATAAACTCCACACTATCAAGAAGATTACTATTGCATGGAATATTTGTTCCATCTCAGTAGGAATCAACCATCCTATGTCATCTCCACATTGGTCATACCAGATTAACATACAGTTTTGTTTATGTAAAGAGCCATCACCCACATTGTGGTTGTGAAACCTTACTTAAAGACAGTAGCCCACATCCTTGTTGAATGCCCCCTCCTTTTGGCTCTCCACGCTAAACTTCGTCTCATCTCTGATATGGACGGATGACATTAAGAGTTCTTCGTTTTCTCCAAGGATGTTTTTGCTCTTGTTCTAAAACTCTGTTAGGGGTGGGGACAGGGTGGTTGGGGTTCTCATGCTACATCTAAGGGAAACATTCTTAGCCTTCCAAAATCCCAAACACTGGTCTGATAGTTCATTGATGATATCTTCACAATCTGAACTCGAGGGCAAGACACTCGATCCTCATTCCTTCAAAGCCTCAAAGTCTTCTCTTCAACTCAGTACGCCACCCTCTTGGACGCTGACCTCCTTTTCTCTGATTGCTCCATCTGTATATCTGTCCACATTAAACCCACCAACCATCAACAGTACCTGCATTTCGACAGATGCCATTCCTTCTTAAAAAACCTATCCCATACAGCCTGGCCATCTGGATACAGCATGTCTGTAGTCACAGTATGCTGAAGGTCTCACAGGGTGTATACGAGGACAAGGAAAAAAAATTCCCGGATATCCCGTTTAAAAATATGCTTTTTCCCGGGCGAAAATACACTTTTTCTGTGCTAAGTGACAGTAGGTTTTCCGTAGATTTTCTCCCGGAACTGTAAAACTTATCAATCCTTTGAATGGTTAACGTTTTATACAATCGCTTAGAGCTTCCCGGAAAAAAAAGAAAAGACGGGCAGAGAAGTTTTGGAGAGACTTTTAATTAAAAAAAAAGGAGAGAAGTGTTGGAAAGACCTTTGATTTGCAGCAACATATACGCTGCATATTTTCGTATTGCGAAAGTATAAATTCGAATTGCACCAAACACAGCGCGTTAGTTTGCGGAGCGTTGAAACCGAGGTTGCGATGTCCTTTTGTGAGCGAGTCATATCTCAAGCCACGAGATCTCGTCAGCCGATGACAGCAGCTATTCAGAGCATAGGACACGTGTTATAGTCAGCCAATAGCAAGATCACTGGTTACATAGCGCGAACACGTAAGAGGAAAAGTTAACGGTTTCAAAAATGGTTCAAATGGCTCTGAGCACTATGGGACTTGACATCTGTGGTCATCAGTCCCCCTGTAACTTAGAACTACTTAAACCTAACTAACCTAAGGACATCACACACATCCATGCCCGAGGCAGGATTCGAACCTGCGACCGTAGCGGTCACGCGGTTCCAGGCTAAAGCGCCTAGAACCGCACGGCCACACCGGCCGGCAGTTAACGGTTTAAATTTATGTGCACAGTACCGTATATCTACAAGAAAAAGCTAAGCTTTCACATATAATATCAGTCTCTAAGATTAACACGCTACAACAGAAGCTAAGCTTTCACAAGTCATACTGATCTTTTTTTGCGTGTGTTATACTTTAAGATACATCACACAAATGTGCCAGTAAATTTAAAATTATAACATAAATGTCTCGGCTCGAAATTCTTGTAAGTGGCTGGTCCTCCAACTGTTCAGTTTCGAACGCTCTGTGATTTAGATATCCATCCCACTTTCTCACGCGTAACATAAATCATCTTGCGTAAAAAGAAATTTACTTTGAAAGTAACGCTTTTCTAACCACCGTTCGCAATACTATCCGAAGACTGTTTGAAATAGGTTCGATTTACCAGTTTCCAGAGAGCGCCAGAAAACAGGCATTATTGTGCGTGTGCAACTGCAGTGGTGTAGGAAGCCCGTATGTTCGTGTGTATAAAGCACTAAGAGAGCTTACATTACACCATAAAAGAAACAGGGCATCAGAGGATACTCCAAAGAGCATCGGAATTTCGTAAACCATACTAAAATGCATAATTCGGCTTGAAGTGCAAATTGGCTTTTTCCAGATTCACAATGAAGTTGATCCCATCTGATATTAAACTTTTCATTGCGGTTTTTGGGATGTAAATTTTCTTGTAGTACCAGTACTCTACGATCTCATTTTTGGTTCTTTATTATGGCATAATGCCATATATGGCAGAAGATGATAACATGCACTTGAAATTCAGCGAACAGTTGGAACTAGCCAATACTGTAGAATGAAACACTTCGTTTCAAATAAAATGATTGCCTCAGCGGAAAGATTAATGAAGCCAAATTTCTTTAGCAAACTTGCAAAAATAACTTCACTGTTCTGCAAGGCGATTAATGCTTGACTGCTACTAACTTGGAAATAAAATAAAATCAGAAAACTGAAATTAATAATGTATTTTTGACCTCCGTAATTATGTGAATGTATTTTAATTCACTTGATAGCTCCCGGCCACAGAAATCCGTTTTGTTTTCATTTGAAGTGGGAGCTGTGCACGAAGAGAAGCAGCGAAATCACTTAACGTAAACACGGGTCACGTGGAGGTTAACCCCCTCTCCACTACAATTCAGGGCAAGCGTGAATCTGGCAGCTAGGGCGCGCGAGAAAAAATTTCTCGTTTGCATCTGGCTGCTTGTTGCTACTACCGATACAGCTAACAGCCAAACTTCAAGTAGCGGGAGAAGGTACTGCTTATACGCGAGTCAAATGCGCATGGGCAACAGACCGCTGGCAATTGGTCAAACGAACCTAATGTGAACAGTTGTGACGTCATGCTCATAGCAAGCAGTTTATTGTTACGACGAATTACAGTCTGCGCCCTACGGCCTTTGACATATTTTTGCTATTTGCAAACGGTTGTGCGCGCACGGTTTTTCGTTCTTGTAAATTGCACATTTCCTTTGCCACTAAAGTTTTATGTTTTGCCCTCTCGTTTATATTTTATTGCTGCAGTCTCATTCTCCAGTAGCAGGATACAATGACATTCTTTGCTAGAGAATCGATTCTGCAGCCAAAATTTAAAAAAATTAACTGAAAGCTTAAACAATGAAAAATTCCCGGAATTCCGAAAAATTCCCGGGTTTTTCCCGGTTTTCTCCCGGATGAAAAAATTCCCGGGTTTTTCCTGGTTGTCCCGGGTCGTATACACCCTGTCTCACAAAGGCCTTCACAGCTTCACAGACAGGCACTATCCCCCCCCAGACCTAGTTCACAAACAGATTTCTTGTGCCATAGTCCCACACGTCCAATCCTCCCACCATGCTGAAGAACCAGCAACGTTACCCAATACCACCTTGGACTGGAACAACTGAACCACAATCCTTCATCAGCACTTTGATTATCCATTGTCATGCTCTGAAATGAAAGACATTTCCAAGATCCTTCCCATCCCTCCTAAAGTGATGTTAAATCACCCACCTGACCTCCACAGCATCCTACTCCATTCCTATGTCACTCCCAATCTCAACTCGTAGCCCTAGAGATCCTATTCCTGTAAAATACCCAAGTGGCAAGACCTGCCCGATCCACTCACTCAGCATATGCTTTTCCAGTCCTGTCACCGGCTTATCCTACCCCATCAGAGGCCAGGCCACCTGTGAATGCAGACATGTCATGCACCAGCTTTGCAGCAATCATTGTGCAGTTCTTTGTATTGGTATGCCTTCCAACCAGCTATCTAACAGGATGAACAGCTACTGCCAAACTGTGGCCAAGAGCAAAGTAGACCACCCTGTGGTACAACATGCAGCTGAACATAATATGCTTAATTTCAATGGTTGCTTCACAACCCAGGCCATCTGTATCCTCCCTTCCACCACCAACTTTTCTGAACTGTGCAGATGGGAGTTATGTCTCTCTGCTCCCCTAGTCATCTTGGCCTCCACTTATGATAAACTACTGGTGCCACATCCTCCACCCAACAGCAGTTTCCACCCCCTCTGTCGTGTCACCTCCCCCTAGTTCACATCCCCACACCCTCATTGTGCTCTGCTCTCTGCCAGTGCACCAACCACCTTTTTCCCTGCTCTGCTCCTCTTCTTTACCACTTCCCACCCCTCCCGCCACCTCTACCACAACATTTCGACATCATGCCTTACAGCATTGTCTGGCTACCATCTGGTTTGTACACTAGAGATGGGCAAAACTGTTCTTTTCAGAGATCAGATCAGAACTGTTTACTCCCTGAAGTGAACTAGGTTTTTTTCATGACTCACCACTCATTCACAATAGAAAATAAATGGAAGGCACATTGCCCTTTGAACTTGGTTTATTCCAGTACCTGTATTTTGATCTTATTTGATCCTATTTTTAATTAACACAGATAATGAGTAAGAATTTTCTATTGTTTACTGAAATTTCCGCGATATGACAAAGTTTTTGATTATCGATTTATTTTGCACTATCGTGGTTTTTTGGGTGATCGGAAAATGTTGTAACTTGAGATTTACATTAACAATGTATTTGGCTATAATGTATTAAAATTTCATTAACCTCATACAAATACATCCCAAGCCATATATTTTTAAAGTGAACGTTTCCTTCCGAAGACACCCAAAATCGCAATATCCGTACTACAATTAGAAAAAATATATAAATTTGACTGTAAGACCAAAGTGCTGCATATAGCCTTATGCAGAATAAAACAAGGAAAATATTGGTGTATCACATTTTCCGATACATTTATCAGTTCACTCGTAATTAAAGCGTAAATTCGAGTGTCCATAATAAAAAATCCTATCGTAAGAGAAGTCGTCAGGAACCTCATCTGATCAGTTTAAACAAATAAAAATAAAATAAAAACAAATGATGTATACATAACATAATTATGTAATATACATATCGGTATTAGTACGAAGAACAATATCCAGTATAGACGAACTCCGATGCAGAGGCGCTGAGTCAAGCTGGTCGAGCCGCGAGCTGTATTACTGCGTGGGCTAAGACCGCAGGGACCAGAGTGACACCTGAGTTGCTTTGCTCAATGCTCTGGCTAGAGTCGAGAGCGGTGGGGTGAGTGTTGAGCGGGCGAGTTCCGAGGGTGGGGGGAGCGGTGAACGGCCACCAGTCACCCGCTCCGAGACAAATTGTCCGTTCTCTTGCGAGCAGGTTGTTGCAAGTAGTTCTTATGTTCTCCGCTAGGAGGCTCTCTGTCCTGTTGCTCGCATCAACTGCCCAGAGGGCAGGACGTGCGACTGAAACGATCGCCGACGGAGTGCGATGCTAAGTTTTAGGTGCGCCAGACACTGCACGCGGCAGAGGAAGCACAGAGACGGTACGGCACATGTGAAACACAAAATCCAATGGGACACTGCACAATGCAGGCAGCCAAGGCAGAAGCAGGGCAGAGGCCGGCGCCAGCTGTGTTGTGTGGCTTGCAGTGTGCTCTGACCAGCAGAGGCCCAGCTGATATGCTCTCTCTCTCTCTCTCTCTCTCTCTCTCTCTCTCTCTCTCTCTCTCTGCTGTGGGAAACGTTTGGAGCTACCGTTCTTTTTTTCTGAATCACTGATTGTTCACTCCTTTGAAAGATTCAACACTATGAATCGGTTCAGGAGCGGATCCCCCATCTCTACTGTACACGCTCTGCTAGGCAGTTCTGAGGCTCCTCTCCCCCAACCAATAAACTGCTATCCCTCCCCCTTCCCTGCACCCCTCCAGATTGCTGCTTGTGTTTGACATAACACCATTGCATTCTGGCCAGAGCAGCTGGACATGGAGGTCATGTGTCTGTGAGGTATACATGCTTGTGTGAATGTGTGTGTGTTTTCTTTTCTGAAGAACACTTTGGCCAAAAGCTCTGTGTGTAACAGTCTTTTCATTCTCATCTCAAGGTTCATCTTTACAGTGAGTAGCAACCTGTCCTTTTCATAATATTGTTACTTTTAGCACCTGACAGAAAGACCAGTAACATCCCTTTCACAGACTGGGTATGAAACGGTGCACTAGCACAGCACTAAAATACATTTGCAAATCCAGATTCCCTACACAAGCAAATACTTCGCCACCTTAGTGACGATGACAGACATCCCTTCAGGGGACATACGACTCTTCATGGATATGTGTGTGGCAAGGAAGGGGCCCCAAGTTATCGTGTTGTCTCCTTCCTTTCCTGCACTGGAATATCTCATTCTCTGACTCCTTCCTTCTCATACTCTCTTTCTCATTGTGACAGCCTTTGATGTTGACTCATCTATTTCCAAGGTTTTTCCTTCCTTTCCTTGAATATTCTTTCATTCGACACCATTTGGCTTTTGACCTTCATTTTTCAAATTTTTCTGTAGACTCGTCTGATTGGGGAAGAACATCTTAAATAGTACCTACTGCATGCAGTGTTAAAGATAATCTGTGTACAGTATCTGTGTAGTATCATATTTACACTTCATAGCCAACACAGTAGCCAGTCTAACGTGGTGGCGTCATTATGTATGTAACCTTCTCGTGAGGCCCCTGACAACGCTGGAATCACACTGCTGATGTGAGCTGCTAGGTCCCCATTCATTCCAAGGAGTAGATACCCATCTTCAGGACTCCCAGCAACAGCCATTGTGCCAGATGGCCTTTGCTGCAGCTGACGCCTGCGAGGAGAGCCCTTCATAAAGCCCTTCATCACAGCAGGTCCATCATGATGGATGTTTCGCACATGAAATTTATTAAATTACTCCAGAAAAATGACCATTTTGTCTGGCCAAAGGAGTAAAATAATTTGTTCAGTACCTAGTGTGGACTCGAACTGACGGGGATACTTTTACTGCAGCAAAGCCATTATTTTTTGTGGGACATTTTGGATATAAATTTAGTGAAGTTGAGTCACTAGACAAAATTCACAGTAAATCACTATTGATTAAAGCCTCTTCTGCTGAACAATCTATAGCTTTTCAGGCATGGGTCAATCCATACCAAGTGGTCCAGCACTGGTTTCTTGACCATCTCAGAAAAAAATTATATTTGCTGGGTGAATTCTCCAATGCTTAGTAGTCACAAAAATATTTTTTTAAAAAAATTATTGTTTATTATTTTGAAATGGTGATGATATTTGTTCCAGGCTGCATGCGTTTTTTCATAATTGCAAGCGTCTACATTTTTTTACAATTATTCAGTAGTGGATTGTCCTAAACCTTTCAGATAAAATGCATTTAGTTCAACACACTCTGGGCTACAAATTAACATCATTATCACTTAGCTGAATGATTTCTTTAATATATTTTTAATATTCAGCCACAAATTAAAAAAACTCAATTTTTGAATAGTAATGGTCCAAAGAAAGATTAATTTCTCAGCTTCAATATTTTCTCTATCAAACTGTATGGTATAGTTACTTTTTATGGACTATCAGTGGTGAGCAGCTTATACTAAAAAAACAGTATTTTAAAAAATGGATTTTTTTAAATTTTTCCACTTTATGGCCTGCAATATCTTTGTTGGGGGACCACATAAAAATCTGAAAATTTCACAGTTAATAGACCTTTATGATATCAGACTTCAGTATAAATTTCAACTTTGAGATTCAATTGGAATTTATGGAAAAAACACGAGTCAAAAATACGTTTTTTTAACATCTGCGATATCTGGTAGGCTAATCAAATAAAGTATACCAATTGCATAATGTAACACACCACATTACACTAGCTAATGATTATTTGTTGAAACAGTGCTGTGGTAATTGTTTCAGCAGGCTAACAATTGCATCTGTAAGCCTATACAAGTCTGATCGTCTGCCCCCTTACACCAACAGTTGTCAGCTCACACTTATTTTAGCTAGAAGTTCATGAAGTGTGCAGTTGAAAAATGGTGTCTCAGCATGTCATAAAAGTGTGTATGGAGTGTATCCTAAAGATATTACTTTAATCGAAGATTACAGTGAAGAAGAAAAAGTGTTGTTTTACTTATGAGTCGACCCAGAGGTCAAATCAACATACAAGTACCATGAAATGAAATACTTAAAAAAATTTCGTCACCTTTTTGGTCTGTCTTACATGGACTCTTTTGAGAAACATAAGAAACCTGTAACAAAAGGTCTGCGAGAAATAACATTTGATCATTATTCTAAAAATAAAAGCCCTTTTGTCAATCTCATACCAGGAAAATCATTGTGTCCAACATGTTATTGAAAGATATTTGTAATTCATGAGAGAAAGGGTAGTGGAACCTCAGATTCAGAATTTTGTAACTTACCAGCAACCATTAAAAAAGTAGATACAGCTTGTGAAATCCTGGGTATATCTCCTGTTAGTAAAATTAGAAAACTAAGTCAAGATAAAAGACCAAGTGCCTTGAATATAAAAACTGAGAAAGTGGCAGCTACAGTCAAAAAGAATTTGGAAGTTTCATTTCAAAATACAATTTGTACTAAAACAGATGGTAGTTCTAAAACTTCACCAACCGAATATAATGATTTGATAGAAAAACTAAAAACTAAATGCAGAACTTTAAACAAAGAGGATAAAATTAAGATTATCAGTTTACTGCTGAATTCTTGGAGTTGAGCAAAAGTTAGTGATGAATTTAATGTGTCAGAACGTCTTGTTAAGTTAACAAGGCAATTAATAAAATAACGGGGAATTTTACTGGCATTACAAAAGAAAAGTGCATCTAATTTGGTAGATGAAAACAAAATCAATAAAGTTATTAATTATTATGACAATGACAATAACAGCCGTTTGATGTCTGGCAAAAAAAGACTGTTTTTCTGTGAAACAAAATGGTTCTAAGAGTCAAAGACGAAAAAAGTTAATATTGTGTAATTTAAATGAACTATGCACTGAATTTAAAAAAGAAAGACTTGACATTAAAATTGGCGAGTTGAGACCAAAATGGTGTATTGTTGCAGAGGCATCTGGCACCCATAATGTTTGTGTTTGTTTATATCATCAGAATTTAAAGTTGATGATAATGGGGCCTATCTTAGAGTTGACTATAAAGACCTTTTGGAAGTTACGGTAAGCAATATTAACAGTTACAATTGTATGATCAAGGGAAAATGTGAAGATTGTCCAGGGAAACAAGCCTTACTTGGCATTTTCGAAGAATCCGAAGAAGGCGATTTGATGCCTGACAATATAAAATACAAACAATGTGTAATGCAAGACAACTGAAATGGTGACAGTCATAAAATCATGAGAAGAGTTTTTTGAAGTGTTGGTGGCTAACCTTGAAAATCTGAAAATGCATCATTTTATTGCAAAAGCACAAAGTAAATTTTTGAAAGACAAAAAGCAAACCTTGGCAGCTGATGAATGCTTAGTTCTTGCTGACTTTTCGGAAAATTATTCCTTTGTTGTTCGAGATGAAGTACTAGGGCACCAGTGGGTAAACAAACAGGCCACAGTTCATCCATTTGTATTCTATCATAAAGATGAAGATAAACTAATGAGCCACAGCTTTTGTGGCACAAGTGACTACCTTGAACACAACACTACAGCAGTGCACATTTTTCAACTAAAATAAACAAACTACATTAAACAGCACCACCCTTCCATAAAAAATATATATATATATATATATATATATATATATATATATATATATATATAAAAACAAAGATGAGGTGACTTACCGAACAAAAGCGCTGGCAGGTCGATAGACACACAAACAAACACAAACACACACACAAAATTCAAGCTTTCGCAACAAACTGTTGCCTCATCAGGAAAGAGGGAAGGAGAGGGGAAGACGAAAGGAAGTGGGTTTTAAGGGAGAGGGTAAGGAGTCATTCCAATCCCGGGAGCGGAAAGACTTACCTTAGGGGGAAAAAAGGACAGGTATACACTCGCACACACGCACATATCCATCCACACATACAGACACAAGCAGACCTGTCCTTTTTTCCCCCTAAGGTAAGTCTTTCCGCTCCCGGGATTGGAATGACTCCTTACCCTCTCCCTTAAAACCCACTTCCTTTCGTCTTCCCCTCTCCTTCCCTCTTTCCTGATGAGGCAACAGTTTGTTGCGAAAGCTTGAATTTTGTGTGTGTGTTTGTGTTTGTTTGTGTGTCTATCGACCTGCCAGCGCTTTTGTTCGGTAAGTCACCTCATCTTTGTTTTTATATATAATTTTTCCCACGTGGAATGTTTCCTTCCATTATATATATATATATATATATATATATATATATATACATAAATACAAAGATGAGGTGACTTACCGAACAAAAACGCTGGCAGGTCGATAGACACACAAACAAACACAAACATACACACAAAATTCAAGCTTTCGCAACAAATTGTTGCCTCATCAGGAAAGAGGGAAGGAGAGGGGAAGACGAAAGGAAGTGGGTTTTAAAGGAGAGGGTAAGGAGTCATTCCAATCCCGGGAGCGGAAAGACTTACCTTAGGGGGAAAAAAGGACAGGTATACACTCGCACACACGCACATATCCATCCACACATACAGACACAAGCAGACATATTTAAAGACCAGAAAGAGGAAAATAAGACGACAGAAAAGATTTCGAAATGCAACAGTGACAATAACAAACGTAATTGTTGGATTCAAATTAATGATTCAATATAATGGAAGGAAACATTCCACGTGGGAAAAATTATATATAAATACAAAGATGAGGTGACTTACCGAACAAAAACGCTGGCAGGTCGATAGACACACAAACAAACACAAACATACACACAAAATTCAAGCTTTCGCAACAAATTGTTGCCTCATCAGGAAAGAGGGAAGGAGAGGGGAAGACGAAAGGAAGTGGGTTTTAAAGGAGAGGGTAAGGAGTCATTCCAATCCCGGGAGCGGAAAGACTTACCTTAGGGGGAAAAAAGGACAGGTATACACTCGCACACACGCACATATCCATCCACACATACAGACACAAGCAGACATATTTAAAGACCCACACACACACACACACACACACACACACACACACACACTCTTTTTGGATGGGGCAGCAAGTCAATATAAAAAATAATAATAAAATAAAAATTATTAACATCTCCTTTCATAAAGAAGAGTTTGAGTTTGATGTAGAAGGGCACTTTTTCGCTTCATGCCATGGAACGAATGCTTTTGATTGTGTCGGGCATACAACAAAGTGAGCTGTCGCAAAAGCAAGTCTCCAGCGGACCGATGACAATCATATCATAACACCTCAAGAAATGTTTGGATTCTGTAAAAGACATGTCAAAGGAATTACCTATGTTTTTGTACAATGTGAGGAAATACAAGAAGTCTATGACAGTGTCTTGAAGGAAAGGTACAACACTTGTCAGAAGATTAAAGGCACTCGATCTTTTCATTGTTTTGTACCCCATTCCCGCAACTTACTGAAGTGTAGACCACATCAACTTCACCTGATAGTGAACTTCATCGGTGTGGAAAACTTGTACAATTGGTTGTTCAAAATAAAGACATAGTGGCTTGCGTTTATGATGAACAGTGGTGGATTGGCAAAGTTGATAATATTGACTGACAAAACCAAAATGTAGATGTTGTATTTTATCACCCTCCAGGACCAAGGACATCTTTTAAAATAATTGAGAAGGATCAAGTTTGGATGCCACTTAAAAATGTACTAAGGAAGCTGTCTCCCATGGAATTTAAAAATTTGACCGGGTGAACTTATAATCTAACACCCAAACTGAATGAACAAATTTCTCAAATGTTCAGTGAGCAATGTACTGAAAACAAATAACAAGAGAACAATATAATGTAATTAGTAGGCTTATTTTCAATAAAAAAAGTAAGTAATCATAGATATGGTTAAATTATGTACTGTAACTGATATATTTTATTCCATAAGCCTAGATATCGCAGATTTTAAAAAATGTATTTTTGACTCATGTTTGTAATTTTTTTCCATGACTTCTGATTGAATCTCAAAGTTGAAATTTATACTGAAGTTTGATATCATAATGGTCTATGAACTGTGAAATTTTCAGATTTTTATTTGGTCCCCTAACAAGGATATTGCAGGCCACAAAATGGAAAATTTTTAAAAATCCATTTTTTAAAATAGTGTTTTTTTTTTTTTAAGTGTAAGCTGCTCACCATTGATACTCTATAAAAAAAAGGTGACTATACTATACAGTGTAATAGCAGAAAAAATGTTAAAGCTGAGAAATTAATCTTTCTTTGGAACACTACTGTTCAAAAATTGAGTTTTTTTTTTAATTTGTGGCTGATAACTTTGAAGTATTAAAAATATATTAAGGAATACATTCAGCTAAGTGATAATGATGTTAACTTGTAGCCCAGAGTGTGTTGAACTAACTGCATTTTATCTGAAAGGCTTAGAACAATTCACTACTGAATAATTGTAAAAAATGTAGATGCTTGCAAATGCGAAGAAACGCATATGGCCTGGAACAAATATGGCCACCATTTCAAAATAACAAACAATAAATTTTTTAAAAATATATTTTTGTGACTACTAAACATTGGGGAACTCATCCAGAAAATATAAATTTTTTCTGAGATAGTCAAGCAACCAATTATTTTTTTCTATGATCACTTGGTACGGATTGACTCGCATGTGAATGTCTGGGTGACATACCAGTGACACGTCCGACCGTCCATGAGGTGCTTCCGATGCTCGTAGTTTGGTCATAAGTCATCCTGCTGCACAGTGGACTTAAAATGTAACTGCAGATGACCACTCCATGAAGGCAGTCCTGAACGACCACTGTTGTGTGTCAAATGCATGGAATGCCATTCTCGGCATTCACTGGTTTGCCCAGTCTTCAAGAAAGCAAAGAAAATACAGGAATGTAAATCTATTGACTGCCTGTCATATACTGAGGTGCACAAAAAATATGAATGCCAACATCCTGTTGATATGACATGCAATTATGCAACAGTAGTAGCCATCACCCCCCACTATTTCAATTTTTTTTAACTAGTTCTCCCACTACTCTCCTTTCTTTTGGTTCCCATGGCAACGTCTTCAGGAATCACTTCCCGAACCTGGTTGGAGGATCATCTTCTTCCTCTGGTCCCTCTCGGGACCCCTCTCCTTGGAAACCCACTGATCAGAAGCTTGACACAAGCCAATGGCTGAAGGAACTGACACCTTTGGGTCCCAGAGCTGCCTCGTATTCATCCATCCCCACATTCATCTCAGAACACAAGAATCCTGACCGACAAAGGCTGTGAAGGAGGGAGAAAAATAAGAATCAGGCCTATACTACTGCAACAACAACTGAGGTGCCAGATCCACCATACAGTGAAATGGTTGTGCCGCCATTGGTGACAGGCAGTGATCCTGAGGTGTGACGAGTCCTCCTGGTTACTTCATGTTTAATCTGGACACCCTTACCATGCTCATTCATGGAATATCATAGATATCCCCTGCTGGAAGTACACCACCTTATTTCCTCCTCTTCTACAATTTCTGTTGCTCTATAAGAGAGACACTTCACTGCTGATCATTTTCCAATGCTCTGTGTTTATTGTGCATTTTGCCCTGAGAGGGCATCTGAAGGGGTCTGCACATTGGTTTGCACAGATAAGGTGATATGGCGAGTGGATTCTCCTTCATACCAGATTAGAAGCAATAGTGGTATGAGTGCAAACAATCTCGGTGATCAACATTTACATACCTCCAGGCAAGCCAGTTACCATAGGTTGTGACCACCTTATCTAACAACTTTCCACTTCTTGGTGATTTCAATTCACAACACCCCCTGAGGGGGAGTTCCACTTCTTCTGATCGAGACCTTCTACTTGACCAGCTTCTGACTGACTATTATCTGTGTTTACTCAGTGTTGGGACTCTTCCCACTTCAGTGCTGCCCATGGCACCTTTTCAGCTACCAGTCAAATGATCTTTTTCCCCCAGTCATGTGGATCCACTACATTGGTCCCTAAAGGCGATCTTTGTGACATTCACCACTTTCCCATGATCCTATCACTTGCTTGCCACCACCAGATGGACCAACTACCACATTGGGTGCTTTGCGGAGCCAACTGGCAGTTTTATGCCATTGCTGTTACATTTGCTCTCTCTCTCTCTTTGAGACTGGATCAACAAGGTTGTGCAAGACATCTCTGACACAATCACCACACCGCTGGAACTGCTATTCCCCTTTCTACAGGTCACCTCCATCACCAGCTGGTGCCATGGTGGACCAAAGACATTGCAATAGCTGTTCGCTATCACCAAAGAGCCTTGCAGTGTTTCAAGCGAAATACTTTGCAGACCAACCCTATCAGTTTTAAGGGTCTTCATGCTAAGGCTTGCTATCTAATTAAACACGGTGAGAAGGAAAGCTGGAAGTGCTACGTCTTGTCCTGGGAATGTATGCATCTTCACCTCAGCTGTGGGCCAGTCTCCATAGTCTTCTGGGCTGCCAACAGTCAACAACTGTTCTGGTCCTTCAGGTTGGCTTTTGTACTGATGCATCAGTTTTTGCCGAACACCTTGCAACTCACTTTCCAATAGCAGTGACCTCCTCTTCTTATCTGGCTTCCTATCTATTGTAGAAATGACAAGTCAAAGACATACCACTGTGTTTTGCCCTGTGTTAAGATGAATTATATGTGAACCTTTCACTGAGTAGGACTGCTTCAGCTTTTTACCTTGTCATTAGATCCCCTCGAGGCCTTGATTCAGTTCATAATCAAATGATCCAAAATCTGAATGTTACTCTCTTCACCCTTCCCTTCACAGTATCAGGTACCATTATATTGTAGCAGAACAGTTCTTAAGTCAGGGCAAAAACCTCATGTCTCTCAATGACTGCTGCCTGATAAGCCCTACCAACTTGGTCTACAAACTGCTTGAAAGAATGGTTTGCTGCAGATTAGGTTCTAGCATCTTGGAGCCTTTTGTCTACCTATAAGTGTGGTTTTCAGGAAGGACAACCCACAACCGACCATCTGATCCAATTGGAAACAGCAATTTGATAGGCTTTTTCTAAACACCAACATCTCATTGCAATAATTTTTTACCTTTGTAAGGTGTATTACACCACTTGGCAGCATCATATTGTACTAGCCCTCATTACCAATTTTTATTCATTACTTTATATCCCATTGGTTGCCCAGATTTGAGTTGCTGCTTCACTGAGCTGTCCAAGTATTCAAGAGAACAGAGTCCCACAGGGCTCAGTTCTGTGTGTCATGCTCTTCCTTATTGGCATCATTGGGGTTAGTGACCTCTGTCAGACTGCTGGTTACCCATGTGCTGTATGTCAACAACTTTTGCTTTTGGTTCAGCTGCCACTCGCTAGCCTCAGCTGAATGCCAACTCCAAAGCACCATCTGATGGGCCACTGTGTGGACCCATTCCTATGGTTTTCAATTCTCTCCGGCAAAAATGTGGGTCGTGCACACATCATAACACGATCTACCCTCACCCAGAACTCAATTTGGGTAGCCAGAAGCTCTTGTATAGTCTGTTGTATGGCTCTTCTTTTTTATATAACTTTGACTTAGCTGCCCCATATTCATCAAGTAAAGACTAGGGCAGGCGGAAACTTAATGCTCCCTGCTTCCTTGCTGACACCTTTTGGGATGTGGGTCATGCTGATCTCCTTATTTGCTGGTTCCTGGTCTCATCCCAACAGGACTGTTGTTGCCGGACTTACAGCTCGATGGCACTATTGGCTTTGGAATTGTTGGACCCAGTTCATCACTGTGGAGTTCGTCTCGCCACTGGTACCTACCGGACTAGTCTCGCAGATAATCTCCTTGCTGAGGGAGGGATCTCACCGCTTGCTCTCTACGTAATTCCCTGATCACCCAATAGATCCCATCTTTTTTGCATTTGAGGATGTTAACATCCTGTTACCCCTGCTCTGAGTCTGTGTACTACAGTTCCTGTAATTTCTTTCTCAGCTGTGGCATCAGTATTGCCTTCAGTGCCTTCATCTTACCGTTCCTACACACTTTCGTCATCAGCACATGTACTTTGCGGGTGTCATTAAATGGGGATGGACTGCATTTGGATTGAGGAACTGATGACCTTACTGTTTAATCCCTTAACCATCAGTGAACTAACCAAAGATAGCAAATACAGAGCCTGATGATGATTGACAAGATTAGGCAAAACTGGAGTTTTTCCTACCCAATGGACAGAAAGGCTCATTGTACCAATAAAGAAACGAAGTAAAAGCGTCCACAACATAGCTGCAAACTGTGACCATAAGCAAACTCCTGAAACAAATGGTCAGTCGCAGACTTTGTTGGTTGTCTGGAAACGATAAATTTGCTTTCACCATTTCAGGTCAAGATTCACAAGCAACTATCTTTTACAATTGGAATCTCATGTCAGGGAGGCATTTGCACTTGGACACCTGGTGGTAGACTTTCCCAACTTTCAAAATGATTGACACAACATGACAACACCACATCTAAGTGACATTACATAGGTGAGACATATGAAGAAATCTACCAACTTTTATCAAAAAGTTCTTATCCTTTTGGCATTTCTGAGTTACAGTTAGTAATCAACATGCACAGGAAAACAGTGTTCATGCCCTCTTCACAGATTCCATAAGCAGAATTGCTGGTGTTATTGGACCAGACATATTATCAGTCTTGTATGATGTAGCTCTGTATCACTATGCTCAGTAGAGCACCATCTTCAAAGGGGCATCCAGAAGACATAGTTATAGGCCCCAAAGTCATGATAATAGTTTTTTTGTTTGTATCATTTCTGCAGAATTTGATGTGTCCATGCATACCCTGAATTATAGGTCCTATTGGATAATAAAGAGCTGGTAACCCTCCTAGGCCATGATTGATTACTTATGGGTCAACAGCTTCTTATGTTTTAGATCTGCTAGACTCTGTGTAACACAATGGAGTCTGTCTTTGAGCTGAAGCTTTCCACACAAGCCCTTTTGAAGCAGGCATTCTACTTTTAAAGATATGCTTTCAACAATTCTGAATTAATTATACAATTAAGATTTACTACACAGACCAAACAGTCCCTCTAACACAATGCTTTTACGGAACCTCACACTTGTTGTCTTAGGAATCATTTGAAAATAAGGAGAAAAGCAGTGGTTAGACTGAAAGACTTACACCGAGAACACAAAATCTTTCCTTGTGATAACTTGTCTTCCAACCTACACTTGGAGCTCTTCGTGTGGTGAATTTGCCATCTAGTAATTTGAATGGAACACGGTGCAGCATCAAGGGTCACAGAGGTCCTAATATTCATCGCTTTAGGTTCTCTTCCTCTCTTCATCACTAACAACCATTAGTCTGATATATGTACTGATGGCTCCTAGGATGATGAGAAAGTCATCTAGCATTTATTGGTAATAATGTCTATGAACAGCATTCCCTTCGCACTGCATGCAGCACCTACACAGCAGAATTGGTAGCAATACACAGAGCTGTTACACATGTGCAACTCAACATACCAGAAATAAACTACTGTGCTTTTACTCCTTCAGTAGTTTGAATGCAGTTGAAAATTACTGAACAACCCATCATTTGATCTGACATTCACAGACTTTCATGTGACCTCGACAATACAGAAACCTTCATGGTAGCCCTCTGGCTGCTAAGGCACGCAGGCATCTTGGGCAAAGATGATGCTGATATATACGCTAAAGAAGCCTCTACAACAGCCCTGCTGCCAATACAAATCCCAGAAACTGACTTACATGTACATCTCAAGTGCCATGTGTTACAAAAATGGCAAGAAGAGTGAGTGACCAACATCTGACCCAAAAAACTTTGAAAAAGGCTGTAAAGTCAGACTAACTAACTTTGTAATGGAACACTTTTGGCTGAAACTGCTGTTCTCCCTTCAAATGAGCAAACTTCTGAATTTTGGTCAGTGTTCTGTAGGAGCAGAAAAGCTCAACACCTTCAACTTCAGTAAGGGCACCATAACTTGTAGGAATGTAATGGATATGGACACAGCTGGACTGGAAAAAAAGAATAAGGAATGGAAGGTGTAAGACACGATAAAGAGAGTGAATGATGAACTACACAAGACTGACAGTTTCATTCTAAATTTGCTGTCCTTCCAGAACACATCAAGGTCAGATTTATTCAACAGAAGATAAGGCCTTATGTACCCAGTCCAATGTGATGCTATAAATGTCAAAGATATGATTACACCACCATATGGCATAATGGTGAGACAATATGCAACAAATGTGTCCATGAAGCAGGATCATTGTGTTGAATGCCAGACATCTGTTAATTGCTCAGTCACCCTGCTTGGAACAGGAATTGACCAGTGGTTTTAGAAGAAGAAAAAACTCAATAAAATGGTAGTTCTTAATCTTACTCCTACCAATTGTGAGGTGTGATCTGTGATAACGTTTCTTAATGCACAAAACATAGCATAGATTGAAAATCATTGTCACCTGTGTCAGGTGCATGTGCCAAAGGTCACATACCAAAAAATGGTACTGTCGGTGTATGCAATTTTCTGGACATCAAAATCTCCATATTGAAGAGGGCTGTGGGCGACGGTTCCTCAATGACAATAAGAGAGAGAGACTCAACTTAATGTGCATCCAACTATGAGAGAAACTGTAGTCAAAGTCAATGTTGCCATACAGATGGCAGTAGCTACTGACACAAGCATATGAATTTGTAAATGTGTAAAGGTTACACAGAAACTGAATTTCTCTAGTTAATATAAAGAAGAGAGAGTGAGAGCAGAAAACATTTACATGTCTTGGAAATTTGCAAACTGGGTGTGTAACCAGCATGTGACAGTCTTCTTCAGCTGTTCATCATTGTAACAGTGGGACAGGAATTTCTCGAGTTCCAAGAAAAGATGTAAATAGCAAGACTTGTGCATTGAGTCATATGTGGTAAACATTGTCATGGATCAGCACAACTCTGAACTAAGCATTCCACATCTCTTCCTTTGAACTGGCCATCACAATTTTTTCAGTGTTTCACTGTAACAGTCAGAACACTGTGTGCATCACTCTGCCCTCAGACATTGTCTGTTTGAACTTCATTTTGATTGGAGGTCAACTGTAACACCTTACATCAACTGCAGCTGGATTTCCCTGGTCAGGTAAGCAATCCAAATCTTATCGACCATGATGATCCTGTTGAAAAACTTGTTGCCATCATTGTGGTACTGGTGCAGAAATGCCAGTGCTTCTCACAAGTGATTCACTTTTTATTGACTACTCCAAAGAACCATGATTACATGAGGGTTCTCCATATTGTACTGCCGCACAAGGTCATTGTCATTGAGGAACCGTCGCCCACAGCCCTCTTCAATATGGAGATTTTGATGTCCAGAAAATTGCATACACCGGCAGTACCATTTTTTGGTACGTGACCTTTGGCCCATGCACCTGACACAGGTGACAATGTTTTTCAGTCTATGCTATGTTTTGTGCATTAAGAAACGTTATCACAGATCAAACCTCACAACTGGTAGGAGTAAGATTAAGAACTACCATTTCCAGCCACAGTTGTAGCACTACTGACAACGGCTGAGATTTGTCCCAGTATCATATGTTTGTTATCTCATATCTCTGTCACACATGTGCTATATTTGTAGATAAACACATATACTTTAAAAATGTGGGAACTTAATTTCTGAATGACCCTTGTACCCACAATAACGGCTATGCTATGAGGAGCATTCAGTAAGTCATGCTACACACTTTTTTTTCATCGCCCAATTTCAGTTGGATGAAAAGGTGGAATTTGTTGAGAGACATCATGGAATATTCCTCTTTAACACCTTACAGTTTCGTGAAGTTCTGATAGGTGGCAATGCTATGTGTAGCCTTCAAAATGGCATCTATAATGTTTCTGGCATTTGTAAACTTAGAGAAAGCTTTCGACAATGTTCACTGGAATACTCTCTTTCAAATTCTGAAGGTGGCAGGGGCAAATACAGGGAGCGAAAGGCTATTTACAATTTGTACAGAAACCAGATGGCAGTTATAAGAGTGGAGAGTCATGAAAGGAAAGCAGTGGTAGGGAAGGAACTGAGACAGGGTTGTAGCCTATTCAATCTATATATCGAGCAAACAATAAAGGAAGCAAAAGAAAAATTTGGAGTAGGAATTAGAATCCTTGGAGAAGAAATAAAAACTTTGACGTTTGCCGATGACATTGTAAATCTGCCAGAGACAGCAAAGGACCTGGAAGAGCAGTTGAATGGAATGGACATTGTCTTGAAAGGAGGATGTCAGATGAACATCAACAAAAGCAAAATGAGGATAATGGAATGTAGTTGAATTAAATTGAGTGATGCTGAGGGAATTAGGTTAGGAAATGAGACACTTAAAGTAGTAAAGGAGTTTTGCTATTTGGGGAGCAAAATAGTTGATGATGGTCAAAGTAGAGAGGATATAAAATGTAGACAGGCAATAGCAAGAGAAGCGTTTCTGAAAAAGAGAAGTTTGTTAACATTGAGTATACATTTAAGTGTCAGGAAGTGTTTTCTGAAAGTATTTGTATGGAGTGTAGCCGTATATGGAAGTGAAACATGGATGATAAATAGTTTAGACAAGAAGAGAATAGAAGCTTTCAGCATGTGTTGCTACAGAAGAATGCTGAAGATTATATGGATTGATCACGTAACTAAAGAGGAGGTACTGAATAGAATTGGTGAGAAGAGGAATTTGTGGCACAACTTGACTAGAAGAATGGATCGGTTGGTAGAACATGTTCTGAGGGATCAAGTGATTACCAATTTAGTATTGGAGGGCAGTGTGGAGGGTAAAAATCAAAGAGGTAGACCAAGAGATGAATACACTAAGCAGATTCAGAAGGATGTAGGTGACAGTAGATACTTGAAGATGAAGAAGCTTGCACAGAATAGAGTAGCCTGGAGAGCTGCATCAAACCAGTCTCTGCACTGAAGACAATAACTCCAACAGCAACAACAACGAAAGTGTGTTCCAAGCAGAGAGCTGCTACTAAGTTTCTTTTGGTAGATCCCCCAGTGGGCCCACAGTCATTTTGTGGGTACATGTGTGGAGCCCATGGGACCCTGAGCTATTGCAGTCTCCTTTCCTTTCCGGGCTGCATTACCATCCCTGTTCCTCTCCCTCCTGATCCTTGCTCCTTTGTCCCTGCCCCCTCTTTTCCCTCTTAGTGGACTTCTTTATGTCAACCTGGCTATCCTCCTGGCTTTGTTTTGGTCTGTGCTATTGTTTAGTTTGTTGTTTTCATCTCCTTTTCGGTATTTTTGGTCCCCTTGGGGTTTGACCTCCATTTCCAAAATTTTCTGTTCAGTGTGAGCCATTTGGGGATGAACTCCCTACCTAGTTTCCATGGTGCAGGTTCCCCTCCCCTACACTCCCCTCCTCTCCCCTTTCCCTTTGCACCCTGCCCCCCACCCCCTGCTAGGTCACCAGCATGGTAGCCAAGTACCCACTTGGCTGAGGCCCCTGAAACTACAGGGACCATACTGCTAGTAACTGAGCTGTTAACGCCTTGTGTGTGCCCAAGGGTCAATGCTCATCACTTCGGGCACCAGATCTCCTGCCAATGGCCGCTGTGCCAGACAGCCCTTGCTGTGGCTGGGTGGCGCCCCCATGGTGGTACTAGGGCGGACACCTTGTGCGTGAAGTGACAAAAACTTCACCATCCTGGCTATCCTGTTGCTGTCTCTAAGAGTGGTAGCAGACGTGACACTCCTTCTGATCCTTCGGCCCTCCCCTCCCTGGCCACCCCCTGGGAGGAGGGTCAAGCTCGCCGGCTTGGGTTGAAACCTTTCCCTCGGTACCTGGTTTGTACCAGGATGGACGGCGGAAATTTTGCCACGACCAAGCCTATGTTTTTCGTGGAGACGATTGTAGATAAGTGTTGCAAAGTGGAATCAATGAGTAAAATGTGGTCTGGTGCTTTGCTCATAAAGACATCTTCTGCTGCCCAATCTGATGCCCTGCGTGCTTGTGACTGTCTCGGCGACATCCCAGTCTCTGTCACGCCACACCAATCTTTGAACTCGGTACAGGGCAGTATATTCCACCAGGATCTTCTTCTCGAGCGGCAAGGGGTTCGTTTTATCCACCGTGTGCAGTGAGGCCTTCCAAACAATCGCACCACTACTGGCGCCTTTATCCTGGCCTTCGAGGGGGATGTCCTCCCAGACAAGGTCAAGGTAATGGTGTTTTGGTGTGATCACCGATCAGATGCTTTAAGTGCTTACTATTTGGACACATGTCTCCCCGCTGCACCACTGATCCCCTCTGCGGTGACTGTGGGCGCCCCCTCCATGAGGGGAATGCCTGTGCTCCCCCACCAGTGTGTGTAAATTGTCATGGACAGCATTCTCCGCGCTCGCCTGCGTGTCCGGTGTTCGTGAAAGAAAGACAGATTCAAGAGTACAAAACCTTGTATTGGCTCACCTACACTGAGGCTCATCAAAAGTATGACCGACTCCATCCCGTGTCTATGACTTCTACTTTTACTTCAGTTACATCCATTCCTCCCTCCTACCCCCTCCTCTTCCCAGCCCCACCCCATTTGCCCCATGCCTCCATGCCTTCAGCCTCCTCCTCACTCTCCCACTCCCCCTCCCCATCAGCACCCATACCCACCTCGTCGGGTACTGCTCCCCTCCCCCCGCCGGAGAAGTGCTCCCCTTCTACGGCAGCCGCCAGTACTGGAGCTCCCTCTTGGGACTCCTCTTCCCGGCACCCCCCCTGAAAGGTGATCTGCTGTTCCACATCGGCAGCGCGATCCGCAGCCGGTGGGCCTCACGATTGCCCAGTGTAATTCTGTGCCCGCCCTCGCTGAAGTCTGCCATTCTCTTCCTTCCCAAGAGAAGAAGCACAAATGCAAGAACAAGGGCAAGGCCCCTCTGGTACCCCCTGAGGTGCAGCCTTCCCCTCCTCCAGAAAATGAAACAACAGGGTCTGACCCCACCTATATGAATATTACCCCATCCTTATCGGTGACAGATGGTGACCCGGCGGCGTGACCGACTCCGGTCTGTTTGCTTCCCATTTGGACTCCGGCTTGAGAATCCTCCAGTGAAACTGTAATCGATATTTGCGTCACTTTCCAGAGTTGCAGCCCCTTCGTTCCTTCTAGTCTGCTGCGTGTATTGCGCTCCAGGAAACCCATTTTGTCACTTCTTACTTACCCGCCCTTCGTAGGTTTCACGCTTTCTGTCAGAACCGAATTGGCCCCTTGCGGGCTTCTGGTGGTGTTTGCACCTTGGTCCGCAAGGACATTGTTAGTAAATTGGTTCCCCACCATACCACTCTGGAAGCCATTGCCGTCAGGGTCCATCTGCCCACTCCAGTCACAATCTGTAATCTCTACCTCCCACCTGACAGGCCACCCACATCCCTTGCCCTAACCACCCTTCTTCAACAACTCCCTTCTCCCTTCCTGCTAGTAGGGGACTTAAATGCCCACAACCCTCTTTGGGGTAGTCATACGACTACTTCCCTGGGCAGGACAGTTTAAGCTGTTCTGGCAGGACTTGACCTCTGTTTACTAAGCACAGGCACTGCCACACATTTAATTGTGGTGCAAGACACTTTCTCTACCATTGACCTCTCCATCTGCAGTCCCAGCCTTCTACCCTCCATACAATTGGGATGTCCATGATGACTTATGTGACAGTGACCATTACCCTATTATTTTGACCTTCCTTCAGTGTCTCTCACTCCATCACCCTCCTAGGTGGGCCATCTCTAAGGCTGATTGGGCTGCCTTCTCCTCTGCTCCCATCCCCCCTGTGTTGCCGCACGACAGTATTGATGAATCTACACACAAACTTTGACTGCCGCCATCCTTTCAGCAGCTGTTTCTGAAATCCCTTCTTCCTCAGGTACCCCCTGTCGGAAGATGGTCCCTTGGTGGACTCCGGAAATTGCTGCAGCCATAAAAGACCACTGCCATGCTCTTGAACACTTCAAGTGGCACCATTCTACTGCTCTCCTTCTGATCTTTAAATGACTCCGCGCCCATGCCCGTTACCTAATCAAATTTCAGAAACGGATTTGCTGGGAACGATATGTAGCTGCCATAGGACCATACACCCCCTCTTCACAAGTGTGGGCGAAACTCAGGTGAATTTTTGGCCACTGTCCTCCCACCGGGGTTGCAGGAATTTCTGTGCATGGTGTTGTCCTTACCAATCCAGACTTTGTAGCAGAACGTTTTGCTCAACACTTTGCTCAATCTTCGGCATCGGCTCAGTCTCCGCCCACGTTCCCTCTCCTGAAAGAGCGCTCAGAACGACTGCCTTTGTTACTTGTTCCTCACTGCTTGGAGCCCTATAATGCCCCATTCAGCAAGTGGGAATTTGCCAGTGCCCTCGCCCTTTGTCTCGACACGGCTCCTGGACCAGATTGGATACATAACCAAATGCTCCAACACTTATCGGTGGCTGGCCACCATTGTACACTGACCCTCTTCAACCATCTGTGGAGTGATGGAGTCTTTCCTACCCACTGGCAAGAAAGCATTGTTGTTCCAGTGTTGAAGCCACGGAAGCCACCTCTTCAGTAGGATAGCTACCATCCAATTAGCCCTACCAACACCCTCTGCAAGCTCCTTGTACACATGGTGAGTCAGCAGCTGTTTTGGATTCTTGAAGCCCACGATCTTTTGTCATCGACTCAAAGTGGTTTTCGCTGTAACCACTCTGGTGGATAACTTGGTCCACCTGGAGTCTGCTATCCAGTTGGCTTTTGTCAATTGGCAACAGCTCCTTGCAGTCTTCTTTGATCTGCATAAAGCCTATGACACCACCTGGCACCACCACATCCTCACCACCCTTCACGAATTGGGCCTTCGTGGTGCTCTGCCCGTTTTTATCCGTAACTTCCTTTCTTGTTGCTCTTTTCGTGTCCAAGTTGGCTCCTGTATAGCACTCCCCATTGGCAAGAAAATGGGGTTCCACAGAGTTCCGTGCTGAGCATCCCTCTCTTTCTCACAGACATTAATGGTCTACATCTACATCTACATCTACATCTACATTGATACTCCGCAAGCCACCCAACGGTGTGTGGCGGAGGGCACTTTACGTGCCACTGTCATTACCTCCCTTTCCTGTTCCAGTCGCGTATGGTTCGCGGGAAGAACGACTGTCTGAAAGCCTCCGTGCGCGCTCTAATCTCTCTAATTTTACATTCGTGATCTCCTCAGGAGGTATAAGTAGGGGGAAGCAATATATTCGATACCTCATCCAGAAACGCACCCTCTCGAAACCTGGACAGCAAGCTACACCGCGATGCAGAGCGCCTCTCTTGCAGAGTCTGCCACTTGAGTTTATTAAACATCTCCGTAACGCTATCACGGTTACCAAATAACCCGGTGACGAAACGCGCCGCTCTTCTTTGGATCTTTTCTATCTCCTCCGGCAACCCGACCTGGTACGGATCCCACACTGATGAGCAATACTCAAGTATAGGTCGAACGAGTGTTTTGTAAGCCACCTCCTTTGTTGATGGACTACATTTTCTAAGCACTCTCCCAATGAATCTCAACCTGGTACCCGCCTTACCAACAATTAATTTTATATGATCATTCCACTTCAAATCGTTCCGTACGCATACTCCCAGATATTTTACAGAAGTAACTGCTACCAGTGTTTGTTCCGCTATCATATAATCATACAATAAAGGATCCTTCTTTCTATGTATTTGCAATACATTACATTTGTCTATGTTAAGGGTCAGTTGCCACTCCCTGCACCAAGTGCCTATCCGCTGCAGATCTTCCTGTATTTCGCTACAATTTTCTAATGCAGCAACTTCTCTGTATACTACAGCATCATCCGCGAAAAGCCGCATGGAACTTCCGACACTATCTACTAAGTCATTTATATATATTGTGAAAAGCAATGGTCCCATAACACTCCCCTGTGGCACGCCAGAGGTTACTTTAACGTCTGTAGACGTCTCTCCATTGATAACAACATGCTGTGTTCTGTTTGCTAAAAACTCTTCAATCCAGCCACACAGCTGGTCTGATATTCCGTAGGCTCTTACTTTGTTTATCAGGCGACAGTGCGGAACTGTATCGAACGCCTTCCGGAAGTCAAGAAAAATAGCATCTACCTGGGAGCCTGTATCTAATATTTTCTGGGTCTCATGAACAAATAAAGCGAGTTGGGTCTCACACGATCGCTGTTTCCGGAATCCATGTTGATTCCTACATAGTAGATTCTGGGTTTCCAGAAATGACATGATACGCGAGCAAAAAACATGTTCTAAAATTCTACAAGAGATCGACGTAAGAGATATAGGTCTATAGTTTTGCGCATCTGCTCGACGACCCTTCTTGAAGACTGGGACTATCTGTGCTCTTTTCCAATCATTTGGAACCCTCCGTTCCTCTAGAGACTTGCGGTACACGGCTGTTAGAAGGGGGGCAAGTTCTTTCGCGTACTCTGTGTAGAATCGAATTGGTATCCCGTCAGGTCCAGTGGACTTTCCTCTATTGAGTGATTCCAGTTGCTTTTCTATTCCTTGGACACTTATTTCGATGTCAGCCATTTTTTCGTTTGTGCGAGGATTTAGAGAAGGAACTGCAGTGCGGTCTTCCTCTGTGAAACAGCTTTGGAAAAAGGTGTTTAGTATTTCAGCTTTACGCGTGTCATCCTCTGTTTCAATACCATCATCATCCCGTAGTGTCTGGATATGCTGTTTCGAGCCACTTACTGATTTAACGTAAGACCAGAACTTCCTAGGATTTTCTGTCAAGTCGGTACATAGAATTTTACTTTCGAATTCAATGAACGCTTCACGCATAGCCCTCCTTACGCTAACTTTGACATCGTTTAGCTTCTGTTTGTCTGAGAGGTTTTGGCTGCGTTTAAACTTGGAGTGGAGCTCTCTTTGCTTTCGCAGTAGTTTCCTAACTTTGTTGTTGTACCACGGTGGGTTTTTCCCGTCCCTCACAGTTTTACTCGGCACGTACCTGTCTAAAACGCATTTTACGATTGCCTTGAACTTTTTCCATAAACACTCAACATTGTCAGTGTCGGAACAGAAATTTTCGTTTTGATCTGTTAGGTAGTCTGAAATCTGCCTTCTATTACTCTTGCTAAACAGATAAACCTTCCTCCCTTTTTTTATATTCCTATTAACTTCCATATTCAGGGATGCTGCAACGGCATTGTGATCACTGATTCCCTGTTCTGTACATACAGAGTCGAAAAGTTCGGGTCTGTTTGTTATCAGTAAGTCCAAGATGTTATCTCCACGAGTCGGTTCTCTGTTTAATTGCTCGAGGTAATTTTCGGATAGTGCACTCAGTATAATGTCACTCGATGCTCTGTCCCTACCACCCGTCCTAAACATCTGAGTGTCCCAGTCTATATCTGGTAAATTGAAATCTCCACCTAAGACTATAACATGCTGAGAAAATTTATGTGAAATGTATTCCAAATTTTCTCTCAGTTGTTCTGCCACTAATGCTGCTGAGTCGGGAGATCGGTAAAAGGAGCCAATTATTAACCTAGTTCGGTTGTTTAGTGTAACCTCCACCCATAATAATTCACAGGAACTATCCACTTCTACTTCACTACAGGATAAACTACTACTAACAGCGACGAACACTCCACCACCGGTTGCATGCAATCTATCCTTTCTAAACACCGTCTGTACCTTTGTAAAAATTTCGGCAGAATTTATCTCTGGCTTAAGCCAGCTTTCTGTACCTATAACAGCTGTACCTATGACAGCTGTTGGGCCGACAGTGTCCCTCTCTTTGTATACTGACGATTTTCGTATCTATGTCGCCTCCTCCATAATGGGCGCTGCAGAACGCCGTCTTCAGGGGCGTATATGCCGGGCGCACTCATGGGCTCTCTTCCGTGGCTTTCAGTTTTTGGCGGCCAAGTCGTGTGTTGTGCATTTCTGCCATCGCCATACAGTCCATCCTCATCCGGACCTGTTCCTCAATGGCTAGCCCCTCGAGGTGGTGGACACCTATCGCTTCTTGGGTCTGGTCTTCGATGCCCAGTTGACATGGCTCTCTCAGCTTCACCAGCTGAAGAGGACGTGCTGGTCCCATCTCAGTGTTCTTAGGTGTCTGTGCAATATCACCTGGGGTGCGGACCACTCTGTTCTCCTGCGATTGTATCAAACACTGGTCCAGTCTTGTTTAGACTGTGGAAGTCCTGTCTATGGTCCTGCATGTTGCAGATACTAGACCCCATACACCACTGTGGGGTCTGACTTGCAACTGGTGCCTTCCGGACTAGCCCTGTACTTAGCCTTCTCGCAGAAGTGGGGATTCCATCACTGCGAGTTTTGCGCCAGCAACAGCTGATATCTTATGCGCTCGTCATTCGCTGCATCCCAAAGCACCCTAATTATGGTTTCCTTTAACCAGACACGGAGTTCATCCTGTTGCAGCGGCGGACTCGCTGTGGGCTTACCATTGCTGTCAGCATTCAGTCACTCTTTTCTGAGCTCCAGCAATTCCCTTTGCCGCCTCTTTTCTCCACTCATGCATGTACCCCTCTTGGCCTCAACTCTGTCTTGATCTCTCAATCGATTCAAAGGATTCTGTTCCTCCGGTGGCTCTTCCCCACCAGTTCTACTGTCTCCTCAGTTCCTTTCAGGGTTCAAGTGTGATCTATACTGATGGCTCGATGGTTGCTGGCCGCACTGGTTTTGCTTAAACATATGCACGACACATGAAGCTTTGTTCCTTGCCAGATGGCTATAGTGTTTTTACCACAGAATTGGTAGCCATCTTGCGCGCATTGGACCATATCCGCTCCTACTCAAGACTATCCTTTGCTATCTGTAGTGACTCATTGAGCAGTTTGCACGCTATCGGCCAGTGCTTCCCTCGGCACCTGTTAATCATCGCTATCCAGGACTCCCTTTCTCTCCTTGCTGAACGTGGATGCTCAGTGATTCTCATTTGGACCACAGGCCATGTTGGGATTCCTGGCAATGAACTTGCCAATCGACTGGTTAAATTAGCTACTACCAGGCCATCTCTTGCTACTGGCATCCTGAAAATAGACCTTCGCTCGGCATTATGTCGTCAGGTTTTGGGCCGTTGGGATGCAGAATGGCACACTCTTTCTTTGCCGAACAAGCTCAGGGCGATTAAGGATTCTACAACTCCATGGCAGTCCTCCTTACGGGCCTCTTGTAAGGCCTCTTGTCATCCTATGCCGGCTCCGCTTCGGCCATACTCGGTTGACTCACAGTTATCTCCTCTGTCATAAGGACCCCCCCTCTCTGTTGTTGTGGATCGATGTTGACTGTGCCTCACATCTTATTGGGCTGTCCCAACTTAGCCACCCTTCAATGGACACTTAACTTTCCAGACTCGTTGCCCCTGGTGTCGGCTGACACTGCCTCAGTGGAAGATCTCGTTTTGTGTGTTATTCGTGATGGGGGGGTCTTTTATTGCTTTATTTAAGGGAGGGACCTTCCACCTTATCGGTGAGTGGAGTGGATGGCAAGCCCTTTTGCTCCCCCCTTTGCCCTGACTGGATTGGCTTCACTGGGCTTGGTGGTTCACCCTGGCCCTCTGCCATCCCTCTCCTTTCCTTATGGGGTCTGATATGTCTTTGGCATCGCTCTTGTCTCCTGTGCTTCTTCCTTCATGCCCCTGTCATTAGTCACTTTCTTTCTCCCGCTTCTTCTTCCGCACTTTTCATACCTTCCCTGTCAATCATTTTATGGACATTGTAGTTCCCTCTTGTGAATGGGATCTTATCAGATTTAGTTAATCTAAGGTCGGAGGTGCTGATGACCACGTAGTTTGGTCCCTTCTCCACCCAACTAACCACCCAATCTTTTGGTAGAGAAGCAGAGCATCGCAGATATTCATAGGTGCTTGTTAAATGTCTACAGAGACCTGGCAGTGAACAAGAGCATGGTAAGTTGTTGGCTGTCTATCATCATTGCAACAAGATTGCACAAACTTGCCTGATCCCTGCATGGCTGCCATATGCACACAGTTGTGACTCCTGTAGTGTTGAAATATGTGGACACTCTATTACCAAGTGATTGACAGATCATGAACACTCACCTCACTGTACAACTGAGAATCCCTGTTGGTAGTGCTGACACAATCATCCACCCTCGGGGGTTACTCAAAGGTGTTTTCCCACTGGGTTCCTCACTGACTAACAGAAGACCATAAAGAGCAATGAAGGGCTGTCTGTGTGGAGTTGCTTGCTCATTACGAGGCTGATCGTGACAATATTTTGTCAAACATTGTCACATGCAATGAAACGGGTTTGTCACTTCAAACCAGAACCCACAGAGTGTCGTCACCCCCCCCCCCTCCCCCTGTGGTTCTGGGGGTTAGAATAAGCCCGAGGTATACCTGCCTGTCGTAAGAGGCGACTAAAAGAAGTCTCACACGTTTCGGCCTCTATGTGATGGTCCCCTGTGTCGGGTTTGACCTCCATCTTTCTAAATTTTCCCGAAGAGCGAGCCAATTGGGGAAGGGCGCCTTACATGGTGCATCATGTCCATCGTGCATTGAGATCTTGCTCCCACTTACTCGCCTGTTTGCATTTCAGTACCGCTCATTCTCCATATCTTGGGAGAGGACACCTTCCTGGATGCGTTTTCCACCTTGCACTATGCAGTGTCACTTTCTGCGCTGACGATGACTGTGGACTCCTTAGCACCTGATATCCAGCATGGTAGCCAGTCTGTTGTGGTGGGGCCGCCATGTACCCTGTTGGCTGTAGCCCCCTGACAACACAGGGATCGCTCTGCTGATGCCTGCGCCGCTAACTCCCCACCTATGCCATGGAGTAGATGCCCATCTCCCTGGGGGATCGGGACTCCTGGCAATGGCCATCCTGCCAGGTGGTCCTTGCTGAGGCTGGGTGGGACACGTGGGGAGGGCCCCTAGTCAGAGTGGGTGGCATCAGGGCGGATGACACACCATGAAGCATTGTACATCATCTCTCGCTGGTGGTCAGCCACCAGCAGTCTCTAAGCAGGCAAAGTCTAATTTCAATGCTAATAAATATGACGCCAGATTGTTCCCCTCCCTGGCCACCCCATGGGAGGAATGCCAGGCTAAGGATGGCAGTGAAGCTTATTCACGCCGGTACCTTGTATGTACGAGAGTTGATGGGGAATCGTTCATATCCATGAAGCGCTTGTCCAAAATGCCCTCTGGTTCGGCCTTGATAAAAACAGCAACCTCTGCCCAGTGACGGGCATTACTCGCTTGTGACAAGTTGGGGGATGTTTCTGTTATTATCAGGGTCCAGGGTATTATCTTCCACAGGGATCTTCTTTTACAGTCCGATGATGAGCTGCGCGCCAACTTAGAGTGATGATGTGTCCATTTCGTTTGGCGTGTCCACCGGGGTCCAAGAGATAATCAGGTTGCCACCGGTGGCTTCATCTTAGCTTTCGAGGGTGATACATTACCCGAGAAGGTCAAGGTGATGGTCTACTGCTGTGATGTCAGGCCCTCCCCTGATGCGGTGCTTTAAGTGCTGGAAGTTCAACCATATGTCTTCCCGCTGTACTTCCAGCTTCATATGTCGAGATTGTGGTCGTCCATCCCATCCCAGTAGTCCACGTGCCTCGCCTCCCATCTGTGGCAACTTCAGGGAGCGCCATTCCCGTTGCTCACCGGACTGTACGATTCTACAGAAGAACAGGAAAATAATGGAATACAAGACCCTGGACTGACTGACCTACACTGAGGCAAAAACGAAATTTTAAAGGTTCCATCCTATGCATAGAGTGAGAGCTTAAATATTCTGAGTTTTAATGATCTAGTGACCTTACTGTCCTCCTCTGGTAGGAAACTTACATTCACAATAAAAGGATCTGAGGGCAAAAGACATCATAAAGGGCCCTGGCCACTGAATGTGGTTCACTAAAAAGCCAAATTTTTTCCTAAACTTCGTAATGTCTCTGTCGTTATGTATAAATAGACCCTCATTAATTAAAATTTTGTTATACGATGTGATATTAAGAGCAAGAAGATGCTGAGTGCCTTCTGAAGTAGCCATAAGCACATGTTAGAAACTATTGTCCTCCCATTGCAGTGCTTCAGTAGTTCCTTCTGTTAGATAAACATACAAAATATTGCCTCTTGAAAGGTCACTTGCATCTCATAACAGTACTAACATGCCAATAACTCCACTTAAAAAAAAAAAATTGTTCTGTGTCTGATCCTTTTGCCCTCCCTTCTTTCCTCCTTCTTCTCCTCGTAAATTACCAAGGTTGAAGTGTTTCAAGTCACTGGAGCATGTAGTGATTTCTTGATTTGCGGATATTTTTCAATTGTTTATATCATAGTACTCTTCAGGCTGTTTAACAGTAGTATGTTGCTGAAGTGCTATTTATGATTGTTCAGGAAACAAGATTACATTCTACTGTTTACTATGGTCCTACAGAATACAACAATCAAGCTGGTAGAACTAACGTCAATTTTTGCACTTTGATATGTTCTTTAGAATTTCATTCTCGCACCTCTCTAGTTTTGAATGTATATTTCATGATACTACCTTTTCTCCCCAGCCCCATTCCAACCCCTCTAATCTGCAGAGGCATGCACAGACATCTGTCCAAATTACTCATCAGAAATTATCAAGTTTTATGCCCAAGAGAGTGCCTTAGACTTTGACTGTATGAACACGAGGCGGCCAACTTTTCAGACTACATGAAGGGAGGAAAGTTAGCTCTAATAAGTGACGGCTTTTAAAATTACCATAGCTGGTTGTGATTAAAAAATTGACCTGTTAAAAGTCTTTTATATGTGTTGTAATAAAATCAGCTCACTTTTTTCTGTCCCAGTCAAATAATTTGTCTACCAATCTCTGAATTCAAGTGCAGATACATCCTCAAGAAAAGCTCATCCTATGGTAGGCCTGAGGTTTTTATAGATTTCGGTGTGTGGAACACAAATGTCATGATTAAAATTGTCTCCTAGCTCAGGGTTAAAAATGTAAGTTGGGACTTAATTTTTCACTCATATTGTTACTGTTAAAAATAGGATATGTACATTAATTGAACTTATCTAGTTTATTTGAGCTTTCCTTGCCTTACTCCTGTAGCAGCCAGCAAAAATCTGTCAATGTAGCAGTAGTCCACCATCCCTGTAATACTGATACACGAGAGGAATGTCCTGGCAGAACGGCTTGCTGCACTGCTCAGTGAGTGGACCACAGTTCTCTGGGAATACACCAAGGTGGGAGTAAAGGAAGGGCATCAACAGGGTTATGTGACAGCCAGTGACAACAGTGTCATACATGCAGCTGCTCGGGGGTTAGTGTGGACTCAGAAGTGAGCGTCCCCAACAGCTGGTGGGTCTGTGGACCAAGGAATATCCCCTTTGTGATCTTCTCTCCGCTGAGTCTTTTGTAAATACTGAAATGCTACTTCATTCCTATGTACAGCCTTGACAAGTGCTGTTATGGGTCCCCAGTTAATGCGCAGTGGTGGGAGAACAATTTGGCTCAGAATCACTAGAGGTTCTTTGGCAGTATGTTTTGACTTGGACACCAGAGCTGTTCGTGGAGGCTATTCTCTCTATGTGTAGTGTTTTTCTCTTGCATGACTGCCAACCCACACATGTATCAGTAGTACTTAGTGTAACTCCCTTGCAGAGTCAACAGCATCACAGTGACTTTGAAATACCTGCATACCAGCCATTCATGCTTATTGTAACAGTTTACAATTGATTTCGTATTTCATTACTAGTGTGTAACACTACTGCCTTCAGAGCTGTTTTCGAGCAATCTATGAAGAATTTCACCTGTCTGGTTTGTATGTAATGTCCAGGTCTTCCAGCAAACCATCAGTCTCATTGCAGAATGTAATGTCACCTTCAGCACTAAAATGGTCCTCAAGTTTTTTCTGACACTGTCAGCAAGGAGATTTCACTGCCGCAGTTGTGATGCAGTCATTTCCGCTTTATGTTTTGGAAGATGTAAATTCCTAGTCAGAGCACCATGTACACATTGTGTGGTTCTCCAGATGATGATGATGACGATAGTGTAAATATAGGGACAGTGTCAGTGGTGGATAATTATATTTTTGGGCTGTACATTTCGATTCACTGTCATGACTATCAATACTCGAAGGTGGTACGTGTGGAGAAACAGAAACTGGCAATCCTTTGCCATTTGCCACAAGGCAAACAGCAGATGGAATGCCAGGGTTTTGAATATTCCTCTTCCTCTTAGTAATGCATCTTTTTCTCAAGGGAGACACCATGCAATAATAGCAATATAATGCATGATTTGTGGGTTATCGCTAAATAGAAGGCACACCAAACTTCACTGAGACATTTTTGCCATGCACCCAAGTAGTCATTGTAGAGAAACACGAGGTGCAGTGGTCCTGTGGTGCCCACAATTTATCTTGGTCTCCAACTCGACATCCGAAATACAAGGCACGTACTGGTTTCATTACTTTAGTCAGTAGTTGCCTACTTGAACCACAAATAACATCTGCACAAATGTCGTCAGGCCTGTTGCTACAGCTGTGGGGCATTTTTGTGAAAGCATAAATGCACAGAATACTACATTTCTTAAATTTCAATACTGGTATTTCACTTCACTTACATTCATCACCATGACGCTCATTCCAGTAACAGCTGAAGTTCCACAGCACCTGTGACTAACAACGATTAAAATTGCGTCTTGTTTCTACATTTGAGAATGCTCACATAACTGAATAGTGCACACATGAGTCATGATGTAAATCACTGTTGACAAATTGTATTGGAAGTGTCCACATCACTCGCGTGTGGTAGAGACTACATGCCTTTGCCTGTACCTCTTATAAGGTCCCACAAGTGTGACAGTGAAATGTAAACACTTCATTTACTTGTAACCCCGAGGTAGGAGACAATTTTGACCCTGATATTCATGTTTATCGCATCGAAATCTACAAGGCATGTCTACTTGAATGTCTGGGGGGAAAAAAAACCATTGCTAATTACAACAACTAAACACAGTCAACATGCAGCAAAATATGTCAAAGGCTTTAGGAAAAAACTGTGCAATACTTCATAACAACAAATTGTATTTTGATGAGGAGTTTGATGTCACAACTGTTTACATTCCTAACAGATCATGGGAGAATGTTGAGAATGGTGGTTTGTGAGAAGTGTTACTTTCAAAGTAAATTTCATTTTATGCAAGATGAATTATGTTGTGTGTGAGAATGTGTGATGAATTTCTTAAATCATGGAGCATTTGACTCTCATTCAAAACTTAACACTTTAAGGACCAGCCACATAGAACAATTTTGGGTACAGAAGACCAGGCATTTATGCCATTATTTAAAATTTTACTGGAACATTTGCATTTGATATATCGTAATGGGTAAAACATGCTAAAAAAGCGCAAGCTTCGAGGTTAGTTTTTCATATTTGTTTTAGTTCTTTGGTAGATTACAAATTATCCACTAATGGTGGCAAAAAGTGTAATTATCCTTAAAATTAAAAAAAAAGTGTGAAGCAAGTTCTTGAGCAGTTACACATGTAATTGGCTTTTCTGTGGAAATGTCGAAGTGCACTGGAATGCAGAGAGATACGTTGCATTCAGACCAATATCAGTTTGCTTGTTTTGCCAGTGGACTGTCTCTTCTCCTCGAAACCATGCTGTTACTGACAAAAGTACATGGTGCAGTGCAATCTAAACTTCAGTTCTTTGGGAGCTAACATGTTGTATTTGCTGGAATTCGTATTTGTACTTTCGCAATACGAAAATATGCAGTGTACAGGGTCACCACGCATCAAAGATCTTTCTAGAATGTGTTACTTTTCCTGGGTCTTGTTCTCTAAAGTGCCAGGAAGGTATACTCCAGTATATAAAACCTTTACTGTTCAAAGGAGTGATAAGTTTTACAGCTCTGACGGAAAATATGTTTTCACTTAATGTGGAAAAAAATGTTCTTTCACTTGAGGTATAGTGTATTTCCATGTGGACAAAATTGTATTTTTAGCCGAGACATCTGGGAATTTTTTTCTTGTCTGTTTATACACCCAGAAAAAAGTGAGTCTGCTTATACACCCGGAAAAGGTTGAAAATTTTTGGACCATAATTAGTCCACTAGTCTGCAGAAGGAGCAGCCGTACATTAACATTTTACTTGTAATTGCTGTTCCTCACACATAAAGCAAGGCAGATGATAACAGTAACTCGTTTGTGTTGTGTGACGATTGTGTAGCAACACGGGCAGTATTTAGGCACATGAAACAGCACACAAACTTTTCCGCAGTTTTATCAGTACAAACATAAATGCATTCGTATAACCCATTCATGCAAAAAAAGAAAAAAATTGGTCATGGACATACTCCTTCAGTAAATTGTGAGCTGTTAACTCTACACTCATTGCTCATTAGGGATAAGTTGGAATTATTTAATTGTGCTGTGGCCATTGTCCTAGATTTTGAACTAATCGTACTGTCCTAGATGCAAACATGTTGGGACAATCGATCCAAGGTAAGTATGGGCAGGACAGGCTTCCTTGAATTCTTATGCATATATTAAGGCTTACTGACCTATGGTCACTGGATGCCACATGGCTGTTATTCCACCCACATGTGACTTCAACATTGACTTTCTCACTCAAATTATAAACAAGGCGACATTGTTCAATCTTGTAAAATCTTATAATTTGCATAGACTTAAGAGTCTGTGAGAACAACATCTACACCCAAGATGGCCCTATACCAAATTCTTGTAAATAGAAATAAACTTAGATGTGAACAAGTATCGGCTTATCACAGTTTCTCATCCTGCTTCTCTAAAGTATTTAAAAAACTGTGTACAGTAGAGTTATGGGCTTAGTTAACAAAAAAAATGCAGTACTGAGTATATCTCAGCATCGGTTTGGAGACAAGAAATCTACACTAATGACTGTATGTGACTGCATTAACACAGTACTATCTTTTGGGTGTGAAACAACTCACTACAGGCATATTTTTAGGTCTGTCAAAGGCATTTGAAACAGTGGAGCTTAAAAATTGAACATTATGTCATCAGAGGACTGACAAACAAATCTAGATTGCTTTGTTCCCAAGCAGTTGCTTACAGAAGGTCAGTATGATGTATAAAAAGACTATGTCCACAACTTCCACATTGCACAAAAACATAAACTCCTCTCAACCACCTACACCAGTTAATAAGCAACCAATTAAAACTAACATCCAGAACTCAGATTCTTGAATCTGTGGGTACAACATAATTTGAAATGGAATAAACACATTGATCAGTTACATAGTAAAATAAGTGTTGGTGCCTTGAGTTTACTGCAAGAATGTACTTGTCAGAAAGCAAAGTGCATTCTGTGCGTACATGCAGGCTCACATAGGATATATGACGTGTTATTGTGTGGTAATTCACCAACTGTCATTAGCACATGTAGAATCCAGATAAGATCCATTAACTTCATTAATGGGAGCAAAATTAGAGAGTATCAAATCCATTTTCGGAAGACAGGAGATACTAACATTATGTAACATATATATTTTTGGGACATGGAGGGGGGGGGGGGGGGGGGGCAGAGCAGTTGGTATGGTATGGTATGGTAAGGTCTGAATACAGACTAAAGAAAAAAAATTATAAACATTATACTAGAATAAACTCCAACTTCCATGTGTTACATGCTAATGCACAGCACATGTGTCTTAAGCTTTTCAATAAGTTCCCCACAAGTATAATGTCTGTTGAAGGCCGCACACAGTTTGTCAAAGTCATGAAGTATTATTTGTTGTCACTGTTTTCACTCTAAAAGAATACCTATAACAGTGAATGTGCTGGTTGTGATTAGGTGCAGCACATGGATTATTCACTGCATCAAATCTTATATAAACCTGTCACAGCGTATCGTAAATCACAATCTACCCAGTGTAAATATCAACATATTTTGTCTAGCACCTGTATCACACTGTGTAATGACAGGTCACTTGGAACAAACAGGCAAATAAATAAAGTAGGGTCAAATTTATTGAACTGAGAGTAATACCTTATCTGGTGTTGTGCTATAAATGTCATAGATATTGTCATCACGGCAGAATGGCAAGATGTATTGGAAAAACATCATATGACAAATGCAGAAAAAGTGTCTGTGAAGGAGGATCATCATGTTAAATGCCAGACTTCTGTATAAACTGCTTAGGTAACCACCCTCTTTGTAGCAGGAACTGCCCTTTGTAGAAGAAAATGAAATTCAAGGAAAAGGGACCAAGAGAATTTTTGTAATCAGAGGCAAAATAATAATAATAATAATAATAAACCCCATGGAGGCCCGGGAAAAGATTAGGCCTCCGGTATGTTCTGCCAGTCGTAAAAGGCGACGAAAAGAACAAACCACTAATAGGGCTAACCCCCCTTTTAGTGTGATTAGTTGGTTCAGGACAGAACTAAAGAAGCCTCGGACAAGCGCCGTCATGGTCGGGGACGACGCTTGAACCCTATGCCCGCCCACAATGGTAACGACACTGCTAGCCAACTGGAAAATGATTCAAATCCAAATAGAGGTGTTTTGCAGGATATGCTTCCTGCAACCACCCTGGAAGGAAAACAAAGACAGAGGATGAGATGGTCAGATGAAGTTAATCGACACCTCATGTTCTGTTATTACCAAGCAACAAACCTAGGAACCAACACAACTGGATACAGATCACAAGTATACACAACATTTATTACCAGATACCCAGAATTAAAATTTTTAACAGAACAACGACTAGCTGATCAGATCCGTGTAATAATCAAAAATAACAGGATACCCCAGTCAGAGTTAGAAAACATCAAACAACAAGTACAACAAATACTGGAACAAAATAATGTGCAATCAGAAGAAGAAGAAAATACAGTAATGGACTCAAACATCCCAGAGCAAACAAACAAAGAACATGCACCACTTAAACAGTCAGAGGAAAACGAAATCTTAAGACAGCCACCAGAACAAGCACAAATAGAACACGAAGTGACACACATGTTAGATATAGAAGAAAAATTTCAGCTGACATATATAGAATACAAAGACACAAATACAGACATTAGACCATTCTTGCATAGACCGCCAAATAACCCACAAGTCGAAACAATAATAAAAACTATCAACACAATCATACACAACAAAATAAATGAAAACACAACTATGGAAGAGTTACAACTACTGGTTTATATTGGAGCACTCACTACACTAAATATACACACTAGGCAGAGATCAGAACCAACCAACACACAGAAGAAACCCACAAAACCAGCATGGCAACACAGGCTACAGATCAGAATAGAAAAACTGAGAAAAGACATCGGACAGCTAACACAATTTATAAGAAATGAAATGTCAGAAAAAAAACGAAAAAGGTTAGGTAAAATCTCACAACAAGAAGCGATAGAGCAATTAGATGAAAAGAAGCAGAAATTACAAGCATTGGCCAAACGACTTAGAAGATACAAAAAAAGTGAAAATAGAAGGAAACAAAACCAAACATTCAACACAAACCAAAAGAAATTTTACCAGACAATAGATAACACACACATTAAAATAGACAATCCACCAAACATAACAGACATGGAACACTTCTGGAGCAACATATGGTCAAACCTGGTACAATATAACAGGCATGCACGGTGGATACAAGCAGAAACAGATACGTACAAGATGATACCACAAATGCCTGAAGTGATAATTTTGCAACATGAAGTCACCCAAGCAATTAATTCTACTCACAATTGGAAAGCCCCTGGAAAAGATAAAATAGCAAATTTCTGGCTAAAGAAATTCAGCTCAACACATTCACATCTAACTAAATTATTTAACAGTTACATTGCAGACCCATACACATTCCCTGATACACTTACACATGGCATAACTTATCTGAAACCTAAAGATCAAGCAGACACAGCAAACCCAGCTAAATATCGCCCTATAACATGGCTACCAACAATATACAAAATATTAACTTCAGTCATTACATAGAAATTAATGACACATACAACGCAGAACAAAATTATAAATGAAGAACAAAAAGGCTGTTGCAAAGGAGCACGAGGATGTAAAGAGCAACTGATAATAGATGCAGAGGTGACATATCAAGCTAAAACTAAACAAAGGTCGCTACACTATGCATACATTGATTACCAAAAAGCTTTTGATAGTGTACCCCACTCATGGTTACTGCAAATATTGGAAATATACAAAGTAGATCCTAAATTGATACAGTTCCTAAACATAGTAATGAAAAATTGGAAAACCACACTTAATATCCAAACAAATTCAAATAATATCACATCACAGCCAATACAATTAAGCGTGGAATATATCAAGGAGACTCATTAAGTCCTTTCTGGTTCTGCCTTGCTCTGAACCCACTATCCAACATGCTAAATAATACAAATTATGGATACAATATTACTGGAACATACCCACACAAAATCACACATCTGCTATACATGGATGATCTAAAACTACTGGCAGCAACAAATCAACAACTCAACCAATTACTAAAGATAACAGAAGTATTCAGCAATGATATAAATATGGCTTTTGGAACAGACAAATGTAAGAAAAATAGCATAGTCAAGGGAAAACACACTAAACAAGAAGATTACGTATTGGATAACCACAGCGACTGCATAGAAGCGATGGAAAAAACAGATGCCTATAAATATCTAGGATACAGACAAAAAATAGGAATAGATAATACAAATATTAAAGAAGAACTAAAAGAAAAATATAGACAAAGACTAACAAAAATACTGAAAACAGAATTGACAGCAAGAAACAAGACAAAAGCTATAAATACTTATGCTATACCAATATTGACCTACTCATTTGGAGTAGTGAAATGGAGTAACACAGACCTAGAAACACTCAATACACTTACACGATCACAATGCCACAAATATAGAATACATCACATACATTCAGCAACTGAAAGATTCACATTAAGCAGAAAGGAAGGAGGAAGGGGATTTATCGACATAAAAAACCTACATTATGGACAGGTAGACAATTTAAGAAAATTCTTTATAGAACGAGCAGAAACTAGCAAAATACACAAAGCAGTCACTCATATAAATACATCGGCTACACCACTGCAATTTCATAACCACTTCTACAACCCTTTAGATCACATAACATCAACAGATACGAAGAAAGTAAATTGGAAAAAGAAAGCACTACATGGCAAGCACCCGTATCATCTAACACAGCCACACATCGATCAAGACGCATCCAACACATGGCTAAGAAAAGGCAATATATACAGTGAGACGGAAGGATTCATGATTGCAATACAGGATCAAACAATAAACACCAGATATTACAGCAAGCATATTATTAAAGATCCCAATACCACAACAGATAAATGCAGACTTTGCAAACAACAAATAGAAACAGTAGATCACATCACAAGTGGATGTACAATACTAGCAAATACAGAATACCCCATAAGACATGACAATGTAGCAAAAATAATACATCAGCAGCTTGCCTTACAACATAAACTTATAAAACAACATGTTCCCACATACAAGTATGCACCACAAAATGTACTGGAGAACGATGAATACAAATTATACTGGAACAGAACCATTATAACAGATAAAACAACAACACATAACAAACCTGACATCATACTCACCAATAAAAAGAAGAAATTAACACAACTAGTCGAAATATCCATACCCAATACAACAAATATACAAAAGAAAACAGGCGAAAAAATTGAAAAATATATCCAACTGGCTGAGGAAGTCAAGGACATGTGGCATCAGGATAAACTTGACATTATACCAATTATACTATCAACTACAGGAGTCATACCACACAATATCCACCAGTACGTCAATGCAATACAGCTACGTCCAAACTTATATATACAACTACAGAAATCTGTAATTATTGACACTTGTTCAATTACCCGAAAGTTCCTAAATGCAATGTAACATATACTGTACAGTTAAAAGGAAGTCACGCTTGATGAAGGTCCGCGTCACTTTCCATTTTTAACCAGACTTAACGTCTGAGAAAGTATAGAAATAATAATAATACTCTGCAATGTCACATTGTCTCAGCTTAATGTGTGTCAACTATGAGAGAAGAAAGTCAAAGTCAGTGCTGCCATGAAAACACAGGCAGCAGACAAGGTGTAAATGTATGTGCAATACTGCCCATGTTATTAATTCTGTAACTACTACACCAGTTCCAGCAGAGGTTTGCTACCAAGCTGCAAAGACAACCATAAATGACAAAGCATTACAGCTCACCACACACCATCAAGTCATAGCTGTTCTGATTTACACGACATCAAGAATAACTGTGTTCTCCCTGTATCTGCCATTTCAGGAAATTTAGTACAGTGAGTCCCTTGAGGATGTCATTTGCAAACTTCCCTTACTTTCATGCATCATGTGCAATGGGGCTCTGCGTACGCAGACGTAGAGTATTGGATGATTCGTGTTGTCAAATGATATGTGCCACTTCAGTACATGGAAAACATTTCAGCACTGTAAACATATCATCCACAGACTTTAACTTGTCAGTTTGATGTCATCCATTAACTGATACTGTCCATTAAGAAATGGTAGAGTGTTTGCATTCAGGTGGCCATTTTCCATTTGGGTCTATCAGCATCTATCACGAGGCCAAGTGAATGGTTAAATAAAGCCAGCATGCCCCTTTACAGCAACCAGGTTGTATTCCAACATGAATACAACACATATGACATGTAACTACCATTATTAGCAGGGATGCTGATGTCATACCAAAGATGTGATCAGGAACAGTCAAGCAGTGCTGCAGAAGGTCCAGCATAATTTGTCTACTGACAATCTTGCAGCTTTTCATATTACCTCAGGAAGAGTGCAGTTCATTATCAAAGAGAGGGGAAAAAAAAGAAAGAGAAACAGAAATGAAAATAATTTTAAATGTATTACACTTTTCACACCACCCACCAGTAAGGGTATGGGAGTCAATAAGGAGGATCAGTGGACAAGGTGAGACAAGTGTTGCAGTGGCCACATAGGAAATATGCTGAAGTGCTTCAAAGAAATTACATTTAATGCCAATGAAGATCCCACATTCCAATGCAGATGGCAGTTAGCCAAGAGGACATAGATTTTCAGTACCACCAGCACTGAAGAGTACAACCACCCCTTTCTTCCTTTCCCCCCCCCCCCCCCCCGTCTTCCTTTTTTTCTTCTCCCTCCCTATTTTTTGTCCCCCCCCCCCTGCTCCCCTCACCCCCCAAGCTACATTGATAAGCCAAAACATTTAAAACATTTTAACCACAGCTCACCACAACATTGGATGCCACCTAGTGGCATTACAGGCATATGACATGGTAACAAAAGTGTGTAAGTACAGGAGACATGGACGGGGGACCACCCTAGGGAAGATGATATCTGCAAATGGGGAAATCCATTGAGATAGCGGTTTTGGCAAAGGGTAGGTTATTATTACGCAGAGCCTGTGAATGAGTATCTAAAAAATGGCGAAACTGGTCGAATGCTCATGTGATACTGTCGTGAGCATCTACGGAAAGAGTTAGAAGGATAGTGAAACTACAACTAGGTGCTAAATGGTGGATGTCCACAACTCTCCACAGAATGTGGGGTTTGGAGGCGTGTCTGATCTATAAAGTAGGATAGATTATGATGATGTATGGCATCTCTGCACAATGCGGGTGCACACACAGCTGTTTCAGAGCAGACCATGCATTATACATTGTTGAACATGAAGCTCCGTGGCAATTACAATTGCAGTAGGCACGAGACCAATGGTATTTGATCATCGATCAAACGAAATGTGTCAGCTCTTTGGGTAAATCATCTTTTTCCTACAGTAGGTTAACGGTCATCACAAATGCTTTCATTGAGCTGAACGGTGGCGCGAAACATGCAGTGCATCACGGAGCAGTATTATGCTATGGGAGACAATCTCCTGTACTTGCCAGGGACTTGTGGTAGTAATCGAAGACATACTGACATCTACAAACTACCTGCATCCTGTCATGCTTCATGTCTTTCCTGATGGCGATATATTTCAGCAGTATAATTTTCCATGTCTTGGAGCCAGAACTGTGTTGCAGTGGTTTGAGGAGCATTATAGTGAATTTACCCTGATGTCTTGGCAACCAAATTTGCCTTGTGTAAATCCTATGGAAACCATCTGGGTCACTATCGGGCATCATCATCACGTGCACAAATCAGTGGCCTGTTATTTAAATGAACTGCATGACCTGTGACTTTGTATAGACATTTAATGGCACATACTTCCACAAACCACCAACAAACCGTCAGATCTCTGATGTGCAGAATCAGTGATGTATTTCATTCCAGAGTCAGACAAAGAAGTTATAAGCAGGTGTTCATAATGTTTGGCTCATCAGTGTATAGTATGCATTACCTGTGGCTTGCAATATGACACCAAGGCCGAACTGTATAAGGAGATGATGTGACATTTGAATATTTGAGTTGGAAAACTCCTTCTTAATGCTTGTTAACATAATCTGGTCTGAGGGCAATACACAGGCTCTTCGAGAGAAGCAGTCATAATCCCCTCCTGATATCCTGAAAGGGTCATACCAGCTGAGGTAATTATTGCAATGTAACACTTACCAGTTAAATAGGGATGACATTATAATGGATCATCAACAGCTGTTTAGCATACACTCTAGAAACAAGAAAACTCACCAGACACCTTTAGTGCACTTTTCTGTACGTACCACTCTACACTCGACAATCTAAAAACCCCTGAGGCAGTGATACAATAGCCATTTTTTGCATAGATGATACTTCATGGGGATGTATTGTCATCATACCCAGAAATCAATTCAAAGTCTGAAAGCAGAGGTGTCAGTGAAGTACAACACTAACCACAAAAAGTGTTTTTATTATGGACACCAACATACAAGCAGAACAAAGGAGTTTTCTGAATGAAGAATGCTAGTATTTAAACAAACGTTACATAGTCAAGAACTTGCAGCCACTATAAATGCAAGAAACTTCAAGGACCTTCTAGAAATAAAATAACAAATACAGTATTTTCTGGTGATTTGATTTGAATGGGCGACCCATAGCATGCCAGCTAGCACTGCAAATTGGAAGTCTGCATTATTCCATCTCCTAGAGAAACAGTGATTCACCATTTCAGGAGGAGCTGACTGGAGCTTAGTAGATCTAGTGCTTATCAGTGGTCTTCTGTTTGTCAGTGCTGGAAGAACCTCACATTCGGGTCATTTTTTCATCCTCTGGTGAGGTAGCCCCTCCCATCAAAGATTTACAGTAATTGAGTGAGCCTACAGTTCCATTGAACAAAAAGCCCCCCCTCTTTGGTCTCTACCTCATGACTTTAGTTGGACTTCATACTGAGAACGTGGGCAATGTCTCAGTGCTTTTGACTGATTGGTGAAAGTTCATAATACTCAGTTTGTATGTAACATCCGACAATCGATGAAGGATATGATACAACCTGAAGTAGCATTTTAATACTTTTTCCGATAGTCTCATATTCTGCACAGGGGTAAAAATCCGTATGAAGTCTCTTTGGCTGTATCTCACTGGCCAGTGCTTGGTGTTATATATCTTAGGCAATTAACCTGTAAGAAGACTGCACTGACCAATAAATATAAACAAGCTGAAAATAATTTTAATCAAAGTTAGGCATTCCAAGTAAGAGTTAAATGAGTTTGCAATGATTTCTGGCTTGCACTAAAATTTTGACTGTCGAAAAACCACAAAATTTTTAACTTTTTTTCAGTTTCTCGCTTATGACTCAAAAAGATACATCCTACAGAAAATTCCCAAGACATTGAAATGAAAGAGTATAAAATTTTGTGTAGAATGGCACACTTAAAAATTAAAATTGTTTTAGCCACAATCAATCATCAAAGGTTGACAATTTTTACCAACTAGCTGGAAAAGTGGGTGATGCTCATGTTCCAACGTCTTTGATTCAAAAAAAGCTACTCCAAATGAAAAGTATCATCCAGATGGAAGTTGTAAATCATTCAGTTCTGCTTAAAAAGGGTTCCTAAATTTTAAATTCACTCACTCTTTTGCAAAGATACAAATAAAAATGTGGAAGTAATATTTGTAGTTCTTGAATCCTGCTAAGATTTTTTCATGAAGTCAAATTACTTTTGAATCCAAATCATCTACATTCGTCAATATTTTCATATGGTTTCAGCACTTCAACAGTTCATTGAAGCTGAGAGAACTGGGGGTTGGGAGCTGCAAACTATCAGGCATAAAGAATGTGATACCTTACTTTTACACAAGTGGCCATTTTAACTATGCCAATTCTGGTGAAATTTACTTGGAGGAACATGATAAAAAAAACACACTCCTTTCAAAGACAAGTACTTTGTTGTCATCAGATGAACCAAAAAAAAAAAAAAAAATACAGATTAGGGTTACGGTCAGACGTGACTATTGAACAGGTTCTCATGATGGTTATATCCTCATGTGGGGCTTGACACGAGAATGGGGGATTATATGTGGAACTGCGGCTTGGTGGACTGCTGGAACGTCAACAGCAGTGATATTACACACCAAATTGTAGAATTCTGTGGTGTTCTGTAAACTCATCAAAACAACATATTGATGTCACAGGTTCTTGGCTGAAGAGGGACAAAACCGATGTGGAGAAATTCTGGGGACAAAGGCATGGAAAAAAAAAAAATTAATTCTTTTTGCCGACGATGGAATAATGAGCAAGACAAGAAAATTGGACCAATTTAAACTTTTCAGCCTACTCCATGTTAAAATCACAACAGTGCAGACTTCGTCAATGGTGGTGGGTTACTCTAACACCAAGTTGCATGAAAAACTGATGAAGTGTTTTCCATCATCCTGGAAAAGTACGTGAACTACATCAAGAAAACATTTTAGGTCCAATTGTACCACAGTGGTTGTTGGATACCCTGAAGAGGGAGCTGAGAAAAGCATAAAAATCTATTGTATGTGCCCAAAGAGAGCTAGGTCATCTGCTTCTCCTGTATTTTATAAGACAATGTCACCAATTACAACAAAATAATGTGTCTTACTAAATGAGCTTGTTGGGACAGCCATAGAAATGTTGAAACAGGTAACTCAACGTCTTCATTGGTGGGAAAGATACTGATTTTTCGGTCCTTCTGACTGACGATATGGCTGATGGTAGTGAGCATGGAGAATCCTCTTGAATACTGTGCTTTGAAGCCTGGAAAAGGCAACCAAGGGACATTAATTTACTCCACCATCAGTTCTGAGCTCTCAGAAGAAGTCAAAAACATGTTTCTTCTTCTTCTGCCTTCAGTGGCAGTGACACCACCACTACATTTTCCAACAGGGAAAAAATCAAATTTATAAACATATTTCAAAAGAACACAAAAGTCCAATATGTTACATCCACATCAGACATAATGGATCACAAGGTCACTCCTGTTAAGGTCACTGAGGCACATATGTAGTTTAATGAAATTTGTCTGCCGCTGTTGCTGAGAGGAAAAAAAAAAAAAAAAAAAACAACTGTCAGTTTGGCATGTTTGCCTACTACTGAAGCTGCCACTAGCCAGCACGCTGTCAGGGTCTCCATCAGGTTCAGGTCTGGAGGAACAATCAACTGGATAAACTGAAACGAGAATGCAAGACCACAAAAAACAGTATGATCCCCATCGCAACCACCAGTGCTCCAGTAACTGCTCAACACAATATCTTGTGTATGCAAGAAGATATACCATGCAGCCTGTTCCTGTAGGAAAGTGTCCATAATATGCCTGGCTACATGCAGTGATTGCAAGGGGCTTTCGTGACTTAACTCTCTAACAGAAGATTGACATCTTCCTTAATTCAAAAAAGTTTGACAGTGAGATTGACATCACCAAGGAGGAAACGGCATTTCGTTCCCAGGACCATGTCCCCAGAATACAGAAAAAAACAGCAAAAAATAAATTATAAATGAGTATAAATACAGAACAATGATTGGTAAATGAATATTTGTATAAAGTTTATCCCACATCAGTTTTATTCTGTAACTGAAATATTTTTCCATTAATAAAATCTTTCGTTTGATATGTTATTTTTCCATTTTTAAACCTGTTTATTATCATCTTGGACTGGCACGGTAATTGATTAATATGTATACATAGAGCTAACTACCCAGGTAGGTAAGTAGTTAGGTACCTAACTAATTTGCCCCTAAATTTGAATATTTGGATGAATGTGGATGATACGGGGTTCAAAAGTAATTTGACTTCACAAATAGACGTAGCATGTATTTAGAATATTTTCACATTTTTATTTGTATCTTTGCAAATGAGTTAGTGAATTATAACATTTTAGTAGCCATTTTTGACTACATGCATTGGATCATGAACATAACTCACTTTTCCACCAAGTCGATAAAAATTACTGATCTTCAGTTATCAATTTTAGCTGAATGGTTAAGCCAATTTCAGTTTTTAAGTATGTATTCTCCACAAAATTTTATTTGCTTTCATTTTGGTGTCTTGAGAATTTTCTGTAGGATGTTCTGTTTTTGAGTTATAAGCAAGAGACTGAAAAAAATAGTAGTCTAAAAATTTCATGGTTTTTTGGTCCTCAAGAGTTAAACAAAAGCCATAAATCATCGCATTCTCATTTAACTCTTATTTGGGATGCCTGATATTGATTAAAAGTATTTCCAGATTGGCCAGCAAAAGTCTGTTTTGCCCACACCAATAGTACTCAGTTCTCTTGGGTGTCTAGAGACATGCACATTTGGTCTTGGTCTTTCATGTAGTCATCCTGAGTATCATCTGATAGAAATGGGAACCGTGTACCCATTGCCATATCGTCCTCGTGATCATGTAGCAGAAGATTGGTGTGAAGGATGTAGTGTCTTGCTTTACTGTGTTACATATGAATGTCATGGTGGGTACTATTGTATCCCAATTTCTCACTTTAACATCAACATATAAGAGTATATCTGCCAACATATTTTGAAAGCTTTCTATGAGGTCATTTGTTTGTGGATGGTAGGCAGTTGTCATCCTGTGAGAGTTATCACATTGTGAAATTACTTCTGATACTAGACTCAACGGAAAAACTTTTCCAGCCATCATAGATCATCATACAGGGTTCTTCGTGCTTCAGGATGATTTCTTGTACCATAAACCTAGCAATTTCCAAAGTTGAGGTAGTTGGCACAGCTGTGGTGACAGTATAGTGGGTGATGTAGTATGTGCAGATTACTATAAATCAATTGTGGTTTATTGGCCTCAGGATTCTCTCCAAGAAGTTGATTCTTATCCAGTGGAATGGCTCACCTGCATCTGTATTTGGTGTCAGATGTCCTGAAGGTAATTTTGGGATGTGCTTCCACCACTGGCACTCCTTATAGTGGCTCACATAGCTTGTAATGGGTAAGTAGAGACTTGGTCAGTGATACTTGTGTAGAGCCGTCACAAATCCCAGGTGGCCAGATGTTGGAGTGTTATGGAATAATATCAGGATAGCTGGCCTTAGATGTGCTGGGATGATGAGCAACCATTTTCACCTCATTGGATCATGGTTCCTTTTACATAATGTTCCATTTATTAATTGGAATTCTCCTTTGGTCAGTTCCTTCCTCCTCCTCCAAGGCTTCTGTGGTTTTCAGCACTGCTGGATCTTACCTCTGTGTAGCAGCAATGTTATTTAATGCAGCGATGACAAAGATTTCTTCCATACTGCACTGTTCCATCTAAGGATTCATTGAAAGTCAGTTGACTTCATTATGTTTCCATCTGCTGTGATGTCATTCTCATGAAGTCTTAAGTGTCCATCTTGCCAGTCGACCTGACACATCCTTCAGGCTAATCAGACAGTGTAGACAATAGTGGTCCGTCACAACAATAAATGGTTTGCCAAATAAAGATGACTGAAACTTGTTGATAGCCCAAAAAACTACAAGAAAAATCTTTCTCAGTTGTAGTGTATCCCTGCAGCAGTCATTGCAAGGGACATTCCTTGGTAGAAAAGTGCTTTACAAATTGCTGGTAGTACGTGCAAATCCAAAGAAAATGACTTACAATATGAATGTGCTCAGGAGACTTTAGCAATCAGGCAGATGTCTGCAGTCTGAAGACTCTTCAGCATGGTTGTCATGTGGCCTAGATGTTCTGGAAATGTCTGGAAAATTGACAGTAGTATCCAGATAGCAAAGACATGTCATCCATTTGTAATATCAAAGCAAATTGTCGTCCATCGTGAACTTGAAAGTGGCTGGAGGGTTGTGTAGTCGAAGTAGCATGACTTTTAACGCACAGAGGCCATCTTTTTCCTGCCAGCCTCATCAACCTTGATTTGTCAATAGCTTGTCTGCATGTCCATAGTTGAGACACACTTTTCTCCTTGCAACAAGCAGTCTTGTGTGCCATCAGTGTGCAGCAGTTGTTGGTATAACTACCCCCCCCCCCCCCCCCCCCCCCCCATGATCTTGCAACATCTTCACTTCTTCCTTCTGGGTTACCTGTCGTTCAGCTTTCCACATCTGATATGAACACTGGCTAATTGGTGGCTGATCCCCAATCTTGATACAGTGTTGTACCATGGGCCACATTGTGTGTCTTTTCACTTCTTTAGAATTCAAAACATGATGCAGAATGGGTAACACTGGCAAATATTGTTCCTCAGATCAGATTCTATTGGCATTTCAGTAATAGTGTCGTGCTGTGCATTGTCTGTAGTTGTAGCAGAACACGATTCCTCCTCAGTGGCACTAAGCTGCCCTTTCTGGACTGAATTTGGGTGTCCCTATCTTTTGTGAGCCTGAGGATTTTTTTGTATTTACCAAAAGCTTCAAAGTTTAACTGAGCATCTAGATTGATAACTGGAACTTGTTTCATCGATGACAGCAGGATAACATTTTCAGTGGTAAACAACCATCCAGAGCAGTGTTTGATATGTGTGCCTGTTGGAATAGCTTCATAAATCTGGACCTCTGATTTTACACAGTCTATTACTGCTTGTGATTTATGCAAGAAACCATCCAAGAATAACATGATTACATTCTATTGAAGCGACATATTCGAAGGACTGTGTTCTGTCATTGATAGTTATTCTTGCAGTTCCTGTTCTTGTCAACTTAATGTATTTCACACTTGCTACCTCCAGCGCTATTGCTTTCATATCAAAAAATCTTGTCTTCTTCTACTGACAGTGATAAGAATTCAACATTAGAGAAAAAAAGAAGTCCCTGAGTCAACTTACACTCAAACAGGTTGACCGTTATTGATGACAATGAGGTTTTCAAACTTCTTGGTAACTGTCATCTATGGAGGATTTTCATTTGTAGATCACCTCAGTAGGTAGTCATTTTACATATTTTTCCTGTATTCAGTGGCTGTTATCTGACAACTATATGAATGAGCCTTCTGGGATTGTCTTATTATTATAATGTGATCCTCTCAGGGTGGTTTTGCAATAGCCATCAAAAGCATAGTGTCCCCAGTCAGGAATCTTGTCCAGTGCTGTCTATCTGTGGTTTTTCTTTGTTCTCTGCCTTGCCTTCCTGTCTTGAGACGACTCCTGGACAACTGCTCACAGGCTTCAGTCTTTACCATGGTAAATGTATATACAAATTTTAACTGTGTACATCACATTTTTAGTATCTTCCGTTGGGCGAAAATTGCTCTTAATTTTAAAAATTCAGTAAGTTCCTGGGCTACATTTTGATGAAAAGCTCACCTAGGTGCCATATCTGAAGCATCTCAGACGAAGAGCTCTCAAAACTTTGACTGTCTTAAAGGCTGTAGTGGCAGATACTTGAGGGACCAAGGAATAAGTTCCTCATGGTGCAATATGCCTATAATGGCTAGTTAATTCCTAGTCTCTGCCCTTTAATCTTCTTGGGCAACTGTCAACAGAATCTTCTTGGCCAACCAACAGCAGAGCATATATATGTAAACTACAGAAGAGAATAAATTTATATTCTTTGGTGCACAGCTCGATGCACTCGTAAAGGCACTGGAACAAATAAGATGCAATTGGTGGAATAACTTATGCATCTGCTGTAATGCACAAAGTGCCCTACAGACCTTTCATTAAATGTGCCCAGCAGACAGTGGTCCAAAACATACAAGATGCACACTTACTCCAACTGGAAGGAAAGGAATCAATTATTGACAAAATTATTTAATTGGATAGATTAAAAATCTACTCACCAAGTGGCATCAGAACACACAAATAAAAGACAGTTGTGATTGGCAAGCTTTCAGAGCCAGTGGCTCTTTCTTCAGGCAGAAGGGTTGAAGGGCAAGGAAGAAGGGTGAAGGAAAAGGACTTGAGAAGTTTCGGGAAAGTGGTAGATTTTGGGAAAGTCACCCAGAACCAGGGGTCATGTGAGACTAACCGTACGAGATGAGAAGGAAAGACTGATTGTTGGGGACTGGATTGGGCGAGATTTGAAAACCTGAGAGCTTAAAGCTGGAAGACAGGGTAATATGCAAGACAGAGATTACCACTAAAATATTGTGTATGAGTTAATAAGAGTGAGAAGCTAAGTGAATTGTATGCAACACAGGGGACAGTGAAAAATAGATGAGAAAGACAGTGAAAGATGTAGAAAACTAAAACGGAGTGAATCAAAGACTAGTTACAGTAAAGAAAAGCTGAAACGGAAGAAGTTACCGTAAATTAAGGCCAGGTGGGTGACAAGAACCAAGGACATGTTATAGTGTTAGTTCCCACCTGCAGAGTTCTGAGAAACTGGTATCTTGGGAGGAAGAATCCAGGTGGTGCTTGTGGTGAAACAGGCACAGAGGTCACAAATGTTGTGTTGTAGAGCATGCTCTGCAACCGGATATTGTGAGTTGCCAGTATATACTCTCTGCTATGCCCATTCATCCTAATTGATAATTTGTTGGTAGTCATGCCGATGCAGAAGGCTGAACGGTGTTTACATAATAGCTTGTCTATGACTTGTTGTTCCGCAGGTGGCTGTCTCTTTATTTGTGGTTTCAGTTGCCTGAGACTGCAGTTGTGTATATGAGCTGCGTTTGCGAGCGCGCGTGTGCACGTACATGTGGTGTTGATGAAAGCCTTAATCGCTGAAAGCTTTAATTGTGAGAGTCATTTTGTTGTGACTATCTCCGATTCAGCATCTCTGCTATGTGGGAGTAGCAACTTTCCTTCTCATAATATTGTTACATTCCATCCAGGATTTTCCATTGTCATATTTAATGTAAGAGAAGGTCTGGGTTTTAGACTTGTCCATATCTCCTTTGCATTCTTATCGTAGTGTTTGAACGATAAGTCTTCACCCCAAACAATCTGAAAATTTTGTCCCTAATTACATGTATGTTAACAACTTTAAAAGTTTAGAAAAAATGGTGAGTGCTTACTTTGCTGCATTTTTACATTGTTTCACTATTTTTAAATATATGTGGGATTGTAGGAAACATAGTATTGGGTTAGTGTTGTTGTCATTCTGTTTAAACACACCTTGTTTCATAGTTGTACATTCAATGTAGTTTTCAGCTTTATTAGCAACTTACATAGTTGCTGCAATTGTTGATTGGGCAGTTCACCGTGCAAGTTGGTTGAAATAGGCCATATTAGGTGTGCTTTCATATGGCTCCTTAGTATTAGACCAATGACCTCGCTGTTTGGTCTCTTCCCCCAAACAACCAAAATCCTCAGTATTGTATACCAACATTGTCAGTGTAGGGAAGAAAAAAAGTAGAAATTAAGCCATATTCACCTGTCCCCTCCATAAATCTGTGTTCATTACATTTATTCTTCATGTTTTGGAAGGATGGGTAAGTAAAAATTTGGCTAAGTTACCCCATATAATTAACCAAATTGATGCTTTGTATGTAACATTTTAGGTTTGTTGCAGATGTCAAATTTCATATGTAGACCACTTATTCTGTACTCACTTATAGGTCCTTGTGCATAAGATGGTTTGTTCTGCATGTGACAAAATACTATTTTCGTACCTATGTAAATATTTTTTGTTTGCTTTCAGGATTCTGGAAGTGGCACACCAGTCACTTTGCGGGTTGATGCAGAGGGTTTTTACCTTTATTGGGTGGATCAGAACAAGGTAACTGTGTCTTTTATGAAATGATGAGTTGTCAACGGCAGTTCCTTCTTGTGTGTTACCCTTGATTAATACTTAAAATTAATTTAGATACTACTTCATAATACTTCGGAAATTTATAGACAATCCTGCCCTTTTAAATTGATGCTTGTAATGTAGGAACAGTAACAAGTGCACTTATGTTTAAGTCTAAAGTGATGTTTTTTATTATTTTTTTAAATGATGGTGAATTTTGCTGTGGACTCTGGTGCTAATAAAATATCCCAGTCAGGTAATGACAGCTGCAGGAGACCCCAAGTATTAATTTAAGACCCAAAGAAATGTTCCCTGAAAATGGGGTGCTTAAAATCCCAGTGATCAACTGCAGATGCAAAGTCTTGGAGTTCAAAACATTCCTAAAAATGAATAGTGCTTTTACTTAAAGCTAGATAAAGAAGTAGTAGTTTCATATCTCAAGGAGGGAATCGTAACACTTACCTCTGAGCAGGAGCATGTAGAGCAACTATGACACAGGTTTAAAAGAATTGTTTACTAAGCACTGGATAGCTATGTTCCTAGTAGAACCGTTCATCACAGGTGGGGCCTTTCAAAGGATAGTCTCTATAAAGAAAGTTCTAAAGAAACAGCAACTATTGCATAATAGTTGTAAAACAAAACATAAGGCTCTACATACACTGATGAACCAGGTATCTTGTTACACCGGATTGATGGTTGTGTCCGAGTACACTGTTACCTAGGTGAATGGCTGCTTTAAGCATGTTCTGCACAACAAACTCAAGTCAATGGGGACATTCACCTGATCTCCTACAGGACCTGAGAAATGAATCACATACACCGTGGCAGTTGTAGACTATGTGAATATTACTGCAGACCATCTGCATTCCTTCATCCTTGATGTCCTCCTTGATGGCAATGGTATCTTCCAGCAGGCTAATTATCTGTGTCACAAGGTCACAGTTGTGCTACTTTGATTTGAGGAGAATGGTAGTGAACTTGAGATGATGTCTTGGCTGGTGGAATACATCCAAGAAATTATCTGGTCCCAGCTCCACAGCCACATGCCACCAGCCCATAATTTATGGTAATTGCATGACCTGTGAGTAGACATCTGGTGTCACATACCTCTGGAAACCTACCAAGGACGTGTGGGAACTGTGTCACACAGAATCACTGCTGTATTGTATTCCAAAAGTGGCTCAGCACACTAATAAGCAGGTGTTTTGTCTCGTCAGTGTATATAGAGAGCCTACTTAAAAGTGATTAGCTGTAAAAAGTGCAGCTATGAAGCTCTTTATGATTAGAGTAGCAGAATCTTCTCATAAGATATACCACTACCCCCAAATACAATTTGGTTATGTGTAAAGGCAGTCATTGGCACAAAAGTTAGTGTCCAGACACTCATGGAAGTCACAGGAACTGACATTGAAAGTAGTGTAGCAAAAACAGTAATATTGAACTCTGTTTTCATAGTTGCTTTTACAAAGGAATATAAAGAATTACTACCCCAGTTTAATTTCAGACCAGTGCAAAGATATATGATATCAGTAAAATTAAACAAGGTTTCAACACACAATGGAATACTTGTCAGATTCTATACATAATTTGCAGATGAGATAGCTCCCATTTCAACCATAATATAATGTAGATCCCTTGAACAAAAAACAGCCTAGTGTTTGGAAGAAATCACAGGTCTCACCTGTCTACAAGAAGGATAGCAGAAGTGACCCACAAAATGACCATCAAATCTCTCTAATACCCATCTGTTGTAGAAGCCTAGCACATATTCAAATCTCAAATATAATTAATTATACAAGCAGGATGACGTCAGTCATGCCTATCAGCTTGCTTTCCAACAGCATTGATCTTGTGTAACGTAACTCCTTTTTTGTTCTCACATTATGTCGTGAAAGCTGTGGTTGGTCAGTCATGTAGATGCAGCTTTTCTTGATTTCTGAAAAGCATTTGACTCAGTATCACACCAGTGTTAATTACAGAAGTGCTGTCATGTAGGGTCTCAAACAAAATTTGTAACTGGTTCAAGAATTTCTTGGTAGGGAGGAAATAGTACATTTTCTTGGATGTAGAGTCATTGACAGAAGTAGTAAGTTCAGGTATGCCTCAGGGAAATATATTGGAACCCTTGCTGTTAATTTTGTATATTAATAACCTGGTTGACAATATTAATATTAACGTCTGACTTTTGCCTGTGAACCACTTATCTGTAATGCGGTAGAATTTAAAAATGGGCTGCACAGATGTTCAGTTAGATCTTTTGAAGTTATGGTGATTGGCAGAAAAGAATAAAATTGTACACTTCACAAAACAAAGAAAAGTAGTATCCAGTGACTAATATAGCAGCAAGCCACAATTCAAGTCAGTCTACTCACACAAATACCTGTGCAGAACAGTTTGTGGGGATATGAAATTCAGTGATCACATAGGCTCAGCTGCAGGTAGTTCATTGCTAGGATAGTAGGAAAACACTTCAATCTACAAAGGAGATTGTTTAAAAAATACTTGTGCAACCCATCCTAGAATATTGTTCTAATGTATGGGATGCAAACGAAGTATATCTTAGTGTTTGACCCAGACACGAGTGCCATGGAAATACTGAAAAACCAAAATTGGCAGATACATGGAGATATGGCCACATATTGTGAGAAATCTACTTCCAAAGTTTCAAGAACTAATATTAAATGAAGAATCTAGGAATATACTTCATCCCTTATGAATCACTCCAATAGGAAATGTGAAGGCATGATTAGACTAATTACAGTGTGCACAGAGACACTCTTCCTTCAGTCTGTATGTGAATGGGAAGAAGCCCACACATCTTGAAACAATAGTAAGTACCATCAGCCAAGCATTTCATGGAAGTTTGAAGAGTATATTTGTGAACACAGATGATTGATATGTTACAGGAGTGAATTTGTGAGAGTGGACTGAAATCTTTTTTGGTCAAGAGACTAATACTGTTGCCAGAAGTATATTGTGAGATTAAATTTGCTTGCTAATACTCACCGTACAGATGGATAGGCCAGATGCATTGAAACAGATGTAGTTTTTATGATTTCCCACGAAAAAAAAAAAAAAAAAAAAATTTATGAACCCAAGTTGTAACACTATAATGCACTTTAACAGAGACTCCAGTGACACCCAGTGTAACAGTGCTGTAATGCCATGCAACAAACATCAAATAACAAGTAAGTGTAATCAGAGTGCAATAATGACATTCACTACAGATTACGACATGTAGAAAGGGAAGAAAGAAGTATAAAATGATCAGTTCTTTGTGGAGATATGTGATGCAGCAGTTACAGTAACCCCTTCTCCCATTTATATAGTCTTTGCAAGTCGTCTCCTGATACGTACTAACTTACTAAGCGGTTGTGGTAGAACTGTCTACTAAATTTGCATACAAGGGTAAGGCCTCAGACATGCTCAACCATTATGGCTCGTGTTTGGCAACATTTTTTTTTTTTTTTTTTTTTTTTTTTTTTTCCCACTAAACACCCCTCTCCCCACCCTCCCAATTTTGAGAAAACTACTCCTAAAGTTCATCACACAATTGACTAAAAAGTGACAGGATTGTTAGATAATTGAAAATTGAGCTTTTCTCATCGTCACACATGTTGTCAACAAACACACATTTTCCGAGAAATTGAGAAAAGAAACTTTTGGGACTGTCAACTGTGTATGCATAAGGTTAACACCCTCCAAGGAAAGCTGTGCTGGCCAAGCAGCCAGGGCATGTGCTGGGTGATTTGGGACCTGTGTTCAATTCCTACATGCACTCTGCAGGTACACCTGCCCCCTCCTGTATAGTTTCACAAAACATATTTCGTTCTGCAGATATACAACAAAACGTCACTGAAAGTATGCTCGAGGTTCATAACAGACCAATGATGAAGAACATTCCAACTGTCATATATATACTGCTGGAAACTCTCACTATTCAAAATTCAAAACTACCCAATTATGAAGAATCAACAAGTATAACATACCTGGATTCATGTACCTGCCCATGTCTTCATGTAAACAAGGCATCATTTGTGAACTGTCCATGTTTCCTTGTAACAAATTGGGAATGGTCTGTCTCAGAGATGCTTCTTAGATTGTACACAAGAAACCTGCCAAACATGAGCCAAATCAGTTGACCATATCTGAAGTTGCCCTTTTCAGCAAGGTGGTAAAGGCAGCCATTGACTGTAGTGTGGCTCATTGCTTTCTTATGCAGGTCTAAAGTCCATAGACAAATTTCTATTCAATGCAAAATGTTCTGTGAAGGGACTAACAAGCCAAACTCTGTGGTGTTGTGAACACCATTGCATAACCCTATCCAGGACGAGTCCAAGATGCTGGAGAGCATTGTATCAAAATCCCAGTATTACAGAAAATGGCACTTGCTGTATGTATTAATTGGACATGTACACTTTGTTGATCAATAGTCTTCTTGCAAAAGTTGTTGTTTGTTCCAAGCAGTATTGTTTTTATGTTCTTTGATTTGAAAAGAAACTGCCTAAACACCACTATACACTTAATATGACTGAAAAATGCATACGCAGTTGCACATGTGAATAAACGTCTTTAATGTTCTCTCTCTCTCTCTCTCTCTCGTTGTACAGTGTTAGCTTGGATCATGATATTAAACACTTTGTTCTGGAATGAGGAAATAAAACTATTCTCAAAGATGATATTGCTTACTGTGTGCAGCACTTGCAGATGGTCAATAGTAGGAAGAACAAAGTATCTCAGGGTAAAGTGAGCAACATGGGCCTTGGACATAAATATTTGCAATTAGATGTATGATGATCTAGTCTCTAGTCCACAAATCTTAGAGGATTGTATATTCATACTAAAGACAATGGACACAAATACCTATTAGACTGTTGCTGCGCCCCCTCCCCCCCCCCCCCTTCTTTCCCCCCACTTCCACATCTCCCCCTCCTCATATATCTCATATATAGTAAAACACACAGTTGTTGGATTATCATTTGAACTTGATTGCATCCTCATTGTTTTATATTCCTGCTGACATCGTCATATGTTGTTTGATTCACTGCTTTCATTGATTCATTGTGTGTTTGAAATCTTCATTCTATTATTTTTAGCAAGTGTTTCAAAGTTTGTTTTTGTTTGTGGAATTATACGGTCTAAATTTGTACTTAGTTTGTGCTGGCTAGCACAGTGATAAAGTTTCTACAGTAGTGATGTTGACGTCTCTGTATTCATTTCAGCTAAAAACACAGTTTTTATTCCCTAGTGTAGAACCCAAAATGATACATATGTAAATGATTCAGATGTGAAATGATAAAAGAGAAAGCTTATGAGCTGATGCGTCAGAGGCAATTAAGAACTGAAGTGATATTTGGAGACAGTGATCAAGGAACCTGTTTGCTTATGCTAGACAATATTGGACTGACATTTTAAATAATAGAATAAATTAAAAAATAGTTGTGTAGGAAACTGGCTAGAGGTGGGAGGAGTAAGTAACAAGAAGTAGAATAATGTGTAGTGAAACCATGAACATGATGGTGATATACAGGTGATGATACATTGGAAATGTGGTGCAGTGTGTTAGTAAGGCCAGGCATTGGGAGGAAGTCAGTAAGTCAGAAAATAGTTTTTCTGTACACAGAACTAGAATGTGTTTATATCTGAATGTTGGTAAAGTTATGAAACAGGCACCAAGGAGCATAAGCTACATTTGTATATTCACTGCCATGATGCCATTTCTTGAATTTAGGGAAAGTACAGAATATTGAGCCACTCTGACTTGGTGAAAAATCTCATTGTTTTCAATGTTGGAAAAGCAATAAGGAGTTACTTCACAGACTTGCAGTTTTTTACTGATATTTGCATTGTGTTTTGTTGTACTTTGGTTATTTTTTATTTTAACTCCCACATTTGATTTGCAAATTATTTGTATTGTAATTTATTATCAGCTATGTTTAAGGAATTATCTACATAATTATGTATTTGTTGCAAAACCATCATTGCAGAAGGTACATAACACTGAAATTGTTGATTTTACTTTGACATTTCCAGTTGAACAGTTCTTTCACTACATGCAACACTGATGGATTAGCATTACTTTTGATTACAGTCATTATTTTTGGTTCGCTGTTTAATCTCACTTACTCTGACTTTTCCCCTGTGAAATTTAATGGCTGTTGGGGTTAATCAGTTTAAGTGGCTGTGACCTGAGGCAGCAGGCAGTTAAATCATGGGTGTGGCTCTTTCTCCAAGAATAACACAAGGAGTGGATCATGTCTCACCTGTTCCTGTCCCTGCACCTGCAGTAGAGTAGAATTTATTTCATTTTATGTGTAGTATACACATTCCATGGATCCTTTGTGTGTGTTGTTCAGATGTGGGAATAGTCAATACAAATATTACAAATAGTATAATCATAATTAGAATATTACAAGAGGAAAATATAAATAACTACTTACAAACACTATATTGATCATTTATAACAGGCAAAGGTGTTTATAGTAACAATTTTGATCATTGTGATACCAAAGCAACTTACCTTGTTTATCACTACTTTCCACAAAGAGAACGTGTAGATTTTATTTACTTTTGCTAAAGAACCCATTAGAAGAGTAGGAAGGCTCATCAAGCAATGACTCCCTTACATTATATTGTAAAAGAGAGTTGTTATATCTTATGCATTCAGTGTTAATAAGTAGGGAATTGCAATTTAGTGCTAGCATACTAGTTTCAATTGTGCTAGCAACAGATTCTTTGGCTTGCAGTGTAGATAAACCTTTTGCCTAATGTTATGGCAAAAGTACACACACAACAATGATTTTCACCTTTATGGTACTAGGCAGAAGCATAACCTACATGTCAATACACTGAGTACGAACATTTGTAGAGGGGTCTATATTATACTGACGCCATCCTATTTGAAACAGGTATCAAATTTAAGTAAGTTTAACAGGACTTATAAAGAATAACTGTAAAAAATGAGTTTTTAGTTTTTGTCTTAAAAAATTCACTGTAGTGTTCTGAACGAGAAAAAGTTTACTTCCAGGAAAATGGACCACAGAAAATACCAAAATTAGAGGAATTTAAAAGTGGCTGAACACACCACGATGTCTGCATGGCACAGTCAGTTGTGTTAAAAATAAAGTTTCGCTCTCACTTGCTTCCTTTTTATTACCTTTTAGTCCCTTAAGTTGGCTAACCTGTGAAAGCTTTGCAGTTGCTAATCTTTTATTTAGTCATTGTTTGCTGTTGTTTTGGTGCGAATATTTTGTTTACGGTAAAGTAATTGTGTGCATGATTTTCTTATTCCACTTGAAAGCAATGGGAAGAATTAAGACGTTCAGTGCTAAACAATGTAAATTTTATAGAAATTGGTTCACCAAAGAGATTAACTCTGCTAATACTGAAAATCAACATTATACAACACTCCAAGTGCTCCGAAGCTAAAACTTAAATATTTGGACAATGCGCTTGACAGTATTAATGCTGATAACATAGAGATGCCAACTACTGATTCAGATTGTGTTATTGTTGAACTCTCTGCTCTATCTGAACTTATAAATAAAGCATTGCAGTGTAAGGAATGTGGCAATAGTGGTGTGAAGGTAGTTGAGGAGATACATGCTATAAGAGGTTGTGCATCAAAACTAAGAATTGTTTGTAATTTTTGTGATTTAAACCAATGTGGTTATACTCATGGTGTAACTAAACACAGAGTATATAACACAAATATTAAGCTTGCTTATGCTATGAGGTGTATAGGCAATGGGTACAGAAGTGCACAAACTTTCTGTGCTCTCATGGACTTACCTCACCGTATAAGGTTTGACAGGTACAATAAAGTTATTCTACAGACTTTAGAAGAAGTAGCAAATGATAGTATTAAAAACACTGTTCAGAAAAGTGTAGACATGAATGACAGCATACATGTATGTCTGCAGCCGTGGATGCATCCTGGCAGAGAAGAGGCCATAGTTCCCTAAATGGTGTAATGACAGGTACCTCCTTGGACAGTGGTAAAGTCATTGATGTGGAATGTTTTACCAAGTACTGTCATGGCTGTACTAGTGGAAATTAAAATCATAAATGTTTGATTAATTTTAGTGGTTATAGTGGAGGTGTTGTGAAGATTTTTCACAGGTCAGTGGAGAAATATGGTGTGATGAATACATCTTACCCAAGAGACGGAGACTCAAAATGGTACCAATAAGTTTCTGAATAAAAACCTTCTTATGCTGACACAAAAACTGAAAAAATGGAATGTGTTGGACATGTCTATAAAAGGTTAGGTACAAGATTGAGGAACTTGTAGAGGAATTTGAAGGGAAAGAAATTAGCTGATGCTAAATGCATTAGTGGACGTGGTTGGCTTACAGACGAAGAAATAGAAAGGCTGCAGTGTTATTATGGACAAGCCCTTGAGGGAATAAAAAAGGCAGTTTGGGTTACCTTCTTTCATAAATCCTCCACAGATGACAACCCATGTCATGCACCCTGCCCACCTGGCAGTGATTCATGGTGTGGCTACCGTAGGGCTGTTACTCAAAGTGAGACCTACAACCATAAACATTCTTTGCCATTTGCCATAATGAAAGTTGTAAAATCTACATATAGAGATCTTAGTGACACAAGATTATTAACTAAATGTTTACGTGGTAGGACTCAAAATCCAAACGAATATTTCAACAATTGTATGTGGGAACGGATACCAAAAACTATTCTAGTAGGACTAAATACTTTGAAAATAGGGGTGCTAGATGCTGTTCTGTGTTTCAGTGATGGTGCAGTGTCAAGGCTTGATGTTATAGAACTGATGGGAATGCCTGGTAGACTAAATATACATAGAACTCTAATAGCCATTGACCGAAGGAGATGCTTCAAAACAGAAAAATTAGTGTTAGAAGCCACCAAAGAAGTAAGAATAAGAAGAGAAATGTGAAAAACAGAAAGGAGGAAAAACACCACAGGAAACAAGATGAATACAGACCTGGGATGCATTAGTGTCATGCATTTTTAATAGAAAAAACAAGTTTTAACTTTAACTTGAATTTGCCAAAAGTCAAATTATTTCATGTCCTGGTACACTTTGGTTAAAAACTATTAAAGCCAGAGAATGTATATTTTGTAAACTGTCTTAAAACATGCTTAACTAAAAAGTAGACTATTCTTGTGATTTAACTATGAAAACCTGAATTCATTTCCAAAATTTTTAATAATCATACTTAAAATATTTTTGTACCAGAATTTATGACAGCACCATCTTTTCAATTGTTTTCTTTAAAGATAACAGTGTAAAGAACTTACAGGAGAAAAATGAACCTTCAACTTTGTTTCTATTTTGAGTAATGTATGTCTATGATGTACATAAATAATTAGCATGGTTTATTTCACTTGCAAAAAAAAAAAAAAAATGCAAGTTTTTAAAAAAAGTGTGCGAGCCTAAAGCTGTGGTTCATACATAAAAATGTTCCCAAAAGACATCTTACAAGATGTTAAGCATTATATGGGCTTACAAAATTTATTCTTTGAGCTACACTGTTTAGAAAACTGACAATTTTTTCAAGGTTTCCCCTGGTATTCATGGACCAGTCCCCAGAGTATTTGCCTGACCACTGCTGCTATTCTGTTTCTGAATTTTTTTAATACCATAAAAAATAGTATCATTGATGAAATATTCTTAACCTTACTCTTTTTTCAATCATCTTATTTACCAATATGCAACATGTACTGAATTATCATATCATAATATGTGTAAATTGTATTTTCGATATCAAACCTGACTTGTTATACTGGTGCATCATATGTATGAACTGTATACTAAATCACAATTTACAGGACCAGTATGCAAATACAAATAGAACTATTTTTGTCACAGTGACATGAGTTATTTACAAATGAACACCTTAGGCAGTATATGTATTTCAAAGTTGTTCTGTGTTGTGATTTTTGTCACAGTGAGATGAGTTATTTACAAATGAACACCTTCGGCAGTATATGTATTTCAAAGTTGTTCTGTGTTGTGATTGAAAAGGCGTGGACAATTTTGGATGTAGATCACATTCTGCAGTACAACGCTTTTCTTTGAAATAGCTGCTCTGGTTGAGAAGATTATATCATAACACATTATAGAATGAAAGAAGCCCAAGAACACTGTTTTTTTGGTAGTGATATCTCCAAGACAGGATGCAATTCTCCAACCAAATGGTGCTGAAGTTCATCTTTTTAGTGTCTGGAGAATGTGACATACATGATCAGTTTAACAACATGTACACATAAAAGTTTGGAGGAGTACACTTGGGTTATTAATTGTTTGTTTGCAGTTATATCAATATCCTCTGTGTTCACTTAGTGCCTGAGGAACTAAGTGAAACTAGTTTTATTCGGTCTTATGGAGAGTAAGTTAATACTGAACCACACCTTGACTTCTGTTAGTATGTCATTGACATCAGGTTCTAAATTATCCACAAAAATGCTTGTATTGTTAGAGAAAACTGCAATTTTTATTTATTTATTGTTTTTACTCAAAAAGCCAAGTAATTAATATTAGTGTAGGTAAAAAATGGGTCCAGGAACAGATCTCTGAGGAGCCTATAGCATATTAAACTGCACTCAGAGGCCCTTGTATTGTGGTAATTGCTGTTTGAGATCTATAGAACTCTTCTGGCTTGTCTTCAAAGTATTTTTTTTTTTTAACAAAGCTACGGTATGAAGTCAAGTAAGAGGCATGTAATCATTCTGTAAACTTGGATCTTTATCCACTGCTGAATAAGTTGCTAACTAATAATTAATAACTATTTAATAAATAATTGTTTAGTGATCTATTCAGCAGTGGATAAAGATTAAAAATACTTACTGAGTCCATGCCCCTATAGTGGTGAGTGTTGGACATATCACAGAATATGCCAGTTGGCAACTTCCTAATATTCAGCAACTTTCAAGACATCATTTGTGAACAATAAAACAGTTTTGATAAACAAGATGTTTTTGCTAGTTACGAGTAGATTTTCAAGATGGTCTGGAATCCTACGTATAATTTCTTTGTACACAATTATAGGAAATGTCAGCTAGGTCAGTTACAATAAGGATTTGAGAAGGTAAGTACTTTCTACTGAGTGTACCACTAGTGAACTTGCCAGAATAGTATCAAATATAAATTACATACAAAGTAAGGAAGCTTGCTAGGCAACTCTGCCATTTCACATAAAAAATCGTTTGCTACTGGCTGGTGCAAATAATTAATGACCTCTGCAGGATCATGTCAGGACCACCACAGTTGCATTCTAAAGTGCAAGTGCCTGACACACATTGCAGTGCCATTTGAAGAAATGAAGTATTTGTGTTTAAATTTGGTTTATTGAAGTGCTTTGAATACACAGTACTTTTTTGTTTCTCTGTCTGGTGCATACATGAAGAAATCAGAATGTTTTCTGACAGTTGAGCAGGATACGTACAGCTGTGAATGTGAAAAGCATTGATTAACATGTGGCAGCAAACCTGCAAATCTAGTGAATTCAAGAATTCATTTGTACGAGGGCGGTTCAGAAAGTAACCTCCGATTGGTCACAGTGCGGGTTGTGGGGGGAGTAGCGACGCCATCTGTGCGTTCACGCACTCAACAGGTCAGTCGGCATCAAGCCGTGTTCGAGTGAACATCGTACCTGCGCTAGTTTAGTTTTTGTGGCTGTTTGAAATGTGTTCTGCAATAGAAAACCCCGCCAAATGTGAAGTGCGTGCTGTCATAAGGTTTTTTACAGCCAAAGGATATTCTGCAGCAGCTATTCATCGTGAGCTTTGTGCCGTGTACGGACCAAGAGTTATGAGTGAAGGAGTTGTCCGTGAATGGGTACGTTTATTTAAAAGTGGACGAGAAAACGTTCATGATGAAGAGAGGAGTCGTAGACCATCATTGGTGACTGACGAACTCGTTCAGACAGTTAATGCAAAAGTTCGTGAAAATCGACGTTTCTCAATGTCGGAGTTGTCTACTGGTTTTCCACACATTTCTAAGACTCTCTTGTACGAGATAGTGAGCAAGATTGGGTTACCGTAAGTTCTGTGCACGATGGGTGCCCAAAATTCTTACCGACCACCACAAAACTCAAAGAATGGCCTCTGCATTAGACTTTCTGTCACGTTATGAGGACGAAGGAGAACCGTTGTTAAACAGAATCGTGACCGGTGACGAAACCTGGATTAAGTACGTGAACCCTGAGACAAAAGAACAATCAAAGATGTGGGCACATTCAAATTTGCCTACCAAACCAAGAAAAGCCTCGCAAGATTTTTCTGCCAGAAAACTGATGGCAACGGTGTTTTGGGATGCCAAAGGGGTGTTGTTGGTTGAATTCATGGAACGTGGTACGACCATTAATCAAGGCGTGTACTGTGAAACAATAAAAAAGTTACGACGGGCTATACAGAACAAACGCCGTGGTATGCTGACTTCCGGTATCGTTTTTTTGCACGATAACGCCCGTCCTCACTCTGCTCGCAGAACAACGGCCCTTCTTGAGTCCTTCAAGTGGGACGTTATCAACCATCCACCTTACAGCCCAGACCTGGCGCCAAGTGATTATCACCTCTTCATGCATTTGAAGAAATGGCTTGGGTCACAGCGGTTTGATGACGACGAAGAGTTCAAAGATGCAGTCACAGGCTGGCTCCAGGCACAAGCGGGTGATTTTTATGCAGAAGGAATTTCAAAGCTTGTGAAGAGATACGATAAGTGCCTCAATCGCTATGGAGACTATGTAGAAAAATAGTGCAAAGATGTAGTTGTAAGATGTATATATTAAAATATTTTTATTTAACTTGGTGTATTTTTTTAAATCAACCGGAGGTTAATTTCTGAACGGCCCCCGTATAATTGACAACTTGTCTTGATTCCTTACACTATCAGCTTCACCTGGTATTTTTTTCTAAATGATAAAAGAGTTGGCATTGACATAAATCATTTTGGCCTCTAATATAGCTTGTAAATTTGGCTGCTGATGAGTTTTGTAATTCTGTGTGATATTTGGGAAAAATTTGCAAATAAATTCATCTGTGGTTGCTGTGATTTTACAGAAGTATGTCTGCGGTGTGATACATGATCATCCAACCTTGCTTCCCACTGCTTGACTCTTTCAGATGAACAGCCTCGACCATTGTGTACACAGGAGGATTCCAGTCTTTCTTACTGTTGCTCATCTGTCTCAAACAAACAGGCTTGGGCATTGCATACTCTAGCTGTTTCCCGTCTTGCTTACCATTGTTCATCTGTTTCTGAAGATATTTTATTTTGTGTAGATCAGCCTGTCACTTATAATTTAGGTAGTATAATTGATTTGACAGTGGAAACAATGATTTTTGATGACTATTACAAATTCACTTGGGAAAAAAATAATATCTACAATCTAATGTTGACCAGCAAATACAATTTCACAATCAAACCACATGTTATGTTACACTCAAACTGAAATGTTGCTGTATGCATTTGAATCAGTTCATTTATGTGATGCATGCACACTCACATATCAAAAACGTATGAACTGCTGCTAAACTACATGAAATACATACGTTTGTTGAAACAACTGGTGCATTGCCTAATGTAAAATGGATGTGCTAATGTAGAAAACTTCACAGGCATTTGCACAACAACTCACCAAAGTTTCATCACAATCAGCTGAATGGTATAGGAATGCATAATGGACAGACAAAGCAACATTCATTTTGATTTAAATAGACGACATACACCTAACATTTGACAAATTTATTTTGACAAATAAATTTAACTTGATAAGCATAAACAAAATATGGCAACCTTTAAACCCTTTTAAAACTAGAATAACAAAAGTAAAATTTTCTTTTAGTTTTAAGAAATAACATTAAAAAATTCTCATCTGTTTAGTGAACTGATATCTTCCATTTGTTAATTCCACAAAACAGCCAACCTTAGCCTTTTGTGATTGAAACATTTCCTTTCCAATATCAGCACATTCCAATAAGACAATCTTTACTCATATTAAAGCTGAATGACCAAATGAAAATATGCTTCTAGTTTAAGAAACTTTTTAAAACTGAATACCAAAATGAAAATATTCTTCAACATTTAAGAAATGGCAGTAATGAAGTTGACAGTTAATCAGCCACTAGTTTGCTCAGCAAAATGACAGTCTTAAAATTCTTTTTTTTTTTTCTTTCAAGCTGAACAATTCTTTAGCAGTTGAAATGAGGTAGCACACATTACAACATTGTTTTTCAAGCTGAGCAGTTTATTAACATATTACACACCCCATTAACCTAGAACAATCATTCAGCAAACTATGAAACTTAACCTGCCCACTGTCACTTCCCATTTCAGTTGTCAAGTTTGGTAGCTGGACATCCTTTCCACGACTGCTGTTTATGTGTTAGTTCGATAGTTCACATTCCTTGCTCCTACATTCACAAACAGGGCTATGGACCACTTTGAGGGTTCTTGCAAGGCAGCTGTCATTATAACTGCCCTGCATTCTACATGGAGTGGCACAGATGTTAATACAGCTTGTGGCAACCTTCACAAGTCATAAACATGCAATATGAGGGGTTAGTGTTCAAATCTTCACTTTACTAGCCACGTTACAATACAACTTCCAGCTCCACAATCACCGCCAGCTGGCACCTGCTCCTGATGTCTATCGAGAAGCCACTCGCACAGTGCGTACACTCTCTGGCTCAGCAGAGACAACACTCCCTCCACACTCACATTGGGCAGAGACCTTCAGAAAGAAATGTTTAGTGCCAACATTTTCACACTCACTCATTCCACACTCAAGCTAGACAAAGACCTCCTAAAATAGAACATAAGGGCAAAATTGGTGTGATGTTCATTATTATTATTATGGGCAAGAATATCCTTGTCATACAGTCAATCTGCAGATTCATAGTACTCAGACAAATCAGGAAAGATGTTTATGGTCTGTTAATTTACCAAATACAACTTTCTATTGTTTGTTTGCTGTGGTGGTTCTTCTCTGAGGAGGCTGGGCTCTGCTAGTCACAAGTCACAATAAAGGGGTTAGTGATGGAGGAGTAACTACTTTAAAAAAGTGTTCCCACTAGTGATTCATTGTAAGCAACTCTTGTCAGAGTTAACAGTGAAGACCAGAAAAGTGTATGAGGTGACTGAGACCAGGCAGTTGCCAGAACAGCTCACAGGGCAGAAGCAGCAGCCCTCTTTGGAGGGACTGGTACACAGAGATATTCCAACTCCCCCTCCTCTTCCCCCCTCTCACCCTGACACCCCCTCCCTTTGTTTCCTCCTCCCCCTTCTCTCTCTCTCTCTCTCTCTCTCTCTCTCTCTCTCTCTCTCTCTCTCTCTCTGTCTGTCTCTAATTGTGTGTGTTATGCCATTTTGTGATATGAATTATTTTTAGTGTCTTACTTAACCTTGTTTCTGTTATATTTGATGGCTGTGTGGAAGCTTAATAACTTCTTTCTTTGTTTCAAATGCTAGCTGTTGCAGAAAATACTGACACTCTTTATTTTTAAACAGGAAATGGACATGCTGGACATTACTTCTATTAGAGATGCGAGAACTGGAAAATATGCTAAAATTCCTAAAGACTCTAAGCTGAAGCAGATTGTTACAATGGGGTCGCAAGACACTTTAGAAGAAAAGACTGTTACCATATGTTATGGTTCTGATTTTGTTAATCTTACATATATTAATTTTTGTTGCACAAAGAAAGACATTGCACAAGTAAGTTTTGGGTAATACAATAATACTATATTATGTATTCTGTATTTGGGAAGATATTTAAGAAATGGTGTAACATAAATAAAAATGTAACCTAAGAGAATCAGAATTTATGTGACATGCTATAACAATTTTTCTGGTGAATTCTGTAAGACAGTGATTTTATTAAAAGTGAACTGAATACATGTTGGGGTTGAGTTCATGCCTGAAATTTTGTGCAGAAATGCTTATTTACATTTTGCATGTCAGTAAAGTTTTTTTCAAAAGAAAAGAAATATTATTTGTACTTTGCACAGACCAGAATAACATACTGCTTCCTTATGTTTTGCTTCCACATTTTCCAGCATATTCCAAATTCAACTTTCCAGGCACACACTTAGTGCTACAATTGTTACTTGCAACATCATGGTTTGCTTTTTTATTTGCTTTAATTATGTCCCAATAGTAGACTGCTGGACTGCTGCATGTACCTGCTTTTTAGTACTGTTATCCATATTTTATAGAGCATTATTATTTCCTTTCTTCATTCCAGTTGATATTGTGGTAGTGTTTTTACATGTTTCTGAATTCTCTGAACAATTTAGGGTTAAAGTTACTAGTAATTTATTCAGTTTTCATATTTGAGTGGCTGTGGCAGACTTATTGAATTGGTCTAAATAAGCTTTCATTTTCTGATATTTAAAATTTTCCCAGCCTGTAGAACATCCTGTGAAATTTCAGGAGAACTTACTGCTATGGAAAGCTGTGACATGAAGTTACTGACATTCAACAGTGTTCCCAAAATTTCATAGAACAGTTCATTTTGTAATCATCTGGGCCTGCTGCATAATAAATGTCTTTCAAAGACATAATAAATTTTGTATGACCCATTATGGTGCTATAGACATTATTTTTTTATTTGAACTATAGGCCTATTTCAGCTATACAGCCATAATCAGGTTATATGTTATAGAAAATTTTATAAATTTTGGTACATTTGTTATATGACATTCAGTTATACAAAATTTATTATTTCCTTGAAAGTTCATTTTGTGGTTAGACCTCTATGGACACTATTATTGTTGTCCCTCTGTTACAACTAGATCAGTCCTGTAAAAACCAATATTTCGTGGTGGATTATTAAGTACTGTTGCTGCACTGCATTTCTTAAGAATTTTTCCAGTGCAGTTTTGTCCTTTTATTTAAAGATTGAAGAAAGTTGCATGTGTTCTCAGCTGCACATTCTGGAAAGCGTGACTTGACATTGAGTTTTATGGATTTAAAGTAAAGAAATCTCTCAATAAGCACAACAATATAATAATTTGTGTACAATCCATGACCTAAATGTTGCTGATAAAAAAATGGAACAGAATGCTAATAATTCTACAGAGCTTTTGGACAGAAATCTTACAACAGTCAATAGCACTTCAAAAACATTGCTGTCCACAGACTGTAGGAACCTCTGAAGAAGCTTTTTACACAAATCTTATAAAAACATGCATTGTAACCATCAATGATTTTTTACACATCATTTATGGTCCCTTGACAATTCAGAAGTTAAATATTTTTACTGAAAATAAATAAGTACAACACAGTGTGTCATTAAAATCTTTGTTCAGTTACGGTGTGCTTTGGGTTTTTTTTGTATCCATCATCAGGTTACCATTTGGTTATTTTATACAGTCTTGCTTAGTTAACCTCTCATGGCTAGGAGGTGACTATACATCACACAGCTCAGACATAAGCTAGTCAAAATGAGATACACACAATTTTGTGGCTGTTATACAGTAACTTAAATAACTTTTCTATTACAAAATAAAGCAAGCAGATATGTAACCTGCATTAAATACATTCTCTAATCATGATGAAAATTCTGTTCAGGTACAGCTAACAAATACTGATGAAAATCATTCAGGTTTATAATAAACACAAGGATACATTATTTTGTAAACAATTCAGAAGTAAATTAAAAAGAACCAGATACCAATATTACATTTAATCTACAAGGTGCTACCCAAAAGTTCCTAAAATACACCAGTTGTACTTCATACAGATCTTATCATTCCCATCACTTTCCAAGCAGTTCCCTTGGATCTGTGTACACTGCTCCCAGCAGTTTTTCCATGAACTAAAATCTCCATGGAATGCGTTTTCTGGAGACAGTTTAGTACCACTTGTGGTTCTACTTGAATCTCCTTAACTGTGTGAAATCTATGTCTTTTTAACTTGAGTTTCATTCTGGAGAATAAAAAGTGTCACTCGGTGCCAGGTCAGGTGAAAATGTCATTTTATTTTTTGACAGAAACTGATGGATGGTCAGTGCAGTGTGGGATCTTGCATTGTCATTATGGAGGAAACAACTGCCTCTGCATCTCTTTTCTGGATGCTTTATTCTTACTTCCTTCCCCAACTGCCTGAGGAAATCACTATAGAACTGCACTAACAGACTGGCAAAGGAGGACAAACTCCTTGTGGACAATTCTTTGCATGTCGTAGAATCAGATGAGCATGGAATTCACATTACTCTTCACTTACTGGGCTTTCTTGCAACAAGGTGGCGATGGACACTATTATGTGATGACCGCGGCTTGGTTTCGGGATTGTACCAAAATCCAGCTTTCATACCAGTAATAACTTTCAAAAGAAAGTCCGATTCACTTTCAAGCCTTCCTTTAAGTTCTCTGCAGACTTGTGTGTGTTGCTGTTTCTGCTCATTGCTGAGAATTCGCTTCACAAACTTTGCAGCTAGTCATAGCATGTGCAATTCATTGGGCACAATCTTCTGACTTGTCCCAGAAGACTGTCCTATGATTCCTATGATCTTCCAGCACCGTATTTCGAACATCAGCAACATCTTCAGGTGTAATGCTAGTAGATGGTTCTCCTGAATAGGAATCATCATCAGGCGATGTTCTGCCCTCTTGAAAATGTTTAAACCAGTCAAATTTAGACTGAAAACTGAGTCATTTCTCCAAATACTTGGCTCAACATGTTCTGTGTTTCTGCAGCAGTTTTTCAAAATCTGAAACTAAAGTTTATGCACACACGTTGCTCCTGGACATCTGCCTTCATCAATTTCACAAGACACACAACACATGACAAAGGGAAATGTGTGTAAAAACTAAATGTGACCGTTTGGCTCAAAGCCACTTGAGGCACTGCCGCAAAAAAGATGTATGAGATACCACCTGGTGGCATTTCTTCATACTAAATAGACTTCACAAGCTGCACATATATTCTGGTAATATTTGTGTTGCACCTCATATTTCTTGAGAGATTTGAATCATTTCTTGAAGCAACTTATTAAAAAGAATAGTAAATTTAAATTGTAGATATAACAGGAAAATCACTGTCAGCTACATGCTACAATATCTAGTGTGATATATTAAGTAAAGTTCTTAAAAGACTGACAGATAGGCACAAGGGAAAAATGAACCATCTGGACAGTAGATTTAAATTCACTACACGGAACCAAGAGAGAATACAGCTGAACTGAGACATAGCTTTGTCATTCTGTCAGAAATGAAAACCTGTATGAATAGTTACCAGTTGTATTCAAAAGGTACTCTGTAAATCATTTACATCTTCTTATCTGTAAGTGATTGCTTAACACAGCATGTATCGAACAAGAAAGAAGTTACACAAGAACGTAATGTAGTACTCATAAATTTTAATATGACTGGACAACACAATGTGAGAATTCAAAACCTGAATTGGGGCAGGCACACTAGTTCAACCTTGAACCTCACGAGGCCAAATTTGAAGTGAAATTGAAACATGGACCACAGATATAGCGTTAAATCGAAATGTTTGTGTCATATTGGAATCCACAAGTGCTCTTATATCATAACAAAAGGATGATCTACAAAAGGAATTTGCTTATTGTACAGTATATGTGAAAAATATAACCTAGATATATCAACAGTGGAAACCAAAATTATTGTTTTTACAGGAAAGGACCATGTGAGAGCTAAAACAGTTGTTGCTTATAAACTATTAGGACATATTAGATGTTTCTATTACCTGAGTCATCACATTACATGTGAGTTACAGTTAATGATGCCGAGAAGAAACTAGCAGAATTCATAGATGTGAGTGAAATTTTAGAAGATCAGGCTATTAAATTGTTTAATGGAAGTGAGTTGTGTTGTAAATAACAACAAGAATTTAGTAGTGAGATTTCATAGAATGATGAAAGAATGTAGTAGGTTAGACAGAATTAGAAAGTAATTGAACATATACAGATTAGGAAATAAAATCTATAATACGAAATATAGTAACAACATTAACAGAATACGTAATCAGCGTCTGCCTCTCAAAATGTTACGATACGTACCTGCAGGGGAAGTCGAGGAAGACTGAGGAGGAGATGGCTATCACAGCAGGTACATACCTAAGGTTTGAAGTTTAGAAGAATACAGTAGATATAGTGTCTCGGAAAGAATACTGGCATGTTTTCCTCCAAAAAAGGTATTGTACACTATGAAGAGCACATTGCAATCACAGTGGTCGTATGTGGTTGTGCACTGTCCTGCTGAATAAGCACATCCTGTCAAAGAAACACCAAATGTGATTGCTAGCCGTGACTGATGATCTCCCACACCATGAAGCATGGAGTGGAATCTGTGTGTCACGGACAAATGCGCTCTGGTATCGGTTGTTCACCAGATCTACACTATACAACTGTATGGCCATCACTCGCATACTTCATGTCATCTTTGAAGACAACATAGTGCCAGTCCGTTCTCCAGTCAACTCTTTCATGACACCAGGGTAGCCATGCTTGGCTGTGTTGCTTTGCATGGCCAGAGGCAAACATGATCTTAGTCCTGCTCAAGCAGACTGTTCCCAATGGCCCTTAGTTACACAGCAGCTACATGTGCCCAGATTTCTTCCCTGGACCATCCTCAGCCAGCAGTTACTGCTCGCACAGTGCGTCAGCTGTGAAATGTGTGTGTAGTATGTGGATGTCAAGAACCTGCCTGTGGATGTGGGAATATTTCACAGACCACTAAAGAAAGTAGCAACACACCACTGATACACTGTGCCCAACATGTGCAACAGTCTGTTGATACATCCATCCAGCTTCCTGCGGATCTGCAGTGCGACCCCATTCAAATGGCTGAAGTTGTTCAAGAGTACATACTCTTCAGCGGAGTACCCCAAAGAGAATGTTGCAAACACTGTTCACTTCTAAACTCAGCACAATTACTGCCTACAGAGTCAAACTGGAGGGTGTTCTGACAGGCTTCCTGAGTGCCATCTGATCGACAATGGCCATGACGTGTCATGCCCACTATCCTTCCCATCCCTCCCACAGTGGTATTCCGCCGACCACCGAATCCACCCAATATACTTGTCCATCCTTACACAACCCCTGCTCCCACTCATGACTCATATCCCTGTAGTAGACCTAGATGCAAGACCTGTCCCATACATCATCCCACCACCACCCACTCTAGTCCGGTCACTAACATCACCTATCCCATCAAAGGCAGGGCTACCTGTGAAACCAGTCATGTGGTCTACAAGCTAAGCTACACCCATTGTGCTGCATTCTGTGTAGGCACGACAACCAACAAGTTGTCTGTCCACATGAATAGCCACTGACAAAGTGTGGCCATGTAACAAGTAGACCACCCTGCTGCTGTACACGTTGCCAAACATGATATCCTTCATTTCAGTGACTGCTTCACAGCCTGTGCTTTCCCGAATTGCACAGGTGTGAACTTTCCTTGCAATACATCCTACATTCTCGTAATCCTCCTTGCATCAACCTTCTTCGTTAGTCACTGTCCTCACCTACCCAGCCCCTTCCCTGTTCCCATTCCAGCACTACAAAGCCGTCATTCCACAATCACACCCAGTCTTTTTATTTCTCACTTTTTTCACTACTTCTCCCCCCCCCCCCATTCCACCCCTCCATCTAACCTGCAGCACTTCACTGTCCACCACCACCCTCCACCATACTATCCCTTCCCCCTTCTTGCCCCAGGTTCCCCCTTGCCCCCACCCAGTCACCACTCCCATCACGCACTTGTGCTGCAGCTAGCAGTATGGTTTCAGTTGCTGAGACTGCATTTGTATGTGTGTTTGTGTGTGTGTGTTTGGGGGGTGGGGGGTCGCGTGCGCTTATGTGTGTCTATTGTTGATGTAGGCCTTAATGGCTGAATGTTTTAATTGTGAAGAGTCTTTTTGTTGTGCCTATCTGCAACTCAGCATCTCTGCTGTATGGTGAGTAGCAACATTCCTTCTCATATATTGATACAATGGTTTCAGTGTAACTTAATTTCCTGCAGAACAAAACTGTAGCTGTCGTGACTAAATTTCTACTTTGTTTGTAAAGAGAAGCCACACACATCCAAAACACATTAAACAATTTCAATAGGAGGAATAACATTCACTCGTAATGGACATTTGTATTGAAATATGAGCCCTTACAGAAGCAAGGTTTACAGATGACCATGAAGAAAATCTTGTGCAGCCTTTACAACAAATTATACCATTTTTATCTGTTCTTATGATATTATATTGTATGGTAAATACATCAATTAGAGGTAGAAATATTTGTACATATTTTCTTTGTGATTTTGTAAGTATTCTGAGTATTCACACTTGTTGTACTTACAGCGTAAAAATAGGGAAAGAAAGAAAAAACTCACACACTCCACCCTTATGAAACATATAAAAATTGTGTTTGTTCACTTACATACATTAAAATGTTGTGTTTCACTTAAACTGACTAATTGGTTACTCTGAATGTATAGAAAGGGTGTCACTAACCTTACCTGTTGGCAGCTGCAAACTTATGGAAACAATTCTACAAGAACCCTATTGCATAAAGGCAAATAGTTAACATTTATGAATAAATATTTTTATTTCTGTAAAGAAAAAATATTTTTTGAAATGTTTATTTTAAAACTAACATCCTTGAACAGAATTTCAGTACACAACAAGAATTAAGAAATTACTTTTGTGATGTACATATTCACATACTCATCTTTGTTGTGTGCTGTTTGAAGCCTGATAATTGGTGAGGGCAGTTCACACAAGTGCACTTAAATATTTGTCAGTTTGTTCAGACCAACATTTACATTTATGACCATGAGTATTGACTATGGTGCTTCACATACACAAATGATCTCAAAAATTGAGATCAGTGTAATGGCACATACTTTTGTCAGTGGGTATTTTTCTTCTTTCTTTTATTTTGCAATATTAACAGTCAAGACAAAACCAGCTGCAGTCGTTAAATCTGCTTCCTGTATAAACATGTACATATTTCTACTGTGACTTTGAAGTTTTTCCTTTAGTTATGTCAGTTTAGCTTTCCTTAACAGAGAACAAGTAGCAAAGTCTACACTGAAACCAGTCTGCTTAGTGTCATGGACAAAGTTTCAGATTACTGACATTCAATTGTGACAAGACCATTTTACACATGGGACACGTTGCTTTACTGTCTCTCTACGTAAAAACAAAATCTTATTGCTTTCCTTACTCAACACTTTATCCTGATATTTGTGTGTCTTAGATAGCATTGTAATGGTTAGGGCACCAACAATAAACACAGTTTCACATAAACATTTTTTCCTGCATGGAGAGTAAGAATTACATTATTCACTTATATCACGCAATGGAAAATCCAGGGTGGAATGTAACAATAATATGAAAAGGAAAGTTTCTACTCATCATATAGCAGAGATGCTGAGTCGCAGATAGGCACAACAAAAAGACTGTCACAGTATAAGTTCTTGGCCATCAAGGCCTTTGTCAAAAATAGACGACAGACACACATGCACGCGCGCGTGCACGCAAATGCAACTCACACACACACGTTTCTGACAGCTGAAGCTACACTCACTTATATTATTATTCACTTATAGAGTGACTACTAACTGATGCATACAAGAAGACAAGGTTGTGCGTGTACAGCCACATATAGTTGAGAAAAACCACATTAAATTCACACAAGAGCTGCATGCAGCTTGCAAGCCACATTGTGTGTGCATATTACATAGACATGGTAGAAATAATTTACTTGTTATGGTATGACTATCATATTGTTAATTGAGAAAATAGAGAAGGAATAATCAAATAAAAAAAAGGTGGTGTATTCATGAGAAGGCAGATATGAGAGAGAACAAGGGGAGGGGCTTCTGCTGTGCATTATAAATAACAAGACAGAGGGGCACTCTACAGACTGAGGGGCACTATAAACAAATAACATTTTCTGTATTAAGTGCAGGTAAGCATTGTGAACATTATCATATATCTGTTACATGGTCTGTGTCTCACTGGTGTATTCATTTTAATTTCTGTACATGGATATGTATTTTTTCAAGTAAGAATGTGCTTGCTAGTAAAAGTGACTTTGGATCCCTGTTATGACATACCACAGAGTTCAGTAGATTGAGTTCAGTGGGTTAGATGACACTGTGCAGTTTCAATGTATCATAACTGAATCCCACACTTATTCCCTCTCAGTTCTAAGAAAAGTTCTCCTCAGTCATTTGCTTTCTTGGAAGAGTAAAATAAGTCAGTCACACCCACCTCACCTGATTAGGAGAATTGTGACTCCCTCTCTCTCTCTCTCTCTCTCTCTCTCTCTCTCTCTCTCATGCAATTTGCTTGTCATCCTGAAACTACTCACTGACTAAGGGGAGTAATGCAACATGAAGTTTCAGCCATTCTGTTTATAGTGTGCCACAAAGCCAAGGACAATGTAATAGAATCACCTCAGTAATAAAGCATCAACAATGTCTAATCACTACACAGTTTTTGCTTTAAAAGTGACTAGTCTCTACAAATAAAAGCACTTTCATGTTATCATTTTATTACTTATGCTATAACTTGTACATCAGTATCCTCTCTCCTCACTGTTGATCACATATTTGTGCAGGATACTTTTTATGTGATCTAATTGGAAATAATGTTTCGGCTCAGTTATTTTTGTAATAATTATTGTTAAAGAATACAATGTTTGATGATAGAACTGTAACGGGCCCTTAATAGTTGAACTGAAAATGCAATGTACCACTGCTTCACAAAACTGTTGCACCCAGACCATATGGCATACTGTATGAAGATGAAAATCGAGGTCAGAAAAACTCTGAAGCAGAAAACTAATTAGCTTTATAGCCATTTTATTTTTGTGAAAGTCTTTGTAGTTTCAGGAAAGTACAGAACAAAGGTTAGTGTTTAAAGTCCCATAGATGACTTGAGATGGGAAGAAAGGAAAGAAATTTGCTTGTCTGATATCCATATAAATGCAACAAATGGCAAATAAAACTGAAAGTACTAATTCTTAGGTGTACTTTTTGTTAACCAACTTGAGATTTTCTTGTATCACACTATAATTGACTGGTGCAGGATGAAAAATTTTGGAGGATGTTGTTCTAGTAGACTGTGCTAACTTTTGCCCTTGCCTGTCAATTATTCAATGTGGCATGGTGTTACAGTTTGAGAACAACAAACATAATTTGTATAAACTGTCATCTACATATTTATGGGCCTAGTTTTGCAAGGATGGGACAGGTTCATGACCATGGCTTTATAGTAGGAAGTTCCGTGACATTTTCTGAGGAATTTAGGGAAACTGTGGAAAACCCTACCCAGAATGGCTGGATCCCCTGGAGCCTCTGTTCCCTCAAATACAAGGCCAGACTGATGAAAACTGTACAACCTCATTGGTTTATCTTTAATGTACATTACAGTTTTTGACACATTCTTGCAAAGAAGTTATTTCATATTATAAAAAGTTAAAGCTACACTGTTCATTCATTTCTCAACACGGTTCACAGAACACACTATAAGCTGAATTCAGGATCATGACAATGGTGATTGGTTTCCATTTCTTGTACCACAACTTCCCATTACCAGTACAGGCTTTTGTCTGTCCCCAGTTCTTGTTTTGAATTTTTCCACTATCTTCCAAAATAGTAACACGCCCAAAAACTGTAGAGAATGTGCCATTAAGAACTTTATGTGTATTGGACTGTTTGCCATTTGCACCATTTACAGTCATTACTACAACTTCCACAGAAGTATGTTTGAGATCATTTCTTTAGTTATCACCAAAGGATGTTAGCATTAAACATAACCATCATATTTGAAGCTGAGTTAACATATTAAAAACAGCTGAATATAATTCACTAAGAAGTCAAAACAGATATTGATACTTTGGTGTTCAAAACATTCATTTTCGAGATGGTCATTGTGTTTCCCTAAGGCAGTATGTCTTGTCTGTGAATGTCCGTTTTGGCTTTAGCACAATTAGTTACATGCATAAAACTGTTTCCAAACTAAATATACTGCCAGTGACACACTTTATAACTAGCAATATTTTCTTGGGAGCAGTTGCTTAGTAAGTCACTGGTCAGTGGACTTCACATCTAAATTTTCCACAGACATTCAGGATAGCTCTTGGAAAACAAGATTATACAACAAAATGTTTGTGCTGATATACAGTTTAAGCCAGTTTTGAGTTTGTGACAAAGTTTGATAAAAACAACTGTATTTGTTTTTTTTAAAGCTGAAACTTAATTCACTGATTGCCAAGTTGTTACAAAAAGTATCTGTGACAGACCAGGAGAGGCACTCACAGCCTGTTCAGTTGTAATTGTCTAGTTTACTATGTACATGTTCAAATCATTTGAAGATGTCTTGCTAAGAAGTCAAAACAGATCATGAAACTGTGTGACTTGAGGCAGAAATTACACTTCCAGAAAAAAGTTATTACATCTGGAAATGTGATGTCAGTTTTGTTCCAATGATGGCACGTGGCACTAGGGGGACATTAGATATACTGATAATGATTTGAACATCATCCACCAACAGACAGCATAGTGGCATAGCTACCAAGTGCCACCTGTGTTTACACTCTTATAGGGAAGCCTCAGTGTGGTGTAAACATGTGAAGCAAGCAGACAACCATGCCATAGAGGTGCATTTTGTAAAGCCACTGAGTGAATTTGAAAGGTACCAAATTGTGGTGTTTCAAGTGGTGGAATGGTTGTTTTGGAGAATTGCCACACTAGTTGGACTTGCTGTATCAGTTGTGCGATGTTGCCAGTATCAGCGGTCACGTGAACATTCTCACACACATAGATGAAGTTCTGGATGTCCACGCAACTCAGATGCCCGTATTGTATTATCGTATTGTAAAGGCATTATTGTTACATTGTACAGGTACCACAGCACAGATAAGAGGGCTTGTGACCCAGACATGTCAACACAAATTGTTGCAAGCTAGTTATTAGCAATGGGACTACAGACATGTTAATGTCTAGCACATCTTCCACTCATGCCACAGCATCAATGTGCCACACATGGAGGCCACACCATGTGCTAATACGAGTGCTTCAGCATGGGTTGATACCTGGTAGCTCAGAACTGCTTGTGCTGTTTATCTGTAAATGTAATCATTTCATGTATTCCATATGCACTGTTGCAACTCCAGTAAATTGGAATCTCTGAAAAAGTGAACTGTTTTTCTATTTTCCCCCAGCATTGTATAGTAAAAAATTTCAATGTCAACATATGGGCTGCATCCCTAATTTGAGTTTTCTACTAAGAATCACATTGTATTGCACTTGAGAATGTTGATTTCGTCCCATACGAGTTCTTTTAATTTCCCAATCTGTTGTGTCCCTTTCCTCTCTTTCCTTCTTCCCTCCTTGAATTTTGGATTAGAAAATAACAACAAAATTCTTCTTGTCGTTCTCTCGTATTTCCTCAGCGTGTGTCTTTTAAAAGAAATTTTGCTCTCGGTTATGAAATTTCCATGGTTTCAAACCATTCCAGTTCCATTTTGTTATTAGTGCTGGTGACATGTTTCTCTTCCCAAAAATGAGAAAACTGACATCTCATTTGGATAGTTTTCAACAAAAAGTTTTGTGTAGACTGCATCGAACAACACCTTTCATCTCTCTCATTTCTTGTAACACAAAAATTAAGCACAGAAAAAAAAATTGAACCATACAGTTAGAAGTTCTTGCTACTATGGATGCTGTTGTAATGTCATAGTACAAATTCTGGTCCCTTTTCCTTTCTAAAAGAAATCAGTTTTCCATTAAATTTACGATAATATAAATAGCTATTATTAAACTGAGGCAAATCTCTGTAAATGTGATTTAAGCTGGTTAACTTTTCTCTTAATGCTGTTAACACATACAGTGTTTCAACCAGACTTTTTTCTATATACATAAATGATCTTACAGACAGAGTGAGCAGCAATCTGCAATTGTTTGCTGATGATGCTATGGTGTACAGGAATCTGTTGTCATTGAGTGACTGTACTAGGATACAATATGACTTCTATAAAATTTCTAATTGATGTGATGAATGACAACAAACTAAAAAAACGTTTATGCAAAAGAGTAGGTAAAACAATCCCCTAATGTTCAACTATAGGATCACTAATCTGTTACTTAATACAGTCAGGCTGAGTACATACCTCGACGTAACATTGCAAAGCAGTATGAAATGGAATGAGCATGTAAGGACTGTAGAAGGAAAGACAAATGCTTGACTTCAGTTTGTTGGCAGAGTTTTATGAAAGTGTGGTTCATCCATAAAGGAGACCACATATAGAAAACTTTTGCAACCCATTCTTTAGTACTGCTCGAGTATTTGGGATTCCCAACAGGTTGGATCAAAATTAAGACATCAAAGCAATACAGAGGCAAGCCACTAGATTTGTTACGGTAAGTTTAATCAATATACAGTGGCTTTCAGAGTGTGCAGATGCAGGTGTAGATTCAAGAATAATATCTGCTACACATTCTGATACCTCAAATTGGCATTTGTTAAACTAAGACTAGGCGTATAGAGAACAGCCCCACAAGACATATATGTATGTGTGTGTGTGTGTGTGTGTGTGTGTGTGTGTGTGTGTGTGTGTGTGTGTGTGTGTTTCTAAGGGTAGGCCACAGTTTTAAAATGATTGAAACATTTATAAATATAATAATGGGAACAAAAGTGGCTGCCACTCATGTAACTTTGTTCTTGCATTGAAGGAAGTAAAGTTTGAAACCATTGAATTAGGTGACTATCATCATTTTAAATTGCAGATACTGATTGAAAATGATATTGGTTTTAGAAACAAATCGAAATCCTTTTTGCTTAACAATTCCTTGCTGCCCTTAGATTGATGAGTAGACCAAGTTACTAATTTTAAATGTAGATGAAGCCAATTCTTGTGTAGAACTACTTTTGTGCTGAAGAAATGTATTATATTTTTGTAAAGCAGTTGACACCTTCCAAATGATTTACATGAGCCATATTTTCATTGTCAAAAAGTGTCATGCTTTTATAAACCTAATGACATCTTCCAAATCATAAGATATTGCAACATATGAGGTGATAAACAACCCTGAACAGATACAGTTCAGGGAATAATTTAAATTTGTTTTGTACAAGCATATGGATAATAATTCAGTTTATAATACAGTAGACTTAAAGCAAAACATCCAGTAAAAATAGAAGAAGAATAGGAGGCAGTTAATTTAATCACTAATTGTACACAGTCCTACAAGTAGCACTGAAAAAAAAGGGAGCGGGTGCAAGATATATATTTTTCCTACAACACGAAATAACAAGGGTCTAATGGTGCTTATTATTTATCACTATTGCTTTCTTTTGGCAACCCACAAGTGGTGTAGTTTCTAATTATGGTTTGATGGAGCACAGATAATAGTTGAAATCCATGTAGCTTGCTTTTTTGTTATCAATTTCCTAAGATAAGCACAGGTGCAGATTACCCTGCCTAGTTATATCTTTTTGACAGACTATAGTGAACAATTTAATTCTTGGTATTAAAGGTCACAAAACTGGGTACCTCAGAATTTCAGTGTAAAAATTGTGCTTTGGTGTACAGACACTGGGTAGCTAATTATTTCAGTGAATTACCATGTTTATCCTTACGATTCTCACACATCGTATTGCATGTTGAATATTTTAAAATATTTTCATGGAAAGCTACCATTGGTTAATCATAGTTGAAAACAATCTAAATTCTTATCTTTTTCTATGAAGTTATTGTAAACTACTGTTTAAAATGTGATGTATGCCATAACATGATAGAAACAAACTCAGTATGTGTTCTAAATGTATCTGTTTAGTCAATAAAACAACATTATGATGCAATTACTTGAAATGAATTAAAAACTTGGGTGTTAAAATTTCTACTTACATAAATCATAATGATGCAATATCTTTGCAAACTTACCTTCTTCTTCTTCTTCTTCTTCTTCTTCTTCTTCCCTCCTGTGTTAGCTGCTTCATCTCAGAGGAGCAGTTGCAGCCTATGTCCTCAGTTTTTGGTGGATGTATTCCATTCTCTGTCTGTGTCTACAGTTTTTACCTTCTACAGCTCCTCCAAGTACCATGGCAGTTATTCACTGATGTAACAGATGTCATACCATCGTGTCCCTCTTTCTTGTCATTGATTTCCATATATTCCTTTCCTCGCTGTTTCTACAGAGAACTCCTCATTCCTTACATTATCAATCCTCCTAATTTTCAACATTCGTCTGTGGCTCTACATCTCAAATGCTGCAATTCTCTTCTGTTCCAGTTTTCCCACAATCCATGTTTCACTACCATACAATGCTGTGTTCCAAATGTAAATTCTCGGAAATTTCTTCCTCAGATTAAGGTCTATGTTTGATATTAGTAGACTTCTCTTGGCCAGGAATACCCTTTTTGCCAATGCAAGTCTGTTTTTTATGTCCTCCTTGCTCCATCCATCGTAGGTTATTTTGCAGCCTAGGTAGCAGAATTCCTTAACTTCATCTATTTCATGATCATCAGTCCTGATTGTAAGTTTCTCACTGTTCTCATTTCTGTTATTTCTCATTACTTTCCTCTTTCTTTCATTTACACTCAATCCATATTCCACACTCATTAGACTATTCATTCCATTCAGCAGATTCTGTAATTCTTCCTCACTTTCACTGAGGATAAGAATACCGTCAGCAAATCTTACCATTGATATCCTTTCAGACTGGATTTTAATTCTACTCCTGAAGATTTTTTTTATTTCCGTCTTTGCATCTTTGATGTATAGACTGGACAGAGGGGGTGAAAGACTACACTCCTGTCTTACACCCTTTTTAATCTGCACTTTATTCTTGGTCCTCCATGGTTATTGTTCCCACTTGGCTCTTGTGCATGTTACCGAGCGAGGTGGCGCATTGGTCAGCACACTGGACTCACATTCAGGAGGATGATGGTTCAATCCCATGTCCGGCCATCCTGATTTAGGTTTTCTGTGATTTCCCTAAATTGCTCCAGGCAAATGCCAGGATGGTTCCTTTGAAAGGGCACGGCCGACTTCCTTCCCTGGCTTTCCCTAATCTGATGAGACCGATGACCTCACAGTTTGGTCTCTTCTCCCAAACAACCCAACCCCTCTTGTACATGTTGTATATTACCAATCTCTATCTATAGTTTACCCCTGTTTTCCTCAGAATTTTGAACCTCTTCCATCATCAGAACTGCCTCTTTGGTTCCTTTAGCTTTCCTAAAGCCAAACTGATCATCATTCAACACATCCTGTCTTCTTTTCCTTTCTTCTGCATAGAACCTTTTTCAGCACATCACTCTTAGCCCTGCTTATTCCTTCTATATTTAGCTGGCAAATCCTGAGGCAAAGTCCCAGTTTTCTTGTCAGCTGGCCATGAGAATGACCGATGGGTTTAGTCCGTGCCATTTCGATTAGGATGTGCTTTTAAATAGCCAGGAGATCAATATGATTGTCTGGCTGCCAGTTAGCACTAGTTCATTTAGTTTATATCTATAATTAGATGCTATCCAGGGTACATGTGTAGTATTCTACTACAGATACGAAATCTTCTGCATATTATTCATATCTACAGCTTGGATGCATGCGCTGTTAAGCTGATTATGCAGTAATTCTTGCACTTGTCAGCTCTTGCAGTCTTTGGAATTATGTGGATGATATTTTTGCAGAAGTCAGATGGCGTTCAAGACTCATACATTCTGCACACCAATGTGAATAGTTGTATTGTTGCAACTTACCCGAATGATTTTAGAAATTCTGATGGAGTATTTGATTTTAGGTCTTCCAAAGCTCTTTTAAATTCTGACTTTAAAACTGAATCCCTTATCTCTTCTACATTGACTCCTGTTTCTTCTTCTATCATATTGTAAGACAAGTCTTCTCCTGTTGAATGTGGAATTCTCATTGCGCTCTTAATGTTACCACACTTGTTTTTCATTTCACTGAAGGTTGTTTCGGCTTTTCTATACGCTGCTCCAGTCCTTGTGACAATCATTTCTTTTTTTGATTTCTTCACCTTTTCCATGCAGCCATTTTGACTTAGGTTCCCTGCACTTCCGTTTATTTCATTCATAAGGAACTTGTATTTATGTATTCCTGAATTTCCCTGGACATTTTTATACTTCCTTCTCTTATCAATCAACCAAAGTATATCTGCTTTGTACCCATGTTTTTCTTTCCAACTTCCGTGATTGGCCCTGTTAGAGATATCCATTCCTCTTCAGCTGAAAGCCTACCAAACTATTCCTTATTGCAGTATCTATGGTGTTAGAGAACTTCTAGCATATCTCTTCATTTCTTAGTACTTCCAACTCCAACTTCTTTGCACAACTAAATTGTGATCTGAGTCTATATGAGATCCTGATTACACCGTACAGTCCAGTGTCTGATTTCAGGATCTCTGGTTGACAATGATGTAATCTAACTGAAATTTTCCCATATCTCCTGGCCTTTTCCAAGTATACATCCTCTTCTTGTGATTCTTGCATAGAGTATGTGCAATTACTAGTTGACAATATTATGAGATGGAAAGTTGCCACTCACCATATAGCGGAGTTGCTGAGTCACAGATAGGCACAACAAAAAGATTTTCACACTTAAAGCTTTCGGCCAATGGCCTTTGTCAACAATAGACACACATAGGCACACACACACTCATGCAAATGCAACTCACACACACGAGTGCAGTCTCGGGCAACTGAAACCAGTATCATCATACACTTTCTCTATCTCCTCATCATCAGCTCACGATGTTGGCACATACATCTGAACTATTGTTGTTGGTGTTGGTTTGCTGTTGTTTCTGATGAGAACAACCCTTTCACCGAACTGTTCATAGTAACACACTCTCTGGCCTACCTTCCTATTCATAATGAATCCTACTCCCATTATGCCATTTTCTGCTATGTTGATATTACCCTTTGCTCCTCTGAGCAGGAATCCTTGTTTTCTTTCCATCACTGATCCACTCTATACCTGGATTTTGACTTAGCATTTTCGCTTTCAGATTTCTTAGCTTCCCTACCACATTCTAACTTCTGACATTCCACACCTCGATTCGTTGAATGTTTTCCTTTCATTGGTTATTCAGTCTTTTTCTCATCATCCCCCTCCTCCTGGCACACTCCTTCCAGAGATCAGAATGGGGTATTTCGAAATCTTTTGCCAACACAGAGATCATCATCACACTTTTTCAATTACGGACCAGACGTCATGTGAGTACACATTATTTCTATTGCCTTCTGCATTATAATGGCATTGATCATTGCCGGTTTTTCCACCTTTAGGGGCAGTTTCCCAACTCAAGAGCAAGACACTGTCCTGAACCTCTGTCCGCTTCTCTGCCCTTTTTGACAGGGCCATTGGTGGAATGAGAGTAACATCTTATGCCAGAAATCTTCAGCTGCCAATGCTGATGATTTTCATTCAGAATTTAAGTTGTGGCATTGTTCGAATCTAGGACAGAGGATGTTTTGATTAATAATCAAAGACGCCACTCCTAGACTATGGGTGTGTCTTTAACATTTACAGATCAAATTAATTCCTGATTTGTTGCCTAAACTTCCTTCTCTAAATTCAGAGTGCCATCCTGTGATATAAAAAGCAAGACTGGGTTGCACTGACCTATTGTGCTTAATAACAATCTGAATGTTGAAGCATTTCTTCTTCATTTTCATAATTTATTTCTGTGCCCATTTTGTGTGCATTGATTTATGTTGTGTATCTGATGCTGTTGTCACAGATTGTTTATCCGTACTCATTTGGTGCTCATTTCATGGGCCACTTAGCCTTCTAATATATAAATAAAACTGGTGATTTCTCAAAATGGGGAACAATCAAGAATGGGGTGCCGCAAGGTTCGGTCTTGGGTCCTCTGCTGTTCTTAATATATATTAATGACTTGCCATTCTATATTCATGAAGATGCAAAGCTGGTACTTTTTGCTGATGATACAAGTATAGCTGTCACACCCAACAGACAAGAATTAACTGATGAAATTGTAAACGATGTTTTTCAGAAAATCATTAAGTGGTTCTCTGCAAATAGGCTCTCATTAAACTTTGACGAAACACAGTATATACAGTTCCACACAGTAAATGGAATGACACCACAAATAAATACAGACTTTGATCAGAAATTGGTAGCTAAGGTAGAATATTCAAAATTTCTAGGTGTATTCATTGATGAGGGGTTGAACTGGAAAAAACACACTGAAGATCTGCTGAAACGTTTGAGTTCAGCTACTTATGCTGTTAGGGTCATTGCAAATTTTGGTGATATACATCTCAGTAAATTAGCTTACCATGCCTATTTTCATTCTCTGCTTTCGTATGGCATCATATTCTGGGGTAACTCATCATTGAGTAAAAGTGTGTTCATTGAACAAAAGCGTGTAATCAGAATAATTGCTGGAGCTCATCCTCACTGTAGCCTAACAATATATACAGGGTGAGTCACCTAACATTACCGCTGGATATATTTCATAAACCACATCAAATACTGACGAATGGATTCCACAGACCGAACGTGAGGAGAGGGGCTAGTGTAATTGGTTAATACAAACCATTAAAAAATGCACGGAAGTATGTTTTGTACACTGACCTACATTTTTTTAAATGGAACCCCGTTAGCTTTGTTAGCACATCTGAACATATAAACAAATATGCCATCAGTACCGTTCGTTGCATTGTAAAATGTTAATTAATCCGGAGAAATTGTAACCTAATGTTGACGCTTGAGTACCACTCCTCCGCTGTTCGATCAACTGTATCGGAGAGCACCGAATTATGTAGGGATCCAAAGGGAACGGTGATGGACCTTAGGTACAGAAGAGACTGGAACAGCACATTACGTCCACATGCTAACACCTTTTTATTGGTCTTTTTCACTGACGCATTGGTCTTTTTCACTGACGCACATGTACATTACCATGAGGGTTGATGTACACGTAAACAAGTGGTTTCCGTTTTCAATTACGGAGTGGAATAGAGTGTGTCCCAACATGTCAGGCCAATAGATGTTCAATGTGGTGGCCATCATTTGCTGCACACAATTGCAATCTCTGGCGTAATGAATGTTGAACACGCCGCAGTACATCTGGTGTAATGTCGCCGCAGGCTGCCACGATACGTTGTTGCATATCCTCTGGGGTTGTAGGCACATCACGGTACACATTCTCCTTTAACGTACCCCACAGAAAGAAGTCCAGAGGTGTAAGATCAGGAGAACGGGCTGGCCAATTTATGCGTCCTCCACGTCCTGTGAAACGCCCGTCGAACATCCTGTCAAGGGTCAGCCTAGTGTTAATTGCGGAATGTGCAGGTGCACCGTCATGCTGATACCACATACGTCGACGCGTTTCCAGTGGGACATTTTCGAGCGACGTTGGCTGATCATTCTGTAGAAACGCGATGTATGTTGCAGCTGTTTGGGCCTCTGCAATGAAGTGAGGACCAATGAGGTGGTCGCCAATGATTCCGCACCATACATTTACAGTCCACGGTCGCTGTCGCTCTACCTGTCTGAGCCAGCGAGGATTATCCACGGACCAGTAATGCATGTTCTGTAGATTCACTGCCCTGTGGTTTGTGAAACACGCTTCATCGGTAAACAGGTAGAGCTGCAACCCATTCTCTGTCAATGTCCATTGACAGAATTGCACTTGATGATTAAAGTCATCACCATGTAATTGCTGATGTAGCGACACATGAAACGGGTGAAAGCGGTGACGATGCAGTATGCGCATGACACTACTTTGACTCAGTCCACTGGCTCTCTCAATGTCCCGTGTACTCATGTGTGGGTTCATGGCAACAGCAGCTAACACACGAACTGCACCCGCTTCTCCTGTGACGGGCCTGTTACGGACCCGTTTGCGTGCTACGACCATACCTGTTGCATACAGTTGGCGGTAGATGTTTTGCAATGTGCGGCACGTTGCATGCTCTCTGTCCAGGTACCGTTCTGCATACACCCTGCAGGCTTCAGCTGCATTTCGTCGACACTTGCCATAGATAGGTATCATCTCCGCCTTTTCAGAGTTCGAATACACCATGGTCACAGTTCCTACAACACTACACTATCACAGACGTCTGGTAACACGGTGTACTACAGTTGGTCTGCGTGCAAAGACGAATGCAGAATAACAATAGCAGCAAGCGCTACATGCGGACACTGCAACAGCTAGACCAAACCACAACAGTGTACTACAGCCACACTCGTAAACACGGTCGTCATCGTAAACATGTCCCTGCAGATGCTGCTCACCGAGCGTGGCCCGTGTTTGTTACAACACGCAACTGAACATCGGAGGTTTCAAGTGTCAACTTTAGGTTACAATATCTCCGGATGTAATTAACATTTTACAATGCAACAAATGGCACTGATTACGTATTTGTTTATATGTTCAGATGTGCTAACAAAACTAACAGGGTTCCATTTAAAAAAATGGAGGTTTGTGTTAAAAAACATACTTCCATGCATTTTTGCATGGTTTGTATTAAACAATTACACTAGCCCCTCTCCTCACGTTCGGTCTGTGAAATCGGTTCGTCAGTATTTGATGTTGTTTACGAAATATATCCAGTGGTAACGTTAGGTTAGTCACCCTGTATATTCACTTATGAAATTTGTTATTAACAATCCGAACGAATTCAAAAGTATAGCAGTGTACATGGCTACAACACTAGGAGAAGGGATGATCTTCACTACTTAAGGTTAAATGTAACTTTGGCTTAGAAGGGGGTAAATTATGCTGCCACAAAAGTCTTTGTCACTTACCTAATAGCATCGAAAGTCTTACAGATAGCCATATAGCATTTAAAAGGAAACTAAAAGAATTTCTGAATGGCAACTCCTTCTGCTCATTAGATGAATTTTTGGATATAGTAAGTGGGTGATTTCCTCACCCCCCCCCCCCCCCCCCCCCCCCAACCACCAAAAAAAATTAAGTGTAATGTAATATTTTGTGTAATGTAATATCTTGTATTGACACTTTTTATTAACCTGACATGTTCCACATCATTACGAAGTGTTGTATTCATGATCTATGGAACAAGTACTAATCTCTAATAAAATTGAATTCTGTTCTTGTGTTATTTTGACATAACACAGCTACAGTTTCAAAATAGGTGGTGGCAACCAAAGGTTGGTGTAGCAGGAACAAAATTTTTGAGCAAGTTGTTTATTTCAAGATAAAATCAATAAGCCTTAATTGAGTGTAGGTGGAATTACAGTCCATGGACTATATGATATTGTGCAAAAAGCAACCAGACCAATCAAGAAAAAATAAAAGTTGACAATTATAACTGATAAAAATGAAACAATTCACCATCCACCTATTTCGTTCACTTTTAAAGTACTAAAGAAAAATCTTGATATCATCTTCCAAAAATTAGTATTTATTTGTTCATTACTTATTTCTTGAGGAGTAACGACCACTCTTATGTTTAGTGCAGAATATATTGTTCTTTTATTCCTGCACTCAGTGGCTGTTCTTCATTGACATCCATGAACTTGACATCATTTTATTTGTTTCCATGTGTTCTCATGGCATCACCAGCATTTAGCATGTAATTAATCAGACTTTTAGAATCAGAATGGAAGAATTCTGAAGTTTTCCACCACAGAAGTATACAGTTAGTTAGGAAGAAACAGTAGTACCATGATCATCACAAATATATTTATGTGAGGAGAATCGATATTTATTTACTGCTTATCCAGAAGTGCCACAACATAATTTGTTGTCAAACACAATCACTGAGCCATAGTGACTGTATGAGTCCCATGTTCTAGTGACTGTTATGTCACAGACTTGTGAGCTATCCAAATAATTTCATGACCATTCATCCAGCACCAGAAGATTCATAAGACACTCTTTAACATTAAACTTTACTGAGTGTTCTCACAAGAGAGTCTTCTGTAAATAATATAAAGGTTGTGTGTTACAATTGTTGAAGCACTTACAGGAAGAGAAAAGCTAAGCTACAAATCAGAAAGCCAATAATCACAACTATTAGAAATGAAATGTGAGGCCCTTAGTGAATAATTTTCATTATAGCATTTACTGTTTCATTTATTAAAATTGTAGGTATAAGCAGAAGAAGTGCTGAGTAGGTTTTAGTCTGATAATATTATCTGCCTCAAGCACACCACATGCTGGTGGCAGGTAATTCCATATGTAATGCTAGAAAGTGCCGTCTACGTTATAAATTCTTTTATTTTATTGTATTTATGTTCATGTCTTTAGCCAAACATATAGCAAATCATAATATGTACATTCGTGTGGCATAGCACTGTTGCCCGTCGACCTCCTCAGTTGTTGCTCTGTGAATTTTTCATATTAATGTGTGTTCTCTTGTGTTTCAGTTATGGACTGAAGAAATTCTGAAAATAGCGTACAATATGCTTCAGCTTAATAGCTCAACATTGAGATTTTTGAAGAAAGTTCATTCTAGACTTACACTATTGACAGACAAAACTGGAAAAATTCCCATTAAAAAGTATGTTAGTGTATTTTGAAATTATGGGTGAGAGAGAGGAAAGAATTTTACAATATAATCCACCTTGTCAGTCTTTTGATCTCTTTATTTGTGTTTTCAGTGTTATAAAAATATTTACACAAAACAAGGAAGATCGAAAGAGAGTTGAAAAAGCTCTGGATATATCTGGGTTTCCATCAGGGAAGGTGAGGATCTAGAGTTTCATACTTTGTTATGCACCTTCTGAAATGAATATAAATTATTTACCTTGCTTAAATGCATTTTACATTGCGACTGAATTAATGTCATGCAAAAAAATCTTTCAGAATGATGCTTTAAGTCTACAGAAATTCCAATTTGAGGACTTCTTCAACTTCTACAAAAATCTGACACAGAGAACTGAAGTAGAAAAAATATTTGAGGAACTGTAAGTACAGTTCCATCTGATGTGAGATTGACATTAATAAGGATGATTCTGAAGTAAAACTGAAGCTACCTACCATGTTAATTTCAGCTGTGGCACACAGAAGAGAAGATTTATGACAGCAGCACAGTTTGTGGAGTTCCTCAATAAGACTCAGAGAGATCCGAGACTGAATGAAATACTCTACCCTTATGCAAACACATCTAGAGCTAAGGATCTTATTCAGCAGTATGAGCCCAATAAGTACAATGCCCAACGTGGTATGTTATTCATTTCATTTCATTTATTATCATCCTTTTCATCATTTACATGATGTAGGAATTGTCATAATACTGTCCAGAATATGCACAGCAGAATATTACAAATTTCTATCACACACACAAAATTAACATTATGTTGAAAAGTAAAACATTGAATTAAAACACATAAAATTAACATTATATAATATGTTGAAAAATAAAACATTGAATTAATGTGTTGTTTTTTTACATGCTCCTTTAACATGTACCGTATGTGATGGATTTATATATATTTAGTACATTTTGGAAAACACATATTACACATAATTTTAGAGTTAAAAAGAGTATAAATGAGACATAGAGCTGACAATGAGAACATGATATTAACAATACAACTATCTGTTAGTTATTTAAGGATTCAAAATATTCCTCTATGCTATAAAAACATTTATTTATCATAAACTTTTTTAATTCTGACTTAAATTTTCCTTCATCTTCTGTTCCCCTGATGCAGAGTGGCAGAGCATTATAAAGTTTTATTCCATAGTGGCTTACATGTTTTTGAGTTTTTGTTTTTCTTGTTCTTTCTACATGCAGATTCTTACAGATACGTGTATTGTAGTCATGAAGATCTGAATTTACACGTAAACTACTCAAGTGTGTTCTTGTATGCAGTATGCTTTTTAATATGTACAAAGATAGTACTGTAAGTATGTTTAGCTGCATGAACAAGGGCTTACAGTGTGTTTGTGGGGAGCTGTGTGTAATAATTCTAATGGCCCTTTTCTGTAATTTAAAAACGTCTCTCAAGTGACATTTAGTTGCACCCCAGAATGTTATTCCATAGGATATAATAGAATCGAAATAAGCCATATACACTAATTTTGTACATTCTGCACTGCAAACTCTAGGAATTACTCTCAGTGCAAAACATGCTGAATTGAGTTTCTTGGATATGTATGTGACATGGTCTTTCCAGCTCAAGTGCTGATCAATGTACATGCTCAAAAATTTTGTAGACCAGACTTTCTCTATTTCATGGGCACTCAGTGATAAACGGTGATCGTCCTTCTCATTTACTTTACCATACTCTATGTAATCTGTTTCATTTAAATTGAGTGTTAACTTATTTGCGTAAAACCACTGTTGCTCACTCTTCAGGATCTTTTCAGCTGTTGTGAAAAAGGATTTGCTGTCATCACTTATAATTATGCTTGTATCATCTGCAAATAACATAATTTTTGATGATCTGTTGTGCCTTTCAATGTAATTTATATAGATTAGGAATAATAGGGGGCCAAGAACACTACCCTGAGAGACACCTATTGCCACTTTCTTAGCATCAGAAACCCACTTTATTTTTTGCTTATTCTGAGATGAGGTGAGCTCCACAACCTGAGTTCTATCTTGGAGATAGGATTCAAACCATTTCCTCCCAATTCCTCTGATGCCTATTGCCTCCAGTTTGTCAAGGAGAATTTGATTATGTACTACTGTATCAAAGGCCTTGGAAAGATCTAGGATGATTCCTACCACACATTTGTTTTTGTCTAAATTTCTAATCATTTCTTCTGTATAGGCCTGTATAGCTGTTTCTGTGCTGTAACCTGTACGAAAACCGTGTTGATTACAATTTAGAAGATTGAAGGTGTCAAGGTAGCTTATGAGTCTAATTTTCATCAGTTTTTCAAAAATTTTTGATAAAGATGGAAGGAGGGATATAGGTCTATAGTTTTCTATCCCCATTTTTTAATAATGGTTTAACCTTAGAAATTTTCAGCCTTTGGGGCAACACACCTTCACTGAATGATAAATTGGCAATATGTTCCAGTGGTTCCAAGATCTGTGTGGAGACTTTTTTTATTATTGTCACTGGCACTTCGTCCAGTCCTGCAGTCATTTTGGGTTTCATACTGTTAATTACTTCCAGTATTTCATATTTATTAGTGGAACTTATTGTCATGCTATTGACTACTTTTGGAGCTGTTGTTTTCTCTCCATTGGTAAAGCTCTTGCTTAATTTATTAGGTACACTTAGGAAGTAATTGTTAATGTAATTGGGCAAGACTTCCTTCTTTATTTCAATGTTACCACTAGATTTAAGTACAATATCCTGGTCTGTAGAGCTTTTTCCTATTTCTCTTTTAACAATTTCCCATGCGGTCCTTGATTTATTGTCTGACTTCCTTATTAGTCTATTGTTACTTAATATTTTTGCTAGATTAATCACCCTTCTATATACCTTTTTGTAGTTACTAACATGTTTTTTGAAATTAGAGTCAGTATTGGTTTTCATTTCAGAGTTTAGTCTTTTCATAGTCTTGGAAGAGCTTTTAATGCCAGACGTGATCCAAGAATTTGTGTGTCTATGGCTAGATGAGTTGATTTTAACTAATCTTTTTGGAAAGCACATTTCAAAATTTGTCATGAAAAGATAGGAGAAAACATTGTATGCAGCATCTGTATCAGTTTGTGACAATGCTTCTGCCCAAGGTTGGTTAGTCAGTGTGATACCAAATTGGTTGCAGCTTTCGGGAGAAAAAAATTCTCTTATACATATGATGTACTGTTTTTGCATGTATTGGAACTGTGAGCACTTTAATAATAAGTGCGTTATGATCAGATATTCCTAGGTCAATATTCAAAACTTCTGTATCTGGGATTTCTATATTTGAAAATATATTATCTATAAGACTTTCTGAAATGTTTGTTACACTTGTAGGACTGTTTATATTAGAATATAGGTTGAAACTGTGTAGAATATTGAGGAATTTAATTTTAAATGGACTATCTACCAACATATTGACATTTAAGTCCCCACATAGAATTATTGATGACTTCTCATCATGTATTATGCTCAGTAGTTCTTCAATCTTATTTTAAAAAATTTCTGCGTCTCCACATGGTGATCTGACATGACTGTTATTTTCCTATTTTTTACATTCATTTGCACTGCTGTTGCCTCAAAATGTTTTTCTATTCTCAGGAGTTCAGCTTCAGGCCTGTTTTTCACTTTAATATCTGATTTCACATAAATGCAGACACCCCCATTCTTGGCTTCCTTCCTAGAAAAGTGGCTAACCAAGGTATATGGGGAAACATTAATGTTTTCTAATTCATAATTTTTGCACCAATGCTCTTGAATACAAATACAATCAACACAATATTCACTGGCCTCAATCTCGAGATCTAGAATTTTATTTTTGAGACACTGTATATTAAGGCTAAGTAATTTTAAGCTGTTTGCAACTCGGTTGAGAGGAACTCTCACTTGTAAATTCTGGTGTCAACGGTTTCTTCGTGTTGGGGCTGGGTGCCAAAAATCCTTTAGGGACATTGGTTTCCTGCATCTTGTCTTTCTTTCTTCTGGATGTGCTGCAACCTTTGAAGCTGGAATTCCAGTTGTATCTGATGACTCGCTGGCCGTAAGCACATTTCTTGCTAATGATGCCGCTGTATAGTCTGTAGCTGCTTCTGATACTGTTGGAGCTGTTGAGGAGGCTTCATTTGCATCAGATACTTTTGTGGCAAGTGAAGATTCTGGATCTGTTGCTGGTGAATCAGCTTCATTTTTATGTTGGAGAATTTCAATTGCTGTGATGGGTGGTGGTAGTTGTACAGTAGGGCAATTCTTGTCTTCAACTGCTAACACTGCATTAAGTATTTCTCGACTAATGAATGCTTTTCCAAGTTTATTTCTGTGTAGCCCATGCCTGGTAAAGTGACTTCTTTCTGAAGATGGTACATTCACATATGTGGCATTTGGGAAGCTTCGGCATATTTTTTCAAATTCTCTATTAGTAATAGCGATTTCTTTGTTGATACAAGATTTTTCCATCAGATCATATCTTTGTGGTATACGTGCAAAATAGAAGTTCACATTTGTAATTTTCTGTAGTGTGCTTCTTAGCACTCTTGTGGCGAGTTTACCCTCATTCCTATAAACGCCATTAGCATCCCCGATTATCAAACAATTTCTTCCAGGCTCCAAAAAGTGTTCACAGTTTTTTTAGAATTTCATTCATGGGAGTGCCTGGTTTTGTTATTCCACTAACCTTAAATATAGTTTGCATGTTACACATGATACCAACTAGGCCCTTTCCATGACTGTCGGAGAGCATGCAAGTATCTTCTTTGTTCTTCTTACTTGAGGTTGGCATATTCTCATGACATGTATGTTCCCTGCTAATTATAGTACCGGTATTTCCTTGCTTGTTATTACGAGACTTCATACTTGACTGGTTTTTAATCTCTGCATTTAGTGAAAGTACTTCGTTTCTTTCACTATTTTCACATCTTTTAGGCTCATCGCAATCAGTGCACTTCATGTCATCTTGTTTTTTTTAGAGAACCATTGTTGTTCAATGTATTAGTTTAATGAATAGTGGCAGGAAAATGTGCTGTGCATAACAAAAATAATTGGCAGTGATACAGAGAAACATATGGTCAGATGAAGCCATATTATATGTCATTTTGGTTTCACAAATAATTAACAAGAGGCCCCTTTTCCTTTATTAAAGATGCTGTGCTTTTTATGACTTTTCTTGAAAATTGTGATTATACACTAATCCACACATGGACTGTCCCTAATGGGTAACTGTCAGCTCACCAACGCAAATGACACTTTTTTTTCAACTTTAGTGACAATTTGTACGTGTGAAAACTGTGTTGAAATCCATGTTAAACTAATAATTTTATGTAGCTCAATGGCCTTGTGGAAGTCTTTTCAACTAATGCCACTTTGGCAACTCGTGTGTCTCCAATTACCCTAGGTATACAACCAAGAAAAGGAGACCCACATTTTAAAGTGGAATTCGAACCCTGCGTCATTCCTGGAGTCTCCTCACATCATTGAGAGGTGAAGGCTAGATTAAAAGTGGATTGGAAACTTGCATGTTCAGATGCGGATTTGATCCTATGACCTTTTGGTTTCTAGGTGCACAATTTTCTAGTGGAAGGGATGACAGCTGTGAGAATGAAGGTACTTTTGATGGTTGGTTGGTGTAGTGTGGATGAAGCCATTAGAGAGGAGGTTAGCATCTAGAAACATGGCACACTGGGTTGAGGAGAATCAGGTGAAGTGGAAGGTGTTGTGGTTGCGAAAGAATGAGGGTAGAGTATCTTGGACCCAATTCCAGATCATGAAGATATCATTAACGAATCTGAACCAGACCAGAGGTTTGGGGTTTTGGGTTGCTAGGAAAGTTACCTTTAGATGGCTCATAAACAGGTTGGCATAGGAAAGTGCCATGTGGGTGCGCATGGCTGTGCCACAAATTTATTTGTATACTTTTCCTTCAAAGGAGAAGGAGTTACGTGTTAGGATAAAGTTAGTTTGGCATATGAGGAATGAGGTAGTGGGACTGGAGTCCGAAGGGTGTTGGGATAAGTTGTATTCAATTGCAGCAATACCATTGGTAACAAGCAGTGTGTATATGCCCAAGATACCAGGGAATCTGGAAGAACCTGAGAATTTTTTCATCCACAAGAAATTCAGTAAAAACCTAGGGATGTTTTAGGATTCCAGGAACTTTAAATTTTTTAGCAATCAGGAGTGGGGCTGTAAATGGGGATGGATAGCAGGATATGGGTGGGAGAGAGACAAGAGAGCTGTTAGGTGGGGCACCCTGTGACACACTACAACCCACCTACTACATGCTCCCCAAAATTCGCAAACCCAACAATCCTGGCTGCCCCAGTGTAGCTGGTTATTATGCCCCAACTGAAAGGATTTTGGCCTTCATTGACCAACGCATCCAACCAATTGCCCATAATCTAGCCTCCCACATCAAACATACAAATCACTTCCTTTACCGACTTTCCAACTCTTTACCTCCTGGTTCCCTACTGTTCACTATTTACACCACATCCCTATACACCAAATTCCCTCACTCAGGGTGTATATGTGGACGAGGGAAGAAGAAGAAGAAGAAGATTTCCTGGTTAAAAATGTGCTTTTTCTTGGGCGAAAATACACTTTTTGCCTTGTGAAAATACACTATACCCCTGTTGAAAGTACATTTTTTCTGTGTTAAATGACAATATCCTTTCCCTCAGAGCTGTATAACTTATCAATCCTTTGAGTGATAGAGATTTTATACACCGGCATAGAGCTTCCCAGCTCTTTAGTAAACGAAATCCAGCAAAAAATAATGCATGCTGCAAACATCTTCGATGCGTGGCAACATTTTCATGACACATTCTCAAATTATAAAAGTATAAACATGAATTCCACCAAATACAGCACTGAAATTGAGATTGTGATGTGCTTTTGAAAGCCAATTGTAGCTCATGTCGTGATCTTGCCAGCCAATACCAGCAGACAGAGCATAGCACATGTGAGGTAGTCAGCCAATAACAATATCACACAAATAGGTAAAGTTAATGGTTTAAACTAATATACAAAAAGTATAGCTACAAGAAAAGCTAAGCTTTCCCACATATTACGGGCTGTCAATCCCCTCTCACCCTGAGCGGGTGTGGTTAGGCAGGACCCTAAGAGCACAGGTTAAATTGCAGCAGCTGAGTATTTCTGACAAGCACGATTATAAATTTCACTTCTGTGCATCAAAAATTTCATGAGCCATCTGGCTGAATACAACCATGTTCTGTCCAGCACTTTGACTTTCCTACAGAAAAGTCAGTCATGTGTCAAATTGCTCAGGAACTTACTTTCCACTTTGTTTTGAAGGATAATTATACTTCTTGCCACTTTTATTGCTTAATTTGTAATCTATGAAAGAACAAAAAGAAATATGAAAAACTAATCTTGAAACTTCGCCTCTTTTTGCATGTGTCAGCAAAATTTTAGATAATGGCATGAATTGGCTGGTCTTCTGGGCCTGAAATTATTCAAAATGGGAAGTCCTCAGTGTTAAGTTTTGAATGAGAGTCTAACATTTCATGATTTAAGAAATTCATCACATATTTTCACACATAACATAATTCATTTCGCACACAAAAAAATTTACTTTGAAAGTAACACTTATCAAAACACCATTCGCACTATTTTCCTGCAACCTGTTCAAAATGTAAACAGCTGTGACATCATGCTCATTTCAATAAGGCCCACAGGAATGATGCATCAAAAGCATTTTGTTGTTACAAAGTATTGCACAGTCTTTGACACATTTTGATGTTGGCAGATGCTTGGGTATTCAATGGGTTTACTTGTTGTAAATGGTGGATTTTCTTTGCAACTAAACTTGCCATCCAGTTGGAGCTGCAAGTGGCTGAGGTCATTTGTGCATTAAGTGCACTTGCTTGTGTGTTTCCTTTGCTGAAGAAGGATCTGACCAAAAGATGTAATGTGTAACTGTGTTGTTTCGTTGTGCCTTTCCGCAACTCAATGAGTCATCTCTACACTGAGTAGCAATCTATCCTTTGCTAATAATGTTGATATTCCAACCTGGCATTTCCGAAAGATCTTTTCAGCATCATTTGAAAATGCTGATCATCTCTGTGGAATGGCTGTTTCGGGTGTATAACTCACCATTCGTGAAGGAACAGTCATGTCTAGGTTGATGATGTGTCTGTTTCAAAAATGATGCTTAGCTTGTATTTATAGAAACTGTTCTGAATGGAATTGAATATCACTTGATGGAGAGTAAGCTGTCTTTTATATAATTTCCTAGAAGGTGGGTGAACTATTCAAACCACCAAAGGCACTAGTGATGCAGAGACCAATGTAGTTTTTCTGGAAGGATTACATACATGACCAATGAGGAATTAATAACATTTACTTTTTTTTTCTTTGAAGATGTTTTAAAATTGCAACATCTGGAAAGAATGACCTGAATGAATCTCAGAGGATATACTAGATGTAAATGATTAAGATTGCAGAGAAACAATGTACATGCTGACCCAGGCACTTTTAAGTCAGTGCAAGGATTAACAAAGTGGCAAACTCTTTTAATGAAGAGCTACCAAATGATGTGAAAATGTGAAAGTGGATGCCAATACCTCACTAACATCAAAGAGGACAATATAAGCATGTGAGTCTCTGTGAATGGGACTTAATGATCTCTCTCTCAGGAATGTGTTTGTCATTCCTTGGTGTTTTGGCTTGTAGATGACATGCTATTATAACAGTGATATCTGTGTGTGTGTGTGTGTGTATGTGTGTGTGTGTGTGTGTGTGTGGCACGCGCGCGCACAGTCTGTACGGCACTGTACTGAGGAAGTGATCTAGTCCTAGGTATTGCCTCTCCTTGTGCAACTATGCATTTTTCAGGCAGGACAGTACCTGAAAATGTGAATCAGTTAATTATGGGTGCACCTGTTTCCATGAAATGAACATTTGTGTGACAATTGTTACTTATGAAATATGTCTGGGATGGGGTTAGTTAGTTGCTTGTTCATGACTATGCTACAGTAAGCACTGTTGATGCTTTGTGGATTCACATGCAAATAGCTTGAAGAGAAATATCCCACAAACATTTGCTGGCTGGTGTGATTCCATGCAACAACATTTAAAGACTGTAATGCTGCACAAGGGTTAAATGGTAGTGGACATACATCTGCATTGGGAATGAAAAATATTATGTTAATAGATTTAATTATTTTACAAAATCAAATAGAGGTAATGCGGGAGTAGATTTAATAATGAATAGGAAAATAGGAATGCGGGTAAGCTACTACAAACAGCATAGTGAACACATTATTGTGGCCAAGATAGATACGAAGCCCACGCCTACCACAGTGGTACGAGTTTATATGCCAACTAGCTCTGCAGATGGCGAAGAGATTAATGAAATGTATGATGAGATAAAAGAAATTATTCAGATAGTGAAGGGAGACGAAAATTTAATTGTCATAGGTGACTGGAAAAGGGAGAGAAGGAAATGTAGTAGGTGAATATGGATTGGGGGGAAGAAACGAAAGAGGAAGCCGCCTGGTAGAATTTTACACAGAGCATAACTTAATCATAGCTAACACTTGGTTCAAGAACCATAAAAGAAGGTTGTATACATGGAAGAAGCCTGGAGATACTGGAAGGTGTCAGACAGATAATATAATGGTAAGACAGATATTTAGGGACTAGGTTTTAAATTGTAAGACATTTCCAGGGGCAGATGTGGACTCTGACCACAATCTATTGGTTATGAACTGTAGATTAAAACTGAAGAAACTGCAAAAAAGTGGGAAATTGAGGAGATGGGACCTGGATAAACTGAAAGAACCAGAGGTTGCAGAGAGCTTCAGGGAGAGCATTAGGGAACGATTGACAAGAATGGAGGAAATAAATACAGTAGAAGAAGAATGGGTAGCTTTGAGAGATGAAATAGAGAAGGTAGCAGAGGATCAAATAGGTAAAAAGACGAGGGCTAATAGAAATCCTTGGGTAACAGAAGATATATAGAATTTAATTGATAAAAGGAGAAAATATAAAAATGCAGTAAATGAAGCAGACAAAAAGGAATACAAATGTCTCAAAAGTGAGATCGACAGGAAGACCAAAATGACTGAGCAGGGATGGCTAGAGGACAAATGTAAGGATGTAGAGGCACATATCACTAGGGGTAAGATAGATATTGCCTACAGGAAAATTAACGAGACCTTTCGAGAAAAGAGAACCACTTGCATGAATATCAAGAGCTCAGATGGAAACCCAATTCTAAGCAAAGGAGGGAAATCAGAAAGGTGGAAGTAGTATATAGAGGGTCTATACAAGGGTGATGTTCTTGAGGACAATATTATAGAAATGAAAGAGAATGTAGATGAAGATGAAATAGGAGATATGATACTATGTCAAGAGTTTGACAGGGCACTGAAAGACCTAAGTCGAAACAAGGCTTCAGGAGTAGACAACATTCCATTAGAACTACTGACAGCCTTGGGAGAGCCAGGCGTAACAAAACTCTACCATCTGGTGAGCAAGATGTATGAGACAGGCGAAATACCGTCAGACTTCAAGAAGAATATAATAATTCCAATCCCAAAGAAAACAGGTGTTGACAGATGTGAAAATTATCGAACTATCAGTTTAATAAGCCACTGCTGCAAAATACTAACATGAATTCTTTACAGACAAATGGAAAAACTGGCTGAAGCCGACCTCGGGGAAGATCAATTTGGATTCTGTAGAAATGTTGGAACATGTGAGGCAATACTGACCCTACGACTTATCTTAGAAAATAAGTGAAGGAAAGGCAAACCTACATTTCTAGCATTTGTAGACTTAGAGAAAGCTTTTGACAATGTTGACTGGAATACTCTCTTTCAAATTATAATGTTGGCAGGGGTAAAATACAAGGAGCGAAAGGCTATTTACAATTTGTACAGAGAGCAGATGGCAGTTATAAGAGTCGAGGGACATGAAAGAGTAGCAGTGGTTGGGAAGGGAATGAGACAGGGTTGTAGCCTCTCCTTGATGTTATTCAATCTGTATATTGAGCAAGCAGTAAAGGAAACAAAAGAAAACTTTGGAGTAGGAATTACAATCCATGGAGAGGAAATAAAAACTTTGATGTTCGCCAGTGACATTCTAATTCTGTCAGAGACAGTAAAGGACTTGGAAGAGCAGCTGAACGGAATGGACAGTGTCTTGAAAGGAGGATATAATATGAACATTCAACAAACGCAAAATGAGAATAATGGAATGTAGTCAAATTAAATTGGGTGATGCTGCAGGAATTAGATTAGGAAATGAGACGTTTAAAGTAGTAAATGAGTTTAGCTATTTGGGGAGCAAAATAACTAATGATGGTCAAAGTAGAGAGTATATAAAATGTAGACTGGCAATGGCAAGGAAAGCATTTCTGTAGAAGAGAAATTTGTTAACATCGAGTATAGATTTAATTGTCAGGATGTCGTTTCTGAAAGTATTTGTGTGGAGTGTAGCCATGTATGGAAGTGAAACTTGGACAATAAATAGTTTAGACAAGAAGAGAATAGAAACTTTCGAAATGTGGTGCTACAGAAGAATGCTGAAGATTAGATGGGTAGATCACATAACTAGTGCGGAGGTATTGAATAAAAGTGGAGAGAAGAGAAATTTGTGGCACAACTTGACTAAAAGAAGGGATCGGTACGTAGGGCATATTCTGAGGCATGCAGGGATCACCAATTGGAGGGCAGCGTGGAGGGTAAAAATCGTAGATGGAGACCAAGAGATGAATACACTAAACAGATTCAGAAGGATGTAGGTTGCAGTAGGTACTGGAAGATGAAGAATCTTGCACTGGATAGAGTAGCATGGAGAGCTACATCAAACCAGTCTCTGGACTGAAGACCACAACAACACCAACAACAGTTTTCCTTGCTGCTGCTGAAAGAAGTGTAGATATAGATTTGGATTGATTGCCAATGCTGCTTAAGAATTCATTGTATCTGTAAAAACAAGTCATGGCCATGGCATAACTAAGAACGAATTCTGAAAAATTTTGATGCTGATTTCTTTGTAGTGACCCCTTTAGTTTTCCTGATATCATGATATTATCTTAATTTCCTTCATCATAATTGATGTTTTTAAAAATCCTGCAACTGTGTCATCTGTAATTTAAAAAAATTGCACCTGCTATATTTTTTTTCATCCATAACCTGATGTGTTTTGAATAATTGTTCTGATTGTCAATTGCAAATATTTACATTGGTAAATTATGTGATATTTACATGTCTGTTGTTCTGCCTCTCTCATCCTGCAGTTTGTCTTCTTGTGGTTTTTTGGTACTGTGCCCCCTCCATCCTGTGGAAACCCAAACATTTACAATCACAAATGTAACTGGTGCAATTTTTTTTGTTTAAATCATTTTACTTACCTATGTTCAGTAACACTTAATTTCATTACCTGTAAATGTAAAAATTTTAAGGTTCTTTCTTGTTAACAGGGCAGCTGAGTTTTGATGGATTTTTGCAATATCTAATGAGTGAGGACAACCCGATTATATCAGCTTCAAAACTAGACTTGTCAGATGATATGGACCAACCACTTCCACATTATTTTATCAACTCCTCTCACAATACATACCTGACAGGTGAGTTAAGTGGCAATTAAAATGTAGTTAGTTTGCTGTTGAATTCATAAATAAAGAAGCATGTCACAAATGAAATAATAATCCATTTTTCATTGTTAAAAAGAATTAATATACATTTTTGTCGAAAGGGAGCATTCCATGTAGGGCCCCAGCTGTTTAATAAGCTCCCCACAAGTATAAAGTCTATTTGAAGAAAATATACTCAACTTTGTAAATCTGGATCACTGCTTGCTCTCTGTAAAATAATACCTAGAACAGTAAACGTGCTGATTATGATTAAATGCAACACATGAACTATTCAGTGAAGCAAACTTTATATATACCTGTAGCAATGTATTGTAAACCATAATCTACTCTATGTTAATATTAACATACTTTTTTTTATGTCTGTAGCACACTGTGTGATATCAGATCATATGAGCCAAATAAATAAGTAAAATTTAAAAAATGAACTCAAACAGCTGCTAATGACAAAGAGTTGCGTGATCTAACAAACTTTGTTGGTCTAAAATAGACTGGAAAGAGGATCAGTGATAAGTGAGTCCACCAAATAATTCTGTGTCTAAATTACATTCCAAGAGGAGCATCAAATTAATGTTCTATGAAATCTCTGTTAATATGAAGATATTATTGCTACTTCCTTGAAAGTTTTGAAATTTCTCTTGCTTTAGAAATTTGTTACACCTATATGTAGCAATTTGTGGACATAGGCTGATATCTTTTCACACACACTTTGTCATCACCACTGCTCGGAAACTTGAGACTTGCAAAATGTTTTACAACTGAAGTGTGCACAGAATATGTGAAAGTTCCATATATTTAATTATTGTATGCTTTTGCTTAACTTGCTTCATATTCAATAGATTGAGCAGCTTTGCTATGAGTTCATATTACTGCAACCAAGTATGTAAAATTATTTTGTATGTGCTATAAATTCCGTTTTTATATTGCTGTCATCACATCCACCTTGAAAAATTGCTTTGATATGCTATGACTGTCCATGGAAAGCACACTGCAGTGACGAGAATTCCCTTGCCCAGTATGCTGAAATCTCACTAATGTCTTCACAGACAGGCACAACCCCCCACCCCAAACCTTGTCCACAGACAAATTTCCCTCACCATATCAGCACACACTCCTAATCCTCCTACCATATGAGGAGAAACAGCTGCAAAGGGCATCTGTTCCTTCCTTTAGTATCATTCTGCACCGTAATGGTTTACTGTATCCTCCACTGTGGCTTTGACTATTTATCATCATACATGGAAATGAGAAACATCCTATCCACAATCCTTCCAACACTCTCCTAAAGTGGTATCCCAACACCCACCCAATCTATGCGATATCCTGTTCCATCCTCATGCCACACCCACTCCCAACCCCTAGCTATATGGGTCATACCCATACGGAAGACCCAGTTTACAACCTATCTAATACACTCATCGAGCACATACTACTCCAACCTCATCAAAGGCTTATACTACCCCATTAGAGGCACGGCCAAGTACGAAAGCAGCCATGAAGTGTACCAGCTCTGCTGGAATATATGCACTTCATTTTATGTGTGCCTGATCACCAACCAGGAGTCCACTTGAATGAATGGCTGCTGCCAAACTGTGACCAAAAGCAGAGTTAACCATTCGGTGGTGAACATGCTGCTGAGCCCAGTACACTCAATTGCAGTGGCTGCTTCACAACCTGTGCTATCTAGATCCTTCCCCTCAACACCACCTTTTCTGAACTATGTAAATGGCAACTGTCTTTGCAACACATCTTTTGTCCTCATAACCTGTCTGCCTTGAAACCCTAAATTCACTCATCCTGAATGCACACCCTCTTACCCACAGTCTCCCATTCCTCTGTTCTGTCACACCCCTCCAGATCACTTCTCCTTGTCTTGATCGTCGTGTGTTGCACAAACTCACCGGTGCCGATGTCGTGTCTGTCCTCTGCACTTGTAACCCTTCCCCAACCCTTCCTTTTGCTGACTACCTCCTTTCTCCCCTCTCCAACTCTACCCAACACATTCCCTCACTGCAGCCAACCCACAGAGTCCTGGCATTGTGTATTCAGCCAGCGCGTTGTAGCTGAACGTGTGTGTGTGTGTGTGTGTGTATGTGTGTGTGTGTGTGTGTGTGTGTTCTCTAGCTACATTAGTGATGATGGATTTACATTGAAGTGGAAAATGTTGTTTGTAGTTAGACAATAAGCTCTTATAAATATGTTACTGGACAGAACAAACAACACTAGAGAAAGTATGTGTATCTGATCATGACTTACACAGAGCAGAAGTAATAAATCTATGCAGTTTGACCGTTCCCTCTCTTTCCACCATAAAGAATCAAGGGGCAGTCAAATGAAAATGAGACAGGTGGGGGTAAGTAACCTGTTTATTATTTAAAAAGCAACACCATATCTTTTTAATACATCTATCCCACTTTGAGACAAAATGGTGAGTGCCTTCAAGGAAAAATATTTGCAGTTGCCTTTGGAACCATGATTGTACACAGGGGTGCATCTCTTTGCTTGAAGCAAATCGATAGCCATGAATGTCATCCTTCGTAGCTCCAAAAATATGTAAATTGCATGGGGAGAGATCGGGACTGTATTGATGATGGTGTAAGAGCTTTCATGTGAACTTATGTAGTGTTATCGAAACAACGTCAACAGTATATGGGCAAGCATTATCCTGCAAATGAATGATGCTGTCCCATTTGGACTTCATGGTACACTTCGGTTTTTGCAAAGTGTCCACATACCACTCTGTGTTAATTGTGATGCTGTATTCTAGAAAGTCAATGAGCAGTGGGCTCTTGTAGTCATAGGAAGAAGTTGTCATGACTTTCTTCGAGCTGGCATGCATGGCTTTGGGTTTTCGCAGTGACAGTAAATCCATGTGCATCCATTGTTGACTCTCTCTGCCATCTTTCATCTCCTGACAATATGGGTCAGGAAATGATATTCTTCATCGTGAGATCATTCTAGGTGCTGCAGTGATGTCAACATTCTCCTCTGTCAGGCTATGGGGAACCCTCTGCATATAGATTTTACAGAACTTCAGATGCTCTGTTCTGATGGCACGAGCAGTACCGCATTGATGCCCAACATTAGCTGAATGTCTTCCACTGTCTGCAATTGGCCATTTCTGACAGCAGGATCCACTGCACCAATGACAGCAGGATCCACTGCACCAATGGCAAAAGAAGTAACTGTGAATAACAATAAAAACACTCAAGATTCAATACCCATTAAAATTATCTTAAGATTATAACAAGCATCTTTTGAGACCACTCAGTTTTATTACGATAAGCCACCAGTGTGGTTTGACTCTTAACATGAGCAACTTCCTGAATGTTGGTATTCTGTAATTGTCCATATGCATTGTAAAAATATAATCATTATAAAACTACATATGTGTCTATACTGATGTGAAACTGGAAGTTGCAAATAAAGCACCTTCTTACATCTATGTGGATTTTGGAAACACCTTATCATTCTTGACTTTTTTAATTCTTGTAATTTTTATGATAATTTGAATGGTTATTGAGGTTTGAATGTTTTTTGTTGTTATTCACATCTCTAAGCTGTAGTTGCCCTCCCCAGAAAGTTATTGACACAATGAGCGTGTCCTGGCCGACTGCTGTCTTTCAGTGACATATTGCATTCTTAAAATCATTTACTCCACACAAACACTCATGCACATGACATACTATCTTCAGCCTACACAGATATTTGAGCATTAATTTCACTTCCTGACACTCCTTGCACTGTCAGAAACCACACTACATGTCTCTGTGCCTCTTTCCCGCTCTCCAGAGTGAGGTCAGATGCACAAACAACTCACTGATCTCATCTCAAGCATGTGTAACAGACAAATAGTACAGTGAATGTGCATGTTGTTCATTCCTGATACATCTACATCTACAGCTACATCCATACTCCGCAAGCCACCTGACGGTGTGTGGCGGAGGGTACCTTGAGTACCTCTATTGGTTCTCCCTTCTATTCCAGTCTCGTATTGTTCGTGGAAAGAAGGATTGTCGATATGCCTCTGTGTGGGCTCTAATCTATCTGATTTTATCCTCGTGGTCTCTTCACGAGATATACGTAGGAGGGAGCAATATACTGCTTGACTCCTCGGTGAAGGTATGTTCTTGAAACTTCAACAAAATCCCATATTGAGCTACTGAGCGTCTCTCCTGCAGAGTCTTCCACTGGAGTTTATCTATCATCTCCGTAACGCTCTCGGGATTACTAAATGATCCTGTAATGAAGCGTGCTGCTCTCCATTGGATCTTCTCTATCTCTTCTATCAACCCTATCTGGTATGGATCCCACACTGCTGAGCAGTGTTCAAGCAGTGGGTGAACAAGTGTACTGTAACCTACTTCCTTTGTTTTCAGATTGCATTTCATTAGGATTCTTCCAATGAATCTCAGTCTGGCATCTGCTTTACCGCCGGCCGAAGTGGCCGTGCGGTTAAAGGCGCTACAGTGTGGAACCGCAAGACCGCTACGGTCGCAGGTTCGAGTCCTGCCTCGGGCATGGATGTTTGTGATGTCCTTAGGTTAGTTAGGTTTAACTAGTTCTAAGTTCTAGGTGACTAATGACCTCAGCAGTTGAGTCCCATAGTGCTCAGAGCCATTTGAACCATCTGCTTTACCGACGATCAACTTTATATGATCATTCTATTTTAAATCACTCCTAATGCGTACTCCCAGATAATTTATGGAATTAACTGCTTCCAGTTGCTGACCTGCTATATTGTAGCTAAATGATAAGAGATCTTTCTTTCTATGTATTCACAGCACATTACACTTGTCTACATTGAGATTCAATTGCCATTCCCTGCACCATGCGTCAATTCACTGCAGATCCTCCTGCATTTCAGTACAATTTTCCATTGTTACAACCTCTTGATATACCACAGCATCATCCGCAAAAAGCCTCAGAGAACTTCCGATGTCATCCACAAGGTCATTTATGTATATTGTGAATAGCAACGGTCCTACGACACTCCCCTGCGGCACATCTGAAATCACTCTTACTTCGGAAAACTTCTCTCCAGTGAGAATGACATGCTGTGTTCTGTTATCTAGGAACTCTTCAATCCAATCACACAATTGGTCTGATAGTCAATATGCTCTTACTTTGTTCATTAAACGACTGTGGGGAACTGTATCAAACGCCTTGCGGAAATCAAGAACACGGCATCTACCTGGGAACCCGTGTCTATGGCCCTCTGAGTCTCGTGGACAAATAGCGCGAGCTGGGTTTCACAGGACCGTCTTTTCGTATTCGTAGTTGTAGAATTTTGGAACACGTAATATGTTCGAGTATAATGACTTTTCTGGAGACTAGAAATCTACTCTGTAGGAAAATTTCTTAGGATTTTCTGCCAAGACAGTACATAGAACTTTACTTTAGAATTCATTGAATGCCTCTCGCATAGCCCTCCTCACACTACATTTTGCTTCGCGTAATTTTTGTTTGTCTGCAAGGCTTTGGCTATGTTTATGTTTGCTGTGAAGTTCCCTTTGCTTCTGCAGCAGTTTTCTAACTCGGTTGTTGTACCACAGTGGCTCTTTTTCATCCCTTACGATCTTGCTTGGCACATACTCACCTAACACATATTGTACGATGGTTTTGAACTTTGTCCACTGATCCTCAACACTATCTGTACTTGAGACAAAACTTTTGTGTTGAGCCATCAGGTACTCTGAAATCTGCTTCTTGTCACTTTTGCTAAACATTTCTATTTACGGCTGAAATCATCGATGCAGTAACGGCTTTATGATCGCTGATTCCCTGTTCTGCATTAACTGTTTCAAATAGTTCGGGTCTGTTTGTCACCAGAAGGTCTAACATGTTATCGCCACGAGTCGGTTCTCTGTTTAACTGCTCAAGGTAGTTTTCAGATAAAGCACTTAAAAAAATGTCACTGTTTTTTTCCAAATTATCCCTCAGGTGCTCAGCCACAACAACTGCTGAGCCAGGGGGCCTATAGAGACATCCAATTATCATGTCTGAGCCTGCTTTAACCGTGACCTTCATCCAAATTATTTCACATTTCGGATCTCCGTCAATTTCCTTCGATACTATTGCACTTCTTATCGCTATAAACACGCCTCCCCCTTCACTGCCCAGCCTGTCTCTGCGGTGTACATTTCAATCTGAGTTTAGAATTTCATGTCCCTAGTACTATGTGGGCATTGTGACCGTTTATTAATGAGAGCAGTTCTGAGACCTTTCTATAGACGCTTCTGCAGTTTACTATTAGCAGATTAATATTGTTATTCCCTGTTGCATTTTGCCTACTCCTACCTTGCTGCGTCTCAGGAGGCATCTTGTCGGGCCTAGGGAGGGATTTCTTTAACCTGAAAAACCCACATGTGCACTCCACACTTACTCCGCTACCCTTGTAGCCACTTCCTGCGTGTAGTGCACGCCTGACCTATTCAGGGGGACCCTACATTTCTCCACCCGATAGCGGAGGTCGAGAATTTGCACCCCAAATCTCCAAAGAATCGTCTGAGCCTCTGGTTTAAGCCTTCCACTCGGCTCCAACCCAGAGGACCGCAATCGGTTCTGGGAACGATATTACAAATAGTTAGCTCAGATTCCACCCCGTGAGCAAGGCTTTCCACCTTCACCAACTCCGCCAACCGCCTGTATGAACTGAGGATGACCTCTGAACGCAGACGGCAGGAGTCATTGGTGCTGACATGAGCAACAATTTGCAGTCGGGTGCACCCAGTGCTCTCTATCGCCGCCAGCAGGGCCTCCTCCACATCTCGGATGAGACCCCCCGGCAAGCAGACAGAGTGAACACTGGCCTTCTTCCCCGACCTTTCTGCTAGTTCCCTAAGGGGCTCCATCACCCGCCTAATGTTGGAGCTCCCAATCACTAATAAACCCCTCCCCGCATGTGCCTGCTCGGACTTTGCTGAAGGAGCGGCCACATGTTCACTCACAGGCAGAGCAGGCAACGGCACATGGCCTGCCTCCACATTGACCCTCCGCCTCGTGCGCTGCGAATGCCACTGAACCCACCTCTCCCCTTGGGGAGAGGGTGGCCCAACCGCGCCTGGTACCCGTGAAGATGTCTCGACAGCAGGGACAGTGGGTGAAGCATGTAACACCTGGGGTGTACCATGCGACGCACCAGACTCCCCACTGCCGCTACACTTCGAGGCAGCAGCCTGTAGACGTCTGACCGCGGCCATCAATATGTTCAGCTGTTCGCGAACAGTGGCCAGCTCCTCCTGCACCCGTACACAGCAGTCACACATCCTATCCATCCTAAGAAATCAATTTACTGTAGAGAGTTAATCAACTTTTAACTAGACTGCTAATTCACTAAAGGTGGCTGATAGTTGACTAAACTGTGATTACTAGACACTTCTTGTAGAAAACAATGAAAATAACACTACCTGTCTCTGGACTGTATTCAAAACAAACACTAGCACTACTGGCACTGTGGCTGACTAAAGGGACTCTCTCTGATTGTATCCAAAACAAACACAAAATCTGTGGAACACTATTACTAGCACTCAACAATTAAAGCCTCCTAAAAGCAAAAACATACGGAAGAAGAAGTGACAAGTAAGAAAAATACAGTTAATACTTAAATTAATGTAGCTCGCTGCATAGCAGACGTGACACAGACAGCAGTTACGACGACATAGAGAGCACCTCTATGCACACACCTACCTACACAACCATGTCTGTGCCATACTGTTATATAGCCTTTCTCATTTCCAACAAACCTTATGGGCGTATTATTTATGTATCATATGAGGACAGGAGAAAAAACTAGACAACTATTTACATTATACACAGATGCACACAGTCTCATGATCATAATGGGTGCATAGATATAACTCCAGGTTTAAAATCCAATTTCATTGGGGTAGATGAAAACATGCTCGTTGCACTCAGGGAATTTTAATTAGCTGGTGCTGCATACAGGAAGTATGCTCCTGGCGTTGACTGTTTCATGCCTGTTGCATGTTGAAATGACTGTTTTGCAGACTGATTGCTGTTTGCTAAGATAGTTTTCTGGATCTCAGTTGCTAGGGTTCTGATAATGAAACTTCTGAATGAATTGGTAATATTTTTTTTGTTTTTTTTTAATTATTATTATTCTTGTGTGTACACTCACCAAAGAATGAAATCATCTTATGGATGATGGTGAAATATTAGTAGGAACCAATGCCAGTACATGTTTGTGGGATGAATACACCATGAGATGAGGTACATTGATTGATTGAGCTGTGTGTCAATTATTATTGTGTGAGCACTGTTTAGCATGGTGGGAAAGTAGCACTCTACATCTGAGTGTGAAAGAGTTAAAGCTGATGGTCTGAGGACTACTGCAATGACATCCCAGGCAGCTCCTGTTAACTTGTGGAGGATATTGTTGCAAGCTTCGATTTTAGTTGCCACTTTCGGGAGATGGGTTTTGTATGTTAGTGACTTGTCTAGGGTCACACCTAGGTTTTTTTGGAGTGTTGCAGCATTGGTGAGTCTGATCTTTAAGTGGCATGTTAGGTTTCTTGTTTATTACATATGTGGGAAGTTGGTATGAATAGTCTTTTGGTAATTCAGCCAAAGAGAATTGTTTTTGACTGGTTGAGAAACGCGGTGTTGCCCAGTATTTATTTGTAACTGTACCTGAGACTTTGTATGTGTGGAATTAATTTTTGACACGTAATGCTTCTTTTTGTACAGTGTTTGAGGTAGTGTGATTGGGGAGATGAATGAAGAACTTGTTTGTGTTAGTAACATGAGAGAGCCATGTAGAGCTAAGTAAGCAAATAGCAACTGACACTAACGTCCACACCCACAACACACAACAACTGGCCTTGTGCTTTGTTTAAGGTCACGGCCTAACATAAGCTCACCAGGAATTCTACCTATTTAAAGTGAAATATGCTCTCCTGCAGAACTTTCCGTCAGAGTTAATGCTTCTGTGATGTTACTTTGGAGAGATGTAACTCTGTGAGAGGAGGGTTCTGATGAGTGAGATAATGCTTGACACTCTTGATCAAAGTTACATTGCTGCTCACTTTCAAGATTTTCCAAAGAGCGAGTTAAAGCAGCAAATCTTGCCACACAGTCTTTCTTTATTGGATTACTGAGACCACATAGTCCTCAAAGTTACATCGCTGCTTGCTTTCAAGAAGAGTTTCCAAAGAGCGAGTTAATGCAGCAAATCTTGCCACACAGTCTTTATTGGATTCCTGAGACCACATAGTCCTCAGTCTTTTAGTCGTTCTGGTGTGTTCAGAAAGACTTGACTATTTTCTAGTATTTGTCTGTAAACAAAATTAAATCAAAATGTAATGTGTAGACACCCAAATTACAAGGCAAATGTAATAAATATGTTTTTGCTAGCAACAAATATAAATAAAACATCATGAAAGAGGCAAAGCAGTGTTATTAAGCTTTAAATACACAATGTGGAATTGGTAAATCTGCTTATCCATGCCAAGTAAATTTGCTATTGGTTTATATCCGTAAAGATAAGAATGCAGTGATTAATTCTGTCACTGATATAAACTTCTGAAAATAGATTTGTCATTGAGTTTAAAAAAAAACTAACAGCACCATCTATTGGTTCTTAGGTGTACTATACTGTTATTATTAAACATCCAAACTACCAGGCTAAGCATATGATTTTGGATAAAACTTTAAATAATATTCAGAGAATGAAGCTTTCACAACCAGATGATGTAGCTGCTAGTAAACCTTTTGGGATGTAAAGTCGTGGTCTGAGAAACTCTTCTGTTCCTGATGTTTTGTCCAGGTCTGCACTGGACATACTCAGAGGTGCTCCTCCACTGAGTCTAGCCAACTGACTGGTCGGCTGCCTTGAGAGTGACATAAATACTGTAGGAAAGGGGGCTGTGGTCAAATAACACATGATGAGCAGAGGTAATTCTTGTCAGAGATAAAACTTAACTATCGATTGTCATCTAGTCAAAGAATAAAACTGTCTAGTGATTCTGCAGAGCTACTGTCCATATGTTGCTAAGTTTCATTGCCTCCTCTTTCCTATTTAAACTATCCTGATGCTTATAAATTTCAATCGCTTCTCTACATAGTCGTGGGTAATAATTTGACATTGTAGATAAAATTTCTGTTTCAGAAAACTTCACTTTGTGGTTTCCTGACTGAAGAGCATGCTCTGCTACAACTGATTTCTCTATTTTTCTAGTTGGCAAAGGCTTTTGTGTTCTTTTAGCCATGCATTTACACTCCTCTTAGTAGTGCCAATATAAACTTTACTACATGTACATGAATTTTGTATACACCGCATGTCAACAGAGGAGGGCATTTATCCTTCACAGATTGAAGTGCTTGATTTATTTTCTTTGTTGATCTAAATACCAGTCTGATGTCATCTTTCTGTAAAATCTTACTGATTTGGTCTGTTAATTTTTTAATAAAAGGGAGGGAAACTGTATTTCTCCATCATTGTGGTTCATCCTTGTCCTTTGGTCTTCTGTTCCTTGGTCATAAAATCCTCTGTACCTTTTCCCCTGAGTAGCCATTTTTCTCAAAAGCCTGCTTCAGATGTTTTATTTCAGCATTCAGGTGTTTTGATGTGCATATTCTGTTAAATAACATTATCATTGTCTTCTGTGATCCAATCTTTGTTAAATAAAGCTTGTATGTTCGCCCAATCTACACTCAAGTTACCTGTGAAAACCCCCTGAAAATTCATGTGGTAGTTTTGGAAATTAGTGTGTTCAAACAGACAGACACGATGTTTTAGATGAAAATTTAAGTCATGATTTTTTTCCTGTGATTCAGTTTTGAATAAATGAAGCCTATATGTTGCCCCAAGATACAGTCAAGTTACCTGTGATAACTCCATGAAAATTCATCTGGTACTTTTGGAGATTAGTATGTTCGAACAGACAGACATGATGGTTTTGGATGAAACTTTAGATCACAATATCTTTTCTCTCATGATCCGAATTTGATGAAATAAAGTGTATTTGCTTCCCCAAGCTATGCTCAAGTTATCTGTGCAAACCCCATGAAAATTCATCTTTTAGTTTTGGAAATTAGCATGTACAAACAGAGAACATGGCAGTTTTACAATTTTATTATTAGTGCAGAAGTATTCATCCAACATCTTCAGATCTGATGTTAGTGTTGCTTCCGCTTCCCTAAAGCTTTGATTATGAGCAATCAAAGTAATATTATCAGCATAAATAAATTTGATAGACTTTGTTTTGAAGGTCTTGTGTTTACAAATTAAAAAGGTGTGAAATAAAAACAGAATTTTGTTGGATACCCTCTTTTATTTTATGAACTCTACTTCTAGAGTTCTCTATAAACATCTGACAGTATCTGTTGCCAATTAAAGTGGTTAGTTTCTGACATGGAATAATACTGATGACTTTGAGCAGAAGTCTGTCATGCTAGACAGTATCATGGGATGCAGTTAGCTCTAAGAAGATCTCCATGATCATTTTCTGCTTCTGAAAGCAATTTTTGATATAAGTTACTATTGTTAGCACCTTTTCCTTACATACTCTTTCTGGACTGAAATCAGCTTGCTCTTTAGAAATGTGTTTGTTGATAGCTGAGCAGATTCTGTTATGAACGAGTTTCTCCAGGAGCTTGACTGGGACACTATGAAGGACAATGGGGTGGTGCTTTTGAGGAACCTTTTTTTGGCTGTAGTATAAGAATTATCTTAATTTTCTTAAAGAGAGGTGGCAGATGACCTGTCTTTAAGATCTATGAAAGGAAAGTGTTCAGCAATTTGGCAGTAACAGTATCACAGTGCTACAGAAACTCAGGATAGATCCCATTAACACCTGCTGCCTTTCTAGATTTCATGTTCTTTGTAACTTGTGTGGTCTCTTTCAATTGAAATGTGTTCGAAAACTCAGATGTTTGTGGAGCCGACAGTTTCTTTACTTTTGAGAGTTCATCTCTTGTCAAGCGACAGTATTAGGATCACCACTGTCCTCATTCCAGCCAGGAATGTATTCTTTGCAGCAACCTCCTGGTACGCATCATTTTGCTGCACTTATCAGTATCCCAATGAAACTGTAGTAGTTATTGGAAAATAGTTTTATCCATTTTTATTGGCATCTGTTTGTTTGCAAAATTCAGATGATTTGACTTCTTTGAAATTCTACCTTAGTTTTGGACAGGAGAGGAAGATGGGTATGAACAATGCTGTATGGAGAATCATTGGATGATGCTGACTATTGAGAAATCTGGTTAGGATTCTGTGGTGCACCTCATTGGCATGCTTGGAGACTGTGTGATAAAGCTTAAGTCAGATATATAAGCCTTGTTTCATTGGCCACAAAAAAAGATTTCCTTGTCTTTTGGATAGGTATGAGATTTTCTGTTTCCATCCAGTCGACATGTTTTTGTGCATTTTTGTCAGTTTCTTGATATCCCCAGAGTATAATACCTCAACATCATGCAGACAGTTTGTAGAGACATACCATTCATGGACAATCATTGTCATGTTGAATAATGGCACACAAGAATTGAGACATGGGGATGAAGGGTGAAAATCACACCTCTCCATATTTTGGCTAATGGTACAGCAAGAAAGGATAGATGGTCTTGGTTGCAAAATGGTTTTTTGGTTATTTAATTTGTGATACGTTTCACTGTTGTCACAGGAGCATCATCAGACTTCATATAAAAACACTTGAGGACTACTGGCAAGTGTACAGAAAGCCCGGTAATCACCAAACATGGCACGCCATTCAATAAAGTTTACAGGACACATCCACTGGGTAAAAACACTCAAGGACAACTGGCAAGAGTACAGAATGTCCCACAATAACTGTACTTGCAGCCAAGATTGCCTATTCTTTCTTGTGGATGAAGAATGGAAGGATGTCTATGATATACCATTGTGCCAACAAAGTTACTTCAATCACTACCTGCTGTTACTTGATGGCTCCCAACACCGTACGCCAGGAGTAACACTACTGTGCCTCTTCAGAACATGGGAAAAAAGGGACTTCTTCCCAGTCTGGTGCCATAGTCACCAACAATGATCATCCAATGTAGTACAGAACTGTGATTTAGCGCTGAACACAATGTGACACCATTCATTGGCAGTCCATGCGTCTGGGTCACAGCACCACTCTACACACAGCCATTTGTGTTGTGTTAACAGCAGCCTACACATGGGACGGTAGTTCCCTAGTCTAGATGCTACTTGTCTCTTGACACTGGTGTGGGATACATACAGTGTTGCTGGGATTCCAATAGTCGTTTGCAGATGATTAGGCACAGTTATGAAAGGGTTATGGCACACTTAGTGCACAATATGGCCATCCTCCCTTACAGCGGTCAGATATAGATATCTGAAATACGATGATGAGTATGCCTGCAAACCCCTTCCCTTGGAGTCGAACATTGGGCAAGTGTTATCTCTGAATGCTCCACAATTCTGGATATTATTTAATTGGACGGATAAAAAATCTACTCGCCAAGTGGTGGCAGAACACACACATAAAAGATGGTTTAATTGGCAAGCTTTCAGAGCCAGTGGCCCCTTCTTCAGGCAAAAGGACTGAAGAGGAAGGAAGAAGGGTGAAGGAAAAGGTCTGGAGAGGTATAGGAAAAGGGGTAGCTTTTGGGAAAGTCACCCAAAACCATGGGTGAGGGTAGGCTTACCATATGGCAAGTCTCCAACCACATCTTCTTGGTGCTTTGATGGATGTCTCATTGCTTCTCTTCTTGTCAGAGGTACAGGTAAATATTATGTGTGCAAGAACAATAACATGCCTATTCCAAAATAAAATTCTTAGTCAGCCTCAGTTTAGTTTTCAAAAGGGTCTCTCTACACTCTACAGAGTAAGTCACTTTTAAATTCACTGATCAGATTATACAAAATTTAAATGACAAAATATTGCCAACTTTTATTTTCTGTTGCTTGTGAAAAGCATATGATTGTGAAGTAAAAAGTATTCTCACAGAGAAACTTAAATAATATGGTATCAGAGTTCTCACTGGTAATTGGTTTTCGTCCTATGTAATTAAAAGAATACAGTGTGTGACATTAAGAGTATACAGAACAAAAACAGATCTTCAGAGTGCTGAAGAGTCAGTATGAGTCTACTACATGAACCAATACTGTTTCCACTCTTTTCTTATTATACATAAAAGATTGGGCATTTTTTATTCAAGAAGCAGAATCATTCATAAACATTTCCTTCATTTTTCCCATGGTTTCATTGGTTGATGATGTTCTGAGATGTACAGGGTGCTCGTCATGTTCAATAACTTTATGGCCTTTTTCAAATTTGTTACACCACTTGTAAACTCACTGAAATTAATATTTGACATTTCCAAAACTTTGCTGCATTTTATTCTGTTCTTATAGCAAAATTTACTACTAATTCTCCAATCCACATTTATGCAAAATAAATATTCTCTGATACTGACCAAAACACATCTAACATTTTTGACAGACATGATGTGGCTAATACTATACAGGTATTTTTTTTTCAGGCATGTTAGCCATCACAACAAATAAAAAATAGCACATATCATATTAATACAACATGTGAAATTACAAAATTCCCATTATCTTTTGAACACACATCATGTAGACACACATGAGATGCCACAACCACTTTTTCAAGAGGCAGTAGCTCTCCTCCAGAGAAAATGAGAAAATTGCCAGAAAATTAGTGTAGATGAAATAAGTTTTTGAGAAGGAAAGACTCAACTGTAAATATACAAATCTGATATGAAGACTTGATCACATCAAGATTCTCTTGTGTGTGTGTGTGGGGGCGGGGGGGGGGGGGGGGGGGGGGGGCTCTTACATAGCCTTTCCTCTCTACCGTCTCCCACACTTTCCCCCTTACCTTCCGCTTCCCCATCGCATACATTGCCCAGGCTGGCTGTGTCCTTTTCCTAACATCTAACTTTAGAAAAATTAGGTATTTTGTCATGTTAAAATTACATTTTTTCCAGTTATCTTGTGTTTTAGGTCATCAGTTGACTGGGAAATCAGCTGTGGAAATGTACAGACAGTGCTTACTGGCTGGATGTCGATGTGTTGAGCTTGATTTCTGGAATGGACGAACAGAGGAACCTGTCATTGTTCATGGCTACACTTTTGTACCTGAGATTCCTGCAAAGGTACTCTAATTATACTATTATATTGCTATAAAGTGAGTGTGCGTGTTTTCCAATAGTGAGTGTAAATAATGTTAAACAAAAAATATGTCTTACATATCAATTAGAAAAGTAGCAACAAACTTACACAGAAAAATGAAAAGCTTTCTGAATCCCACTGAAGAATAAGCAAATCATACATAGAAAATGTTACATTACATTTATATTTTTCAGTTATACATTTCAAACTCAAATCACACAAATGGTGTCGTCGCTGCTTTCAACTTACCACCAAGTCATCTTCAGATGTTATGAGTATATTACTCAGTAACAAGCCATCTGAAGAGGTGTGGTGAGGTGCTCACAGTGTAAACATATCTGTGCTGTATTTGTTGGGACTGGTATATTGTGAGCGCTTATGAGCTGTTGTTATGTAATATATTCATATCATCTAATGATGGCTTGGAATGAGTCAAAACCTGTAATGATACCATTTGCATGAATTGAAGCTGGAACACACAATAAAAAAATTACAAAATAATCATTGTGCTTTCCCAAGGCAGTATGCTCAGTCTGTGTAATGAAGGATTTAGTTAAAATAGTCACTCAGGATCTGGGATGAATAGAAATCCAATGGATAGGGTAAAATTGGGTGCACACTTATGGTGGTATTTAACAAGTAATACATTTATCTGATGATTCTGGTGGTGGAGGGTTTTTGTATTAAACAAAAAGTATTTTTTTATGCCAGTGTCAATTCTTGCTTTCTGACAGTTTTCTTATGATCACGATAACAGACAAGGCTGGGTAGGGCACAAAGGACTGTTTGCTCAGATGGCTATAACTTTGGTAAAGTATATCATGGCAGTTACACAAAATGGAGTAGGTAATAGTATGAGAATACTAAGGGTGAGTTTTGTAGTTGCTGCTGTTCCAGATGTGAAACACTGTTCAACAGAGTTGATGGAAAAGAATTGTATTACAGTTTCACTTTGCCCAGGCTTAGAAAATAGTGTTAAAGTTTCTCAAGTTGGAAAAAGAATCTTCCATATGATAACCATATTTTAGAGCATAGCTTAAGAGAATTAAAGCACTGTCAAAAATTCTGAATGTTATGAATAGTCACAATTTGGAAATTTTAAATGGTATAATATGTTAAGCTGGCTCTTCTGTACTTTGGTTTCAAAGGCATATCAATTTTAGCAGGTATAGTGATACATTACAGATGCGGAAATGTAGATAAATTATAAAATGTATCTGAGTTATTGGGAGTATTATGTGTCTGCTGAAAGAAAAGTTGTCTTTACAATTTGAATGAAGACAGTGCAAGACACTTCCATTCTTTCTGTAGTTTATTCAGTATTACCATTTGTACCTCCATGCTTGAGCCAGTTATCTCAGCCATTATGAAGAAATTAGAAGTATTTGGACTTCATGTTTTATCATATACATTCTCTGTATTCTCTTTAACAAAACCCTTAATGTAATTTGTTGGAGGTATCTTTGTCATGTGTGTTTTATGTGTAAACCTGAGTCAGTGTCAGTGTGATACTAGTATGCTTAATTAGAGCTTCAACATATAGGGGATAGTCAAATGAAAATGACACAGATAGAAAAAAGTGGGTAAACTGTTTATTGTTTCAGAAGTAATTGCCAATTAATTCAAAAGTAATTTATACCTCTGTGGAACAATGTGTCAACGGCCTTGCCACAGTGAATACACCGGTTCCCATGAGATCATTGAAGTTAAGCGCTGTCAGGCGTGGTTGGCACTTGGATGGGTAACCATCCAGGCGGCCATGCACTGTTGCCATTTTTGGGGGCGCACTCAGCCTCGTGATGCCAATTGATGAGCTACTCGACTGAATAGTAGCGGCTTCGGTCAAGAATACCATCCTCCACTGAGGATGACATGGCGGTCAGATGGCCCCGGTAGGCCACTCGTGGCCTGAAGACGGAGTGAGTGGAACAATGTGGTCATTGCTGTATTGGAGAAATGTTTGCAGTTGCATGGAGAACCACGATTGTACCCAGGTGTGCACCTCTTCATCAAAAGCAGATGAAACCAGAGATGTCTTACTTCAGAGCTCCAAAAATTTGGAAATTGGGTGGAGAGAGATTGGGACTCTATGGAGGCTGCATTGGCCCATCTGTATGTAGCCAAGGTTGTTTCAGCTATGCTGCAAAAGTTTCACTGGGAAGTCATTATGCATACTCCATTAAGTCTCAAACTCTCCCCACGTGATTTCCATATTTTTGTAGCCCTGTAAAAAGACATTTGTGTCTATCGATGTACTTTGAATAAAAAAGTACATGCCTGGGTACAATCATATTTCCACAGCAACCACAAATATTTTTCCATTAAGGCACTGACCAGCTTGTCTCACAGTTGGATAAAGGTATTAACAGATATGATGATTATGTTTGAAATAACAAGCAGTGTACTTACTTCCCCCCCCCCCCCCCCCCCTCCACACACACACACACACATACCTCGTTTTCATTTGACTGGCCCTTATATTTGCTTCTGGACCTTACAAAATTGTCCGAATTTTCCACAACAGTTGAAAATTTTCATTCTTATTAATGCTGACAATGATAGTTCTCAAAAGCTAGATAGTTCTCAAAAGCTCGAAATTTTATAGGGAACTGATCAGCATCATCATCTCGAACAGTTTCCAGCCCCTGCTTGGTCTGTTTGGAACATAAGCCTCACCATCTTTCTGTGTTTAGTTGGGTCCTCTCCTCACCTCTTTTTTCTACATTCCTGCACACCTCTCAGCGATCTATCCCTTGGTCTTCCTCTTGGTCATTTCCTTTGCATCTCCATTTGATGTACCTTCTTGGGAATCATCTTGTTTTCTTTTCTCTTTAAGTGCCCATACCATCTTAACCTTGATGTTCTAGTCTGAAGAGTTCCTCTTTCACTATTTCCCTCACCCATTCGTTCCTCACTCTATCTCTCCTTGTTACTCCTAACCTACTTCTGAGGAACTTCACTTCACATGCCTTGAATTTGCTTACATCTCATTTCTTCATCACCCACATTTCAGATGCATAGATCAAAGTTTAGGTGTATATATATATATTCATCAGGAAAGAGGGAAGGAGAGGGAAAGACGAAAGGATGTGGGTTTTAAGGGAGAGGGTAAGGAGTCATTCCAATCCCGGGAGTGGAAAGACTTACCTTAAGGGGAAAAAAGGACAGGTATACACTCGCACACACACACATATCCATCCGCACATATACAGACACAAGCGGATATTTGTAAAGGCAAAGAGGGGAAACTGAAAACTCTTTGCCTTTACAAATGTCTGCTTGTGTCTGTATATGTGCGGATGGATATGTGTGTTTGTGCAAGTGTATACCTGTCCTTTTTTCCCCCTAAGGTAAGTCTTTCTTCTCCCGGGAGGATTGGAATGACTCCTTACCCTCTCCTTACCCTCTCCCTTAAAACCCACATCCTTTCGTCTTTCCCTCTCCTTCCCTCTTTCCTGATGAAGCAACCGTGGGTTGCAAAAGCTTGAATTTTGTGTGTGTGTGTGTGTTTGTGTTTATTTGTGTGTCTATCAACATACCAACACTTTCGTTTGGTAAGTTACATCATCTTTGTTTTTAGATATATTTTTCCCACGTGGAATGTTTTAATCTACCATACAATTTCTGAAAGTATTTGTGTGGAGTGTAGCCATGTATGGAAGTGAAACATGGACGATAAATAGTTTGGACAAGAAGAGAATAGAAGCTTTCGAAATGTGGTGCTACAGAAGAATGCTGAAGATTAGATGGGTAGACCACATAACTAATGAGGAAGTATTGAATAGGATTGGGGAGAAGAGAAGTTTGTGGCACAACTTGACCAGAAGAAGTGATCGGTTGGTAGGACATGTTCTGAGGCATCAAGGGATCACCAATTTAGTATTGGAGGGCAGCGTGGAGGGTAAAAATCGTAGATGGAGACCAAGAGATGAATACACTAAGCAGATTCAGAAGGATGTAGGTTGCAGTAGGTACTGGGAGATGAAGAGGCTTGCACAGGATAGAGTAGCATGGAGAGCTGCATCAAACCAGGCTCAGGACTGAAGACCACAACAACAACAATTTATCCCGCCTATATATACTCAATAATACGTAACCCACTTCCAAACCAGAACCAAAAAAAAAATTTTTTTTCCGCCTTCAACACTACTGCTGCTATAAAATCCACTGTTTCCAGTTCACAAACAGTTCCTTTCACCTATTAAACAACCATTTCGGCTAGTTCTAAAAACTTTCGCTTTATTTCCATTTCTGTTCCTCACTCTATCTCTCCTTGTTACTGATCATTTTTAGCCGCTTCCCACATGTTTTAACGTCATTATTTCTTTATCAGACAATTGTTAGCCTCATTTTCATAATCTGCCACCACAAAACCACTCCTTTTAATACATTAACACGCAGTTTCTTCAAAATTTTCCCGAATTTCTCCACCCTTTAACGTGTTTTGGTGGCAACACAACCACCTAACCTTTGTGCACATCGTTGTTTACCAACCCAAGTTCACCACAAGATCAACATAGCTCAGCTTTTACCAACACTTTTTCGCCTTTTTTCACACCAGATGTCCAGTTGCTTTCTAGTTCACCTTTTTCCCTCCCCATATATTTTTATTTTCATTTCCACCTTCTAATACCATGTCACCCTCACAACATCCCAACAATGACCCCATTAAGTTTTATTTACATTCCCTCCGCAAACATGCCTTCGCCCTAGCCAGATTACGCTCCCATATTTTATTTTCCCAGGCATGTCTGACATTTGGCATTACCCCCAAGGGCCTCATACTTAAAGTTCCCATCTCTGGGTGTAATCCTTCTTTCCATCAGTCCCTATACCAGTTCCAAACTGAGCAATCCATTGCCCTTACCCACCTAATCCTTCACCTACACATCAACTCAGCCAATGAACACACCCGTCAACTCCTATCCTTAATAAAAGTCCTCAATCTTTCCTCTCCCACATCCACACCGGCTGTTCACAGCATCCTCCTACAGACCAACCGCAAATTAGAACAGCATGCCACCCTCCACCTCAAAGAACTATCCAATCTCCTGGTTTCCCACCTCCGGAAAGGCAACTCACTCACCCTTCACAACCTTTCCAGCAAACCTCAATCTCCTCTCATTGCACACAGACCCAACCTCTCCCATCTACTCAATCTCCCACTTCCAGCTCCACTCCCCCCAAAACCTCAAAATTCTAATCAACACAATCTGGAACCACAACACCCTAATTCAGTAGTTAACCTTTCCTCCAAACCTCTCTCCCAATCCGAAACCTCTGTCCTATCCAAAGGCCTCACCTTCAGCCCCACTCCCAGATTCAACCAAACAGCCCTTGTTAAAGATTTACTGTCCTACACTCGTACTCTCTGCTGGAAATATCACTTTGCCACGAAGAAAAATGATCCTAATCCTACTCCTAATGATCCAACTCCCCAAGACACTATCCAAATTGAACCCTGCCTGGAACAGTTCCATCCTCCATCACAGCGGGACCCACCTCCTCTTCCTCAAAATCACCCTCTCCAAACCTTCCAGGAATTTCTGACTTCCAGCCTTGCCTCTCAATCCTTCTTAAAAAAAACCTTAAACCTACTCCCAACATCACCACTGCTGAAGCCCAGGCTATCCGTGATCTGAAGGCTGACCGATCCATCGTCATTCTTCCGGTGGACAAGGGTTCCATGACCGTGGTACTTGATCGTCGGGAGTATGTGGCTGAGGCACTGCGTCAGCTTTCAGACAACACCACATACAAAGTTTGCCAAGGTAATCCCATTCCTGATGTCCAGGCGGAGCTTCAAAGAATCCTCAGAACCCTAGGCTCCCTACAAAACCTTTCACCTGACTCCATCAACCTCCTGACCCCACCGACATCCCGCACCCCTACCTTCTACCTTCTTCCTAAAATTCACAAACCCAATCATCCCAGCCGCCCCATTGTAGCTGGTTACCAAGCCCCCACAGAACGTATCTCTGCCTACATAGATCAACACCTTCAACCCATTACATGCAGTCTCCCATCCTTCATCAAAGACACCAACCACTTTCTCGAACGCCTGGAATCCTTACCCAATCTGTTACCCCCGGAAACCATCCTTGTAACCATTGATGCCACTTCCTTATACACAAATATTCCACACGTCCAGGGCCTCACTGCGATGGAGCACTTCCTTTCACGCCGATCACCTGCCACCCTACCTAAAACCTCTTTCCTCATTACCTTAGCCAGCTTCATCCTGACCCACAACTTCTTCACTTTCGAAGGCCAGACATACCAACAATTAAAGGGAACAGCCATGGGTACCAGGATGGGCCCCTCGTACGCCAACCTATTTATGGGTCACTTAGAGGAAGCCTTCTTGGTTACCCAGGCCTGCCAACCCAAAGTTTGGTACAGATTTATTGATGACATCTTCATGATCTGGACTCACAGTGAAGAAGAACTCCAGAATTTCCTCTCCAACCTCAACTCCTTTGGTTCCATCAGATTCACCTGGTCCTACTCCAAATCCCACGCCACTTTCCTTGATGTTGACCTCCACCTGTCCAATGGCCAACTTCACACGTCCGTCCACATCAAACCCACCAATAAACAACAGTACCTCCATTATGACAGCTGCCACCCATTCCACATCAAACAGTCCCTTCCCTACAGCCTAGGTCTTCGTGGCAAACGAATCTGCTCCAGTCCGGAATCCCTGAACCATTACACCATCAACCTGAAAACAGCTTTTGGATCCTGCAACTACCCTCCCGACCTGGTACAGAAGCAAATAACCAGAGCCACTTCCTCATCCCCTCAAACCCAGAACCTCCCACAGAAGAACCACAAAAGTGCCCCACTTGTGACAGGATACTCTCCGGGACTGGATCAGACTCTGAATGTGGCTCTCCAGCAGGGATACGACTTCCTCAAATCCTGACCTGAAATGAGATCCATCCTTCATGAAATCCTCCCCACTCCACCAAGAGTATCTTTCCGCCATCCATCTAACCTTCGTAACCTCTTAGTTCATCCCTATGAAATCCCCCAACCAACTTCCCTACCCTCTGGCTCCTATCCTTGTAACCACCCCCGGTGTAAAACCTGTACCATGCACCCTCCCACCACCAACTACTCCAGTCCTGTAACCCGGAAGGTGTACCCCATTCCCGATGTCCAGCCGGAGCTTCAAGGAATCCTCAGAACCTTAGGCCCCCTGCAAAACCTTTCACCTGACTCCATCAACCTCCTGACCCCACCGACACCCCGCACCCCTACCTTCTACCTTCTTCCGAAAATCCACAAACCCAATCATCCCGGCCGCCCCATTGTAGCTGGTTACCAAGCCCCCACAGAACGTATCTCTTCCTACGTAGATCAACACCTTCAACCCATTACATGCAGTCTCCGATCCTTCATCAAAGACACCAACCACTTCCTCGAATGCCTGGAATCCTTACCCAATCTGTTACCCCCGGAAACCATCATTGTAACCATTGATGCCACTTCCTTATACACAAATATTCCGCATGTCCAGGGCCTCACTGCGATGGAGCATTTCCTTTCACGCCGATCACCTGCCACCCTACCTAAAACCTCTTTCCTCATTACTTTAGCCAGCTTCATCCTGACCCACAACTTCTTCCCTTTTGATGGCCAGACATACCAACAATTAAAGGGAACAGCCATGGGTACCAGGATGGCCCCCTCGTACGCCAACCTATTCATGGGTAGCTTAGAGGAAGCCTTCTTGGTTACCCAGGTCTGCCAACCCAAAGTTTGGTACAGATTTATTGATGACATCTTCATGATCTGGACTCACAGTGAAGAAGAACTCCAGAATTTCCTCTCCAACCTCAATTCCTTTGCTTCCATCAGATTCACCTGGTCCTACTCCAAATCCCATGCCACTTTCCTTGATGCTGACCTCCACCTGTCCAATGGCCAACTTCACACGTCCGTCAACATCAAACCCACCAACAAGCAACAGTACCTCCATTACGACAGCTGCCACCCATTCCACATCAAACGGTCCCTTCCCTACAGCCTAGGTCTTCGTCGCAAACGAATCTGCTCCAGTCTGGAATCCCTGAACCATTACACCAACAATCTGACAACAGCTTTCGCATCCCGCAACTACCCTCCCAACCTGGTACAGAAGCAAATAACCAGAGCCACTTCCTCATCCCCTCAAACCCAGAATCCCCCACAGAAGAACCACAAAAGTGCCCCACTTGTGACAGGATACTTTCCGGGACTGGACCAGACTCTGAATGTGGCTCTCCAGCAGGGATACAACTTCCTCAAATCCTGCCCTGAAATGAGATCCATCCTTCATGAAGTCCTCCCCACTCCGCCAAGAGTGTCTTTCCACCGTCCACCTAACCTTCGTAACCTGTTAGTTCATCCCTATGAAATCCCCAAACCACCTTCCCTACCTGCTGGCTCCTATCCTTGTAACCGCCCCCGGTGCAAAGCCTGTCCCATGCACCCTCCCACCACCACCTACTCCAGTCCTGTAACCCGGAAGGTGTACACGATCAAAGGCAGGGCCACATGTGAAAGCACCCACGTGATTTACCAACTGACCTGCCTACACTGTGATGCATTCTATGTGGGAATGACCAGCAACAAACTGTCCATTCGCATGAATGGACACAGGCGGACAGTGTTTGTTGGTAATGAGGATCACCCTGTGGCTAAACATGCCTTGGTGCACAGCCAGCACATCTTGGCACAGTGTTACACCGTCCGGGTTATCTGGATACTTCCCACCAACACCAACCTATCCGAACTCCGGAGATGGGAACTTGCCCTTCAGTATATCCTCTCTTCTCGTTATCCGCCAGGCCTCAATCTCCGCTAATTTCAAGTTGCTGCCACTCATACCTCACCTGTCTTTCAACAACTTCTTTGCCTCTACACTTCCGCCTCGACTGACATCTCTGCTCAAACTCTTTGTCTTTAAATATGTCTGCTTGTGTCTGTATGTGTGGATGGATATGTGTGTGTGTGCAAGTGTATACCTGTCCTTTTTTCCCCCCAAGGTAAGTCTTTCCGCTCCCGGGATTGGAATGACTCCTTACCCTCTCCCTTAAAACCCACATCCTTTTGTCTTTCCCTCTCCTTCCCTCTTTCCTGATGAGGCAACCGTTGGTTGCGAAAGCTAGAATTTTGTGTGTATGTTTGTGTTTGTTTGTGTGTCTATCGACCTGCCAGCACTTTCGTTCGGTAAATCACCTCATCTTTGTTTTTATATATATATATATATTTAAAAAAACAAAGATGATGTGACTTACCAAATGAAAGTGCTGGCAGGTCGACTGACACACAAACAAAACAATGAATTTTGTGTGTATGTTTGTGTTTGTGTTTGTGTGTGTGTGTGTGTGTGTGTGTGTGTGTGTGTGTGTGTGTGTTTGTGTGTCTGTCGACCTGCCAGCACTTTCATTTGGTAAGTCACATCATCTTTGTTTTTAGATATATTTTTCCTACGTGGAATGTTTCCCTATATATATATATATATATATATATATATATTCTTTGCTTTTTTGCTTCTTTATTCCAAACCAGCGTCCTTCACACTTCTTAAGTACTTAATTAACACTTTCGACCTTCTTCAGTTGTTCACCTTCAGTGCTCATTCAGCTAGTTGGTATATCTTTCTTTATAGTTGTAACCAGGATCTCACATCTGTTTACATTAAATTTCATTCCATACAGTAGTGTCTCACAGTTATTTTTCAAAGCATCCTGCCATTCTTGAATCTCCTCCTCCCTGTTTCCCCAGATCATCAAGTCATCCACGAATGCCATTGTGTTCGTCTCGTCTTCTCCAGTTTTTTTCTGTCATCTTAGTAATCAACTCATACAAGACCAAAATAAAGAGGGGAGGTGACACTGCACTACCCTCTTCCCACTACTTGTTTGCTGAAATCAATCCATCCTTTAATTTCACCACTTTTACACAACTCAGACTTTCACAGTACTTCTCCTTCACTCTGCTTGTTGTCTCTTTTCCTAACTCCCTTCTTTTTTAGTGCTTCCTATACTTTTATTCTACAGACACCATCAAATACCTTTTCTGTATGAAGAAATCTTCTACGTGGGCGTCCCAAAATTCATAGAGGTGCTTGTGGAGCTGCCTTACTTCCAATTTGAGGTTAACAGTTGACCTCCCAGGTCTGAAGCCTTGCTGTTCCTCTCCCAGTTTGTCCTTGATGCTTGTTCAGATCCTACTCTCCAGGATGTTCTCTTATACCATAGCACAGTGTCATGTAAGTGTGATTCCCCTGTAATTTCTACAATCCCTCCTACTCCCTTTCCTAAATCTAAGGAAAATTGGTACCCTCTTCCAACCTTCTGGAGTCTTCTCATCACATGATACAGCCACTGTTTCCTAAACTCCCTTGCTGCCTTCACCATTTCAACACTTATTTCGTCCATATATGGTGCCTTTCTTCCTTTCATCTTGTTCAGTGCCATTTCCATTTATTTCCATCTGAAATCCTTCCACCCCCATCCCTGCCCCATACCCCCAAGTTTACTTCTACTTCCTTTAGTCTATTATCCTCAGCTCCAAGTCTGTTAGTGTTTAGCAAATGCTCAGAGTACACTTCCCACACTATAGTCAGTGTCTCTCTGTTATTTACCTCGTTCCCATTTCTATCGCCATTGCATCTTCTCTTCTACCTCTCCTCTTACTTTCAACCATCCCATATAGTACTTTCTTATTTCCTGTGCTGTTTTCCTCCATCATATTGGTCCATTCTTCCATCCACTTTCTTGTTGCCTTAGCCACTGTCTTATTTACGTCTTTCTGCTTTTTCTTTTATTCCTCTGTTGCTAATTCGTTCCTTTCATTGAACCACTGTCAGAAGGCCTCATTCTGCCTTCCTACTACCTCCTCAACTCTTTCAGTCCATTGCGGTGTCTCATTCTGCTATTTTCTGCTACTTGTGCTTCCACATACCGCAACTGCAGCTTCTGCTATAGCACTTCTAAATCATCCCCATTCCTCTTCTCCTTTTTTGGTTAATCTCTGGTAACCATTGGTACTCTTCCATGACTTCCCTTTCCTTCAGTTTTGGTACTCTTAGTCTCATTTCCTGGTTATCTGTCTTATTCCATTCCTTTGTGCTTCTCATGCTAATTGCCAGTAGTATGTGATCACTATCCAATGCCTAAGATGGTAGTACCTTTACATTCATTATAGTCCTCTTCATTTCTCTATCATAGAGCATGTATTCCACCAAAGATTTCTGTGCTACATTCCTACTGTACCTCTCTGAGTTGATGTGGCTTATAAATCAAGGGAATTTTATTATATTAAATTTCAGCCTCCAGTTGCATAAGCAAAGAAACTTTACCTAGGTTTTGGCTATAATAATGTAGCCTTCTTCAGAAATGTCACAATATAAAATTAAATTAAAACATGCCATATATTGGCGTTGTCAAACTCAAAATGTTAATACTACAGTACATAGTCATAAGACTACATCACTTCTACTACTGTTTTGCCATTAGGTCACACCAACGGGCCAGACAGGTGGGCTGCAAGCACTGAGTTGTAACTGGGCACCGTGGGCAGCGACGCAGCGAGCTCAGCTGGTGGTCACGCGCATGCACATGCGGAGCAATAAAAACTTAAAACCAGTAAATGTTAACTGAGATTATTATGGAAAATAGCTTATGACAATAGTTTGGATTATTAATGACATTAAAACCATAAGTCACTGAAGTTGCCGTTCCATAAAAATCAAAAGACATATAAAAAGTGTACTGTACAAAAGTATGAAACATTAATTTGATAACATTATTTGTTACAACAGCTAGAAATGTTACTGGCAAATAAACCATAATAAATGTTAATACTAGTTAAAGTTGAAGTTCTAAGAGAGGCAAATGACATTATATAGCATAAAGGAACGTTTTAATAAGACAAGGCCATAAGTTAAGGTTAACAGTGCCTGAAATGTGTGAAACTTAGCTAAGAATAAATGCCTGTGAATGATAATAAGGATAATTGTCTCATACAGGTTAGCAGTTAGATACACAGTATATGATCAGCAATTAATACATAAGAAAACCAGTAGGCTGTATGTCATAGCCAGCTACTGACGTAGGTAGAAGACTTTATAAAGTAGTGGATTTATCAGATAATAGGTGTGTGCAGCACCACAAGACATTATGAAGACAGTATAGCCAATGCAGTTATACGAGGGTAATCCCAAAAGTAAGGTCTACTATTTTTTTATAAGTACATAGACCTGTTTATTTCTACAATAGTTTACACCAGTTTACAGCTTGAACATTTAGCTATTTTTTGACATAATTACTATTTCTGTTGATGCATTTTTGTAGATGCTGTGACAGTTTTTGTATGCCCCTGTCATACCAGCTCGCTGCCATGCTGTTCAGAAATTTATGAACCTCTTCTTTCACCTCATCATCAGAGCTGAATCGTTTTCTGGCCAAATGTTCTTTTAACTTAGGGAAGAGGTGATAGTCACTGGGCGCCAAGTAAGGACTATAGGGTGGGTGGCTGATGATGTTCCACTGAAACTGTTTGCAGGAGAGCAACGGCTTGCTGAGTGATGTGTGGGCGAGCATTGTCATGGAGAATGTGTACGCCCTTGCTCAACATTCCTCTTCTCCAGTTCTGAATTGCCATTTGAGTGTTTTCAGAGTCCCACAGTACCTGTCAGCATTAATTGTGGTCCCAGTGGACATAAAGCCGACCAACAATACCCCTTTCCGATCCCAAAAAACGGTTGTCATGACTTTATCAGCAGACTGTGTTTGTTTGAATTTCCGCAGCTTTGGCGAAGAACGATGCCGCCACTGGCGTGATGGTTGCTTGGTCTTAGGTGTAAAGTGGTATGCCCAGGTTTCGTCACCCATGACAATTGAGTCCAGAAAGTTGTCCTGTTTGGCTGCAAGGTGGTGAAGAAACATGCGGGAAGCATCAACTCATTGCCACATGTGGTCCTCAGTCAGCATGCGTGGCACCCATCTTGTGAACACCTTCCAGTACTTCAATGTTTCCATTAAAATTCTGTGAGCGGTGCTTCAGGAAACCTCAGGAACCAATGTGCAGAAGTCATCCAGGGTGATCCGCCGATCTTCACGCAGGCTTTGCTTAACCTTCAACACTGTCTCCTCAGAAATTGGCGGTCTCCCACTCCTTTGTTCATCGTGAATTTCGGTCTAACCAGCCGCAAACTCTCTATACCACTTACGAACATTTTTGACATCCATGGACGACTCGCCATACACTTCCATCAATTGGTGATGAATTTCAATCGGCACAGTGCCCTTTGCATCCAAAAACCGAATAACTGTGCGCAATTTGCACTTAACAGTAACATCCAATGGGAGCTCCATTCTCAACGGCTGCCAAGCCAAGACTGAGCACCTCAGCGTGGCATGTGCATGTTTACACACAGTGCATTAAGCAATCTTCATAACAGTGTGACCAACTGCAACTCAGAGTTCTGTACTGATAAAAAATAGGAGACCTTGCTTTTGGGATTACCCTTGTTTGCAAACTTTATAAAGCTCTTAAATATAAATACAGTATTTGATGTGTAACAAACTGTGAAACAGCATTGAACATAGGTTAATGTATTAAATATGCAGTGTATAATCGGAAAATACCCGAAGCTACTAATAAGAACAAAAAGGTTGTATGTCATAGCCAGGTATTGGCGTGGGTAATAAGCAATATATAGTATTCGATTTAAAGAGTTAATAAGCGATACATAGTGGCGTACCACACCCCAAGTCATTATAAAGGCAATTTTAAGAATTCATGTTGTGTGCAGAGATACACCATTTGAGGTGAATCAAATTGTGAAACAGCCTTAAACTTATAGAAAATACGAATACATGAAATGCGTATGAAAACATAAAGATAAGTGGGCAATGGCATCGGGCAACATAGAAAGTTCCGCATGGTAGATGTTGCATGCACCTATTATCTGATAAATCCATTACTTTATAAAGTCTTCTACCTACGTCAGTAGCTGGCTATGACATACAACCTACTGGTTTTCTTATGTATTACTTGCTGATCACATACTGTATATCTAACTGCTAACCTGTATGAGACAATTGTCCTCATTATCATTCACAGGCATTAATTCTTAGCTAAGTTTCACACATTTCAGGCACTTTTAACCTTAACTTATGGCCTTTTCTTATTATAAGGTTCCTTTTTACTATGTAATGTCATTTACCTCTCATAGAACTGTAACTTCATTTATTATGATTTATTTGCCAGTAACATTTCTAGATGTTGTAACAAATAATGCTATCAATTAGTGTTTCATACTTTTGAAAAATACATTTTTTGTATGTGTTTTGCTTTTTATGGAACAGAAACTTCAGTAACTTAAGGTTTTAATATCATTAATAGTCCAAACTATTGTAATAAGCTATTTTCCATAATAATCTCAGTTAACATTTACTGGTTTTAAGTTTATATTACTCTGCACGTGCATGCGCGCAACCACCAGCTGAGCTCACTGCGTTGCTGCCCGCAGTACCCAGTTATGACTCAGCACCCGCGGCCCACCTGTCTGGCCCATTGATGTGACCTAACAGCTAAATATTAGTAGAAGTGACACAGTCTTATGACTATGTATTGTAGTACGAACATTTTAAGTTTGACAACACCAATATCTGGCATGTTTTAATTTAATTTTATATTGTGACATTTCTGAAGAAGGCTACATTATTATGGCTGAAACCTAAGTGAAGTTTTTTTGCTTATGCAAGTGGAGGCTGAAATTTAATATAATTACATTTTACAGTTGCTGACTCTGCTGCACCATGCTAAACATATTCAAAGGAATTTTATTTATGAATGCACCTTTGGATTTTTTTTTTTTTTTTTTTTTTTTTTATCCTCTCTCTCTCCCCCAGCCCGGATTGATCAAGCATTTGCATGTAACAGATATCAGTGTTGAGTAAAAAATTACATGTGTCATTCCTGAAGTCTGCCAAATATCTTCATTGTTTTCCTTAGGTTATTGGCTGGTTCAAATATTGAGACTTGTAGCTTGTTTCTGATTTTTCATTGTGCCTGTTAGCTGAATCTACTGTCTGGGGAATGAGGGAATTGTTTAAGTTTTATTTGGTTGTCTTCTGAAGAAAATGTCTTGTTTGTGCTCAAATAAAGATCTGAAAAATGCATTCAGCATGCACCATATATTACACACAGTTACGAGTGAAGGTGTTCTGAATTATATGGTTAATACACTCTTGAAAATTATCCACATACAGTCAGGATTACCATTACGTTTTCATTACTTTTATTTAATTTTTTGTTCAATTATATATTTGCACCATACTCAAACCATTTTAAAACAATTAACATAATAAAATATTGAAGCATGTAATTCCTAAGATTATCATGAAAATGGTAATAATAAATATATAATGTAAGAATTGATATAAATCTGTGTAATGAACAGAGAATGGAGAAGATGTTAGTCAAAGTAATTGTTTATTTCTGAGAGCAGGGCAGAACAGAACAGAGCCTCTTGTACATCGATTTGTTCCATTTTTCCATGCATTAGCTTTTCAGTCTTTTAAAACCTTAATTTTCTTTTTATTCAAACTAGAGTTTCCAGTAGATTCAGATTATCTTTGTAACTGATGGATATGTAAGTTCACAATTCAGCTATTTCTGTAGCTCCCTTTCTTTGTCTTACAGAACAACCGTTGGTGTATACCGTACACCTGGTAATGATGCCTATATTCACCTTGTCTTGCACATGTACGGAGAAAAGTGACTTGTTTGTTGTGACACTTCTGCATCATCACTGAATCCTTTACACCAGTGCCTAGATACTTATCTTCAGGTTCTTCATCATCAGTATGAATAATTCAGCCCATTTGTCATACATGGTCTTCCTAATCATACCTGATGATATAATTATTCCTCTGTTGAGCTTTGTACCACAAGGAGGTACACTACGTGCAGCTAAAATAAAATAATTCAATTAAGTTAATGTAAGTATTTCATGTATCACAAAACATTCTGTTGTTGACGTAGCATGTGTTATCAACAACTGACAGGTGTTGATTGTGACATGCATGTAAGAAAACAGAAGGCAGGAACCTTGTTTCAGTAGTTCACAGAACAGTATGAATAATCAGTACAGTGATGTGTGACTGTAGTGCTGATCATGGATGTTCACATAAAAACTGTTTCACGTGAGAGAACAGATTTATCTTGGATATATGATCTTCTTGGAACACACAGATAGCATTCAACACGTAGCCTACATCATTTGCCTTTCTATGCTCACCAGCAGTATTAGCTCTTTAAAACACATGTGTAGGAGGACAGAGATATGGGAACACCAAAAACATGACGCATTACTGTGCCTAATGTGGTATAGGATAACCATGGCATTCAAAACAGCTTCCAGTTATCTTGGAGTGTATAAAATTGGGCCCTGTAGGGTTTTCATGGGAATCTACACCATTCTTCCTGCAAATTAGCGTTAAGTTCTGGTAACAGTGACGGAGGTGGATAGCTAAGACACACCCTTCTCCCTAAAGCAGACCACAAAGGCTCAATAATATTGACCTCTGATGGCTGTGGTGGCCAGGGATGATGGAACAATTCATCCTCATGCTCACAAAACCAGTCCTGGATGATGTAAGTTGTGTGAACAGGTGCCCGTCATCTTAGAAGACAGCATCACCACTTATGAACAAACTTTGTACTGTGGCATGGACTGCTGAGCCAAAATGATCACATAACCCTTGGCAATAATGTGACCTTGCAGAGTAACCATGGGGACCATGAAATACCACAATATGGCTGTTCAAATCATCACTGATGCCCCACCATGTTTCACTCTTCGGATGTAAACTCAACCAGATGTTGTAAACAGTGTGAAACAAGACTCGTCCAACTAAATTATGTTCTTCCATTGTTCCATAGCCCAGGTTTTATGCCTTCAGCACCAAACTTCCCTGTTACAGGCATCACTGATAAATGGTTTTGGAATTCCATCTCACCCTACATTTCCATCCTTATGGAACTCCCTTTTTGTTGTTTTGGTGCTGACAGTGCCTCTTATTTTTGTCACAATCCTCTTCAGTGACTGTCCATCACGATCATTCAACACATATTTTCATCCAAACTAGGTCTTAGTAGAGGAGGTTTATTACTATCCCTGTATGCAGTATAAATCTTTGATGTAGTATGTCTTGAAACACCACACACGTCGGCTACCTTGGTTATGAATGCATCCACCATACGAGCACCAACATTTCGCCTACATTTGAAAGCACTGAGGTCGACATAATGTACTCACAACTGCAGGACCATTGTTCTAATCATTACTGGCACTTGCATTGTATTGAGGATATTGCACAGGTGCCATTCATGGTCAAATACAACAGTGCAACCTGCAGGCTTGGGTAGCACCTGCATTTATCTTCAAGTGTGCATATCTCTTTGAGTTTCCATATTTTCGTACACCCTCATATGTGTCTGTTATCATCCACTGTTACAAGAACTGTATGCTGATAATCACTGAAACCACAAAATGTAATGAACACAAACTGAAATCCTTGAAGTCAGATAAGTTTTCAAAAACTGTTCAGTTGATACTGGGAAATTGTGATGAATACATATACTGAAGACTAATTCTATATTGTGTGGGTTCAGCAAGTCCTTGGTAGGTTTCTTAAGGTATTTGGCACCAGATGTTTACATAAAAGTCTCACAATTCTTGCAAATTGTGGGATGATGTTTTATGGGCATGGAGCTAGTGCTCAGTACCATCCCATATGTATTCCAACTGGTTGAGATGAGACAAATTTGGTTGCTAACACATCAACATGAGTTCACTTGCATGCACCTCTGACCATTGCAGTATGGTGTGGGCATTTAACTTGCTGGTAGATCCTTTTGCTGTCAGAAAAGGTATTAAGCATGAAGAGATGCAGGTGATCTGCAATAATGTTCATGTAGTCCACAATTGTCACAGTGCCTTTTATTACCACAACAGGTGCCTTGGAAGTCCGGGTGATATCCCCCATAGCATAAAACTGCCCCAGCAGCCTGCATCAGTGGCACAGTGCGTGACCTAGTGTAACAGTAAACATGATTCATCTGACCAGGAAAAATGTTTCCATTGTTCCATGGTCCAATTTTGAAGATCCCATGCCCACTGATGTAACTGATGATGTCATTGAGTCAAAATGGGAGTGCTTAGGAATCATATGCTGTGAAGCCCCTTATTGTACAATATGTCCTGAATGATGAGCTTTAAAACACTTGTGCCTGCACCCACACTGTACATTGTGGTCAAAATCTGCCACAGATTGCCATCTATCTTATTTTACAAAGCAGGAAAGCCTCCAACCTCTACATTCTGTGGTGTGCAGTTTGCATTCTATTTGTAATAATACATATATAATGACAGATAGAATGCAAACTACACATTACTTTGAGAGCTCCCTGTTGATCAGTTATAATACAATCAGGAAGAGATGTGTTGCAGGTTTCTATAAAAACTTGGATTATTCATTCCTTAAAATTGAGCTTGTTTGTACAGAAGGTTGAAATATTTCATATATGATTTGACAAATTGTTGAATGGATAGATTGCTACTCACCCTAAAGATGACATGTTGAGTTGCACACAGCCACAGTGAAAAGACTGTTACACATTAAGCTTTTGGCCAAGCCTTCAACAGAAAAGAAAAATACAAACACATTCACACAAGCAAGCATACCCCCCCCCCCCCCACCCCCCACACACACACACACACATACACATGGCCACTATCTCTGGCTGCTCAGGTCAGACTGAAACTGAAGTGCATTGAATGGGAGCAACAATCCAAAGCGGATGGGGAAAGAGGAAACAGTTCTGCTTGGCAAAACATGTGTAGCGGTTCACCTACTTTGTTTCTTCGTTTGTTGTCCTCAGTGTCGACATACTGCATTGCTGAACTGGCTGAAAAATGGGGTTTGTAATTTGGACACTGACTACGGTAAATAATGTAGCTGACAGATGCACAGTTACATTTCACAGTCTTTTACTTTTGCTGTTAACAACCCCCCCCCCCCCCCCCCAATAATACACAGTGTTATGGCCAGTGCACTATTCTTTAACCTTCGATAAGCCTCCTTAATAGGTTGCAGGCAAATATCCGCATACTGCTACAGTAGCTTCCTGTTGAACATCTACGAGCAGTAAAAGCCTAACCACAAAGTTCACAGTTCTTGAAGAATAGAAAGGTACGCATGGAGCAGACACTGTCACTGTTTTATCACATGGCCTAATTGTGTAACAATTATTACACTGTTAAGTTGATGCATTGTTGTCATTCTAACCATCACAGGTTCCTTGTCTCAAACTTGGCTGTGGACTGATTGTTGTGTGACCAAAAATTGGGCCCTTATATATCATCACAATAACAGGACCTGAAACTATACATTGTTTAAAGTTAAATTTACAGAAATTACAATTAAAACTTAACTCATTCGATTAACTGAATACATCAAAAAATTGGTTCTTTTTAACAGTTTCTTCTACTACAAGAGTTATACTGAATTATTTGTTTAAATCATGAAATTAACAAATATAGTTACAGAAACAATACTTTTGACAAAACTGTTGATTACTTTGGAATTAATGAAGGGCTGGCTTTGCTAACATGCTTTCAAATAGAGCCAAATAAATACTTTAAGATTACTAGCATTTCATCTTCCAAACATTTATAATTATTACATAATTTATAGTTATTTATATGTCAACAATGGAATTTAAGTTACGAAACAATTACTGTTTTTGCCCTGTAATGAAAGATACTAACTAGGAATAGTGAGAATAAATTAGAAAATCAATTACATACGTAAAACTAAGGACAAAATTAGATCTTGTGTTAAATTCTTTAAAACTGGTTACCAACCTTTCTCTTTTATTAAAATGCAGATTATGTTCACATATGTTAATGGTAAATTGTTAAAAGTGAAAAAATGAGTTGTAAGAAAGCAGATGGCAAAACAAGAGGGGAAGTAAAAATATCTCAGATTGCTTCGTCACACATGCAGGGACTAGAGGTGACAGGCAAGGCTCCTGGTGCAATGTTGGAAGGCTGTGAGGGCATTAGGAAAAGGAAAAATAGGGAGCAGAAAGGAGATGGACAGAGAAGGGCAAAAATCAGTGTGTGCATGTCAGAGACTAGTGAAGAATGAGGGTGAAGGAACATGAGTCGGGACCCATATTCCCTCAACCTCAATGTGTGCTGTTTTCTGCCAGTGCACACTCCAGTTCTTCCTCCCCACTGATCTTTTCTCCTTCTCTGTTCCTCTCCTTTTCCACTCCCTTTTTTTCCCTTTCCACCCTCCTCCACGACCTCCTGATGTCACATCAGGTAACCTTGTCTGTCACCTCTAATTCCTGTATATTCCAACAGGCAGCATTGTTTCCTCAATCCCCACCTATATCCTGCTATATCTCCCCCTTCCTCACTCCACTATGCGTTATTGCTCCTGTTTGCAGCATTTCAGTTTCAGTCTGACCTGTCAAGCCAGAGATAATGGTCAAGTGTGTGTGAGGTGTGCTTGCTTGTGTGAATGTGTTTGTGTTTTTCTTTTCTGATGAAGACTTCGACTGAAAACTTGATATGCAATAGTCCTTTCATTGTGCCTGCCTGCAGCTCGACTTGTCATCTTTAAGGTGAGTAGCAATCTATCCTTTCCATGACTGCTGATATTCCAACTTGGACCTTCCATTGTTTCAAATATGAGTTGTGTGTATTAGGTCAGTTTACATTGAAGTTTCAAGAATCCATTGATTTCTTTCGGGGAAAAAAAAACTGTGTATAAATTATTTTAGTTCAGAATAATGTATATCGAAAACTGTAGCATACACTTCATTGAAAACCTTCATGTAACTTTTACGACCTGTAATAGGCTTTTGACATTGTGGAGATACTTGCGGATGGTGTGATTGTACTGCATTACATATCAACTGCACCAGTGACAAAATGTTTAAGTAGGCAAAATGTTTAAGTAGGAGCTTGTTATGAACTTCCTGTATATATGAATATGTGTGCATCAGACAAGGGGTTAGGAGGTGTTATTTATCCCGAAATAATGAGTACCTCTGCAGAACATTGTTTTGATCGGGGAGTTTAACATTTTATCATGCATGATGTATTCTGTGGTTTGGATAGATTCTCAGAGATTACAGTCACCAAAACAAAATAAATCAGACTTTAACTAGAATGGTAATTATCATGAACTCTTTCTTTGTTGTGAATAAAAATCATCAACTGCTCTTGTGCTCTTTTTGAGGAATAATACTACTAAGTGTATGCAAGCATTTTAAGCAAGAAGGAAGTTCAAAATAATAATTAAAAACTATAAGGTACTCTTCTATTTTGTGTGGCTCTGAATGGGTTGCTAAAATAATCATTGTCACATCTAGGAATGTGATTAGGCTCTGTTTGACAATTTGATCACTACATGATTAAGTTTCTTCATCATTTTTTTTATTTTCTTTGTTTCATATTTCCACATTGTCACAAATCGGTCTCCATTCGACCTACTTCTCTCAGCAGACGTCTTCCAACTATGTGCTAAGTAAAATTCAGTAAGAGCAAAGATACAATAAGTTACAGTCAGTTTTTTTTAGATGCAAGGAGTTTAATACACACGGTCCTGTCACATTAATGTGACCAATGCCTTGTTCGATGCCAGTGCAGTAACCACTCACAGATGGCAAGTGCGGCACTAGCAGTGGACAGAATATAAAGTGTATTGGGGGGGGGACTGATTTATCTGACATCCAAAACAACATAATTATTAGCTTTCGGGCAGGGGTGGAAGCATTTCTGAAATGGCTTTTAAACTGTTCAATGCCGCCGTGGTTAAAGTATACTGTGCATGGCACAAAGGCTCTCTCCAAAACCAATGCTGGGGCAACTGTGGTGCACCACGGGCCATAGATGATACGGGTGAATGGCGGAGGTGGGCATGTGTACTGATGAATAGGTATGCAACTGTTGAGTGACTGACTGTCCAGATGAGCCAACGGGCTACCAACAGTGTCTCCTCAATGACCATTCAGCAAATGTTGCTGCCTAGTTCATGCATCCATGCTGGCTGCTGTTTATTGGCAATGAAGGAGGGAATTTGCACACTGGTACCACCAATGGACATCCACTCTGTGATGACAGGTGTCCTTTTCAGATGATGTTTTATGCTCTATCGGTCAAATGACTGTTGATGTGTATTGCGTGAAACGTTCGAAAGCAATCACCTTCCAACAATCGTTGGAAGGTTTATGCTCTAGAGAATGTTGTTATGGCTTTCCCTAGGTGATCTTATCAGTCTGGAGGGCATGATGGCTCAACACAATTATGTGTCTATCCTAGAGATCCATGCTCACCCCTGCATAGAGTTTGTTTTTACTTGCCATAATGGCATCTACTTGCAGGGCAGTACAATGTGCCACACAGCTCGCAGTGTACTTGTGTTGTTCAAAGAGCACCAGTATGAGTTTTCAGTACCCCCCCCCCCCCTCCCTGGCCACCAGCTCCCCAGATTTAAGCCCAATGAAGAGTCTGTGGACCGCCTCGATCAACTGTTTGCGTCATGGATCCTCAACCAAGAAACCTAGTGCAGTTGGTCACTCACAGGAGTCAAAATAGCTCCACATTCCTGTTGGTACCGCCCAGAACCTCATTAACTCTCTTCCTGCATGCTTTGCAGTGGTCCATAGTGCATAAGGTGGTTATTCAGGCTTTGGACAGGTAATCACATTAATGTGACTGGACATGTATAATTAAATTCTTCTCCTTCCATATGTTTTCAGAGTAAATTATACAAATAGCAATAATGACAATAATTTTAAAATATAATTACAGCTTCAAATTTAATTTGAAATAAATCTTGCATCAATTATGTGTATTAGTCCTGTTTATGAAAAAATATGAGAATGAATTATGTTTTTAGATTTATGATTTGTATTCCGTTCGATCGTGTCATGAATTTAATGCAAGTATTGTATTCTACAGTACTTGGCACAGATAGGGGCACTGATCAGCTCCATTATGTAATAAAAAAAATTTATCTTACATAACGTATTAAACAAGAAGAAAGCATATCCAAGAAAGTATCTGCAGGGGTTATCCAAAAAGTGATTTCCTGTTTGGCCATTAAGAAAGACAACTATCATTGAACTACTTTGTAACATATTTTCTATTAAAATTGAGACACTTGTCATACTAAGGGCTCACATTCTTTATTTATGTGTCATAAAACTCGCTCATTTTGGAAATAGAGCCATTGTCTAACAATGGAACAAGTCCTTCTGAGTTGTGAAAATGTTTATTTTACTTAAATTACATCAGATGTAAGAAAGTGTAGGAAACAGCTGGCACAAGATCAGTAATATAAGATGAGTGGTGAAAAACTTCCTGACACAACTTTTGCAGGAATTGTTTTGTGTGCTGAGCACTATGTAAGTAAACATTGTTATGATCCAGCTTAACACCGGTAGTGATGATAGTGTGCCCCTTGGTCTGACTGACTCATCATAATTTCCACATTGTTCCATGTAATAGTTGTAATTGACTCACAGAATAGAAAAGGGAATACATTCAAAATCCTGATTTTTATGGAGACAGTAAAAACTATTTCCTCCCATATGGTGCACTTAATCAAAAACCTCCCACTTAGGTATTTGTAACATGAGTCCTCATACATTCATTTAGAGATTTAAAGAAATTGTATGGCATAAATTATCCCAGCAAATAAACTTCAAGTGTGCTGAATAAGTTTCTTTTCCTACCAAAATTGTGGGGGAAAAAATATCATGTAGATACACAAAATATTAAAACACAAACATGGTTGGACCATTATTATTTAATATACATTAGACAGTCAAATATACACATACACTCTCATTAAATAGGTGTTTATACAAAGTCACATACTTGTAGTAATCAGTGGTTGTCTTTATTGAATATTGCTTCAACAGTAGACCATGTTCATCCCTCTGAAAAAATTTACAAAAAACAACAAAACTGTTGTTCTGTCTGGCAGAAGACCTCCACCAATTATCTGACTCCTCCATCTATAAACTCTGCCAGAGTGATCCCATCCCAGAAGTTCAACAGAAACTCCAATCCTTGCTTAAAGCTTTAGGCCCTTCCTAGAACATCTCCCCTGAATCCATTTCCCTCCTCATCCCTATGACATCCCACACACTCACCTTCTATATGCTCCCCAAAATCCACAAATCCAACAATCCTGGACGACCCATTGTGGTTGGTTATTGTGGCCACACTGAAAGAATATCAGCACTCATTGACCAACACTTCCAACCAATTGCCCGTAATCTAGCCTCTCACGCCAAAGACACCAACCACTTCCTTCACTGACCCTCCACCAACCCCAACTATTTACTTCCTGGATTCCTACTGGTCACTGTTGATGCCACCTCCCTCTATGCCAACATCCCTCATCCCCATGGTCTTACCACTATTGAGCACTTCCTTTCTCAATGTCCTTCAGACTCCAAACCAACTACCTCGTTCCTCATACACCTTACTAACATTATCCTTACCCACAACTACTTCTCATTTGAAGGGAAGGTATATAAATAAATCTGCGGCTCAGCCATGGGCACCTGCATGGCACCCTCCCATGCCACCGTTTTTGTGGTCCATGTTGAGAAGATCTTCCTAGTCTCCCAAAACACCAAACCCCTAATCTGGTTCAGGTTCATTGATGAAATCTTAATGGTCTGGACTCGAAGCCAAGACGCCTACCCTCATTCCATCACAATCTTAATGATACTTACGTGAATATCTGAAAGAACAGACACTGTTGACAATCCACAGCTGTATGAAATAGTTCAAAATTTAGTTGCTGGCTGTGAATTCCTGGACATCAGCTGTATTAGGTATAAACCTGGTACCCAATAATGACGTATGAAAATTTGTGCCAGACCGAGACCCAAACTTGGATTTTCCCCTCATCGTGAGCCGTTGCCTTAACCACTTTACTACCTGTGCACATTTCCTGGACCAGGCCAAACTTGCATATATCACACTGTTACATCTTTATATCATAGTCCATATATTACATTGGGTCAGTCCATGATGACGGAAATGATTAATGTGACTGCACATGATAAGCAGGAAATCTGGGTTTGGGTCTCGGTTCAGCACAAATTTTTATATGTCACTGTTAGGTAGTAGATCTATACTTAATACAGCTAATGTCAAGGAATGAACAGAAAGCAACTAAATTTTGTAGTATTTTGCACAGCTTTGCATAGTCAACAATGTCTGCTCTTTCAGACACAAATGTAAGTATTACAAGCCTAGGCAGGTAAATGTCAATAACAACATTGGTCTCAATTCCTTGTTGTCTCATTCTTTCTGTTGTGAGAATCCAAGTACTGTTGCAAGCAGTATTTGATGAATTTAATGAACCATGATATAAGGACAGTGTGACTTATGAAAGTTTGGGTCAGCCCAGGGAGCATGTACAGTTAGTTGAAGTGGTTAAGGTGACCACTCAAAGATAAGCAGGAAATATGAGTTTGAGTCCCAGTCCAACACAAATTTTCATATGTCACTAGTGTGTAATAGATCTGTACCTAACAAAGCTGATGTCAAGGAATTCTCAATCAGTGAATAAATTTTGAATCTTAACGATGACAGATTCTAACAAAACATTCCCATAATTGTGACATTTTCCCCTTGTGTTATTTGGAGATTTTCCCAATACTGTAAAGTTTGTAAGCCTAATGACTGCCCTGTATGAAACTGCATGGAGGATAATGTAGGTTTTATGACAGTCTCCTTTCTATGTGTACTATTCTTTAATCAAAACACTGAAATGAAAATGCATTTTGTTTTGCATCTGCACATAATGATCGATACTGGGCAACATCAGATCTTTTAATGAACCCAAATAAATATATCTTTTTGTCTGTTTTTAAGCTTGTCATCATACAAGGCTCTTACAGTACCTTGTTTTTCTTCCTTTGGAAACTTTTCCACATATATTTCTCTGTTGGGAACAAATATGTTTCTTTCTTTGCCAACTCTTTGTAGTAGCTGTTTGTTTTCATCTTTTTATCTCTCGTATTTTTTTATCATGTTATAAATAGTTTTGATAATCTGTGTCCCTGGCAGTATGGTGTATGTGACTGTCATTCATTACTAAGTCAACTTTATAATCTCTTAAAGGACTGACTGGAATCAATATCCTACTGGCTATGGGATCAGAAAGAGATAAGTGAAGATCCACATTGATAAAGTTTATCTGTTCAGAAATTAGTAAATCGAGATTACTGGTATCTGCATGGCATGAATTTTTGCCACTGCTACCCATGATTCAACCATATTTTGCTTGTGTTCAGCATGGTGGTATTGTATTTTTGCAAGGAAAATTCAAGATTTAATTGCTGAACTGGCTGAATGTATCTAAGATGGCTTCAGGTGGCTGGACTATCACTATTTAATTTTTAGAAGTTGACTGCTGCCACTAACTCCAGTGACTGGAAATTTGTGATTGAAATGCACCTAAAACGTGATGGACTGTGAGAAACAGTTGCTGGCACTGATGAAGATCCAAAGAGTATACAGAAAGAATCATCCAAAATATGCTTAATTATAAATTTATCTGTATATCAAAAACTTCTTGAAGCAACAACTGCTAATGAAGCATGTCAAAATTTACAATCTGCGTTCAAAGGTAATTGTTTCTCTAGTTATGTTGAGCAGCTAAATGCTTGATGAATGTACAGTTGTCTTCTGAGAAAAATATGGAAGAGCATTAGTCAGCAGATTTGGAGCATTGGTGGGAAAATAGACAATGACTTGGTAACGGTGAACATGCTACGTGGACTTCCAGCAGATTTTCAACCCTTGATTATGGTGATTGAGAGTTCTACTTCCCTTATTACTTACAATTTAGTGGGTCAGCAGTTAATACAAGAATCAATGAAATGTTACCTTGCTTTAGAAACTACAGATTCAGCAGTGGCAGCAAGTAACCAGAACAATAAACAGTAGACGTCTCTGGTATTGGGTGCCGCAGAGATGAATGCCTGACAGAGAAGATGCACATAGATGACCGTTAGCTGGCACAATGGCCACACTGTGCTGTGCTCATACAATCAGAATGCCACTGTCCTGCCACATGAATACGATGGCCAGTAGTGTTCCACATGGCTGGTATATTGGTGGCCAACCTGCAGACAGGTGGTCAGTTCAGTGCTTGCATGTGATATTTTCAGGTCTATCTTTGCTGTTCTAGGACTTCTGTATAATAACTGCCTTGCTTGTTATCTAGTTACTCTCTTTGGTCACTCCTTAAGTTTGTCTCTCCTCTGCTCTGGGCCTTGTCATCACTGTTTCGGGAAAGGCTTCACTTAGATCCTCATCGTTGTCCTGGTTGTTTCTCCTTGTCCTGGTCTGTTGTTTTGTCTGCAATTTGTTGTTGCATTACACTCATCTATCATTATTTTGGGTTACTCTTCCACAGGCAGCTCTCCCACCTGACAGCTTCCTCCATTTCTCTATTTCTTCCAAAGCTCTGACATGCGTACCAATATCTGGCTGCACGCAGATATAGCAAGTCGAACATCAGTTGCAATGCATGAAATTTCTAATTGTTTAAATGTTATAACTATTAGAAAATTGTTCATAATCTGAGTGAGTGCAGACTATGAAGAAGCCAATTAAATCTTTAAATTCAACAGATACCATGAAAAATGAAAAGCAATTATGGCTGTAACTGCAACTTTGTATTATAGTGGTGGCTGATTTGTAAGTTCTGGATTTATGCAGTACACGATGTATAAAAAAGACACACTGAATAATTTTGAACTGACTTCAGTTTCAAAATTTGTAGTTGCAGATAACTGGAATCTGGAGGCAACTGCAGATGCCATTGTATGTTTTGAAGTTACATGTAATAACAAGAATAAGCAGGTAACTATTAATGATGCTGCCTGTATTTCCAAGCCTTGGATACAACTGCTGTGAGTTAGTAAAATGGCAAAATGAAGATTATTCGTATTTTTTGGTGATTTACGGTGTGGTATATACAAGAAAAATTACGTGATCACTGCTACTTGGCTTGTTATTGTTGTGATCTTTGATGCAGCTCTCCATGCTACTCTATCCTGTGTGAGCCTCTTCATCTCTGAATAACTACTGCAATGTACATCCTTCTGAATCTGCTGACTGTATTCATCTCTTGGTCTCCCTCTATGATTTTTACCCCACGCACTTCCCTCCAGTGCTAAATTGATGATCTCTTGGTGTCTCAGGGTGTCTCCTATCAATCGATCCCTTCTTTTGGTCAAGTTGTGCTACAAATTTCTTGTTGCCCCAATTCTATTTGTTACCTCCTCATTAGCTATGTGACCGACCCACCTAATCTTCAGCCTGCTTCTGTATCACCACATTTCAAAAGCTTCTATTCTTCTCTTGTCTAAACAGCTTATCATCCATGTTTGACTTCCATATGTGGCTACACACCGTATAAATTCAGAAAAGACTTCATAATATGTACTCAATGATAACAAATTACTACAATTGATGATAACAAATTTCTCTTCTTCCGAAATGCTTTTCTTGCCATTGCCAGTCTACATTTTATATCCTCACTACTTCAGCCATCATCCTTTCTTTTGCTGCAAAACTCTTATACTACTTTTAGCTTCTTGTTTCCTAATCTAATTCCCTAAGGATCATCTGATTTGATTTGACTGCATTCTGTTACCCTTGTTTTTCTTTTTTTTTTATGTTCATCTTCTGCCCTTCTTTCAAGACACTGTCTTCCAAGGCCTTTGCTGTGACTGACAGAATTACAGTGTCATTGACAAACCTCAATGTTTATATTTCTTCTTCCTGAACTTTGATTTCTACTCCAAAATTTCTTTCATTTCCTTTATGGATTGCTCAGTGTACTCCACCTACTCAAGTAAGCGGCATATATCGATTGAATGAAGTCAGTCATCATGCAGATGCTATACAGGGTGAAGTGAAATTCATGCACTCGGGATTCGCGGCGTGACTCCTCACATGCCAGCAATAAAAAAATTTTGTCCATTGAGTACATCTGGCAGAAAAAAGACGTTAAAGAGTGACAATCTGGCAACACTGTAACCACATGTATTGTAACTACCTCTGTCAGGAGATATTAGTTTTGGTGTACAGTTGGTGCAGTAGTTAGAGTTTTGGGTTAGCATGCAGGAGGTTGATGGTTCGATCCTGGGTTGAGGCATATGTTTTTTATTTGGTAAATGTAGTCCAGGTGGTACAATATTTGGCATCTTAATCATCAACAGTGATTGCAGCTGGCCCTATAGAAAACATTTGCACTTACGTACTACAATCGTAGAAATGGAAGATTGGTCAACTTTGAAAGAAGCCCTTTGCACATCACGAGTATGAATTTATTCACACCTCTTCATCTACTAGATGTGAAACCTGTTTTCTTTGTACCCTCCTCCAGTGGTGCCATAGATTAGTATCAACTATTATTCTTGCCTCGATCAGGACCACTACATTTTCTTAGGGCTGTATGTTACCAGTACAACAAGCAATGTGGTTTGCAAATAATGTCCAAACTCGGTTACTATTTGCATGTGTTATCACCATGGTCCCACTAATTATGCCATTCAGCATTCAGTTTGGTAACCACATGCTGTTTAGTATGTATCTCAATTCACTATTGTTGTTGATGTTATTATTGTTATTATTATTCTATCAATGGGAAAGTGGAAACGTCATGTCTGTTACTATTAGGGAAACAGTGTAATTCAAAACCAAAATATTTCACAATTAGCAGTGTCGGGATGAATCACGCAGAACAGTATCTGTCAGAGGGGTAATGCGCTTTAGGCAGAACCATGTGCAGGACTGATGGTGTGTTTATACTGTATGTGCTGTCCACCAGACAGAGACTAGTTGTGAGCGGAGTAACATGCCCAAGACAGACTTAAATGTACATGCGTACATGTATCAAATTTTCTCGTTGTAAACCTCTAAACCAGTGTGGAAGATGTATGGCATACACAAACAATGAATATGTAGATATGCTTCTGATTGTTAGTGCATCTGATAACTGGGCTGCTGTTGCCGCTCATGAATATGCTCCTAGATATCCTTGTCAACGCCATCTAGATAAAAATGTGTTTGTTGTCTGGAGCTATGCCTTCCATCACTGCGTAACAGAGGTTTTCTACAGATTTGCCATACTCCAGCTGCTGAGGAAGCTATTCTGAAGGTCACACACCAAGTACCTCAGCGAAGTACACATAGCATAGCAAGGCAGCTGCATGTCTCGTAACGCACATTCGTTAACATGCTGCACAAGCATGGGCTGCAACCCTGTCATTATGCTTTCACGCAACACCTGCATCCTGCAGATCGCCATCAGCGGATGCAATTCTGTGAATGGTTCCAACAACAACAGGTAGCCAACATAATATGGTTGGATGAAGCAGCATTCACTCATGAGGGTGTCCTTAATATGCACAATCCCCACCATTGGTGTGAGGTTAACCCACATGTCACCTGCTCCTATGGATATCAAGGTCACATTGGTATCAGTGTCTGGGCTGGATTATTGAGTGACAGGTGTTTAGGCCCCTACATGTTGCTTGACCAGTTGACTGCACAAAGGTATAATGCATTTCACTCCAACTATCTGCCTGATGCACTAGAAGATGTTCCACTACATGTTTGGCAGAGGATATGGTTCCAACAGGATGGTGCACCTCCACACTCTGGAATTAATGGCTCAAATGTGGAGATCCAGTTGTATGGTCATCGTGTTCACCTGACCTAAATCCCCTGGATTTCTTTCTGTGGGGTCACCTGAAGGAGCACACGTACTCTACTCCGCTGACAAATGTGCAAGAATTGGTAGTGCATGTCCATGTTGCTCTTGTTACTGTGGATGCAGCTTTGCTGCAAAGGGTCCAGAGCTGTATGATCCAGCGTGTTGCGCTATGTTTGGACGTGCAGGGAAGTCGCTTTGTTCTGAGGACAATGTATTCTGTTGCGAAAGTCATACGGTCATTAATATGGACATTATTACTGTCACTGGTTGCTAATGTGTGACATCTGAGTGGTCTTATTACATGTAGTATAAATGGCAAGTAGGTGTTGTCTTATTGTACTGTGCTATCATTTTTAGCATCTCGAAATTGATACTGTTTTTGTAGTTATTCTGTCCTATGACAGGTCATCTGTTTCAACTGTCTATTTATTATTTGCCTAACCATGTATTTGTTATGTTCAGCATTACAAAATGTTGTAAATTTAGGATACACGTGACCTAAAAAACGGTGTATATTACAGTATGAAATGTCAGAATGAAATTAGCAAATAAAAAGAATGCACCCCAACCCAGAATCGAACCCTCGGCCTCCAGCATGCTAACCCAAAACTCTGTCCACTGCATCAACTGTACTAATATGTGCTGACAGAGGTAGTTATCATATATGTGGTTAAAGTGTTGCAGCTGTGGAGACAGCATAATGAATATTTATCTGATTGATGATAATTTTAAAGTATACTTCCCAATTGATCCAAATTCACCACAGACAGTTGTGAAGATCTGCGATGTGAATTTCATCGAAAATTTGAAATGCATCTGTGGATAAAGCATAGTGAGTATTAATCTGATTGACGATAATGGAAAGGGCAATGCTCAGCTGGAGGCAGTACATACCATCATTGAAAAAGCAGCAGGATCAACACAACCTCCTGATATTGAAAGAAATTCAGTTTTTTGTGAATTGATGTAAAGTCACACTGAGCAGAAGTGAATTGCACTGTAGATAGGGAAACTGACCAGTGGAATACAAGATCTATGTGGTCAGAATTTAGAAAATCTTCATGTCAAAGAAAACTGAACCCTAAATATGTCAACAATGATTTTGCTTGTTTCACTAGTGTTTCTGTGCCGAATTCTTATAAAGAAGCAAAAGGCTAGAACTGTAGCCCTTAGGTTTCTTGTTAGCATTCAGTTTTTAATTGATGAAGCTTAAGCTTCAGTCGATGATACACTACTGGTATGTCAAAGTCTTGTAGTACATATGTGCTCTAAGGTCATTAGATGATGGGATAATCCCAAAACACATCATGACAAGAAGCAGTAAAGTACTTAAAAAACCAGTGAATATTTTTGAGCAATCTTATAGCCTTTTTAAATTCTATTTCATAATTACAGTAATAAGACTGTGTTCCTCTTTAAGGATTTTCAATCCAGTTTAGAAAGGCAATTAATTAAAAATGGGTATTTAAGGCAAAGAAACATCAGATGATGAAACTGAATGTTATATAAAGCTCCCACTTTGTTGCAAAAGGTTATTCCCATTTACCATGAGAAGACTTTGGTGAAACATTCTCACCTGTTGTTCGTAATTCTTTGCTTAGTACCATGTTAACTTTAGCAGCAATTTATGGTCTAAAACAGGCAACATACATTTGGTATCAGAATTCGGATGTAACATTATGTAAAATGAACCTAAACAAGTCAGAACATGATCAGTATGTTTATTACAGAATTGAGAAGCAAAACATATTCATTCTGGATGTTTATGTAAATGTCTTAATAATCTTCTTGAATAGAAATAATAGGTTGAAGTAAGAACTGAAGAAAGACCTAAGAAATCAATTCAAGTAGAGAGATTTGGCGAACTCAGTTGGTGTCGTGGCATGGGAATAAAATAATGCAAAAAGCGAGGGAAATTAGAATCAGTTGAAGCAAATAAGCTGGAAACACACTCAAGAAATGTGATGTTCAAGATTTTAATCCAACAGAACATGCAGTGATATCTGGTTTGAAGGTACAAAAATGTGCAGAAAAAACTTGTGTTACATCACATTTCTTATGATCAAACTGTTGGGTGAATCCTATATTTGGCTCAAGACACAAGTCCGTATATAATGTATGCTGAGAGGGTTGTAAGAAGATTCAATTCCATTTATTGTAAAATCCGCTAGAGGGGGAAGGGGTGGGGGCAGTAAAATGTCTTATGTGATGCATCAAGGGTGTCAATGTAGAACCAACTTTCCTAAAAAGTGGAACAACTGAAACTGAAGGCTTCCATGATGCCGATTATGCATCAGATCTCAATCAATAGTGACAAACAGCTGGCCATGTTTTTAAGTTTGCCAAGACACCAATTTCATGAGATTCAAAATGGCAAAAAATAGTTGTTCTATCAACTAAAGAAGCCAAATACTTGGCCCTATCAACAGCAGTATGTTCTGTGATAATGGAGGTGCTTTTGCACTGTGTCACAATGGTGTGTATCATGCTCTAACAAAACACATTGCCATGAGGCATCACTGTATTTGTAAGATAATTATTGCAGGAAAGTTTAGCATCAAGTTGGTCAATACTAACAAGCAGCAAATTGAGTTTTTAATGAGCGCACTGCCAAACAGTCTGCATCAGTGGTGCTCCCAAGCTGTGGGACTTTCAGAGTTAATGAATTAATGTCTAATAATAAAAGTCGTGTTCAGATCAGCAAAGTTTTTCCTTTGCTGGGTGTTACGGTACTGGTTGTTATTATGTTTGATCTCTTTCATATTTATTAAGGAATTAATAGTTTGATAATCTGTCTTCCTGGCAATATGATGTATGTGAGTTTAATTCATTATCAAGTCAACTTTATGATCTCTTCTAGGACTGATTGGAGCAACATCCAATATTTTCTTACATTCAAGTATACAACTGTCATCTTAGCTAGGGCAAATAGAGCTTTAGAAAAACAAATACATCACCTTCATGTCTTCCTTTCCTATAAATGTTCGTATTTGTTAGCTTTACAAGTGCTGTCTGATTTTGACATGACATCACACAAAATTTAAAACCCCTAACATACACAACTACCTGCTAATAATGTTGTACTGCACAGCAACAAAAATAATACACAACACAACAATGGCCCAGCCATGCATGAAAAGTCAAGGCTAATGCTGTGTTGAATGTAAAAATGGACATATTCCTAGAATATCTCTGTTCTTCCACTCATATTTTCACATCATCACCAGTGGGGTGACATGTTGTATTGGAAAAATCACCCTTTTTCTGTTCATTACATAGAGCTGGCATCAGGGAAGTAATGACTATCTCAGTTTAATTTGACAAATTTCAGAATATGTCCCTTGTTCTCCTAACTGATTCAGTTTAATTTTTCATTTCTGAACAGTAATTCACTGACTGTTCTAGAACTGTGAACACATTAATTTCTGTGCCACCACTGTCTGCTTGAATTTGGTCTTGGGCTGAGATTCTTTGTGATGCCAGTGTATCAACTTTGCTTTTGTTTATAGTATAAAATGAGTAACTTGTATTGCATCAGCTGTAACAACATTGTTGAAGAACTCATTGCTGTCATCATGATGCTGCTGCTGTAGAAACTTCAATACTGCTCCTGTGTGAATGGTTTTGTGTCCGGGTTTCATGTTATTTAGCAATCTGGCACACATTTTATGGAACAAAAAATGTTTCATGACAGTTTTGTTGTATAAGAATTAAGATATTTCTGTGAAATGGCCACTGAGTTATGTGATGGAATCCATAGTGAGCTGCCACACCTCCTTCACAAAGTGATTGTTTGTGTGATGTCCATTCATTATGCTCTTTACATTGCCATTTTGATGAACTGAAAATGGCTTGCACCAACAACACACCATCTATTTGTTTGTGATGTCATTGTCATAAATAGGACTGATGAGGTTTTCAGATTGACATTGTTTTCTGTAAAACCAAGAACTGTATCACAGTCATAATCTTGCAACTGATGATAGATGTAATCACACGTGTTGTGTGTAGTTGTCATTGATCTCTTCTGTTGCTCATTATTTTAACTCATGAGTGCTCTACCAACTGAGCTACCCAAGCATGACTTACTACCCATCCTAACAGCATAAAGGCCCTGGGTTCAAGTCCTGATCCAGCACACAATTTTAATCTGCCAATCAGTTTCATATCAGCACACACACTCTGCTGCAGAGCGAAAATTCATTGTGGAAAGAATCCCAAATCCCCCCCTCCCCAGGCTGTGGCTAAACTTCGTCTCCACAATATACTTTCTTCTAGGAATGTTAGTCCCCTAAGTTTCACAAGAGCAATTCTGTGAAGTTTAGAAGGTAGGGGATAAGGTGCTGGCAGAAGTAATGCTGTGAGGACGATCCATGAGTTTTGCTCAGGTAACTCAGTCAGTAAAGCACTTCCCCATAGAGATGAAGGTCTCAGATTGGAGTCTCAGTTCGCCACATGATTTTAATCTGCCAGGATGTTTCAAGTATCATTTAATGTTCCTTTATATTTTCTGGACAATTATATTATGTTCTGTGACTTGCGTGTATTATTGAGTCACAGACCATTTAGCAATGCTAATATTAATGGTTCCAGGTAAAGTGATAAAGTTTTATGTTTAGTAATGACCACTTCTTGCACAGTTCCCTGGTCACAAAATTACAAATGACTACAATTGAGGAGCAATTGTTGAAGAACTGCATGTTTCATCTTCCCTACCATTTCAGTCAGTCCCTTATATGGCTCCTTATGAGGCTGCTCTGTGTGCTTCACCTTTTTTGAGTCAATGACATTCTCAAACATGGAAGAAAGTGTCCTTGAATCTTGAATAGAAGTCATTCATGAAAGTGATTTCATAATTTGTCAAAGAGGCTGTCTGTTAGTAGATGTACAGAGCCATGAGTACCACATTTTTAATAGAGTATACACCTAAATTATATGGAGGATCTCACACCTATTTTAGTGAGCAGTTAAATCAACACAGCATGCTTTTAACAGTTTTATATTAGGTCAAGACTTAAAAGTGCTCAGAAAGAGTTTTTAACCAGAAATAGCTGCTGATTATTGTAATTTTTCTATTAGGTGAACAGTCAATCACATGCACATGTGTTTTCTTTCATTTTTGTCTTATTTTTCTTACTACTTGCATTTAAAACTCTTTAGTTTTTCATAAGAACATGTGTGCCCTGGGGAAAAGATGAAGGAAGAAGGGTGGACATGTACACTTGTAGAGCTGTCCAAAATAATTTAATTTTTTTAAAATTCCCTTCATTTAAGATAAATATTGGTAGTAAATTTCAGTGTAAAATCCTGCCAAAATACATCAGTTATGTTCATCTCAAATTATGCAGTGCCTAATGACTCCATCTTCATGACTCTAAAACAGAATCATCATTTGATTGATGGTCTATATCTCTTCTTGAACATCATTGTCACACAGTGTTTTCCATATCTCACAGATCTGTTAACAACCTTGCTGAAGATATGGATGAAGTGTATCCTTGATGAATCATTTGTAGCTGAGTTTTTTAATTATGTACCTAAACCTACTTTTTTCTGTTAGTTCTAACAGTATTTGTTGAAAAGCTAGAATTAGTCAAATGTTGCCTCTGTTCCTAGCGTCCTCCTCCATCATCATATCACCACTATCTGCAATTCTTCTTTCCTGATAAGTGTTGTTTTCGATTAATAGGATATATTTTCTGTGTAAACTTTAACTTTAATTTTTTGTGTGTTCCATTTTGTTTCTGGTTTTTTGTTTGTACGATTTTTTTGAATTGCATGTCATTTGTTTTGTTACCAGAATCAAACTTAAAATATTTTACAGAGCGTTTTCATAGTTCTAACTGCCACCATTTACCACACCATTGTGTAAAAAGACTGGAATGGAAGTAGTATTACAAGAATGATGGAGATATGCACAAATTTTTTATTCTGTTGCATTTTCCCAGGATTCCGTTTACTGACAAGAAAGTTATAATGGAAATTTCTGAAGGCTTTTGAAAAAGAAAATGAAATGTCGTAAGTATTAGGTTCCGACAACATTCATAAAAATACGCAACTCATTAGAATGAGTAGCTGCACAGAATAGAGTGACATACCACATGCCAGTTTTTCACTCACCATTCTAAAACCAAAACTGTATACATCAAATCTGTTATAAAATGGAGTTTGTTAGCCCTCATTTTCCACTTTTAGTGTAGCCTAGAAATATTTTAGCCTAGCTTGAAGAGTACTTCCAACTTCTAGAACTAATTAAAAGTACTGGCCATTGAAACATGGTTGAGAAATGCAGTTGCTTGCTTGTGCCATTGAACAGTCCACCTGGGATGTACACTGTATATTACAAAAGAAAGAAAGAAAAAAGAAAGAAAAACAAGTATTCAGCTTCTTAGGTTGACACATTTGAGGGTATGAAAAATTAGTTGTGTACTGTAGAACATTTAAGTTTCTCTCTCTGCACTCAGCGTATTGCTTGCTCTTTCCAACCATGCTTTGTGACGCAGGTGCATTTGAATGTGAAAGTTTAAACAGTATGCACAATAATTTTAGTTCACTGATTTTTAATTACATATTTTAATATAAAAAATAAGAGTTAGTGACTTTTGACAACTATATTAACAACTAAAAAAATGAGGTGACTCAATTGTCTGTGTTAGGTGGGTCTTACCTTTACATCACTTTTACTTCAGGAAATTTCACATATCTGTAAATGTTTAATTTATCTTTCAAAAAAGATATATAATAAATGAATTCATAATATGTGCAGTAATGAAACATTAATTCTTTCCACACAGGAAGTTATAGAAGCCATTGCGGAATCAGCTTTTAAGACTTCAGATTACCCTGTGATTCTGTCATTTGAGAATCATTGTAATCCTAGACAACAAGCAAAAATTGCCCAGTATTGCAGGGAAATCTTTGGTGAAAATCTCTTGGATGCGCCGTTGGAATCTCACAAGGTACTTGGTTATTTGAATCACCAATCAGTGTTCTGTTGTTGCTCTGAAGGTCTGCAGAACCTTATGAAGCGCAATTCATAGCTTAGCATTTTGGTAATAAAAATAATTTATGTATCTGACATTGCAGAGCAAAAAAATAATATTTTGTTGTATAGGTCCTTTAAAAAAACCTGTTGGTAAAAAGTGCAGTAAAATGGTAAAGGGTAAGTCATCAAAATATTTTTAGAAGTAGTTTCTCTCAGTGGTGGATACAGATATCTTGAGCTGCCTTTACTTTTACCGTAATAAAAAATAATCAAGTCATATGCAAAGTTTAAGAAAGACTTTGAGACAAAGTTCTTTGTGATGGACAGCTTCATAAATAGTTTAGACGCTGTTTACTTACTGTTTTGAAATCTGCTATCTGAGAGAGCAGGGCATTCAGACTCGTAAAAACACAAATATGATAAAATATCTACTGAAGGAGCTCTAGATTTTGTTCTCCCAATCTTCAAATTGTAACTGTTTATTTGTAGTTGACAACCAGGAAGCTGGAAAAAGGGAAATAAATATCTGATTTACAGTGTTTGATTTTAATCATTCTAGTCATATTTTGTATACTCTATACTGTTCTCAGCTTCTCTGAGGTTCTTTGTCCTCCTTTTTGCCCAGATATCAAACTGACTCCTGCACCTAAGGGATCAGATCTTTCAGTGTCTTTGGAGTATCTAGGTAAGAGGCAGATCTTGCCTCTTATAATTCTTTAAGGTGTATATTTCCCAATGCATAGTGATTGAGTTCTACCGTATTTACTTGAATCTAAGCCGCACTCGAATCTAAGCCGCACCTGAGACTGGAAATCAAGGAGAAAAAATTTTCCCAAATATAAGCTACACCTGAAATTTGAGAATCAAAATTCAAGGGGAGATAAAAGTTTTAGACCGCACCTCCAAATCAAAACAAAGTTGGTCCATTGTAACATGAGACACAGTTTAGGTCGAATGGATGAAGATATAGCTACAGTAGTTCTGTTTGAGTCGTAAGCTTAGCAGTTAAGCTTTACCAGGTAGCCATTGCTATGCGTCAGGCACTCTGTCTGTATTTATACGGGTACCCTTCCTTTTTCACGTGCTTCATCTGGCTTGAATCGATTTCTTATTTTGCTTTGATCTGATAAGTGCCGTTCTCTTTGTTATAAGTGGTTACGTCACTCTAAGATGAAAATGCAGTATTGTACTGTGTCATGCATTGTTTGTCGCATTCTGATAATGAGTGTTTACGACCTGTTGCCACTCATGGCATTGCTTGCTTTTGTGCGCGCTACTGCTGCTTACAATAAAAAAAAGAGAGGAATTGTCTCATTAGTGAAACAATGGCAAGAGACTGCTATTTGTTGTTACTTACACTGCTGCTTTCTTTGATAATGATAAGCAAGAACCAAATAATAGACTGCATATGATAGAAGATGTTCTGAACGAGAGTTTAGCGAAAATTTTTCTCTATTTGAAAATCTTTCCAGACGCCTCTTTAGTACATTACATTCTGCACAGAAATTAGAGTCATCTTAGATTTAAAAATCTAGTCAGTTGCCTTGCTTCATTTCTGACTTTATCACCATTCAGCATTAGAATAATATGAATATAAACATGACATAATATGTATATTCTTCCGTGTTTGCTGTTGTCTCACTCTAGTTTCATAGTTTATTAGGCAGACAGGATTTAAATGAGATAGCAGCAAACACGAAAGAATACATGGCATAATGTTTACATTCGTATTATTCTTATGGTGAAGAGAATACTGCATGTGATTCACGATTCATGAAAGTTCCTTTTAGCAACCACCTCTTATCTCAGGTAGGAAAAAAATTAGAAAGTAGAGTTGCCCACATTGACATACATAACAAACAGACTTGCCAGTTGGATTTTCGTAGTAGATTTTTTGTGATGACTTCAAATGCAGAGTGTGTTGTTGTTATCTTCAGTTCGTAGACTGGTTTGATGCAGCTCTCCACGCTTTTCTATCCTGTGCAATGTAGAGTAGCAACACTTATAAAATAAGCATGAAAATAACTTAGAAATTAAAAACTGAAATTTAAAACAAAATTTTATTAGGTTTGTAATACATCTTATACAAAAGGTTTAAAATATCAGTCATGATTCTGAATCACTATCACTCAATTCTTTGTTGCTCATTTCTTCATACACATTATCGTCCTCTGTACCATCTAGTGCAATGGATATCAAACATTTTTTAAATGCTTGTTGCACAGTCTGATTTCAAACACACTTCCGTGCATCATAAATCCGTTATCACACTTGCGACAAACTTGCACGTTTTACACGTCCTGTTGGTGTTAGTTGTCTGTCGCTTTTTGAAAGCCAGTCTGTGTACATACATTTAAGTTTGACCTTAAATGGTTTATTCAAACAGATGTCAAGTGTAGAATTGATGTCATCCCGCCTGGAATTACTGCCAAGTCCGTTTTGGTTTCCTCTAATTTTCGTTTTACTGCAGGTGTTGTACAGCCTGCATACGCATCTAGTACCAACAGAGTGTGTAAACTAAGCATCGCAGCGGGACGACGATTCCACACACGCCTAATCCATTCCAGCACCATTTTGTCCGAAAACCACCCAGTTTCATTTGCTCGTACAATTACAGCTTTTGGAAACACTTCTGATTTTGGTAAAGTCTTTCGCTCGAAAACTATGAACGGCGGCAATTTATGTCCATCTGCTGTGCAAGCAAGCATGACAGACATCTTTTGTTTTTCACCCCCTCATGTAAGAACACTTATGTCTTTCTTTCCTTTGGTGTCAACCGTATAATTTGATGGTTCTCCTATCTGACCAAGAAGGTACTGCTTTCCTGTGCGCCGCCTATTTATGAAGTGCTGAAATTCCACAAGTTTTTCTTCATAATTTTTCGGCAACTTCTGTACAACTGAAGTTTGCCTCCAAAGTGAAAAACCCCAGCACTTCATAAACAGATCAATCCAGCTGCGACTAGCCATAAAATTTACGATTTTTTGCTCTCTAACAATTTCATGTGCCTTAATTTTTAAAATTTCCACATTCACAGGCAGGAATTTCTGATGTTGTTCCTTAACAATTTCATTTAAAATCACTTCTAATGCATGATATCAGCCACATTATGGCCTAGTGCATTATATCAGCCACACTTTGACACACTAAATGCTTTCCTGCTACTTGAACATTCAAATAATTTGTCTCTCTGTAGTCGCCATTGCCTGATGTTGCTGTCATCAATCCCGTATCGCAGACCTGCAGCACGATTATAACTTTGTTCAGCAAAATAAATAACTCCCCTTGTGTGGCAAGGTTGTTGTGTGAACAAGGTTGAATTTGGTACTATAATGAAAGCACTTCATTGTGGTTTACAAACACCAACAAGCACTTCACAAAATTCCACGAAGCAACAGGTGCCACTACGTGAAATCTTAATGAGCCTCAGTGTGTCAACTTGTGCAACAATCCTAAAGCCTTGTGCATTGTTGGTATTTTTGTGTAAAGAAATTTATTTTTCTTGCTACGAATATTTGAAAGGCTGCTACATTCAAAGATGAACAAAATGGAATTTCTATTTACTTCGTTTTATAATGTATGAAAATGCAGTGATTGAAACTTGGGGTGGAGAAAAGAGCTCGTCCTCTACTTCTCTTTTTTTTTTTTTTTTTTTTTTTTTTTTTTTTTTTTCTCATCATTAATTTATTTACTGACACAGAGGTTTTGGCACCAGTATTTATTTTTGTGCTTGCAAAGCAAGCCTGTGTAGCGCTACATGTATTCGACGGCAGAAGTTAGTTGTGGCAGCACATACCAACATTTTTCAGAACTTCTTCTTACTTTGCACTCGATTCTAAGCCGCAGGTGGTTTTTTGGATTACAAAAACCAGAAAAAAGTGTGGCTTAGGTTCGAGTAAATATGGTATTTCCATTCTGTGTACCAGTTATCACACAACAGTGGTTCCTTCTGTTACGGCATCCATGTAATTTTTTGTTTGCTAAGCAGTCACCAATGTGAATGCCATACAATACGTGTAGAGGACAATGTGGCTGCATTGCTTTCCAGGACAAGATCCAAGTGTTAGTCATTTGCCATTATCTTCCTCTGACCTGTTGCAAAGTGTAAAATGTGCTTATGTATTGTGTGGTATGACTACACATAATGCTTGTATTGTGTAATGTTATCTTTTTAATGTGAATCTTCATGTTCTCGCGACATACTACTTGATCCATAAAATTGTGGGAATTAAGCTATAACTTTGTCTTCTGCTGATAGACCACTCAGCCATATTTAGTGTGTCCGTAAAAACTGACAGGAAAATGCGCCCGTCTACCTTATATACTGGTAGGAAATTCATAGTGGAAGATACACCACATAGTAGAGGTAAACAGTACTGTGATGCCCCCAGTGAAGGATGTTGTGTGTCAAATTCTAGTTGACAGGGGATCAGTACTTTTCTCTGTGAGACTTAAATGTTGTCTGTGCCAGACTCCATAGTTTATAAAGACTAAATCTTCATGATTAAGTAAATCACTCGTCAAACATACTGCAATGGTTTGCTTACTTGATGTCAGCAAGAGAGCAATCTCTAAATTTGAAAAATGGTTAACATGGCATCGCTTGCTGTGTCTGTATTGATAGCTGTGCAATGCTCTACGTTGGGTGGCACAATGGTTGGTATATATAGAAGGTGGCAATTTCAATTACTGAAACTAGCTGCGTATATGTTTTGTATTTGCAGTACAGGCAAATAAATCTTTTCAGGTAAGATTCTTGCATTTTTCATACTGCGTTGGCTTCCTTGAGAACCAAATCTGGACATTCTAACAGCCCTCGGAACTCAGCCATGACAGACTTATCAGGCTGTAGCAGGCAGGTATAGCATTGATGTTCAATCCATCATTCTTCAACTGTACGCAGAGTACGTCTGATGTTTGACAATCCATACTGACAGGGAATCTAGTATATGGCTGTCTCCTCTAGACCCAAGTTATCCTTCACAGAGCCAACAAGCAAGACTATCTTTGGTGTCAGTAGAAAAATAACCTTGACTTTATGTTTAGAGAGAATATGATGTATCTAATTCAGAAGACAGATTCCTCCATCGTGGATAACCATTATCATCATAATTTTTACTTTTTTTTTTTTTTTTCAACTTCTCACTGTAGGTGGTCTTTATCAGCAATCATATGTGCCCTGTGTACAGGTGTGTTGATAATACCATTCATCTATGCAGATGGCTGTCTGCTCACAAGCACAGAGTGGTTTGTATCAGCTCTGGCACTGTGTCCCAGGCTGCTGCTGGTTTTATGTGATTCAAAAAATCCTAGAAGAGGAAACATCAGTCCATTTCCAGCTCCTTGGTCAATGGGATGTTCCCAACCACATACATCCAAAAGATGACAAACTGAAAGCTTTCTGGTATCTTCTGTTCAAAATTTTGCATGAAGAAGTTTGTCACCAAGGGTGACATAGGTCTTCCCATGGCAACCCCATGAACTTATTCATAAAAGGTCTATTTAATAAAAAAAAAATAAGTCAAGGAGAGTACATGCTGAAACAAGGTCAGAAAAAGCATCTTTGTGTTTTCACAGCTTAATGTATGATCCAATAAATTGAGAGTGTGCAACTGCATAAACCCTCTTTTGTCTCCTTATACAATGTCTGTTCAAAAAATTCTGGAACATTCGTAATTTTGTGCCAATGGTGTGTTGGAGTGAAATGCAGTTAGCATCCCTGCACATGCCTACATTTTATGTGTAACTGCCAGAAGTTTCATTGTCATATGTCTGTTAGTTATTGTTAAGTACTGTGTTGAGTTGCACACCTTGCAAATTTCGAGATGGCAGAGTTAGAGGAGCAATGCATCTGCATTAAATTTTGCATTACATAGATATCCCAAATGATGCAGGAAGCCTGTGATGATGAGTGTTTTAGCCATACTCAGTGCTACGAATGGTTCACACAGTTTAAAAATAGCCTCATTCACAATGCTCTTTGATGTCTAACGATGATGGTCATGTCAGGAATGTCAACGACATTGTGCTTACCAATTGAAGACTGACTGTCCGAGAGATTTCAGAAAAATGTAACATTTCAGTTTGATCATCTCATGAGATCCTGATAAAGCATCTTGAAATGCATCGTGTTGCCACCAAGTTTATCCCACAGCTTATGAGTCAAGACCAGAAAGACCTTCGCCTTGCAGTCTGTGAAGAGCTTTTGAAGCATGCAAATGATAACAAGATGTTCCTTAAGAGAATCATAACTAGTGATGAGAAATGGGTCTACGTTTATGATGTTGAGACCAAGGTTCAGTCTTCACAGTGGGTCAGGAAAGGTTCTCCAAGACTAAAAAAATCACGTCGGGTCAGGTCAAATGCCAAAGCCATGCTGATAGTTTTCTTTGACTTTGAAAGATTAGTTCAATAAGTTCATCATGAATTCATGCCACTGGGACAAACTGTTAATTGATGGTACTGTCAGGACATGTTGTGATGACTGCGAGGAAATATGAGAAGGAAATGGCTTGAAATGTGGCGAGACAATTTGTGGCTCTTGTATCACGATAATGCACCCACACATGCATCCCTGCTGGTGCATGACTACTGCACAAAACACAAAATCACTGTGCTGCCTCATTCCCTGTACTCTCAATATCTGGCCCCTGTGGATTTTTTTTTCTTTTTCTTTTTTTTTTTTTTTTTAATTTCCAAAGTCATAAACCCCATTGAAAAGATGAAGATTTGCAACGGTAGATGAGATAAAAGAAAATTTGCAGACAGTGCTTCATGTGATCCAGCAGAAAGCGTACTGAGACTGCTTTTGGAAGTGGAAACATTGTTGGGAGTAGCATATCAATTGTGGAAGAGAGTATTTCAAAGGAGACCATGCACAAAAAGTAAAAGGTAAGTGTAGAAAAATTTTGTGAACTAAGTTCTGGAATTTTCTGAACAGACTTCATGTATCAACCATATACCTTTTGGTCATCTTCAGAGTGAGCCAACAGACTGAAGCTACAGCACTCACTCCATCCTATTAAACCCATGGACTGTAGCACTGTGTGTGCTGCTGCAGATACACTAACACGAGGAGTGTTGATAGGTGATGAAGAAGTATGCATAAATTGGAACTATGGCTATGCAGTGGATCCAGACTGGAATATCAGTGTCTCATTATGAGGTGCACTTTAGCAACATCTTTGCAAGCTTGTTAAAGAAAGCATTGGATTCCATGATTTACCCAAGCCGAAACCACTGTCTCTATTTATAAAATTCTTCATAAAATGAATTTCAACTTCTCGTTTCACCACTGAGTTCCAAAAAAGAAGAAGTACCTGCTAGAAGTTTGATGTTTTGATAATGTGTAATGTGTCTGACAACAGTGCAGTGCTGTGCCTCAGCCAGTTTATTGGGCTGTAGGTGTTGTGTATACTGTAAGGTGGGGTAATATTGGATGGAATTTTCATATTCTTTAAGGTCACTTCGTAAAGAACATTAAATTCTCATGACAAAAATTGTGAGATTTTTTAGATGACATTGGAGATTAATATGATCAAAGAACTTTAGTCAAAAATATTTTTAATTAGTCAGAATCTAACAAATAAAACTGTCCAACATTACCCCTTTGATGGAGTAATTTCGAACATTCATTGAATTTTCATGCAAAGGTCCATATTAACCTCTAATGGGGTAATTACAGACAGAGACAGTCTTTTTAAAAAATACACGTACTTAGAAACATGTTTTACATATTTAGAAAACATTTTTTACATATGGTTATGAAATATTCTACACATTTTCAGTAAACATTTGACACATATTTAGAAAACCTTTACAGACATATTTACAAAATAGTTCATTAATAAAGACAGCCTACTCATACAAAAAACCAATAATAATCTACAATATGTTCTCAGTGAAAGAAAACTTCCCCTTTTCTTCTCTTCCAGTCAGCAACACTCTTACAATGTGGCCTTTGTCTACAGTATCATCGTCTTCAATGGCAGGAAAAATAAACACAGATTTTCTGCCTTGATATGGATGCAGAAATCTGACTTCCACTTCTTTTGTGCCCACTTTTGTTGTGATTCCGACAAACTGCCTATTTCACTGTTTCCTCCCAGTCATGTGTGGATAATCCACAAGATTAAAGCTTCCACTTCCAGAACTGCTTCCTCTGCTCTGCTGCTTTTGCCACCAGTGGGTATTGCATCATTATTCACAAGCAATTCAGACAATGAGTCAGCATTATCTCTCTTTTTTATATCAATGCCTAAAATGGATTTTGGGGCAGCATCTAATTTTCACTTTCATTGGACACTTGTGTCATTCCATAGTGAATATTGTGAAGCAAATCTTCAAAGCTCGAAGACCAGGCTTCTAAAGAAATGTTTTGAGAATTATCTCCATCAGGCAATTTTTTGAGGTCTCTGTCAGGGTCAAGTGAAATTAATCCCATTGCATGGGATGCACTTCATATATTGTCTTCTTCAATTCCTTCAAAGGTGAGGGGGAAAGTATCTTATGATATTGGCCCACGGTAGCTTTCCTTCCATTGCATAAGCAATGCCCACCAACCAGCTTTTAAAGGTCTGAAGAAACCTACATATAATGGCTGTAAAATATGTGTACTGTTTAGAGGCACAGATCAAACCATCCCTTTTACTGCAGTTATAGTGGGTTCCTTTGGGACTTCCTTCTTCCCAGGTGTCCTGTAAATGCTTTGACTTTTAGACCACATGGGAGGTAATGGTTTTCCTTCCCCAGTGGGAGCCATCAGTACTGAAATACTACTCTTAGAAGAATCTAAGATCCTTTTAGGAAGTTTTGTTCCCTTCTAACTATCATATGCTTCCTTCCAGTGTCATCACACAGATTGATCTCATTATAATTGATTATGCTTTTGGAATTGACATTTTCCATTTTTTCCTTGACATTCTGGAAACATGATTTCACTGTCTCATAACTCACTTCATCATGTTGCCTTTTAATGTTCTCAGATAGCCGGATGCTTAATATGGCAGAGTAATGCTGTAAGAATGAAAGGGAACATTCAATCCCTGTCATGTGACAAGGAAAACGTTTTTCCCTTCGTCCACTTTTATCAAGATATCCTTTCACCATGTACCTAACATCATCAGAGGTAAAAGGAAAACTCCAATGTGCAGTCCTTAAAATACCACAGACATGTGTTATCTTCAGTGGTACTTAAGACAGAAGGCCTTTGAATCACTATTCTCTGTCGTTGAACGTGGTGCATTAAATTTGCTTGACGCCTTTCTGTATGATAGTTTTTCTGATCTTACAGCGGCAACTACCTTTTCAAGATTTTCAGGATCATATTTGTACCTGAGAAGAGCACCAAGCTTCCTGTTGTAAGTATGCGGAATTGTCCGATGTTACCCCAATGTGTGTAGTTATCCTCACTAGACGTTAGCAAAAGTGAGATGTGGAGACAAACTGTATTCACATTTCCTTCTTAACATTTAAGTAAGTAAACTATAAGCAAATTGAGCTTACCAATTTTTTCTCTTCTTGTACAATGACAAAAGTATAGCAACGATTGTAAACAGCACTGTAACCCACTACATACCTTTGTTTCAACTTCCAACTGCAACAAAGTGTGTTTGTATATGCTTGACAATATGTAAGGTGTAAACAGCAAAACATTTGTGCGAAATAAAAGCTTGCATTCAGTGATACCAACGTAAGAACAGAAATACACTGTTCCTGTCCCAAATTACCCCTGTGTCCAATATTTCTCCGTCTTATGGTACCTATGGTGTTCTGTGCATCTAACATGGACTGTGCAAGTCATCTGCCTGCTGCAAAAAAGGCTACACTCACAGGGATCTTGTAAATCCCAGCCTTGCAGAGCGTAAAGTCACATACAGTGAAACCCAAAAGAGCTGCTGTCTTTGGTGGAGGGGAAAACTCACTTTAACTTTGTGTGTGGTGGGGATCTGAAGTATTTTTGATGGCAGGAAGTCATGGATTTAAAAAACTTTTTGTGTCTTCTTCCTCATGCCTTATGTTGACCTCAGATTTTATTCATAGCACCTTATGTATCTGTTGCAGAAAACAAGTATTTGTTTACAAACTCCAAGTGTAGAAGTTCATTCTGCAGTGCTATATGCTTTGGGAGAGAAAGTTAAGTGAAGAGTCATTATCTGGGAAAGATGGTGGCAGCTATTTGCTCGTACATACAAGACCATACGAGTTGGCTTCCAATGAGCTGCATGTCCCATGGTGCCATCATCTTCTTGCCTTCCAGTTTTGGTTGTTTTGGTTTGTTACAGAGTTGGTGGCACCATGGGACATGCACTTTATCAGAAGCCATATGTACATGCAAATAGCTGCCACCATCCTTTCCAGGTGATGAATGTTCTCAGAACTTTGGTTACAGAGCACATAGGGTTACTGACTAAAGTAGTCTGCAGGATGAGCTTCTACACTTGGAGTTTGGAAACAAATGGTCATCCTCCAAAACAGATACATAAGGCACTAGGAATAAAACATTAGGTGTAAGTTTGAGGAAGAAGACATAGATTTAAATCTATGGCTTCCAGCCATATGGGGGAAGCCTGTCATCAAAAATAGGTCAGATTCTCACCAAGCACAAAGTTAAAGTGATTTTTTACCCTCTACCAAAGACAGCAGTACATTTAGTTTCCATCAGAGATGACTCGGTACTTCACAAGGCTGGAGGTTACAAGACCCTCTGCAAGATGGCCTTTTTTACATGGGACAGATGACTCCTACAGCCCATGAAAGATGCACAGAACACTGTAGATACATCCAGCTCATACAGTCTGATAAATTGGCTGTGGCAGAGCACTGCATTGGCATCGGTTACTGTATGCAGTATGAAAATGTTAAAATTATAATGTTGACTTCATCTTTTTGGCACTTGGTGGTGAAAGGATCAGTTGAAATTCATTTAGCAAAGAGTTTGCTTAACAGAGATAGCAGTTTATGCTTGGAAACATCATGCACCTTTGTGTATAAGCTTGCAAAGACGTTACTACAGTGCGTCTCAGCAGGGATCGACCACGTAGCCGCAGCTTCAATTTACGCATGCTGCTTTGCTGCCAGTCAACATCTCTGGGCTTGTGCATCTGTGGACCTATGTCCAGGGCACAGCTCTCAGGTTTAAAAGGATGGAGCAAGTGCTGTAGCTTCAGTCTGTCAGCTCACTCTGAAGATGGCCAAAATGGACACAGCTAAAATGTAAGGAGAAGAACTAAGGTTTAAGCAGTTACACGCACAAAATTAATGGGTCAGAGTTATAATATGTTTGTTAAAATGTATTTTGATCAAGGGTAAGGATTACCTTTGCTAATTAATAACTCAACTTCAAATATAAATAGCAAATCCAACCTTCTGAGACTCAGAATCTTCTGCTTGCTGATAAAAGCTGCTGCATTACATATGTGGTGAGGACTGTCTACAGCAAGAGGTCTCAAGTACAAGGCTAAATGGTTAGCCACATAATATTTAGTAGATCCAATATTACTTCCGTGTAAGTCTGTGGCACATGTTACTCAATATTGGGTATCCTGACTGATGAAACACTTCACTAACACAGACACTACCAGCAGGTTTTACTGAGAAACTCATCAAGTTCCAGAGGCATATAATCCAAATGTGGCGGCAGTGCTCTTATCATCTACACCAACTCAGCAACACAGAAAAGTCACCCATCTTTGGGAGATGCTGTACAATATGACGGTAAACTGTGAAGGGTGAAAAGTTTCTCATGGAGAACAACTGGAAACAATATATAAAGAATAACTGTCATGTTAGTAGCTAGTGCATCGGGTTTAAAGCTATCCCCTATGTTTTTCAAAGCACAAAACTATGCCTAAGGAACACTTTGCTAAGGCGTTAATGATCTGCTGCCAAGAAAAAGGCTATACGTGATTACAGGCTTTCTCATTGTATTCCAGTGACAAAATCTTTCAGGTAATGAGCTGAGTAATGGTGTCATTTTGTCACAGTATGTCAGTGGGCATTGTATGCATCATCTTCAGTGTCAGGATGCCATGTTCTGTGTGTGTATGTTACCACTGACTGCTTCTGTAGGTGGACCAATTATGCACCTCTGGAAGAGGGTGCTATGCTGGTAGTGGGGAATGTGATACAGCCAGTGGTGGGGGAACATGGTTGTCCGTGGTACAGCAGTCACATCCCAGTGTCTGTCCATTCTGTCCACAGATGCCACTGCCTTCAGAACAGAGTATTCCTATCATATTTTTACACATGTAATACCAGACGGTGCTGAGTTGAAATCTACCATCCTGGTCTATTAGATAGTTGTACGGGCATATTTTTACTACCTCCTTAACAGCTCTGTCCCAGAACCTATGGCACTGCATAGCTTCTTTGTTTGTTCAAAATCAAAAGTATGTTCCTCGTTAATGCTATGCTCTGCCACTGCAGACTTGTCTGTCTGCCTAGTCACTGTGAGATGCATTGCTGTGTCTGTCTGATGTATTACATCCAACACTCTCACTCAGTATTGTAAATGTCTGGTGTGTGCAGTCCTAATCAGTGTTTGGTCGAACCAAGCAGATACTTAATTTTCCACGTTGCCTGAAAGTAGTCATTATTTGGTGCTCCCGCATTATTCTTGGGATATTGGCAGGCAGGAATGCCATGTGTATGGCTTCTTGTTCTTCTGGTTTGTCCCCCCTCCACTTATCAGCCTGTAAGGCATTAACAGTTTTTGCAGCAAATTTCCCGCAGATGCTGTAACTCTTTTGGCATTCCTGTGCAGATGGACCTGGCTCTGTGTACTAAGATGATTGGTACCAAGTTGCATTGTACTGGATTGTGGCAACTCTGAGCACTGAAGCGTAGGCCTGTATGCGTCTTCTTCCTGTAGACCAAGTATCCCAATGTGCCATCTGGATTCCCCTTGATCAAAGTGTCCAAGAAAGATAGGTTTCCATTCTCTTCTACTTTCATGATAAACTTGATGCTGCTGTGTATATCACTGAGAAGATGTAAGAATTTCTGTATATTTTCTCTGCCATGTGGCCACACCACAAAGATGTTATCTACATATCTGTAGATCACCTTTGTTTTTAGGTGGGCGATATTCAGTGCTACATCCTCTGAGTGCTCCATGTGTGGATTAGCTATACTCGGAGCTAAGGAAAAACCCATGGCAACTTCATCTCTTTCTTCTAGTATATGTTGGATGAGTCTGACAATGACTACTATCCACCACCTATTTCAAAAGTGGTGGGAACTTCTATGAGCAAAAAGATGGGGTTGTCATAGGTTCCCTCTTAGCTCTGGGTATTGCTAATCTATACATGGAGCTTTGAGGACGTACCATCAAGTACTGCCCACCTAAAACCAATGGCATTGTACCATCTTTGTGGTTTGGTCAAATGTTACAGAAAATCTACAGGAATTCCCTTGTCATCTTAGTGGCATACATAACAGTAGAAAGTTCACAATGGAGGTAGAATGAGGTAGAAACCTACACAATGGCACGTTGGGTCTCTCAGTCTGCAGGAAGAAGGTGCATATGGACCTATACCTTAATACTAAAAGTTGACACCACCCATTGAAAAGCAATTCACTATCAGCCACCTTAGTACATAGAGCCATGTCCATCTGCAACAGGAAGAGCTTGCCAAATAAGTTACAGCATCTTTTGGAAACTTTATGCAGAAACGGTTACAGTGAGATGCAGATGAGACATGCCTGACAAATCAATAAGAGGAGAGAGGACAAATCAGAAGAAGAAGAAGAAACCAAACATGTGGTACTTCTACCATATGTGAGAATGCTAACAGCCAAGATCATGAGAAAATTGGAGAAGTACCAAATAAAGACTCTTTTCCACACAACATGGAAAACTAGGAACATGCTTGGGTGAATCTAAGATCAGCTAGGACTGCAGACACCAGGCATTTGCAGTATTTTGCGTGAGTGTGGGATGCAGTACATCAGACAGTCAAAGCAATCCATCTCACAGCAACATATGGAACACATCTGAAACATTAGGCTAGGGCAGATACACAAGTTCATTGTGGCAGAGCATAGTATCAATGTGGAACACACCTTAGATTTTGAACAAATGAAGAAGCTACTCAGTGCCAATGGGTTCTGGGTGTCAGTTGTCAAAGAGTGGTAGAAACATCTCTGTACAACAATCTAATAAACCAGGGTAGTGGATTCCAACTCAGGACAATGTGGAGTTTCACAATTGTGAAAATATGACAGGAATGCTCTGTTGTGGAGGGAGTGGCATCCATGCACAGAATGGACAGAAACTGGTACGCAACACCCACACCAGGGCTGCACTGTGTTCCCCTACCACCAGCTTGGCACCCTCTTCTGGAGGTATCTGATTGTGTGAACAGTCCACCTACAAATATTGTCAGCAGTTCGCAGCTACATAGAACATAGCGCTCGGACACTTTGCCTGACAGTAATGAATATGAAACACAGTGAAACGTTGTGACAAGATGATGCCAGTGCTTGGCAGACCAACTGAGAAGATTTTATCACAGGAAAAAGAAGCAAACTAAATACTGAATGGAATTACAGACATAGTGCACTGTTCAGCAAGAAAGATGTACTACTGTAGGATGCCTTTAAAGGTCACCTCACACCTTAAGTAAAGCATAAAGTTGTAGAATATTACACAAGATTTTACCAAGAAACTCATCAACTTACAGAAGCATGTAATCCAAATGTGGCAGCAAAATTCTTACCCTCTACATCAGGTTGACAACTCGAGTAGCACACAATATCACAAGGTTAAGTGAGCGAGAAGCGTGCAGTGTCACTGCCATGGATAATCATGAGAAGAGTAATGAAAATACTAACTGTGATGAAACAAGTTCTGGTGGTGAACTTACCAGTGACGTCAGTGAAGACTATGCTCAGGCATATCTATGTTTCTGTGTAATCCTGTATTACAAAACCAAAAAATGTGATTAAGAGTGACTACATTGTGAACAGTTTTTGCAAATGTGCTCAAAATTAAGGGTGCGATATATGAGTACATTCATGTGCAGCTTACGTTCAGTTTAATATGGCATTTAGGATTGTGTCAGAAATAACATGAAAAATGGTTTTCGTTAGTTTTTCCATTCCCTTAAGAGGTTGTCCACGTACATGTTAAAAAAGTGCTATGGGTACGCAGCAAACTCGTCTTACATCCTTGTTAGCTGAAAATACTTTTATTAGGTAACTGTGTTAGTCACATTATGCTGAACTTATATCTTATACCTTATACCTATGCTATAGGTGAAAGTATGAGCCACAGGGAGAGACAGGTAAAATACAATATGCAATGAGCAAGAATGAAGAGATAATAATAAGGACGGGTGACCAGGAGAAATATGCTTGGATTGAAAGTGGCATATGGCAAAGATACAGTCTTTCTCCTCTAATGTTCAACCTCTGTGTCAAAGAAGCAATGACAGAAATAATAAAAGAGCTTCAAAGCTGAGATAAAAGTATACCAATAAGATTCAATGCTATTCTTAGTGAAAGTGAAACTTACAGGGCCTGCTGAACAAAAAGATAAATATAATGAGAACGCAATATGTACTGTAAGTAAACCAAAGAAAGATGAAAGTAATGAGGAGTAACAGAAATGAGATTAGCAAGAAACTTAAAGTCAAAATTGGAGACGACATAATAGATGAAATGAGGGATTTCTGCTACCTTGGAAGCAAAACAATGCATGACAGAAGCAGCAAGGAGGATGTAAGTAGCAGACTACTGTAGTCAAATGAGGCAGTCCTCATTAAAGAAGTCTACTAGTAAGAAACATAGCTTTTAATTTGAGGAAGAAATTTCTGGGAATGTACATTTGGAGAACAGCATTGTATGGGGATGAATCATGGACTGTTGAAAAACTAGACGAGTAGAGAATCAAAATGTATGAGACATGGTGTTGCGTAAAGATGCTGAAAAGTAAGTTGTCTCATAAGACAACAAATAAGGAGTTTATTTGAAGAATCTGTGAGGAAGGATAATAGAACATGTGTGAAATAATCAGGGAATATCTTCCATAGTACTGGAAGGAGCCGTATCATAGGACAGAGATTGGGATATAAATAACAAATAATTGAGCATAGGATGTAAGTTGCTGTTTGCAAAACCAACTACATGGCTGTGGCATACCTTCCTCCAGCCAATAATAATAATGATAATGTCATGTGATGAGGGCCTCCCATCGGGTAGACTGTTCGCTTGGTGCAAGTCTTTCGATTTGATGCCACATCGGCAACTTGCGTGTCGATGGGGATGAAATGATGATGATTAGGACAACACAACACCCAGTTCCTGAGTGGAGAAAATCTCTGACCCAGCCAGGAATCGAACCTGGGCCCTTTGGATTGACAGTCTGTCACGCTGACCACTCAGTTACTAGGGGCAGACCTCCAGCCAATGAGGAGATATGAAGTACATCTCACTCCCCTACAGGTAGGGTACTGTCTTAGGACTCATGGCTTCCTACTCCAGTAAATGGATCCTCCAAGGTGTGATGTGCATATTACAATAAGCCACATTTTAAACTAATATAGTTCATGTTTGGGCATGAGGGGAGAAGTAAGTTTAGTAGCCAATGAGGTGAATGATTTAAGATTTTGAGAAATGTCTGACGAGTTTTGAATCTTATATCAGGATGGGTGGCTCATCATGGTTTTTTTTGTAAGTGATCAGCCAGTCACACTTGCCTGGAATTTTTTAATTTCTATCCTGAAGTTTAGTTAGGATTTTAGTAACACATTTTATCATTGAAAAAGTTGCAGATATTGCATTTTTTATTGTTGGGTGTAATTACGCAAACAGAAGTGAAAATAAGGTAGAGATATTGTAATTTTATTTTTATGCAGTTTTTGTTTTTAACTGTATTAACCACATTCGTCTCACATTATTTTAGCTGTTGGGAAGTCTAAACCCGCAAATACAAACACAGTAGGACCAAGCGAGCTAGGATGCCCTTCATGTGATTCATACTCATCCCTTATACATTATCAATTGTGTATTATAATCATAGATTTCTGTGGATTTGATGTAGCAGTTACATTCAGTTATTGTAATTTAGTTGCTTTCAACATATGTTACAACAATGTTCATGGAACAGCAACGTGTTTTAAGCTGAAGGCTCGCATCATCAGGCCATTGATTTACAAAGATCTCACCAAAACTACTATAAATATCCAGCTGTCATCATGGTATAAAATAAGTTTGAGGAAAAGTCCTCATTTCACTATTTTTGGAGAATTCTACTCACACACTTAAATTGTGTAAATAATTTTACAAGTTTATTTTGTCTAACTTTTGATCCACTCTTACTCATTCATATCCATGGTAGCCCTGTGACTTTTCTTTCTTATACCCCGAATAGCTTTGCATGTGTTTTCAGGCTGTGGTGGCCTTTTGTCACACAGCAGCTCACAACTCACTACAGCCGTCTGCTAAGGCAGAGAGTTTCACCCCTCTTGCAGTACTTCCACTCACAGCTGTCGATCTTTTCATGTGACAGGGCACTTACTGCTACTGTCACTGACTACCAGTGTGGAACAACAGCTGCCCCTAGCAAGGCTTCTGCCAACTGAGTTTCACCAGTCTTTGTCCATCCCTCATAGTGTCCACTTTGGTTGCTGCTCTGTGTGTGCCTCATGAGGAACTGACCATGTGGCAGCCCACACAACACTGTTGCCCTTGCAATGCTGCAAGATGCCCGTGCCATGCCATATTTACAATTGGCACACAATCACTGAGGATATTGTGTGTTTTCATTGCCCTCCTGTGTAGCCTATAAATTTCTCCTCATGTGTCTAAGTACGGATATTGTGCAGTGAACTCTGGGAAAGCAGAAAGATGGAAGGAGTATATAGAGGGTCTATACAAGGGCGATGTACTTGAGGACAATATTATGGAAATGGAAGAGGATGTAGATGAAGATGAAATGGGATATATTATACTGCATGAAGAGTTTGTCAAAGCACTGAAAGATCTAAGTCAAAACAAGGCCCCAGGAGTAGACAACATTCCATTAGAACTACTGACAGCCTTGGGAGGGCCAGTCCTGACAAAACTCTACCATCTGGTGAGCAAAATGTTTGAACAGGCAAAATACCCTCAGACTTCAAGAAGAATATAGTAATCCAAGTTCCAAAGAAAGCAGGTGTTGACAGATGTGAAAATTACCAAACTATCAGTTTAATAAGTCACAGCTGCAAAATACTAATATGAATTCTTTACAGACGGATGGAAAAACTGGTAGAAGCTGACCTCGGGGAAGATCAGTTTGGATTCCGTATAAATATTGGAACACGTGAGGCAATACTGACCTTACGACTTGTCTTAGAAGCTAGATAAAGTAAAGGCAAACCTACGTTTCTGGCATTTGTAGATTTAGAGATAGCTTTTGACAATGTTGTCTGGAATACTCTCTTTCAAATTCTGAAGGTGGCAGGGGTCAAATACAGGGCAGGGAGCAAAAGGCTATTTACAATTTGTACAGAAACCAGATGGCAGTTATAACAGTCGAGGGGCATGAAAGGGAAGCAGTGGTTGGAAAGGGAGTGAGACAGGGTTGTAGCATCTCCCCGAAGTGATTCAATCTGTATATTGAGCAAGCAGTAAAGGAAACAAAAGAAAAATTTGGAGTAGGTATTAAAATCCATGGAGAAGAAATAAAAACTTTAAGGTTCACCGATGACATTGTAATTCTGTCAGAGACAGCAAAGGACTTGGAAGAACAGTTGAACAGAATGGACAGTGTCTTGAAAGGAGGATATAAGATGAACATCAACAAAAGCAAAATGAGGATAATGGAATGTAGTCGAATTAAGTCAGGTGATGCTGAGGGAATTAGATTAGGAAATGATACACTTAAAGTAGTAAAGAAGTTTTGCTATTTGGGGAGCAAAATAACTGATGATGGTTGAAGCAGAGAGGATATCAAATATAGACTGGCAATGGCAAGGAAAGTGTTTCTGAAGAAGAGAAATTTGTTAATATTGAGTATAGATTTAAGTGTCAGGAAGTCGTTTCTGGAAGTATTTGTATGGAGTGTATCCACGTATGGAAGTGAAACATGGATGATAAATAGTTTGGACAAGAAGAGAATAGAAGCTTTCGAAATGTGGTGCTACAGAAGAATGCTGAAAATTAGATGGGTAGAGCACATAACTAATGAGGAGGTACTGAACAGATTGGGGGGAAGAGGAGTTTGTGTCACAACTTAACTAGAAGAAGGGATCGGTTGGTAGGACATGTTCTGAGGCATCAGGGGGTCACCAATTTAGTATTGGACAGCAGCGTGGAGGGTAAAAATCGTAGAGGGAGACCGAGAGATGAATACACTAAGCATATTCAGAAGGATGTAGGCTGCAGTACGTAGTGGGAGATGAAACAGCTTGCACAGGATAGAGTAGCATGGAGAACTGCATCAAACCAGTCTCAGGACTGAAGACCACTACAACAACAACAGCAATAACTCTGGGATGAGGCAACGATTTCTCCAACTCCACTGTTTCTACTGTGTGACACCCAGCTAGTGCATTCGCATCTCAAATTAATGACTGATTTACATTTTGAACCTGAAGCCGTTTGTGTTATTCCAGCCACTTGCAGACCTGACCTCTATAGTTTTGCAACTTCACATGTAACTTAGTTCAATAAAGTAAGGAACCTTGGTACATTTGTGACACGACGATGAACTCAGTCAACTTAATTTTCTATTTTGGCACATTTTTGACCATCTTGCCTCGTTCAGCATATGCTCTGACTCCCGTGTGTGTGCACTTGTGTTTTCATGCTGTGGATGCTAGTGTACTTTGCGCCATGATTCATTCCTTTAAGTGTGTTTCAGTACCTCTTGTGCTACCCAGCGACCAGTGGCTACCACCAGCGGTCCAATCAATGCGCCTCCGCATGCAACTGCCACACCAGCGCTGCACAACATTATCGCCTCACAGAACTGGAATGCTCCAATGCTGACTTGCACATGTAACTTGCAGCACTGTGACCACCTGTGTGCGCAGCTCCCAATGACAAAGTCCATGCTGCCGCCGCCATTCCTCCCAACCTCGAAGTACCACCATCCGATCTGCCGCATGCTGCCACCACTCCATTCAGCCATGCTGTGTCTCATCTGCCACCCTTCAACCCATGGGACCCACACCTAGGGTTTTTGAGTGGACGCTATCTTCGTAAGCTACAGCATCTCCCAGGATGCCACAAAGTTTGCCATGGTGATCAGCCAGCTCAAACAGACATACGCAGTGGAAGTCTGTGATGTCATCTTGTTGTCCCCAGCCACTGATCACTACGAAACATTTCAGTGCCACCTCATGATGCACCTCACCTCTTCTGAAATGCCACGCATCGAGGTCCTCTTTTGACTCGAGTGGTGCACCACATCCATAACCTAATGGAGCCACACATGGCCTCTGACAATTTTTTTCATAACATCTGACTGGCTCGCCTCCTGGCCTCAATACAGACTGCAGTGGTGTTGCAAACTGACCTCTCCCCCACTGGCACCGCCAGTCTTGCTGACAATGAGTCATGAGATGCTGGCCTCCCTGCCTGTGAACACTGCCACCACGCGTCATCCTCACCCACTCCCATTACATTGCCAGCCACTGCACCATGTACTCACCCTCACCACTCGACACACCACTAATGATGTCACTAGTCCCACCCCTCCCCACTGGTCCCAGCACAGTGCACAGCAGCCAGAACTATGTGACATGCTTGCCCACCTCAGCACCAACATAGCAACACTGCAAGCAACTGTGGTCCAACTTGACTCTGACTGGCTAGCTGCCAGTGCAACGACCACTACTGCCACAACAGCTCCAGGTGTCCTGTTGAAGCTCCTCGCAACAGGACTAGCCTCTGTTGGTATCGAGAGCGCTTCGACCTGGATGCCACGAACTTCAGAGAACCCTCCCCTCGGCACCCAAATACGAATGACCGACAGGAATAGGCACATCTGGCTGCTGCTCTGTCTCCCAACAACTGTTCATTCTTAATGCTCATTGTGCCATGCCATTCCTCCAAGTTGGCTCCGAGATGTCTATCTTCCTGCAGCAGCTCGTATGTAACACTGGCACTGCCTCAGCCATCCTCCGGATAGCAGAGAATAATTCCACCATCGCGGCATACAATATTCATCATTGCATCCTTGATCTCAGTCTGCAATGTGACCTGCTCTTGACCTTCACTGTTGATGATATCACTGACACCTTATCACAGTGGACTTTCTCGGACACTGCTGCCTGCTCCCTGACATTTCCGGCTGGTGCCTCATTGACAGTGACACAGGAAGATCAACAAAGTGCACCACTTGTTTCACAATTCTCTTTGATGTGAAGCAGGTGGCATATTCTAACCCTTAAGCTGACCTTGTGGCGCAATTCCCTTCTCTCAGACATCTGTCCAACACACCTCAGGAGGTCTGCCATACAACTGTATACTACGTCGATACCAACCCTGGACCACCCGTCTTCTGCTGGCTATGCCCCCTACCAATGCATAAACTGAAGATTTCCGAGGCTGAATTTGATGAGCCGCTCGCTGCCAGCATACTATGTCCTTTAAAGAGCCCGTAAGTGTCTGCACTTCATCTCACCAATAAGAAGGATTGTTACTGGTGCCTGTGTGGGGATTATGGGAAGCTAAATGTCCACACTATCCCCGACCAGTACCTGGTGACATTCCTACGCAGCTACAACAGCACACAGGTTGGCGCTACAATCTTCAGAATGATTCAATGCACCAAGCCTTTCACCCAGGTTTTGGTCACTCCTGAGGAAATCCCGAAGAAAGCCATCATCACACCATTTAGTCTCTACAAGTGCATCTTTATGACCTTTGACCTCTGTAATGCTGCCCAAACATGGCAGAGGTTCTTAGACAGTGCCTGCAAGGCTTGCCCTGCTGTTTTGCATACATGGACAATGTACTCACTTTTCTGTGATGCCAGAAAAACACCATGTGCACCTCCTCAGAATTTTTGAATGTTTCCAGGATGCTCACATCATTGTCAACACAGCAAAAAATCGTGCTAGGCACTAGCGAAGTGGAATTCATAGGACACACCATCTCTTCAGCCAGCTCACATGCCTTTCCCAACATGGTGCAAGCCATATTGGTTTCCCATGTCCAAAGACATTCAAGGACTTCTGCCTTTTCTTTGATATGTTAACATTTTCCATTGGCACGTAAGGAGTGCTGCTGCAATGCAGGAGCTTCTCATTGCCACCGTTCACGGCTTGAAAACATAGGGCAACAAGCCAGTGCTGTGGATGCCATAAATGGAAGACAGCTTCTTGGTCACCAAGCGTGACTAACAGATGCCACCCAGCTCACCCACGCCCACCCTACCACCCTGCTTGCCATTGTAGTTGATGCCAGCCTGAGGGCATCGGTGCTGTCCTGTAGCAACGCATGGGCGACACTTGGCAGCTGCTCACTTTCTTATCCATCAAGCTGTCTCCCCCACAATGGTGCCAGAGCACTTATGACAGAGGGTTGTTGACATTCTATGAGGCTATTAAATATTTTTGGATGTAGATGGAGGATTGTCACTTAACAGTCTTCACTGGGTACAAGCCTGTAACGTTTGCCTTTATGAAAGACATTGACCAGTACTCCCCATGTCAATTCTGGCAACTGTTTTTCATCTCAGAATTTACGACTGATATACGTTATGTCACCAGAATTGACAATGCCGTTGCTGACTATCTCATCCGCATCTGCACCATTGCTTCGCCGCTAGATTATGAGGCATTTAGCACCATCCAGGAGCATGAGTCAGAACTTGCCCACCTCTGCCAGGATGTTGCCCCTGACCTCTGCCTTAAATGCATGCTGGCTCCTGGCTCCTACAGCAGTATCTGGTGCGATGTACCCACCAGCTCACAGTGCCCCTTCCTACTCACTGCCTTCCACAAGGTCACATGCAGCCAATTACACAACCTGGTGCACCCTGGTGTGCGCAGATCTGCTGCTCTGGTAATGCAGCACTTCGTAAGGCCAGGCATTCAGAGGAACTGCAGGACATTGCCTTCACCTGCCTCACCTGACAGTACACCAAGGTTGGCCACCAAATACACACCCCTTTCACAGCTTTCCCAGATGTCAGGCATCGCTTTGCCCACATTCATTTGGATGTTGTTGGTCCCCTACCTTCATTTGATGGCTGTGGCTACCTTCTTACCATAGTGGACACGTTCACTGCTGGGCTGAGACAACACCAATACCCAATGGTACTGCCACCACAGTAGTAGCCACCTTCATCTCCACATGGATTGCCCATTTAGGCTGCCCATGCCACATTACTATGGACTGCATGCACTTATTTACATTGGCCCTTTTTCATACGGTGACAGATCGTACAGAGCTGACCTTCACCTGACATTCAGCTACCACCCAACTGCGACCGGCATGGTGGAATGGCTCCATCACACCCTGAAGGCCACCCTCACCTGCCACAGCAACAGATGAACCACTGCTATGTGCCCCTTGTACCTTTCAGTCTCTGTGTCTGCTGACATGTCAGCCGCTAATGTTTACAGCCAGCTGCTTGCTGTCCTGGGTGCCTTCCTGGAGCCCACCGACCTGCCCAAGGATGACGTCATTCCCAAGTTTGTCGCCAGCTTGCATGACTTCATGGTCCACCTGCAACCAAGACCTCCCCAGCACCATGGTAGAACTTCCATTCACAATGACCTTGCGTCATGCACCCATGTTAAGCTGCAACTTGTTGCTTACCAGATCCCTCTCTGACCACATTACTCAGGCCACCACCAGGTTCTGAAACAGGACTCTCAAAATGTTCACCTCTCATTTATGTGGCATGCCAACCAGCTTTCCAGTTGATAGGCTGAAGCCCTCGTATATGCTGTCCAACCACATGCTGCTCAACTTGACTGCCATCTCCATCAACAATCTGCAGACGCACACTGCCACCAATGATGCCAAGTTCACAGATGACACCCAAGACACCACACCAACAACCCCCACCATGAAAGCTCACGAGATGTCTGCCCTCAACACTATAGCTGAAAACACTCAGTAATTCACCCTACAATGCTGCCATCTACTGGGTATGCCCGTGATTCCGCATTGCAGCCCCCGATGCTTCCACAACAGTGTTATTTCGTGCACTCTCAGTGCTGAGTCACTGATCTGTCACCGCCCATCCTGATAGTAGATGCACCAGTAGCTCACTCTCTCAGTGCCCGGCACAAGCACTTTCAACTATAAAACACAGCCACCCCATCAACACAACCTCAGAGCCATCCAGCAATGCCGCTGCACTCTTGCCTCCACACTCCTGCACTGGCAACCATGCCCTGCACCTGCCGACACCAGCACGGCAGCACTGAGTACAGGCTGAGGCCATCCTGGTGCGGCACCCCCACCCTGTGGGCCACTGCATGCTGTCATGCAGCCTCACCATTGCCACAACACAACCCTCCATCGATATCAGTCTTCACTATTGCCACTTCACCCAGCACAGAGGGGGGAGGGGGAGGGGCCGTACAACTGTCTTAGCAGTTCCGTACACTCACAACTCGCTATGGCCATTTGCTAAGGCAGCGAGCTTACCCCTCATACAGTACTTCCATTCAAAGCTGTCGATCTTGCCATATGACAGGACACTTCACTGCTATGGTCACTGTCTACCAGTGGAGAACAATAGGTGCTTCTAGGAAGTCATCTGCCGACTGAGTTTCACCAGTCTTTGTCTGCCCCTTGTAGTGTCCATGTTAGTTGCTGCTCCATGCCTGCACCGTGAGGAACTAGCCACGTGGCGACACATCTGATGCTGGTGCTTTTGCGATGCTGCAAGATGCCCATGACGTGCCATCATTACACCTGGCATGCAATTGCTGAGAATATTGTGTTTTCGCATCGCGCTCCTGTGCAAATTACACTATGTGATCAAAAGTATCCAGACACCCCCAAAAACATTCATTTTTTGTATAAGGTGTGTTGTGCTGCCACCTACTGCTAGGTACTTCATATCAGTGACCTCAGTAGTCATTAGACATCTTGAGAGAGCAGAATGGGGCACTCCACAGAACTCATGGACTTTGAACTTGGTCAGGTGATTGGGTGTCACTTGTTTCATACATCTGTATGCAAGATTTCCACACTCTTAAACATCCCTAGGTCCACTGTTTCCAATGTGATAGTGAAGTGGAAACATGAAGGGACACATACAGCACAAAAGTGTACAGGCCGACCTCATCTGTTGACTGACAGAGACTGCCGATGGTTGAAGAGGGTCATAATGTGAATAGGCAGTCATCTATCCAGACCATTACACAGTAATTCCAAAGTGCATCAGGATCCATTGCGAGTACTATGACAGTTAGGTGGGAGGTGAGAAAACTTGGATTTCATGGTCAAGTGCCTGCTCATAAGCCACACATCATGCCCGTAAATGTCAAACTATGCCTAGCTTGGTGTAAGGAGCAGAAACATTGGACGATTGAACAATGGAAAAGCATTGTGTGGAGTGACAAATCACGGTACACAATGTGGCGATCCAACGGCAGGGTGGATATGACGAACGCCCGATGAACATCATCTGCCAGTGTGTGTAGTGCCAATAGTAAAATTCCAATGGTGTTATGGTGTGGTTGTGTTTTTCATGGAGGGGGCTTGCATCCCTCATTGTTTTGCATGGCACTATGACAGCACAGGCCTACAGTGATGTTTTAAGCACTTTCTTGCTTCTGTTGAATAGCAATTCGGGGATGGCGATTGCATCTTTCAACACGATCGAGCATCTGTTCATAAGGCATAGCTTGTGGTGGAGTGGTTACATGACAATAACACCCCTGTAATGGACTGGCCTGCACAGAGTCCTGACCTGAATCCTATTGAATGCCTCTGGGATGTTGTGGAATGCTGACTTCGTGCCAGGCCTCACCACCTGACATCGATACCTCTCCTCAGTGCAGCACTCCGTGAAGAATGTGCTGCCATTCCCCAAGAAACCATCCAGCACCTGATTGAACCTATGCCTGCAAGAGTGGAAGCTGTCATCAAGGCTAAGGGTGCACCAGCACTATATTGAATTCCAGCATTACCGATGGAGGGCACCACAAACTTGTAAGTCATTTTCAGCCAGTTGTCCAGATACTTTTGGTCACATAGTATATAAATTTCTCCTTGTGTATCCAAGTACTGATATTGTGTGGTGAACACTGGGATGAGGCAATGATTTCTTCTCTGCCATTTATACTGTGCCACGCCTGTATAGTGTATTCTCATATCAGGTGGGTGACTGATTTATATTTTGAACCTGAGGCCATTTGTGTTACTCCAGCCACGTACAAACCTGTCCTCTATGTTTTTGTAACTCCGCATGTTACTAAGTTCAGTAAAGTAAGGAACCTTCCTACAAGTCAATTACTTGTGGACTGCAACTATTTCCATTATTTACTGTGTGGGTTTTTATTTATCTCTTCAAATATATAAAAATTTGAGGACATTTACAGAAGAGAAAGAAAACTCTCCAGCTTTAGGAATAAATCCTTTGATGAGCTAGCACAGTGAAGGGACACTGGTGCGTGTTTTTTATTTTTATTTGATGCATGTGTGTGTGTGTGTGTGTGTGTGTGTGTGTGTGTGTGTGTGTGTGTGTGTGTTTCTACTCTAGCTCATCTAACAATTTATTCTGAAAGCTAGCAAGTTTTCTCTCTCTTTTATGTGTACCTGTTGTTGACTCAACACTTCTGCTACTTAGTGAGTAATCACCTTTATTCCTAAATTATTCACATTCTGCCAGAACTTTCCTTGCAATATAAAGACATCTTACACGGCATTTGGATTTTTGTATTTTCTTGTATTTATGGTATGTGGAGTTCAGATATCAAAAATCAGCCACTCATATTAGTTTGATTCAACTGTCAAAAATTCTAAAAACAATCAACTTTGAAATTTTTGGAAAACTCTTTAATACCCTAAACTAGATCATTATTTTCATGAGCTGTGTATCTGTGTTGTAGAATGCATGCTTGCCTGCCCGGGTTTGATTCCCAGTCAATTGAAATTTTTAAACAAAGACATATGTCCATTAGTCTGTCCATGAAGCATAAAATATATGCAGATGAAAAAAAATTAATTTTGTAATGCTTTTTTTACTTTAAACAGTCTTCATTAATTATCTTCTATAAAAGACCAGTAATTAAGAATTTAACAATATTAAGAGGAGGAAAGTTGCTACTCACCATATAGTGGAGATGCTGAGTCGCAGTTAGGCACAACAAAAAGACACTCACAGTTATAGCTTTTGGCCATTAAGGACTTTGTCAACAGTAGACACACACACACACACACACACACACACACACACACACACACACACACACACACACGCACGCAAACGCCACTCACACACATGACTGCAGTCTCAGGCAACTGAAGCCACACTGCGAGCAGCAGCACCAGTGCATGATGGGAGTGGCAACTGGGTGGGGGGTAAGGAGGAGGCTGGAGTGGGGAGTGGGAGGGATAGTATGGTGGGGTGGCAGATAGCGAAGTGCTGCAGGCTGGACTGAGGGTGGGGAGAGGTGTGGGAGGGGGGTAAAGTAGCGGAAAAGGAGACTATCTGCGACTCAGCATCTGCGCTATATGGTGAGTAGCAACTTTCCTTCTCATAATATAACTACATTCCATCCTGGATTTTCCATTGTTTGGTGCTAAAGAATTAATATTTACAATGAAAACTGAATTCTGGTGTGCAGTGTGTAATTAGAAATAAGAAGATGAACGAATAAGAAGATAAAAATTAAACTTAAACTAGTGATTACCAGCCCCAAGCGCTACTGAATTTTTTCCACCTTTATGTTCTTTGTGCTACATGGAAATGCTCATAGAACATACACTGTTGTTTAAAAATTTCCATTAGCCAGGAATCAATGCTCCCCCCACCCCCCCTTCCCCCATTTGACAGGCAAGCATCCTACTACAGAGCCACACTGCCTGTTGAGAAATAGACCTTATTTCAGTTTTATTCAGGCCACGTGGAAAACTTCAAAGTAAATATAGTTACTGTGCCACCTACTGTCTAAATGGATGATACATGGTGTCTTCCAAACATAAGTTTATGTTTTTTTTTACAGTTTTCAATTATTCCTCTTATTGAAATTTCATTGTGTCTTTTGTGGTCTTCTTGAAAACGTTTTAAAATTCTGGATGGCATGGTTAAAAATAACCCGCCTCCCCTTCGAATTCAAAAGCAATATTTTGACTTCTGAAATAGAGTAAACAGTTGCAACAATTGACAGTGTGCAATAACTGATTCTCAGCATTCTTCTGTCAGCATTACAGCTTATTTCGTCAGTGACATGAAACATTTCTCTTTGCAGTATGAAAAATGACTTTCTCGGTAGAAGAAAGAATTGAAATTGTGAAGGAATATGTCAAAACAGAATTTATTTAGGAAACTTGCAAAATTTTCAGGGTCAAGTAATCAGATAGAGGATTACCAACAAAGAGAGCAATACAATCTGTTTAAAAATTGGTGCTCCTGCAGATCTGTGCAAAATGTAAAACAATAAAGAATACCTTCAGTACGCACACCAGAAGTTAAAAGATGTTAGCTGAAGAATTAGTCAGAGCATAAAGAAGTCTACATGTAAATTGGTCCAACAGGCACATGTAAGTAGAAGGGGTTGCGAGCAGATATTGAAAATTCTTAATATGAAGCCATATCGTGTGACAGTTGTGCAGCAGTTGCGGGAGGATGACAGTCAGAAATGTGTAGGTTACTGGACGTGGCTTTTGAGTAACATCAACGATGGTTTGTTAGACCCTTTCCATGACAGCATGATTGATGAAGGATGGTTTCATTTTTCTGGTCATGTGAATTCACAGAACATGAGGTACTGGGCAATATGTTGTCTCAGCAACCACTCCACAATGAAAGAATTGGCAATTGGCATTTGGTGCTGTGTAACAGGAACACACATTGATGCCACCCTGAACACAGTTACATATATGGAAATTTTCTATACTTGTGTGCTCAACTTACTTAATGCAAAAGACAATTACTTAATGCAAAAGACAATACTGCTTCTTCCAGCAAGATGGGGCAACACGCCACAAGTCTAAGGTGTCCCTGGAATGAGTTCATGATATCCTCACTGAGAAACATACTGTCAGCAAACATTCATGGCCACCATGTTTGCTGGATCTAATAGTTTGTGATTTTTATCTGTGGGGAGGCTTGAAGAGTGTAGTCTATAAACCAAATCCACACAAAATACAGGAACTGAAAGATGACATCAGCTATGAAGTTGCTGAACTTTGACACCTTACTGTACACCTCAGCACCATCAGCACACAACAGTAGATTACTATCCACCCTGTCTGCCAAATCGTTTATGTACATACAGAATAATAGTGGCGCTATCGCGCTTCCCTGGGGTGTTCCTAATGATACCATTGTCTCTGAGCAACGCTCACCATCGAGGACAACATACTGGGTTCTGTAACTTAAGAAATCTTCAAGCCACTCACATATCTGCGAACCATTTCCATATGCTTGTACTTTCTTTAACAGCCTACAGTATGGCTGGATGTACATAACTTAGTCTTGATCTTGCAGGGGTCACCAAATCCACACAAAATACAGGAACTGAAAGATGACATCAGCTATGAAGTTGCCGCCATCATTATCAGAACTTATCTTCTATAAATGTATTTTTCACTGTATTTTTCATTGTAGATAAATAGTAAGTCCATTTCAGCTCTTCGTTTCTGTAATTTCACTGTATTTCCTTTATACTTACATGGGCTACTTTTATCAATGTCGCCCTGTAGTATTATTTGGTTTAACATAGTCTACCATTTTAATATTATCGTTTCCTCAAAACTCTTGAACCAAGTGTGATTGTGTACTGGTTATAACACTGAACTCACATTCAGGAGGAGGATGGTTCAATTCTTTGTCCTTCCATCCAGATTTAGGCTTTCTGTGATTTCCCTACATCACTTTGGGCAAATGCTGGGATGGTTCATTTGAAAGGGCTAATTTCCTTCGCCATCCTTGAAACATTCTGAGCTGGTGTTCTGTTTCTGATGATCCCAATATCAATCTTCCTTTCTTCTTGAAACTCTCATCTTCTCTTATTTGTAGTTGCGCTTCCTTTATACTTGCAAATTCTTATACCATTTATCATCTCCCTGTTCTACAAAATGTTCTCATAATTTGCATGTTTTATTTCCTACCTGATGAATTTCTCTCTTCTGAGCTTTATAACAATGTTTGGCTTGTTTTGTATGAATCCATAGCAACATGCAATTCCAGTGTGATTAGGTTCATTACACCATATACAATTTCGTCACTGTGTCACCAGATATATTGAATTTCATTTGTTATTCCATTTCACCATTGCCAAATCAGTTTTTTATTTGGCTTCTTTAAGAAGAATGTATTAAGTATAAACATGTACTTCTTCTTGCTGCATTCTACTAACATATGATCCCTGTCACTTGTGATGACATATATGAAGTCTTCCATTCAATCATTTTCTAGTTTTTGTACAGCTCATGCATTTAAATGACACATTTTCATCTTGCATGGGATTTTCTCTCATTTATCAATTTCTTTGTATTTTTTTAGAGGTCTAGTGGCCCCGTCATCATATTATGAGTACACTGGTGCATAAACACAAACATAAATGTAAATAAGTGAATGATTGCTTTTTGAAATTGTTATTTGTCCTTTTCAGTCTGCAAAAGCTTGCAGTTTATTTGTTAATAACATGAAATAATAAACTTCAATTATGGAAATGTTAATGCCGAAGTGTCCAAAGATAAGAACACTTACTGTTTCTATCTTTTTGGGTGTATGAAGTGCATCTATATTTCATTTACATATACACACAAGAGTAGAGCTGGAATGTGCCACCACTACTGTTGAAATGATCTATGAAAATCTTGCTATAGAGTATGTGTCCTTGGAGCCTTTTGCAGTGGCATGCCTGAATAACACCTTCTTGGTTTTCAAGCCACAACAATTTGAATAAAATTCTTGAGCTTTCAATTGCTATCTCTCATAGCAGCTCCGGCACCCTGTGGGACTGGTTGACAGGCAGCATCAGGGGCTGGCATCACGTTTGAAACTGCAGCTCCTGCCTCATTGCAAGCATCAAGTATTCACCATTGCTTCCTTCGTGTGCTGCAGTGAATATTTTGAAATGGCAGGTGTTACAGCAATCACCTCACCATTGTCTCGTGCAGTCACAAATTTCTTCTTAGAGCACATTGAGGAGCAGGTCCTGAATTCTGTGGTGTTGCATCCATCTTGCTTCATAAGGGACGTTGATGACACCTTCCTGATATGGCCTCACAGTGAAAATACACTGCAGCAGTTCATGATCACATGAACAGTGTCCATTCCAATACTAAATTTGCCATTGACATGGAGAAGAATCCCAAGCTACCATTTCAGTTGTGCAGAAGGCAGGAGGAAGGCTTGGTCATTCAGTGTACTTGAGACCAACTCTCATTGATCAGTATTTGAATATCAATAGTTTTCACCACCCTGTACACAAGGAAGCAGTCATGAATACACTAATACGCAGAGCCAGAGTTATTTCTGATGACGACCATCTACTGTCTGAATTGCAGCACTTGAGAAGTGTATTCAGAGAGAATGGTTATAGCAAAAGAGACATTGCAGATGCTTTCAGGTGTCACCGATAGGTACACCTTGTGAATTGGCAGAAGAAACCAAGCCAGCAGCCTGCCTGCCCTACTGCAGGGCAATGAGCAGCAAGCTAGGATATGTACTGCAGAGACATAAATTGAGACCAGTGTTCCGGCTCACTGCCAAGATATGGATGTGTTGCACCCTGTTAAAGATGACATAGTTCTTTGTATGCCCTGTCCGTGCAAGTGCGGCAGCATTTATATAGGCCAGACGATTCACATAGTTGCAGTGAATTGTACCAAGCATAAGAGACATATTAAACAAAGGAAGATTGACAAGTCATCCTTAGTTGAGTGTTGCCTGGAAAATGGACACAAAATACAGTTTGAGAACATAAAAGTCTTGGCTTATGCGTCAACATATTGGGATTCCATTATAAAAGAGGCGGCTGAGATTAGAGTGAATGGCAATAATTTTAACAGAGAGCAGGCGTATACACTGAGTAGTGTAGGGACAGGCTTTGGATGTCGATAGGAAGCAACGACAAACGCATGATGCTTGTAGGGATGCGGAAGCTTCAGTTTTAAACATGGCACCAGCCCCTCGCACCACCTGATGTCACTCGGTCCCGCAGCAGGCCAGAACTGCTATGAGCTGCCCAACTTACCTTCCATGCAACGGTCATTTTGCCACTTTCTGATTGGTGCCAGCGGCTGTAATCATGGGTGTACAAGCAGAAACTGTGCCAGTCCCAGCAGTCAGTAGTTTCACTCTTGATGACGATGGTGGAGATAGCCATTGAAAGCTCGAGAATTTTATTCGGATGGATGCGGCTTGAAAACCAAGAAAATTTTTTGTTATACAGTATTTTTTTGCTTTAAGTGTCATATATTTGCAATATAGAAAGAAATGTGTAAGAGAAGCCGGCCGGAGTGGCCGAGTGGTTGTAGGCGCTACAGTCTGGAACCACGCGACCGCTACAGTCGCAGGTTCAAATCCTGCCTCAGGCATGGATGTGTGTGATGTCCTAAAGATAGTTAGGTTTAAGTAGTTCTAAGTTCTAGGGGACTGATGACCTCAGCAGTTAAGTCCCATAGTGCTCAGAGCCATTTGAATCATTTTTTGTAACAGTAGTTGTATTTGACTGCTTGGTTCTGCACTGCAAATTCTTTCAGGCATACTGTGGTGAATTTATGGTTTTAGAAACTTTGTAGTCCTGCCCATTGTTTTTTCCCTTTGTGAATAATGGACTTCCTAAACATATTTGTTATAATTTTGTTCATGGTAACTCCATAACATGTAGCTGGAAATGTGTATGTAGTTTGGCCAGAGTCATAACAAAAATTCAGCATAACCAGTTGCTTTTGTAAGAGCTCTTATTATTCAGCTGTTGAGGGAAGTCATTCTTTTATTTTCCAAGAAATCATTTGAGACCTGACAGATTGTCTCTTGATGACAGCTGGAGCCTGGCTCAGAGCTGCCACCCCCTTCTCTACTGAGACGCAAAATAATAATCAAGAACAAGAAGAAACACCACCACCATCACCATAAAAAAAATCAAAACTCATCAAATACATCTGATAGTAGCAGTGCAGTTGCAGCAGCCCAGGGAAATGGTGATGTTCCACATGTGCATGCCCCTCCTCTTCAGTCACGCCAAGGAAGCAAAGACAGCACACAAGATGATGGTGAGTGGATTATGTACTGCTCAGTGTCTAGTTAATTCAAATTTGTTAGTGTTACTTTTCAACAATTGAGTATTATTGAAATTTTGTTGATAAATTTTGCAATGGGTTGGGAAACACCATTTTGACTGAAAATCATTGCCTTTAAAATTATTCTATGCTTTGTTTTGGGAATGTTAAGGTAAGGATAAAAATATTGTGGATAGTACAACATATTTAGCATTATCATGTCTAGTTCATTTATTGTAAATAAAAATGTTGTGTATACACTCGCACACACACACATATCCATCCACACATATACAGACGCAAACAGACATATTTAAATATGTCTGCTTGTGTCTGTATATGTGTGGATGGATAGGTGTGTGTGTGCGAGTGTATACCCGTCCTTTTTTCCCCCTAAGGTAAGTCTTTCCACTCCCGGGATTGGAATGACTCCTTACCCTCTCCCTTAAAACCCACATCCTTTCGTCTTTTCCTCTCCTTCCCTCTTTCCTGATGAGGCAACAGTTTGTTGCGAAAGCTTGAATTTTGTGTGTATGTTTGTGTTTGTTTGTGTGTCTGTCGACCTGCCAGCACTTTCATTTAGTAAGTCACATCATCTTTGTTTTTAGATACACTAACATATCTTTTTCATTTATTATAAACTGCCTCCCTTCTTTTTACTCAATACTGTTTTGATCACAGAAAAACTCTACTTATAACCAGTAACTTTCTGACTGATTAAAATTATATGCTGGACCTAGGCTTTCTAAGGTAGTTCTGGTATCAACTGAGCTATCTGGCTAAAACTCATGACACACCTTCGCAGCCACAATGATGCGTCTGTACACTGTTCAGTCTGTCATTTCATGCCTTCACTGTGCAAACATTGTCTTTTCATGGGCAGAGGATTGTCAGCATAGGAACTTGCCAGCCAAATTGGCATTCAGTGTGGATCAGATATCATAGTTTTCATATATTATGCAGCCTACATAATGTGACAGTGACAGGATAAATGTGAAAATGTCACAGTAGCTTTTAATACTTCTTGGTCCTGTATAGATTGAAAAAGGTGGTATCTGATATGCCCTGTGGGGCTATTACAATCATATTCAGTTAAAAAGATTGTTTCCTGACAACCATTGAGTGATAATCATTGTGTGATTAATCGTTTAGATTTTTTTCTTCTTTGACAAGGTACTCCAAATGCAGTGTATTCTCGTACTAGTCAAAAACACTACAACCCTCACCAGTTCTGAATACACCTAGTGAGATGATAGTATTAAAATTTTAACTTCAAGAAACATGTTTGAATGGTGATAATTTTTAATGTGTGGCTAGCTGCCTGAACATTACCTTTGCTTCAGAGATATCACACTGCAGCCAATTGCATAAATGGAACATTTGTATTACTTCAATGTAAAAAAATTTAACAACTTCAATCTTCTTTCCTAAAACTTATTTTGCATCTGATTTTCCATATTTAATGACTCTGCTTGACATCTTTATAATTTAGATGTTTGCAAAATTAGAAGCATATCAATATTAAAATTGCATTGGTTGTAAGAATCATGATTTCTTCAATCCACAAATATAAATACTTGTTTCTGGACCACTGATTCATTTTATTCAACTAATTATTATACTGGTTGTCATGATTTTGAATCATAGAAAAATCATATAATTCCATTAATTCTCTAACCATCTCCAACCTATGTGCAACAATGATATCTTATTCACCTGTGTGTATAATTTTTATTCATTTATTAAATAAAATCTCTTACATACAGCTGAAGATAGTATTATTATTGCCCATTACATAATAGCTATCAGCCTACCAGAAGATAGATGTATGTACACCTCCAACCTACAGTTTCTACTCAAAATGAACGAAACAAAAATCGGAGCAAATCTTACACAGCTACAGACAGACAATTACCTTGCATTCAACTCTCCCACTATTATCTTGCACAATACTTTGTAAATTATACTCGAAAACCCATGTCAACTTCAAGGAATCAAAACATATTTCTTTTCCTACCTTCCTGCGTATTAACAACAAAAATCAAGAAAATTATATCACTGTGTTCATTGTACATGCTCAGGCTTAGCTCTCTCAATGAACCTTACATATACCCTCAAAACATGCAAAGGTGTGTACTTTGACTCTTTACATTAGTTATAAAATTGGCAAAAAATTGTTAAAAATTTTATGTTGTTCCAATAAGTTCTATGTGCTCCACAAAACACCTTGAAACATAGCATCTACAAGACCTATTTCCATTAAAACATGTTGTATTCTTCTGTACTTCCACTGTAAACTTGTATTTTGTTATGGTAACTTATGTGAGATATTCATGCAAACCCAACATTTGTTTAAAATCATTTTGACTCATATTACTGAACAGATTATTTGAGGAATTCAGAATACCATATTAAAAATGTAACAAATGTCGAGTTTTTTTTTCTTTTTTCTTTCTTTCTTTTTTTATTTTCTTTATTTGTTAATTTTTTTTATAAACCACTTTTTCAATTTCAAAAAATGTTTTATTTATAAAAAGATACTTTGAATGAACGCTGAACATTATTTATTCTTAAGAGCACATGTAGTAGCTCCTGGATATTTTTTTTGCTCTCCAGCAACAATCTCTTAAACAAACTTTCTCAGTTTCATCTTTTGTTTGGTTGTGGATGAGTTTGAAACCTCTTTCTGCAGCATCTCTCCCAACAATCATCTCCCCAACTTTTTGAATTGCACTTTTGTGATAGGAGGTATTTTTCCATGCCGAAGGGTCTTTGTGCAGAAAATTGGTACTGGCAGAAAATCTCGTGAACAAAATTTTTGTTAGAGGTGTTATAAAAGATCAAAAGTCAGAATTCATAAAAGGAGAAAGATGAGAAAGATAATTTTTGTGTACAATGTTCCTTTTCACTTGATTTTTTTCTTCTTCCTCTTCTTCACCTTCTTCTAGCTCCAAGATAACTTGAGCTATATTTGTCTTGATCTTTGCTGGAACATTGTCATCAAACAAAGCTGAAGCTACTGTTTATGGAGTTAAGTAGCAGAGTGATTTGAAATTTTTTTGCAGCACTCTTACTGATTACTGGATCAATATCCTGATCATTTATCAAGTGACTCATGAATAGGAAATCATGGTAAGGTTAATTGCTTCCGTTGACAGAAACCAGGCTCAGATATAAATGTGTGTAAGAAAAATACATATTCTCGTTAATAAATTATTCTCCATATTAGATAAGTGAGACTGATTTCAAAACATGTATAACTTGAATGCATATAAGGTGCTTACTATCCACCTAGAAAAAGCCACAATTCCTGTGGTGCAAAATGATATCCCATTCTCTGCTATGCCACCAATAAAAATGATCATCATCTCCAGCAGTTCTTGGTATTCTTCTCATGGTTGTTTTTGCATAGAAAGTTGTTTTTAAATAAATCCAAGAATGATAGACACGAGTTATTAGGTACTTCACTGCTATCAGTTATGTAAGCGTTCTTGTCGAGTTTCATCCTAGTTACTCTAAATTTCTCGAAATTGTATATCCGGGAGAGAAGTTGCCCCCATCAATTAGTCAGAACAGGTCCTCGATACAAATTTAAAAATGTCATGGTGGAAGGGAGATATAACAGGTCATTACCAAACAATTTTTGTAGATTTGTGAAGCTTCCATTTACTCAACCTGTATTGCATGCTGTCGTATCACAGCAGAGTTTCTGAATTTTGTTAGCTGTACCTCACTTCTCTACTGCCTGGTACATAGCCACAGCTTGATCACCTGCAGAAGATGTTGGGCTATAAGGAACTTCCAGCAAGTGTTCCTTGCCTCGAAAGGTTAATAATACCACAAGTCTATCTACCTTTTCAACAGCTTTGAGTACTGGGAGCAATTATCACCACTAAACTCGCTAATAATACCACAGTAGTCTCTCTGCTTGATTTTAAATGTTTTGGTGCTTAGCTGCACCATTCTCCCAAGCAATAAAAGGAAGAGGCCACTTTTACCCCACCTGGCTACTATAGCTGTTTATATTTATATTGTTCATGTTTTTTATTAATAAAAGTATGATATTTATTGTATATTAAAATGTTTGAATGAAAATCTTAAAATAGGTTATTAAAAGTAAGTATCTTTAGTAAGAAAACTTTGATTAATAATAATAATAATGATGATGAAAAACTGTATAGCAAAATTCACATAGAAAAATTCAAAACTTGCAGTTTTCCAGTTGAGCTAAAATTGTCCACATATCACTTTTTATATTGATTGGAACAAAAATATGGGGATGGGAGCTAAACTTTTTCGAAGTTGAAATTGACATTCTGATGTTTGTGTGTTCTGTTGGGTGGCAATGTGAAAAAATACCCACTGCGATCAGTAGACCAAAGTGGTGTCTCACATACAATGACATTATTCAAACATTGAACCAGTATTGTGAGACAAGAAGCATTTAATACCAGCCTTGCAGTGGTCACCCATGATCGACAACAGCGGCTGATGAGTACTACCTACAGGACACCTGAGGAGAATGCAACAGAACTGTTGTGCTGCCTCCTTTTTGGAGGCAACTGGAAGAGCTATGTCAACCCCAACAGTATGAAACTGTCTCCACACAATCAATTTGACCTCTAGGCACCTATTATGAACAATACAATCCTGTCTCCTCCCCATTTCCAGCACTGTGGAGCACAAAGCATACAGGCAGGGGAATGCCTGGAATGGAACCTGAATGAATGGCACTAGGTTCCTTCACCAATGTATGCAGTATTTGTCTGACACCTGATTATTGCTGTGGAAGTGTGTGGAGATGGCTAGGTACCGATCCACATTTTGCGTAAACATTCCATGGGTTCAGCAAGAAGGTACGTTAATCATGTTTTTGGCTCATCTGTTCTATGGATGTCATATCCCACCTAGTGGTATCAAATGTAATTTCAGGGTATGTGCTATGGGGAACATGTTACAATGCTCTGGGTGAAACAACGCTATGTTGTAAGCCATCCAGTTGCAGAATTTGATTTCACAGGTGTGCACAGGCTACCTGCTTTTTGATTATGAATCTCATTATATTTCACAGTAAAGTGTGTTTTAGTTTCGGAGGTTTTATTGTTTCATTCACCCTCACCTTGAATCTAAGCTCATACATATTCACATCTCAGCAGATGGCGGAGAACTTTTTTTGGAGGTTTATGTTTTGTGATTATATTTTCCAAGAGAAGAAAGATAAATCTAGTAGAATAGTTATAGATCATAAGAACAAGTTCATTGTTAAGTTTAAATACCTAGAATATTACAAATTTTTTAGAGAGAAATATTCACAGTATGAAATATGAAGTAACTTTCCAGACCTATCATTCAGTCATTCATGCTCAGATCTTATTCTGTATTTTACAACACAAAGGGCAGCTATCAAGGCTATGGAATATATCAAGTTACAGATTAACAGCCAGAAACAGCCTTTACATGCAACTAAAGCAGTCTGAGATCAACTAATTTACTCACATTTATAATTATGGAAATTACTTCTTTATTACTGTATATCTAAAATTACAAGTCAGCACAATTCAAGTACTGCTGACAGACACACTTAAAAGTGAGAAAAACTATACTTAGCTTTCAGAATTATTAGTTCCTTCCTCAAGGAGGAAATAGAGATAGGTTGGTGAAAGTTATAAAGGAACAGCAAGTCACTCAGACTGCAATATGAGAGTGATCCACCTGTTATATGGATGAGGGAAAATAAAGATGAGAGGGCAGGCATCAGAGAGAGTAAGAGTTCAAAGGTACATTGATAAGGGCAGGAAGTGGAGAAGTTCTTCATGAACTAATCAAGAGTTGACAGGACACTGGAAGTAATATCAGCAGATTCTTCACTGTGTTATGGGAGAAAGAGAGTAAGAAGAATAAACACCCAAATGTGAGGTGAAGGCAATTTGTAGCATTATTAGGCACAAAACAACTAAACTTGTTAATGATTATATTCGATTTCCTGATAGCAGTAGCAGTGTGGCAGATGATATTAAATTTAGGTCATTGGCCAGTAAATTCAATTAATTTTTCCTAACAGCAGCTGGAAACACAGAGAGTGAAATATCACCATCGAAAGCAGATTCATTATCTACATCTACATCTCTACTCTGCAAACCACTGTGAGATGCTTGGGAGAGGGTACATCCCATTGTAGTAGTTATTAGGGTTTCTTCCTGTTCCATTCACTTATGGAGTGTGGGAAGTGTGATTGTTTTTGATTATTCTGATATTTATTTGATTATTATTTGATATTGATTATTAATTATTCTAATCTTATCCTGAGGATCCCTATGTGAGCTTTATGTGAGGAGTTTTAGTATATTCCCTAAAGAAATCACTTAAAGCCAATTCTTGAAACTTAACATACTTTCTTGGAATAATTTACATCTGTCTTCAAGAGTTTTCCAGTTCAGTTTTTTCAGTACCTTTGTGACACTCTCCCATGGGTTAAACAAACATGTGATCATTCATGTTGCCATTCTCTGTGTGCATTTAATATCCCCTGTTAGTAGTGCCCGGTACGGGTGCCAAACATGAGCAGTATTCTAAAACTGGTCACATGAGTGATTTTTGAGCAACCTCCTTTTTAGAGTGATTTAACTTCTCCAGTATTCTACCGATAAACTGAAGTCTATCACCTGCTTTACCCACAACTGGACTTATGTGATTGTTGTGACAGTATTATGAAAAGGGTGGTTGCTACTCACCATATGACGGAGATGCTGGATCGCAGGTAGCCATAACAAAAAGACTGTTTTTTTTTGTGCGTATCTGTGATGGTGCATAGCAACAATCCTTTTCATAATATTGTTACACTCCATCCTGGGTTTTCTATTCTTATGTAATCATTCCATTTCATATCCCTACAAAGTGTAACACCCAGGTATTCATATGAGTTGGGTCGGCAAATTCCAACAGTGACTCATTGATATTTTAGTTATAGGATACTACTTTCTTCATTTTTTGAAGTGCATAGTTTTACATTTATGAACATTTAAAGCAAGTTGCCAATCTCTCCACCACTCTGAAATCTTATCAAGTTCTGGCTGAATATTTATGCAGCTTCTTTCAGGCAGCACTTCATCACAGACAACTACATCATCTGCAAAAAGTCCAAGCTTACTTTTAATATTTTCTGCAAGGTCATTAATATACAGCATGAACAGCAAAGGTCCCAACACACTTCTCTGGGGCACACACAAAGTTACTTCTGAAACTTCCTGGCAGATTAAAACTGCAGGAGAGCTTCTGTAAAGTTTGGAAGATAGGAGACGAGATACTGGCAGAAGTAAAGCTGTGAGTACCGGGCGTGAGCCGTGCTTCGGTAGCTCAGATGGTAAAGCACTTGCCCGCGAAAGGCAAAGGTCCCGAGTTCGAGTCTCGGTCGGGCACACAGTTTTAATCTGCCAGGAAGTTTCATATCAGCGCACACTCCGCTGCAGAGTGAAAATCTCATTCTGGAAAAGTTACTTCTACATCTAACAATGACTCCCCATACAAGATAAAATGCTGCATTTCCCCTACCAAAAAGGTCTCAAACCAGTCAGAAATTTCACTCAATACCTCATATGATCATACTTTTTACAATAAGTGTAGGTGTAGTACTGAGTCGAATGCTTTTCGGAAATCAAGAAATACTGCATCTACCTGAGTGCCTTGATCAAAAGCTTTCAGTAAGTCATGTGAGAAAAGTATGAGTTGGTTTCATGTGATTGATGTTATCGAAATACATGCTGGTTGGCATTGAGGATAACATTCTGTTAGAATACCTCATTATGTTAGAGCTCAGAATATGTCCTAAGATTCTGCAACAAATCAATGTCAAGATATTGGACGGTAATGTCGTGGATCAGTTGTACTACCCTTCTTGTAGACTTGTGTGACCTGTGCCTTTTACCAAGAACTGGGCATGGTTTTTTGTTCAAGGGATCTATGATACATTATTCAATATAGAATCTGACAGGGATTCGATTGGGTCATGGAGCTTTGTTCAGTTTTAACAATTTCAGCTGTATCCTAGTATCACTGACACTAATACTTATTTCATTCATCTTTTCATTGGGATGAGGATTGAATTGGGGCTATTCTCCTGGGTTTTCCTTTGTAAAGGAACATTTGAAAACAGAGTTAAGCATTTCAGTTTCTTCTTTGCTACCCTCGATTTCAGTTCCTGTCTCATTCACTAGGGACTGGACACTAACTTTGATGCCAGTAACAGCCTTTACATATGACCAGAATGTTTCTGGGTTCTGTGAGAGATCACTTGACAGTACAGTGAAACCACTATTTTACATTTTAGTGATGTCCAGACTTTAAAAAACTCTAACTTGAAGAAAATCCAGAATCGAAGAAAAAGTAAAACACACCAAACAATGAACAAAAACACATGTAATTGGCATATATGATTAAAACTTGCAATCCTCTCTAGTACTTAGTGGAAAATCTGTCTAAGTGAAGGAAATAAGTGTACAAATGTTTATACATTAAGTTTTTGTAACAAATTTCATCATTTCTTAAAGAATCACAGATGTGTAACAGCAAGTAAAAACTCATCGAAAAACTGGAATTGGCATCTGGATACAAGGTAATCGAGCTGTTTTCCGACATGCTAAGACCACAAATTATACTTTCGAAACAAGCATTTTTGAGAGATCAACCTTGGTGCTCACCCATAAAAAAGCACAAATTCATGGGAAAAAAATAAGTTTACTTCCCCAGTTGGCTTATTAGAAGTCAGCTCAGTGAATTTCTGTACACTATGTAAAATGTAAGTTTGAAAGAAAGCTCAGGTACTACTGTTTCACTTTATGCCCTCTATCACTGCTGTCAATCTGTATGATCTACAGTGTGTGGTGTGTGCAGTGCAAAGTATATACTTGAGTAGTGTATGTAGTTGTTGCAACTTCATCATGCCAGATTCGAACGCGAAAGTCTTTCAAATGTGCTATTGCAAGCCCCATGTTCTATTTCCATGTGACATCTGTGTTGTAGCACATTATCTGCACAAAAATATATTTTCAGCATTTCACAAATTGCTTTTGCCACTACCTTCACTCCCGTTGCTGAAGGGTCACTCCACTCACCCCATATCCACTAGGCAAGCTCATTTTACATGTGGTATGGTGACTGCCCTGGCTATTGGGTGATTTAACAAGTTGTCAACCAATAAGAGTTCACTAGCCAGAGATGGACAATGTTCCCTCTATAATCTTTGAGATTCAGTGTTTGAATTTAGGAGGTTGATGACTGATATTGTTGCCTAATACAGTACATTGGAGATTCATGCAAAAAGATGAGACTGAGTTATAAAAGGCACAAGGATAGGTGGTGGCTGGGACCCTTCATCATGTATTGGCTTGATCTGGAACACTTCACATCGGCTGCCTTGTTTTTCATTACCGCTACAACCTAGCAGTAGTTGTATCATAATTGCACAGTGAAGCTAAATGTTGCAAGGTGTGTTGGCAACACTGATCGTGGATTACATCAGCATTTCCTCTCTCACGTCTCCCCTCTCCACAGCAACCTAAAATATTCACTTAACTCTGCCACCACCCGTAGTGCAAACCATCTGTTTTTTGTGTCGCTTATAACTCGTTCAGTCACATCAAATGTCAATAGGAAGAAAACGGGTCAAAATCAAACGAGATGTCGAGTAAGAACTTAGAGCCAAGGTAAACACTACTAGGAAGAAATGTAAAACTGGGAAATTTTTAGCATTGACCTTATGCATTTTTCACAGTGGCTATGAGTTTATGGTGTAGAATCGTGAGAGACGTAAAATCGGAGAATGTGAAATCCAAGTTCGACTTGCTGTCTTGACAGCGAAATGCGTTTCATCCAGCATCTCTCTATCTATAGCCCTACACTTTGTTTTAGACCTATTATGCAGTAATTTCTGTTTCTTCAGAAGTTATAGTATTTTCTTTATAGTGACTGTATACCATGGACATTCCCTTCCATTACGAACTGTTCTACTGGGTACTTATCTATCCAGCACATGGTACACTATTCTTTTAAACTTGAACCAGAGTTCCTGTACAAGCTCCTGTCCTGTGCGGATTCACCCCTTTCTGTGCGAAAGTTAGATTTAACCCACAATAGTGAAGATCATCCTTTCTTCTAGTGCTGTAGCTATGCTCTTCATTATTATATTTGAATCAGGATGAGCTATTAATAATAAAGTTCATAAGTTAACATATGTATTGCAAAGGTACTGTGAACATCCTGAGTTCCTTAAATAACTGTCCGTAAGGTGATCTTGGGGGGCTCCAGTTATTATTCTGATCACGCGCTTTTGTGCAATGAATACTTTTTCTCTTAATGATGAATTACCCTGCAATATGATGCCATATGAAATCAGTGAACGAAAATAGTCATAGTAGGCTAATTTACTGATTTGTTTATCACCAAAAGTTTGCAAAATCTTAATAGCATAAGTAGCTGAACCTAATCGTTTCTGCAGATCATTGGTGTGTTTCTTCCAATTCAATTCCTCATCAGTGCACACACCCAGAAATTTAGAAATTCTGCCTTAGCTACAGACTTTTGCTCAGAGTCTATATTTACCAATGATGTTATGCCATTACTGCACAGAACTGTATGTACTGTGTTCTCTCAAAATTTAGTGAGAGTCCTTTTGCAGGGAACTATTTAATAATTTTCTGAAAGATGTTAATTACAATTTCCTCAGCTAATTCTTGTTTGTTGCGATTGGTTACTATACTTGTATCATCAACAAAAAGAACTGGCTTTGCATCTTCATGAATATAGAGTGGCAAGTCATTAATACATATTAAGAACAATAAGGGATCCAAGACCGAACCCTATGGGACATCATTCTTGATACCTTCCCAGTTAGAGGACTCTGCTGATTTTTGCAGACTATCTGTTCTGTTAATTTCAACCTTTTGCATTCTTCCAGTTAAATATGAATTAAACTATTTTTACACTGTCCCACTCATATCACAATACTTAAGCTTATCTATAAGGGGCATTCAAGTGAAACCCAGTCACTAGTGTAAAGTAATGGTAATGATTTTACTAACTCAAAAATGTGGTTATACACAGAACACATACTCAAAAATAGTCACCAAAACTGTTGGCACATTTATCCCATTGTGACGCTAGTCGGTCGACTCCATCCTTGAAGAAGCTAGTAGGCTGCTGTAGGATCCAGACCTGGACCCAGTCACACACTATGTTGTTGATTGTGAATCGATGTCCACAAATAGCTTGTTTTAGTGGTCCAAAGCCACATGGTGAAATGTCAGGACTGTACAGTGGATGTTCCAGCATTTCCCACCGAAACTGCTCCGGCGTTGTTATCCAATGATGAACATCTTCTTCCAGTGACTCATGCCACTCACGAAATCATTTGTGCAATTCCACAACACTTGAATGACTCAGACTGTACTCACTGTACACAGCCTTCATCCATCGGTACATTTCATGGCCTCCAACTCCCTCCACTGCCAAAAATCGAATCACTCCTCGTTGTTTCTGCTTATTCGCCTGTATGTTTGGTAGTGAACAATAACTTGTGTGACTATCTTCTTTTCGGCGTGAAACCACACTGCCGCTATGCAACATCAAATGATGCGCATGAGCCAGTCCCTCCACCAATAGATGGCGCCACCATACCCACAGTTACATGGTTCCACCTTACATGTAAGGCAAAGATAGGCACACTGACCAGATTTCATTTGAATGAACCTCATAGAAGAATTTCACTATTCACAAAAGCCCTTGATAGATCACAAAATATCCCAATGGGTGATGTTCAGTTATTCAGAGAATTTACTATTTGATCAGTGAAAGCTTATATATACAGCATTTTCTGTTGAAAAGTCTTTCTGGACACCAAATTTACATTTTGTTAGTACTTCATTTTTACAAATATGTGAAGCTACTAATGAATACAGTACTTTTTCATGAATTTTGGATAAAGCTGATAGAAGTGAGATTGGATGGTAGTTGTTAGCATCAGACCTATCCCCTTTTTTATCCAGTGGTTTAACAATAGCATGTTTTAGTCTGTCTGGAAAAATGCGCTGTTTCAAAGAGCTGCTACATATGTGGCTGAGAATCCCATTTTTCTGTTGGGAATGAACTTTTAGTACTCTGGGAAATGCCATTAATTCCATGCAAGCTTTTACGTTTGAGTGAATTTATTATTTTCCTAATTTCAGTAGGGGAGATGGGTTGAATTTCAGTTTCATCAAATTGCTTAGGTGTTGCCTCTTCCATACACAGCCTTGCATTGTCTAATGAGTAGCTGGATCCTGTTTTCTCTACAACATTTAAAAATGATTATTAAAAATATCCCCCCCATGAACCATGGACCTTGCCGTTGGTGGGAAGGCTTGCGTGCCTCAGCGATACAGATAGCCGTACCGTAGATGCAACCACAATGGAGGGGTATCTGTTGAGAGGCCAGACAAACGTGTGGTTCCTGAAGAGGGGCAGCAGCCTTTTCAGTAGTTGCAAGGGCAACAGTCTGGATGATTGACTGATCTGGCCTTGTAACATTAACCAAAACGGCCGTGCTGTGCTGGTACTGCGAACGGCTGAAAGCAAGGGGAAACTATAGCCGTAATTTTTCCCGAGGGCATGCAGCTTTACTGTATGATTAAATGATGATGGCGTCCTCTTGGGTAAAATATTCCGGAGGTAAAATAGTCCCCCATTCGGATCTCCGGGCGGGGACTACTCAAGAGGATGTCGTTATCAGGAGAAAGAAAACTGGCGTTCTGCGGATCGGAGCGTGGAATGTCAGATCCCTTAATCGGGCAGGTAGGTTAGAAAATTTAAAAAGGGAAATGGATAGGTTGAAGTTAGATATAGTGGGAATTAGTGAAGTTCGGTGGCAGGAGGAACAAGACTTCTGGTCAGGTGACTACAGGGTTATAAACACAAAATCAAATAGGGGTAATGCAGGAGTAGGTTTAATAATGAATAGGAAAATAGGAATGCGGGTAAGCTACTACAAACAGCATAGTGAACGCATTATTGTGGCCAAGATAGATACAAAGCCCACACCTGCTACAGTAGTACAAGTTTATATGCCAACTGGCTCTGCAGATGACGAAGAAATTGAAGAAATGTATGATGAAATAAAAGAAATTATTCAGATTGTGAAGGGAGACAAAAATTTATTAGTCATGGGTGACTGGAATGCGAGTGTAGGAAAAGGGAGAGAAGGAAACATAGTAGGTGAATATGGATTGGGGCTAAGAAATGAAAGAGGAAGCCGCCTGGTAGAATTTTGCACAGAGCACAACATAATCATAACTAACACTTGGTTTAAGAATCATGAAAGAAAGTTGTATACATGGAAGAACCCTGGAGATACTAGAAGGTATCAGATAGATTATATAATGGTAAGACAGAGATTTAGGAACCAGGTTTTAAATTGTAAGACATTTCCAGGGGCAGATGTGGACTCTGACCACAATCTATTGGTTATGACCTGTAGATTAAAACTGAAGAAACTGCAAAAATGGGGGAATTTAAGGAAATGGGACCTGGATAAACTGAAAGAACCAGAGGTTGTACAGAGTTTCATCGAGAGCATAAGGGAACAATTGACAGGAATGGGGGAAAGAAATACAGTAGAAGAAGAATGGGTAGCTTTGAGGGATGAAGTAGCGAAGGCAGCAGAGGATCAAGTAGGTAAAAAGATGAGGGCTAGTAGAAATCCTTGGGTAACAGAAGAAATATTGAATTTAATTGATACAAGGAGAAAATATAAAAATGCAGTAAATGAAGCAGGCAAAAAGGAATACAAACGTCTCAAAAATGAGATCGACAGGAAGTGCAAAATGGCTAAGCAGGGATGGCTAGAGGACAAATGTAAGGATGTAGAGGCCTATCTCACTAGGGGTAAGATAGATACTGCCTACAGGAAAATTAAAGAGACCTTTGGAGATAAGAGAACGACTTGTATGAATATCAAGAGCTCAGATGGAAACCCAGTTCTAAGCAAAGAAGAGAAAGCAGAAAGGTGGAAGGAGTATATAGAGGGTCTATACAAGGGCGATGTACTTGAGGACAATATTATGGAAATGGAAGAGGATGTAGATGAAGATGAAATGGGAGATATGATACTGTGTGAAGAGTTTGACAGAGCACTGAAAGACCTGAGTCGAAACAAGGCCCCCGGAGTAGACAACATTCCATTGGAACTACTGACGGCCTTGGGAGATCCAGTCCTGACAAAACTCTACCATTTGGTGAGCAAGATGTATGAAACAGGCGAAATACCCTCAGACTTCAAGAAGAATATAATAATTCCAATCCCAAAGAAAGCAGGTGTTGACAGATGTGAAAATTACCGAACTATCAGTTTAATAAGTCACAGCTGCAAAATACTAACACGAATTCTTTACAGACGAATGGAAAAACTAGTAGAAGCCAACCTCGGGGAAGATCAGTTTGGATTCCGTAGAAACACTGGAACACGTGAGGCAATACTGACCTTACGACTTATCTTAGAAGAAAGATTAAGGAAAGGCAAACCTATGTTTCTAGCATTTGTAGACTTAGAGAAAGCTTTTGACAATGTTGACTGGAATACTCTCTTTCAAATTCTAAAGGTGGCAGGGGTAAAATACAGGGAGCGAAAGGCTATTTACAATTTGTACAGAAACCAGATGGCAGTTATAAGAGTCGAGGGACATGAAAGGGAAGCAGTGGTTGGGAAGGGAATAAGACAGGGTTGTAGCCTCTCCCTGATGTTGTTCAATCTGTATATTGAGCAAGCAGTAAAGGAAACAAAAGAAAAATTCGGAGTAGGTATTAAAATTCATGGAGAAGAAATAAAAACTTTGAGGTTCGCCGATGACATTGTAATTCTGTCAGAGACAGCAAAGGACTTGGAAGAGCAGTTGAATGGAATGGACAGTGTCTTGAAAGGAGGATATAAGATGAACATCAACAAAAGCAAAACAAGGATAATGGAATGTAGTCTAATTAAGTTGGGTGATGCTGAGGGAATTAGATTAGGAAATGAGGCACTTAAAGTAGTAAAGGAGTTTTGCTATTTGGGGAGCAAAGTAACTGATGATGGTCGAAGTAGAGAGGATATAAAATGTAAACTGGCAATGGCAAGGAAAGCGTTACTGAAGAAGGGAAATTTGTTAACATCCAGTATTGATTTAAGTGTCAGGAAGTCATTTCTGAAAGTATTCGTATGGAGTGTAACCATGTATGGAAGTGAAACATGGACGATAAATAGTTTGGACAAGAAGAGAATAAAAGCTTTCGAAATGTGGTGCTACAGAAGAATGGTGAAGATTAGATGGGTAGATCACATAACTAATGAGGAAGTATTGAATAGGATTGGGGAGAAGAGAAGTTTGTGGCACAACTTGACCAGAAGAAGGGATCGGTTGGTAGGACATGTTCTGAGGCATCAAGGGGTCACCAATTTAGTATTGGAGGGCAGCGTGGAGGGTAAAAATCGTAGAGGGAGACCAAGAGATGAATACACTAAGCAGATTCAGAAGGATGTAGGTTGCAGTAGGTACTGGGAGATGAAAAAGCTTGCACAGGATAGAGTAGCATGGAGAGCTGCATCAAACCAGTCTCAGGACTGAAGACCACAACAACAACAACAACATTAAAAATATTTTCTACTTCTAATTTTTTGTTGACTAACTTTTCATTGGGTTTGATAGAAATACAGTCTTCCTGTTCTCTTGGTTCCACTGTTTTCCTTTTAACAATATTCTGAATTGTTTTAATTTTATTATCAGTGGTGCTAATCTCTGACATAATGCACATACTTCTGGACATTTTTATGACTATTCTTAATGCAATGCAGTATTTTTTATAATGATTGACTGTTTCTGGATCATGACTCCTTCTAGCTATAACTTATGTTTCCTTTTTCTGTTTACAAGATATTTTTATCCCTTAAGTAAGTCATGGCTTTTTAGATGGTTTCTTGCAATCATATTTCACTATTTTCTCAGGGAAACTGTTTTCAAATATAGTTACGAAAGTATCATGAAATAGGTTAAATTTTAAACTGGCATCAGGTTCCGTGTACACCTCATCCGAGTCTTAACTGTTGCAAGCTTTCCCTGAAATCGTTAATTGAATTAACTATTTTGGAGGGAGGAAAACCAGAAGATGTTCTTAAAGAAGGGGAGAGGTGGTGGAGAGACAGATGAAGATGGAAGTCCTTTATTAACGAGCCAACTCAAGAAGGTGGAAACAATTAGTGAATCAAAAAACTAGCTTTTTGAAAACATTTGGAAAACATTAAACATTCCAGAAGCATGGGAAATAGCATTAATCCACCCAGTACATGCAAAGGGAAACAAATAGAAAAGTCAACAATTACAGGTGACTTCTACCATTGGCATACAATATAGTATTAAATGTCAGGTGGTTTTTGAAATGGAAGATCCTGTGCAGAACTGGTTATTAACTTTGAGTCAGTAATTCACCTCAGGAACCAGAAAATTTATAATAGTATTGTTTAGTGATTACAATAAAATGTTTGATCCTGTAGACAGAGGAACAGTAGATAAAGTCATTAGAGAATTTGGTGTTAAAGGAAAATCACCAAACACAAGTCAAAGATTCTAACAAATATGATATCTAAATTTAAATTCATGGGAGAAATAGCTAAGCCATTTGAAATGTGTTAGACAAGAAGAAGGCTTATCACCTATACTTTTTAACTTGTTTTTTCAAACAATTATACAGCAGAATGGGCTAGAAAAATTTGTTGAGGTTGTAAGCATTAGATAATGAAGAGGGTCTATAGTTCAATTAAAATACCACCAACAAGAAATACGTCTTTAGAAATACAAATGGCATTCAAAAAGTTTTGCTCAGTCATCTCTAACTTTTTTATTTTTTGCAGGAGCAGAATGAAATTCTTTGTGAACATACCTGGAACATTGAACTTATTTAGTGTAGCCTCCATCAGCTGTGACACATCTGGCCCAATGTTCTTTCCATGATGTAAATGCACTTTGGTAAAATTCTGGGGATTGACTTTTACACCATCGCTTGACACAGGAAATAAGGTCTTTCTCCCTATCAAATGTTTTACCACCCAGGCGGGCCTTCAGACGACCAAAGCGGTAAAAATCAAATGGAGCCAAGTCCGGCCTGTAGGGATTTTCTCCTGCGTCATAAGGGCTGTATGGGGTTTGGCATTGTCATGGTGTACTCTGATGATCTGACCCTGAAGCTGTGGTCTGTGGGTCTTGATGGCACGTCACAGCTTGTCCAATGACAAACAGTAATGGTCAAGGTTAATTGGGGAGCCGGGCTCCAAAAGGTCACTGAAAATGACACCACACTGATCCCAAAAGGAGGAGGCCATCACCTTTCGGCCTGCTGTTTGTGAAAGTCATGGTTTCTTCTTCTGAGGGGAACCCGGATGACACCACTCCATGGATTGGGTTTTCCTCTCAGGTTCGGACCAAAACAACCATGTTTCATCCTGGGTAATGACGCTGTCAAAACACTGTTTCCACTCTTCTGTAAAGGTCTTCGTGAGACCCTCGCACACGTTCTTCCTCATCATTTTCATTTCTCTTGTCAATAATCTAGGCACCCAATGTGCACAGATTTTTCTGTACCCTAGTGACTGTACCACTGATACCACACTACCCAATGTCAAACGAGTCATTTCAGCAAGCTGTCGTGTCATCACACATCTGTCATTTTGGATGCTTTGATCAGTGGTCTCGTTATTCACATCACTCACTGCTGTCAATGGTCTACCACATTTTGGATTGTCCAGTAGAGAGAAATCACCTTCTTTAAACTTCTGCAACCATTGCTGGATACTGCTCCGATCCACTGTGTCCTCCTCATAAACAGGGAGAAACTTCCTGTGAATCGATGTGGCAGAGTCATCGCCGGTCTTGAAGAGGAACTCCATCACCGACCGTTATCGCAACCAGACAGCTACTTCACGCTCCATTATGGCTCACATACTTTTATATACCAACTTATAGCTAAATGTTCCACGTATGATCACAAAAAATTTCATTCTCCTCCTGCAAAAAAATAAAAAAAATTAGAGACGACTGTGCAAAACTTTTTGAACACACTTTGTACAAAACTTATCACCATACCAGAATAGTAAGATGCTTATATGCATTTCAATGCTTAATGATGGAGTAGAAGATGGATGGAATAAATATATAGGACTTGCAGGACAGATTTTTAGAAAAATATGGGTGCAGTATAAACAATAGATTGTTGGAGAATGAGAAGAAATGAGGAGGTGTACCAAAATATACAGAAAGTATCATAAGTCATGCCAAAATGATGGTTAACATTTTTTGGTCACATCTACTAAATGAATGAGAACATACTGTCAAAACAAATATTCCTTTATTTCTGGAATAGGAAGTCAACAGTAGTGTGAATTACAGTAAAAAGAAAAGAACTGAAAAGAAATGACACCAAAGAATAAGAAATAACTGAAAGAAACTTTTTTTAAGAAAAGAATACTAAATTTAGAAGATTCTTAAGGCATAATAAATAAGAAAATGGGAAATTCATGGACAGAAGAAGGGAGAAGACAGCATGATGAGGGGATGTAGTAGTGCTATAAAGATAGAAACAACAAAGAAAGAAGATGAGCTGAAAATTGATGTGTGTCTTGGTTGACCAGTGTAATGATTTTTTAAATTTTATTTTTTAAACACCAATCCAAATGAAACTGAACCCCCTAAAAACAGCTGTGGTGGAAATGGTGATTACACATTCAAATCATTGGCCACCATCAAAAGCACTGAGTACTTCTTCATTGTGGTAGCAAGTGTTGCATTCACTAAAAATACACAGCCAAATAGTGATGCTGTAGATTACTTGTACAGACACTACATGCACTGCCAATAGACTTTTCATACAAATATATTACACAGGCTCTCATTTGGCAACATACAGCATGAAATTGGAAATCCCAATCAATTAGAAAGAAAATTAGAAATGTACTTAATTAGCCATTCGTCCTACAAATTGCTGAATAGCTAGGTTCAAGTATTGTAAACCTCTGTTAGCTACACTGCAAGTAGTGGTGATCATTGCAAATAGTAATATATTGTAAACAGGACTTTGTATTTACTCGTATGAGTAGCTATTTTCTTTGAAAAACACTGCTGCAATCTTGTAAATCTTAAGCTGTCAAGAGGAGATAAACTGTAGCTGTTTAATGTAACTTAGACGGCACCAGCTTTTTCACAGTAGTAGCTTTCTGTCTGATTTAATTGGTTAAATTTAGCTGCCATAAGCACAAACAGCGTTAAGCAACATAGTGATGCTTTACAACTAGTACAGTGTGCAGGTTAAGTTTCGATTACTTGACTCTTTTTTGTTAATGTATACTTTGATGCATTCCACATATTGGAATGTGCTCTCTTTCTTATTGGGATCTACAGAAGCCAGTAGTCATAATATTTGTTTAGTTCATAGAAGTAGGTTACAGAGGCAGCTTCTGCGTGCTAATGAACAACTTGTCTTGTTCCTGATTCCTGAAGACTTTCCATTATGATAGGATCTACCCATGTGGCATGTGAATGAATAGGAGAGAAACTAGGTTGTGAATATGACCCTTTTGATGTCATATGAAATCAATATTGATTTTTGTGAGTAATGGAAAATCTCATACAAAGATGTGAAACAAATACTAACAAAGAGATAGAGGGGCTGGCCAGTACTTACCTCAGCTCAGTACAGCCGATAGATACACAAAACAGAGCAGAAAATTTACGTTCCTAGCTTTCGGAACTTTGTTCCTTGATCAGGGAGGAGAGAGGGGAAACAAAGAGAAGAAGGGAAAGTGGATTCAGTTACTCACAACCCAGGTTATGAAGCAACAGGGAAAGGAAAACAGGGAGGGTAGCAAGGATGGAGGCATGGTTGTCAGAGGGAAGCCAAAGATATTCTACTGTAAGTACTGTGCCAGCTTCAAACCAAAGAGGATGCATACAGAAGTAAAGAGGTATATAGTATAAAGATAAACACAACTATGTAGGATGAAAAGATGCGTGAATGGCTAAAGAGGAAAGGGAAAGAGGAGAAGACTGAAGAGTAAATGGGAGTGAGGTTGTTTTAACGTAGGTTCAGTCCAAGGGGGGTGGCAGGATGAAAGGATGTGTTGGAGTGCAAGTTCCCATCCCCGCAGTTCCGAGGGACTGGTGTTGGGTGGGAGAAGCCAAATGGCACTTGGCCGAAAGCTAGGAACGTAAATTTTCTGTTCTGTTTTGTGTATCTATCGGCTGTACTGAGCTGAGGTAAGTACTGGCCAGCCCCTCTATCTCTTTGTTAGTATTTGTTTCACAATATTGATTTTTAAAACTTCATGATTTGAATTTAACTACAATGCAAGGAACTTACTGCAGCTTGTTTTATTTATATGATTTTTTTCCTTGTGCCTGGTGTTTTCTCAACTTAGTGTGCTGAGAATGATTTAAACCTTTAATAATATTTCAGACGACGACGATGATGAGAGCAGCAGTGCTGATGAAATAGAAGATGATGTTGCAGAAGAAACAAAGGGTTTACATGATAAGATTCCTGCTGAGAAAGCAGCTGCTCAAGAGACTGAGGCTGGTGCTGAAATATCAGCATTGGTCAATTACGTTCAACCAGTACACTTCTCGTCCTTTGAAAATTCTGAAAGTAAGCATCTTTTTAATATCTATGTATATTTGACCAAATATGAAAACTTTTATTGCTGTTTATAATACAATGGTAGTTTTCTTAGTGCAGAGCTAAAAATATTGAAACGTTACAGAATAATTTAGCAGATATTACAAATACCCTTTTAAAAATTTATTCTAGCTCTTCCAGATCCTAAATGCATAAAATACAGCCAGCTTGTTTCTGAACCATCAAAAAAGAGAAAAGGGAGAGTAAATATCAATCTCAGCCCAGGAATTAGCATACTCAGTTCATAAGCAATAGCCTCAAAGTTCTGTTTGAAGACAAACCTTCACAAAACATAGAAATAGGCTGAGAAGTTCCTTAAATTTTCAGATTAACCAGGTCTGCTCTTGAATAGTGACCTAAGTACATTTTTCCAGAACTGGTGAGTGATGCATCAGTGACATGAAGTGGTGTTGAATCATGGAAAGAAGAATAGAAAAGAAGAAAATTCCAGCAATTACACAGCCAAGATTCAATAGGAGAGAAACACAATTGGATATAAAAGTAATAACAGGAAAAGAATAAAAGCAGTAGAATGACTGTTATAGTGATTGGAAGATGTGTACAGTAGGAAGAAAAAGTCAACATGTAAGATAATGCTGTCATGTTGAATGGCCAGTGAAATGAAAGAAATAGAGTAATTTGGATGGGGTAGCAAAATAAATAGAAGAGGAATGAGAACTGTGAATGATTTGGGGTGCAACAAATGTAAAACCAATCAAAAACATGTTAAATAGTGTAATCCTATATTTTAAGACAAATCAAATGAAAAAAAAAGTATTCCAAAAGCAACTATGGCATGTTGCAAAGAAATGCATATTGCACATTCTGAAATATACTGTATCTCATTGTGGATGCATGTAAAGGGTAGAAAGCTTTGAAATGATATTTATAAAACCCAAGTCAGAAAATGACTAGTTGTTGGGAGAATGACCCGATCATCTACTGAACATATGATCAACTACTCTTTGGAAGATAAAGCTCTGTGGAACAACTTTTGCTTGAAAGAAGGAATCAAAGTGAGTTACTAGTCAGAGACCACTATCTTGTAGCTGAAAATAGGAAATCAGACTGAAGAAATGAAGCTGGAATGAACACGTAGTAAAAGATTAGATCATATAAACTGAAATAGTTGTTGTAAAACATTGATAACGTATGGATGTAAAAAATACCCTAGAAGTATGAGTGTAATTCAGGACAAAAAGAGATGGATGTAAGTAATGCCTTTCCATTCTTGTAAGATCAAAAATAATACTGACTCTTTTTTTATAACAATCATATATTCAACATAAGTCAACATTTATTAAATTCCATAGGAAGTGTTATACGGATATTTCAAATAATCCTTCCTTCTCATTTTCATTTTGTTAGATGAATGTACATCACTGCTAATAGTCTATAACTAGCTGGTGCTGATTTTGCTTCTTTTTGTTGTGACAGCTGTGATGGCCAAAGGCAAAGAGATGTACCATCAAGTTACAAAATATTCAGTATTGGGACTTGATTGACAGCTGAACAATGTGTAAATAAAATCAAGAGCATTTTAATTGATACTCAGGTGATGGTTGGAAAGATGAAAGTCTCAGGAAATTTGAAAGATGTGTACCATATTTAGTTGTACATATCGATATAAACAAAACAAAACAGAAGTTATCTGGAACTTGATGAAGTTGCTCACCATGATAAAGAATGTGTCGCACCAATCCATCAACATTGTACCATAAAAGCTAATCCAGTAGTATGTTTTAAGGACACTTTGGATACATATGGTTCAATGAAGATCATTAATTACATATTAATGGGTAATATTGTGATGGAAAAAAAAGAATTGAATATAAAGATCTGTATGAGTTAGATTATGCTCCGGCAATTATCCAAAATTTCAGCTAGTAATTGTCCTTTTTCTTTTACTTATCTGCTTCTCAGGGCCTAAGTAGCCAGTAAATTATTCCCATGTGAATAGTTCACCAGGTTTTAATGGAAATAGATCAACCAAAGGTATGGTAATGATCAAGTGAATGTAAGGGTGTGGAGAATGTGCAAAGATGCTCAATTTCTATGCAGTGAACAACTTAACAGTGTTGGCACAGCCTTAGTCCTCCCAAAAAAACTACCATATGTACACACCTACATTCACAGCATTAGTATACTCTTTCCTAAGTTTTTGACTGTGAATGGTTGTAATGACAATGATAGAACAAAGATAACAATTATATTTTTATGGGAGGACTTAAATAAAAATTTTGAGGAGCTTCACTCATAAAGATATTTTTTCTCAAAAAGATAGTAATTTCTCATTCTTGAAAGAATGTATTATAATAATGGAAAATCAAGACTAGCCTCCACATATACTATAAAGTGCAGTCCAATATTTAGGGAGACAGGGGGTTGGAGCAGACCAGAACTGAATCTGTACACTGAGGTAACGTCCATTGGCTGCTACACAGGCCAGCCTCAATGTTGTTTCCCACACTTGTTTAGACAAATGCTGGGCTGGTGCCCAACTTCTGCATCAGAGAATCTGATAAGCAAACAGTTTAAATATGATAACATACACTACAAAGTTTACGTGATTCACGGACAGATGACACACCCTTTCCACACTTATGTTACTTTGACATCTGTGGCATCATGAAGAACATCCACTCTCAAAGTTAAATAACAATATAAAATTTGCCAAGTCCTGGGAATGGGGACCCCATACTAGATATGATAAATGCTAGGGAAAAAAAAGAATAAGAATGGAAAAATCCTGAGTACAAATAGCGATAGCAGAAAAGGCATCCAGTCAGCATACAGAGAAAATACTGAGAAGCGGATGGGCTTATAAATGAGGTGCTAGTCATTGAAGTCCAGCTTTTGAACTCGAATTGATCAAAGGACACACACACACACACACACACACACACACACAAATTGCTGCAATCTAACTGGAATGAGTAGTTGTATTTGGGAGAGTGGCTTAAGTGCAAATGAGGTCGGAGAGAAATAGGTACAGGGATGAATAGTCGAGAGCAGGATAAGAATATGGGTTTCAAGAGCTCTTGTAGTTGCAAGTAAGGATGCTGACATGTATATAGGAAGGTTTTAGTGGCTGTACATAGAGGACACAAGTGTGAGAAAGGATCTAAGGAGTAAAACTCTGAATGCAAAAAGACTGTTACTGTAATATTTAAATTCTTTTATTCCTTTTTGCCATTTTGTTGAAAACAGTGCATGCTTGTTGCTTTCTTCTTTCCAAAAATCAAACTTGTATTTTTCCATTTTATTTATGGTGGTTAATGACCTTAGTCTTACTCAAGTTATTGTTAGTTGTATTTTCTAGGAGATATATCTAGGTGCATGCTTCTTCATAATCTTTTGTGGAGTACTACAATACCATGTGTAGTAAGTCGGCAGCATAATTTTATTCCATTTGACTTTTCTGTAGAAGTTTTTCACTTAATTTTGTGGTTTTTCAGTTTTGTCTTGTAGAATGTTCCTGTTCGTGTAGGATACTGTTCTTTCAGTTGTAGCCAAATCAAGCTCGAATACTGAATAAAAATCTACACATGGTAGCATGTAAAACATGGCAAAGAGAAAACAGACAACTCTAAATGAACAGGTAAAGCTTAAAATTCTAGATGAAGTGGACAATATTACAAATTATAGATGAAGTGGACAATATTACAAAGAAAACACCCATTTTAGAGCTGTTTGGAATTCCCAAATCTACTTTATCCATGATAATTAAGAATCAAGAAAAAATCATGAATGGTGCTGCATCAGGTTCCAGGAAAAAATCCAAATGATTTTGTAGTGCAAAGTATGAAAACATCAAGATGTTACCGCTAGAATGGTTCAATCACATTTGTGCATCTAACATACGTTTAAGTGGTCCTATGATTCAATCAAAAGCAAATGCAATTGCCAAAAATATATGCGTCAATGAGTTTAGTTGTTCTGCTGGTTGGCTGTGTCAGTTTCAGAAGAGACATTCAGTATCATCTGTGTATCATTTGTGTTGAAGCAAATAAAGTTGATGAAGAAAGTGTGAACAGCTGGTTGCATGATTTCGATGGAGTGAGGGAAAAGTATGCCTCGTGTGATGTGTTCAATATGAACAAAGCTGGACTTCTGTACAAATTTTTCCAAATTACTCCTGAAATGTAAAAGACGAAAGTATCACAATGGAGGTAGTAGCAAACGACGTATAATTGTTGACGTTGTATGTAATGTGGATGGCAGTGAGAAATTTTGTTCCTGGGTTATCAGTAAGTCCGAGAAGCTGTGTTGTTTTAAAAACGTTTGTTTCTTAACCACATCTGGACATGGTCTTTGTGCTGTACCTATCATGCCTTGATTTGCAATTTTGTATTTGATTTGGTGGGGTGGGTGGGGAACAATTCTTCGCATGTCTGTTGTTACCGGTTCGGCTAGTCGTCCTGTGGGACGGCCTCACAGCCCAGATGGCGGGCATAGTTTGTGATGAAATGAACTGTGGTTTGCACCCTGTTCTGATCACCACAAGTCATGAAGTGGCACAGCATGCAGTGTTGCTGCTGAGCGGTGTGGGCGGGGGTAGGGGGGGCGGCAGTGTGCATCTGTGCTTCATGCTATTGTGGTGGCTGTGCTTTGCACAATGTGTACATTGTGCTGCAAATTTGATAATTTTCATGACAGGGTGAGAGTGGCCTACGCTCTTCCTCAGGGGTTGGGTTGTCTCCATACCAAATTTCATCAACATCAGGTCGGCAATTTAGTCGTAGAATGTAATAGAGTTACTTTAAGTTTTAAATACATAAATATGGAGACTTTACCTGGCATCTACTCTCACCATAAGAAAGCTTGAGTCACTGGCTCATCATTTTGCATATGACTTCTTTGTCTCAGCAGTTGAATGGCTGTCCAAAACAGACATATTCTTCTTACATCAGACAGATGTGCTGCCCATAACATACAGGATCTGAACTTACCTAACATAAAGGTTCAGTTCTTTTCTACCAAATGCGACAAGCAATCTTCAGCCCGTGGACCAAGGAATAATTTCTCTCATGAAGCGAGCTTATTGCAAGCGACTTTTAAGAGCTGCAATTCGTGCTGCTGTAAACAATACTGTGACCCCAAATTGGAATCTGCTTGCCGCAGTAAAAGCCATCACAACAGCCTGGAACTCTGTGTTGCCACATCATGCACAGAACTGCTTTAACAGAGCCTGGAGACATAGTAACACTGGAGACGTCTGTGAGTTAGACAGTGCCAATCCACCTGATGAATGGAGAGTTCCTCAAGACATTGTGAATCCTTGGATTAGTTTCGAAAAATTCATTTGTGCAAGCAACAGTGTTGCTGTATGTGCCTCTGTGGAATCTGATGTGCCAAAAGCTGTGACTGAGGTGCAAGAAAGTGAGGAGGAGGAGAATACAGACACCATTCCACCTACCAATCAGGGGATGTTTAAAGCCTTGGACAATTTAGAATTATTTGCTTCTACATTCAACATCACTGTTGGGTTTATGGATGCTACAATTACAGCTGGTTGAGAAATTACAAGATATTTTGGTTTCTGTGAACATCAGTGGACCATGCTTGAATTTATTCCAAGAAAATAGTATAATTTGTGAGTATTTGTACTTTTGCAGTCACTTTATAGTGTTATAAGTCTACCATAATGTAAATTGATTGATACTGTTGTGTATTACACATTATTGTACAACTGTACATACATATCAAATTCTGTGATTTCACTTGACACAATTTTTTTAACATGAACTCTTGATTTTTCTGTCCCTTCATATTTGTGTCATGCTGTAATATTACAAATCCAAAAGGCTCTCTGACTACTACATTTTCACAAAGCTGCTGAACCAAATTCAGTGAAATTTTGTTTGGAGATAGCTTGAACACTGATGAAGAACTTGGGGTACTTTAGAATGCCTGTAGCACAACGTACTTATTGATTTGGAAAATATTAAGCAAATTAAGGAAAAAATATTTACTCTTTGAAAAGAATATTTACTTTTTGGCTTTTGAACTTTATCATATTTGTGTAAATGCTTTTATTGCTTGCTATGTTCTATGTTGTATGATTCAACACAATGAATACAAAGCTTATACAATCCTCAGTCTGTTTAATCCATATTTCCATCCTAATATTATTAAATGTGAAAGTAAATTTGTTATGTTCTCTTGACTGAACTGCTGAACCAGTTTCAAGGCAGTTTGGTATGGAGATGGCTCGGTCCCTGCTTTAGCCACATTAAGGAAATTATTAAATTTATTGCATGGTGTACGCATTGTATAAAGTGTAGTTGCTGCAATGGCATGATGCACGAGGGCACGCTCCTGCCATATTCCCTCCACATCTACATCTACATGTACATCCATACTCCGCAAGCCACCTGACGGTGTGTGGCGGAGGGTACCCTGAGTACCTCTATCACCGCTCAGTGGTGGCATTGTGTATCGCACTGCATCATGGGTTGGGGTGATTGGAACAGGGTGTGAATTGTGGCTCATTTTATCACAGGTGATGCTTGCCACTAGATTGTGAGGCCATCCTGTGGGATGATTGACTGGATTGATTGAGACAGACAGCCTCACATCAAGGTGGTGTAGGAATTGTTCCCTACCTAACTTGCCATATTAATTACAAAATTCCAAATTGGTGCTTGATAGGTACAGCACAGGGATCAGTGTCCATGCATGATGAAGAAACAACATGTTTATTTAATGACTAAACTACTACATAAAGTAAACTTGAAAGTGTCTCAAAATTAATAGATATTAGAGAAATTAATAGAATTAATAGATATCAGAGAAAGTCGCTTGCCGATGTGACAGCACTAGATCAAAATGTGATGCAGTGGGAACAGTAGACACTGAACAAAGTCACTACCTTGTCCCAGAGTAACCAGCAGCATGAGACAGATTATTATTGATGCAAGGTGCAGAATTAATCATATCTTGCAGAAGAAATTGTCTGGGCAAGATAAGACCAAGACATGCAGTTAACACATGAGCATGCTGGCGGTGACAGGGAGAAATTGGACAGTACTGATGTGGGAATCTATCGGAATGTCTTGTGGCATGAGACACCTATTTACACACTGGGCTGTGTAGCAGGCATAGTCTTAAAACTTCACAATAACTATCTCAGTACAAAGCACTTTGCCATGTCTGTTGCAACATGGGCTTGGGTCCAGAGTTGATTTTGGTGCTGCAAGGAGAAGACCAATACAGAATAAGGCTGGGGTAGTGGAAGCCATGCTATGAACTGAGCTATTATATTGTACCAGTAGCCAGAGACCATAGGTGGGTAACGTGCTGCATCGCAGAATCAACTGCTTGGGGAAGAAGTGAACACATGAAGGAAGAAACTTGCTGCCTTAGCAGTTAGCCACAGCAAGCTAGAAACATACAGAACTGCTAAGCCCAATGTGCAGTTGGTGGCTACCACACAGTTCTCCCTGTGAGAGCAGAATTCAGATGATAAGCGAGGTGATGACAGTGAAAGCTGGTACAAGTGGGAGATGGGATGAGAGGGGGGGTGTGGAGGGTGGGTGAGGTGGGTGTTGTACCAGCAGTGAAACCATGGATCCTGGTGTTGATGCTTTGATGTTTCAGGTGCTGCTTGTGTGATGGAGTTGGGCACAGAACATCAGAACACTGGATGTAAGGTACGCACGACACCCGGTTATCTGATGTCAGTAGTGCGTGTCTGCTGCGTGACAGCAAGTGACAACGCAGTACCAGCAGTAAGCATGAGTGATGAGTAATCTGGCAGTGCACAAGGTGGGGGGTGGTGAGCCAGTTTGGCCTGAGCCTGTGTCCAGTGCTGTGCACGCAGGGGTGGGCAGGTACTGGGCACGTTTGTCATTACGCAGCTGCGGAGGCAAGAGCACAGCGACATGGAAAGGTGGCTGTGAGGAGGGGCTGAGCACAGTGTCTGCATTTGAAAGTTGAAAATGCACATGCTGGATACTGTGCGCATGAATCTCCAATGCCTACAGTGTAATGACAGGTGGCAGCAGGTCCAGGAATGACTCTGGGAATACATGAAATAATGCTGCTGTGGAAGTGACAGGGGCTGTGCGGGGTGTTGGGGGCGTAATTGGTTGTTGATGGTGGCAGAGGTGAAATTGCTGTGTTGGGCATAGGCTGAATGAGAGGCAGAGGTACAGAGACCTGAGCATCCTGGGCGTTAGGGATGCTGGCACTTGTGTTGTCGATGGCCAATGGGTTTGGGACAGTGCTGGTGGAGCACGGTGGGTTTCCTGTGGTATTGTTGGCTGTAGTGTGATGGGATGGTCTCTTGGGGGTTTCCATGGCAGGGATGCTTGGTGCAGTGTCAGCAGTGGCAATGTGGTGGTGCCACCAGTATCATCAAAGGCACTGCCATTGGCACCAATGTGTGTCTGCAAGATTTTGATGAAATTAGTGGCCAGGCTCAGCCGTTTGAGATCAGGTAGCATATATTGATTGAAATGCTGGATGGTGTGCCATGAATATGCAGAGTAAACGTCTTGGAGTTTCACTTAGGACCTGATGGGGGTTGGAGAAATATGGAGAAAGTGGTGGCTGGTGAGGGCCAATGCACAGCATGACATGGGTGCATGAGGCAAGGTCACCATGAATGAATGCCCTGCACTTGCATGGTGCCAGTTAGTGGTGGGCAACAGGCAAGCCATACATTCCTGCAGGCTTGCTGATCTCAAGCATGACTTCATGCTTAGGCAGGTCATCAAGGTCTAGGAAGTTGCCCAGCACAAGTGGCTGCCACAACAAGGTCAGCAGCTGACATCTCGAGGTCAGCCTTGTGAGTGACGCAGAGACCAACAAGTACCAGTACCAGTGACAGGGTGGCAGTTGACCTGTTGTTCTGGCAAGTGAGAGCGGCCTTCAAGGTATGGTGGAGATATTTCACCATGCTGTTGGTGGTTGGATGTCAGGCGCAGGTCAATCACACAGAGGTCCTTCAGTACACGAAAAAGGGCACATAAAAATTGCAGTCCATTGTGGCTTGACACGGGCAACTGAAATGGGCAGTCTACATGGAGACGAAGGCAGCGGCTATCATGGGGGCAGTGATGTCAAGTGCTGACACTGCCTCACTGAGCCAGCTGTAGGCCCAGGTCCTGCAGTCCCTCTGAATGCTTGGCCACACAAAACACTACAACTTTAGCTACTGATAAAATGTGGACTAGCAGAAGGCAGTGGACAGGAACAGACAGGGTGAACCACTGATTGTGTTGCACCAGATGCTGCTGTCTGAGCTGGGGACCAATGTACATTGAAAGTGGAGTCTGGAAGCAGCGTCCTGCCAGAGGCAGGTGAGCTCTGGGTTGTGTTCCAGGGTGATGGTAAGTGCCTCGTAGTCCAGGAACAAAGTGATGGCAAAGGTACGGGTGAGGCAGTCAGCAACAATGTTGTCAACTCTGGCAACATGACATACGTCAGTAGTAAATTTGGAGATGAAGGATTGCTGCCAGAACTGATGTGAGGAGCACTGGTAGATGTCTTTAGAGTGGGCAAACATTATAGGCTTGTGATGTGCATGAAGTGATGGGTTTCCACCACTGGCTAAAAGTATTTGATTGCCTTGTAGATGACAAGAAGCTCTCTGTCACAAACATTTCAGAGCCATTGAGTAGCAGATAGCTTACTGAAGAAGAAAGCAAGCTGCTGTCAGGTGTCACTGACATGCCGCTGTCCGTCTGGTTGGTGTTGACCATGAGGGTGGGCAGGTTGGTGGGGTGGGGGTGTGCGAGAGTGATAGTGTCTGCCAAGTCATGGTTGGTGACAGAAAATTGTCTTTCACTTGTGGCGTTCATGACACTAGTTTGTTCCCCTTTGTTTTGGGGTTGTGGAGTGCGGCAGTGAGCAGCTCCTATATAGCAGTTGCATTCCTCAGGAGACAGTGGAAGAAATTTAACATGCAAAGGAAGTAGCAGAGGTCCTCAAATATCTCTGGGTGCTGGAAATTGAGTATAGCTTATACCTTGCCAGGCAGGGGCATGAGCTGGTAGCGGAGATGGTATGGCTCAGGAATACCACCTCGCTGGCACTGAAAACACACTTTGCTGTGTTGATTATGATGCTGGCATCCTGGAGGCATTAAAAAATTACGCAGAGGTGCTTGCGGTGTTCATCACTCATTGCAGAGAAAACAAGTATGTTGTCCATGTAGGCGAAACACCAGGGCAAGTCTTGCAAGATTCTATCCAGTACACTGTCATATTTGGGTGGCATTACCAGGACCAAGGGTCATAAAGGCACTTTTGTAGAGCCCAAATGGCATGATGATGGCATCTTTCCGGATATCCCCCGATACAGTTGGTGTCTGGGTAAAATCCTTGGTGCAGTTGATTATGCTGAAGATTGTAGCCCCAGCCAGCATGTTGTGTACCTGCATAGGAGTGACACCAAGTACAGCCAGGGATGGTGCAGGCATTTATCTTCCATCAGTCATCACACAGGCGCCAGGAGTCACCCTTCTTCATGGCAGGGTGGAGGGCAGATGCCCATGCAGTCTTCAAAGGACACAGCTCGCTGGCAACTAGCAGTCATCAAACTAGACCTTGGTGATCTTGAATAATTTGTCCAGCAATAGGGGCCATGGCCAACTGAAGACAGGTGTGCAGGGGGTGGTCTCGATATAGTGGACAGTTGAGTGGCAGACCTCCTGAAGTGTGCTGGTTGAGTGTGTGTGAACAGGAGGTAGCACCAAGAATTCAGCATATGTGTTAGAAAATGCCACCTGCTTCACATTGAAGAAAGCAGCAAAACATGTTACTATTCTTTTCTCTCCTAGTATCGCTGTCTATGAGATGCCAAATGGCAATGTCAGGGAGCAGGCTGTAGTGCCCAATAAACTCCTCTCCGATAATGGGGTCAGTGACTTCAATGATGGTGAAAGTCCAGAGGAGGTTCCATTGCAGGCTGAGTTTGAGGACATGATGATGTGTGCCATGGGTGATGATGGGGAGTTTTTCACAGCTGTCATGGAGTGGCGGAGGCAGCAACAGGACCCCATACAAGCTGCCATGGGGAGATCAGTGTTGATCAGGAATGGCATGATACAGTGAGTGTCGCTGTTGAACAGATGTTAGAAGACTGAGCAGCAGCCGGGTGCACCTTACAGCAGTAGCCATTGGGGTTTGGGTAGCAAGAGCAGGGCTCCCTGCAGTTTGCAGTGTTCAGGCTGAAGCTCTCAGCAGAGACTGGCTGTGTTGTGAACGGTGTCAGCAGGGCAGTTGGAATTGCAGCGGTGGTAGCCATCATTGCACTGGCAGCCAAGTATGCATGTGCTGTGGTGTTTGGAATCAAGCTGGCTGCGCCACAGTCACCTGCAGTATTGTCATATCATTGCTGATGCAGGTGTAGATACTCCATGCTGGTGGGCACTATCCTGTGGGCAAATAGGGAAGGGAGCAGCTGGTAATGTCATTAGGGTCACATCAAGCTGTGAGTTGGCTGGCAGTGTGGCAGCCAGCTGACGGCTTGGGATGGGGGTGTGGTTCATGCATGGAGGTCATAGGTAGGGAGGTCAGTGTCTCATGCACCAGGATCCTGTGCACCCTGTCAGTGAGGCTGGCAGTGTCAGTGAGAGGGCTATAAAGCAAGTCAGCCAGATGTTGTACAGGAACCTGTGGGAAATGATGTGTAGCTCCTGGGCCTGACAGAGGGGTGACAACAGGAGGGGGATCGAGCATTAGTGTGTTGAGGCTGGGAGGAGTGGCGATGGCAGCAGATGTAGGAACTGGTGCGGGCATGGCGAGCCTGGCACCGGGGCCTGGGCCACTGATGGTCACATCACTGCAAGTTGTGTGTACATGTCAGCTTTGCAGCATTCTACTTCAGCAGGATGTGTGGCCAAGTTGGCGATAACGCCATGAATGGCTGGAGCTGGAGCTGCATACAGTGAGGTGTTGGTTGGGCCAGTGGCTGAGGCCACAGTGCTTAGGGTCCCAAGGGGTGAACAAGTGAAACAGATGCAAGGGAAATATCAGTAGCTCATGATGCGAAGCACAGTATTGTCCATAGCATGGAAACATAAGTTGCTGGTGGGGTGTGCACCTGCATGGTACTCCAAATGCACACCTAATGTGATGATCTGGCAAAACATGCCTAATTTGAAAGTTGAGTCACCTGATTCTATCTGTGGGTCATCAATGTAGGAATGTTCCCCAGCCTGACTTGCTAAATTAATTACAGAATTGCAAAATAAGGTATGATAGGTATTGCACAAAGATCAATGTTCAAATGTGGTTAAGAAACAACACATTTATTAAAAGACTGAACTACTATAGGAGAAGAAAGGAAAATGTGAAATGGTCTCAAAATTAACAGATATTGAAGAAAGTCACTTGCTGATGTGATTGCACTACATAAAAGTGACATGCAGTAAGAATAACATACACCGAACAAAGTCACTACTTCATCCTAGAGTATTTACCACCATGACACTGATTGTTATTTAAGCAAGGCACAGAATTAATTGTCTCTCACAGAAGAAATGGTTTGGGCAAGGACTGAATTAAAGGCACAGGGTTAAGCATGCCAGCAGCGATGGACAGAGCTCATATCTCAGACAGTACACATATGAGCTCTATCACTCACTGATCTATTTATTTATTTATTCCATGTGATCTGATGGTACACAGTGTGTTGCAGATGTTGGAAAATATCATTTAACATTGTTAACATATATTAATGTAAGCCTATAGTATCCTAATGTATTATATTGCTCAATGTTTTCAATTTAACACAAACATCAAGATTACTGTTCTAAGTATTCATTTACAGAGTAAAAACAGTGACACAACAAATATGACTTCACGGCTTTGCTAAATTTTATGTTGTCTTTGATGGACTTAATACTAGTGGGAAGATTGTTGAACAGTTGGAGGCCCATGTGGAAAACTCCCTTTTTACACAGTTGAGTGTTTGTACGTATAACATGCAGGTTTGCGTTTTTCCTGGTGTTGTGTTCATGTATTTCGTTATTTTTTACGACTCTGGGGTCAGTTGGCACTGTGTGTTTTCTGAAGAATTTTAGAGTCTCAAGAATGTAGAGGCAAGGCAGTGTAAGGATTTCCAACTTTCTGAAGATGGGTTTGCAGGAGTCTCTGGGTTTGCTCCCAGTAATAATCCTCATTGCTCTCTTCTGGATTCTGAATGTGCTCAGAGCAGTTGGAGCATTTCCCCAGAATATTACACTATATTTTAGGTGGGCTTGAATGTTAGCGTAGTATGCACTGGTTAATGTTTTCAGGCTAGCACATGTTTTCAGTACACTCAATGCATAACAGCCAGTACAAATCCTGGCATTTACCTTTCCTGTATGTGTATTCCATTTCAGGTTATCTTGAACCCACAGACCTAGGAATTTGAAAACAGTGTCGGTATCTATTGACTGGTTATTTATAGCGACAGATGGCTGAGAGGAATTTGCATTCTCTTCTGTTCCGGTTTTCCCACAGTCCATGTTTCACTACCATACAATGCTGTACTCCAGACGTACATCCTCAGAAATTTCTTCCTCAAATTAAGGCCGGTATTTGATATTATTAGACTTCTCTTGGCCAGAAATTCCTTTTTTGCCATAGCGAGTCTGCTTTTGATGTCCTCCTTGCTCCATCTGTCATTTGTTATTTTACTGCCTAGGTAGCAGAATTCCTTAACTTCATGACCATCGATCCTGATATTAAGTTTCTTTCTGTTCTCATTTCTACTACTTCTTATTACCTTCGTCTTTCTTCAATTTACTCTCAATCCATACTCTGCACACATTAGACTGTTCATTCCATTCAGCAGATCATGTAATCCTTCTTCTCTTTCACTCAGGATAGCAATGTCATCAGTGAGTCATATCATTGATATCCTTTCACCTTGAATTTTCATCCCACTCCTGAACCTTTCTTTTATTTCCATCATTGCTTCCACAATGTACAGATTGAACAGTAGGGGCAAAAGACTATGTCCTTGTCTTACACCCTTTTTAATACGAGCACTTCATTCTTGGTCATCCACTCTTATTATTCCCTCTCGGCTGTTGTACATATTGTATATGACCCATCTCTCCCTATAGCTTACCTCTATTTTTCTCAGAATTTTGAACATCTTGCACCATTTTACATTGTCGAACGCTTTTTCCAGGTCGACAAATCCTATGAACGTGTCTTGATTTTTCTTTAGTCTTGCATCAGTTATTAACCACAACGTCAGAATTGCTTCTCTTGTGCCTTTACCTTTCCTAAAGCCAAACTGATTGTCATCTAGCACATGCTCAATTTTCCTTTCCATTCGTCTGTATATTATTCTTGTCAGCAACATGGATGCATGAGCTGTTATGCTGATTGTGTGATAATTCTCACACTTGTCAGCTCTTGTTGTCCTCAGTATTGTGTAGATGATGTTTTTCCGAAAGTCAGATGGTATTTCGCCAGACTCATACATTATACACACCAGCATGAATAGTTGTTTTTTTGCCACTTCCCCCAATGATTTTAGAAATTCTGATGGAGTGTTATCAATCCCTTCTGCCTTATTTGACCTTAAGTCCTCCGAAGCTCTTTTAAATTCTGATTCTAATACCAGGTCCCCTATCTCGTCTAAATCGACTCCTGTTTCTTCTTCTATCACACCCGACAAATCTTCCCCCTCATAGAGGCTTTCAATGTATTCTTTCCACCTATCCGCTCTCTCATCTGCTTTTAACAGTGGAATTCCCACAGCACTCTTAATGTTATCACCCTTGCTTTTAATGTCAGTGATGGTTGTTTTGACTTTCCTGTATGCTGAGTCAGTCCTACTGACAGTCATTTCTTTTTCGATTTCTTCAAATTTTTCATGCAGCCATTACATCGTAGCTTCCCCGCACTCCCTATTTATTTCATTCCTAAGCAACTTGTATTTCTGTATTCCTGAATCTTCCAGAACAATTTTGTACTTCCTCCTTTCATCTGTCAATTGAAGTATTTCTTCTGTTACCCACGGTTTCTTCACAGTTACCTTCTTTGTACCTATGTTTTCCTTTCCAGCTTCTGTTATCATCCTTTTTAGGGATGCCCATTTCTCTTCAACAGTACTGCGTACTGAGCTATTCCTTATTGCCGTATCTATAGCCTCAGAGAACTTGAAGCATATCTCGTCATTCCATAGTACGTCCGTATCCCTCTTCTTTGCGTATTGATTCTTCCTGACTAATGTCTTAAACTTCAGTCTACTCTTCATCACTACTATATTGTGATCTGAGTCTATATCTGCTCCTGGGTATGCCTTACAATCGAGTATCTGATTTCGGAATCTCTGTCTGACCATGATGTAATCTAACTGAAATCTTCTTGTATCACCTGGCCTTTTCCAACTATACCTCCCCCTCTTGTGATTCCTGAACAGAGTGTTCGCTGTTACTAGCTGAAGTTTATTACAAAACTCAATTAATCTTTCTTCTCTTTCATTCCTTAACCCAAGCCCATATTCTTGTGTAACCTTTTCTTCTACTCCTTCCCCCACAGCTACATTCCATTCTCCCATGACTATTAGATTTTCATCTCCCTTTACATACTGTATTAGCCTTTCAATATCCTCATACACTTTCTCTATCTCTTCGTCTTCAGCTTGTGACGTCAGCATGTATACCTGAACTATCGTTGTCGGTGTTGGTTTTCTGTCAATTCTAATAAGAATAACCAAATCACTGAACTGTTCACAGTAAAACACTCTCTGTCCTACTTTCCTATTCATAACGAATCCTACTCCTTTTATACCATTTTCTGCCACTGTTTATTTTACCCTATACTCATCTCATCAGAAATCCTTGTCTTCTTTCCACTTCACTTCACTGACCCCTTCTATATCAAGACTGAGCCTTTGCATTTCCCTTTTCAGTTTTTCTAGTTTCCCTACCACATTCAAGATACTGACATTTCATGCTCCAACTCGTAGAATGTTATTATTTCGTTGATTATTCAATCTTTTTCTCATGTTAACCTCCCCCTCGGCAGTCCCCTCCCAGAGATTCGAATGGTGGGCTATTCTGAAATCCTTTGCTAAAGGAGAGATCACCATGACACTTCTTTGTGAAGTCTATGATTGATAGGTGGGACAAATTGGATAGCACCTACTAGGGAACCATTCTGCATACATTTCTTTTCAATATAAATGAAGAGCATGTCAACCAATTCTTCATTGAGAAATGATATTATACTCTTGAAAATCGTTTATGCATTACTGAAGATGTGTTGCTAAAGATTCCACTGTGTTGATGTTTCACAAGTGATACACTATAAGCGAATTGTAGCATTCTCATGACAAACCTGTTCTACGTAGACAGCAGTTCCACTATGTTTCAGTTAACTCCTCTGAACTACAACACACAACTTATGGCATATTACTTGTCTGGAACAGGTTACCATCTGGAGTAGTGTAAACATCATCTACATATTGTTTAGGTGGGCCATTCAAAAGTCACGAGAACACTCTGTGATTTCTTGTTAAATTTTCAAGAGAGTTATATCACTGAATTTGTCTCATTGAAATCTACTATTCTTGTGGCAAAAATAGCAGTTACAGTTCTTTAAAAAACGTTTATGCCTGTACCACAGTTATTAATAGTTGTGAGAACCCACTACTGTTTCTTTTATGAGCCGTGCTCACTCTTTGTCTAGGTGAAAAGAGATTACAAATATCTTTAATGGTCAAAAGTGATTTGAGATGAAAAACTTAGACACCTCATCCTGTATGCATTATCTGCTCAATAATATAAGAGGCTCCATGAGGCTGTTGGTGGACAATACTGTTGTCTATAGGAAGGTTGCAACAATAGAAGACTAGTGAAATGCAGGAAGACTTGTAGAGATTAAAAAACTGGTACAGCAGACCCTTAACATAAACAAGTGTAGCATAGTGTGTAGAAATAGATGAAGAGACTCAATTCTGTTTGGTCACAGTTGTTTCCCTTTTATCCAGCATCAGGTCGGGTTGAGACTTTAATGGTATTTCTCCATTTTCATCTGTCTTTCCACCATTCTTCTACTGTAATTGTTTTGTCGAAGCCCAGACCATTTTAACCTATTCTCAGTTTTCTCATTCATATTCTCTAGTCCAACTTTGTTCTTAACATCTTTATTTCTCACTCTGTCCCTCCTCATTTTCCTTAACATACATCTTGGAAATTTTGTTTCACTGGCTTAGATTCTACTTGCTTATCTTCTTGTCATTGTCCAGGTCTCCAATGCATATATCAGCATGGGTGTAAAATACTCTTGTACAGTATTTCCTTACACTTCATTGGAACCTCCAAGACTGCTACTCACATACTGGTAAAATGCATTGCTCTGTTGTACCCTTTTGCTAACTTCTACTTCCATTCTTACATTCTCCATTATCACATTTCTTAGATATTTAAAGCTATCCACAATTTCAATATCCTGTCCTTTTATATTAATTTGTCTCTTGCTTTCTCTGTCTCCTCTAGTTGCCACCATAGTCGTGCTTTTCTGAACAGTGCATTTCATTCCGTATTTCTCGATTTTTTCATTTAAGATGTCTCTTTGTTGTTGTACATCCTTACTGTTGGCTCCCCACACCACAATATCATCTCCCTTCCTCTATGAGCTTCTTTTGTCTCCCTCACAATTTTATCCATCACCATTATAAATAATAATGGTAATACCACACTTCCTTGTCTCAGGCCTGTAACATTCCTAAACCTGTCTATTGGCAATAAATAGCTGGAAGCAGTCGCAGCCATAAAATAGAACAGAGTAACCACCTAGAGCAACCTTAAATGGAATGGCCACAAAAAACTAGTTGTAACTTGCTGAAAAAACAGATTCCAGACTAAGACTCACCGGAAGAAACTTAAGGAAAAGTTTTCAGCCATGGAAGAAAAAGCTTACAAAACACTTGTTTAACAAATTCTTGAGTATTTCTCATCAGTCATGGACTCTTACCGGTTTGGACTAATAGAAGAGATAGACAAGATCCAACAAAGAGAGGACTGTTTCATTAAATAAGCACAAGATCCTTTTGGAGGTACTCGACATCTGTTGTTGCAGACTCTACGAGAAGACATTGGGCACCATAAAGAAGTTAGCTGATGAGATTCTGAGAGTGTGTGTTTCACAAAAACTCATCCACCATATTACTTCCTCACACATATGACCTGCGAAATGACCCACATAACAGATGAGTCCCTCTCTACCTAATGTCTAAATGTTCTGCCACTTCCTCCCCACATTCCCCAAATTGTCACTGTTTCCCCTCTGTCAAAGGAACGAACACTTCTGAAAGCATAGTATGATTCTTTCTATTTTTATGGTGTCTCTTGGTAGTTCTGGAATTTCACCCCCTGAAGCTAACTTCTGTTTAGTACTTCTGTCTCCCTGTAATTTTACAGTTTTGTCAGGTAAATTATCATTTTGATAATTTGTAATTACCTCTGTATATTTTGCACAAATATACTAATTATTTCACATTACTCTATACTTGATATTTCCTATATAGAGACCTACAACTAGAATGAGAGGAATGGAGAACTCATTTATTGAAGACAGTGAAGAAACCATCAGTGAAAGCAAATGTCTGGAGTCCAGTGCTCATTCAATCCAAGGCTTTTTATAACGCTTATCACTTCTTTTACTACTGATAATTAATTATGTACAGATATGAAAAATGCAATAGTGCACCATGGTTTATGGACTGGCTAGCTATTCAGACAAGGACATACCATCTCACAAGATGTTCAAACCAGCCTTCAGGTTGAAGAGAGTTTCACTTTTTATACACTCTTACCTGATCAAGATGACCCCAAAGCTAAAGTTGCTGATGCATAGTTGTATGATGTCACATAGCACAGGCTAACAAAAAGAGCAGAGGTGATAGCATAAAGTTTTTGATTACTAGATCATGCACCAATGTCCTGCATAAAATCTGGAAGCTTTTGACTCTTTCCTCTGGAGTGACAGCAAGAAATATCTGATTAGTCAACTTGATGATGGCCACTTCATTGTATTTTGTAAATGCAGGCTGTGTGCTCTCATCCTTTGATTTGATTTTACTGATCCTAAAAATCTTATTTTGTGTATTTACACATGGGTGTGGGACAAGCCACAAATACAATTTGTTTAACTCCTAATTTTAAAAAAGCAAGCAACACCTGTAGAATGAAACATATCAGCTAAAAACTAATTTATAATTTATATATCTAAAAAGAAAGATGATGAAACTTACCAAACAAAAGCGCTGGCAGGTCGACAGACACACAAACAAACACAAACATACACACAAAATTCTAGCTTTCGCAACCAATGGTTGCCTCGTCAGGAAAGAGGGAAGGAGAAGGAAAGACAAAAGGATATGGGTTTTAAGGGAGAGGGTAAGGAGTCATTCCAATCCCGGGAGCGGAAAGACTTACCTTAGGGGGAAAAAAGGACAGGTATACACTCGCACACACACACATATCCATCCACACATACACAGACACAAGCAGACATTTATAATTTGATTGAATTTATAATTTATAATTTGATTGAATAGATGAAAGATCTACTCACCGGGTGGCAGCAGAACACACACATAGAGGAAGGTTATAGTTGCGCGATCTTTTGGAGCCAGTGGCTCCTTCTTCAGGCGGAGGTCTTAGGGGGAGGAAGGAGGGGTGAGAGAAAAGGATTGGAGAGGTGCCTTCTCATCCCATCTGGCAAGTCTCCCCTGACCCACGATTCAGGATGACTTTCCCAAAATCTGCCCCCTTTCTTAGACCTCTCCAGACCGTTTCCTTCACCACTCTTCCTTCCCCTTCAACCCTTCTGCCTGAAGAGGGAGCCACTGGCTACAAAGACATGCCTGATTGTAACTTTATTTTATTGTGTGTTCTGCCACTGCTTGGCGAGTGGATTTTTTACCTATTCAATTACATTATTTTGTCAACAATTGATTGTTTCTACTGTTATAAAAACTAACTTATAATAAGAAAATATTTATGTGATCCTTCAGGTTTCCTGGCATGGGTGATTAATAGTGTGCTTCTGAGTGTTCTGCTAGTTTGTTGCTTCCATTTTATGCATAAAATGAACTAAATATGCTGTAGATTAATGGTACATAAGAAGATATTTAACTTTGTAAGGATAGTTATGGTACAATTCAAATAATTTGGGAATGACCATTCAGTGAGTAGTGTACATATTGAGTCATCAACAGACATACGAAAAAGAAGAATGAAAACCTGCTAACTTTTACAAGCTAACTTTTACAAACCATTTAATGAGCTAACACACACACACACACACACACACACACACACACACACACACACACACACACACCTGTGCAACTACGTTGTTATTCTAGACTGAACACACCCGTGCAATTACATTGTTATTTTAGACTGACATTTATAAATTATTCTATTAAATAGAAGCAGTTCTTATGATGTAACATTCATACCTTTGCTCTGAATCCTTCTCTGTTTAACTTTAAACTTTGATGTAGCTTGTTGTACAGAAGAATTCCTATGTGCCTTACACTGCTCTGTCCTTCCATAACCATTGACTAATTATAGACGTATATTGGAATGACATGTCTGATGGTGGTTGATGTTTGTAAATTTTTGTGAATAAAACAGATTGTTTCATGAGTATAAATACAAGGCAGTGGCAGGATACTGAGCTCCAGAAATAGATTTTCAATGTTGTAGGAGAGAGGTGCTTGTGTCATTATCTTGACTATTCTCTTCTACATAGTAAATATCTCTCTGTATAAGACACATCAAAATGAAATGCGATGTGTGTCACATCATTCTAAATCCCAGACAAAGCTTTGCATACACAAATCTCTGTCATGAACACTTAACTATTGCACTAAAGACAGAACAGCCACACTTGAAAAGAAAATTGCTAGTGTATTTAAAGTAGGAACTGTTGTGATTGCACAACTAAGTAATACATGCCATACAGATTTATTTTACTTGGCAAAGAGAAGACAAAGAATCCAACAAGTTGGATGTAGTGATGTGCTGAGTACACAATGCTTTATGTTAATGGAAAGAAGATATTTCAAATAATGGAAACATGTAATCCTTTTATTTTATATTTATAAAAAGCTCTTAATTTGTCAAGTAAGTTATAAAGTAGTTCTGGATTACTTGCAACAAATTCTGTACTGTTTATATTATGTATTGCTGAACATATGATAAAAGTTGTAATATACTATAAGGTGTCTCATATGTGAAGTTTTTGTTTACTAATTTATCTTTCAGAAAAGAATAGACCCTATGAAATGTCATCTTTTGATGAGAAGCAGGCTACAACACTTTTGAAGGAGAGTCCAGTAGAATTTGTTAATTACAATAAGCATCAGTTGAGTCGTGTCTATCCTTCTGGTACACGTTTTGATTCTTCCAACTTCATGCCACAAGTGTTCTGGAATGCAGGCTGTCAACTAGTTGCCCTTAATTATCAAACTCTAGGTAATGTACTGTATTTTATCTTTTGTCTTACTGCCTGACCATTGTTGTTGTATTGATACTATTATTATTGATTTATATGAGATACATACATTTTGTATTGCTATTGCAGTCTCAGTTGATAGACTTAAATGCGTTTATGTACATGTAACTGTTTGAAATGTGATAGTGATAGTGATGTAATTTAATAAGAGGAGAGAGAGAGAGAGAGAGAGAGAGAGAGAGAGAGAGAGAGAGAGAGAGAGAGAGACTGGTGTTCTCAGTACCTGTATCAAATCCTATCTTCATCACCCAAAACAGAATTCCTTGCCCCTCTCAATTTATGCAGTATCCTAGTTTACGCATATTACAATTCTGTAGCTGATAGATCATTCCCTTGTGGCTGACCCTGAGTCAAGCAGGACTTATCCCATACCCCTACTCACCACCTCTGCTGCAATTCCGTCACAGAATTTTCTGTCCTGTAAGAAGTGGAGCCATTGTGAAAGCAGTCACATTATATCCTTACAGTGCTGCAATTACTCTTGTAGTGTACTGTACTGGGATGACAATTAACTAGCTGTTTACCTGCATGTATAATCAGTGCCAAATGTGGCTAACCACGGACTCATGTATCCTATTGCTGAACATGCTACCATAACACTAATGACATCAACAGTCTTTTTGTGCCCACGCTATCTGGATCTATGCCCCAGCTCTAGCTCCTCTAAGCTAGACAGGAAAGATCTGTTCCTCCAGCATATCTTATATTTTCATAACACCTTTGTCATAAACCTCCAATTGTCCCCTTCATCTTCTTCCCAGTCTTTTATCTTTAACGTCAACATTTCATTGTCCATTGTTTTCTACAACTCTTCACTATTACCCTAACATTGTATTATTTATGCCCCCCACTTGCCCATCACCCTGTACACTTTCCACATTTCTCAGTCCTAATTTTTCTTCAGTCACTGACAGCCATCTGCCATCTCATCTTGTCTCTGCATTACCTCTCCAATCCCATCATGCTCATTATCACTCTTCTTTCATTCTCCATATCCCCCCCCCCCCAAATCCTGTTCCTATCAACCTGAACATCCACTAATTCCATTCATAAGAAGTCAGTGTCACCGCAGTTGAGCTTATTTGCGCATCTGTGGGGGTTGTGTGTTTCCTCCTCTTTGTTTTGTACTACAATGAAGTATTGATATCTAACTTTAAGCTAAAAGTAACACATGCATATCAGTTTATGCAGGATGTCCCAAACCTTTAAGATCAAAACTATACAGATGGCATAGTATCCTAAATTCTGTATTTTGAGCTAGTAAATCAGTGATGCAACATATGTGAGTCATGTGTTTGAAAACTGCTGGTCTTTCGTTACAAGCGATTGCCTGCTGCATCATTATTGGTGGTGTTACTTTGAAAAATAATATACATTCGTATGTAATATACCATTGTTTGCAGCCCACGACTGGTTTCTCTAGACTGTATTCTTCACAAATGATGCCACTTTGAACTGTGACTGTTTTTTGAACTGTGACTGTTTTCCAACTGCTGCAATAGCCCTATCTGAAATGATAAAAAGCCATGCATTGCTCTCAGATCACCAGCAATAATTGTGCATCGGCTTGTGAGCTGGAACTGTACAAAATAAACAAATAGAATCTTATTTTGTGCCTCCCCATAAATAAATAAATGGTGCACATAACTTGTCAATCTTTTGAGATGTACTACTGTTGTTGTTGGAGACTGAACATCTTGTTTCCTGCATAATATTGTGATTTCAACAAGATTGTGTACTAATCCACTTCGATAGTTTATGAGCACCTTAACAACAGATACTCCTATCATCAGACTGGAAAAGGTAGAGGGAGTCTTGTCCTCTACCCAGTGTCATCACCAGATTTCACTCATATGGATTTTTCCTGTGGAGTTACATGAAGTCATTGGTTCATGAAATGCCTTTAGGAACTGACAATAAAGTTGTTGGTACTGTCATGGCTACCTCTTTCATTCTGTAACAGACAACAGGCAAATTTTTAGATGCCATTGTAATGTGTACACTGAAACTTTTACCCATCACTTTGAACAATAGATGTGAGCTTAAGTAGTTGCTATGCATTGTATTGCACATTTTCAACAGTTATTTCCTTATTACAAAATACTCATATCTTGTATCATCTGTATAATTTTGATCTTAAAAGGACGCCCTTTAAAGAATTTCTGGTCATATATTCAAAAACAGTAAATATAATGCATTATCAGCCAACAATAAAGAGTAGTTGACACTAACATTCTGCATATAGAAAAAGAAGTATATGCTACATACTTGAAAGACTGCATAATGATGTGTTACAACATTGTTTGGCTCTAATTTCCCCTGTTCCAGACCTTGCAATGCAACTTAACTTGGGAATTTTCGAGTACAATCACCGTTGTGGCTATCTGCTAAAGCCAGAATTTATGCGAAGGCAAGACCGGAGACTGGATCCTTTTGCAGAGTCAACAGTAGATGGCATTATAGCCGGTACAGTCTCAGTACATGTAATCTCAGCACAGTTCCTCACTGACCGTCGGGTTGGTGTCTATGTTGAAGTGGATATGTTTGGCTTGCCTGCAGATACTGTGCGAAAAAAATTTCGAACAAAAATTGTGCCTAACAATGGTATTAATCCCATATTTGACGAGGAAGCTTTTGTCTTTAAAAAGGTTTGTTATTTTTTGTTGTGTTGTCTTGCTTTATTGCATGAATCTTGCTTGGTTACCTCAGTAGCCAAGGCACACAAATTAAGAGTCAATACTTGAGAGCTTTGCCACTGTTCATGAAACATCAGTTTCATCAGCATATGGTTATCAGTGTTCATGACACATACACCTTAAGGTCCTTGAATATAATATCTTCAAGATTTCTGTTCAGTTTAGTATTGCATTTATAATTGATGCAAATGACTCATAAAACAATGTCTAACAAAGTAGTATGAACAAACATTCAGGAAGCAGTCCTCACACATAGAAGAAGAAAATATTTTATCTGACAGCTGTTTAGAAGCACTTTATATCTCCATTAGAATTCATTTGCTGTGGGTCTTCATGAAGTATTAATCATGGGAGTCTCACAGGAACGTGAAATTTTCAAAATGCCCTCTTGAATTGATTGTGATTATTAATTTCACTGCTAGTGTTTTGTGTTCCATTTCGTTTAATGGAATGTTGACATATAATTCACATAATTGCTTGTTTTAGTGTGCAACTCATGTCACTTCTTGTGTGCACATGTACCTCTCTCCATTGCCTCACTTAAACATAGCATCAGTTGTTTAAGTGATGATTATGGACTTTGGTGATCACATAACTTCTTTCTGATGTTCATCATGGACTTCACTTCCAGCACAGTGCACTTGACTGGTGCCCACTTGATATGTATTAGCATTGTGTCAGTTTAGCTGTTAGACGCTAAGTTGAGCACTTTACTGGCTAGCCAGTGTTACGCGATGACCTGTTTTCCTGCTATTTAAAATGTGTGCGAAAACTACCAGTAACTGATTTTCTGCGTGGCTGCACTTCCCTAGATGGCTTATTCAGCTATGTGTTGACCTTTATTTTAATGTAAATCATCTGTTTGTGAATGAAGCCCTCATTTCAATGTAATTTATAAATTTCTGCAATCAACACCAATGAGACAACATGAATCATTACGCAACCATTGAAGACTGTCATCAACAAAGATTTTCAGTCAATGCTTGATCCAGCATTATTGATTACTGATTTTTAGAGCCTCCACCCAGACTCAGTGCACAAAGTTACATTTCTCTCTGAGTGAATACTCTCCTTTCTTGTTGATCTGTTGGAAGCTGTGCTTTTCCCTGTCTGATGAAGCATGTACTTCATACATGATGGAGCTCCTACCTATTTCATTGCTAATTGCCATTGGCTTCTAAATAACGGATTTTGTGATGAATCGGTAGAAAGATATGGATGAACCCTTGGCTTCTACATTCTCTGGCCCTAAGTCCACTAGACTTTTGTCTGTGTTGGCATTTGAAATCTTGTAAGTTCAAACTCTGACACAAGATACACAATGTCTTCATACACATGTTGTGGAAGCCTGCAAAACCATACATAATATTCCAGGGATAAATCAGTGCCTGTGGAATCCATTGTGACAGTGAGTTGATGCATGCATCAGTGTTAATAATGGAGAGCACTTAGAACATTTCATGTAAGAAAGAGTTTCATGTTGTGTGGTTTTGCAGTCTCTTCCTGTGTGTTGCCCTTGATTAATATATTATGAAGAGTTACAGAAAATAAGTTCTAGCAGGGAAATAAATTCTGTCCATATCCATGTGTACATAGCACAATTAGTGTCTTCTTCTGTATACAAGGAAGGTGACTTGAATGTTTGGCCTTACCATCTTGTTACACACTGTATTATATTGAGGGCATTATAAATAATACTGCTCTCGTTCGTTGCATGTAAACAACAGGAGAAACTGAAATTATGTAATCAACTGGTATAAAAGCCAGTGTTGCATTAATTTGTAATTGTAATTGTACGTTTATATATCCTGTAGATCATACATTGTGTGCAGAGAAGCATATGATGATATAGGACAAGTCAAAAATGGAAATTAGATGATACATAGCTAAATTAATGATTATGACAGTGATCTTATAATGATACAAATGCGCATATAATACATGTGTAATGCCAGGAAACAGAAAAGTGTATAGTTGGACATCTTGTGAAAAATTGAGAATTGCACACTATTTCTAAATAATTTCACATTATTAAGGGAAAGAAACACATAAGCAAATAACATGGAAATTCAAAAAAGTACCCTATACATTTAAAAATCCATTACTAAAGTAAGAGTGTAAAGGTTACACACTTCATTATTAAGGTGTTCGAGTTTACATAAAAAGTACAGAACAGGGACAGAACAAATTTTTATGTTTCAAAATATTCATCTATACTATCACAACACTTTTGCATTAAGTAATTATGGACAGCAATTTTAAATTTTGAAGTGTTTTTTATTGCTTTAATGTTATTAAGTAGCTTATTGTACAGTCTGGTTCCTGTTTGCAGTGGTCCATTCTGTTTTAGTATTATGTATGCATGTTGAACATGTATGTCCTGCTTTCTCCTTGTTTTATACAGATGGATGCTCTGGTTAGTCGATACAAGACATGCAATTTTCTAATAGTTTCCTAACAAATATTGCTACTTGTAAGATATATATAGACATGGTAGTGGAAGGATGTGAAGTTTCTTAAATAAGGGCTCGCGTGAGCTTCTTGCGGTAGCATTTCCTATGGCTCTTACAATTCTCTATTGGCATGTAAAATTTTTGTTGGCAGATGCATTTCCCAAAAAGATTATGCCATATCGCAGTAAAGATTCTGCCTGGGTGAAGTACACATTTTTTAGTGTCTCTTTCAATGTGCAACTGGAAAGAATTTTGATAGAATAACAAATTGTATTCAGTTTATTTCTAATGTATTTTTATGTTGGATCTATCTTAGATCATCTTGGATCCATATTCCAAGAAATTTTGTAGAGCTTACATTTTCAAGGGTTTTGATAAACAACTCTGTCTGGTGTTAGTGGGCATTTGTTTAGCACTGTGTGTAAGTGCATTGTAACTGTTTTTTCTGTGTTTATTACTAAATTGTTTCCAGAAAACTGGTCTGTAATGTGGGTGGTACACTTTTTAATCTCATGCAGTAATTCTTCTCTGGGCTTTCCTTTTATTATCACATTTGTATCATCTGCAAATTTTATGTAATTATGGCATGGACTGGTCGGTTCCAAGTCATTGACAAAGAGTAGGAACAGAATTGGTTCTAGAATGGAGCCTTGTGGTACACTGTACTTAATGCTCTGCTTTTCTGAGCAGTAGGACTTTTATCTTGTTCCCTTCTTGAATAGCAAGCTCAACTACTTGCTCTCTATTTTGGAGATATGATTTGATCCATTCATAGCTTAGCCCCCTAATACCTACAGATTCAAGTTTCTTAAGCAAGATGTAGTGATTGATGACATCAAATGCTTTAGAGAAGTCTAGAAATATGGCTGAGATATGCACTTTGCTGTCTATTGCATTTGCAACACATAAATGAAATACTGATTATGGAGAAGAGTGATTTATTTAAATTGTACAGATCGTTTTATTTCATTTAGATACAGTCACAGAAAATGTTTTTGATAATGACCAATTTCAGTCATATATTGGTCAACTTGAGAATTCATACATATGACAATGCATGTCATGATTGTAATGTACAGAAACTTCCAGTTGAAAATTATGAATTATTAGGAATAAAAGAGAAAAGGTAGAAGCACTGCATTGTTGATATGCACACAAATGAAAGACACAGAGCTTGGCTTGCTTTCAGAATACACTTCCCTTTTATTGCTGTAGGAAAAACATGCACACAAACACACACATATTCACTCGCATGCACTCATCTGTCTACCTACATTTTGGTCAGTTGACTGCCAGCTCTTTACTGGCCCGCAGTAAGTGTACTGAGGTGAAGTGGGTTGAGGGATGAAGAGAGGCAGAGAAGGCAGGGAGAGCATTGAGGGGGAGGTTGTCTAGTGGCTTGTGGGAGAGTGGGAATCTTGTCTGTGGGCTAGATTGGGGTGCAGGTAGGGCAGGCATGTGGCAGATGGCTGGGCACACTATTTTGTACACTAGGGCGTGAGATAACAGCACACAACTAGCTAATGTGGGGACATAAATTGGGTGAAGGTACAGGGGCAGTGGATGATGTAGACAAACACACACACACACACACACACACACACACACACACACACAAACACACACACACACACAAACACTCAGTATTGGGTGGGGATGGTGGCAGCATGTTACCGTAGACTTAGGTGAGATAGGTTACCGGAACGAAGGATGGAATGACTGAACCACGTCCTTTGTCAGGGTTTTGGTTTCTATCTTCATGCCCTGAAATGAAGAACATCCTAACCAAGATACTTCCAACTCTTCCTAAAGTGGTGTTCCGCCGCCCTCCCAGCTTTCACAGCATCCTAGTCCATCCTTAAGGGACTCCCACCCCCAGTCCCCTGCCACAGGGATCGTACCCCAGCAGAAGACGCAAATGTAACACCTGCCTAGTCCACCCACTTAGCACTACCTACTCCAGTCTCGTCACAGGCGTATTCTACCCAAACAGAGGCTGGGCCACCTGTGAAAACAGTCATGTTATATACCAGCTTTGCTGCAACCACTGCACAGCATTTTATGTTGGTATGACAACCGACTAGCTGTCAACTAGAGTGAGTGGCCACTACCAAACTGCCATCTTGATCCTCCCCACCACCACCAGCTCTTCTGAGCTGCACAGATGGGAGCACACAACTAGCTAATGTGGGGACATAAATTGGGTGAAGGTACAGGGGCAGTGGATGATGTAGACAAAAACACACACACAAACACTCAGTATTGGGTGGGGATGGCGGCAGCATGTTACCGTAGACTTAGGTAAGGTAGGTTACTGGAACAAAGGATGGAATGACTGAACCACGTCCTTTGTCAGGGTTTTGGATTCTATCTTCATGCCCTGAAATGAGGAACATCCTAACCACAGCACATCCTTTACTCCCATAACCTTCCTTGCCTAAACCTAAGGCAACTCACAGTCCATCCTTGCCCCCACCTAATTGTGTGTGTGTGTGTGTGTGTGTGTGTGTGTGTGTGTGTGTGTGTGTGACCACATCAGCTAGTTGTGTGCTGTTAACTCACTCGCCCTAATCCATGAAATCACACGTCCAGCCATATGTCCCCTTCCCCTCTACCTGCACCCCTAGCTAGCCCACAGACAGTTCCCCACTTTTGCATTAGCCACTAGACACTCCCCCCAACCACCTCCCTACCTCCTGCCTCTTTCCATCCCTCACCCCACTCCACTCCACTCCACTCCACACCCCCACCTCACACCAGTACTCTCACCATGGGACAGTAAAGAGCTGGCAGTCAATCGAGAACAAGCAGGGAGACAGCCGTGTGCATGTGAGTGATTGAATGTATGTGTGTGTCTGTCTGTGTGTGTGTGTGTGTGTGTGTGTGTGTGTGTGTGTGTGTGTGTGTTTTCTACAGCTAGAAAAAGGAAATGTCATGATTGCTTTATTTTCCAGATGCCTCCTATGAATTCTGAAGATGGCCAATGTATGATTGAAATTGGTCACAATTGAAAATATATTCTATGATTGTGTCTAAAAAAGTAATAATTAGTGTATGATTGAAATAACAATTTGTAAATTTACGTTTCTCTTTGAAATTCCTTGAAGTCTTTCTACATTCAAGTAGGGCATCATGTCTAATTTCATTTATTTATATGTTTAATCTTTATAGTGACCATTGTCGATCAGTAATAACTTCATTTGCTCTACTTTCTTGGTTGTTTCCTTTTTCCGGTGTTATATTTTTCATTCTCCCCATGTCACTGTGCTCTCTCTTCTGTTTGTTTTATCCTATGCCATTGTTTTTTATGCTCTGTTATCTTTCTGCATTAAGGATCATAGTTTGAAAGAAATTTCTTTTAGTTATTCTCCAAGTTGTTCTTTGATGTTGTTTTTTCCCCAGTTCTTTTCTGATTTATCTGATCCGTGCTATCATGACTTCTTTTTTCCAGAACTATAGTAATATTTGTTTTGATTGCCTGCCTTCTTTCTCCTAGTAATGATTCAGCAAAGGAGAAATCATTGCTTTAATGCTACATCCTATATTCTATATTTAGCTTAGTCGTTCTTTTGTGTAAATGTTGTAAGAAATTTCTTTTCTCCAAAAAGCAGAAGCATTGGGTCACCAAAAGGACAGACAAAAAGAAAGAAAACTTGCTAGCTTTGCTTTTGGAGTAATCCTTTTTCGAGCTAGAAACACACACACACACACACACACACACACACACACACACACACACACACATGCCTATGGCCCTGCATGGTGCCAGCTGGACTAACAGTGCCATTGCTGCATTTCGACAGGTGGACTAGGTTGAGGTTGTGGTGGGGATTGTGTCGGGTACGGTTGATAGGGGAAGAGAGGGCCAGGTGGCAGGAAGAAGAAATTCAAAGCGGTGTTTGGTGGCCCAGAGGGAGGCAGCCAGTTAGCCTGCTATGAATTCGGGAAGAAGGGGTGGCAAAGGTGTGGCACCCCATCCCATTTCGTGACCCCAGGTCACCGTCAGCATGCACCTCTCCCTACCAGTTTTGACAACTGTGCGTCGTGTGCCCAGCCATGTACCTGACACTCCTCCTCCCCACATTCCTAGTTGGCAAACTTGTTGGCTCTCTCCAAATCAATGGCCACCCAACCCCAATCCCTCTCCCTGTAACCCACTTCTCTTCCCTCTACTCACCCCACCTGACATAACCTGTACCACAGCCTAGTCTACATGCTGAAATGCAGCAATGGCACTGTTCACCCAGTCTGGGGCATAGGCATTTATATCTGTGCATGTGTGTATTTTACTCTAAATCAAAAAAGCATTTCTCCAAAATCTAAGAGTTCCATTTCTTTCTTTATGAGTCTTTCAATGGCTTAACACTTCTGCTTTCCAGTGAGTGTTCTCCTTTAATCCAAAAATGTTTAGCACTTTTTTTCATTGTTTAACATTTTCCAACTCTCTTTGGTTGTTCCTGAAACCATTATTTTTCTAATGATTCATCTTTCAAATATCTCTAGTCTATCCATCTTGTGAAATAATGTTAACCACTGGCATGCATATAAACATTTAGGCCTTCCCACTCTAGTACTGTTTTTTAGTCTTGTATTTATAGAAATGTACCTTTCATCCTGCACAGTTTTAGCTAAACTGTAAGCTCTTTCCTGCCTGAGTCTATTACAGATCTTTCTTATTCATTCCATTTTATGAAGTCTCCAAGATACTTAAATTTACAAACCCATTCTATTTTTCTTCTCTGTCTTTTTGAATGATTTGATGGATTACTGGTGACTATGATTTGATGGATTGCTGGTGACTGACTTGAATTAAGTTTTCCCAGCTGAAATTATGTGACCACTTCTGTTTCCATTTTAACCTAAAAGATGTTTTTAAGTAATTGCTTCTATTAGATTTGCTGAAAGTGCTCAAAGGCCATTTGTAAATGTTGGGCATTTGACTTCTATTCCACATAATGTAATCCTTAGAATTATTGGTTTTCTTGTGTCATAGCCTGACACAAATTCATGTGGAAACCAAGATCAACATGAAGCCTTGACTGAAAAAGGGAGCTAACTGTGGGACCAAATGTAATATGAGCTCATAGCAGTGTCAATGAATTAAGCAAGAATCATCTTAAATGGCAACACACATTTACTCAGAATTCCAAGTACAGCTCATGTCAAATTCATTCTTCTGTGCCACATTTTCCCAAATACCTGTCTAGACAGATACATTCTTCTATATTACAATATTATGAACTTAGGTAATTATCAAGTGGTTATAGCTATGATCAATATAAATGTCAAAGCTATATATGCCAGTGACAAAACACCATTCATGTTTCACAATAAAATCCATAAAAATTCTGTGTTACAAAGTAACTAAAAATTACTCATGTGCTAAAAACACAGCATTTGCCAACATTAATAAAATGAATAATAAGGATGTGAGCCTCTAGTATAAAAGACACCACTTCATTATGAGAACAAATCATAAAACCAGTAGATAAATACAATCTTCTTAACTAATTTCACTGATGTGTAATGGGTGTGGTTAAGACTCTTGAAACTAGATTTATGCTTACTGTGCATGCCAAAAGTGAACACCATACTGGTTAAAAAAAATAATGAGAATCAGCTTCAAAGTATTTACATCATTTCCAAGACCTACATTTAAGATGTATGCAGGTGTCTTTATTCAAAGCCTTTGATAGCATAGACAAGTATACTCTTAGATGTTAAGCTTAAGGTAAAGGGAAAAATGAGGATTATCACACTTTATTAACAGTGGTAAAGAAACAGACACATATTTATTATCAACTAGAAAATAAATTCAAATGCTACACAGTCATGAATGTACATACAATAACATGTGGCAGCTACAAAAGTTCTCATACTAAATGGTTTTATAAATTGTTATAAAATGTCATGTATTGTATTACTGAAAGAATTGGATGTAAAATGTGGGGCTCATTCAGATGTTATATCACAATGAACCCACACAATGCAAATAGCCTTGACTGTGTAATTGCATTGGTTGTTTACCATGTGTGCTGTCTTTCTGCACTTGCCTTTGGGTTCCACAGCAGCGCAGACATACCCTCATAGTGTATATATGCAGACTGAAATGACAAATGGAAATTTTTACCAAGGCTGTGCTCGCTAGGTGGATGGACTAACCACTACGCCACAGAGGCTTTGCGCAACTGAATGGGTAGTGATAATCTGTGGAGTTATGCAAAGCAACTGTGCCAAGGTGACACAGTGGTTAGCACATATGCCTAGTGAGCATGAGAGCCGTGCTTGAATTCCAGCTTTGGTACAAATTTATCATTTTATACCCACATAGGGTTTTAACTGTCATGCACAGCAATCTATGACTGCTTTAATGCCTTGAAAATGACAGGATGTTCACCTGATGAAAAGTCTGTGATGTTGAGGACATTTCTCCTCTGTTTTCCTACAAGTTTTTTGAATGTTCCACTCATTGCTGTGAAATTTGCTTTGCATTTACTTTTGGTAACAGTCAACAAGTATGGCATCCTCTTGCACAGTGTTTCTTGATAGTTCAATCCAGATGTAGAATGTACTCTTTATTCTGATATGACTGTGGTGTCAGCTGTTCCATACATCTTTTAAGACAGTTGCTCAATGCCATGTTGAACAGTGCATGTGTGTTTCCTCCCTGTGGCTGTAGTTTTTAAACATGCTTCAGGTGAACCGTCGTGAGGAGAAAAGTTACCATGTTGAGTAGACCCACTCATTTCTTAATCATTGAAAATGAACCAGTGGATTGCGTATAAACTGTTACCAACTTTGGATAAATTTCAGTGTGTGATAAATCATTCAAAAATAAGAATTTTATGATTACTTGATATTTTAATATATTCACTGAATGAAACAGGTACAACATGACTATTTTAGAAAGCTGTATATACGAAACTATTCTGAGAATAAAGTTGACACTTAACTTGCTTTATTGTACAGCATGTGCTAACATAACAAAAACAAAATTTCATTGATATCAATACCATCTTTTTTCCAAGCTTACAACTTTTTGTGTTCTGCTGTTTTGTGGGATCTACGGTTACACATTCTGAAGCTGATACTACAGTTATTATTAAGTTCATTAAGCAGCAGTGCTAGTACTACTACTGCTAGGAATAGTAGTAGTAGTAGTAGTAGTAGTAGTAATGTTAGCTATTGACACAATTGCAACTGACTACACAATGGTTTTACTATGAGCAATGTTCATTTTTCATAAGAATCATGAAAACAAGATAAGAGAAATAAGAGTTTGTATGGATGTGAATAGACAGTTCTTTTCCTCTCACTCTTATTTGTGATGAAACAGCAAAGATACTGACTAGTAGTGGCACAAGGAACCCTCTTCGATGCACCATATGTGTTAACAACAGGAAAAGTAATGGGAATAATAGTAATAACTACAACAGCAACAAAAGTAGTAGTAGTAGTAGTAGTAGCAGCAGCAGCAGCAGCAGCAGCAGCAGCAGCAGTAGCAGAAGTAGAAGAAGAAATGTTCATCTCCTGCAGCTTCCTTTCCTGTTGGTGGCTTGTTGATATGGGATGCCATTTGTACATATGGTCTGTACTCTGAACTTTGGGAACCACAGATTAATTACAACATCCTTTAAAATATCAACAGACACAGAGTGGTGACAATGATTGATCCTGCACGTGAATTTTGTTTATTTGGGAAATGAAGGATGAAAGCGTGTGAGAGGTAAACATGATACTGGTGAAGAATGTGTGATGAAACTAATGTATGCTGCACAAAGGTAGTGAAAATTGTTTCAAAGGAAAATTCAATTAATAAAACTAATAAATTGAGACTGTATTGCTGTCAGTATGTACCTAGAGGAGATGAGATTTGTACTACTGCTGAAAAGATACATATAAAAGTAAAACTGACACACTTTCTAGCTTTCAGAACCAAAACTTCCTTCCTTGGGTAGGTAAGAGGGATGGTTTGGGGAAGGTTAAAAAGGAAGGTCAGGTCGCTCAAACCTTATGATGAGAGGGACCCATCTGTAGTAAGGACAAGGGTAAACAAAGATCTATTAATCCTGAAAGTGTGTACATCATCTGTACTTCACATCTCATTTCTGTAGGTAAGTAATGGCCAGCCATTCTGTTTCATAATGATTGTAAAAAGACACAGACTTCATCCATCAGAGAAACCCATTGCATTTGAGTGCGGGAGAATCTAGACCTACATTTACATACATACCCTGCAAGCCATCATATGATGCATGGCAGAAGGTATTTTGTACCACTGCTAGTCACTATCTTTCCTGCTGCACTTACAAAGGGTGTGACAGCAAAAGAACTGGCTATACACAACCGTACAAGCCCTTATGTCTCTTATCTTGTCTTCGTGGTCTTTATGCAAAATCAATGTTGCTGGTAGCAGAATTGTTGTCTAGTCAGTTGCAAATGCCAGTTCTCTAAATTTTCTCTATAGTGTTTCACAAAAAGTTCTTTGTCTTCTCTCCAGGGCTTCCGATTTGAGTTCATGAGGCATCTCCATAATTAATTTATGTTTATTGAACCTACAGATAACAAATCAAACAGCACACTTCTGAATTGCTTCAAGTCTTCTTTTAATCCAACCTGAAAAGGATTCCACACACTCAAGCAAAACTCATGAATGGGTCACACAGGTGTTCTGTATACGCTCTCCTTTAAAGTTGAGCTACATTTTGTTATAATTTTCCTAATAAACTGAAGCTGACAGTTTGGTTTTGTCTACCACCTTGTTCCATTTCACACCACTTTGCAAAGTTGCACCTGGGTATCAAATGGACATGAAGTTGTTAAACAGTGCACTAGTAATACTCTGTTTGAACATTACAGGTTTGTTTTCCCTACTCATTTGCATTAACTTACATTTTTCTATGTTTAGAACAGGCTGCCAGTCTTCACACCAAATAGAAATTCTAAGTCATCCAGTATCCTTCCACAGCCATTCAATGACAATACTTTCTTGTATACTACAATGTCATCAGCAGTCAGTCAGGGACTGCTGCTCACCCAGTCTGTCTGATCGTTTATCTATATAGGGAACAAGAGCAGTCCTACTACAAGTTCATCGCACACGCCTGATGATACCCCTCTATTTGATGATCAGTCACCATCCAGGAGAGCATACTGGATTTTGTTGCTTAAGAATTCTCTGAGCCACTCATGTATCCATATGCTCAGATGTTGATTAACAGTCTGCAGTGGGGCACAGTGTCAAATACTTTCCAGAGATCTGGGAATATGGAATCTTCCTGTTGCCCCTGAGCCACTGTTCATAGGATATTGTGTGAGAAAATGGCAAGCTGAATTTTGCACAAATATTGCCTTCTAAATCTGTGCTGGTTCGTGGACAAAAGCTTTTCTGTCTCAAGGAAATTTATTATATTCAAACTTGGAATATCTTCTTCTGTCTTCTATTGCTACACAAGACTGGTCGATGAGTGACTGAATAGAAGCCTTTGACCTGCTTAGTGATTTACATAGGACCAGAATAGTCTCAACATTTTGCTAAGATATTTTGCTGAGATATGATGGTGGAGGTTGTTGTTTGTTTCATGCATTGATTTTTTTATAGATGCATTAATCTCTCTGTTGACACTGCCATATTCCTTTTGTGAAACAAGAGTGCAACAATATCTATTTCCATAGAATTTTCTGAACCCTTTTTCTTATTAAACCTTAGTGGGTCTTTTCCACCCTTTATCTGCTTACTCTGCACACAATCCTCCAATGCACAATTTCCAAACAGTTTAAACTTTGACCATAATTGCTCTACACTCAACACATTGAAACTAAATGATGTCCATTCATTGTCCAAATAGGAAGCTGACAACTGCTTATCTTCATTTTCCAGTGTGCTTCTAGCCTTCTTGATGAATTTTTTAACTTCAGTAATCATTGTCACTATGAGGACATCATGAACACTAATCCCTGTCTGTATAGTGGCACTGTCAGTAAGGTGAGGCCTGTTTGTAGTTATGAGGTCTAAAATATTTTCCACTGGTTTGAGTTGTCAAACTAACTGCTCAAGACAGTTTTCAGAAAATGCGTTCAGGACTATTTCATAAGACTGTCTGTCTTACCAACAACAACAGTTCCATAGATATCCCTGTTTGTACTCTGTAATTTAAAGATAATATTGCATGATCAGGGTACTTCCATGTGGCTGAGTATGGATTCTGTGTCTCTTACAGTGGAACTGGTGGTTGATAATGTGGTTGGAGAATAAAGACACAGGAAATAACAGAGACATAAAAAGAAACCTGAAGGTAAAAAATACAAACACTGATAAAATGAAAGTAAGGAAAGAAGGCAAAAGATGCAGATAGAGAGGGAGAAGGAAATTTTATGCTATTGGGATGTGCCTTGTAATTCCTATGACTTGTCTGTGCTTTGTATCAGTCACTAGTCCAAGAATATTGACTTTCAAATAAATGCAGACCAGTGATAGATGAAAAAATGTCAGGAATGGAATCTAGTGCTTTTGGTTGTTTGAGGCCTCTTTTATAGTTCCTCCATGGTTAAGGTCCTTTCTAAATATTATCACAATGAAAATTCTCTGCTAGGCTTTATTTATTTTTTGATACAATTTAATTACTTCTCATCAAATCCATTTCTTCATAGCTCATGAACTAGTGTAATGAGTTTCCAGTTGTACAGGATCTACCAAAAAGTCTTGCTGTTTACATGTGTGCTGAAAGTGTGATAAATATACGAAACTGTTGTCATAATGTTTTTGAACTAACCATTTTTTATATGCAATAGGAAAATAAATCGGTAAGAATCACCATGGACAGCACACAGCCAATTCACGTGATGTGTAAGTTCCCTTCATGTAGTAGGGAAACATCATATTTGTTCATGAAATGTATTCACAGCTGTGAATACAAACAACCATCGGCTGTATAAAGGGATGACAACAATGAATATTTGTGCCAGATCGGGACTCAAACCCAGATTTCCTGCTTTAGCACAATTGGTCACCTTAACCACTTTGGCTATCCATACATGACCCATGACCAGACCCAAACTTCTGAATGAACATTGCATGGATAGCCAAAGTGGTTAAGGTGACCTCTCATGTAAAGTGGGAAGTTCAGGTTGAAGCCTAGTCTGGCACAAATTGTCATTGTCATCATTCTTTATACAGCCGATGGTTGTTCATATTTGCAACTGTGAATACATTTCATGTATTTCTTTACGGCTGTAGTCACAACAGCGCCTGTTCCTTTAGACATGCATGCATGTCTAAAGGAACACTGCATCATTCTTCTTAACAACACAGGCAGTGCAATATCATATCATATATGAGAAGTGATGCAATGATTTAGGTTATCTTTCATTTCAGAGTTTCAATCCTTTGTACATTTCAAAGGGCATTAGTTGTTTTGTTTAATACCCATTGACATATGATTTTTTAATTTGTTACATTGTTAAAGTGAGACTGAATGTTCACTTTTGGATTGTCTTTGGTGCTCTGTATCATCTCAAGAGGGCACGCTGGTCCCCAAAATTTATACATTACATCAAATCACTCACCATTGACATAAAAGATTGCTTTGTCAGTGGAAAGAATGTGTTCAAAATAACCGTAATTGTCTTCAATATCTGAGGGCAGTTCAACTGTAAAGTGTGGCATAATTGGACAATAACACATAAACACTTTTCACAAAATGGTAATGATTTAGGTTATCTTTCATTTCAGAGTTTCAATCCTTTGTACATATCAAAGGGCATTAGTTGTTTTGTTTAATACCCATTGACATATGATTTTTTAATTTGTTACATTGTTAAAGTGAGACTGAATGTTCACTTTTGGATTGTCTTTGGTGCTCTGTATCATCTCAAGAGGGCACGCTGGTCCCCAAAATTTATACATTACATCAAATCACTCACCATTGACATAAAAGATTGCTTTGTCAGTGGAAAGAATGTGTTCAAAATAACCGTAATTGTCTTCAATATCTGAGGGCAGTTCAACTGTAAAGTGTGGCATAATTGGACAATAATACATAAACACTTTTCACGAAATGGGTAAGAAATAATAAAATAAATAATAAATGTTCAAGTAATATAATGTGTAGAATTTCTTGGAGCCTTTTTTCATCACTGATGAAAATGTGTGGAAGAATAACCAGTAGAATTTCACAAAACTGTCTCAGTTAAAGGGTACAAAAAAGGCAGTAGTAGGTATTACTGGACAAATCACAGAACTTGTGTAAAATCAAGAATATTCAAGGCAGTGCAATAGAATGAAATAAATTGGCCTCTTTAATCATGAAGGGACATTTTAAACAAACATTTGAATAGCTGATGCAACATGTAAAATTTAATAAATATTCTGAGAGGGTATGACATCTAATGCTTGATATGCATCTTCTCCAGGGTCAAGTTGTAAGCTGTTGCTGTCCTGTCTTAGGAAATGTTGCTGTTGTTGTTGTTGTGGTCTTTAGTCCTGAGACTGGCTTGATGCAGCTCTCCATGCAACTCTATTCTGTGCAAGCTTCTTCATCTCCCAGTACTTACTGCAACCTACTTCCTTCTGAATCTGCTTAGTGTATTCATCTCTTGGTCTCCCTCTACAATTTTTACCCTCCACGCTGCTCTCCAATCCTAAATTTGTGATCCTTTGATGCCTCAGAACATGTCCTACCAACTGGTCCGTTCTTCTTGTCAAGTTGTGCCACAAACTCCTCTTCTCCCCAATTCTATTCAATACCTCCTCATTAGTTATGTGATCTACCCGTCTAATTTTCTGCTTTCTTCTGTAGCACCACATTTCGAAAGCTTCTGTTCTCTTCTTGTCCAAACTGTTTATCATCCATCTTTCACTTCCATACATGGCTACACTCCATACAAATACTTTCAGAAACGACTTCCTAACACTTAAATCTATACTCGATGTTAACAAATTTCTCTTCTTCAGAAACGCTTTCCTTGCCATTGCCAGTCTACATTTTATGTGCTCTCTACTTCAATCATCATCAGTTATTTTGCTCCTCAAATAGCAAAACTCATTTACTACTTTAAGTGTCTCATTTCCTAATCTAATTCCCTCAGCATCACCCGACTTAATTCGGCTACATTCCATTATTCTCGTTTTGCTTTTGATGATGTTCATCTTTCAAGACACTGTCCATTCCGTTCAACTGCTCTTCCATGTCCTTTGCTGTCTCTGACAGAATTACAATGTCATTGGCGAACCTCAAAGTTTTTATTTATTCTCCATGGATTTTAATACCCACTCCAAGTTTTTCTTTTGTTTCCTTTACTGCTTGCTCACTATACAGATTGAATAACATGGGGAGAGGCTACAACCCTGTCTCACTCCCTTCCCAACCACTGCTTCCCTTTCATGCCCCCTCAGCTCTTATAACTGCCATCTGGTTTCTGTACAAATTGTAAATAGCCTTTCGCTCCCTGTATTTTACCCATGACACATTTAGAATTTGAAAGTGACTATTCCAGTCAACATTGTCAAAAGCTTTCTCTAAGTCTACAAATGCTAGAAACATAGGTTTGCCTTTCTTTAATCTTTCTTCTAAGATAAGTCGTAAGGTTAGTATTGCCTCACGTGTTCCAACATTTCTACGGAATCCAAACTGATCTTCCCCGGGGTCATCTTCTACCAGCTTTTCCATTCGTCTGTAAAGAATTCGTGTTAGTATTTTGCAGCTGTGTCTTATTAAACTGATAGTTTGGTAATTTTCACATCTGTCAACACCTGCTCTCTTTGGGATTGGAATTATTATATTCCTCTTGAAGTCTGAGGGTATTTCACCTGTCTCATACATCTTGCTCACCAGATGGTAGAGTTTTGTAGGGACTGGCTCTCCCATGGCTGTCAGTAGTTCTAATGGAATGTTGTCTACTCCCGGGGCCTTGTTTCAACTCAGGTCTTTCAGTGCTCTGTCAAACTCTTCACGCCGTATTGTATCTCCCATTTCATCTTCATCTGCATCCTCTTCCATTTCCATAATATTGTCCTCAAGTAAATTGCCCTTGTATAGACCCTCTATATACTCCTTCCACCTTTCTGCTTTCCCTTCTTTGCTTACAACCGGGTTTCCATCTGAGCTGTTGATATTCATACAAGTGGTTCTCTTTTCTCCAAAGGTCTCTTTAATTTTCCTATAGGCAGTATCTATCTTACCCCTAGCGATAAGCCTCTACATCCTTACATTTGTCCTCTAGCCATCCCTGCTTAGCCATTTTGCACTTCCTGTCTATCTCATTTTTGAGATGTTTGTATTCCTTTTTGCCTGCTTCATTTACTGCATTTTTATATTTTCTCCTTTCATCAGTTAAATTCAATATTTCTTCTGTTACCCAAGGATTTCTACTAGCCCTCGTTTTTTTACCTACTTGATGTAGTGCTGCCTTCACTACTTCATCCCTCAGTGCTACCCTTTCTTCTTCTACTGTATTTCTTTCCCACATTCCTGTCAATTGTTCCCTTATGCTCTCTCTGAAACTCTGTACAACCTCTGGTTTAGTTATTTTATCCAGGTCACATCTCCTTAATTTCCCACCTTTCTTCAGTTTTAATCTGCAGTTCACGTGGTCAGGGTCCACATCTGTCCCTGGAAATGTCTTACAACTTAAAACCTGGTTCCTAAATCTCTGTCTTACCATTATATAATCTATCTGATACCTTCTAGTATCTCCAGGATTCTTCCATGTATACAACCTCCTTTTATCATTCTTGAACCAAGTGTTAACTGTGATTAAGTTATTCTCTGTGCAAAATTCTACCAGACGGCTTCCTCTTTCATTTCTTACCGCCAATCCATATTCACCTACTACGTTTCCTTCTCTCCCTTTTCCTACTCTCGAATTCCAGACACCCATGACTATTAAATTTTCGTCTCCCTTCACTACCTGAATAATTTCTTTTATCTCATCATACATTTCATCAGTGTCTTCATCATCTGCAGAGCTAGTTGTCATGTAAACTTGTAGTACTGTAGTAGGCGTGGACTTCATGTCTGTCTTGGCCACAATAATGCATTCACTATGCTGTTTGTAGTAGCTTATCCGCACTCCTATTTTTCTATTCATTATTAAACCTACTCCTGCATTACCCCTATTTGATTTTGTGTTTGTAAACCTGTATTAACCTGACCAAAAGTCTTGTTCCTCCTGCCACCGAACTTCACTAATTCCCACTATATCTAACTTTAACCTATCCATTTCCCTTTAAATTTTCTAACCTACTTGCCTGATTAAGGGATCTGACATTCCATGCTCTGATTCGTAGAACACCAGTTTTCTTTCTCCTGATAACGGCGTCCTCTTAAGTAGTCCCTGCCCAGAGATCGAAATGGGGAACTATTTTACCTCCAAAATATTTTACCCAAGAGGACGCCATCATCATTTAACCATACAGTAAAGCAGCATGTCCTTGGGAAAAATTACAGCTCTAGTTTCCCTTTGCTTTCAGCCGTTCGCAGTACCACCACAGCAAGGCCGTTTTGGTTAGTGTTACAAGACCAGATCAGTCAATCATGCAGACTTTTGCCCCTGCAACTACTGAAAAGGCTGTTGCCCCTCTTCAGGAACCACATGTTTGTCTGGCCTCTCAACAGATACCCCTCCGTCTTGGTTGCACCTACGGTACGGCCATCTGTATCGCTGAGGCACACAAGCCTCCCCACCAACGGCAAGGTCCATGGTTCATGGGAAATAATATTTCCATATTGTGCCCAAATGTGATCAAAGGCAAGGGTTTTCAGTAAGCAATGCCATTTGCATGTGCATTAGAGAAACAGTGAAGCAAAGGGCCAGTAGACAGATGTATCTATTGGGAGCTGCATCCACCAATGGACAATGGGATACATTGCAAATTGCCAAAGGTACATTTATGTGAGATTTCCAAACAGATGCTCTCTGTCAGAGTATACATCACTACTCAGTGACAAGTGCAGTAGGCATTTATTGTAACTTTCAGAGCCTCAGATAGAATGAGGAGCAGAAAATGTGCAGCACACCTCAACTGAGGTCAAGAAACCTAGGAATGTACCAAGTGTTAGGAAGAAGAAAGTGCTCCTGCTAGGTAGTAGCCATGGGCGAGGTGTAGGCCCTCTGTTACAGGAAAGTTTAGGGGCAGCATACCAGGCCACCAGTATCTTCAAGCCAAATGCAGGGCTAAGTCATGTGATAGAAGACTTAGGATCTTTATGTAATGACTTTACAGAAGAGGGCCATGTACTGATAGTAGGTGGGGCGGGAAACAGTTTGGACAGGGATGGGGTATATGACCCAGATGGTGACCTGGACAAGGTAGCTTCCCTGACACATGGCACTAACGTACACTTTGTTGAGCTGTTCCAGTGTCATGATCAACCACACCTTGATGGAGCAGTGAGGCGAATCAATGTGGGGTTAGGGATGGCTCTGAGGGCAGCCAACTTTGTCATGTTTCTCTGGTGCCCATTGGGACTATCAAGAGATGGGGTTTCACTAGGTATGGCCTACACCTAAACAGGACTGGGAAGGCAAGATTGGTACAGCTGATTAATGAAAGTATAGGGGGTGGATCTCGAACCACATGTGGTCAAATACCTATTGTCATGGGTAGGAAAAGTAAGTCTTTTTTAGGGTAAATCCAGACAACAGATTCCCCTGCCTAAAGGTTATCTCCAGCAGTTTAAAAATACTGAAACTATCACTCACAAGACAGATTTTAACACTCCAAATATTACACATACCATATGTCACAAAGAAAAACAAACCATCGGAAAGAGTAACATGGGGCATATCACAAACATAACAGTCCTCCATCAAAACATGCTATCAATAAAAAATAAAATACAACTATTAGAAGCTGAGCTCCAATCTTTCAACTGCACAGTACAGTAGTTTGTGTTATTGAGCACAGGTGTAGACACACAGAAATCCAGCATGTAGTATTTTCATTCTATGAAAGGGCAAACTCTTACTGCAGAACTGCTTCAAGGGGTGGAGGATCATGCATTTATATCAGAAAAGGAACACAGTTCAAATCAAGACATGAGCTCAGTACAGTAAGTGAAGACAAAAACTTTGAAATATCAGCTATTGAAATAACAGGGCTTGATATCACCAAGAAATTAATCATTTTGTGTGTATATAGATCTCCCAGTGTTGGTGTGGACATTTTTTTCAATAAATAACAGAAGTTCTATATAAAGTCTCAAGTACAAAGGTCAACATAGTTCTGTGTGGGGACAGCCACGTGGAGTGGCAGCGCGGTTTGAGGCCCCATGTCACGGATTGTGTGGCCCTCCCGCAGGAGGTTCGAGTCCTCCCTCGGGCATGGGGGTGTGTGTTGTTCTTAGCATAAGTTAGTTTAAGTAATGTGTAAGTCTAGGGACCGATGACCTCAGCAGTTTGGTCCCTTAGGAATTCACACACATTTGAACATTTGTGTGTGGGGACATTAATATCAACACTAATGTCATAAATGAAACCACCAGCACCCTTATAAATATCCTTCAGAGTTTTGGTATGTCCCTTTTGGTCAGTAATGCAACAAGGGTACTGCAATCACTGCATCAGTAATTAACCATGTAGCCACAAATGTGGACAGGAAAAAAGTGATGTAGCTATAAAAGATCGTGGACTATCAGACCATCTCTGTCAAATAACAACAGTAAAATGAGGCATCGGATCATTCCCTAAACTACAAGCCTACAAACAATATCCACCAGAAATCAAAATACAAGATTTTTCAAAAGAACTAGCAAAACAAAACTGGGATGAAGTGAACCAATGTGAATATGAAAGTCTCTAAATTCTCCACATTATTTAAATTGAACTTTGAAAAGGTGTTTCCAAAGGTATGCATGTCTGTATCAACATCTCACAAAAACAGATGGATAACAGCAGGTATTAAGAAGTCCTCCCAAACACTTAAATACCTCAGTTTCATGAAAAAGAATCACCATGATCCAGAATTCTTAAATTTCTATCATAGACACAAAAAGATCTATAAGAAGGTGCTGATTGATGCAAAAAAGTCACTTAATGAAAAAATAATATACAATGCAGAAAATAAAAGTAAAGCCGTCTGGGATCTTATAAAAAAGGAAGCAGGGAGAGGCAAAGAAACGCAGAATAACATACTGCTAAGGGAGGAGGATAAGGTAATAAATGATCCACAACACTTAGCAAACTATGTAAATGAGCATTTTTCAAGTATTGCAGAGAAGTTACAGCAAAAATTCCCCAAAACAAATATAACACCTGTCAATAATGTTGCACCAAATCCAATGATGCTACTTCCAACTGGAATGTTGACTAGAATACTCTCTTTCAAATTCTAAATGTGTCATGGGTAAAATACAGGGAGCGAAAGGCTATTTACAATTTGTACAGAAACCAGATGGCAGTTATAATAGTCGAGGGGCGTGAAAGGGAAGCAGTGGTTGGGAAGGGAGTGAGACAGGGTTGTAGCCTCTCCCCGATGTTATTCAATCTGTATATTGAGCAAGCAGTAAAGGAAACAAAAGAAAAATTCGGAGTAGGTATTAAAATCCAGGGAGAAGAAATAAAAACTTTGAGGTTCGCCGATGACATTGTAATTCTGTCAGAGACAGCAAAGGACGTGGAAGAGCAGTTGAACGGAATGGACAATGTCTTGAAAGGAGGATATAAGATGAACATCAACAAAAGCAAAACGAGAATAATGGAATGTAGCCGAATTAAGTCGGGTGATGCTGAGGGAATTAGATTAGGAAATGAGACACTTAAAGTAGTAAATGAGTTTTGCTATTTGGGGAGCAAAATAACTGATGATGGTCAAAGTAGAGAGCATATAAAATGTAGACTGGCAATGGCAAGGAAAGCGTTTCTGAAGAAAAGAAATTTGTTAACATCGAGTATAGATTTAAGTGTCAGGAAGTCGTTTCTGAAAGTATTTGTGTGGAGTGTAGCCATGTATGGAAGTGAAACATGGATGATAAATAGTTTAGACAAGAAGAAAATAGAACCTTTTGAAATGTGGTGATACAGAAGAATGCTGAAGATTAGACAGGTAGATCACATAACTAATGAGGAGGTATTGAATAGAATTATGGAGAAGAGGAGTTTGTGGCACAACTTGACAAGAAGAAGGGACCGGTTGGTAGGACATGTTCTGAGGCATCAAGGGATCACAAATTTAGGATTGGAGGGCAGCGTGGAGGGTAAAAATTGTAGAGGGAGACCAAGAGATGAATACACTAAGCAGATACAGAAGGATGTAGGTTGCAGTAAGTACTGGGAGATGAAGAAGCTTGTACAGAATAGAGTTGCATGGAGAGCTACATCAAACCAGTCTTAGGACTGAAGACCAAAACAACAACAACAACAACAACTTCCAACCACAGAGAATGAAGTCAGTAAAACTGTTCAAAAACTAAAAAATAAAAAGTAAGTAGGCTTAGATGAAGTACCAATGTGTGTACTGAAACAATGCATAGAGGCTATACAAGGCCCCCTAACAAATATAATAAATGAATCCCTCACATCAGGGACATTTCCAGATCAGTTAAAACAGGCAAGAGTTGTACCTTTACGTAAGAAATGTGATGCAGAAGACATAGAAAATTATCAGCCCATTTCCCTGCTGTCACCATTCTCTAAAATAATAGAAGCAATTATGAAAGACAGTTTCATGAATTAGCTGAATAAATACAATATTTTAAGTTTCCAAAGTGGCACAAATATGGAGTCAGCCATAGTAGAATTCTCAAAAGTTGAAGGCCCTGTTCTTCCTTTACACTGTACATTTATAAGGCCTCTGACCAGGAAATGATCACTCCCATCTTGACAAAGATTAGTGTGTCACAGGCATATTTTTGGATCTGTCTAAGGCCTTTGATACAGTCGACCACAAGGTTATATTAAATAAATTAGAAGCATTAGGAATGTGAGGGGTAGGTAAGGACTGGTTCGATCATACCTAGCAGATAGGGTACAAAGAGTAGAAATAACGCATACTTCAAGTTGATCAAAGCATTTAGTAAAACACTTATCAGAACTATAATACATTAATATAGGGGTTCCGCAAGGTAGCATATTAGGACCAATACTATTCCTGATATACATCAATGACTTTCCCAGTAGTGTTACTTATGGTATGGCAAAACTATAGGCCTATATCTCTGACATCAATCTGTTGTAGAATTTTAGAACTTTTTTTTTTTTTTTTTTTTTTTTTTTGCTCAATATCATGTCATTTCTGGAAACCCAGAATCTACTCTGTAGGGATCAACATGGATTCCAGAAACAGTGATCGTGTGAGACCCAACTCGCTTTATTTGTTCATGAGACCCTGATAATGTTAGATACAGGCTCCCAGGTAGATGCCATTTTCCTTGACTTCCGGAAGGCGTTCGATACAGTTCCGCACTGTTGCCTGATATACAAAGTAAGAGCCTACGGAATATTAGACCAGCTGTGTGGCTGGATTGAAGAGTTTTTGGCAAACAGAACGCAGCATATTGTTCTCAATGGAGAGACGTCTACAGACATTAAAGTAACCTCTGGCGTGCCACAGGGGAGTGTTATGGGACCATTGCTTTTCACAATATATATAAATGACCTAGTAAATAGTGTCGGAAGTTCCATGTGGCTTTTTGCGGATGATGCTGTAGTATACAGAGAAGTTGCAGCATTAGAAAATTGCAGCAAAATGCAGGAAGATCTGCAGTGGATAGGCGCTTGGTGCAGGGAGTAGCTGACCCTTAACATAGACAAATGTAATGTATTGCGAATACATAGAAAGAATTTATTGTATGACTATATGATAGCGGAACAAAGACTAGTAGCAGTTACTTCTGTAAAATATCTGGGAGTATGCATACGGAACGATTTGAAGTGGAGTGATCATATAAAATTAATTGTTGATAAGGCGGGTACCAGGTTGAGATTCATTGGGAGAGTGCTTAGAAAATGTAGTCCATCAACAAAGGAGGTGGCTTACAAGACACTTGTTCGACCTATACTTGAGTATTCCTCATCAGTGTGTGATCCGTTCCAGGTCAGGTTGACAAAGGAGATAGAGAAGATCCAAAGAAGAGCGGCACTTTTCATCACAGGGTTATTTGGTAAGCGTGATAGTGTTACGGAGATGTTTAGCAAACTCAAGTGGCAGACTCTGCAAGAGAGGCTCTCTGTGTCGCAGTGTAGCATGCTGTCCAGATTTCGAGAGGGTGCGTTTCTGGATGAGGTATCGAATATATTGCTTCCCCCTACATGTACCTCCCGAGGAGATCACAAATGTAAAATTAGAGGGCTTTGAGCGCACGGAGGCTTTGCGGCAGTCGTTCTTCCCGCGAACCATAGGCGACTGGAATAGGAAAGGGAGATAATGCAGTGGCACTTAAAGTGCCCTCTGCCACACACCGTTGCATGGCTTGCGGAGTATAAATGTAGATGTAGATGTAGATGGTGAAAAATTCTTTTCACTGATGGCAGCAACATTATAGTCACTGAGACGACAAGAGAACTCCTTGCAAAGAAAGCAAATGACACTCTCAAGGAGGTTTACGACTGGTCAGTAAGCAATAAAGTGTCATTGAACATAAAGAAAACTAATGTCATGAATTTCAGTTTGAAGAGGAAAAATGACATTGTTAAATTAAATGTATATGGCACCTCTATAGATTGTGTAACAAATGCAAAATTTCTAGGAATGAATATTGATTCTCAGTTGAAGTGGTGTGAACAAACAAAAGTACTTGCAAACAGAATGTCATCAGCATATTATGCCCTTAGAACCTATCATCGGTATGTAACATGCAGTGTCTTTTAGTTACATTCTGTTCATATGTACACTCAGTTCTTAGCCATGGCATTCTTTTTGGGGGAACAAATGCACAAAATATGAACAAAATTTTCAAACTCCAGAAAAGAGCCATAAGAATAATAACCAAAAATAGTATTCAAGCTAATTGTAAAGATCTGTTCAAAACACTGGTGATTTTAACTGCTCCGTGTGAATACATTTACCAGTCAGTTGTGCACATCAAAAATAACATTGGTAATTACTGCACAAACAGCTCTGTTCATGACCATGGAACTAGAGTAAGGACTCAACATACATTTTTTCTTCTATGTGATCAGGCCCAGTGGACCACATAGTTTCCTCCTCCATTGTATTCTGTCCATCTGCTATCCGCCATCCATCCACATCTATCATTGCTTGATTGAATTCTTCATGGAGGCCGTCCCTCCAATGCTTCTTGGGTCTCCCTGGGGGTCTCATTCCTGTAGGTGTGAACTCCAGGAGCTTCCGAGGCCATCTGTGATCTTCCATCCGGGCCACTTAGCCAGCCAACTGCATTTATTTGGCTTTGACAGTTCCTGCTACGTTGCACTGCTGGTATAGCACCTCAAGCTCTTGGTTGTGTCTGATCCTCCATTCCCCTGTGTCTGCATCCAGAACTGGACTGAAGATACTCCGAAGTACTTTCCTCTAAAAAATGAGGAGTTTATAGAAGTCCTGTTTCCAGATACTCTAAGTCTCACAGCCATATAGAACAACAGGCTAGATCAGGGTTATGTATAGTTGACTCTTGAATTGTCTGGAGAGATATATGGACTGAAGCGGTTGTGTTAGGTCATGGTAAGATTGGTTTCCTGCTTGCATCCTGGTATTAATCTCTCTTTCACATGACAAGTACTCAGTGAAAAGTGCCCCTAAGTATTTAAATTCATGCACTCTCCTATAGGACTGGTCTCCCACCTGCAGTGATTGTAGATGACCAGCAGTTTGACTTTGACCACACATTATAACAAGGTACTCTGTCTTGGCTTCATTTATGTTTAGCTCAAATTTTCTGGCAGCCTCCTTTAGTGTTCTGATCATTTGCTCTAACTCTCTTCAGACCCAGAGAGTAAACAGATGTCATCTGCATAGGCTAAGTATGCCAGTCAGTTTCCTTCAATTTCAATCCCTTTGTTCTCTTGGAAGGTCTTGCGTATGATCTTCTCGAGGGCAAAGTTGAGTCCTGTCTCAATTTCAAATTCCTCAGTTATGCGATTTCCCATCTTCACCCTTGCACATGTTTCGCTCAGACAGATCTTAACCAGATTGATGAGTTTCTCTGCCATGCCAAACTCCCTTAAACAGCTGAGCGGGCTCTTGTGATGTATACAATCATAGGCCTTCTGGAAATCTATGAATAAAATATGCATATCTTTACCATATTCACCCAGTTTCTCAGTGAGCTTCTGGGGATTGATGATATGATCTACTGGTGACTGCCCTGGCTAGAAACCTCCCTTGTACTCTCCAATCACTGATTCTGCCACCGGCTGAATTCTATATATGAGGCAATTGGACAGGATCTTCGCCCTTCTTATGTATTGGACAAATCAGAGTTGTTTTCCATTTTGCTGGTAGTTCTTCTTTGGTCCATATTGCCTGTATCAGTTGGTGTATTCTTTCTACAAGTTTCTCTCCTCCTGCCAGTATCATTTCAGTCTGTATTCCATCTTCACCTGGACTTTTATTCTGTTTAAGGTATCTGATTCTGGTTTTTATCTCCCAAAGGTAGGTGGGGGATAATCAGTATCAGCTTTAGTTACACAATTACAGCTGATACTGATTATCCCCCACCTACCTTGGAGGAGATAAAAAGCGACTGCAGTGCAGCTTCATCACAATTTAGCAGCTGTCGAAAGTGTGCTAACTGAGATGTATCACTATCATTCATTAAGATCTTATTATGGGAATCTTTGACAAATTTCTGCTTGGCGTGGTGACCTTTGTAGAGGTACTTCACCGTCAGAAACATTTCCCTAGTCTTTTGTCCTCTGAAGTCTGTTTCTGCTTCAGTGATGATATCCCTTATACATTTCCTCTTTGCTCTTCTCAGAGTTGCTTGTGTAGTCTTTCAGACCTCCTCCAATTGTGCTGTACCCTGTGCCAGATTTGTCCCCTTCAGCCACTTGTTCCTGACTTCCTTACTCCTGTCCAGGGCATCTGCACATTTCTTTCCCAACTAGATCCTCTGTCCCACTGTGTTTCCCATAAGTGTTTCCTTTGCTGTATCCCTAACTGATCTTTGGATGTTTCCCCACATTACTTAAATGTCCTGATTCATGTCCCTTTAACTGAGTGCTTCAAAGAGGTTACTAAGTTGCACCTGATATTCAGTCTTTGTTGCTTGATCTTTTAGTTTCTCCACAGGGTACCTTACAACTCTTTTTCATGTAGGCCCTGTTCTTCCTTTACACTGTACATTTAAAAGGCCTCTGACCAGGAAATGATCATTCCTATCTTCGGCAGCCTGCACTATCTTTTACATTTACCAAGAAAAAATAAACATAAAACTCAAAACAGCATTTTCTACTAAGGAATAAAACTGTACAATAAATTACCAAAAGAGATTAAAGAAATTGCAAAAATACACTTATTTAAAAATGCAGCTAAAAGGTACCTGTTATGCAATACATTTTATACACTGAAGGATTACTTGGATAAAACAGAGTAGGGGTTTGGTAAAAAAAAAATGTTACACAAATAAATAATAATAATGATTATAAAACATTCCACGTAACACCTTCACACAACGTTTTTTTCCTTCTCTAGAAAAACTTTCCCCCAAGATGTGCAACACCTCTTCTTTTTTCTAAGCTCAACATCTCACTCATTATAGAGGAATGTTGACTTAGTTTTTCAGGATAGCAAATGGGAAGCTGCGATAAAGAAAATGGCCCAGAGATCACCATTGTGTGTGTGGTGAGTGAAGTGTTATGAAACAATGCGTGTATAGTTATGCAGTGACTGATAGCGAGATATAAGTTAACAGTGTGGCATTACACTATTTAATAAGTTATTTGTAAAAAAAAGTATTGTATACCAGGAGTAAATCTAATGATTGAAGTCTACAAATGTATGCGTATATGAATTAGCTTATCTTAAATTAGTCTAAACTTGTAATTACTTTGACATGTCCTATATGCCCGTAAAAAGATATCTACGGATGAGGAAAGCTACTACTGCTACTACTCATAGCAATGTAGCAACATACAATGACTGATTCTTAAATGGAGTCCCCCACCAGACATGTTTTGTGCTCTTAGAAAACTCCACTAAGAATCTTAATGATACTGTAACAGACATGAGTTAGCATACTTTGGTAATCTACCAGCAAATAGTGTGCTCTCTAAATAATGAAATTCTGCATTGTACAAAATATTGAGATTGAATGGCATGTAGGAATTTTCCAGCAATGCATTTTGCCCAGTGTATATTAATCAGAAACAAAAACTGTGCATGACTTCGTAATAAGTCTCTGTTTTTTGTAAAGGTAAATGTTATTGTGGCAGCCACCTAATGTAAAAGTACAGGAAACTAAGATATTGCCAAATAAAATATCCATGATGGAGCAGAAGTAAAACTCACAGTAAATATTGTATAGCTATGATAATTTGACTTTTCAGACAGTGTGGGAACATTAACATTAGATGTTCCTTTTGTACAGGTTGTTCTCCCAGAATTGGCGAGTCTACGTATAGCTGCATATGAAGAATCAGGCAGACTAATAGGACACCGTGTGCTGCCTGTTGTTGGCCTGTGCCCAGGGTACCGTCACATTGCCCTGCGCAATGAGTCAGGCCAGCCACTTCCATTGGCTACACTCTTTGTACATGTGGTTGTCAAAGATTATGTTCCTGACACAATGTCGGACTTTGCAGAGGCTTTAGCAAATCCAATCAAATATCAGTCTGAGTTGGAAAAGCGAGAACAGCAGTTGGCCATCCTCACTGATGACACCTATATTGTTGAGGTGAGATATAGATTATTTATTTATGTAAAGAAGTGTGTTTCTGTGACCATGTATTGAGGATATAGTACTTAACATATTTTTGAAATGTATCAACACAGCAAGGAAATAAAATATGAATAAAGGGAAGAGGAAGAAAGAAACAGAGGCTCAAGGTTAAATTTACATTATTTCAATCACAAGAATGAAAGAAGCAGCTATTATGCATTCCATATATCTGCTACTGTATCATAACTAAGAAGAAATGGTACAGAAGCTTCATTTGATGAACCAAGGAACATGCTAGGATTGCGAGGAATAAGAAAGCTGGTCAACTAGCAAAGATTTCAGCTGTAGGATCTAATTGTTATTGTCAGAGACATGGTTAGGACCGAGTGGAACAAGGAGTGGGAAATTGATGATCAGCTGGGATCTAATTGCTTTAGTTGGAGCCATAGTCAGAACCAAATGGAACACGGAGTGGGAGATTTTCCAGACAAATCTACCTACAAACATGCTTAAAATGGTCTTGATACTCTTGACAGAAGTGAATATAACTGTTTATAAACTGCTCAAGAAATTCTTGGCATTAGAATATAATTGAACAGTTTGGATTGGTGTGTGTGTGTGTGTGTGTGTGTGTGTGTGTGTGTGTGTGTGTGTGTTTCATTTATTTTCATTATTTTGAAACAAGTTTGTTAACCTAAGATGAAGAGAATTGTTGGATACTGACTTATTTAAGACTTACTTGACTTAGTTCCTGTCGTTCCCTTTGGAACATAGAGCCGTGATGAAATTCCTCCATCTGGTACGATTTCTAGCAAGTCTCTTCACTTCACTCCAGGTTTTCCCATCCTCTGCAGCTTCTCTCTCAATCGTCCTTTCCCAGGTCTGTTTGGGATGACCACGTTTTCTAACTCCTTGAAGGTCCCAGTCCAATGCCACCCTTTCAACAGCTCCATCTGGTTTCCTCAATGTATGCCCTATCCAGTTCCATTTTCTTTCCTTGATTTGTGTATTGATTGGTTGCTGATTTGTCTCCCTCAAAAGATCTTCATTTGTCATTATATCTGACCATCTCACATTTAAAATATGCCGGAGACAGCAGTTGATAAAAGCTTGGAGCTGGTTTTTGATGTGGTTAGTCACCTTCCAAGTTTCGCAACCATACAACAGAACAGCCTTCACATTGCTACTGAATAGCTGGAGTTTGGTCTTCTTTGAGATGTTCCTATTTCTCCAAACAGGGTACAGTTGTACAAACACACTATTTGCTTTGCACATGCGACTACGGATGTCCTCCTCAGCACCTCCTGTAGTCGTGACTATACTTTCGAGATAGAGGAAAGATTGAACCTGTTCTACACATCCTCTCCATCAATGGCCAGCCTAGTTATGATGGTCAAATGTATCCATATTTCTTTGGTTTTGCAAACATTTCTTTGATGTCTCGATATCGTTGTGCCATTAAGCAGATGTCGTCTGCGAAATCTAGATTTTCTAGCCTATCCCGCACCCCCATTGCACACCATTCTTCCGTCTCCCCATCACTCTCTTCATGACATGGTCCAACACCAAAAGAAATAGTGTTGGTGAAAGAATACACCCTTGTCGTACTCCCAAATTAACTTGGAAAGGCTCTGTTAGTTCTCCAGTATGTCGTACTTGGCATTCATAGTCTGTATACATTTCCTTGATGATGTTAATAATCTTCATTGGACTGCCACATTTTGCAAGTGTAACCCACATGACACTTCGATTGACAGTCGAAACCCTTTTCAAAGTCAATGAAAGTAAAGTAGAGGATGTGTTGCCACTCCACACTTTGTTCCAGAATAATTCTGAGAGTATTGATAAGGTCCACGCAGCTTCAGTGGTGTCTAAAACCTGTCTGCTCTCTCCTCATTGTGCTTCCACAGAATTCTTAATGCAGTTTAAAATGGTCCTCGAAAGTACCTTACTCGATACTGACAATAGGGTAATGTCCCGCCAGTTGTTGCAGTTAGTAACATCTCGTTTTTTGGGTATTTTCACGATAATACCGTGTTTCCAATCTGTTGGCAGTTTCTCCTCTCTCCTATCTTCTCTAAGAGGGTGTACAATAACTCTACAGTGGTGTCCATATCTGTTTTCAGCATCTCAGATGTTATGTTGTCTGACTTATTTAAGACATTCTTAATGTTAATGAAATTTGAGTTTTAAGTTATTTAGCAATTTGTGGAAAGGCAGCTCTGTAAGTTTTGAAGTGAATATGTTGATGTACTTAGAAGCCAACAAAATAAAACAATAAAAATAAAATAATCATATTACATTGATCACATAGATAGGAGCCTCTGGGCCTTAGCAGAAAGCCAAAATTAGCAAATGATTGAAGCTCACGAAGGTTCTCATTAGCAAAAATCCTAGAAACATACTTCAGCTTACATACAGGAAGAGAGCGCAGACCCTGATGGGCCAGTCAAGAAGCAGTTGTAGAGACTCTGAATGCCATGAAAAAATTTATCATATAGCGGAGATGCTGAGTCACAGAAAGGTGAAAAGAGAGGAAAAAAAAAAAAAACTGTTGGATAGTTGGCTAACAAGGCCTTTGTCAAAAACAGACAACACACACACACACACACACACACACACACACACACACACACACACATGGCCACAGTCTCATACATTGTATATTGTATGAGTGTGTGTGTGTGTGTGTGTGTGTGTGTGTGTGTGTGTGTGTGTGTGTGTGTTTTGTCTGACTTCAACAAAGGAAGCTAACTTTCTGACAGTCTTTTTGTTGTGCCTTTCTGTGTCCCAGCATCTCCACTATATGGTGAGTAGCAACTATCCTTGTCATATTGTTACATTCCATCCTGGATTTTCCATTGTTTGATAAAATAATTTATGTTCAACAGCTGAAATTATATCTTCTTATTATTGTTTGATTCTTCATGAAAAGATTAACTGTAATTTATTGATCATGATTGAAAAATTTTTACAAGACACAAATACATTAATTATTGACTGCCAGAAGCTCTGATGCCAACGGCCTTGCCACAGTGGTAATACCGGTTGCCATCAGATCACCGAAGTTAAGTGCTGTTGGGCTAGGCTAGCACTTGGATGGGTTACCATGCAGTCTGCCGAGCATTGTTGGCAAGTGGGGTGCAATCAGCCCTTGTGAGGCAAACAGAGGCGCTGCTTGATTGAGAAGTAGCAGCTCCAGTCTCGGAAACTGACATACGGCCGGGAGAGCTGTGTGCTGATTACATGTCCCTCGATATCTGCATCCAGCGATGCCTGTGGGGCTGAGGATGACACAGCGGCCAGTCAGTACCATTGGGCCTTCCAAGGACTGTTCAGATGGAGAGAGAGAGAGAGAGAGAGAGAGAGAGAGAGAGAGAGAGAGAGAAGCTTTGATAGTAATGCTTTGAGTTATAGTCACGGACAAAGTGAGCAACACCAATTAGCAATCGTATAGTTTTGTGAACAGTCAGCAACACCAAAATCAGTTAGATTCTTGAGGGTATAAACAGACTCCTGGTGAAGTGTCGTCAATTGTAACTAGACCAACTGATAATCCAGTGAGTATAGCATGAAACTAATACCACCAAATGATTGAGTCCCATCTGCACTCTGTCTTTTATGAGCAATATAAAGCGAGGGGCATTGTTTGTTGGACATTGATGGGCTGGAAGTGCTGTCAACTAAATGATTTTCATTTTTGTCTTTTCTCAATGATTTTTCTATCCAGCAATACAGCACACACAAGGCCTGAAGTGTCCTGGTTATGTTCAGCATCCAGTAGCTTCTCTTTGTTGTCATCTTCAGTTCATCTAGGCAGTCTAACTGATGAGCTTGATTGCTGTGGTGTCAGCAGGATGGAGACTTGGGTATCTTACAGTTTTTTTATTTTGGCTGGAGGGACACAACTGGTTTATAATGGCACTGTACACTGCCTTCTCTGGTGTCACATTTAGTTACAGTGAGGTGCCTGGGCTATAGCTGCAGTCAATTTGGGATCTCCACTGTAGTCCTGGCCCACATTGCAGTGCCAATACAGAATTGGGGATTGTAGTACAGATGACAGAGTGCCAGCAGTCCACACCTAATTATACATCATTACTCTGTAGGTCGCAATTAAGTACCTGGCAGAGGGTTCATCGAATCACCGTCAAATTATTTCTCTGCCATTCAACTCTCGAACAGCGCATCAGAAAAACAAACGCTTAAATCTTTCCATGCAAACTCATATTTCTCTTATTTTATTACGATGATCATTTCTCCCTATGTAGGACAGCATCCACAACATATTTTCACACTCTGAGGAGAAAGTTGGTGATTGTAATTTCATGATAAAATTCTGCTGCAACAAAAAACACCTTTGTTTTAATGATTGTCAACCCAATTCACCTATCATATATATGGCACACTCTCCCCTATTTCATCATAATACAAAATTTGAACTTTTTCAATGTCCTCCATCAATCCTGTCTGATGCAGGTCACACACAGCACAGAAATACTCTTGAAGAGGCTGGGCAAGCATAGTGTAAGCAGTTGTTGTAGTAGACCTATTGCATTTTCTAAGTGTTCTGCCAATAAATCACAGAATTCGATTTGCTTTCCTCATAACATTATTTGTGTGGTCATTCTAAGTTATTCATGATTGTAATCCCTAGTTATAGATTGATGTCTGCTTGTGTCTGTATATGTGCGGATGGATATGTGTGTGTGTGTGTGTGTGTGTGTGTGTGTGCGCGCGAGTGTATACCTGTCCCTTTTTCCCCCCAGGGTAAGTCTTTCTGCTCCCGGGATTGGAATAACTCCTTACCCTCTCCCTTAAAACCCACATCCTTTCATCTTTCCCTCTCCTTCCCTCTTTCCTGATGAAGCAACTGTGGGTTGCGAAAGCTTGAAATTTGTGTGTGTGTTTGTGATTGTTATTGTCTCTATCAACGTACCAACGCTTTCGTTTGGTAAGTTACAGAATCTTTGTTTTTAGATATATTTTTCCACATAGAATGTTCCCCTCTATTATATTCATATCACTATTTATAGATTTGTATGATTTTATTGTGCAACTGAAGTTTAGCAGATTCCTTGTACCATTCATGTGGATGGCTTCACTTTTTTCATTAATTGCAGTAAATTACCACAGTTTGCACCGTATAGATATCTTGTCTGAATCATTTTGCAATTGGTTTTGATCATATGATGACTTTACAAGATGGTAAATGACATCATCTGAAAACAATCTAAGAATGTTGCTCAGATTGTCTCCTAAATTGTTTAAATAGATTATGAAGAGCAGAGTGTCTGTCACACTTCCTTGGGGAACACCAGATGTTAATTTAGTTTTACTCGATGACTGTCCATCAATTACTATGAACTGTGTGTTCTTTCTGACAGGAAATGATGAGCCCGGCAACAACAGAGATTATACTCCATAGGTACATATTTTAATTAGAAGTTGCTTGTGAGGAATGGTGTCAAAAGCCTTCTGGAAATCTAAAAATGTGAAATCAATGTGATATCCTCCGTTGAAAGCGGTCATTACTTTGTGAGGATAAAGAGCTAGTTGTGTTCACAAGAACAACATTTTCTGAACCCATGTTGGCTATTTGTTAATGAATCATTTTCATCAAGGTAATTCATACAATTTGAACACAGTATATGCCCCAAAATCCCAGTGCAAGTCAACATGAGTGAAATGGATCTACAATTCAGTATATTACTACTATTTAATTTCTTAGGCTTTGGTGTGACTTGTGCAACTTCCCAGTCTTCAAGTACATATCTTTCAATGAGCGAATGGTTGTATACAATTGCTAAGTATGGCGCTATTGTATCTGAAAGGAATGTGACCACTATTCAACCTGGATGGGAGGTCTTGCCTTTATTATGTGGTTTCAGCTGCTTTGCTACACTGCGGATATCTACTTCTGACTTACTCATGTTGGCCGTTGTTCTTAATTCAGTTTCTGGAATATTTACTTTCCTTTTCCTGTGGTGAAGGAATTTCAAAAATTCGTGATTAGTTACTCTGCTTTAATGGCTCTGTCATCAGTAACATCACCATTGTTATTGCACAGTGTATATATTGATTGTGTCTTTCCACTAATGTACTTTACTTGCAACCAGAATTGCTTTAGTGTGAAAACTCTGAAAAACATCTCAAATCGAAGTTTGCACTAAATTTCAAGTTTCTGTAAGATTTTGCCAATCTTTTGGGTTCCGCTTTCTTGTAAATTTGGCATTCTTTCTTTGTTGCTTCTGCAACAGTGTTCTGACCTGTTTTGTGTACCATGGGGGATCCGTACCATCTCTTATTAATTTATTTGGTATACACCACTGAGTTGCCCTCAGTACCATTTCTTTGAATTTAATCTGGGCTACACTTAGAGAGTCAAATTGGAAGGGGTCAAGATTGTCTCTTAGGAAGGCACCAAGCGAATTTTTATCTGCTTTTTTAAAAAGACATACTTTGTGTTTATGTTTGGTGGAATCATATGTTACAATATTCAGTCTCGCAACAGTAATCTTGTGGTCACTAATTCCTGTATCTATCTTGATGTTCCCTATTTGCTCAGCATTATTTGTTGCTAAGAGGTCAGATATGTTGTTGCAACCATTTACACTTTAAATGGGCTCCTGAACTAATTCTTCAAAATAATTTTCTGTGAACACATTCAGAACAATTTTGGACAATATTCTATGCTTAGCACTGTCTTAAAACACGTATTTTTACAAACATATCAAGGGTAGATTGAAGTCACACCAGCTATAATTGTATGAGAGTGAAATCATCTGAGTTTTATTCCAGTTGTCTAGTATAACCTCTACCTGTACTTACCTCACAGGAACGATCTACTTCAATTTTAATACTTCTTAAGCTACAAGGTGTACAACTTTGCTTCAGCTGTTTTTCCCCAACATTTGGGGCTTTAATGAAACAAATTGGTTACACATGTATCATTCAAAGTATTTTCCATTACTGGCCACTACTTTCTTACATCTTTCAGGCATTTTGCGAATCCCGCGTCAAAAAAATTGTTCATCTTTTAAAGCGATCCACAAATCGATCCAATTTGTGACTTCTTCATGAGATCAGAAGTGTTGATTAGCCAGGCCATGCGCCATTGATCTAAGCAGGTGAGATAGTCAGAGGGAGCAATGTCTGGAGAATACGGTAGGTGAAGTAGGACTTCCCATTTTAATGTTTCCAAGTACGTTTTGACCTCTTGTGCAACATGGGGTCGAGCGTTGTCGTACTGCAAAATCACTTTATCATGCCTCTCACTGTATTGCGGCCATTTGTCTTTTAATGCTCTGCTCAAACGCATTAATTGCATTCGATAATGAGTACCTGTTATTGTCTCACTTGGTTTTAACACCTCACAGTACGCAACACCGAGTTGGTCCCACCAAATGCAGAGCATGATCTTGGAGCCGTGAATATTCGGTTTGGTCATCGATGTGGAAGCATGGCCGGGATATCCTCATGATTTTTTGTTTAGGGTCATCATAATGAACCCATTTTTCGTCCCCAGTCACAATGCGATGCAGAAATCCTTTCCGTTTTTGCCTCTGGAACAACTGTTCACAAACACCGTTCAACGTCTCTTGGTTTCAGCTCCCACGGGACGCAAGTTCCTTCTTTCTGAATTGTGCCCATTGCCTTGAGACATTTTGAAATGGCTTACTGTGTCACTCCCATTAATTGTGCCAATTCTTCTTGAGTTTGATGTGAGCCTCCACTCAGCAATGTCTCCAATTCGGCATCTTCGAAAACATTCTCTCTTCCACCACTATTCCAATCTACGACATTAAAATCACCATTCTTGAAGCGTTGAAACCACTCATGACACGTTCTTTCACTAACAGCATCCTAACCATACGTACTTGAGAGCATTTCATGAGACTCAGCCACTGTTTTCTTCGTATTGAAACAAAACAGTAAAACCTCCCACAAAGGATGAGAATTAGGCTCGTAAACTGACATTTTCAGTCAAGAATAACTTTATGATGCAGACATAAATTGATTAATGTTTGAATGAGGTTATGTTGACCGAGCTCCAAGCTAACTGCCTGATGTCTGCGATCTGTTTCTTTCGACCGCTACTTACCGTTGTCACCACCTATTGGCAAATGGCGGAAACAAAGTTGTACACCTTGTGCTGCTGACAGCAATAAACACTCCTCCATCAACTGTATTTAATCTGTCCTTTCTAACACTGTTAGGTCATTTGTAAAAATTTCAGTTGATCTTATTTCCAGCTTTAACGAGCTTTCTGTATGTATAACGATTTGAGCTTCAGTGCTTTCTATTAGTGCTTGGAGATCTGCTATGATAATTTACAGTTACAGTACAATTGCTCATCCTGCATCCTTTTAGACTGATGTGCCCTTTCTGTAGTTTCCCGAGACCCTCTAATGGGGAGGGGGGTACATGGAGTCCCCTCCACACAGTCCCTACTACCGTCTGATCCCCTTAGGCTCTGCACCAAAGGACCACAGTCAGTTCTATTGATGATACTACTGATGTTGAGCCCCACCTTTATCTCACAAGTGTGACTGACAGTCCTTACCATTTCAGCTCGACACCTCAAAGGGGAGAGATTCTCTTCTGATCCAAAGTGATACTCATTATTAGTGCTGACATGAGCCACCAGCTGCATTCCGCTGTACCCTGTGCTCTTCATGGCATTGGGAAGCACTTGTTCCATATCTGGAATGTCTCCTCCCAGTATGCACCCCAGTGCAGACTGGATAACAGACTGGATTCCTTCCCGTTCTTGGCAGCCAGATCGCTAAGGAGTCCCATTATGCACCTAATATTGAAGCTCCTGATTATCAGTAATACCTTCCAGACCTTGAGGGCCAATGAGACTAGAGGCTCGCTCTGGAACACAGGGAGTGGCTGCATCTGGCTCAGGGTCTACATCAGCCACAGATAGCACCTGAAATTTGTTCATCCCCTGAACTGGGGAGGCCCTCAGTTTGGCCCCCTGGAGAGGCTTTAATGGCCTGCCACACCTAGCAGCAACCTCCAACTCAACCATGACTGTGGGCTCAACCTCAGTGCAAGGCAGTACCCAGGGCAGCCACAGTAGAAGACTGATCAGGGGATGTGAGGAAAGTGCTTGGACACTCTTTGGATCCCCATGTCCATCCCCCCACAGTGATGCTCATTGTCAGCAGCCTGAAGCTCCATGACCAAAACCAACACCTCATGGAGCTGTGAACGAAGGGTCACCAACTCAGTTCACATCGGAACAGAGCAGTCACAGTTCCTATCCATACTAAAGACAGTGGAGATACGCTTTACAGACAGTAACCACACAGATAACTGGAAATAAGTCATTCCTTTGTGAAACTCATAAAACAAATTCACAAACACATGGTGTACCTGTTGCAGGAATGGAAGGAGCTGTCTCCCTGGTAGTACAGCCTATTCTGAACTGTTCTAACTGAAACAAATGAATAAAAGCCTGTGCAATGTGAGGGTTGCTATAAGGCAGCATTTCAAGTGGCAGTACTTTACACTACACTGCTACTAAAATGGAAGACTGTGCCTAGTAATCACTGGTGGTGGGCATGTCTGAGGATGGACTGTTTCCACTGGCTGTTATGCTCCTGTTTGTGCACAGAAAATGAGCGAGAGTGTACTCTGGAGATATTATTTATAATGGGGCCATTGTAAGATGAGCTATTGCATTTTGTTTGCAGAAGTTACATGAAATAAATTGAGGACCATTATCTTGCAAATTTTACTTAGTAATCCTACTAGAAGAAAAAGAATTTTCTGACAGTCTTCTGTAGATGTATTTGAATTGATGTCCATTACATAGGGGTAGTTTGATTACACATTGACAACTTAGTTCATTGATGTTAGAAAGCATCCTGGATAGCCAATATTGATTCATTGCCAAGTTCAAGGACATATTTTATGTGGTAAACACTGAATTTGGTGTTCATGTGTTTCTGTACATGCTGGACAAATGTGTATTACTTTTTCTGTCATTAGATAAGCCTGGCCTCTAAACATCATAATGAGCTAGTGCCTTTCATACAAGCGTAACAGAACATTTAGAGGAGGGACTGGGGAATGACCAACATGTGATGTTCTGCTTGAGATTTTATCACCAGGATCCCATTTACCATTTATCAAGCATATCTATGTGAAAGTAAAGCTAATAATGCTATGTCATTAGGACTCTTTTTCCAGAGACCTAAATCTACAAGGTGTTCCCACATTTTACATACATGAAATAATTCTCTTTTCTTTTTAATAACTTCTGGCACACATATGTAGCTAGGAACAAAGAAAGTTTTATGTTTCTTATACATAGATTTCATCTTTTCATGCAGATACCACAATACATGGGAATGAAAATATGCAATAGGGTAAAAGACATAATTTTTTGAAAAGTTTATACTGAAGTGATAAAAAGAAAATTGTATATCACTCTGTTGGGTAATTTTTTAATGATGATATGATTATTTGAGTGGCAATAGAAAATTTAATTCAGATTTTGGAGTTATATCATAATAAATGTTATATTCCGTGTATAATTTATTTTAGTTATAAACTGATGAATTTCCTGTAGGCTAAAGCAGTGATTTTACTTGTATGTTATGAGACAATGAAATTGTGATTCTGTTTCTTATTTAACCTTTTTTATTTTTATTATGACTCATCTGGTTAGAGGATCATGCTCTGTGAGTCTTGGAATGGTTTGTGTCATTTTTGGGAAACTATATATGATACTTGTCTAGTTGTATGCAGACTATATCCTGTTGGTTAAGTGATGTTCAGGACTTATTGATAACCAGGAGAGTTCATTTGCATTAACATTTTTTAAATCGACTTGTAAAAACTCTGATTGTTATGTGCACCGAGTAAAAGTTCTCAGCACTGTGGGTGCTGTGCTGCTTGCTTTGACCCACTGTTGTGAGGCCCAGAATTTGCCACTAGCAATGTTTAACCAGTAATTGTATGGAATTTCACTCCACAGATATTGGATATCTGCCTCTTCTTTGATTTATAACGTATTTAATTGAGCCTGATTCGATGTGTTGGATGCATACGCAATTGATTGCTCACTTCCATCTGAATTTTTATTGCTACAATGGTACCTGTTCTGTGCTCTGATGCATATGCCAAAGAACTGAATGTTCACTGCTTATAAGTTGCTGAATGTGTGGCCAGTCTCAACTTTTTTTCAGTTTAAGGAATACAGAGTTGATCTCTGAAGACCATACGTATGTAGTGTCTAAGCCTATTAAGCAGGTGCATTATCTAAGATGCATTCAGAATTTATTTGACATAATAGTTTGTTGCCCAGGAAAGCCTACAATTCCATCAGTGGCTGTTGGTAATGTGTGTAAGGCTTTTAAATGCTGCTAGTTTTGCCAATGTTCTTTTATAACTAAGAATATACCATGGTCTGTTCTGTTTGTTCTTGGAAGAACTACATGTATTGAGATTACATTTTAGGCCTGCCTTGTTTAATCTACTGAAAAATGTTTACAAGTTCGTTGTATGGTGGGTGCACTTGGTATCCCAATAGGCAATCTGTTATATTTATATAAGCAAATGAGTGTGTTCAAAATGGCAATTTACTTAGAAAACTCATCTAGGAGGAATTGGGGATATGATTCTGCAAGATCAATTTTTGATGAACACTTTCCACCAGGTAATTTAGAAAGTAGGTCATTGATGTAAAGAATGGAGTCAATATCTATTGTAGCTTGTGTGTCAATTATGCTTTTAGAATCTCCACAAGTACATTAAGAATTGTTTGGTTTCATGACCTCAAGAATGGGTGTTGCTTAGCTGATGGGCACCACTAGTTTGATTATTCTTACTTACAATAATCTATCTAATTCTTTCTTAAGGCTGCTTCTAACTGTGAATGGCATGGGTTGGGTCAAGAAAAATTTATGGGTCATAGTTGGTTTAAATGTAATGTGGGCTTAGAACTATGATGCACACTCTAGCCCTTGTGCAAATAAAAGTGATACATTCATAACATTGTCTTATTTCCTTAAAGGGAATAAAAGATGAAATTGGATTAATTTCATCCTGTAGTTTGAAGCTGAGAGATGTAAAGGTGTTCACACAAAATATTAGCAGCATTTGTTAAGGTAATAACTATAATATTTATTGCACATGATACCTTTTTGTATCGCATGTACTTGTAAAATTGCCTGGTAATGGTAATATTTTGGTTTGAATGAAACTAAACCAAAAGATGTAGGAGCCAGTGGCTGGGCTTGTAACTGATAGTATATGCTCACTCATTCAAACAGTGGCTGCTCCTGTATCTGCATGAAAATTAATTGCTTTATTTACTATGTTGAGAGAAACAGGCAGGTTACATAGTGCCTGGAACATACTGACCCAAAACTGAAGCAATATTCATTTCCAGGGGAGTCTTTAGGCAGAGGAAAATGTGACCTCATATGTTGTAAGATTTTCAAACTGATTGCCATAATGGACATGTTGATCAAACATATAATATAAAACAGTCATGATGCTGTGGCCTATTGAAATTGGAGTGAACATATCATTAAGATGACATCTGGATGGGTAGGGTATTTTGATTGATACTTTGGACTGGGATGTGACTGTGCTGTTTGTTTAGTGCAGACCTCTTGTAGCCACAGTGCATGTGTACAAAACATCTGTAAATTTAGATGGGAATGATTCTGACCTAGGTGCTGTTAACTGAACATATTTTACATGTGCAACTTTCAGCGCAAGGGCCAGTGATCTTGAAATGTAACCTTCTTCACTTGTTGATAAGAGTCAGATTACAGAAAATGTTGTCCCAAAATTGAGTAGTTCCTGAACAGTTTAGTTGTTGATCATGATGTCAATTTGATTTCCTGACACCCTGGCATCCATCATCCATGAAATATTATCATCTATGGTGATCTCACCTTCATAGATGGTCCTCTCATTTAGTACTGCTAATTTCAGCAGCTGGATGTGTATCTGGAATCTCTTGTGTGCTGATGGAGAATGACTGTCACATTGGAGAGAAATCTCAACCAGGAGTATGATGATAGGCTTCATCCCACAGGTCAACTGTAGTTACCTGCAGTAGCTTGACATGTGCAGAGTTGTTCTGTTCTTTGGTGTCTTGTGACATAATAGTTGTCAACACTCTTTTACTCTCTTTAGAGTTGCACAAGACATGCTCACAGTATCCACAATGGAAACTTACTGGCTTGTTGCTCCAACTTCATTCTTTCATTTTGGTCCACCATATAGAGATAGGTGTCAATGATTGACGAATGTCTCCTTGAATTAGCAATGTTATTTCCTCCATGCTGGATTCAATATTCAATCCTTTTACTTCCAGCCATCAGGATTGTAATGTTCCTGCTCTCATTCAAGGCATAAAAATTTAGCTCAAAGTTCTAATTATAGACTATATTTTTCTCAACAACTAAAAGAGGAGTTTTGCAAATCATAGACATTTTAGGGCAGAAATGCTCCTTTTATCGTGAATACTTGCCTTGAATAATCCAAGAGTGTTGTTCATTGTTGTTCATGTTTGTTCTCTGAACACTGTTTCATTGCTTTTTTAATTATACTGAATTCTTACGCAATTCTTGTATGTTAAGTTATTTAAATAAAAATTCCAACAGGGATATACTGATTATTTTCATCATTTATTCATTCCAATTAATTACAACTGACTCACACTGCTTAGTGATTCACATTAACAATTCAATAACAATTCTCTATAACAACTAATTGATTTGGCCCAACTCCACAGGCCTTATATTGAAAAGTAACTATTCGTACTTACAGTATTGTTATAATAAATATATCATGTAATTTAGAATGGAGAAATACATGTACAAAATTATTTATGTGTGGCAGTAAGCTTGGTAGGAAGCATAGACATATTTTTCATGAAATACAATATTTTTCAATGCTGAATTTTGTAGGATGAGTATTTTTAACAGTTGACATTGCAATATGTAATTTTTCATTAAAAATAAATTAATATTTTATTGGCCTACGATAGTGGTAACTCCAATTCTAAACTTACATAATTTTATACAAAATACACTGTTTTCAACCCACATTAAAGACTACTTATTAAAACTTCTTTAACTTGTGAACAAATGATTTCATTATTTAATAAATTTGTATTGAATTACATTCCTTGAAATCTGATTATAACTCTTTATAACATTATTCAATTACTGATGTTGGATGAAAATTAGAACACAATCATATATATTATTTCTACTTAGTGAAATTTCCAACGTATATAGAAGTGTACTAAAAACACATGTTGTGTATTATTATTGGTGACTCACTGTCTGTTACATTACACACCAGCCCAGAATTTCATGCATAAAATTTATGTGAGAGATTCTGCCAAGATATGCATGGGAAACATTCCACGTGGGAAAAATATATCTAAAAACACAGATGATGTGACTTACCGAATGAAAGTGCTGGCAGGTCGATAGACACACAAACAAACACAAACATACACACAAAATTCAAGCTTTCGCAACAAACTGTTGCCTCATCAGGAAAGAGGGAAGGAGAGAGTGAAGGCAGCACAGGATCAAGTAGGTAAAAAGATGAGGGCTAATAGAAATCCTTGACTAACAGAAGAGATATTGAATTTAATTGATGAAAGGAGAAAATATAAAAATGCATTAAATGAAGCAGGCAAAAAAGAATACAAACGTCTCTAAAATGAGATCGACAGGAAGTGCAAAATGGCTAAGCAGGGATGGCTAGAGGACAAATCTAAGGATGTAGAGGCGAATATCACTAGGGGTAAGATAGATACTGCTTACAGGAAAATTAAAGAGACCTATGTAGAAAAGAGAACCACTTGCATGAACATCAAGAGCTCAGATGGAAACCCAGTTCTAAGCAAAGAAGGGAAAGCAGAAAGATGGAAGGAGTATATAGAGGGTCTATACAAGGGCAATATTCTTAAGGACATAATTATAGAAATGGAAGAGTATGTAGATGAAGATAAAATAGGAGATATGATACTCCATGAAGAGTTTGACAGGGCAGATGCATCCAAATGTTGGTTTATTCCAACACTCTCAAACTTCTTACTTGAACATCTGAGATTTGTTTGTCTGTTGTTTTAAATTCCTGCTCATTAAAATCTTGTAGTTGTTTAAAGCCCTTGTTCACCACTTTAAATTGCACATTTACTCACTTTTGAAGTAAGTTGCAGTGTTTCGATATTTCCAGATTCATTTCATCTAGCAAGGTGAATAGTTTCATTTGTAACTGCAAGACAATATTCTATAGTTCCTAAGTGACCCAGATATATGCTGATTTAGTATGATGTTTTTTGGTTTTATTTCATTTTTAACTCAGTTTTAGTATTCTCTATTGTCGCAGTTAAACCTTTGATATTATTGATCAGTTGCTCACTAAATGTCTTGAACCCGGGGGAAATGCCTGTAGTCATTTTCCCACGACCACAGGCAAACAATGTATACAATAACATGTTTAAATAGTCTCAGCCTAATATTGCAACTTGCTACTACACAAATAACTTAAATTTCTTACTAACCATTGCTTAATGGACAAGGCATTTTATATGTATCTCAGCTACTGGTATGTCATTGCATTTTATCTCCACCAGACATTGGTATGGAGCCAGAGATTAACACGTGACTTGTCAATTTTGATATTCCTCTGATCTGAACTGGCCAGTGTTGACAGAGCTATGTTAACTAACCACTATAATTGCTGCCTCCCTTGCTGTTATCAATGGAAGACATGTTTTGTATCTGGACTGTTCATCTGTTTAAAGAGGAAACTGCTGCTGTGTTTGTGTTTGCCAGTGTTGTGAGCTGCCTTTAGCTGCTTTTCAAGTATTAAGTACATTACATTCAAAAAGGACACTACAAAAATTCATGATGAATTCACAGTAATTGGTTTTCTTGCAGCCACTGAAAAAGTATTAGTTCAATTTGTCTTTTGTGATTGTGGAGCTATAAAATCTAAAATTCAGCAAACTGTAGCCTCAGACATATGCAAGAAATCTCCTTTATATGTATCCAGTTTTCAGACCATAAACCATGGAAAATCTAGGATGGAATAATAATGATGAAATAGGATAGACTGCTACTCACAACACTGAGGAGGCACTGAGTGGCAGACAGGCAAACACACACACACACACACACACACACACACACACAAATCAAACATACACAACTCCCACACACATGGTGACTGTCACACAACTTGCTACTACACAAATAACTTAGATTTCCTGAATATTCTAAATGTGCCTGTCTGCTGCTCAGTACCTCTTCTATTTGCAGAATAGAAATCTATCTTATTTTATTGATGTCAATTCATAGACTACATTAGACTTTTCAAAGCTTAATGCTGGCTCAATATTAGCAATATCATGTGTGCCTCTCAAAACCCTCTTCCTGAAGAAGATTGCAAATATAGCTTACACAGTTATGTGACTGAGGTTTTGCTACAATAATCTGTCATCTTTTCTAGTGTAGTATTTTGAATGTCCACTTGGATAAATCATGCACATTTTTAATAAATATATAGTACTATATACTTTGTTGTCCTTCATATCTTTCTTTCTTGTGTGTAATATATTGTCAGATTCAATATAAAAATTTTACATGACACTGTAAGTATCACATCTCTAAAGTATGAAGAATTATGCAGAGGTACTGTACAAATACAAAATTTTTAAGGCTTTCATGGCCACTTGTTAACAAACTGTCCATTGGTTTTTTTGTCTTTGGCTCTTCAGGTGACATACATTTGAAGATTTTTCTGACTTTTGCCAGTATGAGTGGCTGGCTTTCTCAAAAGTCTTTGAACAAATGTCAGCCAAAGAACCAAAGACTGAAGCCAACACACAATTTATTACTCATTTGGTTATTAAGACCTACACTTGATGTAGTCAATAACTTTTTGTCTATAATGTGATGGTTTGACTTCACAGCAGTGATGGTAATAGTTTTAAACAGATTTCAGTTGACATGGAAATATACAAAAACAAGGCAACACAGTCTAATCTTATCATTTTTAAATAGCTACTGAAGAATAATTGGCAGACATCATAAACTGTTAATTACACTTATTTTCAATTCATGTGCAGTCACTCAGGGATTGATTTAGCAAGTGAAACAGGACTCTAATCCTAAAACTCTACAAACTGTTCTATAATGTTGTAAACACACAAGGCAGTGTGAGATGTAAACTTGAGCTAGATGGGTGTCTGGTTTTCTGTGTGGAGTAGAAATACTTCTCTAAGTTGCTATCGAAAATGTCAATTACCAGGAGTGTAGCAGCATGGGTCCTTAATCATGACCAAAACTGTTAAGACTTCTTTGTTATGCAGTATCTTTTATCAAAAACTTGTTTATATAGGATAATCACCCATAATACTACATTTATAACCCAAAAAATTGTATATACAGTATAGTCTCTAATAATACTAAATCTATGAGCTTCACCTTGTGCATTAAACACATATCAACTTATTTTACATGTATGATGGTACTTCAACAATATGGAAAGTTTAGATTGCTACTCACCAAATAGAGGAGGTGTTGAGTCACAGATGAATACATAATGGTATATCCACAGAAACAGATGTGCATGCTTCTCCACAAGTCCATGTAGCTTTAGACAACATTAATGTCTTACTGTGTATTCATTATCATTGTTTGTGTAAATTAAGTCATGATAACATATGTGTAGTTTGGATTAAACCACATGGTGATGTCCACAAATTTAGTATTGATTGTAACTGTATTGTGTATACAAGTTTTAGATAAAGGATGGTACGCAATAAAACAATATTTTCGGTTATGATTAAGGGCTCATCCCACCTTACTTTCGGTCGCTGACCATGTAAACCAGCAATGTATACTGCCACTATCTGTGTCAGCTGCAGTTACACGATTATGTTGCTCATTGTACCTGTGGTGGCCACATGGCTTCACATTTTCAGGACCAAGATAATTAAGTAACTATGTTGTCTTTCCTTACATGAACCTGTATCAGTTTTCAATAGCTGTTTATGTGCTCATACTACATGACTGCACCTCACAAATGACGTGTGTGTTCACTTTCAGGATCAAGAGGAAACGGCACCTACTGCACGACAGCAGCGCAGCCCTTCAACTTGTGTGCCAGCAATGGCAGTAAAGATGGTGAGTGCTGAACTGACTCTTATGGGTCCTGATCGAAGCCCACGGCCATCGCTGGCACATGCGTTTGTTTCAACTGACTCGTCAGGTTCTTTCTCTGGGGTCCCTGTGGATGGAGCAGCTGATGGTGCACCTGTTGATGGTACTCTACCACAAAAGACTCAGGAAAGAACGGAGAACACTACCAAAACTGGTCCACCACCAGTCAACAACTGCCCGTCTGATAGTGGTGAGTTTGTTTAAGGACAGATGCTGTTCCTTGACTCACACCATTCTTGAATATCATTATTATTATTATTATTATTTGTATTTTGTTTTGTTTTGTTCTGAATAGATTTAGTTTTACCAGTATGTTTTTCCTAAACACTGCAGACAATAGCTTTTTTTTTTTTTTTTTTTTAAAAAAAAAAAAAAAAGGAAGTCATCTTTGTTGTGTTTTTAATTTTACAATAAAGCTGATGTTTTTGTTTGTTATTTGTTAATATGTACAAATAGTTAACTGTAATTGTTTTAAAGTTTCTTGTTTTTATAATTTTATTTGTGTTATGGTGTTATGAATACATCAGATGTTTCTGTTATCTTCTTTGTAAATTTGTTCTCTGTACTAAATGACAAATTAATGGAAGTCTCAATTCTTACTTATGGCATAAGTTACTCTCTTGTGTTTGAGGACTCTGAACAAATTAACTTTTTTTTTTCTCTACATATGTGACTTACTGCCATTATCTTTCTTCCATGCCAAACAGCTTGGTACAGAATGCTGCAGTCATATTCAATATCAAGTTTCAGACTCAGCCTATCATTGTGCAACATTTTTCATATTTTTGTAATTATTAGTGGTCGTGACTACCCAGAATTTTTTTTTTCAGAATACTTGTTGTTGAGTGAGTAGTTGATCAACTTTTAAACCCTAACAAATTTTACATTATGCTTTTTTCATTTTTTTCCCTCATATGGCTACAGAAAAACATGTGGTTTTGCACAATCTTCAAATAATTTGTTTCTTATCACTATCTATGGTTATACCAAGTACAATGACTCATTTTATCCTTGAATAACTCTCTAGCAGTTTGTTCAGTGAGCATGCATTATTTAATTAATTGATTCAGGACATGAATTATATTACCTCTCATATGAAGTGCCAAATAGTGATTTTAGTTTTGTCTGAATTTGCTGACAGCAAGTGGCATTGACAGATTATATTGTAAACAGATAGTAGTTCAGATTAACAACATAACAAATCCATGCGCCTTACTTTGTGTTTGCCATCATAATGCATTTCCAGAAAAGCAACAAACTGATTTGAATATTTGTATTGAAATATACTGCCAGAAAAAAAAAAAATTAGTACACCCTTTTAGAGGTTTCCAATTGACTCAACATTTATAATCGCAACAGTGCATATGGAATACATTAAATGATTACATTTACTGATCAGTAGCATAAGTGGTTCTGAGGTACCAGGTATCGACCTATGCTGACACACACACACATTAGTAAGGGGTGTAGCATCCACCAGCAGCAATGCAGGTGCTTACTCTGGTATCCAGTCAATCATACAAATGCCAAATACTGCACTGGGATATGTTACGCCATGCCTGCTCAACCTGTCCATGTATTTCTTTAAGAATTGTTGGTTAATGAGTCACATCTTGTCACATAATCTGGGTTGGTGACATGTCCGGAGATCATGCTGGCTAGGGAAGTTGCTGCACTTGTTGCAGAGAACGTTGAGTTTCACGAGCAATGTGTGGGCAAGCATTATCATGTTGAAAGAACAGATCACCTTCCTGCTGCAAGAACGACAAAAGAACTGGTCTAACAACATTCTGCCCATACTGAGTGCTGGTTAGCGTCCCCTGCAGAACCACCAAAGGTGAACAAGAGCTGTAGCTTATCGCACCCCAGAGCGTCTTGGCCGAATGCACTTACCAGGTCCGTGTCATATGCACAAACGGCCATCACTTGCATGCAGACAGAATCTGCTTTCATTGATGAAGATGACGGTGTGCCGTTCTGTCATCCAACTTTTCCTCTGATGGCACCGGTAGAGTTGCAGATGCTGTGGTGTGAGGGTAAGATGGGCGAGAGGTGTGCAAGCCCGTACGCCCACTGCTACTAACTGGTTTGCAGCAGTTCATCTTTGACACGTCTGGGCTCACAAGCCCTCTTATCTGTGCTGTGGTAGCTGTACTATCTACCACTGATACCCTTAAAATAAGACCATGATCGTAGGCACCTGTGCTGCATCTGTGCTGCGTGGATGTCCAGAACCTCATCTGTGGGTGTAAGAATATTCACATGACCACTGATACCAGCATCGTTGCACAACTGGAGCAGCATTTCCAACTTGTCTGGCAATTCTCTGAAAGAACAGTCCTACCACTTGGAAAGCCACAGTTTAATCCCTTTCAAACTCACTCAGTTAGCTTTAGGAAGCATGAGTGCATCTCCATTGGATGGTTGCCTGCTTGCTTCGCGCTTAGCACTGCACTGAGCCTTCTGGCTATGAGCATTCCATATTAAAGAGCAAACACAAATAGCACTCTGGCAGCTATGCCACTACGCTGTCTGTTAGTGGACGATGTTGAAACAATTATCAGTACGTCTACCCCAAGTGACATATGCTATCATCAGATCAAAATTAACGTAGTCTTTCCAAGTGTGTAAATTTTTTTCCAGGCAGTATTTTTGTTTGTAATATACATGAAAAATTTAGGTGGCACACTTTTGCAAAGTTCATATTTTTATAATGACAAATATATTGCTTCTTTTTGTAGGAGAAGAAGAGCTTGTAGCAGAGTCACTGGAGAAATTAATGGAGAACAAAGCTGTAAAGGAGAAAAAGCTAGAATTGGAAAAGAAACTGGAATCACTACGAAAAAAACATGAGAAAGAGAGAGCCCGTATTCAAATACATAAAAGTTCCCAAGATTCAGAGAAGTCAAAATCCAAGTTCTCCATGAGTCACAAGCTAGTCAAGAGGCTGTCAAGCAAAAATATGTAATAATAATTAACATAGTGTTTCTTAGTTTTTTTCTGTTTAGTTTATTGCCTGTTGGAAAGCATGTAATTGCCCATTGCCACTGTATATAAATATGGTGCATAATATTGGCATTAAAACTAGACTTTGTGAAGTGTAGATGAAGTGTTGAAAGATTGAACCTCAAAAGGATTGTGAAACACAATTAGTGAATGTATAATGAACTGAGAGGTTTTTTGTCTGTACTGTAGTGCATCAAAAACCTAAATTATGGTTTTATTAGTTTCATAAACCATTTAAGGTAATTGCTGGTATTCCTCCAGAAATTTGAAGTTAACTGTGTTATTGTACATTTTTTCCTTATTCATCATCTGAGTGCAGATGTGGAGTTTCAGTAAAGTGATCAAAATACAGCAGAATAGAATAGTATGCACACTTAACAAAGGGCAACAGGTGCACAGGCTGCATAATTTTTGGCATATCCACACTGCAGTAGACAAATATCAAAAACCACATTGTCCACATCTTTCCTGCATGCTGTTCCATCCTGCTTTATGTTAATCACTGCATTGAAACTACACATTTGCATTTCAGTTACGAATAGTAGAAGAACATTTAACAAAACAGGCACTTTTACGTATAAAATGTGACCCTGTAGGTAATGCATGTGCTGATATATATTCTGTCAAATTTGTTTTTCCAAACAAAGCCTCATTTATGACGTTGTGAAACTGTTGGTCATAGTTGTCTGTTACACAGTATTGTTTTTCAGTGATTTGGCTTCTGTAGACTCTGGACTTTTTTAAACCTTCAAGCATCATTTGTACACAAGCACAGATAAATGATTTTGACAGATGGTAGAACAGACACATCTCCATACTTTAAATCATTTTTATTTGGTTTTTGCTGCTTACATTGTGATAGTTCGCATGTTAGTAATATGTGTAATACATCATTTTCACAAAGTATCTTTCCAGACTGATTAAAATGTGTCATGGTTGGATGCATCATTAAAAAAGATATTAGGACAGGTATTGATAACTATTGACCCTTTCATTGTTAACTCCTTTCTCAAGTAATTTGAAAAAAAAAGGTCAATGTATGTAGGAATGGGTTATTATGCCTGCCAATAAGAAATTCTGGACCAGGAGGAACCTTCCAGTGAAGATGCCATGGATCATTTCCTTCAACATGAATTAAGGATAACTGTACGACAAACTTTCACCAACTCGGCTGAGCAAATAACATTCTTTTGGAGAATTTTGAAAGTCACTGGCATCCAAGATACAATTAGCAAGTGGTTTACTTCTTATTTAACTAATAGGAAACAAATAGTCATAGTAGATAGCTTAAGCAGCTCTTATGGTGCTTCTTTTACTGAGAGAGGATCTTTATTGCTGTTATTTCACAGGGTTCAATATTGGGACCTGTCTTATTTGTGCTGTTTATAAATAACATACACTGAAAAAGCAGAAATAGTGTTCTTTGCAGATAAAGCAAGCCTCAATTCAAGGCTAATAAAGATACAACAACAGAAAGAACAATAAATGAAATACTCAGATAATATTGTTTCAGAAATAAAACACTTTGAGCTGAATATGAACTTTTTGGTTTACAGGAGCACAACTGGTTTTATGATATCAAATCACATCCACAAGTATACATCTACAAGATAGGAAACATGCAGTCAACAGTATGATAAAAAGCTACATACTAATACTAATATACTAATAATCTATGCTCTATGACAACCAATATGAAATACTCACATGTCAGTAAAACATAATGCCCTAATAAAAGAAGGGGGGGGGGGGGGGGACATCACGTTCTCAAGATAACATACTGTTATGTGCAACAAGCAAGGCATCATAAATCAGATTAAACAGCTGAGAAACTGACATGTTAGAGGTGCTTTTACCTATAATGAAAAGAACATAGTAAGAAAACAAAAAGAAGGTAAAAAGCAACAGCTAGTAACATTGAAAGCCCATGGTTAGAAAACTCGCTTCATGTCAGGAAATGGTAGACAGCAGCCCTCCAGCAACCTCCCTGTGCAGGACCACACTGCTAGTCAATGTGCTCATGTGTGTTACGGAGGGCACTAGCGCCACCATGCACATGGGGGGGAGGGGGGGGGGGGGGGAGTAACAAACATTTTTGCACTTGTCAAAAATCATGGGAATGATTGAGGCCCCCATTACACCACAATAATATAACCTATAAAATACTTCAGCATAAACAGATGCAAGAGCATACAACAGCAAGCCCAGGGTCACTAACCAATCAGTCAAAAAAGTATGACCTTATGTTCTTGAAAGGCAATAACAGTTTGACATTATATTGTAATGTTTTAACTCCACCTGATTATTAAGGATGTGTTGGGGAATACAGCTTTAGACTCCACCTGATTTAAGGCCTCTTCCAAAACGTTTAAGGTCAGCCCCTTTACTTCTTTGTGTAAAACTTTTAAATTATTGGCTATGTTATGGAGTGACCAGAATCATGTAAGTAGCTACTTAAAAGTAGACTTCAAATTCGTCAGACTTTGAAGTTCTCAGAACATAATACTAAACTCTCTGCTAGTCTGTGCTACTTAACTGACAGGACAATAGTCACAACTGATGCAGTATACACCAGTAGTGTTGTGCTTTTCTCGAGCTACCTTCACTCTATGTACAAGTCTTTGGCCAAGATTCTGTCGGATAAAGAATGTGAGCTTTATCTTTTTATCCTTAGCTTATTGCCCACTTAGTGTGAAATTATGCCAAAGTATGGTATCCTGGGATTGTTTATATGCTCTTGTCTGATCTATTTGGTTTTAATGATTTTTATGTTGAAATATTTTATGGTTTATATGGTTGCACTGTGTAACAAGGGCCTCAATCATCCCCATGATATTTGGATATGTGCGAAAATGTTTGTAATTTTCTCTGCTATGTATATTCTGGTACTGGTGCCCTCCATGACGATGTGAGCACATTGATTGGCAGAGTGGCCCTGCATGATGAGGTAAGAATGCTTTTTGCTAAGGAGTGAGTTTTCTTAAACATGGGCTTACAGTGTTATTAAATGCGCCTTTTTACCTTGTTTAATATAATAGAGGAAAACATTCCACGTGGGAAAAATATATCAAAAAACAAAGATGATGTGACTTACCAAACGAAAGCGCTGGCAGGTCGAAAGACACACAAACAAACACAAACATACACACAAAATTCAAGCTTTTGCAACAAACTGTTGCCTCATCAGGAAAGAGGGAAGGAGGGGGAAAGACGAAAGGATGTGGGTTTTAGGGAGAGGGTAAGGAGTCATTCCAATCCTGGGAGCGGAAAGACTTACCTTAGGGGGGAAAAAGGATGGGTATACACTCGCACACACACACACATATCCATCCACACATATACAGACACAAGCAGACATATTTAAAGACAAAGAGTTTGGGCAGAGATGTCAGTCGAGGCGGAAGTGCAGAGGCAAAGCTGTTGTTGAATGACAGGTGAGGTATGAGTGGCGGCAACTTGAAATTAGCGGAGATTGAGGCCTGGTGGCTAACGGGAAGAGAGGATATATTGAAGAGCAAGTTCCCATCTCCGGAGTTCAGATAGGTTAGTGTTGGTGGGAAGTATCCAAATAACCCGGACGGTGTAACATTGTGCCAAGATGTGCTGGCCGTGCACCAAGGCATGATTAGCCACAGGGTGATCCTCAGCACATCTTGGCACAATGTTACACCGTCTGGGTTATCTGGATACTTCCCACCAACACCAACCTATCCGAACTCCGGAGATGGAAACTTGCTCTTCAATATATCCTCTCTTCCCGTTAGCCACCAGGCCTCAATCTCCGCTAATTTCAAGTTGCCGCCACTCATACCTCACCTGTCATTCAACAACATCTTTGCCTCTGCACTTCCGCCTCGACTGACATCTCTGCCCAAACTCTTTGTCTTTAAATATGTCTGCTTGTGTCTGTATATGTGTGGATGGATATGTGTGTGTGTGCGAGTGTATACCCGTCCTTTTTTCCCCCTAAGGTAAGTCTTTCCGCTCCCGGGATTGGAATGACTCCTTACCTTCTCCCTTAAAACCCACAGCCTTTCGTCTTTCCCTCTCCTTCGCTCTTTCCTGATGAGGCAACAGTTTGTTGCGAAAGCTTGAATTTTGTGTGTATGTTTGTGTTTGTTTGTGTGTCTTTCGACCTGCCAGCACTTTCGTTTGGTAAGTCACATCATCTTTGTTTTTTGATATATTTTTACCTTGTTTTGTTTTCTTATTTTGTTCTTTTCATTGTATGTAATAGATTATCAGGATAGGTAACTAGTTTGTATCATAATGTAAGTTATGTGTTTCCTGCCTTATAGGTGAACATCTGAAGATATTATTTGATATCATGAAAGTGGCCATGCTCGTGTAAACAAAAAAGTTTATGAAGAGTCGAAAGCAGTTTATTTCTGAAATATGGTTTACTTCAGCTGCAGTTGATTTCAACAGAAAACTGTTTGTATCAGATAAAATTGTTGGCCAGTACCTGTTATCAGAAGGTGATAATATACATATGAAAGTGAAGGTGATATATGAGGTTTGTTAAAAAAATTCCGGAACTTCACCCACATTATTTTTTTATGCTTATCTTTTACTTGTTGTGCATGGTCTCATTTGAAATACTCTTCTCCACAATTGATACACTGCTCGTAATACCATATCCACTTCTGGAAGCAGTCTTGGTATGTCTGTTGCTGGATCGTGCAAATCATTTTCTGCGAATTTTCTTTTTTCTCATCTGTTGTTACAAATTTTCATCCTTTCGAAAGGTTTTTCAGCTTTGGAATTAAAAAGAGTTCTCAGGGGCCAGGCCTGGAGGGTAAGGAGGATGAGGCAGCACAGTGATTTTGTTTTTTGTGCAATAGCCACACTCCAATGGGGATGAATGTGTGGCTACATTATTGTGATGCAGGAGCCATGAATTGTCCTGCCACATTTCAGGCTATTTCCTTCTCACATTTTCTCACAGGCATTGCAACACGTCCTGATAGTATCATTGATTAACAGTTTGTCCCTGTGGAATGAATTCATGATGAAATAATCATTCAAAGTCAAAGAAAACTATCAGCATGGCTTTGATATTTGACCTGGTCTGTCAAGCTTTTTATGGTCTTGGAGAATCTTTTCTGACCCATGGGAGTGTTGGACCTTGGTCTCAACATTATAACCCAAACTTAATGGCAACACGATGCTTTCTGAGATACTGTGTCATGATGTCATGACATTATCCAGCTGAAATGTTACTTTCTTATGCAATCTCTTGGACAGTCAGTATTTGATTGACATGCACAATTTTGTTGACATTCCTCTCCAGAGCATTGTCGTTAGACATCGAAGGGCATCCTGAATGAATGTCACCCTTAACTTCCATCTGGTCATTTTTAAACCATGTGAATCATTTGTAACATTGAGTATGGCTGAACCACTCATGACTGTAGGCTTTCTGCATCTTTTGGTATGTCTCTATGTAGGTTTGTTTGAGTTTCATGCAAAATTTAATACAGATGCATTGCTCTTCTAACTCTGCCATTTTGAAATTCACAAACTGTGCGACACATCATTCTACTCAATACAGCACTGAACAATAACTAACAGATGTACGGCAATGAATCTTCCAGCAGTTACACATTAAACACAGGTGTGCGCAGGGATGCCAATCGCATTTCGCTCGCTTTCAGAACTAGTAATTCCTTCCATTTGGAGGATAGAGGGAAAGTTTGTGGAAATTTCAAAGGAAGCGCAGGTCACTCAGAACACAGTATGAGAGGGACCCACCCGTAGTGATGACAAGGGTAGATAAAGACCATATTCAAGCTGGTTCATGTACCATACCGATGGTCATTAATCTACTATGCAAGTTTGATCCTGGTCTGGCTGACAAGCTAGATTGCTACCTGTTAAGCTATAGGGCAGTTTTACATTGTAATTGTCACTACAGGGTATATTTAAGGCGTAGCATATTTTAATCCTTTTAACTAAACTTTTTGCCACTACAGTCACTGTAAGACCTTGGTGTGCTGACCGGCTGTTCCTTGATTTTCTGCAATAGACATTAAAGTATTAGAGTGGCACATGGTCAGAAAAACTGATCTGCCTTCATGGAACCATGACTTCTCCTCCAAGTGGTTCCTCAAAGTCTGAATGGACCCTGTTCCAATCTCTCATTAGTGAAAATCCTTAACAGTACCTCTGATTTCAGCTTGACTTCTCTGTGTGGCAGCCAAGCATGCTGACTGCTCAGCCATAGAATCTTGCTTCAGCAATAAATAAATAGATTAATTCCAATGTCTATTCCTGATGGAGAACTCAGTGAATCTGAAATGCTGATTAGTGTGTTTTTATTCCCTTGGCATTTGCCTTTGGACCTGACATATTGCCCAGATATTAAAATGAGAAGATTCATGTTACAAAACAAAATTTTGTAACAAAATCTTTAATACAAGAAAAGAAAGATACAGCTGGAGATGAGTGTGAAAGTTTAAGAAACACATTGGAAAAGAAAATTACAAGAATAAATCCAACTATAACCAACAGTTTTGTAACCATTGATTTTTAAAATTAAGTAGGTAAGGAAAAAGTCTAATGATTCTACAATAAAAAATGAAACTCACGCAATTATAATGGAAATTCCTGCATAGAGGAATATGGGAAATAAGGGAAAGGCAAACACTGACCTACAGCAGATCGAATGGTGAGAATACAGAAACAATTAGTACAGAACAACATTCACATTAGCTCTTGAACACTAGTTCTTTTTCTAGCAACAGTACACACGACCAAACATACTACACACAGACATCCAAAGGCACACTCATGTGATCATGGAGAGACTCTCATGTAATTGTATGGATTGCAACATGAAGTATGTGTAGTGGCTGTGCTCTGTAAGGGCAAGTAGTAAAGCACTCTGATGTACTGGGTCACTTGCCTTCTCAGTTGGGGCTGCTAACGCATGGCTGTGCAGTGGCTCTCAAATCATAGGTAAGCTGGTTCAAATTCTGGCAGCGGATGAAAATTTTACTGCCAGTATTTGTCCAGCATGGAGAGAAGAGGTGGTGGCATAAAGTTCCTGATCACCAGTCTTTGCACCAATGTCCTGGATTAAATTTCAAGTCTCTCTACAGTGAGGACATGTAAAATGCTATATACACCTCATTACATTCATCTACACTCTACAAATACATGTATGATACATTTCCCACATACCTGCAAGAAAAGGGGATATTGTGCACAGAAGAAGAACACCCTTCATGACAGGCAACTGAACACATCCCATGGAATATCCGAGCCAGCGAAGCCATATGACAGTTACATTTTTGCATTTACTGGCTTTAACTATTCACATATATTCATCACATCTACTAGTGAATATTAGGATCTATGTAATTGCTTCAAATGCTTTGCAACATAGGACAGTTGTTTTTACCACTTATATTAGTTTCTTAAACTTGCTGATTTACGGTAGATTTGGTGATCACTGATTTAAAAAAAATGCAAGACACTTTTGTGCCTTCATAAACAGCACAGTCATAGCAGAAGTTGTGTTAAGGATTTATAAGAGCTTAACACACTACTTAATTGTAAAAGAGATTATAGGAATTCAGTATCATTGCTGACCAAAGCAGTAGTTGTTCACAGATGAAACTGTTGTCAGAAAGATACACTGCAATGAAACATAACCTCATGTGATTTCATTGTGCTTTTTAACTGGTCCTAGTACAGAAATCCATAAAGAAATAGTATGTGTAACTGTTGGAATTACAAAAATGCAGTGAGGCTGTCCAATATATGCCTTCAGTAAGCACAATTTACAGTATTTCCGATGGAAACACTTAAAGTAGAAAATAATAATTTTAGCTCTTGGAACTGCATTTCCCTTCTTCAGGGATGATTGGGAATGTTTGAGAGGGGGGCGACAGATCACTTTGACCTACTTGTTGCAGGAATGTAGAGTGATAAACATGATTAGATTAGAATGAAATTTTCGCTCTATAGCGGAGTGTGCGCTGATATGAAACTTCCTGGGAGATTAAAACTGTGTGCCGGACCGAGACTCTAACTCGGGACCTTTGCCTTTCGCGGGCATGTGCTCTACCGACTGAGCTACCCAAGCACGACTCACACCCCATCCTCACAGCTTTAATTCTGCCAGTACCTCGTCTCCTACCTTCCTTAGATTAGATTAATAGTTGTTCCATAGATCATGAATATGACACTTCCTAATAATGTGGAATGTGTCAGTTTAACAAAAAGTTTCTTTACATGTTATAATTTGAGGTGTCTATCTGTCAGACTTTTGATGCTATTTGGTAAGTGACCAAAGATTTTTGTGGCATCGGAAGTCTCCCTTTCTGTGCCAAAGTTACATTTAACTCAAAGTAGTCAAGATCAGCCTTTCTCGTAGTGTTGAAGCTATGCACATTGCTATTGCCTTTGACCTGGAATGGGTTATTAATAACAAATTTCATAAATGAATATATATTCAATTACATGCTTTTGTGCAATGCATAATTTTTTCCTTAGTGACGTATTACTCCAAAATGTGGTGCCATATTAAAGCAGTGTTTGACAATAGACACAGTAAGTTAATTTACTTGTATGTTTCTCTCCAAAATTTTCAATAACCCTAACAGATTTCAGTAGATCATCAATGTATTTCTCCCAATTCAATATCTCATCAATGCATACACCCAAATATTTGGAATATTCTGCCTTGGCTCCAGACATCTGTTTAAACTCTATATTTGTTAATGGTGTTTTGCCATTTACTGTACAAAACTGAATATACTGTGTTTTATCAAAATTGAGAGTCAATTTGCAGAGAACCACATGATAGTTTTCTGAAAGATATTATTCTTGTTTGATGTGTGTGATTGCTATACTTGTATCATCAGCAAAGAGAAGTAGCTTCACATCTTCATGGATACAGAGTGCCAAGGCATTAACATATAGGGTGATTTCAGTTAAAGTTAAACTTTCGAAACACTGTAGGAATAACACCACTGGTCAGAATGATGTCAAATTGCAACAGAATATTACTGGAGAAGGGGGAAAATGTATGGCAGAAGAAAAAAAAATAGTGTGAAAATGATCAATAGATGGCGCTGTATGTGTCAGAACACATATATGAAACATCTGTCATGTGCACGACCCATTGGAGTTGGTATAAACATGCCGGGTACATGGCTTTTCCTCGTTTTGAATCTGCGACGTTCGTGTCTAAATGTAGGATCGCACTCTGCTTGTAAAGATGTATTATAAGAATTATGACTGTGTACATGTCGCTCTGCAGAACTTCCAGACACTGAAGGGTTTGAAAAAAAGGCATTGGTCGGATGACTGCCGTGGGTCTGGAGAAAATGAATCAGATATTTGAAACAATGGGCTCTTGTGGTGTATAACCTGGTAGAGGGAGGAAATGAATTGATTCAACATCGGTGGAAGCAGTGGTCAGAGCAATGCAGGAGGAGACAAGTGGTCGTTTGCAAATGTGTAGTGTACGGAGGATTGCCCGAACATTTGATATATCTGTGAGCACAGTGTGTAAAATCCTAAAAAACATCCTTCTTTGCTATCCATTCAAAATCACCCATGTACACGAGTTGCTTCCTATTGACCTGCCAGCAAGAGAGACCTTTGCTTAAGAATTTATTGCTTGTATGGAAGTGGACAATGATTGGCCATGGAAGATTTTGTGGACAGACAAAACCCACTTACATCTGACAGGGCATGTCAATACACAGAATTGTCGAATATGGGCAACGGAAAATCCACATGCATATCAACCAGTACCACTTCATCCTCAAAAGTCACTGTGTAGTGTGGGCTTACAGCATCATTTTTCATAGGGCCATATTTTTTTGAAGAGACAGGTCTTTCTGGTCCTGTTACCTGTACCCTCACTGGTAAGTGCTATGAGTGTCTTTTGCACAACCATGTCATTCCAGCTCTCCAACAGCATAGATGTGTGGATAGGGTTATTTTTATGCAAGATGCTGCACTTCCTCACATTACAAACCCAGTTAAGCAGCTGCTGAAGTGGCATTTTGGAAATGCTAGAATTATCAGCTGCCATTTCCATACAGCCTGGCTTTCCCAATCACCTGATCTTAATTCGTGTGACTTCTGGCTGTGGGGCTATCTGAAAGATATTGTGTTCAGTGTTCTGATTGCAAACCTAACCCCAGAAACACTTCGATCAGCTGGGGAACATGCTGTTTCTCGATTTCAACTTGTTGCAGAAAACAGTGGACACCGTATTGAACATGATTTGCGCGAATCACATGGAAATTATTAATCTCATTTGGTTTTGATTGGTGCTTTTTATGTGGTTATTGGCCTCAGGACAATTAAAAACCAATGTGAGTGATGCTTTATATGCGATTTTTGGCCTCAGGACAATTAAAAACCAATTTTTTCCATCCGATGCGATATGACCTTGCCATGGTGGATGGGCTTACGTAACTAACATTATCACACCTGTACACTCATGCGCACTGAGTAGTACAGTTTGTTTAGTATCAGATGTACATCTTAGGCATTGATGTATGATTCATTTGTCATTTGTAGTCGACCACTATCAAATTATGATGCTTACACTGCCATCTATTGCTACATTTTGTAACTATTTATTTTTCTTTTGCCACACGTTTGTCCCCTTCTTTGAAAATATTCCATTGTGATTTGACGCCACTCTGATCAGTGGTGTTATTTCTACAGTGGTTTGAAAGTTTAACTTTAATTATAATCAACCTGTACATTAAAAAGAATAAGGGACCCAGGATTGAACCTTGTTGGACCCCATTCTTGATACCTCCCCAGTTTGAGGAATCTGCTGATTTTCACACATTATGTGAAATGATTATTTCAACCCTCTGTACTCTTCCAGTTAAATATGAATTAAACCATTTGTGCACAGTCCCACACAATGGAAATACATCAGAGAGAGTAGGAAGCAGTTGGTAAATACTCATTTTCTGTTAAGAGAGGATAGAGTAGACGCAGTGAGAAGAGAAAGAAATAATATAATTAAAAAGTAAAAGGAAAGGGTCAAAGAGAAAGATGGCCTAGAAAATCAAAACAGCGAGTTGGAGACAGAGAGGAAAAATAAAAATGAACATAATTGAAATAAATAAATAACTAATTAAGAAAATTTTGCAATATGAGAACAGAGGAAAGATTAAATCCAGGAGGATGCAGGTATTACAATGTGCGCAGGAGATCAAGTTTTCACCTCTGAAGTTCAGGAAAACTAGTGCTGCTTCTGAGGATCCAAACAGCACATTTGGTTTAGTTGGTGCTTGGATTTGTTAAGTAATACTGTAGAGCATGCTCAGAAGCTTGAAACTAGATGTCCCATTGACACACATTTCTCTTGATTCCACTCATGTGTTCAACAGTTTTGTGATGGTCCTTCTTGCATAAATTTCTACACAGGGAACAGTTGTCAGTTGGTAAATAACACAGGTTTTTTTTTTTTTTTTTTTGCCTTTAATGTTGTAGGATTTACTTTTGTTGAGACTGGAGTAAATTGTAATGAATGGGAGCATGTGGGGCATTTTTAACTATGAGAACAAATTTCAGAGGTGGTACACTGAAGTAGCAATTTGATAAGACTGATGCAGATATGATGGTGAAAGATGACAATGAATTGCGTTTGTAGTGTATTGGGCACATACAATATCATTTCATGGCTTAACTTGAGATAAGCATAGCTCTGCTTCAGTAATCTATTGCTGTATTTAAGACCTCTCTATTATGTGGTAAGGAGGGGGGGGGGGGGGGGGGGGCAAGGATTACTTCTGGCTGTTTAGAGTGAAAAAGCTATGATGGTCATGTCAGAGTAGGTGACTGCATGAGAGCTTACTTTGTGTCTCTGTTCAATGAGATAGTTGCAGTAGAGGAAAGCATAGGAGAGATTACTGGTTTAGGTTTTGAGGCACATACATTTACTATGGTTAACCAGGCTATTGTATAGAAGGGGTTGCTTGACATAGAAAGGTTTGCAGCTATCAGAGTGGAGGTATTGTTGCATATATGCTGAGAAGAGGTTGACAGACACTTGGCTAAAAGCCCCAGTGAGTATGAGGTCAAAACCAATAAAATGACTCTGGGCCTGGAGAAGGAGCAGTTGAGTTCAAGTTTGGAAAAGGTGTTAAGCTGTTTCAGGATGTGGAGAAGTTCTTCACATGGGTGTAGACCTCCAAGACATCACCAGTAAATCTGCAACAAGCAGAGTGTCACAGCTTTTCTGTTTGACCCTTCTATTACCTCCAATAATCTTGTAGTCTCTTTGATTCACTTCCCTTCACCTCTGTCTCATCTCATCTGCTTGACCTACACTCACCCCTTCCCAACCTTTTCCAAAAGATCCCTATATCCCCTATGAGTAAGAACCGTATGGTGTAAAAATTAGTATTTTCTAATGTAAGTATTTCTGTTGGCAATATTAGGAATTGTGCCTGAAATTCCAGAGAGCACTTTCTGGGAAGAATTGGTGAACATATTACTTCCTTCCACATGCATTTTGCATAATGATCAGGATGGGAAAATTTGAGTTATTAGAGCCAATACAAAAGCTTGCTGACAATCATTCTTGCCGGTGGCATTTGCAAGTTGAATAGGGTGGGGTAGGAGGTCAGTTAATGGTATCAGAAGTACCCACTGCAGAATGCCATTTGGTGGCTTGTGGATATATGTAAATTTAGATTTGCCTCCTGTATTTTGGTCATAATGAAAGTATTCTCGATTGAATTTTACTTTTGATACAATTAATGTTAGTATTACTCTGTTTTGCCAGTATTGATGTATATTACTGTGCAGTCCAAGTATGTTTTGCCAGTATTGATCTATATTACCGTGCAGTCCAAGTAAAATAATGGCACTTAATGATGTTTGTAATATTTGCATCTAAAGGAAAATTAGCCACTCACCTATGGCGGACTGATGTGTGGTGCATAGAAACATGTGGATGGAAACACTGTTCGCACTAGTTTTCAATGCTCCTGCTCTTTTTCTAATTAAAGTACACCCATTACACACACACTCCCATGCCTATATCAAGACTCAGTCTCACTGTGGTTGCAGTAGTGTGTGTTTGGGTGTCTGTATGATTGTGTGCATGAGTGGGCATAACTTTGTTAGAAAAAGAGCAGGAGCTAGTGTGAATAGTGTTTCCTGTATATGTTTCTGTATGCTTCACTCATGAGCTAGTGTGAATAGTGTTTCCTGTATATGTTTCTGTATGCTTCACTCATGAGTCCGATATGGTGAGTGCCTGAACAGTTAACTTTCCCTCATTTTACATGTTATTCCATCCAGGAATTTCCGTTATTGTAATATTTACATCTCTTATACTCCAGCTAAATATTTTACACTAAAGTACAGTAATTACAACAATATAATCACCTATTCATATAATTGTCTGCAGAACTGATATGCAACACCAACATCACCATGAATCATCAGAACTGTCAGAGAGTGAAGGGGAAACAACACGTCATGCAGGTAGTACAGGGCTACCTCGAAGTCACTCAGAGAGACTTCTCGCTATGTTTCGGGATCACATACATCAGGAGCGTGAGCTACATGAAAGGTACCATGAACTGGTAAGTTGTGGATTCTATTACTATACATACATGAATGTGTGCGTGTACATACATACACACACACACACACACACACACACACACACACACACACACACACACACACACATTTATTCATTATTGTTTTGATTAGTTAGAGACAATGGGAGAGGTTCTTTCTGGGATGAAATGGGGTAGGAGAGGATGGAGTTTGAGGAATATAAAACCAGTATGAACCTGATAATGGTTATATTCATTTATTTATACATTCATACAATTGTATGTGTGTACAATGGTTACCGAATTTCATAAAATTTAAAAGTATGGTTATAATAGAGGGAAACATTCCACGTAGGAAATATATATCTAAAAACAAAGATGATGTGACTTACCAAATGAAAGTGCTGGCAGGTCGACAGACAAACAAACAAACACAAACATACACACAAAATTCAAGCTTTGGCAACAAACTGTTGCCTCATCCAGAAAGAGGGAAGGAGAGGGAAAAGACGAAAGGATGTGGGTTTTAAGGGAGAGGGTAAGGAGTCATTCCAATCCCGGGAGTGGAAAGACTTACCTTAGGGGGAAAAAAGGACGGGTATACACTCGCACACACACACATATCCATCCACACATATACAGACACAAGCAGACATATTTAAAGACAAAGAGTTTGGGCAGAGATGTCAGTCGAGGCGGAAGTGCAGAGGCAAAGATGTTGTTGAATGACAGGTGAGGTATGAGTGGCGGCAACTTGAAATTAGCGGAGATTGAGGTCTGGTGGCTAACGGGAAGAGAGGATATATTGAAGAGCAAGTTCCCATCTCCGGAGTTCGGATAGGTTGGTGTTGGTGGGAAGTATCCAGATAACCCAGACGGTGTAACATTGTGCCAAGATGTGCTGAGGATCACCCTGTGGCTAATCATGCCTTGGTGCACGGCCAGTATAATGTATCCCAGCTAGTGGGTAAAGCAATGCAGCATTATCTGTGACATATACTAAATGAGCGGTGACGGTTCCATTTCTCTGTTTACATGCTTGGTAAGTTTGCACGATGTGACTAGAAAGCTGCACATATACAGCAGCTCCGCACGTGTGCAGAATTTCTGGCTGGCCTTGTTCTCTGGGCAGTGGTAATGCTATAGATTTTCTTACGCAGACGACACTTTATGGACATGTTTTGAAGTTAGCCTGTGTTTGCATGGGGTGTCCCTAACTAACATGCAAATTAGGACCAGAGTGAAGCTCTGATGCATATCTCACTCATGAGGATGCCCATCACTTATATGTGAGGAAAGATGCTGAAATAATGTAGCCTCAGTTCAACCTATCTTGAGCCAGCTAAACTTCTCATAAATTTAATTAAGAGACTGATTATTATTTCCCCTCCAAAATAATGATGGGTAGGAAAGCAGGGAAACTGTGTAGTTGAACACAGAAAATTCTGACCTAGAGTACTACAGTGAGATTTGTTGACTCAAAGACAAGCATGAAATTCAAGTATGATCTGTATGAGAATCATAAGCGCCATGAGTTATTGACAAATTTATGGACAGAAATAGACGGAGGCACTTGCAAAATCCAACTGGAGACCTGTCTGACCAAATTGCTGTGAGGCACTTATATGTGACTGGGGCCGCAATGAGATGCAAATTAATTGTAATCGCAGGTAACATGTTCGTGATCAGACACATTGCCGCACCCTATTGCTACTGAAAGGAAAGTGGTGCTAAGTGCCTGTGAAGACAAGGCTACCATGTTGGGGCGTCAAATCTATTGATGGATTCCCTGTTAGCTGGAGCAGTGTATTGCCACAAACAGCAGAGTTTGGCATGTAGATGACTGTTGCGATTCACGGCCAGATGCACTGCAATGTAGTTGATGGCATCCGAGGTAGAGGGCTCCAAACTCGACCATGAAACGATATTTGCCTATTCTCCAACAAAGTACAGAAGAATAAGTAATGTTCGACTCCTGTGATGATCAGGACAGTTATCCTTGTGTTTTCTTCATCACCGCTCTGCCAGAGCTTCTGCTCTGTTGCGCTAGTGATCAGCCAGTCACAGACCAGCAACAATTTTTCATCCGATCATGATAGTTAAACAAAAGCCACAAATCTCCCACTACAAAATTTTGTCATTATAGTTGCTAGTGACAGCTCTCTGTGCCAGTCTCCATGATGACCATAATCATGAGCAGACGTAAGAGTCAACCTTCCAATCACAGCCTCTGTAAAATGTCTGTGCAGTAAGCTGTTGGGTGTTGGACACCATCGGATTATGCTAATTACATGGTCTATGTGTGATGCCACCATAGCAAACCATAGACTGTGTTTCACTGGCAGGCATCTTAGGAGATGCAACAACTGCCTACACAACACTTGTCCTTACCCTTCTGGAGTATCACTACATGCCGTGGGGTCCTTACCAGACAAGATTGATGGAGGCACCAAAAAAACTCTAGGAAGGGCAGCTCAGTTTGTACTGTCACAAAATAGGGGAGAGAGTATCATAGATATGGTACATGAGTTGGGGTGGCAATTATTAGAATAAAAGTGTTTTATGTTGTGGTGAGACTTTTCACAAAGTTTCACTCAACAACATTGTTTTCAGAATTTGAAAATATTTTGTTGGCTCCCCTATTTAGGGAGAAATGGCAATCATCAAAAAATAAGAGATATCGGAGTTCACACAAAAAGATTTAGGAGGTCATATTTCATGTGTACTTTTCAGGAGTGTAATGGTAGAGAAATATCTGAAAGTGGGTCAATGAACCCCCTGCCAAGCACTTAAGTGTGAATTGCAGAGATGTAGATGCATGATTGTTATGGACTAGATGCTGGTGTGAAAGTGTGTAACAAGTTTTACAATAGTGGTTGTCGCTGAATTATGAGCCATTAGATGGTTAGGAGGAAGTAGGGTTTTAGAACAATGTTGCTGAGTTTGTAAGGATCTGCTGATTAGGTAATCTGAATAAATAGGGAAAAAGACCATGTAGACTGGCACTCTAATCAAGGCAGCCCCAAAATTAAATAGTTCCTCACTGCACTCTCCCTTGCTGTATCTTACACTGATGGTAAATACTGTTTGTTTTACTATGAAATTGGTCTCACTTACATCTGTTGTTGAGGTTTGCACTACTTGGATGAATATTAATTGAATAGTTTATCAGTTAAAAAATGTATGCCAGAATATAGTAGCAAACCTGTAGCTTTCATGATGTATAATATGTAGAAAGTTTACTTTGAAGGAACAAGTTTCTTTGCGTGTCTTATCAGAAAAGAAATCTATTACAAAATTTTCATTCCAAACCATTTTCATCCTATATAGAAGGCACATGTGCTAACTTTATCTGCCTAAATGCAGGAAAAATTGTATTGCTGCTAAATCACTCTATTTGTCATAACCACGTGAGTTTACAAACAATCACATAATAGCATTGAATAGAAAAACCTTCCAAAGGTTCTGCGAAATTATATTTATTTGGTCACAAACCAGCTTTCATCTTCTTAGACCGTATTCAGGTGAAAACTGAATGCCATAAACATAAAAAAAGACATGCGACTTACATAGACATTATTGATTCAGAAGATAGAAAAATGATGACATGTAGAGTGTTTAGATAGGGAATTTTTACATATTCTTAACATGCAGAAATTATTACATTTAACCACAAGACATGAAAACTGAATATAATTTATAATTTTAATTTAACATTTGTACAACTAAAATATAATTTAACTGATGGAGAAAAAAGGAGACTTGAGACTGATCATTTACTAAGTTGACATTCTGTGTCTTACATTTATTGATTTCCAGTTGGATTGTCTTTCTCCTTCCTTAAGCGAATCTAAAATTTAACAGTCTTCATCATATGAGTAGTTTTCTACTAAAAGGAGTTTGGCAAAGGTTGAATCTTTCATTCTTAATCTACACCTCCTCTCATGTTCAGATAACCTTATTGTTCAAATGTTCAAATGTGTGTGAAATCTTATGGGACTTAACTGCTAAGGTCATCAGTCCCTAAGCTTACACAGTACTTAACCTAAATTATCCTAAGGACAAACACACACACCCATGCCCGAGGGAGGACTTGAACGTCCGTCGGTACCAGCCACACAGTCCATGACTGCAGCGCCTTAGACCGCTCGGCTAATCCTGTGCGGCTAACCTAATTGCCACAGCCCTGCCTGACTGACCAGCATATATTTTTCCTCTGTACTTGCATGTGATTTTATACACAACCTGTGAGAAAGAGTTGCAGTTTGTCTATTAATAAAATTTTTGGTATGCTGTTGGTGCTAGAGTACAGTATCATAAGGTGTACCTCAAGGCTCCTTTTTGGGGCCAATCCTGTTCTTATGCTACATAAATGACTTGCCCATAAATATAAATACCCCACCAGTTCTATTTGCAGACAATGCTTCTGTTTTAATTGAAGGTTATGATGCTGAATAAATTATGAGCTCCATCATAAGCACACTGGATACTCTAGAAAACTGATTCCAGTTAAATGGGTTGAAACTGAACTGTGCAAAAACCCATATGGTTCATTTCAGAACCAAATATTCAAAATATTTGGAAATTAAAATACAACATAACATTGGAAGAAGATGACATGATCAAATTCCTAGTCCTAAATGTGGACAAGAACTTAAGCTGGAATGCATATTTTGATTCCTATCAGATAAACTAAGCATTTTTCATGGAAAATCTGGGATGGAATGTAACAATATTATGAAAAGGATAGTTGCTATGCATCATGTAGGGAAGATGCTTAGTCGCAGAGAGGCACAACTAAATGAATGTCAAAAAAGTAAGCAGTTTTGCATTTTCAATGCAATAACTAGCAATTCTACTGACTTGAGTACAAGAAAAATAGCACATCTTGGTTACTTTGAGTCTGTCGTTAGATATGGTATAATTTCCTGGAGAAGTTCAAATAGTGTGTCTCGAATACTGAAACTACAGAAGAAAGTTATCAGATATGTGTATGAATAGCAAACAGAATCTTGTCACCCATTATTCTGGAAATACAAATCCTAACTGTTCCCTCCACATGCATTTATGAAATTATATCCTACACAGCAGTTAAAAATTATTTGAGGAGAATCATTTGAGCCACACATATAACATGAGGAATAAAAAAAAATATGCTACCCATGCACCAATAGAAATTTTACCCGTGGACTCCACAGTATGTGGGGATGACAATATATATATATCAAGTTAACAGGCAAAAACATATTTAATATGAAGCCAAAGATTCTAAAAGCAAGGCAACAGCAGATTTTGTGGGAACTAGTACTTAGTAGAAGAAATCATAAAGGATGAAATGATAATTTGAGCAAGTGCTAATTAAGTGTTAGATTTTTTATTGTTTGTTTGAATACTGTAACAAAATTGTTTTATTGTAATGTTGTTTGTTAACATCAGCTGTTCTATGTTTATGGTGAAATTTTACCACAATATGGATGTGTCTCCTTTATCTGAAACAAGTGATTTAGATTATATAGAATATGAGAAATGTGAAATGTGTTTTATTCATCTCATAACGTACAGAATTTCAGAACATATGTCTGAAGTACAGGAGACATGTCAAGGTTACAATTTGCTTATTTAAAATTTTGTCACACTTACAATAATACTTTGTGGAGAGTTTACTTACTTGAAATTTGTCAAACTTAGAGTATTTACATCTGCTATAGCTATCATTCATTTTTACTCCATTTTAGGATTCCACCTCAAAGTATCATTTCATCCTTCATGAAATCTTCCACAGAGTAATAGAATCATTCAATTAGAAAATCATGTAAGTTGCTTTTTAAAATATTTATCTTCATATTCATTATGTCACACCCTTTTATTGTGTTGTAAATTTTCATGGCTATATACTGAGGAGTCTGAGCATGCAGTTTTAAGCAATGAGAGGTGAGCATAAAGTTCTCTTTATGTCTTGTGTTATATGACACCGAAAAGATGTATAAAGAGGGGACAGTTAATATTTTTAGGTCTTTAAATAATGGTCAACATGATGCCCTCGGCTGTACAGAGCACATGTTGCAAATGATTCTTTTTTGCAACTTTAAAATTCATTTCCTGAGTTTCCCCAAAAAATTATGCCATATAGAATACCCAATTCAAAGTAGCTATAATATGCTATTTTCCTGGTAGTCATATCAGTGGCACAGGCTCAAATTTCCACTGCAAATGGAAGGCTCTTTAATTTATTTGCTAGGTATTCTACATGAGAATTCCAACTCCAAGATCTGTTTAAGTTTATTCCCAGGAACCTGACTGAGTCAAGTTCTTCCATTTTTTTATTGTTGAGAGTGACAAAGATTTCTTTAGTTTTTGAACGTTTGGTTTTAAAACTCATCATGTGGGTTTTTGAAATGTTTAGCCTTAAGCCATTTTGACTGAACCATGTTCCCAGGTAACTTAATGTATTCATGACACTCTGTGGTATATTGTCAGAATTTTCATTTTCAATTAGGGCAGAAGTATCATCTGTAAACAAAGTTAAATGAGTATTTATATTGAGAGGCAAGTCATTTACACAGAACAGGAATAAAATGGGTCCAAGGATTGAGCCTTGAGGAGAAACTTGTGACACAGTTTTCCACTCGGAGAAGTGATCTGGTCCATTTGATGTGATTATTACCCTTTGTTTCCTCTCCAAGAGATATGATTCAAACCATTTCAAAGCAATATCCCATATTCCATACCTGTTGAGTTTGAAAAGCATCAGGGCATGGTTTACAGAGTCGAATGCTTTTGTAAGATCACAAAATATTCCTGCGGCCTTAGCTTTCTTATCTAATAAACCATGATTCACAATTCACAGTATTATATGTAGTTGCAAGATTTTAACTTTTTTGTGAGTTTATCTGAATTTTGCCAATGTGTGGATGATGAACCAATTTTTGTAACTACTGAATCGCTCCTGTTGGCCAGCATACAGAAGTGGTGTAATTTTTAGTTATGTTTGAAAGGCAGATTCAATTAATAGAACAGATATGAGTAGTTACAAAAATTGGTGCCTCATACCATATCTTGGCAAAATGTTAGATAACTTTACAAAAAAAAAAAAGGTCGAAGCCTCACAACTATAGACTTGCATGTTATAAAACCAACAGCATATAAAAATTTTTATTCAATATTAAAGACAAAGTACAACTATTGGGACAGAGTGGTGTGTATAAAATCTCATGCAAACATTGCAGAAAAGTATGTGTCTGTCAGTCAGGCAGAACTGTGGGAATAAGGTTGTCTAAATGTGGGATAAGCTGAAGATTAAGAAAAGAATATTCAACCTTTACCAAACGCCTTGTAACAAAAAAACCACTCATATGATGTAGATAGTGAAGCTTACCACACAGAGGAGACACTGAGTCACAGACAAGCAGACTGAAAAAGAATCCTAGAAATATAATTTTCATAATTCCTAACTGCAACCCAATGCTTACTCTTTGCGGTGAGTAAAAAATGTATCCTTTCTATTGTTGTTATTTATTTCAGGACTTTCTACTGTTTGAGACTTTGAAGTTTTGCATTCTCTTAAGGAAAGCCAGTAGATGAACCTGCTAGAAATACCAACAAAAAACAAACATGTGACATAGAATGCCAGCTTAGTATAATATGATCAAACACAATTTCCTTTTTCTCCTCTCTTAAATTAAATTTTTGTTATCCAAATACTAGATTAAAATTGCTAATTCAATTATACTTTGATGTTGTTAAATGTATCTCCAGATAAAAAACTTTATCTTACCTTTTTCAGTTAAATTTAACAATTTCTATACAACATAAAATGCAACAATGTACAATCCAGAATGGAATAATGATAATATTATGAAAAGGATAGGATGCTACACACCATATAGTGGAGATTCTGAGTTGCAGACAGGCACAACAGAAAGACTGTTAAACAATTAAACTTTCAACCAAAAGGGCTTCTTCTGAATCATACAACATTCACATGCACATTCATGCAAACACAACTCACACACACATGACCACTGTCTCTGGTGGCCAGACTGCAAGCATCTGCAAATAATGGGAGAAGCAATCTGGATGGTGGGGGAAGGAGGAGGCTGGGGCAGGGAGAGGGAGGGATAGCAAGATAGGGGTGGGAGACAATAAAGTGCTGCTTATGGGGGTGGGGGACAATAAAGTGCTGCTTATGGGAGCATACACAGGTATGGTGGTGAGAGGGTAGGGCAGCTAGGTGTAGTCAGAAAAGATGGTGTTGGTAGGAAGGATGCCAATGAACTTGCCCCTGGCCTTGCTGCTATTAAACACTACCTTTCCCAACACCTGGCAGATTCCAAACATACAATGTCCTTCCTGATCACCATGACCAACTATATCCTCACTTACAAATACAAACAAATCTAGCACACAGCAACTGGCACCTCCATGGCACAATCCTATGCTAACCAATTCATGGGCCACCTAGAGGAATCCTTCTCAACTGCCCAGAATCCCAAACCCCCTCACCTGATTGAGATTCATTGGTGACATCTTCGTGATCTGGATCAAGAGTGCCGACACCCTGTCCACATTCATCCAGAACCTCAACACCTCCACCCCAATCATTTCACCTGCTCCTCCACGACCCAAAAAGCCATCTTCCTCAGTGTTTACCTCCATCTCAAAAAGATGGTTACAGCAATACCTCTGTCCATATCAAACCTTCCAACCACCACAATACCTCCAGTTCGACAGCTACCACCCATTCCATACCAAGAAGTCCCTTCCACTCATCCTAGACAGCCATGGCTGTTGCATCTGTAATGACAAGCTGGCCTCTCAAAATATACCAAGTCCCTCATTGAGGCCTTTACAGACCATAATTGCCCTCCCAACCTTGTACAAAAAACAGATCTCCCATGCTTTATCTCTCTGGCCACTCACCACCTCCCAAAGTCCCACCATCTGACCAAAGAGGAGCATTCTCCACATGACTCAATACCACTCAGGACTGGAGCAACTGAATCACATTCTCTGCCAGGGTTTCGACTACCTCACACTGTACTCAGAATTGGGGGATGTCCTACACACATCCTTCCCCTCCTTTCCTGCAGTGGTATTCCACCACCCATTGAACCTCCACAATATCCTCATCCATCCCTACACAACCCCTGCTCCCAGCCCCTTGCCTCATGGCTAATATCCTTGTAATAGACCTGTCTCGTACATCCTCCCACCACCACCTATTCCAGTCCGGCCACAAACATCAACTATTCCATCAGAGGCAGGGCTACCTGTGAAACCAGTCATGTGATCTACAAGCTAAGCTGCAACCACTGTGTTGCATTCTACATGGGCTTGACCACAAACAAACTGTCTGTCCACACGAATAGTGACCAACAAAATGTGACCAAGAAACAGCTGGAACACACAGTTGCTGAGCATGCTGCTCAACACAGTGTACTTTGTTTCAATGACTACTTCACAGCTTGTGCCATCTAGGTTCTTCCTACCAACACCAGCTTTTCTGAATTGTGCAGGTGGGAACTCTCCCTGCAAATATATCCTATGTTCCTGTTACCGTCCTTGCCCCAGACTTCATTAGTCATTGTCCATCACTCACCTATTCCCTTCCCTGTTCTCACTCCATCACTACATAGCTTTCTATTCCACCAACACACCCACGATCCCTTTACATCTTTCCTTCTCCACCCCCCCCCCCCCTTCCCACCCCCTCCTCCACTCTGCCCCCACTCTCTGTCTTAACTTCTGACTACACCTAACTGTCCTACCCTCTCTCCACCTTATTCCTATATGCTTCCACAAGCAGCACTTTACCATCCCCCGCCCCTACCCTGCTATCCCTCCCCCTCCCAACCCCAACCCCAACCCCCTCCTCCTTACCTTCACCTTGCAGATTGCTTCTCCCATGATTTCCAATTGCTTGCAGTCTGGCATCAGCAGCCAAAGACAGTGGTCATGTGTGACTGAGTAGCATTTGTATGAATATGCACAGGTATGTTGTTTGATTCAGAAGAGGACCTCTTGGCTGAAAGTTTACTTGTTTAGCAGTCTTTTTGTTAAGCCTGTCTGTGGCTCAACATTTCCACTGTATGGTGAGTAGCAATCTGTTGTTGTTGTTGTTGTGGTCTTCAGTCCTGAGACTGGTTTCATGCAGCTCTCCATGCTACTCTATCCTGTGCAAGCTTTTTCATCTCCCAGTACCTACTGCAACCTACATCCTTCTGAATCTGCTTAGTGTATTCATCTCTTGGTCTCCCCCTACGATTTTTACCCTCCACGCTGCCCTCCAATACTAAATTGGTGATCCCTTGATGCCTCAGAACATGTCCTAACAACCGATCCCTTCTTCTGGTCAAGTTGTGCCACAAACTTCTCTTCTCCCCAATCCTATTCAATACTTCCTCATTAGTTATGTGATCTACCCATCTAATCTTCAGCATTCTTCTGTAGCACCACATTTCAAAAGCTTCTATTCTCTTCTTGTCCAAACTATTTATCGTCCATGTTTCACTTCCATACATGGCTACACTCCATACGAATACTTTCAGAAATGACTTCCTGACACTTAAATCAATACTGGATGTTAACAAATTTCTCTTCTTCAGAAACGCTTTCCTTGCCATTGCCAGCCTACATTTTATATCCTCTCTACTTCGACCATCATCAGTTATTTTGCTCCCCAAATAGCAAAACTCCTTTACTACTTTAAGTGCCTCATTTCCTAATCTAATTCCCTCAGCATCACCCGACTTAATTAGACTACATTCCATTATCCTTGTTTTGCTTCTGTTGATGTTCATCTTATATCCTCCTTTCAAGACACTGTCCATTCCATTCAACTGCTCTTCCAAGTCCTTTTCATAATAGTGACATAAAAATGTAAAACTTTCCTTCATAAACATACACATAAACACTCTATGTGTCATCACTGTTGTGTCTTTTGATTTTCTGTATAAATAATGTCTGTGTAAGTCTCGTGTCATTTTATCTGTGTTTACAACATTCGGTTGCCACCTGACTATAGCCTAAGTAATCTCAAACCAGTTTGTGACTAAATAAACATAATTTTGCAGAACATTAGGAAGTGTTTCCTATTTAATATTGTCTTCATGTTCTGCCAAGCATTTAACACGTCACTTAATACCAAACAATAGTGAGTGCATTGAGAATTATTAATATTTTGTTATATGTTTGGCATGACAGTTTGGCATGACAGAAAATAAGGATAATAAATTTTGACTTGCATTTTATGGACTGCGGCAAACAGTTCATTCATCACAACAGAATTGTAGTCAGACAAATACCACAGATTCTAACTGACTTGAGGACAAAACATAAAGTCACTGTCAATTTCAATTTCAGATTATTTTAATGTGTATTTGTAATCGATGGAACCAATGTAATAGTGACATTTTGCACACAGGTTTTCTCAGCAGTGGAGAAGTTGATGGCAGCATCTCAGGCATCACAAATGAAACTGTTACGGGCCTTGCTAGATCGTGAGACAGCAGAAGTTATGAGGCGTTTACAAAGTGCACGACGTGATGAGGTGAAAGCTCTTGCTAAAGTTCACCGTGACCGTGATGAAATGGTACGTGTGAAACGTGAGGTTGATGCAGCAACAGTTGACAGGGGTGTGGCAGAGCGTATGCGTTTGACACAGTTATATGAGCGCAGACGCTGCCGACTGGAGACTGCCCATGAGCAGGTCCGGCAGAAATTTCAAGCTGAAAAGGAAAAGGTATGTCAATTTACAAAAGAAAAAATGTAGTTTGGAAATACAACCATAGCACACATAATTCAAAATACCAAAGGAAAAAACTTAATGCTGACACTTTGTAGCAAAAAAGCAACATTTGCTTGGTCTACCTATGGGAGGCAGAAATTTATTGGATGCAATAATTGTAAGTACAGTAGTACATGATTATATCTACTGAAAGGTAAGTTAGAACACTGAGTTTAGTGTGATGTGGTACTGAGTATATTCCTTAACCAATGTTTAGGTGTAGCTAAGGTCACTGTGGGAACATCTACCCAGAAGTGCACGAGTAGTAGTGAGATTACTGCTGTAAGAAAAGTGAATTGAAGTCATGGCATGGCAGCCTTTGTACCGAGATTGTGATTATCTGACACAATTGTATCATTGTCTGATAAGTAGAAAGAAGAAAATGTGGGGACACCGCCAAAATCCAGCAGCAGTTCATACACTATTCTGTTTAAAAGAGGCAATAGTCAATGTTTAGTGATAAAAGACAGAGGAGCATGCTGTCCAATACCACAAATTTTAAAGTTTGTCTTGTACTGGTTTATAGTTCTGAAGTTAATACTGCATTCAATCTCTTCGTCACTGAATTTATTTGAATCTGTATGTCAATAATCCTATATTTCAGTGATTTAATAGTTAGCTTAGACTGCAGTTTGAATTGTTAACACAGTCATGTCAGTTAATTTAGCATGCACTGCCCTAATAGTGGTTGCTAACTGCTTGTTGCACATCTCAAATTTGCAAAAAATTTCAACATTAAACTTCAGACAGTTGCTGTACCAGCATGGGACTGATTTTTCAGAGAGTGTGTAATGGATCTGGGAGATGTTATTTTTTTTACCGTATTTGTCGATACTGAATTGAAAATGTTTTCTTATATTTTTGTCAGAATTTATTATAATTTGTCTTATTATATGTTAATTTACTTCTGTTTTTGAGAGTAAAAGCATATTGATTACTATTAGAAAATGTATCGAAGAATAGCAAAGAAACTGATTGTGTAAAATATCTTTGACGTTGGAGTAGTCTTTGACTATAGTCAGTCCGAGTCGGAAGCTAACTCTTGGTGTGTGTTGACGGAAGAATAATGTGAAGGTCGCCGTCATAAATAATTTTGAATTATGTAACTATTATTTTTGTATTAACTAAAAAGAAGAAACTACATTTGAAGAAACTGTATTTGAAACACCAAAATGAGAAAAACACGCTGAATCACGTCATTTTCTGCAGCCGACAACGATGCATTGTGGAATCATACTTAGACAACTGAAGCCAAGACTTATATTTGCTTGCAAACGTCTAATGGAAAAGGTACTGTCACGAAATATGGCAAATTTAAGTTTATAAAAAAAATAGTGACCATATTTTCAACTTGTGTAGTAGCCGGGAAGGCATATTTCAAGTGTCACTGAGATGTTGAAAGAACTTAGCTGGCAAACTCTTGAAAATAGATGGAAACTATCCCAAGAAAGTCTACTGACGAAATTTCAAGAGCGGTCTTTAAATGATGACACTAGAAATATAGGGTGTTACAAAAAGGTACGGCCAAACTTTCAGGAAACATTCCTCACACACATAGAAAGAAAATATGTTATGTGGACATGTGTCTGGAAATGCTTACTTTCCATGTTAGAGCTCATTTTATTACTTCTCTTCAAATCACATTAATCATGGAATGGAAACACACAGCAACAGAATGTACCAGCATGACTTCAAACACTTTGTTACAGGAAATGTTCAAAATTTCCTCCGTTAGCGAGGATACATGCATCCACCCTCCATCGAATGGAATCCCTGATGCGCTGATGCAGCCCTGGAGAATGGCGTATTGTATCACAGCCGTCCACAATATGAGCACGAAGAGTCTCTACATTTGGTACCGGGGTTGTGTAGACAAGAGCTTTCAAATGCCCCTATAAATGAAAGTCAAGAGGGTTGAGGTCAGGAGAGCGTGGAGGCCATGGAATTGGTCCGCCTCTACCAATCCATCGGTCACCGAATCTGTTGTTGAGAAGCGTACGAACACTTCGACTGAAATGTGCAGGAGCTCCATCGTGCATGAACCACATGTTGTGTCGTACTTGTAAACGCACATGTTCTAGCAGCACAGGTAGAGTATCCTGTATGAAATCATGATAACGTGCTCCATTGAGCGTAGGTGGAAGAACATGGGGCCCAATCAAGACATCACCAACAATGCTTGTCCAAACGTTCACAGAAAATCTGTGTTGATGACGTGATTGCACAATTGCGTGTGGATTCTCATCAGCCCTTACATGTTGATTGTGAAAATTTACAGTTTGATCATGTTGGAATGATGCCTCATCCGTAAAGAGAACATTTGCCCTGAAATGAGGATTGACACATTGTTGGATGAACCATTCGCAGAAGTGTACCCGTGGAGGCCAATCAGCTGCTGATAGCGCCTGCACACGCTGTACATGGCATGGAAACAACTGGTTCTCCCGTAGCACTCTCCATACAGTGACGTGGTTAACGTTACCTTGTACAGCAGCAACTTCTCTGACGCTGACATTAGGGTTATCGTCAACTGGACGAAGAATTGCCTGATCCACTGCAGGTGTCCTCGTCGTTCTAGGTCTTCCCCAGTCGCGAGTCATAGGTTGGAATGTTCCGTGCTCCCTAAGATGCCGATCAATTGCTTCGAACGTCTTCCTGTCGGGACACCTTCGTTCTGGAAATCTGTCTCGATACAAACGTACCATGCCACGGCTATTGCCCCGTGCTAATCCATACATCAAATGGGCATCTGCCAACTCCGCATTTGTAAACATTGCACTGACTGCAAAACCACGTTCGTGGTGAACACTAACCTGTTGATGCTACTTATTGATGTGCTTGATGCTAGTACTGTAGAGCAATGAGTTGCATGTCAACACAAGCACTGAAGTCAACATTACCTTCCTTCAATTGGGCCAACTTGCGGTGAATCGTGGAAGTACAGTACATACTGACGAAACTAAAATATGCTCTGACATGGAAATTAAGCATTTCTGGACACATGTCCACATAACATCTTTTATTTATTTGTATGTGAGGAATGTTTCCTGAAAATTTGGCCATACCTTTTTGTAATACCCTGTATACTGCAACCCTCTACGTATTGCTCCCATAGGGACCGTGAGGATAAGATTAGATTAATTACAGCACACACACAGAGGCATCTATACCATCATTTTTCCCATGCTCCATATGTGAATGGAATGGGAAAAGCTCAAATAACTGGTTCAGTGGGCTGTACACTCTGCCATGTACTTCAAGCGCACAATTCCCCATTGTCAAAATGCACTCTAGGATACTCTGTTTTAATAACAACATCCAATCCTGGTACAAACTTCTAGAATGAAATTCTTGCCTGTGAAAGACCACACAGTCCAAAGATTAGCACAAAGCTAATGTAATACGGTACTTGTACACAATAAGATTGCCAACGGTCTTGCCGCAGTGGTAACACTGGTTCCCATCAGATCACCAAAGTGAAATACTGTCAGGCTGGGCTAGCACTTGGATGGGTGACCATGTGGTCTGGTGAGCGCTGTTGACAAGCGGGGTGCACTCAGTCCTTGTGAGGCAAACTGAGGAGCTGCTTGATTGAGAAGTAGCGGCTCCAGTCTTGAGTCTTGTAAACTGACATATGGCCAGGAGAGCGGTGTGCTGACCACATGCCCCTCCATATCTGCATCCAGTGACTCCTGTGGACTGAAGATGACATGGCGGCCAGTTGGTACCGTTGGGGCTTCCAAGGGCTGTTCGGATGGAGTTTAGTTTAGTTTAATTAGTACACAATAAGATTAGTGATTGCTGTGTGTATACTGCTGTGACACCCTGAGAAGTTGTGGTGTCTCCATTGGCTCCTGATGCTATTGGACTGTTACAAACATTATACAATCACCAAGGAAAAGAATGAACAACCAATGAAATAAACAAAAAGAAAAATTATAGTTGAATGTCCAGGTGTTAGGAACCATCTTTATAGATACAGAACTAGCCCAGTGCAATTCATCCAGGATTTTGATGAAAGTACACAAGGTGCAATCCAGTGTGACATTTGGCACCACCTGCAATACCTCACTGTAGTAGTAACTTGAAGAGCCCCACCGTCCTTAGCTGTGAAGAGTACGAGCTGCTATTGCTGATGCAGTTGAGTTTGCACCAGGTGGCACAAGCCACCAGGAAGCTTGAAACCTGAATGTTTGACACTTGGGTGTTTGACTTGCAAGAAGCTTTACTGAGCTGAAGATGGCTACTCCAGTTTCCATGCAGCATAGGAATTTAAATCACTGACTAACTGACTCATGGCAATTCTCCAGGCTGGTTGACAATGTTTCAGTGGAATATAGAATGTTCAGGATTATATTGTGGCTGGGGAGGAATTGGTTCTTGTGCATTCTTGTCCATAACAGAATGAGAGTTTGTTATTCTCATGTGAGGTGGTGTGATATTGATTAGCACCAGAAACCAGTGAACAGGCATACACAAAGGCATATTGGATATGATTAACATATTTGCAGAAGATAAACCAAAAGAATCAGAAATGGTGATAACCATACACAAGTGAGAGAATCATTTAATCTATAGCACACAACATTCTGCTGCAAAAGGTACTACCATTGACATTAAAATTCAGTAAATTTGTATTTTACTTCTGTTGATTTTAAAAGAATGTTACATATTTCAAAAAGATTGTAGCAGAAAGTTACACAGCAGATACTTAAATTTGATTATATGGTTGAGAATGGGGTGATGATAATCCCTTTCTTACAGTTAAAAAGCCTGGAAGTTCTTGCATCTAGGATCACTTCTATGCAATCCACCAAAGGATGAAAACAACAATATAGAAAGATAGGTTGCTACTCATTATACAGAGGAGGCACTGAGTTGCAAACAAACACGATGTAAAAGACTACTAAAATACTAAAGCTTTCAGACAATGCTCCTCTTGTGCAATAGAAAACACACACACATATACACACAAGAATAACTCAGACAAACATGCCCACTGTCTCAGGGCACTAGAGCCTGACTGCGTCTGATGGAGCAGCAATCTGCTAGCATGGGCAGTGAGGGTAATGAAGAAGCATGAAGTAGGGAGGCGATGGATAGGGTTTGGGAGGGGAAAGATATGAGTGCTGCCTGATGGACTGTGCTGAGACTTAATGGAGACAAGATAGAGCTGTTAGGTGCAGTATTGATAGTCTAGAGGGGTGGGGAGAGGAGAGAAGTAGAGAAGGGGAAAGGACTTGTAGGCACATTAGTGGTATAAAAGACGTGTGTAGTGTAGGAGTTGGAACTGGGAAGGGTACCGGTAGATGGGTGACAAGGACTAATGAAGGTTTGGGCCAGGGGATCATGAGCATGAAGGATATGTTGTAGGGAAAGTTCCCCTCTGTGCAGTTCAGAAAATCTGATTTCGGTAGGAAGAATCCAGATAACACAAGCTGTGAAGCAGTAACTAAAGTGAAGTACATAATGTTGGATGGCATGTTCAGCTACTTGAACTCAGTTTGCCAATAGCCATTTATGAGGACAGACAGCTTGTAAGTTGTCTTGGCTGCACAGAAAGCAGACCAGTGGTTGCAGCTGAGTTGGTACATCATGTGGCTGCTTTCACAGGTGGCCCTGCCTTTGATGAGTTAGGAGATGCCTGTGACAAGACTGAAGTAAGTGGTAACAGAATGTGTGGAATGGGTCTTGCATCAAATCTGTTACTGCCATATGAGCCATGAGGCAATGGCTTGGGAGCTGGAGTGGAATAAGGACAGATATTGCATAGGTTCAGTGAGTGGTGGAATAGCATTATGGAAGGTATGAGAAGAGTATTCCTCATTTCAGAATATGATAACAGGTATCATCACTACAGATCCAGTGACCACAGGTGACTAGGCTGTATGGAAGGGACTCCTTGGTATGGAACGGGTGGAAGTTGTCAAAGTAGAGACATTGTTGGTGGCTGTTGGGTTTGATGTGGACGGAGGTACTGATGTAGCTGTCCTTGAAGTGGAGGTCAACATCACAAAAGGTTGCTTGTTGGGTTGAAGAGAACCACGTGAAGTGAATGGGGGAGGAGGTGTTGAGGTTCTGGATTAATATTAGTAGGGTGTCCTCACCTTTGGTCCAGATCATGAAGATGTCATCAGTGATTTTGAACCAGGTGAAGGTTTAGAATTCTGAGTGGTTAGGAAAGATCCCTGTAGATGGCCCATGAATAGGTTCGCATTGGATGGTGCCTTGTTGGATCCCATTGCTGTACCAAGAATTTGTTTGTAATTGATGTCTTCAAAGGAGAAATAATTGTGGGTGGTGATACAGTTGGACATGATGACCAGGAAGGAAGTAGTAGGCTTGGAGTCAGTTGGACATTTAGAAAGGTATTTTTCAATAGTGCCAAGGCTTTGGGGATTGGGGATATTAGTGCAGAGGTAGTTGGCACTGATAGTTATGAGCAGGGTGCCAGGTGTAAAGGAACAGGAACTGTGTAAATTGAATTTTCTCATTTTGAGGAGACAGAAGGAGCAAGCTATTTTACTTGCTAAAAACTTTCTAAAGCCAAGATCACACAGATATTTCTTTGTTAAAGCTTCTTGTTATGAAACATGTTCATTTTAAATTGAACCTCACACCAACTGTGGAGAGTCAGTGGAAAAAGTAGTAAATGTCATATATACAGAAGGATATGTTACAGGTGATAGGCTTATAGTGTTAGTCCATGAGAGCAGCGATCCTCTCTGTGGACATGTTGAAGGTAGGAGTGCGAGAGAGAGATAATCTCAGGCAAGACATGCTGTAATGAACCTAAGGATTTAAGGAGGGATTGGAGATCCTGCTGGGTTTCTGGTATTGTGTCACTGTGGCAGGGTTTATAGGTGGATGTATCTGACAGCTGGCGATATCCCTCTACCCGGTAATCGAAGTGGTTGATAACCACAGTGTGGACTCATTATCAGCAGATAGGATTATAAGAGAGGGGTCAATTTGAAGTGGTGAACTGCAGTCCTTTCTCAGATGTAAGGTTGATTTCCATTTGGGTAATGATGGTGAGGCAAGATTCAAGGTTAAAGAACTCTGTGAAGTTAACAGAGGGTGGTTTGGGGTCAGTGGTGGTGTATCACAGTTGTGTGGTGGCATGAACTGAGTCAAACAGGAATCAGTGTTGGTTTTGGATTGAGTCTGAATGATAGGGTTGGTAGCAGAAAAATTTTTCTTAAAGAGAGAAGGTCTTAAGGTTGAGGATGATTGAATTTGGGAGTGGGGTAAAAGTTATGGCCTTTGGAAAGGACTGGCACTTCAATGGGATTGAGGATTTTGGAAGACAGGTTCATGATCATCTTGCAGGTCAGTTTAGGTTGTGGATTCTGTATGGTGATGGGAGGGAATTCCTCGGGGTGTGATAAATGTTAGTAGGTCTGCAAGGTAAGATTTGGTGACTATGAGATGGAGGCTCTCATAGAGGTGGTGGATAGTGGTAGCCCAAAGCGAGATTAGGAGACGTACAAAATGGCTGGCATGATGTCGTTATACAGCTCAATGACCATAACCATGTACAGACACACAATATTTTTCAGTCTTGGTCGCACATGATTATTTCTGATTTTGGTTATGTATTTCAGCTATTACCATCATCATATCTGTCATGTAACAAACAGTATAAACATGGAATATTTACAGTTCCTTGCACATATTACAAAAAAGGTTTTCATAAAAAAAAAAAAAAAAAAAAGATAATGTGATCCCCGTTATTTCAGTAGATCACAGATCATAAAAAAATAAAAGATAATGTGATTCACATTATTTCAGTAGACCACAGAATGATAAGTGCTCACAATCAATAGGGTACAAATACAATAACACACTTGAGTAACACATAACAAATCCTTTAAAACATCAATGCATTGTGTAATGACAAGTAGAACGTACTCATACAAAGTGTACATGCATATTGGCGGTGACACAGTCACCGGTAAGAAGGTAAATTGTTCAGCTGCCATCAGGTGCTTAAAACATAACAGCCCACTTTAGAACAGATAAGCACAAACATGAATAAGAATGTAAACTAGATTAAAAATGTACTTTCCTTTTTTTTATTAATGTGCTATGTAAACATTTAAATGACCAATCCATATGGATCATACAAGTTCATCTGTGTAGCTCTTGTAAGATTTTAACTAGCTTGATGTAACAACGTAAGACAGATTAAAGTAAAATACACATTAAAGTAAAATATTGCATCGCAAAATGCAAGGCTGCAGACCAAAAAGAGAAAAAGCATGGATCTCAAAAACAGCTAAAAATCAAGAGTCGTTTGCAAAAATAAAATAAAAGGCAACGACAGAATCAAAGGTAAAATGATTCCAAGGCAACCAATGCATAATCCATGTGTAGCCAATAAAAAATGAAAATGAAGTGGTTATGGTGGGTTGGTTTTTTAAAGCACTCAGATGTCGCAGTAGTTCATAGATGACGTTAAAAAAAAAAAATACTAAAATCCATCTTCTCCTTTATCACCCATTGTGACTGCCTTTTTCTGTGAGAATATAGCTCAGCTTCTTCCAAATTTTTGAGTACATGGCCCTTGGTTGCTTTGTATAAGATTTAAGGCTTTCTGTAATAGGATATAGATTATGTTTCTCAGAATTTGAATGATTCCTCAAAGCATTCTTAATTGGAGTCATATGTATGCTCCCCATACTTGTTTCAAAATTTCTACTGGTCTGAGCAGTATAATAACCACTTAGATACAACAACAAAAACTGATGATAAGTGAGCTTTCAGCCAAAAAGGCCTTTGTGAAAAATAGACAACATACACACACACACACACACAAATGCAACTCTCACACACATGATCACAGTCTCTGGCAGTATAAGCTTATTCACTTCATACCACCAGGGATTGCTACAGATTTTATATAGGCTAGAGTGGTAAGAATTTTGTGACAAGATATATGGAGCATACGTACAAGTCATACAAGAGTGCTTTGGGTAATCATTTAAATTCCAAGAAACATAATCTAGACTTGGTATGTTTTACTCATGTACATGACTGTATTTGTACTCTACTGATTGTGAGCACTTCTCATTTTGTGATCTATTGATATAACATGCTCTTATGGTTCTTTTATTTTCTTATGAAAAATAATGTAATATTTGCGAAGAATTGTATACCCCATGTTTATCATTTTTGTCTCACAACATATCTGATAATGGTAGTTAGCCAACATGCATAATCTAAATCAGAAATAATAAAGTGCAACCAAGACTGAAACACTTTGTGTATTTGTGGAGGTGGACAGGTTGAAGAGTTTTTTGAGGTGGCATAGTGCAAGCTGCTATTTTTATTGAAAGGCTAGGGTTTCAGTCTGTGAGATGAGATACAGGCATTTGGGATTGCAGAGCAGGAGAATTTTACGCATGGAGAGGAGGTATTTGTAAGGAAGTTTTTTATTTTTATTTTTTTATGATATGGCATTACAACATACACGCAACTCTAAATTTTCACCCTTCTACCACAACCCCTGTTTTTTAATATCGATTTTAGTAATTTAATAATTTTCAACCCCGGTCAATAACTGATCAATTATCACTTGATCAGTTATCACTTGATCAGTTATCCCCGCCAGGTGTCTACCTGTGATAGTCTTTCACTATTCGATAGTTAGGTAATTGAAGAAAATGTACCAAAAGCACCGACTTGAATATCCCTCTTTGAATCGACCTAACTATACCGAGAAGTTTAACTAGGTAGCATGCATCATTTGCCAAACCGACATTTAGTCCTAGCGCACACACATCGATTTTTATCATACGGAAATATATCGTACAATCAAATTCTTTTAGTGGAACAAAGAAGTCCCTATGCACTCCTTTGTTCCTCTAAAAGAATTTACTTGTATAATATTTTTACATTCGATAAAAATCGATGCATGTGCACTTGGTGTTATTCATAATGCTGGTGAACACATTTCTACGTGAAATTGCTGCTATGTTTCTGTGCTCATGGATGAGCCGTGTATCAGCTGCAATTGTTAAATCAGCGTGATCTACCATAAAAATGGTGGAACTAATAGTGGCTGATACTGCCGGACTTACCCCTAAGCCTTTTCTCATTCCCTACACAGTTTTCGGCCATTATTATTGTTTCTGTTACAATGGCTATTGTGTTACACGTATACATTATTCTTATAGACTAGAGATAATTTATATGGCAAAACAACGTATGCCAGGTCAGCTATAATATATAAAGATTTTCAGAGGTGGAATGAAGTTCGCCGGGCATAGCTAGTTATTTACTAAAAAACAGGTGGTTTTGCAAAAAATTCCAAAACTGAGTGAGAGGTCAGGGAAGGATCTCAAAAATGGATGGCGTCTGGTAAAAATGGGTAATATGGTAACCCTACACAGTCAGTAACTTTCCCTACAACATATCCTTCATGCCCAAAATCTCCCTGGCCCAAACCTTCATTAGTTCCTGTCGCCCGCTTACCTAAACTCTTCCTTGCTCCCACTCCAGTACTACCAGTCTCCTGACGTTGCACCTAGCAGCCCTATCCTGACCCAACAAAGTCCCTACATGCTCCCACAAGTAGCACTAGCATCTTCCGCCATCCCATCCCTACCTTGGTGTCCCTTCCCCTCCCCACCCCACATCTCTTCCTTGTCACCACTACCCACCCCAGCTAAACTGTTGGTCATGGTCGATGTAGTAGGGCCTTAGAATACAAAGACAACACTGGCTGTGTGTGTGTGTGTGTGTGTGTGTGTGTGTGTGTGTGTGTGTGAGTTGTGCTTGTGTGAATGCGATCAAGTTTTTTCTACTTCTGAAGAAGGATTTTTGTCCGAAAGCTGAAATAGTTTTAACTTTCTTTCTCATTGTGCCTATTTGCGGCTCAGTGATGCCTGTGTATGGTGAGCAGCAGTCTGTCCTTTCCACATTTGAGACTTGTTGTTAATAATCCATCTGAGTTCAGAAAGAATAAAGACGTCCAGTACTAGAAGGTAAAAAAAAAGAAAAGATCTTCATCAAGCCTTTTCTTAGTTAAAAATTTCTTTAGCTTACAAGCAGGTAAATAATTCTGCAACCAAAAGCTTTGATAGTTTATTCAGTGATATTAATTGCCTGGCAAACAGCAAAGCTAAATTTAAAAATCAGTTGAAAAGTTATTTTCAGACAATTCCTACTCCACAGAAGAATTTTTATTTAGAAATTTGTAATTATTCAGACTATTTACTTGTTTTGTTTTTTAAACTGAGTATTGTTTTCTGTTATTTAAATGCCAATTAAATTACTAATCTTCAAACTGAGTCATTCTACATCATTATAATACACCATGAACATTTATCCATAGAATATGTAATGAACTTAATGAACTAACTCTCTGATGGCTTTGTGTGGGTGTCTCACAAGGCTAGAACAAATATACATCCACAGTACGTTTAATGGATTGAATTACTAAAATATTTTTTCTGGCTCTGTCTCTCTCTCTCTCTCTCTCTCTCTCTCTCTCTCTCTCTCTCTCTCTCTCACACACACACACACTCACTCTCTCTCTCTCTCTCTCTCTCTCTCTCTCTCTCTCTCTCTCTCCTCTCTCTCTGACTAATACACAGGCAGTGGGACTTCTTATTGAAAATTAACTGAGTTGTAATATAAATAGTTACCTTTGCAGATGCTTTTCAAAAACAAAGCTTGTTTGATTGCTATTCTTCTTATTTTAGGCACAAACAGCACTAAAGAAAGAATATGAGGGACGTTTTGCTAAAATTGAAGAAGAACTAAAGGCTGCAAAGGCTAACTTTGATGTTGCCCAATGAATTGTCTAACAAGTTTGTGTGTGCTGAAAACCAAAGGTTAGTTCATCAAGAATCACTAAATGGTGTTTATCTCTTAGTTTATAATTAACTGGTTACTTCTTTCTGTTGACATCATCCAAGCACTTGTGTCATTTTTCTTATCTCCATGTTGCACTGCACAATCAGTGTTTGGACTCTTGATACTAAGCTTCGTAGTGCCACAGTCCAAGTAAAATTTGAGGCTGATAGCTTATTTTTTATCATGTGTTTGTAATCATCCCTGTTAAAATGCCTGCAGATGGCAGAATAATCTTCTAAAATCAGTAGCATTTAATCAGGTCATTGTAAGACAGGTGAAATTTCATTTAATATTATTTTACTGGGTATTTTGACTGCCTTCTTTGGATACACTTTTGAGTTTTAAAATGGTAGTGTAATTACATTGGCGAAATTTTGTCTCAGTACCAAGTTCATGCTTTGCTGTCAGTGAGAGCATTCCTGATGAAGTAGACAACAGAAGTAAGGTAATGTCTTTTCTCTATCTTGAAGGGACAGTGTTCTAGTCCTGTGAAAAATTTGCAAACTCTCATGATGTGTAATGCAAAAAAGATCCCAGTTTAGAGTGTCCACACAAGCCATGAAGTGTAGTATAATGAACAATCAAAAAGCTTGCCTTTGAAGGTCATACAGTCCAGAATCAGTATGCAAATCAGTCTAAATTGCTGTGAACATTTAAGCCATCATTCCACCAATGCACCAGGTTGAGGATACCCTTTTGGCAAAACACTTTGCCCTGCTGCATGAAGAAGACTGTAGCTACCTGCTGCACACGCTCATCTGACAGGAATCATCAACCCTTCAAGGTCTTTTTTAAGGATCTGAAGGTGTGATAATCACATGGGAAAATATCAGGACTATAGGGCAGGTGCTCCAGTGTCTCTCACTTGAGTTGGCGTAACTTCTGCATTACAACATTTGTGATTCATGTGTCCTTTTTGGATGCATTTGGTAATAATGTCACCACATTTTATGTTTCCACCTATACTGCACTCACATAAGAAAGATACAAATGCTACACTAATCCCTTGGTATATGTTAGTGCTTATATACTGCAGCAATGCCCTCAAATGGATACCATTTGATCATCCCTTATAGAACCACAATTGTAAGTGTATTAATGTTCAAAAATGTTATCTTTAATAATAACAAGACCACTGTATCATGCCATTACTTTTCACCTGCAATCACTTATGTGTTAAACACTTGTTAGCAAATTAATTTTTTTGTACTGAAAAGGTGGAAAGCGAATTGATATAAAATGGTGTATATCTCTTATTTAGCTGTTATCTTGAAGTGCGCTTTGAAATCTCTTCTAGGGCCCAGGAACACTTGTGGACCTAGGAAATCCAAGAAATAAGATTCTTAGTACTATATAGAAAATCAAAGCTCTGAGTTTACGAGGTGTGATCAGAAAGTAATGGGAATTTTTTAATTTCTTGGTCTTTTTACATCAGATTTTCAATTTTTTTATCTTGTCAGCACACATGTTCCTGATGTATGTTTGCAGTTTCAGATGTTTTGAGTATTTAGTTTATTGTTGACAGTCAGAAAGGTTATACATGTCTTTGAGTGCTCAGCAAACTTTTACTTTCAAGAATTTGGATCAAAGAATCTGTATTAAATTTTACTTGAAAAATGGAATAAAGTGCAACACACATTCAAAACATTGCCCATCACTTTGGCAAGTCTACTATGAGTAAGACAAAAGTTTACCAGTGGTATAAATGTTTCAAAGAGGGATAAGAACACAAAGAAGATGACAACATCCCTGGATACCCCAACACATCAATTACTGATGACAGTGTCGAAGAAGTAAAGAAAATAGTTTTGGAAAATAGCTGAATCACCATCAGAGAGGTTGCTGTTGATGTTGGCATATCCTTTGTCTCATGCCAAGCCATCAAGAATCTATCTCTGTGATTCAAACCAACATGCAGTTCCTCCTAAAAACCTCAGGCCCCCTCACAAGGACTTACACCTCAATCCACAGAACTTATCACTCCACCCAAACCAAGCACCCCCAACTTTTACCTTCTTCCTAAGATCCAGAAGTCCAGTCATCGTGGTCATCCTATAGTTGCTGGATTAAAAGCACCCACTGAACATATATCTGCCTTAGTTGATCAACACCTGCAACCCATAGTGCAAAGGCTTCCCTCCTATATTAAAGATACCAACCATTTCCTAGATCATCAGAAATTGGTGCCAGTCCCACTCCCACAACAAGACTTGCTTGTCACCATTGATGCCATCTCCCTCTTTACCAACATCCCCCATGTGCTTGATCTGTCTGCTGCTGAACATTTCCTCAGTCAACACCCAAGTGATTGCAAGCCTGTGAAATCCTTCTTGCTCACCTAAATCAACTTAATACTTACCAACAGTTACTTGGCCTTAGTAAAGGACAGTTTTGAATAGTTCTGAGAATACATTAAAATTACTGATATCAAAAATAGTTGTGAATAATAATTTATTCATTTAATTGACCAATCTAGAGCATCTTAACAGTAACACAACTTATGTATATCTGCTATGCTATAGTTATTAGACCTGCCTCATTGTCATAGAAATGCAGACATGAGCTCAGTGTACTGAAAATAGGTATCAGTACATATTTTGGCTCATTGTTAATTGTTGTTGAGGTCCCAGGCTTGATCCTGGTCTTGCGCACAGTTTTTATATCCCAGGAAATTTCATATTAGTGGACACACCACAGCAGAGTGAAAATTTCATCCTGTAAAGTTTTGTTACTTAGCTGATTATTTAGGTTCTTCTCAGTGGTGTGATGGACAAGAGGTATTCTTGTACGAAGAAATCTGTAATTTTTCAGGATTTCAAATGTTCATTGGATCACCAACTATGAAATGAAGAATGTTCACACTTTTAAACTTTTGTATTTTGAAACATTTCACTTGTTTGGCTTATAAAAATTTGCCTTTAAACTTTCATATCTTGAAACATTTCACTTGTTTTGTTTGTAAAAAGTAATATCCATTCACTCCCTTGAGCTAAAGACTCCAACTAAGTATACTTACTCTTTACAATAACTAAAGCTCAACTGCTTTCTACAACAACTAAAGCATGACTGCTGTTCTCTAAAATTCAACCATGACTGCTTCTTACAGCTCATACCATCAAGTCCAAGAGAAAGCACAAAGATTACATTTTTTAGGACAAAGACTTTAAATCATTTATATTGCTGGCAAAGACACTATTTAGATTAACTGATACTCATTAAATAAAACTTCATGTAAGATCAATTTACATTTTTCATGTTAAAATTTCAAAATTATCGTGATCACAGAAAATATTAACAGCAATGCATCACATATGTAATTTTGATATACATGGTTGTATGTGAGCTTCCTATCTTACAAAGAAAAATATTGATACCTATTGGCATTGGAGAGTTCATGAGGTGTATAACGCTTGATTCTACCAAAATATACCAACAGTGGCATGTAAGGTGCATTTATGAGTACTGGGCTGTCTGTGCGTTGCATAACACATACTCTTGGGAAATTTTTCTTATCCTTTGTATTACATCTACAGCAAAGTAAATGCAGTGATTATTTAATAAAACAAGAAACAAAGTCAGATTAAATACAAATCTTGCATGTAAATAAGTTTTAAATCTAGTGAAACTTTATGTTTGTCAAATGTGATATGTCAATACAAGAAGTATACTCACCACCACAAGCCTCTTGCTGGACACCAGGGTCCTCTACTGGTTCATCCCCTGGGTTATGTTACAGCTTCATTCAAAAACTGTGTACCACAGTGGGACTTGAAACCAGAACATTGCCCCTGGAAAGTGGAAGAGAGAAACTTGTAGAACTTAAGCTGCGAGGGTGTGTCGTAACTTGTCCCTGTGGTATACTATTTTAATCTGCCAGGCATCAGGCTCTGTGGTCTAGTAGTAAAGCAAAAGGTAATGGGATTGAACCTTCATCAGACCACACATTATTTCACCCTGTCTTCACCTCACAATGATGTGAAGATTCACTAAGAACCTCACATGGTTCTGATGTAATATTAAACTATAGGACCCCTTTCTCCAGTAGGATTACTACAGTAGATTGAGAACATGCAAGTCACCAAAGTGGCATCCAATTGAAAGACGTGCAGCAGATTGTTGAGACAGCCAGCATATTTATTATTATCTCCAAGGAATTTCAAAACAGCACACGCTCTGCTGTTGAGTAGAGAATTATTTCTGAAAGTAGAAAGTAAGCCTACAACTGCTATTTTTCTGCAGAATACCATATTTACAGAGTGTTAGTTCGGCAAGCTATGCAGGAGAGCTTGTGCAAAGTTTGGAAAGTAGGAGAGTGAGGCTGGCATAATTGAGCTGTGAGGATGAATTGCCAACTACATATGGCCTGCTCTAATGGTGATAACATTTCCCATGAAGGACAAGGTTGTGACTTTGAGTGACAGTCTAAATATAATTTAATCTGCTGATGCTCTACTGTATCTTCACTGATGATTTATTGCTGTGAAGACGTGATAGCACTTGAGATCTGTGCACATATGAAGATGGTCTGCCTTGAGTGTTTCATATTAGCAGTAGTGTTAAGTACATAGAGCGTATCACAAATACTTTTGCAAACTTTTCAAAGAATGGTGTGTGTGTGTGTGTGTGTGTGTGTGTGTGTGTGTGTGTGTGTGTGTGTATTTGGTGGGAGAGGGGTTATAATAAGTGTATGTCTCAAAATCCTTTGATTTTTAATTGTTAAAGAAAGAACATTTCACAATTTTTTTGAATCAGAAGCACATAATGGATGTTCAAAATACCCTTTGCTTGCTTCTTTACTCATATGTACCTATTGGATCATTAACTGTTGCTCCATTCACTGACTTCCATGACATGTTGATGAAGTATCTTTGCATTATGGATGTCTTTTCATAGAAAAATATGTTTTATGTGGCCCGTCAGATGGTAATGCAGCAATATACACATCATGAAACTGATCCTACCTTTGAGCAATGTGACTATAATATAATGGGGCTTCCTCTTATTTGCAGGGGCGCATCACAGAAGGAAAAGTGTTCTAGGTTGGGTATTTGTAGACAGCATCTGCAAAATATGCTTTGGTGGGGAGGGGAGTGGGCATAGGCCCATACATTAATTAATCCATAACAGATTTTGGTGTGTAGCATGACTTGATCCAGGAAGATTTTCATGCAATAGCGAATATTGAAGTGCATTTATGCCTAGAAGCAAATGGAGTACATATTGCATATTTGTTATGAGTTTTTTTTTTAACCCAGGAGCTTCACAAATTGGTCTGTGATTAATAACTTTACACATGTCTAATTATACTACACATGTCTATGTATATGAACCTCTTTCCTTGCACTGGTGTGAAATCTGCCCTCAAGGGCTGTTAAGTATTTGTGATATGCCATGTGTGTTGGGGGATGGAGGTGAAATGCACAGACAGATGCTTGTTTCAATATTTACTGAGTTATTTACCATGCACATTATTCTCATTTAGACTTTTTTTTTCAGATTTGATGTGGTGTCTTGCCATACTGCATGCTGGGGAGTGTAGATGAGAAACCACTCCTGGCAGTAGCAGTAACAGCAATAGCAGCAGCTCAGTATTATATTGAAAATGCAGGTCACATCAGCACTATTGGAAAAACATTGGCAAATGGAGATGGAGCCATGAATCTCGGTGATGTAACATCCCTTTTGAAGGGTTGCGGAGGCAAGATATTAACTATCATTGTATACTTAAAGTTTAAGAATCTGCGGTAAAAGTTAGGACAATCAGTAGCTGCTACAAAGGATACCCATTCCTATTGTAAAAGTAAAGAAATAACTTGTATTAGTGGCTCACACTTTAAAATTTCTAGCTGCTGCTAAGCAGCACAGATGACCAGTCATTAAATACTCTGTAAGCATTGTTTATTGCTACGACTTAATATGTATTGTCATTAGCTAAGATTAGTGACGTTAAACATCATTGTACATATTATACCAAAGCATCATTTAGCTATAAGATGATAAAATACTCATTGTGATGGTTTTTACAGTACATAAAGACGATAGCGACTAGACTGCTAGAAGCATGCAACACTGTTTCAAAAAAATAAGCATCTCGTCTCAAAAAAATAGATCCCATTCATATTGTATTTATATTAAATGAGCAGAAAGCAAATGGGTCTTAAAGTAAGTCTGTTGCAACATATTGACACAATGTGTTACAGTAATTACACTCTACTTTCTAGTGTTGATTGTAGTTGTTTTCTTATAAAGTTGAAAGATCATGCTATTATAAGGAAAATGAAGAGTACATGAGCCCGGTGCACCGCTTAGCCACTCATAACTGTGTGTGTCTAGTATTACAATGACACAGGGTTCCCTTGTCACTTATTATTTAACACAATGACTTGATTGTTTCTTGTGGTATGCCACATTTAGTTGAATGCTGCTAAGAAATAATTATGTACTTCTTTTTAGATTACTGGCATAATTGAACACTTTGTGAGATTTTGAATTTATAGTCAGCAATTTAAAAAACATAGATTTAAATTTTAATGCTCCTCCTCCTGCTCCTCCTCCTGCTATTCCTCCTCCTCCTCCTCCTCCTCCATCCCTTACTGTATTTCAATGTCCGTAGTCAGTTCTTTTCCTTGTGAAAGAGGTTTTAAGAGCTGTGCAATATAATATCTTATTATTTTGCTTTTGGTCTCATAGAGTTCATGCAAAGTCTTCTCTTTAGAGCTTTTGCTTGAGTTTGATAGAATGCCTGTAATGTGCAATACATTGTGCTTGATCTGTTTCTGTTTGTTATCTACTTAGATATGTGCCAACTTGTACACTATCATTGCTTTAACTTCTTTTTGCTCTACAGTGCTCTAATAGAAAGAACTGGCATTTTGTTCTTTCGGTGTGTCGTGTGATTTGTTGTATCCACCATCTTATTAATTTCATACAAAGTATGGTACTACTGAAATGTTTCATACTAAAACATTGTTTCACTATACAATATATTAATAGAACCCTCCACTCTCTTTTTGTTACTTTAAGTTGACATTTGTGCATTTTTATTACATCACTAGTGCTATAACAGTCAATATTATATCATCTCATTTTATCTATAACTGAGTTTTCCATGGGAGCCTCTGCTTGATATTTAGATTTTAAGCCTTTTGATGGTCATTCACAGCACTACCTATTGTTGAAAAAGGAATATATCGTTCTTAGATTTTAACTAACATTTCTTTTGTGTTTATGGAGACAACCTCTGAATAGATATTAAATGTCTTTAATACAATTTTAGAAGCCAAGCAGATACAAATAGAATTATTCCTATTTCTAGTACATTTTATAATATTTAAGATGTCCTTCACATTACACCTGAGGTTTCTTTCATGTGTCAATGCAATGTGCCATCTATGTATTTATATTGCAGGCATTAAGTGACACAAACACAACACATCTCATGATAAGCTTCTTTAGATTTAAACCTCGTTTTTTTGTACAGCAGCATAAAAAACAAGACAGTACTTGAACATATAATTACATTAAATTAGATGCATGTCTGTTGTTGTGTACGTATTCCATTTCTAATTACTTCAAGCCTTTATCTGAAGATTTACTATCAATATATCCTGGAAGGACTTTTAGTCATATGTTTCTAACATGTCATTGACTCTGGTTTTGCCATATTATAATTAGGTCATCCTTATGGTGTTATTCAGAGACTCGGCTGAGCTTGAAGTCTCAGAGAGAGAAGGCTAATGTAATGAAAAAATACTTTCACATAAATGTGGAAGATCTCTTACTATTCCAACAGCTATCCTGTATAGAAAAATCAGTTCATCGTTTATGGATAATGCTTGTGTTTCTGATTGGCCTTAATTTTGTTAATATAGGCTTACACAACTCCTAAAGCTTCCTTTCATGGGAAGACACGAGATAACTGCTGTTGGCATGTTGTTTATGGTGTAAAATGCAGCAGGATCCATTGATGAAGCAGAGAGGGGAGGAGGAGGAAATAGCTTTTTATTATTTTCAGAAATTACTGCACATCTAAAATCCTGTATATCTGGCCAACTCATTACCATTGTACTCTGCACCATCCTTCATGAATTGTTAATGTTGTTGCATTCTGAATTGATACACAAGCATTGCAGAGTAATTTTTATATATAATGTTATTTGCTTCATATTGTTTAAATGCCAGGTGCATTTGTCACATGCCCTCTTCTGTTAATTCTTCTTCCCTCTATTTCATTAAATAAGATCTTTTATTGCTCCTTGATTTGATTTCTTGTGTAGATAATGCATAAAACTTACTTACACAGTTTTGGCTGTAGGAAAGTTCTTGTAGAATGTATATACATAAGGGTTAAAGGAAGACCACTCACTGACAAGCGAAAATGTTGAGCTGTTGATAGGCAAACACAGAAGAAAGAAAACTTGCTAACTTAATGATTTATCCCTTTGTGAGATAGAGTGAAATACAGTAAAACACTCCCACCCTCCAACATGGTGCCAACTAGACTGACAGTGCCAATGCTATTTTGTGGCAGGTGGACTGGTTCCGCTGTGGGCAGTGTAAGGGGGGGGGGGGGGGGGGGGGGGTACATAGAGGGAGAGGGAGGCAGGCAAGGAGGGAAAAAGGGGCTGGGGCACAGATTGTTTGTGGCTCGGAGAGAGGTGATTGCTTTGCTGGTTAGGAATGCTGGAGGAATTGGTGGCAGTTATATGGGTTGCCACGATTACAGTGGCCAGTGGAGAGCAACAGATGCTGAAGATGAGGTGAGGAGATGAATGAGGAGGGGATGAGAGGATGAGAAAGGGGAAACTGTTGGATGGAGGGTATGGGGACAATGAGTTACCTTATTTTGAGGCCCGGATGATTACGGGAGTGGAGGAAATGTTACAACGATAATTCCCATCTGCGTAGTTCTGAGAAGCTGGTGGTGAAGGGAAGGGCCCAGATGGCTCAGGTTGTGAAACACCCATTGAAATTGAGCATGTTGTGCTACCAGGTGGTCAACTTTGTGCTTGACAACAGTTTGGCAGTGGCCATTCATCCTGGTAACAGCTGTTCGGTTGTCATACCAATGTAAAAGGCCGTGCAGAGTTTGCAGCAGGGTTGGTATATGACATGGCTGCTTTCGCAAGTTGCCCAGCCCCTGATGACGTAGGATAAGCCTGTGATGGGACAAGAGTAGGTGGTGCTGGTTGGGTTGCCTGGGCAGGTGTTGCATCTTGGTATGCCATAGGGATATGATCCTTGTGGTAAGGGGTTTGGTGTGGGAGTGGCATAGTGATGGACTAGGATATTGTCTAGGTTGTGTAGGCGATGAAACACCACTTTAGGAGGAGTGGGAAGGATCTTGATTAGGATGTCCCTCATTTCAGAGCAGGATGAGAGATAATCAGAGCCCTGGAAAAGGATATGGTTCATTGATGATCTCTTATTCTGCCCTGAAATTAGTGATATACTACCCAAGATCCTTCCCAGGCCTCCTAAAGTTCTTTAATGTTGCCTACCCAACCTACAGAACATCCTTGGCTGTCCCTATACCATTCCCACTCCCAACCTGTGGTGACAGGGTGGAACACCTGCCCAATCCACCTACCCAGCACCTCCTACCCCAGTCCTGTCACAGGCTTATCGTACACCACAGAGGCTGGGCCACATGTTGGTATGACTACCATCCAGCTCTCCACCAGGATGAATGGCCAGCTGAGCACAACATGCTCGATTTCAGAGGCTTCTTCATCTCAGTCTTCCGGATCCTTCCCTCCACACCAGCTTCTCTGACATATGCACGTGGGAGTTATCTGTACAACACATTCTCCTCTCCTGTAACCGCATGGCCTCAATCCCAGGTAACTTAGTGCCCCTGCACTCTCCACTCAACAGTTTCTCCTTCCTTGACCCTGTCATCCCATGCCAATTCACATGTCCGTGTCGCTTTCAGCGTGTGCTGCTTCCCACCAGTTGCTACAATCGTGCCATCCCATATACCTGCAACCCCTCTCTCCTGTGTTCCTAGCCAGTAAATTTTGGACACCTCCATCTATGCATCCCATCCGATTCTACCCCATCACAACCAGTCCACCTACTGCAAAATAGCATTGGCACTGTCAGTCTAGGTGGCACAATGTAGGATCATAGGAGTGTGTGTGTGTGTGTGTGTGTGTGTGTGTGTGTGTGTGTGTGTGTGTGTGTGTCCAGCTCAACTAACTCATCAAAGGATAAATCCAAAAGCTAGCAAGTTTTCTTTCTTTTGTGTGTGCCTATCAACAACTCAACACTTCTGTTTTTTGGTGAGAGAACTCCATTAATCCTAAAGTATTTACAGGCTTGTTGTTATTTCTTATGGTTGGAATAATATTTTCTGTACATTTATATAAAACAACTTAGGACCAGGTAACACACATGCTGCCATATTTAAGTGAATCTCTACAACCTCTTATAAAGATATGGAGTTTCTCATATTGCTGCTGTTATTACTGTATGTGTTTTATTGTTCATCACTGATTATGAAATTTCCACCCAATTGAAAAAGCAGATACACTATAGTTTTGCTTATGTAGTACTGAAAAAAATGACCTGGGCCAGAAATAATTTTGTAGAATATATACACTGAATGCTGTTTTAAAAGAAATATCTGTATGCTCTAGATATCCATTGAATGCAACTAGAGTGAATTATTTACTTTGTAATTTAACTATCTGTAATGCTATTAATTCCAAGATACTGAATTAGTACCTGGAGAGTAAATCCTTCTTCCCGGTGACATATTTAATTTTGTTAGTTTATAACATTTCATCATGAAAAAAAGCACAAAATATAAGATGTATGTGATAAAATGCATCAGTTAAATATCAAAGTTTGTAAACCAAAGACTACTGAACCAATACTTACGAAAGACAGATGTGCATGCATAATTAGAAGAAAGATAAAAGTATACTGCATTAATTTTAAGGAGTATTTTTCACGTGTAAAGAATATGATGTAATAATTATTATAGTAAAAAATTAATAGTGGACTTGTCATTAATGGCCTAAGAAATTTTGCTTGAATGATCTCTGTCTGCACTTATTGAAGCACGTGACTAGCTACAGTGGCTCATGTCTTATTTCTTTTATATATATTTTTGTCTTGGTAGTACTCTTCTTGAACCTGTGTACTGTAGGATGTATGGTGACTAGTAGTATCCATTTCAGCTGTGTAGGAATATGTAGGAGAATCCAAAGATAATGTTGATCAGTTACACAGCTGAATATAAGATGGCAGGGAATTCATGTAAGTGGTGCATATACTTAACTGAAAAAACTTCAGTATACCGTTCTACTTAGCTCTGGCAGATAGATGATGTGCTATATATTTTGTTTGACAAATGACTATTCTATCTGTTTTGGGTACTGTGATTACAAAGCATTGCTTGTACTTAAAAAAACTGCCTTTCAGTGATGATCAATGATTGTTTTGAGCATGTTTTTCACATATGTTGCAAGTTCATTGTTCTGATATTAAATATTGTTCTGATATTAAATATGGGATGGGTATCCTGTAGAATTTGTAGTATTCATGTAAGTCATGAAATATTTTAATTTCAAATGAACTTTTTATAAAACAAATAAAGAAGACAATCAATTATGTAGAATGTGGCTGTGCCTAAAATTAGTTGGAGAAATCTGTGTGTCTTTGTGTGAATGAGTGCAATACCTTTATTTTCATAAGAGTGCTCTGTGCAACTTCATAATCTTGTATTTGTCTGAAACAATTCAATCTACCCATTTGTTATTTGTAATCTTTGTAATGCAGATGTCTGAAGGCAATGATGTTCTTAAAGGTGGCCAGCAGGATGATACTGGAATATTGAAAATTTGACACAAAAATTTTGTTTAATTGTATAATACTTTGTTTGCAAATTTGAAACTGTAGTAAATGTTCAGTCATTGATGTGGCACTTTACTTGTTTGATAGAAGAAATTTGTTTTTATGAAACAGACAGAGGTGAATGGTTGTGGTTTACAGATTTTTATTCTCATACATTTGCACATTTCATTGTATGATTAAGCTGTGGTTATGAGTAATGTTGTGAAGGAACTGCTAACAAAGTGTGTAGTATGTTCTTTTATGGGGTCCTGGAAATGAGAATCACAAGTATTTCTACATTACAATTTTCAGTATTTGTACAGTTGTCCATCAAATGTCCTTACATTGATATTGTCATATGTTTCACATGTCAGCAATGTGTCTCTTGCACTGTTAAATACAGAAATTTAATATATCTTCACTTATAAACAAAAATCAAAACCACATACCACATTCTCTTGGAACAATTAAATCTGTGTGTTAACATAACTGCAGAACATGTCCCAAAAAATGTTTCTCAGCTAGTTTTTTTTAAATCTGTAATACCACTGCTTCAATAAAATCAGTAGTGCATGTGCCTGTGCTTGAAAGTGATTTTAACACTCAGTTTAATGTATACATTCCATGCTGAATTGTCAAATGACATGCTGGTCACCTTCATTTTCAAAAAAAGTTCTTTGCCTCCAATTATATTAGATAATTTTTCTCTTTTCATTAATGTCTATAGAGCACAAAGAAAGGAATTATGAATTGCTGATAGCTACTCCTTTCTGGTGTTCCAGTTTATAACTCTCATGACAGTGGGATAAAAGCTTTATTTTTGTGCTTGGTTTTAGCACAGGCAATTTTTGAAGAATATGAATTCACTTTAGTTCAGTAAAAGCAGTAGTTATGGAGTTCCCTAGGATTTTCAAATATATCAGCTACATCTCTGAGACAAGTGAGTTGTTTGTACTTCATGTGAATATGTGATCAATTAGTACTGGCTTGGTTGACTTGTATTACAGTTTCATACTTTACTGTCATTCTCATTTGCTTATTTGATGCTCAAACACAATCATCTTAAACCCGTATGTCACCAGCACTCAAGAGAGAATAATGCTAGGCTATAGATGAATCACTGTGCTGTTTTAATGTGATCACTCTGTATCATATCCAAGAGATTGGTAAACAACTAAGCATACCCTATATGTTAGTTTTAACTGACAGTGCAATATATAAACTTTTATCGACAACATCCAGTACTGAACCTGTTTTTCTTACAGTCTTTGTTGTTTTTAATTCAACAGTAAATTCCAGAGCTGTTACCTCTAATATTTTCAGACTGATCTGAATTCATAATTGATCGTAGGAGCTGAAGATGCTACATTTTATATATCAGCAGTTCAGTATTTCATGATATTGATGTTAAACTTGTTTACATCATCTTATTTACAAATTGATGTCTGTAACAGCTTCCTCTATTTCTGTACAAATTCGTAGCAACCAGGCTGTCTTAAAAATGTTTAATAATGTGTGCATCTTAAAGGAACCACATATGCAACATCAAATTAGATCCATCATAATTACTAATATCTCTTAACCATTAATGCAGCATGGGACATAGTAAAACACCTTATGTTTCTTTCATTCCTCTGTTAATTTTTCTGTGCAATTGCTTCTAGCCAAACATAATGTTAGCGTGGTACACAAGTTCACCATTATAAGGCCTGTTTTTTGAATTTTTAGAAGCTTTGTGAATATACAAATTAATTTGCTTGCTTGTTTGTACCACATTGTTTCAAGCAAGAAGCTATCTCTGTATTACTCCACGATATAGCTACTATGTACAACATTCAATAAAATTTCTAGTCAGGAATGTTGTTCAGTGACCATTTAAGTTGATCCATATTGCTTGTTTTTGTATAAATACTATCATAGCTATTTTTTCCTTTACTTCACATTTTCCTACTAGAAAAATTTTCAGGAGTAGTCTCATGTTAGATATAACTGCATCAGTTGCTAAAATGTGGTGCTCACTATATGACATCTTTCGGAGTGTCTATGTACATCAGCATTTCTAGGTTCTTCTTTTAGTATCTTTTAATGTAGATAAGTTGATAAACTAAAGCATTGTCAAGGAAACATCCAAGCATTATCAAACATTTGTCTGTTGAAATAGTAATGACACACTTTCCTGTAGGCTGCTATAGATGAAATTTCATTTGGAGCTAACAACGTTCTGGAGGTATAACTGTAGCATTTTTCTGAAATGACACAAGAATAAAATAATTTTTAATGCTTATTTTGTCACGGACAAAGAATTTTTTTTGGATTCACCTCTTCACATGGTTTTCACAAGCTATATTATTTTTTCTTGCCATGGTGGAGAAAGGTGCACATAACTTCATATTCTATTTCACTAGTTTTTTTTTTCCATTCCAAATAAAAAATGATGTGTAATCCGATGTGTAATATTAATTAAGAGTTCCATTTTTTGTCCGGAAAAAAATTTTTTAGTTACCAAAATATCTGCATGGTCCTCTCATTACCGAAAGTCATTTTAAAGCATCATAATATTTCTCACAATCAGATACTGCATTTTGTTGTAGAATTTTAAGGTATCTGTATTACTGCAGTTATTAATGTGTGTTCTTAAAGAGAAATAACATTTAAAAGTAATACGTTTTATGGATTGTGAGTGATCACTGCTGACCACTTAACAACAAGTAATGTGATACTCAAGGAACATTGTTGTATAGCAGATATGCACAGGATTGGTGTTGCCATTTAAAGCATGATTGCTTGTATTTTAGCAATATATTCATAACTCATAAACAATCATCAGTAGCCAGTTATGATACTGACCAGATTTTATTACAAATAGTACATTAATGATTTTGTTATGCTTTGTTCACAGTTGTAGATATCTCAAAGCAAGCAATCTGTATAAATTCCTTATTAATTTATTTTTTGATATTTCTATTTCACAGTTGCATATACTCCATCATAATAAGCCTTTAAAGTCGCGCAGAGCAAAATTTGAAACCAAAATAGTGTCCTCTTCCTCCACTCTGGAGGGCCATTGTTGATATATTGTAATTTGCATTTTTCTGGTCTCTGGTATATAAAAATTTATTTTATGAAATAGAAAAAAATAAAGGATTCTGAACTAGGTATGAATTCATATTTGAAATTTAGTAGAAGTTGTGTAAAGTGAATGTGTCATAAGTATTAGACTATAGAAAAATCACGTGTATTGAATAAATTGTATATGTGTTTGTCTGTAGTCATTTTTCATAGCAGATATACATTGTAAAATATTTTCCAATCTCATAATTTGACATTCAATTAGTAAAGGACAGTTTTGAATAGTTCTGAGAATACATTAAAATTACTGATATCAAAAATGATCAAAAATAGTTGTGAATAATAATTTATTCATTTAATTGACCAATCTAGAGCATCTTAACAGTAATACAACTTATGTATATCTGCTATGCTATAGTTATTAGACCTGCCTCATTGTCATAGAAATGCAGACATGAGCTCAGTGTACTGAAAATAGGTATCAGTACATATTTTGGCTCATTGTTAATTGTTGTTGATGTTACTGTTACCTGTGTGTTAGAAAAATGTATATACATATATATTTTAGTATCTGTCTCAATCCAGACCTGAAAGATTGTTTTGACTTCTCACTAAATTTGTCTGAGACAGGTTTTTTTCTCAGAGAATGGTGTGTGTCTTTAATAACATCGGCCTATTTCTTCATACCTCCCTTAAACTATTGTAGCCATATTTTAAAATATTATTTTGTAAACATATACCTTAATGTCATGTGACTGCAAAATAGCTGTCAAGTAGTGAACGTATAAAACTCTGAGCAAGAAGGAGTATCATTTTAGACTTTCATTCGTCCAAAATAAACATGTTTTTGAAACTTCTGTAAACATTTTTCTGTTTGTTTAAGTAGTTCTATGGAGGACAAGTACATCTATCACCCAGTCCTCTGCCGTACCATCTAGATTATTTTGTTTTTAATTTTCCAATTATTTATATTTTTTATGGGCTGTGTAACTTGTTAGTTTCATTTGCATCAAGAACATAGCCCACTTATTTCCAAATGTTTTTGTACCCACAGCAACTGTGATAAACTAAACCCCTAGAAATACATCGCTGGTATACTTTCTCATTTTTGCACAACAGTTTTGGCTGTAGATATACTAGTGAAACTATAACTGCTCAGAATTGCAGAAGTGGTCATTATTCTTCAAGTATACTACAGTGTATATGCTGAAATACTGCAGATTCAGGATTTCTAAATATTGCACTGGAACTGTGTGACTTGTGCAATTAATTTGTCTGCACTTTGTATAAATATAGTACTATTTCTATAAAGTTCTTTCCTGGCTGTGCTTCAGTGTTTTGATATTAAGTCAAAGAATGCTTGAGGGTTTTTGTATGGCCTACTGTCTATGAGTGATGTAAAAATATCTCTAGTATAATCACAGTGCTTCTGCATATTGGTTCACATGTGCCTTCACTTTTAATACTGCACGTCTCTTAGATGTTTTGCTCAGATTTTATTTACAGAAGCAGCCTTTTGAAAAATTGGTACATACAATTTTTGCAATGAACTTGGTATGTAATTCATTCAGTTTCTGTTGCTTATCAAGACTCTCACAATTGAATGCATCAAAAAATTTTCTGAACCTGCAGAAATGTCAAAGACATAACATCATTTTTGGTCCTGCTATTTATGAGAAAATGAAGTGGGATATTTCAGTGACAGCAACTACTTATACAGGAAAAAGATATTTGCACCAAAAAGCTCTTTCTTTAACATAAAATAAAAGAAAACCAGAGGAAAAAGCTGTCATTTATTTATGATAGAGAATCTGTGTGAGAGAAATGCACTCTGAAGGGGTAGTGTGATTAAAATGCCATTTATTTTGTGAAGATAATGGAGCTTTCATTACATTTACTGCCTTTGCTCAAATTAGATGATTTTGTGTAGCAGTGTCATTAAACTGAATGGAAAAGTACATTGTATGCTGTTTTCTGAGCAATTGCTACAGTCATTCTTTAGAATTTCTTGTGTCATTCTTCATTTTAGAATGTTATCGTTATCCATTTATACTTCCAGGGCAGCTTCTTGCAGCTATCTGTTTGAGCCCTCTACTTACATGCAGCCAAAATAGTGGTGTAATTGTTTACAATTTCCAAGAATCCAACTTAGGTGACTTCGAATTCAAATTTTTGTAGGACTTAATAAAATATGAGAGTGCATATGTCTGAGCTTCAGATTTGATGTATGTTTCAGCTGTTCTGCCTATTTCATAGGACTAGCACCAAGTAAAATTTTATGAATGACCAAACTAAAGAAGTCCTACAAGTGAATGAAGCCAACAGGAGCCTGACATCATATATGAGGAATGGTTATCTTCTGTGTGGACATTTGGTGCTTTTCTTAGTTTGATGTATGATCTGTCTATAATTTCTAAGTCATTGCTCAGGCCCGTACTGAGCTGCAGCCAAGATCTAGAAACAAGTGCTAGAAACAAAAATTCCCTATCATTTATCTGTCTCTTTAATAATACAAGTGACCTTTTCATAAATATATTTCTTTAATTTCTTCACTTCCTGAAATGAACTGAGTTACCATCTAACACAGAAGTATGTAATAATCAACATTTTCAGAGAGGCTGCATGAGATAATTTTTCATGAGACTGCAAATAAATAAAATTGTTAATACTGCACAACATGTCTATAACTAGTTCAGCTTTCATGTTTATTTGCAATTCCTAAAGAAGACAACTACAGTAGCTCATAAATACTCTTATTTCAATATGAATCTTAATTTTATTGTCATTCCTATGACTGAAACTTACGTTGCTTCCTATACTTAATCTAGAGATAGTTTTATTCATTCCCTTGTAGTTTAAATTATGACTCATTTCTTCCTTTTTCAAAATTCAACTTACCAGTGTATTTTAAGCCAACTTTCTACATCTTTCATGTTACTTACAGTGAATGCTCCTATGTGTTCTGCAATAAAAAACAAAGGGTGTTTCATACCCAAGAGCACTCTTTACAACAAAACTTTCTGTATTAACTTGACGTGTCATTTTGTCTCTTGGTTTTTGGCCATATAATATCGGTCATATATGTCGGATTCCATTTTGGGTTTCATGCAATTGTTTCTGAATTACTTCATTTTGCTCTTTAAGGTGTGGTACATCTACCCTTCATTTGGCAGCATTTGCTTGTGTGTGGTTTTGGTTAAATTTGTCTCCCTTTTTGTTGTTGTTTATTTCTAAGATTCTGTTTTTTGAGGAGACACGTACATCTTACCGCAGTTGACATGTAGGTCTCACCATAGCTTCAGTAAACAAACTTGCACTGGAGCAGCTTTTATAATACACAGCATCATGTTAAGCTTTTTTAATCATCATTTCACATTTTCATTTGGTAAATAGATTTTCTCGTTTGCAGTTAGATGCTGCACATGGCTACTTCATTCCTTATAGTTCTATATACCAAATCACGTTTTATTTCCTGATTTATGTCCACAATGCCTTCACATAGCCTGTTCATTGATTTCTGTAGTGTTTCCTTTCACCAAACTTCTCCTTTCACATGATGCTTTACTTGGATCTTTTATTTTGAGCTTTTTGGTATTTCAGTTGTGTGAAAGTATTCCATTACTTCAAGACCTAACATATTCATTCTCATTCTTAATTTATCTTTGAAACTCTGTATTTTTTTAAATTTGACCCCCCCCCCCTATCCCCCAAAAGGTATAAACACTTTTTCTTCTCTCCAGTTGCAGTGATGGTAACATTTTTTTTCCTGGTTTGAGTGTGGTTCAAACATCTTTGCACCATTTGTGTTTGGTTTCTATTGTCTATAGATCAGGGATATTTTCATTTTTATTTACTATTTATATGTTACTTAGCTTCAAATAAAATTTTAGGTACCTGTGAGATATCAGAATTCTGTATCCTCTTATTGTTTTTTCATTATCTGGAATGAATTTTCTCGCCTTCTTTGGTGCTAATTTTGTTTGCTAATCATAAAAAAGTTTTATATACAATAAACTAGTTAGTTCCCTGAACTGTTTCTATTGGTTTGTTGAAAATGTAGATTCTGCTCAGTTTTTTAACCCTCTGATTCCAGGTTGCGATCTCCGCTGTGATAATGCAAGTGCTTCATTTATTTATTTTTATTTTAGTTTTGTGTAACATCTGTCACTTATTCCTGTTATTTGGTTAAAGACTTGTAGTACTAACACGGTTCGTAAAATGTTATTCATGCTGCTATTATTAATTAGGTTGTATGAGTATCTGCCCTGTTCACACAGTTCTTCATAAAGAGTATTAACTCCTAGTTAGCTGTTTAACAAAATTCCTATAATCTACTTCCCATTTATTGTTTAATTATCCCTGACATGTAGGCTCTCATTTCTCATGCATTCATTGTGTCTTATAAACACAATTGTTTTCAGACCCTTCTTATTGCTAATAGTTAGCAAATGTGCTCTCACATCACATTCAGCAGTGTTATCATGAAAACAGAGTAATTAAGTAAAAACCATCACCATCGTCCCGGAAAGACACTGAATAACTGATAAATAAATTTTAAAAATAAGTTGGTCATTATATCTCAGTTTTGGAATGTGTGTGTGTGTGTGTGTGTGTGTGTGTGTGTGTGTGTGTGTGTGTGTGTGTGTGGGCGCGCGCGCGCGTGCGTGCGTGCATGCACCAGTAAGCCCATTCATAACTACAATTTCAGTAATAATATTGGTATAATTCCCACTCTTTTCTCATCTAAGTTTGGACCTTTGGATAGTGGAGGTGTAGATGACTATATTGTTAAAATCACATGTTGCTTCTAAAAGCCAAGCAGTCATTTCCAGTTATTTATAGATGTGTAGAAGAATTATTTTGATTTGTAGAGTTATTTACTGCTGTAGCCCTCTTATTCATGCTCCAGTTTCTTTCTAATATCCTAGCTTATTTACCCTTGATGTGTTCTCTGGTGTATGCATAACTGCTTAATTTTCATTAAGCACTTATTGTTAGAATATTCTTTTCTCTGGTCCATTTCGTGTTGTCTCTAAGTTGTTAAGTTATTTCTCCTTCTCTATCCAACTGTTATTGATAGTCATTGAGCTCTTGAAGAAAAGAGCAGAGCAACAGGTTCTGAACATACCATTATTTTCCTGATATGTCTATTACTTAAAATGATGAATATTTTCAAATCTCATGCCATAATTATCCATGCCCAATAGAATATAAAGTATGCCATCTGTTTGATTTTGTGTCTTAGGAGACATCATGTAGTAAATTTATGACAATAATGCAGATTTTTGTTGTTTAAAGACAAAGGAACAGGCACATATGAGTTCATTGTTGAGTATTGCAATAACTGTTCATTATTAATTCAGTTTCAGAAGACAGCTATGTAAGTGTGTTAAATGAGATAACTCACTAAGAGAATTTTGTTATTTAGTTCTGTTAAGTGTGAAAAATTATAATTGTAACCTTCTATTGAGAGGGAACATTCCTGCTTTTTACACAGTATAAGAAAGATATTTATGAGAGATGTATGTGATCTTAGCTGTTAATTTTTATACATCACAAGTTGTTTTTATTGAGTTAAAAGTACAATGTTATTAGGATTTCCTTATATACTTATATATCTGTGTTAATGTAGACAGTAAGCAATAAATATAAATCTCACATTTATATTGTCTACCTCAGTATTAAAAAAACTCATGAATTATTTGAATTCTATCCCATTATTTATGCAATGTGACTCAGTGCATGTTGTCAGTTCCTTTTACTGTATTATATTGTTGATTGCTAAAAATGAAAGATTACTCAGACACGTTTCTGTAACTATTCATGATTTTTGCATCCACCTCATTAAACTGTAATCTCATCCAATCATTTGACTTCACTTCCTGTCCAAGTCCTGAGCTTTCTGTTCACTATACAATAGATAATTTTAAGTTCAGTTGTTGGTGTTGTGAACTTAACATTACTGTATGACATAAACTTACTCCTCAGATGTCCTGTGATTACAAGGATAGGTAGTGTAGCATTTCACATTGGATAATACACCAAAGCTACATGCAAGGACTGTTGGGTTTGACAGAGGCAGTATCACGGTCCAGGTATGATGACTTCTTGTGATTTTACTTGAGTAACTGTTTCAAGAAATTTCCACTTTGATATTAACAAATTAGGAAATAATATAAAAGTTACTCATCTGATTTTATGATATGTATTAATTGTGTTAAATGTTTGACATGCATTTGTAATCAACTCAAGTTCACAAAAGGACTGGAAGAAACTGAGCAGATGTGTCCTGGCTGTTTTAAATGGCCAACAGCCAAAGCACTTACAAGATTAAAAACTTGTAATACTTCAGGGGATCCTGCTTTCAGATCCCTTATTTGTAATAATGGGGACTACTTATTATCAAATATGAGTTCCACAAACCCTGCAAAGTCCTTAAAATTCAGAATACTGAAAACACACACTTTGAGATTTTTAATTTATTGAGGTTCTAATACTGATACCACAATTTTTTATACATTCTCTGCCTCCAATCATAATATGCATGCACACACCTGATACCATGAGGCATAAATACAAACTCTCTGTATGCTTACCTAAATCTCCAAATAAATTCTTCACAATTAGGTGTATAGTGCCAAAATTCTTCAAGAAGAATTATTGCAGCAGGTCCATTAATTCTAGGCTAGTTCTTCAACCCTTTGATCTGTGTCTGGTATCAGGAACACAAGCCTCAAGGATTTGTGATATCTGATTTGGTCCCAGTTTGAGGAAAATGTTCCGTTGGAAAATGCAGTTCATTGACACATTTAAAGTGTAATTTAACTATCATAGTAAAAGTACCACTACTAAAGGAAAATTTGATTCCTATGCTGTTCAGTTGCCTGCAGTAGGCATTATAAAATTAAGGATGAACTAACATTTTTTCAAGAATAAATACCAGAATGTAATTATTAACAAAGTCCAGACATATGTTTATCATATTAACATTAGGATAGAAAAGATAACAAATGACAGACAGGCACAGAACAAATTTTTTGAAGAATATTGTGCTACGGAGAAAGTGCGATCGTATGTTAGTAGCAAATTGGGACAATTTAATTGTCAGGGATTTGATTCTGCTGGGTTACATAAAGAAACTAAATCCTAAAATTTCTGACCAGCCCTGCAATATAATTGTCATTTCTAATTGACAGATTGTCATTAGGCAACTAAAAGAAGGGAAAATATATAGTAAAGATCTTCATTTTAAGGAGTATATAAGTGCCTTGCTTGTCACTGTCATTATACTGTACTGCCAAAGGTAAGAGCAAAAATGAGTCACCTTTAAGAATGTAGCTAGCTAAGAACTCTAAAAATCTGTGGGACAAAACTCTTTCTTTTGGTTGTAAAGCAGTTAGTATGAAAGAGCCTCAATTCACTTCCTGTTTTCTTGATTTAGTATCAGGCAACAGTTAACCATTTTCTCTACACAGCTAGCTAATATTACAAACTAATTACTGTTGGGCAAATAAGTGTGAGAAGCACAATATGCTTTGGTATATGATTGAGTTTCTGTAAATGCACATGATAATCCACAAATTAATTATTTACTTTGTCACATTCTTGACTGACTAAAACTGAATGGTGAACAAGAAGCTGAACATGGAAGTTGGTCTCTCATGGACAAGATTCAACTACATGAGTCAGCTGCTGGTAGATGTAAGATGTGAGTTGATCCATTGTATGTATTCCATTGATGTGGCAATAGAGTATCACCAATGAAAAATAAAAGTCCAGAGTCAGTCCTCAGTCCAGCATACAGTTTTAAATTTGTGAGGAACATTTACACGGGACTGTTATTTGATAAAAAACAGCTCTCTGCAGTTGCAACAGTGAAAAATTTTTTTTCAAATTCAGGTAAGATGATAGTTTAGGAGATATATTTCAGGCATGCTGACAGTTCCTGATATTTCAAAAGTAGACCTGTGCATGATAATCATTGTTAGAGCTTAACTCCACTTACATGGCCACAAAATATGAGTCAGACCTTACAGAAGATACAGAAGATCCAAAGCTTGCCAGCTACTACGACAAACTTATTCACACTTGGTATCAGACACCAACCTGACGTACCACTATATCATTGCCTATACATGCACAGCAGACCTCGGAAATACAGGGTGTTTCAAAATGAATACACGGGTTTTAAAGCTTTGTAGCATTTATTACATTCACCTTACAACTATAAATAATACATCAAATGAAAGAGCAACTCAGACAGTTTTGTTTGTGTACCTGTATGCAAAGGGAAGAGGATGGAATGAGCCAGGACTGACTGAACAACATGTTGAACGAGTTAGAGCCTTTCATGCATAGCCTCAAGAAATCAGTTCAGAAGGCTAGTCGTGAATTAGCAGTTCCAGTGACACCTGCGTGGAGACTTAAGGAGATGCCGACAACTACTTCCTTATCGTTTGCAGTTGTTACAAGTTCCAAAGCCTACAGAGTACAGTTCATGTGCCAACTTTGCAGCCGAATCGTTGCTGCATGGCAATGAAGACTTTCTGGATCGTGCCGTCTTCGGTGATGAATTGACATTTCACTTAAGTGGAAATGTGAACACAAGTAATGTGCACATCTGGAGGTCAACAAATCCCCACAAGATGGTATAGTTGGAAAGAGACTAAACTGAATGTTTCTGTACCATATCCCAGCAGAAAGTTTATGGGGAGCCTTTGTTTTTCGTTGAAGCAGCTATTACTGGTGTTTCTTATCTTTATGCTCTAAATTCTCTTCCCTTTGTGTACAGGTACACAAAAAGAACTATTTTGAGTTCCTCTTTTATTTGATGTATTATTTATAATTGTTAGCTGAATGTAATAAATGCTACAGAGCCTTAGAACCTGTACATTCATTTTGAAATGCCCTGTATATCACGAACAATAGTTTGTTTTCGCCTTCAAATAACACATCAAAGATTAACTGGAAACATGTGTAAGACTAATTTTTTTTAATACTTTCAATGCTGAGTTTGCAGCAACAGCATGTTTCTTTATATGTTGCCTTGTATATGTTGCTCTCCACACTGATGCATTCCATATTAAGTGTTCATTGATGTTCTATCCATTTATTTACATTGATGTTCTATCCATTTATTTACATCCAGATAAGTTTGAAGAAATGTACACTGTAATATACACTGATGGAAAAAAAGATCGCAACACCAAAAAATAATTAATGTAGGGTAATTAAATTTTGGGAATAAATTGTCTACATAACATATTTAAGTGATTAACATTGCAAGATCACTGGTTAATGTAAGTATGAGATTAGCTATTGCAAATGTGAAATGCTGCTACATTAATAACCTATGTAACTGTCAGAATGTTGAATACAAACATGCATGTACTGTGTTGCACAGGTGCCGGAAGTCAGTTTGTGGGATGGAGTTCCATGTCTGTTGCTCTTGGTCAGTCAATAGAGGGATGGTTAATGCTGGTTGTGGATGACGATGGAGTTATTGTCCAGTGATGTCCAATATGTGCTCAATTGGAGACGGATCTAGTTATCGAGCATGCTAAGACATCATGTTGAAATTCTGCTGAGCTATTTGGTTGCAATAGCAGTGTGCGGGGCAAGTATTATCCAGTTGGAAAATGCTCCCTGGAATACTATTCATGAATGGCAGCACAACAGTTTGAATCACCAGATTAACGTACAAATTTGCAGTTAGAGAGTGTGGAATAACCACGAGAGTGTTCTTGCTGTCATACAAAATCGCACGCCGCACCATAATTCCAGGTGCAGGTCTAGTGTGTCTAGCGCACAGGCAGGTTGGCTGCAGGCCCCCAATTGTCCTCCTCCTAACCAACACACAACCGTCACTGGCACCGAGGCAGGAGCAGCTGCTATCAGAAAAAAAAAAACACAACAGACCTACATCTACACCTACGTGATTACTCTGCTATTCTATTGTGCCTGGCAGAGGGTTCAGTGAACCACCTACATGCTGTCTCTCTACCGTTCCACTCTTGAACGGCACGCGGGCAAAACGAGCACTTAAATTTTTCTGTGCGAGCCCTGATTTCTCTTATTTTATCGTGATGATCATTGTAAGTGGGTGCCAACAGAATGTTTTCGCAATCGGAGGAGGAAACTGGTGATTGAAATTTTGTGAGAAGATCCTGTCACAACAAATATCGTCTCTGTTTTAATGATTGCCACTCCAATTCATGTATCATGTCTGTGACAGTATCTCCCCTATTTCGTGATAACACAGAATGAGCTGCCCTTCTTTGTACTTTTTCGATGTCCTCCAATAAGCTCTCGCTTGACACCACTGAAGTCACAAATGGTGTTTGTTTGGGGTCAGTGGAAGGCACACGACAGGGCACCTGGCTCAGAGCTGTCCCAGACATAACCAATTTGTAACAGTTCATTGTGTCACTGTAGTGCCACCTGCTACTCGAAATGCTGCCGCAGATGCAGTGCGATGGGCCAGAGCCGTACACGGAACACAATGGTCTTCCCTCTCTGTTGTGCCACATGGCTGTCCATAGCCTGGTCTTCTTGTGACTGTACGTTCCCGTTAAACAGCTGCCGGCAGTCATTTACAGTGTCTATATTCCTGCCAAGTCTTTCTGCAATTCGCAGAAGGAATATCCAGCTTCTCGTAGCCTTATTCACAACATTATTCAAACTCAGTGAGGTGCCGATAATGGCATCTTTGTCACCTCGAGGGCATTCTTGACTAACATCAACCCACCACGTCCAATCTCAAAGCTAACTAATGCTCATGATCACTACAGTGTGTATTTAAAGCAAATGTGATTTGTATCCTGTTAGTGGTGCTAGTAGTGCCACTCTTATGTGACTGGTGTGAAAGTTGAATAGACATATTCTTTCAGATGTAGAAACATGCCTACCAACTTTCATTTATGTTGGACAACTGCTTGATGGTGTGATTTTTTTCCTCTCATTGTAGATTTTAATCCTCACTTTAAGATGAACAACATTTACTGAATATAAATAAACTTCCTTAACCTTCCGTTACTCGTGCGAAAATTCATGACATGGTTGCTCGCGTGGATGAAAGGTGTCATCCACAAAGCAAGCTGTCTATTTGTATACTTTGAACGTTCTTTATGACTGATTTTATGATTTTTTAATTAAATCTAAATATAATACATTTAATATTTGTGCACAGTATAATATATTCCAATGTTTGAAACAGTTTGTGCAGTAATTTAATAAGGTTACATTTCAAAATAACAAATTTACATCTGTTTTCCGTCCAAGCATTGTGGTGTGTGTAACAAAGCAGCTACTTATCAAAAGAACATGAAAATGCGTATTTCAAAACAACGACCTAACTAATAAGCATATACAAACAGAAATTTAGTGACAAAGTGCAAACAAAATTGACATAAAGAACACATTATTAGACAACACAGTTTACACATATGTCTTTCAGGTGATCTAAACATGTCCAGTTGTTGCATGTAGTACACAATCTAGGAGTTGTTTTATTTCATGTTGTTCCACATGTATGACACTTTCCACGTGATCCAGATGATTTTTCTGGCTGTTCCAGAATTTCTTGAATGCCTAAGAGTAATTTAGCCCTCCTCCGAATTCACATGAAAGGTTTTCAATAAGGGAATGTCACTCTATTTGAGGCTTTATTAGTTCCTGGCCATAAAAAAAAATTAACCCTTTTTACAACCTGATTTGAAGCCATGCAGTGGTATTTATATGTTCATAAAGCATTTATGGCTGCAGTGTTCAAAATATTGCAAAACAGCACTATAGGCCACCTTCTTGTATTACGTGACACATTGTTCTTCTGACAAAGCTAATCTAAAATATTTGCCCCCACTCTTGATGTGTTATAGAAAGTAATCATTTCAGGTTTAATTTGTTCCACTGTTGAATCATCTATAGTGTCATTGAAATGCACACTTGACAACACCAACACTGTTCTATTTTTCTTTGGACAGCATGAGACCAATGTACAATCCTGTTGAAATCCAAAGATAGATGATTTTGGCTCCCTTTCTCTTTTTGGTAGAAATTCTTTCGGCACTTCTCTCTTGTTTTTTCGTACTGTTCCGACATATGTCAGTTTCTTTGCCTGAAGTTTCTTGACTAAAGACAAACTGGTAAACCAGTTGTCACCAGTAATATTTCTGCTTGTACCTTGTACTGGTTTGACCATTCGAAGAACAATATCTTCAGCTGAATTACTGGCATTACATGGTTCTCTGGTTGCTTACCGATGTACAATTCTAAATTGAAAGTGTAAGCTGTTTTTACATCAACCAAAGCTAACACTTTTAACCCATACTTTGCAGATTTGCTAGGAATATATTGCCTGAATGGGCAGTTTCCTCTAAATGCCAAAAGCCATTCGTCAACAGTAAGATACTCACTAGGTGAAAAATATTTTTGGCAGTTGTTCATGAATAGTTCAAGTACCTCTCTCATAGCAGCCAACTTGTCAGTCTCTCTGAGAACAACTTTATCATGGATATTATCAAGCCACAGACATCTCAACAGAAACCTGAATCAGTTTTCACTCATGCATAAATAACATGATTCAAGTCCGTTTCCCTCTGAGTTATCCCACAATTTCAATATACTCTTCCTAGAACATCTGAAAGATTCACACAGATATAACAAACCAATGAAAGCTTTGATCTTAATTGCATATGTTTTCTTAACATCCTTTTCCCTAGAAAAGTTACCATGAACTTCATTGACGTATATATTTTGCGATAACGCTTATTATGTTTTCATCCAACAATAAATCCAGAATTTCTATTTCTGTCTTTTTTATACAAGATTGATTTTTTGGTCCAGGCAAATGTGTAATAATATTACAAGACCTGCTTCTAACATTGGCAGGATATTTATTTTTCCTTCGTTTAGTTATTCTATCTGTCCCTAAAAAATGCATCCTCTTGAGTTACTTCTCCTGTGACTCATATTTATCATTTTCTGACATATCTTGTTCTGTTCCTGAACCATGGCCACTTTCATGAACACAATCCTCAGTCTCTGAGTCAGTGGTATCACTGTGAGCATCTTCATCACTCAGCTCATTGAACTATTCCAGCCATACATTAGGTTCTCTACTAAACTCTGTCTGAGGGTTTTTTTGCCCATTTCTTCCTCAATCCAAAAATAAAGAGAATACTAGATAATAGGTAACTGCAATTGGTTTCAATATCCGTAAATTTATGCACATGAAAGATCGATTGAATGTAGGAAAGCAATAAAGTATTATAGATTTACTTTGTATCAGATTGTGGCAGCAGAGCTCGTGCGGATGACCAGTGTCCTCCAGACTATGATAATGTTTCATAAACAATGTATCTTTTGTAACTGAAAGCCAACAATGACTGGAGCTAACAGTCAGACAGTTAACAGAAAGGTACTGAAAATGGCACGAACTCAATCCAGCACTGTCAGACAAAATTGAGCTGGAAAGTCATGTGGATGACAAGTGTCATCCGCACGAGCAGTGGAGGTTTAACAACAGATTAAAATTAGCTATTAGTCCATGAAACCAACAATAATAGGTGTTGACAGAAGTAATGCTGATTGAAATTAATATAAGAGCAAAGCACTACTACTTTCTTATGTGTGCATATGGAAGTTATAAATTAAGCATGATATCTCTTAAGTCATTCAGTGTTAGAGACCACACACTGTCAGGTGAAGAACTGGCTAAGTCAGTCCAGGCAAAAGACAGTGGGGGGTCACCTGTAGATGCAAAGCGGGTAATACCAACTAAGAGTCAGTCACACACCATGCAGCTTTATATTTGTCCACTAGGGAAGTTCATGTGGCTGGTCTGCAACAACATCAGCTTTCTTGCCACAGGTGTACTCAGCAGACAGGAACATTACTATGCATATCATTGTAGCATTGTCTTTCTTTTTCACACCTGGCAGGGTGACAAAAATATAGCTCGAAACAAGGTACAACACATAATCCAACATCACATTGTTTAAAACTGCAACACTTATTTTCCTTCATTGTTCTTATGGCAAAGAACATGCAGCTATACAGTATTTTCGTTCTCCATATCACTTAAGTTAACTCATTTTCTTTCATGACGGCTTGTCTCTAAAATGGTAGTGACTGGAGCAGAGCCAAGATGGCGTGCCAGTAGTTGTCATAATTTGAGCAGTACACAGTAATTTAGTTTAGCACTTTGAACAGTACTCAGTAATTTAGTTTAGTTTCTGTTTTTCAAATGTACCTCTGTGAAAAAGTGTATTGTGCATGTGCATTGTAGTGTGTGGACTGGTGTTCACTAACTTACTATAAATTTTTTGCATAAATTGTAGTGCATTATCCTTGAGCGAGACAAATTTCTCGGTTTGTATAGACTAGAAGTAGCTAAACAGCAGATCTTGGACTGCACTCAGCACCTTCTCAGGTGAGTTTCACATTGTGTGTGTTCTAAGGAAAAAAGATATTGATTAAAAAGGGATAGGGACTGCGCCTGTTGTGTACATATGCAGGAGGAAATGACCACTCTCTGTGAACAGGTGGAAGTTGTGTTGGCGATGGTCGACAGGCTTCAGGCTGCCGCCATTAAATGTGGTAGCATTGAGGCACCTGAGGCAAATGCTTTGGCACCTGTGGAGGCTATTGAACTGTTTGGGATCCATGATGCCATTATGCCTTCTGATTCAGACATCCCTTATGGTTGACATTTGCATGACAGTGATTGACGATTGACAGTGGCATAGTTGCAAATCTTGGGGGAGGGGGGGGGGAGGGAGGGGGAGGAGTCGGAGTCGGTACTGGCCACATGTCCATCCTCTTAACCTCAAAAACAGGTTGCCCACAGCTGAAAGCACATATGAGCCAGCACAGGATGCCTCACCTGTTGGGCTCTGGCTGATTTTCCTGAGAGATCCGGAAAATTGGAGGGAAAGGGGATAACTTCTCCAGTATTATTAGGCAGCAAATAGCAGGTAGTTCAGGAAAGAAGGCCAATGTCAACTATGTTTGCTTGCCAGGGTCTCATCTGAAATGTGGAGGGGGCTGTACCAGCAGTAATTGGGTGCATCATGTACATCTGGCTGCAAACCATGGCTTATACCAGTACGAATGACGCCTGCCACCTGAGTTCACAGGCTGTTCTTGTTTCGTACAAGCAGCTGGTAGATTTGATGAAGCCAGCTAGCCTTGCCTGTTAACACAGCTAACACTTTGCAGAATTGTTCCCAGAACTGATTTTGGTCCTCTGATTTGGAACAGAGTGGAAAGTATAAACCAGAAGCTCAGATGATTCAGTAACATTATTGGATGCCAATTTCTCAACTTCCATTATCGGCTGGAGAAATGTAGGACCCCCTTAAAAGGTGAGGCATTTACTACAGGTAGGAGTAGTGGAGTACACTTGTGGGTTCTTTAGGGTAGAAAAATGTGCTACAGCCCCAATAAGATACATTCCGATTCCAAATAGGGTGAAATTACAATGAAATGAACACCCTTACCTGCTTACAGGCATTGACATACGTCAACGGGGACAGATAAAAATGTGTGCCTCGACCGGGACTCAACATATTGTCCCACACTACATGCGTAGTGCCCCCGCCCATTATACTCATTACTTGCGGCGCTTTGCCGATTCCCGTAAGAGTTCAGGCACTGTTTGTGCATTCGCACAGAAGAAGAAGATGGTCAAGTGACCGGTGAGCCTTAACTAAATATATACTAAGATGGTATCTGTTCTTTCGGACATGTCCAAAAGAACAGATACCATCGGTGACCATGCAGCTCGTTAGAATGAAATTACAATGGAATGAACACCCTTAGCTGCTTACAGGCAGCTCAGATGGATAGAGCGTCTGCCATGTAAGCAGGAGATCCACGGTTCGAGTCCCGGCCGGGGCACACATTTTCATCTGTCCCCGTTGACGTATGTCAACGCCCGCATGCAGCTAAGGGTGTCCATTCCATTGTAATTTCATTCTAATGGGCTGCATGATCACCGGTGGTACCTGTTCTTTCGGACATGTCCGAAAGAACAAATACCATCTTAGTATATATCCAAATAGGGTAGTGTACCAGATTGGAGATTGGAAATATTAATATAGTATTAGTTAACTGCAGGAGCTTCTGTGGAAAGGTCTCCAGAAATAGTTTGCTAAAAAACAGTAGCAATATGAATAGAAATAGATGTGAATAGAAATAGAAATAAAATCCTAAACTCTGACTGGAATGTATATTGCAAAAATAGACTGAACATTGGTGATAGAGGTGTGTTTATAGCAATAACAAAATATGATAATATCTAGAGAGATTAGTTCATATCCAGAATTAAAAATAATTTGGATGGAGATAAATGTGCAAGATGGCTCAAAGATAGCCATGAGATGCTTTTAGAGACGCCTGCGTCAGTAGTGGTAGTGGCAGAACATCTGAGGATAATGTTGTAGATTATTTTGTGTAAATTTACTGGTTATGTTATGGTTTTAAGTGAAGATTTAACTTACCACCTATAGTCTGCAAGACTCAAGTGATTATGATGAGTAGTAGTAACAAAGGATCATGTGAAATTATTCTCAGTGCCTTATCCAAGTATTACCTTGAGCAGTTAATCAGAGAACTCATGAAGACATCGTAGACATGCTGGTGGCAACCAGACCCAAACTTGTCAACCCAATTAGTATAGAAAAGGGAATCAGTGATCGTAAGCCAGATAACTGTAGAAACCTTCAAAAACCAAGATCACTAAAAAAGCATTTTATTGGATAATTGGTTTTGACAAAGCTATGCTTTCATCATCACAGTCATCCAATAAAATTCTTTTTTAGTAAATTGGCTTGTGAAGTTTTCTTCAATTATCGTACATTGCAGATCACCCCCGGACAGACAATGTCACGAATGTATATGATCATAAGACTGTAAATAGGAATACAAAGAAAGTTAGGAGGATCTTACTGTTTAGCAAGAGAGACAGGAGACACATTTCAGATTATTTGACAGATCAACATGAAAATTTCATCTCCAGCACTGACATTGTTGAGCATCAATGTACAAAGTAAAGAGAATCTTACAGTATGCTTTAGACAAGTATATGCTGAGCAAAATTTGACAACCATGTTAGAAAGCTGCTACAAAAGCAAAAAGGGCTTCATTGCAAATTTAAATGTAGCCAAAGCCCCACACAGACAAGCAAAAATGAAACAAAGACAAAATTACATAAGGAGGATTTTGTATGAAGTGTTCAATGATATGAAAGCAAAATTCTATCTACCAACTTGACAGAAAATTCTAAAAAGTTTTTGTCTTAAGTTAAATCAATAGATGGATCAAAGCCATCTGGTCAGGCACTTCGTTATCATAATGGCACTGAAATGGAGGATCACACAGAAAGGCCAAAGAATGAGTACTACATGTCTTTTTATAAAACAGTTTCACTTAATGGAGGCTATTTTATTATGACATGCAGACATTTAATCTGATACTGATACTCAAGGCCTTGGAAAGTGTTATGCAGAAATGACATAATCCAAAATTTGACAAGCACACTAATATATATGTTTTGGATGTATTGGAGGCCATAAAAGAAGCAAGGAAGAATGACATTGACATTTACTGACTATGGATAAAAGAGCATCATGGAATTTTACATTACGAAATAGTTGACCGCCTATCAAAGAGGAGCATTACTGACGGAGAATTCCATCTAACACTAATCCCTCAGACATATCTCAAACCTACAATCACGAGAGATGCTTACTATGACTGGAACTGTGAATACCATGTATCTCAGCAATATAAGGGCAGACACCTAGCAGCCATATGACTGGACATTTTTCCTTGCCTGTTGTTTGACTGTGTAAGGCTGAGCAGATTTCATGTAACTTACATCATCTGAATGAGTCTGGGACACTGATGTTACCAAGCACATTTACACCAGTTAAAAATTCTAGATTCTGGACATCTGTGATGGGTATCAGTCTGAAGTGTCAGATTTGAATTACATAACAGAAACATGCACTAAATACAAAGATTCACAAGAAGTACTGTAAAGGAAAAAGGTTTGCAAGGGGTTTTCATTACCTTACTCAACTTTTAAATGCAAGTAAATACAATTTGACAGTGAAATGTTTAAAAGAAGCTGATAAACAGATTTGAATTGTAAGTTGTTGTGACCCATTTACTATTATGGAATCAGTATGGTTAGAAAAATCCATTGTCATTTATTGTGCATTTATTTTAAATTAAGAACTTACATTTATACATAAAAACTCAGTTTATCCAAAATAAATAGTTAAATAATTAAAAATCTGTTTCACAAAGGAAGATCACACTGGATTTCCTCCTTTATATTCCCACACAAATGACAATATTTCAATTATTAAAGTAACTGACTAAGGGATAGAAAAGCAAGTAAAATTGCTCAACAGAGGAAAGTCTACTGGACCTGATGGGATACCAGTTCTATTCTGCACAGAGTATGAGAAAGGACTTGCCCTCTTCTAATACGAGGGCTATCCACAAAGTACATTACATTTTTGTTTGTGTCCGTTAGGGGCGGGACTAGCGTGGCCATCTTGGTGTCATGGCATTCCGCCGCTCAGTTGGCATCCTGCCATGCTAGTGAGAGGTTCGTGCTGTACTCCGTTGAGTTACTGTGACAGTTTGAAATGTCAGCGTCAATTGAAAATGCCGCAAAGTGTGAAGTGTGTGCTGTAATAAGGCAGCTTTGTGAAGTGTATGGGGACAACATAATCACTTAAGGTGGAGTGCGCCAATGGGTCATAAAATTTAAAAATGGCCGAACTAACGTTCACGACGAAGAGCAAAGTGGAAGACCCAGCATAGTGACTGCTGAACTTGTCGAAAAAGTCGATGCCGCAGTCCGTGAAAATGGTAATTTCACAATAACAGAACTCTCTATGAGTTTTCCACAAATTTCACGAAGTTTGTTGCACAAAATCATTACCGAAAAGCTTGGTTACCACAAGTTTTGTGCAAGATGGATACCAAAAATCTTGACAGAGATTCACAAAAATCAGTGAATAGCTGCAGCGTTAACGTTTTTGGACGCTTACGAGAAATATGGTGACTCATTACACGATCGCATCGTTACTGGTGACGAAACATGGGTTAAGCATGTGAACTGCGAGACAAAATTGTAGTCAATGCAGTGGGGGCACACAAATTCCCCCAAAAAACGCAAGAAATGCATGCAGACAATGTCGGCAAGGAAGGTGATGGCGACTGTCTTTTGGGACAGAAAAGGTGTGATTTTTGTGGATTTCCTGGAAAGAGTCACTACAATAAACTCTCAAAGGTATTGCCAAACTCTGCACAACCTCAGAAGACCAATACAAAACAAGCGCAGGGGAAAGTTGAGCTCAAAGATCTTGCTGATTCACGACAACGCCCAGGCCCACACGGCAAATGCCACTCGTGAAGTTCTCGAATCTTTTAAGTGGGAGTTGTTTCCTCATCCACTGTACAGTCCCGACCTGGCACCAAGCAACTTCCACTTATTCCCAGCAATGAAGAAGTGGTTGGCTATGCAGCGTTTTGATGACGATGCACAGCTTCAAGAAGAGGTAACCACGTGGTTGAAGGCGCAGGCGGCCAAATTTTACGACAAAGGAATTTCCAAGCTCGTCCATCGCTATGATAAGTGCCTTAATTTAAATGGCAACTATGTAGAAAAGTAGTATTTAAGTGTGGCTTTCATATGTATATAATAAAAAAATTTCCAATACTTTATTTATTTTTAATTCCAAAACTTAATGTACTTTGTGGATAGCCCTCGTAGCAGTGCCTCTAGGAGTGAAGCATTCCTACTGATTGCGGGGGAAAAAAAAAGGCCTATATTTCTGATGCTGATCCATTGGAGAATTTTTGAACATATTATACTCACGTATTATGACATTTCTAGAGACTGAAACTCTCCTATATAGGAATCAACATGGGTTCCAAAAACAACTATCATGTGAAACCTAGTTTGTTCTGTTTGTCTATGAGACCCAGGAAGCAGTAGATACCAGCACCCAGGTATATGCCATGTTCCTTGAGTTCTGGAAGGCATTTGATACAGTTCATACTGCTGCTTAATTAACAAAATATGAGAATATAGAACATCAGGTCAATGTGTGATTGGATTGAAGAGTTTCTAGCAATCAGAATACACATCATTCTTAACAGAGAGAAGTCCTCCAAAGGAAGAATATTTTCAGGTGTTCCGCAAGGGAATGTTGGACCATTACTTTTCACAATAAATATAAATGACTTGTAGATAATGTTGGGGGCACCATAAGGCATTTTATGGATGATGCTGTTGTATATAGAGAAGTTCTAACACTGGAAAATTGTAGCAAAATGCAGGAGGACCTGCAGAGGATCAACACTTGGCACACATTGTGGCAATTGACTTTCAACATAAACAAATGTGGTGCATTATTAAAACACAGACAGAAAGACCCTGTACTGTATGATTACATGATTGCAGAAAAATTGCTGGAAACAGTTAACCTTCATAAAATGACCAGAAATATGTGCATGGGGCGATTAGAAGTGGAACAACCACTTAAAATTAATCATGGGTAAGGCAGACTCCAGACTGAGGTTCACTGGGAGAATCCTATTGGAAACATTGGAGATGTTGTCCATCAGCAAAGGAGGTAGCTTATGAGACACTTGAATGCTGCTTATCAGTCTGGGATTGGAGCCATATAAGACTGATAAGAGGAAACAGAGAAGACCCATAAAAGAGCAGCACATTCCATTACAGGTTCATTTAGCAGGTGATAAAGCATCACTAAGATGCTCAGCCAGTTCCAGTGGCATGCACTGCAAGAATGTCATTCTGCGTGATGGTGTGATCTACTGTTAAAGTCCTTAGTAAGTATATTCATAAAAAAGTCAACTAGTATACTGTTCTCTCCTACATATATCTTGTAAAAATACCACAAAGATAAAATTAGAGAGATTGGAGCCCACATTGAGATTTACCAGCAATTGTTCCTCCAGTGAACCATATGTGACAGTAACAGGAAGGGGGAGGGGGGAGGGTGGATGGCACTATCCTCAGCCACACACAAAGTAGCTTGCAGACTATAGATGTAGGAATCTCATTAAACAGAGTTTGAACGTGGTTATTGATATGTTTTTCTGTGAATTTAATATACCTTTGTCTTCATTGGAGTCATTCATTTCTTTGGAAGCATAGGTAAGAGAAAAATAAATTCAAATAATATTGTGTAGGGCTTCCAGCCAGAACAAGTAGTTGAATTTCCATGATCTTTTGGCTGAGTACTCTTGGGCATTTGATGTGGATGAAAGATTGTAAAGATTTTTATGACATTATATTTACTTTACATTTATATATTTTACTTCTGCAATTGAATCTCACTTCCACATTTTCAAACAGTGTCCTAACACAATCACAGCACAACATTTTCTCAAATGCCAAGGAACTACATCTGAAAAATCACTTATGCCACCTGCAAAGTCCAGAATCTGCCAGGAAGTTTAATATCAGCACACACTCCGCTGCAGAGTCTAAATCTCATTCTGGAAACATCCCCTTGGCTGTGGCTAAGCCATGTCTCCACAATATCCTTTCATTCAGGAGTGCTCATTCTGCAAGGTTTGCAGGAGAGCTTCTGTAAAGTTTGGAAGGTAGGAGACAAGGTACTGGTAGAAGTAAAGCTGTGACTACGTGGCGTGAGTCATCCTTGGGTAGCTCAGATGGAAGAGCACTTGCCCACGAAAAGCAAAGGTCCCGAGTTCAAGTCTCGGTCCATTACACAGTATCAATCTGCCAGGATGTTTCATATCAGTGCACACTTCGCTGCAAAGTGTAAATCTCATTCTGGAAACATCCCCTAGGCTGTGGCTAAGACATGTCTCCACAATATCCTTTCTTTCATGAGTGCTAGTTCTCCAAGGTTCGCAAGAGATCTTCTGTAAAGTTTGGAAGGTAGGAGACGAGGTACTGGTAGAAGTAAGGCTGTGAGGACGGGGTGTGAGTCGTGCTTGGGTAGCTCAGTCGGTAGAGCAGTTGCCCGAGAAAGGCAAAGGTCCCGATTTTGAGTCTCGGCCCAGCACACAGTTATAATATGCCAGGAAGCTTCATATCAGCGCACTCTCCGCTGCAGAGTGTAAATCTCATTCAGGAAACATCCCCTAGGCTGCGGCTAAGCCATGTGTCCGCAATATTGTTTCTTTTGGGAGTGCTAGTTCTGAAAGGTTCTTAGGAGAGCTTCTGTAAAATTTGGAAGGTAGGAGACGAGCTACTGGTTGAAGTAAATCTGTGAGGACGGGGCGTGAGCAGTGCTTGGGTAGCTCAGATGGTCGATCACATGCCCTCGAAAGGCAAAAGTTCTGAGTTCCAGTCTCAGTCTGGCAGACAGTTTTAATCTGCCTCGAAGTTTAATATCAGCGCCCACTCCGCTGCAGAGTGTTAATCTCATTCTGGAAACATCTCCTAGGCTGTGGCTAAGCCATGTCTCCGCAATATCGTTACTTTCAGGAGTGCTAGTTCTGCTAATTTCGCAGGACACCTTCGGTAATGTTTGGAAGGTAGGAGACGAGTTACTGGTTGAAGTAAGGCTGTGAGGATGGGGCGTGAGTCGTGGTTGGGTTGCTCACAATGCCAGTGCACATCGCGCGGTGACGGGCGGTAGCGCGGGCCAGTGTTTATGTCAGGAGCTGTGCTGAGGTGGAGAGCTGAGAGACGTGTGGAGCAATGTTAACGTTTCTTTCTGTATAACTGTTGTAAGTACGAGGTCGACAATTAAGAGAGCGAACAGCGTTCAATGTGTTTTCGATCGCGCCGCATTTTGACCGACGGCGTTTGAAATTCCTTGGTTGCGACTTCAATTGTGTGCTTAACGACAGAGACCAAACTCCTAACATGAACAGATGTATCTAACTTGAACATTTAATTCATGGCATGCGTCTTCACGATACATGGGAACAACTGCACGGTGAACGGGTAGCGTACACCTTTGTAACCAGTAATTCTGCCAGTTGGCTGGATAGGATCTATGTGTCCGATGCCCTCCAGTGACACACTGTGAACTGTGACATAGCTCCTGTCAACATATCCGACCATTGTGCAAATCAAAGTTACCTTAACCTACAACGCCAGCAAATTTACCGTGGGAAAGGCTACTGGAAATCGAATGTCAGCCTTCTGCAGGATGCCCAACTTGAAGAGCAGGTGAACATAACATGGCAACAGCTCCAGCGGCACCGAAGTCATTACGCTAGCGTTCTACAGTGGTGGATTCAGTGTGCCAAGCCTAAATTACACCTCACCCTCATGAGCTACGCCCGACAAGAAAGCTTTCGGCAGAAACAGACTATTGTAAGCTGTAAAGACGGGGCGTGAATCGTGCTTGGGTAGCTCAGATGGTAGAGCACTTGCCCGCGAAAGGTAAAGGTGCCAAGTTCGATACTCGGTCCGGCACACAGTTTTAATCTGCCACGAAGTTTCATATCAGCGCACACTCGGCTGGAGAGTGTAAATCTCATTTTGGAAACATCCCCTAGGCTGTGGCTAAGCCATGTCTCCGCAATATCCTTTCTTTCAGGAGTGCTAGTTCTGCAAGATTCGCAGGAGAGCTTCTGTAAAGTTTGGAAGGTAGGAGACGAGGTATTGGCAGAAGAAAAGCTGTGAGGACGGGGCGTGAGTCGTGCTTGGCTAGGTCAGATGATAGAGCACTTGCCCGAGAAAGGCGAAGGTCCCGTGTTCGACTCTGGGTCCAGCACAAAGTTTTAATCTGCCAGTAAGTTTCATATTAACACACACTTCGCTGCAGAGTGTAAATCTCATTCTGGAAATATGCCCTAGGCTGTGGCTAAGACATGTCTCCACAATATCCTTTCTTTCAGGAGCGTTAGTTCTGCATAGTTCACATGAGAGCTTCTATAAAGTTTGGAAAGTAGGAGACGAGGTACTGGTAAAAGCTGTGAGAACGCGGCGTCAATCGTGCTTGCATAGCTCAGATGGTAGAGCACTTGCTCGCGCAAAGCAAAGATCCAGAGTTCGAGTCTTGGGGCAGCACACATAGTTTTTATCTGCCAGGAAGTTTCATTTCAGCGCACGCTCCACTGCAGAGTGTAAATCTCATACTGGAAACATCCCCTTGGCTGTTTCTAAGCCATGTCTCCGCAATATCATTTCTTTCAGGAGTCCCAGTTCTGAAAGATTCGCAGGAGAGCTTCTGTAAAGTTTGTAAGGTAGAAGACGAGGTACTGGCAGAAGTAATGCAGTCAGGACGGGGCGTGAGTCGTGCTTGGCTAGGTCAGATGATAGAGCACTTGCCCGAGAAAGGCGAAGGTCCCGTGTTCGACTCTGCCTCCAGCACAAAGATTCAATCTGCCAGGAAGTTTCATATCATGCACACGCTACGCTGCAGAGTGTAAATCTCATTCTGGAAACAGCCCCTAGGCTGTGACTAAGCCACGTCTCCGCAATATCCTTTCTTTCAGGACTGGTAGTTCTGCAAGGTTTGCAGGAGAGCTTCTGTAAAGTTTGGAAGGTAGGAGACGAGGTACTGGCGGAAGTAAAGCTGTGAGGACGGATCGCGCGAGTCGTGCTTGGGTAGGTCAGTTGGTAGAGCACTTGCCCGCGAAAGACAAAGGTCCCAAGTTCGAATCTCGGTACAGAACACAATTTTAATATTCCAGGAAGCTTCATATCAGCGCACACTCCGCTGAAGAGTGTAATTCTCATTCTGGAAACATCCCCTCGACTGTGGCTAAGCCATGTCTCTGCAATATCCTTCTTTTTCAGGAGTGCTAGTTCTGAAAAGTTTTCAGGAGACCTTCTCTAAAGTTTGGAAGGTAGGAGACGATGTACAGGTAAAGAAAAACAGGTATGACAGGGTATGAGTTGTGCTTGGGTAGCTCAGATGGTAGAGCACTTGCCCATGAAAGGTAAAGGTGCCAAGTTCGATACTCGGTCTGGCACACAGTTTTAATCTGCCACGAAGTTTCATATCAGCGCTCACTCCGCTGCAGAGTGTAAATCCCATTCAGGAAGCATCTCCTAGGCTGTGGCTAAGCAATGTCTCCACAAAATCTTTTCTTTCAGGAGTGCTAGTTCTGCAATGTTCGCAGGAGAGCTTTTGTAAAGTTTGGAAGGTAAGAGACGAGGTAATGGTAGAAGTAAAGTTGTGAGGACGGGGCGTGAGTCATGGGTGGGTAGCTCAGATGGTAGAGCACTTGCCCGTGAAAGGCGAAGGTCCCGAGTTCGAGTCTGGTCCGGCACACAGTTTTAATCTGCCAAAAAGTTTCATATTAACACACATTCCGCTGCAGAGTGAAAATCTCATTCTGGAAATATCCCCTAGGCTGTGGCTAAGACATGTCTCCACAATATCCTTTCTTTCAGGAGTGTTAGTTCTGCATAGTTCACATGAGAGCTTCTATAAAGTTTGGAAGGTAGGAGACAAGGTACTGGTAAAAGCTGTGAGAAGGCGGCGTCAATCGTGCTTGCATAGCTCAGATGGTAGAGCACTTGCTCGCGCAAAGCAAAGATCCAGAGTTCGAGTCTTGGAGCAGCACACATAGTTTTTATCTGCCAGGAAGTTTCATTTCAGTGCACGCTCCACTGCAGAGCGTAAATCTCATTCTGGAAATATCCCCTAGGCTGTGGCTAAGTCATGTCTCTGCAATATCCTTTCTTTCAGGAGTGCTAGTTCTGCAAGGTTCGCAGGAGAGCTTCTGCGACGTTTGGAAGGTAGGAGACGAGGTACTGGTAGAAGTAAAGTTGTGAGGCCGGGGCGTGAGTCGTGCTTGGGTAGCTCACAATGCCAGTGCACATCGCGCGGTGACGGGCGGTAGCGCGCGCCAATGTTTACGTCGCGAGCAGTGCTGAGGTGGAGAGCCGAGCAGCGAGTGCGAGCGCTGTTAACGTTTCTTTCTGTATAACTGTTGTAAGTACGAGGTCGACAATTAACAGAGCGAACAGCGTTCAGTGCGTTTTCGATCACGTTGCATTGCGACCGACGGCGTTTGAAATTCATGAGCGGATTTTTGAGGATTTGAAATTGCCTGAGGATACAGTCAACACGTTCCATTTGAAGTTTGTGCAGTACACGCTATTTGTCAAATTTATTTCGAGTGACACTTATGAGAAATTCGTTGAGGAACATGCTGCCGTGAGACCATTTTGTCATAATGATGGCAGTGTTAGTAATGTCCAAATCCTGCCTTCGGGATACGGAGTGAGAACCGTCAGGGTATTTAATGTGCCACCTGAGTGCCCTAATGACCTGATTGCACTTTCTCTGTCGCTGTACGGCGTTGTTTTGTCAGTTACCAATGAAAAATGGACGAGTGCATATCGCTACCAAGTTAACAGCGGGGTGCGAAGTGTATGTGTAGACTTAAAAAACCATATACCTTCGTATGTTGTCATTGGCGGCTGTTGCGCACAGGTAACTTACGTTGGACAACCCCCTACCTGTTTGATCTGCCGTTCAACAGAACATCTGCGGATGAACTGCACATGTCGAAATCCATTTCAGCTTCCATGGGAACGCCCTGCAGACAGTAGTTAAAGGCTCGTTCCGCTATTGAGTGAGGTAGTCGTGGGGACTATACCACAACCCCGGCAGCCGGAACATGTTAACGAGGCGGAGATGCCAGTTCAGGTGGAATGCAATGCCAAAGACATTCACTGTAGGACGGACGTCGATTCGGCCACGTCATCCTCGGCGGGACAGTTACCGCCGGATACCAACGATGCGCCAGCCACCTCTGAAACTAAGCGTGTGAGATGCACGAGCGGGTGCCAATCGGTTTGCCTGAACCACCCCTATTGGCAGAGACTGCAGCAGAAACGAAGAAAGGCTGCCGAAGGAGAAGCAAAAGGAATAGTAGCAAAGAGCAAAATTCGAATGATTTGAGACCCATACACATGTCAGAAAGTGGCACCAAGACTGAACGTCAATCTTCTTGCTCAGTGCGCTGAGAGAACACCGTGAGGCAAGAACGCATTCGTGAACAGACCAAACACCTGAAGGCACTACTGAGTGCTGAGAGGGAACAGAGTACCGTAAAACTATAGACCTATATCTCTGACGTCGATCTGTTGTAGAATTTTAGAACACGTTTTTTGCTCGAGTATCATGTCGTTTTTGGAAACCCAGAATCTACTATGTAGGAATCAACATGGATTCCGGAAACAGCGATCGTGTGAGACCCAACTCACTTTATTTGTTCATGAGACCCAGAAAATATTAGATACAGGCTCCCAGGTAGATGCTATTTTTCTTGACTTCCGGAAGGCGTTCGATACAGTTCCGCACTGTCGCCTGATAAACAAAGTAAGAGCCTATGGAATATCAGACCAGCTGTGTGGCTGGATTGAAGAGCTTTTAGCAAACAGAACACAGCATGTTGTTATCAATGGAGAGACGTCTACAGACGTTAAACTAACCTCTGGCGTGCCACAGGGGAGTGTTATGCGACCATTGCTTTCCACAATATATATAAATGACCTAGTAGATAGTGTCGGAAGTTCCATGCGGCTTTTCGCGGATGATGCTGTAGTACTCAGAGAAGTTGCAGCATTAGAAAATTGTAGCGAAATGCAGGAAGATCTGCAGTGGATAGGCACTTGCTGCAGGGAGCGGCAACTGTCCCTTAACATAGACAAATGTAATGTATTGCGAATACATAGAAAGAAGGATCCTTTATTATATGATTATATGCTAGCGGAACAAACACTGGTAGCAGTTACTTCTGTAAAATATCTGGGAGTATGCGTGCGGAACGATTTGAAGTGGAATGATCATATAAAATTTATTGTTGGTAAGGCGGGTACCAGGTTGAGATTCATTGGGAGAGTGCTTAGAAAATGTAGTCCATCAACAAAGGAAGTGGCTTACAAAACACTCGTTCGACCTATACTTGAGTATTGCTCATCAGTGTGGGATCCGTACCAGATCGGTTTGACGGAGGAGATAGAGAAGATCCAAAGAAGAGCGGCGCGTTTCGTCACAGGGTTATTTGGTAACCGTGATAGCGTTACGGAGATGTTTAATAAACTCAAGTGGCAGACTCTGCAAGAGAGGCGCTCTGCATGGCGGTGTAGATTGCTCGCCAGGTTTCGAGAGGGTGCGTTTCTGGATGAGATATCGAATATATTGCTTCCCCCTACTTATACCTCCCAAGGAGATCAAGAATGTAAAATCAGAGAGATTAGAGCGCGCACGGAGGCTTTCAGACAGTCGTTCTTCCCGCGAACCATACGCGACTGGAACAGGAAAGGGAGGTAATGACAGTGGCACGTAAAGTGCCCTCCGCCACACACCGTTGGGTGGCTTGCGGAGTGTAAATGTAGATGTAGATGTAGAAGGCCGTCGGCGCACGGACCATGCTGTCGAACGTTAACGTTGAGTGTGCCAAGTTCAACGCGCTGCTGAACACTCAGGAACGATGCGACTTGTGCATACGGTACGTGGGTCCCAACGTGGTACATGCGATCGCAATGCACTGCGGCGGCAGTTGAGGGATGTTTCTAGCTCGTAAATCACACTGTTTACTCAAAGGCGCACGTAAAATTCGCATGTTAGCTCTATTAAAACGCACATTTCCTCCATCGTCCACGAAAAGGAAAGTACCATGTCCAATCAATAAGGACACAGGCTTATAAAAGTACAATTACGAACAGTGTGTTAAAAATTTGGAATACTTCTCCGCATAAGATAAACTTTATTTCATTATTCCCACATTTTAGTAAAAACCCAAGGTCAGTCTTACTTGATCACTGCTCTTACCCAGTAGCAGAATCTTTGCAACACGTGAATTCCGAAACTCAAGAGAAAAAGGTGCAAAATATATTCATACAAGTAGCACAAGCTGTCCTGTAGATTAAGCCAATCGAACAAAGTCACCCCTCGAAAAAAGGTGAACTTATATTTATATTTCATCTAATATTATAGTATATACTTACATTAAACTAACAATAGAGTATCAGAACCTAATAAAAACGTGAATAACAGGAAAAAAAATTTGTTAGTGTCAAGACGCGAACCACCGCTCCAACACATAACGATATAGGTCAGTGACGCTACTTATTATGCTAAACCAGTATCACTCCGCTGACAAGTAACTATATTATGTTACCCCTTGCTGAAAACCTTAATTGTAGATATGTTCCAAATTGAAATTAAATTATAACAAATTGTACCAAGAACAATGAGTTTTGAGTGGATCTTCAGTGTGTTGCTGCCTTCAAATAGCCTACTCTCATAATACGCAAGTTACAAAAATTCTTTTGCCATTAATAAGATGTTTCTCATTATTTTGTTGGAATGAATCATTATTTTATTGGAACGAATCACACAGTTAACAATGGGTTTTCCAGTGATTCTCAATTTGCTCAGAAACGGCATACACACATATAGGCTTGAAATGAATGCCAATATGGCGCCTTACAACTCTGTACTGACAGGAGACGGCGTGCTTGTGACGTAGATGGCGTTGTGCCATCTCATTGGTCAAAGCTCAGACGCACACTCAGCATATCTGACATGCCAGATATTGCTCTGCACGTTCGGAAAGACTCCCGAGCGTGTTATTCCACGCTATGACGTCAGAAACTCGGCACGCTCAACGCTCAACGTTCAGTTGCACGGTACGTGTGCCGACGGCTTAACGGCTAAGAGGAAGAGTGAGCAGAGCAGCGAGCAGCTGCAGCAGCGCTCCCACAGGAACTCGCTGAAGTCAGTCGCAGCCCCGCATGGTGGCCAGGCAGATGAGTCCACGTTGACAGACTCAGCCGGCGGTTAAGGGCAGGGCGTCGCGTACACTGCGCAGCACCCCGACAGCAATGAGCCATGGTGGCAGCAGGACGAGGAGATGCAGCAGTAGCTGCTCTTGCGCATGACCATCGTGCTGCGAACTTTCCACTCCCTGACCTGTTATGGCTTTGACATTTCCCCTCATACTCCAGATGTTACCAACGAGCTTGTTTCAAAGCCGTCGAGAAGGACGATCCCAACACTCAGAGCTCATTGTCCTCTGAGCCATCATGTGCGACAGCCAAACCTACAATATTACCACACTTAATATGAATAGGATTCAAAGTGTGGCGAAACTCCATTCGCTAACTGATTTCTTGTATGGTACCAGCGTTGACATTGCCCTCCCGCAGGAGGTTGTCACAGTCTTAGAAGTGCCCAGTTACATTCTTATTGATAACATCAGTATCCAGGATGCTGTAGGCACTGCCATACTTCTGCACGATGGTGTACCCATTACGTACATGCAGCAGCTGTCTAGTGGTCGTGACATTTCTCTTCGAGTGAATGGTGTGCAGATTGTTAATGTGTATGCCCCCTCAGGTAGCACTCATAAGAGAGATCGTTCAAACTTTTATAAAAACGAGGTTCCCATTCTTCTTAGCGCTTATCGTGCACATCTCATCCATGGTGGTGACTTCAATCGTGTGCTTAACGACAGAGACCCAACTCCTAACATGAACAGATGTATCGAACTTGAACATTTAATTCATGGCATGCGTCTTCACGATACATGGGAACAACTGCATGGTGAACGGGTAGTGTACACCTTTGTAACCAGTCATTCTGCCAGTCGGCTGGATAGGATCTATGTGTCCGATGCCCTCCAGCGACACACTGTGAATTCTGACATAGCTCCTGTCAACATCTCCAACAATTGTGCATATCAGTGTTACCTTAACTTACAACGCCAGCAAATTTACCGTGGGAAAGGCTACTGGAAATTGAATGTCAGCCTTCTGCAGGATGCCTAACTCGAAGAGCAGGTGAACATAACATGGCAACAGCTCCAGCGGCACCGAAGTCATTACACTAGCGTTCTACAGTGGTGGATTCAGTGTGCCAAGCCTAAATTACGCCTCACCCTCGTGAGCTACTATTGTAAGCTGTAAAGATGGGGCGTGAATCGTGCTTGGGTAGCTCAGATGGTAGAGCACTTGCCCGCAAAAGGTAAAGGTGCCAAGTTCGATACTCGGTCTGGCACACAGTTTTAATCTGCCGGGAAGTTTCACATCAGCACTCACTCCGCTGCAGAGTGTAAATCTCATTCAGGAAACATCCCCTAGGCTGTGGCTAAGCAATGTCTCCACAAAATCTTTTCTTTCAGGAGTGCTAGTTCTGCAATGTTCGCAGGAGAGCTTTTGTAAAGTTTGGAAGGTAAGAGACGAGGTAGAGGTAAAGTTGTGAGGACGGGGCGTGAGTCGTGGGTGGGCAGCTCAGTTGGTACAGCACTTGCCTACGAAAGGCGAAGGTCCCGAGTTCGAGTCTCGGTCCGGCACAGAGTATGAGCACCGGTGACATCAATAAGATGTTGTACAGCGCTAGATTCGCATGTGGCGGCCCAAATTGGAACTACTTTTTTTCCAGAGCTGCACTAATACATTCTGATACTACCACTACATTCCTGCTTAATGCATTTGCATTCCTGGCTTGTGAACTATTTCATAGCCAAACTCACTGAGTCATAATGCACATCTCGTTAATCTGGTGGGTGGATCCTCCAACCCTAAAATCATTTCGAAACAGCATGATTGGACACCATTTAAATCTTCTTCCAATAAAAGTAAAATTAAAAATGTGTCACTCCATATGTGCAGGGAGGAGATCCCCAAGAGGGATCATTGCCGACAACATTTTATTTAAATAAATTTTCAATGCATAATGTTCGGCCGTAGCTGGCTTGGGCATACAGTGGTGGAAGGTGCTGGCCGGAAGACCATGGTCGGCACATTCCTGCCACGTGCTCCTCGGTCAGACTCAAGTCCCACGGGTTGGTTGCGCTGACGGAGGTACGCTACTAGCAAAGTGCATTGGCGGAATCAATCCTCCAATCAGAGACTAATCGTGTGATCACGTGGGGACGTGGCCGGGAGCGGCGAGGGCGGCTTGGAAACAGCTCCGCGCTCTCTTAGCTTCTGACCTCGGCCCCGAGTAGTCGCTCCTCTAGCCTCTGCCTCTCTGATGAGCAGACGGCAACCCCTCTTGGGGCTGCTCAGCCCTACGTAGGCACCACTGTACCATCATTACAAGAATAAACTGGGTCCTTCCACTCAATTAATTTTCATTTTACAACGCCCTCCGCTCCTGACTTCTATCCTGACGAACACATATATGAGGCTAACTGTTTCTCATCTGAGGTCGAATAGTTTTTCTCGGTCCTGTTAAATTCTCACAATGCAAAATGAATAGGGTGTTTCTTACCTTTGATCTCCTGAATTAGAACACATCCAAGAGCATAATTATATGCTTCACCAAACGATGTAGCTCCCTCAGGTAATCCATTAACATCAACACTGGACATGATTACAAAACTCTCTTCAGTACTTCGAATGCTCCCTGTCAGTCCTCTGGCCACACAAATTTCAAAGCCTTTTTCAGTAATTGCGTGAGTGGTTGCACTACATCAGTGAACCCCCTTAAAAACATCCTATAGTATTCTGAAATACCCTAGAATGACTGTTAACACTTTACTCTTCCTTAGCACTGAAAAATCTCATACTGCATATACCAGTCCTGGCTCCTTTCTCATCCCCTCTTTGCTAATGATGTCCACTAAATAACTTACTTCTTCCAACATAAAACGACACTTCTCCTTACTCAACGTCTGATGTGCAGCTCACAATATTTCTGTTAAACGTTTTCCATGTCCTCCTGTGCCTTTTGAGAACACAGTTATATTGCCCAGACAAACTAGATTCTGGCAAGCTTTCAGTCCATTAAACACTCCGTTCAACAAACGCTGAAATTTCGCACAAGCATTCTTCAGCCCAAATAGCATCCTGCAATACTGGTAATGGCCTGATGGTAACGAAATATCTGTCATTGGCTGATCCACCAGAGCCATCTTCAACTGTGGAATCCCTTTTTTAATCCATGGTAGAGAAATACCAGTACTGCCCCAAGTTATCAATTGTCTCTGCAATGTTGGATGTGGGGTATGCATCTGTTATAATTTTACTTTTAAACTGTTGGTAATCGCAGCAAAATCTGTGTTTCTTTGAACTGTCCTAGGACTTTTTAGACAATCACAATTCTTGCTTCCCACGGACTATTACTATCTTCTATTATCCCAACAGCCAATTGCTGGTTAGTATACTTCACAGAATCAGTTGCAAACACCAAGGTATTCTGTATGGATTTTGGCACACCAGTGCTTCATTTGCTGTTGGAATTCTGTGTTTTGCAGTGGAACAAACAGACAACAGACATCTGAACACGAGGAAAGAATGGACTCTAATATTCCATCATCAGCTCCTCCACCTGTGTTCTCTGCACTCCACCTGTGTTCTCTGCACCCCCTTTAGATGCTCCACCTTCTTCTGTAATACAGCCCTGAGGCTTTATATGGCTCACATCTTCTGTGCCGCAATCCTCGTCCTCTGGAATGTCAAATCATGTTATCAATATCCCCCTTGTCATCTCTACTTTTTCGGCGCCAAAACTGTCGATTTTGGCAGGTACCGGTACTACCTTCCCACTATATTACTCCCACAATTGTATGACACACCTTTTACCCATCAACACGCTGAATCTAAAACTTCATTTCCTTCCAGCAGTTCTATTATGCATAAAAAATCGATTAGTAAGTCTTGCTCCACACATACCCAACTCAACTTCCTGGTGCCACTTGGCACACAGTTATGCAAGTCAAGACTCTATTTATTTGTACAGTGTGTAATCGTATAGCCCAAAACGGTGTACACGCCTTGCAGCAAATATACATTGGTGATTGCACCCCCATGGTGAGATGTTTTCCCATAAAATTGCATTACACGTCGCTGCAGGTCAATTATGGAATCATTTTGAAGCAAAGCTTCTAAGCCCAGGATCATGCTGTAGCCCTTGCTTACATGAGGCACTACTTCCATATACTGTCTCCAACCAAAAATCTGTTTCCACCGACCTCCATGGTCTTATATCATTATCCTCCATCCACATAACATATAATATGGCGGGTCCCATCATCTCGAACCCACTAGGTCCCTACTAGCTACCGATGCATGTGCCCCTGCATCTAATAAAAACTTATATTTCCTGCCCTTCAAGGCACTCACTATTGCACATTTCGTTATTGCATACATATTTTGTTGTGTCTGACTTCAATGGCTTTGCCTTTCAGTAGACTTCAGGTTCCCTCTTGCATTTAATGGCTGCTTGTGCCCTCCTGGTCCAAACTACTAGTGTTGCCATAGTGCTGCTGATGACACATTCCACTCCTATTCCACTGAGGGTGGCAACACTATTTCTGTACATATTCTGTATGCCCACAATTGCAACACTTCACATTTGCAGACAATACATAATGCCTATCTCACACTCGCCAGCACATTAATTTCATCAAGTCTGTTGCTGATCTTACAGCTGAATAGAGTTCCTTAGGCGACCCTGTATGCACCTCCTAGACATATCCTGTGGTGTCCACAGCTCGTGGTCTACTGCCTAGCGTTGCTCCCTCTGGATCACAGGGCCCTGGATTCGATTCCCGGCCGGAGTGGGGATATTCTTTACTCGGGGACAGGGTGTTTGTGTTGTCCTCATCATTTCATCGTCATCATCATTCGTGACAGTGGCTAGATTGGACTGTGTAAAAAAGTTGGACTTTGTAAATATTACGACCTTGTGTGGGCGCTGATGACCATGCAGCTGAGCACCCCTCGAACCAAACATCATCGTCATATCCTGTGGCAGACCCCATAGGAAAACATCGAACGCCCTCCGTTCGGTCTCCTGCAGCAACAATTTATTCGCTTCATCACTCTAAGTCAGTTCATATGTTTGTATATTCACTTTTCTTATTCTGTCGGCAAAATCTTCCAGTTTCCCGTTGCCTCATTTTAATAGTGTTCAATTGCTCCCAAAAGGAGCTTGCTCTGTTCTGCATCTTATATCTCTGCAGAAGCCCCTGTTTCAGCTGCTCAAACACATCAACTGCTCAGCACATCCATGCATCTCACAAAAGTCTTAATCTCCCCCATTAAATGTAACTTCGCTCCACGCAACAACTGGTTATCTAATTAACCCCCAATAATAGTTAGGTCCTCCACGAACAACATCACATCCTCAGACGACATTCCATTAAAGTGGACTGATTAGCTTAGTGGCAGCTGGGTCTATTACAAGATTGGGTGGCTTGAGCAACACTAAGTCCTCATACCCAGCTGCTATCATACTAAGCAAGACCGATTTTCTGTTCCCCATCACGATGCCTCATTAACTAATGCCTGAAGTGCCTTTGGCCCAGTGATACTCTGTATCTTTGACTCTGCCATTCCAACACCTCTGTCCTTCATTCATACAGAATACAAATACATAGTAATTACCAACTCGCAGAAAGAAAACAGTTACACCTTGCACCTTATTGTCAAACACGTAGAGTCTCAACATTTACTGTTCCCACATAATTCAGGCAGATCAGCTGGTTCTTATGGTCTAAACATAGTAACATTCAAGTTAACATAACACTTTCTCTCAGATCTCATGCCTGCCACACACATAGAAAATAAAGTTTCTCGACTCACCCCGCCACACTGATACTGCAGATCACGATTCAGACCTTGCACTGTGTGGATGATGCACACTGTTATGCCCACTGAAGGCGATGTCAGAACTCCTGCCCCCACTTTGTAGCCAAACTCAGGAGTGGCGTGGGGTGACCAAGTTGTCAGGGGGCTGGGTGGCCAAGGGGTGATACTGGATGGCATGATGATGTTGCCCAAAAAGAAGTGACTGTCTAAATTAACACTTTATTTCCAACTTATACATTGGTTTTGCGGCATGGTGGGGAAGCAATCACATTCCTGCCCCACAGGAGTGGGCCAGTAGTCAGTCATCTGGCGACTAGCGTCCGTCCAGATGGCTGCAATATGTACTGGCGCCCTGCTTTGCCAATTCGGTACCGGGCTCTGTGCCCACACCTTTACTGTGTGAGCCACAACACCAATGTCAGCATCATGTACCGGAATCTTGCTTTAATGAGTTACAGCAGCCTGGCAGCCAAGGTGGCCGTCAAGGGGCAAGCCCACTGAGTTGTTAGGAGGTGGGTGCTACGTCCTACTGTCTCCTAGCGGGAGTCTGGATGTTGCTGGAGTTGACCGGCAGACCTACTTCACTGTGGCTCCAAGTCCAGTGGGCGCACTTAGTGCAGGAAGCAGTTACTTTGGCAGGGTCTCAAAGCAGCAGCTGATGTAGGCCCAGCATGCTGGTGGTACTGCTGGACTGTGAATGACTCTGCTATAAAATCAAGAGTTATTTATACCTGATAGCAACGCAATTGTTGTGCCAATGCGCCAGTGCTGGTCACATATTGGGCAACACCACTGAAACCCCAATGCTGGCAAGATTGCCTTGCTGGCACCATGCATTAATGCTGTACTGGTAAGTTACGCTGAGTGAGGGTAGCCCATCTTGTAATAATTTCACAAGCCTGTTGCCTTAACACAGATGTCGGGGCACGATGCTTACTGGCGACCAGTGGCTAATGCAGTGTTCCACTACACCTCCTCACAAATTTTTCTCTTAATCTGGTATCGGCGCAACAGAGACTACTTCTAACAGAAATTCTCTGATTTCAGCACAATATACACTGCTTTCAACACACCGTTTGCCTGGTTTGAAATTTACAGAATAACTGCGTTTAATGGTAGTTCAGTTACCTGCAGACTATATGGAAATCGATACGACATACTCCAACAAAGATATGGTAAAGAAAAGTTACAGTTTAGTACTTTATTCATCCTCAGTAAATGTACGAGGGTCACTGCAAAAGAAATGCACACAATTTTTGTAAAAATACAGTTTTCATTCTGCATGTGTGAAAGTTTTACAGTGCGTAGATACATCCTTCCCGCTTGTTTTAAAACTTAGTTCAACCTGTTCCCGTGAGTGGCGCCATCACAGCATGTCTTCAAGATGGCTACACTTGACGTTCGTCAGAAGCAACGTGCTGTCGTAGAATTCCTGTGCTGTGAAAACGAGACAGTGGGAAACGTCCACAAGAGGTTGAATAAGGTCCATGGAGATACTCGAATATAGTTACATGTCTTACCCCTTCCCAAGCCAAGAATAACTTAAAATTTTGGCTAATAAATTGTGCGCCATTACCAGTTATAATAGACAATGTGGTTTAACCACAACTTGAAAATACTCTTGCAAGCAATGCATTACTGTATTGGTACATGCTTGTTTAATAGGATAAAGTTTAACATACTTTGACCAACATTCATGTTCTTCAGCGCCACCTTCCTTAGAAAGAGTTTTAGAATTAAGCGATTCTACTTTCTCTTGTATGGTAGAATTTACCAATTCATGTAATCGTTCCTCCAAATTCGATAACGTTTCAAGTGTGTTAGCTAGTTCTCTAAATTCTTTGCAGTCGTTCTAAAACAGTTACACATTCATTCGCCTCTGAGATTCGCTCTTTAATTTTCTCATTAACTAAAGTGTGTTAGCTAGTTCTCTAAATTCTTTGCAGTCGTTCTAAAACAGTTACACATTCATTCGCCTCTGAGATTCGCTCTTTAATTTTCTCATTAACTAAATTGCATTGGTTATTGATCTTATCCCCCAACTCCTGAAGCAACTGGGTCAAAGAACTTGCAATGTTAATTAATTTAGCTTCTATTTCCTGTTTGATATGTTTTGTTATCTCTAATTTTAGTTCTTCTTTCGTGTTTTCTACCTTGACAGACAGTTCATTATTTTTAGACTCTACTTTGTCAGATTGTTCCTTAATATTAGGATCTACTTTGCCAGACAACTCCTTAATATTAGAATCGAGTTTGTAAGATCGTTTCTTAACATTAGAATTTACTTTGTCAGATAATTCCTTAAATTTGGAGTTCATTTTGTTAGATATTTGTTGCAAAATTCTTTGGCCTATTCTGGAGCCTATGCAGTCATTCATCTACTAATGACTGTCATACAATGCAAATATTCTCTATTATTTTATTAAGCACAACAACAGTGAAACACTGTGTCACTGTCTAGACAAAAACAAGTTTTCAAAATGGATTTCTATATTTTCTGAACACCTTACCCTTTCCAATGAACTGCACTCTTATCCTGTGGCCAATGCAACCGCATGTTTGTGGCGATGTAACACGATGAGTTGCATCACCTGGCGCAGCCAGTGTCTCAATTACAGCGATAGGTGGACTTCACTGTGTCATACAGCAGCATCCCTGCAGCGTTGTCTAGGTACTACTGCACCCCCACCGATGTCAAGATTCGAAATCTTCTTCTCTGATCCCACTGCAAACTTTTCCTACAAACCCACCGAAAAATTACTTCATCATAATAAAAAAATTCTTATATGCATGTGTCGACGTGGTTTACTTGGCACATAGATTTAACTGAAGTTGCCATAATACTTGTACCATAATTGTATGACTTGTCTTCAGATTTCGTGAAGTGTTCCAATATTTCTTTTCGATTTCTTCTTAACAGAACGTTACTCAGTTTTACATCCATTCACTTGTAGTTTCTCATTTTGTTTAATCGTTGTTTTTAATAGCAACGCCGAAATTTTTCACTCATTCAATTTCAAGAGTTTACAAATTTATAGTGTTCCATTTTCTTCCCGTTGCTCCAATGCTCTGCATACTGCCATGGTCGCGAAACGAAGTGTTTTTCTTGTTGGTTTAGTGTTTTATGTAGTTGCTGGCTCGCTCCTTGTACAGCGTGGAAACTTTTAGATGGCAGACCTCTCCCTAGTTCTGAATCAGTAGAAGTCGGTAAACGTCGGGAGGCTTCGGTAGGCACGCAGTTTCGACTGCTGCCAACATTACATAGCTAACTGTGTTGTAGAAGGTAGCCATTGTCGTCTGCTTCGTTATTGTTTCGCGCTGTACTGTTGTGTGTGTTTTTATTGTGCAGCTGTGCTAAACATAATCAAAATGAGTGAAGAGGCAGTTGCTGGCCAATCTCGGGAGTCGCCAACAACCCCTACCGATAGGCCTACGGTTAGAAGGAAGCCAGTATTACGTAGCGATGCTCGCAAAATTATATTGCGTGTTTAAGTATATTTAAATTTTATAATTAATAGTTTAACATTGCGGGGAATGAAAAAAATTGCGAGTAATGGGAATCGTACCCGGGTGCGCTGCATGACAAGCCTTTTCCTAATCAACTGCGCTACGCATTGAAACGTCTATTACTCTTTTCGGTCGTTCGGAGAACAATTCACCAAAGTTTCATTGCAATCGGATGAATGGTTTGTGAGCGCATAGTAGACAAACATCTATATATATATTAATGTACATGACGATTTCAGTTTCGTTTACGGACAACATTTAAAGCGAGTTTTACTTCCAAGCCTTTCGTCAGCTTTCGTGTAAGCATGACGCGCAATTTGTAGTGCCAGCACTGCAACTGCCTCACAACTCTGCCGTCTTACAGTTAACACACTCTAGCTGAAGCTGAGTCAGAAAATTTCATTAGATCTGTCACCCAACTTAATATCTGATGTTTTTACCTTTTTCTTTTAATCTGGTCGCCATGGTTGATTCTCTTGAAGTAGAGGTTCTGTTAATCAGTGCTTCTGAAACCCCATGTACAGCTGAAGAAAGGCTTGACTACTACATGTTCTGCAGCTGTTACTGGAGCAAAAAAAGATAATTGCTACTCATATCACGAGAAATCATGTCCACTACTTTCCTTTTACAAACACATATTTCCTTGAATGGGTGTACAGATCATTAGCGTGACTCGTGAATTTGAGTAGAACACAACGTTTCATAATACAAGCTCGTCGAAGGCTCAGCACGACAATCCAGATTACACTATATTTCATTTGTCACAAAAAGTTCTCGTCTTTTGTTTACCTTCTTGGAGAGTGTGGTTGCTCTTTGATGGTCAAGCCACCTCTTGCCGTTTTCACGTATTCCACAACCACCATTAATTGTCTGCACATCCTAAAACAGACATACTTGCTCAGTAAATGTTTCGCAACTTACTCGCTACCTAATATTATCGTCTCACGATCATCTTTCCTTGTACTACACAAGGAGTGTGAAATGTCGTTTGCGTAAACGACATGTAACACTTCGCAGCTTACATTAATTTACAAGTAACACTGTGATACCGGATAGCTGGTGACCTCTTTATTACCAGTGTAATATGTTTACTGCATCTGCTATTTATAATGCTTTGAATGTACATAGGAAAGGAAAGCCCTTCGCTCAACAGTTTGAATTGTTTTTTAGCCTTAGTCATGGTTCTTCGAGGCAACAGTTGCTGTAAATATAACTTTTCCTGTACTTAATTTCGTAATCAGACTTTGTAGAATGGTGCAGGATCAGCCATCATTCAATGATTGAGTCAATAATAACACTGTTGCATTTACAAGGGATTTTATTTACGTCAAGAGTAGCTTTAAATCTCTGACGCAGAAATACATTTCCTATTTCTATTTAATTGTAATATTTGCACTAAATAATCAAACTAAAAACTTATTGTCATTCCGCTAAAGTATAAATACATTTCTGCATTAATGAATAACTCTGCAAACTCATCCTCTCAATTACAATATGGTGTTATTCTTAAATTCTTCTGTGGTTTCAGAAGATGACTGCATGAACGCTACATGACATGCAGGAAACAGAGACACACCAGTGGATAGAGCATATCTCCAAGCTTTTCACCCATGTTACAGGGCAAACGTTAATATGACAGTCAAAACTCTTGCATTACATGCCCCAACGAGTCATGGTTAATACCAGGGCCTGTATTAATTATACTCCCTTGCAATTCTTCCAGTGGAGGCAGGAACACACGATATTTAACATAACTCTAGAAAAGGAAATCACATGCAACTAAGTTGTGTGACTGCAGGGGCCACTCAAGAAGAGGACGGCACATGCAATACAGTGCTGAGGCAGTTCGGTATTGAGGTAATCACGAACATCTGACAGAAAGTGTGGTACACTGCTGTCTTATTTAAAATAAAGTCTCCACTGCCTTGCTGTAATTGTGCGATAAGTCTTTGCTGCAGTATGTCCAGGTACACGAAACCAGTTACAGTTTTCTCCACAAAGAAAAGTAGTTCACAAACTTTTAAAGGGGACATGGAAGAAAAGACGTTAACTTTAGATGAATTAGCGACGTGGTCCACAGTCATGTGTGGGTGTTCTGTGCCCCAAACGTGCACGTTACAATGATTCACCTTTCCACACCAATTCCATGTGGCACCATCACTACAAATCTACTTCTGTGAAAACTGTCTTCCTCTAGTAGCTGCTGCAAGTCATTTGAAACGTCAGAACATTGCTTACTGTCCCGAGTAGTCACCACATGTAAGTATTGCAGGCAATATGGTTTTACATCCAGATGTTTGCATAGAATATGCCAGACAGTTGACTGTGGTATCTGTAGTTCTCTGTTCGCACGTTTTGTCGATTTGTTCAGGCTCCTGACGAATGATTCCAGCACACACTCCACTCTACCTGCTGCTGATCATATACAGCCTGTTTCCTTCGCACCACCTAAGTTGCCAATCTTACAGAATATTTTGTACCTCCCATTGACTGTTTTGCCTGTTGGAGCTTTTTTGTATTAAATCATCGCTGAAACATCGCAACTGATGCACATTTAACGGATTCAAGGACACAAAACGCTAGGTTTCGATACGCCTGGCCCTTGTTGGTGCGCTCTGTAACTATGCTGAGGCGTGTATTATGAATCAAAACTTAGAAACAAGCTCTGTTCACTGATATGTTTCTCTTTCTGGTTGTCTTTAACTTTTCATGTAGTTGTTTTCTAAAATCGTGGAGATACACATGAATAACCTTCCACTTTTGAATACCTTGCTTTGCTGGAAATGTTGCTGTGTTGCTTTGATACATGTAAGTGATTCTAGGTTTGCTGGAAGTGACAACGAGATTCGTATGAGGAAGCTTAAGAACATATTGCGACTTTAAAAAGTTATTTCTTCACTTAGTTGGACATAAAGCCCACTTTTTGCCATGGTGCGAACTACTCACATGCATAAATGAACGACTGGGGACATGTGTTGTTTAATGAATTCATCTGGTAGCAACTGCAGAAGCTTGTGGACAGAGATGGGAGGATGTTCACGTCGCCATTAAGTTAAACGGTTTTTAACTTTTTTGACTGTAATGTAAGCTGGCATTACAGTGGGACCACAATCCATGACCAGCAGTCACGAAAGTCTATAGGACAAGAAAATGGCAATCTTTTGACAGCGGCTGCAGTGCTGGTACTCAAAGCATCTACTCTGTAGTAACAGAGGAGTTGTATGATATCAACAGAAAAATTACTATTTTTAATGGTGTAATTTCCCTGTTATTTTCCAAAACAAAACTAATATCCTGTCTTCCTGCTAATGTTAACATGTAATAACAGAATCAGGGCGCAATGTACAAAAACAGTTCATATTTACCAAGTCATATTTGTACCATCAAAAATCCTTTAAGAAGTAAAGTGAATTGTAACCTGACGCTTTAGGCTCAAAAGGAAATGCTAATAAGTACATCCACATGTTTGGAATGTACTTTCGGGTATGTTTCATTTTATTTAATTATTTCTGCCTCAGATGAAATGAGTGCCACATCTAAATGAATTAGTGTAAACCCTATAATTGAATCTGTATGCCATGTATTTACTGCTGCATTCGATTCTCCTCTATCCATGGTGTCCACAGAGCATTGCAATTTTTGCTTCCCATTCTTCAATACAGGTAAAGGGGATCCGTTGGGTAATTTTGATTTGAATGAAACAGATGTGGGTTCTTGGGAGTATCAAACCCTGATGTCATTACATTCCACACGATTTTGTCCTTATCTGCATTCATAAACTGGCTGTCTCAAAATGGAGAGCACAAATTTAATATCCTCCTTCACAATGTCATTCCATCTCATCGCAATACGCCATATCCAGCTCCTGAGATGTGAAAATAAAAGATTACTCTATGAGAAAAAACATTCTGGATGCATGTTGCACCAAAAAACGTTTCAAACTATCAGTGTACTGTAGATGACTCTCTCTTCAATTATATGCTGATTATAATTCTGATTTCTGGTACAGTTCATACTGTCACAATAAGGTCTGTAATACAGCTTTGTTTGAATGTGCTTGTGCACCCTATATGCACAACACACAATCGTTTTTCATTGTGTGTATAGAAGCTACCTGATTGAGAGCACTGCAGTAGTGAAGGTGTAGAAATACTGTGTAAGTCTGGCTTAATTCAGTAGAATTCCATTACCTGTTTTTTCAGTGTCTGATTTGACAAACAACATACTTCTGAGGAGCTGCTTCGATAGATTCTTGCTTGGTGTCTCTATATCGAGCAGCAATTTCACTCATAAGAATCTAAAAAAATAGGTAATGCAGTGCCTCCTTTTAAGTAAATATCTCAAGAGTTTTATGGCAGCATGGAATTTTGCGTGGTGATGTTTGAAACTGGTACATACTTCTACTTCATGCTTTTTTATCATTGCAGTTTCTCATTAAAAAAAAAAACAGACAAAAGCTAGAATCAGCTACATTAGAACGATATATCATCTCACATCGAAATAGGTCGTATTAGATTTATTTTCAGCTGAACTGTGGAGGGAAGCAATATGTTCATAATCTTTACAATGGTTTGATGTTTTGTAATTCCTTCCACTGATAATCTGTACAAGTATAATTACTCATATATTACAGTATTGTAGCACTTGTCCTTACAGGGGTAATATCCACATTGTCACACACATCTGAAAAACTTTTAATCGCACTTTTTGCAAATCAGTCTTCATTTCTCATATCAATAACTAGCTTTCCAATACACCTTCTATCATTTGGATCCTTCCCAGAAGGAGATTTAGTTCATTAATTAAATAATGTGATAGAATGGGGAAAAATTTAGGAATCAAACCTTCACATAGTTTTGGACGAGTAAAACCTTGAACGCTTCCTCGCAGAACTGCACAAGTATCAAATGTTGTCATGTCCTCTTCTTCTGATGCTTAGTGATGACTAAGGGTCTCTTGGAAAGCATCCAACTTTTCCTCGGAATTCCTCTGTATGTGTCCGTTTACTGCTTGCACATCCTCAGACATAGTAGTTATGTGGCATCTGAATAATATCATTTAACTGATAATAATACAGTTTTACCATGGATAATGCGCCACCTTGTACTAACATGTTACATCCATGCAGTTCATTATATGGCTTTACACTCTCACACTAGCCTTAAATATCTTTTCTATAATAACAAATCAGTCAGGAAACGTACCTTTACAGTCGCATCAGTGGCCTTTGGATATCTAGGGAAGCAGTTTACCAGATGTTGCACATTTCACAACAATCAAAGTCAAAACGTTCATAACTCGTATTTCCATGAACGCAGTACTACATAGTTAGTATGTGGCCTTAAAAGCGTTGTACACATTATGACTTGGGTTGTGTAAAGTAGGTCGTAGGAGTGCAGCCTTTCTCGAAGCCAGTTCTACAGCCTGTGCTGACGGTAAGAGGGAGTGGGGGTGGGATGCGATGCATGTATGTGCAAGTTTTATATACCTGTGGAAGCCAGGCACATGTTATCTCTGAAGCGCGCGTTGTTGCAAAGACATAATTTAACGCCAAGTAGCACAGCGGAGTGTGCCTCCGCTACGGTGTAATATGTGAGGTTAAGTTGGTCATAGGGAATCATGTCACAGACGACAAGAAGTGACGATTCTCTTTTGGAAGAAAGAATCGAAAAAATAAGGAAAAACAACGAAAGAATTCAACGAAGATATTTGGTTAGAAAATTAAAAATTATTTGCATGATTACATTACCTTTTTTCCAATAAAACGGACTTTTGCGTAATATCTAAGTTCGTGTGTATAATGAAAAACACGGAAATCTTTAGTTGAGTATTGGATATTTATTGCTACTGCACGCAATAAAGCATGTTGGAATTACAATTGTACTTACACTGAAGCTGCATGAATATACTAAGAAATTTAACCAAATTTGACATCAGATACATCAGTAAACTAGCATACGATCGACGAGATCGATGTAGGCCATTTGTGGTACCGCTTTTTGTTGAGGCGCGAGAGAAATAACACCATGTGATGACTGAATACAGTAGTCTCTCTGTTCTCAGATGCATCACCACACACCATTTTATAAACTTGTTTTGCGACATCTGTAAAATAAAGGAAACCACAATAGTTACTAACGTCGCAGACCCTAATATCGAGAAGGAAAGCATGACACATTACTTCCTCATAATAAAAGTGGCCTAGCTGAAGTCACCGGGAACGACAATAGTACAGTAATTTTGAATGAACTACGAAAAATATTAAGTGATAATGACGCATCTTATTACAACTATCGAATCTGCTGCCTTCTAATGTGTTGTACCTTTTATTTCCTAAATTGTTTGGGTCCGGTAGAGATGAGTAACATACATCTGCAACCTAGTGTATCACTAGCCCTTAGTATCCTTAGCTTCTTATGTTTTCTTAAACTTATCCGTTTTAAATATAGTAAACACTGGTACTTCTTGCATATTTATTTCATGTTTTCATTAACCGTGAATTCATACTATAATGCCTCTGTCTTCTTAAAAAGAAACTACTCTACCTTGTTGTTGAATGGTGACAGAGAGCAGCATAACATGCTGTTGACACAGATTTGTTCGTTTTTTAATTCTCAGTAAAGCGATAAGGTTAACCTTACTTACGGAGCACAATTATATCACTTTGAAAGAAAATCTAATGTATGGTGAACTTTTCTAAAGGAACCTTAGCGTGTAACTTCTATTTATCCATTGCGTTTTATGTAATGTGATCTACATCCCACCTGAACGCAAAATCATCAAGAAGAAAACCCACAGAGATATTGAGTGGGTCAGGGGATACATTAAAGCAAAACTTCTCTTAGAAACAAATTTTCCCACTGTATTGACCAGTAAACTATCACTTTATCGACTAATATTATTTGTGTTTATAAGCTCAGTGTCAACTCCTAAATGCCATTTAGTAAAGTGTAAGGTTAGTATCAACTTTTGAATCTAAATTCCTCAGTTACATTTAACAGCTGCTCTTATAATTTACTTGCATCATTTACATATACGTGCAAAATAACATTTCTATCAACAAAGACCTATTTGCAACACGTTATTAGTTTTTATGTACTTTTTCAACATTTACTATTTGCTATACAGTTTAAAGAAATTTTCAGTCTTTTGAAATTAGGTTATTGGATATTTTGTAGGAGTGGCTAATGAGGTATTTACTTAATTCATAGGGATTTCCAATTTCTAGCTGTATGTTATGTGAAAACTTGGTTGAAGACATTTGCACCAGAGTAAATAGCTTCATACTAATCCACAGAGAAGAATGCAGTCTTTTGAAATTAGGTTATTGGATATTTTGTAGGAGTGGCTAATAAGGTATTTACTTAATTCATAGGGATTTCCAATTTCTAGCTGTATGTTATGTGAAAACTTGGTTGAAGACATTTGCACCAGAGTAAATAGCTTCATACTAATCCACAGAGAAGAATGCAAAGTCTACAAGAAAATTATTTTTGTGCCTTGTAACATGTTCATGAAAATTACAGTTCTGCTGTAACCACTTTTTATTATCAGCAACAAATTCCTATAAATGAACTGAGAAGTGAGTGTAAAAATTTCAAGACCCTTAAAAAGCCCTAACTGCAAGATCTGCAGTTGCCTACTTCGGCCACTATTGTTATTGATTGCTTTCACTAATGAAATACTTTATTTGCTTTAGGTGTATTGCTCCATAAGATAATTCCAAAAAACTGGGAATGAAAATATGTCACCACCCGTGTCTTTAGGTAAATACAGTAAAATATTATGAAGTGCAAAACATGCTGAAATAAGCTTTCTGATGAGTTTTTCCATGTGTGTCTATTTTAACTTATTATCTATTTGGACACCGAGATAATTTACACCCACTGTTTCATTAGGGGTACGACCGATAATGTCAACATGAAGTATTACCTATGAAATAGTTCTAGGGCTGTCAGCTACACTGTATTTGATATTGTTTAGTTTACACTCTTGATACACAAGAGATAGATACTCAGGTGACAGAGTATGTGAAGAATGAAATTTCTTTTTAGATTAGTTGAAATCACTGGAACCCCCCTCTCCTCCCAGTATAAAAATCTGCCAGCTAAACCAATCGTTTCAACAGAATGGTTGGCAAATCTCTGGAGTGAGAATCTCAAAAATAATTGTTGCCTGAGTAATTCCGAAGCTCATGCGTCTCACTGAAAGCATTCATCATCACACCGTAATAGGAACTGAGAGATGGTTGAAATCTGAAATGGAGAGTAGGGACACTTTTGACAACATGTGGACTGTGCTTTAAAACATGCATTTTAACCAACAACTGTTTTATGTAACGCTTATATGTCATCTACCAGTTTTGGTCATAGACAATCAGCACTGGGTATAAGGTAAAACAGACCAATTAAAAACATTTCCCCTTTTCCTTTTAAGCTGATACAGCATCAAGGTTGTCACAGTGTTTTTAACTGATGTGTTTTGTCTTATATCCAGTGATGATTGTCTATGACCAAAACCGGTACATGACATACACATTAAATAAAACAGCTGATGGTTAAAATGCATTTTCTAACAACTTAATGGTTGTTGGCTCTCATCTCATGAAAACATTAAATTTGGAATGTGTGTCAGAAAGAGAGATTAGACTTCTGAGGAGGAGTGTTTATAGTAAGAAGCAGAAACATTGGGTTTAACAAGGTACAAAATGAATCTGACTGCAATCTGATATGATATTGCAGTGCCTGTGTTATTCTGATTACGAGGCCAAGTTCCCTTGGACATGCGTGCGTGTCCAAAGGAACAGGAACTGCGGCAACTACCACCATCATGAAGTAGATTAAATGAATTCCCAATTTCGATTAAGGACAACCATCAGCTGCAGAATGAAATGACAATGAAAATTAGTGCTGGGCCAGGGCTCGAACCTGGACTTTCCGATTATCGCAGGCAGTTGCCCTACCATTTGGCTATTCCTGCACAACTCATGGCCAGATCCAAACTTTCGTATGTTGTCAATCATGCGTCTGCGACCTGCACTCGTACATCCATTGTGTATATATCTGTACAGGTCAGACATTGTACTTGAAAGTTGGTTGCTCGGTATTGGCAAACAAATATGAAATTGCAGTGTCTGTGTTATTTTGATTACGATGCAAGCTTACTTTGAACATGCATGCATGCATGTCATAGGTGCATGGTTGATGGCAAATGGAAATTTAGGTCTGGCCTTGAGTCATGCACAGATAGCCAAATGGTAAGGCAGCCACTCATGATAAGTGGGAAATCTGGTCCCAGTCTGACACAAATTTTCATTGCCACCATTCCATTCTACAGCTGATGGTTGTCCTCATTCGCAATTGTGAATTCATTTAATGTATTTCATAATCGCTGTAGTCACTGCAGTGCCTGCATGCATGCATGTCCAAAGGAACTTTGCATCAGTCATAATCAGAATAACACAGGCATTGCAGTATCGTATTTAGCTGCCAATACCGGGCAAGCAACTTCCAAATACAACGTCTGATCTGTACGGGAATAAACATAATGGATGTGTGAGTACAGGTCATAGACACATGGTTGACAACACATGGAAGTTTGGGTCTGGTCATGAGTCATGCACAGATAGCAAAATGCTAAGGTGACAACTCATGATAAGTGGGAAATCCAGGTTCGAGTCCTGGTCTGGCACAAATTTTCACTGTCGTCATTCCATTCTACAACTGAGGGTTGCCTTTATTTACGATTGCAAATTCATGTAATGTATGCAATCTAATATGCACGAGAGGAATCGGGCTTGGTGGACTTAGATTAATAGTTGCCTCAATTAACTAGTATGTATAAGTATAATAGTATATTACATATTCTGGCTTCAGACAGACTTGATCGAAACAATAGTGTCACAGGTCTGATGTCACCAAAGGCGAAAAGGACACCAAGAAAATAAGGAGAGTGTTGATGTTCGGTCAAACAGTTAGACAGTCTCCATAAACTTACTTATTAAAATTTGGCATACACAGAACAATTTTGGTTAAATGTGAATGAAGCTATAATCGTCAATCGTAATGAATAAGTAAAGTAAAGTAATAAAATACAACAAACACAACTTCTTCAGCACCATTTGGAGAATGTTACGAAAACAAATACTATTACTTTTGTGTTATACATGGGACTGCTAGGAAATTGATAGATAAAACTTACTAGCAACTTGTGCATCTGTAAAAAGGACCACACATGAAGACTATAAAAATGTTCACTTTCATAACCAGGTGAAATGTTTGTCATAAAATCCTGGGAATGTCTGGTCATAAGTACAGTCAATGCACTTGTCGAAACTTTCCATTTGATTTCTTGAGAATCTGTCTGGTGAAAATGAAGTCAACAGACATAAAGCAGAAATATTAAATACAGCTTTCAAAAAATGGATTCATCCGAAAAGGACACTCCCATACCAACGGCTGATTCACAATGGTTGTTGTTACTAGCAATGACATAGAAAAAAAATTAAGAATTAAGATTACTTAAAGTAAGCAAGGCACTAAGCCATGATGGATTTACAGTTAGATTTTACATTTAATGCACTGTTGAATTAGCTCTAGTTCTAACTCATATTTATATAATAGAGGGGAACATTCCACGCGGGAAAAATATATTTAAAAACAAAGATGATGTGACTTACCATACGAAAGCGCTGGCAGGTCGATAGAAACACAGACAGACACATACATACACACAAAATTCAAGCTTTCACAACAAACTGTTGCCTCATCAGGAAAGAGGGAAGGAGAGGGAAAGACGAAAGGAAGTGGGTTTTAAGGGAGAGGGTAAGGAGTCATTCCAATCCCGGCGGTGGAAAGACTTACCTTAGGGGGAAAAAAGGACGGGTATACACTCGCGCACACACACACATATCCATCCACACATATACAGACACAAAATATATGTCTGCTTGTGTCTGTATATGTGTGGATGGATATGTGTGTGTGTGCGAGTGTATACCCGTCCTTTTTTCCCCCTAAGGTAAGTCTTTCCACTCCCGGGATTGGAATGACTCCTTACCCTCTCCCTTAAAACCCACTTCCTTTCGTCTTTCCCTCTCCTTCCCTCTTTCCTGATGAGGCAACAGTTTGTTGCGAAAACTTGAATTTTGTGTGTATGTATGTGTCTGTCTGTGTTTCTATCGACCTGCCAGCGCTTTCGTATGGTAAGTCACATCATCTCTGTTTCTAACTCATATTTGTTGAACATACGGTGTGCAGTGACTCATCCTCCATGGTTGGAAAAGAATGCAGGTGACTCTTGTTTCCAAAAAGGGTAAAACATCAGGTCCACATAATTACATAATAAATTTGTTGATTTCCTTCTGTTTTAGGAACATAGAGCATATTCTTGCTGATTTACTTCTGTTATAGAAACTTAGAGCATATTCTGAGCTCAAATATTATGATGTTTCTCAAAGAAAGCAATCTTTTCTCAAAGAATCATCATGGATTTAGCAAAAACCTCTTGTATGACTACAACTTGCTTTATTCATGTATGATATTTTTCAAAAAATAAGAGCAGTGTCTTCCCAGATGTCAAAAAGGTGTTCTGAAATATATCATATCTTTGGCTGTTAACCAAGATACAGTTATATTGGATATTTTTGCAGATACGTGACTGGCACAATGAATATTTGACTAAAAGGACTCATCATGTTATACTGGATGGCAAATGTTCAGGAACAAATATACACCTCTGGCTGTGTTCCAAGGAACCTTAGTAGCACTTCCTATGTGTTCAATATATATAGACTAATTAATTATCAGATAAATCAGCAGCACTATAAGTTTGTTTGCTGTCGATGTTGTTGGCTGCAGGAAAACATTGTTGGACGATTGTAGGGAAATGCTGAAAAACTTGGACAAAATTTCCATTATGTGTAATAAATAACAGCTTTATTCATATGTGGATAAATGAAAGATGATGCCTAGGACAAAGAGAAAGAACCGAGAAGTATCCAATTACAAAATTAGTGGTGAATATCATGACCATGTCACACAGTATAATTGTTTGGGAGATAATAATATGAATCAGTATGAAATGGGACAGATATGTAAAATCAGGAATTTTGAAGATGACTGAGGGACGTAGACTTTTTGGAAGAGTTTTAGGAAAGTGCAATACATCTGTAGAGCTGTAGAGGAAATTACATAAAAGATACTAGTGCAGCTAATCCTACAGTATTGTTACCGGTGTTGGGAATCCTCCTCAAGTGGGCATGATTATAGATATTGAACAGATCCAAAGACCACGTGTTTTTAGAAGAATGTGAAATCATTATGCTGCCATCATCACACATCTCATTTTTCCCCTCACTAAATATGAATGAAAGTGGACAGAAAAACTGATATTATCACAAAATAGCTTCTGCCATGCACTGTACAGTGGCTTGTGCAGTACATATATGTAGATACATGTTTGTGTTATCCAAAAATAACACAAACTTTGAATTGGCGTAGTCCTTCGAAGCCATGGTAAGACAGTTTGTGTTGGTTAAGAAGAGTGAACATGGAACTGATCTTTATTGGTCTCCACATATTATGTTAGTTTCATTGCAGTGTCATAGTCTGTCAGTGTGACCATCAGCTTTGTTTACACAGGTAAGACGACTGGCAGTAACGATATAACATTTTAGCTCATCAAGTAGAGGTTTATGGTCCATACAGTCAAATGCTCTAGGATAATTTTTAAAACAATGGAGAATTCAGGATGGAATGTAACAATATAATGAAAAGGATAGTTGCTACTTACCATAAAGTGGAGATTCTGAGTTGCAGAAAGGCACAACAAAAAGGCTGTTGGAAAGTTAGCTTTAGGCCAACAAGGCCTTTGTCAAAAATAGACGACATACACACTCACACAAACGCAACTCACACACACATGATCATAGTCTCTGGCAGCTGGAGCCTTTGACAAAGGCTGTGTTGTCCAAAAGCTAACTTTCTGCAACTTAGTATCTCCGTTTTATGGTGAGTAGCAACTGTACATTTCATTATATTTGTCTGGTTCGCAGTCGTGACTTCATTTGTGGGGTCTTGCATGGATTTCTTTGTGGGCAGTCTTTTATTAAAGCCAGAATGAGAGTCAGTTGTTGTTCTGCTTAGAAAATATGAACCAGCATTATGTCATAGGCCACTTTCTCAAAAACCCCTGAATAGACTGGAGGAAGTGGAGTAGGTCTGTAATTATATTTGGTTTGCTTATCTCCAGTCTCATAGATGGGTGCTGCTGTAAAATTCTTGAGCCTGTCAGAAGATATGTTCTGAGTCATTGATTGATTACAAAGATAGTTGAAGAATAGTGCTGTCTAGTGAGCGCAAGATTTTAATACTGTGCCAGAAACAGAATCACAGTCAGTAGCATTACCATTATTACGATCTCCTTATAGACTGCACTTTTGAAAGCAATGTTGTCGTTTACATAAACAGTTTCTGCTGAATTAAAACTAATGCTTCTGTATGTGGTAGTTTAGTTGTATGTGAAATTTAATTCCTGTCACTGTTTTTGTTTAATATTGTTCCAAATTGTTATTAATTTATTCTTTTGAGCATAGTACAAATGTTTCACCTTTTCTTAAATACCAGTAACAGACTGGAACCTCTCAAAATACTGATGTTAATGGAGTTTCTATCTTTTCATTACGACATGTCCTCTGACTTAGGTGGAGCTATCTGTTCCTGGCAGAATATACTTAAATCCCAGGTATTATCCATTCCTTGTTCTTGATTATGTTTAACTTTGCTCCATTTTGTTTTAGGGGAACACCAGATTCTAAATGTTGTGGGAATATAAAGCTGTGGGTATATAAAGCTGTATTTTCACTCTGCATTTTCTGATGTATAAATATTTCACCACTTTGCTTCCTGTAATTTAACTTCGAACTTTGTGATTTAGTATTTTTTATGTTTTATGATATAATACTTTTCTTCTATAATTTGGATGTGACTAATCAGTATATTTCATTTTAAATATTTAACCATACTGGTCAAATTAATCATCAACTATTGCTTTTTCATCTAAATCAACTAAGGTAATTGTGTTCTTACATTTCTCAGTACACTTATTCTTTAATTATTTTGTTGGGTATAATAAAGACGGTTTCAACTGAACTGACGTTTGTACAATCGCTGTACAAAACACAAAATTAATTTTTATGTTGAAGTTTCCTCATTGTCTAGGATTTGCACTGGAGTTGTCATCCTACTGTGAGGGTATTCAGCAAGCTCCTATCTAACAGAAAACAAGAAACTGGGAATGCCTACCAATCCAATAAGCAAATTAAAAACATTTCACTTTAGCCACTTCTGCAGATTATCCGACTGTCTAGATTCACACATTGAAAATTACTGTTAGCTACATTGCAAGTAGCAGTGTTCATTATGCAGCTGCATGTCAAAAAATAGTAGGCCTGTACTGTAGACAGGTTTCTGTGCTTACAGATGAAGGCTGCCATCAGAAGATAAACAACAGTTATTAAATATAACTGACACAGCAGCAACTTTTTTAAAGTAGTGACTTTCCTTCTAATTTACTAGGTTACATTTAGCTGGTGAAAACACACTACAGTGATAATTTATGGAAATATTGAACCAGCCGATTCCATCCATGATGTCATAAAAATGACAGACATAAATATCTCATTGAAATTCAATGTGCATTATAATACATACATTAACAAGAATTGTAGTTATTCTCAAGTCATCACATTCACTGACCAACTCACAACCAGACTTCGACCTTTCAAACTAACCTAGGCATTGGACTACCTTATAGATCAACAATTCATCACAAATTATATTACTGATTCATATTTGTTGGCTTTCCCAATTCACAATCAAATGCACGTTACACACAACTGGTCTGTCACCAAAAGCCATGTTCCAAAACGTAATATGGAAGCCAAATAAATATTATGAATATTCTTTTCTATCTCTGTGTGCACAGGACACCACATGCCACAACATCAGTACTTCACAGGTCAAAGTTCTTGTTCGGTATCGATAGGTTCGACTTACCCACCTTATTTTTTATATTGTGCACTGATTAAATTTCTATGACTTTTGCTTGTCTTTTGTTAACTTATACTTCAATTTGTTTGTCACTGAAGATTATCCTTCTCGATGGAATCTATGGAAACAAACTGTAAATTGCTTTAACACTATTTTCTTCAATCTTTGTTTGGAATGCAAAACTGGACTTCAACAACTCCTGGTGTCCTATATAAACAGCGTTTCTCCGCTATGGTGGTACTGCATTCAAAGACTCGATATCTGTTAATAAGTAAGGCCTGAGCCTTAACTCCATTTTTTTTGTATATGTAGTCACTCTTTCCTCTTATTGATTACATAGTAGTATCATATTAGCTTTTATCCATCATTTCAGTGATTTCCATGTGATAAGTTGGTGAGTACAAATTCTGGTGACATCCCATTATCCCTTTCATTCTTCTGTGTACATGGGTATTAGAAGTTTGTCAGTATCTCATTGTGCCTGTTGTTGACAAGATATGAAACCTAAAACAATTAGTAATTTTTTTATGACCTAATATTTATGACTGAAATATGTTAAAAAAAGGTTTGTAATTTAACTGTGCTGTTTGTCACTACTTCCAGGAAGTGGAAGCTGATAAACAGAATGCTGCAAAATTAAATGCTCTGGTTCAGCTATCTCCTCCACATGAAGATGAAGAACCACGGTTCAGTCATCCAAGATTACCAAAGAAGTCTGAGAGGGACATGCATGAGCAGGGTCAGGAGAATGAACTAAGTTATTCACCGAGAGCCTCAGCTCGTGAACATAATCGATTTGGTCCATCAGCACAACCATATACCAGCACAAAAAGCCACAGTTTCTCGCAGGTAAAGTTATATTTGTTGTTTTTGTTTCCAAATATGTGATATAAAGTTTCATCGTCATCATCATCAGTTATCTCCTATATTAGCAGGTCCTTTGCCTCTCCATTTTCTGTGATCCATTGCTTCCTTCTTACCGGTGCTGTATGTTGTATCGTCCATCATGTCATCCAGTATCTGGAATCTCTTCCTTCCTCACTGCCTTTTCCCTTCTACATAACCTTCTAAAACTGTTTTTATCAGTCCGTCATTCTTTCTTAATATATGCCCAATCCAGTTTCTTTTTCTTCTCTTTATTACATTTAGTAACTGTCTTTTCTCTCCCACTCTTCTCAGTACCTCTTCACCAACTTATTCTTTCCATCCTCCGCCATGTCCAGATCTCAAAAGCCTCCAGCCTTTCTCTCTCTTTCTTCCTCATAGTCCATGTTTCTGCACCATATAGAAGAACACTTCATACAAGGCATTTTATGAGTCTCTTCTTGAGTTTTCTGTCCAGACTGCTGTAGAAAATTCTCCTTTTCTTATAAAACGCCTCTTTTGCCATTGCTATCCTTGTTTTAATTTCTGTGGTGCACTTCCAGTCAGTGTCTATCCTGCTTCCAAGATACTTAAAATTTTGCACCTGTTCTAGTATTTCTTCATTCAGCATAATTTTTATTTCCTTATTTCCTCCTAGTGCCAATACTTTTGTTTTATTTGTGTTAATTTTCATTCCATATTTTTTCCCGTTAGTTTCAATGGTGTCCACCAAATCCTATAATTCTTTTTCCCCTGTGGCTAGAAGGACCATGTCATCAGCAAACCTCAAACACCCTATTCTTTTTCCTCCAATTTCTACGCCTTTGTCATCTAATGAGCATTAGTCCACCATGTTTTCCAAGTAGAGGTTGAAAAGAGTAGGTGATAGACAGCTTCCTTGTCTTACTCCTTTTCCTAGTCCGATCCAGTTTGGACTTTCTCCTCTCACTTTAGTTGAAACTTTTTGATTAAGATATAATGAGTTTACAAGTCTTCTGGTTTTCCAGCCCACTCCCTTTTCCCTCATTATAGTCACCAGCTTGTCCCAAACCACATTGTCAAATGCCTTTTCTAGATCGATGAAGCACATATATAGGTCTCTTCCTTTTTCAATAAACCTTTCTCCCAAGATTCGTAGGAGCCCTATTGCATCTCTGGTGCCCGTATTCTGCCTAAAGCCAAACTGCTCCTCACCAAGATTCTCCTCCATTACTTTTTCAAATCTTTTATTAATTATTCTTAACATCACTTTGGCTGCACGTGAAATGAGGCTGATTGTCCTGTGCTCACTGCATTTCTTGGTTCCTTGTTTTTTCGGTAATGGAATCATTACTGTTGTCAGAAAGTCCACAGGCCATTCACCACTGTCATATATTTTATTACATAATCTCAATATTTCTCTTATCCCATCTTGGTTCAAGCATTTTAATATTTCTCTCGGTATCGTATCTGTACCTACCGCTTTACCATTTTTCATTGCAGCTATGGCAGAGTTTACTTCTTCCATTATGATGGTTGGTCCTTTCTCGTCATCACTTACACTGTTGTGTGATTCAAGTTCCAGAGTTTCGGGTTTGCTATTTGTGTCATATAGCTCTTTTAGATATTCTTCCCATCTCTGGAGGACATCTTCACGATATTTGTACACTATCTCTTCATCTTTACTCAAAATTTCCATAGTAGCACTTCCTGCTCTGTTTTGTTCCCATGTCATAGTCTTTACTCTGTTGTATAGTAAGTTGTATCTTCCTGTCCCGTCCAGTTCTTCAATTTCATCACATTCCTCTTTTAGCCATTTTTTCCTAGCCTGCTCTGTTTCTCTTTGCAGTTCATTATTTAACCTTCGGTATATCTTTCTTGCATCTTCAGTGATCTTGTTTTTCAATTTTCTTTTCTCTTCCATCTTGGAAATCATTTCTTGCGTGACCCATGGTCTTTTTGACCTTTTCCCTTTTACATATCCTATATTTTGCTGTCCTGCTTTAATGATTCCTTCTTTCAGCATATTCCAGTACTCATTGGCATTATCAGGTGGTTCTTTGTCTCGTAATGTGTTTAGAAACTCCCGAGACAGTATTTCTGTAATTTGTTCTTTGTTGGATCTTATCTTCTCTAGATCCCACTTCTTCACCATGGTCGCCTTCTTCAGTTTTTTCATTCTTATTTCTATTTCTGGCATAAATAAGTTGTGGTCACTATTAATATCTGCACCTGGTAATCTGTGCACCTTCTTGATTCCATTCCTGTATCTTTCTTCTACCAGTATAAAATCGATTTGGTTTCTGTATTTATCCCCTGGTGATTTCCAAGTGTAGATCCTCCTCTTGTGTTTCTTGAACCATGTGTTTGCCGCTATGAGCTGCCTTTCCCTGCAGAAGTCAGTTAGCTATTCACCTCTATCATTTCTCTTTCCAAGACCATGACTGCCTACTATGTTTCCCTCTTTCCATTTTCCCACAATGGCATTCCAGTCTCCCATTACTATTTTGCAGCATTTTTTATTTTCATCCATTATTCTCTCTATTACATTGTATGTTTCCTCTACAATTTGGTCATCATGTTCTGAAGTTGACATACACACCTGGACAATCAGTAAATCTTTTAGTGCTCCTTTCAGCCTTACACCAATGACCCGGTCATTTGCATAGTCTACGTATTCCACACATTTAGCCAATTCCTTTGTCATAATCATTCCTACTCCATTCGTTCTTTTTACTTCTCATTCTGAGTATTACAACACATATTCATCTGACTGCAACTCTTCATGTCCATTCCATCTTACCTCAGCAACTCCTACATGGTCCATATGATTCTTTTCCATCTCTCTTTTAAAGTTCTCTAGTTTTCCTACTTGTAGCAGAGTTCTAACATTCGAGGTACCAATTCTCGTTTTGATTTTTTGCCTCTTTTCAAGTTGTGTCGCCACCCCGCCCCCCCCCCCCCCCCCCCTCCCGTCCCCTGGAGATCCGAATGGAGGACTATTTTACCTCGGACACTGATTTAACATGAGAGGAAGCCATTTTTGTGCTTAAAATGGAGACTGCATTATGCAGGGAAGATAATCTGCAGTGGTATTCCGTTTCCTTCTGCAGTTCTGGAGGCCGCCCCTAACATGGGATACAGACGCCTTTTGCAGCCACCCGCTCCGGGTCAGACGCTGCATGAGAAGTATAGGTAGGAAAATGAAAGACTCCTAGCCCTCGAAACCTAATAGCGTCAGGGTCGGAAAAGAACAAGAGCTGGCCGAGGGTGGCCAGATAGGAAAGATAAAAGTGAGGAGCCTGGCATAAGTAAGTGGAAGCAATGCCAGGACTCAGCTCAGGACCCCGTGGTCGCCAGCCACGCAATCACTATGTGTGACTCCCTGAGAAGTTTCATCACAGCAAATTTAATGTAATACAAGCATAATCTTATGTCCCAAAAAAAAACAGCTTAATATTCCTCACTTTGTTCTGTCAAGTTTTTATGCTGCACTATGTATGTCTGAAAATAATAAAAAGAAGGAAACAAAACTAAATTGGACCTATATTAAGCAAGAAGGAGAGCTTATAAAACAGTATTAGAAGGGTTTGTGGAAGAAAAGAAGAGGTGAAGGAGGAAGAGATGTAATGGACTGCAGCACATACAGGAACATAAAGAAGGAAATGGAGATGCAAAGGACCTCCCAATACAGCAGAAAACTGGTGATGATAACATGTATGCATGGGGGTCTAACACTGAGCCCTCTGCAACATGCAGACCTTAAACTTTACAAAATTGTTCTCCTCGTGTAAACGATTATTTTATTTACAAAGTAATTATTTGATTTGGGGGTGGGGGGTTAACTACAGAAGTTTGGAGAAGGTAATGCAGATTGTTGTGTTTTGGAGAACTTCACATCTTCGTCTAGTACTATCCTTGAGGATATAAGCACCAGTGCATCCTCTCAGATCAGTAAATCCCATAATGTACCTTGTATGAAAGTTGTTCACAAAAATTTTGTAGGCCCATGTCACCTTGATTGTCTGGGATTTTTGTGATATGCTTAGAACAATATATTCCAGTGGCTCAATTCTGTCATAAAATATGACTGCACAATAATCAGTTCACAAAGAAAGTGCATATCATTCTTTAGCATACACATCTTGCTTTCTTCACATGTGCAAGCACTGCTGAAGAAGATGCAGACCTATGGTTGCTGCTTCCTCTATGAGTTTTGATATGCTCCTTTTCTTCCTGCTTCAGATATGTAGTGTGCACCAGCATGAAGATAGGCACATAAAATTTCTTTTAAGATTTTGTGATGGCCACCAAATGAGTCCCAAGAATATGCTAAATGTGCTCACTGGTGCAGCAGACATTATTTTTTAAACAATCACACTGCATGAGGATTGCAACCTCCTGTAACTGCTTATGTTGGGCACCCTGGCCACCTTTCATTTTCAAGAGGGATTCATTCGTATTTCACAAAAAAAGTTGAGAGGAGACAAAGATCTGAAAATGTCAGATGCAATTGCTCAAGACACTTCTTTTCTCTGTAAATGACTTTGATATTGTAAAATGTAATTATACAAAATACTCTAAATTAAAATAATTTGCAGACACAGCTATACAATTATTTTAGTTGTGGTGATTGTTGTCGAGTTCTGGACTGTGTACATTGGTCACTAAGGCATTAGTTTAGCGTAGGCACAAGAGGGTAGTCCCGGGTAACAGATGAGTGGTGAGAAAAGTAGTTTTAAGTGCTAAAATGTTAATTTTTTTATTATTGTTTGGCATTTGTTCCCTGACTTTAGCCATTTCGTGGAATATGTGGTGCAGTCCAAGACTGTAGTTACACTCCTGGCCCTTAAAATTGCCTCATCAGGAAAAATAGTAAATGAAGAAATTTTACTTGATGTGCATACTCATTGTAGTAGGAAGAATACATAGAAAAATTTATAGGTGGCATATACAGGGTGTGGAATTTAGTACATACAATTGCTGCCTGTAGCAGGAACAGTGGCTCTGACAGGGCTGGTTGTGAAGTTCAACTGAGCTTGGGTGGCAGATAAGGCTATGGCATTTCAGATGCTAAAACTATGCGCCATACGTGATCAGTTGTAATGTCTGATTAGAAGTGGTGTGCCAACCTCTTGGCATTTCGTGACTAGACACTTTTAATTGGGTGAGTGATTGGGGGAAGTATTACCAGGGTCATAATCGAACATTTTGTATCAAGGTAGGTGAGAGCAGCACAGGCAACATGTAGTCATAGCCCAGTCAACAAAGATCACAAAAAGTTGAATAGGGAAAAATGTCATGCAGCCACAAATTTTTGTACAGTGGTAGGAGGAGGTGGCATGAACAACATACTATGAATCCCCACTGGTGGGGTTATGTGTGGGAGGGAGGGCAAGGGTGATTAAATATCACTTTTCTTTGTTTTTCTTAAATCACTCAAAAACTTCATTTTCTAGAAAAAATGTTCTCTAGTAGTAAATTAAACTACATTAAATTTCCTGCAAAAATGACAATATTAATTTTTTCTATACGATAATAGGTTTCACATTTTAGGGGCTGGAGAAAAATCACCGATTATTGAAATACTATTTTAATGGTATAAAATTGCTGTTTATTAAATGAAGGGGGGCTAAGAACAAATATTATACAGGGTGTAACGAAAGTGTATGGCACAAACTGCAGGACACATTCCTCAAAAGTAGATGTTTTTATGAACATGGGTCTGAAAACACTTTGTACCCATGTTAAAACTCATTTTCTCAACTCATCAATCATGGGAAACACACACGAGCAGAATGCATGAGCATACCACATGCAACTCTTTCTCACAGGAGATATTCAATATGCCCTCCATGGGCATTGATTCATGCATCAACCTTCCTTCGTAGTGAATCTTGGATGTGCTGATGTTCCCCTGGAGTATTCCATATGGTTTTGCAGCCTTCGATAATATGGGCATGGATACTCTAAAAATCTTGTACTGGAGTTCCATGCACAAGAGCTTTCAAATGCCCTCACAATTGAAAGTCCAGTGGATTTAGGTCCAGAGGGCATATAGAACAGGCAGTTGGTCCATCTCTACCGATCCATCTGCCCCCGAATCTTTGATTAAAACTGCAGTCAAGATGGCAATAACATTTGATTACTATTACTGGTTTCAACTTACATTAAAGCCATCCTCACATTTTTTTGGTCCCCCTATGGCTGGTGCTGGCGGCTCCTCGTTCCTTCACGTGATACCATGATCGTACACCCTGATCTGGGAATAATAAACACATGTTATTGCAATCTCAATTGTTGTTTTAATCAAAGTTAGCATCAGATCGCTGCATTCCACAGACAATGTTGTCTAAATTTATGTCACTGAATCTGTTATTTAGAAGCCGATGGACATTAACTCTAAAATGGGGAGGTACCCCATCGTGCATTAAACACGTTTTGTCGCACAGCTAAAGTCATATGTGCTAACAGATCAGGTAGAATATTCTCTTCAAAATTATGATAAGTAAGGCTGTATCAAACAGTAACAAACAATGCCAGTCCAAACACTGGCAGAAAATCTTGTTTGATGTCTAAATGATGCCCCATATATGAACAGTTGCACTAAAATTAGGGTTGATAATTTGTTGAATAAACCAGTCACAGAAGAGTATCTCTGCAGGAAAATCAGCTGCTGATAGTGCCTGCACATGCTGTAAATGGTATGGATACAGCTGGTCCTCATATAACATTCACCTGACAGTCATGTGGTGAACATTCCGTGTTGCAGCTACATGCCTTGTACTGACACTAAGGTTCTCATCAACTGCATGGAGAATAGCTGTCTCCTGTTGTGGTGTCCTTGTCCATCTGGTCTCCTCTGGTGGCGAATATCAGGGTTAAATGCCCAATATTCCCTAAGACAATGATCAATACCTTCAAACGTTTTCCTGTCTGAGCACCTTCTTCCCACAAATCTCTTCCAGTATAAACAGTAAATGCAAGTTCCATTGCCATCAGCTAATCCATACTTCAAATGGGCATCTGCCAACTCTGCATTTGTGTACACTGCCACTGCATGAGCCAAATCTCTGATTAAATGTATGTAGTAACACGTGTGCTTACAGTGGTCATACTGATCACTGGAACAGTTGACGTTACCTGTAATCAAGCAGCGATGTACTTCACATGGCAAAAAGGACATGTAAAACAAAACACTAGCAGTGCACAATGTAACCAGATGTCACCAAGGGTGCATCTTCCCCATGATCATAACATTTTGTTCTTGTGTGTTTCCCATGATTATTGAGTTGGAGAAAATGAGTTGTAATATAGAAACAATATGTTACCAGATCCATGTTCATATAACATATTTTTTTCGTCTTGGTGTGAGGAATGTGTCCTGCAATTTGTGCTGTATATTTTTGTTACAGCCTGTAAGTGTGTACCATGCCAAAGTGCAGTGGAGCTTTATTAAGGCATAAAGTGTATCCTTGCGGGTGTATCAGAGTTGAGGGGGTGGGTGAGGTGAATGGTAGAAGCATGTGGGAATGCAGGATGTCAGATTGTGGTCATGCATTTCCATCCTTCATAGTGCAGCTGCACTCAAGGGCTAGTCATTTGCTTAGCCAAACATGTACTACACTTATGCCATTTTTGTTGCATGCTGCCCTCCTGATGATGCTCCAGTTTTAACTGCAAACAGTCTTTTTAGCTGTAGCAGGTGTTCCATGAGCCAGAAATCAAAATGAACTAATAATGAAGATTAAAATTCTGGAGTACCCTTAATGATTTGCTGGCTGTCATCATCAAAACAGATAATAATAAACTGTCACTTTGGAACATGAGTCAGGGCGATTGGGTCATTTTGTTTGTGCCTTTTTTCTTGAAACTCATGTGTCTCCATAAAGTATTCTGTTAAAAAAGAAAATACAATTTTTAATGGAAACTTCATATTTATTTTTGTTTGTTTTTAAATAGTGAGTTTGCCACTCCTACTGATGTTCCTGTTCCAACAGTTGCCATGCAGACACTCCACCTCTCACAAGGGAAACATCCCTCCTTGAATAGCTGTAGCTGTATAAAAATGATTTTAAAATGCAGAGATGTGTGTTTCCTATCACCTGACAATGCCACTTGTCTGTAAAATAACTGATTTTTGAAGGTTAACATATTTAAAGATTACAGAAGTACAAGTTGTTGAAGGAACAATATTGTGTAACAGACTGTTATAACTAGTCAATTCACAAAGGTATTAATGAAATATTACACAGCAAAGAGCTGAATATTTGCTTGAAACAATGTGTGTTAACACATGTTTAATTCTGCTCTTTGCAATAAATAAAGCTCTCACTTCCTGGCACAAAATACCTTTGATTCCATGTGTTAGCCACCTTTTCTCTCAGCTTCCACTGTTTGCTCATTTTTCTTCTCCAAGTCTAAAATTAATTGTCATGAGACATTTGAGAGCTCCATAGCATGTGGCTTGTCTTTATTCACAGTTTGACACGTTTTCATCTATTTTCGTATGTCATTCATGCTGTGATCACATGTAAAGATATCAGTGTAGTGGTCATGCTTTGGATGTCTTCTTCTGAGACTTGCTACACATGAGGAAAAGGATATTTTTAGGACTTGCAGCCAAATTAATTTAGTTGTCTAGTGTTATGTTCTTGATAGTGAAATGTACTTGGACTCGAGACCACAGAATGGAACTGTAGGAATGATCCTGGTGTGCACTAGAATTGTACCAGTTGTTGATAATAAATCTTCAATAGACAAAATAATTTGAAGAACATACTGTTTATTTTAGGTGTCTTACTTAATTCCTGTGTTTGTAATGGACAAAAATTACAGCTATTTGCTAATCCCTAATGATATTTTAGGATGATGGACCACCTCCAGATCCTGTGTACAACTTCTTGGCAGATCGACAGCGTGATCCGAGAGCCAGTTCTCGTGGTGCTCCATTTCAAAGAGGAGGTCGTGGTAACCGTGGCATGCCAACACAGTATAGAGAGAGAACAGGGCCACCTGAAACAAGGGTGAGTATTGATTGCACATTTTTATTTGGCCCTTTAGGGAGGCAATGCTGGGAGCAGAAGCTTATGATGACTAGCTTGTGGTGCCTGCTCCTTCCATAGCAGTGCTTACAGGTTATGAAGGAAACGAATGTGTAATAGGTAAAGGTGTTGCAGAAGTGACATGAAAGTAGCTGGAGAGCTGCTGGAAGGAACAGGTACCAGTAAAGCCTCTTCACTCATCTTTGTAAATGATACTGGCAATCACTAGGCACAACACCACATGTAAATCAATACTATTCACACAATGGCTATTTATTGCAGTGATGCACAATACTGTTGTGTATCTAAAGTTGGCAATGGCCATGAACATTCCAGAGCGGTCTGAAGTCAGCAGACATTCATCGATCAGAGGGGGATCAAGTAAAAGTGTGTCAGTAGTATGTGCATGTGTTTGCATGGGAGTGGGTAGGAAAGTTTTGGACTAATGCCAGCAATTATAACAATTTGTTATTTGTTGCATATATCAAAACTGAGTCGATATCCATTGTGAATTGTGGTTACTACAGTCAATTTAGAAAATGTACACTCTAAGAAGTTTGAAGATGTTTGGACCTCACAGTCAAAGTTTTCAGTTTACAGACTCCACTGACAGAGAAACTCAAACAAACTATCACCAAACAATTTAAAATTGCTACATTGATCTTTGGTTGCAAATCACAGTCTTATAACACGCCCATCTATAAAACTGTAGATCTGTTGTCCGTAGTCTGGATTTTGCAGTATTCATGCTGAGGATCTTCACTGAAGTCTTGCTGCTTCTCCAAAAACTAGGTTGCAGTTTCATTTGAACTGATCACATTAGCATAGAGAATTTAAACTGATGTACGTTCATGTTATGATTATTGGTGAGCCACCAGTTTCTTACTGTAGCCTGCTATCACAATAGTCTTTGCGTATGTACAAGATATTAAGGACCTGGTTGCCTTCGAGAGTAGTTTTCTACATTGTAGCCAATGCCTTTTTACATCTCAGTGGAATAGTTGTATCATTTTAGTAGAAAATTCTTGTAAGTTAAACCTTCCTTTGCAAGAGAGTGTTGGTTCCATATGTTTGGTTGTCCCAGTGGTGGATGCCAAGGATATAGTGGGATCTAAGACAGAGAGCAGCAAATGAGATGCACATGTAGTTTTCAATAATTTCTTTTATTTTATTTGAATAGCAGCAAGTCCAACCGAGCGAGGTGGCGCAGTGGTTAGACACTGGACTCGCATTCGGGAGGACGACGGTTCAATCCCGCGTCCGGCCATCCTGATTTAGGTTTTCCGTGATTTCCCTAAATCGCTCCAGGCATATGCCGAGATGGTTCCTTTCAAAGGGCACGGCCGACTTCCTTCCCTGTCCTTCCCTAATCCGATGAGACCGATGACCTCGCTGTCTGGTCTCCTTCCCCAAAAAACCAACCAGCAAGTCCAGGGCAAAATCCAAAGCGAGTCCTTGAGATAGGCCAGCTCAGTATCCACAGTAATGACAGAGGCTAACTGACAATGCTTTGACTAGGAAAGCACAACTAAACTAACAGGCTAGACTCCTGAGCAGCATCCTTTTGATGGCTCTGTGGCGGTGCTTGCCGCACAGGCTAAGGAGGATGTGTCTCTGGAGCTGGCAACAGGTTGGTGATGCAGTCACATGGGTTACTGCTAACTTGTAGACATGGGCTGGCATGGCATGGCATTGCATTGATAGTGCCATACCACATACTGTCCCCCTCCCTCCTCCTAAAGAAAAAAAAACTTTGCCGTCATATACTAGTGCTTCCAGAAGGGGCAACAGGGGGAAGATCTGGGGATGGGTGCCATGGAGAGGGCAAGAGGTGGAACTTCAGCCAGTGACAAGCTCCTTTTGCCCAGACCCTGACTTTCGTTATGCAAATAGCTGGGGGGGGGGGGGGGGGGGGACAGCTGCAGGGTGCGCATCCATGCCCAGGGGTGGAGCATCTTCTTCTGTCGGTAGAGGTGCAACAGTGACTAGAAGGTCCACAACGGCCCACAGGAAGGTGGTAGGGTGATGGCTGGGGCTGCTGTTGCTGTGGTTACAGTGATGGTGCATCAAAGTCCATTGGATCTCCATCTGCCAGAGGTGGCACAGGACCTAAGGGTGGCAAAGGCAGCTGAGGCTGTATGATTCTCCTGGGCACTGAATTTGCAAACACACTACTCGTAGCACGATAACACAGCTCGCACAGGTGGAGCTGTTTCTGTTGGCATACAAAGAGCAGCCCAAGACTTTGGTGATAATGCCTCATTCCCAGCGTGTGTTGCTGCCAGTGCTGGAAAAGACCAAATCATTTACTTTAAACTTAGAGCACTGTGGATGATGGATCGACTGCTTTGGGGGCGCAGAAGCTGAAACAGTGTCCTGTGTTGACTTCCATGCAAGAGCTCTGCTGGTGGTGTTCTGTTGTATGGATGGAATGATAGGACGAGAGGAAGAGCACAAAAGCTTGCTCCTGCATAAGGGGAAGCACATAACTTGTTAATTTGTTTGCTTGAAAGTTTGGATGAAGTGTTCTGCTTTACCATTAGACTGAAGGTCGAACAGTGTAGTTGTCACATATTTGATGCAGTTGGCGTCACAAAACTGCTGAAATTTTGCCAGTGTGATTTGAGGTCCATTGTCAGAAACCAGCATTTGTGATAGGCATTTGATGCTAAAGACTTATCGTATTTACTTGAATCTAAGCCGCACCTGAAAAATGAGACTCGAAATCAAGGAAAAAAAAATTGCCCAAATCTAAGCCGCACCTAAAATTTGAGACTCAAAATTCAAGGAGAGAGAAAAGTTTTAGACCACACCTCCAAATCAAAACAAAGCTGGTCCATTGTAACATGAGACACAATTTAGGTCGAATGGATGAAGATACAGCTACATTAGTTTGGTTCGAATCGTAAGCTTATCAGTTAAGCTTTACCAGGTAGCCATTGCTATGCGTCCGGTATTCCGTCCATATTTATATGGGTAGCCTTCCTTTTTCACGTGCTTCGTCTGGTTTGAATCAATTGCTTATTTTGCTTTGATCTGATAAGTGCCGTTCTCTTTGTTATAGGTGTTTACGTCACTCTAAGCTGAAAATGCATTATTGTACTGTGCCATGCATTGTTTGTTGCTTTCTGATAATGAGTGTTTACGACCTGTTGCCGCTCGTGGCATGGCTTGCTTTTGTGCGCACTACTGCCGCTTGCAAGAGACTGCTATTTCTTGTTACTTACACTGCTGCTTTCTTTGATAATGATCAGCAAGAACCAAATAAAGACTGCATATGATAGAAGATGCTATGAACAAGAGTTTAGCGAAAAATTTTCTCCATTTGAAAATCTTTGCAGGCATCTCTTTAGTACATTACATTCTGCACAGAAATTAGAGTCATCTTAGATTTAAAAATCTAGTCAGTTGCCGTGCTTCACTTCTGACTGTATCATTATTCAGTATAAGAATAATATGAATATAAACATGACATGATATGTATATTCTTCCATGTTTGTTGTTCTCTCACTCTGGTTTCGTAGTTTATTAAGCAGTCAGGATTTAAATGAGATTGCAGCAAACACGAAAGAATACATGGCATAATGTTTACATTCGTATTATTCTTATGGTGAAGAGAATACTGCATGTGATTCACAATTCATAAAAGTTCCTATTAGCAACTATCTCTCGCCACAGGTAGGAAAAAATTCAGACTGTAGATTTGGCCATATTGACATACATTCCAAACAGTCTTGCCAGTCGGATTCTCATAGTAGATTTTTAGTGATGACTTCAAATGTAGAATGTGGTGTTGTTGCCTTCAGTCTGTAGACTGGTTTGATGCAGCTCACCATGCTTTTCTATCCTGTGCAATGCAGAGTTGCAATACTTATAAAATAAGAATGAAAATAACTTAGAAATTAAATGCTGAAATTTGAAACAAAATTTTATTAGGTTTGTAATACATCTTATTCAAAATGTTTAAAATATCAGTCATGATTCTGAATCACTATCACTCAGTTCTTTGTTGCTCATTTCTTCATACACAGTATCGTCCTCCATACCATAGAGTGCATTGGATATTGAACATTGTTTAAATGCTTGTTGCACAGTCTGATGTGGAACACACTTCCATGCATCATAAATCCATTGGCACACTTGCACCAAACTTGCGTGTTTTACACGTCCTGTTGGTGTCAGTTGTCTGTCACTTTTTGAAAGCCAGTCTGTGTACATGCGTTTAAGCTTGTCCTTAAATGGCTTATTCAAACAGACGTCACGTGATTGCAGAATTGACATCATCCTGCCTGGAATTACTGCCAAGTCTGTTTTGCTTTCCACTAATTTTCATTTTACTGCAGGTGTTGTATGGCCTGCGTACGCATCTAATACCAACAGACTGTGTAAACCAAGCATTGTGCCAGGGCAACGATTCCACACACACCTATCCATTCCAGCAACATGTCCTCTGAAAACCACCCAGTTTCGTTTGCTCGTACAATTATAGTTTTTGGAAACACTTCTGATTTTTGTAAAGTCTCTCACTTGAAAACTATGAATGGGGGTAATTTATGTCCATCTGCTGTGCAAGCAAGCATGCCAGACGTCCGCTGTTTTTCACCCCCTGATGTAAGAACACTTATGTCTTTCTTTCCTTTGGTGTCAACCATATAATTCTAAGGCATGTCAAAACATACGGGAGTTTGGTCAGCATTTCCTATCTGACTAAGAAGGTATTGCTTTTCTGTGCGTCACCTAATTATGAAGCACTGAAATTCCACAAGTTTTTCTTCATAATTTTTCGGCAGCTTCTGTGCAACTGAAGTTCGCTTCCGAAGTGAAAAACCCCAGCGCTTCATAAACAGATCAATCCAGCTGTGACTAGCCTTAAAATTTTCGATTTTTTGCTCTCTAGCAATTTCATGTGCCTTAATTTTTAAAATTTTGGCGTTCACAGGCAGGGATTTTTGATGCTGTTCCTTTACAAATTCATTTAAAATCACTTCTAGTGCATGATGTCGGCCACACTTTGACCCACTAAATGCTTTCCTGCTACTTGAACATTCAAAAAATTTGTCTCTCTGCAGTCACTATCGCTTGATGTTGCTCTCATCAATCCTGTATTGCAGACTTGCAGCACAATTAGAACTTTGTTCCGCAAAAGAAATAACTCTCCTCTTGAATTTGGCACTATAATGAAAGCGCTTGATTGTGGTTCACTAACACCAACAAGCACTTCACAAAATTCCACAGAGCAGTAGGTGCCGCTATGTGAATTCTTAATGAGCCCCAGCGTATCAGCTCGTGCAACAATCCTAAAGTCTTGTTCATTGTTGTTATTTTTGTGTAAAGAAATTTATTTTTGTTTGCTACGAATATGTGAAAGGCTGCTACATTCAAAGCTGAACAATACGGAATTTCTATTTAGTTCGTTGGGTAATGTATGGAAATGCTGTGGTTGAAACTCGGGACGGAGAAAAAAGCTCATCTTGTACCCCCATATTATTATTATTATTATTATTATTTTTTTTTTTTTTTCCCCCCCCTGACGCAGAGGTTTTGCTGCCAGTGTTTATCTTTGTGCCTACAAAGCATGCCTGTGTAGTGCTACATATATTCGACGGCAGAAGTTAGTTGTGATGGCACCTACCAACATTTTTCAGAACTTCCACAAACTTTGCACTCGATTCTAAGCCGCAGGTGGTTTTTTGGATTACAAAAACTGGAAAAAAAGTGCGGCTTAGATTCAAGTAAATACAGTATGTCAGCATCTTCATAGTGCTAACCGTTGTGGTGGAGGCCATGGGCACCATGATGGAAAACTTGCTGAAGGCATCGACCACAATAACCCATTGTGAATTCCAGTTGGACTCACAAAGTCAATATGTAAACATTGTGAAGGGGTGCTGGGCTTGGCCCAGTAAAAAATATTTGTGGCATAGGAATGTGGTGCTCTGCATGTGCTGGACATAGTGGAGTCCATTGTTCTATTTGAGTGTCCATGCCAACCCATGTGCAATGCCATCAGGCAAGCTGCTTAGTGCGTATAATGCCCAATGACCTTGATGTAGAAGGCAAAGAGTTTCACTCTGATACAATGTGGCCCAAACACACAGCACTGAGTATTGTCTGTATGTAATAGGTTGAAACCCTGCTGCACTGACAAGCTCTGTGAAAGCACAAAATAATGGCATTTTTCTGGCTCACTAATGTGCTTAATTGATATGGTTAACCAGTGTGGAGGTACTGCAACAGAATCTTGAGATTGGGGTCCGCAGCCGTTGCTTGAGCAATCTGTCATTGGCCAATGGGAAAGCTATCAATTATTTCATTGTCCTGGGTGTCAGTGTGAAAGCAATAGTCTTCTGAGGTATCAAATGCCAAATCAATGCTGACTGGTAAGCTAGAAAGAGTGTCTGCGTTCAAATGCTTAGCCGTTGGCTTGTACACAATTTCATACCGGTAACTGGAGAAGAACAGAGACCAGCCGTGCAACTTTTGCGCTGTGCGCAGAAGGACTAGCTTTGGTGGGCCAAACAATGAGGTGAGAAGCTTGTGGTCCATCACTATGTAGAATTTTTTGCCATACAAGTATTGGTGGAAGTTGGTCATTTCCATATATGATGGGAAGTCCTTCCTTCTCTACCTGCAAGTGGTTGCAGTGTGCTGTGGTGAGGCATTTAGATGTGAAGCCAATTGTTATTGGCTGTCCAGTGATCCATCTTTGTCCAAGAGTACAGCACCAATTCCGTATGAGGATGCTTCAACTGCAAGTACAGCCAGCTTAGTGGAATCAAAATGTACCAGACATTGATTGATCAATAAAGAATCTTTCTGTTTCTGTAATGTGACTTGACACTCCCTAGTCCACTCATACAGAACATTCTTTCATCAAGAGCAATGCAGTGGAGTTGCAATCTGTGCAGCGTTTAGAAAGAACAGAATGTGATAAATTAGTTTAGCCAACACAACTTGGAGTAGTTAGCCAACACAACTTGGAGTTCACTGACATTTGAAACCGCCCTGTTTAATTGTTAAAAGCTTAGTCAGCCAGTGTCGTAAAATTTTGAAATGAGAGTTAGTATGGCTGTTGCATAGTAAATATTTCGCAAAGCTCAGTTGTGGAAACTAAGCCACTGAATATTAAAAGTAATGTCATTAGGGGATACACCTGACTGACTCCACAAAATAAGAGGACATGTACATTCACGAGTGAGTGGTTCAAAATAAGAATTAATGCTGTAAAGGAAATGGGTCATACGTATAGTTACGTTGATACACACTCAATTGTATGCGAACGTACGATCAGGATAGAGGCACATACGTTCTAAATACTATCATTACCTATGGCCTGGGTAAAAAGAATTATGGTTAAAATGCATTTATTCTTCTAAGAAAGAAAATAATCAGACTTCATAATTAAATGAAAAGAAAGATTGCAGGTTCTGAATGTTGCGGCAAATATGACCTAAATATTCAAATTGACATTGGTGGCCACGAAGAGAAAGAGGTGAACACATTCACATACCTCTATTGTTGAGCAGCACCATCATGAAGATCGTCGCCTCCATCTAAATTTTACATACAAACTTAAAATAATAATAATCGTCCAGAGTTACAGGAGCTGGGATTCATGGTATCGTAAATGAGAAAGTCATTTAATCTTAGTGTGGAGGAAGAAGCACTATTGAGAAAATTTGGATAATCAGCATTTGAAGCTGTCTGCCACATAATTATACTGTTGCCAACATATATTGCATGTAAGGACCACAAAGATAAGATATGAGCAACTAGGGCTCATATGGAGACATATAAACAGTTGTATTTCCCTCGCTACATTTACGAGTGGAACAGGAAAGGAAATGGCAAGTAGTGGTACAGGGTACTGTCCGCCACACACCATATTGTGGCATGCGGAGTATCTAGGTAGATGTAGATGTAGAACCCAGCATCAGAGAGCACTTGAAACAATTTCCTGAGGTTGGCAAGCTGTCCATCAGGACTACAACCCAAAACTACAATGTCATCCAGATAGTTCAAAAAAGAAGGAACCGTAGTAGTCAGCTCTGACACGCTGCCAAAGACCAAACTAAAAACTTAAATAACCACATGTGGAACTTGACCACAAAAACTTGTTGGGACTGTTCATTGAGGGACGACACAAATAAGCACAGTGAAATTCCGCCTTGGAGACGAAGTGACCTGCACCCAGCTTGTCCACGAGTTCTTCGGGCCATGGCCAAGGAAAATAGTTAATCACTGTCATGGATTAACAATTATCCTGAAATATGTGCACAAGCATTATTTGCCTAAAGGTTTCTTTCTAATTATTCAAAGTTGATGGCCACTAAGTGGCTGTGACGGGGAATCACACCATTGTCCTGCCAAGATAAGAGTTCTTGTGCCACTTGATCTCCGATAGCATGAGTGACAGGCCATGCTCAGAAAAAATGGGGTTACACATTATCTTTCATGGCAACGTGAGCCCTGAAATAATTAGCTTGGCCTAGGCTATCTTGAAAAATGTCACTAAATTCATCACAAAGTTCATCTGCCATCAAAAAGGAGTTCACTGAAAAAACATTGTCTTGAATGTGTAACCAAACAGATCAGAAGAGTCCACGCCTAAAATATATTGGTGAATGAAACTGTTTTAGTAACATTACAAAATATGACACATAGTCTGCAAATATGTAGAACAGGGAGTGTAATGTCCACCGCAATCAGAAAAAGTTGTTTGTCATTTGTGTTGATTGCGCTTGTGTAACAGATGGAAGTACTTCTTTTCAACAAAGTCACTGGTGCACCAGAGTCTTAACTGCGTGCATATTTTGTGTATGACAATCTGCATAGTAACAAACAATTCATTGGCAATGTGCTTAGAAAAAAATTCATTTACATTCATTGAATGAGACCATGTAGAATGTTTACAGTGCTTCTTGGACCTGTGTTTTTTTTTTTAAACTCACAGACTGAAGATGACCATGCTTGCCATGATGCTAATACTTAGCATCAAGACAGGGGCACACATGTCACTTGTGGGTCATTAAACATCAATGGCAGGGTTTAATACTGATAGCCTGCTGTCTAGTACAGTGGTTGTATTTTCCTTGGTACCCTGTCTAAGATTTTGTGTGCTACGTTGTGTGAATTACGGGCACAACGTGTTTACCAATACTCTGAACTGCACGAATAGGAGCAGGATCAAAGTCTAATGCTACACTATCACAAAATTTCCGATGCTCCACTATTCCAAAACCTATTGCAAGCTAGGATCAGGATACTTAAGAATCTGTTCACATATGTGAGGATGTAATACATTTTGAGTAATGACATCCCTAATCGCGGCATCACTATAGTAATGTCCACACTCACTCTTGAAGCTGCATTGGCATGTAACTCCTTGTAAGTCAACTACCCACTGCTTGTGTGTGTGATTGAGTAGCCTATGAAAACGAAAGAAGTTGTAATTTGCAGCTGCCACATTAATCTGTTCATCATAATCATTGTTTAGTGCACCTATTAGTTCTTCATAAAAAAACACTTTCAGGGCGATCAATACGAAAAAGTTTGCAGACCAACTGGTGAACGGATACTCCCACTGTTGCAAGAGAATAAGGATGCCTGTCTGTACCTTCATCGTGATGCACTATGAAGTATGAGTTGAGCTGTGCACGGTACTCGAACCATTCCTCTTGTGTAGAATCAAATGCAAAGAATGGCAGTACAAAAACAGGTGCTGCTTGTTGTGGCAGTACTGCAGGTGTTAAGGGCAATGTTTGCTGTGTTTGCTTGCTTAGCAAGCAGTGTCGCCATCATCTCCATGAGATGCTGCATCTGCTGCACCTGAAGCTGAACCCATCTGCTGCACCTGAAGCTGAACTGTCTAAGTTACTGACAGTTATTGTGGAGGACTGCCCAAATGAAACACACATAAAATGACTAGAAAAATCATTGTATCAATGAAAATAATCAATTTTTGAAAATATACATAATTGGATAGATAAAAAATCTACTTACCAAGTGGCAGCAGGAGAACACACATATAAAAAGGTATTATAGGTTGCTAGCTTCTTCTGGAAGAAGGGTTGAGGGGAAAGGAAGAAGGGTGAAGGAAAATGACTGATGATGTTGAAGAAAAGGGATAGAGTTTGAAAAAGTCACCCAGAACCGTGGCTCAGGGGAGACTTAATGGGTGGATGGGAACTGCACTGGATGAGATTTCAAAACCTGAGAGCTTATAGGTAGAAGATAGGGTAATATGCAAGACAGGGATAACTGTTAAAACATTGTGCACGAGTTAATAAGAGTGGAAAGCTAAGTGCATTATACGCGATAGAGGTGGGAGGGAGATGGTGAAAAAGGGACAGGTCAGAAAATGAAAGATGTAGAAAACTAAAAGTGAGTGGAGAAAGGAATAGGTACAGTGAAGGAATTGTGAGACTAAGCAATTAACATAAATTAATACCAGGTGTATGGTGAGAACCAAGGACACCAGCTCCCATCTGGGGAGTTCTGAGAAGCTGGTGTCTGAGGGAAGAATCCAAATGGTATATGTGGCGAAACAGGCACAAAGGCCACAACTGTCATGTTGTAGAGATGCTCTGCAACAGAATATTATGTATTGCCAGTATACACCCTCTGACCATGCCCATTCATCCTAACCAATAACTTGGTGGTATTCATGCTGATGTCAAAGGCTGACAGTGTTTACATAACAGGTATATGATGTGGTGCTTCACAGATGGCTCTCCTTTGATAGTTACGTTTTACCACTTAAAAGGCTGTTATTGGTGGTGGTAGGAGGGTCCATAGTGAAAGTCTTATAGTGGGGATTGTCAGAGGGGTAGGTGCCACAGAATAGGGGAATGGGTGTAGGCACAGTGTCTGACAAGGATGTTGCGGAGACTGGGAGAGTGACAAAAAGCTATTCTAATTGTGGTGGTTGAAATGTCAGACGGACTGGACCTCATTTCAGGGCATGATTTTAGGAAGTCATAACTTTGTTGAAGTAGCTGAGTAATACATTCAAGACCAGGATAATCTGAATGTTTTCCAAAGTAGTGTTTTGAAGGGATCAGCAGTACCAGGGTTGGATATGATGGCCTGGGAAATCTGTTTTTGAACTTGGCTGGTGGGGTAATTACATCCAGTGAAGACTGAGTTGAGAATGATGGTGTATTGCTGTGAAGAGTTTGTTTCTGAAGAAATAAAGAGTCTGCTTCTGATGAAATTCATTTGCCTTGGATGCCAAGGCTGTATGGAAGGGAACATTTGACATGGAAAAGATGACAACTGTCAAAATGTATGTACTGTAGTTGGTTAGTAGGTTCTATGCGAACAGAAGGGTGTAGCTGACCTTTGGCGAGAATATGAGATCAACAGCAATGAAAGTGGCTTGGGATTTGGAATAGGACCTTGTGAAATTTAATTGGAAGGGTGTGTATACAGACTCTAGGAATTTTAACAGGTCAGCCTTACCATGAGTCCATATTGCGAAAATGTCATCACTGTATCTAAATCAGACCAAGGGCAGAAGGCTTGAAGATCCCAGGAAAGCCCCCTCCAAGCGACGCATGAAAAGGTTGGCATAGGAAGGAGCCATCCTGGTTCCCATGGCTGCACCCCTGATCTGTATGTATGTCTGCTCCTCAAAGGTGAAATAGTTGTTGGTAAGTATAAAGTTGATTAAGGTGAGCATGAAGGGTGTCTTTTATATGAAATCATGGTGTTTGTTGTTTCTGACATGTCTGAAAGGACAGACACAATGCAGGATCCGCAGCTGTGATACATTATATGTAAAATGGAGTTGGAGGGGGGAGAAAGGAAAGGAAAGGAAGGATTCATGACATCAGCTGCATTGGGACATTACGCAGAATCAGCAACGATGAGTGAAAATGTGTGCCGGACCTTCTAGCAGGAGATCGAAGGTTTGAATCTCAGTGTGGCACACATTTTTGCTTGTCACTACTGATTCCGCTTGATGTCCAGATGCAGATGACATCACTAATTCCTTCCCTTTCCTTTCCTTTGTGCCCCTTCCGCCTTCATGTTACAGATAAGGAAGGATGTCATAGGTTTGGAATCAGGTGGATGCAGACTGAGGAAATGTTCAGCCACAGACAGCCCTGTACATGGGGGATGTTGGAGTGGGGGGAAGTGGCGTCAGTAGTGACAAGCAATGTTTGTGGTGGGAGTGGGATGGGCACAGATTTCAGATGATCTGGGAAGTGGTTGTTGTATTTAATATAGGAGAGAAGTCTTTGTAATATGGGTTGCAGGTGTTGATAACTAAGGCAGACATACATTTGGTGAGTGCTATGAAGCCAGCTGCTATGGGACGGCCAGAGTGATTAGGTTTGTGGATCTTAGGAAGAAGGTAAAAGGTGGGAGTGTGTGGTTTGGATATGGGGTAAGAAGTTGTATGGCTTGAGGTGTTGGCCCTTGTGAGGGTCTGAGGTCTTAAGGAGGGAGTGCAGGTCAGTTTGAATAAAAGGGATGGGATCTTGATGGCAGATGCTGTATGTAAAGGTGTCAGACAGCTGGTGTAGACCTTGACTCACATACTCCCGTTGATGAAGTACCACAGTGGAAGATCCCTGGTACTCCTGAATTCCTCCAAAAAACAACTTTGGAGTTCACCACTTGTCACTCAGTATTGTCCTGGTCTTGAATGTTATTAATCAGCTAACTTCAAAAGGACTCTGACTTCCTAAAATTATGCCTTGAAATGAGGTCCATTCTGTATGAGCTTTGCCCACCATACCTAGAATAGCTTGTTATTGTCCTCCCAATCTCTGCAGTCTCCTTGTCTGACACCCATTTCCCTACTCTATGGCTCCTACCACTGTGACCATACCCACTGCAATACTTGCCCTATGCACTCTCCTGCCACCACCTATACCAGCCCTGTAACTGGCAAAACATATACCATCGAAGAGGGAGCCACTGGTGAAATGACACTTGTTGTATACCAGCTGTTATGTAAACACTGTTTGACCTTTTATATTGGCATGGCTGCTATAAAATTATCAGTTAGGATGAATGGGCATAGGCAGAGGGTGTATATTGGCAACACACATTATCCTGTTGCAGAGCATGCCCTAAGACAGTCGTGACCTCGATGCTTATTTCAGCACATGTGCCATGTGGATTCTTACCCCAGACACCAGTTTCTCAGAACTCCACAGGTGGGAACTGGCACTACAACATGTTATTGGTCCTCGCCTCTCAGCTGGCCTTAATTTGTGTTAATTTCTTCGGTCTCAGCATTTCTTCACAGTAACTACTCCTGTCTTCACTCCCTTTTAGTTTTCTACGTCTTTCATTTTCTGATGTGTCTATTTTTCACCTTCCCCTTCCCACATCTGTCACTTTCAATACAGTTAGCTATCCACTCTTGTTACCTTGTGCACGATATTTTAGCAGTAATCTTTGTCTTGCATATTATCACATCTTCCACCTTTAAGCTCTCAGGTTTTCAAATTTCGACCAGTGCAGTCCCCAACAATAAATCTTTGTTTCTCAACCTGTCCAGTAAGCATCCCCCGAGCCAAGGTTCTGGGCGACTTTTTTGAACTCTACACCTTTCCCTAAAACTCACTTCACCCCTTTTCCTTCCCCTTCAACACTTCTGCCAGAAGAAAGAGCCATTGGCTTCAAAACCTTGCAAACTATAATACCTTTTTATATGTATGTCCTCTTTTCACCAATTGGTGAGCGGGTTTTTTTTTTTTTTTTTTTTTTTATTTGTCCAACTAAGAAATATCGCTAGGGATATCAGCCTCTGAAAAGCACAAGAAAACACATTTAGTTGCAGGGCCAATGCTCTGTAACACACTCAGAAACACTGAAGCAAAGTACCAGGAAGCATGGTGAAGGACCACAGTTCTTCAAGAAAGACACACAATTAATATCATTGCCAGTTGTTCATATGGCGAGAAATAGAATCAAGTAGCAACCAACACAGTTTTCCCTCATTGGCAGATGTTTGGCTATCTCGGTGGTGTATGCCTAGGAGTTTGTGGGTTCTGAGACACAGAGCAAAATAGTGAGATGCACACACAGTGTTTGATAACCTCTTTTGCTGAACTTGAATAACAACAAGTCCAGAGCAAAATCCAAAGTGAGTACATGAGATAGGCTGGTTTGATATCAACAATAACAACAGAGGCGAAGTGACAAAGCTTCACCTAGGCAACGTAACTCTGGTGCGGCTTTCTTTTGCCGGCCCTGTGATGGCGCTGGCCATGCGGGCTATAGACGGTGTGTCTCGTATCTGGCCCCAGATTGGTGGTGCAGTCACATGTGTTACTGCCAACTTCTAGACATGGACTGGTGTGACATGGTATCAGTAGTGCACGATACTACCCGATAATAGTATATATATCCAAGGGAGCAGCTCTGATGGCTCTAATTATTTGTGTCATATATTCAGTCAACCATATGTCACGATTATTAACTCTTTGGAGACTGGGTTTTCAATAGCACTTCAGATTTGCTGGAGTAATATTTTAACATGTTACTTCTCTGGAATGCAAAATGCAAATTCATTGACTTTTATGTAAAATTAAAGACATTTATTTCTGTTTGCTTCCTGGTTTCTCAACACAGAATAGAAGTATTACTGGCACTAAGACTAAAAGCTGGAAAAGAAACCAGTTTTTTTCATTTCTTCAGTTGTTTTCTTTTAAATAGGTAGTATGCTATCTTTTGGTCAGATCTGCAAAGACCTGTATTGCAAATGTTGTAGCCTTACATTGCATTGGACCTAATTTCTGTAAAAGGCCTTGCCAGCAACCATACAACCATATTGTTAATGGAAGCTAAGTGAAACACTGATAGCATTAGTATGTTTAACTGTGTCCATCCATTTCAGACCAAATGTTGCTCTGTTTTGACATATACACAAAATGTTGCTTGGCTTTGAAGTGTACAGATGCTTTCATAATCAGCTAGAAGAGTATGTGTTGAAAAGTCGAGCTGTATACAATCAGTTGCCAGGTACACAGTTTCCATTCTGACATAAATGCAATTTGGCAGGATCGACCTGAAATGACTGTGGTTCACAACAGTAGCTGCAAAAACATCTGGAGAACAAAATTTTTGGAGCAGTGATTACTGAAGTTTTTGAGAAAACACATTTGATTAACATAATAACTTCAAGTTGAACAAATATATTTCAAGGAAGGTGCAATACATGAAAGTCACAGATCAAGTACACAGAGTAAGACATGTGTACTTTTTAACAGTTAAATCATAACCGAGTCCAAGTCTAGCGGCCACTGGCTGGCTGGCCGCTTAGGTGGCACTGCTGCTGCATGGCTGGCAGACAGCACCACATGTAGAGGATGTGCACAACTGCGCGGCAGCACTTTGAAAGATTGGTGAGTCACAACACTTTTCCCCACTTTGAATTTTTTGCACAGGTTTTGATGGAGGTGGCCTGTAGATTGCTAATGTCCATAGGTGTTGTTTGACTGTCCGTAAAGTCTCGAGGAGGAGGCTTCCTGTACGGACGGAAGTGTGCCCGATGATAACGGGTCGAGATGACAGGAGATGTGGGGGTCGGATCTGCTGGGGCCCCATCCACCAATCTGCCCATTGCGGCAAGTCCAGTTGTTATAACAGGATACATGGGCGTCCATAGGAGAAGGAGGCGAGTAGAGTTGCTCCAACAGATGGTGGTCATCTGGTTCCTTCATGGGCACATCTCCTGGTGGCGTCAGTACTTGTGCTGGTACCGATATGATGGTGAGAGGACTGCGTTGTGAGTAATGAGAGATTCCAGGATCCCGAGCATTTTCGGTGGAAAGGAGGATAACACCATCCATAGCCGTGAGGCGGTAACGCAAAGCGTAGTAGTTCTGCAATGGATCAGAAGCCTTAGCGGATGGACGATCTGGCCCAACCCTTCTGAATACAGCGTAAAACCCGGAGAGGGTAGGGTCAGAACCCAAAGCAGCCGCCAGCCGGTCCCCGGTGATGGGGAACCCGTCCACAACCCGCTGCTTGGCAACATCCAGGTGGAAAGACAAAAGTTTGTACCTATTGAATGCCAGATCAGGACCCATGGGAAGGCGAGACAGTGCATCAGCATTCGCATGTTGATTCGTCGGCCGGAAATGAATCTCATAATTGAAACGAGACAAGTAAAGAGCCCAGCGCTGGAGGCAGTGTGCAGCCCTGTCGGGAAGTGACGTTGATGGATGAAACTAGGAAACAAGTGGTTTGTGATCTGTAACAAGATGAAATTTGGATCCATAGAGAAAAACACCAAACTTATGAAGAGCATAAATAATGGCCAAAGCTTCTTTTTCAATTTGAGAATACTTTTGTTGGGCATCTGTGAGTGTTTTGGAGGCATAAACAATGGGTTGTTTAGAACCGTCAGAAAAACGGTGCGCAAGGGCTGCACCGACCCCGTATTGAGAGGTGTCCGTGGCAAGAACAAGATGTTGGCCATGTCGATAAGTAGCCAGGCATGGGGCCTGTTTCAGCATAGTCTTCAATTTCTGGAAAGCCGCATCGCATGACGCGGACCAGTGAAAAGGCATGTTTTTATGCAACAGGCGATGCAACAGCTAAGCCACCGAAGCAGCAGATGGTAAAAACTTGTGATAGTATGCTATTTTCCCCAAGAAGGCCTGCAGTTCCTTAACAGATGTTAAGGGCGAGGAAGGGCATCGATCGCAGCGACAGGTTGCTGAAGCGGACGAATACCATCCCGACAGAGTTGAAACCCCAAGTACATGATAGATGCCTGAAAAAATTTTGATTTCTGAAGATTACACCTAAGACCGGCAGTCTGTAAGACATGAAAAAGTGTGTGGAGATTTTGAAGATGTTCGTCAGTGGTGGAACCAGTGACGACAATGTCCTCCTGGTAATTTATTCACCCAGGGACAGTGAGCAATAATTGTTTCAATAATCGCTGAAAGAGAGCAGGGGTGCTGGCAAGCCCAATGGCAATCATTGGTATTGATAGAGGCCGAAAGGCGTGTTAAGGACCAGAAACTGCCGGGAAGCAGCGTCAAGAGGAAGTTGATGATAAGCTTCTGACGGGTCAAGTTTAGAAAAATACTGGCCTCCAGCAAGTTTAGTGAACAATTCATCAGGTCGAGGCATAGGGTAAGTGTCGATAAGGCATTGAGCATTTACAGTGGCTTTGAAATCGCCACAGAGACAAATATCACCATTTGGCTTAGCAACGACAATGACAGGAGAGGACCACTCACTGGAAGTGACAGGAAGCAAGAACCCTGAAGCAGTGAGACGATCCAGCTCCCGTTTGACCTGATCACGAAGGGCCACAGGAATGGGCCGAGCCCGCAAAAACTTAGGCCGAGCAGTGGGTTTGAGCGTGATATGAGCTTCAAAGTCATTTGCACGGCCTAACCCAGGAGAAAAAAGGGATGAAAATGTCGTCGACAAGGAATCCAATTGAGCATAAGGAATAGCATCAGAGACGCTATTGACAGAGTCATCTATGGAGAACCCAAAAACGCGAAAGGCATCGAAACCAAAAAGATTCTCTGTGTTACTATGGTCTACCACAAATATGGTAAGAGTGTGAACGACAGATTTGTAAGATACCTCAGCATCAAATTGTCCCAAGAGAGAAATCTTCTGTTTATTGTAAGTCCGTAATTGCCTAGTGACAGGTGACAGGATTGGAGAACCCAACTGAAGATACATCTGAGAATTGATGATAGTGGCAGCAGAACCAGTGTCCACCTGCATGCGAACATCTCGACCAAGTATTAGGACAGTGAGGAATAACTTCCCTGAAAGGGAAGAAGTGCAATTGACAGACAACACAGAATCAGAATCAGCATCATGTTCATGAACATCATGTATGCGGTCAGATTTGCAAATGGATGACACATGACCCTTTTTTTTTTTGCATTTGTGACACACGGCCCACTGTTGTGGACAATCTTCTCATGAATGTTTCGTAAAACACCGCGGACATGAAGGAAGTTGCCGCGGGTTTTGCTGCAGTTTCTGAGAGGTTTGTTTACGGTTAGGCCGAGGCTGCGATTGGGAGCGTACTGCGACCATGCCGGCTGGCGGGGACACACCACACGCTTCGTCAACATCGCACAGAGGTTGTATTTCCCCGACGTCGCCCCATGCCTCTATTTGCACTCCAGCGGTGTGAGAAATTTCAAAAGACTGAGCGATGGATAGGAATTCATGTAGAGTCGGATTTGCCAACTGAAGGGAATGTTGCCTAACTTCTTTGTCGGGCGCCGATTGGATAATAGCATCCCATACCATGGAATCGGCGTAGGATTCTTTGTGAACTTCAGTAACAAGTTGACACTTTTTACTGAGGCAGTGAAGTTCAGCAGCCCAAGTGTGATAGGATTGATTCGGTTGTTTTTGACAACGATAAAAGGCAACACGAGAGGCTACCACATGCGTTTGCTTTTGAAAATAGATGGACAGAAGTGAGCACATTTCAGCAAAGGACAAAGATGCAGGATCTTTCAAAGGAGCCAATTGTTACAACAACCGATACATTTGAGGTGAAATCCATGAAAGGAACAGAGACTTACATGTTTGTTCGTCCGTGACATGAAATGCCAAGAAGTGCTGTCGAAGACGTTTTTTATAATCAGACCAGTCTTCAGCCGTCTCGTCGTAAGGAGGAAAAGTAGGTAGAGAGAACAACGAAATCACGAATCGCATTTGTGAGAAGCGTTTGCTGTTCTATGAGACCTTGCAATAGTTGCTCTAAAGTAGCCATGGAAACATGTGGGTCAACAATGGAAAAGAAAAATCACTACCTTGTCACCAATTGTAATAACTTCAAGTTGAACAAATATATTTCAAGCAAGACGCAATACATGAAAGTCAAAAATCAAGTAAACAGAGTAAGATGTGTACACTTTAACAGTCAAATCATAACTGAGTCCAAGTCTAGCGGCCGCTGGCTGGCTGGCCGCTTAGGTGGCGCTGCTGCTGCATGGCTGGCAGACAGTGCCGCATGTAGAGGACGCGCGTAACTGCGCAGCAGCACTTTGAAAGATTGGCAAGTCACAACAATTAATAGTAGTGAAAAACAGTTAAACCTCATTCATTTGCCCCAGATACTGCTTGGCGTCCCATATTTTGTCCTTTTTTGTACTATGAGGTATACCTTTGTAAAAACATAAAGCAGCCACTAGATGGTAGTATTGAGATCTGATATCAGTATTGTTTTAAAATTAGTCATTTGATTATTGTAAAATCAGTGGCAACTCTGAAATTGGCCAAGTAGTTTGCTTACATCTAGTGTTTGAAGGAGAGCGTTGTGAAAATGGAAATTTCATGTGCAGGTTTGTATTGAATGACTTTTGTTAAGGCCTAACTTAGCAAAAATACAGCAAATCACTTCAGTCGACTTTTGGTAACCAATCACCTTCACAAAAGACTGTTTACAACTGGAATTGGATTGCAGAATTTCATCATGGTCAGGTTCTGTTAGTCATAAATTTCGAGAATGTTCATCAAAATAGGTTGTAATTCCAATACAAACTGATGCTGTGCTTAAGATGATCAAAGAGTATTAGTAGATGCCTTATTGTGAGACACAGGCATCCTTAGGCATATCAGATGCTGCAGTACCTTCAATTTCGCATGAACATTTAACTGTGAAAAAGATCTGCTACCGATCCATTATGAAGAGGCAGCTAGATAATTCTGTCTCCGCACTCTTTGCCACACCAAGTGAATAGCATAGTAGATTTTCCATCTGAGCATTAGCAGACTGTTGAGAGATTGATGTGCATTTCTTCTTGTCCTTGTGGATTTATAATGATAGCAGCACACAGATTGTTTTTGTGCACATCACAGTGATTGTGGTGTGCTTCTCGATCTTGTGCCAGTTTGTAGTTTCTGAATCTGGGTCATTAGTTCTGAAAGCTGTCTTTCCAGATGGGAAAGTGTGTCATCTTGAGATGGAGATGACACAGTTTCTATGCTATATATGAACTGACTGGATGTCATAATTTCTACAATTTTGTCAGCTGTTCTAGCCATTGCTTCAAGATTTACGTCTTGACTAGATGCTAGTACAGAACATGCATTGGTTGGTAGCTATTTAAGAAATATAGTTCTTAAAAATCACTGGTTACTCATGTTTCAGCAAGATAATGCATCTCTCTGAGCAAAGTAGATTGCTTTTTGCCTCCTAGTTCTACTTCGGTTATCAATTTTTTGACTTTGTGTGGCTGATTGTTCAAATTCTGTGGCAAGACATGGTTTTAAGTTTGTATTTGGGGAAGTTGATTATGTTATAGACATGAAATCTGAAATCAGCTCAGCAACTTCACTATCAAGCAATTTTGAACCTTGATGAAACTTTATCACTTTCTTGCTGCTATTTGTGGTAATAAATTGGGAATCCACTTACAAAAAACATATCTTTCCGTCTTTTCCCCAGAAAGCTGGTATTTTCACTGTCACACATAATATTTCTATACCCTTGTTGTATGATGGTAAGTTTTCCATGAAAAAACATATTTTAACTGCACAGTAAAATTGAAATAATAATTGGAGTGATTCTTGTGTGCTCACAATCATGTTGGAGTCACTGGTTATGGGTTCTAGTAAAAATAATTATTTATGTAGCACCACACACAGGAAACTACCATGAATGCACTAAACATTTTTTAATACCAGTTGCAGTGGAAATGATAAACAGAAAACCGATTACTTCAGTGTGTACCCTTAATTTGTACAGAGTTAACATTCTAGTGTGTCCATTACAGCCACTAACCAAACCTTAAAAACAGGAACAAGGAAATGGAAATTCATGAGAGAAGATTAATCTTAGATATTTTCATTCAAATGGGATTTATTTTATTTTGTGTATGGCAGTACAGCGACAATATTTTATATAAGTACAACAATATGTAAACGAAATGTATAAAACAAAACAATGTGTAAATAGTACATGCGTAAAAAAAAAAAAACAATAGGACAAAAGGATAAAGTACAAACACTCAAGACAAAATAACTACACGTTAAAAGCTTGGCAAGCCTGACTAGAAACTCATTCATATATTTAAAGCTCGATATTTAGATTTCACAGCCAATCCAAAGCAGAGGGTTTCACATATATAACCTCAGAGACAGGTCCAGCGTATCTTCTTAAGGGGCATTCCTCAATAATATGGCGGACGTTCTGTTCTGGTGCTCCACAGTCACAGGCTGGTGAGTCACATAGACCCCACTTGTACTCATAAGCATTGCACCTTGCACGGCCCGTTCTGATACGGTTTAATTTAGTCCAGGTACATCTCTTCAGGTCAAAGCCCGGTAATTCCAGAGTAGGATCTTGAATACCGTGTTTATTAATTCCAGAGTCATTCCAAAAGTGCCGCCATTGCTCCTTGATGTCAGGTTGATGTTCTTGTGTATTAACCCATATAGGCTTCCGTTACTTCAAGCGGGTCGATGGTATTTCGTTCAAAACATCATGGGTTGGTAGATTCTGTGGGTAATCTGAGTCATGAAATTTTGACCACTCTCTTGCTGCTGCTTCTTGCCTTGTCAATTGTGTAGGTGGGATATTGCTTAGAGTATGCAGCCAAGGGACTGGGGTGGATTTAATATTACCCGTTATTATCCTCATACACTCCTTCAACTGGATGTCAATTTTCTGAGTATGAGTGCTCGAATACCAGACAGCAGAGCAATATTCGGCAACAGGATATACCAGGGCTATTGTGGCAGTACGTAAGGTGGATGCTTGAGCTCCCCAAGTCGAGCCAGCCAATTTTCTCAGGACGTTGTTGTGAATCTTTAGCTTTTGGCTTACATTTTCTAGATGTTTTTTGTAAGTCAGGGAGCGGTCTAGTGTTATGTCAAGGTATTTGGGGTTGAAGTTGTGTTTGACTCTTTGTTCACAGAAGTTCACATTCAGTTCCTGGTGGGCCATTTTATTGTTCAAGTGGAAAACACACACCTCAGTCTTGGTTGGATTAGGGCAAAGTCACCATTTTTTATAATAGGAATTCAAGGACTCCAGATCTTCTGTGAGTACATTCGCTCCTTCCCCAATTGTTTTAGATTTTTACAACTAGTGCCAAATCATCGGTGTAGCAAAGTTTCCTGTTGACTGTATTTGGCAAGTCGCTAATATACAAATTAAAAAGGGTTGGGGCCAACACTGATCCTTGAGGGAGGCCATTTTTTATTTTATACGATCTGCTGGTGTTGTGGCCAATGCTCACTTTGAAAGACCTGTTCGTCAGCATGTTGTTCATTAAGGTTGCCAGTTTTAAACTAGGTATGTGTCTCTTGAACTTAAGATAAGACCCTGGAGCCACAGAGTGTCGTATGCCGATGACTGCACTTGACTTCATCCTGTTCTGGAATCCGCTTTCTATATATGATGTTAGTGCTAAAATTTGTTCGCAACAGCTGTGCTTGTTTCTGAAACCTGCCTGATATGGAGGGGCTATTCCATCCACAATGTCCTGAATTCTATTAAGTATTAGGCGTTCCAACAACTTAAAGCATATACTAAAGAGGGCGATGGGGCGGTAGCTAGTTGGATCTTCTGGTAGCTTTCCAGGTTTAAGGATTGCTAGCATGTGGGCTATTTTAAATTGTGGTGGGACTATTCCAGTGTTTAAAATGTTGGTGTAAAAGTTTCTTAGCCACGCTTTTCCATTAGGTCCGAGGTGTCTTATAAATTCTGGGAATGTACCGTAAAACCCCACAGCTTAGCTTATTTTTAAGGTTTTTATTGCACCCTTGATTTCCTCTTCGCTAAATGGTGATGAAAGCAATGTATCGTCATTCAGAGTTTTATCAAGTTCTTGTAGTTTCTTAGTTTCTGCTTCAGTTGTTGGATCAAGAGGGGTTTTCTCAGTATGCATCTTTACGTGCAATGCCATCTCTGACATCTCTGACGGTTTTATTTTAGGTTCCTGGTGGCATGCTGGAGAGGAGTTACCAAGTTTCCTCAATAATGACCAGGCTTTTCTGCTGGAATGTGTAAAATTCAGCTGGGACGTGAGTTCCTGCCACTTTTGTTTTCTGTGTGTGTTTAGTCCCTCTAATATTTGTCCACCAATTTCAGGGTTTCCTGTTTCTTGGTATTTATCATAAAGTTTGTTAATATTATTGTCCCAGCAAGGAATATACTGTTGTCTAACTCCGTGTGGTATATTCCTTTTGGCTGCAGCGATGATGACTCCAGTGAATTGTTTATAGTTTTCGTGCTTTGGGGTAATCCAGTGCAAATTTTGATCAACTTCTTGAGCATATTTTGCCCAATTAGCTTTCTTAAAGTTCCATTGCGTTTTATTGATAGATTTTACTACTGGGATTTGGAGGCCTATGTTAAGTATGGTGGGACGATGTTGGCTCTTTGGAAAGTGTTTCAGGACTCTTTTTGTATGGTATAATGGGACCCTATCTGATCAGTGGACACAATGCAGAGATCAGGATTGGTATCTGTTTGCCATCTGGCCAATTGGAATGTCTTAGGGTCCTTGGCATCATATATCATGTACATGTTACATGTCATGTGCTTCAATCCACTCAGACAGAGCTTCTCCGTTTTCGTCGATGTTGCCATACCCCCAGAGAGTGTGACGGCTATTAAAATTCCCCACATACATGCAGGGGTTGGGCAGTGCTGGTAAAGCTGGTGTTGGCCATTTACTTTGTGTGGGCTTATAAATGGCTGCTATGGTCATTCCATTAAGTTCAATAGCAGTTATTTCTATGTCATTAATTTCTTGTCATATCACTTCTTTGTACCCAGCAATGTTGTTACCAGGATACAGAGCGGATCCATGAATGTGCAATGGCAGTGCTGTGACCATCCTGCAGCCTTGAATGGTGCATGCTGTTATACGCTCCTGCACTTGATGAGTTTCTTGGAGTGCTATGATATCGATTTTATGATCATTAGCCAGCTTGCTTATGTAGTCATATTTATCCCATGTCAGGCCTTCTACATAAATATCTTTAGTCTGTTGGCTCTCAGAAGAGCCTTTCTCGATGATAGCATCCTTCTCTTTCTTGTTTTGTCACTTTATGTGGCCGTGAGAGATCATTGATCTAGTTCGGCCGCCATTTGTGTAGACTTTCTGCTGTCCTGCTATCGCAGTCCGTTGCCCGGGGTGCACCATCTTGGAGGTTGTCTACACGTTGCACCCCATTCAAGTGGGAAATTAGGTAGCAGACAACTGTTTGTGTTCTATTATAAATCAAAACTGACAGAAATTGTTTGTTTACAGAGCACTTCCATAAAATTGCTGTATGTTCTTTGGATAACTGGATGTGTCATGACCATCTATTTAGATGACTGGAGAACAGTTACTGCTGAATGAAACACAACAAATTAATTGCCACAAGTCATTGATGAAACTAGGAAAAACAACAGAAGTTTATAGCATTTTTCAACAGTAATAATTAAAACTAAACTCTACCTGAACAGGCCATGATGGCCCAATGGTACTGACTGGCCGCCGTGTCAACCTCAGCTCACAGGCATCATCGGATGCAGATGTGGGGAGCATATGGTCAGCACACCACTCTCCCAGCTGTATGTCAGTTTATGAGACTGGAGCCACTACTTCTCAATCAAGTAGCTCCTCAGTTTGCCTCACAAGGGCTGAGTGCGCCCCACTTGCCAACAACACTCGGCAGACTGGATGGTCACCCATCCAAGAACAGTAATAATTGGTAGCATTCCACTGCTTTCTGTCCTATGCATACACAACTACTGAAAGAAGCCAACAATTTTAATGTAAGACAAAGACCCACTGTCCAATGTGTTTTCAGTTTATGAATGTCACGAATGTGTTGTAGATTTTATAGTGTTTTAGCCTCATGAGCCAAGTTCCACAACCTGATGTGAGAGTATTGTCTCCCAAAACACTTTAAAAGAAGAAAGTTGAGCTGTGTGAAGGACAGAAAATGGTTGATGTTACCAGTTATTACTGTTAAAATATAACAACCACTACCTCACACATTTAGAATGGATAATATTAAAGTTGTGCCTTTCTTCTCATGGCAGTAGCATCTGCCACACAGCATGTCAAACAGTCCAAGTATTTGATGAATAGAAACATTGAATTAAAATCTCATTGCATATATTCACCTGATTTATATTTACATCTATAAAATGCAAGTCACATTATGGTGATACCACTATCCCCCCCCCCCCCCCCTTTTCTTATTACATTTGTGAATGGTGCATCAGAAGAATGATGTTGGGGCAACCTTAGTATGAGCTCTGCTTTCTCTGATTTTCTAGTTGTGGTTATTCTGCAATATGTATGTGCCAGGAAGAAATATGATGCCACACTCTTCCCAGAAAGTACACTTGGGATTTCAGTAGTAAACCTCTTAATGGTGCACAGAGCCTCTCTTGTAGCATCTGCCACTATAGTTTGTTAAGCATCTTTGTAAAGCTCTTATGCTGACTAAACAATGCTGTGATAAACTCACTGCTCTTTGTTGGAGCCTCTCTCTATCTTCTATTAGTCCTGTCTAGTAAGAGTCCCAGAATGATGAGCAGTACTAAAGAACTGCTCAGATGAGCATATTTTTTTTTAATGAATGAATTACATTTCTGTATGTTTCCTCAGAGAAATACAGTCTGACATCTGATTTTCATACAGTAAGTTTTATGTGGTCATTCTACATTGCATGGCTCCATAGGTTACTCATAGATATTTTGCATTATTTATGGTTTTCAGTGATTTGTTGCCAGTAGGGTAGTCAAAAAATTTGCAAGTATACTTCTTGAGTTTGCCGCCAGATCGTATTGCGTAAATTTCACAAAATTTGATCAGTGCAACTACTCTACATCTTCAGATGCTGTCACTGTTGCAAGGCCCAACTGATGATAATCGCATGGTGGGATTGACATTTATCAGGCCGGGAGCAGGCAATATGCATGTGCGGGAAGATGCTCGCAGTTGGAGGAAAGCGGCACTCCTACTGCGAGCCGCAGAAAGGCCTTCCATGTGTGCACTGTGGGCAATGACTGTGTTCCAGGATGCTCCTGTGGTTAAAAGTTATACTGAATCTCAGTAGTACATTGGGTCGCATGTTGAATTGGAAGTTCGTGTTTTCCCTGTTTTGATTTAATGGCAGCCAGTGCTGGATTCCAGGGAGCGCTTAGTTGAAAACCTGCATACCTGTTGATAATATTGCCCGCTGTATGAATATATATGGGCTCCTTAACAACACAGTCCCAGAAAGATGACGCCGGGGATAAATTTCAGTCTTTTCGTAAAACATACAGTGCCCCATGTTCACGCAATGTTCTACTACTGCTGATCTATCAGGTTGTCCAGGCATGTATGTCCACGGTGTTTGACACAATGTTCTTGCATGGTTCAGCATGTCTCCCCAATATACGATTTTCCACATTGGCATGGGATCATATACACACCACGTTTCCTAAGGCCAACATTGCCTTTGACCAAGCATGAAAAATTCCTCAATTTTGCTGCTGGCTGAAAAAAAAAAAAAATTTAATGCCTTGCCATTTGAGGATTCTTTCTATTCTGCCGGCTGCTGTGGCCGAGTGGTTCTAGGCGCTTCAGTCTGGAACCGCACTGCTGCTACAGTTGCAGGTTCGAATCCTGGCTCAGGCATGGATTTGTGTATGTCCTTAGGTTAGTTAGGTTTAAGTAGTTCTAAGTCTAGGGGACTGATAACCTCAGATGTTAAGTCCCATAGTGCTTGGAGCCATTTGAACTTTCTATTCTTGAAAACATGCCACCAAAATAGGGCAAGAATGCTCTTTCAGTGAGTGCCTCCTCATCTTCATTTACATTCCTGCTTCGAATTTTCTTAGAATGGAATCCGTGGTGTATCTATCTATTGGATTAGCCATTCTGTTGGAATACCGTTCTTAGGTGTTATAGTACACCAAGTAGACTGTTGGTGTCTGAGACCAGATGTGCGCTGTGTGCCAAAGAGCATTGCGCAGAATGGTGACACCTTGTGGCCTGCAAATCCTGAAAATATAGCTCCCTATGAGTTGATTTGTGATAGATGCTGTGTCCCAGTGTGCTATCGGCTTTTCTTGTGACTATGACAACCGGGGATGGTAAAATGCCATCCTTTTCCACTTCCGTTGTGAACTGTATGTAGGGATGGAGCGAGTTCAGATGCCAGAGAAACACAGGTAATGCGTGTATTACATGGGACCACACCACAAATGTATCATGTTCATACCGCCAGAAGCAGGAAGGTTTGAGACTTGTTGACTGCAATGCTTTTTCTTCAAAGTCTTCCATAATGTAGTTGGCCACCATGGGAGATAGAGGACTTCCCATGGCAACACTGTCCACTTGTTCGAAAATATTGTTCAAAATACTGATCATTGAATAAGAAATAAGTTGAGATAAGCACATGTTTAACAATACCACAATGTCTTTCTCAAACTGTCTGCTGATAAGATCTAATGAGTCCTGCAGAGGTACTTTCATAAATAAAGATACAATATCAAAGCTAACCAAAAGATCCGACAGTTGTAGCTTAAGTTGTGTTCAGGCATCCTATGAAGTTCTCTGAATTCCGGATATGGTGATCACACTTGATTATGAGATGTCTCAACAGTGTAGTAAATGTCTGTCCAGAAAATAGGTAGGAGCTCCAATGTAGCTCACTATTGTGCAAGGAATCCCATCGTCATGTATCTTGGGTAGGCTGTACAGTCTTGGGAGAACTACAACCTGTTGGCATAGTCTGTTAATCACTTTTGAAGGAAAAGAACTCTTCTTGAGAAGATATAATGCTTTTCTCTGGATCTTGCCAGTCAGATCCTCTCTTAGCATGCAATAGGCAGGATCGTCAAGCTGCACCTCCATCTTGCTGTTGCATTCGCCTCGTGAGAGAAGGACAGTGGCGTTCCCCTTATTGGCAAGTAAAATACGAGGTATTTGTCTACTCTTAAAGTCTTGCAGAGCCTTCCTTTCTGCTGAGCTGATGTTTAACTTTCTTGGTGGGGCTCGTGTTAAAGTTCAGCAGTTGTTCGTGGTGTTGGTGCAGAGTCCAAACCTTTCTCGAGTACTGTAACAGCTGCATCATCCAGGATTCTGTCCATGAAATTAAACATGGTGCATTGATGTGGTGCATTCCCTTCTTGCAGTTGGGCATTCAGGTGAGTATACTTTGATATTTGGCAAACCTTGGCTTGTTGTTTTGACCAGTCGGCTAGCGCTATCTACTCAGTCCCAGAATACAGCTGAGAGATTCAAAGATATCTTCAGATGCAATGATAGTAACTTTGTGCACACCATGTGCAGTTCCCGTCTTGTATAACATACCCTCGAAAAGAGGAACGCCACCATTCTTCTCTCACAAGGTGCTGCTCGACAATCTTGCCTATCACAGGCTAAGAGATGATCCGACTGGCATGATCCAGAGAAAAACATTAGATCTTTTCAAGAAGAGTTCTATTCAATCTAAAGTGATTAAGAGCTATAACAACAGGCTACAGTTCTCCCAAGACTGTATGTCGTACCCAAGATGTATAAGGATGGGACTCCTATTCGCCCAATAGTGAGCAACATTGGAGCTCCTACCTATTTTCTGGACAAACATCTTACTACATGTGTAGATATATGGTGAAAGACCCTTCAGATCGGGTAAAGTTAAAATTTATTAAAAAAAGAAAAATAAAGAAATGAAACAGCGATTGACCGTAAGCATTGGCAAAGACATTAATTATGAATGCACGGTAAGGCAGGGGGTGAAGACATTCATTTTTCTTTGTACATGATTTTGTTTCACACTCTTGTACATAGAAGGATGGTTAAAATGTATACCTCGAAGTATGAAATATTATGAGTGTTATGTATTATATGTGAGTCTGAGTAAGAGAAGACTTAATGAAGTCGGCTGCCTGCATCTACAATTGAAATGTGAGAGAGGGAGTCCAAACAGCCTAAATTTGTACTTGCAGAACATTCCTGATAATGCAATTGTACTATACTTTAAATTTCTTTCCATTTATTTTGTATGTAGTATAATACGTATGCTGTTGGGACCTCTCACAGGCAAGTGTGATCACCATATCCGGAATTCAAAGGACTGCATAAGATGCCCGAAGACACTTAAGCTACAACTGTTGGACTGTTTAGTTAGCTTTGGCGTTGTACCTTTACTTGTTAAAGTACCTCAGCAGGACTCATTAGTACTGTTGGATTGTTTAGTTAGCTTTGGCGTTGTACCTTTACTTGTTAAAGTACCTCAGCAGGACTCATTAGTGCCTATCAGCAGCCAGTCTGCCCCGGTAGCTGAGTGGTCAGCGTGGTAGACTGTCAATCCTAAGGGCCCGGGTTCGATTCCCGGCTGGGTCGGAAATTTTCTCCACTCAGGGACTGGGTGTTGTGTTAATCATCATCATTTCATCCCCATCAATGCACAGGTCACTCAAGTGGCGTCAAATCGAAAGACCTGCACCAGGCGAACGGTCTACCCGACGGGAGGCCCTAGCTGCACGACATTTCCATTTTATCAGCAGCCAGTTTGAGAAAGATATTGTGGCATTTTTTAAACATGTGCTTACCCCAACTTATTCAATAACCAGTATATAGAGCAAGTGGATGGTGTCGCCATGGGAAGTACTCTTGTCTCCCATGGTGGTCAACTATTTTATGAAAGACTTTGAGGAAAAAGCACTGCAGTTGGCAAGTCTCAAACCCTCCTATGTCTGGCGGTATGTAGACAATACATTTGTGGTGTGGCCCCATGGAATAGACAAATTACCTGTGTTTCACTGGCATCTGAACTTGCTCCATCTCAATATACAGTTCACGATGAAAGTGGAAAAGGATGGCATTTTACCGTTCCCGGATGTCAGTCAAAAGAAAAGCCAATGGTACATTGGGACTAGTGCCTGTCACAAATCAACTCATACGGAGCTATATTTGCAGGCCACAAGTTGTCATTACCCTGTGCAACGTGGTACTGTCTTACGCTCTTTGGTGCATAGAGCACATGTGCTCTCAGATGCTGACAGTCTACCTGATGAGCTATAATACCTAAGAATGGTATTCCAACAGAATGGCTATTCCAATAGACAAAACGCCAAGAATACCATTCTAAGCAAATTCAAAGCAGGGATGTAAATGAAGAGGTGGAAGTGTTCTTGCCCTATTTTGGCAGCTTGTATTCAAGAACGGAAAGAATCTCAAAAGGCATGACACCAATTTTGTTTTTAGGCCACCAGCAAAATTGAGGAATTTATTATTCTCGGTCAAAGACGATCTAGACCTTAGGAAATGTGGTGTGTATAAGATCCCATGCCAATGTGGAAAATCTTCTATTGGGCAGACATGCAAAACCATGCAAGAATATTGCATTGAACACCATCATCATACAAGCTGGGGCAACCCGATAAAGCAGTGGTAGCAGAGCATTTCTTAAACACAGGGCATCATATGTTTTACGAAAAGACCGAAATTTTATCCCCAGCTCATCTTTCTGGTACTGTGTTGTTAAGGAGGCCATACATGTTCGTACACCAGACAATCTTATCAACAGGTATTCAAGTTTTCAGCTAAGTGCCACTTGGACTCCAGCACTGGCTGCCATTAAATAAAAAAAAATGGTTCAAATGGCTCTGAGCACTATGGGACTCAACTGCTGAGGTCATTAGTCCCCTAGAACTTAGAACCAGTTAAACCTAACTAACCTAAGGACATCACAAACATCCATGCCCGAGGCAGGATTCGAACCTGCGACCGTAGCGGTCTTGCGGTTCCAGACTGCAGCGCCTTTAACCGCACGGCCACTTCGGCCGGCCATTAAATCAAAACAGGGAAAACAAAAATTTCTGACTCATCACAGGACTTAAAGCACTGCTGAGCTTTAATTCAGCTTTTAACACAGGAGCATCCAGAAGCACATCATTGCCCACATCGCATGCATGGAAGGCCTTTCTGCGGCTCCCAGCAGGAGTGCCACTTTCCTCCAACTGCAAGTGTCTGCCTACGCACATGTGTAGCCTGTCCAGCCTGATAAATTTCAATGCTGCCGCATTATTATCATCAGTTGTGCCTTGCAGCAGTGACAGCAGCAACTGCCACCACCTGAAGGTGTCAAGCAGTTGCGTCAATGAAATATTGTGCAGTATACAATCTGGTGGCAAACCCGAGAATTGTATTTGCTACAGATCCATCAGGAAAGCATGAAGAGTCACAGTAGTGGATTTCTTCATATAGTTACATGCAGTACATTACATTTGCTTACATTTCTGCACCTATCATCAATCCCCGGAAGGCTACCTGCTATTTACTCCAGTTTTCTGACATTACTTATATAATTTTTTAAAGCTGTCAGAGTGAAGTACATAAATTTTAATGACGAATATTTAGAGAAGTAATAAAATTGTTTTTCTTTCATTGTTTGGATAAAAGTTACAAGGTGAGTCTTGTATAATGCCCTGTTTTGGTACCTTAAGCCAATTTTTATAATGCTTATCACTGTAGAGCTCATGTACGGTGATAAGCAGTTGATCTGCTGTCAGGAAGTGTGATCACATTGTAACACCTTGCAAAACTGGCAAGTGTTGTCACAGCGTGCCCTTTGTTCAGTTCAAATTGTTCATCTGAAGACTCAGTGTGTAATATTTTCCCTTAAGGCTGACTTACATTTGCAGAAATATTATTGTGATTCCTTACATACTGCCCAATTAAAACACGGTTATGAGAAAGGATACTCTGAAGAATATAACTTGGCTCACCTATAATGTGCAAGTGAGTTTCGATACATTTTTGGTTATAATTGGAACTATCTGGCCTCTAGTGTTATTCCTAAATACTTAAATGTTATCTCTTTCCTAGTAAGTTGAACACATACGTTGAACTTAAGTTGACTTCTTATTACTGAGATACATAGCAAAGCAAGTGGCCCTTTCTTGGGTAATCTCCAGATGTTTCTTATTATCTTATTATTATGCAGTCAACAAGTTCTGGTATAAGACTAATTCTAAGTGGTTATTAATGTCAGTTTGCTCTGCTGACTCAAGGTCATCTACATATGCATATTTTCTTAAGTGAAGAAATATTTGAAAAAAGAATTCAAAAAATTGTAAAAATAGTATGAGTCTAGTGGCAGTATTGTATTTTGACATATTGTCACCCTCCTAGTCTGATACACAACAGAATAAACAGTCTGCTAGATTTTCAAGTATTCCACTTACTGATACTTTTTTATTGAAAACTGAGAAAGTAACTACATTTTGAAGTTACTTAATACATATAATGAATTTTTCTTCACCCAGCAAAAACTGATGTATAGTTATAGATTATATCACTAGAAGTCGTCAGATAGAATGATTACCTTGGTGTAAAACAACAGTAATTGGAGTACAGTGGTATGAAAAAGTTGGTATCCTATGCTGAACTCCAATGATTGACACCACATCCCTCTCCTCCTTCCAAGAGAGTGAAAGGCAAGAGAAGAGGCACAAGGTTCCAAAGAAAGATGATCCTCTCTGATGTGTCACTTACGATAGACGCACTCTCTGGAAAGAAAGTAGCCAAACAATCTAGAAATGATATCCACAGATTACTTTAACACTGACAAAATGGAAAAGGATAAAGTGCACATATTAATTTCCTACCCTACAGTTAACTACCATCACACTGAAGTCTCTCCTCTGTTTCTTATTTCTGTATGGTTCAACTACTAACAGTTGTTTTGTGATGTACAGTTCATGTTGTAACACTTTTCTCGTTCCACAACTTTTTTTGTGTCATCAGTGAGTTGTAACTGGGAAAAACTGAGGGATTGGTCTTAAAATAAGTAAATATTTCTTCTTTGTCTCTTTAAGGGCAAATTCTCTAGAGGTCGTGGACGTGGCTCAGATGGCCCTCATCAACATGCCTACGAGATGTGGAAATCTGAAAGATATCAGATAGACCAAGAACGCATAAACAGACAGAAGACTGCAGGAGGAGAATGGAAGAGAGAATGGGACAAGGAAAAGGTGTCTGAAGAGTGAGTACATTTCTGTCATTATCAGAATGTTGATTAAAAATTGTTTTCGGATCATGTGTGATAGAAAATGGTTTCACTGTTTTTGTTATTGTTATAAAGAGAAATGAGTCTTCATGTTTGCATAAATATTGGGAATCCCAGATTTAATTTCATACTTGATATTTCTGCTTTGGTGTGCATTTGATTCTGTTGTTGATAATGAGACTGAAGAATGACATCAAATGAAGTAAAGAGAAGATAAACCATTGCCAATAGAGAATGAACATTTTCTTTTCTGGAAATGGAAGGGAAATTACTTGGATTCCAAAAAAGTAAACTGAAGATTGAAGTACGCAGATTTGGGTAAACCTAGGCGAACTGTAAATATAAGGTATTAAAAAACCTAATAACTTTAGCAATCTTTGTACGAGATTGGTATTTGATTGGAGGTACCAACTTTTTCCTGACAGTACTCTTCCTACTGTGTCATTTGAATATGCGTCTTGCTCTGATCTGCAACTGCAACCGCTCATTGGTACCTTTCCATAGTCGCTAACAATCATCAGACACTGGTCAAGTTAGTTTCATAATTTTTGCCCGAGATTGCTGGTGTTGGAGGGTGAGCTATGAAGTTTCCTAGGAATGAGAGGAATTAACAGTAAGTTAATACTGGAGTTGGTCCACAACACTTATTTTGGCTTATTAATTGGTAGAATAAGGCTTGCAAAGGACAGTTCATCTACATTGAGTCTTCATCTGAGACCTGATATTAACTCAACTTTCTCCTAATTAGCTCTTCTGTAGTATGTGAATCCATTTTATTTTGATTATTTCCAGTGGTGCTTGGATGAAAAAAAGAATGCAGAGGTTTTTTTAGTTGTTTTTTGTGTAATTGAGTCCCCCTTATTTATGGAGTTTTGTCCATTTTGGGAACGTATACTGAAAGAGCATTCACTTATTGTGTCTTTCAAGTGTAGTAATTTATACTAAGTTGCATTGTTTCAATTGTAGCATTATTCTACAGCTCTGTCCTTTTGGAACAATTAGTCTAAAAAGCCATTCTGTAAATTTAGGAAATAACTTAGATTTAATGGCAGTTGTTCGACTGAGATCAACACTTTGTTAAAATGCCTTTGAGTGCTTCACTCTTCAAGACATTTTAATATTCAACTGCTCCGTATTCAGTACTCTTAACGAATATTTTTGAATAAAAGTTTATAACATTTTTCAAAGGCAAAATTATAAATTCCACAACATCTTGTAAAAATCATAAGTTTTGGGTTATTTTTTACATTATCATTTTTGAGAGAGAGAGAGAGACAGAGAGAGAGAGAGGGGGGGGGGGGGGGGAGAGAGACTCTTTTTTTTTTTTGTAAATGAACCGTAAAATTAACGTAAGTTGCTGTTTGTTAAGTTCTCTGTTAATTTTACTGTAGTACTTCACTTTATTCTAGTACTGTAGTCACAGATAGCTGTATTTAGCATTATTCTAAATGTTATGAAATTGGTGTGCAATATTTTAGAAGCTATTAAATGTGATAATATATGACACGTGCTTTTTGTTATATTTGTTGCAGTGTTGACAATGACTGGCCACCTAGTGCAGGACAAGGGAGAATTCCCTACCGCCGTGATAAACACACATTGGAAAGCTGTAAGCACATTAGAAGCATTTCTGATTTTTAGCTTTCCTGTGCTGGCATGCTGTCTGTTATGGATTATACATAACACACTAAGGTAGAGCTTTTATTAATGGTTTAACTTTGAACCAAGAGGTACTTTTCAAGAGTAAGGGCGATTTATGTAAAAAAAACTGTGACAGAAGTGTTGCAGAATTTATTACTGTTATAAACATACATATTTCTATGGCATTTTCTACATTATTTTTGTCCTGTAAAATAGTCGTGTGATACGTGCAAGAGCTTTCACTACTTAACATACCGACTGCCAACTATGATTTATATCTTACTTGTAGCTGGTTCCACTAATGAATTCACTTATACAAAACATTTTTCTACATACAGCCAGGCATAAAACACATGATATACATGTAATGGGCATCAGAGACAGGTGTAGTAAATTATTCAGGTATGGCAGAACTAGTTTTATTTTCATACTGGAAATAAAGCAGCTTTTAAAGTGCAAACAAAGTTTCATATAAGCAATGTAGTTTTAAGACATGAAATGTAATCACTGTATTGCGTATGGTAATAAAAAGTCAAATTCTTTTTATTGATGATAAAGCTTGAAGCACTCTTCAACACAAAGAGCTGACTGCTCTTCTAAAGCCAGACAAGAACAGCATGAATTACAATGTTTCTTCAGTCAAACACACTCTCTGCCCGCACAACTTTGGTCGCTTCTTCCTTCTTGGTGACGGGTATGGCCTCTAAGTAATGAATGCTGCCTTCTATTCTAGTTGTCTTCTGGGTGATTGGAGTCTTATTCCTCATTAATATCTGAATAATTTTTTCTCTGTTAGATAGATGACTTTATCATTAGAAACAGGAAAAAGTTGTTTTATTTTATGACCAAATTCAGGGCGCTTTTTTTTTGGACAGATTTGTTAGCTTTGAAAAATTAGTTATTATTTTTGTCAGTTCTGTGTCACTTTTCCATCACACTCGGTGTTACTTTTCTGCCTTATTGACATTTTTTTGTCATATTCCATGTTATTTTTGCTAATTTCGGTGCTATTTTCCTCTAAACATTGACGTTCATCACATAGGAAATTAATTGTTAGTTTAAAATCGTATAGTTTTAACATTCCTTAGCTACCTACCAGTTATGAGTATTAGTAATCTGCTGTCCTCAGATTTATAACATTTTTCCATGGCAAAATTATGAATTCCACAATATCTTGTAAAAATCATCAGTTTTGGAATTCTTCCAATCCATATGTGGCATACAGCAAACCAGTGCTTAACAGTATTGCTTAAAAACAGTCTTGGTTGCAATTTCAGTTTTTTATTTTTCAACTACACATTTGGCCTTATTTAGGCATCTTGAGGTTGATCTTTTCTAGATGGACGTGAGTGGCTCCGAGACCTGCTGAGCCCCATCTTATTCTGTTACTCGCTCCTGTGAATGGGAATGCGTTGTGCGGGTCATGGAGTAACCCACATCCATCTAGAAAAGATCAACCTGAAGATGCCTAAGTAAGGCAAAATGCGTAGTTGAAAAATAAAAAACTAAAATTGCAACCAAGACTGTTTTTAACCAATACCATCAGTTTTGGGTTATTTATCACATTATTGTTTTTGTGATATTTTTGTGTCACTTCTTATGATTCATGAGATGATAAGCTGTAATCTTCGTTATTTAAAGGAGCATTATTAACCACTACTGCTTATATTGTAAGAGGAGGAGCAGTGGCATTTAAAGTAATCCCCATAATTATCAACGTGAGTATTTTAGAATTTATCACTCAGTTTTTTTCAGTTTTGATGGAAGCCTGTTGGTAACGAAATCTGGTGGACAGTCCACATCTTGCTGCTGTAAAATGCTCTAGGAAGTGTTACCCATGTGCATGTAATATTCCATTGAGTGTTCCCTTGATGAATGTTGCAGTTTATTCTGAATGATCAATGTTTCCAACAATAAATTCTGTGATGGAGTGTACATACAGAGATGACAAATTTAGGTTTCAGGCTAAATGAAGTTTGCAAACTGACACAACAGATCAGTTCGACCATCCTTTCCTGAGCTAAGAATATTTTTGGTGTGTGTACAGAGTTGCCCTAAAATATAACACCATACGGGATAATGAGAGTGAAAGTAAGCAAAGTAAACAAACTTAGTATTAGATACAGAGGGTATCACACTATATCTACTTCTACATCTAACTAGACTTCACAAACACTGTGTAGTGCATGGCCTCTGAGCCAGAATTCTACCAGTGCTATTGTGAAATACTCAAAAACTCCTCTCAAGGTGTGACTTGTGGCTAGGCACAGTGGTACCCAGTACTCTGAAAGAAGGGTTAGTAGTAGTTATCCAAAAAAACTGGCTGGAGCAGTCACGTATGTAAACCTCCAGCCTGTCACACTGCATAATGCAGGTTTCAAGATCTTTGTGCGAGCAGCTAACATTTCTATGAAATCACTTTTGGAGAAGATTTTAGGCAGCTAACAACATTGTTCTGTCCCTCATAGAAGTGTTGGTTTTGCTGTGTGGGGTCTAGAGGATGCAATACACTCTGCAGGCAGCAGTGGGAACCGAAGGAGCAACTGTGCTTTTAGTCTTTTTGAAGGCATTTGAATGTGTGAGATGTGAATTTTTAGTAGAAACGATGATGAGGATGGGATATGGAGATTGTATCACAACAATCCTCCATGGAATGGTATCAAATGCTTCCTCTTGCATTTTAATCAATGGCTGCCTCATAAAATTACTCTGCATCAGTTGATGTATCCACCAGCTATGCCCACTATCAGTGGCCCTATATGCCATAGCCATTTAACCATGACTGCATCTCACTGAAAGTAGAATTAGAGGATAAATGGTTCAGAGCACACGGATATGCCGCACAGAATACTGACAATGTACATATCTGTTGTGTTTTCCCAACAAGACTTGGCTTCCCAGGAAAATGTTCTTAAAATCTACATAAAGGCCACTGGCACTCAGATCAACAACAGGAGAAGCCCATACTTATACCTAGTGGGATCTTTGGTGAAACTCCTGAGTGACATGAGCTGAGCAACAAACCTTACACTGTTCTCTGGGCATCAAGTGGATGGCCACACCTGGCTGCTACATAGCTTAGAACTGGGTGGATCTTCTGAATCGCACCAGGGCCACATTGCACCTGCACCTGAAGCTGCTGCAAAACTTGCAAACACTGTATGCATGCTTTGCAAGCAAAATGTACTATGTGGCCCAAGTACTACTGCTCCCTGAAGCTTTGGCAGCAAATATTCAGCAGGCATTCAGGTGGTTTCTTCTTCATGATAGTATCTTTCAAGTACAGTTCATGGCACTCATCTTGTCTTCCTGGTGGAGCAAGCTTGATCTAATCAGCATTTGACACTAATACACAAGACTCTTCATAAACCAAATGATAAAATAAATACGTCAGAGCACGTGCCTTCTTCATTGTCTTTTAACGAGCACAAGACTAATGAGCCTAGTGCCACTAATACACCTAGAGACAATTCTTCCTGAATACCAGCACATCCAGAAACACTTTCTTGAATTTAGTTATTTATACAGTATATTTAGATAGCATATCAAACGCCTCACAGGTTCTTAATGGGTCAATATATAAAGTCATGACTAAGGCTGCATCTGAAAACCTGATTCTAATAAGGGAATCACAGATGAATTGGACAATACCATGGTGAAATATTCACCAGACATTATTGCCCTCACAGATTCACTCATGATGATATCCGATTGTCCGTCACAAAATTCTTACAAATGCAAACTGCACAAAATTCACCTCAGGGCAACAGCCACCTGCCACAAATGGAGAAATATTGACTCACTCGCACAGGAATTTGTTAGTGGAGCAATGCTGGATTTATGGTATTTTCTTAGTCACTGGCTAGCCATCATTGATATAATGAAAGCATGCTATCTGAATGAGGACTGATGTGGCCTGACAGCATGTAACTCCAATTACTACCTACATTCCAGAATGAGATTTTCACTCTACAGCAGAGTGTGCACTGATATGAAACTTCCTGGCAGATTAAAACTGTTTACTACCTACATTATTGAAAACTGAGATTCTACACTCTCAGAATACTTATCCTATATTGAAGGGCAATGTCATCAAATTGCACAGGACATCAGTCACAGGAAAACATTTGGCAACATCTCAATTTTTTTTTAAATGGAGCCATATACTTTTTGTAACTGCATTCAAAAGCTCTTGAAAAGACAATTACAGTGATATAGTGCTTGATAATATTGATGTTCAAACCTTTTGCAAAAGAATCCAATAAATGTACTAAAATTGGAAAGCAATGCAGTCATCCAGCTATTGCGGCGTTTAAACACTGCAAAGCAGAGCTGTCATGCCAGGCTTCATTGTATATGCAGCAAGACAGTCCAATGCTACTAAGATCAAACCAAATTTCCTGTACGACATAGATACAGCATCAGCTATGGTTTTTGTATAAGGAACTATGGCATATGTTACCTTGTGATGCATTGGATTGGCTTAGAAAAGCTGTTTCAAACGTGTGTATGTTTCAAGTTTTTTGTGGAAACAACTGCAGTTGTGTGTGGCAGTTTTCCATTTAAACCCTTCCCATTGCTGCTTACTTCTCAAAACCAAAACAGAAACATCAGTTGTTCATATGTCAGAATGACATAGATTTGGAAAAACGGAAAAGAAAAATACCTGACCTGTCTTTGCCTCGAGACATCTGAACACTTCTTAAAAGTAAAACTCCCTCTGCCAGACAAATGTGTCTACAGATACTAATTGAAATAGTAACTAGATGGAATGGTTCTTTAAATACAATAAACATTTTGTCCAGAATGACTGATGAATTGTCACTGACAAAATAAATAGTTTCTTAATGAAAACTACTTTTACACTTCATTTAAGCATGTGTTCAAATTTTACCATTGACTGTAAGCAGCCACTGCTCATCTTTTTAAGTGCTTTCAGGCACTAAAAAAAAAAAAAAAGGCATAGCATTCTATTTTAAAAATCGTACTTGCTTCATTACCTCAATTGATACAAGAATTAAGACTCTTTACCACATAAGAAAAGTATTTGCTCCTAAGCATACTTTTATTTGCTGAAAACTTCATTTCGATATCAGCAACTGTTCATGAAATAAAAGGGGTTTTGTGTCTTATGTGACCCACCCAGTAAATGGCCTATGTTTTCCTAGTGAAATGCTCCTTGAACAAATAAATTACTGTGTTTATAAAACAAACTGTACCATTTATTAGGGCTTTCTCCATTTACATATACATATAGATTGTAGGAAGAATGATTGCTTAAATGCCTCTGTGCTTGTTGTAATTAGCTTAATCCTGTCTTTGCAATCCCTATGGGAGCAATATGTAGATGATTACAGTATGTTCCTGGATTCATCACCAGAAGTTGGTTCTAGAAACATTGTAAGTAGGTTTTCATGGGTTATTTTGCATTTATCTTCAAACATTTGCCAGTTCAGTTCTTGAGCATCTTCGTAACACTCTCCCATGTGTCAAACAACCTTGTGACCATTCGTACTGGCCTTCTTTGTATCCGTTCTATAACCCTTGTTAGTCCTATTTGGTATGAGTCCTACACACTTGAGCAATATTCTAGGATGGGTCACACGAGTGACTGGAATGCAGTGTCCTCTGTAGGCTGATTGCCTTTCCCTAGTATTCTACCAATGAACCGCTTTCTGCTGCCTGCTATACCTGCAACCATGACTTTGTTATTGTTGCATTTCATATCCGTAAAAATTGTTACACTAAGGTATGTGTACAATTTGAACAATTGTAGCTGTGACTCATTGATATCATAGTCATAGCATACAACATTTTTTCATTTTGTGAAGTGCACAATTTTACATTGCTCAGCATTTAAAGCAAATTGTGTTTCTTTGCACCACTTTGATGTCTTATCAAGATCTGACTGAATATTTGTGCGGGTTCTTCCAGATTGTACTGCATTACAGATAACAACACTGTCTGTGAAAAGTCTGAGTTTACTGTTAATATTGTCCATAGGGTCAGTAATATATGACACGAACAGCAAGGATCTTAACACACTTCTTTGGGGCACACCCAAAGTAACTTTTACATATGTTGATGACACACCATCTGAAAAAAATATTGTCAATCCATTCACAAATTTTGCTAAATACCCCACATGACCCACACTTTTAATAATAACTGAAAATGTGATACTGACTCAAATACATACATACATACATATACATATTCATATTGTTGATCACGAACCCTGAAGATCATGTGCTGACCTGACAGTGTTCCTCCATAGATGGCAATCTTGTGCACTTTGGACTGCAGTTCGTCCTCCTGTCACTCCCCTGGTCTTCCAATTGGACAAGATCCATTAGGTTTTCCCATAAGCACAGCTTTAGCCCAGTATGTTTCTGGCCTCCTGGTACTGTGCCCTGCCAGGTTTATTCTCCCAACTTTCATTTTCTACATGATGTTCAGTTGTTGAATTAGATGGTACAATCCTGAGCATGAGTGTGGATAATGACCAATTGAGATTTGTGGTGAAAGTATGCTGGAACAAAACAAATAACTAAAGGAGAAGTGACTTGGGATCACCACTCAGGAACATCAGCAACAGCAAAGTAGGTACCAAATCCAACAACGTTAACTCCAGGTATGTCTGACACTTTATCTTTCAATAAAGGGCCAAGTCTCCTTTCCCACAGTGTTGGGTGTCAACTCAGTAGATGACATCTACAAGAAACAAAACGTGCAGGGGGGAAATTACTAATCAAACAGATGTGAATGTAATTTACGATCAGAACAAAACCAATAGTTATCATACTGATGCAGATGGCCCTATTTATATATTTGTTGAGGGTCTTAGTGACAATATTGGTAAATACCATCCCATGGTTTTGGGGGATTTAATGTTCACTCCAGACTGAATATAAACATAAAATTATGACTCACAGTTGTTGGAAAGAATAGGATTGAAACTGATCTGTCAATGAGGGAGGCTGCCAATAAAAGTGTGGAAGACTACCTTCTAAGTCACAAACAGATGGCAGCATATATACCAAACCACAAGATTCACTACCAGGAAGTAATAAGAAATATGGACACTAAACTGTCAGAGCTAGAACTGAAGGAAGTTATTCAGTTTTTGATCCCTGTTACTCACATACATAGGATGATCAAACAAGTGAATCACTGTGGTGTGTTGTCACATTTACATCGCAGTTTCTGCTATAGCATGTGACAATATATACAGAGTGATTACAAATGATTCATCAGGTTTTGGATGAACGTATTTCACAAAGTATTACATACAAAATAGTGATTGATTACATTATATGATAAAGTACATTTTCAAGTTTCTTACACATTATTACAAATGTTCTACGTGTTGTCCTCATGTTACATGACACACATCTATGCAGAGGTCAAGCTCAGCCCATATGCATTCAAGCATGTCCCTGTCAGTGTTCACCGGCACAGCAGTGATTTGATCCTGGAGTTCAGCCAGTGTTTCCAGAAAAGGTGGTACATACACATTGTCTTTCGTGTATCCCTAAAGAAAAAAATCATCAACTGTAAGGCTGGGAGATCCTGGGGGCCACCTGAAGAGTGTAAAATCATCCTGAACACGTTGCCCAACCGACATGTTTGGAAGATCCTGGTTTAGATGGCGACACACTTCTCTACGCCAATGAGGTGGAGCTCCATCTTGTTCAGATGTGAAGCACGAGTTGTCAGCTGTCAGTCTCGGAAACAACTAGTCTTTGAACTATCAGTGCCATCACAGAACACTTAGCTGAAGTGGTAGCTGTTTGTTGCACTGTCTTCTAATGCACGCTGCATGGTAGTGACAGATTCTGTCTTTTCATACTGCAACACACAAAATGCTTTCTGCTGATTAGTCACCATTTTGCAAACTGTTATCACCCTTCCACTTGATGGGTCAAAATGGAACCTACAATGACACAAACGAAACTTTAAAGTATGCTCTTTCAATTGGTTATTAGTGCAAATGGGTGGGCATTATATATTTGAAGCCATAAGATGCCAAAACCCAATGAATCATTTGTAATCACCCTGTTGTATGAGATGTAATGTTAGGCCATACATATCACTAGTAAGACAGTACTTCTATTGGCTCTGATATGGGCATCTCAGTAACCAGTGACTGTCAGAGGCTAACTGTAATAAATGTGGAGGGAATCATAAGGCAGTAGAGTGTACAAGTCAATTAAGATGCTATGCACACTGTAAAGGAAATCACCCACCAAGGGATAAATCATGCCCAATGTATATTAAGTAACAGGAGATAAAAGAAACATCAGCTACTCTCAATATATAAATTAAGAAAGTTGAAGAATATGTAAGCTACAGACCCTATGTCACAATGGCTGGAAACCATAGTAGTAAACTGAATTGAGAGAAGGAATTTATCTCCCACATAACACACAACACAGATTCTTGTCACAACATCTCACATTAAAAAGAATCCTTATACACCACACCCACATATTCCTCAGCCCCAACCATCACACCTGAAGGAGAGGTCAAGAACACAGTATTGATCAAATAGATGATATTTGGAACAATAATTCTATTGACACAGTTAACCTCTTCATACAAAGACTGTGGATTATGCACATATATATAATATGTAGTAAAAAATAAATAAAATAAAAAATAAAAATGTGATAATGATAAAAATAGCCTATACTTAATTCCTACATATATAAATAAAATAATGTAAAATTCCCCACTGGAATGTATGGCTACTCTATTGCAAAAGAGAGAATTTTGCTGTAACAATTTCACGTGGAACTTCAGTTTCAATCTTGATGGATTTGAGTTTCTTGTGTACAGCGACTTCTGGGTTTCCCACAGCTATTGTTATCTGGGCGGTATGGAGAGTCACCTAATCTAGGAAGTCACAGCCTAGTCTGCCACATAATACTCTAAATCTCTGGTACAGGCCTTCCACTCAACTCAGAACTAGAGGGCCACAATCTGCTCTGGCAACAATGCTGTAGATTTGAGCATTGAAACTCCATGAGCAAGGCTGGTATTCTAAACCATCACTGCTAGTCACTGGAATGATTCAGGTATAACCTCAGATCCCAAACGATAGGTATGGTTTATTACAACTTGTACCATAATCTGCAGTTGGCTGCACCTAGTTCCCCCAGTGGCTGCCAGAATAGGCTCTTCAACATGCCGAATGAGGCCTCCAGGCATACACACTGAGTGCATCTGGTGTTCCTTCCCATCCCTTGCTGCCATTTTCCTAAGGGGTACTGTTATTCATTGTATTTTTTAACTGTTGATAAGTAATAGGCCCCTACCCCTTTACATTCGCAGCCCTTGACACAGGAAACAGCAGGTTCCACAACAGGTGAAGTGAGTGAATTTAAGTTCATTGTGGAATTGCAGGTAGTGAAAAAGCAGACGACTCGGCAAAGTGAGTTGTATGCAGTGGAAACCCACTAGACGTAAAACTTCATGTGGAGTATAGACATACCATTTGTGAAGGAGTGTTCAGTTGCTGGCAAGATGAATCATCTCGGAGCTCGTGGACCAAAGGAAGTGATTATGCTCAAATACAAGCACAAATTCTGAACAGATCTTGGTTTGACACCATTAACTCTTTCAGGTTAGGCTTTACCCCAAAAAGTACCACTTAACTGTGAAGTCTTGACTCATCGAATCTGAAAGTATGTTTGCTTAACCACCCATTGTACAAAGTGTTGTAGTTACACTATGATAGAGAGGTCAGAAGTAGCATTGCTCCATATAGTCCGTCTGGGGACATTCTTATTTCCCATGATGTGCACAGTGTTGCTGGTTGTGCCCACTGTGACTGAATGTGTAGTTGTTTCCATCCTTATGTAATATATTGTTGTTTCTGCTCTTTATTACAGGTAAGATAATGATGTGTATACATTCAGAATCTCTGTGGAATTCATGGTTCTTAGAAATATTCTACAGGAGACGACCGTGTCACAAGTAACTCCGAGTTCAAAATATGTACCACACTGCATCAGTGTTCCTCTGCTACATTAGATACTGCATGGAACATCAAAATGTGTTACACATTTCTTTCATTGCTTGTATAGTAAAATTGTGTGGTTCAAATTGCTCTAAACACTATGGGACTTAACATCTGAGGTCATCAGTCCTCTAGACTTAGAACTACTTAAACCTAACTAACCTAAGGACATCACATACATCCATGCCTAACCTAAGGACATCACACACATCCATGTCCGAGGCAGGATTCAAACTTGCGACCGTAGCAGCAGCGCTGTTCCGGACTGAAGCGCCTAGAACCACTCAGCCACAGCAGCCAGCTAAAGTTGCATGAGAGGGTAAATGAACATGTATGTAATTTGAGACATTGTCTTCCATTTCAGTTTATAATGAGTTACTGTAGGGAAATAGTGAAAGATAATGATATAATGGCAATACTCCGTGCTGAAATACTTTAGATCAAAGTTCATCAGACAAAGATGCAGACTTTAGTGATGACAACCCAGATTACTGTGCCCCTCATTCGGGAATGGTTATTGCTGGAACAATCTCTTCAGACAAAAGTGACTCAGCAGAGAAAATAAAGCCCAAACAATGGACATCTCATCTTACTGCTAAGGTCGAACTGCATCTAGTTCAACTGATGATCCGAAACAAGTACCAGCATATAATGCAGGTGATGAAGATCCAACCCCAAACATCACATAAACAGCCACCCTTGTGTGGGGAAACAGAAATACCCAAACAGCTCCACTATTTTCCCCAGTAATTTATCCTTCTGCATATGTGAGTGACTTCAAGAATCCCACTCCTAATTTTTACAAATTGTTGATATCTGATGATGTGATTCAGTGCATTGTTATGCAGAGTGTACTCTGAACAGAGATATCAGAAAATGAGAAACCTTACAAACCCATGGCATGTGGAAAGATGGAAATATTTCTTGGCAAGTTATAGGAATTACTGAACCTCAGTGCCAGGTCTTTAAGAGAGCTACATTAGTTCAATGACAACAATTAATCATCGTGGATGGCTTTCGTCTCATTTGCATCTAAATGACAATAGCTGCGTGCTGAAGCAGGGTGAGTAGAGTTATGATTAGCTATACAAGTTACAACCATTTTTGTCTATGGTTGTGACAATTTCTGAAGTTCTGTCATCAATCATCCAAGTGATGTACATGAAGATGAGTCAATGATCAAATTCAAAGATAGATCATCCTTGAAGCAGTAATTCTCTCCCCCCCCCCCCCCAAAAAAAAACAAAACAAGATAGGAGGGGGGGGCTGTAAAGTGTATAAGTTTGCAGTCAAGTCTGATAATGTGCAATAATTTGATGTTTATACCAGTAAAATAAGTAACACAATGGAGAAATGTGTTAGAGAGAATCATAAAAGAGCTGCTAACGGGTGTTGGAGGAAATAATCGTGTAGTTCTCTTTGACAGTTAGTTTGCCAGTGTACAAGTGCTAGAGCTTCTGGAAAAGAAACACTGTGTGTGGTAGAAGTAGAAGTTTATTGTCTCGTAACTTTCAAGCCATTGTCTTAATGTACAGGAGACTCGTCAAAACACAAAAACTGGTTTACAATTTTCCTTATAATACCAGTAATATAATATGCAGTACTGAGTAATTACTTAATCAAGCAATTAATAATTTTTCTTCAAAAGTAACAGACTTTGAAGATTAACAGTCCTAAGTACTTGCTCTCTCCTGCTCAAATATTGAGGTCGTCATTTAGGAATTCTTCTACTGAATAATAACATTTCTGCACTAGTTTCTCATATAAGGATTTTTTCAGTGTTTCTAAATTTATGCTGAGCAATTCTCTTCCTTTCACTTTGTTATAAATTTCCATACCCATATAATGTGGAGTTTGAGCATAAAGTTTCAAACAGTGGGTGGGCAACATAAAATTATTTTCATTTCTGGTGTTGTGATCATGTTGGAAATGATTTGCTACAAATAAATCAGGGTTACTGTGTACAAAGATAAACAGCTCATATATGTGTACTGAGGATACATTTAATATACTTAGTTTTTTAGGCGTAGGCAACATGATTTTATTTCACCCTACATTGTGCATATTTCTAATGATGGTTTTATGAAGTTTTAGTATTCGACACAGGTGGTTTGAGTTACCCAAAAATACAATTCCAGACCTTATTGCTGACTCAAAGTAGCTATGATATGTTACTTTTCTTATGCCCATACTGGTAGCATTGTACAATATTCTCATTGCAAATGTTAGGCTATTTAATTTATTTGCAAGATACTGTATATGTGATCCCCACGGTAGAGTTTTTATTTCACACAGCTAGCTTCCTGCAAATCCTGGTTTCTGTGACTGACGTGAATATCATTTTTTTTTTTTTTTTTTTTTTTTTTTTTTTTTTTTTTTTTTTTTTTTTTTTTTTTTTAACTGCATTAACCAAGTCTTTTCCATGTTTAATTTTAACCCCTTTAAATCAAACCAAGTATCTAATTTTTCTAAAGTATTTAATACAGTTTGTGGAATTTGATCAGTGCTGTTACTTTCAAGGATTAAAGATGTGTCATCTGCAAATAAAACTGAGTGACACCCAATATTAAGTGGCAGATCATTTATGTAAAACAAAAACAGAATGGGACCTAGGACAGAACCTTGGAGTACTTCATGTGAAATGGTCTCTCATTTTGAAGTATAAGTTCCTCTCTCTGATGTTATAACCACTCTTTGTCTTCGTTGGTTAGATAGCACTTAAACCATTCTAATACCATGCCCCTGATTCCATACTTTTCCAGTTTACAGAGTAGCAAGGAGTGATTCACACTATCAAATGCCTTTGATAGGTCACAAAAAATTCCTGTGGCATGCTGTGAGTTGTCTAGAGATGAGTTAATTTTATCAACAAAATTATTTGTAGCAGATACTGTGGTTTTGCCTTTTTCAAATACATACTGATTTTTTGAGATGAAATTTTGAATTTGTATGGTGACTACCTTTTCAAATATTTTTGATAGTGATGGAAGAAGAGAGACTGGGCGATAGTTTCCCATATCTACTTTTGTGCCTTTTTTGAACATTGGCTCAACTACTGTGTACTTCAGTGTGTTTGGAAAATAACCTTTTTGAAGGGACTGGTTAACTATTGTAATTAGTGGCTGTACAATTATGTTAGAGACCGTTTTTAACACTTTTGTTGGCATCCCATCCCATCCTGCTGATGTTTTACTTTTTCGTGATAGTATCACATTTCTGTATCTTTTACAGTAGTTTTGGTAAATGTACCAAAAAATTCACCATCAAATTGCCTTGTCTGAGTGCTCTGCTACATTGCCATTAGATTTGTTTACATGTATAAAGAATGCATTAAATAATTCAGAAATTTGAGCAGGATTTACAATAGTTTTATCCTCTATCCTGATTTCAGAAATATCATGGCCTCTACCTGTGGCATCTGTTTCAGCTTTGATCACTGACCATAATGCTTTTGATTTGTTTTCACTATCCAATATAAATCTATTATTTGCCAGTTCTTTGGCTGCCTTTACAACTTTCTAAAAAATATTTTTGTTATCTTTTACATAGGCAACAAAATCAGGACTTTTGTTATGTTTTAGTTCCCTATGTAGCCATCTTTTTCTTGGACTCGAGATTTTTATTCCTTCAGTAATCCACTTCCTACAGTGTAAGGGGGAAAGTTTCATTAAAAATGTGTAGGAAGTTTTCCAAGAAAATGTGTAGGAAGTTTTCCAAGAAAGTAGCAAAATTTTCAGAGCATGAAATACTATGATCTATAGCCCACTCCACCTTATTTAATCTGTGGTAGAATAAGTTCATATTTTCTTTGCTGAACTGGCATGTGATGTAGGTTTTTCTTGAGCAAGGTTCTATTGTTTTTGGTAACTCCATGAATAGACTGCAATGATCAGAAAGTCCTAAATCTAAACAAAACTTATTTGCCTCATTATAAGTGTAATTGGTTACAATATTATCTGTACATGTTGAAGACATTTCGTTTACTTGAGTAAAATCAGTGAAATTTGTGCTGAAACCTGATATTTGGATCATATCAATGAATTTTGTTGAGTTATTGGTTTCACTGGCTAGATCTATGTTGAAATCAGCAGTTATTATGACTCTTTTCTTGGTTTCCTTTTTAAGTTTTTGCAATAGACACTGGAATTTCAACAAAAAATGTTTCTTTATTTCTGCGCCTGGAATTCTATATACAGATAAAATTACAATATTTTCCCCTACCTCTACGCAGCAGCTTTCAAATATACATTCTTCATTAAGGGAATCGAAATTCAGTCTTGCTCTATATTCCACTGATCTTTCCACAAGTATGCATGATCCTCCTCAAGTTAAATTATTCCTACAAAAGCTGCTGACAACATAAAAATTATCAAGGTTATTTTAGATTTTAATACTACCCTTTGTAAGCCAGTGTTCATTCGAGCATACAACCTTGATAGTTGGTATTTCTGACAAAATGATTTGCAAGTCATTAAGTTTTGTTTCTCTACCATTTGAGTAGTTTGAACTTAACCCATTTATGTTCAAGTGCATTACGAACATATTGTTACTGTTTTGAATATTCCTAATGGCATCTGGTTTGAAATGCTGTTTGTGTATTTTTGTTTCAACTTCTTTGTCAATTTTTACACCCCCATCTCTGCATACTAGTTTCCCTTACTAAGTATGATCTTACATATATCACTATGCATGTTGCTGACCCTAGCCTGATTAGATGCAGTCCATCTTGTCCTACACATTTATCACTGATAAATTTATTCGATTATCAGTACATCAAAAAAGAACATGCCTAACCAGAAACAATATAAAGAACTGAAATGTGGTGAAAGTGGCTGAGCTACAAGTGATACTGTGCTATGTATTGTAAAATAGAAGGATGAAAGAACTGTGCATTTGTTGAAGAATGGTGGTGCACATAATGTACCTCCATTGTTTTCGAAAAATGTCATTATCATAGGCTTTTGCAAGGGGTGCAAGAGGGGGCACTTGGCCCTCCTGAAATCTAGGTACAGGTTCTTTATTCTCTACAAGCTTCTCTCAGATTCCTAGTAATCACTGTCTGCGACTCGACTAAACTGCAGATTTAACATTGGTGATCACATTGTGAAATATTGTAGCTTTAGCAATCAGTGTATAGATGAGTACAAACCTTTACAGAACTGTTCCAAAATACTGCCTTCAATCATTTTCTGTCTCTTCCTAGTTCAGCACTTACCAAACCACAGAAGGGAGCCAGTCTAAAACTATGGCGCACAGATTGTATCATCCATTCCCAATACATAAATGTGGCAGTGTATAAGTGCAGGTCATCTGTCCCCAGTTCGCATAAGGACACCACCGCCTTCTGTTGATGCTCAGCAGAAACACAACAGTAGTTTACTATTTGTCTGTGCAAAAAGAAAACTCATTATGTCTTGCTGATTCCACATTCAGTATAATACAAGTGCATTCAGAAGAGCACAGTGATATTATGTTGTGGGTGTGTACATCTATACTTAATCCTAATCACATCAGTCACAGAAAGAAAACACTATTTTATGAACAAGAAAAGAGGAAAAAGTGTGAAATTTCAAGATCGAAAAGAACGTGCTCTTGAGGACTGGGAGCTTCTCAAAGTCTATGGGCACGCACAGTGCCACATGCAGTCAGAGAACTACTAATTCTGCATGCTGCACAATAATGTGGCAAAGTGGAGAGAGGAGGATTCCCTTGGTGCAGTCCTAAGCTGTTTAAAGTTGATTCTACCAGCCAATTCAAAGATGGTTTTGGGAGGTTTCCCACATCCGTCTAATCATACCTTGGTCCTGGCTGTGCAATACCCAACCAGTCCAAAATACGTCTTTCATAACACATTTTGTTGAACTTCAGTTACACCAGTCAACATTAAAAAATAGAAATCTTGAAAGTACTCTAAATCTGCTAATTGTGAACACATCTGAAGTTTATTAAGTAAACACATTATTATAGATAGCATCTAAATTGAATAAGCCTTTTTATAAAGCTTATTCCCTCTTTCTCAAGATCCGCTGTAAGGGTGTGAGGGGTATTAATGTGCCGTGTTTGGTGATATCCAGACAGAATTGTCTCAGACATTCTGCCTTTTTCCCCCTATTTCATTTTTTTAGTTTTCAGTTTCAACCTAACATTACAGGAGTATGAATAAACTATTTTGAAGAATATATTCTGTCTTTATTTCACAGTCCATTGGACATGCTGGAGTGGATCAAATGAGGATGTGTTTTCGGATTGTTGAATTAAAAATGTGGCGTCTATATTCATATTAGTAACATGAAAGAATTTATGTTACTTATATTATTGAATTATGCTTATCATGTTGTATCAAAGTAATCTACCTTAAAAATGCTAAGCAGATAATTATCAATATTGTGTTTTGGGTACTTATTGTCAAATTGAATTCTTGGGACATGACACGTTTTCAGGCTTGCACTACCCAAAACAGAGGAATTTCACATCCTGTGATTACAATGTCAGTGCGCTACAATTGGAATCATCAGATCTTATTGACATCTAACTATAAAAAATTTTATGGAAATGAGATGGAATGATCACACAGGCTCAATCAGAGGTAAAGCAAGGCAAGCTTTGGTTCATTGGCTGGATAGTGTGAAAATGCAGTCAGTTTACAAAGGAGACTGCTTATGAAACACTTGTGTATGTTGTTTTAAAATATTGCTCAAGTGTGGGGACCCATATCAGATAAGACTAACATGGGATATTGAATGTATGTAAAGAAGCGCATCACAGATGGTGACAGGTTTATTTGACTCATGGGGGAGTGTCACAAAAATGCTGAAAAACCTCAGTTGGCAGACATTTAAAGACAGATGCCAACTAAGCTACATAGTTGGAGACACTGCAAAGGTATTTTTGGTTTCATCCACATTGTCACACCCTCAACCAGTCAGATATCATTTCTAGCCCTAGAACCCAAACACAAATGTCCAGTATTTTGTAATTAAATGTCTGCCTTGCAGGTCCTTCGTGGCATTATTATTGACTGTTAAAATGTCTCTTTTATTTTTGGAATTTGATTTTCAGTCTGGACTTCATTACTGACTGTATAGTTTAGTTTCTGATAGTTGTTAGCCACCAAAATGTCAACTAAACTTATGAAAGTAGGGCTGCCAGTTAACAAGAATTGAACTGAAACATCTTTGCACATCCTATTCTACTTGTTGTCGCCTTCGTATCTAAATTTATTTCCAGTTGACCCTTACCTTTGGAAAGTGCCTTATACAATTTATCTTCTTATTTCAAAATGAAGAATATTAATTCTGTGAAAATATGTTACAATTACTGTCATGTTGAGGTTGTGTACATACTATGCAATTTGCAAGATATTTTTGATTAATGCATGTGGATTTTGTGTCTGTATGTCATCTGGGTTAAGCAAAATATTTTTCTGTAAAGTTTCTGGAAAGATTAAATAATGTTGAAATCTCTTTCTAAACATCTGAACATACTATTGCTTCTTTATGTGCTGTGTTTGGAAGAACATGTTTGTTTCTAAACCATTCTATGTTCAGATTTAATATCATTTCAGTCTCTTTCAATTACTGTTATGTTGTGCAATGACTAACACATCACAATTCTGAATCTGTTTGTGTCCAGATGTGAATAAATTTTCATCATTTTAGTTTTCAAAAAAGCTGATACTAACAAAATAAATGTTTGTTGCTGAAATTGTTGTGAATCATGATGTAATTTATTTAAACATTTATTAGTGTACATTCTCATCTCTTCTTTTCTCTTATCTCTATATAAAAATTGAAGTCACTTGCTCACATCCATCTGCATATGCAGGCTAATCACAGGCACTCCCAGAGTGATTTTGATCCAGTTTTGGCAAAGAAATACACTGATTCACACGAAAATTTTTTGCATATAAGTTATAAATATTTTGTACAAATTGTCTGAATGATGTTGAATTAAAGTTGAACAATGAAAATGATTCCATTGCCACCTAGCGAACAGCAATCGTAACACGAGAAAGCAGGGTCTAGCAGACAGTTCCCGGTCTACACTAGGTGAAGTGTGACGGAAACGTGAATCGTGTTACTACACAATTGGCGACGAGTAGGGTCGTTCTTTTGCGTGTTGCGTCGTTGTTCCAGTTTCGCAGCTTCTCCACGGCATGGAGGATTTGGCGCGGGTTTTGGTTGCGCAGCAGACGGAGCTCATGGCCACCATGAAACAAGTGCTTCCGGCGTTGCTCTCCACTCCCTCTGCTCTGGCGCAGTTCCCTCCTCCCTTTCCCCCGTATGACGAGATGGCGGAGGATTGGGATGCATATGAACATCGCCTTTGGCAGCATTTCCAGGCGTTTCATGTTGCCGATGCGCAGGTATGTCGTGCTCTCTTCTTATCTTGGATATCTCCCTCGCTGTATCACGTTTTGCGGCGGCTAGCGCCGTTGCAGGAACCCTCATCCTTGTCTTTTGAGGCATTGTGTTCCTTGCTGTCTTCATATTATCGCCGCCGCACGCATGTTGTGGCGGCTAGGGTCGAGTTCTATCAATGCAAGAAACAGCCCCATCAGTCTTACCAGGCGTGGGCAGCTACCCTGCACGGTCTTAGTCGCAAGTGTCATTTTGTCACGGAGCAGTCGCGAGAGTCGTATGCCCACGTTATGGTACGCGATGTCATTGTTCGTTCGGCCCCTTATAGGGAGGTCCAGCAACGGGGCCTGCAGTTAGAAGACCCTTCCCTCGAGGAAGTCCTGTCCATTGCTCAATCGTATGAAGTCTCTCACGCTGCAGGCCAACAGCTGGAAGCGTGGTGCGACGTCGCGGAGGTTCAGGGCGGCGCAGCCACGTCCACTGTGTCCGGGGTCGACGACGTGCGAGCGGTAAAATCCGGCCGTTACGGCCGCTCCCGCACGGCACGTAAACAAAATTCCGGCCGCCGGCCCCTGTTGCCGTCCTGTGCGTCGTGCTATATACGTCATGATCAGTCAGAGTGCCCCCAGCGTTGGGCCGTTTGTCGCAAATGTAATAAAAAAGGTCACATTGCTAAAGTATGCCGCTCAGCCTCAAAAGAATCGAAGGAAGCAGGTACAGAGGACATGGACGTTAACTTTCAGGAAGTTTCATCGGGCCAGGCTCCTGACGCATCAGCACGCAAACTCTTTATCGAGGTGTCGGTTCGGTCGCTCCGGTTACAACTGCAAGTCGATACGGGCGCGGCAGTTTTGTTGTTGAATGCACAAACTTATTCCGACCTTGGATCGCCCCCATTGGCGCCAGTTTACCGGCGTCTACGTGGTTATGGTAAACAGTTCATTCCCCTGTTGGGTCAATTCACTACCGACGTGACTTGCAAATCAGTCACTCGGCCTATTACTTTTATTGTTGTCAGTGATGCGAGCTCCGCTAGCCTTTTTGGCCTGGATGCCTTTCAAGCTTTCGGTTTTTCTATCACTGACACCATACAGTTGATCTCCGAAGACGTTCCCTATCAATCATTGGAATCTTTGATCTCAGACTTTCCAGATATTTTTGAGGACGGCCTGGGGCGTGTTTCAGATTTTGAAGCTCACTTAACATTGAAGGGGTCGGCTCGCCCGCATTTTCTACGCGCGAGGCAGATCCCCTTGGCTCTCCGCCCTCAAGTAAAGGAAGAGCTAGACCGACTGACAGCCCTAGGGGTCGTTCTTCCCATTTCTTCCAGTGAGTGGGCTTCGTCCCTCGTTATTGTAAGGAAGCCCTCGGGAAAATTACGTCTTTGTGGCGATTTCAAGGCCACCATTAATTCACAATTGGTGGTGGACACCTATCCTTTGCCTCGTGCTGATGAATTGTTCTCCGCTGTGGCGGGAGGCCAATATTTTTCGAAAATCGATCTGTCGGAGGCTTATCATCAGATACCACTTGATGAGGACTCCAAACGGCTGGCGGTCGTCAACACTCCGTTTGGCCTTTACCAATACCAGAGGTTGGCCTTTGGAATATCCAGTGCCCCGGTGATATTCCAGCGTTATCTTGAGCATGTCACGTCAACAATCCCTCATTGTATTAATTACCTGGATGACATAATTGTCACAGGCCGCAGCACGAAAGAACACTTGCACAACCTTCGCACCCTCTTTCTCAAATTCAGGTCTGTGGGCTTGCGTTGCAACCTGCATAAGTCAACCTTCTTCCAACTGTCCATTGAGTATGTGGGCAGCATATCTCGGCACGGCATCCAGCCACTAGGAAGTTTGGTCCAAGGTATCGTCAACCTTCCTCGGCCCGCTTCGCTGAAAGAGTTACAAGCTTTTTTAGGCAAGATAGCCTATTACCACCGGTTCATTCCCAGGGCTTCCACTATAGCCCACCCCCTGTACTGCCTTCTGCACAAGGGTGTTCCTTTTGATTGGTCACCTGCATGCGAGCGAGCATTCACCTCGTTGAAGGGCCTCCTCACGTCAGCCCCTTGTTTGGCTACTTTTGATCCCCATAAGCCGTTGGTCCTGGCTACAGACGCTTTGCAGTTTGGGGTGGGGGCGGTCCTGGCCCATCGCAACGCAGATGGTTCCGAGCAACCACTGGCGTTTGCGTCTAAAACGCTTAGTCCCGCGCAGGCCCATTACTCCCAGGTGGGAAAAGAGGCTTTGGCCATTGTTTATGCTGTTACCAAGTTTCACCCTTTCTTGTATGGCACGAAGTTTCAGTTAATCACTGACCATAAGCCGTTAATATCGTTATTTGGCCCCGCCTCTCAGATTCCGGATAGGGCGGCCCACAGACTACAGCGCTGGGCCTTGTTCCTCTCTAAGTACCATTATGACATTCATTTTCACCCTACAGGACAGCATCCCAATGCCGACGCTCTTTCCCGTCTTCCGGTGGGCCCGGATCCTACGTTCGATCGAGAGGAGATTATGTGTTTTCATTTGGATGTGGCGTCCCGCCACGCGGTTGATGGCTTCCCGATCACTAGTTCTTTCGAAATGTGGTGCTACAGAAGAATGCTGAAGATTAGATGGGTAGATCACATAACTAATGAGGAAGTATTGAATAGGATTGGGGAGAAGAGAAGTTTGTGGCACAACTTGACCAGAAGAAGGGATCGGTTGGTAGGACATGTTCTGAGGCATCAAGGGATCACCAATTTAGTATTGGAGGGCAGCGTGGAGGGTAAAAATCGTAGAGGGAGACCAAGAGATGAATACACTAAGCAGATTCAGAAGGATGTAGGTTGCAGTAGGTACTGGGAGATGAAAAAGCTTGCACAGGATAGAGTAGCATGGAGAGCTGCATCAAACCAGTCTCAGGACTGAAGACCACAACAACAACAACAAGTTCTTGAGTCGCCAGGGAAACGGCGGCTGACCCGGTTCTCCGGCAAGTAGTTCGCCTCATTCAGCAGGGTTGGTCTTCCCGCCCTCCGGGCTGGGCCTCGGGCCCTCTTCGTAATTATTTTCTTCTATGAGACCACCTTTCGGTCTTGGAAGGAGTTCTCCTTCTGGCTACCTATGATACAGCTCCTCGCGTGGTTGTTCCTGCAGGTTTACGAAGGGAGGTCCTCACGTTATTACATGCGGGTCACTGGGGTGTTTCCCGTACTAAAACCTTGGCTCGCAGACATGTGTACTGGCCCGGTATTGACTGAGAAATTGAGCACTTGGTGGCCGCCTGTTCCCAGTGTGCGAGCCAACAAGCATCTCCCAGGGCAGCGTTCTCTTCATGGCCGCCGGCTACCCAAGCATGGGAACGTGTTCACATCGATTTTGCGGGCCCGTTTCTCAATGGCTTTTGGCTCATTGTCATTGATGCTTATTCCTGATTCCCATATGTGGTTCGCTGCTCCTCAACCACTTCAGAAGTTGCAATCCAGGCACTAGCAAAAATCTTTTCTGTGGAAGGTCTGCCAATCACCCTGGTCTCAGACAATGGACCACAGTTTATTTCGCAGACCTTCCAGGATTTTTGTAGGCGCTTCGGTATTCGGCACGTTTGCTCTCCTCCCTTCCATCCACAATCGAATGGGGAAGCCGAGCGCATGGTGCGCATATTTAAGACGCAGATGAAAAAGTATGTGCACGAATTTCCTGCGGTGGAAGCATTGACGTTTTTCTTGACGGCATACCGGACCACACCAATGGGAGAACGCAGCCCCGCAGAGCTCCTCCATGGGCGTCAACCTAGGACTCTGCTGCACCTCCTCCGGCCTGGTCCTTGCCAGTCTTCACAAACCGGAGTGCCTGGCTTTCCACTGGGTATGTCAGTCTGGGCCCGTGGGTTTGGTCGCAATCCACGTTGGATACCGGCGGTGGTCCTGCGCCGACATGGCCGCCGGCTCTATACCTTGCAGGCGGGGGACCGGGTGGTCCGTCGTCACCAAAATCAGCTACGTCCACATTCGGGCACCCACCCTCCGACCTCTCGGACACCGGCTTCCCCATTGCCGGCACCTGTGTTGGTTTCACAGGGGACGTTACCTCCTCTCCCCGCTGTGACTCTGCCGCACTGCGATGGTTCTCAGCCTTGGCAGCCTCCAGTAGCACCAGCACCAGCTTCCCCATCGTTCGAGATGCCACAGCGAGAGCCAGCCCCCCTAGCAGGCCCGGTTTCTCAGGAGGCTGGGTCACCTGGGGTCGTCCCTTCCCCTTCGTCCCCGCCACTGGGTCTTGCCCCTCCCGAGGTGGAACAGGATCCGGCGTTCGACAGCTTGTCGCCCGTTCTGTCCCGGGCTCCGGTTGTGGGACGACGGGGGCCTCTTCATGTGGGTCACTTCCAGCCGTATTTGAAGGTTCCGGGTCAAGGGTTGGCAGATCCCCTCGACTCCAGCCATCCAATAGATGTGGAGGTCATCGCTCCGGCCTGACGCTCCGCCTTCCGACGCAGTGGATCACAGTGGCTGCACCTCCTGGAGGAGGAGGAGTGCTGTAGCCACCAGAAAGATCGCGGGAGGCGCACATTGGCACGGCGCGTCACGGACGGTAGTTGCTGCAAGTAGAGTCCCGTCCACCAGAGGGCACGCGAAAATTCGGACGCGACCTCTGCTGGCATAACAACAACAACAACTCCGGCAGCACGGGCTGGGCCGAGTCAGTTCACATCGGGCAGGTCTAGCAGACGGTTCCCGGTCTACACTAGGTGAAGTGTGACGGAAACGTGAATCGTGTTACTACACAGGGTGTCTCAAGAATGCAGCAAGCGGGATCTATTTTGCATTTGATGATCTAGTTGTAGAGCATGTGGCTGAAAACTAAAAGATTGGGAGATTGAGCCCTGGCTGTGTCACATTTTTTCACTTTGCCTTTTAACCTATCATTCACCTTTCAGCGGTTTGGAAATATACACTTCAAAATATGACAACTGTTTCTGACTGCCGATTTCTGGTTCTTTCAATTAGCAGTCACAATTTGCTCCCTTAATTCACTGCAATTTCTTCAAGCAATGGGCAGTGAGTTACTCAACTTTCAGATATACATTTCAAAATATGACAACAGTTTCAGACTGCCGATTTCTGCTTCTCTCAATTAGCAATCGCAATTTGCTATATTAATTCACTGCAGTTCCTTCAAACAACAGGCAGCGAGTTACTCAATTTTGAAGAATCATAATAAATCTGACCAGTAACAGGAAACTAACCACCTCATTATCATCAGGCTGTGATGAGAGATTTACAGTTTGAATTAAAAATATTTTAACCAATAGTTTCCCTGCAATAATTTGAGAATAAGTGCACTGTGAAAAAACATGAAAAACTACTTCAGCTATTTTGCTTCATTCACATACAGTACGTTCTTTCAGCAGCACATCAGATGACTCAGCTTTCTGCCTTCCTTGAATCAAACCTAGTTGTGGACACGATTCTTTGCATGGCATGGCAAAGATGTATGCCATAAAGAGTCCCTGACAAAGTACATGGTGTTTCAAAATGAATGTATGGTTTTTAAGGCTTTGTAGCATTTATTATGTTCAACTTACAATTGTAAATAATACATAAAATGATATTTGTATACCTGTGTGCAAAGGGAAGAGTATGAAACGACCAAGAGTGACTGAAGAACGAATGAGAGTCTTTCATGCGTAGCCCCAAGAAATCAGTTCGGAAGTCTAGTCGTGAATTAGCAGCTTCAGTGGAGTCTGTGTGGAGACTTTCAAGGAGACGCTTACAACAACATCCTTATCATTTGTAGTTGTTACAAGTTCTAATACATACAGACTAAAATTTATGTGCCAACTTAGCAAACGAAATGTTGCTGCATGACAACCAAGATTTCTGGGTCGTGTCATCTTCAGTGATGAATCAACGTTTCACATCAGAGGAAGTGATGTAATGTGCACATCTGGTGATCAGATAATCGCCAGGAGATGATACAGTTGCAAACTGAATGTTTCTTGTGCTGTATCCCTGTGGAAAGTTTATGGGTCTTTCTTTTTCGGTGCAGCAGCTGTAACTGGCATTTCTTATCTTGATGTGCTACAACTATGGCCCATGTCTCAATTGGAAAAAGTTGAACAACACAACTTTATTTGACAGCAAAATAGTGTACCGCCTCACTGACATAACTCAGTATGCGACCGGTTAGACGACGTTGTACCTGATCGCTGGATTGGCCCCAAGGGGCCGAATGACAGAGCATTTTATGCATGACCTCAACATTCACACATGATCTGACGTGAATATGTGTATGTGTCTCCGATACCAGCTGATCTATCCGACTGTAGAAACAGTGTTATTACAACAGTTACTCCTGGCAATTGATCAAAGTTTTGGAGCAACTCATCTATCGACTCGATGTGTGATTGGTGTTCGCACTGAATAATTGTAAGAAAAACTGTTTGTGTTTCTCTTCCATTAGGTGTGTTATTTATAATTGTAAGGTGAAAGTAATATGTGCAGCAAAGCCTTAAAACCCATATATTCATTTTGAAACACCCTGTATTGTGACAACGAGTGTCAACAATGCATCACAGTGCATACTAAGCTTCACAAGGGAAGTGCTGTAACATGAGCTAAATATGTACCTCATACCGGATTTTTTCTTTTTTTTTTTTTTTAAAAAAAAAAAAAAGAAAAAAGAAAAGAAAAAAGAAAAGAAAAAAAAATTATCATGCCGTGTTTACCCTGGATGTAAACGTATTACTTACAACAAGATGTGCTTCCAAGCATTGTCATGATATGTACTCCAAACACCAATTCAATATTCCTCCAGACATCTTTCCTGCTGTGTGCTGCTTACATTGCACAAGTTATCTGAAAGTGATGGCATTCAGTTACTTAATGTTGTTCTCTCACATTTATTCATAACTCTATGCAGTGACCTGCAAACAAAATACACTACACCGAATAGTTTGTCTGGCTGTAGATACCCAATGCTACCCATGCGAAACCAGGTGGAGTGTTAGTATACATATAATTTTCATCAGTCAGTTTGTTACCAGCAGCTAAAGTAATGTAACTATTCTCAGAATTCCAGTTGCTGGTATCAGAAAAACATGACAAGAAACCATTGATGAAATATGAACGTAGAAAAAGCACAGCTTCCTGCAATCTGTTGGTAACACAGTCTGATTGATTATGTCATACTTGAAAATGGATGTGGTGGCTGTTTCGAGTTATCTGCACACCGTCAGGCACAATTCTACTTTTATTTTAAACATCAAGACTAGTTTTATGCCAAATTTAAGTTGATTGTGCTGTTATTTCTGTCTTAAAAGTCACGAACATGGTATGTTGGATCCGCTACTCACCAGAGTAGTGCTGCATGCTCTGTAGATTACCTGTTTTTATCTGCACTGTTAACCTCAGTAGCAGCACCTCCATCAAAACTGACTGAAAAGTTGATGGTGGGAACTGCCTATTATCGGTAATGTAGTCTACACCTAAAATTGTGGTTCACACACATTAATTTCACTTGGCTGCTGACAGAAGTATTTGTATTATTTATGTACAGTTAAATGGATAGCCACATACTGTACTTCGTTGATGTCCTGCAATATTGTTCAAGTGCAGTAAACTACCACTGACATAATTATTTGCAAACATTTGCATGTGGCAAATATGTAATTAACACAGTCACTGAATAAAACTATTAAACCACTGTCCTTTAGATTGAACAATGATATCAATATGAACACATTATGCACAGTAATTATCATTTGGAAACAACCCATTCATAGTCTTACCCTATTGTCACAGTTTACTCTAGCCATTATTCATTATTAACATTTTCAATCAAAATAATTACAAATTATATATAAAAACAAAGATGAGGTGACTTACCGAACAAAAGCGCTGGCAGGTCGATAGACACACAAACAAACACAAACATACACACAAAATTCAAGCTTTCGCAACAAACTGTTGCCTCATCAGGAAAGAGGGAAGGAGAGGGGAAGACGAAAGGAAGTGGGTTTTAAGGGAGAGGGTAAGGAGTCATTCCAATCCCGGGAGCGGAAAGACTTACCTTAGGGGGAAAAAAGGACAGGTATACACTCGCACACACGCTTATATCCATCCACACATACAGACACAAGCAGACATATGTCCTTTTTTCCCCCTAAGGTAAGTCTTTCCGCTCCCGGGATTGGAATGACTCCTTACCCTCTCCCTTAAAACCCACTTCCTTTCGTCTTCCCCTCTCCTTCCCTCTTTCCTTATGAGGCAACAGTTTGTTGCGAAAGCTTGAATTTTGTGTGTATGTTTGTGTTTGTTTGTGTGTCTATCGACCTGCCAGCGCTTTTGTTCGGTAAGTCACCTCATCTTTGTTTTTATATATAATTTTTCCCACATGGAATGTTTCCTTCCATTATATTGATAAAAATAATTACAAATTTGCACTCAATCATCCAAAAGTGGTCACTGAATCATTGAATAAACTCCTGAACATGAAATTTAGGTAACACTCAGTATGTGTCCTGCCTTGTAAGCCATACTAAATTGTCTTTGGTATGTTATCCCATGAACCTGGAGCATACTCATTTCATAACTCTCAACAGACTGAAGTGAAATGGCTGCCAACATGCCACTTACAGAAGTTTACAACAATTAAAACTGAAGTTGTCTTTTGTTGCTTGCGAGATTTCCGCAAATTGCAATTATAGATTTACATTTCTGAATAACTGAATAGTGGATGGAATTTTGTTTAAATGCAAACTTCCAGATACAGTAATAATTCCTATTGTATTCTACTAATTGGTTTTTCAAATATGCAATTCTACACTGAAGGGGGGAAAAAAATATCGACACCAAGAAGAAATTGTGTGACAAACAGAAATTGGTGGGCATGTTTCTGCATCAGAAAGATGATGTCTAGTCAAATCTTGTGCCAATCGCGTAAGAGTGGTGATAGTAGTGCCAGTGTGAGGATGCAAGTCAGGTTTCCTGTAAATAAACACTGTAACAGTCGTGTGTGTTAGTTACCTTTGAAATTGGACATGGTGAGTTGATGTTAATTAAAAATGCCTTTAAGATGAAAAGATGCTGTTATCAACACCTCTCTGAGTTTGAATGAAGTTATGTAACAGGGCTATGAGAAGCTGGAGTTCCTTCTGTGATACTGCAGAAAGACTTCACAGGAATGTAGCCACTATACACGACTGCTGGCAGAGGTGGCCAAGACAATGTATGGTTCCAAGAAGTATGAGCTCTGGATGGCCACACGGCACTACCAAGAAGGAAGACGATTGTATTTGGCATGTGTCTCTGGTGCTTTGTACTGCATCTGCAACAGCAATTTGAGTAGCAGTTCAAGGACAATTCCAAGCCAGGCACCCTGTAGCGTGCATTTCACTGACCCCAAACTACCGCTGTTTGCGACTTCAATGGGTCGAGCAAGAGCTCGTTGGAGGGCAGGGGGAGATCGGTTGTGTTGTATGATGAAAGCTGGTTCTGCCTCAGTGCCAGTGACAGCCATGTTTTGTTTAGTGGGAAGAAATTGAGGGCCTGTAACCAACCTGCCCTGGAGTTGTGTCTGAGGTAAGATTTCGTATGACACTAAAAGCACTCTTGTGGGTGACCCATGCACCCATCCTGCAAATTTATACGTCAGTCTGGTGATATGACTTTTTGTGCTGCCATTCATGAGCAGTAACCCAGGAGCTGTTTTAACAGGATAACGCTCACCCACATACTGCTGTTATAAAAATGGTTCAAATGGCTCTGAGCACTATGGGACTTAACAGCTATGGTCATCAGTCCCCTAGAACTTAGAACTACTTAAACCTAACTAACCTAAGGAAATCACACAACACCCAGTCATCACGGGGCAGAGAAAATCCCTGACCCCGCCGGGAATCGAACCCGGGCGCGGGAAGCGAGAACGCTACCGCACGACCACGAGCTGCGGACACTGCTGTTATAACCCAACATGCTCTACAGAGTGGTGGCATGTTGCCTTGGTCTACTCGATCACCAGATCTGTCTCCAGTTAAGCACATATTGGACATCATCAAACAACAACTACAGCGTCATTGACAAACAGCATTAACCATCCCTATATTGACTGATCAAGCACAATAGGCGTTCGTTCCATGCTACAAGCTGACATCCTGCACCTGTACAACACAGTGCTGCATGTTTGCACGCTTGAATTCAACATTCTGATCATTACACTGGTTATTAATGTTCTAGCATTTCACATTTGCAGTTGCTTAACGCTTACATTAACCTGTGATCTTGCAATGTAAATTACTTAAATATGTTACCTAGACAAATGTAATCCTGAAATTTCATTATTCTACATTAATTATATTTTGGTGCTGTAACTTTTTCCATCAGTGTATTTCAGTAACAATGTTTTACCTAAAATAATTAATTGCTATGTCCGCCCTAATAGCTGAGTGGTCAGCATAACAGATTGCCGTGCTATGGACCCGGGTTCGATTCCCGGCTGGGTCGGGGTTTTTCTCCACTCAGGGACTAGGTGTTGTGCTATCTTCATCATCATTTCATCCCCGTCTAGCACACAGGTCGCCCAGTGTGGCGTTGAATGTAATAAGATGTGCACCAAGGTGGCCGGACCTGCCCTGCAAGGGGCCTCCGGGCCAATGATGCCAAACGCTCATTTCCATTTTATTTCCATTAATTGCTATTTTCATTGCATTGTCCTGCTAGAATTGCCCAAGTCTGTCGGAATACACAATGGACATGAATGGATACAGGCAATCAGACAGGATGCTTATGTACGTGTCGCCTGTCAGAAACATTTCTAGACATATCAGGGGTCCCATATCACTCCAACTGCACACGCCCCACACCATTACAGAGCCTCCACCAGTTTCAACAGTCCCCTGTTGACATGCAGTGTACATGGATTCATGAGGTTGTCTCCATATCCGTACACGTCCATCCGCTCAATACAATTTGAAACAAGGGTCATCTGACCAGGCAACATGTTTCCTGTCATCAACAATCCAATGCCAGTGTTAATGGACCCTTGTGAGGCATAAAGCTTTGTGTCATGCAGTCATCAAGGGTGCACAAGTGGACCTTTGGCTCCAAAAGCCCATATTGGTGATGTTTCGTTGAGTGGTTCACACACTGACACTTGTCGATGGCACAGCATTGAAATCTGCAGCAATTTGCGGAATGCTTTCACTTCTGTTATGTTGAATGATTTTCTTCAGTCGGTGTTTGTCCTGTTCTTCCAGGATCTTTTTTCCGGCCAAAGCGATGTTGGAGATTTGATGTTTTACTGGATTCCTGATTCACTCGTAAAATGGTCATATGGGAAAATCTCCACTTCATCACTACCTCAGAGATGCTGTGTCCCATCGCTTATGCGCCAACTATAACACCACATTCAAACTCACTTAAGTCTTGATAACCTGCCATTGTAGCAGCAGTAACCAATCTAACAACTGTGCCAGACACTTATTTTATATAGGTGTTGCTGACCGCAGTGCTGAATTCTGTCTGCTTACATGTCTCTGCATTTGAATACGCTTGCTTATACCAGTTTTTTTTGTACTTTAGGGTGTGTGCAAGTGTGTGTTTGTGCGTGTGTGTGTATGTGTGTGTGTGTGTGTGTGTGTGTGTGTCTGTTTTTCACGTTGACATAACTGGTAATCTAACAACGTAAAGAGAATGGACAGTGCTTCATGTTAGCTTTCACTCTAACTCAAATCACTGAACTGAAACTACTTCTCATAATTTCCACCTCATTAATATCAAATCCAGTCAATGTACTCAAATTCCTACCACTTTTTAATAATTGTCACTTCATTAGCAAAACATTGTTTTTTTCTGATCATCATTCTTAGCATGAACACGAAAGCAACTACTAACAGAAAGAAAATTATATACACAGCAGAATATTATCAGTACTTCATCAAAATGTTACTCTCTTATTCAGTGTTTCATTTCCAGTGTCGTACATTATACAGTGTTATTCTTATTAACGTTTAAAAAATGCAGAAGCGATGTAGATGACGCTGTAACAAGTAATTTAATATAAGAGACATGGGCCACAAATGTCGGGAAATACCCCAGCACTGGATGATATACGTTAATCATGTGAGATCACATAAAAATTCAGAGGATTCGAGCGCATGTGTGAAGGGACAACTGAGTGATGCAGCACTTGTGTTCAAGCAAATAGCAAAAATTTCAAACACCTTTTGGAAATGTGATTTGTTGTAAATGTGGAAGTTATGAAATTATTGTCCTCACTGTAATCAATCAAAAGCTGTTCTTACTTTGTGTTTCTTTTCTTTTCTCCCTTATTTTATTGTTATATACAGTTATGTAGTAAAGAAAATGTAGGTCATTTACTGGAAGTGACACAGTTCATAAGCTTATACTCATAGTAGGATTTTGTGTTTTATTGTATTCTGCAGTAAACCAAGGGAGACTGCAAGACCAGTAACTAAATTAATAAATTATAGCTCAGTGTAAACACATCGCTATCAAAGCAATGGAAAAAATTCTGCGTGCTAGACACACAACTCAAAACCTGAGTTCCAAGCACTGAAGTCGTGCACGCAGGTGCAAAGACACACCAACATGAATACTTGACTTGGGTTGGGATGATCAAGGTGCATCAGGTTGGTAGGCTCAACCGCTAAATGTGCGGTAAGGTATGTCACTTGGTGATGGCACATGGTCAGCATCTGTCTTCCACTTTTGGGGTATTTCTGAATAATTGCAGCCCCATGTGTGTTATATTCAATTACACTGGGGTGTCATCTGTGCCATTTAAGAGGATTTTAAATGTTAGTAAGTATCACCTTGTATACAAAATAACTACATGTTGCCTAACTCTTAAAGATGTTCCCCTAGACAAAAAATGATATGCGTCTGTACACATTTAACGTGTTATACTAACGCCTTTTACTTTCATCATATACTTTCTTTGTGAACTTTGTTAGCTATGGGAGTGTATTCATCATGATTACTCTACTGCAAAAGTCAGGCTCCCTAACCATTGGTACACTACACTATGTGATCAAAAGTATCCAGACACCTGACTGAAAATGACTTACAAGTTTGTGGCACTCTCCATCAGTAATGCCGGAATTCCATATGGTGGTGGCCCACCATGACAGCTTCCACTCTTGCAGGCATATGTTCAGTCAGGTGCTGAAGGTTTCTTGGGGAATGGCAGCCCATTCTTCATGGAGTGCTGCACTGAGCAGAGGTATCGATGTCGGTGAGGCCTGGCACGAAGTCAGCATTCCAAACGTGTTCTATGGGATTCAGGTCAGGACTCTGTGCAGGGCAGTCCATTACAGGGATGTTATTGTTATGTAACCACTCCACCACAGGCCGTGTATTATGAATAGGTGCTTGATTGTGTTGAAAGATGAAATTGCCATCCCCGAATTCCTCTACAACAGGGGAAGCAAGAAGGTGCTTGAAACATCGATGTAGGCCTGTGCTGTAATAGTGCCACACAAAACAACAAGGGGTGCAATCCCTCTCCATGAAAAACATGACCACACCATAACACGACCGCCTCCGAATTTTACTGTTGGCACAACACAAGCTGGCAGACGACGTTCAGTGAGCGTTCGCCATACCCATACCCTGCCATTTTTTCCACTGTTCAATTGTTCAATTGTTCAATGTTTACGCTCCTTACACCAAGCAAGGCGTCATTTGGTATTTACTGGCATGATGTGTGGCTTATGAGTAGTCGCTCGACCATGAAATTCAAGATTTCTCATCTCCCCCCAAACTGTCATAGTACTTGCAGTGGATCCTGATGCAGTTTGGAATGCCTGTGTGATGGTCTGGATAGATATCTGCCAATTACACATTATAACCCTCTTCAACTGTCGGTGGTCTCTGTCAGTCAACAGACGAGGTCAGCCTGTATGCTTTTGCGGTGTACATGTCCCTTCATGTTTCCACTTCACTATCACATCAGGAACAGTGGACCAATGGATACTTAGGAGTGTGGAAATCTTGTGTACAGATGTATGCCACAAGTGACACCCAATTACCTGACAATGTTTGAAATCCATGAATTCCGTGGGGCACCCCATTCTGCTCTCTCATGATGTCTAATGACTACTGAGGTCACTGATATGGAGTACCTGGCAGTAGGTGGCACCACAGTGCACCTGATATGAAAAATGTATGTTTTTGGGGGTCTCTAGATACTTTTGATCACATAGTGTATCTAATACATTTCTTATTAGCATTTCTGTTTTACTTCACTTATTGTCGATGTATCAGTATTCTTACATCCACATACTTCCATATATACTTCATCATTACATATTCATTGTTGTTGTTGTTATGGTCTTCAGTCCTGAGACTGGTTTGATACAGCTCTCCATGCTACTCTATCCTGTGCAAGCTTCTTCATCTCCCAGTACCTATTGCAACCTACATCCTTCTGAATCTGTTTAGTGTATTCATCTCTTGGTCTCCCTCTACGATTTTTACCCTCCACGCTTCCCCCCAATACTAAATTGGTGATCCCTTGATGCTTCAGAACATGTCCTACCAACCGATCCCTTCTTCTAGTCAAGTTGTGCCACAAACTTCTCTTCTCTCCAATCCTATTCAATACCTCCTCATTAGTTATATGATCTACCCATCTAATCTTCAGCATTCTTCCGTAGCACCACATTTCAAAAGCTTCTATTCTCTTCTTGTCCAAACTAGTTATCGTCCATGTTTCACTTCCATACATGGCTACGCTCCATACAAATACTTTCAGAAACGACTTCCTGACACTTAAATCTATACTCGATGTTAACAAATTTCTCTTCAGAAACGCTTTCCTTGCCATTGCCAGTCTACATTTTATATCCTCTCTACTTTGACCATCATCAGTTATTTTGCTCCCCAAATAGCAAAACTCCTTTACTACTTTATGTGTCTCATTTCCTAATCTAATTCTCTCAGCATCACCTGACTTAATTCGACTACATTCCATTATCCTCATTTTGCCTTTGTTGATGTTCCTCTTATATCCTCCTTTCAAGACACTGTCCATTCCGTTCAACTGCACTTCCAAGTCCATTGCTGTCTCTGACAGAATTACAATGTCATCGGCGAACCTCAAAGTTTTTATTTCTTCTCCATGGATTTTAATACCTACTCCAAATTTTTCTTTTGTTTCCTTCACTGCTTGCTCAATATACAGATTGAATAACATTGGGGAGAGGCTACAACCCTGTGTCACTCCCTTCCCAACCACTGCTTCCCTTTCGTGCCCCTCGACTCTTATAACTGCCATCTGGTTTCTGTACCAATTGTAAATAGCATTTCGCTCCCTGTATTTTACCCCTGCCACCTTCAGAATTTGAAAGAGAGTATTCCAGTCAACATTGTCAAAAGCTTTCTCTAAGTCTACAAATGCTAGAAACGTAGGTTTACCTTTCATTAATCTACCTTCTACGATACGTCATAGGGTTAGTATTGCCTCACATGTTCCAGTGTTTCTACGGAATCCAAACTGATCTTCCCTGAGATCTGCTTCTACCAGTTTTTCCATTCATCTATAAAGAATTTGCGTTAGTATTTTGCATCCATGACTTATTAAACTGATAGTTCGGTAATTTCCACATCTGCCAGCACCTGCTTTCTTTGGGATTGGAATTATTATATTCTTCTCGAAGTCTGAGGGTATTTCGCCTGTCTCATACATCTTGCTCACCAGGTGGTAGAGTTTTGTCAGGCCTGGCTCTCCCAAGGCTATCAGTAGTTCTAATGGAATGTTGTCCACTCCCGGGGCCTTGTTTTGACTCAAGTCTTCAGTGCTCTATCAAACTCTTCACGCAGTATCGTATCTCCCATTTCATCCTCATCTACATCCTCTTCCATTTCCATAATATTCCCCCCAAGTACGTCGCCCTTTTATAGACCCTCTATATACTCCTTCCACCTTTCTGCTTTCCGTTCTTTGCTTAGAACTGGGTTTCCATCTGAGCTCTTGATATTCATACAAGTGGTTCTCTTTTCTCCAAAGGTCTCTTTAATTTTCCTGTAGGCAGTATCTATCTTACCCCTAGTGAGATAAGCCTCTGCATCTTTACATTTGTCCTCTAGCCATCCCTGCTTAGCCATTTTGCACTTTCTGTCGATCTCATTTGTGAGACGTTTGTATTCCTTTTTGCCTGCTTCATTTACTGCATTTTTATATGTTCTCCTTTCATCAATTAAATTCAATATTTCTTCTGTTACCCAAGGATTTCTACTAGCCCTCGTCTTTTTACCTACTTGATCCTCTGCTGCCTTCACTACTTCATCTCTCAAAACTACCCATTCTTCTTCTACTGTATTTCTTTCCCCTATTTCTGTCAATTGTTCCCTTACGCTCTCCCTGAAACTCTGTACAACCTCTGGTTTAGTCAGTTTATCCAGGTCCCATCTCCTTAAATTCCCACCTTTTTGCAGTTTCTTCTGTTTTAATCTACAGTTCATAACCAATATATTGTGGTCAGAGTCCACATCTGGAAATGTCTTACAATTTAAAACCTGGTTCCTAAATCTCTGTCTTACCATTATATAATCTATCTGAAACCTGTCAGTATCTCCAGGCTTCTTCCATGTATACAACCTTCTTTTATGATTCTTGAACCAAGTGTTAGCTGTGATTAAGTTGTGCTCTGTGCAAAATTCTACCAGGCAGCTTCCTCTTTCATTTCTTAGCCCCAATCCATATTCACCTACTATGTTTCCTTCTCTCCCTTTTCCTACTACTGAATTCCAGTCACCCATGACTATTAAATTTTCGTCTCCCTTCACTATCTGAATAATTTCTTTTATTTCATCATACATTTCTTCAATTTCTTCGTCATCTGCAGAGCTAGTTGGCATATAAACTTGTACTACTGTAGTAGGTGTGGGCTTCGTGTCTATCTTGGCCACAACAATGCATTAACTATGGTGTTTGTAGTAGCTTACCCGCACTCCTATTTTGTTATTCATTATTAAACCGACTCCTGCATTACCCCTATTTGATTTTGTATTTATAACCCTGTATTCGCCTGACCAAAAGTCTTGTTCCTCCTGCCAGCAAACTTCACTAATTCCTACTATGTCTAACTTTAACCTATCAATTTCCCTTTTTAAATTTTCTAACCTACCTGCTCGATTAAGGGATCTGACATTCCACACTCCAGTTCATAGAACGCCAGTTTTCTTTCTCCTGATAACAATGTCCTCTTGAGTAGTCCCCGCCCGGAGATCCGAATGGGGGACTATTTTGCCTCCGGAATATTTTACCCAAGAGGATGCCATCATCATTTAACCATCCATCCAGTAAAGCTGCATGCCCTTGGGAAAAATTACGGCTGTAGTTTCCCCTTGCTTTCAGCTGTCATATTCATTATACTTTATCATCTCATTAAACATCAATTAAACATCTGAATTGCACAGTACAAAATAACTCTAAAGAATAATACACCACAGTAACATCTCATACTCTTGTAGACAAAATAGTTCGCTACTTACCGTAAAGAAGACACGCCAAGTTGCATATAGTCATAATTAAAAGACACTCACATGTAGCTTTCGGCCACAGCTTTCATTAGTAAAGACATACACACACACACACACACACACACACACACACACACACACACACACACACACACACACACAACCGCCAACTCCAGCATCTCGGGCCATATGCTTCCCGCCCGAGGTGCTGGAGTCAGCTGTTGTGTGGGCTTGAGGTGTGCTTGCTTGCTTGTGTGTGTGTGTGTGTGTGTGTGTGTGTGTGTGTGTGTGTGTGTGTGTGTGTGTGTGTGTGTGTGTTTACTGACGAAAGCTGTGGCCAGAAGCTACATGTGAGTGTCTTTTAATTGTGCCTGTCTGCAACTTGGTGCATCTTCTTTATGGTAAGTAGCAATCTGTATTTTCCTACATTGTTGATATTCTTACCTGGCTTTTCCATTGTTTAATCTTATAGACAAAACATATTTTTCATATGACAAAATATGAGTTTTTATTTTCTGATTTCGTTACATTTACTTCATACGTCTATGTTACTTTGAAATGAGGCCTGAAGGGCAAAATAGACACAAACCTTGCTTTGGTACTTCAGTTATTGCTTTAGGCAACTGGACTGCACTTCTCCTAACTGAAACTGGAAAGTCTGTGGTATAACACTTTTTTCACAGGTGTATCTTTTTACAAATAATTGTATTGAGCACCAAACCTTTTACATGTTACCACAAATAGTACTAAACCAATGTATTCAAGATATTATCTCCCTCTTTACTTCTGATCCCCAATGACACACAAAATGAGTCAGAACACTATTGCAGAAGCACCAAAGAAGCATGCCAAATTTAAAAGTATGCAAAATCCCCAAGATTGGTGTAGTTTTACAGAAGCTCGAAATTTAGCACAACTTCAGTGCGAGATGCTTTTAATAGTTTCCACAAAGAGACTGTCTTGAAATCTGGCAGGAAACCCAAAGAGATTCTGGTCATATGTAAAGTAAACCAATGGCAAGACACAATCAATACCTTCACTGCACGATAACAGTGGTGATGTTACTGATGACAGTGCCACTAAAGCAGTGTTACTAAACACTTTTTGGGAACTCCTTCACCAAAGAAGATGAAGTAAATACTCCAGAATTCAAATCTAGAACAACTGCCAACAGGAGTAACTCAGAAGTAGATATTCTCAGTGTAGCAAAGCAACTTAAAACACCTAAGACAGGCAAGGCTTCCGGTCCAGACTGTACACCAGTCAGGTTCCTTTCAGAGTATGCTGATACAGGAGCTTCATACTTAGTAATCATGAGCAACCACCTCCTCATTGAAAAATCTGTACCTAAAGACTGGAAAGTTGCACAAGCCACACCAATACTGAAGAAAGGGCTAGGAGTCATCCACTGAATTACAGACCTATATCACTAATGTCAATTTGCAGTAGGATTTTGGAACATATATTGTGTTCTAACATTATGAATTACCTCAAAGAAAATGAGTTTCAGAAAATATCATTCTTGTGACACACAACTAGTTTTTATTCTCAAGAAGTAATGAGTGCTTTCAATGAGGGATATCAAATTGAAACCATATTTTTAGATTTCCTGAAGGCTTTTGACACCTTTGCTCACTGGAGTCTTCTAATCAGTTTGTATGTCTGTAGAGTACTGCCTCGGTGGTGCAGCTGAATTTGTGAGTTCCTGTCAGAAAGGTCGTGGTTTGTAGTAACTGACTGATAGTCATTGAGTAAAACAGAAATAATATCAGGCATTCCTAAGGAAGTGTTACAGGTGTTCTGCTCTTTCTGATCCACACAAACAACATGGGAGACAATCTGGGCAGCCCTCATAGATTTTTTGCAGATGATGTTGCTATTAAGTCATGTAAAGTCATTAGGACCAACCACAAAATGATTTTACAAGACATCTGTATGGTGCACAAGTGATGACTGAGTCTGAATAATGAAAAGTGTGAAGTCATCCCTGTGAATACTAAAAGAAATGTGCTAAATTTTGGTTACACAGTAAATCACACAAAACTGAAGGCTGTAAATTCTACTAAATATTTAGGGATTACAGTTACAAACAACTTAAACTGGAATGATCACATAAATAATGTTATGGGAAAAGGAAACCATAGACTGATTTATTGGCACAACACTTAGAAAATGCAACAGTTCTACTAGAGAGACTTCTTACATGACTCCTGTCTGCCCTCTTCTGGAGTATTGCTGTGCGGTGTGGGATCTGCATCAGATGGGACTGATGGAGAACACTGAAAAAATCCAAAGGAAGGTAGCTCATTTTATATTACTGCAAAATAGGGAAGAGAGTGTCACAGATGTGATACATGATTTGGGATGGCCATTATTGAAACAAAAGTGTTTTTCTTTGTAGCAGGATCTTCTCATGAAATTTCAGTCAGCAACCTTGTCCTCCAATTGCGAAAATAGTCTGTTGGCACCCACCTACAGAGGGAGAAATGGTCATCATGATAAAATAAAAGAAATCAGAGCTCCCAAAGAAATATTTAAGTGCTCGTTTTTCTCGCATGCTGTTGAGGAGTGGAACAGTAGAGAAATAGCCAGAATGTGGTTCGGTGAATGCTATGCCAGACACTTCATTGTGAATTGCTGAGTAATCCTGTAGATGTAGATGCTGCTATATAAACTTTTGCCAACTCACATCTCTTATATTCTGACACCAGTTCTATTTTACAATTAGCTGATGCTTTGGCTGAAAGAAATTTATTATTAGTGACTTAAAATTCTGCTTACTAATACCATGCTCAAAAAGCAAGTTAAATAACATTTCACAAGATTTAGTAAAACTTCCCTATACTGTATGTGTTTCACATGATTCCGTCGTCATAGTTCTTACTAACATACAAAATGCCAGTTCTAAAACAGTAAATTTTTATACACTTTTGAACCAAGCAAAGTAGAAGATGATTACTGTTCATTTACAGTCTACAGACAGCACTGTAGGAGACGGTTGAGTGATCTATGAAAGGAAGAACAGAATCACCTACCTATGGGAAAGCGTTACTGTCACATAATGAATTCAAAACAGTGCACTGAACTTCCTACTTACTTATCACTTACTGATAACTTGACCCCAGCCCTTCTATATAATTTTGTATTATGGATTGAAGGTCGGACTTCATCTTTTACATTTGCCAGATCAGAGCAAACCACAGCAGAGATGCTGGACATTCAACCCTTCATAATAAACACCCTAAAAATCACTGTCTGCACATTTATACTGAATATTTATTTTTGCAAATTGCTCACTTTACTGTCAATTACAAAAAGAATCTTTCAGTACATTCTTTGGTATCTCTACCGTTTCCTTTTTACTGTCACTTACACTGAGGTGAGAAAGAGTCAGATGGCGGTAGTATCATGTACACAAGACATAAAAGGGCAACATATTGACGGAGCTGTCATAAAGGTTTCTGACATTATAATCACCACACAACGGGAATTAATACATTGGACATGGAATGGTCGTTGGAGCTAGACAAGTGGGATATTCCATTTCAGAAATCTTTAGGGAATTCAATATTCTAAGATATGCAGTGTCAAGAGTGTGTCGAGAATACCAAATTTTTCAGGCATTACCTCTCACTATGGCCAACACAGTTGCTGCCGGCATTCGTTTAATGACCGGGAGCAGTGGCATTTGTGTAAAGTTGCTAACAGGCAAGCAACACTTTGTGAAATAACCGCAAAAGTCAGTGTGGGACATATGATCAATGTATCTGTTACAACAGTGTGACAAAATGGGCTATGGTAGCAGACAACCGATGCGAGTGCCTTTTCTAAAAGCACAACAACAGCTGCTGCACCTCTCCTGGGCTCGTGACCATATCAGTTGCACCCTAGACAACTGGAAAACTGTGGTCAGTCAAGTGAGTCCCAATTTCAGGTGGTAAGAGCTGATGGTGGAGTTTCAGTGTGGCGCAGACCCCACAAAGCCATTGACCCAAGTTTTCAATAGCAACGTGCAAGCTGGTGTTGGCTCCATAATGTTGTGGGCTGCGTTTACATGGAGGGGACTGGATCCTCTGGTCCAACTGAACTAATCATTGACTGGAAATGATTATGTTTTGCTATTGGAGACAGTTTGCAGCTATTCTTTTACTTCATGCTCCCCAACAACAATGGAATTTTTATGGATGACAATGTATGACACCAGGCCTCTACTGTTCACGATTCATTTGAAAAATATTGTGGACAATTTGAGTGAGTGTTTGGCAACCCAGATCACCTGACATAAATCCCATCAAATATTTATGGGACATAATGAAGAGGTCAGTTCATGCACAAAATCCAGCACTGGAAATACTTTCACAATTTTGGACAGGCATAGAGGCAGCATGGCTGAATATTTCTGTAGGGGACTTCCAGCGACTTGTTGAATCCGTGCCATGCCAAGTTGCTGCACAGCACCAGGCAAAAGGTCCGTCACAATATTAGGATGTATCCCATGACTTTTGTCACCTCAGAGTATATTACTGTTACTGTTGTACAAGTTACTGAAAAATACATCTACATCTACATCCATACTCCGCAAGCCACCTGACGGTGTGTGGCGGAGGGTACCTCGAGTACCTCTATCGATTCTCCCTTCTATTCCAGTCTCCTATTGTTCATGGAAAGAAGGATTGTCGGTATGCCTCTGTGTGGGCTCTAATCTAATACAGTCAAACTTTTATCTATTCCCACTTTTCTCTTATGTAAGTCAAAAATTTCACTGCACTTTTCCTTCCAACAATCAGGATAAACTCTTCTGCATAAAATTTCCAATTTTTCCACATTGAGTCAGTAAATAGTCAGTCTTTGACATCTATTCACACTTTGCACAGAAAACTATTATTGTACACAATGCAGTCACATTAATGTCTGCTGTCCAGCTGGCGGCACCACTAGCAACACTGGTCCAATTCTTCCTCACAATGCTTCTGCTTTTTTCCGTCATTATTACTTCAAATAATAATGCTTGTACTGCCTCGAAAATTTGTCTGTGCACTGTCCTACCTTCAGTCCACATGTGATTTCAATTAGTTTTTGACATACAAAAATGTATTTACTGTACGACAGTCACTGCACCACTGTATACAATTAGTTCATTGTCCAACAGATAGTTCCCTGCTATGTCATGTTATTCTGAAGTCCAAATAGTGCCTGGGTGGAACAGTCCTCATACGGAAAGGGAACCAAATTTAGCTTATCAGTTAACCTCATTGTTAAACTCTGTAGCAGCACCTGCCTTGAAATTAGCTGGAAAGTTGATGGTATGAACAATCTATTACCAAAAATGTTGTTGACAATGAAAACTGCAGCTCACACACTTTAACTGCAGTTGGTTGCTGACTGAAATGTTATACAAGGCGAGTTTGAGATTTTTCTACTTTAACTATGCACAGGTAAGCGGAGAGCCACATACTGCGCTTCATTGCCGTCCTGCAATAATGTTCAAATGCAGTAAAGTAACACTGACATAATTATTCACAAAAGTCTCCATGCGGCAAATACATATTTAACACTGTCATTGAATAAAACTCAAACTAATGTCCTTGTGATCTAAAAGTCATATCAGTATGAACACTATGTTTGCAATAATTATTATTTAGAAACAACCTGAATCGTAGTCATACCCTGTTGTCACAATTAACGCAAGATGTTCTTGACTTTTAAACATTTTCAATGAAAGTAATTACAAATTCACACTCAGTCACTGAATCATCCCATATTTTTTGACATAGATCTTGCTCATTACAGAAACCAGCAACCAACATGCCTCTTAGATTGTATGAATATGTTACTTATTTTTTTATCTACTTTATCAGGAAATTAGTAATTGGGTGTACATATGAACAATGAAAGGAAAGCATAAAGGTGGAAGGAGTGGATAGAGGGTCTATACAACGGTGATGTTCTTGAGGACAATATTGTAGAAATGGAAGAGAATGTAGATGAAGATGAAATAGGAGATATGATACTGCGTGAAGAGTTTGACAGAGCACTGAAAGACCTGAGTCGAAACAAGGCCCCGGGAGCAGACAACATTCCATTAGAACTACTGACAGCCTTGGGAGAGCCAGGCCTAACAAAACTCTACCATCTAGTGAGCAAAATGTATGAGACAGGCGAAATACCCTCAGACTTCAAGAAGAATATAATAATTCCAATCCCAAAGAAAGCAGGTGTTGACTCATGTGAAAATTACCGAACTATCAGTTTAATAAGCAACAGCTAGGAAATACTAACGTGAATTCTTTACAGACGAATGGAGAAAATAGTAGAAGCCGACCACGGGGAAGATCAGTTTGGATTCCGTAGAAATACATGAGGCAATACTGACCCTATGACTTATGTTAGATTAGATTAGATTAGATTAGATTAATACTAGTTCCATGGATCATGAATACGATATTTCGTAATGATGTGGAACGAGTCAAATTTTCCAATACATGACATAATTAGGTTAATTTAACAACATACTTAAGTTAATATAACAACTTTATTTTTTTGTGTTTTTTTATTTTTATTTTTTTCATTTTTTTAATATTTTTTTTCTTAATTTATATCTAAAAATTCCTCTATGGAGTAGAAGGAGTTGTCATTCAGAAATTCTTTTAATTTCTTCTTAAATACTTGTTGGTTATCTGTCAGACTTTTGATACTGTTTGGTAAGTGACCAAAGACTTTAGTGCCAGTATAATTCACCCCTTTCTGTGCCAAAGTTAGATTTAATCTTGAATAGTGAAGATCGTCCTTTCTCCTAGTATTGTAGTTATGCATACTGAGAAGCTACTGTGAATATCCCTAGATCCTTAAATAAATGTCTGCAGGATGATCTTGGGTGGACTCCAGCTATTATTCTGATTACACGCTTCTGTGCAATAAATACTTTATTCCTCAGTGATGAATTACCCCAAAATATGATGCCATATGAAAGCAATGAGTGAAAATAGGCGTAGTAAGCTAATTTACTAAGATGTTTATCACCAAAATTTGCAATGACCCTTATTGCATAAGTAGCTGAACTCAAACGTTTCAGCAGATCATCAATGTGTTTCTTCCAATTTAATCTCTCATCAATGGACATACCTAAAAATTTGGAATATTCTACCTTAGCTATATGCTTCTGATTAAGGTCTATATTTATTAATGGCATCATACCATTCACTGTATGGAACTGTATGTACTGTGTCTTATCAAAATTCAGTGAGAGTCCGTTTACAAGGAACCACTCAGTAATTTTCTGAAAGACAGTATTGACAATTTCATCAGTTAATTCTTGTTTCTCAGGTGTGATTACTATACTTGTATCATCAGCAAAGAGAACTAACTTTGCCTCTTCATGAATATAGAATGGCAAGTCATTAATATATAATAAGAACAACAAAGGACCCAAGACTGACCCTTGTGGAACCCCATTCTTGATAGTTCCCCAGTTTGAGGAATGTGCTGATCTTTGCATGTTACGAGAACTACTTATTTCAACTTTCTGCACTCTTCCAGTTAGGTACGAATTAAACCATTTGTGCACTGTCCCACTCATGCCACAATACTTGAGCTTGTCTAGCAGAATTTCATGATTTACACAATCAAAAGCCTTTGAGAGATCACAAAAAATCCCAATGGGAGGTGTTTCGTTATTCAGATCATTCAAAATTTGACTGGTGAAAGCATATATAGCATTTTCTGTGGAAAAACCTTTCTGGAAACCAAACTGACATTTTGTTAGTACTTCATTTTTACGGATATGTGAAGCTACTCTTGAATACATTACTTTCTCAAAAATTTTGGATAAAGCTGTTAGAAGGGAGATTGGACGGTCATTGTTGACATCAGATCTATCCCCCTTTTTATGCAAAGGTATAACAATAGCATATTTCAGTCTATCAGGGAAAATGCCCTGTTCCAGAGAGCTATTACACAGGTGGCTGAGAATCTTACTTATCTGTTGAGAACAAGCTTTTAGTATTTTGCTGGAAATGCCATCAATTCCATGTGAGTTTTTGCTTTTAAGCAAGTTTATTATTTTCCTAATTTCAGAGGGAGAAGTGGGTGAGATTTGAATTGTATCAAATTGCATAGGTATGGCCTCTTCCATTAACAGCCTAGCATCTTCTAATGAACACCTGGATCCTACTATATCCACAACATTTAGAAAATGATTATTAAAAATATTTTCAACTTCTGACTTTTTGTTCGTAAAGTTTTCATTCAATTTGATGGTAATACTGTCTTCCTCTGCTCTTGGTTGACCTGTTTCTCTTTTAATAATATTCCAAATTGTTTTAATTTTATTATCAGAGTTGCTGATTTCAGACATGATACACATACTCCTGGATTTTTTAATAACTTTTCTTAATATAACACAGTAGTTTTTATAATTTTTGATAGTTTCTGGGTCACTACTCTTTCTTGCTGTCAGATACATTTCCCTTTTCCGGTTACAAGATATTTTTATACCCTTAGTAAGCCATGGTTTGTTACAAGGTTTCTTACGAGTATATTTAACTATTTTCTTGGGGAAGCAGTTTTCAAATGCATTTACAAAAATGTCATGAAATAAATTATATTTTAAATTGGCATCAGGTTCACGGTACACCTCATCCCAGTCTAACTGCTGTAGGCTTTCCCTGAAATTTGCAATTGTTAAATCGTTGACTGAACGTACTACTTTGGAGGACTGTTTAGTATTGCTGAATGGAGCTATGTCATATATTGTAACTAGCTGTGCACCATGATCAGAAAGACCATTCTCAACAGGCTGAGCATTTATCTGGTTAAACTTATCTTGGTCTATAAAGAAGTTATCTATCAGTGAGCTGCTATCCTTTACCACTCGAGTAGGAAAATCAATAACGGGTGTCAAATTGAAAGAACCGAGTAATACTTCAAGGTCATTTTTCCTATTACCCTCTTTCAGAGAATCTACATTGAAGTCCCCACAAATAATAATTTGCTTCCCCCTGTCTGACAGATAGCACAACAAGGAGTCCAAATTTTTCAGAAATAGATGAAAATTTCCTGATGGGGACCTATATACAGTTACAATTATAAATGTGCCTTTATTTAATTTAAGCTCACAGGCACATGCTTCTATATGTTTCTCTACACAAAACTTTTTTGTTTCTATACTTTTTGCACAATGATAACTTTTGACATATATGGCAACTCCTCCTTTCTCCATATTTTCTCTCATTACATGTGCAGAGAGCTTATAACCACTTACATTTACCTTATCCATATCAGTAACAATGTGATGCTCAGACAGGCATAGTATATCTATTTCATTCTCAGCTTCTAAATCTTCTAAACAAACCAGAAGCTCATCTACTTTATTCTTTAAACTCCCAATATTTTGATGAAATATACTTACATTATTTTTAATTATACTTTTATGAGAACCTTTCCTTATTCTAACATTTGCAGTACTCTCCTGTCTGAGTTTCTCATTGTGCTTAGGCCTAGTTCCTATACCAGTGGTCACATGGTGTTCAGAGAGGCAGATTATGTCAACTGGGTTGGGTGACTTTAATTCATCAATGGAATTACCTAGGACTGAGATACAACTTGGTGGAGATAAAATTTCTGGTGATTGGTGAAAATTTATAATTGATAGCTGTGATTGGTGATCCAATGTGCTAGAATTGTGCTGTTTAATTTCTTTCCTAAACTGAAGATTTGTTTCAATCCTGACCTCTCGTAGAACTTGACATCTTTCTGTCTTACCTATCCTAAAAAAGGTGCTGCTCCAACACCTGTAACCACTGGTATTTTACCATTCATGGCAGTGCCTCCCCCCCTTAAATTTCCTGCTATTACCCCAGCCAGTTTCCCCTTCCCTTTCCTGTTGAGATGTAGGCCATGCCTGGTATAGTCCCACCTACTGAGATAATCAACAGAAACCACACCAATATGAGCCCCCGCACCCGATCCAAGCAGCCGTTCCAACTCCAAATTAACTCTCCCAACAGAAGAGTTCAAATGAGGCCGGTCATGGCATCTCAGGACAGATACAAATTCAACATTGGTGTGTCTCGATGCTGACGCAATCTTTACCAGGTCACACTCTATACTGTACCCAGGATCTCTGTCGATGCTGTTCCCTGGCCCTCCCACAATAACCACGGTGTCTTCCCTGGTAAATCCTTTACAGAGTGAACCTAAATCCTCTGTCACCTGATGCAGACTAGCACTTGGTTTGAAAAAATTTGTGACCTGGTATTCTTGTCCTAATTCCTCCTGCAGAAGTTGGCCTACACCTCTGGCATGAGAACTGCCTAACAACAAAAGTTTCTTCCTTTTCGATGACTTTCCTACATTCTTTTTCAATTTCCTATTGAAAGTTTGTTGAGTCCTGTTTACACCTACCTCTGCTTGAGGCTCATCAGTTTCTAACTGAAGCAACAGGTCAAACTTATTTTTGACATTCACCACAAAACTGTCAGACTTAGTTCTAGGCCTATTCCTTCTGCTACCTGTTGCCACTTCCCACCTCTCTTTGCCCTTCTCCCTCCTTAACCTGTCCAGATCTTCCCTAGCCTGATCTAGCTCAGCCTGAAGGGCAGCAATTTTCCCCTCCTGTTCCACTATCTTCCTATCTCTGCTGCAAATCCTACATAACCACTGATGAGCCTGATCCACTTTCCCAACACCCACGCCACTGCAGTCCCCCCAGTGAAAAAAACTACTGCATCCATCACACCAAACCCCGGAACTAACAATTCTACGGCAAGTCAGGCACTTCTCACTCATTGCAAAAATAATACTTTAGCTAGAATAAATCAATTAAATTACCGAAAATCAAAATAGATTAATGAAAGGCAAATCTCCATTTCTAGCATTTGTAGACTTTGAGAAAGCTTTTGACATTGTTGACTGGAATACTCTCTTTCAAATTATGAAGGTGGCAGGGGTAAAATACAGGGAGCAAAAGGCTATTTACAATTTGTACAGAAAACACATGGCAGTTATAAGAGTCAAGAGGCATGAAAGGGAAGCAGTGGTTGGGAAGGGAGTGCGACAGGGTTTTAGCCTCTCCCCATGTTATTCAATCTGTATATTGAGCAAGCAGTAAAGGAAACAAAAGAAAGATTTGGAGTAGGAATTAAAATCCATGGAGAAGAAATAAAAACTTTGGGGTTTGCCGATGACATTGTAATTCTGTCAGAGACAGCAAAGGTCCTGGAAGAGCAGCTGAACGGAATGGACAGTGTCTTGAAAGTAGGATATAAGATGAACAGCAACAAAAGCAAAATGAGGATAATGGAATGTAGTTGAATTAAATCGGGTGATGCTGCGGGAATTAGATTAGGAAATGACACAATTAAAGTAGTAAATGATTTTTGCTATTTTGGGAGCAAAATAACTGATGATGGTCAAAGTAGAGAGGATATAAAATGTAGACTGGCAATGGCAAGGAAAGCATTTTTGAAGAAGAGAAATTTGTTAACATCGAGTATAGATTTAAGCGTCAGGAAGTCGTTTCTGAAAGTATTTGTATGGAGTGTAGCCATGGAAGTGAAACATGGGCGATAAATAGTTTAGACAAGAAGAGAGTAGAAGCTTTCGAAATGTTGTGCTACAGAAGAATGCTGAAGATTAGATGGGAGGGTCACATAACTAATGAGGAGGTATTGAATAGAATTGGAGAGAAGAGAAATTTGTGGCACAACTTGACTAGAAGAAGGGATCAGTTGGTAGGGCATATTCTGAGGCATCAAGGGATCACCAATTTAGCATTAGAGGGCAGTGTGGACTGTAAAAATCATAGAGGGAAACCAAGAGATGAGTACACTAAACAGATTCAGAAGGATGTGGGTTGCAGTAGGTACTGGGAGATGAAGAAACTAGCACAGGATAGAGTAGCATGGAGAGCTGCATCAAACCAGTCTCGGGACTGAAGACCACAACAACAACATGAACAATGATAACAAAACTTTAAATTACTGTATTGTGTAAGTAGCACAGCTTTTAGCCAAACTAATTATACTAATGGGTTCTGAATAATCTAAAAAAGGTAACAGATAATACAGTTAAGTTGAATTCGTCATGGGTCGATATTTTATATTTTTACATACTGTGTGCATGCTATGTAAATGGGAATATCAAATATACTACAAAATTTAAAAAAAAAAATTAAAAGTTCTGGAGGAGGAGGAAACATAACGGACAGGCAATAATCCACCTGGTTTATCACAGCTGGTACTTGCTGTTCTAATTATGTACAGAGAGAAAGTTTACTTCAGTTTTTACTGCCCACCTTCAAACTAATGTGAGATACGTACTGTGTTGATTTTTCACATCCTAGAGTTCTATCAACACGATATATCGTGGCATCTAATTAGCTGTAAGAATGGGAGAAGAATAAAATGCTCCCTTTTTCGTCTTAAAAAATTATAAATCTTCTATTGAAATTGACGGGGAAAGATCTAGGTTCATGTTATGTTTGATGTTGTTCTGTATGAGTAAATACTGATAAGGCATTTGGTTATTAGTCAAATGGGGCTGCAGAAATTTTGCATTTTTTCAATGGAGCTCATGTGATGAGATGTTTGAAGAACTGCAGAGAGAAATAACATTTTTATATCAATTAAATTGCTGATTTATTTGACCAAATTAGCATCATTTACAGTGACTGCCTTAAGAATAAGAACTCATCTAATGGTGATGAACAAAATGTATGCACATCTCTGAAAACTAAAAAAATTATTCTACAGGACACTGAAACTCAATACAAGCATGCATAAACTTGCCTGTACTCCCTCCGTCTTAGTGAATGCATTGTGCTTTTTCAGTATTAAGTTTTTCATACAAATAAATAAGTCTCTCTTCGGTTAAAATCAAACAATATAATGTAACAGTATTATGAGAAGGTAAGTTGCCACTCACCATATAGCGGAGATGCTAAGTCGCAGACAGGCACAACAAAAAGACTTTCACGATTAAAGCTTTCAGACATTAAGGCCTTTGTCAACAATAGATGCACACACACACACACACACACACACATACACACACAAAACTCACACATGTGACTGCAGTCTCAGGCAACTGAAACCACACTGCATGCAGCAGCGCCAGTGCATGATGGGAGTGGCAACTGGGTGGGGGTTAGGAGGAGGCTGGGTTGGGGAGGGGGAATGATAATATGGTGGGTGTGGTGGACAGTGAAGTGCTGCAGGTTAGAAAGAAGGCAGGGGAGAGGTGGGGAAGAGGAGGGGGAAGTAACGGAAAAGGAGAGAAATAAAAAGACTGAATGTGGTGGTGGAATGGCGGCTGTGTAGTGCTGGGATGGGGAGCAGGAAAGGGGCTGGATGGGTGAGGACAGTGACCAACGAAGGCTGAGGGTTACAAGAACTTAGGATGTATTGCAGGGAAAGATCCCACCTGTGCAGTTCAGAAAAGCTGGTGTTTTTGGGAAAGATACATATGGCACAGGCTGTGAAGCAGTCATTGAAATGAAGGACATCATGTTTGGCAGCGTGTTCAGCAACAGGGTGGTCCACAGTTTGTCGGTGGCCGTTCATGCGGACTGGCAGCTTGTTGGTTGTCATGCCTACATAGAATGCAGCACACTGCTTGCAGCTTAGCTTGTAGAGTACATGACCGGTTTCACAGGTAGTGCTGCCTTTGATGGGATAGGTGATGTTAGTGACCAGACTGGAGCAGCTGGTGGTGGGAGGATGTATGAGAAATGTCTTACATCTAAGGCTATCGCAGGGGTATGAGCCTTGAGGTAAGGGTTTGGGAACATGGGTTGTGTGAGGATAGACGAGTATATTGTGTAGGTTTGATGGATGGCGGAGTACCATTGTGGGAGGAGTGGGAAGGATAGTGGGGCAGGACATTTCTCATTTCAGGGCACAATGAGAGGTAATTGAAACTCTGGCGGAAATTGTAATTCAGTTGCTCCAGCCCTGGGAGGTACTGAGTTACGAGAGGAATGCTCCTCCATAGCCGGATGGTAGGTCTTTGGGAGATGGTGGATGACTGGAAAGATAAGGCACAGGTTGGGAGGATAATTATGATCAGTGAAGGCTTCAGTGAGACCCTTGGCATATTTTGGGATGGACTGCTCATCACTGCAGATGCGATGACCACAGGTGGCTAGTCTGTACGTAAGGGAGTTCTTGGTATGGAATGAGGGGCAGCTGTCAAAGTGGAGGTATTGCTGGTGGATGGTAGGTTTGGACGGAGGTACAGATGTAGCCATTTTTGAAGTGGAGGTCAACATCTAGGAAGGTGGCTTGTTGGGTTGAGTAGGTCCAGGTGAAGCAAAAGGGGGACAAGTTGTTGAGGTTCTAGAGGAGTGTGGATAGGATGTCCTCACCTTCAATCCAGATAGCAAAGATGTCATCAGTGAATCTGAAGCAGTTCACTCCTCCATCCAACCATGATCTACCCCCTGCCCCCAAACGACCCCCTGTTAACTTTCCAGATTTTCTTAACTTCAAACCTTGCCTCACTATCATTCACCAAATCCCTCAACTTGCAAACTAACCTTTCATCCACCGAAAGAACTGCAGCAAACTAACCTTTCATCCACCGAAAGAACTGCAGTCCACCATCTAAAAACTGATCCTGACCTTATAATCCTACCTGCAGGCAAAGGCTTCACCACTGTTGTTTTGTACTGCAAGGAATATCTTGCGGAAGGACTCCACCAGCTGTCAGATACTTCGACCTATAAACCTTGCTAAAGTGACCCCATTCCAGTAATCCAGCAGGATCTCCAGATACTACTCAAATCCATAGGCCCATCCCAGAACCCCTCCCCAGAATCCATCTCTCTACTCAACCCTACCACTCCCCACACTCCTACCTCCTACATCCTTCCTAAAGTCCATAAAACTAACCACCCAGGATGCCCCATTGTGACCGGTTACTGTGACCCCAATGAGAGAATCTCTGCTCTTGTACACCAACACCTTCAACCTATTACCCTGAACGTACCCTCCTATATAAAAGATACCAACCGTTTCCTCCACCGACTCTCCACAGTTCCTGTCCGTTTACCACACGGTGATCTGCTTGTCACTATTGATGTCACCTCCCTGTACACTAACATTCATAATGCACATGACCTTACTGCTATTGAGCACTACCTTTCCCAACGCCTGATGGATTCCAAACCAACAACCTCCTTCCTAGTCATCATGACCAACTATATCCTCACCCACAATTACTTCTCCTTTGAAGGAATTACCTACAAATAAATCCGTGGTACGGCTATGGGCACCTGCATGGCACCACCTATTCATGGGCCAACCTATTCATGGTCCATCTAGAGGGATCCTTCCTAAAAACCGAGAATGCTAAACCCCTCATCTGGTTCAGATTAATTGATGACATCTTTGCTATCTGAATTGAAGGGGAGGGCACCCTAACCACATTCCTCCAGAACCTCAACAACTTCTCTCCTATTTGATTCACCTTATCCTACTCAACTTAACAAGCCACCATCCAAGATGTTGACCTCCACGTCAAAGATGGCTACATCAGTACCTCTGTCCAAACCAAACCTATTGACCACTAGCAATACCTCCACTTCAACAGCTGCCACCCATTCCATACCAAGAAGTCTGTTCCATAGTAACCCAGGCACCTGTAGTCTTTGCATCTGTAGTGATGAGCAGACCCTCTTGAAATATACTGAAGGGTCTCACTGAAGCCTTCGCTGACCGTAATTATCCTCCCAACCTTGTACAAAAACAAATCTCCTGTGCCTTATGTTTACAGTCTCCCACCATCTCCCAAAGTCCCACCATCCAGCCACAGAGGAGCATTCCCCTCATAACTCAGTACCACCTAGGACTGGAGCAACTGAATTACATTCTCTGCCAGGGTTTCAATTACCTCTCGTTGTGCCCTGAAATGAGAAATGTCTTGCACAATATCCTTCCCACCCCTCCCACAGTGGTATTCCACTGTCCACCAAACCTACACAATATACTCATTTATCCTTACACAACCCCTGCTCCCAATCCCTTACCTCATGGCTCATACCCCTGTAATAGACCTAGATGCAAGACCTGTCTCATAATCCTCCCACCACCACCTGCTCTAGTCTGGTCACTAACATCATCTATCCCATCAAAGGCTGGGCTACCTGTGTAACCAGTCATGTGACTTACAAGCTAAGCTGCAACTGCTGTGCTGCATTCTATGTAGGCATGACAACCAACAAGCTGTCTGTCTGCATGAATGGCCATCAACAAACTGTGGCCAAGAAACAAGTGGACCACCCTGTTGCTGAACATGCTGCCAAACATGATATCCTTCATTTCAATGACTGCTTCATAGTGTCTGCCATATAGGTCCTTCCCACCAACACTAGCTTTTCTGAATTGGGCACGTGGGAACTTTCCCTGCAATACATCCATAACCCTCAACCTTCGTTAGTCACTGTCCTCATCCATCCAACCCCTTCGCTGTTCCCATTCGAGCACTATACATCCATCATTCCACCACCACACACAGTCTTTTTATTTCTTTTCTTTTCCGCTACTTCCCCCCTCCCTCTCCCCTGCCTTCTGTCCAACATGCAGCAGTTCACTGTCTGCCTCACCCACCATACTATCCCTCCCCCTCCTTGCCCCAGCCTCCTCCTTACACCCACCCATTTGCCACTACCATCATGCACTGGTCCTGCTGCTCACAGTGTGGTTTTAGTTGCCTGAGACTGCAGTCGTGTGTGTGAGATGTGTGTGATGAGTGTGTGTTTCTGTTCTATTGTTGAAGAAGTCCTTAGTGCCCAAAAGCTTTAATTGTGAGAGTCTTTTTATTGTGCCTATCTGCGACTCAGCATCTCCACTATTTGGTGAGTAGCAACTTTTCTTCTCATAATATTCTCTCTGTTTGGTTAACACTTCATTCAACATGTCAGCAAGCTGTTCTTTGATACAAATATAGTCAGCTTTTATGTCATAATTCAAAATGTTTTCACTCAGAAAATGGAACTGAATATCAATATTTTTGGTGTTTAAGTGGTACTCAGAATTTTTTTGATCACGAAATTGCACTCTGATTATCAATTTTTAATGTGATAGGTGTTTCAGATTCTATCCCTAGAATTCTACTTCTTTCTTTCTTTAGCTTGTGCCATTATCCCACAGTTTTCACTGCGTCTGCATTGTTACAGTCGGATTTGGCATAGCTCATGGAAAGGGGTGACCGGATGCCCATCCTGCCACCACCCCATACCCCCCGAGATGGAATCAGTGTACCCCATCTGTCTGTATCTAGTGTAAATCATGAAACAGTGGGAACATGTGTCAGATGTTGTGAGTCATGCAACTGAGGTGGAATGCGGGGACCAGCCCAGTATTCACCTAGTGGCATATGGAAAAATGCCTAAAAACCACATCCAGGCTGGTCAGCACACAGGCCCACGGCATTAATCCATCAGGCAGATTCGATCCAGAGCCAGTATGCCTACCTGAGTCCAGGAAGCACTGCATTAGCACTCTAGGCTATCCTGGCAGGTCAAATCAATGATGAACAATGCATGTGAAAGAAAAAAGAAACATTACTCTATTTTCTATTTCATTCATATTACTAAATATCTAAAACTATATATAAAAACAAAGATGAGGTGACTTACCGAACAAAAGCGCTGGCAGGTCGATAGACACACAAACAAACACAAACATACACACAAAATTCAAGCTTTCGCAACAAACTGTTGCCTCATCAGGAAAGAGGGAAGGAGAGGGGAAGACGAAAGGAAGTGGGTTTTAAGGGAGAGGGTAAGGAGTCATTCCAATCCCGGGAGCGGAAAGACTTACCTTAGGGGGGAAAAAAGGACAGGTATACACTCGCACACACGCACATATCCATCCACACATACAGACACAAGCAGAAAATTGACTCTCAATATTTCATAGAGTTATTAAGTGAAGTGATCTAGTCACTGAGAGGTATAATTTTATGGCAAAGGTTTAACACAGTAAGTCAGTTATTAAAATTAGAAACTGTGCATACATCTCCATGCAGAGTAACTCACAGTGTGCAAATTAAGGAGACTTTACTCATCCAGTATTTCACAATTAGAGATCTCAGTGACTGCCAGCAAACCTTACACATAATTGCAAACCTTTTCGAAACTCCCCAAGCAAAAAACATTTTGGTAAAAGCATTTATATGAGGTTAGCAAAATGAAATTGTTCTGGATTATTTTTTTTAATTTATTGGCTTTTGGAATATGCCATTTAGTCATCCAAGCACAGAAAATTTTATGACAATTGGGTTTGACAATTCAGTGTGACATTATTTTATGTCGTAGCCAGGTACAATGTAGAACATGATTTACGGTCTGATTAGACATAAAACAAGTTTTGTAATCAGAGTATACTAAAACAGGTAAACAAGACAAAAATGGAACACAGGATATAAAGTGTCATTACACTATAAAAATCCTACTGCTAACACAAGTAGTAAATGACGGAAAGGCACCTTGCCACAGTTTGTGTGGCTCCCCCCATCGGAGGTTCAAGTCCTCCCACAGGCACGTGTGTGTGTGTGTGTTTTCTCCTCAGCATAAGTTAGTTTAAATTAGATTGATGATGAAGAGGTCCCAAACTCCGAGGAGTGTAGGGGACGTTGCGGGAAACCTGCACCGCCGTACTAGGCAAGGTCCTTGCGGAGGTGGTTTGCCATTGCTTCCTCTGACCATAATGGGGATGAATGATGAAGAAGAAGACATCACAACAACACCCAGTCATCTCGAGGCAGGGAAAATCCCTAACCCCGCCGGGAATCGAACCAGGGACCCCGTGCGTGGGAAGCGAGAACGCTACCGCGAGACCACAAGCTGCGGACTAAATTAGATTAAGTAGTATGTAAGCCTAGGGACTGATGACCTCAGCAGTCTGGTCCCACAGGAACTTACCACAAATTTCCACAAGAGAAAGGCATTGGTACAAATTTGGGATATTCCCAATTCAGTTCACCTGAATAATTACACATATAAATTATTAACAAAATGATAGTCACATGTCCTGTGAGAATTGTGCAAAAGCTGCAGATTGAGAATTTAATATTAGTCCAGGTCGATAAGTACCATATTCAGCGTCTGAGCGTTCCATATTCTGCAGAGCAGCACGTGGAGGCATAGTCAGTTAATTGCTCATTGGTCATCCTCAGGCATTCTAATTACCAGAAGCACTACATTAGTGGCACAGGGATTTATATCTTGGTGTTGGCACTGTTGACGAACATGCTTATAAGTTGCATAGTTAGATGCTAACAAGATTTGAGGCTACTTGGGAACTGAAGATCTAGAGCCTGAAGATTACTTGTAAGGATGTTTTTGTAATATGTTTTCCAAGGACACTGTAGAAAATATATATGGTTCAGATATTGTTCCTCTCTGGAAACACACAGAAGGTGGCGCTTCGGTTAAGCAGATGGAGATGTCTCTTGAACTTTTAATGATTAAAGTTCAGCCATGCTATAATTGTCGTGAAGCTCCTCGATGTTTGTGCCTTATTATACCATAGTACTCTTGGAATCGTGGAATGAACTAGTGTGTAGTGACTGCCTTTGATTTTAGATTACCAGTACCATTTTTCTTTCCAGCCGGATGACAACAACTTTGAGTGTGGGTGTCATTTCTGTGACAGGCAATTTATCATATTTAAGAGCTCCGTCCAGAGATGCCTGCTTTGCTAGTGCACCCACTTGCTCATTCTCAGGTGTCCCACAGTATTTCATCTACACCAACACAATGTTGTGACAGTTCCTCTGCACCCAAAATGCAGCATCAACAATAGCTGCAACAGTGGGGATGGTACAACTATTATAATGGTTTCTAATCAGTTGTAGGGCTGACGTATTGTCAGAGACGATGACTTTTATGTCTGATGTGGGCGTCTGTGCCAAGAGTAGTACGGCTTCCAAAATGGAAATCAGTTCGGCTATCATAACAGTGAAGTGTGGATCCAGCTCATAGCAAAATATTTTGTGCACATTAAGAAGAGGCAAGGGTAATATGAATTGGGTTTCCTACTCTTGAGGTTTAGGAAATATTTTTTTGGGGCACTTTTGTTTTCACAGCCCTGTAAGTTTACATAACACTAATTTCCCAATATGTCAGCTGATCACCAAGTAATTTTCACAGCTAGATTGCTTCTTTTGCTGTAATATTTCGCAACTACGTATTCATATTGGGTGTACTCAGAGCAACAATATTTTTTTTTTGGAAGCCCATCTCATTGAGCCACTTGCATAATCAGCATCAGAAAAACCTACTAGTTATTATCCGCAGCTGCTGTTGGAGTATTCTATACCATAACTTCCATTTCATAGGAATATGGAAAATTTTCTTTACAGCTTGCCAATGTGCATTATTATGATCATTCAGAAACTACTTTTCACTGATAATGAAATATCTTGTTACGAGATAAAAGAGAAAAACAAATGGTCTGATCACTTCATGTTACTTGGCATTTTCTCAACCTCAAATTCTTTCTCAACAGGTAAGAAATGAATGTGAGGATCGATTGGAACACACAGAACATTTGCATAACCCATTCCAAACATTTCAGTTATTCTTCTCATGTAGATGCATAGATGTATTAATATTTTCTTTCCTCCAATTAATATTCTCTCTCCTGCTTGATCTCACTCAGTTTCCTGTCTCGCAATACAATGATCATCTCTGACTGTAATACCAAGTGTTTCTTCTCATGACATTACAATTTTTCTAATCAGTTTCCTCGATTTTGAGGTGTTAAGGTAAGTCCATCATCTACAAATAATGCTAACATAACAATTTCAGCATGATTGTGCCATGGAATAAACGTGGATCAGTGTCACTTGCTTGAAAATTAAACTGCAAAAGAAAATCTAGAAACTTCTTGTGCTAGCAACGAGGAGGCTGACTGAGCCCATACAGTTCCTTCTCAAGCTTGCAGGTTACAGGCTTCTTTGTGACACTCAGCAGCTTCTCAGTTAGTTCCATATAGATTTTTTCTTTAATGTTGCTGTGTAGAAATGCAGTGTAAATGTGGAACTATATAATCTCCAAATTTTTGTATGTGACAGTTTTGTCAGAAAAACTCTGGACAAGTCATACCACGTAACTGGTAAATTAATAGAGCGAAACATTCCACGTGGGAAAAATATATCTAAAAACAAAGATGATGTGACTTACCAAACAAAAGCGCTGGCACGTCGATAGACACACAAACATACACACAAAATTCAAGCTTTCACAACAAACTGTTGCCTCATCAGGAAAGAGGGAAGGAGAGGGAAAGACGAAAGGATGTGGGTTTTAAGGGAGAGGGTAAGGAGTCATTCCAATCCCGGGAGCGGAAAGACTTACGTTAGGGGGAAAAAAGGATGGGTATACACTCGCGCACACACACACACATATCCATCCACACATATACAGACACAAGCAGACATATTTAAAGACAGTAAGAAAGTTTTGTTGTAGTTGATGCCATACTACTTGCACAAACCCATGCTTTGTTCCAAGTAGTTTTGCTGTTTGTGTAAAAGAAGACCTTGAAGATCCACATTGAGTCAATAACTTGCTGGCTGCTGATTTTACAAATGATATTCCTTTTTTCGTTCTCCTCATGAGCTTCCAGTTTCTTTGCATTCACCTTTCTCCAGCGTTTTGAGTAGGGACTGGAAAGTGGCTCTTTAATAGTATTAGAGACATGATATTGGATGAAATCAGCTTCATACTTTGATGGCTTATGAACAGTGGAACAATCTTGCAGGCATGCAAGATATTGCTCTTCCATTAGCTGCCATGCTGCTCTTATATCTTTTTGTGGTGACTCTGTCTCTTATTGTACTTGTAATTGCGTGACATGAGTTTGCTTGGTACGACCCCCATTTTCTCATTCTTTGTCATCTTTAGGTATGAATTATCAACTTCTTATGGTGATGGTGGTGTGCTACTGCTCATCTTACTGAATGTGGCATGTCAGTGTATAAAAATTTTCCAATTTGTGGGGTCAAAAAATTAATAATTTGACGATTCTGCTAGATGCCAACGAACATAACTTTTCAGTTTTTGGAATGGAGCTTGCTTCAAAATTGTTTGGCACATGAGCAAAAGCACAGGATCCATAGATCCAAAGATGTTGAATATGAGGTTTTCGTCCAGTCCACAAGTCTTATGGAGTTTACTTCAAATTGTATTTCATTGGAATCATATATATTGATGTAGACAGCAATGTTATACGAGGTGGAATCCAAAATTTTCGGGACTGGTGCTGCCATCTGGAAAGTAGGAATAGTAGATCTTTGCACCGCTAGGTTGCGAGAGCTGCATATCTGATGAGTCACTGTGTGGAGTGACATTCAGGTGGGAGGACGTGTTGAGTGTCCACAGTGATTTCCATAATACTCTTGTGTTTGGTGTGTGGCGATTTTACGATGGATCCGCGAACAGAACAGTGTGTGTGTGTATCAAATTATGTGCAAATCTCGGGACAAGTGATACGGAGACCCTTGCAATGATTGGGGGACAGAGCATGAGCAGTACAATTGTTCCAGTGGAAGAGCCTGGGCTCTCCAAGACCCAGAAAAGTGAGACAGGTGAAGAGAAAAGTGAAGAGCATGATCATTGTTTTCTTTGATACCAAGGGAATTGCGCACAAAGAATTCATCCCACCCAACCAAACAGTGAATTCTGCGTACTACTGTGATGTTTTGTGACGGCTCCATGAAAACGTGTGGCGACGACGGCCCAAACTTTGGCATCAAGGAAACTGGCTGCTGCATCATGACAATGCACCCTGTCACACATCCTAGCTCACCAGAACCTTTTTGGCAAAAAACAACATGGTAGTTATACCCCGCACACTGTACTCACCATATTTGGCACCTTGCGACTTCGCGCTATTCCCAAACCTGAAACTCAAGTTGAAAGGCCGTCAGTTCAACACTCTAGAGAGGATTCAAGAAACATTGCTGGCAGTGATAAACTCCCTCAAGGAACAGGACTTCGAGAAAACGTTTGACCAGTGGCAGAAGTGCTGGGACTGGTGTGTACGTGTGGATGGGAACTACTCCAAGGGTGATGGTGACCATTAGTCCAAAGGTAAGGTTTTTAACAGGTGGCAGCACCAGTCCCGAAAATTTTGAATAGCACCTCATATGCTTGTGTTCATAAGAACTTTGAGATAATCTTGGTTTTCAACAATGTATATGCTCTCTTTCACCAATTGTTGAATTGTCACTCTCCGATCTCCCTTGTGCTCTGGACTGTATGGAGCAGTTGTCTCCAGCAGGATTGTACGTTTTCTGACAAGCATTTTTACGTCATAATTAATACTCAAAGTACCATTTTATGTTAGACTGTGGTACCATTGTCCACACACAACAAACCAAACTTGTTTCATGAAATCCGTCACTGACATAAGTTTTGTGTCTGGGAAAATTACAATCTTGTATTAAGTTACTTCATTTTTAAATGTGACAGAAAAATTTTCACCACTGATTGATTCAAATGATGTGAGACCGCAGAGATCTGAGTGAATAAATTTACCTGGGTTCATAGAACAAATTGTCCCATCATTTTTTAACTTAAGCTGATGCTCCTTGCCTAGCCAACAGGGTTCACAGAAAGTCATCTTCTTTTATTATATTAAGTCCTTCAATGATCTCTTGGCCGACACCTGCTGAAGCATCCTTGCATTTATGTACCCATTCATTCATCCTGTAGGGACTGTAAAAATTCGCATTTTGCGATAAATGCGAAATAGATGCAAATTCTGCCTCAAAATGCATAAGAGTGAAATTGCTTAATAGACACTGTTTCATAGCTAATTGTATTCAGATGAGGTATTTATCCAGTATAGTTTGAGATAGCTTTACTTTCTGCATACAATATCAAAAATGTAAGCAGTTACTGCCATTATAAATCATCTGGCAAAGCCCAAATTGGAAAGGTAATGTGCACAAGAAATTACTTGCAAAATAAAGTGTATGAATGCAATGATGTATCAATGCACTGAATGATCTGGTGCCATGCCAACTGTGGATGGTTGGATGATCTGTTTAAGATACAAGTCGTGTAATGCAACATAGTACCTGTACTCAGCCATGGGAGCTAGCATTTTATAAGGAAGAAACATGTCTGTTTGTTTGTTAGCTAAAGCTCAAAAGATAGTATAACGTAGAAAATTTTTAATGTGGAAAATTAGGTGGTGGGTGCTTTGAACCTTAGTTGCATTGAAAACCACCAGAGGTCAGGCCTGAACTACATCATTAATAATACTCTGCTAACCTCAACAAACAATTGCATGGTAGCTGTCCCCAAATGCGTTGTGTGCACATTGCTCATTGTTTTATTTTCTTATTTTGAAATAAGTGAAGTGACTAATCCTGGCCCATCACAGATTTCGATTACCACCCTTACAGTACCAGAAGAGATGGGCAATCCCTGTGACAATGTGTCAGTTCTGCTGTAGGCTGCTGCCCAGCAAAATTGAGGTGTGGTTTGTTTCATCACACTTGTCTTTCCCCTGTAGCAGTCAAAATTCACGTCTATTTATGCTCACAGCTATCTGCAACTATAGCCTATAGCACCTGCCCTTTCCACTATAACAATTAGAAAACAAAATCTGTAAAGTTTTTTGACGGTGCCGAAATTCTTCCTCTAATGTTAAAATGGAGTTACCGTACTTTCGGTTATACTTCTACCCAAAATTCATTGTCAGTTCTATCTGTAGCATTGTCAAGAATGTGTCTTAGGGCTATGAATGCCCACGAAAGATCACAATTAGTAGTTTGCAGATTTTTTAATCTTCAAATTGGTCAGGAAAAGACAATGTCCAGAAACACCTTATATAGGAGTCGCATTCACTTATCTGTTGGGAAAATGCTGCTGCTTTTCAATAGAATAAGCATTTTTGAAAGGTGTTGAAGTTTTTGCAAAAGAAAACATTCCAGTCAAAAAGCTCCCTGTCAGCACTTTTTTTAACAGTCAGTTTCAAAGAACTAATGATTTGTTTGCCTTCGCTCATGTAGTGTGACAACCTTTTAAATTTGTGCATCTAATCATTTACAAACAATGAAAATAATTGGGAATTTTGCAAAAAATAGATACGAATTTTGCCAAAAGTAGATGCTACATTTTCCGGTCCGTAAATCATGCCATTGTTTCATGTCATTTACCGCAATGTTTATTTCATCACTTCCTCAAGTGGATTTTGTTATAAAAAACAACCAGTAAATATAGATCTCTTGCTTCAAACTTTCCACTTGTCCCGCACAACTATAACTAGATCTTCTTTGAAAAATGGAGGGATTTTCTTTGAAGTACATGCTTCATAGCAAAACAAATTCTTTTTGTTAGCTGGTACATACAAAACATTTTAAAGATGTGCCTCACATCATTTACAATGAATTTCCCTGTCGACAATGACAGTTTCCATACTGGTGACAAGGCATATTTTATCGCTGAGTAATATGTATGTGGCCATTACGGACCGAAACTCTGAGAACAATTCCCATTGAAAAGTAAAATGATGCAACATACCTCTAGTCATCGACTATACATCCAGCTGATTGTACTCAGCCATTTTTCGGAAGTGTCTAGTGATATTTTGGCAACTTGATATTTTTATCTGATGAGGGGAGAAGTTCACAATCAAATTTATCATTGGCACTTTTATGTTTCTCCACATCACACAACAATGTATTGTGTTTTCACTCTTTAGAAACATCAGTTTTATCAGGCTGACTTGCCGTTTTTGTTTGCTTACTGATCACCATCACTGAAAATGCACAACTTCTCCATCAACCATGGTCAAGTGGAACTCTTCTTTGATGAGACATTCTGTCAATGTTTCCACATTTTATTGACACTATGACAGGCTGTGCCACGCTGCTTTAAACACATTTTACTTTGACAGCAATGGTGCAACAATTTTCACAATTATGTATATGTCCAACACACTTTCTCCAACATTTTAGACTACGGTGTCAAGTTTTCAACTGTAGCTAGGTGCACAACTTCTAGGTGTTGCTCATCATTAATCTATAGATACAGAAACAGAAACTTCCCATAATACCAAGAAATAACTATTTTCGTAACTACACAAAAATTGCTACTTAACAATGGATAAATAAAGAACTCTCATAAACATTAAAACAAGGAATAAATAAGGAAACACAACCATACAGTCAGCCAAAGAACATCTAAGTCTTTTCTGTCACTGGCCGTGGCTGGTGCTCACCACACAACCACCCACTCTCTCCTGTGGTAGAGGGGAGCACCCGCCATGTCTGGGAATTTATGCTGTACACATTGACATGCCCTTGTATATATCACCTGTCTGTTCTGCTTGACTTTTGGGCCCATTTGTCATGTCAAAGGTGATGCTGCTGCTCATTGTATGGTCTCCATGACAGGTGGGGTAAAAGTCGCCAGTGTAAGACTCACACTCTCTTGCTGTTGTGCAGGTAAGTCTGTGGTTGAGCATGTATGCTGGTTTAACCCTCTCCCAGGACATTATCAGCAGCCAGTCATTGTACGCTATTAGGACCAAATGTTCATTGCATTTTAATACTCAGGAAGGTTCCAAGTATGGCGGCTGTAAGGGCTGCACATAGCATCTGTTCAACAGCACATGGGAGCGTGTCACAATTTATTTACATATAAACACTTTTGGAGCCCTTTGACATGATACTGGGGTAGGCATAACCTGGCTATCTGGAGCTTCGCATGTTGTAGCATTATGACAGTTCTGGTTCCATAAATGCCGACTGTGCTGAAAAATGTCTGACAGCAGACACAACTTTTTCCCATAAACCTTCTTGGTGGTTGATGCCCAAATGTCCGGATTAACTTCTGTACAAAGTTCTAACAAGGCTTGTGGCAGGGCAGCTATCCAGCAACTGTTGTGGCACATAAGTGCAGCCTTTAATGTCCTAAGCCACATTCCAGCTAGATTTTTACTTCTCTTGAACCTAAGATGAAGTGCTTTTTGTTTTTGTAGTGCTTTTCTAACGTGGCTAAACCATGGTGGATCTTCCCATCCCTTAAAACCTTACTCGGAACATATTTGTCTAGGGCATATTGAACAATGCCTTTGAATTTTTTCCATTTGTTCTCCACATCTTCGTCCTCATCACCAAGTACTTGATGCTAACTGCTGAGATCTTCTGAAATTTGTATCTGTCATCGTTGCTGAGCAAATATATCTTCCTATCTTTCTTAACATTCCTTGTAGGACCTGTCATCATAGATGCTGTCACAGCCTTATGATCACTGGTACCTTCCTCTATGTAAATTGATTCGATAAGTTCAAGTCTCTTTGTTGCCAAGAAATCTGAGACGTTAGCCTCACAAGTGGCCATCTGCTCAAGGTAATTTTCCAACAAGACATCCAGAACAATGCCACATGAATCCCTGTCTCTGGCTCCGGTTTTGATGGCATAACACTCCCAATCTATACCTGGCAAGTTGAAGTCAACCCCTATCACAATCCTATCATCCTGTCCCCCCCTTCTTTCCAGTTTTTTCCATATATGATTTTGCTTGCAGATCCTGCAGAGAACCTCCTCATTCCTTAGCTTATGTGTCCACTTTATGTTCAACATTCTTCTGTAGCACCACATCTCAACTGTTTTGATTCTGTTCTGGTTTTCCCATAGTCCATGTTTCACTATCACACAATGCTGTGCTCCAAATGTATATTCTCAGAAATTTCTTCCTCAAATTAAGGCCTATGTTTGATACTAGTAGACTTCTTTTGTCCAGGGATGCCCTTTTACTAGTGCTAGTCTGCTTTTTATGTTCTTCTTGCTGCATTCATCATATGTTATTTTACTGTCTACGTAGCAGAATTCCTTAACTTCATCTACTTAGTGATCACCGATTTTGATGTTAAGTTTCTCGCTGTTCTCATTTCCTCTACTTCTTGTTACTTTTGTCTTTCTTCAATTTATTCTCAGTCCATATTCTGATCTTATTAAACTCTTCATGCCATTCAACAGATCCTGTAATTCTTCTTCAAGTTCACTGAGGACAGCAATGTCACCAGTGCATCTTATCATTTATATCCTTCCACCTTGAATTTTAATCCCACTCTTAAAAGGAAGTTTCATTTCCATGATTGCTTCTTCAGTGTGTAGAGTGAACAGCTGGGGTAAAAGACTACATCCCTGCCTTACATCCTTTTTAATTGGAGTACTTCATCCTTAAGCTTCCAGTCATATTTTTCCCTCTTGGTTCTTGTACATATTGTATACTACCCATCTCTCCCTACAGCTTACCCTTATTTTTCTCAGAAGTTCGAACATCTTGCACTATTTTACATTACTGAATGTTTTTTCCAGGTGTACAAAAACTACAAATGTATCTTGATTTTTCTTCAATGGCAAGAGCTGTTGTTAGATGTGTGAAGTGTCCACATCTGTTGTGTAGGTATCTACAAAAACCAATTTGATATAGTGGTGTCTCCAGTAAGCACAGATGACTGGATGCCCTATCTCGTTTCATGTGTAGGGGCCTGAAGATGGGTTCAATGTGGCACGAAAGTTGGTAGCACAATAAAATTATTCCATAAATGTATGGCTATTGGATATCTGTTTTCTGCAGAATGTTCATGTACAGTCTGGACAGCAATAGACCGGTTGCAGTGGTCCTGTTCTGTGGCCAGCTCATTTACCAGACACCAATGGATTACCAGTACTTCTTCTAGAGGCAGATAAAAGAGTCACATTTATGAAACTGACTGATACTTGCAAGGACCTGGTTGCTAGGATTGCTACAACTGTGGAGGTAGTACATGAAACTCGTGGGATTTGTGAGCACGTAAGACAGTTTACAGTGTGTCACTGTGCACATTCTTGTGATTGTGGTCTACATTTTGAACAATACCTGTAAGAGAACAGTTATGCATTAGCTACATACTGTACTGTGCACTGATAGAACATGTTGAATATACTGTGATAAAATTTATGCATTCCATCTGAGAGTGTTGTATTACTCTGAATTGTTTTGTGTGTTTAGATGGTTGATGTTACAGACTTGTTCACTCTTGAGAAGGTATTTTCACAGAAACAAAGCTAATTAGGGGTGGTAAAAAACTGAGTATATTATAATTACATTATTATTGAATGAATCACCAGAGACCACAGATCACTTACACCAAAATGTCCAAAAAATGTTCCTGAAAAACCTGTGAAATTTTGTCAGTGGAGTTCGAATTCACTTTACATCCTTACAACTAGCACAAAAAATATAAAAATGGAAACTTTCGAGAATGGAGTTATGTCTGATGTTTCACCATGGAGTAGAGTGATTGAATAGGTTAGCAAGTTTAGTTTCTTTCTTTTATGGTCTTTTTGTATAGCTATCATTTTCTTATAGTGGAAAATCCAAGATGGAATTTAACAATATTATGAAAAGAAAAGTTGCAACACATCATATAGTGGAGATGCTCAGTCGCAGGTAGGCACAACAAAAAGACTCTCACGATTAAAGCTTTCAGCTGTTAAGGCCTTCATCAACAATAGAGGACACACACACACACACACAAATGCAACTCTCACACACAACTGCAGTCCCAGGCAACTGAAACCACACTGCAAGCAGCAGGACCAGTGCATGATGGGAGTGGCAACTGGGTGGGGGTAAGGAGGGATAGTATGGTAGAGGTGGTGGACAGTGAAGTGCGGCAGGTTAGACGGAGGGCAGGGGTGAGGTTGGGAGGGGGGGGGAAGTAGTGGAAAAAGAGAGAAATAAAAAGACTGGTTGTGATGGTGGAATGACGGCTGTGTAGTGCTGGAATGGGAACAGGGAAGAGGCTGGATGGGTGAGGACAGCGACTAAAGAAGGTTGAGGCCAGGAGGGTTACAGGAACGTAGGATGTATTGCAGGGAAATTCCCCACCTGCGCAATTCAGAAAAGCTGGTGTCGGTGGGAAGGATCCATATGGCACAGCCTGTGAAGTAGTCACTGAGATGAGGGATATCATGTTTGGCAGCTTGTTCAGCAACAGGGTGGTCCACTTGTTTTTTGGCCACAGTTTGTCGGTGGCCATTCATGCGTACAGACAGCTTGTTGGTTGTCATGCCTACATAGAATGCAGCACAGTGGTTGCAGCTTAGCTTGTAAATCACATGACTTGTTTCACAGGTAGCCCTGCCTTTGATGGGAAAGGTGATGTTAGTGACTGGACTGGAGTAGGTGGTGATGGGAGGATGAATGAGACAGGTCTTGCATCTAGGCCTATTACAGGGGTGTGAGCCATGAGGTAAGGGATTGGGAGCAGGGGTTATGTAAGGATAGACGGGTATACTGTGTAGGTTCGGTGGACTGTGGAATACCACTGTTGCAGGGTTGGGAAGCTAGTGGGCAGGACATTTCTCATTTCAGGGTATGATGAGAGGTAATTGTAGTCCTGGTGGAGAATGTAATTGAGTTGCACCAGTCCTGGGTGGCACTGAGTTAGGAGGGGAATGCTCCTCTGTGTCTGGATGGTCAGACTGTGGGAGCTGGTGGGAAACTGGAAGGATAAGGCATCGGAGATTTGTTTTTGTAGAAGCTTTGGAGGATAATTACGGTCAGTGAAGGCTTGAGTGAGACCCTCAGCATATTTTGAGATGGACTGCTCGTCACTGCAAACTGTGGCCAAGAAACAAGTGGACCATCCTGTCGCTGAAGACGCAACCAAACATGATATCCTTCATTTCAGTGACTGCTTCACAGCCTGTGCCATTTGGATCCTTCCCGCCAACACCAGCTTTTCTGAATTGCGGGAACTTCGCCTGCAATACATCTTACGTTGCCATAACCCTCCTGGCCTCAACCTTCATTAGTCACTGTCCTCACCCATCCAGCCTCTTCCCTGTTTCCATTCCAGCACTACACATCTGCCCTGCCCTCCATCTAACCTGCCGCCTGTCACACATCACTGTTCGCCACCTCCACCATACTATCCCGCTCCCCCTCCCCACCCGAGCCTCCTCCTTACCCCCACCCAGTCGCCACTCCCATCATGCACTGGTGCTGCTGCTTGCAGTGTTGTTTCAGTTGCCTGAAACTGCAGTTGTGTGTGTGAGTAGTTGTGTGTGTGTGTGTGTGTGTGTGTGTGTGTGTGTCTTTCGTCTTCTGGTGACAAAGGCCTTCACGGCCGAAAGCTTTAATTGCGAGAGTCTTTTTGTTGTGCCTAGGTGCATCTCAGCATATCTTCTATATGCTGAGTAGCAACTTTCCTTTTCATAATATTCTCATTTTCATGTGATTTTGTTTGGTCATCCATAGACAGTTCTGTGGCACTGATATGATATAATAAGTGCTTTGCAAAACTCTTGGCTTATTCAGTTCAGCAGGGATAGGCATTGCCATTTCTGGTGACAGAGTACTACAGCAAGAATATAGATGGGACAAGCATCCAGAAAATGAGGAGAATATACCATTCTTACTTGTCTCTCCAGCTGTCACTTGCACTGCTTCATATCACAGTTGCCACACTCCTGAGGTTGGAGGGGGGGAGTCTACTGGTTGATATCATATGTCACTCATGGTATTTTATTGTTCAACAGACAATATATTTCATCCACATTAAGTAATTCTTTTAGAGTTTTTTCTAACAGAACATAAGGGAGATGGCAAAAACCTAGTCCCAGCACTTAGCATATTCTGCTCAAACAGCCCAAAGCAGAGAATAACACATCCATCCAGTAGCCAAATCACCATCAGCTGTATCATATGCCTTCACAAACTCACAATTAGAGAGATTTCAAATATAGTTCTAGATGCTGGTGGACAGTCTTTGAACTGCATGTACCATCATCCTATGTAGTATAATTATGTTCCACCAACAGGACATGAATCAGCTGTCACTCTGTAGTGTGCCACAACACAAGTTTACATTTGTAGCTATGGCTGTGGGGGTGGCTTTGTTTAAGAAGTGGAAAAAAGTAACTGAATGGTTCTGAATAACCTCATATTTGTGAGAAATATCAAAAATGTAGAAATACCCAAGGGGGTTATGTTTTAAGTTGTTGTTCCTCTACATTTGATGTGGTTTAGTTATAGGTGCAAAAAAACTGTGGTAAGGGGATAGTTTCACTTCTATCTCGGTTCAAAAGTAATATATTTATACATATTTTACATCAGAACCAGTGCTTCTTTCTGGGCTGTGGTGTATGGCAGACTAAGAGTTCACACCATTATAGGCTGAGTTTGTCACCAGGAGGGAGGCAACCACTTAGGTTACAGGAATCTTATTTTGTTATTGAACTATTGGCTTCCTTTGTCTGTGCAGGGAACATTAGGATAAAAGAATTTCCTTTTTTCTCCTTCAGATATTCCTAGAGATGGAGGTCATCCTGCTGGAGTAAATCATCCAGAAACAAACAGAGATGGAAAAGGAGTCACAAGAAAGAAAAAAACACATGATGCGGCCTCTCCTTTTGCCACTCAAGGTAAATCTGTCAAGATGCTCCATACATTTTCAATCATTTCTGCATCAAACACATTTATACTTGATTGGTCAAAAGACTAATGCTTCTGAATATTATCATTTACTTTTTTTCTATTTAATATACATTTTTATTATGTATTTGAAGATGTTTTCATTGAAACTTTGTTAACAAAATGCCTTTAACTATTAGCAGTAATCTTGATTAGTTATTAAATTATTTGCGTTCTAATACTGATTGTGATGTAACAAATATACTAGCTGTGCTCCTATACAATGGGCTTCTTAAATATATTTGACAGCAGATCAGTTGAGAGACATCAAATGTTTTCCTTTATCCGAAATAACTATAAGGTGAGTTTAAACTGACTTTCATTTCCTCAATAAATTTTAAATGCTGCTGTCTATTCCGATTCATCAGCTGAAGAGCAATCTGTTGAAAATATCTTGATTACTTTTTGCAATAGATGGGAACAGTAATTGTAGAAGACACCAGTCCTGACATAAATTTTTAAAATTTATAAATCTGCTTTTTATTAATGTATGGCTTAACACTTCTCATCACAAGCTCCAGCACATAGTTGCACAACTTGAATATGTTGTCTGGTGGCTGAGTATTACTCCACAAATTCACTATTTCTGATAAAATTGTATTGTTTTCCTGCCTGTTTTTCTACCTCAATAACAGGGAACAGGGATATCTTTATTCGTGGACTGTAGAAACACTGGATTTATTATGCACTTAAAATATGGTGTAGTGCACTACTTGTAATCTCGCAGTGGAGAAAATTTTGAGTAAGTCTGTTGATGAAAGTACTAGAACTCATGACTCTGTGGTCAAAGATGACAATGATTGTACCTTAAATCAGACAATGGAAAATCCAGGATGGAATGTAACAATACCAGAGAAGGAAAGTTGCTACTCACCATATAGCGGAGATGTTGAAATGCGATAGGCACAACAAAAAGATTCACACAATTTTAGCTTTCAGCCATTAAGGCCTTTGTCAGCAGAAGACACACATACACACAAGCACACACACACACACACACACACACACACACACACACAAACACACACACACACTCGAGCAAATGCAACTTGCACACACGTCTGCAGTCTCAGAGAGCTGAAACTACACTGCGAGTAGCAGCATCAGTGCATGATGAGAGTGGTGACTGGGTGGGGGTAAGGAGTAGGCTGGGGTGGAGAGGGGGAGGGATAGTATGGTGGGAGTGGCAGACAGTGAATTGTTGCAGTTTAGACGGAGGGTAGGAGTAGCGCAAAGGAGAGAAATAAAAAGAAATTAAAAGACTGGGTATGGCGGTGAAATGATGCCTGCGTAGCCGTCATTTGTGTGACTACTGCTAACAAAGGCCTTAATGGCCGAAAGCTATGATTGTGTGAATCTTTTTGTTGTGCCTATCGCGACTCAGCATCTCCACTGTATGGTGAGTAGCAGTGTTTGTAACTTAGACTGATTGCCTTGTCAGTTGCAAGTGAAAATGTGCGTGTCAGTATGTATCTCAAAGACAGTAGATATTCATTCTTAATATTTCTACAACCTTTACCTGGTTTAATGTTCAGATAAGCCACCACAGGCCATGTATTATTTGATTAGTTTCACTCATCAGATTCAAGCATCCTCAGCTACTAAGTGCCTTGGTGAAAACACATTAGAGGGATAAACCACCAGTCGACTTCATTGTCAACACTCTGTTTATTAGATGGTTCTTACTCAAGGCAATTCACATAGAACACTCATATCAAATTATTAAGTATAGCTGCACGAGTGGGACGAAAAAAGTAATAATATGTTCCTTAAGTATTCTCTAAAATAACTTGTTCCACATCATTTCGATAAAACAATTATTCACGTGATCTATGGAACATGTAACTAAGTAAAAAATGCAAAATCAACCATTTGCTAGTTACATAATACTGTTTTCACCAACAAGAATTTGTTTATTAGATACCAAACAGATTTATTCCAATTTAAATTTGTTTCTTGTCTATGTTTAATAGTAATCATTTCACAGTGGCCACTACCTCTAGATCTTGATTTTTTAAGATTGATTTTCATTTCATGTAATTTTGATTATTTTTTTCTGTATTGGATCGTATCGGTTTTTGGGTTGTTCAAGATTAATCCATTAAGTTGAAACCATGTTTCTAGACAATATGATGTACTGATGATGCTGACACGTTTGTTTTCTGACTCATGGTCCTCAACTGATAGTTGTGTATGTTCTGAAAATAAAACTGTTGTGACATTTATGTTGATTGTTAGGTCATTAATGTAGAACAGAATCAAAAGTAGGTCCGTGGACAGAACCTTTAAGGACACCTTCTGTTACCATCTTCCCTTCAGAAGAATAATTCGCTGCATTAGCAGAGACAACAACATAATGTTTTCTATTTCAAAGGTGGGCAGTAAGTCGGTGCAGAACTCTACCCCTCTAATTCCATATCTGTCAAGTTTGTAGATACGACTTGCATGATTTACTGCATCAAAAGCTTTTGTGTGGTGACAAAAGATCTCTGAAACTTTATTCTTATTGTCTAATGAAGTGCTAAACTGGTCAACAAATTTGTTACTCACATCTATATTGTTTTTAACAAGCTGGAAACCAGTTTGATTGTTCAAAATAATCTTATATTTTTTCAATAAAATTTTGTATCTGAATGGCAACAGCTTGTTCAGAACCTTTTAGCAGAACTGAAAGATGAAAGATGGCATAATGATTTCCCATACTCTCTCTTGGCAATTTTTTTAACCCTTTAACTGCTCTGACGTGTTAATGCACTTGCCTTTGTACCTGTCCCTGTGCGCTCTGAACAGGTTTATGCGCGCCACCAATCCTTCTACCTGGTACTCTGAATGTGTCTACACGTACATGCGCATCAACATGTTCAGATCACACAGGAATAGGTACAAAGGCGTGCGCGTTAACACGTCCAGAGCAGTTAAAGGGTTAATAATGGGTTTGCTTCTGAATACTTTAGCACTTGTGGGAAACATCCATGCTCGAAAGATTGGTTTATTATTGTAAGTAGTGAATTGTGGTTTATTTGTCTCATAACATACGTAATCTAAATACGTAATCTAAATCATTTGATTCAAGTACAGGAGACACATCAAAATTGTGGTAAAATTTCACCAGAAACACAGAACAGCTGATGTTAACAAACAGTATCATGATGGTAATACAATTTTGTTATATATACATAGAATAAAATCTAACACTTGATTACTCCTTGCTCAAATTATCATTTCATCCTCTATGAATTCTTCTATTGAATAGTAGCCTTTCTCCCATAGAATCTGCTGTAGCCTCATTTTTAAAATTTCTGCCTTCATATTAAATATGTTTTTGTCCATTAATTTTTATATATTGTCATTCCTATGTACTGTGGAGTCAGAGCATATAATTTCAACAGGCGAGTGGATAGCATAAAATTATTTTTAATTTTTCATTATACGTGTGGTTAAAATGCTTCTCCTCAAATAATTTTTGTCTGCTGTATAGGGAGATTATAATTTCGTAAATGTGTATGGGGTGAACAGTTAGGATTTGTAGTTTCTGAAATAATGATCAACAAGACTCCATTTGCTGTGTGGTACACATGTATCTGACAATTTTCTTTTGCAGTTTCACTATTTGAGATACACTACTTGAGCTTCCCCAAAAAATTATATCATATCTAATAATAGATTCAAAATAACTATGATAAGCAACTTTTGTGTAGTCAAATCAGTGGAATTTGCTACTGTTTGCATTGCAAATGTAAAACTGCATAATTTATTTGATAGGAAATCAATATGTGTATTCCAGTTTAAAGTTCTTGTCCACATTTAGTCCTAGGAATCTGACTGTGTCAGCTTCTTCCATAAGTTGGTTGTTATGGTGTATTTTAAGTTCCACACATTTTGAATATTTGGTTTTGAAATGTACCGTATAGGTTTTTGCAGTGTTCACTTTGTCCTTTAATTCAGATTTCACAACTGACAACACTGCCTTTGATTAGTCTCATGTCTTAAAATTAATCTATTATTTGTCATTTGCTTTGCTACCAAGACAACTTCCTTAAATATAATTTTGTATCTTCTAACATATTCAACAACTTGCTATATCTTAATTCTTGATATATCTGTCTTTCCTTAGCTCTAGAGACTTTTATACCTTTAGGGACCCATTTTAATTTTTTTGCCACTTTATCAAAATAATTTTTAGGTGGAAACATTTCATGTATAAATGTTTCATTGAAAACACTTTAAAAAACTACTTAAAAATGCTTATACATTTGCAATGATTGATATATATTGGTAATTCTCTCACATCCAGCTTGTCATCAAATAAAATCAAGTTTTCTTGCTTCGGATTCCTTTTTATACAGATCTTTTTACATGTGAGCTCCCTGCTCACTCTTGGTATTAAAATTAACCCCCAATAGCTTAGAAAATGCCATAATGAATACCTGTATGAGTGATTATGATGTATCAGGTATGAGAAAAAGGGTTCATATGCTTATTTCACAGTTACAAAAAGGCATCTGATAAATCAAACATGATAGCCATAATGAATCATGTCTTAACTATAGAACACAGTTTGTTTCCAGTCAACATGCCTTTTAGTACTCTCACACTTTTCATTATTTAGTGAATTGCCACATTTCACATCATACAGCTCTCTTGCCTAGATCATTTTGCAATGGCTTTGATCTTCTGTTGGCTTTACTATACAGTAGATGGCAGCATTGTCTGCAAACAACTAAGACCACTGCTAAGATTGTCTCATAAATCATTTACGTAGATTAAGAGTAGAAGGGGTACTATAACACTTGCTTGGGGATCACCAGATGTCACTTATATGTTACTTGACAACTTTCTATCAATTACCATGAACTGTGAACTACCTAACAGAAAATCATGAATTCAGCCAGACTATTGAGGCAGTACTCCAGAGGTACACAGTTTAATTAGAAGTCACTTACAAAGAAGAGTGCCAAAATTCTTCTGGAAATCTAGAAATATGAAATCAGTTTGAGATCTTTAATCAATAGCACTCATTACTTCTTTGTGAATAAAGACCTAGTTGTGTTTCATAAGAATGATATTTTCTGGATCCATGCTATGTGTGAATACAATGTTTTCATCAAGGTAATTCATTATGTTTGAACACAATACAAGGTGTGGCAAGTGAAGAATGAGACTGGTCTGTGAAATGTGATTTAATGCAAACAAAGTTACACCTAACTTTTATCCCCTTCAACATGTGCCCCTCCCCTATGTATACACCTCTGTATGTGTGTCCTACATTGTTCAAAGCATTGCTGTAGGCCATCCATTTTCACCCTGTTCAACTGAAGATGTATCCCTTTCAATGCACTTTTCACTTTTGGGAGCAGGTAAAAGTCAGAGAGAGCCAGATCTGGTGAATATGGAGGATGTTTGAGTACAGGAATTTGTTTTTCTGCTAAAAACTGTTTCACATACGTGGCATTGAGGGCTGGCACATTATCCTGATGCAGAATCCATGCACCATTCTTCCAGAAATCCTTTCATCCTTACTCTTCCCCCTCAGTTGGGTTAGGACTTCGTTGTAGTATTTCTGATGAATGGTTTGACCCCAGGCACTTGTCCAGGCATGATTTTTTTTTTGATCAGCGTTTTCTTCAGTTATTCAATCATCCTTTTTCCTTCTCGTCGATGTGGGAGTCTTCCAGTGCATCAATTACACTTTATTTCTCGGACTTGCTGGAAGATACATGTTTCATCATATGTGATGACACATGTAAGCAAGTCCAGTCCTTAGTTGATTTGTCCTATGACATCAGCACAAATATTCTTGCAATGCTATTGTTGTTCCTGAAAGAAGTTTCTCAGAACCAGTTTCGCACAAACTTTTGTCATGTTTAATTCATCATGCAAAATTTATCTTGGTTTCTGTTTCTTATGTCTGAAATCATCTGAGTGCTCAGACATCAGTTGTTCCACTCAATTCTATTAATTTTATGTTAGTTTGATTCGTTTCTTGAACTCCCTGGTACATTCTTCATCTTCAATCTTTTCCTGTCTGAAAACTATTTGTGCCATTAAAAAATTTGCACTTGTGACATAAATTATCACCGAACACCTCCTTTAACAAGTGAAAACATTGTCTTAGTGACACTTTTTATTTCACAAGGAGTTTGAGGTTAATGTGTTGCTCAGTTTTTAAGTTCACCATGATCACTGCACTATTACAGAACAATGTTCTAAACAACCAAGGCTCAAAAGCCAACCAAAGCAGAGAAAGATGAAATGAATGGTGACTGATCTTGAATAATCAAGGTCAGCTACATGCCAATACCAACCTCTCACCATGCTGCAGCATGATAGGAGGTATGCAGCCTCATTATTTAATTGCAACACCTCATGAGTGTTCCAAAACTCTACAGTTCACCAACATCAGTGATACAGATCTGTAATTCAGCAGATTAGTCTTATTTTCTTTCTTGATTATTTGTCTGACCTGTGCAACTTTCCAGTCTTTAGATGTGGATTGTCCATCACATGAGCAGTTGTATGTGATGGCTATTATATCAGCATGCTCTGAAAGGGATCTATTTATTTATTTATCTGTTTTTTTTTTCAGTTCATCTTCTTCCTTTGTTGTTGTTTCCTATTTTTCCAGTATTCCTTCATTTTCTCCCCACGAAGTCTCTTCCTTTCTTCTGTCCATGTTGTTCCTGATTTTTTATTTCTTCTGCTTTTAAAGCCTTCCAAATTAATTATTTTATTTTTTAAATGGTTTCTTTCTGCTATTTCTGATTCTTTGATGTTGTTTCTTTCTAGATCTTTCCTTACTTCTGTTATCCATGCTATTGTCGATTTCTGCTTCCAGAAAGATAAGAGTATTTGTTTTGTTAGTCTATTTCCATCCATTCGGCAGAGGTGTCCAAAATAGGCTAATCTTTGTTTGGCCATTACTTCAGATATTTTCTCTATATTTTTGTAAACCTCCTCATTCCAACCATCTGCAGTTTTTATTGCACCCATTGTTTTTCTAATAATCCTTCTTCAGAACCTCTAGTCTGTCCACCCTATAGTTCATCGTTAGGGATTCAGATCCATGTAAACATTCTGCTCGTACCACTGTGGTGTAGTGTTTTAGTTTTGTTTTCTAGATATACATTTCTTGTTGTAAATAATTTTGGTCAAACCATATGCTCTTTCCATTTTGTTAATTTTTACATCTATTGCAGATATTTCTAGTCCATTGTGTTGTATAGTCTCTCCAAGATATTTAAATTTATTTACTCGCTCTATTTTACCTATTTGTGTTTCCATGAATTTTGGCGCATTTTTTATATTTGTCATGAATTTTGTTTTTTTAGCTGAAATTTTGAGACCAGTTCTGTTTGCTATTTTTTCCAGAAGCTTTATCTGAATAACTGCTTCTGTCAGGTGTTCTGAAAGTATTGCAAAATCATCTGCCAAAGCCAAGCAGTTTACCTTGATTCCATTTGTTTTCCTTCCCAGAGTTATTGGTTCAATTTTGTGATTTTTTAGCTTCAAATTCCAGATTCTTACAATTTTTTCTAGAACACAATTAAACAGTAAAGGTGATAAACCATCACCTTATCTAACACCAGTTTTTATTTCAAATGGCTGTGATACTTATCCCATAAATTAGACTTTAGATATTGTACCTGTTAGTGTTTCACGAATTATATTTACTAATTTTGATTTAACACCAATTTCTCTAATGACCTTATCTATTGTTTCTCTGTCTATAGAATCAAATGCTTTCTGGAAATCAATAAATGACACTATTATTGGTTTGCTGGTTAACATTTTATGGCAAATTATTGACTTTAAGTTAAAAATTTGTTCTGCACAGGATCTTCCCTTTCGAAAACCACCGTGATATTCTCCCAGTTGTTTGTCTAAAGTATCTACCACTCTTTTCAGGAGAATTTTTGATAATATTTTGTATGCCACTGGCAGAAGTGACACTCCTATGTAATTATTGACATTTTGTTTGTCTCCCTTTTTATGTAGTGGGTGGATTAATGCTGTTTTCCATTCAAATGGAATCTCTTCAGTTTTCCAAATGTTCTTAAGAAGCAGTTGTAGGTTCTTTATGATTTTTGGTTCTGACCACTTAAGTAATTCTGCTGTAATGGAGTCTTCGCCACTTGCTTTATGGTTTTTGTGTGTTTTGATGGCTTCATAAATTTCTAATTTCGTTGGTGAGAAATCTTCCTCTTTGAGGTGTCACTGGAAATTCTAATTTATCTGTTGGAACTGGACAGTTTAACAGCTTTTCAAGACATTTTGCTAAAATTTCAATAAGCTGAGAATTTTCAAAGTTTCTTTTGATTTTCCAGATTATTTTTGATGTTTCTTTTCTTTTTTGTCTGAAGTATTCAAGGTCTTCCTCTTTTTCAAACATCTCCATTTTCTACATTTTTGAACTCTTTTGATCTCTTGCTTCTTCACACTCCTCATTCCACCATGTCTTCTTTTTATTCTTGGCCAACCCTAAAGTTTTCTCTGCTGCTTGAGTTATTTGCATCCGGAGTTCATGCCAGTCACCTTCTTTACTTGTCTCAGTTTCTTCTCTAAATTTGTCTATATTTTCTTTTGTAATATTAGCTGTAGTGGTGTTGTATCTGATCACTTTCTTGGTCACCTTTTTTGTTTTAGATGGGAGAAATTTTATTTTAACCTCAGAGAGATAATGATCTGAGTCGAATTCCCCGCTTATGACTATTTTAACATTCATGATTTCCGTGATATACTTTTTAGATATGGCTACATGATCCTGTTGAAATTCTTCTAGGTTTGGATTTGGATGACTCCAAGTTTTGGCTTTTCTTGGTAGTTTGTGGAAATGTGTGGACATGAGTTTTAACTGGAACATTTTACACATATTGATCAGTCTTACACCATTTCTGTTTGTTCTTGAGTGTGCTGGATATGCACCTACAATAGTCCTAAATTTCTTTTCCCTCCCAATTTGCACATTGAAGTCACCAAGAAGTATTTTAACATCCTTTTTAGGTATGATAGAAATTTCAGAGTCTAAAAGATCCCAGAATTGATTTACGTTCTCCAGGTTTCTTCTGTTGTCTGCATTTATAGGCGCATGACAGTTTATGAGGGTGTAACTTTTATGCTTGCAATTTATTGTTGACATGGATATTCTTTCTGAATTCGATCTAAATTCTGATACACTGTCTATGATTTTTTTTGTTTGCTTAAAATGCTGTTCTAAACATCGGCATGTTTTCCATTATTCTCACTGCTGGTTTCCCTTTATATATTCTATAATGTTGTGTATCAACTACATTCTCATCTAAGAATTGTGTTTCCTGGACTGCTATAATTTGTATATTTTTCTTCTGCAGAAATAATTCTAATTCCTTTTGTTTCCCAACGTTTATAAGAGAATTTACATTTAATGTTCCAAAGTAGTACTACTTCTTGAACTGTAACTTGGAAGGCTTTTCAATCTTCATCACAAATGTTGGGACCCCCCAGAACCCTAGGTCCCATTGCATTACATGATGTAATGGTGGATTCCTCATCAGAGTTACCACCTGGAGTAGAGCATCCATTGTGCGAACTTTCCATTTTGCGATTTGAAGCTGTAAATTGTAAAGAGTCGGGAATCCAAAGTCATCCCTGAATTCGCAAAGTATGACCACGTTGTTAGACTGGAATATTACTCATTCAGCCGCCACTAACATGTGGAAGGAACACCACTAACATGTGGAACCATCGTGCCCTCCGTCCACTTTGGCCTTGGTCAAGAGGCCACCTCTTGCACCAGCTGCACCGTACTGAAGTCCACCTTCTCCACCTTCACTGCCGTTGAGGTCTTCACCGTATCCCTGGCAAGGGATCCTCATAAGGTACTATCACCCGGGACAGGTGAATCAAGGCTTTTTAACGAGGTGTTTATCTGTTTATTTATTGGTCCTATGAATCTAGACTGTACAGTGTACAAAAGATATTGGATCATTCATTAATTACAACACATATTCCTTTTTTTTCAGACATCATTTTAACAAAACATAAAATTACTATATTTTCTTACTCTACACATTTTATAAAAACAGTCTTAATCGGCGAGGGAGTTTTGTTTTTCTAGGTATTCCCTTAATGTATACAAGCAGTGCTCAACCAAGTAGTCCTTCGCAGTTGTTTAAGTCCATTATTATTTTTGTGGATTTGGGTAGTGCATTGTACAATTTGATGCCAGGATGGAGTACGCCTTTCTGTAATAGTCCTGTGTTTGTCTGTGGTACATGTACATTATTTATTTGTCTTGTGTGGTAGCTATGTACAGATTCATTACAGGTCATGCATGGACAGCTGCTGTTTAGTTTTTTTTTTATAATAATTACATTTTCAAGTATTTAAATACATGGAAGTGGTAGTATTTTATTTTTCCTAAATAGTGGCTTGCATGATGGTCTTTGATCCAACCCTTCCATTAATCTAATAATCTTTTTCTGCAGCCTAAATGATTTCTGACTAGCTCCACAGTTTCCCCGAAACACTACACCATATTTCAATATTAAATGAACATAAGCAAAATATATGGTTCTGAGATTTTCATGTGATATGTAGTTTCTTATTACTGTCATTACAAAACATGTTTTGCTCATTTTTTTTGTTCACGTAGTCCACGTCTGTACCACATTTCATGTTTTGTTGAATCCATATACCAAGAAATGTTGTACTCCCTGTTTTTTCAATTTTTGGTCCACTTATTTCTACAGGAGGATTTGCTGGTGTTCTATTATGGGTGATGAAAATATTCATTGCAACAGTTTTTTTCCAGATTTACACTCCTGGAAATTGAAATAAGAACACCGTGAATTCATTGTCCCAGGAAGGGGAAACTTTATTGACACATTCCTGGGGTCAGATACATCACATGATCACACTGACAGAACCACAGGCACATAGACACAGGCAACAGAGCATGCACAATGTCGGCACTAGTACAGTGTATATCCACCTTTCGCAGCAATGCAGGCTGCTATTCTCCCATGGAGACGATCGTAGAGATGCTGGATGTAGTCCTGTGGAACGGCTTGCCATGCCATTTCCACCTGGCGCCTCAGTTGGACCAGCGTTCGTGCTGGACGTGCAGACCGCGTGAGACGACGCTTCATCCAGTCCCAAACATGCTCAATGGGGAACAGATCCGGAGATCTTGCTGGCCAGGGTAGTTGACTTACACCTTCTAGGGCACGTTGGGTGGCACGGGATACATGCGGACGTGCATTGTCCTGTTGGAACAGCAAGTTCCCTTGCCGGTCTAGGAATGGTAGAACGATGGGTTCGATGACGGTTTGGATGTACCGTGCACTATTCAGTGTCCCCTCGACGATCACCAGTGATGTACGGCCAGTGTAGGAGATCGCTCCCCACACCATGATGCCGGGTGTTGGCCCTGTGTGCCTAGGTCGTATGCAGTCCTGATTGTGGCGCTCACCTGCACGGCGCCAAACACGCATACGACCATCATTGGCACCAAGGCAGAAGCAACTCTCATTGCTGAAGACGACACGTCTCCATTCGTCCCTCCATTCACGCCTGTCGCGACACCACTGGAGGCGGGCTGCACGATGTTGGGGCGTGAGCGGAAGACGGCCTAACGGTGTGCGGGACCGTAGCCCAGCTTCATGGAGACAGTTGCGAATGGTCCTCGCCGATACCCCAGGAGCAACAGTGTCCCTAATTTGCTGGGATGTGGCGGTGCGGTCCCCTACGGCACTGCGTAGGATCCTACGGTCTTGGCGTGCATCCGTGCGTCGCTGCGGTCCGGTCCCAGGTCGACGGGCACGTGCACCTTCCGCCGACCACTGGCGACAACATCGATGTACTGTGGAGACCTCACGCCCCACGTGTTGAGCAATTCGGGGGTATGTCCACCCGGCCTCCCGCATGCCCACTATACGCCCTCGCTCAAAGTCCGTCAACTGCACATATGGTTCACGTCCACGCTGTCGCGGCATGCTACCAGTGTTAAAGACTGCGATGGAGCTCCGTATGCCACGGCAAACTGGCTGACACTGACGGCGGCGGTGCACAAATGCTGCGCAGCTAGCGCCATTCGACGGCCAACACCGCGGTTCCTGGTGTGTCCGCTGTGCCGTGCGTGTGATCATTGCTTGTACAGCCCTCTCGCCGTGTCCGGAGCAAGTATGGTGGGTCTGACACACCGGTGTCAATGTGTTCTTTTTTCCATTTCCAGGAGTGTATAATCAAACTGTTTGCATCAAAGTACTGTACTGTCTTCTCTGTGACAGTCTTAATGTCATTTTCAACATTTTCTTTGCTACTTCCTGTAATTAAGAGGGTGGTGTCATCTGCAAACTGATATAGCTTACTGTTTTTACTGTTTATTTATATATAGTGGGAAGAGAATTGAACCCCTTGTGGAACCTCGGGAAATTCCATGTTTGGCAACTAATAAATCTGACTGATGAGTTTTGACTGACCCATTTACTTCATGTGTTCTCTCTATGAGCTATTTTCTTTCATGGAGGTGTGGTTTAATCCAGTTATGTGCTGCTCCCCTAATATCCCAGTTCTGAATCGTACCTAGTAATTTATCATGACTGATGGTATCAAACGCTTTTGACAAGTCTAGGAATATACTTGAGGTATGTTCCTGCCTATCCTAGGTCTGTAGAGTTTCCATACAGAAAAGAAAAGATTGTTGTTTCCATAGAGTGATTTGTCCTAAAACCATTATGGGAAACAGGAATACAGATAACTGTATATGCAACAATGCCATATATTTCTGCACAAAGAAAGATACACATGTACACTGCACAAGGTACAAAGGCTGACTGGAACATTAACATGGTGGCTCGTCAGAGCAGTTAGAGTTCAAAGATCATGCTTTACGTGATCGATGTGACCTATTGACGCCACACAGCCCCCCGCCCCCCCTCCCAAAGTATGGAGTATGGCCTGTGAGGCCTGAGGGGAGGTCATGTGGGCGTCAGCATTGGAGTGAGTAGTGCAAGGTGGCAGGTGCATGACTGGAAGCTCCATCCCAGTTAGGCCGGTATGCGAATGCACAGGTACAGGCTGCAGGTCCACACTGTAATCAGACAGCAAATGGGGGCAGACAATGCATTGGCCAGCCCAGGAGTAGAGGTGTGAGTAGGGGTGCGGCATGCGAGCATGTAGATGGCGCTGTCCGAGGAGATGAACGCACGAACTCTTGATGGATCGCACTATCAGCGAGGGACAGGCTGTGCACTATCTTGGCATCTAGTTCCTCTTTGAGTGTCGAGTCTGCATTGTCTGTAAGGAGCACGAGTACACAGTCGTCAAAAGCGACAATTGATATGTCGTCAACGCGGTTAGGTGGTACATTGGAGCGCAAATTGGAAGTCGGGGAGCAAGTCTCTCCAGTAGATGAAACGTCATCAAAACCTGCGCATGGGGTTGATGACAACATGCTTGGGAAACCCATGAACTGCGGTGACAAATCATCAGAAGGAGAAGACTCTACCATGGGATAAGCTAACTCGTTATTGGGCTCGGCAATGAAAATTTGTCTGGATGGTCCAACTGGGATGGAGAGGGGCATCGGAGTCCATGAAAGCAAGCTTGAGCCTGTGTAGCGAAATAGTCTGCAGGCGATCCTTAACCATAATGTTGACAATCGTCTCGCCCTTCCGGAGTACTTCAAAGGGCCCGAGGTATGGGGGTTGCAGGGGTTGTCTAACGGAATCGTCCCTGAGCATAACGTGGGAGCATGTGTTGAGTGTGGTTGGCACGTAAGTGTCCGGTGGGGAATGACAGGTGTAGCCATATGTGTCTAAAGTGGGTGCGCATTCAACTAATAATGTCTGGGGAGGTGGGGAAATCCTCGGGTGCTTGAAGCAGGATAAGGTCCCCAGGTAGAACTGGGTTCTCGCTGAAAACGAATTCGGAGATGGTTCCCTGTAAGTCAGGTTTAAAGGTCGGATGGAGACTGAGTAACACCCAAGGAAGTGCCTCAGACCAGAGGCAGTCATGGCACCTGAGGGCTGTTTTAAGGGTGCAGTGCCATTGTTCCACTAAACCGTTGCTTTGTGGGTGGTAGGCTGTTGTATGAATTTTTTTAATACCGCAAAGGTTACATAGAATCATGAAAAGAGCAGACACGAACTGTCAGCCCTGGTCAGTAGTGATGGTGGACGGCCAACTGAACCTAGCGATCCATGATGAGACGAATCCCTTGGCCATGGTTTCTGCTGTGATGTTGGGTAAAGGAACAGCTTCCACCCAATGAGACATGCGGTTGATTGTGGAGAGGATATATCTGTGGCCCTCTGATGGTGGCAGAGGGCCAATAAAGTCAATATGTACATGACAAAAATGTCCTTGCGTAATGTCAAACTTGCCAAGAAGGGGGGGGGGGGGTGGGGGGGTGGAGGTGTGGCACCCGATTTTGTTGCGTTGGCAGGCTGCGTGCCCAGGTTTGACAGTCCTGCTTAACATTTTTTCCAAACAAAACCCTTGGTGACAAGGCGTGTGGTGGCGCGGACTCCAGGGTGGGCGAGGTTATGCAAGGCATCGAAGGCTTGTCGGCACAGTGTGGGAGGCAACAACGGCCGCAGAGTGCCGGTAGAAGAGTTGCACTACACTTCATCCAAAACGCCAGGGAACTTGGCTTTGGTAAACACAAGCGATGTCTGGGGATCTGTGAGGAGAGCTTGAGTTCCTTGTCAGAGGCCTGGAGAGTGGCAAGGTCGGATAAATTGACGATGCGTGAGACAGTATTGATCCACGAAAAGAAATCAGTGGGGATGTTTTCAGTGCCTTTGATGTAGCGTACATCCACAGTAAATTGAGAGACCAGGTCGAAGTGGCGCAAACGCCAAGGGGGTGGGTACTTGGGAGGGTTGCAGAAGGCATCCGCCAGTGGTTTGTGGACAGTAAGGATGAAGAAAGAACGGCCTTCAATGTCAGGCCAAAAGTGTTTGACGGCTTCATGGACTGCCAGAAGTTCTCTATCAAAAGCGGAATATTTCTTCTATGCTGTAGATAGTTTTTTAGAGAAGAAATGAAGGGGTAAAACCATGTCGCCTTTGAGTTGCTGTAATACTGCCCCAACCGCGATGTCACTGGCATCCGTAGTGAGGAAGAACTCTGTAGACGGATCGGGGTGGGCGAGTACGATGGTGTGAGTTAATGCTGCCTTTAGAGCCCTGAAGGCCTCAAGCATAGGTTCGGTCCAACGGACTAGCTTAAGGCCCGAAGTCTGTTTGCTGGACAACGAGTCCGTCAGAGGGGCCTGCATGGCGGCGACAGAAGGTAGATGTCGGTGGTAGTAATTTATAGTACCCAGGAAATGTCAAAGTTCTTTGTACGTAGCTGGGGGTGACAATGATGTGATAGTCTGCACACGGGATTTGGGAGGTTGTAACCCAAAAATGTCACAGAAGACTGGCACAATTGGAATTTATCTTTGTTGACCTTGACACCATTGGAATTCAGGATCTGGAGGACCTGGGATAAATGATCTTTGTGGTCCTCAGTCGACTTGCTGAAAATGAAGATGTCATCCAGGTATGCAAAGCAGAACTTGAACTGTCATAAGATTGAGTCAGTGAAACATTGTCACGTTTGTGCCACATTCTTTAAGTCGCATGGCATGAATTTGTATTGGAACAAACCAAGTGGCATGATGATAGCAGTCTTTGGAATGTCTTCCAGCACTACGGGAATCTGATGATAGGCACGTTTACAGTCAATCACAGTGAAGATTGTGGTGCCCGATAACATAGGGGTGAAATCGTTTATGTTCGGCACTGGGTAATTGTCCATGATGGTACGAGCATTTAAGTGTCTGTAATCACCACACATTCGAAAAGAACCGTCGTGTTTGGTGACGAGGTGAATCGGTGAAGACCAATTGCTGTCCGACACCTGCCTCCAGAAGTTCATTAATTTGCTGCCGGGCCGTGCACAAATTAATGGGGTTGGGGCGTCTAACCTTGTGCCTAATAGGAGGGCCAGCAGTGGTAATTATCTTGTGTGTCATTCCGTCAGTGACGGAAGAGACAGAGAACTGCACACGAGGCTGAGTAACATCCTGACGTGAAGTTTTGGGATGAGTGGGGTGTGATGAGGTGTAGCAATTAGTGGGTGGGAAAAGGCAGCATGAAAGTCACATGCCTATTTCGTGAGCACGGCGTGCACTTGTTTGGAAAGGTCGGCTGCACACACAGCATGGAGCGAATTGGGGCGCGCAGTGACTGTCTGTTGTTAGCTTTGCCTTGAGTAACCTGTGCGGGCATTGTGTGGGGAATGGCGATGGTCACCGAATCACGTGGTAGGCACGCGAGAGAGGGGGAATGTTTACCAACATGCGGGATGGCAGCCTGCGCGGTGGGCGTGTTCGCATCGTGCGCGCGACTGTCATTAGAAGCACTGTTTGAAACACATAGCACTGCACGCAGCAGCGTGTGGCGGGTTCAGAGATCACTGAATGTGAATCATCACATGCAATGAATGGTATTAAACTAACCTGATGGGTGCCCGTGCTGGTGTCTGCTGATGAAGGTCGATCAGGTGAAGGAACTGTGGACTGCAGTTGTAGCAGCGAGGTATGAGCCGCCGCGGTGAGCTCTTCGAAAGTGTGAGCAGTGCGTTGTTTCAACTCGTTGTTTTGCCAATGGAGTCACGCCACTGCATCATACTCTGACAGTAGATTAGTGATGCAGGTCACAATTTTGTCCACGAAGATGGAGCACTCGCGAACTAAATCAGATGTCGCGACAGAAACAGGACGATGAGCATAAGTGCCTGAGCACGGTATCTGAATGTCAGAAGGGTGGTGAAGCATTGAATCTCGGACTATGTTCGGGGAGAGTTTACAATGGGACAAGAAATCCATACTGAGAATTGGTTCTCAATGTCGGCGATGTAAAAAGTCCTTAGGAAACGTAGAGAAGGAGATAGATGCACCATAACTTTAGCAGAGCTGACAGTTTGTAATGTTGATTCGTTGACAGCGCGTAGAAGTGACTTTGTTGGTGAAAAATGGAAGGAGCCAATGATGCAGGTATGATGAACACGTCAGCGCCTGTGCCGATTAGGAAAACAAGCCGTGACGAAATGTTGGTCACGTATAAACAACCGCTCAGTTAAGAGGACGAGTGGACAGAGTGCAATGTTTCAGGACGCCTGTGAAGTTCCCTGCAGGACTCGGTGTCTTTTACATCCTGCGGTCGACGTTTGGGTGCTGGCAAGGTAATCTGCACTTCTTGGCCTCATCCCCAAAAATCTAGTGGTGCCAACAGTACGGATGAGCTGGATGTGGTGGTGGCAGTGATTGTAACAGCGGAGGAGGTTTGTCCTCATTGATCTGTTCCAGAATGTAAACTGGGACGTATGGTGCATATGCTATTCTTGAGTGCTGAGAAAGAGGAGAGAGTGAACGAGTAGTGCCCGGTGGTGTAGATGGCATCAAGGCAGAACGAGCCCTGCCTCTGCCCGCAGACGGCTGGTAAACAGACGGCATAGTGCCAACCAGCGGTGAGAGGTGTGCTGGTTGTTTTTGTCGCAGTAGTGCATACAGCTGATCTGCGATGCAAAGGTGAGAGCCGATAGGCTCGAACAAGTGTGGTAGCAGGTGTATCTGCAGGTCGGTAGGTAACTTGGCAGACCATACCGCCCACGGGGTAAAGTCCGGCATCGTGTGTTCACTCACAAGTAGCCGAAGGCGGCGCCAGAGTTGTGACGGAGTGCGGTCCTCCAGGTGTTCCTCGTACAGGGTCTTCATTAATTCCTGTGGCGAGCAGGCAAGTTGGTCCAATATTGTCTTCTTGGTGAACTCATATTTTGGTGGTGGCGGTGGCGAAAGGAAGAGGTCACAAATTAAATTTGGGTGGTCATGGAGGTGCATGACGAGACATAGAAATTTAGAGGTGTCGTCGGTCACCTGATGTAACTCGAAAAAGTGCTCCACAAGTGGGAACCATGAGATGGGGTTGCCCTTGTATAAAGGAAGTAGCTTCGACAGACGGCCAGGGGGGGGGGGGGGGGGGGGGGGAGTGGCTTCGGTGTATCTTGGAAGGCCTGCTGTCCTGTGGTAGGATAGGCTGTCCTGTAACCCTGCACCACTGGCGTGGGAGTGTTACCAGCAAACATGTCCCGAACAACGGCATGTTGCAGTGTCCCTGATGAGTCACGGAAGCACAATGCGGCAGGCACGGTCGGTATCGTGGGAACGAATGGATGTGCAGTGTGTGAGGTAGGCCTGTAAACTGGACTGTAGGTTAAAGGCACAGTAATTAAATTGTCCACCTCGGAAATGACGTGGAAGGCCGGCATGGTAGGCACAGACGGTACTGTGGAAGGAGTGAGCGGCTTTATGGTTGGAATCAGGCCCCCCTGTGAGTGAGGGGTCGGGCGGTAGGGGGGGGGGGAGGGGGTGGTTTGGTATTTGGTGTGGCAACAGTGAGTGTTTTCTGTGCACATCGGAAATGCACCCCATGTGATAGGACCATAAATCACTGGTGAAACCTGCTGGTGGTCACATTGTGGTACAATGCTCCTGGATGGTGAAGTGCCGTCGGGTGTGCTCCAACCCCCATGGTCGAGAAACTGGGCGACAGATCTGGTGGTTGAGCCTGGCGGACTTGATGTATAAAAATGTCTGTTATTAAATTGTGAGGAAGGCAAAACTGTCATAGCTTGATAGCATTGACCGTGTGTGCATTTTGCACAAATGACGGTGTTGCACATGACACTACTGTAAACGATGTTGCGGCGTGTAGAGAACCAAAGCACGTGTGCGAATTTTGGTCCCTTTGAACTCTACATGAGCGATTGATTGTTACACAATTCTGGAAATCGTCCACTTCATCTTTCACATGTTGGAGTGCACAGTCCAGTGATACAAAACCTGAGTCCATTGTTTGAGGTAACGGGGTAACACTCAGCCATTGTAGAGTTACAAAGTTTGAGGTTAACTTCGTTGAAGATCACGAATCATGTCCGTTAGTGGCAAAACAACTGTTGGCAGGAGATTGGAGTGGCCTGGTAGTGGTAGCTGAGCCTCCAAATCCTCGTATAAAACGTTGGCTGAGGCAGCCATTGCATCGAACATAAAACCTGTTGATTCCACACAGCCGGAGCAGAAGTCGCGGAAGACGTAGAAACTTTGGGGTCACCAGTATTGAAAATGGGAATACGGATAATTGTATACACAACAAACTGTTCCCCTAAATGCCTATACATACATATATTTCAGCACAAAGAAAGATACACGTGTACACTGTACAAGGTACAAAGGCTGACTGGAATATTAACATGGCGGCTCATCAGAGCAGTTAGAGTTCAAAGATCATGCTTTACGTGGTCAATGTGACCTATTGACGCCACACCATGTTGAGATTATGTTGTTGTTGTGGTCTTCAGTCCCAATACTGGTTTGTTGCAGCTCTCCATGCTACTCTATCCTGTGCAAGCTTCTTCATCTCCCAGTACCTACTGCAACCTACATCCTTTTGAATCTGCTTAGTGTATTCATCTCTTGGTCTCCCTCTACGATTTTTACCCTCCACACTGCCCTCCAATACTAAATTGGTGATCCCTTGATGCCTCAGAACATGTCCTACCAACCGATCCCTTCTTCTGATCAAGTTGTGCCACAAACTTCTCTTCTCCCCAATCCTGTTCAATACTTCCTCATTAGTTATGTGATCTACCCATCTAATCTTCAGCATTCTTCTGTAGCACCACATTTCGAAAGCTTCTATTCTCTTCTTGTCCATACTATTTATCGTCCATGTTTCACTTCCATACATGGCTACACTCCATACAAATACTTTCAGAAATGACTTCCTGACACTAAAATCTATACTCGATGTTAACAAATTTCTCTTCTTCAGAAACGCTTTCCTTGCCATTGCCAGTCTACATTTTATATCCTCTCTACTTCGACCATCATCAGTTATTTTGCTCCCCAAATAGCAAAACTCCTATACTACTTTATGTGTCTCATTTCCTAATCTAATTCCCTCAGCATCACCCGACTTAATTCGACTGCATTCCTTTATCCTCGTTTTGCTTTTGTTGATGTTCATCTTATGTCCTCCTTTCAAGACACTGTCCATTCCGTTCAACTGATCTTCCAAGTCCTTTGCTCTGTCTGACAGAATTAAAATGTCATCGGTGAACCTCAAAGTTTTTATTTCTTCTCCATGGATTTTAATACCTACTCCGAATTTTTCTTTTGTTTCCTTTACTGCTTGCTCAATATACAGATTGAACAACATCGGGGAGAGGCTACAACCCTGTCTTACTCCCTTCCCAACCACTGCTTCCCTTTCGTGTCCCTCGACTCTTATAACTGCCATCTGGTTTCTGTACAAATTGTAAATAGCCTTTCGCTCCCTGTATTTTACCCCTGCCACCTTCAGAATTTGAAAAAGCGTATTCCAGTCAACATTGTCAAAAGCTTTCTCTAAGTCTACAAATGCTAGAAACGTAGGTTTGCCTTTCCTTAATCTTTCTTCTAAGATAAGTCGTAAGGTCAGTATTGCCTCACGTGTTCCAGTGTTTCTACGGAATCCAAACTGATCTTCCCCGAGGTTGGCTTCTACTAGTTTTTCCATTCGTCTGTAAAGAATTCGTGTTAGTATTTTGCAACTGTGGCTTATTAAACTGATAGTTCGGTAATTTTCACATCTGTCAACACCTGCTTTCTTTGGGATTGGAATTATTATCTTCTTCTTGAAGTCTGAGGGTATTTCGCCTGTTTCATACATCTTGTTCACCAGATGGTAGAGTTTTGTCAGGACTGGCTCTCCCAGGGCCGTCAGTAGTTCCATTGGAATGTTGTCTACTCTGGGGGCCTTGTTTCGACTCAGGTCTTTCAGTGCTCTGTCAAACTGTTCACACAGTATCATATCTCCCATTTCATCTTCATCTACATCCTCTTCCATTTCCATAATATTGTCCTCAAGTACATCGCCCTTGTATAGACCCTCTATATACTCCTTCCACCTTTCTGCTTTCCCTTCTTTGCTTAGAACTGGGTTTCCATCTGAGCTCTTGATATTCATACAAGTCGTTCTCTTATCTCCAAAGGTCTCTTTAATTTTCCTGTAGATTATGTTAGTATATTATATTTATCTTTGACATTTGATATTCTTTTACAAAAGAGTTTCTCAAGAATTGTAGAAAATGCAGACAGTAGAGAAACTGGTCTATAGTTTGACACCTCTTCCTGGCTTCTTTTTTTGTGTAGTGGTTTAACTTTAGGTATTTTTAAACTTTTTGGGAAGCTGCCAGCTGAGAAGGACAGGTTTACGAGGTGTCAGTGGTTCAGAAATTAAGTCTACACAGTTTTTTACATATTTCTAATTGATATACAAGCTGGACTGGAAGACTTGCCTTTATTAAGTGATTTAAGTTGCTTGCTGCACTGAGGATTTTGACTTCTAAGTTTCTCATGTTTGCAGTTTTCTTCGTTTGAGTTCTGTAATATTTACTTCATATTAAGGAACTGTGGGAAAGTGTGTTTAGCTACTCCACTTTTTTTTCCACTGGTGTACTTTATGGGTAACCAGAACCTCTTTGTATTTTCTGCTGGATTTTGAGACAGAGTTTTACTGTGGCAACTATTAAAAGCAACTCACATTGAAGACTGTGCTAAATTTTGAGCTCCAGTAAAACATCACCGATCTTGGAAATTTTGTTTTCTTTTAAATTTGACATGCTTTTTTCATTGCTTTTTCAGCAGCCATCTGACTTCTTTTGTGTGCAATTGGGGAACAACTCTGTCTCTTATTAACTTATTTATTAGAAATCCCTCAATTTCTGTCAATATTATTTATTTAAATTAAAACCACATCTGGTCTGTGCTTAGATAGTTTGGAAGGAGTGGAGACTGTCTCTTACGAAAGTGTGAAGTGAACTTTTATTGCCTTTTTTTTAATAGACATATTCTGTATTTATTTTTGGTGGGTTTGGTTGTTACAGGATTCAAAAAATGGTTCGAACGGCTCTGAGCCCTATGGGACTTAACTGCTGTGGTCATCAGTCCTCTAGAACTTAGAACTACTTAAACCTAACTAACCTAAGGACATCACACACATCCATGCCCGAGGCAGGATTCGAACCTGCGACCATAGTGGTTGCGCGATTCCAGACCGGTTACAGGATTCAGTCTCACTACAATGATCTTGCGGTTAGCCGGCCGGAGTGGCCGAGCGGTTCTAGGCGCTACAGTCTGGAACCGCGTGATCGCTACGGTCGCAGGTTCAAATCCTGCCTCGGGCATGGGTGTGTGTGATGTCCTTAGGTTAGTTAGGTTTAAGTAGTTCTAAGTTCTAGGGGACTGATGACCTCAGAAGTTAAGTCCCATAGTGCTCAGAGCCATTTGAACCTTGTGGTTATTAATCCTATCCATCATGATGCCCCCTATTTGCTCAGAATTATTTGTTACTAAGAAGTCAAGTACATTTTTGCAAACATTTACACTATGGATCGGTTCCTGAACTTTTGATGTTCACCACTGACTTTAAACATGTGTTTTCATCAACATATTGAAGGTAGATTGAAGTTGGCACCAACTATAATAACAGTGTCAGTAGTAGATGGTTATCCTGTTCGGCCTTCTTAGTCTCATAGTCTCACGGTTCCGCTGTGGTAAATGGCTGTTTTTAACCTACTGAGTGAGACTCTGATAGACAAACTGTTCATGTCAATGACAAATGTCTTATTGTGGCATTAAAGGAGCTTCATATGATGGCCACAATGATTTCCCAAACACATCATGATGCACAGAGACACTCATTCAGTTGTAAGTTTTGAAAAATAAATGGACACTTGGTGCGCATGCTTGGGTCAGACCCTGCAGATTTCTGTGTGTAACCATTGTACAAAATCTTGTACTTCAATTTCATTATTGGAAGCAATTTAAAAAAATTCCCCAGGTAGGCATAACATTTGTTTGTACACCAGTTCTTCAGGTTGTTGCTGGCAGGTCATTTTTGACTGCAGTTTGCATGCCAATCAGGACAGTTGATAAGGTTTCTGTTTAATGTCTGGAGGTGCATAATCTGAGAGAAGCACATAGCTAATGTGTAAATATTCTACTAGTCATTTTGTAGAAAGATGTCTGAATTCTGTGCATTGCAGGAGTGTTTCTAATGCCTTGAATCTGTAGCTACACACAGCGAAACACCAAATCATATGATCCATCCAAGAAACAATGTCTTGATTAGTGTTGAGTTGTGGTATCTTCCATTAGGAGACCTTCTGGACAACACAAAACATGATCAGCTGCCATGAGGCAGCACACACCACCCTCCACTGGCAATGCTTCTAAATCTACATCAACATAGATACTCTGCAAATCACATTTAAATGACTGACAGAGGGTACATTGAACCACCCTTCACAATTCCAACCTCATCTTTGTGTCCCATGGTGAATGCTTGGAGCTGACTATGAAGATATTCATTAATGACACTTTTATTTGCTTTCCCAAACAGGAAAACTCATACAAAAATAAATGAAAAACATTCCTATTCAAAAAAGTAGATGGAAATTCACTTGGTGTCTTCCGTCTTCCTGAGAGAGAATCTCCACTCCTTCAAAACTACATTAATGACACTTTTATTTGCTTTCCCAAACAGGAAAACTCATACAAAAATAAATGAAAAACATTCCTATTCAAAAAAGTAGATGGAAATTCACTTGATGTCTTCCGTCTTCCTGAGAGAGAATCTCCACTCCTTCAAAACTAACTATGTAAGTGTGGACCAGATGTGATTTGAGTTCAAAGAAACCTACTCCACTGCCAGTTTGAATTTGTTCTTGATTACATTTAGCTTTCATTTTCTTTGCTTTCACTTTCATGTCCTTCCAAATTACTTTACGCTGCTCTTGTGATCTTTGTGTAAGAGCTTCTGCATTGTATTCAACGTGTATTTTTTTCCCAAGCCTCCTTTTCCCTTTTTCAGCATGTTGACATTGTGCTTTTAGATTCAATAGTTGTTATGTACTTTTTCATTATTTCAGCAAATCACTTTTTTCATTTTCTGGTATGTTTTTTGAATGTTTCTTTGCTACCTCCATGTCGCTGCTAGCCCGTATCTCAGACTGGCATTTAAATAAATACATGTCACCAACAACAATGGACGTTGATAGCTATAGATGGCAGGGTTAACAATACATTCATCCATTAACAGCATATTTCTTTTTCATAATACACAGATCTTATCATTATTTATTATAATAACATTTAGATTTTCCAATTTTAATTCAATTCAATTCAGTTCAATTCGATTTAATAATCCTTTCTAGCTTCTAAAATTATAGTGATGAACATAAATTACACAGAAGGTGATGCAATAAAGTCTGCCAACAATCAATATTTTCCGAGAGAGCACATAATGCACATGCCACCAGTGTGCAGAAATGGCTTAGTTCTTTAGTAAAAATGTATTACTGCTTTAGTTACAACTAAAGAAGTAAACAGAAGTTAAGCTCTCCAACATCTACTAAAAGAGTATATTACTACAGACATAATTTACTAAAGTAGTCCAGACTAAAGAAGTAAGAGTTACTACAAGAGTAATTTATACTAATTTAGTGCTCACCACCCTTAGAAATTGTAACAGCTCTACTAAAGAGACTGCCTGCTCTATGCTTGTCTGATCTCTTTTAAAATTCTGTTGTGCAGTGTGGGATCCTTACCAGATAGGATTGACAGAGTACATCGATAAAGTTCAATGAAGGGCAGCATGTTTTGTATATCACGAAATAGGGGAGAGAGAGTCACTGAAATGATACAGGATTGGGGTGGACATCATTAAAACAAAGGCATTCTTCATTGCAGTGGAATCTTCTCACAAAATTTCAGTCACCACCTTTCTCTCCAAATGTGAAAATATCTTGTTGATGCTGACCTTTCTTTATAGGGAGAAATGAAAGGGAAATCAGAGCTCACATGGAAAGATATAGGTGTTCGCTTTTTCCGCACGCTATATGAGGTTAGAATTGTGAAGGGTGGTCAGAATTTAAAGGTATTGTCCACCACGTGCTAGAGAAATATGTGCCTAGCAAAAATATAGAGAAGGGAAAGGATCCACTGTGGTTCAACAAACATATTAGGAAGTTGCTGAGAAAGCAGAGAATTTTGCACACACGTTTTAAACAGTCACTGCCCCGCTGACAAATAGAAATTATGCAAAGTGAAAGCAGCTGTCAAAAAGTGAATAAGAGATTCTTTTAACGAATTAGTAAGCAATATTTTATCTGCAGATTCTAAAAATAACCCCAAAAAATTTTGGTTGTACTTAAAATCTATGAATGCTACAAATAATTCAATACCTTCTCGTACTGACAGTATGGTTAATATAACAGATGATGATAAACAGAAGGCCAAAATTCGAAACCTAGCTTTCAAAAACTCGTTTATGGTAGAGGACTGCAGCACCATTCCTTCTTTAAGTTATTGAACAAACACAAGGATAGCTGACATAGTGTCTAGTGTATCTGGGTATCTGGGATTGTAAAACAGTTAAGATCCTTAGACTATAGGAAGGCATCTGGCCGAGATTTTTGTGTTGACTATGCTACAAATATAGCACCATTCTTATCCACTATCTGTCAGAGATAATTGGAACAGTGGAAAGTTCCACGAGACTGGAAGAAGGCCCAGGTCATAGCAATCTATAAAAAGGGTAGAAAATTGGATGCACATAATTACCGGCCAATTTCACTAACATTGATTTGTTGTAGAATCATGGAACATATTTTGTGTTCAGACATAATGACCTTTCTAGACTCTGAGAATCTCATCTGCAGAAACCAGCGTGGTTTTAGGAAACAGCAGTCATGCAAGACACAGCTGGCCCTCTTTGTGCATGATATACAACAGGCCCTAGATACCGGCTCCCAGGTTGATGCCATACTCCTTGACTTTCGAAAAGCATTCGACTCAGTTCTGCACTGTTGCTTGCTCCAAAAATTGGTTAGATCTATCCGATGACATATGCAATTGGATAGAAAGTTTTCTAACAGACAAAGAGCAATATGTCATCCTGAATGGGGAGACTTCAACAGAAACAAATGTAACATCAGATGTGCCCCAGGGCAGCGTAATAGGTCCACTGCTTTTTACGATTTACGTAAATGATCTGGTTGATGGTATTGACAGCAGCATTAGACTGTTTGCTGATGATGCTGTAGTCTACAGGAAAGTAGTAGCACATGAAAGTTGTGAACAAATCAATGAGGATTTGCAGAAAATAAATGTGTGGTCTAATGACTGGTAGTTATCAGTCAATATTAGTAAGTGTAACCTACTGTGTATAACAAAGCAAAAATTGCCATTAATGTGTGAGTACAAACAAATGCCCAGTCTTTGGAAGTGGTAACATCTGCCAAGTATCTTTGTGTGACTAATCGAAATGATCTCAAATGGAACGATCAGATTGTACACCTAATGGGTAAGGCAAAGTCTAGATTGCGGTTTATTGGTAGAATCCTGAAGCAATGCAGTCCTTCAACAAAGGAAATTGCTCGCAATACTTTAGTTCATCCAGTCTTAGAGTATTGTTCATCTGTATGGGACTGTTACCAGTTGTGTCTGATTCAAGAGATTGAGAAGGTCCAAAGAAGAGTGGCAAGATTCGCGACTGGTACATTTAGCCATCATGAGAGTGTTACAAATCTCAAAGAAAGTTTGAAGTGGGACACACTTGCAGATAGGCGACACACTAAACGGAAGGGGCTGCTCACTAAATTCCAAAACACGATCTTTGCGAAGGATGTAGATCATATATTACTAGTACCAACTTCCAAATCGCGCAATGATCACCATTCAAAGATAAGGGAAATTAGAGCTCATACTGAGGCATTCAGACAGTTGTTTTTATCTCGCACAATCCGCAAGTGGAACAGGGGGAGGGGGGATATGACTTTGGCACTAATAATGCCTTCCGCCACACGCTGCTTGGTGGCTAGCAGAGTATATATGTAGATGTAGATTTGGAGGTTACAATATTCAATCTCACTACAACAGCCCTGTGTTCACTAATCCCTGTATCTATTTTGATGCTCGTTATTAGCTCAGTATTATTTGTTGCTAAGAGGTCAAGTTTATTTTCACAACTGTTTACTATTTGCATGGGCTCGTAAACTAACTGCTTGAAATAATTTTGAGAATGTATTTAGCACAATTTCGGATGAAGTTTTATGTGTACCTCCGGCTTGAAACATGTATTTTCACCAACATATTGAGGCTGAATTAAAGTCACCACCAACTATAATTGTATGAGTCGGGTACGTGTTTGAAATCAAACTCAAGTTTTCTTTGAACCTTTTAGCAATAACATCAAATGAATTGGGAGGTTGGTAAAAGGAGTCAATTATTATATTATTCCAGTTGCCAAGAATGACCTCTGCCCTTACTAACTCACTGGCACTATCTACTTCAATTTTGCGACTAGGTAAACTACTTCTAACAGCAACAAATACGCCACCACCAACTGTGTTTAGCCTACGTTCTTGGAACACCATAAGGTTCTTCGCAAAACTTTTGGCTGACTTTATCTCTGGCTTTAGCCAGCTTTCAGTGCCTATCACGATTTGAGCATGAGCGCTTTCTATTAGCGCTTGGAGCTCTGGTACTTTCCCAATAGAGCTACAACAATTTACAGCTGTTGTACCGAAGGTTCCTGTTTCTATGTTCTTCCTGTGTTTGGCCTCCATCGTTTGTGACTGAGGCCCATTTTATGTTTTCCTGAGATCCTCTAACCTAAAAGACTGCCAGACCCTCCACTCGGCTCTGTACCATATGTTCGCAATCTGTCCTCTCAACTATGCTGCAAATGGTTAGCTCTGCTTTCATCTCACAGGCAAGACTGGCAGCCTTTACCACTCATGTTGACCGCTCGAAACCAGATAGAATCTCTTCTGATCCAAAGTGAGACACATCATCAGTACTGATGTGAGCCACCACCCACAGTTGGCTGCACCCTGTGCTCATCATGGCATGTGGAAGGACCCATTACACAGTCTGGAATGACTCCTCCTGGTATGCACGTGGAATGCACACTGGCTTTCTTCCCCTTCTTGGCAGCCATGTCCCTAAGGGGCCTCATAACACGCCTATTGGTGTAGCTTCCAACTATCAATAATCACACCCTCTGTGATTGCCCAGATCTTGCAGCTGAGAGGTATCCTCTGAAACAGGACAGGTGACTGCATCTGGCTGAGCGACAGTGTCAGCCACAGCCAGAACGTGGAATCTGTTTGTCAGGCTAACCGGGAAAGCCTTACATGCAGCACCCTGGGAACTCTTTCATCACCTGCCACACCCCGAGGTGACCTCCTATTCGACCACAGGTGAGGGGTCAACCTCAGTGTGAGCAGTAATTGGGCTGGCCATCCATTGGATCCTCACAGCCGCCCCACAACAGTGGTGCCCATCCACTGCAGCTTCAAGCTGTGTGACCAAAGTCATCACAGCCTGGAGCTGAGAACAAAGTGTCACCAACTTGGCTCCCTTCCACACACAACAATCACAATCCCTATCCATTCTAATGATTGTGGGAAACTACACTACCCAGATAAATGGACTGTCGGCATGTGCTGTGGAGCTCTACTGTAGACGCTGACAAAAATAAATGAACTGTGTCTAATAAATTAGATTAATAAGCAGAGATTCAAAAACCGAACTATCGAAGCACTCAGGAGAGACTAATTAGGAACTTGTAACGTCACAAAATTGGTTTACTTTCTGACACAAACAAAAATGCGAGAACGGTTAGGAACTCATAAAAGTCACAAAATTGGTTACTTCCCTGTTGCTGCATCTGCCTTGGCCGGTCGCTGCTGTCTGACTTACCTATGCAGATGTGCTCAAATCACTGGCTTGGTAGAGCAAAACTGCAAAGTGAGGGGGTCACATGATCAGTAAAGCTACTGTACTATCATGTGTCACTTTGCCAGATGAAATTTTAAGTCAGACAAATTCTCTTTTGAATAGAAGTAATGTCACAACTTCTGAATGGGATAGACTATGAAATGGAGAGATGTCCATGTGTCAGAATTCATCTGTAACCAACAGGCATGCATATAGTGTTAAGACTTCAAAACAGAGCTTTGTATTTGCATTTGGTTTGTTGAAGTTGGAACCTGGATGAAGAAACAAGTAACAACTTTAATTCATTGTCTTCCTCCTATGTGCTGGAAAGAGCTACAAAATTCATTGTTTTGCAGTTATCCCAATGTGGAAAAGAGCACTCCATGGATCTATTTCTGTGTGGCTAAATATTATGTATAAATAATATATTTTTGATGTTGTGTTCTTGCTTTTAACAAAAACCTATACTGGAAAATGACTTTCTCCAAAACCAGTCCCAGTATAAAATATCTTAAGGTATCATTTCTACAATTTATAAAAGCTGTATAACACAATAAACAAAAAATATTTTGCATAAAACTTTCACTAATAAAATGGTTCCCATACTGCAATGGAATGTGAATGGGTTTAGAGTTCACATGTAAGAACTAAGACAGAACCTTGTGTCTACATCTTCAAGAGACACACTTTAAAGGGTCTGACAGCCCAGTAGTATGGATTTAAAGCATTCACAGGAAGGAAGGTTTCAGTGAGAAGAGAGGTAAAGATGGTGCATCCATATTCATCAATAACGAACAACACTCCTTGTAAGGTGTCTGGATTTTACAGACCTTACGTAAGCTTGATCCGTAATGACAGTACGAAACAGTATGAGACCTTAGAAAATACTAATTATATTATATCAATAAAAGGCAACTGCAGTTAATCTCATGTACTGAAAACTAACAAAACAATATCTACCAATATATGGACAGGGCCATGAATAAACAGGTTAAAGTGAAACGCATTTTGGAGATGAACCGAGCAGGTGTTTAATGGCATCGGAAAACCCCGTTTAACAAGAGAACGGTGAGCTTCAGCGCAGAAAGGGATAAGGCCAGAACAATACATTATTCCTTTTAATGTAAATACAGCCGGGACCAAGGGTATGTGGCTCCACGGCATTAACAGGGCTAGGCTGCAACCCAGCAAGAAAAACAAAATTCACTTGTAGCGAGATGGTGATTGGCTGAAGCTGTACTGGGCGATGCAGACGTGATGAGGTGGGGAGATCCCCATTATATAAAAGCATTTTGAGACCTAAAATTGAGATCTCTCTCTCTCATCTCCCGTTGGACCGCACAAGTTTGTGGAAATAAGCAAGGGCATTGAGAGGATTGCTTTCTGCGAAGTGAGGATGATACGCTTCACACATCGTGGCGACAGATACCAAAGTGGTAGTTAAATATTCCTGTGGGAACTTTTGTGCACAAATAATTTGTGCACATTGCTCCAACCCTTTGTGAGTGTGGAACAGCCTTTATTTCAACTAGGGAAAGATTAAAATTCTACAGAACGCAGGAAAGTTGAGGCTGAGTGAATTCAGTCAAGGCCAGAGTAGGGAATTAGTGTTTCAGTTCCAGCATGGAGACAATGCTGTTGCAGATGCTGTGTGGTAAAGTACCATCGTGCATTAGGCCAAAGTAAATGTTTGTCTAGATTTTGCTCACTCCAACTTGCATACACTTTGACCATTGAATATCAAAATTTAGGATACTAACCTACCCTCACATTGAGTACATAAGAGTTTTTTCATTGGTACAAAAAGTAAATTTATTCTCCACCAACTCAGTGCATTGACCAGCAATGACAAAATAGATGAAAATGAGTTGATGAAGATTTTTAATCATTCTTTCCTGTGATAAAAATTTCCCATGTGTAGAGATAACGATTTTAATAATTTTCAATTCAGAATGTCCAAGAGTTAAATATTTTGTTATTGAGTGTCAAAAGTAATTGAACATGATTGAACGTTCTGTATCACTTGACCCCTGGAAGCACAGTTGATAAATTATATGTAGAATAAAAAAGGGAATAGCTGTTTTGTCTTTCTAGGATAGACAAAAAACTTTCACCTTTATTAATTCATGCATTCTAGTTACGTGGCAGCAGCATTTCTAATGATTTTTGTTATGATCTGCACTTAATATCAGCTGCCTTATGGGGCCAGGTTCATTTTTACTTAGAATGTCTGTTTGACACCCTGTGCTTGAGAAGACAGTTCAGATGTTTATCCCATTTGTATGCTAAGTGGTAAGCTAAGTTTGGACACATTAGTACACTCACTGTGCAGATACAAAGGTCGACAATGACAACCTTGCCTCTCCTCTTCAACACAAACTTGCAAGCAGGTGCTACAATAATACATGTGCCATATAAGGTGGCACAGTGCTCCTTACATGTTCCCCTAAATGACAACCTAGTTCCTAAGGCTCTCAGTGATCATCTTGCACAGATGCCAACCTGTTTCTTATTTACTGTGAAGATCTATGACCACATGTTACCAGGTTCGAGCTGGTGGCAATCAAAGAGTCACTGGCCAGCCAGTGGCACAGAATTTTGCCAAAACTACTTGTTTTTCCAGTCTTGATCCAGCATCCCATCATAATATGAACATAGAAAGGGATGGGTTGGACTTCATATACAGTAGCTCTGAGACCTATAACTGCCTCTTTACCGTGTGAGAATTGGACTCAGCACTCTGTGAAGCTCATGATACTCCACCCAGTCATGACCGAATCAAGTATTTCCCTGCTTTGTTACTATTGGTTGCTATAGCAACTCAAAAGTATTTTTATCTTGATTTTGTTTGAGAATTCCTCTTTCTTCGAGTCCTGATCACGTTGGTCGCCACGTTCTAATGGTATCTGATAATAAAACATGTAGAATAAATATACAAAATGTATGTTTTTACCAGTTAACAATGTATTGGATTATACACAGTAACATTCTCGCATTTCACATATAAATATTTCCATCTTCTCGTATTTTGAGCTTTTAACCTATTTGATACAATTAAATATAATCACAATTACGTGGTTTTAACAACCAAATAATTTATAGACGTCCCATGCTTCTTGCTTCATTCCGAGCTAAGACATGAAGTAAGTTAAAAGTCTTCTTTTTTTTTTTCAACATTCACATTCACTGACACAGCAGAGAATAGCATTTAATTACTCCATGTCCTCTCACGCCGTGTCTGTGGCTCTTGCGGCAAACACTTGACGGCGGCGTTTGACTGCCCCGCTTATCATCTTCCCATTACAAACTTCCATCCTGCATGCAGAAACTGACAGCGCAGTAGATATGTTTCTGCTCTCTTACATACTTTTAAAATATCTGGTGTTTGAGACGATGGAAGGCCGAGTGTCTCTAGAATTTACTCTGAAATTCTCGAGTCACTACAACACTTGCCCACTCCAAGTCATCCTGCCGCTCTGTCACAGTTTAGATACCGAGTTCGTGGAGTTCCGTCTGTCATATTTTAGGGAGACAGTGGTATCTCTCAAGGCAGTATTTTATATGAAAATCTTGTTTTCCATTGCTGTAATAGAAAAGCGTCCATAGCAAAGAGCCCAATGCAGTGCTCATCGTATTGGCTCGATTTTGCATTATTTTGTTCCTCTTCTTAACCCTGCTATAGTGGGCTACTGTTTCTGATTTTTGATTTTTCGACAGGTGTGTGTGGGCGTTGGGAGGGGCGGAAGCAGGCAGAGTGAGTCTTTTCATGTTTTAAAAAGCATTAGTGCAAATCAGGCTACATTGTGGCTGTATGGTTTATGGATCAGTGGAACCTAGTTATCTCAAGATCCTTGATGCTATCCACGATGAGGGGGATTTTGGTGGCTACAGGTAATTACGTAGCCTCTGTGCTGAGGATGGGGAGCTGCCACTTGCCATCTGGCAGCAGTTGCTTGTGGTATGTCAGGCTTAAAGGTTCTTTGCTGTTCCAATTCACCAGCATATCAAATCTTTGCTTGCCCTCCCATGGAAGCAACTTTTATAAATCTGTGAGCAACAAGGCTGTTCGGGATCTGTGCAAAGATCACTTGCTGTTGGGAAAATACCAACACTTACCTGGGGCTTGAGCCGACTGCCATCTTGGCTACTGAAGGGCCCCAGAATAATTTTAGATTTGCAGTGGTACAGGAGAGGGAGCACTCTTGTCTATGTTTCTGATTTGAGTTTTAATTAAATTTTAAATGAGTGAGTTTTAATTAATATTAAATCATATCACAACTATGTAACTGTACTTACAGATGAGTCTCGGCAGGGGGCAACTCTTGGCTGCTCAGTGGTTTTCCTGGAGCATGTCCTAAAGATTCATTTACTAGCAAATTACTCTCTATTATGCAGAGATTCATATGATCTTCAGTGCACTGAAGAAGACAGGACATACCCCTGCTGTGAATATTTTTGTCTGCTTCAACTCCTTAAACACCTTTCAATTTATTCAGTGGATTTACCGAGCAGATAAAAATGACCTGAACATCCAGGACTTCCATCTCAAGATGCAAAGGCTCAGGAAGTGGATGGCATTCTGCTGGGTACAAGAACACAATGAAATTCAGGGAAATGAATCAGCAAATGTGACAGCCAAGGAAGCGTTTTTTCTAAATCAGGCAGTGAACTGTGCTGTTTCCCTACAAGCTCAGTGTTGAGCTACATTGTTGTGTGTCAGTTGGGGAAAAGAACGGCTGGAAGTGAGGGACAGTAAGTTGTGCATACGAAAACCAACTTTTAGGCCATGTCATGTCTCCTTCCAGCCATTGGGACATCATGAAGTCTGATGATGCATGGCTTCCTACTCCAGCAGGAGGACCCTTCAATCTGTAGAGCTTGTGGTGTACATATTACAGTATGCTATTTTTTAACTGAATATATTTTATATTCAGGCAAGAGGGTGAAGATTAGTATGCCAGTCAATCTGTCCTGTATTTTGCCTGACAATGAGATGAATATGGTACAACTTTCAAGATTTTGTGAGATGTCTGAATTTCTAAATTTTTAGGGAGAAGATTTTAATGTGTTAAGAGTGTGGCTGGCTCATCCTGTTATTTTGTAAGTGATCAGTCAATTAAATTTTCCCAAATTCTTTTTGAACACTTATTTCAGAGTCAATTCAGGATTTCAACAATAGACTTTAACATGATTGAACTACAAATTTGACATTTTTTGTGACTGGATGTGAGCACGCTGTACTGTACACCCAATTTTTGAACCTTTCCCATTGCATTAAGTACACTGATGTGGGTCATTGTGGATCAAACCCCAAAGGTCTTCCTGAACATGGAGAGCCACTAATGTCAAAACATGTCCAATTGCACTATATTCATGCATTGTGCAAATGTTTCTGGCTGCCTGTGCTGTTGTCACTCTCTATTGAACTGAGACAGAAGAATATCAGAAATGTTCAGATTTATTCACTTGGCACTTCATTTTTTAGCGTCTACAGATCCACTTGCTATCTCCAAATGACCATATGTAAACAAAAATAGCAACAGTGAACAACAAATAAAACAATAGTAACCAGAATACCAACATGCAAAACAAAAATGCTGTAAACTTATGCACCAATTTAATAGCTGCACCTCAGACTGATCATCATAAAGAATTTGTAACTGACACACATTTCATTCAATATACAAACATGATGTAAGTAGACTTATTTTTCTGCTGTTATGTATGCAATTATCATGTTGTAGAAATTGATGCGCATATGGTTGTTTGTTCCTGTTCACATACCACCAAAAATGGGTTATACACCCAAATACCAGTTTGGCTAATAAACAATGTATGTGCAGCTCCTCAGAGGAAGGACATTGTCTGAAAGTGTTTGACCTTTTTTATGTACTGTCATCTGCTCAATGCCTCAGCTCTAAGTTGGATGGTTACCTTTACTCCTGCCCTTATTTGTAACTAGCTATTTCCCATGGCATTGCCCACATACACATGTCACATATGTTTCACACACATTTAACATATTTCATCCATGTCTCTAGCAATTTTAACCCTGCAGTTTTGCATGAATTCTGAGGAAAAGTTTTAATTCTGATAGTAATTGATTGTATTGTTCAGGAAAAGGACTTTCACTGGTGAATGTATGATTCTCCACTGTTTTACACTAAGCAACTCTCAAGGGGAAGTCAAATGTATCTGTGGTACTGAGCTGTGTGGCATGATCTTTTGTACCAAAACACATTGGCAAAATTATTGGCTCGCTTCAGTGCTCATTCACACTATGTGGTCAATGCAATGAATAATTCAATTGAGAGACAGAGCGTGCTCCATATTTTTAAAATATTCCAAGTCAACTAATTACAGGAAAGAAATACCATCAAGTTATTTTTGGATATTTTTACACTTCTCTGCTTTCTGTTGTCACCCCCACCTATAACTCAACTTACTCCCACCATATTTTTATACAAATACTGAGTTATGTATGTACCAAATATGGTTGAAATGGTTTCAGGGGTGCCTGAATCATACTTTTATGTAACACCTTTTTACTCCTACCTTCAGCCATAGAAGTGCTTGTGGTGTCTTAGTATCACAGTAAATTTTCATAGGTACCAAGTGGTGTGTGCCAGTTTTGGTATAAGTCCCTTTGGGTGTTACAAAGGTATGCTGGATATCTGAATAAAATCATTTAGGGTATTAGGCTCCATTATTATGAAACATGACTGCTTCGTTGTTGTAGTGTTTCATAATGACATGCCCTAATAACCAAAATGATTTTATCTAAATTGACACTGGCCATGGAAGCTTACGAAATAATATGCTGTCATTTTAATATGCTGTCATTTTAATATGCTGTCATTTTTTAGGGGTGAAGGATCATCATGGCTTTCACCATTAAATCTAGCGACCCCAAGGACTATGGATTTGACATTAATATTGATCTTTTGACCTGTAGCTTCTTTTTCTTGAAGAACCATTTATCCAGTGCTTCATTTTTCTGAGGATTTGTGAGTGTGGCGTCTCTAACTTAAGGGTCTACATTTGATGAAATTTTCTACACGTTTTCTCTCTAAAGCCCCAACCATAGGGCTGGCTGGGGCGTATTACCCGCCATCCCCAATATTTTTGTACAAATAATGAGTCATGTAAGTACAAACTTTAACTGAAATTGCTCCAGACATTCCTGAGTTAAGCTGGTAGTGGTTAAGGTGGTATTGGTTCTTACTCCCACAGAAAGCATTACAGACAGACATACAACAACTCACCAAAGTATCATCTAGACTGGATGAATGGTATAGAAACAAACAGAAGAACAACAAACAAGGAAGCAAACTTCCATTTTTATGTGTTACATAAGGCTAGTATAATGGTAAGACAGAGATTTAGGAACCAGGTTTTAAATTGTAAGACATTTCCAGGGGCAGATATGGACTCTGACCACAATCTATTGGTTATGAACTGTAGATTAAAACTGAAGAAACTGCAAAAAGGTGGGAATTTAAGGAGATGGGACCTGAATAAACTGACTAAACCAGAGGTTGTACAGAGTTTCAGGGAGAGCATAAGAGAACAAATGGCATGAATGGGGGAAAGAAATACAGTAGAACAAGAATGGGTAGCTTTGAGGGATGAAGTAGTAAAGGCAGCAGAGGATCAAGTAGGTAAAAAGACGAGGGCTAGTAGAAATCCTTGGGTAACAGTAGAAATATTGAATTTAATTGATGAAAGGAGAAAATATAAAAATGCAGTAAATGAACCAGGCAAAAAGGAATACAAACGTCTCAAAAATGAGATCGACAGAAAGTGCAAAATGGCTAAGTGGGGATGGCTAGAGGATAAATGTAAGGATGTAGAGGCTTATCTCACTAGGAGTAAGATAGATACTGCCTACAGGAAAATTAAAGAGATCTTTGGAAAAAAGAGAGCCACTTGTATGAATATCAAGAGCTCAGATGGAAACCCAGTTCTAAGCAAAGAAGGGAAAGCAGATAGGTGGAAGGAGTATATAGAGGGTCTATACAAGGGCAATGTTCTTGATGACAATATTATGGAAATGGAAGAGGATCTAGATGAAGATGAAATGGGAAATACGATACTGCGTGAAGAGTTTGATAGAGCACTGAAGACCTGAGTCGAAACAAGGCCCCGGGAGTAGACAACATTCCATTGGAACTACTGACAGCCTTGGGAGAGCCAGTCCTGACAAAACTCTACCATCTGGTGAGCAAGATGTATGAGACAGGCGAAATACCCTCAGACTTCAAGAAGAATATAATAATTCCAATCCCAAAGAAAACAGGTGTTGACAGATGTGAAAATTGCCGATCTATCAGTTTAATAAGTCACGGATGCAAAATACTAACTTGAATTCCTTAAAGACGAATTGAAAAACTAGTGGAAGCTGACCTTGGAGAAGATCAGTTTAGATTCCGTAGAAACATTGGAACACATGAGGCAATACTGACCCTATGGCTTATCTTAGAAGCTAGAGTAAGTAAAGGCAAACCTATGATTCTAGCATTTGTAGACTTAGAGAAAGCTTTTGACAATGTTGACTGAAATACTCTCTTTCAAATTCTGAAGGTGGCAGGGGTAAAATATAGGGAGTGAAAGGCTATTTACAATTTGTATAGAAACCAAATGGCAGTTACAAGAGTTGAGGGACATGAAAGGGAAGCAGTGGTTGGGAAGGGAGTGAGACAGGCTTGTAACCTCTCCCCGTTGTTATTCAATCTGTATATTGAGCAAGCAGTGAAAGAAACAAAAGAAAAATTCAGAGTAGGTATTAAAATCCATGGAGAAGAAATAAAAACTTTGAGGTTCGCCGATGACATTGTAATTCTGTCAGAGACAGCAAATGACTTGGAAGAGCAATTGAATGAAATGGATAGTTTCTTGAAGGGAGGATATAAAATGAACATCAACAAAAGCAAAACGAGGATAATGGAATGTAGTCAAATTAAGTCGGGTGATGTTGAGGGTATTAGAATAGGAAATGAGACACTTAAAGTAGTAAAGGAGTTTGCTATATGGGGAGCAAGATAACTGATGATGGTCAAAGTAGAGAGGATATAAAATGTAGACTGGCAATGGCAAGGAAAGCGTTTCTGAAGAAGAGAAATTTGTGAACATCGAGTATAGATTTAAGTGTCAGGAAGTTGTTTCTGAAAGTATTTGTATGGAGTGTAGCCATGTATGAAGTGAAACGTGGATGATAAATAGTATGGACAAGAAGAGAATAGAAGCTTTCGAAATGTGGTGCTACAGAAGAATGCTGAAGATTAGATAGGTAGATCACATAACTAATGAGGAGGTGTTGAATAGGATTGGGGAGAAGAGAAGTTTGTGGCACAACTTGACTAGAAGAAGGGATTGGTTGGTAGGACATGTTTTGAGGCATCAAGGGATCACCAATTTAGTATTGGAGGGCAGCGTGGAGGGTAAAAATCATAGAGGGAGACCAAGAGATGAATACACCAAGCAGATTCAGAAGGATGTAGGTTGCAGTAGGTACTGGGAGATGAAGAAGCTTGCGCAGGATAGAGTAGCATGGAGAGCTGCATCAAACCTGTCTCAGGACTGAAGACCACAACAACAACAAGGCTAGCAGATAAGTCTTCTGAGTTACATGGTTCTAGTACCTGTATTATTTTTATTATCTCTTGTTTTTGGAAGCAAAAATAGACATGTTACCAAATCAATGATGCTACTTTCTTCTACATTTGGAGGGCAGACTTTTACTCATTCACACACTAACCACAATCAGATGTTGGTTCAAATTATTTAGTTAGTGAGGAATGTGACTCATTAAAATATTACTGGTGTCATACCTCCATCCCCTTATTCCTTTCCCTGCAGTTTAGTAGTGTATTATTACTGTCTGTAGATGGATGCAAGGAAGATTAGGGTCTAACCTTCCATCAACAATGAGTTCACTAGAGACAGCTGTAGTCAGAGTTTTTCCTGATATGACGAGTGATGAATACAGCCACTTTCCCCCGGGGGGGATATATAGCTTGAATGGGGAGGGGGAGGATGGGGGGGAGAGGACGAAGTTATAGGCTTAAAATTTAAGTGATAGCATTCAAAAGACATAGCAGCGCTATTAATATTTAAAATTTTTCATGAATAGCTAATATATAATTAAATAATATGTAGGTTAAGTACTAAGCTGTTAGGCTAAGCCTAAGTTAATTATATTAAATAATAAAATAATTTTATTGCATGCAAAAAAACTCACATTTACATCAAACTAATACGTCGAGGCTTTTTTACAGCATCTCTCTTGATGACGTCATCAATAAAACTTTCTGTTGGTTCATCGTCCCCTTCAGCTGAAATCTTCACACAAGCTTGGAGCATTTCCTGACCCATCCTATTCTCTAATTCTGTCATCGCCCTATTCATTGTACTAAATGACCTTTCCACACTGCAAGTTGAAATGGGAATGCACAGTACACATTCAGCGAGTGTCCGTAGTGCTTCGTAGCCGATGTCGGCTCTCAGAATGAAAGAAGCAACATCAGAAGATGTATCATCTAATTTATTACTAACATCATACCTAAAAGAATGCAAGTCTGCAATAATAGCATCAATGTTTGTAAGTCCCAAAATCAAGCACTGTTCTTTACAATCATTATCACTAAACTCTAGAAATTTTTTAAAACTTTCCAAATATGCAATTTCATCAATCATACTTTTAACAAATTTCCTTGCACTTTTCATAGCTTGAATCTGCTCCTCTACGCTCGTGAATAGCACACCTTTAACTTCTGTTGCATCCTCCTGCAGTTTTTTAATTTTATTAAGAGTTTCATTTTCTGTGCTATGTCCATCACAGTCACAAAGACAGTCGATGTGTCTTAAATGTTCCAGAGTTCCAGAAACAAGTAGACGGATTTGCAAAATTTTAAGTGATTGTCTCTGCAAAAGTTTACGTAAGTTCGAGACTGCATTTAACGTATCGTCTAAAATCACTAAACCTACAATGAAATTGGAATGCTTCATTTCTAACAAGATTTCTCCAGCTAAACTTGTTAAATCCGCATCGTCCTTGTGTATATGTTCACGTGCCATTATCATGGATTTGTAGGTTAGCAAAAATAGCATGAACTGTGCGATAGGTATTTAACCATTGGATGTCAACAGCTTTGGGTATTTTTAAAACAGGTTGCTCTAAAGCACACTGAATTTCATGCAAAACATTTTCTCGTTTTAAAGAACCATGAAAAAGTTTGTAAATGTCTTTAACAACATGTAATGTGCATTTTATAATGGGATGTTTATTCCTAGAGTTGGTGGCAGCAATTGACATAACATATGCTCTACAGTGAATGTATGGCAGCTTATGGCCCTTCCTCTCTGACAACCGAGTGCGGACTCCTGAGATAGAACCACTATAATTAACAGCACTTTTGAAAGAACAAGATAATAATATGTCATAAGAAAGTTTTCTTTTCTTTAGTTCAGTATCAATTGCTGTAAATATGGATTCAGCTGAAGTGCTTTTCAACTCAATGAGACATAAAAACTTTTCCTTCACTTCAAACGATGGAGACGGTGGAACATATCCAACTACTAAAGACAGTTCACTTTGATTTTAAACATTTGTAGATTCGTCTGCCATTAATGAAAAATATTTGTGATGGAGAAGTGTTTCATCTTAAAAGTCTAAAGACTCTCCCAAACAAGTCAACAATTCTGACGCAGTATACTTACTAAGATATGTGGACCTTTTGCTCTGAAATTTTAACCACTTTTCAAGATTAATGTCGCTTTTCAGTACTACCTTACGATTTAGAGTTTCATATTTTGTAATGTGGGGTATTTCTTCCTTACTAAGGAAATACAGACTTCGAATTACCAATGACAATGCTTTGCGGTTTAAAGCTTTTTCATTTTCATTTTGTTTAAATATGTGTATGAATTGGAGCATTTAATCCCTGTAATCTACAATTTTCAAGTGCAATGGCTCTGTCATGTTTTTCTGAGTTACCGTGCTTTTCTAGTTTTCCCGTGTTTCCAGTAGCTTTTCTAAATTTAGTGAAAGGTACAGAAATGAACACTCCTCCTGTTTTCTGTAGAGCTTCAACATCGTTTTTTAAATGCATTTCACACAATTTGCAGAAAGCCCCACCCAGCTCATGATCAAAGTACAACCAATTGTACTTACACTCCCATTTTTGCTGATACTTAATCTCGCATTCAATACTTTGTTTAGAATTGCAATTTATGGATGGGCCAGAAATAGCACATTTATCGTTTGAAAACTGTGGAAGGGAAACTGAAGACTTGGTAGACCTATGCAATTCATCGTCACAATCACTAGCACTTCTTTCAGTAGACTCACACTCATCTTTGTCTTTTGCAATACACTGTCTTTTATTAGAAAAGAAAGAAATTGAAGTTTGTTGTTTCGACATTGTATTTCGGCACTAACACTTCTTTTTATGTTATAAACTGACGAAGACTGCACGTAGTACACTACATAATCACATCACACTTCCATAGTAACCTGTCAACTGACTGTTACAACCTTACAACAGTTTCAACAATGCATTGAGTTTTTATACAACAATGAAAGCTTGGATTATACTCGTAGAGCAGCATTGCCAAACGTCCCACTCATGGTGGAATGTATCGCTTCTTTAGGCAAAAATTGTGTATCCCCATTGACACTGCAAAAATCATTGTCAAGTATACACAAATATTTGGTTTGAGCTTTGGACTCATCGATTAGGAAAAATCTATATGGCTATTAAATCTTGGAAATATTCCCAGTAATGTAATAAAAAAATTAATACAATCTTTTATAATGTCAGATGCTACTTCCAATTCCGTAGCAATACCCGTGGACATGTTTTGCGACATCAGGTTTATTATAAAGGCAAATAAAGTATAGATATGAGCGGCGGATAAGAATAAAGTTCGCAGCGAGGGTGGGCTGCGTACCTAAGGGATTAGCTTACACGTTAGGCCGATTGGAGGTGCGGTGAGGGAAGACATGAGAGAGGAAAGGCTGACTTATTTCACAATCGGCATTGCCAACACACCTTGCAATGCTTAGCTTTACCGCACACTTATTATACAGCAACTGCTAATTTGTTGGTGTTGGCAATAATAATAATAAAAACAGAACAATCGACACTAAGTGCTCCAAACCGAACTGATAAGTAACAAAATCAAACTATAGGGACCCAGCTACCACCTATTGTGTTACACATTCATTTTACTTGTAAAAACTGCATGTCATCATGACTTCTCCATAGTTGACTCCAAACTTCGTTAGTAGCAGCAGCTGGCGTAGTTTAAATTTTGTCACAATGGTACAAGTTAACAGTCTAGGTGATAATTTTTTTGTTTCACCACAACTATAGATATGAATTTCTCGGGGGTAATTTCCAATTTCCAGGGGGGGGGGGGGGGGGGGGGCGACTTTCCCCCCCAGGCCACCCCCTGAATTCATCACTGGATATGACTTCGTAGAAGTAGCGATACATATACAGATAAATGTCACATTCTTGTTGTGCCTCTCTTAATAATTGTTATAATGACTGCATTATATACCTCTTAATATTATCTTTCTAGATAAAAGGCTTGCAGCTAAAAGCCCCAAACCAGAAAGAAGGATTGTGAAGGATTTGGGAATATCACTGCAAGTGTCTGTGAAGAATGATCATGCTGCTGCACCTCCAGTTCAGAGAGTGAAAGGTAACTAATAGAAATTATATACTGGAAATAAATATTATTTACAGCTAGGATGACACCAACACATGAGGACACTAGCAGTTGAAGTATAACAACACATTTTTAATTCAACTTGAACTCTTGAACTGTCAGTTAGAAAGATGTGTGCTTGGAGAACTAATCATTAACAAAATTGATCAATTTAAAAGAAAGTTATCAGAATGGAAGCTCCTGGGAGAGGTGTAGATAAGGAAGGGACACGAAGGAAGAAAGAAAAAACATTAATGATGACAGTTAACAGTTTCTTACAAAAAGAATGAACTGAGTTTAAAATATTTTATTATGTACTTAAATATTTATAGTTGAACAGGGAGGACAGTGGAACCAAAACTTAAACTCATGTTGGAATGTTAGTTTCTAGTACAGGGAGACTGTCGTGTGTGTGTATGTGAGGGATATGCATTATTTTTACTAACAGTGAGAGCTTAGTTAGAATGCAGAAATAATATCAGATATGCTTTGAGGTATATAATACTTTAAAAACAGGAAGTTGAAAAATTTTATGCTGTCACAATGAAAGCAGCCTGCAATTAAGCAAATTTATCTTGTTGCACTTACAATAATATATTTAAATTACACATACACCAAGGGATTATTGGGTTGCTAATGGATTAGCCTGTTCTGCTATATGATACCTTGATTTTAGTGTTCCATCTTAGTGTTATTCATATCTCCATTTGTTCAAACGCATTTTGTATCTTAATTCCATTACAAGTTCTAATGTTTGGCCTAATGTTCTGTGAGCAGTTTTAATAGAGGTAGCATTTAAGTATTGTCAGTAACAATCCTGGTGGTGTATTTGTGTAAGCACATGTGTGTTGCAGAATATAATCTGTGACTTGTTAGTATTTCCCCAACATCTTTTGATAATTTATAAATGTGATCCTTCAGCTTGTCCCAGCATACTTCATGACAAAATAGCTCACGAGTGAATGGCCAGATGTCAGTGTCCAGCAGACACAATTTTTTGATGTCAACAATGGCTATTACAAGCAGACAGAAGAAGTAGCCATGGGGAGTCTACTCTCACCAATTGTCACCAACATGTGTATGGAATATTTGAGGAAGAAGCCCTGGAGCCAGCCCAATGAAAACTACCAGTTTCTTTCAGTATGTAGATGACACCTTCACCTTTGCCTTGTGGCCACATAGAAGAGAGACCTTGAATGACTTCCTCATACATCTGAATTCCATTCATCAGAACATTGATTTAACCTTGGAATGAATTCAATGAACTGTGGATGAAGCCCAACCAACAGGGAATTACATGCATTGAGTGAAAATAATAGTGCTTTGAGAATGCACAGTAAAATTTAAAAAGAATAACTGATTGCTGCAATCTATAATTTTCAAGTCAATATAACAGTTGCTGAGTGCAGCAACTTTCTGAATGGAAGGTAACCTGATGAATTTTCATTTATTACTTCAGGCTGCATACATTTACCATGGGAGTGGAAGTGGATGGAGTGCTTCTCTTACTGGATGCCCTGGTAAAAAGAAGAGACGTTGGCACATTGGGCCACAGTGTTTACCAGAAAAAGGTGCACGCTGACCTATACACAGATGCAGACCACTGTTATTACCCGGCATAGAGGAATGGCAAGCTCAAAACATTGGTACATAGGACTTGAATTCTCTAACATTGAATGTTTCAACCAAGAACTTGAACACCTGAGGTCAGTGTTCCAGAAGAACAGCTACAGAGTGACTGATTTGGAGCCCTACATCCTACATTTATGGTACAACTGATGGAAATAGAAGAGCAATCTCAGGAGGATAAGACCATTGCTTGTATTCCTTTTTGTGGTACATTATCTGGAAAGATAGGATGAATTACTCTGAAACACCAAGTGAAGACAATCTTCCGCCCACTGCATAAAACATGGGCACTGCTTGACAGTGGCAACAACAACCTTGGATTATGGAAATCTGGCACCTGTCAGACCAGACACCTTGCCAGTGTGGCGAGACATATGTAGGTCAGATGGTGTGTACTGTCAAAGGTCATTGTTGACATATCAACAGAACACCAGATTGCAGGAGCCTAACAAGTCGGCAGTTGAATCACATTTTCTGTGGAAAGTACAAAGATTGAATTATGACCATATTGAGATTCTTACACAGGCATTTAACTTCTGGGATCATTTCATAAAAGGATCTGTTGAGAATTGAGTAAGGCAGCCACTAATCAATCATAATAGTGGCTTCATGCTTAAAGGCCTGGAAACCTGCAATTAATCTGGTTAAGAAGGGGAAGGAGATACCTTGCAATGAAGTGACTATGAGGACAGGCAGAGGAACAGCAGAGTTGCCAGCAGTATGTGTAACTGGTCAGAAATGTAGGATAGTGTGGTGTCACCACCAGACACCACACTTGCTAGGTGGTAGCCTTTAAATTGGCCGTGGTCCGTTAGTATACGTCGGACCCGCGTGTCGTCACTGTCAGTGATTGCAGACCGAGCGCCGCCACAAGGCAGGTCTAGTCTAGAGAGACTCCCTAGCACTCGCCCCAGTTGTACAGCCGACTTTGCTAGTGATGGTTCACTGTCTACATACTCTCTCATTTGCCGAGACGACAGTTTAGCATAGCCTTCAGCTACGTCATTTGCTACGACCTAGTGAGGCACCATATTCAGTTACTATTCTGAACAGATAATATTGTGAATCATGTATCGTCAAGAGCGACGTTCATCATTAATGGATTAAAGTTAAGTATCAAAGTAATTACGTCCACTTTCTGAATTCTAATTCCTTCTCATGTTCCAGACTTCACGTCAGTATAGTTCTTCCCTCCTCACGCCAGCCTGCGTGAGCTAAAAAGTGTGCATTTCGGCCTCCTCTAGTAACACGGTGTTGGCTCTTCTGCCAACACAACAGATAGAACAGTGTGTCAGTCTGAGTAGTAGGGGAGGAGATGCTGGGCACAGATGGTGAACAGAATGTCAGATCAGAGAGAGGAAGGAAAGAGAGAAAAATGCTGCTCTGGCTTCTGAGACATCAGTTTATCAGTGCACCTGATGATGGAAATTTGGTCACTTGTTAAATTACTGTGGCCATTGGAAACTGACATCTGGCCTCTCACCCATGAACTACATCATCCTGAATATGCTGGAATAAGCTGAAGAACCACATCACATACTGCTACGGGGAGGAGATGTATCACAGCATGAAAATACTTGACAAGCTGTGCCACTGAAAAGGAGCCATTTGCTAAATGCATTTGCATGCCTTTTGAGATGCCATGAAGAATGTGTGGTTATGAACTTTCCCAAGGTAACACATCACACTGACTTAAGTGGCAGCCGGAAGAGTAAAGAAATGTGCTGGTCTAGTCATCATACAGCAGAGAGTACATATTGCTTGCCAGTGCCTGGGCTCTACTAACAAACAGATACTCAAATTACATGTACTGCTGACCAACCATTTCATTGCTGGATGTGGGAATGTTTTGATGCTGTTGAATGGGCTGCAGTGGATTCTGCACAAAGGAAGGCCACCAGATATCAAACATCAAAATTCAAGTACATATGAGTGAGACAATCTTCTGAAACATCCTGTCAGACTATCATCAATCTCAGATCCAAATAATTGGATGAGGCTATGCTTTCATTTCTTAATAACTTGAGGCTGAAGCAGCTGAAGAACATCGTGAAACCTTTCCTGCTCTCATGTGCACAAGACCTATTAAACCAAACATGTCTGGCAGCAGAGGGCAGCCGTACGGAAACTAAGAGAAGATCCAAATACTGTGGTCTTAACAGCTAACAAAGGCAATGCAGCTGTTGCCCTGTCTCACCAGAATTATGTGAAGAAATTTTATGCCTGCTTAGGATAGTGCCTACCAAAGGGTCAACACTGGCCCTACAAAGAGGGTGAGAGAAAGACAATGATGTTTCTCAAATGAGGGTGTTAAGAAGTTATGACAGAGACCATTAGTTCCTCCGAAACTTTATGGACTGCTGGAAGTTCACTTTTATGCCCCATTACTAGCAACATTTGTGACTCAACATAGTCATGTGCTAAGTTTGTTTATTCCTTATGTTGGGAAACATTCACACCACATTTGCACCCCCCCTCACCCCCCCCCCCTCTCTCTCTCTCTCTCTCTCTCTCTCTCTCTCTCTCTCTCTCTCTCTCTCTCACACACACACACACACACACACACACAAAGATTGCCTTTACAAGAATCCTTTACAAGACCCTCCATAACAATGAAAGTCTCATCCAAGAGCTTGAACATCTGAGGATGGTATTCCAGAAGAATGGCTACAAGGAGTGGCAAATTCAGAGAGCCCACTGTACAACTGGCAGAAACAGAAGAGGACCCTCAGGAGGAAGTGGCCACTGCATTTTTCCCTTTTTATGGTGCTCTGTCTGGAAAGATATGATGAATTTGAAACACCAAGTGATGATGGCTGTTTTGCCTACTGCCTAAACTTTGACAGTGTTGGATACAGGGTTACATGGGATGGATTATGACCATACTGTGGTTCTGCCTAAACTTGGACAGTGCTGGATACAGGATTACATGGAATGGATTATGACCATACTGTGGTTTTGACACCTGCATTTAACTTCTGGAACTGCTTCATTGAATTTATTGATATCCTAGTCAGAGAACCACTGATCAGTCATTATAATGACTACATGCTTAGTAAGTCCTGTGAACCCGCAATTAGTCTGATTAAGAAGAGGAAGGGGATACCTGTAATGAACTGACTTCAGGGGCAGGTAGAGGGACAGCAGAGGTGCTGCCAGCATGTGTTCCAGGGCACAAGCCTAGGACAGAGCTATTTGTTGAACTCAAGAGTAGGGGAGGAGGAGCAGTTAGCAGATATAATGGCAGATTGGAGGGTGGAGGGGAAGAGAGAAAAGTGCTGTGCCATCCCTCAAGTGGTCAGTTTACCAGTGTACCTGATTATGGCAATGTGGATACTTACTGAAATAAATACACATAATTTTCCATTAGTACATTGAAGACTTTGTGGAAAAAATTGAAAAATCGCAGTCAGCCAGTTATAGGAATTTTCTGCAGTGTACCTTGAATAAGATATAACATTGAACGTAATGCATTGAAGTTAAACACTTTTTATACCATCTCACCTGAAAAATTCATATCCATCTGTACTATTATGTACACCTGACAGCACAAAAAATGGCCAAGGCTGAAGATTGAATTACCTGCCATGTTACACAGGAATCTATCTTATTATGGGGTGTTGAAATGTAATGAACAGTGTAATAGAAGGATTAACACCTTCTTAACACTTAGCATGCAGATACATCCTCTAAAAATTTGCAAGAAAGCTATGCTGCATCATTTGTAGCATTACGGACATAGTAAAGGCACTGTATTTTGCGATGTGAAATCAGGAACAGTAAGAAGTATCTAAATGTCGAAAGCTGATGTCGAAAGCTGTAGCATAATGCATGCATAGCTGTGACATAGTTGACTAGTTGACAGTCTAGTGGCCCTGGCAAAAAGGTTTGATTCAAATAAGGCTTATTGCAGCTTTTTTTTTCCATTGTTCCATTAATTTCTGTAACTGATAGGAATCACAAAACTAACAGAATGAATAGTCCAGGGTTTTTATAAAGCTATTTTTGGCCATCAAAAGTGCATTGCATGATGCTTCATTACCTCATAATATTCTAATCAGAGGCCTTCAGCTTCAATCACTGTCTGAATCTGTGAGGAAAGGAGTCTGTGAGGTGAGTAATGAATATCTCATTTTCGGACACCTCCTCCCAAGGAGCTACAGTGATGTTCTAAAGGTCATCACAGGTTCTAAGTGTGTGGTCAGGCAAGTTTCTGGCATGATCTGTTTTTTTTCTGCCCATAAGTTTTCAAAAGAGATTAGGTTTGGTGCTGGAGGTGGCCAATCAAGAGGAGGAAATCACATTTTTTCTGTAAACCAACCCTGCACCATCACTGACACGTATAGGAGACTCGTCTTGCTGGAAACAGGTTAATCCCTCTGGATGTAGTTGTTGCACTGGCGGGACCAGAATATTACTCATAATACTGGGCAGCACCAAGTTGACCATCTATCCTGTGAAGGATTCCAAGTCCACAGGAATGCATCCAGCCCCAAACTGCAACAGACATGAGGCTGCAGTGAAGTGACTCATGGATGTATGTATGGCCAAAATGGGCACCTTGCAGCCTTTGTATTTGTACTGGGCCATCATTCACTAAGAACAGTACTGATTTGTCAGAAAATATCATGTTCAAGATTGACAATGTCCTCAGCAAACACTAATAAGTAGAGTCGATGATCATCACTGAGTTTCTCCTTTGTTGCTGGTTGTTTGTGAGGTAGTCTGGTCTCCTGAAGCTGGTGCCAGCCCTTATCCACTGAGCTGGGAAATGCAGGTGTGTTTAAAAAAGGGTTTTGCCATGACGTTTTGAGAACTTCATTATCTTGGATGGGTATCCTTATATGACAAACTCCAGTTCCCAAATACGTACTAGATGCTGCAGTATCTGCATTGTCACGTGTACACTCAGGGACTCAGTACTGTGCCCCAGCCTCCAGCAATGTCAAATCCCCTTCCTCCACAAGAGAAATGATGTGATCATGAATAGCCTGTTGACAATGAGGCATGGCATATGAATAACATGACTAGACTGAAAGCAATGTTGAGCAGATATTTGCACTTTTTCCTGTACTGTCATTGGCTGTTATAGAATGAATTGTGTGCTTGCAGACATAACTCGCCCCAACATACTGTTAATTTATAACTGTGTAATATTGATGAAACTGTGTGAATAATTCTCATGTATAATTCAAACAGAGGTAGTAAATTTAATTTTTTGTCAGCAAGGAGCTCATTCTCCAGCATAAGGAACTCTCACTAGTACATAGCCAAAATTCCATTGCATCTTCTGAGGAAAATCAGCTGCACTTCCTTGACATAGGTTTCACATAATACAATGGTGGATTTCATAGCGAGCAAATTGTTGAATGACAAGAGTGTGTGCCTTATGTCGAAGGAGGGAGAGAGGGAGGGTGGGAGGGATGGAGGGATGGGTTCACATTGATTCAATCATGAGTCACTTTGCATATGAAGCCTGCACATTGTTTATTCTGCTACAGTGATCATTTACAAACTTATCATCAATTAACATGTGCACTATATCTGCAGAGAATACCAACATATTCCTTTTTCAGAAAAGAATACTGACAAGATCAGTTTCCTGTAATTTTTTGAACTAATATTTCCTTTAAATTTATTCATGTTACATGGATGTTGTTTGAGGTCTGCAACTGTATTATAAGATTGTGTGGAATAATTTTATATTGCTGCAGTCACTTTTTACTAATATTTTATTAGCACACCGCATTTCGGCAGCATGCTGCCATCATCAGGTGCATTATACAGTTACTTATACATCAGCTGATAGGTTATGTACATTAGCTGTGTGTGCCAGTGGGGTTAAGAATCGAAAAATAAACATTTTTGTTGGCGATTTCACATAGAGCACAGTAACAGGCCAATCACAGCTTAGCATTTTCACAAACAAGTTGTAAACAGACATTTATGAAAATGCTAAGCAGTGATTGACCTGTCGCTGTGCTCTGTGTGCCAAAAAATGAAATTGCCAACAAAAATGTTTATTTTTCAATTCTTAACCCCACTGGCACACACAGCCAATGTACATAACCTATCAGCTGATGTATAAGTAACTGTATAATGCACCTGATGATGGCAGCATGCTGCCGAAATGCGTTATGCTAATAAAATATTAATAAAAACTGACTGCAGCAGCATAAAATTATTCCACATAATATTTCCTTGTCTGTGTGTCCTCAAGATAAATAGGAAAATGTGGTGTGTTGCATTTCTTTCATGTCACTGTAACAGGACTTTAACTCTAGGTCTCTTTCTGGTTGGCTATAAATTCCTGGAAAATAAGACTAACATATTCTATCAGTTTTGAGTCTGTATCATTATTAATACTAAATACTAAGGTACTAGCAATGATTTACAACATGTGACTCTCCAAGAACAAGACGTAACCTGCTTCTGTGAATGTTTACTTAGCCCTTCTCACAAATTTATTGTGGATAACAATACAAGGTTCTGTTATCACTTTTGATGTATTTGTTGATTGGTTGTTAGATGTCCCAGTGGAAATAAGAATAGCCATGTGTGGTTTTGTGACAGCTTTCCTTGAGGTCCACCAGCAACTAGTCACTTCTGGGATAAAACCAGTCCAGTTGTTGAAACAGCATACACTGGTTTATTGTATTATCATTGTTAGTGAGTTTCAGATGATTGACTACTACTCCATTTGCCACTGAGGAGAATGTTACTGCACTGTGAAAGGTAGTGGACAAAGACTGCTTTGGCACACACCAAATATAAGAACTGCAGGATCATTCTGAAAGGTCACATCAAAGGAAAAAAATCATTGTTCTTTGCAAGTACTGAACTCATTGAGAGTGGAGTAGATGACACATTGTATCTAAGAGTGCAGAAAAAAAATCATTTGACAAATTTTAGTCTGATGTATCTTTCAATGTCAATACTACTATTACAGCCAGTACAAATGTGGCTGTATTACTGTAATGTTCCAATTGATTGACAGAAGTGACTCTTTAAATGCAAAGATAAATCCATCGCACTCCAAAAATTTCATTCTGTCAAATCAAGAGTAATTGCAATTCCTTTTACTGCATAAATAATTCTTCACAACACGCAAAAAACAATTTCTGAGTGTGGTACATGGAGCAATCCCTGCTACAAAGGTGTGAAAGCCATTCTGAAAGGCAGGACCTGACAGTTGTATCTGTCAAACTTCCTGACGTGGCTAAATATGTGCTAGCTGATCTGGGACTCTAAACCAGATCCCCACTTTTCTTGAGCTATCAAATTCTTGTGTTCTTCCCTGTACTTCCCCAAGGGGCAATTCATTGTTTCCAAATTTTTGAATTGTTTCTAAAATGTTTGAGTGAAGTGCCTTTTATTTCTGTTTTGTTTCACAAAAGAGTTTGTTTCTTTGTACTATTGTTTTATTTCTTATTTTGTTTTTATGTTGTAGGGGTATATTTGATAATTTGTCATTTTGCAAATGCACAGACATGTACTTCATCTCATTTTTATGTAATTGACTATGATTGCAGGCAACTCCCTCATTTCTTGTAAAATTGTTCCTTGACAATAAATTCATGGAAAAGTTTGCAGTGACACAGCATGTACATCTGAGGCAGATAATTAATCATATTTCAGTTGTAATAATTACAAATCTGGCAGTGATTGCACGAAAGTACAAAAATTGATGTTGGAAGTAGTTTGTAGAATTACTCAGAAAGTGTAGATAGTTACCTTGTGATATAAGTATTAGAAAACCTTACTAATGTTTGTTGTTTTGTCTCCAGTATCACCAAAGAACATAGCAGGAACAGGTAGAGTAGGACCACGTCAGCAAGCAAGAATGAGCTACAGTAGTCAGTCAGAAGATGAAACAGTCCGTGTGAATACTGAAAGGAAGGTTCCCAGCAAACGACAGAACAAGAAATATGAGCAATCTCCAGAAACTAAACCTCTTTCTGGGGCTAGTACACCATCATCAAAGGAGAAAGAGGTGGCTCATGATGCTTCTGAAGCTAATGTGACTAGTGCTTCAAAGCCACCGTTACCCCCTGTTTGTGACTCAAGGACAGGAAATGAAACGCCAAAACCAAAGCGACAGATACTAAAAGCAGTACGACAGAGAGGACAGAGAAATTCTACAAATAAAAGTTATGGAACAAAGTCAAGTGACTCAGATAAAAAGGAAAGTAGTGATGATGCGAAGGAAAGGAGTGAATCGGGAGATGATGGGTGGGAAGATGTCACTACTACAAGTGGAACTGAGAGTATGTCTGAAGATGCTGTGCCTTCTCAAATGGAAAATAGTCCATGTGTAGTTGCTATGAATGATTTGAGTTTGAGTGAAACAAAGGAAGTTTCTGAAGCTAATTATATGAGCAAAACCCAAAATAATTCTGAAGAAGCTGTTATGCCATCAGAAGGAACAGACCACATAGAAACGAAAATGTCTGATATTGACAACTTATGTTCTAGTACTGCTGATCAGTCAACTGCTGAAAATCATGGAAAAACTGCATGTGATTCTGATCATTCTGCTGTGGTTACTGAAACACTGTCTGATATTAACAACTTGTGTTCTAGTTCTACTGGCCAGTCAACTGCAGAGAGCTGTGGAAATGCTCCACATGATTCTGCTGGTAGTCCTGCTGTGGATGCTGAGACAGTGCGCACAAGCGACCCTGGTCTTTCACCTGGAGATACTAAGCAAGAAGAGCTGTTGAATTCTGCAGCTGTTGAAATTCAGCAAAATGAAACAGGAAATCCAAACTGTTGCAGCACTGATGCTGAAACAATAGCTGTGGAAAGCAAAGAAACAGATTTAGCAACACCTGAGCAGAGCAGCAAAGGAAGTGAGGGAAAAATGGATGAAAAATAATTTGTTGCAGTTTATTGCCATGTAATTACTGATGTGCTCAAAATTCTGTTTCAATTACATTCTCCATTAAACTTTGCAAAAGCTTTGCATATTTGTGTTGAAGGGAATATTTATAGTTTTTGTTGGTTATATTTTGTTTAGTCTGTGCTATTTTGTAGGAATTAAATAGCCTCCTTGCCTGGTCCTTAGTGTATGGTTCTAAATGTTGCTATGCTAATTGTGTTAAAGATAATTCAGGCCTCTATTTCCTACCCATACATTAATGCAAAAATGTATTTTGTACATTAGTATTTATAATGAACACTTTTTATAATCTAATAATTTATTGTTATTTATGCTTTTTCCTGTTGAAAATCCTCTGGAAGTTCTCATATTTATTTTCATGAAATTATGTAACAGTTAATAAAACAATTTATGATTTCGTATCAAGCTGTGATGAAACTAAGGGATGCTTTAACTTTTTGTAGTGTAATAATCAGATTGTATGTAATACTTCATACATGAGAAAGTGCATGTCAGACTTACACTGGAATGTTATAGTTTTCATTTACAATTTTTGAATTTCATACATTATTAAACATGCTGAAAGAAATAGCTTTATTTAATTAAATTCTTCTGGCAGTCTATACACTTACACGTATTCTTCAGTTCCTTTGTGGTGGTGTTTATACATAGTACTGGATACATTGTATTCACAGAAATGGAAGGCACTGCTTCTCAAGCCAAAAATTTACATAAAAAATCATCTGCTGTGAGTATATTGCAACTTACAAATACTATGTTTGGTTCTGTCAAAATTAAATTTATAAGTGTCAGTGTTGTTGTAATTTACAACTTTTCGATAGAACATGCTGTTCTGTTGCCATATTTATGAATGGTATCCAGAACTTGAATAGTTTCATTTCAAATATGGCCTCTAGACCTGTATTTTTTGTGATGAAACATAAATACTTCAGCTTGAATGTTATGTACATGCTAGAAAATTTTTAAAACTTGTCATTCAGTGTATTGACAGAGGCATGATGTGAGAATAAATTGAAGATATTTTCTGAATGTGTTAGTTTTTGAGAAGGGGAATTTTTAATGTTACTGTGGGTGTCTTATAAATTAAAACATGTAATTACAGACCTCACATTGACTGAGCACTATTGTATTACAGTACTTTACTGATGGAAATCAGGCTGTCATTCTGTACTGAATACCATTATTATTTCCAAAATTGATATATTTAAAGCCTACAGATTCCATCATTTTGGATGCTGTCTGTACTGCAAACTGTACCTACATCTGGAGATGAGTTTATAAGTCTAATATAATCTACACATGTGGTTAAACCAAATTTCAGAAACAGGACAGTGGTACTTTTTGTATTTTGTGATAAATATACAAATTAAGTGAAAATTCATAATGGATGTTTATAACTACTGGAAATATTTTCATTCTTCTGAACTAATTAATAACTTTTGTGGTTTATCAAGTTTTCTGAAGTCTGTACTCATGAAAATAGTTTCATCTTTAAACCACATGATATTAAACTATAATCTGTGGATAGCTTGACCTATATGCTGCATTAAATTATCTTTCATATTTTGTGTAAATTATTTTGTCAGTTTATTTTCCGTATAGTGAAATATTTGGAAATATGTTTAGTTATACATGAAAATTCATTGATACTGATAGGTATTCTGTGATTGGTTAGCAAGGAAATACCTTTGCTTGGTACATGATGTGTCCTTTCAAACCTAATGAATAAATTACTGATATGTTCTAGACAGTAGTGGCCTCTTAATTTCTGGTGTTTTTCTTTAAATGAGGTCATTTGCAAAAAGAAAAATCCTAAAATAATTTAATTTAAACACAATTTCACTTCTAATGGGGATTCTAGAATTTTAAAATTTACTAAATTTCTCTCCATCTATTCAGTTCTTCACAGTGTTGGAAGGATCACATAATTTTATCAGGTTGATTACCAGCTCTTATATTTTGGAGAACTTTAGACATTTTCAGATCTATTTGTGCCCTTTTCTTTTATATCATCTTACTAGGTTTTTTTTTTAAATTAATGTTAATGCACTGACTGTACATTAATTCAGCTTGAGCACTTCATCCCAAAAGTCCATGACTTGTGGCCTAGTGATTAGCATTGCTGCTACTAGGTTATGGGGTTCAGGATTCGATTCCCGTCCAGGAAAAAGATTTTCTTCACTCAGGAATTGTGTGTTTGTGTTGCCTAATCATCTCATCTTCATCAACGAGCAATTTGCTGAATTTGCATCATTCAGAAACACTAGCACCAGATGGCCAAACATTGCTAGATGGGTTACCCAGCCAATAATGCCATACAATCGTTATTTTACCCCAACAGAAACAAAAACTGTAACTACTGTTCATAATCTTCTCATAATAGAACAATCTGATTGATGACTGTCAATCACATATTGATTTATTTTACTCTGACCAACTCAGTCTGAAATCAGTCCCTGCCTAATACTATGTTCAATTTTTCTGTGGGCATTTCATAATGTCAGGTTCATGGCACTTCCTTCTCGGGTATTAGAATTAAGTTAACATCACTACATGACTGAACACATATTTGTGTGTGTGTAGTGGACCAGTCTACATGTTATATACTAGAACTTCTCTGTTTTTACTTGTTAGTTTTCTGCTACATGAATGTTAGTGTACTTGCCTTTACAAGTAAGTCTGCTGTCCTTGCTAAAAAATTTTTGAGCTGCTTAATGTTAGTGAAAGTTTGACACAGTTACAAATACCTAACACTAACAAAATAATAATATTCTGCCCAATTAATTGCAATTTTTTTATCTTTCTAAACTGGATTTATTTTTTGTTATTCCCACTCTTAACAGATTTCCTTGCATCCGTTAACAGAGCATAAAGCCCAATTTTTTAAATGCCCTAGATTTTGTGGTTTTTATGAGGTTCACTTTCATTTGGGATGTATTATACCATTAGTTTCCTTACTTTGACAGTATTAAATGCACAAATTATTTGCCTTTGTTATTTCCTTTTCTTGGCTTGAAAAGCACACCAATTGTAATATCAGATGTCAGCAATTCCACTTCCATGTAGTGGAAATACTGAAACATTTTGCATTTGTAAGAGTGTAGGTGTAAAAGCATAGTGCAGACAGCTGCTGTGATGATGTAGAACATTATGTTTATGAAGTATTAACCCCTCTGTTGATTAAGAGTAGGTTCAATAATATTTCGTGTTTCCAGGTTATTTCTTCAGACTGTTGCCTTCTAGAGGGTTGGGTTGGGTTGGTTTTGGGGAAGGAGACCAGACAGCGAGGTCATCGGTCTCATCGGATTAGGGGAGGATGGGGAAGGAAGTCGGCCATGCCCTTTCAGAGGAACCATCCCGGAATTTCCCTGGAGTGATTTAGGGAAATCACAGAAAACCTAAATCAGGATGGCTGGACGTGGGATTGAACCGTCGTCCTCCCGAATGTGAGTCCAGTGTCTAACCACTGCGCCACCTCGCTCGGTCTGCCTTCTAGAACTAACATTACAAACCCACTTGTGTCAGAGCAATTGACACATTCTTAAAATATAATCAATGATATGAATTAATAGAGGGAAACATTCCACATGGGAAAAATATATCTAGAAACAAAGATGATGTGACTTACCAAACGAAAGCGCTGGCACGTTGATAGACACACAAACAAACACAAACATACGTCTTTCCCTCTCCTTCCCTCTTTCCTGATGAGGCAACAGTTTGTTGCGAAAGCTTGAATTTTGTGTGTATGTTTGTGTTTGTTTGTGTGTCTATCGACGTGCCAGCGCTTTTGTTTGGTAAGTCACATCATCTTTGTTTCTAGATATATTAAAATATTATCAGATAGATAAAAAATATTTCCACCAAGCAGCAGCAGAAGAAAACACACATAATGTTAAGGAAATGTGCAAACTTTCACAGCCAATGACTCCATCTTCTGGTAGAAGGGTTAAAGGGGAAGGAGAAAGATGAAGGAAATAGACTGGCAAGGTTTAGAACATAGGAAGAGTTACAGAAAAGTTGCCCAGTACCCCAGGTCAGGGGAGATTTACAAGACAGGGTGAGAGGGAAAGACTGTTAATAAGCAAGAGGGATTACTGATAAAACATTGTGTAAGGGTTAAGAAGAGCAGAAAGCTAAGTCTTTGCTTCTCATCTTGTCTGCAAGTCTTCCTGACCCAGGGTTTTGGGTGACTTTTCCATAACTCTCTCCATTACCTAAAATTCAAGCAGTCCTTTTTATTAATACCTATTCCTTCCTCTTCAACCCCTCTGCCAGAAGAAGAATCCACTGGTTCTGGAAGCTTGCAAATTCCCTTAACTTTCATGTGTGTTTTTTCCTGTCTCTGCTTGATGAGAAGATTTTTTCTGTCCAATTATATATTCATAAACTGATTATTTTGTTAGCTAATTTTGTCTTTTGGACCTACTTTGCAGAATTGTTTAAGATCTGAATAAAATCCCTTCTTCCTCTCATCAGCTACATGCATACATGATTTATTACATTAACAATGTTGGGAAAGACAGTTACTACTTATTGTAAAGAAGTCACATTAAGTTTGCAGACAGGCACAGTTGAGAGAGACTTACATAAAGCTTTTGTGCAAGCCTTCATTAGCAAAAGAGAAACACACACCATTCAGACACACAAGCAACCACATCTCATGCACACATTACTGCCAACTCCAGCATCTTGGCCAGAATGCAGTTATCACATGGGATGCAAGCAACAATCTGAAGTTGGCAGGGAAGAGGAAGGGGTAGCAGTGTACATCATCAGCTCCCCATTCTTGTCTCTCGCCATGTTTATTTGCTGCTCTCTGCCAACCCATCTTTCCCCACTCCTCTCCTTTTTTACTCCTTTTCTCCCCACCTCCCTGCCCCGCAACCTCAAAATAACCAAAAGTAATTAAACTTTAAACCCAAATAAGCAATAACCCTTATCAGACAAAAAATACATAACCAACCAACTTCAATAGAATACTAGCAAGAATTATTGTACCGGAAATAGGGGATGCACTTGTTGGCATTCTAGCTCCTGCACACTCCACCAGACAGTGTTCATCTCTCCCCCTACCCCTGCATTTCTGTTCCTGCCCCCTCCACATTGCTGCTTGCAACCTCATGTGATGGTTACATTCTAGCCTGAGATACTGGAGTTGGAGATCATGTGTGCATGTAGTGTGCTTGCTTGTGCGTATGAAAGATGTGTGTTTTTCTTTTGCTGATGATGCTTGAGGCGAAAGGCTTTATGTAAGTGTCTTTTAATTGTGCCCGTCTGCAATGTTATGTGTCTTATTTATGGTAAATACCAGTCTGCCTTTTCCTAGATTGTTTATATTCCTAGCAGTAGTTTCCATTCTTTGATGTATTACATTATTATAGAACATTGTACCCAGGGAAATTAACTGTCTTTACTACTCTCTGTCAGAGCAAATGACGGAATAAGATACATGTTAAGAAAGAAAAGATATGCCAGAATGAAAGTGGGATAACATCTGCATCTGTAGCTTAGTGGTCAGTGCTTTTGACTGCCATGTGGAAAACCTAGCTTCAGTTCTCAATACTGCCAGGAAATTTCCCATGGTGGGAGGATGGCAATAGGCTGCATTCAGCCTCATGGGGCCCGTTAAGGAGCTACATGAGCAAGAGGTAGTAGCTCTGAGTCTGGGAAGCTGACAATAATTGGGTGGTCAGTATGTTCTCCCCATACCTCATCATACCACTTTCAAATAACACCATAAGACATGGGATAATGCAGAGACCAATCAGCAATGGATACCCTGCCAAGGTCGGAATGTAGAACTGGTAACTAGGATAACTGCAATGACCAGTTAGTAAGAAGGATAAGAATTACCAATAGTGCAGTCTAAATTTTATTTTTTCCAAGTTATTAATACATGATTAGTCATATTCTTAACTATCTTCTAATGGTAGAATCCTTTAAACAAACACCATACGGCATGTGTAACCCATGGAAAATTGTATACAGAGCTGTAAGAATGCAGAGTCTTATGGCAGTAACATTGAATAAAAGTTCTCAGGTTTCCAAGCATGTCAAGTAATTAAAATTACATGAGCTTTCGGCCAAGCAATCCTTGGCCATTGTCAAATGGTATGAGTGATAGTGGACTGCGAGTATGCCCGTTACATACACTAGCTGTTGGCTGTGATTTCACTGGTACCCGCGAGCTCACCATATACGGGCATACATTGACTCAGGGTTTGCTGCTCCCACTTCAACTGTGTGATTGCTGGATCCCACTTTGTGCTGAACTGCAGGCCACCGCATCTGTTTAGGGCATTGTCGGTGATTTTTATTTCAGTGGCTTCTGTAATTACACAATCCCAGAAGCCATTTGTGTGAGCTCTGGTATGATTTTTTTTTATTGTAATTTAATTGAAAGCTTTGTTGCTTTGGTAAAAATAAAATTGGTTCTTTTTGTCGTGACAGAATAAATTACTATTAATCACACCAGATTTGTCGGAGAACAGCAGCAACATGTGTAATTGATCCAGCTTTAAGAAATTATATTACCTTTTAGCGGAAAATTCTTGCGGTACTCTCCGACGTTAGAAAAGTCGTGGTGTTCCGTTCGGAGCAGGAGGCGGCTGTCTTTTCTCATCCGCGATATCGAAAATTACAAAAAAAAAAAAAAAAAAAAAAAAAAGAACAGAAATAATTTTTTTCGGAGGAAGATCGCGCGGAGAAAACAGACGGAAGTTACACAAAAGAAACCTAAGGGACCAACTAATTGGATTTGTACGAACATATAAACGGAACTGAAAGAACTTGGAATAAATACTATAACGATGTCGTCACGACAGCCTCCTGTTCCGACAGAACACACGCTGGATCATAAGCTGCATAAATCTTTTAAACAGGAAAGATTATCACAAGTATAATTAATGAAAATAAGGTTGAGAGATTTTCTTTGAAATTAAATAAACTTCAAGGCTTCAAGTATTATATTATGAAACGGAAACTTACATTAACATGGCCACCCATTGTGGCGGTGGAGCGAATTTTCATGATACACATTCTCGCTTGTTTGTGGCTACATATATTTTTAATCACTTAAACTCTTAAATTTACAATAAAATGATTATATCAGTATGGAGCACAATACTTTTGCGTCCGACTCGCAACACATTCACAGAAGAACAACTAGAGAGCGGCGCGGCTCCCTGCAGAAGTAAAAATTGGCAATTGTTATTTTGAAACATAGGTGCATCGTTTTTTTTTTTTTTACTGATCGATAGCAGCGTATAACAGTTTATAGCTATCGTGATATTCTGCGCTTTTCAGGAGCGCGGCAAAGATATCTGGTTACAACATTCATTGGTATATGTTAAAAGTTCGCACATACTGACGCGAATACAGAAAAAAAAACTTTTACATATTAAAAATCGCAGTGATAAAGGCTGTAATGTCACAATGCCTCCCATGTGAGGCATGATGATTCCGGAAGGATCATCAGGACTCACATGTAGTTTCAAGACATTACTGTGTTTTATCATCTGTTTACTTTCGTTCTAACATAAAATTGGAATGAGTTTGACATCTAGTTATTTTATGCTTCCAGTACAGTTATGAAAACAAATAGTCTTTTGTGCACTTTGGCACTTCTCTCAGTTCATTGTAAGGTGTCCTTGCACTGTTATCTTAATTGCTGTTACTGTGAATCAAAATATGACAAAAAACAATCTTAAGTCTAACACACACAAAGATAAATGAATAATACTCTATATAGAAAACAAAACATGTCAGTAGACAAACATACACAGATACATTGAAATAATTACTTAAACAGTCCTCTAAAATTCTCTGTGACCTGTTTGGTCTCGTAATGTTTTTTATCCGTTTCATTAGATTCTTTTTGAATGTCGTTGTTAATCAGGATGTTTCACTTGACACTACACTGTACACTTTTATTTGTCACGCGCTCACTTAACCGGAGTCTGCAACGTCAATTCTCGTTCGGTGAGCGGCGTCGTCCGAGAGGTCACGACCCTGGGTAGCGTCTTTTTTGTGTTCGCTCGTGTTGCCTCTCTAGTGTCTCGCATCAAGCGTCATGTCGTTTACATGCGAATAAACAGAAAGAAACCTGTGTTAGGTTCGTGCTATAATGTAGACTTACAGGTAAAGGTTTTATAGGATTCTGGACAGGATTGATAACCTTCCCTTCCAGTTAACGTTTCAGTGCTCAGTAATGCCTTGTCTTTATTTAACTATCTATCGCAAAATATCCGACGTGACTGATTAAATGGAAATTAATTTGAAGCTAAGACTTCTCTTTTTACAGAATAAATAAAGTTCATAATTAAGTTTCATTGTGATAGCTTTAGCAATGTCTCTTGCGTAGTTGTGAGACGGAAAACATTCTAAGGTCAATGACACGCCTCCACAGCGCGCGCGTCGGTTGTGTTTCAAATGTTAATTGTTGAGTCCAATTGCAAGCAGCTCCGCGCTGTTGCCGGTTACTAGTCCAGTGCAACACGCGCTCGTGTATGCTCGTATGAAGTTTAACGTGTGTCACTCGCGCTCTGCTAAAATGAGAACACGCGGAAAACACACGTCTAGTGTCCTTTCTCCATCGTCGATCGGCGTATCGAAAACTTGGGTAGAAAATACCACCGTCTGTTTCGAGGATTTCACAGGACAGTCCCTGCGACCTGCCATGCTGCTTACACACAGGTAAGTGAAGCCAACGTTTTACATATAGTTTGCAAAATGTTTTGCCGTGATCGCTGTCACTACCTGCACTTGCGCGTACACACCTCACTGCACACGTATTTTGTACACTTTATCACTCGCATTTTGTTTAGAACGTCTTAGGGTGTCTGCAAATTCACATCTCCCATCTCACATTGCGATTTCAAAGTTCACAGTTCAAGTTACTCACAGGTAAATACATTACAAGATTAAACAATGTCCATAAATTACATACATACATACATACATACATTTCTTAAGTTTGCTTACAGTCACAAAATTCTGTTAACCTTTTCAGTCACGCCACGCCGGATTAGCGTATTGAATACCACTACTTGTGCATCAAGGCACGATTATTTCGGTTATTCTCTCTCCCTTTTACAAAGGTAAAATTTTTCTTAAAACAAATCTTTTAAGCAGCTTGTTATTTCGTTTCTCTTCAAAATTTAGTGTCACTGTTTATGTAGAGCACAGATTGAACAAATTCTATCTCTACTGGTCGAGCATACTCATGCATTTCTCTCCGGAAGATTCATGCTTCATAAAGTTACTGGCTGCAAGTACTACTCGCGGAATGTATTATAATCTCTCAACATTGCTACTCGCGATACGCGATTAGAACAAAACTTTCGCTAATGGATCTCTCCCACAAATTTCGTTTCCACTTCAACCGTCTAAAGAGCACTCAGATGAGCCTTTCAAATTCTAATCCTCACTTTTTTTTTAATGGGATAGGATGGGGAAGTGGAAGAGGAGAGGATCAAATATGAACATAAATACACTATATACATATACAAATTCTAGCACAACTACACTAGGATATTTTTTGTGACCTTAGATGCATGGCATGCGTCACGTGTGCCTTCAAGTGGCTATTCTTTGATCTAATATCAGATCTTAGTTTTATTATTATAATGTGAGTCATATCTGGTGACAGCTTTCTAGTTTCTCACGCTTCCTTCTGGGCGATTGTCGGGCTTGGCTGTGAAATAGCAAATTACTTTAGTGCATCTTACATGTTTAAAGAAGAAACGTTTACCATCAGGAATACTTCAGACTTGTCAGTACGACGTATGTATTTCCATGTAGTGGCACATGACCTAACAGCTGTTGTAAAACAAAATAAAGGAAATGCATTGTTGCTTAGCTATTAAATCTTTATGAGGCTTACTGTTCGTAGATGATACTTTGAATCTGAGATTGAATCTCCTGAAAACTATCAAATACTACTTGATACTCTCTCTCTCTGTTATTTACTGCTTTTGACATTTCAAACACTTGGCTACACAAATCTGTTTAATTCTAAAGATCGCGCTAACAAAAGGTATAGTTCATGGCGGTGTTACAATAACGCACAGTTTACATGCAATAGGCTGTACTCTGTACACTTAAAGACTAACATTCCGTCTTGAGAGCTGAAAAAGAAATTGCTTAACCTAATATTTCACATACATATATATTCATTGGAGTTGGAAGGTGGCAATCTGCTGCTTCCTTCCGTATCTCCTTTCACCAATAACGGCATTCCTCAATGCCAACAGCCAACTTGGACTGCTTACACCTATGACTAACTTAAAACTAACTGAGAATCTGTCCTCTCAAATGGAATGTGCTTTCCTTTTCGTACGCCATAATAAATCAAATCTTCAATTACCTCCACAGTTTTTCGCCAAAGTGTGAGTACTCATATTGGTGTGTTTGAATACCGAAGTGTTTCACAGGTTAAACCTTAGGCTAATGTTCCTTTGCTTGTTACTTTGCCTCGTTATACTTCTTGAGATCCTGGTGGTGGTAAAATCCTTTAATTCTGCCAGATGCTGGATCCGCTATTAGATAACATCCTGTAAGTGGTTTTCTAATTACTACAAATGGTCCGTCGTACAATAGCCTCCATTTCCGATTTCTTTTCAACAACTTCGATGGCTTAAAATGTGTCCGTAAAAGCACCTTTTCATTAATATCATATGTAAGAGCCTTAGATACCTTCTTGTCATAAGACTTCTTGCGTAGATTCGCCTGTACAGCTAAGGATACCAATGCTTGCCTAAGTTTTGCATCTAAATCTAATTCTGGTTCTACAATTTTAAGTATGGGATCTAACCATTCATTTCTTTCCCGATGACTCGTCATTAATTCCGCAGGTGTAAATCCAGTTGAGAAGTGTGGAAGATTGTTGACAATCTGCTCGAATGAAGATACAAAGTCAATCCAACGGGTTTGTCGATTAGGTATGTAGGTTCGAATGAATCTATTGAACTCTTTGAAGATACGTTCGGTGGGATTAGATTGCGGTCTGAAACGAGATATAAGTATTTGTTTGATGCCATGTCTGGCAAGAAAATTGCGCCATTGTCTGCCAGTGAAATTCGATGCATTATCTGATAGAATGGCCTCCGGCTTGCCAAATCGAGGAAAATAGTCTTGTTCGATTCGACGGATGATCGGAAGTGCACTGGATGATTTCACTGCATAAAGTCTCACATGTTTTGTGAAAAGATCCATCAATGCGACTCGGTATTTCACCCCTCCCCTCCCTTGCGGCAGGGGGCCGGCGAGATCAAGGACCAGAACTTAATTTAGTCTCTCAGTAATAATTGGATTCAGAGGAATTAGGTTCGAATGGTTGAAGGGTTTTGCCTTCTGGCAGATAAGACATGTACTTAACAACTTGTGGATTCGATGGTGCAAGTTTGGTACATAGCAATACACAGAAATCTTTCGTTTGCATTTTTCAGGTCCATAATGACCCCAGGAAAGATGTGTGTACCAGATAAGGTGTTCAACGTATGCGTGTGGTATACACACACACCATCTACCAGAGAGGAGAGAAGTTCGATGGAATAAAACATCGTTGTGTAGTTTATAAAATTTGGACAAGTGGTGATCGGGTTTTGTTAGAAGAAGTTGTTTGACCTTACGCCATTTGGGATCTGTTTCTTGGAGTATACGCATCTGCTTGCAGAGCTGAAGGAAATACTTTCTATGTAGTGGGTCTTTCATTAGAAGAATTCGGTAGTTAGACATCTGCTCGATAAGTTCACTGGACTCGGGAAGTCCTTGCGGCATGCGTGACAAAGCATCCGCGATAATGTTGTTTTTACCCTTGATGTATACTATTTCGAAATCATACTCTTGCAAGAAGAGACTCCATCGTGTAAGACGAGGATGAAGAAGTTTACACGAGAGCAAGAAACTAAGAGCTTGGTGATCAGAAAAGACCTTAATTTTCCGACCATGGATGTAGTAATTGAACCTTTTAAAGGACCATACAATGGCCAGAGCCTCCAACTCTGTCACCGAGTATGACCTCTCACATTCTGTGAGAACCCTACTTGCAAAGCTGATAACTCTTATCTCTTCTTTTCCATCAATTACTTCTATTTGAAACAAACAAGAACCAAGCCCCTGAAATGAAGCATCTGACGAAATACAGAATTCTTTATCCATGTCTGGATGGAACAAAATATTGCTGTTAAGAAGTGCTTGTTTAATGCGATCAAAATCTGCCTGATACTCTGGCGTCCAATGCGAGTGAGTATTTTTCTTTAGAAGATCATGCAATGCTTGACTGTTCATCGACTGGTCCGAAATAAACTTTCTGAAAAAGGAAGTCATTCCGAGGAAGCCTTTCAACTGGCGTTTAGAAGAGGGCACAGGAAAGTTTTTAATAGCTGCTAGTTTGTCTGGATCTGGGGTAATTCCCTGCGATGATACAAGATGTCCTAAAAATTTAATCTCGCTTTTACCAAATTTAGACTTATGTAGATTAGCTGTGACTCCATAGTCAACAAACCTCTGGAAAACTTTGCTTATTATGTCTAAATGTTCTTCCCAAGATTTCGTAGCAATCAGTAAGTCATCAACATACACTGTTACTCGATCCAACAGTTCGGGTCCTAATACATGATCAAGTGCAGCTATGAATACGCCTGAACTCACATTCAAACCAAATGGAACTACTTTGAATTGGTATGATCTACCTGCAAATATAAACTCTGTATATTTTCGAGACTGTGATGTCATCTTGACCTGCCAGTAGCTCGATCTCAAGTCTACTGATGTGAGGAATTTTACTCCATGAAACCTTTGTAATTGTTCATCCATAGCCTCAGGTCGAGTTCTTACTGGAATAATTATTTTATTTATGTTTCTTGCATCCAAAACTATACGTACACTACCATCCTGCTTCAAAACTGGCAATGACGGACTACTGTAAGGTGAGTCTGACGGTTCAATGATCTCCCACTTAAGCATTTTACGTATTTCATTTTTCACAGCCTCTCGACTTGCATACGGGACAGAGTACGTTGTCTTGCAAAAAGTAGAATGGGGAGCGACCTTCATGTCGTATTCGTAGTCACGTATTACTCCAGGTTTCGAAGAAAAGACATGAAGATACCTCATAAGTAAGTGCAGTAAATCTTGCCTTTGTATGTAATCAAGTTCACTTGATTCGCTTACTTTATTCAAAATCTCTTCTCTAGTCGGACGTCCGTCATCAGTATCAAAATCCGTCCAACTGTTACCCGGTCTTGTCATGTGTGCTTGGTTCAAAAACATTCGCTGTACCAGTCTGCGTACCTTAACTTTGTGCTCAGTGTTGACTCTTTTGACCTTGCCGCGCAACAATTGCAGCGTTACCTCCTGTTCACCTACTCGGATTGTACAGATACCCTTTTCTATATCAATCACTGCCTTATTCTTCCTCAGGAACTCCATTCCTAATAAGCATGGCACTGACAAATTCTTAACTACTAGAAATACACACATGAAAGAAGTACAATTAATCCTTATCGGTACCTGAGCTTGCAAATTGACTCGCTGTGATAAAGATCCTACCGCTCCTGTTACTGAACAACCTTGTACTGGTAACGTTAAAATTTTCATCCCTGCAGAAACTTTCTTAAACATACATAGTGATAAAGCATTTACGTTTGCACCAGTATCAATAATAGCATCTATTGGTGTATTGACTATGTAAATTTTAGTCATTGCTTGTACTTCGTCTTCCCATACGTCATTCAAGTCTGTCTCAATATTTTCCTGCAACAAATCGTCTCTCAAGTCAGTGTCGCGATCATAACGTATTACGTTAAGTCGTTCAAGGTCGAGTTTGCCCCCATTATGTCCCGCAGCATCCCCAAGGAGGCGAAAGGGTGCTGCCGTTAGTTTTCCGCTTTCTTGTGATGCGACTGATTTGATTCTTCTGTCACATCACTTGACCATTCTCGCTGGTTTTTTACCCATTGTGTGTTGATTTGTATCAAACCCTTGTTGGTACTGCACTTGGTTACCAGGCTGAAAAATCGGTACATTACTCGCCTGCGTAAAATATACCGGTGGATTGTATGGTTTTCTTGGTTTATTGTTATTGTATCTAAAGTCCTGTTGTGGTGGCGTGTACTGTTGTTGTTGCATGAATGGTTGTTGCTGAGGCGTGTATTGCTGTTGTTGCTGGTGTTGTGGCTGCCCATAGGGTTGTGGTGGAGGTAGCTGACCTCCGCAATTTTGATTGTTGCAACATTTACCCTTGTATTTGTTCCCATTCTGGTAGAAGTTACTACCGTTATTGTTTGATTGGTATGGGGCATTCCCGTAATACTGTCGTTGCGTGTTGTATATTGGATTGTACCGTTGGTTGTCGTAATGCATGTTTTTGTGTTTACCATTACGGTAACCATTGTTTCGGCCTCTATTGCGGTTATTGTACTGTTTGTTTCCGTATTGTGTTTCGTGTGAACCATTTCCATTACTACCGTTTCCATTCGAATACGTGCCTGCGTTGTTGTTCTTACGGTTAGCATTCGCACGCGCGTCTTCGTGTATAAGATCGAGCGAATCAAGGACGGATAAAAATGCGTCCTGATCTTCCTCTGACACGTTCACTAATTTTTCGCGTATAGAAATGGGTAGTTCTGACTTACTTAAGGATCATAATAACATCTTTTGTTGTTATGGGAGTGTCCCAATATTGTATCTTTCTCAAGTACTTTTCAAAGTACCGGCGAAGTCCGCCACTGTTCGAATGGAAAGGTTCGGCGTTGTAGACCTCTTTGCGTAGGCGTTGCTGAACACCTGCGCTCCAAAATTTGCTTAAAAAGTTCTATCAACCATCTCGGTTCCCCATATAGCACTTTCTCCTTGTATGTATCCGGTAATGAATTGTATTCTCTGTTTGTCATTCCAGGCAGCTGGAAAGACTCCTGAAAAGTTATTTAGGAAAACGACTGGATGAATATTTCGCTTTTCCGGTTGGAATGGTTGAAAAACTCTGTGTTTCAATACACTCTCCTCTTTCATGAGGGTTGTGGTGTCAATTGTTCAGTGTTGTTGTTGTGTGAATCGTTAAATTCATTTTTCGGTCGCGGAATGTACTACATCTACATCTACATTGATACTCCGCAAGCCACCCAACGGTGTGTGGCGGAGGGCACTTTACGTGCCACTGTCATTACCTCCCTTTCCTGTTCCAGTCGCGTATGGTTCGCGGGAAGAACGACTGTCTGAAAGCCTCCGTGCGCGCTCTAATCTCTCTAATTTTACATTCGTGATCTCCTCGGGAAGTATAAGTAGGGGGAAGCAATATATTCGATACCTCATCCAGAAACGCACCCTCTCGAAACCTGGCGAGCAAGCTACACCGCGATGCAGAGCGCCTCTCTTGCAGAGTCTGCCACTTGAGTTTATTAAACATCTCCGTAACGCTATCACGGTTACCAAATAACCCAGTGACGAAACGCGCCGCTCTTCTTTGGATCTTCTCTATCTCCTCCGTCAACCCGATCTGGTACGGATCCCACACTGATGAGCAATACTCAAGTATAGGTCGAACGAGTGTTTTGTAAGCCACCTCCTTTGTTGATGGACTACATTTTCTAAGCACTCTCCCAATGAATCTCAACCTGGTACCCGCCTTACCAACAATTAGTTTTATATGATCATTCCACTTCAAATCGTTCCGCACGCATACTCCCAGATATTTTACAGAAGTAACTGCTACCAGTGTTTGTTCCGCTATCATATAATCATACAATAAAGGATCCTTCTTTCTATGTATTCGCAATACATTACATTTGTCTATGTTAAGGGTCAGTTGCCACTCCCTGCACCAAGTGCCTATCCGCTGCAGATCTTCCTGTATTTCGCTACAATTTTCTAATGCAGCAACTTCTCTGTATACTACAGCATCATCCGCGAAAAGCCGCATGGAACTTCCGACACTATCTACTAAGTCATTTATATATATTGTGAAAAGCAATGGTCCCATAACACTCCCCTGTGGCACGCCAGAGGTTACTTTAACGTCTGTAGACGTCTCTCCATTGATAACAACATGCTGTGTTCTGTTTGCTAAAAACTCTTCAATCCAGCCACACAGCTGGTCTGATATTCCGTAGGCTCTTACTTTGTTTATCAGGCGACAGTGCGGAACTGTATCGAACGCCTTCCGGAAGTCAAGAAAAATAGCATCTACCTGGGAGCCTGTATCTAATATTTTCTGGGTCTCATGAACAAATAAGGCGAGTTGGGTCTCACACGATCGCTGTTTCCGGAATCCATGTTGATTCCTACATAGTAGATTCTGGGTTTCCAGAAATGACATGATACGCGAGCAAAAAACATGTTCTAAAATTCTACAAGAGATCGACGTAAGAGATATAGGTCTATAGTTTTGCGCACACTGTGGTGTGTTGTGTTGTTGTGTTGTCTGGTATTGATGTTCATCTGGCTCAGAAGGTAGTGAGTGTTTCCCGTCACCCTGGTTATCATACTATAGTGTTTGAATTTGCTGTTTCAGGTCGGATATCTCATCTGTTACTTGCTTCCGCCATTCCGGCAAGTCCCGGGTAAACACTCGTCTAATTTGGCCTAGTTCAGTACAAACAGTGTCTCCTGAACTGCCGGGTGCAGATAATATGTCTAAGGTTGCGGATTTAACAACATCTTTCAAGTCACGTGTAACCTTCTCCTCAACAAGCTTCTCTTGTACATCAATCCATTCTTTGTAATGTTCGGTAAGTGCTTTAGTGTGCGAAGCAACACTACTGTTAACTCTTTCCTCAATAGTTCGGTCCGAAATGTCATTCGCCATTGCACTTACTTTTGATTCTACAGTGGCTACCCCTGTCGCTAACTCGTCTACCTGTCGTGCAACTGTTTTATACGCAAGTTTTACCGAATCGGTTTCTTTGCGACACGCTTCGATTTGAGTTGTGAGATTCTGACCAATGTTGTCAATTTTGTTATTCAGAGTGCTTATCTGTGTTGTCAAAGTGGTTACTTGCGCCGTGACGTCACCCTTAACGGAATCTATCTGTGCTGTGAGAGAGCCTACTTGCGTAGTGAGGGTACCTACTTTCGCATCAATGGTGGTATTTACGTCATTCCTAACTGAGTCAATCTGTGTTGTCATATCCGTTTTCAACTCTGATAAAAACTTGTCTCTGTCTTTCTCACGTTGTTCGCGATCACGTTCGCGCTGTTCCCTCTCCTATCTGTCTAGTATCAATTCCTGTAACATTTTGACAATGTCAATGGATACCGTTATCGGGGAGGTGGGTGTTTCCTGCTGAGTGTCGTCAACGTTAGCTACCTCTTGTCTGTCGTCTGTCCTGGCCGTCGTTCCGCGTGAGCGGAGTCGGTAATGTTTGTTAACAGTGCCGTCGCTTTCGTCTGCAGAGTTCGCGGTCGATTGTCCATCCGCCATAATGAAATTCAACTATTGCCAACTTAAAATGGGTACTGCCAACTGAAATTCTGATTGTCAATTATTCTTGCCGCGCAAGTTAAAGTCGCGGCGCGTTCGTCAAATGTCTAATGTTACGTGGGTAATAACTGACACACGTCTGTAGCAAAAAGACAAGATGGAGTCAACGCCGTTGAAACAATTGATTGCCAACGCTGTTACACAGAAAAGACTGAAATGACATCCATCTTGAACTTACACGAGAATACCAACTACAGTATAAAACAAATAGTCCAAGCAAAAGGTTACAGAAAATGTTCAAATATTTACGTAGGAAAAAAAGTGGTTTTTTACGTTAAGCTACAGAAAGGATAGAGTGAGGTCGAATTTGAAGGTCAAATGAGCTACTCTTTAGACAGAACTATGGCAAATGAAAATTTGGTACTCACTCGGCGTTGTCTTCAAAACTGCAAATCTGCGTCTTATTAAATCCCAAGATATTTGTGTAAATACCGCGTCCTTCAATATTGCGTATATTTATTGCTCATCCGTAATTTTATGCAGCATTGGGTTCCAAAGAGCGATACATGAAATAAGACAATCATATATTAGTACCGTGACACTTTCAATATTTTAGTCAGGTCCCTGTTCGGGCGCCAGATCTGGTATGATATTTTTTTTTTTTTTTTGTAATTTAATTGAAAGCTTTGTTGCTTTGGTAAAAATAAAATTGGTTCTTTTTGTCGTGACAGAATAAATTACTATTAATCACACCAGATTTGTCGGAGAACAGCAGCAACATGTGTAATTGGTCCAGCTTTAAGAAATTCTATTACCTTTTAGCGGAAAATTCGTGCGGTACTCTACGACGTTAGAAAAGTCGTGGTGTTCCGTTCGGAGCAGGAGGCGGATGTCTTTTCTCATTCGCGATATCAAAAATTACAAAAAAAATGAACAGAAATTTTTTTCGGAGGAAGATCGCGCGGAGAAAACAGACGGAAGTTACATGAAAGAAACCTAAGGGACCAACTAATTGGATTTGTACGTACATATAAACGGAACTGAAAGAACTTGGAATAAATACTATAACGATGTCGTCACGACAGCCTCCTGTTCCGACAGAACACACGCTGGATCATAAGCTGCATAAATCTTTTAAACAGGAAAGATTATCACAAGTATAATTAATGAAAATAAGGTTGAGAGATTTTCTTTGAAATTAAATAAACTTCAAGGCTTCAAGTATTATATTATGAAACGGAAACTTACATTAACATGGCCACCCATTGTAGCGGTGGAGCGAATTTTCATGATACACATTCTCGCTTGTTTGTGGCTACATATATTTTTAATCACTTAAACTCTTAAATTTACAATAAAATGATTATATCAGTATGGAGCACAATACTTTTGCGTCCGACTCGCAACACATTCACAGAAGAACAACTAGAGAGCGGCGCGGCTCCCTGCAGAAGTAAAAATTGGCAATTGTTATTTTGAAACATAGGTGCATCGTTTTTTTTTTTTTTTTTACTGATCGATAGCAGCGTATAACAGTTTATAGCTATCGTGATATTCTGCGCTTTTCAGGAGCGCGGCAAAGATATCTGGTTACAACATTCACTGGTATATGTTAAAAGTTCGCACATACTGACGCGAATACAGAAAAAAAAGAAACTTTTACATGTTAAAAATCGCAGTGATAAAGGCTGTAATGTCACAGAGCCAAGGCAGATGTTTTGTCAGATTTTATCTGGTGTCCATTTTCTAAAGCACACTCAGCTAAAGCAGATTTTTCAGGGTAGTGTAGGTGATAAAAACAACTCATGCTCCTTCCTGCATTGTTTCACAGTGCATACTGTTTGTCTAACTTAAGACTGGCCACACTTGTAAGGTATCTTGTAGACTCCAGGTGTTCTGTGACCTGCTGCATCTTTAATTGGTCTGAGTAATTGTCGGATTTTTGTTGGAGGCCTGAAGATCGATTTGGTGTTGTTTCATTAGGCGGCTTATTTTGCCTGATACAGAACCACAGAACAGCAAGAAAGCAAGTTTTTTTCTCGCCCCTTTAGGTAGTCTTGTTGTGAGTCTTGCTTGAAATCACATTATTTAGTTGATGAATATTTAAGCATTGTTCCTGAAGACCTTGCATAGAAGCCTCAATTCATAGGGCATGTTATTAGTGTCTGATATCATTCTTGCATGATGCACCAGTATTTGTAAAACAGTGCACTTCTGTGTTGGGTGGTGATGGCTGATGTCTTGCAAGTACAGATCAGTGAGGATGGGTTTTCTATAGACGCAGTGATGAAGGCATCCATTTTGTTTGCAACAGATGGGAATGTCAAGGAATGGCAATACCTCATCTTTTTCTATTTCCATGGTAAACTGGATGTTATTGTTAATTCTGTTGAATTTTTCCAAGAACTTGTCAAGTTTCACATGTTCATGGGGCCAAATGACAAACGTATTATCAACGTATCGAAAAAAACAACCAGAGTTTAATGGCACCGTGTCTACTGCAATATCCTCAAGGTTCTCCACAAAGATGTTTGCAACAACTGCTAACAGGCTACCCACTGCAACACCATCCATCTAGTCTTAATAAGAAAAATAAGAGGATGTAAGAGGTGTCTAAATAGCTCGACCACTTCACTTACAAAGAACTGGGATACTAGGGCCAATCAGTCTTTGACAGACACGTTTGTGAACAGTGCCACCACATCCAAACTGACCATAATGTCACCCTCACTAAGTAGAAGATGGTTAATTCAGTTGATGAAATCTGCTGAATTTTTAGTGTGATGATCGCAGTGTCTGACATGTGGAACAAGGAGATTGGCCAAGTACTTTGCCACGTACATTGGTGGACCAATGGTGGATATGATGAGGCAGAATGGCATTGTGTCCCTGTGGATTTTTGGCAAAGCATAATCAGTAGGTGGCCAAGATGCCTGTGGGAGAAGATTCTTGACCACAGTGCTCTTCCACCAAAAAGCACTGGAGAAGTTCACATGTCTTTCTTATTGTTCTCAATGTCAGGTCGCATGGGAGTTTACAATAAGAATCTTCATCCAGTAGTGTGCAGATCTTCATATCATAGTCCACATATTCCATAATTATGGCTGCATTCCCCTTGTCAGCAGGAAGGACCACATTGCTTTCATCATTGTGTGGTGCTCACAGGCCTTTGCACTCATCCCTGGTCATGTTGGGTGCTGGTAACTTTGCTTTTGTGAGAACACAGCTCCTTTCACACCATATTTTATCCACTGTTTCATTTGGGAGCTTGCAGACTGCACATTTGACACCACTTATGATAACACAGATAGGAATGTCCCATGGCAGATATTATACTTGTTTTTAACATAGTCAAATCTGAAAATTTTTTATGGCAGCTTACAAGTCACCATTTGTCCTCCAAAACATTAAAAATGTACCATACTCCCATGTGTAGTGCCCCCCATGTACAAACTACTGTATGGGCACCCTTGTGAGTGTACTCATAACATGTAGAAATATTTCAGATCTTCATCTTGAACCAAGTAGTATCTTCTGGAGTATGTCTCTATACTGATTGGAGTTCTACACATTCGTAGGGTTTGGGCTTCTGGTGAAGATGATATCATGACTGTAGATGTTTTCCTCCATGTAATTGGAATACACCAATAACATTCACACACCAATGTTATAGATTAAACATTTGTTAGTATTTGCACAATACAGAAAGCCACCATGCTCTGCATCTCTGCTCACCTGCCTTGGTCAGCCATTTTCTTTGCCTCACTGCCCCACAGAGACTCTGAGAGCCTCATCCCCATGCCCACCAGAGTGCATAGCACTGTAGAGTGTGGTGCTAAGTCAGCATCTGTGAAGGGTGAGGGTTGTTGGTCACCATCACTGGCTGTTGCTTCTGTATGGTGTGTCATACCAGGCCCACATTGCAGCATAGGCCAACGTGGGTAGCCATAGCAGGAGGTGTCAGGTGTCACAGTTGGTTTTTTCTCTGCTGACAATGGCTGTGAATCATCTCTGGGTGGCTGCTGATGGGAAGGTGTAACCGAGGTCGGCAAGCTGCTCTTTGTGCTAACCAGCAGGATGATCACGAGTTCACTTTCCAGGGAGATTAGTGAAGACACCATGGTAGTTAATAGGCAGAAGGTCCTGACAAGACTAATAGCAGTTGTCTCAGTCCTGGCATCCTGGGCTGCATGAGTTGCTTCAACACAGAGGTCAGTGGCACTAGTTTGACCATGACTCTGTCTGTTTGGAAGTCTCATGCTGACTGCGAGTATTTGTGGTTCCTCAGGTTGTAATCCAGTCATAAGTATTGGTCATTTGTATCCTCCCCAATGACAATGGTACATCTGAATTTTAGTCTATTAATGGAGATTGTCTTATGGTTGCTGTCGATGCCAGTATCAAATGTGTGGCTGTTTTAGCACCTGAACTGCTTCTTTGAAGAGAGGCTGCAAGGGCAGCTCTATAGTGTCGTCATGGAGCATCACATGTGTGTGACACTTGAGTCTCTTGTGTATGAATGGTTTAGGAGCTGAGCGCACTGGTGGAGGAGGCACCAGTCAAGTGACACTCGTAGGTTGTCTTTAAATGCTGTGCAGACATTGAGAAGCATCCACAAGTGGACCTTGGTCTGTGCCCCACCTTAGCACATGAATGCTATCTTCATCGTGTAATGCTGTTGTTCACCAGGGGACAGTATGCCATGGTGTGATGGTGGGAGATACTGCAGAAGTTTCAGAGGGCAATGAAGAGAGACAATTCGAATAGGTGGCCCTAATCAGTGGTGATGGCATCAAAGCTGGTATGAAAGCCTTGGCCATGGATCACAATGTGATATCTGTCAGCAGAACTGCTTCTACCCAGCATGAAAAACTGTCAACCGAGGGAAGAAGGTATTTGTCCGCTTCACGACTGATAGAGGACACATGAGGTCTAAATGTACACGGTGGAAGTGTCTGCATAGTATATCGAAACTGCCGAGGTGTGTCTGCACACATCAGCCCACCTTGCTATGCTGACAATCAATTGAGACACACGCATCCACTCACAGCAGTCTCATTTGACACCTGGTCAAACAAAGTGCTTGGTCACAGGCTGGGCCATGGGTCGAACACTTGACTGTGCGAGATTGTGTAGGCGATCATAGGTTATGTGCAGCATAGACGTGGGTAGAATAAGTTGGATCTTCAATTCTGACACATCACTAAGAACACTGACCTCTGACCCTGGGATGAATTTCCATTCAATTTTGAAGTTGGAAAAATTGTCTGTGAGTCGAGCTTAAACTGTCAGGTCCCACTCTTGTTCATATGCTTATCTCCTGTAATCCGCCGTAAGAGAGTATGTCTACATTCAACAAAGATAAGCATCCATGATGCTGTCTACCCCAAGCAAAGTTTGAGCAATTAAATCAATATGGTGGAACTGCCTTGGATTGATCATTACTCATGGCTGTCATATGGTGTCTGCTAGAGGATTGCGTTCTGTTCCAGTGATAACACGACAGCCCTCTATACCTTCTCCAAAAGTATCATACAGGCTCATGTATTGCCAGTAATTCATTGTTGAAAGTTGGCCATTTTGAGTGGGATGCTGTGGTTTTCTGGAGAAGAATCTGAGGTGCCATGTATCACCTACCACCTCCTGCTGCAGGACCACCCTGATAGAGTCACTGGCATGAGTTGTGATAGTAATTTGAACATCCAGTATAGAACATTCCAGTGAGATTGTTGTTGCAAGGCATTACTTAGTTTGGCCAAACACTGCATGTTTGTGGTCCATACAAGTTTCCTTTTCCGTTGTGCATGAGGACCTGCCAGGGCATCAATTACAGACGCCTGAACTTCCACTGTGTGAGGTAAGTATCATTGGCAGATGTTTAGAATACCCAGTAACTGCTGGAGGTCATGATAAGTTTGCCGTGGCAGCATCTGGCAGACAAATTCAGCACCATCTCGAGGTGGTTTGATTCCATCTGCATTGAGTGTCCGAGCAGTGAGAATGAGTTCAAGGTGTTTTTTGTGCCTGTGGGAGTCAGTGGAGAAAATTAAAATTTCATCAAGGTATACATGTAACAGTAATCGATCTTGAAAACTATTCTGTCAATAAAATGCTACCATATCTGTGCCATGTTTTTCAGTTTGTATAGCATTACCACGAACTTGAGCAAGCTGAAGGGTGTAATAACAGCTATTTTACTGATGTTGTCTGGATGTGTGAGGATTTTATAATCAGCTTTGTAGCAGTCAGTCACACTAAAAGCTGTAGCTCCCATGTGTGAAAGTTGGAAATCTTGAATGTTTGGCACAGTGTGTCATGAATAATGTGAGAATTAAGAGATCTGTAGCCCCAAAGAGTTTCACAGAACTGTCTTTAGTACTGATTTTATGGGTGATGCCAAAGTGCTGTCCAACGGATGGACAATGACCACTTGCAACATTTCATCCATTGCAGTCTTAGCTGCCTGGAGAAGAGCCAGTGTGAAGCACTGTGCCTTGTGGTGAATGGGTGCACCTAGGGTCATATAGATGTGGTATGATATGTTGTTGCTAATAGTGCACTGGCAGAATGTAACTCGTGGTGTGTCATGCAAGGGTTTGAAATGTCATTGTCAAAGTTGAGTTAGCGAGGCCAGTAGCACTGTACTGAGCTGTTTAGTTTGTCGGTTAGATGCATTGTATGTTGTGGTGTGGCCCTCCGGTAGGGGGAAGGGGCTGGGCTGTGCGTGCTGTTGCTGCTGCAGTGTTTGACATCTGTCAAACTGACTGTGACATAGGTTGAAGGTGGACACGAGTATTGTTTCACAATGGTTCCTGTGGCAAGGTTGTGGCAAAAAGAACCTGGATAGACTGTGATGTGATGTGGTGGACTAACCAACCATGGTAGAGGTCAGGTTAGAGGCTGAATTTGTGAAGGATGTAGACCCCTATCATGGATGAGTGACATCGGCTAGATAAAAGGTTGAAGTGTACTGTTAACTCATCCGTAAGTTGTATGGTGTGTACATGGATGCTTGCATCATTAGCCCCACATAGTTGCAGTCCAAAGTTTTTGACATGTGGTTCAAACATTAGATGAGGTGATGTACCCACATCTGACCATGTGTCAATAAGGAAATATAATTCTGCAGAATCTACTCAGATATGTAGATAGACATCATTTGTGAGAAGTTTCCCATCTTGAGAGAGAGGTAACCTGGTGCTATGGCTTGAGCCATTCTGTGTATCGCAAACAGCAACGGACAAACTAAACAGCTCAGTAGAGCACTACCAGCCTCACTAACTTCACTTTGACAGTGACATTTCAATCCCTCGCATGACACACCGTGAGCTAGGTTCTGGCAGTGCACTATTAGCAACAACATAACATACCACATCTGGCCATTAAAATTGCTTCACCAAGAAGAAATGCAGATGATAAACGGGTATTCATTGGACAAATATATTATACTAGAACTGACATGTGATTACATTTTCACGCAATTTGGGTGCTTAGATCTTGAGAAATCAGTAACCACAACAACCACCTCTGGCCGTAATAACGGCCTTGGTACGCCTGGGCAATGAGTCAAATAGAGCTTGGATGGCGTGTACAGGTACAGCTGCCCATGCAGCTTCAACACGATACCACAGTTCATCAAGAGTAGTGACTGGCATATTGTGATGAGCCAGTTGCTCGGCCACCATTCACCAGACATTTGCAATTGGTGAGAGATCTGGAGAATGTGCTGGCCAGGGCAGCAGCCGAACATTTTCTGTATCCAGAAAGGCCCGTACAAGACCTGCAACATGCGGTCTTGCATTATCTTGCTGAAATGTAGGGTTTAGCAGGGTTCGAATGAAGGGTAGAGCCACAGGTCGTAACATATCTGAAATGTAACGCCCACTGTTCAAAGTGCCGTCAATGTGAACAAGAGGTGACCGAGACGTGTAACCAATGGCACCCCATACCATCACGCCCAGTGATACGCCAGTATGGCGATGACTAATACACGTTTCCAATGTGCGTTCACCGCAATGTCGCCAAACACGGATGCGACCATTGTGATGCTGTAAACAGAACTTGGATTCATCCGAAAAAATGACGTTTTGCCATTTGTGCACCCAGGTTCGTCGTTAAGTACACCATCACAGGCGCTCCTGTCTGTGATACAGCATCAAGGGTAACCGCAGCCATGGTCTCCGAGCTGATAGTCCATGCTGCTGCAAACGTCGTTGAACTGTTCGCGCAGATGGTTGTTGTCTTGTAAACGTTCCTATCTGTTGACTCAGGGATCGAGATGTGGCTGCACGATCCGTTACAGCCATGCGGATAAGATGCCTGTCATCTCTACTGCCAGTGATACGAGGCCATTGAGATCCAGCACGGCATTCCATATTACCCTCCTGAACCCACAGATTCCATATTCTGCTAACACTCATTGGATCTCGACCAACACGAGCAGCAATGTCGCGATACAATAAACCACAATCGTGAAAGGCTACAATCTGACCTTTATCAAAGTCTGAAACGTGATGGTGCGCATTTCTCCTCCTTTCACAAGGCATCACAACAACGTTTCACCAGGCAATGCCGGTCAACTGCTGTTTGTGTATGAAAAATCGGTTGGAAACTTTCCTCATGTCACCATGTTGTAGGTGTCGCCTGTTGTGTCGGTAGCTGGGCCGACACCGTGAAGTTTAGATGGCTGAAAAGGAATGCTAGACTAACGCTGTAGCCGATAGGGCACGCAAGGCTAAAGCAGACGGGCGTGAAGTCTGGAACATGAGAACTTATAAATGAATAAGAAGAAAAGTATGTAGATGCTTATTACTTATCTTTTTATTAGTCCTTGGAATACATCTCTCTTGAATACTCGTAAGCTATAGGCACTGATACAAATGGCGCCTTGCTAGTTAGTAGCCATTTACTTAGCTGATGGCTATTCTGTCTCTCGGCTAATGAGAGAAAAGGCTTCGTACAACTGGGCGGTAGCTAGGTTCGCGTACAACTGGGCGGTAGCTAGGTTCTCGTACAACTGGGCGGTTGCTCTCTCGTATCACGAGACCTGCCTTGGTGGTGGCGCTAGGTCTGCGATCACAGTGGCGACACGCGGGTCCGACATGTACTACATGGACCGCGGTCGATTTAAGCTACCACCTAGCAAGTGTGGTGTCTGGCAGTGACACCACATTCCTCCCCCGCAAATCGGCGAACGGTCGTGAGATAAGGCTTCCGCCCGCCGTGGGGAGGACCACATGTTGACGTATGCGATGAGGTGGGGAGCCTAACAACAGGCGAGGCTGTGCCACCCGCACCCGGCCATTCGGTCCGAGGGGAGCTAGGAAACGCCTGCAAAACTAGTCCAGGGTGCACGTCAACATGCGGTGTATGCGCCCGTAAAGAGACAGGAGGGACCGAAGGATCAATTTCCATTGCGTCGGGGTAGCCGACGCGCGATGACGTCATGTGGTCCGGAGCGGGCGGGAGTTCCATGGCGGAGGACAGCTGGTCACGGGAAGCGATCGGCGGCGCGTGACCCTGGGAGGCGCTTGGCGGCTGCAGCGAAGCGTCTAATGCGGGCGACGCCGGCGGGAGAACAGGCGGCGGCGGCGGCGGCGGCGGCTGCTGCTGCGGCGGCGGCGCGTCGCCATGGGGCAAAATGGAAGGCATCGTCGGTAACACCTGGGGATGAGGCGAGCCAGTAGATGGGTCCCCAGGGCGCTGACCGGACGGCACCGTCGCTGAAAGCAGACGGGGAGCGGCAGAACCCGAGCGACGACAGAGGCGCAGCTGATTGAGATGCCGACGCACCTCACCAGAGGCCCCCAAAACCAAATACATCGCGCGGCCGAGGCAGCGAAGAATGCGCCCTGCGAGCCAACGCCGTGAACCTCGATAGTTGCGATAAAATACAACGTCGCCTGGAGCAAAAGCAGGAGTCTGCCGCTGCACAGGAACCTGATGCGGCGGATGCAGCAAAGACATCAAGGTGCGATGAGGACGACCGTGGAGCAACTCAGCCGGCGAGCGACCATCTCGGGGCTGAGAGCGATACGAAGACAAAAAGAGCAACAATGCGTCCTCCCGAGAATGCGACTCTTTCAATTTCAACATCTGTGACTTGAAAGTCCGGACCAATCGTTCAGCGGCACCGTTGGACTGAGGCGAAAACGGCGCGGATGTCAGATGTTGAATACCATTGGCCTGGCAGAATGACTGAAATTCTGCGGACATGAATTGTGGGCCATTGTCGGAAACAATAGTCTGCGGAAGACCTTCAATGCAAAAGATAGCAGACAACGCTTGGATGGTGGCGGAGGACGTCGTGGAAGACATCCGGACAACAAAAGGAAAATTACTGAAGGCGTCGACCAGAACCAACCATCGAGCATTCCAGAATGGACCAGCAAAATCAATGTGCAAGCGTTGCCAAGGGGAAGTGGCTTTTGGCCACGCAAAGACTTTCCGCGGCGGTGCGGATTGTTGTTCGGCACACGCCGGGCACGAAGAACACATATTCGTAATCGCAGCATCGATTCCGAACCAAGTACAGTGCTGACGAGCAAGTTGTTTCGTTCGCACTATACCCCAATGTCCTTGGTGAAGAAGCCGTAAAACAGAGGACTGTAACGAACGTGGGATCACGACTCGGGACTGATCATTATCAGAACGCAACAACAAAACACCACGTCGAACAAAAAGTCTCTCCTTGTGAGCAAAAAATCGGCGAACCAACGGATCCTCGATCCGAGACTTTGACAAAGGCCATTGCGTAGCAACAAAACGTAAAACAGTAGCAAGGACGGGGTCAGCAGCTGTGGCTGTAGCGACACGACTAAAATCAATCGGAAACGATTCGACCACTTCATCGGTTTCCGAATCAATGAACATGCAAGCAAGTTCGGAAGAATCGAATGCTTTATCCTCAGCAACAGGCAAACGGGACAACGCATCGGCGTTTCCGTGCTTAGCAGTGGACCGATACAAGATATCGTAGCGGTACTGCGAGAGGAAAATAGACCAGCGAATGAATTTCTGCGCTGTACGTGGAGGTACAGGCTTGGTCGGATGAAAAAGCGACGTCAAAGGTTTGTGGTCTGTGATGATGGTAAAGTGACGACCATACAAGAAATCATGGAACTTAGTAACACCAAACACGAGAGCCAAAGCTTCTTTCTCTATCTGCGAGTAATTTCTTTGCGCAGACGAGAGCAATTTGGACGCAAAGGCAATAGGGCGATCATGGGAGCCAACTTTGTGCGCAAGCACAGCACCGATCCCGAAATCCGATGCATCCCATCCTCGTCGCCAATAAATGTTGTGTCGGTAGCTGGGCCGACACCGTGAAGTTTAGATGGCTGAAAAGGAATGCTAGACTAACGCTGTAGCCGATAGGGCACGCAAGGCTAAAGCAGACGGGCGTGAAGTCTGGAACATGAGAACTTATAAATGAATAAGAAGAAAAGTATGTAGATGCTTATTACTTATCTTTTTATTAGTCCTTGGAATACATCTCTCTTGAATACTCGTAAGCTATAGGCACTGATACAAATGGCGCCTTGCTAGTTAGTAGCCATTTACTTAGCTGATGGCTATTCTGTCTCTCGGCTAATGAGAGAAAAGGCTTCGTACAACTGGGCGGTAGCTAGGTTCGCGTACAACTGGGCGGTAGCTAGGTTCTCGTACAACTGGGCGGTTGCTCTCTCGTATCACGAGACCTGCCTTGGTGGTGGCGCTAGGTCTGCGATCACAGTGGCGACACGCGGGTCCGACATGTACTACATGGACCGCGGCCGATTTAAGCTACCACCTAGCAAGTGTGGTGTCTGGCAGTGACACCACATCGCCACTGGCGCCAACCTTGTGTGAATGCTCCGAAAAGCTAATCATTTGCATATCACAGCATCTTCTTCCTGTTGGTTAAATTTCACGTCTGTAGCATGTCATTTTCATGGTGTAGCAATCTTAATGGCCAGTAGCGTATATCCACCTCAGTTACAACTCATAATGATTGTGAGTGAGGCAGAACTGTTAGATAAAAAAACTCGGTGTGGTGAACAGATTATATTTAGTAATGCAGCACAGTGTACTTGCTGTATGCTGGTGGGCATAGGATGATGTCACTGGTTAATTCCAAGTGAACAAAAACGAATTTTGAGTTGCTGTTTACAATGCCTAGTGAAATGAATACACACTCAGCCATCGTGACTATAATGCCACTTGATCAGGCTGGGACCTGGGAGCTTAGGATGTGGTGCAGCTCTACACTGTCCTGTGAAGCCTGAATAGTAAGGTATGACCGGTACTGAAACTGTTGTTCGTGGTGTGCTTTGAGCTGGGAACATAGCATCAATGTTGCACAATGATTGCACGCATGAAGTGATCATGTTTAATGTTGATGATTGCATTATGGTAGATGCAGAACACTCTGCTGGCACCCTATCTGTTCACACAAAAACAGAATTTGTATTGTCCTGAAGGTTGGTCAGTGTTGGGTTGGCATGTAAGTCCACTAATTAAGGCTCTGATGGCAGCTGTTGTTGAATCACAGTCGGTGTCTCAGATGAGGTGATGTTCATGCAAGTTTTTTGTTCCGTATTCCACAGTGTGTGTTGATGAAAATAGTGTGAACACTGAAATGTAGCTGGTGTCAACAAATTTGGAGCAGTAGAGCAGTGAGAAACAGCAAACAAAGTTAATTCTGTATCCTTTGTTAATGCACAATAAAGCGACGGACTGAGGGACTCAAATCCCAGAAGGAGATCAGATACTTAAATCTGGGAGGACAAACAATTTTCACAAAGAAAACTAAGGATGGACATAGCAAGGAAGGGTTGGCCACCAACACCCAGGAAAAGGAGAATGGGAGGGTGTATTTAGAGTGGAGAGACAAAAGGCAGGGGCAGTTCAGCAAAATATGGTTCACTAAGAGTGGAGCTGCATAGCTACAAAATGGGGGGAATGGGTGGTGGCTCATTCTGGAGAAGAAAAACGATGGGTCAACCTGGTATGGCTGATATGAAGGCAGCAGAGGATGCTAGATTCATTGGGAGGCGTTGAGGAGTATCTTTAACTGCACATACTTTATTACCCGAAGGGGGGGGGGTTGCCAATCTCCAGGAGGGGCAAGCTTGTTGTCAAAAAGAATACCCAAGAAACGGAAGTACAGGACCACAGTCAGACGTTGGGTGTAGATGTAGAGCTCCTGGTCAAGTTGGACTGTAATACAGCATCAGAAATGCATGACACACGATTCAAGGGGGGAGAATTGGAAACCATGGGAGAGAGTCCACATGGAAGCAAACCAGGTGAGACCTTTGAGCTGTCATGGGAACTAGCGCAGATACAGAATTCGTCCATATACAGAATAGGGGTGACCAACAGTCCAATGGAGGCACCACGCGGAGTGGCCACACGGTTTGAGTCGCCATGTCACAGATTGCACAGCCCCTCCCACTGGAGGTCTGAGTCGTCTCTCAGGTGTTGGTGCATGTGTTGTTCTTAGCATAAGTTGGTTTAAGTTAATTAAAGTAGTGTGTAATTCGAGGGGCTGATGACCTCAGCAGTTTGGTCCCTTAGGAATTCACACAGATTTGAACACTTTTTCCAGTGGAGGCCAAGAGTCCATGAATAGTAATGAGGAAAAGAAGGACACTTAAAATGGAACCCTGTGGAATGCCATTCTCCAGAGCCAATGGAGAGCTCAGAATGGTGTCAATCCAAACTCTGAGTGACCAGTGGGAGAGGAACAGACGAATAAAAACCATGGCATGTAATTAAGATATGATGACACCAAGCCATGTCATAGGCCTTACATATGTCGAAGAAAATTGTGACAAGATGGCGGTGCTGAGGAAAGGCCTACCGGACTTCAGTTTCCAACCGTAGCAGATGATCAGTCCCTCTTGAAACCTGCACTGGTAAGGAGATAAAAGATCCCAAGATTCAAGGACCCAACAGAGCCAAAGAGCCACAATCTATTAATTAACTTGCAGGGGACGTTGGTCATCAGACTGATTGGGCAGTAACTATCAGGGGATGATGGATCCTTACGAGGCTTAAGGACGGGAACCACAATGTTGTCCATGCACCTGGAGAGGAATACACCTTTGAGCCAAATAAGGTTCAACACCTGGAGAAGATATTGCTGTTGTGGAGGACTGAGATGTTAAAGCAATTAGTTATGGGTGGAATCAGGGCCAGAGACTGAGTTGTGGGAGGTGGTGAGGGACAGAAGAAGTTTCCATTCAGTAAGAAGTTCATTGTAGGCTTCCACCTGATAAGAGGTGTAACGTAAGAGGGAAGCTTCAGCCTGCTGTTTCTGGAGAAGGAAGGCAGCTACATAGCAGGCTGATGCAGATGCCATCACAAAATGGGTTGCAAGGTGTTCCATGAGATTTGATGGAGGGCAAATGCCTTGGATGGAAGACAGCAGTTGTCAACCTTGGATATTGCAGGGCGTAGCCCACACCCATGACAAAGGAACAACAAGAGCCCAGTGAAGATACAAATTGTTTCCTATATACCCACTTGTTCTGTTTGATTTAGCAACGGGATTTGGTGCAGAGGCATTTAAAGGTAATAAGACTGCCAGAGGACAGGTGTTACTTAAGGCGTTGCAAGGCAATCATGGATTGTGATGGTAATAGCCATGCTCCACCACAGGACCGTCCAGCAGTGGAAGGGGACCATTCAGGGGCAGGCAGCAATGTGGGCAGTGTGAATAAATATGTCAGACACATCATGAACTTCTTCAATACGTCCCGACCTCCTTACATGGATAGGGGAACCATCATTAATAAGGCCTAGGTCATGGTCTACAAGATACTGGTCTATGAGGAGTCCCTGAAGAAACAAAAAAGCACTAATCAACAAGGAGTGATGGACATTGAAATCACCGAGGAGGAAGAAGGGAGGATGGAGGTCAGTTAAGGCAGTGGGTATAGGTTGCCTGTCAGGAGGGAAATAGAGATTGCAGATGATGACCACAGAGTCCAAGTGGACCTGGACAGTAACAAGCTACTATGTGGTATGAAAGAGTATTCATGTTCCAATGGATCAACATGCAAACAACACCAAAAGCCCTCATAGGGCCAACCTAGTTCCAACAGGAAGCACGAAACCTGTGAGGGATCAGTGAGTGCGCATCAGTATAATAGGATTCCTGTAAAATGACACAAACTGCAGAGAAAAAGGAAATAAAGCATTGCAACTCTGGAAAGTGGCAGTAATATCCATTAAAATTCCATTGAATAAGTGCAGAATGGGGATCCAAATGGGAGGCAAATGGTCCAAAGCTTGTCACACTGCTGGGTCACCATCCATGAGCTACAAGAATGGTGCATCATCCATAAACAAGAGGTCAGACTCAGGTTGCAAAGGGGGAGTCAGCACCTTCAGGGGCACTGGAGAGGTCTTGTCCCAGGACTATTACTATTTCTTCTTCTTCTTTTTTTTCTTCCTCCCTCTCATGGGTCGAGAAGTACCGGGCCCAGAGAGAGAGCATCTTCAGCAAGATGTGGAACTGACAGAGAGCAGGCAGCATTGGGGTGCACGGCCGGTGGGTCTCCTGGACGACATGTGGTAGTAAGCTTCTGGTCTGGGAGATGCTGGTAAGAAAAAGGCATCATCACTGGCAAATGCTGAAGAAGGGGACACTTCTGCGGCCAGGTAGGGCAGTGGCACCTGGAGGGGAGAGTGTGGAAACTGCAGTGGAGGAGAAGTGGAGATGAGGATGGGACTGCGATAAAGAGAAGGAAGGAGGAGGAAAGGACATAACAGAGGCAACATTAGATGCTATAGACACAGGGTGAAGACAGTCATATTTCGAAGAGCCTCAATGTAGGATAAACAATCAAGGGACTTATACTCTTGTATCTTCTTTTCCTTCTTATAAAAATGAGCAATCCAGTGAGTGTGGGGAGTGATGTCAGGACAATGCACATGGGTGGCAGAACACACTAGCTCCCCTCATGGAGTGGGCATCCATGTTCAACGCATACAGGGTCCACTGTACAGTGCAAAGACATGTGCCCAAAACACAAGCAGTGGCAACCCCCTCATGGGTGGTGGGACATACAGCTTCACATCACACTGATTAACCATTAACTTTGACCTCTGGAAATTTATCCTCCTCAAACGCCAGAATAAAAGCTCCATTATCAATACAACTGTCCTTACTGCCTTCCTGAACATGCTAAACAAAATGCCCCGTCATACCAATTTGCCCTAAGTTCCTGATCAATTTGCAGGATGAAGTCCCAATGAAAAATGACATCCTGAAACATACTCAAAGGCTGGTGCGGAGTAAAGGACACCAGGATCTTGCGAAGATGATCACAAGCACAAAGGGCTGCTGATTTGGCAGCAGAAGAAGTTTTGATCAAGAGAGAACCTGACCAAATCTTACTCAGAGAGTCCACTTTGCCAAACTTGTTTTTGATAATTTCCATGACGAAAACGACTTGGTGGCAGTGAAAGTGTCCTCGTCAGTTCTGGTGCAGGTCAGGTAGCTGGGAAAGGGTTTCACTCCAAGTCAACAACAAGCCAGACCCCCCTCTCAGGGTGTAGCCAGGAAGGGAAGGCTGTAGGGTCATAAGAAACAGCTTTAAAGGACCCATTACCAACCACCGAGCGAGGTGGCGCAGTGGTTAGCACACTGGCTCGCATTCGGGAGGATGACGGTTCAATCCCGCGTTCGGCCATCCTGATTTAGGTTTTCCATGATTTCCCTAGATCACTCCAGGCAAATGCCGGGATGGTTCCCTTGAAAGGGCACAGCTGACTTCCTTCCCCATCCTTCCCTAATCCGAGCTTGTGCTCCATCTCTAATGACCTCGTTGTCGACGGGACGTTAAACACCAATATCCTCCTCCTCCTCCTCCTCCTCCTCCTCCTCCTCCTCCTCCCATAACCAACTAAAGAGATGGCCATAGAAGAACAGCTGGTTTTTTTGAGCTTCACGCATTTCACACAGGAAGTGTCCACCCTGATACCACTGGCTCTGATTAGGGGCTCTCACTGTGGGTACCAGCCAACCACAGCAAAGGCCATCTGCCACAATGGCTGTTCTGATGTTCCAGAAAGACAAGCAAACACTCGTAGGCATACATGAGCAGGAAGCAGTTTAGGTATCAGAAGTGTGATCCCTGCGTTGTCAGGGGTCTCAACCAAAAGGATATGTAATGACCCCACAACACAGACAGGCTACAATGCTGGCTATATAGCATTATAAGGACAACAGCATTGAGGAAAAGATGGAAGAGGTGGTAGAGACCACATGCCAAAGACACTAAGTTAGGTGTTCTTCCCCAGTTGGCAGACACTATGGCGACTAAACTTAGAACGGGAGATAAAACACCAAAGGGAGACCAAGAACACCAAAAGGTAACGTGAAAAAAATTCAAGAGCAACTAAACTGCAAGTGATAGCAGAAACTAGTAGGATAGCAGGGCCGACATAAGCAGGACACTGAGAGATGGGAACAAGGGAGCAGAGGGGAAGGAGCTAGGATATGAAGGGAGGGGCATTGGACTGAGAATGAAGCCCGGGAAGGAAGAAAGGGCTGCAATAGCTCAGGGCACCATGTGCCCAGCAAAAAAAACTCACAAAAGTGCCATGAACACCCTGGAGGATCAAAGCCATACTTCCAGCGTGCAGCTCCACATTTCATATACTTTATGTACGATGATATAATAGTGGTGGCAACTTGCTAAAAAAGTTAAATTTTAATGGTAGCAAGACACTTAGAGTTAAGAAGCAGTGAGTTGTTGATAAATGGAACCATGTGTGGGACCCACGTTTTATTTACCAGCTACAATGACAGGAGTTACTCTTCTAAATATAACACAGCCACAGCTGTATTGGCCAGATGGACCATTGGACATGTTGCCTCATCAAAATCTTACATAGTTGGGAATGAAGTCTAGTTCATTCACTGAGTGGATGACTGCAGAACAACTAATGCAGGATGCTGAACAGTATTGAGATGGTAGACCATCGGTAACAATGAACTTTAGCATTGTAATTCATAGTGCCTCAGTGACTAATTTGTCTCTGTAGCAATGTTGTGAGAAGTAAAATGCTACTCACCATATTGCGGAGATGCTGAGTCGCAGATAGGCACAACAAAAATATTCTCACAATTATAGCTTTCAGCCATTAAGGCTCTTGTCAACAATAGACACACACACACACACACACACACACACACACACACACACACACACACACACACACACATGCAACTCACACAAACGACTGCAGTCTCAGGCAACTGAAACCACACTGTGAGCAGCAGCACCAGTGCATGACAGGAGTGGCATCTGGGTGGGAGTAAGGAGGAGGCTGGAGAAGGGAGGGAGAGTGATAGTATGGTGGGGGTACAGGACAGTGAAGTGCTGCAGGTTAGATGGTGGACAGGGGAGAGGTGGAGAGGGGACACGGGAGTGGCGGAAAAGGAGAGAAATAAAAAAAAACTGGGTGTGGTGGTGGAATGATGGCTGTGTAGTGCTGGAATGGGAACAGGAAAGGGGCTGGATGGGTGAGGTCAGAGACTAACAAAGGTTAAAGCCAGGAAGCTTATGGGAACATAGAATGTACTGTAGGGAAAGTTCCCACCAGCGCAATTCAGAAAAGCTGGTGTTGGTGGGAAGAATCCACATGACACAGGCTGTGAAGCAGTCATTGAAATGAAGGATATCATGTTTGGGAGCGTGTTCAGCAACAGGATGGTCCACTTGTTTCTTGGCCACAATTTGTCAGTGGCCATTCACGTGGACAGACAGCTTGTCGGTTGTCATGCCTACATGGAATGCAGCACAGTGGTTGCAGCTTAGCTTGTAGACCACATAATTGATTTCAGAGGTAGCCCTGCCTCTGATGGGATAGGTGGTGTTAGTGACTGGAATGGAGTAGGTGGTGGTTGGAGGATGTATGGGACAGGTCTTGCATCTAGGTCTATTACAGGGCTATGAGCCATGAGGTGAGGGATTGGGAGCAGGGGATGGACGTGTATATTGCATAGGTTTGGCGGATGGGAGAATATCACTGTGGGTGGGGTGAGAAGGATAGTGGGCAGGACATTTCTGATTTGAGGGTATGACAAGAGGAAATCAAAACCATGGCAGAGAATGCAATTCAGTTGCTCCAGTCCTGGGTGGTACTGAGTTATGAGGAGAACCGTCTCGGCTGCGCACAACAGACAGCTACAAGACCATGCTGATTGTTGGCGCAGCATCTTATGTCGCACATTACTTCTGCGGATATAATTATTTTTATCCTTTCAAATTGACCACTCTCCTCATGTCATTTCCTATATTTTTGCGTACTAATTCCCACATCTTTCTGGTGCCACACGATCTTTCACCAATTTTAGCGAGTTCTCGCCTTTCGCTATCATCTACTCCCCCAGATTTCATCTTGTTTCCCTCTTTTGCATCCATTTCATCCTTTTCATGAATTTCCACACGTATTTTGGTGTATTTTGCGAAATTTTTCGGGCGTAATTCTACATTATTTAGGTAATTTTTCGCATTTTTCTATGGCCACGGATCCTTGCTCCTTCCATCTGCATCAATACAGAAAAGTTTCCTTATCTGTAGCCAGATACCAGTCCCACATATTGTTCCTGCATTGTAGCTTGGCGCACTGAATTCCCCCTAATGGCCTTACCATCAAATTATTCATCTCTGGCTACCACTCCTCCTTCCACCTGTTCAGATTCTGCCAGTCCTCAGCCCTCACCAACACAATCCTGCTAAACCATATCAACCAAACCCAAACCTTCTTGCAGTTCCTTCTCTCCATCCACAAAATTCATGTTATGCAGCCCCAAATTCCTGGAACCCATAACAAACATTGAAACACTAACCCTGCAAGAACTTGAGCAAAATGCACAACACCACCTCAAAAAACTCTCCATCCTGCTCACTTGGAGTACCACTGTCCACCACCTCTACAACAGCCTCCAAACCTCCCCCACATCCCCTCACAGCTGACACACTCTGTCTTGCACACCTACTACACTTACCCCACCCTCCAAAACTCCCTCCCACCACCACATAGAATCCAGAACCACGAGTGAGAAGTCACATGGACCAAAGTAAAGAATAACTAATGAAATATATTACTGCGGGTAGCAGGTCTGAGGGTGGATAAATGTGAAGACCCGCAACACAGCCATGAATTTGTCCTCCAGAAACCGTAGCCCCACATAAATATCAGCTCTTTCCAAAGGCCTAACCTTTTACCCCACTCCCAAATTCAATCCTGCAGGACTTGTTAAAGATTTTTTCTCCTTCTCCCGGTCCCTTCAGTGGAAACACTTTTTTGCCACCGACCCTATCAATCATACTCAAACACAAACCAGTATTGAACCTTGTCTAACTCATTTCACTCCAACCATGATCCATCCAACCTGTCTCCAAACCATCCCCTGTTAACTTTCCAGAATTTCCTAACGTCAAATCTTGCCCCACTATCATTCCCAAAATCCCTCAACATGCAAACTAACCTTACATCATCAGAAAAAAACCGCAGTCCACCATCTAAAAACTGATTCTGACCTTATTATCCTACCTGTGAACAAAGGCTCCACCACTGTCGTTTTGAACTGCAAGGATTACCTGGCAGAAGGACTCCAGCAGCTGTCAGATACTTGAACCTACAAACCTTGCCACAATAACCCCATTCCAGTAATCCAGCATTATCTCTAGTCATTACTCAAATCCTTAGTCCTATCCCAGAACCTCTCCCTGGAGTCCATCTCTCTACTCAACCCTACCACTCCCCACACTCTATATGCTGTTGTGGGTCAGTGTGTCGAACCTGTCATTCCAGATGGCAGAGCTGAAGCTGGGACTCCCACGCTGCATTTTGTCAGGAGGCTGAGCAAGTTCAAGAGATTCGAGGGGCAGTGCAACATTTGCTTCTTCCGATAATTTACAGTACTCGATGGGTGAAGCGTAGTGTCGGCGCGCCACCTGCGTGCTGTCCCACGAGTCCAGCCGGCTCCTGGTATGCTGCGCTGCTGCTGCTGTCATCAAGGCCACCCTCCTGGAAGTAGACAGTACTCTCCTGGTTGCCACCCACTGATGCGTTGCCACTTGCGCTGCACTGCTGCCCGCAATTCCGGAGACTGCTACAGTCCCTGGTCCTTGCTGCCTTCTGCCCCGTTTGGCTTCCTCTGTCTGACCATGGGACAAAGGTCACTCGTGGCCCTCAGGCCGCTGCTGCTCACAGGACAGGAGCAGACTTGAATCCATGCCCTTCTGGATGCTGTGCTGTAACTTGCCACTAGTTGTGCTTGCTGGACGGCAACACCTGCCACCGTCTCTGGCGCCACTGCAATGCTGCTGTGCCTCCCACAGCGTACGCCTCGCCCGGACTCCGGTACACCAGGTGGACAGCGAATTTTGTCCATAGACTTGTGTGGAACAGAGCCCCTCCTGGACCCGCTGCAGACCACTGTCACTGCCCTATTTCATGCAGACCATGCAGTCTCCAAGTTCCAGGGTGCTGTTCTGTCCTGCTCTGGTGTTGTGTCCCCAGGGGCGGAATATAGCCCGAACAGGTACACAGAAACAGAATACAAGTTAATACAGAATACTTATAACATTGCTGCCAGACTGGCCCCTAAAGCGAAGACCAGCACAGGTCTGCCCTGATGCTCAACTGACCTGGCACACTCTGTCCCAAGCTAAAATTGCCTGTGTATTTGTATTGGTTCCTCCCTCGCTTCTGATATAGTGTCAGAGAGAGAGAGAGACAGAAACTATGGCAGGGATAAATTCCTACATATTAGCCATTTAAAAATTGCCACTCTTGGCTCTGGCCTAGTGCCCCACCTCATAAATTGCAATAGCTTAAAGCAACGTTTCCTGCCTCATTGTTGCTCCATTCAAAACAAATCATGCATGCAATACTGCCGTCACAGCTCCGCACCCACGAGTGTCAGCGGACCCAGATTTCATCGCCCAACCACGCCTTCATTGAATTTTGATAAAATTTCCCTTTCCCTCGACTAGGACTGACACTAGCACAGCAATGCTTCCTAAAGTCCATAAGCCTAACCACCCAGGACACCCCGTTGTGGCCAGTTACCGTGCCCCCATGGAGAGAATCTCTGCTCTTGTAGGCCAACACCTTCAACCTATTACCCAGAAAGTACCCTCCTATATAAAATATACCAACCATTTCCTCCACCTATTCCCCACAGTTCCTGTCCCATTACCACACAGTGCTCTGCTCCTCACAATTGATGCCATCTCCCTGTACACTAACATTCCTAATGCCCAAGGCCCTGCATTACATTCCAAAAAATAACAGCCTCCTTCGTAGTCGCCATGACCAACTATATCCTCACCCACAATTACTTCTCCTTTGAAGGCATTATGTATAAACAAATCCAGGGTATGGCTATGGGCACCTGCATGGCACCATCCTATGCTAACAAATGGCTTCCGAGTAACGTGACTGCTTCCACGCCGGTTATATTTCCTACGGCACCGTCACCGGGGTAAACATCTCCTTTTAGATGTGCTCTTCCTGCTGCCTCGCACGGCACCTGTACTGTCCGCCAGACTTGTCAAACGACATTGCTGCTAGGCGTCCCAAAGCCCAATCCTCGCTACTTCCTTGAGCTTACCCCTCACTCCCCGATCGGCCTGGTAGGTGGCACCTCCATGCGCTCTGCGCACACCACCGGAAATGTGACCCATACTGGCGGTGGGAATATCGCTGATCGAGCCACGCGGCTCACCATGCCTTGGTCAGTGCATACAAGTGGAGTACCTTCTACAGCACAACTGCCAATGCTAGCTACCTAGGATGTAGAGAGATCACCTGTTTCATTTCATGAACAATAAATGTTTGGTGTCCAAATATAATGTTACCCCCCCATGCTGGGTATTGTAATCTACCTCTCCCTCACATCATTTGTTGATTGTCACTGACTTTGTAATTAACTCTTGTCATAAGCTTCGAGAGGAGTAAGATTTACAATAAACGTTTTTACTTATCTTCGTTTCTCATAGTTGGCTCCAGTTCTTCACGTCTAGGGGCTGTTTCTTGAAGCTGAAATTTTTGATATTGTAGGTTCTCATTGTTCCAATTGACGCAAATAATGCTGAAGTATTGCCTGAGCAGTTAATTTTATTCTCTCACATTTTTCTATATCGCATTATCTTTGCAATTTCCACTTCAAAACCGAAAATTACGTTGTTATTGCCAAAAATAAAAACACATCCGATCACATCAGAGGTATGTCCACTACTAATCCATTTTGTGGTACTAACAATATTCCAAAGAGTTTACAAATTTTCTTGGCAAATTAATTTCCACCAATTTACATCATTATTTTATAAGTGAATCCAGAAGTAAACATAGTAAATATCGTCTGATTGCGCAATTTTAAGCGTGCCAGATGTTTCGTAATTTCAAATATTTCTAAAAAAAAAAAAGGGGTGATTTTAACTTACATAGAGAGCTACTACATATCGACTGTAACAACGTAATTAAAGTAATTTCATTTTGTACATTTTAGCCTGAAATATAGCACATCGTATACAAAATCATATGAAATTCTTTTAGAAAAACAGCTGAGATAACATTAAACTGTTTAAAAATCTGTAATTATTTTTGGTATCGCCTACTTCTGTCGAGGAAAAGTAATACTAGACGAGGGTGTCCCTTTACAGTATCCAACAGTTATCAACCCACTTCACAGTCCACCACTGCAACCCACAAGAGTAAAGGTCACAACCTTGGCCTCTAGAAAACTAACCAGCACCCATTTTGAAAACATTGGCATGCGAAACTCAATTCAAACTTTTTTCACATTATATTCTAAAAGCCATGGATCAAAACAGTTGGGTATATGTAGTATTTCTTGGAATCTGAAAAGCATTTAACAAGTATCACATCAACGCTTATTACGTAAAAATAAGATCATATGGGATACCAGAGCAAATATGTTACTGGACTGAGGATTTTTTGGAAGGAATGACGCAGCATATTATCTGGGATAGAGAAGCATCGGCAGATGTAGAAGCAATGCCAGCAGTACTCCAGCGAAGCCGGCCGTTGTGGCCTAGCGGTTTTAGGTCGCAGGTTCGAATCCTGCCTCAGGCATGGATGTGTGTGATGTCCTTAGGTTAGTTAGGTTTACGTAGTTCCAAGTTCTAGGGGACTGATGACCTCAGATGTGCTCACAGCCATTTGAACTCCAGTGAAGTGCGTTGGGACCCTTGTTGTTCGATGTTTATTCATGAACTGCTGGACAACATAAATAACCTCAGACTTTTTGCAAAGGATGGATGTTATTGATAAGAAAGGAATGTCTGGAAAAGAGCAGCAAAAATAGTCAATCAGATCTTGACAGGATTTCAAAGATGTGCAAAAATTAGCCGGCCGAAGTGGCCGTGCGGTTAAAGGCGCTGCAGTCTGGAACCGCAAGACCGCTACGGTCGCAGGTTCGAATCCTGCCTCGGGCATGGATGTTTGTGATGTCCTTAGGTTAGTTCGGTTTAACTAGTTCTCAGTTCTAGGGGACTAATGACCTCAGCAGTTGAGTCCCATAGTGCTCAGAGCCATTTGAACCATTTTTTTGTGCAAAAATTAGTAACTTTCTTTTGAAAGTTTTAGCTTTTTATGTGAGTGTTTAAACCTAGACCAACATTAAGGTATGTTGTTAGCCAAATAGTCATGAAACAACACACAGCAAACATAGTCCATTAGGAAATCCACGTAGCTCATCCTTGTGAATAAACAGGTTTATTTTCAAACGAGATAAGCGAGTGCAATGCTCGTTACCTGTACTGATTAATGATAGAATGATCGTTGAGCTTGGCCACTGTAAAAAATGATAACAACAAGCCTAGGTGTGCAACAGGTTATATTTACTATTAGTCGGTCGCCTAAACATGGAAAAGTTTTGGGACATTTTAAAGGACTTTGTAATTTAAATCAAGGCTCAGCATAACAGATTTTTATGTGCTCCAATTTTTGGATACAATACAGAAGTAGTGAAAAGAGAGCAAAGGACTCTAAATATCGGGATTAAATTCACACAAAATGGTAGTAACTTTGGGGGGGGGGGGGGGGTAGGGAGGATAGTGTAACAAATTATGTGAAAGACTGCTTTGAGAAAACTCAAATTCCCCTTCCTCTCGCAAATTCAACATTAATGAGGCGAAGTCATGAACTATAATCAAGCGGGTAACTTAAGTTACCAGAACAACTAGGTAGCAAACTGCTTAGAGTGCGGGTCATGCTCACACAGGTTGCGAAACTTGTATTTTCCCAAAATCAGCAAAGTGATTGCTCATTGACACCAGGCAGCAGCAGAGAGACCAGTTGCAAGGTGACTGGAAAACTAAACCCAGAAAATCTACTCCTCTTTTCTCGAATGTGTAGTTAAATAGCTGCTACATGATGATGAGCTCCCATACTCCGAGGAGCGTAGGGGACGATGCGGGAGACCCACACTGCTGTACTAGGCAAGGTCCTAGCGGAGGTGGTTTACCACTGCCTTCCTCCGACTGTAATGTGGATGAATGATGATGATGAAGACGACACAACAACACCCAGTCATCTCGAGGCAGGAAAAATCCCTGACTCCGCCGGGAATCGAACCCGGGGACCCCATGTGTGGGAAGCGAGAACGCTACCGCAAGGCCACGAGCTGCGGACGGCTACTACATAGAGGAAAATATTCAATGGTATTTGCAATGTGACGAACTAGAGTATCACTTACTTCATGACAAAAAGGGGAATGCTGCAGAAACTGTCCTCTACTGGTGTACTAAACAGACGTTAAGAAACGCGAGGTTGGTGCTGGCCAAGAGCAGTGTGTCTCCTCGATTGGTTGGGCTCTTGGTGACAACCAAGGTAGCATGGCAACTCAGTTCGACTGGATGACAAAAAATATTGGAGCGAAAGCAGCCATCTTCTTCATGCTGGCCAGGCAGTCCCGGCGTGTCGACCTTTGATGTTCATGCAGGTAAGGCAAAAATGTCATACTCCGTTATTCTCTGGGGGCGGCAGTGGAAGCACGGTGTCCCCTGCTGTCAGCTAAGACAGGTGCCGGGTGATGGTTGTGTCCAAAGAAGCACAAAGCAGGCTTCCGCGAAAACTGCCCATCTCGCTGGGGAGTCTCGCGATCTTCTGGCCAGACCACGGTTTTCCAGTCATCTAGAATCCAACTGATATGGCCACGGGCACAGGAGAGGTGCTGCAGGCGACGTCGTGCTGTGAGCAAAGGCACTCGCGTCGGTTTTCCATTGACGCCTGATTTCACTGCTCTGTCCTGCATTGATTTCTGCTGTTATTTCACTCAGTGCTGCTTGTCTATTGACACTGGCAACCGCACGCAAACGCCGCTAGTCTCGGTCGTTAAATGAATGTCGTCGGCCACTGCGCTGTCCAGGGTGAGAGGCAATGCTGATATTGGGTATTCCCACACACTCTTGACACTGTGGATCTCGGGATATCGAATTCCCTAACGATTTCCAAAATGGAATGTCTCATGCGTCTGGCTGCAACTACCATTCCGTGTGCGGCGGCGTGGTTCTTTCCGTCCCTTTACGACGAACCTGCACCTACCTGTGAACATTGTCTCAGCAGATCATCAGTAGGAAAGCCGAGTGAAACCTACTGTACTTCGACGTGAACCAGGCTGCAATTTAAGTCACTAATCTACGTTTCGGGGGAAACACGAAATGAAAGTTTGGAAATTTTGTCCTCAATTAATATATTCTGAAACGTAGGTGAACAAGTATCACTGCCAAGCCCGTGCTAGTCTTAACACAGTCACTCATAATCTCTTTCACTCACGTTAGCAAGTTTATGGTGTTGCATTTCCCGAAAACGTAGTAGCTACAAAAATACTGATTGTTTTTGATTGATAATGCTCGCCAAATACTATATCGGTACCAAATGCAGTCAGTTTTCAGCCACCGACCTGCTCAATACGCCACGCGGAATTTATGTCTTTTTTCGTCACAAAATTCACTTAAAATTTCCGAAATTTCTACACACACCTCGGAATAATTATGCCGTCACTTTCCAACACTTTTGATGTATGAAACACTGCTAGATCCGGCAACTTATCGTTTCCATCGGAACTACTACTACACACGTCCGATCTGTTTCATGGCTAGGCTTCGACTCCTCCCTAGAATACTCTAAGTCTTCTCTACCAGCAGAGAAAGGCGCGCGAAGAATATTGCTTTACCATTGGTCAGTTTACTCAACAGCCAATAGCAAAACAACACTCTCCCGCGTCAGTCCGCACTTTTCATCAGTAACCAATGGCAAAATAGTAAACCTAACGACTGCACCTTTCCGACGTAATTATCTAATACGCTGAAGTTTCGCTTATGCATAAAGTTATTTACTGTTGTTATTTATACCTGAATTAACTTTCCCTGTACCATAAACTTACTTTACAAATCCATTCTACAAAAATCCCCTTGTCCATATCCATACTTCTTCAAAATGTTCCCACACTATATCCTACTACATAACTCGTTAAAAAATTATCTCCATATTAACCTTAAACCACACTCACGCATCATTCATACTGCTAAAACACATTTATAACATTTTACACACACAAAAAGAAATAATAACACTTTATGAAACTACTAATACAGTTTATGAAAAACATTCTATTACTTTAGTGCACTCTAGTGGGCACAATCGAAACTAAAATCACAGTCCCCCTATCCAATATTGTCCTCTATCGGCTGATACATAAACTACGTGCGCGTCCAGTCTCGCATCACCGTCTGTCACAATCCAGCTCTGAGACACATCTCCCACTTAACCGCCTCCAACCAGGATCGTTTTCAAAGTCTGTTAATTCTCATGTGTTAATTTCATGTTGGAAATCTTTTTACGTGAAACACTTGAGTGCAAATGACAGCTCATCCAAGGCACTGCCATGTTATACCTTTGTATGCAATACTGCCGTCACAATTGTATATAAGCATATAGTTAGCCCACGACTTTTGTGATCTCAGTGTATAAAGAAGAACATCAGAAATGGTTACACGTTTGTTTGACCCATTTGAGAACGTCGCCGATGTGCTGAAAACTCTAAATTGGCAGACGCTTGACACCCTGCGATAGCCTATTAACAACAATTCTAGAGTCAATATTAAGTGCGAAATCTGAAAACGTCATACATTTCCCTACACAGGGTATCTCAGGAGGAACAGTCGGTATTCAAATATATGACAAGAACGATCATTCGAAGCACAAGAAAATCTAGTAAACATGGGCTCTGAAATGAATACCTTAAGAGCTATGAGCAATTTTTCATGTTCGATGCTGTGAGGCATCTTTTCTACTGACCAAGTGTTCATAGCTCTTCAGGATGCATTTTAGAGCTCGTATTTGCTGGACTTCATTGCTTCGAATGATCGTTCCTGTCACATCACTAAATACTGACCAAAATTAGAACTATATGAATACCTTCAGCTGCTGATGGGCGTTGATATATATCAATGGGGACATGTGAAGATGTGTACCTCGACCGGGACTCGAACCCGGGATCTCCTGCTTACATGGCAGAAGCTCTATCCATTTTTTTTATCGTTGGATTTGGTCGCTGCGGACGTCACATGACATCCGTTAAAGTTCGTTTGTTGACCCTTCCACTCAGTTTTTTTATTGCAGAGGCCAGCCAGCTCCCTGACCGAACACGCTGAGGTACCGTGCCGGCATCGATCTGAGCCACCGAGGGTACAGAGGATAGGGACTGGGACTATCTCGCGCACGCTTCCCGCGAGACCCACATTCTCACCTTGTATGTCCACACAATATATGTGTGCATAGGCACAGAAGAAGAAGGTCATGGCTGGTATTGTCAGAACTATATACAGGGTTATTACAAATGATTGAAGCGATTTCACAGCTCTACAATAACTTTATTATTTGAGATATTTTCACAATGCTTTGCACACACATACAAAAACTCACAAAGTTTTTTTAGGCATTCACAAATTTTCGATATGTGCCCCTTTAGTGATTCGGCAGACATCAAGCCGATAGTCAAGTTCCTCCCACACTCGGCGCAGCATGTCCCCATCAATGAGTTCGAAAGCATTGTTAATGCGAGCTCGCAGTTCTGGCACGTTTCTTGGTAGAGGAGGTTTAAACACTGAATCTTTCACATCACTATGCGTGAAACTTGTCCGCACGCGTTCAACCGTTTCTTCGCTCACTGCAGGCCGACCCGTTGATTTCCCCTTACAGAGGCATCCAGAAGCTTTAAACTGCGCATACCAACGCCGAATGGAGTTAGCAGTTGGTGGATCTTTGTTGAACTTCGTCCTGAAGTGTCGTTGCACTGTTATGACTGACTGATGTGAGTGCATTTCAAGCATGACATACGCTTTCACGGCTCCTGTCGCCATTTTGTCTCACTGCGCTCTCGAGCGCTCTGGCGGCAGAAACCTGAAGTGCGGCTTCAGCCGAACAAAACTTTATGAGTTTTTCTACGTATCTGTAGTGTGTCTCGACCATATGTCAATGGATGGAGCTACAGTGAATTTATGAAATCGCTTTAATCATTTGTAATAGCCCTGTACTTATATGGATATGATGTCTGTTCTTTCGGACATGTCCGAAAGAACAGACACCATATCCATATAGGTAAGTACTGACCATTCCTGCAGGGACCGCGAAGTCAAGATTAGACCAATTATAGGGAGCACAGCCAGTTTAAAGCGGTCATTCTTCCCTCCCCCCACACCATAATGCCTTGTTTACACCAATGGGAACGAATAAGCATTCGCAGACACTTCGCCAGTTTTCACTACCATCACTTTTTTGTGCGAACTCTCGTCACCCAAGTCTTACTCGTTACTACGCTGGTCATAGCAGCCGGCCTGTGTGGCCGAGCGGTTCTAGGCGCTTCAGTCTGGAACCGCGCGACCGCTACGGTCGCAGGTTCGAATCCTGCTTCGGACATGGATGTGTGTGATGTCCTTAGGTTAGTTAGGTTTAATTAGTTCTAAGTTCTAGGCGACTGATGACCTCAGAAGTTAAGTCCCATAGTGCTCAGAGCCATTTGAATCATTTTTGAATTTGAACTAGCCGTTATTATTATCATATGCATCAATTACTGTAATACTCGATTAGCAAAACAAGGAAATATATATAAAAATGAACATGTGAAATTATATACAGTACACAAGCTTTAAAACGGCTCAGACTACACTCGGATGTTGATGGACTCGATCCAGCGGAGTGCCTCGTGGGATGCTTGATGGAGCTTCTCAATGCTACCAGGGAAACGTCTGGCTGGACATTCATTCACAATGTGGCTCACTGTTTGGGTGTCACCACAGAGTCACACACACTGTCACTTGAAAAGCCCCTCTTGTGCATGTTGTATTTGCACCTACCCTCTCCAGTCCGATATCTGTTTAACTGCACCCACACCTCCCTTGGTTGGTGGAAGCCTGGAACTGGAACTGTTGGATTGTCTACAAGTTCGTGGCTTCGGGTTTTGTAGCTTGCCACTCACGTTTCGACTCTGCGTCCTGGTCGAATACTGTGGATAGCATTTGGACTCCCATTTCATATGCTGGTCTTCTAGATTTGAGGCGTTTCCTGGGCAGTGATAGCAAATCGTCATGAAGAGGGATCGAGTTGTTTTCAGAAACTTGCTGACGGAGGTTGTAAGGAGCAGCCTTTCGGCGGAGGTCTGGTGGCCAGATGTTAGAAAGCACTGGTAGCCAGCAAGTAGGTGTAGACCGGACTGTACCACTAATTACTCTCATAACTGGGTTCAGTTGGACGTCTACTTACACTACGTGGGCGCTTCGGAGTCAAACTGGTGCACAGTATTCTGCTGCAGAGTATACGAGTGCAAGGGATGCTCCTCGGAGGACTGATGTGGTTGTTCCCCATGTTACAAAACTGTAATATTCAGATAGGATTATTTACCATGGCGAGTCCGCTGTTTTTGACGAAGAATACAAAATGGCCTTCGATAAAAATGTAGGTGTCAACCTGTACGCAAGTGACGTGTGTAGGTGGTGCTCTTAACGCTGAATTGCTGCTCGAGTCTTCCTTCGGATTGTACCATAACTTTGCACGTATGTGATTTGACGCTTTTCGCTGGCTCATCGTTGCAATTGAAGAAGACATTTAAAAGCAGAATAATTACGGTCGAGCTACATAACATGGAGAAAGCCTAGCATTTACAGACTGGTTATTCGCAACTGGGGACATTTACGTTGACAGCCGTTTCGTATTTCAACAGCTGCTACATCTCAGGTAGTTCCTGTGGTCTGCAACAACATATGCGAAGCACTTGAAGTATTTTGTTGAAGTAAGTATTTGGAAGGTAATGTCAGTAAAGTATGATTAATGAAATGCGAAATATATACATACATACGCCGCAAGCCAGCGTGTGGTGCATGGTGGAGGGTACCTTGTACCACTGCTAGTCATTTTCTTTCCCGTTCCACTGGCAGACAGAGAACGGGATAAACGACCGAGTGTATTCCTCAGTGCGAGTCCTGATTTATCTCAGTTTCGTGGTTCCTTACGCGAAATGTATGTTGGCGGCAGTAGAATCGATCGGTAGCCAACTTTAAATGCCGTTTCTCTAAATTTTCTCAATAGTTTTGGAAAAAACGATATTCCGTTTGCGGAGACGGTGACTGACGTATACGGTATGATTTTTTTTTTCACACAAACATTTTATGATACAATTGTAACCAGATTCGGCCTTCATCTTCAGATGCAGTGAACGGCATTTGATGAATAAGTGGTCATATGTTGGTAACATGAAATGCCGCCCACAGAATGTAAAGATGGCCTTTGAAGGCCGAAACAGTTACGATTTTATCGTAAAAATGAGTCTGTGTCAGAAATGAAAAAAATAGCAACGTTCTCAATAGCGTTTCCGGAAAAGAACGCCGTGCTCCCTCCAGGGAGTCCCATTTGAATTGCCGAAGAATCTCCATAATACTTGGGCGTTGATCAAACCTGTCTTTAACAAATCTAGCAGCACGACTCTCAACTGCATCGATATCTTCCTTTAATCTGACCTGGTGAGGACCCCAAACACTCCAGTAGTACTCAAGAATGGGTCGTTCCATACGCGGTCTCCTTTGAAGATATGCTACACTTCCCTAAAATCCTCCCAATAAACCCAAGTCGACAATTTACCTTTCCTGTTAGCGTCCATACGTGATCGTTTCATTTCATATCGCTTTGCAACTTTACACCTAGACATTTAATGCACTTGACTGTGTCAATCAGCCCACCACTAATTCTATATTCGAACACTAAGAGTTTTTTCTTTTTTTTAATCATCTAAATTCACTCACGTTTCACTAGTTTTAGAGCAATCTGCCATTCATCGGACCGACTAGAAATTTTGCCTGATTCGTCTCATATCTTCCGACACCCAATCAACGACGGCATCTTCCCGTACACCATAGCTTCACTAGTCAACAGCTGCAGATTTCTGCTCACGTTGTCCGACAATCATTTACATACACGAGGGTGAGTCAAATGAAAGCCTTAAATATTTTTTAAATATTATTTATTGTGTAGAAGTGGTACAAAGCTGTATCACTTTTAACATAATCTCTCCCACGCTCAATCCTCCAGTGCTTACAAAGTGCATAAATTCCTTTAGAAAAAAATTCTTGTGGTAGTCCGCGCAACCACTCGTGCACCGCGTGGCGTACCTCTTTATCAGAACGGAACTTCTTTCCTCCCATTGCGTCTCTGAGTGGTCCAAACATATGGAAATCACTTGAGGCAAGGTCTCTGGTGAGTATGGTGGATGAGAAAGACACTCAAAATGCAGGTCTGTGATTGTTGCAACTGTTGTACGGGCAGTGTGGGACCTTGCATTGTCATGTTGTAAAAGGACACCTGCTGACAGCAATCCACGTCGCTTTGATTTGATTGCAGGGCGCAGATGATTTTTAGGAGATCTGTGTATGATGCACTGGTGACAGTGGTCTCTCTAGGCATGAAATGCTCCAAAATGACGCCTTTTTCGTCCCAAAAGGGAGTCAGCATAACCTTCCCCACTGATGGTTCTGTTCGAAACTTCTTTGGTTTTAGTGATGAGGAATGGTGCCATTCCTTGCTCGCTCTCTTCGTTTCAGGTTGGTGGAAGTGAACCCAGGTTTCACCCTCAGTAACTATTCTTGTAAGGAACCCATCACCTTCTCGTTCAAAGCGCCGAAGAAGTTCTTTACAAGCATCAACACGTCGTTCTCTCATTTCAGGAGTCAGCTGCCGTTGCACCCATCTTGCAGACACTTTGTGAATCTGGAGCACATCGTGCACAATGTGGTGTGCTGACTCATGACTAATCTGTAAACATGCTGTAATGTCATTCAGTGTCACTCGGCGGTTTTCCTTCACTATGGCTTCAACTGCTGCAATGTTCTGTGGAGTCACAACTCGTTGTGCCTGACCTGGACGAGGAGCATCTTCTACTGAAGTCGCACCATATGCGAACTTCTTCCTCATTCGTAGACTTGCTGCTGTGACAAACATGCATTACCGTACTGAACCTCCATTCGTCGATGAATTTCAATAGGTTTCACACCTTCACTACGCACAGACCGCATAACAGAACGCTGTTCTTCCCTGGTGCCAGTCGCAAGTGGGGCGGCCATCTTTATACTGATACCGCGACGGTATGCGTGCATCTGCACTATGCTGCCACCTGTAGGTCATTCTGCACGCTGTTTGTAGAACGCTTACCAAGTTACAGGATAACAGCGCGAAATTTCGATTTGTTATTACAAATTTAAGGTTTTCATTTGACTCACCCTCGTATAAAGAATAAGAGCAGTCCTATCACCCTTCGCTGGGGCGGTGCTGACGATGCCTTGTCTCTGATACACACCCCGCATCGAGTAAAAGCTATCACAGGCTACTGGATAAAATCTGATAGTTCGTCAGAGGAAAGGTAGCGTGATCGCGAAACACCAATTTTTATTTATTCGGTTGTTAGGACAAAAAGCTCTAAAACAACAATGAAGCATCGGGATGTAATTACAGCTATAATTAACGTAAGCAACAAGAATGATAAAGACTTTCGTAAACTTTTAATTTTGGATTTTCTCTGCCTCGTGATGACTGGGTGTTGTGTGATGTCCTTACGTTAGTTAGGTTTAAGTAGTTCTAAGTTCTATGATGACCATAGATGTTAAGTCCCATAGTACTCAGAGCCATTTGAACCATTTTTGAAACTTTTAATTTTAATCGGCATTACGGATACGTATCCGTATTTATTTACTTTCAGGAAAATATATTGTGCTGTTACTTTTCAATAAAAATTAAACACTAAAATTGTGTGTATTCTTTCCATTTCGCGACTGATAGAGGTATTTAATGAGTTTATCTTCTTACGCACGTCCCAGGCTAGTACTTTGAGTGCTTCAACTATTTTTTACGAATCCTATTTCCTTTTGCTCGGCTTTTATGCTGTGCGTCTTTTGGACCTCACAGGTACCTATGATGTGTATATTATTGTTAGCAACACTGTGTTCTCCTCCGACAAACCCATTGTTCATGCTAATCATGTCAATAACTAAAGCAGATCGCCCTCAAAACAGGAGGCGAATACTGTATGGGTGCTCTCTGTGCTGCTAATGTCGAAGCGGGGGAAACTCGAGTTCCCCTTTATGCGCAGAAAGACCGATAACCAGCGTAACCCAAGGAGTAACGCGGACCCGAACACGACCGGATGGTGTTCGCTCTCCCTCGCCTACCGTTTACGCCGAAGAGAACTGTCGTCCGCTGATGCAAGTTCGCCTGTGTTCGCTTCAGTGTAAACCAGGCTTAATAAGTGTGCAATGGAATTCATGAAATTCACTTTAGATTGCAGGGTTTAGGTGTGGATGCAGACTTTCCGGATAGCGCTCGTAAAAAGAATTCTACATCTACATCTACTATGAAACGTCTCCTTTGAAATATTATACAAGACTGTGCTTAAACTGACACACAATATTTTTAGTGCAACGCTATCTGACTTTCAATAATCCCTACAGAAGAATGGCCCTGACTAACATTAAACTATACCTTTCACAAATCACTTACCTCACAAAAATCTTCGTTATTCAAGCTACTGCAATACAGCGAGCGCCACTACTGCCAGCTAAATAAAAGATTCAAACTACTGATAGGCATAGTTAGCAAATGAAAGATTTTGATAGAGAAAAAACAATGTATTTACCTTAATATTGTTCAAAAGTCATATTATATATATACATATCAGTTCATGACATGTAGTCTTACAAATTTACCGTCTCTGTCCAGATCAACCGCTCTCAAAACTCCGCCATCTCACTCCCCACATCCACCACTGCTGGCGGCTCACCTCCACCTGCGCAACGCTACGCGCTGTTAACAGCCAACTGCCCAACGCTACAATGGCAGACAACAATGCAAACTAGCCACAGACTGCACACAGCACAGATAGTGATTTTCATACAGAGCGCCACGTGGCGCTACCAATAGAAAAACCTAAAGAGCCTACTTACACTACATACATACTCCGCAATCCACCATACGGTGCGTGGCAGAGGGTACCTCGTACCACAACTAGCATCTTCTCTCCCTGTTCCACTCCCAAACAGAACGAGGGAAAAATGACTGCCTATATGCCTCTGTACGAGCCCTAATCTCTCTTATCTTATCTTTGTGGTCTTTCCGCGAAATGTAAGTTGGCGGCAGTAAAATTGTATTACAGTCAGCCTCAAATGCTGGTTCTCTAAATTTCCTCAGTAGTGATTCACGAAAGAGCGCCTCCTTTCCTCTAGAGACTCCCACCCGAGTTCCTGAAGCATTTCTGTAACACTCGCGTGATGATCAAACCTACCAGTAACAAATCTAGCAGCCCGTCTCTGAATTGCTTCTATGTCCTCCCTCAATCCGACCTGATAGGGATCCCAAACGCTCGAGCAGTACTCAAGAATACGTCGTATTAGTGTTTTATAAGCGGTCTCCTTTACAGATGAACCACATCTTCCCAAAATTCTACCAGTGAACCGAAGACGACTATCCGCCTTCCCCACAACTGCCATTACAAGCTTGTCCCACTTCATATCACTCTGCAATGTTACGCCCAAATATTTAATCGACGTGACTGTGTCAAGCGCTACACTACTAATGGAGTATTCAAACGTTACCGCATTCTTTGTCCTATTCATCTGCATTAATTTACATTTATCTATATTTAGAGTTAGCTGCCATTCTTTACACCAGTCACAAATCCTGTCCAAGTCATCTTGTATCCTCCTACAGTCACTCAACGACGACACCTTCCCGTACACCACAGCAGCATCAGTACATTGCTATCCACACTATCCAAAAGATCATTTATGTAGATAGAAAACAACAGCGGACCTACCACACTTCCCTGGGGCACTCCAGATGATACCCTCGCCTCCGATGAACACTCACCATCGAGGACAACTTACTGGGTTCTATTACTTAAGAAGTCTTCGAGCCACTCACATACTTGGAAACCAATCCCATATGCTCGTACCTTAGTTAGAAGTCTGCAGTGGGGCATCAAGTCAAACGCTTTCCGGAAGTCAAGGAATATGGCATCCGTCTGATACCCTTCATCCGTGGTTCGCAAGATATCATGTGAAAAAAGGGCGAGTTGCGTTTCGCAGGAGCGATGCTTTCTAAAGCCGTGCTGATGCATGGACAGCAACTTCTCTGTCTCAAGGAAATTCATTATATTCGAACTGAGAATATGTTCGAGAATCCTGCAACAAACCGATTTAAGGATATTGGTCTGTAATTGTGAGTATCCGTCTTTCTACCCTTCTTATATACAGGCGTCACCTGCGCTTTTTTCCAGACGCTCGGGACTTTACGTTGGGCAAGAGATCCGCGATAAATGCAAGCTTAGTAAGGGGCCAATTCAGTAGAGTACTCTCTGTAAAACCGAATTGGAATCCCATCAGGACCTGGCGATTTATTTATTTTCAACCCATTCAGCTGCTTCACAACCCCAGGGATGTCTATCACTATGTCCTCCATACGGGAATCTGTACGAGACCCAAACGGCGGTATGTTTGTACGATCCTCCTGCGTGAAAGATTTCTCAAATGCTAAATTTAAAATTTCAGCTTTCGTTTTGCTGTCTTCCGTTGCCAGGCCAGACTGATCATTGAGTGACTGGATGGAAGCCTTCGACCCGCTTACCGATTTTACGTAAGACCAGAATTTCCTTGGGTTTTCAGCAAAATCTTTTGCTAAGGTATGACGGTGGTAGTGGTTGAATGCTTCGCGCATCGCTCTTTTTACAGCTGCACGAATGTCTACTAACTTTTGCCTGTCCTCATTCTCCCGATCTTTCTTGTACCGCGAGTGCAACTGCCTTCGCTTCCTGAGCATTCTCCGAATTGCGCTGTTAAACCACGGTGGGTCTTTTCCGTCCGTAACGCACTTTTTAAGCACATACTTGTCCAATGCGTGATTTACAATGTGTTTAAAATTTGCCCATAATTCTTCCACGTCCATCGTATCGGAAGTAAATAAAGTCGATTCATTTACTAAGTGGGATGCTAGCAACTGCTTATCTGCTCTTTCTAGTAAGAATACTCTCCTAGCCTTCTTGACCGACTTTTTAAACTTTCGTAACCATAGTCGTAATGACAACGTCATGATCACTAATCCCTGTCTCAACACTGGCACCGTCGATGAGGTCTGGTCTGTTCGTGGCTACCAGATCTAAAATATTTCCATTACGCGTTGACTGTGTTATTATGCTTACGTAGTTTAAGACAAATACGAGAAGAAGGCGTGGGCTCGTTGGGGGTACAAAGGAAATGTGGGTTAAGTGCGGCGCGGCACGGGGGCCGTGTGGCGACAGTGTTTTGTCCGCGTCACGTCCGGCGCTCGCAGTTAACGAGATAAGCGCTTGCGAAGTAGCGTCGTTAGACACGCGGCTTGGGGGTACCAGCGCACAGCCCCGCGCCCTCCGCCCTCGTACCTCACTCTGGACAAGAACGCCCTTCTATCAGCAAGTAAACACCGCCATCAGCAACTCCCGCACGCGCCGGATACGCTGCGAACCTCGGCCGACATCGACCGCCAACTCAGTAAGGTAATTCGCTCACCACGTGGGCTCCAGCCGAGTCGCGGTAAAGCTGGGAGCGCGTGTGCTTGGAGAATTGATCTCAGTTCAGGTAAGCAGTGACCCTCCGCTCTGTCTCACGCGGAGTGTGATGATGGTGCAGCTGCAGTGTCACATCTAATGCAGGTGCAGATTTTAATGCAAGGTATGTGGCTGTTATACGAGCGAGTAGAGGACAATGAAACAAGCAACTAATCGCAATACACAGACACAGTAACCAATGATTTCTTCTACATGACATGTTATTAACGCATATGTGAACACTTTATAAGAGTTCCCGAAGATCCGTACCGAAGATATGCAAGATAAGGACAAACGCCGGCCGAAGTGGCCGTGCGGTTAAAGGCGCTGCAGTCTGGAACCGCAAGACCGCTACGGTCGCAGGTTCGAATCCTGCCTCGGGCATGGATGTTTGTGATGTCCTTAGGTTAGTTAGGTTTAAGTAGTTCTAAGTTCTAGGGGACTATTGACCTCAGCAGTTGAGTCCCATAGTGCTCAGAGCCGTTTGAACCACCATAAGGACAAACAAATTACGGTAAGTGTTCCATATGAAAGAACTAAAACGCAAACTAAAAGAAAGTCACACTCACCTCTCTCAACCCCACCCACTATCACCCATGCAATCACACGAGCTCACAACAAGCAAACCAACGCCAGAAATGGGGAGAAGTGCGAAAACTGTCAATTAAAACACAATGAAGACTAGACGAAAACTATAAGAGATTTGCAGCAATATGTGACTGGCTGATCACTTACCAAAAGCACGGATGAGCTAGCCACCGTGACAATACATTAAAAACGGCACCCTAAAATTTCAGAGAAAATGTCGGACAGTTCACAAAATTTTAAACGTCTCACCACATTCATGTGATTGCATCTGATTCAGACTGCAGTACCTGTATGATGTTGAGTCTTCCTAATTTTCCAGATAAGAAACACCACCACAACTGTTCGTACTGTCTTTGTACTACCTCGTGTTGCAGGACCGAGTTTCCTTTGGTGCTGACCTTTAAAAAAAAATTAAAAAATTGAAATCTTATGGAACTTAACTGCTAAGGTCATCAGTCCCTAAGCTTACACACTACTTAACCTAAATTATCCTAAGGACAAACACACACACCCATTCCCGAGGGAGGACTCGAACCTCCGCCGGGACCAGCCGTACAGTGCTTACCTTACACATCGTACACTGATGGCGGAGCTATGACAACACGTTCCCATTTCCATCGAATGGTCTAAACACGGTCCTGTCGCATTAACGCAGCTTAGCCTGTTTCTACTCAGACTGCAGAATAGCTCTCTCTGACTTCTGCTCAGTTCCGACTTAAACTGAAACAATCACATGCACAAAGCAGAGTCTGGGGGATAGTTGCAAGATGCACAGGGACTATTTAAAATGTTAAGCAGATAGGTACGAAAAAGGTGACTCATTTCGAGATATGAGTGTGCCAGAAATACACTACTGGCCATTAAAATTGCTACGGCACGAAGATGACGTGCTACAGACGCGAAATTTAACCGACAGGAATAAAATGCTGTAATATGCAAATGATTAGCTTTTCAGAGCATTCACACAAGGATGGCGCCGGTGGCGACACCTACAACGTGCTGGCATGAGGAAAGTTTCCAACCGATTTTTCATACACATACGGCAGTTGACCGGCGTTGCCTGGTGAAACGTTGTTGTGATGCCTCGAGTAAGGAGGAGAAATGCGTACCACCACGTTTCCGACTTTGATAAAGGTCGGATTGTAGCCTATCGCGATTGCGGTTTATCGCATAGCGACATTGCTGCTCGTGTTGGTCGAGATGCAATGACTGTTAGCAGAATATGGAATCGGTGGGTTCAGGAGGGTAATACGGAACGCCATGCTGGATCCCAACGACCTCGTATCACTAGCAGTCGAGATGACAGGCATCTTATCCGCATGGCTGTAACGGATCGTGCAGCCACGTCTCGATCCATGAGTCAGCAGATGGGGGCGTTTGCAAGACAACAACCATCTGCACGAACAGTTCGACGGCGTTTGCAGCAGCATGCGTTATCAGCTCGGAGACCATGGCTGCGGTTACCCTTGACGCTGCATCACAGACAGGAGCGTCGGCGATGGTGTACTCAACGACGAACCTGGGTGCACGAATAGCAAAACTTCATTTTTTCGGATGAATCCAGGTTCTGTTTACAGCATCATGATGGTCGCATCCGTGTTTGGCGACATCGCGGTGAACGCACATTGGAAGCGTGTATTCGTCATCGCCATACTGGCGTATCACCCGGCGTGATGGTATGGGGTGCCATTGGTTACACGTCTCGGTCACCTCTTGTTCGCATTGACGGCACTTTGAACAGTGGACGTTACATTTCAGATGTGGTACGACCCGTGGGTATACCTTTCATTCGATCCCTGCGAATCCCTCCATTTCAGCAGGATAATGCACGACCGCATGTTGCAGGTCCTGTACGGGCCTTCCTGCATACAGAAAATGTTCAACTGCTGCCCTGGTCAGCACATTCTCCAGATCTCTCACCAATTGAAAATGTCTGGTCAATGGTGTCCGAGCAACTGGCTCGTCACAATACACCAGTCACTACTCTTGATGAACTGTGATATCGTGTTGAAGCGGCATGGGCAGCTGTACCTGTACACGCCATCCAAGCTCTGTTTGACTCAATGCCCAGGCGTATCAGGGCCGTTATTACGGCCAGAGGTGGTTGTTCTGGATACTGATTTCTCAGGATCTACGCACCCAAATTACGTGAAAATGTAATCACATGTCAGTTCTAGTGTAATACATTTGTCCAATGAATACCCGTTCATCATCTGCATTTCTTCTTGGTGTAGCAATTTTAATGGCCAGTAGTGTATGATTCACTAGTGACCGTAACCATTAAAAGACTTCTTCATAGGATCCAACACACGCATGTGGTTGAATGGAAAAACTTGACTCCAAATCACAGACAGCATTTCTACCGGAAAGCGTAACACCAAAGAGCTGAAAACCTAGTGCAAATTTTTTACGACCTCAATCAGAACACCATCTACTGTTTGTGATCCTCCTCAGCCAACTATCGCTTAAAACCTGGTGGATATATCGCAGAACCTCTGACGTGGCATAGAGACAGAAGGCGTTACAAATACTGGAGAAATATCAAGTAGCAGCATGAGGGAGTTGCAAACACGGGCTTCATACTGTATCCCTTAGCCGAATCACTTTCTAAATTCGTTGATTTTATTATGAGCTTAAACCCATCGGCGACGTGTAACTGCACTGTTGGTCTGATGATATACACTCTATATTCAGTGTCGTGGTATTTGTCTGAAAAAAACACTTCTTTGGGAGGTAATGCCATACTTCGATTTATAAGGCTTGTACAGTTTTTAATACGGATATCATTAGCGATACGTGTGAGCACCTGTTGAACCAAGACCGTCTATCACCCCAACATTCTATCATCGTTATTCCGTACCATCCAACAGAGAAAAATTACGAACTATAAAAGCTCTGCTAACTTCATCCGACAGAGAACGCAACAAAATTTTTACTGCATCTCTCTCTTCCTATGTATCGAAGAGAAATACCGTGTGCGTGCCGGCATCGGCGCATGTGGCAATCCTATTAAATAGAGACATTGATCTATTGGAGCAGGTGGCCAGTGATCGAATTTACTTGGTCAGACCAGTGAAAATTGTCAACACCTGTACCATAGGAGGATGACCGTGTCCCACAGACTACTGTCAGTCGCGAGAGAGGCTCTCTGTGTCATTGTTTGAAACATTGTTTTTTTTTCTGCTGCAACACGCTTTGTACGCTGCCATACATTTTGGTTTTACCACCACGACTTCGAGGTCCATGTCAGGTTCTAAACTGGCATTAACATGTTCTAATCCGTTGCCTCTCACAGAAAACTAGATGTCGCACAGTGCTAATCATGTTGTTGCTGCATGATTTTAAATAAAAGACAGTCACAACATAAGGAAACTGGGAGAGTTTTGCGGTGTTGTGAAGTGTTCCGAAATGCTGTCCGAAGGTGATTGACACCTCTACATTTAAACTCATCCGTCACAGTGATGGGGTAGCTGATGACTCTGTGTTCCATTTCGATTGATTCTTCATATTGCTGTCATGTCCGTGATCACTGCTTCGCTGCCAGCCAACCCCAGAAGGTGTTGCCCCTCCACGAAGACTCTTTCTCCATCTCAAACAAGCGATGTCAGTCAGTCATTATGTGGTAATCAACTTCATACCAGTGGACAGATGGGATGGAAAGGACACCTCAATGAAGTGCAATAATAAGCAACACACTTGATAGTGCGAACAATTTTAGCAGTTTTACAGTAATTTCAACACCGACCAATGGTGTGACAGCATGCATCCCAATTTGAGTATCATTGATAAACCGCCCCTCCTCTACTTTGCGAGTACCATTGCGAATGTAGATAGATAACTGTGTATTACGTCCATTCATTGTTAATTCTCGAACATATAGATCATCAAAGTATACCAGACAGCAATCTACATATTTCTAACACCTCGAGCATAGTGTGTAATTTATGATCTGTCTCTATTCGGCTGGTAGTCGCAGAACATTCTCGCATTCTTAGGATAGAGACTGAAAGACCCACTCGCACTGTCTTTGACAAAACCGCCCTGCAAAACCATTATCGATTTAATCTCCAGCTGACCAGAAGTAGACCGCTACATTCCGCGTCTCGTGAATAAGTGGAGCTTGCCACATCCGCAATTATCCAAGTGCATAAGATTTCTCCAGATGCATGCATCTCGAGGAGGATAGCACCCCTTATCGGTGTATAGTGAGAGTTTTGAAAGTGTTGTGATGTAGTAGCAGACGGTTAAGAAGAACATGAAAAGGGTCGTTTTTATGCATGATGGAGCTCCAGACAGATGGAGTTCGAAACATTTTATGTAAATCAGTTACGTTATCAAGTCAGAAGTCTAGTGTCTGGGATCAGTACCAGGAGGGTATTGCTAAGAGAGAACATAAACACACGCACTCCTAAGGCTACACGGTTCTGCACTTAAAACAGGCTATGATGTTAGATCGCTTTAGTTTCCAACCTATTAGTGGAATGCAACGCTGTTAATATTCCAACGTAAGAAATATATTTCCAGCGCATGACATACACCCTTCTTGCAGGTTTCTCTACAATAAACTATGGTAAAAAACTGTAAAGTGAAAAAACTACTTCCTTACAACATAGGTTCTGCGGGGTACATGCACATAGCTTTGCAAAGATCTATAGCGTTCACTTTTCACATCCGATCACGGTTCAGAAATTATACTATATAAATGATCATTAGTAACGGAGAATACCTCTTACAAGGAAGCTGATAAACGCATAGCATTGCCGTTTGAAATGTGAAATCACATGTCATGCTGCCACTAACTCTGTAAACAGGACATCTGTCAAATAAATGTATACACGGGGATTGCAGTACCTCACAAACACCTATAGCTAACATAGAATCATCTTAGTTACGAAACTGAAATCTCGGTTTATACCCAAGATACGACATGGGTATGGAGTACATATCACAAATCTTCGTTCGTTTAGAGGAATGTTTCGAAACAGCATGGTCACATTTCATGACACATGAGCTGGAAGTCCTCTGATGACTGAGAGGTTTGCTGTTAACGATCGCAAGTAGACAGTGCTCTAAGACACAAACAGAACACGCTGTTGTATGTGAGTCGAAAACAGGCTATGTCACACAACTGTTGCAGCCTGACTGAACATCAGAAAGAAATGGTGAAATGACCTGGAGCAACATCTCTCTCCCTCTCTAGAATGCATCATCAGTCTACCATTAAATCCTACCTCATTACAACTCCATCTCAACCGATCACTCCATCCACTCCCTGTCATCCTTTAACGCAGATGCAAGTACGTTTAGAGGCAGATGGTTCTCTGTTTTTCCAGGAAAGCATCAAAGACAGCAGTCAAATCATGTATCACTATTACCTCAATAGGCATACACAGAATGCTGCCTCGAAGAAAAATATGACTATTTCCCTGATTCCCGATGCTTCCATGTAAACGTTTCCTCGTTTTCCTCTTGCTGTCGCATACTCTTTCCCAAGTATACGAATTCTTCTGCACCTATCAGAAGACAAGCAAGTACACCCTCAATTTCCCTGCATTTTGGTGTATTTTCTCCTCAATATCTACGTATTTTCCGTCATTTTTTGTAACTTTATCGATTTTAAGGCACTTCACGTTATGATGGCATGACGTCTCGTTCCGTGTTCTAAAATTGCTTGTAAATGTAGTACAGCTGCCAACACCTAGTGTAAATGCACTATTTTTCTGATCCATCGGCATAAAATAGTACTGTACTAGAGGTGTTAGAAATATGTAGATAGCTGTTTGGTAAACTCTGATGATGTATATGTTCTAGAATTAACAATGAATGGATGTACTGCACAGTCATCTACTTACATTCGAAATGGTACTCGCAAAGTAGAAGAGGGGAAGTTTAGCGATGATTTTGGAATTGGGAAGTATGCTGTCGCATCATTGGTCGGTGTTGAAATTACTGCAAAATTGCTAAAATTGTTCGCACTATCAACTGTGACGCTTATTACTGCAGCACGTCGATGGTGTCTTTTCCATTCCATTCGTCCACTGGTTCCCTGTTGATTGCCACATAATGATTTTCTGACATCGCTTGTTTGAGATGGAGAAAGAGCCTCGGAGGAGGGTCAACACCTTTTGGGGGTGGCTAGCGCTGAAACACTGATTATGTACATGACTGCATTACGAGGAATCAATCAAAATGGAACACAGAGCCATCAGCTATCCCATCACTGGGACAGATGGGTTTAAATGTAGAGGTGTTCAATCACCTTCGGACAGCAGTTTGGAGTTTAGAACCTGACAAAGACCTCGAAGTCGTGGTGGTAAAAACAAAATGTATGGTAGTGTACAAAACGTTTTACCACAGAAAGAAACCAATGTTTCAAACAATGATACAGGGAGCCTCTCTTGCGATTGACAGCAGCCTGTGGGATATGGTCATCCTCCTACAGTATCGGCGTTGACACTTTGCACTGGAATGTGCAAGCAACTTCTATCACTGGCTGCGTGCTCCAATGGATCAGTAACAGTATATTTAATAGGATCGCCAAATGCGCTCGATGCCGGCATGCAGACGATATTTGTTTTCGATATATGAGAAGAGAGAGATGTGGTAAAAATCTTGTTGAGTTCTCTATCGGATGAAGTTAGCAGAACTTTTATAGTCTGTAGTTTTTTCCTGTTGGATGGTGCAGAATAACGATGATAGAATGTTGGGCTGATAAAGATGAATGGACCCTGAGGCCCGCGGATCTGCTTTGGACTGCAGTAACTGTATGATATTGAGTCTTACTAATTTTCACTGTAAGTAATTGTTTGTACTGTCTTTATACAACCTTGTGTTGCAGGAGAGGGTTTCCTTTGGCGCTGACTTTACACATCATACACTGTTGGTCATTCCATTAGAACTACTGATGGCCTTGGGAGAGCCAGTCCTGACGAAACTCTACAATCTGGTGACCAAGATGTATGAGACAGGCGAAATACCTTCAGACTTCAAGAAGAATATAATAATTCCAATCCCAAAGAAAGCAGGTGTTGACAGATGTGAAAATTCACGAACAATCAGTTTAATAAGCCACAGCTGAAAAATACTAAAGCGAATTCTTTACAGACGAATGGAAAAACTAGTAGAAGCCGACCTCGGGGAAGATCAGTTTGGATTCCGTAGAAATATTGGAACACGTGAGGCAATACTGACCCTACGACTTATCTTAGAAGAAAGATTAAGGAAAGGCAAACCTACGTTTCTAGCATTTGTAGACTCAGAGAAAGCGTTTGACAATGTTGACTGGAATACTCTCTTTCAAATTCTGAAGGTGGCAGCGGTAAAATACAGGGAGCGAAAGGCTATTTACAATTTGTACAGAAATCAGATGGCAGTTATAAGAGTCGAGGGGCATGAAAGGGAAGCAATGGTTGGGAAGGGAGTGAGACAGGGTTGTAGCCTATCCCCAATGTTATTTAATCTTTATATTGAGCAAGCAGTGAAAGAAACTAAAGAAAAATTCGGTGTAGGTATTAAAATCCATGGAGAAGTAATAAAAACTTTTAGGTTTGCCGATGACTTTGTAATTCTGTCAGACACATCAAAGGACTTGGAAGAGCAGTTCAACGGAATGGACAGTGTCTTGAAAGGAGGATATAAGATGAACATCAACAAAAGCAAAACGAGGATAATGGAATGTAGTCGAATTAAGTCGGGCGATGCTGAGGGAATTAGATTAGGAAATGAGACACTTAAAGTAGTAAAGGAGTTTCGCTATTTGGGGAGCAAAATAACTGATGATGGTCGAAGTAGAGAGGATATAAAATGTAGACTGGCAATGGCAAGGAAAGCGTTTCTGAAGAAGAGAAATTTGTTAACATCGAGTATAGATTTAAGCGTCAGGAAGTCATTTCTGAAAGTATTTGTATGGAGTGTAGCCATGTATGGAAGTGAAACATGGACGATAACTAGTTTGGACAAGAAGAGAATAGAAGCTTTCGAAATGTGGTGCTACAGAAGAATGCTGAAGATTAGATGGGTACATCACATAACTAATGAGGAGGTATTGAATAGGATTGGGGAGAAGAGAAGTTTGTGGCACAAATTGACAAGAAGAAGGGATCGGTTGGTAGGACATGTCCTGAGGCATCAAGGGATCACCAAATTAGTATTGGAGGGCAGTGTGGAGGGTAAAAATCGTAGAGGGAGACCAAGAGATGAATACACTAAGCAGATTAAAAAGGATGTAGGTTGCAGTAGGTACTGGGAGATGAAGAAGCTTGCACAGGACAGAGTAGCATGGAGAGCTGCATCAAACCAGTCTCAGGACTGACGACCACAACAACAACAACACTGTTGGTGGAGCTATGACAACATGTTCCCGTTTCCATCGAATGGTCAAAAATGGTCCTGTTGCACTAACTCAGTTTATCCTGTTTCTATTCAGGCTGCAGAATAGCTCTCTCCGACTTCTGCTCAGTTCCGACTTAAACTGGAACAATCACATGCACAAAGCTGCAGGGCGGCAGTGCAGAGTCTGAGGAGTAGATGCGAGATGCATAGGGACTATCTAAAATGTTACTGTAGCAGTAAGGTGACTCATTTCGAGATATGAGTGTGCCAGAAATATGATTCACTAGTGGCAGTAACCATTAAAAGACTTCTCCATAGGATCCAATGCACGCATGTGATTGAATGGAGAAACTTGATTCCAAATCACAGACAGCATTTCTACCGGAAAGCGTAGCACCAGAGATCTGAAAACCTAGCGTACATTTCCTACGATCTCAATCAACACACCATCTACTGTTTGTGATCCTTCTCAATGACTCATTGCCTATAACCCAGTGAATATATGTTGCAGAACATCTGACAAGGCGTCGAGACAGATTATGAGACATGTCCACCCATTGCTGATTTTCGTTCACTATTGTTTAGTATCACCAGCAATCAGTTATTGACGAAGTACTATACTTAGTAGCAGGGGATGCATGATATTTTCATCTTGAGCATTAGGCTTGTTAAGTATGTGTGTGTTTTCTGACATGTGCAAAGAAAATGACTATGTCTGGTAGTAAGGAAGTTAGGAAGGTACAGATATGATTGCGATGGCAAAGGGAATGGAAGATTTTTTTTTGCTTGGAAAAGTATGTCAAGTCATAAGAATGGCACAGATATTGCTAGTGCCAGAGACACAACTGTCAGCAGGGGGTATTTCCAAAACTTCACTCATTGTCAAACGTCATACAATTGAAGACACAATCATAATATTTAATTGTAAGTGTAGCGATCAAATATATATGTAGCTGGTTTCCTAGGACGATTTTGTCTGGGGGTGCGTGGCGCATGGCGGTGGTGGCCTGTGGTGGGAATGATCACGTTGCCAGCTAATGGCAGGAGCTGTCGGAATGGGAAGGCCTGTTGTGGTGCAGGAATGTAGCTGACCCAACTGTGTCGTCCTCTAGACGGCTGAAAACAGCGAACTAACACTAAGTATGTGTTGGACAGCCTTCCTGATCACGTGTGTTTCCCGTGGAAATTGAGAAGATTCAATGTGGGTGTGTCTTTGAGCTGCACCATTATTCCCTGCCATGTAAATTGTCCGGCTGACTGCTTCTGCACATTTCCTATCTTTATTTAGTTGAGAGGACATCGATTGTGGTGTGTGTAGTGTGAATCTAGCAGGTGAAAGACGGGTGGAAGACACGTTTGCTGGTTCATTAGATATGAGAAACACCTTTGTTGACTTTGTAAATTCTAAGGATGATATGGAATCTGGTATATCACTGACATCGGTATTCGTGAATGGAAATATCAGTTAACTCAATTTTTTCGAGTTTTCACGTAAAGGTCTTTGCGAGTGAGATAAGTTTCTAGTTGTTCAGTGGTGTACCTCGCTATAGTTTTGGGTTTCTAGAGAAATAATTTTCAGTCTATATCTTCGGAATTATACTGTGCAGGCGATATTTCTATGGCAGCGATATTGCTATGTGCTTGATATCGAGAAGTATCGTGAAAATGGTATGATATTCTGATAAACCAAGTGAAAATACATTTGTTCTTGTAAAGTCTGGAGATGGGTGTAGAAAGCAAGCAAGCAAGCAGGTCATGGCCAGAAACAGTAACGCCTTTGTGACGAGGGGATCCGACCCAGCCTTTGTAGAACAGTTCGGAGAGTGACCTCGGTCTGCTGAGAGTGCTCTGGTCGCACGTTGGCCACTGTGTGTGCGGGGGCAGATGACTTGTGACTGTCGGCTGCGGTGGATGACCTACCGAGTGTTTTTACATGCAATGAGTTTTTGTGCACTGCATTATTTCGGCTGTTTAAGCGTTGTGAGCGTGTTTGCAGAGTGTTATACATGCATTATTTCGCCAATTAGTGAGTGGTGAATGTCTCTGTTGCATTACTTTGTGAACATGTCTGTGGCCTGTGCAATGCCAAATTTCGACAGTTTACATTTAGTAGGTTTTTTGTGGAGCGTTATACATGCATCATTTTGACATTTTACGAGTTGTTTTCGTATCTGCACATCAGTGTACTGCATTATTTCGATGATTTACGAATAGTTTGCAGGTCTGTAGGCTATGTAGTGTTTTGTAGGTTAGGGGAGGTAGTCCAATTGACCTTTTTCCCGCCAAAATTTGAACTTGCCGCCGTTTTCTTGAGGAGGGGATGTGGGGGTGTTAGGTTAGTGGAGGTAGCCCAATCGACCTATTTACCCGCCAGAATTTGCACTTGCAACCATGACGTCATTGCAACGTTACCACATCTATCGGCGCCATATTGGATCCGCCATCTTGAAAAATTTGGCAACAATGCAGAGTTGGGTGATGACAGCTTTATCTTACTTCTTATAACCACCTGTGGCGAGCCTAATCCCCTCATGGTGGATAGCGTCAATAACACAAAATTGTTAAGGCGTTCATGGTTACTTGTTGACAAACTGCCTATTGGCTTCTGTCTCGGTTTCTTCGGCCGACGTTCTTCTGATGATTTTACTGACGTTTTGCCAGCACGAGTGGCTGGCATTGTCAAAGCTTCACCCTCCATGGTGAGCTGGAGCCGAGCTCGCGGCCACAGTCCATATGTACCTGTCCTGCCAACGTCCGAGGGCTTCTCTGCAGTCATTTCCAGTGCGGTTCTCCTCTTGCTACCTGCGACAGTCGTTTGCTGCAGCATGGGAAGCCAGGATGCGTTTACCTTACGGCTTTCTTCTTTCTTGTTGAAGCTATTCCCATGTTTTTGTATTTCTATAGTTTCTCTGGACAAGCGGGTGTGATAGTGCTTCTCTACAGCCAGAACGTCCATGTCAGCGAATTTTATTACGTGGTCGGTCTCATTCAGTGCATGCTCTGCCACGGCTTATTTCTCCACCTGCCTCAACCTGCAATGTCGCTTATGTTCTTTAATCCTGGTGTTGATTGATCGTTCAGTCATTCTGACATAAACTTTCCGGCATGTGCCTGGTATGCGGTATATTCCCGATATTGAAAGTGGGTCCCTTTTCTCCTTTGCCGATATAAGACACTCTTTGATCTTCCTTATCGGTTTGAAAAGCGTCCATACGCCGTGTTTGCGCGATTCACGGCCGATTCTGTCCGTCACTCTGGGAATGTATGGCAGAAAGGCCGTACTCGACGTTTCTTTTTCTGATTTATTACTTCTCCGAGTGTTTGGCTGTATTACACTTCTGACATAATATGTGGAGTACCCACTGCTCCTCAGAACACTTTCCAGGTGTTTCATTTCGCGTCTGAGGTGCTGCGGCTCACATGTTCGTCCTGCTTGCATTACGAGCGTATTAATCATGCCTCTTTTCTGGCTCAGGTGGTGGTTTGGTAGTTTGTACACAAACTGAATAAGGTGTTTCCGTGTCAGGAAATGAGGATGGCAATTACTGCAAGCGGACATTTCAGCAAAGTGAACCGGAAAGCATTCGGCAAGTAACACAGGATCAGTCCAGATATTACCATTGACAAGGATGTGCCAGAAACCGCCGTGGGTGGTGGATGGCCGCAGATGCGGCGGAGTTTATTCAATACGTGGGATGATGGGGTGTGGGATCGCATTGTTGAGACGTATGGCTCCCAACACTCGCGCAGTGGTTAGACACTGGACTCGCATTCGGGAGGACGACGGTTCAATCCCGCGTCCGGCCATCCTGATTTAGGTTTTCCGTGATTTCCCTAAATCGCTCCAGGCAAATGCCGGGATGGTTCCTTTCAAAGGGCACGGCCGACTTCCTTCCCCGTCCTTCCCCAATCCGATGAGACCGATGACCTCGCTGTCTGGTCTCCTTACCCACAACAACCAACCAACCAACCCAACACTCCTGCTTCCTTTTCTTTATTAAAAACTGCGCTTTCGCCTGGGGTCTCTTGAATCGTATTAAATAATCCATTGGAGGATGGCATCTGTGCTGTTGAAGCGTCCTGCAGCCTTCCCTGATAACTTTGACTATAACTTCAGACGACCATGGCACCAGCGACCGTCAGGATGAGTCGGAGGAGTAGGGTATCATTGCTGCTGCAGCATGAGTAATAGTATCGATAGTATCCTGTAGCAATTTGTCGACATCTGTCACACACGACTGCCAGCAAAAGTGTCTGTAGAGGAGAAGACCTGCCAATCAGCTTTCCGAAGTGACCAATATGAAGCATGTTCTAGGTGTCTGTGATTGGAGACGCAGACAATGATACGAAAATGTTCGCTGACACAAAGATCGCCATAGACGCGCCACTCAATCAGGGGTAACATACTCGGGCTGCAAACAGCGAGATCAATAGCTGAAAACGTTCCATGGCCAAACTGAAACGATTTGTAGCTCCAGTGTAGGCAGACCTCCAGTTCTGGAAGGAGGTGTTCTAGAACACAGCATCTGTGAGACAGCATCGCCACCCCACAGAGAATTGCCGGCATTTAAGTCCCCCCGATAAGAGGAAGGGGGCAGGAAGCTGTGCCACTAACTCCAACAGCTCTTGATAATGCAAATGTCCGTCTGGTGGTACATAAACATTACATATTTTCACCAGAACTGACAGACGCCTACGACCACGGCCTCTAGTGCAGTGGTAAGGAGCACCTCTTATCAGAAAATATGAGGATACATTCCCCACCGAATGCTCTCTCGACATTAACGCGACTGGTACAGTAGGGTTTGTAGTTTTTCAGAGCGGGGAGACGTGTTGCTGTAAACTGTGTTTCCTGAAATTCTATGCCAATTATGGAGTAAGTAGCCATAAAATGATGGAGTTCGGTCAAATGGCGATAGCAGCCCTTGCAGTTCCATGGAAGGAGCGTTGGTGTCAGGTAAGAAAAGCAGCGAACGTAAAAGATTACTTCGCTACCTGGTCGTGGGCCACCTGATAGCGTGACCCATCGTTTGTGTGTATAGGCATGACCATGGCAGGGCTGGGGAGTGGAACATATAGAGCCTTAGAAAGTAGCCAATCTTTCTGGTTATTCTTCCTGTGAAGATTTCCCCATCTTATCCTCCGGGAGCAAAGAGGAACATATTTTTCTTTGGCCCATAGCCTGTGTCTCTCGGCCCTTGTCTTGAGAGGTGGACGCCTTGACGGGTATCCTCGTCCGTGACAATGCCAGAGGAAGGGTAGGTATCTCTGGCCAATGCCATGGGAACCCCTGGTGTTATTGATGTAGGGGATGAGGGAGCTGACGTTCCCTCCCCCAATTCTAGGACAATCCTTATCATCGCGTGACACGACAGTCGCAAAATTGGAGACAATATTAGTTGGATGAAATCTTTCAAACTTCTTCCTAGCATCTTGATAAGATAGGTGGTCAATCATTTTATATCCTTGAATTTTCTAGATAGCCTCATTAGAACAGAGGGAGAACATGTGTCCCAACCTTTGGCATTTAAAACATCTCCTTGGATCCCTTCTGGGTGCAGCAAACAAAATGGACTCCACATCGCGCCACATTAGTACAGAGCTCTTCAACAGTTTGCAGTGTAAGGTCCTAGTAGAAGATAAACCCGTAAATTCTATTGAGCTTGTTATGAGGAGACATGGTGACTGGTATATCTCCTAACTTCACACAGGCTTGAAATGCCCATGATTGGTTGTCGTGTGATGTTTTTATCAGCAGAGATCTATTTCTCATCTTCTCTATTGCTGCAGACTCCCCCAACTCATTTTCCATGTTTTCAACGAAAAACATTGGCTTCATTGTAGCGAAAGAGCCGCCGTCAGTGAGGGAACAAACCAAGAACTCGACAAACTATCCACTTCCATTTCTCCTTGCTTCTCTCTCGTCTTGAGGCACGGTAAATGTCAAGAATGCCGTAAGATTGCAAACTTCTGCATTGAAATCACTGTTCCTGACTGTTGAGCCGGCTATGTTGGTAAGGCCGCCATTAAGTTTGATCCGTTTCATTGTGGATCATTTTCCCCGATGTCACTTTGATTGGAGGCTCTCCCCTTGAGCGCCACACCACCAAGGCAAAGGACACCTGGTACAGTACGAGGTGCATTCAAGTTCTAAGGCCTCCGATTTTTTTCTAATTGACTACTCACCTGAAATCGATGAAACTGGCGTTACTTCTCGACGTAATCGCCCTGCAGACGTACACATTTTTCACAACGCTGACGCCATGATTCCATGGCAGCGGCGAAGGCTTCTTTAGGAGTCTGTTTTGACCACTTGAAAATCGCTGAGGCAATAGCAGCACGGCTGGTGAATTTGCGGCCACGGAGAGTGTCTTTCATTGTTGGAAAAAGCCAAAAGTCACTAGGAGACAGGTCAGGTGAGTAGGGAGCATGAGGAATCACTTCAAAGTTGTTATCGCGAAGAAACTGTTGCGTAACGTTAGCTCGATGTGCGGGTGCATTGTCTTGGTGAAACAGCACACGCGCAGCCCTTCCCGGACGTTTCTGTTGCAGTGCAGGAAGGAATTTGTTCTTCAAAACATTTTCGTAGGATGCACCTGTTACCGTAGTGCCCTTTGGAACGCAATGGGTAAGGATTATGCCCTCGCTGTCCCAGAACATGGACACCATCATTTTTTCAGCACTGGCGGTTACCCGAAATTTTTTTGGTGGCGGGAATCTGTGTGCTTCGATTGAGCTGACTGACGCTTTGTTTCTGGATTGAAAAATGGCATCCACGTCTCATCCATTGTCACAACCGACGAAAAGAAAGTCCCATTAATGCTGTCGTTGCGCGTCAACATTGCTTAGCAACATGCCACACGGGCAGCCGTGTGGTCGTCCGTCAGCATTCGTGGCACCCACCTGGATAACACTTTTCGCATTTTCAGGTCGTCATGCAGGATTGTGTGCACAGAACCCACAGAAATGCCAACTCTGGAGGCAATCTGTTCGACAGTCATTCGGTGATCCCCCAAAACAATTCTCTCCACTTTCTCGATCATGTCGTCAGACCGGCTTGTGCGAGCCCAAGGTTGTTTCTGTTTGTTGTCACACGATGTTCTGCCTTCATTAAACTGTCGCACCTACGAACTCACTTTCGACACATCCATAAATCCATCACCACATGTCTCCTTCAACTGTCGATGAATTTCAATTGGTTTTACACCACGCAAATTCAGAAAACGAATGACTGCACGCTGTTCAAGTAAGGAAAATGTCGCCATTTTAAGTATTTAAAACAGTTCTCATTCTCGCCGCTGGCGGTAAAATTCCATCTGCCGTACGGTGCTTCCATCTCTGGGACGTATTAACAATGAACGCGGCCTCATTTTAAAACAATGCGCATGTTTCTATCTCTTTCCAGTCCGTAGAAAAAAAATTGGAGGACTTAGAACTTGACTGTACCTCATAGTTGTTGCTCAGAGTCCCAGTACATCAAAGTGGACAGGCACCTACTCCTTGGCTGACATGGGGAGGTTACAACTCAGGTATCGGCAGTGCGATCCGTGCGTTGTCAGGGGGCTACCATTGAGTGGGTACATGACAACTCCACCACGATGGACTGGCCACAGCATTGGTTTCCGGTGCAGAGGTAGATTCACTTAATTGGTAGGAGCAAAAGGTAGCAGTGCAGAGTTAATGCACCACAGTAAGGCGTCTTTCCCCAAACTGCCTGCACTTTGGTAAAATTTGGAAAGTGGAGGTCAGACCCAAAAAGGCGACTAGAACTTAAGTAATCAAAACTGATGAGGCAAAAATCGTTAAAAAAGTGAAAACAGCGAAAGCCTTCAGAAGTTCGAAGAACAGTTACTTGAGCAAAGTAAAAACCTTGATCCAAAAAAAAAGAGACTCCTATTAATTGCCTCTTTCGACAGGCAAGGAAGGGCCGCTGGTCTATTCTAACCCCTTACACCGCAGGGGGAGTCTACAGACATGTTGAGGTCGAACTGACCATCACAAGAAGCAGCAAGGATCATCAATGAACAACACAGAATGGCATTTAGTGTCTCTGCCGATTCCAGGACAGCTCACTGCCTTGAAGGGGTGTGGGGAGTTTTCGCCCCTGGATCCGTGCTGACAACAAATACACGTTATTTACAGCTTATGTCTTTGATACATATTTCCAGATCACAAACGTTAGTAATAGGCGACAATGGTGCGAAAACTATTGAGTGTTAGCGAAATTTGCTACTTTGAACAACGGCAGCCGGGGCCTTAACGTGATGAACTAATTAGTTATCTGAAGTCAGTTTACGCGTCAAGTTCTGTGCTATCTGGTCGTTAATTCGTCCAAGTGTTTCATTGCGTCCTCCTGTCTGACATTAAGATGAGAAAAGCACATACTGAATATCATCGACTCCGGGAGAAATAGACGAAGGACTGTTTCTTTCCCATGTAAACCTTGGTTGCTATTCTGTGATTAGTCTCCCGCGGTTATCGCGATTATGCTGTAATCCGCTCTCTCCGCGAGTCGCAGCAGCAGCGTGTATCGATATTCACACCCTTGTACTATCTTTGGCCTCGCGCTAATAGTTTCCGGCTGTGCCGTGTGCGGGCAGTTCAGGCCCCCACAACGGCACGAGTTGTCGACTGTGAAGAGCGGACAAATTGAATAGCTGGGCGGCGGCCATTAGAGTGGTAAACTGACGCGCGGAGTTCGAATGTTTATACATCGCTTTTGGTTACAAAATGCCTTCCCTTGAGTTAGGTCACAAACATAATGCCTCATTTAAATACGTTACTACAATATACTTTTTAATTTATGAACAAACGGCAAATAGTCACTGTTTATGAATTTATCTTACGTACTACATGGAATCTGCCATAGGTAAAAGTTATGTATTACTGGACCCCTAGCATTTTTCGTAGTTCATTTACGATAGATGTACGCAAAATGCATTAAAATACTCGAAGATTTGCCCACTATATTAATAGATATTTTCTGCCTCTACCTTGCTTTAGATTTTATGACGAGAAGTGCGTTATATATGGCATACTGCTTTGGCAACTCACGACCAAATTATCAAGTTTCGACCTAACCTAGACCATGAAAGCACTACCGATCAGCTAACTTTCTTCAAAATGATCAGAACATATAAAATGGTATTCTGTCGGTCGGAAATCTTGCCTCCTGACAGCGTGTAACCATTTTTGTAACAGCAGTCATTTTGAGAAAGGAAACCTTCAAATAGATGCACAGACATTATGCTAATACCGTGTTACGAAAACCTTTATTAAGCAAGTGCACTGACGTACAAAACAACTTCAAATATTCACATACCTGTGAAATGTAATATTCGTTCCTTTCTCGAATTTATTTGTACAATTAATCGCTGCACAACTCTTCACCATTGTACTTCTTTTGATTGGAACGTACAGACAGTAGAATTACGGGTAACAAATACTGTGTGTACGCCCCAACAAATATACAACGTTGAATCAGGGTCTTCATAAACAACAGTACTACACAACACATCACTATAATGGCGTCCAGCCGAAGGTTCAAATTATCCCGCGACTGCAGCGCCATCAGTGAGTCTAGTTATTTTTTACAAGGTCTTTGGGGCAGTTGGTCGGTTGGCTTGGAGCAGCGGAGAAGTCTCCGTGGACGAGGTCTGTGGCTCACTGATCTTGGACACGAAAGTTGACCATTTACTTAATCTACCAGCCAGCCCCAACTGTTCACATTGCATCTTTTGAATTTCGTTGTGGGCTGTTGGGACATTCCCGCGAGCAACAACGTGTATTTTCAAGTTGGCGAAATTCCTGTAGAGTTTAACTTGATTATTTTTGAATTGAAGTGCACCAGCGGAACATTCTGCCTTGTGGCCGTTAACGCTCTAATTACATGCTCTGGCCGCTGACGTAAATTCAGGAAGTGTATTTTCCTCGTCGTGTTGTGGCTGTCCAGCACGGCATGTAGTTTGACAGCTGAATGTGTAATTCGTTGTTCCATTGAACTCCCTGTTGTGTGCTGGTCGGGTGGAGCCGAAATTATCGTGTCGCTTGGTCCGTTGACTGTCTGTCGGATGGGTTGCCGTCGGATTGAGAATTGTTGGGCCGACTGCCTGTCTCACCAAAGCGAGCGTTAGTGTTTGAATTCCAGGTCGACAGCTTGGAAACTTCAGAGCGCCGTTTGATGTGCTGCCTTTTCTTATTTGTCCTTGTTGTTTGTTTGTGTATGGCTTCTAGCCGATTTTAAATTAAAGTTGTTTTGTCCTTAAGGCGTGAGACTGTTTGGACCTTCAGCCTGATTTAAAGAAATTTTAGGATAAGCCCTTCTGCCTTTTAAAATTCAAATTCCTGTTTTGAGCCTTAAGTTATTGGCCTTCAGCTGATTTTAAGTTAAAATTGTTTTGCCCTTAGGGCGTGAGACTGTTTGGGCCTTCAGCCTAATTTAGAGAAATGTTTTAAGATAAGGCTTTCTGCCTTTTAAATTTAAATTCTTGTTTTTGCGTCTTAAGTGATTGGTCTTCAGCCGTTTTTAAATTAAAGTTCTATTGGCGTTGAGGCGTGAGATTGAATGGCGCAATTAGCCGGGAATTAAGTTCCAAAATTAATGTTTGGCTTGCTCTGTTTTTAATGTTTTCTTTACTCTTGTAATGTTTGTCAAATGAATAAAGTTGTATGTTCGAGTGTAACTGACAGCCATTCATTTTGGCCCCTTTTCACAAATTAAACTATGTGTCCTGTCCTGCGGGTATAGCAGGGGATCTCAGTACTTTTCTACAAAATACGCTGATCAACACAACTTCCAGGGAAGTTACAGAAAGACGAAGATAATATTTTAATTTCCAGTTTGAACGAGCAACAGAAAATGTTTGCCAAGCCGAGGCAACAGTGTGACAATTCTGTTAGAGCTAGTTTTATAATAAACAGAAAAATTTCGAAATCGTTAAAGATTTTTGCTGAAGGCGAACCCGTAATGGAGTGCCTCTTACACGAAGCAGAAGTGCCATGTCCTGGCAAAGAAAAAGATTTCGAAGGAGTAAGTCTATCAATAAGATAAGTTGTTCGACGAACCGGTACGACGTCATTAAAAACGTTTGTACGATCGTGCTGCTACATCAAAGCATTTTCTATTAGTTTGGATAAGAGCATTGATTTGTCAGATACAGGTCAGTTAGCAATTTTTGTCCATGGTGTAGATAAGGAGTCCAACGTATCGAAGGAATTATTAGTATTGCAGCCATTAAAAGGAACGTCTTCGTACACGACAGAGTGGTGGTTGCAGGAAAGCTGGACAGGAGCGGAAATGATTAGCGAAGAAGTTAGCACAACAAACAGATGATTTACTTAACTTTCATTTCTCCAAACGTCTGAAGACTCATTACAATTAATGTAGCAAGAAACAGAGTCCAGCTGTCACAATGTCAACCAGAATGAGACACACTGAACTAAAGTGTGAACTATTGGGTCAAAGCAGCTAAAAGGCGACATCTTCATAGGTTCACGTAGCGTAGAGGCTCCGAGTGCAAGGGAGCTGCCACTGCAGTGGCAGAAGCCGCTCATAGGCCAGAGCTGCAGAAGGCGTGGCTCAGTGGCCACGCGCTACTGGGCCCACCTGATCCTGCGCGACCGCTATCGGCGTCTAACGGAAACTTGCAATGTCATTGCTATGATGCCCTTGGGACGGTATCAATACGTGATACCACGACTACTGCTGAAGACATTTTTGAGGGGTGAAAAAAATCATCGAAACAGTCAATCTGCAGTAGAGACTGTTGTGTCCTGCCTACTTGTCGATATGGGGTGCCTGGGAAACCTGCTTTCTCGGATCGCTAGAAAAAAATTCAAGCGATTTTTGTTACATTAAGATAAATGGCAATAGTCAACTTCGGGAATTTACAATGGTGTCGCAAGCAAATGGCGACAGACAAATAAGAAGTCTCTTCAGTATACCCAATTCCAATACAGTGAAACAATACATTTCCTAACTCGGCTTGACTTCAACTGGGCTGCGGCCAGTTCTCTTTGCCTAGGTGGTGGTACTGTCTCTTTGTCGTCCTATAGAGGGATCGGTCAGGATACTATTGGCGGATATCGTCTCACAGCTCTCTCTACATCTACATACATACTCCGCAATCCACCATACGGTGCGTGGCGGTGGGTACCTCGTACATCAACTAGCATCTCTCCCTGTTCCACTCCCAAACAGAACAAGGGAAAAATGACTGCCTATATGCCTCTGTACGAGCCCTAATCTCTCTTATCTTATCTTTGTGGTCTTTCCGCGAAATATACGTTGGCGGCAGTAAAATTGTACTGTAGTCAGCCTCAAATGCTGGTTCTCTAAATTTCCTCAATAGCCTCAGTAGCAATTCACGAAAAGAAGGCCTCCTTTCCTCCAGAGACTCCCACCCGAGTTCCTGAAGCATTTCCGTAACACTCGCGTGATGATTAAACCTACCAGTAACAAATCTAGCAGCCCGCCTCTGAATTGCTTCTATGTCCTCCCTCAATCCGACCTGATAGGGATCCCAAACGCTCGAGCAGTACTCAAGAATAGGTCGTATTAGTGTTTTATAAGCGGTCTCCTTTACAGATGAACCACATCTTCGCAAAATTCTACCAGTGAACCGAAGACGACTATCCGCCTTCCCTACAACTGCCATTACATGCTTGTCCCACTTCATATCGCTCTGCAATGTTACGCCCAAATATTTAATCGACGTGACTGTGTCAAGTGCTACACTACTAATGGAGTATTCAAACATTACGGGATTCTTTTTCCTATTCATCTGCATTAATTTACATTTATCTATATTTAGAGTTAGCTGCCATTCTTTACACCAATCACAAATCCTGTCCAAGTCATCTTGTATCCTCCTACAGTCACTCAACGACGACACCTTCCCGTACACCACAGCATCATCAGCAAACAGCCGCACATTGCTATCCACCCTATCCAAAAGATCATTTATGTAGATAGAAAACAACAGCGGACCTACCACACTTCCCTGGGGCGCTGCAGATGATACCCTCACCTCCGATGAACAGTCACCATCGAGGACAACGTACTGAGTTCTATTACTTACTGTTCTAACGTTCTTGCCCATCTTGCCGGCACTTGACTTTACACCAGAACGTCCCTCCCGCCCCCCAAAGCAAAGGACTATCGTCATATAGGAACGACGGGGGAGGCAGGAGTATGGATGCTACACTGGAGCGGAAGCTGTGGCTGCAGGGGATGTCAGGCTTCTGGTCGTACCCCGCTATCCGGCCTTCGCTTTGGTGGAAACGTCCCCTGGAAAACAACAAGAACGGTATGCGTCCATCTCCTGAGGCCCACAACCAGATGTCGAAGGCGTCGGATGCTGCATTAATGATATAGGCCTTGTGACTAGATTTTTGTGAGTGGACAGAATTCTTAAGTTTGTTCCGATGCAAACTCACGGGTTGTACATGTCCTTTCTTGCCACAAGCGTAACACTGTGCTTGTTGGGATGGGCAGTCTCGGCGTTTGTGGTGTGAATAGCACTGCGGCCATGACTTAATTATGTTAGCCTGTTTAGAGAGCTGTTTACACGGCATGGAGAATTGTTTATGCAGCATGGCGTGCGCAAGCTGCCGCTGCCTAATGGACCGGTCGCAAGCAAAAGACGACTCGATGCGAAAATTGCAGCCTGCTCAAACTTATCGGCCGACATGGCAACTGAGTCATACTGATCTAGAATTTGCTCTATGTGCCGAAATGGATTGGACTATTTCAATATCTGTTCTCTAAGCGTGACATTAGTTACATTTTACACGATTGCATCACGCAACATAACATCTGAATATAGAGCACCACAAGCACATTTGAATTTGCATTTCCTCCTCCTACCCTGCAAATCTGTTAGCCACTCGTGATTAGTTTGCTCTGACCGTTTCTTCCAATTAAAGAATTGGTATCTAGCTGCTACCACATTCACTTATTGATCATAATAGTTAGCTAGCGAATCTACAACCTGACCATACGAAAGTTCACTCGGAGCGGCGTTAGGAATCAATTTTTGAATGAGTCTAAACACTGCACTTCCTACCGTGGACAATAGCTAGGGAAGTTCCACAGTACCTTGTAGGTTATGAGCAATTACGTTGGCTTCAAACTGTTCCAACCACTCGAGCCATTTCTCTCCTTGTTCACGAAACTGGCGAAAAGGCGGTACGGCAGACTCAACTCGTTGCAATTAGTTCTGATGGAGCACCTGTGATGGTCAGTTCAGAGAAAGTTTTTATAAAAGATATTAAATAAAAATCTGCTGAATTCAATATTGAGAAAACCAATTTAACAATTCTTCATCGCTTTATTCATGAAAAAAGTTCGTGAGCAGCCCACGAGTTTAAGTAAATTAGTGAAGCCCGCCCGGTTAGCCGTGCAGTCTAATGCACTGCTTTTCGGGCGGGTAGATGTGCTGGTCCCCGGCACGAATCCACCTGGCGGTTTAGTGTCGATTGCTGTGCAAACACTTTCCCACGTACGCGTACACCATAATTACTCTACCACGCAAACATTGGGGTTACACTCGTCTGGTGTGAGACGTTCCCGGGAGGTCACTGGGGGCCGAACCGCACAATAACCCTGGGTTCGCTGTGGGGTGGCAGTGGGGTCAGTGAACTGCTGTAGCCGGTTGCGGGGTTGTGTACCACTGAGGTCTACGGCGGGGACGAAGCCATTCCGTCGTTTCTGGATCCCCACTTCCATACAGAACAATACAATACAAGTTAGTGAACCAGGCTTGTGGATCACCATAGGTTGGCCACGCCTATTCTACAGCATTCGAGGTCCTGTTGCCCGCGATATGGTGTCAGCTGTAATCGAGGATGCCAACTCGAAATCTTAACCCAGCTTCCTATAATTGTTTCCCGACGGTTCGTGGAGACACTGTCTGTAACCTCTGCTCAGATTTCAGTTTTTGCCATCGAGCCGTTCGCTAGAGCCAGCCGAACAATCCTGCGATCTTCTCATGGTGTATTTTCTGGATGAAAGCATGTCTACCCTTCTTACCACGCTAGTATCCCTACTTCATGCCGGCCGCTGTGGCCGAGCTGTTCTAGGCGCTTCAGTCCGGAACTGCACTGCTGCTACGGTCGCAGGTTCGAACTCTGCCTCGGGCATGGATGTGTGTGATGTCTTTAGGTTAGTTAGGTTTAAATAGTTCAAGTCTAGGGGACTGATGACCTCAGATGTTAAGTCCCATAGTGCTCAGAGCCATTTGAACCATTTGAGCCCTACTTCATTTCGTAGCCACTCTTTCTGCAGTCATTGCACTACAGCCGAGTCCCTATAGACAATATGGAAGCGATGATATGGCTCTTTTGAAGTTTGCTGAAGTGCAGTATCTTATCCAAAGTATATAGACAACTATTACTGGACGTCACTATGAAGTGTGTCCACCCTTCGCCTTTATGACAGCTTGAGGTTAATACATGTAAGCATAGCCAGTAACGAAATATCGCTAGTGGTCTCAACTACTCCTGCAAAAACAAGAAAAAGTAGTTCCTACAGAACGTGAGAGATTGATCGCTGATACAAGCATATGGGAAGCTGAAGTATCAGCTCGAGGAGAATAAGCAGCAGCATAAGGAGAAGGGCACTGCAGGGATAAGATAATTATGTCAATTGTTTGTATAGTAACATTCAAAACAATTGCAATTTTGAAATTATAAGAATTTAAAAAACCTTTGGTTTAGAAAAATTTTATAGTTGTAGTCAAGCTGTATAGTTTTGAAGCTTTCAGGCAACTGAATAAATTGGTGTACATTCAGGTCTGTAATTTAAAAGAACATTATTTATGCATTATTAGTCTCGTAGTTATAAGGAAATCAAATCTACCAGTATTTTGCCATACAAGAAAGTTCGACCAATTACCAGTAAAAAAGAGCGTACAGACATTTTCAGTCAAAATTTAAAAAAAGGGGGTTAAGAAACGAATAAATTCTGATATTTAAAGAGCATTTTGTTTTTGAAATCAGTTAACAGAGAAAAATGTAAGCAATGACAAGCGACAGTGGAATATTAAATATTGTTGGCTGGCCTGTTGACGGCAGCGCCCAACATGTAGCTCAAGACAATGCGTTGGCAATTCACCTTCGGATCTCTCAAATCACGAAGACTATTTATTCCTCACAAACAGTGAACTTTACGACCTATGTTAGAGGCTATTGCTACTCCACTGTGTGCGTGAACACTCAGTGCCAGACTTTCGCCAATGTGGCGCCTAGCATGAGTTCCATTGTGAGTGACCAAATCATTTTTGGAGAAGAGCGGGACAAAATCAGCTGGTTCCTAATTTTACTCCGTTTTTTCTTAATTTTTACTTATTAATGTTTTCTTAATCTGATTTGTTAACCGACGAGAGCGTATTCACTATTAATAAAAAGGTTGAAAACAAATTTGCTCAGATGTATTTCCACAATATATGTTTAATTAACGATCTTTGATGCACAAAATAAAAATTTTATTACGATATTTCAAAATATTACAGCCATGGAAATTTTCATAAAGTAAAATTAGTATAAGCTGTAAATATTACCGAGCGCTCATAGATGGTGTTAATTTTCCATGGAGAAAAGACCATTTTTCACTGCTTCCATCCTTCTTGGTCATGTCTTTGTTCTTTGAGACATAGTGGTAAAATTCTACAAAGTAGATTTCGTGTTTGTACAGGTTCAGTAGTATTCCTTCAAGAAGGCCCACATCCATTCTGTTCCTTTCATCAGTCCATTTGATATTCAAGAATGAAAATACCTTTTCTACATTGGCTTTATGAGCTGGTACTGTAAACAAATAGATTGTAATTGACACTGTGTCAGAGTATTGCTGAAGTTGGTCACATCTATTAAAAAACTCACCCACGTCTCATGCATTGCAGTGGTGCTACGTTTGCATCATTTCACCAGTGGAGTTCTTCTTACACGAAATTTGTCAGTTTCCCGAACTGATCAAAGAGAATAGTCATCTATTTCAATTTTTTCCCCTTCAATTAAGAAGTTGTCTCTTCAACGCTTTCTCATTTTGGCACTCTGCCGCCACAGTACCGCTTAAAATAAATTACTGTTTTCGTGCATTAGACTGTGGAGTTTAGAGAAATAAGCTAAAATGTATTGCGTGACTGCAGCATGTTGGTTAAAGTGGGACAGCAACTCATTTTGGACTGTGATTCAAAAAATACAGCCAGAGTTGCAACTAAAGTCTGTTTAGTCGGTGACCAGTTTCGGGCTATGTCCATTCTCAAACCAACCTATGTACAAAAGTCAAAATTACAATATATCCAAACACATGTTTACATTAAATACGAGTGCAAAGCATAAATGGAGAGAGAGCATAACGCAACCGGTACATAACAACGTTTGCCAAGTTAAATGTCTGCCTCCAATAGTCGAAAATAAAGTGAGTACATACGTGTATGATCCCAACTAAAGTTCATTAACGAATGATACTGGTCAAGTTGACAACTTCTACGAAACCTAGGAGAGGTGGCGCCTTCTTCGGACCGTAATTCTTATTTCGGGGAAGGTTCTTTCCATAGCAAATCCCAATCTTGAAAAAAAGCAGTGTACAAATCGATTACATAACATACGTGAAATATACATATCTTTTGTAAGTGTGCTTACCAACACAAATAAAATACAATGTAATACTAAGGTCTAACTTAGAGATCCAAAGAGAGTAAAATTTACATGCTGTAAGGCATGAAAATATCAAAAAATCGTCCGGAACTACAACGTAACATTGTTACGTTGTAGCCTAAATAGCGTTGCCACTTTATAGCACAAACTGTGGTAAAGACGCCAAACACGAGCATAAACCGCAAACAAATGTTTAAAAAGTTTAAAAACATGTCATAAAAAGCTCATTTTTACATTTCTTGAAACGAAATTAGACCAGTCCACGTCGTGAACAAAGAGAGATGCAAGAGCAGGGGGAGGGGAGGGGGAATGGGGTGCGTAAGGGGAAGGGAGAGGGCGAAAAGAAAACGGTACGGAAAAGATGTGGATGAGATAGATGTGAGGAAAGGGTTCGAAAGGGGGGGACGTACATCGGTCCATTTTTATTTCAAAAAATGTAAAAATGATTAGGCCTGTGGATATCTTTTAATGGTGCTTTCTTAAACATTTGTTTGCAGTTTATGCTCATGTTTGGCGTCTTTGCCACAGTTGTGCTACAAAATGGCAACGCTATGTAGGCTACAATGGAGCAATGTTACGTTTTGGTTCTATGATGATTTATTGACGTCTTGCCCTCTCTGGATCTCTAAGTTACACCTTAGCATTGCATTATATTTCATTTAGATTAGATTAGATTTACTTTCATTCCAACTGATCCATAGTGAGGAGGTCCTCCAGAATGTAGAACATGTCAGAAAAACAATAATACATGACAAATATTTACAACTTAAACAAATAAGCAAATGTCCCTTCCACAGGTCCAAAGTGGAATGATCGTCATTTTTTTAATGAACACTATATGGAAGAATCATTTTACAAACACTCATTTACTAAGATCGCATTAATGCACTGAATTTAAAATTTAAAAAAAATTTTTTTTTGTTTATAAAGTAATAAACATATAATAGAACTACTACAATACTTATTTACAATGAACACATTACTGTACTGCACTGAAATGATGCTGAAGTTAGATTGTACACACACACACACACACACACACACACACACACACACACACACACACACACAGACTTATTTACAATGAACACATTACTGCACTGAAATGGTGCAGAAATTAGATTCAAAATTTGTGCAGATAGCCGGCCGTTGTGGCCGAGCGGTTCTAGGCGCTTCAGTCCGGAACCGCGCTGCTGCCACGGTCGCAGGTTCGAATCCTGCCTCGGGCATGGATGTGTGTGATGTCCTTAGGTTTGTTAGGTTTAAGTACTTCTAAGTTCTAGGGGACTGATGACCTCAGATGTTAAGTCCCATAGTGCTCAGAGCAATTTGAAATTTTGTGCAGATAAGCGCTCTTACAAAACATACTTGCCACATATCTTATGTAATCGTTTTGTAGACTGTTTGTTTTTAAGAGTCTGAATTGCTACGGAAATCTTTCCCGAAATAAAAGAATCACGGCCGGGTTCCTAACAGCTTGACCAGTATCATTCGTTAACGAACGTTAGTTGGTGCTATACACACATATACCCTCTTAATTTACTGCTATTTTGGTATTTACCGATTGAAATATGCGATCCATTTATGATCTGCACTCATATTTAAAACATGTTTGATTAAATCGCAATTTTGCCTTCTGTACCTAGGTTGCTTTGAGAATGGAGGTAGGCCGAAATCGGTCATCGACTAAACAAACGTCCATTTTAGTTGCAACTCCGGCTGTCTATTCAGCATCATCATAAAAAGTATTAATCTATCGTGTCGTGTTCATTTAGTTGATCGAAATGTCTAATAGCTAATAAAAAACTGAATCCATGACTATGAGAGCCCAGAAAGAATTTTTCGGGACACAGTATGTTATGTTAAGAAACCGGGACAATCCTTGCTGCTACACAAAATCAACAATAGTGAGCTGAGCTGTCATATCTGAAGACTCGCCTCTAACAATAAAAAAGTACACTGTCATGGTTGACACCATTTTATATTGCCCCCAAATGGATGCCTGAGAAAACAACCAATTGAATTAGCGAGCTATGAGGCAACATTACAGATCTGTTGGGTTGCTACCACCTGTCTGGGACCAACCACCGACTGTTCTTCTCACAAGTATCCTTGCACTTATGGAGTCCTCCTCCAATGAAACACGAGTGACTAAAATGATGACACTACAACAGGCGACTGGCGCTCACGTGACATCCTTCGCTCACTACTTTTGAGAGGCTTCATTGGATTTCATCGTCTTGTGTTGTTTTCACGTAATAACTTCCGTGTTATGACAGTATGTCTTACAAGGCGATGTCGCGTTGAAGACGTATCACAGACACGTCACTCTTGGTACAAAATGTCACAATTAAATGTTAAATGTCAGTTAACAGCACAACAGTGATAAAGGCCTTTAGGAGATCCTAATTTCGGTTGTAGTTCGATGTGTTTGCTGTGGCCTTGCAGTTAGACACATGCAGTTATGGAATTGAAGAAATTAGGATTGTGTCCTGTTACACGCAAACCTATTTCTTTTCACCATTGCATTTTTAACAGATTCTGGTTCGTTCTTATTCGCGTAGCAGAAGTGTATTCTGCAATATTCGATGTTATTTACATATAAGAGTGTGCTCTCTTACGAACGATTTTCTTCAATTTTGTGACTTCAGTCCGATTGAAAAAAACGGAAGATGAAATTCCTGCGACTGTAACGACTATCAGTGATTTGTCTGCTCAATTGTCACAAATATTTAGGCGTTTTTCCGAATGTCTTCCGATTTCCGAGGGTGTGCTTAGAGAGAAACCTCAGAGCACAGCATAAATGACTTTATATTCTTGCTTGTTACAACAAGTAGCTATGATCTAATCGTTAAGAACGCTTTTCTAACTTTGACGATCAAATGAGAGATCGCTCGATACGGCGAGTTAGGGACGTCACGTGACCCAAACGTCAGCTGAACTCCGGTTGTAGCTTCCTCATTTTAGTCAATCGTAAAGGAACATATCTATTGGTCATCGCTGTCTTGGTGTAAATAATTATTAAATCGGATGAGTAGCATCAAAATTAGAATAACGTGAAGTATTTCTATAGCCAACGAGAAATCTGTAGATATTGTTAAGTCCGCCGCCGCTTTTTTTGTCTGTATGTGAAGGCTAATGAAAGAAACTAATGTAGGGATTTTCTACATCTACATACATACTCCGCAATCTACCATACGGTGCGTGGCGGAGGGTACCTCGTACCACAACTAGCATCTTCTCTCCCTGTTCCACTCCCAAACAGAACGAGGGAAAAATGACTGCCTATATGCCTCTGTACGAGCCCTAATCTCTCTTATCTTATCTTTGTGGTCTTTCCGCAAAATATAAGTTGGCGGCAGTAAGATTGTACTGCAGTCAGCCTCAAATGCTGGTTCTCTAAATTTCCTCAGTAGCGATTCACGAAACGAACGCCTCCTTTCTTCTAGAGACTCCCACCCGAGTTCCTGAAGCATTTCCGTAACACTCGCGTGATGATCAAACCTACCAGTAACAAATCTAGCAGCCCGCCTCTGAATTGCTTCTATGTCCTCCCTCAATCCGACCTGATAGGGATCCCAAACGCTCGAGCAGTACTCAAGAATAGGTCGTATTAGTGTTTTATAAGCAGTCTGCTTTACAGATGAAACACATCTTCGCAAAATTGTACAAATGAACCGAAGATGACTATCCGCCTTCCCCACAACTGCCATTGCATGCTTGTCCCACTTCATATCGCTCTGCAATGTTACGCCCAAATATTTAATCGACGTGACTGTGTCAAGTGCTACACTACTAATGGAGTATTCAAACATTACGGGATTCTTTTTCCTATTCATCTGCATTAATTTACATTTATCTATATTTAGTGTTAGCTGCCATTCTTTACACCAATCACAAATCCTGTCCAAGTCATCTTGTATCCTCCTACAGCCACTCAACGATGACACCTTCCCGTTCACCACAGCATCATCAGCAAACAACCGCACATTGCTATCCACCCTATCCAAAAGATCATTTATGTAGATAGAAAACAACAGCGGACCTACCACACTTCCCTGGGGCACTCCAGATGATACCCTCACCTCCGATGAACACTCACCATCGAGGACAACGTACTGGGTTCTATTACTTAAGAAGTCTTCGAGCCTCTCACATACTTGGGAACGAATCCCATATGCTCGTACCTTAGTTAGGAGTCTGCAGTGGGGCACGGAGTCAAACGCTTTCCGGAAGTCAAGGAATATGGCATCCGTCTGATACCCTTCATCCACGGTTCGCAAAATATCATGTGAAAAAAGGGCGAGTTTTGTTTCGCAGGAGCGATGCTTTCTAAAGCCGTGCTGATGCATGGACAGCAACTTCTCTGTCTCAAGGAAATTCATTATATTCGAACTGAGAATATGTTCGAGAATCCTGCAACAAACCGATGTTAAGGATATTGGTCTGTAATTTTGAGGATCCGTATTTCTACCCCTCTTATATACACGCGTCACCTGCGCTTTTTTTGATACGGATTTCATGAATAAATAGAGCATTTCACGAGGAAGGTTTTGTACATAACTTATAATTGTAGCAATGCTGAGAATATAATACAAGTATCGTTATCTGGTCCATTGTTAATTGGCGGCTGGAATGACATCTCATGGCAATGAGAGGTATAGGGTTGTCAGCAGCAGAGGAGGCGATATCTAGCGGCAAAAGCAGTAAACTAAACAACCACCGCAACTCGAGAGAGCAGTGAAACTTGACCAGAACCTGTGTTTAGATCTCGGTTGTTGTTGTTTTCTTCAGTGCGCACGGGGACGCAGGAGTATCGTCATAGCTGGCGACAGACTGGTACCTCTACTTGCGTGTGGGGCAGGCACAGCCGCTGGGCGACTAGCCGCAAAGCGCACAGGTTTAAACGCACCTTAAAAATATCCTATCGACCGATCCCCTCCTTTAGTCACGTTGCGCTACGAGTGATCTTTCTTCAGTGCGACACATCACCTCATTTGTCATTCGATCTAACCATCTGGTCTTCAGCATTCCTATCTTGAAAAGCCTCCTGACGCATTTTTCCTTCTGAATGTGGACGGCGAAAACAGGAACTACTGTAGGGATTTTGACACGGTTTTCACTAATACCTTGACTAATTCGCTTAGGAAGGCTTATGTATCTAATTTACTAGTGAACCCAGCACTACTTTGCAATCGTTAAATGTGTAAGGGAAACTGGATACACATTCTAATCTCCTTCTTCGCACTCTCTGTCCGTGTCCTCGTAACCCCTGTCTCTAACCACTTCCTCCTGCACCTCCCCCCCCCCCCCTTACACACACACACACACACACACACACACACACACACACACACACAATGAAAGTATTTCGTATAGTTGTACTCTGCGAACGGGCAGGATAACAAAATTTCGAGCGATTCCGATTCCGTAGTAGTGTTCTAATTATAAGCCGAAAGGCCACAAATACAACTTTCAAGTTTTCTGCTAAATATGACTGCGGGGAAGAAAACAATGTATCACATTGTTGTCTATACGACTTTTGTTTAAAATCATATATAAGGAGGAAGAACGTATATGGTAGAAACATTTTGTGTGATGGTTTAAATACCCTGCTATGGCAGTTAAAACTCACTGCGAGAAAGAAAATTAACCTGCAGAGCATTTTCTTCCTCGCAGTCGGTTTTAACAAAAAATCTGTACGTTATTCTTTCATATTGACGAAGTCCGTCTGACGCTTAATTAGGTCTGTTCAAACAATTCCGGAAATTTGTACACAACATTTTTATACCCTTACCTTTTCCTTACTGTGCATGGTCTTCTTTGAAATACTCTCCTCCATAACTGATACACACACCACTACCAACACCGCTTCCATTTCCGGAAGCAGTCTTAGTACGCTTCTCGCTACATAGCGCGAAGCGCCGTCTGCGAATTTTCTTTTATCTCGTCTATCGTTGCAAATCTTCGTCCTTTCAGCGGGGGTTTTCAGCTTCGGAAATAAAAAAAAGGTCCGCAGGCGCCAGGTCTGGAGAGTACTGAGGATGAGCCACCGTAGTGACTTCGTTTCTTGTGCGACACTCACTCACCAGCAGGTTACAATGGTTCAAATGGCTCTGAGCACTATGGGACTTAACTTCTGAGGGCATCAGTCCTCTAGAACTTAGAACTACTCAAACCTAACTAACCTAAGGACATCACACACATCCATGCCCGAGGCAGGATTCGAACCTGCGACCGTAGCGGTCGCGCGGGTCCAGATGTAGCGCCTAGGACGGCTCGGCCACTCCGGCCGGCGCACCAACAGGGATGAATGTGAGAGTGCGTTATCGTGATGCAAGAGTCATGAATTGTCTCGCCACATTTCAGGCCGTTTCCTTCTCACATTTTCGCAGGCGTTGCAACACGTCCCGATAGTACCATAGATTAACAGTCTGTCCCTGTGACAAGAATTCATGATTAACTAATCCTTCAAAGTCAAAGAAAACTATCAGCACGGCTTTGGCATTTGGTGTGACCCGACAATCTGTTGTTGGTCTTGGAGAACCTTTCCCGACCCATTGTGAAGACAAACATCATAACCGTAGTCCCACGTCTCATCACCAGTTATGATTCTCTTAAGGAACAACTCGCGATCCAGAAGCTGTTCACAGACTGCGAAGCGAAGGTCTCTCTGGTCTTGACTCATGAGCCGAGGGACAACTTGGCGGCAGCACGATGCATTCCAAGACGTTGCGTCAGAATTTCATGCCATGATCCGACTGAAATGTTACATTCCTCTGCAGTCTCTCGGATAGCCTGTTTTCGACTGGCACGCACAATTTCGTTGACGTTCCTGATATGAGCGTCGTCGGTAGACGTCGAAGGGCGTCCTGAACGAGGGTCGTCTTTAACTTTCGTCCGGCCGTTTTTAAATCGTGAGAACCACTCCTAACACGGAGTACGGCTTACGCACTTATCACCGCAGGCTTCTAGCATCATTTAGTGTTTCTCTGTAACGGTTTTCTTGAGTTTCATGCAAAACTTAATGCAGATCCGTTGCTCTTCTAACTCTGCCATCTCGAAATTCGCAAACTGTGCAACGCAATGTTCTACTCAATACAGCACTGAACGATAGCTAACAGACACACAACAATGAAACTTCCGACAGTTACACATTAAACACAGGCGTGTGCAACGATGCCAAACGCATTTCGCTCCAACACACCATTGGCGCGAAATTACAAATGTTCCGGAATTTTTTGAACAGATGTATATTTTGAAATCTAAAATAAATCTGCCAATAACTTTTTGAGACATTTGGTAAATTTAAACAACGTCATGTCTTCATATAGTAGTAAATTACCACTACGCCACGCAAGTCGTACGACGTAGATACGTGTACTACCCCTGCGAAGACAGGACAGGGTAGCTTGCTCGGTATGGGACACGTAAAAGTGGCCCGGAGAACAAGAGTTTCGGGGCACAAAGAAACACAGCAAAGGAAAGGAAATACTGTGCTAAACTGACTGTAGTAGACGTTGAAAAAGACCACCATTCATCTCTTGGCACTCTTGGCCCTGGTCAGCAAGTTGATGAAGGCGGATCGAAGCCGGACTGCTGAAGCTGTTGCAATCTTATCCGACATGTTCTGCTCCAGTTCTTGAAGACCACGAGGACTGCTGCGATACAGCTTAGGCTTGACGGATCCCCACACAAAGTAACAGCACACTGACGGATCAGGTCACCTGTGTGGCCAGGCTGACCTCTGCTTACAACTGTGCTAGGCGTGGAGATTGTGTATAAATGTGCTCCAAGATTCGGCCGGCTGTATGGGCAGTTGCTCCATCCTGTCGGAAGTAACTGTAGCTCTTTTCCCCCTACCACAAACGGTTTCAAGATCGTATCATTCGTCCGAGCCACTTTTATTTGCCCCAACCTGTATTATCAAATTTCCGTCCCTCTCTGGTCTCGGTACACACATAATGAAATCAAGTAAGTATTCCTGCGCTTTGCCCGTACAATTACGTTAAAACCTCCACGCCTTTGGATGTCATATTACACTGTCTGCTGGTAAGGTTGCGTAAATATTACTAGCATAATTATCGTCATTTCGGATGGACCGCTGATTCTGTATCCTGCTTTCAGCTAATAAGGAGCCATTTCAGTTAGATAACTCTTCTGAACCTCAACCTAAGGCCTCAAAGAAATTTTAGTATTTCTTCAATGTCGCCAGTCCTTGGTAAGACAATGAGTAAACATACCACGATTATGATATGTTGTTTCCTTACTCAAAAAGGAATAATCCCTATTTAATCTTTCTCCCCCACGCGCATTCGGGAAAGTCAATGAAGCAAGAAAACTAGAACGACGGATGTACTACGTTCTTTCTTAAAAATGTATAGTCTTTATTCGAAGTTTTTAACTTTAAATACGTTTTAATAAACTGTATTCTGTCATTGCTTATATGATATTTTAATACACAAGGCAGATTTCTTTTGTAAGAAGGAAGGAAGATTAGGATTGGACGTCTCGTCAAAATAAGGTAATTACAGACGGAATACAAGCTGGACCTAGTATGTGGCAAAATATATGACAACGAGGACGACCATTATTACATGTACGAGAAATCTACGTCACTGTGGAGTCTCATCAATGTAAGCCAAAAGTCTGGTTGGTCAGCCAGTAAGTGACAAAAGAAGGTCCGATGAAGGCAAGAAGATTAAGTTCAAAGTCGTAATGCAGTAGACAGTGTTATACAATACTTGTCGTATCTTCGGTTTCTTCAAAAATGCATAATTTTACGGTAGAGGTACTGCCAACAGTAAGCACTATTCAACAACAGTTAACAGGTGTTAACTTTCTGGAACATGATAATATCCATCGTAACAGATGAGGACGTTGGAGAGGACAGATTTCATATCCTGCACGTTCCCAAGAACTTAGTTCTTCGTATTTCTATCTGCGGAACCATCTACAACAACTGATTTGTTCAAAAAGGACATTCCTGATGCAGAGACGCTTCATCAGTGTGCCATGGAAACCTGTAAAACCTTCCGACAGCATCGGGGTGTGATTCAATACGGTGACAGTACGTGGTACAATGTTTACAGCTAGCTAGAAAGCAAGCCAGCCAGCTAGCAGAGGACATTTTGAACATTTATTCTAAGTTTATGACGTTAAAAATTTATAAATCGATCTTGCATTACTAGCTTAACATGGGGAATTGCGGAAATTTGTTTACACTTTTCTCATGTTTAGGTATGAGGAGCTCGCCACCAAAGTTAGTATACTCTGAAATCAAGGGTGGCAACTGCCATCCGCCACCAAATCCTATAGACATTAGTGGTCACAGTTAAAGGCAATCAGAATTAATTTGGTTGCAGAGCAGAGCTCACTTACCACGTGATAGTTAAGAGCTGTGGCTCTGTACCTATTACCTATCCTGTGTCCCTGGCCGGTGTGGCCGAACGGTTCTAGGCGCTTCAGTGCGGAACCGCGCGACTGCTACGGCCGCAGGTTCGAATCCTGCCTCGGGCATGGATGTGTGTGATGTCCTTAGGTTAGTTAGGTTTAAGTAGTTCTAAGTTCTAGGGGACTGATGACCTCGGATGTTAAGTCCCATGGTGCTCAGAGCCATTTGAACCATTTAAATATAGTTTGATAATTGTTCATTTTAAATTAAATAGAGAACAGTATGAGAAACGTCAACAATAATTCAGAACAAGCAAAATATCTATTACTCGGCGAGGCTATTGCTGAAACAACCGGTTTTCAGTTATATCGTTTATTCAACGCCAGTTTAACCTGATTATTAAAACCGTTCAAAATAACCGGTTTATGAAATAACCACTTTCCTGTTTTGCATTTTTCAGTTGCAAGAGACATAAAATCAATGTATTAATTTAAATACAAAATAAAACTTAGTCAGTCCATAGTTCGCTGCTTTTGCTGAAAAGTGATAAGTAACTGAATACCTCACAAATCACCAATGTTCTGCTATAGAGTCTTTTTTTCTGAAAATATGCTCAAAATCATGTTGTAATCGAGGACCATGCCACTATTTGGATATTACGAATAGTCAGTGCTTAAAGGTGAAAACTGAGATTGAAAAACTTTGTTTTTCGAGTTAATTTGTCCGTTTTCAAGGACTACGAGCAGATAAAGTCGTATTATGTAGACATAAGCGGCAGGTCAGCTCCTTTTTTATGGTAAACTATGAATTGTTTCCCTCATGATTTCGCAAGTTGTTGTGGCTGCGTGCCCCCCCCCCCCTCCCCCCCCAAATCCAGCTTTGAAATCTTTTAAAGCAAATGAAGCACTGTACTTCATTGATACGGCACTTCATAAAATACTTGCAGACTAGGGATGGTATCATTCTGTAATACAACTGTGTCCGACAACGACTGTAAGAAATCACAATACATACCACATGGAGCAAGAGCAAATCTTACACACTGCATGTACACGCGTACCATCTAATATGGCGACATGGTGACAGGTGTATTATCATCTCAGGAACGCAGTACAAGTTCTTATGCCGTTTGTCTGTTGCGCGTTTCTGTCGACATTGTTATTAAAATAGCACACATCGCTTTTCCCATTTTGTATTATAACGCAATATTTCAAAGCAACGGAAACTTTATGAATATAAATTACTCGTTTATTGAAAAATACTTATTTAGAGACCAAAAGTTTTAGCACTGCCGCTGTGGCTAATTGTAATTTCGGTTTTTTATCCTGTTCTTAGTAATAAAATAATGCAACTAAGGCCAAACGAATTCTGCAAACCTCCGGTTATTCAGAACTAAAATACCGGTATCTGTTTGAACCGGTCGGTTTTTCCCATCCCTAAGGTGAAGTGGAAACCCCGCCACTGCAGGAACGAACTTGGTCCCGTAACTACGACATCCATTTCAAATGACTGACTGAGCTCGCATTCTGGTTACATCACATATCGAACATCGATGTGTTGTATCTTTCCGAAACTGCGGAGACGTCTACTTTTATCTGGCATATGAATATCACATTTTAGTTGAAAATGAGGTGACATAAGCGATAATATTTAAGAGAAAGCGTGCTTTTTCGAGCATTTGTTGGTGATTGTAAGTAGGAGAAAAACGTCCTTTGTGCAGTTTAGAGATACAATCTTTTTCTATTCGCAGGCGGATTTTCGTATGTTCTGGTTAGTCGTTTCATCGCTATAATGACAAACGCAAGACGCTGCGATTGAACTTACTATTGTAGCTACTGCGACGGAGAAGAGATGAATGTAAGGCTTGACATTCTGTTGGTTGCGTGGTATGTCATTACTTACGACAACTCACCGTTTTTGTCAGTTAAGAATTTGTAAAGCAATTGTGTTAGTAGCTGCAATGAATGCGAGGCTGCGGCAGTGCGTAGTTGACATACACCAGCGCGCTGCCATCCGTGTTCAGCAGTTGTTGCAAGAAGACCGAAACAAAACGAGCAATTCCGATTGAACGTTCCATATAAAAGCACCACTCATTAAATGAACAATAAAAGATACTGTACATTCTATCAGGAAATGAAAAATTGATTAGTTCAAATAAACTTTGCATTGAAGAATGATGAGTGTAATAATACCTACCTTAATTGTAGGTCACGCTGCTGCTATTGCAGTTTTCGTTGATCAGCAAGGGTACTGCTGCAATGTCAAGACAATAGACTCGTTGCGCGTATCTGTTTTCAAGTTTGTGCACGTGACTCGCTGAATTCTTGCACCCTTTTAGGAAACACTTTCGAGAATGGCGACACAGTAGTGTCATGCATTCGTCTCAGAATAATATACAACTTCTTTTTGTCCAGCAGAGCGTCAGCCGGCATTTTCCATGAACTCGTCTTTGTTCCCAATGTGCCACATTATAATTTTTTTTTCTAGACCCGAAAGGAGTTTGAATTCGTCCTTTCCAGCAATTCTACTCTTGAACACTTCTTCTGCGGTAATCGTATGCATTTTCTTCTGTATAAGGCGTTTTTATTCCCGTAATCCAACATTCTGGAATGATTTGTACCACAACATTATCAGCGTAATAAACAATCTATTCAGTATCGAGCATGTGTCATATTTCCTATAAGTACTCGTTTCTTTCTCCCATTCGGCTATTTTCCATTAGCACGTGTTTTTGTTGAACTTCTTGTGTCTGAATTCGGAGACTGATTTCCGAATAGCACGACAAAGGGTTGTTCCACTCATATCAGGAAAGTCTTCCTTTCAATCTTTTGCTACTGAAGGAAACTGCTTGTCCACATAGAAGTCGTGGACTTTCCTTTCTATGACTCCATGAGTAAACTCTTCCAACACAAACTTCTCTTTTTTGTGGCGGTACAAGACATGAAGTTTCTCTGTATTCTCCCAAAATTCGCTGCACCATTGCACTATACTTTCACTAATATCCACAAGTTCAGAAGTTTTCTTTACTGGCTATGATACGGAATTGCTCAAGCTCCGTTCTTTTTCGGCCTGGAAATATGGAGCCACACTGATCGCAGTGGACTTTCCAAACTCCGTAAGTAATTCACGGTTTCACTCAAGTACAAGCCAACTGATTATATCACCCAGATTGTCTGAGACTAATACAAAACAACGAATGACAGCACGATGTTTTCCTATCTGACGGGGAGTCCCAAAGTAAACTCTGAAACAATGATCACTGAAATGGAAACACTGTTCAGACGTCCGGCAACGTAGCATACGCGAGCACTCGTGGCATAAGCACGCGAAAGCAAGTAAATTAAACAAGTGATATTAGCACTTTATGTAGAGTTATGTGCGTGAAAATATTACAGCTGTAACACCAACAGCACTTTTCATCTTTTTCATACGCATCTGCATTAGGCGAATTGCGGCTATCTACATCCGCCATTATTAGAACAAAATGACTGATAGGAAACGAACGAAAATCCGCCTTTAAGCAGAAAATAGTAGTATCTTTAAATGATGGAAAGCAAATTTTTCTCCTAGTTATGGTCTGGTGTCTATGACTCCTCAGAGTCGATACTAGCCAAAAAATCCTCGAAAAAGCATGCTCTCTCTTAAATATATTGAAAAGGTGCCTGAATAAACAAGTAATGCCAAACATTAATGTGTGGTACCTTTCCGGAATCGTGGAGATGTTTACTTTCATTTGGTGTGTGAATATTATATCTTAATTGAAAAGGGGGGCAACATAGACGAATAAAAAGTAAAACGCGGTCGACAGCCCGGGGGTTGCATGCTAAAACGGCCAATAACTCAGGCAGCAAACCCAAGCTGGAACGTAAAGGGTTCAAAAATGGGCATTCCGTCAGGAAGTGGTGGCCAATTAAAACTGCAATGTGTACAAAGTGGTGGGGTAGCGCCACCTTACAAATTACAATGGCTAAAAAGGCAGAGCCCAACACGCAGCCGAGCTAAAATGACATTGTCCCGGCGGGAGGGCCGAGAGAGGGTCGTCCAAGCCGCTGGGAGAGGCTGAATAAGCGGGAGCTTATTCCCTTGAAGGGGGGACCATTTGCGATGCCAAAGGGACACCACCTCCTGACAGACGGCAACACAGAGATCGCCAGAGGGAATATAGAAACCAGCGGGCTGAGGTACGAGGACTGCAAGCCTTGGCAGCAGCGTCAGCAACCTCCTTTCCTGGCAGACCGACATGACCAGGAACCCACAGAAACATCACAGTGGCTCCACCAAGAGTGAGCAACTGATAGTTTTTCTGGACCCTTTGCACTAAGGGATGGGCGGTGAACAGCGCACATAGACTTAAAAGGGCGCTGAAGGATCTGAGCAGAGGACACAATTGAAAATTCTGTGTCACCAGATGGACGCTGTGGCCTGATGCAGGGCGAAGGGCTCGGCTGTAAATACTGAGCAGTGTTCCAGAAACAGATACCGAAAAACGCCGACGACAGTGACGGAGGCACACCCAACACCGCGGTCAGTCCGAGACCTGTCAGTGCACGGAAAGGTACTATCCTGAAGTTCCATGCGATGGTCCTGAAACTGAATGCGGTAGAGTGAGGCTGGAGTAGTATCCTTAGGAAGTGAATGAAGGCCAAGTTTAACACGGGCCACTTCACGAAGCCAAGGTGGTGAAGAGTTCACACCCACCGGGAAAATTGCAGGTAGCGTGAAGTTAAGCCACCGGAGCAAGTGCCGAAAGCAAATTCCAGGAGGTAACAGAGAAGTGAGACGCTCCCCATACTGGCGATCATCCAAACATCGAAGAAGGAGGCATGGGAAGGATGGCCAAACTGCAAGAATACCTGCTGAGGAGAAAGCCACGGCGGTGGGACAGTGGTATTTCGGCAGCTTCTGCATACTGACTCTCAACAGAACTAGCGTAAAAGGCACCAGTGGCGAAACGGATGCCACGATGGTGGATAGTGTTCAAAAATGGTTCAAATGGCTCTGAGCACTATGGGACTTAATTTCTAAGGTCATCAGTCCCCCAGAACTTAGAACTACTTAAACCTAACTAACCTAAGGACATCACACACATCCATGCCCGAGGCAGGATTCGAACCTGCGACCGTAGCGGTCGCGCGGTTTCAAACTGAAGCGCCTAGAACCGCTCGGCCACCCCGGCCGTCATGGATAGCGTTGAGAAGACGTTAGAGTGACGGACGTGCAGGCACATAAACAATGCACTCATAGTCTAGTTTCTAACGGACAAGGGACCGGTACAAACGGAGGAGGGTGGTTCGATCTGCATCCAACGAAGTACCATTGAGACACGTAGGTCATTGAGCATCCGTATACAGCGGGCTGGCGGATAAAACACATGGGAGGCCCAAGAGTTTCTTGTAGAGCATGAGCCCCAGGAATTTCATAGTTTCAACGAACGGAAGAGTAATAGGCCCAAGATGTAAAGATGGTGGGAGAAACGAATTGCACCGCCAGAAATTCATACAGACGGTTTTTTCAGTGAAAAATGAGACACTGTCGATGCTCCAGGAGTAAAGACGCTCAAGACATCGCTAAAGACGACACTCAATGAGACAGATCCGTGGAGAACTGCAATAGATTGCAAAATCGTCAACAAAAAGGGAGCCAAAGATGCCCGGCGGGAGACAGGCCATTTTTAAGGTTAATGGCGATGGCAAAGAGTACGGCGCTCAGGACGGAACCCTGAGACACACTGCTTTTTTATTTGAAAAAAAAAATTATTCCAAACACAATACAATAATAATCATACATCATAACCCACTACCTAAGCTAATTAGTGGGCCTTATAATGAATACACTCACAATTGCAGCTTCATACTTTCATAGATGGCTGTTACTATGGACAAGGTTAGTATGTTTACTATTCTAATCTACAAGTGCACAAAAGTTGTAATTCCTGCAGCATTACAGCTGTGCCAGAACATCTTAAAAAAATTCTGTTACTGGCCTGCCCACCGAGCTAATCCCAATGGGCGTGCCTCTGGCGCTGGGCTGGCCCAAATTGCTTGAACTCGCAGCAGTACCTGTCGTGTTAGTGATTACTAATTGGTGTCTACATTCTATTCTAAAAGCTACTAGCACCTAGTAACTACTATATAAATGCTTTTTGTCAGATAGATGTTGAACACCTGCCTCCCTGCTACGATCGCAGGTTCGAATCCTGCCTCGGGCATAGATGTGTGTGATGTCCTTAGGTTAGTTAGGTTTAAGTAGTTCTAAGTTCTCTGGGACTGATGACCACAGATGTTAAGTCCCATGGTGCTCAGAGCCATTTGAACCATTTGAACCTGCCTCCCTGGCACACCGGTTTCCTGGATAAAGGTGTCCGACAAGGCAGATCCCATACACACCTTGAAAACCTGGTCTTTTAAAAATTCCTGGGGCGGGTGGCCACACCGGCCCCACGTGTAGAGAGTATGAAGGATACCATCCTCCATCAGGTGTCGTAGGCCTTCTCCAGATCGGAAAACACCGCCGCAGTCTGAGATTTCCGCAGAAAACCATTAATGACATGGGTGGACAAAGTAACGAGATGGTCAACTGCAGAACGGCACGCTCGAAATCCACACTGTGCAGCCATGAGTAAATTAGGAGACTCGAGCCGCCATACCAGCCGGGCACGAATCATACGTCCTATAGCCTTGCAAACACAGCCGATGAGAGAGATGAGAGAGATGTGGTGGTAGCTAGAAGGAACGTTTTTGTGCTTACATTTTTTAGGTATGGGTATGACGGTGGAGTCCTTTGCTCAGATGAGTTTGTACGCTTTTTTTTTAAAAAAAAAAAAAAAAATCAGTCTACTGACTGGTTTGATGCGGCCCGCCACGAATTCCTTTCCTGTGCTAACCTCTTCATCTCAGAGTAGCACTTGCAACCTACGTCCTCTATTATTTGCATGACGTATTCCACTCTCTGTCTTCCTCTACAGTTTTTACCCTCTACAGCTCCCTCTAGTACCATGGAAGTCATTCCCTCAAGTCTTAGCAGATGTCCTATCATCCTGTCCCTTCTCGTTATCAGTGTTTTCCACATATTCCTTTCCTCTCCGATTCTGCGTAGAACCTCCTCATTCCTTACCTTATCAGTCCACCTAATTTTCGACATTCGTCTATAGCACCACATCTCAAATGCTTCGATTCTCTTCTGTTCCGGTTTTCCCACAGTCCATGTTTCACTACGATACAATGCTGTACTCCACACGTACATCCTCAGAAATTTCTTCCTCAAATTAAGGCCGGTATTTGATATTAGTAGACTTCTCTTGGCCAGAAATGCCTTTTTTTTGCCATAGCGAGTCTGCTTTTGATGTCCTCCTTGCTCCGTCCGTCATTGGTTATTTTACTGCCTAAGTAGCAGAATTCCTTAACTTCATTGACTTTGTGACCATCAATCCTGATGCTAAGTTTCTCGCTGTTCTCATTTCTACTACTTCTCATTACCTTCGTCTTTCTCCGATTTTCTCTCAAACCATACTGTGTACTCATTAGACTGTTCATTCCGTTCAGCAGATCATTTAATTCTTCTTCACTTTCACTCAGGATAGCAATGTCATCAGCGAATCGTATCATTGATATCCTTTCACCTTGTATTTTAATTCCACTCCTGAACCTTTCTTTTATTTCCATTATTGCTTCCTCGATGTACAGATTGAAGAGTAGGGGCGACAGGCTACAGCTTTGTCTTACACCCTTCTTAATACGAGCACTTCGTTCTTGATCGTCCACTCTTATTATTCCCTCTTGGTTGTTGTACATATTGTACATGACCCGTCTCTCCCTATAGCTTACCCCTACTTTTTTCAGAATCTCGAACAGCTTGCACCATTTTATATTGTCGAACGCTTTTTCCAGGTCGACAAATCCTATGAAAGTGTCTTGATTTTTCTTTAGCCTTGCTTCCATTATTAGCCGTAACGTCAGAATTGCTTCTCTCGTCCCTTTACTTTTCCTAAAGCCAAACTGATCGTCACCTAGCGCATTCTCAATTTTCTTTTCCATTCTTCTGTATAATATTCTTGTAAGCAGCATCGATGCGTGAGCTGTTAAGCTGATTGTACGATAATTCTCGCACTTGTCAGCTCTTGCCGTCTTTGGAATTGTGTGGATGATGCTTTTCCGAAAGTCAGATGGTATATCGCCAGACTCATATATTCTACACGCCAACGTGAATAGTCGTTTTGTTGCCACTTCCCCCAATGATTTTAGAAATTCTGGTGGAATGTTATCTATCCCTTCTGCCTTATTTGGCCGTAAGTCCTCCAAAGCTCTTTTAAATTCCGATTCTAATACTGGGTCCCCTATCACTTCTAAATCGACTCCTGTTTCTTCTTCTATCACATCAGACAAATCTTCACCCTCATAGAGGCTTTCAATGTATTCTTTCCACCTATCTGCTCTCTCCTCTGCATTTAACAGTGGAATTCCCGTTGCACTCTTAATGTTACCACCGTTGCTTTTAATGTCACCAAAGGTTGTTTTGACTTTCCTGTATGCTGAGTCTGTCCTTCCAACAATCATATCTTTTTCGATGTCTTCACATTTTTCCTGCAGACATTTCGTCTTAGCTTCCCTGCACTTCCTATTTATTTCATTCCTCAGCGACTTGTATTTCTGTATTCCTGATTTTCCCGGAACATGTTTGTACTTCCTCCTTTCATCAATCAACTGAACTATTTCTTCTGTTACCCATGGTTTCTTCGCAGCTACCTTCTTTGTACCTATGTTTTCCTTCCCAACTTCTGTGATAGCCCTTTTCAGAGATGTCCATTCCTCTTCAACTGTACTGCCTATTGCGCTATTCCTTATTGCTGTATCTATAGCGTTAGAGAACTTGAAACGTATCTCGTCATTCCTTAGTACTTCCGTATCCCACTTCTTTGCGTATTGATTCTTCCTGACTAATGTCTTGAACTTCAGCCTACTCTTCATCACTACTATATTGTGATCTGAGTCTATATCTGCTCCTGGGTACGCCCTACAATCCAGTATCTGATTTCGGAATCTCTGTCTGACCATGATGTAATCTAATTGAAATCTTCCCGTATCTCCCGGACTTTTCGAAGTATACCTTCTCCTCTTGTGATTCTTGAACAGGGTATTCGCTATTACTTGCTGAAACTTGTTACAGAACTCAATTAGTCTTTCTCCTCTTTCATTCCTTGTCCCAAGCCCATATTCTCCTGTAACCTTTTCTTCTACTCCTTCCCCTACAACTGCATTCCAGTCGCCCATGACTATTAGATTTTCGACCCCCTTTACATACTGCATTACTCTTTCAATATCCTCATACACTTTCTCTATCTGTTCATCTTCAGCTTGCGACGTCGGCATGTATACCTGAACTATCGTTGTCGGTGTTGGTCTGCTGTCGATTCTGATTAGAACAACCCGGTCACTGAACTGTTCACAGTAACACACCCTCTGCCCTACCTTCCTATTCATAACGAATCCTACACCTGGTATACCATTTTCTGCTGCTGTTGATATTACCCGATACTCATCTGACCAGAAATCCTTGCCTTCCTTCCACTTCACTTCACTGACCCCTACTATCTCTAGATTGAGCCTTTGCATTTCCCTTTTCAGATTTTCTAGTTTCCCTACCACGTTCAAGCTTCTGACATTCCACGCCCCGACTCGTAGAACGTTATGCTTTCGTTGATTATTCAATATTTTTCTCATGGTAACCTCCCCCTTGGCAGTCCCCTCCCGGAGATCCGAATGGGGGACTATTCCGGAATCTTTTGCCAATGGGGAGATCATCATGACACTTCTTCAATTACAGGCCACATGTCCTGTGGATACACGTTACGTGTCTTTAATGCAGTGGTTTCCATTGCCTTCTGCATCCTCATGTCGTTGATCATTGCTGATTCTTTCGCCTTTAGGGGCAATTTCCCACCCCTAGGACAAGAGAGTGCCCTGAACCTCTATCCGCTCCTCTGCCCTCTTTGACAAGGCCGTTGGCAGAATGAGGCTGACTTCTTATGCCGGAAGTCTTCGGCCGCCAATGCTGATTATTTATCAAAATTTAGGCAGTGGCGGGGATCGAACCCGGGACCGAAGACGTTTTTGATTATGAATCAAAGACGCTACCCCTTTTTTTTTTTTTTTTTTTTTTTTTTTTTTTTTTTTTTTTTTTTTTTAAATTCTCATTTTGTCCGCGTTTGTTCGTTGTATCTGATCGGGACGGACGTCGTAAGACATCCGATTAAGTTCTTTGATGATCGATTAAGTCATTTTTTTTATTACAGAGGGTACGTAACCCTCTGTCCGAACACGCTGAGCTACCGTGCCGGCTCCCCTAGGCCACGGGTACTGTGCAACTGTTAAAAGAACTAGTGAGTGAAATCCAGATAGCTTTTTTGCTATCCCCAAGAATTCGACGACACTACACGCATCTGTTTATGATGATGAATGCTGTTTGCCATTGTGAGATGATGGTTAAAAACGCGGAAAGCCTGTCTTTGTGCTCGAATTGCGTCGCGGCATGCCTCAGTCTGCCAAGGGACTCGGACATAGCGTGGTAAAGAGAGAGTGCGAGGAATGGGATGTTCTGCAGCAGTAAGGATAAAGTTTGTGAGATATTCCACCTGGTCATCACAGCTGGGGAAATCTTGTTCTTCGAAGGCCGCCGAGGAGGAGTAAAGCTGCCATTCAGCCTAAGTAAGCTGCTATTTGGGTGTGCAAGCAGGTGGGGTAGGAGTCAGCAAACGGATAGCACATGGGAAGTGGTCGCTCGAGTAGGTGTCGGAAAGAATGGAATCGACTGCTAATACTGTGAACGCCATCGAACTCAGTGATCAACTCCTTGAGAGATGGAGTTCTCGAGTATTTATAGGGACCTAACTTGAGGCTACGACGTGATACTCGATTCATGATGGCTGCACGTGTCCTCATTCTGCTACGTTCGCTTAACAGGCTCTTATCTGCTGTGTTCTCTGATAGCAATTCTTATGAAATAAGTACGACGTTCTGAGACTTGCCGCACTTGCGACATACCGCCCATTTCCTGACTCTGCCTCTGCTTCTGGCGTGACCACATTTTGCTTGTAGCATGGTGAATGAATTTTAATAAAGTTTCCGAATTTTTAAACCCTACTATTCCGTGCTGTAAAAAAGCCTTTTGATGTAACGCTACTCCAATGACTTGCGCATCAGTTTCGCTGCTTTTATATTCAAGAAGCTTTTCAGTCGGTCTCACAAGGCTGAATGAACCTCCTTCCCGACCTGTCCAAAAGATAAAAAATTTAAAGCTGTCGCCAGGAATCTCACTCGGGACCTCTGCGTTACTTGCCATAAACACTAACAACTGTACAAAGCGATCATTTTGCTTTTACAACTGTGATAGTAGCTTCTTGTGTTGCGACGTTAAAAGACTTGAAAGGCCGAGTGTCGCTCCAAAAAAATGTGTGATGACTACTGGAGGAGACACACTGCGATGGACGAGAATACTGCAAAAGTAATAAAATCAACAGCACAGATTCGAGCAGAGTCGCCATTATTATCCTCAGCTGAAACAGCATATGACGAATCAACAGTATCCGCTGTGGAGAATATCCGCGTCACTGGGGAAGGCGTTTTTATGGATACTGGCAGTTGAAGCATCAAGAGCAGGTGAAACGTAGGCGTCAACTCAGTCCACTCCGACCTGACCGCCGTGTCATCCTATACCAGCGGCGGCGTTGGATGCGGTATGGAGGGGCGTGGGGTCAGCACATTGCTCTCCCGGCAGATGCCAGTTTTCGTGATCTGGAGTCGCCACTACTCGGTCAAGTAGCTCCTCAGCTGATCTCCCAAGACTGAGTGCGCCCCGTTCCGTTCCTCCCACCACGGAAAACCCCCTGGCAGTATAGCGCAACCCGCGCACGATACGATGGCCGATGCGGAGTGACCAGTTTTCGTTTGAAGTGATGGACGAGTTCATTTGTTTGTCCGGAAGGGGAGGCCAGCAAGAGTGTTCCACCTCTCGGTCGGTCAGCGATGACAGAATCGAGGCCTACGCCCTGAAATCATTCTCAAACGATTTTACGGAAACTACACTTGGTCTTTGGTGTGACGTCACGTGTGCTGCACTGCTGTTGAAATTGCTCGTTAATATTTTATAAAATTTTAGACTTCATTTACTTATTTTAAAGTTTACTTGTGTTAATATTTGCCGTAAAAGTAACTTGTTAGTGGATTTTCATTAATCTCAGTCTTTCTTCCTGTGTTATTGACTCGAGTGGTCTATTTTTCTTGAGTGTGTGTGCGTCGTTCGTCTAAGCCTCGCGCCTCAGTAGTGTATTTACATTTTGCGCGTGCACTGCAGCTGAAATAAAGCTAAGTACTGGCAAACTTATTTGTGCTCTGTAATACAGTTATTAAATTTAATAGTTTTCGGCGGTGTTGCGTGCCGTTTGCGGCGAAATAACGACTTAATAAACTTTTGTAATCGTTCGTTCGCTGTGTTTTGTAGAGTTTTCTGTGCGTCGAAGTCGTTTAGTAAATTTCGTGCTTTAGTTTTCAACTGACGTTTATTATTGTTTCTAGTGAAATATTTCGGTAAAATTTTCATTCAGTTTTTTAACTTCGCCTTAGTGTTCCAGTGGCCGTTAGAATTTTTTGGTTTTAGCAAATAATTTTGTGAAATTTTGTTGGTATTGGTATTAGCTGTGATGAAGTAGTATTAATACGAGTAGTTGCTATCTTAATAGGCAGAGAATTTCGAGACCATTATTGTTAGTTCCTAAATAGTTCTACTGGTGCAACTGAACACTGGTAACGTAGACGTATAGTTTTTTCAGTAACTGTAAGATTTTACCACGAGTGAGAAGTGTAGGATCTGTCGTAGGTGTTTGAGTAGTGGGTTACGGCGTGGGATTTGTTCAAAGCATTTTAATTGAGGGGAATGCAGTGACGAAGCCAGTGGTCATTTTAGTGAGATCCTCTCCTGGCAATGCAGAATCTGTAGTAGAAATAAGTTGATAGAGGAGCAGGAGCGTAAGATCTGTGCCCTTCAGGTGTAGTTACAATGCGCAAAGGAGGAACTAGATAGGTTGAGGAGGGTGATGGGTGGTGGGGAATGGGAACTGGCAGTTGGCAAGAAGACAGCTAGGAAGAGGAGGTATTCAGACACTTTTACTTTGCGTACATGCAATAGATATGACCAACTGTCAGAGTTGAGTGGAGAGGAGCGTCGTGTAGCTGTGGATGTAGGAAACATGCAGCAGTCCTCAGCAGTTAGGAGGCCTAGGTTAGTCGCAAAGTCTAGCAGAAAGGAGAAGGTTCTGCTGCTAGGTAGTTCTCAGGGTAGAGGTGTGGGCCAGAAGTTGCAGGAAGTGTTGGGGAGTGAGTACCAGGTCACCAGCATTGTGAAGCCTAGTGCAGGGTTGGCTCAGGTGACTGACAGCATAGGGGAGTTATGCAAGAATTTTACAGAGGAGGATCAGGTAGTGATAGTGGGTGGAGCAGGGAACAGTCTCGATAGGGACGGGGAATATGATGTCAGTGGTGACCTGGTTAAGATGGCTACTCGAACTGGTGGCACTAATGTGCATTTCGTACAACTGTTTCAGCGTCATGATCGGCCTCATCTTACTGCGGCTGTTAGGCGCGTTAATGTGGGGCTGGGGAGGGCACTGATGGCGGAGGGCATGGATCACATCTCAGTGGTGCCAGCTGGGTCTCTCAGTAGATGGGGATTCACTAGGCATGGCCTGCACCTCAATAGGTATGGGAAGGGGAGGCTGGCTAAGTTTATAGGTGACAGTGTAGTGGGTGGTGGTGGTGGTAGTGGTGTCACTCATGGAAAAAAATTCCTGTAGTAGTTGCTGTTAGAGCTGCACCTTTTTTAGACTGAAGTCAACTGATAGGTATACCTGCATCTGATGCAAACTGTATTTTTTTCCAACTAGGGTGCAGGGAAACAGTAGCACAGCCATAGACAGTACTTTTATTCATTCCTCATTACTAGATGGGCATTCTGTTAGTAAAAGCGTGAATGGCCTTTCAGACCATGATGCAAAAATTTTAACACTGCTTAAAGGAAGTCCCTCTAACTAAGGGCTCACCTTCCGAGGATGTAATGTTTCGAAGTAGAGAAGTAATTAGCATATTTCATCAAAATATAAGAGGTATTAGAGATAAAGTTAGTGAACTGCTTATAGATGTTGACTATGCAGTTAATGGTGTATCAGAGCACCACTTAAATAATTCGATAATTCAGAGGCTTCCTTTACCAGGCTACAGATTAGCTGGCTGTTTTTCAAGGAGTCCTTGGGGGAGTGACTCTGTATGTAAAAAAAACAGTGTTCCGTTTGAGTCCATAGACGTATCACGACACTGCACTGAGCAGATATTTGAATGTTGGGCAGCGTTAGTGGAATTTAGTGAAACTAAACTTCTAATTTTTGTTGTTTATAGGTCCCCTAACTCGGACTTCAGAGCATTTCTGCTCAAGCTAGAGAGAGTTCTTGATTCACTTTGTAGGAAGTACCAGAAACTAGTTATATGTGGTAACTTCAATATAAATTTTGTATATGATGGTGCAAGAAAAATGATGTTGTAGACCTCGTAAATTCATATCATCTGATGAAAAGTGTATTTTTTTCCAACTAGGGTGCAGGGGAACAGTAGCACAGCCATAGACAGTACTTTTATTCATTCCTCATTACTAGATGGGCATTCTGTTAGTAAAAGCGTGAATGGCCTTTCAGACCATGATGCATGAATTTTAACACTAAAAGGCTTTTGTACTCAAACCAATGTCATATTTAATTACAAACTATGTAGGAAAGTTAATCCATCAGCAACAGAGAGTTTTTTAAACCTTTTCAACACATTTCCCATGCTCTTTGAGAGTTACTTTCCATTAGAAGATTCTAAACGGGATATTAGCAGTAATGGGCAGCCCAGGTGGCTGACTAGTGGGATAAGGATATAATGTAGAACAAAGCGGGAATTATATCAAAATGTTAGAAGTAGTCACAATCAAGCTACAGTAGCCCATTGCAAACAGTATTGTAAGGGGCCTAAAAATGTTATCAGGAATGCACAGAGTATGTGGTATGCAAATAGAATAGCTAATTCACAGGATAAAATTAAAACCATAGGATCAGTTGTGAAGGAAGTGTCTGGTCAGCAGCACAAGGTTGACGATATAAGTTCAGTTCACAGTAAAAATATTTCTGTTACTGATAAATCAGATATATGTAGAGTATTTAACAATCATTTAATTTTAGTTTCTACAGGAAATCATATAACTTTCTTGCCAAATGCCTTTCCGAGATTGATGTCTGAAATACTCCTCTGTGATACAGACAAGAGGGAGATTGAGTCAATAATTAAATCACTACAGACTAAGGACTCTCATGGTTATGATGGAGTGTCTAGCAGAATATGAAAGTACTGTGCTGCACATGTTAGCCCTGTATTTAACCATATTTGTAATTTTTCCTTTAGGAATGGTCAGTTTCCTGAACGATTAAAGTACTCAATTGTAAAGCCGCTTTATAAAAAGGGAGAAAGGGATAATGTAGATAATTTTAGACCTATTTCTATGCCATCAGTGTTTGCAACAGTTATTGAAAAGTCTATGTATGTAAAGATAATTGATGATTTTATATCACACGATTTGCTGTCAAATGTACAGTTCAGCTTTAGAAGTCGTTTAACAACTGAAAATGCTATATTCTCTTTTCTCTGTGAGGTACTGAATGGGTTAAAAAAAAGGTTTTGAACGCTTGGCATATTTTTTGATTTAACTAAGGCATTTGATTGTGTTGATCACAAAATATTTCTCCAGAAGTTGGACCATTACTGAATACGGAGAGTAGCTCACAATTGGTTCACCTCTTACTTTAGCAACAGACAGCAAAAGGTCATTATTCACAATGTTGATAACGGCTGTGATGTGGGACCTGAGTGGGGTACTGTCAAGTGGAGGGTGTCCTAGCGATCAGTGTTGGGACCGCTCCTGTTCCTTATTATTATTATTATTATACAAATTTGGCCGTTAAAGACCGTGAAAACAGTTATTTCTTGCGCTTCTGGGAAGTCTTCTTTCTCTCAGTCCACACTTCTTTCATTATTGCGCTGAACGCGGCTTTTCTCTCTTCAGACCATTTAGTTCCACAAGTCTTCTTAATTTTCACACCAAAACCCGTGAATGAATTCAGTTTTTTTCTAAAAAGGTTTCTGTTAAATATTGTTTCCTGATCTATGTCCATTTCTTTTAGATCTCTTTCTGTGTTGATAAACCATAAATTTTTATTTTTTAGATTTCCGATGTACGAAAATATTTGTTTTGTAAGCCTATTCGGGTTCATCCTCATGATGTGAGCATAAAAGGAGCATCTTCTTTTTCTAATTTCGTCTGTAATTTTGCTGCACTTCGTATACACTTCTTTGTTGCTTTTTAGTCTGTATACAGGCTTGCCTTGATCATCTGTTATTTTCCTGTGTCCAAGAATGGTCCTCACAATTCTTCTTTCACGATTTTCTATCTGTTCTGCGTATGTAAAATTTGCCAGTGTTTCTGATGCATATACACTCCTGGAAATGGAAAAAAGAACACATTGACACCGGTGTGTCAGACCCACCATACTTGCTCCGGACACTGCGAGAGGGCTGTACAAGCAATGATCACACGCACGGCACAGCGGACACACCAGGAACCGCGGTGTTGGCCGTCGAATGGCGCTAGCTGCGCAGCATTTGCAGCATTTGTGCACCGCCGCCGTCAGTGTCAGCCAGTTTGCCGTGGCATACGGAGCTCCATCGCAGTCTTTAACACTGGTAGCATGCCGCGACAGCGTGGACGTGAACCGTATGTGCAGTTGACGGACTTCGAGCGAGGGCGTATAGTGGGCATGCGGGAGGCCGGGTGGACGTACCGCCGAATTGCTCAACACGTGGGGCGTGAGGTCTCCACAGTACATCGATGTTGTCGCCAGTGGTCGGCGGAAGGTGCACGTGCCCGTCGACCTGGGACCGGACCGCAGCGACGCACGAATGCACGCCAAGACCGTAGGATCCTACGCAGTGCCGTAGGGGACCGCACCGTCACTTCCCAGCAAATTAGGGACACTGTTGCTCCTGGGGTATCGGCGAGGACCATTCGCAACCGTCTCCAAGAAGCTGGACTATGGTCCCGCACACCGTTAGGCCGTCTTCCGCTCACGCCCCAACATCGTGCAGCCCGCCTCCAGTGGTGTCGCGACAGGCGTGAATGGAGGGACGAATGGAGACGTGTCGTCTTCAGCGATGAGAGTCGCTTCTGCCTTGGTGCCAATGATGGTCGTATGCGTGTTTGGCGCCGTGCAGGTGAGCGCCACAATCAGGACTGCATACGACCGAGGCACACAGGGCCAACACCCGGCATCATGGTGTGGGGAGCGATCTCCTACACTGGCCGTACACCACTGGTGATCGTCGAGGGGACACTGAATAGTGCACGGTACATCCAAACCGTCATCGAACCCATCGCTCTACCATTCCTAGACCGGCAAGGGAACTTGCTGTTCCAACAGGACAATGCACGTCCGCATGTATCCCGTGCCACCCAACGTGCTCTAGAAGGTGTAAGTCAACTACCCTGGCCAGCAAGATCTCCGGATCTGTCCCCCATTGAGCATGTTTGGGACTGGATGAAGCGTCGTCTCACGCGGTCTGCACGTCCAGCACGAACGCTGGTCCAACTGAGGCGCCAGGTGGAAATGGCATGGCAAGCCGTTCCACAGGACTACATCCAGCATCTCTACGATCGTCTCCATGGGAGAATAGCAGCCTGCATTGCTGCGAAAGGTGGATATACACTGTACTAGTGCCGACATTGTGCATGCTCTGTTACCTGTGTCTATGTGCCTGTGGTTCTGTCAGTGTGATCATGTGATGTATCTGACCCCAGGAATGTGTCAATAAAGTTTCCCCTTCCTGGGACAATGAATTCACGGTGTTCTTATTTCAATTTCCAGGAGTGTATATCTGCGGTCTAATGACAGTCTGGTAGTGTCTGAGTTTAATGTTTTTGGATATACATTTTTTGGAATACATTTGTCTGCAGTAGTGAGTTGCTGTCTCTAGTTTTTGTATTCTAGCCCTGCAGGCTGGATGACCTTTTGCCACAGGCTGAATTAGTTCACCAAGATATTTAAAATGTTTAGATACCTGTATTTTCCCGTATTTCGTAGTTATTTTCTTTGGTGGATTTTTGATATTTCTAATGATTTCTGTTCCTTATTTATATAAATGATATGCCCTCTAGTATTACGGGTAACTGTTTGCTGATGACACTAGCTTGGTGGTAAAGGATGTTGTGTGCAACATTGGCTCGGTTTCAAATAGTGCAATGCATGACCTCGGTTCATGGCTTGTAGAAAATAAACTAACGCTAAATCACAGTAAGACTCAGTTTTTACAGTTTCTAACACACAATTCAACAAAACCTGACATTTTAATGTCACAGAATGGGCATATGATTAGTGAAACTGAACAGTTCAAATTTTCAGGTGTTCAGACAGATAGTAAGCTGTCCTGGAAAGCCCACGTTCAGGATCTTGTTCAAAGACTTAGTACTGCCATTTTTACTATTCGAACGGTATCAGAAGTGAGTGATCGTTCGACACGAAAATTAGTCTACTTTGCTTATTTTCATTCGCTATTGTCGTATGGTATTACATTTTGGGGTAACTGTGGTGTCACCGCCAGACACCACACTTGCTAGGTGGTAGCTTAAATCGGCCGCGGTCCATTTAGTACATGTCGGACCCGCGTGTCGCCACTGTGTGATCGCAGACCGAGCGCCACCACAAGGCAGGTCTCGAGATACGGACGAGCACTCTCCCCAGTTGTACGGATGACATTGCTAGCGACAATACGGACGAAGCCTTCCTCTCATTTGCCGAGAGACAGAATAGCCTTCTGCTAAGTCCATGGCTACGACCTAGCAAGGCGCCAATTGTAACAGTGCCTGTATCTTACGAGTCTCATTTGGATAGTCAAGAGAGATGTATCACAAGGAGTGATTAAAAGTTAAGTATATTCCAAAGCTACGTATTTTCTTTATAGCAGTCATAACATATCCTGTTCCAGACTTGACGCCAGTCGGCGTGTGTGTACACGTGCCTTTCGGCTCCCTTCTCAGTGTGGCGTAACTAGCTTGTTACGCCACAACAGTAACTCTTCCCATTCTAAAAGGATATTTTTGGCTCAGAAACGGGCGGTTCGGGCAATAAGCGGTGTTATTTCACGAACCTCTTGTCGACCCCTGTTCACGAGCCTGGGTATTTTGACATTGGCCTCTCAATACGTATATTCCTTATTGTCGTTTCTCGTTACCAATATTAGTTTATTCCCAAGAGTAAGCAGCTTTCACGTGGTTAATACTCGGCAGAAATCAAACCTGCATTTGGATCGGACTTCCTTAACTCTTGTGCATAACGGTGTACAGTATACTGCTGCATCCATTTTCAATAAGGTGCCACTCGAATTCAAAAATCTTAGCAGTAATCCATGGGCTTTCAAATCGAAACTGAAGAGTTTCCTCATGGGTCACTCCTTCTATTCTGTCGAGGAGTTCCTTAAAAAATTAAGCTGATTTTTGTTGTATTGCTGATAGCGTTTACTTAAACTTATGGACTAACTTCTTTTAATGTTCATGAAAATTTATTTTTGTCTGTTATTACGTTGTTGTAATTTCATGTACTGACACGTTCCATGATCTTGGAGATTTGCTCCTCAATTTGGTCCTACGGAACTTGACGTGTAAATAAATAAAATAAATAAAAAAAATTTTGGATTACTTATAGGTCTGTATGTCAGGTTCATCATTATGCGCCCAGCATTTCCTTAATGGTCATACTTATTGTGATATTTAAGTGGAATTAAGACGCCCCACAAAATTCGGTAAAGTTGGAAGTGAAAAATAGAGGTCGTTATGATTTTGTGTTTGGTGCATATTACATAATATATTGTTGCATATTAAATTTAGCTAACATATTGAATTTTTCTTTAGGCTTATGTAGAGGTATTTATCTGTTACCAGTCTCGAGAAAATTTAGCTGATGTAGCATACTCATTTTCGATAACGTCTCGCCAGCGATAAAACCAGACTGAAATACCCACAAAATTCTTCACATTTCGTCAAAAGGTTTCAGATATCGAAATGAGAGTTTGGCAAATGATAGCACTCAAAGAGGAGAGTGTTTCGGAAATATGTGGTAAGGACTATGGGACCATACTGCTGAGGTCATAGGTCCCTAGGCTTACGCACTACTTAATCTAACTTAAACTAACTTACTTTAAGGACAATATACGCACCCATGCCCGAGGGAGGACTCGAACCTCCGACGGGGGGAGCTGCGTGAACCGTGACAAGACGCCTAGACCGCGCGGCTACCCCGCGCGGTGGAGAGTATTTTGCCATATCGTTATTATGTAAAACTTCATGATCTACCGTGTTATTCTACTATATAAGACTTTTTCAATGGAAGAACCTAAGTTTTAAGGGCCATCGATAGCTGGTGAAACGACAAATACTAAGGGTTTTGGAACAACATAAGTGAAGACATTAGACGTTTTTTTGTACCGAGGATGCACTTTTTCATAAGCAAGTGACCTTACGCTTCCTCAGTTCGTCACCTAATAAACTTAATAAACCACTGTCTCAGAATTTTCTCGAATAGTGTCTGCACAGCTTGTTAGTTAGGTGAGACTCTGTAAATTAGGCGGTGCTTTCGCAAAAGAAGGAAACTGTACTACGACAGCCAGATAAATGTGTAGGTTTCACTCAAAATTCGCCACTCATGACGCTTCTCTGAGTTACAAATGGCTAACAAGTCAGGCGAGAATAAATCGCAGCATTTTCGGCGGAGGTGTTTCTAGGTACTAACCAAAGTAGAGGTGACAGATCTTTTTGAATGGTTATCATCCAAGTGTGAGCGTGGAGGGTTCCCATTTAACATTTACAAAAAATGTGAGGGTTGGCTTCAGTTTAGAACGGCACTTTCCCTCCAGAGCTCGACATTTCCTGTACAACCCCTGCCTGTAACTCCCTCCACTACCGATCTCCGCACGCGTACCCTGCCGTCTGCGCATCTACCGCCATCGGCATTCTGCGCGGACTATACTGGGAATCGAACGCGGGTCCTCCGCGTGGCAATGAGCTGTGCTGAGCCATGAGCTACGGGAATGGTCATTGTGAGAAGTAGCGTGAGAAATACTGTACGTTCTGTCACCGTTCTTTTTCTGAATGGGCACTCCACGAAATGGCGCACATGACATACTGTCATATGTCAAAACCAAACTGGAAACCTGAACATGGTGGCAGCACTATCGTCATTATGCCCGAGAAGCGGGAATAGGAGGTAACAACAGCGTACAAACTGATATCCCTTTAATAATTCCTAAATATAATATTTTCATCTTTTTACTGATCACTGATGTCCTGCTTATCATACTTTCTTTGCTTTATTCCTTATCTACATTAATTTCACATGTCAGAGTCATTGCTGTTCCACGGAACGCCACTCCTCTAACCAAGACCAGCTCAAAATTCTGACCGTCTCCGCCATACTCAAACGACCTACCGGCTATATGAAAACGTAAGTGGGCTCAGAGGCAAAACCGCGCTTTTTCAGAAGTATCAGAAGTACAGTGCCCAAAGGTTACGAAAGAATTTGGCCTTTGCAGATAAGTTACACAGACAAGGAGAAAGACTAAGGGTATCGAGCGAGGTGGCGCAGTGGTTAGCACACTGGACTCGCATTCGGGAGGACAACGGTTCAATCCCGCGTCCGGCCATCCTGATTTCGGTTTTCCATGATTTCCCTAAATCGCTGCAGGCAAATGCCGGGATGGTTCCTCTGAAAGGGCACGGCCAACCTCCTTCCCCGTCCTTCCCTAGTCCAATGAAACCGATGACCTTTCTGTTTGGTCTGCTCCCCCAAATCACGAACCAAAGACTAAGGAAACCTTCGTAATGCCTCGTTGTTGACTAACGATTGTGTTCATTTGTTTGATAACTTATCTGTTTTATAATTAATTAAAAACTTAAGTCATAACTCAGAAGCAAATCGTAGGGAGCCCTGCATGCAGTGTTCTGCATATTACGTAATTATCGTTTTGACTTAAATTGATATATCGAGTGCGTGAGCTGAACATCAACTATGCCGTAACGAAGGCAATCAAACGCATTCACTCGTCGTTAGCGCGGATTCTTGATCGCCGAGAGCTCTGGAGCTTACGCCCTAATGGCTGGAGCACGTGTCACGGCGTAAGCATCCCATAGCGGGATCCTTCAATTCAGCATAACATCACTCTGTGTGCTTGTGTGCGTGTGTGTGTGAGTTAGGCCAAATAACACAGAGGTTGTAAGCCACACTACCAAGGAGAAACTTCGCAGGACTGACATGAATCCGCGCTGCTGCTTTGTAATGTCCTGACGCTTTTAAAGCGGTTTAATGCAAACATTACGATTCCTACATAACCAACAATTTATCGGTCGCCTGACCGGCAAAATTTCGTGGCAGTCTAAACAGGTCACGAAATCTCGCTTGGATTTGCGCAGAAACAAAAACTGGGGTTTGCCTTGGCTGTTTGAGACGTAACAAGGTCAAAATCCCGATAGAGAGAGCTGTGAGCAAAGAAGTGGCTAATGCAAAGAAAGAAATTCACCCACACTCTGTTACTTAAAAAGCTGGGAGTTGTTCATTTTCATAATTATCTAATAATGGATAAAACATGCATTTCGGAGCTGCTGAACGTCGTCAAACCATTCTTAACGGGAAAGAAATCGTGAGAGGGGCTGTAAGCCACGACGAGAGGATGATATCTAGCCATTGACAGAAGTGGACTACAAATTCAGTGCTGTTGTACCCCGCAGTTACTATCGAGAATGATTCCTGAAGCGTGCAACATGATTTGTAGTTGCCTTAGGAAATATATCACGGATATATGATGGTAAAGCAAAATAAATGAAAAAAAAGATGTTCATGTAAATTTTATTAATTTAGTTACGTACAAGAAAAGTTAATCGGTTTGGCCAAAGCGCCCACACATGTCCAGTTTGTCGGCTCAGTCAGTCTGTCTGTTTGTGTGTGTAGGGCCCTTGTACTTTCTCTCTTATTGCTGAATGCACACACCTCCTTTTCCTTCCATCCCTTCCTCCCCAGCCACTCATGTTGTATCCCACCATTTCTTTTCTCCTCTGTCTCTTGCGCATCTTGGCGACACTACTGCTTATGAAGTACTTTACCTAGCGCTACAACCATGTGTTCAACATAGAGAAATAATGTGGATATTTAGAGAGGAGGGGAGTGGGGTCATAGCTTTCTTTCGGTAGGAGAAAGTATGTGCTCTGAATTTAACATCTTCGTGTGATGGGACAGAAATAAGTGTCCGCTACTGGGTGTACACAACCAATGAAATAACAGCCGGCAGACGACGTGTTCCGAAGTAATATTTTAACATTCTCACGTCTCCGTAATCTTAACACATGGGAAAGAAACAGGCTCCCTCTCTCTTTCCACCTCTTCCTCTTCTGTTTCTCTGTCCATTCCTCCCTCCCCTTCTCAACGTTCACCTCCTCTTTAACCTGTCTATCTCCTCCCGCCCCTTCTCTCTCCACGTCATCACGGCCACCCCCAATAGGAGGATGCTCTTTTTTCAACTCCACAGTATTTCTTTCCAGATAGTAAGCAATACGTATAGCAAATATGGTTGAAATCGATCCACGGGCACATGAAGAGGTTTTTATCCGTGACTTTGCCCGCGTAGGTACATGTCAAACATATTTGACACGTATTTGTACAAGTATTTCACCTGCATCTCCAGCGAATTTTGCCCTTCAGTTTCATTTTCACGCAGATCAATGTTTATCACGTCATGTCCCATGAACTACGTGTCGTTTGATTATAAAGGATGTTAAAAAATACTATCGAATATTTCAGGGGATGATAGTGTGCATCAAAAAAAGACAAAAATATCTTATGACCTTGTTCTAAAAGGCATACGTTCTGACATATGACGCTCATAGGAAGCGCTCTTGTGACGTCATCCATAGCAATGCATTACTTGTCCTACTACAGAGGACTACCCGACAATTAATTTTAGTTACAAACCCTGGCATGGAATACTGCGAGGTACGAAGGCATCACTAACATGTGGTTGCGGATATGAGCGCCGTTGTTGAATTGGCGGTCCGTGTCATGCCAAGGTCAACAGAGTGCTGGGACATTGACTGGTTCTACTCATCATTTGGATTTGCAGCTCTTGTATTTTTCGTGTTTGCAGCTAAAATTGTTGGATGCAAGGGCCGCCAGTTATGCAAAACACCGTTTTCTGAAAGTTCCCAAACACGTATCACCACATCTGTGCCATCATCAGTGGGGTTCTGTTTTATTTAATCTGTAATGTGAACATTTTTACTAAATGATTATAAAATTACGGAAATATTTAGTTAAAAAAACTATTTGTTTCGGTTAGTTAATACCTTTACATTCGGTCTGCATGGTTTTGCAGGACCACTTGCGTATTATTTCGTACTGGTAGCTTGCCATCTGCAACCAAACTATGTTGATGAGAAATTTTGTTGGGAGCTAACCTATCATTTTATGCTTTAAACGTAATTTAGTTTGTCGCGATATTTCGCGCATATATTCGTTTTTACTTACGTTTTCGTGTGGCAAGCCCTTTTTCCTCAGCTTCCTGATGAGGCGTTGTGAAGCACACGTAAATGTCACACATATTTTCAGATATTTGGTCGTAAAAAGCACCTTACACTTCACCAAAACACACTGTAATCCTTGTCGTTGTGTGTCCCTGCCCAGCCAGTGTTCATTTGTTCACCAGTGAATTTGGCGCCAAATTTGAATTTTGTTTACATTTTATCTTTGTGGGTTGGGTTGTTTGGGGGAAGAGGCCAAACTGCGAGGTCATCGGTCTCATTGGATTAGGGAAGGACGGGGAAGGAAGTCGGCCGCGCCCTTTCAAAGGAACCATCCTGGAGCGATTTAGGGAAATCACGGAAAACCTAAATCAGGATGGCTGGACGCGGGATTGAACCGTCGTCCTCCACACACACACACACACGAACAATGATAAAATGTAAACAAAACTCAGATTTGTCGCCAAACTCACTGGTGAACAAATGAACACTTACGACCAAATTTCTGAAAATATGTGTTATATTTACGTGTGCTTCACAATGCTTCATCAGGACGCTAAGGAAAAAGGGCTTGCCACAGGAAAACGTAAGTAAAAACGAATAAACGCGCGAAATATCGCGACAAACTAAATTACGTTTAAAGCATAAAATGATAGGTTAACTCCCAACAAAATTTCTCATCATCATCGTTTGGTTGTAGATGACAAGCTACTAGTACGAAATATTACGCAAGTGGTCGTACAAAACCATGCAGACCGAATGTAAAGGTATTAACTAACAGAAACAAATAGTTTTTTTGAACTAAATATTTCCGTAATTTTACAATCATTTTGTAAAAATGTTCGCATTTCAGATTAAATAAAACAGAAACCCACTGATGATGGTACAGAGATGCTGAAACGTAACTGGCGGACCTTACGTCCAACAATTAGTTGGCTGAGTGGTCTGCAGCGGGTTGTTCTGTTTACCTAGTGTGATTGTACCATACTCTTGTTACATCTGTTTACATTCGGGTACATTTCTCCTAACCCCAGGGGCTTGCGGTGATGTTTGACGTACTTACAGGTCACTTTTAAAGTATATGTTATTGTGGTTTGTAGTGTGGCACAACATGTTTTGTCCTTTGCAAATACTCTGACACAACCTAGCAATGGAGGCCTTTTATTCCACGAGGGAAATGGCAGGCATGATTTACTGCTGTGGTTTAGCTGATGGAATTAATCTGAGCAACCGTAACCTGTACAGTGAACGATTTCCATCACGCATAGTACCATCTGATAAGCTGTCCAGCCGAATGTTGCAGAGTCTTGGGGCAACAGGTTCAGTAGCACTCAACAAATTAGACAGTGGAAGGCGTCGTTCAGTTCGCACTCCTGAAATGGAGGAGCGTGTTCTAGGTGCAATGGACGGCAATCCTGGCAAATGTGCGACGAACAGCAGCAGCTGAAGATATTAGCCTGGGCGGTACTTCACGAACAACTGTTGCATCCGTACCATGTTCAGCGCGCCCAGGCCCTTAGGACACAGCACCATCCTGCCAGAGTGCAGTTCTGCCAAAGGTTCTTGGGGCAGTGTGGTGCAGATCCACAATTACTGATGAGTCAGGGCTTACACGAGATGGTATTGTAAATTTCCATAATCAGCATGTGTGGGCCGATGAAAATTACCATGCGGTTCAAGAAACAAGACATCAGGATCGATTCTCAATCAACGTATGGGTAGGCGTTCTTGGCGATAGATCATTACGGCCATGCGTGCTACCCCAGAGATTAAGCGGAGCCCGTTATCACCTCTTTCTGAGGAATTTCCTGTCTGTCTTGCTGGAGGATGTGCCATTTGAGGACAGACAACAGATGTAGTTCATGCATCATGGCGCACCAACATATTTTCTCTGCATTGTGCGTCGGCACATAACGTGAGCATTTGAAAACTCGTGGATTGACCGGAGAGGTCCCCTATCTTGGCCTGCTCGATCCCCCGATCCAAATCCACTAGACTTCTGGTTTTGGGAATACATGAAGCAACTGGTCTACGCCATTCCAATAAACGATGTGCGTCTCAGCTCATTCAGAACCAACCAGGGTGATTTGAAGAGAGTGCGTGAGTCCTTACATCGAAGGGCAGAGGCAATGCATTGAGATGAATTGGCATCGTGTTGAGCACCTCCTCTGAACAAGTGGTCACATATAAGTCTGCAGGCTTTCGTGGCCGTTGTCACTGAAGTTAAAATCTTCTGGGTTATTAGGCCGCGGCATGTTTCTTCTAAAATGTTCGACGTTTCGCCCCCTCTGCTGGGATCTTCCTCAGGATCTTTTGGTGTCCACTACTGCTAGAACACTGTCAGAGACGAGTGTCGCGTCCACTCATAAAGGGAGAGTTTTTGGCGTTCGTGCTGGAGTAGAGATAGTATTGGTTAAATTTCATATGGCTACTATTGGTGGGCCACAGTCATAGGCTAATGCAGAAGAAGGGGCGTTGGTAATTCATCTCCTGTGGATACCATTGGCGGTCATAGTCATTGGACAGTAAGGCACTACTCCACACTTATGCTGGAGAATTATTGGTTGGAATGCCTGCTACCGCTATTGGTTGGTCGTCACCAGTGGCTAGATTCGAAACGGACAGACCAAGAGAGGGGGAATGTTTATCCAAAATATTATTGTCCGCCGAGGTGACTTGGTCTGTCCATGTCGAATCTAGCCACTGGTGACGACCAACCAATAGCGGTAGCAGGCGTTCCAGCCAATAACCCTTCTCCAGCATAAGTGTGGAGTAATGCCTTACTGTCCAATGACTATGATCGCCAATGGTATCCACAGGACATGAGCTACCAACGCCCCTTCTTCTGCATTAGCCTATGACTGTGGCCCACCAATGGTGGCCATATGAAATTTAACCAATACTATCTCTACTCCAGCACGAACGCCAAAAACTCCCCCTTCATGAGTGGACGCGACACTCGTCTCTGACCGTGTTCTAGCAGTAGTGGACACCAAAAGATCCTGAGGAAGATCCCAGCAGAGGGGTCGAAACGTCGAACATTTTAGAAGAAACATGACGCGGCCTAATAACGCAGAAGATTTTAACTTAAGTGGTCACATGTCTGAATGTATGCTTTGTGGGACCCGTGGTTATAAGACTTTTTCTCGTTTCGACGCGTAGTCAACCCCTGAAACTGAAATATTGAATAGTTTTTTTTTTATATACAGCATATTTTTGTAGGTACGTTCAGTCGCATATGTACATACTATCTGCGAAATGTGCTGCATATAGACTTAGTAATAAAGACGCAACAAATTAAAACGTCACGCACCACGTGGCAGTTTTTCATTCATTTCAGTATTAGACGTTATATCTCCCGAATTGTGTGTCGTCCAATGAAATAAAGTTGGTGGCACATTCAGTGGTGTATGTGAATACTGTCTACAAAATGTGTTGCGACTACAGTCACTAATAAAGAAGTGATAAATTAAAACGTCGTGCCTCACGAGGCAGTTTTACTGCATGAACAGCTTAAATATAGTAGGCGATAAACATTTTTCTTTCATGATTTTGTGGAGGGTGTCAGCGAGAAAGTGTTTAAAAAGGTTTGAAATTAAGTGTAAAGTCTGTCGCAAGTGACTAAGTGCTCTCATTCTCAAATACTGGATGAATTAAGTCTGGGTACCTGTGCGTCGAGGGCTACACTTCTTTTTTACCCCCCTCTTTGAGAGACAGGTGATTGTCATCCCCGCAGTGGTTCTTCCCATCCAGTAAATGATATCTGTACCAAGAAGGAGCTGTGGAATATACATACATACATAAAGGTACATACAAACACGTATCGACTTCTACTTTAGTATTGCCTCTTTTAATTAATTGAAATCTTCAGCTGCCGACAGGTGTTGGTGATATACCTCGATGGGGACAACTGAAAATGTGTGCCCCGACCGGGACTCGAACCCAGGATCTCCTGCTTACATGGCAGACGCTCTGTCCAGCTGAGCCACCGAGGACACAGACGAATAGCGCGACAGCAGGAACTTATCCCTTGCGTGCTTCGCGTGAGACCCACATTCCCAACTGTCCACAATCTACATACGTAATGGATTTAATAGATATTTGCCCATCCACTCATTACTCGCGCACACTAAGGTGACGACTCCCGTAAGAGTTCGGGCAAAGTGTGCGCATTCGCACAGACGAAGGTCAATGGCTGGGTAGTCTTTAACTATGTATATGAAGATAGTAACTGTTCTCGAAAGAACAGATACCGTTGATGACCGCGCAGCTTCTCTAGAATAAATGATAATTAATTGAAACCCTCAGCTGCCGACAGGTGTTGATGTACCTCAATGGTGACAGCTGAAAATGTGTGCCTTCGTCTGTGCGAATGCGCACAGGTTTCCCGAACTCTTATGGGAATCGTCACCTCATTGTTGGCGAGTAATGAGTGGATGGGCAAATATCTATTAGGTACGAGGGTCACTCCAAAAGAAATGCACACTATTTTTTCATCCATCTTTTATTCTACACGTTTGAAAGTTTTACATTGTGTAGATACATCCTTTAGGAACAATATTTTCATTTCTCCACATAATTTCCATCCCTCTCAACTGCCTTACGCCATCTTGGAACCAGCGCCTGTATACCCGCACGGTAAAATTCTGGGCCAACCTGTTGGAGCCACCGTTTGGCAGCGTGCACAAGGGAGTCATCATCTTCAAACCTTGTTCCACGAAGAGTGTCTTCCAGTTTCCCAAAGAGATGATAGCCAGATGGAGCCAGGTCAGTACTATAAGGTGGGTGTTCCGGTGTTGTCCATCCGAGTTTTGTGATCACTTCCATGGTTTATTGACTGACATGTGGCCGTGCATTGTCGTGCAACAGCAAAACATCCTGCTTTTGCCGATGTGGTTGAACACGACTCAGTCGAGCTTGAAGTTTATTCAGTGTCGTCACATATGCATCAGAATTTATGGTGGTTCCACTTGGCATGATGTCCACAAGCAAGAGTCCTTCGGAATCGAAAAACACCGTTGCCATAACTTTTTCAGCAGAATGTGCGATTTTGAATTTTTTTTCTTGGGTTAATTTGCATGATACCACTCCATTGAGTGTCTCTTCGTCTCTGGTGAAAAATGACGGAGCCATATTTCATCACCTGTCACAATTATTCCAAGAAATTCATCTCCACCATTCTCGTACTGTTCCAAAAGTTCGCTGTATACCGTTTTTCTTGTTTCTTTGTGAGCCACTGTCAACATCCTGGGAACCCACCTGGCACAAACCTTTTTTAACGCCAACACTTTCAGTAGTCTGTAAACACTTCCTTCCCCTATCCCAACGTAGCGTGACAATTCGTTCACTGTGATGCGTCTGTCAGCAGTCACCAATTCGTTAACTCTCTGCACATTGTCAGGAGTGTGTGCAGTACGATGCCTGCCGCTGCGAGGACAACCCTCAATATTGCCGTGCCCGCTTTCATCACGTAACCTGCTTGCGCACCGACTAACTGTTCTGCGATCGACAGCAGCATCTTCATACATCTTTTTCAACCTCTTGTGGATGTTTCCCACTGTCTCATTTTCACAGCACAGGAATTCTATGACAGCACGTTGCTTCTGACGTACGTCAAGTGTAGCAGCCATCTTGAAGACATGCTGTGACGGCGCCACTCGCGGGAACGGGTTGAACTAAGTTTGAAAACAAGCGGGAAGGATGTATCCACACACTGTAAAACTTTCATACACGCAGAATGAAAACTGTGTTTTTACAAAAATAGTGTGCATTTCTTTTGGAGTGACCCTCGTACATTACCTTTGTAGATTGTGGACAGTTGGGAATGTGGGTCTCACGGGAAGCGTGCAAGGGATAAGTTCCTGCAGTCGCGCTATTCGTTTGTGTCCTCGGTGGCTCAGCTGGATAGAGCGTCTGCCATGTAAGCAGGAGATCCCGGGTTCGAGTCCCGGTCGGCGCACACATTTTCAGCTGTACTCATCGAGGTATATCAATAACGGCCGGCTGAGGTGGCCGAGCGGTTCTAGGCGCTACAGTCTGGAACCGCGTGACCGCTACGGTCGCAGGTTCGAATCCTGCCTCGGGCATGGATGTGTGTGCTGTCCTTAGGTTAGTTAGGTTTAAGTAGTTCTAAGTTCTAGGGGACTGATGACCTCAGAAGTTAAGTCCCACAGTGCTCAGAGCCATTTGAACCATTTTTATATCAACAGCACCTGTCGGCAGCTGAGGGTTTCAATTAATTATCATTTATTCTAGAGAAGCTGCACGGCCATCAATGGTATCTGTTCTTTCGAGAAAAGTTACCATCTTCCTATATATATATATATATATATATATATATATATATATATATATATATATATATATATATTATTATTATTATTATTATGTGCGATTGGACCCATACGGATCACGCAAAGCTTTTCCGATTCAATTTTTTAATTCTCCAAACTTCTCTCATTCTTTCCCCATGAATTCTCTTTCTTTCCTCTGTCCATTTTGTCCCCTGTCTCTTGCAAACTTCATTCTCGGGTTGTACTTTCCAACTATTGATTTTTTGCCTGTATACATTTCTGTTTATAACTTCTGAAGAATTTATTTGTGCATTTGCTAGATCTGTTTAGGTTTCTTGTATCCAGGGTATGGTTTTCAATTTTTCAATGTATATTAAAATTTTGTGGGAGAGTCTGGGTGTTGGGAGTCTGTGGATATGACCGTAAAATTTTAGTCTTCTTTTCCGGATGTCTGCGGCGAGGTTAGATAATTTTTCTGTAGTTTTCCGAGACTGTAACCTGTATCCATCTTCCGTTCTTTTTGGGCCAAGAATCTTTCTGATAATTTTGCGTTCCTCTTTCAGGATGCCTTCCAGGTCGCCTTTTCTATGGAGTGTGAGTGTTTCGCTGGCATATAGTGCTTCGGGCTTGATTACTGTATTGTAGTGTCGTATTTTTGAGTGAATGGAGAGACACTTTTTATTGTAGATGTTGTGGGTTTTCCAGTATGTTCTTTTCAGTTTTTGCAGTCGAACTTTTTGTGCAGTTTTCTCTCCCCCTGTGGGTTCTAGGACCTCGCCTAAGTATTTAAAGAATGGAACTCTCTCAATTTGTCCATATTTTGTAGTCAGTTTTTGAGTTTCAAATTTTGAGCAGATGAATTTGGTTTTTTGGAAGGAAATTTGTAGCCCAACTTTTTCGGCGCATTCTTTGAGAATGTCTATCTGTTTAATTGCTGTGGTCTCGTTTTCCGCTAGAATGGCCACGTCATCTGCTATATATGTATATATTGTCTGTTTTGCTTATGTATAGTGTTTGAAAGTATCCGTCTTGTAACTTGTAATTTAAGGCTATAATTTAACATGACTGGCGTGTAACGTGTGTGATGAGAGCTCCATTTTACATTTCATACGTGACGTCCCGACCTAAGATTCTGTGTGTGTTGCAGCATCTTTGTTTGTAATGTTTGATTTGGTACACACTTCCGTTTCTTGTGAATGGTACTCAGTTATTTTCTGAAAATGGACCACGAAGTAGAAAAACTGTTCGAAATAAAAAAAAAAACGGAAGAAAAAAACCGTACAAATCAGTGTTGTGTACCTCCAGTGTATTCAAATTTTATTCAGTTCTCCAAACATCGTCTTCCAGTCCACTCTATCAAAAGCATTCCCTAGGTCAATGGGCGACCGTTATAACGAGACAGCCGGCGTGCTTGGGCGGTAATCAACACCATCAGCCGCTGGGCACAAGGGTGCCACGCCAGCGAGGCCGCCGCCGCCGCCGCCGCCTAATCATGGCCGGGGCGGAGGAGCGGCCGTGGTGGCTGACGCCTGAGGACACGCGGCCGGACAAAAGAGCTTAAATATGCGCAAACACACGCGCGCCGGCCGTGAATGCCGGCCTATCGGGGGCGATCGGCGCGGCCGCGCGCATGCGTGGGCACGCACCAGCACGCACGCGACCCGCGACGCCTTAATACGCGCCTCGGGCTAATTGTGCGCCGCACACGTGCGCCATGGAGGGAGGGCCGCCGCGGCCGCGTCTTCCTGGACACAGCAGACATCACCTCCCCGGTCCCGCTAGTAGGCGAGTCGGATGTGACTGTACCACCGTGATGTCTCTGCAGTTGCGCCCCCTAGGGTCATTCCGTGGTGACGCTACAAACTTACACTACTGGCCATTAAAATTGCTACGCCAAGAAGATGATGTGCTACACATGCGAAATGAGTAGCTTTCCAGAGCATTCACACAAAGTTGGCGCCCGTGGCGACACCTACAACGTGCTGACATGAGGAAAGTTTCCAACCGATTTCTCATACACAAACAGCAGTTGACCATGAAAGGTGGCTACACTGAGCCACAGCGCCAGACAGTTTTGTTTCGCCGCCTCCACTGGCAGTGATTATTGAGAAGTAGCGGAGGGCAGTGCTTGTTGAGAACTCGTAGTAGTCAGTGCTTGCTGAGATGTCGTAGTGAAGAGTGCTTGTCGAGATGTGGCAGTAGTCAGTTCTTGTTGAGATGTGGTAGTAGCGAGTCGGTGTGGAGATATTGTAATGATTAGAGCGCTTTTCATCAATATAAATGAAGGTAACAAACTACTTTTCTTTTTTTTCTCTCATTATTTCAATGTCCTGAATAATGCGTCATTACAGGTTCAGTCAAGAAAGCATCTGGCTTGTGTTCTTGTATTTCTTGCGCAATTATAGTATTTCTAATTTTCTTATCACGTCAGTATAAATGGTGTTTGAAATTTCTTGCCTTATTGAAGAAGAACCGTGCCAGATGTGTACGTTGAGTCATACTTCCACACACAGAACAATTACACTTGTGCTTTGGTTTGGTAGGTTTTATAGTTGCTGGGGACTTAATTCATTAATTGTGTTAACGAAAATTTTCATTTCATTCTTTGTTGTTGTTCTATGCAGTCGGATTGCGTAATAATACTAGTCAGGGCCAACCGTTTACGAGACACAGCGTAATCGGACATACAGCTACGAAAAATAAAAATTATTTTCAAACTTAATAATTAAGCCCCCATGAAACCAGCGTTGCCTGGTGAAATGTTGTTGTGATGCCTCGTATAAGGAGGAGAAATGCGCATCATCACGTTTCCGACTTTGATAAAGCTCGGATTGTAGCCTATTGCGGTTTATCGTATCGCGACATTGATGCTGGCGTTGGTCGAGATGCAATGACTGTTAGCAGAATATGGAATCGGTGGGTTCAGGAGGGTAATACGGAACGCCGTGCTGGATCCCAACGGCCTCGTATCACTAGCAGTCGAGATGACAGGCATCTTATCCGCATGGCTGTAACGGATCGTGCAGCCACGTCTCGATCCCTTAGTCAACAGATGGGGACGTTTGCAAGACAACCACCATCTGCACGAACATTTCGCCGACGTTTGCAGCAGCATGGACTATCAGCTCGGAGACCGTGGCTGCGATTACCCTTGACGCTGCATCACAGACAGGAGCGCCTGCGATGGTGTACTCAACGACGAACCTGGGTGCACGAATGGCAAAACGTCATTTTTTCGGATGAATCCAGGTTAAGTTTTCAGCATCACGATGGTCGCTTCCGTGTTTGGCGACATCGCGGTGAACGCACATTGGAAGCGTGTATTCGTCGTCGCCATACTGGCGTATCACCCGGCGTGATGGTATGTTGTGCCATTGGTTACACGTCTCGGTCACCTCTTGTTCGCATTGACGGCACTTTGAACAGTGCACGTTACATTTCAGGTGTGTTACGACCCGTGGCTCTACCCTTCATTCGATCCCTGCGAAACCCTACATTTCAGCAGGATAATGCACGACCGCATGTTGAAGGTCCTGTACGGGCCTTTCTGGATACAGAAAATGTTCGACTGCTGCCCTGGCCAGCACATTCTCCAGATCTCTCACCAACTGAAAAAGTCTGGTCAATGGTGGCCGAGCAACTGGCTCGTCACGATACGCCAGTCACTACTCTTGATGAACTGTGGTATCGTGTTGAAGCTGCATGGGCAGCTGTGCCTGTACACGCCATCCAAGCTCTTTTTACCTCAATGCCCAGGCGTATCAAGGCCGGTATTACGGCCAGAGGTGGTTGTTCTGGGTACTGATGTCTCAGGATCTATGCACCCAAATTGCGTGAAAATGTAATCACACGTTAGTTCTAGTATAATATATTTGTCCAATGAATACCCGTTTATCATCTGCATTTCTTCTTGGTGTAGCAATTTTATTGGCCAGTAGTGTGCAAAGTTGCTGGATAAGACCAAATTTATCATGTGCAGATAACAAAACCTCATCTGGCAACGACTGACAAGGGAAGTAACTGAATCAACGGCTAAAACCGATTAAAAATACACTATGTGATCAAAAGTACACGAACACTCATATGTAATGTGGAACTGGCCACAAGGGAGTCGAAGCCACCAGTATAAAACAATTGCGTTATCACTAGAGAGGCAGTGGCAGCACACTGGATCGGTCAGCAGAGCTCAGCGACTTCAGACGTCGACTAGTCACTGGGTACCACCGGACTAACAAAGCCATATACATCTACATCTATGTGATTACTCCGTTATTCGCAATGAAGTGGCTGGCAGATGGTTCAAAAAACGAGCACTTAAATTCTTCTGTTCGAGGCCTTATTTCTCTTATTTTAGCGGGATGATCATTTCTCCGTATGTAGGTGGGTGCCAACAGAATGTTTTCGCAATCGGAGGAGAAAACTGGTGATTGAAATTTCATTAGAAGATCCCGTCGCAACGAAAAACGCCTTTTTTTAATGATTGCCACTCCAATTCACGTATCATGTCTGTGACATTTTGCGATAATACAAAACGAGCTGCCCTTCTTTGTACTTTTTCGATGTCATCCATCAGTCCCACCTGATGCGGATCCAACACCGCACAGCAATACTCCAGAATAGGGCGGACAAGCGTGGTGTAAGCAGTCTCTTTAGTAGACCTGTTGCACCTTCTAAGTGTTCTCGCAATGAATTGCAGTCTTTGGTTTGCTCTACCCACAATATTATCTATGTCATCGTTCCAATTTAGGTAATTTGTAATTGTAATCCCTAAGTATTTAGCTCAATTTGCAGCCTTCAGATTTGTGTGACTTATCGCGTAATCGAAATTTAGCTGATTTCTTTTAGTACTCATGTGAATAACTTCACACTTTTCTTTATTCAGGGTCAATTGCCACTTCTCGCCCCATACAGATATCTAAATCATTTTGCAAGTCGTTTTAATCATCTGATGACTTTACAAGACGGTAAATGAGAGCATCATCTGCAAACAATCTAAGACAGCTACTCAGATTGTCTCCTATGTCGTTAATATAGATCAGGAACAACAGAGGGCCTATAACACTTCCTTGAGGAACGCCGGAATATCTTACTCGATGACTTTCCGTCAATTACTACGAACTGTGACCTTTCCGACAGGAAATCACGAATCCTGTCGCACAACTGAGGCAATACTCCGTAGGCACGCAGTTTGGGTAGAAGACACTTGTGAGGAACGGTGTCGAAAGACTTCTACAAATCTAAAAAATATGGAATCTATTTGACATCCCCTGTCAATAGCACTTATTACTTCATGAGTATAAAGAGATAGTTGTGTTTCACAAGAACGATATTTTCTGAAACCGTGCTGACTGCGTGTCAATAAATCGTTTTCTTCGAGGTACTTCATAATGTTCGAATACAGTATACGTTTCAAAATTCTACTGGAAATCGACGTTAGTGATATAGGCCTGTAATTCAGCGGATTACTCCTACTTCCCTTTTTAGGTATTGGTGTGACTTGATCAATTTTCCAGTCTTTAGGTACGGATCTTTCTGTGAGCGAATGGTTGTGTAACTGCTAAATATGGAGCTATTTTATCAGCATACTCAGAGGGGAACCTGACTGGTATACAATCTGGACCGGAGGCCTTGCCTTTATTAAGTGATTTAAGCTACTTTGTTACACCGATGATATCTACTTCTATGTTTCTCATCTTGGCTGTTGTCCTTGATTGGAATTCAGGAATATTTACTCCGTCTTCTTTGTGAAGGAGTTTCGGAACGAATCAAACATCTAAGGCTGCCCATTCGACTTACGGTGTTGCGACCATAAAAGGGAAACTCGGAAGGACAACCACAGCTACGCCAAGAGGAGGCAGAACTCATATACTGACGGAGTGCTGCACAACGTGGTTGTAAAACTCGCTTGTAATCAGAGATCGGGGTCACTCGTGAGTTGCAAAGTGCTATCAACAGTGTAGCTAGCATAATGATTGTGCTTATAATGTTAAGAAGAATGGGGGTGTCCTGTGGTCGAGGAGCTCTGCATAAGCCACACACTTCTGTATCCAATGGTAAGCAGCGCTTGAGGTGGCGTAAGCAGTTGTACAGTTGATGTCTGGAAACGAATGATTTAGAGTGATGATACGCCATGCAGCCTGTGGAGATGCGATGGAAGATTTATCGTTAGGCAAATGCTTTGAGTACGTTGCGTGCCATCATGTATAGCGCTAACGGTGAAGTGCAAAGGAGGTGGTCTTGCGGTATGAAGATGGTTTTCGTAGTTAGGGTGTGGTCCCGACCTGAACGTAATCGAACACCTTTGGGCTGAGTTAGAACGTCCACTTCAGACCCCAGCGTCCAACATCACTACCTTCTCTGCTTCCTATACTCTTCACCAAGAATGGGCTGCCATTCCTCCACAGCCATTCGTGCACCTCATTGAAAGGAATGCATTCCACACTGGAAGTGGCTCCCACTTCAGTTTTTTAACGGTCGAGAATTGCCAGGTTCCACTGCCCCTTGTCTCATAGCCATAGTCATACATCCAGCACTAAATACGAATGGCCTGATACAGCTGCATCAGATGAAATTTCATAGCTGGAATACACAGTCATGTAAAATTTTGTAAATTGCAACCTGCAACCTGTCAACCTATTAGATGGAGCAACCATTTCAACGCTGCATGGTCCGTTATCAGTCGAAACTTTTTCCCCTACTGATAAAACTTGAAATAGGTGATTCCGTATATGAGGCTCAACATCTATTTTTCTGTCCTAGAGTACTTTCTCTCTGCTGAGTTCATTTGCCTTGATGGATAGACTACCAGGTGCTCTATGCCCTCTAGTTCTTACGACCACAAATAAACAATTGCATGGCTGGATGCATAGCACGACAGAATGAATACCGTACTGAAATCTACATCTACATCTACATCTGTATGGATACTCTGCAAATCACATTCAAGTACCTGGCAGAGGGTTCATCGAACCACCTTCACATTTCTCTATTATTCCAATCTCGTATAGCGCGCGGAAAGAATGAACACCTATATCGTTCCGTACGAGCTCTGATTTCCCTTATTTTATCGTGGTGATCGTTCCTCTCTATGTAGGTCGGTGCCAACAAAATATTTTAGCATTTGGAGGAGAAAGTTGGTGATTGGAATTTCGTGAGAAGATTCCGTCGCAACGAAAAACGACTTTCTTTTAATGATTTCCAGTCCAAATCCTGTATCGTATCTGGGACACTCTGTCCCATATTTCGCGATAATACAAAACGTGCTGCCTTTCTTTGAACTTTTCCGATGTACTCCGTCAGTCCTATCTGCTAAGGATCCCACACCGTGCAGCAGTATTATAAAAGAGGACGGACAAGCGTAGTGTAGGCAGTCTCCTTAGTAGGTCTGTTACATTGTCTAAGTGTCCTGCCAATAAAACGCAGTCTTTGGTAAGCCTTCCCCATAACATTTTCTGTGTGTTCCTTCCAGTTTAAGTTGTTCGTAAGCTGGAACCTCTTAAGATAGAACATGATGTCAATGCGTCTTTCACGTTTTTAAAAGCATGTTGAGAATGCTCTGATCTAAGAAACTTTGAACTTTTCTGCAATATCAGTGCCAATAGTCTGGCAACATCCGCAAATTCCTTTACAAATCTTCGTAATAATTTTCGACTCCAAGGAGTTATTGTAGTTCCTTGACTGACTCAGGCACGCAATATTTACGTGTAGCTTTAACAAATGCCAGATCTGTCTTAACGTCATCCTTACTAACTATGTGAGCAAAGTATGCCACCTATGTTGTATGTGCTATTCCATATTAATCGCATAGACAATTATATCGTCAAGATACATCAAACATTGGCGTGGTTCAATCTTCTGAGAACTGCTCCTAACAATTTCCAAAATGTCACGGGTGGTTCTTTAATCAGAATAGCGTCCTCCTGTAGTGATAATGACCCCACGCAAAAGGAAATGCTGTTTATGGTCGATCTTCCAAAGCGACTTCTAGCTGTAGCCACTCCTTAAATCAATCGTTGAAGAATAATTCCACTTGCCCACACGGTCTATGGTTTCTGCATTGTTCAGCAAAGGATAGGTATCCGTTAGAGTATTATCATTCAGATGCAGATAATTGCAACAAAACCTGCAATTCTGTGTCCCTTCCACTGACTTCTTTTGTTTCATATAAAACAGGAACTTGTTTCGTAGCATACTGTTCTGCGGATTCATGTCTGTTTGTTACTGTTTACGAATATGTGTGTGAACTGCTCGATTTAAACGAGTTTTAAGTACACTGATGGGCCAGAACACTGTGACACCTACCAAATAGCCGGCATGTCTACCTTTGGCATGGATAAGAGCGGCCATGCATCGTTGGCATGGAAGCAGCGTGAGCCTTTGATAGGTCGATGGAGAGAGTTGGCGCCACATCTGCACACAGAGTGTGGGGTGGCGGGTGGAAAATGTTATTTATGTTGTATTGTTGCTGTTCTCAACACAAGCTCTCTAACTACAATGTTGGCAACCAGAAAGTGATTAGCAAAAACTTGATGCCTGTAATTAAAGTTCACTGTGCCCACTCTGATGGAGAAATAAAGTTATTGGTCATTGAAGTTCATTACGCTCAGGATTTAGGATGATGTCTGGGATTCATAGAAAATGCAGTTTACTATAGCAATTTTCACTATATTCTGAAAATGATAAAGCGTAAAGTTTCAAATAAATACAGGGTGATTGAAAAAGAATACCACAACTTAAAAAATGTGTATTTAATGAAAGAAACATAATATAACCTTCTGTTATACATCATTACAAAGAGTATTTAAAAAGGTTTTTTTTTTCACTCAAAAACAAGTTCAGAGATGTTCGATATGGCCCCCTCCAGACACTCGAGCAATATCAACCCGATACTCCAACTCGTTCCACACTCTCTGTAGCATATCAGGCGTAACAGTTTGGATAGCTGCTGTTATTTCTCGTTTCAAATCATCAATGGTGGCTGGGAGAGGTGGCCGAAACACCATATCCTTAACATACCCCCATAAGAAAAAATCGCAGGGGGTAAGATCAGGGCTTCTTGGAGGCCAGTGATGAAGTGCTCTGTCACGGGCTGCCTGGCGGCCAATGTGGTGGCGCTCCATCCTACTGAAATATGAATTGTTGTGCTTCTTGTTCGAGCTGAGGGAACAGCCAATTCTCTAACATCCCCAGATACTGTAGTCCAGTTACAGTAGCACCTTCGAAGAAAAAGGGACCAAAAACTTTATTGGCTGAAATGGCACAGAAAACGTTCACCTTAGGCGAGTCACGTTCATACTGAGTGGTTTCCCGCGGATTCTCAGTGCCCCATATACAGACATTGTGACGGTTGACTTTCCCGTTAGTGTGGAAACTTGCTTCATCACTAAACACAATCTTTGAAACGAAAGATTCATCTGTTTCCATTTGAGCAAGGATAAAATCACAGAAATCGATTCTTTTAATCTTATCAGCTGCAGACAGTGCTTGAACCAATTTCAGACGATAAGGTTTCATAACTAACCTTTTGCGTAGGACTCTCCATACAGTTGATTGTGGAATTTGCAGCTCTCTGCTAGCTCTGCGAGTCGATTTTCCTGGGCTGCGAACAAATGCTTGCTGGATGCGTGCTACATTTTCATCACTCGTTCTCGGCCGTCCAGAACTTTTCCCTTTGCACAAACACCCATTCTCTGTAAACTGTTTATACCAACGTTTAATACACCACCTATCAGGAGGTTTAACACCATACTTCGTTCGAAATGCACGCTGAACAACTGTCGTCGATTCACTTCTGCCGTACTCAATAACACAAAAAGCTTTCTGTTGAGCGGTCGCCATCTTAGCATCAACTGACGCTGACGCCTAGTCAACAGCGCCACAAGCGAACAAATGTACAAATAAATGAAACTTTATAGCTCCCTTAATTCGCCGACAGATAGTGCTTAGCTCTGCCTTTTGTTGTTGCAGAGTTTTAAATTCCTAAAGTTGTGGTATTCTACATCTACATCTACATCTACATTGATACTCCGCAAGCCACCCAACGGTGTGTGGCGGAGGGCACTTTACGTGCCACTGTCATTACCTCCCTTTCCTGTTCCAGTCGGGTATGGTTCGCGGGAAGGACGACTGTCTGAAAGCCTCCGTGCGCGCTCTAATCTCTCTAATTTTACATTCGTGATCTCCTCGGGAGGTATAAGTAGGGGGGAGCAATATATTCGATACCTCATCCAGAAACGCACCCTCTCGAAACCTGGCGAGCAAGCTACACCGCGATGCAGAGCGCCTCTCTTGCAGAGTCTGCCACTTGAGTTTATTAAACATCTCCGTAACGCTATCACGGTTAACAAATAACCCTGTGACGAAACGCGCCGCTCTTCTTTGGATCTTCTCTATCTCCTCCGTCAGACCGATCTGGTACGGATCCCACACTGATGAGCAATACTCAAGTATAGGTCGAACGAGTGTTTTGTAAGCCACCTCCTTTGTTGATGGACTACATTTTCTAAGCACTCTCCCAATGAATCTCAACCTGGTACCCGCCTTACCAACAATTAATTTTATATGATCATTCCACTTCAAATCGTTCCGCACGCATACTCCCATATATTTTACAGAAGTAACTGCTACCAGTGTTTGTTCCGCTATCATATAATCATACAATAAAGGATCCTTCTTTCTATGTATTCGCAATACATTACATTTGTCTATGTTAAGGGTCAGCTGCCACTCCCTGCACCAAGTGCCTATCCGCTGCAGATCTTCCTGCATTTCGCTACAATTTTCTAATGCTGCAACTTCTCTGTATACTACAGCATCATTCGCGAAAAGCCGCATGGAACTTCCGACACTATCTACTAAGTCATTTATATATATTGTGAAAAGCAATGGTCCCATAACACTCCCCTGTGGCACGCCAGAGGTTACTTTAACGTCTGTAGACGTCTCTCCATTGATAACAACATGCTGTGTTCTGTTTGCTAAAAACTCTTCAATCCAGCCACACAGCTGGTCTGATATTCCGTAGGCTCTTACTTTGTTTATCAGGCGACAGTGCGGAACTGTATCGAACGCCTTCCGGAAGTCAAGAAAAATAGCGTCTACCTGGGAGCCTGTATCTAATATTTTCTGGGTCTCATGAACAAATAAGGCGAGTTGGGTCTCACACGATCGCTGTTTCCGGAATCCATGTTGATTCCTACATAGTAGATTCTGGGTTTCCAGAAATGACATGATACGCGAGCAAAAAACATGTTCTAAAATTCTACAAGAGATCGACGTAAGAGATATAGGTCTATAGTTTTGCGCATCTGCTCGACGACCCTTCTTGAAGACTGGGACTATCTGTGCTCTTTTCCAATCATTTGGAACCCTCCGTTCCTCTAGAGACTTGCGGTACACGGCTGTTAGAAGGGGGGCAAGTTCTTTCGCGTACTCTGTGTAGAATCGAATTGGTATCCCGTCAGGTCCAGTGGACTTTCCTCTATTGAGTGATTCCAGTTGCTTTTCTATTCCTTGGACACTTATTTCGATGTCAGCCATTTTTTCGTTTGTGCGAGGATTTAGAGAAGGAACTGCAGTGCGGTCTTCCTCTGTGAAACAGCTTTGGAAAAAGGTGTTTAGCATTTCAGCTTTACGCGTGTCATCCTCTGTTTCAATGCCATCATCATCCCGTAGTGTCTGGATATGCTGTTTCGAGCCACTTACTGATTTAACGTAAGACCAGAACTTCCTAGGATTTTCTGTCAAGTCGGTACATAGAATTTCACATTCGAATTCAATGAACGCTTCACGCATAGCCCTCCTTACGCTAACTTTGACATCGTTTAGCTTCTGTTTGTCTGAGAGGTTTTGGCTGCGTTTAAACTTGGAGCTCTCTTTGCTTTCGCAGTAGTTTCCTAACTTTGTTGTTGTACCACGGTGGGTTTTTCCCGTCCCTCACAGTTTTACTCGGCACGTACCTGTCTAAAACGCATTTTACGATTGCCTTGAACTTTTTCCATAAACACTGAACATTGTCAGTGTCGGAACAGAAATTTTCGTTTTGATCTGTTAGGTAGTCTGAAATCTGCCTTCTATTACTCTTGCTAAACAGATAAACCTTCCTCCCTTTTTTTATATTCCTATTAACTTTTTGAATCACCCTGTATTTAACCAAGCAATGCTACTATCAGCTATTGTACTATACACGTGAAAATAAGTCATACTCAAACTGAGAATAAATGACTGGAGTCCTTCCGCAGTTAACACTTTAGCCCAATGCGAACTCACTGTTATACTGCATACTGAGTTACATAATACGGCATCCAAGGCTGCTCCTTGCAACTGCACAAACGCGACGCGGCTTCTGGCACGGAGTGCGTGCTGATACGAATCTAGAAGAGAACTGGGGCCTGACTGTGGCTCACAGCGCTCTTATTTCTATAGCCGTGGTGTGGACTGCAGAAGGCGCAGCCGACAGCATTTGCCTTCCTGACTAGCCGTTGGTGATAGTAGAGCACCACTTCAAGTTACTAAATAATTAACTGCTTCGTTCGCTGAAGGCCAATGAAGCTCTCAGTTTAATTGTGCAGTCTGCACACAGGGTAGTACTTGTAATAAAATTCTGATGTGCCTAGGCTAAATACTTTTGGCGAGAGAATTATTTTAGTTGCACTGCACGCAATAGATGAGCTCTGAACTTGCCCTTTGGAGAGATGCTGCAGCTATAGTTTTATAGCTACCTTTTGGAAACTTCCCACATCCTTGTTATTATAGCTTATCTCCATTCTACTTAAATCTAAACATCCTAGCTTTATCTAATCACTGACTTAATCTATATTGCTTTCGTACTTTAGGACACAAAAACAGGAAATCATGAATTTCAACCAAAATATTACTTTGTGAGATCGGGCATGCTGTTTCCATAAAATTACAATGAAAAAAGGAATCCGAATATAAATTTTGAAGTTTCTAGCTCCTTCCTGTTGCGCCGATAATTTTTATGTAAAAAGTCCAAATTTCGAAAACTGTTAAAGTTACTAAACTGAAACTTAACACATTTTTATTTTAGCATTACTCCTGACATGCTATTAACTTTTCAGATCATTCACTTTACCTTCAAGGTATTGCTCAACATTCGTGACATCATAGCTAGCTAGAGCGGACTAGGCTGGCACTCAATGGAAAGCATATGAATTCTATACGGCGTAAGTAGGCTGCTTCCCTACAACAGGTCACCTTATTCCTGCAAATTCCGGCGAGGGGGCGATGAGTTCTGATGCCGCGTTCAACCACGTTCCAGATATGTTCTGTAGTGTTCAGATCTGGTGAGTTAGGGGGCCAAAACATCAACTGAAACTTGCCACTGTGTTCCTCGAACCACTCCATCAGTCTCCTAGGCTTATGTCATGATGCATCACTTGTTGAAAATGCCACTGCCGTCCGGAAACGTGATCGTCTCGGGAAGGGATGAATGTGCTCTGCAACCAGTGCACGATACTTCTTGGCCGTCATGGTGCCTTGCACGAGCTCCACTGGACCTATGGATTCACACGTGAATGATCCCAAGAGCATAATGGAGATGCCGCCAGCTTGTCTCCGTCCTGCAGTACAGGTGTCAGGGATTTGTTCCCCTGGAAGACTACAGATCGTGCCCTCCCATCGGCGTGATGAATAAGATATCGGATCATGCAACGCTTTTCCACTGCTCAACCTCCAGTGCCGATGGTCACGCTTCAAAGGTAGTTGCCGATGTCATGTGTTAACATTGGCACATGCATGGGTCATCGGCTGCAGAGCCCATCGGTAGGAGTGTTCGGCGGACTGTGTGTTCACACTTGTACCCTGCCCAGTTGGGCGCAGTTCGCTGCCTGTCCTGTCTTACCCATCTGTCCAGCCTATGACTTCCAACATCTGCATGAGGGGTGACCGCCTAACTCCACGACTACTGGACGTGGTTTTACCTTGATTACGCCACGCGTTGAAGACAATCACCACAGCACTCCTCGATTTTGAGGTTGAAAGAAACATGGGGACACAGACGTCTTAAGTAGGACAGTAGCAGTGTTGCAGATAGGTTGTAATGAGCCTAATGTGGTGTCACCGCCAGACACCACACTTGCTAGGTGGTAGCCTTTAAATCGGCCGCGGTCCGTTAGTATACGTCGGACCCACGTGTCGCCACTATCAGTGATTGCAGACCGAGCGCCGCCACACGGCAGGTCTAGAGAGACTTCCTAGCACTCGCCCCAGTTGTACAGCCGACTTTGCTAGCGATGGTTCACTGACAAATTACGTTCTCATTTGCCGAGACGATAGTTAGCATAGCCTTCAGCTACGTCATTTGCTACGACCTAGCGAGGCGCCATTATCAATTGCTATTTATCTTGTGATGCATGTACCGTCAGACCGATGTTCACCAATTATGGATTAAAGTTAAGTATTTCAGAAGCTACGTACCTTTTTTGCTAGTCTCAATTCCTTGTCATTTTCCAGACCTCACACCAGCCTGCGTGAGTTTAAACGCGTGCCTTTCGGCTACCTCATAGTGGCTTGGCTGTCTTGCCAAGTCACAACACCTAAGAAGTGGAAGACACTGCATAAGACAGATTATGAGTGTAAACAATGAAGTAAACAACAGGATGGCTTGCTGTGCAGAGAAGCCAAGTTGGAATCACGAGTAGCAGTATCAACGAAACTGGGGAATAGAATGCTGCAGCAGACACATGATCATATGTTAGTAGGTCTTGGAGGCTGTACCAACAGGAGAGTAGTGGAGAGGTATTGGTGGAAGAACAGGAAGACACACGAGATCCAGTAAGTGCAGAACTGCACGCAGTGTGCACAGAGGGCGGAATTGTGTTGAACTGGAATACTTAAGAGTGTACCTGAAGCATCAGCACTATTTGAATTACTCGGGATTGATGTATAGGTCCTTTCAACAAAACACCAGCAGAACACACGACAAAGTTCAGACCCAACCATTATTCAGATTCCGGTGGACTGGATTTCCACTGCCTAGGAGGTAGCAGCAAGAACTGTAACAATACGAAGCTGAGCATAAGGCTGAGGGACTCAGGATAAGTAGTATGTATGAGAACTTGGTGGTGAAAGTAATCTTGAAAGAGTGGACCAGTGCCAAATGGGCCAGCTATCAGGACGTACAATTCTAGTGTTTAAGGATAGTCTACTTAAGACGCAAGGGCCAGGTCTTTTTAAGAGGGAGAGCAATGTAGTGCATCGACCATATTTGATCAGCAACGCGCAAAGTAAGAAGTAGATTACAGCAGAGCCAGCTGCGGGCGAACGCAGATGTTGTACCTTACGAAACCGAACATAAGCCTCACACGTTGTGATGCGAGCCAGGCAGGTGATGTGTGGAAAAAGTTGACACAGTAGCATCTTTGAGAGGAAGGAGGTGGAATCCTTTCCACACCAGCAACCGTGAAGTCGGTACACACTCCACAGGATATAGCAAAGCCCAAGAAAATGCAGATTTCAGCCTATAAATACCTGCATATATACTCTGCTAGTCACCAAGCAGTGTGTGGCGGAGGGCACAATCCGCGCCAAAGTCATATTCCCCCGCCCCTCCTCCTCCCACCCTCCCCCCCCCCCCCCCCTTCCCGCCCTCTGTTCCACTCGCGGATCGCGCGAGGGAAAAACGCCTCAGTACGAGCTCTAATTTCCCTTATCTTTGAATGGTGATTGCGCGATTTGAAAGTTGTTGGTAATAATATATACTCTACATCATCGGCGAAGATCGGATTTCGGAATTTAGTGAGCAGCCTCTTCAGTTTGGAGCGTCGTCTATCTGCAAGTGTGTCCCACTTCAAACTTTCAATTAGATTTGTAACGCTCTCGCGATGGCTAAATATACCAATCACGAATCTTGCCGCACTTCTTTGGACCTTCTCAATCTCTTGAATCAAACCCAACTGGTAAGGGTCCCATACAGACGAACAATACTCTAAGACTGGACGAACTAACGTATTGTAAGCTATTTCCTTTGTTGAAGGACTGCATCGGTTCAGAATTCTACCAATAAGTCGCAATCTAGAGTTCGCCTTACTCGTTACTTGTGTAATCTGATCATTCCATTTGAGATCATTTCGAATAGTTACACCCAGATACTTGACGGATGTTACCGCTTCCAAGGACTGGGCATTTATTTTGTACTCGTACATCAATGGGGATTTTCGCCTTGTTATACGCAGTAGGTTACACTTACTAATATTGAGAGATAACTGCCAGTCATTACACCACGCATTTATTTTCTGCAAATCCTCATTGATTTGTTCACAACTTCGATGTGGTACTACTTTCCTGTAGACTACAGCATCATCGGCAGACAGTCTAATGCCGCTGTCAGTACCATCAACCAGATCGTTTACGTAAATCGTAAAACGCAGCGGACCTATTACGCTGCCCTGGGGCACACCTGAAGTTACGCTTGTTTCTGTTGAAACCACCCCGTTCAGGACGACACACTGCTCCCTGTCTGTTAGAAAACTTTCTATCCAACCGCAACTGTCATCGGGTAGATCGTAAGCGCGCACTTTTTTGAGCAAGCGACAGTGCGGGACTGAGTCGAACGCCTTTCGAAAGTCGAGAAATATGGCATCAACCTGAGAGCCGATATGTAGAGCCTGTTGTATATGATGCACAAAGAGGGCCAGCGGTGTCTCGCATGACAGCTGTTTCCTAAAACCGTGTGGTTTCTGCAGATGAGCTTCTCAGTCTAGAAAGGTCATTATGTCTGAACACAAAATATGTTCCATAATTCTACAACAAATCGACGTCAGTGAAATTGGCCGGTAATTATGTGCATCCGATTTACTACCATTTTTATAGATTGCTATGACCTGGGCCTTCTTCCAGTCTCGTGGAACATTCCGTTGTTCCAATGATCTCTGATAGATGATGTATAAGAATGGTGCTATATTTGTAGCATAGTCTACAATTAATCGTACGGGAATACCGTCTGGGCCAAATGCCTTCCTAGCCACTGTTGTACAGAAATCATCTTGTGATAGTTTCGCAGCCCTAACACCATAGGACTATTGGGGCGTCATGCAGAATGATGTATGGAGTCCGCTGTTCGACTCTGTGTCAACATAACCTGCCCAGAAACATGAGAGACACTGGTACCGCGTGGCCAGCCTCAGCGCTTTTGGAGGGGACCATGGTTGATGCGTCGCCCAATGACACCAGCTGGGCAGCGCTGGAGACATAATGTGCACCTCGGCCGCCGCCAACTTAGCTGCTAATTCCAGGGATGTCACTGACAGAAGCAGTAGAATTACGCCACTGCACTCTCTCAGCATTGACGGACGTCGCTCACACACACACACGGGAAGCATCTGGACGCCTCAACCGCACTGCCGCAGCTTGAAATGACTCACAGCAGAGAGCCGTAATAAAGAAATTTGAAAAGCACAGAACAGCCTCTCTGACTCTGGCCTTCTTCAATCATGAAGACTTGTCTACACCTCCTAACTAGTGTCCAGTGTGACTCAGAAGTCGTGTTCCATAGGATAACGTCTACATTGGTGACTCTTTAGTCTTGGCTCACAGGACAAAGTCGTAATCAGGGATGTGACAGGATAGCTCATTTGAAGCAAAAAATTCTAATAAACATGGGTTCTAAAATGCATACCTTCAGAGCTATGACTACTTGTTCATCTTCAAAAATGGTTCAAATGGCTATAAGCGCTATGGGACTTAACAACTGAGGTCATCAGTCCCCTAGACTTGTAACCACTTAAACCTGACTAATCTAAGGACATCTCACACATCCATGCCCGAGGAAGGATTCGAACCTGCGGCCGTAGCAGCAGTGCGGTTCCGGACTGAAGTACCACCTAAAACCGCTCGGCCACAGCGGCCGGCCTGTTCATCTTCGCTGCTGTGAAACGGTAGCACTGTACAAGTGCTCGTAGCTCTTAATGTATCCTTGTCAGAGCCCCTGTTTACGGGATTCTTATATATATTATTACAAATGATTGAAGCGATTTCACAGCTCTACAATAACTTTATTATTTGAGATATTTTCACAATGCTTTGCACACACATACAAAAACTCAAAAAGTTTTTTTAGGCATTCACAAATGTTCTATATGTGCCCCTTTAGTGATTCGGCAAACATCGAGCCGATAATCAAGTTCCTCCCACACTCGGCGCAGCATGTCCCCATCAATGAGTTCGAAAGCATCGTTGATACGAGCTCCCAGTTCTGGCACGTTTCTTGGTAGAGGAGGTTTAAACACTGAATCTTTCACATGACCCCACAGAAAGAAATCGCATGGGGTTAAGTCGGGAGAGCGTGGAGGCCATGACATGAATTGCTGATCATGATCTCCACCACGACCGATCCATCGGTTTTCCAATCTCCTGTTTAAGAAATGCCGAACATCATGATGGAAGTGCGGTGGAGCACCATCCTGTTGAAAGATGAAGTCGGCGCTGTCGGTCTACAGTTGTGGCATGAGCCAATTTTCCAGCATGTCCAGATACACGTGTCCTGTAACGTTTTTTTCACAGAAGAAAAAGGGGCCGTAAACTTTAAACCGTGAGATTGCACAAAACACGTTAACTTTTGGTGAATTGCGAATTTGCTGCACGAATGCGTGAGGATTCTCTACCGCCCAGATTCGCACATTGTGTCTGTTAACTTCACCATTAAGAAAAAAATGTTGCTTCATCACTGAAAACAAGTTTCGCACTGAACGCATCCTCTTCCATGAGCTGTTGCAACCGCGCCGAAAATTCTAAGCGTTTGACTATGTCATCGGGTGTCAGGGCTTGTAGCAATTGTAAACGGTAAGGCTTCTGCTTTAACCTTTTCCGTAAGATTTTCCAAACCGTCGGCTGTGGTACGTTTAGCTCCCTGCTTCCTTTATTCGTCGACTTCCGCGGGCTACGCGTGAAACTTGCCCGCACGCGTTCAACCGTTTCTTCGCTCACTGCAGGCTGACCCGTTGATTTCCCCTTACAGAGGCATCCAGAAGCTTTAAACTGCGCATACCATCGCCGAATGGAGTCAGCAGTTGGTGGATCTCTGTTGAACTTTGTCCTGAAGTGTCGTTGCATGACTGACTGATGTGAGTGCATTTCAAGCACGACATACGCTTTCTCGGCTCCTGTCGCCATTTTGTCTCACTGCGCTCTCGAGCGCTCTGGCGGCAAAAACCTGAAGTGCGGCTTCAGCCGAACAAAACTTTGAGTTTTTCTACGTATCTGTAGTGTCGTGACCATATGTCAATGAATGGAGCTACAGTGAATTTATGAAATCGCTTCAATCATTTGTAATAGCGCTGTATATATTTTTCTTCTTCGAGTGATCGTTCCTGTCACATCCTTGAATACGAATTTGGTCTACAGAGCAAGACTACTGAAGCCACCTACACTTTGTCCCATGGGACATGACCTTGGTATCACCCCTGCATGCCTCTACATCGTTGGCGTACACTCTCGCTAGTTCAACATAGATTGTTGCAGCATTGTTGCCCTGCGAATGGAGAAAACGAATTACCGCACGATACACCGCTTTATCAATGAGTTGCGCCATTTTATTTTCCCCTATCGGCGTGCTACGGCACTATGGTTGGTTGGTTTGGGGAAGGAGACCAGACAGCGTGGTCATCGGTCTCATCGGATTAGGGAAGAATGGGGAAGGAAATCGGCCGTGCCCTTTCAGAGGAACCATCCCGGCATTTGCCTGGAGTGATTTAGGGAAATCACTACGGCACTATGGCTTGTTGGTTTCTGTGTTTATCGGAACTACATATAGCTGCAAAAAAAAAAGTGTTACTGTATTTTTTTGGAGTTGAAAATTAAAACAGGACTATACATTGCCTGACCAAGAAACTGAAACTCACAAAAGTGGAGGAGGAAACGAAATGGAACATTATGGGTTGAAAGGGATATGTCAGTGATTACAAAGTCGCGTCAAATTTTCATATTTTACGCGTTATGAAAGAAATCTTTTTCAAAGTAACTAGTGCTCTGTAAGTAGGCTGTTTAGGTTTTTATGTTGGTAACGCCACGTAGCGCTCTGTATGAAAATCACTGGCTGTGCTGTGTGCAGTCTGTGGCTGGTTGGCATTGTTGTAATATTCGCCATAGTATTATTCGCCATTGTAGTGTTGGGCAGTTGGCTGTTAACAGCGCGTAGCGTTGCGCAGTTGGAGGTGAGCCGCCAGCAGTGGTGGATGTGGGGAGAGAGATGGCTGAGTTTTTCAGAGTGGATGATCTGGACGTGTGTCCATCAGAGACAGTAAATTTGTAAGACTGGATGTCATCAACTGATATATATATTATGACTTTTGAACACTATTAAGGTAAATACATTGTCTGTTCTCTATCAAAATCTTTCATTTGCTAACTATGCCCATCAGTAGTTAGTGCCGTCAGTAGTTTCAATCTTTTATTTAGCTGCCAGTAGTGGCTCTCGCTGTATTGCAGTAGTTCGAGTAACGAAGATTTTTGTGAGGTAAGTGATTTATGAAAGGTATAGGTTATTGTTAGTCAGGGCCATTCTTTTGTAGGGATTTTTCAAAGTCAGATTGCGTTGCGCTAAAAATATTGTGTCAATTTAGTGTTGATCAGAATAGGTAAAGAGCGAAATGTCTGAGTACATTCAGTTCTGCTCAGGTGTTTGAAAAGCAAATAACATAAGATGTTTATCAGCACAGTCATTCATTAATTTTTCCAAGGGGACGTTTCAGCTCTACACACATGAATTACTCCAATTGAATAGAACGCTACATTTCCTCTCGCCGGGTGCAAGTCTTTCGATCTGAGGCCACTTCGCCGACTTGCGCATCGATGACGATGAAATGATGATGATAAGGCAACACAACACCCAGTTCCTGAGCGGAGAAAATCTCCGACCCAGCCGGGAATCAAACCCAGTACTCAGGTACTGGGGGCGATTTCCTCTGAGCCGCGTTTAAACCGATGGCGCGACAGTTCAACGCTCTCCTCGTTATCCGGCGTTGCGTATTTATTTGTGTTTTAAAAATAAGTGACCAATCGATTTAGCATTCAAAACAGATAATTCATAATTTCAAAATACGTTTGCCGAAACTGCTTATCGGATTTCTGAGAGTGAAACGCGGTTGTATTTGTTTCTTTGAGAGTAAGATGCAGCAGAAATTACTTTAGTCCTGATTGAAACAGTAAAGTTGATCATCGGCTGTGGACAGATACTCTTTGCATGTCAAACAAATTATCAAATTTACTCAGTATATACGCGAAAAAAACACATATTAACATCCCATCCGCCGCTGAACCAAGGAGCACCGCAGGAATGCGGCTGCGACGCGGGTGATGTACTGTGTGCGGAACAGTTCGCACTGTTCTAAAACGTTTCAATAAATACAGTTACGTCAGTACTAAGAAATTAGGGAGATGTAGATAAATTAATGCCCTGATACTTCCGAAAGATTAAGAAAGATTAAGGAAAGGCAAACCTACGTTTCTAGCATTCGTAGACTTAGAGAAAGCTTCTGAAAATGTTGACTGGAATACTCTCTTTCAAATTCTGAAGGTGGCAGGGGTAAAATACAGGGAGCGAAAGGCTATTTACAATTTGTAGTACAGAAACGAGATGGCAGTTATAAGAGTCGAGGGGCATGAAAGGGAAGCAGTGGATGGGAAGGGAGTGAGACAGGGTTGTAGCCTCTCCCCGATGTTATTCAATCTGTATATTGAGCAAGCAGTAAGGGAAACAAAAGAAAAATTCGGAGTAGGTATTGAAATCCATGGAGAAGAAATAAAAACTTTGAGACTCGCCGATGACATTGTAATTCTGTCAGAGACAGCAAAGGACCTGGAAGAGCAGCTGAACGGAATGGACAGTGTCTTGAAAGGAGGGTATAAGATGAACATCAACAAAAGCAAAACGAGGATAATGGAATGTAGTCGAATTAAGTCGGGTGATGCTGAGGGAATTAGATTAGGAAATGAGACAGTTAAAATAGTAAAGGAGCTTTGCTATTTGGGGAGCAAAATAACTCATGATGGTAGAAGTAGAGAGGACATAAAATGTAGACTGGCAATGGCAAGGAAAGCGTTTCTGAAGAAGAGAAATTTGTTGACATCGTGTATAGATTTAAGTGTCAGGAAGTCGTTTCTGAAAGCATTGGTATGGAGGGTAGCCATGTATGGAAGTGAAACATGGACGATAAATAGTTTGGACAAGAAGAGAATAGAAGCTTTCGAAATGTGGTGCTACAGAAGAATGCTGAAGATTAGATGGGTTGATCACATAACTAATGAGGAAGTATTGAATAGGATTGGGGAGAAGAGAAGTTTGTGGCACAACTTGACAAGAAGAAGGGATCGGTTGGTAGGATATGTTCTGAGGCATCAAGGGATCACCAGTTTAGTATTGGAGGGCAGCGTGGAGGGTAAAAATCGTAGAGGGAGACCAAGAGATGAATACACTAAGCAGATTTAGAAGGATGTAGGTTGCAGTAAGTACTGGGAGATGGAGAAGCTTGCATAGGATAGAGTAGCATGGAGAGCTGCATCAAACCAGTCTCAGGACTGAAGACAACAACAACTTCCGAAATAATAACAGTAAAATTATCCTTTTGTGTGTACTTGTTATCAGCAGCTGCTGTATCAATCAAACGAGATTGTCATGTGGCATTACTCGCCGGTAGACCCAATCTGGAGTTTATAGGGTTGTTTGGCCGCCTCGTATAACTTTTGTCACCACTTCGGCGACTTTCGCGTCGATGAAGTTGGGTTGGCATGATGAGTACAACACAGACACGGAGGCCTCAAGCGAAGGATATCTTCGACGAGACCAGGATTCTATTACGAGACGCCGCAATCTAGAGACCGCCACACTAACAACTGGACAACTATTAACACTGCTACTGCGTATGGAAGTATTGGAATGGCTTTTTCCGTCACTGTTTTATTCAGTAGAAAATGATTAGTTATAGGATTTTCTCGTTTATTTCTTGCTGATTGTGTAGAGCTGATGTCAGCATGCACTTTCCACTAGAATGTTCTCAGTTGGCGCTGAAGATGAAAAACGAAAGCAACACTGTACTCATGAACGGCGAACCAGTTACCAGTGATTTTTTCCGTTCCATTCTTTGTGGAGCTGGGTAAGAATGATTGTTTAAATGCCTCTGCGCGTGCTGTAATTAACGAATCTTGTCCTCAGGATCCTTATGGGAGCGATATATAGGGGGTTGTAGTATATTCCTAGATTCGTCATTTAAAGCCGGTTCTTGAAACTAGGCTTTCTCAGGTTAGTGTACGTGTATCTTCAACAGTCTGCCAGTTCTGTTTCTTCAGCGTCTCCGTGACCCTATTTTCCTGCCTCACCTCCCGCAGGCAGTCTTCTTTGTTGCCTACTATACACTATAGTCAGATCAAACCTACAAGTTGAGGCTGGTTTCCTGTAATCACAGAGTTGAACATCACGCTTTGAACCGATCGCCGATGGCAAAGTGCTAAACAATTGGTTGATTCACTTTCAACTCCATGTGTAGCTTTCTTTCTAGATGTGTTTGGATCCCCAATCCTGGGCCTGGCCCTTTTATTTCGCATTTCATCACACATTATAACCGTGCCGAAAACGACATAAGCACACATATACATACGCACATACGGTGCTAAGAAATGCAGACGTATCCTACACAGCACTAACCAAAAACTACAGGATTCTTCCACACAAGGGAAGATTCACCGTCACATATACAGTTGTTATAATCACGGAGGTCGCCTTACATAAGGCTGCAATTCATCGTCAGCACTGTAGTACTGGAGTCAAAAATTAAGTTCCTGACATTGAGTAGTGGCGTAACACACTTGTTAGCGTATAAGCCTGCCGTGTAGAAGATTATAGTTTCGAAACTCGTCTAATACAGCGAAATTTATTTTATTAAATGTAATGAAAAGACTTTGATTATTATTTTTAGTCAATTAACTGGTTTAAATGAATTTTTTTGTTTCTAATACTTTGCCTCATCATTTTCATCATCGCATTGATTCCTTTATTTGCACTTTTCACCACATCCAACACATTCATCTTCATCCCATTCATCAAAGTTATTTTCGTAATCTTCTATAACATCTACATCTGCATCATACCTCGCAAGCCACGTAATACTGTGTGATGGGGGATATTTTTCGTACCACGAACAGGGCCCTGTAACTCTGTTCCACCTGAGAATAGCGCGTGGAAAGAATGATTGTTGTAAGCCTTTGCATTGGCTCTAATTTTTCGAATTTTTTTCTAGTGGTCACGCACGAGACGTATATGAGAGGGGGGGGGGGGGGGGGGGGAGGGGGGAGCAATACGTTGTTCGGTTCTTCCCGGAAAGGACTCTCTCGAAATTTCGATAGAAAATGTTTTTGTGATGCACAACGCCTCTCTTATGAAGTCTGCCAATGGAGTTTTTTCAACATCTTCGTAACGCTCTAGTGCCGATTAAATGATCCCGTGGCGAAACGTGGCGCCCTTCGTTGGATCTTCTCTATCTCTTCTATCAGTTCTATCTGGTAGGGATCCCAGATAGATGAACAAAAGACCCGGTCGACCAAGAAGCGCCTTATAAGCCACTTCCTTTGTGGATGAATTACTTTTCCTTAAGGTTCTTCCTGTGCCTATGAGTCTGGCCTCTGCTTTTCCCACTGTTTGTTTTATGTGGTCATTTTACTTAAGGTCGCTCTGGATAGTTACTCCTAGATATTTTCCGGTAGGTGCTGTTTCCATCGGTTTGTCATCAATAGTGTAACTATACAGTAGTGGATTTCTTTTCCTGTGTATGGGCAATATGTTAACTTATTTACATTCAGGTTCAACTCTCAGAGACTGCACGATTCATCAATTCTCTGGAGGTCATTCTGCAGTTCGTTACTGTCTTCTGCCGTTGCTTATTTTTTTAATAGAAAACCGCATCATCTACGAACAGCCTCAGAGAGCGTCTGACGCTTCTTACTAGATCGTTTATACGTGTTGTAAACAGTAACGGTTCTATCACACTTCCTTGGAGAGCATCTGACGCTTTCTACTTGATCATTTACACTGCTGGCCATTAAAATTGCTACACCAAGAAGAAATGCAGATGATAAATGGGTATTCATTGGACAAATATATTATACTAGAAGTGACATGTGATTACATTTTGGGTGCATAGATCCTGAGAAATCAGTCCTTGCTGCTGCAAACGTCGTCGAACTGTTCGAGCAGATGGTTGTTGTTGTCTTGCAAACGTCCCCATCTGTTGACTCAGGGATCGAGACTTGGCTGCACGATCCATTACAGCCATGCGGATAAGATGCCTGTCATCTCGACTGCTAGTGATACGAGGTCGTTGAGATCCAGCATGGCGTTCCGTATTACCCTCCTGAACCCACCGATTCCATATTCTGCTAACAGTCATTGGATCTCGACCAACGCGGGCAGCAATGTCGCGATACGATAAACCGCAATCGTGATAGGCTGCAATCCGACCTTTATCAAAGTCGGAAACGTGGTGGTACGCATTTCTCCTCCTTACACGAGGCATCACAACAACGTTTCACCAGGCAACGCCGGACAACTGCTGTTTGTGTATGAGACATTGGTTGGAAACTTTCCTCATGTCAGCGCGTTGTAGGTGTCGCCACCGGTGCCAACCTTGTGTTAATGCTATGAAAAGCTAACCATTTGCATATCACAGCATCTTCTTCCTGTCGGTTAAATTTCGCGTCTGTAGCACTTTATCTTCGTGGTGTAGCAATTTTAATGGCCAGTAGTGTATCTACGTAACGGTCCTGTCACACTTCCTTGGGATACTCCGGAAATTACCTTTACATCTGTCGATTTTGTTACATTAAGAGTGACGAGTTCAGTTCTGTCTGCAAGGAAGTCTTGAATCCAGTCGCAAATTTGCTCCGATACTCGATTTTTTTTTCACTAAGTGGCAGTGCGGGAAGGTGTCAAGTGCCTTCCTGAAGTGGAGGAACACGGCATCAATCTCAACGATATTTTTACGGCGCCATGAATCTCGTGGAGGAGCAGAGAGAGCTGAGTTTCGCAGGATCTCTGTGTGTGGGATCCACGTTGATTTTTGTGGACGAGATTTTCCCTTCTTCAAGAACGTCGTAGTTATTGAGCATAAAACATGTTCCACAATTCTACAACAGACTGACGTCAACGATAGAGATCTATAATTGCTCGTATCTTTCGTACGGCCCTTCTCAGAAACAGGAATGAGCTGCGCTTTCTTCCCGTTGCTAGGTAACGCTCGTTGCTCAAGCGTTCTACGATAAATTACTGCTAGAAGGGGAGCAAGTTCTTTCGCATAGTCTTCCTAGAATCTTATAGGTATCTCATCTGAACCTCACGCCTTTCCACTACCAAGCGATTGTAGTTGTTTTTTTATTCCACGATCGGTTATCTCGATATCTGCTATTTCCACATTCGTACGACGACTTAAAGGAGGGACCGTGTTACAGTCTTCCGCAGTGAAACGATTTCGGAAGACCGAATTTAGTTTCTTTAAAGTCAGTGCTGCCAATAAACTGTTTTTTATTTACAATGTTAAAATTTACACGATCATGATTTCGGCTTTAAAGTGCCATTATCAAGTGTTTTAATGTTATACAGTGCCTAAGATGGTATACTGTCGTATTTAAAATATTGACCCTTAAACAATGTGTCTAATAGTTTATTTTAAATACGACAGTATGCCATCCTAGTCACTGTATAACATTAAAACACTTGATAATGGCACTGCAAATAAAAAATAGTCTAAAGGCGGTACTGACTAAAGAAATATATTATGACTGTGGCTCCACATTGTGAAAAAAATTACCGAATTTAGTATTTCGGTCTTCTCCCTGTCATCTTCCGTTTCGGTACCAATAATGTCACTCAGTGAATGAGTAGACTGATTTTGACCCACTTTCTGATTTCACATACGACCAAAACCTCTTTGTGTTTTTACTCAGATCGGTTGCCAAGCGTTACTTTCAAAGTCATTGAATTCTTCTCTCATTGCTCTCTCTACGCTCATTTTCGCTTCGTTCATCTTTTGTTTCAGCTAGGCTTTTACTTATCTTGAATCTGGGAAGAAGTTGTCTTTGTTTACTTATAACTTTTCTAATTCGGCTATTAAACTGTGGTGGGTCTTCCCCATCCCTTAAGAGCTTACTCGGACATACTTGTCTAGGGCATACTGCACGATTCCTTTGAATTTTTTCCATCCGTTTTTTCCACATCTTCGTCTTCATCACCGAATATTTGATGCTGAGTGCTCACATACTCTGAAATTTGTAACCAGTCACTCTTTCTAAGTGAAAATATTATCCCACCTTTCTTAAAATTCATTGTCAGACCCACTGTCATAGATGCTATCACAGCCTTATGCTCACTGATACCTTTCTCTACGCTACCTGATTCGATAAGTTAAGGTTTGTTTGTTGGCATGAGGTCCAAGACGTTACCCTCACGAGCTGGTTCTATATCCGCTCAAAGTAATTTTTGAACAAGACGTCCAGAACAATGTGACACGAATCCCTGTGTCTGGCACCAGTTCACCAGTTTTGATAGTATGATTCTCCCAATCTGTACTTGGCAAGTTGAAGTCACCCCCTATTACAAAAGCATGATCGGGAATATTATTAATGATATTCTGCAAGTTCTGTCTGAATTGCTCTACCACTAGGGCTCCTGACCCGGGCGGTCTATAAAAGCATCCGACTACCATTTTGATCGATCTTTGATACTTAAAAAAACTCCATCCAGATTATCCATGACAACCTCGCTAGATTTTTTTCGAATTCGTTACTGCAACAAACACGCTGCTATCATTGGCGACTAACCTAATCTTACGATAAATATTACAATCTGAACTTGGGATTTCATTGTCATTAACGTCTGGTTTTAACGTGCATTATACCTTCAGTGCGATACTGATTCTGGGACCTTTCCTTGGATGCTCCTGCAGTTTACCAAAATCATATTAATCTTTTCTTTCTCTGATCTGCGACGACGAACGTTCTCTGAGGACATTGTGGCTAATTTATCAGTCAAATCGCGTTTAATCCCAAGGAATGGTACACTTATTTAAAAAGTCCCACGTGCACGCCACACATACTCTGCTACCCTAGTAGCTACTTCCTGCGTGTAGGCCACCCCTGACCTACCAAGGAGAACTTTACAATTCTGTACCCGATAGCGGAGGTCGAGAAATTCTCATCCGATACGTCGCAGAGTCGTCTGAACCCCTGGTTTAGACCTTCCACTCTGCTTCGAACCAGAGGACCACGATGAACCCTGGGTACAATTTTACAAATAGCTTAGCCCGCACCCGGCGTGCTATGCTCGTTGCCTTCACCAAATCAGCCATCCGCCGAATGGAACCGAGGATGCCCTCACAACCCAAGTGGAAGGCGTCATTCGTACCGAAATGAGCCACTACACGCAGCCGGCTGCACCCAGTGCGCTCGATAGCAGAGAGGCCAAGTGCACACCGGCATTCTTTCCCGCCTTTCCGGCTGTTTACCTGAGGGGCTCCATCACCTGCCTAACACTGGAGCTCCCAATGACAAGCATGCCCAACCCCTGCACTTGTCCGGACTGGGCAGGAAAATGGGCCGCTGGCTCAGCTGAAGTGGCATCCTGTACTGGCTCAGAGTTATCATCAACACTGGGAAGCACCTCGTACCTGTTATTAAGGCTACGGGAGCCAGCCGCGCGGCCTGCTCCCTCCTTCGTCTTCCGCCCAGTGATACGCCAAAGTCGCCAACCCACCACCGTCTGCCACCCTCTCTCGAGTGAGGACGAACCAGCGAGATGTTGTGTACCGGAAGATGCAGCGACCCCCGGGTCACCAGGGGATTCCAACGGCACAAAAAGTGTCGCAGGTCATGTTCCCAGCGCCACGATGTCACCACACTTTGAGCATTAACCAAAATCATTTTATAAGGGGTTCATTATGTAAGAGGTTTACTGTTCACTATCCTACTGGAGCAAATGTGATTTCTGTGGTGTCACCGCCAGACACCACACTTGCTAGGTGGTAGCCTTTAAATCGGACGCGGTCCATTAGTATACGCCGGACCCGCGTGTCGCCACTGTCAGTGATGGCAGACCGAGCGCCACCACACGGCAGGTCTAGAGAGACTTACTAGCACTCGCCCCAGTTGTACAGCCGACTTAGCCAGAGATGGATCACTGACAACTACGCTCTCATTTGCCGAGACGATAGTTAGCATAGCCTTCAGCTACGTCATTTGCTACGACCTAGCAAGGCGCCATAGCATTTGATATTATTATTGCTATTATACTTCTGTATCATCAAGAGCGATGTTCTACAATTATGGATTAAAGTTAAGTATTACATCAACTATGTACTTTATTTGCTACTATTAATTCCTTTAACTGTTCCAGACCTCACGCCAATCTGCGTGAGCTTAACGCGTACCTTTCGGCTACCCGTCCTAGTGGATTGGCTGTCGGGTCAGTCCACTACAATTTCGATATATTGCTCACGCGCTGTCTGCGATACAAAACATCTCTGCTGCAATACAATCGCAGGTCAGAGCACTGTCGGCAGCAGTAATAAATCGGTCGCTCCTACAGAGCAGTCACAATAGTTCGTTGTTGTGGAGCAGTCGCAATAGCCCGCTGTTACGGAGAAGTCGTAGTAGCTCACCGCTACAGTACACTTGCTAGCCATGTAAGAACAATAGCAGTCGCCGCTGGTGCAGTGAAGCTCATTGCCATGTAGTGTAAAGTAAATTTTGTCATTCTTCATCGGCATGCGCGTACTTAAATTTGTTGTCTGAGATGTTAATATGAATTTGTTTCAATCTTTTTGTGATTTATCAGCACTATTTAAGTCAGACTTGTAGTGTTCAGTTTTTTATGTAATGGTTTGCAGAAATACTTTCAATAATAAGCTTTTTCAGAACATAATTTTTCGCCAGTCATTTACTTGAATTTAAATATTTTACAAATTTTCCCAGATCATAGTCGTGTGTTGTTTAATAATCAGAGGACCAGCTATGCAGCTGTGTCAACAAGCAAAGTCACTTTTTTTTCTAATAATGCAAATCTTAGACAAATGTTGTTCAGTAGTAGGAGGCAGGTCAGCATTGCACTAAGCTGTGCCATTTAGGAGCAGATACATAGACAGCGTTATCCGGCGACACGATTATGAGGTAAGAATTTTTCAGTTTATTCAGGTTCATTTCATAGGGCCATGATGTAGCGCTGCTTACGTCCAAAATTTATCAGTTTCAATTCTCAGTCAATTTTGTACCCGGAAATTTTTACATACAGGAAGGTTACAATGGTGACGGAAGCCAACACGGCTTCCAGCTGTTTACGGCTTGTGTCCGCTCACAACAAGCACAGTCCCTAGCCACATCGTAGTGTGTAAAAGTATATATAAGGTGAGCTGGTGCTTCTGAGTTTGGAATGTACGCAAAGTATAACGAGGAGAATAAAGAAACATTAAAATCTGCTCTGCATACTTCTCACTATGCCCTGAGACGGCAAGCTCTTAAACAGAAATAAATTTCTGTACTGAAGTGGATGTATCTACAGTTACTTGTTACTAGAAACTCTGCTCACTCGAAAGACACTGCAAGTGATAAGTATGAGAACTAGAATGCACTGATTTAAACTATGTGCTGTGTAACAGCACGAGATTTAGTGCCGTGAGGTGGAGGCGGTCTGACGGCGGGAAAATTACACTACGAAGCCGCCTTACACAAGGATATGCACCAAGATTTACCCAAAAACAAAAGTTACAGTAATTTGCTAACCACTTGTCTACACAGTAAAATTCGCATCTATAGTTCACTCCTTTGCAGAAACCTGTGAGAAAATAACAACAGAAAGTAAACTAAATTACTGTGTATCAGACAACTGCTGTTCTGGAAACTCCGCTAGCGCGCCCGCTCGACTCCGCGTCTGCTGTTACACTAATTTCGACGTCTCATAACTCTGCTCATAGATGGTTCAAATGGCTCTGAGCACTATGGGACTCAACATCTGAGGTCATCAGTCTCCTAGAACTTAGAACTACTTAAACCTAACTAATCTAAGGACATCACACACATCCATGCCCGAGGCAGGATTCGAAGCTGCGACCGTAGCGGTCGCTCGGTTCCGGACTGAAGCGCCTAGAACCGCTCGGTCAACACGGCCTGTGCTCATAGATGAATTGCGTTTATAAAATTCATAGTTCCCTTGTTTGTTATTTTCTCCGTTGATGCACACTAGAACCTCAGAACAACAAATAACTGCAGAACATGTGGCTCTATGTATGGGAACAAACAAAGGCGCAACGGTATTGTTTTCGCTCAGTTACATGACTGCAGGGCTTTCCGGGAGGGAAGGAGCGCCTGGTCCGCGGCACGAATCCGCCCGGCGGATTTGTATCGAGGTCCGGTGAACCGGCCAGTCTGTGGATGGTTTTTAGGCGGTTTTCCATCTGCCTCGGCGAATGCGGGCTGGTTCCCCTTATTCCGCCTCAGTTACACTATGTCGGCGATTGCTGCACAAACAAGTTCTCCACGTACGCGTACACCACCATTACTCTACCACGCAAATATAGGGGTTACACTCGTCTGGTGTGAGACGTTCCCTGGGAGGGGGGGGGGGGGGGGCACCGGGGGCCGAACCGCACTATAACCCTGGATTCGGTGTGGGGCGGCGGGGGTGAAGTGGACTGTGGTAGTCGTCGTGGGGTAGCGGACCACTGCGGCTGCGGCGGTGACGGACCCTCTCCATCATTTCTAGGTCCGCGGTTAACATACATACGAGGTGCGGCTAGAAAAAAACCGGACTGATGCTGGAAAAAACATTTATTTACAATTATTTACAATTTCATGTTATCTCCTTCAATGTACTCTCCTCCTCGGTCTCCATACGAGTTTTCCACTGTTCATAGCAATGCTGCAGATCATTTTCGGTAAGTCCATACATTACTTCCGTCGCTTTTTCTTTTACTGCTTCAACAGTCTCAAATCTAGTTCCTTTCAAAGCTGACTTGACTTTAGGGAAAAGAAAAAAGTCACAGGGGGCCAAATCAGGTGAGTAGAGTGGATGATCTAAGATGGGAATGTTGTGTTTTGCCAAAAACGTCTTCATTGACAACGCACTGTGAGCTGGGGCATTGTCTTGGTGAAGGATCCATGACTTTTTTTTCCACAAATCGTTCCGTTTTCTCCGTACTCGCTCACGTAGGGTAGCCAGGACGCTAATGTAGTAATGCTGATTCACTGTTTGTCCCTCTGGTACCCAATCAATGTGCACAATCCCTTTGATGTCAAAAAAAAAAACAATCATCATTGCCTTTAATTTCGATTTTGACATTCGTGCTTCTTTTTGTCGTGGAGAACCAGGAGTTTTCCAATGCATTGATTGGCGTTTCGTTTCGGGATCGTAAGTAAAAAACCACGATTCATCGCAAGTAATAACATTTTGTAAGAAGGTGGGATCACTTTCAATGTTTTCCAGGATGTCAGAACAAATAATTCTTCGGCGTTCCTTCTGTTCAATTGTGAGACACTTTGGAACCATTTTTGAACAAACTTTGTTCATGTTGAAACTTTCATGAAGAATCTGCCTAACACTTTCCTTGTCAACTCCTGTTAACTCAGACACTGCTCTGATTGTTAAACGGCGATCTTGTCGAACAAGTTTACCGATTTTTTCAATGTTTGCATCAGTTTTTGCTGACAATGGTCTGCCAGTGCGAGTGTCATCACTGGTGTCTTCGCGGCCATCTTTAAATCGTTTAAACCACTCAAACACTTGTGTTCGCGATAAACAATCATCGCCGTACACTTGTTGTAACATTACAAACGATTCACTTGCAGATTTTCCTAGTTTGAAACAAAATTTGATGTTAACACGCTGTTCTTTCTGTACACTCAACATTTTCCGACGCACAGACAAAACGTCAACTACTTAAAACAGACGCCACGGGCAGACTGAGTGCAGGAGGCAGATGAAACTCGAGCAGTAGGCGGAGCGAGAGTCACGTGACAGGCCACGCGACTTTCAGCCTTATTGCATTCGTTTTATTGTTTCAGCAGTACTAGTCCGGTTTTTTTCTAGCCACACCTCGTACATACATGACTGCAGCGCTGTCGGTGAGGGAAGCAGGAAACGTAGGTGAGAGCGAGAGGGAAGCATTTACAGACGATAAAAACAGATATTGTCCTGCAAAACGAAATACAGTGTGTCCATGCAAGAATTTCACAGTTATAAATTTTAATAGCTGTAAGCGTTGTAGAGTGTTGGTTCGAGTTCACAATTAAATAATACCTCAGACAGTTATGTGTAAGTGCATGCTTTGTTGTTTTCCGCTTTCAGTGCCACGTGTACAAAATGAAGCTCCTGAGCGTAAAGCGTTTTGTATTCTGCTGTTCGTTAAAAGTGCATCTGTAATTTCAGCTCGACGTACGTTTGGTTTAAAGTTTGCGAGTCCCTATGTGGCAAAAACATCCGCCTGTGGTATAGTCATTCGAAACGCAGGGATGTGTGCGTAAAGGGGAAAGCACCGGACAACCAAAAGCACCTTAAGTTGATACGGACTATGTCAGAGCATAGTCCTAATAAGCAGGTCTTGAACTTCAGCTGCCAAAGATGACAGTGTGGGAGGTTTTAAGAAAATGTTTACGCGTGCGTCCTTACTGATTACATTCGGTATAGGATTTAAAGCAGAACATTATGGCGCACGTTATAACACTGAAAGTGAAATGTTGCAGAGGGTAGATGACTTTCTTGATCGCATAGTGTTCAGTTATGAGGCAACTTTTCATGTAAATGGGAAAGTAAATACAGATAATGTTCATGTCTTGGGGTGAGAACATCCTCATGAACCTGAACAGTATGAAAGAGATTCTCCAAAATGAAACGTTTTCTGCGTTGTGTTCCGACATCGAGTGTAGGAACCCCTTCTTTTTCATTTTTCCCTTTTGGTTTGGTTTTTCGCTCAAGCTACTATTTGGCAACAAGATTGCGCCACATCGAAGCCCCTGAGCATTGGATTGGTTCTAATGGTTAGTACCTCACGCCATCAGATTTTTTTCCTTTGGGACTTCATAGAAGATCGTGTCCACATCCTCCCACTACATAATGACTTGCCAGAGCTTAGGCACAGAACTGATCAGGCTGTTGCTTCCATTATTCCTGACTTGTTAACCAAAGTGTGGAAAGAATTGGATTTTAGATTGGATGAGTGTCTCGTAATCAACTGTGCTCGTATTAAACATTTGTTAGAAGAACCAGCTTACATTCAATTTCATGTATGACTTGTTGTAAATGGTTCATATTAAACTCTTATAACACGTTCTAAGGAAAAAAAAGACACACCATGAAGTGATTACCCGAATGAGACGGAAATCAGTAGATGTGACTGAGCCATGCGTGCCTCGTGTTCGTGCCATCTACGAGGTGCATTCAAGTTCTAAGGCCTCCGATTTTTTTTTCTCCGGACTGGAAAGAGATAGAAACATGTGCATTGTTTTAAAATGAGGCCGCGTTCATTGTCAATACGTCCCAGAGATGGCAGCACCGTACGGCAAATGGAATTTTACCGCCAGTGGCGAGAATGAGAACCATTTTAAATACTTAAAATGGCAACGTTTTCCTTACTTGAACAGCGTGCAATCATTCGTTTTCTGAATTTGCGTGGTGTGAAACCAATTGAAATTCATCGACAGTTGAAGGAGACATGTGGTGATGGAGTTATGGATGTGTCGAAAGTGCGTTCGTGGGTGCGACAGTTTAATGAAGGCAGAACATCGTGTGACAACAAACCGAAACAACCTCGGGCTCGCACAAGCTGGTCTGACGACATGATCGAGAAAGTGGAGAGAATTGTTTTGGGGGATCGCCGAATGACTGTTGAACAGATCGCCTCCAGAGTTGGCATTTCTGTGGGTTCTGTGCACAAAATCCTGCATGACGACCTGAAAATGCGAAAAGTGTCATCCAGGTGGGTGCCACGAATGCTGACGGACGACCACATGGCTGCCCGTGTGGCATGTTGCCAAGCAATGTTGACACGCAGCGATAGCATGATTGGGACTTTCTTTTCGTCGGTTGTGACAATGGATGAGACGTGGATGCCATTTTTCAATCCAGAAACAAAGCGCCAGTCAGCTCAATGGAAGCACACAGATTCACCATCACCAAAAAAATTTCAGGTAACCGCCAGTGCTGAAAAAATGATGGTGTCCATGTTCTGGGACAGCGAGGGCGTAATCCTTACCCATTGCGTTCCAAAGGGCACTACGGTAACAGGTGCATCCTACGAAAATGTTTTGAAGAGCAAATTTCTTCCTGCACTGCAACAAAAACGTCCGGGAAGGGCTGTGCGTGTGCTGTTTCACCAAGACAACGCACCCGCACATCGAGCTAATGTTACGCAACAGTTTCTTCGTGATAACAACTTTGAAGTGATTCCTCATGCTCCCTACTCACCTGACCTGGCTCCTAGTGACTTTTGGCTTTTTCCAACAATGAAAGACACTCTCCGTGGCCGCACATTCACCAGCCGTGCTGCTATTGCCTCAGCGATTTTCCAGTGGTCAAAACAGACTCCTAAAGAAGCCTTCGCCGCTGCCATGGAATCATGGCGTCAGCGTTGTGAAAAATGTGTACGTCTGTAGGGCGATTACGTCGAGAAGTAACGCCAGTTTCATCGATTTCGGGTGAGTAGTTAATTAGAAAAAAAATCGGAGGCCTTAGAACTTGAATGCACCTCGTATTACTTAACACCCTGTTTTGAGCGTTCTGCACCTCGTTATGTTAATTTCTATTACTGGTGTCAGTGAGTTGCTGCCTTGCCTGGCCGTGAGCGGCAGCAGCAGCACTTATCGATATAAGCCGTGCTGTATTATCTTTGCTGGACTGCTATTATGTCCCGGTCGTCGTGTGTCGAGCAGTCAGTTGGAACGTACCAGCAGTTAGTTTGGACCTGGCAGTGTTTGCGTTGGCACGCGGCACAAGTTTAGTCGGGGCGCGGCAGCAGTGAGGTCCGGACCGCCGTGACTCTCCCTACGGTTGCCGACACACGTGGTTTGGAGTGGGGACCACTATGGTTGGTCGTCGGTCGGTCGTCTTGCCGGACGATGAGTATTTGGTCGGCGATCGCTTGTGGATTGGCTGTGTGTGCCGACTCGTGATTCGTCCCTGTTATTGTACAGGCACTGCCGTTAGCATTGTCTAGTTCTTCGTGCAAGTGTTCGTCAAACTGTGTGGAGTTTGTGTGATTTTTGAGTGACAAGTTATTTTAAATGTTGACGGCGTACTGCCTCTGAGGAGTCGGTCGGTTGGCGTGGAACAGTGAGGAATTCTCGGCGGGGCGTAGTTTGGCCGGGGACCGCTGGCGGTCTCTGCGCGGTGTCGGAGTGTGTAGGGCTGTTCCCATTGCTACGAGGTCCGTGGCTCACCGACCCTGGACACGAAAGCTGAGTTTTGATTTAACCTACCGGCAAGTCAAGACTGTTCACATTGTGTCGTTTGGAGTTCGTTGTCGGCTGTTGGGATATTCCCACGAGCAACAACGTGGTTTTGAAGTTGGAAAATTCTAGCCACCCTCCGGTGGAGTTTCACTGTATTTGGTTATTTGAATTGAAGTGCACCAGCGGAATCTTCTGCCTTGTGGCTGTTAACGTTCCGGTTACCTGCCCTGGGCGTTGACGTAAATTTCAGGCAGTGTAGCTTCCTCATCGTGTTGTCGCTGTCCAGCACGGTGTGTAGTTTGACAGTTCCGTGTATGATTGCTTGTGGGCGCCAATATCTTTTACGTTGTTACGTTGAACTCCCTGTTGTGCGCTGGTCGGGTGAAGTGGAAGTTATCTTGTCGTTGGGTCCGTTGACTGACGGTCTTGGGTTGTCGTCGGATCGTGAATGGTTGGTCCGACTGCCTGTCTCACCTAAGCGAGCGTTAGTTTTTGAATTCCAGGCCGACCCTCGAACATCTGGGCGCCCTTGTGTGGACTGCCTATTATTTAAATTTATTACGGAAATCAGAGTTCGTACGGACAGATATAGATGTAAGGTGTTCATTCTTTTTGCGCGCTGTACGAGACTGGAATAATAGAGAATTGTGAAGGTGGCTCGATGAACACTCTGCCAGGCACTTAAATGTGATTTGCAGAGTATCCATGTAGATGTAGATCTATTCATGTTGTTAGTGCTTGTATGGGTTCTAGCCGGTTTTGTGTTTTAAATTAGAGTTGTTTTACTCTTAAGGCCTTCAGCCTAGTTGAAAGTACTGTTTCACGTAAGCCCTTTGGCATTTTAAAAATTTTTTTCGATTTTTAAGTCTTCGGCCTTCAGCCAATTTGAGTTTCAGTTGTTTGTTCTTAAGGCCTTCAGTCTAAATTAAAGAACTGTTCCACGTAAGGACTTTGGAATTTTAAAGAAAATTAATGTTTCCCAGTTTTAAGTATTCGGCCTTCAGCCGATTCGAATTTAACTTGTTCACTGCAGCCTAACTAAAGAAGTGTTTTATGATAAGGCTTGCCTTTTAAATTTCTGATTATGCTTGCGTTGTAAGTTATCGGCCTTCAGCCGTTTTTAAATTAAAGTGGCTTTCAGCCGGTAATTAAGTCCCAAAGATTAAAGCTATTCTGATCAGATGAAGCGCCATCTGTCGGACATTTTTTGAACTTTTGTGTTTTTTTTTTGTTCTAATAAAACCCCATGTCATTCCAAGCATGCATTTTTGGGCTCCTGTAATGTTTAATCAAATAATAAAGCTGTATGTTCGAGTGTAACTGACAGCCCCTTATATTGGCCCCTTTCCACAATTTACTCTATCTGTCGTGTCCTGCGGGTTAAGCAGGGAATTTCAGTGACATACAAGCACAGACAAACAAAATTATGGTATCAGAAAAAAATTGCATAATTTATTCAAGAGGAAGAGCTTCAAAAATTGAAAAAGGCAGTAATACGTTGGTCCACTTCTGGCCATTATGCAGGTAGCTATTCGTCTTGGCATTGACTGATGAAATTGTTGGATGTCCTGAGGGATATCGTGGCGAATTCTTTCCAACTGGCTCGTTACATCGTGAAAATCTCGAGCTGGTTGGAGGGCCCTGTCCATAATGCTCCAAACGTTTTCAGTTGCGGAGAGGTTCGGGGACAGTGCTGGCCAATGTAGGCTTTGGCAAACACGAAGTCAAGCAATAGGTACCCTCGACGTGCGCGGGCGGACATTATCTTGCTGAAATGTAAGCCCAGGATGGCTTGCTATGACGGGCAACGAAACGGGACGTAGAATATCGTCGACGGAACGGTGTGCTATAAGGCTGCCGCGGATGACGATCAAAGGGGTCCTGCTATAATGGTACCCCTGACCATCACGCGTGGTTGTCAGGTCGTGTGGTTGGCGACACTCAGGTTGGCGTCCCAACGCTACCTGGGGCGTCTCCAGACGTCTCGCTGGTCATCAGGGCTCCATCTTTTTTCGTCTCATAGGGTGTCTCATTAATTTATATGGATCTGACAAATCTTTAAGTCTTTGAGTGGTGACTTTCTTACCATTTATCTGTGTGAAAGCAGTAAATAAAATTCCTGAATCATTTGTGCTCAACATTTAATTGAAGCACATAGTACCGGGTGATCAAAAAGTCAGTATAAATTTGAAAACTCAATAAACCACGGAATAATGTAGATAGATAGGTAAAAATTGACACACATGCTTGGAATGACATGGGGTTTTATTAGAACCAAGAAAGTACAAAAGTTCACAAAATGTCCGACAGATGGCGCTGGACAGCAAAACGTCAGTGACTGCGCATGACGGGTGAGAGGTACGCCGATATGTTACAGAATCGCATCATCCCCAGCCTGGCAGATAAACACCTGCTGGAACGTACGATGTTTATGAAGGATGGCGCTCCACCCCATATTGCTAGACGCGTGAAAGATCTCTTGCGCGCGTCGTTTGGTGATGATCGTGTGCTCAGCCGCCACTTTCGTCATGCTTGGCCTCCCAGGTCCCCAGACCTCAGTCCGTGCGATTATTGGCTTTGGGGTTACCTGAAGTCGCAAGTGTATCGTGATCGACCGACATCTATAGGGATCCTGCAAGACAACATCCGACGCCAATTGCTCACCATAACTGCGGACATGCTTCACAGTGCTGTTCACAACATTATTCCTCGACTACAGCTATTGTTGAGGAATGATGGTGGACATATTGAGCATTTCCTGTAAAGAACATCGTCTTACTTTGTTATGCTAATTATTGCTATTCTGATCAGATGAAGCGCCATCTGTCGGACATTTTTTCAACTTTTGTGTTTTTTTTTTTTTTTTTTTTGTTCTAATAAAACCCCATGTCATTCCAAGCATGTGTGTCAATTTCTACCTCTCTATCTACATTATTCCATGATTTAATCGGTTTTCAAATTTATACTGACTGTTTGATCACCCAGTATATGATCTTCCGGTGCCATTGGCTTTGTAATATGAGATATTCAAGAGATAATGAATGTAGGCCATTCGTGAATGGGGATATGAAAACAATATTACGCTAAGGTCAAAAGTGGAATCGTGAACTTGATTGACAATCAAAAAACATTCAGTCAATTTAGAAAAGGCCTATACAAAGGAAAATATGTCATCAGTCATAATTTCTACACTAGATAATCCAATGGCTCAGCTAAATATGAACCGAAACTGCTCCCTCCATTTCATATTATCCCACGGGGCTGTTTGCCTACTGATCAAATCTCGCTCCTCATAGATGACATTTTGTGACAACGGAGCTTTATTTACAGAAAGCAGAGCAGAATGGCGTTTGTTTCTTTTCGTCGGTCGGTAGTTTGGGTGACCCGCAGTGAAAGCGCGAGGGAGAGCAGAGGCAACAACAGATGCCGCAAATGCGAGATGGCATCAGCCGATAGGGCCGCTAAGCGATATTTAAGCGCTCCGCTCTTTGTAATTATTATTACATTTGTGAGGCGGTCTTCGACGCGTCCCGGACAGCTTGTAGATCTGACGCCGATAGCTTCCCGGGAGAGTGGGCGGTGGCAACATGCGCTGCCTGTGGACAATTCATTATAGCTCATTTGCTGTCGGTTAGCCGAGGTTAAAAACAACATCCGGCGGTTTGTTTCTGTAAACGAGTCGGCCACTAATGCGAAGAGTATTTGTGACCGCAGCTAGCTTCCTGTAGTGAAGACTTCCAACGGCGGCTCTTTCTTCTGGTGCGCTTGTACGCTCCAAAGACGGCCGTTCGAAAAGTAATTTATTGCAGCATTAGGCTTGTCTGCTTTGCTGAAGGCAGTATTACAAGACAGAGCGAACTGTCCACCCGACCGTAGCGGGAACTGACTGTCACGTGACTGGATACAGCCACGTTCCGGTTCAAAGTGGTACGCGTAGTTGCCTGTTGTGCAAAGATGGAAAATGATCGTGGAGAATGTCCACGTATGCAGCCGTGACGGCTTGATATTAAAGCCATTAAAATTATTGGCAACATTAAGGAGAAAGTAGTGACAGTGTTTACAGAAAAAGTGGAGAAGTGTACAGTCAAAGTGTGACGTAAGTAGATGGTGTATAAATTATATCAGGAATGTCAGGAGGAACGCGGTGCTGAATGGAGTGGAATTCAAATATCTTAAGTACACTGAAGGCAATACAGGGTGGTCCATTGATAGTGACCGGGCCAAATATCTCGCGAAATAAGCATCAAACGAAAAAACTACAAAGAACGAAACTCGTCTAGCTTGAAGCGGGAAACCACATGGCGCTATGGTTGGCCCGCTAGATGGCGCTGCCATAGGTCAAACGGTTATCGACTGCGTTTTTTTAAAAATAGGAACCCCCATTTATTATTACATATTCGTGTAGTACGTAAAGAAATATGAATGTTTGAGTTGGACAACTCTTTTCGCTTTGTGATAGATGGCGCTGAATAGTCACAAACGTATAAGTACGTGGTATCACGTAACATTCCGCCAGTGCGGGTGGTATTTGCTTCGTGATACATTACCCGTGTTGAAATGGACCGTTTACCAGTTGCGGAAAAGGTCGATATCGTGTTGATGAATGGCTGTTGTGATCAAAATGCCGAAGGGGCGTGTGCTATGTATGCTGTTCGGTATCTTGGACGACATCATCCAAGTGTCCGGACCGTTCGCCGGATAGTTACGTTATTTAAGGAAACAGGAAGTGTTCAGCCACATGTAAAACGTCAACCACGACCTGCAACAAATGATGATGCCAAAGTAGGTGTTTCAGTTGCTGTCGCGGCTAATCCGCACATCAGTAGCAGACAAATTGCGCGAGAATCGGGAATCTCAAAAACGTCGGTGTGGAGAATGCTACATCAACATCGATTGGACCCGTACCACATTTCTATGCACCAGGAATTGCTTGGCGACGACTTTGAACGTCGTGTACAGTTCTGCCACTGGGCACAAGAGAAATTACGGGACGATGAACGATTTTCTGCACGCGTTCTATTTAGCGACGAAGCGTCACTCACCAACAGCGGTAACGTAAACCGGCATAATATGCACTATTGGTCAACGGAAAATCCACGATGGCTGCGGCAAGTGGAACATCACCGACCTTGGCGGGTTAATGTATGGTGCGGCATTATGGGAGGAAGGATAACTGGCCCCCATTTTATCGATGGCAATCTAAATGGTGCAGTGTATGCTGATTTCCTACGTAATGTTACTACAAGATGTTTCACTGCATGACAGAATGGCGATATACTTCCAACATGATGGATGTCCGGTACATAGCTCGCGTGCGGTTGAAGGGGTATTGAATAGCATATTTCATGACAGGTGGACTGGTCGTCGAAGCACCATACCGTGGCCCGCACGTTCACATGATCTGACGTCCCCGGTTTCCTTTACGTGGGGAAAGTAGAAGGATATTTGCTATCGTGATCGACCGACAACGCCTGACAACATGCGTCAGCGCATTGTCAATGCATGTGCGAACATTACGGAAGGCGAACTACTCGCTGTTGAGAGGAATGTCGTTACACGTATTGCCAAATGCATTGAGGTTGACGGACATCATAATGAGCATTTATTGCATTAATGTGGTATTTACAGGTAATCACTCTGTAACACCTTGCGTTCTCAGAAGTGGTTAAGTTCGCAAAGGTACATGTATCACATTGGAATAACCGAAATAAAATGTTCAAACGAACCTACGTTCTGTATTTTAATTTAAAAAACCTACCAGTTACCAACTGTTCGTCTAAAATTGTGAGGCATATATTTGTGACTATTACAGCGCCATCCATCACACAGCGAAAAAAAGTGGTCCAACTAAAACATTCGTATTTCTTCACGTACTACACGAATATGTAATAAAAAGTGGGGGTTGCTATTTAAAAAGACGCAGTGATATCTGTTTGACCTACGGCAACGCCATCTAGCTGGCCAACCATAGCGCCATCTGGATTCCCCCCTTCAAGCTAGACAAGTTTCGTTCTTTGTAGTTTTTTCGTTTGACGCGTATTTCGTGAGATATTTGGCCCGGTCACGATCAATGGACCACCCTCTATATCGCTCTTATGCGATATAGACGGAAATTGGTAGGCGTGTTTCTACGTGTGAACGACGATGTCTATTCATATTTCACGTGATAACATAAGGGTGGAGCCAATAAGGTTTGCTTTAAATACACGCCATAACGGTCGTGAGCGTTAGTTACGTATGAGAGTGGACGTGGTGAACTGATGTTCAAGAATGCCTTCAATGCGTCAAAGACGTCATTATCAACACTTCACTGAGTTTGAACGAGTTAGTGTAAAAGGGCTAGGAAAAACTGGGTGTTACTTCTGCGATATCGTAGAAACACTTGCTAGGAATGTAGCCACTGTACGATTGCTGGCAGAGGTCGTCACGAGAATGTACAGGCGCGGGAAAACCGGCTTGCGGACGGCCACGTGGCATACTGAAAGGAGAGAACATCGTGTCCGATATATAACTCTGGTGCATCGTACTCCTTCTGCAGGAACAATCTGAGCAGCAGCTGGCACCACAGTGACACAACCAACTGTTCCAAATTGTTCATTTCAAATACAGCTCCGAGCCACATGCCGTGTATCGCGCAGTCCACTGACCCCAAAACACCGCGATTTGCGACAACAGTGGTGTTATGAGAGAGCTCGTTGGAGGGCGGGAGGATTTCTGTTGCGTTTTCTGACCAGAGCTAGTTCTGCCTCGGTACGTGATGGCCTTGTGTTGGCTACAAGGAGGCCAGTTGAGGGCCTGCAACCAACCCGTCTGCGTGCTAGACACACTGGACCTACACCTGGAGTTATGGTCTGGGGTGCACTTTTGTATGACAGCCGGAGCACTCGTGGACGTGTCACCCACCCTGACTGTAAATTTGTACGTCAGTCTGGAGATTCGACATGTTGAGCTGCCATTCGTGGGCAGCATTCCAGGGAGTATTTTCCAACAGGATAACACTCGCCTTCACAACGCTGTAGAAAGTGTTGACAAGTTGTCTTGCCCCGCTCAATCACCAGATGTGTCTCCAATCGAGCACATATGGGGCATCGTCGGACAACGCCAGCATCATCCACAAACAGAATTAACCGGCCGTGTACTGACGAACCACGTGCAACATGCATGTAAACCCATCCCACAAACATACATCCCTCACCTGTACAACACAGTACATGCACATTTGCATGTTTGCATTCAGCATTCTGACACTTACACTGGTTATTAATGTACCAGCATTTCATATTTGCAATGGCTTATCTCGCGCGTACATTAACTTGAGATCTTGCAATGTTAACCACTCTAATGTATTCTTGTAACGTCATTATTCTACACTACTGACCATTAAAATTGCTACACTACGAAGATGACGTGCTACAGACGCGAAATTTAACCGACAGGAAGATGATGATGTGATATGCAAATGATTAGCTTTTCAGAGCATTCACACAAGATTGGCGCCGGTGGCGACACCTACAATGTGCTGACATGAGGAAAGTTTCCAACCGATTTCTCATACACAAGCAGAAGTTGATCGGCGTTGCCTGGTGCAACTTTGTTGTGATGCCTCGTATAAGGAGGAGAAATGAAATGCGTACCATCGCGTTTCCGACTTTGATAAAGGTCGAATTGTAGCCTATCGCGACACTGCTGCTCGCGTTGGTCGAGATTCAATGACTGTTAGCAGAATATGGAATCGGTGGGTTCAGGAGGGTAATACGGAATGCCGTGCTGGATCCCAACGGCCTCGTATCACTAGCAGTCGAGATGACAGGCATCTTATCCGCATGGCTGTAACGGATCGTGCAGCCACGTCTCGATCCCTGAGTCAAGAGATGGGGATGCTTGCAAGACAACGACCATCTGCACCAACATTTCGACGACGTTTGCAGCAGCATGGACTATCAGCTCGGAGACCGTGGCTGTGGTTACCCTTGACGCTGCATCACAGACAGGAGCGCCTGCGATGGAGTACTCAACGGCGAACCAGGGTGCACGAATGACAAAACGTCATTTTTTCGGATCAATCCAGGTTTTGTTTACAGCATCATGATGGTCGCATCGGTGTTTGGCGACATCGCGATGAACGTACATTGGAAGCGTGTATTCGTCATCGCCATACTGGCGTATCACCCGGCGTGATGGTATGGGGTGCCATTGGTTACAAGTCTCGGTCACCTCTTGTTCGCATTGAGGGCACTTTGGACAGTGGACGTTACATTTCAGATGTATTACGACCCGTGGCTGTATCCTTCATTCGATCCCTGCGAAACCCTACATTTCAGCAGGATAATGCACGATCGCATGTTGCAGGTCCTGTACGGGCCTTTCTGGATACAGAAAATGTTCGACTGCTGCCCTGGCCAGCCCATTCTCCAGATCTCTCACCGATTGAAAACGTCTGGTCAATGGTGGCCGAGCAACTGGCTCGTCACAATACGCCAGTCACTACTCTTGATGAACTGTGGTATCGTGTTGAAGCTGCATGGACAGCTGTACCTGTACACACCATCGAAGCTCTGTTTGGCTCAATGCCCAGTCGTATCGAGGCCGTTATTATGGCCAGAGGTGGTTGTTCTGGGTACTGATGTCTCAGGATCTATGCACCCAAACTGCGTCAAAATGTAATCACGTGTCAATTCTAGTAGATTATATTTGTCCAATGAATACCCGTTTATCATCTGCATTTCTTCTTGGTGTTGCAATTTTAATGGCCAGTAGTGTACATTAATTATTTTTCGTGTTGCGATTTTTTCGTCAGAACAGGAAGTAGAAAAGCGCACTATCTGATCAAAGTTATCCGGACATCCGTTAGTGGACATTAACATGGAGCGTGTCCACCTTTACGGTGGCTTGAACGCCGTTGGGGACACATTCAGTAAGAGGTCTGAATGTCTGGAGGAATGGCAGCCCATTACCCCTCAGGACCCACTTCCAGAGAAGGTAGTAATGTTATATGCTTGGGTCTGGAGCCGTTCTTCTAAGGCATTTTAGAGGCATCGATCGGGTTTTGGTCCTAACTCTGGGAATGCCAGTACACTTAAGAAATATTATTTTACACAAACCACTGCCTCAGAGATGCTGCTTTATGACAGGGTGCATTGTCATACTGATACAGGCAATCACTGTTCATGAAGTGGTCCTCGTTGAAGTACACGATGCGGTAAAATGTGTTCATATCTTCCGCATTTAGCGTTTTCCTAAACGCAATATGGTGACTACACCATAACCATAAAAAGCACCTTCATACCTCGGGCATGGATGTGTGGGATGTCTTTAGGTTACTTAGGTTTAAGTAGTTCTAAGTTCTAGGGGACTGATGACCTCAGAAGTTAAGTCCCATAGTGCTCAGAGCTATTTGAACCATTTGAACCACCTTCATACCGTAACACCACCTCATCCGTACTTCACAGATGGTGCTTCAAATGGCGGCAGAAAGCTTGCTCCAGGCACTCGCCAAACCCAAACTTTTCCATTGGAATGCCAGAGGGTGTAGAGTGATTCATCGAACCAAAATACTCGTTTCCAGATCCTCTACTGACAACACAATGCTGCCCGCTTTTTTTTCCTCTCTCTCCTTGTACTGGCCGGTCCGCCTTTCTTAACATCTAGTGGTCAATTCCGTATTAAAAGTGGTTCCAGATACTTTTGACCAGACAGTGTATGGTTACCTCTTACAGAAGTTCTGCTCTCCATCAACATCTGTTATTTTTTAATTTTCTCGCTTATCAAAGACGGATGTCCAATATTTCTACCCCTCTCTACAGAGTCCGCCAGAGTCTGCTCTCCATCAACATCTGTTATTTTTTAATTTTCTCGTTTATCAAAGACGGATGTCCAATATTTCTACCCCTCTCTACAGAGTCCGCCAGAAAAATGTATGCACACTTTAAAGAACGAAAAGTTTTACTTATTTGTTTATTTCACGTTTAATAATTGATCACACATGTTGTACAACCTTTAGTTTAGCTAGTTTAAATGTTCAGAATGTTCACCGTTGGCGGATATGCACATTACAGAACGACAAGCAGTCGCCGCAACTAAATCAGTCAATGTTACATTGGAGATCGCTGCACATGTGGCTTAATCTCTTGGCGAAGTTCCTCCAGAGTGCTTTATCCAAATAAACATTCGAATTTTCCGGTGCCCAGTACACACTGTTATACCGATTCACGGTTCCATTAAGATTTAATTGTGCCTCGTCACTCCACTCTGCCTTCGTCACAGACTGTTCGTCATCAGTTACCATTTGCTGAAACCATTCGCAAAATTGCATTCGGCGATCAGGATCGTCATCAATAATCGCGTGCAGTAATCGTGAAATGTAAATTTTCCACTTTGCAGTTTTCAGACTTCTTCGTACACTTGTACTGCTAACACCCCCTTCACGTGTACGTTGCGTAGAAAAATTCAAATGGTTCAAATGGCTCTAAGCACTATGGGACTTAATATCGGAGGTCATCAGTCCCCTAAAACTTAGAACTACTTAAACCTAACTAACCTAAGGACATCTCACACAGCCATGCCCGAGGCAGGATTCGAACCTGCGACCGCAGCAGCAGCGCGTTTCCGGACTGAAGCGCCTAGAACCATTCGGACTCAGTGGCCGGACATTGCCTAGCAGGCTTCTGTGGAGAATTAACAAACGTTTCCAACACGAGAGTCGACGAAGTAGGACTTGTAGCTGTACGCTGTCTTCCTGATCTTCGTTTGTAAATATCACGAATCGTTCCTTGCAATTCAGACGTGTCAATGATGCGTTTAATTGTCAGGCAGGTTGGTGGTTCTGTTTCAAACTCCCGCCTCAACTGACGCTGCACTTCAACGGCATTATCAAACTTGAAAAACCACAATATATTTTCGTTGGTCGAATGTCAAAGTGTGCTCCAGCCATCTTGTTTTCTAAATACCGAGATGAAAATACTAACATCTGTTGAGCCAAAGATCGTACTACAACACACTCCTAACTCAAATCTAAAGACAATATCTCCATAGAGCCTGACAAAGAGTGTATACATTTTTCTGGCGGACTTCGTATTTCTCTGTAGTAAAACATTTGAGTTGGTTTTTTTATCTGCGTGTTTTCTTTTTCTGTACTTCTTGTAGCAATATCATACCATTTTATATGTTAATGAACTGCTCTTTCAAAATTATTAATTTTTTTCAAATACTAGAGTCTTGCAATTTATTAATCAAGTACAATTTACGTAGAGAAATGCATGGTAAAGACTATGCTGTCTTACAATATATTTTTCCACAACCGGTTTCGATCATTGATCGTCTTCGCAGAGGAAAAATGTCGTGACAACTTCACATGTCATACATTATGTTTAACCAGAGAAGATGCCATGACGCGTGCAAACACCAGAAAAAGATACTTCGTTGTTCAGGCTCAACAATGGTGCTGTGCCTGAACACAGGTGCTGCGCACGCACTGCTGTCACATGATTTCATTTTTCAATCTTTTCTGTTTGCTTAAGTTGGTATTATGAGGCGAAGAATGTTTTTTGTGTTTGCACGTCAGCTACGGCATCTTTCGTGCTTAAATAGCATGTGTGACACGTGAAGTTGTCCCAATACTTTTCCACTATGATCGAAACAGGTTGTGAGTAAACATATTGTACGATGGCACAGTGTTTACCATTTATTTCTCCATGTATATCGATGCCGTTGACAGTCGCCTGAAAATTTTTTTTTGCCCAAGTACGATTTAATTCGGACATACAGGATTTGTTGGTGGTCTGCTCCTCCTCCTGCACTGAGAATTTTTCTATAGCCGATAACGTCAAATAACATGTTATCTGACTTCTGCATGTATGTAGTGTGGTAATGCCACCTCTGCAAGTAAATGTTATAAACAGTTTTCTGTTTGATGTTGTATGGTGACAGGAGTCTAAGAATTATCTTATGTGTGCACAGTAGTGCGTACATAGTTCATGTTTGTGTCAAGTTTGGTATTAATTGTAAATGAACGTATATTTTAGATTTTTTACCTACTCCGTCTCGCCGTCCGGGGTGGCCGAGCGGTTCTAGGCGCTACAGTCTGGAACCGCGCGACCGCTACGGTCATGTCGCGTGTGATGTCCTTAGGTAAGTTAGGTTTAAGTAGTTCTAAGTTCTAGGGGACTGATGACCTCATTAGTTAAGTCCCATAGTGCTCAGAGCCATTTGAACCATTTCGACTTTTGTCACCTGAGTGTGAAGTATGTATATAAGGACTTCATAATATAAGTTACACACGTCACCCAATGCTAAGGCCATTGTGCAACAAGCGTGCCACATTGTCAGAAGTGAACACACGTTTCGCGTTTCCTGCAGACAGTTCTGGAGCAATTCGAATAACTGCTGAGTCACAGTGTGGGAGCGAGATGGCGCGGCAACTGGAAACGTGCCCCACAGTTTAAGCACGCGAGGCCGTGCGATTCTTGTTCGCAAGACGTCTGAATTGCTCACAGACTCACGATGCAGTTTTGGCGGTGTATTGACGGGAAACAATGGCATGTCCTGCCGCAGTGAAATAGTGCCAATAATTTGAGCAAGGTCTTTCAGACGTGGGTTACGCTGATCGGGAAGGGAGGAGGATATGATACCATTCGATTTCCAGCTTTACGGGAAGCTGGAAGATCATGTGGGAGGAAACAGGTTTTCCATTGATGAGCACGTTCACACAGAAATTCTCGAATGGCTCCGTAATCGAGGGGAGGATATCTATCGTCGAGGAAATGAACGACTGGTAGAAGTTTCCGACCGTTGGTTACAGAGACCTGGTGACTACGCTGAATAAACGTGTCATGCATCTAAGGCGCTTTCAAGCATGGTGCAGCTTTCAATAAATAATCTGTAAATTGCTTTCGAATTCTTTTGTATTTTGTACTCTACAGCCATTATAACCTTGAGGATCTCCTCTCTTTGGTTCTTCAGGGTGTTTGACTGAGGTAGAGACGAAGGGATAATAATACGAAAATAAACATGGCCAGGAAACCAACGGTTTCCCCGATAGAACGTTTCCGCAGGTGCACTTGTGCCAACCTCACAACACTTTTAATGTCGAAGGTAGAGGACTGCAGCACCATTCCCGCTTTAAATTATCGAACAAACGCAAGGATGGCTGACATAGTGGTTAGTGTATCTGGGATTGTAAAACAGTTAAGATCCTTAGACGCCAGGAAGGCATCTGGCCCAGACAGTATCCCCGTAAGATTATATGTTGACTGTGCTACAACTATAGCACCATTCTTATCCATAATCTATCAGAGATCACTGGAAAAGCGGTAAGTTCCACGCGACTGGAAGGAGGCCCAGGTCATAGCAATCTATAAAAAGGGTAGAAAATCGGATACACATAATTACCGGCCAATGCCACTGACATCGATTTGTTGTAGAATCACGGAACATATTTTGTGTTCAGACATAATGACCTCTCTAGACTCTGAGGAGCTCATCTGCAGAAACCAGCACGGTTTTAGGAAACAGCTGTCATGTGAAACACAGCTGACCCTCTTTGTGCATGATATGCAACAGGCTCTAGATACAAGCTCCCAGGTTGATGCCATATTTCTCGACTTTCGAAAGGCATTCAACTCAATTCCTCACTGTCGCTTGCTCAAAAAAGTGCGCGCTTACGATCTACCCGATGACAGTTGCGGTTGGATAGAAAGTTTTCTAACAGACAGGGAGCAGTATGTCGTCCTGAACGGGGTCACTTCAACAGAAACAAGGGTAACATCAGGTGTGTCCCAGGGCAGCGTAGTAGGTCCTCTGCTTTTTTACTATTTACATAAACGATCTGGTTGATGGTACTGACAGCGGCATTAGACTGTCTGCCGATGATGCTGTAGTCTACAGGAAAGTAGTATCACATCAAAGTTTTGAACAAATCAATGAGGATTTGCAGAAAATAAATGCGTGGTGTAATGACTGGCAGTTATCTCTCAATATTAGTAAGTGTAACCTACTGCGTATAACAAGGCGAAAATCCCCATTGATGTACGAGTACAAAATAAATGCCCAGTCTTTGGAAGCGGTAACATCTGTCAAGTATCTGGGTGTGACTATTCCAAATGATCTCAAATGGAATGATCAGATTACACAAGTAATGAGTAAGGCGAACTCTAGATTGCGGTTTATTGGTAGAATCCTGAAGCGATGCAGTCCTTCAACAAAGGAAATTGCTTACAATACGTTAGTTCGTCCAGTCTTATTGTTCGTCTGTACCAGTTGGCTCTGATTCAAAAGATTGAGAAGGTCCAAAGAAGAGCGGCAAGATTCGTGACTGGTACGTTTAGCCATTGCGAGAGCGTTACAAATCTCATAGAAAGTTTGAAGTGGGACACACTTGCAGATAGACGGCGCGCTAAAGGGGCTGCTCACTAAATTCCGAAATCCGATCTTTACCGAGGATGTAGAGCATATATTATTACCACCAACTTTCAAATCGCGCAGTGATCACCATTAAAAGATACGGGAAATTAGTGCTCGTACTGAGGCGTTCAGACAGTCGTTTTTCTCTCGCGCGATCCGCGAGTGGAATAGAGGAGGTTGAATATGACTTTGGCGCGAATTGTGCCCTCTGCCACACACCGCTTGGTAGCAAGCGGAGTATATATGTAGACGTAGAAGGCTACGTTTATTTGGGAATACCGCAAGTGAGGCGTAAATTGCAAAGAGATATACTGCCCTCATTTTATTTATCATCTTTCATCAGGATAGGTAAGTACTGGTAAGTGGAGATGAACAACACTTACATCGTGATCTCCCAAGTCACTCGACTTAAACCCGTTTTTTTGTATGGTGATTTTTAAAAGCTTTGGTGTATTTCAGCCCTCCGGGAACGTACACTCCTGGAAATGGAAAAAAGAACCCATTGACACCGGTGTGTCAGACCCACCATACTTGCTCCGGACACTGCGAGAGGGCTGTACAAGCAATGATCACACGCACGGCACAGCGGGCACACCAGGAACCGCGGTGTTGGCCGTCGAATGGCGCTAGCTGCGCAGCATTTGTGCACCGCCGCCGTCAGTGTCAGCAGTCTTTAACACTGGTAGCATGCCGCGACAGCGTGGACGTGAACCGTATGTGCAGTTGACGGACTTTGAGCGAGGGCGTATAGGGGGCATGCGGGAGGCCGGGTGGACGCACCGCCGAATTGCTCAACACGTGGGGCGTGAGGTCTCCACAGTACATCGATGTTGTCGCCAGTGGTCGGCGGAAGGTGCACGTGCCCGTCGACCTGGGACCGGACCGCAGCGACGCACGGATGCACGCCAAGACCGTAGGATCCTACGCAGTGCCGTAGGGGACCGCACCGCCACTTCCCAGCAAATTAGGGACACTGTTGCTCCTGGGGCATCGGCGAGGACCATTCGCAACCGTCTCCATGAAGCTGGGCTACGGTCCCGCACACCGTTAGGCCGTCTTCCGCTCACGCTCCAACATCGTGCAGCCCGCCTCCAGTGGTGTCGCGACAGGCGTGAATGGAGGGACGAATGGAGACGTGTCGTCTTCAGCGATGTGAGTCGCTTCTGCCTTGGTGCCAATGATGGTCGTATGCGTGTTTGGCGCCGTGCAGGTGAGCGCCACAATCAGGACTGCATACGACCGAGGCACACAGGGCCAACACCCGGCATCATGGTGTGGGGAGCGATCTCCTACACTGGCCGTACACCACTGGTGATCGTCGAGGGGACACTGAATAGTGCACGGTACATCCAAACCGTCATCGAACCCATCGTTCTACCATTCCTAGACCGGCAAGGGAACTTGCTGTTCCAACAGGACAATGCACGTCCGCATGTATCCCGTGCCACCCAACGTGCTCTAGAAGGTGTAAGTCAACTACCCTGGCCAGCAAGATCTCCGGATCTGTCCCCCATTGAGCATGTTTGGGACTGGATGAAGCGTCGTCTCACGCGGTCTGCACGTCCAGCACGAACGCTGGTCCAACTGAGGCGCCAGGTGGAAATGGCATGGCAAGCCGTTCCACGGGACTACATCCAGCATCTCTACGATCGTCTCCATGGGAGAATAGCAGCCTGCATTGCTGCGAAAGGTGGATATACACTGTACTAGTGCCGACATTGTGCATGCTCAGTTGCCTGTGTCTATGTGCCTGTGGTTCTGTCAGTGTGATCATGTGATGTATCTGACCCCAGGAATGTGTCAATAAAGTTTCCCCTTCCTGGGACAATGAATTCACGGTGTTCTTATTTCAATTTCCAGGAGTGTATTTAGGATGATTGTCAGTGCATTCGGAACGCGACCATCTATAAGGCGACGTGCTGGAGCCTGTTCTCGTGAACGATGGCCATGCGGAGCACTTGTGATGTAATATGGTGTTAAGACCCACGGCGACTCCATTATATGGTGTTCACGTGCTCAGTGTGTTCATGTTCTTAGTCGTAATACATCGTATCGATAAACCATTCGTTTACATACTATGTTTATTAGAGCTGCTTGTTTGTTTCATTGATCCCTACGCGCCGCTCTTGTGTGTACCCAAACTGAGGTGGAAAAAGTCATGGGATACATCCTAATGTCGCGTTGGAACTTCTTTTGCCCGGCACAGCGCAGCAGGTCGACGAGCAGGGACTCAACATATTCTGTCGTTGTTTGAGAAGATAATGCCCATGAATGGCTGCAGGTGGTCTCTAAGTAGCCGAACATCCAGAGGACTCGGTTCATTCCATGTAAACACAACACACATTATTATGGACCCACCACCAGCTTGCGCAGTGCCTTGTAAACAACTTGAGTCAATGGCTTCGTGGGGTCTGGGCCACACTCGAACCCTTCCATCAGCTCTTACCAACTGAAATCGGCACTCATCTGACCAGGCCACGGTTTTCCAGGCGTCTAGGATCCAACCGATATGATCACGAGCCCAAGAGAGTCGCTGCAAGCGATGCTGTACTTTCGTTGCACGTCCCACACTGACTTCTGCGGTTATTTCAAGCGGTGCTGCTTGTCTGTTAGCAATGACAACACCGAAACGCCGCGGCTCTCAGTCGTTAAGTGCGCTGTCTGTGATGGGAGTTAATATCTGAAATTTGGTATTCTCGGCGCACTCCTGACATTGGGGATCTAGTAATATTGAATTCCCTATCGATTTCCAAAATGGAATGTCCCATGTGTTTTTTTTATTCAGCTGATTTATTTAAAAGAATTCTTATTTTCTCTTTTGCCTTCACCAGGATTACACCATTCTGAACCAAAAAAGCACTTGACAATACTTACCCTGCGGATTACAAGGTTTGAATTACTCTTTCTTCAGAAACTGTGTGATGCCATTCACGCTTAAAAAAATCAACCCACCATCGTCTCGATCACCATGTTTGTTAACAGCTCATATGTTTGTAAACACATCAAAAAAAGTTTTGCATCACCGCAGTTCCCAGAACTCCTGAAGATAGGCGTTGACTGTGGATATTGCACCACAGACACAGTCCTTTCGGAGATGTCACTAAACCCGCCCAAAGATGTAAACAACCATGCATGAGCGGTGTCTATTAGATGGAGGAGTCCAACAGCCGATCAGTTCCAGTTATTCCACCAGGAAGGAGGTACACGGCTCGTGTTGTCTGTAGTTCAACCATGTCTAGACGGTCAAGTAGGGAAGTGTCCAGGCGTCTCGGAGTGAACCAGAGCGATGTTGTTCGGACATGGAGGAGATAACAGTGACATGAACGGTCGATGACATGCCTCGCTCAGGCCACCCAAGGGCTACTACTGCAGTGGATGGCCGCTACCTACGGATTATGACTCATAGGAACCCTGAAAGCTACGCCTCAATATTGAATAATGCTTTTCGGGCAGCCACAGGACGTCGTGTTACGACTCAAATTGCGCGCAATAGGCTACATAATGCGCAACTTCACTCCCGACGTCCATGGCGAGGTCCAGCTTTGCTACCACGACACCATGCAGCGCGGTACAGATGGGCCCAACAACATGCCGAATGGAACGCTCAGGATTGGCATCAGGTTCTCTTCACCGATGAGTGTCGCATATGCCCTCAACCAGACAATCGTCGGAGACGTGTTTGGAGGCAACCCGGTCAGGCTGAACGCCTTAGACACACTGTCCAGCGAGTGCAGCAAGGTGGGTGTTTCCTGCTGTTTTGGGGTGGCACTATGTGGGACCGACGTACGTCGCTGGTGGTCACTTGGAAAGCGCCGCAACGGCTGTACGATACATGAATGCCATCCTCTGACCGACAGTACAATCATATCGGCAACAAATTGGCGAGGCATTCGTCTTCATGGACGACAATTCGCGACCACATCGTGCACATCTTATGAACGACTTCCTTCAGGATAACGACATCGCTGTACTAGAGTGACCAGCATGTTCTCCAGACATGAACCCTCTCGAACATGCCTGGGATAGATTGAAAAGTGCTGTTTATGGAAGACGTGACTCACCAACCACTCTGAGGGATCTACGCCGAATCGCCGCTGTGGAGTGGGAACTTGTTGATAGTACGCCACGACGAATACAGCCATGCATCAGCGCAAGAGGACGTGCTAGTGGGTATTAGAGGTACCGGTGTGTACAGCAATCTGGACCACCACCTCTGAAGGTCTCGCTGTATGGTGTACAACATGCAATGTGTGGTTTTCATGAGCAATAAAAAGGGCGGAAATGATGTTTATGTTGATCTCTATTCCAATTTTCTGTACGGGTTCCGAAACTTTCGGAACCAAACTGATGCAAAACTTTTTTTGATGCGTGTATTTGCAAACGCAAGGGCTGTTTAATATGGACGTCAGCTGTCGGCCATTGACTCAAACACTAAGACGTTGTCATCCGTTAAGAGAACGTTCTGATATTTCCAATAAATGTAGAACGCCGTTAGAACACTGACAACAGAAACATAGTTCGTCCCGTTATTTGCAAGATGGAAAATAAGAGGCACTACATCCTGTTTCCTCTCGCAAGTAGAAGCACTTTTCACAGTCAGCCGACGGCAGACAGATCCGGAGATTGGAAGGTCTTATAGTACACGCGACGTGATGGAAAGTGCAGCCGGAAAGGATACGTACCTGGTGGAGCGCAAGGCGTCAGCTGAACACGAGAGCCAAGTGAGACACGTGATGTGCCCACTCGGCTGGAGGAACCCTTCGAGTGGAACGCGTTGCTCAGGCCGTAACGGAATCGTGTACCCAGTCAGCAGGGTGCTCGCCGGTGGGGGGGGGGGACTCTAGCAACGGAGTCATCTGACGTATTCACTGGATTATCCCACTGTGCGTGTGCGCGATCTGAATGGTTGTAGATATCGATAGGCAAAGACCTTTCCCAGTCCTGATACACTGAAATGTCATTTCTATCTTCCATTCTTCCAGTATCTAATTTTTACCTAGCTCGCGTTAAAGAGCTGCAGCATTCTTAAGTTTAAGAGAATTCCTCCATGTTTAATCTTTTCCGTATTTACTCCACCTAGTCCCGGTCATTTTCAGTTCTTTATTTTTTTTTCGAAGTGTCATCAATTCCATTATGTATCACTATAGTCGACATATTCGCCTAATGAGAGTCAGCAGCTGTATTGAAACTTAATACAATTCTCATTCATTGTTCCGTCTCAGTTCCCCATTTTCATTAGATTTCAGATCTAAAACATAGTAAAAGTATATATTTACCATCTAATATCTTACAACAACTAGCCAAAAAGGAATTGAACATAAATGCAGAAATCAGCTGTAGGTAAGACTGGTTGCTGGCGCAACTGCTTATGTCAATTCTACGTTTCTGTTCAATTCCTTTTTTCCTGCTTATAGTAAAATATTAGGTGGAACATATTTAGCTTTATTTTGTTTAAGATCTGCAGATAATCCTGGGTGATCGAAACATGTAACCTAATTAAAACTGTACAACTGAAGCTGATCACCGAAGGAGAATTATCTTAAATATCCATCAGGTCTATACAATCTATTCCTTGCTCTTGTTGTTTATTATCTGCTCGTTTGATTTCTGCATTTTATCACATTATAAAGGACTATGGTACAATCCATGAGTCACGGAAGCAAAGAATAAAGAACAACTGGAAGGGATAAATTGCACAGAACTACTTAATTGAAGATATTCCTAAAAAATGAGAACCCGGAAAACGCGAAGACTACATGGAATAAATACCGAATTGATTAAACACGGAGGAATTCTCTTTAACATGAGCAGGGTAAAATATGAGATAGCGGAGGAACGTAATATATCAAAGGTCATTTCAGTACATAAGAAAGATGAAAGAAGTCGTACATCTAACTACACAGGTATACGTATTCTGAACAATGCTTACAAAATGGAAAAGTTCGAAATATCTCGGATATAGTTTTAATGGAGATTCACAGCCAATTCTTTCACACTAAAACAGACAGTACAAAAGAGACCATGATTTTATGTGGAAACTCGTCAAGCATTTGTGGAATATGATAAAGCATCTGACAGAATTCACTGAGACAAGCTATAGTCAATAGTGGAAAAAAGAGGAATCCCTAAACATCTTATCCAAGTTCCAAAAAGTCTGTGTATAAACACTAGATTTAGAACTGAGGTGGGTAAAGAAAAAAATGGCTCTGAGCACTATGGGACTCAACTGCTGAGGTCATTAGTCCCCTAGAACTTAGAACTAGTTAAACCTAACTAACCTAAGGACATCAAAAACATCCATGTCCAAGGCAGGATTCGAACCTGCGACCGTAGCGGTCTTGCGGTTCCAGACTGCAGCGCCTTTAACAGCACGGCCACTTCGGCCGGCGTGGGTAAAAAGATAAAACCTGAAATACAAACAAATCACGGAGTAAAACCAACATTATTCAACATCTATGTCGATGGCATGATAGGGGAATGGAAAGGAGATAGAACATCATCAGGTATAAATACTGGGAGGAATAAACTAAATGAGCCGCGCGGGATTAGCCGAGCGGTCTGGGGCGCTGCAGTCATGGACTGTGCGTGGTCCCGGCGGAGGTTCGAGTCCTCCCTCGGGCATGGGTGTGTGTGTGTGTGTGTGTGTGTGTGTGTGTGTGTGTGTGTGTGTGTGTGTGTGTGTGTTTGTCCTTAGGATAATTTAGGTTAAATAGTTTGTAAGCTTAGGGACTGATGATCTTAGCAGTTAAGTCCCATTAGATTTCACACACATTTTTTAACAATAAACTAAATGAAATAAGCGCAAGCTACAATCTGACTGTATAAATAAAACTAAAACGTTGGTTTTTTTAGGTGTTCACCCAATGCGAACAAAAGTAGGTCTCGATAATAAACAGACAGAACAGGTGGAAGCTACAATATGACTATCTCTAGTAATAAAAACTAAAACGATGGTCTGTTTTAGGTATTCACGCAGTACGAACAAAAATAGTCCTTAATAGTAAACCGATAGAACAGGTAGCCCATTTCCACTATATGATGTGGCGTACCACATGAGCAAGATAAGAATACAGAGAGGAAAAAAAACAACTAATACTTGCCAGGGTGTATGTGGTACAACAAGGAGAACATTTAAGAGTAGTACGTAGTAACTGACAGAAAGTCATCAGGTAAAACAAGTGATTTCTGGCGTTCCCCAAGGTAGTGTTATAGGCCCTCTGCTGCTCCTTGTCTGTACGTATAAACAATTTAGGAGACAATTTGAGCATCTGTCTTAGGTTGTTTCCATATGATGCTGTAGTAGTTTATCGTCTAGTAAAGTCATCAGAAGATCAAAACAAACAGCAAAAGGATTTAGAAAAGATATCTGTGTGGTGCAAAAGGTGGCAACTGACCCTAAATAGTGAAAAGTGTGAGGTCATCCACATGAGTACTAAAAGGAATCCGTTAAACTTCGGTTACACGATAAATCAATCAAATCTAAAGGTCGTAAATTCGGCTAAATACAAAGTAATTACAATCACGAATAACTTAAATAGCAAAGAACACATAGAAAATGTTGTAGGGTAAGGCGAAACACAGACTGCGATTTATTGGCAGAACTATCAGAAAATGCAACAGATCTACTAAAGAGACTCCGTACACTACGCTTCTTCGTCGTCTTTTGGAGTACTGCTGCGCTGTGTGGTATCCTTACCAGAAAGGATTAACTGAGTACATCGAGAAAGTTCAAAGAAGAGCAGCACTTTTTCTGCTATAGAGAAATGTGGTAGAGTGTCACGGACGTGATACGGGAATGGGAGTGGACATCATTAAAACAAAGGCGTTTGTCGCTGCAGTGGAATTTTCTCTCGAAATTTCAGTCATTAACTTTCTCCTTCGAATGCGAAAATAATTTGTTGATACCGCCCTACATAGGGAGAAACGATCACCGTAATAAAATGAGCAAAATCAGAGCTCGCACGGAAAGTTACAGTTGTTCGTTTTTTCCGCGCGCTTTCGGAGAGTGGAATAAGAGAATTGTTGTGAAGGTGGTTCGATGAACCCGCTGTCAGGCACTTAAGTGTGATTTGCGGAGTATCCATGTAGATGTAGATGTAAATGTAAGGCTAAAACAAGGAAAGAATCACAACTGAAATTTTACAAAGTCATGGCAGTCCCCGCTTTATTAAATGCTCTGGAATGTTGGACGCTGAGAAACAAAGATTTACGAGAACTAGAAGCATCAGAAATCAAATTTCTAATATCCGTGAAAGGCTGCACTAGGGATGATAGAATTAAAAGTGAAATAGTAAGAAAAAATGTACGGCTGCAACCAATAACCCAAAAGACAATCCAGTACAAAGCAAATTGGAGAGAGCGTGAACCTCACATGCCGCCACATAGACAATTCGTTAACTAGCAACGGAATATAAACTCTGGTGTAGGAAGACCAAGGGGGAGATGGTGAAACCAGAACAGGAGATAGGCCAACCCTCGAGTGGCAAACGAGGAGGAGACCTTTATTTCTCTGCGAAAACGGAGTACGGAAAAGAAACTTCCGAAATTCCTCCACCAGTATAAACACATCTCTATGAATCTATTACGTACACCGCTTGGCTTCAATCGGTTAACCACCAAAGTTGTGACTAAACAAATGCTACAAAATTAAATTAAAGCTTACTTGACACATATTAGGTACATTAAGGGTAACGTTGTTGATAAATATCTCGAACTAGCTTTTGCGATTCATCTACAAAAAATGGTTCAAATGGCTCTGAGCACTATGGGACTCAACTGCTAAGATCATTAGTCCCCTAGAACTTAGAACTAGTTAAACCTTACTAACCGAAGGCCATTCCAAACATCCATGCCCGAGGCAGGATTCGAACCTGCGACCGTAGCGGTCTCGCGGTTCCAGATTGCAGCGCCTTTAACCGCACGGCCACTTCGGCCGGCGATTCATCTACACTCTCAGATACACATACCACCACGTTTATCTTTTTAGCGGTAATGTACATGTTTTCTACTACAACCAACTGCGAGAAAGAAAATGCTTTGCAGTGAAAATATGATTTTGTATTATTTCTCGCAGTCAGTTTCAACAACGATAGCAGGCATTTAAACTATTAGACAAATTGTTTCCCCAAATATATTCTTTTCGCAACAATGTACTGCATTTTTTCTTTCTCGCACTTTGTTTTAATGGGAAACAAGAAAATTGTACTTTATGGCTTATCAGCTTACTATTAGAGTACTATTGCAGAGTTTGAATCATCTGAAACTTCCATTCTAACTGATTATGGCTACAGAAGTTAACGGTCAATGTTCACATACGAGGCATTGTTTATTGGGTAAACTAGTTTTGATACTTAAGTCATTCTCAGTTGCGTATAATACTTAGGTGACGGCTGCGCCAGTGTGTAGAAGGATCGTGCAGTTGCGTGTAATACTTCTTAGGTGACGGCTGCGTCAGTGTGTAGAAGGATCGTGGAGTTGCATATAATACTTAGGTGACGGCTGCGTCAGTGTGTAGAAGGATTGTGCATTTCCTCAGGTCTCCTTTTGGAGTCCTCTAGTAGGAGACTTGATGAGATGGATACTTTTACACATTGACGCAGCCATCGGTTACTGAGAGAGTTATAGGTGCCGACACCGGTTTTGATAATAAACAATACACATTAGGATTTACTGTTAACTTCTGCACCAAATTTAGTGTGCTCACAGTTTCCCTACACCAACAGCATGGAAAATTTTAGAAATTTGTGGTAAATTCCTATGGGACCAAACTGCTGAGGTCATCGGTCCCTAGGTTCAAATGGCTCTGAGCACTATGAGACTTAACATCTGAGGTCATCAGTCCCCTAGAACTTAGAACTACTTAAACCTAACTAACCTAAGGACATCACACACATCCATGCCCGAGGCAGGATTCGAACCTGCGACCGTAGCAGTCGTGCTGTTCCGGACTGAAGCGCCTAGAACCACTCGGCCACAGCGGTCGGCTTCGATCCCTAAGCTTACACACTTCTTAAATTAAGTTAAAGTAATCTACACTAAGGACGACACACACACACTCATGCCTGGGGGGACTCGAACCTCCGGCGGGAGGGGCTGCGCGAACCGTGGCAAGGCGTCTTAAACCCTCGGCTACGCGGCGCGGCACGGAAAATGTGAATTAACAAATATAATAAAATGATGTTTTCACGTGTACAGCGTTATTCATTAGCACCTTAGCGTTTTAAGACGACAACTGCGTCAACCCTGCAACGCATACAGAAAAACGACACATACAGGATGTCCCAAGAGGAATGGTCAGTATTCAGGGCTCAGACAGGAACGATAATTTGAAGCAAAAAGTTTCATATGGATAGATGCCCTATCACGAGTGGTTCCCGAGACAGAAAACATTTAGCATACGTTGTTATTTATTTTCTGTGTTGTACATGTGTAAAAGTGACGATCTACTGAATAAAAGTTGCTAAACACTAGAATATGCGTTTCACAAAGTATCAGTATCTATAAAAATATGTATCTTTAGAACATTCACCTCTAAGCATTTTCATGCACGCCATGCGACTTGTGCAGCGCCGACGGTATTCTTCGATAGCAATCGGAGCACTACCATCACAGAAACCTTAAACATATACCGCATCTGCATATTATTCATTAGCGCACAGGGTGATGATAATTAAACATACGCCACTTGAGCCAATGTCGAAGGAAAACTATTTACCGCATAGGTATCCAAACATATGTATCCAGCTTTATAGGAATGATGTTCAGACTGTGAGCTGTACGATATGCGTAATTAGTAGTGTTAGTGTCATGACATGCCGTAAGGCACCGGGACTGCTACGGAACTTGCAGACAATATTAATAGTAAAATGAGGCTTTCTGCATATGATGCATAAATATTCAGTCAGATCTTGATAAGATTTCAACGTGGTGCAGAGATTGCTCTAAATGTTCAGAAATGTAAAACTGTGCACTTCAAAAAACGAAGAGTATCGTGCAACTATAATATCAATGAGTCACTACTGGAATTGGTCAACTCGTACAAATACCTGGGTGTGACATTTTGTAGGGATGTGAAATGGAATCATCACATAGATTTAGTCGTGGGTAAAGCAGGTGGTAGAACTCGGTTTATTAATAGACTACTGGGGAAATGCAATCAATCTCCAAAGGAGATTGCTTCCAAATCACTTGTGAGACCAATTTTAGAATATTGCTCAGGCTTGTTGGATCCGTACCAGATAGGACTAACAGGGAATACTTAACGTGGACAACGAAGGACAGCGCGAATATGTTACACATATACTGAAGGAACTGATATGGAAGACGCTTGAAGATAGGCGTTAACTATCCCGAGAAAGCCTAATAACAAAGTTTCAAGAAGCAGTTTTAAATGATTACTCTAGGAATACACTACAACACCCTACGTATAAGATTAGAATAATTACTGCGTGGACAGAGGCATTCAGACACTGACTCTACCCGCGCTCCATATGTGGATGGGACAAGATTAAACCCTAGTATCTGGTACAATGGGACGTCCCCTCTGTCATGCACCTCGCGGTGGTTTTAAGAATATAGACGAAGACGTAGATCTCGGACTGCAAGGACCACGGACCTAGATGTGATGCCTCTCTGCAGGAGAGAGATGCTTTGGACTCAACTGTTTTGATGCACAGTAGACCTGCACCTAACATTGCTCGTCATTTCACTCGGTTGCTCAGTAACACATCTGCACAAAACCGAACCACTGGTCGGTAGTTCCAATCTACGTGGACACCAAATTCACCAGATCTGAACTGGTGTGATTACTGGCTGTGCAGTTACCTGAGGGACAGGTTTCATCAACTCTACCAACACACTTGGGGCGTTGAAGATAATCATAGCGGTGTGGGGTAGCCAAAGTCCCACCTGAAATACAGGGTGATTTAAAAAGAATACCACAACTTTAGGAATTTAAAACTCTGCAACGACAAAAGGCAGAGCTAAGCACTATCTGTCGGCGAATTAAGGGAGCTATAAAGTTTCATTTAGTTGTACATTTGTTCGCTTGAGGCGCTGTTGACTAGGCGTCAGCGTCAGTTGATGCTAAGATGGCGACCGCTCAACAGAAATCTTTTTGTGTTATTGAGTACAGCAGAAGTGAATCGACGACAGTTGTTCAGCGTGCATTTCGAACGAAGTATGGTGTTAAACCTCCTGATAGGTGGTGTATTAAACGTTGGTATAAACAGTTTACAGAGAATGGGTGTTTGTGCAAAGGGAAAAGTTCTGGACGGCCGAGAACGAGTGATGAAAATGTAGCACGCATCCAGCAAGCATTTGTTCGCAGCCCAGGAAAATCGACTCGCAGAGCTAGCAGAGAGCTGCAAATTCCACAATCGACTGTATGGAGAGTCCTACGAAAAAGGTTAGTTATGAAACCTTATCGTCTGAAATTGGTTCAAGCACTGTCTGCAGCTGATAAGATTAAAAGAATCGATTTCTGTGATTTTATCCTTGCTCAAATGGAAACAGATGAATCTTTCGTTTCAAAGATTGTGTTTAGTGATGAAGCAAGTTTCCACACTAACGGGAAAGTCAACCGTCACAATGTCTGTATATGGGGCACTGAGAATCCGCGGGAAACAACTCAGTATGAACGTGACTCGCCTAAGGTGAACGTTTTCTGTGCCATTTCAGCCAATAAAGTTTTTGGTCCCTTTTTCTTTGAAGGTGCTACTGTAACTGGACTACAGTATCTGGACATGTTAGAGAATTGGCTGTTCCCTCAGCTCGAACAAGAAGCACAACAATTCATATTTCAGCAGGATGGAGCGCCACCACATTGGCACTTATCTGTCCGTAACTACCTGAATGTCAACTACCCGAGGCGATGGATCGGCCGCCAGGCAGCCCGTGACAGAGCTCTTCATCACTGGCCTCCAAGAAGCCCTGATCTTACCCCCTGAGATTTTTTCTTATGGGGGTATGTTAAGGATATGGTGTTTCGGCCACCTCTCCCAGCCACCATTGATGATTTGAAACGAGAAATAACAGCAGCCATCCAAACTGTTACGCCTGATATGCTACAGAGAGTGTGGAACGAGCTGGAGTATCGGGTTGATATTGCTCGAGTGTCTGGAGGGGGCCATATTGAACATCTCTGAACTTGTTTTTGAGTGAAAAAAAACCTTTTTAAATACTCTTTGTAATGATGTATAACAGAAGGTTATATTATGTTTCTTTCATTCAATACACATTTTTAAAGTTGTGGTATTCTTTTTGAATCACCCTGTATTTCAGGCAGAGACTGGTGTCGATGCAGATGGTCGTCATACTGAGCAACTTTTGTAACCTAGAGCGCAAACATGGTACACAATTAACCGCGGAAACTAAAATGACTCTTTCAGTGGTTTACTTGTTACTTATCTTCCACATGTCGTTAAAAGTTTTCGCTGTCCTGCGATGATTCGTCTTTCATGGAGACCATCTCAAGTCCCGAAAGTTTAATCATAACCATCCTGTAGATGTGTGGTATTTTAGCCAGCTCGTTTACTAACGCAGTTAACTAATACTTGTCTCTGATACATTATAAATTAAGTGTGCTTTGGAAGTCAGATCTGGAAGCTGGAGAGATCTGGAGAAATTGAATAAGAGTCTCTAACCGTTCTCTCCACCAATCTGTCGTCTTCTAAAGTTGTGTCCCCAGTGCAGAAGACAGCTCGTCGGTCGTGGGATGTTCTTCGACGGAGGCTGCTACACTGTTAACTTGAAACTGTGATTGTGCTTTTTATGGGATGCCACTTGCCCAGGGTAGTTTCTGTATGTACAGAGGGCAAGATCTGTAGTACTGACAACGATAGCAGGCGACACTTGTCATTAATGTATCCAGTTCGGTTATTATTTAAATACACATTTTAGACTGTCTTTTCCAACACTCGACATAGCTTTCTTAATTGTATGGCAACTTTTCTATCCAATTTCCGATATAGAGTCTATACCTTCAGAACAACCGAAACAGAGTTACATGTCCGGCTCTGAAGAACGCCCGTAACAGAATTACGCGTCTGGCCCTACGGAACACCCTAAACAGAGTGACTAGCGCAGCCGAAGTACATCGTCTCCCAGGCGCGCCAAAGCAACCCAAAGGGGTCCGAAGCACTTCGGTTGCAATATCGTTACTCTTACGTTTCTCAAGACTACTGAAATTTAATAAACAAAAACGATAGTCTCTTAGGGTAACCATGAGTGATTGTCATACTAAAAACTGGGTTAAATACAACGTAAAGTATGTAAATAATTAGTAAGAGGAATTAGGTGTTTTGGCGCCTAGCACCCGAACGTGCCAACCAATCAGAAGCAAATTCAGTACAATTGGCGGATTCTCCCACGGGACTGGTACATACTTTACCATCTGTCGCTTGTACCGCACTCCACTTTTGTACCATATGGTTCGCCCCGTTAGCTGAACGGTCAGCGCGTTGGAATGCCACGCACGGGGGCCCGGGTTCGATTTCCGGCTGGCGTGGGAGATTTTCTCTTCTCAAGGACTGGGTGTTGTGCCGTCCTCAGGGCCGGCCGCGGTGGCCGAGCGGTTCTAGGCGCTTCAGTTCAGAACCGCGCGACTGCTACGGTCGCAGGTTCGAATCCTGCCTCGGGCATGGATGTGTGTGATGTCCTTAGGTTAGTTAGGTTTAAGTAGTTCTAAGTTCTAGGGGACTGATGACCTCAGATGTTAAGTCCCATAGTGCTCAGAGCCATTTGAACCATTTGCCGTCCTCAGCATAATGTCATCCCCATCGTCGACGCTCAAGTCGCCCAATGTGGCGTCGCACTCAATAAGACTTGCATTTGGCGGCCGAACTTCCCGCCTGGGAACTCCCGGCCCCTGACGCCATACGATCATTTCCATTTTTTTTTTTTTTTTGGTACCATATGCTACTTCGCGTATATCAAGCTGCATCAAGGAGAGCTTCTATCAAAATAAAATATTGGCGGCCTCAGCCAGGAATATCACAACAGTCTCAGTCCCTCTCACGACTTCACTCACGACACATCCTGAACAACAGCGCGTTCAGCGGTCTAGTTTAATAGCAGAAAGAGATACCGAGCAAAGTTGAGAGCGACGAGGTTGGGTGGGCTTGAATAAAACGCAAAATATGTTTGGGGGGGGGGGGGGGGGGGTAAGGCACATGAGTGCGCACCACTGACCCAAAAACAGATGTACAAGAAATGTGTTCTATCTCGGAAACCGTTCGGAATGAGACATATGTCCATATGAAAATTTTTGCTTCAAATGAGCGTTCCAGTCATATCGCTGAATATTGACCATTCCTTCTGGGACACCCTGTATTCCGCGTTTCGATACGTAATGCGTATTACATGTTGATTTTCCGTGGGCTCTGCAGGGGTGCTAGCGTTGGATATGTGTAGCGAACAGGGATATAAAGGGCTTACAATATATATGGGCCTTGCAAGGAACTTGGGCGTCACACTAGTCGGCCTGTCGAACGCTCGGGTCCTCCAGGGCCCACGGGGAATCAATATTCAACTGAAAAGAGACCCACTAAAGGCCTTAATTTTGTCGTGAGCTATCGAGGGCTTGCATGGATTTAAACACGCAGTCAGGAATTATTAAACTCGACTGAAATAGTCGCTCACTCCCCGCTGGACACGGCTGCTAGTACTCGTAAGTCCAGCAGTGTCACGTGCTGTGACGTACTCGCCGCTGCTTTTTTTTTGGGTGGGGCTCGAGCTGATTAGTGTGACGTCACAAGTTCGTTGCGGGGCCCTGTGGTGCCCATATCAAAAACCTGAAAAGGGAGTTACAAACTTGGATAGATGCTCTATCCAGAGGTACACTATGTGATCAAAAGTGTCCGGACATCCCCAAAAACATACGTTTTCCATATTTGGTGCATTGTGCTGAAACCTACTGCCAGGTACTCCACATCAGCGACTTCGTGAGTTATCGACACTGTGAGACATCGTGAGAAAGCATAATGGGTCGCTCCACGGAATTCACGGACTTCGAATGTGGTCAGGTGATTGGGTGTCACTTGTGTCATACGTCTGTGCGCGAGATTTCCGTGAGAAAACTTGGATTTCATGGTCGAGCGGCTGCTCGTAAGCGACACATTACGCCGGTAAATGCCAAACCAAGGTTCGGAACGTAAACATTGGACAATTGAACAGTGCGAAAACGTTGTGTGGAGTGGCCAATCGAGGTACACAATGTGGCGATCTGATGTCAAGGTGTTGGTAGGACGAAAGCGCGGTGAACGTCATCTGCCAGCGTGTGTAGTGCCAACAGTAAAACTCGGAGGCTGTGTTGTTATGGTGTGGTTGTGTTTTACATGGAGGGGGCTTACACTCGTTGTTTCGCGTGGCGCTATGACAGCACAGGTCTACATTGATATTTTAAGCACCTTCTTGCTTCCCACAGTTGAAGAGCGATTCGGGGATGGCGACTGCATCTTTCAACACGATCGAGCACATGTTCATAATGCACAATATAGAACACCTCTGCGATCTTTTGGAACGCCGACTTCGTGCCAAGCCTCACCGACCGACATCGATATCTCTCCTCAGTGCCGCACTCCGTGAAGACTGGGCTGTCATTCCCCCAGGAAACCTTCCAAAATCTGATTGAACGTCTGCCTGCGAGAGTGGAATCTGTCATCAAGGCTAAGGGTGATCCAACATCATATTGAATTCCACCATTACCCACAGAGGGTGCCACGAACTTGTAAGTCATTTTCAGCCAGGTGTCCGCATACTTTTGATCACATACTGTTTATGTCTATTTTTTACATGTTTTGTATTTTTTGCGCAGTCGTCTTCTGAAACCCTGGAGATATTTATAAATAACCCTGTACTCTATGGATTGTTTATTCCCTTGTGAAGCTCAGTGGTCAGTGTATATGACTGCTATGGGCTGGGTTTAACTCCTGGTACTCGCAGAGATTTTTCTGTACTGGGAGGACTGACAGGGCGTTTACTCAGACTCGTGATGTCAGTTGAGGACAAGCTCGACTGACGAGGACAAAACGACAAGTGGCATAGCCCCATTTGCTAGAAACGTCACAGTGGAAGAGGGGTCAAAGTAAGAGTCAAGAACCTCGGCTTACCACCAGATACTCGACCTTTTCTGAAAAAGCAATGGTCAAAGTTCTCGATGTGTTTTCGAGGTACTTTATGTGCCTTTTACCGTGCGACCCACTCAGACGAAATGCTTTCTCCGTGGTTAGCATCGTGGATTCCTAATTTTGCTCCCCGTGTTCGAAACTGCATTATTACTTTTATTTGTTTTTAATTTATATGCCCACGTCTGTGGAAGATTACTACGCGATTGTTTCCCAGCGTGTATTGACATAACGTAGTCCTTATTCGTTCACTAATCGTATGTCAGACAAATGAATTTAAAAAAATGAGAAAATTATTTGAAATTGTTTCCGGTGAAATTCAAGTAGTGTACCTTGACTCATAATCAATTCAAGCGTCAGTTTTCGGAAAAGTGGTCCGTTATGCACGGGTTGCCGCGAAATTGTCAACTCGTGAAACCTTCTGCAACATTAACGACGTTTTTTTCCCCGTGTGAGATTCATATAAAGAGATGTCACCGTGGCAAACCTGCCTACGCGCGATGCTCGTGGTGTTCGGGATACCTAAGTTTCGATTGCTTCTAGGATCTAACCTGTTGGATGAACATCCGCAACCGAGTATTATAGCGGAGGTTGAAAATACCGACAAAGTTGTAAGGTTCATTTATTTAGAACACGACCGGTTTCGGACTCTTATACGCCCATCTTGCCGGCCGAAGTGGCCGTGCAGTTCTAGGCGCTACAGTCTGGAGCCGAGCGACCGCTACGGTCGCAGGTTCGAATCCTGTCCTTAGGTTAGTTAGGTTTAATTAGTTCTAAGTTCTAGGCGACTGATGACCTCAGCAGTTAAGTCGCATAGTGCTCAGAGCCATTTGAACGCCCATCTTCAGGTGTCGTAACTTGGTACATGGTCTCATGCTCTGCGCTCGCTGGTAGCACACCGCGTCTTGTCCTCGTCTACAGCGGCGCTCGGAGTCACAGCACCAAGTTACGACACCTGAAGATGGGCGTATAGGAGCTCGAAACCGGTCATGTTCTATACAAAAGAACCTTACAACTGTAGCGGTATTTTCCACCTCTGGTTTCTATGATGGATATCATCCATGGTAATGTACCAAATCTTCCTGGAGAATAAACATATTAATAAAATATAAGAATTAATACTGGAACTGATATGAGAGTGAAATATCAGGTTATGAGAATTTAAAATGATTATAAACTCTCAACATACCATACACACATACGCTGTATATAGTAAATGCATGACACTTGTTGTGAAATCCAGTTGTAATTTTACCGTTACTGTAACACCCTTTATCCCCTAATTTGATAAGAAACATTTGTGTAGTAACCTTCCACGGACGCGGCTGGATAAATGAAAGAAATAAAAATGAAATAACAATAATTGACTTTCGAACATGGGTTGAAAACTAAGAAGCCGGAACGCTTCCCATCGAGCCACCATTTTATCCGAGGACCAGGTTAGCGCCTGCTGCTTCGCTCGCATAGACAGTGTGGCCTGCAGAGATTTCTTTGTTTTTATTTAATAGAATTTTTGTGTTGTTCACAAATTGCAACACCTTCTAAGCTTTTCGCGCTAATTAAGGCCTTATAAACATGGTCGTTTACGAATGTACTTCAGACCAAAAAGCGAGCCTGGTAACTGTAGTTCAAAGTTTTCATTAATCACGCCTTTTGCGTTCTTATGGAGATATTTCCACAGCAGCTTTCATCCCCTAACAGATATTTCTTTATATACACTCCTGGAAATTGAAATAAGAACACCGTGAATTCATTGTCCCAGGAAGGGGAAACTTTATTGACACATTCCTGGGGTCAGATACATCACATGATCACACTGACAGAACCACAGGCACATAGACACAGGCAACAGAGCATGCACAATGTCGGCACTAGTACAGTGTATATCCACCTTTCGCAGCAATGCATGCTGCTATTCTCCCATGGAGACGATCGTAGAGATGCTGGATGTAGTCCTGTGGAACGGCTTGCCATGCCATTTCCACCTGGCGCCTCAGTTGGACCAGCGTTCGTGCTGGACGTGCAGACCGCGTGAGACGACGCTTCATCCAGTCCCAAACATGCTCAATGGGGGACAGATCCGGAGATCTTGCTGGCCAGGGTAGTTGACTTACACCTTCTAGAGCACGTTGCGTGGCACGGGATACATGCGGACGTGCATTGTCCTGTTGGAACAGCAAGTTCCCTTGCCGGTCTAGGAATGGTAGAACGATGGGTTCGATGACGGTTTGGATGTACCGTGCACTATTCAGTGTCCCCTCGACGATCACCAGTGGTGTACGGCCAGTGTAGGAGATCGCTCCCCACACCATGATGCCGGGTGTTGGCCCTGTGTGCCTCGGTCGTATGCAGTCCTGATTGTGGCGCTCACCTGCACGGCGTCAAACACGCATACGACCATCATTGGCACCAAGACAGAAGCGACTCTCATCGCTGAAGACGACACGTCTCCATTCGTCCCTCCATTCACGCCTGTCGCGACACCACTGGAGGCGGGCTGCACGATGTTGGGGCGTGAGCGGAAGACGACCTAACGGTGTGCGGGACCGTAGCCCAGCTTCATGGAGACGGTTGCGAATGGTCATCGCCGATACCCCAGGAGCAACAGTGTCCCTAATTTGCTGGGAAGTGGCGGTGCGGTCCCCTACGGCACTGCGTAGGATCCTACGGTCTTGGCGTGCATCCGTGCGTCGCTGCGGTCCGGTCCCAGGTCGACGGGCACGTGCACCTTCCGCCGACCACTGGCGACAACATCGATGTACTGTGGAGACCTCACGGCCCACGTGTTGAGCAATTCGGCGGTACGTCCACCCGGCCTCCCGCATGCCCACTATACACCCTCGCTCAAAGTCCGTCAACTGCACATACGGTTCACGTCCACGCTGTCGCGGCATGCTACCAGTGTTAAAGACTGCGATGGAGCTCCGTATGCCACGGCAAACTGGCTGACACTGATTGCGGCGGTGCACAAATGTTGCGCAGCTAGCGCCATTTGACGGCCAACACCGCGGTTCCTGGTGTGTCCGCTGTGCCGTGCGTGTGATCATTGCTTGTACAGCCCTCTCGCAGTGTCCGGAGCAAGTATGGTGGGTCTGACACCCCGGTGTCAATGTGTTCTTTTGTCCATTTCCAGGAGTGTATAACAGAGAAGTGAAATACCAATTGTCATAGACGTAGCCTTAAAAATCCTTTAGTAGTCCTATAGTAATTATTTATTTAAAAAAAAACTTTCACCAACTATTTTATCCCCTTAGTGGTTCAATTTCCAAAAATGCTGAAATACATATTTTTTATTTTGTGACTTAGAAAAAACAGTTTTTTTAGTTCTTGCTTAAAAATTCCCTTAACAGCGACATACTTTAAAAAGGCTTTCATCCCCTCTCCTTTCATAAACGATGCATACAGTATAAGATCCACACCTTCATCGAACTTCGAGTTTCTTCTATCCTTAGCGATGAAGAGCCAGTGAAACATTCTGACCGACATTTCACCCCCTTAGCGGTTGAATTTCCAAAAACAGTGAAACCCGTATTCTTTCATCTCCAACCGAGAAGCCAAACACCAGTTTTCAAAGGTTTAGCTTTAAAAATGCTTTCACAATGAAATATTTTCACAAAACGTTTCACCCCCTATTTCAACCCCTTAGGGTTTGAATTTGCAAAACCGGAGACATACTTGTGTTTTGTTTTTAAAAGAGAAGCCAATTAGAAATTTTCATAGCTTTAGCTTCAAAAATGCATGCACAATTAAATATTTCCCTGAAAACTTTCATCCCTTGTTTCACCCTCATAGTGTTTGAATTTCCAAAAAGAGCGAAACACGTACTCTTTCATCTCCAGCCGTGAAGCTAAAATTAAATTTCAATAGATTTAGCTTTAAAAATGCTTTCATAAGAAAATATTTTCATAAAATGTCTCATCCTCTGTTTCACTTTCGATTTACGAAAACACTGGCACACGTTTCTTTTTTTTTGTGACCGAAAGTCAAATATCTGTGTTCGCTGATGTAGCTTTAAAATACTTTAGTACTTCTTAAATAATGGTATATTTTCGAAAAAAACCTTCCACCCACTATTTTACCCCATAGGGTTAAATTTCAAAAAATGCAGAAACACGTGTTTCTTTACTTCTGACCGAGAAACTAAATATCAATTTTGTAAGTCTAGCTTCAAAACTGCCTTAATAGTGACATTAAAAAAAAATCTTCGTCGCCTATTTCTCCTCCTTAGGGCTCGAATTTCAAGAACTCCCTTCTTAAACGATGCTTACAGTATAAGATTCACACGTTCTCCAAATTTCATGTTTCAATTCTTAGGGCTTTGGGCTGGGCGATTATGAGTTGGTGAGTCAATCAGTCAGGACATTGCCTTTTATATACAGAGATATACACAGATTGCCTTTTATATAAAGAGATGCAAGGAAAGTATCTCGCAAATAAACTGTCGTTTTTTCTTAGAAACGGTCGAGTATCTACGGGTAAATCGAGACATGTGTTCGCTTATTTTGACTTCTCTTCGGCCGAGACAAGTTTTCATGGGAAATCAGGTTACGGCACTTTTAGTGTTCTTCTCGCGAGAAGCAGCGGCTCCTTGGTACGGGGGAGTGGTGTGCTGATCTAGTGCCCCCCCCCCCCCCCCATTTCATATCCGAATGACGCCATTGGGAGAAGATGACATGGCGGTCGGTTGGTCCAGTAGATGTAACCTCATGCTTTTATTTGGACTATTTGTACTAAACAGAGGAAAGCCGGCCGGTGTGGCCGTGCGGTTCTAGGCGCTTCAGTCTGGAACCGCGTGTCCGCTATGGTCGCAGGTTCGAATCGTGCCTCGGGCATGGATGTGTGTGATGTCCTTAGGTTAGTTAGGTTTAAGTAGTTCTAAGTTCTAGGGGACTGGTGACCTCAGAAGTTAAGTCCCATAGTGCTCAGAGCCATTTGAACCAAACAGAGGAAAGAGTGTAGGTAGCATATTTTCTGGAAATTCAGAATATGAACATGAGCCATTTCTTTCTACTGAAGTATCCATTTGTAATAACAACGTACTTGGGTAATTTCGGTGCTAGGCTTGGTGTCATGTTCTAGGAAAAACTGTTCTCAGTGCTGGGCTGGACCTCTGGTTGTAGGACATTGTCTGCCATCCGTCAGCGCACCGTTTTCGAGGGCCCTGGTGCAGTCGACTGGCACGCCACCAGCGGCGCGCTGGCGACGTTTTTATTGTCTCACAACTGGCCCGACTGTTTTCACATATTTCCCCCGCGCCGCGCATTACTTCCGCGGAGCTGCGTCGGCGGACACGCCGCAGCGGAGCTGAAAGCGCGCTGGCGGTTGCGCCGGCATCGCGTCGGCCGGGCCGCGCTGTCGATAACAATCAATCGGCGGCTACCGTCCTGGGAACGGCGGCCGCGGTTTCCACAACTGGCGCACGCTGGCGCGCTCCGCCGGCGCTTTTTGCGCGGCCCAGCGGCCAGGGACAAAGGCGGCGGCAGATGTCCGCCGCGCCACACAGGGAGGGGGAGGTCTGTGTAAGAACAATGCCCTCCCCTCGCGCCGGGGGGCCGACGCTCCGCCGCCTTAATAGCCCGGAGCTGCCACGCCTCTTTAATCGCTGCTTCGGGCTCCACAAGCCTGACCGCGCCTTGCCGGTATCTTGCTAAATGTCGACTGCCGGTCTATCCGTGATCCGCGACACTTCACTGCAAATTTTTTTCAAATAACCTAGGATCATGAAAGTTCCTGACCACTGTCTGAATGTGTAGGAATGTATCGTCAATTAAATTTTCACCTACTGGGTATACTGCCCTATGCTGCGGTTACAGTGAGTCCGATACGCGTGAATTCCGTCGACGACTTTGGCCGAAGACTCCCGAACTACCCGGCCGTTGTTGCCGAGCAGTTCTAGACGCTTCATTCCGGAACCGCGATGCTGCAACTGTCGAACCCTGCCTCGGGCATGGCTGTGTATGATGTCCTTAGGTTAGTTAGGTTGAAGTATTTCTAAGTCTAGGGCAGAGGCAGCAAACGACTTGGAAGAGCAGTTGAATGGAATGGACAGTGTCTTGAAAGGAGGATATAAGATGAACATCAACAAAATCAAAACAAGGATAATAGAATGTAGTCGACTTAAGTCGGGTGATGCTGAGGGAATTAGATTAGGAAATGAGACACTTAAAGTAGTAAAGGAGTTTTGCTATTTGGGGAGCAAAATAACTGATGATGGTCGAAGTAGAGAGGATATAAAATGTAGACTGGCAATGGCAAGGGAAGCGTTTCTGAAGAAGAGAAATTTGTTAACATCGAGTATAGATTTAAGTGTCAGGAAGTCGTTTCTGAAAGTATTTGTATGGAGTGTAGCCATGTATGGAAGTGAAACATGGACGATAAATAGTTTGGACAAGAAGAGAATAGAAGCTTTCGAAATGCGGTGCTACAGAAGAATGTTGAAGATTAGATGGGTAGATCACGTAACTAATGAGGAGGTATTGGATTGGGGAGAAGAGAAGTTTGTGGCACAACTTGACTAGAAGGAGGGATCGGTTGGTAGGACATGTCCTGCGGCATCAAGGGATCACAAATTTAGCGTTGGAGGGCAGCGTGGAGGGTAAAAATCGTAGAGGGAGACCAAGAGATGAATACACTAAGCAGATTCAGATGGATGTAGTTTGCAGTAGGTACTGGGTGATGAAGAAGCTTGCACAGTATAGATTAGCATGGAGAGCTGCATCAAACCAGTCTCAGGACTGAAGACCACAACAACAACAAGTCTAGGGGACTGATGACCTCAGATGTTAAGCCCCATAGTGCTTAGAGCCATTTGAACCATTTTGAACTCCCGAACTTTTCAAATCAGTACGTCCCTGCGTGCTTGGACACACTGTAGCGGTCTCATCTCCCGAACAGACTTCGGACGACAATCGGTGAAATTCAGATCAGTTCGTTATCTTCGGCCAAATCGACCGACAATATGTTCGCAAAATTGAAGCTACACTCTAGTATTCCCGTAGATAGCGTCACATCGCTCTTCTCAGTTCTAAGCGTACAGTGCCTGATTTTATGCATCCCCACACAACGTAACTGTCATGCAGCTCCTCTATCATGACAGTTCTCTGGAGCACACTGTCAGGGCAATGAGGACACTCCTGCAGCGTCCTCGATGGGAAATCTTTGATGATCCACCATACAGCCCGGCCGTGGCTCCCTCTGATTTTCAGCTCTGCTCAAATGAACCGCTGGCTATGGAGACAACATTTTGTCACAGACAACGGGCTGCAGTCCACCGTAGAAAATTGTCGAAAAGCACAAGAGGCTGCCTTCTATGACAAGAGTATTGGAAAGTTGGTACAACGCTACGACATATGTCTTAGACAGATCGGCGACTATGTAGAGAAGTGCCTGCAAGGTGTAGGTAACTGTTGCAAATAAAACAGTTTTGATTTTCACTGTGGTTTTAATTTCGCTATCGATTGTTTCTCACTTTCCGAATAACTCTCATACTTTCAGGAAGTTGCGCTCCATAGCTCTTATGAATTTGAAAAATGTCATATTACCACACTGAGCTGCTGGTAAAGCACTTTACTTATACAACCACTTTCAGTTGTCTCACCATCATCAGTTTCTCAAATAAAAGTATTTATTGACAGCATCATTTTAGGCGAAATATAAAATCGTTATCACCAGGGGATAAAAATATGAATAATATACTGTTGTCTTTTTTTTTTTTTTGTAGTATCCAGTGGGCTGTCCTTACTATAAGAAATATTTTCACGGTTGCTGCACACAGCTATGTTTTAAGTTGTAACACTGTTGTCATATAGTAATATAAATTATGTCAATCTGTAAAGAGACGTAAAATGTATGCATAATATACTGGTTAAAAATGGTCCAAATGGCTCTGAGCACTATGGGACTTAACTACTGTGGTCATCAGTCCCCTAGAACTTAGAAACACTTAAACCTAACTAACCTAAGGACATCACACACATCCATGCCCGAGGCAGGATTCGAACCTGCGACCGTAGCAGTCGCGCGGTTCCGGACTGCGCGCCTAGAACCGCTAGACCACCGCGGCTGGCCATAATATACTGTTATATTGTAATACGAGGGTGAGTCAAATGAAAACCTTAAATTTGTAATAACAAATCGAAATTTCGCGCTATTATCCTGTAAGTTGGTAAGCGTGCTACAAACAGCTTGCAGAATGGCCTGTAGGTGGCAGCATAGTGCAGTTGCACTCATACCGTCGCAGTATCAGAATAAAAATGGCCGCCCCACTTGCGACTTGCACCAGGGAAGGACAGCGTTCTGTTATTCAGTTTTTTCGTAGTGAAGGTGTGAAACGTATTGAAATTCATCGACGAATGGAGGTTCAGTACGGTGATGCATGTTTGTCACAGCAGCAAGTCTACGAATGGAGTAGGAAGTTCGCAAATGGTGTGACTTCAGTGGAAGATGCTCCTCGTCCAGGTCAGACACAACGAGTTGTGACTCCACAGAACATTGCAGCAGTTGAAGCCATAGTGAAGGAAAACCGCCGAGTGACACTGAATGACATTGCAGTATGTCTACAGATTAGTCATGGGTCAGCAGACAACATTGTGTACGATGTGCTCCAGTTTCACAAAGTGTCTGCAAGATGGTTGCCATGGCAGCTGACTCCTGAAATGAGAGAACGACGTGTTGATGCTTGTGAAGAACTTCTTCGGCACTTTGAACGAGAAGGTGATGGCTTCCTCGCAAGAATCGTTACTGGGGACGAAACCTGGGTTCACTTCCATTTTGAGTGTCTTCCTCATACACCATACTCACCAGACCTTGCCCCAAGTGATTTCCATATGTTTGGACCACTCAAAGACACAATGGGAGGAAAGAAGTTCCGTTCTGATGAATCGGTACGCCACGCGGTGCATGAGTGGTTATGCGGACTACCAAAAGAATATTACGGTATATTGATAATTTTCACTTATGGACCGTCTGACAGCAACTGAATAAAACACAATTTTAGTGCCATACGCGTTTCGCCTTTATTTTCTGCAAGGCATCATCAGTGGCAGGTTGCGTGGACAATTTCTTACATATTACGCTCCTGTTGCATCTTTGGTGTTGTTCTTCTTCTTATGAAATCCACACCAAAGATGCAACAGGAGCGTAATATGTAAGAAATTGTCCACGAAACCTGCCACTGATGATGCCTTGCAGAAAATAAAGGCGAAACGCGTACGGCACTAAAATTGTGTTTTATTCAGTTGCTGGCAGACGGTCCATAAGTAAAAATTATCAATATACCGTAATATTACACGCAACTGAGGAAGACAGGACTACAAAAATTGAAGATACCAAAAGAATTTTTTTCTAAGGGAATTTATGCACTTTGTAAGCGCTGGAGGACTTGCATTGAGCGTGGGGGAGATTATGTTGAAAAGTGATACAGCTTTGTACCACTTCTGCACAATAAATAATATTTGAAAAAATATTTAAGGTTTTCATTTGACTCAACCTCGCATAAATTATGTCGTCACTCTGTAAAAAGACATAATTTATATTACGGTATGATAACAGTGTGTTATTCATGGTTTCATTGTCTGAAGATAACGATTTTAGACTGTGGTGGCAGTGGTCGTTGGGCAGCGATTCGCACGTGTACAGATGGCGGTAATATCGCGTACACAAGGTATAAAAGGCGGTGCATTGGCGGAGCTGACGGTTGTTATCAGGTGGCTGATGTGAAAAGGTTCCCGACGTGATTATGGCGAGAATTAATAGCCTTTGAACACGGAGTGGTAGTTGAAGCTAGATGCATGAGATATTCCATTTCGCAGATCTTTAGGGAATTCGGTACTCAGAGACCCACAATGTCAAGAGTGTGCTCAGAATACCAAATTGCTGGCATTGCCTCTCAACACGGACAATGCAGTCTTCACTTACAACCTAGAACAGCGGCGTTTACGTTGAGCTGTCAGTGCTAACAGACAAGCAACACTGCGGGAAATAATCGCAGGAAACGATGTGGAACGCACGGCGAACTTATCCGTTAGCACAGTGGGCGAAGTATGGCGTTAATGGGCTTTGGCAGAGGACGGCCTACGTAAGTACCTTTGCTAACAGCACGACATCGCCTGCAACGCATCTCCTGGACTCGTAACAATATCGGTTGGACCCTGGAAGGCTGGAAAACCGTGCCTTGGTCGGAAGAATCCTGACTTAAGTTGGTAAGAGCTGATGGAAGGGTTTGAATATGGTGCAAACCCCACGAAGCCGTGGATAAAGGTTGTCAACACGGCACTATGCAAACTGGTGATGGCTCCATAATGGAGTTGAATGCACTGGACCCTCAGACGACTGAAACTAACTGTATAAATTATTTTAGCTGCTGCTCAAGGCGGTAATTTTCGATTTTTCAAATCGACGCACGGTCGTACACGCGAAATACGGACTGTGAGAAACTGATAAGTTCAGACTAAAACAGAGTGAGTTTGTACCATCCTGAGGATGAAAACTGTCATAATCGGGGTATAGTATCTGTGAACTCGCATCGCAAGTTTGTTGGAAGCAGACAAAATTCTTATCGGAATTTTTACTCGTTAATCATAACCTCAAAAAGTAAATTGTTCAATGAAAAAGGTGGAGCACCTTGGTCTTATAGTTACAGTAGTGGATCTTTTTTGGGTTGTGGTATGTAGGCTGTCTATAAATTCTTATTACTGCTTTGTTTTAAGTCATCAGTCTTCCGACTGCTTTGATTCGGCTCGCCCTGAGTTGCATTCCTTCGCTGACGTTTTCATCTCAGAGTAGCAACTTCAAACTACGTCATCAATTATTTGCTGCCTGTATTCCACTCTCTGTCTTCCCCTAGGCCGGCCGCTGTGGCCGAGCGGTTCTAGGCGCTTCAGTCCGGAACCGCGCTGTTGCTACAGTCGCAGGTTCGATTCCTGCCTCGGGCATGGATGTGTGTGATGTCCTTAGGTTAGTTAGGTTTAAGTAGTTCTACGTCTAGGGGACTGATGACTACAGATGTTAAGTCCCATAGTGCTTAGAGCCATTCGAACCATTTTTTCCTCCCTTAGAGGTTTTACCCTCCACAGCTGCCTCCCGTACCTTAGAAGGTATTCCCTGATGTCGTAACCGATCTATCAAGCTGTCCCTTTCGCTTGTCAGTGTTTGCTACATATTCCTTTGCTCTACAATTCTGCACAGAACCACCTCATCCCTTGTCAGTCCACCTAATTTTCAACATTCTTCTGTAGCACCACATCTCATATGCTTCAATTCTCTTCTCTTTCGGGTTCCCCACAGTCCATGTCTCACTACCATACAATGCTGTGCTCTAAACGTGCATTCTCAGAAATTTCTTCCTAAAATTAAGGCTTGCGTTTAACACTAGTAGACTTCTCTTGGCCAGGAAGGCCCTTCTTGCCAATGCAAGTCTGCATTTAATGTCCTCCTTGTTCCGTCCATCATGGATTATTTTACTGCGTAGGTAGCAAAATTCCTTAACTTGGTCTACTTCGTGAACACCAATTCTGATGTTATGTCTGTCGTTGTTCTCATTTCTGCTACTTTAATTAATTCGTCTTTCTTCGATTTAATCTCAGTCCATATTCTGTACTCATTGGACTGTTTGTTCTATTCAACAGGTCCTGTAATTGTTATTCACTTTCAGTGAGGATAGCACTGTCATTAACGAATCATGTCACTGTATCCCTTTACCTTGAATTTCAGTTTCACTCTTGAAACTTTCTTTTCTTTCCGTTATTGCTACGTGTATATACACACTGAAGAAGAAAGCGCATCTGTCTTAACCCTTTTTTATATGAATCCTTCGTTCTTATTGTTCTCTCTTGTTTGTTCTATATATTGTGCGTTACCCTTTTCCTCTGCAGTTTACCCCTGTTTTTTTCAAAATTTCAAACGTTTTGGTCCATTTTACACTGTCGATCGCTTTTTCCAGGTCGAGATCCTATGAATATGCCTTGACTTTCCTTCAGGTTTGCTTCCATTATCAATCGCAATGTCAGAACTGTTCAAAAGGAATTCGGGGCCGGTTGTCAACATACACTCATCTGCCAGATGTGGATGTGCTCTATCTGGTGTATTTGACACCTCTGTGCCTTGCTGATACAATTGCGACTTTTATTTTAGTGTATTTAAGACTATGTGGTGCTGCTAGAGGCAGCAATCGCACGCTCCCTACAGGAGAACACTAATACTTCGCCTGCAGACAATAAGAGCAAACAAGACGGCGAGCCTAAATAATTCAGATTTTAGTGGTAGCGATTTTGATTCTGGATTTTAATGCTGTGCTACATCGCTCTACAAACCACTGGCATATGGTTAAAATTAGTTTGTTTTACTACACTCCTGGAAATTGAAATAAGAACACCGTGAATTCATTGTCCCAGGAAGGGGAAACTTTATTGACACATTCCTGGGGTCAGATACATCACATGATCACACTGACAGAACCACAGGCACATAGACACAGGCAACAGAGCATGCACAATGTCGGCACTAGTACAGTGTATATCCACCTTTCGCAGCAATGCAGGCTGCTATTCTCCCATGGAGACGATCGTAGAGATGCTGGATGTAGTCCTGTGGAACGGCTTGCCATGCCATTTCCACCTGGCGCCTCAGTTGGACCAGCGTTCGTGCTGGACGTGCAGACCGCGTGAGACGACGCTTCATCCAGTCCCAAACATGCTCAATGGGGGATAGATCCGGAGATCTTGCTGGCCAGGGTAGTTGACTTACACCTTCTAGAGCACGTTGGGTGGCACGGGATACATGCGGACGTGCATTGTCCTGTTGGAACAGCAAGTTCCCTTGCCGGTCTAGGAATGGTAGAACGATGGGTTCGATGACGGTTTGGATGTACCGTGCACTATTCAGTGTCCCCTCGACGATCACCAGTGGTGTACGGCCAGTGTAGGAGATCGCTCCCCACACCATGATGCCGGGTGTTGGCCCTGTGTGCCTCGGTCGTATGCAGTCCTGATTGTGGCGCTCACCTGCACGGCGCCAAACACGCATACGACCATCATTGGCACCAAGGCAGAAGAGACTCTCATCGCTGAAGACGACACGTCTCCATTCGTCCCTCCATTCACGCCTGTCGCGACACCACTGGAGGCGGGCTGCACGATGTTGGGGCGTGAGCGGAAGACGGCCTAACGGTGTGCGGGACCGTAGCCCAGCTTTATGGAGACGGTTGCGAATGGTCCTCGCCGATACCCCAGGAGCAACAGTGTCCCTAATTTGCTGGGAAGTGGCGGTGCGGTCCCCTACGGCACTGCGTAGGATCCTACGGCCTTGGCGTGCATCCGTGCGTCGCTGCGGTCCGGTCCCAGGTCGACGGGTACGTGCACCTTCCGCCGACCACTGGCGACAACATCGATGTACTGTGGAGACCTCACGCCCCACGTGTTGAGCAATTCGGCGGTACGTCCACCCGGCCTCCCGCATGCCCACTATACGCCCTCGTTCACAGTCCGTCAACTGCACATACGGTTCACGTCCACGCTGTCGCGGCATGCTACCAGTGTTAAAGACTGCGATGGAGCTCCGTATGCCACGGAAAACTGGCTGACACTGACGGCGGCGGTGCACAAATGCTGCGCAGCTAGCGCCATTCGACGGCCAACACCGCGGTTCCTGGTGTGTCCGCTGTGCCGTGCGTGTGATCATTGCTTGTACAGCCCTCTCGCAGTGTCCGGAGCAAGTATGGTGGGTCTGACACACCGGTGTCAATGTGTTCTTTTTTCCATTTCCAGGAGTGTACATAAGAAACGAAGTATTTGATGCCTCTGGAATTCACGTCGTTAATAGGGTGCCTACGGGGTGAAGCGTTCTCAGAATGCTATACAACAATTTCAAACAAACAACATTAATACTTTTATTCCCAGAAAGCAAATTGACAATACTTAACTTGACTATAGCAAATGTCGCTAGCGATAGGCGACATGAAAACAGAACAGTTCTTGCTATACACAGAATCGAAGGAAACACTTGATACGGATGGCGACAATCAGACAGCGTATCACTAATCACGTAGCAGACTCGGGTAGATCTAAGCGGCCGAGGCTAGCAGGAGCTGCGTTTATCTGCACTTGCTGCAGGGGGCGCGCCTGGTGCGACCCCGGTCCGGTTTCGCGCACCATTGGCCGCCCTTTCTCCTTTCTTCACTGTCTTCTCTGCTCCTGCGTGCCGCTTCTTCGTTCCGGCATTTGTGGTTACGCCACAGCGGGAGCGAGAGGCGATAAGTGGATACTAGGCGGAATGCGTATTTTCTGCACTGGAGGAAACGGCAGAGAAATGAGGGAAGGAGCATAGCGTGCCAATCTTACGAAAATGCGTTATTGATTTTTTTTTTTTTGCAACTGCCACACACATTTCATTCGATATCAACATTAGCCATAGGCACGATGGAAAAAACTTGACATTCAGGTACGTTTATTTTGCTTGGCAAGCATTTCGATTTTGGAGAACCAAGCAAAATGACCTAGGAAAAGGAGGATTCAGGTGTCTGAATTCGTATCTGAGAATGAAATACGTGGAGCACAGCACTTTACGCTGAATCACAGCTCGAAACTTCCTTAGCTTTATTACACTACTGGCCATTAAAATTGCTACACCAAAAAGAAATGCAGATGATACACGGGTATTCATTGGACAAATATATTATACTAGAACTGACATGTGATTACATTTACACGCAATTTGGGTGCACAGATCCTGAGAAATCAGTACCCAGAACAATCACCTCTGGCTGTAATAACGGCCTTGATACGCCTGGGCATTGAGTCAAACAGAGCTTGGATGGTGTGTACAGGTACAGCTGCCCATGCAACTTCAACACGATACCACAGTTCATCAAGAGTAGTGAGTGACTGGCTTATTGTGACGGGCTAGTTGCTCGGCCACCATTGACCAGACGTTTTCATTTGGTGAGAGATCTGGAGAATGTGCTGGCCAGGGCAGTAGTCGAACATGTTCTGTATCCAAAAAAGACCCGTACAGGACCTGCAACATGCGGTCGTGCATTATCCTGCTGAAATGTAGGGTTTCGCAGGGATCGAATGAAGGGTAGAGGTACGGGTCGTAACACATCTGAAATGTAACGTCCACTGTTCAAAGTTCCGTCAATGCGAACAGGAGGTGACCGAGACGTGTAACCAATGGCACCCCATACCATCACGCCGGGTGATACGCCAGTTTGGCGACGTCGAATACACGCTTCCAGTGTGCGTTCACCGCGATGTCGCCAAACACGGATGCGACCATCATGATGCTGTAAACAGAACCTGGATTAATCCGAAAAAATGGCGTTTTGCCATTCGTGCACCCAGGTTCGTCGTTGAGTACACCATCACAGGCGCTCGTGTCTGTGATGCAGCGTCAAGGGTAACCGCAGCCATGGTCTCCGAGCTGATAGTCCATGCTGCTACAAACGTCGTCGAACTCTTCGTGCAGATGGTTGTTGTCTTGCCAACGTCCCCATCTGTTGACTCAGGGATCGAGACGTGGCTGCACGATCCGTTACAGCCATGCGGATAAGATGCCTGTCATCTCGACTGCTAGTCATACGAGGCCGTTGGGACCCTGCAGGGCGTTCTGTATTACCCTCCTGAACCCACCGAGTCCATATTCTGCTAACAGTCGTTGGATCTCGACCAACGCGAGCAGCAATGTCGCGGTACGATAAACCGCAATCGCGATAGGCTACAGTCCGACCTTCATCAAAGTCGGAAACTTGATGGTACGCATTTCTCCTCCTTACACGAGGCATCACAACAATGTTTCACCAGGCAACGCCGGTCAATTGTTGTTTGTCTATGAGAAACCTGTTGGAAACTTTCCTCATGTCAGCATGTTGTAGGTGTCGCCACCGGCGCCAACCTTATGTGAATGCTCCGAAAAGCCGGTTAAATTTCGCATCTGTAGCACGTCATCTTCGTGGTGCAGCAATTTTAATGTCCAGTTGTGTATAAAATCATTACATATGCGTCGTTTGACGCTTCTCGCTAGTTTCTCATTACAACTGGTGGGGGGGAATTAAAAGCAGCCGGCCGCGGTGGCCGTTCGGTTCTAGGCGCTCGAGTCCCGGGCCTCGCTGTTGCTACGGTCGCAGGTTCGAATCCTGCCTCGGGCATGGGTGTATGTGATGTCCTTAGGTTAGTTAGGTTTAAGTAGTTCTAAGTTCTAGGGGACTGATGACCACAGAAGTTGAGTCCCATAGTGCTCAGAGCCAATTAAAAGCAGAACACTAATTTCGATCAACATACTCTGAACAGAGGCTAATAGTTGCATTCTGATTAGTGTAGCTGTTATTTCTCAGATGGTTCTGATCTCTACAGTGACATATACGAAGCACTTCAACTATTTCATTTAAGTGCGTGTCTGCAGTATAACGTCAATGAAATATGATTAATGATAGGTCAAACATATGTACAACCTGTCACATTACTTAGTAAAACCTGCTGTATGGTTTGTTAAAAGGGAAGTAGCGTAACTCTGGATAAATCATTTTTAGTTATTCGGTTATCACATAAAAAATTTAAAATAATAATGATTCACGTGACATGTAATTAAAACTACCCTAGAAGTAAGCAACGAGAATGATCAGATCTTCTGAAAATTTTTAATTAGTAACTAATTAATTATTAATGTTTAATTATTGTTTTTTCAGGAAGTTTATTGTTGTTTCCCTTTAAATCGGAACAAATACGGAGAATGTGCTTAATCACTTCGTTTCCGAGTGATGGAGGCATATAATCAGTTTTCCGTCTTTCTCACATCTCTAGGTGACCTTAGCGTGCTTGGACAATTTTCTACTAATAACATTTCTTTTTTTAATATTTATGCCGGGGATCTACTGCTCCTAGAAGCTTTATAATATCTTTATTCTTCTTCCAGCGAACTCGGCAGTGCCTCGCAATTGCTAAAATATGTGTGGGAATTACATACTCGTGTTACTCTCCTTCTCTTCCTCTCTCTCTCTGTTCATATTCCCCTCCCACTCTCTTTGTCCATGTCCTTCTCCTGCCCTTTCTTTCTGTTCATTACCACCTCTCTCTGTCCATCTTCTTTTTCCCCCTCTCTTTCTCCATCTCCTCCAAGTCTGTCCATTTTCTCCTCCAAGTCTATCCATTTTCTCCTCCTCCCGCCCCCCTCTGTGTTCATCGCCACATCTCTGACCTCTTGCCCCCTGTCTCCGACCCTGAGCCTTGTTTATTGTTATTGTAAATGAAATCTTGATTGGAAATTTAAGTCGTTTAAGATGAATGGATAAATTGGTTTGTGTCGTTCATATACGTAGTATGACAGAGAATTTTCCAGCTGCTGGATTTGTGACGGTAGGAGCTTAAATAACTGTATTTCTCATGGTTTTAATCTGCGAATGGGTAGGATTCCTAAGTTTCGGATGATTCAGATTCCCTGGTAGTATCCGTATCATAACTATATAAGCCAAAAATGCAGATTTCCTGTTTCCCGTTAAAACCAACCGCGGGCAAGAAAACAATACAGACCATTGTTCTGTTTACAGTTCGAAGCGATAGGCAGCTGACAGGGCAATGGAAAGCTACTGCGACCACAAAGTAAAGTATATATTAAAAACAGTTTATTAAAAACAATCAAAGCTGTTACAAATAGAAAAATACACCACCAATGCAATGACAGGAAGCGAAAACTTTTTACACTTAATAAAAACTTGTAGTACAAGTAGTGATCAAAGCATAAAAAGTCAAGAAAAATAAAATAAAACGTATTAAGCCCAAATATCAAGTCTCTTCCACAGTTCCAGTACCAATGAATTATAAATCACAACCAATTAAACCAAAATTACTCATCAGCCACTTTCAAGCACTTTGATAAAATTAGCAACTGCCAAATTGGCTTAAGACCCAATAATAGTGCGTTTCATCAGTACGTCAAAGAGCCTGAAGATACGAGCACGTATAATGCAAACCAAAACTTAGCAACTGCAACACTGACTTGAGGCCCAACTGAAGGTATATTCCATCGGCAGCCACAAATTTTAAGTTACAAGTGGACGTAGTATCTCACAACACAGTACAGTTAGCACGAAAACGGTGCAAGGCAAATCCAAATTATTCTTACCAACTGAACAAACAGCTTATCACAGTTACGATTATAAAAAAAAATGTTACAGATTTCTCTACTAAAAATAAAATTATAACCAGAACCGAAACAAATCTTTTTACAATGAAGTGCTTTAAAATAGACATGTACTGAATTAAATGCCGGAGGCCACGCAAACAAGTTCTACATCGGTGAAGGCGCTTTAAGGCTTGCCTGAAACTCGCCTAGGACACAAGGAATTCGTTAGTAATTGTATAAAGCTTCCTGGCAGATTAAGTGTGCCGGGCCGAGACTCGAACTCGGGACCTTTGCCTTTCACGGGCAAGTGCCTTACCATCTGAGCTACCCGAATACGACTCACGACCCTTCCTCACAGCTCTACTTCCGCCAGTAGCTCGTCTCCTACCTTTCAAGCTTCACAGATTCTCTCTTGCGCACACTTCGCTGCAGAGTGAAAATTTCACTCTGGGACCATCCCCCAGGCTGTGGCTAAGCCATGCCTCCGCAATATCCTTTCATCCAGGACTGCTAGTTCTGCAAGGTTCTCAGGAGAGCTTCTGTGAAGTTTGGAAGGTAGGAGACGAGGTACTGGCAGAAGTAAAGCTCTGAGGACGGGGCGTGAGTCGTGCTTGGGTAGCTCAGATTGTAGAGCACTTGGCCGCGAAAGGCAAAGGTCCCGAGTTTGAGTCTCGGCACGACACACAGTTTTAATCTGCCAGCAAGTTTCATATCAGTGCACACTCCGCTACAGAGAGAAAATTTCATTCAGTGATTACATGTTGTTGTTGTTGTGGTCTTCAGTCCAGAGATTGGTTTGATGCAGGCTCTATGCTACTCTATTCTGTGCAAGCTTCTTCATCTCCCAGTACCTACTGCAACCTACATCCTTCTGAATCTGCTTAGTGTATTCATCTCTTGTTCTCCCCCTACGATTATTACCCTCCACGCTGGCCTCCAATACTAAATTGTTGCCGCGCGGGATTAGCCGAGCGGTCTGAGGCACTGCAGTCATGGACTGTGCGGCTGATCCCGGCGGAGGTTCGAGTCCTCCCTCAGGCATGGGTGTGTTTGTCCTTAGGATAATTTAGGTTAAGTAGTGTGTAAGTTTAGGGACTGATAACCTTAGCAGTTAAGTCCCATAAGATTTCACACACATTTGAACATTTTGAACTAAATTGGTGACCCCTTGATGCCTCAGAACATGCCCTGTCAACCGAACCCTTCTAGTCAAGTTGTGCCATAAATTTCTCTCCTCCCCAATTCTATTCAGTGCCTCATCATTCGTTGTGTAATCTACTCATCTAATCTTCAGCATTATTCTGTAGCACCACATTTCGAAAGCTTCTATTCTCTTCTTGTCTAAACTATTTATCGTCCACGTTTCACATACATGGCTACACTCCATACAAGTACTTTCAGAAACGACTTCCTAACACTTAAATCTATACTCAATGTTGACAAATTTCTCTTCTTCAGCAACGCTTTCCTTGCCATTACCAGTCTACATTTCATGTCCTCTCTACTTCGACCATGATTAGTTATTTTGCTCCCCAAATAGCAAAACATATTTAATAGTTTGTCTCATTTCCTAATCTAGTTCCCTCAGCATCACCCGACTTAATTCGACTGCATTACATTATCCTCGTTTTGCTTTTGCTGATGTTCATCTTATATCCTACTTTCGAGACACTGTCCATTCCGTACAACTGCTCTTCAAGGTCCTTTGCTGTCTCTGACAGAATTACAATGTCATCGGCGAACCTCAAAGTTTTTATTTCTTCTCCATGGATTTTAATAACTACTCCGAATTTTTCTTTAGCTTCCTTTACTGCTTGCGCATTATACAGATTGAATAACATCAGGGATAGGCTACAACCCTGTCTCACTCCCTTCCCAACCACTGCTTCCCTTTCATGTCCCTCGACTCTTGTAACGGTTATCTGGTTTCTGTACAAATCATAGCCTTTGGATCTGTATTTTACCACTGCCACGTCCAGAATTTGAAAGAGATTATCCCAGTCAACATTGTCAAAACCTTCTCCAAGTCTAAAAATGCTAGAAACGTAGGTTTGCCTATCATTAATCTATCTTCTAAGATAAATCGTAGGGTCAGTATTGCCTCACGTGTTACAACGTTTCTACGGAATCCAAACTGATTTTTCCCGAGGTCGGCTCTACCAGTTTTTCCATTCGTCAGTAAAGAATTCGTGTTAGTATTTGCAGCCGTGACTTATTGAACTGATAGTTCGGTAATTTTCACATCTGTCGACACCTGCTTTCTTTGGGATTGAAATTATTATGTTCTTCTTGAAGTCTGAGGGTATTTCGCCTTTTTGTGAGGACTGGCTCTCCCAAGGCTATCCGTAGTTCTAATGGAATGTTGTCTACTCCGGGGGCCTTGTTTCGACTCAGGTCTTTCAGTGCCCTGTCAAACTCTTGACGCAGTACCGTATCTCCCATTTCATCTTCATCTACATGCTCTTCCATTTCCATAATATTGTCCTCAAGTACGTCACCCTTGTATAGACCCTCTATATGCTCCTTCCACCTTTCTGCTTTCCCTTCTTTGCTTAGAACTGGGTTTCCATCTGAGATTTTGATATTCATAAAAGTAGTTCTCTTTTCTCCAAAGGTCTCTTTAATTTTCATGCAGGCAGTATGTATCTTACCCTCAGTGATATATGCCTCTACATCCTTACATTTGTCCTCTAGCCATCCCTGCTTATCCGTTTTGCACTTCCTGTCGACCTCATTTTTGAGACGTTTGTATTCCTTTTTGCCTGCTTCATTTACTGCATTTTTATATTTTCTCCTTTCATCAATTAAATTCTATATTTCTTCAGTTATCCAAGGATTTCTACTAGCCCTCGTCTTTTACCTACTTGATCCTCTGCTGCCTTCACTATGTCATCTCTCAAGACTACCCATTCTTCATCTACTGTACCTGTTTCCTCCATTCTTGTCAATCGTTCCGTAATGCTCCACCTGAAACTCTCTACAACATCTGGTTCTGACAGTTTATCCAGGTCCCATCTCCTTAAATTACCACCTTTCTGCAGTTTCTTCAGTTTTAATCTACAGTTCATAACCAATAGATTATGGTCAGAGCCCCTGGACACGTCTTACTATTTAAAACTTGGTACCTAAATCTCTGTCTTACCATTACATAATCCATCTGAAACCTTCCAGTATCTCCAGGTCTGTTCCACGTATACAACCTTCTTTCATGATTCTTGAACGAAGTGTTAGCTATGATTAAGTTATGCTCTGTGCAAAATTCTACGAAGCGGCTTCCTCTTCTGTTCCTTACCCCCATTTCATGTTCACATACTACGTTTCCTTCTCTTCCTTACCTACTTTCGAATTCCAGTCACCCATGACTATTAAATTTTCGTCTCCCTTCACTATCTGAATAATTTCTTTTATCTCATATTAAATTTCATAAATATTTTTGTCATGTGCGGAGATAGATGGCATATAAATTTGTACTACTGTGGTAGGCGTGGGCTTCGTGTCTATCTTGGCCACAATAATGCGTTCACTATGCTGTTTGTAGTAGCTTACCCGCACTCCTATGTTTTTTATTCGTTATTAAACCTACTCCTGCACTACCCCTATTTGATTTTGTACTTATAACCCTGTAGTCACCTGAGCAGAAGTCTTGTTCCTCCTGCCACCGAACCTCACTAATTCCCACTATGTTTAACTTTTACCTATTCATTTCCCTTTTTAAATTTTCTAACCTACCTGCCCGATTAAGGGATATGACATTCCACGCTCCGATCCGTAGAAAGCCAGTTTTCTTTCTCCTGATAACGACGTCCTCCTGAGTTGTTCCCGCCCGGAGATCCTAATGGGGGACTATTTTACCTCCGGAATATTTTACCCAAGAGGACGCCATCATCATCATTTATCCATACAGTACAGCTGCATGCCTTCGGGAAAAATTACTGCTGTATTTTCCCCTATCTCTCAGCCGTTCACAGTACCAGCACAGTAAGGCCGTTTTGGTTGGTCTTACAAGGCCAGATCAGTCACCCATGCAGACCGTTGCCTCTGCAACTACTGAAAAGGCTGCTGCCCCTCTTCAGGAACCACATGTTTGTCTGGCCTCTCAACACATACCCCTTCGTTGTGATTGCACCTACTGTATGGCTATCTGTATCGCTGAGGCACTCAAGCCTCCCCACCAACGGCAAGGTCCATGGTTAATGGGGGGGGGGGGGGAGGATAACATGATATAAAAAGTAATTTACAATACCCTTGAGCGACTTGAGTCCATCCCCATGAGGCTTGGGCCCCGGGGATTTTGGTCCCCACCCCCTGTCCCCGCCCCTCTTCGGATCTGCGCTGGAAGAACGGCTTCAGGATAAGTTGGCAGAAATTGGGACTTCGTGCCATTGAATACGGCAGCTGAAAAATGAGCTACACAAAAATATGTGAAACTTGCGCCCAATACTTCTGGAACAGCTCACCATCTCATCACCTGCCTGCTTTTATTTCTTTATAAGTATAACTAGCAGAGAAGCCCGCCGTGCCCAGGTATTTAATTATAGCTGTGTGTCAACTCCGATATCGCGCAGCGACCGGTGATGTGCTTAATGATTATTACGCCAGATGTCCGTTGTGGTTGCACTTACGGTACGGCTATCTGTATCGCTGAGGCACGCAAGCCTCTCTGGTTCATGGGGGGGGGGGGGGCGGTAATTACATACATTGACGGAAAAAGAGGCCAGGGTGGAGGCCTGTTTTGTTTTCTGATGAAACACGTTTCTGCCTCGGAGCCAGTGATTCCTGAGTGTTGGTAAGAAGGAGCCCAGTTGTGGCCTGCAACCATCTTGTCTGGGTGAAAGATCATATTGGCCCTGCATTGGAGTTGTGGTGTGGTGTGCGATTTCATATGACAGCAGGAGCACTCTCGTAGTTATCCCAAGCAACCTGACTCCAAATTTGTACGTCAATCTGGTGATTCGACCTGTTGTGCTGCCATTCATGAACAGCATTCCAGAGGATGTTTTAGAACAGTAAGCCCGCCGACATGTTCCTGTTGTAACAGAACATTCCTCACAGAGTATCGACATGTTACCTGGGCCTGCTCGATCAACAGATCCGTCTCCAGTCGAGCACCCCAGCGTCATTCATAAACAGCATTAACCGACCAAGCGCAGCAGGCGTGCAACTCCGTCTCATAAACTAACATGCGGCACCTGCTTACATTCAACATTCTGGTGGTTACACTGCTTATTAATGTACCGGCATTTAAAATTTACAATTTCTTGTCTTGTGCTTGCATTAACCTGTGATCTTGCAATGTCAATGTCAATCACTTGCATATGTTACCTAGGTAAATGTATTCCCTAAATTTCGTTACCCAACATTAATTACTGTTGGTGTTGCGATTTTTTGCGTCATTGTAGTAACATTTACAGAGGAATAGACAAAAAAAGCTATAGGCAGAACGTACATTATGATACAGGTCGCCTCTAAGCGACGTTTCTTTACTTGAAGATTTAAAGAGAAAAACAGTTTCATATAATTCAGTAGAATTTAAATAATAGAAAATTTTCAATTCATCTTAAGCCCGCAATCTCGGGGCCATAAAGAATCAAACAAAGGCAGTAATCGATCAAATACATATACGGAATCGGCTAAGTCTACCGGTCAGCAATGTAAATACAGGCACAGTAAATAATATCATTCAGGCGTTTAGTTTTACAAGGAGTGAATGACAAATAACACGGACTTAATGTAAACAGCTGGCCATCAACCTAACCAAAATACGCACCTATTATTATTCGTATTTCAGAACTGTCTGGTGAACGTCACGGCGAAATCACTAAAGAAGATTCATTAAATAATGACCAATTGTGAAACAAATGCATATGAATAGGATTAAATATCAGTCAACTTAGATAATGCCAATAGAAAGCTTCAGTAGGCCAAAATATAAAATCAATTGGCTCGGCATTAAAGGCTAAATTTAAATGAAATGCCACTATGGCCAGAGATTGACTAATGTAACACTGTTTTAGTTAAAATACCCTACTGGCCATAAAAATTGCTACACCAAGAAGAAATGCAGATGATAAAAGGGTATTCATTGGACAAATATGTTATAGTAGAACTGACGTGTGATTACAATTTCACGCAATTTGGGTGCATAGATCCTGAGAAATCAGTACCCAGAACAACCACCTCTGGCCGTAATAACGGCTTTGATACGCCTGGGCATTGAGTCAAACAGAGCTTGGATGGCGTGTACACGTACAGCTGCCCATGCAGCTTCAACACGATACCACAGTTCATCAAGAGTAGTGACTGGCGTATTGTGACGAGCCTGTTGCTCGGCCACCATTGACCAGACGTTTTCAGTTGTTGAGAGATCTGGAGAATGTGCTGGCCAGGGCAGCAGTGGAACATTTTCTGTATCTAGAAAGGCCCGTACAGGACCTGCAACATGCGGTCGTGCATATTCCTGCTGAAACGTAGTGTTTCGCAGGAATCGAATGAAGGGTAGAGCCACGGGTCGTAACACATCTGAAATGTAACGTCCACTGTTCAAAGTGCCGTCAATGCGAACAAGAGGTGACCGAGACGTGTAACCAATACCACCCCATACCATTACACGGATGATACGCCAGTATGGCGATGACGAATACACGCTTCCAATGTGCGTTCACCGCGATGCTGCCAAACACGGATGCGACCATCACGATTATGTAAACAGAACGTGGATACATCCGAAAAAATGATATTTTGCCATTCGTGTGGCCAGGTTTGTCGTTGAGTACACTATCGCAGGCGCTCCTATGTGTGATGCAGCGTGAAAGGTAACCGCAGCTATGCTCTCCGAGCTGATAGTCCATGATGGTGCAAACGTCGTCGAACTGTTCGTGCAGATGGCTGTTGTCTTGCAAACGTCCTCATCTGTTGACTCAGGGATCGAGACGTGTCTGCACGATCCGTTGCAGCCATGCGGATAAGATGCCTGTCATCTCGACTACTAATGATACGAGACCGTTGGGATCCAGCACGACGTTCCGTGTTACCATACCGATTCCATATTGTGCTGACAGTCATTGTATCTCTACCAACGGGAGCAGCAATGTCGCGATACGATAAACCGCAATCGCAATAGGCTACAATCCGACCTTTATCAAAGTCGGAAACGTGATGGTATGCATCTCCTCCTTACACGAGGCATCACAACAACGTTTCACCAGACAACGCCGGTCAACTGCTGTTTGTGTATGAGAATCGGTTGGAAACGTTCCTAATGTCAGCACGTTGTAGGTGTCGCCACCGGCGCCAACCTTGTGTGAATGCTCTGAAAAGCTAATCATTTGCATATCACAGCATCTTATTCCTCTCGGTTAAATTTTGCGTCTGTAGCACGTCATCTTCGTGGTGTAGCAATTTTAATGGCCAGTAGTGTACAAGGGAATAAAATACATGGCATCTTACAGAAAACTTGCAGACATGACATTTAAAAAATAATCACTGCAAAAAATTTTCGGTGTGAAATTAGGTAAACTATCTTAAAGACACTACAAGCCTCTGACGCCGTTCAGTAATGTGGCGAGTACACAAAAAAATTGATGCACGTTCGCGATAATTTGCAAAATCATGAATAACACAACGAGCGCCTTTATCTCACATCACCAGATTGGACTAAAGAGACAAATACCAAGTAGGCGCAGAGGGAACTAGGATGCTCAATAGAGCACAAAATTAATGCCTGATGCTGAAAGATCTTGCCGCAGTCCACAATACGGGTATTCAGCAGAACTCGCTTCCTTCAACGGTCGGACAAATGACGGCCAATCTCCCAACTGATGTTGTTAGGCCGATAACACTCCCCAGGCAAGGCCGCAGCCTTCCAGCAACGTTCGGCCAACGTGAAGCACTGAAACGTCCTCAATCAACACAGACTTACAACTGCCGTTACTTTGAGATTGCCCCCCCCCCCCCCCCATCTCCACCCGTCGTAAGTCAAGGGCAGGCATATATCCTGTCTGCCGCTGTTTACGTGCATCCTCCTAATGCACGCGACGGTAGTATCGCGTACACAAGGTATAGAAGGCCAGTGAATTGACGAATTTGTCATTTGTTTTCAGGTGATTCACGTGGAAAGGTTTCCGACGTGATTATGGTCGCAAGACGGGAGTTAACAGACTTTTAATGCAAAATGGTAGTTAGAGCTAGACGCATCGGACATTCCATTTCGGAAGTCGTTAGGGAATTCAGTATTCCGAAATCTACAGTGTTAAGTTTCAGGCATTAACTCTCGTCACGGAATATGCATAGGCCGACGGTCTTCACTGCACAATCGGGAGCAGCGGCGTTTGCGTAGAGTTTTGAGTGCTAACAGATGAGCAATACCGTATGAAATAACCGACTTATGACCTATCCGTTGGGACAGAGCGACGGAATTTGGCGTTAATGGACTATAGCAGCAGACGACCGAAGTGGGTGCCTTCGTTAACAGCACGACATCGCCTGCAGTGCCTCTTCTGGGCTCGTGACCATATCCCTTGTACCCTAGAGGGCTCGAAAACATTGTTCTAGTCAGACGAGTTCCAATTTCAGTTGGTAAGAGCCGATGGTAGGGTTCCAATGTAGCGCAGACCCCGAGAAGCCATGGATCCAAGTTGTCAACGAGGCACCGTGCAAGCTGCAGCTTGTGGTAGCTCCATAGTGGTGTGGACGGTGTGGACTGTGTTTACATGGAATTGATTAGGTCCTCTGATCCAGGTGAACCGATCGTTGACTGGAAACAGTTATGTTCGGCTACTTGGAGAACATTTGCAGCCATTCAGAGACTTCATGTTCTCAAACAAGAACGTAATTTTTATGTCATACGGTGGGTTTGAAGAGCATTCTGTATAATTCGAGCAAATGATTTGGCCACCCACCAAACATTTATAGGACATGATTGAGAAGCCAGTTGGCGCACAAAATCCTGCACATTTTTGCAGTTATGGATGGCTGTGGAGACAACATTGCTCAATGTTTCTGGAGGGGACTTCCAACAACATGTTGAGTCCATTTCACGCCACGTTGGAGCACTATGCCGGGAAAAAGTAGGTCCGACACGATATTAGGAGGTATTCCATCACGTTTATCACGTTAGTGCATATTTATATATTATTTAAATTAAAAATGTATATAACCTATGTGTGTCGGAATGTTTATTAGAGCATTATGTACAGCTTTGAAGTAAAATCAGTCAAGAACTTTCATATATTTTTGGAAACGACGCTAAACCACGTCTTGTCTTTATATAGTAGTGCAGTATATCAGCAGCGTAACATTGCTTTCAGACCACTCCATCAGAAATGCAACTTATGGTGACAACAATAAAAGCATTTAGTGATGGAAACAGCAGGCAATTTCTCTTAGTGTTACTAGAACTGATGCGGAGAGGACGTGAATTTTCTTTGATGGTTCGCTGAAAGTTTGAAACCCAATGGTACACGCTCGAGCACCAACGAAAGCGAAAAGAACAGGGCGAATGCTGTTCGCTCGCGCTCGCCTATCCTTTACGGCAGAGTGAATTGTCGTTCGCAAGTGTCACTCCGGTGTAAATGAGGCAATATAGGGAACGCAATTTGTTGAGATGTCGTATTACAGAAAGATTCTGAAAACTAAATACGCTCGTAAGGTAAAAATTGAGGAGGTGCTGCAAAGAATCGGTGAGAAAGTCGCGGTGGGACACATCAGACAGGACAAAATACAGATAAAAAAAGGGATGGAGGGGAGCGGGGCAGACAGACTTGCACGTACTAAAGATGATAGTGATTCGCTGAGTGTATGGGAGTCGGAGCGGCTACGGCGGAGAGCGAGTGCAGACTTGTGAGGCTAGCAGCGGTGTTACGGATGGAAAAGTAAGATAGCAAACTGTTTGATCTGATTTAGGAGGTAATAGCATCGAAAGTAGTGCGAGACTTTCTCGTTTAGGCGTGGATACAGTCATTAATGGCTGAATAGCCGATCTCAGTGAAAATAGATCACTGAGCTATCGATACCAGACTAAAATAGAGCGCACTGCCACGTTTTCAGTGCTGGGGCAGCGCTTATAGGTGTGGCGAAAGTTTCATCAGCTACAGTTTGTTAACTTGACACGGAAGTCAAGTAGTTCTATTACTATTCACTTCATTCTAGTCATTTCTCATTAGTTAACCTATAATATGATTGTTTTAAGGGTTCGCATATGTTTTATTATGGCTGATATGTCCGTATGGTAATTCCACCAATATGCGAGCTGTAGATCTAGATTGAAGCATTCTGAAGGCCAAGAAAATTATACAGATCAACAAGCTTTGTCACAGGTGTTTCTGAATGTACAGTCAGTCTGGCGATCCTACTATGGAACCAACGAGTTTTAAGGAGAATAAAACAGCAGTCTCATGGTTTGCGCGTTTAGTAGTGTCTGTGATTGGTGCCTCAAGTGGAAATGTTGTGTGGGAAAAGAGTACTAGATGAGAATAATCAGATTCATTATAGGCAGTGTGCGATATTGGGTGTAATAGTACTATACCTTGTGATAAAATGTGGAATGTGGGAGAAATACCATCATATTTGGTCCTTATAGAAAACTGAATGCATAATTTACAAGAGTCGTCATATTGGGGATGAAAGTTGTCTCCACGACACCCTAACGAATCAAACATGCATCGATTAATACAATATTAGTATTTAGCGAACAATTTTTTCTGTATTGACATTTCACATGAAAGCATAAAGTTCGCGTGTATTCTACATGTGTCCAATATCTCGATATAATGTCCTGCGGCGTTTGTTATGGTCACTGGACAAAAAATTTAGTCAATTATTTTCAGCAACTCAGCTTTATTTACTCATCTTCAGAATATCAAAGGAGGTAAGGGGCCTCATACAGACGGTATGTACAAGTAACCAAATGAAATTGGTTATTTCCGCATTACGCCAGTTTCGGTTGGTTACTTGCACATTACATGATGTCGTGTGTATGAGGCCCCTTACCTGCTTTGATATTCTGAAAAGTACTCGAAACGTGTAAGTAAAGTTGAGTTGCTGAACATCAAGTGACTTTATTTTCCCGCAGCGAGCTTACCAACAGGGTATAAATAAAAAATTTAAAATTTATCAAGTGATCGCATACCTATTACATGACTTTATGCCACAACTCAGAGTCCTTCAGCATGCTTGTCATTGTTTGGAAGCGACATTACTGTTCAAGAAGGTCAAACCACTGACATGTTAGGTAACAATCGTGTTACTTTTTAACTGTAGCTTAAATTGCAACAATTACGTTTGCAGTTCTCCTGGAGCACGGTAGCGGCATGAAGAGAAGGCAGCGATATGTCAATTATTTTCGGGCGAATTAGCTGAAATGTGGTGGTGAAGTATTGCAGTCGCCTCTGGCCGCAGTTGAGTACACCTTGTCGGCACTTCGATTACAGTAAGAGAGCTACTGTTCTATCGTTGGATATGAGCTATCCAATGGCTTCAATACTAGCGGGCAGATGAAATGGTCGTGAAACAATTTGTTGGCTCAATGGCTCTGAGCACTATGGGACATAACTGCTGTGATCATCAGTCCCCTAGAACTTAGAACTACTTAAACCTAACTAACTTAAGGACATCACACACATCGATGCCCGAGGCAGGATTCGAACCTGCGACCGTAGCGGTCTCGAGGTTCCAGACTGAAGCGCCTAGAGTCGCACGGCCACACCGGCCGGCAACAGTTTGTTGCTACGTGATATGGCAGAAGCAAAGAGGTCCACGCTAGCTGCTCCTCCTAGGATCAATATCACTACCTTTTGCTGTCGAGTAGAGCAACCGAAGTGGCAGCAGTGGTGTCCGGAGTTGTTTATCTTAACATGGCTCGTTATTGTTATTGCTGTACTAACACACTTTGCTTTAATTAGGTTATTGTCGCCCCTGCGGCCTCGGGCATAGGCAGCATGTGACGCACTCCTGCCACACTGCTTGCCTATGCGCCCCGACATATACTACCTGACCAGAAGGACCCAGACGCGCCTATGTAATGCGGAATTGGCCACTAGATATCACGACAAGTGGACCTGGCAGTGTAGACGGAGGGAGGAGTATTGCGTTGTCAGTAGAGGAGTAGTAATAGCAGAAAGGATCCGGCAGGAGAGTTCAGTGAATTTGAAGGTGTATAACATTGTGTAATGTAATGTGTGTTAATTTCTAAGGGACCAAACTGCTTAGGTCATAACTCCCTAGACTTGAACGCTACTTAAACTAACTTATGCTAAGAACAACACACACACTCATGCCCGAGGGAGGACTCGGAACTCCGGCGGGAGGGGCCGCGCAGTCAGTGACATGACGCCCTAAACTGCGCGGCCACTCCGAGCAGCTAACATTGTGGATAAGGTATCGGTAGATTCAGTAAAACTTCCTAGTTTATCTCTTTACAATCTATTCAAACTGCTCATACAGTATTTTTCGACAGGAAACATCTGTACATATCCTGTAAGTTCTATAGACAAGAAATATAATACAGATTTTACAGGTTATCGAAAATTATCTTCAATGTAGCCTTACAATGATATTTGCAACCAAGCAGTTATCAAGAAAACATAAATTTTTGAAACAGACAAAATGCATATTACGTGTAAACAAACCTCTGAGCACTAACGTAATGGAAATAACCTGTTAATTTCAATAACAAACCAAAGACGAGAATTACAAATTGTGCCATATTTTTAAACTGTAAATTAAATTATATTTTAGAACATTATGTCTCATCCGAAACCTTAGGAGACCGACACTGAAATACTTCCTAATTTTCGTCACTTCTATCTCAAATAGAAACTAGCCATGTTTGAAATATGAAAATTGCGTCGTAATTTTGAATTCAAGAACGTAGTTCATTCTCAGAACCGTTCACAACAAAATTACTTTTATTATTTGTATATCCTGGTGGGAAAAGTACAACAGATGTAACCTATTCGTAGAAAACACAAAACTGCAAAACACCTATCTGATATCAGAGTGGAAAACACGCTCAAAATCAATTTAAGTATACGTATAAAGGCAAACGTCAACTTAATCCTACTATCAGAACAGCTTGCACAGGAAGAAGAAGAAGCAGCAGCCTGGGAGACTATCGTCAAAACGTCATCAAATTAATTCATTCCCTTCAACCCTTTATGCCCGCACACCCACCGTCGTCGCGGCAGCACAGATATCGCTTCGACGTCCCCCCCCCCCCTCCCCCCTCCCTGCGGCAGCGGAGCTCATCTGAAAAGTTTGTGTATATATTGTCCCAGCTAGATAAGGAACATTCCCTGCCGTGTGGGTCGGGCATAAAACATCTCTGAATCACATTGTGAATCTAGTCGTGTGAACTAGCAGTTGAAAATTGATCGCGTTTTTCCAGAGATAATTCGTACGCTTTCAACCACGACGGACCCAAAGACAGTTTTGTTTTTTATTACTCGCGACTAAGATATCAATTGAGTTCCATTCTATTTTTACTAATTTGTTTCCCTGAATAATTTGATTTAGTTACTTTAGCAGTCTGTATGCATTCGTTGAATCTTGTTAAATATGTCTGTAAATGGTTTATCAGCTTCCTTCAATAAGCCTTGAATGTTCAAAGATATTGTATATGTACGAGCTGATTACGGAATTTAGTAAATACTGGGAATGTCTCGTATATTTCTGTTTTATTGACAATTAAATTCTTAAATTAATGAGAGATGGGCACTGGGGGAGCAATGAAAGGACAATTGATCCTAGTGTGTTTTGTTTCGGTATGATAACCGTCAGCCAATACTATATTCCTACGTGTACCTATCACCAAACATATGCTTTCCCATGAAACTGTCCTTTGCCATTAATGTCCGATAAATTATAAATATGTCTCTGGGCCCCACAATGTCTGAGCTTCTCAATTCTCACGACACGATATTAATTATGGGTTCGAATCCTTTCAATATCTGTTCAGCACAAGTTCAGTCTTTTAACGGGTACTATTTTTCACTTCTCGTTTATTAGCGGAATCACCTTGACAACGAGCGCCAAAGATACTAGTGTGACAAGGTCCAAACTATTTTCGGCCCCAATACACTTTAATAATTTGCATAGAGCGAATAAAGTCCTAATTCAACATAAAAGTTTCCGTACTGTCAATAAATCTCTTCACAACCGCAAGTATACGATCGTAGCGTTTCGTTTAACACGTACAATCACCATTCACTTGAATATCAACGTTCGTGCACCCTGCAGCCTCTAATTGACTCCGTCTCTGAATTTATACCAAAATAATCTATTCTCCACCACTTCAATGTATAATCCAGTTCTAAGAATGCAATTTAATTAGGCTTTTAATCCCAAAACTGCGACGACCACGGAAGAACTGCGAACACACCCGCCACCGCTGAAGACAAAAACTCAAGAGACCTACAATGCTGCGCATTAGTTTATATATTGCATTAAAAACAAAACTCGGCTCTGTTATATCTTCCTTGGATTCCCTTTGTACTATATTACTGGCCATTAAAACTGACAGAGTGTCACTCTTAACTTACGCTACTGGCCATTAAAATTCCTACACCAAGAAGAAATGCAGATGATAAACGAGTATTCATTGGATAAATATGTTATACTAGAACTGACATTTGATTATATTTTCACGCAGTTTGGGTGCATAGATCCTGAGACATCAGTACCCAGAACAACCACCGCTGGCCGTAATAATGGCCTTGATACGCCTGGGCATTGAGTGAAACACAGCTTAGATGGCGTGTACAGGTACAGCTTCCCATGCAGCTTCTGCACGATACCGCAGTTCATCAAGAGTAGTGACTGGCGTATTGTGACGAGCCAGTTACTCGGCCACCATTGACCAGATGTTTTCAATTGGCGAGAGATCTGGATAATGTGCTGGCCAGGGCAGCAGTCGAACATTTTCTGTATCCAGAAGGGTCCGTACAGGACCTGCAACATGCGGTCGTGCATTATCCTGCTGAAATGTAATGTTTCGCAGGGATCGAATGACGGGTAGAGCCACGGGTCGTAACACATCTGAAATGCAACGTCCACTGTTCAAAGTGCCGTCAATGCGAACAAGAGGTGACCGAGACGTGTAACCAATGGCACCCCATACGATCATGCCGGGTGATACGCCAGTATGGCGATGACGAATACAGGCTTTCAATGTGCGTTCACCGCGATATCGCCAAACACGGATGCGACCATCATGATGCTGTAAACAGAACCTGGCTTCATCCGAAAAAATGACGTTTTGCCATTCGTGCACTCAGGTTCGTCGTTGAGTACACCATCGCAGGCGCTCCTGTCTGTGATGCAGCGTCAAGGGTAACCGCAGCTATCGTCTCCGAGATGATAGTCCATGCTGCTGCAAACGTCGTCGAACTGTTTGTGCAGATGGTTGTTGTCTTGCAAACGTCCCCATCTGTTCTCTCAGGGATCGAGACGTGGCTGCACGATCCTTTACATCCATGCGGATAAGATGCCTGTCATCTCGACAGCTAGTGATACGAGGCCGTTGGGATCCAGCACGGCATTCCGTATTCCCCTCCTGAACCCACCGATTCCATATTCTGCTAACAGTCATTGGATCTCGACCAACACTAGGAACAATGTCGCGATACGATAAACCGTAATCGCGACAGGCTACAATCCGACCTTTATCAAAGTCGGAAACGTGATGGTACGCATTTCTCCTCCTTACACGGGCATCACAACGTTTCACCAGGCAACGCCGGTCAACTTTGCTCACGTCAGCACGTTTTAGGTGTCGCCAACCTTGTGTGAATGCTGTGAAAAGCTAATCATTTGCATATCACAGCATCTTCTTCCTATCGGTTAAATGTCGCGTCTGTAGCATGTCATCCTCGTGGTGTAGCAATTTTAATGCCCAATAGTGTACTTTGCGTGACACTATTTCGAATATCTACTATTTTTAAAATTTTAACTAACTATTACTTCGAAATATTACTACCGTTTTTTGGTTCGTAGGTCATTCAGTGTTACAGAATTTAATCTAATACTCGTTTCTGTATAACCACTCTCTAAAGAGCGGTTACACCTTCTAAAAAGCTGCTGAAGTCACCTAGTAATGGTGAGATTATGAAATGGAAATGCTAAGGAATAACCACAGCTACACCAAGATGAGGCAAACATCATGTACTGCTAGATAGGGGCTGTCGAGTATTGTGACTAGTGGTTGTAAGAAATCACATTAAATCAGCGCAACAAATCACCTACTCGTGAGTAAAGTGCCACGTATTTCTGTAGTCAATGCTAAGCGATGCTTGAGGTCTAAAGAGTGACGCCCCATGGCACAAGATGGTTGGATTGCGTTATCGTCGCCCCTGCGGTCACGGGCTTAGGCAACCTGTGGCGCACTACTGCCACGCTGCTGGCCTATGATTTGGAATGACGAATTACGCTATTACCCGTGACAGTCCCACAGAAGATTTGGCCTTGGCGGATGTCTGGAGAACATTACACGCCATCACGAGTGGTGCCAATTGTGAAGTAAAAAGAAGCTGCTGTTATGGTACGTGGATGCTTTTCGTAGTTATGGTGTGGTCCCCTTATTGCGCTTAAGAAAATGCTAAATGCAGAATGATAAGAACGCATTTCACAGCACTGTATATAGTGTACAGTAGAGAGCAATTCGGGGACGATGACTATTTGTACAGCGTGATAAGACACCCTGTCATAAAGCACCATGTTTGAAGCAATAGTCTGTGAATAACAACATTGCTAGAATGTAATGGTCTGCCCAGTGTTCTCATCTGAACTCAGTGGAAGACCTCTGCGATGAGATGGGACACCGACTTCGCCATAGACACATAATTAACCTCTGGCTTCGCCTCTTTAGGAAGAAAAGGCTGGTATTCCTCCACAGAATTTCAGACGCCTCATTGAAAGTGTCTCAGCAATGTTCAAACCGTCATAAAGGCGGAGAGTGGATACATGCCATATTAATTACCTGTTGTAGGTGTCTGGATATCTTTGGTCAGATAGTGTATATGTATATGTGATTAAAATCTTTCCTAGGTCTATGGATGCCGTTAAACAGCAGAACAACATTGTCTGCAGACGCCAGTATGAAGCCCGAAACTCGTTGTAGGATGTTTCAGACTTTTTCATGGTAGGAAACACTATAGCGGTTCCGGAATGAAATTTTCACTCTGCAGCGGAGTGTGCGGTGAAATGAAACTTCCTGGCAAATCAAAACTGTGTGCCGGACCGAGACTCGAACTCGGCTGTTTATAGCCCCATACTAATTAATTAACCAATTAGGATGATATATGAAATATACCTGCCGAGAAACACTACTGCGTCGGACATACTAACAGCGCAGGTTGTTCTCTGGGAGTCGTTGCTTATGCAGCGCTGTGTTGACCACCTTGTAACGAGAAGTTCCAGCAAAGTTCTTGTAATTTCCCTAGCTCAGCGGGAGAAGGTTTGCTGACTTCGTTGTATTGTAAAGCTGTCTCGTTGTCCATATTAGTTTTTTTCTCTGTCAGTCGTAGATTCTAAAATGCGTATAACCACCTGTGAACGATGTAACGCCAAGCGGAAAGATTTTAACGTCACTACAATGAAGGTCTCAGAGAAAGATTAACAAAAAGAAAACAGGCTCTAGAGCCAGTGTAACAGCAATAGTTGAAGTTCGCGGAGTTTAATTTTCCCTTATCGATCACTGTGTCAAGTTCACAAAAATTTTCGCACCACTTTAATTGCAACGCAAGATGACACACACGCGAACCGCATGTAAAGTTTTTCCGTGGCCGAATGCCACTTTCACTTGAGCTGAGTAACACAAAACATCTACTCGCAGTAAATACATGGTGTCAGTGTTTAAGACTGCCTGAATATACACTCCTGGAAATGGAAAAAAGAACACATTGACACCGGTGTGTCAGACCCACCATACTTGCTCCGGACACTGCGAGAGGGCTGTACAAGCAATGATCACACGCACGGCACAGCGGACACACCAGGAACCGCGGTGTTGGCCGTCGAATGGCGCTAGCTGCGCAGCATTTGTGCACCGCCGCCGTCAGTGTCAGCCAGTTTGCCGTGGCATACGGAGCTCCATCGCAGTCTTTAACACTGGTAGCGTGCCGCGACAGCGTGGACGTGAACCGTATGTGCAGTTGACGGACTTTGAGCGAGGGCGTATGGTGGGCATGCGGGAGGCCGGGTGGTCGTACCGCCGAATTGCTCAACACGTGGGGCGTGAGGTCTCCACAGTACATCGATGTTGTCGCCAGTGGTCGGCGGAAGGTGCACGTGCCCGTCGACCTGGGACCGGACCGCAGCGACGCACGGATGCACGCCAAGACCGTAGGATCCTACGCAGTGCCGTAGGGGACCGCACCGCCACTTCCCAGCAATTTAGGGACACTGTTGCTCCTGGGGTATCGGCGAGGACCATTCGCAACCGTCTCCATGAAGCTGGGCTACGGTCCCGCACACCGTTAGGCCGTCTTCCGCTCACGCCCCAACATCGTGCAGCCCGCCTCCAGTGGTGTCGCGACAGGCGTGAATGGAGGGACGAATGGAGACGTGTCGTCTTCAGCGATGAGAGTCGCTTCTGCCTTGGTGCCAATGATGGTCGTATGCGTGTTTGGCGCCGTGCAGGTGAGCGCCACAATCAGGACTGCATACGATCGAGGCACACAGGGCCAACACCCGGCATCATGGTGTGGGGAGCGATCTCCTACACTGGCCGTACACCACTGGTGATCGTCGAGGGGACACTGAATAGTGCACGGTACATCCAAACCGTCATCGAACCCATCGTTCTACCATTCCTAGACCGGCAAGGGAACTTGCTGTTCCAACAGGACAATGGACGTCCGCATGTATCCCGTGCCACGCAACGTGCTCTAGAAGGTGTAAGTCAACTACCCTGGCCAGCAAGATCTCCGGATCTGTCCGCCATTGAGCATGTTTGGGACTGGATGAAGCGTCGTCTCACGTGGTCTGCACGTCCAGCACGAACGCTGGTCCAACTGAGGCGCCAGGTGGAAATGGCATGGCAAGCCGTTCCACAGGACTACATCCAACATCTCTACGATCGTCTCCATGGGAGAATAGCAGCCTGCATTGCTGCGAAAGGTGGATATACACTGTACTAGTGCCGACATTGTGCATGCTCTGTTGCCTGTGTCTATGTGCCTGTGGTTCTGTCAGTGTGATCATGTGATGTATCTGACCCCAGGAATGTGTCAATAAAGTTTCCCCTTCCTGGGACAATGAATTCACGGTGTTCTTATTTCAATTTCCAGGAGTGTAGACGAAGACTGTGTAGTGAGCTGGGTTCAGTGCTCAAAAATGGTTCAAATAGCTCTGAGCACTATGGGACTTAACTTCTGAGGTCGCCAGTCCGCCGAGCGGGATTAGCCGAGCGGTCTGGGGCGCTGCAGTCTTGGACTGTGCGGCTGGTCCCGTCGGAGGTTGGGGTCCTCCCTCGGGTATGGGTGTGTGTGTTTGTCCTTAGGATAATTTAGGTTAAGTAGTGTGTGAGCTTAGGGACTGATGATCTTAGCAGTTAAGTCCCATAAGATTTCACACACATTTGAACATTTTTTGTCATCAGTCCCCTAGAACTTAGAACTACTTATACCTCACTAACCTAAGGACATCACACACATCCATGCCCGATGCAGCCTTCGAACCTGTTACCGTAGCGGTCGCGCGGTTCCAGACTGTATCGCCTAGAACCGCTCGGCCACTCCGGCCGGCTGAGTTCAGTGTGTCGCGTCACATGTGTCAGTGGGTCGTGCACATGACGTGTTTCTTATTGCTCGGCTTCGACAGCCAATGGTTGACAGCGTTACATAAAAATCTAATTAATCTTGGGACTTTATTTAGGAGTTACTTAAATCACGGTTAAGAAACTGTCGGTGTAGACAATGTCATCAGTCTGATTGGAGGGGTGTATAAAGATTTAAATAGTTAATACTAATAAAGTTATACGTTTGGCGCTAAGCTTTTCAGTGTGAATCACCGCATTCTTTGTATTGTTCAGTACGACACGGCTTCTTTCGCACCTTCAGTCTCAAGTTGAGAGACCATCTGTCATTTAGAAGGATGGGGAGTGTTTTTCGATCTTATCCGCTTGTTGGCCTACAGCAACGTGAACCAGTCTATACTTAATGTTGAAACATAATCAAATGTGGGCTGACACTGGACATAAATGCCACAACGTCTTTCTAGGGAACGTTGCAGTTTTCGTAAATTTATGAACAGGTGTAGCTGTTATTGTATAGGCTTTCCTGGTGTAGTAATCCGCGGCATGTTCGTCGGGCTTCCTCAAATCGATGCAACGTAACATATCGACATTCCAGCGGGCCGCCATCTTTAGATCGAAGGTGAAGTGCTAAAACGTTGTCGGCTCTAGATAGTCTACAGAAAGCGAACGTTAGGCGTACCTGAAGTCGTAGTGGAGATGTCAGGTTGAAATGTAGCAATCTTGCTATAAGCACACTGAAGTTCACTGCTGGAATATCGATTTCTTCATGAATTTTGTCTGATAATCAAACTGTATTATCAAGACAATTTTATGGTATACTAGTAATAAATAATGTAGGAGACACACCACAAGTACATTTGAACAATTTATTACAAATTTCAGAACGCTGTAAGACAGAGTTGTCAATCGAAAATTTGAAACAAGTGTAAGTAGCCTGTTTGTATGTTGGCAGCTCTATAGACTGTGTTAGCATCGCTGACAGCACTCTGCGCCTTCGGCAAGAGATTCTGTGGTTGGACGGACTAGCAGTTAGCGAGTGGATGGGGAAGTGTACGGCCATGGTATTCTTAGTGGAGATTCTGTGTTGGTAGGGCATGCATTGTAAAGTGAGATGAAATGATGTGTTTATAAGAAAATATGCGAGGAAATGTGTAATGATGGATATGGTTGATAATGTTTGGGCAGTGGAATTATTGACAACTACACAATTTTTGGAACTGGATGTCACATGAATAATGTAAAATTTTCTAAATACATTATTTGCTCTTCAACAACATCTTTCTTTTGCTAACCACACGCCTCCTAGTAGTTAAGAGTCTATAGTAGTTAGAATCTTTTTATTTAGCTGGCTGTTGTTGCTAATTGGTGTAGTTCGCGTTATGAAGATTTTCTGTGAGGTGTGAAAAAGAATGGGCTTTCCGCTATCGGGATTCGCGATTGAAACGAGTTTAGGCATTAACAGAGTTCGAGGTAGTTTCATATTTTTTTAATTTCATATTCTTTTATATTTGTATGATTGTTAGAATTTCTTGCAATTCAGGACCATTCTTTTGTGTTAATTAATGGAAGTCATGTTTTCAATGTCTAGCAGTTAGACTGCATTGGGCATGTATATTATGGATAATAAATGAATAGGTTAAGTTTGAGTTGTCTTTGTCAGGGAAAATTCTGTAAGTCAGTGTTTAATAAAAAAATAATTGAAAGGTTAGTTTCGCAATATTGCGCCCCTGTGGTTTCAACTAAGAGTATTGTAAAGGATGAGCCAGACAATAAGGGATTTTACTTTATTATATGAGCACCCAAACGGTAACTTCATAAGTAGGTGTAAACTTTTTGGTTCTTCCCTTTTTTACTACTGGATTGCTCAACATAACTAGGTCCCCTAACTTGTACTCAGGCATTTTTGCTTTTTGATTACTTCTCTTTAACTGTTGGGCGGTGGCTCGGGCATTGTTCCCTCTTACTTTTTTCCAAATGGATTTTAGACGTCGAGCTAGACCTTTCACATCTTTGGATTTAATTCCGGGGGGCAGTTTGTCAATTTCAAAAGGCGAATTCATAGGGCGGCCATATACTGCTTCATAAGGTGAGTACCCTGTAGCTTCATGGACACGGCTGTTATATGCTGACGTAACGTATTGAACATACTTATCCCAGTCAGAGTGATGTTTATTAACATAGTAAGACAGCATGCGCATAACGGTGCGGTGGACTCGCTCCAGGCGACCGTTTGCTTTTGGGTGGAACGGTGTCGTTCGCCACTTTTTAATTCGCAATAACCGACAAACTTCGGTAAATACCGCAGACATGAAATTCGTACCCTGGTCTGTGAGTACAGCTCCAGGGCTTCCGTATGGTAACACCAAATGGGTGACAAAAGCACGCGCTACTGTTTCAGCGGACATATCTGGTATAGGAATGAGAATCAAGAGCCTAGAGAAATGATCTATAAGGGACAGAATATACCGATTATTTTGAGGGCTCACAGGGAAAGGACCGACAATATCTGCTGCTACTACTGCCCAGGGATAAGTGGCTTCTGGTACCTGCTGTAAAGGCACTTTCGTTCGAGGTGGTAATGACCTCTTAACACAAGGTAGACAATTTTGTATATACTTTTGCACGTCTTTCCGTCTTCCTGCCCAGAAATAACGGGCGGCTATTCGGCAGTTTGTGGCTCGAAGGCCGTTATGACATGCCTGCAGGCTATCGTGACACTGGGCGATAATCTTGGAACGTAATTCTTTCGGGATTACTGTCTGTTTACCCAAGTGGGTCTTTCGATATAAAATTCCATCTTCAACGGAAAATTCAGGCAAAGCCACATACTTCTGACATTCGACGTCTCTTTGCTGTGCCTCCCTTAATTCTTCAATAGAAACGTCATTAGCTACGATCACTCTGACCTTTCGGCTTAATGCGTCGGCGTTCTGATGTAACTTGCCCGGTTTGTGTTTCACCTCATACTCAAATTCGCTCAATTTCAAAGCCCAACGAGTTAGCCTACTACTAGGGTCTTTTAAGCTCAACATCCACTGTAACGCGGCGTGATCAGTGATGACAGTGAATTTTCTCGCATACAAATAACATCGGAAATAAGTTACACCAAACATGAGTGCTAGTAGTTCCTTCTCAGTTGTGCTGTAATTTGACTCTGCTTTATTAAGCTGTCGAGACGCATAACCAATTGGTCGTTCTTCGCCATCTATCTCTTGTGACAGGATGGCTCCTACAGCATAATCTGAGGCGTCCACTGACAGTATGAATGGTTTTTCAAAATCCGGGTACGCTAGTACAGGGGCTCTAGTTAAAACATGTTGAATTTGTTGCATAGCTTTATCACATTCTTTGGTCCAAATAAAACTAACTCCTTTTTTCAATAAATTAGTCAGGGGCTTAGCAAGGGTGGCATAATTATTCACGAAACGTCTGTAGTAGTTTGCAAGGCCTAAAAATGACTGTAGTTCTTTGACATTTGTCGGTGTTGGGAATTCCTTTACTGCGGTGGTCAAACGGGGGTCCGGTTTGACACCTTCTCCACTTATTATATGACCTAAATATTGTACTTGTGACTGGGCGAAAGCACACTTTTCTAATTTTACACTCAAATGAGCTCCTTTTAACCTTTGCAAAACATCCCTCAGTCTTTCTGCATGTTCTTTTATCGTTTTAGAAAAAATAATAATGTCATCTAAATACACCAAGCAGGTTGTAGGTTTCAACCCACGCAGCAGCAAGTCTGCAAATCTTTGAAAAGTGGCAGGGGCGTTTCTCAATCCAAATGGCATCCTTACAAATTCATACAATCCTGTAGGTACAACAAAAGCAGTTTTATGGCGGTCCTGGGGTGCAACAGGGATTTGATGGTACCCAGAACGCAAATCAAGGGTGGTAAAATACTTTTTACAGTTGCCCAATCGGTCCAATGTTTCATCAATGCGCGGTAACGGATGTGTGTCTGGTGTCGTTACCCGATTTACTGCCCGCATATCGACACATAGGCGATAGGCTTTCTCCCCATTTACTGATTTCTTTGGCACAACGACCACGGGGGACGCCCACGCACTCGAGGAGGGTTGTATGATTCCTGCTGCTAATTGCTGCTGAATCGTATCTTCAACTACAGACTGCAAATGATATGGTATACGGTAAGGTTTTTGTGCAATTGGCCGAGCTTCTCCGGTCGGAATTTCGTGCTGAACCAAATCCGTAGCCGGTAGAAACTGCCTCTCTTCAAACAACCACGAAAATTCCTCTAATACCGGCTGCAACATCCTCACTGTTTAAATGACCTAACTTCTCTGCTAACTGACTCCTTATCGTCGACGCGACGTATCGCAATTCTCTAACTGAACATTTCTTTCCTTTCCTTCCTTTCTTATTTTTATTTCGCTGCTTCTCAGCTCCTCTTATTTCCTCAAAAATTTCCTGACCACTGGCAACTATAGTACCCTTCGGTATCACAACATCTTCTACACCAAAATTATCTATACTTACTGGTATCGCAAAACCCTTCTGTCTCCTCTCCGGTCGGCAGATACTTCTCTTTATATGTACTGACTGACGATCTAAAACATCATTCTGGGTGAGCGGGTCAACCAGAATGCCTGTCTTGGGGCGTTCTTGATTTTTGACATCTATCCAGAGAATCTTTCCACTTCCGCCTTTTATCCTCACAGGGTCAGTGGTTTTTATCGCCCACATCTGCGGTTTTATGGGAGACTGTGAACGGCGCCTTTCGTAGCTCCCTCGCGTCTGACGGGGGTGCGCACCTCCAAATCGGTGAATTGCTTCGCCGAACTGCTTTGCCGTTGTATTTCCCGAAGAACCAAAAAGTTTACACCTACAAATGAAGTTACCGTTTGGGTGCTCATATAATAAAGTAAAATCCCTTATTGTCTGGCTCATCCTTTACAGTATTGTACATATTTACAATGAAAATTAAGTACATACATTTTTAATTACCTGCTGTTTGTGAATTACAATTTCACGAACTGAACACTTTATTAATAAATAAACGTTGGATCATATTTTAACTCCTATCTAGAAAACCATTTTTACAGGTTTACAAAGATAAACTTGTGCAAATATGTATTCCAAAAAAATAAACAATGCATTACACAGAAACATAACTTACTTTAATATTATGCAGATTCAGATATTATTAATATGTTTTGGTAATATTGCGTTAAAGTATCACTATTGCTTTTTGTTCGAATTTTCAAGAGATCATAATGCTGGTGCCCGTTTGCATTGCAATAATGGTGCCGCTCTTTATAATACAAAATTAAAACAAATTCATTGAGATTGCAATGGAAATCAGTTAACTACACTGCTAAGTGTTTGTTTCGTGAATTGATTCATAAAACGGAAAACTGAATGTAGTGTAAATACACAATTACCGATGAGGGTATTGTAACGTACTGTTGACACGTTATCAGCGACTTCAGAATATGTTGTCCCATTCTGTTACGTTAACAGATGGAGCTGTATCTAAGTTTCACCTCCATCTCAGATCTGAATGTACCTGTGCGAATTTCCACTATCGTTTCAAATTTTGGTACAAGAAATTATTTCGCCGTACAGCATACTCTGTGGTATCCGAGGACGATATAAATTGAAAACAGTTTAAAGGAACCAATTATTTTTCGTAGTACAGTATCGGCGATTTTATGCGGAATTGGTTAAAGCTCAGAATGTTACGTGATACGACTTTGTGACTACTACAGCGCCATCTATCACAAAGCGAATAAAATGGTTCAACTAAAACATTTATATTTCTTTACGTACTACACGAATATGTAATAAAAATGGGGGTTCCTATTAAAAAAAAAACAAAAAAAACGCTGTTGATATCCGTTTGACCTATGGCAGCGCCATCTAGCGGGCCAACCGTAGCGCCATCTGGTTTTCCCCTTCAAGCTAGACAAGTTTCGTTCTTTTATTCGTTTGATGTTTATTTCGTGAGATATTTGGCCCGGTCACGATCAATGGACCACCCTGTGTGTGTGTGTGTGTGTGTGTGTGTGTGTGTGTGTGTGTGTTCATGTGAGTGCCGCAAGTGATACCCATCCAATTAGTGTGAACTTCACAGTCGCCTGTCCATTGGGACACCCAGGGCAGTGAACGAGCCATTAGTCCCATGTGGCGAAACAAGCTACGTGATTGTCGAGACCCACGCTGTATACCTTGCGGCCATGATATTTACAACCCATCTCTATCCTTTGATATGCGTCTGGAAATTGGCTTTGGAAGAAAAATGTAGCATCGTGGCATGTTGCCTCCTCTCCATTCCAGATCTACATTGTTACTGAAATGTATGTACATGCAGATGGGAAAAAGGATTTCGTAGTATCCTGTTCTGATCAACCAATTACATTTTCATTGTCATTTGATAAGCAAATTAAGTATGTTACATCAAAGTACGGCGCGTAGCTTATTTCATTCGAATCATCTAATCGAGAAAATGCCCATGGAAGGTGATAAAAGTGGTCTGTCACCTTATCTGTGGCCTATGAAAGGTGATGAAAATGGACTTCCAGCTTACGTAACCTCTCTTTTCCTAGTTAATTTGGTGTAGGGTTTAGTCAAGGGTTCAAAAGTTGACTAAAGCAACGCCAAATTAGATAAGTGTCATTTGATTATTGAGCCATCTTCTCCTTTGTGCAACTACCTTGTCTTAAGGTAAGTTGTCTTACAATATTATTTAATATATAAATGTCTCAAAGAAGTGATTGGCAAGATCTTTTAGTACATCTGAATGTTATTATACTGAAATATTATATGTATGTGGACTAAGTGTCCACAATTATTGTTAGCATTTTGGTGACTCTTTATGTGTAATTGCACTAGAATGTCTTTCATATTTTAATTAGTATCTCACTCACCCTTCATCTAGTCTAATTAGATTTCAAATTTGTGAAAAGAAAAAGCCCACATTCATTCCACTTAACGCTAGTGGCGATATGTATGGTTGATGTTGAGAAAACCTTTGTCTAATGTATCGTATTTATTTATTTAAGCTGATCAGATTAGGGCCATCAGGCCCTCTCTTACATCGGACCAATGTTCCACACATGCAGCATTTCACACATCAGAGTTACATCATGACAATAGTTTAAATAAGAAAATTAGATTACTCTAAGGACAATATCAATAAAGAGTAATGACTAAGACCTAATAAAGTAAATGCTGGCAGTATTTTTACAACAGGTGCTATACATACCGATTATGATAAAAGCAATAATAATAACATTAATAAAAAATCAAATAATAATGATAAACATGAGAAAAATTGGCAATAGTAATGAAGATTTGTGCAGATGTACATTAATATCTCGGTGTGTAAAGTAGATGTTTACTAGTATAGTGAGTTTTGGGGAAGGGAGATTTAAGGAGGGGGGTAAGAGGGAAGTAATGAGGTGAAGTGCATTCATGTACAGAGGAAGGCATTACTGTTGCTTAAGCAGATACGTCATTAACTGTTTTTTGAAGCCGGACATGTTTTAAAGTTCTCTAACATAACGAGGGAGGTTATTACAGAGTCGGGTTCCCGCTACTGTAAAGCACTTGGAGAAGGTGACTGAACGATGCAGTGGAACAGAGAGGATTTTACTATGATGGGAACGTGTGTTTCTGTCATGATGTTCTGACATAAGCGTTAAGGACGAGGAGAGATATGAGGGACAGTGTACATTTATAAGGCAGTAGATGAAACAGAGTGTATGGAAATTTCTGCGTTTGTCTGCACGCAGCCAGGGCAATTTTGCATATGCTGGTGAAATGTGATCAAAAAGTCGAACGTCACAGATATATCGGACGCAGGCATTCATGGCCAATTCTACACGTTGCGAATTTTCCCGAGAGAGGCCTTGTAGGATAATATCGCTGTAGTCAATGATTGGGAGTATAAGAGTTAGTACTAATTTCTTTTTCAGATCGAAAGGGAAGAGTTCTTTATATTTTTGTAGGACATGAAGGGATGCTGATGCTTTTTAGCACACTACAGTTACGTGCTCTGTCCAATTTAGATTTTAATCTATTATTACTCCCAAACTTTTGCTGAGGGAGAGAAGTTAATATTTGTTCCATTTAGGATAAGACATGGTACGGATTCCCGATGTTTTAGGCTAATGAGCTTAGAGTGACCAGCAAGTACCGCTTGGGTTTTAGATGGGTTTAGTTTTAGTCCTATGTCCTATGCCCATTTTGACAGTGCATCGAGGTCAGTATTGAAATTTTCAATAGCTTTCTTGAGATTGCTTGGTTTCGCACTTAGATACAACTGAAGGTCATCAGCATACATATGATATTTGCAATAGGTCAGATCCGATGACACATCATTGACATACAGACAGAAGAGTATAGGACCTAATACTGAGCCTTGGGGAACGCCTGACACTACCTGCCGCCATTGTGATTTTATATTCCCAGACAGGACGCGTTGCTGACGAGACGTCATGTATGAGCGAAACCATTGCACTGAACTTGGTGAGAAATTTAGACCGCTAAGTTTGGCTAGTAAGATGTCGAAGTCGACAGTATCAAATGCTTTGCTGAAATCTAAGAAGCAAATGATAGTCGCTTCTTGTCTGTCCATGGCAAGTTTCAGGTCATCTGTCACCTTTATCAGTGCGGATGTTGTGCTTCGATGTTTACGGAAACCAGATTGGTATTCGTCTAGTAGGTTGTTAGTAGTTAGGTAGTTGGTGAGCTGGTCATGAACTATATATTCTAAGGCCTTTGACAGTGCAGGAAGAAGTCAGATGGAGCGGTAGTCAGAGGGTGCTGTGGCGATGTCCTTTTTAGGCAGTGGCTTAATTTGTCCCAGTTTCCAGGCCTCAGGGAAAACACTTGCGATTAATGAATCGTTGAAAATGTCTGTTATAGAGGGCAGTAGTTGGTCAGTAATAAGTTTTACCATCTGGATAGTGATGCCATTATGTCCAGTAGATGCTGATCTAATCTACATTATGGCTTTCTTGACAGTATTGCAAGTGACGTGCTGTAGATAGAAATTTTCTTTGCTACAGTCGTTCATCCCCATGAAGTAATCAATGATTCTCTGTTTTTTTTGGCGGTTAAATTGTGGTTGTAGGTAATGTGAAGAAACTGTTTAGTTCTTCAGCTGGGACCATGGGATTTTCTGCAACTTTTATTTTGCCTAAACCGAGACTACGGAGATTTTTCCACACGATAGCTGGTCTACATCTATTGTCAGCTAATTTACGGGCATGTCTGAGCTTAGCGTTTCTCACCGCTTGACTGACTTTGTTTCGTTTCTGCTTGTATACAGTATGATTTTCAGGTGTAGGGTGTATCTTGTATGCTCGATGTGCAGCGTCTCTGAGATTCATGAGCTGTTTTAGTTCATCAGTCAACCAAGCTGCAGGTTTCCTTTTCACTTTTCTGGTCTTTATTGGAGCATATTTGTCATATAGTTGAGTAATTTTGTTAGTGAAATCCTGGAGTTTGTCGTTTATGTACATGAGAGGAGTAGAGGTCATCCCCCAAATTATTTCTTGTGCTTCAGTTTCGAGTTCAGCTAAATTTATACGTTTGAGGTCTCGGTATGTAGACAGTTTTTGTTTCTTTCTAGGACATTCTAGTGAATACGTCATGAAAATGATGTCATGGGCAGACATGCCAGGCGCAGATATTTGAGAGGTGCGGATTATTCTGTTTGGAGATTTCGTTGCGAATATCTATGAAAGTGTGACTGGTAGTCGTATGATGAGTGGGTGCCAGCTGAAGTAGCGTCATATTTGAGGAAGAAAGCATCCTCTTAAATTTCCGAGTGGAAGGACTACTCTTAAATTTCCCAGTGGAAGGACTATTGCGCAGAAAATTAATGTTAGTGTCACCTGCTATAATTACATGTGGCGCTGCAGTCCGGAACCGCGGGGCTGCTACGGTCGCAGGTTCGAATCCTGCCTCGGGCATGGGTGTGTGTGATGTCCTTAGGTTAGTTAGGTTTAAGTAGTTCTAAGTTCTAGGGGACTTATGACCTAAGATGTTGAGTCCCACAGTGCTCAGAGCCATTTGAACCATTTTTATAATTACATGTTCATATGACGATTCGAGACTAGAGAGGGCAGTTTCGAAGCAGGCAATCCCATCTACTTTAGGAGGTTTGTAAAGGACACATTAAGCACTTTCTGTTAAGGGATTTGATCTCTATGAACATATATTCCTCTTGTTTATCTACATTATTATTATCTCTCAACCCTTCACATTATATGTGCTTTTAAAATATTTTTCTCTATATACACATACGAGATATTATTAAATTCAATCTTGTTGATGATAAACACAACATACAGCTATAAAATAATTGAAGGGTACAAGGATGTACAACTGAAGTTACAGAAGTATAAGTATACATTTACATGAAATAATTGAAGTTTACGAAAGTATACATGTACATAAAATAATTGAAGTTTACAAGGTACGTATTACATCAGACGATAGATAGTATGTTGACATACAGGTGACATTGAGATAATGTCTCTTGACACTTGCACAGGACAATTTTTTCTTTGCATGACCTGGTTCTGAAACACTTTTTTTCCAATACTACAGTTGCACTCTTACACTTATTGCTGGACTGCAGTATACTCTTCTTGCTGTAATCCTACACTTATTTGTAGATTGTGATTTATAGTTCCCATCACACTCATACACTTATTTATGGTCTGCGGTGTATAGTTCCCATCATATTCGTACACTTGTTTGTGCACTGTGATATACAGTTCATGTAGGCTGTTTGGACCACAGTCTGTTGTGATGTGGTAGAGACAGATGTAATGCCGACCGGTTCTAGGCGCTTCAGTCCGGAAACGCGCTGCTATAACGGTCGCAGGTTCGAATCCTGCCTCGGGCATGGATGTGTGTGATGTCCTTAGGTTAGTTAGGTTTAAGTAGTTCTAAGTCTAGGGGACTGATGACCTCAGATGTTAAGTCCGGCGGTGGCGCGGTTCCAGACTGAAGCGCTTACAACCGCTCGGTCACACCGGCCGGCTGGAAGGTGAATCATCATTCTTCTAGCCCAGGTCTTCTTTCTTCTCCCTCATACTCTTCTTTTATTTTCTGGAAGCAACTTATGCTCTTCTTACTTGTATTTTCATTCTTCTTTGGCATGAATAGGATGTGATCTCATAATATGTGATTTGACAATAATGGATAAGTTTTCCAGGTTTTATGAGGGATTCTGAGAGGACTGAACAGATGTTGATGGTGACCTTGCTGACGCTTTGCTCAACACCATGTCGTTATGTAGCGCCCCTATTCTTACATTCGTGTTACATGGATGTATCGTTTGTCATCGGTTGCAAAGCTGTTGTTGACCTCTGGTTTGGTTCCTATTTGAAGTAAGGTTCTGCAACGCTTGTTCTTGATTTCATTCGACTTCATACTATCTGTTTTTAAACCATTGCTTATATTTTATTGCTCGTAAACTATCAAGTCATTTGCTACCCATCATGAGTCATCGGTATCCCCACCTGTTGTCCCACGATCGTTGTGCCCCTGGCTCGACGTTCCAACAGCATTGTCCTCTTGCTTGTATTCGCATCTCGTGTTTAGAATGGTGTATACAAAGTTTATACTTACTCTCTGCGGTAACCTAATTTTAATTTACACGTCGCTCTGAAAACAAGACTTCCATAACAGGTTACATGTAAAATGGTCAAAAGAGCTTAACTCATTTACACCTTTACCCTTCATTTTGGATTTTATACATAGGGCGGTTTATTCAAGTTTTGGAGACCATTTAATGCTATCAGGTTTCCTCATCTTCCTAGTTCACAGTTTATGACTGACAGGTGTTGACGATGAGTGGGTTTAGGGTTATAATTTGCATGCTGTTAGTATTCGTTTTGCACTTGTACGTTACTATTAGCTGTGCATGCTCTGTAAGTTTTTGGTTACTCTTCTCTCCATCCACGTTAATGATCGTCCATCAGCTCTCCACCTGTATGTTTTTCATCGAAACAGTGTTTGCTGTCGCCCCTTCCTGGCATATTAGTAAAACTGGTTGTTTTTCCCTTCCTTAGGTCTAATCACCCAACTGATTCACGTACCTGTATTTACTGCGCTGGGTTTATCTATTATTTAGTTACCTTCTTCTTATATTTAGATACACTTCCCCTTTTTTCCATTCTCTACTTGACTCACGTCCACCTACAAAATATAAATCGATTAGATCGGCATACATTATGTATCTTGATTTACAGATGCATCTGTGGCATCATGTATTGTCTCTGGTTTCCTTTCTCAATTTCTGTTCCTGACCTAATCCCCCTTAGTCTTAATCTCCCGTCACGTAAGATGGCTTTTCCGCCGTATTAACATTGCGGTTGATAATGGAAACAAGACTAAAGACGCTGATAGCATTTGCCGACCTGAAATGAGAGTTCGACAGTTCAAATGGTGCAAGATGTTCGAAATTCTGAGGAAAATAGGGTAATCTGTAGGGAGAGACAGGTAATATACAACATGTGCAAGAGCCAAGAGGGAATAATAAGAGTAGAAGAACAAGAGCAAAGTGTTCGGATTTAGATGAATGAAAGACAGCGATGTAATCTTTCACACCTACTGTTCAATCCACACATCGAAGAAGCAATGACGGAAATTAAAGAAAGGTTCAGGAGTGGTACTAAAGTTCAGGGAGAAAGGATATCAATGACACGATTCGCTGATGACATTGCTATCCTGAGTGAAAGTGATTAAGAATTACTTGATCTGCTGAATGGATTGAACAGTATAATGGGTACAGAAAATGCACTGAGAGTAAATTGAAGAAAGGCGAAAGTAATAAGAAGAAGCAGAAATGAGACCACCAAGAAACTTAACGACAGGATTGATGGTCACAAAATATATGAAGTTGTTCTGCTACCTAGGCAGCAAAATAACGAATGACGGACAGAACAAGGTGGACATCAAAAGCAGTCTGGCACTGGTAGAAAGGGCATTCCTTGCCAAGAGTAGTCTACTATTATCAAATATAGGCCTTAATTTGAGGAAGAAATTTCTGAGAATAATTGTTTGGAGCACAGTATTATATGATACTGAGACATGGGCTGTGGAAAAACCGGAACAGAAGAAAATCGAAGCATTTGAGACAGGGTGCTAGAGAAGAATGTTAAAACTTAGGTGGACTGATAACATAAGGAATGAGGACGTTCAGCTCAGAAGCGAAGAGGAAAGGAGTATGTGGAAAACAAAAAAAATGGTTCAAATGGCTCTGAGCACTATGGGACTCAACATCTGAGGTCATCAGTCCCCTAGAACTTAGAACTACTTAAACCTGACTAACCTAAGGACATCACACACATCCATGCCCGAGGCAGGATTCGAACCTGCGACCGTAACGGTCACACGGTTCCCGACTGAAGCTCCTAGAACAGCACGGCCACACCGGCTGGCCTGTGGAAAACACTGACCACTGACAGACACAAGGGACAGAATGATTGGACATGTGTTAAGACATAAGGGAAAAACTTCCATGGTACCAAAAGGTGCTGTAGAGGGTAAAAACAGTGGAAGAAGACAGAGGCTGGAATACATCCAGCAAATAACTGAAGACGTAGGTTTCAAGTGCTACTCTGAGATGAAGAGGGTGGCACAGGAGAGGAATTCATTGTGGGTCGCATCAAACCAGCCAGGAGACTGATGATTCCAGAAAAAAAGCCAACAATATTCCGTTAAAAAAGTGTATGTTTGTACAAAAAATACACTTTCTAAGAATTATTGCAATTTGTTTACTGGCTAAAAATACGAGCACTTATTACGAACCCATTCTGTGAAAACCGCACATCAATATCACTTTCCGCAATATCTGCAATTCTAGCTGAATTACCCTGCATAGGGAAATTATGTAATAAATGGTTCAAATGTCTCTGAGCACTATGGGACTCAACATCTGAGGTCATCAGTCCCCTAGAACTTAGAACTACTTAAACCTAACTAACCTAAGGACATCACACACATCCATGTCCGAGGCAGGATTCGAACCTGCGATCGTAGCGGTCGCGCGGATCCAGACTGTAGCACCTAGAACCGCTCGGCCACCCCGGCCGGCGAAATTATGTAATAAATTGCCGTTAAATTCGGACGTTTGAGGTGCATATTGGGGGTGGACAAAACTATGAAAACACCATAAACACGACACTTTAATCTGCTTATTACGGTGTAGGAAAGTCGTTGGCTTACGAAACAGCTTCAAGTCGTCTCGGAATGGATAATACCAGACCTGCATGGTTTACGAGTAACCCTTACACCATTTATCCTGCAAAATAGCGCCAAGTTCAGGTAACAATGGCGGAGATGGACAGCGATCGCCCACGTTACTCTCCAAAGCAGCCTACAAAGGCTCAATAGCCGCCATATCTGGTGATTGTGGTGACAAAGGAAGATGCGACAGTTCATCCCCATACACACGGAACCAGCAATAGACGATGTCAGCTGTGTGAGCAGGGGCGCTGTCGTCTTGATTCACAGCGTCACAGTATGGGAACAAACATTGTAGCATGGGATGGATATGATCAGCCAGACTGCCAAATATTCCTTGACTGACATGCAACTTTGCTGAGTAACCAGGGGCCCATGGAACACTGCCATATGGCTGCCCAAATCATCACGGGAACCCCGGCATTTATCACTCTTGGGATGTAAACTTGACCAGAAGTTAGAAGAAGTGTGAAACAAGACTCATCCGACCAACTGACATTCTCCTATTGGCCCATAGTTCAGATTTTATGACTTTGGGGCCACGTTTTCCTGTTACGGGAATTTGCACTAATGATGAGTATTTTTAAAATTGTTAGTTGCCCTGCAATTCCCTGTCTCTGGGCCACCATAGTTTTCGTGCTTACAGTGAGTTTCACAGCTGTCATCCTCTTATTTTTCACCGTAATTTTCTTCAGCGACTGCCTGTTACGATCACTCTACATAAACTTTCGTCCGTGTTGTGCCTTACAGGAAGATGTTTTCCGCTTTCTCTGTATGGGGTATAAATCTTTGATAGTAGCCTCTTGAAACACCAAACACTTCTTGGGTTACGGATGCACACACCATCCGAGCACAAACAATTTGCCCATGTTCGAAATCAGTTAGCTCCGACATAATGCACTCACCGTTAAAGACTGTTCTCACTTCTACTGACACTTGCAATGTATTGCACATACGCCGTTCGTGCTCAAACACAACAGCTTCACCTACAGGCTATGCTAGCATCTGCATGTATCCAGAATGAGATTTTCACTCTGCAGCGGAGTGTGCGCTGATATGAAACTTCCTGGCAGATTAAAACTGTGTGCCGGACCGAGACTAAGGACCTTTGCCTTTCGCGCGCAAGTTCTTTGCCCGCGAAAGGCAAAGGTCCCGAGTTCGAATCTCGGTCCGGCACACAGTTTTAATCTTTCATGAAGTTTCATCTGCATGTATGTTCAGTCATGTATTTGTCACCGTGTTTCCATATTTTTTTCCCAACTGCTGTATACACAGTATCTTACTTTCTTTTATTAAGTGGCAGTGGTTGTCTACACCCGAGCCACTGAAACATGCCACTTCAAGATCAGTCCACAAGCGCTGTAAAGTTGGCAGTATAAAAAAAATTAAGAATTGTGAACCTATTACAACCTACCAACAAAAGCCAGTTTCGGAGTCGACGCTAACACGTTGCCGGCTTCTCTGTAAAAATTGATAGCGCACGACCGCTTGCTTCTGTATACAAGTAGTTGTGTTATGTTACCGCTTCGACTACAGTTTCTATTTATCAAAGAACGTCACCAAAACGACATTCAGAAAGTAACAATCCGTTGCGTCACGGAGTGCCGTTAAATAGTCGGGCTTGGGAATTGTTACGAAGGACGCGTGAGTTTTACGAGCAAGAAAAAGAACTTCTTTCTGTTCATGGGCAAGCAACGATTCCTGCTGATAAAGTTTTAGAGGGTACCACAAAAACTGTAGGACTCGGTCAAAGGAATTTTACGAGGAAAGGGTTCTACTTCAAGTCTTGGAAGATAATGAAGTAAACCGTGTGGAACAAAGCTCGTGTGGAGAAAACTGTTTTAAGTCCCCCTGCAAGAAAAAACGCAGTCTCGTTTGACTATAGAGCTTGATTGTTCCAAAACGATGCAATTCGTCGGAACATTTACGGAAATTGTAGCAGGAAAGAATACCCCACAATAGCGAAGTTGTTAATTTCTTTAAAAGCATGTGAACTTTGCTCAGGGGCAAATCGTCACCTAAAGTGGTACTGAAAAGTATGGTTTTTCGAATTTAAAAAGTGAGACAGACGAAAACTGTTGCTCGAAGAACTCACGTCGTTGGGCTCGTAGTAATTTCTCACATAAAATTCTAGGAAAGGAAAGTTGTAGGGTTAGGTGATACCTGGTTGGTTGACTGGTTTGTTGGTTTGGGGGAGAGGACCAAACAGCGAGATCATCGGTCCCATCGGATTAGGGAATGATGGGGAACGAAATCGGCCGTGCCCTTTCAAAGGAAACATCCCGTCATTTGCCAGAAGCGGTTTACGAAATTCAGGAAAATCTAAACCAGGATGGACGGACGCGGGTTTGAACCGTCGTCCCCCCCGAATGCGAGTCCAGTGTGCTAACCTTTGCGCTACCTCACTCGCTATGAAATCAGGATTAACACTGCAGAAGCAGTTGATAATGCTGGGCAGATGTTACTCTGAACAGCAACGGTCATCAGCCAACGGGAGGAGAATCCCGATTAATTGTGCCGCATGCAGGCTCTTCAAACTGTTTTGTGCGTGAAGGTCTTTTAGTTTTTCAATCGAGAAAAAGCTGTGGCTACCATGAGCATATGGACCACCGACGATTTTGCAGTGGTTTAAATACGAGGACAGTTCAATAAGTAATGCAACACTTTTTTTTCTCGGCCAATTTTGGTTGAAAAAACCGGAAATTTCTTGTGGAATATTTTCAAACATTACCGCTTCGTCTCGTATAGTTTCATTGACTTCCGACAGGTGGCAGCGCTGTACGGAGCTGTTAAAATGGCGTCTGTAACGGATGTGCGTTGCAAACAACGGGCAGTGATCGAGTTTCTTTTGGCGGAAAACCAGGGCATCTCAGATATTCATAGGCGCTTGCAGAATGTCTACGGTGATCTGGCAGTGGACAAAAGCACGGTGAGTCGTTGGGCAAAGCGTTTGTCATCATCGCCGCAAGGTCAAGCAAGACTGTCTGATCTCCCGCGTGCGGGCCGGCCGTGCACAGCTGTGAATCCTGCAATGGCGGAGCGTGCGAACACACTCGTTCGAGATGATCGACGGATCACCATCAAACAACTCAGTGCTCAACTTGACATCTCTGTTGGTAGTGCTGTCACAATTGTTCACCAGTTGGGATATTCAAAAGTTTGTTCCCGCTGGGTCCCTCGTTGTCTAATCGAACACCATAAAGAGCAAAGGAGAATCATCTGTGCGGAATTGCTTGCTCGTCATGTGGCTGAGGGTGACAATTTCTTGTCAAAGATTGTTACAGGCGATGAAACATGGGTTCATCACTTCGAACCTGAAACAAAACGGCAATCAATGGAGTGGCGCCACACCCACTCCCCTACCAAGAAAAAGTTTAAAGCCATACCCTCAGCCGGTAAAGTCATGGTTACAGTCTTCTGGGACGCTGCAGGGGTTATTCTGTTCGATGTCCTTCCCCATGGTCAAACGATCAACTCTGAAGTGTATTGTGCTACTCTTCAGAAATTGAAGAAACGACTTCAGCGTGTTCGTAGGCACAAAAATCTGAACGAACTTCTCCTTCTTCATGACAACGCAAGACCTCACACAAGTCTTCGCACCCGAGAGCAGCTCACAAAACTTCAGTGGACTGTTCTTCCTCATGCACCCTACAGCCCCGATCTCGCACCGTCGGATTTCCATATGTTTGGCCCAATGAAGGACGCAATCCGTGGGAGGCACTAGGCGGATGATGAAGAAGTTATTGATGCAGTACGACGTTGGCTCCGACATCGACCAGTGGAATGGTACCGTGCAGGCATACAGGCCCTCATTTCAAGGTGGCGTAAGGCCGTAGCATTGAATGGAGATTACGTTGAAAAATAGTGTTGTGTAGCTAAAAGATTGGGGAATAACCTGGTGTATTTCAATGCTGAATAAAACAACCCCTGTTTCAGAAAAAAATGTGTTGCAATACTTATTGAACTGCCCTCGTATTTGTTGCCCCAGTTTAGTGCTCCGATAGTGTTTGTAATGGATAATGAACCCCATCATTCTGTGCTTTTAGACAAAACTGCAACAACTAGTGACCGCAAAGAAACCACAATAATGAAGAATATATTTTATTTTCTTCTGATAAATTATAAATAGTGCATAAATTATTAATTAGAAATAAAAGGAAAAGGTCTATAATCAAGAGTTTAGAAGATATTTTTTCCAAGAATTAAGTGTTTATTAAAATTTTACACTGAATTTCCTTGCTTTGGGGGAAGCACACTTGCTGATTACGTTATTGAAGGCAATCTGAGCAGCTGTGTATCCTATAGGAAAGATAGTTAAATTCGATAGTCTGCTATCACTTTAATCAAATTTGATGAACGACTAATAACTGTAATATTATTGACCAATCACAGAACGCCTAGACTTGAAACATTTTTATTTACACATCCGGTCGTACTAACTGAAATTTGGGAACAGTGAAATTACTGGCTGTAGTACAAGTGAACCGCAGTGCATAGGCAATCCATCTTTTTTGATTGCTGCTTCTAACGTCGCAGATATCGCTGTATTCGTTAAGGCGGCAGAAATGGGCAAAAATCGTAAGACTTAGGTCAAATAGAATACGAATTTCCTTCCAGCACTCGATAGCCGACCCTCGAGATCATACAATACCATATCGAAACAGCAGCAAAAACTCCACTGTTGAAAATGAGCGAGGTGTCAAGGCCGCACTGTGTAAATCACGCGCACTTGCGACACAACTCATGTTAGCCATACACTTCTTTGCGGCTGCAGTTAATGGCGGACAGAGGGAAGAACTTCACAGCTACATCTACATCTACATACATACTCCTCAATCCACCATACGGTGCGTCGCGGAGGGTACCTCGTACCACAACTAGCATCTTCTCTCCCTGTTCCACTCCCAAACAGAACGAGGGAAAAACGACTGCCTATATGCCTCTGTACGAGCCCTAATCCCTCTTATCTTATCTTTGTGGTCTTTCCGCGAAATGTAATTTAGCGGCAGTAAAATTGTACCGCAGTCAGCCTCAAGTGCCGGTTCTCTAAATTTCCTCAGTAGCGATTCACGAAAAGAATTCCTCCTTTCCTCTAGAGACTCCCACCCGAGTTCCTGAAGCATTTCCATAACACTCGCGGGATGATCAAACCTACCAGTAACAAATCTAGCAGCCCGCCTCTGAATTGCTTCCATGTCCTCCCTCAATCCGACCTGATAGGGATCCCAAACGCTCGAGCAGTACCCAAGAATAGGTCGTATTAGTGTTTTATAAGCGGTCTCCTTTACAGACGAACCACATCTTCCCAAAATTCTACCAATGAACCGAAGACGACTATCTGCCTTCCCCACAACTGCCATTACAAGCTTGTACCACTTCATATCGCTCTGCAATCTTAAGCCCAAATATTTAATCGACTTGACTGTGTCAAGCGCTACACTACTAATGGAGTATTCAAACATCACGGGTTTCTTTTTCCTATTCATCTGCATTAATTTACAGTTATCTATATTTAGAGTTAGCTGCCATTCTTTACACCAAACACAAATCCTGTCCAAGTCATCTTGTATCCTCCTACAGTCACTCAACGGCGACACCTTCCCGTACACCACAGCATCATCAGCAAACAGCCGCACGTTGCTATCCACCCTATCCAAAAGATCATTTATGTAGACAGAAAAACAACAGCGGACCTACCACACTTCCCTGGGGCACTACAGATGATACCTCCACCTCCGATGAACACACACCATCGAGGACAACGTATTGGGTTCTATTACTTAAGAAGTCTTCGAGCCACTCACATACTTGGGAACCAATCCCATATGCTCGTACCTTAGTTAGGAGTCTGCAGTGGGACACCGAGTCAAACGCTTTCCGGAAGTCAAGGAATATGGTATCCGTCTGATACCCTTCATCCATTGTTCGCAAGATATCATGTGAAAAAAAGGCGAGTTGCGTTTCACGGGAGCGATGCTTTCTAAAGCCGTGCTGATGCATGGACAGGAACTTCTCTGTCTCAAGTAAATTCATTATATTCGAACTGAGAATATGCACGAGAATCCTGCAACAAACCGATGTTAAGGATATTGGTCTGTAATTTTGAGGATCCGTCCTTCTATCCTTCTTATATACAGGCGTCACCTGCGTTTTTTTCCAGTCCCTCGGGACTTCACGTTGGGCAAGAGATTCGCGATAAATGCAAGCTAAGTAAGGAGCCAATGCAGTAGAGTACTCTCTGTAAAACCGAATTGGAATCCCATCAGGACCTGGCGATTTATTTATTTTCAACCCATTCAGCTGCTTCACAACCCCAGGGATGTCTATAACTATGTCCTCCATACGGGAATCTGTACGAGACCCAAACAGCGGTATGTTTGTACGATCCTCCTGCGTGAAAGATTTATCAAATGCTAAATTTAAATTTTCAGCTTTCGTTTTGCTGTCTTCCGTTGCCAGGCCAGACTGATCAGTGAGTGACTGGATGGAAGCCTTCGACCCGCTCACCGATTTTACGTAAGACCGTAATTTCCTTGGGTTTTCAGCAAGATCTTTTGCTAAGGTATGACGGTGGTAGTGGTTGTATGCTTCGCGCATCGCTCTTTTTACAGCGGCACGAATCTTTACTAACTTTTGCCTGTCCTCATTCTCCCGATCTTTCTTCTTCTCATAGAAGGCTGCAACACGAGGAGGTTGAAAAAGTCATATACCTGTACCTGTTAATTATTAAACACTACTTCCTTTTTTTTGCGCCCCTTCCGTGCTTGTGCTTGTGCCCTACATGGACCAAGCCGCTCCATCGAGTGTGGGAGAAAACTGTAAACAAGTCTTCCTGTTGTTGCTTGTCGAAACAAACTGGGTAAAAAACTAACCTTGAAGGCCCAACGGCGCCGACCGGCCGCCGTGTCGTCCTCAGCCGTGAGGCGTCACCGGATGCCGACACGGAAGGGCATGTGGTCAGCACACAGCCCTCCCAGCAGTTGTCACTTTTCGTGACTGGATGCAAATACGAAAATAATTGAGACCTTACCTCACCTTATTTTCGTGAGCAAGAGGCTCTCGGCTGGGATATCCTGAACGGGTGTCACTGCTACAAAAGATCGGAACAAGTGAACTGGTTAATTGTCCAGTGGTCTCGCGGTGCGGGAGGCGTCAGAGGAGGTGCAGCCCACTGCGCGAGCCCTCCGCAGGGCGCGCCCTTTTGGCTGCTGCTCGCCGGGACAATGCGGGCGTACCAATCGCAGCTAACAATGCTCACTCGGGCACCCCGCGGCCAGGCGGCTTACCGGCTCGAGGGGCGCAGATGTCGACTAAAGTGGCCGACCTGCCACGCCAGCGTCGCACAACTGTGTCACCGGACGCCCCAGCACGGCGAGAGAGTGTTAGGAGCGAATGTTGCGTGTCCGTCACCGCAGCTGATACTGCCGCTGTAAAAGACAGGAAACAGCGGAAAAATCTCCTGCTGGAGCACAAAAGGGCGGATATATTCCTCTTGAAGAGGATCTGATAAATTGGGAACCAGCTGCCTCAATCCTCATTCCGCTTTTTTCACCAAAAATTTGGCATACGAACAAATTAGCACTTTTTTGTGGTGAAAGGGAATAGCAGAGAGACGGTGGAAGAGAGAGCAGATGCTACCAGTGGGAGAGAAAGAGAGAGGGGACAGCGATGGTGATACAGATAGGAAGTGTCAGCAAAAGAGAAAGAGAGGTGAATGACGACCATAGAAATGGCAGCCAAACGTAGAGGAAACGTTGATAGTCAGAGACAGAGGCAGTAGAAGATCAAGAGAGATGTATGGAGATAGAATGAGTGGGACGGAAAGAGAGAGAAACAGTAGATGAAGAAGAGAGAGGAGTGTGAAAGGGGGCCGTCCTATTTGCCATGGCGTTTTTCAGGAAGTTTCAGCCATAAATGCGAATGAACTTGCGAATTTGATAAATTTACTCAACTTCTGCAGTATCGATGTAACCACTTTCTTTGTGTTAGACCAGAGATGTTCCTCAGAGTAAGTCAGAGAGTAGCAGTAGCTGTGAGTGTTCGACAGCAGTCTGGCAATGTATTTGGTTTAAAAAGAATGGAAGCTGGCCTGTCGTGTAGAGGAGGCAGCTTATTTAAAAAGGATTTTGTAATAACATTTTTTATGGAAAGACACTGAGCAAATGAGATTATGTTGAGGAAAGAGTGATAAAAGCCAACTTTTAAGGTAGTCCAGTTTTTTATATTTGAAACTGTGTCACTTCTTACTGTTAGAACATTGCGTATGGTTGAAGTTTGCTGCGTAAATTTTATAATGCAACATTTGGTCTTGGTTTATGGATGATACAGGTGTCAAGGGAGGCGTTGTACACAGGAGAGTTAGTAAAAAATATTGTGTGTAGGTGCGAGAACTTTATGAAAAGGTGTATTATTGTCATGCCTTAACGAAGCATTGTAGTCTTTGTTCTCTTTTATCAGTCGTCAAGATAAGTCTCCAATTTTCATTTTTACTTTCATGATTCTGTTTGTACACTCGCACTGCACATCTCGAGTTGCGTTCTGATAGCATTTTATGAGAATTGGTAAGATACCCTCTTGCATTGCACATCGCAAGTTCGGAAAACGAAATTTGATTTTTAATAGTCATATCAGTATTCCTAACAGCGACGAGTTGCAAAGCAGACGAGCGTTCCTAGCGCATAGGCAGGCCAATAAATTTAATTACCATCAAAGTTCATATCCACCGTAAGGTACAGTGGTTGTCAGTGAGTATTTGTGAAAACAGTGTTATTTCAGTTCAGAGGCTTAATACGTGTAGATTTCAGTAAAGAGGTTTTATTAGAAAGTCAGATGCATTAATTTTTATGTACACTTGCTGTGTAATTACAATAACACTTCTGGACTGCGATTATTTGCAAGACAAAAGGTAAAGATTAGCAATATTCAAAACCAGAATTTTAATCTGTGTCCTTTTGTTTTTCTGTCAAATGCTATATGTATGTAAATTTAATTGAAAACGGATGTCTTTCTCGCAGACGAATTGTTTGATGTACTGTCTAGTCTGGATGTCTTATCGTGTAATGTAAGCTCCACTTGCATCAGTTCATACTTAAATTTTCACATTGTTCTATTGCCCTACGCTGAGGTTTACATATTTCGATATCAAAATAAGTTTTACACATTTCTTAGATACCAACCTGGCACTTACGAACACCTAAGTATAGGGGAAGGTGCATTTTAGACCGAAATTTTAAGGTGCATTATAGATCGAAATTTTAAGCTCGTGGGTATAGGGAAAAATAATTTGTCCCTCCAACACCCACCCACCAGACTTTTTGTGTTGCTTAAGTATGGTGGAGACAATGGCAGTGGCAAAGAAAGATAAAAGAGATAGTCTAAGTAAGAGGAGACACCGGCAGTGGCATGGCAGAAAACAGATGTGACTTAGAAACTTACAAGTTCGGCTTTAGGTGCCGCTCAATAATGAACTACTGTGAAATTACATATATGTAGTTTTATTTCTTAAATTGGTTTGATTTACTTTCCTATCACTTTAAAACAAAAGGCTGAGTACTGTATTGAATTGTGCTTTGACGAGAGGCAATGCTGCCACTAACGCTGCGATATGGAGCGGTACGTCACCACTCGTTCCCACACAATTCAGTAAATATACATCAGCTCACTCGCATATAAACCACCATGTCGTGCAGTAGGGAACATATTATATCCTACTTGCATATGATACTATCAATGGCGCTTTGCAAGCCTTTGTTCAGGAAATGTTTGAATTATAGAATCAAAGTCTAGTTGCCTTGCCAAATTATATTCAGTTCCCAACATTCCCAAATCTGTGAGATTTTGTTAATGCGTAGTTGATCTGAGAAAACTTTTAACACGAGCCAAACTGCTGAAATACCTTTCTGCTTCAGCTTAAGTCACCGGAAGAGTGTAAAACGCATACATACACATACATTCGGATACAAGCTTTAAATTTTAAGCTAGTGCATCTTATTCACGAATTCTAATGGTTCCAAGGTAATGTATTCAAAGTTTGAAGCATGAGGTTTTTCAAATATTTAATTTCCTCTTCTAAATCTCTTGTAACATTATAATGGTATTCATTGATAAATAACTTGCATGCCTCAGCGACCTGATTGTCAGTTATATTTAAGTATTTCCATAAAAACCAAATATTTCACTAAAATCTGTTTCTAATCGGGTTTTTTAAATTAGACTATAGACTGTCAATGACATAAAATACATTTATCTTGAATAAATCTTCAGAATTCACATCTGCCACTTTATTCCTGCCTTCAGTATGAAAGGATTTCCTCTTCCTAGTGCGCAACTCTGGAAATTCGGGATCGATATTAACTACATTGGCGACAACTTTAGATCAGAGAGTGGCATCCCCATTTCGCGAAAATATTTTGAGTCATTTAATAAGCTCTTAAGGTGTCTTTCGTCAACATCAATGGTAGTATTTCGAGCTTACAGTGATACGCCTCTGTGGTCATCAACTAGCCAACAACTTTAGCTAAACTGTTGCCATGAGTAAGCACTTGAATGATATAACATAATCCAATAAACCATGTACCACAGAACGTGTTTCATCCGACAAATTTATCTTACTGAGAGTTTAAACACCAATGTCAGTCTTATCGAGATGAGCTGCTATTGGTATTGCAGCGTGAACCCGAGCACTCCAACGGGTATCAGACGTGGAATATAAAGAACTTCCAGCACTTTTTCAGAACAGACGGACTGCGCTAAAAAGATTGTAAAGAAGTTAAATTTGTCCGAAAAAAGTAACTGCTTAGTGACAACTCACGGCTGCATTTACTCAACGCTATGACAACCACACAGAAAAAGTTTTGCAAGAGGAATTCACTGAAGAAAATGTGTCGGAGCTCCTTTACAAGTCCGTCTAATATACTTCGCTTATCATAAACGCATCTGCAGCATTCAATGATTGGAATTGAGTGTTTCACAAGAGCTGATAGAATTAAATATATAATACTAATTCCCATTTTCTGATTACAATCTACGAATTCTAAAAACCGATCATTTACTTGTTATTTATCAATTTCATTTTTTAAGTAAATATAACGCAGGGTGAATGTTGTTTGGTCAGTATGATTTGAAGCAGAAGTTGCATCAACAGTAACTGAATAATATTTTCAACATTTCATGACCCTGTCAGCAACTGTATAAATATTAATTTTGAAATAACAACAGCCTCAGTAGCAATGTTTACCTAGATTTACCTAGGTTTCAGCTGGGATAACCCAACCTTCTTCAGAATAAAAGGAACTAGCCATTGATACGAAAAGGACGCTATACGTATAAAAACCACGGTTTCACCAGTGATGACCTACGGTTGCACATAATGGGGAACCGCAAGTATGAGCCACATAAAGAAATTACAAGTAATACAAAATAAAGTCCTGAGATGGATACTAGATGCACCGCCATGGACACGAATAGCAGAGCTACATGAAGCCCTACAGATGGACACCATTCATGGAACTATTAAGAAATTCGCCACTACTGCATACACAAAGCTCGATCTCCTTAGAGAAAATATATAAGGCACCTGACAAACGTAGGAACGACACACCCACAAACTTGGCACAAACGGAAGGTGCCAAGACTGCTAATAGAAGAACCGCAGTAGGCAAAAGAACAACGACCAAGACGAGAAACAAACTAGTAAAGAACAGATAACAAATCAGCATAGAACAGTAAAACATCTAGGGACACTAAGGTGACGACGACACCAAAGGAGGAGGACTGGGAATGACAAGGTTCAAATAAAAACCGATCCCGCCCTTCAAAGTGAAGAAAGAGAGCCAAAACAGCAAAACCATACACACACAAGACAATAATACACGTCAAACTAGCAAATAAGCTAGTGGAACGGTCAACAACACTGAGACACCCCCACCCACCCACCCACCCACAGACACACACACACACACACACACACACACACACACAAATAAAAACTCGAGGAACAGTCTCAGGTCTCACCTGATGAAGCTTACGAGTTAAGTTACCGAATTATCGTGCAAGTAGGACCCTGACATTCGGCAGAACACCCAACAATCCAAGATGTCGTTAGATCGCCGGCAAAGCCTGAAGAGTAGGTGGTAATAATGTTTTGGACCGCCAGTGTACATTTGTTGGGGAAATGTTTTGGCAGGGTGCCCAACATTTTGAGAAATCATATTTTCGAATCCATCACACGGTAGTTTTATTGTATGATGTCTAAAGAAAATATTGTGCACTCAAGATCAAACATCAAAAACAATCAATTAGCCTGTATGACTCATAAAACTGAAGTGTAGAGGATAAGCAGGATTGGTTATGCTTGTGCTGGAGTAATATCCCTTATTTATAACATGATATAAAAAGTAATTTACAATACGCTTGAACGACTTGAGCCCATCCTCATGAGACCTCGGGGATTTTGCCCCCCACCCCTGTCCCCACCCCTCTCCGTACCTGATAAGGTGCACCAGGAATTGGCACTTCATGCTGTTGCATACGGACAGCTGAAAAATGAGCTGCACAAAAATCTGTGAAATTTGTTCCCAGTATTTTTGGAACAGCTCACTCTGTCATGACCTGCCAGATCTTATTTCTTTATAAATATAACTAGCAGAGAAGCCCGGCGTGCCCAGATATTTATTTATAGCTGTGCGTCCACACCGGTATCACGCAGCGACCGGTGTTGTGCTTAATTATTCTGGCGCCATACGTCCTGATGGCTCTGAGCACCATGGGACTTAACACCTGAGGTCATCAGTCCCCTAGAACTTAGAACTACTTAAACCTAACTAACCTAAGGACATCACACACATACATGCCCGAGGCAGGATTCGAACCTGCGACCGTAGCGGCCACGCGGTTCCAGACTGAAGCGCCTAGACCCCACGGCCACTAGCGGCCGGCATACGTCCTGAACTATGTGTTGCACAGCGATATAATATTGTAGGTACATTCAGCAAGATATGTGATACTGACAATTTATTTCGAATAGAGTTAGTAAGAAAGATGAAATAAATTGAAACGTCATGCATGTGACAGTTTTTCATGCATCTAATTATTTATGACGTCATCTCTCGTGAACTGCATGTTGCGTAACGATGTCACTTTTGCATATACACTCCGTGGTATACGTTTATACTGTCTGCAAAATGTGTCGCGAATGCAGTTAGTAGTAAAGAAGTAATAAATGATAACGTCATGCCCCATGCGGTACTTTTACTGCATGAACAATGGTAAAATAGTAAGAGATTAACTACTTTCCATTCAGCATTTTGTAGTGGTTGTTAGCGAGAAAAAAATTGTAAAGGTTTGAAATTATGCGTTAAGTTTGCTGCGAAACGCTAAGTGCTCTCATTCTCAAATAATGAGTGAATAACGTCTGGAATTCACTTACTACAGCCTACACTTCTTTCTCGTCCCTGCCCATTTGATAGGTAGGGGTTCTAACCCACCCCTACCCCCGCACCCCCCCAGCGATTGCTGCCTGACTGGAAGGTATGTGGACCAAGTTTGCTTGAAATCGGTCCAGTGGTTTAGGAGGAAACGTGGAACATAAAGACACATACGTGCACACACACACACACACACACACACACACACACACACACACACACATTTCTATAATACACTACTGGCCATTAAAATTGCTGCACCAAGAAGAAATGCAGATGATAAACGGGTATTCATTGGACAAATATATTATACTAGGACTGACATGTGATTACATTTTCACGCAATTTGGGTGCATAGATCCTGAGAAATCAGTACCCAGAACAACCACCTCAGGCCGTAATAACAGCCAAGACACGCCTGGGCATTGAGTCAAACAGAGCTTGGATGGCATGTACAGGTACAGCTGCCCATGCAGCTTCAACACGATACCACAGTTCATCAAGAGTAGTGAGTGGCGTATTGTGACGAGCTAGTTGCTCGGTCACCACTGACCAGACATCTGGTGAGACATCTGGAAAATGTGCTGGGCAGGGCAGCAGTCGAACATTTTCTGTTTCCAGAAAGGCCGGTACAGGACCTGCAACATGCGGTAGTGCTTTATCCTGCTGAAATGTACGACTTCGCAGGGATCGAATGAAGGGTAGAGCTACGGGTCGTAACACATCAGAAATGTAACGTCCACTGTTGAAAGTGCCGTCAATGCGAACGAGAGGTGACCGAGACGCGTAACGAATGACTCCCCATACCATCACGCTGGGTGATACGCCAGGATGGCGATGACGAATACACGCTTCCAATGTGCGTTCACCGCGATGTGGCCAAACACGGATGCGACCATCATGATGCTGTAAACAGAACCTGGATTCATCCGAAAAAATGACGTTTTGCCATTCGTGCACCCAGGTTCGTCGTTGAGTACACCATCGCAGGCGCTCCTGTCTGTGATGCGTCAAGGGTAACCGCAGCCATGGTCTCCAGGCTGATAGTCCATGCTGCTGCAAACGTCGTCGAACTGTTGGTGCAGATGGTTGTCGTCTTGCAAACGTCCCTATCTGTAGACTCAGGGATCGAGACGTGGCTGCAAGATCCGTTACAGCCATGCGGATAAGATGCCTGTCATCTCGACTGCTAGTGATACGAGGCCGTTGGGATCCAGCAAGGCGTTCCGTATTACCCTCTTGAACCCACCGATTCCATATTCTGCTAACAGTCATTGGATCTCGACCAACGCGAGCAGCAATGTCGCGATACGATAAACCGCAATCGCGATAGGCTACAATCCGACCTTTATCAAAGTCGGAAACGTGATGGTACGCATTCCTCCTCCTTACACGAGGCATCACAACAACGTTTCACCAGGCAGCGCCGGACAACTGCTGTTTGTGTATGAGAAATTGGTTGGAATCTTTCCTCATGTCAGCACGTTGTAGGTGTCGCCACCGGCGCCAACCTTGTGTGAATGCTCTGAAAAGTTAATCATTTGCATGTCACAGCATCTTCTTCCTGTCGGTTAAATTTCGAGTTTGTAGTTCGTCATCTTCGTGGTGTAGCAATTTTAATGGCCAGTAGTGTATATATAGCTTTTGCATATCTTGTCATTGTTGCCAACTACAACACACTTGAGCTTTACAAAACAGTTTAGGGAAGGCATACCACAAAAGGACACAGTATACATGTCAAAATAACTTACGAAGTAAACAAACAAACAAAAAAAAAACAAAAAAAAATTCAAGGCGAAAACGCGTGATGATTTTTCATGTCAGCACAGAGCATGAATCGTAAAAGAAGGAAAAGCAAGATTTTGACCAATGGTAGCGTTCTTCATCCGGCAGCGAGACATTTACGTTGCTGGTTATTTGCCTGAAGGAGGCAAGAGGCTCTGACAGGGCTTAACAGCACCTAACTGCGCGCGTGTGGAGCAATTCCTGTTCACGATCAGCTAGTTACCAGTGATCGTGAATAATTTTTGCCATATTTATCACCGAAGGATTATTTATAAGAATCCAAAACTTTTAACATATATCGATAGCTTATCTGCAACCTGATTTCGTTGGGAACTACAGTTAATGTGATCCAACCGACTAGGCGACATGCCATTGATCTGCAGTCCAATCGCCACGCGGGACTATCCGAGTGGTCTAGGCGCTGCAGTCATGTACTGTGCGGCTGGTCCCGGCGGAGGTTCGAGTCCTCCCTCGGGAATGGGTGTGTGTGTGTGTGTGTGTTTGTCCTTAGGATAATTTAGGTTACGTAGTGTGTACGCTTAGGGACTGATGACCTTACCAGTTAAGTCCCATAAGATTTCACACACATTCGAAAATTTTTGCAGTCCAATCTCGGTGACAGCTTGTCCGCTTCAGCAGTAACTGAAGATGTGACTGGGTCAACATGGGGGACCCAGGGGACTTGTGGAACCCCTATGATAAAAATTGCACGCTGAGCAGTGTCCGCACCGGCATTGTACTTTGCCGTTAGCCTTGCCACGGATCGCCACCTCTCCTGCTTTACGGAGTGGGAGAGTCTACGAACTCCAAGTACCTGAGTCGTATACATCCAACACCTCGTCGCAGCTTCAGCGTCTTCCAGCTATAGATACATGCAGATAGACGACTTCAGCTATTCCGAGATGCTCGCTCCCCGGCGTTAGGTCATAAAAATCTGTCGTATGCAGGCCCGCACACAGGATTATTTTTCAAGGGGGGGGGGGGGGGAGGGGGGGACGGAAACATAATATTACCCCATGTAACTTTTTCTATTATACTGACAATGATTCCAATGACTGGAGAAGCTATGGTGACCCTGTTTCTATCAACAGTACAGATGAAGTAATGGTGCTAAATATTGAATGCGCTGGCTTACCAGTTGCTTTCTTCATTGATAACACATTATACAGAACAAACTGAAAATTTGTTTCCAGTATCTAACTGGATCTAAAGCTGTCTTATAAGTTGATCGATGAAAAATTGCAAGTTAAGTGACTTCGAGCCAGTGGCTTCACTTTTTTATGTGGCTGGCGGTGCTTACGTTGATATGATTGGACAGGCGCTTGAAGATGTCTCGCTTTGATGGGCCTATTCCACTCCACGTGAACCGTCCTGCTAAAATCATTATAATTTTTTTAGGTGAAGAGCATCTACTTTTTTGTGTGCGAGTTTGTACAGAACAGTAAGCAGAGGTGGGCTACAGAGCAGCGTGGCAACTGCCGTCGTGGGAAAGCTGAACAGGAAGCTGGACAGGAAAGGAAATGATTAACACAATGAACAGAAGATTTACTTAACTTGTATTGCTCTATGCTCCAGATCGGGGTAAAAGGAATTAAGTGTACGAAGACATATTACAAATAATGCAGCAAGAAACAGAGTCCAGCTATTTCAGTGTCAACAGGGATAAAACACGAACGAAGGTGTTGTAGCGCAGAGGCTCCACGCACAAGTGGGTTTACAGGCTACAGCATCAGAGGGCGTTCGTAATCCAGAGCCGTTACAGGCGTGGCTCACCAGGTGTGCTCCACTGGGTCCGCCAGATCCCTCATGACTGCTGCCGGCGTGTAACGGAAACGTGCTACCATCCGTGGAACGCCAGTGGGGTTCTGTCGATACATGATACCACATATTTACTTTACACATGTCTTTGAACAACGATACTAACCTTGAGTCTATTCTGTTCTGTTCCAAAATAGCCCACATGCAGCCATGTTGCAAATAATTTTTTCCTTGTACGGCTAAGTATGGGACTGAGACCGGAGACAAAGGTAGCTAACTAGCCCAAACCTGTCCTTGGGTGAACCATTTACCACTACACGGAAATCTTTGTGCAAATACAGATTTAGTAATATTATCGAACAATGATCCTATTCTGGTTTACAAGAGTTTCAGCCTAGTATAATTTCATGAATCTTCCTCTGCTGTTTTTCATCAATTCCTTGACACCTGAAACTCCTTTGACTTGACATTAAGTCACAATCAAGGGTGGATAAAATTAAGAAAGCTAGCTAGTATAAGCCCAAACATTTAGGGGAGTGGAGAATTAGGGGAGCGGAGGATGCTACGGGCCATCAAGTTTCCTCAGGGCGTGTGGTCGAGAGCAATTTATATATTGCTGTTACTTCCCCCTTTTCTGTGTGCTCATCACAACTGGTTCATAGGAAGAATGATTCTTGGCAAGTCTCCGCGTGAGCTTGTATCTCTCTAAATTTACCTTCGTAGTCTTTTCACGAGATATACGTAAGTATATACGTAAGTGGAAGCAATTTATTGGTTGACTCTTCTAGGAACATACTCTCTCAGAACTTTAGCAGGAAACTCAGTTGCTGGTAAGTGCTATGGAACCAAACTGTTGAGGTCATCGGTTCCTGGGCTTACACTACTTAATCTAACTTAAAGTAAGTTACGCTACACCTATGGCCGAGGGAAGAGTCGAAGCTCCAACGGGGCAGCAGCGCGAACCGTGACAAGGTACCCTAGCCCGCGCGGCTGCCCCGCGCGGCGGGAAACCCAGGATGAAGCAGAATGTCTCTCTTCAGTGTCTGCCACTGGACCTCACTGAGTACCTCGGTGACGCTTTCGGGCTTCGTAAGTGTAGTTGTAACGAAACGCACTGCTCCTCTTTGGATCTTCTCTATTTTCTCTATCAACTCTATGGTATGTGTTCCAGACCGACGAACAATGTTCAAGTATTGTTCTAAAGAGAATTTTGTATGCTACAAATTTGTGGGTGGATTACACGTCTCGAGGACTCTTCCAATGAATCTCAGCGTGACAAATGCTTTACATGCGAATGGTTTTATGTGGTCACTCCACTTTAAATTACTCCAAACGCACATTGCTAGACAGCTTATGGATGTGACTGCTTCCAATGACTGCTCTGCAATCGCATGATCATACAGGAAGGTGTTTTTCCGCCCATTTATGTGAAATATGTTACATTCGTTTATGTCAACTGTCAGTGCCTGCACCAAGTGACTTCATCTACAGATCTTTCTGCATTTTGCCACAATTTTCTAGCGTTGCTGCTTTTCTGTACGCAACAACACCATCCGCAAAAAGTCTCATGGAACTTTCGGTATTATCCACTGGGTCATTTACGTATATAGTGAAAAGTAATGGTCCGGTGGCAGTGCGGAACTGTGTTTAACACCTCCAGGAAGCAAGAGCACGGTGTCATCATGGGCTCCGGTATCTACTGTTTACTGGGTTTTGTGGACGAGTAGGGCGGGCTGGGTTTCACACCATCGTTGTTTCCGGAACTCATGTTGGTTTCTACAGAGGAGATCTTCGGTTTCCATAAATGTCACAGTACGCGAGTATAAGACACATTCCAAAATTCTGCAACAGACCCACGTCAGAATTCAGGGCCTATAGTTTTGCACGTCTTTTCGATCCTTGAAAACGGGCGTGACGTGAGCTATTTTCCTATCATTAGGAACGTTTCGCTTTTCCAGTGACCTACGGTACACCAGTCCTAAAAGAGGATCATGTTCTTTCGCATATTTTTTGTAGAATGGTATTGGTATTGCGTCAGGTCCAATGGCGTTTCCTCCATTGAGCGATTTCATTTACTGTTCTATCCTGTGGCCACTTAGCTCGATATCCGTTGTTTCTACGTTCATACGACGATTTAAATGAGCAAGTACAGTGCGATTTTGGAAAAAAAGGCGTTTAGTATTGCGGCCTCTCTTTTTCATCATGCCGTCGAGGTCATGGAGCGTCTGGACCAGTGGCTTCGATCCATTTATTGATTTCGTATAAGGTCAAGACTTCGGAGGCTCGAGTCCTCCCTCGGGCATGGGTGTGTGTGTGTGTGTTGTCCTTAGCGTAAGTAAGTTAGTTTAAGTTAGATTAAGTAGTGTGTAGGCTTAGCTACTGATGACCCCAGCAGTTTGGTTCCATAAGACCTTACCACAAATTTCCAAAATATTTTTCAATCAATATACATTCCTTATCGTGTCACGTGTCAGCAGTAGCGCCAGTTGGCATTCGATATCGCGGTAGGCAGTGATCACAGTGTTGTGGATCATATGTATGTGGAGTTTATCACGTAGATCTACAATCGGATCACACCCACACTATTCAGGATGTGCTTCACAAGTGGCTGTACTATTATAGCTGTTAATTATATTGTACGGGAACTCTTATTGTACACTGCAAATTTTTGTGGCAACGAGAACAAGACTGACCATGTTAGTAAAATTACAGAGCAGGTGCTGTCTCTGGACAGAGCTGAATTGGAAGGACCAAAGATATTCTGACGTGCCATAAACATTACGATTATTAAAGATGGAGTGTTAGGTTATACGAATAAGCGTGAGGGGCGTACCTTTCGCAAGAACCATATCGGTCGGTAGCCGTTCGACTTTGGTTTAGAGTGATCTTGAAACCTAAAGCAGGACAGCAAACCGGAGAGTTTAATTCTGCCCTTGGGAAATAAGTGCAGTCTTTAGAGCTGTGCCAGTTGTTATAATTTAATGGTTAAAGTGGTACTGTCGAGCCATGAAATGTTCACGTTATTGCAACAGAATCTGTTTATACCTTGAGGGGGGACATTCATGAAAAACACGCATCATTTAAAAGATGCACCAAACCCACTATTTAGAAGATACGGCAATGAAATTTTGTACTCTGGTTTACATGAAATTAACACATTTACTGTTAAGTGTACTGGATTACATATATTAATTTTTTATGAAAATTGAAATTTTTATTTTCAAAAAATAATATATGTATCTTTTTCTCAGAAACTATTCAATAGATTTCTACAAAATTTTCTTTTGTTAATTTCTTTGGATATAGCACGCTTCTTGCATGAGGTTTTTTGAATGTATGGAATACGAGAATTAAAAAAAAAGGTTAATTCTAATTTTGCAAGCACTCATAAAATTCATGCAAAATTCCAAGCACTGTGTCCCATAACTCATCTTACACCCAGAAGTTCAAAATTTACTCTTGTGATAACAATTATTGGTTCTGTAGAAATAAGTGTACAGGATTTCATATTTATAGGCTTCATTGATTCTGACAAAAAGGCACATAAATATAAAAACAACATAATTTTTAGGAAATGTAATTTAATGTTAAACCTAACGTTTTTTTTTTTTGTTATGTCAACTCTTCAGAAGACTGAGAATTGTACTCAGAGTTTTCTTTCCCTTCAATCCTTATCTTCTAGTTTCTTGTTTTCTGCCTTATTTCCTTTACCTGGTCTTCAACTGACTTTTCAGCGTCAGAGAGGCGCTGTGAATCTACTTTTCTCGAGATGTCTTGAGTGAAATTTTCTATTTTGAAGCCCATTCTCTCCGTTACTTTCATATTCCATACGTTACCATCATTAAATTCAAGAACTACATCATAAGTTGCATTTCTGACAATTCTAGCAGATGAAAATATGGTTTTAGGGCAATGCTTCAGATCAGTGAATTTGAGACTTATTTGGATTCTAGGTTTTGTCATGAACACACTTTCTTAGAAGTTCAGGATCGGCCAGAAACCAGTAAGTGGGTTTGACAATATCCAGGAGAAAATTTGGAAGCCTCTCCTTGTGGATATAAAGGTTCCTATTCCTCTGAGCCTGTAGATACTTACACCAAATAATGTGTCACAGATGATGAATGGGACGTTGATCTGTTGACGCCATGTGGAAGTATGTAGCCCACATTGCAGTTTTCACGTCATTTACAATGGATAGGTTCTACCTGATAGCCTTGCTATGATAAACTTGGAAGAGTGTATCATCGTCTTTGTGAATGTCGTCTCCACCAGTGTCCAACAAATGACTTACAAAAGCAAAGACTGTATATAACAGTCTTGTCCAGTTTAAGATCTGTAAAACCAAAGAATATATGGCACAGCTTCTAGATGCACGCCGTGCAAGTAGTTTGCTAGAAAATAATCCATTGAATCGTTATTGCAATGTTGCTTCAAAAAGTGGTCGTGACAGGTAAGTAGCGCTACTCATTATTTTTCAGCCACTGTGGGTGCTGATTACTTCATTGAAACTTTAGGAACTTATAGTTCGTGAATTCTATTAATACATAAACAATAAACTGAAAACGGACATTTTCTGCGAATTTTAAAACGCATCCCCCCCCCTCCCCCGCCCCACCCCTTAAGAACGCGTTGCTTTAGTTGTTCGAACATTGTATTTTCGTGTTATGAGTTGAGTTGAGCGAGGAACGATCGCAATTTAATTCTCAGATATTCCGGCGGTTTGTGGTTCCCCAAAAGGCTCTGTCGTTCCGTCTGACATCTCGTGGCGTTCTAGTGTCCTCGACAGAACACTGGGCGTCGCTTCGTTTTTGTGCAAAAGTAGGAAGTCCGCCTCTCTCTGTATGTAGCTCCAGGCCGGGGTCCCTCCGGTCACCTCTGCGAACCAGATTAAAAAAAAGTTGCTTCCTTGCAGCGTCGAGGACCGTTCTTTTTCTGTTATTGCCGCAGCTGTTGGCAAAACTATGAGTGGGGGCAACGGGAGGAAATAAAAACGCCCCCAGCGCTGCTAAATGAGACAACTTTTTCTCCCCACTCTGTCACCGCAATTACACCAGTGGTCGCCACACTGTTCGAGGGTGAGAGGCAGAGACTCAGATAAAAAAAAGGAGAAATAAAGAGGAGAGAATTCCCGACTCCAGAGGTCAGATCGGGCCGCCCGAAAAGAGGCGACTTTCTGGTCAAGGGGAGGACTCGTTGTGCAAATTTTTAACGACAAGAGCTCTCGCGTACAGCCCTTGTGTTCTCAAACGGTGGGTTGGTATACAAACTTATTCTTGTCTAGTTTCATCTAAACTCTCTAGTAAAATAGATTATTGTCTAACTTTTCTACGTGATCCTCTGGGTTAACTACATCTTCCTAGATGATTTTATACAGTGTTCGTCAATTTTTGGTCAGTTTGTAACAAATACCTTAAGAATTATGCCTTTAATGGTAACAGTCCCTGAAAGCGGACAAGTTCCTGCAGTGAAGCTGCTACAGAACGGCTATAGTCGAAACTGAATCATCTGACTTCATTCTGCTGGGAGATGAGGGTAATGTCACTGGAAATAAGATATTTGCTACGTATTTTTGTTATGTTCTTCAGTCTCAAGATTACTTTGATGCAACTCTGTACGCTAGCCTAAGCTGTGCAATACTCTTTGTCTTTGTGTAACTACTGCCGCCTTCACCCACTCAAACCTGTTTGCTGTAGTCAAGACTTGACCTCCCTCTACGTTTATTACCTACCACTCTTACCTCCATTACTAAATGCCTCAAAATACACCCCGTCTCCCATCTCTTCTTTTAAGGTGTGACACGCAGAGAGATTCAAGTGGCCCTACCGATTCCTTTAATGAAACCCGCACTATGTCTGTATTAGGAACGGTACACAGCCACATAATAGATGTAAGTTCCCTCTCAGAGCTTTGGACGACTGTTAGCAAACGGAATCATACCGTAAAAAATGCAAGTGAAGGTTCGCCAAGTTACATGTATTTTTGGACCAAGATACACCTTACTTGTCCCATACTTATCCAAGTGTCTCCAATATTTCTTTGCGTAATTAGTGTAGCACCAGGTTTCTAAAAGTTTATTTCGTTTATAGTACTTAATCTCAGGGAGTTGCTAGTCTCCTAGCGAGGACGACGGTTCAATCCCACGTCCGGCCATCCTGATTTAGGTTTCCCGTGATTTCCCTAAATGCCGGGGTGGCTCCTCTGAAAGGGCACGGCCGACTTCCTTCCCCATCCTTCGCTAATCCGATGAGACCGATGACCACGCTGTCTGGTCTCCTTCCCCAAACAACCAAACCAATCTCCTACCGAGCGCCTCCTCAAGTGGCGTATAGGGCGATGCTCACCAGATATGGTGGGTACCGGGGAAATAAAATTTCCCAGATGGACCAAAACTAGTAACAAGGGCACAGCGGTTCCACGTGTCGGTGGCGATACCCTGGCAGTGTCTGATCCACATGTTAGAGGCGGCTGATAAAATATACCTCAGGGCTAACAACCTTTTGAAAGTTACCTTCGTCACACTTTACAGTGACCCCATACACTCTCGTTGGACTCAGCATCAAGAGAAATATCAACATAAATAATACCCCAGGTGGTAACCAATCCATTCCCCCCCCCCCCCCCTCCCCAGTCATGATGGGGCAAGTAGGTCATCGGATTCCGGGGAGCCTGCACCTTCAAGTACCCCACCATTACTGACCCCACAAAAACAAGAAGAGAAAAAGAAAAGAAATATTGCATACCTAGCTACAGTGAACATGAACTCTCTGTTAGAGGCTGGTAAACTCAAACACACCCTTGATGTGTTGGAGAAGTATAACATCAAGATAGTGGCAATACAAAAGACTCAGTTCCCAGATGAGGATGCAATAGAATCCCAAGGAGACTATAAAGGAAAACCAGGTCAAAGAATGATGAAGAAGGATCCACACCTGGGTACTGGCATTGCTGTACATCATAGAATGGTCGACCATGTTTTAGAATTCACATCTTCCAATGACAGAACCTCCTCGTTACCCTCGAGGTCCCACAATAGAGCATACGCAATAGTTAACTTTCATGCACCATACCATCATACTCATGGGTGACTACAACGCACAATTTGGCAAAGAAGAGAAGAACTGCACGATAGTTGGTGGTTACCCAGCCCACAAGAGGACCAAGAGAAATGGCGAGTGCCTCATACACCTTTGTGACAACCTGGTCCTAAAATCAACTGCGTTCAAGCCACTACCAAGGAAGGTCATGACCTGGAGGAATCCAAATCACATGCTGGATGAATTTCAGATAGATCATGAGGCTATTGACAGGAGATGCCACAAAGAAATACAAAACGTCAAGGTATTGAGGGGGGCAAACCTCGACTTTGATCATTATGTATCCCTAATTAAGACCAACCTACAACCTTTTAGAAGAGCTCACAATACCCCAAAGGTTTCAAGAATACCAAGGTTTAACATCAACCGGCTGAGCGATAAGGATTGCGACTTCCAGACCACCCTTGAGAAGAACATATAGAACCAAGGGTTGCCTACTATTCACAAGGCTCTACTGGATTCCGCTCATGAAACTATACCTGCTTCATCGAGCAAAGGCAAGCACCCATGGTGGACCATAGAATATGATCAAGCTGTAGAAGAAAGGCGTAGGATCAAGTGGAATCAGCGCAAAGATGAGCCCAACCATCAAGCTTTCATGGCCCAAAGAAAAACAACGACGAGCATCATCCTCAAAACCAAGAGGAACTACAACAGGTCTCATTTACTACAGGCAGAAGAAGACCTCAAGAAAAACAACTCACGAGATATCTACAAGCGATTCAAGAAACAGACTATTTCGTACATGGCCCCAACCCTACATCTCAGATTGCCACATGGAAAACTCCAAACGAATAACAGGGACTCCACAAAAACATTTGCAGAATACTTACAGAAACTCCTCAGTGCAGAACAATCGAAAGAGAGACTTGCTTTTGCCGAGCCCGCTGTCAGGATCCAGGACTCTATACCACCCAAAAGGGAAGAAATACAGGATATCATCAAAGACCTTAAGAACAACAAGACCCCAGTTGAAGATGGTATAGGTGCAGAAATGTGGAAGCACATAGATGATCAGTCCCTGCAGAGTGTTACCCAGATCATTTAGGACATTTGGAGAACAGAAGTCTTGCCACAGGGATGGATCTCAGCTGTGATCCATCCACTGCACAGGAAAGGAAGGGAGACAGACCTCAAAAACTACAGAGGCATCTCCTTGTTGCTTATAACATACAAGATCTTCTCTAAGGGCGTACAAAATAGTCACCAAACAGCTAGACTCCCAGCTAGGTGAATACTAGGCTGGTTTCCGTGCAAGTAGGCCTTTCACAGAACAGATCAAAACCTCAAGACTATCCTGTCATATAGGACCCGAGGGGGCACCTCTGGGTAGCCATCATGGTAGACTTCTAAAAGACATATGACTGAATAGATCGATAGACCCTCTTCTCTACGCTGTGGGAAATAGATCTAGATGGGAAGACTACCAGACAGGTCCAAGCTACTCTGAAGAACACCACCTCCAAAGTCAAGTTCAGGGGTGAACTCTCTGCTAACTTTTCCGTCCAGACAGGAGTCAGGCAGGGGGATGACCTCTCTATCATCCTCTTCAACTGTGTTCTGGAGAAAATCGTCAGAGAAAGGGCTTCCACATTGTCGCCAGAAGCAGTACTGAAGCTTGGGTACAAGAAAAACAACCTCAATGTACCCTGTCTAGCCTTTGCTGATGATGTCACCCGATTGGCCAACAGCATGGAGGAGGCTACTCACCAACTACAGAGCCTCTATAGTATTGTGGCAAAAACTGGCTTGAGGGTCAACATACAGAAGACTGAGTTCATCACCAATATCAAGCAGGTTTTCTTCTACAGTCCCACTAGGAAAAAATACCATCTGTAAAGTTCCTGCAGTCGGGTATTTGGGAGAATGAAGAGAATGAATCTCAGCAAGCGAGAGTGAAACCTTGACCATAGACGCCAGGGGCACCAAGTTAGAGAGGGCCTATCATTCCTGTAAGAACATCTATACCTCCAGGTACCTATACAAGAATATAAAGCTGAAGCACTATAACTCTGTAGTAAAACCCTCTGCACCCTAAGCCTCTGAGTGCGTCTTGATGAATCGAAAGCCGGCCGTTGTGGCCGAGCTGTTCTAGGCGCTTCAGTCCGGAACTGCGCTGCTGATATGGTCGCAGGTTCGAATAATGCCTCGGGCGTGGATATGTGTGATGTCCTTAGGTAAGTTAGGTTTAAGTAGTTCTAAGTATAGGGGACTGATGACCTCAGATGTTAAGTCCCATAGTGCTCAGAGCCATTTGAACCATTTTTGATGAATCGAAAGGGCCCACTCGGGTAACTAGAACTTAAAAAGAGAGAGATTCTGAGGAGAGTACTGGGACCCATAAGAGAGGAAGACGGTACCTTCAGAATCAGACACAATAACGAGCTCTACGAACGTCAGGAAGATATAGTCACGCGTATGAGGAAAAGGCGAATGGCCTTCTATGGGCGCATGACCCACCTGAATCACTCCAGGCTCACCAACAGGATTCTCACAGTGACAAGTAGCGAAAAGGCGTCCAAAGCCGAGTGGATCACCTCTGTTAAATCAGAGGAACTGCAGATCCCATTAAAGACAACCGAGAACTGAACTCAATACCGACAGGTCATTCTGCAGGGAGTCTTCCCACTGTATCTCACAAGCAAGAACTGTACAGACACCACCAGACCTGAGTGGACGGATGAGAGGAAGCAAGCTCACAGCCAGAAGATGAAGGCATACTGGGGCAAAAAAATGGTTCAAATGGCTCTGTTCACTATGGGACTTAACATCTGAGGTCATCAGCCCCCTAGACTTAGAACTACTTAAACCTAACTAACCTAAGGACATCACACACACCCATGCCCGAGGCAGGATTCGAACCTACGACCGTAGCAGCAGCGCGGTTCCGGACTGAAGCGCCTAGAACCTCTCGGTTACAACGGCCGGCGCCAAGAAAAATCAGAAGACCTAGCTGAGAGTTAAGACGAGCCCTGTGGTCCCTAGTAGGCCGAAACGTAAACAAAAACAACTGAATCGTTCGTAAATGGCGCAGAAACGTTGCCTTATAAGTGAGTTTCACCCCGGAAACAACGAAATTGACAGGATTTTTCACGATAAATGATAACAGTCAAACAGTTGAAGGATAAAGATCTATTAAAATTCTTGACCACGGTTTCGGTATATCTAAATATACCTTCATCAGAAGTATAATACACTAAAATCACATCCTGCAGTGGAGATACATAAAACAATTGTTCCAAAGGCGTCGTCGTAGTTAAAAACATCATCTCCATTTATACAACATGATGATGTTTTAACTACGACCACGCCTTTTGCACAATTGTTTTATGTATCTCCACTGCAGGATGTGATTTTAGTGTATTATACTTCTGATGAAGGTATATTTAGATATACCGAAACCGTGGTCAAGAATTTTAATAAATTTTTATCCTGCAACTGTTTGGCTGTTATCATTTACCGTGAAGAATTTCAACAGTTGCTGTTTCAGCCATGTTTAAAATCTTGAAATTGACAGGAGATATCAAATTGGGAAGCATGAAAGTAGCAACTTTCCGATATAAAAACTCAGATCTATTTACGAAAAATTACGCACTATAAACGGAACAAACTTACAGGGACATCCAAATCCTGTATGAGTACACCACTAATTACACAAAAGAATTTGGGGACACTTGGATAAGTATGGGAGAAGTAAGGCCCAAAAAGACCATGTAACTCATGGCCAATCATCATTTGTATTTTTTGCAATATCATTCCGTTTCCTAACAGTCGCCGAAAGCTCTAAGGGGGAACTTACGTCGATCACGTGGCTGTCTTGTGTCTGGATGCCCTTCCTGGTAAAGACAAACTGCAGGTTGCATAAAACCAATCGGTAGAGGCGGCTGAATCACCCTGCATATACCATTTTCTCCAGAATTCGGCTCAGTACCTCCTCATTAATAACTGGATACAGCCATCTAATGACCAGAATTCTTCTGTAGGACTACATTTAAAAACATTTTACTCTCTTCTTGTCTAAACAACTTAACATCCACGTTTCGGTACTAATTTAATTTATGTTAGTTGTTAGTATATTTCTCTTTTCACAAACGCTTTTCTTGCTATTTACAGTCTGCATTTTATTTATTTTTTTCCTACTTCGCCCATCGTCAATTACCTTGTTGCCCAAATAGGAGTACTCTTCTACTATTTTTAGTTCCTCATTTTCTAATCCAGCTCCCTCAGCAACATTTGATTTAATTAGGCTAAAAACCATCAATCTTTTCTTTACTTTTATTGGTGTTCATCTATCAATTCTGTTCAGTTGACCCTTCAAGACATCAGCAGAATTATATGTCATCGGCAACTCTTAAAGTTTTTATTACCTCTCTTAGAACTGTGATTTCTTTTCCAAATTTCTCTTTGGTTGCCATTGCTGTTTGTTTAATGAGCAGATTGAATAACAACTGCCTTCCTTTAGTGTTCTTCGACTCGTAAATACAGTTTGGCTTTCGTACAATTTATAGATAATGTTCCCTGTGTTTTATCGCTGGTATCTCTAGTTCACATTGCCAAAAACTTTCTCTAAATCCATAAATGATATATTTTCTAAACTGAAGTTGAAGGGCTGTAATGAAAAGGAAAGGGAAGGGAAGGGAAGGAACTACTGACGTCAGCTGCATCGGGAATTAATGTGGGATCAGCGGTGATGAGTGAAAATATATGCCAGCCCACGATTCGAACTCGGGGTCTCACGTGGACTAGGCACCTACGTTAACCATTGCGCCACCCAGCCGCAGTGTATAGCGGGAATCCGCGGACTGTCTCGCCACACCTTCCAGCCAACCCACATTCCCACCTAGCTCCACCTATCTGCAGTCCCCATCTACGTCCTCCAAGCTCACTACTTTGAGATTCCCACAGAAGGTCGAAAGTATTTGTGCATCCACACTGAAGGTGGTGGATTCATTGCCCGCCGAGACACATTCATATACATAAATAATATACATCTACTTTTACCTTTCATTAGTCTATCTTCTGATATAAGTAGTAGTAATTCCTCACAGTATCCTACATTTCTCTGGAAATGAAAATGATGTGTCTCCAGGTCGCCTTTTACCAGTCGGTCCATTCTTCTGTAGGCAGCTCGTGTTAATATTTTGAAAGCATGCCCTATTAAACTGCTAGTTGGATAATATTCCCACCTGTCAAGACCTCTCGTTTACGGAATTCGTTTATTGCGTTCTTTTTGTGTAATATATATTTTTAAAACAATAAAAAACCTGAGATGTCCGGATCTGACGGAAATCGGTAGACGTGACGTACATGTATAAACAAATAAATGATACAATTTCAGAAAAATGGGATAATTTATTCAAGAGAAAGGGCTCCACAAATTGATCAGATCAATAACGCATTGGTCCACCTCTGACGCTTATGTAAGCAGGTATTCGGCTTGGTATTGACTAATAGAGTTGTTGGATGTCCTCTTGAGCGATATAATGCCAAATTGTCTGCAATCGGGCCCTTTGGACGCTGCTCATAATGTTCCAAACGTTCTTACTTGGGGAGAGATCCGGCGACCTAACTGACCAAGGCAGAGTTTGACTAGCGCGAATGTAAGCAGTAGACACTCTCCCCGTGTGCCGGTGGACATTAACTTGTTGAAACGTAAGCCCAGGACGGCTTGCCATGAAGGGCAAGAAAACGGTGGGCAGAATATTGTCGACGTACCGCTGTGCTGTAAGGGTACATCGGATGACAACCAAAGGACCCCTGCTATGAAATGAAACGGCACGCTAGATCGCCACACTTGGTTGTTCGGCCGTATAGCGTGTGTTGGTCGGGTTGGTATCCCATCGCTGTCTGGAGCGTCTCCAGACACGTCTTCGCTGGTCATCAGCGTCTGTATTCTCGTTGACTGGAGCAGAATTGTCTTTAGTGATGAGTCCCGTTTCGAACTAAGCTCCGATGACCTGCGACGACTTATCTGCAGAGGCCCTGGATAGTGGTATTACACCAGCCTGACTGTCACCCACCATTCGTGGTAAGTTCCTATGGGACCAAACTGGTGAGGTCACTGCTCGCTAGCCTTACACACTACTTAATCTAACTTAAACGAACTTACGCTAAGGACAAAATGGTTCAAATGGCTCTGAGCACCATGCGACTTAACTTCCGAGGTCATCAGTCGCCTAGAACTTGGAACTACTTAAACCTAACTAACCTAAGGACATCACACACATCCATGCCCGAGGCAGGATTCGAATCTGCGACCGTAGGGGTCGCCCTGTTCCAGACAGTAGCGCCTAGAACCGCACGGCCACTCCGTCCGGCATACGCTAAGGACAACATACACCCATACCCGAGGGAGGACTCGCACCTCTTACGTGGAAGAGCTGCGCGAACCCTGGCAAGGCCCCCCTCAGTCATCGCGGCTACCCCGCGTGGCGATGGTCTGTGGTACCATTCTTTTCCTAGCAGGACCCCATTGGTCGTCATCCTTCATAGCGAGCTATCATAGACTTATATTTCAACAAGATAATGCCTGATTGCCTTATGCTTGCCAAAGCCACCTTGGCCCACGAGGTCACTGGATGTCTCCTCAACTGATAAGGTTTAGAGCATTATGGGCAGAAACCTTGAATCAGATCGGGATTTTGACGATCTAACGCGCCAATTGAACGGAATTTGCACGATATGTCTCAGAAGGACATTGTGACGACTCCGGTTCTACCCTGTCACTAAGTATCGCCAAAATACCCGAAAAATACCGTGTTAACTAATGCAGTCCAAATCAAGCCGTATCTAAATAGACGTTTCTCCAAATTTTACTTCCCAACACAATATCTGACCGTGCATTTATCCCAGTTTAGCATAGAATAACCATATTAAATAAAATTTAAGGACACTGACAAAAAAATTTGTTTCTAACATCAATAAACAAAAGAATACCAAAGTTGAGTGATGAATCCACAATTTTACACGACTCTCATTCAAAGTAATCACAACCCGTGTGGTTTGACAGCTACCCACCTTTGAATTACCCACTATATAATGTTAGCACCAATAGCAAGCGAGCTTCACTGTCATTGGTCGACGTTTAAGGAATTAATGGCGGACGCCCTTGTCCAAGTAGCAAAGCATTACAATACTTCTGGTAAATGCTACGGCACGCGAATTTAGACACATACCCTCCAAAAGTTATAAAAAATACACATGCAGCGGCAGCGGATTTAAAATGTAAAAAAATAAAATAAAAATGGAAATAATTAAAAGGGAAATGGCTACTGCTAATGAAAGTCAACAATGTCTACACAGAACACACCACTTCGTGGGGAACACTTTTATTCTAAAGAAGACAAATGTTACGTGTATGTCAGCCAAAAGGAAATTAAAATTGTCTGCAATAATTTTGAGTCTTTGAGAGGAGAGCGCTGCTTTTAAATCTTATCTTGTGTGTTGTGACGATGGTCGCGATATCGACGGCAGCTGGCTGGTCCTGGTGAAACGCTGAGATCTGCTCCCACGGTCGTGTGATTGCAGCTGATGATTTTTCCTCATAATCGGGCGGGCGGTGGTATTCATTAAGCTGCAAATCTGATTACAGTGGCGTTTTGCAGGCCACAGGTTGGTCGATGTAATTGTTGTTACAGATGTCCGTATGTGCACAGTATTAATGTTTCTGGCACACACAATTTAAGTTTACTTATGCCGCACACAGTTTAATAAAACTTGCCGACGGCGAGTTCTATAGAAAGTCAATTCGTATTATGACTGCCGCGATCGCGAAAAACCGTCCTGGGCGGGAATGTACTCACACACAATAGACAGTTCGCATAAGTTCATAACGACTGTTACTGATTATAGGCGTCCGACAGTTCATCGAAACGCGAATAAATATGTAAGTTCACAGTACTTGAGTGTACGAAAACACAGTCAAAATACAAGTGCAGTTCAATTCACAGACACAGAGCTACAATACCGCCCATTCTCGGTTGCATTGTCATAGTTACTTCGTCTCACGGCACAGTCTCAGTATTTACTTCGCCCAGTTTCTACACTCACTGTTATCATATCACGTACCGGTATAAAACGGTCATTCAAAACGTACATCGCTTGCCACTAAACTCAATCTTCACCAGTTCGTAAAAGTCACAACTCCCACAGTAAAACATGTGTCCGCCTCTCTAGCTACCCAACAACACAATCCCCCTTTGTTGGATCGACTATCGATATTGCTGTCTCTCTTTCTCAATACTCTCGGCCACAGTTTATACAACATCAAAGTAAATTACATATATCTTCACACAACTATTTTCTACCAAACTTATTACAGTAAACGATAAACACAAAAAAATTAAAGCTTTCCACAATCAATAAACTCTAAATATATTTATCTACTTACAAAAAAGAAATAATTTCCAGTTACATATTACATCTAGAAAACAACTTTTATCTCTGTATTACAGGACAAAAGAATAAAAATGCGCTACTACATCAAAGATATATGAACAGACGGAAGAAAACAAGATAAATATATATATCTATCGCAAAATAACGATGTCTTTACAACATCCAACAACGTTATCAATCAACGCCAAGCCGAATAAGTGCTTGCAGAAGCGGCCCAACGCGTTATTGATTTGCTTAGATTGTGAGGCTCTTTCTCTTCAATAGATCATGAAATTTTCGAACAATGATTAGTTTGTGTCTAAACGTACGTCACATCTACCAATTTCCGACCCATTCGGATAATTCCAACACACCATATTATTCCCCACTCATTTGGCAACAAAACCCTATTTTTCAACACAATCTCCGTCCAATGCGACGGTATTACGCCACCTTGCTGCGAGGGCCTGTATACTCGTAAGGTACCACTCTAGTGTTAGACGCCGGGGCCAACGTCTTGCTGCTTCGATACCCTACTACTCATACACATAATGCTTCCCACGGAGCGCATCCATCATTGGACCAAACAGATGGAAGTCGGCAGGTGCTTCACTGGACCACCAGACCAGAATAACGGGTGAAACGTAAAAACCAACATTTCCGAAAGATCCAGCCACCACTGAGAGGGTTGAGCTGGATTTGGAATACCTCTCCTTCGCCAAGATAACGCAATTTCCAAGGTTACAGGCAGCTAAGTGACGTAGAAAACGTCAATTGAAAATCCAGCAAGCTTGGTGGCAGAAAGGTGGCAGCCCCGGCATCAGGGCTTTTATTAAAGAATTAGAGAAAAGATAATCTATTATAGTATTACTAACAGAAAAGGTAAAGTAGCTCAGACGAACGGAATATATAGAAGACTATACCTAGGTTTATAGTGGAGGCAGCAAATAATAAATATAAGTTAGTGGAGTTGCAGGAATTATTAATAAGAAGTGGTCTCTTAAGATGGAATCTTACACTTTTGTAAAAGATAGAATACTGTTAGATTTAAAATACCTAGAAGTCACTTGACCATAGTTGCAGTATATGCCCTTGAAGAAGGCAGAAAGGAAGGTAGTGCAAGATTCTATGAACTACGTAAAGAAATGAGTAAGTTTGTGAAAGATTACCATAGATTATGTATATTTCACAGTTAAGGAGATAATAGAAAAGAGAAGGGAATATAACCCTGTAACTCATCGACCTCTTTATTGATTACGAAGAAGCACTCGAAACGAGTAAGCCGGGGAAAATTATGAGGAATAATGACTTAAAGATACAAGGTACATATTAATGGCGGAAAAATCGAATTTTTTTATGACTTTCTTAAATTCAATAGTCTTTCCTCATTACATTTATATATATATATATATATATATATATATATATATATATATATATATATATATATATGGTTTCAAATGAAGAATGACCTATATATACCAAATTTTAAAATTACGGTCATGTATACCACCACGACCCCTTTATTCCTGTTACAGAAACCAGTATTATTTCGAAAAGAACTGTGAACTTTCTGTTTCTAGCGATTACACGTATGACACATTGTATATGTTCGTAACAGCGGAGGTTTCTAGTGTCTGTAAATGATTAGCTTTGCTAGTATTTACTTTTCTTTCGCTGAAGCAGTTTGTTCACTTGTTACTGAATGTTTGTTGCCCAAGTGCTACATATATTTGTGGAAGTACATACCCTTTAGTGTGCAATAAATACGAACTATGCCAAGCATCAAGAAATTCAATAAAAGGAAACTGGGTGGAAACCAGTTCACAAACAAAGCAAGCCACACTGTTGAAAGTAACATATGTATCATTTTTTCAGGTAAGAGGCTCCCACATGGCACGCCTCCTGGTGATCAAATTTTTGTGTTAATAATGACGCTGTCTGTAGTGAATTTGTTGTTGTTGATGTGGGCATCTTATCTTCTTTGATAAAGGAAGTGGCAAAATGTAAACAATATGTTCGTGTAGCTGTCTGGAAATAACTGAACAACAAAGTAGCAGGAAGGGTTTAACGTCAAAATTAGTTGTTCTGTGTAGATCCTGCAATAAATTTACATCGAAAATGGCTTAGAACATTGTGCATAATTAATATGATGTGAATTTGAAGTTATTGTATGCAATGTGTGCAATAGGAAAAGGAAAAAAGGCTGCTCAAACGTTTTGTGGTTTGATGGACCTTCCTCCTCCTCCTCCTCCTCCTCCTTCTCCTCCTCCCAGTAGGTTCAGCAGGTACATAAAAATACTTTTAGGTGCCTTGACGGTTGTGTCCAAAGCATCTATGAAACGTGCAATAGAAGAAACTGTAAATATTAGTGGAATCAGGGATATTGCTGTTGCACTCGATGGGACGTGGCAACGTCGAGGACATCGTTCCTTGAATGGTGTTGTAAGTGCTACTTCTCTGGAGAATGAAAGTTGTTGATGTTGAGTGCTTATCTAAGTACTGGCACACCTGCCGTAGCAACACTGAAGGACATATTGAACATCAGTGTTCTAAGAATTTTGATGGTTACTGTGAAGCAATGGAGTGTGATGGAGCTCTAAAAATATTTCAGAGGTCGGTGCCCATTTATAACGTTAGATATACGAACACCTAGGCGATGGGGACTATAAAGCTTTCAATAAAATTAATGAGTTCTATGTTCATGGTGATACCTTGGTAACAAAACTGGAGCGTTGTGGACATGTGCAAAAAAGGATTGATGCTAGATTGAGGATGCTATGAAGAGAAATGAAACGAAAGTTGATATCTGACAGAAAATCTCTGTCTGGCCGAGGCAGACTGACAGAAATTGAAATAGACCTTCTTCAGAGTTATTATGGACTGGCAATTAGACGAACTCCACCTCTGAATGATGTTACAGCAATGAGAAAAGCTGTATGGGCCACCTAACTTCATGAGTAGTCCACAGATGACCACCCTGTCCACTGACTTTGCCCTAAGGGAGCAGATTCTTGGTGTGGTTACCAAAAAGCAAGAGAAAGTGGTCAAATATACCATACTAAGCATTCTCTTCCTGCGCCTGTTATGAATGAAATAAAGCCAATTCTTAGAGACCTGAGTGATCCTGTTTTGTTTAGTAAATGTCTTCATGAGACCACTCAGAATACAAATGAAAGTTTCAACCACTGCATATGGGAAAGATTACCCAAGAATGTTTTTGTAGGACTTGATGCAGTGATATGTTTCAATGATGGAGTGGTAGGAAGGTTGGAAGTCCTGAGAAATTTAGCATAAAATGTGGCTCTAATACAGAAGATCAATTGCTTGTGTGTGACAGACAATGGGTGCATGAAGCTGAAATATTCGCTCTTCAAGTTACAAAAAGGAGCAAGAAGTATAAAAGGAATGCCAAGAGGAAGCTTGAAGATGAAGAAATGCTGCAGGATGGAGACTATGCTTCAGGAATGTTCTGAGGCACAGTTTAATTGGACTCATATCTTCATTCGCAATTTCCTGCAAGTTGTATTTTTCAGAATTCAGCTACAAATATTTCCTATAGTTTATAAAGCATTGCTCTAACTTTTTCTGTAATGTGCGATAGTCTGTACTTATGTAGTAGATGGTTCAAATGGCTCTGAGCACTATGGGACTCAACTGCTGTGGTCATAAGTCCCCTAGAACTTAGAACTACTTAAACCTAACTAACCTAAGGACAGCACACAACACCCAGCCATCACGAGGCAGAGAAAATCCCTGACCCCGCCGGGAATCGAACCCGGGAACCCGGGTGTGGGAAGCGAGAACGCTACCGCACGACCACGAGATGCGGGCTTATGTAGTAGACCTAAGCTATACTGCAGAATCAACTAAATTATAGAAAAAATAACATTTTATTAGAAAAAATTGTAAAAATTAAAATGCAAGATGTGATGTTTTTATCCTTGTAATATATAATTTAGGTGGAATTAAATAGGTCTAGTAACTCAGCCATCATGTCACGCATATCTGGTAAAAATTTGGTCTCCTTCAAATGTATAACATTGGATTAAATGGTACCTGAATTTGGGGAAGCATTTTGGAAAAAAAATTGCATCAATTTCCTTGTAATTTGTTTTAATAACCCTAAGTAGGTTAAAATATATTCAAAATATTTCTAATTTGTTTAGAAAGTGTGCTGCATTACCTGATATCAACAAAAAATGTGTATAACATATACATTATAAACAGTGACTGAAAGAAATAGGTGTTCATTTTTACATAATATTGAGCCAGAAAAGTACCCCATATCATTAAAGAGGATATCCGAATCACATAATTAAAGATGTGTATATGAAGACACAACAATCAGCGAACATGTCAGAAACGGAAGGTGTACTAAAAGGATACAAATGAACCAAGGTGTAAGACAGGGCTGCAGCTTGTGTCCTATTTTGTTTACAATTTAAATGGACAATCTGATTAGAGAATGAATGTACAAAATTAATGAAGGAATTTGTATTACGCCAAATATTACGCTAGGACGCTTCTGTTTGCTGATGATCGGATCATTATAAGGAAAACTGAAGACGATCTGCACAGAGCCATATATATGTTGCAGAAGTTATATGAGAACTATAATTTTAAAACTTCCATACATAAGACAAAAAAGACAAAAACAATGGCTTTCAACGTTAAATATACTGTTGGAATAAAATTGTAATACATGACAAATACTAGAACAAGTTACAGGTTACAATTACATGGGATCGTATTTCAGTTGTAAATATGAAAAGGATTTTATATACAAATTACCATTGTTCCACTAAACATGCGGTACAGTAAAAAGAAGCCTAAAAACTAAAACCAGAAAAATACACGAATGACCTTCTGGAGAGTAATGGCTATGCCTGCTTTTCTCTATGGATCTGAAACACATACAATAAATGCCAATAAAAACAAGACACAAGCCGCCTAAAGGATTTTCTCAAGAGCAGAAAAGAATGTACACTTTCAGATAAAATTGCAAATTGAAAAATAAGGGAGGAATTAGAAATAAACTCTTTTGAAGATAAAATTGTACTCTATACGAATGACTGCAGAATGCATATTGACAGAATGCTGGAGGTGAGCATACCATGACGAGCATTGTACTATAGGTTTATAGGGACAAGATGTGCAAGGTGACAAAGGAAACAGTGGTCAGATATATTTTGAAGCCAGAACAGACAACATTACCTAATCCATGGAGCACAGAAGAAGGTCTTCCATTATCTCCAGGTCTCTTCAGCGTTTATAACATACATTATTCTTGAATCAACTGACTGCAATGATTAAATTTTTCTGTGTGCAAAATTCTACCATATGGCAGAACTTTGCACACAGCATAATTTAATCCTTGCAGTTACTTTCTTTCCTTTCCCTCAGTCCATGTTCCTTGGTTATTTTTCCTTCCTTTTCTATCATCGAATTCTATTCGCCCGCCACAGTCAATGCTGCATCTAAAATTTTTATTAACATGTAAAACGTCTGACAGAGAGCAAAGTAAAATTTGGAAAGATGCTGAAATTAGTTTCTCCTTGACAGCAACTACCATTATGTAAACGAATTTCTGTTACTGTAGTGTGTAAAAGATGTTGGATAGAAATTGCTAACTCACATCTGTATATTCAGTTGAAAAAATCTTATAAATGTTCAGGATAAAGGCATATTTACAAATTAATTTGCAATATGAATGTATAATGGCTTATTTCACATCATTATGATTTACTGTGAAATGTTAGATAGAACATGAAAGTAACTAAGTAATGTCTTACCTGCATCTTATTTACTTGTCCGTTATTAGCACCAAGCTTGCATTACCTGTATTTGATTTACTCACCTGAAAAGAAATCATGTTCTTCCTGCCATTGCATATCAGTAATTCCAGCAATATTAATTTCAGTCTATTCATCAGTCTTCCCAAATTATGTAGTTTACCTACCCCATTTTGTGATCTAACATTTGATGTTGTGATCCATAAAGGTACTTTTTTTTTTTAAAAAAAAAAGAGAAAAAGAAAATTTTCTCCTGAGTAGTTTTCAGCTGGAGATCCGGATGGGGGATTATTTTACCCAGGAGGATGTCGTCATTGTTAAGACATTCGTTACAGCTATATGTTCTTGAGAAATATAATAGGTATTTCACATTGCTCTGAGCCATCTGCATTAACTACAGAGTGAAAAGTCTGTTTTGTTTAGTAAACAAAACAGAAATGCTGCTAAATTCACTTACTGCTGTTGATATCCTTATTTTTGGAAAGAAAAGTGACTCTTCACGAGCAGTACATGAACTTAACAAAATACGTACGTTATTTACTGTAACAGTATGAACAGGAGCTAAAGGCTGCCATTGACTCGAAGGCCGCAGTCAATGCCGAATTGCTTGCGACACTGAAACTTCGGGTAGTGCCTCTACGATTACTTAGCTGCTCTGTCAACAAATCCTACTCCACGTCGACGAAGATGAAAACCGAGTAGCCGCTGGTCAATGATCTCTCTCACTAGGAGTGTAGCAGACAGGAGAGGGTGAAGCTCGTGTTCCCATCACCTTGACTGGAACTTCTCCGCTAAGTGGGAAAATTCCTACAGAAAAATTACGCATGTCAGGAGACCTTAAGATGGCAGCCCCACTACCTGGCTACCCTATCGAGAGAAAGATGTCCTCTTCCGTGGCAAAAAGCAATGATTGAAAAACCGAAGAAAAAATCCGGACATGTATCTTAATTCCATCGGTTTCAGAGCAGGGAAACAGCTACTCATTGAAATGGAAGAAGAAGATGAAGAACAATATCAACCCATCAGAGTAAAACAATGGCTTTATAAGAATAAAATCTCAAGACTTAAGTTGTTAATAATAATTAAATATAATAGATCCTATTCTTTCCTAAATTAGGATATAATTCTGCGAAGAGCCCGACAAATGCTACACGTTTTGCACAGACAAACTTGTAATCAGCAAATATTTTAAGATGAACTTGAATCAGAAGGACTGTCAAGAATGGAAACAGTTAAAAGATGTAACAGTCGGCTTCCACGGCCGTTGTGACTATCAACAATAAACAAAATTATTATTTCGGCCACTGTTGCAAATGGCCTTCCTCAGTAACCAAGACGCACTGAGAAAGGTGCAACAAAACCAATATGAGCAATAAGTAAAATTTAAGTGTGAAGGAATAACTTCACTACCATCACAAAATAAATGTACATAGGTATCACAAAATATAGTCAAAATACAGTAGACGAACATTTAGTAAGTGACATAAGACAATCATTTAGATGAGCCGAGATTTGTGGTAACGACTTCAAATGAAAGAACTCTTATGCGATAAAAGGGGCATTTTTAATACTCTTTAACTTAGAGCGTGTAACTGTCCATTCAAACAAATGTTACATGAGTATGGACAACTGTAATCATTACACTAGTTGAACAAACAATGGATGACATACAGAATAATCATTTGGGTAAGCCTAGATGAGTGTCCATAATTAAAAACGAAATATTCCAATTTTTAAAGCAGAAAACTAAACCTTCCCGCAAACACCGGGAATCAGACTCGTCAGCTGTAATATTCGAGCTATAATAACTTTCTGATACGTTCAGAAAGCGACCAACGTCTCGATTGCCTCATCTTCTCAAATGTGAAATCTCAAGTATTACATATCATCCGCAACATCACTTACTATTGGTATAATGTATTACATTAGTACGGGAAACTTTATACCAGGATTTGTATATACCACAGAGAATCAAAAGGGCCTGCACGAGAAATCGTAGCTGCTGTCCGTATCGTTAAGTGTCTCATGTAGATAGAATGTATCACCACGTAGGACCGGTTCGCGAACACTTTTCCACTCAAGCGGCTTATGATTTTCCACCTTTTTCCTTCGTACTCTTTCACTTGCATCAGTTTTCGCTACTCACTGAACGGTGCTGGTTTAAGGTCTACTAAACTACAGAAGTAGCGACTCGGGATGCGAAGCTGAGAGGGACGCCCTAGTGCAATTTGTAAGCAGAGTATATCATCGTTAGTAGTGAAAACAACCCATTTGCACTCTCACATTTAGATTTATTTTTAAAGGTCTTACCAAGAGCATACGGAACGGCAACTAATATATGAGTGAGGGAGAGGAATGGAGCAGGACCGGATCGAAAAGATTTTTCTACACAGTGACATGTTCTATCTCGGATTTGAGGCAAGGATGTAGTCTTTCGCCCCTATTGTACAATCTATTCATCGAAGAAGCAATGATGGAAACAAAAGAAAGGTTCAAGAGGGCAACTGAAACTCAAGATGAAAGGATATCAACGACAAGCTTCGCTGATGACATTGCTGTCCTCAGTGAAAATGAAGAAGTATTACAGGATTTGCTGAATGGAACAGTCTATTGAGTACAGAGTATGGACTAAGAGTAAATCGAAGCAAGCAGTAAGCAATGAGAAGTAGCGGAAATGAGAACAGCGAGAAACGTAACATCGGGATTGATGGTTGCGAAGTAGATGGAGTTAAGAAATTCTGATATGTAGACAGCAAAATAACCAATGACGAACAGAGCAAGGAGGAAATCGAAAACAGATTAGGACAGGGAAAAAGAGCATTCCTAGTAGAGAGAAGTCTACTAGTATGATTCATTGACCTTAAATGGAGGAACAAATTTCTGAGAATGTGCGTCTGTAGCACAGCCTTGTATGGTAGTGAAAAATGGACTGTGGGAAAACCGGAACAGAGGAGAACCCAAACATTTGAGATGTGGTGCTACAGACGAATGTTGAAACTCAGGTGGACTGATAAAATAAGGAATTAGGAGGTTCTGCGCAGAAACTGAAAGGAAAGAAATGTATGGAAAACACTTACAAGAAAAAGGGACAGGATGATAGGACATCTGTCAAGACATTAGGGAATCGCTCCCACGGTACTAGAGGGGGCTGTAGAGGGCATAAACGGTAGAGAATGGCAGATATTGGAACATGTCCGCCAAATAATTGGGGACGTTGGTTGCAAGTGGTGCTCTGAGATGAAGAGGTTGGCACAGGAGAGGAGGACCGCCGTATCAGGCCGGTCAGAAGACGAGTTAAAAAAAAAAGAAAAAAGAAAGAATCACTGATTCTATCAGCGCTCAAAGCTTTTACCTTTCCTCTTGACTCAAATCTCGTAAAAGTCTTGCACATGGGCGCACGTCTCACCTTGGCGGTCCAAGCGGGCGCTACTAATTGTGATTTCTCCTGTGTGGAAATCTTAAAGCTGCAGTTCTCAGCTTGGCGCCCCAAGTGGTGTCGCTTGTGCCTGAAACCGTACCTGCCAGTACGAAACTGAAGTGTGAATGCTGCGAAGATTGTAAGTAGCGCTTGGAAGCTTTTCGACTGTAGGTCGGTACGAAGACAAAAGGCATGAAAAGATAAAACAATCGAGCCGTGGCGACTCGCTCGAAACCGACTTCAGCGTAAAGGTATATGTTGGTCGGCTTAAAGACACGGGCCCCTCCAAGACCGCACCAACGTGGTGACCAAACCAAAAGTTCTACTGTCATATCCGTCAACATGTTAGTTATCTAATAGGTCGATCACAGGATGCTGGGCTGTGATGTTATCCGTGTGTCTGGGTAAGACTAAGCATTAACACGGTCCATCAGGTAATAGATAGTGGACGAAACGCGAATGAGGGAAGCAATTTGAAGAGCAGAGGGAAAAAAATTGCCAAGGCTCGTGCCGTGGGGAAAAAAACCTCTGCGACAGTAGAATGGGTAGTAAGAGCAGTAGTGGCTTACTAGCTGCGATAGTTCATGCAAGGTTGGGTTTGTTAGTGTGGGTATCGTGCATCATTCCCGTGGCAGGCGATGGCGATGTATCCGAGTTTGGTGCAGCCACTGCATTCCTGGAACAAAAAAATGGTTCAAATGGCTCTGAGCACTATGGGACTCAACTGCTGAGGTCATTAGTCCCCTAGAACTTAGAACTAGCTAAACCTAACTAACCTAAGGACATCACAAACATCCATGCCCGAGGCAGGATTCGAACCTGCGACCGTAGCGGTCTTGCGATTCCAGACTGCAGCGCCTTTAACCGCACGGCCACTTCGGCCGGCTTCCGGGAACAATAAGGATCATTATATATTAGTGGGAGATCGGCCATAGATCATCTCACTGTGTGGGGGGGTGTGTGGAGCTTGTCTGAATGTAGTGTACGGTACGGCTTCTCTGCGTGGTGCCAGTTATTCGGCAAGTGTGTTCCAATTGGATATCCAGTAATGGTGGCTGATTAACAGGGGCTCACCTGTACCGTTGTGTTTGCGTGAACTTGGCCGTAGATATTAGGTCCTTACAGGTATGTCTTTTGGTCTTTTGTGTTTCCATCTCTGGTTGTGGTCGTAGTTCCCCAGATTCAGAATAAATGGGTTCTGCGAATGTCTGGAGTTTTTGTGTAGTCTTGTGGTGAGTTTGTGGATTACCTCCGTGAGAGTCTCAAGTCGGTATTCCCGGTGAAGGTCCGCGATGCGTGTGTATCGTGGAGTATTGCTTATGATTTTGAGTACTTTGTTTTGTATGAGCTGCAGACGGCGCAGGCGTGTGGGCGCAGCGTATCCCCAGACAGGGGCTGCGTACGTCATCAGGGGTCGAATGAGTGTCATGTACATGGACCTCGACACCCTTCTGTTCAGTGTGCTACGCCTGTTGAGCATAGGGTAGAGCTGTTTGAGCCTCGCGCTTGCTCGGTTGGTCATGTGTTGTATGTGGTCCCCCCAGAGTAATTTCCGGTCCAGCCAAACACCGAGGTATTTGACTTTCTCGCGGAAACGTATTGGCTAGGTGGAGCTCGGATGAAGGGTGATGAGCTGCGTCGCGGAGAGGAAGCTGGTCGGCGGTCGGTGGGAGTGAAGACAAGCTCGTACAAGGCGGATGGCGAAGACGCCTGCTCTGCGGTGAAATGTGGCTATTACAGTCGTGTTTTGCTGTGGGACTGGAACTGGATTGGAAAGGTCACTGTCCTTACCATGCTGCCGTGGGTTTGTCGCACGTTTCCTTACGCGCAACTGTCTTCGCTTTTCTTCTCCTTTCCCGATGATTGTTTTTGAACAGACTTGAAGGTACAGCCGCCATACTTGTTATTCAGAGGCCTTGCAGCAGATTAAGCAGGCACGGCTGCTTTCCGGAGTGGTCGGTCGGTTACACCGGCGGCTTGATATCCGGACAGGCAACCTATACATTGGAAATGTCAGCCGGTGTGTGTAACGGTGGCAGGGGTTCCCATGCTGTAGTTAAAGCCTAATGCTTCTAAGTTGCGGCCTCTATAGAAAAGATTACTTTGATTAAATTTGAAATCCTGGTTAAATGGCTGATCTGTCTGTTCATGTTAATTGTATTTTATTTTCCTCGTTAATTAAGATTTGCCCTTCGAAAGCCTATGGAGATCAGCAGTGGTGGCAAAAAATTGTCATTGTGCTCTTTTACTCTGTATATCTGGAAATTTTATGTAACCAAATATTGTGTTTTGTTGTAAAGTACAGAAAAAGGAAGCGTAAGAGAGCCTCAGTTGCGATTTCGGATCTATGATTTTCTATTGTAAAGGACAAAAAATTTCCAATTCTTAGCTTAATTCCAAGTTGCGTAACGAATTCATGCTTCTGTTTTTCGCTTAAAGGAGGGCATGTATTTAGTTAGATTGTTTTTAAAGCTTTCCTTACTACCGAGCTTGGCTCAGCTATTTATTAGGGCCCTTTTAAGTTATTTTAGCTATTTAATCTCTCATGTTTGTTTGTTGGTGTAATAAAGTTTAATTGGTGAAGAGAAAACCCCTGGGGTCCAGTCCATCCATTTGGGTCTTTTTCCCGAGTTCCTTTGGCCGTGAATTTCCCGTATCAGTAATAAGTAAAGAGGTATTGTAAAAGATAAACGACGAAATTCAGTTAATAACGAGTCAAGATCAATGGATGAAAGTGGATGGGCATTTGAGGACACTGTACTGTACAGTACAGATTGTTGAAAAAGTAATTGTAAAGGTCACAACTAGGTGGTAATATGACGCTACAGACATCAGAATTGATGACCATTGACGACCTGATACCTCCACGCTCTGAATCGTAGATTGCCATCTTTGTGTTAATTTCTTTTGTTTAACATTCTATTAATGTATAGTAGTATAGACGATGATCTGTAAGATGTAACATTACCTTCAATTTTTTAAATTAGTAATTAGTTTATAAAAGTTATTATATCTTGTATGCTGAAGTTTCATGCTTTGACACGAATGAATAAAAAAAAAAAAAAAAACAGAATAAATTCGTCACACTATAAAATTAGAGGAGCGAAGAAGGGAGTAATAACAAATACTGAAATTTCAAAAAATCGAGCGATTTGTGAATTCTAGCATGCAGAATGTACTCCTGTTCGATGTTGAAATATGAGTACGGCGGAGATGCTAAGAGCAGTGGCTTCATTTTTAATTAGCTTTCGGAACGTGCCCATACGGCCATCTCTAGAACGGAATGTCAATGACGGTACGAATGTGAGAACAACACAATACACGGTCCCCGAGTGGACAAAGTCTCCCACCCGCCCGGGAATCGAACCTGGGACAATTCAATCCATCTCGGTGACCGCACAGATACCGAACGGACAAAGAGCAGCGTTTAAAAGCCTTTAGACTGGATGTCGAGAGGAAGATAAAATGCATGAAATGATAAAATAACGGATAAAGAGATTCTGCAAAAGGTAAATGACGAAACTCAGTCAGAAACGAGTCAACGACATGGAATGAAACCGGTTGGAGCATTTGATGAGAACAGATGAGAACAGATGAAACGTCAAACCTGGGTGGAAATATCACGCAACAGGCAACAGAATAAATTCGTCAAATAAAATTAGAGCAGCGGAGAGGTGGAATAACGGAAAATACTGAGATTTCAGAGAAAGACCTCTACCCATGACAGAACGTATAATTTTCTCTCTTCACGTGCTAATATTTTGGGTCAGTCACAACAGTAAACGATGGATTTCTTGTAAATCTCCCTCGATATCAAAATTATTTGCTAAAAATGGAGACTTCGGTAACACACATGGACAAGCACCAACGTTTTTAGGTTGCTATTCTGTAACATCTGCATAATAACTGAACCCTGCCATAAACGTCTGCAGGAGTTTTTCCGGTGTATGGAGGAGGAAGGGGGGGTCTCTACAATTGTAATTTTTGTTGTGTAAGTGAGTTGGTCAGTTTCGAGACACGTCATGTCACAACACAAGAACCGACTTTTTTAGGTTCCACAAAAAATTATTATGTCCCATAGAATTGATGATTATCCACTCAATATATGAATGAAATACCTGAACGCCAAATTCTAGGAGGTAGTGGTGGTGGGTGGGGACGGCGAAGGCGGAGAAGTGCACCTTTGCCCTTCTTCCCCCTCTCTCTCCTGGCACTGCGGATGTCTAAGAATCCTGCGATGGTTTAGCATTTCTGTTAACGGAAACAATGTGGCAATTGTTCACTTCAGCAGACGCTCATAGTTGCATATGCAATATGACTACTGCTCTCCAGTATATCTTTGACTAACATGAAATTCATAGAGCACGCGAGTAATTACACTACTGGCCATTAAAATTGCTACACCACGAAGATGACGTGCTACAGACGCGAAATTTAACCGACAGGAAGAAGATGCAGTGATATGCAAATGATTAGCTTTTCAGAGCATTCACACAAGGTTGGCGCTGGTGGCGACACCTACAACGTGCTGACATGAGGAAAGTTTCCAACTGATTTCTCATACACAAACAGCAGTTGACCGGCGTTGAATGGTGAAACGTTGTTGTGATGCCTCGTGTAAGCAGGAGAAATGCGTACCATCACGTTTCCGACTTTGATAAAGGTCGGATTGTAGCCTATCGCGATTGCGATTTATCGTATCGCGACATTGTTGCTCGCGTTGGTCGAGATCTAATGACTGTTAGCAGAATATGGAATCGGTGGTTCAGGAGGGTAGTATGGAACGCCGTGCTTGATCCCAATGGCCTCGTATCACGATCAGTCGAGATGACAGGCATCTTATCCGCATGGCTGTAACGGATCGTGCAGCCGCGTCTCGTTCCCTGAGACAACAGATGGGAACATTTGCAAGACAACAACCATCTGCACGAACAGTTCGACGACGTTTGCAGCATCATGGACTATCTGCTCGGAACCCATGGCTGCGGTTACCCTTGACGCTGCATCGCAGACGGGAGCGCCTGCGATGGTGTACTCAACGACGAACCTGGGTGCACGAATGGCAAAACATCATTTTTTCGGATGAATCCAGAATCTGTTTATAGCATCATGATGGTCGCATCCATGTTTGGCGACATCGCGGTGAACGCACATTGGAAGCGTGTATTCGTCATCGCCATACTGGCATATCACCCGGCGTGATGATATGGGGTGCCATTGGTTACACGTCTCGATCACCTCTTGTTCGCATTGACAGCACTTTTAACAGTGGACGTTACATGTCATTTGTGTTACGACCCGTGGCTCTACCCTTCATTCGATCCCTGCGAAAACCCTACATTTCAGCAAGATAATGCACGACCGCTTGTTGCAGGTCCTGTACGGGCCTTTCTGGATACAGAAAATGTTCGACTGCTGCCATGGCCAGCACATTCTCCAGATCTCTCACCAATTGAAAACGTCTGGACAATGGTGGCCGAGCAACTGGCTCATCACAGTACGCCAGTCACTACTCTTGATGAACTGTGGTATCGTGTTGAAGCTGCATTGGCAACTGTAACTGTACACGCCATCCAAGCTCTGTTTGACTCAATGCCCTGGCGTATCAAGACCGTTATTACGGCCAGAGGTGGTTCTGGGTACTTATTTCTCAGGATCTATGCACCCAAACTGCGTGAAAACGTAATAACATGTCAGTTCTATTATAATATATTTGTCCAATGAATACCCGTTTATCATCTGCATTTCCTCTTGGTGTAGCAGTTTTAATGGCCATTAGTGTAAAAGCTGTTTACGAGGTATGGAAAGCTTTCTCTCTGATCGCATATGCCTGACATAAACACAACTTAATATTAAAATAGATACGATTAGTTATATATATCATACGCTTACTTAGTTACTTTACTTTAGGCAGTCAGGCCCAAAAGGACCGGGCGCAGCTACAAGGCTTCCCTTCCACTGAATTCTGTTTTGTGCCTTCTGACGCCGGTCTGCAGCAAGTCCTCATGAATTTCACCTTTTCTTTGGCCTTTCTAGTGGTCTTTCTCCGCAGGGAGTAAAATCCATGGACTTGGAAGGTCTTCGGTGTTTATCCATCTGAGTGACATGTGTTGCCCATATTGACCTCTTGCTTCTCCAGGCTACAGTGTTTGATCTACTGTAGATTTAGTCCAGCTCACAATTGTGCCGTATCTTCCATTCTCCAGCGATCTCATCATGCATCGGGCCACAGATCTTCCTTAAGACTTTTCACTCGAAAACAAAAATGCAATTTAAGTCTTTTTTTCTGGACTCTCCAAGTTTCGCAACCACACGATCCTGAGGGTTGGATCAGTGTTTCGTACAGTTGGAGTTTGAAATTCTTTAAGAGACTGCTTGATTTACAAAGCTGGCTCGACAATCGGTTTCCGGCTGGGACCCTCACATGATACGTCCTCTGTAAAAATTACGCCCAGATTTTTGAAATTATGAACTCTTTTGTACGATCAGATTCAGGCTACCAGTAGGGCTGGAGTGGTTCTCTTGAATACGCATGAATCCTGCTCATCACCAATACTCGGTCTTTGCCTGATTCACGAGGAGGCCGATTCTGCTCGCTGCCACCTCCACGTTGTAACAGGGCCACATCATCGGCAAATGCGAGGTGTGCGATTTTCTCACCCTTTACCTCGATCCCATTTTCGAGCACCAGATTGAACATTTGGTGACACGTCATTTCTTCACCTCAAAACTGTGTTTATGGAACAGCGATACTGCAGTTTTTATGTTCTTAAGAAGAACGATTCAGTGTTACTCCGGACATGCATTCATCCGAAGGAACAGGCCGGCAGCGACTACAGCCAATATGAAATACATGAAATGTATTCACAGTTACGAACACGAACAACCATCAGATGTATAAGGGAATGACGACAATGCGATTTTCGCTGTCGTCATTCCCTTATATGGCTGATGGTTGTTTGTATTCGCAACTGTGAATACATTTCATGTACACTCCTGGAAATGGAAAAAAGAACACATTGACACCGGTGTGTCAGACCCACCATACTTGCTCCGGACACTGCGAGAGGGCTGTACAAGCAATGATCACACGCACGGCACAGCGGACACACCAGGAACCGCGGTGTTGGCCGTCGAATGGCGCTAGCTGCGCAGCATTTGTGCACCGCCGCCGTCGGTGTCAGCCAGTTTGCCGTGGCATACGGAGCTCCATCGCAGTCTTTAACACTGGTAGCATGCCGCGACAGCGTGGACGTGAACCGTATGTGCAGTTGACGGACTTTGAGCGAGGGCGTATAGTGGGCATGCGGGAGGCCGGGTGGACGTACCGCTGAATTGCTCAACACGTGGGGCGTGAGGTCTCCACAGTACATCGATGTTGTCGCCAGTGGTCGGCGGAAGGTGCACGTGCCCGTCGACCTGGGACCGGACCGCAGCGACGCACGGATGCACGCCAAGACCGTAGGATCCTACACAGTGCCGTAGGGGACCGCACCGCCACTTCCCAGCAAAATTAGGGACACTGTTGCTCCTGGGGTATCGGCGAGGACCATTCGCAACCGTCTCCATGAAGCTGGGCTACGGTCCCGCACACCGTTAGGCCGTCTTCCGCTCACGCCCCAACATCGTGTAGCCCGCCTCCAGTGGTGTCGCGACAGGCGTGAATGGAGGGACGAATGGAGACGTGTCGTCTTCAGCGACGAGAGTCGCTTCTGCCTTGGTGCCAATGATGGTCGTATGCTTGTTTGGCGCCGTGCAGGTGAGCGCCACAATCAGGACTGCATACGACCGAGGTACACAGGGCCAACACCCGGCATCATGGTGTGGGGAGCGATCTCCTACACTGGCCGTACACCACTGGTGGTCGTCGAGGGGACACTGAATAGTGCACGGTACATCCAAACCGTCATCGAACCCATCGTTCTACCATTCCTAGACCGGCAAGGGAACTTGCTGTTCCAACAGGACAATGCACGTCCGCATGTATCCCGTGCCACCCAATGTGCTCTAGAAGGTGTAAGTCAACTACCCTGGCCAGCAAGATCTCCGGATCTGTCCCCCATTGAGCATGTTTGGGACTGGATGAAGCGTCGTCTCACGCGGTCTGCATGTCCAGCACGAACGCTGGTCCAACTGAGGCGCCAGGTGGAAATGGCATGGCAAGCCGTTCCACAGGACTACATCCAGCATCTCTACGATCGTCTCCATGGGAGAATAGCAGCCTGCATTGCTGCGAAAGGTGGATATACACTGTACTAGTGCCGACATTGTGCATGCTCTGTTGCCTGTGTCTATGTGCCTGTGGTTCTGTGAGTGTGATCATGTGATGTATCTGACCCCAGGAATGTGTCAATAAAGTTTCCCCTTCCTGGGACAATGAATTCACGGTGTTCTTATTTCAATTTCCAGGAGTGTATTTATGCAAACAGCGTCCGTGACTTGATTCTCCAGCTTCATTATACCTCCGGTGAGACGAGCTCCAACTAGGCTTACAAGTTTTTTGAGTATTCCAAACTCGATTAGGCACTTCATCAGACTCACCCGGTGGATGCATTTATATGCCTCTTTAAAATCCACGAAGAGCACTTGTTGGTCTTCACCATATTCTCAAATCTTTTTTGGTAAGCTGTAGCAGTTGTGTGGCGCTTTCTGAAACCCTCTTGATATTCAACAATAACTTTTTCTGCAAACGGCTGGATTCTACCAAATATACAGTTGGACAAGATCCTACAGCAGGTGTTCAGGAGGGCGATTCCTCTGCAATTGGTGCTGTCCATTTCGTCAACATTTTTGTGTATACAGCAGATGATCGTTGTCTTGCAGTCTTCTGTGATCGACTCCAAATTTCAGATTCTCTTCATTCCACACTTTCTTTCACGACGGACAACTTCAGCCATAAGCAGACATCTTGAGTCATAATAAATATTAATTTACAAGAACAGCTAAGCATCTATAACTCAAGATACCTCTTGATTAATTGGTGAATTTTCTTATGAAGTTTCTCTCCCCCAGTTTGAATGACTTCTGCCTGTACATCCTGTCCTGGATTTTTGTTTTCTTCAACTTCATTATGAGAATCTTTATTTTCTCCAGTGTAGATGGAGGATGACGCAGGTCTACAATATCAGGAGGCTGAAATTCGAACATCACAGTTGAGGAGCTCCCTGGAGAACCTCAGCAATATTGATCTCTTTGATGAATTTTTGGAAGCTCTGGTATCCCTTTTTAAAGAAATTAACTTTACGGTACAGCTTTTGCTCCTCTTTCCTCAAGAAATTTTACTGGGCCTCCACTACCATTCCCTTGACGTACATTCCCGTTGCTCACCTCAGCGTTTCTTGGTTAGTTCTCCGTACTTCTTCAAACTGTCCTGTGCCTTGAGCAAATTGTGCGTATCATAGCGACCTCTTCTTGGCTTCTCTTCTCTTGGCTCATGCCTTAATACATTCGTCCCCAACGCAAATCTTCTTGCCTATGATCCACTTCTTGATGACTGCACTTGCCACCTCAGATACTGCATCCTTACCTTCTTCTGTTTTTTCTTCTTTTATTGTGAATTCTCTTCCTGCAGAATTTCGTAGCCGTTGCTGAGCTGGAGTTGAACTTCATCTTTCTTTGTAGTATCTTTCAGCGCAACGTCATGGCAGCTTACTACTTTCTTAAGAGTGTTTCTAACTCTGACGTGGATTGTATTTGTAGCCAGCTTTTTATTAGGAAGTGATCACTCTGTACCCGATGCTGTCTTTACATCCATCACCCAGTTCCTTACTTTGATGTCAGTTGTAGTGTGATCTGTCCGATTAACAGTTTTACCACCTGATGATACACAGGATCCTTTATGTATATCCTTCCTTTGAAAAGTTTTGCTGTTGATGTCAATCCGTTCGATGTTGCAAAACCGGACGGCATTTTCATTGCTGTGTTCCTGTAAACTGTCTTCTAGCTGTTGAACCCAATATATCTTCTCTTCCTAGTTTGGCGTGCTGAATTCATGTAAACTGTCTTCCAGCTGTTGAATCAAATACTTCTCCTCCCAGTTTTGCATTCATATCGCCCAGAGAGAGTTTACAATTGCTGTTGGGGTTGGCATCCATGACAACCTCCAATTCCACGTACATTTGTCTTTCGCTTGGCATGTGCGTTCTTCTGTGGGTGCAGGGCAGTTCACAAACGACATTTTACGTATCTTCTTGTTTGTTGTTAATACTGCTGTTCGAGGGGTAGCTGACGAAATCCCAGATATTAGCCGCTGGAGCCTTACTCACACAAAATTCCATACTCAGTTTATGTCTTGTCTCACTGTTTCCATGAAAGATTCTATTGTTTTCGACATCAAGAGTACCAGTATCTCCCAAACTAACTTCAGGTAAAGCAACTAAATCCATCGCGTGTCTGTCAATCTCCTTGACTAAGATGATTGAAGCACCCGTTTTATATAAATTACTAATATTCAATGTTCCAAATGTTGTACCTTGTTCTCGTACTTTTCGTCTACTTTGTGTGACTAGATTCCGAGGCTTCCTTGTAGTTTGTTTACCGTTAACAAGTCTCTTGTGAGGGGGTACTAACCCATCGGCAGCCTCCAACTTGGAGGACAGTGTTTTTGACTCTGGGGTGACTTTCCCCTAAGTGAAATACTTTCTCTGCAGCTGTTGATGTTAATCACCCCTTTTCTTAAAAAAATGTGAAAGGTTGAAGGACAGAGATTGGGGAGATTAGGCATTGTACGAGGGTTGGAACTTAAATAGTGGCAACAATTAATTCACAAGCGATACAAAAGAGTTACATGTTTGCACCTGTTCATGTCCTTCAAAGCAGTCACCAGCGTTGTGTGGAGCCCTTTGCCAGCGATGTTGAAGGCGTAGTACACCGTTAGCAGAGCCTGATCTGTTGATGGTGCGAATGGAGCGGTCTAAAGTTATGATGGGTGATTCTCCTAACACATTACGTTCCTCCACGGCAGACCGTCAATGAACAGTATTACTGTTCGTTTTTGGAGCATCACCTACGACCAGCTTTGCGAAAGACGCGGCGACACTTTCTGCGCAACCCACCAATTATTTTGCACGACAATGCGTGGGTGCATACAGCGTAAGCTGTGGCTGTTCTGTTCGGTTGATGGGACTGGGAAGTACTGTACCATCCACCATACTCCCCGGACTTAAGTCCTTGTGACTTTGATTTGATTCCGAAGGTGAAGGAACCACTTCGTGGCATTCGCTTCATAACTGTTCCAGAGATTCGACAGGCAGTAGACCGCTCCATTCGCACAATCAACAGAACAGGCTCTGCTAACGCTATACTAAGCCTTCCACATCGCTGGAAACGTGTTCTATACAAAGCTGGTGACTAATTTGAAGGACAGTAACAGGTGCAAACATGTAACTCTTTTGTATCGGTTGTGAATAAATAGTTGCCACTATTTAAGTTACAACCTTCCTAATATACACTTCGTCTGGTTCATCGACTACTTCCTGTCCGGCTCGGGAGACCCTGCCAGCAGCATTGGTACTTTCCGGGTAGTAGTTAGTGCCATATGAATACGCAAACCTCTACGTCCACAAACAGTACTATTTAAGGCGGTCTGTCCTGGAAGGGAATATGTCACATAAAAATTTAATTGTACACTGAATTACCCTCAGATTACGAGAACGTTGCAACTGTGTAATGGCTTGCAGAGCATACTTGATCAAAGAGAATTCCATCGTTAACATTTCAGACGTTGTTCAGTGATTTTTGGGCTTTGTGGATCTTTAGTAAATATTGGGTGGGCGCATGAGTTCGTAGCATTTTTCCATAAGTTTAAAGACAACAGATTCACGTAACAGATACTTCAGTCATCAATAATATATTCTTCTTCACTGTTTACTTCAATCTGCTAACGCTGGAAACCACTTTTCGATTCCGCGAAAGTAGAAAGCACTTGGTTTTGACGAGTAGAACTCGTCGAACCATGTTCAGAGAGCATTTTCATCGGCAAAGGAAGTTCCTTTAATGATGCTCGATAGAGAGCGGAAAAAACGAAAACCTGAAGGTGCAAGATCAGGTAAATAAACTGTGCAGAATGACCTCAACCCCTCTCCTGTGTAGTGTTTTCTGTCAGTCTGGCAGAATGCGGACGGGCTTTATCATGGAGTAGCATCACGCCAAGCTGTTCAAAAAATGGTTCAAATGGGTCTGAGCACTATGGGACTTAACTTATGAGGTCATCAGTCCCCTAGAACTTAGAACTACTTAAATCTAACTAACCTAAGGATATCACACACATCCATGCCCGAGGCAGGATTCGAACCTGTGATCGTAGTGGTCCCGCGGTTCTAGACTGTAGCGCCCAGAGCCGCTCGGGCACCCCGGCCGGCACGCCACGCTATCTTTCTGGTCGTTGTTCCCGGACTATACGTGCAAGATGTCTCAGTTGTTAACAATAAATGTCAGCAGCGATGGTTACTCGTCGGGGAAGCAATTCGTAGTACATCACACCGTCGCTGTTCCATCAGATGCGTAACATTGTCTTTTGTGCGTTCGCACAGGTCTTTGCACGGGGAGCTGCTGTTTTATTGAGGCTCAACCATTCCTTTCTTTTCCTTGTTTCAGCGTAAAGACACCATTTCTCGTCACCAGTAACGATACAGGTTAGGAATGGTCGTTTGTTGTTCACGAGCCAATCGATGACGAGAAAGCAGAGATACACGTAACCCTGACCCCCCCCCCCCCCCCCCTCCCTATGAGTTTTGTGATTTGGCTTCTGGTGCCCATACACCCGATTTTTGAACCATTTCCACTGCATGCAAATGTCGCGTGATAGTGGAATGATCAGAGTTCATCACATTTACCAGTCCTCAAGTACACCGATGTAGATCACTGTAGATTAATGTGTTTGAACGATCTTCATCAACCCCCGAAGGTCTCCATGAACGTGGAGAGTTAGTAATGTCAAGACGATTTTCCTTAAAAGAAGAAAAATATTTTCTCGCCGTGCTCTGTCCAGTGGCATTATCCCCATACACGGCGCATATGATTCTCCGGGCTCCGCCGCTGTTACCACTCTACTGAACTCAACAAAAGACAATGTTGGAAATGTTCCGATTTCTCAACTTGGCACTCCATATTGTAGCGCCCACAGATCCTCTCACTATCTCCAAATGACGAAATGACAATATGTGAACTCAATTAGCAACAGTGAACTACAAACAAAAAAGTGACAATGGATAAATAAACCCACAGAAACCGGAATACTAAAATGAAAAACAAAAACACTACGAACTTATGCACCAATCTAATACATTTAATGTGACTTCATACATCCATTTTTCTTTCTATCCAAATTGTGCTGGAAGTATCAGCAGACCAGTGCAAATGTTGACGTTAAACGTTGTATGTCTTGTTTGGAAACAAACTTATTTTGTTGTGTCGGCTACTGTGGGAGTCAGCACCGATAGAAACAAGGAAAGAGAGAAGTTGCGATGGCAGGTGGCAGGAATCCAAAATGATATGTACACACGCTTTCAAATTAATAGAAGGCTATAAAGAAAAGAAACATAACTCCTCATTGTGAGATGGCTTGATTGATCCCTGAGCCTCCTAAATACAGTTACTTTTACACTATTACTACTCGCAGAATGCACGCCAACTATCATCTTCCTATTAGTACTGATGCGCTCGAAGTCTGCGACTGAACTGGGCCCGACCTCTGCTCTCATCTGTTGCTTTCCCCTCTTTGGGGAAGTGTGAGGCGGAGTCTGTAGCCTTTCGGCTTTTACTCCCCTGTGAACGTGTGTGTGTGATTTTTCTATAGTTTTTGGCGTCTGTGATTTGTGATGATTGTTGTGAGTGTGTCTGGTACTTGCCTGAGGTAGGTGAGAAGTTTGGTGTTATATGGGAAGGAACAGGATGATGGATTGGGTGTTGGGATTTTCTCTTCGACTTAGTCGTCGAAGATCGTCATAGGGCGCTTGTGCTTATCGCGGGACATGTCATACCGACCTAGGGAGTGGATGAGTGCGTTTCCGGATCTGGAAGAACCCTCATAGAAGGCCCTTGCCAGATCCTGGAAACGCTCTCTCAGGAGTGGGATTTCGGCTGCGGCGTGCAAGTCGTCTGTAGGGAATCCAAGAGGTAGGTGCAGTGCCCTTCTGAGGGCGCGGTTCTGCAGCCTCTGGAGTTTGTCCAGGTGCTGCTTTGCCGCGTATCCCCAGACAGGGCACGCATACTCCATTACTGGCTGGATCAGGGCCTGGTACACACTTACTGCTACTGGGCAGGGAAGGGAACTGGTTGTGTTCAGGATAGGATATGGGATGGGCATTCTGGCGCATGCCTTCCTGTGGACCTCGTCTATGTGGGGTTTCCACGTAAGACGAGAGTCCAAGGTTACGCCAAGGTACTTGGCGGTTCTGCGCCAGGGGAGTTGGGTTCCATTTAGGTGAAGGTGGAGGGGGGGACGTTGAGGAGGTTCGCGCCTTCCGAGCCTGCGGGTAATCAGCATTGCCTGCGTCTTCTCAGAGTTGATGGTGATGCGCCAGCGACGGGCCCAGGTTTCTGTGTCGTCTAAAACCCTTTGTAGCCTACGGATGACCAGGTCCTTGTTCGCGTTTCTCGTGTAGAAGGCTGTATCGTCAGCGTACTGTGCGGTGTGCACCAGGGGGGCCGTTGGAGTGTCCGCAGTGTACAAACTGTACAATACGGGTCCCAGGACCGATCCCTGTGGCACCCCAGCACGAATACGCCTTCTGGTGGAGGTGGCAGTTTCTACTTTGACGGAGAAAGTCCTATTCGTGAGATATGGCCCGACCAGCGATGGGCGACTGGTTAAGTCAGCGTCTTCCTGTAGGTGTGACGCTGCGCACTCTTTCCATTGGCGCGCGGGTCAGCGCCTTCTTGGTGCCGTTTCGCGGCGAGGCGCTGGTCTATGTGCAGTCGATGCTTTAGGACTGCACGTATTCCATCACAGCACTTGCTGCTGTCGACCGTAATGCCCTTCCTACTCTTCCACCTCAAGCCTGCATTGAGTACTACTCGGTTCTGTCTCGGGTTTGTTTTCCTGACAGAATTAGTTGAACGTTAACATTGTCACGCAGCGATATGGATAGCTTCACCTATGAAGAGTTGCCCAGTATGCAATTTGTGTATGAGGTCACTGTTGCAATGAAAGAGTGGCCCAGATACACTGAGTTGTCATAAAAGTGTACCTATTTGATGTGGGAGTTGTTGCATTACTATGTATTTTGAGTTTTACGTTTCGGTTATTGCATGTTACAGGCTTTTTCACTCTTGTGAAGGTATTATCTCAGAAAAATGCTTAACAAACCAAATAAAACGTAATGAATTTGTCATTTTGCAACGAGTCATCGGAAGTCTTACACCAAAATACCCAGAAAATATCCCTGAACAATCACTAAATTTTCTCGATAGTGTTTGGTTTCACCCGGAATATACAGACTGCCAACCATAAGAACTACAGCACTAAGAAGCTTAGGAAATAATGCAGTTTTAATTATTGGGTGTATATATTACGCTAGGAAGAAAATATGGTTAAATTTGTTGGTAATTTGTGGATACTGAGGTTGCGATATTTATCAAACGTAGCTGCCACGTCTCACAGCAAAAGTCGTTCTAATCCGGCTGGGCATCGAATCGATTTGAGCTTGAATGACAGATACTGGTACGTCATTCCATGCTGTTTCAACTCAAATCAGAATTCGTACACTGTTTTGAATGGCGAGTGGTGGCGTATTAGATCTCGAAAACCCATACCAGATGTTTCTCATGGGTGTGAGATCTGGAGAACTTGCTGGCCAGGCTAAGAGTAACACACTCTGTAGTGAGATAGGTCAGGACAACATGTCGATGTGGTCTTGAGTTACACACTTGAAAGATAGTATCACGCAGGCGTTAAAGAAATGTACCGGCCTTAGCATGATAGAAATATCTAAATTACTGGCTATGAGAACCAGAGGTGATGCTGTTGATTACCAGGTGGTACCATCATCCCAAGCGCAGAGGCCATACGACGATGACGAATGCAACCCAATCGGAACATCCACAAACGAATAACTCCCTCATGGTGGTGTTCGGAGAAATGGAACTCGTCTGAAAGAATGACGATGTCCATTCCTGTGCCCAGAATTGATGTTGGGCACACCACCGTCAACATCTTTTTCTGGGAATCCACCATACAGGTAGCCTATGGTACTCCAAAGGTAGCACCGCTGGCTGTGAAGATGTGTCGCTGTAATCAAGCCCGTTCCCAGCATCTACAGGCTGTGGCTGTAGGATCCTGCATGACCGAGTGAACAACGTGTCTGCCATCTTGGAGCCTAGACATGCGAGGCCACTGACATCCTGCATGGTGCTCAGTATGGTCCTCCAGAACATATAGCAGGGGCATTAAAAAAACGATCTGAGTCACTTGTCCTACGTAGACACTAGGTGGTGAATGGCCGTCTCGTAAAATTCCTGGGGCTGCGTTGTGAACTTGTCCAAGGCGCAACGTTTGCCTCGCAGTGTCTGCTTCAGCACACCAAAAATGGCGTAATCGCTGGTAGCCGGTCCAGACTGTATGGGGGGTACTGGGGATCTCTCATTTGAATGTCTGGAAAAGCCCCTTGACGGTGTTTGCGTTATTGTGGTGCAGAAGCCTCGGCGGTGAGTTACCCTGGTCGTTTCCATTAGATTGCTTTGCGAAGAGTGGTCAAGTTTTATGGTACCGCTGCACATTCACCATTGTCCCATGCTGCAGGTAGTCGACAAGGGGTAACCTTCTCGTCGAAGACGAGTGCAGTCGTTCCCGCACATGTATGGACACACTTGGATATTTTGGTTAGGGGCGACCCTGTATGCTTTGTCATTTTGATACGGGTTGAAGTGATGAAATGATGCCTAGTTTCCAGCGGCCACTCGCGATAGGAACTCATTCCTTTCCTTAGGACAGAGATATAGAGAGTCCCATTCGACATGCTTGCTGAGCTGGGTGAATACTGTGAGACATCCATTAGATAAAGGCTTTGCAAAATTCGGTCTGTCCTCAGATCCTGAATCTGGCCACAGCGGCAATGGCTGCTACCGTAACTCGCCGGTCTTGAATGACGAGGGATACGCCTGCTGAACAATGGCTTCAGCAGTGCGATGTGTCGTTCCAGGCCGTGCAGCATAGGCCAACAACATCAGTACTTCCCTGAATCGCTTGAGCCATATATAGACCCTTGCAACAGACATGCAGTCCTTTCCGTATGTTGTGACGTTCTTTAAATAACTGTGTTTGTTGCAAGTGTAACGTTCTTTAAAAATAGAACTTTGTGTTATCCATATTTACTGTGTGATGTGTTGTTGAGCAAATGGTGCGCTTAATCAGTTTTACTGTAATCCAAAGAAAAATTAAAGAACTTAATCTGGAAAACCAGTATGTAATGTCTATAATGAAATCAATCCCTCTGAAATTTACTCAGTCTTGTGAGCACAGAGTTCTACGGCCCTGTGCAATAAACTGATAAAATTCCCTATCCAAATAAGCAATGTAATACAATTTGCTTAGCTCTTGAGTCGCAACGGATTTAATCTTGATATTCTGTTCTCTCCACAGTAGGCATACAAAATATCCAATCTTGGCTCAGCGGAGTGCAATGCCGCCCTTAAAATAGCTTCATACAAATAATGTCAACCGACATGGTAGAGGATGAGGTACTGATAACAGGATATGCTAAGACCGAACTCTTCATTTCGAAAATTGTATCCAAAATAAAGTTTCTCCTTCACAAAATCTAATATGAAACATTTTACATTAACTTCAAAATCAAACTTTTCAACTGTTCTACAATTCTGACTTACTGAGGTAGTTAACAATACTTGGATTAGTACATGACAAAAAGGGTGACATCGTTTGACAAAATAGATTCAAAGATTTAACTTGTCTGTATCAGGATTACAATATATTACAAATCGGGCATATCTAATCAACTTATACGTTAAATATGATGGCAAATACTTGGTTCCTACATTCAAGGGCCAGTACTGTAAAATTAGCAAAAACCACATTGCGTTCCTGCATACTTAATGTACAAAGTTTCATTGCCTTACAAAAATGTATAGGCCGTTGTTGTTGTTGTTGTTGTCTTCAGTCGGAGACTGGTTTGATCCAGCTCTCCGTGCTACTCTATCCTGTGCAAGCCTCTTCATCTCCCAGTACCTACTGCAACCTACATCCTTCTGAATCTGTTTAGTGTATTCATCTCTTGGTCTCCCTCTACGATTTTTACCCTCCACGCTCCCCTCCAACACTAAATTGATGATCCCTTGATGCCTCGGAATATGCCCTACCAACCGATCCCTTCTTCTTGTCAAGTTGTGCCACGAACTCCTCTGCTCCCCAATCCTATTCAATACCTCCTCATTAGTTATGTGATCTACCCATCTAATCTTCAGCATTCTTATGTAGCACCACATTTATAAAGCTTCTTGTCTAAACTATCGTCCACGTTTCACTTTCATACATGGTTACACTCCATACAAATACTTTCAGAAACGACTTCCAGGCACTTAAGTCTATACTCGATGTTAACAAATTTCTCTTCTTCAGAAACGCTTTCCTTACCATTGCTAATCTACATTTTATATCCTCTCTACTTCGACCATCATCAGTTATTTTGCTCCCCAAATAGGAAAACTCCTTTACTACTTTACGCGTCTCATTTCCTAATCTAATTCCCGCAGCATCACCCGATTTAATTCGACTACATTCTATTATCATCGTTTTGCTTCTGTTGATGTTCATCTTCTATCCTCCTTTCAAGACACTGTCCATTCGGTTCAGCTGCTCTTCCAGGTCCTTTGCTGTCTCTCACAGAATTACAATGTCATAGGCCAACAGCTAGATTCTCACAGCTAACCACTATCTTAAAGTCTTACATCCTATCTTTAACAGAATACAACGGCAAATGCTACTGCGCTCTGCGCGCCCCTACTTACAATCTATTCTGCCACTCTGGCCACATCTTTGGTTCAGTGGTGTCAAAGATACAATGTCATCTACATGTGATAACCATTTCATGCCATTTTTCCATGAAATTTATTGCAAAATCGGGCTCCACGTACAAGTGGCTCCGCACAACGTCTGAACCATTCCTCGAGGAATTTCTGTTTCCGCAATCCTCCCTCCGTCAGGAAACTCGCTACACTCCTTTTTTTGAAGTTCAGTGTTTTCAGTAGGGCTGAGTGCAGTGGGTAGTCGACATTTGTCCGTGCTCGCCCACAGTCACGTGGGAATGCGCCCATGAATGCTATTTATACATTCACTTATCAAATAGTAAACCAGTTTGGTCCCTTAGGAATTCACACACACATTTGAACATTTTGTTTTTGAAATAGTAAAAGCCTTAAATAATAATATATCACCGGTTGGTATTTTTTGTGATTTTTCCAAGGCGTTTGATTGTGTAGATCAAATTGCTCTCTTAGAAACACTGACGTTTTATAGAACTGATTGGTTTAGGCACAGCTGGGTTGAATCCTGCTTAACAAACAGCTTGCAAAACGTGGTGCTGAATAATTCAGACAGTGTCAGAAAGATAGAAAATTTTAGTGACTGAAGAAAGAAATCACAGATGGAGTCCCACAGGACTGAATTTTGGGTCCAATACTATTTCTCATATATGTGAATGACCTTCTACTTAACATTAGACAAGCATTATTATTGTTATAGTAAATCACATTAGAGAAAGCAACAGAAGAGTAAATGAATGGTATTTTTCAAAGAATTGTTAAGTGGTTCTCTGAAAATGTTCTCTCTATAAAGTTTGAAAAAAAAAAGAAAACAAACACTACATTCAGTTCTGTGCAAAAAATAGTGATCCCGAGAGTTGATGTAGCGCATTCGGAGGAATCAGTAAATAGGGTAAACTGCTGCAAATTGAACTGGAAGAAGCATATTACTGAGTTTCTCAAATCTCCTATTCGTATAATTTCTGATCTTGGAAACAAAAGTATCAACCTCCTGACATGTTTTGCACATTTCCGCTCAATAATGTCTGACGGAATAGTTTTCAGGGGTAACTTATTATTTAGAAAGTACTGATTGGCAAAAGCCAACAGTAAGAATAATATATGGTGTTCACCCATGGGCGTCATGTAGGTACCCCTTCAATCAGGTAGGCACTTTAACAGCACCATCTCAATACATTCGCTTGTGGAATTCGTTATAAATAATCCATCACAATTTGACAAGGTTAATGATGTCCATACCTATAACACTAGAGGAGAAAACGACCTTTATCACCCATTGTTGATGTCAGTGCCTCAGAGTATGCAGCAACAACATTTTTTTGATAATTTGCCCAATAACGTAAAATGTCTGATAGGTAATGAAGAAAATTTTTGTTATGGCGTAAAGTCAAGCGCCGGCACGCCAGTCAGAAACGAGAGAGCACAGCGAGCTGTGAAGAAGACGTCAGCCAATTGCAGGCTGACCGACCCCTCTCTAGGACAACAAAGCAACGACAGCGGCCTCTATACGAGAAGGACATAAGAGCCGCGCCGACTGGCCGTGACCATTTCTACAGCAGCATCAAGATTAGGGACTTCAAAACCAGCGACTTAAGAATTGTACATACAGAAGAATATTGTTTATTTTGACCGACGCCCCTTGCTTGCGACACATCTTTTTAACACCAAGTTAAGTACTGTCATATAATTTTCATAATAAAACTCATTGATACGATTTGCTTGAATGTTGTCTAGTGATCCGAGAAGCAGGTTTCCTAGGCACCCCATCTTTGATGACTAGGCAGGATTCAACAATTATAAATCTATTTTAAAATCGTTTTTCCTTGATCGGAGAAGCAGGTTTCCTAGACACCCCATCTTTGATGACTAGGCAGGATTCAACAATTATAAATCTATTTTAAGATCGTTTTTCCTTGGCAAGTCCTTGTATTACATTGACGAATTTCTACTTCAGAACAGGTAGATAGTAAAAACAAAATCGGAGTTGTATGAATCGGACTAAAAATAATAATATATTTATTAGTTTACTCTAATCATCTACACATCTCCTGTGAACTGATTCGTTCCACGTCATTTCGATGAAAGAAACTGTGATGTCATCAGTCATACGACCACACCGCCGCCTGAGAGATCGATTCCCCAGATGTGATTCTCTCGATAAACGGAACAGAAGAACGGCTGTGCTAGCCAAAGAGTACACAGCGAGTCGCAGTACTTATGCTCGCCTCGAGGCGCCGCTACGCCACTTCATGTGCAGCAGGAGTGTAGTGCAGTTGTGCCAGTCTACAGTTCGTAGCCGCGCTCGGTGGTCAGCCACCGCCGATGTTAGTCATCGTCTGCAGCTCAGTCATTGCTGCCATCAAGTCTTTGTAGCTCCGTTCCAAATTAGTCTTCAAATTCACCGGACTCGACATTCAAGATTACGCGAGATTAATTCGTCACTGCAAGATTTGTGACTTGTAAATTGTGTCATTCTACAGACGCTTAGTCTAGTCGTGTCTTCTATAATTGTCAACCAACTGATCATGGACTACAGCAAAGTAAAGTAATAAATACTTTAAAATTTTTTGTTTTTAAAATACAGTCTTAATCACACCACGTATGTTACAAGAACATAGGTGACCGGTTTTTGTCATATCACATGACCATCATCAGACCTGTTATATAATTTAGAAAGTAATAGAAACCTTCCTAGATTTACAATGAAACAAGACGAAATGCATATAAGGATAAAATACAAAAAGACGTGTTACACCCATGGCATCCTTCGATGATGCTAGGTGGAGCACTCTTCTCAGTTGCTGTGATGTCAACTGGTGCCAGCATGTGACGAGCATACGTTTAAGTACGAAGATGCTCCGCCTACCTCTTCTCCGTCCACCTCACATCAACCAATCAGTATAAAAACGCGTTCAGATAATCGTCAAAACGTAAAAAAACAAAGTACAATAATAACATAAAAATAGTTATGTATAATATCGCTTTACAACCATGGAATTACTTAAATGTTGTATAAAATATCAATTAAAAGCTTTAAAATAACTGAACAGACGATGTATAGTCAGTGTGCCCTCTATGGGCTAAGGTGGTACTACCACAATAGTTTCAAAGTCAACGATGTTGTGGAGGTCTTTGGCATTGCGGCATCATATCGATATGTGAGTTGTGACTCGACTGCAAGTATGCATCAGTCTGTCTGTCTTTTATTAAAAAGTCATAATACTGATTTATTAAATATGAAGTGATATTTCGTAATATTTCTAGTTGGATGGTTGTAAAGAGATATTATACATAACTATTTTTATGTTATTATTGTACTTTGTTTTTTTTACGTTTTGACGATTATCTGAACCCATTTTTATACCGATTGGTTGATGTGAGGTGGAGGGAGAAGAGGTAGGGGGAGCATCTTCGTATTTACGCGTGTGCTCGTCACTTTCTGGCACCAGTTGACATCACAGCAACTGAGAAGAGTGCTCCACCTAGCATCTTCGAAGGATGCCGTGGGTGTAACACGTCTTATTGTATTTTATCCTTATAGGCATTTCGTCTTATTTTATTGTAAATCTAGTAAGGTTTCTATTACTTTCTAAATTATATAACAGGTCTGATGATGGTCATGTGAGCTGACCAAAACCGGTCACCTATGTTCTTGTAACATACGTGGTGTGATTAAGACTGGATTTTAAAAACAAAAAATTAAAAAAAATTTAATCACTTTTTCAAAAATGTTTCTTAAAATTGTAATAAATACTTTCTTATTTTGTACTCCTGCTAATTAATTGTTGTAGCTACCAAGCATTCTTGGCATAGTAGAAACCACGTTTCCACCTCCTTGACTACCTCATATTTGCCACCTCATGTCGATGGACTCGATTATGGTGGAAGATCGAGATCCATCAGAAACAATCAAATGATCTACGGGATACGTTACTAACTACCTAACTGTCATTTGAGCGGCGAGTTTGGGATCTCAGTACTGTTATAGCGACCACACCATCCTCCGGCTCGCTTCGTGTGCTTCGTTTTAATGGTCAGCGGACTATGTAGATGTAGAGTCGCAACATGAGGGCGGACGCGGTGCCGTAATAGGCGTCAGGGACAAAATCTCGACATCGAAGGTCGGCGCCGTCGTGTCGCAGACGCTCACGGGCGACGGCGACCAGCGAGACTTGCGGCGTTTTACGGAGAGGCATTCGGCGCGAGTAACGAGCAAGAGAGCCCGGGGAAGCGGCTGCAGGCGCAATTAAAACCCGAGCCGGCGGGGCGCGTGTAACGGGAGCGCTGGCGTCATCACCCTCCTCTGGGAACGGCGCTCCCAAACCTCCGCCACCCACCCACCCCTGACCCCTACCAGATTTTTACAGACTCAGCTCCGTGAGCTTGCAAAAATATTTTATAGTGATTGACAGCTTCGTACTCTCCCTCTGCTCGCCCTCCTCCTCCACATTCCGAGCTCAGCTTTCATACATATATATATTTTTTTTTTAACACTGTAATGGTCGGCGGCGCCAATCCGGATGTCGCCAGGCGCCAGGGACGTCGCCCCCCACCGTTTGTCGATAAACTACCACCGCTGCTGTCAATTAGGTGCTCCTCTGACGTCAGCGCTTCGCTTCCTTGCGTCGGCGGTGAAATAACAAAAAAACAAAAGGGATAATGTGCGAGGGGCGGAAAAAAAGAGAGTAACCGCGCGTCGAGTTTTCAATGGTGACACGGACGGGATGCGCTGTTTGTTGACTGGCATAACAAGCGGCCGGCGGCCGTCGGACGGCGACTGGTGACTGGCGCGCTGCTAACGAGGAGCCTGCCGGCGACTTGGCCGGCGCCCTCCCCTCCCCTCCCCCCCCCCCCCCCCCCCCCGCTCCCCCCACCGCCAGCCGGAACCCTGGGGCCTCACTCCGCGCCCGCCAGTTTGCTTTCTTGGCGCCGGCCGTGTTGCACTTGCGTGACTGGCAAAGCAAATGCTGCCGCCGCGCGCTCGCCGTGCTGTAGTTTGCACTCGCCTGCGACCACAAACTCGGTGCCGCTACGTCGACGCCGTGCCAGAAGGCGAGAAGACGTGTTCCGGCGCAGCTAGCGGTTGTTTCCCCGCCACTGCGCCGGCTTGTCCCAGTTTGAGGATGACGTAGACCTGTTCCGTTGTTATAAAAAGGGTAGTCATGCGGTTTTAAGTAAAAGAAGTAAAGCTGTCATCAATCCGAAGGTTGTTTTGAACACCGCAGTGCTTTACTAGGCATGGTCCTGTTAGAGGTGACATACCGCTGCCGTCTTCCGACTTTCGAACTGCTTACCCAGCTAGCTGTTCGGCATCTACAGTTTAACGTGGACTCCGACTCATCTACATCTACATACACACTCCGCAATCCACCATACGGTGCGTGGCGGAGGGTACCTCGTACCACAACTAGCATCTTCTCTCCCTGTTCCACTCCCAAACAGAACGAGGGAAAAATGACTGCCTATATGCCTCTGTACGAGCCCTAATCTCTCTTATCTTATCTTTGTGGTCTTTCCGCGAAATGTAAGTTGGTGGCAGTAAAACTGTACTGCAGTCAGCCTCAAATGCTGGTTCTCTAAATTTCCTCAGTAGCGATTCACGAAAAGAACGCCTCCTTTCCTCTAGAGACTTCCACCCGAGTTCCTGAAGCATTTCCGTAACACTCGCGTGATGATCAAACCTATCAGTAACAAATATAGCAGCCCGCCTCTGAATTGCTTCTATGCCCTCCATTAATCCGACCTGATAGGGATCCCAAACGCTCGAGCAGTACTCAAGAATAGGTCGTATTAGTGTTTTATAAGCGGTCTCCTTTGCAGATGAACCACATCTTCCCAAAATTCTACCAATGAACCGAAGACGACTATCCGCCTTCCCCACAACTGCCATTACATGCTTGTCCCACTTCATATCGGTCTGCAATGTTACGCCCAAATATTTAATCGACGTGACTATGTCAACCGCTACACTACTAATGGAATATTCAAACATTACGGGATTCTTTTCCTATTCATCTGCATTAATTTACATTTATCTAGAGTTAGCTGCCATTCTTTACACCAGTCACAAATCCTGTCCAAGTCATCTTGTATCCTCCCACAGTCACTCATCGACGACACCTTCCCGTACACCACAGCATCATCAGCAAACAGCCCCACATTCCTATCCACCCTGTGCAAAAGATCATTTATCGTGGTGCAACTCAACACTTTTCTCATTAATATTGTCACAGGAGAAAGAAGATTTTTTTCGCTGAGAGTAGCAATTGGAATCTACATTCTCAAATATTTGCTGGAAGTATCCCAGTCTTACCCTATACAGCTCTCTCTATTACCATGGAAGTTATTCCCTGATGTCCTATCGTCCTGTCCATTCTTCTTGCCACCGTTTTCCATATATATTCCTTTCCTCGTCGATTCTGAGAAGAACCTCCTTATTGCACCAGTCCACCTAATTTTCAACACTCTTAACACCGCCCTGCCGCAGAGGTAACACCGATTCCCGTCAGATCACCGAAGTTAAGCGCTGTCGGGCTGGGCTAGCACTTGGATGGGTGACCATCCGGTCTGCCGAGCGCTGTTGGCAAGCGGGGTGCACTCAGCCCGTGTGAGGCAAACTGAGGAGCTACTTGACTGAGAAGTAGCGGCTCCGGTCTCAGAAACTGACATACGGCCGGGAGAGCGCTGTGCTGACTACATGCCCCTCCATATCCGCATCCAGTGACGTCTTCGCGTTGAGGATGACACGCCGGCCGGTCGGTACCGTCGAGCCTTCATGGCCTGTTCGGGAGGAGTTTATGTAGCACCACATCTCAAATGCTTCGATTCTCATCTGTTCCGGTTTTCCTCCAACCCATGTCTCACTGTTACACGATACTGTGTTCCAAACGTACATTCTCAGAAATTTGTTTCTCAAATTAATACTTACTGTATGCATGATATTAGCAGACTTCTGTTGGACAGGAATCCGCTTTTTGCCCCTGATAGCTTTTTATGTCCCCCTTGCTCCGTCCGTCGTGGTTTTTTGGCTGCCTAGGTAGCAGAATTCCTTAATTTCATCTACTTCTAAATCACCAATCCTAATATTAAGTTTCTCGCTGTTCTCATTTCTACTACTTCTCATTAATTTCTTTGATTTAGTGTCAATCAGTGTTCTGAACTTTTTAGACTGTTCATTCCATTCAATTTATCCTGTAATTGTTCTTCACTTTCATCGAGAATTGTAAGTGGCACAAAATTCAACGATTGCTTGGGGATCGAACCTCAGACTTCTAGAGCCGCAGTCTGGCACCTTACCAATTTTAAAAATTTCATTTTTTTATCCGGCAGGTTTTGAAATGACAAGAGTAACACCCTCAATGACGTGTACTTTCCTGGCGTTTAGTCCTGTAGCCAGCTAACTCAGGCATTTTCTTTTATTTTTCTTCAAGAAATCAGCAATTTCCAGTTCTTGAAACCATTACCACTCAGCTACCGACCCACCCAAGGTTTGATTAGCACATCCAAGAGATTAAATTGAAGGGGGTGAGAATGATATAGTCCAAAGCGACGCTTTTTTCAAAATACGTTTTTGTATTAGTTCAACTTCTATTCAACAGAGGAAGCTAGTGCGAAAATATTTTAGCTTTCACCCACTAGATGGCAGAGCAGTTCACACTTGTTGTTCTCATACAGTGAGGAAGTAGTCTTTTTCGTGTGTGAAACAAAGTAAAGCCACAATAAAAGAGGCGCTTGCAAAGAAGAGGTTATTTCCATGCGTAACCGAAAAAGAAGATTCTGACACAGAAATGGCCATTTCTGAAGAAGATTATTCCTCCAGTGGAAACAGTTATTGTCCTTTGATAAATATTCATCCTAAAAAGACATGTTAATCGAAAACACTTACTTTTTTTAAATATTTAAAACATTAAGGCTTAGGACTGTATCAGAGTAAAATATTATTGCATAATTATAAATATTATACACTCGCTAATTAAAATATGTATGTGTAAATCATGAACAAATTATACTTCTCCTTTTAATTACTGCATTATTGGTAATAATTTCAATATTATAATTTGTATAATAGATTAATGTATGCTATAAGTGTTAAAGTGGCTTTGGTCTTTCTCGTTCTGGGTACTTTGTGTGGCTTGGGAAGCTGACGAATGTAAAAGGTCTTCCGAAGTATGACCTGCTAAAGAACCTGAAGGCAGAAAAAAGAAGAACTGTGTGCAACTGGAAAAGGGAAAAATGTAAACGTCGTAGAAATTCTGGCAGAGGGTACATATCTGATAAAGCAGGACAAACAATTGGTGCTAAAATTCGTGGTCCTGGATGTAAACGTAAAAACAAGCGTTGGAGCAAAATTCATGAATGTGTTGATCAGATATTCCATTACTTTTGGGATATGGGTGAGCTCAATTGCCAAAATAAATACCTTCTGAGCAATATGAAGGTGAAACAGGTGCAAAGGAGGTAAGTATGATTGATGAAAATCTGAAATATATTTTTTATGTCATGTACTTTTTATAAATAAAATATTATTTTTCTGATTAATATATTTTACTTTTTTAGGTGCCCAAAGAAAAGTAAAAGCGCGGTTTTGCGGAGAATCGTTACTTTTTTGTACCAGGTTAAGGTTAATGGCTGTAATATTTTCCTATGCAGAGAAGCATTTAAGTGTGCATGAGGTTCAGAACAATCAAGGACGTTGAGTGATCGACACTCCACTTCTCAAAAAGACAGAAGAAATATTTAAAGATTAAATCAACGTTATTTCCCAGAAAAACCATAATTTTGTTCTATTCTACATATTTATCCAATGTTTTTCTTTAAGTATAGTATTCAAACATAAATTTACTAATTTTCTCTGACCTGGGCATTTACCTTTAAAATTACTTGTATTCGTTTTCTTTGTTTCCAGGAAAAAAGGGAATCAATCTAGGAAAATTTCACCAGAAGCGGTTCAGACAGTTCACAACTTCATACATAATATACCTAAGTGTGCAGTCATTACAGCCGCTCACAACACCCTAACAAGGTTTACTTCTACCATGACATGTCGATTTCTTCATTATATTAAGAACATTATTTGAAATATTGTGAAGAAAATAATGCACCACAAGTAAAAGTTTAGAAGCTTCGGGATATTTTTAAACAAGATTTTAATATTGGTTTTAAATTGCCTTGCTAAGACGCATGTCATGTATGTGATGAATTTTAAATGCAAATAAAAAATGCACAATTGACCAGCTCTGAAGGTATGATTAGTAGATTAAAAACTGAAAGAGACCTACATCATGCCAAAGCATGTGCTGGACTAAATATCATTACACAGCTTTCCAAGCTAGCTAGGAAAAATCCTGAAGAACATCTTACAGTAGCCTTTGATCTACAACAGCCGTTTCCATCACCAGGGGCGACGTCTGGGTCTGCATTCTATAAGAGGAAGCTGTGGGTGTATAATTTTGGTATTCATGATGTGGGTCTGAAAAGGGACATATGTTCGTGTGGAGCGAAGATGAAGCAAAGCGTGGATCTGATGAGGTAGGAAGCTGTCTGGTAAAATTCCTGGCAATAGAAAAGTCTCAAGTAAACATTCTTCACATTTTTAGTGATAACTGCAGAGGCCAAGGCAAAAAGTGGGAAGTTGTTGTACTAGAGACATCAATAGTGCGTTCAGGAAAATTTAAGGCCGTTGAACATCGATTTCCACACACACGATTGTCCTGTGACTGAGATTTCGGTCGAATTGAGAGGCACGCTAAGAACAGAAACCCCACTGTGTACACCCCTGATGATTAGATTACAGTCATTAAGTATAATACTAGAAGAAGCCGTTTTCAGTCGCTGCATCGAAGCAAGCTGACTTTGCGGATAAATATTGCAAAGAAGGACAAACATGATGGTGGATCTCAGTTCCGATTTTCTGAAGCGACAGCTTTTCGTTTTGATGAAGGAAAGACAATACATTTAAAAGTGAAGTATCAGTACACTGATTTTGAAGAATTCGGAGCTGTAAATATCATTAGAAAGGAACGAGAACATCGGGAGCTTAATTCGTTCCAGCTATCAAGGGAATACTTAAAATCCATTCGAATTTGCGACAAAAAACTCAGAGATGTTATGTCATTAATGCAACATATGCCAGAGGTTTCGAAGAGATACTTCAAGGAGACTGAGTGAAACAAAGCTAGACGGTGATGAAAATGACACAGAGATGATAGATATTGGCTATATTATTTGAAATATTGTAGTCACTATCATTGTAAGTCATGTTGTATGTTGATGTTAAAATTTTTGTAAACCTCGTATTCATTTAATATGAGACAGGCCAAAAACCCAATGTTATGTTATCCAGGGATAAAATATTTTTCTATTAATAATGTTGAACTTGTTCACAATATAACTCTGCACACATGCATATTAACACATTGCAGAAGTAAACTACTTCTGTCGGATACCCAGAAAAATTTATGGATTTATTCAAAGTTTTAAAACGCTCTCCAGAAAGATTTACATTTTGTGTCTTTGGATTATACCATTCTCACCCCTTCAATTACTGTTTTGTGTAACGCTACTTGTATATAGTACGGTACACGTTGAAATTACCGCACCATAGTACGGTAGCACACCGGTAGAGGAACAAAAACAAATGTCCACAAAATCAATCAACTGTTTTCATTTGTTTTGGTTCCTGTATCACCGTGCTATGTTAATGTGGAGCGGTACTTTCAATACGTACCAGGGCAAAGAACATGTACTAGGCAACGAAGAAAAAGAATTAATAACGTAAACCTACTTTCTGCGGTGCTAATTACAACTTTATGACTACTTATTACAGAAACCTTCAACCTCTTCTCAGTCTACACTTGTACTACGCAAGTCACGTCACGGACTGTGTCGGAATGTACTTCGAACTGTTCGATTCGCAAATTGCGCCTCGGAATAATGATTGCACAAAGAGTTCTTTACTTAGGGCAACCACAACTGTGCATGTCTATTTTCACAAAATGTAGAAAACTGCAACAGCTGTTGAACCAATAATATTTTATTGTTTACGACCGGTTGTTGTAGTTGTCGCGTGACTAGGACCTCCGGTCGGGTAGACCGTTCGCCGGGTGCAAGTCTTTCGATTTGACTCCACTTCCGCGACTTGCGAGTCGATGGGGATGAAATGACGATGATGAGGCCAGCACAAAACCAAGCCCCTGAGCGGAGAATATCTCCGACCCAGCCGGGAATCGAACTCGGGCCCTTACGATCGACATTGAGTTGCGCTGACCACTCACCTACCGGAGGCGGATTTTACGACCGGTTTCGGAATAACAAAATTCCATCTTCTCTCATAATACGCTATAACGATGGGAACCATATGTTCTATTGTTATGGATAAACCGCAATTCAAAAATGAACATGTAACAGCAAACTGATGACCGGGCATTACTCACGTAAGGTGTAAAAAAAATAAAGCTGCATTCCACTTTTACGTTGTCTGAGTAGCAAACGTTCCGTGTCCTACTGTACAAAACTTGGAGCCTAAGAATTTATCAAAACGAAAAACTCCAATCCAAACCTCTATCAACAGAATCACAAAACAATATGAAAAAGAGGAACATGACCACACGATTTGTGAAAGATACCTCCTATCATCCCATCGGACCTTCTTTATCCCGGCGGAATGCAACGGCTCGACGTGACATGGACTCGACAAGTCTCTGGAAGTCCGCTGCAGATACGATCGACCATGTTGCCTCTATAGCCGTCCATAATAGCGAGAGTGTTGTCGGTGCAGGATTCTGTGCACGAAATGACCTCTCGATCACGTCGGCGACATTCGTGCCGGGAGATCCGGATGGCCAGATCATTCTCTCGAATCGTCCAGAATGTTCTTCAAACCAATCCCGTGCACTTGTGGCCCGAAGACATGGCACATTCTGAGCCATAAAAATTCCATCGTCATCGACATGAAGTCCAAGGATTGCTACAAATGGTTGGTTCAAATGGCTCTGAGCACTACTATGGGACTTAACTTCTGAGGTCATCAGTCCCCTAGAACATAGTACTACTTAAACCTAACTACAGTGTTGACTGTAGCAGAGGACACATGGCAGCCCCTAGTGGCTTGCACCTCTGTTGCACTTTATTTTAATTCTGACTGTCTGACACTGTCAGGTATGACCGCAGCTTTCGTATTTTTTGGTACGTTATGCTGTAACATTTAGTTTTAATTTTGTCTTAAGAAGGTGTCCCTTGTGGCACCACAACCTAGGTTACAAATTAGTTGTGTTTGTGACTGAGAGCTGCATTTTTCAAAATTTTGCATTATACAACAGTCGCTGATTGACAGCCATGTTAAAAACCTTAATGATAATAACAATAAATAGAAGTACAGTTTTTGAGACATTATCATGTTGGAATTTGAATTTGGCGCGATTTTCTGGTGGAGGTAGGCCAATAATAATAATAATAAATAATAATAATATTAAATGATAATAAATGTTAATGAATGATAATAAATGATAATGATTGATATTAAAGACAAGTACGGTTTTGCAGCCATTATCCTGTTGGAATTTGAATTTTTTGCCAATTTTTTATGGAGGGTTAGGTTAGTGGACATAGCCCAATTGACCTATTTTCCCGCGAAAATCCGTCGTCTTGAATGACGTCATGCGAAGTTGCCAAGTCTACATGCCGCCATCTTGGATGATGTCATCGCCGCCATCTTGAATAAATTTGGCAACAATGCAGATTGGCGCAGAATATAGTTTTTCCTACTACTTATGTAATCAAAAGTATTCGGACACCTGGCTGAAAATGACTTAAAGTTCGTGGCGCACTCCATCGGTAATGCTGGAATTAGATGTGGTGTTGGCCCACCCTTAGCCTTGATGACAGCTTCCACCCTCCCAGGCATACGTTCAACCAGGTGCTGGAAGGTTTTTTGGGGAATGACACCCCATTCCTCACCGAGTGCTGCGCTGAGGAGCAGTATAGATACCGCTCTGTGAGGCCTGGCACGAAATCGGCCGCCGGCCGGTGTGGCCGTGCGGTTAAAGGCGCTTCAGTCTGGAACCGCGTGACCGCTCCGGTCGCAGGTTCGAATCCTGCCTCGGGCATGGATGTGTGTGATGTCCTTAGGTTAGTTAGGTTTAGGTTGTTCTAAGTTCTAGGGGACTGATGACCACGGATGTTAAGTCCCATAGTGCTCAGAGCCATTTGAACCATTTTGAACGAAATCGGCCTTCCAAAACATCCCAACGGTGTTCTATAGGATTCAGGTCAGGAATCTGTGCAGGCCACTCCATTACTGTCATGTAACCACTCCACTGCAGGCCTTGCATTATGAACAGGTGCTCGATCGTGTTGAAAGATGAAATCGCCATCCCCGAATTGCTCTTCAACAGTGGGCAGCTTTCGCCTTACAACCTAGCAAACCCTCCCAAAACCCTTGGTCGGGATCGGGGGAAAGGGACTAAGTGCATTCAGAAAGTCGCTGCACAATGGTCTGTGGACTATGGATGTGGATTACGCTGCAAAGTTAGCAGAACATATAGTGGATCGGAGTAAACGTGGGGCAGTAGGATACCCATTTGGCAATCAACAGGACTCGATTACCAGTTCCAGCTTTCGCCTTACAACCTAGGAAACCCGCCCAAAACCCTTGGTCGGGATCGGGGGGAAGGGACTAAGTGCATTCAGAAAGTCGCTGCACAATGGTCAAGCAAGAAGGTGCTTAAAGCATCAATGTAGGCCTGTGCTGCCGGCCGGAGTGGCCGACCGCTTAAAGGCGCTTCAGTCTGGAACCGCACGACCGCTACGGTCGCAGGTTCGAATCCTGCCTCGGGCTGAATAAATATATATTGACCATTTAAAATACAGTGGAGTGGGAGGTGGCAATTTACGGCATGGAAAGATACCAATCCACAGTTCTGGATTATTCGTCCTTTAACCAGTCCTTACGGGAATTAGAAGATACTAAAGAAAAATAATCAAACAAGAATTAAACTTTTGTCTAATCGCTCGAGAGTACCAAGTAGAACAACATGATAATCCATCTGAAGAGGGAGGTGGGAGATGTTGTTGAGCATGGTAGATAGGAGACTCGAAAGCAAAGCATGTCAACACCTATTCAGTCAGCATCGGTGAGCGGTGAGCTGTCAACTCGTAGAGAGAGGTGCACGTGCGAGGCTACAACCCATGCGGTAGGCGCGTGTATACTCCCTTGGTGTGACGGTATTTTTACCGATCTGCGCATGAGTGGCTTCAAAGCAATGTTGAGTGAAGACGGCGGCAACGTCTGCACTAAGAAACACGTCGGAGTGCGTAATTATGACCAATGTAGTAGGCATGTGCATACTCGTATTCTCGTGGCGCGAGAGGATAGCGAGAAAGATTAATGTTCTAGTAGAAAGTTGCATATTAATTTATCCAACTCGTTAAATGTTCACGCAGTTGGCTCTTGATCGCAATCACGGGATTTGCAACTTCATCTCCAGTACGAATCCGTGATTGGAAGTAGTATTAGCTGAATAATTGAGCACTCTTTCTTTGTAATGGGTGGACGAAACGGTCGTTGCGGTCTCTGCATGTGTGTGTGTGTGTGTGTGTGTGTGTGTGTGTGTGTGATACATTGCAGGAAAGTGGTTTACAATATTCACCGCTAAAGCCATGATTCTGGGTAGAGTCTTTCATTTATAGAGCCTGTTGGCAAATTCGGTTTCGCGCCACATCCCTGGTTTAATTTATGTAGCTTTGGAAGAACGTTAACTACTTCACTATTTCATATCTTCAACTAGAAAACTCAAATTTTGTACTTCTAAATTTCGAAGCTGTGGTCACAGAATGTTACTAAAATTTCTATTTCGATATTAACATAACTACATTATTAAAAAAAATAAAACTAATTAAACCAATGCACCTCAGTTACATCGTGTGTTTGAGGCTGTTTCAAGCTTCATTAGTATCTGTTATTAGCAAATGAATTTGTATTAATAAGCACATAATATTGATTGAGAGCAAAGAATACAAATTGCAAAAATTCCAAACGTTAGTAGGTACTATATATACCGACCTACTCTCAAAAAGGAAAGAGACAGTACTAAAATTTTATAACGTGACGGAAGTACCAGTTCTAACGTATGGGTCAGAGACTTGGACTCCTACCGCAGTTGCAGGAAGAGGACCGAGGCAGCAGATATGAGACTCCTATGAGCTCTAGCTGGTTACAGACTCATAGATCGTATAAAAAAAATAGCGAAATGAGGAAAGAACTGCGTATCAAAGGCATACTTCAGAAAACAGATGAGTACAGAAAGAAACGGCGTGAACACATTCAAAGGATTTCAGAAAAGCGAATACCTAAATTAACATACAAATATAAGGGATGGGAAGAACAATTCCAATTTGTGATGGTGATGAGTAAAGCAAAGAAAACCGAAAGTAACGAGGATCAGCAGAAGAAAGATTAGCGACAAACATAACATCAAAACTGGGGACGAAATAAAGGAATTTTGCTACCTTAAAAGCAAAGTAAACTTTGGCGTTACAGAAGAATACTTGAAATTAAATGAACTAGTAAGAAGTGAGGAAGTTCTTCGCAGAACAAGCGCAGAAAGCAATATGTAGTAAAGAGTGACTAGAAGGGGGGCCAGAGTGTTTCGACACGAGCTAAGATGTGAGGAAGTAACTTTCGTAATATTAGAAGGACCCGTAGAGAGCAAAAGACTGGTGAAAAGAAAAAAATAGATTCCAAAAATCTGGAAAGTGGCTGTTATCCATCCTTTGCACAAGAAAGGTGATAAGCATGATCTAAAAACTACAGAGGTCTATCTCTGTTGCCTGTGGGTTATAAATTATTTTCAATAATATTACTAATCAAGGTTGAAGCAATACTCGATAGCCATTTGGGAGAATATTACAGTGGATTTAGAAAAGACAGATCTTGCTCAGAACAGATTTTCAACCCGAAGTCCATAGTCCATCACATAAAAACTCTAAAGACATAGTTGTAACATTAATAGATTTTAAAAAGACATTTGATTCAGTTGCTCCGAAAATTTTGCATTAAATCTAAACTAGCAAACCTTATTCATGAAATGCTCCCAGACACCATATCAAAAGTAAAGTTTCGGCTTGAAATATCTAAGGTACTCAAAATAAAAACAGGTGTAAGGCAAGTTGACGGCCTGTCTCCACTCATCTTTAACTGAGTCCTAGAGAAAATAGTATGTGAATGGCAACAAAAACTAAAAGAACATGAGCTCTCACCAATAAGAGTGGAGACTAAAAACAAAGGTATTGAAATTCACTGTCTAACAATTGCGGATGATTTTGCCATTCTGTCTGAATACCTAACAATTGAAGAACTACAAATTAATCTCTTAGAAGAAATAGCCGCAAAGCAGGCTTAAGAATTTCTGTAGAGAAAACAAAATTTATGACAAACATTAAAAAAAATGCTCCAGAAATCCTAGTGACAGATGTTGGACAGCTACAGGGGGTTAATAAATTTAAATATTTGGGACAAATGGAATAGAAAAATTCACTGTAGAAAAAAGAATACGTACAATGCGGAGAGCATATGGAATAACCTTGTATATAACATTTACAACAAAAGGTCTCTATAAAATTTGAGACTATAGCTCTACAATATGGTAGTAAAACCGGAAGGTCTTTATGCAATTGAATGTTTAGTATGGAATTACAACTTACACAAACTTGAAGTCGTAGATAGAAGAATCATTTGAAAAATACTTGGTCCACTAAGAAAGACAGAGGTATGGAAATTAAGAAGTAATGAAGGAGTATATCGCAACATAGAAAACGTAACTGAAACGCTACGGAAGAGACGACTGCTATTTTTTGGACATTTATACAAAATGAACAGCAACAGGTTAACCAAACAGATTTATAAATATCTTGGGGACCAGAAGTCAACAATCTCCTGGTTTTAAGAAGTTACGAAAAAGAAAAGAAACAACATAAGAGAAAAAGACGCAACGGAGAGAGTTGTAAGATGAGTGTGTTAAAAATGGAAGGATTTCAAGGCCGGAAAGAGAAGAGGACGATGTCAAAATGGACTCAGGAGCGGAAAAGAATACACAGTGAGAAGATGAAAGAATACTGAAGGAAGAAGATAGAAGAACAAAGGAGGAAACATTGAAATTGGAGCGCGGTCCTTACATGATTGAAACGGAAAAAGAAAAGAAAAGAACTTTCAATGTCCAATATGCTCCTTGGTGAGATCTTTATAGCGACAATATTCATTTTTGACGAAAATATTTCAGCTTCTAATCTGCAGCTACAAAAATGAACTGTTAAGTTGACGAAAAGATACAAGTCATTCTCGTGTTTGTTTTCTCAGCCGTAACCTGAGAAGCAATTTAAGAGAGTCATGTTTTAATTATGACGAGTAATAATAAGTTGTTAGAAGAAACCAGAGCTAGAAAAGCGTCGACATAGAACTAAGCAACGGCACTGGAAATTGTCCAATAGGTCATCTCTGAACTTGAAAATTTTGCGATTTCAATTTGATGTAATCTTTGTCCGAAACTTGTTCACCTGCTGTAATGTCATTTGATATAAACAATAGAGGCAATAAACTGCAGTAACCTTGCAAATTGCTGTTCTGTGCATTGACAGATTCGTGTCAGAATTGCAGCCCCGTGTGATGTTTGTAATATTTGGCTTTCGCCGTGGGAGTTCAGCGTTCATTATTGGTTTTCGATTGTGCAGAGCCGCCCACCGAAATTCTCTCTCTACGCCACAGGACTGCCAGAGCAGCGTTGTCAGATTAATGTCAGTGTGATGACAACAGCGAACACGCAGACCAACATTGCAGCTGAAATGTTTACCGCGAAAAATTCAGGCGCGCGCGCTCTCGAAACGGGTTGCGGTGGTGCCGGCGGTGTCAGATCATTAAACAAAAAGCGCGTGTAATTGCGAGGCTCGGCGACCGCAGGCAGTGCAACACGGGATGTGATTAACGCCGCTGCTGCCGACCGCTGGCGATAATTGAGGCCACTGGCCGTGTCGTCGCCATCCCGCAGAACAGACTGCTGCACCAAAACAGCGGCGGGCGCGCAACTGGCTGGCATGCGCAAACACCCATCCCAGATAGTCCCATACAATGTACTAGAAATGTCTCCTCTTTACAGCCGTGGTTCCATAATGGATCTCAGTGCCTATAGTGCAAATAATTTTTCATGTAAAAAAATCTATCGATGTGCTGAGTATACATCTCCCTCATGAGAGCACACACAGTAGTAACCACCAGACACTCGTACATATACCATGAAGACTGTTGAACAAAGGCTGGGTCCACCTCCCTCAGCACAAAGGTGGCACTGTTTCTGCCTCCGACCTATTTGCCTGCTTGTTTTCTACACCCATCTCCAGACTCTGGAATTACAAGAAATCATGTATTTTGACATGGTTTTCCAAAATATTACACCATTTACGCAATACTTCTCGATATGAAGCACATAGCAATATCACTTGCGTAGCTTAGTACAGAACTACTGTATGTTACTGTGACAAGCGGTCTTGGTTCTACAGGTGCACACAAGTGCCCATGTTAAAAGCTATACTGGCTTTATAAATCGAATTATAAGTCGATGCATGAGTCGCGTGACGTAGCTTGCATTCGACACATATACAACAATGTGTTGTTCTGTATGTGACTGTCTACTTGCGATCGTTAACAGCAATCCTCTCGGTCAACAGAGGACTTTCATGTCGTGTGTGATGAAACATGACCATCCTGTTTCGACACATTCCTCGAAACGAACGAAGATTTATGCGATGTACTCCATCTTGGCTGTAAAATCGAGACTTTAGTTTCTTAACTAAGATGATTGCAAGTTAGCGATAGGTGTTTATGAGACACTCCAATCCCCATGTACATATCTGCTTGACAGATGTACTGTTTACAGAGTTAGTGGCAACATGACGTATAATTTTATATGTCAGACGCCGCGGCTATGCGTTTATCTGCTTCCTTGTAAGATGTATTCTCCAGTACTGACGATCATTTTATGTGGGACTGATGCGGGCACGGTATAATTTCTGAACCATGATCAGATGTGAACAGTGGACGCTATACATCTCTGGAAAGCTAATTTGTGCACGTATCACACAGAATCGATATTTTGAGGAAGTACTGTTTTCATTTTACTGTTTGTTACCACAGTTTATCATAGAGAAACTAAGAAGGACGTATGTCATGCTTTGGAAATATACACTCCTGGAAATTGAAATAAGAACACCGTGAATTCATTGTCCCAGGAAGGGGAAACTTTATTGACACATTCCTGGGGTCAGATACATCACATGATCACACTGACAGAACCACAGGCACATAGACACAGGCAACAGAGCATGCACAATGTCGGCACTAGTACAGTGTATATCCACCTTTCGCAGCAATGCACGCTGCTATTCTCCCATGGAGACGATCGTAGAGATGCTGGATGTAGTCCTGTGGAACGGCTTGCCATGCCATTTCCACCTGGCGCCTCAGTTGGACCAGCGTTCGTGCTGGACGTGCAGACCGCGTGAGACGACGCTTCATCCAGTCCCAAACATGCTCAATGGGGGACAGATCCGGAGATCTTGCTGGCCAGGGTAGTTGACTTACACCTTCTAGAGCACGTTGGGTGGCACGGGATACATGCGGACGTGCATTGTCCTGTTGGAACAGCAAGTTCCCTTGCCGGTCTAGGAATGGTAGAACGATGGGTTCGATGACGGTTTGGATGTACCGTGCACTATTCAGTGTCCCCTCGACGATCACCAGTAGTGTACGGCCAGTGTAGGAGATCGCTCCCCACACCATGATGCCGGGTGTTGGCCCTGTGTCCTCGGTCGTATGCAGTCCTGATTGTGGCGCTCACCTGCACGGCGCCAAACACGCATACGACCATCATTGGCACCAAGGCAGAAGCGACTCTCATCGCTGAAGACGACACGTCTCCATTCGTCCCTCCATTCACGCCTGTCGCGACACCACTGGAGGCGGGCTGCACGATGTTGGGGCGTGAGCGGAAGACGGCCTAACGGTGTGCGGGACCGTAGCCCAGCTTCATGGAGACGGTTTCGAATGGTCCTCGCCGATACCCCAGGAGCAACAGTGTCCCTAATTTGCTGGGAAGTGGCGGTGCGGTCCCCTACGGCACTGCGTAGGATCCTACGGTCTTGGCGTGCATCCGTGCGTCGCTGCGGTCCGGTCCCAGGTCGACGGGCACGGGCACCTTCCGCCGACCACTGGCGACAACATCGATGTACTGTGGAGACCTCACGCCCCACGTGTTGAGCAATTCGGCGGTACGTCCTCCCGGCCTCCCGCATGCCCACTATACGCCCTCGCTCAAAGTCCGTCAACTGCACATACGGTTCACGTCCACGCTGTCGCGGCATGCTACCAGTGTTAAAGACTGCGATGGAGCTCCGTATGCCACGTCAAACTGGCTGACACTGACGGCGGCGGTGCACAAATGCTACGCAGCTAGCGCCATTCGACGGCCAACACCGCGGTTCCTGGTGTGTCCGCTGTGCCGTGCGTGTGATCATTGCTTGTACAGCCCTCTCGCAGTGTCCGGAGCAAGTATGGTGGGTCTGACACACCGGTGTCAATGTGTTCTTTTTTCCATTTCCAGGAGTGTATTTGTTATATTGGAATATTAACAGCGCTGCATTCCACACGACTGATAGGCCGGAAACTGAAGGGATCTAACATTATAGCCTATTATAAGTGCAGAAGCGTGTAGCATTAGTAGTGCATGTGTTTTTGTTCTCTCTCACCAATACCCTCCTTGTACTGATCACGGACACTAGAACAGTACTTTGAAATTAATAGCGTACCTGACATGTAAAATGCATCGAACTCCATCCACCTTTAACTACGTCATGCATAAAAACCACCCGTTTCTTGTTCTTAGTAACTGTGTGCTGTTACATCACAACACATTGAAATGTACTACTATACACCGATAAGGCTGCCAACCTCGTCGACATGGGCTCATCTGGAGAAATCTAGTGCGCATGGATGGGGGAGGATTTGGCAAGCTCCATTCATTCACGAGGCACAGAATGTAGCGGTCTACTTCTGGTCAGCGGCAGATTAAATCGGTAACGGTGCTGCAGGCTATGTTGGTCCAAGACAGTACACCAGTACGAGGTCTTTCTGTCTCTTTATTTTATCCCAAGACTGTGAGAATGCCCTGTGACTACATCCGCATAGTGGTAGATCATAAATTGTACACTATACTTGAAGTGCTAGAAATACGTAGAGCACTGTCTGGTGTACATTGATGATATATATGTCCAAGAATTAACAATGAATGTATGTACTACACACTCGTCTATCTACTGTAAGTAGGCTGTTTAGGTTTTTATGTTGGTAACACCACGTAGCGCTCTATATAAAAATCACCGACTGTGCTGTGTGAAGGCTATGGTTGGTTTGCATTGTTGGAGTACAGGGTTATTACAAATGATTGAAGCGATTTCACAGCTCTACAGTAACTTTATTATTTGAGATATTTTCACAATGCTTTGCACACACATACAAAAACTCAAAAAGTTTTTTAGGCATTCACAAATGTTCGATATGTGCCCCTTTAGTGATTCGGCAGACATCAAGCCGATAATCAAGTTCCTCCCACACTCGGCGCAGCATGTCCCCATCAATGAGTTCGAAAGCATCGTTGATGCGAGCTCGCAGTTCTGGCACGTTTCTTGGTAGAGGAGGTTTAAACACTGAATCTTTCACATAATCCCACAGAAAGAAGTCGCATGGGGCTAAGTCGGGAGAGCGTGGAGGCCATGACATGAATTGCTGATCATGATCTCCACCACGACCGATCCATCGGTTTTCCAATCCCCTGTTTAAGAAATGCCGAACATCATGATGGAAGTGCGGTGGAGCACCATCCTGTTGAAAGATGAAGTCGGCGCTGTCGGTCTCCGGTTGTAGCATGAGCCAATTTTCCAGCATGTCCAGATACACGTGTCCTGTAACGTTTTTTTTTTTGCAGAAGAAAAAGGGGCCGTAAACTTTAAAGCGTGAGATTGCACAAAACACGTTAACTTTTGGTGAATTGCGAATATGCTGCACAAATGCGTGAGGATTCTCTACCGCCCAGATTCGCACATTGTGTCTGTTCACTTCACCATTAAGAAAAAATGTTGTTTCATCGCTGAAAACAAGTTTCGCACTGAACGCATCCTCTTCCATGAGCTGTTGCAACCGCGCCGAAAATTCAAAGCATTTGACTTTGTCATTGGGTATCAGGGCTTGTAGCAATTGTGAACGGTAAGGCTTCTGCTTTTGCCTTTTCCGTAAGATTTTCCGAACTGTCGGCTGTGGTGCGTTTAGCTCCCTGCTTGCTTTATTCGTCGACTTCCGCGGGCTACGCGTGAAACTTGCCCGCACGCGTTCAACCGTTTCTTCGCTCACTGCAGGCCGACCCGTTGATTTCCCCTTACAGAGGCATCCAGAAGCTTTAAACTGCGCATACCATCGCCGAATGGAGTTAGCAGTTGGTGGATCTTCGTTGAACTTCGTCCTGAAGTGTCGTTGCACTGTTATGACTGACTGATGTGAGTGCATTTCAAGCACGACATACGCTTTCTCGGCTCCTGTCGCCATTTTGTCTCACTGTGCTCTCGAGCGCTCTGGCGGCAGAAACCTGAAGTGCGGCTTCAGTCGAACAAAACTTTGAGTTTTTCTACGTATCTGTAGTGTGTCGTGACCATATGTCAATGAATGGAACTACAGTGAATTTATGAAATCGCTTCAATCATTTGTAATAGCCCTGTATATGCTATTGTAGTGTTGGGCAGTTGGCTGTTAACAGCGTGTTGCGCAGTTGGAGGTGAACCGCCAGCAGTGGTGGATGTGGGGAGAGAGATGGCGGAGTTTTGATAGCGAATGATCTGGACGTGTGTCCATTAGAAAGAGTAAGTTTGTATTATTAGATATCATGAACTGATACATATATATGATGCCCTTTGAACATTATTAAGGTAAATACATTGTTTGTTCTCTATCAAAATCTTTCATTTGCTAACTATGCCTGTCAGTAGTTAGTGCCTTCAGTAGTTAGAATCTTTTATTTAGCTGGCAGTAGTGGCGTTCGCTGTATTGCAGTAGTTCGAGTAACGAAGATTTTTGTGAGGAAAGTGATTTATGAAAAGTATAGGTTATTGTTAGTCAGTGCCATTCTTTTGTAGGGATTTCTCAAAGTCAGATTGAGTTGCGCTAAAAATATTGTGTGTCAGTTTAGTGTTAATCAGAATAGGTAAAGAGCGAAATGTCTGAGTACGTTCAGTTCTGCTCAGCTGTTTGAAAATCAAATAATGTAAGAGGTTTATCAGCACAGTAATTCATTAATTTTTCTAAGGGGACGTTACACTACATTCGCAATGATACTCGCAAAGTAGAGAAGGGGCGGTTTAGCTATGATACTGAAATTGGGAAACATACTGTCACACCATTGGTCTGTGTTGAAATTATTGTAAAATTGCTAAAATTGTTTGCTCTATCAACTGTGATGCTTATTATTACAGTACATCTATGGTGTCTTTTCCATCCCATCCATCCATTGGTTACCACATAATGATATGTGTGAGGAGAGAGATGCGATAAGAATCTTATCGACTTCTCTGTCGGATGAAGTTAGTAGAGCTTTTATAGTTCGTAATTTTTCTCTTTGGATGGTGTAGTATAACGGTGATACCTTGTTGGGGTGACAGACGTGAATGGGCCCTGAGGGATGTGGATCTGCTTCAGATTGCCGTATCTGCATGTAGTTTGGGGATGCATCACAATGCAGTAGCCAGATCCTCGCCCTTTTCCCAGTTACTGTACTGTCTTTTATACTACCTCGTATTGCAGGAGCAGGCTTCATTCAGCGCTGACCTTAAACATCGTACGCTGTTTGTGGAGCTACGGCAACTTGTTCTAATATCCACTGAATGGTCAAAACACGGTCCTTTTGCAGTAACTCAGGTCTTTCTGTTTCTACACGTGTTGCAGAAGGTGATTCATATAGTCCTTCCAACTTCTGCTCAGTTCCGACTTGAACTGGAACGATGACATGCGAAATGATGCAGGAATGGCAGCAGTTGCAAGAGACATAGGGCCTGCCTAAAAAGTCATATTGGAATTTTACTGTAACAGACAGGTTCGAAAAAGGTGACTCGTTTCGAGATTTGAGAATGCCGGAAATATGATTATTAAAGGATTCCACCATCTGAAACAACGCAGGTATGTAGTTGAATGGAAAGACTTGATTCCAAATCATAGACATTTCTATCAGAAAGTGTAGCACTATAGATCTGAAAAGCTAGTGTCCCTTTCTTACGACCTCAATCAGCACACTATCTATCGTTTGTTATCCTTGTCCATCACCTACTGCCTATAACACAATGTATATATCAGCAAACCTCTGACGTGTGCCATCAGGACAGAATGCATTACAAATACTGGAGAAATACCTAGCGGCGGCATGAGGGAGTTGCAAATACCTATTTCAAACTACATTCCTTAGCTGAATCACTTTATAAATTCAGTAATTTTATTACGGGGTTGCACTGTCGGCGACGTGTAACCGCAATGTTGGTCTGATAATATACGCTCCATCGATCACCGTCCATATTCAGTGTCATGATATTTGTCTGTGTAAACCAATTCATCTCAAGGTAATGCCATACTTCGATTTATAAAGCCAGTATAGCTGTTAACATGCGTACTTGTGTGCTCCTGTAGAACCAATACCGCTTGTCACAGTAACATACAGTAGTTGTTGCGATGGTGTTTTTTAACATCTGGCAGTTTGTAAGACGAGTACGCCTCTCTTTTTAAGACACAGTGGTACCACTGGCAAGAAAAACTTATGACATATCCATCCATCGCTGATTTTGGGTCAGTATTATTTTGTATGGACAGCAATCAGCTATTGGCGAAGCATTATACTTTGTAGTGGCGGATGCATGATAGTTTCATCTTGAGCATTAGGGTTATAAAGTATGTGTGTGCTTTCTGACATGTGCAATGGAAATGACCATGTCAATCTGTAAGGGAAGGTATTCATTCGACGCGGAATCCTGCGATAGCTGCACAGGGAAAAGTATGTCAAATCATAAGAATGGTGTAGATATTTCTGTTTCCAGAGCCACAGCCGTAATTGTAAGTATATCGATCAAATTTGTATGTGATTGATTTCCTAGGACGATCCTGTCTGGGGGTGCATGGCGCGCAGCAGTGGTGGCTTGTGGCGGAAATGATACACGTTTCCGGCTAATGGCAGGAACTGTCCGAATGGAGAGGGCTGTTGAGATGCAGGAATGTAGTTGACTTAAATGTGTCATCCTCTAGGCAGCTGAATAGCGAGCTAATAGTTAGTATGTGTTGGATAGCTTTTGTGATCACGCGGAAATTTCAGAAGATTCAATATGGACGTGTATTTGCACTGGACCATTATTCCCTCCCATGTAAATTGTCTGGATGACTGCTACTGCACATTTAACGCCTTTATTTAGTTGAGAGAACGTAGATTGTGGTGTGTGCATCTAGCAGGTTGTCTAGACATGAGAAAGGCTTTAGCTGATTTTGTAAATTATAGGAATGATTTGGAACTGCTATATCACAGACAGCGATATTCCTGAATGGAAATATCTGTTTCCTATATATTTTTCGAGGTTTCATGTAAAGGTCTTCGCAGACGAGATTAGCTTCTATTACTCAGTGGCTTACAGCACGCTCCACCTCGCTAAAGTTTCGTGTTTCTAGAGAAATAATTTCCAGTCTGTATCTCCGGAATTATACTGTGCAAGCGATACGGGTATGCAAGCGATATTGCTAAGTGCTTGATATCGAAAAGTATCACGTAAATGGTGTAATATTTTGGGAAACCATGTCAAAATACAAGTGTTCTTGTAATTACAGAGTCTGGAGATGGGTGTAGAAAGCATGCAGGCAAGCAAAAGAGTTCGGGGCCAGAAACAGTGACACTTTGTGCTGTGTGGTACCAACCCAGCCTTTGTACAACAGCCTTCACGATATATATTTACGAGTGTTTGGTGTTCGCTAATGTGTGTCCTATCATGAGGGAGGTATAGATTCAGCATATCGATAACCATAAGGGTAATGAAAGATTTTTATATGAAAAATTATGTGCACTATAGGTATTGAGGTTCATTATCGAGCCACAGCTGTAAAGAGGAGTACATTGATCGGTGTCCGACTGCAGCAGCATTCCTAATATTTTCTGGAGATGGCCATTGAAATCACAGCAGCAAGCAAGCAGGTTGAGGCCGGAAACAGGCATCTCAGTGGACGCCTTTGTTCCGATTTATGGCTTTCAAATCCTTTGTACATCTGTTCAGAGAGTGTGAGAAAGCTTTCGACTTATGATGATTTGGCTCGCTGCTCCCCCTGAGTGGGTAAATCGCGAACTAATACCCAGTTTGCGTTGCGATGCCTTCGGAACCGCGTGTGTCACGTGTATAGTCTGTGGAAATTTGAGAAGATTCAATACGACAAGTGTTGGCGCTGGGAGTATTGATAGCGTTTAAACTCCTGCCACTCAGATCCTCCTGAGGTGGGGGGTGGTCCAGGGCTAGCTGGTCTCTGTCTGGCTGACACACACTTCCGTGGCTATGGTCATGGGCCACGTTTACAGTGGCAATTTCCTCCGTCGGTACTGCACTGTGGCACGGTGAGTACGTGGGATGTATTTTATGATCTGTAGACATCTTTTGCAGGGTTTAACAGTCAGCGCACTACGGCGATCTGTACAAAATAGTTTTGCCGCTGAAAGTCTCGTCTGCGGTAAACAATGGCAAACAGTGCTGCCACACCAGCAGCAGCAGTTTGACTGATAAATTCACTAAGAGATACTATGGACGGGCTGTCCTGTTAGGACCATCAGGAAGAATGCATTTGGTGTTATTCTGGGCTATTTTCGTAAACGGGTCATGTTAGGACAAGAATTTCTATGCAGACAAGCTGAGACATCACAAAAGCTCCTACAAAAGTGGCGGAAAAATCCATTACCGCCAACATTTACCTCGACGTTTTGGAGCAGTTCATTGCCCCACAATTAGAAGACTATCAACCATGGATAATTTTTCAGCAAGATGGAGAACCCCCCCCCCCCTCCTCCCACTGGGCTTTGATAGTGCGTGATTTGCTGGATGAAACATTTCCGGATCGGTGGTTTGGAAGGAACGGTCCAAGAACCTGGCCACCCCGCTCCCCAGACATTACATCCCTTGACTTTTTTTTCTGGGTCTATATCAAGGACAGAGTCTTCGTCACACCAGTTCCTGATGTCGACGAACTCAAGGCTAGGATACAAGCTGCTGTGGGTACTGTGACAGAACACGTTACAAAATACCTGGCGGGAACTGGAATATGGGCTCGACATTTTCCAAGCTACCAAGGGTGCAATTGTTAAGCTTTACTAATGTAAGTGGTCTTCAAAAAATTAGTTACACTAACCTATGTAACGGCAACAAATGTAAATTATTATGTCAAACGGTTACTCTGTAATAAATTGTTATAATCAGGGCAAGACTTTGTGCTCACCCTGTGTATTCCATCGATTTCCCCCACCAATAGGACGCTGGGAATTAAAAGAACCAGCCCATACACGTAAAGGATATAGATTTAACTAATTATTATAATTAATCTGCATAAACATTTTATATCAACTGGATGTTAGTGGTACAATATTTAACGGAAGGATGTGGGTGGCTGGGTGATATGGATGAGAACAGCATGTTACGTACATTGTACTAGGTTAATTTGCACAATTAATTTGCATAATTTTTATGTAAAACGCGCTACAACAGTTTAAGAGGGAGGGGGTGGGTGACAGAGAAGAGTGCGCCAGAAATGGCGTTCAAAACCGTGTGAAATTCGAAAAGTGTAGCATAAAATCGTGGGAGGACATAATTAATTCCTTAATTTGATATCAAAGGATGTACAATAGTTTAAGGGGATGGGGATGACGTGGAAAACTACTTAACAGAACAATAGGTTAAGTGCCGACTTGGGGCCAAACATTAGGTTAAGACACCGAGAGTACAGTGCTGAACATTAGGTTATGCAACATGTTTGGCCCATGTAATTACTTCTTACCAGACCTACATCTTTCCAAACAGCAGAGAATGATAAACAAGAGAAATCCAACCACCTCAAACCGAATTTTTTATAAATAAACAATATACCCTTCAATTTTGTTATGAGATCTCCACCACAGAGCCACCAATTTCCACTGCCTTGAATCCCATAAATTGTTTAAATAAACAGTATTCCACACATTGTCAAAATTGTTAAAACAGTATTCCGTACACTGAAATCGATTTCCTGACAAATTACTTAACTAAATGGAAATGAAGTCCCATGCTTTTTGACAGAGTGCAGGGGAAGGATGCAGGAGACCCAGACCACAGAACTAGACTAGGTCCTAATGGAGATGGTTTGCCGTTTTCTTCCTCCGACAGTAACAGGGATCAATGATGATAATGAAGACGACTCAAAACACCCAGTTCTCTCAGGGCAGGTGAAAATCCCCGACACCATTGGTGGTCAAACCCGGGACCCCGTGCTCAGGAAGTGAGTGAAGTGTCGGCAGAAGTGCCAACACCTTGTTGTTTGAGGAAGCCCAAATGCACGCTATAAGCTCACGCAGGATAGCGTGAGGTCTGAAACAGGATACGTAATGAATGCTATAAAGAAAAGTACGTAGCTGCTGGAATACTTAACTTTAATCCAGAATTGGTGAACATTGGTCTTGTTACTGTACATGCTTCATTAGATACATAGCAAAGGATAAATGGCGCCTTGCTAGGTCGTAGCAATTGACGTAGCTGAAGGCTATGCTAACTATCGTCTCGGCAAACGAGAGCCTAATTTGTCAGTGAACCATCGCTAGCAAAGTCGGCTGTACAACTGGGGCGAGTGCTAGGAAGTCTCTCTAGACCTGCTGTGTGGCGGCGCTCGGTCTGCAATCACTGATAGTGGCGACACGCGGGTCCGACGTATACTAACGGACCGCGGCCGATTTAAAGGCTACCACCTAGCAAGCGTGGTGTCTGGCGGTGACACCACAGTGAGAGCGCTACTGTGAGACCACCAGCGGTGGACTTTAACTAAGTAAATAAACTATATTACATACACTGCCATAAATAATTAAGCAATATTCTATTCATTGTCTGAATTTTTTAAACAATTTTCATAAACTGCAATCAAATAACCTCCAAATGACCAATCAACTGAATCTTTTTCCCGCCAAAAACTGAGAGGGGGTTTACCGCAGGGGGAGAAGTTAACTAATTGATCAATTTAATTAAGTCGAAAATCAAATTCATAAGAGTGAGAGGGGCTATTCCAATAACTCAGATCTGAAAGTTTACTGTAGCAGTGAGCGTGAGGTGGTAGGCTGGATGGTACCTGAATGGTGGGGGGACTCTTTTAGGGGTGGGGGAACAATAGCTTAAGGACCTGTCAATCGAAAGGAAGGATCCTTTTAGCAGAACATTGGGCTAAGGATCTGTCAATCAAAGGAGGGGAACAATAGGTTAACGACCTGTCAATCAAAGGAGAACAATAGGTTTTCCCCTGAAGTGCATACCTGCCCCTGATGTAGGCAACCAGTAAAGTAGGGTAATGTGCTTGTTGCCCCACTACTGATGTAAGTTACAAACTTGTATTTCGTAATCATTTCATTTAAACGTGAAGCCTTAAAACATAGAATGTCAATGAATATTACTTATTTTGCTTTTCATTAAAGTGTCAATGTCTGATACCACTTTTTGAGCTCTTGTTAACCCGAAGACAAGTTTTTCAGCTAAAGTCTGTCAGTGAGCTGCTAAGGGACCCAAACATCGACAAAATACTCGCTGCAGACTTGTAAAGACTGGGAAATTTATGTTGAGTCTAGTTCCTATAAATGTTTGCGGTACCAATTTCGTTATGAAACGTTTCACTCATTTGCCTGCAACACTGTTGACGTAAAAGTTCTAACAGTAACTCAGTTTTCACATTCTCAACATCAGCAGCAAATGAAAATGACACTGTGCTTGTAATTTTCTCGAACTGCAGATTCATTTGTTGACTACTCCACTCGAAACAAAAACATATTTTCTTAGTGAAAATGTGGGGAAAACTGTTCAGATGTTTATTCCTCTTCTCCTGTGGGATGAATACTTACTTCACTCACATCGCTTAACAGTGATTTACCTAATTTTTGCACCTCCACTGATTGCTGTTCCCGTTTCAAGTGTCTGAAGTCCAATGCAAGAACGGTTCTGTAATGTCATGGTACATTTTTTTGTTGTGTTCGTAACTCGAGGCACACCATCGCGTACTCTAAATATACAGGGTGGTACATTGATCGTGACCGGGCAAAATATCTCACGAAATAAGCGTCAAATGAAAAAACTACAAAGAACGAAACTCGTCTAGCTTGAAGGGGGAAACCAGATGGCGCTATGACTGGCCCGCTAGATGGCGCTGCTATAGGTCAAACGGATATCAACTGCGTTTTTTTAAATACGAACCCCCATTTTTATTACATATTCGTGTAGTACGTAAAGAGATATGAATGTTTTAGTTGGACCAACTTTTTCGCTTTGTGATACATGGTGCTGTAATAGTCACAAACATATCGCTCACAATTTTAGATTAACAGTTAGTTACAGGTAGGTTTCTTAAAATTAAAATACAGAACCTAGGTACGTTTGAACATTTTATTTCGGTTATTCCAATGTGATACATGTACCTTTGTGAACTTATCATTTCTGAGAACGCATGCTGTTACAGCGTGATTACCTGTAAATACCACATTAATGCAATAAATACACAAAATGATGTCCTTCAGCCTCAATGCATTTGGCAATACGTGTAACGACATTCCTCTCAACAGCGAGTAGTTCGCCTTCCATAATGTTCGCATATGCATTGACTTTGCGCTGACGCCTGTTGTCAGGCGTTGTCGGTGGATCACGATACCAAATATCCTTCAACTTTCCCCACAGAAAGAAATCCGGGGACGTCAGATCCGGTGAACGTGCGGACCAGGTGCTTCGACGACCAATCCACCTGTCATGAAATATGCTATTCAATACCGCTTGAACCGCACGCGAGCTATGTGCCGGACATCCATCATGTTGGAAGTACATCGCCATTCTGTCATGCAGTGAAACATCTTGTGGTAACATCGGTAGAACATTACGCTGGAAATCAGCATACATTGCACCATTTAGATTGCTATCGATAAAATGGGGGCCAATTATCCTTCCTCCCATAATGCCGCACCATACATTAACCCGTCAAGGTCGCTGATGTTCCACTTGTCGCAGCCATCGTGGATTTTCCGTTGCCCAATAGTGCATATTGTGCCGGTTTACGTTACCCCTGTTTGTGAATGACGCTTCGTCGTTAAACAGAACGCGTGCAAAAAATATGTCATCGTCCAGTTATTTCCCTTGTGCCCAGTGGAGAACTGTACACGACGTTGAAAGTCGTCGTCATGCAATTCCTGGTGCATAGAAATATAGTACGGGTGCAATCGATGTTGATGTAGCATTCTCAACACCGACGTTTTTGAGATTCCCGATTCTCGCGCAATTTGTCTGCTACTGATGTGCGAATTAGCCGCGACAGCAGCTAAAACACCTACTTGGGCATCATCATTTGTTGCAGGTCGTGGTTGACGTTTCACATGTGGATGAACACTTCATGTTTCCTGAAATAACGTAACTATCCAGCGAACGGTTCGGACTCTTGGATACCGAGCACCATACATAGTACACGGCACACGGCCGTTGGGCATTTTGATCACAATAGCCATACATAAACACGATTTCGACCTTTACCGCAATTGGTTCAAATGGCTCTGAGCACTATGGGCCTTAACTTGTGAGGTCATCAGTCCCCTAGAACTTAGAACTACTTAAACCTAACTAACCTAAGGACATCACACACATGCATGCCCGAGGCAGGATTCGAACCTGCGACCGTAGCGGTCGCGCGGTTTCAGACTGTAGCGCCTAGAACCGCTCGGCCACTCCGGCCGGCGCATTTGGTAGACGGTCCATTTTAACACGGGTAATGTATGACGAAGTAAATATCACCCGCACTGGCGAAATGTTTCGTGATACCACGTACTTATACGTTTGTGACTATTACAGCGCCATCTATCACAAAGCGAAAAAAGTGGTCCAACCAAAACATTCATATTTATTTACGTACTACATGAATATGTAATAAAAACGGGGGTTCCTATTTTTAAAAAAAACGCAGTTGATATCCGTTTAACCTATGGCAGCGCCATGTGGCGGGCCAACCATAGGGCCATCTGGTTTCCCCCTTCAAGCTAGACGTGTTTCGTTCTTTGTAGTTTTTTCGTTTAATGCTTATTTCCTGAGATACACTGCTGGCCACCGTAAATGCAACACCCTGAAGGAAGCATCCGAATCAAGTGAAATTTACACCATGGGTTTGCAGCGATGAGATATGCAACTGATTAGAATTTCAGCGCAGACGCACATCACGCGCGACTGTGGCGCCACCTCATAGCGCCATTTAAGGCTTGGCGATTTCGACGAGTGTACGTTCGGCACGTGTGTTTACCTTGTGGTTGTTTCACAAGACGATCAGTTATGCCTCGTAGACAACAGCGAACATCGTTTGATCAAGTATCCGAGTTCGACAGAGGAAGGATAGTGGCTTACCGAGATTGTTGATTATCATACAGAGAAATCGCTAGTCGTGTTGGACGAAACCAAACAACTGTAATGCGGATATGTGACCGTTGGATGCAGGAGGGTACGACGGACCGACGTGGTCGATCGCATTCACCTCGGTGCACCACTGCACGTGCTGATAGGCAAATTGTGCGCATGGCAGTGACGGATCGCTCAGTGACATCCCGAACCATAGCACAGCACATTGCGTCTGTAACGCATCACCCAGTGTCTGCGCGTACCATTGGACGCCGTTTACAGCAGAGTGGTCTGTCCGCAAGACGTCCATTGCTTCGTCTACCATTGACGCAGAACCGCAGACGTCTCCGTCGCCATTGGTGTGATGACAGACGGATGTGGGCGGCAGAATGGAATGACGTTGTCTTTACTGACGAAACACGCTTCTGTCTGCAGCACCACGATGGTCGGATTCGAGTGTGGAGACACCGTGGAGAGAGGATGCTGGACAGCTGCATTATGCACCGCCACACTGGTCTTGCACCGGGTATTATGGTATGGGGCGGTATTGGATATTACTCTCGCGCGCTTCTAGTACGCATTGCCGGTACTTTAAATAGCCGGCGCTACATATCCGAGGTGCTGGAGCCAGTTGTCCTTCCTTACCTTCAGGGCTCGGCCACAGCCATATTTCAACAGGATAATGCGCGACCACACGTGGCACGCATTGTCCAAAGGTTCTTCGTCAATAACCAGATTGAATTGCTTCCCTGGCCGGCTCGCTCTCCGGATCTTCCGCCGATAGAAAACATGTGGTCCATGGTTGCTCAACGAGTGACCCAGATTACATCCCCAGCTGCCACACCAGATGATCTTTGGCAACGTGTGGAAACTGCTTGGGCTGCTGTACCCCAGGAACACATCCAACGTCTCTTTGACTCAATGCCGAGACGTGTGGCAGCGGTGATCTCCAACAATGGCGGCTACTCTGGCTACTGATTCTGGCAGGAACCACATGTCACAGACGTCTGTAAACGTAATCATTTGATACTTGGTCAACATGTTATCTACAAAATAAATTTTGTTGTGCTACCTCTTGTCTTTCTTGGTGTTGCATTTACGGTGGCCAGCAGTGTATTTGGCCTGGTCGCTATCAATGGACCACCCTGTATAGACATCCTACACTGACGTGTTTTCAATTGATGATGGTATGTTTGACCTTCTGTTTAAAGTTCCTAACCCGCCCATCACGCTACTTTTCATCGATATAAAACAAGCTGCTCTCCACTTTAGGCACTCCATCGTAAGTATACAGGGTGTTCAGTTTATCTGAAGACAGTGGAATGTCTCGAAAAATATACATCGGATCCAAATAAAATTACACTTAAAATCTGTTCCACTCGGAGGCGGACATCCATTGACACCAAACTCGATCCGCCACCCCAACCCGCGTGAGACGGCTGGGTGGCAACTTTGAAATCTTAAATGGCTGATTCGGATTGTATGGAAACAAACACGTAAGTTTTGCCTGAAACATTTTTCTGGTTTCGCGATAGTTGGAGCTGTAGTCGACTAAATCTGTATGGGTAGGAAATAGTGTTTCAAAACGCTATCCAATGAAACTTGAATTAACTGCGAGGGTAAGGCAGGCAGTTATTTCGTAAGTTTTAATGGGAACCCCCGTTTTCAGCGTTGTACTCCTCTGACAAAACGAAGAGGCGACTGCTCGACGTGCCACTGTGGTCCTGGAGCGAACTGCGACTTATCATAACAGGCAGTGCAATCACATTAAAAGTTATGAAACAATTGCCCATCCTGGACTCGCTCTTTGGTGGCGGCCGGGTAAATTCAGCTGTCATTGGATACCAATTCTGAAACACACCCATTTCGATTTTTCGAATTACAGTGCCGTCTGTCGCGAAACGAAAAAAAGAGTTTCATACAGAACCTCCCGAATTTCTTTCGTAGGATACAAATCTGCAATAAAAAATGGGGGTTGTCATTTCAGATTCAAAGAGTTCACTCCACCCCCACACAGGTGGTAGGGTGGAGTTCGAGACGTACTTCTTTGGATCCGATGTGTTGCTTTCGAGAAATTTCAGTGTCTTCAGATAAACTGAATACCCTATATACACTCCTGGAAATTGAAATAAGAACACCGTGAATTCATTGTCCCAGGAAGGGGAAACTTTATTGACACATTCCTGGGGTCAGATACATCACATGATCACACTGACAGAACCACAGGCACATAGACACAGGCAACAGAGCATGCACAATGTCGGCACTAGTACAGTGTATATCCACCTTTCGCAGCAATGCAGGCTGCTATCCTCCCATGGAGACGATCGTAGAGATGCTGGATGTAGTCCTGTGGAACGGCTTGCCATGCCATTTCCACCTGGCGCCTCAGTTGGACCAGCGTTCGTGCTGGACGTGCAGACCGCGTGAGACGACGCTTCATCCAGTCCCAAACATGCTCAATGGGGGACAGATCCGGAGATCTTGCTGGCCAGGGTAGTTGACTTACACCTTCTAGAGCACGTTGGGTGCCACGGGATACATGCGGACGTGCATCGTCCTGTTGGAACAGCAAGTTCCCTTGCCGGTCTAGGAATGGTAGAACGATGGGTTCGATGACGGTTTGGATGTACCGTGCACTATTCAGTGTCCCCTCGACGATCACCAGTGGTGAACGGCCAGTGTAGGAGATCGCTCCCCACACCATGATGCCGGGTGTTGGCCCTGTGTGCCTCGGTCGTATGCAGTCCCGATTGTGGCGCTCACCTGCACGGCGCCAAACACGCATACGACCATCATTGGCACCAAGGCAGAAGCGACTCTCATCGCTGAAGACGACACGTCTCCATTCGTCCCTCCATTCACGCCTGTCGCGACACCACTGGAGGCGGGCTGCACGATGTTGGGGCGTGAGCGGAAGACGGCCTAACGGTGTGCGGGACCGTAGCCCAGCTTCATGGAGACGGTTGCGAATGGTCCTCGCCGATACCCCAGGAGCAACAGTGTCCCTTATTTGCTGGGAAGTGGCGGTGCGGTCCCCTACGGCACTGCGTAGGATCCTACGGTCTTGGCGTGCATCCGTGCGTCGCTGCGGTCCAGTCCCAGGTCGACGGGCACGTGCACCTTCCGCCGACCACTGGCGACAACATCGATGTACTGTGGAGACCTCACGCCCCACGTGTTGAGCAATTCGGCGGTACATCCACCCGGCCTCCCGCATGCCCACTATACGCCCTCGCTCAAAGTCCGTCAACTGCACATACGGTTCACGTCCACGCTGTCGCGGCATGCTACCAGTGTTAAGGACTGCGATGGAGCTGCGTATGCCACGGCAAACTGGCTGACACTGACGGCAGCGGTGCACAAATGCTGCGCAGCTAGCGCCATTCGACGGCCAACACCGCGGTTCCTGGTGTGTCCGCTGTGCCGTGCGTGTGATCATTGCTTGTACAGCCCTCTCGCAGTGTCCGGAGCAAGTATGGTGGGTCTGACACACCGGTGTCAATGTGTTCTTTTTTCCATTTCCAGGAGTGTACGTTCGCGTCTAAGGCTACATAGAGACCTAACTACGGTCCTTCCCCTGTAGGCAGTGGTGCTTTGGGTGCACTTCACTTCCCCTGCGCTATGTAATGGCGTCGCACGTCTGCCTTTCACCGCGAGCGCTCACCGCCCAGGCGGCGACCGAGTGTGAGCCTCTCGCTCGCCTAGCCGCATCTTGGACAGCCCTGTAGTCTACGACGCCGGTCTGCTTAGCGTGGACTTATTGCGAATATCTCGCCCAGCGCAAAAAGTCCTAAGCGACTGGAAAAAGCACAGGCGACTCCTGTATATTAGAAGGATAAAAGCACGGATCCGCAAAATTACAGAATAACATTCATAACATCTTGCTACTCGTACAAGATTCTTGAACATATTCTCACTTCGAATATAGTAAATTTCCTTGAGACGTAAAAGCTTCTGTGCACGAATCGGCACGGTTTTGGAAACCATCGCTCGTGCGACACTCAACTTGCTCTTTTCTCACATGATATCGTGTGAATAGTGCAGTAGGCAGATTCCATACCCCTAGATATCCGGAAAGCATTTGACACGGTAAAATTTTAGCAGGCATTCTTGACTGGAGCACAGCGATAGGTACCAAATGCTAAAAATCAGTAAAAACAGTCTCGATTGCGTTTTCAATTTTTTTTATTTCTTAGCAACTGATTACTAACAAAAATAAAAAAAAAGATTGAAAACGCGACCAAGACTTCTTACTGAGTTTCAGCATTTGACACGGTGCCCCCCTGCAGACGGTTAGCGAAGCTACGAGCATACGGAATAGGTTGCAGAAAAGTGAGTGGCTCCAAGACTTCTTAAGTAAGAGAACGCATTGCGTTGTCCTGGATGGCTACTGATCGTCAGACACAGGGTTGTCGTCAGGGGAGTCCCAGAGAATGGAGACAGGACCTCTGTTATTTTCTATATAAATAAATGACCTGGTGGACAGGTTGAACAGCAATTTGCAGCTGTTTGCTGATGGTAATATGGTGTATGGGAAGGTGTCATTGTTGAGTGACTGTAGGAGCGTACAAGATGAGTTAGACAAAATTTATATGAGATGGAGACAGTTAGATCTAAATGTAGAAAAATGTAACTTAACCAGATGAGTAGGGTTGGTTGGTTGGTTGATTTGGGGGAGGGTAACAAACAACGTATTCATGCGTCCCATAGGATTAAGGAAGGTTGTGGAAGGAAATCGGCCGTGCCCTTTCAAAGGAACCTGTAACGCCGGAAATGCATATCCTCCTATTTCCATCAATTGCACTGCAAATTTTTTTCCTTTACCTGAAGATATAACATATCTGTGTCTTTGTATATTGTAATTGTTTTACTATTTCTATATATATATATGAATTTATGTCGATGTATAATTGGTTTATTTTGTGAATATTATTTGTATTTATACGCTGGGTCTGCTGGCCGAAGTGGCCGTGCGGTTAAAGGCGCTGCAGTCTGGAACTGCAAGACCGCTACGGTCGCAGGTTCGAATCCTGCCTCGGGCATTGATGTTTGTGATGTCCTTAGGTTAGTTAGGTTTAACTAGTTCTAAGTTCTAGGGGACTAATGACCTCAGCAGTTGAGTCCCATAGTGCTCAGAGCCATTTTTATACGCTGGGTCTGGCCTAGGGAAATTATGCTATCGAACCATTACATCGATAGGTCGTGTGGAGAACCAAAGTGTTTAGGATCTTTGGTAGTGTTAACTCTGCCGCGTGGAGCGGGGCACGGCAGAGGGGGTCTGGCTGGGGTGGTGCAGTGGAGCAGGTGTGTTGTGTGACGCTCCCGCGAGTTGCCGCGCTTTCGGGGTTGGGCAGCATGTAATTGCGCTCGACTTGCTATGATAGTTTCTGACACGGTGTCGCGGACGGGAAGCATTAGCTGGCGCACATCAAGAGCCCGTTTCGCCTGGTGACCGTGTCGAGAAGAAGGCGCGCCAACATCCAGCTTCTGCAACAGCGGCGGCCGACAATGAGTGACTGTCGCCACCTCCTCGATCGACAGCTTCAAACCTTCAATCAACCAACAATGAAGACTGGAAGCATGTAAAGTTTTAGAACTGTATGGCAGACCTCAGCTTTTCAACTTAGCATGAACATTTGCTGCTCATTGTCCCAATTGCATTACCAAGCAGGGTCCCTTCCTTTTCCGGAATGGACTCGAGTGTCGTTGAAATTCAAACGCCAGCATTAAAGTAAGAGCATTCGATTTCACTGCTTTAATTTCAAAGTTCAGTTAAGGTATTCATAGCTGGCTACAATATTTAGATTACACGAGCACAAATTAAGAGTGCGAGTTTTGTTTGCATATTTTAGCTTACCTGTGATTGCAGCTCAGCTTGGTACGTACTAAATGTTACTATTGTTAATTGTTCAGAATCATTTAATTCAAGCTCAAAAGTTAAATCTCTTATTTCTAAATTGCGTAGATTCAAGTAGCTTTTGAAATGATTGTTGAGGTAGTCCAAGACTAACCGTATTTTACTGAATTTCGATGTGCATCAGAAAGAGAGCTCACTATTAACTTCAGTCACTAAATTAACTTTCGATTTTCCGGTTTTATTAATTCTTTTGCTAAATTAAGTCCGAGTGTAGCGAAATTTATTACTTCTGAGAAACTTTCAGTTTTCACACTGCACGTGTCAACCTTCAGATGCCACGCTTCTAGTGCTAGTTATATGTGCAATAACCTTTCTTTTTCAGTTACTATAGTAATTGTCCTTAGGACTGGCGACCATAATTTCCCCCAAATCTCAAATATCTAATTACCGCTAGTTAATTGTTGACGTAACGGCCGCACATTTACTTTCTTTATTAACTTTACCCCTTTTCAAAATTAATTTCCACCAGTTTCATTTGCATTTTTCCTTTCATTTAGATGTAACCCTTTTCTCCCTCTTTACAGACAGATTAACTTCGGTGACGATCGCTTTTCCCAAATTTCCATTAGGTACACGCGGTTTAATTTTTCACTGTCATTAAGGTCGATAAGTGAGGGGGAGGTTACAAACCATCCCGGCATTTGCCTAAAGCGAGTTAGGGAAATAGTGGAAACTTAAATCAGGACGGCCAGACACGGGTTTGAATAGTCGTCCTCCAGAATTCTAGTGCTGTGTGCTAACCACTGTGCCAAGTCACACGGTGAGTAAGGAAAACAAACCCGTAGTGTCCGAATATGGCGATAGAAGTGTACTGCTTGATACGGACACGTCGACTAAATATCTAGGCGTAACGTTGCAAAGCGATATGAAACGGAACGAGCGTGTGAAGTTTGCGGTATGGAAGACGAATAGATATCTAGAATTTATTGCGAGAATTTTAGGAAAGTGTAGTTCATCTGCATAGGAGACCGCATATGGGACAGTAGTGCGACCAATTCTTGAATACTGCTCTAGTGTTTGCGATCCACACGAGGTCGCATTAAAGGAAGACATCGAAGCAGTTTAGAGACGGGCTGCTAGATTTGTTACCAGTAGGTTCTTACATCACGCAAGTACTATGGAGATGCCTTGGGAACTCAAATGGGAATCCCCGGAGGGACGGCGACGTTCTTTCCGAGGAGCACTGTTGAGAAAATGTAGAGAAACGACATTTGAAGCTGACTGCAAATCGATTCTATTGCCATCGACGGTACATTTCATGTAAGCACCATGAAGATAAGTTAAGAGAAATTATGGTTCGTGTGTGGAGGCATATAGATAGTCGTTTTTCCCTCGCTTTATTTGCAAGTGGGACAGGAACGGAAATGACTAATAGTGGTACAGGGTACTCTCCGCCACGCACTTTACGGTGTCTTGCGGAGTGTATGTGCGAGGGGCCTTCAGTAACTAATGAACCACCTTTTTCTGAAAGCAGGTTAGTTTTATTCAGGATACCAATGCAATATGTTATTCCCTACTCTTTTGGCGACAAAACACAGTTTTTCGACACAATCTCCGTTCTATGTGACGGTATTCCGTCACCTTACTGGACGGCCTATGTGCCCGCATGGAACCACGCTACTGGTCGACGTCGGAGCTGCATCAATAACCTTCCCATGGTGGTAGGTGGTAAACTCCTGTGGGACCAAACTGCTGAGGTCATCGGTCCCAACCTTCCCGTCATCCATCTACTGCTTCCCGAGTTGTCCATCCTTCATTGAGACAAACAGGTGGGAGTCGGAAGGAGCGAGATCCGCGCTGTAGTGTGGATGAAGAAGAACGGCCCAATGACGATTTGTGAGCTCCTCTTGTGGCGCGGACTTGTGTGAGGTCTTTTTGGGTTGTTATGGAAGAAATGTTCGTTTGCATTTTTGCGGTGACGAACGGGCTGAAATCGTATCTTCAGTTTCATGAGCGTAGCAATACATGCTTCCGAGTTGATCCTTGCACCATGAGGGGGGGACATCAAACAAGTGGCTACGACATTACCGGCTGAGAGTGCGGCTTTGGACTTTTTTGGATTGCCGTTTTGTTTCAGGTTCGAAGTGATGAAGCCATGTTGCCTCAACTGAGAAGATTTTCGACAAAAATTAACACTATCTGCTTCGTAACGCGCAAGGAACTGCTGACCGCTGGTCCTCCGTTGCTCTATACAGTTTTCTGCTAGGTACCGAGAAACCCAGCGGGCGCACACACCTTTGAGTATGCTAACTGATGGACGAGTGCGTCAGCACTTCCAACAGAGACGTCCAGTTGAGAAGAGAGTTTTTTTTTTTTTTTGTTGTGATCCATCCATCACCTCGAATGAGAGTGTTCACACGTTCCAGTATTGCGAGAGTCACAGCTGCGTCGGCCGACACATGGGAGGTCGGACAGCTCTGCGTGACCTTCTTACAATGATGATAGACGCCTCGCCCAACTACTCACTGTGCTTTTTGTGACTGCAAGGTCGCTGTAGACATTCTGCAAGTGCTTCTGAATATCTGTGATGCTTTGGTTTTTCGCCAAAAGAAACTCAATGACAGCTCTCTGCTTGGAACGCACCTCCGAAACACACGCTGATTTTAAGGCTACCTATAGGGCCACCACCTGTCGGAACTTCATGAAACTATAGCGGCTGAAGCTGGAATACTCTGCAATGTCCCACGACAATTTCTGCATTTTTTTCAACCGTATATGTAGCTGTAGACGTGTTGTCATAAAAACGTCATTGCTGAAGCATCCATTTATTGTTCATCAACTACAACAATCGTGACTATACTGTGAGAGGTCAACTCCCCCAAGACGTAAGATGCACATGACCTGCGACGAAGTGAGGGTGTCATAGGGTGACGTGACAGCTCGCGGATTGTTCGGCCGTCGGCGGTGACGGGAGCGATTCCACAAGGACGCTGACGGCAGCAGGGGTGACGCCTAGCTGTGCAAACTGAGAGACTGCCTGGCAGCACAGGATGGGCGCGCGGAATCGCGCGGTGGCCCCAGCGTGAGTGAGATGTGTCACAGCAGCAGAAGTGTGTGCTCACACAAGTTTTTAATACAGATACAGATTCTTGTATTTCATTTTCTGTAATTCGTTCAAAGCTCTCAACTAGCTGTGCAAGGGGCGAGTAAAAAGTGTCCGTTGAAGGGCATTGTTGCAGCCTATACGCTTTTTAGCGTGACTCCGATGCGGGTATATAAGCACCGACTTGTAGGCAAGTGATTAGCGAGTCATTCCTGTCTTTACGACGTAAATGTTGTAGGAAAAATGCGGAAACATGAATTATGGCGACGTTATCACCAAATGCGTCCTCAAAGGACCAGCGTGCTGTTATTCTTTTGGTGGCTGTCGAAGGACAAACGCCAGTAGACGTCCATAAGGGAATGAAGAATGTGTATAGGCCAGCATATCTGTTCTCGTATGAAATTAAAAGAGATTGTCTTCACTGACAGAGTGCACAACACCATTCTCGCCTAAACACTCTGCTGCTGGTGTCACCCGAAACCTTATGCATCCGTGTTCTCACTACCTTCAACTATTGAGTAACTGTTCATCTCCTTATTTAAATCTACCGAAGTTTCTTTCGCGCAGTTACATTATGGTGCTCTCTTTCCCGTCGTTCTATTACGTTGATATAATCCAAAAGAATTTGACGCAGTTTCTTGAATTATTTTCTATCAGTGTTTTGCTAATTCGTGCCGTGGACTTTACCTAATTCTGGAACTATCCATTCGTGACAGTCTCCACAGTGTAAAGTCCTGTCAGGGAGAAGCCACGTGTAAACCCCCCCCCCTCTCTTGCCAAATATTTAGTAATACGATGTGTGGCTAGAAAAAAACCGGACTAGTACTGGTGAAACAATAAAACGAATGCAATAAGGCTGAAAGTCGCGTGGCCTGTCTCGTGGCTGTCGCTCCGCCTACTGCTCGAGTTTCATCTGCCTCCTGCACTCAGTCTGCCCGTGGCGTCTGTTTTAAGTAGTTGACGTTTTGTCTGTGCGTCGGAATATGTTCAGTGTACAGAAAGAACTGCGTGTTAACATCAAATTTTGTTTCAAACTAGGAAAATCTGCAAGTGAAACGTTTGTAATGTTACAACAAGTGTACGGCGATGATTGTTTATCGCGAACACAAGTGTTTGAGTGGTTTAAATGATTTAAAGATGACCGCGAAGACACCAGTGATGACACTCGCACTGGCAGACCGTTGTCAGCAAAAACTGATGCAAACATTGAAAAAATCGGTTAACTTGTTCGACAAGATCGCCGTTTAACAATCAGAGCAGTGTCTGAGTTAACAGGAGTTGACAAGGAAAGTGTTAGGCAGATTCTTCATGAAAGTTTCAACATGAACAAAGTGTGTTCAAAAATGGTTCCAAAGTGTCTCACAATTGAACAGAAGGAACGCCGAAGAATGATTTGTTCTGACATCCTGGAAAACATTGAAAGTGATCCCACCTTCTTACAAAATGTTATTACTTGCGATGAATCGTGGTTTTTTACTTACGATCCCGAAACTAAACGCCAATCGATGCATTGGAAAACTCCTGGTTCTCCACGACAAAAAAAAGCACGAATGTCAAAATCGAAATTCAAGGCAATGATGATTGTTTTTTTTGACATCAAAGGGATTGTGCACATTGATTGGATACCAGAGGGACAAACAGTGGATCAGCATTACTACATTAGCGTCCTGGCTACACTACGTGAGCGAGTACGGAGAAAACGGAACGATTTGTGGAGAAAAAAGTCATGGATCCTTCACCAAGACAATGCCCCAGCTCAGGTTGGTTGGTTAGTTGGTTGGTTTGGGGAAGGAGACCAGACAGCGAGGTCATCGGTCTCATCGGATTAGGGAAGGACGGGAAAGGAAGTCGGCCGTGCCCTTTGAAAGGAACCATCCCGGCATTTTCCTGGAGCGATTTAGGGAAATCACGGAAACCCTAAATCAGGAGGGTCGTACGCGAGATTGAACCGTCGTCCTCCCGAATGCGAGTCCAGTGTGCTAGCCACTGCGCCACCTCGCTCGGTCGCGGTTGTAGAGCAGGGAGTTGAAGGAAAAGGTACGGGAGAATATGGGAGTTGTAGTAGGAATGAGAGAGGAGAAAGACTAATTGAGTTCTACAATACATTTTAGCTAGTAACAGCGAATACTCCGTTCAAGAATCACAAGAGGAGGAGGCATACTTTGAAAAGGCGGGAAGATACGGGAAGATTTAAGTTAGATTACATCATGATCAGGCAGAGATTCCGAAATCAGATTGTGGATTGTAAGGTGTACACAGGAGCAGACATAGACTGAAATCAAAATGTAGCAGTGATGAAGAGAATGCTGAAGTTTAAGAGATTAGTCACGTTGAATCACTAGGCAAAGAAGTGGGATACGGAAGTACTAAGGAATGACGAGAAACACTTCAAGTTTTCTCAGGCTATGGATACAACAATAACAAATAGCTCAGTAGGCAGTACAGTTAACCAGGAATACACATCTCTAAAAAGGGCACTCACAGAGGCTGGAAAGAAAAACATGGGTACCGAGAAGGTAACTGCTAAGATCCCATGGGTAACAGAGGAAATACTTCAGTTGATTGATAAAGGAAGGAAATAGAAAAATATCAGGGAAATTCAGGAATACAGAAATACAAGTTGCTGAGGAATGAAATAAATAGGAATAGCCTAAGACGAAATAGCTGCATAAAAAATGTGAAGAAATCGAAAAAGAAAAAATTGTCGGAAGGACTGATTCAGCCTGTAGGAAAGTCAAAAATAACCTTCGATGAAATTAAAAGCTCGGGTGGGAATTCCACAGCTAAATGCAGAGGAGGGAGGGATAGGTGGCAAGAGTACATTGAAAGCCTCTACGAAGGGGAAGACTTGTCTGATGACGTGGTAAACGAAAAAACAGCTGTCGATATAGAAGAGCTAGGGGATCCAGTATTTAAATCAGAATGTAAAAGAGCCCTGGAAGATTTAAGATCGAATAAAGCAGAAGGGATAGATCCATCAGAATTTGTAATATCATTGGGGGAAGTGACAACAAAATGATTATTCATACGTTGGTGTGTAGAATGTATGAATCTGGCGACATACCATCATACTTTTGGAAAAACATCATCCACACACATCCACTGGCAAGGGAGGGGGGGGGGGGGAATTATCACACATTCCACTTTCACAGCTCACACATCCAAGTTACTGATAAGAAAAATATACAGAACAATGGAAAAGAAAATTACAGATATGTTAGATGACGATCAGTTTGGCTTTAGGAAAGGCAAAGGCATCAGAGAGGCAGTTCAGTCACTGCGATTGATAACAGAAGCAAGACTAAAGATAAATCAAGACACGTTTTAAGGATTTGTCGACCTGGAAAAAGCGTTCGACAATGTAAAATGGTGCAAGCTGTCCGAAATTTTGAGGAAAATAGGGGTAAGTTAAAGAGAAAGCTGGGTAATACACAATATGCATAAGAACCAAGACGGGACAATAAGAGTGGAAGACCAATAATGAAGCGCTTGAATTAAAAAGGGTGTATGATAGGGATGCAGTCTTTCACCTGTACTGTTCAGCCTATCCACGGAGAAACAAAGACGGAAATAAAAGGAAGGTTCAAGAGTGGAATTAAAACTGAAGGTGAAAGGATATCAATGATACGATTCAATGAGCACAGATTGAGAGTGTGAAGTAACAGGCGAGTTGTGGCGACCTGAAAATGTTCCAAATTCGGAGTTGGCATGGCCACATGGGCCGCTCCGCAGACCGACCGTGTAGTGCCGGACAAGAGGGGTAGCCCAGCTCGTGGTCCAGGCCAACCGCGTGGCTGCAAATTCCATGTTGACACTGTGACGAGGACTGTACTTTGTGTCGATGAAGGAGATTTGTATGCCAGGAGAGCGAAAGATGGCGGACTTTGTGAAACCATGATGGCATACATTTTGCAGTTCATATAGAAATTGATAATAGCCAGAGGAATCATCACACCCTAAAAAGAAACATGTACATTACCATTATTTGCAATAGCTGTATTAGTTTAAAGTTTAGTATCTGACTGTAAATTATACAAGTGACACCAGCAACGAATTTCCAAAATCTAAACGGTTCGTCCGATTTTATCGATCGACATGTCTTCATATAGCTATTAATGTAACCTAAATTGGTATGAATTACAGGCATTTAAATTCAATAGTACATGAGTTATTGGAGGTCATAGTGGCTGATTGCTATCGATCGCGTCAGGCCATAATTACACCACATTCACAAAAAAAACAAAAAAACAAACAGTAGCAGCATGCTTATAACTACACTCCTGGAAATGGAAAAAAGAACACACTGACACCGGTGTGTCAGACCCACCATACTTGCTCCGGACACTGCGAGAGGGCTGTACAAGCAATGATCACACGCACGGCACAGCGGACACACCAGGAACCGCGGTGTTGGCCGTCGAATGGCGCTAGCTGCGCAGCATTTGTGCACCGCCGCCGTCAGTGTCAGCCAGTTTGCCGTGGCATACGGAGCTCCATCGCAGTCTTTAACACTGGTAGCATGCCGCGACAGCGTGGACGTGAACCGTATGTGCAGTTGACGGACTTTGAGTGAGGGCGTATAGTGGGCATGCGGGAGGCCGGGTGGACGTACCGCCGAATTGCTCAACACGTGGGGCGTGAGGTCTCCACAGTACATCGATGTTGTCGCCAGTGGTCGGCGGAAGGTGCACGTGCCCGTCGACCTGGGACCGGATCGCAGCGACGCACGGATGCACGCCAAGACCGTAGGATCCTACGCAGTGCCGTAGGGGACCGCACCGCCACTTCCCAGCAAATTAGGGACACTGTTGCTCCTGGGGTATCGGCGAGGACCATTCGCAACCGTCTCCATGAAGCTGGGCTACGGTCCCGCACACCGTTAGGCCGTCTTCCGCTCACGCCCCAACATCGTGCAGCCCGCCTCCAGTGGTGTCGCGACAGGCGTGAATGGAGGGACGAATGGAGACGTGTCGTCTTCAGCGATGAGAGTCGCTTCTGCCTTGGTGCCAATGATGGTCGTATGCGTGTTTGGCGCCGTGCAGGTGAGCACCACAATCAGGACTGCATACGACCGAGGCACACAGGGCCAACACCCGGCATCATGGTGTGGGGAGCGATCTCCTACACTGGCCGTACACCACTTGTGATCGTCGAGGGGACACTGAATAGTGCACGGTACATCCAAACCGTCATCGAACCCATCGTTCTACCATTCCTAGACCGGCAAGGGAACTTGCTGTTCCAACAGGACAATGCACGTCCGCATGTATCCCGTGCCACCCAACGTGCTCTAGAAGGTGTAAGTCAACTACCCTGGCCAGCAAGATCTCCGGATCTGTCCCCCATTGAGCATGTTTGGGACTGGATGAAGCGTCGTCCCACGCGGTCTGCACGTCCAGCACGAACGCTGGTCCAACTGAGGCGCCAGGTGGAAATGGTATGGCAAGCCGTTCCACAGGACTACATCCAGCATCTCTACGATCGTCTCCATGGGAGAATAGCAGCCTGCATTGCTGCGAAAGGTGGATATACACTGTACTAGTGCCGACATTGTGCATGCTCTGTTGCCTGTGTCTATGTGCCTGTGGTTCTGTCAGTGTGATCATGTGATGTATCTGACCCCAGGAATGTGTCAATAAAGTTTCCCCTTCCTGGGACAATAAATTCACGGTGTTCTTATTTCAATTTCCAGGAGTGTATATTTATTCGTCTATGTCTTTGTTTATATCCGATATACCGGGTGGTCAAAAAGTCAGTATAAATTTGAAAACTTAATAAACCACGGAATAACGTAGATAGAGAGGTAAAAATTGACACACATGCTTGGAATGACATGGGGTTTTATTAGAAAAAAAAGTATTGCTAGACGCGTGAAAGATCTCTTGCGCGCGTCGTTTGGTGATGATCGTGTGCTCAGCCGCCACTTTCGTCATGCTTGGCCTCCCAGGTCCCCAGACCTCAGTCCATGCGATTATTGGCTTTGGGGTTACCTGAAGTCGCAAGTGTATCGTGATCGACCGACATCTCTAGGGATGCTGAAAAACAACATCCGATGCCAATGCCTCACCGTAATTCCGGACATGCTTTACAGTGCTGTTCACAACATTATTCCTCGACTACAGCTATTGTTGAGGAATGATGGTGGGCATATTCAGGATTTCCTGTAAAGAACATCATCTTTCCTTTGTCTTACTTTGTTATGCTAACTATTGCTATTCTGATCAGATGAAGCGCCATCTGTCGGACGTTTTTTGAACTTTTGTATTTTTTTTGGATCTAAAAAAACCCCATGTCATGCCAAGCATGTGTGTCAATTTGTACCTCTCTATCTACATTAATCCGTAATTTATTCAGTTTTCAAATTTATACTGACTTTTTGATCACCCGGTATACTATTCATGAAGAAATTGGTCAAATATTTACAGTGTTTTGGAAAGCACAGAGACATTAGGCTACTGGCCTACTTTTGCGTGCTGTTCCTTTGATATATGTTTATTTGATTTGTTTATGTATTTAATAATGTGTGTTAGAGAGTGTTTATGGTTCAGCCGTAGCAATATTTACTTAATTTCAAGTTATTTAAATGTAAATCCAGTGTTTCGTCTGTGGTTCAGTATGTTTGTGAGTGTGCGTTGGCTTGGAGACATGGCGGGAGCGCAGTAGCCAATCACAGCGCTCGTTACTGTGGTAGGCGACTACCGAAGTCAATGGAGGGGGTGTACGGCACAGGACGCGGGAGGTGCTGGACGGGAACCGCGGGAAAGACTTGGAGAGTGGAGCAGTTTGCGCGTCGTCGCGGGAGATGTTAATATTTCGTAGTGCCGACTTGTGCACTTTTGAGATTTCCGTGGCTTCTGCAGTGAAGACGTAGTACGCGGTTAGAACTGAATATCTCGCGAGCTATGTTGTTGATAACTAACTACGTGAAGTAGGACTCCATTGTTTCCCCGTTTTTGAACTTATATTTTTTTAATTGCTGGACCATCGACACCAATAACTGTTTTACAGTAATAAAGAGCATTCTTAAAGGTACTTCTGCTATCGTGCCCGTTTTACAGTCATAAAGGGCATTCTTAAAGGTACTTCTGCTATCGTGCCCACCATTTAAAGTCATTAAAATAGTACCTACAGAATTTATTTGATTGCAATCTTTCATTTATAAATTTCTATATAACATTCAAAATTCGGAATTGCCGAGTGATAAGAACGTTCGACCATTCGATTCATGTGAATTTTCATATTGTATAGCGTCGACAGCAGTATTTGGCTTGTAATGCGACAACTACGTATCCCAGCCTTTAGACAACGAAACCAGCCAAAACTTTTAATATTTCAACTCTGAGTCAGAGGGTACGTAGTTGAGGCCCACCACATCATTTTATTTGAGTGCCCTCAATAGTAAATCGAAGGAAGACGAAAGTAATGAGAAGTAGCATATGAGGAGCTTAACGTCAGGATTGGTGAGGGAGAAGTAGATGAAATTACGGAATTCTCTTACATGGGCAGGAAAACAACCCATGACGGACGCAACAAGGAGTACATAAAATGCAGACTAGCCTTGGCAAAAAGGCTATTCCTGGCGAAGAGATGTGTACTAATCCCAATGAAGGCCTTAATTTGAGGAAGAACTGTCTGAAAACGTACGTTTGGAGCACAGTTTTATATGGTAGTGAAACATGGACTGTGGAAAAACCAGGACGGAAAGGAATCGATGCATTCGAGATGTGCTGCTACAGAAGAGTGCTGAATATTAAATGGACTAATAAGGTAAGGAATGAGGAGGTTCTCCATAGGATAGGCGAGGAAAGGAATATATGCAAAACACGAAAAGACGGGGCAGGATGATAGGACACCCGTTAAGACATCACCGAATAATTTCCAAGGTACTAGAGGGAGCCGTAGAGGGCAAAAACTGTAGAGGAAAGCGGAGATTGGAATACATCCAGCAAACAATTGAGGGCTTAGGTAGAAAGTGAGAAAAAAGGCTTGTTGAGTTCTGTCTGCAAAGAAGTCCTGAAACCAATCGCAAATGTGGTCCGGTACTAGATAAGCTCGTATTTTCTTCACTAAATGACAATATGGAGCAGCGTGACAGGCCCCCCTGAAGTCAGAGAACACGGGGTCAAGCTGAGAGTCGTTTCCGACAGCGCTGTGGATTTCATCGAGGGACAGAGCGAGCTGTGTTTCGCAAGATTTCCTTTTGCAGAATGAATGTTGATTCTGACAGAGGAGATTTTCATTCTCCAAAAACGACATAATTCCTGAACATGACACATGTTCCATAGTTCTACCACAGATTGACGTCAACGATATGGGTCTATAATTGTGGGCATCTGTCCTACTGTCTTCCATTAATAGACAGTGGCTAGGTACTCTCGTTGCTCAAGCGATCTGCGATAAACTGACGCTAGAAGGGAGCATAATCTTTGTAGGATCTTAGAGTGCCTCATCTGATCATGATGTCTTTCCACTGACAAGCGACTGTAGTTGCTTTTCTATCCCATCATTACATTTATCTATTCCGCTCACAGATTTGGAAATGAATAAAGCGATAAAATCTCTTAAACTGAGGAAAGCTGGAGGTCTAGACGGAATATTCCCTGAATTCATCAGACACATTGGCCCCTCCGTCCGTGCATGGCTTAGACAGTTCTACTGTGACATCATGAACACCAGCCGGGTTCCTTATCAGTTCAAGATAGCCAAAATCCTCGCAATCTTAAAACCAGGAAAGCCACAGGATGGCCCAGCTAGCTATCGGCCAATAGCCCTATTGAGCATTTGCTACAAGATATTAGAAAGACTGCTGTGCAACAGAATATATGGCTCCAGAGATAGACTAATTCCCGCAGACCAGGCAGGATTTAGGAACAAACGGAGCTACTGTGAACTGGTCCTTGCCTTAACCTCATACAGTGAGTCGGGCTTTCAAAGGGCCCAGAAAACCTGTGTAGCTTTCGTGGACCTCTCGGCCGCCTATGGTACCATCTGGCTCGACGAACTCATACTCAAACTGAAAAAAGCGATCCCCTGCCGCAAGACAACTAAGCTTCTGGAAAACACGTTGAAAAATCGCTACTTCAGAGTGAACGTAGGTCAATCTAAGAGTAAATCCTACTCAATAGACAATGGGCTCCCACAGGGATCAGTGTTGGCTCCCCTTCCCTTCAACCTATACATGAGTGACATGCCAGCAACTAAATCGCAAAAATTCTGCTATGCAGATGACTTTGCAATAGCCACTCAGAGCAAGACATTCGAAGAGGGAGAAGCTACTCTGTCAACAGACTTTCAACTTCTTAACCAGTATTATACGAAATGGAGGCTCTGCTCAAATCCAAATAAAACTGAGGTAAGCGTATTCCACCTGAACAGTCATGAGGCAAGACGAGAGTTACAAGTAACATTCTGCAATGAGCGATTGACACACAACATCCATCCAAAATATCTAGAATTCACTCTTGAGCGGTCACTAACCTATAAAAAAACACCTAGAAATAACCAGACAAAAGATAAAAAAATCGAAATAACATATTAAGAAAGCTGACTGGAACCTTCTGGGGAGCTCAAGCTAACACCCTACGCACCGCAGCACAATCTCTTGTTTACTCGGTGGCAGAATACTGCGGCCCAGTCTGGTACAAGAGCACACACACGAAGAAGATAGATGCCCAGCTTAATACCACCATGAGGATTGTCTCAGGAACTCTGCAATCAACTCCACTTCCCTGGCTTCATGCCCTTTGCAATATAGCTCCTCCCTCCCTCAGAAGGCAAGCAGCAGCTATCCGAGAATGGAAGAAAATTAATGACCCCTCTGTCTCTGAAGATATACCAATCCGAAAAATATTGGACCATTTACCAACTAACCACCTAAAATCCAGGAAACCTATATGAGAAGACGAAGTCCTCAAATTCCCAGGAAGGTACGACGTAGCAAGGGATTGGAGGCAATACTGGTCGCTGAATAATCACCATCCTCTCATCACTGATTTTGATCCTTCGATACCGTCCGCCCCAGTAGCTGAGTGGTCAGCGTGACGGATTGCCGTCCTCTGGGCCCGGGTTCGATTCCCGGCTGGGTCGGAGATTTTCTCCGCTCAGGGACTGGGTGTTGTGTTGTGTTCATCATCATTTCATCCCCATCCGGCGTGCAGGTCGCCCAATGTGGCGCCGAATGTAATAAGACCTGCGATATGGCGGCCGGACCTGCCCCGCGAGGGGCCTCCCGGCCATTGACGCCAAACGCTCATTTCCATTCCATCCTTCGATACCGGTGGAAGGAATGCAAATGCCCAGAAGAACTTGGTGCAGACTTAATCGTGTGAGGACTAGCCATGGCAGGTGTAAGGCCATTCTCCACAAATGGAAACTCACTGACGACCCACGATGCGACTGTGGTGCAGAAGAACAAACAATCCCTCACCTGATCTTCGAATGTACTGCGAGAAGGTTTGAAGGAGAATGGAGGCATATCATGAATGCTACTCCACGTGCTGTTCAGTGGGTGACCTGCTTAGATGTGGACTTGTAATAGCTGCAGTGGCTGTCTCCCTAATCTTTCGCGTATTGTTGTTTGCAATCAATCATTTAATAATATATTTGTAATTCGTTTATTACATTAACTAATGGTATGTGCACAATTTTACTCTGTAGATGCCGTACGCTAAATAAATAAATAAATCTCCTACTTTCTAAATTTCACAAAGGTTCTCCTGCATATATTGTGGGACTAGCTTTCCCAGAGGAAAGAGTGTTATGGAGACATGGCTTAGCCACAGCTTGGCCCATTGTTTCGAGAATGAATTTTCACTCTGCAGCGGGGTTGACGTCGATCTGAAAGTTGCTGACAGGATAACGAAGTGTTGCCACTGCCTTTAGCGGACAGGAGATGTGCTGGCGGAAGTACGGCTGTGAAGCAGGGTCGATAGTCCGTTCGGTAGAGCACTTCCCCACGAAAGGCAAATGTTGCAGGTTCGAGTCCCGGTCCGGCAGACAGTTTTAATCTGCCAAGAAACTTCAAATCACCGTACACTCAGACACAGAGTGGAAATTAATTCTCGACTCTGTGTGTGATTCGGTACACGGTGAAAGGGAACAGTACCGCCCGACATTGAAAACAGGTACAACATACTTCATTATTTTTGTCAGAACAACACATTTTTTTGTAAAATAACTCAATTTCAATTAATACAGCGAAGCCGGATACCAGTGTGGGAAAGAATGACAATTTATTTATTTAATTGATCACATGTGCACTCCCACAAAATAAATCCCTACATCCAGTTTGGTGAGATCTGTGAAATGAATGAATGTATGGTCGTCTGCTAACCGCAGATGGTGAATGTGAATATATGATCATCTTTGAGTCGATCCTTTGGCCACCTTTGGTGGGACCAAAGAGATGAAATTTACCTGAGCTTTGAGCACCTGAAATGTGGCTGACCAATACGGTAGCATGGTCTTCCCCCACCTCGACAGAGGTGCGAGATGACCTAGAGAACGGCCATTTTTCAGCACTCTGCCGCTGGATCTTGTGCTGTTAAGACCGGTTTTAGTTGTGCTCCGTAATGACGAAAGAGTGGAGACATGGTATGCATGTGGAATATTTAAGAGTAGTTTGAAATAATAATTTCTCTATTTCAGGAACTTTCGTGGGGAGAATTAAATGTAATATTAATGGGATTGTAGTAATCTTCGGAAGTGACCAACGGTCACAATGAAACCATGTGTAGCAATAAGTTGAAATACTTCCGTGTGCTTAAGTTAAGCTGAATTACTAGCGTGTGTACAATAAGTTGAAATATTTAAGAAATAGCGTGTGTACCATAAGTTGAAATATTTAAGAAATGGCGTGTGCAGGACTTGAAATTAGAGACGAGTACTTCCACGTGGTGAGTACTGTGTGAGTCTCAAACTGTGTACGAGACAAAAGATGAAGAGAAGTACTCGTCCATGGTATCAGTTGAGGACTCACGTGTGTGATGAATACGTTCTTAATGTTACTTTGCGTGAAATGATTCCGTGTGACGCAAGATTCGAACTCTGAGAGAGAAGCAAGGTGAATCGGCCGTCTATCCAGCAACGCCACTTGGCTTGCACTGCACAGGAAGACGTGCATATATCTCCAGGGTTCATAGTAGGAAAGTAGAATTACGAAGTGGGGCAGTGTCGTGTGAAACTGGGATAAATATTAATTGAAGTGGGAAAGCTGAAAGGGATAATGTTGTGACCATTCTCTGTGTAGTATTTCATGTTGTAGTGTGGTGTATGTCATGTAATTTGGATATGTGTGGTTTGCATGGGAGAGTAGCGAGGTAGTTTCAAGAGATTAGTGGGTTACGCTTGTTCCTTCGGTACCGCTCGGTCTGGAGGAAAATTTAGTGATGATGATTGTGAGAGTCGAAGTGTGAGGTATAATAAAAGATCCACCATCCTATCCAGAAAGTGCACTGTAACGTTAAAATAATTACGAGACCATAATATAGAGATTCACCATTGTAAAGCCATGCCCACTGGGCGGAATTTCTCATGTGTTATTGTTGTAGGTTATAGAATTTGTGTGTTTAGGTTAGAGAATTTATCGGAATAAATAAGACAGTGAAAAGAAAAAGATTGGTGGACTTTTCCTTCGAATTGTATGTTGTCATAATGTCCCGAATTTATAATGTGTGCGCCATTCATATTCAGTGCGGTGGCCACGTGTTGACAAAAGCCGTTAAATAAAAGACAAAAACAAAATGTGGTATTGGCAGTGCGTAGTGTACAGTCAGAGTTCTGTAAATTACTGATAGTCAGATGCGTGTTTCCGTTGCGTATTAATCATATAGGAGGATAACTTGTAACTTAAGTGTGAGTACTAGAGTTCATGTTACTCGATAAATAAGAATGAATCCACTCGCTTGGCAGACCACACATCTTGCAGGCCTGACTGCTTGATGCCACAGTATGAGCAAGGCATGTGGGTGCCTCTCAACGGTTTATTGACGGCTCAGGGTAAGAAGTCGCTGGTGGCTGTCTCTGCCTGATTCGCCGCCTGTTCTGTTGCTTGGCTCTCAGAAACTCGGCTGTAGAAGCCCGCTGTCACTCCAGCCATCCCCGGCGAGAGTCGAAACCTGCGGGCGCCGCGAGGGCGCAAGTTGGCGGTGTCCCGGCGCCGCTCGAGGCGTGATTTGCATGACGAGGACGCCACCGCCGGCGGTCGTTAGCACTCGCAGAGGCCGCCGCCTGATTAACGCCCTGTTGCCGCCCCCGGCGCCAGTTCGGCGTCCTCCCTGCGCCTGCGGGCGCTGTTTATCGCCTCTCCCTTTCACTGTTGCCGCCGCCTCAGGCGTCGAGGGTAGCCAGCGGGAGGGGGTGCGCCCCACCCTGGACCCGACCCGACGTCCTTAACCCCCTGCTCCCGGCTCTCACCTGTCTCACAGAGATTGAGATTTAACACCCGCCTGCAGCCCTTGCACTCAGCTCTCTCCTACTCCGTGTCAGCCGAATTTGATAACGAGACTATAACAGTTCGAGAGCCTCTCAGAATGGGAGATCGTTAACTAAAGCACTTCAGAATTTGCGAGCCACTTTCAAATTACTTACACTTCCGTTGCGGCCACATGTAGTAAGTGTTGTTTCACGCAGTGGAGAATGGTAAAACAGAGGCATCCGGCGTTCGCGGCGTTGCGAAGTAAGCGCGGCACAGATAGCCTTGCTGACAGCAGTAGTCTTCCAACTGTCTGACGCAAGGACGCACACAGACCGAGCGCCAAGCGAAGCCTGGAGAGTGCTGAGTAAGGGGAAGTGAGGCCAGCAAGCTAAGTTACGCTGAAATATACTGTGGGAGTAATAACAAAAAGCTGCCACCGAGGGTAAAAAACGTCCTCCTGCCGGATATAAATAGCGGAGCGCAGGCAGCAACGGACAGAAGCCATTAGGAAGCAGTTCGGATCTGAGGACGGACGTGGTCCGTGTCCGAATATTCAGTCTTCGTAGGTGACGATTCCGGAAGTCTGTTCCAGCTCGCAGGAGTCATCCGTTCGCCGCCAGATGTCAACTTCAGCTCTGGGGGTCGGCCCGAGCTCGGTCGGCACCACGGCTGACTAACTACAGCGAGAACTTCCAGCAGGACCGGCCGCAGCGCGGTCTGGGTCACAGGCGCCGCCGGGGACTGACGCCCGGACTTCACGGCAACCCGGAGCCACGGCGCGTGGTCCATCCGTGACGGGACTTCGCGGACATCGCGACTGGCGGCTTCCCAGCCAACGGTGTAGCAAGCGTCGGCAGCTGACCTCACGGCGACGCGGCTCTGTGGGCGTGCCCGTACTGGGGCGCAGAGCGGCGACGAGTTCATCTCAGCCACAGGGCATCCTGGCTTCCACGGAGCACTGGTGGCCTGAGGCTCCGAATGCAATCGGCGGCGCGCGTTGGCGCATTGTCGGAGAATCTACACAGCAGCAGCCAGGCGGAGGGATCCGCAGGGCTGGGCAGCGACGACGAGGGAGAAATTGTAAAGGAAGTACAATAAATAATTCTAAAACTCCACGCCGTCTCAGTCTTTGGCGCAGCCACTGTGTCTGCTGCTAACGAGTAGCAAACGGCCGCAAAAAGAGGTGCAGAAGTCGTAACAAGTGGCCATCTGTCATAACACTTCAATACAGCGTTCTGGCGATACAAACTGGTCCAGGTCGAGACAACCATGCGACTGTGACCGGCTGCAGTGTAATCCTCTGCTGTTTGGTGTCGTTTGGACGCGGTATGGAGGGGCTTGGGTCAGGGTTCGGATCCAAGAGGGATGAAGGTTACGAGGTCAAAAAACGCCCTCTACTTCAAAGAAAATTTATTATGTATTTCTACGTACAGAGTGTTCGGAAATTCCCGTAACAGACTTCTAAGACTTGTAGAAGGGAGTGAGTACATCGTATTTTGAATAGGAACCCATGTCCGGAAACGTCATCCAACAAGACTACAGAGCGTCAAAGTTATTACCGCGGGCGTCTGTAAATGTACGTATACACGGGGTGACTCCGTGATGATGTTACAGACTTCCTAGGATGATGGAGAACGATACGTGTATTAATTTGAAGTAAGGATCCCTGTACCGGAAACGAACGAGTCGAAAGTTATAAACGAAAACCGTTCTGATACCTCTGACAGTTGAATACATGTACCGGTTCTTGTGTTGCGAAGAGTGTAGGGTTGGTAACTTTCAGTGGTGGTAGTGTGGACAAAAACGAGAAAAAATGTCCAATAAACTTGGGCTCTAAATTGCATACCTGAGGAGCTATGACCTTTCGTTCATCTTCGCTAATGTGAAAAACATCTCATCTACTGTGCAAGTGTTCATAGCTGTTAATGTACGCACTTTAGAGCCCACGTTATTGGATTTTTTCTCGTTTTTGTCCACACTACCATCACTGAAAGTTACCAACCCTACACTCTTCGCAATACAAGAACCGGTGCATGTATTCAACTGTCATAGGTGTGAGAACGGTTTTCGTTTATAACTTTCGACTCGTTCGTTTCCGGTACAGGGATCCTTATTTCAAATTAATACATTTATCGTTCACCATCATCCTAGGAACTCTCTAACATCATCACGGAATCACCCCGTGTATACGTACATTTACAGACGCCCGCAACTATGACGCTCTGTAGTCTTGTTGGATGACGTTTCCGGAGATGGGTTCCTATTCAAAATACGATGTACTCACTCCCCTCTACATGTCCTCGAAGTCTGTAACGGGAATTTCCGACCACCCTGTATATTAATTTCCAACCTTCTTCCGAAAACAAAAGAACATAATGTAATTCTAAAATGATAACGAATTCTACAACATTACAAGCAACACAGGACACTTCAGTTGCTTGCTTGAAGGCTGTAATGTATCACAGCTCCACTGTTCGACTGAGCAGACACCACATGTGAATATACATATGAGCGAGGACGGCTCTAGGCACTTTCAGTGCGGATGAATCATATCTTCCGAAGCCCTGCAGTGCTTCGCGAAATCAATGAGCAGTGAGGCTAATGGACTGAGACGCTATTTGTGCGTGACGCGTATGAGATTTTGGATTGCCAGGAAGGGTGTACGGAGGTCGAAGCAGTTAACCGTTGCAGAGTAGCGGAACACCTGTGTTCAAGTACTAGTCCGGCTCGGATTTTTATCTTTATCATTGCTTCATTCCAGTACCTGTAGGCAACTGAAGTCCTGATCTCTCGTAATTCAACACTTTATGTTCGGGTTTCGTTATTTTAGGTATGGTATTTCTTTCGCATCAGGAATTCTTCAGTCTCGATTAGACGCTCACTTGAGAAACTTTATCTTTCCTGCCCTCTCCTTTTAGGCAGACCTAACTCGTCTTCTACTGGTAGCTCTAGAATTCAGCGGACGGAAAGAGAGGCACGCTCACTTCTTTGTATCACATTTGTTGAATAAATCTGTGGGTGTTAACAATACGTTGATGCGGAGTACATCATTTACTGTTCATATTTAATCCTTTTCCATTTGCGTCGAAGAAGGAAAGAGCATATCGAACTAAGCAAGAAAAGGATATTTTTCCGCTAATGTCAGCAGCAGGTGTAGAAGTTATATGAGAGGCTGCCCTACAAGAGTTCTCTTGTGGACTGACTAGCAACAGAGATCAATACTGCGAGGTAATGACGCCCATTTACAAGGTGAACATACGATGTGACGATAACAAATCCGCCACGGCTCGTGAGTCCACGGACACAACCGGAAAACCACAGAAGATGACGGAACCCAAGGTATAAAGCGAAAGAACCTCCACTAAAGAAAAAAAGAGAAAATAACAAAAACACCGACCTCACTGGTAATAGGCGTAAGTTACTGAAAGAAGACACCACTTACCTCATTTACAAGATAGGACAGCGTCTGCAGACCTGTGTTCACAGTTGTTTCACTAACAAGTGAAATAGTGATAACGGCGAGTGTGCGCTTCCTACATTAAGTGGTGTTAATTATTATGCTTGAAATTTATGCTGAAGTTAATTGCTAAGTATGAATCAAATTGTTATGTTGAAACTGTTTGTATATTTTGTTATGAAATTTTAGGTAACTGGAGTACGCTAAAAGTGGGAGCGACAGCAAATTGCGTTTCGTGAGGGGGGGGAAGGGGTAACTATAAACCATGATTCCCCCTTCTTCCCTCTCGCGACGGCAGACAAACCTTGATCCGGGCCTGACTTTGGTGTAGCACACCGCTCTTACGAGCTTTGTAGGCTTTCCACACGTTGGAGCCGCTGTTCCAGTAGCTCCTCCGTTATTGGCTTCACGAAGCTGAGTGCTGACCGCTTAGTCGCGGAGGTGGACAGATTGATTCAGAATGGAGATGAAAATCTTTTACTCGACCGGGTACCAGTAATTAATTGTTACATAGGTATAGTTCATAAATTACTAACACAGCAGGTACCTCCCGGAACAGCAGGTACCTTCCGGAATGGGTAAGAGACCTGTCCATACAGAAAATTACCATCACTGTGGAGGACCGCTGAACTAGAATAATTGGCTGCAAATCGAATATGATAGAGCCTGATGATCCACCTCACTACCCACTGTCCAACTTTCTACCACCTGTAGTGCTAACCAGGTAAAAAGGTACAAAGTGCATTGTGCGATGTGCAGTGTCAAGGGCAACAAACATTTGATTCTCAATATTTTACATAATTAATGACGGAAATTAAAAATTTAAAATGCTTTCGTATTAAGAGGTGTAATCGTACGTTAAAGTTTTAACATCATAAGCATTGAAGTTAGAGATCGTGTGTTAGGGATGCGTAGCTCATGTTGCGGAAACTACCCAGACAGTGTTCACCCCTTATTTGAGAGTGAGACGCCTTAACTGCCTTCCAACAATCAATGTGCAAATTTGAAACATTTTTGAAATTTTTCCTCACTGACATCCGCCACAAAATTATCAAAGGAAAAAAGTTTATCGGTTACTAATTTTTTTCTATTTACACAGCAAAACTCCAGCGTCAGATATGAAGTTTTAATTTATTAATTATTTCCTATTAGCCCTGATCGCAACATATTTTGTAGACAGTATCCACATACGCCACTGAAAGCATCTGAAAAATTGTATCATTGTATAACGCACAGTTCAGGAGATATGACGTCATAAACAATGAGATTCATAAAAAAACTAGCTTTTCTTGAAACAGAGTTATCTTCCCTTAAGGAATCCGGGTGCGGGGGGAAGGGATTGCTGGTAATCTAAGAGATAATGGTGAAGCTGTCACCCTGTGTCCTTTAACTAATTTAAAATGTCCGTAATTTTCCTTTTAATTTATTAGTATTAATTTCATTTTTGTATAAAAATTTAAAAAGTACCAGATAAAAGATTGGAGCACAGCGTTCAACACTGCCTTCAAACGTTAATACTTGTTGGTTAGAGACAATCACAGACAAACTAAGAGATAATCGAATCACAGCTATGTATTTTCGCTTTAGTGGGCACTAAAGTCGCTTGAAATTATTTAAAGAAAAAAATTTCTCTGGCGACCGTCTGACTGACGAACATTTATTCTAGTAACAATAACTAACTGGTCATTTTCAAATTGTTTGCAATACCATCTTTCTTAGAACCGATGTAGATGGCTTTAAATTTTAGTTGTCAAACCAACCCAAGATATGCTGCAGATTTCAAGGAACTTCTCGAAACTTCGTGGAGATAGCTTTAGTCACTATCAGAGATCAAATGATCCGCAATTTAGCCCAAGGAAGTTTAGTTTCTTTCCTTTCTTTTTGTAGATTTTACTGACAGAAAAAGAGAAAAAGTCGCTTCCTTTCTCTGGGACACTGCCTTGTCGAAGCACTGTCCGTGCGGGCAGGGAGGTTTGCGTGCTCCAATGACCCTGGGGGTCTATGTCGGTTGTAGTGTCGACCTTGCCGAAAAGGCCCTCACCGAGGAGCCAGACAAAATGTGTCCTGCAACTACCTGTCATTCCCTTTGCTGTCATTGTCCACAATATTCTGAAAGGTGAACTAAATAACTCAGAGTCTCTTGCTATCTTTTGTTATTCCTTTGCCATCTTCTTCATCGAAAGATAGGAAGAACTCTGGGGTGTGTGGAAGCCAAGATTCCTGGGAGAAGAAAACCCTGATGACAAATTATGGTTCTCCAGAATGGGTATTATGCGGTGGACCAGGTCTATATCTACAGAAAATACAAAGTAATATGACTTGATTTTCGGATGGCATCAATGGAATTCGAAAACTGAAACCAAGTGGACTTTGCAGTTGGTTTCTAGCATGTACAGTACGTCTGGAATAAACAAAAAGATATTTTAATGGATATAAGACAGCACAGTATTGATTTAGCTGTTTTCTGCAACTTATAACCATAACTTCGCCAAGAAGCTCAATCAGGCATGTGCATTAGTTTTTGGCTTGATTCTAGACCATTTCAGGTCAAATATACTAATCTGGAATAATGACCATCTATTTTGTATGGCCCGTACTGCCGGATGTTACAGATTAGATGTAGATTTCTTCATAAGTTCATTCATGACTATTTGTGTGCTAAGTCAATAGGATGTTCAAGCGTTGTAACCATAGCTAAGCAAGTGCTTAACAATTACGTCTTAAAAATTTCTAGACCTAGTCGTAATAATGACGATGTTGGCTTTATATTATCCTTCCCGCTCCTAAGTTCTTTTTAGGTGATTAAACTTCGTGCTTAAGCACAAAATTTTCCTAGTTAGACCATGCCTTGTAAGCACATGATGTCTTCCTTATATCATGGTCAATAAATACTTCATAAATGTTAAGACAGTCGATCTAAGTACGTTCTGCACAGATTAACATGTACACCCTTTTCCTCAGCTGTACCTTTTATTTCATTTTACTAGTAAATTCAAGGTCAGGAGTTAGGTTCGCGTCTTGTCCCCAACAAGTACAGTCCGCAGCTCGTGGTCGTGCGGTAGCGTTCTCGCTTCCCACGCCCTGGTTCCCGGGTTCGATACCCGGCGGGGTCAGGGATTTTCTCTGCCTCGTGATGACTGGGTGTTGTGTGCTGTCCTGAGGTTAGTTAGGTTTACGTAGTTCTAAGTTCTAGGGGACTGATGACCATAGATGTTAAGTCCCATAGTGCTCAGAGCCATTTGAACCAACAAGTACACATCACACAGTTTATGCGCAGGCGCAGGGTATTGTGTCTGCCTAGGCGGTCCTCATGACGCTACGGTCAGTTCCAGTACAGCACTCGTGGCTGCCGCATCGCGGTCGCGAAGTGGGGCCGAGGCAGTTCCAGATAAGTTTTACAGTCTGACGATAATTTATGGGTTTGTAGTTATAGCTTGACGATGCCCTCTAGGAACAAACGGTAGTTACTATTATTCTGAAGAAGGTTGTGTTATCCCGACTGAAACCTAGGTAAATTCTAGGTAAACGGTGCAACTGAGGCTGTTGATTATTAAAATTAAAATTAATGATTTAGCTGTGCTTTGCAAAACAAATAAGAAAGGTGCTGGTTGTGAATATCTGCTGGAGTTCGTGCATTATTTTAGTGGAGTGGACAAAAACAGTAGGGCGAGAGCAGGACTATTCATCATTCTAAACGAACGGTGTTCATAATATGTAACCTCATGGGAAACACTTAATGAAAGGCTGATAAAGCTCAATCTGAGAGTTAGAGTCATGAGTACAGAGTGTATGACCCTAATAAAGACAGGTCACTGAAGGTAAAAAAAAATTTTGAACAGATGCTGATAAGGACTATAGAAGATATTCCAAGTGACTGTGAACTGATCCTGACAGGAGATTTGAATAGAAAAATGTGGAAATAGAGGAATGGTAAGGCAGTAGGAATGAGAGTGGGAAAAGTTTGGCGAATTTATTTGAGCGGCATGAATTACGATTGGAAAATACATTCTTCGTTCACAAAGAGTGCAAGATACCGGCTGAGATCCGAAACACACTTCAATAAAAGGTGTCGACTCTGCTTGGACGTACACGAGAAAGACAGCTTCCATGAACCCAACTATTTATTAAAATTGTTTTCCAACGAATACGCTAATTATTTTAATCAAAATTTAAAATTTTGGTCCAAGTAACTGGGTTACGCTGTAGGTATCTCTATATTTACAATATCTAACTGGTAATGGGATAGAATTTCTAAATTCTTAAATTAAATTCTAGGTCCAATGGGATTACAACATTTACTTCCTCTGCATATATTCACATGAGGTCAACAGGGTACAGTAATTTGGTACCACAAAGTCTGATAGAATAATGAGATCATGCTACACATAAATATTGATAGTGTTAAGCAATACAACATAAGGGTGGCGAGAACGGACTGGTAATGGGTGAGCAAATGGATAATATCATACTGGACTGGGGGACAATCACAAAATTTACCATTAATAGCTAGTTCTGTGAGTGGTTACCCAAATCTGAATGCAATGTTATACGTACCTCAGACACCATGCTTCTCCCAACATATTAATGGTGAGCCACACAAAGATGTACATCTATGGAATAAAGATTGAATACAATCCATGGTCTGATTGTGCCTAAAGTTCATCGAAGCCTTGAAACTGTGTGCCGCAGATACATCTTTCCAATTGCGTGCTGGAAATTGAAGCTGCAAGACATTCACTGCAACCAGATGAGAACCAAACATCACTTATGGGATGGCCGGAAGTCCTTCCGCCTCTGCAATTCATGAGCACTAATTTTTCTAAGTCTGAAGCGAGAAGTGTCTAACGAAATTCAAGACATGAAACAACTTCATTCCTAGAGTACCTATCACGTAATCGACTCTGAAACTACTCGACTTCTCTGCACCGGAGTTGGGTATCACAATTTAGTGCACCTTCGGAGGACTAGTTACTAAGCTCCTGAGCAATGGAAAGTTCAGTAACAGCGTTAGCCACCTTATGACAGAGTATCCTGCCTGGCCTCTGGGATTTCATGAATCAGAAACGGGACAACATCGTGCATGTTGCCTCTGCCAGTGATCTTGTCTCCATTCCAACTACTTCAGGTCATACGTCTGTCACGGAGAATCCTGCCATCAGTCGAGCGTGGAGGTAATAGACGCTGGAGAGCTTCACTGGGGCGGCCTTGAACGCGAGGCCCTTCTCACCCCATCCTTACCTGCGTTGTAACCAGGCAGTGCGGCGCCGTGCTGAGCTAGCTCACATGGTGGAGTACTGGGTGTAGGCAGCAGCCCTGGCCCTCAGCAAAATATACATTCCTTGGCGCAACCAACTATTGTCAAGTATTTTGACAACATACCCTTGTGGCATCCACTTCGCTGTGGTAACTTCTGCTCCGCTGCTAGTGTCGCCTATCGCTACTTCTCTTGTATGCCAGATGTCTGCACAAAACGTAAGGTCGAATTACAAAACACCATACAACTAAATTTTTGCATCATTATTTCTAACTATTGACTGGAATACTCTCTTTCAGATTCTGAAGGTGGCAGGGGTAAAATATATGGAGCGAAAGGCTATTTACAATTTGTATAGAAACCAAATGGCAGTTATAAGAGTCGAGGGGCATGAAAGGGAAGCAGTGGTTGGGAAGGGGGTGAGACAGGGTTGTAGTCTCTCCCCGATGTTATTCAATCTGTATATTGAGCAAGCAGTGAAGGAAACAAAAGAAAAATTCGGAATAGGTATTAAAATCCATGGAGAAGTAATAAAAACTTTGAGGATCGCCGATGACATTGTAATTCTGTCAGAGACAGCAAAGGACTTGGAAGAGCAGTTGAACGGAATGGATAGTGTCTTGAAAGGAGGATATAAGATGAACATCAACAAAAGCAAAACGAGGATAATGGAATGTAGTTGTATTAAGTCGGGTGATGCTGAGGGTATTACATTAGGAAATGAGACACTTAAAGTAGTAAAGGAGTTTTGATATTTGGGTAGCAAAATAACTGATGATGGTCGAAGTAGAGAGGATATAAAATGTAGACTGGCAATGGCAAGGAAAGCGTTTCTGAAGAAGAGAAATTTGTTAACATCGAGTATACATTTAAGTGTCAGGAAGTCGTTTCTGAAAGTATTTGAATGGAGTGTAGCCATGTATGGAAGTGAAACATGGACGATAAATAGTTTAGACAAGAAGAGAATAGAAGCTTTCGAAATGTGGTGCTACAGAAGAATGCTGAAGATTAGATGGGTAGATCACGTAACTAATGAGGAGGTGTTGAATAGGATTGGGGAGAAGTTTGTGGCACAACTTGCCTAGAAGAAGGCATCGGTTGGTAGGACATGTTCTGAGGCATCAAGGGATCACCAATTTAGTATTAGAGGGCAGCGTGGAGGGTAAAAATCGTAGAGGGAGACCAAGAGATGAATACACTAAGCAAATTCAGAAGGATGTAGGTTGCAGTAGGTACTGGGAGATGAAGAAGCTTGCACAGGATAGAGTAGCATGGAGAGCTGCATCAAACCAGTCTCAGGACTGGAGACCACAACAACAACAACATTTCTAACCAATCAGTGCTTGGCACCATACACGCAATCATCATGTAACTTCTAATTGACAAACGTATTAATGTGAAAACATTGCATTTACCTAATTACATTTTCCACAATATGCGTTCAAAGAACCAATAATTGACTAGCGAATAAACTTTACGTTGGTAATTAGTGACTAGCTTCTTCATCCAACTCCACACTTGCACACTCATACTACTATTATCTTATCACATAACTTCATTCAGTGTGAAGCACCTTTTTACATATATCCTAACCACCAAGGCATTCATTCAAATCAAGAAATACAACATTTTTCATAACCAGTTGTTTGTAAACCCGCTAATTAACATGAAAAACGGTAATAAATTACGGTTCAGCTCCCTCATATTGCTCCTTCAGCAACTCCTTCATTTGTTCTCCGTTTATCAAGTTACCTCACTGGATTTCCTCTTGCTACACAATGCCTCTTTCTTACACGTGTTCATGCTTTCATTTTCGTCACCACATCATCCACTCATGGGTCATAAATGGACATCTTACTGGTTCAATACAGCCACCAGTCTTAAGCCGTATACTTATTCTTCGGTGACTTCCAGAACCTGTAAAACATATCACATCTTAAACTGAGACGTACAGCTAACAATATGACATTAACTGGAAACGACATGGAGTCAATTTTTACACTGTCGTGTTTACCACATACTTACATGTGACTTACCGTCTCCTTTGTTCTTATCTAAAAAAGGCCTCTGCCCTCCTTCTTCTCCACTCATGATATTCTAGCATCCTTTTGTGTTGTTTGAAGGCCAGTTCAACTGAGGTACATTATTCCAAAAACCATTATTCGCTAGCTACACTCTCTTCTGTGAACATCTCCTCCCTTGATATGGGGTCATAACTGTAATCTACTGCAAACAGAAAGAAGTATGTTGGAGACTATATTAACATACAACAAATCAGCTATGCCTCTGCACCCAGTTTCTCCTGATAGGTTTTCACCTAGCATCCCGACTGATTTGCCCAACTTCGCTGTCACCACGCCTCCTTTCATAACATGACAGGGCATGAACATTGCCTGCAAATGTGAAAACTACCACCCTCTACGGATTCCTACTCAACAACTCAACTAAGTACCAACTTCCTAATCCTCGCAGCCCTGACAGTCACTGGCGTGGGGAACATACACATACCTGTTGTCCCAGAATTACACTGACGTGGGCTAATAGACACATATACTCATGGTCCAGATGTGCACTGACGTAGTCAAATAATAACTATCTAGGTCCCGATATTCCTGAGACACTGACAACATTTCCTGCATATTTGCACATAACCATAAGCAATGGCAACAAGCTACTTAGACAACCATCAATTTAAAAAAGGCCGGCCGCTGTGGCCGTGCGGTTCTAGGCGCTTCAGTCTATAACCGCGTGACCGCTACGGTCGCAGGTTCGAATCCTGTCTCGAGCATGGATGTGTGTGATGTCCTTAGGTTAGTTAGGTTTAAGTAGTTATAAGTTCTAGGGGACTGATGACCACAGACGTTAAGTCCCATAGTGCTCAAAGCCATTCAAAAAAGTCCAAGAACAACAAAAATTCAGATTGACAAATCCTTCTGGGACACGTACTTGACAGGTTGAGCTCTGAAGCGAGGTACGAATATCGTTTACACGTATGCTAACATCCAACAATGTGACAAAACACTGCAGACTTTCATCCTCGTGAAGCCCATTCAAGGCAGCACCAAGACTAACATCACATGCATCATGGAATTCAACAACACTGTCTCCAAATAGACAACCTCCACTAAACCTCGCCATAATTCGATATGATAGTCCATTCAACATTAATGTACTTAAGCCAATAATTGGTCGAAGTGGGGTATAGACCATGAATTATCCAAATAAACATGCTCTACATCAAGGAATGGACTATAAATGCTATATCACAAACTTCTTATACACTAGTAAACATTGCTCAAATCAATTATATACAACCAAGTGAATAATCAGAAAAGCTATTGAGAGAGAAATAATGTATCACTAAAACCTTCTATCCCCGATGTCTCCCCCTTTCCTCCGCCCCCCCCCCCCTCCCCAAAAAAAAATTTCAGTGAAAGTAATTTTCCCTAAAAGTTTCTCCTGTTAATCTAACAAACAAAATTACCCAGTGAAAGGCTTGATATTTCTACCCTGATTAGTTTCAACACATGGTTTAGACAACTAAGTGAGATTTGCGCACAAATTATATGCTCTTGACACCGTGCGTGCACTAGCGCATCCTTCCTCAAAACTATTTCACTTTGCTCCAGGTCCCAAAACCCGCGGGATAGCCGCACGCCTTGGGCGCCTTGCCACGGCTCACGCGGCTGCCCCCGTCGGAGGTTCGAATCCTCCCTCGGGCATGTGTGTGTGTGTTGTCCTCAGCGAAAGTTAGATTAAGTTACATTAAGTAGTATCTAAGCCTAGGAACCGATGACCTCAGCAGTTTGGTCCCATAGTGACTTACCACAAATTTTCAAAATTTCTTCATCACTCATACAAAAAATCCATACTGAATAAAAGGTTAATAAATAACTTCGGTACCACCAGAAAATTCTATTTTATTTACGTTCTTTGCACATAAATTCTATTTGCACCTGCTGGCCCCCATCGACACTTTTTCCTGCTATTATCACTTTCACTTTTGTCCTTAGGAATCTCAGCATTGGCCGTCTGTCGTTTTGGCTACCACTGTCCAACATCGCGTCTACATAGGTCATCCATAATGAAACAATATTCCTGGTTCCCTTTTCCTCCAACAATGCTTCTTGTATATTATCAAAACCTAATAATTTTATATGAAGATGGTATCTGTCCTTTTGGTGACCTTGCAGCTCTCGAAGGATGAAATTACGACAATTAGCTGCTTACAGCCGTTGAAAATCATCAACAGGGACAGTTGAAAATGTATGACCCGACAGGGACTCGAACCCAGGATCTATCGTTTGTTTCAAGGCAATCCACAGGTTTGTCTGGTTCCATTAAATCTATGTCGTCCTCCTGTCCTTGCAGTGGTGGGTTACTAGAATCCTGATTCCTCCTCAGGTCAGGTAATCGAATCTCCACAGCTGGTGGTCTGGATTCTTTGGGACCACTAGCTCTTGGCTCAAACCTGTACTCTTTGATGCCAAGATGTTAATGCCTTGTTACAACAATGAATGCCTTGCCATCCTCTCTGTACCTCTCTAAAAGCCTTGGTTGGTAGTTTGTAGGCAACTTCAAGTAGTAAAGCCAGTTTAATTTGGCCAAGCTAATTGGAGTGCCCAGATCATTATTTTTCGCAACATAACTTGAAAGTATTTTATTGGGTTACTGTGCCACCCAATGATGATGCAATCTTTTAGTCTGATTTGTGCCTCTGATAATCAGTACTTGACTGGGAAGGCATCTAGAAACTCGTTGTAGGTAGTGCTATAGAATGTATTACTGTTGTGGATTCGCCCTCGAGCTATCCACATGTGAATCCTAAAAGGCAGCGTTGTGGCAACATAGGTGCCAAAGAAAAATCAAATTCATCCACTCATGCTTTAGGGTGGAGTGCACTACCATTTTAGTTAAATGACTGGAAGTTTCTGACTGAGAGTATATGTTTATAATCAAAGAGTTCATCCTCTGGTGATTTGCTTCTACTACTAATTACTGGATGAAGATCTGTGTTAAGTCCACAAGATGTGGGAGAGCGCTTGGATACGTGATTGCACAAAGGACTGGTTTGCCCTGCTCCTGACAGACAGTTGTTTGGAGTGTGTGCAATGCACACACCTTCCTTCAGGCCACCTACGTAACTTGTGCCTTAAATTTCAATAATCTCTGGTCGTTATGGCATCCAGCTGATAAAATCTTTGTTAATATTTCCGTGCGGCTCCTTGAATGCAAGTAATTCTTGTTCGTCAACCATTTTGGTTAATGGTACAGGGAAGGTACCATCCGATCCCTCATGGGTGTTCCTTACAGCTTCAGGCGAGACTATGTGATTGCTAATCTGTAGTTGCTTCAAGGGTCCATATAACCTTTTCTTGACATTGTCCGGAATTTTACTAATTATCTTCTTGAACCCATCGCCTCCACGTCCTGTCGATTTTTCAACTCACTAATCTGCTGAAAAACGATTGTGTGCTACTCTAACCGCAGCTCAGTTTCCGTTAATCGCACATCTTGTCTGCCCAACAACTCGTTTCCTTGCTGTGATTCTCAAAACTCTTTCTGGTTTCTTTATTTCCTTCACTCAGCTTCCCGTAACTATCTTGCGATTTCTGTTTCTGCTTTTCATATCTTTCTCTAGATTCGTGACACATCTCGTCCTGATACTGAGAAGGAAATTCAGATTATTCCCATTTCGAGAAGAGGTACTCAGTTATTCACTGCCAAATGAAACAAAATCTGTCCTTGCGTCCTCTTCCATATTCAGCGATCCCCAATTTACAGTCTCTTCCATGTCTTGTGCGCTCAGTGTCCCACTTTAAATACCCCACCATTATCATTCATTTCATTAAGCCTCGCAATGACTAGATTTGGCACAGCATCTACTTACAGGTGCCTCATGAATCTAACCACTTACAGCTCTATTCAAGCCCTGATCTGACTCATCATCTTCACTCAGCGTAACTTCTGCAGCAAAAAAATTTATTCTCAATATTCTAAGCCAAAGATCACGTCAGTACCGACACCTAATACCACAACTTTCAGCAAATATTTCTACACAGCTCTGAATTTGACGATACAGCATTGAAAGTAATGACGGGGTGGGCCAGGAATCACAAGCAGACAACACAGAAGATCAAAGAAACCATGTGTTATTGCTTGTGCGTGCGTTGTAAGTTTAGTGCACTCTGCTTTATTATTTTATTTTAAATATGAATTCAGATAAGAAGCCGCATCCTACTTGAATGTTGTTGATGTGATGAAACAATACAGAAGGTGGCCTGCTGCAAAATGTTTACAATACCTGACATGAAATGGAATTTTTTTTTGAGTCTTCTTCTGACTGCGACCCGCCACGAATTCCTCTCCTGTGCTGACATCTTCACCTCACAGTAACACTTGCAACCTACGTCCTCAGTTATTCGTTGGATATATTCCAATCTCCGTCTTTCTCTACCGTTTTTACGCTTTACAGCACCCCCTAGCATCATGGAAGCTGTTTCCTGATGTCGTAACAGCTGTCGCGTCTTCGTGATCCTTTTTCTTTTTAGTGTTTTCCATATATTCTTTTCCTCTCCGACTCTGTGCAGAATCTCCTCAGTCCTCGCCTTATCAGTCCACCTAATTTTCAAAATTTGTCTGTAGTACCAAATCTGAAATACTTTGATTCTTTTCTGTTCCGGTTTACCCACAGCCCATGTTTCACTGATATACAATGCTGTGCTCCAAACGTACATTCTCAGAAATTTCTTCCTCAAATTAAGGCCTTTATTTGATACAAGTAGATTTCTCTTGGCCAGGAATGCACTTTTTGTAAGTGCTAGTGTGCTTTTTATGCCTTCCTTGCTCCATCCGTCATGGGATATTTTCTGCCTAGGTATAAGAATTTCTTAACGTCATCTACTTCGTGACTATTAATCCTTATGTTAGGTTTCTCGCTGTTCTCATTTCTGTTACTTCTCATCACTTTCGTCTTTCTTCGATGTACTGTCAATCCATATTCTGTACTCAGTATACTGTTCATTCCATTCAACAGATCCTATAATTCTTCTTCACTTTCCCTCAGGATGGAAATGTCTTCTGCGAATCGTATCATTGATATCCTTTCACCATGAATTTTAATTCCACTTTGAACCTTTCTTTTAGTTCCATCATTTCTTATTCGATGCAGAGATTGAACAGTAGGGGTGAAAAACGGAATCCCTTGTCTTAGACCCTTTTTAATCCGATACTTCGTTCTTGGAGTCACCTTCTCATTATTCCGTCATTACTTTTTTACATGTTATATATTACCCGTCTCTCCTTTAAGGTAACTGCTATTTTCATCAGCACCATCTTGCATGAATTGACATTGTCGAACTCTTTTTCCAGGTCGACAAATTCTCTAAACGTGTCTTGATTTTTTTTTAGTCTTGGTTGCATTATCAACCGCATCGTCAGAACTGCCTCTCTGGTGCTTTTACCTTTCCTAAAGCTAAACTGGTCGTCATCAAACTCGTTCTCAATTTTCTTTTCATTCTTCTGTATATTATTCTTCTGAGCAACCTGGATGCATGAGCTATTAAACTGACTGTGCGACAATTATCGCACTTGTCAGCTCTTATAGTCTTCGGAATTCTGTGGATGATATTTATGCGAAAGTCAGATGGTATACAGCGAAACTCGTACAATCTACACAACAACGTGAATAGTCGCTTTGTTACCCTTTCCCCCAACGATTCTAGAAATTCTGATAGAATGCTATCCATTCGTTCCGGGTCATTCGATCTTAAGTCTTCCAAAGCTCGATTCTAATACTGGATTCCCTATCTCTTCTACATCGACTCGTGTTTCTTCTTCTATCATATCAGACAAACCTTCCCCCTTATAGAGGCCTTCAATGTACTCTTTCCAGCTATCCGCTCTCCTCTCTGAATCTAACAGTGAAATTCCCAGTGCAATCTTAATGTTACCACCCTTGCTTTTAATTTGACTTTTCTGTATACTGAGTCAAGTCCTTCCGACAATCATGTCTTTTCCGATTTCTTCACATTTCTCACGCAGCTGTTTTGCCTTAGCTTCCCTGTACTTCCTATTTATTTCATTTTTCAGCGATCTGTATTTCTGTATTCCTGAATTTTCCTGAACATTTCTGTACTTCTTTCTTTAATCGATCAACTGAAATATTTTTTTTGTTACCCATGGTTTCTTTCCAGTTACCTTGTTTGTACCTATGCTTTTCTTTCCAACTTCTGATTGCCCTTTCTGCTGATGTCCATTCCTCTTCAACTGAACTGCTTACTGAGCCGCTCTTTATTGACGTATCTACAGCCTTAGAAAACTTCAGTATCCCTTTTCTTTGCGAAATGATTCTTCCCGTTTCATCTCTTAAGCTTCAGTTTTACAACATTTATTTCCTCTGTATGTATTCACATGTGATCAGCAAGGTATAGTAATTTGATATCGCGCATTCTGAAGGAATAATAAAATCATGCCACACGCGGAGATTGGTACAACTGATTACTACATTACTACAACATAAGAGTCGAGGGGCAAGACTGTACTACTAATGGGTGAGCAAATGAACAACACCATATTATATTTGGGTGACAATCACAAAATTCATCATTAGTACCTAGTTACGTGAGAGCTTACACGAATCTAACAACAATTTGTAAATAGTCCCAGACACCATTCTTTGCCCAATAATTCACCGGTGAGCCATGCGAGTATTTACATGTATGGGATGGCGATTATTGATTGAATACAACCCATGGTCCAATGATGCCTGAACTTCATTAGAGTACCAAATTTCATGCCGCAGATACACCTTACCAATTGTGACCCAGAAACTGCAGCTGCAAGCTGTGCATTGCTGCAACCAGATGAACTCCAGATCGCAGGATGGCCAGGTGTCCGTTGTTTCCGATGTACTTCCACCTCGGCAGCTCATCATGTAAATCTTACTAAGTCTCGCGTGGGTGCGAACGTTGCTTGATGAAAGCACTGACGTAAAACAATTACATTCCAAAACAGCCTACCACATAATCGACCCCGAGACTACTCCACTTCTTCAATCCAGTGTTCGATATTGTAATTCTGAGCACCTTACCAATCTGTGGGCTAGCTCCAACATTCCAAGAAGGATCCCATTTAAAAAAAATTAAAAAAAAGACTTTTGTGTTTTCCACATTTGGAGGGCATCTTCTGAAGCCCTTTATATGGCCCAGCCAAAATGCAAGCATTGTCGACCTCTACCTTTCCTGAGAGAGCCCTGTATCTATGTCCACTGCTCCCTCGTTACAACTTTGCTGCCCCACTGGCAGCGTTATCCAACACCGCTAGGCTGGCAAACCATTGATGTCGTTCCTTGCGTGGACAACGTGGAGTGTTGTTAATAAAGGATACTACAGGACGACGTGTTTTCTATGTATAGTGGGTGTAAACACTGCAAGTATTCACAGGTGTTTGGTGAGTTGTTGGCAGTATATGGACAGTGTCCACCGTTATGAAAAGGGCTCTTCCAAAACAACAACGCTCATTCCCCAGAAAACCATTTCTGTCGTCGCGGAAATGGGGTTCCGGCTACTAAGCACACCCACCGTATTCTCCGGACTTGGCCCCTTTAACTTTTGTAGGCTCTTTGCTGTCTGTCGCACCTACCGCAGGATGCCCCTTGCAGTTCCAGGAAATGTGTGGAATGATGTCCACGCAGGTGTCTTTGCATAGCCCCGAACAGATGGTAATCAGAAGGGACTAAGTCAGTGATTGTCGTGCCACCTATAATTAGACCCAAGTACGATATACATGCAACTGTAATGAAGAGTCAAACGGCGCACGACGACCGATGGGTAAAGTCAATCTAGGACACCCCTCTTCTGTAGTAAGAAGCAATAATTTGGTTCTTCTAGGAACGTACGCTCTCGGAATTTTGAAAATAAACCACATTATGATGCTCCACGCCTTTCTCGCAGTGTCTGCCACTGGAGATGGATGAGCATGTACATCACGCTTTCGTGCTTACTAAACGAACCTGTGGTGAAGCTTACTATTCATGTTTGGATCCTCTATATTTCTTCTATTAATCATATCTTATTTGAGGGCTGTTGATTATTTTACGAACCATTTCTTTGGTGGATTGTTGGTGAGAATTGTCCATTGCTCCATTAAAAAGTACTTCTTTCTAATTGACATTTGCATCCGTTATTTCTTTGTTGTGACTCTGATGTTACAGCGGCCATAACAGCTACAGTTTCAAGTGAACTTATCTCCACATTTGGCCTTTCCTACTGATGTGACCGAGCGAGATGGCGCGGTGGTTGGCACACAGGACTCGCATTCGTGAGGACGACGGTTCAAATCCCCGTCCTGCCATCCAGATTTAATTTTTCCTTGATTCCTCTAACTCTCTCCATGTAAATACGGGGATGGTTCCTTCGTAAAGGGCACTCCCGATTCCCTTCCCCATACATACGTAATCCGAGCTTTTGTTCCTCTCTAATCACCGCCCTGTCGACGGGACGTTCTTCTACTGAAATGACTCTTGTTCAATTTTCCGGGCATGTTTTCCCTTTGCCTACGTTGGTGGATATTTTAGTCTGCTTCTCGCACTTTATTTCCGCTCACGATTCTTCTTGCAAAACCTTTTATGGTGCTATTAAGTCATATGTAGCAATCAAGGAAGGTAAGAGTTTAACAGCCCATAGACAGCGAGGTCATTAGAGACGTAACAGAAGCTCGGACTGTTTTGTTAGGGATAGGAAAGGAAAACGGTCGTGTACTTTCAAAGGAACTTCCCGCCACCTGTCAAGAGCGATTTAGGGAGATAATAGAAGACGAGGATTTGAAACCGGTGTCCTCTCTATTGTGATATAGGTCCCACCTTCTTGATATTATTGGGTGCAAGTGATAACTGTTTTCGAAGTACGATAGTGGTGTTGGGGAAATCGAGACGAAAAATTTTATGCATGACACATATGGTCTACAAATCCGGTAAACTACCCCAGATTGGTCAACAATAGACACCTAAGCTACTGCACACGCACACTAAGCGAGATTTTCAATATCTTCTCTCTGTCTTACTCCACCGACTTAGTTGGCTCTTTCGTTAATCTTATTAATGAAACTATCCATGAAGATCATGAAATAAAACAAGACTTTTGTAACTTTATGCGAAAACTAATTACGTTTACAGTTCGATCTAAACTTAATCCGTACAAGCACAGTTGTTTCGTAGCTTGAAGGCCATAGAAACAAAACGACGTAATTGTTTGTTTTTGGTGTAAAAAATCCACAGCATTTTGAAGAAAATTTACACAAACGTAAATTTTACACTTAATAAGTACGATGTTCTCGTTTTTAATGTTCAAGGATAATTTTAACCAAAATTTCGCACGGTCGCACGCACTGTGGCTCAGGTGTCTTTTGTAGGTCGCTTTGGGCTTCAAAGACGACACGTATCCTGCACCGAATTGTTCTTCTCGACGTCACTTACAACATTAGTGCATTGTAAGCGGTTATCGTTTACATGCTGTGTAGTGAGACTTCTTTGGTGTAGACTTACACCAGTTCACTTGCGTTGTCTATTCTGCTGATCATTTCTGAGCTCTTTCTGCAATTCTTTATACTCGGAAAACTCTTGTTTTATTTCCTGGAAACAGACTTCGTATTGTATTATTACAGTTTTGTAATCGCTCCTCAAGCTTCCTTCTTCTATCTTCTGTTATCTCACGTACTTTCCTTCTAAAGTTCCTTTGATTTTGTTATGCGACATGTGATGTACCAATAGCGACGGTATCACTTCTAGATCTGGGTGATCTACAGCTCATTAATGATTTCTTTCAATCCGAAACGAGGCAGGAATCAGTTAATATTGTAACTCCACAAAATCCCCACAGTTATGTATGTTATTAATACATTATTATTATCTGTGTCTTACACTTGACTTAATGAAACACAGTGATCACAGCAATCGTACAGCAAAAGCCCATCTAAAAACTAAAGGAAATCGAAAAATGAATGCATCAGTATGATCAAAAAAGTTAAAGAAACATCAGTGAACCTCGCTGAAACATACTTCAACTAATATATTTAATGAGATTTAGTAACAAAGTAAGTTTGTCTGCAGAGCGCACAGCAGAAACACGCTGGCAGTACGACCGCCAGAGTAGCAGAGGGTAATGACAAGACTGTCTTACGTCCAAGGAGAACTCTGCATCGTCCTGACTAACAAAGGACTAATTAGGACGCTATGTCCTCCTGACATTGCTTTGTTGTTTTAATTTCGTACTTATATCAAAAGCTGACTTATATCAAACGTTAACAACATGTGCCGAACAAACTGTGTTCTCGTGTGTTACGTACAAGGAGATTATTTATATCAAAATAATAACTATATACAAAACATTAAAATGCTGCGTTTCCATTCGTCCAGAGACCTCACACGCGCGTGTTGGAGAGCCAGTTTTGTTCTCACTCCACTGGAAATTTCGAAGCCTTTGTGGGGATGGTGGGTATTCTCAATGTGTAAAAAAGCTCTTACCTGCAGCCTAAGCGTCTCCTAGTGAACACAGATAAAGAGCCAGCCGATACTGCTGCCTGTTCTTCGTGGTGAACAAAATTCAACTAATACATCGCCTTCCTCAAAATATTACACCGTATTGCCAGCGTCATGATTGTCACGCCTAAGGAATTAAGTGGTGGGAACCACCGATCGCTAAGATGTACTGCACCAACAAATTACGGACACGCTTCTCGACTAAAAAAGAAACTCTTGTAGCGGCTTACATTGAGAAATCACTGAAAGAAAGGTCTTTTTGGAGCCTATGGTCTTGTTGATGTGAATGCTTAGAGGACGTTGTCGCTAGGTTCAAGAGCAGTCAGTGAAGCTTTTGTATTACGATTAAAAGAAATTTGCGATCAAGACTGCTTTTTAATTATATATATTTAATTAGATTATATAAGATCGCTGATAATGTTTTCAAAAATTTTATAAATCAGTGGACAGGATTACCAAGTACAGATCAAATATTACATACTGCGCTTGATAGAATAAAGAAGTAACACGTGGTCACCAACATCCAGTAATGGATAAGCAGAAGGAGAAGAAGAAGAAGAAGAAGAAGAGACGCTAACATGGACTGCTGGTATGTATCCAAATGTATAGCGATGTCGGTGAAATGCGGTGTAGGTGGGTGTGTTGGTTCGGTACTGTTTTTTAGGTGTTTTTATCAAAACATTTTAGAAAAGTGAATGTTACACTGGCAGCTGTTTCGAACGCTATTTTTTTTCTCTATGAGCGTGTTAATGTTCCTGTGAACAACGGTAGGGCAATTGCGCAGTGATCCAAAGAAATCCACACCTTTTTTTACTGGTTTGATCTGTTCAGAGCTTCGACTTAAATACCAAATGACTTATTAGGAATAGAGTTCCCGTTGCCCGCCAGACCCATCCTCTCATAATTTTAAAACGGACTGCTCACAATAAATAAAATAGAATTGAAACAAATCCCTTCTCAAGTGAAACAGAAATCAGGGGAAAGGCTTCATCAAAGACTAAACGCCATGTCAATAGCACACTGAAGTCTCGAACAGTAATAGTTTCCTGGCTGGTGCAGATCATTGGCTAACGGTCTACTTTCTCTATGATACTGAAGCTGTTCTGAGTCAGAAAACTGAGTTAATATGTGGAAAAATGAGTGGCCTATTCAGCCTCAGTGATTTGTCTGTCTGCAGAACAAAACGGATTCATCAGTCAGTCGTAATGGATCACACTCGTACTTCAAAAAGCTTAGAATCCTGTCAGCCTACTGGGTGGTGACGACTGGAAAGAGAGTAGAAACATTTAGAAGGATAAGCATCACAGTGAGAGGTGGAAGTCGTAGCAATGTACGTGAGGAAAGTACGAAAATATTAATTTAATAATAAAACTTAATACAGATAGTTTTTGCTAAAACTGGTAGTTTTTGGACCAGTGAGCGATCACTGACTATACTGCTGTAGACAAGGAGGTGACTCGAATCTCGTGAAACAAGTAGAATCATACGAGCGTTTCCACACGTAGCACTGTGTGCATCCCTCTCCTCCTCTCCCCCATCCCCATGCAACCCCTCATCTCACATTTCCAAAAGAATATCATTTCTGTAGCTTTTCATCTGGAGTCCAAAATATTCACTATATACGATGACAAACCTCGTGCAGCTGCGTGTCTTGTAACAATAGCGAACTAGCTGGGACGAAGCAAGTTATTTTTCTTTAATCTTACTCCTGATGTATTGATTTTTTTTCAATATCACTGCGTATCTACAAACGCTACCAAGTGGACGAACGACTTTTCATAGTGTTATAGTAATGTTTTCTTTGGCAGGGGAGAGAGCGCAGGTAGACGAGGAGAACGCCGATGCGGTCGGTTACTTTCCAGTGTGTTTACTTTTAATAAAGAAGCTACAGACCTGTATTATTTTGGATCTCACATCCAGTGTTAAGCTGCTGACTTGAGCGAGGACCTTAAAGGTTGTGTGAAGATGGTACAAAGCTCTCAGTTTCAAAACGCTTTCATTCGCATTGCATACAAGAGCCCACAGAACGTATACTTTGCGTACGTACATCTCCTTCAGTAGTTAATGCATGCGGACCAAATTCTGGTGAATACAATCTGCGAGAAAGACACTCAAGGCGAAAATCATCGATGACGTCAAAAACTATGCGTACAGTGTGATATTTCAAAACTACATGCATACGTAGCAATTTCGCTTTGATCCGATTGCAGATAAAAAACATTTTTCTAGGAATTTCGAATGTGATGAGCTGGTATAGTGCTCCGTCTAGATTAGGCAGGATATGGATATCACCACATGGAGAACTCTCATCGTGGTCGCGGTGATCATCATCATGGCATGTCTCACATACCGATGACACATTCGCAACTCAACCAAAAAGAAAACTTAAAGAAAAGTAACTTTACCGTCACGACCGAATAAATAGTAATCGGAGTTATGAGTTGGAAAACAGAAATATAAAGTGAATTATTAGTTGAAGTTGCTCCTAATAACTGATGAACTGATAATATTTATTTGTAACTATTCATATTAATTACCTGTCATTTAACTCTTCTAAGCAAAAAAGGGGGAAGCAGAGAGGTAGAAGGAGTACATAGAGGGTCTATAGAAGGGCAATGGACCATTATGGAAATGGAAGAGAACGTAGATGAAGATGAAACGGGAGATACGATGCTGCGTGAAGAATTTGTTAGAGCACTGAAAGCCTTAAGTCGTAACAAGGCCTCGGGAGCAGACAACATTCCATTAGAAATACTGATAAACTTCGGAGAGCCAGTCATGACAAAACTCTTCTATCCACAAAGCAAGATGTATGAGACAGGCGAAATACCCTCAGACTTCAGGAAGAGTATAATAATTCCAATCCCAAAGAAAGCAGGTGTTGACAGGTGTGAAAATTACCGAACTATCAATTTAATAAGTAATGGCTGCAAAATACTAACGCGAATTCTATACAGTAGGATGGAATAAGTGGTAGAAGCCGACCTTGGGCAAGATCAGTTTGGATTCCGCAGAAATGTTGGAACACGGTACGCAATACTGACCCTACGACTTATCTTAGATTAAGGAAAGGCAAACCTACGTTTCTAGCTTTGCAGGCTTAGAGAAAGCTTTTTTGACAATGTTGACTGGAATACTCTCTTTCAAATTCTGAAGGTGACAGGGATCACATACAGGGAGCGGAAGGGTATTTACAATTTGTACCGATACCAGATGGCAGTTATAAGACTCCAGGGGCATGAAAGAGAAGCAGTGGTTGGAAAGGGAGTGAAGCAGGGTTGTAGCCTATCATCATTGTTATTCAATCTGTAGACTGAGAAAGTAGTGAAGGAAACAAAAGAAAAATTTGGAGTAGGAATTAAAATTCATGGAGAAGAAATTAAAAAGTTGAGGTATGCCGATGACATTGTAATTCTGGCAGAGACACCAAAGGATCTGGAAAAGCAGTTGAACGGAATGGACAGTGTCTTGAAAGGAGGATACAAGATGGACGTCACAAAAGCAAAACGAGGGTAATGGAATGTAGTCGAATTAAATCGGGTGATGCTGAGGGAATTAGATTAGGATATGAGACACTTAAAGTAGTAGATGAAGTTTGCTATTTGGGGAGATGGTCAAAATGATGGTCAAAATAGAGAGCATATAAAATGTAGACTGGCAATGGCAAGGTAAACGTTTCTGAAGAAGAGAAATTTGTTAACGTCGAGTATAGATTTAAGTGTCAGGAAGACTTTTCTGAAAGTATTTGTATGGAGTGTAGCCATGTACGGAAGTGAAACATGTACGATAAATAGACAAGAAGAGAATAGAAGCTTTCGAAATGTGGTGCTACAGACGAATGCTCAAGATTAGATGGATAGATCACGTAACTAATGAGTAGGTACTGAATAGAATTGGGGAGAAGAGGAATTTGTGGCACAACTTGACAAGAAGACGGGATCTGTTGGTAGCACACTTTCTGAGGCATCAAGGAAGGGATCACCAATTTGGTATTGGAGGGCAGCGCGGAGGGTAAAAATTGCAGAGGGAAACGAAGGGATGAATACACTATGCAAATTCAGAAGGATGTAGGTTGCAGTAGTTACTCGGAGATGAAGAAGCTTGCACATGATAGAGTAGCATGTATAGCTGCACCAAGCCAATCTCTGGACTAAAGTTGAAGACCACAACAACAACAACAATAACAACAAAAACAGCCTCACACTTCGTATTAAGCATCCTTCATGTCAACAATTTTATTGCTTTATTATCTTAAAAAGACCATGGGATATAAAGCCACTAAATGTGGTACATTGCCATCTGGCCATTGAAAACATGGATGACACCCTACCAAATGTAGTGGCTTTATAATTCATGTATCCGATGATCTGAAGATAACAATGTAACTCTGCCGAGACTAGTAATCAGGATGTGTATAAACTGCGACCTGGGCAGTAAAACATCTGTTTTGGAAGCTTTTTTACGTTGATGTAGAGATCATTCTCCTTTTTAGAATGTCACTTAATTACATTATATACAGCCTGTTTAATATTTTTCGATCGAAATCTCCATAAAAGCCAGGTCTAAGACCCCGCATAGAGCTCCCTTTCACAATTATGTATTTTAATTCTCATGAAATGGTGGTAATTACTCAAATGTTAAGGCACTGAAAAAACTCTTCGATATTCTTTTATAGTGAACAAACAGGAAAAAATCATCTTTTAAAATTATGATATGTAATATTTGTCAGGTTATGAAGTCCACAAGCTCTTTTACCCTTTCTTTTATCGAAATTGGAACATTCTTTTGGCTACACTTACATGTAAAAAAAAAAAAAAAAGAAATAAACTAGTAGCGCATCGAGAAATATACGTCTGCCATATAGGCAGCTGCTGAAATGACATGTAAACTTAAATTAGCCCTATCCTTGACGTGTCCCTGAAATATACGAAAACTGATGATTATTCTCACTTTTTGTGCCCAGGATGATAACACACACCAAATTTTTTGTTCTCAGTATTGTTGCTGGGTGCACGCATACATACATCGCATGCTATAAAAACTTTTTTAGAAGCCATTTCACATTCGACGAAACGAAAAGTAACTGGAAAGGTAATTTGATCGTCTTCAGTTAAAATACGCGAAAAAAGCTTTCCAGTCATTTCCATCTCTTCTTTTACCTGGGCTAAAGGCGGGTCGCGGAGTTAACACCGTGTGAAACTATAGATGCAACACAGTGTTCCAAATGTTCAACAAAAACACTGCAGTTAACAGTCCGTTGCAGTACTTTTTTATTTTCTGAACATTAACAAGAGTCAATTTCTGCCCATTAAGGACTGAAGAATCGCGGTCCTTTACTTGGCAAGATTAAGTTCACTAGAGCTCCCGCGAAATCTGCTAAAACTAAATGTAACACTGGGCATAGGTAACACAAATGAAAAAAAGTGACTTTGAAACTATGTTACAGTCCGGGCTGAGAATCCTTGTTCGATATGCAAAACTATTTACTACCGTTTCGTTCCAGTCTGCGAGAGACTTCTTCAGACATATCGATGATGCTCTTTCAAGCGTATGGGGACGAAACGGTAGTTTTATGCAGCACCCACGGCCTCTCACGAGGCCGGCCGCGGTGGTCTAGCGGTTCTAGGCGCACAGTCCGGAACCGCGTGACTGCTACGGTCGCAGGTTCGAATCCTGCCTCGGGCATGGATGTGTGTGATGTCATTAGGTTAGTTAAGTTTAAGTAGTTCTAAGTTCTAGGGGACTGATGACCACAGATGTTAAGTCCCATAGTGCTCAGAGCCATTTGAACCATTTGAACCTCTCACGAGTAAATATTTAATTACCTTAAGTGCCTATTATGTTGTCTGCTCCGGTGTTATATTAACAAACCTCCTATGCTGTGCGTAATTAGGGACACAAGTGTGGTGCTTTGCCGACGGCAGGTATACGACATACTCCAACTAGTCGGTTACAAAGACGTCCTGCATTCATGGAGTGCCACTCGTACACGATTATCCAACGAATTACTAATCCACATGTCAGTTTACTTAGTCGAAGTGGAACATCGTAAATAGCCATGTGTAATTTATTATGATACAAATAACGGTTCTACCCCGCACTGATACGATTAAAAAATTTAACTGTCTTAGCTATAAGCTTCATTCGATGTTATAATACAGTCAGTTACAGTGGTTAGACAGAAGTATCGAAACACATGAATGCTTGAAAACAAATGCACATAGATGCTAGACGAGCCTGCAGGTTGTGCTCTTGTATTCGACTACGAACGACAACTGTGCAAAGTCCTCAACGTGTTGCAGGTGTCAATCGTAGATAGAGCTATGCTCTTTGTAGTTGTGAGTGCATTAAGTCGGAAATAACTGAATTCGGAAGTGGCAAATTGTTGGTGTTCGTATGGTATGTGCGTCCGTAATCAAGGTAACCAGAGTGTTTGATGTTTCAAGAGGCACAGTATCGAAGATTATACTGCTTACTGGGGAAGCGGAAAAACAACATCGAAGTCACATTTCTGACGAGAGTCTATGTCGAATGATCACGACGAACGGTCGTTGAAACGGATTGTGACGAAAAATAAACGGACGACAGCTGCAAAAGTCACTGCAGAACTGACAGTCGCACTTGCGAACACTGTCAGCTCCAAAACAACACGAAGGGAGCTGCATCAGAAAGAAATCGGAGGGCGAACTGGAATTCCGCCAGTGATGTAACTGTCCGTAACAGGAAAGCATAGTGCCGAAGTCATGAAACCCTTGACTATGGGCCAATTGGGGGCAGGGAGGGGGGGGGGGGGGAATCGATGTCATTGGATCAGATGAGCCTAGTTTCACTCTGAATGTCAAATCAAACAACTTCCAGCGGTTTACATTGTTATTTTATTGGGCTACCAGTTTTGGCGATATACGCTGTATTATACCATCTTCAGGCCCGCTGACCGGCGTGTGGGAGGATACCACCTTTAGTCAGGTCAACATAGGAGCCAGCATCCAATGCCTGGTACCCTTCGATGTAAGAGACAGCGATAACTTCAGACATCACCTGGAACCTGTTACATTCAAACCCAGTCAAAGATGAAAATCACTAAGTTTACAGCCTCTGTTCGAGTTTACGTCTCAAAAGTGAAACATGGCGGGGTTTCGGTGCTGATCTGGGAAGCTATGTTGTGGTATTCCATGAGTACCATGATAGTTTGTTTTCTGGGTCATCAGTCTTCTGATTGGTTTGGCACGGCCCACCACGAATTCCTCTCCTGTGCTAACCTCTTCGTCTCAGAGTAGCACTTGCAACCTATGTCCTCAATTATTTGGTCCTATCATCTTGTCCCTTCCCCTTATCAGTGTATTCCTAAAATTCCTATCCTCTCCGATTCTGCGCAGAACCTCCTCATTCCTTTCCTTATCAGTCCACGTAATTTTCAAAATTCGTCTGTACCACCACACCTTAAATGCTTTTATTATTTTCTGTTCCGGCTTTCCCACAGTTCATGTTTCGTTACGATACACTGCTGTATTCCAGACGTATATTCTCAGAAATTACTTCCTCAAATTAAGGCCGATATTTGATATTATTAGACTTCTCTTAGCGAGGAATACCGTTTTTGTCATTGCTAGTCTGCTTTTGAAGTCCTCCTTGCTCCGTCCATCATTGGTTATTGTACTGCTTGGGTACAGAATTCCTTAACTTCATCTACTTCGTGACCATCAATCCTAATTTTAAGTTTCTCACTGTTCTCATTTGTACTCCTTCTCATTACCTCCATCTTTCTTCGATTTACTCTGAATCCTTAGTATGTACTTACTACATTGTTCATTCCATTCAGCAGATCATGTAATTGTTCTTCACTTTCACCCAGGATAGCAATGTAATCAGTGAATCGTATCATTGATATCCCTTCACCTTGAATATTTTAATTCCAGTCCTGAACCTTTATTTTATTTCCATCGTTGCTTTTCGATGTACAGATTGAACAGTAGAGGCGAAAGACTACATTCTTGTCTTACACCTTTTTAATACAAGCACGTCGTTCTTGGTCGTCCACTCTTATTATTCCCTCTTGGCTGTTGTACATATGACCCGCCTCTCCCTACAGTTTACCCCTACTTTTCTCAGAATTTCGAACACCTTGCACCATTTTACATTGTCGAACGCTTTTTCTGGGTCGAGAAATACTATGATCGTGTCTTAATTTCCCTTTGTCTCGGTTCCATTAGTAATCGCAACGTCAGAAGTGCTTCTCTCGTACCTTTATCTTTCCTAAAGCCAAACTGATCATCATCTAGCGCATCTTTATTTGATCTTAAGTCCTGCAAAACTCACTTAAATTCTGATTCTAATATTGGATCCCCTATCTCTTCTAAATCGACTCCTGTTTCTTCTTCTACCACACCAGACAAATCTTCCACCTCATAAAGGCCTGCTAATTTGTTCTTTCCACCTATCCACTCTGGATAGGTTTCCTCGCAGCTACACTGTTTGTACCTATGTTTTTCTCTTCAACTTCTGTGATTGCCCTTTTTAGAGATGTCCATTCTTAATCAACTGTACTGCCTACTGAACTACTCATCATTGCTGTATCTATAGACTTAGAGAAGTTCAAGTACATCTCGTAATTCCTTAGTACGTTTGTATCCCAATTCTTTGCGTATTGATTCTTCCTGACTAATCTCTTTAACTTCAGCCTACTCTTTATCCCTACTACCTTCTGATTTGAGTCTATATCTGCTCCTGGGTACGCCTTAAAATCAGTATCTGATTTCGAGATCTGTCTGACTATGATGTAATCTAACTGAAATCTCCCCTTATCACTCGGTCTTTTCCAAGCATACCTCCTCCTCCGTGATTCTTGAACAGAGTATTCGCTGTTGCTAGCTGAAATTTATAAAAAACAGTTAGTCTTTCTCCTCTCTCATTCCTCGTCCCAAGCCCATATTCTCCTTTAACCTTTCCTTCTGCTCCTTTCCCTATAACTTTACGTACTGAATTGCCCTTTCAATATCCCCGTGTACTTTCTCTATCTCTTCATATTCAGCTGGCGATTTCGGCATGTATACATGAACTATCGTTGCCGGTGTTGGTTTGTTGTCGATTCTGATAGGAACAACTCTATCACTGAACTGTTCACAGTAACGCACTCTTTGCCCAACCTTCCTATTCGTAACGAATACTACTCCCGTTATATCATTTTCTGCTGCTGTTGATATTACTCTAAACTCATCTGACCAGAAATCCTTGTCTTCTTTCCACTCCACTTCACGGATCCCTGCTATATCCAGATTGAGCCTCTGCATTTCCCTTTTCAGGTTTTCTAGTTTCCCTACCATGTTCAGGCTTCTGACATTCCACGCCCCGACTCGTAGAACGTTATCTTTTTGTTGATTATTCAATCTTTTTCTCAAGGTAACCTCCCATGGCAGTCCGCCGCTCCCGGAGAGCCGAATGAGAGACTACTCCGGATTCTTTTGCCAAAGGAGAGATCATTATGATACTTCTTAAATTACAGGTCACATATCCTGTGGATACACGTTACGTGTCTTTAACGCAGATGTTCCATTGCCTTCTGCGTCCTCATGCCGTTGATCATTGCTGATTCTTCCGCCTTTAGGATTAGTTTCCACCCCTAGGATAAGAAAGTGCCCTGAACCTCTGTCCGCTCCTCCGCCCTCTTTGAGGAGGCCGCTGGCACTATGAGCTTGACTTCTTATGCCAGAAGTCTTGGGCCGCCAATGCTGATTATTAGTAAAAATTTAAGCAGCGGTGAACTCGTGACCGAGGACGTTTTGGTTATGAATCAAAGACACTACCCCTAGACCACGATTACGGTGAAATATCACATTACTGCCAAGGATTGTGTGACCATTCTGGCTGATCAGGTCTACCCCATGCTACAAAGTTTGTTTCCCAATGGTGATGTGTTCTGAGACGACAGGGAGCTGTATGAGTTCGAATATGGGCAAATTGTTGGAGCTCGTATAGTGAGTGCTTCCATAGCCAAGGTAGTCGAGGCGTTTGGCGTTTCAAGAGGCATCGAATCGCAGATGTATACCGCATACAGGGAAAGCGGAAAAGCATGGTCCAGAACTGGTTCCGTGAGCGCGAGAATCAACTGCCGCTTGTCCCCTGGCAACTACAGTCAAAAAAAATGGCTCTGAGCACTATGGGACTCAACTGCTGAGGTTATTAGTCCCCTAGAACTTAGAACTAGTTAAACCTAACTAACCTAAGGACATCACAAACATCCATGCCCGAGGCAGGATTCGAACCTGCGACCGTAGCGGTCTTGCGGTTCCAGACTGCAGCGCCTTTAACCGCACGGCCACTTCGGCCGGCCAACTACAGTCACGAGATCTCATATATCACTGAGCCTTTGTGATCTACTTTGGAGAGAAGGGCGCACAATCGCTTTCCATCACCATCATCGTTACCTATACCTGCTACTATTTCGCAGGAAGAATGGTATAAGACTCCAAGACGACTGGAAGCTGTTTTGAATGCCGACGGCTTTCGTACTTTGTATTAGGCACAGTAATACACTCCTGGAAATAAGAACACCGTGAATTCATTGTCCCAGGAAGGGGAAACTTTATTGACACATTCCTGGGGTCAGATACATCACATGATCACACTGACAGAACCACAGGCACATAGACACAGGCAACAGAGCATGCACAATGTCGGCACTAGTACAGTGTATATCCACCTTTCGCAGCAATGCAGGCTGCTATTCTCCCATGGAGACGATCGTAGAGATGCTGGATGTAGTCCTGTGGAACGGCTTGCCATGCCATTTCCACCTGGCGCCTCAGTTGGACCAGCGTTCGTGCTGGACGTGCAGACCGCCTGAGACGACGCTTCATCCAGTCCCAAACATGCTCAATGGGGGACAGATCCGGAGATCTTGCTGGCCAGGGTAGTTGACTTACACCTTCTAGAGCACGTTGGGTGGCACGGGATACATGCGGACGTGCATTGTCCTGTTGGAACAGCAAGTTCCCTTGCCGGTCTAGGAATGGTAGAACGATGGGTTCGATGACGGTTTGAATGTACCGCGCACTATTCAGTGTCCCCTCGACGATCACCAGTGGTGTACGGCCAGTGTAGGAGATCGCTCCCCACACCATGATGCCGGGTGTTGGCCCTGTGTGCTTCGGTCGTATGCAGTCCTGATTGTGGCGCTCACCTGCACGGCGCCAAACACGCATACGACCATCACTGGCACCAAGGCAGAAGCGACTCTCATCGCTGAAGACGACACGTCTCCATTCGTCCCTCCATTCACGCATGTCGCGACACCACTGGAGGCGGGCTGCACGATGTTGGGGCGTGAGCGGAAGACGGCCTAACGGTGTGCGGGACCGTAGCCCAGCTTCATGGAGACGGTTGCGAATGGTCCTCGCCGATACCCCAGGAGCAACAGTGTCCCTAATTTGCTGGGAAGTGGCGGTGCGGTCCCCTACGGCACTGCGTAGGATCCTACGGTCTTGGCGTGCATCCGTGCGTCGCTGCGGTCCGGTCCCAGGTCGACGGGCACGTGCACCTTCCGCCGACCACTGGCGACAACATCGATGTACTGTGGAGACCTCACGCCCCACGTGTTGAGCAATTCGGCGGTACGTCCACCCGGCCTCCCGCATGCCCACTATACGCCCTCGCTCAAAGTCCGTCAACTGCACATACGGTTCACGTCCACGCTGTCGCGGCATGCTACCAGTGTTAAAGACTGCGATGGAGCTCCGTATGCCACGGCAAACTGGCTGACACTGACGGCGGCGGTGCACAAATGCTGCGCAGCTAGCGCCATTCGACGGCCAACACCGCGGTTCCTGGTGTGTCCGCTGTGCCGTGCGTGTGATCATTGCTTGTACAGCCCTCTCGCAGTGTCCGGAGCAAGTATGGTGGGTCTGACACACCGGTGTCAATGTGTTCTTTTTTCCATTTCCAGGAGTGTATGTTGTCTTCGTGATGTTTGCGTATTTTTGTCCACCCGTGTGTTATCCTTGGCGTTTTACAGTGCAACTGCAGTCTATTTGAAGTATGCATTAAATCTGGCCGGCCAAGATTTTTGTGCTTCCAGAGGAAGTTAGCGCTGCGCAAGCAGTGCGGATCTGCTCAGCGCTCCGGCTTTCTCCACCAGTGCGCTATTCTCCTAAGAGGCGAATAATGCACTACAATTTATAAGCAGGAACATTGTTTTTTTGAGTCATCAGTCTTCTGACTGATTTGATGCGGCCTGCCACGAATTCCTCTCCTGTGCCAACCTTTTCACCTCAGAGTAGCACTTGCAATCTACTTTCTCAATTATTTGTTGGCTGCATTGCAATTTTTGTTTTCCTCCACAGTTTTTACCCTCTACAGCTCCCTCTGATACCATGGAAGCTATTCCCTGATGTCTAAACAGAGGTCCTGTCATGCTGTCCCTTCTCTTTGTCAGTGTTTTCCACATACTCCTTTCCTCTCCGTTTCTGCGCAGAACCTCGTAATTCATTACCTTATCAGTCTACCTAGTTTTCAACCTTGCTCTGTAGCAGACCATCTCAATGCCTTCGATTCTCTTCTGTTTCGGTTTCCTCACAGTCCGTGTTTCACTACTATACAATTCTGTGCTCCAAACGAACATTCTGAGAAATGTCTTCCTAAAATCAAGAACTACTTTCATACTAGCAGACTTTAGTTGGCTAGGAATGCCCTTTTGGCCAGCGCTAGTCTGCTTTCGATATCCTCCTTGCTCCGTCCGGCATTGATTGTTTTGCCGCCTAGGCAGTAAAATTGCTTAACTTAATGTACTTCGTGACCATCATTCCGGAAGTTTCAGTTTCTCGCTGTTCGCACTTCTGCTACTTTTCATTAGTTTCACCTTTCTTCAATTTACTCTCAATCTATATACTGCGCTCATTAGATTGTTCATTTCATTCAGAATATCATGTAGTTGTTCTTCACTTTCACTGAAGACTGCGGTGTCATCAGTGAATCGTATCATTGATATCCTTTCACTTTGAATTTTAATTCCACTGCTGAACTTTTCTTTTATTTCCATAGTTGTTTCTTCGATGTACAGATTAAACAGTAAGGGCGAAAGACAACTTTTCCACCGAGAAATAACTTTGTTTACTTGATTAAATAAGAACATTAGACAGTGCTAATACAGTGGACAGAATTACAAAAAGCCTTTCATACAGGCATTTAACACTGAGATGTAATTAAATCTGTACACATTTCGATTTTGGAATATGTAATATATCTATAAGTATGATTCGTGGTACAGTGTAAACACACGTGGCGCGGAGTGCAACTGTTAATCCCGAAAATGGGTGGGACTTTGTCAGTTCCATAACAGATAAAAAACGTTCGCACATATTTGTTGACTCAGACACTGTAATAACTTTAGCAACTGGTCTGTGCAGTCGAGGATCTTGCTCGTGGGGTAACATTCGCGGATTGGACAAACAGCTCGTTGAGTTGGGTGCCACACTGTATGTCTGTCATTTAAATTTTGAAGAAATGAGGGTACAATAGCAGCCGGAAGCGAGACTAGTCTGACGAACAAATCGAAATCCGTCTTCAGTTGCGCAGTGTCGTGTAATCTCTTCGACAACTCATGATGAAATGTTGCAATGAATGAAACATATTTAGTCATTCCTGCTCCACAAACTACTGCATTGAGTTATGGGAAATGTTCCATGTCATGAACATGAATTTGTATTTTACATAGGATTACTTTTGGTTTGATAGCATCAATCTTGCCTGCCATTTCTATTAACAAATGACACTTAATGAATTCAAGTAATATTGACCATAAATATTTTTGCTTACTGCCATCTCAGTTTTTTTCCCTAATGGCCGACTGCTGCAGTTGAGCCAGCATTCACCGTCTTTCGTCAGAAAACAAGTTCATTGTATCGTCTTAGTTGCTGGTGTTATAATGACGTGCCAGTAAGTGTTTTTCCAGTCCATAATAGTGCGATAGCATACTAAGCATATCCGAAAGAACAGATACCACGCTGAATCGACAGGTGATACATTATACGTAAATTGAAGACGGATCGGGGGGGGGGGGGGGGAGGGGAGGGGGAGTAAGGAAAGGGAAGGAATTACTGATGGGCAATGGATCGATCTTCTTCACCCTGCGGATGCACAAGTACGTCGGACCTTCTGCGCGAATCTCAGAGTAGCGAGCATAGAGGAAGCGGACAGGGAGTGCGGGTAAGTGGCGCTCGGTCGCAGTGTGGGTCAGCAGTGAGGCATGCTGAGACAGTCCGCGCACTTGCGAAAACACTGTGTCGCGGGTGGCGCATTGCCTAGTAAGTAGGGGACCTCAGGTTCACATCCTGGGCCCGTGCACATTTTCACTCGTTGCCACTGATTGCGCGTAATGTCCTAATGCAGCTGACATTTGTAATTCCTTCCTTTCCCTTTCCTTTCCTTACTCGCCCCTCCCCTTCCTCCTACCCCTTCAATTTACAAATCTAATTTAATGCATGTAGTATTATCAGCGTACTGTTTTGCGTGTGACAAGGTTGAGCCGTGGTAAAAATTGCTGTTGTGAAGAGCGCGCCGCAGCGCGTAGTGTGAAGCAGTCGCCCTCCGTTGCTGGTTGTGGCGCCCCTGTGGCAGTAGCAGCTTCGGTGTCTCCCTCTGGTGGGAAAGGGGAAAGGTTGGCTGTTCACGTGCATTTAAAGGGCGGCTTTTCGCGGATGATGTTGTAGTATGCAGAGAAGTTGCAGCATTAGAAAATTGTAGCGAAATGCAGGAAGATCTGCAGCGGATAGGCACTTGGTGCAGGGAGTGGCAACTGACCGTTAACATAGACAAATGTAATGTATTGCGAATACATAGAAAGAAGGATCCTTTATTGTATGATTATACGATAGCGGAACCAACGCTGGTAGCAGTTACTTCTGTAAAATATCTGGGAGTATGCGTGCGGAACGATTTGAAGTGGAATGATCATATAAAATTAATTGTTGGTAAGGCGGGTACCAGGTTGAGATTCATTGGGAGAGTGCTTAGAAAATGTAGTCCATCAACAAAGGAGGTGGCTTACAAAACACTCGTTCGACCTATACTTGAGTATTGCTCATCAGTGTGGGATCCGTACCAGATCGGTCTGACGGAGGAGATAGAGAAGATCCAAAGAAGAGCGGCGCGTTTCGTCACAGGGTTATTTGGTAACCGTGATAGCGTTACGGAGATGTTTAATAAACTCAAGTGGCAGACTCTGCAAGAGAGGCGCTCTGCATCGCGGTGTAGCTTGCTCGCCAGGTTTCGAGAGGGTGCGTTTCTGGATGAGGTATCGAATATATTGCTTCCCCCTACTTATACCTCCCGAGGAGATCACGAATGTAAAATTAGAGAGATTAGAGCGCGCACGGAGGCTTTCAGACAGTCTTCCTTCCCGCGAACCATACGCGACTGGAACAGGAAAGGGAGGTATTGACAGTGGCACCTAAAGTTCCCTCCGCCACACACCGTTGGGTGGCTTGCGGAGTATAAATGTAGATGTAGATGTATGAGCTCGCCAGGTGCTCAGTCGGAGTCAGTCTGGGAGTCGGTGCAGTGAGTCGACAGAGTCAGTCGGAAGGCAGACACTCGCATGTTAGTCAGTCGGCTCTAAGTCTCAGTCGCCGTTGGGTTGTGGACTGAGTCGGTTTCGTCGTTACTCCGCTGTCGGGCGAGTTGTCAGTCAGCAGCAGGCAGGTCCGCACGGTGCAAGTACGCACCGGGATCGTGATCGACGCAGACGGGAGGCCGTTAGTCCATCGCTCGGTTTGTCTTCGGATGGCGACATGTGGGCTGCTGAGCACTGACACCAGTATCAGTCGGGAAGAGTTGGCAGCCAGCAACAGTCGGGTCCGTATGGTGTTAGTATTCGCCGGGACCGCTGTCGGCGAAGGTGGGCTGCCGTTGGTTGTTTGCTCGACCGGTCGTCTCAGTCGACGACGTCTTGGATCCTCAGGCCGAACACCATTTTCCGAGTCGGGATGTGGTTGGACCTTGTTGGTTCGTTGGAACTGAGCAGCGATGCAGTCTCCACAGCGCGAAGTCAGACCGGGGCTTTTGGCGGCGGGCATTGGCTGTTGCATTTGGAGATGCTAGATGTGTGAGCGACTTTTCGCTTTCCTCCGAAGCAAGGTCCTCAAGTTGAGTAATTACGAGGGCAGTTCAATAAGTAATGCAACACATTTTTTTTCTCGGCCAATTTTGGTTGAAAAAACCGGAAATTTCTTGTGGAATATTTTCAAACATTCCCGCTTCGTCTCGTATAGTTTAATTGACTTCCGACAGGTGACAGCGCTGTACGGAGCTGTTAAAATGGCGTCTGTAACGGATGTGTGTTGCAAACAACGGGCAGTGATCGAGTTTCATTTGGCGGAAAACCGGGGCATCTCAGATATTCATAGGCGCTTGCAGAATGTCTACGGTGATCTGGCAGTGGACAAAAGCACGGTGAGTCGTTGGGCAAAGCGTGTGTCATCATCGCCGCAAGGTCAAGCAAGACTGTCTGATCTCCCGCGTGCGGGCCGGCCGTGCACAGCTGTGACTCCTGCAATGGCGGAGCGTACGAACACACTCGTACGAGATGATTGACGGATCACCATCAAACAACTCAGTGCTCAACTTGACATCTCTGTTGGTAGTGCTGTCACAATTGTTCACCAGTTGGGATATTCAAAGGTTTGTTCCCGCTGGGTCCCTCGTTGTCTAACCGAACACCATAAAGAGCAAAGGAGAACCATCTGTGCGGAATTGCTTGCTCGTCATGTGGCTGAGGGTGACAATTTCTTGTCAAAGATTGTTACAGGCGATGAAACATGGATTCATAACTTCGAACCTGAAACAAAACGGCAATCAATGGAGTGGCGCCACACCCACTCCCCTACCAAGAAAAAGTTTAAAGCCATACCCTCAGCCGGTAAAGTCATGGTTACAGTCTTCTGGGACGCTGAAGGGGTTATTCTGTTCGATGTGCTTCCCCATGGTCAAACGATCAACTCTGAAGTGTATTGTGCTGCTCTTCAGAAATTGAAGAAACGACTTCAGCGTGTTCGTAGGCACAAAAATCTGAACGAACTTCTCCTTCTTCATGACAACGCTAGACCTCACACAAGTCTTCGCACCCGAGAGGAGCTCACAAAACTTCAGTGGACTGTTCTTCCTCATGCACCCTACAGCCCCGATCTCGCAAGTCGGATTCCCGTATGTTTGGCCCAATCAAGGACGCAATCCGTGGGAGGCACTATGCGGATGATGAAGAAGTCATTGATGCAGTACGACGTTGGCTCCGACATCGACCAGTGGAATGGTACCGTGCAGGCATACAGGCCCTCATTTCAAGCTGGCGTAAGGCCGTAGCATTGAATGGAGATTACGTTGAAAAATAGTGTTGTGTAGCTAAAATATTGGGGAATAACCTGGTGTATTTCAATACTGAATAAAACAACCCCGTTTCAGAAAAAAAATGTGTTGCATTCCTTATTGAACTGCCCTCGTAGTTACTTCTTTTTAAATCTCGACTGTTATGATTTGTTCGTTATTGGTGGATTATTGTTTCCTGAGCCGTTCACGCGTGTGATAACAAGTGGTGTGTGTTGTTGTCTAGAACCCGCAGCCTTCTGCCGTAGTGATTTGACAGTTGTGACTTGTGTTTTCTGTATTCTTTTAAACTTGTCTTGAGTGGTGTTTGGTTCTTGATCTTGGTGAGGTCGAGTTAGAAGGTGTATCTTGGTTTACTCGACGTCGGCCGATATTCTCTGTTGTTTGTGCAGTCAGGACTGACGGCTGGAAATCAGTCAGATTGTCGGTCGGAGTGATAGTATGTCTGTCATTCGGAGCTGCCTCTGTCATGTTTGTCGGATTTGGTGTGTTAACGAATTTATTGTTTGGAGTGTAACGGCCTAGTTCCTGAAACATGTTTCGATCTCGCCTGTCATCTTGAATTTTATACAAGATTGCATTTTATGTGCTTTTATTTAAATGATCAATTTAGTATATAAAGTTGGCACCCTTCCACCGTAAGACTTTTCTTAGAAGTTAAAATCAAGTTGCGCCTTCGGGGGCAAAGTTCATTTTTCTAAATTTTAGTGTTTTGTACCATTTCCATCACTCCTACTGGGTGCATAGTTTGTGTGCTTGTGTGAATTGTTAAAACTTTTAGTTTAAAGTAATCTGGTGTGTTGCAGATTTGCAGCAGTGCAGTCTTTCAGAGGTTGTTGTGAGCGGTCGTGACTACGGCCGTGTCAAAAGGGAGCGGCAAGGTTCTTAGCCTGAAAGCTCATACAGACAAAAATTTGTTTCTTTCTGCCTCTGAATAAATTGTAACTTGGTATTTAGAGGGTGCTTTCTGATTACAATTTTAAATTTGTTTAAAAAAAAACGCTTTTAGGAATAAAGTTCCCATTTGTTAAAAGCAATTTGATTATGATTTCATCAGTTACTCCCTGGCAACTACTTCCACGCTTACATAGGGTGATTAAATGTGTTAATGTTCTTCATGAATCACTAGTAAATAAAATAAAATTTTAAGAATAATCTTTGAAGATAAATCCACGGTTCAACGGTGACTTCCGGCTGCAGCCTCCATTTTCCTTTTCCTCCTCACCCCTCACCTCCACTCGCTGTTGCACCTGGAGGGCTAGGCAGGAGCGCAGCTGAAGCGCTGTTTGGCCAGGCCTGCATTAAATAGTTCCCGGTTTCAATACTCCCTGTTGTGCAGACCTCACTATTGGCGGATGAATGGACTATTTGAATGTCTCATAGCGGTAGGATAAAGTAGTTCCTGGAATCTGCGCCATCTATGTGTGTCGCGACACTGAGACAGGCTGGAGTGTGGTACCGTCCGAAAACTAGTGCTGTACACCGCCTCTGGCGGAGACGCAGCACATATATCGTAAATGGCGGGTGTTTCCGTTATTTTGTCCAAGTTCTTTGTGACGAAGTTCACTCCCTGTCATTCCAATATTCCGCAATGCGACCGACAGTGAGTTAAGTTTGTCAAAGCCTTTGGTCCAGATCGCACGGTGATTACGGCCGTCAAAAGGATCTGTCGAATGGGCGAAACGTATTAATACGCCTTCTCTTGGCACCGAAATGGTTACGAGTACGGGACCTGCTATCTCGATACAAAGGGATAAAGCTAGTTGCTGCCGAATCTATCTGCAAGCCGCGCATGTAACGCTCGCGTAAGTGCGAGCGGATAGTAGCAGAGAGCGGGGGGGCTTTCGAAAGTACAAGAGATGGTCGCGCAGCAGGGCGCACGGTCGGAGCGAGGCTTTGGGGGCTGTCGATGGCCCACCTCGGGAAAGAGAGAAAGAGAGAACGGGGGAGAGAGAGGGACGGCTCGCGCACAGAGGGAGGGTGGGCGATCCGAAATATGAAAAAAAAAAAGTGGGAAAAAGAGGCGAGACGAGCGACCGGCCGGCCTGCGCGGCTGGAATCGGATTTATCGCCGGCTGCCGGCTGCTGGCGGAGGGTAGGGAGCGGGTAACGACCGGACACCCGCGCGCTTGTTTGTGTCTGTCTTGTGACGTATCCACTGAGTCGTTAGGTGCCGGCTGCGGCGGGCGCGCCGCCCAAGAAACGTGTTTTTGCGCTGATTGACGCAATTACGAAAGAGGGAAAAGGACTGCGCGCCCGCGGCGTCGCTGCCGCCGCCTCGCCTCGCCGTTGCTGGCGTCGGCAGGCGTCGGCGTCGGCGTCGGCGGGCGTCGGCGTCGGCAGACGTCGGCCCCGCTGTGGCGGAACACCGGCGGCAGACCGCGAGCGGAGCGGCCGAGACGTCTCTCTGGGTGCCGCCCCCCCCCTCCCCCCCCCCCCCCCCCCCAACGCAACCTCTCTGTCCCACACCCAGGTGTTTAAAAACATCGCCGCCGTTCCCTAAAGGAAGCCCAGCCCCTCACGGCGTGCGTGTGTGTTGTGTGTCGCCAGACACGCCCCGTCTCTTTCTGCCTCTGTTTGTCGTCTCTCCTTGCTCGCGACGCCGGCGCCACCGCCGCCTTTGACGTATTTTCTCTTCGGGCTTGCCTTTGTCTTGCCCCATCTACTTGCAGGAAATTACAGCGAACAAGGTGGACAAAAACAAAACCGGCCTGGAAAATATTTCGTGCGCCTCAAGATAGGCAACCCAACTTACGTCGTCTGCCCCAGGTGCGTATGACGTAAGTCGGGTAGCCTACCTTGAGGCGCATAAAATATTTTTCAGGCCGATTTTGTTTTTTCCATCCCCTTAGAATTTTGTACCACCTTCACATCTCCTACCAACATGCTATGTATAAATTTTCTTTTAAAATTAGTCGGCACATCACAGGTTACGATATACTCGCTCGGTTACCCATGTCATAACAGTAAGACTGGTGCTGCATCAGACAGTAGATGCGACTGATGCAATGCTGATAATGAGTTAAAATTTTGTTTTTGTGGGGATCTACAGCCTCCAAACGCTTAATAAAAGAAAACGTGGTCCGCAGTAGGATGTAATCTAGAAGATCTTTTTTTAAACCGTACGATCCATTCGCTATCAAAGGATGGAAAATAACGTCTACTTTTTATCTATAGTGAAAAACAATTTGATAATTACGACATGTAATATGTAATAATGCAAATATGTGCTTGAAAATCACAAGTCGTCGAAATTAGCTAATCACACTATTTTTTGTTTTAAAGAAAGATCGTCAGCATTATAGCCTACTACGGACCATTTTTTTCTTTTATTCATAGTAAGACACACGTTGTCATGAGAAATTTTTAAAAGTAATTATTTTAACGGTGTCATTTACAAATTGTCACAAACAGTTATTTATTTCGATCTATTAACTATCAATTTCGGGTCTTATTAATCACAAGTTGCATTTTTTTCAAAAAGAACTTAATCGTAAGGTATAAAATAAGAGGAATAGCTCTAAAGCAGACATTTAATAACATTCAGCGGTTCAAAACACTTTTTTTCTGCAAAAAAGCTCAGGACTAAGCAGTAAAGTAAGCGGAACACCTCTACAGCAGACATGTAATAGCAATCATTGGTACCCAGTACATTTAATTATTCACTTTTGTAAGGTAACTCAGCCATAAGCTGTAAAATATGAGGAATAATGTATCAGACTTGTGATTTTTGTCTTTCCACAACTAATCAGATCCGAAGATGGCCATTAATCGATCGAAACTAGTAATCATTTGTCACAATTTAGCAACTGAGATAGTTAAAACAAATATTTTTAAATGCAATGTTAAGTGTACTGCATATCGGCACTCCTCTTAGCTTACTCTTCCGAACATAACAGGTACCGCCAGAGATCGTAGTGGGTGTCACATCATCTGCTACTTATAACTAGACAGAGAAGGTAGCTGATGAAGGGAGGAATGTTGCAGCAGATCGTGTACAATATGAACATTCATTTATTCGAATCATTAATATTTTTTCACTATATGTAGGTTTCCTGTATCTTTTCACCTTTTAAGTGCGGTACCCTCGTTCAGATCATAGAGTCAGTTGTGGGCTGTCAAGTTCCCATACAAAGGTCACCGAAATGAAAGCTCACGACAGTGTGTCAGGAAAGAGAAGATTCCATGTACTGAGTTACCGCTATGTGGATGTAGTTAATTTCACCAAACAGAGAACGCAGGAAATGCTAGCCTGGCTACACGTGCACTCACACAACATACTGGACTACTCTCGGAATTCGAGAAAATTATAGAAAACTTGATTGTCATGGAAACAAACATAAAAGCAGTTTCTCACCTTCCAGCAGCGAAGACCCGTCGAAGTGGTGGCTTGTATATGCTCTCTGCCCCTTTGTTGCATTCTCTTTTTTTCATTGAAATAGTGGGTTCAACATCTTCTACTACTGGTGACTCTCTTTTGCAGTCCAATAAATAAGTCGTTTTCGATGATGAACATACGGTAATTATAAGAAACATATGGCACTGTTTTCAGACACAGAATAGCCTCTTCCTTCCCAGGGGGTGTACTGGCAGAGAAACTGCGTATTATTTTCGTCTCCATCTGTATCTCTCCACCTGGAACGTTCAAAAATGATTCCAGGACGCTAAACACGCCATGTTCGTCCTTTGTCTCCTCAGCAGACTTTGCCTTATCCTACAACGAAAACTGATCACTAAATAAAAGTCTGAGACTTCAGTATCGATTTAAAAGTATAATAGGCCCGATATTTGAATAAATCCCCTTTTAAACTGAACACATTGTATTAATGTTGGATTAAAAGTAGTAAATATTAGGTTATATAATAATTATGCCAGTGTGCACTCAGCCCTTGTGAGGCGAACTGAGGAACTACTTGATTGAGAAGTAACGGCTCCGGTTGTAAGGTGTCAGGCAAACCCAACACCTTCCATGAAAATTCTGACATGATAAGCAAATCCGGCAGTATGTCACATAGCTCCGGATAAATCCTGACATTAAATTAACCAAAGTAATACGATCAACGAGTGAGCAAATGGAATACCACAGACTAACACAAGAACGCCTAAATGCATGTCATACCTCCCCACCGTGAAACAGACGCAGTTCCGAGGGGAGAAACGAGAACAGAAGCCGAGAGCAGAATCGTGTAAGCTATGAGGCCCTACGATAAGGGTGGGACACCCACGTCGCCAGCTGACCGCCAGGACCACCCCCCAGCCCATGTTAAAAGATAGAGCCCTCCAGAAGAACAGTATAGATCTTACGATAACACTAAAAGGGCCACACCAGCTGCAATTTTTAGCGTGAGACTTTTTCGCGTCTCTGTTACGTTGCAAACGTTAGAAACATTGCCCCACCACGAAAAGTATAACGTTTCTCATTGGATAGACAGAATTTTGTAGGCGGAGCTTAAGGTTAACATTGAGACCCTGATTGGTCAGTTGAAAACACAGTCAGATACCTTTTTTTAAACCAACTTCAGTAAATTGTAGTAAGGAGAAGTTAGGGGAGAGTTGCTTCTGAGATGGCGAGGTGCGTGAAGCTGTGCCGCCCGCCTCCCCTGACCCTGCCTAAACACCGTCAAGGTAATGAACGCACGCGATGCCGCATAACAGCGCATAACGCTTCACTCAGAACTGCAGAAGTCTCATCAGTTACATGCCCTTCTTTACGTAATACTAATGTCGATCGTCAATTAAAGCTCATGGTATTCACATTTGCTACTAGAAGTTAAAATCTGAAACGCGATGATTTTTCTGTTATATAAGTATTGAGAAGCCACATCAGCCACTGTAATTTACGACATGTTAGATAAGTAATTAAAGATAATTGAGGGTCACTGTAGACCATTTTGATAGTTTTCTCTTTTTATGAAACTTAATTTAAACCTAGATTATAGATGTGATATGGCATAGGTCATCCTTCGATCCATTGTAGAACTTGGAAACCCATTCAGGGAATATTCGTTCACATTTTTGTTGAACGCAGTTGTTTTTTATCATCCTGTATTAAAATATTTCGTTTTATCAATAGTGAAATTTATAAACAATGTTCTGTGAGTAGAATAAAATCTCCAATGGTAAACTTAACTGCTTTTTCGACGTTATTTTACCAGCTAACTAAAAATAGGAAAGCTTTGAACCCCTTCCACTGAATTTAGTTAGTATTAAGATTCTTTTACAGGGAGGGCAGTGGAGCTGACGCTGAAATCATTAAGTATTTGATTATATCATCGCTAGTCTCTCTGAACTCTTCTGAACTCTACATGTCATGTGTGGTCTGGCGTCTCCTTACCAGCAACAGGTCCCAGGTTAAAACTAGTCAATTCCCTAAAAAACACGCTCAGAGCGTCGTTGCGCGAAAGTGGTAAGGAGACACGACTTAGAACAAACAGACACCACGCAGAATATTAGACGGTCTCGGAAACTGACATACGGCCGGGAGAGCGGTGTGCTGACCACGTGCCTCCCCATATCCGCATCCAGTGACGCCTGTGGCCTGAGGACGACACGGCGGCCGGTCGGTATCGCTGGGCCTTCAAAGCCTGTTCAGGAGGAGTATACAATAATCAGACACGCCGGTCTGGCGAGGGGTGCTGTACAAACTCCATGTAACAGTAGAAATTTTTGGTGTACGTTTTTGAAAGTCAAATGTACATTTCTTAGCCTTTGTAGATGTAAAGAAAGCTTTGGACAATGTTGACTGTAAATTCTGAAGGTGTTGTTGTTGTTGTGGTCTTCAGTCCTGAGACTGGTTTGATGCAGCTCTCCATGCTACTCTATCCTGTGCAAGCTTTTTCATCTCCCAGTACCTACTGCAACCTACATCCTTCTGAATCTGCTTAGTGTATTCATCTCTTGGTCTCCCTCTACGATTTTTACCCTCCACGCTGCCCTCCAATACTAAATTGGTGATCCCTTGATGCCTCAGAACATGTCCTACCAACCGATCCCTTCTTCTGGTCAAGTTGTGCCACAAACTTCTCTTCTCCCCAATCCTATTCAATACTTCCTCATTAGTTATGTGATCTACCCATCTAATCTTCAGAATTCTTCTGTAGCACCACATTTCGAAAGCTTCTATTCTCTTCTTGTCCAAACTATTTATCGTCCATGTTTCACTTCCATACATGGCTACACTCCATACGAATACTTTCAGAAATGACTTCCTGACACTTAAATCAATACTGGATGTTAACAAATTTCTCTTCTTCAGAAACGCTTTCCTTGCCATTGCCAGCCTACATTTTATATCCTCTCTACTTCGACCATTATCAGTTATTTTGCTCCCCAAATAGCAAAACTCCTTTACTACTTTAAGTGCCTCATTTCCTAATCTAATTCCCTCAGCATCACCCGACTTAATTAGGCTACATTCCATTATCCTTGTTTTGCTTTTGTTAATGTTCATCTTATATCCTCCTTTCAAGACACTGTCCATTCCATTCAACTGCTCTTCCAAGTCCTTTGCTGTCTCGGACAGAATTACAATGTCATCGGCGAACCTCAAAGTTTTTATTTCTTCTCCATGAATTTTAATACCTACTCCGAATTTTTCTTTTGTTTCCTTTACTGCTTGCTCAATATACAGATTGAACAACATCGGGGAGAGGCTACAACCCTGTCTTACTCCCTTCCCAACCACTGCTTCCCTTTCATGTCCCTCGACTCTTATAACTGCCATCTGGTTTCTGTACAAATTGTAAATAGCCTTTCGCTCCCTGTATTTTACCCCTGCCACCTTTAGAATTTGAAAGAGAGTATTCCAGTCAACATTGTCAAAAGCTTTCTCTAAGTCTACAAATGCTAGAAACGTAGGTTTGCCTTTCCTTAATCTTTCTTCTAAGATAAGTCGTAAGGTCAGTATTGCCTCACGTGTTAGCAGGGGTAAAATACGGGGAGTGAAAGGCTGTTTGCAAATTATGCAGATACCAGACGGCAGTCCCAGTGTTTAGGGACATCAAAGGGAAGCTGTGGTTCAGAAGGGCGTGAGACAGGATGTCTTCAGTCTGCTCACTGAGCAACCAGTGAAGGAAACCAAAGAAAAATTTGGAGAAGGAATTAAAGTTCAGGGAGAAGCAGTAAAAAAATTTGAGGTTTGCCGATGGCATAGTAATTCTGTCAGAGACAGAAAAATATTTGAAGGAAGGAGCAGCAGTTGAATGGAATGCGCGTTGTCCTGAAATGTGGATACAAGGTGATCTGATCGCGAACAAAAGTAAAACAAGGGTAATGGAATAAAACCAGGGTATGCTGAGGGAATTAGATTAGGAAACGAGACACTTAAAATAGTAAAATGAGTTTTACTGTATGGGCAATAAAACAACTGACGATGGAGGAAGTAGACAGTATAAAGGTAGGCATGAGACAGCATGCACCACCTAATATGTTACAAAACGCTGCGCATGAAAACGGGATTCTTGCGGAGCTCGTACATCGGATTCAACTGGTGATGGAAAGGTAGCGTCAAGTGTTTTGGATGGACAGTATACCCAACAGAAGGATCGTCTTAGTGTCACTATCCTACAGTGGAGGGTCAAAGAACGAATACTGCACTCTTCCTCCTGCTTAGGCAAATGGAGCAAATCAGTTGATTCGTTCTGCGTTTGATGTGGTCTACGGCGGGTATTACGGGGCTTATAGAGGCACCATTAGTTCGTGGGCGGTTCCTTAGAAAACCCCGGAAAAGTTTCTTTACAATTTTTACGTACCAAAACGGAACTGCGGATTCCAGTGCGGCTGTGCACAGCAAATAACAGAAATATTTACGATGTATTCACTTATTCCCAAGATCCCGACCGCGAGCAACCTTGAAAATGTTCTTGATATCTTTATACGTTTGCGAGATACAGATGTTAAAGGCACATTACACGTGCACGTGAGGTAATCACTTAAAATCAGGTATGAGACAAAATCTGAATAACAAATAACTGCAGCAAATTTTTCAAATTTTAACGTTATATTCTCTAGGCATTTATCTAGAAGTGCCACTTTCCCGTTTTTAAAAAAATCTTAATTTGTTATTAACAAACACTCAAAAAACATGGTTTTTCCGTACGAAAACCGAGTCACAGATTCCAAATCGGTTACGGACGGCAAATGGATGTAAGTTTTTACGATATATTCCTAAGATTTCGTTCTCGAACAATCTTGAATATTTTCTTGATATCTTTATCGTTTTTCCAGATACAGAGACTCAAATTTACCCTTCCTGTACAGATAAAATCCGGTTTGAGGCGGAAACATAGTTTGCAAAGGGACTTGGCAGTAAATATGCAGTAAAGCGTTTCTGTTATCATCAGAAGGGTTCCGGGAACCCCATGTTGTAGTACTGAAGCATATGCAAAACTTCTGTGCACGTAAAATCCAGTCTGAGTGTAAAATTAGTTTTGCATTATTTCAATTTCAGATAAGTAGACTACCCAAACTTTAGTGATCCATATTCTTTTCATATGAGGGACAAGTCCAGCTGTGGCAGGAAAAAGAAGGGAACCAGCGAAAAATTCTTCTATCGGCGCACAAAAAAGGCGAATATGCTCCTGTTTAGAAGACTGACTGAAAGTGAGATACCAGCTGCGTTATTCTACCTTCCCCAGTACCTTTAAAAATTGTCCCAAAACTTGGCACGCGAGCATATTCGCACTTTTTTATCCTGAGAGAGAAGGGGCATTAGTGGCACTGGATAATAGACGGAAAAGTAATAAGTACTGGAAGATAGTAGCCAATGGTTGTGGTACAGAAACAGTGAAGGAGATAATGGCAGTGTGAGAGAAACAGGTGACATAGTGGCCGTGGACAGTGACAGAACGGAACTAGGAAAAGAGTCAAGAGGAGAGTGACAGTGGGAGAGGAACGAAGGGTGAGAAAAAGTGGAAGTGAGTGAGAGTCAGTGATAAAGAGAGGCAGCGACAGTATCAGTAAGCGAGAGCAAGAGGCAGACAGTGAAAATGAGAGAAGACAATAGTAGTAGGACCGAATGTAGGAGACAGTGGCTGTGAGACAGGAGGCAGTGACAGAGGGACACAGAGAGATGAGTTGGACTGAATGAATGTGTGAGAACGGGCAAGTGCGAGTGGATGGGTACGAGCGACTTTCAGTGATGGACTAATGTACGTGAGAGTGTTACAGTTAAGAGAGCTTGGTGGCAATTAAGCATATAGTGCAGGCATTAATTAGAAAAATGTAATCTGAACGTTAAAATGTAATATTCGAGTATTTTCAAAGGTTTGATGAAAAAAAGTTTGAATTGTAAGTAAGGTAGTCACGATCCCAAAGGTTGAACGCATTAAGCTGGGAACTGGTTAACGCATCCCAGGAGAAAAGTTACAGTTGAATAAGGAATCTGAACAGCGCAACGACATTACAATTTCCACATGAGCAGAGAGTTTCTGAACGTAAAGGTCATTTCAGTTGACAGAAAAGACTCATGTAAGAAAACATACTTGTAGACAGTCTTTCAAACTTTAGTACTTGTCATGTCGCACACGCGAAAATATCCTACGAACCTGCATTACAAATGAGAGAAAAAATTCACTAGCAAGACGTAAATATCTTATGAGCCTCCTGTCTAACCAGTCTCCAAAAGATTTACCTAAACTGATTTACCTAAACTGATAACTTTTTCTTCATACACCCCGTTGCACCCTTTCATTAAGAAGGATGAGTTTTGGGTGTTCAGAATATCTCCTATACGCCCACTGCAAGTTGATGGTCTAGGGGTAGCGTCCTTGGCTACTAATTAAAACATACTGGGTCCCGGGGAGCATTCACTTGCCCTTAGGGCACAAAAAAGGAGGAATAATTAGCTATAACCAACGGTATTAGGACGCAGAAGGCAGAGGGCATTAAAGACACATAATGTGTATCCACAGGGCGTGTGACCTGTAATTTAAAGAGGATCATAATGATCTCTCCATTGACAAGAGATTTCGGATTACCCCTCATTTGGATCTGCAGGAGTGGGCTGACAAGGGGAAGGTGACCACGAGAAAGAAATGGAATAACCAACGATGAAACAACATTCCATGAGTCGGAGGTTCGAATGCCAGATTTTTGAGCGTAGTAGGAAAGCTAGAAAATCTGAAAAGGGAAATGCAAAGGTACAATCTAGATATAGTGGGGATCAGTGAAGTGAAGTGGAAAGAAGACAAGGATTCCTGGTCAGACGAATGTAGGTAATAGCAACAGCAGCAGAAAATGATAACGAGGGTAGGATTCGCTATGAATCGAAAGGCAGGGCAGAGAGTCTGTTACTGCAAATTAAGTGTTAGGGCTATTGCCATCAGATTAGACAGCAAACCAGTGCAGACAATGATAGTTCAGGTATACATGACAATGTCGTCAGGAGATGAAGAGATAGAGAAAATAAATGATGATATGGAACGGGTAATTCTGTATGTAAAGTGAGATGAAAACCTAATATTCATGGGAGACTGGAAAGCAGTTGTTGGAAGGATAAGAAGGAAGGATTACGGCAGAATATGGGCTTGGCAGTATGAAAGAGAAAGGAGAAGGAATGATTGAGTTCTACATTAAACTTCACTAGGAATAGCGAATACTCTGCTCAAGAATCACAAGAGGAGGAAGTATACTTGGAAAAGACCGGGAGATGCGGAAGGTTCCAGCTAGACTAAATAATGGTCACACAGAGAATCCGAAACCAGCTATTTGATTGTAAAGCGTACCTAGGTGCATATATTGAGTCGGATCATAATATAGTAATGATGAAAAGTGGACTGAAGTCACAGAGAATAGTCCGAAAGAATCAAAGTGGAAGGAAGTGGGATACTGAAATAATAACGAGACGCGTTTGAAGTTCGCTAAGGATGTGGACACTGCGGTAAGGAACACCAGAGATGGCAGCTTAGTTGAAGAGGAGTGGACAACTCTGAAAAAGGCAACCAAAGATTTCAGACAGAAAAACATAGGTGCAAGGAAGGTAACTGCTAAGAATGCTTGGGTAACAGATGAAGTACTTGAAATGACAGACTAAAGAAAGGAGTACAAAAGTGTTCAGGGAAAGATAGGGATACAGCGTTATAGATCCCACAGTAGTGAAATAAATAGCAAATGCTTGGCAACCAAGGAGAAATGGCAGCAGGAAAGATGCGGAGAAATCGGAAAATAAATGATTTTCTGGAGGACTGATTCAACATTTAGAAAAGTCAAAACAGCCTTCCGTCAAGTTAAAAGCAACGATGGTTAACAAAAGTGCAGAGGGAATTTCTCTGTTAAATGCTGAAGAGAGATCAGGTAGCTTTAAAAAGTGTGTCGATGGCCTCTTTAAGGGGAAGGACTTATCTGATGACGTGTTAGAAGAAGAAACAGGAATCGACAGGGATAACATAGGAGATGCAGTTTTACAGTCAGTATTTAGAAGATCTGTGGAAGACTTGAGATCAAATGAGGCAGAAAGGGTAGATAACATTCCATCAGAATTTCTAAAATCTTTGGAGTAAGTGGTAACTAAACGACTTTCAGGTTGGTGTGCACAATTTGTGAGACGGTGATGTAGCATTAGACTTCCGGAAACATATCGTCCCAACAGTTCCGAAGATAGCAAGGGCAGATAAGTGCGAAAACTACCGCACAATCAGTTCAACAGCGTAAGGATCTAAGTTGCTGACAAGGTTAATATACATAGGAATGGAAAAGAAAGCTGGTAACCTGTTAGATGCCGATAAGTTTCGCTTTAGGAAAGGTAAAGGCACCACGGGGGCGGTTTTCAAGTTGCGCTTGTTAGTGGAAGCAAGGTTGAAGAAAAATCAAGACACGCTCATAGCGGCCATCGATCTAGAAAAATCGTTCGAGAAAAATTTGGAGTAATTTATAGGCAAGGGCGGGCAGAATATTTGCGAGAATGGTAGACAAAGAACGAAGTGCTTGGATTGAAAAGAGTGTAAGACAGAGATGCAGTCTCTCGCGCATCTAAGAACCAATAACGGAAACAAAGGAAAAGTTCAGGAGTGAGATTAAAAGTCAGGATAAAAGTATATCAGTGATAAGATACGCTGATAGTATTGCTGCCCTCACTAAATCTGAAGAAAAGTTACAGGATCTATTTAATGGAAGAAGTAATGAGATGTAGCAGAAATGAAAATAACGAGAAACCTGACATCAAAATTGGGTAGTAGGTGAAGTTATGTTCTGCTACCTTGAAAGCAAATTGCCCACGGCTCACGGAGCAAGGAGGATATAAAGAAACAGACTAGCACACCCTAAGAGGGCATTTCTGGCCAAGAGCGGGCTACTAGTATTAATTTAAAGAAGCTTAATTTAAAGAAGAAATCCCTGGGAACGTATGTTTGGAGCACAGCACTGTGTGGCAATGAAACATGGACTGTGGAAAAATCGGAGCGGAAGAGAATCGAAGAATTTGAGATGTGGCGCTACAGAAGAATGTTGTAAATCAGATGACTGGTAAGATAAGGAACGAGGAGGTTCATTGCAGAACAGGTGAAGGAAGGACCGTATGGAAAACACTGAGAGGAAGGATGATAGGACATATGTCAAAGCCTTAGGGAATAACCTCCATGACACTAGATGGAACCGTAGAGAGCAAAAACTGCAGGGGAAGATCGAGATTCGAATACATCCAACAAAAGAGTGAGGAAGCAGTGTGCAAGTTAAAAAATGGTTCAAATGGCTCTGAGCACTATGGGACTCAATATCTATGGTCATCAGTCCCCTAGAACTTAGAACGACTTAAACCTAACTAACCTAAGGACATCACACAACACCCAGTCATCACGAGGTAGAGAAAATCCCTGACCCCTCCGGGAATCGAACCCGGGAACCCGGGCGTGGGAAGCGAGAACGCTACCGCACGACCACGAGACGCGGACGAGTGTGCAAGTGCCACTCTGAAATGAAGAGGTTAGCGCAGGAGAGGAACTCGTGACGCGCCGAATCAAACCAGTCAGAACACTGGTGACACACACACACACACACACACACACACACACACAACCATCGTATTAATGTACACTCCTGGAAATGGAAAAATTAACACATGGACACCGGTGTGTCAGACCCACCATACTTGCTCCGGACACTGCGAGAGGGCTGTACAAGCAATGATCACACGCACGGCACAGCGGACACACCAGGAACCGCGGTGTTGGCCGTCGAATGGCGCTAGCTGCGCAGCATTTGTGCACCGCCGCCGTCAGTGTCAGCCAGTTTGCCGTGGCATACGGAGCTCCATCGCAGTCTTCAACACTGGTAGCATGCCGCGACAGCGTGGACGTGAACCGTATGTGCAGTTGACAGACTTTGAGCGAGGGCGTATAGTGGGCATGCGGGAGGCCGGGTGGACGTACCGCCGAATTGCTCAATACGTGGGGCGTGAGGTCTCCACAGTACATCGATGTTGTCGCCAGTGGTCGGCGGAAGGTGCACGTGCCCGTCGACCTGGCACCGGACCGCAGCGACGCACGGATGCACGCCAAGACCGTAGGATCCTACGCAGTGCCGTAGGGGACCGCACCGCCACTTCCCAGCAAATTAGGGACACTGTTGCTCATGGGGTATCGGCGAGGACCATTCGCAACCGTCTCCATGAAGCTGGGCTACGGTCCCGCACACCGTTAGGCCGTCTTCCGCTCACGCCCCAACATCGTGCAGCCCGCCTCCAGTGGTGTCGCGACAGGCGTGAATGGAGGGACGAATGGAGACGTGTCGTCTTCAGCGATGAGAGTCGCTTCTGCCTTGGTGCCAATGATGGTCGTATGCGTGTTTGGCGCCGTGCAGGTGAGCGCCACAATCAGGACTGCATACGACCGAGGCACACAGGACCAACACCTGGCATCACGGTGTGGGGAGCGATCTCCTACACTGGCCGTACACCACTGGTGATCGTCGAGGGGACACTGAATAGTGCACGGTACATCCAAACCGTCATCGAACCCATCGTTCTACCATTGCTAGACCGGCAAGGGAACTTGCTGTTCCAACAGGACAATGCACGTCCGCATGTATCCCGTGCCACCCAACGTGCTCTAGAAGGTGTAAGTCAAGTACCCTGGCCAGCAAGATCTCCGGATCTGTCCCCCCATTGAGCATGTTTGGGACTGGATGAAGCGTCGTCTCACGCGGTCTGCACGTCCAGCACGAACGCTGGTCCAACTGAGGCGCCAGGTGGAAATGGCATGGCAAGCCGTTCCACAGGACTACATCCAGCATCTCTACGATCGTCTCCATGGGAGAATAGCAGCCTACATTGCTGCGAAAGGTGGATATACACTGTACTAGTGCCGACATTGTGCATGCTCTGTTGCCTGTGTCTATGTGGCTGTGGTTCTGTCAGTGTGATCATGTGATGTATCTGACCCCAGGAATGTGTCAATAAAGTTTCCCCTTCCTGGGACAATGAATTCACGGTGTTCTTATTTCAATTTCCAGGAGTGTAGTTGACTGTGAGAGTGCACACTGCGTGGACTATTGTGGCAAGTTGATAATGACAATGAGAGAAATAAAGGATTGGGGGAAACCAGTGAAACGTCCACTTAGAGGAATTATGAATGGGAGTGCTGGTAAACTTCTACGTTATTTGATTTTCAAACAGCTGAGTAAAACTGAGCGTACTCAGACATTTTTCTCCTTACTCATTTTGATCATCACTAAACTGACACACAATATTTTTTTTTAGCTCAACGCAATCTGACTTTCAATAATCCCTATAAAAGAATGACCCTGACCAACAATAACCTATACCTTTCATTAATCACTTACCTCACAAAAACCTTCGTTACTCGAACTACTGTAATGCAGCGAGAACCAATACTGCCAGCTAAATCAAGATTCTAACTAGTGAACCCACTAACTACTGATAGGCATACTTAGCAAATGAAAGATTCTGATAGAGAACAAACAATGTATATACCTTAATAGTGTTCAAAAGTCATAATTATATATATATATATATATATCAGTTCATGACATTCAGTCTTACAAATTTCCTTTTTTTCACGGACACAAATCCAGATCGTCCGCTCTCAAAACTCTGCCATCTCTCTCCCCACATCCACCACTGCTGGCGGCTCACCCCCAACTACGCAACGCTACGCGCTGTTCACATCCAACTGCCCAACACTACAATAGCAAATGTTCCAACAATGCAAATAAGCCACAGACTGCAGTCAGTTATTTTCATACAGAGCGCTACGTGGCGTTACCAACATAAAAACTTTAACAGCCTACGTACACCAGATGTCAACACACAATTTATAAACCCCGTACGGCACGAACTGCATCGCCATTAGCGTATTAAGCAACTCTTTGATCCACCAAGTGGGAATCTCAAGCCACACCCCTCCTTCTAATCACTCTTCTCACTGACGCGATCAGACTTATCAATGACTTCGTCATCAGCACGTGACAAGCCCCCCCCCCCATTTCTCACTTATCCGATCCCCCTCTCCTCCAAACAGAGCTTATTATTATATCCAACATTAATATGAAAGACCCAATCACAGCATAGTATTAAAATAAGGCAACCTGTCAGGAATGCTACTGTGAAATTACGCAAGCTACATTTCGGTTGTATCGAAAATGATACCATTTTCAAAGATATTTGCCTCTGGTCGAGGTAATCAACTTGTATACCTGCTTGCTAGGGCGAGACGTTGTTTCCATATACCGTGAGGCGGTAAACATTGCTTGTACCAATTGTAAATGTATAGCAGCCGGTAGTAATTGGCTGACGGCGTTCTGACTGTTGCAGTGCAGGCTGCATACATCGTACGTACGTTCATTCGCAGTTTATGCTGGAAAAGTATTGTCCTCTGTCTGGCACCAGATGAAAATGTGGCATAGTAAGCAGTCAGAATATGTGAACGCAGGAAAGAGGGATGAACGATCAAACACATGATAACGGTGGTTCTGGTATGGTCACAACTTATAACATGTATTCAGTATAGTCTCCTGACTCAGCAATATGCTGCTTCTATAACATGGTACGGTTGACAGTTTCCCACAGTATATCCTTTAAAAACAGAGCTATATGTTACCGTATGCTAGCCTTCAGATCATGAAAGAGTCCAGAAACAGGGACACGGTCTTTCAGATATCTTCCCCATCAGAAGTCACATGGAAGTAGATCGGAAGATCTGGAAGGCCAGACATCTTGCCTACAGATGATGCGGTCTATACCGAAGGTTTCTCGAAGCAATTATTTCACCTGGCAGGCGATAGGTGGTATCGCGCTATCTTGCATGAAAATAGCGATGTGGACACAGATGTGTCCTTGAAAAGCTGGGATGACGTATCGCACTATGGGGTCCTTAACGTGCGGATGTCACATTGCGCCTAATAGGTCTGTGATTTGTCATCTCTTCGAAGAAAAACGGCCCGCGAATGAAGGAGCTTGTGAAACCACACCACACAATCGCATAAGCCGAGTGCAGTGGGTGTTCCTGCACAACATGTGGTGGAGCAGAGCCACGTATGCGGCAGTTGTATGCATTCACGGGAGTGTGCAGAGTAAGATGTGCCTCGTCCGTCCAAAAATATTCCCAGGGCACATGTCATCCATTTCCACGCGTGTCAAAAAAGGAACAGCATAGTCACGGGATCTGCAGCCCACCTTGGGGCTTCATTTGGTGCACATTCTGAACCTTGTAGGGATACTAGTGTAAAATGCGTCTCAAAATCTTTTAAACAGTTGACCAGGGCAGAGACAATTCCCATGACACAGCTCGATCACTGGCTGCAGAATTTGAGGCATATGCTGTATTGTCGTTTATAGCTACAGCAACTTCATCAACAATTGCCATTGAAATGAGCCACCTCTCTCTCCCTGCTGCACCACCTAATTCACATGATTCTTCAGATTTCTTGATCATATTCTCCAACCAGATTACTGACATGGGACCTCAACGTAGCTGTTTCTGTCGGCGATATTCCCGCAATGTAGTGCTGCTATTTCTGCCGGTCTGATAAGACAACTTTACCAGCGTTGCACGGTCGTTCCTTTCAATAGACATTGCCTCTGGTACGGAAAGCTTGAACCTTCTTTAAACCTTTACACCAACAGTCGCTTCACAGAAGAAATCAACACGCGTCGCCAAGTGGTAAATGGCATACTGAAACCAAACAGGAAAAAAATTCACATTCTGACTTCTCACAGTGCCATATTATCACCTGGTGGCAGAAAGTGGACCTATTATTTTTTCAGTATACTGCGAAAGGTTCCGATTAACGAATGTACCTACGATGGTTCAGCATTTTACGATGTATGCCCCTTGCACTGTAGCACGCTGAACGCTGTCTGTTTTGTTATAACCACCCGGTAATATGAAGCTTGTGAATGTTAACTATCACAATATACTTACCGTAAAACTCGTTTGTTTCAATCAGGGATAATTGTCTTCATTTCCGAGCAGCACTTGCACTTTGTGTCACCAATTATTTGATAGATACATTCCAGTCTGTCTTTCACTACAGATTTTACCCTCTACAACTCACCCCAGTACCACGGAGTTTATTTCCTGGTCTTAACACATGTCCTGTCATTCCGTCCCTTCGTCAGTGTTTCCCATATGTTCCGTACTTTGCCATTTCTGTGGTGAACATCCTCATTCCTTATCAATTCAATTAATTTTCTATTTTTCTAGTTCTTCTATAGCACATCTCTAATGCTTCGATTCTTTTTGCCGGTCTTCCCAGAGTCCATGTTTCACCGCCATACAATGCTGTGCTCCAAATGTACATTCTCAGAAATTTCTTCCTTAAATGAAGGCCAAGGTTTGATACCAGCAGATTTCTCTTGGCCAGTAATTCCCTCTTAGTGTGTGTTAGTCTGCTTTTTGGGTCATCCTAGCTTCGTCCGTTAAATTTATTTTGCTTCCAAATTGGCAGAATTCCTTATATTCGTCTACTCCGTGGTACACAACTTTGATGTTAACTTTTTCACTCATCTTATTTCTGCTGCTCATCATTATTTTCGTCTGTCTTCAGTTCACCCTCAATCAGTATCCCGTACTCATTAGACTATTCATTCCATTCAACAGTCCTCTAATTCTTCTTCTCTTTCGCTGAGGATAGCAATTTCATTAACAAGTTTTACCGCTGATATCCATCATCCCAAATTTTAATACCACTCTTGAAACTCTTTGTTTCCGTCATAGCTTCTTCGATGGCTAGACTGAAAGAGAGGGGAGAAAGGCTGCTTACCTGTCTTACACTATTTCTATCTTAACACTTCGTTCTTGGTTTTCCAATCTTAATTGTACCCTCTTGTTTCTTGTACATACGAGTGTTATATCTTATCCATCCTTCCCTATAGCTTATTCATATTGATCTCAGAATTTCGAAAATCTTGCACCATTTTACATTGTCAAACGTTGTTTCGAGGTCGACAGTTCCTATGAACGTCTATTAATTTTTTTAAACCTTGCTCCCATTATCAGTCACATCAGAACTGCCTCTCTGATGACTTTCCTTTACCTAATGCAAAAAAGATCCTCATATAACATATTCTCAATTTTCTTTTTCATTCTTCCCTATATTATTCTTATCAGCAACTTGGTTGCATGAACAGTTAAGCTGATTGAATGTTAGATCTGCCCTTGCTATGTTCTGGATTCATATTTTTCCCGAAGTCTGATGGTATGTCTCCAGATTAAGATTCTACACACTACCCTGTATGGGAGTCTTGTTGCCACTTCCATCAGTTATTTCAGAAATACCGAGGGAATTCCGCCTTATTTGACTGCGACCCTCTAAAGCTTTATTAAACTGTGACTCTGATACTCGATCCCATACGTCTTCCATGTTGACTCTCACTTCTCCTTCAATCTCATTCAGTCTTGTCGGCTCCCTAGTGGAGGCCTTCAGGGTATTCTTTCCACCTGCTCTCACTCTCCTCTGCGCTCAACAGTACAATTTCCAATGCACTCTTAATGTTGCCATCCTTGCTTTTAATTTCACCGAGAATGATTTTCAGTCTTCTATGTCCGGAGTCAGTCTTTCTGATGATCATTCCTTTCAGAATCCTTCACATTTTTCTGCTGCCATTTCGCCTGACTTCCGAAACCCTCATGTCCGTTTTATTCGTAAGTGACTTATATTTATATGTTCCTGAATTTCCCTGAACATGTTGATCCTACCTTTTTTCATCGATTAATTCTGTTACCCAAACTATCTTCGCAGTTATCTTCCTTGTACCTAAGTTTATCTTCCCAGCTTGTGTCGTTGTCTTTTTTAGAGATGCCAATTCCTCTTCAGCTGAACTGTCTATTGTGCTATTCACTATCGCAGTGTCTGTAGCTTCAGAGAAGTTCAAATGCGTCACACCATTCCTCATTACTTCTGTCCCACCTTTTTATACACTGAATCTTCCGGATGATTCTCTTAAAAATCACTCTACTCTTTGTAACACCTTGGTTCAGTTTACAGTGATAAAAGCTATAGAAAGAATAATTTAAAATTAAGAATAGAAATTTTAGAGGGGTTAATAATGTAGATTTAGATTTCGGTAATTGCAGTTCAAAATTATATTATATCAGCAAGTAGTTTAACGTCTAAGTACAGCAAAGCCACTGAAGCTCCGTCATGGAGGAGGCAGCGACGTTACACTCTTATGATGAAAAACCTATAAAAAGGCCTGATCGTCATTATTGCCGCCTTTTTTCCTTGATTGTTTCGTTAAAGGGTGGGGAGCCCGGGTCAGTCAGCGAGACAATAATTAGACTGGACGTTATCGTGTTAAGATTCACGATAAACTGTTACAATATTGCAGACATTAAAAGTGATGTAGTGTACGATCTCTGACTGTTGGTAGCAACGGAGTATTAAGGGGATTTTAGGACTTTAGTGCTAGATTGGAACTTTACGGACATCTAGACGACAGAAACTCAAATTATCTGCTGATACGAGTGAATTCAGAGGTACCGGTATTCAGATATTAACGTGTGGACTTTTGAAAGTATCGTGTGCTGTTAGTTGCGAATCTGGACGTAGAGCGCGTACATATAGGCATTTGCGGACTATTTAGATTCCTCCATGCTACGAGCCTTTTAAATAGACCATCATCCATCACCATCTTAATCGTTGAATATAGAGTGAAAGTGAAATACAGGAGTGTTGTACTTATTTCATTTACCTAGTACTAATCAGTGAAGGTTTTACGGACCCAAAGCAGCAGTAAGACAGCACCATCTAGCGGAAAGCGTAGGCATTAACGCTAACTGAAGTCAACGTTTACGTGTTTTACGGACTGCTTAATATGAACTTTTGTGACTCTTTGACGTCCCCACTCCCTCCGAAAGGTGGCGCAGGCTGTCTTAATCATAAAAGGGGAGAGTTTTAGCCGGGCAAATTACTAAATAAAAGCGATATTTACAAGACTCGCAGTAATAGAAAAACACAAGGCCCGCACCTCATCGGAGAGTCGTCACTGTCACGTCGGGAAGTAAAGCCGGAAAACCTACCGGCGATACATATCTACGAGCAGATGGCGACGTGGAGTACCTAAAAAGGGAACCACAAGAGAGTTGGAGATGCTTCATCTTCACCACTATTAAATCGTGATACGAGTCAACATATGTTCCCGTAAGCACCTTACAATCCATTATCTGGTTTGAGAAACTCTTACCATGATATCATCCAGCTGGAATCTTCCAGTATCCCGAGATCTTTTCCAAGTATACCTTACCCCGTTGCACTTTTTGAACAGTATATTTACTATTACTATATGAAATTTGTTGCAGAACTCTGTTAGTTTCTCTCCTCTTCAATTCCTACTTATTCTCCCGTAGGCCATTCTTCTTATCCTTACCCTACAACCGCTTTCCTAACCATCCCCCCCCCCCCCCGAATGACTATTAGAGTTTCATCTCCTCCACGTACTGAATTACTCGTTGAATATCCTCACGTACTTTCTCTGCCTCTCCATCCTCTGATCCTCTGTTTACGATGTCGGCATATATACCTCAACTATTGCTGCTGGTGTTGGTTTGCTGTCGATCCTAATGAGAACAATCCTGTTAGTGAACTATTTGCAGTAACAGACTCTCGGCTGTACTTTCCTGTTCAAAATCAGTTTTCCTCCCGTTGTACCATTCCATGCTGATGTTGATATGAAAGTACGGGGTTATCCAGAAAGAAAGTTCCGATCGGTCGCGAAATGGAAACCACAGTGAAAACCAGAAACGTTTTATTTGCAACAGTTAGGTACACCTACCACCTACTTCTCTACGTAGTCGCCGCTCCAGTTTCGAGTTTTGCCTTAGTGTTGTATCAACTTTCCAATATCTTTGTCGTAGAAAGCAGGAGCCTGTGCTTTTGGCCAGTTATCACCACTGGTCTGCAGCTCTTAGTCTGTGGAAAAATTTTGTCTTCATAGCCAGCGATTCTTGTGAGCAGAGATGAGACTCAGAGGGAGCCAGTTACGGACTGTATTGTGAGTGATCAAACACTTCTCATCGGAAACGCTGCAGGAGCGTCTTCATTGCCCCTGCAGTGTGCGGCCGAGAATTGGCATGAAGAAGGAACTGCTCGACAGCTGTGTTGTGTGGGCTGCATGACACAGGCGAAATCTCTAACCAGGCCCTCATACTTGGCTGGAGACGCTATTACCTACATATCTTTACGTGCTCACTGTTCGCTCAAAACTGAAAAGAGCGACGCGATACGATCGACGGGCATACTAGAGACATTGCCCAACACATCTGTGCAATGCTTTATGGGATTTTCCCAGTGGTTTCCATTTCCCGACTGATCGGAACTTACTTTTTGGACAACTCTCGTATATTCGCCTGACCAGCAACCCTATCTTTGTTGTACTTCACTTCATCTAGATGTAGATTCATCTCTTGCATTTCCCTTTCCAGATTTTGTAGCTTCTGACATTCAACACTGCAGCGCGTAGTATGCTACCCTTTCGCTGGTTATTCAGTCTTTGCTTATGCTGCGCATCTTCTACATCTACATCTACACCTACATGCATACTCCGCAAGTCACCATACGGTGCGTTGCGGAGAGTACGCTGTACGACTACTAGTAGTTTTCTTTCCTGTTCCACTAGCAGATAGATTGTCTTCCATATGAGCCCTAACGTCTCGTATCGTATCTCCCTGGTCCCTATGCGTCATGTATGTAGGCTACAGTAGGATCGCTCTGCAGTCAGCTTCAGATGCTGGTCTCTAAGCTTTCTCAGTGGTGTTCTTCCAAATGAATGCCTCCTTCCCTCCACGGATTCCCATTCGAGTACCCGGAGCATATCCATAACAAATGCTGATCGAACGTGCTGGTAACAAATCTAGCAGATCGCCTCTGAACTGCTTCGATGCCTTCTTAGAATCCGACCTGGTGCGGATCCCACACAGCCGAGCAGTACTCAAGAATAGGTCGCACTAGCGTCCTATTTGCGATCTCCTTTACAGCTGAACCACTCTTTCCTAAAATTCTCTCAATAAACCGAAGTCGACTAGTCGCGTTCCCTACCACAATCCTAACAAGTTCGTTCCATTTCATATGGCTTCCCAGCGTTATGTCCAAGTATTTAAAACACGTGACGATTTCAAGCAGGACGCTACTGGTGCTGTATTCGAACATTATGGGTTTGATTTCCTGCTCACACGCATTAATTTACATTTTTCTACATTAAGAGCCAGCTGCCATTCATCAAAACAACTAGAAATTTTGTCTAGGTCATCTTGTATCATACCACAGTCACTGATCTTCGACACCTTCCTGTACACCACAGCATCCTCAGCGAACAACCGCAGATTGATGCCCACCCTGTCCACTATATCATTTACATATATAGTCCTATCACACTTCCCTGGGGCACCCCTGATGTTACCCCCGTCTCCGATGAAATGAACACTAGCCATGGAGGACAACATACTGGGTTCTATTACTTAACAAGTCTTTAAACCAGTCACATATCTGGGAGCCTATTCTGTATGCTCCTACCTTCGTTAATACTCTGCAGTGGGGTACTGCATCGAATGCTTTTCGGAAATTCAGAAATATGGGATCTGCCTGTTGCGCAAGCTGGGTTTCGCACGAGCGATACTTTCTAAATCCGTGCTGATTCGTGGATATGAGCTTCTAGTCTCTAGGAAATCTTTCGTACTCGATCTCAGAATATGTTCTAGAATTCTGCAGCAAACCGATGTTAAGAATATTAGTCCGTAGTTTTGCGAGTCCGTTCTTTTACCATTCTTATATACAGGAGTCATCCCCGCTTTTTTCCAATCGCTTGGTGCTTTGCGATGGTAGAGAGATTCACGATAAATGCAAACTAATGTAAACGGCCAATGACGTAGAGTACTCTTTGTGAAACCTTCCCCTCGGCAGTCCCCTGCCGGAGGTTCGAATGGGAGACTTGTCCAGAATCTTTTGCCAATGGAGAGACCTTCACGAAACTCTCTCAGCTACGGGCCACATGTCCAGTGGACACATATTGTGTGTCTTTAATGCAGTCGCTTCCATTACCTTCTTAGTTCCAATGCCGTTGATCATTGCTGATTCTACCGCCTTTTTCGGGCAGTTTCCCAGCCGAAGAACAACAGTACGTATCTCCGCCCTGTTCGACAAGGCCGTTGGCAAAAGGGGCATGACGTCTTACGCCGAAACTCTTCGGCCGCCATTACTGACGATTTTATTCAGAACTTAAGCAGTGGTTTGGTTCCAAATGGTGACTCTGAATTTTTTTGATTACTAGTCAGTGACACTTGCCTGAAAGACCAAATCTAGTATCGTGTTGTAATTCATTAAATGCATTTGAAGGGGAACAACGCTAGAACAACACCACATTCTCAGTTGGTGGAAGTGGACAGAAATAATGCACAATCGCAAGATACAATGTTTAGGTAGTGCAGACGCTTCCAGAGCGGACAGACAGATCTGAATGAGGAGGAACGAAGGGAGAGTCCGTCTCTCTGTGAAGAACCGACAGTTGTGATCGAGTTAAAATCAGTCTAGGATCTATTTCAATGTGTGCACGACATTTTGTACCTGAGAAAAGTAGCCGCCCGTTGGGTTCCGCGACTGCTCACGCCATATCAGAAAGACAGCCGAATCGAAACAATAGCGGAAATGTTGCAGCTGCGTCAAGTCAATCGGCCCGACTTCTTCAGCCGAGTGCTGACATATCGCTACGACGCTGAGACGGAGGACCAAAATCTAATAGTGGTAACACGTAGATTCACCACCGCCATATAAGGCGAAGATCCAACCACGAGCAAGTAACGTGATGATGCTTTTCTTTCTTTTTCTTGGGGGGAGGGGGTGGGGGGTGGAACAGATTATGTTCGTAAAGGGCAAATCTTCTGACAAGACTATGGGACGCTGTCAAAACGATGTATCGCATAGAGTTATCCAAGGTTTTTGAGCTCCTTTTGAGGCACTGATGACCCGTGTCGACTCATATTTTATTAGATGTCATCATACAGAGTGGGAAAGATTACTCTGCTGTACACCAGCTAGCAGTTGCGAGAGGTAGCAGTTCGCATCGCATAAAACGATAGAGAGTCACGAGTGTGCGAACGGAGCAGCAGCCGTGTCATACTGAAGCATACCATCCATATCGCAAGGCTTGGCTGCAAACGTATAACTTTGCTTATTGATTAAGTGATTAATTTATATATGTGACTCCAACTATACTGTCACATTATCCACAATGACAGGTTCCTAACCATGATTTCAGTAACTCCAAAATCAAGATCACATTTTATTTAAGATTGTCCCATTCTACATCTACATCTACATACATACTCCGCATTCCACCATACGGTGCGTGGCGAAGGGTACCTCATACCACAACTAGCATCTTCTCTCCCTGTTCCACTCCCAAACAGAACAAGGGAAAAATGACTGCCTATATGCCTCTGTACGAGCCCTAATCTCTCTTATCTTATCTTGGTGGTCTTTCCGCGAAATGTAAGTTGGCGGCAGTAAAATCGTACCGCAGTCAGCCTCAAATTCTGGTTCACTAAATTTCCTCAGTAGCGATTCACGAAAAGAACGCCTCCTTTCCTCCAGAGACTCCCACCCGAGTTCCTGAAGCATTTCCGTAACACTCGCGTGATGATCAACCTTACCAGTAACAAATCTAGCAGCCCGCCTCTGAATTGCTTCTATGTCCTCCCTCAATCCGACCTGATAGGGATCCCAAACGCTCGAGCAGTACTCAAGAATAGGTCGTATTAGTGTTTTACAAGCGGTCTCCTTTACAGATGAACCACATCTTTCCAAAATTCTACCAATGAACCGAAGACGACTATCCGCCTTCCCCACAACTGCCATTACATGCTTGTCCCACTTTATATCGCTCTGCAATGTTACGCCCAAATATTTAATCGACGTGACTGTGTCAAGCGTTACACTACTAATGGAGTGTTCAAACACTACGGTGTCCTTTTTCCTATTCATCTGCATTAATTTGCATTTATCTATATTTAGAGTTAGCTGCCATTCTTTACACCAATCACAAATCCTGTCCAAGTCATCCTGTTTCCTCCTACAGTCACTCAACGACGACACTTTCCCGTACACCACAGCATCATCAGCAAACAGCCGCACATTGCTATCCACCCTATCCAAAAGATCATTTACGTAGATAGAAAACAACAGCGGACCTACCACACTTCCCTGGGGCACTTCAGATGATACCCTCACCTCCGATGAACATTCACCATCGAGGACGACGTACTGGGTCCTATTACTTAAGAAGTCTTCGAGCCACTCACATATTTGGGAACCAATCCTATATGCTCGTACCTTAGTTAGAAGTCTGCAGTGGGGCACCGAGTCAAACGCTTTCCGGAAGTCAAGGAATATGGCATCCGTCTGATACCCTTCATCCAAGGTTCGCAAGATATCATGTGAACGATTAAATCGACTAGTCAGAAACACGTCCTGTACGGACAGGAGCGAAACACAGAAGCTAGCTCGCAAAACAGTCTTCGACTAGCATCCAGGCTGACAGCAAGTACTCACTGCGAGTGAATATTTTATACCGCTCAAATTAAGTCACGTATTATTCAGCCTCGGAAAAGTTTATTTTTTATATTTCGTAACCAGCATTCATGCGGACAGTATGTGTGATTTACAAGTTCTGATATTACGCATTTAAAGGTGATTAAAAGTACTGCAGAGAACTCTATATCCGAATTCTTGAGTGTGCAACTTCGAACTGTCATTAAATTCATATGGACATAAATTCATGAAATTGAAATGCTGCTTGATATGTGACAACTAGAAACCACGCACTTATATTCAAGTATTACCGTTAGACTGGCCCTAAAGCTGTTTTTTCATTCGTTTTCCTTTGTTTCGAGATTTTCATCAAAGTGCCGATGAAATTGTCCCATTTGCCACTGATGTAGGGACTCAGTTAATTTGCCGGCCGGGGTGACCGAGCGGTTGTAGGCGCTACAGTCTGGAACCGCGAGACCGCTACGGTCGCAGGTTCGAATCCTGCCTCGGGCATGCATGTGTGTGATGTCCTTAGGTTAGTTAGGTTTAAGTAGTTCTAAGTTCTAGGGGACTGATGACCACAGAAGTTAAGTCCCATAGTGCTCAGAGCCATTTGAACAATTTGAGCCAGTTAATTTGGCGCCCGCAGTACCGTGCCTGTCTGCACAGTTCCCTAAGCAGATCTATTCTGCATGTGTGATTTTGTAGTTAAGCTATGTTACTCGACCACTGTACCGCAAGTCAAGGAATTAGCAATATGTTAGGACGATCGGCACACTCGCCGTAGAGAAAAGGGAGCTCAATCATTTGAAAAGCGCCTACTTCAACTTTGTCAACTATTTTTCACGGGAACTTGTATTTGTTATGGCCGCGTCATTTTGTTTTGATTTCCGTAGCGGAGTGCTACTGTGGGGGGTGAAGATTGCTCTCTGTACTAGGTCTGAAGACATGCACACCCTAACAAACAAAGAATTAATTGCGTAACTATATTTTTTCCAAGCGATAATTCAAAATTTATAGCTCCCCAGGTAAGTGTTACCGCTAACAATGTATTTAACGCGATGAAGTTTTTAGTTAAGTTATAATATTATGTTATTGATGTTGGTAACCTTTGGATAACAAAAAGGGATTTAATTATCACATGTTCTATCAGTGTTGTCACATTCACAACGACCCGATCACAGTATACAGAGTGTAACAGAATGAGGTTTTAAAAATTTGGGAGATTGTAGATAATGAAATTTTGAATGTTTTGACAACACGAACCTGTGGACGGAAATATGAATAAAGTATCTATATCATTACTCACTTTCTACCCGAACGGTAGGCTAAATGAAATATCAAATACGAGGGCTATCCACAAAGTACATTACGTTTTGGAATTAAAAATAAATAAAGTATTGGAAATTTTTTTTATTATATACAGATGAAAGCCACACCTAAATATTACTTTTCTACATAGTTGCCATTTAAATTAAGGCACTTATTGTAGCGATGTACGAGCTTGGAAATTCCTTCGTCGTAAAATTCGGCCGCCTGCGCCTTCAACCACGTGGTTACCTCTTCTTGAAGCTGTGCGTCGTCATCAAAACGCTGCATAGCCAACCACTTCTTCATTGCTGGGAATAAGTGGAAGTCGCTCGGTGCCAGGTCGGGACTGTACGGCGGATGAGGAAACAGCTCCCACTTAAAAGATTCGAGAACTTCAGGAGTGGCATTTGCCGTGTGGGCCCGGGCGTTGTCGTGAGTCAGCAAGATCTTTCCCCTGCGCTTGTTTTGTATTGCTCTTATGAGGTTGTGTAGAGTTTGACAATACCTTTGAGAGTTTACTGTAGTGCCTCTTTCCAGGAAATCCGCAAAAATCACACCTTTTCTGTCCCAAAAGAAGAGGTAACCACGTGGTTGAAGGCGCAGGCGGCCGAATTTTACGACGAAGGAATTTCCAAGCTCGTCCATCGCTACGATAAGTGCCTTAATTTAAATGGCAACTATGTAGAAAAGTAGTACTTACGTGTGGCTTTCATCTGTATATAATAAAAAAAATTTCCAATACTTTATTTATTTTTAATTCCAAAACGTAATGTACTTTGTGGATAGCCCTCGTACTATATGAATACACTACAGCTGAGCAAATGTTCGCTGTGACGATCAACTTTTTTACCGAATGTGGAACGACGAACCATGTTTTGCCCGATTCTCTGTAAGATTCCGCGCTCCTCTCTGATGGTATCAACCGCTCTAATGATGCGTGGTGTTGGGTACTTCACTCATCCCCAGATGAAAAAGTCGAGAGGAGTGAGGTCAGGGGAGCGCACAGGCCAAGGGACTTGCGTTCTCTTCCAATTACTCTCTTCCTGAAGTTGTCTATGAGATATGCCCTGGCCCGACTATCAAATTGCGCTGGAACATCAACGTTATGAGACCACAAATTAGCACAAAGTTGGAAGGGAACGTCCACTAGGAGTGCAGGCAGGGCATTGTCATGTTCAAATACCATGCACTTTTCAAACGATCTGGTAAGATGAGCTCAAATAGTGTGATTGCGAAGAAATTCCAGCCCAAATGTTCACTGTTAGGTAATACGTGGATTTCAAAATGTCCAATGGTGGCCGTAGAAACTTTATTTCACATTTCCAGCTGTAGGTACCTGAGTTCAAAATGTTCACAATTTCACTCCATGTCCGAGGAGGAATGATCATTTTCTGGGATGTGATAGGAACGATCATTCGAAGCAAAAATATCTTGTAAACATAGACTCTAAAATGCATAGGAAAAAATACACTAAACACTTCAGTGAATGTAAGTAATATAATTATGATGCCAAATTTAATGACTGTAGAGGTTGTACATTACATAAAAACATAAAAAAACCAACTGAAATTATACGATGAAAAAAGACAGTAAATGCGAGGGAAGTACTTCTTTACCACAAAAAGCACGTGGTAAGTCCACCATTTTTTTGGTAAGATATCGTCGCTTCATTGCATTGTTTAGCACTGGAAGTAACTTTTTGTTAGTTTTGGATTTTTATTCATTATTTAGTACCCTGGAATAAATATTTCTTGCCCACTGACCACAAGCTGTTTAAGTTCTTGAATATCTGCGTATTTTTCATGAGGTATTAGCAGGAGCTGTGAAAATATACCCACAAAATCAGTTATTTGAAAAGCAGTAGTGTTGTATCTTTCAAAAAGTTTCATATTACAAAACAATTAGCATTATATGATCGCTGTGGCAGTGAAAATTTGTCAGGTCTCTACGGATTTGTATTCACTCGACGTCTACTTGTAGACCAACAGAATGTTCCAAACGAACTGGTGTTCAAGCTCCACTGTAAGTAATTCTGTATCTGAACAGTTTTCCTTCACGACCAGACCTTCTCTGAGCGGTCGTGCCTTGAAAGAGCACTTCGGTTTGTAATATGCTTTTAAAAAAGTCGTTCAACGTCGTATACTCTCTTGTTCGACAGCAATGACTTTGTAAGAGCTTGGACTCACTCTTGCGATTTCCAAGGCATTAATTCTGGTCTTTTGGTAACTCTCTTATCCTCGTATTAGAAATACTATTTTGACAGTACGTAATCTCTTAATGGTACGAACGAGGTAGTGACGGTATATGAAAACTGCATGGTTCTTATTCTGTCATGAGTACGAATCACTGAATATTACAAGAACCCTAACTTTTGGATCACGGATTTCAGTCACATAATTGTGCAAGAAACTAGTAACTTAATTTTCTCCTTTATTCTCAAAATCTTCAGTGTAAGTGTAAAATATTCCATCACTCTTAGACATTGGATAAATGCTCAAAGAGAACAATGATAATTCCATGCAAAGCAATGAAGACCTTTTGGCAAACAGAAATTTCACCATTGTATCATTTCGTTCGATTCTTACAAGGATCGTCCTGCCCAGCCCTCTTGCGAGCAGTTAATATTATACAAATTAAGCTGGTTGAATAGGAAGATTTGTCATTCCAGTCACCTAACAAATTAAAGGTCTTGCTAAGTTGTTCTCTTTCGTGTGGTTTGATTTGTTTGAAACACTCAGACAACGTCTAACTCATGAGACATAGCCCTCAGGTCACCCATTATTTCCGTGAGAAGAGTGACTTAGAACGTACTTTCCGTTACCACTAAAAGTAAAACCTTTGTATCGTGGTACCTTTCCATATTATTTGAAAGTCATTTTAATTGCGTTGTAGTACTAACGGCGGCCATCGAAACGTGCCATAAACTCATTTTTGACTTAAATGGACGTACCCCGTCTTTTTCCACGGAGTCTTCAAATATTTCAGTTTTCTGATGACATTAGCTTGGTAGTGAAGGATTTGAGTGCAACGTAGGCGTTATATAAAATAGCGCAGTTTCTACCATATGAAGTGATTTTAAGTCACATGAACAGTTTTGACAGTTTCTAACACACAATTCAACTAATAGTGACATTTTGGTTACAGAGAATGGGCACATGATTAGTGAATTTGAACAATCCAGTGTCCTAGGTGTTCGAATAGATGGTAAGCTGTGATGGAAAGCCCATGTTCAGGATATCTGCAGTATGTGATAGTCTAACAAGAAAATTAGTGTACTTTGTTTTTATTCGCTTATGACATACGGCATTATAATTATTATGGGCTAACTCTTCTCACTCATGAAGGATATTTTTGGTCCAGAAACATGCAATTCGGGCAATAGATGGTAAGTATGCGAACTCCTAGTCGACTGTTCTTCAGGTGTCTAGAAATCGTAACATTGGCTTCTCGATGTATGCTGTTTTAGTGTCTTTTGTTGTAACAAAATGGGCTTATTCTAAAGAATGACCAGCTTTCACTTTCAACTTTCGGTAAGTTACCACAACAATTAAAAACAATTGCAGCAGTCCTTGCACTTTGAAGTCTAAACTGAAGAATTGCCCTGTGGCACACACCTATTCTCTTGGGGAGTTCCCGGGGAAAAAATTAAATTCCTGTGTTGTGTTGTTGATTAGTGTGGCTCGGTATCTCAGTGCTACAGTGTCAGATTACAAGTCTAAATGCCTCAGGTGCGATCGCCGGTGAATTCTAGGTTTTTATCTAGCACATATCAATTCTTTTACCTGTGGCAATGTTTTTTCACGGGAAAAAGCCGACTTGCGCTGTGGTTCGCAATCCACGTTAAACTGTACGTACGTCTATAACTGGCTAGAGGGCAAAGGCATATTACCTCCAACAGGACCTATAGTGGAGTCGCTGTAAGAGGATCCCAGATGCAGTGGGCTGAGCGCAACAGCTGTGAGTGCCTACTACAACCAATCACGTTACGCGACTTTCTAAGCGTCTCTGTAGTAAGGCCTCAGTGTTGTCTGAGCTCTGTAGACGGCTATTGTTTTCGCCTGCAACCATCTGCAAGTTATAACTGAAGCTGGCAACAGCGTCACCACCGCTCAGGGATCACCTTGCGCCTATTGAACTATAGTAAAGCACTGTGATGATGAAAGCAGCTCTGGAACTGGTGAGTCATAGCGTAGTTGATTATGCACGTAATTATCTTACGGTCTGGTTAGGACTGGTGTAAATTTTATCTGTTGAAACGTCCCCTTAGAAAAATTATAAATGGCTGTGCTTAAACTGACACACAATATTTTTAGCGCAACGCAATCTGACTTTCAAAAATCCCTACAAAAGAATGGCCCTGACTAACAATAACCTATACCTTTCATGAATCACTTACCTCACAAAAATATTCGTTACTCGAACTACTGCAATACAGCGAGCGCCAATACTGCCAGCTAAATAAAAGATTCAAACTACTGAAGGCACTAACTACTGATAGGCATACTTAGCAAATGAAAGATTTTGATAGAGAGCAAACAATGTATTTACCTTAATAATGTTCAAAAGTCATTATATATATATATATATATATATATATATATATATATATATATATATACGAGGTGCGGCTAGAAAAAAACCGGACTGATGCTGGAAAAAACATTTATTTACAATTATTTACAATTTCATGTTATCTCCTTCAATGTACTCTCCTCCTCGGTCTCTACACCGCTCCATACGAATTTGCCACTCTTCATAGCAATGCTGCAGATCATTTTCGGTAAGTCCATACATTACTTCCGTCGCTTTTTCTTTTACTGCTTCAACAGTCTCAAATCTAGTTCCTTTCAAAGCTGACTTGACTTTAGGGAAAAGAAAAAAGTCACAGGGGGCCAAATCAGGTGAGTAGGGTGGATGATCTAAGATGGGAATGTTGTGTTTTGACAAAAACGTCTTCACTGACAACGCACTGTGAGCTGGGGCATTGTCTTGGTGAAGGATCCATGACTTTTTTCTCCAGAAATCGTTCCGTTTTCTCCGTACTCGCTCACGTAGGGTAGCCAGGACGCTAATGTAGTAATGCTGATTCACTGTTTGTCCCTCTGGTACCCAATCAATGTGCACAATCCCTTTGATGTCAAAAAAAGCAATCATCATTGCCTTGAATTTCGATTTTGACATTCGTGCTTCTTTTTGTCGTGGAGAACCAGGAGTTTTCCAATGCATCGATTTTGTAAGAAGGTGGGATCACTTTCAATGTTTTCCAGGATGTCAGAACAAATCATTCTTCGGCGTTCCTTCTGTTCAGTTGTGAGACACTTTGGAACCATTTTTGAACACACTTTGTTCATGTTGAAACTTTCATGAAGAATCTGCCTAACACTTTCCTTGTCAACTCCTGTTAACTCAGACACTGCTCTGATTGTTAAACGGCGATCTTGTCGAACAAGTTTACCGATTTTTTCAATGTTTGCATCAGCTTTTGCTGACAATGGTCTGCCAGTGCGAGTGTCATCACTGGTGTCTTCGCGGTCATTTTTAAATCGTTTAAACCACTCAAACACTTGTGTTCGCGATAAACAATCATCGCCGTACACTTGTTGTAACATTACAAACGTTTCACTTGCAGATTTTCCCAGTTTGAAACAAAATTTGATGTTAACACGCAGTTCTTTCTGTACACTGAACATTTTCCGACGCACAGACAAAACGTCAACTACTTAAAACAGACGCCACGGGCAGACTGAGTGCAGGAGGCAGATGAAACTCGAGCAGTAGGCGGAGCGAGAGTCACGTGACAGGACACGCGACTTTCAGCCTTATTGCATTCGTTTTATTGTTTCACCAGTACTAGTCCGGTTTTTTTCTAGCTACACCTCGTATATATATATATATATATATATGTTCATGACATCCAGTCTTACAACTTTACTGTCTCTGATGGCCACACGTCCAGATCATCCGCTCTCAAAACTCAGCCATCTCTTTCCCCACATCCACCACTGCTGGCGGCTCACCTCCAACTGCGCAACGCTACGCGCTGTTCAAATGGTTCAAATGGCTCTGAGCACTAGGGGACTCAACTGCTGTGGTCATAAGTCCCCTAGAACTTAGAACTACTTAAACCCAACTAACCTAAGGACAGCACACAACACCCAGCCATCACGAGGCAGAGAAAATCCCTGACCCCGCCGGGAATCGAACCCGGGAACCCGGGCGTGGGAAGCGAGAACGCTACCGCACGACCACGAGATGCGGGCTACGCGCTGTTCACATCCAACTGCCCAACACTACAACAGCAAATATTGCAACAATGCAAACCAGCCACAGACTGCACACAGCACAGTCAGTGATTTTCATACAGAGCGCTACGTGGCGTTACCAACATAAAAACCTAAACAGCCTACTTAACAAGACCAAGTTGCTTGGGACAGTCAACCGCAGGATGCCATTCGGCATCTTTATGATCGTTCACATGCGAGAATACATGACTGCGTTGACGCCAGAGTGGGTACTCTCTGTGATGATGCGACTGTTTGGGCACTGTGTGCTGTGAGATGTGGCGTTAGCTTGGTATCATATATTGCTACAATGATAAGCTACCTGTCACCTCACGTGTCGTTAAAAAAAAGGAAAAAAAAACAAAAAAAATACGTTCAAATGTGTGTGAAATGTTATGGGCCTTAACTGCTAAGGTCATCAGTCCCTAAGCTTACACCTGGGTTCCCGAGTTCGATTCCCGGCGGGGTCAGGGATTTTCTCTGCCTCGTGTTGACTGGGTGTTGGGTGATGTCCTTAGGTTAGTTAGGTTTAAGTAGTTCTAAGTTCTAGGGGACTGATGACCACAGAACTTAAGTCCCATAGTGCTCAGAGCCATTTGAACCTAAGCTTACACACTACTTAACCCAAATTATTCTAAGGACAAACACACACATCCATGCCCGAGGGAGGACTCGAACCTCCGCCGGGACCAGCCGCACAGTCCATGACTGCAGCGCCTCAGACCGCTCGGTTAATCCCGCGCGGCTCTCACGTGTCGATAAAACGACTTTGTCCTTGAGGCTGTGTCATTGTTTTCCGGTAGTGTACAAAAATTTTAACGTTCTATCGCTGGGTGTCGGATTCCGCGTATACAGGCCAACCTAGATATACGCGTATGCACTCAGGCAGGAGACATTTCTATCAACGTAACGATGGTTCATCGTGTGAAGGACAGTTTCTGATTGACTGCAGATTACAAATTATCCACTGATGTCACACTGTGCGGAAGAGTGTGAGTAATTCTGCGACTACGGATGTACAACTGGACACCCGTCACGTGGTGAACACTCCATTAAGCCCGCGTCCGAGGTGACTGGTCCGGCAGACGGGGAAACATGAACAAGGAGAGCCGCGCGCGGACTAAATGAACGCGGAGAGGCCGCAAAGCCGGCAAGTGGCGCACACCCGCTCAGTGCGACAATACGCCGCCGTGTATGCACACGCGTGCGGCGCGGCGCCGGCCGTGAGGCCGACAAAGGCCGTCGAAAACACACAAAAACGCCATCAGCATAATCCCCCGCAGCGCGGCGCACCCTTTGCCCTCCCTCATAACAAACGCTCAGCCTCCATAAATATATTTGCAGCGCGCGTGCGAGGGATTTCCGTCGGATAGTTTGTGAGGCTCTGCGGGGAGCCGACACGATTGCAGGCGGACACACACACACACTCACACACACACACACACACACACACACATACAATTCTCCCCGCAGACAAAACAGGACATTTGTTCGGTGGTACTTGCAAACCTTTTTTGTGTATACAATGTATACACCGGGCAGACAGTATCGCTACTGCAGCAGCATACAGCCGACGCACACACGTCACAAACACTGAAGCGAAAATGGTGAAAAGTGATTCCAGAAGAGTTTTTGTCGGTTGCTCTATATTCTTCGGGTGAGTCTGACGCGCGGAGGACGGAGGCAGTGGAAGGGACAGCAGTGGGGAGAGAATGGGAGCGGCGTTACAGTGACAATACATCAGTGACGAATTTTTCTTTTTTTTCCCCTCATCACTCTTCTGACCTACCGAGCGTGGTGGGGCAGTGGTTAGCACACTGGACTCGCATTCTGGAGGACGACGGTTCCAACCCGCGTGCAGCCATCCTGATTTAGATTTTCAGTAATTTCTCTGAATCGCTTCAGGCAAATGCAGGGATTGTTTCTTTGAAAGGGTACGGCCGACTTCCTTCCCCATCCTTCCCTAATCCGATGGGAACGATGACCTCGCTGTTTGGTCCGCTGCCAGAAATCAACTAACCAACCAATCTTCTGACCTTTTGTAGGTCCATCCTTTTAGCAGGAGGTCTCTGGGACGACGGCCGTTTACTATCGTGACAAAAAATAAAAATACCTACAGCCGTCCTCATGATTTTAATTTATTTTGTCGCTACCAGATTCAACGCTTCATTGCGTCGTCTTCAGGCCTGTATGCATAAAACATTAACGGTAGCATTACAGCTTATCAGTCAAGTTACATAGAAACGGACTGAGACAGAATGAGAATAATGGCAAGACTCTACAAATGAATTTACAACGAACATTTGAAAGAAAGAACAGATACGTCCATTGTCATATATCTAAAATGTACCATCACGAATTTCCACTCAATACACAGTACAATTATACTGTCTATTAAAACTTCTTTAAATACTACTCATGATTTTTATTTGACAGTCGGGAATGCGTTACCTACACAACCCTGAAATAACTTACTGTAAGACAAAATAACTGTAAAGGGTAATGAATGGAAGGAAACAATACCTCACAAGGAAGTAAAAAGAAGGAACATGACCTATGTGTAGTGTCGAAGTATAAAATGCTTATTTGTAGACAGATGAGGGGCATACACTGTGTCATATTTGTAAAATGAACGTCCAAGACATGGTATAAACCGAATGTAGGGCCCATAAATATAGAACGTATGAAAGACGCCCACAAGGAAACTGTTCATGATGCAAACATTCATATGCGAATGCATCATATATCGTGTACTACCATGAAACAATCACACATAGGGATAATCAGTAGACCGCAAGGATGCAGTGTATTACGAAGGATGACAACAAAACCAGAAAAGCTTACTGAGTAGCACACCGCTCAAAAAGTGCTCTTGTGTTAAACATAAGTGATCACGAGGAAATAATTGAAATATGAAATATATAGTTATGAATAAATGCATTGTAGCTAGTACACACTCAGGTCTTTCGATGACATTAAAACCAAAAGCCATTATATGTGAGCAATTACAAAATTTACAGTCATTCAAATCAAGTCCAAGTCAAGCCACATTATTGACCAGTGAGGAGGCACACACCATGCTCATAATTAAAACGTAAGTAATTGTAATTTTTCATCAGACGTAAACTGTTAACGAGTGACGGCTATCTGTATGTTGGCAGTACATACACTATTACAATATACAGATAGCTGTCACTCGTTAACAGTTTACGTCTGATGAAAAATTTTGACGCAGCCCGCCATAACTTTCTCCAATATGCCAATCTCTCTATCCCAGAGTATCACTTACACCCAACTTCTTTAATTGCCTGTTGCATACACTATGTTCGAAAGTTTCCGAAGACCTATTAGGTGACATAAATATGGGTGTGTTCACCATTCGCCTTTGTGGCGATTTGACTTGCTGGAGACGCGTTCGGTGAGCTGTCTGAATGTCTCTAGAGAATGGCAACCCATTCCTTCTCGAGAGTCAAACCAGAGAAGGTGATGACGTTCGGTGCTGAAATGTGGAGCGAATTCGACGTTCTATCTCATCACAAAGATGTTCCATTGGGTTCAGATCGAGGCTCTGAGAAGGTCAGTCAATTTCATGAAAGTTATTCTTGACAAATCATTGACCGACAAGTGCCACTTTATAACGGGGTGCACTGCAATGCTGATAAAAATCGACTCTGAACTGTTCCCCTACTGTATTCAGCATACGTCTCTGTAAAATGTGCTCGTATTCATCCGACTTAGCGTTTCCTTTAGCGCAATAACAGCACACTAACCACGAAAAACATTGCCATATGACAAGACCACCTCCTCGGCACTACACTCGATGCCACGTAGGGTTTCACAGCCATCCGTCAAACGCACCCCCCCCCCCCCCCCCCACCCCTCGTCGTATTGCCACAGGTTGCAGCGCGGTTCTTCACTCCACCTCAGTTTGTTTCCATTTATCCACTGTCCAGTGGCGCCGCTGTTTACATCACCTCATGCGACGCTTAGCACTGGCAACATAATGTGTGGCTTACGAGGAGCTGCTCGAACTTTGTACCCCATTCTTTTCAACTTCCTAGGCGCAGTCATTGTGCTACCTGGGCTGCTGGTAACCCTCTAGAACTGACTAATGATTCCTCCCACTGATTTCACGCGAGTTTTTACAATAATTCTCCACAAAGCTCGACGGTCCCCGTCCATTAGTAGTCCACATGAGATCCGCCTGGTCTTGGTTCCTTCTCGTTTCCACTTCACTTCACCAGCATTCGACTCGCGCAGCTTTAGAAGGGTCGAAAAGTTCCTGATGGATTTGTTACTTGCGTGATATCCAATGGTTAGTCCCCTTCGAAGTAGCCGAGCTCTCCTTGCCCACCCTTTATGCTGTTTCTGCTTCTTTACTGACAACACGGTGCTCCACGCCTCCTTCTATGTTGGCGGGTCCGGCTCTCGTTATATCTAGTGATCAGTTTTGCATTACATTGGCGTGTGCTGGTTCTTCTGACCAGAGAGTGTATATCTGAATCCGTATTCCTCTATAGTTTTTTTCTCAAGACAGCTCTCTATACTTCACTTACACTGCGCATAACAATATTATCGACTCTTATCATTTGTATTGTTGCAATGAATTTCAGCCGCGCTTATGAATCTTTTCTGTTATTTCCGTCATTGTCTGTTGGATGAACATATAGAGCAAGTAAGGGAACAAGACTGTATTCTTGCCTGGCGCATTTTGTAATCCAAGTCCTTGTCTTTTGCTCTGCGATTATTATTGTTTGTTTTTGACTATTATAACCGTCCTTAGCTATAGCTTACACCTACTTTTCTGAAAATTTCGAACACCTTGCGGTGTTCTAAATCTACGAATTGTCCCGATGTTTCATATGTCTTACTTTAATTATCAAGCACAGTCTCAGAGCTGATTTACCGTGTCTAAAGCCAAATTTGTCATATAATACACCTTCAGAAATGGAGCAGAATTACCATATTACGATAATTCGATTTCAGTTTCATTCAAATATCCGATATTGATATGGTTTGTTGGATGTTGTTCTATGGATGCTGCTCTATTAATAGTCAGTGGCTTTGATGATATCACTCATACTTGTCTTGAAGTTTTTGCCATGCCTTGTTGCTGGGCAAACTGTAGCAGCGGACACCAGTGTGACGATTGAAGTGATAGCTGTAGCTGCGTGTCTGACCAACAAGACTCCTGTAGGGCGAATTACTGCAATCATTTCCAGTGTATCGCCGGTATCTTCTTTGACTTCTGTGAGGCACCTCCAGCCGTAAAATCCCGCAGGCAACAGTCGTGCAAACTGGGGGTTTGTCATTACCATTGCCCTTCATTAGATTTTCAGCTCGAAATGAGTGATCCGCAGGCCGACAGTTGTGGCCGAGGGGTTCTAGGCGCTTCAGTCCGAAAATGCGCTGCTGCTACGGTCGCAGGTTCAAATCCTGCCTCGGGCATGGATGTGTGTGATGTCCTTAGGTTAGTTAGGTTTAAGTAGTTCTAAATCTAGGAGACTGATGACGTCAGATGTTAGCCGGCCAGAGTGGCCGAGCTGTTCTAGGTGCTACAGTCTGGAACCGCGCGACCGCTACGGTCGCAGGTTCGAATCTTGCCTCGGGCATGGATGTGTTTGATGTCCTTAGGTTAGTTAGGTTTAAGTACTTCTAAGTTCTAGGGGACTGATGACCTCAGAAGTTATGTCCCATAGTGCTCAGAGCCATTTTTGAACCTCAAATGTTAAGTCCCATAGTGCTTAGAGCCACTTTTTTGAGTGACCCGCGGTTCATCGAATTATTCGGACAACACTAAAATAGTAGCAATACAGAGGCGTTGTGCGGGTGGAAACTGCGGAATCGCTGAACGTAGCAACAAAGTAGAACACTGTCCATGAAATTCGTCGGTCTGTCGCTTGGAAAAGAATATGATTAGTGTATGTGTTGAAATAATTTTTGTTTGTAGTCACAATTAAGATTCTTAGATTGCCGGTTTGGCTGTCCCAAGTCGCCGTCTTCACGTCAGTGTGCTCTGTAGGACAACGGGTGATCCCCCTTTGCGGCACGTCTATGCAAGGAAGACGTTCTGAGACAATCGAAACAGGTAGTCTAAAAACACGAAAGTGACTGAGTTCGGAAATGAAAATTATTTTGAGAGGCTGCCTGTTCTGATTAGTTATTTCATCTGCCATGGTACCAAGCCAAAGCTAACACAAACTAATCAATGAATTCTCCTTGGATATTTGCAAAGCCACCGATAGCCACTAAGTATGTGCACACTATCCAATCTTTCTGACTTCGAAACAACAAATAAAATGTATTTTCTTCCAAGAAGGTGTAGTGGAGGATATTAAGGCAGCAGGCAGTCAATATTACTATGACTTTTAACTTTCGCATTCATAGAGACGATGTATTCTTCTTTCATTTTCGTTAGCTTTTATCCGGTGTTGTATGGGTCCTCCATACTCACGTTTTGGCAAACTTTTATTTTTATTTAATTTTGCTGCCATATGCCCTTGCTGTTCGCCTCAGTCGCTGGTTAACGGAGGGACGGAAGTCGTGTGCACCACCTCTCTGTGAATCGTGTAAACTTCGTTATGTTATCGTGTTTTAACTGTTCGTGTGTGTTATCGTGTTTTAACTGTATGTGTATGGTATTTTCTGAAGCGTAGTGTGGGGATCAGCCCATCATTTGCTTAAAAGACCCAAGAAAGCGCCTAAAACCCTACTCAAGATGGCCGTTGCACCAACTACGCTCTTTTATTTCCTGCTAGGATTCGGTCCGTATCTGGCTCGCATTTCGTTCTTGCAAGTTAGTGCGCAGCGTCGCACGAGTAGGTAACAGACAGGATGTATTAATGTTCTAAAAACTTGAGTTTGGAGGACAAGAAGTTTTTATTATTCCACCTTGCTTGTGAGGGTCTGTAGGTAGAACTAGCTGTTTTGTTGTAAGGGTAAATATTGGTATTAGATATTACAATGAAAGTTGAAATTTTGAAGTTTCGTCTCCTATTATTTGTTGTTATTGTGGTCTTTAGTCTGAAGACTGATTTGATGCAACTCTCCATGCTGTATCCTCTGCAAGCCTCTTCATCTCCGAGTACCTACTGCAACCTACATCCTTTTGAATCTGCTTATTGTATACATCTCTTAGTCTCCCTCTGCGATTGTTACCCGGAACGCTTTCCTCCAGTACTAAATTGGTGATATCTTGATGTCTCAGAATATGTTCTACCAACCAATCCCTTCTTCTAGTCAGTCTGTCTCACAAATTTCTTTGCTCTCCAATTCTATTCAGTACCCCTCTCATTAGCTAAATGGTCTACCCATCTAATCTTCAGCATTCCTCCGTAGCACTACAATTCAAAAACCTCTATTCTCTTTTTATCCAAACTGTTTATCGTCCATGTTTCACGTCCATGCATGGCTACAATCCTTATAAATACCTTAGCGAACACTTAAATCTGTATTAGATATTAACCGATTTCTTTTATTCAGAAACGCTTGTCTTGCCCTTGCTAGTCTACATTTTACATCCTCTATAAACCAGCCGTTACTTGTTATTTTGCTGCCCAAATAGCAAAATTCATCAACTGCTTTAAGTGTCTCGTTGCCCAAACTGATTCCCTCAGCATCACCTAATTCGACTACATTCCATTACCCTTGTTTTGCTTTTGTTGGCGTTCATCTTATGTCCTCCTTTTTAAGACATTGTCCATTCCGTTCAACTGCTCTCGCAAGTCCTTTGCTCCCTGTGACAGAATTAGGATGTCATTAGCAAACCTCAAAGTTTTTAGTTTTTCTCCCTGAACTTTAATTCCTATTCCAAATTTTCCTTTGGTTTCATTTACTGCATTCTCAATGTACAGATAGAATAACATCGGGAATAGGCTACAACCCTGTCTCACTCCCTTCTCAACCACTGCTTCCTTTTCATGCCCGTCGACTCTTGTAACTACCAGCTGTTTTCTGTACAAGTTACAAATTGCCTTTCGGTCCCTGTATTTTACCCCCGCTACCTTCAGCGTTTCAAAGTGAGTATTCCAGGCAACATTGTCAAAAGCTTTCCCTTATTCTACAAATGCTGTAAACGTTTTGTATTTCCTTAACCTATCCTCTAATAGAAGTCACAGGGACAGTATTACCTTGTGTATTCCTGCAGTTCTCAGGAATCCAAACTGATCTTCCTCGAGGTCTGCTTCTACCATTTTTCCTTTTTCTCTAGAGTACGAGCAAGAATGGTAATGTAAGATCCCCTGCCACTGGTCTTGAGAGGCAAAAACAGGTCCTTGGGAAATAGCTCTCCGATGTTAGATTTTTCAACGATACATTCGTTAAATAGGAATCTAGCATTACTAATTTGCGGTTGAGATATACTAAAGAAAGTGAGTACACAGACAGGGAATCTCCATTGCTGATAAAATGTGAGCAAGTTTTTTCGAAAATAGGTGAACACTGAACGACCCTTCAGAAAACAATACTCTGATATCTTATCAAGCTCATGAAAGTAGGTTAGGAGAAGCGCTGTAGCCTCCATGACACTCATGTACTTAGTGCACTTTAGTTGTTGAACAGACGACTCGGAATATGAGGATGTCGCTTTTCACTAACTGCACTCGAGTCGCACCTTAAGAAAACAGAAAACAAGTCCATCTGCAGAAATTTGGCAACAAACGGTGTCTGTTAAACAGAGCCCATCTGCAAATTGTGCCAAAAAAGGTCATAGAAACATCAAATAATCCAATCCCCCTCTCCGAACTCCGCAATTTGCCCAATAGGTGGAACAGCCAAAGGTTCTTGCGAGATGTAGTGATGAAGGGGCTCGAATGCCAGAACTACAACTGTAAATGCCAAAAATTTAACAGTCGGAAGTGATTCTTAATTTATACACAACTGGCCATTAAACGGGTACTCATTGGACAAATATATTTTACTAGAACTGACATGTGATTACATTTTCACGCAATTTGGGTGCATAGATCCTGAGAAATCAGTACCCAGAACAACGAACGCTGGCCGTAATAACGGCCTTGATACGCCTGGGCATTGAGTCAAACAGGGCTTGGATGGCGTGTACAGGTACAGCTGCCCATGCAGATTCAACACGATTCCACAATTCATCAAGAGAAGTGACTGACGTATTGTGACGAGCCAGTTGCTCGGCCACCATTGAGCAGACGTTTTCAGTTGGTGAGAGATCTGGAGAATGTGCTGGCCAGGGCAGCAGTAGAACATTTTCTGTATCCAGAAGGGCCAGTACAGGACCTGCAACATGCGGTCGTGCATTATCCTGCTGAAATGTAGGGTTTCACAGGGATCCAATGAAGGGTAGAGCCAGGGGTCGAAACACATCTGAAATGTAACGTCCACCGTTCAAAATGCCGTCAAGGCGAACAAGAGGTTACCGAGACTTGTAACAATGGCACCCCATACCACCACGCCGGGTGATACGCCAGTATGGCGATGACGAATACACGATTCCATGTGCGTTCACCGCGATGTCGCCAAACGCGGATGCGACCATCACGATCCTGTAAACAGTATCTGGATTCATCCGAAAAAATGACGTTTTGCCATTCGTGCATCCAGGTTCGTCGTTGAGTACACCATCGCAATCGCTCCTGTCTGTGATGTAGCGTGAAGGGTAACCGCAGCCATGGTCCCCGAGCTGATAGTCCATGCTGCTGCAAACGTCGTCGAATTATTCGTGCAGATGGTTGTTGTCTTGCAAACGTCCCCATCTGTTGACTCAGGGCTCGAGACGTGGCTCCAAGATCCGTTACAGCCATGCGGATAAGATGCCTGTCATCTCGACTGCTAGTGATACGAGGCCGTTGGGATCCAGCACGGCGCTCCGTATTACCCTCCTGAACCCACCGATTCCATATTCTGCTAACAGTCATTGGATCTCGACCAACACGAGCAGCAATGTCGCGATACGATAAACCGCAATCGCGATAGGCTACAATCTGACCTTTATCAAAGTCGGAAACGTGATGGTACGCATTTCTCCTCCTCATACGAGGCGTCACAACAACGTTTCACCAGGCAACGCCGGTCAACTGCTGTTTGTGTATGAGAAATCGGTTGGAAACTTTCCTCATGTCAGCACGTTGTAGGTGTCGCCACCAGCGCCAAACTTGTGCGAATGGTCTGAAAAGCTAATCATTTGCATATCACAGCATCTTCTTCCTGTCGATTAAATTTCGCGTCTGTAGCATGTCATCTTTGCTGTGTAGCAATTTTAATGGCCAGTAGTGTATTATTACTGCCTGACGCAAATACAAAATTTTTACTTTTGACCGAATCAACAAAAACTACAAAGGAACACTTAGAAAACCAAATTTGAAAGAGAAATTCCAAAATCATGGTTCCTGAGAAATCGTACTTTAGAATAGCAAAAAATTGGTCTATGTCCACGAATCATCATAGTGTACATGTTATCTGCGTAACATGCGTTGTCATACCAACTAAATTCTAGGAGTATGCGAGTATATAGGTCCCATGAGCTGCAGACAGCTTCTATTCCCACTCCTAACACCACATGGGAGCAACCTCTGTACGTGGCTGCATCCATGGCAGGCTGACGGCTGCTGCTGCTAGGAGTTAGAATGCATGTGCACATGGCATTCACCAAAAACGACTGCTGCTTCGCGGCAATCGGCGAATAGCTTTAAAAGGACAGAGCATGCATTGTAAAATAACTGATGTACTAACGAACAAAAAGTTAAAGAGTTGATGCAAACATGTTTTTATTTCATGTATACATCTTAAAAGAAGGACAAGCAGGATTTAAACGTTAAAGCGACTACAGCCACCGGAGTATGAGTAGGTAAGAGCGTGTATCGTAGACCAGTCATATTGACCATTCTTCCGGCGGCAGGATGTTCATGTTGCTGGTCTTTTGCATGGCGTCGTCGACTTGTTCCTGACATGATGGAACAGCACCTCGCTGCAGACGCCACCCAACTCCAGCAGACGTAAACCACAGTATCTGTCTCATCCAGGCAGATCATCATGTCCACTGGGGTGGAGGAGCATATTTTGAGTACAGGTAGGCCTTAACTCACAGAGAGCGTTTCCTGTGGACCATGATTTTCGGGTCTCAGGTAGGCTGTGTCTTTGCGAGCTGGTAGCTTCCAGCAATAGTGCGCGCGAACTTCATAGATTATTTTATGGACGAAAATTTCACTGGGAGCAGTTGTCATACATACGCAACAGACACCAGCAAGATGACACGAGATATGTCATTTATCTTTGATGAAGCAGAACACGGAACGTGACAGCGCTTTCAAGGAAACAAGGATAAAAAGAAAACACATTTACGAGACAACTGCCCCAGCAATCGATTCCGCCCGAAAATTTAGGCCATAATTCCAACACCACACTGTTATGATCTTCTGAAATTTCTCTTATAAACTTCCGCGCGCACCTATTGTTTGTCGCTTACACTCCACTGCAACTGCGTAAGCCGGTCGCTGTGGTCGAGCGGCTCTAGTCGCTTCAATACGGTAGCGCACTGCTGCTACGGTCGCAGGTTCGAATCCTGCCTCGGGCGTGGATGTGTGTGATGTCCTTAGGTTGGTTAGTTCTAAGTCTAGGGTACTGATGACCTCAGATGTTAAGTCCCATAGTGCTTAGAGCCATTTGAACCATTTTTGCAGCTGCTGAATCCTCGAGCGCAAAGTACTGTACAGCGGAATGAGTAAAAAGTTTGTGAAATACTCTTTTGATATTGGTAATATGCTTTGTTCATTGTATCAAAGTGCGCGGATTCGAATTGGTAGCTGGTGCCAGAGATCTCGCTGCTTTGAATATTTATATGTTGCGATTCACAAATGCAGTGTAAATGAATTACACGAATGGATGTGTCATCAAACAAGTAGGGTAGCGCTATTTAATTTTTAACATCGGCGTTGTGCGTTAGTATTTTTGGTTTTTAAACCTGGCGCTATTAAACTGAAGCACATTTTTAGCAGTTGCGCTAATGTCAGAGCAAATGACATGATTAAATTGCAAATAGGAAGTCATCAACATGATTTCATAATAATGTTTCAGGTGATTAGGTTTATTGCGAAATTCGGGCACTCGGGTTTCGCAGCGCGACTCCTCACATGGCAGCCTTTAAAAAAAATGCATGTCACAAAATTTTGTCCCGCGAGTACATCCGGCAGAAAAAAGACGTTAAAGACTGTCAATCTGGCAACACTGTAACCACATACACAGTAACTAGCTCATGCCGACACATAGTACTCGTGTTGTTCAGTTGGTGCAGCGGATAGAGCTTTGGGTAAGCATGCAGGAGGTCGAGAGTTCCATGCTGGGTTCAAGCATATGTTTTTTTATTTGGTAAATGTCGTCGAAGTGGTACAGTATCTGGCATCTTAGTCGTCAACAGCGATTGCAGCGAGTCCTCTGGAAAACATTTTCACTTACATACGACAATCGTAGAAATGGAACATTGGTCAGCTTTGAAAAATGCCCTTTCCACGTCTTGGGCTCGAATTTATTCACACCTCTTCCTCTACTAGAAGCGAAACCTGTTTTCTTTGTACCCTCCTCTAATGGTCACTATTATTCTTGCCTCATTCAGGTCCATTACATTTCGTTAGGGCATTACGTTACCAGTAGGACTAGCAACGTACTTTGCGAACGGTGTCCAAACTCGGTTACTATTTGTATGTGTTATCACCATGGTCACATTAATTGTTTCAACTGTCTATTTCTTATTTGTCTAACCACGTATTTGTTGTGTTCAGCGTTACAAAATTTAGAGTACATGTGACATAAGAAACGGTGTATATTACAGTATGAAATGACAGAAATTAGAAAATAAAAAAATGCAACCCCAGTTCGGCGCTAGCGGCCGTGCGAAGCGGAGGTCCGATACTTCCGCCTGTGCGGCGTGTGCGAGTGTTTGTTTACTTGTGGACTCAGTCTGCACGCGGGCTAGTAACACCGATCATGGCGAACAAGTACAGGAAAACTACATTACGATTCAATTTCTGCAAAGACTACGAACGATCAATGGCTTTAGCAGTGGAACGATTCATTCGAGAGGACGTCAAGATACCGCCAAACGATATTATCGGAATTCACCTATCCATCGTTAGTCCCACGGTGTATGTTAAGATGGTAAATGACGCGGCGTGTGAGAGAATTCTGCAGGCGACAAAAGCAGGTCTCCGATTTTGCCATAGTGACGGGAATGTCGGCACGGTAACTGTAGAACATGCTGGTCTGGGTATACGGACAATACGTGTTTTTGAGCTGCCATTTGAGCTCCCGGCTGACGAAGTTATCGAGGCTTTTAAGCCATACGGCACAGTACATGGTCACACAGCAGAACGCTGGACACAATTCGCCACATACCCCGTTCTTAACGGAGTGCGGCAGATCACTATTGATCTTCAGAAGCATGTACCGTCCTATCTGACAATTGGTGGTTGTCGGGCGGTGGTGATTTACGATGGTCAACCACGTACATGTTCTGGATGTGGCCAGGAGGGACACCTCAGGTCGAACTGTATGCAACGGCGGATTACGCAACTGCCTTCAGATGTGCGGGAGCCGTCGCCGGCGATGACAGTACTACAGATCACCTATGCCAAAGCCCTCACTGCGTCCGCTGATGACCGAAAGGACACAGCCTCGGTGGAAGATCAAGATGGCACTCTCCGAAACCTTGTCGCAGACGTCGGGATGACAGAGCATGCTGCTCCGTCGAGCATACAATCTACGGCGACAACATCAGATGAGACCGAACTCCCACCCAGCACACCGATAGTACAAGAAGCAGTTCCAGCCACTACGGATGCTGTTCCGTCTGAAACGCACTCTGAGACGACATCATTAGTTTCGACCGAACTCCCGCCAAGTTCAACGATGGGACTCGAAACACTTCCAGTTCCTACGGATGCTTTTCTGTCGGGCAGCCGTGATTCCCTGCAATCTGAGGACACGGACGGAAGATCACGCAAACAGCGTTCCCCGAAAAGGAGGAAACGTAGGCGTCGCACGACATCTCCTCGGGATGACTCCCCTTGCCCCGACGACGATGTGCCTGTAGACCAAGACGACACAACAGCCTCTACGAAACAGGATGAGGCACTGGGAACTGTTCGATCCGACTCACAGCGGTCTGTCACATCGACGGTACCGGGACGTGGTGATGCTGAAGAGAAATCACAGCCAGTTGGCTCTCCAGACGCAGATGCTGTGGCTATGGACACGAATATATCACAGCCTGAAAAGATGTGGTATGAGGATATTGAGGAAGCGCCGGACGTCATACAGAGGCAGCCGGCACTCACGAAGACGGAGTAATAATTGCTGAAGGTGAAGGGAGAGGGGCGAGAGAACGTCTTCTAACTCAGCCCCCGGCGCCGGTGCAGGGAAATGTTGTTGCGCCTCGACAGAGTGGGATTCAACGCCATGCGAACCGTATTGCGACTGCGACATTAAATATCAATGACGTGCGTTCACCGGCCAAAATACGCCTATTGAAGGAAACGGTTTGGGCATCTGATGTGGATATTGCTTTGCTGCAGGAAATCCACATAGCTGCACTCCCATACATCGGAGGCTACCAATCCTATTCGTCACATGGAGATCACAATGGGAGTGGGGTGGCAGTTTACGTGCGAGATGGCTTCCCAGTGGAAAACGTGTGTTATCTTCCGTCGGCCAGGGGAATGTCTTTCACGACGTTTGGGACACGCATCATCAATCTTTATGCACTGTCGGGAAACAATCGGCGGCGGGAAAGGGCGCGATTTTATGCAGAAGACATTGCTCCACTATTCCATGGACGTTCTGAATGTGTAGTAATTGGTGGAGATTTCAACTGTGTTCTCAGCCAGAAAGACCAATGGCCGCAAGCAAACATCAGCCAGGAGTTGCGAATCGTTGTCAACGACCTTGTACTTAGTGACACGTGGGAATTACGACATGGAGATGCACCGGGATACACCTATGTGACAAGTCATTCGGCGAGCAGATTAGATCGCATTTATATCTCACGGGCTCATGCAAATGATGTCCAGGACGCGGAACGCTGGCCATTGGCATTTTCCGATCACAGCGCTTACATCTGTACGGTGCTTCTTCCCCGTAGGGAGGTGTTGAACAGTAAGGCCCCGCTGAAACTAAACATTCAACATCTACATGATCCTGAATGCCGTCAACGGATCCTTGAGACATGGACGATGTGCGAGCGAAGGGTTGGAAGGTATGCGACCGAGCTTGATTGGTGGCTGACTTGTGCTAAACCGGCGCTTCGCCGTACGTTCATCTCATATAGCAGGGAAATGGCAGAATGGCGCCGCCGTACCACCGACTTTTATTTTGCAGCACTGTGCGACCTGGATGATGGCCCGCCGGGACAGGACATCTGGATCGAACGCAAAAGGATAAAAGCTAAACTAGTGGCTTTAGCTCGGAACCATCTTCAGGGAACCATGGTGCGCGCCAGATGTTACGATACGATAAGGCACGAGATTCCTTCCATGCACCACGTCGTGAATGAACGAAAGCACCGACGACGCGTTTTGGTACGGGAGTTAATCACCCGCGAAGACCGAAGAGTGACGCGTCAAGCGGACATGGTCTCTGCATTCGTCGACCATTACCAACACATCTATCGGGAAGAAGCAGCCTCTTTCGATGACCTCGACCCTATAGCCACGTCCGTCTCCCGTACACTGACGGTGGAAGCCGCGGGAACCTTACTGGAAGCCATTAGCTGTGAGGAAGTACATGATGCGATCGCACAAGGTGCGTTGAATCGGTCCCCAGGCATTGATGGGCTTCCTGCTGAATTCTATCGCGAATTTCGCAACGAAATGGCACCGCGATGGACGGAAATGTACAACGCGATGTTAAATTCCGATGCGCCTATTCCACCGGCTTTTATGGAAGGCCTCCTGGTGCCAGTACATAAACCGAAGCCAGGAATTACGGTCACACATTATCGCCCCATCACCCTGCTTAATGCCGACTATAAGATCTTTGCACGGTTGCTAGCGTCCCGATGTCGTATGTTAATTCGTAGCGTTCTCTCTCCGGAACAGACGACACCGGGTGAATCGGTTAATGTGCTAACAGCTACTGGCGAATGCCGTGATGTGATAGCGCTGGCGGAGGAGTGCCGGCTTAAAGCGGCGATGGTGGCGGTTAATTTTGACAGTGCTTTTGATAAGGTGCGCCACAACTATCTGTATGCTGTACTGGAACAAATGGGTTTTCCAGACCGTTTTACTGGTCTCATTAGAAGGATTTACGGGGGCGCACAATCCTTGGTACAGGTTAATGGGCGTATAGCAGGGCCCATTCAAATTCGACGATCCATTCGCCAGGGCTGCCCTCTTTCGATGCTGCTGTTTGCGATAGCGTTGGAACCATTAATTGGGAGGCTCACCAATTCTCTTTCTGGGATGGAACTACGGGGCTACACCTTCAAATGTCGTGCCTATGCGGACGACCTCCTGCTGCTCGTTCGTTCTGAGGAAGAGGTGAAGACGGTCCTTGAACTGTTGTTGGACCACAGTGTGATCGCGGGTAGTGCAGTGAACATGAAGAAATCGGCGGTAATGCCGGTGGGAAGGGGCCTTACGCCGGAAGAAATCAGTCCGTTTCCTTATGTGCAACGATTCCGCTATCTCGGCATAGACTTTACCTCATCTGCAAAACATACTGCAGCAGTTAACTACCGACGTATTTTACAGACAACACGTACCATGGTCCGACAACATCTCCTACGGCGCCTTGATCCTTTGCAGCGAGTCGAGTACCTGAACACTTATGTGGTTTCTCGAATGGTGCATATTTCGCAGATCCTGCCCCTACCACTCACGCTCGGACGTCGACTTCAATCAGCACTAGGCTATTTCGTGATGATTGGATCGCCCCTCAAGGTGCGATACGAAACGCTCACTCTCCCTACGGACAAGGGGGGACTCGGACTTACGAATGTTCACTGCCGTGCGACGGCGCTCCTTCTAGCCACAATGTATAAGCAATGGCGTAGCGGGCGTGATTCCCTTACATCCCGCCTACTGGATCTCCTGGTTCCAGCGTCCCTCACACCTCCGGTGGCGGTGGGCAACATTACGCCACATTTTGCGCATGTCTCAACATTTATCGTGGAACTTAGTTACATCAGAGACGAGCTTCCGCGCACGAGACCGCCATGCGCGAAGGATTTTTATGTTTGGCTGCTACGACGGATAAGTTGTAATGTAATTGAACTGAAACACCCCAGGTTGCATTGGCCGAAGATTTGGAGACATGTGCACCAAAAATTCTTTCCTACCTTCGTTCGGGCACTGTGGTTCTCTGTCGCCTGTGGCAAGTTCAACACCCACCAACGGCTCCATGCAATTGGACTAGTGGACACTCCACTATGACCGAAATGTCACCAAGTGGATGACGACCATCACCGCTTAACTTGTATCGCGGTGGAGGACGTATGGCTCCTAGGAAGACAGATGGTGGCTTGCTACCTCCGTGTGACCCCGCAACATGTTACACCTGCTTCCTTCTTACATCCAGAGAGTGACTACTTTCCGGCGACTAAATCACAGTCGATCATCTGGATCAAAGGTTGGACGATCGCGTACCTCTATGGGGATACTGCCACGTCGCGACTTGACTTTTGGTATTTCTTGCAGCAAGCCCACAGTCAGGTTCATAGATGGTCACACTATCGGAAAACCTTTGCCAATTAGCTTCAGGCAGTCTTCCTTGACCCCCCACGCAGTTGGAATGTGCCGGGTGCAGTCGGTGTGCACATTTGACAGCTGATGATGAACCTCACGCTTCTCTCACCACTCACTATGTAATGCACATACTATACGATGAAATGGTCTATATGTTCCTTTTAACAGAGTGATCCTTATTGAAAATAAATAAATAAATAAATAAAAACAAAAAAAAAGTTGGTGCAGTGGATAGAGCTTTGGGTAAGCATGCAGGAGGTCGAGAGTTCCATGCTGGGTTCAAGCATATGTTTTTTTATTTGGTAAATGTCGTCGAAGTGGTACAGTATCTGGCATCTTAGTCGTCAACAGCGATTGCAGCGAGTCCTCTGGAAAACATTTTCACTTACATACGACAATCGTAGAAATGGAACATTGGTCAGCTTTGAAAAATGCCCTTTCCACGTCTTGGGCTCGAATTTATTCACACCTCTTCCTCTACTAGAAGCGAAACCTGTTTTCTTTGTACCCTCCTCTGATGGTCACTATTATTCTTGCCTCATTCAGGTCCATTACATTTCGTTAGGGCATTACGTTACCAGTAGGACTAGCAACGTACTTTGCGAACGGTGTCCAAACTCGGTTACTATTTGTATGTGTTATCACCATGGTCACATTAATTGTTTCAACTGTCTATTTCTTATTTGTCTAACCACGTATTTGTTGTGTTCAGCGTTACAAAATTTTGTAAATTTAGGGTACATGTGACATAAGAAACGGTGTATATTACAGTATGAAATGACAGAAATTAGAAAATAAAAAAATGCAACCCAACCCAGGATTGAACCCTCGACCTCCTGCATGCCAACCCAAAACTCTATCCAATGTGCCAACTGCACAGCCCAATGAATACATATTGTAGTGATACCTAGCACAGGTGTTGATACAGTGTTGCAATATTGCCACTCTTTAACGTCCTTTTTCTGCCGGATAAACTCGCCAGACGCAATTTTGTGAGAGACTTTTTTTTTATCGCTGGCATGTGAGGAGACACGCTACGAAGCCCGAGTGCGCGAATTTCGCTTCACCCAGTATACTGAATTTTGTCATTTTGAGAAGACAGAAGGAGCGATCTGTTTTACTTGCTAAAAACATTCAAAGCCAAGATCGCGTAAATACTTCTTTAATTAAAACAACCAGTTTGAACAGATCTTACAAAATCTATTTATTATGAGACGTGTTCATCTTTCGTCGGACCTCACAGCAAGTTGTCATGTGGATTTATTAAGACCTGAAGACCATATCAAAGTCTGTCGAATCCTGTTGTTTTAAATAAAGAAATACTTACGTGATCTTGTCTTCGACTGGTTTGACTTCAATATATGTACAGAATAACATTACGAGAATATTGTTTAGATAACATTGAGCGTATATGTGCGTGAGGTTAACATATCATGCACTAATATTATCATTTTTCGTATAGGATAACATGTGTTTTCGAACAGGATTTCAAAATACGTTGGACAGATGTGTCCATATACCCCCCTGCCCCCTCCTCTTCTCGCTTCTTCAACAGCCCACAAATAGGAGGGCCCTGGTTGTCACTCCACTGCACAGTACTTCGTGTTTGGGCATTAGGCGGATATAGGGTGGGACAGGGTGGGAGGGGGGGGGGGGGTACGGAAGTTTAAAAGCTGTACTTTCAGATGATCATAACGGCATAGTATCAAATTTTCGTGCAGATTCAAAATGTTCAAATGCCTAGAAGCACTATGGGACTTAACATCTGAGGTCATCAGTCCCCTAGACTTAGAACTTGAGAGGTAGCATGAGCCCCCTCTCATATTTCTATCTTACGATTTTCCTCTCTAATTGCATGCAGTGAAAAGTTGCTATTCCTTCACACGCGGACTTCCGACGCAGCGTCTCTCGTCACCCGGGTGGTCCGGTGACAGGCGGGCTCTGCTGATCTGGAAAGGGTTAAGTCGACGGGTGTGAGGAAGTCGAGTGAATGCTTTGCAGACGCCGACATTGTCAAAAGACACGCCCGGAGGGCTCTGAAGTAGCGGCTGGGCTAGAGGTTCCGTTACTTCGCAGAAACGTAGCGAAAACACTTTCTGGCGGCTACCAGCGAGGCGTGGGAATGACTTGTGTACCCAGGCAATTGTGGCGGGAAAATTCCCGCGCTTTCTGCAAAATAGTAACTGTGATTGGCTTGCTCAGGGCATAGCTCCGTGACGTAGCAAAATCAGCGCAGAAACTGGCGCCAAGAATCCCCATTTTGGTGGAACGGTAGTGCTCCGGCAATAGAGTGGAATTTTCCGCCGGTTTTTGAGTTGCTGATTGGAACGTTTAACCACAGCCACTGTCGTGGGGGCTGGAATGTTGTGTGTTCGGCAGTCGGCTCTCGCCTTTCGGTCGAGGACGTCGAAGCAACCAGCCGTCGCCTCCGGAACGCCAAATCGTGTTCTTGCAGTTAAGAAGACAGATTGGTAAGGTATGTCCGCAGCACCGGCAGATAGGGATTTTCCTAGGTGATAATCAGAGCTCAGCAGAGCGCGCCTGTTCGTCTTTTTCTAACTTTGTTCTGTCTTGAGTAGCAGCAATTAATGTTGGGTTGGCTATGTGTTTTCTCTTAAGATTTGAGTTGCAAGGAATTGGCTCCACATACCACTACGTCATAATCCTCACAATCTAGTTTAGGGACAACTTCACATTCACAGAGTTTGTTTGAGTATCCAATTTGAGCCAATTTGATGTATTGTAAATGTTTCATGTGTTTTTGTTTATTATTTTGTGTTTAGTCTTAATAAATCATATTGTTATTTTGGACAGAACTTTCATTCTGTTAATCGGTAGAGCAACCCTATCATTCCTCACTATGTTAATGAAACCTTCGTTTATTTAACTTATTTATCAAATTAAATTATTGAATGTGCCAAACTCTCTTCTACTCCACTGGCAGGGTTGATTAGAGTCAGTTCGCGTATTTTTTTTAATCCTTGTGCAACAGCAAAAGTCGGAGTTAGAATAGGGGGGCCTTAGAGCATCATTTACATATGTAGATTCTATAATAATTTAGTGTTAAATACACTGCTAGCCCCAGCACCTCGCAAACTACGTAAACCTTCTAACATTCTGCGTGGTTTCTGTTTGTTCTGAGTCGTGTCTCCCTCTCGCGCAACGATGCTCTGAGCGTGTTTTTTAGGGAATTGACTAATTGAACCTGGGACCTGTTGCTGGTAAGGAGACGCCAGACCACACATGACATGTAGAGTTCAGAAGAGTTCAGTGAGACTAGCTATGATATAATTAAATACTTAATGATTTCATCGTCAGATCCACTGCAGGCTTCCCTATTTTTAGTTTGCTGGTAAAATAACGTCGATAAAGCAGTTAAGTTTACCATTGTAATTTTTATTCTACTCACAAAACGTTGTTTATAAAAATGGTTGGCTCTGAGCACTATGGGACTTAACTGTTGTGGTCATCAGTCCCCTAGAACTTAGATCTACGTAAACCTAACTAACCGAAGGACATCACACACATCCATGCCCGAGGCAGGATTCGAACTTGCGACCGTAGCGGTCGCGCGGTTCCAGACTGTAGAGCCTAGAACCGCTCATCCACTGAAGCCGGCCATTGTTTATAAATTGCGCTGTTGATGAAAGGAAATATTTTAATACAGCTCTACAATGGGTCGAAGGCTGACGTATGCCATATCATATCTAGGTTTAAATTGAGTTTCACAAAAGAGAAAACTATCAAGATGGTCTACAGTGACCCTCAATTATCTGTAATTACTCATCTAACTTGACGTAAATTACAGTGGCTGATGTGGCTTCTCAATAATTATATGACAGAAAAATCGTCGCATGTCAGATTTTAACTTCAAGTAGCAAATGTGAATACCATGAGCTTTAATTGCCGATCGATGTAGCAGATGAGACTTCTGCAGTTCTGAGTGAAGCCTTATGCGCTCTTATGCGGCATCGCGTGCGTTCATTACCTTGTCAGTGGTTAGGCAGAGTCAGCGGCGGCGGGCGGCGCAGCTCCACACACCTTGCCGTCTTGGCAGCAACTCACTCTAACTTCTCTTTACTGCAATTTACCGAAGTTGGTTTAAGAAAAGCTATCTGGCTGTGTTTTCAGCTGACCAGTCAGGGTCTCAATGTTAACCTTAAGCTCTGCCTACAAAAATCCTGTCTATCCAATGAGAAACGGTATACTTTTCGTGGTGGGGCAATGTTTTTAATGTTTGCTACGTAACAGAGACGCGTGTGGCCGTTTTAGTGTTATCGTAAGATCTATACTATCCTGGTGGGCTTAATCTTTTGACATGGGCTGAGGGTGGTCTTGGCGGTCGGCGGGCGGTGTGGGTGCCCCTTATCGTAGGGCCTTCTAGCTTACATGACTCAGCTCTCGGCTTCTGTTCTCGTTTCTCCCCTCGGAACTGCGTCTGTTTCACGGTGGGAAGGTATGACATGCATTTAGGCGTTCTTGTCTTAGTCTGTGGTATTCCATTTGCTCACTCGTGATCGTATTGCTTTGGTTAATTTAATGTCAGGACTCATTCGGAGCTATGTGACATACTGCCGGATTTGCTATCATGTCAGGGTTTTCATGGAAGGTGTTGGATTTGCCTGACACCTTACAACCTAACTAACCTCAGAACATCGCAGACATCCATGCCCGAGGTAGGATTCGAACTGCGACCGTAGCAGCCGCGTAGTTCCGGACTGGAGCGCCTAGAATCACTCGGCCACATCGGCCGGCCGTGCGGAATCGACTGCAGGCGTTGATGTCTTGCAGTTGTGCATTTTTGTCCGTAAAATATAACGTTAACGACGTTTCCAAGTACGTATAAACCGGCTGCAGCCCAGCACGCTCTGCACGGGAACTAACTACGACGGCGGACGAGTGTGCGTCAGTGGTAGAAGTCGCTGATAAGCGATCAAACATTTGTGCACCGGAGCGCGGTGGGAACGTTTCGGTTAGCGCTCGCAAGTCGAAACTGATGATTATCGCTGTAACGAAGCAGAGACACCCCGCTGGGCGGCCCTTTATCGAGTGATGCGGGAACGGGAAGCCCGCTGCGAGCCGTGGGCGTGGCCCGGACACGCGACAGCCGCCCGCAAACAAACAAACAGGCGCCACGTGGCCACAAAGGCGGCCGGCCGGCGAGCGGCGGCGCCCCGCCGCGCTAATGACGCGCGCGTCCAGTTTCTTCGCGGCGCCCTCCCTGTCCCCTGTCCCCTGTCCCTGTCCTGTCTCTGTCTGCGTCCTCCTGCCGTGGCGGGAAAAAATACGAGTAACGGCAGGAGGACGGCCGGCCGCAAGACACGCGACGAAGCGGCGCGGCGACACGCGCCCGCACGGCACAATGGCCGCACCCGCGTATCGCGGCGCTAGCCCTGACCGCTCCTCTGTCGGCGAGCACAGCGGGTTGCATAACGGCCTCGCCGCAAGGACTTCGGTCTACTACACCGGTCAGCCAGAACATTGCCACCATCTGCACTACTGGCCATTAAAATTGCTACACCATGAAGATGACGTGCTACAGACGCGAAATTTAACCGACAGAAAGAAGATGCTGCGACACACAAATCATTCGCAAGGTTGGCGCCGGTGGCGACACCTACAACGTGCTGACATGAGGGAAGTTTCCAACCGATTTCTCATACACAAACAGCAGTTGACCGGCGTTGCCTGGTGAAACGTTGCTGTGATGCCTCGTCTAAGGAGAAGAAATGCGTACCATCACGTTTCCGACTTTGATAAAGGTCGGATTGTAGCCTATCGCGATTGCGGTTTATCGCATCGCGACATTGCTGCTCGCGTTGGTCGAGATCCAATGACTGTTAGCGGAATATGGAATCGTTGGGTTCAGGAGGGTAATACGGAACGCCGTGCTGGATCCCAATGGCCTCGTATGACTAGCAGTCGAGATGAAAGGTATCTTATCCGCATGGCTGTAACGGATCGTGCTGCCACGTCCCCATCCCTGAGTCAACATATGGGGACGTTTGCAAGACAACAACCATCTGCACGAACAGTTCGACGACGTTTGCAGCAGCATGGACTATCAGCGTGGACACCGTGGCTGCGGTTACCCTTGACGATCCATCACAGATAGGAGCGCCTGCGATGGTGTACTCAACGACGAACCAGGGTGCACGAATGGCAAAACTTCATTTTTTCGGATGAATCCAGGTTCTGTTTACAGCATCGTGATGGTCGCATCCGTGTTTGGCGACACCGCGGTGAACGCACATTGGAAGCGTGTATTCGCCATCGCCATACTGGCGTATCACCTGGCGTGATGGTATTGTGTGCCATTGGTTACAAGTCTCGGTAAGCCCTTGTTCGCCTTGACGGCATTTTGAACGGTGGACGTTACATTTCAGATGTGTTTCGACCCGTGGCTCTACCCTTAATTCGATCCCTGCGAAAACCTACATTTCAGCAGGATAATGTACGACCGCATGTTGCAGGTCCTGTACGAGCCTTTCTGGACACAGAAAATGTTCGACTGCTACCCTGGCCAGCACATTCTCCAGATCTGTCACCAACTAAAAACGTCTGGTCAATGGTGGCCGAGCAATTGGCTCGGCACAATACGCCACTCACTACTCTTAATGAACTGTGGTATCGTGTTGAAGCTGCATGGGCAGCTGTACCTGTAAACACCATCCAAGCTCTGTTTGACTCAATGCCCAAGCGTATCAAGGCCGTTATTACGCCCAGAGTTGGTTGTTCTGGGAATTGATTTTTCAGGATCTATGCACCCAAATTGCGTGAAAATTTAATCACATGTCAGTTCTAGTATAATATATTTGTTTAATGAATACCCGTTTATCATCTGCACACAAGTCGCCTAATTCCCGTAAATTCCATGGAGAGGTGAGCTCTAACCCCACGTTCGATCACATCACAGATGTGTTAGACCGGATTCAGATTTGTCCAATTTTTTTTTTTTTTTTTTTTTTTTTTTTTTTTTTTTTTTTTTGGTGGAGTGGGGCGTGGGTGTGCCAGCACATCAATTGGAATTCACCACTGTGTTCCTCGAACCGCTCCATCACAATCCTGGCCTCGTGACATGGCGCATTATTTTGTTGAAAAAATGCGATTGCCAGCGGGAAACTTGATCGTCATGAAGGGATGTACGTGGTCTGCAATACGTCTACGATACTCCTTGGCAGTTATGGTGCCGTGCACGAGTTCCTCTGGCCCAATGGATGCTTAGTGGAGCCACAGCAGGCTCGTCTCCGGCCCCAAGTACAGGCGTCACGGAGCTGTTCCCCTGGAAAACGACGGATCCACATCCCCCATCGGCATCTACATCTAAATCTACATCCATACTCGGCAAGCCACCTGACGGCGTGTGGCGGAGGGTACCTTGAGTACCACTATGAGTTCTCCCTTCTATTCCAGTCTCGTATTGTTCGTGGAAAGAAAGATTGTCGGTATGCCTCTGTGTGAGCTCTAATCTCTCTGATTTTATCATCGTGGTCTCTTCGCGAGATATACGTAGGAGGGAGCAATATACTGCTTGACTCCTCGGTGAAGGTATGTTCTCGAAACTTCAACAAAAGCCCGTACCGAGCTACTTAGCGTCTCTCCTGCAGAGTCTTCCACTGGTGTTTATCTATCATCTCCGTAACGCTTTCGCGATTACTAAATGGTCCTGTAACGAATCGCGCTGCGCTCCGTTGGATCTTCTCTATCTCTTGTATCAACCCTATCTGGTACAAATAACACACGGGTGAGCAGTATTCAAGCAGTGGGCGAACAAGTGTACTGTAACCTACTTCCTTTGTTTTCGGATTGCATTTCCTTAGGATTCTTCCAATGAATCTCAGTCTGGCATCTGCTTTACCGACGATCAACTTTATATGGTCATTCCGTCACTCCTGATGCCTACTCCCAGATGCTGACCTGCTATATTGTAGCTAAATGGTAAACGATCTTTCTTTCTATGTATTCGCAGCACATTAGACTTGTGTACATTGAGATACAATTTCCATTCCCTGCACCATACGTCAATTCGTGGCAGATCCTCTTCAATTTCAGTACAATTTTCCATTATTACAACGTCTCGATATACTACAGCATCATCTGCAAAAAGCCTCAGTGAACTTCCGATGTTATCCACAAAGTCATCTATGTATATTGTGAATAGCAACGGTCCTACGACACTCCCCCGCGTCACACCTGAAATCACTCTTACTTCGGAAGACTTCTCTCCATTGAGAATGACATGCTGCCATCCTGTTATCTAGGAAATCTTCAATCCAATCACACAATCGGTCTGATAGTCCATATGCTCTTACTTTGTTCATTAAATTACTGTGGGGAACTGTATCACACGCCTTGCGGAAGTCAAGAAACACGGCATCTACCTGGGAACCCGTGTCTGTGGCCCTCTTGCGTCTCGTGGACGAATAGCGCGAGCTGGGTTTCACACGATCGTCTTTTTCGAAACCCATGATGATTCCTGCAGAGTAGATTTCTAGTCTCCAGAAAAGTCATTATACTCGAACAAAATACGTGTTCCAAAATTCTACAACCTGATCGACGTTAGAAATATAGGTCTATAGTTCTGCACATCGGTTCGACGTCCCCTCTTGAAAACGGGGTTGATCTGTGCCCTTTTCCAACCTTTTGGAACGCTACGCTCTTTCAGAGACCTACGGTACACCGCTGTAAGAAGGGGGGCAAGTTCTTTTCGCGTACTCTATGTAAAATCGTACTCGCATGATGAAGAATGTATCGGGATTCATCAGACCATGCAACGCTCTGCCACTGCATCTATGTCTAGTGCCAATGGTCACGTGCCCATTTCAGTCGTAGTTGCCGATGTCGTGGTGTCAACAATGGCACATGCGTGGGTCGTTGGCTGCGGAGTTCCCTCGTTACTAGTGTTCGGTGCCCTGTGTGTTCAGACACACTCGTATTCAGCCCAGCATTAAAGTCTGATGTTAGTTGCGCTACAGTTCGCCGCCTGTCGTGTTTTAGCTCTCTGCCCAGCCTAGGACGTTCGACATCGGTAATAAGGGGTGACCGCCCAACACCACGACGTCTGGATATGGTTTCTGTGGTGTCACTGCCAGACAGCACACTTGCTAGGTGGTAGCCTTCAAATCAGCCGCGGTCCGTTAGTATACGTCGGACCCGCGTGTCGTCACTATCAGTGATTGCAGACCGAGCGCCGCCACACGGCAGGTCTAGAGAGACTTCCTAGCACTCGCCCCAGTTGTACAGCCGACTTTGCTAGCGATGGTTCACTGCCTACATACGCTCTCATTTGCCGAGACGACAGTTTAGCATAGCCTTCAGCTATGTCATTTGCTACGACCTAGCAAGGCGCCATATTCAGTCACTATTGATATTGATATTGTGAATCATGTACCGTCAAGAGCGACGTTCATCATTAATGGATTGAAGTTAAGTATCAAACTACTTACGTCCGCTTTCTGAATTCTAATTCCTTGTCATGTTCCAGACCTCACGTCAGTATAGTTCTTCCCTCCTCACGCCAGCCTGCGTGAGCTGTAGCGCGTGCATTTGGCCTCCTCTAGTAACACGGTGTTGGTTCTTCTGCCAACTACAACAGTTTCACCTTGGGTTCGCCACGTGTTGAAGACACGCGCCACAGCAGTCCTCGAGCACCTAATATGTCGTGCCGTTTCCGAAATACTCGCGCAGAGCCCCCAGGTTATCACAATCTACCCTCGGTCAAACTCAGATCACACGCCTTCCCCATTCTACATACGGACGCTCAATGATACTACACGTAGTGTGCCTTGTCTGACTGGCAGTCATTCATCGCGAAGTTATGCTAGTATCACCTGGACGGGTTTATACCGATAGTAGGCTGCTCCGGCTAGTCAGTGTGCATGGCTGATGCGAGATCAGCCCCTGCTAGAGCTGTCAAACTACCGTTGACTGTCATAAGTAAGTGTAGACTACGGCAGTTTCCGTAGTAGTCGTGGTTAGTTTAGGGTGTCTCTGTATAACCTGTACGTTAGGTATGTTGCACACCTATCGTACCTTACGTAATTTCTATCGCTTTGTTTGAGAATGTGATCAATGTGTTACTAGATTCCACTAGAAAGTGGGAGCGTTGCACCGTCTAGAAACTGAACGAGGGTTTATTAAGGGCTGTGCAACTCACAGAACATTCGTGCTCTACGTAGTTATCCACCTATATGTTACTCAAAAAAAACAGCGTTTTTAGTAAAACTGCAACTTTCAATGTTTCACCAAATTTTATCCAAAAATTGTTTATTTGTAACGTGAAACAGAGCGATGCTGTAGTAAAATTTTTTAAAAATACACATTTATCATATATCTCTAGAAAAGGCAATTTACTCCAAAAAAGGTAAAATTTAAAAAACTGCAGAACAAAAAGAATCAAACATCGCTTCAATATTTCGTCGAGCTTAAACGAAGCAAGTTCATAAACAACTTTCGCACTTATCAGTAATAACAGGAAACACTTACCTTTCATCATGATGAAGGACGTTCTATTGAGTACAAAAGAACAACAATTATTAAATACACTTCTTTATGTTTGTGTATGTAAACTGAACTGGTATCAAAAGAAATTACTTTGATAATATAAATGTGCAGAATTAACGCGGTCAAAAACTTTTCTTGCTTATAAAATGCAATTTATAATTTCTAAGGATATCGAATTCACAATGATCTAACATTGAACAATGTGCAGATCTAATTATGTGCAAAACAAACAAACAAAAAACAAAGAGAAGTCGCCTGTTCGCAGTTCTTTCACACGTTCATTTACGTTTCTTTTCCTACCAATGCTGCCAATACTACCGGTAGTCCTACTATTTACTATGTCATTTATGTAATGTACTAAAACTACCAAACCTTGGTTTTGCTAGAGCTCGACTCTAGCCTCTGTAGTCGAGCTCTTTAACGCACGCCCGAGCGGTGGCGTTCGACTCGAAGGAACGTCGACACCAATCCTGGTGGTAAATGAAAAGACCTTAAATTTACGACGATAAACTCGACAAACTGTGTCACGGAGACAGATCTAATGCTCTACAGTCTGGAAGGCCACTTAACGAAAAATCTCGTAATTGCAGCGCAAGTGTCGAGCCAACAACAATCTCACCATGATCCAGAATAAAGTCTACTGAGCATGCTCAGTTTAGTTGAACAAGATAAAGCTGCTATACAACGTGGTATATTCGGCGCATATCCATCTACAGAAAAAAATTGGCTTAACACTTTCCTGAGAGACTGTCTTCATTCCTTCCAATCTATGTTAGCGTAGAGCAGATATAGTTTAAATTCAAAGAAATAGTTTCGACGGCAGTTGACAGATATATATAGCAAATAAATTAATAAGAGATGGTACTGAACCTTAACGGTACACAAAACAGGTCAGAACACTTTTGCTGAAGCAACGAAAAAAGAATGCCAAATTTAAGAGAACGCAAAATCCCCAGCTCGAAATTTAGAACGAACTTCAGTGCGAGATACTTTTGACATTTTACGCAACGAAACTCTATGTCTCGAAATCTAGCAGAAAACCCAAAGAGATTCTGGTCGCATGTAAAGTACACCAGTGGCAAGACTCAATCAATACGTTCACTGCCCGATAACAATGGTGATATTGTTGATGATAGTGCTACAAAAGCAGAGTTGCTAAACACGGTTCCCAGAAGTTGCTTCACAAAAGAAGACGAAGTAAATAATCCAAAATTCGAATCTAGAACAACTGCCAACGTGAGTAACGTAGAAGTGCGGCGAAGCAGCTTAAAACACTTAAGAATATCAAGGCTTATCATCCAATCAGGTTCCTTTCAGAGTACTCTGATACAATAGCTCCATTCATTGCAGTCATACACAATCGTAGAAAAATCCGTACCCAAAGACGAAAACTGCACAAGTCACATCAGTACCCAAGAAAGGAAACAGGAATTAAACCGCCATACCACTTACATCGATTTGCAGTAGGATTGGAACGTAGACTATGCTCAACATTATGAATCACCTCGAAGAAAACGATTTTTTGATAAACAGTCAACATTGACTCAGAAATTATCGTTCTTGTGAAACACAACTAGCTCTTTATTCTCACGAAATGAAGGTATTATCGAAAAGGGACGTCAAATTGATCCCATATTTTTAGATTTCCAGAAGGCTTTTAACATCGTTCCTCACAAGCGACTTCTGATTAAATTGCGCGTCCATGGACTATCATCACAGTTGTGTGACAGGATTCGCTGTTTCCTGTCAGGAAGGTCAAAGTTCGAAAACTGAAGGAAAGTCGTCGAGTGAAACAGAAGTAATATCTGGCGTTCTCCAATGAAGTGTTATGGGCCCTCTGTTGTTCCTTATCACATAAACGATTTTGGAGACAATTATAGCAGCCCTCTTAGATTGTTTGAAGATCAGGCTGTCATTTACCGTCTTGTAAAGTCATCGTATGATCAAAACCAATTGCAAAATGATTTTCACAAGATATCTGTACGGTGTGAAATGTCGCAGTTGAGTCTAAATCATGAAAAGTGTAAAGTCATCTACATGAGCCCTAAAGAGAATCAGCTAAATTTCAGTTACATGACAAATCACACAAAATCAAAACTGTAAACTGAACTAAAAACGTAGGGATTAAAAAATTGTAACGATCACACAGAAAAGTTGCAAGGAAAGCAAACTAAAGACTGTGATTTATTGACAGAACGCTTAGACAATATAAGAGGTCTAATAAAGAGAATTCGTACACTACGCTTTTCTGCCCTCTTCTGGAGTATTGCTGTGTAGCGTGGGTTCCACGTCAGAGAGGACTGTTAGAGGACATCTAAAAAGTTCAAACAAGGGCAGCTCATTTTGTATGATCGCGAAATAAGGCAAAGAATGCCACCGATATGATACAAGTCTTGGGGTGGCAGTTATTAAAGCAAAGTCATTTACCGTTGCGGTAGGACCTTCTCATAAAATTTTAATCACCAACTTTCTCCTTAGAATATGAAAATATTTCGTTGTCGCCCACCTACGTAGGGAGAAATGGTAATCATAATAAAATAAGAAATCAGAGCCCTCACGGAAAGAGTGAATTGTTCGTTTTTCTCGCTCACTGTTCGAGACTGGAACGGTGGACAAGTAGCTTAAAGGTGTTTCGATGAACCCTCTGCTAGGCACTTAATTGTGAATTGCAGGGTAATTATGCAGGTGTAGAAGCAGGAGATGTAGATGAATCTATACTTACCAAGCCTCTGTGAGGGGCATGGCAGAGGGTACTTCTACTGTACCTGTTATTATGGATTTTTCCCCGTTCATTTCACGTATGGAACGCGGGAAGAATGGTTGGTTTAATACCTTCGTAATTAATATTCGCAATTAATGTAATCTTGTCCTCAATATTCCTACGGGAGTGCTACATAGGTGACTGCAGCCTATTTCCAATCACTTAGAGCCAGTTCTCGAAACTTTCTGAGTAATTTTTCTAGGGATAGTTCACCGCCGGCCGTTGTCGCCGAGCGGTTCTAGGCGCTTCAGTCCGGAACAGCGCGACCGCTACGGTCGCAGGTTCGAATCCTGCCTTGGGCATCGATGTGGGTGATGTCCTTAGGTTAGTTAGGTTTAAGTAGTTCTAAGTTCTAGGGGACTGATGACCTCAGAAGTTAAGTCCCATTTTGCTTTGAGCCATTTGAACCATTTGTTCACGTCTATCTTCAACAGTCTGTCGGTCCAGTTTCTTCACCACCTCTGTGAAACATTCTCACGCATCAAACAAAGGTCTGAGGTGTGACATCCTTACTTCTATGGATCTCGCTCCGCTTCCCGCCACCAGTAGCCAAAATGGAGGGGGGGGGGGGGAAGGGAAGCCTGAAGATGGTCGAGGAAAGGGCCGAAACCGGTTGCTAACGAATAAAAATCTGAAAACGCGATCGAGAGTGTTTTTATTTGATTTTTAAACCTCTGACCATTCGTGATGGCCTTCTCTGTATACATTCAGTATCCCCTGTTAGACCTATTTGGTGCGACCCCATACGTTCAGCAATATTCTAGGATAGGTCGCACGACTGATTTGTAAGCAATCTCCTTTGTAGATTGATTGCATTTGCCTAGCGTTCCACCAGCAAACTGAAGCCAACCGTCTGTTTTAGCCTCGAATGAGCCTATGTGGTCATTCCGTTTCACATCTCTCCGAAATGTTACACCCAGATGTTAGCACGAGTTGGCCGATTCCAGTTGTCACTTACTGATGTTGTAGTCATAGGACACTTAGGTTTTTCCTTTTTCTGAAGAGCACAATATTACATTTCTGAATAATTAAAGCAAGTCGCCAATGTTTGCAACACTTTGAAAGCTTATCAAGATCTGGCTGGAGTACTTCATTATAGATAACTACATCACCAGCAAAAAGTCTGATGTTACTATTATAGTTATCATTAATGTACAATTTGGACAAAAAGGGTTCGAGACACTTTGCTAGGCGCGCATCGACATCACGACGGGCGCTGATAACCTCGTCGTTGTGCGCCCTAAAACACTAATAATCATAATCATCGACATCACGGCAACACGCGGAAAGTTAGAGTGAGTCTTTGTCTGTCTGTCACTTGACTTCGCAATCCAATTTTGCCGCCAAGCTTCCCTATTTGTTGAGTCCCGTCAAAGAGCGCCGTTTTACTAAGGCGTAATTTAGGGACAGATGCACTTCCCCAGCAGATGGGTAAGTGACTATAGATCTTCGAGGCAGGCAAGAGCCTATCTACCTGCACACGAATACACAGTCCGAAAGACGCCATTCAAGCTGACAATTTTTATCCAAAATATCAGCAGTGACTGCGATCTAACCCTGATTATGTACCATCTCGAATAATAACATGCTTATATTCACCTTGTATACTATTCACATGGTTGTTGAGGCGTTGAACTCTAGCCTCACATACGCTTCGACGATAGCACTTCTTAATTCGTCGAATGTGTGGGGAGGATTCCTACGACAATTTATGGCAAGTCTGAAGTGGCTTTAAGTATTTACGCTCATATTCACGTCAGAAGATAACGAAAGTCTTTCTGTTTGGTTGATTCTTTCTCCTGGAGGAAAGTGTTCATGAGGTGGGTGCACTAAGCTCGTACATAAACATCTTGAAAGACAAGCTCACAGAAGAAATGTTAACCGTACAGGTATTCAAAAGATTGAATAATCTTGGCCCATTAATCGCACAGCCCTCAAATTACCCTCGACTGCGGTGTGAAGGTCAGACATCTGTACAAGACTCCAGTTCAAAACATGGCTGGCTCAACTCCCTGCTCAATATACGGGACAGCAGACCTGAGATATACATTGGTGCCAAGCCGTCTCCATATCCTTCCACGACGGTCATCTGATGTCCAATTATTCCTAAACTCGACGGTGAAGAGGAACCGATCCCATTAATCTAGATTGTAGTCCAGGTCTTCCCTATCCATAGTGTTCGCCCACCACAGTGCAGGATGTGTTATATAGTACCTCGTAATTAGCGCACAGATACAAAGCTGATCTTATGGACACGGTTGCGTATTATATGGATCGGCTCAATTTTCACAGTTGCCTCCATAACGGCAGCGAGCAATTCTCCTCGGAGTACCTGCCAGCCATAACTGTCAGGTAGTTTCTGTCCCACAAAGGAGAGATTTAAGTCTCCTGTTTTTGTCGTTATTAGTCTCATATCGCCCCAGTGTGATCAGTAGTTCATTCTGGAGCCAGCGGTATTATAGGTAAATTTGCCACCAATCCAATGACTGGTTTGAACTCGCAGTGCCTCACTATGCGTGGTCCTGTTGGAAGCGGTATGCGCTTACCTTCCTCCGACCTTTGAACTGACCTCCCAGGCAGTATAATCCGACCCCTTCCGAATCACTGCAATACTCCAAATATTTCAAATTAACGTACATTTTTCACATTGGCAAAAATGGGCAGAGGCGAAAACTGTGATAAGTGGCAGTTAAAAAGTCTACAATTTACGGGGAATCAAACCCCCCGATCTTCGAATCCACAGTCTGGCATCTAACCACCGAGTTGCAGCAGTAGCAGCAAAAGTAATTTCACCATCAGGTGGAATCGTTCATTTAAGGTTCGATTCCCGCAAGAGCTCACACATTACGCATTGGAAACCTATTATATGCGATGTTGCACCCTGTTTCGTGTTGCTCGAAATCATCAAAAGTCCATTTTATTTAATGTTGTAAGATTCCTGCCATGTTTTAAAGTTGGATTACCTATGAAATTTATGACCCGATATGCTCTTAATTTAAAAAAAACGCTCGATTAAATATAATTTTAGACCCATAAATCAAATTAGTAACGCGGTGTGACTACAAGGAGTTTGCAGAATATTACCTAGACAGAGAACACTTTTTAGCGCAACGATTTACGATGGGCATACCAGAAAGAAATGTAAATAAGCAGTCACAGGAAATATTTCACCAAACATACAGCAAAGGTAAAGCAATGTGTCTTACAGCCTCTTGCAGCGCAGTGAGCATGTGGACCCAACCTGTTACAATAGCCCACAGGTGCAAAGCATCAAATAATCCCATTTTTCTATAGAGTATAGTACTGCATGTCTGCCGGCTTTGTCAACCCTAATGCCTGCCCTTTTTTTGTTTTTTGCTGTAGACGATACAAAGAAGTGCGAAGTATAATATTCGTAGGCGGATATTAATTGCAGAATGAAATCCCTAAAAAATTCTATCAAGGGGAAATAGTATGATTCACATCAAGTTATCATATCCCAACTGCTGAATTCAAATTGGCATTATTCCTCTAAATAGGTAAATGAGTGGCAAGGAAAATTGATTTGAAAGAATATTTGAATGTAAATATATATAACTGACTCCCAGACAGCTATTCAATCACGTCAGTACGTGTGATGTAAGTGCTCAGAAACACCTGAGATACAGAGCTCCAATACGACAAAAAATTAAATAAATAAAATAAAGCATAATCCTTACAAATCGTAAAGTTTTTCCAAAATTTTATTTGCAGGTGGTGTCACAAAATTGACTGTGCTACCATTAGGAACAATTAATAGCAAACAGATTCTGCACCGGGCCTCGACACATATTCTTCTAACAAAAATACAACGTTGTAATCTCCACATTCCAGACGTGCTCCCAACCCATGAAAGTTACCATAACTTCACGTTGCGACTCATGGGAACAATAACGCATGAACCACGCCTTCGCTGTGGATAATTAGCAGAAAACTGTTACACGTGTGCTTTTCTTTCACTCAGCCAAGCTACGTATCACCACCTCAGCGCACAGTGAAACAGCAATCAGTGAGATCAGACTTTACAACACGACAAATCACATGCAACGCAGAACACGAAAATGTTGTTTTCAAACTCATGCTTCGCTATCGTCATCAAGGTGGGTTTTTAGTTGATTGCCAGCACAGCCGAAACTCGTAGAATACTTCATGAGACTGATCCATTTATAACTCAGTTGTTCGTAATCGATACTAGGTACGGAACTCCATCTTCGCAGTAAGCCTGTGGTCTACACAAAACAACTGATCTGTAAATGTAGCGCCGGCCGAAGTGGCCGTGCGGTTAAAGGCGCTGCAGTCTGGAACCGCAAGACCGCTACGGTCGCAGGTTCGAATCCTGCCTCGGGCATGGATGTTTGTGATGTCCTTAGGTTAGTTAGGTGTAACTAGTTCTAAGTTCTAGGGGACTGATGACCTCAGCAGTTGAGTCCCATAGTGCTCAGAGCCATTTGAACCATTTTTTTTTTTTTTGGTAAAAGTAGCAAAGTAAATACTGAAAGTACTGAAAGTCTGTTTATTTGGTGACAGAAGAGGACGTGTTGGTAGAGAATAGCTGATACTGCCTACAGTCGCCTCGAGGCGGCCGCACTTGCAGGAATCGCGTTTCCTCGCCTCGCCGGCGCGCCCAACTCACCGCGTCTCCCCGGGGGAAGTCCGGCCCGCATGGGCGCACGTGCGCCGCCACCCCCATGCTGAGCTGTCCATTGTAGCGCCACACGGTCACGTGACACTTCAGCACTGTCACTCTCCGCCAACAGGGTTAATGACCCGCCCACTGATACCGGGGAAGCGGAGGACCCTGTGCTGTTGTTTGCAATTTTGCTTCTTTGAAGCCTGCTCGATGCCACCGTTATATTAGATTAGATTAGGTATCCCTTTTGTTCCACATATTTATAACCATAATGCGTGGAAAACTCTTGAGAAGGTCTTACTCAAGCAATGGGTGGCAATTGGCTGCTGATGATGAAATGAATCCATAAATACACGAGGAACAGTCATAAAGACCTCAGCAGATGATCAAACAACGTCAAGTTATTAGGCAGTGGGCCGCCTTTGTTGACGGGCGTTCGATACAGTTCCGCACTGTCGCATGATAAACAAAGTAAGAACCTACGGATTATTAGACCAGCTGAGTGGCTGGATTGAAGAGTTTTTAGCAAACAGAACACAGCATGTTGTTATCAATGGAGAGACGTCTGCAGACGTTAAAGTAACCTCTGGCGTGCCACAGGGGAGTGTTATGGGACCATTACTTTTCACAATATATATAAATGACCTAGTAGACAGTGTCGGAAGTTCCATGCGGCTTTTCGCGGAAGATGCTGTAGTATACAGAGAAGTTGCAGCATTAGAAAATTGTAGCGAAATGCAGGAAGATCTGCAGCGGACAGGCTCTTGGTGCAGGGAGTGGCAACTGACCCTTCACATAGACAAATGTAATGTATAGCGAATACATAGAAAGAAGGATCCTTTATTGTATCATTATATGATAGCGGAACAGACACTGGTAGCAGTTACTTCTGTAAAATATCTGGGAGTATGCGTGCGGAACGATTTGAAGTGGAATGATCATATAAAATTAATTGTTGGTAAGGCGGGTGCCAGGTTGAGATTCATTGGGAGAGTCCTTAGAAAATGTTGTCTATCAACAAAGGAGGTGGCTTACAAAACACTCGTTCGACCTATACTTGAGTATTGCTCATCAGTGTGGGATCCGTACCAGATCGGGTTGACGGAGGAGATAGAGAAGATCCTAAGAAGAGCGGCGCGTTTCGTCACAGGGTTATTTGGTAACCGGGATAGCGTTACGGAGATGTTTAGCAAACTCAAGTGGCAGACTCTGCAAGAGAGGCGCTCTGCATCGCGGTGTAGCTTGCCCGCCAGGTTTCGAGAGGGTGCGTTTCTGGATGAGGTATCAAATACACTCCTGGAAATGGAAAAAAGAACACATTGACACCGGTGTGTCAGACCCACCATACTTGCTCCGGACACTGCGAGAGGGCTGTACAAGCAATGATCACACGCACGGCACAGCGGACACACTAGGAACCGCGGTGTTGGCCGTCGAATGGCGCTAGCTGCGCAGCATTTGTGCACCGCCGCCGTCAGTGTCAGCCAGTTTGCCGTGGCATACGGAGCTCCATCTCAGTCTTTAACACTGGTAGCATGCCGCGACAGCGTGGACGTGAACCGTATGTGCAGTTGACGGACTTTGAGCGAGGGCGTATAGTGGGCATGCGGGAGGCCGGGTGGACGTACCGCCGCATTGCTCAACACGTGGGGCGTGAGGACTCCACAGTACATCGATGTTGTCGCCAGTGGTCGGCGGAAGGTGCACGTGCCCGTCGACCTGGGACCGGACCGCAGCGACGCACGGATGCACGCCAAGACCGTAGGATCCTACGCAGTGCCGTAGGGGACCGTACCGCCACTTCCCAGCAAATTAGGGACACTGTTGCTCCTGGGGTATCGGCGAGGACCATTCGCAACCGTCTCCATGAGGCTGGGCTACGGTCCCGCACACCGTTAGGCCGTCTTCCGCTCACGCCCCAACATCGTGCAGCCCGCCTCCAGTGGTGTCGCGACAGGTGTCAATGGAGGGACGAATGGAGACGTGTCGTCTTCAGGGATGAGAGTCGCTTCTGCCTTGGCGCCAATGATGGTCGTATGTGTGTTTGGCGCCGTGCAGGTGAGCGCCACAATCAGAACTGCATACGACCGAGGCACACAGGGCCAACACCCGGCATCATGGTGTGGGGAGCGATCTCCTACACTGGCCGTACACCACTGGTTATCGTCGAGGGGACACTGAATAGTGCACGGTACATCCAAATCGTCATCGAACCCATCGTTCTACCATTCCTAGACCGGCAAAGGAACTTGCTGTTCCAACAGGACAATGCACGTCCGCATGTATCCCGTGCCACCCAACGTGCTCTAGAAGGTGTAAGTCAACTACCCTGGCCAGCAAGATCTCCGGATCTGTCCCCCATTGAGCATGTTTGGGACTGGATGAAGCGTCGTCTCACGCGGTCTGCACGTCCAGCACGAACGCTGGTCCAACTGAGGCGCCAGGTGGAAACGGCATGGCAAGCCGTTCCACAGGACTACCTCCAGCATCTCTACGATCGTCTCCATGGGAGAATAGCAGCCTGCATTGCTGCGAAAGGTGGATATACACTGTACTAGTGCCGACATTGTGCATGCTCTGTTGCCTGTGTCTATGTGCCTGTGGTTCTGTCAGTGTGATCATGTGATGTATCTGACCCCAGGAATGTGTCAATAAAGTTTCCCCTTCCTGGGACAATGAATTCACGGTGTTCTTATTTCAATTTCCAGGAGTGTATATAAATGACCTAGTAGACAGTGTCGGAAGTTCCATGCGGCTTTTCGCGGAAGATGCTGTAGTATACAGAGAAGTTGCAGCATTAGAAAATTGTAGCGAAATGCAAGATGATCTGCAGCGGACAGGCTCTTGGTGCAGGGAGTGGCAACTGACCCTTAACATAGACAAATGTAATGTATTGCGAATACATAGAAAGAAGGATCCTTTATTGTATGATTATATGATACCGGAACAAACACTGGTAGCAGTTACCTCTGTAAAATATCTGGGAGTATGCGTGCGGAAGTGGAATGATCATACAAAATTAATTGTTGGTAAGGCGGGTGCCAGGTTGAGATTCATTGGAAGACTCCTTAGAAAATGTAGTGTCATCAACAAAGGAGGTGGCTTACAAAACAGTCGTTCGACCTATACTTGAGTATTGCTCATCAGTGTGGGATCCGTACCAGGTCGGGTTGACGGAGGAAATAGAGAAGATCCAAAGAAGAGCGGCATGTTTCGTCACAGGCTTATTTGGTAACCGTGATAGCGTTACGGAGATGTTTAGCAAACTCAAGTGGCAGACTCTGCAAGAGAGGCGCTCTGCATCGCGGTGTAGCTTGCCCGCCAGGTTCCGAGAGGGTGCGTTTCTGGATGAGGTATCAAATATATTGCTTCCCGCTACTTACACCTCCCGAGGAGATCACGAATGTAAAATTAGAGAGATTCGAGCGCGCACGGAGGCTTTAAGACAATCGTTCTTCCCGCGAACCATACGCGACTGGAACAGAAAAGGGAGGTAATGACAGTGGCCCCTCCGCCACACACCGTTGGGTGGCTTGCGGAGTATAAATGTAGATGTAGATGTTTGACAAACATAGGCAGTGGCTGAGTGTACTTTTGATTGATTGCCAACTTGACAAGCGAGATTCTCTGTTTACTCATGGATTAGTCTAGCAGGCCAGTTACTTGCTAGACTGTTATCTGTAACTTTGATATATCTGCCAACTGCAGAGGAGTTCGAAGATTATTAGTTTGTGTCCTTCATTGCAACTCGTTCGTAGCCCAGTAGTAGCAAGAACTTTGCGACACGATACGAACAGCAAGCCAGCTGTTTCAAAATTTGACAAACTTGGTTGGTAAGACAGCGCGCTTGTTTGACGAACCCGTGGATAGTAAAAAGCGCATTTGGCTAAAATGTTCGATCTTTTACAGGGGCCATAATGCCATTATGTAATAAGATTGGCGCATTGTCAGAAGAGGTTACATGCTCTGGGTTTCCAGCAGAGGCAGTTCTGCTGCTATAGGATAATAGGCGCGTTACTGGTGTGAGGGTAAAATGGTGCCCAGCTGGAAACGTATTCTAAAGTTGCAGTACGAGGGCCAACGAGCAAACGTGTAAAGTGCACACTGATTCGCTGTGAAATTATAGTCGTATAAGGATCGAATGCAATGTCGCGTCTAACAGTATAGATATCGTGCCAACAATTTGACCAACGCCGTACAGACGTGGGTGACGTTGGCCTTTGACTTCGACCACAGACGATAATGTCTGGGCAACCAATTCGCTGCGATCCAAGACGGTTCTCGAATGGCTCCGTGAAAAAGAAGTGGGTTTCTATCGACGGTGGATTCATCTATTGGTAGAACGTTCCGACCATTGTTTACAGAGACATTCGATAAAGTTACTTGGCGTAGTGTGTAACTTACATTCTGAAGTCAGCTCATATCTTCCAGTTCTTTTTTTCTGTTTCTGTTTCTTTGAAAAAGGCAACAAATCTAGTAAAGAAAGTGGCTGCACTACATCTGTCCAGTCTCTTCTGGACCATTGCTGTGAGGTTTGGGATCATTAGTAGACAAGAGTGACGGACGATGTCGAAAAAGTTCAAAGAAAGGCCACTCGTCTAATATTATCAGGTAATATGAGGGGTATAATAGGTGTACCATGACTCACGATCAAACCACCTATTGACAAATAAACAAGTAAGCTTCAGATTTCCACTTGGTAGAATTTTTGTAACTTTGTTTCATCTATTTCTACATGTCTTCCGTTGTCTTTCCAATTCTAATAGTCGTTGTGTTTTTATTCTTGCAAATTTCTTCAGTTTTCCCCACTTGGTAGCATTCGTAACACTCGTAACGTGCTTGTTTCCCTGCTATTGGTGTAAAACCGGAAATGTAAACTTTCGCTCCATCACTTCTCACCGATACTGTCGGTACCTTGAAATGAAGAGGTACGTTTTTGTGCTCAGGTTCTGAAAACAACCCCAATTCGGTGGTAGCTCTTTCTGTACATTCGTTAGACCCTCTCAATACCGCTCTGGCGACGAAGAGCTTACCCCTAGCTGACTTCATATAGTCTGCTGCATAACCTCCTGTAGTTCTGTCACTTTTTCTGGCGCTTCCCAAACAACGTCTTCTATGGACGGCAACCATCTGTCATTGCTACTTCCCTATCTAATACTTCTACTTCAGTCTGTAGTTCCCTGATAGTTTGATTAATTGCTCTTCTGTGGGTGTGGCAGACCGCAATACTTCTCGAATCACTTGACGTAGCAGTCGTCAGTTATTCAACATGTCTTTCGATAAACTTGTAATATGCATAGTGTGCCATTCACTCACGGCTTTGTGTTTGCCCACTCTTCGAATGTCTTCCTCATCAGCAGTGCCAAATGCTGTTTCTTCAACTCGAACTCCAGCATCAATCAAATCCGTCCCCCTTTGCATGCGCAGAATAACCCACAGTGCCTGGGTCATCTCACTCCTTAATTTCTCGTACGCTCCATGTATTCTCTCACGTATCTTGACAGAATTTGTCGAATGCTTCTTTCAATTTTCTCACCTCGTTACGCATCTCCCATACCACCTGTATCACCCAGCGACGACTGGTGATCACCACGTCTTCCTGCTTGGCGAACAGCATTCCCCACTTCAGGTGCTGGTTACGTAACGCTTCCACCCTGATGAATATCAGCAATCCCACTATGACCGCATCATCTCGCCTTTTCGTATCTCACCTGCAGACGGTAATTCCTACTACTTTCCACCCCCTTAAATTAACTGCTGCTCCCCAGCTGCTTATACAAATGACATTAATTCTATACCTAACCCAAAAAATATTAAATGACTATATCCGAGGCCTCAATCCATATGGGTTCCGTTACGGCGTTAAGTCAAGCGGTGGTACACCAGTCCGAAACGAGAGAGTAGAGAGAGCTGTGAAGAAGACGTCAGCCAATTGCACGCTGCCCGAGCCCTCTCCAGGACGACAACGTACTGGCAGCGGCCTTTGTAGGAAGACAACATAACGCCGCGCCAACTGGCCGCAGCCAGTTCTACAGAAGCGTCAAGACCAGCGACCTGGGTAGAAGCACCATCTTTTTCACTTCTATTGCATTGGAATCGTTATACTGAAGGACATTGATTGTACTACATGTCTCCCTTTGCTTGCGACACATCTATGTATCTCTCAAAGTTAAGTATTGTCATTGATTCATTTCGTAATAAAACCGTTTAACATGATGTGCTTGAACTGTTGTCTAGCGATTCGAGCTTAGACACCCCATCTTTGACAGTTAGGCAGGATACAACGGATTCCCGGTTGCCATTTCGTTCACAACCTCTTGTTTATCTTCCAATGCCTTTTTCCTCACTCTCCCTTTCCGTTCCACATTTCCTGTCCCTGGAATAACTTCTGGACTCCCTTGAAAAGGTTTCAAGTGCCCTACATGCACAATTGTCGTTCTCGTCAGCAACTGAATCTTGACATTTATTTGCGACGTAGTCTCTAACACTTGGTATGGTTCCTGACAGTTTGCAAAAAACTTCTTTGTCTTCCCCTTCGGCGTGTACGAAGTTGATAGCATCACCCACTGACCAACCTTATACTGTGGCCTTATACTGTGGCATTCTTGCCGTACTGCTGTTTCTTCCTTTTTCTCCAGTGCTCGTGGTTTTGCCCTCTGTACTCTATTCCAGATTACCTTAATCACAAATTTCTTAACAGACCTTCCAGTCCTCCCTCTCTTCGTTTGCAACATGTCGAACGGTGATGGCATTTTACGACCACGATAATCCTGTGTTTCGAGTTGTAAGCGGCGACAACATACTTCAGATAGGCATCCCAGTTGGTGTGATGTGAGTCAATGTAGAATCCAAGCATCTTCCCGATTGTGCTATGCACTCTTTCAGTTCTTCCATTGGCTCATTCTTCACTTCTTCGCATTCAGTGACTTGCACAATTCTTTGAAAGATATGACGTAAAGTTCGTCCCGTGGTCTGTTGCTATTGTTTCAGGTACTCCAAACTTCAATTATTCACAAGTGCTTGTGCTGTTGTTTCAGGTACTCCGAACTTCAGTATCTAATTATTCACAAGTGTTTGTGCTACTGTTGCTGCTTGCTCTTTTGGCATCGCGACCATTTCTGCTTATGTTGCAAAATGACTATGATTGTGAGTATATACCTATTCCCCATAGGTGTTCTATTGAACGGACGTAAAACATTAATCCGTGGAAATTCGAATGATGCTAATGCCTCACGCAGCCTCTGAAATGGTTCTCTTGTTAGACACAAATTCACTCGCTGTCCGCACTGTATGCAATTCCGTACATACTGGTTTTCGTCTGTCCGCTTATTCCTCCACCAGTTCCCTTCTGCTACTCTTCTGTTGGTAGATCTGAAACCTCCATGACCCGTTAATATTTGATCATGAGCTTCTTGTAGCACTCTGTTCGTTAGCTTCAGTGGTACCACTACCTGTGGTCCCAGCTTGGTTTCTCTGCATGGCAACCCATCCTACGTACAAAAATGTGACTGCTTAAAATACAGTTTACATTCGCCATCCACTCTCGTGCAGTGTGCCATTCCTTATGCTTATTACCCCCCCCCCCCCCCCCCGCCCCCAATATGTAATACTGCAACTTTTCTACTTAAGCCATCTAAAATTGTCCACATTTCCGTGCTTCTTCCCATGTTCATGTGCGACTTATCATCAAATTCATTAAGTCTTAATGCACATTCCGGCAAACTACTAGAATTATCATTTAACCCCAACAACCATTTTAATGCCACGAGATCTGCTCTTACTCTAAACTTTCTACTGTACAGATAACATTTTAAATTTGTCGTTCCATAAATAAGCCTTAACATCTCTTTCTCCGTTGTAGAATAATTTCTTTCAGCAGAATTTAGTTGTCTTGACACGTAGGCTATTGGAAGTTCTACGTCTTCCACCTCTTGTGACAACATACAGTCAAGTGAATGGTTTGATGTATCATATGATAAACAAGATTTCTATTAAAATCCGGAAATACCAATTTGGACACAATGATAAAAGCTTCTTTTAGCTCATCAAAGGCTTGCTGCCACTCTTCTGGCCACACAAATTTAGTATCCTTTTTTAATAACTGTGTCAGCCGTATGGCAATATCTGCAAATCCTCTCATGAACCGACGGTAATGGTTCACAACTCCTAACAACGATTGCAACCCATTGACGGATTCTGATACAGAAAATTCACAGACACCTCTGATCGATCTTGGATCTGTCTCATATCCATCTTCACTTATGTTATGGCCTAGGTAAGCTGCGTCTTCCATCACGAAATTACACTTTTCTGTACTCATTGTTTGTTAACTTCGCTGCTTTTAAACTTAGGAATACTTCCCTTAATCGCTGCACATGCTGTTCCGTATCACGTCCATAGTCGGTTATGTCATGGAGATACACGAAGCATTGCCATTGTTTCAAGCCTCTGAGTACTCTGTCCAACAATCTCTGAAACACTGCAGGTAGATTGTTTAATCCGAATGGCATTCTTCTGAATTAGTAGTAGCTCCAGGGTGCCGAAAAAGCTGTTTTGTGTCGATACTGTGGTGCAACCTTTAGCTAGTGATAACCATTCTTCAAATCGATTAATAAAAAATGATTGTGTTGCCCTAAACTTTCCAAGGTTTCTGTGATTTTTGACATAGGGTAGGCGTCCGTTACAGTTTTTGCGTTTAGATGTCTGTAATCACAACTAAACTTATACTTTTTTGGCACGACGACTATTCCTGTCCCACACGCAGTATTACTTTCTTCAATTATTCCATTTTTCAGCTGTTGATTGATAAATTTCTCCAAAACTATCTGTAAGTACCTAGGTATTCTGTGTGGTTCGTGGTAGACTAGTGATTCATTTCCCATTGGTAAGCGGTGCTGTGTACTAGGCGTAGTTAGTAATGGCCCTTATGAAAAAAATAAATCTTAAATTAGAAAAGTAAATTTTCCACCCGTTCCCTATTGCTTCCCTCTGCATATTTCACTTTTACTCGTGACGCAGTTTCAATGGCGTCTGGCAACTGTCCATAGCCGACACCCCTCACGTCCCTTTCTTCTTCCTCCAGGATATCCATGTTAACGATTGACAAACTCTTTATTAATCCTGTCTCCTCTGCGCTAAAATTACCTGGTACGTTGGTTTCACCATTTATTTTTTGTACACGTACAATATCTCTTTCAACTAAGCAACCCACCTGATCTAATACTTCATTCTCTTCTAAAGGTTCCACCACACACAAAATTCCTACCGGTAAGCTAGAATCAACACGGATTCAAAGTGATTTCTCAGTACCCTTAGGTACACAATCGTGCGAATCAAGTGTGTGTCATCATTCGCGGTTTAATCGGTTCACCTTTCGCGACAGACACCTCTCCTGTCATCGCTGCACTGGCAATGGCTTCACCTAACTGAAGCATTTTTCCACCAAGTTGCACCCCGTTTTGACCGAGATCGATTAAGGCACAATGTTAATATAAGAAATCTAATCCCAGAATCATGTCGTCGCCGTCACTGACGTGTGGTACAATCTCTACACATTGTCTACATCGATCCACATCCAGGCAAAAGTCTATGTCCACTGACTCTAATAGTGTGATATCTTTATTCCCTCTTCCACACAATCTGTACCTAGGTGGGTCTCATTGCTTACGCTTCACCGGATTACTACTGGCGACCGACGTATGCGCCCTGTGTCCAGTAGTATCCTGCAACCCTTTTTTCCTACAATTCCTCTTCGCACGATCCACCTCTGCATACGATTTCATAGTATTGAATGTTACTGGGAATGACCTTAGGTGGACCTGGCTTCCAGTTGGCGTTGAACACCTTATTCTTCTCCGGCCCCCTGCTTCTAAAAGTATTACTTCTCTAACTGTATTCACATCATTCTGAGGCTGGCGACTCCGTCTCCTTACATACCCCGTTCGTACACACCTGAAACATTTTATACTAGTTGCAAACTTTGTCCGTTTAGCCTGCATTCCTGTAGACAAATAAATTTTCTCATTCTATAGCTAACTGCACCGCTGTTGGCAAATTCGTCAGACCCCCCCCCCCTATCCATATACATCTTGACATATCAGCATGCAGCGCTCTTAGAAAGACATCGAGGGCCCTCTGCTCAACTTCTTGCAAAATGATGTCATTGACCGCAGAATTCTGTCCTAATTCAAAGATACATCCTTTAATTTTCCTTATACTGTACGCAAATTGTTCCACATTTCCGTATTTCTCTTAGTTATTATCAATAATTGTTCCCTATAGAGTCTGGCACTATTTGGTTCCGTATATCTCTGAATTAACCTTTATTTAAATAATTCGAATATTGTGGCTCCCTTAAGAGCTTCTGTAACCTAAAACGGGTTTTAGCTTCCTCTGTTAGTCTTAATTTTGCAACACTCAGTAATTCTTTATCAGACCAAACTTCCATCTTAGTCAGTTTTCCAAGGTCTTCCACAAAGGCCTGAACTTCTACGGTTGCCTTGCCAGAAAAAGGAGCAATTAAACTTGCCACTGACAAATCTACAACTAGTTTTGACGACCATGATTCTAGCAACCCGCGCAGTTCTACATTATCCTCCGTTAACTGTGCTACTATTTATAACAATATGCGTACTGCTTCCAGCTTTGAAACACCTTGCATCTCTGGTTCTGTCGAAGCTTTGTCCTTGACAACACTCATTTTGTGCACTAACACTCACAAGACAAGAAAACAAAATACATTAACTTTATTATTATGTCTAATCATGAGCCATCTGAACTCCTTGAACTGAAAAGCCATATGACCCCGACAATTACATATATAACATTTTACCGGAACTGATTCCGTACATGAAGCTGAGCGATCGTCAAGGTTACACTGTGCACATCTAACAGGCACTAACCAACCATGACTTCCATTACCTCTAAAGCTAGACAGATCCAATGATCCTCCACTCGCAGTAAAATCTACTTCAGAAAATGCACGACTGTTAAACCTTTTCTCTATGACCAAAATACAAGCATAATTTTTGGGTTCATCACACTATAGTCTGCGGGTTCAGATGTTGCTCTAAGTGATCTGATACCAGTGTTAGATGCCCAGATGACTGTCACCCACGGAGAGTGAAATTAGATGTCAGGACGATAGCAGATTTGTTTAACTTCTTTATTCTGGCCCTCAACTTCGTAGCAGGCATCCAGACGCCTCTCATGCGGAACAATAGACATTCGGTATTGCTGACAGTGCAAAGAGCAGGGCCGAGCGTGGTGTCACTCGGATGCCACTGTCAGAGACATCTCCAGCTGTGAACATGATGACAACATGGCAGCCCTCCCTCCACTGATAGGGCGGCTGTCTGCTCCTGTGGTAGCAGCTTCCCTGACACAGGGCACGCTACCACATTCCATGGTCGAGCAGCGGACTCCATACTGCGTACCACAGACTCGTGGTGTAGGCTGTGATACTGGCGAATGGCTGAGACTATGTATGTTTAGGGCATGAGGCATACACTCTAGACACTTCTGTGGTGGCACTTTAGCCCCCACGCCCGGCTGGCTCTGCTTCACAATGGCTGTCACCAGTATTTTGCTTCGCAGAGCGAAACACTCCCGCTGCCTGCGGCTGGGACTGTTGCAACTCACTTTCGCCCTGGTGTACTTTTTGGCTGCATACGGTCGATATGCTGCACTACAAATACACTATCAAGGCATGAGCCAGCTGGCACATGGCCACTTTGTTCCTCAAGCTACTACTGGAAGTCCCCTTAATTTAGATCATTCTTTGATTTATTAATTTTGCATAATTTTATAGCCAGCTATCATAATACTGTTTCCCTGTAATTGTTACAAACTGTTCTGTCTCCCTCCTTAAAAAAGGATATCACTTTCATTATTGTCGAGTAACCCCTGAAACTTTCCTATTTCTGCTAGTTTTGATATTTCCTTATTTCCCTTAATATTATATCAACATTTAAGTTTTCGTGTACAAAATCTCCCTCTTGTTATGTTTGCACTACTTAATCATGTCCTTTTCTTTTGTAGGGTTATATCTTGTCAGTTGTACACAGCTGTTTTCATAGCTTAGTACAGCGCTAACTACACTCCTGGAAATGGAAAAAAGAACACATTGACACCGGTGTGTCAGACCCACCATACTTGCTCCGGACACTGCGAGAGGGCTGTACAAGCAATGATCACACGCACGGCACAGCGGACACACCAGGAACCGCGGTGTTGACCGTCGAATGGCGCTGGCTGCGCAGCATTTGTGCACCGCCGCCGTCAGTGTCAGCCAGTTTGCCGTGGCATACGGAGCTCCATCGCAGTCTTTAACACTGGTAGCATGCCGCGACAGCGTGGACGTGAACCGTATGTGCAGTTGACGGACTTTGAGCGAGGGCGTATAGTGGGCATGCGGGAGGCCGGGTGGACGTACCGCCGAATTGCTCAACACGTGGGGCGTGAGGTCTCCACAGTACATCGATGTTGTCGCCAGTGGTCGGCGGAAGGTGCACGTGCCCGTCGACCTGGGACCGGACCGCAGCGACGCACGGATGCACGCCAAGACCGTAGGATCCTACGCAGTGCCGTAGGGGACCGCACCGCCACTTCCCAGCAAATTAGGGACACTGTTGCTCCTGGGGTATCGGCGAGGACCATTCGCAACCGTCTCCATGAAGCTGGGCTACGGTCCCGCACACCGTTAGGCCGTCTTCCGCTCACGCCCCAACATCGTGCAGCCCGCCTCCAGTGGTGTCGCGACAGGCGTGAATGGAGGGACGAATGGAGACGTGTCGTCTTCAGCGATGAGAGTCGCTTCTGCCTTGGTGCCAATGATGGTCGTATGCGTGTTTGGCGCCGTGCAGGTGAGCGCCACAATCAGGACTGCATACGACCGAGGCACACAGGGCCAACACCCGGCATCATGGTGTGGGGAGCGATCTCCTACACTGGCCGTACACCACTGGTGATCGTCGAGGGGACACTGAATAGTGCACGGTACATCCAAACCGTCATCGAACCCATCGTTCTACCATTCCTAGACCGGCAAGGGAACTTGCTGTTCCAACAGGACAATGCACGTCCGCATGTATCCCGTGCCACCCAATGTGCTCTAGAAGGTGTAAGTCAACTACCCTGGCCAGCAAGATCTCCGGATCTGTCCCCCATTGAGCATGTTTGGGACTGGATGAAGCGTCGTCTCACGCGGTCTGCACGTCCAGCACGAACGCTGGTCCAACTGAGGCGCCAGGTGGAAATGGCATGGCAAGCCGTTCCACAGGACTACATCCAGCATCTCTACGATCGTCTCCATGGGAGAATAGCAGCCTGCATTGCTGCGAAAGGTGGATATACACTGTACTAGTGCCGACATTGTGCATGCTCTGTTGCCTGTGTCTATGTGCCTGTGGTTCTGTCAGTGTGATCATGTGATGTATCTGACCCCAGGAATGTGTCAATAAAGTTTCCTCTTCCTGGGACAATGAATTCACGGTGTTCTTATTTCAATTTCCAGGAGTGTATTTATCTATTATCAGTAGTGCTAAATATTTTTGTTGTAAGAGTTTATGCATTTTTCGACTGTCTGTGTTCAGTGAGTTCAGTTTCCTGGCTTACACTACGTGATGAAAAGTATCCGGACACCTGGCTGGCCGGCCGTTGTGGCCGAGCGGTTGTAGGCGCTTCAGTCCAGAACCGCGCTGCTGCTACGATCGCAGGATCGAATCCTGCCACGGGCATGGATGTGTGTGATTTCCTTAGGTTAGCTAGGTTTAAGTAGTTCTAAGTCCATGGGACTGATGACCTCAGATGTTAAGTCCCATGGTGCTTAGAGCCATTTGAACACCTGGCTGAAAATAACTTACAAGTTCGTGGCGCCCTCCATGGCTAATTCTGGAATTCAATATGTGTTGGCCCACCCTTAGCCTTGATGACAGCTTCCACTCTCGCAGGCATACCTTCAATCTGGTGTTGGAAGGTTTCTTGGGGAATGGCAACCCATTCTTCATGGAGTGCTGCACTGAGGAGAGGTATCGATGTCGGTCAGTGAGGCCTGATAGAACTCGGCGTTCCAAAACATCCCAAAGATGTTCTGTAGGATTCACATCAGGACTCTGTACAGGCCAGTCCTTTACACGAATGTTATTGTCGTGTAAACACTCCGCCACAGGCCGTGCGCTATGAACAGGTGCTCGATCGTGTTGAAAGATGCAGTCACCATCCCCGAATTGCTATTCAACAGTGGGAAGCAAGAAGATGCTTAAAACATGAATGTAGGCATGTGCTGTGTTAGTGCCACGCAAAACAACAAGGGGTGAAAGCCACCTCCATGAAAAACACAACCACGCTATAACACCACCGCCTCCGAATTTATGAAGTTCACCGGGCATTCACCATACCACACTCTGCAATCGGATCGCCACATTGTGTACCGTGATTTGTCACTCCAGAAAACGTTTTTCCACTGTTCAATCGTCCATTATTTACGCTCCTTACACCAAACGAGGCGTCGTTTGGCATTTACTGGCGTGATGTGTGACTTATGAGCAGCCGCTCGATCATGAAATCCAAGTTTTCTCACCTCCCGCCTAACTGCTGATGCAGTTTGTAGTTCCTGTGTGATGGTCTGGATAGATGTCTGCCTATTACGCATTACGACCCTCTTCAACAGTCAGCGGTCTCCGTCAGTCAACAGACGATGTCGACCTGTACGCTTTTGTGCTGTACGTGTCCCTTTACTTTTCCACTTCACTATCACATTGGAAACAGTGGACCTAGGGATGTTTAGGAGTGTGGAAATCTCGCCTACAGACGAATGACACAAGTGACACCCAATCACCTGACCACGTTCGAAGGTTGAGTTCCACGGAGCGCCCCTTTCTGCTCTCTCACGATGTCTAACCACTACTGAGGTCGCTGATATGAAGTGCCTGACAGTAGGTGGCAACACAATGCACCCAATATGAAAAACGTATGTTTTTTGGGGTGTCTGGATACTTTTGATCGCCTCGTGTAGATTACATACTTGTGGTCCAGACAATAATTAATAGAAGATGGGCAGGGACTGTGGCTGTTGTGCATTGACCTAGGCTCACTGATGTCACTGTGTCCTCTCTGATTTGCACGTTCCAGTTGGTCGACAATTGCCCGCCGGCGAATGGCGAACTCTGACAGAATCGCGAATCTCTGAGCAGAAGGCGAAGGTGAGTACCTGCCAGACGGCTTTCTCCTTACGTCGCCAGAAGAGGTTTGAGGTATTTCCTGCTGCTGAGAGTACGTTTGAACCAGCACTGGACGCCACACCTCTTGGCTCTGTGGCCGATCTTCGTGAGAAGTTCGGAAAAGTGCAGAGGGTTGGAGATGTGAAGGGGGCTCTGCCGGCAGTGATTGATCACACTGGACGCACACAGTTGCAAATCGTAGCTCATGTAGGCACAAATGAAGCCTGCCGCCTGGGTTCAAGGGCCGTCCTCGGTTTCTACACGCGGTTGGCTGATTTCGTGAGGTAGTGCAGCCTGCAAGTTGGAAGCAGAGCTATCGGTTTGCAGCGTTTTTCTTAGGAGTGCTTGTTTTCCTCTAGTTTGGAGCAGGGTGGCAGGTCTAATCCAGGGGCTCACATGATTCTCGATGGTATCGGAGACAAATTTCTCGACCTCTGCTATCGAATGGAGAATTGTAAAGTTACTCTTAACAGATCAGGTGTGCACTACTTGCAGGAAGCTACTAGGGTAGCGGTGTATGTACGGGGTGCACATTTGGGTTTTTTAAGATAGAGAAATTCCTTCACAGGCCCAATAAGATGCCTTCTCAGGTCACACAGAGTAGCATTCGTTATAGCAGATCGGAGAAAGAAAATGTTAATGTACACACATCAAAAAATGTTTTGCATCACCTCGGTTCTGAGAGCTCCGGAACCTGTACAGAAAATTGGAATAGAGCTTTCTCGGCGAATCTCGATGATAAAATATTCTCGGGTTACATCTTGGGTTGTCGGGTGTTCTGCCGGATATCAGTGTCGTACTTGCACGATATTTCGATCACGTAGCTCGTAACCTTCATCAGGTGCGACCTGAGACTGCTCCTCGAGTGGACCTGGTCCAGTATTTATGCCTATGGCCTTCCCCCTCCACCAACCTGTTCAGTCATACACTGACATCCACGTATTTCCTGTACAGAAACCAATATTACGAGCAAACTGAAGGTGTAGCTATGGGCAGCACACTGTCCCCTGTGGCTGCCAACATGTTTATGGAGAGTCTTGAGGAGAGGGCATTGAAGACAGTCACATTTAAACCCACATGCTTCTTTAGGTATGTGGATGACACCTTCGTGATCTGGCCACATGGGATGGACAGGCTCAATGAGTTTCTTGAACATCTTAACTCATGCCACCCTAATATCAAGTTCACCATGGAACTGGAGAAGAATGGCCAGCTGCCATTTCTGGATGTACTAGTCCAGAGGAAAGCAGATGGATCAATTGGCCACAGTGTGTACCGAAAACCAACACACACTGATTTATATCTGCAGGCCAGCAGCTGTCACCACCCTGCGCAGAAGAATGGGGTTCTGAAGACTTTGGTCCACAGAGCACATGCCCTGTCAGACCAAGAGAATCTACCTATAGAGATAGAACGTCTCAAAACAGTTTTCTCCAAGAATGGATACACGGACAGACAAATTGAGAGGGCACTCCAACCAGCCACCATACCACAGGTTCCTGAAGAAGACCAAGTTGAAACAAAGAAGGTGGCATATCTGCCCTATGCTGGCTCTATTTCTGCCAGTAGGATCCTCCGTAAACACAATATCAAGTGTGTTTTCTGTCCATCCAACAAGATTGGGGGACTGCTGGGGAGTGTCAAAGACGACCTGGGGTTACGAAAACCAAGGATTTACAATATACCTTGTCAATGTGGCAGGTCCTACATTGGCCAGACGACAAGAACTGTGGAGATCAGGTGCAAAGAACATCAGAGGCACACTAGATTAAGACAGGTGACTAAGTCAGCCATTGCTGAACACTGTCTAGAACTAGATCATGCCATGAAGTATGAGGATACCAGGATTCTAGCACAAACACCCAGATTTTGGGACAGTGTTATAAGAGAATCGATAGAAATTAAAATGGCTGACGATCTTATGAACCGTGACACAGGGTACCAGCTAAGCAGAGCCTGGGATCCGGCTCTGGAATTGTTAAAGGAGCAACGGGGCCAGCTGCAACACTGCACAAACAGAAGAACCAGAGACATGGAGATGGAAAACGAGCCCCTGACGGACTGCCAGGAGCACCAGACCGAAGATGGAACACCCAGAAGTGGGACTGGTGGGCGCGGACCGCAGAGGGAACATCCAGAGCCGCAGTGGACGAAAAACGGAGCGGCAACGCTCCAACAGGTCGTGGTGAGCGGGCGGGGACCGCAGGAGGAACGCTTGGTACCCCGGACCGTAGATGAAACCCCCAGGAGCGGGTTTGGTGGGCGCGGGCCGCAGAGGGAACACCTAGAACCGCAGCGGACGGAAAACGGAGCAGCAACGCTCCAGCAGGTCGCAGGGAATGGGCGCGGACCACAGAGGAAGCGCCTGCAGCCGTTGGTGGAGGGGGAAGGCCATAGACATAAATACTGGACCAGGTCCACTCGAGGAGCAGTCTCAGGTCGCACCTGATGAAGGTTACGAGCTACGTGACCGAAATATCGTGCAAGTACGACACTGATATCCGGCAGAACACCCGACAACCCAAGATGTCATTAGATCGCCGGGAAAGCCTGAAGGGTATTCTCGGGTTGACAGCCGAGTCAATGTGTTTTTTTTCCAGCAACGTTTCAGCAACTTTCTTACTTGCATCTTCAGGCGAAGTGTCGGGTTCATGTCTCGTAAGGATCTTTATAGCCGCCGGACCACGGGCTTCTTTCCATCCTCGGCGCCGGTCGGGCCAATCAGGCGCGAGCGGAATCGGCGCGACGGCGCGTAGGGGGGGGTGGGGGGGAGGGGGGGGGGGGGAGACCGCAGGCGTCGGGTCCTGGCGTCTCGTCTCGGTGAGGCCTGTTTATTCCATCCACCGCCACCGACCTGCCTCCATCGGTGCGCTCTCGTCTCATTCGTGATAATGTTGTGTTCCACGCGCTGCTGAGTTGGAAGCCACTATCCCGATTGACCAGGTTACAACTGACCCGTATCCCGACTGCCTGTTTAATAACAGAGTCCCAGAAACCTTTCGCTCTACACAGTCTCTTGGTTTCTTCAAATTGGAACGTGTGTTCTTCACTGAGGCTGTGCTCCGCTACCGCGGATTTTTCTTTTTGTCCGAGGCGGACGCTTCTCACACGTTCAGAGATGCGTTGTGTTATGCAGCGCTGCGTCTGTCCGATATATTGTTTCCCACATTCACAGGAAATGCTATAGACACCCGGTGTTCTTAGATCCAAGTTGTCTTTCATTGAGATCAGCATATTTCTGACTTTTGCTGGAGGATGTAAGATGGTTTTTATCTTGTTCTTGTCCAGTATCCTCGCAATCTTGGACGTGGGCGGCCCTGCGTACGGGTGCAATGTCAGAAGAAGAAGGAGAAGGACCTTCAGGAAGAAGAGAACAACAAAGGTCTGCGCACAATCTGAGTCGTCCTGTGGCTGCGCGAAAAGCATTTTTCGATATGGTGACGTTGCTGTCAGGGTTTCTCCGAGTGAAAATCCGTAGGTAACTCTCATCCACTGCAGCAGTAGCCCTTCCTGACGATGCCAACGCGATCGAATACCGCTATTGACCGTCTAGGAATGGTTGAACTGCAGACAACACGACCCGTGTACCTCCTTCCTTGTGGAAAGACTGGAACTGATCTGCTGTCGGACCCCCTCCGTCGAATGGGCGCTGCTCATGCATGATTGTTTACAAATTTCTGCGGGTTTAGTGACATCTCTGAACAGTCAAAGAGACTGTGACTGTGATACAATATCCACATTCAAAGTCTATCTTCAGGAGTTCTGGGAACCGGGGTGATGGAAAACTTTTTTTTGATGTGTGTAGTACTAGTTAACTGCAGGAACGTCGATGGACAGGTCCTGGAACTTGTCTCTGTTATAAACGGTAACAGTTACCACATAGTACTAGGGACAGAAAACTGGCTAAAACCAGCAGTAAATATCAACGAAACTCTAAATTCTGAGTGGAATCTATATCGCAAAGGTAGGCTGAACGCTGGTGATGGTGGCGTGTTTAAAGCCATAAAAAGTACGTCATCTAGTGAGATAAGTACAGATTGCGAATGCGGAATAATTTATGTGAAGACAAGCGTTAAAGGTGGATCAAACGTTGTCATCGGATGCTTTTATGGTCCCCTGCCCTCAGCAACAGTAGTGGCGGAACAGTTCGCGTAAATTTTTTAGTCATGTTGTAGTTCTAGGCGGAGATTTTAATTTACCAACTGTAGTCTGGGGTACACGAGTGGTTAGGTTGGACGGTAGGGACAAAGAATCGTGTGAAAGTGTTCTAAGTACTTTGTCCAAAAATTACCTGAAGCAGTTAATCAGAGAACCAGCTTGTGAAAATAACATCTTAGACTTTATATTGACCAACAGACGTGAACTTTTGCATTGAATACTACTGTAAATAGGAATGCAAAGAAAGGCAGGAAGATCTCTCTGCTTAGCAAGAGCGACAAGAAACAGATTTCAGATGGTCTAACCGGTCAACCTGAAAATTTCATCTCCAACACTAGCAACGTTAAGTATCAATGGACAAAGTTAAAGAGCATTGTACAATATGCTTTAGATAGGTATGTGCCAAGCGAAGTTGTGAGGGATGGAAAAGACCGCCGTCGTTCAATAGCCACTTTAGAAAACCGCTATGAAAGCAAAGAGAACTTCACTCCAAATTTAAAAGTAGTAGAAGCCTCACACACAAGCAAAACTTAAACGAAGCCAAAAGTAGCGTTAGGAGAGTCATGCGTAAACCCTTCAAGGAATTCGAAAGTAAAATTCTGTCTGCTCACTTGATAGGAAATAAGAAAATGGTTCAAATGGCTCTGAGCACTATGGGACTTAACATCAGAGGTCATCTGTGCCCTAGAACTTAGAACTACTTAAACCTAACTGACCTAAGGACATCACAAACATCCATGCCCGAGGCAGGATTCGAACCGGCGACCGTGGCAGTCGCGCGGTTCCGGACTGACGCGCCTAGAACCGCTTGGCCACCACGGCCGGCAGAAAATAAGAAGTTCTGGTTTTAGTTTAAATCAGTGAACGGATCGAAGCCATCTGTCGAGACACACTGTTTCCATAATGGCAGTAAAGCAGAGAGGATGACACAGGAAAGACCGAAATACTAAACGCCTTTTTCCAAAACTGTTTCACAGAGAAAGATCGCACTGTAGTGACTCTTTTAGATCATAGTATATATGACAAAATGGCTGATATCGAAATAAATGAGGATGGGATTGAAAAGCAACTAAAACCTTTCAACAGAGGGAAGACGACTAGACCTCACGGGATAACTCTACGATTCTACATACAGTATGAAGGAGCTTGCCCCTCTTCTAACAGCAGTGTACAGTAGATCTTGGAGGAGCGATGCATTCCTGAAGATTGAAAGAAAGCACTGGTCATTTCCGTTTTCAAGAAGGGTCGTCGAACAGACGCACAGTACCATAGACTTGTACCTCTGATGTCGGTCAGTTGTAGAATTTTGCATCGTGTTTTACGCTCGCGTATTATGACACTTCTGGGAGCCCAAAAATGTCTGTAGGAATCAACAAAGATCTTGTGAAACCTAGCTCGCTCTGTTACCTCACGAGATCCAGAAACTACTAGATACAGGCAGCCAGATAGATGCCGTGTTCCTTGACTTCCGGAAGGCATACGATAGAGTTTCGCACTATCGTCTAATGAACCAACTGTGCGACTAGGTTAAAGAGCTTATAGAAAGCGAAACACAGTGTGTCATTCTGAACGGAGAGAAGTTTTTCAACATAAAGGTAACTTCAGGAGCCCCCAGGGGAGTGTTATAAGGTCATCACTTTTCCATATATATATATATATATACACTCCTGGAAATGGAAAAAAGAACACATTGACACCGGTGTGTCAGACCCACCATACTTGCTCCGGACACTGCGAGAGGGCTGTACAAGCAATGATCACACGCACGGCACAGCGGACACACCAGGAACCGCGGTGTTGGCCGTCGAATGGCGCTAGCTGCGCAGCATTTGTGAACCGCCGCCGTCAGTGTCAGCCAGTTTGCTGTGGCATACGGAGCTCCATCGCAGTCTTTAACACTGGTAGCATGCCGCGACAGCGTGGACGTGAACCGTATGTGCAGTTGACGGACTTTGAGCGAGGGCGTATAGTGGGCATGCGGGAGGCCGGGTGGACGTACCGCCGAATTGCTCAACACGTGGGGTGTGAGGTCTCCACAGTACATCGATGTTGTCGCCAGTGGTCGGCGGAAGGTGCACGTGCCCGTCGACCTGGGACCGGACCGCAGCGACGCACGGATGCACGGCAAGACCGTAGGATCCTACGCAGTGCCGTAGGGGACCGCACCGCCGCATCCCAGCAAATTAGGGACACTGTTGCTCCTGGGGTATCGGCGAGGACCATTCGCAACCGTCTCCATGAAGCTGGGCTACGGTCCCGCACACCGTTAGGCCGTCTTCCGCTCACGCCCCAACATCGTGCAGCCCGCCTCCAGTGGTGTCGCGACAGGCGTGAATGGAGGGACGAATGGAGACGTGTCGTCTTCAGCGATGAGAGTCGCTTCTGCCTTGGTGCCAATGATGGTTGTATGCGTGTTTGGCGCCGTGCAGGTAAGCGCCACAATCAGGACTGCATACGACCGAGGCACACAGGGCCAACACCCGGCATCATGGTGTGGGGAGCGATCTCCTACACTGGCCGTACACCACTGGTGATCGTCGAGGGGACACTGAATAGTGCACGGTACATCCAAACCGTCATCGAACCCATCGTTCCACCATTCCTAGACCGGCAAGGGAACTTGCTGTTCCAACAGGACAATGCACATTCGCATGTATCCCGTGCCACCCAACGTGCTCTAGAAGGTGTAAGTCAACTACCCTGGCCAGCAAGATCTCCGGATCTGTCCCCCATTGAGCATGTTTGGGACTGGATGAAGCGTCGTCTCACGCGGTCTGCACGTCCAGCACGAACGCTGGTCCAACTGAGGCGCCAGGTAGAAATGGCATGGCAAGCCGTTCCACAGGACTACATCCAGCATCTCTACGATCGTCTCCATGGGAGAATAGCAGCCTGAATTGCTGCGAAAGGTGGATATACACTGTACTAATGCCGACATTGTGCATGCTCTGTTGCCTGTGTCTATGTGCCTGTGGTTCGGTCAGTGTGATCATGTGATGTATCTGACCCCAGGGATGTGTCAATAAAGTTTCCCCTTCCTGGGACAATGAATTCACGGTGTTCTTATTTCAATTTCCAGGAGTATATATATATATATATATATATATATATATATATATATATGCCTAGTAGATAACTTCGGAAGGATAACTTCTGAAGGATGATACTGTTGTATACAGAAAAATCGCGACGGTGAAAAACTGTAGCTAAATACAGAAAAGACCTGCAGAGAAACGACACTTGGCACAGGGAGTGGCAGTTGACCCACAACATAAGCAAGTGTAACATACTGCGAATACATTGACAGAGAAACATTTTATTGTATGATTACACAGTTGCAGAAAAATCGCTGGAAGCACTTACTTCCGTAAAATACCTAGGAGTATGTGTTCGGAGCGATTTCAAATGGAATAACTACATAAAATTAATCGCGAGTTAGGCGGATGCCAGAATGAGATTCAGTGGAAGAATCCTTAGAAAATGTAGTTCATCAACCAAGAAGGTAGCTTACAAAACACTCGTTCGATCATTACTCGAATATTGCTCGTCAGTCTGGGATCCGCAAGCTAAAGACACAACCCACAGATACCACCTCTTCCTCGTAGACATTGGCAATGGGGACGCAAGAGGGATAGTCGATACTACACCTGAGCCGGTGGCGCCAGACGGAACAGTCTTCTAGTTTAATGACGCCACGATTCAACTGTGAGGTCACTTTCCTTCTAGGACGACCATTATAGTCACTAGTAAATTTTCTGTTTGAAACTTGGGTTTGTGGTAAGATTTTTACACTTTCAATTTTTTTTGGATTTTCTCCCACATTACTTTTATCTAATGATCATATTACGTGTACATTACAATTCTGTTCCTGTATCCTATTTCATACTATATCTCTGGTCAGATACTCCACCTAACATTGTTATTGTTACAGTGAGTTGAAGAGTCCATTTGCATTAACATGCAGGCTATGCATAAAATCGGATTGACATTGGTAACGTCAAGCTTCTTACATGAATGTGTCAGTTGTTAATTTTTAATAAAGATAGAATTTTAATTTTGAAATTTCTGTATTTGTGTGCAGATTGATCTATAGTAGATAGGTTTTTACTATGTCTGTTATTCTTACAGTGAGTTTAAAAGTCCACTTGCATTAATATCCAGAGTATGAATAAAATTGGATTGACGTTGGTAAAGTAAAGCTCCTTACGTGATTGTATAGGTTGTATTTCTGTATTTGGGAGCAGATTGATCTATAGAAAAGTTACTGATGTAGCTCAAATATTTAGTCATCAATATAGATTTTTACTATGTCAACACATTTTGAAAATAATTCACCCGGCAGATTTTGGTTTTTACAGTGAGGTATAATAATTCACTAGTATTAAATTTCTAAGTATGCTGTCAGTTTTTAATATAGGCAAAGTCTTACTCTTGGAATGTCTGTATTTGAGTGCAAATTGTTTGATAAATAACCTATTGATGTGACTCAAATGCTTAATAACCAACATAGATTCTTACTATTTCAACATACTTTGGAGATAAGTATAGTTTGTTGATCTAATTTCCATGGGTTCAGCGATTCCAATACCTTACCTCTTCACGCTTTGTACTTTTACCTCACGTTAACAGAATACTGGATCTTGTTTACGTCGTCTACACTGTCAGTAATTTATATAGAGGTGAAAAAGGCTATGGACAGGATATCTAATAACTTGGATGAGCCACACAATTACAAGATCTCACCTTATCCTATCACTAACTTTTAAGGAGCTGATTGTTTTTGGATCATTTTTATATTAGATCTCGTTTTTGTTTCAGTCTGTACTATAATTTGTACATTACTGTAATTTATACAATCTTACATTCTCAGTCTTTACATAGTGGCCTGGTCAACTGATACCTTGATTTACATTTTTCATTATGTCTTTTCCTGTGTGCTAGGATGACTTGATTGTATCAAAACAAAATTTCTATGCTACATTACGATAGTGGAGAATTGATTTAGCTTTACTTACGTTATTTGTCACATTTTGTAACTGAATAGGACGATTTTTGCACCTGTAAATGCTAAGAATGAGTTTTTTATTACGTGTTTCATGGGGATTAAAATATTCAATGCTTTGCGTTTCAGTATTCATGACAAATAAAATATTTCAAGTGATTTTCGTAAGTATATTATTTTGTGATTGCTAGGCGCCAATTTTTGCTGTCTTAATGTTGTTCTACAAATTGGAATGTTTTGTTGTTAGGTACCAGATCATGGCTTACGGCCGAAAACGGTGGTACTAATAAAATCCAGTTATGCAGTTCAGTGTCATAAGTTTTTTGGAACGTATATCGACCGTTGTAAATTGCCTAAAAAAAACTATGAAAATCAAGAATACTGATATTCCACAATAATAAATCCAACATCAATAATCATTAGTTACCAGATCAGAACAGGCAATAAGCCACTGTGGAAAACAGTGTGAAATAAATGGACAGCAGTAAGGAATGTGTTCAGATAAATACAGGGAATTACCAATAAATATTTAGTATACGAACTTTAAGATAAAAATGGAAAAAGCCAAATTTTGTAAAACTTTGCCTCACTCAGGGCCGGCCAGAGTGACCGAGCGGTTCTAGGCGCTACAGTCTGGAACCGCGCGACCGCTACGGCCGCAGGTACGAATCCTGCCTCGGGCATGGATGTGTGTGATGTCCTTAGTTAGGTTTAAGAAGTTCTAAGTTCTAGGGGACTGATGACCTTAGAAGTTAAGTCCCATAGTGCTCAGAGCCATTTGAACCTCACTCAGGTGGTTCTGCCAACATTAAATCCAACGACGCGTAGTATTACTTCTGGAACACACGAAATCATTTCAAATAATACGTTTTCCCAAAATATACGCGAGGCATCAAAAGACGTAGTTAACCTCAATTTCCGTAAACACAGCAAATCAGAGGAGGCAAGGAACCACTATAAACAACGTGATATTTTATTTGGACCCTGGTAAAAAAGTAAAACGCAAATCTCAGGCAAAGAAAGAGATAGCTTGAATTCTGAATTAAGATTACTCAGGCTAGTTCCCAACAGAATGTATGAATGAAATTTAAACAAAAACTTACGTAAGGTTTCACTTAAAGCAACAAGTAGTAAAATTAATCCAGCGATAATAGGTATTGTAGTGATATAAAGAATTTTACCAATATAATCCAGGACGATCAGTTAGCTCCATTACGTAACAGTACGGTTAACTCAAGCGTAACACATACAGTATAAAGAACCCAATGGCACAGCGGATAAGTTCGAACTTTCATGCAGTGTACACGCTACCGTGATCGCGAAGCAAATGCAATGGCTCAGCCATTCCCCTTTCCCCGTGATTTCTGTAGGTATCCGACAGCGGACGCAATAAAAGTGATATTCAGTTCCGGCAGTTGCTTACAGCTTCCATGTGCGACATGACTGCCAGCACTTGCCCTTGGATGGCCGTCCTACAGGTATCAGTGGTAAAAGACTGAAAGCGAGAACTGCCGTTGAAGTTGGCTTGGCAGAGGTTCCACATGGCGCCTCCTGGTGGGGACACGAACGAGACGGTTGCGTGGCTACAGACGCTAAGAGGTAACATAACGCTTTTGATGCTTATCAAAACGGCGCACGACTCACTTATTAATGTCCTTTTTGCTACAATAGGTGTTCGTCATTTTCCTCGAATTAAAACTTCCTCCGTTGTCGTTCTCATAGGTTTCCCCAGAGTTTCCAGCTTTGTTTCATGTTGGTATATTGCCAACTCTAGACTTTAATCTCCACTTATAGCAAGGTAGTTGTTCTTGTTTAGTTTATCAACCTCTTTACGAAGTGCAGTATATGCAGTAACTCTATGTGGGTCACAACATACTTCCTTTGAATTTCACAATCAGATTAGAGGTGACGTGGGATTTGAGGTCATCCAGTCTGTGGCACGCAAGGGGCAACGAGCGGGGATGAAAATGCAACGGAGGTCAAGTTCACTCTTTTTAGGTCTCTGAGGTTGGAAGCAGTACAAAATGACATGGATGTAGTGCTAAGGAGGTAGGTATGACATTATTATGGAAAAGGGATTCTCGGTTGGCTTTCTGGTCTGCTTTAAATGTTTCTTCACGCGGTTACATGAACATGCCGAAGAGCACAGACGCTTCAGTCTTGTAACCCAAGGGTACCCATACGATGGTTTATAGGGGGGCGGAGGGGGAGGGCTTGACCTGGGGTTATGGAATATTTTTAGTATGAAAGAAGAATAACGACTTATAAGTAGCTATAAAGAAGATCCAGTTCCGACCTTGTTAAAAATCTGCGTAATGTCAACTTTTAAATCGTTTTATTGAAAGAAAAACACCTCACTGCACTCTTTTCCTTTTCCTGAGAGCTACTATGGGCGCTCTTGCTGAGATGCACTTAGCGTAAACGCAAACGAGGCTTGTAACTTCAAGCTGTTATTAGGTGCTACAAGGAATTACTGGAACGAATGGCCATTCCGGTCTATAACTCCGTTTCGACTAGGGTACACACACTAACATCTAAATGTTATGTTGAAGCAATGAATCGTGAAATGAGCTTGTTTCTATTCCTCTAGCGGAACCCTTAGGTTCAGTTACACGTCACAGTGGAAGCGACAACCAGATGTAGGAACACAGAGACATATTTACAAAGGAAACCACTAACCACAGTCCAGAGGTACATACGAGGAAGTTTTACAAGTGTTCCGTATAAGCTTCTCAGTGACATAGTTTCGGCAGTCGGGTGGTAATTATCCGAGGCCCTGGTTTCGGACTACTTTGAGATCGAACTTTGCTGCTGCCAGGGACTCTGTGCTGGTTGTCGATTGATGGCGTCTGTATACTGCGTTTGGTCCTATTTTTCTACAGTCGGTGCGTGACAGCGTCACCTTTTGCGTCCAATTCGCCAGCAGCGAATGCAACACCAGTGGTTTCTTAATGCGTATCATCACATACCCACTAGCGAAGGCGACTGGCGCTCTAAGTCTCCATCAGAGTTGCATGGCCTATTGCTAGTATTCGTACTTAAACAACTTTTTTTTTCTTTTTTTTTTTTTTTTTTTTTTTTTTGGCAGCCCTTCATGTCAGCCATTACAAAGTGAGTCGTAGAACATTTCTGTTTACTTCTTCTTTCCTTCCTGTGTTGCTAATACTGCAATGACTGTCATATGATTTCTCTCAAGTGTAGGTTTGTAAATCTTGCAGATACTATTCTTTCATTTGTATAGTTGAAGCATATTAATTTTTCCTGCCATTTAGTGGCCATCAGCAGTGCCCCACCTGCCTGTGTTCTAGTCTCCATGTCCACTCCACTTTGTATCATAAGATAGTGTCCTATGTCTGTAGTTCCTATAAGCTTCTGTTTAGTTTCATTTATGGAAGCAATATTTGTTTTCCTTTGTCTTTGTGTCTGTATTAACTCATTCTCTATTTCACTGGTACCATACACTTTCCAGGTAAAGAAATTCAATTAATGTTTAATGACTAATCGTTTTTCCTTATTTTACACTACTGCCCATTAAAATTGCTACACCATGAAGATGACGTGCTACAGACTCGAAATTTAACCGCCAGGAAGAAGATGCTGTGATATGCAAATGATTAGCTTTTCCGAACATTCACACAATGTTGGCGCCGGTGGCGACACCTACAACGTGTTGACATGAGGAAAGTTTCCAACAGCAGTTGACCGGCGTTCCCTGGTGAAACTTTGTTGTGATGCCTTGTGTACCGAGGAGAAATGCGTACCATCACGTTTACGACTTTGATAAAGGTCGGATTGTAGCCTATCGCGATTGCTGTTTATCGTATCGCGTCATTGCTGCTCGCGTTGGTCAAGATCCAATGACTGTTAGCAGAATATGGAATCGATGGGTTCAGGAGGGTAATACGGAACGCCGTGCTGGATCCCAACGGCCTCGTATCGCTAGCAGTCGAGATGACAGGCATCTTATCCGCATGGCTGTAAAGGATCGTGCAGCCACGTCTCGATCCCTGAGTCAACAGGTGGGGACGTTTGCAAGACAACAACCATCTGCACGAACAGTTCGACGACGTTTGCAGCAGCATGGACTATCAGCTCGGGGACCATGGCTGCGGTTACCCTTCACGCTACATCACAGACAGGAGAGCCTGCGATGGTGTACTCAACGACGAACCTGGATGCACGAATGGCAAAACGTCATTTTTTCAGATGAATCCAGATTCTGTTTACAGGATCGCGATGGTCGCATCCGTGTTTAGCGACATCGCGGTGAACGCATATGGAACCGTGTATTCGTCATCGCCATACTGGCGTATCATCCGGCGTGATGGTATGGGGTGCCATTGGTTACACGTCTCAGTGACCTCTTTTTCGCATTGACGGCACTTTGAACAGTGGACGCTACATTTCAGATGTGCTTCGACCCCTGGCTATACCCTTCATTCGATCCCTGTGAAACCCTACATTTCAGCAGGATAATGCACGACCGCATGTTGCAGGTCCTGTATGGGCCTTTCTGGATATAGAAAATGTTCGACTGCTGCCCTGGCCAGCACATTCTCCAGATCTCTCACCAACTGAAAACGTCTGGTCAATGATGGCCGAGCAACTGGCTCGTCACAATATGCCAGTCACTACTCTTGATGAACTGTGGTATCGTGTTAAAGCTGCATGGGCAGCTGTACCTGTACACGCCATCCAAGCTCTGTTTGACTTAATACCCAGGCGTATCAAGGCCGTTGTTGCGGCCAGAGGTGGTTGTTCTGGGTACTGATTTCTCAGGATCTATGCACCCAAATTGAGTGAAAATGTAATCACATGTCAGTTCCAGTATAATATATTTGTCGAATAAATACCCATTTATCATCTGCATTTCTTCTTGGTGTAGTAGTTTTAATGCCCAGTAGTGTAGATGATCCGTCTTGGGTTTTTGTCCCGTGGCTACTCGATTTAGTCTCATGAATATTCTCCGCATTCTTCTAGAAGAGATTACTAGCTTGATGGAGTAGTCCTGTGATGGGGCCTCCATCTTGGGGCCTTTGACCTACCAGATTTTTGCGCCAAGGTTCTCTCCTTTAGCCGAAAGTAACAGTTAAGGCGCCGGGAACTCTCTTTTCACCCTCTCCCGTCTGGTACACGCCTTGAAAGGAAGTGCATTTATTGGCCTGGAGACTATTCGATTTACTTCTTCCTTGGACGAGGGAGTAGGATTTGTTGGTAGAGCTGGCAAGAAGGATTGCAGGGGCATTTCTTAAGGTTTCGTGCCCACACTGTTCGGCATTAGCTGTGACCCTTGTGACTGTACCAACCTTTAGCCTTCCGAATTTTTACTTTACCAAAATACAGTCCATAATATCCTCTTCGGTCCCCTTGGATCGTCCACGTATACTTGCTTTTCACAAAATTCTCGTAACATGTATTGGTAACGACTAACTGTGCCCAGCATAGGATTCTGTCACTCTTTCTTCCCTCTCACTGAACTCTTCCGTTGTTTCCTGTTCCCACCTTCACTGACAGCTGCATTCCAGTCCCTCATTATTATTAAGTTATCACACAAATTCCGAAATAATTTAAGCATTTATTGAAGACATAATACACGTCTTGAATTTTTCTCTTTTATGCATAAGTGGTTAGTGTGTACATACGCATGACTACAGCCTCGGTGGTAAATCCATTCATTTTCATCGTTAATGTTCTGTTTATTTGCTTGATGGAACCCTTTACTTCATCATGAATTTCCCAATTCATTATTATTCCTATTCCTGTCTTACCAGCATTTGGCTCAGTATGAATAAGTGTATGATCCTCACCGCAAAAGGAGCCTTCTTCTAGTTATCGCATTTCACTGATTCCTAAAACATCGGTGTCCATCCATTTCATTTGTACCTACAGACATCCTAGTTTTCCGCACTGCCTTAGCGTTATAATCTTTCAAGCACCTACCCAGTTTAGCTTTTTCTTATTCACTTATACGAAAAACTCCTCAAAAGTAATCCCTGGCCAGACCCTAATGACAAGTATTTAATCTCTGGCATATTTTATCCAGTAGGAAACCATCTTGACATCCTTAGCAAAGAACTGCATATACTAGGGAAAGATAACCTGTTTGGTTTTCGGCTGCAAGTTACAATGCAGCACTGCCGCCATTAATCTCTTCCAGACCACTGCTCATGGGAAAGAACCCAGTAGAAACCTCCTTGATTTCCGTCAGCTGTGACTTCTGGAGTAACTGCTGCCTCCATCTACGATGAAGGTTCTGTGAGTAGTAGTCCCAGCAGAAAGAGTCACTGCTTCCTTTCCGGAAGCCATCTCTGAGAAAATTTCCATCAGATTACTACCAGCCGGACCAGCTGGATCAAGTTTATTTTAAGGAGACTGCTGCGGCTTCAATTAGAAAACAAAGGCAAACGTTTCCTCTGCAAATGTTACCACTGTGTCCACGGTTCTGGCCTCCTACGTACTGAGACTGTAAAACTTGTAGCGATCGCAGTTCCTTCCCAACATACGAGAAAAGATCACAGTGTTTTGAAAGTATGAGAGTTATCGCGCAATCTGCTTAATAGCTATTGCATCCAAGTTGGTGACAGTAATAATATACAGAAGAATGGAAAAAAAAGTTGAGGATCTGTTAGACGACAATGAGTTCGGCCTTAAGGGAGTCAAAGACACCAGGGGGGCAGTTCTGATGTTGCGGTTGACAATGGAAGGAAGCCTGAAGAAAATTCAAGACACTTTCATAGGATTTCTCCACTAGGAAACAACGGTCGGCATCGTAAATTAGCACAACATGTTCGAGATTTCATAGAAAACTTGATGTAAGCCATAGGGGAAGATGGGTGATATGCAATATGTACAAGAACCAAGAGGGAGTGATAATGGTGGAAGATGAAGAAAGAAGTGTTTGGATTAAAAAGTGTGAAAAACATGGATGTATTGTTTCGCCCCTATTGTTCAATCGATAAAATCGAAGAAGCAATGACGGAAATAAAACAAAAGTTGAAAAGTGGAATTAAAATTTAAGGTGAAAAGATATCAATGATAAGATCTGTTGATGACGTTTCTATCCTCAGTGAGAGTGAAAAAGAATTACACGATGTGTTGACTGGAACGAACAGTCTAATGAGTACGGGATATGGATTGAGAGTAAATCGAAGAAAATCGAAAGCAATAAGTAACAGATAAGAGAACAGAGAGAGACTAAACATCAGATTTGGTGTTCACGAAGTAGATGAAGTTAAGGAATTCTGCTGATGTCCATGACGGACAGAGCAAAGAAGATATAAAAAAAAACAGACTAGCTCTGGCAAGAAAGTTATTCATGACCAAGAGAAATCTGCTACTATCAAACATAGGCCTTGATCTGAGGAATAAATTGCTGAGAATGGTCGTTTGGAGCACAGCATTATGTGGTAGTGAAACATGGAGTATAGGTAAACCGGAACAGAAGCGAATCGAAGCATTTGGGACATGGTGACACAGAAGAATGTTGAAAATGAGGTGGGCAGATGAGAAATGAGGTTCTCCGCAAGATCTGTGAGGTAAGGGATGTACGGAAAACACTCACAAGAAGAAGGGACAGGATGACATTTGTTAACTCATGAGGGAATAACTTCCATGGTACTAGAGGGAGCTGTAGAGTGTAAATCATAGATTGGAACATATCCAGAAAATAATTCAGGAAGTAGGCTGCAAGAGCAACTCTGAGACTAAATTGAAAGGGGAAAAAGACCCTAACCTGGGCGCTTCATTCCAAGTTGTTTGTCCCAGACAATGATAGACGAGGCGTCATTTTTTTTTAATCATGTACTCTGAAACATCCCCTTAGAAAATTTTTATAAATGACTGTTCTGTAAAAACTCTGTTATTTGATTTTCAAACAGCTGAGCAAAACTGAACGTACTCAGACATTTCTCTCTTTACTTATTCTGATCATCACTAAACTGACACACAATTTTTTTTTTTTAAGCACAACACAATCTGACTTTCCATAATCCCTACAAAAGAATGGCCCTGGCTGACAATAACCTACTATACCTTTCACGAATCACTTACCTCACAAAAATCTTCGTTACTCAAACTACTGCAATACAGCGAGCGCCAATACTGCCAGCTAAATAAAAGATTAGCCGGCCGGTGTGGCCGTGCGGTTCTAAGCGCTTCAGTTTGGAACCGCGTGACCGCTATGGTCGCAGGTTCGAATCCTGCCTCGGGCACGGATGTGTGTGATGTCCTTAGGTTAGTTAGGTTTAAGTAGTTCTAAGTTCTAGGGGACTGATGACCTGAGAAATTAAGTCCCACAGTGCTCAGAGCCATTTTAAATAAAAGATTCAAACTACTGAAGGCACTAACTACTGATAGGCATAGTTAGCAAAAGAAAGATTTTGATAGAGAACAAACAGTGTATTTACCTTAATAGTGTTCAAAAGTCATAATATATATATCAGTTCATGATATACATTATTACAACTTTACTCCTTCTGATGGACACACGTCCAGATCGTCCGCTTTCAAAATTCTGCCATCTCTCTCCCCACATCCACCACTGCTGGCGGCTCACCTCCAACTGCGCAACGCTACGCGCTGTTCACATCCAACACTACAATAGCAAATATTCCAACAATGCAAACTAGCCAGAGACTGCACACAGCACAGTCAGTGATTTTCATACAGAGCGCCACGTGGCGTTACCAACATAAAAACCTAAACAGCCTACTTACATACTCCTCTCTGAGACTGACCGTTAGTGTATGTGACTCGGATGTGCAGGCTCACAAATACGAATACTATTGAGTGACGTAGTTGAAATTTACAAGGGATGACAGTTATTTTTATTAACGAAGTTTGCGTTGGTGAGCCGGCCGCGGTGGTCTCGCGGTTCTAGGCGCGCAGTCCGGAATCACGCGACTGCTACGGTCGCAGGTTCGAATCCTGCCTCGGGCATGGATGTGTGTGATGTCCTTGGGTTAGTTAGGTTTAAGTAGTTCTAAGTTCTAGGGGACTGATGACCACAGCTGTTAAGTCCCATAGTGCTCAGAGCCATTTTTTTGCGTTGGTGAAAATAACGAAACCTTTATTAAGAAAACAATAAACTGGTAGCCGAGATCGCAGATTCTGTAGGGAGCACATTGTGCTCATGTGGGAGCGATCTAGATGCTTGTAAAACAATAAACTGATAGCCAAGATCGCAGGAATTGTTTTTATTCCATGATTACCGGTTTAGGCGAAACTAAAGCCGCCATCATCGGATCTTAGGAAACATTCAGCTTACACATACAGGTTGGCTACCAGTTTATTGTTTTACAAGCATCTAGTTCGCTCCCACATGGGTATAATGTGCTCACAATGATTAACCATCTATAACACATTCTTCTTGCGTAATTAGTCGGAATTGTTCGCAGACTCGCACTGAAACGCAACCACACTACTGCTGGCAAGGTGCGGACCTTGCACAAACCTACAGGTAGCAACTCTCCTTGTTCGCAAACACCGATCAGTACCTTTGTCTGATGCCCGTTTGTAAACTTGTGGTAAGTTCCTGTGGGACCAAACTGCTGAGGTCATCGGTCTCTAGGCTTACACACTACTTAATCTAACTGAAACTAACTTAGGCTAAGGACAACACACACACTCCTAGGCCCGAGGGAGGATTCGAACCTCCGACGGCGTGGGCCGCTCGGACCGTGGCAAGGCACCTTGCGCGGTTAATGTCCGTCGGTCGCTACAGCAAAGCAGAAGGCAAAAATGTTACAAGGCGCTACCCCTCCACCACTCGTCCTTAATTCTGGCTTGTAACAGGAAGAGCGTGGCCTCGCACGAGATAGGCCAGACTGGAGGTTTTAGAGGTATAAATACATCCACCTACAATTACAATACCATCTACATCTGCATATACGCACATTATCAGATCAAAAGTACGTAATGTGAAACTAATCACTAGATGTCACCAGAGGAGGACCCGTAGCGTAAAAGGAAGCGAGGAGTGTTGTGTTGTCAGTAGAGAAATTGTAAGAGCGGAATAGGCCAGTCAGGAGAGCGCAGTAACTTCGAATGTGGACTACTCATTGGATGTCGCCTGAGTAACAGATCCATCAGGGACATTGCAGCCCTCAAAGGCTGCCCAAGTCGTCTGTTTGAGATGTGATCGTGAAGCGGCAACACAAAGGAACAACTACAGCTACACCAAGCAGAACTCAGGTACTGACGGCCAGGGACCATCGTGCACTGCGGAGAGTTACTTTTGAATACATTATGGCAGTGGTAGTGATCAATGTGTTACAAACATTTACTACTAAAAACAGTCTTGATCACGATTTATTTATTAAGGTGACCGGTTTCGACCACTACTGTGGTCATCTTCAGACCTACAAGTCGTATACAAATTTTTAATTAGAGGGCTACATACATTAAAGAAAATACTTAAAGTTATAAAGCTATAAAACGATGAATTACCAGTGAGTAGGAACCTCTTTCCGCTGGAGAATCACTACTGGAGAAACCAGTGCACATCTTACTATGTAGAATGGAGGCTCCGGCCACTACTGACGACATGATGTCATTACTGACCAATGAGTTATAAGTCGAATAACAATGTAAAATTTCTTAGTTAAAAGAACATTGTCAAGAAATAAAAATAAACACACACCTGATGATCTGCTTTAGAATGTTCCTCTTCTGTCCTTCGCTTTTTAAATTATTAAGACTTTTGGAAATATTTTATCTTTATTTTGTAATTTTATTTCACCAAACATTATTTTATGACTGACTATCTGTTTTAGAATGTTTGCTTATACGCAAGGCAGCATATTACTAATTCACATCCTATTATTTTTGACACTACGGCTCATAGTACTATAAAGTTTAAATTTCTTCCATTTTCATTATTTTTATTTGTTTATAAGACTGGCATACAACATTAGGAATAGCGCTGCCTTTTTAAAAATTTTCACATGTAATTTAAAAAAAATGCAATCTACATACGAACTTCATAGACAATATTTCATAAATATGGACAACTACTTCGTATCGTATCTGTGCAGCATGTAGTACACATGTCAGCTAAAGATTATTGCAGCCTACTCATTGAAAATCGTTTCAATAAAGACATGTTGCTGCTCAATAATACATCGTCTGACGTGACAGTCGCGCCATTCCACTTTCGCAACAACTTCGTTAGAAAGAAGCCTGCTGCCACATCTTTGGACTAGCGTTTATCATCACCACGGCAACCACTAGTTCACCTATCGACTTTACAGCAACTTCAGTGGAAACAAGCCTGCTGCCTCATCTTTGGAACGGCGTCCAACTTCACCATGGCAACCAGTAGTTCCGAAGGGTTCACTAACAGGCCTTGAGAGGGCAGCCCATGCACTGTCAAACCGAAGTTCATTTATCCTACATATTTAAATATTTTTAACGCTTCTTAATTGACAACAGCTGTTTAATAAGCTAAATTTAGTGTGTGTTTATTTTTATTTCTTGACAATGTTCTTTTAACTAAGAAATTTTACATTGTTATTCGACTTATAAATCATTGGTTAGTAATGACATCATGCCGTCGGAAGTGGGCGGAGCCTCCATTACATATAGTAAGACGTGCACTGGTTTTTCCAGTAGTGATTCACCAGCAAAAAGAGGTTCCTACTCAATGGTAATTCATCGTTTTATAGCTTTATAACTTTAAGTATTTTCTTTAATGTATGTAGCCCTCTAATTAAAGCTTTGTATACGACTTGTAGGTCTGAAGATGACCATAGTAGTGGTCGAAACCGGTCACCTTAATAAATAAATCGTGATCAAGATTGTTTTCAATAGTAAATAATTGCGGAGAGTGGTTGTAAAAAGCCGCATGACATCAGCGGAGCCGGCCGGGGTGGCCGTGCGGTTCTAGGCGCTACAGTCTGGAATCGCGAGACCGCAACGGTCGCAGGTTCGAATCCTGCCTCGGGCATGGATGTCTGTGATGTCCTTAGGTCAGTTAGGTTTAAGTAGTTCTAAGTTCTAGGGGACTGATGACCTCAGAAGTTAAGTCGCATAGTGCTCAGAGCCATTTGAACATCAGCGGAAGAAATCAGTCGTGAGCTCCGAAGTGCTACCAGTCCAGCTAACACAATAACTGTGGTTAGTGAGTTAAAAAGAGTGGACTACGATGACAGGTTATAGCGAAATAAGGAGGTAGTGGTGTAATGGTATTGGGATGTTTCTCTAGTAAGGGTGTAGTCCCTTCTTGTGCTTAAGAAAACTCTAGTTGCGGAAGGAGATGAACAGATTTTACAGCATTGTGTACTATGTACAGCAGAAAAACAAAAGCAGTTTGCATCAGCAGAACAGTGCACCCTGTCATAAAGTACAGGGTGATTCAAAAAGAATACCACAACTTTAGGAATTTAAAACTCTGCAACGACAAAAGGCAGAGCTAAGCACTATCTGTCGGCGAATTAAGGGAGCTATAAAGTTTCATTTAGTTGTACATTTGTTCGCTTGAGGCGCTGTTGACTAGGCGTCAGCGTCAGTTGATGCTAAGATGGCGACCGCTCAACAGAAAGCTTTTTGTGTTATTGAGTACGGCAGAAGTGAATCGACGACAGTTGTTCAGCGTGCATTTCGAACGAAGTATGGTGTTAAACCTCCTGATAGGTGGTGTATTAAACGTTGGTATAAACAGTGTACAGAGAATGGGTGTTTGTGCAAAGGGAAAAGTTCTGGACGGCCGAGAACGAGTGATGAAGCCCTCCCAGAAGCCCTGATCTTACCCCCTGCGATTTTTTCTTATGGGGGTATGTTAAGGATACGGTGTTTCAGCCACCTCTCCAGCCACCATTGATGATTTGAAACGAGCAATAACAGCAGCTATCCAAACTGTTACGCCTGATATGCTACAGAGAGTGTGGAACGAGTTGGAGTATCGGGTTGATATTGCTCGAGTGTCTGGAGGGGGCCATATTGAACATCTCTGAAGTTGTTTTTGAGTGAAAAAAACCTTTTTAAATACTCTTTGTAATGATGTATAACAGAAGGTTATATTATGTTTCTTTCATTAAATACACATTTTTAAAGTTGTGGTATTCTTTTTGAATCACCCTGTAGTATCTGTGAGTCGATGGTTCGCGCGCAGCAACATTCCTAAATTGAGCTGGCCTGTCCAGAGTCGCGATCTGAACAAAACTGAACACCTTTATTATGTATATATTTGATGTACGCGACGCTCTAATGCTTATGGGAATCGCCGAAACGCCACGAGTAATGAAGATAATGAGGAGGGGCGCTACGCCAGTAGTGTGTGGATGAGTTGAGAATCTGGGTCTGACTGCAGGCGTGCTAGAGTAGTGGTCAGAGAATCTCCTTAGTGAGGGGGGGACCCGGATTCGAATCCCGGTCTGGGACAAATTTTCAGCTTCTCCATTGATGTAAATCAATGCCGACAAGCATCTAAATGTCATTAATACCTTGGTGTCTTGGCCTTTGTGATAAGTTACAACGTCGACTTTGCTGAAGACCCCCGGCGGCGAACACGATTAGCATCTCTGGTTTCGGCTCGTGAGGAACAAAAGCCGGCCATTCATCCACAGACAATCAGACAACCTCATTGTCCGCACTAGAGTTCAAGGCGTCACAAAGGCGAAGGGTGGGTATGCCTAATATTAATTTTCACTACTGTGTGTCCGGATAGGTTTGATCAGCTAGTCTGCCTGCTTAGCTGAGTGTTAACGTACTTGTCTACCATGCCGCCGGCCCAAGTTCGATTCCCGGCCGGGAGGGAGAGTTTCTTCCCCCGTGGACTGCATGTTGTGTTATCATCTCATGATCACCGACGCGCAAGTCGCCCAAAGTAGCGTTGCGTGATTTAAGACTTGCAACATGTCGACCGAACTTCCCCGGGCGGTGCCTCCCGTCCAACAATGCCACACGATCATTTCATTTTGATCAGAGAGTGTAGGCAATGTTTGAATGCGTGTAAAATATGTGGTAAAGGATACTTAACATTGTAAACGACTTCTAAGTATGTGGCAGAGGGCTCCCAGCATTGTGCCTTTCGTTACTGTTTCTTCTTGTTCCAGTCGCTTACGGAGCTTGGGAAGAATTACGGCTTAATCCCTCGCTCAGTTATACAATTAATCTAATTACGTTCGCATTCTCTGTGGGAGCAATATGTGGGCGGTCGAAGTATATTTCTAGATTCTTCGCTTAAAGATGGTTTGTAAGTAGGTTCTTATGGAATAACAGACATCTGTCTTCGAGCGTCTGCCAATTAAAGTTTTTCAGTGTTTTCGTGAGGCTGTCACATGAGTCAGACAAACTTGTCACCGTTCCAGTTTGCTACACCTCCCAACTACTTCTCTACATAGTCACCGCTCCGACTTATGCCGTTGTAACAACTCTCCAACACGCTCATCATAGAAGAGAGCCACCTATGCTTTCTACACTAGTCTGCAGTTCATTGTCCCATGTTGTCTTCATGTGAGCAGAGATGAACATCAGAGGAAGCCAAGTTCGGGCTGTATAGTGGTTAATGGAACACTTCCAATCGGAAACGCTGCAGGGACGTTCTCAATGCACCTGCAGTCTGCGACCGACAATTGTCATGAAGAAGGAAACGATGACGGGTATCTTACGTGAGACTGCATGAAAGCGGGCTCCCATACTTGGAGGGAGATACAGTTGTTCACACCAAGCACCTGTTTAAGCAACTCTACCCACTGCCGTCGAGTCAAAATCTGAATTTGAGGACCAAACTACACTTGTACCGAGCAACGATCTTGCCATCAACCTTATATGGATGCTCCTCCTGGGGGACCATCTATAACAGGAGACCGCTAGTAACCCTACAAAAGTGATGCCTACAGTTAATCCTTTGAGCACATAAATGGGCAAGGATCGTGTATGTCCATCAGGGATTACACATGGAGACCAAACAAAAAACAGCTGGCTATCACTGAAACACTAACGGCCACTATCAGGTATCTTGATCATGTGGGATCTGCAGCCCCTGAGAGGTGGCATCGCATCACAGTTCCCCATCCATCATCGAGGCACCCCAATGGCATAACAGAGTAAAGCGTGTTTATAAACAAAAGCAAAAAGAAACTTATTGCTGTAGCCATCTTTACGATCTCACTGTGTGAGAAGAGGGACGTGACGCGATCGACGGGCATACTAGAGACACTGCCCAACACATCTGTGCAAAGCTTCATCGAATTTTCGCTGTCGTTTCCATTTCGCGACCTATCGGACCCTACTTCGAAAATGGTTCTGGGCACTATGGGACTTAACAAAAATGGCTCTGAGCACTATGGGACTTTACATCTGTGGTCATCAGTCCCCTAGAACTTAGAACTACTTAAACCTAACTAACCTAAGGACATCACACACACCCATGCCCGAGGCAGGATTCGAACCTGCGACCGTAGCAGCAGCGCGGTTCCGGACTGAAGCGCCTAGAACTGCTCGGCGACAACGAACCCTGTTATCCAAACAGCCCTCATACCCCTGTGCATCTTTGTATGTATGTTTCACGTCTCGTCTTAACAAATGAACCAATTAAAAAAAAGACTTGGTGTACATAACACTTACGGTCTGGAAACCATCGCTGCGGGGCTAAGAACCACCTGCTTATCAGAGGGGTGGGGGTGAGAAAGCAGTGTACCCCACGACGTGTGAGTACCCACATTGTAGTCATCCGGTATTTGAGAATGAGAGCACTTAGAGACTTCTAGAAAACTTTACTCATAATTTGAATGCCTTACGAAACTTTCTCTGACGACTCCTGAAAAATGACGAAAGGAAAAAACTTTATCGCTTATTACATATTCGCTGTTCTTGCAGTAAAAATGTCCCATGAAGCATAACGTTGTATTACTTCGTTGCTACTAGCTTCATTCGCAACGCGTGTCGCAGACAGTATCCATATATCCCGCTGAATGTACGTAGAAAAATATAGCATTGTATGATACACAGTGTAGGAGATATGGCGTCATAAACACTGAGATGCATGAAAAACTGTCGCATCATGTATAACGTTTTAATTTACAACTTCTCTACTACTAACTATATTCATAACACCTCTTGCAGACAGTAGCCACATATACCAAGAATGTACCTGCAAGATTATAGCATTGTGCCGTTCATAGCTCAGGAGCTGCGAGAAAATGAACTTGCAGAGCGAAATTCGCTAGTTACAGAAGAAATGCCTGTACACATACGTGTGATGCATGTAAAATATTTGTGAAATATATTTAACATGTGCATACACGCGTATTACGATGGGTGAAAAGCTCATCCTAAACCTTTGAAACAATTTAAATCAAATTTTGTACACATGTTAGTTGCCGGCCGCGGTGGTCTACCGGTTCTAGGTGCGCAGTCCGGAACCGCGCGACTGCTACGGTCGCAGGTTCGAATCCTGCCTCGGGCATGGATGTGTGTGATGTCCTTAGGTTAGTTAGATTTAAGTAGTTCTAAGTTCTAGGGGACTGATGACCACAGTAGTTAAGTCCGATAGTGCTCAGAGCCATTTGAACCATTTGAACACATGTTAGTTAAATGTGGAAGGAAGTACTGCGGGGGTAAGAATCATTGCCTAATATTGAGGGCATGGTAAGTTGAGGCGGGAAGGGGAAGGGAAAGGAGACATGGACAGACAGCGAGGGGGCGGGGGAGGAGATGGACTGAGAGAGGGAAGGAGGAGATGGATTAACAGAAGACTGGAATACATATCCGGACAACGCCGGTTACTCAACTAGTGGGTTTACAAACGGTCTCCTTTGTGGACTGACTGCATTTTTCTAGTGTTTTGCCAGTGAAAGGGATTGAACTCAAGTCTGCCACCAGCTTTACCTACAAACATTCTGTAGCTGTACAAACACTAAAATGCAGTCTAACAATACTTTTAATATTTAGTTTCTATTTCTCCTGTTTCTCTTGGGGCAAGCATTTCTTACTACATGAAGTATATCACCACTAACGAAAGTGATAATTTAAGATTAGAGTCGACGGTACAACGCTTGAGTGGAAAACACTGGTGCAATTTGCTGCCTTTCATTAACGTTAGAATCTAAATTAAATTCTTGTAACCAGACTATTCAAAATTGCGTAATTGAAATACTTTGATACCTATTTAGATGTAATTTTAATCAGATATTAATCTGAAATAACTGTTTCATTAATGTGTGATTAGTCTCGTAATGGCTAAACTAGTTTTTGAATGAGCAAGTATTGAGGGTTTAGTTCTTTTTTTAATACTGTATAATTAATAAGTGGCCGCTCTGCACAACGTTATAAAACTCGATATAAGCTACCTGCAAGTTTCGTGCAGCCGCCCCCTTACATTTCATGTGTTTTTTTAGTCCCCTGTCGTCACGACGTGTTTACTTCCTCTCATTAAGACGGCGCTGGCTATTTTCTCTGACACTTCCCCCTCGCCCCGCTGCCGGTACTTTAAAGGCAGGTGCGAAACGCACTGCGATCGGATAAAGCAGTGACATAACCGGCAAAACGAAAAAGAAAAAAGAGGAGGGTAATGTCACAGGGCCATTTTCCCGGGCCGGCCTACTGCGGCCAACACCGGTAGCTTCCTCCAGAGAGCGATGAATACGCCGACAACGCCAGATGCGTCCTCTGTCGGAAGCGAGTGATTAGCCTGGTATTTTCCGGCCCAATTAGCAACGGCTGTAAATATTGATTCGGTTCAATTACGCGTTATCTTGTAGACGAGTCCGGCGTCGAGCCTCGCCTGTCGCCCTTAATCGTCAAGTCTGTAAACGAGAGCATCGTAAGCCGGGCAGCTAGCCCGCAACAATAACGCTACCGCTGTAATTGGACAGCTGGCCACGGCGGTGGAGGCAAGAGAAAGGCTCCTCTAAGCCGTCAGGGGGCCGTTTGGACTTCCGGCTCGGGGCGGAAGCTGACGATTGCTATCTTCGCCGCTGGCCGTCTTTGGTCCTGCGGCGGCACCCGTCACCGCTGCGTCGATAGCTATCGACTCTAGCGACTGTGGCCCTGCCATGCGAGCGACAGGCAGCGAACTGCAATTAGCTCAGCCTGCCCCGGTGGCCTGCGTGCCAAGGAGGGCCAACAGGCGCACCACACTCCATTATACGCACCCTAATGGGGAGATAATGGGAGCGCCTCTTCAGAAGTCTGCCGCTTCCCCTCCCCGTGAAATTTATTGCTGTAATTTACTGTACCGGACACAAATTTGTGGCTGAAAGACGGCACGTGGCGTCTGAACGAGATGGCTCTCGTAGCGTAGCCCGCACCGACGAAACTAAATCAGGACGATCAAAGCGGTACAAAACAATAGACGTCATTAGACTCCATTGGACAAAATGTCTCAATTTTCTTGCAGAAATGCATGATACACACCGTGGTGTCTTATAGTACACTAATTCACTACCGGTTTCGATCATGGACCATCTTCTCGGTGAAAAAATATCTCTTTTTAACTACTTCACATGGCATACGTGCTATTTAACCTGGCAAATATACGCCAATTCTGACTTGTAAACGTAAGACAACTAATACTTAAATCCGAGGTTTTCACGTTTCAAAGTTGTTTTCTCCTAGGTTAAGGCTGTATTACGACGTTAAGTATCTATTTTCGCCGGCCGGTGTGGCCGTGCGGTTCTAGGCGCTTCAGTCTGGAACGGCGTGACCGCTACGGCCGCAGGCTCGAATCCTGCCTCGGGCATGGATGTGTGTGATGTCCTTAGGTTAGTTGGGTTTAAGTAGTTCTAAGTTCTAGGGGGCTGATGACCACAGATGTTAAGTCCCACAGTGCTCAGAGCCATTTGAACCATTTTTTTATCAATTTTCTTACGTTTTCAAATCAGCAATGGCGCATACTTTTCTGGGTAAATATTACGTACGCCACATGAAGCCGTGACAATACAAATTTTTCCACTTCTAAGAAAGTATATGAACGAAAACTGTAATGAATAAATGTGTTGTAAGACAGCACAGCGTGTATTGTGCTTTTCTCCAAGTACAATGGTGCTGTTGACAGTTACCTGAAGGGAAAAAAGATCTCTCATTTTGGCTGTCTGAGTACAGAACTCTGACACTCTAATAAGTTTACGTAGATAATTCCAATTATCTGCGTATTGAATATGGTGTGCTATTCGCTCTGTTCTTTGTTCGTATTTATCAACAATCTCTCGAGCAGTGTATAGGCCCGGGTGACTGGAAAAGAATGCAGATCATTTCTTAAGACTTTCCTGCAGATTAAAACTGTGTGCCGGACCAGGATTTGAACCTGGGATTTTGCACTGAATGTGCTATGGAAATACCTCCTTCCCTACGCTATATTTATCAAGAATCACTTGTACAATGAATAGTCCTTTGTAAATACGAAAAAGCGTAGGTTCACAAGAAGGGTGAAATCTGGTTTCGCAGGATAGAGCAGATCAGGTTATGGTTGTGGAGGGGGTCGCAATCAGTTACTGTTAGTTGCACAAAACACACAAACTTTATTTTCCTAAGAACCACTTAATTACACATTGCCTTAAAAGGCTCAAATGAAAACAATATGGCTGAAGGCTTAGTTAAGAAAACTTGCAGTACCTCCTGGGCTGAAGGCCCAAAATCACACCAAAAACAAGAACGGCTGAAGGCCTGGACACAAGTTATAAAAATTACTTTAAAGAATACACGCGGCTGAAGGCCTTACTTTAAAAAAATCACGTAAATACTCGACTGAAGGCCACACACAAGGCATTGAGTAACTCAGGACTTAGGCCCTGGATAACAAGAATTTCAGACAGAACAAACTTTCAAAATTTTAATTATTCAGAAAATTAATCTTCAACTTTAATTTAAGTTGGCTGAAGGCCTTATTTCAAAATTAAAACAAACTAAGTTAATAGACGGCTGAAGGTCTCGCACAGTACGTCAGACTAAAATGAAAATCACAATCTAAAACCAACAAAACGGTGGTGCTCGGAAGTGTTCCAAGTGTAGGCCTGAGGAGGTAGCTCTAATATAAGGTAAGGTGAGACAGGCAGCCAAGAGTGAGGTTAAATAATCGGATGGCAACCCGACCCAGGGACAGCTGAAGTTGTCGACAACGACCAATGGTACGTCAACGGAAAATATCAGCCGAGGATGTAGATACCAGCCGCACTACGTCTTCAAAATTGGCATCCAAAATCAGCCGAGGCACAATAACCAGTCTTAAGGAAAAATATGAACGAACAACTGAAAGGCTGTTGAACTACACGCCGTGTCAGACAGCATCAGCACGGCGAGGAAAAACACACTGCCAGAAAACTATGCCAACGACCAGGACAGGTAACTGGGGCGTTAACGGCCACAAGGCAGGAAATACCGCTGGTGCACTCCACTTATAAGTAACAACCAATTTAACAGTTAAAGACCATACAGAAAGACGGCTGCAAAATTTCGCCGACTCCCACACACCATACGTTGCTGCTAGCCGGAATGGCCCAAGAAACAACAACCGGCATTGAACGAAGAGATGTCACAGCAGTTGAGCTTTCATAACAGGTTAACTGATCGCTCAGCTTCAGTGTCCAGGTTCAGTGGACAATGGACTTTGTAGCTCTCGCAGCTAGCGCCTCATGATCCAACCACACGCGCACGCCTCCAGCAGTCCCGGCCTGACCTCACGCTGCGGAGACTTCCTCGCTGCTCTGTCCCAACCGACCGACTGCCATAGCACGCAGACAGCATTAAAATAGCTGCTCAGTCAGAACCACAGAAACTACATATGGCGCCACGAAACACTTCCACAAACAACTCGAACAATACTAAAACCAGTCACTGTGGGACAACAGGGATGAATCACAGGTCGACACACACGGAGAACCAGGAAGCGGTCGGCGCCCAAATACACGTCGTACGACTGAACGACCAACCAAGGTCGCCCCCACTCAAGTCATGTGTGTCGGCAATGGTCGGACGAGTTGTGACTGGCAGGACCTCATTGCTGCTCCGTCCCCACCGAACTCGCGACACACGACGACCCGGATATACTAGCGGTCGCTCCAAAGATAGTACGACAGTGCTCTTATCGATAAGCGCTGCTGCTGCTGCCACTCACGGGCAAGCAAGCCAGCAACTTAGCGACACCAGTAAATCGAATAAGAAACGAAGACAACACGTCAAGCAATAACCGCAGGAACACGATCCGCGCACCGCTGAAACGGTAAAAGAACGGGTGCGTCGAATTACAGACGAATATCGCTAACGCATGTTTCTTGCAGGAGCCTGCAGAAAAAAAAGAAAGGGCAACCATTCTAAGGTCGCAAGCGGAAAAAGTATAAACAACTTGAAACGTCCTTCTCCAATACGCCTTTCCAAAGACTGTCACGTTTTTTCTAGGCAAAGGACCTTTTAAGCAGTTTCTTCAGTTTAGTGTTGAGTGCACTGAATTGAAATAGCTGCTGTTCTTTACATCTTCAATCGCTACCTCTCGAAGAGATAGCAGATGACGATTATAATTTCTTTCTTTTCTGCAGAGACGTTGAGATGGAAAGATGTGTGTTATTGGAAAACAATTTACATAGTGTGTAATGTAGTGATTACCGAGAAAATGATAATAAAGGAGAACATTACTATAAAAGGGACTAAGGGACTAATTGGTTATTTTCAAAAATTAACTACCAATAAAATTTACTGTTCATTTATTTGACCTATGATGTGTTGCACAAGGAGTAATACTTTTTTTTCGAAAAACTACTTTTTGAAACAGATGAAAGAGAGACCTTATTACTGTGTTATCTTCTTTCTAAAAATAAATCGCAGTCAGGCCAAAGGTTGTAATTTTTGTTGTTACACTCGTAATTGCCAATTTAAATTCATAATGTTGCCAGATACCATTTATTGGGCCTACGTTTTATGACTCCTAAATTACGTACTTAGGTTTTGATTCATGGGAGAAAATGAGACAGAAGAAGTGTCACGCAGGTTCCAGTAAGAAAACTGCAACTTTCGATTAACCTTTTACAACAAGTAGAAATCAGTAAGTTTTTTATAACAGGTATGTGCAATTTGTCTTACATGTACACAGCGTGTACGAGGAACGATAGGGTATAATACGAAATATTAAATACAGAATAATGGAGCGTATGAAGGAGTAAGAAGTAATAAATTAAAAAGATGGTCGAACAATGATGCAGCAAACAAGTTTGGAAAAAAAAGAAAAACAACCATTGTCTGTCTTGTCGCGTGTACAGAGTCAAATCTTTTTAAAAAAACAAACACCGTCCGAATAGGCCTTATAGACCCAACGGTACCGACCGGCCGCCATGTCATCCTCGGCCCTTTGGCGTCACCGGATACGGACATTTTGATTTTGTAGATCTAGCAATCTCAATTTGTAGTCTGGCAGTAGTTAGTGAAGTCAGTAGAAAATTAAAATTGTAATACAATATGCTACAATGTTCAAGACTGTAGACATCTCTTAGTTTTTTTCCCCAGAGGCAGTCATTAATGGAGTAATGTAAAATAAGTGGTTCAATTATAGTAAGCAAAAAATTAATTAATTTTGGGTGACAGAACGAGGCTTTGACTTTATAAAATAATGAGTGCTATGGTAAAAGATTAGAAAAAACAAAGAAATGAATGGTCAAAAATAAGAAAAATAGAACAGGACGAAACTGTTGACAAGTCACCTGTTCCTTCATGAGCATCATTAGATGAGATTATGGAGATAAGAAAAAGTTGGAGCTTCTCTCACAAACGACGTCTGTACTAACTTACATAGGCGAAATTTCTATCGCTCGAACTAGTACATTGGAAGCCTAGACCAAAATATCTGTCGATCAAGTACGTTTAGCTAAGCCAGTACTTGGCTAATTGGGGCAAGTCACAAAAATTTCAAACCAAGTGAAGAAGAGCGAATTTTAACGAAACAATTTTGCACACATTTGCAACAACGAACGAACTATCCAAATGAGCATTGGAGGAAGATAATCAGATAGTAGCAATGCTAGATACCAAGTTTATCGAATGAGAAGTAACCCTTCAACGACAACTATCTGGCCAGTGCAACTATCTCGTAAATGACTGGGAGAAAAGGAGAAGTGAATGGTTAGAGTTGCACAGAGTGACTGGTTTCACCCAAAAACGCGCATCAGGTAAGCCCAGACAGAGCTAAGATAAATTTACAGAGAGATGTAGTACCATTGCCGGAGACGTGCAGTGAGCTGAAGTATGCAGTATAGTAAAGGAACTGTATCATTTAATGTCAACTGTGGTTGAAGAAAATTTGATTAAGACGCAGGTATCTTACCACATTTTTACCTGATAAATGTAGCGTCCACCTGGTCGTATACGAAAAGTGTTGTCTCAGTCTTGGACATATCTACAAAGGATGAGGTTATTCATTGGAGATATGCAAGGTGACGAAGTCTTCTGGGCCTCGGAGGGGGCAGAACATTGTGATACTTCTGAAGATTTCGAATAGTCATTCCTAACCAAGTACTTGAAAGGAATTCAAAGGGACTCCACCAAAAAGGATTTAATATGAAGCCTTTTCCCAGTAGGCAAGGCAGTCCCCGTCTTTATTTTGAGCAATACCTACATAAAACAAAGTAATGAGATGACCCATCTCGTATTGAGATATTACACGAAAAGTAAAGGCAAGGTTGCCGATTGAAATAAAGAAAAAATTAATAAATGTCGCAAAAAACCGAAGTGGAAGAGTTTTTGTCTGTGTTAGTTTCAACTGAAATCATCCTCGAGAATGCAAAAGCGGACACAAGCAGCTGATGCCAAGGATGTAATTAAGAGGCAAAACAAGAAACAAAAGACATAGCTCTAACAATGAATTAGCCGAGATAGGACAACTGGAACTAGGGATTTACCTTGGAAGGGCAGCGTAACTGAAGTCATCCTTGACAAAATAGTCAATGGCACGGTCACTCAATGGTTTGAACATAAAATCAAGTAATTAGAAATCAGACACTTGAGAGAAGAATTGAGGACATGAATAGTTTCCCTTTAATGTTCAAAGAGGTAACCTCAAATTAACTGTTTTAAGCACCAGAATGCTGCTTATACGAAATAGTAAGGGTAGCTACATTAACATTGATATGTTGTGATATGATGATGGGAATGACATTAGAGATAAATTTTGTGAGGAATTGAATGAATGTGTCATTTAACATGAGAATGTTGCAAGTATATTTAAATATGGAGATGGAATTTAATTTTCTTCAGCCTTGAAGAATTTGCGCTCGTTCGAACAAATATAGAATAAATTCAGTAATCTTAAAAGTAACACCAGACCTAAATATTTCCACAATTATTTCCACGACACTAAATTCGTAGTGTCTAAACATGTAGCTTTGCTATTTTTAGTGTTCCGTGCCTCAGCCTGTAAAAAGCGGAAGTCTTACAGGTTCGCTTTTTTGTACGTCTTTCTACCTGTCTGTCCGTCCGACTGCGACGAACACTTTTTTCTCGGGAGCGGGTAGGCGCACCAAGTTCAAATTGGCGTAGCAAAAACATTTAAACTGCCAAGTCAGTTCAGTCAAAAGATGCGGTCCACATATTTTGATACTCGCAAACTTACTCATCAAACCTTATAGGGTACTTCCCGTTCTCCTAGAATCATGAAATTCAGCAAGAAGCAAGGTTTCACAGTGCAAGCACAGTAAAAATATCTGAAACATGCTAAATTGTAATTATACGACATAAAAAATATCTTTTTACGTTTTGAAAATAAATTGCATTCGTCATCTGTTAAAAACATAATAGACGAACATTACTATATGCGGACAGTAATCATGTTTTAGAAGTAAATAAAAAATGTTTTATTAAATCCTACCTCTCTCCATATGTAAGCTGAAGTGCCCTGGTCGCTTCTTTTCGCGTGTTCGGGCTAGTCTGAGAATCTACTGTGCTGATTTTGTTACGGTCTTGGAATTCCCAGGACCAACATCTTGCCAATATCGATATCGATAACTAGTAAAAGTCGTTGAGATTCTCGATTCGCAGAATGGATGAACTATAAGTAAGATTGTTCTGAAACCTCAGCGCGCGAGTCCTACTCACATTTCGCTATTATTACTTTTTTGATTGTAAGGCTTTCATTAATTCATTCAATGGTTACAAAATATTCCTTTCATTATTTTATATTTATTCCGAATTTGTACTGTAAGTTGCATTAACTACTTTCTATTTCTCTTTTTTATGTAGTAGAATAGTACCTTATCTCTCTCTGCCTAATGTAAAAAGACCGGAAATGGAAATGAAGTCCCATGCTTCTTGACAGAGCATAGGGGGACGATGGGGGACACCCGCACCGCCGTACTAGGTAAGGTCCTAATGGAGGTGGTTTTGTTGTTGCCTTATGGGAATGAATGATGATGATGAAGACGAGGGAACAACACCCAGTCATTTCGGGGCAGGTGAAAATCCCCGCGGGCTATCGAACCAGTGCTCGGCAAGCGAGAACGCTACAGCGAGACCACGAGCGGCGGACCTAAAAAGACTATTCTTTATGAATTACTTTCCCGTCTGCACGTACTTATCTGACCCTCGATATTGACAATGAATCGTTTATGAATTCTTCTGCTTCGAATAACTTTCTTTGCCTTTTCAACTCTTGTTTTCATTTGGCGGCCTTGCTTCAGCAGAACACTCAATGAATGCTAAAAGCTCCGATCCTTCCTTCACATTTTGAAATTATTGGTCACAATAAATTACATATTTTTATGTCGATTATATGTCCGTTGTTGTACATGATTAACAGATATGACTGTTGCTTTGCAAATAATAAAGTTTCCTTACTTTTTCGCCATCTGTCTCGTTTTCACTTGAGTGCCCCTTATACATACCATAGCGTAATCCGCAAACTGTATTCTTGTTGGATGTTTAAGTATCTTGTCAACTGCTTCAAAACTGGCACAGTGCCGAGTAGTTCTCATTACGTGAAGAGCGTTTTGGTCCTCATGGACTTCAGTGTCCAGTTGCACTTAGTTTACTTCCTCTCCTCTTCCTCCCCCCTCCCCCACCCCACCCCCTCTTTCCCCGCTCCAGTAATGTTAGGGAGCGTGTGGTTAGCGTCCATCCATCAGCAGGGACGGCTAACAAAATTCGTCCATAATTGTCCCTGTCTCGTTAATGCGTGTGTTAGGGTAATAGAGGAAAAAGAGAGAAAGTGATATTACTGTCACTGAAGCAGATTATATTTATGAACTGCCCCGTTCACAATACTAGGAGCCAGCTAAGAAACACAGAAGATAATTCACGTGACTCTTCCTACATTTATCATTGTTGCATTCAAAATTAGATTTTGCACTGGAATAGTAGCAGATGTCAAAGAGATGAAATGTTAGGAATTCGTAACGAACTGCTGAGTTATCACTTTTAGGTGTCAAAAGGTGCAGGCACACTGCGATAAATATAAGTTAGTTGTCTGTTACGTTGACTTAAAGTCAAATGCAAAAGGCGGACCTCGCATAAATCGTGCTGTTCCAGCGTTCAGTCTGACAGAATGAGATGTTAATGAGAAATAAGCTGCAGAGATACTAGAAAATAGCAAATTATTGCAAATAAAAAATTTTTTCAGCAGCAAACAGTCTTAATGTTTACTTATTTTCCCTCTCTGCCAATGTGCATGGGTATCTGGTCTGATTCTTGTGCAACAACACATTGCTTATACTGAAAGTCTTGTCGACAGGAGTTCAAGGTGGCTTTATTTTTATGCGTATATCGGGCTTGTGAATAAGTTCGTCCCGTTTCTCTATAAGTTTAATAAACACAACACACACACATAACAGAGACTTCAGTCACCATCATCAATAACATATTCGCCTTCACTATTTCTAACAGTCTCCCAACGTTGGGGTAACTTTTAGATTCCATTACTGTAGAAATCATATGGTTTTGAGGCGAAGAACCCGTCTAGCCACGTGCGGAGCCCATTTTCATCCGGAAAGATACTTGGAGGCTGCTCTATACAGAGCGGAAAAGGTGAAAGTCAGAGAGCACAAGATCAAGCGAATAAGGTGGGTACGGAATGACTGCCCAGCCAACTTCTGTATAGTTTTTGTCAGTCTAGCAGACTGCGAACCGACGTTATCGTGAAGTAGCATCCCTTCACGCAGTCTTCTTCGTTGTCGTTCTTGGACTGCATTTTCAACGCGTCTCAGTTATTGGCAATAAATATCAGCTATGATGGTTGGAGAAGCGATTCGTAGGACACCACACCATCGTTGTTCACCCAGATGCATATCTTTTGCGAACGTACGAACGTCTTTCTATGGAGAGTTGCTGCTTTTCCTTTATTTTCCTTGTGTTAACATAAAGACACCATTTCTCGCCAACAGGGACGATACAGGATGGGAATGGTCGCTGTTGTTGACGAGCCAATTGATGTCGAGCAAGCAGAGATGCGCGTAAGGCCGTCGGCCTATCTTTGTGATTTCGGCTTAGAGCGTGCTGTAACCATATACCCTATTTTTGAACCGTCCCCATTGCTTGGAAATGTCGCATGGCGGTCGAATGATCGCAGTCGGTCACATCCGCCAGTTCTCGACTAGAATCAGGTGCATCATTATGGATTAATACGTCAGAACGATCTCCATCAAACCCCGAAGGTCTTCCTGAACCTGAATGGTTACTAACCATTTTCTTGCCGTAATCTGTCCAGTGCCATTATCCCCCATACACTGCCCAAATGTTTCTGACTGTCTCCACTGCTGTCACCCCTCTATTGAACACAAACAGAAGAATATATCAGAGGTGTTCCGATTTCTCCACTCAGCACTCCATTTTCTAGCGTCCACAGCTTCACTCACTATCACCAAATGAAAATACGTAAATTAAAATAGCAACAGTGAACTATAAATAAAAAATAACAGACAATAAATGAACCCATAGCAACCAGAATGCTAACATTCAAAACAAAAGCGCTACGAACTTACGCACCAATCTAATATTTCGTTTTAGCGGTTGGATTTTACAGCAGTTAATGAGAAGTACATCTGAATATAATTGCTTGCCGCATAATTTCTGGTTTACATGTTATGTGATACAAGGGAATTTGTTAAATAATGTCTCAACTCATTTTATTGTGGAGTATTTTAAGTGCAAGTGCATTTTGTTCTCTTATCTCTCAATATAACTGTTCAGTATTTCATTACCATCACCGGCGCGCAAGTCGCCCAATGTGGCATAGACTGAAATAAGACTTGCAGTTGGCGGCCGAGCTTCCCAGAATGGGGCTTCCCGGCCAACGATGCCGTACGCTCATTTCATTTTCACTGTTTAGTAGAAAAAATATATAGCTGCAACATTTGATAGTAGGACCTAATAATGTTAAATTTATTGAATTTTATATTACAACTAGGTGTGTACTTTCTTCTCATTTCACCAGTATTCTTGTGTTTGCCTCTGAAACACAGCATGTTGTTATCAATGGAGAGACGTCTACAGACGTTAAAGTAACCTCTGGCGTGCCACAGGGGAGTGTTATGGGACCATTACTTTTCACAATATACACTCCTGGAAATGGAAAAAAGAACACATTGACACCGGTGTGTCAGACCCACCATACTTGCTCCGGACACTGCGAGAGGGCTGTACAAGCAATGATCACACGCACGGCACAGCGGACACACCAGGAACCGCGGTGTTGGCCGTCGAATGGCGCTAGCTGCGCACCATTTGTGCACCGCCGCCGTCAGTGTCAGCCAGTTTGCCGTGGCATACGGAGCTCCATCGCAGTCTTTAACACTGGTAGCATGCCGCGACAGCGTGGACGTGAACCGTATGTGCAGTTGACGGACTTTGAGCGAGGGCGTATAGTGGGCATGCGGGAGGCCGGGTGGACGTACCGCCGAATTGCTCAACACGTGGGGCGTGAGGTCTCCACAGTACATCGATGTTGTCGCCAGTGGTCGGCGGAAGGTGCACGTGCCCGTCGACCTGGGACCGGACCGCAGCGACGCACGGATGCACGCCAAGACCGTAGGATCCTACGCAGTGCCGTAGGGGACCGCACCGCCACTTCCCAGCAAATTAGGGACACTGCTGCTCCTGGGGTATCGGCTAGGACCATTCACAACCGTCTCCATGAAGCTGGGCTACGGTCCCGCACACCGTTAGGCCGTCTTCTGCTCACGCCCCAACATCGTGCAGCCCGCCGCCAGTGGTGTCGCGACAGGCGTGAGTGGAGGGACGAATGGAGACGTGTCGTCTTCAGCGATGAGAGTCGCTTCTGCCTTGGTGCCAATGATGGTCGTATGCGTGTTTGGCGCCGTGCAGGTGAGCGCCACAATCAGTACTGCATACGACCGAGGCACACAGGGCCAACACCCGGCATCATGGTGTGGGGAGCGATCTCCTACACTGGCCGTAAACCACTGGTGATCGTCGAGGGGACACTGAATAGTGCACGGTACATCCAAACTGTCATGGAACCCATCGTTCTACCATTCCTAGACCGGCAAGGGAACTTGCTGTTCCAACAGGACAATGCACGTCCGCATGTATCCCGTGCCACCCAACGTGCTCTAGAAGGTGTAAGTCAACTACCCTGGCCAGCAAGATCTCCGGATCTGTCCCCCATTGAGCATGTTTGGGACTGGATGAAGCGTCGTCTCACGCGGTCTGCACGTCCAGCACGAACGCTGGTCCAACTGAGGCGCCAGGTGGAAATGGCATGGCAAGCCGTTCCACAGGACTACATCCAGCATCTCTACGATCGTCTCCATGGGAGAATAGCAGCCTGCATTGCTGCGAAAGGTGGATATACACTGTACTAGTGCCGACATTGTGTATGCTCTGTTGCCTGTGTCTATGTGCCTGTGGTTCTGTCAGTGTGATCATGTGATGTATCTGACCCCAGGAATGTGTCAATAAAGTTTCCCCTTCCTGGGACAATGAATTCACGGTGTTCTTGTTTCAATTTCCAGGAGTGTATATAAATGACCTAGTAGATAGTGTCGGAAGTTCCATGCGGCTTTTCGCGGATGATGCTGTAGTATACAGAGAAGTTGCAGCATTAGAAAATTGTAGCGAAATGCAGGAAGATCTGCAGCGGATAGGCACTTGGTGCAGGGAGTGGCAACTGACCCTTAACATAGACAAATGTAATGTATTGCGAATACATAGAAAGAAGGATCACTTATTGTATGATTATATGATAGCGGAACAAACACTGGTAGCAGTTACTTCTGTAAAATATCTGGGAGTATGCGTGCGGAACGATTTGAAGTGGAATGATCATATAAAATTAATTGTTGGTAAGGGGGGTACCAGGTTGAGATTCATTGGGAGAGTCCTTGGAAAATGTAGTCCATCAACAAAGGAGGTGGCTTACAAAACACTCGTTCGTCCTATACTTGAGTGTTGCTCATCAGTGTGGGATCCGTACCAGGTCGGGTTGACGGAGGAGATAGAGAAGATCCAAAGAAGAGCGGCGCGTTTCGTCACAGGGTTATTTGGTAACCGTGATAGCGTTACGGAGATGTTTAACAAACTCAAGTGGCAGACTCTGCAAGAGAGGCTCTCTGCATCGAGGTGTAGATTGCTCGCCAGGTTTCGAGAGGAAGCGGTTCTGGATGAGGTATCGAATATATTGCTTCCCCCTACTTATACCTCCCGAGGAGATCACGAATGTAAAATTAGAGAGATTAGAGCGCGCACGGAGGCTTTCAGACAGTCGTTCTTCCCGCGAACCATACGCGACTGGAACAGGAAAGGGAGGTAATGACAGTGGCACGTAAAGTGCCCTCCGCCACACACCGTTGGGTGGCTTGCGGAGTATAAATGTAGATGTAGATGCAGATGTAAAACCCCTAGATTCCGCATTTTGGCGGAGTTGTCAGTCAGACGATCTGGGCGCCGAATCCGCGTCCGTAGACTCCATCCAGCCTCTGTCCAGCTTCCCGAAGTCTGCTCTCTCACTTGGAGTGCCTCAGTGAACAGTGTCACATTCTGTATGTTTTGTTTTGCAATTAAGTTGTTGCCTTAAGATGTTGCTAGTGTTTGCAACTGTGGTTAGCAATCACTCCTGGGGCTTCTGCACTGGCTCTTGTTGTAACAGTGTTATTCATGCTTTTTCTAACCCTAGAACTAGCCTCCAGTGTATTAGTTAGTTCTGCCTGGAATAAACAACTATTTCAAAACCTGTTTGTCCAAGAGTCTCCACAACGAGTTCCCTATCGAGTCTCACCACCTACATTTCTAGTAAATGTCTGTACCAGTGTTGGCTCAGATAAAAGAAAACAGTCAAATGCCTTGACTGTGAATTCTCCTTCTGCCTTCTGCTCTGTACCGCTCGGGAGCGTAGACTGACCAGTAACCCCATTTTTCCCTCTCCCACCCATGTCAGGACACGACACTATGTACATGACTTAAATTTTAGTCTGCAAAGTACCTTTAGCCATAGATCGGACTGCAAGACACAGAGCAGATTAAACAGGTCACAGGCTAAAGCTACAGGCAGATTTCGTTGAGCTAATCATTATTGTAGCCACACTATTCGTGTTCCTCATTTCAGGGCTTGGTGTGTTTTTCATAGCAATAGTAATGCAGGAAGGAGTTCAAACCATGTTTAGTTGCGCTTATTCTTTGATCCTTGCGAGTGAGATTTAGTGTGAACTATATCCGTCCGCCTGTAAAGCTAGATCGGTTTTCAGAGCGATAACTTTGATTACATTCGTACAGTTATTATTGTGGTATTGGGTTTTGTAATGGAGCTCGAAGCAGCAAGGGCAGATATGTGTGAAAACTACAGTACATCTCATGCATTTTAGATGCTGACAAGAATAATATGCAGAAGAATGAAAAAAAAGTTGAACTGTGCAGTGACGCACGGACTAAATTTAGTAATGGGAAAAACACTGCAGTTCTGGCTTTGCGCTTGATAACAGAAGCAAGACTTAAGAAAAATCAAGAAACGTTCATAACATTTGTTGACATAGAAAAAGCGTTCGGTAATGTAAAATGAAGGGATACGTTTGAAGTTCTCAGGAAAATTGGTTTAAGGTATAGGGAAAGACGGATAATAAGCAGTATGGACAAGAAAAAAGAGGGAATAATAAGGACGGAAGACAAAGAACGAAGTGGTCGGATTAGAAAGAGCGTAAGCCAGGAATGTAGTCTTTTGCGCCTATAGTTGAATTTATACAATGAAGAAGCTATGACTGAAATAAAAGAAAGGTTCAAGAGTGAGATTAAAGTTTAGAACGAAAGGATATCAGTGATAAGATTCGCTGATGACATTGTTATCACAATTCTTCTGACTGATTTGTTGCGTTCCGCTACGAATTCCTCTCCAGTGCTAACCTCTTCATCTCAGAGTAGCACTTGCAACCTACCTCCTCAATTATTTGCTGGATGTATCCCAATCTGTCTTCCTCTACAGTTTTTGCCCTCTACAGCTCCCTCTGGTACCATGCAAGTGATTCCCTCATCTCTTAACAGGTGTTCTATCATCCCGTCCCTTCTCGTTATAGGTGTTTTCCACATATTCCATGCCTCTCCGATTCTGCGTAGAACCTCCTCATTCCTTACCTTATCAGTCCACTTAATTTTCAACATTCGTCTGTAGCGCCACACCGCAAATGCTTCGATTCTCTTCTGTTCCGGTTTTTCCACAGTCCATGTTTCACTACCATGCAATTCTGTCCTTCAGACATACATTCTCAGGAACTTCTTCCTCAAATTAAGGCCGATATTTGATATCAGTTGACTTCTCTTGCCAGGAATGCCTTCTGTGCCATAGCTGGTCTGCTTTTGATGTCCTCCTTGTTCCGTCCGTCATTGGTTATTTCCCTGCTTAGGTAGCACAATTCCTTCATCTACTTCGTGACCATCAATCCTGATGTTCTCATTTCTACTACTTCTCATTACCTTCGTCTTTCTCCGATTTACTCTCAAACCATACTGTGTACTCATTAGACTGTTCATTCTGTTCAGCAGATCATGTAATTGTTCTTCACTTTCACTCAGGATAGCAATGTCATCAGCGAATCGTATCATTGATATCCTTTCACCTCGAATTTTAATTCCAGTCCTGAACCTTTCTTTTATTTCCATCATTGCTTCCTCGGTGTACAGATTGAAGAGTAGGGGCGAAAGGCTACAGCCTTGTCTTACACCCTTCTTAATACGAGCACTTCGTTCTTGATCGTCCACTCTTATTATTCCCTCTTGGTTGTTGTACATATTGTATATGACCCGTCTCTCCCTATAGCTTACCCCTACTTTTTTCAGAATCTCTAACAGCTTGCACCAATTTAAATAGTAGAACGCTTTCTCCACGTCGACAAATCTTATGAACGTGTATTGAGTTTTCTTTAGTCTTGCTTCCATTATTAACCGCAACGTCAGAATTACCTGTCTCGTGCCTTTACTTTTCCTAAAGCCAAACTGATCGTCACCTAGAGCATTCTCAATTTTCTTTTCCATTCTTCTGAATATTATTCTTGTAAGCAGCTTCGATGCATGAGCTGTTAAGCTGATTGTGCGATAATTCTCGCACTTGTCAGCTCTTGCCGTCTTCGGGATTGTGTGGATGATGCTTTTCCGAAAGTTAAATGGTATGTCGCCAGACTCATACATTCTACACACCAACGTGAATAGTCGTTTTGTTGCCACTTCCCCCAATGATTTTAGAAATTCTGATGGAGTGTTATCTATCCCTTCTGCCTTGTTTGACCGTAAGTCCTCCAAAGCTCTTTTAAATTCCGATTCTAATACTGGATCCCCTATCTCTTCTAAATCGACTCCTGTTTCTTCTTCTATCACATCAGACAGGTCTTCCCCCTCGTAGAGGCTTTAAATGTATTCGTTCCAACTATCCACTCTGTCCACTGCGTTTAACAGTGGAATCCCGTTCCGCTCTTAATATTACCACCATTGCTTTTAATGTCACCGAAGGTTGTTTTGATTTTCCTGTATGTTGAGTTAGTCCTTCCGACAATCATTTCTTTTTCGATTTCTTCACCTTTTTCCTGCAGACATTTCGTCTTAGCTTCCCTGCGTTTCCTATTTATTTCATTCCTCATCAACTTGTATTTCTGCATTCCTGAGTTTCCCGGAACATTTTAGTACTTCCTCCTTTCATCAATCAGCTGAAGTACTTTTATGTTTTCCCTCCCAGCTACTGTGATAGACCGTTTTAGAGATGTTCATTCCTCTTCAGTTGTACTGCCTACTGAGCTATTCCTTTTTGCTGTATCTACAGCCTTAGAGAACTTCAAGCGTACCTCGTTATTCCTTAGTAATTCCGTATCCCACTTCTTTGCGTATTGATTCTTCCTGACTAATGTCTTACACCTCAGGCTACTCTTCATCACTACTATATTAGTATCTGAGTCTGTATCTGCTCCTGTGTACGCCTTACAGTGCAGTATCTGATTTCGGAATCTCTGTCTGACCAAGATGTAATCTAATTGAAATCTTCCCGTATCACCCGGCCTTTTCCAAGTATACCAGCTCCTCTTGTGATTCTTGAACAGGGTATTCGCTATTACTAGCTGAAACTTGTTACAGAACTCAATTAGTCTTTCTCCTTTCTCATTCCTTGTCCCAAGCCCATATTCTCATGTAATCTTTTCTTCTACTCCTTCCCCTACAATTGCATTCCAATCCCCATGACTATTAGATTTTCGTCTCCTTTTACATACTGTATTATCCTTTGAGTATCCTCATACACTTTCTCTATCTCTTCATCTTCAGCTTGCGACGTCGGCATGTATACCTGAACTATCGTTGTCGGTGTTGGTCTGCTGTCGATTCTGATTAGAACAACCCGGTCACTGAACTGTTCACAGTAACAAACCCTCTGCCCTACCTTCCTATTCATAACGAAGCCTACTCCTGTTATACCATTTTCTGCTGCTGTTGGTATTACCCTATACTCACCTGACCAGAAAGCCTTGTCTTTCCGCTTTACTTCAATGACCACTTCTATATGTAGATTGAGCCTTTGCATTTCCCTTTTCGTTTTTTCTAGTTGCCCTGCAACGTTCAAGCTTGTGATATTCCACGCCCCGACTCGTAGAACGTTATCCTTCTGTTGATTATTCAATCTTTTTCTCATGGTAGCCTCCCCCTTGGCAGTCCCCTCCTAGAGATCCGAATGGGGGACTATTCCAGAATCATTTGTCAATGGAGAGATTATCATTACAGGTCACATGTCCTGTGGGTACACGTTAGGTGATTTTAATGCAGTGGTTTCCATTGGCTTCTGCATTTCCATGCAGTTGATCACTGCTGATCTTTCGCCTTTAGGGGCAGTTTTCCACCCCTAGGACAAGGGAGTGCCTTGAACCTATGTCCGCTCCTCCATCCTCTTTGACAAGGCCGTTGGCAGAATGAGGCTGACTTCTTATGCTGCAAGTCTTCGGCCGGCAATACTGATTTTTAATCAAAATTTGAATAGCGGCCGGCTTCGAATCCGGGACCGCAGACGTACTGATTATGAATCAAAGACCGTACCCTTTTTTTTGTCTCTTCATTAAGTTCGGTATTGTTCGTTGCGTTTGGTGTGAGCGGACGTCACATGACATCCGTTAAGTTGATCGTCGAATCCCTTACTCAGCTTTTTGTTACAGAGGGTAACCAGCCCTCTGACCGGTCCCTAGACCACGGGTGCAAGTCGCAACGATTGAAAAGCCTTGATAGTAAAATTCATTATTAAATGTTACGCGTTTCGAAAAATCGTCAGACCTAAGCTGTGGGCCAATAAACAGAAATTGTGAAAAACAAGTGACACATACCAGTGGAATGTGTGATAGTGACAAACAGAGTATGTGCATTTTTTTAAAGTAATTACGTGTAAATCTAGTTTTAGATTCAGCAAACTGACCACATGGACTCTAAATAGTAAAATACTTCTCGTTTTACAGATAACAGTTTTAATCTGCCAGGAAGTTTCATATCAGCGCACACTCCGCTGCAGAGTGAAAATCTCATTCTGGAAACATCCCCCAGGCTGTGGTTAAGCCATGTCTCCGCAGTATCCTTTCTTTCAGGAGTGCTAGTTCTGCAAGGTTCGTAGGAGTGCTTCTGTAAAGTTTGGAAGGTAGGAGACGAGATACTGGCCGATGTAAAGCTGTGAGTAGCGGGCGTGAGTCGTGCTTCGGTAGCTCAGATGATAGAGCACTTGCCCGCGAAAGGCAAAAGTCCCGAGTTCGAGTCTCGGTCGGGCACACAGTTTTAATCTGCCAGGAAGTTTCATATCAGCGCACACTCCACTGCGGAGTGAAAATCTCATTCAGGATTAATTAAATTTGTAATGTTACAATACATATTTCTTAAATTTTTTTATAAAGTGAATAGGTTAGTAACAACCATTCTTTAACCATTTATAGTGTGAAGGATAGTACAGGCATTACTGTGAAACGAGAAGTGTATTTTTATTTACAGTCCATGTGCTCAGTTCGTTTAGCATAAAACTAGATCTTCATACTGAGAGGTACCCACATGCATTGCTCATACTGTGGCATCAAGCAGTCAGGTCTGCAAGATGTGTGGTTTGTCAAGCGAGTGGATTCATTCTTATTTATCAAGTAACATGAGCTCTAGTACTCACAATTAAGATACAAATTATTCTCCTGTTTGAATATTACGCAACGCGTACGGATAATGCACATCTGACTATTAGTAATTTACACAACTCTGTTCACTACGCACTGGCAATACCACATTTTCTTTCTTACCCAACGGCTTTGATCATCACGTGGCCATCACACTGAATATGAATGGCACACACATTATAAATTCTGGATATCATGACAACATACTATTCGAAGGAAAAGGCCACCAATCTTTTTCTTTTCACTATCTTTTTTATTCCGATAAATTCTATAACCTAAACACACCATTACATTTTCTACAACAATTACACATGAGAAACTCCGCCCAGTGGGCATGGCTTTACATTGGTTGTTCTCTATCTTATGGTCTCGTAATTATTTAACGCTACAGTGCACTTTCTGGATAGGATGGTGGATCTTTTGCTATATCTCACACTTCGACTCTCACACCCATCATCACGAAAACTTCCTCCAGACCGAGCGGTACAAAAAGGAACATGCATGACCCACTACCTCTGAACCTATCTTGCTACTCTCCCATGCAAACCACACATACTTAAATTACGTGAAATACATCACACTGGCAACATACATCACAAAGAATAGTCACAAAGTTAGAATCACTTCACTTTCAGCTTTCCCACTTCAATTAATATTCATCCCAGTTCCACACGACACTGCCCCACTTCATAACTTTTCTTTCCTACTACGAACGCTAGAGGATATGTGCACGTCTTCCTGTGCAATGCAAGCCAAGACAGCTGACTCACCTTGCTTCTCTCTCAGAGTATTACAGTTTGAATCCAGCGTCACACCGAAACATAACACGCAAAGTAATATTAAGAACATATTCGTCACACACGCGAGTCCTCAACTGATACCATAGACGAGTACTTCTCTTTATCCTTTATCTCATACACAGACTGAGACTCACACAGTACTCACCACGTGGAAGTACTCGTCTCTAATTTCAAGTCCTGCACACGCCATTTCTTAAATATAGTACACACGCCAGTAATTCTGCTTAACTTAAGCACTCGGAAGTATTTCAACTTATTGCTACACGTGGTTTCTTTGTGACCGTTGGTCACTTCTGAAGATTACTGCGATCCCCTTAATATTACCTGCCTGACATTTAATTCTCCCCACAAAAGTTCCTGAAATAGAGAAATTATTATTCTGAACTACTCTTAAGTATTCCACATGCATACCATTCTCTCCACTCTTTTTTTACGGAGCACACCTAAGACAGGTCTTAACAGCACAAGATCCAGCGGCAGAGTGCTGAAACATGGCCGTTCTTCAGGTCCTCTCGCACCTCTGCCAAAGTGGGGGAGCACCTTCCTACCGTATTGGTCAGCCACATTTCAGGCGCTCAAAGCTCAGGTAAATTTCATCTCTTTGGTTCCACCAAAGGTGACCAAAGGACCGTCTCAAAGATGATCATATATTGCCCATTCACTATCTGCGGTTAGCAGACGACCATACATTCATTCATTTCGCAGATCTCACCAAACTGGATGTTGGGATTTATTTTGTGGGGTGCACATGTGATCAATTAAATAAATAAATTTTCCTTCTTTCCTACACTGGTATCCGGCTTCGGTGTATTAAGTGAAATTGAGTTATTATAACAAAAAAAATATGTTTTTCTGACAAGAATAAAGAAGAACGTTGTACCTATTTTCAATGTGGGGCAATAGTGTACCCTTCCAATACAAGTAGAAATAACTGGGCATACAGTGTTTGTCTTTAACATACATTACATTCGTGCGTGTGACTTATTTTTCACAATTTGTGTATGTTGACCCACAGTTTGTATTAACGATGCTTTTTCGAAACTCTTAATATTTAATAAATAACTGTGCGATCAAGACTTTTCTGTAAGGGGAATTTGTGTCAAACCTGAACGGTCGCCTACCTCTACTATGGAAGAATTCCTGGATCAAGTAATGGGCATTGCCATACTCAGTGAAAGCTAGTAAGAATTACAGAGCATGCTGAATGAAATGAAGTCTTAATGTGCAAATACTGTGCATTGACAGTAAACCGGAGGAAGATGAAAGTAATGCTGAGCAACATATCAAAATTGGCCACCAAGCAGTAGGCGAAGTCAAGGAATATAGTTACCTCTAAAGCAAAATAACACTTGACGGACGAAACAAGGAGGAAATAAAAGACAGGCTAACCCAGAAAATGAGGACATTCCTGCCCAAAAGGATTATACTGATATCAAACATAGACCTCAATTTGAGGAAGAAATTTCTCAGAATGTACGTTTGGAGCACGGAATTGTATGGAAATAAACAGTGGATTACGAGAAAACTGGAAAAGAAGAGAATCAAAGCGCTTGAGATGCAGTGCTATAAAACGATGGTGAAAATTAAATGGACTAACAAAAATGTTGAGGTTCTTTGCAGAATCGCAAGGGGAGGAACATACAGAAAACATTGACAAGTGGACGGGGCAGGATGAGTCCATAAAATAGGATGAATAGAAATAATGGGATGAATAAAAACGAAAATTTTAAAAAAGTTATATGCTATCGTATAGGAAGACAAAGGGGAACGTTAGTCACAGTTTCTTTTGTCTAGATTACTAGTGAACCAATTTAACAGCAAAATTATGAATTTCAAATTTAGTGAGACTGTCAGTTGATGTTTCTTCACTCTGTGACAATCGTCGGATGTAGTGCTGAATTTGTTTACTTCGACTTTATTTGTAAGTACCAATTTAAAGTGTATTGTTTTAAGTTAAGTACAAGAAACGCAAATTTTCAATCACGATTAATTAACCCAAAGTTCAGTTTTAAAGTATACTTTAACCAGACTTGTGTCTTGGCTAATAGAAAGCGAAGCGTTCTGTTCTCACAGTTTGTGGGGAGAACTGAAACAGTAATTGTCAGCGTTTCTTCAGAAGAAAAGTAATTTGACGAAAATGAAGCACCACCTGTCACTTCTCTCAGCCCAGGAGACAGTACTGTGCATAAAGTATATGGAAATGGAAATCACTCATTTAGTATGTATGCTCGCAAAATTTGATATTTTGAAGGCAAACGTTGCGTTTTTTTTTAAAAACAAAAACAAAACGAGACCGGCATAATAGGTTCATTTTAACAGTTATTTTTAGTCAAAGAGATATTGTTCGAAAGCTCTTCCTTACTTCTGGGAGTAGGACTTGTAGATTCGGAAACTTTGTTGTTAAACTTCATGTCAGTGACTTAATTTATTAACAAAGAAACCAAGTTCGTCAATTTAATGTTACCATAATCAGAGACGTAACAGTTTTTATTTAGAAAACAGAAAAAAACCTCAACTTGTGCGATACTTCTAGTTTCTTTACTGAGTAAAACTTTTTTTGAACCAGATAAATTCTGTTTTTTATTCTCCTACATCTAATAAAAATTTCGACACGTCCTTATTCACCTCGAAAATCAATAAATACAGGAAACAGTAAGATTAACCCGACTCTGCTGGGCGAATGGAACAACCAAGTTTTTATTTCTTACGTTATAAAAGCATCAGCTAGGTCCCAAGTCTAGAAGGTGAGCACATTGGTGGAGCTGTCGATCTACAGGGCTATTACAAACGATTGAAGCGATTTCATAAATTCACTGTAGCTCCATTCGTTGACATATGGTCACGACACACTACAGATACGTAGAAAAACTCATAAAGTTTTGTTCGCCTGAAGCCGCACTTCGGGTTTCTGCCGCCAGAGCGCTCGAGAGCGCAGTGAGACAAAATGGCGACAGGAGCCGAGAAAGCGTATGTCGTGCTTGAAATGCACTCACATCAGTCAGTCATAACAGTGCAACGACACTTCAGGACGAAGTTCAACAAAGATCCACCAACTGCTAACTCCATTCGGCGATGGTATGCGCAGTTTAAAGATTCTGGATGCCTCTGTAAGGGGAAATCAACGGGTCGGCCTGCAGTGAGCGAAGAAACGGTTGAACGGGTGCGGGCAAGTTTCACGCGTAGCCCGCGGAAGTCGACGAATAAAGCAAGCAGGGAGCTAAACGTACCACAGCCGACGGTTTGGAAAATCTTACGGAAAAGGCTAAAGCAGAAGCCTTTCCGTTTACAATTGCTACAAGCCCTGACACCCGATGACAAAGTCAAACGCTTTGAACTTTCGGCGCGGTTGCAACAGCTCATGGAAGAGGATGCGTTCAGTGCGAAACTTGTTTTCAGTGATGAAGCAACATTTTTTCTTAATGGTGAAGTGAACAGACACAATGTGCGAATCTGGGCGGTAGAGAATCCTCACGCATTCGTGAAGCAAATTCGCAATTCACCAAAAGTTAACGTGTTTTGTGCAATCTCACGGTTTAAAGTTTACGGCCCCTTTTTCTTCTGCGAAAAAAACGTTACGGGACACGTGTATCTGGACATGCTGGAAAATTGGCTCATGCCACAACTGGAGACCGACAGCGCCGATTTCATCTTTCAACAGGATGGTGCTCCACCACACTTCTATCATGATGTTCGACATTTCTTAAACAGGAGATTGGAAAACCGATGGATCGGTCGTGGTGGAGATCATGATCAGCAATTCATGTCATGGCCTCCACGCTCTCCCGACTTAACCCCATACGATTTCTTTCTGTGGGGTTATGTGAAAGATTCAGTGTTTAAACCTCCTCTACCAAGAAACGTACCAGAATTGCGAGCTCGCATCAACGATGCTTTCTGACTCATTGATGGGGACATGCTGTGCCGAGTGTGGGAGGAACTTGATTATCGGCTTGATGTCTGCCGAATCACTAAAGGGGCACATATCGAACATTTGTGAATGCCTAAAAAAACTTTTTGAGTTTTTGCATGTGTGTGCAAAGCATTGTGAAAATATCTCAAATAATAAAGTTAGTGTAGAGGTGTGAAATCGCTTCAATCATTTGTAATAACCCTGTATACTCAGGTGATTCACGTGGAAAGGTTTCCGACGTGGTTATGGCCGCACGATGGCAACGAACAGTCTCTGAACGCGAAATGGTAGTTTGAGCTAGAAGAATGGGGTATTCCATTTCGAAAATCGTTAGGGAATTCAGTATTCCGACATCCATAGTGTCAAGTGTGTACAGAGAATACCAGATTTCAGGCATTACTTCTCATCGCGGACAACCCAGTGGGCGACGGTCTTCACTTAACGACTGAGGGCAGCAGCGCTTGCGTGGATCTGTCAGTGCTAACAGACAAGCAACACTACGTGAAATAACTGCGGAAATCATATCGTACGTACGATGGACGTATCCGCTAGGACAGTGCGGCAAAATTTGGCCTTAATTGGCTATGGCAGCAGACTACCAACGCGAGTGCCTTTTCTAACAGCACGACATCGTCTGCAGCGTCTCTCCTGGGCTGGACGACTGGAAAACAGATGAGTCCCGATTTCAGTTCGTAAGAGCTGATGGTAGGGTTCGAACACGGCCGAGAGCCCACGAAGCCTCGGTCCAGGTTTCCAGAACGATATTTTCACTCTGCAGCGGAGTGTGCGCTGATATGAAACTTCGTGGCAGATTAAAACTGTGTGCCGAACCGAGACTCGAACTCGGGACCTTTGCCTTACACGGGCAAGTGCTCTACCAACTGAGCTACCCAAGCACGACTCACGCCCCGTCCTCACTGCTTTACTTGTGCCAGTACCTCGTCTCCTACCTTCCAAACTTAACAGAAGCTCTCCTGCGATCCTTACAGAACTAGCACCCCTGAAAGAAAGGATATTGCGGAGACGTGGCTTAGCCACAGCCTGGGGGATGTGCAGGCTGGGCACTGTGCAATCTGGTGGTGGCTACAGGCATGGGTTGTGTTTAGACGGAATGGGCTGGATCCTCTGGTGGAACTGACTGGAGACCATTTGCAGCAATTCATGGACTTCGTGTTCCCCAACATCGTTGGAATTTAGAATGCGCCGTGTCATCGGGCTACAACTGTTCGCTATTGGTCTGAAGAACACTCTGAACAGTTCGAGCAAACTATTTTCCCACGGGGATCGCCAGACATGAATGCCATCGAATATTTCTGGGACATAATCGAGAGGTCAGTTTGTGCACAAAATCCTGCACCGGCCACACTTTCCTAATAATTATGCACGACTCCAGAGGCAGGACGGCTAAATATTTCTGCAGGGGTCTTCCAAAGATTGTTTGAGCTGCTGCACTACGCCGGATAAAAGGAGGTCCGACACGATCTTAAGATGTACCCTATAACTTTTGTGCCCTCTGTGTATGTGTACAAATACGAGTGATATATATTAAATACGTGTGAAATTTATTTGTCGCGTGCGTCTGCGAGCAAAACCACAGACAAGAAGATCATTGTAAACGCCTGGAACGAGTCAATGAAATTTGATAAATGTATTAGCTATAGTCTGAAAAGAAAAACTGTAGAGGTAAGAAGCATCAGTCTCCTACTGGGATGAGTGTGATAATGTGGAGAGAGAAGGTAGGATGAGGAGATGGACGAATAGTGGAGGTGAAGGAGGAGATAGTAACAGATAGGGTGCAGGAGATGGACAGAGATAGGGAATAGGGAAATGGACAAAGAGGAGGAAAAGGAGGAGACGGACAGAGAGAGGAAAGGGGAGGAGATGGACAAAGACAGGAGGGAGGAAGAAAGAGGCAGAGAGGTGGAGGAGGAGGAGGTGATGAGCAGAGGTGCGAATGGACAGAGAAAGAGAAAGGGAAGAGGAGGAGATGGGCGCAGGAAGGAAACGAAAGGGGAGGAGAGCAGCAGGGAGAGGTGGTAGGAGGAGATGGACGGAGGAGGAGGAGGAGATGAAGGGGGAACGAGGAAGTGGATGTAGTGTGTGGGGGTGGAGGGCTTGGACTAATAGGAGATTGGAATAAGTACATAAGTAGGCAGATCGGATTCACAGCTAGTGTTACAGCGAAGTAATTAGAGACATAACAATTTTTATTTGGAAAACAGAACAAGAAAGCCAAATTTCATGCAATGTTCTTTGTTTTTATGTCGAATAAAATGTTTTAACCAGATAAATTTTGTTTATTATTCGCCTAGATACAAAACAGATTTCGACATGTCCCCATTTACCCAAAAGACTAATACCTGGAAAAAAATAGTAAAATTATCACTGCTGTGTTTATTCAGCTCTCTCTTTTGGGTGAATAGTGGGTGAATGTTATAAAATCATGACATAGATCCCAAATCTAAGATTAGGCACAAGACGTCTAATCCGACAAAATTTCGTTGTTCACCTTTGATTTTCAATTCTTTTTTATTATAAAGATGAAAACAGTAGGACGTCAAGAAAGAACGTCCAAGTCCTTTGAGGGATCTGTAGTGCGTAAAAAATGGAGGGCAAACAGAGACTGGTAGATTTCCAACGCCGGCCGGAGTGACCGAGCGGTTCTAGGCGCTACAGTCTGGAGCCGCGCGACCGCTACGGTCGCAGGTTCGACGCCTGCCTCGGGCATGGGTGTGTGTGATGTCCTTAGATTAGTTAGGTTTAAGTAGTTCTAAGTTCTAGGGGACTGATGACCTCAGATGTTAAGTCCCATAGTACTCAGAGCCATTTGAACCATTTTTGAACATTTCCAACAAATAATTCACGGTATTCGGTGCAAGTGATTCATTGAGAGGAAGAGTTTGGCGCAGGCAAAGAAACCGCGGCGGGCTGCATCAAACCTGTCAGAATAAAGATGAAAAAGAAAAGTTCAATGCGCACGAGCCAGTTGCACAGGTGTAATAAATGTCAGGTAAACACGTTACAGGCAGGTTACTGGCAAATACCCATCGTATTGACTCTGTACGGACGGATAAAGCGGCTACAATTTGTGGCGCGCAGACTAGAGCAGCGAGGCGGCCGGCGGGCGCCACCTGCTGTGCGAGGGGACCCCCGGCGCCGGCGCCGGGCAGGTTTGCCGACAGGCGTCGGCGGTAACGAGCAGCCGTGACGCGCCGCCGGACACCGGACGCCGGCCGCTGCGCCCGCGGCGTAACAAGAGGCGTCGCCTCCGCCCCGTCACTCGCTTGTTTGCCGTCCGTAATGGTCGCCAGGGGGGCGGGCAGCGGGCCCGCCGTAACGACGGGGGACAGCCGGGGACGTGCCGCCGGCCGCCGCCACCAGTAAGGGTCAGCTGCCGCCACACGGTGGCTGGCAGCACACGTGCTTCTCCGCCGCTCGAGGAAGGCCAGTCTCGAGCCGCACATCGAGCTCATTAGTTGAAGAACTCGATTGCAAACATTGCTTAGGAACATGTTAGTTGTCTTTAGAATCTGCGCCGAACAGTTCCTATGTTGTTGTTGTGGTCTTCAGTCCTGAGACTGGTTTGATGCAGCTCTCCGTGCTACTCTATCCTGTACAAGCTTCTTCATCTCTCAGTACTTACTGCAACCTACATCCTTCTGAATCTGCTTAGTGTATTCATCTCTTGGTCTCCCTCTACGATTTTTACCCTCCACGCTGCCCTCCAATGCTAAATTTGTGATTCCCCTGATGCCTCAGAACATGTTCTACCAACCGGTCCCTTCTTCTAGTCAAGTTGTACCACAAACTCCTCTTCTCCCCAATTCTATTCAATACCTCCTAATTACTTACGTGATCTACCCATCTAATCTTCAGCATTCTTCTGCAGCACCACATTTCGAAAGCTTATATTCTCTTCTTGTCCAAACAACATATCGTCCATGTTTCACTTCCATACATGGCTACACTCCGTACAAATTTTTCACAAACGACATCCTGACACTTAAATCTATACTCGATGTTAACAAATTTCTCTTCTTCAGAAACGCTTTCCTTGCCGTTGCCAGTCTACATTTTATATCTTCTCTACTTCGACCATCGTCAGTTATTTTGCTCCCCAAATAGCAAAACACCTTTACTACTTTAAGTGTCTTATTTCCTAATATAATTCCCTCAGCACCGACTTAATTCGACTACATTCCATTATCCTCGTGTTCCTTTTGTTGACGTTCATCTTATATCCTCCTTTCAAGACACTGTCCATTCCATTCAACTGCTCTTCCAGGTCCTTTGCTGTCTCTGACGGAATTACAAAGTCATCGGCGAACCTCAAATTTTTATTTCTTCTCCATGGATTTTAATACCTACTCCAAATTTTTCTTTTGTTTCCTTTTACTGCTTGCTCAATATACAGATTGAATAACATCGGGCAGAGGCTACAACCCTGTCTCACTCCCTTCCCAACCACTGCTTCCCTTTCACGTCCCTCGACTCTTACAACTGCCATCTGGTTTCTGTACAAATTGTAAATAGCCTTTCGCTCCCTGTATTTTACGCCTGCCACCTTTAGAATTTGGACACTGGACTCGCATTCTGGAGGACGACGGTTCAATCCCGTCTCCAGCCGTCCTGATTTAGGTTTTCCGTGATTTCCCTAAATAGTTTCAAGCAAATGCCGGGATGGTTCCTTTGAAAGGGCACGGCCGATTTCCTTCCCCATCCTTTCCTAACCCGAGCTTGTGCTCCGTCTCTAATGACCTCGTTGTCGACGGGACGTTAAGAAACACTAACCTAACCTAACCTTTAGAATTTGAAAGAGAGTATTCCAGTCAACATGGTCAAAAGCTTTCTCTAAGTATACAAATGCTACAAACGTAGGTTTGCCTTTCTTTAATCTTTCTTCTAAGATAAGTCGTAAGGTCAGTATCGCCTCACGTGTTCCAATATTTCTACTGAATCCAAACTGATCTTCTCCGAGGTCGGCTTCTACCAGTTTTTCCATTCGTCTGTAAGGAATTCGTGTTAGTATTTTGCAGCTGTGACTTATTAAACTGATAGTTCGATAATTTTCACATGTGTCAACGCCTGCTTTCTTTGGGATTGGAATTATTATATTCTTCTTGAAGTCTGAGGGTATTTCGCCTGTCTCATACATCTTGCTCACCAGATGGTAGAGTTTTGTCAGGACTGGCTCTCCCAAGGCCGTCGGTAGTTCTAATGGAATGTTGTCTACTCCCGGGGCCTTGTTTCGACTCAGGTCTTTCAGTGCTCTGTCAAACTCTGCACGCAGTATCATATCTCCCATTTCATCTTCATCTACATCCTCTTCCATTTCCATAATATTGTCCTCAAGTACATCGCCCTTGTATAGACCGTCTATATACTCCTTCCACCTATCTGCTTTCCCTTCTTTGCTTAGAACTGGTTTTCCATCTGAGCTCTTGATATTCATACAAGTGGCTCTCTTTTCCACAAAGGTCTCTTTAATTTTCCTGTACGCAGTATGTATCTGACCCCTAGTGAGATAAGTCTCTACATCCTTACATTTGTCCTCTAGCCATCCCTGCTTAGCCATTTAGCACTTCCTGTCGATCTCATTTTTGAGACGTTTGTATTCCTTTTTGCCTGCTTCATTTACTGCATTTTTAACGTTTCTCCTTTCATCAATTAAATTCAATATTTCTTCAGTTATCCAAGGATTTCTACCAGCCCCCGTCTTTTTACCTACTTGATCCTCTGCTGCCTTCACTACTTTCTATAAAATCACATAAATAAGATACGAGGGCTTCAAAGTTCGTAGTAATTGACGGAAAGTCATCGACTCAAACAGACGTGATTTCTGGCATTCCCCAATGTGGTGTTACAGACTCTTTGCTGTTCCTTACCAAGGTAAACGATTTGGAATACAATCTAAGCAGTAGTCTCAGGTTGTTTTAGACGTCGCTGTCGTTTATCGGCTAGCAAAGTCATCACAAGATCAAAACAAATTGCAAAACGATTTAGAAAAGATATTAGTATGGTGCGAAAATTGGCAGTTCGAAAGACGATTCCGGTTAATGAAGTAAAAGATCCACGCAGTGGACACCAAATGAAAAAGCTACTCCTTATGTTTCTGATGTAGACTGCCATAAGAATGCGAAGGAACTGTTAATCAGAACTCGGGTAGAAGTTGTAGTCTAATTCACAATCGATTTATTGGTCTTAAACAAGACAAGACAACAAAATTATTGAAGAAACATCGCACAAAAAATATTTATTTAACAAAAGCCTTACTAAAATGGGGTCTATGGTGGACAAGGTGATCTGCTGGGATCGCCACATGACACTAACCAGAACACTACTCGCTCTATCTCACTTCATACACATGAATCCAGGTTATGGTATCATACTACGCCACCACCAAGCATCTATATTCTACCACACAAGAAAAGGAAAAATATGGTTCGAAAGAACAGGGTGCTGAGAAATAGATATTATAGCCCTACGTTGCAGCAGCGAATACTTTACCATCATACTGGTCAAGGCGGCACACTACGATGCATTCGGTGACTGAAGTCATGGACGGCGGAAATCTGTTATTAAATGCGCGTTCCAGAAAAATGCAAGTACGCGGTATCGCGTTCGGTTAATTCAGAACACAGGTACTTCCCTAAGAGCCTCTGAAACCCCGACGGATTCCAGTGTGCAGGTGGACCCGTTTGCTGGTCTGCCAAACCAATTTGACTCCGTGCCACGACTGTGCGTGTCGGAATGTTGTGACTTGGCAAGACAGCCAAGTCACTATGAGAGGAAGCCGAAAGGCACGCGCTTAAGCTCACGCAGGCTGGCGCGAGGTCTGGAACAGTTAAGGGAATTAATAGTAGCAAATACAGTACGTAGTTGATATAATACTTAACTTTAATCCATAATTGGAGAACATCGCTCTTGACGGTACATGTTTTATAATTTCAATATTAACTGGTAATGGCGCCTTGCTAGGTCGTAGCAAATGACGTAGCTGAAGGCTATGCTAACTATCGTCTCGGCAAATGAGAGCGTAATTTGTCAGTGTAGCATCGCTAGCAAAGTCGGCTGTACAACTGGGGCGAGTGCTAGTAAGTATCTCTAGACCTGCCGTGTGGTGGCGCTCGGTCTGCAATCACTGACAGTGGCGACACGCGGGTCCGACGTATACTAACGGACCGCGGCCGATTTAAAGGCTACCACCTAGCAAGTGTGGTGTCTGGCGGTGACACCACACGGAATACGTCAAATGTTTATACGGCCGACTCAAGACAAATAGGTACACCCACGTGTCACTCGTTGTGACCGTGATGATATAAGCAGTACCTCTGACGGTTCAGAAGGTGACTGGCACAGGCTCTAAGTCGCACCCTAGTAAAGGACACAAGTCTCATCATTTAGGTAGAGACCTGCAGTTCTTTACTGGCGAAGCGCCAGTACAAGAGACTTGTACAAGAGTGTGACGATCTCCCTTTTTCTGTGTTGTCTCCTTAGCTCGGTCTCCAAAGCACATTTCTCTTTTTTCACTTCCCCCAATTTCGCACAAGCCAATGAAGAGCTGGAGCCTGGCATTCTAAGCTCTGTGAATGGTCTTTGCACTGCAAACCGATTTGACCAGTCAGAGACTTAAAGTTAATTGGCAGAAAATGGAAAAAAATTCAGCTTCATGGCCTCTTTCCCACACGTTTGCCATGTCTTCTGCTAATACAATACAGGGTGGAAGCACACCCCTCCATAAACAGCTTGTTATCTCCCCTGTTGCGTCCATTTCAGAGTTTGAAAAGAACGCCCATAAACTCGCATTGACAAAAGATGTTTTAGAACAGAGTCTGCACGTCTGAGCGCCAGTTTCCCTGTCCCATGGCCATTTGCAGAACGTTTACATTTCTTTTGGCGGCTTGCTCGCTAACAAGGCCTACAATGCGCTGTCAGCGACTTTTCGGCGCTAGGCCATATACCTGGATGTCTGGCACCAAAGCTAATATGTTTTGCACAATGCAAATGCTGCATGTGGCCATCTGGAAATGTCTCTTCATCGTTCCCCAGAAAAAAAAAACGCGCTTTGTCGTCCCACCAACACCGTGCTTTTACTGCAGTCGTTTAAATTGGCACCCTGTTCTTTTGAATGCAGGTAAAGCTTACTGTATTTCATTCCCTAGAGCACACAAACAAGACCATAAACTGCTGCCCACCATGTCATCAGAATGTATGAAGACAAATCGCCTTGGATCGCATTCCCTACACCAAATCAGAAGTGGGAGTGCCCTGCAATCTCTCAAGTTAACCCTAAACAACGAAAAGTGTGAGGTCATCCACATGAGTGCTAAAAAGAATCAGTTAAACTTCGGTTACACTATAAATCAGTCAGATCTAAAGCCCGTAAATTCAACTAAATGCCTAGGAATTACAATTATGATCAACTTAAATTGGAAGGAACACAAAGCAAATGTTGTGGGGAAGGCTAACCAAAGACTGGATTTTATTGGTAGGACACTTCGAAAATGTAATAGATCTACTAAAGAGACTGCCTACACTACGTTTGTCCATCCTCTTTTGGAATACTGCTGCACGGTGTGGGATCCTTACCAAACAGGGCTGACGGAGTACATCTAAAAAGTTCAAAGAAGGGCAGCACGTTTTGTATTATCGCGAAATAGGGGAGCGAGTGTCACAGAAATGATACAGGATTTGGGGTGGTCATCATTAAAACAAAGGCGTTTTTCGTTGCGGCGGAATCTTCTCACCAAATTTCAATGACCAATTTTCTCCTCCAAATGCGAAAATATTTTGTTGACGCCGACGTACATAGGAAGAAACGATCGCCATAATAAAATACGGGAAATCGGAGCTCGCGCGGAAAGACATAGGTGCTCGTTTCTTCGGCGTTCTAAACGAAATTGGAATAACAGAGAATTGTCGTGAATGTGGTTCGATGAACTCTCTGCCATGTACTTTAATGTGATTTGCAGAGTATCCATGTAGACGTAGATGTAGATTTAGAGCTATTTGGAATGTAAAGGGGCCTACACACGTTCAATATTTACTGACAATACTAATTCAGTATACTGAAGCTACCTCAAACTATCAATAACGTTGACAAAATTGTCAGTTGACAACGCCATTTTACGAGGTTAAGATGTCGAAGCCCAAAAGAAAGCGTATGCTGTAGCTATATCAGCTATAGCTTGCAAGCAACAGAAAACAAGAAAGAGAGAAAATGGGTCCGAGGCTGGTTGAAAGATGGAGCCACTGGTCACGTATTAGTTTACTATCTGAAATCGGAATAACGGCCCCAAAAGATTTTATATATTATTTTACCATGAATTATGCATCGTACAGAACGTTATTAGTGTTAGTGTTCATACGACATAAAATGGTGAAGCAAAATACGTTAATGAGAGGAGGGAGTCGCATTCAGCAATAAATAAGGAGTAATTTAGAGATGTCTGGCGAGACAAATCATTCTAATGCTCCAAGTAAAGTTCTGTAATACAGACAAGTACAAGTAAACTTCTATGGAAACCTATGAAGCAATTGTATCTGGCTGGCAAGGACCTGTTTAGGAAATTAACGTCAAACAATTTTTTTTGCGCTTTATGATAACTTGATAAAACTGAAACACATTTACTAGTCACTGCAGATATATGATATGTTTTTGGAAATGGGAGCATTTTTTCAAATCTGCCATGTAACACAATAATCTATACTGTTTTTCGAATTAATGAAGCCGGCCGTGATGGCCGAACGGTTCTAGGCGCTACAGTCTCGAACCGCGTGATCGCTACGGTCGCAGGTTCGAATCCTGCCTCGGGCATGGATGTGTGTGGTGTCCTTGGGTTAGTTAGGTTTAAGTAGTTCTAAGTTCTATGGGACTGATGACCTCAGAAGTTAAGTCCGATAGTGCTCAGAGCCATTTGAATTAATGAAGTAAGAACGTAATAGAGATCCTCCGTTATCATCTTAAAGCGGCATATACAATGCTTACACTTGCATAAGCCTATCAAACTTCTTTTTTGTTACAGACTCCTTAAAATTGAATCTAAGGTATGATATACAGACCGGCGAATTGAAAAAATAGACAGTGCACACTAACGTAACGCCATGTGGCTGGTTCCTGAAGTTCTCTCAAGATCTGAACAGAGAATATTGTTAAACAGTCAGTATTTGACCTCACTCGTTCAGAATCTATTGACAATACTGAGAATATTTTGAGATCCATCAATTCTGCTCATCAGTAATTCTAGAGTTGAAAATATATCAATACGTGCTCTCAAACGGTCAATGTATTAACAGTTTGACAATATTATTGAACGTGAGGGGGGCTCCTGAAAACATAAATCCTGCAGGGCTGTCCATAAATCCGTAAGAGTACGAGGGGTGGAGATCTCTTCTGAACAGCACGTTGCAAGGCATCCCATGTATGTTCAATAATGTTCGTGTCCCGGAAGTCCGATGGCCAACAGGAGTGTTTGAACTCAGAGGAGTGTTCCTGGAGCCACTCTGTAGCAATTCTGCGTGTTGTCCTGCTGGATTTGCCCAAGTCCATCGGAATGCACAATGGACATGAATGGATGCAGGTGATCAGACAGGATGCTTACGTACGTGTCATCTGCCGGGGTCGTATCTATACGTATCAGGGGGTCCCATATCACTGCAACTGCACGCGCCCCACACCATTACAGAACCTAAACCAGCTTGAAAAGTCCCGTGCTGACATGCAGGGTCCATGGACTCATGAGGTCGTCTCCATACCCGTACACGTCCAACCTCTCGGTACAACTTGAAACGAGACTCGTCTTACCAGACAACGTGTTTCCAGTCATCAACAGTCCATTGTCGGTGCTGATGAGCCCAGGCGAGGCGTAAAGCTTTGTGTCCTGCAGTCATCATCGGCACGCTAGTGGAGCTTCACCTCCGAGAGCCCGTATCGATGATGTTTCGTTGAATGGCTCGCACAGTGACACTTGTTGATGGCCCAGCACTGAAATCTGCGGCAATTTGCGCAAGGGTTGCACTTCTGTCACGTTAAACGACTGTCTTCACTCGTCGTTAGTCCCGTTGTAAGTAGGCTGTTTAAGTTTTTATGTTGGTAACGTCAGGTGGCGCTCTGTATGAAAGTCACTGGCTGTGCTGTGTGCAGTCTGTGGCTGGTTGGCATTGTTGTAATATTCCCTATTGTAGTGTTGGGCAGTTGGATGTGAACAGCGCGTGGCGTTGCGCAGTTGGAGGTGAGCCACCAGTAGTGGTGGATGTGGGGAGAGAGATGGCGGAGTTTTGAGAGCGGACGATCCGGACGTGTGTCCATAAGAAAGAGTGAATTTGTAAGACTGGATGTCACGAACTTATATATATATATATATATATATTGTAGTGTTGGCAGAAGAGCCAACACTGTGTTGCTAGAGGAGGCCAAAATACACGCGTTTAAGCTCACGCAGACTGGCGTGAGGTCTGGAACAATTAAAGGAGTTGACTCAAATAAATAAAGAACGTAGTGGCTTCCATACTTAACTTTAATCCATAATTGGAGAACATCGCTCTTGTTGATACATTAATAATATTTCTCAATATAAACTGATAATGGCGCCTTGCTAGGTCGTAGCAAATGACGTAGTTGAAGGCTATGCTAACTATCGTCTCGGCAAATGAGAGCGTAATTGTCAGTGTAGCATCGCTAGCAAAGTCTGCTGTACAACTGGGGCGAGTGCTAGTACGTCTCTCTAGACCTGCCGTGTGGTGGCGCTCGGTCTGCAATCACTGACAGTGGCGACACGCGGGTCCGACGTATACTAACGGACCGCGGCCGATTTAAAGGCTACCACCTAGAAAGTGTGGTGTCTGGCGGTGACACCACATGTACAGGGTGATTCAAAAAGAATACCACAACTTTAGGAATTTAAAACTCTGCATCGACAAAAGGCAGAGCTAAGCACTATCTGTCGGCGAATTAAGGGAGCTATAAAGTTTCATTTAGTTGTACATTTGTTCGCCATTTCAGCCAATAAAGTTTTTGGTCCCTTTTTCTTCGAAGGTGCTACTGTAACTGGACTACAGTATCTGAAGATGTTAGAGAATTGTCTGTTCCCTCAGCTCGAACAAGAAGCGCAACAATTAATATTTCAGCAGGATGGAGCGCCACCACATTGGCACTTATCTGTCCGTAACTACCTGAACGTCAACTACCCGAGGCGATGGATCGGCCGCCAGGCAGCCCGTGACAGAGCACTTCATCACTGGCCTCCAAGAAGCCCTGATCTTACCCCCTGCGATTTTTTCTTATGGGGGTATGTTAAGGATATGGTGTTTCGGCCACCTCTCCCAGCCACCATTGATGATTTGAAACGAGAAATAACAGCAGCTATCCAAACTGTTACGCCTGATATGCTACAGAGTATGTGGAACGAGTTGGAGTATCGGGTTGATATTGCTCGTGTGTCTGGAGAGGGCCATATTGAACATTTCTGAACTTGTTTTTGAGTCAAAGAAAACCTTTTTAAATACTCTTTGTAATGATGTATAACAGAAGGTTATATTATGTTTCTTTCATTAAATACACATTTTTAAAGTTGTGGTATTCTTTTTGAATCACCCTGTATATTAGTGACTTTTGAATACTACTAAGGTAAATACATTGTTTGTTCTCTGTCAAAATCTTTCATTTGGTTACTATGCCTATCAGTAGTTAGTGCCTTCAGTAGTTAGAATCTTTTATTTTGCTGGCAGTATTGGCGCTCGCTGTATTGCAGTAGTTCGAGTAACGAAGATTTTTGTGAGGTAAGTGATTAATGAAAGGTATAGGTTATTGTTAGTCAGGGCCATTCTCTTGTAGGGATTATTGAAAGTCAGATCGCGTTGCGCTAAAAATATTGTGTGTCAGTTTAGTGATGATCAGAGTAAGTAAAGAGAGAAATGTCTGAGTACGTTCAGTTTTGCTCAGCTGTTTGAAAATTAAATGACGTAAGAGGTTTACCAGCATAGTAATTCATTGATTTTTCTAAGGGGACGTTTCACCGTTCTTGCAGGATCTTTTTTCGGCCGCAGCGATGTCGGAGATTTGATGTTTTAATGGTACTGCATCGCTCGTGCGCCGACTACAGCACCATGTACAGACTAAATTAAATCTTGATAACCTGCCAGCGTGGCAGCAGTAGCCGATCTAACAACTGCGACAGACACTTGTTGTCTCATATAGGCGTTGCCGACTGCAGCGCCGTATTTTGCCTGGTTACGTATCTTTCTTTTTGAATAGGCGTGTCTGCACCAGTTTCTTCGCCGCTTCAGTGTATATTACGTGGGGTGATAAGAAACTAAGGTTGCAAGGCCTGCAGTGAAACGTGTACATTTTAATTCATACAACCAATACAATCATCTGATACAGGGTGTTTCAAAAATGATCGGTACATTTGAAACGGTAATAAAAACTAAACAAGCAGCGATAGAAATACACCGTTTGTTGCAATATGCTTGGGACAACAGTACATTTTCAGGCGGACAAACTTTCGAAATTACAGTAGTTACAATTTTCAACAACAGATGGCGCTGCAAGTGATGTGAAAGATATAGAAGACAACGCAGTCTGTGGGTGCGCCATTCTGTACGTCGTCTTTCTGCTGTAAGCGTGTGCTGTTCACAACGTGCAAGTGTGCTGTAGACAACATGGTTTATTCCTTAGAACAGAGGATTTTTCTGGTGTTGGAATTCCACCGCCTTGAACACAGTGTTGTTGCAACAAGACGAAGTTTTCAACGGAGATGTAATGTAACCAAAGGACCGAAAAGCGATACAATAAAGGATCTGTTTGAAAAATTTCAACGGACTGGGAACGTGACGGATGAACGTGCTGGAAAGGTAGGGTGACCGCGTACGGCAACCACAGAGGGCAACGCACAGCTAGTGCAGCAGGTGATCCAACAGCGGCCTCGGGTTTCCCTTCGCCGTGTTGCAGCTGTGGTCAAAATGACGCCAACGTCCACGTATCGTGTCATGCGCCAGAGTTTACACCTCTATCCGTACAAAATTCAAACGCGGCAACCCCTCAGCGCCGCTACCATTGGTGCACGAGAGACATTCGCTAACGATATAGTGCACAGGATTGATGACGGCGATATGCATGTGGGCAGCATTTGGTTTACTGACGAAGCTTATTTTTACCTGGACCGCTTCGTCAATAAACAGAACTGGCGCATATGGGGAACCGAAAAGCCCCATGTTGCAGTCCCATCGTCCCTGCATCCTCAAAAAGTACTGGTCTGGGCCGCCATTTCTTCCAAAGGAATCATTGGCCCATTTTTCAGATCCGAAACGATTACTGCATCACGCTATCTGGACATTCTTCGTGAATTTGTGGCGGTACAAACTGCCTTAGACGACACTGCGAACACCTCGTCGTTTATGCAAGATGGTGCCCGGCCACATCGCACGGCCGACGTCTTTAATTTCCTGAATGAATATTTCGATGATCGTGTGATTGCTTTGGGCTATCCGAAACATACAGGAGGCGGCGTGGATTGGCCTCCCTATTCGCCAGACATGAACCCCTGTGACTACTTTCTGTGGGGACACTTGAAAGACCAGGTGTACCGCCAGAATCCAGAAACAATTGAACAGCTGAAGCAGTACATCTCATCTGCATGTGAAGCCATTCCGCCAGACACGTTGTCAAAGGTTTCGGGTAATTTCATTCCGAGACTACGCCATATTATTGCTACGCATGGTGGATATGTGGAAAATATCGTACTATAGAGTTTCCCAGACCGCAGCGCCATCTGTTGTTGACAATTGTAACTACTGTAATTTCGAAAGTTTGTCTGCCTGAAAATGTACTGTTGTCCCAAGCATATTGCAACAAACGGTGTATTTCTATCGCTGCTCGTTTAGTTTTTATTGCCGTTTCAAATATACCGGTCATTTTTGAAACACCCTGTACATACATCAGTCTCCTCATCGGTTTAGGTACTTGTAACTTCGTGGGATGAGTTCGAATATACTTGATCCGTGGTGCAGTCAACCTTACTCCATCTTTGATCTGGGTTCGACATCTCGCATTAAATCGCAGCTCGGATATTAGAGAAACTCGGCGCGGCTGGTCTATAAAGGGCGCGCACTTTGATGTTAGAGAGAAGACAAACGAAGAAAGAAAACAGGGACGGACAGTGTGTGTGTGTGTGTGTGTGTGTGTGTGTGTGTGTGTGTGTGTGAGTGAGTGAGTGAGAGAGAGAGAGAGAGAGCGACCGCAGAGTGGTCCCTCGCGTAGATAAGAACTAGAGCGGTAGTGCAATTACTCGTTCAGAGACGATATGTGTCGTGTTCTGTGTGGACGAACGGTTGTGTGTGCTGGCTGGGTTCTGCCTAACTGGCTGGAGTAACTACAGTACATCGGAGTGTTTGCAAGTGGCGCGTGTAAACCAGGTTCAGTTCCACTAGTGGGTCGCATTTTCAACAAAGTAGTTGCTGTTTGTATCCTATAGAAGGCACCGTTCTGAATAGAGCTTTTGAAACAATGCGTGCATCGCGCTCAGCTTTAGATGGGCCTTGTAGTGTGGCTGCCTATATAGGAATGGTTTTCCAGTTCTAGCGACGAAGGTTCAAATGGCTCTGAGCACTATCGGACTTAACATCTGTGGTCATCACTCCCCCAGAACTCAGAACAACTTAAACCTAACTAACCTAAGGGTATCACACACATCCATGCCCGAGGCAGGATTCGAACCTGCGACCGTAGCGGGCACGCGGTTCCAGACTGAAGCGCCTAGAACCGCGCGGCCACACCGGCCGGCAGCGACGAAGGACGCAGCGGAAGTTTTACATTTGGTAAGCACTCGCCCTCTTCTAAAAATTGGAACTAACAAGGGAACCTCCCCATCGCACCCCCCTCAGATTTAGTTATAAATTGACACAGTGGATAGGCCTTGAAAAACTGAACACAGATCAACCGAGAGAACAGGAAGAAGTTGTATGGAACTAAAATATAAGACAAATATACAAACTGAGTAGTCCATGTGCAAGGTAGGCAACATCAAGGACAATATGAGCTGAGGAGCGCCGTGGTCCCGTGGTTAGCGTGAGCAGCCCCGGTATGACAGGGCCTTGTTTCAAGTCTTCCCTCGAGTGAAAATTTTACTTCCTTTATTTTCGCAAAGTTACGATCTGTCCGTTCATTCATTGACGTCTCTGTTCACTGTAATAAGTTTAGTGTCTGTGTTTTGCGACCGCACCGCAAAACCGTGCGATTAGTAGACGAAAGGACGTGCCTCTCCAATAGGAACCGATAACATTTGATCGCAAGGTCATAGGTCAACCGATTCCTCCACAGGAAAACACGTCTGATATATTCTATACGACACTGGTGACGGCATGTGCGTCACGTGACAGGAATATGTTGTCGACCCACCTAACTTGTACACTTGGCGAATGGGTAAAAAGATTCTTCTACCTTGCCCGATTTAGGTTTTCTTGTGGATGTGATAATCACTCCCAAAAATTGATGAAAATATAAGCGTATAAAACTGAAAATAAAAAGCTAAACTTTTCCCCGGAGGGTAGGCTTGAACCAACGACCTCTCGTTCCGCAGCTGCTCACGCTAACCACGAGACCACGGCGCTCCTGAGCTCACACTCTCCTTTATGTTGCTTATCTTGCACATGGACTACTCAGTTTGTATATTTTGCTTATTTTTTTCATAGTTCCACACAACTTCTTCCTGTTTTCTCGATTGATCTGTGTTCAGTTTTTCAAGGCCTATCCACTGTGCCAACTTATAACTAAATCTGAGGGGGGTGCGATGGGGAGGTTCCCTTGTAAGGGAAACCTGCGTGAAACTCATCGCCACGGTTCGCGCGGTTCCTCCCGTCGGAGGTTCGAGTCCTCCCTCGGGCGTCTGTGTGTGTGTGTGTGTGTGTGTGTGTGTGTGCTGTCTTTAGTGTAAGTTAGTTTAAGTTAGATTAAGTAGTGTGTAAGCTTAGGGACCGATGGCCTCAGTACTTTGGTCCCATAATATCTTACCACATATTTCCAGAATGAGATTTTCACTCTGCAGCGGAGTGTGCGCTGATATGAAACTTCCTGGCAGATTAAAACTGTGTGCCCGACCGAGGCTAGAACTCGGGACCTTTGCCTTTTGCGGGCAAGTGCTCTACCAACTGAGCTACCGAAGCACGACTCACGCCCGGTACTCACAGCTTTACTTCTGCCAGTATCTCGTCTCCCACCTTCCAAACTTTACAGAAGCTCTCCTGCGAACCTTGCAGAACTAGCACTCCTGAAAGAAAGGATACTGCGGAGACATGGCTTAGCCACAGCCTGGGGGATGTTTCCAGAATGAGATTTTCACTCTGCAGGGGAGAGTGCGCTGATATGAAACCAGGCGTGAGTCGTGCTTGGGTAGCTCAGACGGTAGAGCACTTGCCCGCGAAAGGTAAAGGTCCCGAGTTCGAGTATCGGTCGGGCACACAGTTTTAATCTGCCAGGAAGTTTCATATCTTACCACATATTATTATCACTTCTAATGCCAGCGTAGTAACAAGACGGAAAGATCTCCTTAAATTTAAAGACTGTAATGCAGCAAGCAAGTGAGGTGCTGTTTATTAATACTTAAATTTATCAGTTGAGGTTAAGTGATATATTTGATTGAACTAAAGGCCTCGTCTTTAAATCAGCTAACCGCCCCAAGCTCTAGTGTTATTTCTTTCACATTGTTTGGTTGGTTGATTGTTTTGGGGGAAGGGAACCAAACAGCGAGACCATTGGTCCAATCTGATGAGGGAAGGATGGGGAAGGAAATCGGCCATGTCCTTTCAAAGGAACCATTCCGGCATTCGCCTGAAGCGATTTAGGGAAATCACGGAATACCTAAATCAGGATGGCCGGATGCGGGTTTGAACCGTCTTCCTCCCGATGAGAATCCAGTGCGCTAGCCACTGTGTCACCTCGTTCTGTCGTTGCTTGCTTATTAGAAGTGTTTAACCGTTATTGTGTTGCAAAAGGTATTATTACTATGTGTGGAAATTGTGTTGATGGAAGGCCAAACTAACAACCTCAGAGGTGGTATGTACAAGTGGTACCATCCAACCGCCCAATCTAAAGTTAACCCGTCATGTAAAAGGAGTTCTTTTGGAAATGAGGCACTTGATGTTTAATTACTGTAAAAGGATTCGCTTACTTGCCATTGCATTGCTTACATTTCAAGTGATTTCATTTGTTGATAATCGTGAATATATGTTTTCTTAAAAATACCTAAAGAAATTTTAAGATTGAAATTTTTAAAGTTGATGTTTTAATCTAGTGTAAAGTTATTTAACTTTCTTGGGGCTCATATACATCTACAGTTACACTCCGAAAGCCACCCAACGGTGAGTGGCGGAGGGCACTTTATGTGCCATTGTCATTACCTCCTTTACCTGTTCCAGCCGCGCATGGATCGCGGGATGAACGACTGCCGGAAAGCTTCCGTGCGCGCTCGAATCTCTCTAATTACACATTCGTGATCTCCTCGAGAGTTATAAGTAGGGGGAAGAAATACATTCGATACCTCATCCAGAAACGCACCCTCTCGAAACCTGTACACCAAGCTACACCGCGATGCATGGTGCCTCTCTTGCAGAGTCGGCCACTTGAGTTTGCTAAACATCTCCGTAACGCTATCACGCTTACCAAATAACCGTGTGACGAAACGCGCCGCTCTTCTTTGGATCATCTCTATCTCCCCTGTCAACCCGGCCTGGTGCGGATCCCACACTGATGAGCAATACTCAAGTATAGGTCGAACGAGTGTTTTGTAAGCCACCTCCTTTGTTGATGGACTACATTTTCTAAGGACTGTCCCAATGAATCTCAACCTGGCACCCGCCTTACCAACAATTAATTTTATGATCATTCCACTTCAAATCGTTACGTATGCATTCTCCCTGACATTTTACAGAAGTAACTGTTACCAATTTTTGTTCTGCTATCATATAATCATAGAGTAAAGGATCCTTCTTTCAATGTATTCGCAATACATTACATTTGTCTATGTTAAGGGTCAGTTGCCACTCCCTGCACCAAGTGCCTATCCGCTGCAGATCTTCCTGCACTACGCTGCAATTTTCTGATGCTGCAACTTCTCTGTATATTACAGCATCATCCGCGAAAAGGCGCATGGAACTTCCGACACTATCTACTAGCTCATTTATATATATTGCGAAAAGCAATGGTCCCATAACACTCCCCTGTGACACTCTAGAGGTTACTTTAACGTCTGTAGACGTCTCTCCATTGAGAACAACATGTTGTGTTCTGTTTGCTAAAAACTCTTCAATCCAGCCACACAGCTGGTCTGATATTCCGTAGGCTCTTACTTTGTTTATGAGGCGACAGTGCGGAAGTGTATCGAACGCCTTCCGGAAGTCAAGGGAAATGGCGTCTACCTGGGAGCCTGTATCTAATATTTTCTGGTTCTCATGAACAATTAAAGCGAGTCGCGTCTCACACGATCGCTGTTTCCGGAAATGACATGATACGCGAACAAAAAACATGTTCTAAAATTCTGCAACAGATCGATGTCAGTGTTGCGCATCTGCTCGACGACCCTTCTTGAAAACTGGAACTACCTGTGCTCTTTTCCAATCATTTGGAACCTTCCGTTCCTCTAGAGACTTGCGGTACAGGGCTGTTAGAAGGGGGGCAAGTTCTTTCGCGTACTCTGTGTAGAATTAGTTTTATTGCAGGATCTTGCGTAAACATAAATTTAAATTCTCATGGTTTTACAAGTAAAGAAAAGCTTTGCCTAGAGTTCTACAGATGAGAGTAATTGTGATTTGAAATTACCACCCTTTCAGGTATTTTCTTTTTAAATAGTGCTTAGTGTTTCTTGTCCCAGCACCTTTCCCAGTCCACAAGCCTGGAACTACCTGTTTGGTCAAAAATCAATTAGCATTTGTCTGATTAAAATTGTGTGGAATAACTTAAATTATATTTTTTTACAAAGTACGGGACCAGTGCTCTCCTGGTACTTGTTGTTACGAAGTGTTTCACCTCACCAAATCAGCGGCCTCCTAGGTGTTTCTTCGTGTCAGGAAAAAGATGAAAGTCGCTTGGCTCGAGGTCCGTACTGTAGGTAGGATGGTCGATGATGTCCCAGCGAAACTGTTCTTCCTGCTGCAAACTTTCGAAACCTATTTGCGGCACGCTGTCGAGACGAAAGTCTCTCTGCAAACCTCTACCAGTGAATTTCAGGCGCGGTTACATGTTTCGCCCACAGTGATCGAATAACTGAGCGGATTTCTTCGCGAGATTAGTTTTTCCAAACGAGTCGTCACTTATGTTTACCTATAAACTAGCGCTGATGACACGTAGCTGAAACACTGCACATTGCCAACCGCACGTGCCTGACATCCGCGCACTGCTAATCTCTCTATAACAGACGAACCTCCAGAAATATCGGCCTTAGCTTCTGACGACCCCTCCTAGTTTTACCGTTATGTTTCCCAACTTTTTCTTGAAGTATGGAGACAACTGAAGTCTGCTCGGCATTTTGGACAGTGGCTGCACTCTGCAGCCCACAGTTGGCGCTGGTCCACACAGTTGGACTCTTCCCTGCGTACGATGAGAGCGCCGGCTATTGTGAAACGCTGGCTGCGCTCCCGGAGTGGCCGGTGCTTCATATCGCAGGCCCCGCCATTGTTCTAGCGTACAGCACACGGCACTCTGTAGTGTTTCCAGTTGACCGGGCCGATGAAATATGAGTCCTCGAATGCGAGAACGCGTTTCCCAAGCACCAGAAGGCCAGCTGTCCGCTCATTAGGACGTGGCGCGGCGTGTGTCGTGGGGGTCTGCCCGATAGGAGGGCTCGGGGCTGTACCGTTTGGAGCCTCCGGAGCAGTCCCAGTTGAGCAACTCACTGATTTACGAGAGGCCGAACGTTGACGAAACGTATAGTGAAGGCCGAAATCACATCTATAAAAGTTTACAGCTGAGTCTACTTACTTATGTTACAAAAAGGAACGGCCAAACTTTCAGGAAACATTCCTCACACACAAATAAAGAATGATGTTATGTGGACATGTGTCCGGAAACGCTTAATTTCCATGTTAGAGCTCATTTTAGTTTCGTCAGTATGTACTACACTCCCTCGATTCACCGCCAGTTGGCCCAATTGAAGGAAGGTAATGTTGACTTCGGTGCTTGTGTTGACATGCGACTCATTGCTGTACAGTACTAGCATCAAGCACATCAGTACGTAGCATCAACAGGTTAGTGTTCATCACTAACGTGGTTTTGCAGTCAGTGCAGTGTTTACAAATGCGGAGTTGGCAGATGACCATTTGATGTATGGATTAGCACGGGGCAATAGCCGTGGTGCGGTACGTTTGTATCGAGACAGATTTCCAGAACGAAGGTGTCCCGACAGGAAGACGTTCGAAGCAATTGATTGGCGTCTTAGGAAGCACGGAACATTCCAGCCTATGACTCGCGACTGGGGAAGACCTAGAACGACGAGGACACCTGCAATGGACGAGGCAATTCTTCGTGCAGTTGACGATAACCCTAATGTCAGCGTCAGAGAAGTTGCCGCTGTACAAGGTAACGTTGACCACGTCACTGTATGGAGCGTGCTACGGGAGAACCAGTTGTTTCCGTACCATGTACAGCGTGTGCAGGCACTATCAGCAGCTGATTGGCCTCCACGGGTACACTTCTGCGAATGGTTCATCCAACAATGTGTCAATCCTCATTTCAGTGCAAACGTTCTCTTTACGGATGAGGCTTCATTCCAACGTGATCAAATTGTAAATTTTCACAATCAACATGTGTGGGCTGGCGAGAATCCGCACGCAGTTGTGCAATCACGTCATCAACACAGATTTTCTGTGAACGTTCGGGCAGGCATTGTTGGTGATGTCTTGATTGGGCCCCATGTTCTTCCACCTACGCTCAATGGAGCACGTTATCATGATTTCATACGGGATAATCTACCTGTGCTGCTAGAACATGTGCCTTTACAAGTACGACACAACATGTGGTTCACGCACGATGGAGCACTTTATCATGATTTCATACGGGATACTCTACTGTGCTGCTAGAACATGTGCCTTTACAAGTACGACACAACATGTGGTTCACGCACGATGGAGCTCCTGCACATTTCAGTCGAAGTGTTCGTACGCTTCTCAACAACAGATTCGGTGACCGATGGATTGGTAGAGGCGGACCAATTCCATGGCCTCCATGCTCTCCTGACCTCAACCTTCTTGACTTTCATTTATGGAGGCATTTGAAAGCTCTTGTTTACGCAACCCCGGTACCAAATGTAGAGACTCTTCGTGCTCGTATCGTGGACGGCTGTGATACAATACGCCATTCTCCAGGGCTGCATCAGCGCATCAGGGATTCCATGCGACGGAGGGTGGATGCATGTATCCTCGCTAACGGAGGACATTTTGAACATTTCCTGTGACAAAGTGTTTGAAGTCACGCTGGTACGTTCTGTTGGTGTGTGTTTCCATTCCATGATTCATGTGAATTGAAGAGAAGTAATAAAATGAGCTGTAACATGGAAAGTAAGCGTTTTCGGACACATGTCCACATAACATATTTTCGTTCTTTGTGTGTGAGGAATGTTTCCTGAAAGTTTAGCCGTACCTTTTTGTAACAAAAAAATGGTTCAAATGGCTCTGAGCACTATGGTACTTAACTTCTGAGGTCATCAGTCCCCTAGAACTTAGAATTACTTAAACCTAACTAACCTAAGGACAACAGACACAACCATGTCCGAGGCAGGATTCGAACCTGCGACCGTAGCGGTCGCGCAGTTCCAGACTGTAGCGCCTAGAACCGCTCGGCCACTCCGGCCGGCTTTTTGTAACACCCTGTATTATTTTACCGCAATATTGGAAATGGTTATTGATAGAAGCCCTTTTCATTTGGCCGATGTTCCATTATTCCAGAACATGAAAAGTTCCTGGAGGAAAAAAAAGGATGTCGTTGCACCCATTACAAGTTAAACAAAATTGAAACTATGCATCTGTTGCGTGTCTTTCGAAGAAGACGCTGAAGAAAGCTGCAAACGGATGTTGAAGTTGACTGAAGATAAAGCTCATGAAAGTAGATAAATAACGTTACGGCGAAATGAAAGAAAAGGCGTACGATTCCGTGAAGAAAATCACTGTCTTTGGAATAGTAAGAGAACTAAGACTCGTGGAAAATCCCAATAGACCACTATGTGTAAGACCAAATTCAGAGTAAAGTTTTGAGGACAACTCTCAAAGAGGTTCCCGGTAAATGCACTGGTGAGGCAAGGAAACGGTATTTCATGTGTATTGTTTAACTGTTTCCTGGAAAAAATAACCAAGAGTATGGACCAGATCTGTACCAGCCAACATCGGATTAAGGATCGGAACCAAAACAGACAAGGATCCCGTGACTGACTTTAGTCGATGACCAGCGTGCACTTGCAAACAGTATGCAAGAGGCTTCTACGCAGTTCTAAGCACTTCATTAAGTGACCGAAAGCAGCTGAGAGTTCTTATGCTTTTTCAGTGCTGTTTCACACTTTGCTGTGGAGGAGTGCGACATTGACATATGTGTGAATAAAATGGCAAACGGTCCCTCTAAGAGCCACCCAGTTCGGCACTAACCTCTGTGGCATCCACTCCCATTTACTAAGAATTTTAAAAATGTGCCTTTACAGAGAAAATCTACGGGCCTGCAGGAGGACAACTGCCACCTAGGTGTATCAGATGGTTGCCTATATGCAGGCTCCTTGCACTGACTCTGTAAAGGGGCATTTTTAAAGTTCTCAATAGATGGGAATGGGCGCCAGGGAGGTTACTGACGAACTGGAAATTGTATAGAGACGGTGTGCCACTTTATTTACATACGTGTCAATGTCGTACTCGTGTGTGACCAAATCACAGCAGGGTGTGAAACAGCACTGAAAAAGCGTAAGAACCAGTGAGAGGCACCCACATGCCTTGCTCATACAGTGGCATCAAGCAGTCAGGCCTGCAAGATGAGTGGTCTGCCAAGCGAGGGGATTCATTCTTATTTATCGAGTAACATGAACTCTCGTACTCACAATAAAGATACAAATTATCCTCCTATATGAATAATATGCAATGGAAATGCATCCTGACTATCAGTAATTTACAGATCTCTGACTGTTCACTACGCACTGGCAATACCACATTTTCTTTTTTTATTTAACGGCTTTTATCAACACGTGGCCACTGCACTGAATATGAATGGCGCACACATTATAAATTCGGGTCATCATGACAACATACAATTCGAAGGAAATGTCCACCAATCTTTTTCTTTACACTATCTTATTTATTCCGATAAATTCTCTAACCTAAACACACAAATTCTATAACCTACCACAATAACACATGAGAAATTCCGCCCAGTGGGCATGGCTTTACATTGGTGATTCTCGTTACTCTCCCATGCAAACCACACATACCCAAATTACATGACATACACCACACTACGACATGGAATATAATACAATGAATAGTCACAACACTATCACTTTCAGCTTTCCCACTTCAATTAGTATTTATCCCAGTTTCGCACGACACTGCCCCACTTTGTAATTCTACTTTCGTACTATGAACTCTGGAGATATATGCACGTCTTCCTGTGCAATGGAAGCCAAGTGGCGTTGGTGGATAGACGGCCGACTCACCTTGCTTCTCTCTCAGAGTTTGAATCTAGCGTCACACGGAATCATATCACGCAAAGTAATATTAAGAACATATTCATCACACACGTGAGTCCTCAACTGATACCATGGACGAGTACTTCTCTTTATCCTTTGTCTCATACACAGATTGAGACTCACACAGTACTCACCACGTGGAAGTGCTCGTTTCTAATTTCAAGTCCAGCCCACGCCATTTCTGAAATATTTCAACTTATGGTACACACGCTATTTCTTAAATATTTCAACTTATTGTACACACGCTAGTAATTCAGCTTAACTTAAGCACACGGAAGTATTCAACTTATTGCTACACGTGGTTTCATTGTGACCGTTGGGCACTTCCGAAGATTACTACGATCCCATTAATAATACCTGCCTGACATTTAATTCTCCCCACAATAGTTCCTGAAATAGAGAAATTATTATTTCAAACTACTCTTTAAATATTCCACATGCATACCATGTCTCCACTCTTTTGTCTTTACGGAGCACACCCAAGACAGGTCTTAACAGCACAAGATCCAGCGGCAGAGTGCCGGAACATGGCCGTTCTTCAGGTCATCTCGCACCTCTGCTGAAGTGGGGGAGCACCTTGCTACCGTATTGGTCAGCCACATTTCAGGCGCTCAAAGCTCAGGTAAATTACATCTCTTTGGTCCCACCAAAGGTGGCCAAAGTAGCGTCTCAAAGATGATCATATATTCACATTCACTATCTGCAGTTAGCAGACGACCATACATTCATTCATTTCACAGATCTCACCAAACTGGATGTAGGGATTTATTTTGTGGGAGTGCACATGTGATCAATTAAATAAATAAATTGTCATTCTTTCCCACACTGGTATCCGGCTTCGCTGTATTAATTGAAATTGAGTTATTTTACAAAAAAAATGTGTTGTTCTGACAAAAATAATGCAGTATGTTGTGCCTATTTTCAATGTCGAGCGGTACTGTACCCTTTCACCATTAGCTGTTTCGGATCACGTTCAAATTTCGCCGAGTGATTCAATTGTCAAGAACGTCTTTCTGTTGCTCGTCGCACAGTAAACTGTAGTTTTAGACCGCGAAATGTGTAGGAACAAACGTCTCAGTGAAAGCCGCAGTTTAAATGATGTCCTTTACATCATCCCCTGAGGTCTGTTTGCCTCGGCCACTCATAAGAAAACCGCACGATTTCAACCCCGGGCTTCAGGATTCTCATTCCACCGCAGAGGTGTCAAAAGAAGGGATGAAATGTGGGTAAGAGTGGGTGTAACGACATTCCCATCGTGTGACACATCAACGGCGGCTTTGGGAAGAATTTTGGTGAAATTGGATGCCAATAGGACATCATTAACCCTCTCTACACTTCACGTGAACTTCTCAGCTCTGGCCTTTTTTTCGCATGTGTAGAGTCCGAGGGTGACGTCGCAGGGCGCCGCACCTTTCCACCATTACAGAGGAAATTTGCACACACCTTTGAGCCAGATTTCAAATTTATGCATCGCAACAGGAGACAGTTACAGAGTTTCGAAAAAGTGAGTCTTTAGTTCTGTTGCGTAATGTAAGTACTGGTGCTCTTGCAGCGTAGTGCTGACTCAATGGCAGGTTGAAAAATGGCAATTCTGTGCCCATTCTTCCTCGGCAGTTGCCCGTCCGTAACTTCTAATCGAACGATTAGATATAAGTTCTGTTGTTCAGAGAGATAAATCTTGCTCTACACTCGTGATACAGAACTCGTATTTCACTTGTCGATCTTTGAGGTTAGCGTACTGGCTTCCCGAGACTCCCATTGAGTTAATATTGCTTAGTCTGGTGCATATGCAGTTTTCTTTCGTTCCGATTTCCATTGGTAAAGGTCTGGTGCACGATGTTTCTCCTTGGTTATTGATTTGCTTATTAATAATCAACCATTTTATTGAAGTACCTTTGGTTTATTTTCCTCCCCCACTCATTTATGAGATCAGCACAATATCTGGATGGCACACGTGTTCTTATAGGTCTATTCATTCTTACGAGTGTACTTGATTTGACCACGAACTTAACAATAAATTAGTCAAGGTGATAGGAAATGCTATCATCAGGAATATTTCGAATTCTTTGCATGCCTTTACAGCATTACCGAGACTTTGAGACTTCATACTGTTCAAGTTATGGTCGACGTGACCTCTTTATTTCATATTCTTTATGGGTTGACGTTAGGTTTACGGTGTGAGGCCTCACATCCTCCTTGCACATGATCTGCTTATGAGGGAGGTCACATCCACGTTTCTCTGTACTGTGTGTAATCGCGATCTTAGTCATTCAAACATTTGTCCATGTTCCCGTTTCTTTCCCGTTGCACAATGAAAACATCTTCATACTGTTGAATATTTAAATGAAGCCGAGGTCAGGTAGCGTTAGTAATTATTTTTGGGTCAATATTTTCTGTAAAAGGAACACTTTTCAGGTTTTTTTTTTTTTTTTTTTTTTTTTTTTTTTTTTTTTTTTTTTAACTGAAGTGGCATATTTCGTGTGCTCAGTTCACTTGAAATACAGGGTGTTTCAAAAATCACCGGTATATTTGAAACGGCAATAAAAACTAAACGAGCAGCGATAGAAATACACCGTTTGTTGCAATATGCTTGGGACAACAGTACATTTTCAGGCAGACAAACTTTCGAAATTACAGTAGTTACAATTTTCAACAACAGATGGCGCTGCGGTCTGGGAAACTCTATAGTACGATATTTTCCACATATCCACCATGCGTAGCAATAATATGGCGTAGTCTCGGAATGAAATTACCCGAAACCTTTGACAACGTGTCTGGCGGAATGGCTTCACATGCAGATGAGATGTACTGCTTCAGCTGTTCAATTGTTTCTGGATTCTGGCGGTACACCTGGTCTTTCAAGTGTCCCCACAGAAAGAAGTCACAGGGGTTCATGTCTGGCGAATAGGGAGGCCAACCCACGCCGCCTCCTGTATGTTTCGGATAGCCCAAAGCAATCACACGATCATCGAAATATTCATTCAGGAAATTAAAGAGTCGGCCGTGCGATGTGGCCGGGCACCATCTTGCATAGACCACGAGCTGTTCGCAGTGTCGTCTAAGACAGTTTGTACCGCCACAAATTCATGAAGAATGTCCAGATAGCGTGATGCAGTAATCGTTTCGGATCTGAAAAATGGGCCAATGATTCCTTTGGAAGAAATGGCGGCCCAGACCAGTACTTTTTGAGGATGCAGGGACGATGGGACTGCAACATGGGGCTTTTCGATTCCCCATATGCGCCAGTTCTGTTTATTGACGAAGCCGTCCAGGTAAAAATAAGCTTCGTCAGTAAACCAAATGCTGCCCACATGCATATCGCCGTCATCAATCCTGTGCACTATATCGTTAGCGAATGTCTCTCGTGCAGCAATGGTAGCGGCGCTGAGGGGTTGCCGCGTTTGAATTTTGTGTGGATAGAGGTGTAAACTCTGGCGCATGAGACGATACGTGGACGTTGGCGTCATTTGGACCGCAGCTGCAACACGGTGAACGGAAACCGAGGCCGCTGTTGGATCACCTGCTGCACTAGCTGCGCGTTGCCCTCTGTGGTTGCCGCACGCGGTCGCCCTACCTTTCCAGCACGTTCATCCGTCACGTTCCCAGTCCGTTGAAATTTTTCAAACAGATCCTTTATTGTATCGCTTTTCGTCCTTTGGTTACATTAAACCTCCGTTGAAAACTTCGTCTTGTTGCAACAACACTGTGTTCTAGGCGGTGGAATTCCAACACTAGAAAAATCCTCTGTTCTAAGGAATAAACCATGTTGTCTACAGCACACTTGCACGTTGTGAACAGCACACGCTTACTGCAGAAAGACGACGTACAGAATGGCGCACCCACAGACTGCATTGTCTTCTATATCTTTCACATCACTTGCAGCGCCATCTGTTGTTAAAAATTTTAACTACTGTAATTTCGAAAGTTTGTCCGCCTGAAAATGTACTGTTGTCCCAAGCATATTGCAACAAACGGTGTATTTCTATCGCTGCTCGTTTAGTTTTTATTGTCGTTTCAAATATACCGGTCATTTTTGAAACACCCTGTAGAAAGAGGAGGTTTTCTTACTGTTGACTGCAATGAAGACTTAGAGCTCAAATTGATCGTGTGGTGATGGTAGCGTGCTGTCTTATCGGAATAGCTGATGGTCATAATTTGTAAGTGGGTTTCACCAGCAGTACTTACTGCGGGCGACAATTACTAGGCAGCTCTTGAACGTTTTGTGTCTGACGACAGTGGCTGTGTCTTCCAGTGACGTCAGTATTGTGTACGTCTGTTTGGCGGTAAACTTCTTGTGCTGACTATGCGCGCACGTTTTAAATATAAAATAGCTCTTCGAGTCATACTGACAGATCAAACATGTCCGCAAGCGGCATTTTCTGGTTAACGGCTGGAGACACGGTGCGTTCTAATGAACTGCGTTGAGTAGCCCAGTCAACGAAGACCAGAATGGGTCGAATATGGAAAAAATGGTGTAATTGCAAATTTTTGTACAGTAGTAGGAGGGGGGGGGGAGGCAAATAAACAACATGCTAAAAATCCTTACTAAGTGATGTGAGCATGGGGGTAGGTGCAGGTTGAAACGTAACTTTTTAGTTTTTCTTGACTACATGGAAACCTTCTGCTTCTGGTGACATTTTTTGCTGGTCAACTACATCTAATTTGATATAAAAGAGGACCTATTCACTTCTTCTCTGGGACTAACAGTTTCCATGTTGCAAGGATGGAAAAAATCGCAAATTATTAAAAATAGTGTTTAATGGTATAAAATCAGTGTTGTATGAAGGGGGTTAAAACACATATTATATGAAAGCACGCTGTCTGTCCGAAAGAACAGACACCACGCAGATCCAGCAGCTGTAAAACACTATATGTAAATTGAAGGGGGATCACTGCTGTCTGCTGCTGTGAGACATTAAGCGGAATCAGCGGCGTCAAGCGATAATGTTTACAGTCCCTGCCCACTATACTCCCAAAGACAGACACCACGCAGAGTCCGCACTGTGAACATTACATATGAACTGAAGGGGGCTCGCTGCTGTCAGCTGCAGTATGATGGATGGTACTCGGTGGAAGAGTGGATCGGCCGTGAGGCCTGCCGAGATAGTCCATGCAGTTGCGATGACTCTGTGTCCCCCACGGCGCAGTGGTTACCACACCTGCCTAGTAAGCAGGAGATCCAGGGCTCGAATCCCGGTCCGATACAAATTTTCGCTCGTCGCCACTGATCCCGCTTAATGTCCAGCTGCAGCTGACAGCAGTGATTCCCCTTCAATTTACAACAACTATTAAATGTGTGTGCAACACGTAAGTGCATAGAACCTCATTGAGTGATAGACTGTGTTTTGTGGGTGTGCCAGGATTGGGGGGGGGGGATGGGGGGGGGGGGTTTAGTGTAGATGCGTGAGGAAAGGCAGGCCGCTGAACTGCAGTCATTCACTTCTCTCCTTCGTAAGTTTGAAAAATGAACAGTGGGTAGCATGGTCCCCACCCTCTCTATACCACAACGTCACAAGAAGCAACTAACAGGTGTTACTCAACGTTATATCGATATTCCCGTGGCTCGCCTTAGGAATCACTGCCGTCATAGTGCTCAGACACCTGTGAAGGGTGGGGGTATTATTTTTCCAAAGTGTGTTAACACTACATGGAACGATTTTTATTTCACTGAGTGGATTATGAGCACGAGAGTACCTATATATACACTGAAGCGCCAAAAAAACTGGTACAGCGATGCATATTCAAATATAGAGATTTGTAAACAGGCAGAATACGGCACTGCGATCGGCAACGCCTATATAAGACAACAAGTGTCTGGCGCAGTTCTTAGATCGGTTACTGTTGCTGCAATGGCTGGTTAGCAAGATTTAAGTGAGTTTGAACGTGGAGTTATAGTCGGCGCACGAGCGATGAAGTGGGGACCTACGACGACTGAAGAAGAAAATCGTTATACGTGACATAAGTGCAAACCTTCCGCAAATTGCTGCAGATTTCAATGCTGGGCCATCAACATGTGTCAGCGTGCGAACCATTCAACGAAAACACATCGACATGGGCTTTCGGAGCCGACGGCCCACTCGTGTACCCTTGGTGATTGTAGGACACAAAGCTTTACGCCTCGCCTGAGCCCGACAACACTGACATTGGACTGTTGACGTCTGCAAACATGTTGCCCGGTCGGACGAGTCACGTTTCAAATTGCATCGAGCGGATGGACGGGTACGGATGTGGAGACAACCACTTGAATCCATGGACCCTGCATGTCAGCAGGGGACTGTTCAAGCTGGTGGAGGCTCTGTAATGGTGTTGAGCATGTGCAGTAGGAGTGATATGCGACTCAGATACTTCTAGATACGACTCTGACAAGTGACACGTACGTAAGCATCCTGTCTGATCATCTGCATCCATTCATATCCATTGTGCATTCCGACGGACTTGGGCAATTCCAGCAGGACAGTGCGACACCCCATACGTCTAGAATTTCTACAGAGTATCTCCAGGAACACACTTCTGAGTGTAAACACTTCTACTGGCCACCAAACTCCTCAGACATGAATATTTCTCATCGTATGTGGGTGGCATGCCTTGCAACTTGCTGTTCATAGGAGATCTCCACCCCCCATTCGGTTACGGATTTATAGACAGCCCTGCAGGATTCATGGTGTCAATTCCCTCCAGCACTACTTCAAACATTAGTCGAGTCCATGTCACGTCGTCTTGCGGCAGTTCTGCGTACTTGCGCGGGCCCTTCATGATATTAGGCATATATATACTAGTACAGACTCTTGGTACGTCGAATGCTTTCGGTCTCAATGATGAAGTGAAATGTACTGGTAAGATTGGATACTAGAATGGTAAGATACACGACTCAATACAATCAGAGCTGTAGAGGTGCTAAGTGAAATAGTCAAAGTTCTTACAATCGCAAAATCGTGTAAACACAGGAATAATTTAAAAAGTTTATTTGAACCACTTCAGGAATAATAGATTATCGCAGCCTTAAGATGCCTTTGTCAAGAAACCTGCGATACTGTTAGAAAATCAGTACCAAACAGTTACCTTAGATTTCAGGTTCTGGCACTTCCATTTGGAAGACTGTCTGGAAAAAAGGCGGACTCGAGGTCTGCTGTGACAAGAATAACATCAGCATTTTCATTTACAGTGTACAAAATGTTTAAAAATAAGACAGGAGAATGCCAAGCGATCGTCCTGCCGTACGATATGCAATTTGCATTGGTACAAAGTATTTTTAAGAGTCGCCAACTACTCGATAGAATCGAACTGGACATTACTAGATCGTAAATTGTTCATCGATGGCCGACCATTCTGCAATTGCTTGCACCGCGCTTTTGCTGAAACAGTGTCATAGCTACTGTAGTGCAGCAGGAAACACAGACCAGGCTGGCTGAAGCAGACCGGCTCGGAGTTCCCTAGAGAGATCACTGCTGTAGGCAGCAGAGGAGTACGAGACGACGAGGTGCTGTCCCACTGGTGACACGCCGGGAATCGTCCGTCAAATCCGATGGTACTGGAAGAAGGTCGACGTGTAGTTAGATTCCCAGTCGAACGACTGGAACAGCGGCTTGGCACGCCGGCAGCAGCTGGTGATTTCAACGATCAAAAGCGGATTGAACCTTCCATGGCAGACGTCACTATCAACCCTCTGGTTCTCTTACTTGGAGTCTCACTGGTATATTCTGTTCACGGATCTTTCTCGCCTACGTACCGTCTGAGCGCGACAGAACAACCAAAAATTCAGTCCCGAGTCTCCTCTACATAAAAGGATCCTCTCCGTGTCGTACGTCCTCCAACGTACACGATAAACCAGCTAGCAACCAAAGAATGTTGATTATGTCTGCGGGGCAGAGTGTGAAAAAAAACCTGACGAAGAAATATAAGTTCAATAGCGAACGACAGCGTGCAGACCGCGCGGGCGGCAATCACACGTGGTAACACTCAGTGACACGGTAGTGAAGTCGATCCGGTCAGCCCTCAAAAGGGCTCCTTGTTTCTGAACTCCCTCCACTAAACTATGTCTGTCACGGGACCACAAGACCATCACGATATAAAGCTGCTACATGTTACACCTACCGTAAGTCAAATGATTTTGGAAGATATGTACGGCGATTCCTCTCTTGCATTATTAGGACTGTTATTCCTTTCTCAGACAGCTCATAAAACTGTTACCAGATGCTGCCATAGTTTATGATTTTACTGCATTTATTTATAATTATAACAACGAATTTCGAATGTCGGAACATATCACACGGTAAACTTTCTGCTCATCTCTCATCTGCAGCATGTCTCTGAGCTGGGATACACAAACTAAATTTTTATGTGTGTTCTATTTCTTTTTTATGTTAAACTGTTTACAGTTCTGCACCTAAAGCACGTCTGATGAAGTGCCGAACTAAAGCTGTCGTTGACGCGCTACTTTACATTACCTTTTACCTATTGCACACCCAACGAGGGTTCTCACCACTGAATCACATCGCTCACTACTACATCGGAGGAGCATAGGCGTTCCAGAACTTAAGAAGAAAAGATTACTCGCTGTTCCATGCTTTTTAGGATAGTTTCAAAAGTAATAGACGTATTGTTTGCCAGCTGCTAGAACGTACAGCGCCTTCGGTAAATGAACCGAGTGATATGGCGCAGAAGTTAGTACTCTGGATGGCTATCGAAAGGAGTCGGGTTGAAACTGTTATCTGCCATCCTGTTTAAGATATTTCCGTGATTCCCTAAACTGGTCAAAGCCAATGCCGGTATGATTCCTCTGAAAAGAGGAACGCTGCGTGGTCTTTTCGGCTACTTTACCCAGTAATTTATTGTGGCTTTTAGCTGAAGGTGGACTCCAGTAGCGGTGCAACTTGACATCTTTGACATACAAAAGTTAATTCCAAAGGTGAAAGATGCGGTAGGTGACCAGAAAATCGTAGCGTTTGGTGATGACTAAATCACGCACCTTTAAATTTGGAACGGGCATTAGCTGCAGAACAAGACGCGACGGAAACCTAGTAGTCGTAGAATACACCATATTAACTGTCAATAAAGAAACTGATAATTATGAAGCTGAGTGGCAGCGGCTGATACACAACGCTAAAAAAATTATTACGGAAGTAAAAGTGAAGTTAATATAAGCTTCCTGTTGGAGTCAGTAAAACGCTCAAGCAAGTGTAATGAAGTAGGGATTACCATTGAAACTAATGGACTACCATTCAAGCTTATGCTGAAAGATACGCCTGATACAAACGAACTATCGACTGGCGCACTCAGACGAAGGTGCCCGCTCAAATAGCCGTTCGCTCAATTACTGATATATTGACACGCTGTATAAATTGTGTCGATTAATTCTATATTGACGACATAATGTAATTTTTTGCACCTGTGACTTCACAAATTAAACATGTTATTCCCAGAACAATCCTCATCTGCAACCATTTGAGTATCATAGACCTTATCTATTACTGAGGAAGGAGAAAAGGAATATACCTACTATGTTAACTGTGGGGTTTCCAGCATCTCTCACGTCTTACACTACTGTCCATTAAAATTGCTGCACCACGAAGATGACGTGCTACAGACGCGAAATTTAACCGACAGGAAGAAGATGCTGTGATATGCAAATGATTAGCTTTTCAGAGCATTCACACAAGGTTGGCGCCGGAGGCGACATCTACAACGTGCTGATATGAGGAAAGTTTCCAACCGATTTCTCATACACAAACAGCAGTTGACCGGCGTTGCCTGGTGAAGCGTTGTGGCGATGCCTCGTGTATGGAGGAGAAATGCGTAACATCACGTTTCCGACTTTGGTAAACGTCGGATTGTAGCCTATCGCGGCTTCGGTTTATCGTAGCACGACATTGTGGCTCGCGTTGTTTGAGATCCAATGACTGTTAGCAGAATATGGAATCGGTGGGTTCAGGAGGGTAATACGGAACGCCGTGCTGGATCCCAACGACCTCGTATCACTAGCAGTCGAGATGACAGGCATCTTATCCGGATGGCTGTAACGGATCGTGCAGCCACGTCTCGATTCCTGTGTCAACAGATGGGGACGTTTGCAAGACAACAACCATCTGCACGAACAGTTCGACGACGTTTGCAGCAGCATGGACTATCACCTCGGAGACCATGGCTGCGGTTACCCATGACGATCCATCACAGATAGGAGCGCCCGCGATGGTGTACTCCACGACGAACCTGGGCGCACGAATGGCAAAACGTCATTTTTTCGGATGAATCCAGGTTCTGTTTGCAGCATCATGATGGTCGCATCCGTATTTGGCGACATCACGGAGCACTCTCATTGGAAGCGTGTATTCGTCATTGCCATACTGGCGTATCACCCGGTGTGATGGTATGGGGTGCCGTTGGTTACATGTCTCGGTCACCTCTTGTTCGCAATGACGGCACTTTGAACAGTGGACGTTACATTTCAGATGTGTTACGACCCGTGGCTCTAATCTTCATTCGATCCCTACGAAACCCTACATTTCAGCAGGATAATGCACGACCGCATGTTGCAGGTCCTGTACAGGCGTTTCTGGATACAGAAAATGTTCGACTGCTGCCCTGGCCAGCACACTCTGCAGATCTGTCACCAATTGAATACGTCCGGTCAATGGTGGCCGGGCAACTGGCTCGTGACAATACGCCCGTCACTACTCTTGATGAACTGTGGTATCGTGTTGAAGCTGCATGGGCAGCTGTACCTGAACACGCCATCCAAGCTCTGTTTGACTGAATGCCCAGGCGTATCAAGGCCGTAATTACGGCCAGAGGTGGTTGTTCTGGGTACTGATTTCTCAGGATCTATGCACTCAAATTGCGTGAAAATGTAATCACATGTCAGTACTAGTATAATATATTTGTCCAATGAATACCCGTTTATCATCTGCATTTCTTCTTGGTGTAGCAATTTTAATGGCCAGTAGTGTAATTTGCACAGGTAAGCGCTTTCGATTATACAGCAAACATCACATCTAATGAGTGGAAATCCGAATTCGGTTATCTGTTCAAATTAACTGAAATGGTAACACAGATACGTTTTCAAGCAACTCTTACTGACTGTTCAGGCAAGAGATGGGTGAGTTATACGACCACTGTTTTCATCCCCTTGGCAAAGCAAAAGGAATGCCTTCGGGGGCTGGTCAGCTTCTACCTGCGTAAAATACGAGCCACTGCGACCACCCTCCGAGCGGCAAGTTGGAGACTGCGCCCCAAGTGCCATCAAGGCGAACGTAAAAATGGCAACAATTAAATTTCGGGCGACTGCACATAAACAAAACCTTTCAATGAATAGCTAAACGCGGGTATACAAGACGCCGCGCTGCGTCGTGCTAGGGGAAAACGCGGCTGAATGCACCCTTGACTCCCGCGGTGCGGGCTCTCCAGGAACATAAAGACAGGAGGGCCGTAATAGCCGCACCGCACAGGCCCGGGGGCCGGAGGCTGGGGGGCGGAGCGCCGGCGGCCCCCGAGCGCTCTCCTTCAGGACGATTACACTAATGAGAACTGAGACGGGCCTAGCTGCTGTGTGGGAGCCCCAGTGCCACTGCCGCCACGACGAATGGAGCAGTTGGACCTTCCTCGAGACTGTGCAGTCGTTAGAAGCTGTAGAAGTCTTCTGAGAGACACTCGCACACATTTCGTATACACCGAGGTGACAAACCCAGATTCTGAAGGTGGCAGGGGTAAAATACAGGGAGCGAAAGGCTATTTACAATTTGTACAGAAACCAGATGGCAGTTATAAGAGTCGAGGGACATGAAAGGGAAGCAGTGGTTGGGAAGGGAGTGAGACAGTGTTGCAGCCTCTCCCCGATGTTATTCAATCTGTATGTTGAGCAAGCAGTGAAGGAAACAAAAGAAAAATTCGGAGTAGTTATTAAAATCCATCGAGAAAAAATAAAAACTTTAAGGTTCGATGATGACATTGTAATTCTGTCAGAGACAGCAAAGGACTTGGAAGAGCAGTTGAATGGAATGGACAGTGTCTGGAAAGGAGGATATAAGATGAACATCAACAAAAGCAAAACAAGGATAATGGAATGTAGTCGAATTAAGTCGGTGCTGAGGGATTTAGATTAGGAAATAAGACACTTAAAGTAGTAAAGGTGTTTTGCTATTAGATTACCCGCCTGGTTAGCCGAGAGCGCTAACGTGCTGTTTCCTGGACTCGGGTAGGCGCGCCGGCCCCGGATAGAATCCGCCCGGCGGATTAACGACGGCGGCCGGTGTGCCGGCCAGCCTGGATGTGGTTTTTAGGTGGTTTCCCACATCCTACTAGGTGAATGCCGCCTCAGTTACACGACTCGTAGACGTTTGAAACACATTCACACTACTTCAAGATTTACACTAGACGCAGACAGCTGGGGTACACTAATTCTGTCACGGCGGGTATGGGGTGGCAGGAGGAAGGGCATCCGTCCCTTAACCATGCCATATCCGTACTTAACCCTGCCGACCCTGCGCCCAACGTGGGATAAAGGCGGTAGTGAAAGAAGAAGAAGATGCTGAGGGAATTAGATTAGGAAGTGAGACACTTAAAGTAGTAAAGGAGTTTTGCTACTGGTGGAGCAAAATAACTGATGATGGTCGAAGCAGAGAGGATATAAAATGTAGACTGGCAATGGCAAGGAAAGCGTTTCTGAGGAAGAGATTTAAGTGTCAGGAAGTCGCTTCTGAAAGTATTTGTATGGAATATAGCCATGTATGGAAGTCAAACACGGACAGTAAATAGTTTGGACAATAAGAGAATAGAAGCTTTCGAAACGTGGTGCTACAGAAGAATGCTAAAGATTGCATGGATAGATGACATAACTAATGAGGACGTATTGGGGAGAAGAGGAATTTGTGGCACAACTTGATTAGAAGAAGGGATCGGTTGGTAGGACATGTTCTAAGGCATCAAGGGATCACCAGTTTAGTATTGCAGGACAGCGTGGAGGGTAAAAATGGTAGAGGGAGACAAAGAGATGAATACACTAAGCAGATGCAGAAGGATGTAGGCTGCAATAGGTACTGGGAGATGAAGAAGGTTGCACAGGATAGAGTAGCATGGAGAGCTGCATCAAACCAGTCTCAGGACTGAAGACCACAACAACAACGAGGTGACAAAAGGCATGTGATACCTCCTAATATCGTGTCGGATCTTTTTCCCCTGCGTAGCGCAGCAACTCGACGTGGCGTGGACCCAAGATCGTTGGAAGTCCCCTGCAGGAACAATGACGCACACTGCCTCTATAGCTGTCCATGATTGCGAAAGTGTTGCCGGTGCAGGATTTTGTGCACGAACTGAACTCTCGATTCCCACAAATGTTCGATGGGATTCACGTCGGGCCACCTTGGTCGCTATAATCATTCGATCGAATTGTCCAGAATGTTCTTCAAAACGATCACGAACAACTGTGGCCTAACAACATCGCGCATTGTCTTGTGCAAAAACTCCATCCTTCTTTGTGAATATGAATTCCATAAATGGCTGCAATGGTCTCCACGTACTTGGAGAAATTAATTGTACATATTGTGCTGTGCTACCGGTTTCGATCAGTGATCATCTTCACAGTGGAAAATATTGTGACAACTTCACATGCCATACATCATATTTTGCCAGAAAAGACACCATAGCTTTTCTCGTTAAATAGCATGTATCACATGTGAAATTGTCACGTTATTGTGAATAAATATAGTATGAGACATCACAATGTGTACCATGCATTTCTCCAAATATATCGATGGTGTTGACAGTCACCTAAAATAAATTTTTGGTCTCGAAGTAGAGGAACATAACCACTTTCAGTCAATGGTCGGTTCAATTAGACCAGAGGACCCAACTGTTTTACCTAAAAACTGCCGTCACCATTATGTAGCCACCACCAACTTGCACACTGCCATGTCGACAACTTGGGTCCATGGCTTCTTAAGGTCCGTGGCACATTCGAACCTATCTTCAGCTCTTACCAATTGAAATCGGGACTCATCTGACCAGGCCACGGTTTTCAAGTCGTCTAGCACTCCGTCTTGAGGCCTCAAGTGGCCCATCGGGATCATCCGACCGCCGTGTCATCCTCAGCAGAGGATGCGGATAAGAGGGGCGTGTGGTCAGCACACCGCCCTCCCGGTCGTTACGATGGTTTCCTGTGACCGAAGCCGCTACTATTCGGTCGAGTAGCTTCTCAATTGGCATCACGAGAATGAGTGCACTCCCCAGTCGTCTAGGGTCCAACCGATATGGTCAGGACCCCAGTATAGACGCTGCAGGCGCTGTCGTGCTGTTAGCAAAGCCACTCGGGTCGGTCGTCTGCTGCCATAACCCATCCACGAAAAATTTCACGCCACTGTCCTACTAGACACGTTCGTCGTACGTTCCACGTTGATTTCTGCTGTTATTTAACGCAGTGTTGCCTTTCTGTTAGCACTGGCAACTCTACGAAAACGCCGCTGTTCGCGGTCGTTAAGTGAAGGTCGTTGGCCATTGCGTTGTCCATGGTGAGAGGTAACGCCTGAAATTTGGTATTGTCGGCACTCTTGACACTGCCGATCGCGGAACACTGAATTGCCTAACGATTTCCGACATATAATGTCCCCCGCGTCTAGCTCGAACCACCATGCCACGTTCAAGGATCTGTTAATTTCCGTTGTGTGGGCATTATCACATTGGAAACTTTTTCAAATGAATCACCAGAGTGCAAATGACAACACAACCAATGCATTGCTCTTTTACACCTGGTGTACTCGACACTACCACCATCTATATGCTATCCCATGACTTTTATCATCTCAGTGTACATTTTCGCCTTCCATCGTAGGAATTGCTAATCCGTTCGGCTTTCTCCTTTGGTTTCCTAAAGGAATTTCAAAGGGTATGATATCTCACCAACCCGTTTTGATACACAGAGTGTCTTAAAGTGTATGCTACAACTTTAATTTGTTATAGCGTCCAAACTAATTAAGATATTCACACCACATTTGGTTTATGTGACACAATTTCTGACAAGGCATAAAATGCCGTTCAGTCAGTTTCAATATGTTCACCTTGAGAGGTGGCGTGAGACCCCTCTCATATTTCTATCTTACGATTCTCCTCTCTAATTGCATGCGGTGGAAAGTTGCTATTCCTTCACACGCGGACTTCCCACGCAGCGTCTCTCGTCATCCGGGTGGTCCGGTGACGGGCGGGCTCCGCTGATTTTGAAAGGGTAAGCCGACGGGTGTGAGGGAGTCGATTGAATGCCTTCCAGACGCCGACATTGTCAAAAGACACGCCCGGAGGGGCCTGAAGTAGCGGCTGGGCTAGAGGTTCCGTTACTTCGCAGAAACTTAGCGAAAACACTTTCTGGCGGGCTACCAGCGAGGTGTGGGAATGACTTGTGTACCCAGGCAGTTGTGGCGGGAAAATTCCCGCGCTTTCTGCAAAATAGTAACTGTGATTGGCTTGCTCAGGGCATAGCTCCATTACGTAGCAAAATCAGCGCAGAAATTGGCGCCAAGAATCTCCATTGGTGGAATGGTAGTGCTCCGGCAATGGAGTGGAATTTTCCGCCGGTTTTCGAGTTGCTGATTGGAACGTTTAACCACGGCCACTGTCGTGGGGGCGGGAATGTTGTGTGTTCGGCCTGTACGGGTGCTCAGGGGTAGTCGGCTCTCGCCTTTCGGTCGGAGTAGATTACAAGACTGAGCTCTCGCTGCTCTGGTCAGCCTGCTTCCGTTGGCTGTCTAATATTCGTTTATTTAATTGTAACTGCTTGATGAAGTTGCTGAAGTTTCGACTTCAACGTAACTTTCCGAGTACAGTTGGCAATTGAGCGTTCTGCGTACAAGAGGCCTATGTTGTCTGTCTTGACCAGTTTTGGCTAAAGTTGACTGTATTGGAGTTACTGTGTGACTTCGCTTGTTAAAATCAATCACTGTACCATCAGTGATTGTGTGGCGAGCCTTCTTCGTCTCCCTCAGAGGCGCATTTGTATTGCTAGGAAGTCTTTAGTCTGGAACCAGACCAGGACAATTTGTTTCGGGCTATACTCGCGACATTATCATCACCACGACGGGACGTCGAAGCAACCAGCCATCGCTTCCAGTACGCCAGATCGTGTCCTTGCAGCTGAGAAGACAGCTTGGTAGTGTACGTCCGCAGCACCAGCAAAGCAGGCATTTTTGCTAGGCGATAATCAGAGCTCAGCAGAGCGCGCCTGTTCGTCTTTTCTAACTTTGTCCTATCTTGGGTGTTCATTGTCCGAGTTCTCACTAATGTAGCAGCAATTAATGTTGGGTTAGCAGTGTGTCTCTCTTAAGATTTGAGTTGCTAGGAATTGGCTCCACATACCACTTCGTCATAAACGTCGCAATCTAGTTTAGGGACAACTTCACCTTCACAGCGTTTATTTGAGTATCCAATTTGAGCCAATTTGATGTATTGTAAATGTTTCATGTGTTTTTGTTTATTATTTTGTGTTTAGTCTTAATAAATCATACTGTTATTTTGGACAGAACTTTCATTCTGTTAATCGGTAGAGCAACCCTATCATTTCTCACTACGTTAATGAAACCTTCCTTTATTTAACTTATTTATCAAATTAAATTATTGCAGGTGCCAAACTCTTTTTCTACTCCACTTGCAGGGTTTGTTACAGTCAGTTCGCGTATCTTTTTAATCCATGTGCAGCAGCAAAAGTCGGAGTTAGAATAGGAGGGGGGGGGGGGGGGGTGGCTTAGAGCATCATTTACATTTGTAGATTCCAGAAGAATTTAGTGTTAAATACACTGCTAGCCACGGCACCTCGCAACCTTTGGTGAAACCAACAATATCCTGTCTGTATTCAGACTCCATTCTCACTCAGTGCAGGATACCAGCATCAGCTGTGGGAATGACAGCAACGATTCAGTTCTTTAGATCAGTGATGTAGTTGACAGATGCTTTGCCCGCGACATACCCTCTTAGAAAAAGGTCTATCGGTGTAATGTCGGGTGACGTAGGCGGCCTGGGAACTGAACCTCCACTGCCAACCCAGCGATCTGGAAACACCTCGTCTAGCGCATCTCTCACAGTCTGAGCCCAATGAGGCGGTGCATTATCCTGCTGAAAACAGACTGTGTCTTGGCGGTCAGCCAGTTGTGGTAACGCACACAGCTCCAGTACATTAAGGTATATTAACTGATTTTTTGCCCAAAAAAGAAACCAACGGTCGCACAATACGACCACTCATTCACTTTCGGGCTTTCACGTGCTTGTTCCCTCCCCATACGCCCAGATGCGTGGAAGTACTGGAGTATCAGTTTGGCAGTGTTCGATAAAGGTGATTTAATACTTCCAATTTCCGTCAGTTTAAAGACGCTCAGACTGGAGGCAGTGGTGGAGGACTATACTCACTTCCATGTGGTTGGTGTGGTATCTTGTCTAGACTAGTTAGGAATATCTATCATTTGGGGTATTTGTCAGAGGTAAGGGGTGCTGTATCGTCATATAAAGGATAATCACAGGCCATTTCTAGGCTATATAGGGAAGGGTTGAAGTATTTCACTATAAAACCGAAAATTACAGGAAGAGTATAGAGAGCTCTGAGTGCTGAATTAGAACTATGTGGTCAGTTGCTAAAGAGGTACCAATACAGAATTTGTGCCTCATCGTACCTCAGCTCTTTTGAGGGAAAATGATGATATTAGTAATCGAAAGCGTTGTGAAAAAGAAATACGCGGCCTGACAAGAAACGTGAAGTATCCAGAAGCCTGGAGGAAATGAAATGAGACTTCACTGGTTGAGAGGTTGTGCGATGTTGTTTTAGCGATTACAACAAAATCGAGTCAGATTTACAAGGAAACTGGCAGTATTAGCTCACTTATCACTACGACATTGCAGTCCCTCTGGAATGGATGCCTGCACTAATTCTATTGGGAAGGATGTCATTAAGTCATTGTATCTTTTCCAGAGACAAGATGGGCCCACAACTGTTGTAGGTGGTACTGGATATGACGGTGGGATAGCGATCACGTCCGAGCTAGTTCCTACATGCTCTATTGGAGATAGATCTTGGGATCTAGCTGTACCTCAACATCACGTAGACAGTTCATAGAAACACGCGTCACGTGTGGACGAACATTTCCGTATTGAGAAATGGACTGCGATATTCTCGTATGAGAGGTAACTCATGATGACACAGGATGTTCGTGAGGTACCGTTGTGCCATCACAGTTCTTTCAGTCACTACCAATGATGTCATATTCAATGGATACCCATTCCATGACGCCAGGATAGTACCGCTATGCCATTGGGGGAATGAGGCATCTCTCCAAGATGCCGCCATACTCGTCGACGGTGGTCATCTGGCATCTTGCAGAACCGCGAGTCATCGTTAAACACAGTATGACACCATTCACCAGCAGTCCATGCTTTCCGATATTAACAACAGAATTCGTGCGCAATGCTAATTCCATAGTCCAGCTGCTGCTAGACCTCAAACAACAGTGCGGGATGACACAGATTGTTGCAGGAGTCCATTACTTATTCTCGGATAGGAGGCGCAGTGTGAAGGGGTTACGACGTACTTGGTGCACAAGGTAGCGATCCTCCCTTTTGGTGGTGACATGGGATCTACCACACCCTTGACGACGAGTATGCCTGCCCTTACGTTCTCAGGTAGTCCACCATCAGACCACTGTCACACCCAAGCGCCAGTAATTATGAATATTGTAAGATTTGACCAGCTGGCCAACTGGAGATCCACAATGAGGCCGCTTCCAACCCTGTCAGTGCTGATAACACTGTGTCATACGAGTAAACAGCATCTTCTTATTCTTCACGGTGATCACTCAAAATCTGTCGCTCTTCGCGCCCCTTATATGCCCTTACAGGCCTGATAACAACACTAACGACGAACAACACCAATGCACTCTGGTGGCTGTTCTACCTAACACAGAGAATTGCAGCTCAAAATGGTTCAAATGGCTCTGAGCACTGTGGGACTTAACATCTGAGGTCATCTGTCCCCTAGACTTGGATCTACTTAAACGTGAAACGTCCCCTTTGAACAATTATACAAGGACTGTGCTTAACCTGACACACAATATTTTTAGCGCAACGCAATCTGACTTTCAAAAATCCCTACAAAAGAATGGCCCTGACTAACATTAAACTATACCTTTCAGAAATCACTTACCTCACAAAAATCTTCATAACTCGAACTACTGCAATACAGCGAGCACCACTACTGCCAGCTAAATAAAAGATTCAAACTACAGAAGGCACTAACTACTGATAGGGATAGTTAGCAAATGAAAGATTTTAATAGAGAACAAACAATGTATTTACCTTAATAGTCATAATATATGTAGCAGTTCATGACAAATTACAAAACTCCGCCATCTCTCTCCCCACATCCACCACTGCTGGCGGCTCACCTCCAACTGCGCAACGCTACGCGCTGTTCACATCCAGCTGCCGCTGCCCAACACTACAATGGCGAGTATTACAACAATGCAAAGCAGCCACAGACTGCACACAGCACAACCAGTGATTTTCATACAGAGGTGGCGTTACCAATAAGAAAACCTAAACAGCCTACTTACATAGCCCCCATGCTCCCCACAAAGTTTTACAAATTGTTTTGGGCAGTGGCCAATAATGATTTGAAAAAATTTTTCATAATTGCAATAACAAAGATATCAAATGCACACACTTATTGATACAATGTTGGTCAAAAGCTAAACTTTCTCACAGTCCATAAAGACAGTCCTAATCGTTCATCACTGTAAAATAGCAGTGTTTTTCTCAAAGTCTGAGCAGTAAAAGAAAATGCACACGGAAGTAGTGGATTTCCATGCAGTCTTGAAGAAGTAGTGTTGTCCTTCCAACGGAAAGACAGTGCTGACTCTTGACATGCAGACAGGTAATGGGCCACAATGGAGCAAACCCACAGCAGAGTCATTCGAAGTTTTGAAGAATATTGGTAGTTAGGTCATCACAGAGCAGACCCACTGGAGTCCTGGTAGAGATTGTGGTATTGGTGGGCCACCAGAGGTGCAGACCCACTGCAGTCCTTGTAGAAATAATGGTATTGGTGGATCACCAAAGGTGTAGACCCACTGTAGTCCTTGTAGAGATGGCCAGCAGCCATCTGTTGTGACTGTGCAGGTACGCAATCACCATTGAAGAGTCTTGCAGATAATATAGCAAGTCCATGAACCACCACTTGTGCACTCACAAAATTTTTTTTGAAATGTCCTTCGAACCAGCAATGCTGTTATCCAGTCCCTTGCTGAATTATTAACACACGTGCAAACACTATCAGTCCCTACTTCTCACATATTATCCATATACTATGACCAACAGAAACGTGTGCAGTGAACTGGAACTTACAAGTTACTTAATTTGATGAACTGGTGTCAATTACAATTTTATAACATAAGAAAACAATAACAAAGGTACAAAATACATCATTAAAGAAAATAATAGTACAGATAACATTTGTAGTAAAACAGGCTTTACAAAAGAATAGAAATAAACATGCATATCAATGTTACAAGAATTATGACATAAGTACACACATAAAGATCAGAATAACTTTTGAAACATCAACTTCACATATGAGCATTAAAACAAAACAGAATAGATAATGTCTAAGCATCTTTACAAGATAAATAACATAGTATTTGAAAAATTCTACAACATAGCTCTCATCAGCTAAACACATAAAAACAGGAAAAACACAAATACACAAGGGTACACAAACATATAGAGGGATGACACAAAAGGAAAGGATATGGTTTGTTTGACTGCAGTATTTTGCATGGAGATCTCCCTTTGTTCATCATTATTCCCAAAAGTACTATTTAAGCCTGCTTTCTGTATTCTGTGCACATCCTCTTTCAAAATAGTTTTTCTCCACTGTACACTACTTTTTTTTGGCCAAACCATTTTCTTATATCTTCTCAATGCATTTCTTCCAATTCATCATAGTTAGTTTCTTATATAGTCTACCCCCTCTTAAGCTAACTTAAATCTACTGAGCTCAGATGCTAAACTAAGGGACGAGGCAATGCAGCAGCACAAAACAATTAACACAAACAGCAATGATAAAAAAATACAAAAGGCAAAGCAAGCAGCATAAATTACAACTAATATAAGGCAATGAGCAGCAAACAAGAAAAATAAATGCGTAGTAAAACTGGCTTAACAGCGTAATACAAAGTCAAATTCAGTAACATTATGTCTGGCAACCAGCAGCAGAAAACGAAATAACTTACACCTAAACATGACAAAGCTCAAGCAGAAAAAATAGTACACTAAAAATGGCCATGTCTAATACCTATGTCACATCTTAATACTAGAGTGATGCATCACTGTAACTTGCTCTAGCAGACAAGTTACCAAGTCACTGACAAAAATGATGTATGCAATTCCTGTGAAGTGGAAATGTCTTTTTGTGCTCCCTCACTTTTTTGGAGTACATCAAACATAAAGTTATTTTTTACTGGATCTGTAGGCATAGAATATCTATATTACTACATCTATAAAACTTTATTTTAACCAATGCTGCAGTGCAGCTAGAAACTAAATATTAAACAAAATAGGCAAAGCAAGGCGTCAAACGTCATTCACTAGCCATATGGCATTTCATAATGCAGTAAACAATCTTTCAACTAGCAAGACAATAGACATAAAATGTTTCTCATCATTTCATTTCAGTAAATATCATAAATTAAGAACCCTACAGTGTAATCATGTTTTCAAGTTTGAGGGTGTCGTATTTACGATGCTTTCTACAAAGGAATGTCGATAGCGAGGATAATGGCCTCCCCTTTTTTTTCTACCACCTAATGGCTTTTTCTCAAGGCGGCTGGCACACCTGGCCGCTCACCACGAATTACGTCATGGTCACTTACCTTTCTTACCGAAATATTTACGACACCAGTTTTCGCTACAGTGACAGTCTCATATAAAAATTTTCACAGGTCGAAAATTTGCATTACAAATGTGTAGAAACAAAATCCTGTAAATATAACAGCGTCCAAAAAATTTTCGCCAGCATTGTGATACATTCACGCATATACACACATTTCATAACTCTTAAAGTACGATTCTTGGTTTCCAACAACCTTTTTCACAAACCAGAGTCCCTAACCACTACTCATTATTCCTTACCTTATTCGTCGACACTTCTTCAATATTTCATCATAACAGATATGTAGCATAATCAAATAACTCATATAGCATCGGCTTACTGATCATAAACATACCGCAACAGCATAATACACATAGTCATCGTAATAATAACATCATAGCACCTCAGTCAACTCTCAAAATCGTCGTAGCTTCCTACAATAATTTCAATACCAAAAAAATTCTCTGCTCATGTCAAAAGTGTCACCTGCCTCAAACGCACTTCAAAAATCATGATCCCATACCAAATACATCATTCAAAGCTCTCATAGTATCACAATGGTTCTGAAAAAATATGAACAGTTTACAAAGTACAGACAAAATACAGTTTCATAAGTGTGAAGTTATCCAACTGTGTAATTACGTAAACATCTGTCACTGATGTACTAAAGAAATGTTTGTTTCTCTGTTAAATAATCAGATAGCTGTGTAATTCTGTGTTAGAGAAATATGGTACCGATGTGTAAATTTGTGTAAGCAAATACCATATTAGCTAGGGCTCCTTGTGCTTGCCAAACACATGGTACACAAAGTAGGCGTGTACCCCCCTGAGGATTAATGTATGTAATTATACCCGCAGGTGTTACAGATGACAACAATGGAATGAAATGTATTACGGAAAACCTTTGTATTATTGTACTTCAAATATCTTTAAATATAAATGATTTAAGTACAAAATTAATCACTCAAATACGTGTCCTGTAGCGCTAAATGTGCGTCTTGCTGTAAGATAATCTCTGTGGAAGTGTCGTAGTTATTGTCCTCCGAAAGTTAAGTTCTGCAGAAGCCAATGTACCTACCTCATGATAAACAAAAGTGAAATGCTTTGCGTATAGATATCTTAGTTATTACGCTTATTACCGTGATGAAGAAAGTACTGTGGTGTAACGTATTGTGGTGCTACGGAAAAGGCTGTCTCATTGTAGCTATACCACAAAAGTTACTACTAAAACGTGTTTTACTTTCCAGAAGAACTCAGAAAAACAGATACACTGCAAAAGCAACTGTGTAAATTGTGTCACACATTAGTAGCGTCGTGATATAATCGTATAGCTGCCATAGAAACCAAATGCTAAGTCATCTTTAATCCCACAGAAAGTACTTCAAATAAAGAATGTATTTTCAAGTAAACCAAAATGATGCATTAAAATCTCATTAGCAGTACCTGTATATGCTCGAAGTATGTGAGCCTTATAATCGTTACGTAATCGTGCAACTAACAAGCAAGAATCTACAAATAACAACACTGTGTCGTCCCTTCACAATAACAATGCATTTGTAATTTCTGTTTAAATAAGTTCTCTTGGTTCTTGACTGGATGTTTAACTTCAAACATTGTTGCATGTTAACAGATTCTTAAGTCTGACAAAGCATACTAGAAATGTGAAGTGAAAAGTTTTATACCAAAGACTAAGTTAAAAAGCAGATTATCTCTCAATAAATGGTTTTGCATGTGAAATGTGGTGTAAACCTTTACTCTTCCTAGTACGCAGAGTTTTAACTTCAACGCGATTATCATGTGGTATACGTCAGATTCTGTATGGTCCATTGTAAACTAGAAAGAATTTGTGACTTAAGTGTTTCTTTTTATGTGACAATGAATGAGCTTTAATGAGAACTTTCTGACCAATATACAATTTCTTTGCATTTGCTCTGCCGTGTAGTTTTCTCCTTTTTTCTGCTGCAGATTTTATATTTTTAAGAGCCAAGTCAATTATGTCTTTGTGTCGAAGTTTACGTGTATTCGGGAAAGGTACAAGCTCTCTGATTCTGTTTGGTGGTTCTTCATTCTTCAGTACAAGAGTAGGTGGTAAAGCAGTGGAGTCGTGAGGCATTTCATTCAGCACGTTTTGAAATAAGTGTAAATATCTGTCCCAATGCTGATGCTTCCTGTGACAATAAAGTCTGCAAAGCTTATTGATTTCTTTCATAATCCGTTCAGACGGGTTACAATGTGGTGAGTACAATGAAATAAAAACAGGTTTGATTTTATGATTCCGAAGCATGCATGTCCAAACAGCAGATCTGAATTGCGGTCCGTTATCTGAAATGACTTTACTAACGTGTCCAACTTCACGTAAGAAATTTTTAACAAAGGCGTTGGATACAGACCGTCCAGTGGCTTTACGTAACGGAGTGAAAGAAACAAATTTTGAAGTAAGTTCAACAGCGACTAGAACGTACGAAAATCCATTAGATGTTTTGACAAGCGGTCCCAAGAGATCAACAGCAGCAAATTCTTTTAATTTAGAAGGAATAATAGGAAACAACGGAGCACGATGTGAGACAGTAGATGGTTTCGCCTTTTGACAAAGTTTACAAATAGACAACACTCTTCGAATTCTCTTTTCCATATTGTTAAAATAACAAGTCGTTCGAAGAATATGATAATATTTTCGTGGACCAAAATGTGCGTAGCTGAAATGAATGTACCAAATGAGCTTATTAACAAAATCGTCTGGAATGCAAAGTACCCATAGCTTGTCATCAACAGTGCAGCGTTTGAAGAGTATGTTGTTTCTAACCAGGTAATAATGCCGAATCTGTGTGTGTGTCTTTTCATGCCATTTGCTCTTGATGTCTTTCCAAATCGGATCATTATCTTGTTCATGAGCAATGTCCTTTAAAGATGTGGTGATGAAGTTTTCAAAGGCGACTTTCTGAATGTAAAGAATACTGAAATTTTTCTCGAGGTTGCCTTCTGCGTTACTTTTCTCAAGCCCAGCCGGTGCGCGTGACAGTGCGTCCGCAAGAATGTTCTCCTTGCCGGGAATGTAGACTATTGTGAAGCGGAATTCTTGCAGAAACAATGCCCAACGTTTTAACCTGTCATGATTTAATTTTGAAGACATAAGAAATTGTAATGCACGATGATCACTGTATACTTTTACGTGCTTACCAGAAAGAAAGAAATGGAATTTGTTAAATGCCCAAACGATAGCTAAAGCTTCTAATTCAGTAACGGAATAATTTTTTTCAGATTTTGTTAGCACTCGTCTAGCAAAAGCAATGGTTTTCTGAATGGTAGTGTCATTTTCTATGGCTTCTTGAAATAAATGGGCACCAAGACCGACTTTAGAAGAATCCGTGCTAAGGCAGAAATCTTGTGACAGATCTGGATGAGCTAGTATTGGCGCGTTAAGTAACGCTTCTTTCAAGGAATTGAATTCCAACTGTGATTGTTCGTCCCAGTTCCAAATAGTATTTTTTCCAGTGAGAGAACAAAGTTTTGGTGTAACTAGAATTTGCATATTCAGAAAACGACGGTAAAAATTTACGAGACCTAGAAAACTGCGGACTTGTTTTTTAGTGGATGGAACTGGAATGGCTCTGATTGCCTCTAACCTTTCAGGATCCCGCTGAATGCCTTCAGAAGAAATAATATGTCCCAAAAACTTCATCTTTGACCTACCGAATTCAGACTTTTCCAAGTTAACTGTAATTCCAGATTCTGCCAAAATACGTAACAGACTGTTGAGGATGCGATTATGTTGTTCCCATGAAGCTTCTGCTATTAGAATATCGTCCACATATAAGGTGATGTGACGTTTTAAGAACTCAGGTAATATGGAATTTAGCTCGCGAATGAATGCTGCTGAAGAAATGTTCAAACCAAAAGGAAGTTTCCGAAACTGCTAACAAACGCCGAAACAAAGGAAAGCTGTGTATTTTCTACATTCTGGATGAAGTTCGATCTGATAAAAGCTGGATCTGAGATCAATAGAAGACAACACTTTTACACCATTAAAATTTTGAAGAAGTTCTTCCATCGTCTGCGGCCTGTCCGTTTCAGGAATGATGATAGTATTGATTTGTCTCGAATCTAAGACAAGCCTGATTGATCCATTTTTCTTCTCAACAACATGTAATGGATTGTTATATGAGCTTACTGCAGGCTCAATAATGCCCTCATTAAGCATAGATTGTATTTCTGTTCTAACACGGTCCCTATAATGTGCTGGAATTACGTATGGTCTAACACAAAATTTAGTATGCTCACGAACACGAAATTGGGATTGAAATCCCTTGATTGTTCCTGTTTTGTGAGTAAAAGCTGTGGAATGTGCTTGTAAAATCTCAAAAAGGTCCTGCCTATCAGTGTCATTACAATTCTCAATTGTTTGAATTTTATTCTGAATTAACTCATTAGTTTCAAATATGCCGTCGATATCATCCCTGTCAGTATTTGCAGAGCGATTGTTAGTGTCTAGTTCCGTAGAAAATTCCGAACTGTTGTCTAACAGAAGGTAAAGCCGATTAATTTCCTCGTCATGGTTTGAGAGCCAATCTTCAAATTTCGAAGCTATTGAGTTACCTTCCTTCTCTAAACTTATTTCAGCATCGTGAAAGTTTAAGATTGCTTTGTATTCATTCAAAAAGTCTACTCCCAATATAATTTCCGTCGACAATAATGGAACAATAAGAAAGTTCATAGAGAAGCTGTGGCTTTGACAAAAGAATTCTAAGTTGGTTTGTTGGCGTACATCTACACTTTTTCCAACGATTGCACCTTGTAATTTAATCTTACGTAACGGAAGTGTGGGGCAATCGTTCGATATGTTGCATTTTCTAAAAGCTGTTTCACTAATTACTGAAATGGGACTGCCAGAGTCAAGTACTGCCGTAAATTTTACATCATTTACAGTAATGTGAATCACAGTATATGCAACGTTGTTCTGTTTTACGTCGTGTTCCTGGAGTAAGATGTCCCTAATGTCTTCTATTTTTACGTAATTACTAGCTACGGCAGCTGCGTCGTCAGTTTCATACGTACGTTTTGTTGCTGCCAGCGGTGTGAGTCATTGCCTATTGTCTCTTTGTTGGCGCGTGTCGTTATTGGGATTAAGAGACCTAACTTCTATAAATTCACCTCCTCGAGAGGGCCCTGCTCTGTTTGAATCCCGCCAGTTCTGATGCAATTCAGGTCTGTCGTTACGATCATATCGTCTGTCGTCATGTCGGTAGATGCCATAGTTTCTTTCTTGTCGGTCACGTGGTGGAGAATTTCTCCCTGAATCGTAACTGCGCGCTGGACCGTTGCGTCTAAAGTTATTCTGTCTCCCTTGATAATAATTATTTTGGTTCCCAAATTGTCTGTTTCTATGATTGTCTCTGTCATAGTCATTACCGCAGAGAGGTGATCTTTCCCTGTAATTATTACTACTCTGCCAACGGTTGTCATACGGGTGGTGTCTGTTTTGGTCACGATATGTGTTGTGAGAATAGCCTTGTCGTGTCCAGTTATTATTTCTGTCATCGCGGAATTGTGACGGATGTGACCTGTAATTGTTGTGCTCCTGTTTTCGCTTTCCGCGAATATCAGTGTCAATTTCCAGTTCTTGTAAGAGCCCCTGAAAAGCTTCAATGTCGTCTTTGCAACGTCCTGCCAAAATAATATGCCGTAAATTTTCAGGTAATTTGATTAAGCAAATGCGGATGAGTTCTGAGGGGCTGTATGGGTTTGAAAGATACTGTTTCTTATGCAACATGTCTTCAAAATATTTCACAAGACTGGAAAATTCAGATTGTTCAAAGTGTTTCATCATCATGATGCTATGTTTTACTCGGTCTTGTGTAGCTTGAGACCAATATGCTGAGAGGAAGGCATGGTAAAATTCTCCTTTACTGTGACAATCGTGAATGACCGATCGCATTCTTAGAGCTGGTTCATTCTCTAAATAGCCACACATAAATTCTAATCTGTGTTCTAACGACCAGTTGGGAGGAAAACAATGAGAGAATTGATGGAGCCATGCTTGTGGATGAATGTCGTTGCCAGAATTCTTAAATGTTTTACATTTACTTGTAGTAATGAACAGCTTATAGTCAAAATCATCATGTCGCTCATTGTTACTTCGCTTCAGCGGTTCCATCTCAAAATCCAATGCGCCTTGCCAATTTCTTTCATAATTTCCGAAGTGTCCAGTGTTATTATTTTGTGGCTGTTCCATATTTCTGTGTCCCTCATCCCGTATTGGGGCGCGAGTGTCCTCTGAAATACGTAATTCTTGTATTACCTGTGTCAGCTGATCTTGTACTTCCCGGATTTCTCTTTGGTGTTGCGTATTAATTTGATTCAGATTTTGTTTCAGTTTCCCAATTTGTTCGCACTCTTCTGTCGCATTAAAGACTACCGGTTTTGTGTCATTCAGATTATCATCTATCTTCGTAGATAAGTTAGTGAACTGATCCGAAAGTTCGGCTACTTTCTCCGATAGTGTACTTATTTCCTCAGTGTGTTTTTCTGAACCAAGTTTCATAGTGTCCATTCGTGTTGAAATCGTATCTACTGTGTCCTTTAAGTTTTCTTGAGTTTTTGCAAGTTGCGTAACCGAATTGGTAGATGCAACTGAGTCAATTTTAGCTTGCAAGGTGTCATGATTTTCATGAACAATAGTTTGCAGTTCTTTTATGGCTGCTTCGTGATTCTGTAATGCATTTTCATGACGCGAAAAAATAGGTTGGAAATGCTCACAAATTTGTGTCTTTACGTCGTTACAGACTTTTTGACATTTAGATTCGATGTTATGTAACTCAGTAGTTAATTCTTCACGTGTTTGTTCAAGCATGGTGTCTAACTTTTTAAGATTTTGTTCCACTGTGTCTAACTTTTGAAGATTTTGTTCCATTGTGTCTAATTTTTGTAGCCTTTGTCCCATTTGTTGCATTAACTGTAATAAGAATGCACTGGTGTCTGAAACATGTTCCTCAGTGCTTTTCGGCAGTGCATTTGCACCGGCAACATTTACATTTTGACAAGCGGAAAATGTGTCTTGACTCATTTGAGAAAACGGTGAGGACGCAAAACCTGAATCTACAGTATTTGCAAAATTGTGTCCTGTCATTTCGGATTCCTGAGGCGAGCTGTTGCCGAGCGATCGATCGATAATGCTTCCCTGTTCACTACCTGTTTCACTGTCTACGCCATTGTTTGCAGCCCGCTCCATTTTCCTATGCACAGTTACCAAATTACTACTTTGAACGTCTGTTAATTCATTACACAGTGGTGCTGATAAGCTACGCTCGTCGTCACTATTATTTCTCAGTTTACTTTGGAGCCTAGTGTTACGTTTTTCACACGCCATTATTGTCACAATATTTCACACGATAACACAGAAAAGCACAATTTGAAGAGCAAAAATAAGAGAACACATTAACATAGCACTGAAAATAATATCTAGTTAATTGCAGCTGCGAAATACTTGGTGCAAATCTACATGCATGCCACAACTGTTTTACTGTACAACAATGAAAGACTGCAACTACAAAGGAGATTCTCTCTACAATTATGCGCTAGCAATAAACAATAGCTACACTAATTACACAAACTACAAGAAAAAAATCAGAAGATTCCAGTGAGGTATCCTCGGCTAAGGGTCGCCATATGAAACGTCCCCTTTGAACAATTATACAAGGACTGTGCTTAACCTGACACACAATATTTTTAGCGCAACGCAATCTGACTTTCAAAAATCCCTACAAAAGAATGGCCCTGACTAACATTAAACTATACCTTTCACAAATCACTTACCTCACAAAAATCTTTATTACTCGAACTACTGCAATACAGCGAGCGCCACTACTGCCAGCTAAATAAAAGATTCAAACTACGGAAGGCACTAACTACTGATAGGGATAGTTAGCACATGAAAGATATTAATAGAGAACAAACAATGTATTTACCTTAATAGTCATAATATATATAGCAGTTCATGACAAATTACAAAACTCCGCCATCTCTCTCCCCACATGCACCACTGCTGGCGGCTCACCTCCAACTGCGCAACGCTACGCGTTGTTCACAGCCAGCTGCCTAACACTACAATGGCGAGTATTACAACAATGCAAAGCAGCTACAGACTGCACACAGCACACAGCACACAGCACAGCCAGTATTACAACAATGCAAAGCAGCCACAGACTGCACACAGCACAGCCAGTGATTTTCATACAGAGGTGGCGTTACCAATAAGAAAACCTAAACAGCCTACTTACAAACGTAACTAACCTAAGGACATCCTTGCCTAAGGCAGGATTCGAACCTGCGACCGTGGCAGCAGCGCGGTTCCGGACTGAAGCGCCTAGAACCGCTCGGCCACAGTGGCCGGCGAGAGAGAATTGCAGCTCTAACCATTTATGTAAACACTGCTGTGCACATGTACGAACGTACATTAACATCCGACCATGTCCTCCGGATGCTGTACTTTTATCAGGGGTGCATTCTATAACAGTTTGCGTTCTATAGTTGACTTTACAGATAAAAGTTTTTAAGTACAGGCTAATATGTGGAACATTTAAAAGCTAGTTATGTCACATGAAGCTACAGCAAACGGACAAGGAGGAGATTGATTCGATTGTTAAATCACTGAAATAGCAAGACTGACATGGTTCAAATGGTTCAAATGGCTCTGAGCACTATGGAACTTAACATCTGAGGTCATCAGTCTCCTAGAACTTAGAACTACTTAAAACTAACTAACCTAAGGACATCACACACATACATTCCCCAGGTAGGATTCGAACCTGTGACCGTAGCGGTCACGCGGTTCCGGACCGAAGCGCCTAGAACCGCTCGGCCACAGCGGCCGGCGACTGATATGGGTGAGATGAAATTTGAATAAGAGCTGTGGAGAATAGTCCATTACACAGTAGCTGAGTACACCATCACCTTAGAAACGTGTCTTTCAGCTGCTGTTTCCAAACATATTAAAATACTTGTCAGTAAAATCACTTTATAAAAAAAGAAAGATACTGCGTACAAGTGCAGACCAATATTCTTGCTACTAGCCTTTTCGACGGTAATGGAGTAGTAACACATTTCAATACACCTAATTTGTGGTCAGGCTTGAAATTTGGGTTCAGTAAAGGAGAATCAATAGGAAATGCAATTTGTTCGTTTGTGTCTTAACCTGAATAATAAACTGAAAACAGTAAGTCTTTTTCTTGGACTCACAAAAACATTGAATTGTGTGATCCATGCTATACTTCTGTTTGAGTTGGAACATTACAGGATGATGGGAAAAGCTGAACAATGGTTCATTTCGTATCTAGAAAATTGGTACCTGAAAGATATACTCCGCTGTCAACAATGAGTGAACAGATACGAAACTGAATAGAGGTGCTTTAAAATGGTAGAGAGATGGAGTGACACAGGGTTCCGTTCTCAGCTGCGCGGAGTGGCCGCGCGGTTTGAGGCGCCATGTCACGGATTGCGTGGCCCCTCCCGTTGGAGGTTCGAGTCCTCCCTCGGGCATGGATGTGTGGGTTCTTAGCATAAGTTAGTTTAAGTAGTGTGTAAATCTAGGGACGGATGACCTCAGCTGTTTGGTCCCTTAGGAATTCACGCACATTTGAACATTTTTGGTTCCGTTCTCGCTCCTTTGCTATTCTGAAAATACATCTATTATCTTCTTCTAAACATGGCAAGTGACTCAAAATATTTTCTATTGGGATAAAACGCAGGTGTCTTTGTAAGACACGTGAAGTGTGATGTCAGTGTAATTGCACAGGTTTCCGCAGCCAGAGTCAGTCGACATAAAAGTTTTCTGGATATGGTACCGCGTCATAATGTATAAAACTACTGCTGCTGGGGAAAACCCAACGTTGCGGCCACGGTTGCAGAGGCCTTCTTCTGGGTCTGCTGGGTAGCTAAGTAGTGTCACTTATATTTCGTTGTTACTGCTCAGTACGCGTGCCTTTACGACATAAAGCAGAAAACTTTTATGTGATGTAAATGGTTTAGCAAATTACTGTCGAACCATAGCACATGGCTTACAGAAAACAAAACAATAACAAAATGTGCTGCATTCACTTTTAGAGATTAGATGTACTTTTCACTCCGACAGATCTATAGCGAGGAGATCCTCGCAGATACAAAACTTCAGAAAACAAGAATAGCCGGCCGGAGTGGCCGAACGGTTCTAGGCGCTTCAGTCAGGAACCGCGCGACCGCTACGGTCGCAGGTTCGAATCCTGACTCGGGCATGGATGTGTGTGATGTCCTTAGGTTAGTTAGGTTCAAGTAGTTCTAAATTCTAGGGGACTGATGACCTCCGCTGTTAAGTCCAATAGTGCTCAGAGCCATTTGAACCAAAACAAGAATACACAGTAAATACTTACAGAGAAAAACAAAATATGCTAATGTACCTTCACAAGTTAAATGGTCCTCATATATATGGAAAAAGTAAAAAACAAGGTTTAAAAAACATTTTCATTTAAAAGGTGATAGCACTCGTATCAGAAAAATTGTAAATGTGGGAAACGCTGATGTGCATATGATAATTCTTAGGCTCTTGTAGTTGAGCATCATCAAACAGAAAAATCACTTTACAACGCTTATTTACAATGATCTGATTACTCCTCTGTCCGCCCCGATAGCTGGGTGGTCAGCGCGGCGGTTTCTCACGCCAAGGGGCCCGGGTTCAATTCCCGGCTGGGTTGGAGATTTTCTCCGCTCAGGGACTGGGTGTTGTGTTGTCCTCATTATCATTTCATCATCGTCAACGGAAGGCAAAGGGAAACCACCGCTGGAATCACTTCCCTAGACGCTCATGCTGTGGACCCTTCTGACGAGGCTTCCCCCATGAGAAGACCTGCTGTAAAGCAGAACACAAAGTAAAGTTATTCCTCTGCCTTTGTACAGAAGTCTGACTGCACAGAATACTGACATTGTTTGATGTTATTAGTAACATTGGTTCTACTAAGAAATCCATCAGTGGAGTAAAAGGAGTTGGCCTCTAATAAATACTTTAGGCTCCCTTTAAACTAAACTTTATTAGTACTTAGATTTTTATGGTTCTAGCAGGTTACTGAAAATGTGTGTTATTGAATAAAGGACACTTTTCTGTACCAAAGTAAGCAACTTTATGTCTTTGTGAAGATTATTCTTAATCCCAGCACTGACTCCATAAAGTGATATGTTGGTGTGAAAAAAGATGTATTTTTAATGACAGGTATCGTTAAGAAATATATATATCAGGAAACAGCAGTAGTTAGTAGCTTTAGTTCATTAACATGCCCCTGCAGCACGTTCACACCACAAATAATTCGTTATACATGTTTTGACTTGCAAATCTTCAGCTTGGCTTGAGAAGTTACCGCAAAAATAATCGGGTATGACACAATGGAAGTAAAGTATGGATAGTTTATTTTTACACTGCCCATTTGCATTAATGTGACCGCACCTCAAAAGCTTGCATAACTACCTTTTGCAGTGTGGACCTCTGCAAGAGGTGCAGGAAGGAAGTCAATAACGTTCTGGAAGACAATGACAGGGATGTGGAGCCGTGCCGACTCCAGTGTCTGGCTAGGTTACTCAGTTGAGGATCCATGGCGCAAACAGCCCAATCCAGGTAGTCGCACAGATTCTCGATTGGGTTTTAATTCAGGGAGTCTGGTGGCCAGGGGGGTATGGCAAACTCATCCTGGTGCTCTTTGAACCCTACATGTACTCTGCGAATTTGAGACATGTTGCGTTGTCCTGCTGGTAGATGTCACCATGATGAGAAAAAGCCAACAGCATGTAGGGGTGCTCAAGGATAGATACATATGTGGGCCTTCCAGAATTCTGAGATCACCCAGGGAATGCCACAAAACATATCCCAGTCCATCACCTTTCCGACAATTGTTGCAGGGTGTCCACTTTCAGACATTTCTTGTCATAGACACCTCTGGCCATCTGTCTGATGGAACATCAAACGTGATCTCAAAAGGCCACCTGTCGCCACTCAGTGGACGTGGAGTTGCGTCCAATCTTCATCATGGATGAACAGCAGTCAACATGGGTACATGAACCAGGCGTCCGGCGGTTTCCGCTCTCTGTTGGAGGCCAGACGGTATCGTTTAGTTGGCATGGTTGCGGCTGTTTGTCTCCTTCTCTCCTTCTCGTGTTGACTGGCGCCACTCGGTTTCGCAAGCGTTGCCTGTCCGCTAGTGGCAGCAGCGGCGGTTATCGATATGTAGTAACTGTTGCCCTATCTTTGGGGCGACGTCGTTTTTTTTCCCCCTGTCGTGTGAGCGGACCAGTTCGGTTGGGGACTCTGGAGGAGCCAGATCCACACAGTGCCAGAACACACCGGGACGACAGGCGGCACGCATGGACTGCCAGAAGGAAGGGCTGTGGTCACGAGGGTGCACGACCTCGTAGTAAACCGGATCCAGCAAGCTTTAAGATGAGTGCATTTCAATCCAAGCAGAGAAACCTCCGCCATTGTGATATCTCGCTATTCTCTAGCTACTTGAGTTCGTGTTGCTTGCTTGTAGTGTGGCCGAGGCGAAGAGCAGCGAGTGGAGTGCTTGGGGAAGGCGGATCTGGTTAGCTTTCCTCGACTTCTTATTACTATTTACTGCGTTCAATTTGTCACAATTTGTTAAGTTCAACCAGCGGCAATTTTCCTTGCCTGGTGGCCCTATCGCCCCAGTTACCTGCCCTGGGGGTTAACGTAAGTAGCGACAGTGAACGTTTCCTCGCTTTGCCACTGCTGTCCAGTAAGGCGTGTAGTTTTGACAGCTTTCTTGATTGTAGGCCGGTTGATGATTCTTCTACTCTGGTGGTAGTGATTCCTTTCTCGTTCCGGGCGCTCTAATCATAGTATTCCGCGGAAGTGGTGCAGACCGCCGGTTCCGGCTTTGCTGTATTGTTCCATCGTTGCATTTGGTGTATCGGACGTCAGGTTGCTTCAGCGAGATTATCATTAGTGATTCGTTATACTGCCACTAGTCTGAGATACCGTCTTGTGAAATGAATGCAAATCTTGGCTGCATCGCTCGCGGAAGTGTTTGTTGCCGGACCTTCTCAGAGGTCGATTCCTGGAGCACCTACTGTGGCCCCCTGGTTCTTTTAAGACATGTGTGTCCTAAAAGGAGGTCTGATGGCCAGTAGTTCAGTGTAACAGTCCTTCGGCCCACGCCCTCTGCGGGTATAATCTGCCTCAGTACCCTTTAATGGGCTTACGTACTGGTCTTAGTGTTTTATTATTGTATTATTTATTACAATACCTTGTAATGGCTACATTAAAGGTTATATATGTCTAGTTAATAGTTCTGGTCTCCTTCTGGAATAAATCTAGCAGTGTAGTGCTCAGTGCCGGCCGCGGTGGTCTAGCGGTTCTAGGCGCCCAGTCCGGAGCCGCGCGACTGCTACGGTCGCAGGTTCGAATCCTGCCTCGGGCATGGATGTGTGTGATGTCCTTAGGTTAGTTAGGTTTCAGTAGTTCTAAGGTCTAGGGGACTGATGACCATAGATGTTAAGTCCCATAGTACTCAGAGCCATTTGAACCATTTTTGTAGTGCTCAGTGGATGTTAAGGGTTGTGTTACAAAATGTACCATCATCTTATTTCACCTGTTTTGGCAACGGCTTTGCCACAGTGGATACACCGGATCCCGTGAGATCACCGAAGTTAAGCGCTGTCGGGCGTGGCCGGCACTTGGATGGGTGACCGTCTAGCCGCCATGCGCTGTTGCCATTTTTCGGGGTGCACTCAGCCTCGTGATGCCAATTGAGGAGCTACTCGACCGCATAGTAGCGGCTCCGGTCAAAGAAAACCATCATAACGACCGGGAGAGCGGTGTGCTGACCACGCGCCCCTCCTATCCACTGAGGATGACACGGCGGTCAGATGGTCCCGATGGGCCACTTGTGGCCTGAAGACGGAGTGCTTTTATTTCACCTGTTTGGTGATCAGTTGCTTGTTTTTTTAATTAACCTTTGCTATTGTATTTTCTGTTTTACAGCAGGTTTCTAAATTTTTTATGTTATTGCCGTTCCTGGCGTGTAAGGACTTCAGCCGTGATTGTGGTATTTGCCTCAACATTCTAATTTGGTATTTGCATTTTAGCAGTAAGCTTTAAAACCTTATTTCTGCCATTCCTGGCGTCTGGTGCCTTCTGCTGTGTTTGTGGCGACTTGCCTTTAATATTTCAATGCATGTAATTTGTAAATTGCAGCGAGTTTTAAACAATTCTTAATTCATTGCCATTCCTGGCGCGTGAGGCCTTCTGCCCAGATCACAGTGGCTTGCTTTTAAAACATTATCTGCTGTATCTGTATTTAATGGTGATTTCCTAAACTGTAACTCACTGAAAACACTATTATTAAATCAGATGTTTATTCCTTCATTGATAACGTGTGGTACTTTTATTTATTGTTGAGTCTGGAATTACTGGTTTAAAATAAATCGCGTGTAACTGTAAAAGGCAACCAATAGTAACTGATTACGGCGCCGAATCCTGCCTTCCCTTGACTACCAGGTTTCAAACCCCATGGTTCATCTGGGCTGTCATTTGATCAACAGCCGCTTGTCTGCACACATCTCCACAGCTGTCGTTCAGTCCTGTCACCTATTGCCCTTGGTGCAGCACAGCTGCCTCGAAGCCAGCTTTGGATGGCACCCTTTTGCCATGCAAACTACATTTCGTCCGTGGAAGCACGCGAACAGTTTATAGACTATGCCATTTCAGAAATGCTTCAACCGTTGACCTGAAGGCCAATGACTACACCACTTTTGGTATCAGATAAATCACTCCATTTCTGCACTGCGACAACGTGTGCACTTTTAACAGCGTCAACTTCCCCCGCCCCCCCCCCCCCCCCCGCACTCTAACATTCTTTATATACCCTCCACTGCTGCCAAGTATTAACTTAGTGAAAACTGCTAATTCTTGGGAATAAGCTAATATTGTTAACAGGACAGTAAAGAATTTATACATATTGAGGCCTCAATGTCAAAATACTCAGGCTAGTGAAGTGGAGTCGGCAAGAGGTTCGCAAACTTACACCACTTATTGTCCAAACTGCCCGTTTCTAGAAAAAAATATTCTTTTAGGATGGGAAGAATTACCCAGAAATATAATACCATATGACTAAGCGAATGAAAATAAGCAAAGTAGACTAACTTTCGTGTCAAACAATCACTTACTTCTAATACCGTTCGAATAGCAACAATGGCAGCATTAACTCTTTGAACAAAATCCTGAACGTGGGCTTTCCACGACAGTTTACTATCTACCCGAACACATAGATATTTTGACTGTTCAGTTTCACGAACCATATGTCCCTACTGTGAAATTAAAACGTCGGGTTTTGTTGAATTTTGTGTCAGAAACTGTACAAACTGAGTCTTACCGTGATTTAGCGTTAGTTCATTTTCTACAAGCCATGGACTTATGTCATGAACTGCACTATTTGAAACAGAGCCAATGTTGCACACAACATCCTTTACTACCAAGCTAGTGTCATTAGCAAACAGAAATATTCTAGAATTACCTGTAATACTAGAGGGCATATCACTTATATAAATAAGGAACAGGAGTGGCCCCAACACTGATCCCTGGGGCGCCCTCCATTTGACTGTTCCCCACTCAGACCCCAGATCACAGCCATTCTCTCAACACTGTGAATAATGCCCTTTTCCTCTCTGTTGTTAAAGTAAGAGGTGAACCAATTGCGTGTTACTCCCCGTATTCCGTAATGGTCCAACTTCTGCAGCAATATTTTGTGATCAACACAGTCAAACCCTTTAGTTAAATAAAAACATATTCCTGGCGTTCGAAACCTTTTGTTGAATCCATCTAATACCTCACAGAGAAAACTGAATATAACATTTTTAGTTGTTTAACGACTTCTAATTAATAGGCATATTATGTGATATAAAATGATTAATTATCCTTACATACACAGCCTTTTCAATAACTTTAGCATACACTGATGGCACAGAAATGCGTCTAAAATTGTCTACATTATCCCTTTCTCCCTTTTTATAAAGCGGTTTTACTACTAAGTAATCGTTCAGGAAACTGACCATTCTTAGAGGAAAAATTACTTTACATCGTCGACCTTGTGCTGCTGACCAGACACTTCCTTCACAATTGACCATATGGTTTTAATTTTGTACTATGAATTAGATATTCTATTTGCGTGCAACACACTCTTCGCCTTCCTAATAAAATTTTTAACCACCTTACAATACTGTTTGTAATGGGCTACTATAGCTTCATTGTGATTACTTCTAACATTTTGATATAATTCCCGCTTTGTTCTACGAGTTTATGATATCCTTATCCCACTAGTCAGCCACACAGGGTGCCTTTTACTGCTAGTGCCATGTTTTGAACGTTGTAATCGAAAGCAACCCTCAAAGAGAATGAGAAATGTGTTAAGGAAAGTATTATATTTGTCATCCATCTTATTGGTACTATAAACATACTGCCACTCTTGTTCCTTAACGAGATTTAAAAAATTCTCTGTTGCCATTGGCTTAGCTTTCCTACATAGTTTGTAGTTACATGTGATGATATCAGCTGTGTGTGGCTGAGTACTAGAAGTCCGCGTTGAGACCAATACGTGCTCCATACTGTCCGCCATCTATGTGGAGGACATATTAGTATCACCGCGGACTTCTAGTACTCAGCGACACACAATTGATATCATCAAAGTGTAAGGGCCTGAAGATGGCGTTGGCACAACGTCGAAACTAGTAGCCAAACAAATATGAAGTCTTAAGTACAGCTAGAGGAGTTTCATTTTTAATAAAAATTATACCAGCTGATGTCCCGCCATCATACAATTTAAATATGGATGTACGAAAAGCTTATAACCTTATTCATTTCAGAAATGCTTCCACTCTTGTCCTCAGAAGTCAATGATCATGCACTTTTGGACGTCAGATAAATCGCTCCTTTTCCGCATTACGACTGCAGTGTTTACCACGTCCCGCCGACACGTTTCATATGCCCTCGTCTACTAGAGGTGCCAGCCTCTGCCTGTGAGTGGTTATTGCACGTTGACGTTGAACATGGCGGTGGTCAAGTTAATGTGACTGAACCGTCTATAGCCGACAGTTTTACCACTTTTGCCACTGAGATATTTTGTCATAACGTACTAGTGGAGGTAAGTGCAACAAGGCATTTTCAGATACCATGCGAGTGCTGTCTCTGAAATTACGTGGGAACAAGTACCCCCGCAGCAAGCGCCTATTCACCATATGACACCAAGATCCGCTGCTCGGATAGTGTGAATGAGGCGTGTTGGTTTTACCTGATCTATCGCGCTGATTAGACAGAATTTGGTACGATATCCCTCAAGACATTCAACAACTCTGTCCATCAATGCCAGGCCGAACAACTGTTTGTATAGAGACCAGAGATTGACAAACGCGTTACTGACCTGCTCAATTTATGAAGCTGTTTCTCATGAATAAATAATCCAATTTTTTCAGAAATCGTAATCACTTCTTTGTCTGTACATATACAATACATATACCGATTTCCGTTCAGTTCGGATAATTTCTTCGTGATACGTCGTTTTTTTTCTTCAAGTTTATGTAGAAAACATTAACAAGAAGACACGTACAGGATTATAGGACGTTTCTTGAAACATTAGAGAATAGTTTCATAGTACTAGAGGGAGCTGTAGGTGGTAAAAATTGAAGGGGGAGATCTAGATTGAATTATATCCAACAAATAATTCAGGACGACGTATGCACGTACTATCCTCATATGAAGATGTTGGCACAGCAGAGGAAGTCGTGGGGCTGCAGTGACAGGACTGATGACCCAAAAAAAATTGTTTGTTTGTGTGTGTGTGTGTGTGTGTGTGTGTGTGTGTATGTGTGTGTGTGTGTGTGTGTGTGTGTGTGTGTGTGTGTGTGTGTGTGTGTAAAGGCCTACTGTTTGAATAAAGTGCATATTTGAACCATCAGCTGCCTTTATCTTAGACCCAAATATCAACCGGTTTGGACCGTGTTCAAGAATCAGGGTTAAACTGGTTTAAACCACCACATTATATTAGTCATTACTTAAATAATATGTAATGCATGCCATAAATACCAATATACGGCACAGTACTTTTAGAAGCAAACATACGATTACCAAATATGCACAGAGCAGTACTGAAGTGAAGATCTGACCTAGGTGGGTGGTTTTAATTAAGTGTCGTACAATCACTGTGCCAAATCACGGTTTTCTAACAATGCTTAGAAACCTTAACAATAGGCTCCTTGCCGGCCGCTGTGACCGAGCCGTTCTAGGCGCTTCAGTCCGGAACCGCGCTGCTGCTACGGTCGCAGGTTCGAATCCTGCCTCGGGCATGGATGTGTGTGATGTCCTTAGGTTAGTTAGGTTTAGGTAGTTGTAATCTAGGGAACTGAGCACCTCATATGCTAAGTCCCATAGTGCTTCGAGCCATCTGAACCATAGCCTCCTTGAAATAAACTCGCAGAATAAAACTTGACAAGCATTCCTGAATAGGAGGATATGGTGCATGAACGGCTAGCCACATCTTGGAAGAGCGTTTCCAGAATGATTTTTCATTCTGCTGCAGAATGATTATATGATAGCGGAACAAACACTGGTAGCAGTTACTTCTGTAAAATATCTGGGAGTATGCGTGCGGAACGATTTGAAGTGGAATGATCATATAAAATTAATTGTTGGTAACGCGGGTACCAGGTTGAGATTCATTGGGAGAGTCCTTAGAAAATGTAGTCCATCAACAAAGGAGGTGGCTTACAAAACACTCGTTCGGCCTATATTTGAGTATTGCTTATCAGTGTGGGATCCGTACCAGATCGGGTTGACGGAGGAGATAGAGAAGATCCAAAGAAGAGCGGCGCGTTTCGTCACAGGGTTATTTGGTAACCGTGATAGCGTTACGGAGATGTTTAACAAACTGAAGTGGCAGACTCTGCAAGAGAGGCGCTCTGCATCGCGGTGTAGTTTGCTCGCCAGGTTTCGAGAGGGTGCGTTTCTGGATGAGGTATCGAATATATTGCTTCCCCCTACTTATACTTCCCGAGGAGATCACGAACGCAAAATTAGAGAGATTAGAGCGCGCACGGAGGCTTTCAGACAGTCGTTCTTCCCGCGAACCATACGCGACTGGAACAGGAAAGGAAGGTAATGACAGCGGCACGTAAAGTGCCCTCCGCCACACACCGTTGGGTGGCTTGCGGAGTACAAATGTAGATGTAGATGTAAAAGGTGCGCCGATCTGAAACTTCGTCGCAGGTTAAAAACTGTCATGAACCGAATTCGAACGTGGTTTTAATCCGCCAGAAAGTTTCACTTCAGATCACAGTGTAAATCCTTTCTGGAAATTCTTTAAAGTAATGACGTAGGTACATTAAAATGTAGCGTGCCATTTTTTTGGATAGGCACTCGCCGTAGAGCACTGTGGTGGTGAATCCGAGCTTCCCGCGGCCGCCTGCATTGCTTTGCCCCACCTGATCCGCCGGGTTTATAAATACCCGGGTCGGTGTCGCCCCCGCGTCGCAGTGCGGGCGCCCTCCGCCGAGGACACTCCGCAAGAGGCGTCTCCGATCGAGAGCGGCCCGGCGCGGGGGCGGCCGCTGAAAGGAGGAGCGGGCCGCCTTAAGAGGATAACAAAAGCGAGAGGAAGCGGGCATCTTGGCTTTTATTGTGTTGTGTCAGTACAGCTGCAGGTACTCGAGCCGGCGCGAGGGGCCTCGCGCCCATTGTCTCAACAATCTGGGCCGCGCGGCGGCCACAATGGCGCCATTGTAGCGCTGTTGTGGGCCGGGCCCGGGGGTGGGGGCGGTGGGGGCGGTGGGGGCGGTGGCTGGTGTGAAACACCCGCGCACGACGCGCCCCGGAGCGGCCCCCGCTCGTCTTTTATTTTAGCCGATGCGGGTCAAGTACAGGCGGCGCACGGGAGCCGCGAGTCGACGCAGCATCCACCACACACACTGGGCTTACGGTGCGGTCCTAAGGCCGGTATTACACTATCGAATTTCTTTGTCAAAGATTTGATCAAAGATGTGATCAAATATCCGTCAAATATACAATACTGGCCATTAAAATTGCTACACCACGAAGATGACGTGCTACAGACGCGAAATTTAACCGACAGGAAGAAGATGCTGTGATATGCAAATGATTAGCTTTTCAGAGCATTCACACTAGGCTGGCACCGGTGGCGACACCTACAACGTGCTGACATGACGAAAGTTTCCAATCGATTTCTCATACACAAACATCAGTTGACAGGCGTTGTCTGGTGAAACGTTGTTGTGAGGCCTCGTGTAAGGAGGAGAAATGCGTACCATCACGTTGATGAAGGTCGGATTGTAGCCTATCGCGATTGCAGTTTATCGTTTCGCGACATTGCTGCTCGCGTTGGTCGTGATCCAATGACTGTTAGCAGAATATGGAATCGGTGGGTTCAGGAGGGTAATACGGAATGCCGAGCTGAATCCCAACGGCCTCGTATCACTAGCAGTCGAGATGACAGGCATCTTATCCGCATGGCTGTAACGGATCGTGCAGCCACGTCTCGATCCCTGAGTCAACAGATGGGGAAGTTTGCAAGAAGACAACCATATGTACGAACAGTTCGACGACGTTTGCAGCAGCATGGACTATCAGTTCGGAGACCATGGCTGCGGTTACCATTGACGCTGCATCACAGAGGAGCGCCTGCGATGGTGTACTCAACGACGAACCTGGGTGCATGAATGGCAAAACCTCATGTTTTCGGATGAATCCAGGTTCTGTTTACAGCATCGTGATGCTCGCATCTGTGTTTGGCGACGTCGCGGTGAACGCACATTGGAAGCGTGTATTCGTCATCGCCATACTGGCGTATCACCCGGCATGAAGGTATGGGGTGCCTTTGGTAACACGTCTCGGCCACCTCTTGTTCACATTGACGGCACTTTGAACAGTGGACGTTACATTTCAGATATGTTACGACCCGTGGCTCTACCCTTCATTCGATCCCAGCAAAAACCCTACATTTCAGCAGGACAATGCACGACCGCATGTTGCAGGTCCTGTACGGGCGTTTCTGGAGACAAAAAAATGTTCGACTGCTGCCCTGGCCAGCGCAATCTCCAGATCTCTCACCAACTGAAAACGTCTTGTGAATGGTGGCCGAGCAACTGGCTCGTCACAATACGCCAGTCACTACTCATGATGAACTGTGGTATCGTGTTGAAGCTGCATGGGCAGCTGTACCTGTACACGCCAGCGAAGCTCTGTTTGACTCAATGCACAGGCGTATCAAGGCCGTTATTACGGCCAGAGGTGGTTGTTCTGGGTAATGATTTCTCGGGATCTATGCACCCAAATTGCGTGAAAATGTAATGCCATGTCAGTTCTAGTATAATATATTTGTCCAATGAACAACCGTTTATCATCTGCATTGCTTCTTGGTGTAGCAATTTTAATGACCAGTAGTGTATTTGACAAAGATCTTTGATGTGGCGCTAAAAAGGGGTATTTCATTGTCATAATATTTTTCGTCAAAGATCAAGATGGCTGGTAACAACAACTTGTTGTCAACAGCTGTTGCATTTACCACAATTATACTGTATGCACATGCGGAAGAGAAATGGGGAAAAAAAGGAAACGTACCTGGGTGAAGCCGTCGGTTTTACGACGACACGATTAAAGCATTCAACAAAATGGATGAGCATACATTTCTGTATGTGCTCAGTGAAGTGTATCGTCATATCACGAAGCACTGTATTCACTTAAGAATTGCTGTATCTGCAGAAGACAGGTTCACTGGAACATTGCGATTCCTTGCTACAGGAGAGGGTTGGGTTGGGTTAGGTTATGTTAGGTTAGGTCTCCAATCTTCTTAATCAGTTTTTGTATTCAGGGTGCCTCACGTTGTAAAGCGCCTCGTCAGCTTCATACATCTCTATTAATTTTGTAGTTGTTGGTACACACCAATTGTATTTACCAGCAATGTTTATAAAAAACACTACAGATGACAGATCGCTGCAGCGATGCTAGCGCTTCATGTGGTAACATGTCACACTGCAGTGAACAGAAGACAAGCGACTTCTTTGATCAAATCTACAGCGATGCCATTGATTTGATGAAATATTTGACGACATTTGACAAAGTTCCCTATTACACCATCAAATTTCTTTGACAAAGATATTTGACAAAGATATTGGACAAAGAAATTTGATAGTGTAATACCGGCCTAAACTAGGAGGTTAAGCCCGCGACTGAGCTTCATGCTCGTTGTTGTTGTTACTGTTGGTCAGTCTTGGGATTTACGACTGCGTGTTATTGATACTCGAACTCTACCACTCTGATGCGCAAAACTAAGGGACGAAAGTGTGTTTTGGATGCTGTGTCACTGCCAAACAATATAGCTCGAAGAATCATGGGCCATACATTGCTACGGTACAGAACAGAACGAAGCTGAAGATGCAGTCAGAAGAACAGAAGTGACATTTTTATTGAAAGGTAACAGTTACATCTTAGTCAAGGATGGTCCCCTAGGGAATACAGAGGCGAGACATGGCTTGTAAAACGGTGTGTGATCACGACGAATGGCAATGCATGCTCTGGGACGTATTCCCATACGATTCACAAGTTTTGGTAGGGCTCTCCATTCCTCCACCAGCGCGGTTGACAACTGTTGGGTGGTGCTCCATGTGAAACGTGCTGAAATACCTCTCTCCAATGCGTTCCATCGTGCTCTATGGAATTTGAGTCGGGAGAAGGGGCTGGCCTGACCATTCACCGAAAACCCTGTCGCTCCAAGAACTCCTCAAGCTGCGCGTTTCCACACTAATCAATGAACTGTGGATGAAGCCCGACCAACAGGCATTACATGCATTGATCAAAAATAATAGTGCATTGAGAATGGCTAGTTTCTAGCTGAAATCTTGATATGCCAATAAAATTTCAAAAGGACAACTCATAGCTGAAATCCATTATTTACAAGTAACGATGTAATGAAATGTCCCGTCGGGTAGACCGGTCGCCTGGTGCAAGTCTTTTGAGCCACTTTGGCGACTTGCGTGTCGATGGGGATGACACGATGATGAAGAGAACACAACACCCAGCCCCTGAGCGGAGAAAATCTGCGACCCAGCCGGGAATCGAACCCGGCCCCTTTGCATGGCATTCCGTCGCGCTGACTACTCAGATGTCTAGGCGGACAAAATAACAATAATAATATTTAATTACTCAGTGGAATATAACTAACCAACCACTTCCGTTTATCCTAGTTGTCACAAGCACCTATGCACTGCGACATTGACGTGTTGATATTTTTATAGTGATGTTCAATAGTACTTGTGCACGAAGAAAAGGCTGAAGATAGAGAAATGTATAGATGAGGTTTCCAATGGTGAAAAATAATTTTGTGTCAGCTAAGACACAGTAAAAGTTAGTGAATACAGTTGTATCCAGTGGATGTGAAAGAGTTAAGTTTTGCACGCCAGTGTACTTAAAGGTTCAAAGAAGCTACTGCAAGGCAAAACAATCAAGAAGCACAATAGTAGTAAAGGAGACAATCATCGGAAAGGATGAATGTACATAAGCGCGTTCGGAAATATAAGAAAAAAACTGATAAATTAAAACTTCTCTCGAGGGGTTACTAATTTTCTTTTCTTTTTCTTCTTCTTCTAATTATCCACTCGTGGACATAGGCTACTTCCCGAGAATTCCCTGTCCATCTTTGCTGGGCGGTCTGGAACACAAATTTCGCCACACACCGTTGGATATTGTCTCTCCATCTCGCCAAAGAATCTCCAACGCTTCTCTGTGACTCCTTCGGAATTCTGGTCCTGGTCAATACCACTTCAGTCTCTCTATACACTCGACAATGTCACAGACTCGCGTTGACCTTACCTCCTCGTTCTTCATCCTGTCTCTCAGACTCACTCCAAGCATTGGTCGCTCAATTGCCCTTTGAAACACCCGGACATGAGTTAGGGTGCTTGTTGTGTCTATGTCGAGTCCACATGTTGTTAATGGCACGATGCATGTGTCATAAACTCTCCTATTTAAATTTATAGGGGCGACTGGTTTGCTTAGAATGTAACCAAGTTTCCCAAATGCCATCCAGGTTAGGCCACTTCACCGAATGATCTTCGTTGCGTTGTTTTCACGTTCCAGGAAACTGTATTCATTCACTACTTCCAGAGCATGGGTTCGTTGAATATTGAGAGGGTTCATGACTTTTGTAGGCTAAATTTGAGGTTTAAAACTTGAAACCTTCTTAAGTTCTCGGATTATTGTTGACATATTCCTGCTTTACTACTAAAAAGGAAAGTGAAGACGATAGAGATGTTTTTCATCCATGTTCATAGATTTTTCTGTCCCCAGGATAGACACTTGAACAAACCCTCCACAGCCAAGGTGAATAACTTATTTGAGATTGTGTCTCCTTGTTTGACACCTCTTCTGACCATAACCATTCCAGTGATCCAGTCTTCCTTTATTTTCACGTGTAAAGTGGCATTTTGTAGATGTAGCGGATAACGTTGTTATACCTGATAGTCAAATACGGGATATGTTTATCGCCCTCTTTACTGCTTACATTTCGATCGTGTCATAAGTATTCTGGTATCTATGAGGTACGTTACTCTATCAATGCGCATATTGCTTGGATGTGGCCAGTGTACTAAAACCTTTTCATAATCTCCCCTGTTCGAGTGCCCAGTAAAAGGCAAGTTTCTGACATTATGGTTCGTAATAATAATTGTTAGTAGCTTGTAAACGACTGATAAAAGACTAATAGCGCTGTAATTTCTGACGTTCGTGTTGTCACCTCTTTTGAATAGGAGAATGTTTATGCATTTCTCCATTACAGGAATCGCCCATTCCTCGAGTAATTTAATTAACAGAATTAGAAGTACGTCTTCCAGTTTTAAGCATCAAGCTCGTGATTTGATCTTATGCTGGCGCCTTACAATTCTTCAGTTGTTTCAGGGTTGTTTCCATTTCATTTTTGTCGATAGGTTCCGGTTCTTCCGATTCTACATTCGTAACAGTTCTTCACGATTCGTGATGCAGGCTTCGGCGTGTCACTGACAGTAGAACTTCCAATAAAACAGGCTTTTTTTACAATTTTGTCTCTTTCGCAACAGTTTCTTGTAAGCCTTTCCCAATATTGTGGATGATCAGCTTACCTTTTGATTGACTGGAGCGAAGGAATCTCATCTTCGAAATGTTTTTAACGTTACACCCTAATAATTTTGGTAGGAACCGGAAAGAGACGTTAACTCATAGAAATATTTGACACTTTGAAGGAAGGGAGTTAGGAAACTAGTAGGTAAACATAGGGAAACTGTCTACCCAAAACACGGTTGCCCTGTCATGTGCAAACCAGACGCACTCGTAAAAAACTCTGTGCACGAGAGACACGGTGCCACAAGTCCCAAAGCAAAAACAAAAGCACTATACACTAGCCACTGAGGTAAAAAGTTTATTATGATTGTATTAGAACATGTTATGTATTTTATTTTTATTAAAATAACAGGCAGCTGTGGCACGTTCAATGCGGAGATGAATGCACATTTTCCTTCTTTAGAGTGGGGGAGGGGGGGGGGGGTAGAAAGGTGAGAGAGAGACAGTGAGAAACTATGCTCTTTCCTCCCCAGAATCGAACCCCAGATCCCCGCCAGAATCGCTCTCCTCAGAGCAAAAATCTGCATTTCGGGGAATAGTACCCAATCTGGAAAATAACCAGCACTTCATTGCGCAATACTGATTGGGACGAGTTACTACTTGCATGCGTAGTTGAACTCATCGCCTTCGGTTTGTTGTCTCCCATCTCGCAGCCTTCCATTCTCACGATGACACACTCCGCAGTGGCTTAAACAGCTAGATCTCTTCAAGTATGGCGGTACAGAAAGTACTGCGGTATGAGTTATGCATGACTCCTTAATTGATACATCAACCGTTTCGTTTCCCCGAATTTTATAAGACCTGGTACACAGAACCAAAAGGTGGCTCTTGCAAATTAGCGACAGATGACGGGTTTCGTAGCTCAAATAAGTATCAACTTCTCCAGTGTTCTCAAGTCCGACTCTTAGATTATAGTCAGTGAATTTTTCCAGTAGAGGAGATCGACACAATACCCAGTTTACTTCCCTGGCCAAAGAAGGTTATGTAAAAATGAAATCCAGAGAATTCTCCATTTTATACAGCAGTATTTCTCAATTAATCCTGATCCTCTTGAGAGTCCAGATTTGCAATCTGCTCTACACTCAGGCAACGAGTGGAGTAGGTAACACCAAGAGCCACAAAGTCGTATTTGTTGCAGTTCCCTATATTTTTGATTTATTGCTGTTATGGCTCCTCTGTCTTGCGATTACAAGGCGGGTTGTTGTATTAGATAGAATGTATTTCTCTCAACATTATAATGTATATACAATATTAAAAACCCATAGTTAATAACTACAGCCTTATTAAGAAGTGAAAGAAAGGAGAGTGAAGTAGAATTAAAAGAACAACACCAAAAACAGGACCGCGCGGTATTAGCCGAGCGGTCTTAGGTGCTACAGTCATGGACTGTGCGGCTGGTCCCGGCGGAGGTTCGAGTCCTCCCTCGGGCATGGGTGTGTGTGTTTGTCCTTAGGATGATTTAGGTTAAGTAGTGTGTAAGCTTAGGGACTGGCGACCTTAGCAGTTACGTCCCATACGATTTCACACACATTTGAACTTTTTTTTAACCAAAAACAGGTCCTGTAGTCTTTATTCTTTTACAATTGTTATCGCCAATCTTGAAATTGCTCAAGATTGCTGGCCACATAGTTATGTACGTCTCTGTATAGCCCAGCATTGCCAACTGATTCTGCGTATCTCAGCAGCACTCGAGCCTTTGCATTACCATTTCGGTTCTTACATGTAAGTTTTGAAATGTGCTATTAAAACGGTTCTGTACTCGAATTGAATCCGTTATATCAGTAATTAGTCTACACATCAATATCCCATCCTGACTCCTCTCCTCTGTCCGTAGTATTTCCTATGAAATTTTCTCACCTTTGTTTCCTTGTTGAAGTTCTTCTCGAGGTTATTCTGTTACTGTTGGTCTTCTTGTGTGCATATGCTGTACATCTTTCTGATCGTGTCCCAATATCATGTAGGCGGCTCCATACTTTGACGTCGCTATCGCTGTATTTCCTATTGTGAAACAGATATTGCAGCGCTCTTGATGTTATGATGTCAGTAGAGTTACATGTCTTGACCTATTCTGTCAACCATCCCGTCCCTTTACCCTTTCTGTCTGATGTAAATTACAATGAGGAACGACATGTCCAGGCGTCTCTTTCCTTTCTAACATTCTGCGTGGTGTCTGTTTGTTCTATATCGTGTCTCCCTACCACTTTCGCGCAACGGCGCTGTGAGCGTGTTTTTTATGGAATTGACTAGTTTAAACCTGGGACCTGTTGCTGGTAAGGAGACGTCACACCACACATGACATGTAGAATTCAGAAGAGTTCAGTGAGACCAGAGATGATATAACCAAATACTTAATGATTTCAGCGTCAGCTCCACTGCACTCCCTGTAAAAGAATCTTAATACTAACTAAACTTAGTGGAAGGGGTTCAAGGCTTTCCTATTTTTAGTTAGCTGGTAAAATAACGTCGAAAAAGCAGTTAAGTTTAGCATTAGAAATTTTATTCTACTCACAAAACATTGTTTATAAATTTCACTATTGATAAAAGGAAATGTTTTAATACAGGATGGTAAAAACCAACTGCGTTCAACGAAAATGTGAACGAATATTCCCTGAATGGGTTTCCAAGTTCTACAATGGATCGAAGGATGACCTATGCCATATCACATCTATAATCTAGGTTTAAATTAAGTTTCACTAGAGAGAAAACAATCAAAATGGTCTACAGTGAGCCTCAATTATCTTTAATTACTTATCTAACTTGTCGTAAATTACAGTGGCTGATGTGGCTTCTCAATAACTATATATCAGAAAAATCATCACGTTTCAGATTTTTACTTCAAGTGGCAAATGTGAAGACCATGAGCTTTAATTGACGATCGACACTAGTATTACGCAAAAAGGGGGTGTAACAGATGAGACTTCTGCAGTTCTGAGTGAAGCTTTGTGCGCTGTTATGCGGCATCGCGTGCGTTCATTACCTTGTCGGTGTTCGTCAGGGGGCGGCGAGGAGCACAGCTCCGCTCACCTCGCCGTCTCGGAAGCAACTCTTTCCTAACTTCTCCTAACTACAATTTACCGAAGTTGGCTTAAAAAAAAAATATCTGGCTGTGTTTTCATCTGACCAATCAGGGTCTCAATGTTAACCTTAAGCTCCGCCTACAAAAATTCTCTCTATCCAATGAGAAACGTTATACTTCTCGTGGTGGGGCAATGTTTTTACAGTTTGCAACGTAACAGAGACACGAAAAAGTGTCACGCTAAAACTTACAGCTGGTGTGGTCCTTTTAGTGTTATCGTAAGATCTATACTGTTCTTCTGGAGGGCTCTATCTTTTAACATGGGCTGGGGGGTGGTCCTGACGTAACAGAGACGCGAAAAAGTCTCACGCTAAAACTTGCGGGTGGTGTAGCCCTTTTTGTGTTATCGTAAGATTTATACTGTTCTTCTGGAGGGCTCTAGCTTTTAACATTGGCTGGGGGGTGGTCCTGACGTAACAGAGACGCGAAAAAGTCTAACGCTAAAACTTGCGGGTGGTGTGGTCCTAGCGGTTAGCTGGCGGCGTGGGTGTCCGTCCGTCCCTTATCGTAGGGCCTTCCAGCTTAACACGGTTCTGCTCTCGGCTTCTGTTCTCGTTTCTCCCCTCGGAACTGCGTCTGTCTCACGGTGGGGAGGTATGACATGCATTTAGGCATTCTTGTGTTAGTCTGTGGTATTCCATTTGCTCACTCGTTACTCGTATTACTTTGGTTAATTTAATGTCACGATTTATTCGGAGCTATGTGACATACTACTGGATTTGCTTATCATGTCAGGGTTTTAATGGAAGGTGTTGGATTTGCCTGACACCTTACGCCTTCGAAATCGACGAGAGCTGTTGGCCGCCTGGCTGTTCTTTGAAGCTGGACAGGGTGAGGACCACGTGTAGCAATAAGGTGCACTATTCCCCTAGTTGGGCCATCCAAGCGCGATCGTAGTCTGTGAAACTTGGGAAAAAGTTTTACGGACACCAACCGGTGGTCAAACGTTCCAGTCACACGTTCATCTGTTCTCCAAGCCCAGAGTAGGAATTTGTTATTGATACCTATCCCTGTAATACTCCCCAGCGAGCATGAGCATTTCGCCCCGCTGCGCTAGTCTGACGGATCTGCAGTTCTCAATCACAGTCGACGTGCCCATACTTTAGCCGTGAAGCAAAGAAAAATGAATAAATAAATAAAAAGGAAACACGACGCACCATGAAGGAATTATTCAAATGGGACAGAAACTGGCAGATGTGGTGTCTGTATACAGATAAACAAATGATTACATTTCGGGAAAGTTGGATGATTTATAAAGAGAAAGAACTTCACAACTTGAGCAAGCTAATAACGCTTTGGTCCGACTCTGGTCCTTACGCAACCAGTTATTCGGCTTCGTGTTGATTGATGGAGTGGTTGGGTTCCTCTTGAGGGATAACGTGCCAAATTACGTCCAATTGGGGTGTTAGATTGTCAATATCGAGATATGGTTGGAGAGATCTGCCTATACTGTTCCAAACGTTCTCTATTGGGGAGACCTCATTGGCCAAGGCAGGGTTTGACAAGCGGTACAGCCTCTCACCGTGTGCGAGTGGACATTATGTTGCTGAGAGGTAAACCAAGGATGTTTTGGCATGAAGGACATCAAAAGGGGGCCTAGACTGTCGTCGGCGTACGCTGTGATGTAAGGGGGTGACAACCACAGGGGTCTTGCTATGAAAAGAAATGGCACCCCAGACCATCACTCCTGGTTGGTGGCTGTGTGGCGAGCGAAGTCAGGTTGGTGGCCCACCACTCTCTGGGGCGTCTCCATCACGTCTTCGGCCAGGAATGCGTCAGTCCCGCTTCGAACTGAGCCCTGATGATAAATTAAGACGTGTCTGGAGCCGCCCTGGACAGCGGTGGGCTACCAAGCTGTCTTTCACCAGCCGCTCAGCCCAACAACCGCTGCCATTTCTTTTCAAGCCGGACTCTTTCGGTTGTCAACCGCGGCATCCTCACAGCACAGCGGTACGTCAGTGATATGATCTACGCCCTGTTTTGTTGTCCTTTATGGCAAGACATACTGGGCTTAAATTTCAGCAAGATAATGCCCCCCCTCCCCCCAAGAGGTGAGAGTTTCTGCTGCTTTTATTCCTACTTCTCAAATTCTACCTTGGCCAACAGGATCCCCGGGTCTCTGCCCAACTGGGAACGGTTGGAGCATTACGTGCAGGACCATCCAATCAGCTCGGTATTTTGATGATCTAACGCGTCAATTGGACAGAATTTAACTCGTTCTCCCTCAGGAGGACATCCGACGCCATCAGTCAATGCCAAGCCGAATAACCGCTTGCATAAGGGAAAGAGGTGGATCAAACTTTATTGGCTCGCTCAATTTGTGAAGTTCCTTCTCTTCAATAAATTATCCACTTTTTCTAAAACTGTAATCATTTGTTTGTCTGTACGTGTGCATCACATCTACCGATTCCAGTCCCATTCGGATAATTCCTTCATTGTGAGTCAGTTTTTTTTGTCTTGGAGCCTATTTTCCCCTGTTTGAACAAGGAAAAGTTATTAACAGTAAATCGTTAATGTTTTTCTTGATACAGAAGACATAATCCTGAATTCGCATTTCAGTCCCTTGCTGCACACCAAAGTATTATTCTGTAGCGGTGAGCAGCCAGGTGTGATATCGGTGATTGAATGACGCCCATGCACCGTAACGATCTGCCATCGCACAGAGAATACCAGTTCATCAGCTTTAGCACATAGTTCGGCTGTGGGGCTGGTATTGTAGGCTCCTGCGCCCAGGCGAAAATATTCGTGGCCGATAGTGTTGATTATTATTAATCAGGATGCCACAAAGACTGATATTCGAGAAAGGCCTCAGCGGATCTCACATCTAGTTCATGGACAGACGCAAGTATGAGTAAAACAACAGAAAGAATAGCTCATATCAATAGAGGGTCACTTCATCGTGGAATCCAAAATAATGGCATCTGCGTGAAATTCAGATCTCTAGCTGATTACAAAGACAGGCTATGTGCAGTTCTCTAGGTCACCTCCGATTGATTCCAAGAGGTTCTCCGAAAAAATCGGAATTGTTGACATTTATCCCTTTTGCAGTTTTGTCAAGCAAAAATATAGTTCTAAACCGTGGCTGTTATATGAAATAAATTGTTGATGGTGTACAGCAAGCAGTCAGAAATTGGTTTTAAGTTACGTAATTGAAAAATTACTGTTAATAGTTTCGAATTTATACAGTTCGTCATCAGACGGTTCTCATGCTTTCGTCAAAACGAATGATGCATTCGTTTACTGGTGAGTTGCTCTTGGATAAACAATAATCCGCAGTTACAGAGCGTAACAAAGGCCGTTGCGCTGCAGATCTGTGTTAGAACGCAACTTACGTGAAATGTCCATTTGGCGCATTTGTCCTTGCAGTTTTCATCCAACGAAACATATTCTCTAAGATATTTTATATTCACTATGGCATACGTTGCTTTGCATTATAAAACATTTTTGTTTGGTCACAAATCGAATTTCCGGTAGGCACCAAATGTTTCACAACATATAAAAAAAAAAAAGAAATACAGATATTACGAAACACATGAGTGTCGAAGATACTACGATACGATGATACAAAGGTAAGGAATTCTTGGGGGAAAAAAGCTTAAATTACTATTGTGTTTAATTAAAAAAGTATTTTATATTAAATGTTGGACATGATGATAAATAAATGGGGTTTTGTGACAGCGTTACAGACTTATTTTATACAACGATACACAAAAATATTGGATAAAAAAGTATGTGAAATTCTTACGCGCTGTTTGATTAGTGATGACATAACACATCACAATTTATTAGTTTTAGTGCCATAAATTACACTAACTGTTGAAAATACCTACAATATTATAAGTAGCAGGTATGTATAGAAACGTTATTTATATTGGAATGTCAAAAGTACTTTCTGGAAGCTTTTCAGGGAAGGGGTGCTACCCAACTCAGCTCAATTAAGGATATTATCAGGGAAGGTGCTTTTGTGTGTGTGTGTGTGTGTGTGTGTGTGTGTGTGTGTGTGTGTGTGTGTGTGTATGTGTGTGAGTGAGTGAATGTGTGTGTGCATTTTTATTTCCTCTATCAGATTCATGGCGGCTCCTTTTTCTGCTAAATGCAAGTAATCTTACAGTATTGTAAATATCTGAAATAGTGCATATAATTCATTGCACTAAATAATAATAAATTTTAATATATTATCATAATTACTGTTCAAACTACATATAAGATTTCACATACTTTCTTTGTATCATTCCATAGAATCACTGAAACTTTGTAAACTCTGTATTTGTTTTCAAATGTTGTGAATCAAAACATGTGGTGCACATAGAAAATTCGTTTTGTGACCAAACTGAAGTCTTTTATAATGCAAACCAACGTATGTGATTGTGAAAATACGAACATATTTACGAGTATATTTCGTGGGATGAAAACAGCAAAAACGTGTCCGCCAGATGAACATTTTGCGTAAGTTGCATTCTAACACAGATCTATAGCGCAGCAATTTTGTACTACGTTTGTAACTGTGAATTATTGTTTACCCTAGAATAAATCGTATGTACATTGTATGAACATCAAGAGCTCAGATGGAAACCCAGTTCTAAGCAAAGAAGGGAAATCAGAAAGGTTAGGTTAGGTTAGGTTAGGTTAGTGATGTTTAACGTCCCGTCGACAACGAGGTCATTAGAGACGGAGCGCAAGCTCGGGTTAGGGAAGGATGGGGAAGGAAATCGGCCGTGCCCTTTCAAAGGAACCATCCCGGCATTTGCCTGAAACGATTTAGGGAAATCGCGGAAAACCTAAATCAGGATGGCTGGAGACGGGATTGAACCGTCGTCCTCCCGAATGCGAGTCCAGTGTGCTAACCACTGCGCCACCTCGCTCGGTAAGCAGAAAGGTGGAAGGAGTATATAGAGGATCTATACAAGGGCGATGTACTTGAGGACAATATTATGGAAATGGAAGAGGATTTAGATGAAGATGAAATGGGTGATACGATACTGCGTGAAGAGTTTGACAGAGCACTGAAAGACATGAGTCGAAACAAGGCCCCCGGAGTAGACAACATTCCATTGGAACCACCGACGGCCTTGGGAGAGCCGGTCCTGACAAAACTCTACCATCTGGTGAGCAAGATGTATGAAACAGACGAAATACCCTCAGAGTTCAAGAAGGATATAATAATTCCAATCCCAAAGAAAGTAGGTGTTGACAGATGTGAAAATTACCGAACTATCAGTTTAATAAGCCACAGCTGCAAAATACTAACACGAATTCTTTACAAACGAATGGAAAAACTAGCAGAAGCCGACCTCGGGGAAGATCAGTTTGGATTTCGTAGAAATACTGGAACACGTGAGGCAATACTGACCTTACGACTTATCTTAGAAGAAAGATTAAGGAAATGCAAACCTACGTTTCTAGCATTTGTAGACTTAGAGAAAGCTTTTGACAATGTTGACTGGAATATTCTCTTTCAAATTCTAAAGGTGGCAGGGGTAAAATACAGGGAGCGAAAGGCTATTTACAATTTGTACAGAAACCAGATGGCATGAAAGGGAAGCAGTGATTGGGAAGGGAGTAAGACAGGGTTGTAGCCTCTCACCAATGTTATTCAATCTGTATGTTGAGCAAGCAGTAAAGGAAACAAAAGAAAAATTCGGAGTAGGTATTAAAATCCATGGAGAAGAAATAAAAACTTTGAGGTTCGCGGATGACATTGTAATTCTGTCAGAGACAGCAAAGGACTTGGAAGAGCAGTTGAATGGAATGGACAGTGTCTTGAGAGAAGTATATAAGATGAACATCAACAAAAGCAAAACGAGGATAATGGAATGTAGTAGAATTAAGTCGGGTGATGCTGAGGGAATTAGATTAGGAAATGAGACACTTAAAGTAGTAAAGGAGTTTCGCTATTTGGGGATCAAAATAACTGATGATGGTCGAAGTTGAGAGGATATAAAATGTAGACTGGCAATGGCAAGGAAAACGTTTCTGAAGAAGAGAAATTTGTTAACATCGAGTATAGATTTAAGTGTTAGGAAGTCGTTTCTGAAAGTATTTGTATGGAGTGTAGCCATGTATGGAAGTGAAACATGGACGATAAATAGTTTGGACAAGAAGAGAATAGAAGCTTTCGAAATGTGGTGCTACAGAAGAATGCTGAAGATAAGGTGGGTAGATCACATAACTAATGAGGAAGTATTGAATAGGATTGGGGAGAAGAGAAGTTTGTGGCACAACTTGACCAGAAGAAGGGATCGGTTGGTAGGACATGTTTTGAGGCATCAAGGGATCACCAATTTAGTATTGGAGGGCAGCGTGGAGAGTAAAAATCGTAGAGGGAGGCCAAGAGAAGAATACACTAAGCAGATTCAAAAGGATGTAGGTTGCAGTAGGTACTGGGAGATGAAGAAGCTTGCACAGGATAGAGTAGCATGGAGAGCTGCATCAAACCAGTCTCAGGACTGAAGACCACACAACAAGAATAACTCGCCAGTAAACGAATGTATCATTTGTTTTGAAGAAAGCACGAAAGTCGTCTTATGAATTGTGTAGATTCGAAATCGGTAATGTCACTTTTAGAGTAAGGTAACCTAACACTGGTAACACGCTCAGATTGCTAGGATGCCAAGTACGTGTAGCATTCATGAAATGGATGCAATTGACCGGTTTGAACGTGACTATGTACACCAGATAACCATGGTTGGTAATGAGAGATAACTTCAAAAGCGGCAAACGGTGATCAGCATCTGCCTTAGGAGACGTTGCTGGTTGCTGTACACCATCAACAATTTAGTTTATCCTTTTGACTCAAGGATCATGTACTGCCTGAGATGAAGATCATTTGTTGAGATGGAAAAAAATATGTGCCCAACCGAGCAGCAGGGGACTGGAAATCGAATTGAGGATTATTGGTGTTCTTTATACCAAGAGCAACGCTTTAACCATTTACTGCTAATAATTTTCGCTAATTAAAGAGCGGAGAAACGTGTCTTAAGGCAGCGTTTGCTACGTTTGAAGCTAATTTCCTTTACTAACTGTGGTTACCTGGTGCAGATGGTCACGCTGAAACCGGTCAATTGCATCCATTTTATGAAAGCTAGACGTACTTGGCGTCCTAGCATGCTAACAGTGTTAATTTCACTTTACACATTATTCAGTCTTAGCAGTACTGAGCCTCTGGAAAAGGGACGTGTTGAATTGTTTATTTATCCACCTACGCAAAGCCTATTGATTTCCCATTCTGTCCAATAAATATCTGGGAGTGCATGGGTGTGACAATGAGTATGTTTCAAATATTCCTCCGGGACGTCCAGGGTTAGCAAATCAGTGGGTTAGTGTTGCGACCTTAATCTCGCAGACAGGAATCACGGAGAGAGTATCAGGCAGGGCCAGGTACAAGACTATGCTGGTACATAATGGAGGCGTGGTTGGTATCCTGCTTCCTGAAGGGATCAAGCCTCCAACACTTAACGGAGAGGCAGCAGTTTGAGCGGGAACATCTGTCAGCACTTTTCGCTTGGGACGCTTGTAAGTGTAGGTTCTTCTTATGCGCTCTTACAATATAGACAAAGGTATTGGCATTGCATATAATAACATGAGATCGTGATTAATTTTTTTATTTTCTTTTATTTCAGGCGCAGTAGATAAGAAAGTGGTACACAGTACCACGTTTTCATTGCCTTTTCCAATAATTCTGTGTGCCTAAATGTGTCTTTTAACGAAGTATTTTGTTTTTTAGAGCAACCGTCACATGTGTGGTCTTGCCCTAAATAAAATTCTATGGCCTAAGTTTGGTTACATTTTTCTGATATCTGTCGTTATGAGTCGTTATTTTTCTTGTATCTTAATAGAGTAGTCTTTGTATCTAACAGGATAGCCTTTGCCTATTTTAGCCTACCACCTCTCACAAACTTTGGTGCTGCTATTAAATGGAGCGGTTCATATTATATAACTTAAAGTACCAAAGCCAATATCTGCACGGAATTCCTTTCGATTTCCGACTTTTTTTTATTATTTTTATGATATCGTAATTTTGGTACATCGGCGTACCATGTGTCCCAGACCTTGTTGCTACTGCTAAATAGTACAGTTCATGTTACACAACTCAAAGTTACGAAGCCAATGTGTTCGTAAATGTGCACGGGATTTCTGTCCATTACCTAATTTTGCACTGTTGATAACGGGCTAACTTTTGTGCGTAGTCCACGACAAGCGCTAAATTTTGTTGTTTCTGTCAATAGTGCAAGTCACTTTATAGAAAGCATTATTATGAACCTAATATACACCTAATGTGGCGGAAAATTTATTTTCCTTCATCACTTTCATACTTTTTATTCCTTTTGCGTGATGGTCGCGGACACATGCTCCAGGTCTGACGTGCGTCCCTAGTACTCTCGTTTGCTCTCTGATCATGTAAATGATAGCAAGTTCCACACATAAATAATGTTGTTTGTTTCCCTTTGCGCCCATGTGCAAGTGAACAGAGTATCCTCGTAACACCTGCTCTATTAGTTAGTTACATGTTCCGTAAATTATATGAACGATTTTTCATCGAAAGAGTGGGGAATGAGTCAATTTTCAGGGTATGTATACATGAATATTGTTAATATTAATGAACACTTATTACTTTTAGTCCTATTCAAGCAGCTACTCTTAATTTTACATATTTATTTATTTTTTGCCTCACACATCCTGAAAAACGGACCTGGCTTTTGTTATAAATATTGTCGCAGAAGAAGCCGAGTAGCGCAGTCGCTGTAGTCTAGCGATGGCTGGCACGGCAGCTCACCGTGTTCGGTCAGAGAGTTGGTTGGCCTCTGTAATAATAATAAAAAAAAAAAAACAGAGTGAAAGGATCAACAACAAACTTGAAACTGAAAATATTTAATTTCTATATTCGGTTCGAGAAAATTCTGGAAGTATCCACAAATGGCAAGAAGCATTGTACTGGAATGTTTTGTGGCTGTATATATTTCGTGTGTATTCTGGAACGAGGCAGTTCTCTCCGCGCTCTTGTATGTGCAAGTGCTGAATAAACCTTCGTTAAGTGAAGTTAGTGTTCGTCATTCATTTACGTACGCCTTCTTCTAAGTGACAATATACTTGAATACCTTTTTATGAATGTGTGTTACGGGATTGTTTATGCTATGATTTATCATAGAACCCATCTACATGTGAAGTAGTGTATCCTCATCGATCTTAGAAGTGTCCCTTGATGTATAGAGATGGCTCTTTTGGATTGTATAAGGAGAAAAACTCCTGTTCTTATAGAATAAATTATAATTTGTGATTAATTAACCTTCTTTATCCTTAAAAGTACGTTACATTGAACAGTTTAATTTCCTATTCAGTCCTATATAAATGCCAAAAAGTAATGATATAAATGATGTCCACAAGAGCATCTTAAAAAGACAGAAAACCAAGCTTAATGAATGGCTTAAGAGATTAACGTATCATCCATGATGTTACCTTCTCTTCCCTCCATGACTGCCCAAGAATAGATAAGATTCATCCTAACTATCCATTGTTCAAAACAATTATCACGTCATTTATTGGGCCTGTTCAATAGTATGAACTTTGTTAATGATATGGGCATGTAGGGTAACGAACGCGACATGAGCAGATAAGCGTAAATGTTATAAGTCAAAGGGGGCGGGGGCAAGTAAAAGCAAGTACCCCATTTCAAGGCAAACAATCTCCTTTGAATATTTCTGGTGTTATAGTTCTTATTTCTTACTTTTTTTCCCAGTCACAGCAACAGTAGCTGACATCACTGAATGTACGGAGGAGATTTTAGCTTCAATTGTAGGTATACGAGTGCGTCTGCTGTCATAAATTATTTTGTTGCCCAAGTACCAAAACTCATTGGCTACTTACAGTGTTTCATTTTGTAATCTAATTCTTTAAGCATTGCCTAATTTAATTCGAGTAAACTCCATTTTTCTTGTTTGTTTTTGTTGATATTCGTCTCATAATCTCTTTTCAAGTCACTACGCATTCCGTTCAAATGCTCTTGCAAGTCCTTTGACGTTTCGGACAGAATTACAGTTTTATTGGTAAAACTCAAAATTTTTATATCTTCTCCCTGAAGTTTAATTTCCTTTTCAACCATGGCGTCCAGTCAAAACATACACACATACATAACATACATCGTTAAATTTCCTACAGAAAGGTCCTCTTATTTTTTTCTGTGGGACTAATAGCTTGCACGTAAAGAGTGAGAGGATATGAAAATCTTACACGTGGTATTTGAAGGCTTTGCAAACTGCATAAAACCTAGCGGTAGGGGCAGCTGAATCACGCCGAATATCCAGACCTGCTAAACCAAACGCAAATTAAAGTTTGCAAAAGATAATAAGCTGACACAATTTCGGAGACTTTACTGATCTCATACACATTTGACTTTATGTACGAGTATATAAACTGAAGTGGCGAATGACAAATTTTTACAAAGTCCGGTATTGGAATCTGGGATTCCTGCCCTTGGTACAAATTTTCACTGCCCCTTCAGTCTATATACGTAATATTTCATAAAATAATTGTCTGAAATATGTATCTGTTTAGTTACTTTTCAGGACATTTTTCTTTAGGCAAGCGATACTCATGGAGTGATTTAGTTCAGGCCTGAGGCACTGCGCAGGGAATTTTTCGTGGAGTAATGACGTAAGCGTTTAGGAAAATTGGAAATGTGCTCACGGATCAGATTTTCTCCTTGTGTGAAGCAGAATGAAGCCTATTTATACGAGGGCAGTTCAATAAGTAATGCAACACATTTTTTTTTCGGCCAATTTTGGTTGAAAAAACCGGAAATTTCTTGTGGAATATTTTCAAACATTCCCGCTTCGTCTCGTATAGTTTCATTGACGTCCGACAGGTGGCAGCGCTGTACGGAGCTGTTAAAATGGCGTCTGTAACGGATGTGCGTTGCAAACAACAGGCAGTAATCGAGTTTCTTTTGGCGGGAAACCAGGGCATCTCAGATATTCATAGGCGCTTGCAGAATGTCTACGGTGATCTGGCAGTGGACAAAAGCACGGTGAGTCGTTGGGCAAAGCGTGTGTCATCATCGCCGCAAGGTCAAGCAAGACTGTCTGATCTCCTGCGTGCGGGCCGGCCGTGCACAGCTGTGACTCCTGCAATGGCGGAGCGTGCGAACACACTCGTTCGAGATGATCGACGGATCACCATCAAACAACTCAGTGCTCAACTTGACATCTCTGTTGGTAGTGCTGTCACAATTGTTCACCAGTTGGAATATTCAAAGGTTTGTTCCCGCTGGGTCCCTCGTTGTCTAACCGAACACCATAAAGAGCAAAGGAGAACAATCTGTGCGGAATTGCTTGCTCGTCAAAGATTGTTACAGGCGATGAAACATGGGTTCATCACTTCGAACCTGAAACAAAACGGCAATCAATGGAGTGGCGCCACACCCACTCCCCTACCAAGAAAAAGTTTAAAGCCATACCCTCAGCCGGTAAAGTCATGGTTACAGTCTTCTGGGACGCTGAAGGGGTTATTCTGTTCGATGTCCTTCCCCATGGTCAAACGATCAACTCTGAAGTGTGTTGTGCTACTCTTCAGAAATTGAAGAAACGACTTCAGCGTGTTCGTAGGCACAAAAATCTGAACGAACTTCTCCTTCTTCATGACAACGCAAGACCTCACACAAGTCTTCGCACCCGAGAGGAGCTCACAAAACTTCAGTGGACTGTTCTTCCTCATGCACCCTACAGCCCCGATCTCGCACCGTCGGATTTCCATATGTTTGGCCCAATGAAGGACGCAATCCGTGGGAGGCACTACGCGGATGATGAAGAAGTTATTGATGCAGTACGACGTTGGCTCCGACATCGACCAGTGGAATGGTACCGTGCAGGCATACAGGCCCTCATTTCAAGGTGGCGTAAGGCCGTAGCATTGTATGGAGATTACGTTGAAAAATAGTGTTGTGTAGCTAAAAGATTGGGGAATAACCTGTTGTATTTCAATGATGAATAAAACAACCCTTGTTTCAGAAAAAAAATGTGTTGCATTACTTATTGAACTGCCCTCGTACACCGATCAGCCGGAACATTATGCCCACCGATCCACTATCGATATGAACCCGTCCAGGCAATAGCAACGCCACTTAGTGAGGAATGACTGTTAGTCAGACACACGCACAGTGCATGTGGTACCAGTAAGAGTGCTGTCTGTGTGTAGAATGAGCGACCTATCTGAATCTGACCAAGTGCAGAGATTATGATGGCCCGGAGGCTCGGCACACCATTTCGGAATGTAGCGAAACCAATTTGAAACCACGTCTAGACGTCTTAGGCTGGGCAGACTAGTAAAACAGGACAGGTGGCGAACTGTGGCGGAAATAACATCAGGTTTTAATGCTGGACGGGGTACAAGTGTATTTGAACACACAGTGCACCGAACATTCCTAACGAAGCTCCTCTGCAGCCGGAAATCCACGCATGTGCCAATGTTAATACCAAGACATCGGCAACGGCAACTACGAATGAAATGGAGACGTGTGCAGCGGCACTGCGGACGTTGGCGCAGTGACAGAGCATTGTATGGGCTGATGAATCCCGATATCTTCTTCTTCATGCTGATGGAAGGGCACGAATCGTCGTCTTTCAGGGGAACAGCTCCTCGATACCTGTTAAGCGCTATGGAGACACGCTGGCGGCGGCTCCATTATACGAGGTGCATTCAAGTTCTAAGGCCTCCGATTTTTTTTTCTCTGGACTGGAAAGAGATAGAAACATGCGCATTGTTTTAAAATGAGGCCGCGTTCATTGTCAATACGTCCCAGAGATGGCAGCACCGTACGGCAGATGGAATTTTACCGCCAGCGGCGAGAATGAGAACTGTTTTAAATACTTAAAATGGCGACGTTTTCCTTACTTGAACAGCGCGCAATCATTCGTTTTCTGAATTTGCGTGGTGCGAAACCAACTGAAATTCATCGACAGTTCAAGGAGACATGTGGTGATTGAGTTATGGATGTGTCGAAAGTGCGTTCGTGGGTGCGACAGTTTAATGTAGGCAGAACATCGTGTGACAACAAACCGAAACAACCTCGGGCTCGCACAAGCCAGTCTGACGACACGATCGAGAAAGTGGAGAGAATTGTTTTGGGGGATCGCCGAATGACTGTTGAACAGATCGCTTCCAGAGTTGGCATTTCTGTGGGTTCTGTGCACACAATCCTGCATGACGACCAGAAAATGCGAAAAGTGTCATCCACGTGGGTGCCACGAATGCTGACGGACGACCACAGCGCTGCCCGTGTGGCATGTTGCCAATCAATGTTGATGCACAACGACAGCTTGAGTGGGACTTTCTTTTCGTCGGTTGTGACAATGGATAAGACGTGGATGCCATTTTTCAATCCAGAAACAAAGCGCCAGTCAGCTCAATGGAAACACACAGATTCACCGCCACCAAACAACTTTCGGGTAACCGCCAGTGCTGAAAAAATGATAGTGTCCATGTTCTGGGACAGCGAGGGCGTAATCCTTACCCATTGCGTTCCAAAGGGCACTACGGTAACAGGTGCATCCTACGAAAATGTTTTGAAGAACAAATTCCTTCCTGCACTGCAACAAAACGTCCCGGAAGGGCTGCGCGTGTGCTGTTTCACCAAGACAATGCACCCGCACATCGAGCTAACGTTACGCAACAGTTTCTTCGTGATAACAACTTTGAAGTGATTCCTCATGCTCCCTACTCACCTGACCTGGCTCCTAGTGACTTTTGGCTTTTTCCAACAATGAAAGACACTCTCCGTGGCCGCACATTCACCAGCCGTGCTGCTATTGCCTCAGCGATTTTCAAGTGGTCAAAACAGACTCCCAAAGAAGCCTTCGCCGATGTCATGGAATCATGGCGTCAGCATTGTGAAAAATGTGTACGTCTGCAGGGCGATTACGTCGAGAAGTAACGCCAGTTTCATCGATTTCGGGTGAGTAGTTAATTAGAAAAAAAATCGGAGGCCTTAGAACTTGAATGCACCTCGTACTCTGGGGAGCAATCACGTGGGTATCCATTGGTCCAGTGGGGCTTGTGCAAGGCACCATGACTGCTAAGGAGTGTCGTACAACTGCTGCAGACCACGCACCCCTTTCATGAAGATCATTTTTCCCGACGGCAGTGGCATTTTTCAACAAGATAATGCTTCGTGAAAAGGCCAGGAGTGTCATGGAGTGATTCGGGGAACACAGTGGCGAGTTCCAGTTGATGTGTCGCCCTCCCAGCCCCCTAGATCTCAACCCAATCAAACACATCTGGGATGCGATTGAACGCCGGCCGAAGTGGCCGAGCGGTTCTAGGCGCTACAGTCTGGAACCGTGCGACCACTACGGTCGCAGGTTCGAATCCTGCCTCGGGCGTGGATGTGTGTGGTGTCCTTAGGTTAGTTAAGTAGTTCTAAGCTCTAGGGGACTGATGACCTCAGAAGTTAAGCCCTATAGTGCGCGGAGCCATTTGAACCTTTTTTTTTTTGTGATTGAGCGTGGCGTCAGAGCTCATCGTTTCCCTCCCCGGAATTTACGGGAATTTGGTGACTTGTGTGTGCAGATGTAGTGCCAACTCCCTCCAGCGACCCACGAAGACCTCATTAGTTCCATGCCACGACGCGCCGTTGCTGTTTTCTGTGCCAAAGGTGGCCATACTGGCTATTAACTAGGTGGTCGTCATGTTCTGGCTGATCACTGTATGATTATCTGCCATCCCAATGAGAGAAAATTCCTAACTTCATTTTACTCATAGGTCTCTGTATTCGACATTAGGTAATAGAAAAAAAATAGTAAATTCTTTCGAAAAACATGTTTTGCATGAATCTTGTACCTGAAAATTATCTACCTGCATAAGCTGCATAAGCTTTCCATTTCTACCTGATTCATTCATTTCACAGAGTATAAAAACCACTCATTGCTGTTTCAGCTTTATTTCCAGAGTTACGTCATTTACTACCAGTCTTAAAGCAGTTAATAGAATTACAGACTCGCTGCTGAAAACAGAAATGAGGTAACAACTCCACCAAGATTCGAAATCGATATTTTGATCAGACAGAATGGGCATATTATAAGCGAGACGGAACAGTTCAAGTTCCTAGGCGTTCGGATAGATAGTAAGCTGTTGTGGAAAGCCCACGTCCAGGATCTTGTTCAGAAACTAAATGCTGCTTTATTTACCATTAGAACAGTATCTGAAATAAGGGACACTACAACACGAAAAGTAGTCTACTTCGCATATTTTAATACGCTTATGTCGTATGGTATTATTTTTTGGGGTAGTTCTTCTGATTCAAAGAGGGTATTTTTGGCTCAAAAACGGGCTGTTCGAGCTATATGTGGTGTAAGTTCGAGAACCTCTTGTCGACCCCTATTCAAAAGTCTGGGAATTCTGACATTGCCGTCACAGTATTATTTTCTTTAATGTCGTTTGTTGTTAGCAATATTAGCCTATTCCCAAGAGTTAGAAGCTTCCACTCAGTTAATACTAGGCAGAAATCAAATATGCATGTGGAATGCACTTCCTTGACTCTTGTGCGGAAAGGAGTGCAGTATTCTGCTGCATCCATTTTCAATAAGCTACCACAAGAACTCAAAAATCTTAACAGTAGCCCAAACTCTTTTAAGTATAAACTGAAGAGTTTCCTCATGGCTCACTCCTTCTATTCTGTCGAGGAGCTCCTGGAAGAGCTAAAAAATTAAGCAAATTCCAGTGTTTCATTGTTGATTTTCTTTATTTAACCTTACGACTTGTCACCTGAACGTTTTTTTATATTTCATTTTATCTGTTTCTAATATCGTGTTATAATTTCATGTATTGACTCGTTCCATGACCATGGAGACTTCTCCTTAATTTGGTCCCACGGAACAAGAAAAATACAAGAAAAAAAGAAAGAAAAGATGAAAGATTGTTTTTCTTTTCACATTCACGGAAATGTCCACGCACTCTTACTTTGTTTGCTGTTGTCAGTCACAAAACTTTCGCTTCATTGATGCCTGTTTTATTAGAGTGGAGTATAATGGCAGCGTCTGAATAAGTGAACAATATGTGTATGTAAGCAATAACTGCTATTCTTTACAAGTCATGCAACATCAGTCTACTGTATTAGGCCAATTGCTGATACTAATGCCAGCATCAAAATACTCGTATACAGTGTTATTCAGTTCATCTTTGTTGGTCGTTTCACCTGTACCGGTGCCAGATTTCCTTTTTCTTTAATGTGTGGTCCACACCAGCATTTCGTGCAATCTCTTCCTTTTAAGTCGTTTTCCACTGCTCAGTGTTAAAATTCCACGCAGCATTGTTCCATCGCAAAACTGAATTCCCGACTTAATGTGTCAAACAGTGTTATTCATACTGTTCGCAATGTTTCGTGGAATATACAAGAATAATCTTTGTCGTCACTTACTGCGGCGTCTGCCGTCCCAACACGTCATGAGTGGCTGCTTACCCAACATAATTTACCACTTTATTTTTTTCATTCTCTCAACAACATTACCGAATAGTTTTGTTTAATGTAGTATATTGGCGTCATTCCTTATTATTAGTTCTTTGATGCTCTCGCCTTCAGTAGCTTCTCCATTCTATTCGAAATTTCATTTTCTTTTGTTTTCTTCGCGCCTGCAAGGCCTCTTCTGCGTAGACGTTGTAACTTTGCTATAATTATCCTCTTCGTCTACGTCTACGTCCGAGCACGATTTGAACGTTTTGCATAAATTGACCTCGTTTAACTTCACTTTCTCTCATAAATTCTTATAATCCATATTTTTTCCAGCCCACGGAGCTAGTTTTCTTTTTAGTTATGTAATTTTCATCAATGACATATGGGTCAATGAAAACCTGCAATCTGAAAGAGATTTAGGATGGTCAAAACTTGTACAGTTTCTTCACTGTTGATGAACTGTCGTTAATTCTATCTTTATTTCCATTCGGTTCTTGTGAAGTTCATTTTCTACTTGTTTTTGTTCTGAAAGAACGTGTTAAAATATTTTATAAACAAATATGATTTTCTTCTCTCGAAATGCTGCTGTTGTAAGACCTCTGTCATTTCTGATATCATACCCAAAATTTACCACTGAAGAATCTTTAGTTTTTTGCGCTATATGTTGTTATACATCCGTTAGTTTAACCGTTCATAAAGGTACTATACCTCCTCATTAGAATGTGAGTACGTTTCTGCATCGACAAGAATCATTTCCGAGTAATCTTGTCTTTAGATTTAAACCAAGGTATGGTTCTGTACATAAGATTTTTAAAAAATTTTCTCACTTACAACAAAGCCTACGCCTGAATTTCATCTCTGCTCACTTCCTCTCCTATAAAACACATATCCTTAATTCTATTTGCTCTATTTGAAGCTTCTGCTACTTCTTCTATAATACTTGTATTCGCAAGCAATGTGTATATCACTTTAGTAACAAAACTAAACAAAAAAATTTAAAAGCAAAAAATACTCACTCTCGGTCACTGCTAAGGCTAACCAGACGCAGCAAGGGCTTCTATTTTTTTCTTGTATAGTGTAAGGGAGACCAAAAAGTTTCCGTTCAAAGGCCGTGCAGTCCCGAATCAACATACCACTCAGGAAAAATCGCCGTGGGTATTGTGGCAATTGTACCACCGACGCACCACGTTATTCGTTCAGTAAAAGACAGTGTCCTGCTGCGTGTAGAAGTCCGTAACTGCTTCCTGCACATCTTCGTCCGACAGGAATCGCCAACACTTCAAGGCCCTTTTTAAGGGAACGCGGGTGTGATAATTGTATGGGTAGAGAACAGGACTATATGACTGTTGCTCGAGTGTGCCCCCACCTGAATTGACGTAACTTCGGCGATACGATATTTGCGATATCGTCTTGAGTCCCGAGATATTATGTACCGTACCTCCAGGTTTCCTTTTTTCTCATCCGCATTCGTAGCTGATCGTTTTCGATCCTGTGGTATCTTATGACATTACCCTTGCGGGATCTCCACTGCCCGTCATTCTGCTAACTGCCAAGAGGTGATTAGAAACTATGGATTCCTCAGCTGCATAACACGTCTCGATGAAGCGAAAGTACAGGTTTGATCTCTAATCTGTATTTTTACCCATCTAGAGATTACAGCAAACAAAGAAGTATATTTAATGTTTACAACCTGTCCTTTACGATAGTGGAACTTGTGATTTTATGGTCATATGGATAACTGCGCTGTTTAAGACACATGGTATCGTACATGATACCATCCATTAAGAAATTCACTATGGTTTCAAAACTGTATTTGGGTTCATTAATCGTTAACTATCCCGGACGCCAAGGAATCAACGCAGAAGTAACTCGTGTGCAACTTAATTATGGGCTCAAGACGGACGAGGACATGGAGATGCACGTTCTCATGAAGCAGTAGCACACCCTGTCGCACCAGCCTACGACGGTGGTTTTCGAAAGACATCTTGTCCCACATACACGTCAAAAGAAGCTTTGCGTCACCTCGTTCGGAGAGTTCCGGAACCTGTACAGAAAATTGGAGTAGAGATCGACATAAACATCATTTCCTCCCCTTTATATTGCTCATGAAAACCACACATTGCTTGTTGTACCACCATACAGCGAGACCATCGGAGGTGGTGGTCCAGGTTGCTGTAAACACCGGTACCTCTAATACAAAGTAGCACGTCTTCTTGCATTGGTGCATGCCTGTATTCGTCGTGTCATACTATCCACATGTTCATCACGGCACTGTTGGACCAGATTATTCCACTCCTCGACGGCCATTCGGCGTAGATCTCTCAGAGTATTTGGCGGTTCACGTCGTCCGTAAACAGACCTTTTCAATCTATTCCAGACATGTTCGATAGGGTTCGTGTCTGCAGAACATTCTGGCCACTCTAGTCGAGCGATGTCGTTATCCTGAAGGAAGTCATTCACAAGATGTGCACGATGGGAGCGCGAATGTTTGTCCATGTAGACGAATGCCTAGCCAAAATACTGCCGAGGTGGTTGCACTATCGATCGGAGGATGGCATTCACGTATCGTACAGCTGTTACGCGTCTTCCATGACCACCACGTCGGCCCCACATAACGCTACCCCAAAACAGCAGGGAACCTCTACCTTGCTCTACTCGCCAACCATGTTGCCTCCAAACACGTCTCCGACGATTGTCTGGCTGAAGGCATATGCGACACTCATCGGTGAAGAGAACATGATGCCAATCCTGAGCAATGCATTCGGCAAGCTGTTGGGTCCATCTGCATTGCGCTGCATGGTGCCGTGGCAGCAAAGCTGGACCCCGCCATTGACGTTGGGAGTGAAGTTGCGCATCATGCAGCCTGTTGCGCACTGTTTCAGTCGTAACACGACGTCCTGTGGCTGCACGAAAATCGTTATTCAACATGGTGGCGTTGCTGTCAGGGTTCCTCCAAGCCATAATGCGTAGGTATCGGTCATCCACTGCAGTAGTAGCCCTCGGGCGGCCTAAGCGAGGCATGTCGTCACAGTTCTAGCCCCTCTGTATGTTTTCCATGTCCGAACGACATCGCTTTGGTTCACTCCGAGACGCCTGGACACTTCCCTTGTTGAGAACCCTTCCTGGCACAAAGTAACAATGCGGACGCGATCGAACCGCGGCATTCACCGTCTAGGCATGGCTGAACTACAGACAACACGAGCCGTGTATCTCCTTCCTGGTGGAATGTCTGGAATGGACAGTCAAAGGGGCTGTGTGTGATACAATATCCGCAGTCATTGTGTATCTTCAGCAGTTCTGGGAACTGGAGTAAAATGGAAATACCGTGTGGCTGGTAGACCGCTACCAGGTTTAAGTCTTTAGAGTTGACGCCACTTCGGCGACTTGCGTGTCGATGGGGATGAAATGATGATGATAAGGACAACACGACGCCCACTCCCTGACCGGGAAAATCTCCGACCCAGCTGGGAATCGAACCCGGGCCATTAGGGATGACATTCCGTCGCGCTGACTACTCAGCTACAAGCAGCTGGGACCCGGGTGATACAAAACTATTTTTGGTGTGTGTACATTCTTCATTCTCCGACAGATGTGTTTTGGTGTTTATCCTTCGGCAGCCAAGGAAAGAACAACAGCACACTGGTCCTGTTTGGACGCATATGCTGATGACGTCGCCATTGTTCGCGTTTTCGAATTTACTGCGAGCACTTAGGAAGGATAAGACTGTCACATTAATCCCTAGCCTACGCGTCGGTGCTTGTAAACCCACCTCGGAGTCGCGCTACATTGCGTAGTAGCAGCAGCAACTCCCTCCTCCCCTTCTGTATCGCGCCTTATATACTGAGGTGACAAAAGTCATGAGGTACCTCGTAATATCACCTCAGAGCTCCTTTTGGCCGGCATAGTGCAACAGCTCGACACGACATGGACTCAACAACTGGCTGGAAGTTCCCTGCAAGAAAGATTGAGCTATGATGCCTCTATAGCCATCCATAATTGCAGCAGTATTGCCGCAGCAGGATTTTGAGCATGAAGTGATCTTTCGATTACGTTCCGTAAATGTTCGATGAGATTCAAGGCGGGCGTTCGTGGGTGCCAAACCATTAGCTAGACTTGTCCAGAATGTCCTCCAGACCAATCGCGAACAAATCTGGCACGGTGACATGGCGCATTGCCATCCGGAAATATTCCATCGTTGTTTGAGGAGATGATGCCCATGAATGGCTGCAGATGGTCTCCAAGTAGTCGAACACTGACAAGGGAACCTCCCCATCGCACCCCCCTCAGATTTAGTTATAAGTTGGCACAGTGGATAGGCCTTGAAAAATTGAACACAGATCAATCGAGAAAACAGGAAGAAGTTGTGTGGAACTATGAAAAAAAAGCAAAATATACAAACTGAGTAGTCCATGTGCAACACAAGCAACATCAAGGCTAATTTTTAGCGCAGGAGCGCCGTGGTCCCGTGGTTAGTGTGAGCACTAGCGGAACGAGAGGTCCTTGGTTCAAGTCTTCCCTCAAGTGAAAATTTTAATTCTTTATTTTCGTAAACTTATGATCTGTCCGTTCGTTCATTGACGTCTCTGTTCACTGTAATAAGTTTAGTGTCTGTGTTTTCGCGACCGCACCGCAAAACCGTGCGATTAGTAGACGAAAGGACGTGCCTCTCCAATGGGAACCGAAAACATTTGATCGCAAGGTCATAGGTCGACCGATTCCTCCACAGGAAAACTCGTCTGATATATTCTATACGACACTGGTGACGGCATGTGCTTCACATGACAGGAATATGTTGTCGACCCACGTAACTTGTACACTTGGCGAATGGGTAAAAAGATTCTTCTACCTTGCCCGATTTAGGTTTTCTTGTGGATGTGATAATCACTCCCAAAAAGTGATGAAAACATAAGAGTTTGTCACATAAACTGCAACAAATGAATGCAACAGTTTCACAGTCGCAGTTTCCCCTGTGCTCTGTCAAAACATATGCTTCTAACGTTTTCAAATTTTTCCGTGTGTAGAACGTCAAATCCTGCATATGTGCAAGCAAATCTGAACATGTCCTGGAATTTTGGAGAGCGAAGTTGGTTATGTGTGAGTGCCTGAACTTTGATAATTATCTGAAAACAAAAAATTAAACTTTTCACTCGAGGGTAGACTTGAACCAAGTACCTCTCGTTCTGTAGGTTCTCACGCTAACCACGGGACCACGGCGCTGGTAACCTCACATTATCCTTGATGTTGCCTATCTTGCACATGGACTACTCAGTTTGTATATTTTGCTTATTTTTTTCATAGTTTCACACAACTTCTTCCTGTTTTCTCGATTGATCTGTGTTCAGTCTTTCAAGGCCTATCCACTGTGCCAACTTATAACTAAATCTGAGGGGGGGGGGGGGGGGTGCGATGGGGAGGTTCCCTTGTGAGAGGACCCAATCCATTCCATGTAAACACGGCCCACACCATTATGAAGTCATCGCCAGCCTGCACAGTGCCTTGTTGGCAACTTGGGTTCGTGGCTTCGTGGGGTCTGCGCCATACTTGGAACTTACCATCAGGTGTTACCAAATGAAATTGGGACTCTTCTGGCCAGGCTTAGGTGTTCCATTCGTCTAGCGACCAACCGATGTGGTGACGAGCCCAGGAGACGCGCTGCAGGCGATGTCGTGCAGTTAGCAAAGAGACTCGCGTCGGTCGTCTGCTGGCATAGCCCAGTAACGCCAAATCTCGCCGCACTGTCGTAACGGATATGTTCGTCGTACGTCCCACATTGATTTCTGAAGCTAATTGATATAGTGATGCTTTTATGTTGGCTCTGACAACGCCATGCAGCCGCCGCTGGTCTCGGTCGTTAAGTGAAGGCCATCGACCACTGCGTTGTCCGTGGGGAGCGGTAATGCTTGAAATTTGGTATTCTCGGCACGTTCTTGACACTGTGGATCTCGGAATATTAAATTCACCAACGATTTCCGAAATCGAATGTCCCATGGGTGTAGCCCCAACTACCATTCCGCTACAAAGTCGGTTAATTCCCGTTTTGCGGCCATACCCACGTCATCTGAGTGCAAATGACAGCTTCGCCAGCGAACTGCGATTTTACACCTTATGTACACGATATTACGGCCATCTGTATATTTGCATATCGCTTCCCATGACTTTCGTCACCTGACAGTATATGAATGTCTTATCAGTAACACTCCGAGATGACAATTTTAATTCGTTTAAGGTGATAAAAGCATTGCAGTAAATAACAAATCAAGTATAATTTTAGGCAGACCTCTTTATGGAATTTTCATGAAAATTGATAAACGATTTCTAGCCAATAATTTGTCATTAAACCTTTAAAGGACACAATACAATCAATTCAGAAGTTTTATGACGTTTGGACCCTAGTGTGTGCCTACAAAAATGTCGACAAGCTGATTGAAGAGCTTGGCCAGTATTAAATTTTTGGGATTACAGTCATAATTGAAGCTTTATTACTACACCTCGTAGGTCTTTTTGACCCTCTGCAGCCTAGAAAAAGAAAAGAACTGACGCGTATGGGTTCATGTATAGTTATTTGTGTGCCTCAGACGCAAACAGCTATTTGTTGTTGTTGTGGTCTTCAGTCCTGAGACTGGTTTGATGCAGCTCTCCATGCTACTCTATCCTGTCCAAGCTGTTTATCTCCCAGAACGTACTGCAGCCTACATCCTTCTGAATCTGCTTAGTGTAGTCATCTCTTGGTCTCCCTCTACGATTTTTACCCTCCACGCTGCCCTGCAATGCTAAATTGGTGATCCCTTGATGTCTCAGAACATGTCCTACCAATCGGTCCCTTCTTCTTGTCAAGTTGTGTCACAAACTCCTCTTCTCCCCAATTCTATTCAATACCTTCTCATTAGTTATATGATCCACCCATCTAATTTTCAGCATTCTTCTGTAGCAACACATTTAGAAACCTTCTATTCTCTTCTTGTCCAAACTATTTGTCGTCCATGTTTCACTTCCATACATGGCTACACTCCATACAAATACTTTCAGAAACGACTTCCTGGCACTTAAATGTATACTCGATGTTAACAAATTTCTCTTCTTCAGAAACGCTTTCCTTGCCATTGCCAGTCTACATTTTATATCCTCTCTACTTCGACCATCATCAGTTACTTTTCTCCCCAAATAGCAAAACTCCTTTAATACTTTAAGTATCTCATTTCCTAATCTAATTCCCTCAGCATCACCCGAGTTAATTCGACTACATTCCATTATCCTCGTTTTGCTTTTGTTGATGTTCATCTTATACCCTCCTTTCAAGACACTGTCCATTCCGTTCAACTGCTCTTCGAAGTCCTTTGCTGTCTCTGACAGAATTACGATGCCATCGGCGAACATCAAAGTTTTTATTTGTTCTCCATGGATTTTAATACCTACTCCAAATTTTTCTTTTGTTTCCTTTACTGCTTGCTCAATATACAGATTTAATAGCATCGGGGAGAGGCTACAACCCTGTCTTACTCCCTTCCCAACCACTGCTTCCCTTTCATGTCCCTCGACTCTTATAACTGCCTTCTGCTTTCTGTACAAATTATAGATAGCTCTTCGCTCCCTGTATTTTACCCCTGCCACCTTCAGAATTTGAAAGAGAGTGTTCCAGTCAAGATTGTCGAAAGCTTTCTCTAAGTCTACAAATGCTAGAAGCGTAGATTTGCCTTTCCTTAATCTTTCCTCTAAGATAAGTCGTAAGGTCAGTATTGCCTCACGTGTTACAATATTTCTACGGAATCCAAACTGATTTTCCCCGACTTCATCTGTAAGGTATTCGTGTTAGTATTTTGCTGCTGTGACTTATTAAACTGATAGTTCGGTAATTTTCACATCCGTCAACATCTGCTTTCTTTGGGATTGGAATATGCCAATAAGAGCTAGTATCACAGGTGGGTAATGGTCGTAGTAAGTGACGATTTCAAGAAATAGCAATAAACTCTGCATGCACGAATTGCGGTGTGGTGCCGCCTCATAACGGCCTGGGCAGACCGCTGATGGGCAGATTGATAGCTGCTAGGGAAACACCCGCCCCGCGGCGCCACGTGTTTACAGAGCGGAACAAGGCGGCGCTGTGCTGTCAGCCGGACGCAGCCCAGAAGCCGCGCCGTCAGTCGGCACGCAGCCACTGCCTGCCCCCCTTCCCCGTCACCCCGCCCCCGCTGCCCGACACTCGTGTTTACCCAGCACTGTAAACACGGCACGACGACGGACGGCCCCGCCCCCTCCCGCAGCCGCCAGCTGATCGCGACGCTGCAGAGGCACAGGTTCCGGGAAGGTCGGGCAGCAGAGATTCACCCACTTGCTCTGCACTACTGAGGAGGGAATATACGACCTCGTCAGCTGCACAGTGGAGGTCGTGATGACGTCAGCGCTCTGTGCTGGTGTGCTTCCGAAGATAAGAGCTGTAAAACATTCGCGCACTTAGAATGGGAGAAGGTCGGGTAGTATTGACAAGCAAGACTTTCCGAAATTACATTTTCTAAGGTTGTGTTGCAACTTTCTTCACACTAAACAATGACACGATAAAAAGTTTTGGGACATTGCTCCAGGAAACGGTGAATTTAGAATTTATTTTGTAAACACAGTCGTGGTCCCGTATAATCTGTTACTTTCTACTTGTGGGTAACCAGTTTCGATCTACTACAGAGATCATCATCAGATCTACATTCCTTGGTGATAGTAGGAACCCCTGGCGTGGATCAGGCCCCTCTGTGTTGGCGCTGAGAACAAGCCCTACTATCACCAAGGTTCAAAAATGGTTCAAATGGCTCTGAGCACTATGGGACTTAACGTCTGAGGTCATCAGTCCCCTAGACTTAGAACTAATTAAACCTAACTAACCTAAAGACTTCACATACCTCCATGCCCGAGGCAGGATTTGAACCTGCGACCGTAGAAGCAGCGCGGTTCCGGACTGAAGCGCCTAGAACCGCTCGGCCACAACGGCCAGCCTATCACCAAGGTATGTAGATCTCATGATGATCTCTGTAGTAGATCGAAAACGATCATCCATACAGCAAAAGTCCGAGCGGTCTAAGGCGCTACAGTAATTAAAGACAGTAGCATTCCTCATGGCAAATCGGAGAAAGAAAATGTCGAGACGGTATTAGTTAACTGCAGAAGCGCTATAGTAAGGTCCCAGAACTAGTCTCACTTATAAAGGGTAACAACGCCTTTGATACCTCACAACTAGGGTTGGGATAATTTTAAGGAAATACATATGAAAGATGGACTCACATATTTCGACATTTGCTGTTTCATGGAGTACACTTTATTGCTTAACAACAATATCACAATCACAGTTTTAAAAAAATTGTTAAAAGGATAACAACGCTCACAGCGATTTAAAAACTTGAGCAGGCTCAAATCATTAATAACTTTTATATTAATCATAACATTTATATTAATCATTAATAATTTGTGCCATTAAGAGCAGGGCCTGAAACAAGGAGTATACAGGTCCCAAATGGGAGAAACAAGGCACAACTAGGCGTGGTTGCAAGCGGATTAAAAAAAGTATACCAGTAAAATGAATTAAAATGACAGCCACTAAATGTACTAACAATTTCCAAGCATGGATAACACTTTACACAAGTGGGTAACGCCCATCCAAAATACAGAATGGCTAACAAGTCACGCCACTGACTGTGGCTCTGCGAAAGCGCTCACAATGTACAAGCCTTAATAAAAATCCCTTAAGCAAGACATGGACTGTGCGGCTGGTCCCGGCGGAGGTTCGAGTCCTCCCTGGGGCTGTGTTTGTCGTTAGGATAATTTAGGTTAAGTAGTGTGTAAGCTTAGGGACTGATGACCTTAGCAATTAAGTCCCATAAGATTTCACACACATTTTGAACACAGTAAAAGTAACAAATTATACGGGACCACGACTGTATTTACCAAATAAATTACAATACCGTGATACGTTACCGGTACTTAACAGAATTATAAAACTCTGTGTCATAAGAATATTCGTCCGTTGCCTATTTTAAGATTTTTCCACCTTTTGTACTTTGGTAGTTAAAATTTTTGGACTGTATCGTACATGATAATTGTGTAAATAAAAGTAATTTTTGTCGTAAAAATGTTGGAATTGGATCGGAAGTGGTTATAAATTTGAACTTGTCCATCGATTCACGAAGTCTGTCAAAGTACCTGCCGACTTGCTCCTTGCTGAAAGCTGGTGCTCGCTGCAAACTCGTGCCTTCAGGTGCTCTCCACCTTAAGCCTTCATGTCTTTCCATAAAGTCTTATTGAACCAATGCTTTATTGTCAGTTGCTCTGCATATTTGTACACTAAACTTAAGAGCACCTCTTTATTCGAAGGCATAAGCTGCCTGTCTAACTTTCTAGCGTGGTGGTACACTACTGTTTCCTGTTTATCAGTAAATGATCACTGAATAAATTATTTCATAGTACAGGATTCATAGCCACCTCTCTGGTTTCCCGTTTCTCACTTGCTTTCCTGTTTGTTGTTTCAAGAAGTCTCAAATTTCCATCCTATTTATGTTCTTAATTCTTCATGTTTCTATATTAAAGGAAAAAAACGATAAAAATTTAAGTTTTAATGCTGTCTGTTATGTCCGGTACCACTCGAAATTGCTTTGTACGATGTAACCCGAATATATCGCTGTTGTAGTTTAACATTCCAGTTGTAATTACTTGGGATAGACACACACACAGAGTGCAATACAGAGAATTACGTTAGTTGCAAGCAAAATAAAACACTTCAAAGTTAAATTTTGGTATCGAAAAACTCACTAACTTGCTGCCACTCCGAAAAGCACTGTTGCTTTGATTCAGAATAGTGTGAGTAGTCTCCTTCATAGTCTAACAACCCTTCCACAACAAAGGTCAAAAATTAATTATGATTTCTAGCGTTGCTCTCGCTGCTAAATATTGCATTTTCGGGCAACAACAAAGTTATATTATGTGGGAGGTGTCATTAGAGCACAGTTAATAAAGTCATTTCATGAAATAATGGATAAACTAGGCACTCATCTTTTCGTGTTTCCCACGTTGGTCTCGTTGTGAACTCATGGCTCAATCGTCGAAAGCCGGCCGAAGTGGCCGTGCGGTTAAAGGCGCTGCAGTCTGGAACCGCAAGACCGCTACGGTCGCAGGTTCGAATCCTGCCTAGGGCATGGATGTTTGTGATGTCCTTAGGTTAGTTAGGTTTAACTAGTTCTAAGTTCTAGGGGACTAATGACCTCAGCAGTTGAGTCCCATAGTGCTCAGAGCCATTTTTTTGAATCGTCGAAAATCTAGGTGGTGATGATTCCAAGCTCGGATGCAAAGAGGCCTAGGTGTTATTCTGCGATATTCAAAACTTTCATAGATGTGTTTCATAAACCATTCTTGAAGATTAAACTTTTGCAAGTTAGCAGAATGGTAATGTAAAAAAGTAATCAGCACTCCGAATTTAAGTTACACTTCATTTTTATTACTTTTGTTGCAATATCACTTCACATTATAAAACATACTTGAAAATATCTTCCTCACTGTTAAAGTTCACATTTTATAAACTGACTACAATTTGCGTCTTTTCAACATGATGACCAAGACTTGACTATCTAATAACCGCTTACGCGCCCACAAATCAGAGTTACAAGTACGTCAAAGATCATAGTGACAAAAGAAAGAATACACATAAGAATAATATCACTGCAATATAAACATATCGATGTATCAAAGTACCTCTACATTAATGAAATCAAATCTGAATGTTGCCTCAGAAATATGTTAACTACTTTACAGAAACACAGTAGAATATTGCTGGTATAGAGAGGTTGAGGTGAGGTGCCATAATGGTTTCGTAATTCAAGTACCATTACAATAGTCAACACTGCAGTGGCGCGACGGGTACTGCGAATAGCTCCAGAGTTTAGAAACGACTCCTGTCTCATACGACCCACTGTCCGAAACTACCACGCCTTCCCCTAAATGACGAGTATTTACCCTTTCACTCATTGTGTTACTCATCTCCAGAGAAGCTGAACGATGAACTCAGAAAGAATGGTGGGGTGAACATACTGAAGTTCCAAAATGCAATATAACATATGCCAAGGTTTTCACGTTACATTACGCTTCCAACGTTATTACATCTTCAGTTACTTTGATAGCAGGGAAATTCCGGTCACATACACAGTCGGGTCATACTAAGTGTCGTGCCGACAGTGCGTAGCTCATAACGTCTGTCACGTGAATTGACTGGCGGTACAGATGACCAAGTCGCTTCAGGATCCGTTGTGAGATATTCCGCACGCTGTTGTCATTGCATCTAGATTGTCACGTGGGAGTATAAGGAGTCGTGTAGTGTAAAATGGGCTAAGGGCAAGGATGATGCTCCTAACATTTACTCTCTCATGGTTTAAATAATAAAATACAGAACCAGTTCCGGTTTTTCATTCATAAACATGACGCGTTTCAGGAATTTATTATCCTTTTCGAAGCACTGCGAGAGTTTACATTAGTATTGTGCACTGGAGGTCTGAAAAATTGTCCTTACAAGCCTGCTCACAGTCGCTCGAGCGCTCCGCGCGTGTCCGAGTATGAATGCTTGGAGCGTGCGGAGGACAGGCCTTCTGTTTGCACTCTTGTACTGAAGTACCACTGGGCTGTGCCCGTCTGACTTCCAGGAATGCGCTAGGGGGTTCATGAAGATGGTGGTTTGTTTTGTGTGCGTGTTTTTGAGTAAATGTTTGTTTTGTGTGTGTGTTTGTGTGTTTTAAATGTCCCTAAAGTGGCGCGTAAGGATTAGTTTAGGTCTCTTATGTTGAAGGTCTGGATGTTCGCAGCCTAAATTTCGAATGAGGTGATGGGGCGATGTTTGCGTTCTCTCATAAAGTTTGGCAGATTTTTCCTTTATGAGGGAATAGATGGTGGGGTGTTCTAAGAAATCTCTGATTTGTGTGTTGCGGACGTATCTGTCAGCACCTGTGGTTACACGGAAGGTTTTATTTTGTAGCCGTTGTAGTCTTGCAAGCGAGGTGTGTGACGCCATTGACCACACTTCCGAGCCATACAAGATGACCGGAAGCATGAGTTGGCGCCAGAGAAGCATTTTGCATGTCATGGTGAGTCCTTCACCCTTCAGAAGAGGGTATAGTTGGGACAGGAGCGCCAGCCTACCACGCTTGCGACACCGTTACAATAGCTCTCTGTGTCTGTAGGTTTTGTAAGTAGGCTGTTTATCTTTTCTCTATGTAAGTAGGCTGTTTATGTTTTCTTATTGGCAACGTTATGTAGCGCTCAATATGAAAATCACTGGCTGTGCTGTGTGCAGTCTGTGGCTAGTTTGCATTGTTGTCTGCCATTGTAGTGTTGGGCAGCGGCAGCTGGATGTGAACAGCGCGTAGCGTTGCGCAGTTGGAGGTGAGACGCCAACAGTGGTGGATGTGGGGAGAGAGGTGGCGGAGTTTTGAAATTTGTCATGAACTGCTATATTTATATATGATGATATCAAGGTAAATACATTGTTTGTTCTCTATTAATATCTTTCATTTGCTAACTATCCCTATCAGTAGTTAGTGCCTTCAGTAGTTTGAATCTTTTATTTAGCTGGCAGTAGTGGCGCTCGCTGTATTGCAGTAGCTTGAGCAGCGAAGATTTTTGTGAGGTAAGTGATTTGTGAAACGTATAGGTTAATGTTAGTCAGGGCCATTCTTTCGTAGGGATTTTTTGAAAGTCAGATTGCGTTGCGCTAAAGAATATTGTGTGTCAGGTTAAGCACAGTCATTTGTAATTGTTCAAAAGGGGAAGTTTCATATGTCGACCCTTAGCCTAGGATACCTCACTGGAATCTTCTGATTTTTTCTTGTAGTTTGTGTAATTAGCGTAGCTATTGTTTATTGCTAGCGCGTAATTGTAGAGAAAATCTCCTTTGTAGTTGCAGTCTTTCGTTGTTGTACAGTAAAACAGTTGTGGCATGCATGTAGATTTGCACCTAGTATTTCGCAGCTGCAATTAACTAGATATTATTTTCAGTGCTATATTAATGTGTTCTCTTATTTTTGCTCTTCAAATTGTGTTTTTCTGTGTTATCGTGTGAAATATTGTCACAATAATGGCGTGTAAAAAACGTAACACTAGGCTCCAAAGTAAACTGAGAAATAATAGTGACGACGAGCGTAGCTTATCAGCACCACTGTGTAGTGAATTAACAGACGTTCCAAGTAGTAATTTGGTAACTGTGCATAGGGAAATGGAGCGGGCGGCAAATAATGGTGGAGACAGTGAAACAGGTAGTGAACAGGGAAGCATTATCGATCGATCGGTCGGCAACAGCTCGCCTCAGGAATCCGAAATGACAGGACACAATTTCGCAAATACTGTAGATTCAGGTTTTGGGTTATCACCGTTTTCTCAAATAAGTCAAGACGCATTTTCTGCTTGTCAAAATGTGAATGTTGCCGGTGCAAATGCACTGCCGAAAAGCGTAGAGAAACAGATTCCAGACACTAATACATTATTATTGCAATTAATGCAACAAATGGAACAAAATCAGAGACAAATGGGAGAAAATCTTAAAAAGTTAGACACAGTGGAACAAAATCTTAAAAAGTTAGACACAATGGAACAAAATCTTCAAAAGTTAGACACTACACTTGAACAAACACGTGAAGATTTAACCACTGAGTTACATAACATCGAATCGAAATGTCAAAAGGTCTGTAATGACGTAAAAACACAAATTTGTGACCATTTCCAACCTATTTTTTCGCGTCATGAAAATGTATTACAGAATCACGAAGCAGCCATAAAAGAACTGCAAACTATTGTTCATGAAAATCATGAGACCTTGCAAGCTAAAACTGACTCAGTTGCATCTACCGATTCGGTTACGCAACTTGCAAGAACTCAGGAAAACTTAAAGGACACAGTAGATATCCTGAAAATTGGTTCAGAAAGACACATGGAGGAAATAAGTACACTATCGGAGAAAGTAGCCGAACTTTCGGATCAGGTCACTAACTTATCTACAAAGCTAGATGATGATCTGAATGACACAAGACCTGTAGCCTTCACTGACACAGAAGAGTATGAACAAATAAGAAAATTCAAACAAAATCAAAATCAAATCAATACACAGTACAAAAGAGAAATCCGGGAAGTACAAGATCAGTTGACGCAGGTAATACAAGAATTACGTATTTCAGAGGACACTCGCGCTCCAATACGGGAAGAGGGACATAGAAATACGGAACAACCACAAAATAATAACACCGGACACTTCGGAAATTATGAAAGAAATTGGCAAGGCGCATCGAATTTTGAAATGGAACCGCCGAAACGACGTAACAATGACCGATATGCGACTCGCCGACATGATGACTTTGACTATAAGCTGTTCATTACTACACGTAAATTCAAAACATTTAAGAATTCTGGCAACGACATTCATCCACAAGCATGGCTCCATCAATTCTCTCATTGTTTTCCTCCCAATTGGTCGTTAGAACACAGATTAGAATTTATGTGTGGCTATTTAGAGAATGAACCAGCTGTAAGAATGCGATCGGTAATTCACGATTGCCACAGTGAAGGAGAGTTTTACCATGCCTTCCTCTCAGCATATTGGTCTCAACCCACACAAGACCGAGTAAAACATAGCATCATAATGATGAGACATTTCGAACAATCTGAATTTTCCAGTCTTGTGAAATATTTTGAAGACATGTTGCATAAGAATCAGTATCTTTCAAACCCATACAGCCCCTCAGAACTCATCCGCATTTGCTTACTCAAATTGCCTGAACATTTATGACATATTATTTTGGCAGGACGTTGCAAAGACGATATTGAAGCATTTCAGGGACTCCTACAAGAATTAGAAATTGACACAGACAGTCGCCGGATGCGAAAACAGGAAAACAATCACTGCAGGTCACATACGTCACAATTCCGTGATGACAGAAACAATAACTGGACACGAAAAGGCTATTCTTACAACGCAAATCGTGACCAAAACAGACACCACCCATATGACAACCGTTGGCAGAGTAGTAATAACTACAGGGAAAGATCACCTCTCCGTGGTAATGACTATCACAGAGACAATAAGAGAAACAGACAATATGGGAACCAAAATAAATACTATCAAGGGAGGCAGAATAACTTCAGACGCAACAGTTCGGCGCAGAGTTACGATTCAGGGAGAAATTCTCCACCACATGACCGACAAACAAGAAACTATGTAAAGTACCGACAAAACGACAGACGTGAATTTCATCAGAACTGGCGGGATTCTAACAGAGCTGGGCCCTCTCGGCAAGGTGAATTTGTAGAAGTTAGGTCTCCTAATCCCAATAACGACGCACGCCAACAAAGGAACAGACAATGACTCGCACCGCAGGCATCCTCGTGCGCCGGCTGGCTCAGAGAAAAATAACATAGACGCTAACCTTGAGAAAAATTCCAGTATTCTTTACCAACGTATACCACATGATAATTGCGTTGAAGTTGAACCTCTGCGTACTAGGAAGAGTAAAGGTTTACACCACATTTCACATGTAAAACCGTTTATTGAAAGATAATCTGCTTTTTAACTTTGTCTTTGCCATAAAACTTTTCACTTTACATTACTAGTATGCTGTGTCAGACTTAAGAAACTGTTAACATACAACTATGTTTAAAGTTAAATATCCAGTCTAGAACCTAGGGAACATTTTTAAACAGAAATTACGAATGCATTGTTGTAGTGAACAGACGACACAGTGTTGTATTTGTACATTCTTGCTTGTTAGTTGCACGATTACGTAACGATTATAAGGCTCACATACTTAGAACATATACCGGCACTGCTAATGAGATTTTCATGTAACATTTTGGTTTACTTGAAAAGACATTCTTTATTTCAAGTACTTTTTGTGGGATTAAATATGAGTTAGCACTTGGTTTCTTTGACAACTACACGGTTTTATCACGACGCTACTAATGAGTGAAAATTTACAATGTTGCTTTTGCAGTGTTTCTGTTTTATATCTGCACAGTTTTCTGTTTTATTCTGGAAAGTAAAACAGGTTTCAGTAGTAACTTTTGTAGTATAGCTACAATGAGACTGCCTTTTCCGTAGCACAACAATACGTTACAGTACAGTACTTTCTTCATCACGGCAATAAGCGTAATAACTAAGACATTTATAGGCAAAGCATTTCACTTTTGTTTATCATGAGGTAAGTACATTGACTTCTGCAGAACTTAGCTTCCGGAGGACGATAACTACGACACTTCCACGGAGATTATGTTACAAGACGCACAGTTTAGCGCTACAGGACACGCATTTGAGTGATTAATTTTGTACTTAAAACATTTATTTTTAAAGGTTTTTGAATTACAAAGAAAGTTTTCCGTGATACATTTCATTTCATTGCTGTAATCTGTAACACCTGAGGGTATAATTACATTAATCCTCAGGGGGGTATACGCCTACTTTGTGTACCATGTGTTTGGCAAGCACAAGGAACCCTAGCTAATATGGTATTTGCTTATACAACTTTACACATCGGTACCATATTTCTCTAACACACAAATTACACAGCTATCTGATCATTTAACAGAGAGATAAACATTTTTTTACTACATCAGTGACACATGTTTACGCAATACACAGTTGGGTAACTTCACACTTATGAAACTGTATTTTGTCTGTACTTTGTGAAATGCTCATATTTTTTCGGAACCATTGTGATACTATGAGAGCTTTGAATGATGTATTTGGTATGGATTCATGATTTTTAAAGTACGTTTGAGGCAGATGACACTTTTGACATGAGCAGAGAATTCTTTTTAATTATTGGAGGAAGCTACGACGATTTCGAGATTTGACTGAGGTGTTATGATGTTATTTTTACAATGACGATGTGTATTATGCTGCTGAGGTATGTTTATGATTAATAGGCTGAGGCTATATGAGTTATTTGATTATGCTTCATATTTATAATGACGAAATATTGACGAGTGTCAATGGATACGTATATGTGTAATAAGGTAAGGAGTAATGAATAGTGGGTAGGGACTCTTGACTTGTGAAAAAGGATGTTGGAAACCAAGAATCGTACTTTAAGAGTTATGAAATGTGTGTAAATGCGTGAATGCATCACAATGCCAGCGAAAATTTTTTGGACAACGTTATATTCATAGGATTTTCTTTCTACAGATTTGCAACGCTAATTCTTGACCTGTGAAATATTTTTATGTGAGACTGTCACTGTAGCGGAAACTGCTGTCGTAAATATTTCCGTAAGAAAGTTAAGTGACCACCTGCACGTAATGCGTCGTGGGCACCCAGCTGTGTCGGACGCCTGGAGAGAGGGCCATTGGCGCGTGCCTTTCAGAGCACAGGAAGGAAAAAAAAAGGGAGGCCATTATCCTGGCCATTGTCATTCCTTTAGAGAAAGCATCGCAAATCCGACACGCTAATTACTTGGAAACATATCGTACTTTCTGATATTTACTGAAATGCCTAATTAAATGACAAGAAATAGTTTGTCTACACACCTGACTATGACTACTGTCTTTCTAGATGAGAGATTTTTTTACTACTTATGAAATGCCACATGACTATTGAACGATGTTCTTACGCTTTGCTTTGTACATAGTTGCTTATTTCATTTGATATCTAGTTTCTAGCTGCACTGCAGCATTGGTTAAAATAAAATTTTATAGATCTACTAATATAAATATTTTCTGTCTACAGATCGAGTATATAATAATTTTTTTCAAAAAAATGAGGGAGCACAAAGCGACATTTACCTTCACAGGAACTGCATTCATAATTTTCTTTTCAAGTACTTGGTAATTTCTTTTGTAGAATAAATTGTGATGCATCACTCTAGTGTTAAGATGTGACATAGGTATTAGACATGGCCATTTTTAGTGTAATATTTTTTTCTGCTTGAGCTATGTCATGTTTTGATATAAGTTATTACATTTGCTGCTGCTAGCTTTGCCAATCTGTATTTTTTGTCATTGCTGCTTGTGTTAATTGTTTTGTGCTGCTGCATTGCCTCGTCCCTTAGTTTAGCATCTGAGCTCAGTAGATCTAAGTTAGCTTAAGATGGGGTAGGCTATATGAGAGAACGAGATGTGATGAATTGGAAGAAATGCATTGAGAAGCTATAAGAAAATGGTTTGGCCAAAAAAAGTATTTTGAAAGAGGATATGAGCAAAAAAGTAGGGTTTAGGGACAACAGGTTTACGTAGGATTTTCTTGGAAATAAATAATGAGGTAAGAAATATGTGAACATATAAATACAGAAAGCATGCTTTGATAGGATTTTTTTGGTGGAAACAAATTTTGAAATAAGACGAAAGATCTATGGAATGAAGTTTTAGGTTGGACTGCAGTACCAAATGTTACACTGAAAACAAACCCTGCCCTTTCCTCTTGTGTTATTCTGCTATGTGTTTGTGTACTCTTGTATATTTGTGTTTTTCCTGTCTTTATGTGTTTAGCGGATATGAGTTACATTGTAGAATTTTTCTGATACTATGTTATTTACTTTGTAAAGATGTTAGACATTATTAATTCTGTTCTGCTTAATGCTCATGTGTGAAGTTGATGTTTCAAAAGTTATTGTGATCTTTTATGTATGTACTCATGTCATAATTCCACTGATGTATATGTTTATTTCTATTCTGTTGTAAAGCCGGTACTACAAATGTTATCTGTATTGTTATGTTTTTAATGATGTATTTTGTACCTTTGTTATTGTATTCTTATGTTATAAAATTGTAATTGTCACCAGTTCATGATATTATTAACTTGTTAGTTACATTTCACTGCACACGTTTCTGTTGGTCATAGTATATGGACAATATGTGAGAAGTTGGGACCGTTAGTGTTTGCACGTGTGTTAATAACTCAGCAAGGGACTGGATAACAGCATTGCTGGTTCTAAGGACAATTTCAAAAACTTTGTGAGTGCACAAGTGGTGGTTTATGGACTTGCTATATTATCCGCAAGACTCTTCGATGGTGATTGTGCACCTGCACAGTCACAACACATGGCTGCTGGCCATCTCTATAAGGACTACAGTGGGTCTGCACCTCTGGTGGCCCACCAATACCGTAGTCTCTACCAGGACTACAGTGGGTCTGCTCTGTGATGACCTACCTACCAATACTCTTCAAAATTTCGACTGACTCTGCTGTGGGTTTGCTCTGTTGTGGCCCATTACCTGTATGCATGTCAAGAGTCAGCACTGTCATTCCGATGGAAGGACAACACTACTTCTTCAAGATTGCATGGAAATCCACTACTTCTGTGTGCGTTTTCCTTTACTGCTCAGACTTTGAGAAAAACAATGCAATTTTACTGTGACGAATGATGAGGACTGTCTTTATGGACTGTGAGAAAATTTTAGCTTTTGACCAACATTGTATCAATAAGTGTGTGCATTTGATTTCTTTGTTATTGTAATTATGAAAAATTTTATCAAATCATTATTGGCCACTGCCCAAAAAAAATTTGTAAAATTTTTTGTGGGGAGCATGGGGGCTATGTAAGTAGGCTGTTTATGTTTTCTCTGTGTAAGTAGGCTGTTTATGTTTTCTTATTGGTAACGTTATGTAGCGCTCAATATGAAAATCACTGGCTGTGCTGTGTGCAGTCTGTGGCTAGTTTGCATCGTTGTCTGCCATTGTAGTGTTGGGCAACAGCAACTGGATGTGAACAGCGCGTAGCGTTGCGCAGTTGGAGGTGAGACGCCAGCAGTGGTGGATGTGGGGAGAGAGATGGCGGAGTTTTGAAATTTGTCATGAACTGCTATATTTATATATGATGATATCAAGGTAAATACATTGTTTGTTCTCTATTAATATCTTTCATTTGCTAACTATCCCTATCAGTAGTTAGTGCCTTCAGTAGTTTGAATCTTTTATTTAGCTGGCAGTAGTGGCGCTCGCTGTATTGCAGTAGCTTGAGCAGCGAAGATTTTTGTGAGGTAAGTGATTTGTGAAACGTATAGGTTAATGTTAGTCAGGGCCATTCTTTCGTAGGGATTTTTTGAAAGTCAGATTGCGTTGCGCTAAAGAATATTGTGTGTCAGGTTAAGCACAGTCATTTGTAATTGTTCAAAAGGGGAGGTTTCAGTTTGTGCCGCTTTTGTCATGCTTCCACTAGCTGGTCAATTTAGTTATAAGAGAAAACGGGTTGCTTTATGCAGTAACTAATGTCTGGAAACAGTTTCACAGGAAAACTAAGTAACTACCAACTACCGTAATGGCGGTCAGTCAGGGAACGAAGAATCACATTACTGATTTTTTTATATCACCATCTGCTTTATTGATTCAAACTTCCAATGGGAAGAAACTAGAACACAAGCAAACTTGTTTCCAAAATATTCTCCGTTAGTACTGTAATTACAATGAATAGTACGATAGCATCGACTCGTTTCGGGTCAGATCTGCATCGTCTGAGATAAGGTTCCTTATCGAATCAAATTTCTTTCGCTATCCACACTTGAACCTGGAACGCAAGACGTTCCTCTCGTTAAATTAGATAGCTTGGGAAAGAGAAGACTACTTCCACCTCTCAAGCGCATCGTCGTCACCGCCACATCGCCGTTTTAGGGTTAATACAATTTATCCTCATGGGTAGATTGAGTACGACGTGACCCATAGTCTAGTCGCTCTAAAAATAGAGAATTCATTTTTTCTGTTGCTGAGTGCAACTGACATTTTCTTGGCGGCCCTAAATAAATGTGTACAGACATTATTACCGTCACGGTATAATTTTCTAGCTTACCTGCAACTGATATTTCACTACAAATTTGACACGCCGGATTTAACGTCCCACTTCTGTCAGAGATGGGCGTAATTTTTAACACTCGGAAGGGCCGAAACAGAAATGTTACTGTCTTGGCCACCGTACGACTTTCGACTTTCTCCTATATGAGACGAAGACAGAGCTTTTACAGCTATCGTAGTACGTACAGTTAATGAACGATAGTACGACAGAACTTTGGGCCTACTGCGAAAATACTAAAGAGACTGAAACAGGCGTTCTGCAGCTAAGTACAGTTTTCATTTTCTGAACGTACTGCGTATATTAAACAATAATACTGGATCTGCAGTAATTTAAACGTATATATCTTGAGGACCTGCGTTACTACGCTCGCATAATGTAACAACGTGAATCCTAGAATACTTCTCGCCTTCTTGTTGCGTCTTTAAATGTTTCTAAAAAATCACGTGTTCTTTTTCAGTGCTGTTGTCGTAATGAGTAAGTCCTCGCTTCGAGCTTGTCTGCATCGAATTCGCCAGTTTTCTTCATGAAACCGATAGTATCTTTGATAGCGTAAGTCGTTGACTGCTACATCTTTTTTAAAATAATCGTCATCGAAAAGTGTTGCAAGACTGTGTTCAAAACATGTGTAATGCATGTATAATACTGAAAGGATTTTAATGCCTTGCATAGACTAGCGCCTCGGCCAGTGACAAATAAAATCTTATTAATACGCTGGAGATCGACTCCTAACAAGTTAAGTAATGTTAGGTCAATATAGTTCTTAATAAATTCCCCAAATTTTATCCTTCTCAGAAAAATGAGTAAGTCATCAATACCATATTTCGCAGCGGCTAATCTTGTGAAACAAGGGGCACAGTAGTAGACATGTAGTACCTTTCACTACATGTTGCGCATCATACTCGCCCGTATATCATCAGATTGTCTTTCAGTATATAGTGCTGCTGTCGTGGGATGAGGCAAAAGGGTGGAGACTTCCAAAATTTTCCAGTTCTCAATCTACGTTTACAAACTCCTCACAAAGTGCGCGATATCTTCCAACCGATACGTAAATGGATGAAGACCTCAGAAATACAGTCCTACACAGATTTTAGCGACCGCAGCTTTCACTTAAACTGATAATTTTCCGGAGCTTACAAAAAATGGTTCAAATAGCTCTAAGCATTATGGGATTTAACATCTGAGGTCATTAGTCTCCTAGAACTTAGAACTACTTAAACCTAACTAACCTAAGGACATCACACACATTCATGCCCGAGTCAGGATTCGAACCTGCAACCGTAGCAGCACCGCGGTTCCGGATTGAAGCGCCTAGAACCGCTCGGCCACAGCGGCCGGCCCAGAGCTTACACTTTTTCGTTTTCTACAGACGTGTACCTTCAGAAGTGTGGTGGCGGACCTGTAAGACAGGAGCGCAGAACATTTGGCACAATATATGTTGCTGACATCAGTTCTATCCTTACTAATCATTAATGAAAATATTTCCCAGACACTGCCATTACCAGCGATTTTCCAACTCAGGATACCTCCATTCGAATCAAGTCTCGGTTGCACACTAGCCGGCACCGGGCGAGTTAGCGGCGATCGAATAATTGGAGTAGACGGTCGGCCCATTCCAACATGGGATGGTCGAAGTATCAAGGAAGACGAGCGCAGTTGCTCCCCACGTCAGAAAGCAACTCTACTGACATCTGCCAGACTTTGGCGGAACAAGAGTCAATATAAACACCTTACGCAGTCATCTGTTGTACGCTATCGAATTAAAAGCACCGTAACACTCATCAGCGAACACCAATATGGGTTGTGGCAGCCCATTTTCCTCAAGAGCTGAGACCAAAGACGGTAGTGATGTTGAACGTTGGGGTCTAGGGTGAATCTGACGTTCCAGCAAAGCCCACTGGATGCACGTCGGGGCTCAGGACAGGCAAGTTCATTTTGAGAATGTTTCTGTCCACACACCATTGTCTCACAGACGCTGCTTTGTGACAGGGTTGAAAGGTCTCTGTTGAATTCCTTTCAAGTTAATTTCTTAAATCTGTCGTCATTTATGGCATATTCCACTTCTAAATTTACTGTGGTGTTTCTGACTATCTGGGAGGAGACTGAGCAGTGGGACGTGTTACTTTTACACATAATCAAGAACGATCTGTCACACTACTACACTTTAAAACACAGTTTATATGTAATTCATGTCATACAGTCTCATACGGAACCTACGTCCGCTTTCTTTTATATACTGTATATGATAAGATTCTGTCATCCTCCTTCCCTTCTGTGTGAAAGGATGAATGAGCAAATGTATTTCTAGTTGCATGCTTGATGGTAGCAGACAAGCCTGTCTGCTAGAGAACAGTAGGACCAACGTCGGAACAGGTAGCTACGCTTTCTAAAAGCAAAGAGGTTTCTATTCTAAGTATAGTCCTGTCCGTCCCTTGTCATGTTGGTATAGGAAGCTGCCTCTCTGGTCACTTCCGTGTGTATCTGGAAGCACCCTCGGTAGGGGCCGAGGCAGTCTGTCCGCAGCGAGCGTCTGAAGTGGTAAGATCTCCTGCTAAGCGCGTCTCTGCTAAGTCCGTAGGACAATGGATTTCTTAAGTTCAGCCTAACTGGAAATTTAATCACCTTTATTTCAGGTTTAGCTGTAAAATATCTAATGTTATCTTAAATTGCAACGCAATGTAATTCGAGTGTGAAGTTCAGAATATCTTCCAGTAGTTGCTTTGTCACTACTTTGTGAGTAAAGTGGAACCACGTGTTGATGATGCGTAACTCTAACTAAGATCATCAATCTTAAACGCGAATGTGCGTGAGATTATAACGTCTCGTCTTGACAATATTTTTCAATACAGCAACTTTTCTTTATGTTCAACCCACGTGGGATGTACTTTGTGAGATCAGTGCCACGTGCTATACAATTGTTTGACCCATCAGGTTAATAGTAAGATGATAGTAAGCAGTTCGAGGTTTTTCTTTTGTAATTTGTGTTTCGATGTAATTTATTTTAATTTTCAAAATTATTGTGGAGTTACACTCGTGAAGCATGTGGTGTAATCATCAAAGTAGCCCTCAGCTATTCTTTTCGGGAAGATTTCACAGAGAGTTAGTATGAATTTAGTATATCAGTGTGTGGTAATTTCATGATGGACAGGATTGCGCTACGAACGTAACTTCTTTGGGTGAAAATTGAATCGGTTGGTTGTGGTTAACCTCCTCTTGCATATGTTTCAACGTTCTTCGTGTGTTATTTTATGAATGCAGTGTTGTATGTAGTCTCCCAATCTTGGCTCCATTTTTGATGTGTTCGGTAAGATTACAAACTCACATTTTCACAATCCTAAATAAGGCACCAGTTTAGTTATGAATCAAATTTAATATGCTGAAATTTTAACGGTACAATGATCAATATTAAAATAAATTTCTAAATATAAACTGATTTATTTCTTTTTATTTAAATTATATATATATATATATATATATATATATATATATATATATATATATATATATAATCACTGGTTGTCGTAAGATGACTATTAAAAGTTTATAATTAACGTTAGTCTGGTTGGCAATTTGGTAAACTAGACTGGATACCTGGTGAAACAGTTGCTCAGTAATGCAAGGATAACTTCCCCAGATAGCTCACAGCTTTTAACCCGCTTATATTATCTTGAATACAGCACCGGTTTCAGAACAAATTAATGCAGCAACATTACAGGGTGCATTGTCATGCTGATTCAATGATCGTCTCCGAAACGTTCTCCAGTGTACATGGTACACAATGCTATAAAATGTGTTCATATTCTTCCGCACTTGGCGTTTATTAATAGTAATGAAGGCCCCAAACCTCAATCAGGTAAACTACCCCCTAACATTATATCGCCTTCTTCGTACTTCACTGTTGGTGCTACGCCTGTGAGAAATAACGATCTCCAGGAATTCCCAAATCCGAACCCTACCGTCGGATTCATAAGGGGTAAAGCGTGATCCATCACTGCAAATCTTTCGTTCCCAGTCATCCATTATCCAGTACGGTTGCTCTTTATACCCAAAGCTTGGCGCTGACTATTGAAATGTTTAGCTTGTGAAGAGCTGTACTTAATTCTTTTTAGCTCGCTATGAACAGTCATACTGCTAGGACAGCTGGTAGCACTAAGGCAGGAGTGTTCCTTCTGGTGATATCATGCGATTTTTTACAGCTACCCTCTGAAGTGGTGGTCAGTCTCTGCCGTCAGCACACGAGACCAGCCTGGTCTTGATGTATCTGTACGATATAGCGGTACTCGTGTTATTCTGATTACGATGCATGCATGTCCAAAGGAACTTTGCATCATAATCAGAATAACACGAGTATCGCAATATCGTACTTATCTGTCGGTACCTACGAAGAGACTTTCAAGTAAAACGCCTGACCTGTGCGGGAGTGTACGTAATTGGTGTACGAGTACAGGTCGAAGACGCATGGTCGACGACGTATGGAACTTTGTGTCTGGCCGTGAGTCGTGCGCGGATAGCCAGATGGTAAGGTGACCGCTCGCGATCTGCAGGAAATCTGAGTTCGAGTCCCGATCCGGCACAAATTTTAACTGTCGTCATTCCATTTTACAGCTGATGGTTGTCCTTATTCGTAATTGCGGATACATTTAATGATGTATATGGGAACATTAAAGGGAGGATTGCTATATTGTGCCTGAAGCACATCGTAATACCTTCACGTAATACACGCCTGCCATCTAAGAGCATGTAACGGATTCCCTGGAACATTCTCTGTTATTACGCATCGTTTGTCAGGGGCAGGCAGCAGCTGGACTAAGGAAATACCCTCCTATGCTGCCGCTAACTCCATATACCTACGGGTGGGTTTGGAATGGTGTGGTGCCCGGGAAGCATGGACTGTTCATGAGTGGCGTCCCATTGTGTTGAGTGACGAATCGCGGTTTTGCACTGCCCTGGATGCCCATCGCCGGCGAGTGTGACAGGGACTTGGGGAAAGGTCCTTTTCTTCCAGTGTTTTGGGTAGTCTCATCAGTGCTTCCTGACGTCACTGCGTGGCTAGACATTGGACAGGACTTCAGTGCTCGTGACTGGGAACGCTGATGGCAAAACGGTGCCTCACGGACATGCTCCTTCTTCAAGTGCTACCTCCAACGTGGCAGTGTCGTTGCGTTGTTTTTCGACAGGACAAGGCTTCTTCATGCATGGTAAACCTCTCTATGAACTGCCTGCGTGGTTTCCCCAGAGCTACCCCAGATGGAACTTGTATGGAACCAGCTTGGACGTCACCTCCATCCAGGTGCCAGTATACTGGACAAATCAAATGTGTGTGAAATCTTATGGGACTTAACTGCTAAGGTCTAAGGTCATCAGTCCCTAAGCTTACACACTACTTAACCTACATTATCCTAAGGACAAACACACGCTCGAACCTCCACCGGGACCAGCCGCACAGTCCATGACTGCAGCGCCCAAGACCGCTCGGCTAAACCCGCGCGGCAGTATCCAGGACAACAAGGACCTGTTACAAATATGTGCCTGCTTGACTCAGGAGTGGATACAACGACCTTCCCAACTTAATACGTTCGCGCATCCATGCCAGAGCGGATGCAATGTGATACTGATAAGTTATTCATAACTCTGATTCGATATTGTAACCGCTGAAGTAACGTCACATACCAACTGAACTCGTGAAGTTTAATTTCGTTTCCCCCTTCATTTCTGGGCGCTTCACTTTTTTTTTTTTTTTTTTTTTGTCACGTATTGTACGTAGTGAGCCGAGACAGAAACGTACCACCCGTGTGAAGCACAGTCGGAATCAGTTGCAGAGCTGCCTGACACACACACACACACACAAGACGTCTTGTTGAAAGGCGTCGCGGCGTGTTGGCAAACGGAACGCACGTGCTGGCACTCGCCCCTGTATGTGCCCCCTGCCTCCCCCACCCCCACCCCCACCCCCACAACGAGCTCTCGACGCCGCCGTGTTGTGCGGGCGGATGAGCTGCTGGCGCTATCACGTTTCATGCCGGTGTGCTTCGGCGAGCGACCACGTGCTGTCCCCATCTCGTCCGGGCTTGCGCCGTGAGGCGGTATAGGGAGCAGCGTACAGAACTCCTACTCTCAGCGTTGCAGTGGAACGTCTCCTCAAGCAACTTAGGAGTACCAAGCAGCTATATTGTTATTATTTTGCCAAAAACAGCTTGAATCAGCTGTTCACGTAACGAAACAGTCACGCAAAATTGTCTTCAACAGAAATATCACGAGTTGTTGTCATGACCTCTGTTGGAGAGGTGATTACACATATTCACAAAATGTCGATGACGGTGTTAAAACATCGATATTTCAATATCGATACTGTAGTTTTCGAAACATCGACACAACGATGCAAAGGCAACATTTTGACATTCGATGTTGACAAGAAAACAGATTACTTGCTGCCACTGCCATTAACTTTTTCGTCCTTTAAAGCAATCTTTTCCTGAAAATGTCTCATAACGGCATCAGTACAACATATTTGCGACTTACCAGAAGTTGCCAAGGGAGGTAGTAGTATTTTTGAATGAAGGTGGGAACATTGGCTGTTGTTGTATCTAAGTGTGCACTAACTCATTTCATTGCTCATGAAGTCTATGCTTTCTTGTTGTCATTTAGTGTTAACCCATATTGCTGTGACTGTTTCATATTTATTTTTAATCGACAAACGGATACTTCGAAATATGTAATTGTTTTCCGTTTATGATACGTAAGATTGATCCATGTATGTTTAAGAACAGTATTTAACTGAAGAAATTGCAGAAAAGTTGGACATTAAGGAGATGGGACCTGAAAAAGATGAAAACCGGAGGTTATCGACAGCTTCAGAGTGAGAAACCGGCGGCTTCGGTAGGAGTAAGAAACTCAGTAGAAGATGAGAAATGAAATAGTGAAGGCAGCAAATAATCAAATAGGGAAAAAGAGAAAGCCCAATAGAAATGTTTGGATAACATACGAAATACTTAATCCAATTTACAAAAGGAGAAAATAAGAAAATGCAGTAAACGAAGCAGGTAAAAGGAAATACGGCCGTCTAAAAAAATGAGATCGACAGAGAGAACAAGATGGCTAAGTACAAATGGCTAGAGGGCCAATGTAGGGCTGTACAAACACGCATAACTAGTGGAAAGATCGATGTTGTCTATGGGAAAATTAAAGAGTCGTTTGGAGCAAGGAAAGCAGCTGTATGAATATCAAGGGCTCAGATGGAAAGTACTAAGCAAAGAAGGGAAACCTGGAAAGGGGAAGGAATATATAAAAGGGCTATACATAGGAAATTGAGGGAAAAATTGTAGAAAGTGAAGAGGAAACAGATGAAGATGAGAAGTGAGGTATGATACTCTCAGAAGATTTTGGTATAAAACTGAAAAATCTCAATCGGGATAAGATCCCTGGAGTAGACGTCATTTCCACAGATCTACTGAGATCCTACGGAGAGCCAGCAGTGACAGAACTATTTCACTTGGCGTGCAAGAGGTATGAGACAGGCAAAATATCCTCAGACTTCCATAATAATGCAATAATTCCAATCCTGAAAACGACAGGTGTTAACATGTATAAATATTTCCGAACTATCAGTTTAATAATCCATGCTTGCAGAATACTGACACGATTCATTTACGGAACAATGGAAAAACTGGCAGAAGCTGAACTCGAGGGAAATAACTTTGCATTTCAGAGAAATGTAGGTACACGGGAAGCAGTAATCGCAGTACTCACCGATGGCTGATCTTAGAAAGTCGATTAAGGAAAGACATTTACAGCATTTGTAGGTATAGATGAAGCTTTTGAAAATGTTGACTCGAATATACCCTTTGAAATTGTGAAGGTCACAGGGATAAAATATAGAGTGTAAGGGTATTTACAACTTGTACAGAAACTGCAGTTGCGCAAGCAGAAGAGACATGAGAGAAAGACGTGCTCGAGAGGGGAATGAGACAAGTCTGTAGCCTGTTCTCGACATTATACGAGTACAATCTGTACATTGAGCAAGCACTAAAGGAAACCAAGGAGGAATTTTGGAAAGCAGTTAAAGTTCAGAGAGAAAAAATAAAAACTTCGAGGTTCTCCATGATATAGCAATTCTTCTAGAGAAAACAAAGGACTCCGAGAAGCAGTTGAATGGATTGGACAATATTTTGAACACAGATTAAAATAAGTCATGATGGCCTAAATAGAGAGGGTGCAAACTATAACACGAAAACAGTTCTAAATAACAATGTGTTAACATTTAATGTAAATATAAGAGTTAAGAAGACCTTCCTGTAGGTGTTTTGTTTGGAGTGTAGCCTTTGATTGAAGTGGAACGTGGACGATAAGCAAGTCAGACAAGACGAGAATGGCAGCTTGAGGCTATAGAAGAACACTGGAGATTAGATGGGTATATCCAGTGACCGAGCCGAATCGTGGAAGAAAAGAAATCACGTCTTGGGGAAAAGAAGGAATCTGTTGACAGGACACATCCTGAGGTATGAAGATGAAGGAAGCGTCATTCTCATGATAGAGGGAGGTGCGGTAGGTAAAGGCGTAGTGGGAGACCCAGGAATGAATTAAAGTATTAAGGTTGAAAAAAGATATCGGTTGCAACAGTTATTTGGAGATGAATATGCCTGCAGAGGATAAAGTAGCGTGGAGAGCAGCTTCCATCCAGTCTTCGATCTCAAGACAAAAACAGCAACAACTTACATAAAGGAATACAGTACACTATTAAAGTTATTGTATTCAGTAAGTTCTCGAATAATTATAATCTTCTCCTTTGGTATTAATGATGATATTTGAGTAACAACAGCTCGGGGAAGTCTATCAATTAGTCGCCACCTCGGTGACTTTTGTGTCCCTGATCTATCCCAGTTTTATCCAATGTGGGCAAGGGCACCTATAGCTTAACACGCAATACCAGCCACGTATCGTTCCTGTAGAAACTTCACATCGTTGAGAGGTGAACGCCTGGATAAAAACACACTAACAATATCCGTGTTCTGACTGATATTCGATTTCTTCACTTTTCGGTTTCCAGGTTAGCGTTATAACGCTAGATCACCAGCCATAACTGTTTGTAGCTTTTAAAGACAATTATTACGACGACACACGTTCAACTTAATTCATTTTCTTGGGGTCTGTGTCAACGTAGATGATTACAAAATGATACCGCAGCGTAGGAACGTCGTATTCACGTATGAGAGTTGTCAGCGAGTTTTGGTATTCTATATTTTTATTTTTTGGCATTTCCATTCCTGCAAAAGGTATTACAAAAATGGAGGTGTGAACTACGTATTCAAAACTCCAAAAAATTGCATGTAAATATTTGCGCCATATAAGTACATCGACAGTTAGTCAATAGCATAACAGACTGAAGGGCCATCTTTTCTGGAAAATATTGGTTTTAGTCTGTTGACAAAAACTTGTGGGGTATTTAGTGTTAATTAATGCTTTGCATATTGATTAGTACATATGATATTAGATGCACTTCCACGCTACTTTTTATGCCATCCGAAAAATTCATTATTTAACATCGACATTAAAAATAGCCATGTTTAAGGATCATTTATTATCGACCATCGATGCTCATATGCCGATGATAAAGTCGAGATCAGTATCGGAGATTTGTTAACGTCGGACATCTGTACCTCTGCATCGAAAATTTAGTATTTCGTAATGCAGTGATACACGTTTTGATTCTACTGCCTCTGATTCGTTAATTATTGTTTGCAATTAACTGTTACTTGGACCAGTTGTTGGCTATCCTATCACTGTTACGCATCACATAAGAAGACAAATTATTTAAATTATCTCCTCCAAAATATGCACAAAAAAGCATGTAAATATAAAAATAACGAAAGGTAAATTTATTTAAGCAGTTTCTAATAAACACTAATGTATTTCAGTGAGCACATGTGTTCGGAATGTTGGTTCACAACGCTGACCTACGCGATAATATTTAAGCAGAAGAAATATAGGAATTAGCACAAAAGGCAGAAACAGATTCGTTCATGCATCTGCCTGTACACTTCGTTCACATGCTCGCAACCATTAAATATGGAACACATTTAACGGTAATCAGAATGAATAGTGCTAATTATGTAATTGTAATGGAGTAGCCTAAAATAAACCTTAATATTCAATACAAACTACCAGGCGCAATGTAGCTTGATTCTGATTAATATATTTGAACCACCAATCATGTAAGCAAGCTTCTGATATTTTGCTATTTAGATGAGTACTTTACCCATGAGAACAATAAAGGATCATCTTTTTAGTATTATTCAGTACAGAGTAACAGGTAAGTATATAAATCGATACAAAATAGTTTAAAAAATTAACCGTTTGCATGTTTTAAAACTGTTAAAAAAACTTTTTATTTATGATATTAAAAACATCACAGTCTATCTTTCTAGTTTTTAAATATAAAATGTGGCTCAGAAAGGTGAAATAACTTTAAAAGAAGTATTACATATTTATTGAAATTGGAAAGACTGCATTGGAGAGGTTCTGAAGTACGGGAAGAAACAAAAGAAACAGAGGAAGAACAAATATCTTAACGGCTGTCGTTGGCTGAATGATTAGTCGATCGAAATTTCGTTGAGAGTGTGTGTATGTGTAGGGTGTTAGGTAAAATGGGGGAAGAAGCAATGGACGAACACTGTAGGTAGTGGATGTATGGCGGTATTTCGTGTGAAGCAGGAGGTAGTAAAGGAGCCATGTAGGAAAGGCAAACAAATTCGCAAAGTCATGCGAAATCCACAGGGTTTGATGGCAGTTGTTGAACCTACGTGAAGCAGACGTCCAAGCAATATTGACGACAGAGAGAAGAGACAAGATGAAACTTTTCTAGGCTCGGATGATAATGGAGGGTGGAATCTCCATGTCTGCCCACATGATGGTTCTTAACTGTCAGCTTCTGCTGAATGGTTAGTAGGTGGGCTTTCTGTATTAGTTGATGGTTATGTGTCAGTGTGAAGTATTTTAGTCGCTATTTACTGGAGAGCAGCTGCAGGAGTGGATGGTGATTCATCCTGTAACTGATACCTGAATTTTGGAGTGACTGATGAAGATAATAATTTTTAAGTCATAATGGACCTACTATTTAAGAGCATAACAAAAAGGCTTAATGGAATTATAGCGATCGCATTTAAGAGTATAATAAAAACTGAGTCCAAATCACAAAATTTATGTAGTCATCTATTCTGGTAACTGCTTTCATCAAAAAGTGACCATCTTCAGGCTAGTAGCTCCGAAATTAACAAAATAGGCCAGCATGATACATCTATGTACATTACAAACTAGCGTACTCGAACAAGCAGCTTATGAGTATGACTGGCGGAGCTGCTATACGTACAAAAAAGTGCCACACAACAATTGCTGACTAGCTAGTGAATGCTAGGGGCTATAAAGGGAACGCTCCGCTCATGGTTCCACATCTAATCGGTAGAATAAACCTTTCGGGATGTGAGGTCGTGGTCCAACCTCACATCCCGAAAGTTTATCAGCAGCTATGTTATCTGGTCGTCAAAGCCTTCATTCTAAAACCAGTGAATGCTAAACTTCACAAACAACGTGTATGAAAAGTAATAATAACCTCATACTGCGTACGCAACGCCGTACGGTTGACTAAAATCCACCAATATACTTAAAATAATAAAAAACTTGAAATGCCAGTAGTAGCGTCTAGAATATACAGTCTAGAATATACACTGCTCATTTTTGTGAATTTTATAGAACTATTACATCATGTATATACTGTCAAAGAATATAGCATAGATGATACAAACAGCCAAGCAAAGATATGTGGTGTGGGGACGTCACAGGTTGCCGTGGGGGAGCTCAATCGCTGCTATTGCCATCCTGGTGCTACACGTCATGGTAGTTGAAAGATATGTGTCCCGCCTCACGCTCAACGTTGCTCAATTATATAACTTTTAATGGACACAAAGAGTGTCAAATAAATTACAAATCATTAAAGAAATCTTTAAAAAGCGATTTTAAAATATAAAGACGGATATATCGAAAAATCTTCAGTTACGTGAACTACACTCCTGGAAATGGAAAAAAGAACACATTGACACCGGTGTGTCAGACCCACCATACTTGCTCCGGACACTGCGAGAGGGCTGTACAAGCAATGATCACACGCACGGCACAGCGGACACACCAGGAACCACGGTGTTGGCCGTTGAATGGCGCTAGCTGCGCAGCATTTGTGCACCGCCGCCGTCAGTGTCAGCCAGTTTGCCGTGGCATACGGAGCTCCATCGCAGTCTTTAACACTGGTAGCATGCCGCGACAGCGTGGACATGTACCGTATGTGCAGTTGACAGACTTTGAGCGAGGGCGTATAGTAGGCATGCGGGAGGCCGGGTGGACGTACCGCCGAATTGCTCAACACGTGGGGTGTGAGGTCTCCACAGCACATCGATGTTGTCGCCAGTGGTCGGCGGAAGGTGCACGTGCCCGTCGACCTGGGACCGGACCGCAGCGACGCACGGATGCACGCCAAGACCGTAGGATCCTACGCAGTGCCGTAGGGGACCGCACCGCCACTTCCCAGCAAATTAGGGACACTGTTGCTCCTGGGGTATCGGCGAGGACCATTCGCAACCGTCTCCATGAAGCTGGGCTACGGTCCCGCACACCGTTAGGCCGTCTTCCGCTCACGCCCCAACATCGTGCAGCCCGCCTCCAGTGGTGTCGCGACAGGCGTGAATGGAGGGACGAATGGAGACGTGTCGTCTTCAGCGATGAGAGTCGCTTCTGCCTTGGTGCCAATGATGGTCGTATGCGTGTTTGGCGCCGTGCAGGTGAGCGCCACAATCAGGACTGCATACGACCGAGGCACACAGGGCCAACACCCGGCATCATGGTGTGGGGAGCGATCTCCTACACTGGCCGTACACCACTGGTGATCGTCGAGGGGACACTGAATAGTGCACGGTACATCCAAACCGTCATCGAACCCATCGTTCTACCATTCCTAGACCGGCAAGGGAACTTGCTGTTCCAACAGGACAATGCACGTCCGCATGTATCCCGTGCCACCCAACGTGCTCTAGAAGGTGTAAGTCAACTACCCTGGCCAGCAAGATTTCCGGATCTGTCCCCCATTGAGCATGTTTGGGACTGGATGAAGCGTCGTCTCACGCGGTCTGCACGTCCAGCACGAACGCTGGTCCAACTGAGGCGCCAGGTGGAAATGGCATGGCAAGCCGTTCCACAGGACTACATCCAGCATCTCTACAATCGTCTCCATGGGTGAATAGCAGCCTGCATTGCTGCGAAAGGTGGATATACACTGTACTAGTGCCGACATTGTGCATGCTCTGTTGCCTGTGTCTATGTGCCTGTGGTTCTGTCAGTGTGATCATGTGATGTATCTGACCCCAGGAATGTGTCAATAAAGTTTCCCCTTCCTGGGACAATGAATTCACGGTGTTCTTATTTCAATTTCCAGGAGTGTATTTAAGTTGCATTTGTATGAAATGGTAATGGACACAAAATGTCAGCTAGATAATCAGTACATATATTAATAAGGACACCATTACTCATCATCAGAGCAGCATTATGGTCATGCAACCTTATAGATTCTTAAGTGCCAGAACAATGACGTACAATGCCCAGTCTTACCGCTAGGCGAATGACAGACCACTGTAAAGCCTAAAGCATGACATTACTACTTGCTTTTCATAGACACCTATGTAGTACTATCTTTATTTGTAAAAAAAATAATAAAAATGATAAAAAGCATCTCACTGTAAAATAATGTCCAACGTGTACACAAGAATGTAGATGAAACTCTAAAGCTGTAAGTTAACATACGATTTACAATCTAAAAAATGTACAAAAAGTCAGACCAAGATGTAAAAAATGGAAAACAGAGAAGCAGTAAGTATACACTATAACAGATCATAGATTAGATAGTAAAAATATTATTCCTTAAAATAAATCTGCTAGTTTAGTAGGTATTGTGTCTAACTTTTGCAGTGACTCTAAATTTCTATTACTTCTAGAACATCTAGCAATAGACATTTTGGAGAATAATTCTGGATTTTTATACTATTAATGGACCCACTGAACACTCACTCTTTAACGGATTCTGACCAAATTCAGATGTTAATTGAAAAAGGTATTAAAATTGCAGCCCATTTGTTCTGTGTACTGTTTATTGCAGTCATTACATGTAATTTTGTAAACATGGGTTTGGAGAAACTTGTTTTGATGGTTATCTTCTTTGTGCTTCATCTGTAGGGAATCTCTACTAAAATAATTTATATTAATGTTTTCATTTCTAAATAACTGACATATTTTCTCCAAATAGTAGCTCATATATGCTATACTGCCCAACCTTGGTTTTCCTATAGCTGATATTTGTCTAGGTTCCCAATTCATCTTATTCAGGATGTCATCCACTCTGCCAGCAATATAATCATTTGCTATTGCAATCTGTTCCAAAACTGAAATTTGTTTTAGCTAGGTCTACAGGTAGCTTTAACATTGTAAAAACTGTTGTAGCGAAAAATTACTTTACGTGTATAGGGATGGCATAACATCAGTAGTTGTTGGCTTCCTTAAAGTGACAAACTGATGCAAACCTCTACAATTTTTAACAGTGAAATCGAAGAAATTTATAAAATTATAATATTCATGATCTACTGTGAATTGCAATTTGGGATGCATATTGATTAGGACTTGTGCAATGTTTAATACTTGTGAAGTATTAACATATCATCAAGGTATCTTTTGCAGTAGACAGTTTTCACTTTAATTTCAGGATTTTCTTTGAAAAATTTACATTCAGTATGATTCACAAATATATTTGATACTGTCCCAGCAAGAGTATTACCAATAGCCAGTCCATCTTTTAAATCATATACCTTATAATTGAAAGAAAAGTAGTTAAAATTTAATGCAGTTTCAAGCAAAAATATAAATTCTGCTAATTCTCCAGTATACATCCTTTTATGGTAGAACAAATTAGCGTTAATAATATGCATTGCGTATTTAACAAGAATGTTAGTATAAAGGTTTTTAACGTGCAGTGATGCAAACTGTGCATCATGTGGAATGTCAGTATTAAAGACTGGATGGACTACATCATAAATACATTTAATCCTCGATGTTTGTTAATGTATGTATACTCTCCTTAAAATATTATTTAACTTTTTATTTAGTTTTAAGATGGGCAGTTGTTTTTCATAGTTGGTCAAACTGGAATAACCTGATTATGGAATTTTGGTTGAGCTCTTAATGTGGGCAGTTGTGGATTCATTGTTTTAAAAGATTCTTTCTCTTTCAGCAAGAACAAGAAATTGTCATCTGTTAACTTTCTAATTTTCGTTTGTAAGCTCAGTGTGGGAACTTTAGCTATTTTGCAGATATCAGTTTCACAAAAAAAGTAATATTTTATTAAAGTAAACATAGTCTCTGATAATGATGTCCACCTTGGTAATCACAGCCCCACCAGCTTTCAGTTTATTGTTTATGCTTTTTAAGATATGAATACCATATTAGGTTTTCATTCGTTTCTCTCCCTGTTTCGTTTCACCTAGTGGCAACTCTGAGATCTGCTATGATGTGTTTTGCATTACGTTGATTTAAGTTGGGTACAATACTGTATGTAAGCCCTTCGTGTACTAATTTGTTTCTTTCTTACTAAACTGCATTTCACTGAGGTTCATAACTCTTTGATAGAATGTATGCATATTGCTAAAGCTAATGTTTTTTATCATTATTAACCAAGGATTTAACTTTCTTCACGTACTCATATTTTATGGTATTCCCCAGAGTGTTTATCTTCATATCTATCAAACTGAGCAATATAGGTGAACTGAGAACTGAAGGTGATAGTCGACTACTCAGTACTAAATATAAAGAATATATTTCCCTGTTTAAATATTCTTTTGCTTCCTATACCTCCCTAATTTCAGTTTCAATCCAATATTATTAATTTCATTTTGTTGCTATTTTGCTTGTCAATGTCAGAGCTACCGATCTGAAGATAGTCACTTCTGACTGAAATCTGTTACCAGAATTAATAAAGCTTCACCAAGAGAATGTATTAACATAGGCTAATTTTGTAGCAATAATAGCAGCTACATAACGGTTACACACCCACTTGTACTTGGAATTTTACATTTTCTGATGTAGCTGATCCTGAGGAATTTTCGTACTACATATCCAAAGCTGCTGTTCTGGTGTTACTAGAAATTAAGTATGCATTTTATAAGGCATGTAACAAAGCGGAAAAGACGATAATCAAGGTGCTTGAGATGTGGTGTTACAGATGTTTACTGAAAATTGAGTGGACTACTAAGATCAAGAACTCCACGAATTTTATTTACATAGATACATGCAGCAAATAAATATACAGTATACAGTGCTCTCAATTACATACTTACAAGCGAATTACAATGATACACACCACATCGTGCATCTTCATTGTGGTATCCACAGTATTAAAATACTTGCTGATGCTTCGCTATGCTCGCACTTGCATCGATTATTGCACATTGGTTCGTAAAAGAAAGGAACTGTTCACAGGTTGCCGGGTCATACTTCGTCCCTCACAAACAGTCTTGATTAAAAAAAAAAAATGTTTGCGTATTTCAGAAATGATGATTACGTTGGTCAGGATGGATGTTTAGCTTATTATTTTCAATCAACAGGCGTGAAATAAACTTTGCTACCGAGTGACGTTTAGTCGATATGATGTGCCACAAGCCTTTGGACGTACTTGGTACTCGTAAAATTAAAAAAAAAAAAAGATAAAATTTCAAGTGGTCGTAAGTGACACGTATGGTAATGTTGCTGACTAATTTGTATTAAATCTAACATGGAAGTCGGGTTGATACTTGCTCCGCTAAGCATGTATCAGTCTCCATTTATAGGCAAATATTTAGCGTTGAAAGCACAGACCCGTTCTTAACCCGAATATTATTATCAGTGACGTAGAATGTTGAAGAAAATAATTCAGTTTGTTGTATCAATCCTTCCTCTAACCTTTACCTTCCTCTACAGTCACGAATCATTTCATGTAAAGGTGAACTCCAATGACAAAACAAACAAAAAATATGAAAGAGATTTCAAGTAACAGAAATCCTCAGGGCAGTCTTTATTTACCAGGTAGTTATAGCGATATACTGCAGTAATTACTTTTTAACATGTTTCATCGTCACAAAAGAAGGGAGACTGCGTGCATAACTAACAAATTATTTACTTAAGGGTACTTATGAGCGGTGTCAGTACGTGATGTTATAAAAATCGATCAGCTCAGTGGACGTCAACAAAAAGTTTTGAACAAACCTGTTCGACGCTCGACCTGTAAATCAGTTTGCCTGGTCTGGCCGAAAGAAACTGATGCGATTCATTTGTGTGCCTACCAAATTAGTACACTAATTGGCGGTCACTTTTAGAATAGGACTCTTTGAGTCGAAACACTTGTGCACTCATTCTTTCCCATCAGTCTACGTAGTTGTCAGTTATTCTGCACAGGAGGGTTCCAGTTTCTGCTGGTCAAGGATCCACTTGCAGTAAACTATTCGTCTACTACGACTGATAGCAACGATTTTGATAATTCCTCTCCAATACGTAATAGCAGATTTCAAGAACCTGTCAATAATGCTACAATACAAATAGTTTCTTTGTAATCAGCGGAATCTTTTATTTGGAACTGAGGTACCACATTTGACCCATATAAAAATTCCATGGGTACGCTCGGTTACAGACGAGTGCTGAGAACAAACGTCGTGGTAGTAGTAGTAATAATAGTAGTAGTAGTAGTAACAGTAGTAGCTTTATTCATCTGTAGATCTCTTTTTACAAGGATATAGGACATGTCAAAGTATTTACAAGTTTAGACCAATTTAAAATAAGTTAATTCGTATACATCTACATTTACAGACTTCTAGTTAGAGAAAATCGTTATATTTGCTCCTGGTATACAATACTTCTTTCACAAATAACTTATTAAATAATGTAATACCACTCTGTTCACTCATATATCACTATTAGTCACTGTACACACTATACATACAATGTTTCATAACACTTCACTCACTACACACACACACACACACACACACACACACTGGTGATCTCTGGGCCATTTCCTGTATCGCAACTTCCCATTTGGTACCCTGAAACACTGAGTCAGTATCAGTCCTTAATGAGCTCAAAAAGAGGAAGCAGTGTTAGTATTGTGCTATGCATATCTTTGGGGTAAGTTTTCTAGAAAAGGAAAAAGAAAGAAAAAAACGTAGTGTGAAGGTGATATGTGGAATGCTGGATGTTTTATAATCATTATTATTATTTATTTGTATAACTTTTTTTACCAAACTCTGTTTTATCTAAGCAATCCTTCAATATATAAAATGTATTGCGTAACAGGCACTTTTAGCTGCATTTTTAAATAAGTATTTTTGCAATTTCTTTAATTTCTTTTGGTAATTTATTGTACAGTTCTATTCCTTGGTAGAAAATGCTGTCTGAAATTTTATGTTAATTTTTTCTTGGTAAATGTAAGTTGAGTCTATGTCTTGTACAATAGTCGTGGACAGAGCTGTTTGTGGAGCAATTACCAATATTATTTTTAATGTGTACAACTGACTGGTAAATGTATTCACATGGAGCCGTTAAAATCCCCAGTGTTTTGAACAAATCTTTACAATGAGCTCGACTACTATTTTTGGTTATTATTGTTACGGCTCTTTTCTGGAGTCTGAAAATTATGTTCATATTTTGTGCATTTGTTCCCCAAAAAGAATGCCATAGATAAGAAATGAGCGTACATATGAATAGTATGTAACTAAAAGACACTGCATGTTACATACTGATGATAGGATTCTAAGGGCATAACTTGCTGATGATGGTTCAAAGCTCTGAGCACTATGAGGCTTATCTTCTGAGGTCATCAGTCCCCTAGAACTTAAAACTACTTAAACCTAACTAACCTAAGGACATCACACACATCCATGCCTGAGGCAGGATTCGAACCTGCGAGTGTAGCGGTCACGCAGCTCCAGATTTAAGGGCCTAGAACCTCTCGGCCACACTGGCCGGCCTTGCTGATGGCATTCTGTTTGCAATTACCTTATTGTGTGTTCACACCACTTCAGCTGAGAATCAATATTCATTCCTAGAAATTTTGCATTTGTTACACAGTCTATAGAGGTGCCATCTACATTTGATTTAACATTGTCATTTCTCCTCTTCAAACTGAAATTTATGGCATTTGTTTTCTTTATGTTCAATGTCACTTTTTTGCTGGTTGACCAATCATAAACTTTCTTAAGAGTTTCATATGCTTTCTCTGCAAGGAGTTCTCTTGTTTTTTTCAGTGACTATAATATTGCTGTCATCAGCAAAGAGAATTTTTTCACCATGAGTAACACTACTGGGAAACTCATTGATGTATATCAGGAATAGTATTGGTCCTAATATGCTACCTTGTAGAACCCCTATATTAATGTATTTTGGTTCTGATAAGTGTTTTACTAAATCCTTAGATCTATTTGAAGTATGTGTTATCTCTACTCTTTGTACCCTGTCTGCTAGCTTGCATCGAAATGAGTCATTAGCTACCCCTCTTACCCCTAATTCTTCTAATTTATTTAATAGAATCTTGTGGTGGACTGTATCAAAGGCCTTAGAAAGATCCAAAAATATGCCTGTGACACACTCATCTTTGTCAAGAGCATCAAGCTCAACTTTTGTGAAGTCTGCTATGACTGACTCCATATTTTTCACACTTTGGAATCCAAAAGATTCGCTTAAAATATTATTCTGTCTTTCATAATTTCTTCCATTATTTTTGAGAATTGTAAATGGGTTGGTAATTTTGTATGTCTTCTGCATTACCTTTCTTAAGCAAAGGTACAACTCTTACCTGTTTTAACTGCTGTGGAAATGTCCCTGATCTGTAGGATTCATTTATTATATTTGTTAAGGGGCCTTGCATAATGTCTATCCATTGTTTCAGTACACACATTGGTACTTCATCTAAGTGTAATGACATTTAATTTTTTAGTTTTGGATCAGTTTTATAGACTTTATTCTCTGTAGTTGGAAGTAGCATCACTGTATTTAGTGCAACATTATTTACACATGTTTTATTTGTTTTTGCTGTAACTTCCTGCAATACTTGAAAAATGCTCGTTTACAGGGTTTGCTAAGTGTAGTGGATCATTTATTGCTGCATCCCCCTCCCTTAGCAGTATGTTATTCTGTGTTTTTTGCCTCTCCCCGTTTCCTTTTATATAACATCCCAGGCTGCTTTGCTTTTATTCTCTACATTATATATTATTTTGTCATTAAATGACTTTTTTGCAGCAGTCAGCACCTTCCTATAGATCTTTTTGTTTCTATGATATAAATTTAAGAATTGTGGATCATTGCGACTCTTTTCATGGAACTGAGGTATTTAAATGTTCGGCAGGGTATTCTTAATACCTGCTGTTATCCATCTGTTTTGGGATATGCTGATACCGACATGTACTTTTGGAAATACCTTTTCAAAGTTCAATTTAACCAATGTGGAGAATTTAGAGAATTTCATATTCGCATTGGTTTCCTTATTCACTTCATCCTAGCCTTGTTTTGCTAGTTCTTTTCAAAAATATTTTATTTTGATTTCTGATAGATGTCGTTTGTAGGCGTGTAGTTTAGGAAATGATTCGATGCGTGACTTTACTGTTGTTATTTGACAGAGATGGTCTGATAGTCTGAGGTCTTTTACAGTTACATCATATTTTTCCCTGTCCATATTTGTGGCCACATGGTCAATTACATATGCAGTCATTGTAGTAATCCTTGTTGCCCTACCTACCAATATGGACATGCCAAAACTTTCTAGGATATTTATGAGGATGCTGCTGGATTAATTTATGATATTAGTATGCCCCCACACAGAATTATGTTGACCTTTGTATTTGAGACTTTACCTAGAACTTCTGTTACTTTGTTGAAAAAAGTACCCATACTACTACTAGGAGATCTATATACACACAAAATGATTAAATTTTTAATGATATCAAGCCCTGTTAATTCAGTAGCTAATATTTCAAAGTGTTTGTCTTCACATACTGTACCTAGGTCAAGTCTCGATTTGAATTACGTTCCTTTCCTGACATAAATGCATAATCTTCCACCCCTTGAAGCAGTTCTGCAACAAGAGTTTGCCCTTTCATATAATGATAATACTACATGTAGGATTTCTGTGTCTCTACACCAGTGCTCAGTAACACAAACTACTGTGCACTTCAAAGACTGGAGTTCAACTTCTAATAGTTGTATTTTATTTTTTATTGATTGCATGATTTGATGGAGGATTGTTAAGTCTGTGAAATGCTCCATGTTACTCTTTCCAATGGTTGGTGTTTCTCTGTTATGTCTGGTATGTGTGATATTTTGAGTGTTAAAATTTATCTTGTGATTGATTGTTTCAGTATTTTTTTAAACTGCTGGAGACACTCTTTAGGAAGGGGAACCAGTTGTGTGGATTTATCCTAAAAAGACTTCCTTTTCCTACCCATGACAACAAGTATTTGACCATGTGCGGCCGAGATCCACCTCCTATACTTTCATTCATCAGCTGCACCAGTTCCCTTCCCAGTCCTGTTTAGGTGTAGGCCATGCTTAGTGAAACCCTATCTGTTGATGGTCCCGACGGGCACCACAGAAACGTGAGCAAAGTTGGCTGCCCTCAGAGCCATCCCTAGCCCCACATTGATTTGCCTTGCAGCTCCATCAAGGTGTGGTCGTTCATGACGCGAGAACAGCTCAATAAATTGTACGTTGTTGCCACGACTCAGGGAAGCAATCTTGTCCGGGTCACCATCTATGTCATATGTCCCATCCCTGTCCAAACTGTTTCCCGCCCATCCACTATCACTGCATTGTCCTCTTTTGTAAATTCCTTACATTAAGACCCTAAGTCTACTATCACATGACTTATGCCTGCATTTGGCTTGAAGATACTGTAACTATCCTGTAACTGACGGCCTACACCTCGCCTATGGCTACTACCTAGCAGCAGCACTCTCTTCTTCCTAACACTTTCTACATTTCTAAGCTTCTTGGCCTCGGTTGAATTGTGTTGCACATTTCGTGCTCCTCGTTCTAGCTGAGGCTCTTCTCCACTTAACTCTGGCAGTGGTAGATACCGGTTTTGGTGCTGATGATAAAACTTTCAGATCGCGTTCTATCCTCCTACAAGCTGCCAGTTCGCAACCACCCTCCTCCCCCCTATCTCCCTTGATCCTTATCAGTTCTTTCCTTGCTTCCTTGCTTTCCTGTTCCTCAATCAAAATGTTCTTACTGGATACTCTGCCGTTCCAGGAGAGAGCCTCTTCTGTTGTCCCAACATTCTCCCCAGTGAAAATATTTCCTACAAGATTGGCAACAAATCCGTCTGCTCTCTACCCTATAACAGCTCCCACATTTCTCACTTATGGTCAGTTTCTAAAGAATAATTCAGTTTAAAAAATGATTTAAATTTATCAAGAACGCGAGATTGGCTGTATGTAAACAAAGAAACGACACAAAGGTATGTGTGTACATAAACCTTACCGCATCCACGTCATGGAGACGTGAAAGAACTGTTCTGGACACTATGCCAGCACCCACCTAACAGCGGTCATGAACTGCAGTTCTTCAGGTGGTTGGTACTGTATCGCTACATCATTGTTCTAACATCTTTGACTCAATGATGTCCATGTCTTCGGAGCACGAAAATAAACATTTTGCTGAAAATCCGATTCAGTCCCATGTAAGCGTTCAATAAACCACCATGACGTAATTGTAGTACTTTGTCGCAGATATACTGAAAAAATCTGTTTTATGGGCCCACTTACGGATGGAGGGAATGGTTAATTAAAACAGATGGAATAAATTACTTCTCTTGTCATTCGTGGCTATAGTGGCTATGGCAGTTTAGACACATATGTCAAGAGAAGCGCTTTATAACTGAAAGAATGATTACAGGGCACAGAGCTGCTGGGGTGGAAGCTCTGGATCCAACTTAAGGATAAACAAAATTATAAAAACATGAAACAATCCACTACTGGTAAGAGCATAGACACACTGTGCTTTCCAGCTGCAGTTTTATAACGGAATACCTTTAAAATGTTTCGGCCTCACCGCCGTTAAAAGCTAAAGTTAAGATACAGCCAACGACCTTTCAACAAAAGCAGCAAGTTTAGTTTAAATTTGGTTACCAAAACTCGTTACAAAAATTGACACGAATAAAACTTCAACAGCATGAAAATTTAACATCAAATACTTGGTTTTAATTTATTTAAAAAAATAGCTAAAAGCACTTAAATCTTCCTTCAAAATTGCGTATAATCTTACTTAAAGGATTTACAAACAATCAATGTGGATTACAGAGTTGTTGAGCTTGAAAAACCACAAACAGAGCGGACCGTTCAGTTAACTCGGTCACGCGAACCGACGCAACGCCATAGGCAGTACAGCTAAACTAACAACAGCTTGATTTAAGACACAGGAAAATGATATCAGCACAAGGATCGCTTTCAGAAGTTACCAAGGCGGTAATGCTTTATTGTATAAGATAAGTAACCGACGTTTGGGCACAATCTTCCATGAACTGAGTGTCTATAAACAAATTCCATTCGCTAACTTATCCACAGAAATATAATTAGCAGTATCTCTCTCAGACTCCCCCTTAAGTGAACAGAGAACTCCTCACGACAGTGCCTTTCAACTCACTCCAAACAACCACTAGTAACATTAATATACAAAAACAACTGTGATCCTTGATTTAATATCAAAACCTTTTTCATTTAAAGTATTAAACTCAGATATTTATGTCAGAGCTCCTTGTAAGGCGAGCGGTTCTAGGCGCTTCAGTCTGGAACTGCGCGACCGCTACGGTCGCAGGTTCGAATCATGCCTCGGGCATGGATGTATGTAATGTCATTAGGTTAGCTAGGTTTAAGTAGTTCTGAGTTCTAGGGGACTAATGTCCCATAGTGCTCAGAGCCATTTGCACCATTCTTGTGAGGAATCAAGTAATTTCATTTAGATCTCACAACCAAAGGAGTATGCGGCTTTAGCACATTATTAAAAACCCTTAACATGACTGACAGATTTATACCAAGTCTTCCATGTCCTCACAAAGAGCAACACGGTGAAAAATTTTCAACCATACAAGCACAACGTGCTAATAACGAACTGGGAACTGCCAGAGCAATTCACCGAGCCTGGACAACGCACTAACATGGGAAAACGGTTAGTACCGAGCAAGATGATTACTACGCCATAAACAGCGTGGACCACGAACCCACTTGAAGATCAGATCTGCAGTAGCAAGGCAGCTCACCATTTGACACAATCTCCAGTCGGCATCAGCAGAGGCACAGGAAGGTAGCAGGCATTGAGCCATCCCCGCTACAGGCTACGGCGGACGCAGGCAGGCACAAACAGCCCACGAACAGCGACAGCGTCTGCTTCCTGACCACTGCCTGAATCCACTTCCAGTACAAGGAGGACCTCGCGCAGCCTCAAATACAGCCGCGCCGCCACCGCTCTTCCGCTGTGGCAATTCACCGCAGCAATGCTCCACCACCGCATCCTGCGCGGCCCGTCGCAGCCTCTCTTCAAACCGCGGCCGGTCAGCCTCAGCGTTCCTCTCCGAACCTCAGCGCTCGGGCAGACAAACCCAAGGCTAGGGAAGAACATCTCAGGGTGTTACGCATCAGTGCCCTCTGTTTGTAGTTAATCATTCCTTCCAAGTAGGTCCATGAAATAGCTTTTTTTTTTTTAAGTTTTGGACTAGACAGCCACAGAAGGGCTCAGTTTTACCTTTTTCAGGTTCGGGTACAAGAAATCCAGAAGACAGTATTCTTCATTTCTCTCACTACTCGGCTGCAATGATATTCGCAAGCGTAGGTGTGATTAAAGCCAAATATGTGTAAAATATTAGTAGCATCAAGCGCTTCTTTCAGTTTCTGTGTGTTACATAGAATGGCCAGACCAAGCAGGACAGCCGGCCGGAGTGGCCGTGCGGTTCTAGGCGCTTCAGTCTGGAACCGAGCGACCGCTACGGTCGCAGGTTCGAATCCTGCCTCGGGCATGGATGTGTGTGATGTCCTTAGGTTAGTTAGGTTTAAGTAGTTCTGAGTTCTAGGTGACTGATTACCTCAGAGGTTAAGTCCCATAGTACTCACAGCCATTTCAGCCAAGCAGAACATAAACAAGCTGAGCAGTAAATGAAATGAGGGCATTCCTGGGCAAAATAAATTCCTGGTCAAAACAGACTTACTAGTATCAAGTATCAGCCTTACTTTGAGGGGGAAAATCATGAGAATGTACGCTAGAAGCACAACACTGTATAATAGCGGACTGTGGAAAAACTGGAAGCAAAGAGAATCGAACTGTATGAGGAACAAAGAGAATCGAATCATTTGAGATGTAGTGCTATAGCAAAAGTAAGTGGACTGACAAGAAATGATGACGTTGCACAAAGAACGGACGAGGAGGGGTACATGTTGTAACCTCCCCACAAAAATTTACAAGACAGAAATATTATTTATGAATGCCAATGGACATTGCTCTATGCGTAACCTGCCCACAATGAAATGTACTGACAATGGCAACAAAAATGTGAAAGTCGCAATCTGACTCAAATATAAATTCTTCACCAAAAAATTAAAGTCCATTCAGTGACAAGAAAATTCAATTAAACCGAAACATCGGTCTTTGGCCCTGTGTAAAACAATCATAATTAAAGTCTTACCTCAGAATAACTGGATGTCAAATTTCTGCTCTTATTTCTGCGCACGGCTTGGAGGAACTGCATTGCAAATAATAGTATTCCTTTTTTTTGTGAATTTACTGAAATTTTTCTTCAAAAGAAGTGGAATGAAATGGGAAGTGCAACGAAATCTTTAGTTCAATAAAAAATAAAATTTTTGAAAAATGCTTTTGAAATCAAAATTATTATTGGGGGACTTGTTAGAGATTGATTACAATAAATAAGTTTTACATTGTCTAATGATTATATTAATTAACAGTGTACCTCATTCAGCATCTTGACCAGTGTTGCCGACCGCCTACATCACACAACCGCACTGGGCTGCTACAATTGACCGACCGCTCTGCATGACGACTATTAGCGTACTGCTCTGCACGACTACACAGAGCTACAGACTCGCAACGACTGACGACAGAGTACTGAGAACCGCTCGCAACACTCGCGCGGTCAAGCGCAAACTCTCTGGTCACAGATGCTACAATGCCTCGCCATCGCTGCTATGTTACATACGTGTTTCATAACCCTCCACTGGGGGGGCAAAAATTTGGTAGCGATGGTGAGTCATTTGGACTTGCCAAGCGCGGCAAAATTTTTCTTTAATTAACAAAATTCTACAACTTACTGAATATTTAAATGTTGTGCACACGCACTAAGTACAAAATATATCAGACAAAGACAAAATGTGAATACAAAACATAGTAACAAATCAGAAAAATGTATATACAAATTTTTTGACAGATAACAAAGTGCACAGGCACTGAAAAAATTCTTTAGCATATTCAGAACAAATAAACAGACTGGTAAGAAAAAATATCATGATGACAAGTGACATAAGTGTACTCGCATTGGAGTTCAGCGAATCGAAAAATGTATAACCTATGAACATAAATGATGTTAGCAAAAAATTTTTTTTCTTTATGTGACAAGAATCAGGATAGGAAAGGGAAGGATTGCATCATGGTTGTAGCACTTTAGATTGCACACAGCTGTTCTGAAAGTCCATATCTTTCCACAGAAGTACAACACCAAGTGACACAACTTGAAGTTCTTTTCCCATCAGAATTTATCAGTGTAGCCAAGACACTGAACTGTCGTAGTAATGTTCCATGTTTTCATTTTGGTAGTACATTACGTACACCAAACAGTGGGACCATAATAATGTCTTCATCGCTCACGGTGGTGGACAGCATGTCGTGTCAACACCACGCTCTTACAAGGCACACCAACGTAGAATTAGTGCAAAACCAAAGATAGTGCTCCATGATCACTAGGATAAACAGGACAAATGGGCATTGCAGTAATTCAGGGTAGTTAGCTTATGAGGATAAGGACATTATGTCACATACCATTGACAATTACAGTCTTCATTAGTAGTTTGCGGCATTCATAGCCCAGTTATTGAACATTTCTGTACCAAGTATGCAGTATTACAGAAAAATGTTCATTAATTGTTTTACGTAGAATCAGTAGCCTTCTTTTCCTGGTTACAAAGTATTATGAAATAATCGCATTCTTTTCAGTTACAGAGTATAATTAAAAATCATTAACCTTCTCCTAATTACAGTTAATTAATCATTTGTCATTCCAATAATACTCATTATCCTTTTCCTAATTACAGTTGATTAATCATTTGTCTAATTACAGTTAATTAATCATTTGTCGTTAATTAATCATTTGTCATTCTAATATAGTAAGAATTATTAGTCTACTCCTAATTACAAAGCATTATTAAACAGTCACATTCCTTTCCAATTACAAAGTATGAACATTGAAAACAAGAGTTAATTAATGGCATAATTAATAACAATTCGTGGAGTGACATTAATTATTGGCACTCAGTGGCCAGCAAGTATTGAATAGAATCATCATTCAGTATTATTCAGATTATTACGAAGTCATTATTAAAAATCCGTTAATTACAGTCATAGCATTAATAATCATGGGCATTACAAGTACTCATTACAATAAACAGTGTTCCTCATTCAGTAGTATTCAGATCATTACAAAGTCATTATTAAATCAGTTAATTACAATCAAAGCATTAATAATCATAGGCACTATAAGTAGTCTCATTACAATAAACAGTGGCAGTTATTAGCTAGTGACAAAGCATTATCTTAAATATATACCTTTTTTTTTTTTTTTTTGTCTCATTAAGAAGTCATTACTCAAGTGACGTACTATTCAGAGCTAATCAGTATCATTCAGAATTTTCTCAAACTGGTATCACTACTTGGGACTGGTAATACCTCTTTTAGCAATGCATTGCGTTGGGATCGTTAATTAATTGCTGAGGCATAACAATATTTGTTTTTGACCTATTGCTGCAAATGAGAATAGGTAACGTCATTCGTCATGAGTCAGCTGTAGCAAGGTTATGTAACAAGGCAGTATGTGTGATCACATTTATAAATGATAAACACAAATGGGTAAAAATACAAAAAAATGCAAGTACTAGAACAGGTATAATAAGTAACAGGTTTAGCAAGTATCATGAAAAGCTTCTCCTGGAAAAAATACAAAAACGGATTATTGACCTGAAAGAAGAAACGCACACTATGCTGAAAAGTAGTGAACTTCGAATTAACAGGTAGTGAAATGTATATAAAAATGTGTTCCATAGCTGTCCTTTCCAAAACTTTCCGTCATCCTACTATGCAATATAACACCTGCTGTCAAAACAAACTGCAACAAATACTTAAATAACTACATAGCATAAATATAAAACTTCAACATTATCCTCATCTGTAAAGAAAAAACTTCATTATCAATCACTTCATTATCCACATTATCATAACTTCATTATTATCATCGCCTGTAAAGAAAAACTTCATTATTCATAATACCATATCCTTCATCATTATTCATCAGTATTCATTATCATCTGCAAAAAATCACTTCATTACTCATTATACAACTATTCCTTATCTCTAGCATATTTCATCACTAAAACAGATGTGTAGTTCAGTCTGACAGCCTGCATCAATCACCTTGTATTCTGAAAGAAAAAATTAGTTAAGACTGCTATTCTGTGATGAGTATAGTATATTCTTGTTAATGCTTGTTAATCCTGATCCATTTACTCTTCCTCATAAAGTTATTACATCTCCTTTCGTTTATTCCGTAGGTGAAATTCCCATTTCTGTTGGATTTATTTCTTACATGCATCATTTCTTTCTGAAATTGATGACAGAGATTAATGTCCTGCATTTAAATCATATACCCACTAAATAAGGACTGGTTTATGGTAACATACTTAAGCATACAGCATAACATGACAGAAAACGTAATATGTCAAAAACATTGACAGTGTTCAAATGCAAAAATACGCAGAATAATACAATGCAGCAGCAAAAAAAAGTGAAACAGTCACGATGTCGAGATGTCATAAGGCAAAAAAAATGTCAAAGTCGACTGGTGTGTGTTATATCTTAACTATTTCACAATACATACAAACAAAACTGGAGTACAATCATATACACAAAAAAGTGGAAAATGTGCACGGTCTGATGTGTAACGACAAGAAAAGCGACCTGCTAACCTTACCTTGCCGGGCACTTGCCAAAAAAAAATACGATAATCATCAGTAATTAGTCACGTGAAATAATTGCATTAGTAAATGGCATCGTAGTGTGTTGAATCATACAGCGGTTTCACTCAATAAACGGTTTAATGTTTGAGATATGGTGATTGCCTTTCGATTTTCTAGTTCTCAAAGTTTCGACGTGTACAACATTGGGGTGAGGGATGCTGCGAATCCGATACGGACCTGCGTATAGAAGTTCAAATTTACTGCACTTACCTTTTAATTTGCTGGATAAATAGTGTGTACGTACTACTATCTTCTGTCCAACGTGAAAGACGCGGCGTGTACAAACCTGTTTTTGCTGTCTTCTCCGGCGCTCTGCGGCACCTTTGATGTTGTTCAGCGCAATGTCAATTATTTCGTGGTGTCGTAATCGACGAGATGTAGGAAATGTTATTAATTCTTTAATTTTGTTAGGTGGTTCAGCATTTTTCAGTATAACAGACGGAGATAGCATAGTGGATTCATTTGGAATGGAATTAATTACATCTTGGAATGAGAGTATGTGTGTATCCCAATCAATATGTCTTTTGTGGCAGTATATTCGGCACAGCTTACCAATTTCTTTCATTAATCTTTCACAGGGGTTCGAGGAAGCGTGGTACTTGGATATATAGATCGGAGAAATGTTTCTGGCTCGTAACATGCGTGTCCATACGCTACTACGAAATTGTGATCCATTATCAGAAATTACTTTCATTACATGCCCTACATGAGATAGAAAATGTTTTACAAATGCATTTGAAACAGTTTTAGCAGTAGCTTTGCGTAATGGAGTGAAAGTAACAAATTTTGAAGTGAGCTCAACAGCGACAAAGATGTAGCAAAAACCTCTGTTAGTTCTCGGAATCGGACCAAAAATATCTACTGCGGCCATATGTCTTAATTTAACAGGTATAATGGGATATAAAGGAGGAATATGTGAAGTGGTGTCTGATTTAGCTTTCTGGCAAATTTTACAAGACGCTAAAACTCGTCGTATACGTTTTTCCATGTTAGTAAAATAACAGTTCTGTCTCAGTATAAGAAAACATTTTCGTGCTCCGTAATGTGCGTAGCTTAAATGAGTGTACCAAATTAATTTGTTGACCAGTTCGTCAGGAATGCATAATAACCAATTGTTGCTGTCAGGGTGAGAGCGGCGAAACAGAATGTCATTGCGTACAGTGTAGTGGTTCCTAATCGTAACAGTATTCTTATCTTGCCAAAGGTGTTTAATTTCTTTCCACACATTGTCTTTATTTTGCTCCTTTGCTATGTCCTGTAATGACGATGAAATAAAGTTTTCAAACGCAACTTGCTGAATGTACATAACACTGAAATTTGTTTTGCAGAAGTTGGTTGCTACGTCTTGCTGATTGTTGCCGAGAGAACGCGATAGTGCGTCTGCTATAACATTTTGTGTGCCGGGAATGTGGACAATCGTAAAATTAAATTCTTGTAAATATAATTTCCATCTGCTTAACCTGTCGTGAGTGAGTTTAGCCGAAAGTAAAAATTGTATCGCTCTGTGGTCTGTGTAAACGGTGGTATGTCTGCCATAAAGAAAGTGCCTAAATCTCGTAAAAGCCCATACAACACATAATGTTTCCAATTCTGTAACGGAATAATTTCGTTCAGCAGGTGACAGAATGCGGCTTGCAAATGCGATGTTTTTAATAACTGTTGAACCATCTTCTTCAATTTCCTGGAAAATATGTACGCCTAAAGCGGTGTTAGAACTGTCGGTGGCAATGGAAAAATTTCTACTAAGATCTGGGTGCGATAATAGTGGTGCATTCAACAAAGCATGTTTCAGGTTCATGAATTCAGAGTGTGCTTGCTTATCCCAAGACCAAATACTGTTTTTACCTGTTAATTGGCATAGTCTAGGCGTGTCTAAAGCAGAATGGTGAATAAATTTACGAAAAAAGTTAATTAAGCCCAAAAAACTGCGTAATTGCTTTTTCGTCGTAGGAACGGTAATGTCACGTAGAACTTGAAGTTTTTCCGGATCAGGTGCAATGCCTTCTGCTGAAATTACGTGTCCAAGAAATTTTATGGAAGTTTTGCCAAAGTGCGATTTATTAAGATTAATTGTAAGTCCTTGTGCATGAAAAGTTTGTAACAGTTGTTCAAGAATCATATTGTGTTCGGACCAGTTAGCTTCTGCGATAAGAATGTCGTCTACATACGTCGTAATTCTGTCTTTAAGTTCTGTCGGAAGTATAGTGTTCAAACCGCGAATAAAAGCTGCAGAAGAAATAGTTAAGCCGAACGGTAGTTTGCAAAATTGATAACAGTCGCCGAAACAGAGAAAAGCTGTATATTTTCTGCAGTTCGGATGAAGTTGAATTTGCCAAAATCCCGATTTCAAATCTAGTGTAGAATAAATAGCTGTACCATGAAATTTCTGTAAAAGTTCCTCTAGTGTCTGTGGTCGATCTGTTTCGTTAATAATAATGTCATTAATGTGACGTGAATCAAGTACAAGGCGAAGTGAGCCATCTTTTTTCTTAACAATATGTAGCGGGTTTATGTACGGACTAACTGCTGGTTCAATAATTCCTTGATCAAGCATTTCCTGCAATTCTTTTTTAACCTGTTCTCTGTGAATGTATGGAATAGGATAATGCTTTGCTTTAAATGTGTCGTGCGGTTTGACTTGAAATTCATACATAAAGCCGGACATAGTACCAGGAATGTTGTCAAAAACTGGAGCTTGCTGTAAAAGAATTTTGTGTAATTGCGTTCGTTCGTCGTCTGTAGTTGCACTGCTTTGTCTAACTTTATCGGAAATCATTTGTATTACGTCGTAGTCAGCTTCGTCTGGAGTACTATAGTTGTGTACGTACGTATCCGTTAACAATGTGGGATTACAGTCTATGTCACGTGTTGCGGAAATGACCTCTGTGCGGTTGATTGTTTGTTCTTCCGCAGATAATGAGTGCTGAAATTCTAAAGCAAGTTGTACATTTTCATCCTTTAACATTAAATAAGAATTCTGAAAATCAATGACTGCGTCGTGTTGTACCAGAAAATTCGTACCTAAAATAACGTCTGTTGTCAATAAAGGCACAATCCAAAAATTAGAGTGAAAAGTATGACCTCCAATACAAAATGATAAATGCGTCTGTAATTTAACGTCTACACCTTTACTCGATACTGCTCCTTTCACTTTTGTTTTGCCTAAAGGTAACATCGGATAAGTATTCTCTTTGTTGCACTCGTTGAAAGTCTCCTCATTAATTACTGATATAGGTGATCCGGAATCAATTACTGCTGAGAATTTCGATGAACCAATTTTAATTTCGATAACAGGATGTGAAATGGTTTTCTGAATAACTGGTCTTTCCTGTAAAAGAGTGTCTCTGATGTCGTCAAAAGTAATTACATTTTCATGAACAACATTTTGCGTGTCTAAAGTAGTGCTTGTATTATTGGAAGATGCGATCTGTGCAGTATCTAGTCAGATTCTATCTGACGCGTTATTATTATTATGAGGATGTTGTGGCATTTCGACTATTTGAACTGCCCTATTACTTCTTCCAGACGTATTACGTTCTGGATGGTACCTACTGTCGGGTTCATTCATGAGGATAGGTCCTTGTTGATTATTTTGTTGCTGGTGAGACCGACTGTTATTATATGTGCGCTGATAGTTCTGCTCATCGTTTTTACGTCTGTCGTGATAGTCATTCCTATACGGTGCATTACGATAGGCATTGAAATACTGTCTTCTCTGTAGGTAATTGTTTCCTTGTTGCCGCGCGTTACTATTTGTTGGATCTTGGGCTATATGCGCACGCGGCGGAACATTAAAGCCTGGTTGACCTTGTGCATTACATTGTTGGTTATGTATTCCAACCGGCTGACTTTCATACTGTTGTGGTGGAAAACGTCTATTGTTACCAAAATGTGTTTCCTGTTGCTGAAAATTTTGACGATATTGATAATCTGAATTCTGTCTGTTATTAAAGTTTTGGTAGTTGTCGTTCCTAAAACGTCTGTTATCTTTCCGATTGGAATTACGTCCCTGATCATAATTGCAGTACGGTTGTTGACCTTGGTTGTTACTTAAAAAGTTTTTGTTTACAAAAGAATAATCAGATTGCTGTACTTCCAAGAGCTGTAAAAGATCTCTGAATGCTGAAATGTTTTCTTTTTGCTGACCCGTTAGAAGTGACACTCGTAATGACCGTGGTAATTTGGAAATGCATAATTGTATAAGTGCGGATTCACTGTACGGTTCACTCAGGTATTGGTTTTGTTGTACCATGTGCTCAAAAAATTGCGTTACACTGGGAAAATTTGAGTTTTCATAGTTTGGCAAACTAATTAGTTGATCTTTAATTCCGCGCTGTGTCGTCTTCGACCAGTACGCTGACAGAAAAGCATTCTGAAATTCCTCTACCGAGTAACACTGTCTCGCGATTGGTCTCATACGAGTTGCCGGTTCGCCTTCCAAAAAACTGCAAATAAATTCAAGTTTATGTGTTACAGGCCAAGTCGGCGGAAGAGCAAAGCTAAATTGTTGAATCCAATCCAGTGGGTGAATCTGCGTTCTATCGTTTTTGAAAACCTTAAACTTTCTCACCGACAGAAAATGTTTGTAGTCGAAATTATCATCTCTGTGTGATGGAACAGGTTCAGGATCGTAAGAGAATCTATTGAACTGTGGTTGATCGGAATCTAAGTCCCGTACTCTCTGTAGATTACCCAAATTATACGCGCTGCGTGAGTCTGACACGTGTTCATAAAGTGGCGTCTGTTGCGGTATGTTATTAACTGAAATGTTTTTGATCTCTGTTACTTCTTGTTGTAAATTTGACAACTTCCTACGTAACGTATTGTTAGATGAATCGATCTCATTAATTGTCTGCTGTAAATTTTGAAATTCAGGTGTTTGGTTAAATGAAACCGGTGCAGTATCGTCTGATTTATTGTCATTAGTATTTTCGATGACATCAATACGACTGGCCAATTCATCACATTTTTCAGACAGTATCTTAACCTGATCATCGGTTTTAGAATCAGACGCATTAATCTGTTTTTGTAACTTACGCGTAGTTTCGCTCAGTTTTTTAACATCAGCTTTGATGACATCGCAATCCTGTGTTAGATCTAATTGTTCGAATCTGTCTGTCACTATTTGAATATTTACTGTGTGTGTATCTGTTTTTGATTTAAGATCAGAAATTTCATCCCGTAATTCCGCGTTCAACTGTTCTATGGTGTTAATTTTGTCGGACACTGTAGTAATATTATTGTCTACATACGTCTTCGCTTTCGCGAATATTTTACGTTTGTCCTCTTGTCTTTGTGCAGTGATTGTTTCCATGACTTGTCGTTTTACTTTGTTTTGATCCTGAATAAATCTGCGGAAACGCGTATCACTGTTCTGAATGTGCTGATTAAAGCGCTCGTTAATCTGAGTGTTCTGCTGTTCGAATTTCGCGTCTATCTTTGCGTCCATAGTGCGCGAAAGTTCTACCGTCATTGTTCTAAACTCGTCCCGTAATTGTGCAGCTTTTTCAGAGCATTGTTTAGCGACTCCGCTAATTTCGTCTCTGAGTGTATCTGTCGCGGCTGTTTGCATTTCCCTTAATTCTTGCGCAACAGACTTTATTTCTTCGCTATTTTTTCGTGAACAAGCCTCAATTTCCACGCGCAACTGTTCCTTAGTGTCATGGCACTGCGCGGCAACGGCTCTAATTTGTTCACTAAGCTGTCTGGAATTGTCGTCTAATTTTTCATTTAAGTGTTGTTTGAGATTTTCATTATCTTGTTTGTTCTGTTCCCTAAGTTGTTTAAGATCTTCGGCATTATTGTCAAGTTTTTCGTTCTGTTGTTTAAAATTTTCATCAATTTTATTAAATTTTTTGTCCTGTTCACTAAATTGTTGTTTGAGCAATCTTGCCATAATTTGTTCAAAGCCAAAGTTAGCGTTTATACTCTCTGTGCTGTTTAGTGGTGGATCTGGAACTCTCTCGCTTACTGTAACCATTTGGTTATTCTGAGATTTACAAAAAGGTTTGTCAGTCGGATGTACACTGTCAGACATTATTTCGGAATTAAATAGCTCCGTCGTACTTTGAGTATCCTGTTCATTCTCATTAGACAAATTTGTCTGTGCGTTACTTGAGTTTTCCAAATCGGGTGTGTTAAGCTGGGCAGCGCTCATTACAATAGAGCGTTCTGCGTCATCAATTGTCGTCAAATTAACAGACGAGACAATTGAGTTCGTTTGTTCATTATCAGGGTAAAAGTCATCATTAGTGGTTGGAATGCACTGATTGTTAGTGAACGCAGGATTGTCATCATTACACTGCGTGTCACATGTCCTATCGGTAAAGTCATTTGAGCCGGTAATTTCGTTCGTAATACCTCGCGATACACTATTCACAGTCTTTCGCGGCATTTTTACAATAGTCAAAATTTTTCACAAAACAAATAAACACAATGCAAAAGCAACACACAAATACAACAAAGCAACAAATTGCCGTTGACCTGTAGAAGGAAAGTCACAAGATTAATAAAAGCGTTGCGCCAAATCCTAATTATATCTAAGCAAATAAGAGCAGATATCTGACTGTCGCTCAAAAGACTCTCAACGAAATACGATCCTGGACTGGGTGTCGCCAAGTGTAACCTCCCCACCAAAATTTACAAGACAGAAATATTATTTATGAATGCCAATGGACATTGCTCTATGCGTAACCTGCCCACAATGAAATGTACTGACAATGGCAACAAAAATGTGAAATTCGCAATCTGACTCAAATATAAATTCTTCACCAAAAAATTAAAGTCCATTCAGTGACAAGAAAATTCAAGTAAACCGAAACATCGGTCTTTGGCCCTGTGTAAAACAATCATAATTAAAGTCTTACCTCAGAATAACTGGATGTCAAATTTCTGCTCTTATTTCTGCGCACGGCTTGGAGGAACTGCATTGCAAATAATAGTATTCCTTTTTTTTGTGAATTTACTGAAATTTTTCTTCAAAAGAAGTGGAATGAAATGGGAAGTGCAACGAAATCTTTAGTTCAATAAAAAATAAAATTTTTGAAAAATGCTTTTGAAATCAAAATTATTATTGGGGGACTTGTTAGAGATTGATTACAATAAATAAGTTTTACATTGTCTAATGATTATATTAATTAACAGTGTACCTCATTCAGCATCTTGACCAGTGTTGCCGACCGCCTACATCACACAACCGCACTGGGCTGCTACAATTGACCGACCGCTCTGCATGACGACTATTAGCGTACTGCTCTGCACGACTACACAGAGCTACAGACTCGCAGCGACAGACGACAGAGTACTGAGAACCGCTCGCAACACTCGCGCGGTCAAGCGCAAACTCTCTGGTCACAGATGCTACAATGCCTCGCCATCGCTGCTATGTTACATACGTGTTTCAATGTGCATCGTCGACAAAAAGAAGTAGGACTTATTAAAACATGAAGAAATAACTTCCACGGTAAGGAAGATACAGATGGAATATACCCAACAAATAACTGAGGACGTTGGGCGCCAGTGCTGCTCTGAGATGGTGAGAATTCATGGAGCTGTATCAAACCAGCCAGAGGGGTGATAAAAAATTTAAAAAAAGAAAGAAAGATTACACTATCCTCGTGTAAAACTTTTTTCCAAACTTTTCAAGGAGATAATGCCTTCAACATACTGGGAGAAGAATTTTGCATGTAAGTGTGGTCCTTCCATGTGCCTGCAGTGTTGTGCTCACGACATGAGGTGCAGAGCGTTACTTCACAGGGCCGTAAAGTCAACCACACTGGGATCCAGTCCTCGCTTTAGAGTAACTGACTTGTTACTTTAGTTCAGCAGCTTATTTTTTGTTTTTTCCATGCGGTTTTTGTATTTGTTCACCCAAGTGTGTGGCTAGATATATTTCCTACCTCATATCCACAAAATTCAAGTATTTAAGAATATGTTATGTGGCTCAGGTGTGAATGATATACACGACTTTTTCCTCCGGACTACGTTGAGGTGACATTACTGGAGCATAATCAGAACACACCCACAGAAATAAATGTCTCATCCATCATAACCGAAAGCACATTACCTGTACGTCGTGGAAGATTGATCTTAACCAGAAAAAAGTTATTGCCTCCAGCTGGACCACTAGTCTTCCAAATCTACTTTACCTTTAATGATGTAATGACGCTTTGCGAACAAACGTTACAAATATCAGTATCAGATAAAAGACGGATTTCGTATGCAGAGGCACTCGAATTACCAATACATTTCCCTATTGTTTCCCATTATAGTCGAAGTGATCATCCTATAAGAGGTACACGTATCTAGAGTGGACAGTTTACTTCCCTGTGGCAGATGGTCTCGAATCGCACAAACAAAGGACTATGAACTGTCCGTCAACAGTAACTACACCGATCCCATACATCTCTATTTTACAACTCTAACAAATTACCCCATAAATCACCATTATTACATGAAACAGACTGATCCATACATTATGAATGCATGGTGAATACTAAGAAGGTAATGATGGTCATATAATCTGCCAAAAGCTCGCCTTCATTCAGCTAGAACCAATCCAACGCCTGTCAGAGCCCAGGATATGCGGCGAGCAGTGCTGCTCTCTCCGGTGCAGCAACGTATACAATGCCGGTGGCAGCATCACATCAGAGTCCAGTGATAAGTGTTTGCAGCAATCAGAGCCTCCCTCCTTCATATAGAATCTGTACAACGCCATACATAGCACTTGTTTCTTCAATCATGGTGGCTGTTATTAACCTGAATACATTGTTGTAGTAAAAAATTAACAAGATTAATAAACTGACAATGCGGGTCAGCTACTGGATCTTTAACAGCATTTTAACACCAGAAGTTGGCAGTGTGTATGTACCATAACCTAACAGTGTATCTTAAAGGTGCGTTCTAAACTTTAACTACACAAAAGATTTTGCTATGATGTACAAAGAGCCCCCCACCGAAGTAGTCGATCACATCTATTTCGAGTGCTTGCAGTCGATCTTAGAATGACAAAAAGAGAGCAGAATCCTTCAGAAGTAGCTCACAGTGCGTTAGGCTGCTTCTTATAACCTTCTTACTTCGTCCTCGATGCATGATTTTTCTTCCAAGGTAGCAGAATTCCTTCGCTTCATCTATTATGTGGTCTCCTAATTTACCTATTTGAAATCGCCAAAGCTGAAAACTTCCCAAGTTTTCAGGTGGATGAAAATGAAGTTCGTCTCTGCAGAAAGCTGATGTAGTGTGACAGTATTGGAAGGAGCTTTCGGATTTCCCCGTCTCAAATGTGTAATAACTTTGTCACTAGTTTGGAAGAGCTATTCTTCTAAACTCTCAAAAATACCTTTGATTTCTCCATTGCACCTGTCTAATCTAGCCTCAGCTTTTTTCTTCTGTACTCAAAACAAATCAAAATTTGTACTTGTTATATCTTTTTAATTATGTAAATGTATTAAATCGTCAAATTCTCCACAGCTCCACAGCAAATGAATGCAGCACAGCATTCCCTGTATCTGTCGCTACTTAACTATCCAACATATGTCTAGGTTATTACTTGGTTTCTAATATACTTAATTAAAATTTAATGCAGCAAGTTTTAAAACACACTCGATTTAAAAGTGATAAATTGTTCGTAATATTTGATATCACTATTAGAGCGTAAAAGGATGTGTCTATTGAGCAAGCTAATTATTGTTTAACATATTTTAACAACTATCTTCGTGTTATTTGTCATAAGTGGGAACTTGAATGGGAATCCCTGGAGGGAAGGCGACATTCTTTTGGAGGAACACTGTTGAGAAAATTTAGAGAACCGGCATTTGAAGCTGACTGCAGAACGGTTCTACTGCCACCAACATACATTGCTCGTAAGGACCACGAAGATAAGATACGAGAAATTAGGGCTCATTCGGAGGCATACACAGTCGTTTTTCGCTTGCTGTATTTGCGAGTGGAGCATGAAAGGATATGACAAGTAGTAGTACAGAGTACCCTCTGCCACGCACCGTACGATCGGTTTAGGAGTATCTATGTAGATTTAGATGTAGAATCGCAAATCCACAAAATTCATGTTTTAATTAATTATGCTTAAATTATTATACAATGAATATAATGTGATTGCTCTTAATCGAACAGGACGAGGAAGGGCTTTTATTTTAGTCATATGTCAGATTTGTAACTTGATTATTTTTCCAGTGGTGGTCTGTTTCCTGTATTTTAAGTACGATAATGTTATACGTTTTGGTGGTGGAAGTGTAGTGTTAAAACTGCGAGCAAGCAGTGGGTATGGGTCGTACTGTGTGTATTGATCAGTCAGTACGAATTGGTCCTGAGGTAACGTATTGGTGTGATGACTGTGTGGTTACAGACTTGTAAAAGAGATTTTAGGCAGCACGTGGCGTTGTGAATACTTTAATATTTGTTTGTACTTATAGAATTTACGAGCTAAGTGGGACTTAAACTCTGGGAACTGGATGAAACATTAACATTTCGTGAACATTAGATGACTTGCAGGATTGAGCTTTAATTTATTTCGGTTGTATTTTTGGAATTAATACAGGACAGAGTACTAGAATGTACTCTCGATTTCACGTGATTTAATATGTTGATCATTATAATGGACTTCATGTATTTATGAACGGGCGAACACATTGTATTCAGTTTAACGCAACGGGACATTCTTTTTCGCATGCCAGTGATGTTTAGATAACATTTGGGCATTCTTCTACCATTGTAATTACGCAGTTATGCAAACTTAGCTGCACTTGACAAATATTATTATTTTATTTCAAGTTCAAATGAATTATTGTAGGACTAACATTCTTAACAATTTCTATGTCTGGCTGACTAAATCGCTTCATTCACCTTCTTGGAGAGGGTAGCGGCAGTAGATTATTAAAATTTTTATTGAGGGTTTTATTCGTTGACTACAAGCTTGGAGACTGCCCACAGCCTTCCTGCAGCCTTAGCATGTACTGTTGACCTGTTATTCTTCACATTGCAAGGATTACCGAACGAAGGGTACATTGATACCGGTATCCGTTCCGTACCCACTCCTGGTTTCTTGTACATAGCCTTTGGTGTCGTCTACATAAGTTATTCAGTACAATATTACCCCCTTTCACGTATTATTATCATTCCCCCTTTATTTCAACTTGTTTTATTTAATAATTCTCATTACACTGCATTAGACTGCAGGATCACAGATTACGACTACTTTGCAGCGAATTTAACTTTTGGGCATCAAAGCAGATTTGTACTGCTCGACCCAATGACTACATCAAGCCAAAACTCTAAATTAATAGAGTCATGCATCGCCGAACCGTGCCTATGCTAAATCTCGTCTCGGGGATGTATTGAATACAAAGCGATAAGTACTAGTAGGTCGCACGCCCCACATAATAAAGGGGGACTGCCACGTGACTTTATTAAATTTAAATTGTGTTTCTTTCTTGTTTTATCCTGAAGTGTTCTAATTATTGTGCCTCATACACGATGGTAAGTGTTAGTTTATTTCTGTGTATCAATATCCTGTTCATATGACACGTCATATCCCAGATATTGGAAATGGGCTACCTGTTATTTCGGTTTACGATTCAGGACTGTTTTTGATCATTTCGGATGAATACCCGAAAAAGCCATGATTTTAGTTTTACTTGTAGATGTAGACAGATTGAAGCTTACTCTTAATTCATTTGTAATTTGTCTTCACTGTCTTGTATGATTAATTAGTCATCCTTGTATAACAGCATCTCGATATGCTTTTTCTTTCCAATATTTATGCTTGATGGTATTTTACCTCTTCTCCTTTCTTTGATTATGTCAACCTATACAGATATTGGATAATGTTGGTGACGAGCTACACTCTTATTTTACTCCTCAATTTACTTGATTTTCAGATGCTATCTCTTTACCCAAGTCAGTTCCAATTCTGCTGTTCATATACAGGCTTTTTTGTATAACTTTAAGAATCTTTTGTCCATAGCATCGGCAACAGACTTTCCCATGCAGGGCATTATGTGCCGTATCTTCTAGGGGTTAGGGATATTTTTATTAGTAATACGGCCTCCATTTATTAGATTTTTCCGTTTAAGAGCAACACATTAGTAGCTAAACACCCGTATTCAAGAACTTGTTGACATTTTTGACCATCTGAACTAGATGCAACACTCAGCAGCGTGAATGTGTTGTGTCAAAAGTGAGTTTTATCTCCGAAACGCTTTGAGGTTTAGGTTGGGGTTGGGTTGGTGTGGGGGAAGGAGACCAAACTGTGAGGTCATCGGTCTCATCGGATTAGGGAAGGATGGGGAAGGAAATCGGCCGTGCCCTTTCAAACGAACCATCCCGGCATTTGCCTGAAGCGATTTAGGAAATCATGGAAAACCTAAATCAGGATTGCCGGATGCGAGATTGAACCGTCATCCTCCCGAATGCGAGTCCAGCGTGCTAACCACTGCGCCACCTCGATAGGTGGAAACGCGTTGAACGCAGGCAGGAAAATAAAATATTATCACATAGGATGACGTATTACTAGTAAAAATATCGCCAACCTAGTATTTGTAAATTTACTCACAACATATCCAAAACGAACATTAAGATAAACATGGAACCTATTTCTGGGGGAAGTTTGCTATTGTCTTTTCTCGATCTACACTGTCGTAAAATCATTAGTAGACCCATTTAGAGGTTTCCTAGATTTATTGTTGCAACAGTGCACGAGGAGTACGTGAAATGATTATATTTACAGATCAATAGCACAAGTGATTATGAAGTACCAGGTATCGACCCATGCCGAAACACTGATCTTCGCACATGGTGTAGGCTTCATGGGTAGCAATTTCAGGTGCTGACTGGCATCAAGTCGATCGTACACATGGTGAATGTTGTCCTGTGATGCGTTACGCCACGCCTGCTCAACCTGTTTACATAGTTCTGTAAGAGTTGTTGGTTGAGTCGCAAGAGTCACTTCTCGTCCTGTCATATTCGACACGTGCTCGATTGTAAACAAGTCCTGAGGTAGTTCTGTCCAGAGAAGTTGCTGCAAGTCTTGCACAGAACGCTGAGTGTCACAGGAAATGAGTGGGCGAGCATTATCATGTTGGAGCAACACATCACCTCCCTGTTGCAAGAATGGCAAAAGAGCGTGACTAACAATATTCTGCACTTGCCGAGCGCTGGTTAGCGTCCCCTCCAGAAACACCAAACGTGAACGAGAGTTGTAGCTTCCCGCACCCCAGACCATTAGGCATGGTGTGACGCCAGTGCGTCTTGGACGAAAGCACCCATACGAGACAGCGATCACCAGGTCTACGTCGTACGTGCGAATGACCATCACCTGTGTGCAGGCAGAATCTGCTTTTATCGTTGAAAAGCATCGCGCGCCATCCCAAGTGCTCAAACGGCACAAGTCGAGCCGTGCACGTCGATACAGTGACAGTGGAAGAGGGGCTGGAGTTGTGTGCGTCCGTAGTCCCACTGCTAATAACTGGTTCGCAAAAGTTCGTGATACTACGCCTTGACTCACAAGCCCTTTTATCTGTGCTGTGACACCTGTTCGGTCTGTCACTGCTGCCCTTACAATATGCTGCGTGGACATCCAGAACCTATGGGTGTGAGAATGTTGACGTGACCACTGATACCAGCATCGTTGCCCAACTGACGCAGCACATCCAACTTGTGTGGAAATTCTCCGAAAGGACCGCCCCGCCACAAAAATTGGTTCAAATTGCTCTGAGCACTATGGGACTCAACTGCTGAGGTCATTAGTCCCCTAGAACTTAGAACTACACTCCTGGAAATGGAAAAAAGAACACATTGACACCGGTGTGTCAGACCCACCATACTTGCTCCGGACACTGCGAGAGGGCTGTACAAGCAATGATCACACGCACGGCACAGCGGACACACCAGGAACCGCGGTGTTGGCCGTCGAATGGCGCTAGCTGCGCAGCATTTGTGCACCGCCGCCGTCAGTGTCAGCCAGTTTGCCGTGGCATACGGAGCTCCATCGCAGTCTTTAACACTGGTAGCATGCCGCGACAGCGTGGACGTGAACCGTATGTGCAGTTGACGGACTTTGAGCGAGGGCGTATAGTGGGCATGCGGGAGGCCGGGTGGACGTACCGCCGAATTGCTCAACACGTGGGGCGTGAGGTCTCCACAGTACATCGATGTTGTCGCCAGTGGTCGGCGGAAGGTGCACGTGCCCGTCGACCTGGGACCGGACCGCAGCGACGCACGGATGCACGCCAAGACCGTAAGATCCTACGCAGTGCCGTAGGGGACCGCACCGCCACTTCCCAGCAAATTAGGGACACTGTTACTCCTGGGGTATCGGCGAGGACCATTCGCAACCGTCTCCATGAAGCTGGGCTACGGTCCCGCACACCGTTAGTCCGTCTTCCGCTCACGCCCCAACATCGTGCAGCCCGCCTCCAGTGGTGTCGCGACAGGCGTGAATGGAGGGACGAATGGAGACGTGTCGTCTTCAGCGATGAAAGTCGCTTCTGCCTTGGTGCCAATGATGGTCGTATGCGTGTTTGGCGCCGTGCAGGTGAGCGCCACAATCAGGACTGCATACGACCGAGGCACACAGGGGCAACACCCGGCATCATGGTGTGGGGAGCGATCTCCTACACTGGCCGTACACCACTGGCGATCGTCGAGGGGACACTGAATAGTGCACGGTACATCCAAACCGTCATCGAACCCATCGTTCTACCATTCCTAGACCGGCAAGGGAACTTGCTGTTCCAACAGGACAATGCACGTCCGCATGTATCCCGTGCCACCCAACGTGCTCTAGAAGGTGTAAGTCAACTACCCTGGCCAGCAAGATCTCCGGATCTGTCCCCCATTGAGCATGTTTGGGACTGGATGAAGCGTCGTTTCACGCGGTCTGCACGTCCAGCACGAACGCTGGTCCAACTGAGGCGCCAGGTGGAAATGGCATGGCAAGCCGTTCCACAGGACTACATCCAGCATCTCTACGATCGTCTCCATGGGAGAATAGCAGCCTGCATTGCTGCGGAAGGTGGATATACACTGTACTAGTGCCGACATTGTGCATGCTCTGTTGCCTGTGTCTATGTGCCTGTGGTTCTGTCAGTGTGATCATGTGATGTATCTGACCCCAGGAATGTGTCAATAAAGTTTCCCCTTCCTGGGACAATGAATTCACGGTGTTATTATTTCAATTTCCAGGAGTGTATGACGCTCGTAGCAGGCGTCTGTGCTGCGTGGACGACCAGAACATATGGGTTTGACAAAGTTCACGTGACCACTGATACCACCATCGTTGCACAACTGACGCAGCACATCCAACTCGTGTGGCATTATCCGAAAGGGCCATCCAACCACAATTTGATCCCTTTCAGACTCGCTCAGTTGGCTGTAGGAAGTACGAATAACGTCTCCGTGGCATAGATGGCTGCTTGCTTCAAGTGTATGCATCACATAGAACCTTCTGGCTGTGTGCATTCCCTATTAAATGGTAGACACATATGGATACACCACTACACTATGTGTTGGCGGACGACGTTGAAACCATTATCAGGTCTACTGTCCTCCAGGGTGCACATGTCGTCGTCAGATCTACACTACCGGCCATTAAAATTGCTACACCACGAAGATGACGTGCTAGAGACGCGAAATTTAACCGACAGGAAGACGATGTTGTGATATGCAAATGATAAGCTTTTCAGAGCATTCACACAAGGTTGGAACTGGTGGCGACACCTACAACGTGCTGACACGAGGAAAGTTTCCAACCGAATTCACATTCACAAACAGCAGTTGACCGGCGTTGCCTGCTGAAACGTTGTTGTGATGCCTCGTGTAAGGGGGAGAAATGCGTACCATCACGTTTCCAACGTTGATAAAGGTTAGATTGTAGCATATCGCTATTGCGGTTTATCGTACCGCGACATTGATGCTCGCGTTGGTCAAGATGCAATGACTGTCAGCAGAATATGGAATCGATGGGTTCAGGAGGGTAATATGGAACGCCGTGCTGAATCCCAACGGCCTCGTATTACTAGCAGTCGAGATGACAGGCATCTTATCCGCATGGCTGTAACGGATCGTGCAGCCACGTCTCGATCCCTGAGTCAACAGATGGGGACGTTTGCAAGACAACAACCATCTGCACGAACATGGTCATGGCTGCGGTTACCCTTGACGGTGCATCACAGACAGGATCGCCTGCGATGGAGTACTCAACGACGAACCTGAGTGCACGAATGGCAAAACGTCATTCTTCGGATGAATCCAGGTTCTGTTTACGGCATCATGATGGTCGCATCCGTGTTTGGCGACATCGCGGCGAACGCACATTGGAAGCGTGTATTCGTCATCGCCATACTGGCGTATCACCCATCGTGATGGTATGGGATGCCATTGGTTACACGTCTTGGTCACCTCTTGTTCGCATTGACGGCACTTTGAACAGTGGACGTTACATTTCATATGTGTTACGACCCTGCGAAACCCTACATTTCAGCAGGATAATGCACGACCTTATGTTGCAGATCCTGTATGGGCCTTTCTGGATACAGAAAATGTTTGACTGCTGCCCTGGCCAGCACATTCTCCAGACCTCTCACCAATTGAAAACGTCTGGTCAATGGTGGCCGAGCAACTGGCTCGTCACAATACGCCAATCACAACTCTTGATGAACTGTGGTATTGTGTTGAAGCTGCATGGGCAGCTGTACCTGTACACGCCATCCAAGCTCTGTTTGACTCAATGCCCAGGCGTATCAAGGCCGTTATTACGGCCGGAGGTGGTTGTTCTGGGTACTGATTTCTCAGGATCTATGCACCCAAATTGAATGAAAATGTAATCACATGTCAGTTCTAGTATAATATATTTGTTCAATGAATACTCGTTTATCATCCATATTTCTTCTTGGTGTAGCAATTTTAATGGCCAGTAGTGTCTTTCCAGGTGTACTACCTTTCCCCCAGCAGTGTATTATGAACTTTCAGGTCTGAATATCGAACAATCATTCCATAAACTTGGATGCAACAGCTAGGAAGTCATGGCGAACCAAATCGGATCCATCAGGAAACGCTAAGGGGGGAAAAGTAGGCAGTGGGGAATCACAACTTGGTGCGCCGGGCTCAGCTCTGCTGCCGTTTCTGGTGAGAGCTTAATGAGCTGGTGAGTCAGTGGCGGCGATGGAGCGAGGGTGCCCCGCCATTCAGACGCGTAATGCGTCGTAATTGGCTAATGACACCCGCGACCTGATCCCGACCCGGACCTCTAGAGCCGGCTCCCTCGTGGCCGGGGGCAGCCGCTGACGGGCGTCCCCTGTAACGAATAGCCTGCTACACGACTCCTCAGCGACCGACGCCGGCTCCTTAACACTTGCTGCGATTTGATAGCTGCGTGAAATGAATAGGAATGGCGTCTCTTGCCTAGTTAAATTGTAAGCGAGGATGTCACTCTTCCGCTCTGTCTCATGCATACAGAGATATGCCATACAGTACTTTCCTCGGAAAACTAGTAAAGCCGAATAGAATGGTGGCCTTTACATTGTCTGAAAGCAGCTGTAAAATAGAGGAAATGTAGTCCAGAAATTCAGATGGGAACGTGAATAATTAGTATAGCTGAAAAGAGCTCGGGAGATTGAAACTATTGTGACTACAAAGGTATTCGTTCTTTCTTCCTTTTTCTACTTTGGGTCTTTTCGGTGGATGTGACTAAAGGTGTGTTGGGTTCCTTGCAGTTCACATTGCATATGGTACTCTGTTGTAATACTAACTTCAGACTGTTCTCCAGATGATGCATTTATCTTTAAGGAAGTACAATCTGAAAAAAAAGTAGCTCAACTATGTCAGAAGTTAATAAGATTTCAGAGTGGTGCAAAGGTTGGCACATTGTTTTAAACATTCAGAAATATAAAATTGTTCAATTGACGAAACGAAACAGCGTAGAGCCCTATGAATTCAGTCTTCCGAAATTGTTTCACCGCGGAAGATCGTAATACGACTTCTACTTCAAAACGTCATACGAACGTCGAAGTGGCAGATGGTGGAATGGAAAAAAATATAAAAAAACTGCAATCGCTTTGTAGTGGAAAGACATCAGGACCAGATGAGATAGCTGTCGAATTCTACAAAAATTGTGCGAAAAAGGTAGGTCCCCTTCTAGCAGCAATTTACCGTAAATCGTTGGTGTAGAGCAGGGTACCAAGAAGGGTTTTAGGACAGATGCACATAATTATAAGGTCTAGATCATTGACATCAATATATTGCAGAATTATAGAACATGTTTTATGCTCAAGAACCTCACCTGCTTCTGTTTCTTCATGACACCGACAGAGCTGTGGAGAACGGTGCTCAGGTTGCCGCCGTGTTCTTGACTTCACGAAGCCACTTGACACGGTCCAACACTGCTGTATAAATAAAAAAAATACGAGCTCGCCTTGTATCGGAGTGATTCAAGATTTCCTTGCAGGAAGATCTCACCACGTCATCCGCCAGGTTAGCCGAGAGCGCTAATGCACTGCTTCCTGAACTCGGATAGGCGCGCCGGTCCTGGATCGAGTCCGCCCGGCGGATTGCAGACGACAGTCGGTGTGCCGGCCAGCCTGGATGTGGTTTTTAGGCGGTTTTCCACATCCCACTACGTGAATACCTAGCTGGTCCCCACGATCCGCTTCAGTTACATGACTTGCAGATATTTGAAACTCATTCGCACTCTTTCATGATTTTCGCTAGCAGCAGACAGCCTCGAGCAATTAAACAGAGAACCGACTCGTGGAGATAACATCTTGGACCTACTGATAACAAACAGACCCGAACTTTTCGACTCTGTATGTACAGAACAGGGAATCAGTGATCATAAGGCCGTTGCAGCATCCCTGAATATGGAAGTTAATAGGAATATAAAAAAAGGGAGGAAGGTTTATCTGTTTAGCAAGAGTAATAGAAGGCAGATTTCAGACTACCTAACAGATCAAAACGAAAATTTCTGTTCCGACACAACACAATGTTGAGTGTTTATGGAAAAAGTTCAAGGCAATCGTAAAATGCGTTTTAGACAGGTACGTGCCGAGTAAAACTGTGAGGGACGGGAAAAACCCACCGTGGTACAACAATGTTAGGAAACTACTGCGAAAGCAAAGAGAGCTCCACTCCAAGTTTAAACGCAGCCAAAACCTCTCAGACAAACAGAAGCTAAACGATGTCAAAGTTAGCGTAAGGAGGGCTATGCGTGAAGCGTTCATTGAATTCGAAAGTAAAATTCTATGTACCGACTTGACAGAAAATCCTAGGAAGTTCTGGTCTTACGTTAAATCAGTAAGTGGCTCGAAACAGCATATCCAGACACTACGGGATGATGATGGCATTGAAACAGAGGATGACACGCGTAAAACTGAAATACTAAACACCTTTTTCCAAAGCTGTTTCACAGAGGAAGACCGCACTGCAGTTCCTTCTCTAAATCCTCGCACAAACGAAAAAATGGCTGACATCGAAATAAGTGTCCAAGGAATAGAAAAGCAACTGGAATCACTCAATAGAGGAAAGTCCACTGGACCTGACGGGATACCAATTCGATTCTGCACAGAGTACGCGAAAGAACTTGCCCCCCTTCTAACAGCCGTGTACCGCAAGTCTCTAGAGGAACGGAGAGTTCCAAATGATTGGAAAAGAGCACAGATAGTCCCAGTCTTCAAGAAGGGTCGTCGAGCAGATGCGCAAAACTATAGACCTATATCTCTTACGTCGATCTCTTGTAGAATTTTAGAACATGTTTTTTGCTCGCGTATCATGTCATTTCTGGAAACCCAGAATCTACTATGTAGGAATCAACATGGATTCCGGAAACAGCGATCGTGTGAGACCCAACTCGCCTTATTTGTTCATGAGACCCAGAAAATATTAGATACAGGCTCCCAGGTAGATGCTATTTTTCTTGACTTCCGGAAGGCGTTCGATACAGTTCCGCACTGTCGCCTGATAAACAAAGTAAGAGCCTACGGAATATCAGACCAGCTGTGTGGCTGGATTGAAGAGTTTTTAGCAAACAGAACACAGCATGTTGTTATCAATGGAGAGACGTCTACAGACGTTAAAGTAACCTCTGGCGTGCCACAGGGGAGTGTTATGGGACCATTGCTTTTCACAATATATATAAATGACTTAGTATATAGTGTCGGAAGTTCCATGCGGCTTTTCGCGGATGATGCTGTAGTATACAGAGAAGTTGCAGCATTAGATAATTGTAGCGAAATGCAGGAAGATCTGAAGCGGATAGGCACTTGGTGCAGGGAGTGGCAACTGACCCTTAACGTAGACAAATGTAATGTATTGCGAATACATAGAAAGAAGGATCCTTTATTGTATGATTATATGATAGCGGAACAAACACTGGTAGCAGTTACTTCTGTAAAATATCTGGGAGTATGCGTGCGGAACGATTTGAAGTGGAATGATCATATAAAATTAATTGTTGGTAAGGCGGGTACCAGGTTGAGATTCATTGGGAGAGTGCTTAGAAAATGTAGTCCATCAACAAAGGAGGTGGCTTACAAAACATTCGTTCGACCTATACTTGAGTATTGCTCATCAGTGTGGGATCCGTACCAGATCGGTATGACGGAGGAGATAGAGAAGATCCAAAGAAGAGCGGTGCGTTTCGTCACAGGGTTATTTGGTAACCGTGATAGCGTTACGGAGATGTTTAATAAACTCAAGTGGCAGACTCTGCAAGAGAGGCACTCTGCATCGCGGTGTAGCTTGCTCGCCAGGTTTCGAGAGGGTGCGTTTCTGGATGAGGTATCGAATATATTGCTTCCCCCTACTTATACCTCCCGAGGAGATCACGAATGTAAAATTATAGAGATTAGAGCGCGCACGGAGGCTTTCAGACAGTCGTTCTTCCCGCGAACCATACGCGACTGGAACAGGAAAGGGAGGTAATGACAGTGGCACGTAAAGTGCCCTCCGCCACACACCGTTGGGTGGCTTGCAGAGTATCAATGTAGATGTAGATGTAGGTACAGTAATTCCGTCCCGAGGGGTACGGGGTGGCGGCAGGAAGGGCATCTGGCCACCCCTTAAAATTAACCATGCCAAATCCGTACTTAACCCTGCCGACACTGCGTACGATGTGGGACTTTATTATGATGGTCTTTTCTCCCTATGCAGGTGGATGTTTTCGCTTTCGGAAGAGAAAGTTGATAATTCAAATTTCGTGAAACATCTCACGAATAGTGCTTTTGTTCTAATGACTGCCACTGCCATATATGTGATACTCTTTCCCTTATTACAATACGAGCTATCCTTCTTTGAAATTTTTGGATGTCCTCTGTCAATCCTATCTGACAAAGATGCCACATCGGACAGCAATACTCAAGCAGAGGACTGACAAGTCTGGTGAAAGCAGTCTCTTTAAAGGATTTCTGGCATCATTTAAGAGTTCTGCTACTGAAACACAGCATTTGTTTCGCATTGCCCACCACAATATCTATAATGGGCGTTCAAAAAGAAACGAGCCGGAGGCATAATTACAGAAACCAGTACCTATATGTCAGAGGTATTGACCCAGGCTATTGAAACACTTGTCACACTGAGACACAAGGCGGTGAATGGCTGTCTCATAAAATTCCCGAGGCTGCGATGTTAACCAGTTCCGCACGCACAGCTGGACGTCGTCATCCGAGGTGAATCGTTTCCCCCTATGCCGACGATCTTCTTTGACCAAGATGGCCCCCTTCTGATTCACTTCCTGCAGCATGGGACAACAGTGAATGCCCAGCGTTACTCGCAAACCTTGACCACCCTTCGCCAAGCGATCAAATCAAAATGACCGTGCAATCTCACCTGTGGGGACATTCTGCTCCACGGCAACACAGTCATGGTACTCCAGTATAAATTCAAATGGGAGGTTCTCAGCCACCCTCCATACAGTCTTGACCCCTCCCCTGCGATTACGCCATTTTTGGTCCCCTTAAAATGGCTCTGAGGGACAAGCGATTCACGACGGACGACGACGTCCAGCTGTACGTACGGAATTGACTAACATCGCAGCTCCGAGAATTTTATGAGACAGCCATTCACCGCCTTGTGTCACAGTAGGACAAGTGTCTCAACAGTCAGGGTCAATACTTCTAAATTTCAGATACCGTACTGGTTTCTGTGGCCGGCCGGAGTGGCCGTGCGGTTCTAGGCGCTACAGTCTGGAACCGCGTGGCCGCTACGGTCGCAGGTTCGAATCTTGCCTCGGGCATGGATGTGTGTGATGTCCTTAGGTTAGTTAGGTTTAATTTGTTCTACGTTCTAGGCGACTGATGACCTCAGAAGTTAAGTCGCATAGTGCTCAGAGCCATTTGAACCATTTGAACTGATTTCCGTAATAATGCCTCCGGCTCGTATCTTTTTGAACGCTCCTTATACGTGATTGTTCCAAGTTAATTTGTTTGTTGTAACGTCTAGCTATTTAGTTAAATAGACAGTCTTTAGATTTGTATGATTTATCGTGTAACAGAAAATTCAACGGATTCCTTACTCATGTGGACGACCTCACACTTTTCATTATTTAGGATCAATTGCTACTTCTCGCACCATACAGACATCTGGTCTAAATCAGTTTCTAACTGGTTTTGACCTCGGAGCATATTGCATCAGCGTCAAACTTAACTTACGGTCTAAGAATCATTTACGTAAAACAAGTTCGAAGGGAACACGCTAGTGCAATGCGTCCGTTATACACCATATTTCACGAAATGTATAAGGTCGTTGAACGATTTCATTCATAATTCCAATATGGGCACCGTACTACAAGATAATTTTGTGACTCACGAAAAGCGGAACAAATTAATTCATGTTTGTAGGCAAATTAAATTGACTGAACCTGCCATTGAAAGCGGATCAAGTACACAATTCAGCCCTCGTGGCTGAGCGGCCCCATTGAAATGGACTAACCTTGATTGCTTTTTGTAGTGTATCTCAAAACCACACTACGTAAATAATATTCCACGTGGAATAAATACATCATTTAAAGTAAGATAAGCTGTGTGTGAGTCGCTTGAGGTTTATGATGCTTGTACTGAAACTGATTTCGGATCACACGTGCCATAGAAGAAGTACTAAGTCGAACAAAGACTCACATTTAACACACAAAATTACAAAATCAATAATCCTGTAAAGTTGACTGACATTAAAGTCGCCTCGTAGTCCTGACCTGCAAAATCACCGACTTGAACTCCATAGAAAATCTATGGGACATGTTGGAACCGCGGTTAAAACACCGACATCAGCGTCCTCCAGTTTGGTGATCAGATCCGCAGCGAGAGGCGTAACCTGGATACGAATTACCTGCACAACCTTTTGGACTCGCTTGGTAACCGGATCTAGGCGGTTATCAAATCCAGAGGTGGAATTACACGGTTGAGACAAACCTAAACGCAATGTGTTCGGTGATATTCATTCATCCCATGATGTTAGATTGAGTTGTGCGGCTCAAAATCATCCATCCCGTTCACTAGACAAAGGTCTAAATAACTGCTTGATTTGGTGGGCTGCAAACGGCTACGAGAGCGTGGCCGGCAAAAGCGAAACCTACCGCCTAGTGTCCCCGTTGGTTGACTCCTGTTCAGATACCTTAGCGTCACATACGAGCTGACCGTACTCTCGCTCTTACAACTATGCACTGCTCTCGCGTTTTGCAGTCGACACGCTGATCGACAGATTGACCAAACAAGTGACAGGCACAATACAGCAGGAATGAGGAGGCACTCATTACTAAACAGCCGCTTTCCCCTACAAACAAAAACCACCAGCAGGAGGGCTGAGTTTGGAAAGGTTGTAAGTTCTCTAGTTTATTTTTGGTAGTCGCAAAAAATGGTATAAGTTGTATTACATTCGATGTGTCGTATTCCATACGTGTATACGGAATATTTTTCAAATAGTAGTTTTCCGTAGTCGGTATGTTACGGCACAGAGACTGAGTACAGGTACATCTACATCTACATCTACATTTATACTCCGCAAGCCACCCAACGGTGTGTGGCGGGGGGCACTTTACGTGCCACTGTCATTACCTCCCTTTCCTGTTCCAGTCGCGTATGGTTCGCGGGAAGAACGACTGTCTGAAAGCCTCCGAGCGCGCTCTAATCTCTCTAATTTTACATTCGTGATCTCCTCGGGAGGTATAAGTAGGGGGAAGCAATATATTCGATACCTCATCCAGAAACGCACCCTCTCGAAACCTGGCGAGCAAGCTACACCGCGATGCACAGCGCCTCTCTTGCAGAGTCTGCCACTTGAGTTTGCTAAACATCTCCGTAACGCTATCACGGTTACGAAATAACACTGTGACGAAACGCGCCGCTCTTCTTTGGATCTTCTCTTTCTCCTCCGTCAACCCGATCTGGTACGGATCCCACAATGACGAGCAATACCCAAGTATAGGTCGAACGAGTGTTTTGTAAGCCACCTCCTTTGTTGATGGACTACATTTTCTAAGGACTCTCCCAATGAATCTCAACCTGGTACCCGCCTTACCAACAATTAATTTTATATGATCATTCCACTTCAAATCGTTCCGCACGCATACTCCCAGATATTTTACAGAAGTAACTGCTACCAGTGTTTGTTCCGCTATCATATAATCATACAATAAAGGATCCTTCTTTCTATGTATTCGCAATACATTACATTTGTCTACGTTAAGGGTCAGTTGCCACTCCCTGCACCAAGTGCCTATCCGCTGCAGATCTTCCGGCATTTCGCTACAATTTTCTAATGCTGGTAGCAATGTCGCTGCTGTAAGTATTCTAATAGCAGCTTTGGAGAGTCGGGGGTTGGTTTTGGTACTGAGTGGATGGAAGTGGATTGCCGAGCAGAGAAATATAGATACAGAGAAGGCCGAATTATGGATTTTGTAAAGATTAATTAGACAAGTGAAGACCGTTGAGTTAAATTGTTGCTGCACTGCTTGCTTGCGCGTAATTATGATGTTGCGTGAATGACGGAAGGTTATATCGGATTCTCTTTAACAGCTGGTTATCTGGTTTCATTGTTCAGACGAGAATTAGTAAATTTTTCTGACTTGCACTCAGAAGTTATTGATTTTTACCACTCCTTTACCGTTTTCAGAAATTAAACTTGGCAGAGTAAGATTTGTTATGAAGGATACATTTCGTAAAGATGATTATTATAGTCAGATAACGAGTTTGATTTTAACAATAGAGTTTTTAAAAGTCAGTTTTCCTTCAATAATTTGACGAGTTCAAATTCCAACGCTCTCGCCTCACAAAAGGATTTTATTTTCTGATTACGTGTGAGCCGCATTGCACGCTGCAGGGCACAGTGGCTAAAAACAAAGCAAGATCTGTTTAGAATAGGTTCGTGTCTTTGCATTGCCCTGCGCAAGACTTTATCTCTTACTTACCTTGTTCATCTCTTCCGCAGCTGAGTCACATGAAATTTATTAAGGCCAATTCTGCATTACAGTCACGATAGTTAGATCATTCACAGTTATATTTGCTTTTAGAAATTCATTATTAAGTCATTTTAGGCAAAGTTCAGTTGACATTGCATCTACATCTACATCTACATTGATACTCCGCAAGCCACCCAACGGTGTGTGGCGGAGGGCACTTTACGTGCCACTGTCATTACCTCCCTTTCCTGTTCCAGTCGCGTATGGTTCGCGGGAAGAACGACTGTCTGAAAGCCTCCGTGCGCGCTCTAATCTCTCTAATTTTACATTCGTGATCTCCTCGGGAAGTGTAAGTAGGGGGAAGCAATATATTCGATACCTCATCCAGAAACGCACCCTCTCGAAACCTGGCGAGCAAGCTACACCGCGATGCAGAGCGCCTCTCTTGCAGAGTCTGCCACTTGAGTTTATTAAACATCTCCGTAACGCTATCACGGTTACCAAATAACCCAGTGACGAAACGCGCCGCTCTTCTTTGGATCTTCTCTATCTCCTCCGTCAACCCGACCTGGTACGGATCCCACACTGATGAGCAATACTCAAGTATAGGTCGAACGAGTGTTTTGTAAGCCACCTCCTTTGTTGATGGACTACATTTTCTAAGCACTCTCCCAATGAATCTCAACCTGGTACCCGCCTTACCAACAATTAGTTTTATATGATCATTCCACTTCAAATCGTTCCGTACGCATACTCCCAGATATTTTACAGAAGTAACTGCTACCAGTGTTTGTTCCGCTATCACATAATCATACAATAAAGGATCCTTCTTTCTATGTATTCGCAATACATTACATTTGTCTATGTTAAGGGTCAGTTGCCACTCCCTGCACCAAGTGCCTATCCGCTGCAGATCTTCCTGTATTTCGCTACAATTTTCTAATGCAGCAACTTCTCTGTATACTACAGCATCATCCGCGAAAAGCCGCATGGAACTTCCGACACTATCTACTAAGTCATTTATATATATTGTGAAAAGCAATGGTCCCATAACACTCCCCTGTGGCACGCCAGAGGTTACTTTAACGTCTGTAGACGTCTCTCCATTGATAACAACATGCTGTGTTCTGTTTGCTAAAAACTCTTCAATCCAGCCACACAGCTGGTCTGATATTCCGTAGGCTCTTACTTTGTTTATCAGGCGACAGTGCGGAACTGTATCGAACGCCTTCCGGAAGTCAAGAAAAATAGCATCTACCTGGGAGCCTGTATCTAATATTTTCTGGGTCTCATGAACAAATAAGGCGAGTTGGGTCTCACACGATCGCTGTTTCCGGAATCCATGTTGATTCCTACATAGTAGATTCTGGGTTTCCAGAAATGACATGATACGCGAGCAAAAAACATGTTCTAAAATTCTACAAGAGATCGACGTAAGAGATATAGGTCTATAGTTTTGCGCATCTGCTCGACGACCCTTCTTGAAGACTGGGACTATCTGTGCTCTTTTCCAATCATTTGGAACCCTCCGTTCCTCTAGAGACTTGCGGTACACGGCTGTTAGAAGGGGGGCTAGTTCTTTCGCGTACTCTGTGTAGAATCGAATTGGTATCCCGTCAGGTCCAGTGGACTTTCCTCTATTGAGTGATTCCAGTTGCTTTTCTATTCCTTGGAAACTTATTTCGATGTCAGCCATTTTTTCGTTTGTGCGAGGATTTAGAGAAGGAACTGCAGTGCGGTCTTCCTCTGTGAAACAGCTTTGGAAAAAGGTGTTTAGTATTTCAGCTTTACGCGAGTCATCCTCTGTTTCAATGCCATCATCATCCCGTAGTGTCTGGATATGCTGTTTCGAGCCACTTACTGATTTAACGTAAGACCAGAACTTCCTAGGATTTTCTGTCAAGTCGGTACATAGAATTTTACTTTCGAATTCAATGAACGCTTCACGCATAGCCCTCCTTACACTAACTTTGACATCGTTTAGCTTCTGTTTGTCTGAGAGGTTTTGGCTGCGTTTAAACTTGGAGTGAAGCTCTCTTTGCTTTCGCAGTAGTTTCCTAACTTTGTTGTTGTACCACGGTGGGTTTTTCCCGTCCCTCACAGTTTTACTCGGCACGTACCTGTCTAAAACGCATTTTACGATTGCCTTGAACTTTTTCCATAAACACTCAACATTGTCAGTGTCGGAACAGAAATTTTCGTTTTGATCTGTTAGGTAGTCTGAAATCTGCCTTCTATTACTCTTGCTAAACAGATAAACCTTCCTCCCTTTTTTTATATTCCTATTAACTTCCATATTCAGGGATGCTGCAACGGCCTTATGATCACTGATTCCCTGCTCTGTACATACAGATTCGAAAAGTTCGGGTCTGTTTGTTATCAGTAGGTCCAATATGTTATCTCCACGAGTCGGTTCTCTGTTTAATTGCTCGAGGTAATTTTCGGATAGTGCACTCAGTATAATGTCACTCGATGCTCTGTCCCTACCACCCGTCCTAAACATCTGAGTGTCCCAGTCTATATCTGGTAAATTGAAATCTCCACCTAAGACTATAACATGCTGAGAAAATTTATGTGAAATGTATTCCAAATTTTCTCTCAGTTGTTCTGCCACTAATGCTGCTGAGTCGGGAGGTCGGTAAAAGGAGCCAATTATAAACCTAGTTCGGTTGTTTAGTGTAACCTCCACCCATAATAATTCACAGGAACTATCCACTTCTACTTCACTACAGGATAAACTACTACTAACAGCGATGAACACTCCACCACCGGTTGCATGCAATCTATCCTTTCTAAACACCGTCTGTACCTTTGTAAAAATTTCGGCAGAATTTATCTCTGGCTTAAGCCAGCTTTCTGTACCTATAACGATTTCAGCTTCGGTGCTTTCTATCAGCGCTTGAAGTTCCGGTACTTTACCAACGCAGCTTCGACAGTTGACAATTAGAATACCGATTGCTGCTTGTTCCCCGCATGTCCTGACTTTGCCCCGCACCCGTTGAGGCTGTTGCCCTTTCTGTACTTGCCCAAGGCCATCTAACCTAAAAAACCGCCCAGCCCACGCCACACAACCCCTGCTACCCGTGTAGCCGCTTGTTGCGTGTAGTGGACTCCTGACCTATCCAGCGGAACCCGAAACCCCACCACCCTATGGCGCAAGTCGAGGAATCTGCAGCCCACACGGTCGCAGAACCGTCTCAGCCTCTGATTCAGACCCTCCACTCGGCTCTGTACCAAAGGTCCGCAGTCAGTCCTGTCGACGATGCTGCAGATGGTGAGCTCTGCTTTCATCCCGGTAGCGAGACTAGCAGCCTTCACCAAATCAGATAGCCGCCGGAAGCCAGAGAGGATTTCCTCCGATCCATTTCACATGCAGACTGTTTTATTTTCACAGTTCAGTGTGTTACCTTGAGAGGCACCCACATGCCTTGCTCATACTGTGGCATCGAGCAGTCAGGCCTGCAAGATGAGTGGTCTGCCAAGCGAGTGGATTCATTCTTAATTTATCGAGTAACATGAACTCTCGTACTCACAATTTAAGTTACAAGTTATCCTCCTATATGATTATTACGCAACAGAAACACGCATCTGACTATCAATAATTTACAGAACTCTGACTGTGCACTACGCACTGGAAATACCACATTTTCTTTTTTGTCTTTTATTTAACGGCTTTTGTCAACACGTGGCCACCGCACACATTATAAATTCGGGACATTATGACAACATACAATTCGAAGTAAAGGTCCACCAATCTTTTTCTTTTCACTATCTTATTTATTCCGATAAATTCTCTAACCTAAACACACAAATTCTACAACCTACAACAATAACACATAAGAAATTCCGCCCAGTGGGCATGGCTTTACAATGGTGAATCTCTATATTATGGTCTCGTAATTACTTTTAACGCTACAGTGCACTTCCTGGATAGGATGGTGGATCTTTTATTATACCTCACACTTCGACTCTCACAATCATCATCACTAAACTTTCCTCCAGACCGAGCGGTACCGAAGGAACAAGCATAACCCACTAATCTTTTGAAACTACCTCGCTACTCTCCCATGCAAACCACACATACCCAAATTACATGACATACACCACACTACAGCATGAAACACTACACAGAGAATAGTCACAACATTATCCTTTCAGCTTTCCCACTTCAATTAATATTTATCCCAGTTTCACACGACACTGCCCCACTTTGTAATTCTACTTTCCTACTATGAACTCTGGAGATATTTGCACGTCTTCCTGTGCAATGCAAGCCAAGTGGCGTTGCTGGATAGACGGCCGACTCACCTTGCTTCTCTCTCAGAGTTTGAATCAAGCGTCACACGGAATCATATCACGCAAAGCAATATTAAGAACATCACACACGCGGGTCCTCAACTGATACCATGGACGAGTACTTCTCTTTATCCTTTGTCTCATACACAGATTGAGACTCACACAGTACTCACCACGTGGAAGTACTCGTCTCTAATTTCAAGTCCTGCACACGCTATTTCTTAAATACTTCAACTTATTGTACACACGCTAGTAATTCAGCTTAACTTAAGCACACGGAAGTATTTCAACTTATTGCTACACGTGGTTTCATTGTGACCGTTGGTCACTTCCGAAGATTACTACAATCCCTTTAATATTACCTGCCTGACATTTAATTCTCCCCACAAAAGTTCCTGAAATAGAGAAATTATTATTTCAAACTACTCTTAAATATTCCACATGCATACCATGTCTCCACTCTTTCGTCATTACGGAGCACAACTAAAACAGGTCTTAACAGCACAAGATCCAGTGGCAGAGTGCTGAAACATGGCCGTTCTCGAAGTCCTCTCCCATCTCTGTCGAGGTGGGGGGAAGCACCTTGCTATCGTATTGGTCAGCCACATTTCAGGCGCTCAAAGCTCTGGTAAATTTCATCTCTTTGGTCCCACCAAAGGTGGCCAAAGGATCGTCTCAAAGATGATCATATATTCACATTCACTATCTGCAGTTAGCAGACGACCATACATTCATTCATTTCACAGATCTCACCAAACTGGATGTAGGGATTTACTTTGTGGGAGTGCACATGTGATCAATTAAATAAATAAATTGTCATTCTTTCCCACACTGGTATCCGGCTTCGCTGTATTAATTGAAATTGAGTTATTTTACAAAAAAAATGTGTTGTTCTGACAAAAATAATGAAGTATGTTGTACCTATTTTCAATGTTGGGCGGTACTGTACCCTTTCACCACCAGCTACCCATGCAGAAAAAAATGGCATGGTACTATCCTTGCAATGCGAGGGTAGTTCCGAACATTTTTTTAAGAAAGCTGTATTAGAACAAACTTAGCAAGTCATCAAAATAACCAGGAGGAGACCTTAGCCCCTGGTGACCTCAAAGAGACGACCAAATGTTGTTACTTTACCAAATTATTGACGCAGTTGTTGCATTATTGTACTCTCCACAATCCGGAGTAACGTACACATACAAATTTACAACAATCCACATGACAAATAAAACATTACATCATACAAATAAAAAATAATGGTGAGATAAAAATTTGCTTAGTTACTGGGATCTTCGTTATTTTTATGAGTAATCCAAACTTCACTAATTCTATGACAAATAAAAAAAATACTAATTGTACTCATGAAATTTTAAATAGCTCACCGTCCAAACACAGAACAAGTAATCTGACATTCATAAATTGCGTTGTAATAATCTTTACACGGCAATGTCTAAATACAAAACAAAATCAACAAAAGGAAAAAATTTCGTACACTAGTTACATGTAGAATGTCAGGGTCCATATCAATACACACAATAAATAGTTAACAATAACTGCTTGAATCCATCAGTAGCTCTCGTGTCTTACTCTACTGCTTATTTCTCTATTGTTACACATTTAGACGACAAGAACTTGCATTTCGAGTAGCCTTCGTTACACTTTAATGGGAAATATCACCACTGTGATAATAAAATAACTGCCTTCAGTCAACACACCAACAAGATCATTACTGTCCACGACATCAAAATGCATCAATTAATTCCGATATTTGTTGTGCAATGCAAACTCTTCTCCCCTGTGACAACCTTACTGATCAATGCTACAAGAGCCGCTACGTTAGTATTACGCCACTGGCTAATAATTAAAGCATCATTTTACCAAATATTCTAATAAACATGCTACGTGAACTTGATAACCCAGAACAAACAAACAAAAAAGCACTAACTATTCTAAACACAAATGTTAATGAAATACAATTACACTTGCTGTCCCTTCAGGAATGAAACATAAAAAGAAAATTTTACACAATTACAAGTACAAATACATTATTCCTTATCTTGCGAGTCACACGGAAACATTTCATTCTGTGATTTTCTTGGGGTCAAAAAGTTGCTGATAGTTTTCCTAGAAACACTGTCTCGGTGTCAAAGCTCTCCGATGGTTTCCCGGACGAATGTCTTTAAGTCACTCAAATCGGCATTTTGAACACACACTGAACAGTAAACTGTATCTCACATTAAACACAAATGTCATAGTCACTCTCAGCGCACCATCCACACGAATCTGGTCTTCCAGAAATGGCCCTACAACTACTATTACCCACGGTTCTGTCCTTTCAGTTCATGGTGTAATTAAAAGTCGTAAGTTCCAACAAACAGCACTTATTCCCGCAACAATTAAAGAAATGTCTCCTACTACAGACGCAAATGTCAATGCCCCACTCTAGTTTCTTGCGTTCATACAATAATTAGTCACCAAACGACAACTTTCCTCTTCAAGAATACCAAGCGTCCCACATGCAATTCACAAAGCACACTTAACAAGTCACTGCCAAAAGTTTATGGATCCCACCGTTCAGTGGTCAAGACAAAACAAAACAACAAAATCTTTTCCACCACTCACAACGTGGGAACACCAGTCTTTCACTTTCCACGTTATGGAGACATACGAGCAGTCATCTTGCTTCACGGCTCCACAGTCCAGTACTAGTTAATAGTTGCTGGTAACAAATGCCCACCGGGCTCTGCCGCGCGTCGTCCATTCTGCCGTGGCGCCGCTGCGCACCCCATTGAGCAGAAGAAACCACCCGCTGTTGCCTCCGCGGGATACTTTCCCCAGTCATAAGGGTGGCGGAACTTATGAATGGCCAGTGGTACGTGCGTGTCGCCCCAGGCCGTTGACCTGCTGTAGCGGGCGTGTGGAGTGTACCCCGTCCGGCAGTGGAGTGGGGAGTGCCGCGGCTCTGTCGCCCGTCGCCATGGCTACGTCAGCTCGGCCCGCTAGCGGTATGGGCGTTACGACACCCAATCAGTCAGACCCTTCCGTGCATCTCGCAACATTACAGACAAAAGGATATATTTAAATACTCATTGATTACATGTATGATCTATTAGATACATTGGTAATAAAAGAATCTTTGTTCAAAAAAACATAAAACTATACACCCTAGTTTTCTACACATACATCAACATTTATCCCTTTTCTATATACAGCCCACACTTGCGCTATTGATTGTACCTGTCGTCCCTCATACAAAACATGAAAGTGTAAAAAAAAAAACAAAAGGAATAATAAACAATCTATACAACTCATAATTACAATATAAAATAGTAGACTACTCTAACATCCTATCACAATAAACATTTTAGAAACTGGTGACTCTAAATCTACAATATACAATGCACCTTTGTGCTTGTGACAGACAGAAATTAGTATCTCTCTATATATTTTACCTTTTTTATTATATATAACAACATTTCTAGGACACGTATGTACCATCCACATGATGTCAGATCCTGACCTGCCATCGAGGTTCATCCAAATCAAACAATACACAACAATGTTTTAGTTACAGATCGGTAGCATCCCCTTTACAGGAGTGTGCACATTGATCACACTACTCTACGACTCTCACTCACCAGACATCACATTTTCCTTCTCATTCAATCCATTAATACACTAACAGAATAGGTCTAGAAGTCAGCTAACCTTAACACCACCACACTCACGACAACATACCATACCTTTGCTCCCTTATACTCAACCACATAACACATGAAGCTGTTTCGGAGATAGCATTCCAGTCTCCGAATTCGTCCTTTCACTCTGGCACCTCTCTCCATCGGCTTACCTCTGCATCCGCTTTACCGACTATTCCTCCTGCTAAATATCACTTTAGAATTGCGACATTTCATCTAAGAACAAAAATACACAAATTGTTCAACCTGCAAAATAGCTGTACACATTCTTGGTACCGTTTTGATTAGTTATACTGGTACCAGGCTTCAACAACAACAACAACAACAAATATTATTTTTGTCAAATCGCAAATGTTATGCTAAGAATTAGATCTACACTTATATTACATCTTACATCAGTATTCCACAACGTTCGCCATCTGGATCTCATACTCCCTTTATGTCCTTTCACATTGTGCAGTTGTCCTCATCTCTTCATTCGTATTTCGGCTCTCTGTCCGTCCATTACTCCATCATTTCCTGGTCTTCCTTCGCCATTGGCATCAATCTCTATTGCAGCATACACAGGCCTCTCTGTAACATACATCTAAGACATCTCCACATTATTAATTCTACTCACCTTTATTTACCACTGTTTCATCACGTCGAATCTCTATTTATTAATCACACTGCTTCACGTCGCTTATCTCCTTATATATCACCTTTATCCACTACTATTTATCACGTCGCTTCTCTATCTACCATCTTTAGCCACTCATTAATCATCACGTCGTTTCTGCTTGATCCTTATTCATATGACAAAAAATACGTACATACACCACTCTGTCGACTCCTGTTCATGACTCATTCGACCAGTCTATTCCGTCATACTTCCTGACATCCCGCCTGAAAATTCTTATGTTCGATTTGACCCTGCACAACGTTACACACCACAAATAAATACACAGACTATCTACCATAAATTGCCTACTTTAGATCTATCCTTAACTTTTCCATAATTTGATGTTAGAAATGTGATGAAGCCCACGAGATTGTTTTCCCTTGATCGTCTCAATCAGTACAGCATTTTCATGGACAATCCGCCTCACTCTGAATGGTCCACTATACACAGTAAAGAATTTGCTGGTTAGGAATCTGTGCTTACATGAAAATCAAATGTGTGCAGAGAATATACAAGCTGGGAGAAATGGGACAGTCCAAGTGTTAGAAACTTTGGTGCTAGTGGTCTCTTTCACTAACACCAGATTCCGAACAACCATACACAGCACCTCATTATAACTGTCACCACGACAATGACATACTATAGATCAGATGGCATCTAATTTAAAAACTTCGATCACATTACTGATGTTACCTGTAACAGCAGTATAAACGTACCCTATTCCATACACATCACAATGTTTACTTTTTACATTACGTGTTAAGTACCTGCAATAGTCAAATTGCACTAATTATACTGGACTCATTGGCATTATTACATAACATTTTAGCAACTGGTTTCTTTGAGGAAACAGTCCTTTTACTTTACTGTTCGAAATAAAAATTTGCAAATTTTGCTCTGAGAGACCAGCCTAACTGATGCCATTACTGGTGTTTTATTCTCTGATCAGAAGTATGGTATTTGCATTCCTACATATTAGTAGAGTTTGTCTGCTACATAGACAATTTTCAGTGCCAGCTGCATGTGTTTTAAAGCAAGATGCTAAGGGCTGATATGTTGGATTAGTTTCTCCTATCCATCAATCTATTACGACAAGAAATGAAATGCCTGGATTCCATGCTCTTCTGTCATTCTGATAGTTCCTGCCGTTCCTATCCTCGACACTGTGTGACCTATGAGTCGTGTCTCCGTTCACAATGTTGCTCTCATTACCCCGTTCCTGTGACAATTGTTCAAATGACGCAGAATCGTCTACGCCTCTCCCTGCTATCGCTATATCTCTGCGCAATTTCACTGGCAACTTCGTTATGCAGATCCTAATGAACTCCCCAGGTTCGTATGGCACATCCAAATACCTATTTCGTCTCAGGATTTCCTGATAGCACGACACTGAATCTCTTATACCACCTTCGTTACAATTTGACGTCATCAATATGCTTTGCGTAACCTGGTCCTGCTTACTTTTCGACCAGAATTCATTTAAATAGCTGCTACAGTCTTTAATAACTCCCTGCATTTTCGCTTTAGCCTCGTCCCTCAAATGGTTGCACACAAACTTCATTTTGAGGAGCGGTCCCCACGATGCAGGTAATGAATCTTGAAATTGAGACAGCCACAGACATGGATGTTGGTAGTCATCAGGATTCGGAAAACAAGTGAACTTTTGTACCGACACGAAGTGCCTCCTACATTCTTCTTCCGTATTTATGTTTTCCGACCTTGGGCTATACCCAGTTGGATTTGCCACCTGTTTTATCCGACATAACCGTTCTTCTAACTCTCTGAGTTCGTCTTCCTCTTTCTGCCTATTTTCTTTTTTTGAATTTATCTCACTCTCCCTCTGCAATCTACCTGGTGGTGTGTCACCTTCGCTACTGCACGCTAATTGCAACTGTGCTAGTTCTTCACTATGTTTCCTAGTTATTTCTAATTGTTCCTCTTTAAACTGTAATGGTGATTGTATCTCCTCCGGGTCGGCATAAACCTCTCGCTGCGTACTGTCAGAACCTGTCTCGCCTCTTATACTGATCTTTTCTACATCTGCACTAATCTTATCCTTTCTGACCACTACCTCCGCAACTTCATCCCTGTGTTTATTTAGCGCCACTTCTTGCCGGGTGATTTGAGCTTCCACGCTGTCTAATGCCCCTTGTTTATCTGCCACTAAGTCCTCCACTACCTCTTTGATTCGCTCATCTGGCAACACGTCCCTACGTTCTGTAATATCACTCTCTATTGCAATTATTCGTACCTCCAAATTATTGGCTTTTTCTTTCACGGCATCACATACTTGCTTCAACGCATCCAGATTCTTCTCCCCCTCATCTAACCGATTATTAACTGCGGACTGACGCTCATCGATAACTGAGTGTAGCTTCCTCATAGCCTCTTTATTTCCCTTATCCAATCCCTCCATACTTTCCTTACTATCTTTATCCATCGCTTCCCATCTTTCCTTATTACCTTTATCCATGGCTTCCAATATTTCCTTAATCACCCTATCTCTCATCCTTTTATCTCTATCCATCCTCTGTAAAAACTGCAGTAGCACATTGTCATTTGCTACTATCGGTGCGCTCATCTCGTTCGCATGAGAAACCATTGCCTCGCTAAGGGTAGCTTCACTTTCACTGCATACCTGACCTGGTCCCGGCTCGCCCGCGTCGTCAGGAAAAGCCCCCAGTTGTGGACAAAGCCCGCTGCTCAAAGGATCACCTAGCAGCGGTCCACTGAACAATTCAGCCCCTTCTGAGTGTTTGCCGTCCCCGCTCATTAACCCATGGTCAACAGCTACTTCCTGCTGCACTGCCACGTTCACCCCAGAATCGCTATTCTCCATGGTGGCTACACTTTTTGACTGCGACCTAGTTACTACGCAAAAAAAATTATACCACGATCTTCCAGCCTTGGACGATATAGCAATTAATTACATAAAAAAATAAAAGATCCTCACCAATCCAGAAAGAAATTGCAAACAGAAAAAATTTTACTTCTTAGCGCTATCACAATATATTCCATCAAAATAAAAAAAATCTTAACAGCAAAGCCTAACAGCAAAATATCCTGGCAGGGTCGAAATTATGAGAGGCAACCACATGCCTTGCTCATACTGTGGCATCAAGCAGTCAGGCCTGCAAGATGAGTGGTCTGCCAAGCGAGTGGATTCATTCTTAATTTATCGAGTAACATGAACTCTCGTACTCACAATTTAAGTTACAAGTTATCCTCCTATATGATTATTACGCAACAGAAACACGCATCTGACTATCAATAATTTACAGAACTCTGACTGTACACTACGCACTGGCAATACCACATTTTCTTTTTTGTCTTTTATTTAACGGCTTTTGTCAACACGTGGCCACCGCACACATTATAAATTCGGGACATTATGACAACATACAATTCGAAGTAAAGGTCCACCAATCTTTTTCTTTTCACTATCTTATTTATTCCGATAAATTCTCTAACCTAAACACACAAATTCTACAACCTACAACAATAACACATAAGAAATTCCGCCCAGTGGGCATGGCTTTACAATGGTGAATCTCTATATTATGGTCTCGTAATTACTTTTAACGCTACAGTGCACTTCCTGGATAGGATGGTGGATCTTTTATTATACCTCACACTTCGACTCTCACAATCATCATCACTAAACTTTCCTCCAGACCGAGCGGTACCGAAGGAACAAGCATAACCCACTAATCTTTTGAAACTACCTCGCTACTCTCCCATGCAAACCACACATACCCAAATTACATGACATACACCACACTACAACATGAAACACTACACAGAGAATACTCACAACATTATCCTTTCAGCTTTCCCACTTCAATTAATATTTATCCCAGTTTCACACGACACTGCCCCACTTTGTAATTCTACTTTCCTACTATGAACTCTGGAGATATTTGCACGTCTTCCTGTGCAATGCAAGCCAAGTGGCGTTGCTGGATAGACGGCCGACTCACCTTGCTTCTCTCTCAGAGTTTGAATCAAGCGTCACACGGAATCATATCACGCAAAGCAATATTAAGAACATCACACACGCAGGTCCTCAACTGATACCATGGACGAGTACTTCTCTTTATCCTTTGTCTCATACACAGATTGAGACTCACACAGTACTCACCACGTGGAAGTACTCGTCTCTAATTTCAAGTCCTGCACACGCTATTTCTTAAATATTTCAACTTATTGTACACACGCTAGTAATTCAGCTTAACTTAAGCACACGGAAGTATTTCAACTTATTGCTACACGTGGTTTCATTGTGACCGTTAGTCACTTCCGAAGATTACTACAATCCCTTTAATATTACCTGCCTGACATTTAATTCTCCCCACAAAAGTTCCTGAAATAGAGAAATTATTATTTCAAACTACTCTTAAATATTCCACATGCATACCATGTCTCCACTCTTTCGTCATTACGGAGCACAACTAAAACCGGTCTTAATAGCACAAGATCCAGCGGCAGAGTGCTGAAACATGGCCGTTCTCGAAGTCCTCTCCCATCTCTGTCGAGGTGGGGGGAAGCACCTTGCTATCGTATTGGTCAGCCACATTTCAGGCGCTCAAAGCTCTGGTAAATTTCATCTCTTTGGTCCCACCAAAGGTGGCCAAAGGATCGTCTCAAAGATGATCATATATTCACATTCACTATCTGCGGTTAGCAGACGACCATACATTCATTCATTTCACAGATCTCACCAAACTGGATGTAGGGATTTACTTTGTGGGAGTGCACATATGATCAATTAAGTAAATAAATTGTCATTCTTTCCCACACTGGTATCCGGCTTCGCTGTATTAATTGAAATTGAGTTATTTTACAAAAAAAATGTGTTGTTCTGACAAAAATAATGAAGTATGTTGTACCTATTTTCAATGTCGGGCGGTACTGTACCCTTTCAACCTTTGCGTGCAGTGTTTGGAATTCTGTATAGTTGGTAATACTCGCACTTGTCAGCTCTTGCAGTCTTCAGAATTGTGTGGAGGATACTTTTCCAAAAGTCAGTTGGTATGTCGCCAGATTTTAGAAATTCTGATGGAATGTTATCCATCTCTTCTGCCTTATTGGATCTTAAGTCCTCCAAAGCTCGTTTAAACTCTGATTCTAATACTGGATCCCATATCTCTTCCAAATCGACTTCTGTTTCTTCTTCTATCACATCAGACAAATCTTCCATAGATAGAGGCTTTCATAGATAGTGGCTTTCAATGTATTCTTTCCACCTATCCGCTCTCTCCTCTGCATTTAACAGTGGAATTCCCGTTGCATTCTTAATGTTATCACCCTTGCTTTTTTTAATGTCACCGAAGGTTGTTTTGACTTTCCTGTATGCTGAGTCAGTCCTTCCAACAATCATTTCTTTTCCGATGTCTTCTCATTTTTCCTGCAGCCATTTCGTCTTAGCTTCCATGGACTTCCTATTTATTTCATTTCTCAGCGACTTGTATTTCTCTGTTCCTGAGATTCCCGTAAAATTTTTGTACTTCGTCCTTTCGTCGATCAATTGAAGTATTTCCTCTGTTACCTATGGTTTTTTCGCTGTTACCTTCTTTGTACTTAAGTTTTCCTCCCAACTTCTGTGATGGCCCTTTTTAGAGATGTCCATTCCTCTTCAACTGTACTGCCTTATTGCTGTATTTACAGCCTTAGAGATCTTCAACCGTATCTCGTCATTACTTAGTACTTCCGTATCCCACTTCTCTGCGTATTAGTTTCATCCTGACTAATGTCTTAAACTTCAGCCTACTCATCCGTATTGTGATCTGAGTCTATGTCTGCTCCTGAGTAAGTCTTATAATCCAGTATCTGATTTCGGAATCTCTGCCTGACCATAATGTAATCTAACTGAAATATATATTAAAACTAGACATGATTGTCTCAATGGGAATTCCGCGATCGTACAGTAAATAAAATATGGCGTTTCAGTCTTCGATCGCTATTCTTTATTTGCAATTACCGGTTTCGGGCTAGATGCCCATCTTCATGTTCTGTACGGACGAGTTACTCCGTAACTACAATATATGATCTGAAGATGGGCAGCTAGCCCGAAACCGGTAATTGCAAATAAAGAATAGCGATCGAAGACTGAAACGCCATGTTTTATTAACTGAAATATTCCCGTATCACCCCGTCTTTTCCAAGTATGCCTCCTCCTCTTATGATTCTTGAACAGAGTATTCGCTGTTATTAGTACTAGCTGAAACTTGTTACAGAACTCAATTAGTCTTTCTCCTCTCTCATTCCTTGCACCAAGCCCATATTCTGATGTAACCTTTTCTTCTACTGCTTCCTCTACAACTGTTTTCCAGTCCCCCATGACTATTAGATTTTCATGCCCCTTTAATACTGTATTACCCTTTCAGTATTCTCATACACTTTCTCTATCTCATCATCTTCAGCTTGCGACGTCGGCATGTATACATTGTCGGTGTCGGTTTGCTGTCGTTTCTGATAAGATCAACCTATCACTGAACTGTTCACAATAACACACTCTCGGCCGTACCTTCCTGTCCATAACGAACCCTACTCCCGTTATACTATTTTCTGCTGTTGTTGATATTACCCTGTACTTATCTGACCAGAAATCCTTTTCTTCTTTACACTTCACTTCACTGACACCTACTACATCTAGATTGAACCTTTGCATTTCCCTTTTCAGATATTCTAGTTTTCCTACCACGTTCAAGCTTCTGATATTCCACGCCCCGGCTCGTAGAATGTTATCATTCCATTGATTATTCAATCATTTTCTCATGGTAACTCCTCCTTGGCAGTACCCTGCCGGAGATCCGAATGGTGGACTGTGCCGGAATCTTTTTCCAATGGAGAGATCATCATGACACTTCTTCAATTACAGGCCACATGTCCTGTGGATACACGTTAAGTGTCGTGAATGCAGATGTTTCCATTGCCTTCTGTATCCTCATGCCGTTGATCATTGCTGATTCTTCCTCCTTTAGGACAGTTTCCCACCTCTAGGACAAGGGAGTGCCCTGAACCTCTGTCCGCTCTTCCACTCTCTTTGACAGAGCCGCTGGCAGAATGAGGGGTGACTTCTTATGCCGGAAGCCTTCGGCCGCCAATGCTGATTATTAATCAACAGTTAAGCAGCGGCGGAAGTCGAACGCAGGACCGAAAACGTTTTGATTGCGAATTAAAGACACTACCCCTTTTTTGTTCTCTTTTGTTCTATATTGTTCGTTGCATTTGTTCGGTGCGGATGTCCCATGATACCCGTTCAAGTCCAGTGCTGAGCTTTTGACTCAGTTTTTTTATTGGCGAGGGCAGATAACCCTCTTTCCTTTAATCTCATTTTGTTCGCTTTTGTTCGTTGCATCTGCTCGGAGCGGACGTCATAAGACAGCCGCTCAAGTTCGTCGATGATCGATTAACTCAGATTTTTTTTTTTTTTTTTTAAATTACAGAGGGCAGCTAACCCTCTGACCGAACACGCTAAGCTATCGTTCAAAATGGCTCTGCGCACTATGGGACTTAACTGCTGTGGTCATCAGTCCCCTATAACTTAGAACTACTTAAACCTAACTAACCGAAGGACATCACACACATCCATGCCCGAGGCAGGATTCGAACCTGCGACCGTAGCAGTCGCGCGGTTCCGGACTGCGCGCCTAGAACCGCTAGACCACCGCGGCCGGCGCTGGGCTACCGTGCTGGCTCCCTAGACCACGGGTGCAACACTTATACACGGGTATAAGGAATAGTAGTTAAGTTTACTTGAACTTCAGTTGACGAAAATAAAGTGGTAGAAAAGTTACAGGATTTATTACCATTGCACTAGCATCGATATCACTCACACCGCCCAGAAAAGAGATTTTCTTTCGTTTCTTCGGAGACGCGGAGTCGGGCGTGTTTGCCTTCTCGCAGACGGCTGAGCGACATCAAAGACGGCGGGTAATGCCCCTCCTGAGCGACGGGCGCAAGGTGGCTGCTGTATTTGTTTCTGTCTGGCCCTCTCGCCGTGAGGCTCCTAATCAAAATATTTGTGCCCGAGATTAATTAGTTTGCCCGGCGCGCCGCGTGGTGCCTTCAAAGGCGGCGGGCGGTGCAGCGGCAGGTTGGGCGGCTGGCTCCCGGCTAATGAAACGCCCCTTAGCCGCCCACGCGGGCTCAACACCTGATCTCTCGGCTGCGTGCCGCCCACGCGGCTGCCGACACGTAACTGCTCACAAAACCGAGCATTTCCTTGTACCACGGTTTTCAAACTGTGTCTAACATCTAGATCCACATCTACGAGGTGCATTCAAGTTCTAAGGCCTCCAATTTTTTTTCTCCGGACTGGAAAGAGATAGAAGCATGCGCATTGTTTTAAAATGCGGCCGCGTTCATTGTCAATATGTCCCAGAGATGGCAGCACCGTACAGCAGATGGAATTTTACCGCCAGCGGCGAGAATGAGAACTGTTTTAAATACTTAAAATGGCGACGTTTTCCTTACTTGAACAGTGTGCAATCATTCGTTTTCTGAATTTGCGTGGTGTGAAACCAATTGAAATTCATCGACAGTTGAAGGAGACATGTCGTGATGGAGTTATGGATGTGTCGAAAGTGCGTTCGTGGGTGCGACAGTTTAATGAAGGCAGAACATCGTGTGACAACAATCTGAAACAACCTCGGGCTCGCAAAAGCCGGTCTGACGACATGATCGAGAAAGTGGAGAGAATTGTTTTGGGGGATCGCCGAATGACTGTTGAACAGATCGCCTCCAGAGTTGGCATTTCTGTGGGTTATGTGCACACAATCCTGCATGACGACCTGAAAATGCGAAAAGTGTCATCCAGGTGGGTGCCACGAATGCTGACAGACAACCACATGGCTGCCGGTGTGGCATGTTGCCAAGCAATGTTGACGCGCAACGACAGCATGAATGGGACTTTCTTTTCGTCGGTTGTGACAATGGATGAGTCGTGGATGGCATTTTTCAATCCAGAAACAAAGCGCGAGTCAGCTCAATGGAAGCACACAGATTTACCGCCACCAAAAAAATTTCGGGTAACCGCCAGTGCTGCAAAAATGATGGTGTCCACGTTCTGGGACAGCGAGGGCGTAATCCTTACCCATTGCGTTCCAAAGGGCACTACGGTAACAGGTAAATCCTACAAAAATGTTTTGAAGAACAAATTCCTTCCTGCATTGCAACAAAAACGACCGGGAAGGGCTGCGCGTGTGCTGTTTCACCAAGACAACGCACCCACACATCGAGCTAACGTTACGCAACAGTTTCTTCGTGATAACAACTTTGAAGTGATTCCTCATGCTCCCTACTCACCTGAACTGTCTCCTAGTGACTTTTGGCTTTTTCCAGCAATGAAAGACACTCTCCGTGGCCGCACATTCACCAGCCGTGCTGCTATTGCCTCAGCGATTTTCCAGTGGTCAAAACAGACTCCTAAAGAAGCCTTCGCCGCTGCCATTGAATCATGGCGTCAGCGTTGTGAAAAATGTGTACGTCTGCAGGGCAATTACGTCGAGAAGTAACGCCAGTTTCATCGATTTCGGGTGAGTAGTTAATTAGAAAAAAAATCGGAGGCCTTACAACTTGAATGCACCTCGTATACTGCGGAAGCCACGTCATGGTGTGAGGCGAAGGATACTTTAGCTACCACTCTCACTTCCCAGCTCCATTCGACAGTGGCACGTAGGAATAATGACTATCGATATTTCTCTGTGAGAGTTCTAGTTTCGTTGACGTTTTCATCATGGTCATTTCGGGAGACACACGGGTGTTCCAGAAGAAGATGCCAGTAATCAGACATGTGACAGAATGCTCATTTGAAGCAATAAAATTCAGAAGGAAGTATGCCATACTCCGAATTGTTTCTTAGACAGAACACATTTATTATACATTTGTTGGGCTATTGGTTTGCACGTACCTATGTTACCCACCCAGTCTTTTTGACGTTTTATTGTAGACCAACCACCTTGCTAATCTTTGCTGGTAATGCCTTTCTGCCATTAAAGTAACCTGTTGAACGCGCAATTGTCTGTGTTGAGCGAATTAGAGCAAGGAACTGAATTAGAGAGAAACCTCGATTAACCCTAGAACACTAAAAGGGGGGTGGGGGGGGGCGGATGTTACATTGTTGCTAAACCATAGAAAATTTTACTACTCCATGTTTTATTCAAACTATGTACAGTATGTACATTGGTGAATTACAATTATAAGGTCTCCAGTGATATATCACATACAAAATAAGTACAATATGTCCTGAATGAAATTTTCACTCTGTAGCGGAGTGTGTGCTGATATGAAACTTCCTGGCAGATTAAAACTGTGTGCCGGACCGAGACTCGAAACCGGGACTTTTGCCTTTCGCGGACAACTGCTCTACCAACTTTTTTTTTCCGTTCGCTTTCGTTCGTTGCATCTGATCGGGGCGGACGTAGTAAGACATCCGTTTAAGTTCGTTGTTGATCGATTAACTCAGTTTCTTTTTAATTACCGAGGGCTGCTAACCCTCTGACCGAACACGCTGAGCTACTGTGCCGGCACCAACTGAGCTACCCAAGAACGACTCACGACCCGTCCCCACAGCTTTAATTCCGCCAGTACCTCGTCTCCTACCTTCCAAACTTCACAGAAGCTCTCCTTCATACCTTGCAGAACTTGCACTCCTGGAAGAAAGGATATTGTGGAGACATGGTAGGAAGTTTCATATCAGCGCACACTCCGCTGCAGAGTGAAAATTTCATTCTGGAAACATCTCCCAGGCTGAGGCTAAGCCATGTCTCCGCAGTATCCTTTCTTCCATGAGTGCTAGTTCTGCAAGGTATGCAGGAGAGCTTCTGTAAAGTTTGGAAGATAGGAGACGAGGTACTGGCGGAATTAAAGCTGTGGAGACGGATCGTGAGTCGTGCTTGGATAGCTCAGTTGGTAGAGCACTTGGCCGCGAAAGGCAAAGGTGCCGAGTTCGAGTCTCGGTCCGACACACAGTTTTAACCTGCTAGGAAGTTTCACAATATGTCCTGTTTTACACCCTATACTGTCGATACCACATTGAAGGGAACCGTGAAATGGTGTCAACTGCAACTGAAAATTTTACGAGGTAACAATGTTTGTATACGTGCTGACTAGAATGCCACAAAGCTACAGTAATGAAGAATATGCAGATATGTTTACGGCTTCTGCGCTGGTAGTTCTCATGCTGCTGACAAAGAATACCGTCAGCGGTTTCCGAGTCGACGGATTCCTGATCGTAGAGTGTTTACCACAGTGGACCATGGAGTGTTCAGCTGTCGTGACACAGCCCGTGCAATGCTCGGAGATCGCGCATTGTGCTCAGCATTCTCAGCTATGCCAGCAGTAACTTGTTCAACAATTTGTGACGGAATTGGACCTCTGCCTCTCATAGAAGCAATTTCCAAATCGACAGTTAATTCGAACTTCCCAGTCGTGTTCTTCAATCGCGGTGCAGGCGGAGGACCTCTCCATATTCCTTGAATGCGTCTATATTTGCGAAGAGTACGAGTAACGCCTTGCTCACCTTGTCTTGACCCACGTTGACTGTCTGCAACTGTAATTTACACTAATGCCTGTATTTCAACCCTTCGTCGCCGTACCAATACCTGTGTCTAACGCCAAGTCATGGCACTGAAGCCGGCCGGAGTGGCCGAGCGGTTAAAGGCGCTACAGTCTGGAACCGCACGACCGCTACGGTCGCAGGTTCGCATCCTGCCTCGGGCATGGATGTGTGTGATGTCCTTAGGTTAGTTAGGTTTAAGTAGTTCTAAGTTCTAGGGGACTTATGACCACAGCACTTGAGTCCCATAGTGCTCAGAGCCATTTGAACCATTTGAGCCATGGCACTGAAACTTCTGACAACCAAAGCCTGCAACCCGCAGCCTGAACATGACTACTATAACGTTGGGTACGCATACGGTATGTAGGTTTTTGTCTACACTGGCTCAAGTACCGAAATTTTAATTATAAGCGCCCAGTGTATTATATGTGTCCTGTTTCGGAAATAATTCGGAATAGAACGTACGTCTATATGACGTTTTTTTCTTCAAATGGTCGTTCCCATCACATCCCTGAATACTGACCATTCCTCCCGGGTCGCTCTTTACACGGGGGAGATAATACGTTGCGCGAGTCTTCTCCGCCGGCCAGTGTGGCCAAGCGGTTCTAGGCGCTTCAGTCTGGAACCGCGCGACCGCTACGGTCGCACGTTCGAACCCTCCCTCGGGCATGGATGTGTGTCATGTCCGTAGGTTATTTAGGTTTAAGTAGTTCTAAGTTCTGGGGAACTGATGACCTCAGATGTTAAGTCCCATAGTGCTCAGAGACATTTTGACTCTTCTCCGAAAGACTTACGAGGGCAGTTCAATAAGTAATGCAACACATTTTTTTCTGAAACAGGGGTTGTTTTATTCAGCATTGAAATACACCGGGTTGTTCCCCAATCTTTTAGCTACACAACACTATTTTTCAACGTAATCTCTATTCAATCTCTATTCATTACGCCACCTTGAAATGAGGGCCTGTACGCCTGCACGGTACCTTTCCACTGGTCGATGTCGGAGCCAACGTCGTACTGCATCAATAACTTCTTCATCATCCGCGTAGTGCCTCCCACGGATTGCGTCCTTCATTGGGCCAAACATATGGAAATCCGACGGTGCGAGATCGGGGCTGTAGGGTGCATGAGGAAGAACAGTCCACTGAAGTTTTGTGAGCTCCTCTCGGGTGCAAGACTTGTGTGAGGTCTTGCGTTGTCATGAAGAAGGAGAAGTTCGTTCAGATTTTTGTGCCTACCAACACGCTGAAGTCGTTTCTTCAATTTCTGAAGAGTAGCACAATACACTTCAGAGTTGATCGTTTGACCATGGGGAAGGACATCGAACAGAATAACCCCTTCAGCGTCCCAGAAGACTGTAACCATGACTTTACCGGCTGAGGGTATGGCTTTAAACTTTTTCTTGGTAGGGGAGTGGGTGTGGCGCCACTCCATTGATTGCTGTTTTGTTTCAGGTTCGAAGTGATTAACCCATGTTTGATCGCCTGTAACAATCTTTGACAAGAAATTGTCACCCTCAGCCACATGACGAGCAAGCAATTCCGCACAGATGGTTCTCCTTTGCTCTTTATGGTGTTCGGTTAGACAACGAGGGACCCAGCGGGAACAAATTTTTGAATATCTCAACTGGTGAACAATTGTGACAGCACTACCAACAGAGATGTCAAGTTGAGCACTGAGTTGTTTGATGGTGATCCGTCGATCATCTCGAACGAGTGTGTTCGCACGCTCCGCCATTGCAGGAGTCACAGCTGTGCACGGCCGGCCCGCACGCGGGAGATCAGACAGTCTTGCTTGACCTTGCGGCGATGATGACACACGCTTTGCCCAACGATTCACCGTGCTTTTGTCCACTGCCAGATCACCGTAGACATTCTGCAAGCGCCTATGAATATCTGAGATGCCCTGGTTTTCCGCCAAAAGAAACTCGATCACTGCCCGTTGTTTGCAACGCACATCCGTTACAGACGCCATTTTAACAGCTCCGTACAGCGCTGCCACCTGTCGGAAGTCAATGAAACTATACGAGACGAAGCGGGAATGTTTGAAAATATTCCACAAAAAATTTCCGGTTTTTTCAACCAAAATTGGCCGAGAAAAAAAATGTGTTGCAATACTTATTGAACTGCCCTCGTACTAAGCCATTTTCAGAGTATTGCCCTTCTCCTTCACGTGATTTCTACCACCAGCACCATACAACTTCTGTCCATCTATCAAAATACTTGTAGCCTATGTCTCAACCTCAATGCAAAAGGATGATATACCGCTCTTACTTCTGTGTAACTTCATGCTGCCACGGATTATATTACTCTTGAAACTGCGTTCCGCACCGGGACTTGAATCAGAAACCACGCCTTCTGCGGGTAAAGCTTTATCGACCAAGCTATCCAGCCACGATGCACGACTCACCTTCGCAGATTTGCTTCCACCAGTACTTTTCCACTAATTTTCAAACTTCACAGACGTTCCAGGTTCGTGACCCGACCCAGCACACGTTTTTTATCTGCAGAGAAGTTTCGTAACAGCCGACACTCAGCTGCAGAGTGAAAGATTTATTCTGGAAACAATCCCTTACTTTAGCTGAGCCAGTTCTCCGTTTATACCCATTTCTACATCGTGCTACTCGCACAAAGTGTACAGCAGAAATTTGCTAAAAGCAGCAAACAAATAATGGCGAAATTACTGCTGTAAGGGCACGTCGTGATAGGCTAGCTCGGTCGGTAAGAGCTCTGTCCTCGAAAGGCGAGGTCCGGTTTCAAGCCCCGCTCCGGCACATGGTCTTAACGTATCAGGAAATTTCGAAACGGTTGTAGCGTCTGCCTACGAGCTCTTTGCGATGGTATCCTTGGATAAGACGTTTTCGGTTAACTTGTTGCGTCATGTACGGATACAATTCCAAGCTCTCGATGACTGACTTCATCATCGTCGTCAGTCAGACGCTGATGACGGAAGCAGCTATCAGAACTTTACGTCTTATCACAGACCGATGTGGCTAGTTAACTGAGAACACTGTATCCACTCGTAGTTTCGGTACCAACGTAGCCATGAACGAGAGCGCTCGTGTTAGCAAGCTTGGCCGAATTAGTGTACGACTGTTTTTCGACTTCAAGCTGTATTACTGCACTGTGACAAGTTGTAAGGGCACCGACCTTTGGCATACGCTTAATAAATGAAGTAGAGCAGCTGTCGCATCTAATCCTATAAATGAAAAGTTTAGAAGTTGATACACTGATCAATTTGTAATTTTCATACTCTCCCCACCAGTGCCGCGCGGCAGCTTGTGCGCAATTAACGTTTCCACGTTCTAAGCAGTTGGTAGTATTCTTCTTCCGCCCGTTGTTCGTGAACCAGGAGGGACCATCTGGAATCACTGTGGAATATGCAATACTTGAAACGTCCCAGAATAACATCACCAACTACTATTAACATTGTTATTATATCATCTATGAAACATTCCGTCGGCACCTAGAGAAACACAGACATATTAAAAACTGAAATACACACTACTGATGATGCACAGAATTTTATGTTTTACTTCGTTGTGAACCGGCTTTCGGCAATCTAGGCCACCATCAGACAAGACTGAACATAACACCAGCGATATATGTGTAATTTTATGACCATATCGTGTGTAACGGATATAAGTGCAGGTATTTTTGTATGGAGTACCTTAATATGTACACATATCAGCATGCTGGTAGTTTTTTCTCAGCATCAAACAGTATTTCCGCAACCACAACACATTATTTACTAACCGATCTTTTCTGTGCAGCTATATCTGAACTACTAAACTGCAGTATAGATTAACAGTTTTGCGTTCACGCGTGCGCACTTGAACACATGACGTTCTGTTACGGGGAAAATAACCATTAGTGGCTTACTCTTAACACATTTACAATCAGTGAAAGTTGGGAAAGGACAAGTTACTCTCTCACCTATTTTTCTCAGATGGAAAATTATTAAAGATTTCATTACAACCTGACACATCTTGAGTGAGACTCTAGAAAGTTAATGACCTGAGCAGATGTTGATGGAGCCCGGTAGGGCGCTAAAAGCGTGAGGTATTTTTATGGTTCTTAGCTGGTAGAAATGGCATGTTGGGAGTTGAAAGTAATTGACGGCGAGCCCATCCCTCAGTAAATCTTGCTTCTCAGGGACACTGCCGTACAGGGCAGACAGGTCAGCCCCTCAATGAGACAGGTCTCCAGCAGAACAATGCCGTGATACCTGCCGTGGCGCCAGCCGAGGCCTGGACTGGGGGCGCTGGTTTGAAGGAACGCATCTACACAGTGCAGTCGTAAACCAGGCATTGTGTGCAGAGCCACACGTACTAAAAATTCACAAGTTTTCATGGTCGCTGATACTGTAAATAGGCCCGTGAACCACTTCCATCAGCTGCCTCGGTTGTATAAGAAACTGGTGTCTGAGAAACGTTTAGAGATACTCGTAGAATCTTTATTACACCTCGTAGCTAGGACTAACAAGCTCCAAGGCACAGGTGATTTATATTAAGATCTTTAAGACTATATTGTTTGCTTGTTGCCGTGAGAAATGACACGAATTCAGAGAAAATCATCTTCCCCCTCTGCAAAAACTTAAAAAAAGCCAGTAATTGTCGGTTCCTTTTTTTTTTCAGAGATGCAGGTTTCTTAACACTTGACATGAGTTTATGCTGTCATGTGGGAGGCGAGTTTTAGCGCCTCTAGAGCCCTGTGATTGGCTCAAGACTGGGTGGAGGCAGTTGAACCATGAATCTACTTTAAAAATCTTTTCTTAAAGAATTTACTTTATTTACTAGCGTTCATCAAAAACATTAACACATTTAATCACAATAGGTGAGTGTGGAACTAGTTGCCAGGGAGTAACTGATGAAAATGAAATTACCTTTAACAAATGGGAATTTTATTCATAAAAGCCTTTTCAAAAAAAGATTTAAATTTATAAGCAGAAAAGCACCCTCAAAATATCAAGTTACAATTTTATTTAGAGGCAGAAAGAACAATATCGACAGTGTGAGCCTTCGGGCTGAGAAGCTTGCCGCTCTCCTTTCAACACGGCCATAGTCACGACCACTCACAACAACCTATGAAAGACTACACTGGTGCAAATCTGCAACACACCAGATTACTTTTAAATAAAAGTTTTATCAACTCACACAAACACATTAACTATGCACCCCGTAAGAGGGATGGAAATGGTACAAACACTCACAGTAAGAAATTATTTGCCACAAAAAGTGCAATTTGTTTTTAAATAACTTATTTAAATGAAACCCCTGAAATTCAGACTTACATAAAATGTGCAACATGCTCTACATTACACATATACCGCCTCGCAAGATGATAGGCAAGATAATAACATATTTCAGGAATTCGGCCTTTACACCTTAATTCTATAAATTCGTTAACACCGAATCCGACAATCGTGACAGAGGCAGCTAATAACGTACGACAGACCGACAGACAGACACTAACTGCCTAACAAATGCGGACTAGAGATAGACGAGCAAGCTGGGGACGAGAGACTGACCAAGAAAACAAGTAGAATTTAACAACTAAATGACACAACACATCTCCAGTCACTTAACTTCTAATAAGCTGCGATTTCTGGCGAAGATCTGGCGCAGCACCCCCAAAACGCTCTCCCGAACCTTCCGCTGCCAGTCGCTTCAACGGACGCAAGAAGGCGCGTCGATATCCCATCTCACGGCGTCGCGGCTCGCCCCGGCCAGACCGACGTCGTGGATTGACTCCTGTTGCTCTCGTGTCGGCCGCGAAGCCACTACACCTCGCTATACGGCGCGATCACTGGACTCACGTGGCGACCTCACATGCGCCCACGCTCCAGGCGGACAAGTCATCTGGTGTCTCAATGCGCGACCGACCAACCGATCGATCCAACCGCCAATGCCCATTGCCTGAACAAACTCGAGCAGACTGGCGGCCTAACACATACTAGCACTCCGGACGACCGACAGACACTAACCGCCTCACCAATGCGGACGAGAGACAGACCCAGACTAACTCGGCTGACCAACTGGCCAGACTCGCCCAGACTGACAGACTGACCCCCTGCCGAGCTCATAGCGCCCCTTAAATGCACGTGAACAGGCAACCTTTCCCCTTTCCCACCAGAGGGAGACACCAAAGCTGCTACTGCCACAGCGGCGCCACTGCCAGAAACGGAGGGCGACTGCTTTACACTACACGCTGCGGCGCGCTCTTCAAAACAGCAAATTTCACCGCGGCTCAGCAGTGTCAATTGTGCACACTGTGGGAAAACGGAATTTTTTTCTGGAGAGGTGCGAGGCATTCGGGTGCGGGACTTTGGTGTGGAAGCACTTCTAGTGAAGGCTCTGGCATGTGTGGTTGGTACTTGGGACCTGTCCTGAGTTTAGACTGAGGAGCCAATGGTGCATTTCATACACTACCGACAGTGTGACTTCAAATGTCTCGGACTGCTTGTTTGCTGAGAGCACACTTATACGTTTTTGGTTTACCAATCTTGACGTTTGGTATCCTTGTGCGCTCTGTGGTATAAGTGAGCCAAATTGGTCCTTGGTACGACCAACGATCGGCTGTGTCACACACTGAAATCTACCTTGATTTCAGCGCTCTTGCAGAGAGTAAATTGCGATCAGTCTGCCCGTTCGCTAGACCGTAAGAATTTTGCATTTATTTCGTGGCCACGATCGATTCACAGGCGCCGCCACGTCTTATCTCCACCTCACACATCTCGCCAGCTGCAATTTACAATCTCGCATGAAGCAAACAGGGTAACGTACTGCCGCTCCAGCATTGTCAGGGCGTACCGCTCCCAATCGCCACTTGCTCGCAGCTGCACCGACATAGAGAAACTTCAGTAGATTTGATCAATCAAAGTCTGCTCAACGTCAGATCATTTCAGATGGAGTTATCCACAATTTTAGGGCCAGAGTGAAACCGTCTTTGTCTCCCCAGGTTCCTTGTCCAGTGTAGTCTTAAACCACCTGTTAGTTGTTTATGGTATACAATCAATAACTTGTTTAGCATAATTTATGTCTGTTTTTTAGAAAAAATAAATGTTCTTTGAACACTAAAATTATGCCAATTATGGCTCTGTTTGCACACTCGTATTGCATATCGCAAGTTGTGTACTGGGAAGCATTTTTATGAGAATGGTAAGATACCGTCTTGCATGGCACATTGTAAGTAAGGCAAAGGAAATTTGAATTTTGACCGCCTCATCATTATCTTTATAGCGACAGGTTGCAGAGCAGTTCCGCGCGCCAACAGATTTAATTATCATCAAAATTCATATTCATTGCAGGGTACTGTGATTGCCAAAGTGTTTTTGTGGAAATGGTATCAGTACCAGTTCAGAGGCTTAATACCAATAAAAGATTTCAGTAAAGTACTATCCCGTAAATTTTCAAGCAGTTTTATCAACTAGTCAGATGCGTTAATTTTTCATGTCCATTTTCTGTGTTATTACAATAACAGTTTTGATGCAGTGATTGTTGCAAGACTATAAAGGTTGGCGATGTTCAGGCCGAATATTTTCATTTTATTTGTTTTGAAGCCAGATAGCATAAGTAAATTTCATTGAAAACGAATTGCTTTCTTGCAGGAGAATTGTTTGATGTACTGGATGGTCTGGATTTTGCATAGTGTAGCGTGAGCCTCACATATTTCTACTCCAATTTTCACATAGTTCTGTTGCCCTGCACCAAAGTTCACACACTTCGATATCAAAATAAGTTCTTCCAATTTTTAAGATACCAACATGAGACTTATGAACACGAGTTAAATTAAATACGAACACGTTTCACGTAGTACGATAGTGAAATATGGACTGTGGGACAAATGGAAAAGAAGAGGAACGAAGCATTTGAGATTTGGTGCTACAGACGAATGTTGAAAACTGGGAGGGTTGAGAAGGTAAGAAATGAGGTTCTACGGACAATCGGTGAGGAAAGGAATGCGGAAAACACTGGCAAGAAAAAGGAACAGGATAATAGGACATCTGTTAAGACGTCAGGGATAAACTTCCATGGCACTAGAGGCAGCAGTAAAGGGCAAAAACTTTAGAGGAAGGCAGAGATTGGAATAACTGAGGACGTAGGTCGTAAGTGCTACTCTGAGATGGAGAGGTTAGCACAAGCCAGGAATTCGTGTCGCGCCGCATCAAGAGACCGATGAATTAAAAAAAAAAAAAAAAAAGATCAGTACTCCGCTTTCAGGTAGCAAGAAAAAAATCTGCACTGTTGCAACTTACACCCCATATATGCGTACGAGAAACACAATCATATTGAAATTCCCATCTTGTATTACATTACACGCAAAGATTGAAAGCATAAGAAAGCAACGCCCGAAACAGCTCACCGAGTGAGTATTGGCACAGACTGCTATGTTATATGGAAAAAATAACTCATGAATTTGATAAACCGGCAAAAAAGGAAGAGGGGGCAGAGGTGATTAGGAGTGAATAGGATATTATCAAAAAGCATATTCTCTTATGGTGAGAAAAGTCCTAACTGGCAGCTGGTACTGAAGAAGATTCCGTCTTTGTGTACATAAACTCAATGAATGTCATTATTAAATTAAATATTAAATGTGACGCTCCATGGAGCAGACAAACGCAGAAAACTGCCGCTATTCGAAATTCCATTTGTAAATAAACCCCAATCGCAAAGTCCTTAAGTTGCTGAGAAAAGAACCAAAATATTCCATGTAGAGTGCTTGTGGTGGAACCAATTTTCATCATCAGTGTTAAGCTAATAATGGGTGGAGATATGATGTACACAAGTTCCTGACCACCAGACTGTGTCTCAGCGTTGTGGGATAAATTGTGATCTTCTTAGCAGTGTCTCATTGATAGAGATGGCACTTCACGCGGTTGCTGTTGATCGTCCATTGGTTTTTGTTTTTAATGGAGAGTGGCGTAAAGGTGTTGGTACCAAGATTCTCACCGAAACAGAAATGCAACATTCCACGGCAAAAGCTCTTGAAATAGCCATTCACGCGATGGACGTACAGGAAGGCAAAGGCAAACCACTACCACCGGTTATAGTCCCAGGACAACAGTGAAGGAAAACACATTGACTGCGACCTTTAAATCATTTGGTGTGATGCTGACTTTTTCATCACTTCCATGTATCAAAAGAGAATACAAAAAAAAAAAAACATGTAACCTCCCCCTCACTTATCGACCTTAATGACAGTGAAAAATTAAACCGCGTGTACCTAATGGAAATTTGGGAAAAGCAATCGTCACCGAAGTTAATCTGTCGGTAAAGAGGGAGGAAAGGGTTACATCTAAATTAAAGGAAAAACGCAAATGAAACTGGTGGAAATTAATTTTGAAAAGGGGTAAAGTTAATAAAGAATGTAAATATGCGGCCGTTACGTTAACAATTAACTAGCGGTAATTAGATATTTGAGATCTGGGGGAAATTACGGTCGCCAGTCCTAAGGACAATTACTATAGTAACTGAAAAAAGAAAGGTTATTACACATATAATTAGCACTAGAAGCGTGGCAACTGAGGGTTGACACGTGTAGTGTGAAAACTGAAAGTTTGTCAGAAGTAATAAATTTCGCTACACTCTGACTTAATTTAGCAAAAGAATTAATAAAACCGGAAAATCGAAAGTTAATTTAGTGACTGAAGTTAATAGTGAGTTTTCTTTCTGAAGCACATCGAAATGGACTACCTCAACAATCATTTCAAAAGCTACTTGAATCTACGCAATTTAGAAATAAGAGATTTAACTTTGAACTTGAATTAAATGATTCTGAACAATTAACAATAGTAAAATTTAGTACGTACCAAGCTGAGCTGCAGTCACAGGTAACTAAAATACGGTAACAAAACTCGCACTCTTAATTTGTGCTTGTGCAATCTAAATATTGTAGCCAGCTATGAATACCTTAACTGAACTTTGAAATTAAAGCAGTGAAATCGAATGATGCTGGCGTTTGAATTTCAACGACACTCGGGCTCATTTCGGAAAAGCAAGGGACCTTGCTTGGCAATGCAACTGGGACAATGAGCAACAAACGTTCATGCTAAGTTGCTGTAATTTTGTGATGCAACAATTTTAAAAGTTTGAAAAGCTGAGGTCTGCCATACAGTTCTAAAACTTTACGTGCTTCCAGTCTTCCTTGTTGGTTGATTGAAGGTCTGAAGCCGTCGGTCGAGGAGGTGTCGACAGTCACTCATTGTCGGCCGTCGCTGTTGCAGAAGCTGGATGTTGGCGCGCCTTCTTCTCGACACGGTCACCAGACGAAACGGGCTCTTGATGTGCGCCAGCTAATGCTCCCCGTCCGCGACACCATGTCAGAAACTATCATCGCAAGTCGAGCGCAATTACATGCTGCCAAACCCCGAAAGCGCGGCAACTCGCGGGAGCTTCACACAACACACCTGCTCCACTGCACCACCCCAGCCAGACTCTCTCTGCTCTGCCCGCGCTCCACGCGGCAGAGTTAACACTACCAAAGACCCTAAACACTTTGGTTCTCCACACGACCTATCAATGTAATGGTTCGATAGCATAGTTTCCCTAGGCCAGACCCAGCGTAAAAATACAAATAATCTTTACACAACAAACCAATTATATGTCGACATAAATGCATATATATACAAATAGTAAAACAATTACAATATACAAAGACACAGAAACGTCATATATTCAGGTAACAAAATAAAGAAAAAAATTGTAGTACAATAGATGGAAATACGAGGATATGCATTTCCGGCGTTACAAACGATAAATTATGAGAACATGACTGTGAAAATAACACACGGAAACAAGACAGAAAATTATGTTAAAAGTTGGAACTCTTGAAATGCGAAAGCCTATATGTTAGAAGCAGATCGTGATTCCTGTTGACAATAACACAGCGCTATCACCGTTGAGAGGCTTTGTTAGTATTAAAGTGAACGTTATGTTTCTTGCAGGTCGGTCTCCCGCGAAGAAAGTGTTCATGGATCACTGCAAGCTGCAAAGCAACTAACATATACCAAACATGCCCTGTGATGGGATTCAGGTCGGAAGATCTTGTTTACTGTCGAGGATATCATTTCGCTAGCGTAAGAATGTACGATTCTTAAACCTTGCCGTCGTAGCTACTTTTTTTAATTGCTGTACTTTTATTCCGGTTGCTTGATTTCTTACTGCCTTACCCACTCCACTTGGCATTGAGGATTGGGGTTACGAAGAGGTGATCGCGATCTCAAACTGCCTCGCATACCCATGGTCGTCCCTGCCACGAGTAGGAGGGGACTTTTTTTCATTCTTTTGTACTTATTAAAGGAGATATAAGTTAGAGGAAATAATATGTTTGTTTACTCGTATCGTAACGTGGGCTCTCGAAATTTTTAGGTTCAAGGCGATGGCCAATGGTTTTCCTGTATGTTCTGCCAATGTGGTTTATTAGGAATTCCTAATTCCTGTGACGCTGCCGAGGTGACGAAATGTAACCGTGACGAATCTTTTTTTTTTTTTTTGGTCTGTTAGTTCTACTTGATGAGCGTCCCAGATTGCCGAATGATAGTCAAGCATTCCATAAACGACAGCTTCTTTTTCTTCTTCGCTTACCACAATCTGTTTATAAATACGCTGCGTTGTTTCTTGCGCTCTCCTGCCCATTATTTTGCAGTGTTTCTTTATCCTTGACTGGGAATGTGTGATCTGCAACTAGGTTCCATAGGTTTTACGTTCTCTAATGGCATCTTCAGTGGTGTTCATTTCTCATAAGTCCTGCTTAACTTCTTCAAATCAAGTAATCTTGATACTTTTTGAATTTATGAATTAAGTAGTTCTTTTAGATAATCTAATGTTGTCAATTCTGCAAATGTGACAATAGAACTTCAAGAGTCTTCTACGTATTGTTCCAATGAACATTTCCAAAGCTGTGTATAACTCTGTAGTTTGTCTTTCATTTGTCTTATTTATTTACTTACTTAACCCGATCTGATTAGGACCATCAGGCCCTCTTTTATATCGGACCAGGATTTCACACCAACAGAATCCTTTTTGCTTCTTAGTTACCTAGGAAATAACAATTTTAATATAAGAAATAGTATTAAAATGACTTGAATGTCTACACAAACAACATCGGTATATTATACTGACTAAGAATTAATAAAATTAATATGGCATCACTTCTACTAGTATTGCTACTGCTGTCTCTAATAATAATAATAATTATTATTATTATTCACGTTTGGGCCCTACTGGACCACGCGAAGTACAATCACGGGGCATTCAGTTATTTTCTTTTAGACTTTCTCTCTGCCCAAATTGTTTTCATTCTCTCGGAATGAGCTCTTTTCCTTTCATCAGACCATGTGGTTCCAGTTTTCTTTGGTTTTTCAGCTTGACCAACTACCCAGTCATGAATTTTTTGCCTAAATAATTTTCTGTCTTGAATTTCATCTTGTTTTATATCTGCCTCTTTCATGTCCTCTTTTATAGCAGCAATCCATTTTATTGTCTCAAATTTAGCTTTACTTCGATTTTCGTAGAATTCCACTACTTGTTTAGTTAGTCTGGTAGCATCCATTCTTTTAATATGCCCATAAAATTTTAATCTGCGTTTTTTCATATCCGAATATATGCTGGTGTATTGTTGAATTTCACTATTTGCTCTTAGCCTGTATGTTCCTTCTTCAGTATATTTTGGACCTAGAATTTTTCTGATTACTTTTCTTTCTCTTTTTTGGATTTCTTGAATGTCCTTTTTTCTGTTTAAAATTAGCGTTTCAGCCCCATAAAGGCACTCTGGTTTTATGACCGTGTTGTAATGTCTCAATTTAGAGTACCTCGAGAGACATTTTTTGTTGTAGATGTCTTTTGTAAGTCTAAAAGCTGTCTCCATCTTTTGACAACGAATTTCATTTCCAATTTTTTCTAGACCAGTCTCTGAGATTGTTTCACCTAAATATTTGAATTGCGAAACTCTTTTGATTTTTCCATACTTAGTTTCCAAAAGTTTGGGTGCCAGTTTGTTGCTAGTCATATACTGTGTTTTTTCAAATGAGATTTGGAGATCTACTCTTTCTGCTGTTTCTTTAAGAATTTCTATTTGTTTCTGAGCAATTTGGATGTCCTGCGTTAGAATAACCAAGTCGTCTGCAAAGGCCCAACAGTCTATTCGAATATTTGTTCGTCATAATTTCACTGGTTGGTCAATTTTGAACTCCAATTTTCGTTCGCGCCACTCTTGTATTACTTTTTCTAGAACGCAGTTAAATAGCAAAGGAGAGAGTCCATCACCTTGCCTCACGCCTGTTTTTATTTCAAAGGATTCTGAAATTTCTCCTCTGAACTTTACTTTTGATTTTGTACCAGTTAGCGTGTCTCTGATAATTGCCGTGGTTTTAGGATCCAGGCCTTGTTCTTTCACAATTTGGAAAAGAGATTCACGATCCACTGAGTCATACGCCTTTCTAAAATCTACAAAGGTACAAACTAGTTTTTTATTGTAAATTTTTTGATGTCTGAGAATTAGTTTGAGGACTAAAATCTGTTCTGGGCAAGATCTATTTGGCCTGAAACCTGCTTGATATTCGCCAATTTTTCATTCAAGTTGTTGTTGTGCTCGGTTCAGAAGACATTGAGAGAGGATTTTGTATGTGACTGGAAGAAGAGAAATTCCTCTGTAATTATTAACATCAGTTTTGTCTCCCTTCTTATGAAGTGGGTGAATCAAGGCGGTTTTCCATTCATCAGGAATTTTTTCAGTTTGCCAAATGTTTTGCATGATTGAAGTAATTTCTTTAACGGTTTTTGGACCAGCTGCCTTTAAAAGTTCTGCAACAATTCCATCTTCACCAGATGCTTTGTTGTTTTTCAACCTATGAATTTCTTTAATGATTTCCTCTTCATTTGGTGCAAGTGAAACTGGATTGCATTGTTGGGGAATTTTTGGTGGAAATCTTTCTGTGGGCTCGGGGCAATTTAGAAGATTCTTAAAATATTTAGAAAGTTCTTTGCAATTTTCTTGGTTGTTAAGAGCCAACTGTCCATTTTCCTTCTTGAAGCAAAGATTCTGGGGTTGGTACCCCTTTATTTTGGTTTTAAAAGTTTTATAAAAATTTCTGGTATTGTATTTTTGAAAATCTTCTTCAATTTCTAAGAGTTGACTATTCTCATATTGTCTTTTTGTTTGTCTAATTAGTTTTGAAGTGTCTTTTCTAGTTGTCAGGAATGTATCATATGTGTCTTCTGTCTTGTTGCTATTCCATGCTTTAAATGTCTCTTGTCTGGCTTTGATTGCATGATCACAGTTTTCATTCCACCAAGCATGTTTCTTGTGTTTTCGTAAAGGAATTTGATCTTGAGCTGTTTTGATAATCTTGTGTTTGAGTTGTTCCCAATTTTGTGCACTTGTTTTGTCAAATTCGTCTGCTAATAATGATGGTTGGATTTTACTGGTGTCAAATTTGGGGATTAATGGTGTCCTTTTGTTGAAATTTTGGGGTTTTAGCTTTAGTTTCACACGGGTTAAGTAATGATCTGAGTAAATATTGGCGCCTTTACGAACTTGAACATTTAAAATTTCTTTGTGACATGGATACGAGATTGCAATATGGTCAATTTGGAATTCACCTATGTCCTTGTTAGGTGATCGCCATGTCTTTTGTTTTGAAGGTTTTTTCTTAAAATGACTTGACATAATTTTGAGATTGAAATTTCTGCAAAATTCTACCAGCCTCTTTCCATTTTGATTGGTCCATTTATGTGCAGGGAATTCACCGACCGTTTTTCTAAATTTTCTCTCTTTCCCTAACTGTGCATTAATATCACCCATTAAAATCTTTACATAATTTTGAGGAATTTTGGAGACTGTATTCTCTAACACTTCCCATGACTTACTTACTTTTTCTGGATTTGTTTTATTCTCCTGGTTGATAGGCATGTGTGCGTTAATTAAACAGTACATTTTATTTGCACATTTCATGGAAATTGTCATTAGTCTGTTGTTTACTGGATTTACTTCGATTACGGAGCCGAGAATGTCTTGCGAAATTGCGAATGCAACACCCAGATGCGGAGTGTTTTTAAGAATTCTTTTGTCTGTTTTACTTTTAAACAATCGGTAGTTTCCAAAATCCATGGTATTCTCATCAGGCAACCTTGTTTCTTGCAGGGCTAAAATTTTGATATTTTGTTCTTTTAGTGTGTCTCCTAATTTATAGAGTTTTCCTGGTGTCAAGAGAGAGTTAATATTGATAGTTCCAAAAAATGTTTCGACCTTGGGCATGAGTCGGCCAAAAGACTTCGATTTCCTCTGGTTTATTATTATATTGGCAATAATAATAAAAGCAATAATAATAATAGCAGTATGAAAATTACTTACAGGTGCACAAAATATGTTTTCTGGTACAGGGTCTTCGGGGGAAGGAAACTTAAGGAGATTGTATCAGCTAAGAATACTGGGAAATGAGGAAGATGTGGTTGGAAAGAAAGTTGCGCAGGGGTAACGAGTGCGTGCAGGGACAGTGGTAAACATTATTGTTGCTTTAGAAATTATGTCTTTAACTGTCTTATGAAGTTGGAGATGTTCTTAAATTCTCTCATATAATGCGGGAGGCTATTCCGGAGTCGGGTTCCTGTTGCTGCGAAGGACTTTGAGAAAGCGGCTGAACGATGGAATGGGACGGAAGGATTTTTGCTCTCATGGGAACGGGTGATTCTGCCATGTTGCTCATACAAGAACGTTAAGATCGACAGAGATGTGGGGGGCAGTGTATGTTTATAAGACAGTAGAGAAGACGGAGGGTATGGAAATCACTTCGCTTGTCTGCACGTAGTCAGATGGTAAAAAATGAGCAAAGAGTCGAACATCACAGGTATATCGAACACAGACATTCATTTGTCCCATGTTGGGTTAAATGTGGTAGGGATTTTCGATATTTTGCGCTAATGAGCCTTGAATGACCAATCAGTACCGTTTGAGTTTTGGATGGATTGAGCTTTAACCCTATATTCTGCGCCCATTTTGATAGTGCGCAGAGATCAGATCGCGATTCTCAGCTTTATTGGTTTCATACTTAGACTCAGATGAAGGTCATTGGCGTACATGTGGTATTTGCAGCAGGACAAAACTGATGACACACGATTGACATACAATTGAAACAGAGACACCTGATTGTAGATGACTGCATTATGACTTGATGGTGCCGAACATAACGTCAGGTATGGGCCAAACCACTGCACTGCACTTGGCGAGGAATTTAGCCTGCTAAATTTGGCAAGTAAAATATCGAGGTGGACAGTGCCAAAGGCTCTGCTGATGTCTAAGACGTACACGATAGTCGGCTCTAGTGCAACCGTGGCAAGCTTCAGATTATTTGTTACCTTTATTAACACAGTTGTTGTGCTGTGATGCTTGCGGAAGCGTGATTGGTGTTTGTCTAGTAGTTTGTTTGTAGTCTGGTAGTTTGCTATCCGGTCGTAGGCTATATATTCTAAGGCCTTGGACAATGCAGGAAGAATCCAAAAACGTCGCTAATAAGAGACTGCTGTGGCAACGTACTATTTAGGTATTAGCTCAATTATTCCGTTTCCAGGCCTCAGGGAAAACACTTATGGTTAAGGAGTGGCTAAAAATATCTGTTGTAATGTGTCAATAAAAAGCTTCGTTATTTGTACTGTGACGATATTGTGTGCAGTAGATGCTGATCTGATCCATATGCATTTTATTTTAGTGGGACCATAAATTTTCCTGAGAATTTTTCGTTCTTCCTTGCGAATTTTATCAATTTTTGAGCGCCCTCCTAGAGACGTAACTTCCGAGGCACATAATATTTTAGGGGAGACAACTATCTGGTTATTCTGCACGCTGTCTTGAGTTTGCTGGCTGTTTGTAAATTGGTTTTGCTGCCTAGGCCACATGGTAGTATGATTTCTCCTAAATATTTAAAAGAAGACACATTCGAAATTGTGCTGTTCTTCGTTGATATTTGGGATCTTCTGATATTCTGATTTAAATTATCCACCAAATGTCTTTGAGGCTATCTCATGTAACTTCTCTATGGCGTAGTTGGTTTCTTCAGTAGTCTTCGTGTTGATAGCTAGGTTCCAGCAAAAGCGTTTTCACGTGTTTTATTAATACTTTAATTCTTTTGCTTATAATTTTTTAAATCAACTTTCTGTATAGTATGCAGTGAGTTGGTCCACGACCAAGTACACTCGCAGAGTCCTACGGAACATAATGGACAAATACAGTTTAAAAAGTAACATACACGACTAACTTCGATCATAATACTATTCTGCGATCGATCTACGTAACACTGAAAAATAAGAAAAGGTTTCTGAGGCACAGTACAGAACGTACGAGAACATGGCTAACTGTTATACAGGTATTAGATGTTACAACACTACGTAGTTACGTAGTCGGCGAATAGTTAATAGCCGAAATTTATGTGCATCATTTATGAAACGCAATAAAATTGTTTCACTGAGAGCACCTTGGCAAGAAGAATGACCTTCACTTCCTATGGAGTTTATACACACGTTTAAGAGATCAATTCACAGACCGATGATTGTACAGCTACAACTGCGAACGATAAGCGAGAGTAACATGAATGGACTCTTTGTGCACGACTGGGCAGTGGAACACGAGAATGAGAGCTCTGGATGGGCGACCTACTGTAATTCTGAGACTAAGTTGTAATCCGTTAGCATTCTGAAGACTGCCTTTCTGCACGGACAGTCTGAGACCGCGTGGGATAGAAATCGAGCACGTGGATCCGCATAGCAGGGCCAGTGTAGCGAACTGAGGCTGAGTATGCCATCAGCAGGGGGCAGGTGCGCTTTGCAGCTCGCCAGAAAACATCTTGTTTCCCGGTTCACACAAACAGCTCGCGCTCCCAACAGGCAAAATTTACGAATGTCTCCTCATCCGAGTACGGCTGAGAAATATTGATGTTAGAGGTCGTATCCGACCGGCGGCCGTAAAAAGGTCCACAAAGAATGGCATGTTGGACGAACAGTGCTCGGCCCGCGAGTCGACCGCTGTCGGATGACTGGACGGAGCGGCAGTAAACGCTGGGCGACCAAAGCTCCATTTTGTACTAATTTTAACGACAGGGATGCGGATGGCGGCCAATACGACCCGGCATAACCGGGGGGAAGACTTGATTTACGACTCGGACGCCGGAATGGGGGAGAAACATGCGTCCCCGTCGCAGAAAATAATCCCGTTTTAACGATCGGTTCTCGCTTTTAACTGCAAACCACCTTTCCGGTGAGGTATTGTGGTGGATTTTAGTGAGGCGTGTTGTTCGCAGCGGGAGGCGTGCTCCGCGGTGCGGCTAGGAGGCACAATGGGCTGCTCTGTGGTGGCGTTGCGCAGGTCAGGGCGCGACAGCTGTTGGCGGAGGACGCAGAGTCGGTCGCCGCCGTTTCTCTCCGTGACGGCTCCATCCCTCTGCTGCCACGGCGGCCGCGTGCGCCCCACTGCCAGGTGTCGTGACTCGGCCAGCCGCTGTTAGTGTTTACTGACACGCACTGACGATCTTGTAAGACGTCTGCTCTTTTTTAGCGATAATGTTTCTATGCCAAGTAAAACCTAGCACGAAGAAACTATGCTTCGTAATACATCTGCACAGCCTACCCGACGCTGTGTGGCGCAGGCTATTTTGTCTGCAAGTCTCCAGTCGCGTATGGCTCGCGGAAAGAACGATTGCTGGTATGCCTCCGTGTGGGCTGGAGTCTCTCTAATTTTACATTCTTTTCGTGAGCCGGCCGCGGTGGCCGAGGGGTTCTAGTCCCTTCAGTCCGGAACCACGCGGCTACTACGGTCGCAGGTTCCAATCCTGCCTCGGGCATGGCTGTGAATGATGTCTCTTGGTTAGTTAGGTTTAAGTACTTCTAAGTCTAGGGGACTGATGACCTCAGATTTTAAGTCCCATAGTGGTTAGAGCCATTTGAATCCTTTCGTGAGATAAACGTAGGATGAAGGAATTTTGGACTTCATCCTAAATTAATAAAAATGATACAGTTAACCTTAACAAACACCAAATCCAAAGTAAAGTTTAGAGGAGAAATATCTGAACCATTTACGATTAAAACAGGGTTGAGACAGGGAGATTGTTTATCACCATTGCTATTCAATTGTGCTCTTGAATATGTAATGAGAGAATGGTACAAGGAAAATCCTATGAATATTAAAATTGGAACTAAGAAAGATAAAATAAACCTAAATTGCTTGGGATTTGCTGATGACCTAGCATTACTAGCTAATAATATTCAGGAAGCCACGAAACAAATAACAAGCTTACAAAATATAGCACAAAAATTAGGACTCCAGATATCATTTGAAAAGACTGAAATAATGGTAACGGATCCACTTGTAATAGATCACATCACAGTGAACAATAGGGAAATTAAAATAGTGAAACAATTTAAATACCTGGGTGAAATTATAACACATAAATTGGACGAGAAACCTGCATGGCGAGCAAGAACTAATAAAATGATAAAAGCTCAAAAACTAACATGGTCTACGTACAATAAAAAATGTCTATCAATTAAAACAAAATTAAAACATTACAAGACGGTGGTTCAACCAGAGGTTACATACGGAAGTGAAACTCTTTTTAAAGTCACCCAGAAAGACAGAATTGACAAAATTTTAAAAGTAGAGAGAAGAATTGCTAGAACATGCATAAATAAGAAATATCAAAAAGCTGGGCAATGGCGGATAGTTCCAAATGAAGTGGTGTACAGAGAGCTGGAGCCCATCACTGATACTATACGAAAGAAAAGGATCTCTTTTTGTGGTCACATTCTGAGGACACCAGAAACCAGATTATCAAGGAAAATTATTGAGAAACTCTGGAATTTGAAACAACAAGGAGGATGGCTTAAGGAAATAAGAGAGGATATGGAAGAACTGGAAATAACTCTGGATGATTTGCAGAACAAAACGCCAAATTTAAAGAAGTTGAGGGACACAGAAATAAGATTTAAACCAAAAATTGACAAACGACATACAATGAAAAGGGTATTTACAGATAAGGAACGACGAAAAGCATCGGAACGAATGAAGAATACTGGGCCACTCGGAAGGGGAAAATCCCAAAGAAGAGGACCAGAAATGATTGACTGAAGTGGTCCAATGAGGCCGTAAAAGCAGAAGAAGAAGAAGAAGAAGGAATATACCGGCTGACTCTTCTCTGTGATGGGCCCTTACTAAAAGACACCCTTACGAAACAGGCTGCTCTTTCTTGGATTTTCGCCGCGCGGGATTAACAGAGCGGTCTTAGGCGCTGCAGTCATGGACTGTGCGGCTGGTCCCGGCGGAGGTTCGAGTGCTCCTTCGGGCATGAGTGCGTGTGTTTGTCGTTAGGATAATTTAGGCTAAATAGTGTGTAAGCTTACGGACTGATGACCTTAGCAGTTAAGTCCCATACGATTTCACCCACATTTGAACATTTGAATTTTCTTGGATTTTCTCTACTTCCTCTGATTCCTATCTACAGATCGCATACTGACGTCCAACATTCAGGTATTCGTGAACGAGTGTTTTCTAATCTACTTCCTCTGTATACAAATTACATTTCTTGAGGATTTTTCCAAGGAATCTCAGAGAGGCATTTGCATTATAAGTGATTAATTTTATGCGGTCGTTTCATTTCAAATCGCTCCGAACGCGTCCTGGTAGATATCTTGTGGAAGTAACTGCATCCACTGATTTATATGCAATATGGTAATCTTACAATAAAGTCTTTTTCTGTCTACGAATTTGTAATACGTCACATTTGTGTATGTTGAGGATCAAAAAAATGGCTCTAAGCGCTATGGGACTTAACATCTGAGGTCATCAGCCCCCTAGACTTAGAACCACTTGTTGAGGGTCAATTGGAGCTCCCTGCACCAAGCGTCGATTCTCTGACAGTCTCCCTGCATTTCACTACAAATTTCTAGCGTCGCAGCTTCTCTGTTTACAACCGCATGATCAGCGAAAAACCAATGAACTTCTGACTTTGTCTACCAGATCAAATAAACATGTGGTGAAAAGAAATGGTCCTATAGCCGGCCAGAGTGGCCGAGCGGTTCTAGGCGCTACAGTCCGGAGCCGCGCGACCGCTACGGTCGCAGGTTCGAATCCTGCCTCGGGCATGGACGTGTGTGATGTCCTTAGGTTAGTTAGGTTTAAGTAGTTTAAATTCTAGGGGACTGATGACCACAGCCGTTAAGTCCCATAGTGCTCAGAACCATATGAACCAATGGTCCTATAACAATCTCTTGGGGTACGCCGGAGTTTACTTTTATGTCTGAAGTCTCCTCTCCGTTCATAATGGCATGTTGTATTCTGTTTTATAGAAACTGTTCAGTCCAGACTCACAACTGGTCTGATGTTCCATGTGCTCGTATTGTGATCATTAGGCGGCAACGCGGAACTGTATCGAGTGACTTCTGGAAGCCAAGGAACACGCCATGTGCCTTACGCTTGTATCTACTGATTTCTGTGTATCGTGGACGAACAGAGAGGGTTGGCTTCGCATCACAACTTCATTCCTACAGAGAAGGTTTTTCCTCTCCAGAAATGCCATAATACACGAGCTTGCCTTTTTCTAATCATCAGCAACGCCTCGCTCCTCTAGAGACCTTCAATACATTGCTACTACGATGAGAGGGCACGCTCCTTCCCATTCTCTGTGGTATCCCTTTATGTGCAGCGGCCTTTCCTCTGTTGAGACCCAGTAATTACCCATGTAATTCATTAAAAAATTCTATCTGCCAGTACTGACACAACTGAAAGCAGAACGCTGATAATTAGGCAACGTAATGTAGCAAGCACAGTGCTGTAATTGAACGTCAGTGAACCAGAAATATCGTTTATAAGATTCTAGCATCATTTGGTGTGTTATTGATTGCGAATCACTAGGTAATTTGATCCCATATTTCTGCATTTCCAGAAGACTTTTGACACAGATTCTCAAACGCAATTTCTGACCATGGTGCCTGCCTATGGAGTATCGTCTGTTATGCAATGGGAATCGTGATTTCCTGTCACAGAGGTCACAGTTCGCAGTAAGCGACTGAAAGTCATTGAGTAAAGCAGAACTGATATTGGGCGTATCCAAGGTATTATTACAGACAGGACCCTTGCTGTTCCTAATCTACATAAATGATTTAGAACTCAATCTGAGCAGCCCTCTTTGATAGTTTGAAGATCAAGTCATTTACCCTCAAGTAAAACATCAGAAGATCAAAACCATTTGCAATGTGATTTAGAAAAAATATTTGTATGGTGCGAATGAAAGGTGGTAATTGACCCTGAATAATGAAAAATGTAAGGTCATCCTCTAACATTCTGGTGGTGTCTGTTGTTCTATATCGTTTCTCCCAACCACTTTCGCGCAAGCTCTAGCTTTTAACATGGGCTGGGGGGTGGTCCTAGCGGTTACCTGGAGACGTGGGTGTCCGTTCCTTATCGTAGGGCCTTCTAGCTTAACACGGTTCTGCTCTCGGCTTCTGTTCTCGTTTCTCCCCTCGGAACTGCGTCTGACTCACGGTGGGAAGGTATGACATGCATTTAGGCATTCTTGTGTTAGTCTGTGGTATTCCATTTGCTCACTCGTTACTCATATTACTTTGGTTAATGTAATGTCACGATTTATTCGGAGCTATGTGACATACTACTGGATTTGCTTATCATATCAGGGTTTTCATGGAAGGTGTTGGATTTGCCTGACACCTTACAATCCACATGACTACTAAAAGGAATCCGTTAAATTTCGGTTACACAATAAATCATACAAATCTAAAGGTTTTCAGTTCAACCAAATACCTAGCGATAACAATTTCTGACAAAAACTGGATATTTGACGTGGATAATGCTGTCGGTAAGGCGAACCAGAGACTGCCTTTTATTGGCGAACACTACGAAGATGGCACAGCTCTACTAAAGGGATTGTCTACACTACGTTGCTCCGTCCTGTGCTAGAGTACTCTTGTGTTATACGTGATCTTTAGCAGCTAGAACTGACTGAGGGCTCCGCAAATGTTCAAAGAGGGGCAGGTGTTTTGTACTATCGTGAAACAGGGAAAAGACTGTTAATGGTATGATAAGCGAGTTGGGATGACAATCATAAAATAAATGCTTATTTAGTTGCGGTGAGATATTTTGACGAAATTTCAATCACAACCTTTCTCCTCCGAATAAGAAAATATTTTGTTGACTCTCTTGTATGCAGATAAGCCAAACTGTAATGAACACTGATGCTATTTTGATAGAATATTTTTTTCTTGCTGTGAAGTTCTTCAAAAATAATTTACTCATATTAGGTATGTAATTCAGTTCACTCTCGCATGTTGTTGTTGTTGTGGTCTTCAGTCCTGAGACTGGTTTGATGCAGCTCTCCATGCTACTCTATCCTGTGCAAGCTGCTTCATCTCCCAGTACCTACTGCAACCTACATCCTTCTGAATCTGCTTAGTGTATTCATCTCTTGGTCTCCCTCTACGATTTTTACCCTCCACGCTGCCCTCCAGTACTAAATTGGTGATCCCTTGATGCCTCAGAACATGTCCCACCAACCGATCTCTTCTTCTGGTCAAGCTGTGCCACAAACTTCTCTTCTCCCCAATCCTATTCAATACTTCCTCATTAGTTATGTGATCTACCCATCTAATCTTCAGCATTCTTCTGTAGCACCACATTTCGAAAGCTTCTATTCTCTTCTTCTCCAAACTATTTATCGTCCATGTTTCACTTCCATACATGGCTACACTCCATACAAATACTTTCAGAAATGACTTCCTGACACTTAAATCTATACTCGATGTTAACAAATTTCTCTTCTTCAGAAACGCTTTCCTTGCCACTGCCAGTCTACATTTTATATCCTCTCTACTTCGACCATCATCAGTTATTTTGCTCCCCAAATAGCAAAACTCCTTTATTACTTTAAGTGTCTCATTTCCTAATCTAATTCCCTCAGCATCACCCGACTTAATTCGACTACATTCCATTATCCTTGTTTTGCTTTTGTTGATGTTCATCTTATATCCTCCTTGCAAGACACTGTCCATTCCATTCAACTGCTCTTCCAAGTCCTTTGCTGTCTCTGACAGAATTACAATGTCATCGGCGAACCTCAAAGTTTTTATTTCTTCTCCATGAATTTTAATACCTACTCCGAATTTTTCTTTTGCTTCCTTTACTGCTTGCTCAATATACAGATTGAACAACATCGGAGAGGGGCTACAACCCTGTCTTACTCCCTTCCCAACCACTGCTTCCCTTTCATGTCCCTCGACTCTTATAACTGCCATCTGGTTTCTGTACAAATTGTAAATAGCCTTTCGCTCCCTGTATTTTACCCCTGCCACCTTTAGAATTTGAAAGAGAGTATTCCAGTCAACATTGTCAAAAGCTTTCTCTAAGTCTACAAATGCTAGAAACGTAGGTTTGCCTTTCCTTAATCTTTCTTCTAAGATAAGTCGTAAGGTCAGTATTGCCTCACGTGTTCCAGTGTTTCTACGGAATCCAAACTGATCTTCCCCGAGGTTGGCTTCTACTAGTTTTTCCATTCCACTCTCGCATACATCGAGAGAAATGACCGCCATAATAAAATAAGAGAAATCAGGGCTCGCACAGAAAGCTTTAACACTTAGGTTTCCCCGCACGCTGTTGAACTGTGGAATGGTAGAGAAATAGTGAGAAAGTGGTTCGACGGACCCTTTGCCAGGCAGTGTGAGCTACAGAGCAGTCATGTAGATGTAGTCATGTAGAGGTGGAAATGCACTTCTGTTGAAACTCGTACTGTGTCTCTGCGAGGAGAATCTACCTCGGAACTTGTCTTGTTGGCAGTTGGCAGCGCTACAGGTAGTTTTCAAAATGGGCTCCACAACGACGGAGGTGCTTTCCAAGCAGAGAGCTGCCATTGTGCTTCCTGAGCCGTGACCGGCTCGAGCTGATGCCGTTTTTTTTTTCTTTTTGGCATTTTCTCACCATCGAGTGGCTCCTTATTGTTCCCTCAGTTACTACCTGAATGAGTTGCTCACTTGCCTCCGACAGTGGCAGCAGCAGCGTTTATCGATACTAGTACTGCTGTAGCATCTTTGGAGTGACCGCTATATTTTCCATGTGGTAGTGTCTGTGGGCAGTGGGTCAGTTGCGGCGGAGCAGCCAGGAAGTCTCCGCGGCATGTAGTCAGGCCGGGGTAGCTGGCGGCGTGCACGTGCGGTCGGAGTTGTGAGGCACTAGCTGCGAGAGCTACAAGTTTCGTCGCCCACCAAACCTGGATACTGGAGCTGAGTAATCAATTAACCTGCTACGAAACCTCAACTGCTGTGATATCTCTTTGTTCATTGCCAGTTGTTGCTTCCTGGGCCGTTTCTGGAAGCAGCAACATATGGTGTGCTGGAGTTTGCAAATTTTGCAGCCTTCTTCCGGTATGGTGTTTAACTGTTGAAATTATTGTAACTTATTAGTGAACTGCACCAGCGGTATCTTCTGCCTTGTGGCCGTTAATGTTCCGGTTACCTGTCCTGGTCATTAGCGTAGTTTTCCGGCAGTGTGTTTACCTTGCCGTGTTGATGCCGTTCGGCACGGAGTGTAGATCGATGGCTTGATGTTGTTCTCCTTTTTGTTTTCTTTGAGTGGTTATTGTGCCTTGAGTACGTTTAGATGCCAATTATAAAGACGTAGTGCTGCTCCAATCTTCGTCCTCGCTGATAATTTCGGTTGTTGTGCCATTGCTAGGGTGGAAGGGAATTGATTAGGCTGTTGGTTGGTTCTTCAGCCGTTCGTAGGTCATGCTGCCACCTGATTATTTAGTGTTACACTTGGCTGCCTGTCTCACGTAACCTGTTGTTAGAGTTTCCTCCCTAGGCCGACCCTTGGAACACTTCTGATCACCACTGTTCTGTTGTTTCGGATTGTGATTTTCTTTTGTCTCAAGTACCATGTGACGCCTTCAGCAATGTATTAATTTTGTTTCTTTCAATGTTTAGTATGTGGCCTTCAGCCAAACCTTATGTAAAATATTTTAAGATGCGGCCTTCAGCAGTCTGAAGTACAAATAAGAAATCATCATTTGAAAATTTTCTCTCTATCTTAATTTATTATCCAGGCCTTAAGCCTTGAGTTGTTCTATGTTCAGTATATGGCCTTCAGTCGAACCTTATGTGAAATATTTTAAGATTAGGCCTTGAGCCTACTTAAATTAAAAATTGAAATTTCATTGTCTAAAACCTTTCAAAATTTCCTTACTCGAGTTCTTGTTATCCAGGCCTTAAGCCCTCAGTTCTTTTATTTTGTAACTAAGGCCTTCAGCCGTGTGTATTCCTTAACTCAATTTTAATAACTTGTGTTCTGGCCTTCAGCCGTATCGTTTCTGAATTCTTTAAGGGCATCTGTGATTAAGTGGTTTTAGCAAATAAAGTTTGTATGTTTGTGCAACTAACAACAACTGATTTGGGCCCCTTTCCACAACCTGATTTGCTCTGTCCTGCGAAATCAGATTTCACTTCCCTTCGTGGAAAACCGCAGATATTCGCAGACGTTTGTAGAATGTCTATGCAGACCTGACAACGAACAAAAGCAGAATGAGTCTTTGGGCGGGACGTCTGTCATAGCAATAACATCGCACAAACCTGTCGGAACACCCGCGTGCCGACCGGCCGCACCCAGCTGTGACTCCTACGATGTTGAAGAAACGACTTCGGCGTGTTCATCGCCATAAAAATGCAAGTGAACTTCTCCTTCTCCACAACAATGTAAGGTCTCACACAAGATTGGACACCCAAGAGGAGCTCATAAAACTTACGTTGGACTGTTCTTCCTCGTCCTACCTACAACCATGATGTTTCACCATCCGACTTCCATCTGTATGGCGGGAAGCTGTACGTAGATGAAGCCGGCCGCGGTGGTCTCGCGGTTCTAGGCGCTCAGTCAGGAAACGCGCGGCTGCTACGGTCGCAGGTTCGAATCCTGCCTCGGGCATGGATGTGTGTGATGTTCTTAGGTTAGTTAGGTTTAATTAGTTCTAAGTTCTAGGGGACTGATGACCACAGATGTTAAGTCCCATAGTGCTCAGAGCCATTTTACGTAGATGATGACGTTATTTCTGCAGCGACACGTTAGCTCCAAAGCTCCCAGTAAGGTAGCCTAAGGCCATCGTACTGAACGAAGATTATGTTGCAAAATAGAGTGTTGTAGCCAACAGAGTGGGGAATAATATGATCTACTGGAATCCTGAATAATGTGTTGCGCTACTTATTGGTTCAAATGGCTCTGAGCACTATGGGACTTAACATCTTAGGTCATCAGTCCCCTAGAACTTAGAACTACTTAAACCTAACTAACCTAAGGACATCACACAACAGCCAGCCATCACGAGGCAGAGAAAATCCCTGACCCCGCCGGGAATCGAACCCGGGAACCCGGGTGTGGGAAGCGAGAACGCTACCGCACGACCACGAGATGCGGGCCGTTACTTATTGAAGGTCCCTCGTAGAATAATTAAAAACTGAAAATGCCTATTTAACTGGCGACTTTCAACCTCTTTTATCAGTCAAGGACTACGAGAACTAGTCAGATAGTCTTAATTATCACCTCGATAAAATGGAACCGCCATCATGAAACTCCACATGTTCACCCTGCAATGTGACACATTTTTCCCAATGATGCACGACTTGACGGAAACACGCGTGCAGAAGTTGTGTCTGTTTGGGAAACATACCATCTCGAAAATCACCTCGTCATATCTCTGGAAATGCCTACCAAGCAATGGTTTCATTATCCGTAGAAAGTAGGAGTCGCTGGGTGCTATGTTGGAATATAAAGGGCGAGGCAAAAACTTGATAGCCCAAAGTAACAACGTATGTACAGGGTGTTTCAAAAATGACCGGTATATTTGAAACGGCAATAAAAACTAAACGAGCAGCGATAGAAATACACCGTTTGTTGCAATATGCTTGGGACAACAGTACACTTTTAGGCGGACAAACTTTCGAAATTACAGTAGTTACAATTTTCAACAACAGATGGCGCTGCAAGTGATGTGAAAGATATAGAAGACAACGCAGTCTGTGGGTGCGCCATTCTGTACGTCGTCTTTCTGCTGTAAGCGTGTGCTGTTCACAACGTGCAAGTGTGCTGTAGACAACATGGTTTATTCCTTAGAACAGAGGATTTTTCTGGTGTTGGAATTCCACCGCCTAGAACACAGTGTTGTTGCAACAAGACGAAATTTTCAACGGAGGTTTAATGTAACCAAAGGACCGAAAAGCGATACAATAAAGGATCTGTTTGAAAAATTTCAACGGACTGGGAACGTGACGGATGAACGTGCTGGAAAGGTAGGGCGACCGCGTACGGCAACCACAGAGGGCAACGCGCAGCTAGTCCGGCAGGTGATCCGACAGCGGCCTCGGGTTTCCGTTCGCCGTGTTGCAGCTGCGGTCCAAATGACGCCAACGTCCACGTATCGTCTCATGCGCCAGGGTTACATCTCTATCCATACAAAATTCAAACGCGGCAACCCCTCAGCGCCGCTACCATTGCTGCACGAGAGACATTCGCTAACGATATAGTGCACAGGATTGATGACGGCGATATGCTTGTGGGCAGCATTTGGTTTACTGACGAAGCTTATTTTTACCTGGACGGTTTCGTCAATAAACAGAACTGGCGCATATGGGGAACCGAAAAGCCCCATGTTGCAGTCCCATCGTCCCTGCATCCTCAAAAAGTACTGGTCTGGGCCGCCATTTCTTCCAAAGGAATCATTGGCCCATTTTTCAGATCCGAAACGATTACTGCATCACGCTATCTGGACATTCTTCGTGAATTTGTGGCGGTACAAACTGCCTTAGACGACACTGCGAACACCTCGTGGTTTATGCAAGTTGTTGCCCGGCCACATCGCACGGCCGACGTCTTTAATTTCCTGAATGAATATTTCGATGATCGTGTGATTGCTTTGGGCTATCCGAAACATACAGGAGGCGGCGTGGATTGGCCTCCCTATTCGCCAGACATGAACCCCTGTGACTTCTTTCTGTGGGGACACTTGAAAGACCAGGTGTACCGCCAGAATCCAGAAACAATTGAACAGCTGAAGCAGTACATCTCATCTGCATGTGAAGCCATTCCGCCAGACACGTTGTCAAAGGTTTCGGGTAATTTCATTCAGAGAATACGCCATATTATTGCTACGCATGGTGGATATGTGGAAAATATCGTACTATATAGTTTCCCAGACCGCAGCGCCATCTGTTGTTGAAAATTGTAACTACTGTAATTTCGAAAGTTTGTCTGCCTGAAAATGTACTGTTGTCCCAAGCATATTGCAACAAACGGTGTATTTCTATCGCTGCTCGTTTAGTTTTTATTGCCGTTTCAAATATACCGGTCATTTTTGAAACACCCTGTACCTGTGTAGTCAAAGGCTGCACTGTGTTTCTTTTCTGCGCAGAGGTTGGCGCTACTCTGGATCGGTAAGTCACTGGTCAACGCGGTTTTGCCCCCACTGGTGATGTGTGGTGGGCTGAGGACAGCAGTGTCAGCACTGTGGAGGACGGCCGACCTCATCGAAGTTTCCTATGGGCCCAGTATTGGTGGGTTGACGGAGGAGAACAAACGACTGCACTGGAGCTACGAGGTGTGGCTAGAAAAAAACCGGACTAGTACTGGTGAAACAATAAAACGAATGCAATAAGGCTGAAAGTCGCGTGGCCTGTCACGTGACTCTTGCTCCGCCTACTGCTCGAGTTTCATCTGCCTCCTGCACTCAGTCTGCCCGTGGCGCCTGTTTTAAGTAGTTGACGTTTTGTCTGTGCGTCGGAAAATGTTGAGTGTACAGAAAGAACAGCGTGTTAACATCAAATTTTGTTTCAAACTAGGAAAATCTGCAAGTGAAACGTTTGTAATGTTACAACAAGTGTACGGCGATGATTGTTTATCGCGAACACAAGTGTTTGAGTGGTTTAAACGATTTAAAGATGGCCGCGAAGACACCAGTGATGACACTCGCACTGGCAGACCATTGTCAGCAAAAACTGATGCAAACATTGAAAAAATCGGTAAACTTGTTCGACAAGATCGCCTTTAACAATCAGAGCAGTGTCTGAGTTAACAGGAGTTGACTTGTTGTCTTGTCGAACAAGTTTACCGATTTTTTCAATGTTTGCATCAGTTTTTGCTGACAATGGTCTGCCAGTGCGAGTGTCATCACTGGTGTCTTCGCGGCCATTTTTAAATCGTTTAAACCACTCAAACACTTGTGTTCGCGATAAACAATCATCGCCGTACACTTGTTGTAACATTACAAACGTTTCACTTGCAGATTTTCCTAGTTTGAAACAAAATTTGATGTTAACACGCTGTTCTTTCTGTACACTCAACATTTTCCGACGCACAGACAAAACGTCAACTACTTAAAACAGACGCCACGGGCAGACCGAGTGCAGGAGGCAGATGAAACTCGAGCAGTAGGCGGAGCGAGAGTCACGTGACAGGCCACGCGACTTTCAGCCTTATTGCATTCGTTTTATTGTTTCACCAGTACTAGTCCGGTTTTTTTCTAGCCACACCTCGTATCTTGTGACCTAGTGGGCATGACACTAACTTGGAGTGATGGAACGTATGGCTCACCAAAGCTGTAGCTGTGCTTGTTTTTTCTACCTTGTTGGGAAGATTTGGCATGACCTGTACGTGAATATGAGTAGCTGTGCTAAGAAAGATAGTACTTCCAACAGTTATTGTAAGCTGATGTTTTGGTAGCGGCCATAGAAATATTGTGTCTAACTGCGGATTTTCATAACTAATTGAAGTAATGTGACTGCCCAGAATGAACCTTTAGTTGGCGCAAAAACACTCCCTTTGACTGCTTCTCACAGACTAACTGCTTCCTGCGGAGTGCATTTCTTCACAGTGCCACACAGATGGAAGTAGGAAGGCGTGTAAGCGACGAGAAACCCAATGGGCACACATCTCTCTCTGAGTATCCCGTCTGGTGGATGGGTGTATCAGCATTACCAACAGAGAAGTCGAGTTGATGACCGTGGTGTTTGACAGTGATCTATCGATTACCTCGAACGGGAGTGTCCGTACATTCCACCGTTGCAGGAGTTACAGCTGTGTGCGGCTGACCGCCACGTGGCAGATTGCGAACTCGTTGCCATAAGGATAGATGCCACACCCAAAGACTCCCTGCCAGGTCTCCATACACATTTTTCAAGCTCCCAATAATATCTGTGATGCCTCGGTTTTCTACCAAAAGAAACTCAGTGATAGCTCGCTGTTTAGAGCACACCTCCATAATATAGCGCCATTTTGGAGGATACATGTCGCAACTTCATGAAACGATAGGGCCTGAAGCGGGATTACTCCACTCCCACAGCAAATTTCGCACTTTCTCAACCGAAAGTGGCCAACAGAAAAAGTCTTGCATTACTGACTGAACATGTCTCGTAGTTGTGTGCAGTCTAAGACCCACCGTCAGTAACATTTTCCATGTTCAGAATGTTGTGTAAGATGTTAACAGACAATTCATGAGTGATTTTCGCTCTGTTTCATTATCGCGCCGCTCTTCGAACATCAGGGCTGTCTCCTGCAATCCCCAGGTTTCTACAGAGTGATATTTTTTCTCTGAAGAATTTTCTCCACCCATTCACTGTGTCATATGATGGTGCATAGTTGCCATTAACTCTGGACAGTCTACATTGTTGCCAATTTATTCTAGATGGCGGCTCTTCTTCGGTGGCCCTCACCTCCTCTCCATGAGTGATAGAAGTGGCAACGTCACACACACACTCCTCCCCCCTCCCCCTCTTCCCCTTCCCTGCCCCACCCCCTCCCCCAGCTCACCCACGTGTAAATTGGTGGGAAAAAGCTCAATCTCTATTCAGCTGTTGGTGAGGAAGGACATAAGATAACATCTCGGGGATTTATTTAAATGTGTGATACCTTGGTGGAAGAATTTCCTACATTTTGATGGGGAAACGGAACTGACAATTACTGTAAAGTGTTGCCCCTTAAGTTCAAATAAACAATACTGCTTAAAATCAGGGGAACGATAGAAAAACACTCTTGTGAAAAACTGTTCTCTTGATGTGAAATGGGCGGTAAATTCAAGCAATATATTGTTTACTTATTTAGACATTAAATTAATTTGTTAAATTGGTGGGAATCGTGTTCAATTGACTAGATGTTGGTGTTGGACAGAGAGGAGTTTAATAAATAAGCACACAGGTCAGAACTGTACCCATAGCTTCCTACAGAGTACTGGAAGAAGGCTATAATGGGTGAGTAGGCTAACATGGAACGAACGAAGAAACTCCAGAAGGCATACAAACTCACATGGTCACATTATAATAAGAAAAGCATATCGAGGCAGGCCAAACTTAGGCACTACAAAACAGTTGTATTGCCAGAAGCATTGTACGCGTCAGAAACAACCACAATTGGAGGATCAGGCATCATAGACACAGAAAAAATAGAACGCAAAATTCTCAGAAAAATATTTGGACCAATTCACAGAGATGGCATATGGATGAAGCGACCTACCAAAGAGCTGTACCAGCACACTGACAGACTAACAGACGCGATCAGAAAACGCAGATTAACTTTCTATGGGCACATACAGAGAATGGACAAAAACCGACTTACAAAGAAAATTTTTGATGTAGTAAACAGCTCAAGCAAGAAAACAAATTGGTATCATGAAATAGACGAAGACTTAAGGCAGATAGGGATCAACAGGCAAATGATAGGAGACAGGAAATGCTTCAGAAACAAAGTTAGGAGTGCAAAATTTATTGTAAAGGAGAGAAAGAAGAAAGGAACATTATGGACAGAGCAAAGGAAACAGGAGCACAGCCAAAGGATGAAGAGATTTTGGGAAGAGAAGAGGAAGAAAGGAAAGAAGTGAAAATTGTGTCATCATGTGATTTTCGAGTTCAAACACTGTCCACAAGGGCAACAATGAAATGAATGAATGAATGAATGGGTGAGTAGAAGGGGAATATTTTTCAGCAAATAACGGTGATGCAGAATGTTTCATAACTCATAGACACTACTGCCTGTGCAGGAGCTGTTCATGTTTATTTGAAATGGCTGGACAATCCACAGTGCAGGAGACAACTTCGTCCTGTTCCACTACTCTAGACTGAATGAATCGGAGGTGATCGCCTTGGTGTATGGGGCTCGACTGAAGACACTCGAAACGGGGTTTGTTCTCCTTTCCAATCGCGTGTGTGTATATGTCGTCCCTGATGTGTGATGTAGTCCACAATCCCTCTCAAAATTGGCGGGAAACTGTACTACACCCGCTGCCGGAAGAATTGCGTCCTTCCGATCTACAAGTGTGCAGCTGCTGATGAACTTGTACACAGATACATGGTAAGAAGAGAAAGGGCAGCAAAGTATCACTGAAGTGTGGGAAGAGTTGCCCCCTACCGATTTACAAGTGGAATAGCTGTTGAGGAACTTGGACAGAGACACATGGTTGTAAGGCACACGACAGAAAACTATCACTGAAGAGTAGGAATACCAATACATGAAACCACAATTGATGGAAAACCCTTCACTGTTCTAATTACGAAGTGGCCGAGCGGTTCTAGGCGCTACAGTCTGGAACCGCGCGACCGCTACAGTCGCAGGTTCGAATCCTGCCTCGGGCATGGATGTGTCTGATGTCTTTAGGTTCGTTAGCTTTAAGTAGTTCTAAGTTCTAGGAGACTGATGACCCTAGAAGTTAAGTCCCATAGTGCTCAGAGCCATTTGAACCATTTGTTCTAATTACACATCGAAATTGTTGTGATAAACCACCACTCATACACAATGGATCATAATGCGATTCGCGACACACGAACTGGGAAGTGAGGATACAATCAGTGTAATAACACAACTACCGCAAAAACCGACTCCAAAAGTTCTCGCCAGGAGAGAGTGGCAACAGTTACACGTGTGTTCACCTCTTGTGGATCCAGACTAAGTAGCTTAGTGTTTCTTCCCCTCCTACCTCCCCTCCTCCTTCCCCCTCCTCTCCTCCCTCGTAGGTAGGGATGCCAGTTTCCAAAACTTTTCGAACCTTTCGCTGATGGTACACAAAGAGATCCAACTGCTGGCAGTGATATATTGCTTCCCATCTGCAGAAATTAGTCACAGATGGACGAAAGACTCAAGAACATGATGCTTCCTGCAAGCCATTAAGCATGTTTCTCGGAAAGACTTGCCTCCTGAAACAATAGCGAAATGCCTGACTCCAGTATGAGATTTTCACTCTGCAGCGGAGTGTGCGCTGATATGAAACTTCCTGGCAGATTAAAACTGTGTGCCCGAGTTCGAGTCTCGGTCGGGCACACAGTTTTAATCTGCCAGGAAGTTTCGAAATGCCTGACTATTCGTCGTGGATGATGAACTGAACGGCCAACAGAGGGGTGCTTTCGAATGTTCTCGATGTGCCTGCAATGCCTGAAAGTGGTCCTCAACTAAGTAAAATCAGTCTTGTGTAGAAATAATATCGAAATAATACGTCCCACTTAGATGAGATCTACACGGATCTTTACACTAGCCGTCTCACTGTGCACCGATCTGGCCACTCTGCCCCCAACAGATGGAGAGCAGTGGCTGTACCTGCTAGCCGCCAACGCTACGTGCCACATCACCGCTTGTGTTAATTCCACTTCCTCAGGTAAACAATCTGAAGGCTGTCTAGTAGAGGTTTCAGATTCTCCACTGCACTGAATGACAGCTTTGTGTGTGTGTCATGTGTGTGTGTTATTGTTGTTGTTGAATACTGTGGGATGATATTCCTGCCCTACAGATGGCAGAGGAATTGGAAATAGAGGAATTTGACGGAGGTCACTTGTTCCTCGTGGAGCAACACACTGCATGTATGCCTAAAGCGTTGCCGTTCTTAACAGCTCTACTGCTGTAACATCAGATCATTTATTTTAAAAAAAAATGTGACTGAATAAACACAAATATTCATTTACTGCGTGAAATATTAGCGTTGTGTTTACTGCAAGTGTGATTCTTATGCTTGCTACGACGAAAGTTGTATCGACATACCGTGCTTCACGTCGTGTAAAGGGTGCAGTTTTACACTTTTAAAAATGAACACTGGACACTGCAGATAGTGGATACAGTATTAAAATCAATGAAATTTCCAGCTAAATAAATGTAAATTCATTCTCGTGATATGAACCTATGCTCCCTACAATGGATATTGAATTGAGGACATTGAATCTTGTGTTGAATATAGTACAAAATAAGCACTTAACACCATCCATCAGTTCTTTAACATACATTGAGCTAGCAAGTTCCACATACTACGGCGAGTAGAAGACTTCACCAACAACATAATGCCGGAAGGACCAAACAACAACATGATAACCAATATTGAGTGAATATTCTGGGATAGATATATGTGTTTTTCTTTTAAGTGGTACCAGTGTGTCTTAGGAGGACAGAGAGATAATCTTCTTATAAGCAAGCAACTATTAAGAAAAACACAACAGCAATGACCATGTTAGGGCACAAGTGCATCCCAGCCTTGGTTTATAGAGAGACGATACACTGTAATAAGATAACGATAAAAAAAGGAAAAGAAGACAGAATAGTCTTTGCATCTTCATCTCGAAGTATGGATACAGGCTAAGCAGCTTATCACCATTCTTATCTCCCCTCCCACCTCCCCTCCTCCATCCCTCTCTTCCCCCTCATACACAAGAGTAATGGCTTTGCAGGCCTGTTCTGATCTGTCGCTGATGGCACACAAAGAGAACCATCCACTGCAGGTGCTCTATTTTGGTACGTGCCAAATAAAATGTTAAATAACAGATAAGTTTATAAACAGCTATATTAAAAGAAAATAGTAGGTATATATCCCCACTTTGTTACTTAACTGCGTACTCTGACCTGCAATTGCATTGTATGGACCTGTATTAAATTCGACAGATGGTTTCATTTTATGAAACACTGAACAGAGCTTTGGGGTGTAATAGAAGAAATTGATGAACAGTCTGCGAATCAGAAATAATTGTGCTACATCGGTCGCCTGTTTGCCCAGCAACGTGCTTCGCTAGCATTTCTGACGTTACAAGCCAGACCGCCGTATGGTTCCTGTCAGACCTCTCCACGTACAGCCGGCGCTGAGCAGAGGCGGCGTCGTGTTTTGTTTCCCGCTGCTGCAGCCGCCGTCCTGCGACCCCCGCCGTGTTGTAGGCCGCGGTAAGCCGCGGAGATCCCACCAGACGGGGCCCACGCTTCTGCCGCAGGATTAGCTCGCGTCAGACACAGACCGCCTGACGCAACACCCGTGTGTCGGAGCCACATGCCGCATCCAGCTCAGAAATAATGTGCGTGCACTGCATTCTTCATCTCTTCCGTTAATATAGCTCCACCGGTGGCCAAAATTAAAGCAACAAACGGAAAGTTTTGCAAGGTTGCGTTTATTTTTCCACGAAACAATGCAAACAGGTGATAGCAAACTAGAAACAATGTAAACAATGCAGGACGTAAACAGCTGCAACATGCATAACTGTAGACGAAAATGTTATTCAACTTAACAAATATGCACCCATAGTCCGACAACTAGTTAATGTGCTCACTACGGGAGCAATAGACTACAGGCCTGACAACGACGGAGCATGCTGTGAACAACATCATCAATGCCATAACACCCATTCTTCCTACGGAGCTGCTCGTAAGTCTTTGAGAGTGATTGCTGGATGCTAACGCGATGCAACCCGTCTCCATAGTGCATCCCAGACATACTATATGAGACTCAAATCGGCAGAGAGAGCAGGACTCACTGTGCGTGCAGTATCTTCCGTTTCCAAGAAAACACCAGCCACCCTTGCTCTATGAGGTCGAGCATTATCGTCTGTCTGTCCACCCCCGGTAGCTGAGTGGTACGTATGGCTCCTAGGAAGACAGATGGTGGCTTGCTACCTCCGTGTGACCCCGCAACATATTACACCTGCTTCCTTCTTACATCCGGAGAGTGACTACTTTCCGGCGACTAAATCACAGTCTTCTATAGTTCAATTCTTTTATCTTGGCGGCTCGCGCATGCCCGCCCAGACGCGGGAGATTGCTGCGTTGCCAGTTGCACACGACGCACGCGCCAATAGAAGCAGCGCCATAGTATAGCATAGTTCGCAAGCTTACGTTTAGGGGGGAGCGCGCAGTTCATGAAGTAAAGCCACCACGGCCGCATTAACCCTTTCGCTGTTACAAAGACGTGCTCCCTGCATTTCGCGCTGTGAGCGATTTTGTCACTGCACTGCTCGCCTGTGCAGACACATCGTGTTCCGACTGCTTTGACACTCTTATCAATCGATTCCAAAAAAACTATTTGGCCCAAAAATTAGATTTTTACACATCTTATTGACTGATACCTTCCTCCCATAAATGACTTAATTTTGTTTCGATATTCAACGCAGTTATTATGCAGCATTAAATATAGTAAACCATTGCACGAAATTTTGAAGAGTTTGCAGAGGTAAAAGTCCATAGAGTATACTTTCCGTATGGTCGATTTTAGTTGCCACAATGTTGAGAATGAAATGTGGACAAGATACCTAAATTTCATATAAAATTTACTGTATAACAATAGCTCATTTAAGTACCACATAGGTGTCGTATGTAATATTGAGAAATATTCCGTCTTTCGCGACTGTAACAAAAGTTTTATTTACACTGAGCACCCTTCAGGCAGTCTTCCTCGACCCCCCACGCAGTTGGGATGTGCCGGGTGCAGTCGGTGTGCACATTTGACAGCTGATAATGAAACTCACGCTTCTCTCACTGCTCAATATGTAATGCACATACTATACCATGAAATGATCTACATGTTCCTTTTAACAGAGTGATCTTTATGGGAAAAAAATAAGTAAAAAAACAACATCCCTGTTCCTTTAAATTTGTGATTTGTTTTACAATAATTTATATTTTATTTATTTATTTTTTATTTTATTTTATTCTTTTTTTTTTTGCAGAGAATGCATTTCATTTAGTGTTTGTAAAAAAAAAAAAAAAAAAAAAGGTGGTCAGCGCGACAGACTGTCAATCCTAAGGGCCCGGCTTCGATTCTCGGCTGGATCGGATATTTTCTCCGCTCAGGGACTGGGTGTTGTGTTGTCCTAATCATCATCATTTCATCCCCATCGACGCACAAGTCGCCGAAGTGGCGTCAAATCGAAAGACTTGCACCAAGCGAGCGGTCTACCCGACGGGAGGCCCTCGTCACACGCCATTATTATTATTATCGTCTGTCTGGGAGCACAGCACCGTGCAACAACCGCATACGAGGTTGCAAAGATCTCGTCACGATACCTGACAGCAGTTAAACATTGCCGATTCACCCGTACAATTTCATGAAGAGCTGTCCGAGTGGTCAGCATAATCCCTGCCCACACCACTAGCAATCCTCCTCTATATCGGTCTCCTTCCACAATGTTCCGGCCTCGAAATCGTGTTCCTCATTCCCTTCAGATACGAATCCGTCGAGAACCAATCGCCAGACCTAATCGGAACTCACCTGTGGGAAAAGAAAAAAAAAAAAAAAGAAACATTGGCCCTGTTCGACAGTCCAAGTGGCATGTTGACGACTCCACTCTAGTCATTCTCTTTTGTGAAAACACGTCAGAGGCACACATGTAGCAGGTCTCCGACAATAAAGGTCACTCTGTGGAGACCTTCTCTACACCGGTTGCCTTGATACGACACGTCCAATGGATGCCGCGAGGCGCGAGGACAGATGCCAGTTGGCCGGCCGGAGAGGCCAAGCGGTTCTAGGCGCTTCAGTCTGGAACCGCGCGACCGCTACGGTCGCAGGTTTGAATCCTGCCTCGGCCATGGATGTGTGTGATATCCTTAGGTTAGTTAGGTTAAAGTAATTCTAAGTTCTAGGGGACTGATGACCTCAGAAGTTAAGTCCCATAGTGCTCAGAGCCATTTGAACCATTTTTGAACAGATGCCAGTTGCTGCGAGGTGCCAAGGCGGTACCGTCGTGCCCTTGCAGCCAAATAACGGTCCTCTTTCTCTAATGGAAGACGTTGTCGGCTCTGCACTTGTCTTCGTGATACAGTTTCCGTGTCTTATAAACTGTCGCCACATCCGTGAGACAACAGAACGGTTCACGTTTTTTAAAAAATATTCTTTACGATTATGTTGAATGAATGTCTGAACTGTGGAATGGGTACTGAACTTATTGAACTCGAGTTATCGTGTAGCCGGTAGCATGTTGTATGTGCAAGTGGTGTGCTTACTCTGTGTTATTGTTATCAAAAACTTTATACGAATAGTTTAGGCAATATCAATAAAGAAATACAGTCACTACAAAATACATTCGACCCGTTAGGCACTCAAACAATAAAAAAAATTGTCTTACCTCTAAGGCAGCAACGGTAGAACGCGACATATTCTGCTCTCGCACAAAAAATATAAATATGCTAGCTACGAGCTAAGCGGCGTGAAATGCTGGCTGTAGTACTGTGAAATGCACATGAAATTATTTTGGCTGATACATGAAAACATTTATGAAAAATCCAACATCTCTGAAAAAATGTGACCTGGATCGGGAGGCGGTACTGATTATGGTGAATTACTAACAATGAAGTTTTTTTTAGCAACATTATATTGCATCTTAAGTTTGTCTTTTCAGAAACATCTGACAATTTAAGTTACATTACTCACAATTGATTCACAGATTATGAGATTTAAACAGCAAGTATTATGCAGTTTAACAAATTACATATAGCTCTGTTAACGAATCATAGGAACATTACAAAAGTGAAATATCTACCTAGCCTTTTTATCAAATCATTTTACGTACGTTCTGAGGTTACTCAACAATTACAAATTATCAGCCAACTGATCTATACTAACGCGCTTGCAAAACAAATATCATAATTATTTAACATCTTTACCTTGCTTGCGAGAAGACTTCTGCTTACATGTTCTCGTAATTCCTTTATTAATCTTACACTTGTTGGCTTCACACAGCACACCACAAAAAACTGCCAACTCCACCGTTTTTCGCTCACAGACCGCTACCTACAACTGTGTCCCCAGCACTCTCTTACTCCAACACTACAATGTCAGACCGGAAGCAGTATCTTTGGCTCTGCGGTCGTGCACAGTCAGCGATCCGCATAATAAAACCTATCAGAGACATACATCGTTTAAAGAATACTAGTTTCACTTTAATTTATATTAATATTCTTATCATATTCTGGTGCCACATACAAGTGCGCCCCAGAAGACTCCTTTCAACATGAATTCGCGACTGTCCTGCTTGTACAGCCCTCTCGCAGTGTCCGGAGCAAGTATGGTGGGTCCGACACACCGGTGTCAATGTGTTCTTTTTTCCATTTCCAGGAGTGTATATAGGAGATAAAGGAGCGGTGACATGACTGACCCTCGCGGCATGTCTGCAACTGTATGGAAAATTCGCGAATGGGTCGCTGATTGTTACACGAAATGTACAGTCAGTCAGAAAGGCTGAAATAAGGCGGATATAAGTTAATGAACGTACGAGTGGAGTCTGAACAAGAGAATAGGGTGCTAGATGTGATCGTAGGCTTATTCTGTGTCGAAGAACCTCATTCGATGGGTAATTTTTGCATAAGGGATTTAGAATAATGTCACATGATGACCTATCCTTACTACCAACCTTAATCATTTCGGTCTCCTAGTTTATAGCTGGTAAGTAGAAATTTCCATCTAATGTTATCCCTTAACCCACGAGGTGGGGTCTCTCAGACCGCCCGAAAATATTCGAACTCGTTCTCAAAGGCCGGTTGTGGTGAAATGCTTCTATACTCCCCCTATCCTATTTAAATTGCCAAGTCTACAATGTTTTGTTGTCGGTTGCGGTATCGCCTTCTCTGTTTATTGTTGACACGTGTTATTGATAAATATTGGAGTCTCCTAGACCACGCCTCGTGAACTACGTACCCGTTTTTTTTTTCAGTACAGTACCGTATAGCTCAAAATTTGTTGGCAAGAATGTGTCATTTTTAACTTTCCCTAGTTTAATGAGATTCTTAGTCGGTCTATGGAGGAAGGTGTCAGTGATATAGATCAAGAAATAAACTAGAAAGACGACGATTTTACATTAGGAAGTGATCACAGTTTGCTATCGAAGAATAGTCTCATTCAGAGGAAGAACTTCAGGAAAGTTGTGATGAAGATCTCTCTGTTTCTTCAGTGAAATACTTAAAGCGTCTGTTGAAATCGAATGTGTTCTGAGTGGTGATAAAAATGTAGTTCCCAGCAATGAATGTCAATTTGACAGACTTTCTTTTTGTACATATCGGAGAAATTTTTATGCACAAATTTAAAATCTGGAATTTAGTTTTATTTGGAGATTTATTTGCCACAGAGATTGCATAATTTATCAGAATGTAAAATTTAGTAGTCTAACAGTGTATTTATTTATTGTTCCGTGGGACCACATTAACGAGAAGTCTCCATGGTCATGGAACGAGTCAATACATGAAATATAACACGATTGTAGATACAGATAAAATGAAATATAAGAAACATATTCAGGCGACAAGTCGTAAGTTTAAATAAAGAAAATCAACAATGTAACACTAGAATTTGCTTAATTTTTTAGCTTTTCCAGGAGCTCCTCGACAGAATAGAAGGAGTGAGCCATGAGGCAACTCTTCAGTTTAGAGTTAAAAGTGTTTGGGCTACTGATAAGATTTTTGAGTTCTTGTGGTAGCTTATTGAAAATGGATGCAGCATAATACTGCACTCCGTTCTGCACAAGAGGCAGGGAAGTGCATTCCACATGCAGATTTGATTTCTGCCTAGTATTAACTGAATGAAAGCTGCTAACTCTTGGAAATAAGCTAATATTGCTAACAACAAACGACATTAAAGGAAATATACAAGGTTTTACAAAAAGGTACCGCCAGACTTTCAGGAAACATTCCTCACACACAAATAAAGAAAAGATGTTATGTGGACATGTGTCCGGAAACGCTTAATTTCCATGTTAGAGCTCATTTTAGTTTCGTCAGTATGTACTGTACTTCCTCGATTCACCGCCATGATTTCATACGGGATACTCTACCTGTGCTGCTAGAACATGGGCCTTTACAAGTACGACACAACATGTGGTTCATGCACGATGGAGCTCCTGCACATTTCAGTCGAAGTGTTCGTACGCTTCTCAACAGCAGATTCGGTGACCGATGGATTGGTAGAGGCGGACCAATTCCATGGCCTCCACGCTCTCCTGACCTCAACCCTCTTGACTTTCATTTATAGGGGCATTTGAAAGCTCTTGTCTATGGAACCCCGGTACCAAATGTAGAGACTCTTCGTGCTCGTATTGTGGACGACTGTGTTACAATACGCCATTCTGCAGGGCTGCATCAGCGCATCAGGGATTCCATGCGACGGAGGGTGGATGCATGTACCCTCGCTAACGGAGGACATTTTGAACATTTCCTGTAACAAAGTGTTTGAAGTCACGCTGGTACGTTCTGGTGCTATGTGTTTCCATTCCATGATTAATGTGATTTGAAGAGAAGTAATAAAATGAGCTCTAACATGGAAAGTAAGCGTTTCCGGACACATGTCCACATAACATATTTTCGTTCTTTGTGTGTGAGGAATGTTTCCTGAAAGTTTGGCCGTACCTTTTTGTAACACCCTGTATACTGTGAGGGCAATGTCAAAATTCCCAGATTATTGGATAGGAGTCGACAAGAGGTTCTCGAACTTACACCACACATAGCTCGAACAGCCCGTTTTTGAGCCAAAAATACCCTTTTTGTATCAGAAGAATTAGCCCAAAAAATAATACCATATGACATAAGCGTATGAAAACATGCGAAGTAGACTACTTTTCGTGTTGAAGTGTCACTTATTGCAGATACTGTTCTAATGGTAAATAAAGCAGCATTTAGTTTCTCAACAAGATCCTGGACATGGGCTTTCCACAACAGCTTACTATCTATCCGAACGCCTAGGAACTTGAACTGTTCCGTCTCGCTTATAATATGCCCATTCTGTCTGATCAAAATATCAGTTCTTGTTGAATTGTGAGTTAGAAACTGTAAAAACTGAGTCTTACTGTAATTTAGCGTCAAATTATTTTCCACGAGCCACGAACTTATTTCATGAACTACATTATTTGATAATGTTTCAATATCACGCACAAGATCCTTCACTACCAAGCTGGTGTCATCAGCAAACAGAAATATTTTTGAATCACCTGTAATACTAGAAGGCATATGATTTATATAAATAAGAAACAGCAGTGGACCCAGCAGCGACCCTTGGGGAACGCCCGACTTAACAGTGCCCCATTGGAACTCAACATCACTACCGCTCTCAATATTGCGGAGAATTACCTTCTGCTTTCTGTTCTTAAAGTAGGAGGCGAACCAATTTGAAGCTACTCCCCTTACTCCATAATGGTCCAACTTCTGCAGTAATATTTTGTGGTCAACACAGTCAAAAGTCTTCGTTAAATCAAAGAAAACACTTAATTTTCGCAACCTTTTATTTAATCCGTCCAAAACCTCACAGAGAAAAGGGAATATAGCATTTTTAGTTGTTAAGCCATTTCTAAAACATTTATGTGTACTATTTAAAAGAACCACACAAAATTATGTGCTTTTGTGTGATAAATAGCAAAATGCAGCAGGCTTTATTTACGGCAATAAAATAAACTAGAAGCATTTAAACAACACTTAAATAATTGGAAAAATAAATGTTATATAGCATAAATTGAATATGATTTTTGCCTTAAATCTCGGTTTAACTATAGGGGTCCCAGAGACCCCACCTCGTGGTATACGTTACAGGAAAGTCACCTCGCGAGTTAAGCGTTCTGAGACAACCGGGAAATTTACGCAAAACTTTATCCAAGTTTTCTCTCAAATGTTGCGCCACTGCTATTCCCGAGGCAGATGGGTCTATAAAAGTATTCGATGAACAAGTTAGACCCTCTTTCACCACTTATCACCAACATTATTTCACATTCGGAATCTGTTATAACCTCAGCAGATTTTATTGTAAAGACGCATCTAACAGTGGCGTTCATCCAAGATATACATACGAATCAGAGTTTACAATTCCACTGCTGGTAACACCACACTTCAGCCAGCTTTCTGTCGCTAGCATTACGAGGGCAGAGCCGTGGCGGCCTTAATCTTGGACACTTGGCACTCCGCTGGCGTCACTAACTACTTGGGCTGCCGGTATCGATGTGATCGTAAGTCGCGAGCTACGGTCACTGGTCGAGGCGTGTGTTGTTGGTTTGGCGGGGCCTGCTATACAGTGAGTTGGCTGGAGGGCACGTGGCTGGGAAGTGGCTGCTTTTGAGGGACTCGGCCGGTCCAGTACTGGCCTGGAGAAGTCGCGAGTGGTCAAATCGGTCGGAGGCAAGCTTTTCCGGCTCACTGAAGGATTGGTAGCGGCGAGCTGTGGGGAGAGCAGCGGACGTCGCGTGCAACCTGGTCGGCAAGTTGCCGCCCTACTTTGCAAGCTTAAATTTTACAGCACCTCGAAGTCCGCCCATGCGTGTTGGAGGCAATAACACCCCGGCTTGGAGTCCTGGAAGTCACGTCTCCTTATCGTCTGAGTGAAGTTAAATCACGTTTTCTTATTCTTTGGGGACTCTGTATTGAAAGGCCAGATGTGTGTTAATGTGGAATTGGACCTGTTATATTACCATGCCTGTGAGTGATTATGCGTATGATCCTTTGTAGATCAGAAAGCCTTAATCATCGCATCAGCAGGTGCTGATATTTCGGCTTCTAACTTACCAGTAAGTTTAAGGAGAGTTAAGCTAGTAACTTGTATGTGTATTCACTTGTTCGAGAAGCTGAGATTTCCTACATCTTAGACATTCTCGTCTGCAGTCTTATTTGCGCAGATTACTGTCCTTTTTTATGTTTGTTAACAGGGTAGATTTGGCAGCAGAAGACGCGTCCATGTTCGCTGGGTCCGGAGCAGAGATGTGTTTCTTTCTGCTGCAGCGGCACTTCCGTCGTCGTACGACGTCTGGCAATCTGGCACCTTTATCAGCCGCGTCGCTGTGGCTCAAGTTAAGTAAAGTTGATCGTTTGATGCGTGCCACCGTGGAGTGTCGCCAGTTACTCGAGGACCAGTAGTCTGTCCTATTTGGTGAATTCAGTAAGCTCACTAGGTTTAAAGCGTGTTTTGAAAGCCCTAAGTTCTTCCGTGCTATACCTGCTCTTTAACTACTCGTTTGAACCTTGCACCGTGGTTAGCCCACTGGACTCGCATTCGGGAAGACGACGGTTCAATCCCGCGTCCGGCCATCCTGATTTAGGTTTTCCGTTATTTCCCTAAATCGTCCCAGGCAAATGCCGGGATGGTTCCTTTGAAAGGGCATGGCCGATTTCCTTCCCTAATCCGATGAGACCGATGACCTCGCTGCCTGGTCTCCTCCCCAAAGCAGCCCAGCCCCAACAAACCTTGCACCGTTATTTGCTACTTCTAGAAAAAGTTAAGTTTTAAGGCCTTCTACGTATCTGTATGAGCTGTTGAACCTTTGCTTTGATCCAAATCAATAGCTAAGTCCACTTATTGCGAAACTTGGCTGTGATAGCCGTCTCCTGTAATTCTCAGCTCACCTTGCATTTCGTGCAATTGTATATTTATTAAAGGTCGTTGTCAACGTTTCTGCTGGTGTATACCGGTTGTGAGTCACATTTACATTGCATATCCTCCCAGCTTATCTTTCATTTTGGGCAACTGTATAGTTATTTAAGGGTCATTATCAATGTTTCTGCTGGTATGTAAAGATGGGAGTCACATTTAAATTGTATGCCTTCCAAATTTGTCTGTATTTAGAGGATTGTGTATTTTCTTGCTAAAGGGATTTTTATTGGGGCTTACACATTATGAGCGCTTTCCAACAGCCACGATCAGTGGCGTGACCTGTTAGTCATTCTGAATTTTGGATGGGCGTTATCCACCCGTGTAAAGTGTTACCCATGCTTAGAAATTGTTAGTACATTCATTTTACTGATATATATTTTTTAATCCGCTTGCAACCACGCCTAGTTGTGCCTTCTTTTTCCTGTTTGGGAGCTGTATACTCCTTGTTTCAGGCCCTGCTCTTAATGGTACAAATTATTAATGATTAATATAAAAGTTATGATTAATATAAAAGTTATTAATGATTTGAACCTGCTCAAGTTTTTAAATCACTGTGAGCGTTGTAATTATTTTAACAATTTTTTAAATTGTGATTGTGATATTGTTGTTAAGCAATAAAGTGTATTCCACGAAACAGAAAATGTCTAAATATATGGGTCCACCTTCCATATGTATTTCCTTAAAATTATCCCAACCCTAGATGTGAGGTATCAAGGGGGTTGTTACCCTTTATAAGTGAGACTATTTCTGGAACCTTACTGTAGCGCTTCTGCAGTTAACTAATACCGTCTCGACATTTTCTTTCTCCGGTTTGCCACGACGAATGCTACTCTCTTTCATTAAAAGGGTTAGTATTTTTCCGCGTCTCAAGCTAGAACGTAAGCTGCCGGGCCTGTGGAAGGATTTCTCTATCCTAAAACATCCAGATGTGCACGTAACACTTCGCTATTGCAGTAGTCGCTTCCTGCGTGTGGTACACGATTGATCTATTAGGGAGGGGGGCGGGGGGGGGAGGGTCCTACAATTCCCCCGTCGATAGTGGACGTTGAGAATCGCCTCAGGTGCCTCAACGCCACCAAAGCCCATGGCAGTATCCTGAAGCCCGTCGGCTATATGGACGTTACGACCGAAGCGTTTCCAACCCTTCTGGAGGACTCGCATGTACTTCCGACCATCCAATTTTGCACCGTTTTCACTTCCGACCAGAGCCTTCCCCACTGACGCGGCTTCCTTTGGCACGACAACGGAGAGGTTTATCGTCAATGCTGCTCGTTTAATTCTCAGCTATTTAAAATGTACTCTGGCTTTCCTGCCTGTTAACTACACCTTTGGAAATCGCGACATAGTAGGAAATAAACAGCCAGATATTTGTGACAAGTAAAAATAGAAATGTTATTGTTACTTTTGCAGCAATTCAATTTTTCCTTTTTCTTAATCAGACTAAAAATTAAAAAAAAATTCAAGCATGCCTTTGCACTACTTGCATAGCCAGTTCCAAATGGTTCAAATGGCTCTGAACACTATGCGACTTAACTTCAGAGGTCATCAGCCGCCTAGAACTTAGAACTAATGAAACCTACTTAACCTAAGGAGATCACACACATCCATGCCCGAGGCAGGATTGGAACCTGCGACCGTAGCTGTCGCTCGGCTCCAAGACCACAATCGAAAATTCCACATCAGCCTGTCGACGGTGGCCAACGCAGCTGCCAGCTTCTTACAGTTGCCAATTCCCTCAGCATCTGTACGCAACAACCCCTATCCATCTGTAATCAATATTCGTCTATACCCCGAGAAATATAGCACTACTATAAGTGTAGACATCTCGGGTGCTGCAGCGTCAGATTTACTGAATAACGATTGCATTTCCCACATCGGCTATTATATAATCACTGTTACATATGTTAGTGTGAGCTCATTTTGGCCATTAGTCATTTTCCTCTCTCGAGGTTAATTCGAATTAACTTGGTGAGGTGCATGTTCCAGGCGAGTATGGTTGCCATATCTTGATGAGACCTCGTCAGGACACTGAGATGGGGGTGCAGAAATGTAGTAAAAAAATTATTTAATATAATTACTTTTTATTCAGAGCTCAATTACACGGAACTTGTTGCGGCACAAGCAGTTGGTACACAATATTTTTCGGCAGATTTCACCTTTTTCAGCAAGCCCTTTCTTCCCTGTTACGCATTTGTAAAGCTCCATGCCAGTGTAATGGTACTTGAATTACGTAACCATTACGGCACCTCACCTCAACCTCTCTATACCACCAATATTCTACTGTGTTTCCGTAAAATAGTTGACATATTTCTGTGACAACATTCAGATTTGATTTCATTAATGTAGAGGTACTTCGATACATCGATATGTATATATTGCAATAATATTTTTCTTATGTGTATTCTTTCTTTTGTCACTATGATCTTTGATGTAGTTGTAACTCTGGTTTTTGGGCGCGTATGCGGTTATTAGAGAGTCCAGCTTGGGTCGTCATGTTAAAAAGACGCAAATTATAGTCACTTTATGAAATTTGAACTTTAACAGTGAGGAAGATATTTTCAAGTATGTATTATATTGTGAAGTGATGTTTTGGAACGAGTTACGTGATATTGCAACAAAAGTAATAAAAAAGAAGTGTAACTTAAATTCGGAGTGCTGATTACTTTTTTACATCACCATTGTCCTAACTTGCAAAAGTTCAATCTTCAAGAATGGTTTATGAAACACATCTATAAAACTTTTGAATATCGCAGAATAACACCTAGGCCTCTTTGCATCCGAGCTTGGAATCATCACCACCTAGATTTTCGACGATTGAGCCATGAGTTCACAACGAGACCAGCGTGGGAAACACGAAAAGATGAGTGCCTAGTTTATCCATTATTTCATGAAATGACTTTATTAACTGTGCTCTAATGACACCTGCCACGTAATATAACTTTGTTGTTGCCCGAAAATGCAATATTTAGCAGCGTGAGCAACACTACAATCATAATTAATTTTTGACCTTTGTTGTGGTAGGGTTGTCAGACCAGTCAGCTTGTAGTTAAACTGGCACAAAGTGCCTGACAGCAGTCGATTTCTTTCATTTCACTGAGCCAACATCACCGAAAATACACTTTCCACAGTACCGTTCTGTGCGGGAATAGAAAACAAATACCGGCATAATTTTAGCAGCTGACATTTGCGTTCAGGATTTTCGGTTTCCTTAAGAAAGTAAATCCACTTTTCTTCCACGGAGTGTTTAGACTCTCATTCTTCCGAGTTACGTTTTAGTTTCGTAAAAGCTCTTCAGATACATACATTTATGAAAATAGTTGTCGCCTGAAATCTTAACACTATTTTTTAGTCAGGTATATAATAGTGTTTCAGTCATCACCCACTCTGGGGCTTCAGATAGCGTCATCCAATAAAATACTTGATATTTATTAAAAGAAATAGCCCATTTCTCTAAGTAATGAAATGCTGTGGTATAAAAAGGCGTTTGTCTCTTCGTCAAAATTTCGAAGTCAAATTCATTATGAATCATAATAAATAAAACTAAGCTAGGCTCCATTTACATGTCGTGCTAACAGATGGCGTTACTTCAGCACTTCAGCCAAAGCTCGTAACATATTTTACAAAACCAGGAAAAAACTGAATCTTGTCGGGATGTCGGGACAAGAAGGTCCATAACGGTGACGGTTCCGAATATCGGGAGGGATGGCAACCCTACATGCGAGTACTGTGGCGAGTTTCACAAGGACATTGTTCTCGTTCGTGAATTTATGAGTATAGGTGCATTCACTTGACAGTGGCTAATGGCCGAAGTCATCTGACAGTGACGTAAATGACGGTGACTGTATAAGAGGCAAGGTGTGAAATGTAATTGGCCTTCAATATAACCTAAAGAGTCGCTGGATGCAATCTAAGTACTTCTGCTACACTACCTCTGCTTTATACTACACGACAAATGCACTGATATTTACGCACTTAGGCCGGCCGGAGTGGGAGCGGTTCTAGGCGCTACAGTCTGGAAGCGCGTGACCGCTACGGTCGCAGGTTCGAATCCTGCCTCGGGCATGGATGTGTGTGATGTCCTTAGGTTAGTTAGGTTTAAGTAGTTCTACGTTCTAGGGGACTGATGACCTCAAAAGTTAAGTCCCATAGTGCTCAGAGCCATTTGAACCATTTGTTTACGCACTTAGAATAAATTAGTACACACTAGTCTACGAAGTAAAACACAGACACTTTTAATTTTTTCGCAGAAGCACGTGAGAATGAAAATTAAACAAAATCGTGTGTATGCACAAAAACTGCTGCTGCTCCTGGTACGTCCACTTGGTTCCCAAATTGTGGCTGCACATTGGACACTACGACCGAGAGCGGAGACCTGAATTTGGATCTGGATTTGTGAATGAATAAGACATGAAATTGTGTCACAGAGTGAATGAGAAAACAGAAATATCGGAAACAAGACAAGGAAAAGGAATTGGTAAGGACACTGGGTTAGAAGGACTGCATAATGAAGAACCCATTAGAAGCTTTAACGACGAGGAGGAATAAAAGAGGAAGAAGAGAACACCTGACTGACCCCATCAAGACAAATGGATCATATGCGTCCACGGAAAGGATGGAGGAAAACTGGGAGGGCTACACAATTTTGGCTTGTGTTGGTGAACCTGTCTAATGGGCAGATCGCGCCATAATCACCGCTCAAAGTACGGAATTTATCCTAAAAATACAAAAATGTTCTCAATGTATTAGGTGTTATGTAGTGTGTGATTCGAAACGGTGGTTAACATCTGCTCTAGAGAAGAACGAGCTCTAGTCCAAGAGTGGCTCTGAAAGAAACGACTGGACTGGCGCTCTGGAAACAAGATGTGAGGGCGGCTACTACAGACGCAGGACCGGAAGCGCGACGCCTTTGTGTGGAGGGCGCGGCGGCGACATACGGTGGCCCGCGGGAGGCGTGAACAAAGTGGGCGAGCACGCGCCGACAAAGCGGCGGTCCAATTTGGGCGTCCTTGTAGTCGGGTCTGCACCAGTGCAGCCCACGGGGCGCGCCTCAGAGGCCGGGCAGCTGCCGCCCGCGGCACCTGGGCCGCGCGCGATTTACGACCAGACCCCTGCTCGTCTGCGCACGCGCCGCCCACCTGTGAGCCTCAAGGCGCAGGCGTCGGCACGCCGGCCGCCGGCGCTGCTGCGTCACGCCCGGGATTCCCCGCCGACACGTGGCACCTGCGCCCTACCACCCCGCTGGGTACAGTACTCCTCGCCAGGATTTTGCCAGCAATGCGAGGAAAACTGCTGGCGAACTTTTAATATTGCAGTGCGTCAGCAATCGTGAATACTTTAATGATTATAAAGAATTCGCCTCGACTGCAAATTGAAACCGAATGTTGACCTAGGTTTCGGCGCGGATAACCACGCCTTCTTCGGAACACACTGTGGTGTGCGTACTGTAAGACCTTCGGTACACACACCATTAGATTATTGGACTTGTCGCTCTAACGAAGTAGGCGAGTGTCAGCAATATGTCTCGTGGTCTTATCGTGGCGTGTTTATCTTCTGCTGTTAGGTCAGACGATAGAAATGCCACTTGCACGCTTAGAGTAGCAGATTGACTGTGACCAACTTTAAACAGAACTTGATTAATTTTCGCACACATTTATTAAAATAATAAAAATCATAGACATTACGTGACTTGATTCTGGATGCTGTTTACAATTGACAATCTGAAGTTCCTTTGGTCTTGGTACGTTAATCTTATTCTCACAGATCTCTGATACGTGACAAAGTGTCTATACATTTCTCTTCATGGCTATGTACAGGAATGTGATAATCTTATTAGGCGCAGACTGAAACTTGACTGCATACTAATGCAGACTAATGCAGACTAATGTAGACTGGTGTAGCCAAATGCAGATTCATGCCGGAGGTCTATACACTCGTTATAATACCTCGCGCGTTCAGGTATCACTGCGCGAGTGTGATCCGCGAGGAGAAAAGGTTCTACGTTAGCAGCAATCTCATTGGCTGCGTTACATATTAATACGCGGATCGGCGGAAGCAGAATTTGGTCCGTCTCTAAGACAGCGCCATCTCGTAGTGCGGAGACGGACGAGCGCTGCACCTGCACTGTTGTGCTTAGCGGGGCGCACTCTAGTGGAAAAGCTGTGTACGTTTTGACGACGCGGAACTATGTACACAACACACACTAAAACTACAAACTGCGTAAAGTTTGTAGTTTTAGTGTGTTCCGAAGAAGGCGTGGTTATCCGCGCCGAAACGTTGGTCAACATCCGGTTTCAATTTGCAGTCGAGGCGGATTCTTTATAATCATTAAAACTGCTGGTCTCCTATGTGGCAGACAGCATTTTATGTTGTTGTTGCTATGGTTCAAAGCCTGCCTTAACACAGCCCTACACGCTTGTCTAGCTTGTCCGTCCTTCTTCATCTCGGCATAACTGATGCAACCCATAACTATTTAAACCTATTTACATCAGTCGTTGAGACTCAATATGTCTGCGGGGAAAACATAACTTTATTAGCAACGAACTAAAACTAAATGTAACTAAAACCAAAATGATGCTTTTTGAAGCTAAATCAGTAGAAAGGACTCAAATAAAAATAGCTTGCAATGATCAGGATATCACAGAAGCAAACCACGTGAAGTTCTTCGGCCTAAATCTTGATAAAAATTTAAATTGTAAGGTACACGTAGATTACTTAGCAAATAAATTGAACAGCTTGGCATTATCAATGTGTATTTTGTCAGGTGCCACAAACATGCATACCAGAAATATAGTTTATCACTGCTCCTTTGAGTCAGTTATTCGTAATGGCATAATCTTCGGGGGAAATTCAGCAAATGCCACTAGGCTCCTAGTATTACAAAAGAAAGTAATCAGAAACATGTGTGTTCCAAAAAACGGGAATCCTATCGATCACTGTCAAAAAATTTAAAATACTATCTATCCTCTGACTTTATATGTATGAGGTGGTGGTGTTCTTATATAAAAATCAACATACACCAGACACTTTCCGTATCAACCACAACTACAGCACTCACCACAGAGATAATTTCAAACTTCCAACACATCGTTTAAAACTTTATGCCCAAACGCCAGAGTATATTGGGTTAAAAATTTTCTATAAAATGAAAGGCATTAATATATTTAAGATGGAGCTTGGTTCACTGAAAACATTGTTCTTTACTCTTCTAGTGGAAAAGTGTTATTATTCTGTCGAAGAATTCATTGAGGACAGCTTCACAGTCTGAGCACAGGGATTGTATTACATGTATTATTTTATGTACTTGTGTAGCTGTAACTTAGAAATGTAAAATACAATGTAAACTTTTATATTTCTCTTAAAAAAGAGAAAAAGTTTCTATTTGTAGCCGGCCGGTTCGGCCTAGCGGTTCTAGGCGCTTCAGTCTGGAACCACGCGACAGCTACGGTCGCAGGTTCGAATCCTGCCTCGGGCATGCAAGTGTGTGATGTCCTTAGGTTAGTTAGATTTCAGAAGCTCTAAGTTCTAGGGGACTGATGACCTCAGATGTTAAGTCCCACAGTGCTCAGAGCCATTTCAACCATTTTCATTCTTTTTTTTTTTATTTTGAAAATCTTGACATGTCTCCTGTATATCAAATCAAATGATCTGAAAATTGTACGTAATGAGATGAATAAATCACATATCACATAGCACATACGTATCACATAAATTCTTGATTTCCGTATGCCTCAGGTTTTGAGCTATCAACAGATACCCTCTTTTAGTGAAGCTGGGCCATAAATTTCTTTTTCCAAATTCGGTTCAGTGCCTGTTCGTTAGTTATCCGAGTGACTATCTTATCTTCAGCATTCTCCTGTAGCACATCGTTTCGAAAACCTCTATTCTTGCCCTAACCGTTTATTATCCACGTTTCACTTCCAAACAAGGTTACACTCCAAATACCTCAGGAAAGACGTTTCTTTTCAGTGTTACCAAATTTCTCTCATTCAGAAATACTTGTCTTGCTGTTGACAAAATGCATGTCATATCGTCTCTACTTTGGCCATAGTTACTTATTTTTCTACCCAAACAACGAAACTCATCTAATACTACTTGCAGTGTCTCATTTCCTAATCTAATTTCTTCAGAATCACCTAATTCGACTATATACCATTACATTTCTTTTGCTTTAAATTCATGATCGTCTTACTATCTTTCAGTGAGATACAATCCATTCCCTTCAACCGACCTTCGAGGTTCTTCGTCGCAGCATATTATTTCCTCGTCGCTCCTTCTGTAGGTATTATGTAGTGGTGGTGGTGGTCAGTGTTTAACGTCCGGTCGACAACGAGGTCATTAGAGACGGAGCGCAAGCTCGGGTTAGGGAAGGATTGGGAAGGAAATCGGCCGTGCCCTTTCAAAGGAACCATCCCGGCGTATTATGTAGCCCAAGGCTGACATCTTGGACAGGGGTTTGTGTGTGGGGAGAGGGCTTCTTCAGCATGAATAATCCTCTTAAACAAACTGAAATGGAAACCTCTGGGGCTGGTTTTTTTCCCAAGTGCACGACAGAATGAGGCATCCTGCACCAGATGCCTCTAGACACCTGAGTGTAGTGTTCACTGTACAAAGTGGTCTTGACAAGCTTTCTGCATCTACATCTACATCCATACTCCGCAAGCCGCCTGACGGTGTGTGGCGGAGGGTACCCTGAGTACCTCTATCGGTTCTCCCTTCTATTCCAGGCTCGTATTGTTCGTGGAAAGAAGGATTGTCGGTATGCCTCTGTGTGGGCCCTAATCTCTCTGATTTTATCCTCATGGTCTCTTCGCGAGATATACGTAGGAGGGAGCAATATACTGCTTGACTCTTCGGTGAAGGTATGTTCTCGAAACTTTAACAAAAGCCCGTACCGAGCTACTGAGCGTCTCTCCTGCAGAGTCTTCCACTGGAGTTTATCTATCATCTCCGTAACGCTTTCGCGATTACTAAGTGATCCTGTAACGAAGCGCGCTGCTCTCCGTTGGATCTTCTCTGTCTCTTCTATCCACCCTATCTGGTACGGATCCCACACTGCTGAGCAGTATTCAAGCAGTGGGCTAACAAGCGTACTGTAACCTACTGCCTTTGTTTTCGGATTGCATTTCCTTAGGATTCTTCCAATGAATCTCAGTCTGGCATCTGCTTTACCGACCATCAACATTATATGATCATTCCATTTTAAATCACTCCTAATGCGTACTCCCAGATAATTTATGGAATTAACTGCTTCCAGTTGCTGACGTGCTATTTTGTAGCTAAATGATAAGGGAACTATCTTTCTATGCATTTGCAGCACATTACACTTGTCTACATTGAGAGTCAATTGCCATTCCCTGCACCATGCGTCAATTCGCTGCAGATCCTCCTGGATTTCAGTACAATTTTCCATTGTTACAGCCTCTCGATACACCACAGCATCATTTGCAAAAAGCCTCAGTGAACTTCCGATGTCATCCACAAGGTCATTTATGTATATTGTGAATAGCAACGGACCTATGACACTCCCCTGCGGCACACCCGAAATCAGTCTTGCTTCGGAAGACTTTCTCCATTGAGAATAACGTGCTGCGTTCTGTTATCTAGGAACTCTTCAATCCAATCACACAATTGGTCTGATAGTCCATATGCTCTTACTTTGTTCATTTTGACTGTGGGGAACTGTATCGAACGCCGTGCGGAAGTCAAGAAACACGGCATCTACCTGCGAACCCGGGTCTATGGCCCTCTGAGTCTCGTGGACGAATAGCGCGAGCTGGGTTTCACACGATCGTTTTTTCCTAAACCCATGCTGGTTCCTACAGAGTAGATTTCTAGTTTCCAGAAAAGTCATTATACTCGAACATAATACGTGTTCCAAAATTCCACAACTAATCGACGTTAGAGATATAGGTCTATAGTTCTGCACATCTGTTCGACGTCCCTTCTTGAAAACGGGGATGACCTGTGCCCATTTCCAATCCTTTGGAACGCTACGCTCATCTAGAGACCTACGGTACACCGCTGCAAGAAGGGGGGCAAGTTCCTTCGCGTAGTCTGTGTAAAATCGAACTGGTATCCCATCAGGTCCAGCGGCCTTTCCTCTTTTGAGCGATTTTAATTGTTTCTCTATCCCTCTGTCGTCTATTTCGATATCTACCATTTTGTCAACTATGTGACAATTTAGAGAAGGAACTTTAATTGTGAAACGAGTATAATGCACATGTTTCTGTGGAAATTTGTGTGTATGTCTTCGTGCGACTTTTTCACAACTGGTTTGAAGTACAATCCTGGTTGGTCTTTGTGGAGATTGTCGGAGGAAGTTGTTAGGATCCAGGTGGAGGCGGTGTTTGCACTGTGTAGGTATACCCTTTAAGGCGTCGGATGTCATAATCGCACTGAGACTAATTAGCTACATGGCTATCAGTTACTGACTCCGTAGTACTGAGGAGTTTAACTCTGTCACATAAGTTATATTGCGGCTGGTGACCATTATTTAATACCATTAGCGGTACACTGAATTAATAAATGTACGTCAGAAAATCTGGGGAAGAGTGTCTTGCTTAATTTGTCTCGCGGGCTGCACATCGCTAAGAGTGGGTGGATTCTGACCGCGGCCCTATATTCAGCTTTGCGCAGTGCTACGGGAAGCCTTAAAGACGGTCGAAAGAAACGCTGCAGTGTACAGCATAATCACAACGTCATCTGAAACTTTAAAGGTTTAATTTATTGTCCTTGAACTGCAGCTTACCTTCCAAATTTCGTCTTCGTTTCCTCCACAGCTCAAAGTACAGATTCAATAACATCGGGGATAGGCTACAACTCTGTCTCACACCTTTCTCACCAAGTACTTCCCTTCCACGTTCTCCGACTCTAATAACTGCATTTTTCGTTCTGCAGAAGTTGTAGATAACCTTTCGGTTTTCGAGCCCGTTTTTTATTTTTGGTTCAAACGGCTCTGAGCACTATGGGACAGAACTACTTAAACCTAACTAACTTAAGGACATCACAGACATCCATGCCCGAGGCAGGATTCGAACCTGCGACCGTAGCGGTCGCGCGGTTCCAGACTGAAGCGCGTAGAACCGCTCGGTCACACAAGTCGGCCCCTTTTGTTAATACATATATATATATATATATATATATATATATAATATCAGGAATCCGAGAAATATCTAATCTCCGACATCGTTGCGGCCGGACAAAATTACCGCAAGTACGGGACCAACCACTACTGAATATAATCGTTCAACATGAAAGAAGTAAAACCCTTCCGCAAATTGCTGCAGATTTCAGTGCTCGGCAATCAACAAGTACCAGTGTGCGATCCGTTCAAGGAAACTTCCTGGCAGATTAAAACTGTGTGCCCGACCGAGACTCGAACTCGGGACCTTTACCTTTCGCGGGCAAGTGCTCTACCATCTGAGCTACCGAAGCACGACTCACGCCCGGTACTCACAGCTTTACTTCTGCCAGTATCTCGTCTCCTCGGTAGCTCAGATGGTAGAGCGCTTTCCCGCGACGAAAGGCAAAGGACCCGAGTTCGAGTCTCGGTCGGGCACACAGTTTTAATCTGCCAGGAAGTTTCATATCAGCGCACACTCCGCTGCAGAGTGAAAATCTCATTCTGGAGGCATTCAAGGAAACATCATCGATATGGGCTTTCGGAGCCGAAGGCCCACTTACGTACCTTCGATAACTGCATGACACAAAACTTTACGCCTCGCCTGGGCCCTTCAACATCGACGTTAGACTATTTATGACTGGAAACATGTTTTCTGGTCAGACGAGTCTCGTTTAAAATTGTATCGACCGGATGGACGTGTACGGGTATGGAGACAACCTCATAAATCCACCGACCGTGCCCGTCAGCAGGGGACTGTTCAAGCTGGTGTAGGCTCTGTTAAGGTGTGGAGCGTGTGCAGTTGGAGTGATATGGGATCCCTGATACGTCTAGATACAACTCTGACAGGTGACACGTACGTAAGCATCCTGTCTAATCACCTGCATCCATTCATGTCTATTGTGCATTCCGACGGACTTGGGCAATTCCAGCAGGGCAATGCGACACCCCGCACGTCGAGAATTGCTACAGGGTGGCTCCAGGAACACTCTTCTGAGTTTACACACTTCCGCTGGCCACCAGACTCCCCAGACATGAACACTATTCAGCGTGTTGGGGACATCTTGCAACGTCCTGTTGAGAAGAGATCTCCACCCCCTCGTACTCTTACGGATTTATGGACAGCCCTGCAGGATATATGGTGTCAGTTCCCTCCAGCACTACTCCAGGCATTAGTCGAGTCCATGCCACGTCGTGTTGCGGCACTTCTGCGTGCTCGCGGGAGCCCTAACCGATATTAGGTAGGTGTACCAGTTTCTTTAGCTCTTCAGTCTATAACTGCTACCTTCATAATGTCAAATGTTGCACAGCGACGAAAATTGTTGTGTGTTTCGCTAAACCTAAAAATGCATTAACCGTATGTTTGTTTTCTCCAACCTAAGATAAGCCTTTGGCTCAGTATTTCCGTACAGATCATATCTCCGGAAGCCATACTGATTTTCTCCTTTATCGGCGTCTACCAGCTTTGCCACACTTCTGTAAATCATTCGCATCAGTATTCAGCAACCAACAGCTGTAGTTCGATGGTATTCTCACTTGTCACAACTACTTTGTAATTGGAATTGCGTATTATGTATTACATTCTTGTTAAAGGCTGGAGGCATTTCGCCTGTATCAAATGTCTTACGCAATAGATGGGCTCTAATAAATCAATTAAAGGGACAATATTTATTTTGGATATACCACCCAAGTTTTCTAAGCCGGGCTGCAAGCTCATGGCTCTTAAGTGCTGTTTGTTCAGTGTTCCTCACCGGAATTCTGTAACACATTGTCACCCACACTCAGAAGTTCCACAGTGACGTCATACTCCACACTGTACTTAGAGACGAGGTCAAATCAAAATGCAGGCGTTGGTACTTTAATCTCTCAGCTCGCAATACAGTAAGGTATCAGACTTATGCAGCTTGTGCAGGACGTTATCGTGAGCAAAGATTCCTAACAACTCGCTCACAGTTTAAAAGAACTGTATAAGATGCTTGATAATCTACCTCTGGACTATACATCTACGTCTACATGATTACTCTGCAATTCATATTTAAGTGCTTGGCAGAGGGTTTATCGAACTACAATCATACTATCTCTCTGCCATTCCACTCCCGAACAGCGCGCGGGAAAAACGAACACCTAAACCTCTCTGTTAGAGCTCTGATTTCTCTTATTTTATTTTGATGATCTTTCCTACCTATTTAGGTTGGGCTCAACAAAATATTTTCGCATTCGGAAGAGAAAGTTGGTGACTGAAATTTCGTAAATAGATCTCACCACGACGGAAAGCGTCTTTGCTTTAATGACTTCCATCCCAACTCGCGTATCATATCTGCCACACTCTCTCCCCTATTACGTGATAATACAAAACAAGCTGCCCTTTTTTGCACCCTTTCGATGTCCTCCGTCAATCCCACCTGGTAAGGACCCCACACCGCGCAGCAATATTCTAACAGAGGACGAACTAGTGTAGCGTAAGCTGTCTCTTTAGTGGACTTGTTGCATCTTCTAAGTGTCCTGCCAATGAAACGCAATCTTTGGCTCGCCTTCCCCACAATATTGTCTATGTGATCTTTCCAACTGAAGTTGTTCGTAATTTTAACACCCAGGTACTTAGTTGAATTGACAGACTTGAGAATTGTACTATTTATCGAGTAATCGAATTCCAACGGAATTCTTTTGGAACCCATGTGGATCACCTCACACTTTTCGTTATTTAGCGTCAACTGCCACCTGCCACACCATACAGCAATCTTTTCTAAATCGCTTTGCAACTGATACTGATCTTCGGATGACCTTACTAGACGGTAAATTACAGTATCATCTGCGAACAACCTAAGAGAACTGCTCAGATTGTCACCCAGTTCATTTATATAGATCAGGAACAGCAGAGGTCCCAGGACGCTTCCCTGGGGAACACCTGATATCACTTCAGTTTTACTCGATGATTTGCCGTCTATTACTACGAACTGCGACCTTCCTAACAGGAAATCACGAATCCAGTCGCACAACTGAGACGATACCCCATAGGCCCGCAGCTTGATTAGAAGTCGCTTGTGAGAAACGATGTCAAAAGCTTTCCGGAAATCTAGAAATACGGAATCAACTTGAGGTCCCCTGTCGATAGCGGCCATTACTTCGTGCGAATAAAGAGCTAGCTGCGTTGCACAAAAACAATGTTTTCTGAAACCATGCTGATTACGTATCAATAGATCGTTCCCTTCGAAGTGATTCATAGTGTTTGAATACAATATAAGCTCCAAAACCCTACTGAAAACCGACGTCAATGATATAGGCCTGTAGTTCGATGAATTACTCCTACTACCCTTCTTAAACACTGGTGCGACCTGCGCAATTTTCCAATCTGTGGGTACAGATCTATCGGTGAGCGAGTGGTTGTATATGATTGCTAAGTAGGGAGCTATTGTATCAGCGTAATCTGAAAGGAACCTAATCGGTATACAATCTGGACCTGAAGACTTACCCGTATCAAGCGATTTGAGTTGCTTCGCAACCCCTAAGGTATCTACTTCTAAGAAACTCATGCTAGCAGCAGTTCGTGTTTCAAATTCTGGAGAATTCCATTCATTTTTCCTGGTGAAGGAATTTTGGAAGACTGCGTTCAATAACTCCACTTTAGCGGCACAGTCGTCGGTAACAGTACCATCGCCACTGCGCAGCGAAGGTAGTGACTGCGTATTGCCGCTTATGTACTTTACATACGACCAGAATTTCTTCGGATTTTCTACCAAATTTCGAGACAATGTTTCGTTTTGGAACCTATTAAAGGCATCTCGCATTGAAGTACTTGCCAAATTTCGCGCGTCTGTAAATTTTAGCCAATCTTCGGGATTTCGCATTCTTCTGAATTTCGCATGCTTTTTCCGTTGCCTCTGCAACAGCGTTCGGATCTGTTTGTGTACCATGGGGGATCAGTTCCATCTCTTACCAGTTTATGAGGTATGAATCTTTCAATTGCTGTTGCTACTATATCTTTGAATTTGAGCCACATCTCGTCTACATTTGTATAGTCAGTTCGGAAGGAATGGAGATTGTCTCTTAGGAAGGCTTCTAATGCCACTTTATCCGCTTTTTTAAATAAAATTATTCTGCGTTTGTTTCTGGTGGATTTGGAAGAAACGGTATTGAGCCTAGCTACAACGACCTTGTGATCACTAATCCCTGTATCAGTCATGATGCTCTCTATTAGCTCTGGATTGTTTGCGGCTAAGAGGTCAAGTGTGTTTTCGCAACAATTTACAATTCGCATGGGTTCGTGGACTAACTGCTCGAAATAATTTTCGGAGAAAGCATTTAGGACAATCTCGGAAGATGTTTTCTGCCTACCACCGGTTTTGAACAAGTATTTTTGCCAACATATCGAGGGAAGGCTGAAGTCCCCACCAACTATAACCGTATGAGTGGGGTATTTATTTGTTACGAGACTCAAATTTTCTCTGAACTGTTCAGCAACTGTATCATCGGAGTCTGGGGGTCGGTAGAAGGAGCCAATTATTAACTTAGTTCGGCTGTTAAGTATAACCTCCACCCATACCAATTCGCACGGAGTGTCTACTTCGACTTCACTACAAGATAAACCACTACTGACAGACACAAACACTCCACCACCAATTCTGCCTAATCTATCTTTCCTGAACACCTTCTGAGACTCCGTAAAAATTTCTGCAGAACTTATTTCAGGCTTTAGCCAGCTTTCTGCACCTATAACGATTTCAGCTACTGTGCTTTCTATTAGCGCTTGAAGCTCAGGGACTTACCCAGCACAACTACAACAATTTACAACTACAATTCCGACTGTTTCTTGATCCAAGCACGTCCTGTATTTGCCATGCACCCTTTGAGATTGCAGCCCACCCCGTACTTTCCCGATTCCTTCTAACCTAAAAAACCGCCCAGTCCACGCCACACAGCCTCCGCTACCCGTGTAGCCGCCAGCTGAGTGTAGTGAACTCCTGGCCTATTCAGCGGAACCCGAAACCCCACCACCCTATGGCGCAAGTCAAGGAATCTGCAACCAACACGGTCGCAAAACCGTCTGAGCCTCTGATTCAGACCCTCCACCCGGCTCTGCACCAATCCTTCTTACAGCAAACTGTAGCTTACGCAGGCGAACGCACATATTTGCATTTGTGTGTGTGTGTGTGTGTGTGTGTGTGTGTGTGTGTGTGTGTGTGCGTGTGTGTGCGAAGGCGGCCTGAGAGAATGAGCTATTGAGCGAGCAGCCACGTTTTCTCAGCTCCTCACAAAAGATGTAACGCTCGTTCTGTAATGCAGAATTGTTGTGAAAAATTTCGTGTTGTTGGCACATCTTAAACAGTAAACAATCACATACCATGTTACAACACGTTTCGTATTTTGGAAACGAATTTTCGTAGGGTGCCTACTGTGTCTATCTGCAAACTTTGTTTCTAATTTCGTTTATTATGATAAAAGAAGAGAAAAATTGTTTCAGATGCAGGCTATTTTCTTTATACTGTGTGTTAACTAAATTCTCGTACTCGGGCACCACAATACTATTACTTGTATGCTAACAGTTCAGAATTGTCTTTAAAAAATTTCGTTCAGCACGTACACTGGCGGAAACACGAAGAAGGAGCAGCACGACATAAACTAAAGTTGAGAGGCGTGTTTCTACATCTTAAAGATGATGTACACTCATGTTCATCAATTAAGGGTAATTGCAGGATGTGGCGCCACACAACGTGGAACTACACAAAACTGGCGCTAGTAGCATAGGCACATAGGGAGCACACACGGCACATATCTGTAAGTCCACGGATTTACTGATAAGTTGAGAAAACCATCCCGAAACACGTGTGCTACAAAACGCCACTGTTTCCTGCGCATGTACGCCGACATCAGTATGGGATATGGTCCCCATGCACACGTACACAGGCCGCACAACGGGTTGGCATACTCTGGGTCAGGTTGTCGAGCAGCTGCTGGGGTGTAGCCTCCCATTCTGGCACCAGTGCCTGTCGGAGCTCCTGACGTGACCTAGGGGTTTGAAGACGTGCAGCGATACGTCGACCGAGAGCATCCCAGACGTGCTCTATGGGGTTTAGGTCTGGAGAACAGGCAGGCCATTCCTTCGCCTGATATGTTCTGTTTCAATGTACTCCTCCACGATGGCAGCTCGGTGGGGCCGTGCGTTATCATCCGTCAGGAGGAAGGTGGGACCCACTGCACCCCTGGAAAGGCGGACATACTGGTGCAAAATGACGTCCCGGTACACCTGACTTGTTACAGTCTCTGTCCAAGAGATGCAGGGGTGTACGTGCACCAATCATAATCCCACCCAACACCATCAAACCACAACCTTCATACAGGTTCCTTTCAAGAACATTAAGGGGTTGGTATCTGGTTCTTGGTTCACGCCAGACGAAAACCCGGTGAGAATCACTGTTCAGACTATACCTGGATTCGTCCGTGAACATAATCTGGGACCACTGTTCCAATGACCATCTGTTGTGTTCTTGACACCAGGCTTTAAGGGCTCTCCTGTGATAAGGGTTCAGTGGAATGCACCTTGCAGGTCTCCGGGCGAAAAACCATGTCTGTTCAGTCGTCTGGACGTCCCTGACTGTAGCGCCTGCACACGTTTCCTGTCTGCTGGAATTGTTGCCATAATCTTGAGATCACACTTTGTGGCACACGGAGGGCCCGTGCTACGACCTGCTGTGTTTGATCAGCCTCTAGTCGCCCTAGTATTCTGCCCCTCATAACGTCATCAATATGTGTTCTTTGAGCCATTTTCAACACACAGTCGCCATTAGCACATCTAAAAACGTCTGCACACGTACTCGCTACACTAACACACTTCTGCGTATGTGGACTAACATTTCAACCGTGCGACGGCCTCAGGTCAAATGCACCGCATGGTCATACTCCGAGGTGATTTAAACCCACAAACCGCACAGGAGAGCGTTGTTTCACCGTGTATCAGCATTATCCTTAGTTTATGAGCATGAGTGTACATCACAATTTCGTGCCAGTCACATAAGAGTAGCGCTAGTAGCCCCACCATGACGATGCAAATCAGGTTTGCTTTAAAGAGCCGCTGCTTTCGTCGCGAGTGTTGGTTACCTTGAGATTGGATGTGGTGAGCTGATGTTAGTCAGAAATGCCTTAAGGGGCTCCGGAAAGGCTCAAAATCATGAAAAGCTCAATTTTTACTTTTTTGCGTTTTCTGAATCTGTAGACTATTACCTTTTAATAGATATATAATTTATTCAATTCCGAAGACTACAACTATTTTTAAATTTTTTTTGAAATGTGTTCTACATGGGCGTGACCCACTGTGGCGCTGTTAAACTGCTGTCAAATGGTGTTATTATTAACGTCCGTCTTCATCAGGTACATTTTAGTGATGTGAGATAAAGTATGTGTTGTGGCTAACCTGTGATGGTTCAATATATATCGCTGGTGTGATTGTCGATTGTTTCATGTTTATTTACTCTGTCGTTACCTCGTAAATATTCGTAATTAATTCTGTTTCTTGAGTCTCTGTTTTGTTGAAGTATAATGATGAGTAAAAGTAAAGTTATTAGAAATCCTCTGAAGGCTTTTAAGAAAAGGAGAAGTGTTGGAAAGCCAAAGGTATGTGTTATTACTGTAAACAATAAAGACGATAACCAAGTGAGTGAACCTAACCTCTCAAGTACACCTGCCCAAGGCATTCAAAGTGGGAAAGAAAATACTTCACAGAAGAAGCTTGGTTCAATGAGTGAAAACTATGAATGTTTTATGGGCGAATCGGATGTGAATGAAATATTTGATATGTCGGTTCTCAAAGGAAATTTTTCAAACTGTGTAAGATGCATTCATTGTAGTGAAGTTGGTCTGGAACTCTCCATAATAAAGCACGTAGGACTTGCTAGTGAAATACAACTGAAATGTGATAAGTGTTCATACATGACCACCTTTTGGAACAGTGTTGCAGTAACTGCAACTGAAGAAAATGGTAGCAAAATCTACGAACACAACAACGAGCGATGCTTGCTTTAGACAAGGAACGCCTTCGGGCTGCAGACAGGGCCGTAAAGAGTCTAGAAACACAAGCAAGAGTAAACAGGAGGAGGAACAAGAGGAAGCTGGAGGAGAAGTTTGCAGAGGATAAAGATAATCCATCCTATGGACCTGGAATGCACTAAAAAGTTAATCCAATCTTTGTCGCTCGATTCCCAAAACTTTTATTTTCTCATACTAATTACATGTTTTCTAAGGATCTTCCAAACATATTTGTTTCAAACTTTCAGTAAATGTTACACAGTACCTTCTGCATAATTTAACACAGCCTTTTTCCAAAAAACTGTATATTTTTGAATATATAAATAAAAAATTGCAAAAAAATGTTGTGAATTTTCATTACAATTGAAAAAAAAAATCATCTTTAATAACTGAACTAAAATTTTGTAAAATCCCTCTGTTAAGTTGTAGCCCATATTCCAATAAATAATCTGTAAAAAGTTCAACTTCCTACCTCAAATACTTTGTGAGGAAAGATGTAATTTATAAGCGTTATTTTAACATTGCAAGTATAGGGCGTTCCGGAGCCCCTTGAGACGAAAAGCCATCATCAACACCTCACTGATTTCGAACGAGATCGAGTAATAGGACGACCAGAAGCTGAATGTTCCTCCTGCGATATTGCAGAAAGACTCGGTAGGAGAGTAGCAACTGAACATGACTGCTGGTAGCGGTAGTCACGAGTATGTAGGGTCGCAAGAAGACCGGATTCCGGGCGTCCACGTGGAACCACCGAGGAGGAGGACCACCTTGTTCGGCGTATGGCTCTGACGGAACGTACTGCATCTGCAGCAGGTTGAACAGCACTTGGCATCACAATGACAGCGTCCATTCCATCGACTCTAAACCACCATCATTTGCGACCTTATTAGTGTCAAGCGAGAGCGCATCGAGCATGTGAAATCTGCAGCAATTTTCGGAAGGGTTGCACTTCTGTCACCCACGAACGATTCTCTTCAGTCGTCGTAGCTCCCGTTCTTGCAGGATCTTTTTCCGGGCGCTGCGGTGTCGGAGGTTTGATGCTTTAGCGGAGGTCTGTTGGGTTTTCCGATGAAACCTGGTTCAGCTTCGGTGGCAGTGATAGCCGTGTGTTGGTTAGGAGGAGGGCAGTTGGAGCCTGCAACCAATATGTCTGTGTGCTAGGCACACCAGATCTATACCTAAATTTGTGGTCGGGGCTGCGATTTCGTGTGACAGCAGGAGCATTCTCGCTGTTATCCCAAGCAGCATGACTGCAAATTTGTACGTCAGTCCGATGATTTTATAACACTCGTACTGCCTACGCGTGTTTGGTATCGGTTACCAAATTTGGTATTTAGAAGTAGTACAGTGTTACCCTCTGTAAGGATTTTGTAGTTTTGACCCTGAAATGCCTAAAGGGTGTATCCTATCGGACATTTAATTGAATTTACGTGAATACACAACAAGAAACAGATCCTATTTGGAAATTGTTTTTATTAATCAAATTGTTCAAATGATAAAGAATACGGTCGCCAGCCTAATTAGGCATAGAAATGTGAAACATTTCTTTTCAAGAAAAAGTAGACAGTTTTAGTGGAAAAAAACTCAGCCTATACTTCTTTCGTAAGGAAGTGGAATGAACCCAGTCACTAGCAACAACAAATGTTATAGTGGGTAAAAGCACTAGCAGAAAAATATTCACGTTCTCACAAACACAAAAGATACTGTTACACTCATCAACATTAAATATTTTGTTAAACGTGAGTAAATTCATCAACAAAACAAATGCAAGTCACTGTCAAACTGGAAATTGAGCATGGGCCTAGTCTTACTTCATCAGATACTTTCTACACAGCACAAATTTAAATAAAGCTCACTTTTATAGATAACCACAATATTCTTTAAAAGCAATGAAGTAACTGATTCCATAGATAATGTTATTTCTGTTAACTTAACCTTCAGCAGAAAAAAAACAATAAATGGGTGCTCATAAACTTATATAACACCTCTTAACACACACCATGAGCATAAAATTCAACATATGTTTAAAATCTAGTTAGCATTTTCTTTTATATAACAACTTAATGTATTCTGCGCAACTTTCAACGGTGGATGCCTTTAATCTTTACCACAGTTATAAAGCAAACTGACACACTTTCTCAAACACTGACTCACCTTTTGTGCTATTTCAATAGGCGGCACAAAAATTATTTACCAAGAACAACATTTCAAGCCAACCTTTAATAACATTTACTTCTGAAACTAACCTCAAAGTGGTTTATTGCCTATTCGTTATTACCACATCTTTCACCTTAATGCCAATAATTAAATAAATAATTTTGAAAGTCCAGAAAACTTTAAATTGAACTATTTCAATCACTGGGAGACTTTCACAAAGCTACACTTACCACCTCCCTCAATTTTTGCCACATCCAAAGTACTTTTAATTACTCTTTTTCACTTAATATCAAACAACATTACTTAAATAGCTGTTATGCTTTGAGACTTTCATTTTTTCACAACAAGGACACTTGGTAATCATTATTCAAGTGGAGAGGACCCTGAGAGGTTTTATGATTGGAAACAAATCAAGGTAAGTTTATAAATTTTGTTTTGAGTTACCTTGTATTTTAAAAACATTAAAAGTACTGATTCTTCACTTTACATTTGTATAATTCCTCCACTTAATCATAGTGATTACGCAGTGTGGTGGCGAGTACATTATGGTAGATGGATTTACTGTTGGAAGTGGTATGCTCTGTCATATTCTTGGTAGCGAAGTTCCTCCGATTTCTGAGGCAATTTCCAGTAACAGAGCATAATAATTAATCCATCCATCCACCCGAGGCTGTGGCGTAGTGGACACTGGCACAAAAAGCCTCTCTCGCCACCTGCACCAAGCACTATTTGATCATTAGCTGTCAGCGGTTCGATAGTTGGCCTTCGACTGACTAACTTGTCCACCTTTTCACTTGCACCCACCACATTTTGCGCGCACTACATAATTTCCGTTCCAGAAGGGAACTACAACACCTTTTCATACACAAAGAACTAAGAACCCTGAATGAGAATCAGCAATTACAGAGTAGCAAACAAACATTTTAAAGAAAACATATCATTTGCTTACATCGACAGTTCAACATAAAACTATTCAAACAAAACTATTCATGTCTGAATACAACCAAAGAGTTTGTGTAAGAAAGACAAAACATATTACAGCATATTACAGATCATATATTACAGGGATTACACTTCATATCAAATATAATTAATCAGAAGAAAATTATTTGTCACCTAACCATAGTGTTACAATTTGACCTGTTATACGGCCATTCATGAACAGCATTCCAGGGGATGTTTCCCAACAGGAAACGCTCGCCAACATATCGCCGTTGCAACCCAACATGCTCTACAGGTTGTCGACATGTTGCCTTTTCCTGTACGATCACCACATCTGTTTCCAATCGAGCACATATGGGACATTAGAGGACGACAACTTCACCGTCATCCACAAATAGCGTTAGCCATTGCTGTATTGGCCTACCAGGTGCAACAGGCATTGAACTGCATCCCATAAACTGACATCGGGCGCTCGTACAACACAATGTATGCACGTTTGCCCTAATGCAAATCGACGTTAGTGATATAGGCCTATAATTCAGCGGATTACTCCTACTTCCCTTTTTGGGTAGTGGTGTGATTTGAGCAATTTTCTAGTCTTTAGGCACGGATCTTTCTGTGAGCGAGTAGTTGTGTATAATTGCTAAATATGGAGCTATTTTATCAGCATAGTCTGAGAGGAACCTGACTGGTATACAATCTGGACAGGAGGCCTTGCCTTTATTAAGTGAGTTAAGCTGCTTCGTTGCTCCGACGATATCTACTTCCATGTTTCTCATCTTGGAAGTTGTTCTTGATTGGAATTCAGGAATATTTACTTCGTCTTCTTTGGTGGAGGAGTTTTGGAATGGCTATATAGTTCCGGTACTAGACGAATGAAAAATCGTAGCCTCGTGAGATGAGTCACGATTTCATTCTCTAAGAGCTGATGGTAAGATTAGAGTGTGTCGTAGACTCAAGTTCTCAGCAAGACAGTATGGAAGCTGGTGGTAGCTCTATAATGGTGACGATTGTGTTTACATGGACTGGACTACGTCCCTTTGCCAACTAAACCGATCATTGACAGGAAATGGTTATGTTCGTCTACTTCGAGATCTTTTTCAGTCATTCCTCGACTTCGTATTCACAAACAACGATGGAATTTTTTACCCCATATCACCGGGCAACAATTGTTTACGATTGGTTTGAACAGTTAGAGTTAATGTTGTCACCCAGCTCGCCCTACATGAATACCATCGAATATTTATGGGGTACAATCGGGAGGCACAAAATCCTGCACCAGCGACGCTTTCACTATTGTTGACGGCTTTTGATGCAGCGTGGCTCACCATTTCTGCAGAGGACTTCCACCGACTTGTTGATTCTATCCTACGTCGAGCCGGGGTACTAAGTCGGGCAGAAGGAAGTCCGAAAATCAGGCAAAAAGAGGTCAGACACGACTACAGTGTCACCACAGTGTAATAAAACTCAGATATACGAGGGTGCTGAAAAGTAATGCCTCCAAACTTGTAAGTGAAAACCGTTAAATATTTTTAAATAAAACAAACGTTACTAACATTCTACTACTTTTTTCTTCAACTCTATGTATTAGTTCGTCCAGTCTTGGAGTATTGTTCGTCTGTATGGAACCCTTACCAATTGGGTCTGATTCAAGAGATTGAGAAGGTCCAAAGAAGAGCGGCAAGATTCGTGACTGGTACATTTAGCCATGGCGAGAGCGTTACAAATCTCATAGAAAGTTTGAAGTGGGACACACTTGCAGATAGACGGCGCGCTAAACGGAAGGGGCTTACTCACTAAATTCCGACATCCGATCTTCAACGAGGATGTATATTATTATCACCAACTTTCAAATCGCGCAATGATCACCATTCAAAGATAAGGGAAATAAGAGCTCGTACCGAGGCGTTCAGACAGTCGTTTTTCCCTTGCGCGATCCGCGAGTGGAACAGAAGGGGGGAAATATCACTTTGGCGCGAATTGTGCCCTCCGCCACACACCGCTTGGTGGCTAGCGGAGTATATATGAAGATGTAGATGTAGATTCCACAACATAGTCAATACGGCAACGATCACAATTTTCCCAGTGAGAGACCTGTTTGTTGATACCGAAACTGTACAATGGTTGACTTTGTTGACGGAGCCACAACCTCACCTCTGTTTGCACCGCTTCGTCGCTATCAAAGTGAAGTCCTTGAAGGCGTTCTTTAAGTTTTGGAAACAAATAAAAATTGGACGGGGCCAAGTTGGCACTGTAAGGAAGATGACAGAATAACAGTGAACCCAAAACGTCGGATTGTTGCAGATGTCGCAGAGCTCATGTGTGCGCTGGTATCGACATGCTGAAGGAGAGGGTGCTCCATATGTGTACGAACTCTTCGAATTCGAAACTCGATTACAGTACTCTGTTTCTCACGTGTGAATATAATTACGCTACAAACGGCCATGTTATAAGGTGCAGTTAAGAGCGTGGAAGCAGGTTGGAACTATGTAGAAATGAAGCATAAAGATGTAGAATCTTAATAACGTTTGTTTTATTTAATAGAACATTCAGTTTTCACACAAACCATTCGGAGGCATTACTTTTCAGTGCGATTTCGTATGTAATAGATTCGGAATAAAATGCAATACATCAATAGCGTTTCAATTCCATTTCATGAATTTAGAGCTCCATATCGAAACACGGGAACATCACTCACAGACATGCTATTGCACAATGACATATGAAGACGACACATTAAGCTTCGAAATCAAAATTATAACAATTATTATACAATGGAGATTGGTTCCCATATAAAGAATGTTATTTTTGTAAGAAATTCAATGAATCAGAGAACTAAATTTCATCAAATCATTTCATTCAATCGTTAACCCTTTATTTCGAAATGCTGCTCTCGAACAATATCAAAATTGCACTATGTTTTCTGCAACATCTTTCATGTTTTTTCCTTAGGATGGTGAAGGTGCCTGCATGCTATATTTAAACTCTCATACGCAGCGATATTCTGTTTACTCTGGTGAAAAACTTCTGAATAGTGTGCATCTGTAGAGGACATATTGGAAGGTCATGTGAGAATCAGGTACCGCTGTAGTAGTTTGTTTAGATTTGTGGCGCTATTTTTACCTCTGCAACGAAAACTGCTCATAAACGGAAATATGAAGTCTTGAAGCTATGTTATTGTACAAATGTGTTTGCTAATTCTTACCTGAGACATTGCAAACGTCTTACTTTTCTTTGGGAAGACGAAGCATGGCTTTGGGTATTGGATGGACAAGACCAGAAGAAGAAGTAACAGGATCTGCTGTGGTAGTGAATGATATGTGGCAGTTTTGGTCACTGGTCAGAGAATGGACCAAAAGCGATGACATGAACTTTACCCTCAGCGATAATCGACTGCAAAAAGTCATTTAACATGCAATAGTGCAAAACGCAAGCAGTTTTTCAGCCACAGGAACAATATTGTAGTACCTTTATTGTAGTAACCATGAGCTTTTTGTGGGCCATGATACTTGCAAATAACATGTATTCTGAAACAATGTATGTAAAATTGTGTACTAGATCATATACACCTAATTTAAGTAATCTAAATTTTTTCTTCGCATATTTTCTGAGAGTGCCAAATAAAAGGTTAACTTCAGCAGAACTTGGTTAAATCACCGGATATTTTAAACAACTTTTGTTTCTAATTGTCAGCGTCAACGAACTTCACCAAGAGCCATGTAACTTAAGATGTTATTTTATTTTGAAGGCTACCAGTTTCAGCATTTCATTACGCCATCTTCGGGCTCCGTGCGCAGTGAAATGCTGAAACTGGTAGCCTTCAAAGGCAAATAAAATAACTCTTTAAGTTACCCGGCTCTTGGTGAATTTCATTGTCACTGACAGTTAGTTAACCAACCGATGTCGCCTGTCCGTGGTGGAGCAAGGCTATTGCTTCTGGTCGTTTCCCCACGGTTCTTAAGATTAGACGGTGAGGAGATGACACTTCATTTTCTACTTAGTTAAGTTTTTTTGTTTATTATCACCAGATTTTTGACTGGTTGGATGCGATCTGCCACTGTTACCTCTTTTATACCAATCTCATCAGCTGAGAGAAGGACGCGCAAAGTCCTCAATAATATGTTGGATATGTTCCAATCTCTGTCTTCCCCTACATATTTTGACTTCTACGACGCCACCTAATATACTGGAAGTTGTTTTCCAATGCCTTGAGTCATAGCGAACAACTCTGTACTTTTCAGATATTCCTTTCCTCTCCGATTGCGCGGAGTACCCCTTCATTTCTTCGTATCAGACCAGTTCAGTTTCAACAACCCTCTGCAACATCGTATCTCATATACGTCAGTTCTTTTCTCGTTAATTACAAATAGAACGAGAAACGACAGAATTCACTCTTGGTTGTGTCTTCACAAGACGTTCTCGGACAATGACGTGAAGCGACGGCAGGTGGCTGTCTGGCACCCACGTTGAAGAGCGGTTTCACTTTCACTCGGGACGAATAGGCAGGTGCAGCTAATGGGGCAGACAGCTCCTAGCTGCACGCGCTCGGCTTAATGATACACTCTGCGTGACACCGACTACATTCAGAGGTCGCTTTTATTACTTTGTACGCATCGAGGCACGGTGAAAGCCTTTCTAATGTGACATTATTTTGCGAGTAGATATATCAAGTGTTATTATAAGTGTTACTGTTGCAACGCTGGACAACAATATAGGAAAACCGCGACAAACACATGCTTAAAAGCAGATACCAGGCGCGCCTGCAGGTCGCGCTTGTGATATTATTGGATTACAGACATTTTTACATATGAGAAAAGGACAGCCATCGAGCTGTAGTTTGTAATGATACTAAGCATGACAACGCGAGAGTAAAAAAACGAAATCTGTTTATAAAGTGCGCCTATACCAAGACGCGCGGCCAGCGTTTAAAAGGTACTTTTAAACACTATGACTCGCTGGGCGCAGATATTTAAAATCATTGCCGCAGCGCTTGATAGCAAGAAGCTGCGAAACAGAAGAAAGAACAATTTATCATTTGTTAGGAAAATTCTAGAGTCTTTATAGTTAGTTGTACTTCTGGTCGCCGATATGTTAACATGTACTTCATTACCTTTGATGTTTGATCGCCGACTTGTTAAGACGTGTTGTGTAGCACCACTACAAGTTATATTTCATTTAGTGTGAAAAACCACGTTATCACCAAGAAAAACAAAAACGCTTTTGTAAACCTTGTGACGATAAAAAATACTTACGCGCACGCCAGGACATTTAATTTTTACAAAATATCACACATACAAAAGCAGCCATTGTTGGACTGCTCCGTGTATGAGAAAAACATAAAAAAGTAAGTTTTGTATTCATTGTAAATTTGTTAATGTTTATAGTTTAACGCCTTTGTTCTTTGAGAATATATTGATGCTTCACTGTACAGAAAATCTATGCTTATTCTTTTCTTTAAATTAACCACAAATGATGTTTATGTTTAAATGAACTTTGTTACAGGTTCGCTCTTTATCGCGGTGTCTCGATTGTATTTGGGAGACCATTAATGTGTTCAATTTCCGATCTGACAACTTTTTTTTACAACATTTCACTGTTTTGCATTCATTTCCAATTTTTTTATTATTATTCAAATAGGTCCCTTAGGTAATTTCATTGAAGAGTCTGATTGCGTGAAAGCAATCCGGGTTAAGAGGTCATTTGAGAAACTATTTTCGCGCAGTCAATCTGTACGTCTCCTGAACACAATCGAGAACCGACACATCGTCGATCATTCATTAATTTTTCTCTCTTTCCAAGTCGTACCAAAAAACGGCCAAGGAGAACTGCCGTGAGTACGCAATCTAGTGTTAAAAGGTTGCATTCTTTATCTTGTCGGCAAACATTGCCATAAATTATCATCATCAATCTTATATTTGGTTAAATACGAAAGCAAAAACCTTTTAACGCTAGGCGCTGCTTTATTTGACAACGAACATCTGTTCCCAATTCCTTGCAACTGTCAGTCTGGTCAGAACAGTGTTCCGTGTAGTTGTGAGTGCGTTATGCTGGGTCCGAGTCAATTCGAACGCGTGCAAATCGCTGGTGCTCGTGAAGTCGATGCTCCCGTAACTAAGGTAACCGAAGGGTTTGGTGTTTCAAGATGAACCGTATTGAAGATTTACGTTGCACACAGGGAGAGAAACATCATCCGCTAAGTCACAACGCGGACGAAAATGTGTGGTGAGTATTCGTGACAGATGTACATTTGAGAGGACTGTGACGAAACATACGAGGTGTGGCTAGAAAAAAACCGGACTAGTACTGGTGAAACAATAAAACGAATGCAATAAGGCTGAAAGTCGCGTGGCCTGTCACGTGACTCTCGCTCCGCCTACTGCTCGTCTGTTTTAAGTAGTTGACGTTTTGTCTGTGCGTCGGAAAATGTTGAGTGTACAGATAGAACAGCGTGTTAACATCAAATTTTGTTTCAAACTAGGAAAATCTGCAAGTGAAACGTTTGTAATGTTACAAAAAGTGTACGGCGATGATTGTTTATCGCAAACACAATTGTTTGAGTGGTTTAAACGATTTAAAGATGGCCTCGAAGACACCAGTGATGACACTCGCACTGGCAGACCATTGTCAGCAAAAACTGATGCAAACATTGAAAAAATCGGTAAACTAGTTCGACAAGATCGCCGTTTAACAATCAGAGCAGTGTCTGAGTTAACAGGAGTTGACAAGGAAAGTGTTAGGCAGATTCTTCATGAAAGTTTCAACATGAACAAAGTGTGTTCAAAAATGGTTCCAAAGTGTCTCACAATTGAACAGAAGGAACGCTGAAGAATGATTTGTTCTGACATCCTGGAAAACATTGAAAGTGATCCCACCTTCTTACAAAATGTTATTACTTGCGATGAATCGTGGTTTTTTTACTTACGATCCCGAAACTAAACGCCAATCGATGCATTGGAAAACTCCTGGTTCTCCACGACAAAAAAAAGCACGAATGTCAAAATCGAAATTCAAGGCAATGATGATTGTTTTTTTTTTTGACATCAAAGGGATTGTGCACATTGATTGGGTACCAGAGGGACAAACAGTGAATCAGCATTACTACATTAGCGTCCTGGCTACCCTACGTGAGCGAGTACGGAGAAAACGGAACGATTTGTGGAGAAAAAAGTCATGGATCCTTCACCAAGACAATGCCCCAGCTCACAGTGCGTTGTCAGTGAAGACGTTTTTGGCAAAACACAACATTCCCATCTTAGCTCATCCACCCTACTCACCTGATTTGGCCCCCTGTGACTTTTTTCTTTTCCCTAAAGTCAAGTCAGCTTTGAAAGGAACTAGATTTGAGACTGTTGAAGCAGTAAAAGAAAAAGCGACGGAAGTAATGTATGGACTTACCGAAAATGATCTGCAGCATTGCTATGAACAGTGGAAAATTCGTATGGAGCGGTGTAGAGACCGAGGAGGAGAGTACATTGAAGGAGATAACATGAAATTGTAAATAATTGTACATAAATGTTTTTTCCAGCATCAGTCCGGTTTTTTTCTAGCCGCACCTCGTAAGAGGACGATAGTTGCAAAAGTCACTGCAGAACTGGGTACCGCACTCGCGAACACTGTCAGCTCCAAAACAACGCGAAGGGAGCTGCCGAAGCCACAAAATCTGAACTATCGAGCAGTGGAAGGAAGTTATTTGGTGGGAAGAATCTTGTTTTCACTGTTCGCAACTTCTGGCAAAGATTACATCCCCAGAGTGAAACATAAAGGGGATTCGGTGATGGTTTGGGCAGCCATAACCTGGTATTCCATGGGCACCATGGGCACTCTTGAAGATCGCATTACCGGCAAGGATTATGTGGCACGTCTGGCAGATCAGATCCATCCCACGGTTCAACATTTGTTCCCCAATGCTGTTGCTGTGTTCCAATCGACGGGACCCCTGTTCACACAACTCTCATCGTTCAGGACTGGTTCGATGTTACTGAGCCTTTGTCGTCTAATTTGGAGAGGAGGGTGCATTAACGGTGGTCCACCTCAGTCACCGTTACCTGAACTTGCCACACGTAGAATATATTCATGGAAATCATACAGAACCTGTATTTATCCATTCCTAGTCGACTCTAATCGGGTTTGGATGCCAACGATTTCCTCACACAGTTTTGGGCACGGTAATGTGTTGCGTTTGTGATGTTTCTATATTTTTGTCCAGAAGTGCGTCGAGCGTAGTGTCGTGTTTTAGTTGTAGACGGAGAGAAATAACCGACAGAACGAAACTCCTAACGTTTTTGTTTTTCTTTCATCGGTCTTCTGGCAGGTTTGATGCGGCCCACCACGAATTCCTCTCCTGCGCTAACCTTTTCATCTCAGAGAAACACTTGCAACCTACGTCCCCAATTATTTGCCGGATGTATTCCAACCTCTGTCTTCCTCTACAGTTTTAGCCCTCTACAGCTTTCTCTAGTACCATGGAAGTCATTCCTTCACGTCTTAACAGATGTCCTATCATCCTGTCGCTTCTGCTTATCAGTGTTTTTCACATGTTCCTTTCCTCTCCGATTCTGCGTAGAACCTCCTCATTCCTTACCTTATCAGTCCACCTAATTTTCAACATTCGTTTATAGCACCACATCTCAAATGCTTCGATTCTCTTCTGTTCCGGTTTTCCCACAGTCCATGTTTCACTACCATACAATGCTGTACTCCAGACGTACATCCTCAGAAATTTCTTCCTCAAATTAAGGCCGGTATTTGATATTAGTAGACTTCTCTTGGCCAGAAATGCCTTTTTTGTCATAGTGAGTCTGCTTTTGATGTCCTCCTTGCTCCGTCCGTCATTGGTTATTTTACTGCCTAAGTAGCAGAATTCCTTAACTTCATTGACTTCGTGACCATCAATCCTGATGTTACGTTTCTCGCTGTTCTCATTTCTACTACTCCTCATTACCTTCGTCTTTCTCCGATTTACTCTCAAACCATACTGTGTACTCATTAGACTGTTCATTCCGTTCAGCAGATCATTTAATTCTTCTTCACTTTCACTCAGGATAGCAATGTCATCAGCGAATCGTATCATTGATACCCCTTCACCTTGAATTTTAAATCCACTGCTGAACCTCTCTTTTTATTTCCATCATTGCTTTCTCGATGTACAGATTGAACAATAGAAGCGAAAGGCTTCATCCTTTTCTTACACCCTTTTTAATACGAGCACTTCGTTCTTGGTCGTCCGCTCTTAACATCCCCTTTAGACTGTTGCACATATTGTATACGAACATCTTGCACCATTTTACATTGTCGAATGCTTTTCGCAGGTTGACAAATCCTATTAATGTGTCTTGATTTTTCTTTAGTCTTGCTTCCATTATTAACCGAAACGTCAGAATATCCTTTCTCGTGCCTTTACTTTTCCTAAAGCCAAAATGATCATCATCTAGCGCATACTCAATTTTCATTTTTCTCTATATTATTCTTGAACGCAACTTGGATGCAGGAGCTGTTAAGCTGATTGCGCGATAATTCTCGCACTTGCCAGCTCTTACTGTCTTCGGAATTGTGTGGATGATGCTTTTCCGAAAGTATGCCGCCAGACTCACACGTTCTACACACCAACGTGAATAGTTTTCCTTAAGCCTTATTTGATCTTAAGTCCTCCAAAGCTCTTTTAAATTCTGATTCTAATACTGGATCCCTATCTCTTCTAAATCGACTCTTGTTTCTTCTTCTATCACATCAGACAAGCCTTCCCCTTTTAGAGGCCTTCAATGTACTCTTTCCACATATCCGCTCTCTCCTCTGCGTTTAACAGTGAAATTCTGTTTCACTCTTAATGTTATCACCCTTGCTTTTAATGTCACCGAAGGTTGTTTTCACTTTCCTGTTCTTCCGACAATCATTTCTTTTTCGATGTCTTTCCTGCAGCCATTTCGTCTTAGCTTCCCTGCACTTTCTGTTTAAGTCATTCCTCAGAGACTTGCATTTCTATATTCCTGAGTTTCCCGGAACATTTTTGCACTTACTCCTTTCATCGATCAATTGAAGTATTTCGTATGTTACCCATGGTTCCTTCTCAGTTACCTTCTTTGTACCTACGGTTTCCTTCCCGACTTCTCTAATAATGCCAAGGAAATCGCTGAACATCCAATCACATCACGACACAGTCTAAGGAAGTTTGGTATTTAATCCAGGACCTGGGATTTTTACACCATAACATCTCTCTCTCTTGTCAGCCAAATCCTTATCAAGCAAAACTTCTTGCACAGCCAGTGGATTACAGCTGCGGTTGTGGAAAATACAGCTGTAGCTCTGTTTGACTGAAATGCACTAATCGAGAAACATACTTGTGATCTTCGGTATAATGATGCAGGAACTGCAATTTTAGCGACTGAAGTCAACTGACTGTTCTACGCATCGTCAACTTCAGCTGATGGTGCTGTCTGGAGATGGCGTAAGTGTAGGCCGAAACCAATCATCTTAATAAAGTCTATTACGATGTAAACTGCCTTTTTACTGATTTTATATAGATTACAAGATCGCAGCTTCGCGAAAATGTTACCAATAGTTTATTAATATTAGTGTATGGAATTTCTTTGATGATATGAAATTGAGACTGAATGTCTCGAAACCAGTCATAGATTAGATTAGATTTACTTTCATTCCAAAAGATGCGTAGTGAGGAGGTCCTCCAGGATGTAGAACATGTCAGAAAAACAATAATAAACGACAAATATTTACAACTAAAACAAATAAGCTCATGTACCTTCCACAGCTCCCAAGTGGAATGATCGTAATTTTTTTAATGAACACTATATGAAAGGATCATTTTACAAAACTCATTTACTAAGGTCGCATTAATGCACTGAAAAAGTAATATTTATAAAGTAAGTATTGCAGTAACATTATAATACTTATTTACAATGAACACATTACTGCACTGAAATGGTGCAGAAGTTGGATTGTACTTCATATATATATATATATATATATATATATATATATATATATATATATATATATATGAATTCAGTTGGTTCTACTGAGAAACTCATCAATGGAGTAGGAGGCTTCTCTTAAACTGAATTTCATTGAGGTTGTTAAGCTTTTTACCGCTGCTGAAAAGTTATTGAAAATGTGTGTTCCTGAATAATGCATACATTTTTGTACAAGAGTAAGTGACTTTAAATCCTTGTGAAGATTATTATTATTCTTAGTACTGATTCGATGAACTGAGCTGTTGGTTTGAAAAAGTGATATAGTTTTAACGAAAAATTTTATTAAGGAATTAATATATTGGGAAGCAGTAGTTAGTATCCCTAGTTCCCTAAACAGGCCTGTGCAGGATGCTCTTGAGTTCACACGACATATGACCCTTATTGCACGTTTTTGTGCCCGGAAAACTTTAGCTTGGATTCATGAATTACACCAAAAAATAATCCCATATGACATTATGGAATGAAAGTAAGATTTTTATGCCCCCTACGTCTGACAGCATTCGTATTGCAAATAGAGATTTGTTTAGACGCTTGAGCAGTTCCGTGGTGTGCTCCTCCCAGTTGAATCTATTATCAAGCTGTAATCCCAAGAATTTAACACTGTCTACCTCTTCTATCTGCTTGTCATCATATGTTAGGCATGTACTCGTGCGACGGCCCTTACAAGTTCTGAACTGCATACAGCGTGGTTGTTCAAAGTTTAGTGACAAAGAATTGGCTAGGAACCAGTGATTAACGCCCACAAATATTTTACTAGCCGATCTTTCTAAGACTACACTTGTATCATTGGCAAACAAAACAAACTTCCCATCTGGTTATGTTATTGATGAAAGGTCATTGATATACACAGGAAAAAGTAAGGGCCATATGATGGTACCTTGTGGGACACCACATGTAATTAGTTCCCAGTTGGATGATGCTTGATGTCTCTTTCCTAATAACACCCTTTGTTTCCTGCCAGAGATATAAGATTTAAACAGTTTTGCAGCATTTCCTGTTACACAATAATATTCTAATTTACTTAAAAGGATATTGTGATTTACACAGTCAAATGCCTCTGATAGATCACAAAATCTACCAGTTGCCTGCAGTTTTTTGTCTAATATGTTTATTACATTTTCATTGTAAGCGTAGATAGTCTGCTCAATATCAGAACCCTTTAGAAATCCCACTATGTTATTTGTGAGAAGATGGTTATAAACCCGATTGTACATTACCTTTCCTAAAATTTTTGAGAATGCTGGCAAAAGTAAAATTGAATGGAAATTTGATGCTATTTCTTTATCTCCCTTCTTAAACAGTGGCTTAACTTCAGCATATTTCAACCATTCAGGAAATATTCGACTCATAAACGACTGGTTACACAGATAGCTTAATGTGTTACTTAACTCAGAATCACATTCTTTAATTAACTTTGTTGATATTTCATCATAACCACTAGATGTTTTTGATTTTAAAGATTTTATGGTGGGCATTACTTCTCCTGGGATAGTGAGAGTCAGATTCATAGTATGGAAGTTACTTGAAATATTTGGTCTGAGCATCTACAGAACCTGACAATCCCATCTTCTCAGTAACAGTTATAAAATGTTTGTTAAGAAGTTCTATAACACTATACACATATCACTAGTGTATCATTTACTCTTAATTCTATTTTCCCCTCTTCATGATCTGGTTCTATCAGTCTCTTCCTTCACTATAGTCCATATTGACTTTATTTTGTTATCTGATATGATTATCTTTTCCTTGTAATATATTTGATTTGATGTCCGTATTATAGACTTTAACATGTTGCAATATTCTTGGATTGTGCTATAACATCAACATAAGAACTGTTTCAAATTGACATATATAGTTTTCTCTTCTTTTTTTATGAGATACCTCTATTCCTTGATTAATCCATGGCTTATTTGTTGACTTTGCTCTAACCTTGGTTAGTTTTGCGGGAAAACAGTGTTCAAATAAGGTAAGCACTTTATTACCTAAAGTATTATATTTTTCATTCATGCCGTGAGCACTGTAAACATCATTCCAGTGAATATCTCTGAGGAGTGTCCTAAAATAATAAATTTTTGGCTTATTGATTACCCTCTTGAGTTTAACAGATTTTATATCATTTACAGTATTAACATTTAACAGAAGGAACTGCATGTCATGGTCTGAGAGGCCATTGACCATTGGTTTTGTAATATAATTTTGCTCATTGGACTTTTCTATAAAGATATTATCAATGGCTGTTTGTGAGTAATTGGCTGTCCTAGTTGGGAACTTATGAGTAAAGAGAAGGGAAGTCATAAAGGGGGCTCTGAAAGGATGTATTGAATCTAATCCTGAGCTGTTTTAGCAACGGACTCTCACAAACATCATCAAACTAAACCTTTCAATAGTCTGTAGTATCAGATATGACCCAGCATTTTACCGATAATAGTGGAAGGTAGCGTGTTGGTACATCAGACGCAGAACATTCTACAATCCGACAGATACAGCCTCTACCAGCTTGTGAACGGGCTTGATGTCTTTGAAAGACACTCACTTAACGTGCAGGGTAGTTGTAACTGCCCTTAAAGAAACTGTCATAAGATACAGAACACAAGGTCTGGCTGTGCACTGATAGGAACCACAGCATGCCATGTCACAAATGTTGGGTACTGCAGTTCACACGTGGTGTGCGGCCTTACAGATTTTCTTCCTTGTGGCGCGGCTCAGGTAAGCAGAGCCTGGTAACCTATCCTCTACCATGTGGCTATGCCTATGTTCTACGTAAAATGCCTGAGGATGGAGCATTAATCACGTGAAACCTGTAGCCTTCAATAAGGTATATTTGCCACAAGCGAATTTTATTCATGGTAACTGCCACTGCCTTGCAGTAATTTCAGTGGCACTTGACGCTAAAATTTGCTCTATGTTTGTACACAGACTGCGGTACTACCATTGCGGAGGAACAAGTTCCAAGATGTTACACAAGATGAGTGTAAAAATTAATGTGCGCAATAGAAAATACTGAACGCGAGAATGAAGATTTGGCCCTGACTGATTACCCCCTGAAGCAGAACTTAGGATCTCGTAATGGTTACACATGGTGTTACAAAAAGGTACGGCCAAACTTTCAGGAAACATTACTCACACACAAAGAAAGAAAATATGTTATGTGGGCATGTGTCCGGAAACGCTTACTTTCCACGTTAGAGCTCATTTTATTATCAGCTGCTGATAGTGCCTGCACACGCTGTACATGGTACGGAAACAACTGGTTCTCCCGTAGCACTCTCCTTACAGTGACGCGGTCAACGTTACCTTGTACAGCAGCAACTTCTCTGACGCTGACATTAGGGCTATCGTCAGCTGCACGAAGAATTGCCTCGTCCATTGCAGATGTCCTCGTCGTTCTAGGTCTTCCCTAGTCGCGAGTCATAGGCTGGAATGTTCCGTGCTCCCTAAGATGCCGATCAATTGCTTCGAACGTCTTCCTGTCGGGACACCTTCCTTCTGGAAATCTGTCTCGATACAAACGTACCGCGCCACGGCTATTGCCCCGTGCTAATCCATACATCAAATGGGCATCTGCGAACTCCGCATTTGTAAACATTGCACTGACTGCAAAACCACGTTCGTGATGAACACTAACCTGTTGATGCTACGTACTGATGTGCTTGATGCTAGTACTGTAGAGCAATGAGTCGCATGTCAACACAAGCGCCTTCCTTCAATTGGGCCAACTGGCGGTGAATCGAGGAAGTACAGTACATACTGACGAAACTAAAATGAACTCTAACATGGAAACTAAGCGTTTCCGGACACATGTCCACATAACATCTTTTCTTTATTTTTATGTGAGCAATGTTTCCTGAAAGTTTGGCCGTACCTTTTTGTAACACCCTGTATTATTTCCTCCTACTTGCACTCTAACATATAAATTACATAAATGAATGATTAAGGGAGCTATTAACTACAAAATGATAAATGCTGATTCTGCTTATACATTTTCTGTAGATTAAAACCTCTTTATATATTACGAATGTTTATATATCAATGTCCAATGGACATAAAGAGATGCAAATAAATTTCCTAACAAATATAATTGATCAATTGCCCAGATCTGCCCCCTTTTATGGCTACACGATTTAATATAAATAACGCGAGGTGACGGACATCACTTATGTACCAAACACTACAAGACACTACTTTGAAAGATGATCTGCAGTGGTGTGCAACCTCAGTGGAAGTAAAATTTTTGTGATCACAGCTGTTTAGCTTTATAGCTCTAATAAGGCGAAGCTATTAGCAATATCACTGTATGTACTGCGTCCAGTGCGTCGGAGTGATGGTTCTCGTACACGTCTGTGACGATGGAAGAACTCCAGCCAAAAATACAAAAAAAAAAAAAAAAAAAGAAACGTTCAAACACTAGGATGGCAGAAGACAATCCTCTGACTAATATAATATAATACTGTCTTCTCCTCTCTGTGTACTACAGACGAGAAACGCGAACTATCAGCCACAAGGACGGAGTTCAGATAACGTCTCAACTTGAGTATAGGCAGAAGAAGTGCTCTCAATCACTGAATGCTCCATATTCAATGATGACTCCCTACTTGGAGGTGAAATCCAAGGTCGTGTAAGTTCGCAACAACGTAATGCCTAACCGTTCTAACTATATAATCTCCTGAAAATAAAGACAGCAAGTCCGTCTGTACCAACAAAAGCCGATACTGGGCGACCGTCAAACACGGGCGCTCGAAACGGAAGACCACTTTCTCTCCACCGCTGATTTCCCACCAAAGCTCGGGTCCCCTTCCTCATAACTGCAAAAGGCGAATCATATTCTCTCTACAGAGTCTTCCAAACGCCGCCCAACCATATTTTAGTCTTTTGTCGTCCAGCGCGGAAAGTTTGTGAGGAAATACCTATCTCCATTAACTAGGAATTCATACAATGGTACGCTTCTCAGAGTAAAAATCCTCGGAGATAACCCAGCCTGCGTGATTTCTTACGTAATGCTTCTTTGTTCCTCCCTGCTGCGTCCAAGATTTTCAGAGTTTCCGGTTATCCTTCCGGCATAGCTACAGCACCGGCCAGCCACCACTCTATTGTGCTTCAATGCTCCGGTACCCTGACCGTCTGTATTAGGCTACTTCCTGCTTCTAGCAGGAACAACACACCTGTGTGGGGTTTTCCACCCAGGGCCTGAGTTACGCCTGCCTTCTCATTTCCACTAGCGTTCCAACCTCTGCTAGTATAGGCAATCATTCATTACGCCATGGGATAGTAAAGACAATACATCACCTTTCCTAGAGTAATCGTTAGCAACCATTTACAAGGTGTACGTGACAATGTCAGTCTTCTTTTAATATTCAAGCACACGATGTACAACCTATCAAATGATACCTAATTCCGGTTGTAAATCACGACGAAGTATGTAGATTAGTACCTGTAAGGTGCGAAATTATCGCCGCCTTACAAAGTGACACCTGAAACACTAGCTAAATAACCAATTAATACGTTCTGTAGAACGTCGGGATCTCCCCTATCTTCTACAGCCACGTGTTTATAAGGGGCTATCAAAAGTTTCAGTGTAAAGTTTGAAGGTCGTAGACTCCAGAATCGGTATGCTAGTCGGCAAAATCGCCACGAGCTTCGAGGCAATGATTCCAGCTACACACAAGGTTAAAGATACCCAATGGGTAATGTGGTGTCACCGCCAGACACCACACTTGCTAGGTGGTAGCCTTTAAATCGGCCGCAGTCCGTTAGTATACGTCGGACCCGCGTGTCGCCACTATCAGTGATTGCAGACCGAGCGCCGCCACACGACAGGTCTAGAGAGACTTCCTAGCACTCGCCCCAGTTGTACAGCCGACTTTGCTAGCGATGGTTCACTGACAAATTACGCTCTCATTTGCCGAGACGATAGTTAGCATAGCCTTCAGCTACGTCATTTGCTACGACCTAGCAAGGCGCCATTATCATTTGCTATTTATCTTGTGATGCATGTACGGTCAGACCGATGTTCACCAATTATGGATTAAAGTTAAGTATTCCAGAAGCTACGTACCTTTTTTGCTAGTCTCAATTCCTTGTCATTTTCCAGAACTGCGTGAGCTTAAACGCGTGCCTTTCGCCTTCCTCTCATAGTGGATTGGCGCTCTTGCCAGTCCACAACAGGTAGAACACTGTGTCGTGCTGCATGAAGTCCGTATTTGTCTGCTGAACATCCTTGTCCGACAGGAATCGTTGACCCTTCAAAGCCTTTTCTAAGGGACCGAAGGCGCAATTATCGAATCGGGAGAGATCACGAATGTAGGCCGGGTACTCGAGTGTCTGTATTGTGACATTTACGATGTGGCGATGTGGCGTTATCATAAAGCAGCAACACCCCTTGTTAGTTTTACTGGAAGTTTCGCCTCAATTGTCCCATATACATTCAGCCTTAAATGTCCACCAGTGTTTGTCCTTCGGCAGCTAAGAAAAGGATAACAGCTCGTCGGTCCTGTTTGGACTCATTTAATAATAATGTCACCATAGTTCGCGTTTCCACGTTTACCGCACGCACGTCTGAAAGACTTCAGTGCCACATAAATCCCTTGCCCACATGTCGACGCTTATATACCTGCATCGAAATCTCACTACGTTGCATATACGCTGCAGCAACGCTCTCAGACGGAAAATATTTGATCACCCCTTATATCAGATAGATCATGAACGCTATAAGAATGAACATTAGAGAGAAGCTAAAAATGCTTGCTGAGTACATGCTTCTACATTTTGTAGGCAAGTCTCTTGCGGATTGAACCATCCGTTCATGCCTTATGAACCTACATTTGAGCGTCTCCTTATTTCTTCCGGGTCTTTGATTCCATTTTCACAAATTTTGTTGGGGTACACTAAGATACTTATACTAAGGTCCATCTCCTTTAGTCACCTATTGTGTCAGCACTCGACCTGTTAAGGGAAGTACATACGCGTAGCAGAGACGAATGGAGAATCATTGCAGTGTCAGTATGAGCCGCAACTGAGGAAATCCACTGAAATAGGAACTTTGACAAAGGGCAGATTGTTATGGCTGGGCTCGTGTAAATAATCACCTCGGGAACGGGGAATCTGGTCGGCTGTTGACGTGTTACTGTAGTGGGCATGGAAGTCGTTGAAGGGCGGTGACCTCAAATTGTGGCAAGTTGTTGGACGTACATGCCTCAACACGGAAGTTGGCTGTCGGAGGGTTGAAGCCTCTATAAAGCAGGATAGGCAGCTATATGTGGCAGATCTGACCACAGGCTATAGTGCTCCTGCAGGCACAAGTGTTTTTGTTCACAACATTCAGCTTACATTGTTGACCAGACGACCATATCGTGTACCCATGTTGACCCATCGATACCGTCAATTATAGGTGCAGTTGGCACAAGGTCGTCAAAATTGGCTCGTGATTCAATGGAAACGTTTCACATGGTCGAATGAGTTGCCTTTCTTTTTGCACCAAGTCGATGGTCGTGTCCGAGTACATTGTCATCCAGGCGAACCGTTGCTCGTAAGAAGCACCATGCAACGGACACATCCCAGAGGTATCAGTGTTATACTGTAGAGGCATCCATCTTGGTTTCCAAGGCACCATGACAGTTCTGGATAACGTAAACGTTGTTGAAAACCACCACCTCGTGCTTGATGTCTTCCCCGACAGCGATGGTACTTTCTAGCAGGAAAACTGGCCGTTTCACCAAATTCGCCTGACGCCAACACTATTCACCAAATCGGGGTCGCTATCAGGTGCCACCTGCGCTCCCAGATAACACCGGTTCCCTTTTTAATGGAAATACTGTATGTAGACATCTGGTGCTACAGATCTCGAGGAACATACCAAGGCCCTGTTCAGCATATACCACGCAGAATCTCTGTTGTATTGCGTCCGAAAGATGGACCAATACGCTCCTAAATAGGTGGTCATAATGTTTTGGCTCATCAGGGCTATTAATTCTTTTTTTTTTATTAAACTGTTTCATAAACGATACTGATACACTGACTTTACCATCGTAACAGCTGCTTGAAGAGTGGTCCTGTATTGGGGCAGATGATTTCGTGGAAAAGTGAACAGTATTTCAACAAAGTAGCTGCTCGTCATCTTCAGCTGCACATTGGCAGAGATATCATTTATGCTCAAGTGATTCATATGAAATCGTTTCCGGCCTGCCGGAGTGGCCCTGCGGTTCTAGGCGCTACTGTCTGGAGCCGAACGGCCGCTGCTGTCACAGGTTCGAATCCTGCCTCGGGCATGGATGTGCGTTATGTCCTTAGGTTAGTTAGGTTTAATTAGTTCTAAGTTCTAGGCGACTGATGACCTCAGAAGTTAAAAGTCGCATAGTGCTCAGAGCCATTTGAATCATTTTGAAACCGTTTCCGACGTGATTATGGCGCACTACGGGAATTAACAGACTTTGAACGCGGAACAGCAGTTGGAACTAAAAGCATGGGACATACCATATTCAAAAATCGTTAGGAAATTCAGTGTTCCGAGACCAACCACGGACAACGCAATAGCTGACGGGCTTCCCTTAACGACCGAGAGTAGCAGCTTTTGTGAACAGTTGTCACTGCTAACAGAGGGACAGCACTGCGGAACAGCAGTTGGAACTAAAAGCATGGGACATACCATATTCAAAAATCGTTCGGAAATTCAGTGTTCCGAGACCGACCATGGACAACGCAATAGCTGACGGGCTTCGCTTAATGACCGAGAGTAGCAGCTTTTGGGAACAGTTGTCACTGCTAACAGAGGAACAGCACTGCGGAGCAGCAGTTGGAACTAAAAGCATGGGACATACCATATTCAAAAATCGTTAGGAAATTCAGTGTTCCGAGACCGACCACAGACATTGCAATAGCTGACGGGCTTCACTTAACGACTGAGAGTAGCAGCTTTTGTGAACAGTTGTCACTGCTAACAGAGGAACAGCTCTGCGGAACAGCAGTTGGAACTAAGAGCATGGGACATACCAAATTCAAAAGTCGTTAGGAAATTCAGTGTTCCGAGACCGACCACAGACAACGCAATAGCTGACGGGCTTCACTTAACGACCGAGAGTAGCAGGTTTTGTAAACAGTTGTCACTGCTAACAGAGGAACAGCACTGCGGAACAGCAGTTGGAACTAAAACCATGGGACATACCATATTCAAAAATCGTTAGGAAATTCAGTGTACCGAGACCGACCACCGACAACGCAATAGCTGACGGGCTTCACTTAACGACCGAGAGTAGCAGCTTTTGTGAACAGTTGTCACTGCTAACAGAGGAACAGCACTGCGGAACAGCAGTTGGAACTAAAAGCATGGGACATACCATATTCAAAAATCGTTAGGAAATTCAGTGTACCGAGACCGACCACCGACAACGCAATAGTTGACGGGCTTCACTTAACGACCGAGAGTAGCAGCTTTAGTGAACAGTTGTCACTGCTAACAGAGGAACAGCACTGCGGAACAGCAGTTGGAACTAAAAGCATGGGACATACCATATTCAAAAATCGTTAGGAAATTCAGTGTACCGAGACCGACCACCGACAACGCAATAGTTGACGGGCTTCACTTAACGACCGAGAGTAGCAGCTTTAGTGAACAGTTGTCACTGCTAACAGAGGGACAGCACTGTGGAACAGCAGTTGGAACTAAAAGCATGGGACATACCATATTCAAAAATCGTTAGGAAATTCAGTGTACCGAGACCGACCACCGACAACGCAATAGTTGACGGGCTTCACTTAACGACCGAGAGTAGCAGCTTTAGTGAACAGTTGTCACTGCTAACAGAGGAACAGCACTGCGGAGCAGCAGTTGGAACTAAAAGCATGGGACATACCATATTCAAAAATCGTTAGGAAATTCAGTGTTCCGAGACCGACCACAGACATTGCAATAGCTGACGGGCTTCACTTAACGACTGAGAGTAGCAGCTTTTGTGAACAGTTGTCACTGCTAACAGAGGAACAGCACTGCGGAACAGCAGTTGGAACTAAGAGCATGGGACATACCAAATTCAAAAATCGTTAGGAAATTCAGTGTTCCGAGACCGACCACAGACAACGCAATAGCTGACCGGCTTCACTTAACGACCGAGAGTAGCAGGTTTTGTAAACAGTTGTCACTGCTAACAGAGGAACAGCACTGCGGAACAGCAGTTGGAACTAAAAGCATGGGACATACCATATTCAAAAATCGTTCGGAAATTCAGTGTTCCGAGACCGACCATGGACAACGCAATAGCTGACGGGCTTCGCTTAATGACCGAGAGTAGCAGCTTTTGGGAACAGTTGTCACTGCTAACAGAGGAACAGCACTGCGGAGCAGCAGTTGGAACTAAAAGCATGGGACATACCATATTCAAAAATCGTTAGGAAATTCAGTGTTCCGAGACCGACCACAGACATTGCAATAGCTGACGGGCTTCACTTAACGACTGAGAGTAGCAGCTTTTGTGAACAGTTGTCACTGCTAACAGAGGAACAGCTCTGCGGAACAGCAGTTGGAACTAAGAGCATGGGACATACCAAATTCAAAAGTCGTTAGGAAATTCAGTGTTCCGAGACCGACCACAGACAACGCAATAGCTGACGGGCTTCACTTAACGACCGAGAGTAGCAGGTTTTGTAAACAGTTGTCACTGCTAACAGAGGAACAGCACTGCGGAACAGCAGTTGGAACTAAAACCATGGGACATACCATATTCAAAAATCGTTAGGAAATTCAGTGTACCGAGACCGACCACCGACAACGCAATAGCTGACGGGCTTCACTTAACGACCGAGAGTAGCAGCTTTTGTGAACAGTTGTCACTGCTAACAGAGGAACAGCACTGCGGAACAGCAGTTGGAACTAAAAGCATGGGACATACCATATTCAAAAATCGTTAGGAAATTCAGTGTACCGAGACCGACCACCGACAACGCAATAGTTGACGGGCTTCACTTAACGACCGAGAGTAGCAGCTTTAGTGAACAGTTGTCACTGCTAACAGAGGAACAGCACTGCGGAACAGCAGTTGGAACTAAAAGCATGGGACATACCATATTCAAAAATCGTTAGGAAATTCAGTGTACCGAGACCGACCACCGACAACGCAATAGTTGACGGGCTTCACTTAACGACCGAGAGTAGCAGCTTTAGTGAACAGTTGTCACTGCTAACAGAGGGACAGCACTGTGGAACAGCAGTTGGAACTAAAAGCATGGGACATACCATATTCAAAAATCGTTAGGAAATTCAGTGTACCGAGACCGACCACCGACAACGCAATAGTTGACGGGCTTCACTTAACGACCGAGAGTAGCAGCTTTAGTGAACAGTTGTCACTGCTAACAGAGGAACAGCACTGCGGAGCAGCAGTTGGAACTAAAAGCATGGGACATACCATATTCAAAAATCGTTAGGAAATTCAGTGTTCCGAGACCGACCACAGACATTGCAATAGCTGACGGGCTTCACTTAACGACTGAGAGTAGCAGCTTTTGTGAACAGTTGTCACTGCTAACAGAGGAACAGCACTGCGGAACAGCAGTTGGAACTAAGAGCATGGGACATACCAAATTCAAAAATCGTTAGGAAATTCAGTGTTCCGAGACCGACCACAGACAACGCAATAGCTGACCGGCTTCACTTAACGACCGAGAGTAGCAGGTTTTGTAAACAGTTGTCACTGCTAACAGAGGAACAGCACTGCGGAACAGCAGTTGGAACTAAAACCATGGGACATACCATATTCAAAAATCGTTAGGAAATTCAGTGTACCGAGACCGACCACCGACAACGCAATAGCTGACGGGCTTCACTTAATGACCGAGAGTAGCAGCTTTTGTGAACAGTTGTCACTGCTAACAGAGGAACAGCACTGCGGAACAGCAGTTGGAACTAAAAGCATGGGACATACCATATTCAAAAATCGTTAGGAAATTCAGTGTACCGAGACCGACCACCGACAACGCAATAGTTGACGGGCTTCACTTAACGACCGAGAGTAGCAGCTTTAGTGAACAGTTGTCACTGCTAACAGAGGAACAGCACTGCGGAACAGCAGTTGGAACTAAAAGCATGGGACATACCATATTCAAAAATCGTTAGGAAATTCAGTGTACCGAGACCGACCACCGACAACGCAATAGTTGACGGGCTTCACGAAACGACCGAGAGTAGCAGCTTTAGTGAACAGTTGTCACTGCTAACAGAGGAACAGCACTGCGGAACAGCAGTTGGAACTAAAAGCATGGGACATACCATATTCAAAAATCGTTAGGAAATTCAGTGTACCGAGACCGACCACCGACAACGCAATAGTTGACGGGCTTCACTTAACGACCGAGAGTAGCAGCTTTAGTGAACAGTTGTCACTGCTAACAGAGGAACAGCACTGCGGAACAGCAGTTGGAACTAAAAGCATGGGACATACCATATTCAAAAATCGTTAGGAAATTCAGTGTACCGAGACCGACCACCGACAACGCAATAGCTGACGGGCTTCACTTAACGACCGAGAGTAGCAGCTTTCGTGAACAGTTGTCACTGCTAACGGAGGAACAGCACTGCGGAACAGCAGTTGGAACTAAGAGCATGGGACATACCAAATTCAAAAATCGTTAGGAAATTCAGTGTTCCGAGACCAACCACGGACAACGGAATAGCTGACGGGCCTCACTTAACGACCGAGAGTAGCAGCTTTTGTGAACAGTTGTCACTGCCAACATAGGAACAGCACTGCGTGATATGATCACAGAAATCAATGTGGGGAGTACGACGAACGTATCAGCTAGGACCGCGAGGCGGAATCTGGCGTTAATGGGCTATGGCAGCAGACAACCGACGCGAGTGCCTTTGCTAACACCGCGAAATCGCCTGCTGCGCCTGTCCTCTGCTCGTGACCATATCGGTTGGACTCTAAACGACTGGAAAACCGTGGCCTTGTCAGATGAGTCTCGATTCCAGTTGGTAAGAACTGATGGTAGTGTGGCACAGACTCTACGAAGCTACGGACCCAAGTTGTCAACAGAGAACTGCGCAAGCTGGTGTGGGCTGTGTTTACAAGCAATGGACTGCGTCCTCTGGTCCCACTGAAACTATCATGTTTGGGAACATGAAGCTTATGAATGGCTGCAAATGGCCTGCAAGTAGTGAAACATAACCATTTACGGTCATTCATAGACTTCATGTTCCCAAATAACGATGCGCCATTTCACAGGACCACAACTGTTCGCAACTGGTTTGAAGAACATTCTGGACATTTCGAGCGAATGATTCGGCCACCTAGATTGCCCGACATGAATCCCATCTAACATTTGTCGGACATAATCGAGTGGTCATTTCGTGCAGAAAATCCTGCACCGGCGGCACTTTTGCAATTATGGACGGCAACCGAGGCAGTATGGCTCAGTTTTTGTGCAGGGGGTTTCCAATGACTTGTTGAGTCCGTGTCACGTCGAGTTGCGAGTTTCTGTACTACGCCGGGCAGAATAAGACCCGACACTTTATTAGGAAGTTACCCATGACTTCTCTTACCTCATTGTATTATTCCCTTTTCCCTTTTGTGACCAAGTTCTACTATCGAACATATACATGTAAAATCAACATTCATTGTGGTTAAGTACTAGTGTAAAGCTACACTCCTGGAAATGGAAAAAAGAACACATTGACACCGGTGTGTCAGACCCACCATACTTGCTCCGGACACTGCGAGAGGGCTGTACAAGCAATGATCACACGCACGGCACAGCGGACACACCAGAAACCGCGGTGTTGGCCGTCGAATGGCGCTAGCTGCGCAGCATTTGTGCACCGCCGCCGTCAGTGTCAGCCAGTTTGCCGTGGCATGCGGAGCTCCATCGCAGTCTTTAACACTGGTAGCATGCCGCGACAGCGTGGACGTGAACCGTATGTGCAGTTGACGGACTTTGAGCGAGGGCGTATAGTGGGCATGCGGGAGGCCGGGTGGACGTACCGCCGAATTGCTCAACACGTGGGGCGTGAGGTCTCCACAGCACATCGATGTTGTCGCCAGTGGTCGGCGGAAGGTGCACGTGCCCGTCGACCTGGGACCGGACCGCAGCGACGCACGGATGCACGCCAAGACCGTAGGATCCTACGCAGTGCCGTAGGGGACCGCACCGCCACTTCCCAGCAAATTAGGGACACTGTTGCTCCTGGGGTATCGGCGAGGACCATTCGCAACCGTCTCCATGAAGCTGGGCTACGGTCCCGCACACCGTTAGGCCGTCTTCCGCTCACGCCCCAACATCGTGCAGCCCGCCTCCAGTGGTGTCGCGACAGGCGTGAATGGAGGGACGAATGGAGACGTGTCGTCTTCAGCGATGAGAGTCGCTTCTGCCTTGGTGCCAATGATGGTCGTATGCGTGTTTGGCGCCGTGCAGGAGAGCGCCACAACCAGGACTGCATACGACCGAGGCACACAGGGCCAACACCCGGCATCATGGTGTGGGGAGCGATCTCCTACACTGGCCGTACACCACTGGTGATCGTCGAGGGGACACTGAATAGTGCACGGTACATCCAAACCGTCATCGAACCCATCGTTCTACCATTCCTAGACCGGCAAGGGAACTTGCTGTTCCAACAGGACAATGCACGTCCGCATGTATCCCGTGCCACCCAACGTGCTCTAGAAGGTGTAAGTCAACTACCCTGGCCAGCAAGATCTCCGGATCTGTCCCCCATTGAGCATGTTTGGGACTGGATGAAGCGTCGTCTCACGCGGTCTGCACGTCCAGCACGAACGCTGGTCCAACTGAGGCGCCAGGTGGAAATGGCATGGCAAGCCGTTCCACAGGACTACATCCAGCATCTCTACGATCGTCTCCATGGGAGAATAGCAGCCTGCATTGCTGCGAAAGGTGGATATACACTGTACTAGTGCCGACATTGTGCATGCTCTGTTGCCTGTGTTTATGTGCCTGTGGTTCTGTCAGTGTGATCATGTGATGTATCTGACCCCAGGAATGTGTCAATAAAGTTTCCCCTTCCTGGGACAATGATTTCACGGTGTTCTTATTTCAATTTCCAGGAGTGTACTTGCTGGGCAGAGATATAATGAACTCTGGAACTTTACTCATATCGATACTCCATGGACATTTATTCTTTGTCTTTACTCTACGCTTAGTCTATTGGTGTTCTTTTGGATGAAGATAAGTCTGACTTGAGTTCTGCCTGGAGAGATATTGATTTCTGTACGAAGTTGTACGCCAAAGGGTGGAAAGGAGTTGTAAGATCGCGAATGAAGAATTAGGCCAATGTTGTCTACGGAATTATGTGGACGCATAAATTAAAAGACCGATAAACGTCTTCATTACTTCATTGCTGGTGAGACTAAATTTGAATTGTACGCTAATTCATTTCACTAATTAGTCATAAATGTTCCAGATCGATGACACAGGCATGACAGGGAGTCGCCAGTTCAACGGACGAATCTGCAGTAAACGGTCAATTCTATCTCTCGGTGGTGGTGGCCGAGCGGTTCTAGGCGCTACAGTCTGGAACCGCGAGACCGCTACGGTCGCAGGTTCGAATCCTGCCTCGGGCATGGATGTGTGTGATGCTTAGTTATGTTTAATTAGTTCTAAGTTCTAGAGGACTGATGACCTCAGAAGTTAAGTCCCATAGTGCTCAGAGCCATTTGAACAATTTTTTTTGTCTCTCTACACCGCTTCGAGAGCGGCCACTTCCATATATCTGTATTTCCGTACATGTAATATACTTAATGAATGTACGAGTGCATGTTGAGCACACATTCCTACGTGTGGAATATACATAATGAACGTAAGAGTGCAGATTGCAGACACATTCCCCTACTGGGAATATACAGGGTGTTTCCGTAAGACCGTGAAAAAATTTAACAGGACGTAGAGGACGCTCCACTAAACAACTTGAGGTAGGGAACCTGGCGTCGGAGTAGCAGGTTAAGGAGGTAATAGGAATAAAATCATATTACTGTGTACTATTTTATTTACATTAGTTACAGCTAACAGCAAATGCCATCAGTGACACGATGAATGTACCATTTGTACTGTATCTTACAAAACGTGCTGAAACTGACGGCCATCAGCCTCGTTGCAAAGCATGACATAGGCGAACAGGATTCTGGCGCACCCCGACAAATATCCCTGGTGTGCTTCGAATCACATTACAGGCAGCTGTAATTCGGGCAACTAACTCCATCTTTAGATATCGCAAAGGAAATAATCAAGGGGATTCATGCCAGGTGACCTCGCATGCCACGCAGTAAGACCTCTCCTTCCTATCCAGGGTCCGGGAAATACAGCACTGAGATGGTTGCAGATATCCACTCTGAAGTGAGGCGGTGCACAGTCCTGTTGTATCCACTTCCTCTCACGAACAGCCAAGGGTACGTTGTCCAACAATTCACGCAGAACTCTTTTCACGGAGCTCAAGTACAGGTGCCGTTCAGACGGCCAGGTTGAAAAAATGGCTCGTCCTCCTTGTTTCCTTGCAGGAAATAAAGAATGTACTTGTAAATAAACAGCATAGAACGTGTAAACTTAAACGCATGTTAACTATAAATAAGCTGGAAAACAGTAATAGTAGGCAAAGCGGTAGACAAGTTTACTCCCATATCCCCTTAAGCTGGCTTCTCCGACCTCAAATTCCCTATCCCAAATTGTTCTGTGGAGCAGTCCGCAGCTCGTGGTCTTGGGGTAGCGTTCTCGCTTCCCGGCGCCCGGGTTCCCGGGTTCGATTCCCGGCGGGGTCAGGGATTTTCTCCGCCTCGTGATGACTGGGTGTTGTGTGATGTCCTTAGGTTAGTTAGGTTTAAGTAGTTCTAAGTTCTAGGGGACTGATGACCATAGATGTTAAGTCCCATAGTGCTCAGAGCCATTTGAACCATTTTTTTTTTTTTTTTTTTCAGTGGAGCATCGTCTATGTCCTGTTCAATTTTTGCGCGGCCTTACGGAAACACCATGTACGTGATGAATGTAAGAGTGTAGTTTGTAGACACATTGTTGATGACATGTGGAAGTTTGGGTCTCGCAGTGAGTCGTCGTCGGATAGCCGAACGGTAAGGCGCCCGGTCGCGATAAGCGGGAAATCCGAGTTCGAGTCCCGGTCCGACACAAATTTTCATTGTCGTCATTCCATTATGCAGGTGATGGCTGCCCATTCCACTATACAGCTGATGGTTGTCCATATTCGCAATTGCGAAAATATTTCATGCTAGGGATGCGGGTACACTGCGAGACGGACGACTGTGTTGTCTGCTATGGGCTGCTACCATCACGCGTTGTGCAGTCGTTCTCTTATTGTTTGACCGGTGCAAGGTTGTCGGTCGCTCTCTGATAATACAGCCTTATTTGCTACACATATCGCTTTCGTCCCGACTACACAATTTAGTAAGTCCAGGTGAAGGTTAACTGTCATACATCTTTTTTTTTAAATTTCTCAGGGGCCTTAATTTTTAGGCTTTTTAAAGTTACATTCTTGAACGTTATAAAAAAAAGCACATAAGTTTCGTGGAACCCTTGCAAGACAATTCAAGACAGGCTGCTCTCAACGAGACTCTGTTTCAAACAAATCCGCTTCTTCACATTTTCGAGGAAACTGTGAAGAACTTCCTATGCTTTTTATTTCCGTATTTACGGTGTCTAAAGATGTAAGAGAGTAAAAACCAGTCCTGGGCATACCAGCAATAGAATTACGCCTACATATTCATATATTATGCGGAAGTCACCTTAGGGCGCGTGGCGGCGGATACTCTCTAACGCTATTACCCATTTGCTTTGCTGTTCCACTTGCAAACAGAGTGAGGGAAAAACGACTGTCCATTTGTTGACATATGAGCCCTAATGTCTCCTGTCATACCCGTCAATAGACTCGTTCTGCAGTCACCTTTAAAACTCGGGTCTCTAAATTGTCTCAATAGTGCTCCTGGAAAAGAAAGTCGCCTTAGTTCCAAAGATTCCCATTTGAGTTCCCGAAGCATCTCCGTAATATTTACGTATTGTTCGAGTCTACGTGTGACAGATGTAGCAGCCCTTCTCTAAATTGCGTCAATGTCTTTCTTAAATCCGACTAGGTGCAGATCCCAAACACTTGAGCAGCACTCAAGAATAGCTCGCACTAGCGTCCTGTATGCATTCTGCTTCACAGATGGACTACACTTTCCCAAAATTTTCCCAGTAATCCGAAGTCTATGGTTGGGATGGGAGTGAGACAGGGTTTTAGCCTCTCCCCGATGTTATTCAATCTGTATATTGAGCAAGCAGTAAAGAAAACAAAACAAAAATTCAGAGGAGGTATTAAAATCCATGGAGAAGAAATAAAAACTTTAAGGTTTGCCGATGGCATTGTAATTCTGTCAGAGACAGCAAAGGACTTGGAAGAGCAGTTGAACGCAATGGACAGTGTCTTGAAAGCAGGATTTAAGATGAACATCAACAAAAGCAAAACAAGGATAATAGAATGTAGTCGAATTAAGTCGGGGAGGGAATTAGATTAGGAAATGAGACACTTAAAGTAGTAAAGGAGTTTTGCTATTTGGGGAGCAAAATAACTGATGATGGTCGAAGTAGAGAGGATATAAAATGTAGCCTGGCAATGGCAACGAAAGCGTTTCTGAAGAAGAGAAATTTGTTTACATCGAGTATAGATTTAAGTGTCAGGAAGTCATTTCTGAAAGTATTTGTATGGAGTGTAGCCATGTATGGAAGTGAAACATGGACGAAAAATAGTTTGGACAAGAAGAGAATAGAAGCTTTCGAAATGTGATGCTACAGAAGAATGCTGAAGATTAGATGGGTAGATCACATAACTAATGAGGAGGAGTTGAATAGAATTGGGGAGAAGAGGAGTTTGTGGCACAACTTGACTAGAAGAAGGGATCGGTTGGTAGGACGTGTTCTGAGGCATCAAGGGATCACCAATTTAGTATTGGAGGGCAGCGTAGAGGGTAAAAATCGTAGAGGAAGACCAAGAGATGAATACACTAAGCAGATTCAGAAGGATGTAGGTTGCAGTAGGTACTGGGAGATGAAGCAGCTTGCACAGGATAGAGCAGCATGGAGAGCTGCATCAAACGAGTCTCAGGGCTGAAGACCACAACAACAAACAACAATCCGAAGTCGACCATTGGCCTTTCCTACCACAGTCCTGACACGTTCGTTCCATTTCATATCGCATTGCAACGTTACGCCCAGATTTTTAATCGACATGACTGTGTCAAACAGTACACTAGTAATGCTATATTCTAACGCTAAGGGGTTGATTTTCCTATCCATCCGCATTAACACGTTTTTCTACATTTAGAGCAAGCTGGCTATCGTCACAGCTACTAGAACTTTTGCCTAAGTCATCTTGTATCCTGCGACAGTCATTCAACTTTGGCACCTTCCCGAGAATCACAGCATCAGCAAACAACCGCAGATTTCTGGCCCACAGTGTCACCTACCTTAACGTATTTGCAGTGGTCCCATCGGCTCCTCGCTCCACTGGCAAGTTTTTGGGTTTAACCACTACATAGGTGGTTAGGAACTCTACCCCTGCATTTCAGTTTGCCTCGCTGATCGAACATTATTTCACCGTTAGTGGTGAATTCAATTTTCTTTAGATCGATAGAGCGTGTACTAATGTGCTAACGACCTCGAATGTGGAAGCAGATCAGTCTACAGCTGATGCAACACCGGTCCGTTGATTCCTCGTGCCACAGTATCGTTCCTCAACTTTGCCGGTTGTTCCAAACAGTTATAAACAAAAGCAAATTCAGTGTTTTTCTTTGTGTCACGTGTAGATCCCATTCATAACGCCGGTGTGCTGTAACCAGACACTTGTGTTCGCCCACAGCTGTAATCCTATTTACGGATTTCGGTCTGTGTTGATTTCGCTGGCGCCTCTGTTGTCGGTGCTGTCAGACGGGCGTGTTTCTGGAGGAATGCACTCCCACTCGGCTATTGCTTCAGGCAGGTCAGCCGGTGTTTTTGCTGGCCTGCCGGAGAGAACTGGCCCTCGAGGGTGGTTAGAAGTCCGGCCGGCGTGGGGCAGCGGCGGCGGCGGCGGCGGCGGCAGCTAAGCCGCGGGCAGACGGAACACAGCGTCTGTCAAAACTCGGCCGGCCGCCGTCTTTCAAGTATCGGGTTGCCGCGGCCACGCAGAGCCCACAACGCATTACCGACCAAACTAACCTCGAGGGATGGCTGTGCCTTCACAACATACCGAGCTCTGCTGCTGCGGGCACAAAGCAGCGGCAGAAAGGTAGCTGCACTAATAAACAAAGCAAGCTAAGACGATTTTCAATAATTAATGCAACACATATTTTTTCACGGACGAATTCGGTTGAAAAAATGCGGAATCTATTGTGGGACATCGTGGAATATTCCCACTTTAGTTCGACATCGTGGAATATTCCCGCTTCAGTTCCTGTTGTTTCATCTTGTTTCAGTAAGTGGCGGCGCTATCCGTAGCCTTCAAAATAGCGTCTGTAACCGGGGTGCGTTCCAAGCAAGAAAGAAATAACGGAATGGTGCGAAAAGTGGAAGTTGACCTTAAATAATGAAAAGTGTGAGGTCATCCACATAAGTCGTAAAAGGAACTCGTTAAACTTCGGTTACACGATAAATCAGTCTAATCTAAAGGCCGTAAATTCAACTAAATACCTAGGTATTACAATTACGAACAACTTAAATTGGATTGAACACATAGAAAATGTTGTGGGGAAGGCTAACCAAAGGCTGTGTTTCATTGGCAGGACACTTGAAAAATGTAACAGATCTATTAAGGAGACTGCCTACACTACGCTTGTCCGTCCTCTTTTAGAATACTGCTGCGCGGTGTGGGATCCTTACCAGATAAGACTGACTGAGTACATCGAAAAAGTTCAAAGAAAGGCAGCGCGTTTTGTATTATCCAGAAATTTGGGAGAGAGTGTAACAGAAATGATACAGGATTTGGGATGGACATCATTGAAACAGAGGCGTTTTTCGTTACGACGGCATCTTCTCACGAAATTCCAATCACCAACTTTCTCCTCCGAATGCGAAAATATTTTGTTGACACCGACTTACGAGTACATAGGGAGGAACGATCACCAAGATAAAATAAGGGAAATCAGAGCTCGTACGGAAAGATATAGGTGTTCATTCTTTCCGCGCGCTATACGAGATTGGAATATTAGAGAATTGTGAAGGTGGTTCGATGAACCCTCTGCCAGGCACTTAAATGTGATTTGCAGAGTATCCATGTAGATGTAGATTCAGTTTTTTTTTTTTTTTTGCGGAAAACAGAGAATCGCAGACATTCATAGGCGCTTGTAGAATCTCTTCGGAGACCTGGCACTGAACAAAACCACGGTGAGTCGTTGGGCGAGGCGTCCGTCATCATCGCAACAAAGTCGCGCAAACCTCCCGTCAACATTCCGCGAGCCCGGCAGGCCGCACACAACTGTGACCCCTTTTTTCAATGTTCGAAAGTGCGGACACTCTCATTAGAGGTGATCAACGGATCACAATCAAACACCCTGTTGCACAACTGGGCGTCTGTGCTGGTAGTGCTGGCACAGTTGCTCACCAGTTGGTCTACTCGAAGGTGTGATACTGCTGGATTCTGGTTGCCTAACAGAAGACCATAAAGAGAAGCGAAGCACCATCCGTGCCGAATTGCTCGCAAGTTACGAGGTTAATGGTGACAATTTATTGTCGAACAGTGTCGCAGGGCATGAACCGTGGGTTCATCACTTCGAACCGGAAACAAAACGGCAATCCATGGAGTGGCGCCGCATCACCTCTCCTCCGAAGAAATACACTGCTGGCCACCGTAAATGCAACACCCTGAAGGAAGCATCCGAATCAAGTGAAATTTACACCATGGGTTTGCAGCGATGAGATATGCAACTGATTAGAATTTCAGCGCAGACGCACATCACGCGCGCCTGTGGCGCCACCTCATAGCGCCATTTAAGGCTTGGCGATTTCGACGAGTGTACGTTCGGCACGTGTGTTTAGCTTGTGGTTGTTTCACAAGACGATCAGTTATGCCTCGTAGACAACAGCGAACATCGTTTGATCAAGTATCCGAGTTCCACAGAGGAAGGATAGTGGCTTACCGAGATTGTGGATTATCATACAGAGAAATCGCTAGTCGTGTTGGACGAAACCAAACAACTGTAATGCGGATATGTGACCGTTGGATGCAGGAGGGTACGACGGACCGACGTGGTCGATCGCATTCACCTCGGTGCACCACTACACGTGCTGATAGGCAAATTGTGCGCATGGCAGTGACGGATCGCTCAGTGACATCCCGAACCATAGCACAGCACATTGCGTCTGTAACGCATCATCCAGTGTCTGCGCGTACCATTCGACGCCGTTTACAGCAGAGTGGTCTGTCCGCAGGACGTCCATTGCTTCGTCTACCATTGACGCAGAACCACAGACGTCTCCGTCGCCAATGGTGTGATGACAGACGGATGTGGACGGCAGAATGGAATGACGTTGTCTTTACTGACAAGGCACGCTTCTGTCTGCAGCACCACGATGGTCGGATTCGAGTGTGGAGACACCGTGGACAGAGGATGCTGGACAGCTGCATTATGCACCGCCACACTGGTCTTGCACCGGGTATTACGGTATGGGGCGGTATTGGATATTACTCTCGCACGCCTCTAGTACGCATTGCCGGTACTTTAAATAGCCGGCGCTACATATCCGAGGTGCTGGAGCCAGTTGTCCTTCCTTACCTTCAGGGCTCGGCCACAGCCATATTTCAACAGGATAATGCGCGACCACACGTGGCACGCATTGTCCAAAAGGTTCTTCGTCAATAACCAGATTGAATTGCTTCCCTGGCCGGCTCGCTCTCCGGATCTTTCGCCGATAGAAAACATGTGGTCCATGGTTGCTCAACGAGTGACCCAGATTGCATCCCCAGCTGCCACACCAGATGATCTTTGGCAACGTGTGGAAGCTGCTTGGGCTGCTGTACCCCAGGAACACATCCAACGTCTCTTTGACTCAATGCCGAGACGTGTGGCAGCGGTGATCTCCAACAATGGCGGCTACTCTGGCTACTGATTCTGGCAGGAACCACATGTCACAGACGTCTGTAAACGCAATCATTTGATACTTGGTCAACATGTTCTCTACAAAATAAATTTTGTTGTGCTACCTCTTGTCTTTCTTGGTGTTGCATTTACGGTGGCCAGCAGTGTATTTAAAGGCTCACCCTCAGCCGGTAAAGAGAGGGCGACAGTCTTCTGGGCCTCTGAAGGGGCTGTTATGTTTGATGTCTTTTCTCATGGTAAATCATCCAATAACTCTGAGCGACATTTCAAATAGACCTGCAATGGTCGGACGTCTAAATGTAACCGCAAAAAAGAAAGTCTTGTCGGAACAGCTCCAGAAACAATAGAGGATGAATGGTAAAGTACACAGAAGGTACAGCATTGTCCAAAGAGCGTGGTGCCACACCGCAGTCGGCAACACGCATCAATACCACAGACATTAGAAATGTCTCACTGCAGCCTGCAAGGACGAATAGGATTGGCTAAGGAGACACGCCATCTCTCTCACTGCAGCAGCACGCTCGCACAGACCATGGAAGCGCTTTGCCCCAGTTCGCGACCTCAGCTGAAGCAGGCAGAATCACTGAGTAGGACAATCGTTAGTCAAGTCTCAGATGGATATGTTTTTTTGAAAATGTTGAACGTTGTACTTCAGGCGAACGTTTTGTTAATTAGAGCATCAAGTGATGCTTCTATACTCAGTGACAGTTGCAAATTATCGAGCGCTCCTGTGGTAAAGGGTTGTATCAACTAAATCTTTTTATTCATTCATGTAATAAAGTGAACTAATGTTTCATATATTGTAGATCCAACGATCCCTCTCCCAGAGCAATCAAAGAATGCACAGCTATGGCTGGACAATTGTAGTTTCGCCTGGTCGTAACAGAATGTACCATCATGAGTAGCAAACAATGTCTTAGGTGAAGTATTGCGATAATTCAGTCAAAAATACTCTAGGAAACATGGGTCCGCAAATGAGCAGTCTGCGATTTAATTGTAATGTGTGACTATGTGCTGACACTGACTTCAGTTTGAAATGTTGTCCTAATTAGTACAAATGTATTTGAAACGTAAACTTTTCGATTACGTCTCCACCTGATTGGGCTGAAATTTCGTCCATGGGCTAAAAAGTGGTTCAAATGGCTCTGAGCACTATGGGACTTAACTTCTGAGGTCATCAGTCCCCTAGAACTTAGAACTACTTGAACCTAACTAACCTAAGGACATCAGACACATTCATGCCCGAAGCAGGATTCGAACCTGCGACCGTAGCGGTCGCGCGTTTCCAGACTATAGCACCTAGAACCGCTCGGCCACCCCGGCTGGCTCATGCATGGGCTACGTTAAAAAGAAATGTAACTCTACTTCACCTCATTAAATGTTAAAAATAATTGTTCTCTTGTATCTGCCAAAGGAGTTGTTCCAAACGTCTCCATCATATTTCGAAGCGATGCAGAGCTCGTCTCTGGCCTAACTTACGAAATCTTTCAAATATGCCAAGGTCATCTCGTGAAGCTTGGGATGACGTACTGTTTGTTGTTCAGTTCTTAATCCGAAGCAAGGAGACTGCCACACACTTAATTTTCTAGATGACCCCTGATAGCAATCCAAAGCACTAAAATCGGGTGATTTAAGTTCAAGGCACACGTTCTGTCCAGTCTTGCCATCTTGACCACAAATGGCACGTTGGATGTTGCCTCACAGTAGCAGCAAAATGTGCCAGTGTCCTATCGTGAATGTACCACATGTATCAACCATGGACCAAGAGTTGTGATTGATTCTAATTATATGAGGAATTAATCGAAAAGTTAACGTTAAAAGTTAACATTTGAAATGTATTTCTAGTCAATGTGATAATACTTTATAGGCAAGTCAGTTAGGACTCGTAACTAAACATCTGAAGTTGTCTTGCGAATGTTTTTCTTCTGTCATCGTAAAACGTCATCTATATCAATTCTTTCCATTAGGTATGGTACACATAGAACACCGTTTGTCAAAGTTGTACCAGTGCTAATATTTGCAAATGGAACTGAATCTTAGAGTAGCGCTTGTAACCTACTTCCTCAATTATTTGCTGGATGTATTCCAATCTCTGTCTTCCTTTACGATTTTTACCATCTACAACTCCCTCAAATAGCATGGTGACCCCTTGGTCTTAACAGAAGTCCTATCATCCTGTCTCTTCTTCTAGTCAGTGCTTTCTTAATGTTTCTTTCTTCGCCGATTCTGTGGAGAACTTCCTCATTCATTACCTTGTCGGTCTACCTAATTTTCAACATTCTTCTGTAGCACCATATCTCAGATGCTCCGACTCTCTTCTCTTCCGGTTTTCCCGCAGTCCATGTTTCACTACCATTCAGTACTGCTCTCCGAACGCATATTCTCAGAAATTTCTTCCACAAATGAAGGCCAGTTGGTACCAGTAGACTTCTCTTGGCCAGTAATGCCCAATAAGCCAGTGCTACTCTAATTTTTACGTTCTCCTTGCTCCATTCGTGGTGGGTTATCATGTTGCCTAGTTTGCGGAATTCCTTAGCTTCATCTATTTCGTTCTCATAAATTCTGATGTTATGTTTCTCACTGTTCTCATTTCTGTTACGTCTTTCTCCGATAGGATATACGACAAGTAAAAGGATGCAATGGGAATGCGTTTGCTGAACAGCATTTTCTGTGTCCCCCGAATAAGGGTTGCAGATAAGGGGAATCAAATAATTAATCACTTTACATCGTATGCTAGCGGTCATTATGAAGCCCATTGACGCTAAATTCAACCATATGACCATGCTAAAAATGGGCTCGTCCGCGACGACAATGGCAACATTGTTAATAGCGTTGTTCAGACCCAAGATATCCTTTTCATGATTCAACTAATGAAAGTGCGAGGTTCATCAGCCTTACAGAATGGCGTTGTTTCAGTGGCAAGTCAAGCCTCGTGGCAGCAGTTTGCCTGAAACGTACTTGCGTCATTCGTATAATCAAACCCTTAGCCATCCACCCACTATTCTTCGAAATTAACGTAATATAGAAGGTTCGTGATAGGGAGTGAATAATAAGCGCCTCTCGTTGGGGAAGCCCACAGTGACACCTTTCGTCTTTGTTATGTAAACTTAGGCAGTTGCATCTTCGTTAGCTGGAACTACGCGACTTTCAGTTGATTATGGCCGGCTTTAACATAGCGTTACGTCCCGACAGTCTGAGGCGTAGAAGACAACTGTGTCCGAGATACAAAGTCAGCGCTTCTGTTGTAAGGTAAGGTACAGTACATTAGCGATAATTTTATATTTTTTCCATTGTGTTGCACATGTATCTCTATATTAGAAATCCAGCTGGACACATTAAGTTATTAGAATGTAATTTAAAGGTACATAGAACAATTTCAGTGTCGTATGTGTCATATGGACAGTATGATTAATTTACTGTTTCAAAATTTTGTAGATAATTTCGTGATAGGGTTCGGTAAATTTGTGATAGTTGTGTGGTAATGTCGTGAGTGAAAGAAAACACACATTACTTTGAAAATACCTGCGGTCTTTAACAATGCTCTTAACTTTTACATAATCCTAATGTTCTAAGAGAAATCTCTCACTTTTTGACTTGAAGAGGAGAGAAATGAAACTCATGGTTGGAATATTGATAGGCCATGGGAACTTCAAAAAAATCTACATACATTGGGAATAATAGAACAAGACCGCAAATGTAGGATGTGTGGAATGGGCGAGGAAATCGCATCACATTTGATCTTCGAATGCGAGGCACTGGAAATTAAAAGACACAGAACATTCGGCTCGTCTGTGTTTTGAAAGCAATATATGAAGACTTTCCTACTGGCTTGCTAAGCCTAACGCAAGGAAGGATTTTCTGTTGGGGTTGTCTCCCTTAGCCTTTGGAGTTTCTCCTCCACCACAAGGCAGTGGTTCCCTTCTCATTTAATCCCCAGAGAGGAGGGTTGCCTCATCTGCCAGCTACGCCGTTCCGAAGTCTTCCTTCTCCGCCGTCGCTGCCATTAAGGTCTTCACCCGTAACCCTGGGCACGGGTTCCGTGTTACACCCCACGGGACTGGGTCCCTGCCTGAACTCAGCCATCCTAGCACTCCGGCCTACTGAAGTGTAGGATGCCCACCCCCGCGGCGTGGACGCGCCAGGCAGGAATTACCCCAGTGGAGGAATAGGGAAGGGCACCCTACCTCCCTGGAGCCAGGTTAATGATTGTGTATGGTGCCACAATCAAACGTGAGAACATCTGTTGAAAGGAGAGGTGTGACCTGGCAGCAAGTGGAGGAATAAAAGTGGTGGTAGGACCGAGCCAAGTTGAGAGGACTCGTCAGCACCCAGACCCGGCAGTAGCTGGAGCGGGATTCGGATATAGATATAGAACATTCGGGTCAACCAGACCTGAAGAAACTGTTCCTAGCAAAGCTCTGCTGTAGGATCTCCTTGCACTATTCAAGGGCACTGGTTGGATTACTAGAGACACAGGGAATGATACCGGACAATAAACTCGGTTTTGGTGCGGACAGCAGCGGATTTGACCAATGTTGTTTTTGCTTCCCTAATAAAATAAAATCTGTCCGAATACGGCGCTGCGATCGACAACGCCTATTGTAACGTCCCCTTAGAATTATCAATTAATGTGCTGGTAGACTTCTACGTTATTTGATACAAAGACGGTGAGTAAAACTGAACGTACTCAGACAGCCCTCTCTTTACTTATTCTGATCATCACTAAACTGACACACAATATTTTTTTAGCGCAACGCAATCTGATTTTCAATAATCCCTACAAAAGAATGGCCCTGACTAACAATAACCTATACCTTTCATGCATCACTTACCTCACAAAAATCTTCGTTATTCGAACTACTGCAATACAGCGAGCGCCAATAATGCCAGCTAAATGAAAGATTCTAACTACTGAAGGCACTAACTACTGATAGGCATAGTTAGCAAATGAAAGATTTTCATAGAGAACGAACAATGTATTTACCTTAATAGTGTTCAAAAGTCATTATATATATACGTCCAGATCGTCCACTCAAAATTCCGTCATCTCTCGCCCCACATCCACCACTGCTGGCGGCTCACCTCCAACTGCACAACGCTACGCTCTGTTCACATCCTACTGCCCAACACTACACAAGCGAATATTCCAACCAGCCACAGACTGCACACAGCACAGCCAGTGATTTTCATACACAGCGCTACGTGGCGTCACCAACATAAAAACCTAAACAGCCTACTTACGTAGCCCCCATTCTTCCAGCAAAAATTTTACAAACTGTTTTGGGCAGTGCCCAATACATATTTGTTTAAAAAATTTTGTATTAACGCTAACAAATATATCAAACGCGCACAATTATTGGCACACTGTTAGTCAAAAGCAAATATTGTCCACTGTCCATAAAGACGGTTCTGATCATTCATCACTGTAGTAATTACATTTCACAAAGTCTGATCAGTAAAAGAAAATGCAATGGGTTTCAAAAATGGTTCAAATGGTTCAAGGCACTATGGGACTTCACTTCTGAGGTCATCAGTCCCCTAGAACTTAGAACTACTTAAACCTAACTAACCTAAGGACATCACACACATCCATGCCCGAGGCAGGATTCGAACCTGCGACCGTAGCAGTCGCGCGGTTCTGGACTGAAGCGCCTCGAATCGCTCGGCCACCCCGGCCGGCTAGTGGGTTTCCATGCAGTCTCGAAGAAGTAGTGTTGTCCTTCCAACGGAAAGACAGTGCTGATTCTTGACATGAAGACAGGTAATGGGCAACAACAGAGCAAGCCCACAGCACAGTCAGTCGAAGTTTTGAAGAATATTGGTAGGTAGGTCATCACAGAACAGACCCACAGTATTTCTTGTAGAGATTATGGTATTGGTGGGCCACCGGAGGTGCACACCTACTGCAGTCCTTGTAGAAATAATGGTATTTGTGGGCCACCAAAGATGCAGACCCACTGTAGTCCTTGTAGAGATAATGGTATTGGTGGGCTACCAAAGGTGCAGGCGCATGGTAGTCCTTGTAGAGATGGCCAGCAGCCATCTGTTATGACTGTGTGGCTGCACAATCACCATCTAAGTGCCTTATGGATAATATAGCAAGTCCATGAACCACCACTTGTGCACTCACAAACATTTTTTTTTTAAATGTCCTTAGAACGAGCAATGCTGTTAACCAGTACCTTGCTGAGTTATCAACACATGTGCAAGCACTAACAGTCCTCCCTTTTCTATTAACTTACGACATATTGTGTATATACTATGACCAACAGAAACATTTGCAGTGAAATGAAACTTAATTTGAAGAACTGGTGTTTATACAATTAAAGATTTATGGCATTAGAATACAATTATAAAGATACAGAATACATCATTAAAGAACATAATAATACAGGTAACATTTGTAGTAATATAGGCTTTACAAAAGAATAGAAATAAACATAGACATCAGTCTTACAGGAATTATGACATAAGTAAATTAATAAAATAATGAGAATAGTTTTCAAAACATCAACTTCACACATGAGCGTTAAAACAGAACAGAATAAATAATGTCTAAACGTATTTGCAAAGTAAATAATATATTATTAATGCAAATTATATTTGAGGATAACAGTATTCCTCATCATAGTGAATGCAGCTTAGTAGTAGAAAAATTCTACAACATAGCTCTTATCAGATAAACACATAAAGACGGGAAGAACACAAATACACAAGGGTACACAAACACATAGCGGAATAGCACAAAAGGACAGGACAGGGTTTATTTTCAGTGTGAAATTTAGTACTGCAGTATTTATAGTATTTGATTTGCAAACAAAATTTTCTTTACTTCTCAGAGATCTCCCTTAGTTCATCATTTGTTTCTAAGAAAGTCCTACCTAAATCAGTTGTCCCTGAACCCTACTTTTTTGTTCATATCCTCTTTGAAATTAATTATTCTTCATTGTATATTACTTTCTTTGCCAAACCTTTTTCTTATAGCTTTTCAATGCATTTCTTCCAGTTCATCACAACTCATTCTCTTATATAGCCTACCCCATCTTAAGCTAACTTAAATCTATTGAGCTCAGATATATATATTAGAGAATGAGGCAATGCAGCAGCACAAAACTATTAACAAAAACAGCAATGACAAAAAATGCAAATTGGCAAAGCAAGCAGCAGTATATCTGAATTAGCAGAGCAAATGCAACATTACAACTAATATGAGCCAATGTGCAGCAACAAGAAAGATAAATCAGTAGTAAAACTGGCTTAATACAACATAAAATTCACTAGGACAATGCCTGACAAACATCAGCAGCAAATGAAATAACATATATATAAACATGGCAAAGCTCAAGCAGAAAAAATACTACAGTAAGGATAGGAAATGTCTAATACCTATGTCAGATTTTAATACTAGAGTGATGCATTACAATAACTTACTCTACCAAACAAGTTACCAAATCATTAAAAAAAATAGGTATGCAACTCCTGTGAAGGGAAATGTGTATTTGTGCTCCCTTTTTTAAGAAAGTAGATCATAGATTTATTATTTTATCCATCTGTGGACAGAAAATAGTGATATTAGTACATATATTAAATTTTATTTTAACCAATGCTGCAGTGCAACTAGAAACTAGATATTAAACAAAATAAGCAAATATACACATGAAGCAAGACATGAAATGTCATTCACTATCCGTATGGAATTTCAGTAAATATCAGAAATTACGAGCTACAAAGAATAATCATATGTCTTCAAGTATGAGCGTGTCGTATTTGCAATGCTTTCTACAAAGATATGTCAATAGCGAGGTTAATGGCCTCTTTTTTCACCACCTAATGGCTTTTTCCTGGCGACTGTCATGCAGCTGGGCGCCCGCAATGCATTATATAAAGGTTACTTACCTTCCTTACCGAAATATTTACGACAGCAGTTTCCACTACAGTGACAGTCTCATTTATGTAAAAAATTTCACAGGTTGAGAATTTACGTTACAAACGTGTAGAAACGAAATATCATGAATAGCTGTGTTGTGATACATTCATGCATGTCTTAAAGTACGATTCTTGGTTTCCAACATGCTTTTCACAAATCAGAGTGCCTAACCACTACTCATTATTGATATACATATAAACACATAATCACATTCCTCATAGAGCATCAGCTTATTGATCATAAACATATATCACCGGCATAATACCCATTGTTGTCGTAATAACATCATCATAACAGATCAATCACATCTCAAAATCGTTGCAGCTTCTTTCAGTAATTTCAAAACCTTCAATAAAGTCATCTACCTCAAATGTACTTCAAAAATCATGAGCCAATAACAAATATCTCATTCAAATCTCTCATAGTCCCACAATGGCTAAAAAAAAAAAAAAAAATATGAACAGATCACAAAGTACAGGCAAAATAGAATTTCATAAGTGTGAATTAATTTAACTTTGTAATTACATAAATATGTGTCATTGACATATTAAAAAAATGATTGTCTCGCTGTTAAATAATCAGGTAGCTGTGTAATTCTGTGTTAGAGAAATATGGTAATGATGTGTAAAGTACCATAATAGCTAGGGCTCCCAGTGCTTGCCACACACTTAGTACACAAAGTAGGCATGTACCCCCTGAGGATAAATGTAATTATACCCTCAGATGTTACAGATTACAGCAGTCGAATGAAATGTATCTCCGACAACTTTCTTTGTATCTTTGTAATTCAAAAATCTTTCAAAAAAATGTTCTAAGTACAAAAATTGATCACATAAATATGTGTACTGTTGCGCTAAACTGTACGTCTTGTAGTAAGACAATCTCTGTCATTACTTAACGGTAAAAATGTGCCAAGTGTCGTAATTATCATCTGCAAGCAAAGTTCTGTAGAGTCAATGTACTTACCTCGTAATAAACAAAAGTGAAATGTTATGCCTATAGATATCGTAGTTATTACACTTATTGCGGAGATCAAGAAAGTACTATACTGTAACGTATTGTTGTGCTACGAAAAAGGCTGTCACATTGTAGCTATACCACAAAAGTTACTACTAAAACATGTTTTACTTTCCAGAAGAATGTAGAAAAACTGTGCAGATATAAAACGGATCCAGTGCAAAAGCAATAATATAAATTGTGTCACTCATTAGCAGCATCATGATATAATCGTGTAGCTGTCAAATAAACTAATCATTGTGTCACTTGGTATTTCTCAGAAAGTACTTTAAATCCAGAATGTCTCTTCAAGTAAACCAAAATGTTGCATTAAAATCTCATTAGCAGTATATGTTCCAAATATGTAAGCCTTATAGTCGTTACATAATCGTGCAACTAACAAGCAAGAATGTACACACAATAACACTGTGTCGTCTGTTCAGTACAAAAATCATTCGTAATTACTGTTTAAATAAGTTCCCTAGGTTCTTGACTGGATAGTTAGCTTCAAAACATTGTTGCATGTTAACAATTTCTAAGTGTGACAAAGTGTACTAATTACATGAAGTGAAAAATTTTATGGCAAAGACTAAGTTAAAAAGCAGATTGCCTCTCAGTAAACGGTTTTACATGCGAAATGTGGTGTAAACCTTTACTCTTCCTAGTACGTAGGGCACAACTTCGACGCAGTTATCATGTGGCATACATGGGTAAAGAATGCTAAAATTTTTCTCAAGGTTAGCGTCTATGTTATTTTTCTCTGAGCCAGCCGGCGCACGTGGCTGCCTGCGGTGCGAGTCATTGTCTACTTCCTCTTTGTTGGCGCGCCTCGTTATTGGCATTAGGAGACCTAACTTCTACAGATTCACCTTGTCGAGAGGGCCCTCCTCTTTTGGAATCCCAAAAGTTATGCTGAAATTCAGGTCTGTCGTTACGATTGTATCGTCTGTCGTCATGTCGGTAGTTTCTGTAATTCCTTTCTTGTCGGTCACGTGGTGGAGAATCTCTCCCTGAGTCGTAACTGCGCGGTGGACCGTTGCGACTGAAGTTATTCTGTCCCCTTGATAATAATTATTTTGGTTCCCATATTCTCTGTTTCTCTGATTGTCTCTGTCATAGTCATCCCCGTGGAGATGGAATCTTTTAAGTAAGTACCGTTTTGAAATTTAAAAAAAGAGACGTGCTAAGATATCTCAATAATTTTATTTTTACATGAAAGTCTGTACCTTAATCTACTTTTCTACATAATTTCCGTCAATATTGAGGCACTTGTCATAACGTTGTACTAGTCTTCGTAATCTATTCTATTTTCAGTTTACCATTTTCGCTTTTGCTGTTATGTTTTAGTTTAGTTTTTTTTATTGATTGGTTAATGAAGTAGGATCAGTTTATTCTATCTCGTGAGATTTTTTTTAAAAAAAGCAAAAAAACGCTTATCAGCTACTGAAGCATCTGTATCTTAGGATCAGTTTATTCTATCTCGTGAGATTTTTTTTTAAAGCCAAAAAACACTTATCAGCTACTGAAGCATATTGGTGGAATAAGAAAGTGAAATATGGCAAAATAGTGAAATACAGATAAACGATCGCTTTTAGATTCACATTCAATTATTTTAATGATAGCACACAGAACTGCTTTATTATCTATGCCTCGAAGTGGAGACATTACTATCTATGACTAAGGAATGACGTCATTGTTCAAAGCCGACGGGTTGTACCCCCTGCTTCACTAGACCCAAAGCGTCTATTTTCTCTCACCTTATTGTCCACTTCCTGCGCCAAACTTACGTTAACGACTGGAGGACGCCCACTCCGTTGTTCATCATGCACATTTGTGCGGCAATCTTTAAATGCTCTCACCCACTTTATTACCATTCCATCACTCATAATGTTTTCTCCGTAAACTGCACAGATCTCACGATGAATATCGATCGCTTTTGGGCCTTTAGCACTAAGAAATCTTATAACAGCCCGTACTTCACAGTCGGTGGGACTTACAATTATCGAAGGCGTCTCAAACACTTAGTACACAAAGTAAACAATGAAGAATCATACTGTTATGGCGTCAGTGCGTAGATTAAGGTACAGGCTTTCGTGTAAAAATAAAATTGTTGAGATATCTTAGCACGTCTTTTTTAATTTCAAAACGGTGCTTACTTAAAAAACACGCCTCGTATTATTAGTCTGCCAACGGTTGTCATACGGGTGGTGTCTGTTTTGGTCACGATTTGCGTTGTAGGAATAGCCTTGTCGTGTCCAGTTATTGTTTCTGTGGTCACGGAATTGTGACGGACGTGACCTGTAATTGTTGCTCCCCTGGTTTCGCGTCCCGCGATTGGCAGTGTCAATTTCCAATTCTTGTAACAGTCCCTGAAGAGCTTCGATGTTGTGTATACAACGTACTGCCAAAACAATATGTCGTAAATGTTCAGGCAATTTGATTAAGCAAATGCGGATGAGTTCTGAGGGGCTGTATGGGTTTGAGAGGTACTGATTCGTGTGCAACATGTCTTCAAAATATTTGACAGGACTGGAGAAATCAGATTGTTCAAAGTGTTTCATCATTATGATGCTATGTTTTACGCGATCTTGAGTAGCTTGAGACTAATATGCTGAAAGGAAGGCCTGATAAAATTCTCCTTCACAGTGACAATCGTGAATGACTGAACGCATTCTTACAGCTGGATCATTCTCTAAGTAGCCACACATAAATTCTAATCTGTGCTCTAATGACCAGTTGGGAGGAAAGCAATGAGAGAATTGATGAGCCACGCTTGTGGATGAATGTCGTTGCCAGAATTCTTAAATGTTTTGAATTTACGTGTGGTAACAAACAGCTTATAGTCAAAATCACCGTGTCGGCGAGTCGCATATCGGTCATTGTTACGTCGTGTCGGCGGTACCATCTCAAAATTCGGTGCACCTTGCCAATTTCTTTCACAATTTCCGAAATTCCCTGGTTATTATTTTGTGGCATTACCGTATTTCTAAGTCGCTCTTCCCGTATTGGAGCGCGAGTGTCCTCTGAAATATTTAATTCTTGTATTACTTGTGCCAACTGATCTTGCACTTCCCGGATTTCTCTATTGTGTTGCGTATTAATTTGATTCTGATTTTCTTTGAATTTCCTAATTTGTTCGTATTCGTCTGTGTCAGTAAAGACTACCGATTTTGTGTCATTCAGATTATCATCTACCTTTTTAGATAAATTATTTAGCTGATCCGAAAGTTCAACTACTTTCTATGATAATGAACTAATTTCCTCCGTGTGTCTTTCTGAACCAAGTTTCGGAGTATCTACTGTGTCCTTTAAATTTTCTTGAGTTTTTGCAAGTTGCGTAGCCGAATCGGTAGATGCAACTGAGTCAATTTTAGCTTGCAAGGTGTCGTGATTTTCATGAACAATAGTTTGCAGTTTTTTTAAGGCTGCTTCGTGATTCTGTAATGCATTTTCATGCCACGAAAAAATAGGTTGAAAATGCTCACAAAACTTGTGTTTTTACGTCATTACAGACTTTTTGACATTTCGATTCGATTTTAAGTAACTCAGCAGTAAAGCCTTCACGTGTTTGTTGAAGGTTTTCTTTAGTTTGTTTCTGATTTTGTTCCATTTGTTGCTGTGTTTGTCTCTGATTTTGTTCCATTTGTTTTTATTTTGTTTCATTTGTTGCATTAATTGCAATAACAATGTATTAGTGTCTGGAACATGTTCCTTTGTGCCTATCGGCAGTGCATTTGCACCGGCAGCATTCGTATTTTGAAAAGTGAAAATGTGTCTTGATAATTTTGTGACATCCAATTAAACAAATTTCTCTTTTCTGACGGACACACGTCCAGATCGTGCGCTCAAAACTCTGGTATCTCTCTGTCCACTCGCTGCCGGCGGCTCACCTCCAACTGCACAACCCTACGCGCTGTTCTCATCCAACTGCCCAACAGTACACAGGCGAATATTCCAACAATGAGTCCAACCAGCCACAGACTGCACACAGCACAGTCAGTGATTTTCATACAGAGCGCTACCTGGCGTTACAAGCATAAAAACCTAAACAGCCTACTTACACTATGTAAAACAACAAGTGTCTGGCGCAGTTGTTAGATCGGCTACTGCTGCTACAATGGTAGGTTATCAAGATTTAAGTGAGTTTGGACGTGGTGTTATAGTCGGCGCACGGGCGATGGTACACAGTATCTCCGAGGTAGGGATGAAGTGGGGATATTTGCGTACGACCATTTCACGAGTGTACCGTGAATATTAGGAATCTGGTAAAACTTCAAATATCCGACTTCGCTGCGGCCGAAAAAAGATCCTGCAAGAACGAGACCAACGACGACTAAAGAGAATCGTTCAACGCGACAAAAGTGCAGCCCTACCGCCGATTGCAATGATGGGCCATCATCAAGTGTGAGCATGAGAACCATTCAACAACATAATTCTTATGGGCTTTCGGAGCCGAAAGCCCACTCATGTACCCTCGATGACTGCATAACACAAAGCTTTACTCCTTGCATGGCCCCACCAACACCGACATTGGGCGGTTGATGACTGAAAACATGTTGGCTGCTCGGACGAGCCTCGTTTCAAACTGTATCGAGTGGATGGACGTGTACGGGTATGGAGACAGCTCATGAAACCGTGACCCTGCATGTCAGCAGGGTACTGTTCAAGCTGGTGTGCAATTGGAGTAATACGGGACCCGTGGTAAGTCCAGATACAACATGACAGGTGAGACGTACATGAGCATCCATTGTGCATTCCGACGGACAAGGGCAATCGCAGCAGGACAATGAGACACCCACACGTTCAGAACTGCTACAGAGTGACTCCAGGAACACTCTTCTGAGTTGAAGCACTTCCGCTGCCCGCCAGATTCCCCAGACATGAAAATTATAGAGCATATCTGGGATGCCTTGCAACGTGCTGTTCAGAAGAGATCTCCAGCCCCTCGTACTCTTACGGATTTATGGACAGCCCTGCATGGTGTCAGTTCCCTCCAGCACTACTTTAGACATTAGTCGAGTCCATGCCACGTCGTGTTGCGTGGTCGCAGGGGTCCTACACGATATCAGGCAGGTGTATAGTTTCTTTGGATCTTCAGTGTTTATCCACACAATGTTATAAAAGTTTATGTTTGTAGGTTTCATATCTCCTGGCAAACCATTGTCTCGATTACAACTAAACTTAATAAACATATGACTTACTGGGGCGGGGGGGGGGGGGGGGGAGGTGGGTGAAAAAGTAGCGTTTCTCCCGACGCGCAAATAGTCAGACTATTGTCATCCAGTGTTCGAGAATTGAAGCACTTAGCCACTTACAACAAACTTTACCTGTTACTTTACTTCAAACCTTTACGAAGCTTTTTTCCTCGACATCCTCCACAACATGATCAAAGGAAAAAGTTTATAGCTCACTACGGTTTCGCTGATCATGCAAAAAAACTCCCGCATCAGGCATGAGCTTTAATTTATTACTTCCTTGCTGATAACTTTATTCGCAACACACTTTGCAGGCAGTATTCACATATACCTGGAGATATGGCGTCATAAACACTGAGATACGTGAAAACTGTAGGACATAACGGGACGGACGCCTATCTGCAACTTTCTCAACACGACTTTAAGGAAATGTACCCCAAGATTCAGTGTACCATAGAATACCACTCTCGCTTTACACTCCCATTTTTAGATCTGGAAATTTCGTTACAGAACAGAAATGTTCCCTTCAACGTATTTAGAAAACCAACTACGACTAGTTCCATTATTCATTGCTCTTCAGTTCACCCAAAGCAGCAAAAAATGGCAGCTTTTCGTGCTATGTTTACCGCGCGACCAGAGTCCCTCTCTCAAAAGAAAATTACCAGCGCGAGTTGGATACCGTTAAATTCATAGCACATGCTAATGGCTACCAGCTAAATGTTGTTGATGTTCTTCGTCAGCAAATGCAATCGAAAGGCGCTTCCAACGATCTGTGCATGATTACCCTGTCACCTACTAATAATGATAACTCCAGAAAATTTTCTTTTTGCAGGCTCCCATATGTAGGTGTTATATCTGACAGGATTGGCAAAAGTCTTAGGAAAGAGGGGTTATACCCGCCTTCTACACTTCGCATAAGGTCGGGCACCTATTGAAACACCATTAAACCAGAGAAGACAATCGCTACGCACAATCGGGCGTCTATCGCACCCAGTGTAGTGAGTGCCCTTCCGTATACATAGGCCAAACTGGCCGTTTCTTTAACATACGTTTCAGAGAGCATCAGGACCTTAGCAATTCCAAATCCGCTCTCACTAACCACCTGAAGGATCATAATCATTCTATTTCAAATATAAACACAAATTGCAGCAATCTACATATTCAATGCAATGTTCTCGGTTTTAAATATTTTAGAAGAATATTTGAACGAGCAAACTGCGCTTAAGCTCGCAGTACCTGCTGAAGAACTTTCCTTCTCTTTATGGTTCCTGATTACTGTACGCCATACATGTATACTACTTTCTTTCTTTTTTTTTCAATCGGCTGAACGTATGTACGGCATATGCCTGTTTCCTATAGTGAGGTCCGCAAGATCCACCCAGTTCATTTTACGTAGCTGTAAAATTGTCCTCTCTTACTAAATGTTCATGTTTTTCATTTTATCCTATGACTATGGCGCGTGATAGTACTGTGGCATTATCTGTGCCCTCACTAAAAATTTACCTGTCTTTCATGATGTAAAATGCGTCTCACATCTTATCTAATATTAGCCTCGATTAGTTGTCGACTGTTGGTTAGCTGTTTTAAATTGACCTCACTTTTAAAGTGTCCTGTTAGTGCTACTGCTGCTAGCTATTAATTGGCATATTACTTTCTGACAGTATAGACTACAAGGTTTCACTATTTTCCTTGTTGATCAATAACGAGAGCTTGTAAATAGGAGCGCCACATGTATATGTTCTTTTAACAGGTGACTGTGGCGCGTTGTTCCACGTTGCCACTTATATATCCCCACTAAATTTAAAACTTGTTTGCCACTCATGTAAAAAGAAAGTTTCGTTGCGCTTTACGGTTTATATAATATTTTTATATCGCAACCTCCACTCACTTTTACCACAGTTCTGTACCGACCTGTTCAATACACTCCTTTACTGCACATAATGCACTTTCAACTTATTTCGTGTATTTTTATGTAACTTTTTTGTTTTTCCTTCATTTTAAATGTAAACCACTAAATTCGAATTGTAAACGGCCGGGCCAGTGGCCCCGCCTTCTTCTCTCCGTCAATAGATGGCAGCACTTTTACCACTCTGGTTTACCAATTTGCCTCCTCGTTCGCGTCCGCTACTCCCTTCATAGGCAGCACACCGCGGCTGGTACACGCGGCGCTCGGGGACCACAGCACAGCGTAAGAGCCGTGACGTCACTTGTATACTACCCTACCCAGGCAGTCGTCCGTAGTACTGTCTGATGCCACTTTCGCATTGACGTAGGTTTCACAACACCTAGCCCCACTGGCGGTTTCGAAATGTTTTTTAAAAGTTTTTAAACTTTTTAGAGAAAAAAACAGTTCTTTTGTTTTGTTTTTTACGTGTGTTGCGACGTGTGAAAATTATCTCCCGTCTTTTGCTATTTCCAGTACGACACCTGAAGATGGTCTTATATCCGTTCGAAACCGGTCGTGTGAAAATAAAGAAATTTACAACTGAATCGGTATTTTCAACCTCTGCTATTACTTCTTTACTATTAACTCTATTCGCAGCACATTTCGCAGACCGCATTTACATATACCACTACATGTACGTTCAAAACTATATTATTGTACGACACATAGTTCAAGAGATATGACGTCATACGTGAAAACGAAACTGCAGGGCGAATTCTCTATAGATACTGGCGAAATATGTGTACAAATATGAGCAAAATACTGTAAATATACGTAAAAGGTATGTGACAAGTGGTCGGAGATACACCCAGATAACAAATAGCAGGGTTTCCATGCAGAGCAACTACTGTATGCCACACAGGACAGAGCTCACCGTCTCAGCCTTGAGCGTGTCTTGAACCGGGAGATTTGAAACTGTAGCGTTCTTCAGAGTTATTTTACATCCAATCTGTACATTTCCATTCGGATATCTTATCATAACTTCATTTATTAAGTCCCCTATACAACCCATAGAAGTCTCTAATAGGAACTATGTAAAGCAAGTGGCGACTCGAAAGAGACCACAGATATTTTCTAAACTGCAGAGAGATTCCAATACTCCATACGTCCATTACAAGTATTGTTTGATTGGAAGCTCATTAGATACATATCGTGTAACTAATTTTTGCCAGCGGTTAGCAGTCCAGATCTGTAATCCAAATTTTGCATCAAAGCAGTCTTGCCTTGGCATGTAATAATTTTGTTGCTTGTGAGGTATACGACCAATGAAACATCGAGTGACAAGGCAGCTGCCTATATGGCAGGCGTAATCAAACACGGCCGAGCGGGATTAGCCGAGCGGTCTCAGGCGCTGCAGTCGTCGACTGTGCGGCTGGTCTCGACGGAGGATCGAGTCCTCCCTCGGGCATGGGTGTATGTGTTTGTCCATAGGATAATTTAGGTTAAGTAGTGAGTAAGCTTAGGGACTGATGACCTTAGCAGTTAATTCCCATTAGATTTCACACACATTTGAATCAAGCACCTGAATTACACTCTGAGATTTTTTTTTAACTAAGAGAGAGAGAGAGCGAGAGAGAGAGAGAGAGAGAGAGAGAGACGCACCACTTCCCTGGGCGTCTCTAGAAACGTCTTCGGTCTGGACTCTCAGTGACTGGAGTAGAACTGTCTTCAGTGCTGAGTCCCGCTTTGAACTGAGCCCTGATGACCGGCGAAGACTTGTCTGGAGGCGCCCCAGACAATGTTGGGATAGCAAACTTAGTGTCGCCCGCCATACGTCCCAACAACCTGGTGTGATGGTCTGGGTGCCATTTCTTTTCATAGCAAGACCCTTTCGATTGTCATCCGCGATATCCTTACACCACAGCGGTACGTCGAAGATATTATACGGCCCGTTTCCTTACTCTTCATGGCAAGCCATCCTGGGCTTACATTTCAGCAAGATGATACCCGCCCACACCCGGCGACAGTTTCTGCTGCTTATCTTCGTGCTTGACAAACCCTGTCCTTGCCAAACCCTATCTTGACCAGCAAGGTCACCTGATCTCTCCCCAAATCAGAATGTTTGAGCATTACGGGCAGGGCTCTCCATCCAGCTCGGGATATCTAATTTGGCACGGTATACCTCAGGAAGATAACCGGCAACTCTGTCAATCAATGTCTACGAATAACTGCTCGCTTAAGGGCCAGAGATGGCCCAGCGAGTCATTGAATTCACCAATTTTTGAAGCTGTTTCTCTTGAGTAAACCACCCAATTGGTATTTTTTTGTGTCTTAGAATGTATGTTGAATAAAACTTTGAACATAGCTGCTAAGGTTCAGTGACCGTGTCAGAATAATACTAAAACAAATAAGCCCTCGGCCACAAATTTTTTCAAACTGTTGCATCATCCTTGAGCCTCTGGTTCGCGATGTACGCTCCCCAGTTACAGGGGTCAGGGATCACACTTTATTAATAATTATAGTGCAAAGTAATATCTCCATCTACAGTTACGTTTTCAGCAAGTACACCAAGTCCTTACATTCATACATGAACTTTTTCATCATTACTAACTTTTCTACTGGAGCGTGTATACAATGTAAATGGCACATTACTATATACATAACTAGGTCTACTTTGGGTCTTCGGATCGATACCACAATGCCACGTTTTGTAGGCGATAACATCTCGGTCGGCGAAAGATTCAAGTCCAGGAAGGGAAGCGTTTTCACAACGAACAATGGCTAGTGTAAGCCAACCACTACCAGAATTTCCAGTAGTGACATCCAAAGTCAAATTAACCTTGCAGCCACGGAAGAATATAGGTCCATTCAATATTAACAGCTTGAGCTGTTCCATTTCCTCCGAGTTTATTCTCGAGGCTAATAATATGTTTGTAGACAGGCATGCTGTGGCGATGTTGACGATACACACGACGACGAGGTATAGTGCTTCAATGCTGTTGCAGATAGAGCTCACAGCGGAATGGTTCGGCTGACGCGCACTGCCCGCTTATACAGGGTGTTACAAAAAGGTGCAGCCAAACTTTCAGGAAACATTCCACACACACAAATAAAGAAAAGATGTTATGTGGACATGTGTCCGGAAACGCTTTATTTCCATGTTAGAGTTCATTTTAGTTTCGTCAGTATGTACTGTACTTCCTCGATTGCCCGCCAGTTGGCCCAATTGGAGGAAGATAATGTTGACTTCGGTGCTTGTGTTGACATGCGACTCATTGCTCTACAGTACTAGCATCAAGCACATCAGTACGTAGCATCAACAGGTTAGTGTTCATCACGAACGTGGTTTTGCAGTCAGTAGAATGTTTACAAATGCGGAGTTGGCAGATGCCCATTTGATGTATGGATTAGCACGTGGCAATAGCCGTGGCGCGGTACGTTTGTAGCGAGACAGATTTCCAGAACGAAGGTGTCCCGACAGGAAGACGTTCGAAGCAATTGATCGGCGTCTTAGGGAGCACGGAACATTCCAGCCTATGACTCGCGACTGGGGAAGACCTAGAACGACGAGGACACCTGCAATGGACGAGGCAATTCTTCATGCAGTTGACGATAACCCTAATGTCAGCGTCAGAGAAGTTGCTGCTGTACAAGGTAACGTTGACCACGTCACTGTATGGAGAGTGCTACGGGAGAACCAGTTGTTTCCGTACCATGTACAGCGTGTGCAGGCACTATCAGCAGCTGATTGGCCTCCACGGGTACACTTCTGCGAATGGTTCATCCAACAATGTGTCAATCCTCATTTCAGTGCAAATGTTCTCTTTACGGATGAGGCTTCATTCCAACGTGATCAAATTGTAAATTTTCACAATCAACAAGTGTGGGCTGACGAGAATCCGCACACAATTGTGCAATCACGTCATCAACACAGATTTTCTGTGAACGTTTGGGAAGGCATTCTTGGTGATGTCTTGATTGGGCCCCATGTTCTTGCACCTACGCTCAATGGAGCACGTTATCATGATTTCATACGGGATACTCTACCTGTGCTGCTAGAACATGGTGCGGTAGCGTTCTCGCTTCCCACGCCCGGGTTCCCGGGTTCGATTCCCGGCGGGGTCAGGGATTTTCTCTGCCTCGTGATGGCTGGGTGTTGTGTGATGTCCTTAGGTTAGTTAGGTTTAAGTAGTTCTAAGTTCTAGGGGACTGATGACCTAAGATGTTAAGTCCCATAGTGGTCAGAGCCATTTTGCTAGAACATGTGCCTTTACAAGTACGACACAACATGTGGTTCATGCACGATGGAGCTCCTGCACATTTCTGTCGAAGTGTTCGTACGCTTCTCAACAACAGATTCGGTGTCCGATGGATTGGTGGAGGCGGATCAATTCCATGGCCTCCACGCTCTCCTGACCTCAATCCTCTTGACTTTCATTTATGAGAGCATTTGAAAGCTCTTGTCTACGCAACCCCGGTACCAAATGTAGAGACTCTTCGTGCTCGTATTGTGGACGGCTGTGATACAATACGCCATTCTCCAGGGCTGCATCAGCGCATCTGGGATTCCATGCGACGGAGGGTGGATGCATGTATCCTCGCTAACGGAGGACATTTTGAACATTTCCTGTAACAAAGTGTTTGAAGTTACGCTGGTACGTTCTGTTGCTGTGTGTTTCCATTCCATGATTAATGTGATTTGAAGAGAAGTAATAAAATGAGCTCTAACACGGAAAGTAAGCGTTTCCAGACACATGTCCACATAACATATTTTCTTTCTTTGTGTGTTAGGAATGTTTCCTGAAAGTTTGGCCGTACCTCTTTTTAACACCCTGTATATACAGGTTGAGTCGCTTAAGACGTAACACCCTCTTTATCCCGGGGGCGATTGTACGTATCGGCATGAGGTTTTCGGCGAATCATAGCGCAGTATGGGACACATACGTTGGTACATGCACAATAATCACAATGTTTATATTGACCGAGATAATGAGGCAAGTACATGTTTTCTAAATGGGACGCTATACTTTTTTTTACCATCATTCGAACGCTCCGGAAAAGACACGTAGAGTGATGTAACGCATGTTGCTATTGTGATTCAAACTTTGCTTAAAAGAGGGCGGATGAGGATTTACCTACGTAGCGTAGGCAGTGAATGCTGCATAGAGCACGGCAACTCGGCCTGCGGCTCGCGCGAGGCGTGTGTACGGTCTGCAGCCGCTTCCGACCTCCTCGACCTTCAATCGTACAATGTTTCCCAGTGTCTTTTAAGCGAGGTTTGAATCAAAATAGTAACATGTGTTACATCACTATACGCGTCTTTTCCAGAGCGTTTGATTGATAGTAAAAAAAAGTATAGCGTCCCATTTAAAAACATGTACATATCTCATTATCTCGGTCAATATAAACGTTGTGATTATTGTTCGTGTACCATAGTATGTGCCCCATAGCCGGCTATGATTCGCCGAACACCGCTTGTCGATACATGCAATCGTCAACGGAATTATGAGGGTGTTACGTCCTACGCGACTCACCCTGTATATATTTTTTGTCTGACAATGTATGTTGAATAGTTTTTTTAATGGTACATTTCTATTTTTATACTTGTGTACTTACAAGGAGGCGGGTTGTGGGGTGATGTTCAAGGGCAAGGGTTAGTGAACCACGAGATGCCCCAGCCAATATCGTCATTCAGCCTCATGTGACTGTGTGGTGCGCTTCATAGTGAGCGCGAATCTCCAGCAAACACCTTGCTGCGAGAAAAACCTCTCTCTGGAGGCCTGTGTCTTGCCGGGGACTTGCGGGCTCGGTTAACGGCTGTGGCCCGGCGGACCCTCGAAGGCGACGCCGCAGCGTCCCTATAAATCGGCGGCCAGCTTGTTAGCGCGCTGCAGTAACGCGACGCCTCGCGTCGGATGGCACTGCCGTTGGCCTAGCGGCGTCGCGTCGGCACTTAAGTCGCCGAAAAGGCGTTTCATGCCCCGCATGATGTCCCTGTTAGTGCAACCCGGGGCTGTGAGGCGCTGCCACGGTTTGTTAACATGTGCTAACCGTCGGGAAGAGCTGCTGTCACGCAGTGTGGTATCGTCTCCTACTTTCGGAAGTACGCTGCTGGCTTTTAAACTTGGAAATCCAGGGGAGGATTGCAAATAATGGCATGAACTTATTATGTGCATACAGCGCCGTAGGAACAATATACCAGGTATTTCGGAAAGTAAAGAAACACCCTACGCCAGAGGAACAGAAGAGTTTTGGCGAGCAAGTTGGCAATACTGGTGTTAACCTTGAACCGTTAGCTTTGTCCTCGCGGTCGTTCGGCAGTTGAACGTTGCTTCTGGTTGGAATAGGTCGTGTTTAAAATGGCTGCGCCGTTCAGAATCCCGTCAAATGCGAAGAGCGCTCCGTCACACGTTTTCTTCATGCAAAAGGTCAGCTAACAGCGGATATTCACAAAGAAATTGTTTCTGTTTATGGGAGCATTATGAATCGACAAAATGTAACGAAATGGTGTCGTCATTTCTCTGAAGGTAGGACCGATGTTCATGACGAACAAAGGGAAGGTCAGCCACCTGTGATCTCTGATGCCCTTCTTCGGAGAACGGAGGAAGCAGTTCGTTCGAATAGACGTCTCACATTGAAAGAATTGCTTCAGATCATACTACGTGTCAATGACAACTCTTTATGACGTTGTGACGGTCAAGTTAGGGCACAGGAAATTGTGTGTGCGCTGGGTTCCAAAACTGTTAACGCAAGAACATAAAGAGAAAAGGATCGGCTGTGCAGTCGACTTCCTCACACGCTATACTGAAGCAGGTGTTGCGTTCCTTGATCACATTGTGACAGGTGAAGAGATGTGGGTTTATCACCATACACCTGAATCCAAGCAACAATCAATGCAATGGCGCCATTCGAATTCACCAAAAGCCAAGAAATGCAAAACGTCGATTTCAGTGAAGAAAATCATGGCTTCTGTTTTTTGGGACAGACAAGGCATTCTTCTGTTGGAATTTATGCCTCCTGGAACGACAGTTAATGCTGCTGCATATTGCCAGACTTTGAAACGTCTTCGAAGGGCAATTCAAAACAAACACAGGGAATGCTGACAAGTGGAGTCCGCTTGCTTCATGACAACACTCGGCCTAACACAGCGCTCGTAACCAAAAGCACTACTCAAACAATTCAAATGGGACGTATTGGACCATCCGCCATACACCCCGGACCTTGCGCCCACCGACTTCCATGTCTTCCGTTACCTGAAGTCACATCTTGGTGCAAAATCGTTCCACGACGATGAAGAGATCAAAGATGAAGTTGAAATATGGTTCCGACAGCAGGCGGCAACCTTCTATGACTGTGGGATACAAAAGCTTGTGCTCCGACTTAACAAATCTTTGGATAACGAGGGTGATTATGTCGAAAAATAACAAATAATCCGGTTAATAAGATGTAACTGACGATTTCTAAATAAATTTTCTATTTAAGGACTGTGATCCATTGTATCTTTACTTTTCGAAATGCTCTCGTATATCGTTTTAAATACGAGGGTTATTCGGAAAGAAACAACAATTGGTCACGAAATAGAAAATACAGTGAAAATCTGGGAAGCTATGCACAGATGTGTTAGGCACTGTGTCTAGTACGCCTGTCGATCATATCATGTTGCTCTTTTAAGTTCTGAGCTCACAGTGAGAACGTAGAGATGTGCAGAAATAAGCGTCTCCCGCCAAGTATGAGGGCCTGGTGAAAGATTTCGCCTGAAGCTATGCAATCCACATAACATAACTGTCTTGCGGTTCGTTCTACACGACAATTCTCGGCCACACTCTGCAGGGGCAATGAAGATCCTCCTGCAGTGCTTGATCACCTGCAGTACAGACCATAATTGGCTACCCTGAGGTTTATCTCTGCTCAAGTGAACCGCTGGCTATGAAGGCAATATTTTGACACAGACAACGAGCTTCAGTCCAGAGTAGAACATCACTGGCGGCTGTCTTCTGTAACGAGTGAATTGGAAAGTTGGTACAACGCTACGACAGATGTCTGAGTCTGAGCTGCGACTGTGTAGAGAAGTAGCTGCAAGGTGTAGCTAACTGCTGCAAATAAAACAGTTTTGATTTTCACTGTGGTTTCCCTTTCGCGACCTATCGTTCCTTACTTCCCGAATAGCCCTCGTATTTTAAGGTACATCTGCTAGAAATAGGAACACAGTCCTCTGCAACTCGTTTCGGGAGTTAAACTCCAATCGTAGGCTGCCTAAGTTAATCCTACATAAAGATGCACCTCACACACACACACACACACTGTCAAAAAAATTATTTGGGCAGGAAGTTTTCGCGTTACTTTAAAAGGGCACCACAAGTTTCACTTCCGCCTAGAGTCTCGTGTATCCATGTCTGGTACGGAGACACTCCAGCGTTTGTGCACGGTAGCCCGTGCGCGCAATTCAGAGGCATGCGTGACTGCACGGTTGCATGCGCTCCTTGCCTCTTCGTAAAACGACCGCATGTGCCCAGAGCGCTCGGAAAGTCGGACAGTTGTAAACGGACTTTGGGGCGTTAACACCGGTCACGACAGCTGACTCTCCGTGCACCTGTTATTTCGGAAAGATATGTACGGCTCTGACAGACTACACTGAGCCGTCAACTGTTCCATAACACTCCAAAGGACATGAAGAGACACCACACCAATGATTATCTGTGCAATATCGTTCACATTTATCGTACTAACGTCAACTTAATGCATTACGATTTTCACTAGTTTTTTTATATTAAGTACATTAGCAAACTTAACCCTGTAGATTGCTGTTTCAAGTTCCTCAAGCACGTTGGCTTTTTTTCCCTTCTTATCTACATGTATCACCTCTTTCTTCTGTGCCTTTCATGTGGTGACTAGTACGTACGTATGCTTGGCAACTACCGATGTGCGTCTTTGGCCAATCTAAAAGCGTTTGCATGCTCGCTACATCTCGAAAATTTCGTACCTGTTTGTGTTATGCAGCATGTCTCTCGCCCTGGTTTCGGCAAATATTTGCAATTCCTTTTTTGCAACGTGTAGTTAGCCTAGACAAATACTGTTCATCACGTCTTTCCTGCGACGCCCTGCGTCGATGGATGGATTTTATAGGCACTCAACATCGAGATCATCAGCGCCCAGCGTCGATGGAAAGCGAAGGTCTCTTGTCCATTACAAACAACTTTATTTTTAAAGTAGATTTTTACGCGACCATACCAATGAACCATGTTGTTGATGAGTCCCATACTCCTTTACGGGGCATAGGGGAGCGACGCGGGAGACCCACGCCGCCTTACTAGGCAAGGTCCTAGTGGAGGTGGTTTGCCATTGCCTTCCTCCGACCGTAATGGGGATGAATGATGATGATGAAGACGTCATCTCGAGGCAGGAAAATCGAACCCGGTACCCCATGCTCGGGAAGCGAGAACGCTACCGCGAGACCACGAGCGGTTCTTACCACTTTAAAATCATTTTGTTTGTAGTGGGAAACGCTGGGCGTCGCATGAAAGTCGTGCTGGCCATTATTCGCTTAACCCTAGCTACACGCTGCAAAAAAATAAATTGCAAATATCTGCCGAACACCACAGAAAATGCTCCTGGCGACCAACAGGAGAGACATCTGGTATACTTCGCTTCACACGATGCATGCGTATTTTATGGACGCCTGCCCATTCAAATTTACTTATCCAGATGATGGGAGATTGATTCCCGAAACGCGTTGCTGAGGATTATGTTTTTGTCATTAGTGGTTGTATGCTGAAATATTTGTAATGATTATCTTAACAATCGCTACCTCTAGTCATGAAGATGGAAATATTAGGAAGAATAGATGTTTAAAATAAGGGTTAAATAAGAAATAGGACACGTCGGTGGCTAGCGTAGCTGACGACCACCCGTTTCACGTGGCTGACTCAAGATAACAAACTTCCACTTGCTGTGCGCCCAGTTCTATTGCCTTTTTCGTGCTTCCCCAGACGGACAACTGGCGCGGCTGGGGGCCATGTGACACAGTTACCGCCGCTGGTGGCGGAGGCGCTAAACCTGCCATGGAGGCAAAGATCCATCGATGAACAAAGATACAATGTCTTAATGTTTTTCTCTTTTCTATACTTTAACATGTTTTAGAGAATAAATTGTAAATCAGAACTGAAGACCAAACACACATTACGACCACCTATTTGATAACTTGTTGGTACACCTGTAAGGTTCTCATATGCTTTATGCTATTGCAAATAATTCACTTTTACTGTGCCGGACAAAGGTGAATCGACGCACTACAGTAGTAGTGAATAAGATCCTAGACTCTGCGTTTAGTTTTATATATGCTTGACTTGCTAGTCAGTCAGCTATGCAGCGCTAGGGCATCCTTATTTGAGGCATAGTAGCTAGCAGTCGAGTTTTTCAGAGAAAGAGAGGTGGGAAAAATTATCTGGAATTCTCAACTATGGAGACGAAAAATCATTAATAATACTTTCTCGGGCTTTATATTGATGGAGAAGATTTTGGAGGAATGATAAAGATAACGAAGGCACGCGCAAGGCTGAAACGTTTGTTTGTCTGAAGTACTAATTGAAGGAAATCCCTCAGACAACCAATAACTTTCATGATTTGTATTAATTTGCTCTCTTTGTTTTTCATGAATTCACAAATATGTCAACTGATTGAAATGTTTATACCTTTTTTTTTAATTAGAGGAATTTGTAATCGTTATAGTCCCCTTATGTTGTGCATTCTCTATGTCAACAATCAGAGTTTTATTTCTCAAGAACGACTTTCTTTGAAGTAAAATCCACCTCCAAGTTTTGAATATTCTGTCGAGTGTGCATTGAGCCTTACGCTACACGAAGCGAAACGAAATAAATAAGTAGTGAACAGAGTGAGGCTCTCACTCTGGGCAGCGGAGTGCACGCTGATGTGAAACTTCCTGGCAGATTAAAACTGTGTGCCGGACTGAGACTCGAACTCGGGACCTTTACTTTTCGCGGGCAAGTGTTCTACCATCAGAGCTATTCAACCACGACTCACGACCCGTCCTCACAGCTTTACTTCCGCCAGTACCTGTGAAGTTTGGAAGGTATGGGACGATGTCGTGCTTGGATAGCTCAGATGGTAGAGCACTTGCCCGCGAAAGGCAAAGGCCTCGAGTTCGAGTCTTGGTCCGGCACACAGTTTTAATCTGTCAGGAAGTTTTAAGTAGTGAATGGTTTATTTTCCTTGGGCTCCTGCCTTTGCTGATTTGTATTTGCTTTCGAGAACTTCAGTACTCCAGACCCAAAAACCAGCATGCTGTGCAACAGGTAAGTGACTTATTTCAGGACGGATCTCACGTTGCACACTGAGCAAACAGTCTGTAGTCGGGACTGTCAGGTGTCGTGCTCACAAGTAGATTAATTTTCAGTGAACAGTGTTGGTAATTTCAAACAGTTATTTTCTTTCGCCTAGCATAGTAATTTATTTTATTGTATATTTCGTGTCAAACACTGCACTTCATCACGTTCATACAGAGTTTTAATTTTATGTTTTCATTTAACACACAGTTAGTTTCTTCGCTATTTAATTCGATTCGTTTTCTTTATTTCAGATTTTGAATTTCATTGAGTTAAAAGTTTTACTTCAGAACTTGTTCACAAGCGCAACGAAGGGTCAGCCAACAGTCAGTTTTGTTCAGCAATTGACTAGGACACCTAAAGTATAAGGTACATGATGAGACAGTTTTTGAAAGCAATATATTCAATTTTCTCACATGTCGACAGTCTTTTATATAAAGATTACAACCTTTGGAACGCAGTATAACGCCGTGGTATTGATTCGAACAGACCTTAGTAAGTTTCCGGAAATATATGGCACCAGATGTCTGCTCAATGTCCGTAAGTTATGAGGCCGCGGTTTGCGCTTGCGGAGCTGATACGAAGAGTGTCTCTGATGTGTTCCATGGGATTCAGACCAGGATGTTTTCATTGTCAGCACGTCAATACGAAGTCACTTTCATGCTCTTCAAACCACTGCAGCACGATTCGGGCATTGTGAAACTCCTGCTGGAAGATGATGCTGCTGTCGGGGGACGTAACAAGCATGAAAAGGTACGAGACGTCCGCAGTATTGTCCATATAATCTTCAGCACTAATGGTACCTTCGACTACTACCGAAGGTCCCATGGAACAGGCGTTCATCTGGCTGATGAAGTGCCCGAACACAGCCGTCGATCTGATCGACCCGACCAAGTCACACGTTTCCATTGACTCACGATCCAATCTTGAAGATCATGTGTCTACAACAATCGTAACTATGTCGTTAGGTCAGCACTGGAACAAGTAGAGGTCATCTACTGCGGAACCCGAGGTCCAGCAGTGTGCGATGAACTGCGTGCTCCGGAACACAGCGTACACCGGCATTGTACGCTCTCGTCCTGCTTTACACGGCGAGCAAGCGTCCGATTTCCACGTTCTGGACGTCCAGCATCTTACCGGCGATTCGTGGTTTCATCGTTTCCACCTTATCCGTAGACGCCCACGATAGTAACGCGCAAACTGCTGAACAGTTTCGTCATTTCCAAGATGCTCGATGCTCGCTCCCAGACGCCTGGCTATATCAATCTAAAAAAAAAAAAACTCCTCCCGAACAGGCCACGAAGGCTCAACGGTACTGACCGGCCGCCGTGTCATCCTCAGACCATAGGCGTCACTGGATGCGGATATGGAGGGATATGTGGTCAGCCCGCCGCTCTCCCGGCCGTATGTCAGTTTCCGAGACCGGAGCCGCTACTTCTCAGTCAAGTAGCTCCTCAGTTTGCCTCACAAGGGCAGAGTGCACACCGTTTGCCAACAGCGCCCGGCAGATCGGATGGTCACCCATCCAAGTGCTAGCCCAGCCCGACAGCGCTTAACTTCGGTGACCTGACCGGAACCGGTGTTATCACTGCGCCAAGGCCGTTGGCGCTATACCGATCTACCCTTTCGCAAAGTCGTAAGAATGACTCCCGATTCGTCTGTGCAGCACATGCGAGGTGGGTGAGAAAAATAATGAGACTGACAATACTGCGAGCTATATGGAAACTCTGCGTTCTTCTACTTGCGTAGACCGACGTATTCATCCTTTCCAGGTGCTCACTCCTAGTTTCAGCTCCGTACGGTCATCTCGTGATTACTGCGCGAGCCATCAGTATTATGTTTATTGAGTGTTGCGAATATGGAACAACGGAATTTAGAGCAACGTTATGCCATCAAGTTATATTTTGGGGAACCCGTGAGTGTGATTTTTGAAAAGTGAAACAGGCCTATGGGGAACATTCCTTATCAAGAGCACACATTTTTGGTAACACAATTCATTTTTGGAAGGCGGATAACACTTTGAAGATGAACCTCGCTCTGGGAGACCTACTTCGTGTTGTTGGGAGATCAGACCGATATTTAACAATATGGATGATGGATGACCAGTTAAACCAATAGGCTTTCACTGTGAAACGTCCTCTTTGAACAATTATACATGACTGTGCTTAAACTGACACACAATATTTTTTTAGCGCAACGCAATCTGACTTTCAGTAATCCCTACAAAAGAATGGCCCTGACTAACATTAACCTATACCTTTCATGACTCACTTACCTCACAAAAATCTACTGCAATACAGCGAGCGCCACTACTGCCAGCTAAATAAAAGATTCAAACTACAGAAGGCACTACCTACTGATAGGCATAGTTAGCAAATGAAAGATTTTAATAGAGAACAAACAATGTATTTACCTTAATAGTCATAATATATATAGCAGTTCATGACATCCATTCTTACAAATGTACTGTTTCTGATGCACTCAAAAATCCGCCATCCCACTTCCCCACATCCACCACTGCTGGCGGCCCACCTCCAACTGCGCAACGCCACGCGCTATTAACACCCAGCTGCCCAACACTACAATAGCAGACAACAATGCAAACCAGCCACAGACTTCACACAGCACAGCCAGTGACCCTCATACAGAGCGCTACGCGGTGTTACCAATATAAAAACCTAAACAGCCTACTTACATAGCCCCCATGCTCCCTACAAAAAATTTTACAAATTGTTTTGGGCAGTGGCCAATACAGATTTGAAAAAATTTTTCATAATTGCAATAACAAAGAAATCAAATGCACACACTTATTGAAACAATGTTGGTCAAAAGCTAAAATTTTCTCACAGTCCATAAAGACAGTCCTGATCCTTCATCACAGTAAAATTGCAGTGTTTTTCTCAGTCTGAGCAGTAAAAGAAAATCCACACAGAAGTAGTGGATTTCCATGTAGTCTTGAAGAAGTAGTGTTGTCCTTCCAACGGAAAGACAGTGCTGGTGGTGGTGGTGGTGGTTAGTGTTTAACGTCCCGTCGACAACGAGGTCATTAGAGACGGAGTGCAAGCTCGGGTTAGGGAAGGATTGGGAAGGAAATCGGCCGTGCCCTTTCAAAGGAACCATCCCGGCATTTGCTTGAAACGATTTAGGGAAATCACGGAAAACCTAAATCAGGATGGCCGGAGATGGGATTGAACCGTTGTCCTCCCGAATGCGAGTCCAGGGTGCTACCACTGCGCCACCTCGCTCGGTAAAGACAGTGCTGACTCTTGACATGCAGACAGGTAATGGGGCACAACAGAGCAAACCCACAGCAGAGTCAGTCGAAGTTTTGAAGTATACTGGTAGGTAGGTCATCACAGAGCAGACCCACTGTAGTCCTGATACAGATTATGGTATTGGTGGGCCACCAGAGGTGCAGACCCACTGCAGTCCTTGTAGAAATAATGGTATTGGTGAGTCATCAAAGGTGTAGACCCACTGTAGTCCTTGTAGAGATGGCCAGCAGCCATCTGCTGTGACTGTGCAGGTGCACAATCACCATTGAAGAGTCTTGTGGAGAATATAGCAAGTCCATAAACCACCACTTGTGCATTCACATACTGTTTGGTATGTCCTTAGGATCAGCAATGCTGTTAACCAGTCCCTTGCTGAATTATTAACACATGTGCAAACACTAACAGTCCTCTTTTTTCACATATTGTGCATATACTATGACCAACAGAAATGTGTGCAGTGAAATGAATGCTTACAAGTTACTTAATTTGATAAACTGGTGTCAATTACAATTTTATAACCTGAGAATACAATTGCAGAGATACAGAAAACATCATTAAAACATAATAATACAGATAACATTTGTAATAATACAGGCTTTACAAAAGAATAGAAATAAACATGTACATCAGTGTTACAAGAATTATGACATAGGTACATCCATAAAAGATCAGAATAACTTTTGAAACATCAACTTCACACATGAGCATTAAAACAAAACGGAATAAATAATGTCTAAACATCTTTACAAAGTAAATAACATATTACCAGAAAAATTCTACAACGTAAATATTATTAGCTAAACACATAAAGACAGCAAAAACACAAATACACAAGATTACACAAACACATAGCAGAATAACACAGGAGGAATGGACAGGGTTTGTGTTCAGTGTAACATTTGGTACTACAGTACAACCCAAAACCTCATTCCACAGATCATTCGTCTTATTTCAACATTTGTTTCCACCAAAAAAATCCTATCCAAGCATGCTTTCTGTTTTTATATGTTCACATATTTCTTATCTCATTATTTATTTTTCATTATCTTACCTCATCATTTATTTCCAATAAAATCCTACCTAAACCTGTTGTCCCTAAACCCTACTTTTTTTGTTCATATCCTCTTTCAAAATACTTTTTTGGCCAAACCATTTTCTTATAAAACTTCCTGGCAGATATAGCCTTTCTTTCAGGAGTGCTAGTTCTGCAAGGTTCGCAGGAGAGCTTCTGTAAAGTTTGGAAGGTAGGAGGCGAGATACTGGCAGAAGTAAAGCTGTGAGACCGGGCGTGAGTCGTGCATCGGTAGCTCAGATGGTAGAGCACTTGCCCGCGAAAGGCAAAGGTCCCGAGTTCGAGTCTCGGTCGGGCACACAGTTTTAATCTGCCAGGAAGTTTCATATCAACGCACACTCCGCTGCAGAGTGAAAATCTCATTCTGCATTTTCTTATAGCTTCTCAATGCATTTCTTCCAATTCATCACAACCCGTTCTCTTATATAGCCTACCCCATCTTAAGCTAACTTAAATCTACTGAACTCTGATGCTAAACTAAGGGACGACGAAATGCAGCAGCACATAACAATTAACGCAAACAGCAATGACAAAAAAAATGCAAATTGGCAAAGCAAGCAGCAAAAAATATAAATTAGCAAGGCAATTGCAATATTACAAATAATATAAGGCAATATGCAGCAAACAAGAAAAATAAATCAGTAGTAAAACTGGCTTAACAGAGTAATACAAAGCGAAATTCTGTAGCGCTATGGCTGGCACACAGCAGCAGCAAATGCAATAACTTATATCTAAACATGACAAAGCTCATGCAGAAAAAAATATTACTGGCAGTATTACAGTAAAGATGGCCATGTCTAATACTTACATCGCAACTTAACGCTAGAGTGATGCATCGCAAGAACTTACTCTAGTTACCAAATCGTTAAAAAAATTATTTATGCAGTTCCTGTGGAGGGAAACGTCTATTTGTGCTCTCTTTTCTAAGAAAGTACATCATATTCTTTACTGAGTCTGTAGACAGAAAATAGTGATATTAGTACATCTATTAAATTTTATTTTAAGCAATGCTGCAGTGTAGCTAGAAACTAGACATTAAACAAATTGAGCAATCTCTCAACTAGAAAGATAATAGATGTAAAAATGTTTCTCATCATTTCATTAGGCATTTTAGTGAATATCATAAATTAAGAGCTCCACAGTGTAATAATATGTTTTCAAGTTTGAGCGTGTCGTATTTGCGATGCTTTCTACAAAGATATGTCAATAGCGAGGATAATGGCCTCCTTTTTTCTCCGCCTGTACCTCTGAAAGGAACACACTAATGGCTTTTACCAGGCAACTATCGCGCAGCTGGGTGCCCACGACGCATTACATGAAGGTGGTCACTTAACTTTCTTACTGAAATATTTACGACACCAGTTTGCACTACAGTGACAGTTTCATATAAAAATTTCACAGGTCGAGAATTTGTGTTGCAAATCTGTAGGAACAAAATGTTATAAATATAACAGTGTCCAAAAAATATATGTCGCCATTGTGATACATTCACGCATTTACACAGATTTCCTAACTCTTAAAGTATGATTCCTGGTTTCCAACATTCTTTTTCACAAGTCAGAGTCCCTAACCACTACTCATTATTCCTTACCTTATTACACATATACATATTCATCAACACTTCTTCAATATTTCATCATAATAAATACGTAGCATAATCAAATTCCTCATATAGCATCAGTGTATTGATCATAAACATACCTCAGCAGCATAATACACATTGTCATCGCAATAATATCATAAAAACTCAGCCAAATCTCAAAAACGTTGTAGCTTTCTGCAATAATTTCAAAACCTAAAGAAAATTCTCTGCTCATTTCAATAGTGTCATCTACCTTAAACGTACTTTAAAAAATCATGATCTCACACCAAATATATCATTCAAAGCTCTCATAGTATCACAATGGTTCCAAAAAAATATGAAGAGTTCACAAAGTACAGACAAAGTACAATTTCATAAGTGTGAATTTATCCAACTGTGTAATTGCATAAACATGTGTCACTGATGTAGTAAAAAGATGTTTGTTTCTCTGTCAAATAATCAGATAGCTGTGTAATTCTGTGTTAGAGAAATATGGTACCGATGTGTAAAATTGTGTAAGCAAATACCATATTAACTAAGGCTCCTTGTGCTTGCCGAGCACATGGTACACAAAGTAAGCGTGTACCCCCTGAGGATTAATGTAATTATACCCTCAGGTGTTACACATTACAGCAATGGAATGAAATGTACCAGGGAAAACCATTGTATCATTGTAATTCAAAAATCTTTAAAAATAAATATTTTAAGTACAAAATTAATCACTCAGGTACGTGTCCTTTAGCGCTAAATGTGCGTCTTGGTATAAGATAATTGTGTGGAAGTGTCGTAGTTATTGTCCTCCAAAAACTAAGTTCTGCAGAAGTCAATGTACTTACCTCATGACAAACAAAAGTGAAATGCTATGCATATAGATATCGTAGTTATTATGTACATTACTGTGATCAAGAAAGTACTATACTGTAACGTATTGTTGTGCTACGAAAAAGGCTGTCACATTGTAGCTATGCCACAAATGTTACTACTAAAACATGTTCTACTTTCCAGAAGAATTCAGAAAAACAGATACACTGCAAAAGCAACAATGTAAATTGTGTCACACATTAGTAGCGTCGTGATATAATCGTGTAGCTGTCAAAGAAACCAAATGCTAGGTCATCTTTAATCTCACAGAAAGTACTTCAAATAAAGAATGTATTTTCAAGTAAAGCAAAATGTTGCATTAAAATATCATTAGCGGTACCTGTATATGTTCTAAGTATGTAAGCCTTATAGTCATTACATAATCATGCAACTAACAAGCAAGAATGTACACACACAATAACACTGTGTCGTCTGCTCACTATAACAATGCACTCGTAGATACTGTCTAAATATGTTCCCTAGGTTCTAGAGTGGATAGTTAACTTCAAAACATTGTTACATGTTAACAGTTTCTCAGTGTGACAAATTATACAAGTAGCGTGAAGCGAAAAGTTTTATGGCAAAGACTAAGTTAAAAAGCAGATTATCTCTCAATAAACCGTTTTACATGTGAAATGTGGTGCAGTCCTTTACTCTTCCTAGTATGCAGAGTTTCAACTTCAACGCAGTTATGTTGTATACGTCGGTAAGGAATGCTAAAATTTTTCTGAAGGTTAGCATCTATGTTATTTTTCTCTGAGCCAGCTGGCGCACGTGGCTGCCTGCAGTGCGAGTCATTGACTGCTATCTCTTTGTTGGCGTGCGTCGTTATTAGGATTAGGAGATCTAACTTCTACAAATTCACCTTGTAGAGAGGGCTCAGCCCTGTTTGAATCCCGCCAGTTCTGATGAAATTCAGGTCTGACGTTACGATTATATCGTCTGTCGTCATGTCGGTAACTCCTGTAGTTTCTTTCTTGTCGGTTAAGTGGTGGAGAATTTCTCCCTGAATTATCACTGCATGGTGGACCGTTGCGTCTGAAGTTATTCTGTCTCCCGTGATAATAATAGTTCTGGTTGCCATATTGTCTGTTTCTATGACTGTCTCTGTCATATTCATTACTACGGAAATGCGATCTTTCTCTGTAACTATTACTCTGCCAGTGGTTGTCATATGGGTGGTGTCTGTTTTGTTCGCGATTTGCGTTGTAAGATTAGCCTTGTCATGTCCAGTTATTATTTCTGTCATCGCGGAATTGTGATGGATGTCATCTGTAATTGTAGTGCTCCTGTTTTCGCGTTCCGCGTTGTCAGTGTCAATTTCCAGTTCTTGTAACAGTCCATGAAAAGCTTCAATGTCGTCTTTGCAACGTCCTGCTAAAATAATATGTCGTAAATGTTCAGGCAATTTGATTAAGCAAATGCGGATGAGTTCTGAGAGGCTGTAAGGGTTTACCAGGTACTGATTCTTGTGCAACATGTCTTCAAAATATTTCACAAGACTGGAAAAATCAGATTGTTCGAAATGTTTCATCATTATGATGCTATGTTTCACTCGGTCTTGTGTAGCTTGAGACCAATATGCTGAGCGGAAGGCATTATAAAATTCTCCTTCACTGTGGCAATCGTGAATGACCGATCGCATTCTTACAGCTGGTTCATTCTCTAAGTAGCCACACATAAATTCTAATCTGTGCTCTAATAACCAGTTTGGAGGAAAACAATGATAGAATTGATGAAGCCACGCTTGTGGATGAATGTCGTTGCCGGAATTCTTAAATGTTTTGAATTTACGTGTAGTAATAAACAGCTTATAGTCAAAATCATCATGTCAGCGAGTCGCATATCGGTCATTGTTACTTCGTTTCGGCGGTTCCATTTCAAAATTCGGTGCACCTTGCCAATTTCGTTCATAATTTCCGATATGCACCATGTTATTATTTTGTGGCTGTTCCGTATTTCTATGTCCCTCTTCCCGTATTGGAGCGCGAGTGTCCTCTGAAATTCGTAATTCTTGTATTACCTGTGTCAGCTGATCTTGTACTTCTCGGATTTCTCTTTGGTGTTGCGTATTAATTTGATTCTGATTTTGTTTGAATTTCCTAATTTGTTCGCACTCTTCTGTGTCATTAAAGACTACCGATTTTGTGTCATTCAGATTATCATCTACCTTCGTAGATAAATGATTTAGCTGATCCGAAAGTTCAGCTACTTTCTATGATAATTAACTAATTTCCTCCATGTGTCTTTCTCAACCAATTTTCAGAGTATCTACTGTGTCCTTTAAGTTTTCCTGAGTTTTGCAAGTTGCGTAACTGAATCGGTAGATGCAACTGAGTCAATCTTAGCTTGCAAGGTCTCATGATTTTCATGAACAATAGTTTGCAGTTCTTTTGTGGCTGCTTCGTGATTCTGTAATGCATTGTCATGCCGCGAAAAAATAGGTTGAAAATGCTCACAAATTTGTGTTTTTACGCCATTACAGACTTTTTGACATTTCGATTCAATGTTATGTAACTCAGTAGTTAAATCTTCACGTGTTTGTTCAAGCATAGTGTCTAACTTTTGAAGCTTTTGCTGTGTTTGTCTCTGATTTTGTTCCATTTGTTGCATTAATTGCAATAATAATGTATGAGTGTCTGGACTCTGTTTCTCTATGCTTTTTGGCAGTGCATTTTCACCGGGAACATTCATATTTTGACAAGCAGAAAATGTGTCTTGACTCATTTGAGAAAACGGTGAGGACCCAAAACCTGAGTCTACAGCATTTGCAATTTTGTGTTTTGTCATTTCGGATTCCTGAGGCGTGCTGTTGCCGACCGATCGATCGATAATGTTTCCCTGCTCACTACTTGTTTCACTGTTTACACCATTATTTGCCGCCCACTCCATTTCCCTATGCTCAATTACCAAATTACTACTTCGAATGTCTGTTAATTCATTACACAGTGGTGCTGATAAGCTAGACTCGTCTTCACTGTCATTTCTCAGTTTACTTTGGAGCCTAGTATTACGTTTTTCACACGCCATTATTGTCACAATATTTCACACGATAACACAGAAAAGCACAATTTGAAGAGAAAAAATAAGAAAACACATTAACATAGCACTGTAAATAATATTTAGTTAATTGCAAGCACAGCTGCGAAATACTTGGTGCAAATCTACATGCATGCCACAACTGTTTTACTGTACAAGAATGAAAGATTGCAAGTATAAAGGATATTCTCCCTACAATTACGCGCTAACAATAAACAATAGCTACACTAATTACACAAACTACAAGAAAAAAATCAGAAGATTCCAGGTTCGAATCCTGGCAGAGTCGCCATATGAAACGTCCCCTTTGAACAATTATACATGACTGTGCTTAAACTGACACACAATATTTTTTAGCACAACGCAATCTGACTTTCAGTAATCCCTACAAAAGAATACCCCTGACTAACATTAACCTATACCTTTCATGAATCACTTACCTCACGAAAATCTTCGTTACTCGAACTACTGCAATACAGCGAGCGCCACTACTGCCAGCGAAATAAAAGATTCAAACTACGGAAGGCACTAACTAATGATATGCATAGTTAGCAAATGAAAGATTTTAATAGAGAACAAACAATGTATTTACGTTAATAGTCATTATATATATATAGCAGTTCATGACACCCGTTCTTACAAATGTACTGTTTCTGATGCTCTCAAAAATCCGCCATCCCACTTCCCCACATCCACCACTGCTGGCGGCCCACCTCCAACTGCGCAACGCCACGCGCTATTAACACCCAGCTGCCCAAACTACAATAGCAGACAACAATGCAAACCAGCCACAGACCGCACACAGCACAGCCAGTGACCCTCATACAGAGCGCTACATGGCGTTACCAATATAAAAACCTAAACAGCCTACTTACAACTGTACATCGAATTTTGATGGAAGATTTTGAGGAGTGACACACCGGGACTTCTAGTCTGAATGAACAAATCAAAGATAAATACAATGCTGATTTTCTTTCTTCACAGTAGGGATTATACACAAAGAATTTGTTCCTTTAGGCTGAATTGTCAACTAAGTGTTTTACAAACATGTCCTTGAAAGGATGAATCTAGTTGACTGGGCACTGCAGACAAGTCGATGTTTCATCGTGACGACAACCCATCCACTTCCATCACGGAATTTTTGACCACAAGATGCGTTCCTGTTGTTCCAGAGGCCCCGCTCCCCGCCATTCACCTCATATCAGTTCTCGTGATTGTTATTTTTCAGCAAGGGCGTCATTTTAGAACTCTGGAGAACATTCAAAAGAATGTGACTGACATGTTAAAGACCCCGCCCGTCGAAGCCTTTCAGCGCTGCTACCAAAACTGGGAACAACGACTCCGCCGGCGAACAGCTGCGGAAGGGTACTACTTTGAAGGGGACGATATCGTTGTTCAAATTCTACGCCACCAGGGAACATTCTGTATGGTATCGCAGTGAAGCGTGGTGACGAACTTTTGTCGAATCAGATGTGTATACTGTCATGTGCAGTTTAGTTACCTGTGGACCATAATTCAAGGTGTTCTTTGTTTTTAAATTACACTTTAGGAAATACTGCAACCAGCCACAAGTTTTCTTTAAACGTTTTTGTTATATCATAACATGTTTCGGACCTGAACCCATCGTCATATGGTAGTACTGACTTCTTGCAAGTTTTAGATTTGTGTCCCAAAATATAACAAAATTTTTGTGATACATAGTTTACAGAAGATTTTACGTTTCACATTTGTGTCCTCAAAAACCTTCTGTAAACTATGCATCATTATACACCGAAGACACCTGTCTAATATCGTGTAGGGCCCACAGGAGCACGCAGAAGTCCCTCAACGCGACGTGGCATGGACTCGACTAATGTCTGAAGTACTACTGGAGGGAACTGCCACCACGAATCCTGCAAGGCTGTCCAAAAATCCTTAAGAGTATGAGGGGGTGGAGATCCCTTCTGAACAGCACGTTGCAAGGCATCCCATGTCTGGGGGATTTGGTAGCTTGCGGAAGTGTTTAAACTCAGATGAGTGTTCCTGGAGCCTCTCTGTAGCAATTCTGGTTGTGTGGCGTGTCGCAATGTCCTACTGGAATTGCCCGAGTCAATCGGAATGCATAATGGTCATGAATGGATGCAGGTGATCAGACAGGATGCTTACGTACGTGTCACCTTTCAGAGTCGCATCTAGACGCATCAGGTGCTCCGTATCACTCCAACTGCACAAGCCCCACACCATTACACAGCCTCCACCAGCTTGATCAGTCCCCTGCTGGCATGCAGGGTCAATGGATTCATGAGGTTGTCTCCATAACCATACACGTCCATCCGCTCGATGCAATATGAAACGAAACTCGTCCGATCAGGCAACATGTTTCCAGTCATCAACAGTCCAATATCGTTGTTGACAGGCCCAGGTGAGGCATAAAGCCTCGTGTCGTGCAGTCATCAAAGTTACACGAGTAGGTCTTCGGCTCCGATGATGTTTTGTTGAATGGTTCGCATGCTGATGGCCCAGCATTGAAATCTACAGCAATTTGCGGAAGGGTTGCACTTCTGTCAGATTGATCGGTTCTCTTCAGTCGTCTTTGGTCCCGTTCTTCCAGGATATTTTTCCGGTCGCAGAGATGTCAGAGATTTGATGTTTTACCGGATTCCTGATATTGGAGGTACACTTGTGAAATGGTCGTACGAGAAAATCAACACTTCATCGCTACCTAGGAGATGCTGTGTCCTATCGCTTGTGCGCCGACTATAATACCACGTTCAAACCCACCTAAATGTTGATAAGCTGCCATTGCAGGAGTAACCAATCTAACTACTGCGCCAGGCACTTGTTGTCTTATATAGGCGTTGCCATCTGCAGCGCCGTCTTCTGTCTGTTTACATAACTCTGTAATTGGATACGCATGCCTATACCAGTTTCTTTGGCGCTACAGTTCATTTTAGGACACAAATGTAAAACGTGCAGCAAGTTAACATGTGACGCTACAACGCAGTCCTTGCTATGAATGTTTTCGCTTACTTAACACATGAAACTGTTTGTGTACGATGTATTGTCTAGTGTAAACATGTATTGTAAATACTATGTTTAAATACTGTAATATTTAACACTGGCAAGTCAGGGCATATTTAGTTAACGTTGAAGTCAGAGAGATTGTTTTGTCGTGCTGCTGGGCGCGGGAGCGCGCCAGCGCGTAGTAGTAGCAGTGACGCCATGCTGGGAGTAAGACGTACAGTCGAGTGCTGCTAGTCCTAGCTGTGTTACACCTAACGGCTAGTGTGTGGATCTAAGTACGACGGGAAGGTAATGGTCGGTATATCTGGAAGCATGGCCGGGCAAAAAAATGGTTCAAATGGCTCTGAGCACTATGGGACTTAACTTCTGAGGTCATCAGTCCCCTAGAACTTAGAACTACTTAACCTCAACTAACCTAAGGACATCACACACATCCATGCCCGAGGCAGGATTCGAACCTGCGACCGTAGCGGTCGCGCGGTTCCAGACTGTAGCGCCTAGAACCGCTCGGCCACTCCGGCCGGCTGGCCGGGCAAGTTATTATGGATTAATGGGCGTAGTGTTGAAGGAACGAGGGCTTAAATGTGAAGCGCACTGTGGGCCCAAGTCGCAACAGTAAAAGCCCGCTGCCACATTGTGTCGCCGCCGTGGACTTCCGTCGATCCGCCGACAACGAGGGAAGTAAGATCTACGTAATTTTTGTAGGATAAAATTGTAGAAGGCTTGCCAGTGACTGTGCTTTTCTCTGAAGTTGAACAATTAATAACAAGTACTTTATAATCGAAGTGTTGCAGTTACATTCCACCCGACAATAACACCAAGTAGCTTCCTTCCGATCCTTACCTTATTGAACCTAGTGTGTCACGCCATTAACAAGAGAAAATATGTTAATTATCAAATTATTTGCATAGACGGTGAAGAGTAAATTTCAGACTGTTTTGAACGATTTGTTATCGTAGTTAATTATTGCAGTTAATAAGCTTACGCCAACCGTAGTAACTTAATAATAGACTGAAGTAATAAATTTGATTATTAAGACTCATTTCAATGCATATTCAGCTGAAGTTAGTTCAAGGATATTTCATGAAACTATAAATCTTATTCCACCTGACAATCGCCCAATTAATGAATAATTATCATTCAAAACATAGTTAATCAATTATTGGCAATATATTTCATTATAAGTAGATTAAACTGTGCAAATTACGTAATTTTAAAGACAGAATGACAGTCCATTATTCAAAATCCCGATAGATAATTATCTGTGATGTCAGCATTGCACTTAGCTGACAAATTATGAACAAAATACTTATCAACATACTTATCAAAATCTCATTCTGGAAACATCCCCCAGGCTGTGGCTAAGCCATGTCTCCGCAATATCCTTTCTTTCAGGAGTGCTAGTTCTGCATGGTTCGCAGGAGAGCTTCTGTAAAGTTTGGAAGGTAGGAGACGAGATACTGGCAGAAGTGAAGCTGTGAGGACCGGGCGTGAGTCGTGCTTCGGTAGCTCAGATGGTAGAGCGCTTGCCCGCGAAAGGCAAAGGGCCCGAGTTTGAGTCTCGGTCGGGCACACAGTTTTAATCTGCCAGGAAGTTGCTTATTGAAAGTTAACCATTAATGTTTAAGTGTAGTTAGATTGTTATGACATTATTTTATATGACTACTGAGCCTGACACAGCACTTATGTAAAAGTTCCCGTTCCACCTGCTGCGCTACAAACAGGTAAACTTTATTTTTGACACAATTATTCACGTACTTAACAGTACTGTCGCTCATCAGTTGAGTTGGCGAACGATTTTTTAATTGCTTTCACAACTTAATCGAACCGGCCGATGTGGCCGTGCGGTTCTAGGCGCTTCAGTCTGGAACCGCGTGACCGCTACGGTCGCAGGTTCGAATCCTGCCTCGGGCATGGATGTGTGTGATGTCCTTAGGTTAGTTAGGTTTAAGTAGTTCTAAGTTCTAGGGGACTGATGACCACAGGTGTTAAGTCCCATAGTGCTCAGAGCGATTTTTGAACAACTTAATCATTTCTTTCGGCAAAATTTCCACTGGCAAAATTTATTTCCAAATTATTTCCATTATTTAATTTACCGATCGTTATTGAATGAAATTACTCATTCAATAACGATCAAGTTATAACATCTCCAGTTTCCCGCGGAATAATCATTATTTACTTCGGATCCGGATGCCTTATCCCGACACGGGTCAAAATTCATAATTCACGGTCATTGTTAACTTTTAATTTCGCAAACCCCGGGAAGCAGGGGGGGGGGGGGGTGTTATAAACGCTACCATCTGACGATGGGCTCAGGCCCGAGACTAGTAATGGTATAATCAAATCATTTCAAGAAAACATGTGCATGGTTGCAGTATTTCCTTCAGTATAATTTATGAAAATGCTGCCATGTTCTCCAGCTAAAATGGATCAAATAAGTTCATTGTTTTTGGATTAACATCACGTCTTGTGAGATACGCTGCTGTAAAGTGGATCAACGGCTCATGCAGACGCAGACAGTAGGTGGCGTTCAGCAGATAGTGCTGAGCAAGGGTGGGAGAGGACGGATGTCCTGGCGGGTTAACGCGGACCCTGGGGAGCGCCGACTGCCACATCTCCATGACAATAGCGCGGCCGTGCGGTGTGTGCTGCGGCCCACAGCGTTCCCCGCCACACACGCACGCACGCACGCACGCATGTGCGCCAGCCCGGCGCCGTCCTCCTCGCCTAATGAATTTCACACCACTCCACTCCTCTCCACTCCACAAGGCGGCAGCACGGGGCGCGGACTGCCCTCCACTCTGCCCAGTGTATAGGGACAGGTCCGTTGTAGCTCTTACACTGGTTTCAGATTAAGAGATTAACTCCGGGGGATCGGGGATTAAGCTGCTATGACACCGCAAGGGGTGTAATGGGGTGCTCTGATGGGATCAGCGGTCGATAATGCCGAAACATTGCTTGACTATTTACTGACGAGAATCATCTTCGTTTGTGCCCATTCAGCTGGTCACATAGAGAGCACATCTGTTTTCCGGTATGGGTTATGAGTTTGCTAATGAGAAGTATCGTGACTGATGCCTTTTCAGTGTCAGTTCCAATGTGAAAAAATTCCTTGTGTCTGAAAAGCGCCGGCCGGGGTGGCCGAGCGGTTCTAGGTGCCACAGTCTGGAACCGCCCGACCCCTACGGTTGCAGGTTCGAATCCTGCCTTGGGCATGGATGTGTGTGATGTCCCTAGGTTAGTTAGGTGTAAGTAGTTCTGAGTTCTAGGGGACTGATGACCTTACCAGTTAAGTCCCATAGTGCTCAGAGCCATTTGAACCATTTTTTTTTTTTTTTTTGTGTGTGAAAGCTTCTGTCCATAACATCAGCACGAAATTAGAAAGTACCATTCATGCGAAAATCAGCTTTCCCTTTTCTCCGACCATATTGTTCAAACTATGGATGAAAAGCAACAGGCAGATTCCATACTCCCATATTTCTGATAAGGACACGGTAACTCACTGAAGACTGTTGACTAATGTCTGTATAGCGAATTAGGTTCCCGGATATGTGAGTATCTCGAAGACTTGTTGAGTAGTAGATCCCACAGTACATTGTCCTCGCCTGTGAGCGTTTGTCAAAAACGAGGATACCGTCGGGAGTGGCACAGGGAAGTGAGCGGAAACGTCGGCGTCCGATGGATGGATGTGTGACGCTGTAGCGCATTTCCACTGTCCAGCTGACAAGCATAGTAAACAGGGGACATATCAACACCAGGACACAAAGTCTTAGCGGATTTGTTTCCGCATACTCAGTTCAAATGGCTCTGAGCACTATGGGACTTAACTGCTGTGGTCATCAGTCCCCTAGAACTTAGAACTACTTAAACCTAACTAACCACATCACACACATCCAAGCCCGAGGCAGGATTCGAACTTACGACCGCAGCGGTCGCGCGGTTCCAGACCGTAGCGCCTACAACCGCTCGGCCACCTCGGCCGTCGCGTATGCAGTTGGACAGTAACTATGCTTCCCAGACAATGGCGTGAACCATGAACGCAGATGTCAGCATTTGAAAGAGGACGTGTAGTTAGGTTCAGAGCGGTTCTAGGCGCTACAGTCTGGAACCGCGCGACCGTACGGTCGCAGGCTCGAATCCTGCCTCGGGCACGGATGTGTGTGATGTCCTTAGGTTAGTTAGGTTTAAGTAGTTCTAAGTTCTAGGGGACTGATGACCTCAGAAGTTAAGTCCCATAGTGCTCAGAGCCATTTGAACCATTTCTATCAATTCTCGAAAAACAATCTAACTGCGCCTACATATACGATTATTCAAACAAGTCTGACCAGCTTCGACTAACTCTCGTAACGTAGTGACAATGGATCAAATTTTCCTAAGCTATTACTCACGATAAAAGTTGATAAATTACTAAGTATAAGGTTCTTGTTTCAATTGCTGGTTATTATCCAAATAATAGTGTTAAATGGAACTTTGGTTACTTGTTCACTTTTCATGGAATTTGGGACTTGTTTTGGGGAAATTTTTGGGGTATTGGTTGCTAATTTTCCTTTTTTCATTTTTCGTCCGAGGAAGTGGCATTACAAAAAGTCCTTGGATTCCCAACAATTCCGGTTTCCCACAATTCACGATTCGCTTCCGTACAATGCTGTATTCCAAACGTACATTCTCATAAACTTCTCCCCCAAATTGAGGCCTATTTTCGATAGTAGTAGAATTCATTTGGCCAGGAATACCTCCTTTGCCAGTACGATTCTGCTTGTCATGTCGTCCTTACTCTGCCCTTCTAGCTTTGTTATTGTTACGGCGTAAAGTAAGCGCCAGTACGTCAGAGAAGAGAAGGCTGTGACAAGATGTCAACCAATCGCACGCTGACCTCTCTTCCAGGACGACAACGTTATAGCCGTGGCCTCTAGGCGGAAAGGAGGCAAGCGCCGCACCGTCAACGATAGGCACTTCGATAGCAGTTCTAGAAAGACTTTTGTCGGTTAGAGATCAGCAGTCAGTGCAAAGACAGATTATTTTTGTATGTCGCCCTTTGCTTGCGACACATCAATCAAAGTTACGTACTGTAATTGTGTCTTGTCTATTAGCAATAAAACTCGTTAATACGATTTGTTTGGTTATTTGTCTAGCTAACCGAGTATGCAGACTTCCTAGACACAAGAGTTATGACCAATGGCCGTACTTGCCCTATGTTCCAAAGCTGCCCTAGAGTTAGCGGATTTGTTCATTGTTCCATTCATTCATTCACATATCGCGGTCCGTGAATCCCATCATGAAAAAGAGCTTTCAGGGATGTGGTTCGAGCGAAGTTACACATTAACAGGCAGCAACAGCCAATACTGCCTACCTCTGCATAATAACAATCAACTGTGAGTCGCGCTAATTTAGTCACAGTGTAGTAATTGCAGGGGTTTAACAAAAGCATGGAGACACCAAATATACATTGCCATGTCTATGGCATAGAAAAACCGATGCATTTAAAATTGCTTTTTATCGTCTCGGAAAGAACAAAACCAGGTTCTGTACGATTTTCAAGGGAACCTTATACCATTCTTCCTACAAAATAGTGGCAGTTTGAGGTAACTATGATGGAGAAGAATATAGATCACGCACCCTTCTCTCCAATGTAGATCACAAAGCCTCAATAACGCTGACTTACAGTGACTACGTTGGCCAGCGGAGATGCGATAATTCGTCCCCGTGCTCATAAAACTAGTCGTGGACTGTCCGATCTGTGTCAACAGGGACCTTGTCGTCTTGGAACACAGCATCACGGACTTGATCACCCAAAATGATCGCATAACTCTTCGGAGCAATGCGATCTTGCAAAATAACCATATAACCCATGGAATATCACGATATGGCTGTCTAAACCATCACCGAAACCCTGCAATGTTTCACTCTCAGTACACTAGGCCAGAATTTGGAAACGGTGTGAAGCAGAGTTCATACGGCCAAATTACTTTCTTCCATTGTTCGATAGTCCCGCTTTCATGTACTGGGCATCACGTTTTCCTGTTACTGGCGTTTTCATCACTGATGAATGGTTTTGGAATTCCAGTTCAGCCTACAATTCCAAACTGATGAAGCTCTCTTCATGTTGTTTTGGCCGCGCGGAGAGGTCGCGCTGCTGGTGTGCGGACATTTGCCACGCCGGACATTTGCCACGATTTTACCTGCTCCGAAGGGTTGGGTCCCTTGTATGAGTAGGGTACCTATTTGTGATGAGACTCAAGTTTTCTTTGTACTTTTCAGCAACTGTTTCATCTGAGACCGTGGGTTTGTAAAAGGAGCCAGTTATTAATTTATGCCCGTTGTCGAATGTAACCTCTACCTATACTAAGTCACAGGGACTATCTGCTTCAATGTCACTTCTGAGCTGGAACACACATTACAATATTTTTATTTAAGTTGTGCTTCTTGTTTCTGTTGTAGGGCAGACCATTACAATTATGGCTTTTCCCTCCAAAACCTAGGATGCTTTCTCTGTGACCCTGTAAACACCAGAGCTAAACAATGTAGAACAACAAAGTACCTTACAATCATAGCATTCTGTATCACTTCATTTCCTTATTTATAACATGTTTAAATTGTACGTCGACTTTAGATGACATGTCAGTCATAGATGCTCTTATCTCCATTTAGTGAACATATTTTCAGTCATGTTTTGAACATTGTCCCGCTACACTTTATTAACTAATGTTTCGCCGCAAGGGATATCGGACTTTAGAGAGTAAATTAATATGGAGTATGTCGTTATTCTTTTCAAACATTCACATACCCATTTCTTCTTTCCTTGTTGTCTTTTGGGCATGCAGTTGTAGTAATTAAAGAAGGCACAAATGCAACGTATAAAAAGAAATGATTAGCACACATTCGCATTCTCTTTACATGATTCCATTCTTGTTGCTCCCATGTCGATGGACTGTTTCTATCGCAATCAGTAAGCGTGAAAGGAAGCTACCGTACAAACAGAGGGATCTATATTTATACCTGACAGGACTAACTACGTACTGACATAATCGTCGGTATTGCTTTCGTTTCCCAAAAGTTATAAATATTTCAATTTCGGAAAAGAAGCTCTGTATTTCGCCAAGATGTCGAAGAAGAAGGTCCGTTGCGTACTGGTTGTATCGAGTAAGATGTGGAGACAGCGGTTAGAAAGCGGACAGAAGAAGTACGAGGAAGGGCGTCCCTTACCTGAAGGTTCGCTACTTAAGCTACCTGGCGAAGGGGCAAGTGTGGCAAATGTCCGGCGTGGCAATTGTCCGGCATTCGCACGGCTTGAGGCACCATGTCACGGATTGTGCGTCTCCCCCCGTCGGAGATTCGAGTCCTCCCTCGGGCATAGGTGTGTGTGTGTGTGTGTGTGTGTGTGTGTGTGTGTGTGTGTGTGTGCGCGCGTGTGTGCGTGTGTGTGTGTGTGTGTGTGTGTCTGTGTGTGTGTGAGTGTGTTGTTATTATCGTAAGTTAGTTTAAGTTAGTTTCAGTAGTGTGTAAGTCTAGGGACCGATGACCTCAGCAGTTTGGTCCCTTAGAAATTCACACACATTTTAACATTTTTGAACACCTTTTGGTGCTGACAGGGTTCCCGAGTACCACATAAAGTTCTGTCGTGACTTTTTTCGTTATCGTCCTCTTATTTTTCGTGGCAGTCCTCCTCAATGACCGTCCGCGGCGATCACTCAACACAAAGTTTCGCCCACGTTGGGAATTTAGCAGATGTGCCTTTGCGCTTTCGCTGTTTGCCGTAGAGACTACCGACTCGGTACCTCTTGAAACACCAAACTCTTTGGCTGCCTTGGTTACGCACGCACCCACCAGACGAGCCCCAACAACTTGTTCACTTTTGAATTCACTTCGCTCCGACATAACGAATCCACAACTACACAGATCACGGCGCTTGAAACGTATTGAGGATGGCGCACAACATTAGACACAACAGCACAACAAGCAGGCTTGTCTAGCATCTCCATATATGTTCAAGCATACATTTTTCGCGGCGTTTCCTGTTCTTGGTTGGATGGTTATTTGGGGAAGGAGACCAGACAGCGTGGTCATCGGTCTCATCGGATTAGGGAAGGATGGGGAAGGAAGTCGGCCGTGCCCTTTCAGAGGAACCATCCCGGCATTTGCCTGGAGTGATTTAGGGAAATCACGGAAAATCTAAATCAGGATGGCCGGACACGGGATTGAACCGTCGTCCTCCCGAATCCGAGTCCAGTGTCTAACCACTGCGCCACCTCGCTCGGTCTGTCTCCTGTTCTTCTAGATTACGTTACCTAGGGAGAATTTAAGGAGATGGGACCTGGATAAACTGAAAGAACCAGAGGTTGTACAGAGTTTCAAGGAGAGCATAAGGGAACAATTGACAGGAATGAGGGAAAGAGATACAGTAGAAGAAGAATGGGTAGCTTTGAGGAATGAAGTAGTGAAGGCAGCAGAGGATAAAGTAGGTAAAAAGACGAGGGCTGCTAGAAATCCTTGGGTAACAGAAGAAATATTGAACTTAATTGATGAAAGGAGAAAATATAAAAATGCAGTAAATGAAGCAGGCAAAAAGGAATACAAATGTCTCAAAAATGAGATCGACAGGAAGTGCAAAATGGCTAAGCAGGGATGGCTAGAGGACAAATGTAAGGATGTGGAGGCTTGTCTCACCAAGGGTAAGATAGATACTGCCTACAGGAAACTTAAAGATACCTTTGGAGAAAAGAGAACCACTTGTATGAATATCAAGAGCTCAGATGGAAAACCAGTTCTAAGCAAAGAAGGGAAAGCAGAAAGGTGGAAGGAGTATATAGAGGGTCTATACAAGGGCGATGTACTTGAGGACAATATTATGGAAATGGAAGAGAATGTAGATGAAGATGAAATGGGAGATATGATACTGCGTGAAGAGTTTGACAGAGCAGTGAAAGACCTGAATCGAAACAAAGCCCCGGGAGTAGACAACATTATATTAGAACTACTGACGGCCTTGGGAGAGCCAGTCCTGACAAAACTCTACCATCTGGTGAGCAAGATATATGAGACAGGCGAAATACCCTCAGACTTCAAAAAGAATATAATAATTCCAATCCCAAAGAAAGCAGGTGTTGACAGTTGTGAAAATTACCGAACCATCAGTTTAATAAGTCACGGCTGCAACATACTAACGCGAATTCTTTACAGACGAATGGAAAAACTAGTAGAAGCCGACCTCGGGGAAGATCAGTTTGGATTCCGTAGAAATATTGGAACACGTGAGGCAATGCTGACCCTACGACTTATCTTAGAAACTAGATTAAGGAAAGGCAAACCTACGTTTCTAGCATTTGTAGACTTAGAGAAAGCTTTTGACAATGTTGACTGGAATACTCTCTTCCAAATTCTGAAGGTGGCAGGGGTAAAATACAGGGAGCGAAAGGCTATTTACAATTTGTACAGGAACCAGATGGGAGTTATAAGAGTCGAGGGACATGAAAGGGAAGCAGTGGTTGGGAAGGGAGTGAGACAGGGTTGTAGCCTCTCCCCGATGTTATTCAATCTGTATATTGAGCAAGCAGTAAAGGAAACAAAAGAAAAATTCGGAGTAGGTATTAAAATTCATGCAGAAGAAATAAAAATTTTTAGGTTCGCCGATGACATTGTAATTCTGTCAGAGACAGCAAAGGACTTGGAAGAGCGGTTGAACGGAATGGACAGTGTCTTGAAAGGAGGATATAAGATGAACATCAACAAAAGCAAAACGAGGAGAATGGGATGTAGTCGAATTAAGTCGGGTGATGCTGAGGGAATTATTTTAGGAAATGAGACACTTAAAGTAGTAAATGAGTTTTGCTATTTGGGGAGCAAAATAACTGATGATGGTCGAAGTAGCGAAGATATAAAATGTAGACTGGCAATGGAAAGGAAAGCGTTTCTGAAGAAGGGAAATTTGTTAACATCGAGTATAGATTTAAGTGTCAGGAAGTCGTTTCTGAAAGTATTTGTATGGAGTGTAGCCATGTATGGAAGTGAAACATGGACGATGAATAGTTTGGACAAGAAGAGAATAGAAGCTTTTGAAATGTGGTGCTACAGAAGAATGCTGAAGATTAGATGGGTAGATCACATAACTAATGTGGAGGTATTGAATAGAATTGGGGAGAAGAGAAATTTGTGGCACAACTTGACTAGAAGAAGGGATCGGTTGGTAGGACATGTTCTGAGGCATCAAGGGATCACCAATTTAGTATTGGAGGGCAGGGTGGAGGGTAAAAATCGTAGAGGGCGACCATGAGATGAATACACTAAGCAGATTCAGAAGGATGTAGGCTGCATTAGTTACTGGGAGATGAAGAAGCTTGCACACGATAGAGTAGCATGGAGAGCTGCATCAAACCAGTCTCAGGACTGAAGACCACAGCAAGAACGACAGGGAGGTCAGAAACAGTCTAGGAAGCGTGATGAGGTGGTGGTTCCGCCGAGAAAAACTGTTAAGGAAAACATTCCATACGTCGCGGTTTCCAAATTATTCAACATTGAAATTAGCCAATCCGGTCGTCACGCGCGCAAATTCAAGCAGCATGCCAGAGACAGTGTCGCCAAACTCTTTCTCATTTCGGTTTTCTCAAACCGAAGAGACGTAGCCTTCGGTCACCCAGCTTAAATCTGTCGCTTCCGAAAAGGCACATTTTAAATGACAATGAGCATTTGAACAAGTAGCTACTCATGGACCGACAGATGTGTGAGCATTACCGCATTTGAGTGCGCGAAAGTGCTTGAATTTGCGGGTGCAACAAACTGATTGTCTAACAAACTCGGAAACGACGCAACGTATCGACTTTTTTCTCAACATTCATCTCTCAATACAACCTACTCTGCAGCATCCTTCAAGTTTTTCAAATTATTTCTGACCACTCAGTGAGAGGTTTCTTCCTTCCCCCAATTCGCGATTCTCCAACATGTGTAGTTACCTATAAAACAGAAAATGAAGACCAAATTATCTCTTCCAGCAAGGCTGTGTGAACTAGGTACTGTAGAACTTGACGGCTGGTTAACAGCTTCTCGAAATGCAGTTTAACAGTTGTATCTCTCCAATTCCTGACGAGCTGCAGCAAGTGTTTGCTCAGTTTGAAGATGTCACGACGACATAATAACCAGCGGAAAAAATACTCCTATCGAAGAACCGAACTACAAATACGTTCCTGTTCATTTAAAAGATTCTGACTGCAAAGTGGCGTACCAGCTGCCTCATTCTAGCTTCCTCAGCACTATAAAAAAAACCCAAAAATTATGACATGCGGAAATATTCGCTCATTTTCTAATACGCGACTCATCTCAGACTCCGATTAGCTTCCATTCCTCATTATGACTCGCTTTCACTCACTTCCGCTACCTCTTTTTCTATATTTCCCCCCCTCTCCCCCTCCATTGTCTCTTTCACTCTTTTTCTAGTACCGTTTCGTTCTGTTCCATCGCCACTCTGTCCTATTTCTCTCACACTGCCATTGTCTCCTTCGATTTTTCTGTAACTGTAACTCACACACACTGTAACTCACAAACAACCTCTAGTCCATCGCTGTAAGTCGCTTACACTCATCCACTCCTACTTTCCCTTTCTAACTCATTCACCCCAACTCATTTTCTCTTTGTGGCTGTCATTGTCTCCTCTCTCACAGACACAGCTCTTCTGATCTACTACTATAGTCCCCTCTCACTATCACTGTCTCCCTCTTGCTCTGCCTTACTCCTACTGTCTCTTTCCTTCCTTCCTACTGCTGTTGTCTCTTTCTCTTCCTCGTTGTCATTGTCATATACTCTATCTCTCATTATCATTGGTTTTTTACTCACTTCCACTACGTCTTTCTCTTTATTCTGCTCCTCCCCCCCCCCCCCCCCCCGCCGTTGTCTCTTCCACTCTTTTCTTAGTATTGTTCTGTCACTGTCAACTATGTTCCTTCGCCACTCTGTCTCTCCCTTTCTCTTACAATGCTATTGTCTCCCTCGCTTTTTCTGTAACTACTGTCTACTATCATCCAGTGTTTGTTACTGTTCTGCCTCTTTCCCATTGCCACTGACTTCTTGTCTTCCAGCACAAAAAGAGTGATATGTTCACATGCCAAAATATTTGGGAAATTTTTAAAGGAGCCGAGGTAGTGAGGAAGGTAGAATGAGTCAGCTGGTACCCCAATTTTCAGTTACAGTCTTTTAAATAAACACGAACATATTCGTAATTTTTGTGCTCCAATAGGAACATTTTCCCTCTGGTTCCCTCTTTTTCCCTGCTGCAGCAGGACATGTAACTCGTATGAAACGAAATGTACTGCTCAGTAACAGTTACGTAGTTTACTTAACGTAAAATTGAAATAACGCAAAACTAATTTTATACTTCAGACTGGATTTTACGAGCAAAAAATTTTGCTTATGCTTCGATACTACAACACGGCGTTCCCAGATGACAACCGTGACACTTTACAGCATATTTCTCCGCTGATGATGATGAAGTCCCATACTCCCTGACGGAGTGTAGGGGGAGGATGCGGGAGACCCGCACCGCTTTACTAGGTAAGGTCCTAGTGGAGATGGTTTGCCATTGCCTTCCTCCGACCGTAATGGAGATGAATAATGATGAGGAAGACGACACAACAATACCCAGTCATCTCAAGGCAGGTGAAAATCTCTGACCCCGCCGGGAATAGAACCCGGGTTGCTCGGGAAGCGAGAACGCTACCACGGGACCACAGGCTGCAGACTGTTTCTCCGCAGCCGGCCGGAGTGGTTCAAAAATGGTTCAAATGGCTCTGAGCACTATGGGACTCAACTGCTGAGGTCATTAGTCACCTAGAACTTAGAACTAGTTAAACCTAACTAACCTAAGGACATTACAAACATCCATGCCCGAGGCAGGATTCGAACCTGCGACCGTAGCGGTCTTACGGTTCCAGACTGCAGCGGCTTGAACCGCACGGCCACTTCGGCCGGCTCCGGCCGGAGTGGCCGAGCGGTTCTAGTCGCTACAGTCTGTAGCCGGGCGACCTCTACGGTCGCAGGTTTGAATCCTGCCTCGGGCATGGATGTGTGTGATGTCCTTAGGTTAGTTAGGTTTAAGTAGTTCTAAGTTCTAGGGGACTGATGACCATATTTCTCCGCAATACGTCACTTTACATACTACGTTTTTGTCTCACATCGGATTTAAGTATGTATTTTAGATGTGCAAACATGGTAATTTTAGAACTCTGCATCTCGGAAATGGATAAAAATATGAAGAAAATTTTCAGAATTGTTCGAAATCAGGAGCTTAGGAAAACATCGTAAAAATATCAGGTGGTTTCTATGTATAACGGGCTTGGAATCCTCGCCTTGCTTTTGGTTCGCTGTAAAACGCCCTTTCGTGGAACCTTTGTAAGTCCCATCAAGCCCGCCATAGACCACACCAAATTCATAAAGAACCAACCGTTTTGCTCCATTAGCCTAAGCAGGAGGAAGTGTGTAATATTCATACTTTGACCCCGTACTATAAGACAGTGACATGTAAACGATCCTCCTGCTGGCTATACATATGGTTCCTAGCCCAATGACTATCCTAAACACTTGACCCTTTCACAAATGGAACCCGGGGTGTGAGCACCACAAAATAGCGTTTTTATGTATTAGGTACGCACGCTGTCGCATGCGTACCGATTACTTTTCGGTCGACGTCTGGAAATAAAGCGATGGTTTTGAGCATGTGTCACACCTCTGTTACGAGCACCCAGTGGGCAGTGCACTTGGTACGAGTGGAAGGCCTGGTGTGTAGGTCCACGACTTCGATTTCTGCGGTGCTTACCTGAGCAGTTTCGGTTCTCTGACCAGCGTCATCAGGCTGTCAGCGAGCTGGCGCATTGTGCCGCGCCGGTAAGAAAGGCGGGCCCATCAGCGGCGAGAGGTACCTGCGACGGCCTCCCGCCCCCTCTTGGGCGCAGCTTCCAAATTGGCGCACAGTGCGGAGGTTTCACTGTCGGCCCTTTGTTTGCTTGTTTATTTTCTTTGTGCGCCTCGGGTGACGTGGGCGTCAGCGCGCGGCCCTCCTCCAACAGGGGCAACTGTTCGCAAACAGCCCGGGACTCCTCTGGATGGGGGCAGGGCTGATGATCTCGTCTGCCGGAGCAGCTGCTCCGAGGGCCTTGGCGCAAACAGGAGGGCCAAGCACGGAACAAGAGTACCCCGGTTCTTCGTCTGCTAACAATGGGCAACAGAAGGCATTCTGTGGGACATCAGTTTGTTTTGCAGTCACTTTAAGCGCACACGTTCCATGAAATTTCACGTGTGAATGCAGAACGTCTTACATCTGTTCACATATTAAATAATCCAGTCAGTAAGCAACAACGATAAAAGGGACATGCAACGTCTGCCACTATGATATTGCAAGAGGGTAGCTTCTGTCATGACGTTTATAAGCTGAATAATTAAATTATTTCCTTAGTCATGCATGTATGAGAATAATTTAATTATTCACGTCAAAAAATTGGTGACGGTAGCTAGTTCTCTCAGACACGTAATGTGGTGAACAAATTAACTAACAATACAATTTAAACAGTATTAGTCCAGAAATACAATTTACTATGGAGACAGAAAGTAACGCTCAGCTTAATTTTTTGGATGTCTCAGTAAGTAAACGGGCAGACGAGACTGTAGGTCATAACGTATACAGGAAATATATACATACTGATGTTACCTCCATAATGATTGGAACCTTCATTCCAGGCAGAAGAGAGGTATCATTTAACCATTGGTGCGCAGGGCTACTAAATTCTGTGAGCCAGTTTATTTGCAAGAGGAACTAAATCATTTACGAACAGCTTCTAAAAAAAATGGATGCGCCGATAATGAGATAGATCGAGCACTCTATCCCAGAAGAAAAGTGTCCGAAAACATGCAGTAACAACAACAGACCGCTGGGAAAGTTTTTCTTATATTTATCCACAATATTATGGACCATATCGGGAAAGTTCTGGCCAAGTTTCGAGTTGAAACAGTCTTTAGACCCTACAAGAAGATTAGCGAATGTTTGAGATCGGTGAAAGCCGGCTGCTGTGACCGACCGGTTCAATGCGCTGCTGCTACGGTCGCAAGGTCGAATCCTGCCTAGGGCATGGATGTGTGTGATGTCTTTAGGTTAATTAGGTTTAAGTAGTTCTAAGTCTACTGGACTGATGACCTCAGAAGTTAAGTCCCATAGTGCTCAGAGCGCTTCGATCCATCTGAAGATCGGCGAAAGATGTTCGACTCTCTTTTGCAACCCATAGGGTGTATAAAATTCTATGTAGTTGTGGGAAGGTTTATATTGGAACAATGAAAAGAAGTTTGATACCTGTCTAACCGATCACAAAATGAAGTGCCGTCTGGAACACACCGACAAATCGGCTGTAGGGAACATGTGAACATTAAATAAAATTTAGTCAAATGAGGGTGCTCAGATCGCATTATTATGTAGGTATATACAGAGAAGCCATAGAGGTTTATAACATCACAATAATTTGTACAGGAAAGAAGAAGACCTAAAGTTAGATTAGATATGTCGGTCGACTTTGTACCAACGATGTGACAATAGACTACCTTCGATTAATGACGTTAGTCAGAGATAGTTTCACCGTCGCCAGCAGGTGACTAGTGGTGACGCCCTCTACGCCCTCTGTAGAAACGGGACCTCCACGACCTAGCAGCCAGTCGTTGACTCACCTCGGAAGATGTTGACCGCAGTTGGCAACTAAATGGCAGAAGGAAGAATTTCTACTGTTCGACCACGGGCTCTTAACCCGGAAGTTTTAATTAATGAAGACGCCGACCGTGAAAGCCTATACGTTCTGATTAACAATGGCAAGACTGAACGTTTCTTTTATCACTGTTTATTCTCTGGCTGGCGTGATCGTGAACATTCCACCTGACAAATAGTAGTAACTTTCTGCTCACGTACAAAAGGCAGTACCAGTGCAGAAATCCACTAGAAACAATCTGAGTGTCAGTTGGAGGGGACCCGCTGTAGCTGTGGACCAATTACGTTACTTCTAAAGCTCTAAGCCACCGAATTAAACGTCTTCGTTTCTTTTAAGCTTAGCAACTTCATCGACCAGCCTCTAAATCACAGAGTTGGCTGCGTCGTGGCTCGTCGCATCTCGCCATAGTTAATAGCTGCTCTATTAGATGGTGGAAACCATCACTCTAATTTTCCTGACAATATAATCATAAAAACCAAAGAAAACTTCATGAACAAATAACGCAAGAAGTCTATAGTCAATAGAAGAAAAGCTGAAGTTAGTGCACTCTTCTACTTCCTTCTTTCATTGCTGAACTTCAGTAATAGTGTAACGTTGTTGCTTTAATTTGCTATGCAAGCGGTGCTGCTAGACAATAAAATCGGGTTAAAAGCTGTGAGCTGTCTTCTGGGGAAGTTAACCTTGCATTACTGCGCAACTGTTTCACCAGGTATCCAGTCTACCCAACCAGACTAACATTAATTATAATCTTATAACAGTCATACGACAACCGGTGATATATATATATATAAGAGAATTTAAATAAAAATAAATAAATCAGTTTATATTTGGAAATTTATTTTAACATTGATCATTGAAATTTCAGCATATTAAACTTGAGTCATAACTAAGCTGGTGCCTTATTTAGGACTGTAAAAATGTGAGTTTGTAATCTTACGGAACACATCAAATAGGGACCCAAGATTGGGAGACTACATACAACACTGCATTCATAAAATAACACACAAAGAATGTTGAAATATATGCAAGAGGAAATTAACCACAACCAACCGATTCAATTTTCATCCAAAGAAGTTACGTTCGTAGCGCAATCCTGTCCGTCATGTAATTACCACACACTGGTATACTAAATTCATACTAACTCTCTGTGAAATCTTCCCGAAAAGAATAGCTGAGGGCTACTTTGATGCTTTCACCACATGCTTCACGTGGTCAACTTGGTTTACACAAAGACTGTAACTCCACAATAATTTTGATAATTAAAATAAATTACATCGAAACGCAATTTACTAAAGAAAAACCTCGAACTGGTTACTATCGTCTTACTATTAACCTGATGGGTCAAACAGTTGTATAAGCACGTGGTACTGGTCTCATAAAGTACACCCCACGTGGGTTGAACATAAAGAAAAGTTGCTATATTAAAAAAATATTGTCAAGACGAGACGTTATAATCACACGAGCATTCGCATTTAAGATTGATGATCTTAGTTAGAGTTACTGATCAACACGTGGTTCCACTTTACTCACAAAGTAGTGACAAAGCAACTACCAGAAGATATTCTGAACTTCACACGCGAATTACACTGCGTTGCAATTTAAGATAACATTAGATATTTTAGAGCTAATCCTGAAATAAAGGTGATTAAATTTTCAGTTAGGCTGAACTTAAGAAATCCATTGTCCTACGGACTTAGCAGACACGCGCTTAGCCGGAGATCTTACCACTTCAGACGCTCGCCGCGGACAGACTGACCTGGGCTCCTACAAAGGGTGCTTCCGTATACAAAACGGAAGTGACCAGGGAGGCAGCTTCCTATACCAACATGACAAGGGACGGACAGGACCATACTAAGGATAGAAATCTCTTCGCTTTTAGAAAGCGTAGCAACCTGTTCCGACGTTGGTCCTACTGTTCTCTGGCAAACAGGCTTGTCTGCTACCATGCAGCATGCAACTAGAAATACATTTGCTCATTCATCCTCTCACACAGAAGGGAAGGGGGATGACAGTATCTTATCATACACAGTATATAAAAGAAAGCGGATGTAGGTTCCGTATGAGACTGTGTGACATGAATTACAGATAAACTGTGTTTTAAAGTGTAGTAGTGTGACAGATCGTTCTTGTTTATGTGTAAAAGTAACACGTTTCACTGCTCAGTCTCCTCCCAGATAGTCAGAAACACCACAGTAAATTTAGACGAGGAATTTATGCCGTAAATGACAACAGATTTAAGAAATGAACATGAAAGGAATCCAACAGAGACCTTTCAATAGCTATGAAAGAAGGAAGTAGAAGAGTGGACACTAAGTGTAGGTACCTAGCAGTATTCGTCGCCCATAAACTGAATCAACCTGAAATGAAGAGTGCAAAGGAGTGCATGTATTTAATCGTAATAAAACAGAAAAAAATTACTTGGAAAATAAAGAAAAGAGATGATATTTGGCTTTGTGGGACGAAAAAAAAAGAGAGATTATAGTTCGCGTACTGTCACTGTCGGAATCATTACAGACGGATCTGAAGCTCAGAATGAACAAAAATGGGGTAGGAAATCCTCCGTGTCGTTTTCTAAGGTGCCATCCCGACATTTCGAAGAGTGAAACTTAAGCCTGGATGACCAACTGGAGATCTGAATCCCGCTCCTCTTGATTGCTGATCTAGGATCTTAACCAGCGCACCACTTTGCTCAGCCCTGTAAAAAGATAAAAAGAAATGGTTAACAGCAAATTTAAATCAAAGATTAAATAAAATTACAGCAGTGCGAACTGCAGCGGCAACAGCCGCTTCGGTAGTCTGTAGGAAAAACCAGAATCGTCTTATAGAAGTACTGATGTGCAAGAAATATGTAATACAGTCTTTTCACAAATTTTGACTTAAGGAAGGAAAAAACTATTGCTGTGAAATCTAATAAAAGCTGTGGAGTAGTAATGAATCTGGTTGCAGAAGAGATCAACGAGAGTCACTGTTGACTTCATGGTCAATTTTAGAAAGAAAGAATGAGAAAAATAATGGTTGCTTTGGGGCATAGTGTATATATATATATATATATATATATATATATATATATATATATATATATATATATATACAGTGTACACCAGGACGTGACATGTATAACTCTGAGAGAAGTGGGAAAAAACAACAGAGTCTAGCATATGGCTTATATAGGCTGCTCTTGAGTGAAAGGCAATAGCTGACGATGGTAAGACTCACACACTTTATTATTTACAGTGCTGACAGTCAAAATTGCAACTTCAAGGAGATACCAAAGAAGAACATTTCACTTTTGTTTAGCCACTACGGCTCTATCTAGTACCGTGGAAGCTTTTCACTGATATCTTAACAAATGTCATATCATCCTGTCCCTTCTTCTTGTCAGTGTTTCCCGTACATTCCTTTCCTCGCCGATTCTGCGGAAAATCTCAACATTCCTTACCTTATCTTATTTTCAATATGCTTCTGTAGTACCTTATCTCAAATGCTTCGATTCTATTCTCTTCAGGTTTTTCCGCAGTCCGTACGTCACTGCCGTACAATGCTGTGCTCCAAACGTACATTCTCGGAAATTTCTTCCTCAAATTAAGACCTATGTTTGATACTAGTAGACTTCTCTTGGCCAGAAATGCGCTTCTTGCCTGTGCTAGTCTGCCTTTATGTCCTCCTGCTCAGTCCGCTAGAGGTTATTTTGCTGTCTAGATAACAGAATCCCTTAACCTCGTCTACTTCGTGACCACCAACTCAGATTTTAAGTTTCTCGGTATTCTCATTCTGCTTCTTCTTATTACTTGTCATTTCACTTATTGTGCTTGTAATGTATAGCAGCAATAATAGATGATTAAATTTGTGGGTGATTTGGGGTACACGATTAAATGGTGCAATTTTAGTATCCAGAGATGGCGTCGCTGGCAGCATCCATGACTCCAACCGGCCCGAAATCCAGTCGAAAGGAGCTTGGGTGATCGGTACCGATACGTCTTTCCAAGCTATTTCAACTCTAGGCCAGAGCTCAAACAGCCGGCCGAAGTGGCCGAGCGGTTCTAAGCGCTTCAGTCTGGAACCGCGCGACCGCTACGGTCGCAGGTTTGAATCCTGCCCCGGGCATAGATGTGTGTGATGTCCTTAGGTTAGTTAGGTTTAAGTAGTTCTAAGTTCTAGGGGAGTGATGACCCCAGATGTTAAAGTCCCATAGTGCTCAGAGCCATTTGAACTATTCTGAACCAGAGCCCAAACCTATACTGGCTGAAGAGTGGTGGCGTTCCAGTCCTTTGGCAATCCACGACCAAAAGTTTACATTGTGTGACTGGAGGACAACTGGCGAGGACGACACTGGAATACCGTCTGCATCGATATAGATCAGATGAGCGTGACCAACATACAATTTCGCGTTATATTGCCGAAAAATAAAGTCACGCACCCGTCGAATATAAGGCACAGTCAACCGCCTTAATGGGTCAGAAATATACAGCACATTATCCGATACGAACTAGAGCTGATCGTTTTGTGTACCCACAGTGGCACCCTTCACTGTTACGTCAGGAATGGTGCTCATATGATGGTAGCGAATGTCATCTGGCAACGTTTATTTTCCTCGGAGGTTCGACCCAGGAATGTGTCCGTCGTGATGCTGTAAGCAGAGGCTGGACTCGTCTTAAAAGTCGGCGTGGTGTGACTCCTATGTCGTCTCCCACCTTTCGGCGTATCTACTGTCACGTCAAGGGAAAACCAAAAATGGTCACTCTACTTACAGTATTTTTGTCTCTCTGTAAACAGACGCATTTCGTGGCGTGGCTATACGATCAAGAACTATCTAGTGCGGTGCAGCTGAGATCCTACATGACCTTTATTATGGCCCTCCTGTAACCATCGCTTCCATGCCATTTCTATGCCGACGACCTCCAGCTCTACCTAAGCGTCAGACCTGAAGATGTAAACACTACAATCGCTCAGATGAATGATGATCTGTCTTCAGTAGTGACATGGGCGAAAAACCTGGGGCTTAAACTAAATGCAAAAAAGACGCTAGTAATCTTAATAGCCCATCAGAAATTAATAAGTTCAGATATCCGCGAACGGCTACCTCCTATTCTGCTCGACGGTACTCCAATACCATATCAGAAAACAGTGAAGAACTTGGGTGTAACTTTGGATGAGCATCTCAACTGGGCGGAGAACACAGTCGCAGTGTGCCGAAAGACGTCTGCTCGTCTCTATGCTCTCAAAAAGTTTCGGAACATATTTCCACAGGACTTGAAAAGCCAGCTCGTGCAAGCACTCGTTCTACCGAACCTCCACTATTGTGATGTGATTCAACAAGGCATGAGTAGTGAAAACAAAAGACGGCTAGAGCTAACCATGAATGCCTGTGTGCGTTACACCTGCAACATTCGCCGATATGATCATGTTAGTGCTTCATACTCCGAGCTAGGGTGGCTGCGGCCGGACAAATTGCGTGACTACCACACTCTATGTCTACTTCACCGACTCCTCGTCGCGCAAGCACCCCAGTACCTTGCTTCAGAGATTAAAAACCTGTCATGCCATCATAATCGAAACACGAGGTCACTCTTATTTGGTATCCTAACTGTGCCCACTCACAAAACAAAAACTTCTGCAAACTCCTTCTCAGTTACCGCTGTCCGCCTCTGGATCAAACTGCCCCTTACTTTGCGCAAAATTCAATCTCCTGCTGCTTTTAAGAAGAAGTTGAAGTATTTCCTACTACCGTCCTCATAAAGTTCTCCACCAAATTAATGAACAAGGCCAATCCTCTCATCTGTCAAATAGCAAAGCTAGCGTCTCCTATCTTGCTCCTGAGATGCCTTCATCTTCATCTATCTCTATTAGCCAGGCAATCTTCTTTTCCTTTATATTTCCTTAATTATGTTTCATCATGTCTCTCTATTCTTCTCCTCCCTTCACCATGAGTCTCCCTCATACTCCCTGCTGCCAGCACTCCTATCTAAAATCTGTCTCTTCAATAACGTCTAATTATAACAGTACTTATGATCTACGAATATAAACTCTATATGTATGTATTTTTCCAGGTGTACCTTTCTAATTGTTTATTTCACTTTTTGTACTAGATGTAGTTTAACATGCCTACTAAAACATATGAATGTAAAATAAGTAGAATGCCTGGTTAGACGTAAGAGAGGGCCTGATGGCCCTAATCTTGCCAGGTTAAATAAATCAATAAATAAATAAATAAAAATTTATGGAAGACAGTCATGTGATCCCGACCAACGCGAATAACAGAACTATCTGAATACTTCCAGCAGTCATTATTACGCCGACTCCCACACTGCTTGGATTTTGAGAAAATCCCCATCTCCAAATGAATGAGAACGATGAAAGCATCCAGAATTCTCTGCAATTTCAATCATCTGAAACCTTGAATGATCTCTCGCCCCGCCCCTTAAAACTATTTTTCCGTTTACAAATTAGTTCAAATAATTATTCTACATTTCAGGTTTATCACCAATGATGCGATATATTGTTGGGCATTAGAACTGCAACACTATGAACATGAGTTCCAACAAACTCCAAGTATATATATATATATATATATATATATATATAGTTAAGGCTCACCGGCCACTTGACCATTTTCTTCTTCTGTACGAATGCACGAAGAGTGCCCGAACTCTTACGGGAATCGGCAACGCGCCGCGAGTAATGAGTATAATGGGCGGGGGCACTACGAATGTAGTGCGGGACAGTACGTGGAGAATGTGGGTTTCGCGGGAGGCGTGCCAGAGATAAATCCCTGCAGTCACACTATCGTCTGTGTCCTCGGTGGCTCAGATGGATAGAGCGTCTGCCATGTAAGCAGGAGATCCCGGATTCGAGTCCCGTTCGGAGCACACATTTTCATCTGTCCCCGTTGACGTATGTCAACACCTGCAAGCAGCTAAGGGTTTTCATTTCATTGTAAACTCAAAGTTCTTATGAACTGTACTACACACCTGGGAATGCAAATGATGAGCATTTCATAGTAACGGCACAAGGCAGGGAGGAGTAACTACATCTACACTTTGTATAAAAAGAAAGATTTCGGTTCGGGTTTTTCATTCATAATTCGCATTTGAGTTTTGGGTGTGTGCAAGTTTACTTAACTCAGTTGACTAATTAACAATGTTGTTAAAATCATTACTACTCGAACATGATCATATGAAAACAGCCCCTAAAATGAGGCATCTTCAATACTGCGTGTGAATTAGTGATAGACGCAAGCACACCAAAGGATTTTAATCAATACAAGAGATCCACGAGACAGCAAATGAAACAGAAATGTACTCAACTTTGCACTGCAACTGAACTTCAGACGCCATAACTCTTGACGGGACGGATGGAATCACAAGACAGTAACGACATAACCCAAGATGTAAAGGGGGGCAGGACCTTAGATATCACTCTGCCACCGTGGTATTCTGCTCCCAGTTTGCTCGCGTCGACCACTGCCAATTATCTGCAAAAAAAAAAAAAAAAAAAAAAAGAATGGCTCTGAGCGCTATGGGACTTAACATCGGTGGTCATCAGTCCCCTAGAACTTAGAACAACTTAAACCTAACTAACCTAAGGACACCACACACATCCATGCCCGAGGCAGGATTCGAACCTGCGACCTTAGCAGTCGCGCGGTTCCGGACTGAGCGCCTAGAACCGCTAGACCACCGCAGCCGGCTATTTGCAACACCAAACACATCAGCGGCGGACAAAATTCTGAGGCATGAGATACACAATCTTGTCTAGAGAACGCGTGATCAATACCTTCAATGAAATCAGCCTCCGTGAGTCACTTGGCCAGCCACGGCCTTAAAAATTTGATTAACCAATTCGCAAAAGGACCACTAAAATAATGTCCTAAAGTGAAAACGACAAGAAGTATCTCGGCACACATTTAAACGCCAAACTACAATAATGAACTACAAGGTAGAATAGAAGTAATATCTCGGCACGGCTTGGAACGCTGGACACCGACTTACGCACTACTCGTTGCACTTCTAGCTACGCATTTAGCCATGCTTCTTGTCGGTTTGTTGGACGTAGCGACACTTCCTTAACTGTCGTATCAAGTTACGACATCGTGTTGCGTCATGAGCAACTAGAACAATTCAAATGGCTCTGAGCACTATGGGACTTAACATCTGAGGTCATCAGTCCCCTAGAACTTAGAAGTACTTAAACCTAACTAACCTAAGGACACCACACACATCCATGCCCGAGGCAGGATTCGAACCTGCGACCGTAGCGGTCGCGCGGTTCCCGACTGAAGCGCCTAGAGCCGCTCGGCCACACCGGCCGGCTAGAACAATTCCAAATAGTTTTTAGTACACTGGGCATGTTCGGTTAAGATGCACGCAATCCACCGAAGCAACTCGACGACTCCAATTCATTCGGCCTTGTCCTTCCAACCTCTAGGAAAACCAAATCACCATGGGCAATGGATAGGCGTTGCACGATTCAACACGCCGACTCGGCCTCCCCGCGTGCTGCCTACGTACACAGTCGCACGTCACTGCACCTCACACCGTCGATACCCACACAAGAGTCCCAGCAGAACGCACGGGCTGCAGCTAAATGCCCGCCGCCAAAGATATGAAGAAGAGCAATCAACATCGAAGTCGACTCAAAGATGAAAATGAGAATCGATGGCAACTGGCGCCAGAAATGCATCAACTCAAAGTTTTCCCTGTGTAAGAAGGAGAACCATCTACCAGCAAGGGTTTGAATTCGAGAACAGTAGGATGGTGAACTGTCGAGACTTCGGTTTGTCGTTCTACATCTACATCTACATTGATACTCCGCAAGCCACCCAACGGTGTGTGGCGGAGGGCACTTTACGTGCCACTGTCATTACCTCCCTTTCCTGTTCCAGTGGCGTATGGTTCGCGGGAAGAACGACTGTCTGAAAGCCTCCGTGCGCGCTCTAATCTCTCTAATTTTACATTCGTGATCTCCTCGGGAAGTATAAGTAGGGGGAAGCAATATATTCGATACCTCATCCAGAAACGCACCCTCTCGAAACCTGGCGAGCAAGCTACACCGCGATGCAGAGCGCCTCTCTTGCAGAGTCTGCCACTTGAGTTTATTAAACATCTCCGTAACGCTATCACGGTTACCAAATAACCCAGTGACGAAACGCGCCGCTCTTCTTTGGATCTTCTCTATCTCCTCCGTCAACCCGACCTGGTACGGATCCCACACTGATGAGCAATACTCAAGTATAGGTCGAACGAGTGTTTTGTAAGCCACCTCCTTTGTTGATGGACTACATTTTCTAAGCACTCTCCCAATGAATCTCAACCTGGTACCCGCCTTACCAACAATTAGTTTTATATGATCATTCCACTTCAAATCGTTCCGTACGCATACTCCCAGATATTTTACAGAAGTAACTGCTACCAGTGTTTGTTCCGCTATCATATAATCATACAATAAAGGATCCTTCTTTCTATGTATTCGCAATACATTACATTTGTCTATGTTAAGGGTCAGTTGCGACTCCCTGCACCAAGTGCCTATCCGCTGCAGATCTTCCTGTATTTCGCTACAATTTTCTAATGCAGCAACTTCTCTGTATACTACAGCATCATCCGCGAAAAGCCGCATGGAACTTCCGACACTATCTACTAAGTCATTTATATATATTGTGAAAAGCAATGGTCCCATAACACTCCCCTGTGGCACGCCAGAGGTTACTTTAACGTCTGTAGACGTCTCTCCATTGATAACAACATGCTGTGTTCTGTTTGCTAAAAACTCTTCAATCCAGCCACACAGCTGGTCTGATATTCCGTAGGCTCTTACTTTGTTTATCAGGCGACCGTGCGGAACTGTATCGAACGCCTTCCGGAAGTCAAGAAAAATAGCATCTACCTGGGAGCCTGTATCTAATATTATCTGGGTCTCATGAACAAATAAGGCGAGTTGGGTCTCACACGATCGCTGTTTCCGGAATCCATGTTGATTCCTACATAGTAGATTCTGGGTTTCCAGAAATGACATGATACGTGAGCAAAAAACATGTTCTAAAATTCTACAAGAGATCGACGTAAGAGATATAGGTCTATAGTTTTGCGCATCTGCTCGACGACCCTTCTTGAAGACTGGGACTATCTGTGCTCTTTTCCAATCATTTGGAACCCTCCGTTCCTCTAGAGACTTGCGGTACACGGCTGTTAGAAGGGGGCAAGTTCTTTCGCGTACTCTGTGTAGAATCGAATTGGTATCCCGTCAGGTCCAGTGGACTTTCCTCTATTGAGTGATTCCAGTTGCTTTTCTATTCCTTGGACACTTATTTCGATGTCAGCCATTTTTTCGTTTGTGCGAGGATTTAGAGAAGGAACGGGCAGTGCGGTCTTCCTCTGTGAAACAGCTTTGGAAAAAGGTGTTTAGTATTTCAGCTTTACGCGTGTCATCCTCTGTTTCAATGCCATCATCATCCCGTAGTGTCTGGATATGCTGTTTCGAGCCACTTACTGATTTAACGTAAGACCAGAACTTCCTAGGATTTTCTGTCAAGTCGGTACATAGAATTTTACTTTCGAATTCAATGAACGCTTCACGCATAGCCCTCCTTACGCTAACTTTGACATCGTTCAGCTTCTGTTTGTCTGAGAGGTTTTGGCTGCGTTTAAACTTGGAGTGGAGCTCTCTTTGCTTTCGCAGTAGTTTCCTAACTTTGTTGTTGTACCACGGTGGGTTTTTCCCGTCCCTCACAGTTTTACTCGGCACGTACCTGTCTAAAACGCATTTTACGATTGCCTTGAACTTTTTCCATAAACACTCAACATTGTCAGAGTCGGAACAGAAATTTTCGTTTTGATCTGTTAGGTAGCCTGAAATCTGCCTTCTATTACTCTTGCTAAACAGATAAACCTTCCTCCCTTTTTTTATATTCCTACTAACTTCCATATTCAGGGATGCTGCAACGGCCTTATGATCACTGATTCCCTGTTCTGTACATACAGATTCGAAAAGTTCGGGTCTGTTTGTTATCAGTAGGTCCAATATGTTATCTCCACGAGTCGGTTCTCTGTTTAATTGCTCGAGGTAATTTTCGGATAGTGCACTCAGTATAATGTCACTCGATGCTCTGTCCCTACCACCCGTCCTAAACATCTGAGTGTCCCAGTCTATATCTGGTAAATTGAAATCTCCACCTAAGACTATAACATGCTGAGAAAATTTATGTGAAATGTATTCCAAATTTTCTCTCAGTTGCTCTGCCACTAATGCTGCTGAGTCGGGAAGTCGGTAAAAGGAGCCAATTATTAACCTAGTTCGGTTGTTTAGTGTAACCTCCACCCATAATAATTCACAGGAACTATCCACTTCTACTTCACTACAGGATAAACTACTACTAACAGCGATGAACACTCCACCACCGGTTGCATGCAATCTATCCTTTCTAAACACCGTCTGTACCTTTGTAAAAATTTCGGCAGAATTTATCTCTGGCTTAAGCCAGCTTTCTGTACCTATAACGATTTCAGCTTCGGTGCTTTCTATCAGTGCTTGAAGTTCCGGTACTTTACCAACGCAGCTTCGACAGTTGACAATTAGAATACCAATTGCTGCTTGTTCCCCGCATGTCCTGACTTTGCCCCGCACCCGTTGAGGCTGTTGCCCTTTCTGTACTTGCTCAACGCCATCTAACCTAAAAAACCGCCCAGCCCACGCCACACAACCCCTGCTACCCGTGTAGCCGCTTGTTGCGTGTAGTGGACTCCTGACCTATCCAGCGGAACCCGAAACCCCACCACCCTATGGCGCAGTGTCGCTGTTCGTCTTGGTTAGCATCATACGACCGCCATGCGAATATGGAATCGACGGATTCAGGAGGGACATACTCATAGGCATGCGGAGTCTCAGAGGCTCTGAAGAACTATTGTCTTGAGAATGAGCACACTGATCGTCCAGTCGTGCAGGACCGTCCAGCGTCACGTAAGTTGAGTAAGGAAATGGAGTTGTAACAAGACACGAACGGTTCGACGACGTCGGAAGTACTACAGAGTGCCAATACAGTGACCTTGCTGCGGTCCACTGACGCGGCAACAGTGAGACGACAGCACTGATGCGTCCAACGACATCAGTGGGCACTGGAGTAGCGCCACGTCGTCTATCCAAATGAATCCCAGTTTTACGTACAGCGCTACGACGAACGAGGAGAAAGTACGTTGCGAGCTTGTAATCGTCATCGTCATTCGGGCCCAGTACGTGGGGTGGTCGAGTGGGATGCCTTTGGTACGCAACACGACCAACTCTGGTTCACACAGCCGATTATTTTGGCGGTTGTCGTTACATTTCTGACGTTTTGAGCCTTTCCTTGCAAGTGTCTGTGACATCTTTCAACAAGATAAGGTAAGACTACAAGTGCTGTCCTGATCTACCTCGATACAGGGGTTGGTTCTAATGTTGCCCTGGTCAGCAATATCTCCATATCTTTCACTGACTGGAACCATCTGGCGACGGACCGCCGAGAGAGCCAGCACACCAACACTAGCTGGCCAGTGCTGTAGGAGAAGGCTGGCATAGAGTTGATACAGCGTGGAATGACGTATCTGAATGTGTCATAGGTGTTGAGTTCGCCTCTATTCCGAGACGGGCAAGAGCCGCTTGTTCCAGGTAGACATAGGGGTGGTCAAAAAACAGTCTGAAAAACTTGGAAGGTTGTTGCAAGAAGGGTGTGCTAAGAAATAAATGCTGAGAAACATAATTGATACATATAAATTGTTGATGGTGGGTTACTTTACCTAAAAAGTACCGTTAGCGGTTTCGAAATTTTCAAGATTCATCATCAGACGGTTTCTTCACGCTTTCATGATAACGAATTTTACAATGGTTTCCTGCGAGTTGCCCAAGGATAAACAAATATTCACAATTATAAACGTGTAACCAAGTGGGTGAGCTATATATTTGCGATGGAAAGCAACATACATGATTCGTCCATCTGGCGCCTTTGCTTTTGCAGTTTTCTTGCAATGAAATACATTATCAAGGATGTTGGTATTTTCACAGTCACAAAACAAATTTTTAACGTGTTCCACATGTTCTGATTCACAACGTACAAAAACAATTACACACTTTACAAGTTACATGAATGTCAAAGATGTAGTGATACAAAGATATGACATTTGTTGGCAGATGAAGGGCCAATTACTTTTATGTGAAATTGAAAACTCCTTTTACCTTAAATCTGGGGCATTAAATGCAGACAGAAACAATAAATACATAGGTTTTTGTGAAATACAGCACTGCAAACTTATTTATATAACGACAGATTTACAAATGTGGGCAAGAAGTGTATATGAAATCCTTATGTGCTATTGGAACGTCCACGATGATAAACGTTATAACTTTTTCTTAGTGCCATAAATAGTACTGACTATTGTAGATACGTACAGTATTATGAGATTAGTTACTTTATTTGCAGATAGGAGTACACATATTATTTATATTGGAGCATAGAAAGTACATTCTGGAAGTTTTTCAGCAAAGGAGTGTTAGCCGATTCAGTATGCTCGTTAAGGACGTTATCAGTGGAATTGTTTTTGTGTGTTTCCTCTAATATATTCGCAGTGCGTCTTTTTCTGCTAAATGTAACATTTTCGTGTCGCTTTCGCTGTTTCTCAGTCAATGGTTTTCTTCTGCAATGTTACCTGTAAATATAGATTTCTGTAAGTTTCCAAGACTTAAGGCATCGAGGTGCTCATTGTACCTAATTTCAAAACTTCTTCCTGTCTGACCAAGTAGAATTTTGGGCACGAATCACATTGGAGTTTGTATGCTCCTGATTTGCTATAGGCTGTCTTGGAATGATTTATATGATCAATCTACACTCCTGGAAATGGAAAAAAGAACACATTGACACCGGTGTGTCAGACCCACCATACTTGCTCCGGACACTGCGAGAGGGCTGTACAAGCAATGATCACACGCACGGCACAGCGGACACACCAGGAGCCGCGGTGTTGGCCGTCGAATGGCGCTAGCTGCGCAGCATTTGTGCACCGCCGCCGTCAGTGTCAGCCAGTTTGCCGTGGCATACGGAGCTCCATCGCAGTCTTTAACACTGGTAGCATGCCGCGACAGCGTGGACGTGAACCGTATGTGCAGTTGACGGACTTTGAGCGAGGGCGTATAGTGGGCATGCGGGAGGCCGGGTGGACGTACCGCCGAATTGCTCAACACGTGGGGCGTGAGGTCTCCACAGTACATCGATGTTGTCGCCAGTGGTCGGCGGAAGGTGCACGTGCCCGTCGACCTGGGACCGGACCGCAGCGACGCACGGATGCACGCCAAGACCGTAGGATCCTACGCAGTGCCGTAGGGGACCGCACCGCCACTTCCCAGCAAATTACGGACACTGTTGCTCCTGGGGTATCGGCGAGGACCATTCGCAACCGTCTCCATGAAGCTGGGCTACGGTCCCGCACACCGTTAGGCCGTCTTCCGCTCACGCCCCAACATCGTGCAGCCCGCCTCCAGTGGTGTCGCGACAGGCGTGAATGGAGGGACGAATGGAGACGTGTCGTCTTCAGCGATGAGAGTCGCTTCTGCCTTGGTGCCAATGATGGTCGTATGCGTGTTTGGCGCCGTGCAGGTGAGCGCCACAATCAGGACTGCATACGACCGAGGCACACAGGGCCAACACCCGGCATCATGGTGTGGGGAGCGATCTCCTACACTGGCCGTACACCACTGGTGATCGTCGAGGGGACACTGAATAGTGCACGGTACATCCAAACCGTCATCGAACTCATCGTTCTACCATTCCTAGACCGGCAAGGAAACTTGCTGTTCCAACAGGACAATGCACGTCCGTATGTATCCCGTGCCACCCAACGTGCTCTAGAAGGTGTAAGTCAACTACCCCGGCCAGCAAGATCTCCGGATCTGTCCCCCATTGAGCATGTTTGGGACTGGATGAAGCGTCGTCTCACGCGGTCTGCACGTCCAGCACGAACGCTGGTCCAACTGAGGCGCCAGGTGGAAATGGCATGGCAAGCCGTTCCACAGGACTACATCCAGCATCTCTATGATCGTCTCCATGGGAGAATAGCAGCCTGCATTGCTGCGAAGGGTGGATATACACTGTACTAGTGCCGACATTGTGCATGCTCTGTTGCCTGTGTCTATGTGCCTGTGGTTCTGTCAGTGTGATCATGTGATGTATCTGACCCCAGGAATGTGTCAATAAAGTTTCCCCTTTGTAACGGAACTGAAATGATGGTGGGCTGACAGTAATTTGGAGCCCGCGCGTCGGAAACGGGCGCGCTGGTGTGAGACTGCCAGGGAGTGCACCCTGATGCCATCTATTGGCGAAACTGGGAATTAGCGCTGCCTCTCAGACAATGCAATAAGCTCTCGGAGTCAAATGTATTCTTTTTCTTGGTAATTATAAGCTATTACTGTATGATTTAATGTTATAAAGCGCTAGTAGTAAATTATTATGACTGGTATGAACTCCAGAGTAATAAATATAAATATTCTTAAATACTAAATGATTTCGGTGAAAAGGTGGTAGGGGAACGCCCCCACTCTTGGTGATACGAGCGTAGCTAGAGGTAGCTGGAGACACAGGGGCTGAACAATGGAATGGCCTGGAGAGTGTTGACGTGACAGGACGTGCGTAACTCTGCTCACGCAAAAGTGATTGTGCAACCGCGAAGAGGCGAATATCGTCGCTGTTTGTGGAGTAGAACGCGACGAATGGTTGTCGAAGGCGTCTCTATGCCACTGGGGCTGGTTGTAAGAGTTCCTGCGCCCAGATTTTATGGCGGACGCGCAGTAGCTTATACGAGTGCTACAGCTCGTAGTTCCAGCCGCCATTAAGGGCATGAGGCGTCAAGAGCTGCGTTAGCCACATGCATCCCACCACCAGCACCGACACGTCTACCCAAGGCAAGACTGCTTGAAATTGTTAAGTCGAACTTTGTATACATGTAAAAGGAGAATACCAGTTTTCTTTTGTGCAAGTGCAGAAGACTGAATATAGTAATGAGTAAAATTACGATGCATGTTGTTCATTGTAAAGTGTAGTAACCTGAAACATAGTGTAGTGAAATCAGACTGAGGCCACCATCGCCTCTTTCATTTACAATTCTTTTGGGTGTAGAATACTTTAGCGTATAAGAATTTTGAAAAGAGCAATGGTCATACCAGAATGAGTCGCCTATTTATAGTTACTTAAATTTTTCTGAGTAGCCTTTCAAGTAAAGTCACTTAACTAATTCTATAGCAATTGTCCAAAGAGTAATATCCAAAATCATTAAATAAGTTGAAGGATAGAATTTTGTTAACCTAAGTTGCATAAGTTGTCTTGGTGGTAATTACCAAGCCAACTCACAGAAATTGAGAGAGTATTTGCTTTGTAGAATCACCTAGAATGATCAGAAATAGTAATATTCAGAATTAAGTTTAAATTCAACTCAAGCCGTTTCACTTTGAAACGAGCCAAAAAACTGATTTATTCTTTTGCTCCTTCAGAGCTGGCGACCGTAGTTATAAGTATTTTCAGGAGGATTCGACGGTAAGTCTGCTGCTCTCGTCATGCTGATAGGATTACCCACTGCTGCTAGCAGTGGTGATTGGATACATAAGCTCACTACCAAGTTAGGTGGGTCAGGTAGGCAGTGTTACCGTGTGAACTGTAGGGCACTGTAGGCCGTGGATCGAACCCGTTCAATCATCACAGCTCTTTGGGAAATAGTCCAGTTAGGAGTGTACTAATCCAATAGGTAAATACTGGCGAGTAACGGTCAAAAATGTATACGCAAGTGAATTTAGCAAGGTCCATGTAGCACCTAGTTAATGTGGTGCAATGGCGAGGGTAGGAGTGGAGTAAAAGTGAGCTGAGCTTGTGGCAGCTGTGCTGTCTTCAAAGATTAATAACGTGAATTCACTACTACCTATTACCATTAGGGCTGAGCTATTTACGGTTAAAATACGTAGCAGTAAGCGCAAAGGCGTGACAGCTACAAGTCCGTATCGGCTTTATACATACGGAAGTAGGAAGCGGGTCATTCTGTCAGTGGAAGGGGTTAAAACAACCGAGTCAGTTGAGAACATACCCCATTTACTGATGGAAAGATTCTGGGTCTGACCTTGTAATGTTTTCGTCTTGCTTGTTACTATTCGACTCCATCTTATGCTGCTGTATTTCGTGCCTAATAGAAATGTTTATTAAACCAAGTATTACTTGTTTAACTCCTACTATTGGACTTTCTGTTGCTGCTTTGCAGGTTGTCGTCTTGAACTTACCAATTGTGGTATATATGTCTACAACAGAACTTTAAATTTAAAATTTTCTTGAAACTACAAGTTTATATAAAACACTTTTATTGCAGCCATTATTCTACAAACTTGGTAAGTCCTGTCACGGTCGCCACATGCGACCGAACCGCCGAATCTTTCCATCAGTAAATGGGGTATGTTCTCAACTGACTCGGTTGTTTTAACCCCCTCCACTGACAGAATGACCTGCTTCCTACTTCCGTATGTATAAAGCCGATACGGACTTGTAGCTGTCACGCCTTTGCGCTTACTGCTACGTATTTTAACCGTAAATAGCTCAGCCCTAATGGTAATAGGTAGTAGTGAATTCACGTTATTAATCTTTGAAGACAGCACAGCTGCCACAAGCTCAGCTCACTTTTACTCCACTCCTACCCTCGCCATTGCACCACATTAACTAGGTGCTACATGGACCTTGCTAAATTCACTTGCGTATACATTTTTGACCGTTACTCGCCAGTATTTACCTATTGGATTAGTACACTCCTAACTGGACTATTTCCCAAAGAGCTGTGATGATTGAACGGGTTCGATCCACGGCCTACAGTGCCCTACAGTTCACACGGTAACACTGCCTACCTGACCCACCTAACTTGGTAGTGAGCTTATGTATCCAATCACCACTGCTAGCAGCAGTGGGTAATCCTATCAGCATGACGAGAGCAGCAGACTTACCGTCGAATCCTCCTGAAAATACTTATAACTACGGTCGCCAGCTCTGAAGGAGCAAAAGAATAAATCAGTTTTTTGGCTCGTTTCAAAGTGAAACGGCTTGAGTTGAATTTAAACTTAATTCTGAATATTACTATTTCTGATCATTCTAGGTGATTCTACAAAGCAAATACTCTCTCAATTTCTGTGAGTTGGCTTGGTAATTACCACCAAGACAACTTATGCAACTTAGGTTAACAAAATTCTATCCTTCAACTTATTTAATGATTTTGGATATTACTCTTTGGACAATTGCTATAGAATTAGTTAAGTGACTTTACTTGAAAGGCTACTCAGAAAAATTTAAGTAACTATAAATAGGCGACTCATTCTGGTATGACCATTGCTCTTTTCAAAATTCTTATACGCTAAAGTATTCTACACCCAAAAGAATTGTAAATGAAAGAGGCGATGGTGGCCTCAGTCTGATTTCACTACACTATGTTTCAGGTTACTACACTTTACAATGAACAACATGCATCGTAATTTTACTCATTACTATATTCAGTCTTCTGCACTTGCACAAAAGAAAACTGGTATTCTCCTTTTACATGTATACAAAGTTCGACTTAACAATTTCAAGCAGTCTTGCCTTGGGTAGACGTGTCGGTGCTGGTGGTGGGATGCATGTGGCTAACGCAGCTCTTGACGCCTCATGCCCTTAATGGCGGCTGGAACTACGAGCTGTAGCACTCGTATAAGCTACTGCGCGTCCGCCATAAAATCTGGGCGCAGGAACTCTTACAACCAGCCCCAGTGGCATAGAGACGCCTTCGACAACCATTCGTCGCGTTCTACTCCACAAACAGCGACGATATTCGCCTCTTCGCGGTTGCACAATCACTTTTGCGTGAGCACAGTTACGCACGTCCTGTCTCGTCAACACTCTCCAGGCCATTCCATTGTTCAGCCCCTGTGTCTCCAGCTACCTCTAGCTACGCTCGTATCACCAAGAGTGGGGGCGTTCCCCTACCACCTTTTCACCGAAATCATTTAGTATTTAAGAATATTTATATTTATTACTCTGGAGTTCATACCAGTCATAATAATTTACTGCTAGCGCTTTATAACATTAAATCATACAGTAATAGCTTATAATTACCAAGAAAAAGAATACATTTGACTCCGAGAGCTTATTGCATTGTCTGAGAGGCAGCGCTAATTCCCAGTTTCGCCAATAGATGGCATCAGGGTGCACTCCCTGGCAGTCTCACACCAGCGCGCCCATTTCCGACGCGCGGGCTCCAAATTACTGTCAGCCCACCATCATTTCAGTTCCGTTACACATGCCCCACTTCTTATTGAAGTATCTAACAGTGATAATTCAATAAGAAGTCTCTCCTATAATGAATCTGAAAATTTCGTGAAGGTTTTTACCAAGGGTTTTCCCTTTCTTACTGATACACCTCGGTACTTATATTACTTATTTAAAATTAAACACCAATTCTTTCTATCTTTCCTGCTAAACATTACATAAAAGATTTACATATATTCTTTACAATTTTCTTACATCTAAACACAGTATACTTTAAACATCTTTTTTTACAAAAATTTTAAATACACTTCTTTTATCTCAGGCAAGTAAAACACACGTTATGCGCCTATTACTTTATAGCCCGTCCTTTTCACTTTACCTCCTCACTTTTCTACCTCTTCCACAACACTTATTTACACATCTATTAAGGCTTTCTTAGAAGCTCAGTCTTTCCCAGTCTGTTTAGTCTCTACTTAAACTAGAAGTTTCATTAGAATACTGCAACATATTTTAGTGAACATTTACCTTTCACATAGAACAAAAGAAACAAAACTATTTACATATTGGTTTACATTAATATTTATTTATATATTTAATTTCAATCTGGTAGAATTCGTGGTTCATACCTTTTGAGATCCACTATGTTTCTTACTCCCAGGCGTTTGCCTGTTAATGGGTACTCTAAATAATAAGCGTTCACATTGGGTATGGACACTATTTTAAATGGTCCATTATATATATATTTAAATTTGCTGATCTCGTTATTAATTTCACTTGACTTTTCATGTGTTTTTACAAGAACGAGATCACCTATTTTGAATTTAGGATTCCTTACTTTTTCGTCATGACGACGAATTCTCGCATCTGCTTGTTTTCTCATCTTGTCTTTTACTAAGTTCTTTTTACTATCATAATCTAATTCAACTCTATCTGGAAATTCTAGTAGGTCTTCTACTAGACTTTTACTTCTCGTCTTTTTCAGGATTTCTTCTGGAGTAAATCCAGTGCTCTCGTTTGTTAATGAATTCATGATTTCTTCGAATTCACTCACATACATGCCCCACTTCTTGTGGTTACTATGGCAGTACGTCCTAAATAACCGACCTATCTCACGCATATATCTTTCTGCCGGATTGCTTGATGGGTGATAAGCTGAGATATGGACCACTTCTACCTGTTTCTCAGTTATCCCATCCTTCCACATTTTTGAGCAAAACTGAACACCATTATCTGATAGTATTCTCTTTGGCTTCCCTACTTTCACAAAATAATCACACACCATTTTATCATACACAGCTCTGGCAGTAGCTTTTCTCAAGGGATATAGCTTTATATACTTTGAGAAAAGTTCAACTGCTACAAATATGTATACAAACCCCCCCCCCTGGTTTTCGGTAATGGTCCAGAGATATCTACTGCTACTATTTCTAATAGTTCATCAGGTTTTATTGATTGCATGGGCCCTTGATTAGTTGCATTTGTTACTTTCGCCTTTTGGCATAGATCACAAGATCTTATCCTCTGTGCTACCCTTCGTGCCATGTTGTTAAAGGTAATGCATTCATCTAACTTATCGGTACACTTCTGTGCACCACAATGGCCATATGCCAAGTGAACATAATCTATCAGCACTTCAGTGTGTTGTTCCGGCCAACATACTCTCCACTTCCCTGGATTATTTAATCTTTGAAGATACAGTACACCTTTATGTATTTTATATGAAGCCCTTATGTTAGTTGCGTCCGGATTGTCAAACTTGACCTTTACCGACTTGAGTGCATCATCATCACTTTGATATCTTCGCATATTCCGACATATTTCCCTAATTTTTTCTCTTCCTTCCGCTTTTTTGAAGTAATTCACCTCAAAAACATCTTCCCTATTCTTTACACTTTCTAGTGTCTCACATCCTTCCGGTAATCTCGACAAAGCATCCGGTACTGCATGTTCTTTCCCTTTAACATACCTGATCTCTATATCAAATTGCTGTAAAAACAGCGCCCATCTGGTCAACCTGTTATGTAACAATCTGCAGTCCTTCAAAAATATTAAAGCTTTGTGGTCTGTATGGACCACAGTCTTATGTCCCCATAAGAAAAGTTGAAATTTCCTAAAACCCCATACTACAGCTAAAGCCTCCTTCTCTGAAACCGTATAGTTTCTTTCATACTTAGACATGGTTCTACTCGCAAATGCTATTTGTCTATGAGTTTTTTCCCCATCTATCATTACCTCCTGAAATATGGATACTCCCAATCCATAATCTGAACTATCTGTTGCCATGTGGAATGGTTCACACAGGTCAGGGTGCCATAACTTTATGTTTTTAGTCAAATTGTCTTTTAGCCGGTTGAATGCTGCTTCACATTCCTCAGTCCACATATACACACTTTCAAGTAAAGTCACTTAACTAATTCTATAGCAATTGTCCAAAGAGTAATATCCAAAATCATTAAATAAGTTGAAGGATAGAATTTTGTTAACCTAAGTTGCATAAGTTGTCTTGGTGGTAATTACCAAGCCAACTCACAGAAATTGAGAGAGTATTTGCTTTGTAGAATCACCTACAATGATCAGAAATAGTAATATTCAGAATTAAGTTTAAATTCAACTCAAGCCGTTTCACTTTGAAACGAGCCAAAAACCTGATTTATTCTTTTGCTCCTTCAGAGCTGGCGACCGTAGTTATAAGTATTTTCAGGAGGATTCGACGGTAAGTCTGCTGCTCTCGTCATGCTGATGGGATTACCCACTGCTGCTAGCAGTGGTGATTGGATACATAAGCTCACTACCAAGTTAGGTGGGTCAGGTAGGCAGTGTTACCGTGTGAACTGTAGGGCACTGTAGGCCGTGGATCGAACCCGTTCAATCATCACAGCTCTTTGGGAAATAGTCCAGTTAGGAGTGTACTAATCCAATAGGTAAATACTGGCGAGTAACGGTCAAAAATGTATACGCAAGTGAATTTAGCAAGGTCCATGTAGCACCTAGTTAATGTGGTGCAATGGCGAGGGTAGGAGTGGAGTAAAAGTGAGCTGAGCTTGTGGCAGCTGTGCTGTCTTCAAAGATTAATAACGTGAATTCACTACTACCTATTACCATTAGGGCTGAGCTATTTACGGTTAAAATACGTAGCAGTAAGCGCAAAGGCGTGACAGCTACAAGTCCGTATCGGCTTTATACATACGGAAGTAGGAAGCGGGTCATTCTGTCAGTGGAGGGGTTAAAACAACCGAGTCAGTTGAGAACATATCCCATTTACTGATGGAAAGATTCGGCGGTTCGGTCGCACCTTCCTGGGACAATGAATTCACGGTGTTCTTATTTCAATTTCCAGGAGTGTATTTTTGATGTAATTTACTATTAACATCATCAATTTCTTTCATATAACACCCACGGTCTCCAGCCATGTCCTTATTTGACAAAATTGTAAGAAATTTGATACGTTGTGCCGTTTCCGAGTAACCGAGTAAATTAACTCTGAACTTATACAACCATGCCGCTGTGCGCGAAAATTCAAGCTGTCCGCTGGATACAGTTAGTGCCAGTCGTTATCATAGCGTAGATGATAGCGCACGAGAGTGCTCAGCCTTTGGCTGGGGTTCGATTCTTACTACTATCCCATGTCGAAGTTTTACATCGCACTCTTGTTCGGTTTTAGGAAACCAAAGTACGAATGCTTTTGGCGACACCGACTCTGGCGGGCCGCTCGAAGTTGCGGAACAATGGCTTGATTGATTAACTTCAGTGCTAATAAATTGGAAAAGGCGCAACATACCTATTTTTTTTTCTTAACGGTCATTTCTCAGTACAGCCAACACCGCAACACCCTTAAAAGCTCTTCAGACTGTGCCTGTGACTTAGAACTACTTAAACGTAACTAACCTAAGGACATCACACACATTCATGCCCGAGGCAGGATTCGAACCTGCGACCGCAGCGGTCGCTCGGCTCCAGACTGTAGCGCCCACGGCCACTCCGGCCGGCTTTTTTTTTTTTTTTAATTAAGGTTGTTTTGCCCTTAAGGCGTAAGATTCTTTAGGCCTTCAGCCTAATTTAGGGAAGTGTTTCATGTAAGACCTTTGGCGTTTTAAATGTTCTAATGTTGTTGAATTTCAATTGTTGGGCCTTCAGCCGATTTTGAGTTTGAGTTGTTTTGTTCTTAAGGCCTTCAGCCCAAATTAAAGAACTGTTTCACGTAAGGCCTTTGGTATTTAAAAAAAATTAATGTTATGGAGTTTTAAGTGTTAGGCCTTCAGCCGATTTGAATTTAACTTGTTTGCTCATGAAGTGTCTGATTCTTTGGGCCTTCAGCCTAACTAAAGAACTGTTTTAAGATAAGCCTTTGCCTTTTAAATTTCTGTTTTGGTTTAGTTTTGCCTAATTAAGAACTGTTTTACGTAAGGCCTTTGTTTAAAAAAATTAATGTTGTTTAGCCTTTAAGTGTTGAGCTTTCAGCCGATTTTGAATTTAAATTGTTTGCTCTGAAAATCTCAGATTCTTTCTGCCTTCAGCCTAAATAAAGAACTGTTGTAAGATAAGGCTTGCCTTTTAAATTTCTGATTATGCTTGCGTTTAAAGTTACTGGCCTTCAGCTGTTTTTAAATTAAAGTGGCTTTCAGCCGGTGAGTAAGTCTCAAAGATTAAAGCTGTGTGTTTAAAACAACTTTTTTTGTGCTCTTGTAATGTTTGATCAAATAATAAAGTTGTATGTTCGAGTGTAACTGACAGCCCCTTATTTTGGTCCCTTTCCAGAATTTAAACTACCTGTCCTGTCTTGCGGGTGAAGCTGGGCGTTTCAGACCTGTGGCAGATCTGACCACAGAGTACAACATCAGTGCAGCCGCAAGTTATGCGGAAGACATTTTTCAGCGCACATTGTTAAACAACGGACTCCACGACAAACGAGCCCTACGTGTGGCATGTTGACGCAACTTCATCATCAATTCAGTAAGCATGGAATCATCCAGATTTGAAGTGGATCATTGGAAACATGTCCCCTTGTTGGATAAATCACGTTCCTTGTTTCATTAGGTCGATGGTAGTGTCCAGATACGCCATCACTCAGGTGAACAGTTGCTCGAAACATGCACCACCCTCTGACGCTAGCCGGTGGGGGCAGCACCATGATAAGTGTGACGTTTAGCTGGGCTTGGAATCGAACGTAACAGCTGTAGACTATGTGTACACCACTGTGCACCGCGAGTATCGTCACGTGCTTGACATCTTCGTCGATGGTGATGGCATCTTCCAGCAAGACAATTGTCTGTGTCTCAAGGCCAGCATCGTACTACAGTTATTTTACTAGCATAACAGTGAACTTGCATTGATATCTTGGCCACCAAATTTTCGCCTAATCGGAATCCGATGGAACCTATCTGGGACGCTCTCTGACGACAGCTACATCTACATCTACATCTACATTTATACTCCGCAAGCCACCCCACGGTGTGTGGCGGAGGGCACTTTACGTGCCACTGTCATTACCTCCCTTTCCTGTTCCAGTCGCGTATGGTTCGCGGAAAGAACGACTGTCTGAAAGCCTCCGTGCGCGCTCTAATCTCTCTAATTTTACATTCGTGATCTCCTCGGGAGGTATAAGTAGGGGGAAGCAATATATTCGATACCTCATCCAGAAACGTATCCTCTCGAAACCTGGCGAGCAATCTACACCGCGATGCAGAGCGCCTCTCTTGCAGAGTCTGCCACTTGAGTTTGTTAAACATCTCCGTAACGCTATCACGGTTACCAAATAACCCTGTGACGAAACGCGCCGCTCTTCTTTGGATCTTCTCTATCTCCTCCGTCAAACCGATCTGGTACGGATCCCACACTGATGAGCAATACTCAAGTATAAGTCGAACGAGTGTTCTGTAAGCCACCTCCTTTGTTGATGGACTACATTTTCTAAGCACTCTCCCAATGAATCTCAACCTGGTACCCGCCTTACCAAGAATTAGTTTTATATGATCATTCCACTTCAAATCGTTCCGCACGCATACTCCCAGATATTTTACAGAAGTAACTGCTACCAGTGTCTATGTTAAGGGACAGTTGCCACTCCCTGCACCAAGTGCCCATCCGTTGCAGATCTTCCTGCATTTCGCTACAATTTTCTAATGCTGCAACTTCTCTGTATACTACAGCATCATCCGCGAAAAGCCGCATGGAACTTCCGACACTATCTACTAGGTCATTTATATATATTGTGAAAAGCAATGGTCCCATAACACTCCCCTGTGGCACGCCAGAGGTTACTTTAACGACTGTAGACGTCTCTCCATTGATAACAACATGCTGTGTTCTGTTTGCTAAAAACTCTTCAATCCAGCCACACAGCTGGTCTGATATTCCGTAGGCTCTTACTTTGTTTATCAGGCGACCGTGCGGAACTGTATCGAACGCCTTCCGGAAGTCAAGAAAAATAGCATCTACCTGGGAGCCTGTATCTAATATTTTCTGGGTCTCATGAACAAATAAAGCGAGTTGGGTCTCACACTATCGCTGTTTCCGGAATCCATGTTGATTCCTACATAGTAGATTTTGGGTTTCCAAAAACGACATGATACTCGAGCAAAAATCGTGTTCTAAAATTCTACAACAGATCGACGTCAGAGATATAGGTCTATAGTTTTGCGCATCTGCTCGACGACCCTTCTTGAAGACTGCCCCATGCCCTGTGCTCTTTTCCAATCATTTGGAACCCTCCGTTCCTCTAGAGACTTGCGGTACACTGCTGTTAGAAGGGGGGCAAGTTCTTTCGCGTACTCTGTGTAGAATGCTCCATGCAAGCAAATCGCCGGACCATAGTTTATTGGAATTGCGTGAGCTGTGGCTGCGACATATCTCTGGAAACATATCAACGATGTATCGAATTCATGCCACAGAGAATCTCTGCTGTCTTACTTTCCAAAGATTGATCAACTGGCTATCAAAGAAGTGGTCATAATGTTTTAGCTCATTGCTGTAAGTAACTGATTTTTATTTTTATTTACTCATGTCAGAAGCATGCTAAATATATTCATAATTACGTAACAGTCATAATTATATGTACATAAATAACAAAGAAATAAGTTAACCAGACAAAGAAACTGACAAAATCTATATTAAGGCAACATTTCTCCAAAACAATGCCACATCTAGGGCATTGTCACTTGCAAACAATAGATCTTATTCTGAATATGAAAATGGGCACAGAGGTCTTTCGCACATATGGGTGACTGTTTTTTCTTGCTCACAATCGCGTTTGCTTTCCTCTGATGCGATGCCCCACGACTTTAGCCATGACGTAACACTGCCAAGACTATTTCTCATTTGGTTAAGGACCTCCAAGCATCGCAGTCCTCGCTGTAACTAGCCTGAAGACGTTCACTTGGCTCCATCCAGTTTTGGTGATTACATTTCCATAATGAGTCTTTCCTTATCTGAAGGTACGTCCAAAGGCTTGGTGTTTGGAGGAAGTTTTTCCTTAATTTCACCCTAGGTTGAGACTATTGACGGCCATACAGTGGATAAGTATCAGTCGTTCTTGATCAGCAGCGACATCTCGACGAAGACTTGGAAGTGCGATGCCAGAAAGACAGTATGCCTTCTCGACTGCGGTGGATTCTAGGTCCCTTTAATTAACCTGCTATCTTCGTTTAAGGCAGTGTCCACGGTCTTGGCATGGGCTGACCTGTATCACACACGGGATGCACATTTTCCAGCGGAGTAGCACAGAACCAATGCTCTGGAAGCCCCTCTATTCCTGAGGTGGAAAGGTCGAAGTTGGGATATTGGTGGATTTGGATTTAGGTGGTTAGCCTTGTAGTATGTGTTACGTTCCTTCAGAACGCTATAAAGGGTGAGTTCTGCCTCTCCCACCCTTGTAAGCTAGTACAAGGTGGTCTACATAAATAAACTTCTTGTACATATTCGCGACATACAATATTGTTGGAGTATGGTTGGTCGTTAGTGTAAACATTGGATATCGATGGATCCAGCACGTCTCCTTGGGGCAATCACTTTTTCTCTCTCCATTCACTTTGTTAACCTTGCAAGCCAACAAAAACACCTGCGTTTCTGTATCAAGGTTGATATCAATCTGGGAAATTTGGAGTCCTTCGTGAGTGCACAGTATACGGTGGTTCACTGTGGCATACGAAGCGCCGAGGTCAATGGAAGGTAGTCCTGTGATTTGTCGGTTTTCAAATCCTACCTCAATGTGCTGAGTCAGCCTGAGAACTTGTGGGACACCACTTTTGCATGGTTTTAAGCGTCTCTGTTGTGGAATAAAGTATTGGTCGACAGCCTGGATGAGTGCGTTGACTAGCATACTTTCAGAAATCTTATACACATAATTTGTGAGGTGATTCTACATGTGAATATAAATCTAAAAAGTCCAACGAACTTCTGTCCGACTTTCGATCGTTACGGAACTGAAGCAGGTTGAAGACTACACACATCCATGAATAAATATGAAGACAAGTGTGAATATTACGTACCGAAATGCTATGCAGGCGCTGTGGTGGACATAATAATGGTGGGGCAGATGAGTGATGTATCTTACAAGACGTGTTCAAACGATCCCCCATCCATCTCAATGCATTTGTGTGTTGTGTTGCACATCGAACATTATCCCAGCAGGTTTTAATGCGGCAATAGGTTTGGTGATGCGAGCGACAAGTTCTTAGCGTATACGAACTTTCGTAGCGCACACATCCCCCTTTAACCATTCCCATAAACAGAAGTCTGATAGGACTTGATGTGACAGGCCAGTTAACAGGTATACCACAGCTACCTTTGAGGAAATGTGTTAGATACTGTGATACTTGTCTGGTACAGTGAATCGGTGACCCATCATGTTTCAGGTACATTTGACGTTGTTGCTCTGTCATGTCTCTCAAAATTGCAGGTGTTCTTCTATCGAAAAATGTGCGTTTGCTGCGGCTGTCATGAGATTTGTCAGGAATGCATGCTCTATCACAGGTCATCAATCGTACCAAACCAGACGTTCACTGAGAACCTTTGGAACCTTGTTTACCTAATTTCTTGTGGCTTCTCCATGCCCGTGTATGAGAATCGCGTGTGGTCATGATACCATTGAATGTAAATGTAGCCTCATCTGTAACTAAAGTATATTGCGTGTCGTCTCTGTGGACAGCCAACCATTCACAAAATTGTTGCCTGCTTACTAAGTCACCTGGGTGCAGATGTACATCGGCTGCATATGGAATGAGTACAAGCCCTCAGAATGTAACGTACGCCACACTCGCGTTTGTGGAATATGGTGCCTATGGCTCCGTTGTACCACTGTAGTTACGTCTTCCTTTCCTCATCTGACTGGATGGCCTCACGATCTGACATTATCTGTACACTGGGTAGTGTAATGGATTCGTGTAATGTTAGATGGTTCAAATGGCTCTAAGCACCATGGGACTTAACATCTGAGGTCATCAGTCCCCTAGACTTAAAACTACTTAAACCTAACTAACCTAAGGACATCACACACATCCATGCCGGAGGCTGGATTCGAACCAGCAACCGTAGCAGCAGCGCGGTTCCGGACTGAAGCGCCTAGAACCGCCCGGCCACAGCGGCGGGCTGTAATGTCAGAAAAACTCTATGGAGTATCCTGGCACAGGGCTTTCTTCGATCAGGGAAACTTCTCTGATATTCTGTCACAGCTGCACGGGCACTACCATTACAGTATCTGTACACAAACAAAATACCTGCGTATTTTCTATGGGCGAATGTACGCAGCATGTTGGTATTCACGGCCACAATGAGCTTGATCAATTAAACAACATTCAAGCCAGACAAGATCATTGCCTCACAACTGCTCACTGATCCAACCCACAATTGCACACTGGGTACAAATGCAGCTGTTGCATCGGTGAGACGTCACATTGCTGTCATCTGTTGGAGAACCCTCACACTTCTTTTAAGATCGATCAGTCATCTGCCCCACCACTTTTCTCTCCACCACAGCATTTCGGTAAGTAGTATTCACACTTGTCTTCATATTCATTCATGCATGTGTGTAGTCTCCAACCCGCTCCAGTTCTGTAACAATCGAAAATCGGACACATGTTCGTAAAACGTTTTCGGTTTATTTTCACTTGTACAATCACCTCACAAATTATGTAACACTCCTCTTGAAGTACCCTGTATACGTGGCACAGGAGAGATATTGATCTGTAGTTCCTCAGGTACCCATCAAGAAAAGCAAATACATGAGCTTTCCTCCATAATTTTGGGATCTTGGATGTTCTTAGACAATTATAATGAACTTTATTATTACGAAGTTGCTACTGATAGTCCCTAAGACACTAGGCACAGTATTGGAGGAAGTGTGACCCTTCTGAATTAAATGAAGAGAGTCCCTGAACCACTTGAGGCGAATATATGCTGGTTCCTTTGAAAAGACCACTGCTGATTCTTGGACCCAACCTTGTCCGTCTTCGATTGGACGTTCGTCCCAAATCTACATCTACATCTACATACATACTCCGCAATCCACCATGCGGTGCGTGGCGGAGGGTACCTCGTGCCACAACTAGCATCTTCTCTCCCAGTTCCACTCCCAAACAGAACAAGGGAAAAATGACTGCCTATATGCCTCTGTACGAGCCCTAATCTCTCTTATCTAATCTTTGTGGTCTTTCCGCGAAATGTAAGTTGGCGGTAGTAAAATTGTACTGCAGTCAGCCTCAAATTCTGGTTCTCTAAATTTCTTCAGTAGCGATTCACGAAAAGAACGCCTCCTTTCCTCTAGAGACTCCCACCTGAGTTCCTGAAACATTTCCGTAACACTCGCGTGATGATCAAACCAACCAGTAACTAATCTAGCAGCCCACCTCTGAATTGCTTCTATGTCCTTCCTCAATCCGACCTGATAGGGATCCCAAACGCTCGAGCAGTACTCAAGAATAGGTCGTATTAGTGTTTTATAAGCGGTCTCATTTACAGATGAACCACAACTTCCCAAAGTTCTACCAATGAACCGAAGACGACTATCCGATTTCCCCACAACTGCCATTACATGCTTGTCCCACTTCATATCGCTCTGCAATGTTAAGCCCAAATATTTAATCGACGTGACTGTGTCAACCGCTACACTACTAATGGAGTATTCAAACATTGCGGGATTCCTTTTCCTATTCATCTGCATTAATTTACATTTATCTATAGTCAGAGTTAGCTGCCATTCTTTACACCAATCACAAATCCTGTCCAAGTCATCTTGTATCCTCGTACAGTCACTCAACGACGACACCTTCCCGTACACCACAGCATCATCAGCAAACAGCCGCACATTGCTGTCCACCCTATCCAAAAGATCATCTATGTAGATAGAAAACAACAGCGGACCTACCACACTTCCCTGGGGCACTCCAGATGATAACCCTCACCTCCGATGAACGCTCACCATCGAGGACAACGTACTGGGTTCTATCGCTTGAGAAGTCTTCGAGCCACTCACATATTTGGGAACCAATCCCATATGCTCGTACCTTAGTTAGGAGTCTGCAGTGGGGCGCCGAGTCAAACGCTTTCCGGAAGTCCAGGAATACTTCATCACCTTTAACTGGGAAGCTGTGATGCCGAGCCGACTTGTCTTGCATTGCCACCTCTGATGACCAGCACACCTGAAATAGTCGTGTTCAGACACGTAACAAGGGCCAGGGAGGCAGTTTCTCGGAGAGGCCTTCCAGTAGCGGCAGCGGCGGCCACAAAGCTTTTGCCTCCGGAAGGCCGGCAGCCGGCAGGTGTGTCGCCGGCCGGCTCTGCTGACAGCCCCTGTGAAGTGGCCGGCAGGCAGACCCCCCGCTGTGCACACAGGGCGAGGCGGGATGAGCGCCGCCGCCGCCTGTACCGCCCCCCATTCTGCACTCGCTCCCATTGTGGGGCTACCTGCCGCTGAATGCACCCTGTCATCGTTGTGTCATTTATCCCACAATCCCATCTGAGGCCAAGTCAATTCGCGGCGCGGTTCCGTCTTGAGAGCTTTATTAGTCGCACAGGAACGGTGGATGCTCTCCAAAGACCCTTTCTGTGTCATTTCGTTGACTTGACCTAATAATGCTACACCCTAGGCTTGACACACTACTGCTTTGAATCATACATAACAAACTGAAAGCAAAAAGTTTTGCTGAATAACTCAAAAGAAATGTGGGAAAGGTGAAAATTTTAGTTTCAGTGGAGAAATCACAAGAAGAATCCCACAGGGTTCAATTTTCGGTTCACACCTGTTCCTATGTAAATGATTCTCCACGTAACATTCATCATTCCGATCTCAGCGTTATGCCAAATCCCATTAGAGACACTGCCAATAATGTTTTTCGTAGAACTATTAAGTGATTCTTTGAGAATGGAAGCTCCCTAAATTTTCAGGAAAAATACTGTATTCATTTCTGTACAACAAAAACGATCATACCAATGACTGATTTAGCACATCAATGGGATTCAGTAGGTACGGTAGAATACTCCAAACTTGTAGGTTTACATATGGATGAAAACTTGAAGCAGAAGAAGCATATTACTAAACTTCTCAAACAATTAAGCTCAGCCACATTTTCTTTTAGGACAACTTCCAGTCTTGGAAACAAGTGAATCAACTTACTGGCATATTTTTCATACTTTCAGTAAAATCTCAAGGTATAATAACTTTTGGTAGCTCACCACTTAATAATGACTGTGCAAAAGGGAGGAGTATGAATAATAAGTCGTCATGTAGGTACCACTTCAAGGAGTTATGCATTTTAACTGCACTGTTACAGTACATACAGTACTGTCCATAACAATATCCTCAGCTATAAATTTTACTTAATGTATGTTAAAACACGTTTAACATCAAATTAATATTTTGTGTGTCCGCTTCATGACCTCTTAAGGGCCTGAACATTATCTGTCATTGGTTCGATAAGTTTTTCACATGTACCACATTCAATTTCATGGTACCAGACATGAACGAATTTATCAACTAGCTCTATTCTACTGGTAAGAAAATATTTACTTAACCGTCTTGAGGTTGAACAACTTCTGTCCATGTTTGCTTACAAATAGACTTGTTTTTGGAGACGGTGTACCTTCAGTACAATACCATTTTTATTTTGCATTTTAAATTCCCTAACTTGTTTCGCTGAAGTTTGAGCGTTATTAGTGAGGTTTTCAGTATCTTTCTATAAAACAGGAAAATGCTTTTTACGACTTGTAGGCATATCAGTTTGAGTTCTTAAGGCAAGATTTACATATTTGAAAAACAGACAAAGTTTTGTATATGTAGCTTGCTACTACGTGTTGTGGTTTATGTTTTTTATTGCAGTTGTTTTCTTCACAGTTCGCTATCTGCAACCATATTGAACTTAATGTGCAACAGTTATGTAGTTCGAAACTTTGAAACTGGGTATGCTATGGATATGCCTACCATTAATTAATTCTATATGGAAGGTGTGTGTGTGTGTGTGTGTGTGTGTGTGTGCGTGTGTGTGTTTGTGTGTGTGTTTGTGTTTGCAATATATTTCATTTACTTTTCCTGGTTTTCCCACTCTTAAGGTCTGCACTCTTTGTAAAATGCACAGTTCTCTGTGGGAAAATGTGAGGTGCCGGGACTAGCAGTGTGTTTAGCATTAAATTGAGCTAGAATTTGCGTATCGAAATGATGCTATAAGTCCCCCCTTTCCTAACTCCGATTTTTGCTGTTGCACTGAGTTTAAAAAGGAAACGCGAACTGATTGTACTCGACACTGCAAGTGGAGAAGAGAAGAGTTTGACACCTGCAATAATTTAACTTGATAAAAATTAATTTGACAGTGGAGAGTTTAATTAATGTCGTGACAGATGAAAGGGTTCCTCTACGTAACTACAGAATGCAAGTTCTGTTCAAAATAACAATTGGATTTATTCTGACTAAATTCAAAATGAAAAACACATGAAACGTTTATAATACGTCAATTTGATGCACAGATAATTGCTGTGAAGGTGAAGTCCATAAACTAGCTTGTGACGTTTATGACCAAGTCGTACGTGGAGCCAATTACTTGCATCTCAAATCTTAAGAAAAAATACCCACCAGCCCAACATTAATTGCGCTCCAACAGTAGTGAAACTCAGAAAATGGAAAACCAAGATTAAAAAAAAAACGGAAACAGGCGCGCTCTGCTGAGCTCTGATTATCTCGTAGCAAAATTCCCCAATCTGCCGGTGCTGCGGACATACGTTACCAGGCTGGCTTCTTAACTGCAAGGACACGATCTGGCGTACCGGGGGCGATGGCTGGTTGCTTCGACGTCCCGTCGTGGTGATGATAATGTCCCGAGTATAGACCCCGATATTAATTATCCTGGCCTGGGTGTTCCAGACTAAAGACTTTTAGCAGTTCAAATGCGACTCTGAGGGAGACGAAGGAACCTCGCCACACAATCACTGACGGTACAGTGACCTGACTGAAAGTAATGGATCATAGGGCCCCCTATCTAGCAGCACAAGTAAAGACCCACAAAGAAAATTTACCTACTTTTACGGCAATTAATGGTATTAATAACCCAAGGGATCCTGCATCAAAAATTATTTTGCATATTTTGAAAAAACAATTTGTTTTCGAAAATAATCATTCGTAATAGGAAGCAGTTGGTGGACGTATTGCATGGACGTTCTTTTCTAGAAGGTTCCTATTTTCTCTGGACATGAAGAATCTCTACACAAATGTGCTTTAGAGGAAACGATTTCAATTATTCAAGAAAATTTTTTCAAGCGTAGCCATCTCGATACGAATAAAATCACTGAAACTATTACCTTACTTATAGTTCTTGTGTCTCATAACTATTTCTCTTTTAATAATTCTCTCTACAAACAATACAACAGATTAGAAATGACCAGTTGCCTCATGGGGGTTTTGGTCGACGTTTTCGTCAATTACGTTGAACAAGGTTATTTCAGGAAAACTTCAACCCTGTGCAAGAAAATTTTGATCTACAAACGTTGCGTTGACGACATATTCATTCATGTCAGTAACCACTCTTATGAAAACAACACCTTGCCATTTTAATTTAATGAACAGCACGCGAAAATGTCATTTACATATGAAATCATAGATGACTCATATATAATAAATTACTTAGATGCCCAATCACAGTTGATTAATAGTCAAGTTATTTTTGATGTCTACAGAAAGCCAGACACTAGAGATTCAACCATACACGCTTCATTTTGTCGTCCACGGCGTTATAAACTGAGTTTTTCAGCTCCGTGATTGATCGCATCCTTGGTGTATCTCGGGGTGAAGATGCCTTCAGAACTAAATAACTTAAAATTTATAGCGAGTAGAAACAGATACAGTATTTCCTTAGCCCAAAAGATGTGTAAAGGAAAGAAATTGAAACTGAGTTCTTCGTCTACAATTAAACAATCTAACACAAAGGTGAATTTTATTCCCTTCCCTTTGCTCAGCAACGAGTCTTCTGCCCTAGCCAAGCTCTTTTGGTGTATAAAAGGGCTTATAGCTTTCACTGATAGTACCAATATAGGACATCAACTTCTTCATAAAGAACAGACACATAAATGTATTTCTGATAAGTCAAGGGTTTTCAGACTAGAATGTACCCATTGCAGCATGTTGGACAAACGGGAAGAGTGGTTAAAGCCAGGTTTCAAACAAATGGCTCTGAGCACTATGAGACTTAACTTCTGAGGTCATCAGTCCCCTAGAACTTAGAACTACTTAAACCTAACTAACCTAAGGACGTCACACACACATTCATGCCCGAGGCAGGATTCGAACCTGCGACCGTAGCGGTCGCGCGGTTCCAGACTGTAGCGCCTAGAACCGCTCGGCCACCCCGGCCGGCAACGAGTGAAGAACTTACTTGAAAGGTACTGGGGATTTTCTACTTTTGGATATCCGAATTGCAGTTTGCCGATGTATTGGCCGTGACCAGTTCCTGTAATCGGAAGATGCCTACGACATGTGACACTGCAATTTGAAAATGAAAAGTTCCACAACCAAGACTCTTTTTGTCTGAACTTTATTAGTTGTCAGTGAGTAGTGATAAGACTAGACTTCCATAAACTCATATGAAGTAATTGATGTTCCACGTTATATGTGGACTGTCCCCATCTCTTCTCCATTTTATTTCCTGCTTCACTGTTTTAGTCAAGGATCAGTTTCAGATTCCTAATTCCATTTCTTCGCTTTTATCTTTTTTCACGTTTATCATTGACGAAGGTTTTCATTAACTGAAGAAGGCTCAGAAATTTCCCTAGCCACGCCAACTATTACTCTTCGGCATTCTGTAATTACTCCCTATACGATATGACATAGCGTTGTAAGTAAACATCTGTTGGTATGAAGTTACAAACCTTATTTTGTACATTTTAGGCCCGTTCTTTGTGGGCCGTTTCTGATCCACACCTAGTTTCCTAACTAGATGAATAATATTTTCTTTCTTGTTTTTACTATTCGTTCACAATATCTGAGATAACTTCATTTACCCATTATCAAAGTATTAATTTACAAAATTTCTGTATAGATGTACACCAGAAGATAAAACTTCAAAGTAGCGAAACCGATTGTGTGACTCTCTAATCGACTTCAAATAATATAGCTACAGCAGACTGTTGGACTTTCCATTCGGTTTTATGTTTTAATAGTTTTAATGCCGATATGTAAGTACCTGTTTTACTGTATGAATTTGTGAATCAGTTATCATATATATGATTGCTGTATATAAATGACACTGAAGTCTTGGCAAAGGCCGAAATAAAGAAAATACATCAGGTTATCGTCTCAAATGGTTCAAATGGCTCTGAGCACTATGTGACTTAACTTTTGAGGTCATCAGTTGCCTAGAGCTTAGAACTAATTAAACTTAACTAACCTAAGGACAACACACACATCCATGCCCGACGCAAGATTCGAACCTGCGACCGAAGCAGTCGCTCGGCTCCAGACTGTAGCGCCTAGAACCGCACGCACACTCCGGCCGGCGTTATCGTATCATAAATCATCTGTAGAAACACGAACTCACGGTACCTGCGTAATGATTGCGTGATTGGTCATCTAAAGCATGGATACTAAAGCGAGAACTAAACTAAATGCGCCCTCAAATTCTCCATGAAATGACAAAATCCGAAGCTATTGCTCAGTCCTAAAATCGCAGCTACCAATAACTTCTGAGTCACCTCACTCATTTGCCTAAGCTTGCGTCAAGGTACCAAACTCCGCACGTACCTGAGTAGAAGTCATTATCTGCTGCAAGGTGTCGCTGGAGAAGAGGTCCGCGCCTCTGAAGGTGAAGTGTTACTGGGATGCCTGCTGGAGCCGAAGACTGTTCTGTGCTGCACGGAATGGAAGCGTTCTGTTAGGTACTCGGAGAAGAAGTATTCTGTTCGTTCTTCACACTAACTCTCGTTTCTGCGTCTTTAGATGCGCTAATGAGACGATTTTACAAAACTCTGCCATGTGGGACGGCCGTAAATATTCGGTGGGTGCGGAACGTCGTATCGATATTCTGCAAGTTTTGTATAACACACATAACAGAGACTTTAGTCATCAATAATATATTCTCCTTCACTATTTACGTCTGCCAATGCTGAGATAAATAAACGATTCCGTGACTGTAAAAATTACATGATTTTGAGGAGGTGAAGAACTCGTCGAAACATGTTCGAAACGCATTTTCATCCGGAAAGGAAGTTCAATGAGCGTTACTCGATAGAGAGTGGAAAAGGTGAAAGTCTGAGGGCGCAAGATCAGGCTAGAAGAATACGAGCGGGCGTTATCGTGGAGTAGCAACACTTCACCTTGTCTTCCTGGTCGTTGTTCCTCGATTCTCCAAGATTTCAAAGTTGTTGAGAATAAATATCAGCAGTGATGGTTACACCTCGGGAAAGCTATTCGTAGCACACCACACTGTCGCTCTTTCAGCCCATGCGTAACATTATCTGTTGTGGATCCGCTCAGGTCTTTATTCGGGGAGTTGTTGCTGTGTACGGAATCAGTCAGTCTTTTCTTTTCCTTATGGTAGCATAAAGACAGCATTTCTTGTCACCCGTAGCGACACAGGACCGGAGTGATCAGTTTTGTTCGAGAGCCAGCCGATGACGAGCAGGTAGAGACACACATACGTCCGTCCGCGTATTTCTGTAATGTTGAACCTTCCCCATTGCATGCAAATTGCCCACGATGATGGAATGATCACAGTTCATCACATCTGCCAGTTCTCGAGTACACTTACATGGATTATTGTGGATTAATGTCCTTAAACGGTCCTCTTCAGATCCCGAAGGTCTTCCTGAACCTGGAGAGTCACTAACATCAAAGCGATCCTCCTAAAAATGAGAAAACAATTTTCTTGTCGTGATCTGTCCAATGGCACTATCCCCATACACGGCGCAAATGTTTCTGGCTGGTCCCACTGCTGTCATCCCTCTACTGGACTCAAACAGAAGACTATGTCGTAAATGTTCCGATTTCTCCACTTGCCATCCCACTTTCTAGCTATCACAACTCCACTCATTATCTCCAAATCACAAAATGACAATATATAAACTCAAATAGCAACTGTTAGCTACAAATCAAAAATAACAATCGATAAATGAATCTATAGCAACCGGAATACGCATCGAACTTAATGCACCAACAATTCCCGAGTTTTCAATGTTAATCTATGGCAAGACTCAGTTATGAACAAATTTTCCTAACATTGCCTCTGTGTTGTCAGGTTGTCTCTCTAGCCAATCCGCTTGCTCCACGTTTTGCACTTGCTGGAAGCCCGTGCTCGACTCCTTCCCTCTGCTAAATTATCACTTTTAGCCAGCAAGGACGCTCCTTCGAAGTTTTCAACAAACTCCTCAACCTGTTCCACGTGAAGACTTGGACCTCATCGTCGCTCACGGATCTGCAAGGTGTTTGCCACCTCACTCACACCACTCACCTCTGGGAAGGGCTTTCCAACTTCGAAACAATCTTATGTGTCAAACAGTTATGTCTGGCTGCGCCGGTTCACTAAGCCCGGCGAAGGGGCTGAAGTGTTCTGCCTCTACGCTACCTGATTTCCCGGGGAGCTTCAAGGGACGCACCTAGTGCGAAATACGGTACTGTGACCGCTCTGAGTTTCACCGCGGGTGGTGCGCAAGACTCAGACAATGGTCTGCTTAGCGGTTTATATGCTTGGCCGCACCGGACTTCCCGATACCTGGCTCATAGGGTGGTCGCTCCTGAGTGCTGAACGGGACATGGCTTCGCTGTGGAAAACAAGATTCTCAAGTGGTGCCTCGACTGGGACACTCCATTCACGAAAACTATAGAAAGAGTCACATGCAACTACCACTATGCAAACAGGGAAATAAGATGTTAATCACTGAATATTGCTTTCTATAAACACGAGCATATATCAGATAGCCAACATTGAATTAAAACCAAATGAATTAAAGGATACCATGTCAATGAAACGTGAGATGTATCGTCCCTTCCCTCCTTCTGCACTCGTCGATAGGAGACGCGACTCGTAATGATGTTCGTCCCCGTCAGTATGACGTGGAACAGCACCTGTAGTTCTCGTGAAACACAGCTCCTCGCGTAGTTAAGAAATATTCTATTGTTCGTCCCTAACAGTCTTATCAGTTTGTGTCAACTGATCAATTGTTTATCTTTTATCTTATGCCCGGTTACTGTCGTTGAGCAGTGAAATCTTGGTTCTTAATCATTACGGTCGTTTTTCACATCATCCTTAGCGAGGATTAATAATTGCTGTTCGTAATTCCGTTGCTATGCCGTTGCTACGTAACTCCAGAGATCACTTACGTTGAAGTAACGTCCTTGTGACACGCCGTAATGCTGATTTTTATATTATTCACCTTTCACTGTCTGTTATTCCTGTCTTCACACAGTCACTTAAAATGTTTAAAAGACTCAATCACTAGCATGAATATACGTAATATTATTCCTTGAAACAAGTAGGCGACACATCTGATTTACCTCTTGACTAATAGTTTATTAATCTTTTTGTAATTAACTGTTTGTCCCTATCATGCACACTCACCGATATGTCATTCGAGATTAAGTTCTCATCAGTCCAGTAATCGTGTCGTTGACAACAACTTTTGATTGAACGGCGTGTTGGTTTTTCTTCATGTCTTTGTACTATTGTGTCCTACTCAAGACTACGAATAGTTTTCGTGTCACTGATCCATCACTATCAAGTTCGCAACTGTTCTTCAGTCCGAAGGTGAAGTCCAGTAAATCAGTATCGCTCAATTAAAATCAACGTCGCGTTGATAACGGTAAAGATTACTTTATTCAGTCGAATGACTGAGTATGGCTTTAGTCTCTCTCTCACGAACTATCGAACTTTCACAACTGAAACAATCTAATAGCGTTTGCTTCCAGAAGACTATCGCAATAATACTCTAGAACTACTCAAGAGCAACTAACTAAACATTTTCATATCCGAGTTGCATTGTAGCCGCATTGAATTTCCTTTTCAATGGGGCTACAACTCTCTTCCATGGTAAATGTTATCTTTGACCGAATTACCTCCTTGGATTTAACCTTCGTTCATATGAATTTAAATTTATTCTATAGATGTTTAAAAGATAATGCATGACAACATTTTCGTTTCATCTCCTCTTTTGTATGTTACTATCAGTATTTAAGTATTATAGTTGTCAATCAAAACATTATCAGTGTAATTAATTTTTTTATCGCCTATAGGTGTTGTCACTGTTAAGATGACTCATTTCCCTACTTTAAGTTTTCACAAACTTTGTTAATTGGGCTTTTCTGTCCTTGGGGCGTTACGCAGTCCGGCAACAGACAGCCTCGAATCAACTTGGCCTGCAATAATAATGTGTAACTTACTTCTTGAAATCCTCTCGTGCCGGCCGCTGGTGGCCGAGCGGTTCTAGGCGCTTCGGTCTGGAACCGCGTGACCGCTACGGTCGCAGGTTCGAATCCTGCCTTGGGCATGGATGTGTGTGATGTCCTTATGTTAGTTAGGTTTAATTAGTTCTAAGTTCTGTAGAGGAAGACAGAGATTGGAATACGTCAAGCAAATAATTGAGCACGTAGGTTGCAAGTGCTACTCTGAGATGAAGAGGTTAGCACAGGAAAGGAATTCGTGGCGGGCCGCATCAAACCAGTCAGTAGACTGATGACAAAAAAAAAAAGTTCTAGGGGACTGATGACCTCAGATGTTAAGTCCCATAGTGCTCAGAGCCATTTGAACCATTTGAAATTCTCTCGTACACACCAGACAAGTAATACAAGGAGCAGAACGGTAATCACCAACAATAATGTCCACATTTGAGGCAAAAGCCAATAATTATGCACCTCTTGGCTGATTGACTGACAAGCAGTTATTTAGTTTCAGCAATTACTCCAAGCTCGCAAAATCTTCAAATCGGCTAGCAAACATCGTGGGATAATGGGGTGAGTAAAGGGTAATCTGCTAGGGAGGCTATGTTGGAAAGTGTTTCATATTGATAAAAAGTGCTGTATAAAGTTATATTGCCAGTACACTGTTTGACGAGGGAGGTAATGAATGTTTTGTTCATGAAATTCCGCCCATGGCCAATGGCATCAGAAAATGGCTGTTGTAGCTCGAAATCACTTTTGGTTTTGTAACAGAATGTGAGTGTGCCTGAAATAAAAGAATGTTCAAAATACACCACTGACCTTCTTTGACGGACTGTCTTTTATTCCAAAGTACAGGAAACTTACAAGGATTTGCAAGTGTGTTCCCGAGAGAAGACATGAATTTTGATCAGATTTTCTGGTTATTATATGCAGGTGTTCTGGCTTAGTGACGGCGCACGCGGTTACTATGTAGTGGCAGCGCTTTACATTGTGAAGATATTACGGATCTGGAGGTGGGTTTAGGAGAAGCTGGGCTTGGCGAGGTTTAATTAAAGCGAATACACTGATAGGCCAAAATACGATGACCACTGCCCAAAGCGACATTGGATGCCGCCTGTTGGCGTCGCAGCCAAGTGCCGCTGTAACAGAAATATGTTAGCGGAGCAGGTACGGACGGGGGTTCACCCTAGCGAAGATATGGGCTGCAAATGGGGAAATTCATTGAGATAATTGACTTTGACAAAGGGCAGATTATTATTAGGCTGGGGCTGTGAACGAGTATCGCGAAAACAGCGCAACTGGTTGAATGTTCACGTGCTACTGCCGTGAGCGTCTACCGAAACAGGTAGAAGGGCAGTGAAACTACCACTAGGCGCTAAATTGTTGGACTTCACGACTCTTCATACTTTGTTGAACATGGAACTGCACAGCAGAAAACCCCTACGTATTCACATGATGACCCAACGACATCGTCAATTACGATTTCATTGGGCATGAAACCATTGTGATTCGACGATCGACTGTGGAATCGTGTCGCCTCTTCGGGAGAATCACATTTTTGCTATTGAGGACGATGATCGTCTCCATAAACGCCGTCATAGGGTTAAGGCGGATCGAAACGTGCAGCGCGCCACGAACGCACGCAGGTGGGAGCAGTGTTATGCTGTGGGAGACATTCTCCTGAGCTTGAGTAATGCAATACACCTCCACAAACATTCAAACAAACTGTAGGATTCCTGGCACGCAGAATCAGTGATGCATTTCGTTCCAAAGACGGGAAAACAAGCTATTAAATAGGCACAGTTTTGGTAAATATTTTTGGAATACAGTGATCAATAGATTATTATATTTTAACTAAAGTTCAGTCTTGATCACAACACTTATGTCTCAATAACATAGGTGACCGGTTTCGGTTATTTTTACATAACCATCTTCAGACCCATGGCTTCCTTGGAGGATGGTAGGCGGAGCTCTCCTCAGCTGCTACGAATCAGTTGACCTTGTAGCAGCTGAGGAGAACTCCGCCTACCACCCTCCAAGGAAGCCATGGGTCTGAAGATGTGTAAGTAGGCTGTTTAGGTTTTTTTATTGGTAACGCCACGTAGCGCTCTGTATGAAAATCACTGGCTGTGCTGTGTGCAGTCTGTGGCTCGTTTGCATTGTTATTGGCTATTGTAGTGTTGGGCTGTCGGCTGTCGGCTGTTAACAGCACGTAGCGTTGCGCAGTTGGAGGTGAGCCGCCGGCAGTGGTGGATGTGGGGAGAGAGATGGCGGAGTTTTGAAATTTGTAAGACTGGATGTCATGAACTGCTATGTATATTATGACTATTAAGATCCAGTCAATAAGAAATTTGTGATCTACTTCCAAGAAAACGAGGGCACATAAATAGACATTTCCCTTCACAGGAATTGCATAACAAATTTTTTTACAATTTGGTAACTTATCTGCTAGTGTAAGTTCTCGTGATGCATGACTCTAGTGTTAAGATGTGACATAGGTATTAAACATGGCCATTTTTACTGTAATATTTTTTCTGCTTGAACTTTGTCATGTTTAGATATAAGTTATTGCATTTGCTGCTGCTTGCGCTGCCAATTTCCATTTATTTTTGTCATTGCTGTTTGTGTTAATTGTTCTGTGCTGCTGCATTGCCTCGTCCCTTAGTTTATGCATCTGAGCTCAGTAGATTTAAGTTAGCTTAAGAGGGGGTAGACTGTATAAGAAACTGACTATGGACAATAGGGAAAGAATGCATTGAGAAGTCATACGAAAAAGATTTGGGCCAAAATGAGTATTGTACACTGAGAAATAATTATTTTGAAAGAAATATGAATAGAATACAGAAAGCAGGTATAGATAGGACTTTTTGGGAATAATGATGAACGAAGGGAGATCTCCAAGAAGTAAAGAAAGTTTTGTTTGCAAAATACTGCAGTAAAACAAACCCTGTCCTTTCCTTTTGTATTATTCCGCTATATGTGTACCCTTGTATCTTTGTGTTCATCCTGTCTTTATGGGTTTATCTGATACGATTTATGTTGTAGAATTTTTCTAATACTCAGCTACATTCACTATGATGAGGAATACTATTATCCTCAAATATAATTTGCATTAATAATATGTTATTTACTTTGTAAAGATGTTTAGACATTATTTATCTGTTCTCTTTTGTTACTCATGTGTGCAGTTGATGTTTCAAAAGTTATTCTGATCTTTTATGTAGGTACTTATAATTCCTGTAACACTGATGTATATGTTATTTCGATTCTTTTGTAAAGCCTGTATTACTACAAATGTTATCTGTATTATTATGTTTTTAATGATGTTTTCTGTATCTTTGTAATTGTATTCTAATGTTATAAAATTGTAATTGTCACCAGTTCATCATATTATTAACTTGTAAGTTACATTTCACTGCACACGTTTCTGTTGGTCATAATATGTGAGAAGTAGGGACTGTTAGTGTTTGCACGTGTGTTAATAATTCAGCAAGGGACTGGATAACAGCATTGCTGGTTCTAAGGACGATTCCAAAAACTTTGTGAGTGCATAAGTGGTGGTTATGGACTTGCTATATTATCCGCAAGACTCTTCAATGGTGATTGTGCACCTGCATAGTCACAACAGATGGCTGCTGGCCATCTCTACAAGGACTACAGTGGGTCTGCATCTTTGATGACCCACCAATACCATTATTTCTACAAGGACTGCAGTGGGTCTGCACCTCTGGTGGCCCACCAATACCACAATCTCTATCAGGACTACAGTGGGTCTGCACCTCTGGTGGCCGACCAATACCGTAATCTCTACCAGGACTACAGTAGGTCTACTCTGTGATGACCTACCTACCAATATTCTTCAAAACTTCAATGACTCTGCTGTGGGTTTGCTCTGTTGTGGCCCATTACCTGTCTGCATGTCGAGAGTCAGCACTGTCTTTCCGTAGGAAGGACAACACTACTTATTCAAGACCGCATGGAGATCCACTACTTACGTGTGCATTTTCTTTTATGCTCAGACTTTGAGAAAAACACTGCAATTTTACTGTGATGAATGATCAGGACTGTCTTTATGGACTGTGAGAAAATTTTAGCTTTTGACCAACATTGTATCAATAAGTGTGTGCATTTGATATCTTTGTTATTGTAACTATGATAATTTTTTTCAAATCTGTATTCGCCACAGCCCAAAACAATTTGTAAAATTTTTTGTGCGGAGCATGGAGGCTATGTAAGTAGGCTATTTAGGTTTTTTTATTGGTAACGCCACGTAGCACTCTGTATGAAAATCACTGGATGTGCTGTGAGCAGTCTGTGGCTCGTTTGCATTGTTGTTGGCTATTGTAGTGTTGGGCTGTCGGCTGTTAACAGCACGTAGCGTTGCGCAGTTGGAGGTGAGCCGCCAGCAGTGGTGGATGTGGGGAGAGAGATGGCGGAGTTTTGAAATTTGTAAGACTGGATGTCATGAACTGCTATGTATATTATGACTTTTCAACACTATTAAGGTAAATACATTGTTTGTTCTCTATCAAAATCTTTCATTTGCTAACTATGCCTACCAGTAGTCAGTGCCTTCAGTAGTTTGAATCTTTTATTTAGCTGGCAGTAGTGGCGCTCGCTGTATTGCAGTAGCTTGAGTAACGAAGATCTTTGTGAGGTAAGTGATTTGTGAAAGGTATAGGGCCATTCTTTTGTAGGGATTATTGAAAGTCAGATTGCGTTGCGCTAAAAGTATTGTGTGTCACTTTAGTGAATGTTTGAGTACGTTCAGTTTTGCTCAGCTGTTTGAAAAGCAAACAATGTAAGAGGTTTATCAGCACAGTAATTCATAAATTTTTCTAAGGGGACGTTTCAGATGGTTATGTAAAAATAACCGAAACAGGTCACCTATGTTATTGAGACGTAAGTGTTGTGATCAAGACTGAACGTTAGTTAAAATATATTAAATAGGTTGTCATAATGTTTGGGCATATCACTGTAAATTGCATCCGTTTCTGAGGAAACGCGAAGTGGGTCTGGAACCAACAGGATTAACTAGAAAAGTTGTGGAACTCTATTGAATTCGTAATAAAATTAAAACTAAGTAAGCGAAACAGGGACGACAGAATAAGAAATGGAAGAATGGAAATAAAACTGATGCAGAATATTCACAACTGGACTGTCGTGCAGCGACAAAAACCCAGGAAGACTGGAAGGTGGAACTACTTGATCCTAGTACAGGAATGGAGCCCAGTTCTGAGACAATGAAAATAATATACCCGAAAAGAGAAGTCAAAAGGAAAGTCGTAATTGATGTTTATTGTACATAGTCCAGTATAACCCAAGTGAGAATAATAGTAAAGAATTCAAATCAAGATTTATGTAACTGATCTGACGGTATGTATTTATTCAGTTATTTATTGCAAATTTTATGACCAGTCACCTGATGTTTTAAAACAAGTCATATGTTTAACAGTTTTAGGTTTTCATCTTTTTTGTAGTTTTTTTGCTTTCTTTTCATCTGCAACATTCAACGAAGAATAATAAGTTTCTAAAATAAGAATAGTGTGAGGTTGAAATAGATTTTTTGTCTTTAAAGAAAAATGTAGAAAGATGATGGGTTAGAGAGAGATTTGTTAGTGCTATCACCGACTGTGAGTGGTAGTGAATGCCTCGGAATGGTTTATTCGAACTTTTGACCGCCAGTCACAAAAAAAGTTTAGTTAGTAGTAGAGAAATAATATAGCTAACAGTAACATTAGGTACCCATCTGCGTACAATATTGGGTACTTTCTTGGCTAGATCGCCAGCAGGTATACAACATTTACTCTAGTATTCTATATAGCTATTATTTTGCTGATATGTACAATTTGCCAGTGCATTTTGGCATGTTATGTATGATTCATAATTCCAGGTGCCTTATTTACAGCAACATCTCGTCTTCCTTCTCCTCTTGTTCCTCTTCTGTGTCACTGTTTTCGCTGTCACTGTGGGTGTCGCTATCCACTCACTGGAGATTTTTGTTAATCTGCATATAGGCGCATCTTTTGTGTCGTTCCCGCAGATACTCTTCATATTTTGTTTTTGAAATACTGTTTGTCAATGCATTTGGTTCTGCCAATGCTCTTCATCTGTGCCTGTCTGTGTGTGTGTGTGCGTTCCTGAGTAGTCTAAGTGTAGTGTACATCTATTGTTCGCGTATTGCCCGCAGAAGAAGACAGTGCGTTATGAGGAACCTTCTTCCCTGCATGTTCATGAAGGTGTCTGTCTCAGACTCATGCAGTTCAAGTGAGTGGGTTAAGGTCTGTGTCCAGTTAAGAAACGTACCGTACCGCGGCTGGGATCTATATGTTTCCTTCTCAACCGCTTCCAGTCGTGCAGTGTACGTCCCTTATCACTTACTTCTCACTCACCTTGCTATGTATCGAAACGCCAACTTTTAAGGTGACGTGTCGTCTGTATCGTACACCAGTTATTGTGTATATCTTAGCTAGTCTCTCCAACTTTTACCAGAACCTTCCAGATCTATATTTGTCGTGACTTGTATGGGTCATGTTCCGAGAAACACACACATGCATCTTCTGAGGTGGCGCCGAAGGCTCCAGATAGCCTCTCGTGTGACTGATGCTTTGCTGGTGACGAGGTTCAGTCTGTCTGCCCACGTGCTAGCTGCGAAGCTGAGTATTGATTCACAGAGCGCACAGTGGTATGTCCATATGAAATAAGATAGTCTGTACTATTTTGAATTTAGCTCTGTGGGTTCGCAAGTTCTTGCACAGTAGCTTCTCCTGAATCTTTTCTAGGTTCTTTATTGGGCGCATGAAGGTTCCCTATCTGCTGGTTACTTAACAACGACTGTTTTGAGGTTTTCCATACAGTAGGTAGACTGTCAAACCGTAAGGAATCGTTCAGTAACGTTATTAGGATCGGAGTGACATGTGATGCTAGATTTTCAGTGTTCCCGAGTGGATGCCATCTGATCCAGGTGCTTATCCCCTTGCCATCATGCCGTCATTGTGCCTTAGTGTTCCCAGAATTAGTGGGGATTTTATCTTCTCTCTTTATTCGCGTTGTTGCAAATCGTTTCCATAGTTGTTTACGCGTGTTGTATACAATCTCTCTGTATAAGTCTAGTGCATGCCTACATGCTTCAAGTCTTATGCGTCCGTCTCTATGTAGTATCGCCCTTCGATATGATATTCATTTGCGTGCGGCATCTTGTTTGGGTCTCGTGAGTTCCTTGATCCATGGTGAGCGTTTTGTGTTATTTGGTGTCCGTGTTTTGTGCATGTTGAATTACCTGTGTCAGTTTGTGTGCTCTTTAATCGGTACCTCCATTCATGTATTCTAGATCGTGTTGGATAATTTCAATTAATTTATTCCAGTCTGCTTTGTGGAACAGTAAGTATTTGGTGTGTGTTTTGGTAGCCGTGTTCTCAGTGTGTGTTAGTGAGTATGTTATGATACTGTGGTCACTGCTGATTTTCTTACGTATGCCGTTGCTGCATTATTTGGCATCGTAAAGTCCATATTATGCTCATATCATCGAAACCTGCATATGTTGGTATTGGTCCATCTGCGTCCATTACATGTCATTGTGTTTCTTCTATTAGGTCAGTGATTATGCGTACCTCTGTCATCTGTTCTGTCTGAGTTCCAGGGGGTGGATCTTGAATTAATGTTAGCGCTTATTACTAACCTTTTGTCTCTGAAGTACATTGCTAGGCCTCTGATGCTGTATTTGAAGGCTGTATTGGGCGTACATAGATGCAATCACCCATGTAACGTTCCCATTGGCTATCTCTATGGCAACTAAATGTTGACTGCATAACTGTGTTACCTTAACTACGATAAAGTTCTGTTGAAAATTACTATAGCGGCCTTACAGTTATTTCCGCCTGTTATTATGACAGCAAGTTTTTGTACACGTATTACTTGCCCATTTCTATTATAAGGCTCGTATAAGCATATGATGTCTGACTGCAGGTCATGGACTGTTTTCGTTATTTCCGCGCCAGCAGTAGTACTGTTTTTTTGTATTATGTTTGCGAAATTACAATGATATGAATACCCCTAGTTGCATATAGGCGTTGCTATAAGTCAACGGGGACAGTTGGAAATGTGTGCCCCGACCTGGGATCTCCTGCTTACGTGGCAGACGCTACATCCTTCTGAACCACCGAGGACACAGAGGATAATGCGACTGCAGGGACTTATCTCTGGCACGCCTCCCGTGAGACCCACATTTCCAACTTATTGTCCCGGACTATATTCATAGTGCCCCTGCCCATTATACTTATTACTCGCTGCGCGTTGCCGATTCCTGTAAGAGTTGGGGCATTGTTTTTTGCATCCGCACAGATGAAGAAGATGGTCAAATGACCGGTGAGCCTTTATCTATTCTTTCGGATTTGTCCGAAAGAACAGATACCAATATATATATATATATATATATATATATATATATATATATATATATATATATATACACACTGCTGGCCACCGTAAATGCAACACCAAGAAAGACAAGAGGTAGCACAACAAAATTTATTTTGTAGATAACATGTTGACCAAGTATCAAATGATTACGTTTACAGACGTCTGTGACATGTGGTTCCTGCCAGAATCAGTAGCCAGAGTAGCCGCCATTGTTGGAGATCACCGCTGCCACACGTCTCGGCATTGAGTCAAAGAGACATTGGGTGTGTTCCTGGGGTACAGCAGCCCAAGCAGCTTCCACACGTTGCCAAAGATCATCTGGTGTGGCAGCTGGGGATGTAATCTGGGTCACTCGTTGAGCAACCATGGACCACATGTTTTCTATCGGCGAAAGATCCGGAGAGCGAGCCGGCCAGGGAAGCAATTCAATCTGGTTATTGACGAAGAACCTTTGGACAATGCGTGCCACGTGTGGTCGCGCATTATCCTGTTGAAATATGGCTGTGGCCGAGCCCTGAAGGTAAGGAAGGACAACTGGCTCCAGCACCTCGGATATGTAGCGCCGGCTATTTAAAGTACCGGCAATGCGTACTAGAGGCGTGCGAGAGTAATATCCAATACCGCCCCATACCATAATACCCGGTGCAAGACCAGTGTGGCGGTGCATAATGCAGCTGTCCAGCATCCTCTCTCCACGGTGTCTCCACACTCGAATCCGACCATCGTGGTGCTGCAGACAGAAGCGTGCCTCGTCAGTAAAGACAACGTCATTCCATTCTGCCGTCCACATCCGTCTGTCATCACACCACTGGCGACGGAGACGTCTGTGGTTCTGCGTCAATGGTAGACGAAGCAATGGACGTCTTGCGGACAGACCACTCTGCTGTAAACGGCGTCGAATGGTACGCGCAGACACTGGATGATGCGTTACAGACGCAATGTGCTGTGCTATGGTTCGGGATGTCACTGAGCGATCCGTCACTGCCATGCGCACAATTTGCCTATCAGCACGTGCAGTGGTGCACTGAGGTGAATGCGATCGACCACGTCGGTCCTTCGTACCCTCCTGCATCCAACGGTCACATATCCGCATCACGACTAGCGATTTCTCTGTATGATAATCCACAATCTCGGTAATCCACTATCCTTCCTCTGTCGAACTCGGATACTTGATCAAACGATGTTCGCTGTTGTCTACGAGGCATAACTGATCGTCTTGTGAAACAACCACAAGGTAAACACACGTGCCGAACGTACACTCGTCGAAATCGCCAAGCCTTAAATGGCGCTATGAGGTGGCGCCACAGGCGCGCGTGATGTGCGTCTGCGCTGAAATTCTAATCAGTTGCATATCTCATCGCTGCAAACCCATGGTGTAAATTTCACTTGATTTGGATGCTTCCTTCAGGGTGTTGCATTTACGGTGGCCAGCAGTATATATATATATATATATATATATATATATATATATATATAATCGAAATATGTTCGGTGCCCTTACCTAATCTCTGTATATGTTTTGCCTAAGTCGAATGATTCTGTTCTGCTCAAGCAGACCTGGAGCATGGGGTCGAACAGCGGCTCTGCTGATGTAGGGTTATTCTCCGTCATTAGTATGAGTCTGTCTCTCTGCTCAGTCACAGGAAAACAGAAGGAAGCACCCTTTGGATGGTGCAATATAAGTAGCACCCTCTGCACTGTCTCCAATGTGATATTTTTCTCTAGTCCACATAAAAGTGAGCTAAGTTCCAGATTATTATAATTAGGTGCAACAGGCTTCTTCTTGGTCCTGGTTTCTGCTGCGGTTTCTGTGGTGGTACTAGATGGATTGTGATTTGGAGTTGGCCGCTGATTGGGAGACATTTTAAGATCTTTTTGGCGTGTCAGATGGTTACATTTCATTTCGTCACTTTTTAGTTCAATACCTTTTGCCTTCACACGGTTTTCACTGATGTTGGTTCTGCTTGTTGGTGTGGTGTCAGCAATGGTGATGAATTGTGTTGGGCCGACTGAATGTGTAATAGTGTCTTTTTGATGTATGGAGCTGCGGTTGTTTCTAGATGCACGTTGACAACGTTGCAAATGTCACATGTACGTGTTATAAATCTGGGTTCGGTAGTTCCTGGCTTTGTATTGGTTTGTGGTCTCATTTTCTTTGGCGTCTATTGATTCAGACTCTATATATCTGCCTATTTCTTGTCCCCTTTGTCAGGAGTAGAGATGCCTCTCGAGACAGATTTGACTGGTTTGATGTATTTTTCACATTTTCGTGTGTCGTAGGGTTTTCCATGTGATGGAATTTCTGGTTCGTGTCCTTCTTGTGTATGTGCGATGTGTACTTCGGCTGGGTGAAATTGAGCATGTGTGTGTCGGTTTTGTTCGTACATTTTCTTCTGTGAGATATATGTAAGCTCATATACCAACTCATCTATCCTCTGTGTTAACGTTATTTGGAAGTTTATCCTGTAGTATAATTTTCTTTTGATTTGCTTTGCCATCTCGTAGTGGATGGAGCCAGTGAGTGTCATGTTAGTTACGTATTCTATCGAACTGATATAACCATCCTGTACCGTCGCTGAGTGTGTTAGAGGTGAAATGAGTTCATTTTCGTCTTAATTCTCTGGCAGAGGACTCATTTGTCTTCCGTAGGAAATTGCTCTTAGGTAGCTTCGCTGTATTTTTGATGGTGGTTTGTATTTATGTGTTTTGGGTTATCGGCTTTGGATTTTCATGTTTGTTGTGTGTGTGTGTGTGTGTGTGTGTGTGTGTGTGTGTTGATTTTATATGCCATAGCCTATGCTGTTTAAGAGCCGGTCAAGCAGCTGTTTATGGGTTTGAAAATCACCTCCTTCTGTTCGTTGCAGGCACGCCATCTGTATTTGCAGGGGCAGCAGACGCAAGCCTTGGTGTACGTGCTCCCAGTGCGCTTGTGTCCTTGGTTACCACACTAGGCACACGTAAAGTCCACCTTTCTGCAGGTTTTTTCTTCATTTATACACACAAGGTAAGAAACGTCATGCCAATATGCTGCAAGTAATGTAGCTGTCTTCACAAGTTTCATCCACATAAAAAGACCCCATGCCATCCTTACCTTCCTTATTTAAATTACGAATCTGCAGCGTCAGCATCTTCGATTTACTTCGAACTCTATTAGAGTGAATCCTCATTTCAGGCATTGTCTGCTGCAAAGATCTTTCTGTAATGGATACTGAATTTTCAGTTTCAGCCGGCATGTGTGGTCGAGCGGTTGTAGGCCCTACAGTCTAGAACGCGCGACCGCTACGGTCGCAGGTTCGAATCCTGCCTCGGGCATGGATGTGTGAGATGTCCTTAGGTTAGTTAGGTTTAAGTAGTTCTAAGTTCTAGGGGACTGGTGACCTCAGATGTTAAGTCCCATAGTGCTCAGAGCCAATTGAACCAATTTTTTTTTCAGTTTCACAGCAAGAAATAGTTATGTGACATTTTCTAGAATCATGGATGTATAACCGACGAAGAAAATAAGGAATATTGTTAGATTCTCAGTCGCTATAGATAGTTCAGACAGACAGGTCATTAGACAAATGGACCTACAAATCAACCACCCTTCTGCTGTTATGTTACATAACGGTTATTTGTGTAAGTGGTGCTCGACAACTTTAAGGGATGTTAATCATTTCATTATACAATAAATAGCTGTCCAACTATATTTTTTATTGAAGACATCCAATTAACATCCCCAATCAGATCTACTTCGGTAGTTGAGAGTGAGAGAATAAAGTGGAGACAACGATCTGAGATGTAGTCAGGATGTAACCGTAAGACGTACACAGAGACGCCGAAGACACTGGTATAGGCTTGCGTATTCGAATACAGAGATGTGTAAACAAGCAGAATACGGCGATGGGGTCGACAACGCCTATATAAGGCAACAAGTGTCTGGCGCAGTTGTTAGATCGGTTACTGCTGCTACAATGGCTGGTTACCAAGTTTTAAATGAGTTTGAACGTGCTGTTATAGGCGGCGCACGGGCGATAGGACCCAGCATCTAGGACATAGCGATGAAGTGGGGGTTTTCCGTATGACCATTTCACGAGTGCACCGTGAACATCAGGAATCTGTTAAAACATCAGATCCCCGACATCGCTGCACCCAGAAAAAGATCCTGCAAGAACGGTACCAACGACGACTGAAGAGAATCGTTCAACGTGACAGAAGTGCAAACCTTACCCAAATTGCTGCAGATTTCAATGTTGGGCCATCAACAAGTGTCAGCGTGAGAACCATTTAACGAAACATCATCGATATGGGCTTTCGGAGACGAAGACCGACTCTAGTACCCTTGCTGAATGTATAACACAAAGCCTTACGTATCTCCTGGGCCTGTCAGCACCGACATTGGACTGTTGATGACTGTAGACATGTCACCTGGTCGGACGAGAATTTGACCTGCTGAGGGATTAAGTTTTACTAATCCCTCAACAGAGTGTGTGTTTCTCTTTTTCAGGTTACACCAGCTAGGACCAATCAACAAGAGTGGTAATATATCTTTCTGTCTTTTACAGGAACCGCAGAAATGACAAATTTTGTCTAAACTGCATCACCTCGAGCCAAGGATAGGCTCGTCTTTTCAGCGTCAGCGTCGTTTCAAATTGTATCGAGCGGATGGACGTTTACGGGTATTGAGACAACTTCATGAATCCATAGACCCTGCATGCAACAGGGGACTGTTCAAGCTGGTGGAGGCTCTATAATGGTGTGGGGCGTGTACACGTCCCTGGTATATCTACATACAACTTAGACATGTGACACGTACGTAAGCATTCTGTCTGATCACCTCCATCCATTCATGTCCAATTTGCAGGACAATGCGACACCTCACACGTCCAGAAATGCTACAGAGTGGATGCGGGAACACTCTTCTGAGTTTAAACATTCCCGCTGGTCACCAAACTCCCCAGACATGAATGTTATTGAGTATATCTGGGATACCTTGCAATTTGCTGTTCAGAAGACATCTCCACCCCCTCTTACTCTGACGGCTTTATGGACAGCGTTGCAGCATTCATGGTGTCAACTCCTCCAGCATTACTTCAGACATTAGTCCAGTCCATGCCACGTCGTGTTGCGGCACTTACGCGTGCTCGCGGGGGCCCTACTCGATATTAGGCAGGTGTACCAGTTTCTTTGGCTCTTCAGTGTCGAAAGCTACTAATAATAATGGAACATTTCATAAGTTGAAATTATCGTGGAAAATCAACAACTTATAGCTGAATAGCGTTTTGGGACATGAAGATCATCTGATTCAGAACCGAAACCGGAAACCGATTGCCTTCAATACAAATAAAGTAGTGGAGCTGTGTATTGTACAATGCAGTTATTTTTGTGCTACCACCTTAACACAAGTACTTACGGATGTGTGGATTGGGTTGTTCTGCTGAGTTTTTGGTTCCATTTCGTATACAATATGACGTCCGACAACCGAACAAGCCGTCTTATTCAGACGCTGCGAGTTTTGCTGTTGTATACTGGGAAGCACGCTGTTAGCCAGTTACGCCTAGAAAACCTGAGAGTTCAAGGACATATGACGTCTTTACTGGACAAGACCCGTCCATTCTTACTTTAGTTATCTGCTTGTGATCCACATCGGGTTGGTGGCAGTGCACAAGGCCTCACGTACGGAGACAGAGCTCTCGTGAAAGATAAGTTATTTAGGTTGTACGTAATTGTAGTTGAACACTTTTAACTAATTAAATACGTTCTTTAGTGTACTCTTCAAGCTCACCATTAAAAATTTTTCTCTTATTTGCGTAGTGTTCTAGTAATCGCGATAAGTTAGTTTGTTTACTCACTGCTGCTTAGGCCTAATTTTTCGAGTGTGCATATTTAGCTTTACACCGCAATTGGAAGTGCATTTGCTGTAGTTTAACTGATTAAATACGTTCATTAGTGTGCCTTTCAAGCTCACGATTAAAAGTTTTTCTTTTATTTGCGTATTGTTCCAGTAATCGCGAAAAGTTCGTTTTGTTTATATTTCGCGGATTTGCCTTACTTACCGAGTGTGCATACTTAGCGTTATACCGCAATCTTAAGTGCATTTGGTATAGATTAACTAATTAAATACATTCATTAGTGTGATCATCAAGCTTGCCATTAAAGGTTTTTCTTTTATTCTTGTATTCTTCCACTTATCGCAAAAAGTTCGTTTTGGTTACATTCGGCTGTTTAGGCCTAATTTTTGATCGTGCATATTTAGTGTTATACCACAAATTTAAGTGCATTTGGTAATAGCTTACTTACATATTAGTTTCCAAAACATATTTAGTGTCCTTTTGCATCTGTATTTAATGTATTATCGTTATCACTTAGTAAATCTCTTTAACTAATTTCCAAACTACCATGGATACTAAGTGTGTGAACTGCAGTAGGAAAGTTGGTTCAGGGGTTTTGTGCAGCTGTTGTGACAGGTGGTTTCATTTGGGAAATTGTAGCATCGTGGGAATTGGGGAAGCAAATGAGACTCTTCCATTCTCTTGCAGGGTTTGCTCAAGAGATAGGATTATAGCTGAACAGGAGGAGAAAATTAGAGCACTTCAGGCTGATTTGGACAGAGCGAGGGAGGAACTGAAGAGGTTAAGGGGGGCGGAGGGTCAACAGCGGTGGGAAGTGGTAGCTGGGAACAGGGGCCACAGAAAGAGGACAGTGTCTGACAGTTTCCCAATCGGCACAACCAATAGATTTGCCTTGCTACCACAGTTAAGTAAGGAAGAGGCTCCAGTAGAAGTAGATGTAGTTAAGATGCAACAGAATTTCACTAGGAAACCAACTGTTTCAAAAGAATTAGAAAGTAAGAGGGAAGTTCTGTTGCTAGGTAGCAGCCATGGAAGAAGTGTGGGCCAGATTTTGCCTGAAAAATTAGGTGACAGGTACCAGGTCACAAACTTTTTCAAGCCAAGTGCAAGGCCAGGTGGTAGAGGATATAGGTTCCTTGTGCAAGGGTTTCACAAAGCAGGATCATGTGATGATAGTGGGTGGAGTGGGAAACAGTATTGATAGGGATCAGGGCTACAGCATTCAGTGTGACCTGGTGAAAATAGCCTCAGCAAGGACCCATACCAATGTTGGGCTGGTGCCTGCTGTCGTGCGACATGATCAGCCCCAGATGAACCGCTCTGTCAGGAGGGTAAATATGGAGTTGGATCAGTTGCGTAGGACGGCCACTCTGTCAGACATTGGATTGGTTCCTGTCGAGGCTATTGATAGGGGGGATTTCACAAGGCATGGTCTACATCTCAGCAGGAAAGGGAAGGGTAAACTGGCAGGGTTGTTAGCGAAATCTATAAGGGGGGACACTAGTACTCATGCATGTACCTCTTTTTTAGGCTAATATCAGTGTCCAATGAGAAGTTCAGGCAGGCAGGTGCTAAAGAGGTCCAAAACTCACAAAATTCTCACAGCAGGAAAGTAATTAATAATGTTACCATATTTAACCAAAATATTGGTGGATTAAAAAAAAAAGAAGTAGATTCTCAGAAAAGTAAAGTAAAAAATAATGTTACCATTTTTCACCAAAATATTCCGTGATTGAAGAATAAAGTAGATGAGCTCCTGGTTTGTAATGTAATAGATATACTATGCCTGTCTGAGCATCACATTGTGTCTGATATGGAAAAGGTAAATATCAGTGGTTATAAACTAGCTGCACATATGAGTAGAGAGAATAAGGTGAGAGGATGAGTTGTCATATATGTCAAAAGTTATCACTGCGTAGAAAGCTTAGACACAAAAAAGTTTTGTCTAGAGCAACATATAGAAGCATGTGCCTGCCAAACTGAAGGAGGGCTCTTTTATAATTGTAACAGTATATAGGTCCCCTTCAGGAAACTTTCATTTATTCCTGGAAAACTTGGATGCCTTGTTGTGCTATCTGTCAGATAGGGGAAACCAAATTATTATTTGTGGGGACTTCAATGATGATTCACTGAAAGAGTGTAATAGGAAGAATGACCTGGAAGTCTTGCTCGGTTCTTTCAATTTGACATCTGTCATTAATTTACCTACTCGGGTAGTAAAGGACAGCAGCACATTGATAGATAACACTTTTATAGACCAAGATAGGTTTAAAAACATAAATTCTTGTCCTGTTGAGAATGGGCTTTCTGATAATGATGCTCAGCTAGTTACAGTATATGACACAGCTCCATTCAGTAATTCAAAACTATCCTCCAAAGTTGTGCGTTCAGTTAATGACTCAACAATTAGAAACTTCAGAGAAAATCTTCAGCAGTTAGACTGGGATGAGGTGTACAGGGAACCCGATGCTGATTTAAAATATAACTTATTTCATGATACACTCGTAAGAGCATTTGAAAACTGTTTCCCCAAGAAAGTAGTTAAATCTAATTATAAGAAACTATGCAAAAAACCTTGGCTTACTAAAGGAATGAAAATATCTTGTAACCACAAAAGGGAACTGTATCTAACAACAAGAAAGAGTAATGACCCAGAAACAGCCAAATGTTATAAAAACTACTGTGCTACATCAAGAAAGGTTGTTAAAAAGTCCAGAAGCATGTGCATCATGTCTGAGATTAATACCTCGAGGCAGGACAACCAAGAGTACAGGATGACGGCATCACCATCAAAGCGAATGGAAACTTGATAAACAACAAGCTGGAAGTCGAAAACATTTTGAATAATCATTTTTTAAATGTTGTAGAGAAAATAGGATCTAAATGTTCATTAGAAGAAGCAAGGCAGTTAATGGAAGAGGCCTTACCCACACTATTTGATAGAATTGAAATTCCACCCACCTCTCCATCTGAAATTAGGAAGATAGTAAACTCTCTCAAGAATAAAAGCTCACATGGGATTGATGGCATTTCCAGCAGGATAATAAAAGCTTGTTCCCAAGAAATAAGTGGGATTCTTAGCCACATATGTAATAGCTCTCTGAAACAGGGTATTTTGCCAGATAGACTGAAGTATGCCATTGTTAAAGCACTGCATAAAAAAGGTGATACATCTGATGTCAACAACTACCGCCCAATCTCTCTTCTGACTGTCTTATCCAAAATTCTTGAAAAAGTAATGTATGGTAGAGTAGCTTCACACCTTTGTAAAAATAAAGTTTTAACAAAATGTCAGTTTGGTTTCCAGAAGGGTTTTTCAACGGAAAATGCTATATATACTTTCACTAATGAAATATTAAATGCTCTGAGTAACCGGAAGTCACCCGTTGGGATTTTTTGTGATCTCTCAAAGGCTTTTGATTGTGTAAATCATAGAATACTTCTAGATATGCTCAAGTACTGTGGTATGAATGTGACAGTGCTCAAATGGTATAAATCATACCTAACTGGAAGAGTGCAGAAAGTTGAAATAAGCAGTTCACATAATATACAAAAAACTGGCGATTTCTCAAACTGGGTAACAATCAAGAATGGAGTGCCGCAAGGTTCGGTCTTGGGTCTTCTGCTGTTCTTAATATATATTAATGACTTGCCATTCTATATTCACGAAGATGCAAAGCTGGTACTTTTTGCCAATGATACAAGTATAGCTATCACACCCGACAGACAAGCATTAACTGGTGAAATTGTAAAAGATGTTTTTCAGCAAATCATTAAGTGGTTCTCTGCAAATGGGCTCTCATTGAACTTTGCCAAAACACAGTATATACAGTTCCACACAGTAAATGGAATGACCCCATTAATAAATATAGACTTCGATCAGTAATCGGTAGCTAAGGTAGAATATTCAAAAATTTCTAGGTGTATGCGTTGATGAGGGGTTGAACTGGAAAAAACACATTGAGGATCTGCTGAAACGTTTGAGTTCAGCCACTTATGCTATTAGGGTCATTGCAAATTTTGGCGATATACATCTGAGTAAATTAGCTTACCACGCCTATTTTCATTCTCTGCTTTCGTATGGCATCATATTCTGGGGTAACTCATCACTGAGTAAAAGAGTGTTCATTGCACAAAAGCGTGTAATCAGAATAATTGCTGGAGCTCATCCAAGATCATCCTGCAGACACTTATTTTAAGAGCTAGAAATCTTCACTGTAGCCTCACAATATATATATATTCACTTATGAAATTTGTTATTAACAATCCGAACGAATTCACATGGCTACAACACTAGGAGAAAGGATGATCTTCACTACTCAAGATTAAATCTAACTTTGGCTCAGAAGGGGGTAAATTATGCTGCCACAAAAGTCTTTGCTCACTTACCTAATAGCATCAAAAGTCTGACAGATAGCCGTATAGCATTTAAAAGGAAATTAAAAGAATTTCTTAATGGCAACTCCTTATTAGATGAATTTTTGGATGTAGTAAGTGGGTAATTTCCCAAACTAAAAAAAAAAAAAAAATATTTAGTGTCATGTAATATTTTGTCTAATGTAACCTGACACGTTCCACATCATTACGAGGTGTCGTATTCATGATCTATGGAACAAGTACTAATCTAATCTAATTAACGTTCTTCCAAGGATAGGCTACCCCATCAAGAGCCCTTCTCGGTCTTCACGCCACAGACCGGCTTGTTCGAAAGGGTTTGAAAACTCAAGCTGCGATCATGAAACTTGGTGGTAGACCTTTCTATATGTAGAGCCTTCAGTGTGACACACCTTTTCCAGTGATGGATGAATTTTCACAAATGGTTGTAGAAGTGTTTGTTTGCGGTCCAGAAACGAAGTATGTCAAAAATGACCCCGTCGTCTTTATGGAAAGTCGTGGCACACAATGTTTTTGTTCATAACCGGGAAGAATACAGAGAGTGGACCAAAATTTTATTGTCCTAAAAACCAGTGAGTGTGAATGATATGCGGTATTGTTGTAGAGTAAAAATACTACCTTGGACAGCATCCCGCGTCGCTTCGCCTTGAGGGCCTAGCGTAATCTTGTCAGTTTTCGGTAGTAAGCTCATGTGACAGTTTCGACCTTAAAGGCGTAATCTTTTAGTGCCACCATGGTAGTTACAAAAGATGGACAGGTCTTCGCAGCTTTCGGCGGTGGTGAAACCACATACTGTATTTCCACTGCTTGTTGTGTCCCATTGTCTCGGGGTCATAGGGAAACAGTCATCTGGATTGTCCTTAAACACTGGCAACATTTGCAATGCCTCCTCGGCTAGGCGGGGTTTTTGAGTCGGCGAGGGCAATCGTGGAGACCTGTGGACGGCGACTATTGTCAATTTCGAAATGACGTATGAGACGTTGAAAACTGATTCACTGCTGGTTTTCTCTTTTCTGCTATCACCTCTATTGCTTAGAGCACCAGGATCTCCACTTGTCTTGCAATTGTAGGTTGACAGATGGCCGGCCACTTCGTTCTTCATCATTCAGTGTTTTACCACACTGGAAGGATCTGGTAACCTAACCGGAATGTCAGATGATGTAATACTATTGGCGTACACTTCATCCAACTCAGAAAGTAAATTTGCGACGTTGTTTCCCTTCAAATGGCGGGAACAAATTAGCGCACAATACTCCACTGTATCAGTGGGTTGATCCGTTTCGTTTTTATTTCTATGTAGGCACGTTGCGGTACTGTGACGTGGGGATTTTAATATATATCAGGACTGAAGCTATATAACTGCAAACAAACAAAAAACATATTTCCATAACTATATTATTTCGGGGTAACAATTGAAACTTTGTGACTACCTCTCCTACCTGTTTCTTCATTACGCACAAGTAGGACATGAAAATGTGACCTAATTAAGATTATTTGAGAGTGCATGTTCCATGTGGTAAAATTTTAAACTTTCCATTGGTCTGCGCCTCGGACCTTCCTCGCCGCGGCTAGAACTCGCGCGCTACTGGCGATGTACGAAGCCCGAGACAGACTGTGCGAATCCTTGTTCCACAGGTTTAATCGCAAGCGGTTATTCGCCGACGTGGATTAATTCTCTGCACTGCTACATATGTAAAATAATTAAACAGGGGTCGCGAACATCGCTGTGGCCCGCGACACGCGGTTAAACTTCTCACAGCTCAAAATCCATAATTGAGAGCTCTGCTGCAACCCAACTACAAGTGTTAGGCAAAACCATCGAAACACCGAGAGAAATGCATACTTGAACTTGAATGAAAATGCTAGCGAAAATGCTGATTGCGCCATTGTATTTGACCACGAACGGGAGGTGTACAGTGTCCTCAATAAGTTGCCAGTCTCAGTCGTGGTCATAACAGTATTCAGTGTAGTTGTGAGTGCATTATGTCAGAGCTAAGTGAATCTTAACGTGGACAACTTGTTGGTGTTTTTATAGTGGGTGCTTCCGTGGCCATGAGAACCGAAGTGTTGGGTGTCTCAAGAGGGACCGTGTCGAAGATGTATACCGCACACTGCGAAGACGGATAAACAGCATCCGCTAAGTAACAATGCGGACGGAAGTGTGTGTTGACTGATTGTGGGAGACGATCATTGAAAAGGCTTGTGACGAAAATAAGTCGACGACAGCTGCATAAGTCACTGCAGAATTGAACGTCGCACTTGCGAACGCTGTCAGCACCAAAACAACACAAAGGGTGCTTCTTATGCAGCGAATTGCTAGGTAAGCTGGTATTCAAAAACCACTCATTAATGATGCAGATGCTCGTAACAGGAAAGCGCAATGCCGAAGCCATCAGACCTGGACCAGGGAACAATTTCATGTTCTTCCCGAATTTGTTTCCCAAGAGTGAAATATGGGGTGGATTTGTTCCATGGGCATCTTCGTTACTCGGTAAGGTCACATTTCTGACAAGGGTTATGTCACCATTTGGCCGATCAGGTCCACGTCACGGTATAGAACCCAGTACCTTGTCCTCGATGGTGAGTGTTCATCGGAGGTGAGGGTATCATCTGGAGTGCCCCAGGGAAGTGTGGTAGGTCCACTGTTGTTTTCTGTCTACATAAATGATCTTCTGGATAGGGTGGATAGCACTGTGCGGCTGTTTGCTGATGATGCTGTGGTGTACCGGAAGTTGTCGTCGTTGAGTGACTATAGGAGGATACAAGATGACTTGGACAGGATTTGTGATTGGTGTAAAGAATGGCAGCTAACTCTAAATATAGATAAACATAAATTAATGCAGATGAATAGGAAAAAGAATCCTGTGATGTTTGAATACTGCGTTAGTGGCGTAGCGCTTGACACAGTCACGTCGATTAAATATTTGGGCGTAACATTGCAGAGCGATATGAAGTGGGACAAGAATGTAATGGCAGTTGTGGGGAAGGCGGATAGTCATCTTCGGTTTCTTTGGTAGAATTTTGGGAAGATGTGGTTCATGTATAAAGGAGACCGCTTATGAGACGCTAATACGACCTATTCCTGAGTACTGCTCGAGCGTTTGGGATCCATATCAGGACACACAAGGAATTCAGAGGCGGGCTGCAAGATTTGTTACTGGAAGGTTTGATCATCACGCGAGTGTTACGGAAATGCTTCAGGAATTCGGGTGGGAGTCTCTAGAGGAAAGGAGGCGTTCTTTTCGTGAATCGCTACTGAGGAAATTTAGAGAACCAGCATTTGAGGCTGACTGCAATACAATTTTACTGCGGCCAACTTATATTTCGCGGAAAGACCACAAAGATTAGATAAGAGAGATTAGGGCTCGTACAGAGGCATATAGGCAGTCATTCTTCCCTCGTTCTGTTTGGGAGTGAAACAGGGAGAGAAGATGCTAGTTGTGGTACGAGGTACCCTCCGCCACGCACCGTATGGTGGATTGCGGAGTATATATGTAGATATAGATGTAAACGTAGATAATGCTTGTTCCCTAATAGTGATGATGTGTTCAAAGACGACAGGGTCTCTGCTCAAAAAGGTCTCTTGGTCCCGGACTGGTTTTGTGATTACGAAGATGAATTATTGCATCTTCCCAGACCGCCACAATCACCGTCTCAATATTACTGAGCCTTTGTGGTCTACTTTGGGGAGGAGAGTGCGTGATAATTGTCCTCCTTTAAAACTGTAACTTGCCACTTGCAGAAAGAATGTGACAAGTTTCCTTCCAAAATCTCACAGGAACAGTATTTTTTCATTCCGAGATGACTGGAAGTTGTTTTGAATGCCAACGGTTTTCGTATATCGTCTCGAGCACGCTAATATGTTGAGTTTTTCGTATTTCTGTATTTTTGTCCAGCCCATGTAGTTTCTGAAAGATTTTGTGAACAGACTGCGGGACTGGAATACGTACACGCTTACAGTTCCTACACCGTCTTCAAGTGGTTCCTAGCAACTTCCACCAATAAAAGTCACAACAAAAAACCTGAAACGCTCTTCATTGTCAAAAAATGATGTCTGACAATAATACAGCATACAGTTTCCCACGGAAACAGATGGAATTTCGCGAAGTCAATTTGATTCACTAAACGCCACTGCCCAGCATCCAGGGTCTGACGTAACGGCTCTGGTTATCCAAATTGTGCACGCTCAGTTAAATGTAACATTTGCTGACTTATGAGTACGCAATTTCGATTCTTATGGTCTTTCTGTATCCGAAAAATGACTGGGTTGATTATTCAGTAACCAACTACTGACTTCAGTGCGGAAGCCGAAAAGCCGCTTTTCACGAGGGAATTTCTCCTCAAAATTGACTACTCGAAGAGGTTCCAAGGTCAAGAAACTTGGCAGTAACTGAAAGAGCAATATACTGACCACATGCATCTCCATAGCGCATCCGATGAGATGACAGAGGATAAAACGGTGGTCGGTCGGTCCCGATTGGTGTCTCGGACCACAACGCGCAACTGTATTTTACTTTCTTCTGTTACAAAATTGTGATTCTGTACATTCGTGTCGTCTTAACCTTTATTCTGTTCTTTGCTTTGTATTCGTGACACACTAAAACGGCCGCACGATATTTTGGTATTTTCCCTACTAATGTTCTCCTAAAAGACAGACGAAATACCTGAAAGCAAAATTTACGTTTTACAGAGATAAAGCCTACATTATACATAAATTTCAACACTGAAGAGAAGTATTTGGCGAGAAATATAATTTTCGATGTTAGTCGGTACTTAGCAACAAAACAAGATACAAAGGATGGAGTAAAGAGGAGCTATTTACTGCTTTCTAGGTATTGTTTGATGCTTCTACAACCATATAAAGCGTGATTTAACTGCCCCTGCTGATGTCGCTTTATGCAACCCCCTGTGTTCTACACGGTCTTCAAGAAGCAGGAGGAGGAGATTAGTGTTTAACGTCCCGTCGACAACGAGGTCATTAGAGACGGAGCGCAGGCTCGGTGAGGGAAGGATGGGGAAGGAAATCGGCCGTGCCCTTTCAAAGGAACTATTCCGGCATTTGCCTGAAGCGATTAAGGGAAATCATGGAAAACCTAAATCAGGATGGCTGGAGACGGGTTTGAACTGTCGTCCTCCCGAGTGCGAGTCCAGTGTGCTAACCACTGGGCCACCTCGCGCGGTACGGTCTTCAAAAACCATGTGCGAGATTTTCGTATCTTCTCCCTCACAACGCCCGAGCTATTATAAGACCTACAGAAAAAATGAACAGGATCGTTTTGTAGGAAATTTAATATAGCTAAATTTTGCACTAAGATACATTTTCCGTAGAGGCCGCAGTTTTCTAGTTGTTCAAGGGAAATGTACAAAAGTGAGCTGCAGACGCACCCTCATTCCCGTGCAGCCTCCACCTAATAGGATTTCTAGTATGTTGATCATAAATTCCCCCCTGCCACTGTACAAAATTTTGTGACTGCGCCGAATTATTTAACACCTTCGTTTTTTTTAGTCTTCATTGACTGGCCTTATTATGCCACCGACTTAATGGAACATTTACAACTTGTAAAGCTGACATAAAATTTACCTAAAATTTTTGTGAATTTTTACAAAGTAAAATAAACAATTCAGCGCAGTATTCGTCAAGCCTTCTGACTACGAAACTACCCTAGTTGAGTTTGGATCCATTTGTCAGTGTAATTAGTTTTAGGGTGCGTTTACGAAAGTCATCGTTCTTTCATTACTCACACGGACACGTTTAAATTAATTACGTTAACGAAACAGCCGACTATGCTGGTGGAGTAATAGCCCAGTTAATAGAGAACAAAGAAGGTCGAATATCGGGAACAGTATAGTAGCGAATTTTTGTACAGTGGTAAGTGGGAGTGCCACGAAAAACATACTAGTTATCCAGTCTGGAAGTTTGGCATGTTTTTTTAATAACTCAAAAACTATGGCGTCCAGTGAGAAGGTATCCCTGTACAAAATTTACCTGCATAAAACTTCCAACAGAAAGGTCCTGCTAATTTTTCCTGTCATTTTTCTGTAAGAGTAATAATTTGGGCTTAGCAACAGAGACAATACGAAAATCTCGGTGTGGTTTCTCGAGGGCAGATACGAAGCGATGTCAGCAGAGAATCTGAATCACCCTGTGTTTTCTACATATGTATGTATGTGATCTGAAATACGTGGATGACTCTTTTTCTGTTCCTTCAATTCTCAGCACTGTAGAGAATTTACCACACGGTCTTTGACAAGAAAATCCATTTTGAACACTGGTCATTGACGAAGTCTATTATCATTGCGTGTTCCTACATTTTGTTAGTATATTACGATTTTTTCGTAAAAAGGAATCATCCCTAACAAGCGCACTTTCACCGATGAGTGACAAACTACGAAGGTCACAACACATGCATACTCTGGGTTCACAAAAGTTGTGAGATACCTCCTAATAACGTGTCGGGTATCCTTTTACCAGGCGTAGCGTGGCAACTCGAGGTGGTAAGTCGTTGGAAGTCCCCTGCAGAAATATTGAGCCATGCTACATAAATAGCTTTCCATAATTCTGAAAGTGTTGCTTGTGCAGGATATTGTGCACTAACTGACCTCTCGAATATGTCCCACCAATGTTCGATGGAATTCACATCGGGTGATCTGGGTGGGCAGACGATTCGTTCAAATTGTCCAGAACGCTCTTCAGACCAATCGCAAACGATTGTGGCCCGGTGACATGCTGCATTGTCAACCATAAAAATTCCTTCGTTGCTTGGGGACCAAGAAGTCCACGAATAGCTGAAAATGGTCTCCAGCTAGCCGAACATAAACATTTCCAATCAAAGATCGGTTCAGTTGGACCAGAGGACTCAGTCCATTCCATATAAACACAACCTACACCATTATGGAGCCACAGCCAACACGCACAGTGCCTTATTGACGACTTGGGGTCCATGGCTTCGCTGGTCTGCTCCACACTCGAAGACTACCGCCAACTCTTACCAACTGAAATCGGGGACTCATCTGACCAGGACACGGTTTTCCACTCGTCTAGGGTCCAACTGATATGGTCACGGGCCCAGGAGAGTGGCTGCAGGTGATGTGCTGTTAGCAAAGGCACTCGCGTAGATCGTCTGCTGCCATAGCCCGTTAACGCCAAATTTCGCCACCCTGTCCTCACGGATACGTTCGTCGCACATGTCAAATTGTTTTTTGCGGTACTGCTTGTCTGTTAGCACTGACAACTCTACGCAAAAGCCGCTGCTCTCGATCGTTAAGTGAAGGCTGTCGGCCACTCGGTTATCCGTGATGAGAGTTAACGCCTGACATTTGGTATTCTTGCACCATCTTGACACTGTGGATCTCGGATATTGAATTCCCTAACTATTTACGAAATGGACTGTCCCATGCGCCTAGCTCCAACCGCCGTACCGCGTTCAAAGTCTGCTAATTCTTGTTGTGCGGCCGTAACCATGTCTGCTGTGACCGTAGAAAATTTTAATTTTTGTTCTTGCTTTTGTGACCATAAGAAGAGTCCAGGCTCCATAGGCAAACAGCCAGCCGACATTATGAAATAGTCCACCAGGACGTAGGGACAAGATAAGCGGCGGAGGCTGCCAAGTATGGCTCGTTGATCAAATAGCTTAGTGTTTGACTTCCTGCCAGAGGAAGAAGCACGAATGAAACTTGCGCAATGGAAGACGCAAACAACAGGGCGATAATACAGCAAGAGAGAGTGTCAGTCACGTGCGAAAAAGACTTGTGTGGAACCAAATTAAGTTGTGTGCAGCTAGAAACGAAAGTGTGGTGTGGAACCGAAGGCATTCTTGCGCAAGCTGACCAATTAGAAACGAAAGTGTCGTGTGGAACCATAGGCATTCTTGTGCAATCCGATCACTTAGAAATGAAAGGGTCGTGTGAAACAAATTAACTCGTGTGCACCCAAGTACATGAGAAACGAAAAAAAAGGCCAGGCAGCAGAATAGCTAGAGGCAGAGATTCAGATGCAGATTCAGAGCCAGTGCGGGCAGTTTGGAGATTCCGCAGCGAGACGCTAGCGAGGCCGAGTAGGCCCATAGCAGCCGACACAGCTGATTAAGACTTCAACTACGAGAAGACGGTGATAGACACAGGAACACTCAGGAACTGCAGGTCAAGTAGGATTTTTAGAGTTTCATTGGAATAGTGTTGAACAGAGGCTGTCAGTCTTTGTCTCAATTACTTAGAGAGATTTCAGTGCTAACCAAGAACAAGTGATCGCTTTGTACTTGTTTCTTATATGTACCAGCAATTAGCTTTGAAGTAGCAAGTCCGAATAAATAGACTGAATCTGACTAAGGGGTTAATGGTCCAACACCTCACACAAGCATATGTGAGAATAAACTTGATAGAAACTAACCAATTTTTTCTGCCTATTGCAATTCTCTAACCCATTTTCAGGAAACTTATTTGCTTCAAACCAAGGAGATTCTCTCCCTCTCATCTCCGATATAAATGTTGACAACAGTTTATAACCAACCCATTGTCGTTAACGTCCCGATTGCGCTACGCAGTTCGCACTTACTTCATTCTGGTATAGTGAGGCTGTGCCGGGACGCGACACTTCGGTTCATACGAATCACATGGGTACAAATGATAGCTCCGCCAATGCACTGCCTTTTTTATGCCTTATGTACGTGATACTACCACCAACTGTATACGTACATATGAGTATTTCATGACATTTGACAGTCAGTGCATATGGCGTTCAGGTGTAAGCAAAAGTGACTACTCGAGACACATGACACTGACAAGGGAACCTCCCCATCGCACCCCCCTCAGATTTAGTTATAAGTTGGCACAGTGGATAGGCCTTTAAAAAGCGAACACAGGTCAATCGAGAAAACAGGAAGAAGTTATGTGGAACTATGAAAAAAATAAGCAAAATCTACAAACTGAGTAGTCAATGTGCAAGATAGGCAACATTAAGGATGCTCTGAGCCCAGCAGCGCCGTGGTTCCGTGGTTAGCGTGAGCAACTCCCGAATGAGAGGTCCTTAGTTCAAGTCTTCCCTCGAGGGGAAAAATTTACTTTCTTTATTTTCGCAAAGTTCTGTCCGTTCGTTCAGTGACGTGTCTGTTCACTGTAATAAGTTTAGCGTCTGTGTTTTGCGACCGCACCGCAAAAGCGTGTGATTAGTAGACGAAAGGACGTGCCTCTCCAATGGGAACCGAAAACATTTGATCGCAAGGTCATAGGTCAACCGATTCGTCCACAGGAAAACACGTCTGATATATTCTATATGACACTGGTGACGTCATGTGCGTCACATGACAGGAATATGTTGTCGACCCACCTAACTCGTACACTTGGCGAATGGTTAAAAAGATTCTTCTACCTTGCCCGATTTAGGTTTTCTTGTGGATGAGATAATCACTCCAAAAAAGTGATGAAAACATAAGAGTTTGTCACATAAACGGCAACAAATGAATGCAACAGCTTCACAGTCGCACAGTTTTCCCTGTGCTCTGTCAAAATATATGTTTTTAACGTTTTCAAATTTTTCCTTGTGTAGACCGTCAAATCCTGCATATGTCCAAGCAAATCTGAACATGTTCTGGAATTTTGGAGAGCGAAGTTGATTATGTGTGAGTGCCTGAACTTTGATCATTGTCTGAAAATAAAAAATTGAACTTTTCACTCGAGGGAAGACTTGAACCAAGGACCTCTCGATCCGCAGCTGCTCCCGCTAACCACGGGACTACGGCGCTCCTGAGCTCAGACTATCCTTGATGTTGCATATCTTGCACATGGACTACTCAGTTTCTATATTTTGCTTATTTTTTTCTTAGTTCCACACAACTTCTTCCTGTTTTCTCGATTGATCTGTGTTCAGATTTTCAAGGCCTCTCCACTGTGCCAACTTATAACTAAATCTGAGAGGGGTGCGATGGGGAGGTTCCCTTGTGAGTAAAGGAATAAAGTACCACGGGTGCTGTAGCAGACTCACTTGTCGCGAGCAGTCAATTGAGACAAGAAAGTCGGTTGTGTAAAAGGGGCTTAAACCGGGGTGGTCTGAAGTACGGGGCAGGGGTAGGTGCCCACACGGACGGCACTCAGCGTTTCGTCACGGCAGCGGCAGCGGCGGGTAAGGGCCGCGACGCGGAAGCCAGACGGCAGCGGCGGCAGCGGCTGTGGTTGCGCGCCGCGCGCCGCGGGCCGCCCTACAAGGCGCGCTGATTGCCCGCATCGGTCTGTGTCAGCCGTCGTTACGGCCATTGTGCGCCGCCCCGCCCTGTCCGCACCTCCCTCCGCCACCGTCCGAGGGCCGAAGTGCCGCCGGCGACTTGTTTGCCGACATCATACGGGGAGGCAGGCTGCGTATCACACATGCCGGCAATTGCCTGCCCTTCTGCATCCACGCATACGACTTGATTGATTACAAGTTGGTTCCAATTATTGGACTTTGTCAAGGTTCTTCAGGAGAGGTGCCGCAACGTATCTCCATAGTCCCTATGGTCTCTCCGGTTGGAATCCTGGTGACAAAGGAAATTTTCATCACCATTCCTTTCGACGGTATTTTTTTTTTTTTTTTTTTTTTTTATTTCTAGGGTGAATCAACGAAGAACCGCTTGCCAATTTCAGTTTCTTATTCCTTCCTATTTTCTTTTCTTTAGTCTTTCATCGGTTGACTAAGTTTCCTTTTATTTTCGCCCCTAATCATTTCAAATCATTGTCTTCACTCTGCACCTTCCAATCCTTCCATTTTCATCACTTTAAACCCGCATCTTAGACTTATTTCTTCAGTTTCTATTTTTTTTTTTCTTGATCAAACTTGTTAAATTTTCATCCCACAAACATTTTAACATCTTATTGGTTAATGGGCTGGCTTGCATTCGATACAAATGGCCAAAAAATACCGATCCTGTTTTATGTGTTCTATGTTCCGATAAATTTCATAATTACTCCATAATTTCCAACCTTCCGAAGTTTTTCGTGAATCAGATATTTTCCTGATGATTCGCCTCTCTACTACTTCAGCACTCCGTCTTCAGGCCACGAGTGGCCTACCGGGACCATCCGACCGCCGTGTCATCCTCTGAGGAGGATATGGATAGGAGGGACGTGAAGGTGTGAGCCCCTCCACGCTCGCACAAGCGCGGTGACCAACTCAAAAGGTCTACTGTCACCTCTGCATTGTTAGTGTTTAGAATCGAGGAGATCGCAGGAGCGAGGAACTGCGGTGTTATCCGTACGTCTGGGTAGGGATACCCATTAATACGGGCGCATCTGTGTGATAGAAGTGGTCGAGAAAGCTCAGCAGAATATAGCTTGAAAGAAGAGCGGTTTGAAGGGCAGAGGGGGGAAAAATCTGCCAAGGCAAGTGCCAAGGGAAAAAAAACCCTCTGCGACAGTGTCAGGTTGGGTAGGAAGGGCAGTAGCGGTTTCTTGCGGGGCGTGGAGTCAGCACACCGCTCTCCCGGTTTTTATTATCGTATTCTTGACCGATGCCGCTACTATTCGGTCGAGTAGCTCCTCAATTGGCAGCACGAGGCTGAGTGCACCCAGAAAAATGGCAACAGCGCATGGCGGCCTGGATGGTCACCCATCCAAGTGCCGGCCACGCCCGACAGCGCTTAACTTCAGTGACCTCACGGGAACCGGTGCAGCCCCTGCGGCAAGACCGTTGCCTACTCTGTACTACTTCAGAAATATCAAAATTATTTTAATGGAAGAAATTCACTTGCATATACATGGTGTCCCAGGATCCATGGTAAATGTTCAAGAATATGGCAGCAACGATCAAATTTTAGTAAACATAGGCTCTAAACGCATACTTCCAAAAATGCGTATCTATGAAACAAGTCTTTTCTTCTGCAAACTCTTCGCTTTCCATATTTTGAGAGGTGGTAGTATGGAGCAAAACAAGAAAGAAAGTACAGCAGGCATGAGCACTTTTTCATCTTCGCTACTATGAAACACATCTCTTCTGCTGAACAAGTGCATATAGCTCTTAAAGTACGCACTTATAATATTAGGTATACCAAAATAACCAAATGAAGACACAGGAAGTGAAGGCTCGGCTTCAAATACCCTTTGAGAAGACGCAGTTTCCCTCAAGATCACCGCCTAGAGTAAGAGGTCAGACTAGAAAATGTTAAGAAAAAGATCTTTAAATAAACAGGTGAATGGACAGAGCCAAACCTATCAGAGAAAGAAGCCTTCGTGTAGCGCATTAACAAACTGGAAATTCTCTACTAACTAACTAAAGGAATAGACCACAAAATATCAATATACTTTACGCAAAAATTTGACACTACTTCACTGTTATTCTCCTAGAGGCTCTGCATGAGGCAGAGGATCTTACAGTGAACAAGTGCAAAACCTGATGACAAAGGAAAGAAAATGTGAAAATTCATGGAACTTATCAAAGACGACAGAGTACAGACGGCGTAGCAACCAGGAAGTACACTGACGGAAAAAAAGTCGCAACTCCAGAATGGCGTTGTGTGACATAAACACAAGTTGGTAGACATGTTTCTACATCTGAAAGATGATGTCAGATCAAATTTTGCAACAGTCGCATGAGGGAGACGCTAGTAGCGGCGCTATGAGGATGCAAATCAGGTACGCTTTAAATATACGCTGTAACGACCGTGTACGTTAGTTACCTTTGTGACTGAACGTGGAGAATTGATGTTAGTCAAGAATGCCTTCAAGGTGACAAAGGAGCTATCGCCAACACCTCACCAAGTCTGTACGAGGTTGGGAAATTAGGCTACAAAATAAGCTGGATGTTCCTTCTGTGACACTGCAGCAAGACTTGGCAGGAATGTAGCCGCTGTACATTATTGCTGACAGAGGTGGTCTCGAGAATGTACAGTCTCAAGAAGACCGGGCTCCGGACTGTCAAGTCGTCCTACCGAGAACGAAGACTATCGTACTTGCGGTATGGCCCTGACTAATCGTAACTGCATCAGCAGCAGCCTGTCACAAATCGGTTACTCCGAGGACAGCTCTGAACCAGACGCCCCGTAGCGTGCATCCACCGAGCCCCGATTTGCGGCTGCAGTGGGGTCGAGTGAGACGAGGGAGGGTGGAGGTCTGCTGTGTTTTCTGACGTAAGCTGCCCCTGCCTCGGCGCCAGTGATGGCCGTGTGTTGCTTAGTAGGAGGCCAGTTGAGGACCTGCAACCGATCTATGTGCTGGACACTTTGGACCTACATCTGAAGTTATGTCCTGGCGTACCGTTTCGTATGACAGCAGGAGTACTCTCGTGGTTATCCCACACACCCTGACTGCAACTGTTGTGCTGCCATTCACGAACAAAATTCCAGGGCGTGTTTTCCAACAGGATAACGCTCGCCCAAAAAATGGTTCAAATGGCTCTGAGCACTATGGGACTTAACTTCTGAGGTCATCATTCCCCTAGAACTTAGAACTACTTAAACCTAACTAACCTAAGGACATCACACGCACCCATGCCCGAGGCAGGATTCGAACCTGCGACCGTAGCGGTCGCGTGGTTCCAGACTGTAGCGCCTAGAACCGCTCGGCCACCCCGGCCGGCAACGCTCGCCCACATAACGCTGTTGTAACTCCACACGCTCTACAGAGTGTCGACATGTTGTCTTGACCTGCACGATCACCAGATCTGTTTCCAGTCGAGCACATGTGGGACTTCATCGGACGACTGCAGCGTCAGTCACAAACAGCATTAAGCGTCCCTCTAATGAACGACCACGTGCAACAGGCACGGAACTCCATCACAAAGTGGTTCAAATGGCTCTGAGCACTATGGGACTTCATTTCTGAGGTCATCAGTGCAAAATGGCTCTGAGCACTATGGGACTCAACTGCTGAGGTCATTAGTCCCCTAGAACTTAGAACTAGTTAAACCTAACTAACTTAAGACATCACAAACATCCATGCCCGAGGCAGGATTCGAACCTGCGACCGTAGCGGTCTTGCGGGTCCAGACTGCAGCGCCTTTAACCGCACGGCCACTTCGGCCGGCAGGTCATCAGTCCCCTAGAACTTAGAACTACTTAAACCTAACTAACCTAAGGACATCACACACATCCATGCCCGAGGCTGGATTCGAACCTGCGGCCGTAGCGGTCGCGCGGTTCCAGACTGTAGCGCCTAGAACCGCACGGCCACCACGGCCGGCGAACTCTACCACACAGACTGACATCTAGCACCTGTATAACACAGTGCATGCACGTGTGCATGTTCTCATTCAACATTCTTGCGGTTACACCGGTTATTAATGTACCAGCATCTAACATTCTGCGGCCGACCGAAGTGGCCGTGCGGTTCTAGGCGCTGCAGTCTGGAACCGCGAGACCGCTACGGTCGCAGGTTCGAGTCCTGCCTCGGGCCTGGATGTGTGTGATGTCCTTAGGTTAGTTAGATTTAACTAGTTCTAAGTTCTAGGGGACTAATGACCTGAGAAGTTGAGTCCCATAGTGCTCAAAGCCATTTGAACCATTTTTAACATTCTGCGTGGTGTCTGTTTGTTCTATATCGTGTCTCCCTACCACTTTCGCGCAACGACGCTCTGAGCGTGTTTTTTAGGGAATTGACTAGTTTGAACCTGGGACCTGTTGCTGGTAAGGAGACGTCAGACCACACATGACATGTAGAGTTCAGTGAGACTAGCGATGATAGAACCAAATACTTAATGATTTCAGCGTCAGCTCCACTGCACTCCCTGTAAAAGAATCTTAATACTAACTAAATTTAGTGGAAGGGGTTCAAGGCTTTCCTATTTTTAGTTCGCTGGTAAAATAACGTCGAAAAAGCAGTTAAGTTTACCATTGGAAATTTTATTCTACTCACAAAACATTGTTTATAAATTGCACTATTGATAAAAGGAAATGTTTCAATACAGGATGATAAAAACCAACTGCGTTCAACAAAAATCTGAACGAATATTCCCCGAATGGGTTTCCAAGTTCTACAATGGATCGTAGGATGACATATGCCATATCACATCTATAATCAAGGTTTAAATTAAGTTTCACAAAAGAGAAAACTATCAAAATGGTCTACAGTGACCCTCAATTATCTTTAATTACTTATCTAACTTGTCGTAAATTACAGTGGCTGACGTGGCTTCTCAGTAATTATATAACAGAAAAATCATTGAGTTTCAGATTTTTTACTTCAAGTGGCAAATGTGAACACCATGAGCTTTAATTGAAGATCGACACTAGTATTACGCAAAAAGGGGGTGTAACAGATGAGACTTCTGCAGTTCTGAGTGAAGCCTTATGCGCTCAAAAATGCGGCATCGCGTGTGTTCATTACCTTGTCGGTGTTCGTCAGGGGGCGGCGGACAGCGCAGCTCTGCTCACCTCGTCGTCTCGGAAGCGACTCTCTCCTAACTTCTCCTTACTACAATTTACCGAAGTTGGTTTAAAAAAACTATCTGGCAGTGTTTTCATCTGACCAATCAGGGTCTCAATGATAACCTTAAGCTCCGCCTACAAAAATTCTGTCTATCCAATGAGAAACGTTATACTTTTCGTGGTGGGGCAATGTTTTTAAAGTTTGCAACGTAACAGAGACGCGTAAAAGTCTCACGCTAAAACTTGCAGCTGGTGTGGTCCTTTAAGTGTTACCGTAAGATCTATACTGTTCTTCTGGAGGGCTCTACTTTTTAACATGGGCTGGGGGGTGGTCCTGACGTAACAGAGACGCGAAAAAGTCTCACGCTAAAACTTGCAGCTGGTATGGTCCTTTTTGTGTTATCGTAAGATCTATACTGTTCTTCTGGAGGGCTCTAGCTTTTAACATGGGCTGGGGGGGTGGTCCTAGCGGTTAGCTGGCGACGTGGGTGTCCGTCCCTTATCGTAGGGCCTTCCAGCTTAACACAGTTCTGCCCTCAGCTTCTGTTCTCGTTTCTCCCCTCGGAACTGCGTCTGTCTCGCGGTGGGAAGGTATGACATGCATTTAAGCATTCTTGTGTTAGTCTGTGGCATTCCATTTGCTCACTCGTTACTCGTATTACTTTGGTTAATTTAATGTCGCGATTTATTCGGAGCTATGTGACATACTACTGGATTTGCTTATCATGTCAGGGTTTTCATGGAAGGTGTTGGATTTGCCTAACACCTTACAAGCTTTTCACATTTGCAATGGTTTTTCTTGGACTTCCATTAACCTGTTATCTTGCAGTGTTAATCACATAAACATGTGATCTAGACAAATGTAGTCGTGACGTTTCATAACTGTACATTTAGTTTTGGTGTTGTGATTATTTTTTCATCAATGTACTCGTATATAAGCACCCGGAGAACATGAAGTGAGGCGGATCGGAAAAGAAGGATTGCCTTTTCTGGTCACATGACATGAATGAGCCTCGGAGTGATATCTATAAGGATATTAACTTACTATCAAGAAAACCTAAGGAACCTCGTTCACAGAAGTAGAACAAGGTATAATGGATCTGGACATTTCTCTTAAAGATATTGACGAAAGTGATCCGCTTAACGAAAAACTACCAAGACACAAAGGTTTCCTGGAGAATGCTGAGCTGAAGACAGGGAAGACATGGACCCAATAGAGGGTAAACTTTGTGCGGTATCAAGGTTGATTTTTATGGAGAATATTTTCGTTCTCCAAGAACGCCGTAATTCTTGAGAATTAAACATGTTCCACAACTCTACAACAGATTGACGTCAACAAGATAGGTCTGTAATTGTCTATATCTGTCCTCCGGCCCTTCTTGAAAACGGATATGTCCTGCGCTTTTTTCCAGTCGCTAGGCATCTGCTGGACTGGTCCCCAAATTCCGTCACATAAAATGCGGTACCCAAACAGTAAAAATACATTGACACTAATAGATGACGCGATGGCGTACATGACTTCTGTCCCATACGTTACCTCGACACCTGTTTCCTCAGGAAGAGCATCTGGTCACATACTCAAATCACAAAATAAAATTTCCTAAATCTTGAAAATTTTTTAAATAGTTGGACCTGCTAGCCGACGGGTTAAACGCTATGGAAAAGAAGATGAAGATACAACTATTACATCTGTCCCATTCTCGTTGTCAGGGCTCCATCCTCGGGTTACAACACTTCATCTTATTCGCAATTCTGACGCCTGTTGTCTTCTGAGCAAGGTGCGAGGTCGTGCATTGGACTTGCATCTGGGAGGACAGTGTCTCAAATATCTGGTCATCCGTCCAGATACAGATCCCTAAACCACTTAAGGCAAAACCGGAATAGTTACTTTCGAAAAGAACAAGGCCAGTTTCCTTCCGCATCCTTATGCCTTTCTGCGCAAAACTCGGAATTTCCGATAGCGTGCGACTTCCACGTCTTTTCCATTACACGAGGCTTCGCGACGAACTGGCCAAATTTTCGAGTTCTGGGTAACTCCTGACGTTCTGAAACGTTCTTTCGCCCGTACACCGGAGCTTCCGTGGCATCGCGTGAAGTTCCCCTCGCGGTCGTGTCCAGAATCCACAGCACCCTTGGCGATGCGGCCCACGAGAGACAAATTACGAAATGTACACAAGAAAATCGAAGCGTTTTGAGATGCAGTAGTACAGAAGAGCGTTCAAGGTCAGATGGTTTGGTAAGATAATGAGGAGGTTCTCCAGGGAATTAACGAAGAAACGAACACATGGAAAATACTACTAGACTGAAATAACTTTCCTGCTACCAGCTTCATACACCGCCACCAACTGGCACCGACACTAAAGCGCCAAAGTAACTGGTACAGGCTTGCGTATTCAAATACAGAGATATGTAAACAAGCAAATACAGCGTTGCTGTCGGCAAAGCCTATATATGACAAAAAAGTGTTTCATCGCAGTTGACAGATCGGTTCCTGCTGCTACAATGTCAGGTTAACAGGATTTAAGTGAGTTTGAAGGTGGTGTTACAGTCGGTGCACGAGCCATGGGACACAGCATCTCCGACGCCTATCAGGAATCCGATAAAACATCGGGTCTCCGTCATCGCTGCGGCCGTAAAAAGGTCCTGCAAGAACGGTACCAACGGCGACTGAAGAGAATCGTTCAACGTGACAGAATTGCAACCCTTCCGCAAATTGCTGCCGATTTCACTGCTGGGCTGCCAACAAGTGTCAGCGTGCGAACCGTTCAACGAAACATCATCGATATGGGCTTTCGGAGCCGAATGCCCACTCGTGTACCCTTGATGACTGCACGACACAAAGACTTACGCTTCACCTGGGCCCGTCCACACCGAAATTGGTCTGTTGATGACTAGAAACATGTTGCCTGCTCAAACGAGTCTCGTTTCAAATTGTGTCGAACGCATGGACGTGTACGGGCATGGAGACAACCTCATGAATCCATGGACCCTGCATGTCAGCAGGGGACTGTTCAAGCTAATGAAGGCTCTATAATGGTGTGGGACGTGTGCAGTGGGAGTGATAACAGACGCCTGATGTGCCTACATATTACTCTGACAGGTGACACGTACGTAAGTACCTGTCTGATGACCTGCATCCATTCATGACCATTGTGCATTCCGACAGACTTGGGCAATTCCAGCAGGACAATGCGACGCCCCACACGTCCAGAATTGCTACAGAGTGGCAGCAGGAACGCTTCTGGGCACCAAACTCCCCAGGTATCAGCATTATTGAGCATGTCTGGGATGCCTTGCATTCACTACAGGATTCGTGGTGTCGTTTCCCTTCAGCATTACTTCAGACAGAAGTTGAGTCCATGCCACTTCGTGTTGCGATCCTTCAGCGTGCTCGCGGGGGGCTCTAGGCGATTTAGGCAGGTGTACCAGCTTCTTTGGCACTTCATTGTAGAAACCTCCACGATAATCTCCACAATCACGAACAGGAATATAGTTGAAAGTTAACAAGAAAAAAAGTCACACGAAAAATCCCTGTCAAATTTCAAGGGAAGTAAATATAATTATTTGATTCTACGAAACCTCTCTTTCACTAAGCCATTAGAATCCAGAATAACTCTTGACTTGACGTTTGTTAAGCAATCTGACTTCTTAGTCAATCAGCGCTATAGCTGCAAAATGCTTCGCTAGCATCTCGCCCATAGGTACCGTCTTTGGTTCAGCGCTCTCTAGGCGATTTCACAGAGATAACTAAAAAAAAAATTGTTCAAATGGCTCTGAGCACTATGGGACTCAACATCTTAGGTCATAAGTACCCTAGAACTTAGAACTACTTAAACCTAACTAACCTAAGCACATCATACATACCCATGCCCAAGGCGGGATTCGAACCTGCGACCGTAGCAGTCCCGCGGTTCCAGACTGCAGCGCCAGAGATAACTCAATTTGGCAAACTAACGACTTGTGGCCTCTTAGTAAACCCTCTGAGTAGCCCTACAGTAAATGTTTTCCCAATTGCCAGAGTGGGTGGTACTACGGAAAATTCTCCAATTCACTAAGACTAACAACAGTCTGAGCATCTCAGCTTCCGAGCAAAAAACGCCGTGATAACTTGTCCTCTGACTATGATAGTCCCACTGCAATCTGCTTCGGTGATCTACGTCACTCGGCATGAAAAAGTTTCTTAAGTCATCGTTCTACCGGTTTTCTAGTGTTATCCTATCATATGCTACTCATTTCATATCCACGTAACTATCACATGTAATGTCTTCTGTAATATGTTTCGTGTGTCTTCCTCTCTACTGCTCCTTCACGTGTCAGGTTAATTATTTCTGATAGTCGTAACAGAAGTCCCACTACAACCAATTCCTTCTTCTGGTAACTGTTTTCCTCACATTTCCAGCCTTACCTCCTGCTTTAATACTGCTTGTTATCGTATTTTATATGTCCTCTCATCTCTAACAACCTTCAACACAACATTTTAGTTGCTTTCAATTTCTTCTACCCTGGATTACCAGTGGTGTATGTTTAACTGCCAATAATGAGTGATGTGTTCCAGACGTAATTTCCTTAGGAACTTCTCAATGTAGCGAGTCATTTCCGGGTCACGCCTAAAATCAGGTTACTATTCTGAGTATCAGAGCCAGTATTTGGTGGAAGGAGGTGTTCGCCATCCTGGATGTGACAGGCTGGTCTCCCTCAGTCCTTCTACAGGGTGTTTCAAAAATGACCAGTATATTTGAAACGGCAATAAAAACTAAACGAGCAGCGATAGAATTACACCGTTTGTTGCAATATGCTCGGGACAACAGTACATTTTCAGGCGGACAAACTTTCGAAATTACAGTAGTTACAATTTTCAACAACAGATGGCGCTGCAAATGATGTGAAAGATATAGAAGACAACGCAGTCTGTGGGTGCGCCATTCTGTACGTCGTCTTTCTGCTGTAAGCGTGTGCTGTTCACAACGTGCAAGTGTGCTGTAGACAACATGGTTTATTCCTTAGAACAGAGGATTTTTCTGGTGTTGGAATTCCACCGCCTAGAACACAGTGTTGTTGCAACAAGACGAAGTTTTCAACGGAGGTTTAATGTAACCAAAGGACCGAAAAGCGATACAATAAAGGATCTGTTTGAAACATTTCAACGGACTGGGAACGTGACGGATGAACGTGCTGGAAAGGTAGGGCGACCGCGTACAGCAACCACAGAGGGCAACGCACAGCTAGTGCAGCAGGTGATCCAACAGCGGCCTCGGGTTTCCGTTCGCCGTGTTGCAGCTGCGGTCCAAATGACGCCAACGTCCACGTATCGTCTCATGCGCCAGAGTTTACACCTCTATCCATACAAAATTCAAACGCGGCAACCCCTCAGCGCCGCTACCATTGCTGCACGAGAGACATTCGCTAACGATATAGTGCACAGGTTTGATGACGGCGATACGCATGTGGGCAGCATTTGGTTTACCGACGAAGCTTATTTTTACCTGGACGGCTTCGTCAATAAACAGAACTGGCGCATATGGGGAACCGAAAAGCCCCATGTTGCAGTCCCATCGTCCCTGCATCCTCAAAAAGTACTGGTCTGGGCCGCCATTTCTTCCAAAGGAATCATTGGCCCATTTTTCAGATCCGAAACGATTACTGCATCTCGCTATCTGGACATTCTTCGTGAATTTGTGGCAGTACAAACTGCCTTAGACGACACTGCGAACACCTCGTGGTTTATGCAAGATGGTGCCCGGCCACATCGCACGGCCGACGTCTTTAATTTCCTGAATGAATATTTCGATGATCGTGTGATTGCTTTGGGCTATCCGAAACATACAGGATGCGGCGTGGATTGGCCTCCCTATTCGCCAGACGTGAGCCCCTGTGACTTCTTTCTGTGGGGACACTTGAAAGACCAGGTGTACCGCCAGAATCCAGAAACAATTGAACAGCTGAAGCAGTACATCTCATCTGCTTGTGAAGCCATTCCGCCAGACACGTTGTCAAAGGTTTCGGGTAATTTCATTCAGAGACTAAGCCATATTATTGGTACGCATAGTGGATATGTGGAAAATATCGTACTATAGAGTTTCCCAGACCGCAGCGCCATCTGTTGTTGAAAATTGTAACTACTGTAATTTCGAAAGTTTGTCTGCCTGAAAATGTACTGTTGTCCCAAGCATATTGCAACAAACGGTGTATTTCTATCGCTGCTCGTTTAGTTTTTATTGCCGTTTCAAATATACCGGTCATTTTTGAAACGCCCTGTAAATGGGTTGTGGTTGGAGCCTACATGACTGGTGTGAAGGTTTGTGATTTTCCGTGATGCCTGGTGTTTTCTGATAACTGTTACAAAAAGCGTTCTGAAGGTGCACCCACGCAATAGCATCTCGACACAAGGCCCACTAGCAGGAGCACAAAATACCCAATGTAAATGCGTACATTCTGCTCCTGATGCCGATCGGCTCAAACAACTAAGCGAAAAATAATTTTGTGCAGTGGTTTCGAGCTCCGGAAACCAAGGAGTCAGCTTGTGACGATATGGCATTGTGTTCCCTGTGTGGTAGAGCTGTGGTTTTAAGAGTTCTGCCTGCAGGAAGTCGGAAGTGAGTGATCCTCAGTGGTGAGTAAAGTTGTTTACCAGTTTTTGAGAGCAAGAGAGAGACAATGAATGAGCAGTTGATAGATGGAGAGGTATTATAACGTGGAGACGTAAGCTAGCTGGGCGTCTGATAGCGAGGCAGACCTGATGAGATCTTCTAGAAAGAATTCCATTTGTTTCAGCGGAAACGTGTGGTGTCTTTTGTGTGTGTCCTTAATGCTGTTATACTGTTTTGGATGTGGAGGAACTACTGTAAACCGGTTGAAGATGGTTTAGTGACTGCTTCGTGTTTGTTTTCTAATTCAGTGGTCGGATTTGGGAGTATTTTGAACGCAATTGGATTGGTGCAGGGCAAAAGCGGCTAGTTAGGAAACCTGTCTTGTGGCCAAAGTGAAGACGGTCTTCAGGTGGCCAAGATAAAGAAAGCCTTCGTTACGGAAAACAGAACTCTGTCAGAGGGTAGTAGGGGATGGGAGCTAGTTTGGTGGTATGCTGGGGCAGATAAACATCTCCAGGCTGTCCTAAGAACTTGGCAAAACAGCGCTGACCTACTTAACGGATGGATGCTGGAGCAGAGTCAGCTACCAAACTTAGCAACAAGTGTTTTAACATTTCAGTGGACTGTAATGAGAGGATAGCTGGTGTCTGAATGAGCACCGCTTGGAGTTTTGGTATTGACATCATGGGGACATAATACTTGGTGGGAAGCTTTTTAGAACAGAGGGGAAGAAATTCGATTCATTGGTTGGAAATCTAGCCGTTGCTGTGAATACAATATTCTCAAAGAAATAGTCGCGCAATTGTCAGGCGGTAACAAGTTTTAAGGGGATTGGTGGGAAGACAGGATCAGGCTGCTGGGAGGAGACTGAAAAAACAGGTAGATGTATATAATGGGGCACAGAGGGTCAAGACAAGCCGATATTAGAGGCGTTCTGGGGCAGAAGTCACGGGTAGGGTTCAAAATGGTTCAAACGGCTCTGAGCACTATTCGACTTAACTTCTGAGGTCATCAGTCGCCTAGAACTTAGAACTAATTAAACCCTACTAACCTAAGGACATCACACACATCCATGCCCGAGGCAGGATTCGAACATCCGACCGTAGAGGTCGCTCGGCTCCAGACTGTAGCGCCTAGAACCGCACGGCCACTCCGGCCGGCCCACAGGTAGGGGACGGAGACTAATTTGCAATTACGCTCCCAAGTTGCGGCGTAGTTTCCACCCGGCTCACAGTCATAGAAGACTGTGGTAAGCATTGCTTACGGATCCAGCATGTTAAGGCAAACGAGGCTATTGCAGATCAATTGCAAGATAGCTATCCCTGGCTCATAGTCGTTAGTGCTTCCTTAAATCTCTAGAATTCTTGGATGTGTCACTGTGATTGTCAAAGACGGTTTGCTGTACGTAGTTCAAAGAATTAGATCCCTGCATCTCTTTCATTAACTTTGACAACTCAGAGCTTTAGTCTACAGTTCTCATTACGAGGAACATCTTTCTAAAGTTCTCGTCCACGTAACTGTGTTTGTTCATTATTACTCTGAAAGAAGGCGGTGCCTTCCGAGCAGGCCACTGCAGTGGTAATACCCATCAGGCACCTCCCTTTTCATTTTGTTTAGGTGATTATCACACAGTTTCATTCGCCTTTGGTGTATCTAAATTTTCCCTGATTGATATTAATCTGTTGGACTATTAGGGTTAGGATAAACCACTGATTGAGCTCATGGTACTTGCATGACCTGACTAGCAGTAACAGAATTAAACTCGGCTATAGAGACAGATTTTTGGATGCTGGAGGTGACCATTGCATTAGGGGCAGCTTTAGAACTTTCCCCAAGCAGCAAGCGAGTTCGTGGATTACTTTGCAGACACCGAAGTTTGCGGTGGGCCGGGCAGGGCAGTGGTTTATGGGCCGCCATTCTGGCAGCTGGCCTTGTTTCGCTAGCGGCCAAGCAACAGGGTGGGAACGCCGTAGCTGAATGCGAAATGACACTTCTTTAGAAACTGGCAGCGCCGGGCATCCTGGTGCTGGCCTAACCGCTTTTTTAATGAGTGGACCTGGTATGGGAGCCTGGTATCCTTATCCTTTTGTGCCAGTCCAGGTAAAGTGGCGTCAGGCTGACGCCCAGCTAACGTGTTTATTATAAGAACGGCGTACCTTGTCAGACGGGACAACGAATTTCTCCGGATGTCGCGTTTCGTAGATGCTACCGCGCCCCACCAAAACAGCACCCACCAAATCGTTTTATGGACGAGACGGAGCTTGTTTTCACTAGGAAGCTTCCCTCATCTTGTGAAATGCGCCAGGTGTTTGGCTGCACGACCTCCAGGCACTTTGTGCTGTTTTTTCCGAGAACAGAATGTCTACCGCACTGTAGTGACTGGTTGAGGTAGTGTAACGCCGGAAATGCATATACTCCTGTTTCCATCTATCGTACTATAATTTGTTTTCCTTATTTTTGCTACCTGAATATATGATATTTCTGTGTCTTTACATATTGTAATTGTTTTACTATTTGTATATATATATTTATGCATTTATGTCGATGTATAATTGGTTTGTTGTGTAAAGATTATTTGTACTTTTACGCTGGGTCTTGCCTAGGGAAAACTGCTATCGAACGATTACATCGATGGGTCGTGTGAAGAATCAAAGTGTGTAGGATCTTTGGTAGTGTTAACTCAGCCGCGTGGAGCGCGGGCAGAGCATGGGGGAGTCTGGCTGGAGTAGCGAGTGGAGCAGGTGTGTTGTGTGTAGCTCCCGCGAGTTGCCGCGCTTTCGGGGTTTGGCAGCATGTAATTGCGCTCGACTTGCGATAATAGTTTCTGACATGGTGTCGCGGACGGGAAGCATTAGCTGGCGCACATCAAGAGCCCGTTTCGTCTGGTGACCGTGTTGAGAAGAAGGCGCGCCAACATCCAGCTTCTGCAACAGCGACGGCCGACAATGAGTGACTGTCGCCACCTCCTCGATCGACGGCTTCAAACCTTCAATCAACCAACAAGGAAGACTGGAAGCACGTAAAGTTTTAGAACTGTATGGCAGACCTCAGCGTTTCAAATTGTTCCATTTGCCTCGCAAAATTACAGCAACTTAGCATGAACCTTTGTTGCTCATTGTCCCAATTGCATTACCAAGCAGGGTCCCTTCCTTTTCCGAAATCAACCCGAGTGTCGTTGAAATTCAGATGCCAGCATTAAAGTACAATCATTCCATTTCACTGCTTTAATTTCAAAGTTCAGTTTAAATATTCATAGCTGGCTACAATACTTAGATTACACAAGCACAAATTAAGAGTGCTAGTTTTGTTACCATATTTTAGCTTACCTGTGACTGCAGCTCAGCTTGGTACGTACTAAATTTTGCTATTGTTAATTGTTCAGAATCATTTAATTCAAGTTCAAAGTTAAATCTCATATTTCTAAATTGGGTAGATTCAAGTAGCTTTTGAAATGATTGTTGAGGTAGTCCAAGACTAACCGTATTTTACTGAATTTCGATGTGCTTCAGAAAGAAAGCTCACTATTAACTTCAGTCACTAAATTAACTTTCGATTTTCCGGTTTTATTAATTCTTTTGCTAAATTAAGTGTAGCGAAATTTATTACTTCTGACAAACTTTCAGTTTTCACACTACACGTGTCAACCTTCAGTTTCCACGCTTCTAGTGCTAATTATATGTATAATAATCTTTCTTTTTCAGTTACTATAGTAATTGTCCTTAGGACTGGCGACCGTAATTTCCCCCAAATCTCAAATATCTAATTACCGCTAGTTGGTTGTTAACGTAACGGCCGCACATTCACTTTCTTTATTAACTTTACCCCTATTTCAAAATTAATTTCCACCAGTTTCATTTGCATTTTTCCTTTCATTTAGATGTAACCCTTTCCTCCCTCTTTACCGACAAATTAACCTCGGTGACGATTGCTTTTCCCAAATTTCCATTAGGTACACGCGGTTTAATTTTTCACTGTCATTAAGGTCGATAAGTGAGGGGGAGGTTACAGTAGATCGGTCTCCTTGCTTGAAAACATGATCGGCACGTTAACTACTGCAGGGCCATGATAGGTTTATTGAAAGGCATGGGGAGGAACGGCTGTTTTTCGGAAGGTTTTGAGCAATGGGAGAGGCGAGGACTTGCTTCTCGACCATCGTGGAGTACAGTCGGTAGAGCTCTTTTGTTTCTACGGAGAAAGCAGTTAGTTGTAAAGACGTCCGGACACCCGCACTAAACTTTATATTTTCGTGGGCGTGAGACGACCACCAGCAGAATGGGAAGCATCTCCTGCAGTACGATGATTCAGCAGTTCCCACACACAGACGGCTGTATCGGGAACGTTTCACAGCTTCGGCAAATTCAGAAGCTCATCAATCGTTTTCACGACTACTTCTTTCACAGCAGCCTTTTACTCGCAGTAGTCACTCCCAGTGTCCATTTCATGCCTAATTATATTTTGATGTGGAACGATACAGCAGAGAGAGCTATTCGAGACTGGCATCCATCCACTCATAGTTGCCAGTCTCATATACTCATAAATTCTAGACAGGTTCACCAAGTCTATTGCCAACCAACCTGAGTCCATGTTAATCAAATGTTAAACAGTTGAAGCTTCTGTTTATATGATTTTTCTCTCTTGACCATGATATTAGATAATAAATCTCTTTGTGATACCACAGGTCCTTGTTATCAATTTTTCAATGACACCCATTCTCATTCCGTACAACGTCATTTATTTTGTTGTGGGTTTGAAGGAAAAAAATTGTTCAAATGGCTCTGAGCACTATGGGACTTAACATCTATGGTCATCAGTCCCCAAGAACTTAGAACTACTTAAACATAACTAACCTAAGGACAGCACACAACACCCAGCCATCACGAGGCAGAGAAAATCCCTGACCCCGCCGGGAATCGAACCCGGGAACCCGGGCGTGGGAAGCGAGAACGCTACCGCACGACCACGAGCTGCGGGCGGTTTGAAGGAACTCAAATTTCAAGTTAACAAACTCAGGGGGTGATCCACACGGGGGCCACTAGTTACGAAAGTCAGATTTCCTTGCTCTATTGATAATCGTGACACCTCTTGGGTAGGGTGGCTACAAACTTTTTAGTCGTTTGGCAGACAGAGGACTGTCTCCACCATACGCTAGCTTGCTACTCATGTTCCTTTTATTATAAATCGTAGTGTTACTTAAATCTAGAATTTATTTTCACAACCATTTCCTTAAAATGATATTATTATGTCAGTTCCCAACCTCTAGATTCTCTGCTGGGGCCAATAAATTAAAGCATTAGTAGTTCCGTTGCGTATATTAAAGTCTCCACTATATCATAAGGATGTGCTGTTTCCCAATATAATTTCAGATTGATTTGGATTTGACATTCTCACATATGCAGGGTTTTGCAGTTTAGTAAGTGACAGTATATGTATCTCGGTGCATAGAAATAGTTCAGATCCATCAGCAAACGTTTCGGAAGAATGCTATGGAGCAATATGTTGCGTAGTTTGTTTCGTGCAGCCCACAGCACTAAGAATGCGAAGGAGACACCACGGAAACTCCGAGACGTCAGCCGAAAAGGAAATTTTCATTCCCTAGTTTCATATCATCATCTGAAAGCATTCTTTCGTCTGTGTCACTTCTGATACCTTCCTTGCTGCAGCCATCCTAAGATAGTAGCTGGCTGGCTCTGAGCACTATGGGACTTAACATCTATGGTCATCAGTCCCCTAGAACTGAGAACTACTTAAACCTAACTAACCTAAGGACATCACACAACACCCAGCCATCACGAGGCAGAGAAAATCCCTGACCCCGCCGGGAATCGAACCCGGGAACCCGGGCGTGGGAAGCGAGAACGCTACCGCACGACCACGCTAAGATAGTAGACTATTTCCACTTGTTCTGTTACTGAGTAAGTCCTAAATTTTTCTATGCTATACAGTTTATTCTTGAGCCATACTCTGCGATGTGTAAGCTGTCCATTTCACCAACAGGTCTAAGTCCATCTCATGTCACCTACGTAGTTGACTAATACGAGGACTATTCCGAAAGTAAGGTCCGATCGGTCTCGATATGGAAACCACTGTAAGAATCAAAAATGTTTTATTTGCTACAGTTACCTATACCTTCCATCTACTTCTCTACAAAGTACCCTCATCATAGAAGGCAGCCGCCTGCGCTTTCCGCCAATTCTCTACGCTTGTCTACAGCTCGATGACTGTCCCAAAAAGTTGTCTTCAAAGCCAGCGGTTTATGTGAACAGAGACGAAATTCAGGGGCATCCAGTTACAGGCTGTATTGTGGGTGATCGAACACTTCAAATAGAAAACGCCGCAGGAGCGTCTTCATTGCCCCTGCAGAGTACGGCCGAGAATTGTCATGAAGAAGGAACCGAGTGGCAGTTGTGTTATGTGGGCTGCATGACATCAGGCGAAACCTCTCACAAGGTCCTCATACTTTGTGCGACACGCTATTTAGCCAGGCGTCTTTATGTGCTCATTGTGTGCTCAGAACTGAAAAGAATGACGTCACACAATCGACGAGCATACTAGAGGACCTGCCCAACACATCTGTGCAAAGCTTTATTGGTTTTTCACTGTGGTTTCCATTCCGCGCCCGATGGGTCCTTCGTTTCCGAATAGCACTCGTAATAATTTGGAAAATAGCGCTTGGACCCTCGAATCCTGCAGCGCTTTCTACATACATACTTCCCAGTTTCCTGCGCAGAGCCACACAGAGGGTACTTCTTGTTGTCAGCGGCGGTTTTCTGACCCATTTCATTCACCTATGGAGCGAGAGGAAATGGTTGTCTCCAAGCTTCAGGTAATGATCTGATCCTTCCTTAGGTTATTATTCTGATCCTCGTGCGAGATATAAAACGGAAGCAGTAGACATATGTTCTATAAATTTACTCAGCGGTGTTCCGCTAGAAAGAAATAGATTTTCTCCCATAAATAATCTTGCTCTCGGTATCTTACAAGGGGAACACAGACCTGTTACTTACGGATTTTAATGACTGTGGGGCGTATTGTGGGGCTACGTGTCCTCAGTACCCAGCTACCGGCTTTCCGTGCGACGGCCCATAGTTTCCAAGAAAATCTATGGTGAAGTTGTGTGCGTATCTCCTATACCTACAACATTAGTGGTGTCTCGGAAAATCGAATGTAGCGCAGTGCGGCTTCAACCTTTGCCCCGTACATTTCTTTTCTTTCTAATTTCATCGTACACAATATCATTAAATGGCATATAGCATGCAAAATTATTCAAAAATAGTCACTTTCTTCATAGTAATCTCATTATAAAATAAATCATTACATGACTCTCTCTTCAAATGTGTATTCCGTATGTTACAGAATAGAGTACAGAATTCTCTTACTCGCTATCGCTTGCTGTGCTAGAACAGAATGCTGGAAGGTATTTGTCACAGCAGCCACCGAAACACATGTTCGTAGGGCAGTACTCTCATTTAAGGAAAGCAGCTGTCTTGGAAACACGAGGATTTTTCAGATGCGATACCAGAAAAAAAAATTTCGTTTGGAATAAGGAAGATCGTTCTTTCTTCGATCGACTTCGATACGAACCGCGCGCAATTGATCACTCCTCTGCAAGCAAGTTTACTAAATCGACACAGAATTAAAGAATGTGCTTTGGTGAAGTCGTCCCTCGAAGCGATTTCTCTGTTACTCTTTAGCGAGTCGGAAGCCTCATGAATTTTTTCGCAAATACACTCCTGGAAATGGAAAAAAGAACACATTGACACCGGTGTGTCAGACCCACCATACTTGCTCCGGACACTGCGAGAGGGCTGTACAAGCAATGATAACACGCACGGCACAGCGGACACACCAGGAACCGCGGTGTTGGCCGTCGAATGGCGCTAGCTGCACAGCATTTGTGCACCGCCGCCGTTAGTGTCAGCCAGTTTGCCGTGGCATACGGAGCTCCATCGCAGTCTTTAACACTGGTAGCATGCCGCGACAGCGTGGACGTGAACCGTATGTGCAGTTGACGGACTTTGAGCGAGGGCGTATAGTGGGCATGCGGGAGGCCGGGTGGACGTACCGCCGAATTGCTCAATACATGGGGCGTGAGGTCTCCACAGTACATCGATGTTGTCGCCAGTGGTCGGCGGAAGGTGCACGTGCCCGTCGACCTGGGACCGGACCGCAGCGACGCACGGATGCACGCCAAGACCGTAGGATCCTACGCAGTGCCGTAGGGGACCGCACCGCCACTTCCCAGCAAATTAGGGACACTGTTGCTCCTGGGGTATCGGCGAGGACCATTCGCAACCGTCTCCATGAAGCTGGGCTACGGTCCCGCACACCGTTAGGCCGTCTTCCGCTCACGCCCCAACATCGTGCAGCCCGCCTCCAGTGGTGTCGCGACAGGCGTGAATGGAGGGACGAATGGAGACGTGTCGTCTTCAGCGATGAGAGTCGCTTCTGCCTTGGTGCCAATGATGGTCGTATGCGTGTTTGGCGCCGTGCAGGTGAGCGCCACAATCAGGACTGCATACGACCGAGGCACACAGGGCCAACACCCGGCATCATGGTGTGGGGAGCGATCTCCTACACTGGCCGTACACCACTGGTGATCGTCGAGGGGACACTGAATAGTGCACGGTACATCCAAACCGTCATCGAACCCATCGTTCTACCATTCCTAGACCGGCAAGGGAACTTGCTGTTCCAACAGGACAATGCACGTCCGCATGTATCCCGTGCCACCCAACGTGCTCTAGAAGGTGTAAGTCAACTACCCTGGCCAGCAAGATCTCCGGATCTGTCCCCCATTGAGCATGTTTGGGACTGGATGAAGCGTCGTCTCACGCGGTCTGCACGTCCAGCACGAACGCTGGTCCAATTGAGGCACCAGGTGGAAATGGCATGGCAAGCCGTTCCACAGGACTACATCCAGCATCTCTACGATCGTCTCCATGGGAGAATAGCAGCCTGCATTGCTGCGAAAGGTGGATATACACTGTACTAGTGCCGACATTGTGCATGCTCTGTTGCCTGTGTCTATGTGCCTGTGGTTCTGTCAGTGTGATCATGTGATGTATCTGACCCCAGGAATGTGTCAATAAAGTTTCCCCTTCCTGGGACAATGAATTCACGGTGTTCTTATTTCAATTTCCAGGAGTGTATTTTAACCTGCTGTAAAAAATAAACATCACATGGCTGGAAAAGTGGAGTACATTTGGGTGGGTGCATGCATTTCTTTCATCTACAAACATTTTATAGCTAAGTGTCGGACGAGTCTGGCTTTCCCACGTATCAATAACGTACAGAACTTCTTATTGTCCCACGTACGGAAGAATAACGGATTTTGAAGACTCTTCGTGCAGCATTTTCGTGTACTTCACTGATGACCACATTACAATTACAATTTTTAATTTATGGGTCAAATCATCTCCTTTTTGAAAAATCCGACCACGTTGTTCTTGAATTCATAAGTAAACGTACGAGAACATCTTTCCTGACGCAGTTATAGTGTACTAGGCCTTGAAGGAATGACTAGTCTTCAGATCTTTTTACTGCCCAAGGACGGTTTTAGATCCTATTTCTGCACTGGAAAGAAAAGGCTGTACGCATAAGACTTCAGCATCGATTTTCTGGAAAACTAGGGACCCTTGCATGAAAAGTCACTAACCAGGCGCTCAGAACAGATTCCTCTACAACATACCCAAGCCTCATCAAAATCGGCGATTAACAGGTTGACGGTCCCCTTGTCAGTTACACTTTCGTGTGGCGTGAATTGACCTGTTAAAAACCCAGCAGCGAGGTCCTGAATTCGTTCAGTGGCTGTCACTATGCTTTCAGGTAAAGAACACAAACGTAGGAGCAATAGTGTTGCATGCGATTATCTTTTCCTAATGTACGGCATTTTCTCAGAGGCTTTTTGTCATATATAAGTTGTGAATTCGTTCTCCTTGCTACCGATGTAACAGGTACGCCTCATTTAACATGACTTCTTAAAATTACACCTAAAAGTCGATGTGACAGTCTCCAGGAGCTTATCACTAATCTTGTAATCGGATATTACGTGAATTTTGCTGTTTATTATTGGTATCATAGTCTATTTATAAACATTTAGAGACATCTGTCATTCATGAAACGAAATGAATGTGTGGTCTAACTCCTTCTAGCTTCCACGGTGGGTAATGGCGATGGATACTTCAGTTGACAACGATCTAATGGAGGAAGTTTTTTTTTCGTTCTTCTCTCTTCTTTGTCTTTTCCCGCTCAGCTCAATTTATTGTTGTCAACTTTACATTCTGCTCATTGCAAATGGAAACTGTTCCATCTTTACGCACTTAACAAGGATATGAAAATCGATCTAAATCCATAATCTGTGTCATACCGACAGAGAACGCAATGTAACTATTTTCATGTACCAACAAGTACGAACACTACCCAACTGAGTGTCTAATTTCAGCTGACCGATAGGAATGATAATCAGTGATGTACTTTTCGTCTTGATCGAAAGGAGGAAATCTGTTTGCTTATGCTATTTATTTGCTGTCACTGATTTTTCATCGGTTACTAAAATACTATAGCAGGTCACGTTACATATTATCACAATCTTTAATTATTTGTGCATCTATTCTATTCTAATATGTGAGGGTACCAACCAGCTATATTAATATGTTAGTGTGTTATCAAATATAAAAATATTTGGAATTAGGGTATAAATTAAGATTACGTTAATATAGTTAAAAAGTCCCGGCTCATACGTATGTTATATGGAGATATTATGATATCTGAAATTGTATTGGAAATGAATTCAGACTGTTTAACTTGGCTTTGGAAAAACTAAGCCTTGACAATGTTCAAATCAAAGCAACAGACTTGGTGGGAGCAGACACAATCCTGGCATTTGCTGGCGATTCTGTGATTCTTGGTGACACCCTGGAGCGGGTAAGCTATGCAATGATACTTCCTTATTTTTCCACAATGCGACAATATTGGGCTGGTGGTGAATGATGATAAAACAAATTGTCTCGTTGTATCACGCTGTAAAGCTCTCCTTCCTTCCTTTGTTGTTGACGGGCAAATCTTTGAACGATTTCAAGAATTCAAGTGCCTCTGATCCGTACTACTAATAAACGTAAAGCCAGGAAAGAAGTGCATCGAAGAATAATAAACACTAATCGCATGTTCTTTAGCCTGAAAAACTTATTCAAGTCATGACTGATATCCCAGAAGAATAAAATCCAGCTGTACATGACACTTGTGTAACATGCAACAAATGAAGAAGACCTGTGAAGGGGAAGGTACATCGACAGATCTATGGACCCGTCTATAAAACTATGGATTTAATGTCTTATTTTATAATTTTTTTTCTTTTGTGATGTCATTATTTCCTTTGTTTTTCTTGTGGAGGCGTTGAAGGCCAGTGAACGCAAGAAATGATAATGAAATTGTAATAATTCTGTAAAATTTAATATCTAGTATTATTACATCGGTTTACTATGTTTATTCGACTATGCCTCCAGCACTCTAGGTGCGTCGTAAAATATACTACATTTTGCACTTAGTTTTAGAGCCAACCTGCTGACAAGGATGCACTTCGATTCGTTGGAGGCAGTGCCTGGACATCTTGCATAGAGCCAAGAATTTCCATCTACACTTTCTCTTCTCACAACACTCCACTTCATTGCCAGTTCGCTACAAGCTACTTCCCCATCCAGTTATGGCCTTCTTAAGCGTAGTGACATGGCGAATGAACTACCGAAAATGTCCTGTTCGGATAGCGCATAAGTTTAGGAGATACGGACAAATTAAAATGGGAAGAACAGCACCACGAAACTGACAGCCGGATTAAATACCGTTGATCTGGTTCGCCTGCCATTAGGAGTGTGGATTTATAGGCGTCTTGGCGTCAAATGTAAAACTGATGCCCCGTTCTACCTAAGAAGTAAATCACAGACCTTCAGAAAACTTTTTACACAGGCAGATGACTTTCCTTCACAAATAAACTGGTGATTTCAGCTATAGTAAGGGTATTCTGTGCAAAACTGTTCTGAAGTAGACGGCGAATGAGATAAAGTGAGTGCCCCCTTTTTATTGGAAATTCTGTAACAGTAAAAACGCCACAGAAAAAAATGAAATAATTGGGCTACTGAATGAGAAGTCCCAAAACGTTGGAACTGTAAGAAGACTCGAGTTGTTGAAATGGGCCGTGTTGATACAGTATGTGTAGTGGTATCGTTGGAACATGCTAATGCCCAAGTCCGCAATCTATTTCTCAGTCAGCCCAGGACTGTGTCACCTTCATTAACGTCACACCCAATCCATTCACTCTGGTCTTCAGCTGTACTGAATCAGAAAAAAAACCTGTTAACGTGCTTGCCGCTCCTAGAGAGGACATTTGCATAGAAATGGATCACCCTAGCGCTGCCCTTGGTTCTTTGCTGGAGGACTAGCCTCGGAGCCATTATCATCAAAGACTTAATACCCCATGACCCAACTGAATCGCCAGTTGATAATAACAAAAACATAGCAGCGTGAGGAACAGAAAGCTTCTCCAGTCAGCGGAAGCCACTCTTTCGCACGTAAAGCACGTTTTGTGCAGTAAAGATAATACGCGGTGTCCACTTTATAGCCCTTCCAAGACAGCTGTACGAGCAGCTGGGCATCTGACAACAACCTCAAAATACGTTTACTCTCTTATGCAGTGTGTTATCAACGATAAGTTACAGTTCGAAAACATTAGTCACATTTATAATTATGAAGATGGTTCAAATGGCTCTGAGCACTATGGGACTCAACTGCTGAGGTCATTAGTCCCCTAGAACTTAGAACTAGTTAAACCTAACTAACCTAAGGACATCACAAACATCCATGCCCGAGGCAGGATTCGAACCTGTGACCGTAGCGGTCTTGCGGTTCCAGACTGCAGCGCCTTTAACCGCACGGCCACTTCGGCCGGCTAATTATGAAGAAGTATCCTTAGGATGGTACAGTAAGTAATGAATCGGAAATACGACCACTTACCCGGTGATGTAAGGAATTTAATGCGTATCAAAATTAACTTCAAACACAGACTGAAACTATATCTGCTTGACAACTTATCCTGTTTCACGGAAAATTGTATAATAGAAGAGTGTGTAATAATATAATGCGTAAAAAAAAGAGATACGTCAGGCGGTTATTTAAGTAGATAACATCTTGCCTTCTTATCTTACACTGAGAAAGCGCATTAGAATTGGTTACTGGTTAATCTTCCGTTTTACAGTAGTGATCCATGAAACTTTTTTTTCTTAATGTTCCACACAGGACTGCGTTGTAAGTTTTCATGGGTACTCCTAGTTACGTTGAGTCACGTCCAACAAGTGAGTGTACCAGACAGCCAAACCCTTAGCCACAACAAAGAAATAATGTAATTGCTATGTCTAACTACTTGAACAGAAACAACTAAAATCGTTAAACACTTGCTGTCAGGAGAAATCTCTGTCTACAGGTAGCACATTCATACAGCACAACTGCCTGGGTCACACCGAAAAATTAATCAGGCACTGAATTGTAAAAATCAGCACAGATTTTCCGGTGACACATAGTGTTCCTGGAGCTGTTAACTGTATCAGTGGAATTAAACAATAACATCTGTTTGTGGACATGCATGAGACAATAGAAAATAATTGTACTCAAAAAATTTAAATGTTAATTTACATTCCAGTTAATAATCGGATAGTTTCTGATGAATGGGTTGACCACTTCGCAAAAAAATCCATCCACAGGAATTATCTGACCTACCATAGGTCCAAACCCCAAAAACATTCCGCGGTTGGAAAATAAATCTCCACGGAGAAACACAGCATCGTTGTCAAAGACAAGTGGTGCGCTGACGCGAATTCCGCTATAACATTGTTATTCCGATTCTAAAATACACGCTAAGACGAAAAAATGACGCACCAAGAAAGAATTATCCGAGTAGGTCGTAAATCGGAAGATGTGATGTACATGTACAGGGTGTTTCAAAAATGACCGGTATGTTTGAAACGGCAGTACAAACTAAACGAGCAGCGATAGAAATACACCGTTTGTTGCAATATGCTTGGGACAACAGTACATTTTCAGGCAGACAAACTTTCGAAATTACAGTAGTTACAATTGTCAACAACAGATGGCGCTGCGGTCTGGGAAACTCTATAGTACGATATTTTCCACATATCCACCATGCGTAGCAATAATACGGCGTAGTCTCTGAATGAAATTACCCGAAACCTTTGACAACGTGTCTGGCGGAATGGCTTCACAAGCAGATGAGATGTACTGCTTCAGCTGTTCAATTGTTTCTGGATTCTGGCGGTACACCTGGTCTTTCAAGTGTCCCCACAGAAAGAAGTCACAGGGGTTCATGTCTGGCGAATAGGGAGGCCAATCCACGCCGCCTCCTGTATGTTTCGGATAGCCCAAAGCAATCACACGATCATCGAAATATTCATTCAGGAAATTAAAGACGTCGGCCGTGCGATGTGGCCGGGCACCATCTTGCATAAACCACGAGGTGTTCGCAGTGTCGTCTAAGGCAGTTTGTACCGCCACAAATTCACGAAGAATGTCCAGATAGCGAGATGCAGTAATCGTTTCGGATCTGAAAAATGGGCCAATGATTCCTTTGGAAGAAATGGCGGCCCAGACCAGTACTTTTTGAGGACGCAGGGACGATGGGACTGCAACATGGGGCTTTTCGGTTCCCCATATGCGCCAGTTCTGTTTATTGACGAAGCCATCCAGGTAAAAATAAGCTTCGTCAGTAAACCAAATGCTGCCCACATGCATATCGCCGTCATCAATCCTGTGCACTATATCGTTAGCGAATGTCTCTCGTGCAGCAATGGTAGCGGCGCTGAGGGGTTGCCGCGTTTGAATTTTGTATGGATAGAGGTGTAAACTCTGGCTCATGAGACGATACGTGGACGTTGGCGTCATTTGGACCGCAGCTGCAACACGGCGAACGGAAACCCGAGGCCGCTGTTGGATCACCTGCTGCACTAGCTGCGCGTTGCCCTCTGTGGTTGCCGTACGCGGTCGCCCTACCTCTCCAGCACGTTCATCCGTTACGTTCCCAGTCCGTTGAAATTTTTCAAACAGATCCTTTATTGTATCGCTTTTCGGTCCTTTGGTTACATTAAACCTCCGTTGAAAACTTCGTCTTGTTGCAACAACACTGTGTTCTAGGCGGTGGAATTCCAACACCAGAAAAATCCTCTGTTCTAAGGAATAAATCATGTTGTCCACAGCACACTTGCACGTTGTGAACAGCACACGCCTACAGCAGAAAGACAACGTACAGAATGGCGCACCCACAGACTGCGTTGTCTTCTATATCTTTCACATCGCTTGCAGCGCCATCTGTTGTTGAAAATTGTAACTACTGTAATTTCGAAAGTTTGTCCACCTGAAAATGTACTGTTGTCCCAAGCATATTGCAACAAACGGTGTATTTCTATCGCTGCTCGTTTAGTTTTTATTGCCGTTTCAAATATACCGGTCATTTTTGAAACACCCTGTACATACTCGTACAAGCAAGTCTGAAAAATTGAATGACTTATTCAAGAGAAAGAGATTCAGAAATTGTGTAAATCTAAAACACGTTGGTCCATCTCTGGTCCTTACGCAAGCAATTACTGGGAATGACATTGACTGATAGAGTCGTTGGATGCCCTCTTGAGGGATATCGTGCCCGTAACGCTCCAAATGTTCTCGACTGAGGCGCGTACAAGCGAACTACAAATAAACTTAAACACAGAGTTAAGGATGTTATTCACTGTTAATGCAGTGCGCTCATTCATCTTTCTCCTAGTACAGTAAAGTCGAATTATTTGAATTATTTACAATGGCAGAAAACATACACACACCAAAAAAATTTTGCGTCACCCCGTTTCCCAGAACTGACGTTGACTGTGGATAGCGTATCACAGACGCAGTCCCTTTGACAGTTCAGAGACTAAACCCGCCCAAGATGTAAGCAATCATGCATGAGCAACCCCTCTTGGACGGAGGGGTCCGACAGCCGATCAGTTCCAGTCATTCCACCAGGAAGGAGGTACACGGCTCGTGTTGTCTGTAGTTCAACCATGCCCAGATGGTCAATACCGCGGTTCGATCGCATCCGCATTGTTACTTTGTTCCAGGAAGGGCTCTCAACAAGGGAAGTGTCCAGGCATCCTGGAGTGAACCAAATCAATGTTGTTCGGACATGGAGAAGATACAGAGAGACCGGAACTGTCGATGACATGCCTCGTTCAGGCCGCCCAAGGACTACTACTGCGGTGGATTACCGCTACCCTCGTTTTATGGCTCGGAGGAATCCTGACAGCAACGCCACCATGTTGAATAATGCTTTACGTGCAGCCACAGGACGTCGTGTTACGATTCAAACAGTGCTCAGTAGGCTCCATGATGCGCAACGCCACTCCAGACGTCCATGGCGAGTTGCACCTTTGCAACCACGACACCGTGCAGCGCGGTAGAGATGGGCCTAGCAAGATGCCGAATGGACCGCTCTGGATTGGCATCACGTTCTCTTCACCGATGAGTGTCGCATATGCCTTCCAGCAGATAATCGTCGGAGACGTGTTTGGAGGCAACCCGGTCAGGTTGGACGCCTTAGACACACTGTCCAGCGAGTGCAGCAAGGTGGGGGTTCCCTGCTGTTTTGGGGTGGCATTATGTGGGGCCGACGTCCGCCGCTGGTGGCCATGGAAGGCGCCGTGACGGCTGTACGACACGTGAATGCCACTCTCCGACCGCTAGTGCAACCGTATCAGCAGTATACTGGCGAGGCATTCGTCTTCATGGACTACAATTCGCCCCCCCCCCCCCTCCTCCCGTAGTGCACACCTTGGTAATGACTTCCTTCAAGATATAGACATCGCTCGACTATAGTGGCCAGCATGTTCTCCAGACATGAACCCCATCGAACATGCCTGGAATAGATTGGAAAGGGCTGTTATGGACAACGTGGCACACGGACCACTCTGACGGATCTACGCCGTATCGCCGTTGAGAAATGGGACAGTCTGGACCAACAGTGACTTGATGAACTTGTGGATAGTATACCACGATGAAAACAGGCACGCATCAATGCAAGAGGACGTGCTACTGGGTATTAAAGGTACCGGTGTCTACAGCAATCTGGACCACCAACTCGGTAGGTCTCGCTGTATGGTGGTACAACATGCAATGTGTGGTTTTCATAAGCACTAAAAAGGGTGGAAATGATGTTTATGTTGATCACTGTTCCAATTTTCTCTACAGGTTCTGGAACTCTTGGAACGGAGGTGACGCGAAACGGTTTTTGATGTGTGTATTAAATTCTTACAACGTCTTCGGCCTGGAATCTCAGTGACTGGAGAAGAAGTGTCTTCAGCAATGAGTCCCGCTTCCAACTGAGCGCCGTTGACCACCGAAGACGTGTCTAGAGATGCCCCCGACCGCGGGTGAATATAAATCTGACTGCCGCCCGATATATGACCCGACAACCAGGAGTGATGACCTGGGGCGCCATTTAATTCCACAGTGGAACCTCATTGGGTGTCATCTGCGGCACCCATACAGCACAGCGGTACTTAGCCGACATTCTACGCCATGTTTTGTTGCCCTCCATGGCAAGCCATTTCAGCAACTTAATGCCCTCCCGCAAGAGACGATAGTTTCTGCTGCTTACCTTCGTACTTTCAAAACCCTGCCTGAGCCAGCAAGGTCGCCGAATCTCTACACAACTGAGAACATTTGGAGTATAGGGGGCAGGGCCCTCCAAGCAGCTCGGAATTTTGACGATCTAACGCCCCAATTGAACAGAACTTGGCACGATATCGCTAGCAGAATAACTGCTTGCATAAGGGCCAGAGGTAGACCAAAGTGTTACTGAGTTGCTCAATTTGTGACGCTCTTTCTCTTGAAAAATCATCCAATTTTTCAGAAATTGTAATTATTTGTATTTCTGTACATGTACAACACATCTGCCCATTTCCGTCCCATTCGAATAATTCCTTCTTCATGTGAAGGATATCAAAATTACATTCCTAAGGGTAAACAGTGTAAGTAGGCTGTTTAGGTTTTTTCATTGGTAACGCCAACTCTGTATGAAAATCACTGGCTGTGCTGTGTGCAGTCTGTGGCTGCTTTGCATTGTTGTAATACTCGCCATTGTAGTGTTGGGCAGCGGCAGCTGGCTGTGAACAGCGCGTAGCGTTGCGCAGTTGGAGGTGAGCCGCCAGCAGTGGTGGATGTGGAGAGAGAGATGGCGGAGTTTTGTAATTTGTCATGAACTGCTATATTTATATATGATGATATCAAGGTAAATACATTGTTTGTTCTCTACTAATATCTTTCATTTGCTAACTATCCCTATCAGTAGTTAGCGCCTTCCTTAGTTTGAATCTTATATTTAGCTGGCAGTAGTGGCGCTCGCTGTATTGCAGTAGCTTGAGCAGCGAAGATTTTTGTGAGGTAAGTGATTTGTGAAAGGTATAGTTTAATGTTAGTCAGGGCCATTCTTTTGTAGGGATTTTTGAAAGTCAGATTGCGTTGCGCTAAAAAAAAAAATTGTGTATCAGTTTAAGGACAGTCGTGTATAATTGTTCAAAGGGGACGTTTCATATGTCGACCCTTAGCCGAGGATACCTCACTGGAATCTTCTGATTTTTTTTCTTGTAGTTTGTGTAATTAGTGTAGATTTTGTTTATTGCTAGCGCGTAATTGTAGAGAAAATCTCCTTTGTAGTTGCAGTCTTTCATTGTTGTACAGTAAAACAGTTGTGGCATGCATGTAGATTTGCACCAAGTATTTCGCAGCTGCAATTAACTAGATATTATTTTCAGTGCTATGTTAATGTGTTCCCCTATTTTTGCTCTTCAAATTGTGTTCTTCTGTGTTGTCGTGTGAAATACTGTGACAATAATGGCGTGTGAAAAACGTAACACTAGGCTCCAAAGTAAACTGAGAAATAATAGTGACGACGAGCGTGGCTTATCAGCACCACTGTGTAGTGAATTAACAGACGTTCCAAGTAGTAATTTGGCAACTGTGCATAGGGAAATGGAGCGGGCGGTAAATAATGGTGTAGACAGTGAAACAGGTAGTGAACAGGGAAGCATTATCGATCGATCGGTCGGCAACAGCTCGCCTCAGGAATCCGAAATGACAGGACACAATTTTACAAATACTGTAGATTCAGGTTTTGCGTCCTCACCGTTTTCTCAAATAAGTCAAGACACATTTTCAGCTTGTCAAAATGTGAATGTTGCCGGTGCAAATGCACTGCCGAAAAGAGTAGAGGAACAGATTCCAGACACTAATGCATTGTTATTACAACTAATGCAACAAATGGAACAAAATCAGAGACAAACACAGCAAAAGCTGCAAAAGTTAGACACAATGGAACAAAATCTTAAAAAGTTAGACTCATTGGAACAAACTATTGAACAAACACGTGAGGATTTAACTACTGAGTTACATAACATTGAATCGAAATGTCAAAAAGTCTGTAATGACATAAAAACACAAATTTGTGAGCATTTTCAACCTATTTTTTCGCGGCATGAAAATGCATTACAGAATCACGAAGCAGCCATAAAAGAACTGCAAACCTTTGTTCATGAAAATCATGAGACCTTGTGGGCTAAAATTGACTCAGTTGCATCTACCGATTCGGTTACGCAACTTGCAAAAACTCAGGAAAACTTAAAGGACACAGTAGATTCGATTTCAACACAAATGGACACTCTGAAACTTGGTTCAGAAAAACACACTGAGGAAATGTGTTCACTATCGGAGAAAGTAGCCGAACTTTCGGATCAGGTCACTAACTTATCTACAAAGGTAGATGATGATCTGAATGACACAAGACCTGTAGCCTTCACTGACACAGAAGAGTATGAACAAATTAGAAAATTCAAACAGAATCAAAATCAATTCAATACACAGTACAAAAGAAAAATCCGGGAAGTACAAGATCAGCTGACACAGGTAATACAAGAATTACGTATTTCAGAGGATACTCGCGCCCCAATACGGGAAGAGGGACACAGAAATACGGAACAGCCACAAAATAATAACACAGGGCATTTCGGAAGTTATGAAAGAAATTGGGAATGTGCACCGAATTTTGAGATGGAACGGCCGACACGACCTAACAATGACCGATATGCGACTCGGCGACATGATGATTTTGACTATAAGCTGTTCATTACTACACGTAAATTCAAAACATTTAAGAATTCTGGCAACGACATTCATCCACAAGCATGGCTCCATCAATTCTCTCATTGTTTTCCTCCCAACTGGTCGTTGGAACACAGATTAGAATTTATGTGTGGCTACTTAGAGAATGAACCAGCTGTAAGAATGCGATCGGTCATTCACGATTGCCACAGTGAAGGAGAATTTTACCATGCCTTCCTCTCAGCATATTGGTCTCAAGCCACACAAGACCGAGTAAAACATGGTATCATAATGATGAAACATTTCGAACAATCTGAATTCTCCAGTCTTGTGAAATATTTTGAAGACATGTTGCACAAGAATCAGTACCTGTCAAACCCATACAGCCCCTCAGAACTCATCCACATTTGCTTAATCAAATTACCTGAACATTTACGGCATATTATTTTAGCAGGACGTTGCAAAGACGACATTGAAGCTTTTCAGAGACTGTTACAAGAACTAGAAATTGACACTGATAATTGCGGAACGCGAAAACAAGGACACAACAATTACAGGTCACATCCGTCACAATTCCGTGACGACAGAAACAATAACTGGACATGACTGGTCTATTCTCACAACACAAATCGTGACCAAAGCAGACACCACCCGTATGACAACCGTTGGCAGAGTAGTAATAACTACAGGGAAAGGTCACCTCTCTGTGGTAATGACTATCACAGAGACAATAAGATAAACAGACAATATGGGAACCAAAATAAATACTATCAAGGGAGACAGAATAACTTTAGACGCAACGGACCAGCGCGCAGTTATGATTCAGGGAGAAATTCTCCACCATGTAACCGACAAGAAAGAAACTACAGGAACTACCGACATGACGACAGACGATATATTCGTAACGACAGACCTGAATTGCATCAGAACTGGCGGGATTCAAACAGGGCAGGGCCTTTTCGTCAGAGTGAATTTGTAGAAGTTAGGTCTCCTAATCCCAATAACAACGCGCGCCAACAAAGAGACAGACAATGACTCGCGCCGCAGGCACCCACGTGCGCCGGCTGGCTCAGAGAAAAATAACATGGGGAGAGAGATGGCGGAGATTTGTAATTTGGCATGAACTGCTATATTTATATATGATGATATCAAGGTAAATACATTGTTTGTTCTCTACTAATATCTTTCATTTGCTAACTATCCCTATCAGTAGTTAGTGCCTTCCGTAGATAGAATCTTTTATTTAGCTGGCAGTAGTGGCGCTCGCTGTATTGCAGTAGCTTGAGCAGCGAAGATTTTTGTGAGGTAAGTGATTTGTGAAAGGTATAGTTTAATGTTAGTCAGGGCCATTCTTTTGTAAGGATTTTTGAAAGTCAGATTGCGTTGCGCTAAAAAAAAAAAAAAATTGTGTATCAGTTTAAGGACAGTCGTGTATAATTGTTCAAAGGGGACGTTTCAACAGTAGCGTAATACACGGTGTACCGCCGTGACTACCATTAAAACAAGAGTGCAGTTGTCTGATTACCAAAGACATGCAGCGTGATAACATTTTCGATAGAGGGCTACAGCTCTGCAGACATTTTATAACTCTCGCATAAATTACCGTTGCATCATTCTTGTTCCCTATGAGTAATAGTCCCGATAGCTACAGGTCGTCGTTTTCGACGCCCAGATAGCCTATACTGGGTGGGGCGGGAACCCCTGCAGGGTTTCTCACGCCTAGCGTGCGAACATCGTACGGCACACGGCACACGAAAAGCAGAGCTGTCTGAAGGACCGGTCTTCGCTTTCGTTTTCCTGCGGGGCAGGACTTATTAGCACGCCATTTATTTGCTACGACTAAACAAAATTACGGACCAGTTCTGGACTAACATGTGTCTTTATTTTTCTGAAAAAAAAAAAAAGAACCAGGTAGATTAAGGCGAAAAACGACTTGCGTCCCATTACAGACTTGTCATCCATAAGAATTATTCGATGCGAAGTGCTTCTAGGATCTGTTAGAAACAGGAAAGCGTGTAACACCAACACATAGCTACGAAGAGCACAATGAGCAATTTCAAATCTACAGTACTTTCAAATAATAATCAGGGCTCTTTACGTTATCCCCGTTATATCTTACACGTCTGACAGCTTTACTGTACCGGGCGTGAGTCGTGCTTCGGTAGCTCAGTTGGTAGAGCACCTGCCCGCGAAAGGCAAAGGGCCCGAGTTCGAGTCTCGGTCGCGCACACAGTTTTAATCTGCCAGGAAGTTTCTTACGGTTAAAATTTTCTGGTCGCTCCCGGCAGAATTCATTAATGCACACGGACAACGTTAACTGATTTTTTCTTCTTTTTTTTTTTTAGATAAGAGGCCAAAGAAGAAGGCAGTGAGTTAGAAAACAGATTACTCGTGAATAATGTCAGAAAGGGTTTACTTTCTAATTTCTTTTTCTCTTTGGTGCTCGTATACGTTTCCCTCCGCAAAAGGAGGGACGGAAAGACAATAGCTCTTGTGCAACTTTTCAGGCATGTTTAAAGAATCAATCCAGAAACAATACGGGCCACAAATGAGGAATCCATTGGTTTAAGAGACTTTGACAAATGACAGATCGTTATGGCCCGCCGTCTAGGAACGTGCATCTGGGAAACAACTGTTCGCATGTTAATGTCGTGGGCATCTATTGAGATTTTGGTGACCCTTTCTTTTTTTATTAATTTATTTAATTTTTGAACCATCAGCTCTCTCTAGTAACATGGAACATATTCCGTGATATTATAACAGATGTCCCACCATCCGGTTCCTTCTTCATACACTACTGGCCATTAAAATTGCTACACCAAGAAGAAATGCACATGATAAACGGATATTCATTGGACAACTATATTATACTATAATTGACATGTGATTACATTTTCACGCAATTTGGGTGCATACATCCTGAGAAATCATTACCCAGAACAACCACCTCTGGCCGTAATAACGGCCTTGATACAACTGGGCATTGAGTCAAACAGAGATGGGATGGCGTGTACAGGTACAGCTGCCCATGCAACTTCAACACGATACCACAGTGCATCAAGAGTAGTCACTGGCGTATTGTGACGAGCCAGTTGCTCGGCCACCATTGACAAGACGTTTTCAATTGGTGAGAGATCTGGAGAAAGTGATGGCCAGGGCAGCAGTCGCACATTTTCTGTGTCCAGAAAGGCCCGTACAGGACCTGCAAATTGCCGTCGTGCATTATCCTTCTGAAATGTTGGGTTTCGCAGGGATCGAATGAAGGGTAGAGCCACGGGTCGTAACACATCTGAAATGTAACGTCCACTGTTCAAAGTGCCGTCAATGTGAACAAGAGGTGACCGAGACGTGTAACCAATGGATCCCATACCATCACGCCGGATGATACGCCAGTATGGCGATGACGAATACACGCTTCCAATGTGCGTTCACCGAGATGTCGCCAAACATGGATGCGGCCATCATGATGCTGTAAACAGAACCTGGATTCATCCGAAAAAATGACGTTTTGCCATTCGTGCACCCAGGTTCGTCGTTGAGTACACCATCGCAGGCGCTCCTGTCTGTGATGCAGCGTCAAGGCTAAGCGCAGCCATGATCTCCGAGGTGATAGTCCATGCTGCTGCAAACGCCGTCGAACTGTTCGTGCAGATGGTTGTTGTCTTGCAAACGCCCCCATCTGTTGACTCAGGGATCGAGACGTGGTTGCACGACCCGTCACAGCCATGCGGATAAGATGCCTGTCATCTCGACTGCTGGTGATACGAGGCCGTTGGGATCCAGCACGGCGTTCCGTATTACTCTCCTGAACCCACCGATTCCATATTCTGCTAACAGTCATTGGATCTCGACCAACGCGAGCAGCAATGTCGCGATACGAGAAACCGCAATCGCGATAGGCTGCAATCCGACCTTTATCAAAGTCGGAAACATGATGGTACACATTTCTCCTCCTTACACGAGGCATTACAACAACGTTTCACGAGGCAACGCCGGTCAACTGCTGTTTGTGTATGAGAAATGGGTTGGAAACTTTCCTCATGTCAGCACGTTGTAGGTGTCGCCACCTTGTGTGAATGCTCTGAAAAGCTAATCATTTCCATATCACAGCATCTTCTTCCTGTCGGTTAAATTTCGCGTCTGTAGCACGTCATCTTCGTGGTGTAGCAATTGTAATGGCCAGTAGTGTAAAACTGGATCCCCTATCTCTGGCATACTGATTCCGTTATCTACTGCTGTTGATATTACGCTCTACTCATGTGACCAAAAATCCTTGAGTTTTTTTCCATTTCACATCACTGACGCCATTTCAGATTCTCTAATTTCCTACTATGTTCAAACTACTAACACTGTAAGCCTTATCTCGTACAAATACACCTTTTTATTTGTAATCCCATTTTTTTCTCGTGGTCACCTCCCCCTTGGCAGTCCGCTCCCGGAGATCCTAATGTGGCTTTAGTCCTGAATCTTTTGCCAAAGGAGAGATTATGAAGACACTTTTTCAGTTACAAGCCGCTTGTCCTGTCGATACATACTGTGTGGCTTTAATGCAGCGATTTCCGTCGTTTCTGAATCCTCGTGTCATTGGTAATTAGTGATTATTGCGCCTTCAGGGGCAGTTTCCCATCCTAAGGGCAAGAGTGTGCCCTGAACCTCTGTCTGCTCCTCTATCCTTTTTGACAAACTCGATGGCTGACTGAGGGTGCCATTGGTGATGATTTTTATTCAAAATTAGCGCTGTGGCGGTATTCAAACCCGGGACCTAGGGCATTCTGATAACTAATCAAAGGCGCTGCCCCCTTTTTTTAAAATCTACATTATTGCTCCTTTTCTTATTTAGATCGTTTTTGTTCTCGGAATTTGGTCTGGGGGAACGTCACATTACACCTGTTCGAGTTGATCGTTGAATAGTTCACTCAGATTTTGGTAACAGAGGGGAGCAAATCCTCTGACCGAACACATTGAGCTAGTGTGACCGTGTTCCCTAGACCACAGGTTAAAGGTTAAAGGACGATTAATTCACAAGTAGAAGGTGACAAAGCGCTGGACTCCACGCCTCAACACTGGTCATGGTCGGAGGCTTGATGGCTCTGTCAATCACCAGGCAGCGGTCTGTAGCACTTGCGACGACAGAGTACAACACTGGTGTAGGCACAAATGTTCGGAGCACGCTGTTCAGAGCAGACTGTTGAACACGGGGTTCAAAACAGACGACATTCACGTATTTCCATGTTGACCCAACGACATAGTCACTTACGATTTCTTTGTCCACAGGATCGTTGAGACTGGACTGTGGAACAATGGAATCGCGTCGCTTGGTCGGATAGGTCATGTTCCTTGGCCGGTAGTCGTTTCCGGATATGACATCGTCCAGGTATTCACCTAAATAACCAAGAGAACAAGTACGCCAGTATAATAAGATTCACATTGAGAATAAGAATACATGTGCAATGTTTAAACAGCTCTAGAAAAAAGAAAAAAAATAAAGACAAAAACCGAAATCCTATTTAATAAACTCAGTGCGCCTACTAGATGCTACATTGGTTTGAGAAACTGTTCAAAAAATGGTTCAAATGGCTCTGAGTACTAAGGGACTTAACTTCTGAGGTCATCAGTCCCCTAGAACTTACAACTACTGAAACCTAACTAACCTAAGGACATCGCACACATCCATGCCCGAGGTAGGTTCAAATGGTTCAAATGGCTCTGAGCAGTATGGGACTTAACATCTGTGGTCATCAGTCCCCTAGAACTTAGAACTACTGAAACCTAACTAACCTAAGGACATCATACACATCCATGCCCGAGGCAGGATTCGAACCTGCGACCGTAGCAGTCGCGCGGTTCCCGACTGAGCGCCTAGAACCGCTAGACCACCGCGGCCGGCCCCGAGGTAGGATTCGAACCTGCGACCGTTGCGGTTGCGCGGTTCCAGACGAGAAACTGTTCAAATTCAATTTATCCAAACCTGGTAGCAGACATCCGGGACGCCACGGGTGCCAGCTTCACACCTACAAACCGCTGAACCATAATTTGCAGGAACTGCACGATCTGTGCGTAGACATTTGGTGCCACGTATCTCTGGAAACACATCAAGCACTTGCAGAAATCACACCACGCACACTCATTGCGTTTCAAAGAAGTATCATATGCTGTTAAGTAGGTGATCGTAATTAATGCGAACACCGCCTATGTTCGACTCAGCTTGTAATAACCGCTCACAGCTCTAGCACTAGCAGAGGAAAGTGTGTCGTGTGAACCCAAGGCATTGCAGTCGGAAACGGAGCGATTTATCTATGTCCAAACGAGCATGATCATTGGCTTTCAGGCCAAGCATGGAAGCATTTCCGTAACGGCAAAGTTTTTGATTAATGTACACTGTTCGTGGCAAAATGGTGTTATCCAAAGCCGGCTCCGAGGCAGCCTTGGTGTACCACAGGCCACAGAAGACAAGCGCAATGCGTACGAGTGAATAGACGTGCGACTGTTCAGCAACTGACACCCCAGATGAATCAAGTGACTAACAACAATGTCTTCTCAACGACCATTCCGCGAAATTGCTGACTACTGGCCTCCGCAGAAGGCGCCTGGTCCACGCACCCATGCTGACAGCTATTTACGGTCGACGAAGGCTGGAATTTGCTCGACAGCACCGAAACTGGACGTCCAATGAGTGGCGACAGGTGGCCTGTGCAGATGAATCACATTGTATTCATCGTCCAGCAGGAAGCAAAAACCCTGCAGCAGTCGTCGTAAGGGTCTAGGCTGCAGGGGGGAGACCAATAGTCTGGGGAGTGTTTTCGTGACGTTCCCAGGGTGGTCTTGTCACTGTGGAAGGCACAATGGATCAACACAAGTATGCATTAACCCTTGTTTTCCTCGACACGATGGCATCTGCGAGCAAAACACAGAAACATGTCACACAGCTCACAGTGTTTGTGTATGGGTGATTCGAAGCGAACCAGGATGACTTTACGAAGTGCATTCAAGTTCTAAGGCCTCCGATTTTTTTCTAATTAACTACTCACCCGAAATCGATGAAACTGGCGTTACTTCTCGACGTAATCGCCCTGCAGACGTACACATTTTTCACAACGCTGACGCCATGATTCCATGGCAGCGGCGAGGGCTTCTTTAGGAGTCTGTTTTGACCACAGCAAAATCGCTGAGGCAATAGAAGCACGGCTGGTGAATGTGCGGCCACGGAGAGTGTCTTTCATTGTTGGAAAAAGCCAAAAGTCACAAGGAGCCAGGTCAGGTGAGTAGGGAGCATGAGGAATCACTTCAAAGTTGTTATCACGAAGAAACTGTTGCGTAACGTTAGCTCGATGTGTGGGTGCGTTGCCTTGGTGAAACAGCACACGCGGAGCCCTTCCCGGACGTTTTTGTTGCAGTGCAGGAAGAAATTTGTTCTTCAAAACATTTTCGTAGGATGCACCTGTTACCGTAGTGCCCTTTGTAACGTAATGGGTAAGGATTACGCCCTCGCTGTTCCAGAACATGGACACCATCATTTTTTCAGCACTGGTGGTTACCCGAAATTTTTTTGGTGGCGGTGAATCTGTGTGCTTCCATTGAGCTGACTGGCGCTTTGTTTCTGGATTGAAAAATGGCATCCACGTCTCATCCATTGTCACAACCGACGAAAAGAAAGTCCCATTCGTGCTGTCGTTGCGCGGCCATGTGGTCGCCCGTCAGCATTCGTGGCACACACCTGGATGACACTTTTCGCATTTTCAGGTCGTCATGCAGGATTGTGTGCACAGAACCCACAGAAATGCCAACTCTGGAGGCGATCTGTTCAACAGTCCTTCGGCGATCCCCCAAAACAATTTTCTCCACTTTCTCGATCATGTCGTCAAACCGGCTTGTGCGAGCCCAAGGTTGTTTCGGTTTGTTGTCACACGATGTTCTGCCTTCATTAAATTGTCGCACCCGCGAACGCACTTTCGACACATCCATAGCTCCATCACCACACGTCTCCTTCAACTGTGAATGAATTTCAATTGGTTTCACACCACGCAAATTCAGAAAACGAATGATTGCACGCTGTTCAAGTAAGGAAAACGTCGCCATTTTAAGTATTTAAAACAGTTCTCATTCTCGGCGCTGGCGGTAAAATTCCATTTGCCGTACGGTGCTGCCATCTCTGGGACGTATTGACAATGAACGCGGCCTCATTTTAAAACAATGCGCATGTTTCTATCTCTTTCCAGTCCGGAGAAAAAAAAAAATCGGAGGCCTTAGAACTTGAATGCACCTCGTACCTTATTTCTCAGACTACCAAACTTCCCGGATTTAAACACGATGGAGAGTCTGCGGGACCACTTCAATCGGGCTGTCAGCGCAATAGATCCTCAACGGAAAAACCTTTCGCAGCTGTCCACGGCACTGGAGTCAGCATGACTCCACATCCCTGTCAGTACATTCCAGAATCTTTTAGACTCTCTTCCTGCACATCCCGTAGCGGCTCGCCCTGCAATAGGTGGTTATGTCGGCTTTTCGCAATGTATGAGATGATGTCGTTTTAATTTGGTAAACGCGAGTAAGCAGTGATGTTTGTTCGCGTTAGGTGATTTGACGTTGTGATGGCGACGATTTAGCACAACACACCAACCACGTGCTGTAGAGCGCTGTCACAACTTAAATTGTAACCGGTCGCTCGACAGTAATATCTCCATGCGATTGATAGGGTAGCAGTCCGCCCCGATAGCTGCATGGTCAGCGTGACGGACTGCCATCCTAAGGGGGCCGGATTCCAATCCCTGCTGGGTCAGGGATTTTCTCCGCTCGGGGACTGGGTGTTGTGTTGTCTTCATCATCATTTCATCCCCATCCGGCGCGCAGGTCGCCCAATGTGGCGTCGAATGTAATTCGACCTGCACCAAGGCGGACGGACCTCCCCCGTAAGGGGCCTCCCGGCCAATGACTGGCGCTCAGGACGTGACTGTTTCGGGTTGGAAAGGATGTAAGTGCGTTATATAGAGTGCTTGCGGAGGGTAGAGTTTCCGAATGCGATGAGGGTGTAAGTCAATGAACTCAGAATGGTGGCGGGTGGTAATGGGACAGTTCGAACGGTGGTAGATAAGTTGAATTAGTGTGTTGAGATGCCTTAAGTGGATTTTTATTTTATTTTGATTAGGCAGCTTTGACATTCGCCTGGAGAATGACTTGGTCCGTCTTTGAATGGAACATATTTTGGACAATAACTTCTATCAAGCGAATTATGTCTTGGTAGTAGTGAGACAGAGACATAGATAGTTGTTTGAATGGGAAATAGTGTCAGTAGCATAGATTAGAGTGCCTTCCTCAATATTGTGGGTTCTGTGTACACAATCCTCCATGACGACCTAAAAATGCGAAAAGTGTCATCCAGATGGGTGCCACGAATGCTGACGGACGACCACATGGCTGACCGTGTGGCATGTTGCCAAGCAATGTTGACGCACAAAGACAGCATGAGTGGGACTTTCTTTTCGTCGGTTGTGACAATGGATGAGACGGGGATGCCATTTTTCAATCCAGAAACAAAGCGCCAGTCAGCTCAATGGAAGCACACAGATTCACCGCCTCCAAAAAACTTTCGAGTAACCGCCAGTGCTGAAAAAATGACAGTGTCCATGTTCTGGGACAGCGAGGGCGTAATCCTTACCCATTGCGTTCCAAAGGGCACTACGGTAACAGGTGTATCCTACGAAAATGTTTTGAAGAACAAATTCCTTCCTGCACTGCAACAAAATGTCCGGGAAGGGCTGCGCGTGTGCTGTTTCACCAAGGCAATGCACCCGCACATCGAGCTAACGTTACGCAACAGTTTCTTCGTGATAACAACTTTGAAGTGATTCCTCATGCTCTCTACTCACCTGACCTGGCTCCTAGTGACTTTTGCTTTTTCCAACAATGAAAGACACTGTCCGTGGCCGCACATTCACCAGCCGTGCTGCTATTGCCTCAGCGATTTTCCTGTGGTCAAAACAGACTCCTAAAGAAGCCTTCGCCGCTGCCATGGAATCATGGCGTCAGCGTTGTGAAAAATGTGTACGTCTGCAGGGCGATTACGTCGAGGAGTAACGCCAGTTTCATCGATTTCGGGTGAGTAGTTAATTAGAAAAAAAATCGGAGGCCTTAGAACTGGAATGCGCCTCGTATTTTTGAATACATGCAGGGTGGTAAGAAATAGCCTGAAAAGCTCTTAAGGATATTGCAGAGTAGCTGTGCTGAAAAATAATTATTAGGAAAAAATTGGAGGCGCTGCGCCACTTCCGAGTTAATTAGCGTTGAAGTCAGCCAATTAGCCCGTTGCGCGGATATTCAAGCGACCCGTCAGATAAGATACAGTTTGTGTCAGTTGTTCTCACAAAGTAGATGATAGCGCACGAGACTGCTCAGACTTTTTTTTATCCTTACCACTTTCCCACTTCCGATATTTGTATCGCTTTCTTATTCGGTTTTAGGAAACCAAACGAATAATGCGTTTACGGCGCCGTCTCTGGCGGGTCGCTCGAATTTGCGTACGCAACGGCATTATTAGCTAACTTCAGTGTTAATTAACTCGGAAACGGCACAACGTACCGAATATTATCTTAGCAATTGTTTCTCAGTACAACATAGCCTCCAACACACTTACAAAGCTTTACAAACTGTTTCTAACCGACCTGCGTATTTCTTTAATATTGGCGATCTCAACCACCATAGAGCGGTCAAAGTGTTGGACTTACTGAAACGCATAAATAATACCGTACTAATTCGTAAGAGCCGCGGTCAAGGTTTTACTCTACACTTTTAAAGCGTCAGTTTTGTAACACATACTCCTAAGAATAAGAATATCGGATCATATGAACTGAGATGGTGACATAGGCTGTAGAAAACCGCAGTTGATCTACAAAAGAGATATCTGTGAAACCATTCAGCAAACTACACTGTTTGAACATGTAGGGATCCATCCGACTGTGCACTTCTTGCATTCACCGAGGTGACGAATGTCATGGCATACCTCCTAGTATCTGCCCGGTTCTACTTTTTCTCGGCGTAGTGCAGCAACTTGACGTGGCATGGAGTCAACAAATCGGTGAAGTCACCTGCAGAAATATTGAGCCACGCTGCCTCTATAGCCGCCCGTAATTGCAAAAGGGTTGCCGGCGCATAATTTTTTGTCCGAACTGACCTGACGATTGCGTCCCACAAATCTTCGATGGAATTCTTTTCGGGTGACATGGTTGGCCAAATCATTCGCTGTAACTGTCCAGAAAGTTCTTCAAATCAGTCGCCAACAATTGTGGTCCGCATTGACTTACATCGCTGTTTGGGAGCATGAAGACCATGAATGACTTCAAATATTCTTCAAGTAGTCTAACGTAATCATGATCCAGTCAGTTGGACCAGAGGACCAAGACCTTTCCATGCAAATACGAGGTGTGGCTAGAAAAAATCGGACTAGTACTGGTGAAACAATAAAACTAATGCAATAAGGCTGAAAGTCGCGTGGCCTGTCACGTGACTCTCGCTCCGCCTACTGCTCGAGTTTCATCTGCCTCCTGCACTCAGTCTGCCCGTGGCGTCTGTTTTAAGTAGTTGACGTTTTGTCTGTGCGTCGGAAAATGTCGAGTGTACAGAAAGAACAGCGTGTTAACATCAAATTTTGTTTCAAACTAGGAAAATCTGCAAGTGAAACGTTTGTAATGTTACAACAAGTGTACGGCGATGATTGTTTATCGCGAACACAAGTGTTTGAGTGGTTTAAACGATTTAAAGATGGCCGCGAAGACACCAGTGATGACACTCGCACTGGCAGACCATTGTCAGCAAAAACTGATGCAAACATTGAAAAAATCGGTAAACTTGTTCGACAAGATCGCCGTTTAACAATCAGAGCAGTGTCTGAGTTAACAGGAGTTGACAAGGAAAGTGTTAGGCAGATTCTTCATGAAAGTTTCAACATGAACAAAGTGTGTTCAAAAATGGTTCCAAAGTGTCTCACAATTGAACAGAAGGAACGCCGAAGAATGATTTGTTCTGACATCCTGGAAAACATTGAAAGTGATCCCACCTTCTTACAAAATGTTATTACTTGCGATGAATCGTGGTTTTTTACTTACGATCTCGAAACTAAGCGCCAATCGATGCATTGGAAAACTCCTGGTTCTCCACGACAAAAAAAAGCACGAATGTCAAAATCGAAATTCAAGGCAATGATGATTGTTTTTTTTGACATCAAAGGGATTGTGCACATTGATTGGGTACCAGAGGGACAAACAGTGAATCAGCATTACTACATTAGCGTCCTGGCTACCCTACGTGAGCGAGTACGGAGAAAACGGAACGATTTGTGGAGAAAAAAGTCATCGATCCTTCACCAAGACAATGCCCCAGCTCACAGTGCGTTGTCAGTGAAGACGTTTTTGGCAAAACACAACATTCCCATCTTAGATCATCCACCCTACTCACCTGATTTGGCCCCCTGTGACTTTTTTCTTTTCGCTAAAGTCAAGTCAGCTTTGAAAGGAACTAGATTTGAGACTGTTGAAGCAGTAAAAGAAAAAGCAACGGAAGTAATGTATGGACTTACCGAAAATGATCTGCAGCATTGCTATGAACAGTGGAAAATTCGTATGGAGCGGTGTAGAGACCGAGGAGGAGAGTACATTGAAGGAGATAACATGAAATTGTAAATAATTGTAAATAAATGTTTTTTCCAGCATCAGTCCGGTTTTTTTCTAGCCGCACCTCGTACAGCCCACCATTATGGAGCCACCACGAGGTGGCACAGTACCTTGACAACTTGGGTCCATGGCTTGGTAGGGTCTGCGTCACACTCGAACTCTACCATCAGCCCTTACCAAGTGAAATAGGGACCCATCTGACCAGGCCACAGTTTTCCAGTAGTCTAGGGCCCACCTGGTACGGTCATTAGCCCAAGGGAGGAGCTGTAGGTGAAGTCATGGTGTTAGAAAAGGCACTCGTGTCGGCCGTCTACTGAAATAGCCCATTAACGCCATATTTCGCCGCTCCGCCCACACGGATACTTTCATTCTTTTATGCTGTTACATCACTCGGGGTTGCTTGTCTGTTAGCACTGACAACTTTGAGCGAACTCCGCTGCTCTCGGTCGTTGCTTCCGCGCGGGGTAGCCGCGCTGTCTGTGTCGCCTTGTCACGGTCCGCGTGGCTGCCCCGTCGGAGGTTCGAGTCCTCCCTCGGGTACGGGTGTGTGTCGTCCTTAGTGTAGGTTAATTTAAGTTAGATTAAGTCGTGTGTAAGCTTAGGGACCGATGACCTCAGCAGTTTGGTGCATAAGGACATACCGCAAATTTCCAAATTTTCTCGGTCGTTGGGAGAAGGCCGTCAGCCAATGTGTTATCCGTGATGAGATGTAATGCCTGAAATTTGTTATTGTTGGTACACTCTTCACGGTGTGGATCTCGGAATATTGAATTCCCTAACGATTTCCGAAACTGAATGTCCCATATCTCTAACTCTGACTGTCTGTTAGTTACCGTCGTGCGACAATAGTTACATGGGAAACCTGTTCACATGAATCACCCGAGTAAAAATAACAGCTCCACCAGTGCACTCCTCTTTTGTACCTTGCGTATCCGATACTACAGACATCTGTATATGTGCACCTCGCTATTCAATGACTTTTGTCACGTCAGTGTAGACAACAGTTATTTTGGTCACTGCGTCAAAGAAAACCGAAAATTCTGATTTACGAATACTTAAACTTAGTATTTTGCATACAAAATTTCTTAGAAAACCCTAGAACAACTGTACAAGGTAGAATCTACGAATATTTTCAGCCTCTTTATTTTACGTCCCTAATGACTGTAAAGAAAGAAACATATCAAAACAGCAGGGATGTATAAATGCATCTCTCACACTCCAACGTCAGTTAAACAGGAAGAAACCTTAATTCTCGGCAAAATAAAAAAGTTCACTTTTCTTTCCCTTCCTCCAGATCAGGTGCGCTAAACGAGATGGCACGTCGGGTAAGTTATTAGTTATGATATTGGTTTCGTAATGACGTTCTGACTTCCTGATTATGCTTTCCGTGCGGATCTTAACGCGATTGTTAAGTAAGGAAAATACGCGTGCACAACTAACATCACAGTGTGACTCCATAAGGATTTCGTTGTATCGTATCACACCTTCCCCAGTGTAACATGTAGCTTATGAGACGCGCACATCTGGCTCAACCTGCTTCCACGGATTGCCACAGGTACGACACGTACGCGAAAGTAAGTACAACGTAGGCGGTAAAGACTCAACAAGAAGCTAAACTGACACTCAGCACACGTTATGCGGCTAACCTAAGACATATAAGATCCTTGGTTTTCTGAAGGTTTTCGTTTACTGTCCAGCATTGTGTAGAAGTGAAATCTAGCCGATAAACAATTCACACAACAAGAGAATACAGGCTTTTGAATGTATCGCTATAGGAGAAAGTTGCGGATTAGCTGACTAGATCGAATAGCTAACGAGGAGGTGCTGAATCAAATTTGAGAAAAAGTAAAGGTATAGTGCAGCCTGACTAAAATCAGAATACCAGTTGGACGAAAACATCGTCAACTTGATAATATGGCGAAATGTGAGGGCTCAGAAGGACTGTAAAAGTTTTAGAGGGAGGCCAAGGCAGTAAGTGCTTTCAAATCGATGTAGGTTGTCGGTATTACAAAAAAAAAAAAAAAAAAAAATGACAGACCTTCACAGGATAGACTAGCATGGAGAGCTGCATCAAACCAGTATTCGTACTGAATACCGCAACATTTTTATATTACGCTTTCAGGTGTAAAATATAATATCTATACTTACAAATATAAGATGTTTCAATGACTGCCTTCCTCCTCTTGTAGAATACAAGAATTTGGTTTCTTTGCCAAGAAGATTATCCGCTTGCATGATACTTCGAAATGGAAAGTAGGTATGTGCTGTGGTGTTGTGTTATTACAGACAGAATCTCGTAGCGTTCGATTTTAGACTCTAATCAGCAGATATAATTTTTCTTCTTTCCTTACGGGAGGACGAGGTTTGGATGAGACCCAGTCAGCTGCAACAAAACTACTAACTTATAGGCACGAAAGATTAAATATAATTACCTTTTTCTTTCGTTCTTTTCATAAGATATAACATAGATTGTCGCTGGGAAGAATGGAGACCTTTTTAAACCCCCGTGGCTGGACATTCTGATTTTTTTTTTCTCATCAGTTATTTGCTGGATGTACTCCAATCTCTGTCTTCCTCTGCAGTTTTTGCACTCTACAGCTCCTTCTAGCACCAGGAAGTTATTCCCTGATGTCATAACATCTGGCCTATCATCCTGTCCCTCCTCCTTATCAGTGTTTTCCACATATTCCTTTCCTCTCCGATTCTGCGTAGAACCTCCTCATTTCTTACCTCATCAGTCCACCTAATTTTCAACATTCGTCTATAGCACCACATCTCAAATGCTTCGATTCTCTTCTGTTCCGGTTTTCACACAGTCCATGTTTCACTACCATACAATGCTGTACTCCAGACGTACATCCTCAGAAATTTCTTCCTCAAATTAAGGCCGGTATTTGATATTAGTAGACTTCTCTTGGCCAGAAATGCCTTTTTTGCCATAGCGAGTCTGCTTTTGATGTCCTCCTTGCTCCGTCCGTCATTGGTTATTTTGCTGCCTATGTAGCAGAATTCCTTAACTTCATTGACTTCGTGACCATCAATCCTGATGTTAAGTTTCTCGCTGTTCTCATTTCTACTACTTCTCATTACCTTCGTCTTTCTCCAATTTACTCTCAAACCATACTGTGTACTCATTAGACCATTCCGTTCAGCAGATCATTTAATTCTTCTTCACTTTCACTCAGGATAGCAATGTCATCAGCGAATCGTATCATTTGTAAGTAGGCTGTTTATGTTTTCTTATTGGCAACGTTACGTAGCGCCCTGTATGAAAATCACTGGCTATGCTGTGTGCAGTCTCTGGGTAGTTTGCATTGTTGTCTAATTTTTGAAGCTTTTGCTGTGTTTGTCCCATTTGTTGTATTAATTGTAATAACAATGCATTGGTGTCTGAAACATGTTCCTCAGTGCTTTTCGGCAGTGAATTTGCACCGGCAACATTCACATTTTGACAAGCGGAAAATGTGTCTTGACTCATTTGAGAAAACGGTGAGAACCCAAAACCTGAGTCTACAGTATTTGCAATATTGTGTTCTGTCATTCCCGATTCCTGAGGCGAGCTGTTGCCGACCGATCGATCGATAATACATCCCTGTTCACAACCTGTTTCACTGTCTACACCATTATTTGACGCCCGCTCCATTTCCCTATACACAGTTACCAAATTACTACTTTGAACATTAGTAAATTCATTACTCGGCGGCGCTGATAAGCTACGCTCGTCGTCACTATTATTTCTCAGTTTACTTTGGAGCCTAGTGTTATGTTTTTCACACGCCATTATTGTCACAATATTTCACACGATAACACAGAAAAGCACAATTTGAAGAGCAAAATAACATAACACATTAATATAGAAATGGAAATAATGTCTACTTAAATACTTGGTGCAAATCTACATGCATGTCACAACTGTTTTACTGTACAACGATGAAAGACTGCAACTACAAAGGAGATTCTCTCTACAATTACGCGCTAGCAATAAACAAAATCTACGCTAATTACACAAACTACAAGGAAAAAATCAGAAGATTCCAGTGAGGTATCCTCGGCTAAGGCTCGACATATGAAACGTCCCCTTTTTGAAGAATTATACAAGACTGTGCTTATCCTGACACACAATATTTTTAGCGCAACGCAATCTGACTTTCAAAAAAATCCCTACAAAAGAATGGCCCTGACTAACATTAACCTATACCTTTCACAAATCACTTACCTCACAAAAATCTTCGTTACTGGAACTACCGCAATACAGCGAGCGCCACTACTGCCAGCTAAATAAAAGATTCAAACTAAGGAAGGCACCAACTACCAACTACTGATAGGCACAGTTAGCAAATGAAAGATTTTAATAGAGAACAAACACTGTATTTACTTTAATAGTCATATTATATTTGGCAGTTCATGACAGTCTTACAAATTTCAAAACTCCGCCATCTCTCTCCCCACATCCATCACTGCTGGCGGCTCACCTCCAACTGCGCAACGCTACGCGCTGTTCACATCCAGCTGCCGCTGCCCAACAGTACAATGGCAGACAACAATGCAAACTAGCCAGAGACTGCACACAGCATAGCCAGTGATTTTCATACAGGGCGCTACGTAACGTTGCCAATAAGAAAACATAAACAGCCTACTTACACATTGATATCCTTTCACCTTGTATTTTAATTCCACTTCTGAACCTTTCTTTTATTTCCATCATTGCTTTTTCGATGTACAGATTGAAGAGTAGGGGCGAAAGGCTACAGCCTTGTCTTACACCCTTCTTAATACGAGCACTTCGTTCTTGATCGTCCACTCTTATTATTCCCTCTTGGTTGTTGTACATATTGTATATGACCCGTCTCTCCCTATAGCTTACCCCTACTTTTTTCAGAATCTTGAACAGCTTGCACCATTTTATATTGTCGAACGCTTTTTCCAGGTCGACAAATCCTATGAAAGTGTCTTGATTTTTCTTTAGCCTTGCTTCCATTATTAGCCGTAACGTCAGAATTGCCTCTCTCGTCCCTTTACTTTCCCTAAAGCCAAACTGATCGTCACCTAGTGCATTCTCAATTTTCTTTTCCATTCTTCTGTATATTATTCTTGTAAGCAGCTTCGATGCATGAGCTGTTAAGCTGATTGTGCGATAATTCTCGCACTTGTCAGCTCTTTCCGTCTTCGGAATTGTGTGGATGATGCTTTTCCGAAAGTCAGATGGTATATCGCCACACTCATACATTCTACACACCAACGTGAATAGTCGCTTTGTTGCCACTTCCCCCAATGATTTTAGAATTTCTGATGGAATGTTATCTATCCCTTCTGCCGTATTTGACCGTAAGTCCTCCAAAGCTCTTTCAAATTCCGATTCTAATACTGGATCCCCTATCTCTTCTAAATCGACTCCTGTTTCTTCTTCTATCACATCAGACAAATCTTCACCCTCATAGAGGCTTTCAATGTATTCTTTCCACCTATCTGCTCTCTCCTCCGCATTTAACAGTGGAATTCCCGTTGCACTCTTAATGTTACCACCGTTGCTTTTAATGTCACCAAAGGTTGTTTTGACTTTTCTGTATGCTGAGTCTGTCCTTCCGACAATCATATCTTTTTCGATGTCTTCACATTTTTCCTGCAGCCATTTCGTCTTAGCTTCCCTGCACTTTCTATTTCTTTCATTCCTCAGTGACTTGTATTTCTGTATTCCTGATTTTCCCGGAACATGTTTGTACTTCCTCCTTTCATCAATCAACTGAAGTATTTCTTCTGTTACCCATGGTTTCTTCGCAGCTACCTTCTTTGTACCTATGTTTTCCTTCCCAACTTCTGTGATGGCCCTTTTTAGAGATGTCCATTCCTCTTCAACTGTACTGCCTACTGCGCTATTCCTTATTGCTGTATCTATAGCGTTAGAGAACTTCAAAAACGTATCTCGTCATTCCTGATACAAATTTCTATTTCTAATCTTAATAAGCTGATCAAACACGTGCAGCAGAAGGGCAGAAGGGTGGATGAAGGGATTGAAGGAGACCAATTTGGAAACTAGCTTATGCTCTGTAAGCAACACAAAAAGCCATTTTTGTCATCCCATTAAACCGTTTTAGCGTGGCACAATGCTTCAGTTCAGCTAATACGACTCTTCTAGCAAACATTTTAGCGTGGACGTAAACGTGAGGTCATTTGTAGGCGATTCTATAATCCATGTTTTCCCTCTGCTTTTACAATATTTAATAGAAGCGTAACATCAACCCACAACCTTGTCTCAGGCTTTGAGTGTAGATCATGCATCTCTGTCTTACACGCCGTACGTGCCTGAGCCTGGTCTCCGGCAGACAACATGACGCAGCTGCTGCGCGGGATGCCCAACTGCAGCTACGCAGGCGTTCTCCACTCATCGATAGGAGGGTCTTTCTCTAGACAGGTTCCCACTAATATTTCATTTAAAGTGTCTTGGAGAAAGAAACGCATGACATCTCTCAGCAGATCCGCATACTTGGCGGGAGTAATGTTGTTTTAGGCATCTTTACGTTCCCACTGTGCCCTCAGAACTAAAAAGAGCGACGTGACGCGGTCGACGGGCATTCTAGAGACGCGCTCTACCATGTCTGTGCGAAGCTCCATTGAATTTTCACTGTGGTTTCTATTTCGCGCCAAATCTAGCTTACTTTCCGAATACGCCTTGTATTGTGGCGGAGGTACGTAAAAATATAGCCGAAAGTCGTCAGTCAAGTACATAATTTCACCTCTACATTAAATTAAAACATACGCAACATGGTTTTTGTCATTTGGTATTACCTTACCTATGTACAGCTAGTACACTGACCTTTTCCGGCTATGTGTAAACGGACCTCTGCCACAACAGGTAAACCAGTTGTCCATTTTTCTTTCCGAAGAAGTCGGTTTTACAAACGTTGAAACCATCGTAAATGGGTTTTAATAAAACTTCCAACTTGCAGCTGATTGACTGTTTGCTATTTCTACAACAATGTTTCTGATTTCGTAATTTTCGTTATGTTTCCTGTGATCGAGAGTGCTATGGTTGTTTCCGCTGCTCACATATCTGTCATAAGTCAAAAGAAAATAATTATCAATCTTTTACATTATTTATTAATAGTAGTCTCTGGTATTCTTCTAAGCAGTAGGTAAAATATTCATTCGCATCATTAAGATATGCCCTGTGTGTGTGTGTGTGTGTGTGTGTGTGTGTGTTTGTGTGTGTGTGTGTGTGTGTGTGTGTGTGTGTAAGGTCTCAGTTATAAGTAATTACAGTTTGGCTCTTAAAGATTTATGATTTGTATCTGCAGTATTATCGTAATGTAGCGCATAGATCACGCGCTTTCGGCGGTAGACCAGAGAGTATCTGGAGTGTTACTGGTGTACACTGAAGAGCCAAAACATCACGACCGCTGCCGACCGCGACGCTGAAAGCCTCCTAGCGAATACATGGGCTGAAAATGGGGAATTCGATTGAGATAAGCGACTTTGACAAAAGCAAGCATTCCGTAGTCAGGCCACAAGTGGCCCATCTGGACCATCCGACCGCCGTGTCATCCTCAGTTGAGGATGCGGATAGTAGGGGCGTGTGGTCAGCACACCGCTCTCCCGGTCGTTATGATGGTTTTCTTTGACCGGAGCCGCTACTATTCGGTCGAGTAGCTCCTCATTTGGCATCACGAGACTGAGTGCACCCCTAAAAATGGCAACAGCGAATGGCGGCCCGGATGGTCACCCATCCAAGTGCCGGCCGCGCCCGACGGCGCTTAACTTCGGTGATCTCTCGGGAACCTGTGAATCCACTGCGGCAAGGCCGTGGCGACTTTGACAAAGGACAGATCATTATTACACGGAGCCTCTGAACGAGTGCCTCGAAAACGGTGAACCTGGTCGAATGCTCATGTGATACTGTAGTGAGCATCTACGGAAAGAGGTAGGAGGACAGTGAAACTATCAATCGGCGCTAAGTGTTTCGAAGAATACAATTCATTGTAAACGAAGCTCTGTAACAGATCACCCCGACGTGTTCACATGTTGACCCAATGGTATCGTCAATTACGATTTCAGTGGGCACGGAGCCATCGGGATTCGACCGTAGATCAGTGCAAATCTGTCGGCTCCAAGGATGAATCACCTTTTTGCTACACTAGGTGGATGGTCGTCTCCACAAACGCTGTAATCGAGGTGAACGGATGCTCGGAACGTGTAGCGCGCCGCGGTCGCAGGCTGGTGGCAGCAGTCTTATGCCATGGAATACATTCTCCTGCACCTGAAAGGGACCTGTGGTAGTAATCGAAGACACGCTAACAGGTGAGACCCAGCTGCATTTCTTCGTGCTTAATATTTCCCCGACGGCGATGTCATCTTGCAGCAGCATAGCTGTCCGTGTCTCGGAGACAGAGTCGTGCTTCTGTGATTTGAGGAGCATCACAGAGAACTCAACGCTGATCTCTCGGCGACCAAATTCGCCTGATGTAAATCCTATGGAACCCATCTGGGTCGCTATCGAGCGCCGTCGCCGCTTACGCAATCCAGTGGTCCGTTATTTACGCGATTACAAATCTGTGTGTAGACTTCCAGTACCACATACCTCAACAACTACCAGCAAATTCTCGGATCTCTGATATCCACAATCAATGATGTATTTCATCCAAAAGATGGACAAACAAGCTATTAAGTAGATCGTCATAAAGTTTTGGCTCATCAGTGTATTGCTGTATGTAAAAATGCAAATGCACTTATTTTTATCTACAAAAGTGTGACAAGGATATTATTGACATTTAATACATAGAAATGGTGGGAAAGGAACTAGCGAATAAGAACAACAACACAGTTCAAACATAAATATAGAAACTCATCTATTATCCGCATCTGAAATTAGAAGTTTTTCATTTTCTTACACCGAACATTTGCATATAAGTAGGCATGTTTGAAAAAATTTCTCGCAGAAATCATCCGATGACATAATGCCAGTTCAAGAAAATATACGGCTTTAATTATAATACGGCCACACATTTCATGTGCATACAGCCAAGCACAGCTTTTCTTTTCTCCGAAGTATATTTCAGATACGATTTTCGTTCATCCAACTTCATATTATATAGTGCGTCGAAGCTGTGGCATACGGAAACTGTTCTCAACGTAGGAGAAAACTCTTTCTAAAGAAAAATGTATATATTTTCAGAGACTGTCATTTGTGAAATAATTTGGAGTACCAATAGCTATTTCTGGGTGTGTCATCAGCGTGTTACGACTAAATGATATATGCTCTAAGATACTCTTGTTACAAGTCGAAAAACCAAACCGCATAAGCTTTCACACAAGGCAGCTAATAACGTCATAATAAGGAAGACATGAATGAAAGGCCATATCTGTAACCCTTTAAAAAGTCAGAGGAATAGGAAATGTAATTTTATGTTGTGTTATCATCTGCTTCATAACGTACTTTGCGAAACAATGTTTTCTTTGTGTTTCAGATCGGCTGGTTTAGTGGGCCAGTCAAGGCTTGATAGGGTGCCTGAACGATCTTCAGAACAGTAAATACAAGTGCTGCCTTCTTGGAAGACAGGGGTCTGCATAGCATACTCAACATGAAGATATACAGGAAAGGGCAACAATTGGTCACCGAGAATGGTGAAATAAACATCCTGGTTTATATTAATTGGTTATTCCTTCGATTCTTGGTACAATAGCTTCATAAATATAAATGAAAAGCAGTAAATTGTGGATCTACTATACGACCATTAACATATTCAAAATCTACTCCTTAATTTATAATCTTGGCTCATGTTTATAGTAACCGGGAGGAGTAGTCCCAACACACCGCCAAAACACCATAGAAACTTCTCCGTACTGAACTACTCGCACCCCTCCCACTCTCTCACACACACACACACACACACACACACACACACACACACAAGCGCCAGCGCGCGCGTGCATACGCGCGTCAGCGTAACTGCGTCATTGTACCGTCAGTGCACTTGACATTTTGCATCATTTGAAGAAGGGCTAAAATAAGAAATGAGGTAACATACTAAATGAGGAAGTTTTCCTCAGAACGTATGACAGGAGGAGCATGTGGAAAACTCAGACAACAGCAAAGAGCAGTATGACAGGACGTGTGTTAAAACATCAAGGAATATAACTTCTGTGGTACTTGAGGAAACTGTAGAGGGCAAACACTGTAGGGGCAGATAGAGACTGGAATATAAAATCCAACAAATAATAGAGAGCTTTAGGTGAGAGTGATACTCTGGGACCAATGAGATGGCACATAAGAAGAATTATAGGCGGACCGTGTAAAATCAGGAAGAAGACTGATGATCCAAAGAAACATGTTATTTGATAGATTGAAGACGCAGTTTCATGGTCTTTCCGAAGCAAAATTCCCATTGCATGCTATATCCTTTGCTCAAAAGCTGGCTGAGATGGATCTGCGCGCACTGACAGCAGTAATTCGAGTTTCAAACCTATAATCATTAACAAAGCGTTACAGTAATCTCCGGTTCCTGTCGTTCAATACGTTCTTGCGTCGTGTTACACAGCTACATTCAGTGCATTTTACTAGTACACTCGTTGGACAGACTGCATTTCTGCATCAAAAAACAGGTTGTCATTCTCATTGTGGGTATGGGTACGTACAAACATGACCGCTCCTTTCTGCCTTTCTGTCGTGTCGCAATGTCGACACATTTTATTGCACTGATTTCGTACACCAAATGTTTTATACACTCCAACTCACTGCCATCATTTACATCACTGGTGGAGTATGGTACCGTATGACTAACAATCATCTGGACGACGGAGCTACACAAGCACACCAAGCCACTCGGCAACACTCTAATATTAATATAATTGAGTTCGTGGTCTACATGTGTCGTCGCGATAGAGCAAAACGCTTGGGATAAAACTAGTTCCATTAATAGAATGAGCCAACGACATTCATTGAGTTAATACTAAGAAAATTCTCTCAGAAATGTATATCAAGTAATTTTCATTCACAGAGTAGCAAAATTTTTACAGTCTTTAAATTTTAAATGGTTGTAAGGAGAGACAAAAATCTCCAAACCCTGCACCATCTTTCTAATACATGATATGAATACTAAAAAACAAATCTTGAGGTGTATCATGCTAGACTGGATGTTGTAATTCCGAAGTTGTGCCTTCACACAAATTAAATGAGGCTGTCTGTGTCACTAAGGTACTATTTTCTGTGGCATATCAGTGCGCGTCCCCTTTCAGGCGTTGAACTATGTCCTCACACTCTGGTATGCCTCGTCAGAATGACGAACAGCTGTGAAACAGCAGTTTAGTACGGGAGTACAATGCTACCTCTTAATAAACACCTCGTCCATTGCTGCCGAGAAGATTGATTTTAATTGTGCTTGTTGCAGCGACAGGACTTCGTATTTGGAAAACAGATTTTATTGATAACACAAAGGGTCTCGTTTGTTTTTGATCGAGAAATGTACTCCTCCATTTTCCTGATATTCAGTTAGATGCTTACCTTCAGACAGGGCTTTAAGACGTTAATGCACAGCTGCCTCCACACGGTGGAGCACCTAGCCGGTCGTACATTCGATATAAAGTAGCATCTCATCAACTTCGCATCTGTGTAGCTTTAACTTAAAACAGATGGACTATTCAGATGTATTACGACGATGTCAAGTCGTCCTTGATATTCCGTTGGTGTATAACTGACTTGTTATACGAGTTGTCTGGCTAATCAATTCAGCTGGCGTCGGAATACAGTTTCGTTACTCTGAATTACCACGTAATGAACAGCTTACTAGCAAATCGATGCTGATGAGATTAACCATTTGTGGAAGTCAGTCCATAAGCTCAGTGTGTTTGATTTTAAATGTGCTACAAGAAAACAGCAGAAGAAATGCGTGAAATCAACTACCGTATGATTCAAAATTAACCGCACACAGCATTTTTTACTGTAAGAAATAACTTTGATTTTGATACAGTTCGCAGAAAGTGAAATATTAAAATTTCAATCTTTCAGCAGAATTCAACATCACAACAAAATCTTAGTCGATGCGTAACTGCTTTTTTAAAAAATAATAAAAATGCATGAAGTATGTACTATTTCTAACACAGAAAGCGCTGATCGCAGCCATTTGCTTTATCGAGAAGAATAAGAGTCCCTCCCTCATAGTACACGGGTCAGTTCTAAGGGTAATTTCTACAGCTGATTACTTACCGATATATTGCATTAAAATCTTAGCAAATGCCTAAACACAGAACGCTGTGTCGAGTAATAGGAACTAAACAGAAATCCATGCTGTACTGAAATGGATGAAAAGTAGACATAGCTTTCGATGTGTTCTCTTTTAGCAAATATAAGTATTTAACCGCCCGTCACCATGTATGGTAAACATTTTTCTTTTCTTTTTCTCTTAAAAGCCATCATTTAGTAAGACTTTAAACTTATTTGAACGTTAATTGAGCAATTACTTTCAAAGATATCGTATGTTTACTGAGTTACTGAACGGTTGCTCATTTTTACTACCTTATTCCACGGTATTCATTCCTTCCTCCTCGATGTGAGGATCAACTGTTTTTCTGTGCGTGTTGTGCTTCGGTTCACACATCAGTACTAGGTAAATATGTCTACTAGCGTGACAGAAGAGCATTTTTACAGTGTGAGATATAAAACTAATTTTCTTTTGCCTGCGTTATTTTTATGGTCCGACGTGGACTAAGTTTTCTGGGTAGCCACAGTGCAAGTCGTGCGAAAATTTTGGAAGGGTGGGAGACTGAGAACACGTTAGAAGTACGTTTTGTTCCACTTCTCCACTGTCCCAGAGGTGATTCACATTCCCATCGTCGATTTTAACTTAGAATTTTCACAAATTGTTATAACAATACACTGACATATTCGTGCAAATAATTATTATTATCTTTATAACTTTATCTTAGTGACGTATTGTCCGGTTCGTATGTTTAACATTATCCACTTATACCTTTTGCATGTCTCTTGTCACAAGTGTATTGCATGGTTATGAAGAGAACTGTCTCTTGCTGCTGGGACCTTAAATTTTCCCGCTGTCTATGTAAGCAATACTGCAGCATCTCCAGTTAGACGGCAAAAAGTGCTCCTTCCAGATTTTTCTGAGTGATATTTTGATTCATGTATGAAATGGTAAACTAACGTAATGTATTCAGTTCTTTGTGTAATGTCGACATGCTTTGTATTTTAGAAAGCAAGTTACACCTCACCTGTTAGATAAAACATCGCATCACAGTAGTGAACTATTAGGAAAGAAAAGCTATTTTAGTAACTCTGTGCAAAGAAAAGTTACGAGCAATAATCATACCGGAAAATAATTCTCATTTATCCTGCTGCACTAGGTAAAAATTCTGTGTTCATGTATTAAACTGTTTGTGTAATATACGTGATTTGACGACATGTATGGCCACTACCGAATCCACTCGTCATTGTCATTTAACATATTTTTTTCTGCAGCTTTTTAGAGCAAAGAGTGTGTCTCTATGAACATTCGTAGTTTAATATGTTATGTGATGAACCAGCGTATAAAAGCTGACCAAGGGAAGTGTGTGTCTGCCCTATTGTGTTTCGGAACGAAATAGATTCCCTTCTCAGGGTCAACAGAAAATAAAACTGTAGGTTTCTCCTACAGTAGAACATGTTATCCTCCTCTCCCGTGAAGGGATACGTAAGAACTTGGCACCAGACGCCGTGGGATACTATACCTCAGTATTTGTCAATGTGGCGATGCACTTACGAGCCACTTGGCTTGATCGTGATGCAGTCAAGTGTTAATGGCGTTGCTAATTTTTAGCAGAACAGTGGAAGAAAGTTGATCTTACTCAGGATGAAGAGCAGCAGTAGGCGGAGGTAAACTAAATTGTTTGCGCTATTGAGATATTTCTTCTTCTTCGTGTTCGACGGGAATCTCATCGACATGCAACTTCCGTAACTATAACCTATGGAACAATTTTCACTGTAGGATTGAGAAATTTGTGTAATGCTGTGTGAAGCACGTATAAAGCCGAAAACATTGATTTAGCTGTTATAAATAAAAATATTGGTTTGGAATCGATAATTGCACACTGTCCTGCTGTGGCTGTAGCATTAATTATTGTTGTGTTCGCATTGGGTGTAGAATAAACAGAAAAGGAGCAAATGACCGTAAAGAGTAATGTAATCGAAGCGTAATTTACAGCGTATTGTGTGAACTGTTTTGTCTTCCCTGTTATTTTAGAGGAAAAACCTCGTAGCTGCGCGATAAAGTGGAACCAATCGCTCGGGTTCGAAACCGATAACATAAGAATAAGATGCTGACCTCATGAACTCCCCATTAGTGACAGTGCTTCGGTTTCTCACCCTAAAATGTATGATCCGCTGAGCACTCCAGCGGATAACTTGTGAAGTGTGCCCGCGCTTCGGAAAGGTTGACTCACTCAACGAAAACACGGGTATTATTTCATGTTCGAGTGTTTCGAAGCAAAAACCAGTGCGCGGCGAAAATATTGATCGATTCTGTAGTCATTAGAATTTCTATGGTTATATAAATTACCACAAACGCTACACGCCACAATTAAACTTTCCATATAAAGTAATCTAACGTCGTGCCGGCCGCTGTGGCCGAGTGGTTCTAGGTGCTTTAGTCTGGAACCGCGCTGCTGCTACGGTCGCAGGTTCGAATCCTGCCTCGGGCATGGATGTGTGTGATGTCCTTAGGTTATTTAGGTATAAGTAGTTCTAAGTCTAGATGTTAAGTCCCATAGTGCTTAGAGACATTCGAACCATTTATCTTCCGTCGTTCAGCGTCATCCCAATTCAAATACAACAGAGAAGTGCATTGCTACAACACTAGAAGAAAGGATGATATTCACTATTCTGGATTAAACCTCACTTTGGCACAGAAAGGGGTGAATTATGCTGCCACAAAAACCTTTGGTCATTTCCAAAATTGTATTAAAAGTCTGACAGATAGCCAACCAACATTTAAAAGCAAATTAAAAGAATTTCTGAATGACAACTCGTTCTACTCAATAGATGAATTCTTAGATATGAAGAAGTAACTCAAAAAAAATTTATTGATTATTTTGTGTAAAGCCAAGTTATGTTAAAGTGAAAGGTTCCACTTCATTACGAAATGTCGTATTGATGATGTGTGGAACAAAGATTCAAAATGGTTCAAATGGCTCTGAGCACTATGGGACTTAACTGCTGAGGTCATTAGTCCCCTAGAACTTAGAACTAGTTAAACCTAACTAACCTAAGGACATCACAAACATCCATGCCCGAGGCAGGATTCGAACCTGCGACCGTAGCGGTCTTGCGGTTCCAGACTGCAGCGCCTTTAACCGCACGGCCACTTCGGCCGGCGAACAAAGATTAATGTACGTATTTATGTACACATCACATACTGCAGAGTGTGCATTTATTGTATGAGAAATGTATAGGTTTTGAATACTAATCGAGTAGAAGTTTGTTTGGTGTTTCTCAGAGCAATTTTTCCTCGGCCTTGTTTCAGTTGCTTCATTGTCTTCTTCTTCTTCTTCTTCATACAAGTCAGTGCACTGATGTACTGAACTAAAATGAAAGCCACTGTGGATCATGTCGTGCAGAAAGGCTGAAAGGGACAGTTGATGGTCCCCCCCCCCCCTCCCCCGATTCCCTGCTCTTCGAGAGGAGTACGCCGTGTGCTCATCTCAGAGTTATTTCTTTCCCTCTTGTTCTCATTTGTTCTCATCAACTACACGCTCATTATATACCAAATTCATCATAACGATTTCAAATGTTAAACTCAGAATCTGGGATGAGAATATTTGTAAATTCTAGTATAAATAAAAACTTTACGCGAGTGAATCATTTCTCTCAGTTTTTTATTCTTATTTTTAACGACACTGTAATTGTTGTTGTTGTTGTGGTCTTCAGTCCTGAGACTGATTTGATGCAGCTCTCCATGCTACTCTATCCTGTGCAAGCTTTTTCATCTCCCAGTACCTACTGCAACCTACATCCTTCTGAATCTGCTTAGTGTATTCATCTCTTGGTCTCCCTCTACGATTTTTACCCTCCACGCTGCCCTCCACTAATAAATTGGTGATGCCTTGATGCCTCAGAACATGTCCTACCAACCGATCCCTTCTTCTGGTCAAGTTGTACCACAAACTTCTCTTCTCCCCAATCCTATTCAATACTTCCTCATTAGTTATGTGATCTACCCATCTAATCTTCAGCATTCTTCTGTAGCACCACATTTCGAAAGCTTCTATTCTCTTCTTGTCCAAACTATTTATCGTCCATGTTTCACTTCCATACACGGCTACACTCCATACGAATACTTTCAGAAATGACTTCCTGACACTTAAATCAGTACTGGATGTTAACAAATTTCTCTTCTTCAGAAACGCTTTCCTTGCCATTGCCAGCCTACATTTGATATCCTCTCTACTTCGACCATCATCAGTTATTTTGCTCCCCAAATAGCAAAACTCCTTTACTACTTTAAGCACCTCATTTCCTAATCTAATTCCCTCAGCATCACCCGACTTAATTAGACTACATTCCATTATCCTTGTTTTGCTTTTGTTGATGTTCATCTTATATCCTCCTTTCAAGACACTGTCCATTCCATTCAACTGCTCTTCCAAGTCCTTTCCTGTCTCTGACAGAATTACAATGTCATCGGCGAACCTCAAAGTTTTTATTTTTTCTCCATGAATTTTAATACCTACTCCGAATTTTTCTTTTGTTTCCTTTACTGCTTGCTCAATATACAGATTGAACAACATCGGGGAGAGGCTACAACCCTGTCTTACTCCATTCCCAACCACTGCTTCCCTTTCATGTCCCTCGACTCTTATAACTGCCATCTGGTTTCTGTACAAATTGTAAATAGCCTTTGGCTCCCTGTATTTTACCCCTGTCACGTTTAGTATTTGAAAGAGAGTATTCCAGTCAACATTGTCAAAATCTTTCTCTAAGTCTACAAATGCTAGAAACGTAGGTCTGCCTTTCCTTAATCTTCCTTCTAAGATAAGTCGTAAGGTCAGTATTGCCTCACGTGTTCCAGTATTTCTACGGAATCCAAACTGATCTTCCCCGAGGTTGGCTTCTACTAGTTTTTCCATTCGTCTGTAAAGAATTCGTGTTAGTATTTTGCAGCTGTGACTTATTAAACTGATAGTTCGGTAATTTTCACATCTGTCAACACCTGCTTTCTTTGGGATTGGAATTATTATATTCTTCTTGAAGTCTGAGGGTATTTCGCCTGTTTCATACATCTTGCTCACCAGATGGTAGAGTTTTGTCAGAACTGGCTCTCCCAAGACTGTCAGTAGTTCCAATGGAATGTTGTCTACTCCGGGGGCCTTGTTTCCACACTGTAATTACAGAGCCAATTTTTAGTAAATTATTTTCAACTATCCCATGAAAGGTGCTTGAAATTTAAGCCATTGGAGCAACCGCTCTAGATTAAACAGATGATATCGTACCCCAAGACACGATACACACGAGCGATTTGCTATCGCGAACTCGCAGCGTCATTTTCTCGCGCGTTTTAGCAGTGCACTACTCGAAACAACGGACATTTCGGCAATGAAGCTGCGAACTCGCCGCCAAGACGTGGCGGGGAATTGCGTAGGCCAACCACAGCTGCGGATCGCCCCGAAGCAGCAGTAGTTGTGGGAGGATTGGGCAGCCCAGACGTGTACAGAACGCTAGCAACGGCTGCCTCCATCTCGCCACGGATGCAGTCGGTTTGGATGCGGAATTATTCATTGTAAAAGCGAAGAAACATGGGACATATCTTAGAAGGGGTGCCAATTTAAGAATTAGAAGAAAGTCACGAGGGTTCAGATGTTTGGAACGTTTTGTGAGGGATTTTTACGCGAAATCATATCAGGAGAGAAGTGGCATAGGTTAGCATCACTGTTAAACTACTTTGATTTTATGTTCTAGTGGTGGCGTTTTTTGCTCGAATACGGCCATTCAAAACTTGAAGTAGCGCTAACCAGTGAATGGGGGAGGGAGCCCTTTCATCTTAATGTGCAGATCTGCATTCAGTGGTAACACTTCAAAACATATTCTGTTATTTCAACCTGTCCAGTGTAATCGCTCCTTTTTTGTATGGTAGCCACGTCACCTGCTTCTACTGGCTACCTCCATATCGGCTGCTCTCTAATCCACTATTACTGCGCAACTATCGCTGCAATGTCGTCGTATGTGTACTGAAACGATTTCTGGCGCTGCGCACTGGCTGCGGATACGCGCAGCTGTTACTCGCTCGTGTATCGAGCCTAAAAATGGTAGCAATAGAAGAACTGCAGTGGGACGTGTGTCTTTGTGTCGGTGACCATTGCCATTTGATCGTTTACATCTGACCGGACACGCCACGCAAAGTACTAAAACGATATCTCGGCTCACTATTACGTACTCAGACTGGCCGTTTCGTCTTCAATCATTGAAATATTAAACACTATCTCTTGCCTCTTCGTCTATGTTCTGTGCGGTACAGCTGGAATCGTACTCACAATCAGCAAAGGTCAGTAGCCTCATTAAAAACAAATTCTGGAGACAGAAAACAAATGATTTTTTTACCATCACATACTGGGGACTTTTATCTTGAATGGGGGAACGTTATAACACACAGAAGTGAAATCAGCATCAAAGAATGAATATTTCGTATCATAACCACCTTCAAAATTAAAAAAAAATCTGTATTTGCCACGTACTTTTGTGCCGTAATCATGTCATATCCTCTAAATAAGTCAATTACATTATTTAATTTGCTATCCTTTTCTAGCGCAGAAAGTTACTCTTCAGTCATTAAGTCTCGTAAAAACTGTTACATTCAGCTAATAATTTCTACAGCATTTGTGAAATTAATTGAACATGATAAATATCGTGATGGTTGTTAATATATTTGTATTAGACTCTCAGCTATGATTGTAATTTTAAGCATGCTGATTGTAAAGTATTCCATCTACATCTACATCTATGCTCTGCAAATCACACTTAAGTGTCTGGCAGAGGGTTCATCCAACCATCTTCACAATAATTCTCTATTATTCCAATCTCGAAAAGCACGCGGAAAAAAGGAACACCTATATCTTTCGTGCGAGATCTGATTTCCTTATTTTATTATGATGATAGTTTCGCTCTATGTACGTCGGCGTCAACAAAATATTTCCGCATTCGGAGGAGAAAGTTGATGATTGAAACTTCCTGAGAAGATTCCACCGCAACGAAAAACGCCTTTGTTTTAATGTCCACCCCAAATTCTGCATCATGTCAGTGACACTCTCTCCCGTATTTCGCGGTAATATAAAACGTGCCGTTCTTATTTGAATTTTCTGGATTTCATGGATCTGATAGCACTACCTACCCCACCCTACATATTTTTGCCGATAGCGGGCGTTAGTTTGTATACACGATGCCTCACGCCTCGCATATATACAGGGCGTTACAAAAAGGTACGGCCAAACTCACACACAAAGAAAGAAAATATGTTATGTGGACATGTGTCCGGAAACGCTTACTTTCCATGTTAGAGCTCATTTTATTACTTCTCTTCAAATCACATTAATCATGGAATGGAAACACACAGCAACAGAACGTACCAGCGTGACTTCAAACACTTTGTTACAGGAAATTTTCAAAATGTCTTCCGTTAGCGAGGATACATGCATCCACCCTCCGTCGCACGGAATCCCTGATGCGCTGATGCAGCCCTGGAGAATGGCGTATTGTATCACAGCCGTCCACAATACGAACACGAAGAGTCTCTACATTTGGTACCGGGGCTGCGTAGACAAGAGCTTTCAAATGCCCCCATAAATGAAAGTTAAGAGGGTTGAGGTCAGGATAGCGTGGAGGCAATGGAATTGGTCCGTCTCTACCAATCCATCGGTCACCGAATCTGTTGTTGAGAAGTGTACGAACACTTCGACTGAAAAGTGCAGGAGCTCCATCGTGCATGAACCACATGTTGTGTCGTACTTGTAAAGGCACATGTTCTAGCAGCACAGGTAGAGTATCCCGTATGAAATCATGATAACGTGCTCCATTGACCGTAGGAAGTACAGTACACGCTGACGAAGCTAAAATGAGCTCTAACATGGAAATTAAGCGTTTCCGGGCACATGTCCACATAACATCTTCTCTTTATTTGTGTGTGAGGAATGTTTCCTGAAAGTTTGGCCGTACCTTCTTGTAACACCATATATATATATATATATATATATATATATATATATATATATATATATATATATATATATATATATATTCAGGTGTTTGAAAATGAAAACAGTTAAAATTACAGTCGCAACTATCAGTTACAGAGAGTCATGAGCTATAGTTCCCCGGTTAGAATTACATTCATATTGGCAGAAAAAAAGGACGGATGATTGAAGTTGCGACAAGTGGAAATGTGCTTAAAAGTATTATAATTCGATGTACCCACATACATTTCAGTACCTTCTGTGGTGTCATCAGTTATTACTTTTTGTCTAAAACTGACCACGATTTAAATAAATTAATCGAAGAATTGAATACGGAACCCACGCCCTGTAGTAAATACCGTGACGGTAAATCTAGAAAAATTGTTGGTGGTATGGAAATTCACACAAATATTTTCTTCCTCATCGCTATGTAGGAGGAAATAGGAGAAGCAAGACCTTGACGTCTCAAGAATTGTAGCTGCAACGTGCAGTGTATAAAGCTAGATCCGGATTATACAGTACGATTAAAAAAAATGGTTCAAATGGCTCTGAGCACTATGGCACTTAACATCTATGGTCATCAGTCCCCTAGAACTTAGAAATACTTAAACCTAACTAACCTAAGGACATCACACAACACCCAGTACGATTACAGTGACCAGTAAAACCACTAGTGTAGAACATTGCAATCGTTGTCAATCACGTTGACTTTTTCTGGCATTTCTTCAACTGACTCTAGGCTGCAGCTGTCTATTATTTAATGGCCAATCCTTAAACACGCTTTTCTGTCTTTAGCGTATAGATGCAATCACATGCCCTTTGAAGATGTGACTTAATTGTCTGATTATTCCATATTCCGTAACTTCTCGTTCTTCTATAAAAATTCCTGATTCTCGATAAGGATTGTTTACATATACAACGATGATAACGACTAACATGGGAATTACTTGATCTGTGAGCAACGAGAAATACGTGAAATACGATGGTATATAAAATGTGAAAAAAACTAGATAAGAGAGAGAATTTAGAAATCGAGCAAATCGTTAGGATATATAGAATAACGAGATACATTTTGTGCATTCGTCATGACACGACTGCTTATCTGAAACAACAGGAGAGAATAATGGATGCAGACCATAGGAAGAGCCAAAGATTGTGTAGCGCAGGTAAGGAATAAATTTGTAAATAATGATATTAAAAATTGGAAGGTAGAAAAGGAATGGACTGAAAAAGAACTAGGAAGGATAAAAGGAGAAAAAAAATCAATGCAAAACACCTACAGTGTTTGAGGGAGTTCGCAGTCAATAGGACAAATGTAGAATCAACCTAATAATTATTACAAACTGTAAGACAGGTTAACGAGGATGATGAATGAAGTAAGCGATCAGTTGGTTAAGACAAGAGAAAAAAAAAACGATGAGGGGACAGCATAATCCCTGTCTAAATAAAAATAAAATAAAAATTAAAACATCCTTTGGTAAAATACTCGTGCTGCCCGTTAGCGCTTAATCTGAAAGATTTCTAAGAAAGGTACTGTGTACAGGACAAAAACTGTACGAAGTTCACTCAAGAGTTGGCACACAGGAGCGAGGACGTAGAAACATGAGCAAGAATTGAGATTATTTTTTGAACCAGTACCTAGATCACGACTTCGCAGCGATCATGGTTACTTCGCGTGAAGCTAAGAATGGAAAAAAGTGTACGTTAACACCATGAAAATATGAGCCTCATCAGGAACTCGAACCAAATCCACGAGAAAGGGCGACGTATGTAAATCTGATGGTATGCAGGCCAATCAAAAAGAAAAGCTAGGGAAATTGGAGGGAATATTTACTATCGTTATACGAAACACCGCACCACCAATAAACATCTCGCGTGGGACCGTGGGCATATAGTCTGATACTAAGTCTAGCGGAGACTATAATATTGTGACAGAGCAGAAACGACGGATGTTTGAGTGCTTTTGCACTTCGATAATGCAAGCACTAGAAGTAGAGAAGCAAGGAGTAAGAGCAGGAAGGCCGAAGATCAATTGCATCAGGTTTGCTAATGGCAGAGTGCTACTTGGATATAAAACATTCCGAGGAACATTATTCTGACTTGAAGAAGGGTGCAAATAGACACAACGAAAAGAAAGATGATGAGACTGAATGACAAAGAAGATATGGAAGTGGAAACGATAGAAGGTCTAATTGCACGAAATGCACGGTGCTGATATTTGAGGAGCATGCTAACTGGTAACTACACGAGTGAAAAGGTAATAAAATGAACATGAATGTTTCCTGTGTAGGCTACTGCGTCATATTGTAAATAAATGTCACTGATGATACTAACGTTTCGGTAGCGATACGGTTCTTCTGGGTTCGCACAAGAAGGCTGCTATAAAACAGGCCGAATTTGGGTTCTTTCGGTGACAGTTATTTACTTTATGACGCGGAACCACTCCCAGAAACTTTCATGTTAACTGACTCCAACTGCGAAAGCCTTCGCAATTATAAATAAGATAAAGATTGGCAACAACAAAGCAAGCTTTGCAGGCAAAAGAAATGCTTAGTAAGCAGTAAAACGAGATTGGAGTTTAAATGCTTCGTGAAAGGTGTTCTACTGTACGGCTTTGAAAACTGGACATCGATGAAGAAGAAACAAACAAACAGAAGTATTCGAGATGTGATTTTGGAGATAATGGAGAAAATAAAGCCGGCTGCTGTGGCGGAGAGGTTCTAGGCGCTTCAGTCCGGAACCGCGCTGCTGCTACAGTCGCGATGTCCTTAGGTTAGTTAGGTTTAAGTAGTTCTAAGTTCTAGGGGACTGATGACCTCAGATGTTAAGTCGCATAGTGCTCAGAGCCATTGGAACCATTTGAGAAAATAAAATGAGTGGACGAAGAGACCTGCAGTGAAGTAACGGAAAGGGTAAAGAAATAAAGAACCCTTCTAGACCTGGTTAAGAAAAATAAAGCAGACTGGATGGGAAAGGGCAGAGAAAAAAGGAAGAAGAAGAATAAAAATGCTGAACGAAGTGAAAAGACTACGAAGCAGGATTGAATGGGTACAGCAATGGAGTCAGGAACCTACCAATAGGCAGAACGTCATATGATGATGATGATGAGGTGCACGTTAAACTTTTATAAGTTACAGCAAAAGCAGGCCTACACCTAAAAGGATTTTAATGGGGCTGACGCTGGCTGCGGGTGCCTATGTATTTGTATTAGATAAATTTGGTGTTTGCCATTAGAACTTCGTTAGCCGTGTTGCGCGCGCAATTTCCTATTACGTACTCTTCCCCCATCTGACGGCTCACAGTGTGAGTATGAAGAAACAAATTTTAATCATCACATTATCGTAAAGCACAGACCTGAGGGAGCTCCTGCCTTTGCGAGCAGATCCGATGATCCAAGTCTCAGCAGTGCCAAAGATAGTAATGTCCAGCGTTGGTATTCGGCCACATGAGCTGACTAATTACTAGCGGAAACACTGTGAAGATCTTTTGTTACAGTGAGCTGACAAAGGTGACGAATGCTGGCGCCAGACTGATGTGGCGCTATTTAGGCAGGGATTTACACCGATACGCCGGCGATCGAGCGTCGGATTCGCTGGCGCATATATTTTGTAGTCCGAAAGGGCGCCTGGCGGCCCCCATTAACTCCGCCGCAGCCGCCACGGGGACCACAGAACGGGTTTTCCAGACTAATAGAGCGGCCGCCACACCATTATTACGCCGGGAGGAGGAAAAGGGGGGCGCAACCCGTCCTTCCCGACAGCTACCGGTCGCTCCTGGTCTTCCTTTTTTTCTCCCCCTTCCGTTCTTTTTATCTTTTGCGCTCTGCCGACACCGAGTCGCCGCAAACAGCGCCGCGGTTCGCCGCGCCGCCGACCGATGGCGGTGAGGTGCCGCGCCTTCCCCCACCACGCCGCAACCGGCCGGCGCTCCTCATTGGCCGGTGGGCGGACGCGACGGGGATCCGGTGGGCGGTGCCAGGCGCCGCACTGGCTGTGTTCCGCGGCGCGGTGGAGGGGGGGGGGGAAGTCGGCCGGAGTTCTTGTTTGCACACAGCTGCCGGCCAACAAGCGTTTTGTGTTGCGCGGCCGAGTCGAAAACAGACGGAGGCCGGCGGGCGAACGAAGAGGAAGCAACGCAGCTCCGCCACTCGTCCTCCGCTCGCACGCGCCCCTTCAGAGTGTGCGGCGCGCGACTGGTCTTCCGCAGCCAAGACACAGCAGCCGTGGGCGTCGCGTCTCAGCTGTTACCTCTCAGCGAACAATCTTGTGACATTCTACCGTGTGGTTTTTAGGAATAGCGTGGCTGTTACAGGCAAGCAGCTGTTCCGCGTGTGTTTCTTCGAGACTTTGGCACAGTGCTGGCAGATTGGACTCGCTCGTTACTTCCTTACCGTACACGAGGCAACTTTTTTCTGTCGTGCCCTCTCGTACAGTAGCGATCTCCGCTGTGGTGCTGTCCTGCTGCTACTTCGCTGGCTGAGTCAATTAACTAGGGGCACGCGATTCAGCGCTCCATTCACGCCGGCGACCAATTGGTGACTCATACGGCTCGCAGCTCACGCTGAATCACCAGTACTCGGCGTTCGCGTGGCAGTTCAGAGGATCCGCGAGATTTTCCCTGGAGCAGGAAACGGGACCAGCTCTCTGTGCCGGAGACGGATGTGGCTGTAGGGGCTCGGCAGCCATGGTGAAGGTGGAAGGACCGCTACCGCTGCCCGTCATGGCCCGCACGCCGCTCAAGTCGTCGTTCAGCATCAGCTCCATCCTCCCAGAGACGGCAGCGTCGCCGTGTGGCCGGCCGTGCAGCCCCCGCCTCGCCCTGACGCCCGACCTGTCGGCTTCGGACTCGGAGTGCAGTAGCGACTTGGACGTGACAGGCGGTGCGACTCCGCCGCCCCTCGACTGCAGCCGCCAACACGCTCCCGCCGCCCCCAGTCCGCCCCCGGCGGCAAACGACAAGGAGGGCGACGCCGGCAAGGAAGCGAACAAGGACGCGGCGGCGGCGGAGGCGGGCAAACAGACGGAGGAGAAGAAGAAGAACGAGAAGCCGCCGTACAGCTACAACGCGCTCATCATGATGGCCATCCGGCAGAGCCCCGAGAAGCGGCTCACGCTCAACGGCATCTACGAGTTCATCATGAAGAACTTCCCGTACTACCGCGAGAACAAGCAGGGCTGGCAGAACTCGATCCGGCACAACCTGAGCCTCAACAAGTGCTTCGTGAAGGTGCCGCGCCACTACGACGACCCGGGAAAGGGCAACTACTGGATGCTCGACCCCTCCAGCGAAGACGTCTTCATCGGCGGCACGACGGGCAAGCTGCGCCGGAGATCGACGGCCGCGTCGCGGTCGCGGCTCGCCGCCTTCAAGCGCACCGTCGTGCTGGGGGCGGCGGCGGCGGCGGGCCTCTACTCGGGGGCGGCCGCCGCGTCGCCGTACGCCGCCGCGGCCGGGGGCGGACCCGCGTCGCCGTGGGCGCTGTCGCCCGCCGCTCTCTACTGCGGCCCCGCGGCGGCGCTCTACCACCGCTACCCGTACCCGTACGCCGGGGCAGGCTTGCTGGTGCCGGCCGCCGCCGCCGCGGCCGCCGCCGCCGCCGCCTCCTCCGCCGCCTCCGCGTCGCCGGCGACGACGCTGGCCAAGCCGACGCCGCTGCAAGCGTCCGCCTTCAGCGTGGAGCGGCTGCTGGCCGCCGACGGGCCCGCGGCGCCGCCCCCGCACGCGCCGCCCCCGCACGTGCCGCCCCCGCACGTGGCGGCGCCGCCGCTGCGCTACGCCGCCGCCGCCGCCTACCACGACTTCTACGCGACGCTGCGCTCGCTGGCGGCGCCGTCGCTGCTGCACCACCCGCACCCGCAGGCGCCGGTGCCGCCGCCTCCGCATCCGCCCCCGCAGCCCGTTTGCTCGGCCGCCTCCAGCCCGGAGCCGCGGCCCGCGCCCATCTACAAGCCCGTCACCGTGCTCGCCTCCAGGCACAGCTAGGTACAGCCGTGATACTCCTAACATTTTTGTTACGTTATTTATTGACTTTCGTTTACCACCGCTATGTTACAAACTTTGTCATATTATTACGACTCCCTTTTTTGCAAGAGCGGAAATATGCCTCTGTAATAGCTTGCCTAGAATATAATTAATTATAAGGATGTGAGGTAGCAGTTCTCATATTTTACAGTAATAATAGCATTCGACTGTTTTCCGTCTCACTCACGACGCGATTCTTGAGACAGTACTCTCGTCAGGCTGTCGAAGTTAGCTACTGATAGCAATAGCGGTCGAAACGCCGTAAGTTTTACATAATGACAATGTGGTCACAGCCCCAGAAGAATTTTGTTGCACTGTGACAATGGCCGCGGAAGCCTACGCTTACAATCAGCCCACGATGTTCAAACACTGAACACGTGTTTGTACGCTTTTTAGTGTTTTAACGTCATGAGCTAAATTTGACAACCTGATGACTGTCACAGATAAAGCGTTGTTGAGTCGTGTGTAGAACAGAAGACAGTTGTATGCTATCAGTCACAAACGATAGCTTGACTTGCCACACAAGGTCGTGCTTTAGGTCTGCGACCCTTGTACGATTAGTCTAACTGATCACTCTCTCAATACTGCTTCAGGTCGTTAAATAACTTTATTGTGCATTTCTATTTGCGATGTTTTTTTCTGACAGTTTGATGACGGGCTATGCCCGAAAGGCGTCGCTAAAGTTTTTTGTAACAAGTGAATTCTTCAGTTTTGTTTCCACCTGGAATTGCTTGCTAGACGACCATTTTAAATAATATCCGAGGTAGGAGGAAGGGCAGCATCGGTCGCCCACGTTTAATGTGTTTAATGCAGATCGATTTCAGCTGCTACTGCTATGCATGCCCAATTTTATTTAGAATGAGTCGTCATGACTCGCATACAATTACACTAAACGCGGATATACAGTGGCTGAAATCTATCTGCTTTAAACAGATTAAAAATTTACGACCGATGGAGCCCTTCCTCCTACCTTGGATGAGTGAATTATTGTTGTTTAGCGACATGAAGCAGCGTCAGAGCGTGCTCAGTTAAGCGTCTATAGCGGTCATCGACCTAACGACAGACTCTCATCTACTACTGACCGTTGTCATTCATATTTCAACTTCGTAGATAATCTCAAAAAACTATTTACTCAATTTTGGTATGACAATCAACTGGTGTTGTTTGACTTTTAACTTGGATAGCTTCCCGAGTGCTGGGACTCTATAATTGTCCATCTCACTTATGAAAATATAATCATTATAAACCTGAAGATGAGTCCATACTGACATGAAACAAGTAGTTGTGACAAAAGGCACCTTCATACAGATATGCGACTTTTGGAAATACCTCATAATTCTTCACTTTTCATGATAATTTAAATCGTTACTGAGTGCTAACTGTTTTTGTATTTTTTTCCCCACAATGTCCGTGAGCTGTGGTTGTCCTCCGCAGAAAGTTGTTTGTATCTCTAAAAATGTAACAACGAATCCTTCATAAACGTTACTACAGTAGCAAACGATTCTATGTATTTGTCTTAGCGATGCAGTGTCAGGTCACACAAATGGTACTATTGTCGATATCGTCAGATCTCTCTTGCTAGCTCTACTTTCTATACTTGGCCGAACAATGCGTTGGAATAAATTGATCCGCTTCCACTCTTTTCATAGCGGTTTTACGCCGTGCTCATTTAGAAGTATCAATTTCATCATCAGGACTTCAGTTGCTATGCAACTGACTGCAGTGTCATGTCAACATGCCAGAATTTTGGTGCTTTATTTCGTTTACCACTATGTAGTAGAGGTCACATGTTGAGGAAGCACACTGTCAATTTTGAAAACTACGACTTCGAAATATACATAGACATAGTAAAAATGCTATGAAAAGATAGTGTTCTTAACTTTTCCATCATCAGTGTGTGCCTCCCTCAGGACTTATTCGTTTGACTAGCTACTACGTAAAGTATTAAAAAATCACCTGAAGATGACTTGGTAATGAATAGAAACCTTTGATGATACCATTTGTATGCCTGGTCTGTGTAATAGTATACATGTTGCTTTTAATGGACAGCGATTGGTTGACATTATAATTTACACTATTACTTAAAGTGCTTCACGTTTTGTTAGAGGCCTCCAATTATCAGGTGTCTACATTTACGTATATTTTTAAGTTGTATGCCCATATTTGTTGACTGTTGGTGCCATAGGGACCAGTATTGTGAACAAGTCAGCTCAATAGTCGACGCAATATTTAACAGTAAGAATTATTCACTGTGTTGTTGTATTGGAATCCTGAAGATATTCCGAAACGCTTAGCGTAATAAGTAATTCTTAAAATTATAGCGTGATATTGTTCCTATGTAATAGTATGATATCATACTTTAAGATAGTCTTGTTCCTAAAATTTTTGCCGCTTCTGAAGCGTGCAGTAAAATCCGTTTCATAAGAAAGTTTCAGCTCCACGCTGTAAAATCATTAGTAATTTCATTCAAGACAATCAGGTAGTTCTGTTTGACAGACGTCTATGTGTTAAGTCCTCCTCTTGTGAATATTCTACATGACTGTTTGTACTTATTTTCCTATCCACTAAAATCACTGTCTTTCTTTACGTCATGAAATAGACGTGCGCGGAAGACACGATATTTTACCCATTGTCACATTTATCAGTTTATTTGTGCTTCTCATGCAGAGAAGCGAATAAGCTGAACCACGCCATAATATTTATTAGCATGAACAGTCATTCACTCTTCCCAAAATTGTAGATAACTCTTTTTCCAAAATTGTAGATAACTTTTTTTCACAGTGTAATTCATTTTTGCTTTTTTTTGTCCCTCTTACGACGAGAGCGCATAATGGAGACCATTGTATCATTGCATTGCTGTTTATAACGTAGCTGTAACAGTCTGTGATACTTACGCGTCTCATCAGGGATGCAGACGAGGTTAAATACTTGTTTTTCACAAAATTAATCTTAATTCTTGATTTGATCCCACTCCGGCTTATCTACGAAGAGTTGTCTTAATTTAAACATTCAACACTAGATCGTTGCTATTACTAAATAAAATAACATGACATAAATAAAATTTTTTTGTGTCTCGTCGAGACTTCGATAATGTACGCCTATTTATCGTCTTACTTGTAAAAACACTGACCGTATCTTATTAACTACTGTTAAACATCATGTAAGGGAAAATATCTATCACCTACGGCAATGCAAAACATGTTTCTGAGAAGGAAATTCATGAATTTCTCTGTGTTAACTTTTTTTTTTTTTGCTTTTAGATTGATGTAATGTATTTTTAACAATTTGTGAACAGGTCTTGTGTGATATGTACAGTCATGCTACACGATAACTATGACCAAATCTTTTACCGTAATTAAAATGTTTATTTTTTCCTGGAACTGTTTCATTTACGTTTTTGTTCGTGAACATTGTTTAACGCATTTTTCGCTCTTGCAAACGTGTGTGTCTAGTGTCATTCTTGTTGTACAAAAAACTTTTCATGTATATTTGTGTATTTAATTAGCGTATATTGTATATATGATTGTTTCGACGGCAGATAATAAATTAAGCACATAGACCTGTCAAATATTTACACACAGGTCGGCTATGTAGATGAAATGAAACGTATTATTTTTATTCGTAAAAATAAACTTTATGTGATACATTAATCAGCATTCAAGGTCTATTTATTTCTCAACTCCCGCTTAACATTACATACATTTAAATGCTTAATTTTGCTTGGTACATGGGAAACAGTAAGAAGACGAATAAATGGTATTTTCTGTTTCATAAAATTTCCATCAGAAGCCTGCAAGAATATTGGAGTGATAAGTATAACATGATGCCTTTCAGGAATTTTTTGAAGATATCATCATTGAAGAGATTTTTGATTTTTCAAAAATAGCTCTGTATCGCACGCGGTACATATGTTCGCTTTCTCACATATTATACAAACGGCTTAACTGGTGTCATTAACTTCTTTTCAGTCCCCAAGGTTATGTCGTTCTCTGATTATTTTAACTGTCATAAATTAAAGTCAATTTCAGATGCTAGTTCACCCTAACATTTATTTTCTTAAAAGATAATCTTTCTTCAAGGGCGCTTAATTGTATGTGTTCCACTACCAGGGGAAATTCAACATTTGATAACAGTAATGTTTGCTCACGAATTTTTTTTTTTTTTTTTTAGAAATTCTCCTCGCTTAGGTAGCAGTCACCATCACGTGCAAATAAAGAAAAAAAGATGTTGTGGGCATTTTCCTGTGTCAAAAGTCAGGAAAATATTTACAATTCCACCCCTCCGTAAAAGATAGTAAGAGAAATTTGTATTTCTGTTGGAGGGGCTTTTTACAACATTTTACTGGAGCTCCATTCATGGCACACCAGGTTCTTCATGAGATCGTGTGGAAGCCACCAAGAATGACGCAGATCTTAGGCTCTATCAACACCAACTACGTTGGTAAACTCCTTAGTTACCATATGTACAGTAAATATTTAGCACTATAGCGTCGCTAATTTATATACTGCAAGCCTAATAGGCCTCAGTTCTGACCATGATCATCATGTGTAAGCACCTCCCAGTCTCTACGATGTGAAGCTACAAATTTATACCACGTGCATAAACGATATTTTACACACATAAATATGTTAAATTCCAGGCACCTAGTTGATATTCATTAGTAATTTTAAGGGAAAACACACTTTTGGACTTGGTTATTTAATGTAGACTGTTTACAAAGTATAGTCCTAGATGTATTATTATGTGGCTAGGAATTTATGTCCCGAACGATAATCAGTGTAAGTTGAGACTTGCAGAAGTAAACAACTTCGAATTACGTGTTTTGAGATGATTTTTTTTAGAATTATAATAAAAACTATAGATTCAATACTAATACCGCTCGTTAGCGAATATTTTTATGTAACTGCTCCTCACCGCCACACTCAACCCTAGGTGTAGTAGGGCCACACGACCATACCTTTGATTTGTAGAAGTAATTACTCAGAAAACGAGTCACGTACGAATAAAATTGGGCTGAAGTTGCTCCAGACATCTCTGAGTTTTGCTGCTGTTACCCAATTTTCACCCACAGTCCCCACCTCTCTGGGAGATATGTGTTTCTTACCACCTCGGAAACTTTCAGGGGCATCCACAAAAAAAATGTCGCTACATTTTTATCGCAATCCGATGAACAGTATAGGGACACACTGAAGTCGAAGAAACAAACAAAAAAATTATACCTTAGAAGATTTGTGTTGGAGCAGATAATAAAGATGAATAAGTCATAGACAAATGGTACACGTTGTGAGGAAAACACCGTAACTTCCGTCTATTTAGTATTTTAACTACGCATGTTTACAGTTTGGAACACAACTGCATCAACAGAGCTTCGTTTCTAATCGAAAGATCTTCACTACGATATCTGTAAAGCGTATCTCTGAATTTTGCTGGTGTCAGCTGCATATGACATCAAATCTTCTAACACTGTTCACGCTGTTAAGTATGCTTCGAAACATGGACTGGCGAAATAAAAGCGCTATAGGAAAGATAGTAGGCGCACTTGGTTATTAAAGTATTCCATTCATTTTACTGTCTCAGTTTTTCCAAGAATGGTCACTACAGCGGAGATATTTGATAAGAATTTTTGCTGTTGTTTTTCAATTAATGTTGCTTATTCACCAAGGTATTTCGTAAGTAAATCAAAAACTGTTCATCACAAATGCTCTTCAGTTTGTCTGATAAATTGTTTTTTGATAAGTTTCCTTTAATTTACGTCTATGGTCACAAACGTTTTGTTAACAGATTACCAGTCTCGGTCTATAATGACCATCGTCAGATCTGTTTCATAAAAACAAAGTCCTAATGTACTGCAGCCATAGTGGCATCGTCAAATGCTAAATGCAGAATCAGCACCAGCATCGTGTACTAGTACTACTGACAACATTACTCGTGCATATGATGTTATTTATATATATTTGACGTGCTGGTGCTGATTCTGCATTTAACATTTGATGATGCCACTATGGCTGCAGTACATTAGGACTTTGTTTTTATAAAACAGATCTGATGATGGTCATTATAGACCGAAACTGGTATCTGTTTACAAAAAGTTTGTGACCATAGACGTAAATTATAGGAAACTTATTGTATATACGGGTCACTGTTTTATTCGCAACAATGTCGCAGCTTGTGAAATTGTTTTTTTATTTTCTTTAAATTACATTTCTTAATTTCATCTTCTGCACTTGGTTAGTTATATACAATATCTCTCATTAAAAGGAAAATAATAGGCAGTATACTAGCAAGATATATACCAACACTATCATCTGTGCTGTCTATTGCGTTAACATGGCATTAAAAAAGTGTAAATAACACCAAACACTGATTACGTAATAAAAGAAAAAACACAATGACAAATGAAACAAGAATATACAGAAAATAATTTAGGTGGCATATAGGTATAAAAAAAGGAAATCTCATTCTGTATGAAAAATTATGATACTACTACATACTTTCGTAATCGTCGCACTGGACTTCAAAATACTCTTTGCATTTCCACATTCCATTTAATGAACGCGAACAAAATTTCTCTCTTGAGTTATACCTTACACGTCTGGGAACGATTGTTCTTGTCGCTTTATCTCGCAGTTACAGTGGACTTATATTTAAATGTGTTCTCACCGTTTGTTTCCAACTGAATCTTAAGATTACTAAAGCTATCGATATAAAAGGGAAATGAATGGTTGCAATAGTAAGTAGATGGATACCAAACCACTGCGTAGTTAGTAAACATCTCTCTGTATTTTCGTTTCTATCGCATTTCACCAGACAGTGTTGCGATTCGATATTTGGCTTCCAAGAGCTCTGGGTTGTCCACGCTCAATACATAGTGGACAAATTTAACCAGATGTAAAGATAACCATATTGTGTTTTTAGACTACAAATCGCTTTGCATCTGGCAATAGCATCGGTCCTATACGAACGTGTTGTACATCGTTCTTAGTGTGAAAGCAAATCTTCCTTGAAGCTACTGCCAGACTTCATTAGCTGTGATGCAAATCTGTGTGTTAATGTGACTTCTTTGTTACACTTTCGACAACTGGATGAATCGGTTACGTAAATAGCATGTAGGTTACTATGGCCTCGCTCACAACCTTACACTACGTAGATCTGACATCTGTTGTTAGTTGATGGTTTTTAATATTGTTTTTGTCTTTTCAAATTGACTGAAGAAACATGTTACGTCCTCCAGCACAAGAGTACATCGCGTAGGATGAACACTATGGCAGTATCAGGGCAATGTAAGCTTAACCATACGTGTGTAGAGAGTCTTTCTTTCTGGGTACCATACGCGAACGGAACTGAAAGGGGGAAATGATTCTTGTGAACTGAGTCCCCTCCGCCACACACCACACGCCGGCTTTCGAAACGTAAATGTAGATAAGCAGTGATAAGGAGGATGTATTCAGGAACTTTGAAGACTGTTCATGTCAACCCCGACGCAGGAGACACACACTCATCTACGTCGGTAACTTGACAAGCTTGTGTATCAGACTGATTGAGCGGTCCAACGGAGCGGCTGTGGTCTAGTCATTGTCAGTGAGGCAGCCGGTGACAAGTGCTGTGGCTAATGACAGGCCGCAAGGCTGGCGGCTCGATTCGTTCTTAATTTGAGTACCTGAGGCGCTCTGCTTACATCGTGGTTCATTTCTGTTTTAACCGATTCAGTTCCACGCAAAAAATATTTCGGAACATGGCGGCTTGTGTGACAACATTTTTGTGGCGGTAGAAATAACATAGAAGTGTGTAGACGTAAGTCCTGCAGCAACAAGAGCTATTGAAAAATAGAGACAAATGATAAATTTTTTGCCCGCGATTATTGAAGGACTGTTTGCTGTTCTTCTACAAACTCAAACACCTTTCTTTTGCTACACTTCTACATTTACGAGTATTTACGTTTCAGACTCGATTCGCCTTTTGTATTAAGGCATCTTCAGTGGATTCCTCTGAAATAACTCAGTGTTGCTTTTACGTGCGGTGCTGTGCTATTTTAGATTATTTACATTCAAGGTGCCTTAATACAAAAGGCGAATTGCGTCTCGAACGTAAATAAATATTAGGTTACTGCAATAAAACGTTGTCTCAATTTATAAAACGAATATTTATGTAACTCTCCCGGAAAATGGCCATACATCATACTTGTTACTTGCTGTTCGATCGCAAGTAACAGTACGTATCTGTGTAACTACCAAAAAGCGGTCAACAGTAGACGTACGAAGGAGAATGACTTTTCCGATTAATTCTGTGTAAATAATGTTAGTCACAGGGAGCCCGCACCGTGAAACCTTGAGTGCCTGACGGCCACTGGGCTACCAAATTGCATAAACCAAGACAGGAATCGTGGGTGGCCGTTCGCAGGAACACAACACTCGTTGTCATGTTTCAGGGTACACTCAATCGTTCCTGAGCAGATAGCAAAGAATGCTCGTTTTGCTCATAGGAACGTGTATTGATGACGAACGAAACGTGGGCAGCAAAAACTAGCAGGGAGACTTGTTCACATTTGCCATGTTATTGGCAGAGATCCCCGACGAGCACGTTACTTTCTACAGCGACGTTTGTTTCAATCAAACGCTCAGAAATTTTTTTCAATAGTTTGGAAAATAAGAATAGATATTTTTAAAATTAAATGAACTTTTGAAACGTTCGGGGTGTACAACATATTTTTCTTCTTTCTGCTTGCTAATAGGAAATAGGAAACATAATACTTAGTTTCGGAACGATAAATGATACACGTCTGTCGTAACGCTGAGATTCGCGTCGGAGAGGCTGTTGCTTGACAACGGGCTTCAACGACATATTATTGTCCACGACGTTGACTGGCAATCGTTCAGTTGTTATACTGCACTTCCCCTGTAGTTAAAAAAATAATATAAGTTCGCATAATGATGTCAAAGTCTGTCATATTCAGTTATAATATCCCCTCTGTGCGTCGAATAGATGTTATTAATACGGTATGTGCTGTTAAACATTTAACCGCTGATTAGACTAGTATTACGACGCCATCCTTTGAACAACACCTCGCACTATGCCGATACCTCATTGTCCTACGCCTGGCTATCGGTGTGTAGATGTAGATGTAAACAGAGATATTAACGAATTACCTCCAAGATGGCCGTATGTAGAAACTATTAAATGTTTTACCTAGAGAAATCTCACGAAGATATTTTCTCAGCATAGATATGAACCGCCACGCTTTCTAATAATACGTGCAGACCCAGTTAAATGACCGTAGCACAAACGACATAAAAATGCAGGGGTCACTACTAACAAGGGAACTGTACGAATTCCCCTCACGATTTGATTCATACTGACAGTGTGTGCAGGGCACGACTAGGACCAACATATGTAAACAGACAGCTCTCTGCCGTTTCAGATAAAATCTAGTTCGAAATTTGTAGGCGTGCTTTTGTTGGATGCTTTGTAGGGCCGCTACTGTGCAAGAACTCTGCAGCCGCGCGAGCAGACGCCATGTCCCTGGACCGAATTTCGTTGCAGGTAGTACTTTCTCAAATTTCCGAGTAATTCTAACAACAAACTTATTGTAAGCGTGAAATCAACATTTAGTCACTCAATTATTATTTTCCTAATCTTTAACATGTAAAAAGGAGGAAAAGTTTTTTCTTGACGAGGCTGGAATAGTAAAAAAGAATATACGAGAACTTTCGATCAGTGTAGTCATTTTATTTATATTATTGTATATTTATTTGTGACAAGTATGATGTGTAACATGTGCAGCACTGCATGATTCAGGATGATACTGATGGTAAGAACATGGAAAACAACGATTATCGCGACATACGTCAGATGTAATAACTGCCGAATTTTCGCACAGCAATTACTTTTTTTTCCATTGTGTCTGTTGCGAAACAAACTTGGCTTACATTCACAAACGATTCTTGGTTGTCACGCAGTTTCGCTGCGGATCACGCATATCGAAGCATAGCACCGAGTATTGGTGCAGGTCACTCCCAAAAAGTTGTTGTACTGGCAGCGAGATTCGATCCAGAGACCAAGCGCTTAGTCACTCTGCTGCGGACTCCATGCACATGAGTGACCCTACAAAGCATGCAAGGCAAACACGCCTGTAATTTTCGAACTCGATTTGCGTCTTCCTCTTTACTCATATAGAAGTCCCAGACGTGTCCTATACACCCTGTCATACGCATCAAATAGATGAGGGGAAGTTCGTACGATCTCCTTTTAAGTACAAAAATTGTGGGTAGGTCTTGTTGCAAGGCGTAGCGAAGCATGACTGGATTCACATATCAAAGGTATAACAGCTTCCTAGTTCTCTATATACTGCGACGAACTTAAGCTTTTTGCAGCCTACTGTACCTACGTAAAGTGTTTTGACAGAGCGAGTTCACACTTGAATCGAGAAGGAGCAGGATCCCAACCTTTTTCACGCTATCAGAATTTAGATTTTCCGTTTTTTTTCCGGTCCTATTTCTTTTCCATTCGTTCATTAACAGCTGTAATACCCTGTTTCTGCTAGCTTTTGTATCGACGATGCATTAAGCCTAACATTCTACTCTTTGCTTCCAGTGTTTCTTAATACTTCAGCCAATTCGTTACAAAATTGCTTATGTATTCCATTTAAAGAGTCTCGCTTCCTTATTTGCTCACAATGGAGCCATCGCCAACTAAACTGCACACTCTTTCAAGATTAAAATTAGACAGTTTAAATGACAATTTACAATTCTACCGTGGCGGGTTACGATGTAGGGTTGAAACCGGCACTGCCAATGTTTTGGTACTGTTCATTTACGTCAAGGAGACGTTTTCAATGTACAAAAAAATGTCATTAAGTGAATGAAATCCGTTGCCAGTTACTTCGCAGATATCTAAGATGCTGAGCGGCACAATTACACTATTATCGCTCAATTCCGAACTAATGTAACATTTCTACAGCAAAAAATATGCATAAACAACTTTAAGACTAGATAGTCTATGACTACGACTATCATTAACAGAAATTTGCACTGCTTAACGTGAAAGAAATTATGTTGTCCTAGAATGATCCGCACAGGGGCATCGAGAGATCTGAATGTCCTTCCGAATTACGAGACAGGTTTGCCAACGAATGCAGTAAAATTCCACCAAAATACTGGCGACTGATTTGTGTATATATAAGGGACAGTCAAGTAAAAACGAGACAAATGGAAGAAAGTAAGAAACTGTTCATAATGTCAACAGTAATCGCCATAACTGTTGCTACGTTTCTCCCACTGTTAAGACAAGACGGTCAACGCCTTCATGGAAAAATGTTTGCGGTTGCCTACTGAACCCTGACTGTACCCATGTGTACATCTCTTCGGCCGAAAAAATCGACGAACACGAATGTGACTCTTCAGGGCTTCAGGAACTGGAAATCCCATGGGGAGAGTTCGAGACTGTACAGAAGATGTCGAAGCGCCTCCCAGCGAAACAACCCGGGCAACATGAGCACGGGAATTATCCGCAACAGAATGAATGCTGGAAAGGTTCTTTTGCTACTCTACAGAAGTTTCGCCGGTAAGCCCTTATGCATCCAAGCAGCGCCGGTATTTCCCCGTGCGATTTAGTATTTTTAGAGCTCTAAGCAGCGGCCGTCGATTTGCTTCGGACGAAGTGTTACACTCCTGGTTCCATAAAGGCACCGATTGTCTTGCCTGACACTGCGATAAATGAGTTAACAGCTATGGCGATATTTGTAAAATAATAAACGGGTACCTTACTTTTTTCTATCTGTCTCGTTTTCATATGACTGCCGTTTAGACTTTGTTCTATACCCACACCACTTCAAGATAAATGAGGCAAGCACGTACCTAAAAGGAAAAAAAAATCTTTACCGTTACATACCCGTACTTACCAATACTGCATACTACTAATTTACGTCTACATTTCTCTTCACGTGTAAATTAAGTGTGAATGTGGAAAATGCGCAATAAAATATGTGTGAGGGTTAAAATTTTCCTCAATTAAGAGGCCAATATTTTTTCATAAGACAGTCTCTTCAACGGCGATGGCATGAAACTGAGCATTTCCTTATTTGTTAACTAAAATTGCAATTATTTAGGTATCCCCCATGGCAATGGTCTCAGGTGTCTGTTTCATCTGCAGATTAAACACAAACAACAATATATTCGTGATTATTATACAACACATATGCGATTATTTTCTTTATAATTTATGAACGAACTATTCGCTACACACTAGTTGTGAGGTAAATTTTTGGGAGTGAGATAGCCGATACCATATTTCAGGTAATGGCTTGTAGGAGACTTCGACAGTTGTCAGATGCTTAGCGTTGATGCTATCTCGTCTACGTGCTGAAATCAAACATGAGTCAACTTTTCTCCTTGTGTGTGTTGCAAAAATGTGTAATGTTTTGGCGCTCTTGACGTAAAATCAGACCTCCGCTACGGCCGTCTCATACCAGTTTAGGAATTAGATTGAGCATTTGGTAACGAACAGTACGCGCTAGGTTGTCCTGTATGTAGCCGGAGAAAGGATGGAAAGAGGTTTAGCGTTTAATCTGCTGTCGACATCGAGGTCATCAGTGGCAGAACGCGAACTCTTTTTGTTTCAAGGATGGCATAGGAACTCGGCCTTGCCCTTTCAAAGGACCATCGCGGCATTTGACTGGAGTGATATAGGGAAATCACGGGAAATATACATCAGCGTGGGCGGACGCGGATTTGAACCCTGACCTCCCAAATACGAGTCTGGTGGGGTACACCACCTCACCTCGCTCGGCTGTAGCCGGTGATTCCACAGCAAACATAAAAATAATTTCGTGGATACACAAATTATAGATATTATTGCTCAAAATATGTTATAATTGTCGGGCAGTTTCGTGCTTTTCGCAGATGACCCGTTTATCTATGGGGTCGTGTTATTGGACTAAAAATTGTGTGTAGATCCCTGACGAACTAGAATCTTCGAACAAAAATTGATAAGTAGCTGTTAACATCGAGAACTACGGAACTATGCACTTTTCGTAAAGGTAACATGCACCAGTTTTCAAAACATGAACGAATCACAGCTGGAATCACCATGACATAGAAATACCTGCGAACTAACTTGAATGAAAATATGAAATGGAAAGAGAATATATTGTTCAAAGGAAATAAATGCCAGCCGTTGAGTCAATGCTAGGATAGTGGGAAAAAGTAGTCTGTATGCACGGAAGGCGGTTCGAAAACCATTTTTTCAGTCAAAATAGGAATACTGAAAGCGAGAGTCCGTATCACGTAGGGCTAAGAGAGGACGTAGAGCTCACACAACGAAATGCTGTCAGGCACTTACTGCAATAAGGTTATTTGAAAATCTTAACTAGCAAACACTTGAAAATTCTAGATATTGCGTCACGTCATTGCAACTACCAAAACAAATGACTTGCTGCGAAGCTCTACAAGACGTTTCACGAACTTGAATTTCGCCTGATACATCGCGAAAACGTCATCGAAAAAATTCAAAGAACCGATCGTCAAGGACTATAATAGTGATGTGGAGAGCGCGGATACAGAAATAGACTCCAACTAACAAGAAAATATTGCTTTCAGTTGAATGTTTTTCGTAAAGCTACTCAAAGTAGAATGCTAGTTTGCGCTGCTGTTCACTGAAACGACCAGTACTGAACTTGTAATCTGGTACAGAGCCGGGCACATAAGTTTGTACGTGTAGAAAACTTGAAGATGTGTTTATCAACTCAAAATGGTTAAACGAGACTGCAGAGGACTTTCAGACACAGGCCACTTTAAATACAGAAGTAAAGTTTTATAGTGGCGCCAAAAATAACGCTACTGGCTAACAGCAATTATGGTATAATCTACAGTTTAAAAAAATACAAAGAAATAGTCATCACAGACTTTTCGACGTATGTAAAAGAGAAACTCAAACGACGTTAGTCAAAGTACAAAGGAAAACTCAAAACCTGCCTATGCGCTGCTTGTATTGAGAAGGTGTCACTTTGTCCGTCTCTCATGCTGAAGGTCCCGAGTTTCGATACTGTAAATATTGTATGGCAACCGCGGCGAATGCTCTTGGCGCGCTTTACGTGAGGACGCAGGTTTGCGACAGGTGAAAAGAGAAAAAGAGGTAGGGCAGTTTAAAAGGGGAAGAGGAGGGATGCAGTTCTTAGGGAAAAAGGTGAAGTAGGAGAAGAAGTTGGAAATGATTGGGAGGAACTAAAATAGACGTGTGACAGAGAATATTGAAGAGATTAGGATTGGACTGTACTGAGCAACGCTTCCATTTCTTTTGGTTGTTACAGCTCTTCATTTATCAGAATTGAAACAATTAAAAAAGGAATCACATTACTGTCACGAGTGATGGGACTATGGACAGTGTATTGTTTCATGTCTTAAACTGTATGAATACGCGAATGCCACGAGGATGTAAAGTAAAAAATTACTTTCGGGGTCCCAGTTGCGCCGAAAGATTAAATGCTCACAATATTTCGAAAGACTCCTCCTTGGGCAATGTCAAATGGTGACAATGGCTGAGAAGCCATGGTCCGAAAGCTTTTGGCTGTCTAGCCAGTTGTAGTGGCAGGAAGCTCGAGACAATTTTATGTTAACAAATGAAAACAGTATAGAAATTTGTACATTTCGTTTCATTGTCAAGCAAGCTTGATCTCAGTAAAGGAATGAACAGGTTTATCAACAACGATGAAACGAGAAAAATTGGATGACGTCGGCGTATGAGAGGGTGAAGAGAACTTGTACAAAGACGGTTTGCCCTGTGTATCTGACAGTTACGCAGCTCCTGGGTTCGTATGCTAGCTCCCTCAAAATATTTCGAAATGCGCTGACTTCCGGCTTTTATTGTGCTACTGGCGAACACAGCAATGCTTCGCATTTACTAAAAATGTATGAGAATCGAATATACGTCTCTTTCTCTCCCCGTCTCTATGTCCATCTCCTCCCCTCTCTCCATCTCCTCCTTCTCTCTCCTCTCTCTGTTCGTCAGCTTCTCCTCGCTCTCTCTGTCCATCTTCTCCTCCCCAGTACGCGAACTCGGCAATGCTTCGCAATATTGGATATATGTTCTAATCTCCTTCTACTCCCTCTCTCTGTCCATCTCCTGCTCTCTCCTCTATTCCTCCATCTCCTCCTGCTCTCTCCGTTCATTTCCTCCTCTTCCTTATGCGAACCCGGTAGTGCTTCGCAATATAAAATGTGTATGGAAACTGGATACATGTCCTAATATCCTTCTAACCCTCTCTGTCTCTGTCCATCTCCTCTTCTAGCTCTCTTTGCACATTACTTCCTCACCCCACCAATCTCCACACTCTCATTCCCCTTCTCTATGCCTATTTACTACCCCCACCCCTCGCCAACCGTCCATCACGTTTCCTCCTCTGTCTCTCTGTCTCTCTCTCTCTCTCTCTCTCTCTCTCTCTCTCAGATATTGAGCCTTATTTATTGTTATCGGCTACGAAACCTTGGTCTGGAATTGAGTAGGTAAATCGGTTGGGGTCACTGGCATACAGGGTATAACAGACGTCTCCCGCAACTGCATCTGTAAGGATAGTAGCTTAAATGACAGTATTTCGAATAATTTTAATCTTCGAATGGATAGCCCTACGAGTCTGTAGCGCTCAGAGTCTGTATTAGTATTCTGATCGAAAGCCAATAAGCCGTAGATACAACTATCGTGTTTTTTTATTATTTATTATTATTGTGAGGAAGAGAGCAATATTGCATACTCGTATACGTATCTATGAAATTTTTGTTTAAAACTACATGCGAGGAGAAAGAATGTGTACCGGAGTAGCAATTTGTCAAATGGTTTAAATGCGCTGCTGTCGGAGTTAAAACTGACTGCGAGAATGGAAACGAAACCGGAGCTGTCAAGAAGTATGCTGTCCGGCATGATGCGTGTGTTGCTGTTACGTTCAACAGATCGCGCTCCAATGGTTATACGAAATCGCGAGCGTATTCAATAGCAACGTGGTGTCAAAATTTGCAAAGCAATCGGTGGAGAACATTGGGGGATTTAATATTCTGAACAAACGAACATTTACATATTTATTTACATAGATTTACGTCTCATTTTATACAAATATACAGTTGTTGGGACACCGCGTCGACAAATATCATCGCTGGCGGTTCGACTGGGACGTGGCACAAGATTCTCTGTTAGTCTGCCTGTACACCGTTAAGCAATTGCAACAAAACTAAATTGTTTGCAAAGACTGTCAGCCTGCGGAGAAGAAATAATGTTAATTCCTGGTTACTGCTTCAAAAAAGACAGCTGAAATTTCACGTACGTGTACACAATGTGCTGGCGACATTCGGTGTGACGTTCAGCCGCAGACAGGCGCAGCGATTTCGTTCAGTAGGCTGGCACATGGAGTGCGTCTGCTCCAGTGGCAGCCGCTCTCGGCTAATGGAGCGGCCGGTAGCTCGCGGTGGAGTGGATGGAGGCCAGGGGGGCCCGGACTCGGGGTTGCCCCGGCTAATTGTCGGGCGTCGAGAACTAACAGGCGTGCGGCCGCGGAAACAGGGGGTGGGAGGGAGGGGGAGGGGCCGATTCTGAGAAAAAACACGGCCGGGGGCTGCGGGACAAGCGCATTAATCGCCTCCTCTCCTCCGTGCGCTCCACGCCCAGGACAAATTATCGCCGTACGCTTTTTGTTGACAGTGGCGTTGTTTGTACGGGGTGGCTCTGTAGGAAAGGTCAACGTGCCGCGAAGTGGCGGATGTGGTCGTTTGAAACCAAAACACCCATACGGACGAAAACCGAAAAGCGCCTAACACATAAACGCTCAAAAGACAAAAAACGATTAAGACGTAATACTGTTACTGTCCTGATAAAATTCTGAGTAATTTACTAACAAAAATCGTTTATACACGGAAAGGTCTCGCTTCTCGGGCGGACAAAAACAGACCAACATACTTTCTGCTTTTCACGAACTCTTCTACATTTCGCTATTTTGTCAAAAACTGACATTTTGAGCCAGTGGCTGTGCGCAAAATATAGGTTGACTCTTGCACAGAAGATTACAGCAACCAACCACTTTTTACGATGCTATTTATTTCTTTTAAACAGCGCCTTTACCGGTTTCGAACCGATAGGTTCATCTTCAGACGGCTAGTTCACGTTTTACATTTGATTTTGTATTTTGTTTCCCCACTTGACGAAACCTCCTTGGGGTGGTGGTGCCCTACAACCAAAACAAAATGTGAGACAACGTCTTTTTAATTGTCATTGTGCCTCACGACGATTTTAAGTAAAGTAAACAAATTATTATTGTTCAATGGAAGATGTTTCGATTACTTACAATGAAGAATCCACGTCGTTACGTTTCATTGTAAGTACTCGAAACGTCTTCCATTTAACAATAATAATTTGCTTACATCACTTAAAATAGTCGCGAGGCACAATGACAATTAAAAAGACATTGTCTCACATTTTATTTTGGTTGTAGGGCACCATCACCCCAAGGAAGATTCATCAAGTGGGGAAACAAAACTCAAAATCAAATGTAGAACGTGGACTAATCGTCTGAAGGTGAACCTATCGGTTCGCAACCGGTGACGGTGCAGTTTAGATAAATAAATAACATTGTAAAAAGTGGCTGGTTGCTGCAATCTTCTGTGTAAGAATCAACCTGTATCTTCTACATTTGCATTATACTCTAGAAGTCATCTAACAGTGTATGGTGGAAGGTACTTCTGGTACCCCTATCTGATCCCCCCCTTCCCTGTTCCACTTGCGAATGGCAGAGGGAACAATTATTGTCGGCAAACCTCTGTATTACCTGTGATTTCTCGATTTTTTCGCTGCAGCTATTTCGTGAGATGCATGTAGGAAAAACAATACGTTGTGCGACTCTTCCTGGAATGTACTGTCTCGAAAATTCAGTAGTTAGCTCCTTGACGCACAGCGCCTCTGTTGTAGCATTTGCCACTCCAGTTTATTGAGCATCTCTGTAACGGTCTCGCGCAGACTATACGATCCCGTGACGAAACGCACAGCTCTTCTTTGGATCTTATTTATTTCTTCTATGAGTCCAACCTGCTAAGGGTCCCAGACTGATGAGCAATACTCAAGAATCGGTCGAACAAGCGCCTTGTAAGCTACTTCTTTAGTGGATGAATTACATTTCCTGAAGACTCTTCCTAAGAATCTCTGTCATCCACTTTTCCTACTATTTCTTATATGTAGTCATTCCACTTAATGTCGCCCGGTATGCTTGTATTTCACTAAATGACAGTAGTGGACTTGCTGACTTTTTATTTCGTTAGACCTAACGAAGTAAATAATAGTTGCTGCTAATGATTAAAAAAAAAATGAAATGGGCGTATTGCATCGCTGGTCGGGAGGCCCCATCCGGGGAAGTTTGGCCGCCAAGTGCGAGTCTTATTTTAGTCAATGCCACATTGGGCAACTTGAGCGCCGGTGATGAGGATGAAATGATGGTGAGGACAACACAACAGCCAGTCCCTGAGCGGAGAAAAATCCCCGACCCGGCCGTGAATCGAACCCGGGCCCGCCTGCGTGGGCGACGAGCACATTACCACCCAGCTAAGGAGGATGACGCTGCTAATGATATCTTACCACGTGTGGTTGGGTACTGCTACTTTCAAAACTCTTCGTTTTTCGAATTTGGCGATGGATGTGCCAAAGTCGGCAAACAGTGAATTTTGAGTTTAAAATTACTCTGTTTCTTCTTTAAATGTAGGCACTGTAAATTTATTTTTAAGCGCAGTGGCAAAGAAAATTGGGGGGGGGGGGGGGGGGGGAACAAATCGCTATTTTGCTTTAAATGTACACTAAGCTGCCTAAGTGAAAAAGAGAAAAACGAAAAGCTCTAAACTGTTGGGCATTACGGGCGGTCTGTCCATGACAAATAAAGACAGAGATCAAGTTACAGCAGTGTTTGCTGTCCATACAAACTTCTTGGAACATTTCAAGAAAAGAAATGTAGTAATGTTAAAATATTTGTTAATAATATAACAAAATAAGGCGCAAAAGATGTCTTCACCGGTAACGAAACTGATTTAGCTTACCGTAGCTTACTCAAAAAAAAAAAAGGAAAAAATGCATTTCGGCTGTGTCAGAAATACTACCCTTATGTGTCACTGGGAAAATTTAAAACCACTTCGTTTTAAAAATGTAAGAACCTTACCAGTCGAGTATAGTGCGGACGAAAAAGCGTCGTTGGCGACTCCTATGTTCACTGATCCTCAGTTTAGATAACGATAACAGACACCCTCCCCCCCCCCCCACCCCCCCCACCCCCCGGCCAGAAACAACAATAAACTGTTGTAGACAGACTTTCAGTGTACAGCGTGTGTCTATGAGTGTGAATTGTAGCAGGAATTGAATTACTACACTGTAATAATATTTGACGAGATTGAAAAAACAGTAATTTTTTTCCTAAGTGTCGTTTAAGGGATAACTCTTTAATACATATTTTTATCACAAAAAATAATTCGGTTTCCTCTGTTTAATCTTAAATGTTTTCCACTGTATTCTGTATTCCGACTGATCTGCAACCGCTTATGAATAGTCATTATCAGATTGTAATATATATGCTATGTCTGTGATTCTATTAGTCTAACCGGATCTCCATGCTCATACGTAATGCGATGCGTGGCGCTGAAGGTTTCATCTTTATTCCTCAATGTTCAACAGTTCGTATATGATATTAGAGCGTCGGGCTCCCTGGAACAAGAAGTCAGTCCAAATAAGTTGTAGTCAACCTGGTCCAGCCTTCATGGTGGGCGGTGGGCAGAGGGCTTTTAAAAACATTTTCATTAGGCTTACACTAAATTTTTACATAAACTATTTCGTAAGAAATTATTATTATATGCTTCTACCTCCTGTGACTTCACTTTGTAAATTTTATAATGTAAAGTTACTTCCCTACTATATATATCACCATTGCCGTGGAACCAGTGGACTGTTTGGAAATTTTACTTCTGACAGAGGAAAGTGGGCCTAGGCAAAAAAGGTTGAGTACTGCTGATGTAAACTATAGCCGAATGCGCCTCTATTCGCTTTTGAGCTAATTATCCTCCCAAGCAGAAATCCCATTGTTACAGGTGGTTATAACGAATCATTAAGGAAGTCAGATTGATATTCCACCATATTCTACGACAGAAATCAAGCTTTCGTTTGACACTGTATATTCTTTTAACAGGGAAAATTTTTTCTAGTAGCCTAGCTGATGTGATAATCTATTGGTTTCCTTTGAATAATGCTTTAGCGAAACAATTTGTGTTATGTACGAGAGGCTTGAAATTATATCTGACATTAATCTACCGAATCTGTAATACGTAACGTGAATACTATCAGACATTCTACGCTCACTATAGGTGCACCCAAAATTACAGCTGTATCTGGCGATGACATTCTGCCCACGATAATTTGCGGCGCCCATAACGCATGCAGTGAAATAACTAGATCACTCTACTATAAAAAGAAAATTTTCTATTAAAAGATACATAAATGGGTTTACGATTTTGAAATATCGAAAAAGTATCAGTAATTCTTTTATATCCCAGGAATAGTCGGTAAAACTTATAACACTGAATACCGTCTACTGATTTCCCTGCAGAGGGTGGTGTACCAAGGACTGATAAGAGACGTGTAGGTATTTTTGTACGATGTCGTTGGAGGTATTTGATTATCTTAAGTTAAACCAGACACCCTGTACAACGGCAAGACAGCAAATCCACATATTAAACTGTTAGTCAGTTCCAGGGACAAATGTGGATTCCGTCCACAATTTATTGGTTACGAACTGCAGACAAGAACTGAAAAAATTAAAATCAAATGTTCAAATGTGTGTGAATTCATAAGCGACCAAACTGCTGAGGTCATCGGTCCCTAGACTTACACACTACTTAAAAAAACTTATGCTAAGAACGACACACACATCCGTGTCTTTGAGGGGACTCGAACCTCGGGCGGGAGGGAAGAAATTAAGAAATTGCAAAAAGGTACAAGACAGGACCTGGGCAAGCTGAAACAACCAAAGGTCGTTTAGTTTGATGAAGCATTAGGCAACACTGGGCTGAAACGGGAAAGGAATAAAACAGAAAAGGATGGGTAAGTTTGAGGGATAACATGGGGAAGGCAGCAGAGGGTCGCACTGGTGGAAAGAGAAGCCACGGTAGAAATCATTGGATAACTAGGGAGATATTTAATTTAATTGATGAAAGGAGGAACTATAAAACAGTAGCTGTTAACGAAAAAAAAATTGAGGCCCAAAAGATAAAAAATAAATTACCAATTATTTTTTTTAAATTAAATTATGAATCAGCTTCCGTTTTAGAATACAATTAAGACAACAGCAAATTTTCGTCTTTAGAGACGAGAACCAGCCGGACAACTTTCAAACAGATTTTGAAAACCACAGATACATTCCATGTAGATTTTATTTCTTCTTAGCAGTCACCTTTGGCGATAATAATAAGTTATTACCGGAAGCAGGCACTACAGTCGGAAAGCATATTTGTAGTAAACAACTTCAGTGTTCAGTCTTCATTCTTAAATATTAAATTCGAATTAGAATCCAAGGATTTGCTTCTACAGTAACGTGTTTCCTTTAGAGAAAGTGGGAAACATAGTGGGCATTCATCCAAAGAAATGCTGTGGAGTTTACAGGGCTGTAGGTAATAATTTGTACGGGCCTGGGTGCTATTCCTCAGCGCTGAAGCAGATTTTGACACAGCAGGAGTCCTATTCTGTAGCCTAATGTTCTTCTTACTATGCGACCGCGTCACAAGCGACAGAACCACCGACGTTTCGGATGCAATTGTGGACAGCCTTTGTAACGTGTCCCTTCCTAATCGGCCTGCTGGATTGCGATATAACTGACCGGGATCGCGTATGACTAATGAAATATATGCAGTGAGGTAGGCTATCGTTACCGAAGAAAAATAATATCGGTTGGTAGGAAGAAAGTGTACGACACACCCTTGTGAAGGAAGAATCTATTCTAAACCTAATCTATATACTGATAGCAATTTTGAAATGGGTGGAGTTTAGTGCAATCGCTCACGAACTGCACTTGAGGAAAGAGGGTTACCAAGTAACATTTAATACAAAAAAATACTGATTAACAAAAAGATGATAATTAAACGGTCGTCAGCCCACTAGGGCAATGAATATCCATAATCCTAAGAAAGGTAATGGTAAAGAAAATTAAGCGAATAATCACTGGCGTGGCAACAGAAGGCTGTTACGCTTTTCTACAACACAACAGTTCATGAGAAAAAAGTTAATCAGAAAGCACTGAGTTTGCAGTTACTTAATCTGAAATACTAAATTGTGAAAGCAAAGTTAAATTTAGTTAATGGTTGAATAAATGACTGATTACAACTGAAACTTCGTTAGGTAAGAAATGATTTTTAGTAACCTCAGCGTAACTTAATACAAAATTTGGAAAAGGGCAAGCAATTTACCTTTAATTACTGAAATACTGAATTGAATTTACTTTAAACGAATGAGCAACTGATTTACTTTCAACATAAGAAGAATGATGTACGTACGAAGCCAGTAGAAGCCACTCGTAAAGCTAAATACAGAATAAATGAAATTGCACACTGTTAATTTGTGCTGTGTCTTTAGTTATTAGTTTTGCCAGTGAAATTGCACACTGTTAATTTGTGCTGTATCTTTAGTTATTAGTTTTGCCAGTCAACTTTTACGTTGCTTTCAGTGAGTGAAGTTAATACTAATGATTTTAAATTCATTAAGCCTCTGTTACGCAATACAAGAATGAACAGTTACTGAGGTAGCAAAATTTAAACTGAAACTGGTCACTAGTAAACAGATAAAACTGGCAGTAAATAGTTAATCAATGTTCATACATTTACGACACTCGCTGATTGCATGGAAAGGAAGGCGACCCTGCTTGGTAGTAACGTTTAAGGACAATGACAAAACAGTTGCCCTACAAGTTTTAACTATTGCAGGTTATTATTCAAGAAAGTTAGTCAGATTTTATGAAAGAAATGCCACTGGGTAATACCTGTGGAATATTAGTTATACTCTGTCAGCTAACAGTCTTACGGTGTTGTAGCTGTGCGGGCGACGAAGAATGTAGCCGACGACAGTGCTGAGCTGCTGCTGTTGCTGCGAATCGTCTCCAGAGCCACGGATAATTATGTGAGAGGCAGTAGTTGGAACTGCAGCTTCCTCCGCCTGTCCACTCCTACTGTGCTATCAACGCTCGCACGTTAACGAAGCAGGTGCGCCTACACTGGCGCGATCATAGCTGCACACCGCGACCAACAAACACTTCCGCACTCTTTTATCACCCAAGCTGCTCTGCTCAATCTCTGCTCGCAGCGCGATAAAGACTCTCTACACGCAAAGATAAATAATGGCACAGCTACTGCCATTTCGTCGTTGCTATCGATACATTTAAGTATAAAGTTCCCTTGACTATTAAAATATTTACATTGTAATTACACTCAATTATAAACGTTCAAAAAGAATTCACTATTACGTCAATTACATATTAAATGTAGTATCCGTATCCAGTGACGCCTGTAGATTGAGGATGACACGGCGCCAGTTCGTAACGTTGGGCCTTCCAAGGTCTGTTCGGACGGAGTTTTAGTTCTGTAATCTACATCTACATCTACATTTACACTCCGCAAGCCACCCAACGGTGTGTGGCGGAGGGCGCTTTACGTGCCACTGTAATTACCTCCCTTTCCTGTTCCAGTCGCGTATGGTTCGCGGGAAGAACGACTGTCTGAAAGCCTCCGTGCGCGCTCGAATCTCTCTAATTTTACATTCGTGATCTCTTCGGGAGGTATAAGTAGGGGGAAGCAATATATTCGATACCTCATCCAGAAACGCACCCTCTCGAAACCTGGCGAGCAAGCTACATCGCGATGCAGAGCGCCTGTCTTGCAGGGTCTGCCACTTGAGTTCGTTAATCATCTCCGTAACGCTATCACCGTTACCAAATAACCCTGTGACGAAACGCGCCGCTCTTCTTTGGATCTTCTCTATCTCCTCCGTCAACCCGATCTGGTACGGATCCCACACTGATGAGCAATACTCAAGTATAGGTCGAACGAGTGTTTTGTAAGCCACCTCCTTTGTTGATGGACTACATTTTCTAAGGACTCTCCCAATGAATCTCAACCTGGTACCCGCCTTACCAACAATTAATTTTATATGATCATTCCACTTCAAATCGTTCCGCACGCATACTCCCAGATATTTTACAGAAGTAACTGCTACCAGTGTTTGTTCCGCTATCATATAATCATACAATAAAGGATCCTTCTTTCTATGTATTCGCAATACATTACATTTGTCTATGTTAAGGGTCAGTTGCCACTCCCTGCACCAAGTGCCTATCCGCTGCAGATCTTCCTGCATTTCGCTACAATTTTCTAATGCTGCAACTTCTCTGTATACCACAGCATCATCCGCGAAAAGCCTCATGGGACTTCCGACACTATCTACTAGGTCATTTATATATATTGTGAAAAGCAATGGTCCCATAACACTCCCCTGTGGCACGCCAGAGGTTACTTTAACGTCTGTAGACGTCTCTCCATTGATAACAACATGCTGTGTTCTGTTTGCTAAAAACTCTTCAATCCAGCCACACAGCTGGTCTGATATTCCGTAGGCTCTTACTTTGTTTATCAGGCGACAGTGCGGAACTGTATCGAACGCCTTCCGGAAGTCAAGAAAAATAGCATCTACCTGGGAGCCTGTATCTAATATTTTCTGGGTCTCATGAACAAATAAAGCGAGTTGGGTCTCACACGATCGCTGTTTCCGGAATCCATGTTGATTCCTACATAGTAGCTTCTGGGTTTCCAAAAACGACATGATGCACGAGCAAAAAACGTGTTCTAAAATTCTACAACAGATCGACGTCAGAGATATAGGCCTATAGTTTTGCGCATCTGCTCGACGACCCTTCTTGAAGACTGGGACTACCTGTGCTAAAGCTCAAGATTCAGAATTAGAAGTAGAGTACAAGTTATCAGCGGATATTAAACAGCGACAGTTTTGGATGGTGCAGAAAGTATTTTATGTGCATTTTCGGTCTTACACCTTCATCAGTTAAATATAAAACAGCAACCAGTAAACAACAGTTCATCTCCATAATGAAAACTCCCTCTAATAGTCACCGAAAAGTCGATAGTTATATCGTGTGACGAAAAGATCACACACCCAGAAGAGTGTTCCACAAAAAATTTTCACTCTGGAGCGAAGTGTGCTCAGAGTTTAGCTTAGAAATGTGTGCCGGTCCGGGGCTCGAACCTACGACTTCTGTGTTTCGCAGGCGAGTATTTTACTCACTGAGCACGACTCACAGTGCTCCCCTACGGTCCTGTGCCATGTTTTTGTTGTTCCAAACAGTGACCTTGCTGCTATTCTACATTCTGTTTGGAATTATTCTTGTTTTTCCTGATAGTAAGTAGAGATTTAGGTGAATTACACTTCTGTGCTCGTCACTAACTTTCATACGAAACATATATAAATGGCCTTTTGTTCTGAAATGCTTTTTATTTGGGCTAGTAGTTGCCAAAAAAATTTAATGATGGTGCACATAATACAGTTCTAAAGTTATTGCTATATTTTGTGTTTGCTTCTTTTGTATGACTGAGTGATCGTGTAATCATTGTTTAAATACCAATGACTGAAAATTTATTATACGGCTTCCATTTAATTTCAAATGAAATATCATATAATATTTGAAAAAATTAGCTGAGTGTCAAACTAACTATCGCAAGGTTCGTGGTTCAGTTCTCAATCGATGCCAGGATTACTTCCGTCACATAGTACTTTCGCCTGTAGCACAGATTTTTAACTGTGAAAAATTGCAGGTTCCACCGTCCCTGTAACTGACAGGGTAAGTATGTTCAAATTCAGAGAAAGGTAAGGCATTTCATTTCCAACATAACCATGTCTATGAAAACAATGTAAGTTTAAAATTTCGTGTTGATAGTTTTATCTTAACACGCAGTTTCTGATAATCCATCTTCTATCAAACTGCGTGGAGTATGTTGAAAAAGCACTATTGCGATTTTATTATTCTTTGTTTCCTAAATTGGTCTAAATTTGACATGGTGTTCGAAGAGTTGTTTCTCCAAGCACAAAAACGTGAAGGTAAGTGTTATCAGAGACTGATGGACATCGAACCCGAGACTCCTTCCTGAAATATTTCTCAATCAAAGGATAGCACAATAATAGAAGAAAATTTATTGCGAACCACAGCAGATAAACCATGCTTTAGCTTCTTGTCGAATCACGAGACAATATCGTGACACTACAAAAAGGTAAATAGAGAATAACAGAAATGTCGTTAACGAAGTCACGGAAGGAACATTTTAAAGACGAAAGACACAGAGCATGTTTCACTATTATAAATGCGTAATCACTAACTGGATATGAGAGTAAAGTGAAGAAAGAAATGCGCCCTATGTCTCACTTGCTTTCTTATAGGGACTTCTACCGTCAGCTATCTCTGGGCACACAGTTAATTTTTCCTGTAGTTCTCTGCTCCTTGTCTGTTCTACGCACAGGAAGATGGAGGACCGGAATTTAAAATCTCACTGTCACCGAACTCATTTGAGAAGGAAGACCGTCTCAATTGGAGAAGGTTGGGCGAAGGAATTGGCTGTTGCTTTGGTGGATAAAAACGTTCTAGTATTCGTGACTTAGGAAAACCATGCACGCTTGCATTTCGAAAATGGAGTGCTTGTAAATACACATATTTATTTGGTCTGTCACAGCTTTCGGCAGTGTCTCAGTTTTTCCCTCTGACGTCATTGTATACAAGAAATGGTTCAATCAAGCGAAAGTAAAATGCGTATCATCGAGATTTAATGACTCTTGGTAACTCTCAAGAAAGTTTCTAATGGGCTGCCCTTGCTATGATGTTAGCTGACAAGGTTTATTTTATTTAAAATGATTTAAGTGTTTTCACATACAAAAATTCGGAGGCATTATTTTTCAGCACCCCTCATATGTTCTATGTGTCGAGGCAAATTGCAGATATTCAACAAAGTTTTAGAGTGTCGATCACTACGTTTCTCGTTTTTCTCTGCGTCATTCCCAGGCACTAATTCTGTTTATTGAAACCCTGTGGAAATGAAATTAATTTGCCTCCTTTCTTCCGTGTAATTCGCTAAAAATAACCACGAAAATTTACATCGTTCACTTTTCTTGCTGTAACGTAATCCTACTTTATCGTAATCTTACAATATTAAGTTATTTTCACAAAATTAATTCAGCGGGCGGTTTACGAGGCCAGGCCAAAAACACATCACCGTATACCAACGATGAAGCGGGCGTTGTTGGATCAATAAAAGAAACTTCTTATATTTAGCTATGATGCACGAGTAATTGGCCCTGGGTTCTTATTTGTAATAACCAGAAATACTTTTCTTACAATTTTCATTTACTTTTTGCAGTTTTAAGGCATAGTTACGAATGTATAAACAGCCACAGAGTCCAGTTCACATATCGGTTTGGTCAAATACATGCTGAGCTGAAGACGGACCAGTACTGATTTGAACTGAAACACTCGGTCGCAGCCTCGAAACGCTTATAGCTTTTTGACAATGATCGTAACTAGCTTCTTTTATAAGACTTAAGTTGTTATTAAATTTGTGTAACACAAACAATTTCAAAACACCTTTCTTATTACACATTACTTGACATTTCAAGTAATATAATTACACTGCACTTTATTGACAATTCTTTTTATTCACGAAATTAAGAACACTTCTAAGTTCATTTTTCAATTCTTCTAATTTAATAATTTGTTCACTTACAAAATACCTTAGCATTCGCACTTATAAATCCGTAATTTTACTTCTGTATTTATTTTTAACAGTAAATGAACTTTTTTTTTAAAAAGTCGATGTCTCTTTAGCATAATTATAATATTTTGGTAGCGTGAATAATGCACTACCCCACAAGTACTTACTAACAGTTGTCATTATTAATTTACCCATTTACTAGACTGAAATTGTAAATGAAAGAAATATCATTAAAAACAATCAATTGGAGAAATACTCATTCAACGACTGAAGAAAGAACTTATGAATACGAAATGTACCCGTATATGGTGTTGTATACCAGTTTTGTGTATCGCTTTCTACAGTACAGTCATTGGTAGCTGGATTGCAATGAGTATTTTTAGAGTGAAAGCATCGTATGCTACGAATTAGTAGGTCTGAAACCAATTATTGCCGTTTGTGTCACGTAGTCAGTATGCTTTCTAAATACGGGAGAAGGTTTTCTCAGTTTCATTGAGATTTTAATTTTTTTCTTTCCGTTTATTTCATGGGGAGCATTTTGTGAGCGTCAGAAAGGAAGCAGTGCCTAACAGTTTGTTATGATATTTAATTTATTTATGTAGAAAGTACGTTACAGTGCATCATCTCGGAAGCAGCTTCCCCAGTAAGCCTGCGACACTGTGATATCGTCTCTATGAGCGCTAATTAAATTTAGTTCAAATGTTCACATGTGTGTGAAATCTTATCGGACTTATCTGCTAAGGTCATCAGTCCCTAAGCTTACACACTACTTAACCTAAATTATCCTAAGGACAAACACACACACCCATGCACGAGGGAGAACTCGAACCTCCGCCGGGACCAGCCGCACAGTCCATGATTGCAGCGCCTTAGACCGCTCGGCTATTAAATTTAGTTTAGGACATTATTTCTAAATAGTTAATTTGTGTATGTATGGAAAGAAACCAAAAGGAGATAAATGAAACGTTTCACTCATTTTATTAAAGCATGAAGTACTTAGCCCTTTTCATAAGTATTAAGATCGGCCTCGGCTAGAGGGAAGAGATTTGCTGACAGCCAAGTTGAAGGCAAGGTTCGGCACAGACCGTTTTGCTGCACAACAGTATGAAAAGGGCACGGCTCAAAAATGTCGGAGCACAGAGATTGCTGCAGACAAGTAGTAATCGCGGTAATGTGCTGACGTTCCTATTCAATGTGAGGGTTGAATGTTCTAAGTAAAGATCAGAATACCGAGCACCTCGGCGCGTACAAAAGGGTTTCTTCTAGAGGGGAAGTCGGCGCTGCTGGTTTGTTACAGTCCTAGCAGCCACTTGAATAGCTAATAGGGCGTGACAGTGAGCCCTGTTTACGTCGCGCTTGGAAATCTCCGACACGGTTATCGCCCCCTTGGTTCCTCCTCGTCCCTTCGTTACAGGCTTACGCAGACAAAAGCAAGCGTTGAACGAGCCTCTGGGCTTTCATATCCTCGCCATCTCGTCAATGGTGCCATTGTGTGAGCCGCATTCACAGCTGTCGACGCTCCGTTGATGGGCCACTGAGGAAGAGGGGCACTGCCCGTTGAAACTTGGCGATTGCTGATCTTGCAAATCGTCTGTACACGATAACTTTCTTCAGATGGTTCAAATGGCTCTGAGCACTATGCGACTTCACTTCTGAGGTCATCAGTCGTCTAGAACTTAGAACTAATTAAACCTAACTAACCTAAGGACATCACACACATCCATGCCCGAGGCAGGATTCGAACCTGCGACCGTAGCGGCCGCTCGGTTCCAGACTGTAGCGCCTAGAACCGCACGGCCACTCCGGCCGGCGATAACTTCCTTAATCCGTACATAATTTGTGCCAAAAATATTTGTAAACCATGTTTAATGTACTACACGTAGTTCTCTTTGTGCTTTGTGCTTCTATTCATCTATTAGCCGACAGACTCAATAGCAGTGGTCGTCAAACAATTTTGCTTAGCACACAATACTGACATTATGTGGCGGCGTCTCGGGCCGCACATGTACCGATCTTATTATTAATATGTATCCTACATAAATTAGTACACTACTGGCCATTAAAATTAATACACCAAGAAGAAATACAGATGATAAACGGGTATTCATTGGACAAATATACTCTACTAGAACTGACATGTGATTACATTTTCACACAATTTGGGTGCATAGATCCTGAGAAATCAATACCCAGAACAACCTCCTCTGGCCGTAATAACGGCCTTGATTCGTCTAGGCATTGAGTCAAACAGAGCTTGGATGGAGTGTACAAGTACAGCTGCCCATGCAACTTCAACACGATACCACAGTTCATCAAGAGTAGTGACTGGCGTATTGTGACGAGCCAGTTGCTCGGCCACCATTGACCAGACGTTTCCAATTGGTGGGAGATCTGGAGAATGTGCTGGCCAGGGCAGCAGTCGAAAATTTTCTGTATACAGAAAGGCCCGTACACGACCTGCAACATGCGGTCGTGCATTATCCTGCTGAAATGTAGGGTTTCGCAAGGATCGAATGAAGGGTAGAGCCACGGGTCGTAACACATCTGAAATGTAGCGTCCACTGTTCAAAGTGCCGTCAATACGAACAAGAGGGACCGAGACGTGAAACCAATAGCACTCCATACCATCACGCCGGGTGATACGTCAGTATGGCGATGACGAATACACGCTTCCAATGTGCGATCACCACGATGTCGCCAAACACGGATGCGACCATCATGATGATGTAAACAGAACCTGGATTCATACGAAAGAATGACGTTTTGTCATTCGTGCACCCAGGTTCGTCGTTGAGTACACCATCGCAGGCGCTCCTGTCTGTGATGCAGCGTCAAGGCTAACCGCAGCCATGGTCTCCGAGCTGATAGTACATCTTGCTGCAAACGTCGTCTACTGATTGTTGTTGTCTTGCGAATGTCCCCACCATATGTTGACTCAGGGATCGAGACGTGGCTGCACGATCCGTTACAGCCATGCGGATAAGATGCCTGTCATCTCGACTAGTAGTGATACGATGCCGTTGGTATCCAGCACGGCGTTCCGTATTACCCTACTGGATCCACCGATTCCATATTCCGAGAACAGTCATTGGATCTCGACCAACGCGAGCAGCAATGTCGCGACACAATAAACCGCAATCGCGATAGGCTACTATCTGACCTTTATCAAAGTCGAAAACGTGATGGTACGCATTTCTCCTCCTTGCACTAGACATCACAACAACGTTTCACCAGGCAACGCCGGTCAACTGCCGTTTGTGTATGAGAAATCGGTTGGAAACTTTTCTCATGTCAGCACGTCGTAGGTGTAACCACCGACGCCAACCTTGTGTAAATGCTCTGAAAAGCTAATCATTTGCATATCACAGCATCTTCCTCCTGTCTGTTAAATTTCGCGTCTGTAGCACGTCATCTTCGTGGTGTGGCAATTTTAATGGCCAGTAGTGTATTCTACGAGACCTCAATACACTAGCTATAATGATGCCGCGATAAGTCGGCCGCTGCCCCTAATTACTGACCGTCAAAAACCGCCACCATTCGGAACGTTTCGTGTCGACTGTTCTCTGTTTCAGATTGCTGGCAACGTTAGCGGCCCCGAGGTAGTGACACACTAACTGGCTGACGAAGTGTTGTGATGTCTGCGTGAGCGGATGATTAATTGATTTCACAAGCTGCGAATTAGTCGGGGATTAAATCAATGATCCAGGAAGTGTCGAACAAATTAATCTCTGTCAGTGATCACAAAACGTTTGGTCCTTAGATTGCGGATATCGGTCACGAAAAACTGTCGTCAGATCTGCAGCAAAACATGAGAAATCAAATACAACTATGGACTGCTTACGTCCAAAAACAATCAAATATGCCATAATGAAAAGTATTACGTTCACAGATGTGGCAACATGCGCTTAAAATATGACGAGGCGTACCTGTTCTACAGTGTGTCCTAATGTATTGAACCCGTAGTGGAATAGTCAAGAAATACCCTTAAAAATCAGCTTAGTTCCGTCACACATATTTAAAATAAGGAGTAAACTAGGCCACAGTGTCAGCACAGTCATCCTGTTAAGGTTGAGACTATTCAATCAAAACAAACTGAGGTACAGTATCCACAAGTTGTGTTTGCCATGGGCATGTTAGATGTCGCTCCTGTAAGCTTATCCACATTTGTCAATTTTGTAATTGTACACAATTCAGTGAAATGACAAATGCAACAGGGACAATATATAGTGGGATCATAAGGTGCATAAGTATTACAGTGATAAAATGTAACAAATTAAAAGCCAAATAAATGTAAATTTTAAATCTTTTAAAGAGAAAAAGTGACAATTTGTGGTTCTGTGGCACTTTTGCGATGATTTTACCTACAAAGTAATAAAATAGACAAGAACAAACTTACGGAGATAGCATAATAATATAATTGATAAAATAAGGAATGAAAGCAGCCAAATGAATGAAACAAAAGACCGAAGAAATTAGCACCACCCGTTGGCGTAGCTGCCAAAATGTAGCATAGGCTAGAAGTAATCGGAGGAACTTTACACGCAAACAGCCTCTCGTCCCCTGTCCCTACCCTGACATATCGTACCAAGAAAAGGATAATAAAACATTGTACCGCCAATTAATAAGATTATATGGTCGATTGATTGATTAATAACGGCAATTGTACATATATTTCAATGCATTGTGCGACGCAATGAGAAATGTTTACTGCATTTTTTGAATGTCATTTTCGTTCTACTCGTAGCGTTATACAGGTTGAAAAGTATTTAAACCGTCAAACTCTGGAAGGTTGTAGGGGACACAAAACAAATATTTCTGCCTGATGCCATTTTTTCCTATGAGGATTATTTAAACCGATGGAAGCCGTATTACCCTCATCAGTTGTTAGAGGCCGTATTACGATCTTCAGTTGTAGGCAACTGCTGTCCACCAGTGTAGTAGTGCATTGTCTCTGTTTACTAATGGAGTGATACACCTGGAGTGAGTACACTGATATGGTTGGTGCATACTACGTAGCGCACCACGATGGACGAGCTGCACAGCAGGTTTATCAACAAAAATATCCTAATCGCCGTATCCCGCATCATACGACCTTCGCTGCTGTGTACCAACGTCTGCGTGAGACCGGGCCATTTAGCAGATTACCTGGACAGGGGCGCCGTCGCACGGTAAGAACGCTGCAATTTGAGGAAGCTGTCTTGCAGCATGTCGAGCGGGATCCTTCAATCAGCACTCGTGCAATTGCACGTAACATGGGGACTAATCAGACGAATGTAAGGACAGTCCTTCGAGAGCAATTGTTACGTCCATCTCACCTACAGCGTGTCCACAACCTGGAACCAGTTGATTATCCACCCAGAGCACAGATTTAGCAGTGGTACCTGGAACAGTGTGAAATGCATCGTACATTTCCATCCCGTTTGTTGTTTACCAATTCACGTTCGGGCGTGACAGACTCTTCAACATGCAGAATTCGCATGTTTGGAGTGAGGATAACCCGCATGCCACAGTTACTAGCGCTCATCAAGTGCGGCTCTTCGTTAATGTGTGGGTCGGTGTTGTTGGGGACTGTTTAATTGGGCAGTATCTGCTACCTAGGCCATTAAATGGCGGGCACTATTACAATTTTCTCGCGAGAGCATTGCCAGAATTGCTGGAAGACGTCCCGCTCCCTACAAGACAACGCATGTGGTTCCAACATGACGGGGCGCCGGCACATTTCAGTCGTCGTGTGCGTCGGTTCCTGGACCGACGGTTCCCAGAAACGTGGGTTGGGAGAGGTGGTGCTGTACCTTGGCCTGCTCGATCCCCAGATATGTCCCCTCTGGATTTTTTTTTTTTTTTTTTTTTGTGTGTGGGGAGAGATGCACAACCTTGTTTACGCAACTCCTGTTGCATCAGAAGAGGATCTGGTTGCTCTGATAGTAGCAGCAGCAGCAGGAACAATTCAGGATACTCTTGGGGTTTTTGCCCATGTCAGACAGAACATGATCCGACGGTGTAACCTTTGTTTACGTGTCAATGGAGGCATTTCTGAAAATCTACTGTAACTGAAATTGGGTTGTGTTAATGTATTGTCTCTTGGTCATAATAAAATGGAAAAGTGTTCGTTGGTTTAATCAATTTGCCGCCTGAGAAACCTTCCTCTACAGATTTAAATACTCCTCATAGGAAAAAATGACATTAGGGAAAAATATTTGTTTTGATATCCCCTACAACCTCCCAGAGTTTGTCGGTTTAAATACTTTTCACCCTGTATTATAGGTAGAACAGCCTTAATTTAAGTTCATATACGTTGCTACACAGATGTATTGTAGTTTAAAATGAGCGACTTTATACTGTGCATTCACGAGTCCATGTTACTTAGGTGCCAAAATTTGTGCCATAACACCTGTGAGTGAAATTAACGATGATGAGCAGGAAGAACAAACCTGAAATGTTCCGATACAGTATTACCAGTGTTCTGCTTGACACAGTCCGTTTAAATATTTAGGTGTAACGTTGCAAAGCGATATAAAATGGAACGAACGTGTTGGAATTGTAGTAGGGAAGGCGAATGGTCGACTCCGGTTTATTGGGAGAATTTCAGTAAAGTGTGGTTGACCTCTAAAGGAGAGGGCATATAGGACGCTGGTGCGACCTGTTCTTGAGTACTGCTCGAGCGTTTGGGATCCGAACCAGGAAGGACTGACGAAAGACATCGAAGCAATTCAGAGGCGGCTTGCTAAATTTCTTACCGGTAGGTTCGAGCAACATTTAAGTGTTACGGAGATGCTTCAGAAACTCAAATGGGAATCCGTGGAGGGAAGGCGATGTTCTTTCAAAGAAACACTATCGAGAAAATTTGGAGACCGGTATTTGACTGTCGAACGATACTACATCGCGCGTAAGGACCACGAAGATAAGCTACGAGAAATTAGTGCTCTTAAGGAGCCATACAGGTAGTCGTTTTTCCCTCACTCTATTTGCGAGTAGAACGGGAAGGAAATGACAACCAGTGGTGCAGGGTATCCTCCGCCACGCATCGTACTGTGGCTTGCACAGTATGTATGCAGACGTAGACTTATATGAGTTTTCGGTACTGGGGCGCAAAGAATGAAACATTCCCGTCTCCCACTCATTAGACCCGCAGTGGCCACGCTACTGACCGCTTTGACCTTGAAGTAAACGGCCAACTTTACTGATCTCGCGGCCGAGTTCACCAACGTCAATTACAATTAAGCACACTCTCTGTAAGTATATTTTGTTTTTAATCCTGAAAAATACACTATTATGAAACTTTACAACAGATAATTTTTCATGTTAGCTGACCTTTATGGATTCGCCTGTTAGTTGCTATATGCATATTATTATGAGATATGGGCAAGTACCGCTGGTCGCACGAATACTTACTTGATTCGGGACATTTGTGGCCCGCGGACAGTAATTTCACGACCACTGCCTTAGGTGCTCCTTTACCATAAGTCGCTCACGAGTTTTCGTGTAAGGTCCGTCTTCATTACGTTAGTCAGAATCAGAGCCATTAGGAACCGAAACCATCAGAGAGTGAGGAGTGGCAGGTTCTAATCTTTTCAGGAAACCGTGCACATTCGGAAAGTTTAAGGAATTTACACACAGTCTAATAAGAAACGATACAACGATCGTCCTTTCAATGATCATTGTAAGTGCATATGTTTTTCAGTATACTTATCATCAAGTACGACTGGATTTATACTCGTGAATCCATTTTCCCAATGTTTGTACTGATTTGGGAAGATAGAGACGTCGCACGTATTTTTTCTGCGACGAGTCGTGAGAAGAAATGTAAAACTTACTTGGGAATATGTCTTACTGATAAAAGTGTTGGTGCTGGCTTGTCTTCGTATATCGTCACGGATAATGTCCTTGTATCGATTAACAAATGTAAACTACTGTCGTATTTATTTTCGTGATGGTTCATGATGGTCTCTGTCATACCTACTTGAATTGTGCTCTGGTGCGCCTTCCACAATTATTATGATATTACTGATCCTTCTCAAGAACTATTCATTAAATATTTACAAATTTTTATTCCATTACAAATGATGGTTAATAGCAGGGGAGGAGGGTCAAAATAGCTTGAAGTAGACAAAGTTCTTGCGACTAAACATTCTTCCTAAGGCCAATGTAAGACATTTTTCTTCAATCGGTAATCTGCGAGTTACTACTGTAGAAAAGGATTATTACACAGCCTTGTGATGTATTCGGCATCAAAGAAGACACGTTTCTGTAAAGAGAGAAAACCTGTAAAAAATAAATCTGCACAAGGTCGTTAAATGGTTCAAATGGCTCTGAGCACTATGGGACTTAACATCGGAGGTCATCAGTCCCCTAGAACTTAGAACTACTTAAACCTAACTAACCTAAGGACGTCACACACATCCATGCCCGAGGCAGGATTCGAACCTGCGACCGTAGCGGTTGCGCGGTTCCAGACTGTAGCGTCTAGAACCCCTCGGCCAGCCCGGCCGGCCAAGATCGTGAAGACAATAATAGAAAAAATTATGTTGTTTGTTTATTTACATCGTTGTAGTCATCTATGGGCTGCTGGAACTACAGGCCTATATCATTGACGTCGGTTTGCAGTAGGGTTTTGAAGCATACCTGTATACTGTATTCAAACATTATGAATCACCGCGAAGGGAACGATCTATTGATACGTAATCAGCATGATTTCAGAAAACATCGTTCTTGTGCAACGCAGCTAGCTCTTTATTCGCACGATGTAATGGCCGCTATCGATAGGGGATCTCAGGTTGATTCCGTATTTCTGGATTCCGGAAAGCTTTTGACACCGTTCCTCACAAGCGACTTCTAATCAAGCTGCGGACCTATGGGGTATCGTCTCAGTTGTGCGACTGGATTCGTGATTTCCTGTCAGTTCGCAGTAAGAGACGGCAAATCATCGAGTAAAACTGAAGTGATGTCAGGTGTTCCCCAGGGAAGCGTCCTGGGACCTCTGCTGTTCCTGATCTATATAAATGACCGGGTGACAATCTGACCAGTTCTCTTAGGTTGTTGGCATGATGATGCTGTAATTTACCGTCTAGTAAGGTCATCCGAAGACCAGTATCAGTTGCAAAGCGATTTAGAAAAGATTGCTATATGGTGTGGCAGGTGGCAGTTGACGCTAAATAACGAAATGTGTGAGGTGATCCACATGAGTTCCAAATGAATTCCGTTGGAAGGCGAGCCAAAGGTTGCGTTTCATTGGCAGGACACTTAGAAGATGCAACAAGACCACTAAAGAGACAGCTTACACTACACTCGTTCGTCCTCTGTTAGAATATTGCTGCGCGGTGTGGGATCCTTACCAGGTGGGATTGACGGAGGACATCGAAAGGGTGCAAAAAAGGGCAGCTCGTTTTGTATTATCACGTAATAGCGGAGAGAGTGTGGCAGATATGATACGCGAGTTGGGATGGAAGTCATTAAAGCAAAGACGTTTTTCGTCGCGGCGAGATCTATTTACGAAATTTCAGTCACCAACTTTCTCTTCCGAATGCGAAAATATTTTGTTGAGCCCAACCTACATAGGTAGGAATGATCATCAAAATAAAAAAAGAGAAATCAGAGCTCGAACAGAAAGGTTTAGGTGTTCGTTTTTCCCGCGCGCTGTTCGGGGGTGGAATGGTAGAGAGATAGTATGATTGTGGTTCGATGAACCCTCTGCCAAGCACTTAAATGTGAATTGCAGAGTAGTAATGTAGATGTAGATGTAGAACACAAATAGTTGACAGGGTTTTGTTCTCTGTAGTATACATTATTCTTACAAAGGTGCTGCAGCGTTCCTCTTCTGCAGTTCCTCTGCCGATATTTGCTACTATTTAGCTTTTTATTCGACCCTCGGCAATGGAAATACTTATTATTTTCCTGAGATAAGTACATGTATTTTACAACAGCATCATACACATTTTCTTGATATAATTAGCCAATGGGAAAGGATTTCAATTTCCCCTGAAGACAGAGTGGTTCGGCTTATCAAACTTATCAAACTCTCGCAGAAAATTCACCGAATGAGAAGGCGTGCTAGTTGCGAGAAGCCGAAATGAGGCCCTCGTTGAACTTACTGTGGACGATTTCCTACATCAAGCTTTTGCAACTGAGCAAGAACTCATAACTACCACGCCATCGACAGGCCCTCCTTCCATGCCTTTTCGAGAGATGCTTTTCAGAAATCGGAAAATAACTTCCTCCTTTTTTATTATTTTGCTACATGTAAATGATCGTCTATGTTTTCAGTGTCTGTGCAGTACTGAGGCATGTGTCGTGTTGTAACTTTGACGCAGTCACGTCTCAGATTTCACTGCAAGAATATGCATCTGAATTGTGAATATCACGACATACTTTAGTGACAAGTTCCACTTAACTTCTTCCTTCCGTATCTGCTCCTCTTAACTTGGTCTGGAGGGAAAGTATCATTCACATGTGTTTCAACTTTGCAGTTCAGAAAAATAATTATTATGACTGTACTTACATGTTATGGAATGTCCTACCGGTTGGTAGCTTCCTTTCGCATGGCATCGGACTTTAAATTCTGCTATAGAATGAGCCGGTCAGAATGAATGTTGCTTATCTTCATCGTACATGAAATGTAACCAGAAGTATGTTACTTATGTACACCCATCTCCTTTTCAGTGTCTCTGCTGAGAGGTTTACGGTAAGAAAAGCGGGAGAGGGAAGATTAGGGCTTAACGTGCCACTGACGGTGAAGTCAGAGACAGAGTACAAGTTGGGACTGGTCCAGCGATCTTTTTGAAGTAACTTCTTAAGTAATTTGAAAAAGCCACGCCACTCCTGCATCAGTAGAGCCGGATGGGCTGTTGAACCGAGCATCACCACTACGCCATCGCGCTGAGTATCCACGGAAAAACTAACGAACGGATTGATGGGGCAAGTCTTAATCCAAGGTGCGTCCATTGATGAGAGATTAAATTGGAAGAAACACATTGATGATCTGGTGAAACGTTTGAGTTCAGCTACTTATGCAATAAGGCTCGTTGCAAATTTTGGTGATAAACATCTTAGTAAATTAGCTTACTACGCCTATATTCACTCATTGCTTTCATATGGCATCATATTTTGGGGTAATTCATCACTGAGGAATAAAGTATTTGTTGCACAAAAGCGTGTAATCAGATTAATAGCTGGAGTCCACCCAAGATCATCCTGCAGGCATTTATTTAAGGATCTAGGGATATTCACAGTAGCTTCTCAGTATATATAGTCTCTTATGAAATTTGTTATTAACAACCAAACCCAATTCAGAAGTAATAGCAGTGTGCATAACTACAATACTAGGAGAAAGGATGATCTTCACTATTCAAGATTAAATCTAACTTTGGCACAGAAAGGGGTGAATTATACTGGCACTAAAGTCTTTGGTCACTTACCAAATAGTATCAAAAGTCTGACAGATAACCAACAAGTATTTAAGAAGAAATTAAAAGAATTTCTGAATGACAACTCCTTCTACTCCATAGAGGAATTTTTAGATACAAATTAAGAAAAAAAAGAAAAAAACAAAAAATATTAAAAAAGTAAAAATAAAAAAAATAAAAATATACAAAAATAAAAAAGTTGTTATATTAACTTAAGTATGTTGTTAAATTAACTTAATTATGTCATGTATTGGAAAATTTGACTCGTTCCACATCATTACGAAATATCGTATTCATGATCCATGGAACTAGTATTAATCTAATCTAATCTAATAAAGGCCTTACGTCGCTGCTGGTCTTGTACTGTCCAGGAGACATTAGAACACAAGTAGCAACAACAGCCTCGCTTTTGGAATGAGGCCACGAGTGACGTGAGTGGATAAATATGTTGGCAACATGAATACAACAATCCCGTACCTTCTTCGTAGTTTCTGTCACTAAATCGTAACTGGCGTTCAGTACAGAATAAGTCGGATCGAATTTGATAATGGACGAAATTTTCGTTGCTATTAACTGACGAAAAAGGGAAGTAGAGATGATAATAGGAAGCTCTGCAGCAACAATGGTTGCACGAACGTCCTGTGTTCAGTTCGAAACCTTTTGTTAGCAGATTGGCTCGTGAAGTGAAAGTGTAGAAGGTTGCTGCTGGCGATCAGTTCGTCGGATGTAGATGGCAACTTTTTTCCTGAGAAGAATGGATCATATGCATTGAATTTCACCCTTCCACTTACATTTGTTACGAATTCACGCTAAAAATTTTAACATTACCCTGTAAAGCTCTCGTTATAGTGCTCAACTACACACAGATACACTGTTCTTATACAATCAGATGTTGGGCGGAGGCATTCCACCTCAACTATATACCGAGAGCCTCTCCTGTCGACCAAAATACTAACAAGTCGAATTGGAACTGAATTTAGTTTTTAACAAACTGACGGAACTTTCTGTAAAATTTCCGTTGTCACTGGTCTGGGCAAATTGATACTGATTAGAGTCGTAGACAGGTGATACAATGAATCTCTGAAGTAAATTTTTTCTAAACTGTCTGCTAGAACTGGGAACCAGTAATGAGTGACACAGGAGTCTTATTTATAATAAATGACACTCATACCTGTAACTGATATGTGTATTGTATCAAATTATTCTTTTGTTGTACCTTAAAAATTTTAGCTGTGATCAAGATCACTGCGGGGTATAATTACAGATTTAAATGAGAAAGCCTGTGATCAATGATGTTCTGCGTTACTGAGACTTTTCAAGAGGTGTAAACGATCATTGCCACTGACAAGCGATTTCTGCGGTATCTGGTTACGTTAAGAGCGGCACGTAGTGTTTGCCAACGAAAGGACATTGTCTTCCATAAACACATTGAAAAATATGTCAGTGATACCGTCATGAGATGAACTGGAAAAATCACTTTTAATTAATTTACCAATACGCCCGACTGCCAAAGTAAATGCTGCTCAACGGAAATGTTGGAGAGAAAGAGAAAGTAATTTTTGTTCCAGTGGCTGTCGTTTTACGCTGCGAGAGAAAGTGCAGTGTTGTTGACGAAAATACTGTCGTTAGACGATACGAGAATGTATGATAGGGAAAACGGGAAGCAAGTCACGTTGTTAACAACGCACAGTTCCTATCGTTACTGTTTTCAGATCGTCCACCACGCTTTACTTACGCTCTGCAAGAACCACTACATCACGGGACGAAGCTGTTGTGAAAACGAAGGCATCATTCCTTTGCTTCGTCTCATACATTTAAAATCTACCAATCTAGAAAGGTGAGTCAATATAAGTTCCTGATCGAAAACTATAAATTCTTATTTACCCTTTAAGAGGTCCGAGCAGATGTAATTTCGATGGTTCAAATGGCTCTGAGCACTATGCGACTTAACTTCTGAGGTCATCAGTCGCCAGAACTTAGAACTAATTAAACCTAACTAACCTAAGGACATCACACACATCCATGCCCGAGGCAGGATTCGAACCTGCGACCGTAGCGGTCACGCGGTTCCAGACTGAAGCGCCTTTAACCGCACGGCCACACCGGCCGGCGTAATTTCGATGTATTGCTCATGCGCTGCCTGCGATATGAAAGGTCTCTGACCAGAGAGCAGTGTTGACTGCTGTAGGAACTGTGTAGCTGTAGCAGTAAGTTGTTGCTAGTCTGGAGTCTGCTCTGGTCTAGTATGGTGTATCGTGTTGGCTGGCCCGGTCGCGGTGCAGCGATGCCGGAGCCTGAGTATTATTGTATAAGGTAAAAAAGCAGCCTCGCGCATGTCTAGTAATGTTGTCTCAAGTCACGTGTAAATGTTTTAAAACTCTCGTAATAATAATCTTCCTCATAAAAAGTAACTTTTAACAACCATTCGTTTCAATTTAAAGAATTTACTAATTTCTTCCATCCATGATCATCCCGATTATTGCAATAGAAAAATCAGTTGCTTCCTTTCATAAATGACAGATAGGTCGGCCAGCATTGCACACAGCTGTGCCGGAAAAATTTATTGTAAGAGCAGATATATCCGGCGACTTCATTGAGGTAAGAATTTTTCCTTTTTTTATTCAGAATGATCTTTCAGGGCCACGACGCAGCACTGCTGTCGTCCAAAATTAACCAGGTTAAATTCACAGTGAATTATTGAAAAGTCATAAGTGAGCGACAATTTAATTGAGAGGTTAGTTACACTGTTTTATTACCAGGTTAATGAATTTTTTTTTTTATTGGGATGTTATACTGAATGTGAACGACATAATTATAATTTTTGCTGTTGAGAGGTTTAGGAATTTTTCTGTTTTGAGGTTACGCTAAATGTGAATGAATTTTGAGGTTAGATTAAATCAGAAAGAATTTTGTGGGTAGATTAAATGTAAATGAATTTTGTAGGGAGGTTTCAAGTGAGAAAGAATTCTGTTTTGAGGTTACACTAAATCAGAATCATTATCCATAATATTTATTTTATTTTGTCGGGAGGTTACAATAAATTAGAATCACACTCATATTATTTAATATATTTTGTGGGGAGGTTACAACCCTTTTTGTGATACCTGGCATAAAGGCAAACATTTAATGACGGTAAGCTGTAAAGCTGTCATGTGTTCACAACCGAATAAGCATTTTGTTTATCAGATGCCCCGAAATTCGCACCCAGACTCCCGATCTTTCGATGTAGTACTGCATTTTAGAGCAAAAGTCATACGATCTACGTTTTTGTTGGAAATACGGAGTATTATTACGATTACCTTCATTTTACATACAATATCTATGTAGGGAAAACAAATTGGCGTCTCACAATTTACAGCAGCGTTGCAGGCAGTATTCATAGCAGCGACCTCCATTCTCTGATACAGCATTACAACTGTACACTACCTCAGCTGAACTGTTCATCTCGTTTGGAAACACTTTGAGTTACACCAGTGTGGTTGGTTTTCTAGACTTTTCTTTCTTGCTTTTCTACTCTCACCCGAACTGTTAGAAACGACTTGACGTTCTCGCTGTCTATGCCTACTCAACCATTAACCGCCGCAGTATCAAAGGGTGGGTGTAGAGGGTGAGGTGGGGGAAGGAGGCGGGAATGTTATGCTCATATTTTGAAAATATTGTTATCTATTCAATTACTTTATATTATAAAATTTTAAAATATATTTATTGTTTTTAATTAATTCTTTCACCAGATTCCGTAAGTATTACAAATTTTTCATTTAAACGTAACTAGTAAATTTAAGTCTTAGTAGTACATGTCGCTTCTTCCAGTGAATTTCATATTCCATAGTTTGAAGTTCAGGACACTACATGCACATTAAAATTTAAAAAAAAAGATATGATGGGAGTAAAAGCCAAAAACTATTAAAGAAATTTGCATTTTTACACTACTGGTCATTAAAATTGCTACACCAAGAAGAAATGCAGATGATAAACGGGTATCCATTGGACAAATATGTTCTACTAGAACTGACATGTGATTACATTTTCACGCAATTTGGGTGCATAGATCCTGAGAAATCAGTACCCAGTACCCGTAATAACGGCTTTGATACGCCTGGGCATTGAGTCAAACAGAGCTAGGATGGCGTGTATAGGTGCAGCTGCCCATGCCGCTTCAACACGATACCACAGTTCATCAAGAGTAGTCACTGGCGTATTGTGACGAGCCAGTTGCTCGGCCACCATTGACCTCACGTTTCCAACTGGTGAGACAGCTGGAGAATGTGCTGGCCAGGACAGCAGTCGAACATTTTCTGTATCCAGAAAGGCCCGTACAGGACCTGCAACATGCGGTAGTGCATTATCCTGCTGAAATGTAGGGTTTCGCAGGGATCGAATGAAGGGTAGAGCCACGGGTTGTAACACATCTGAAATATAACGTCCACTGTTAAACTGCCATCAGTGCGAACAAGAGGTGACCGAGACGTGTAACCAATGGCACCCCATACCATCACGCTAGGTGATACGCCAGTGTGGCGATGACGAATACACGCTTCCAATGTGCGTTCACCGCGATGTCTCTAAAAACGGATGCGACCACCATGATGCTGTAAACAGAACCTGGATTCATCCGAAAAAATGACGTTTTGCCGTTCGTGCACCCAGGTTCGTCGTTGAGTACACCATCGCAGGCGCTCCTGTCTGTGATGCAGCGTCAAGGGTAACCGCAGCCACGGTCTCCTACCTGATAGTCCATGCTGCTGCAAACGTCGTCGAACTGTTCGTGCAGACAGTTGTTGTCTTGAAAACGTCCCCATGTGTTGACTCAGGGATCGAGACGTGGCTGCACGATCCGTTACAGCCATGCGGATAAGATGCCTGTCATCTCGACTGCTATTGATACGAGGCCGTTGGGATCCAGCACGGCGTTCCGTATTACCCTCCTGAGCTCGCCGATTGCATATTCTGCTAACAGTCATTGGATCTCGACCAACGCGAGCAGCAATGTCGCGATACGATAAACCGCAATCGCGATAGGCTACAATCCGACTTTTATCAAAGTCGGAAACGTGATGGTACGCATTTCTCCTCCTTACACGAGGCATCACAACAACGTTTCACCAGGTAACGCCGGTCAACTGCTGTTTGTTAATGAGAAATCGGTTGGCAACTTTACTCATGTCAGTACGTTGTAGGTGTCGCCACCGGCGCCAACGATGCGTGAATGCTCTGAAAAGCTAATCATTTGCATATCACAGCACCTTCTTCCTGTTGGTTAAATTTCGCGACTGTAGCACGTCATCTTCGTGGTGTAGCAATTGTAATGGCCAGTAGTGTAATTTTCTTTAGGGTGGGCGTGAAGTACCCTCTTCCTCCTCCGAGTTAGTAACTGTTATTCAAAGTACTTGGTATCGCTAAGAGTGTGCTAAAAGAAATTTTCAGGCTTTGAACCCTTCTTCCACATCAAGTATAGTTTCACATCAGTACATTTTTGATAAGTATTTTGTTAATATAAGTTGAAATCAATTAATGAATTCCGCTTTTTTAAAATTCTTTTAGAGTGGGCATAAAGTACCTCCACCCTCCCCCCCCTCCCCCCCCCCCCCCTCTCCTTTGGTAATGCGCGCTGTAGAAAATTCTTTGGTGTTGCGAGGGTTAAATCTTTCTTAGTTTAGAGTCTTTCAAACATTAAAACATATCGTATACACTTTCGCATTATTTTCAATAGTATTACCATTCTATTTAAATAATACTCGTTTACTTTTAACCATTTTGTGCAGGGTATTTGACTGTTCAAGAAGAAAACGAGAAGGGCAATGAGCCGGCCGCTGTGACGAGCGGTTCTAGGCGCTTCAGTCCGGAACCGCGCTGCTGCTACGGTCACAGGTTCGAATCCTGCCTCGGACATGGATATGTGTGATGTGTGTGTGTGTGTGTGTGTGTGTGTGTGTGTGTGTGTGTGTGTGTGTGAAATTGTATGCGACTTAACTGCTAAGGTTATCAGTCCCTAAGCTTACACACACACCCATGCCCGAGGGAGGACTCGAATTCCGCCGGGATCAGCCGCACAGTCCATGGCTGCAGCGCCTGAGACCGCTCGGCTAATCCCGCGCGGCTGTGTGTGAAGTCCTTAGGTTAGTTAGTTTTAAGTAGTTCTAAGTTTAGGAGGCTGATGACTTCAGATGTTAAGTTCCATAGTGCTTAGAGCAATCTGAACCATCTAGAGGGCAATGAAACTGCTAATAATCATAATAAACGTAAGTCTGGAAACCAATTGTTTCCTCGATACGACGTATCCTCAAGTGGAGTCATGCCAATGCCACAATGCTTCCAATGTCTAAGGCTACGTCTGTTTCGAAAAATTCATTAACTGTCCTCATTGGCTGTTATCAACATGACACATACGTAGGTACTGGTAAACAGTGTTTCGACACCAAGTGTATCGGTTGTGCCCTTCCAGGTTCCACCTCTTGAGCCCCCTGCAGTTTTGTGTGGCGTTATTTCAAAATTATGATGTATTTTAGCAGTGTTGATAGCGTCAACTACGGATCGTTGTGAATGCATTCAGAACAGACCTGGGAATGTTGAACCTTTATGGACATTGATGAAGAGAGGCGCTGAAGCCTGCCTTCACATGAACAGTAGCCATGTGAAACACCTGTTGTCACGTGTTTGAAATCGCCTGAACATCTGTAGTTTGGGTCCTCGGGGATTCTGTTGAACCCGTACTCACAGGGAAACCATTCACCATTCATTATTAGGATATTTGCTTTATTCATTGCCCCGTCCACGCCGCCATCGTTTGTACCTATAATTATTATTCAGACACCTTGTGGATCCATAAGTGAACGCTGCACTCTACTTCAAGCACCTCTCAGGCTATCAGTTTCTGTTCTGTTGCGTCAGAAGTACACTACTGGCCATTAAAATTGCTACACCACGAAGATGACGTGCTCCAGACGCGAAATTTAACCGACAGGAAGAAGATGCTGTGATATGAAAATTATTAGCTTTTCACAGCATTCACCCAAGGTTGGCGCCTGTGGCGACACCTACAACGTGCTGACGTGAGGAAAGTTTCCAACCGATTTATCATACACAAACAGCAGTTGACCGGCATTGCCTGGTGAAACGTTGTTGTGATGCCTCGTGTAAGGACAGTTCGACGACGTTTGCAGCAGCATGGACTATCAGCTCGGAGACCGCGGCTGCGGTTACCCTTGACGCTGCATCACAGACAGAAGCGCCTGCGATGGTGTACTCAACGACGGATCTGGGTGCACGAATGGCAAAACATCATTTTTTCGGATGAATCCAGGTTCTGTTTACAGCATCATGATGGTCGCATCCGTGTTTTGGCGACATCGCAGTGAACGCACATTGGAAGCGTGTATTCGTCATTACCATACTGGCGCATCACCCGGCCTGATGGTATGGCGTGCCATTGGTTACACGTCTCGGTCACCTCTTGTTCGCACTGACGGCACTTTGAACAGTGGACGTTACATTTCAGATCTGTTACGACCCGTGGCTCTACCCTTCATTCGATCCCTGCGAAACCCTACATTTCAGCGACATTGCTGCTCGCGTTGGTCGAGATCCAATGACTGTAAGAAGAATATGGAATCGGTGGGTTCAGGAGGGTAATACGGAACGCCGTGCTGCGTCCCAACGCCTTCGTATCACTAGCAGTCGAGCTGACAGGCATCTTATCCGCACGGCTGTATGTGGCAGGTCCTGAACGGGCCTTTCCGGATACCGAAAATGTTCGACTGTTGCCCTGGCCAGCACATTCTCCAGATCTCTGACCAATTGAAAACGTATGGCCAACGGTGGCCGTGCAACTGGCTCGTCAAAATACGCCAGTCACTACTCTTGATAAACTGTGGTATCGTTTGGAAGCTGCATGAGCAGCTGTACCTGTACACGCCATCCAAGCTCTGTTTGACTCAATGCCCAGGCGTATCAAGGCCGTTATTACGGCCAGAGGTGGTTGGTCTGGGTACTGATTTCTCAGGATCTATGTACCCAAACTGTGTGAAAATGTAATCACATGTCAGTTCTACTATAATATATTTGTCCAAGTAATACTCGTTTATCATCTGTATTTCTTCTCGCTGTAGCAATTTTAATGGCCAGTAGTGTATATCTATGATTAGTATATTTGTAAAAAAAAAAGTCGGCAGAATGTGTTGCTTTCAGTCATATGACCTACTCACATTTGTTGTTACGTACTTTAACACATGCGAACGGCGAAAGAATGATGGGAGGAGGAGGAGGCAAGAGGCAAGGATAGAAATCTGCCTTTTCTTCGGTGTAGATCCAAGACTCCGTTTGGAATTACTAGCTTTTGCAACACCATTTTCAAGCCTTTTCTGAACATTCCTATATATATATATATATATATATATATATATATATATATATATATATATATATATATATATAACGTTTATTTTACGAAAACATATAGAAAATAAAACTATGTGTAGACTCGAACACAAACCATGCCTTTCACGAGCAATATTTTTGCCAAATGATGCAACAAAGCAATTCCTCATAGTCACCGCTATATCCTTTGTTCCAAGAAAGCTAGTCCAGGTAACCACTTGTACGCTCGAAGACGAAAAAGCCACGCACCACGAAGAAGCTATGAAAACTGGTCACAAATTGATATAGATCCAAGTATCGACAGAAAATCCAGAACTTTAAATTTTGACGGCCTATGGATGTATGTGTAACGCTGCAGCGCAAATTCAACAGGGGTCATGTCGAATAGTAAACATGGGACATGTCGATACCAAGATACAAAGCCTTTGTGAATTTCTTTCCGTCTGCTCAATTCCGTGTTGTCAGTTGGACAGTAACTATGACAGGCGCAGGTGTCAGCATTCTAGAGAGGACGTGTAATTGGATAACGATGCCAACTGGAGTAGTCGGTGAATCCCTGGACATTTGAATAGGGACGACGCCACTGTTCCATGATGTTCTACATCTACATCTACATCCATACTCCACAAGCCACCTGCCGGTGTGTGGCGGAGGGTACCTTGAGTACCTCTATCGGTTCTCCCTTCTATTCTAGTCTCGTATTGTTCGTGGAAAGAAGGATTGTCGGTATGCTTCTGTGTGGGCCCCAATCTCTCTGATTTTATCCTCATGGTCTCTTCGCGAGATATACGTAGGAGGGAGCAGTATACTGCTTGACTCCTCAGTGAAGGCATGTTCTCGAAACTTCAACAAAAGCCCGTAACGAGCTACTGAGCGTCTCTCCTGCAGAGTCTTCCACTGGAGTTTATCTATCATATCCGTAACGCTTTCGCGATTAGTAAATGATCCTGTAACGAAGCGCGCTGCTCTCCGTTGGCTATTCTCTATCTCTTCTATCAACCCTATCTGGTACGGACCCCACACTGCTGAGCAATATTCAAGCAGTGTGCGAACAAGCGTACTGTAACGTACTTCCTTTGTTTTCGGATTGCCTTCCCTTAGGATTCTTCCAATGAATCTCAGTCTGGCATCTGCTTTACCGGCGATCAACTTTATATGGTTATTCCATTTTAAATCACTCCTAATGCATACTCCCAGATAATTTATGGAATTAACTGCTTCCGGTTGCTGACCTGCTATATTGTAGCTAAATGATGTGGCATCCTTCTTTCTATATGTATTCGCAGCACTTTACGCTTGTCTACATTGAGATTCAATTGCCATTCCCTGCACCATGCGTCAATTCGCTGCAAATCCTCCTGCATTTCAGTATAATTTTCCAATGTTACAACCTCTCGATATACCACAGCATCATCCGGAAAAAGCCTCAGTGAACTTCCGATGTTATCCACAAGGTCATTTATCTATATTGTGAATAGCAACGGTCCTACGACACTCCCCTGCGGCACACCTAAAATCACTCTTACTTCGGAAGACTTCTCTCCATTGAGAATGACATGCTGCGTTATGTTATCTAGGAACTCTTGAATCCAATCACACAACTGGTCTGATAGTCCATATGCTCTTACTTTGCTCATTAAACGACTGTGGGGAACTGTATCGAACGCCTTTCGGAACTCAAGAAACACGGCATCTACCTGGGAACCCGTGTCTATGGCCCTATGAGTCTCGTGGACGAATAGCGCGAGCTGGGTTTCACAGGATCGTCTTTTTCGAAACCAGTGCTGATTCCTACAGAGTAGATTTCTAGTTTCCATAAAAGTCATTAAACTCGAACGTAATACCTGTTCCAAAATTCTACAACTGATCGACATTAGAGATATAAATCTATAGTTCTGCACATCTGTTTACGTCCCTTCTTGAAAACGGGGATGACCTGTGCCCTTTTCGAATCCATTGTTGACAGGAATGTGTAAACGATGGCCGAATACAGCGTCAAGAAGAAATGAGTCGGCGTAAAGAGACTACAGAACGTGAGAACCGAGCAATTATCAGAGCTCCAGATTCATCATTATCGTCGATCCGAGGGTCACAATCTTCGGTGACCACAGGGACCATTAATTGGCGGCCTACAGAAATGGGGCCGAGCTCACGGCGCCCCGTGCGCCGACTACCATTGATCACTTTAACAAGCCCATTTGCAGTAGTGTCGGGCACATTCACACTGGAATGTCATTGACTGAATCGTCTTCAGTGATGAATCCCTCTTCGAACTGAGCAACGACGAGTAGCGAAGACTTTCAGCGGTGAAGTACCAACTTGAGTCGCTCACCTTACTACACGGCAACCGGGGTGATAGTCTTTGGTGCCAATTTTATATCATAGCAGGACCCCACTGGTGTCATCCGCGGCACTCTTATAGCACAGAGGTACGTCAACGATTTGCCCTTCACGTCAAGCCATCCTGGGCTCACATTTCAGCAAAATAATGCCCGCATGCATCCAGCGGGAGTCTCTACTGCTTGTCTTCCTCCTTTCCAAACTCCTCCTTGGACGCAAGGTCACCGGATCTCTCCCCAATTGAGAACTGGGGCCGGCCGCGGTGGTCGAGCGGTTCTAGGCGCTTCAGTCCGGAACCGCTCGACCGCTACGGTCGCAGGCTCGAATCCTGCCTCGGACATGGATGTGTGTGATGTCCTTAGGTTAGTTAGGTTTAAGTAGTTCTAAGTTCTAGGGGACTGATGACCTCAGATGTTAAGTCCCATAGTGCTCAGAGCCATTTGAACCATTTTTTTTGAGAACTGGGGAAAGACCTCCAACCAGCTTGGGATTTTGACGATCTAATGCGCCAATTGGTCAGAATTGGTCCCTCAGGGGGGCATCCTGCAATTCTGTCATTCAATCCCAAGCCGAATAACTGCTTGCATAAGAGCCAGAGGTGGAGCAACGCGTTACTGACTTGCTTCACTTGTGGAGCTCTTTCTCGTGAAGGAATAATCCGATTTTTGTGAAACTGTAATCATTTGTTTGTCTGTACATGTACATCACATCTACCAATTTCTGTCGTCCCATTCGGATAATTCATTCATGGTGCAGCCTTTTTTTTTGTCTTAGAGTGTGTTTACTTTCGGACAAAATAAGTGAAGCACCCAGAAGTGAAACAGGGAAGGAAATTCAGTTTCATGGGTTGCGAGGTTATGTGATTTTATTGCAGTGATTACAAAAATCAGGTCAAACTGACAAATAATTTCGCAGTGTGTGCCCACTTATCAGTATGACGCTAGACCTTCTCTAGCCTGGATGCATGCTCTGACTCTGTTGGATAGGTTGCCATGGAGACTTTGTACCTTCTACTGATGCACACTGGCCTGCAACTCTTTTAACTGGTCCTTGATATCCTGGGACGACATTAACGTCAGTCCTGGTCCTACACGTATGTTCTACCGGTGACAGATCTGCGAATCTTGCTAGCCGCAGGAGAACCTCAGCAACACGTAATCATAGAGATGCCACGTGCTGACGGGCGTTGTCCCGTTGAGTAATGGCAGCACGACACTGACGCATCGGAGACAGCACACTAAGACGCAGACTGTCAGTTGTGCCGTCACCTGAACTAATATCAGACTGTTCCCCACATCATGACGCCACCAGTAACACCGCTTGTCTCTCCAAAATACTGAAACAATGGGACCTCTCCTCAGGTCGCCGCCACATTCACCGATGATACACATCTAGGATAGTGCAGAAACGTGATTCATCCCTCAACACTATGCGACTCTCTTCATCAGCAATCCATGCTTTCCGTCAAACCACTCCAAACCTAGCAGTTTGTGTTGTGGTGCTAACGCCAGCCTATGCAACGGACGGTAATTCTCTAATCCCTGACCAATAGTGCCGGATGACAGTGTTGGAGGGAGTTCAGTACTTGCTGCCGAATGCGAAGATATGAATGGGTTACGGTCTACTGGGCGTATAAGAAGCCAGGTCTCCTCCTGGTGGTCAGACGTGGCAAATGCAACCTGGGCGACGAGTATCCATACCCTCGTGTTCTCGCGCAGTCCAACACCAGCCCAATGTCAGATTCCAATTCCCTACAAATCGACCAGCCTGACTCGTGGGCAACTGTGGCCATTTAAACTCTGACAGGTGCAGATAACTATGTCTCACATGTGTACCCTGCACTAAATGTCCCTCACACTGAGCACTCAACATCCGACGCTGTTGACGCCCTCTTACACTCCTGGAAATGGAAAAAAGAACACATTGACACCGGTGTGTCAGACCCACCATACTTGCTCCGGACACTGCGAGAGGGCTGTACAAGCAATGATCACACGCACGGCACAGCGGACAAACCAGGAACCGCGGTGTTGGCCGTCGAATGGCGCTAGCTGCGCAGCATTTGTGCACCGCCGCCGTCAGTGTCAGCCAGTTTGCCGTGGCATACGGAGCTCCATCGCAGTCTTTAACACTGGTAGCATGCCGCGACAGCGTGGACGTGAACCGTATGTGCAGTTGACGGACTTTGAGCGAGGGCGTATAGTGAGCATGCGGGAGGCCGGGCGGACGTACCGCCGAATTGTTCAACACGTGGGACGTGAGGCCTCCACAGTACATCGATGTTGTCGCCAGTGGTCGGCGGAAGGTGCACGTGCCCGTCGACCTGGGACCGGACCGCAGCGACGCACGGATGCACGCCAAGACCGTAGGATCCTACGCAGTGCCGTAGGGGACCGCACCGCCACTTTCCAGCAAATTAGGGACACTGTTGCTCCTGGGGTATCGGCGAGGACCATTCGCAACCGTCTCCATGAAGTTGGGCTACGGTCCCGCACACCGTTAGGCCGTCTTCCGCTCACGCCCCAACATCGTGCAGCCCGCCTCCAGTGGTGTCGCGACAGGCGTGAATGGAGGGACGAATGGAGACGTGTCGTCTTCAGCGATGATAGTCGCTTCTGCCTTGGTGCCAATGATGGTCGTATGCGTGTTTGGCGCCGTGCAGGTGAGCGCCACAATCAGGACTGCATACGACCGAGGCACACAGGACCAACACCCTGCATCATGGTGTGGGGAGCGATCTCCTACACTGGCCGTACACCACTGGTGATCGTCGAGGGGACACTGAATAGTGCACGGTACATCCAAACCGTCATCGAACCCATCGTTCTACCATTCCTAGACCGGCAAGGGAACTTGCTGTTCCAACAGGACAATGCACGTCCGCATGTATCCCGTGCCACCCAACGTGCTCTAGAAGGTGTAAGTCAACTACCCTGGCCAGCAAGATCTCCGGATCTGTCCCCCATTGAGCATGTTTGGGACTGGATGAAGCGTCGTCTCACGCGGTCTGCACGTCCAGCACGAACGCTGGTCCAACTGAGGCGCCAGGTGGAAATGGCATGGCAAGCCGTTCCACAGGACTACATCCAGCATCTCTACGATCGTCTCCATGGGAGAATAGCAGGCTGCATTGCTGCGAAAGGCGGATATACACTGTACTAGTGCCGACATTGTGCATGCTCTGTTGCCTGTGTCTATGTGCCTGTGGTTCTGTCAGTGTGATCATGTGATGTATCTGACCCCAGGAATGTGTCAATAAAGTTTCCCCTTCCTGGGACAATGAATTCACGGTGTTCTTATTTCAATTTCCAGGAGTGTATATACCTTAAGGGGCCTAGCAACAACACTAATGTACTCTGGTGGTCGTTTCTGTCACAGACAACTGCAACTCTAATCACTTACAAATCCGCCAATGGCGTGTACTTGTACAAAGTTAAATTGACATCCGAAAATGTCTTCTAGGTGATTCATTTTCTTTCTCAGGCAGTCTATATCTAGCATGGTTACGGGTTCGAGTCTCGTTCCGGTGCACAGTTTTAACCCAACAGGAAGTTTAAAAACAGACCATACCATTCTCCAGAGTGAAAGATTTACTCTAGGTGCAAAGAGTTAAATACACATGTTCCACATAGAACTATAGGTGGCATCTTTACTCCTCACAGCCTGCTTAGCTGGGTGGTAACATGCTCACCTCCCAAGCAAGCGGGCCCGGGTTCGATTCCCGACCAGGTTGGAGATTTTCGCCGCTCTGGGACTGGGTGTCGTGTTGTCCTTATTATCCTTCCATCCTCATCACCGGCGCGCAAGTCGCCCAATGTGACGTCGACTGCAGTAATACTTGCACTTGGCTTCCGAACTTCTCCGGATGCCTCTCGGTCAACGATGATATACGCTCATTTCCATTTACTCCTCACAAGCATTATGATCGGTTTTTTGGTGAAAGCAAGACCATTTATTACAGAGAAAAATATCAGACTGAGAATAAGCAAACGTCTGTCATCGATTAATTCGGAAAAGTTGAAAGAGGTAACTTGCACAGAGCATACTGGAAGATTGATACTAACTGCGTGTCCGCCTTTGGTGGTTCGATGGCACTCTTGATGAGCGCCGGTAACTAAATTCAAAATCCAGCGTTAAAATCTGGTTCTTGCATAAAATATTAATAAAGGGGAGAAGTTCATCACGGTCCACTGTCCTACGCAGAATGATTGTTTTATTCAGGGTGGAAAATGACTATAAAGTTCCGCTCGCCAAGAGCCGTTAAATATAGTCTATCATTTCATATTCTGAGTGACATCTAAACCATTTTCGAAAAAGAAAATTGTAAGAAAGAAAATTGTAAGAAAAATCATTCTAGGTGACGTAGTCTCTTATTATAGCAACATCAACAACAGGAATATTGTATCAATGTCCGTTTTTTTTTCCTTTTTCCTTTTTAGTTGATATCACAGCAGATTCTGGCGCCAATGTTCTAGACCTAAAAGCGACGTTTTCATCGATAAGCAGTTTCAATGAAATTACGTTATTTACAAATTAGAATTCATCTGATCAGCCGTCCGGAGTGGCCGTGCGGTTCTAGGCGCTACAGTCTGGAACCGAGCGACCGCTGCGGTCGCAGGTTCGATTCCTGCCTCGGGCATAGATGTGTGTGATGTCCTTAGGTTAGTTAGGTTTAATTAGTTCTAAGTTCTAGGCGACTGATGACCTCAGAAGTTAAGTCGCATAGTGCTCAGAGCCATTTGAACCATCTGCTTAGAGCCTCTTTCCCCTTCTCCGTGAAGTCGACAGGGAGAAATTAATTACCCACACTGGTCATAGGTTTACAATAAGGGGCATGCTATACGAAATGCCCTGAAGTTAACTGACAATGACTTCGACAGACAACAGAAAAGTTAAACGAGGAAGACAGATAAGTCAAAAAATTTATTAAAGGAAACATACTTCTTATAATTAAAACCATTATTATCTTATACATAGGCACAGGCTAGCACATAAACTTAAAAGTGCCGGTAGTTGACGACCGATGAATTTCTTCGAGAAAAAATATTAAGCGCCTGTGTAATTACCCTTCAGCTTTGCTTCTGGATAATGAGCTAAGTAAGAAACCTACATTAAGAATGGGTTTCAACAGTTTTTTTTGTGTTTTGAACCTTTTTTGGACGGACAGAGTTTTGGATATAAATAGTACTATTCATTGTTTCGAGCTCTACGACTGCTTCTTAGGATCAGTGAGTTCCTGTGTTACACAAATCTCATTTTTTCACTCAGCTTCAGTGTTATAACACAGAGAATATTTCGTATCTGTATGTAGTTAGTTTGCTTTCAAAACCTGCCTTTTAATGTAAGTTAGTGTGTCGATAGGCTAGCAAAACATTTGCACTACACTACACTTCCATATACGTAATTGATTGTAAACAACGAATCAGAAATAAAAATCCGCCCAATCAGCAGATACGGGATAGTGGTTGCGAGACGGGGCATAGAATAAATTAACTGAATCAAAAATGTATTCGTTAACTTTCGTCAAATAGATAACCAATGTTTCTATAAGGGAAGTAAAGTTTACACCTAAAACCTCATAACCCACCAACTTTTTTTGGTTGAGTACGTAGGGGATGACTCGTGGAACATCAGTTTCTCCTGACCCTAGAACAGTCTGGTTTTGAGCATCACTACTTAACATGTAGTGGTGCTCCAGCCAGCGAGAAATGTTTTAAATCCTCCTTAGAGTTTTCACCGAGTATACTGAAGTCTATGCTGCGACAGTTGTCACAAAAAAAAAAAAAAAAAGAAAAAAGAAAAGGCAGGTTTAACGCCAACGAATTTTGCACAATAAATCCACGTACTTATGGTAGCATAGGGCCGAAAAAGGTGGAAATATAATTTTATTTCTTAGCTGATAGGTTGAAGACTGGTTGAGCTCATGGCCGTGCGTACTGTCCTGTGTCATTGCTAGCTGGGATGTTCCTTAGGCGATCAGCCGTCTAAACCAGAAAATATCTGTAACTCCTTAGGCTTTCCCGGCGATTTTGTGACATCTCGTTGAATCGGGTGTACTGGCGGTGGTCTGCGTTTTTTTAACAGTGCACCCGATTTAACAAGATGTCAGAAAACATCTCTTCATTCGTATCAAATTCAGGTAATACAGTCTTTTTGTTGTGCCTATCTACGCTGATTGGTGAGTGGTAACTTTCCTTTAGATAATATTGTTAAATTAAGGTGTCTGTTAGTGAGACTATTTAGCATGCATTATTGTGAGAAACATGTGTGGAGTGTGGCGAAGTGCGTGTGTGGTTGTTGATGATGCTGAAAGAGATGGAGGAGAGTTTGGAAGGTAATCTAATACAGTGGCACATGTTCCCGCCACCCATCTTTCCTCTCCTTGCTGGGTTCGTGAAAGAAATTCTTCCATCGCATAGACTTGAACTGGGCACCCTTCATTCGACTGCTGCCGCACAAACACACGTTTGCGACGACAGTTATCTATTTTAGTTTTTCTTTAAATTTTGGAATTTTTTGTTTGTTGTCATTTTTATTTTCACGGCCTTTTCATTTTTTTATAGTTTTGTTTTTCTTATTTTTTAATACTTGCTTTATTTTTATCGCATTTTCAGCGTTCTTCCACCCAACAGCCCTGCCTTGCACTCGACTTAAATATTGTCTCAACGGCCCAAACAAGTACCTCGTGTTGAAATTTCTCCTCGGGTAATTCTCTGGAAGCACTATCTGTATATTCTACACTAATTCTTGAAAAGAAAGTGACCTATTCCAGAAACAGTTCCGATAACTCTTCTTTGGGAGAACGTTGATTTCTTCTTGGAGTCTCATTAAAACTCTTCACGTTATAACAGTACAATTCTTCATTAAACCAATTAATAAATATTTAAATGAACAAATCTTTCCTGAAAATAATGAAACTTCTTAGAAAAGAAAAAATATTTTTAGGGAATCAACGGAATATCTTAAATGTAAATGGGAGGACAGGGATACGAACCGCCGTCCTTGGAATGCAAGTGCATCTTCTGTAGCACTGTTTTGCGTATTTGAACGATATAGTGACAACGTTTGTATTCCGGTTTCCAGCAGAGGAAAAGCGTGTGAAAGGAACACAAACAGACAACTGTAAAACATCCGTGTTAATCGTACCACCAGACTTATCAAGCATCGAATCCATTCACAGTTGACAACGTTTCCAACGCGACAGTAACGTAATCGCGATAGTCTACGTAACATGTTAACTGACGTTTCTAGCGCGCTGTGTGGAAAGATGATAAGCCCATTGTTTCGTGTAGCTGTTACCGTAAAGAAAGAATCATCTCTGAATAAATCTGTTGTTTTACGCTGTTTTCTCTAGTTATCCCCCCCCCCCCCCGCCCCCTCCTCCCTACCACTGCTCACGCACTCTCCATCCTGAGCGAAGACCGTTGCGCGATCCGACACGATGATTAAGTCGGGCCATTCCCTCACTTTTACTTTTAGTCCGCATAAATTTAGATGCAGACGCAGTACAACGAAGTAGGCGCCTTTATCTTTCGGCATCTGACCTTTCCGAGCAGCCCGGGTAGCGGAGGCCGTTAACGCACGCCAAGTGCACTGTCGCCCGATCCTGTACTTGCCGGTCCGAACCATACGCAAAGAAGAAATGTTCTTGGGCGACATTTGGTCGGAAAGGTAAGCGATAGCGCTGAATTTCGGCTTACATTAGGAATGTATTCGCAATTGCGAATATGGTCAGAATCCAGATACACAATGATTGGTGAAATGGAAAATTTGTACCGAACCGGGACTCGAACCCGAATTTCCCGCTTTGCGTCGACAATTCGACGACTTCTGCTGAACCGACCCAAACTTCCATATGTCACCGTGTGTATTTCATACAGCTGTCGATCGCAGTAGTGTCTGCTTCTTCAGACACATACGCATGTCTGAAGAACGTTGCAGAGTACATCTACATCTACATTTATACTCCGCAAGCCACCCAACGGTGTCCTCGAGAGGTATAAGTAGGGGGAAGCAATATATTCGATACCTCATCCAGAAACGCACCCTCTCGAAACCTGGCGAGCAAGCTACACCGCGATGCAGAACGCCTCTCTTGCAGAGTCTGCCACTTGAGTTTGTTAAACATCTCCGTAACGCTATCACGGTTACCAACTAACCCTGTGACGAAACGCGAAACGCGTACATGTATAAACGCAGGCACTGCAATATATACTACTGGCCATTAAAATTTCTGCACCACGAAGATGACGTGCTACAGACGCGAAATTTAACCGGCAGGAAGAATATGCTGTGATACGCAAATGATTAGCTTTTCAGAGCATTCACACAAGGTTGGCGCCTGTGGCGACACCTACAACCTGCTGACATGAAGAAAGTTTCCAACCGATTTCTCATAGACAAACAGAAGTCGACCGGCGTTGCCTGGTGAAACGTTGCTGTAATGCCTCGTGTAAGGAGGAGAAATCCGTACCATCACATTTCCGAGTTTGATAAAGGTCGGATGGTAGCCTATCGCGATTGCGGTTTATCGTTTCGCGACATTGCTGCTCGTGTTGTTAGCAGAATATCGAATCGGTGGGTTCAGGAGGGTAATACGGAACACCGTGCTGGATCCCAACGGCCTCGTATCACTAGCAGTCGACAGGCAACGTAACCGCATGGCTGTAACGGATCGACTGGGTGTTGCGTGATGTCCTTAGGTTAGTTAGGTTTAAGAAGTTCTAAGTTCTAGGGGACTGTAACGGATCGTGCAGCCACGTCTCGATCCCTGAGTCAACAGATGGGGACGTTTGCAAGACAACAACCATCGGCACTAACAGTTCGACGACGTTTGCAGCAGCATGGACTATCAGCTCGGAGACCATGGCTGCGGTTACCCTTGACGCTGCATCACAGACAGGAGCGCCTGCGATGGTGTACTCAACGACGAACCTGGGTGCACGAATGGCAAAACGTCATTTTTTTCGGATGAATCCAGGTTTTGTTTACAGCATCATTATGGTCGCATCCGTGCTTGGCGACATCGCGGTGAACGCACATTGGAAGCGTGTATTCGTCATCGCCATACTAGCGTATCACCCGGCGTGATGGTACGGGGTGCCACTGGTTACACGTCTCGGTCACCTCTTGTTCGCATTGACGGCACTTTGAACAGGACATTACATTTCAGATGTGTTACGACCCGTGGCTCTACCCTGCATTCGATCCCTGCGAAACCCTACATTTCAGCAGGATAATGCACGACCGCGTGTTGCAGATCCTGTACGGTCCTTTCTGGATACAGAAAATGTTCGACTGCTGCCCTGGCCAACACGTTCTCCAGATCCCTCACGAATAGAAAACGTCTGGTCAATGGTGGCCGAGCAACAGGCTCGTCACAATACGCCAGTCACTACTCTTGATGAACTGTGGTATCGTGTTGAAGCTGCACGGGCAGCTGTACCTGTACACGCCATCGAAGCTCTCTTTGACTCAATGCCCAGGCGTATCAAGGCCGTTATTACTGCCAGAGGTGGTTGTTCTGGGTAGTGATTTCTCGGGATCTATGCACCCATGTGGCGTGAAAGTGTAATCAGATGTCAGTTCAAGTGTAATATATTTGTCCAATCAATCATCTGCTTTTCTTCTTGGTGTAGCAATTTTAATGGCCAGTAGTGTAGTATTGCAAGGCCGCGACGATAATCATATGGCTCTCCCTGGTCACGTACCAGAGAAATTGTACGAGTACAGGATGTAGACACACGGTGTGATATGGAAGTCTGGGTCGGTTGTGGGGCCGCGGTGGTGGTAAAGGCGACAGCTCGAGTAAAGCGGGAAATCGGGGTTCGTGCCCCTCTCTGGCACTAATTTTCATTGACACCAATATATTGTGCAGCTGGAGTCTGATCACATTCTCAGTTGTGAACAGAGTTCTTGTGTTTCCTGCTTCTTTTCCTTTGAGCCACTGGTCTTATGACGGGTTTGACGGGTCTGCAACGAATTCCTCTCCTGTATCAACCTCTTCACCGCAGAGTAGCACGTGGACCGACGCCCTCGGTTACTTGTAGCATGTATTCCAAGGTCGCTCTTCCCCTATCATTTTTACTCTCTGTACCACCTAGCGCCATTGAGGTTATTTCCTGATGGTTTAGCATGTATCCTATCATCCTGTTCTTATCCTCAGTATTTTCCATGTGTTCTTTTCGTAGCCGATTCTGTAGAGAACCTCCTCAATTCTTATCTCATCAGTCCACTTACTTCTTAACGTTTTTGTATAGTACCACATCTGAAACGCTTCGACTCACTTTTCTTTCTTTTTTCCCACAGTCGTTGAGTCACTGTCATGCAGTGCTGTTCTCCAAACGTACATTGTCATAAATTTCTTCCTCAAACTGATGCCTATGTTGAGACCTGTAGTTTTCTTCGAGCCAGGAATGCCCTCTTTGCACGTGCTAGTCCGGTTTTTATGTCCTTCTTGCTTCCTCCGTCCTGTACTATTTTGCTTCCAACGCAGAAAAATTTCTTAACTTCGTCTACTTCATGGTTACGAACTGATGCTTAGTTTATGACCTTGGCATCCCTGAACTTCCTACTTGTTTCATTCGTCTGTAACTTATATTCCCGTATTCCTGTCTTCAGCTGAACATTTTTGTACATCCTTCTGTCATCGAGCAGTTACAGTAATTCGTCTGTTACCCGCGGTTTCTTCGCAGTTAATTGCCTTGTGCCAAAGTTTACCTGTCCATCTTCTGTAACTGGCCGTTTAGAGCTATCCATCCGTCTTTGTTATAGCAGTATCTACCGCTTTAGAGAATTTCAAAACGCATGTCATCGTTCATCAGTTCTTCAGTATTAAACTTCTTACCACTCTGATTCTACCGGACGATTCTCTTATACTTTTTTCGCCATTAATACACCGTGATTTGCCCGGTGACAGGGTAACCATATAACCTGAACTGTGGGGCAACGTAGGAATATCATTTGGTCGACGAGTCGTGTTCCATGCAGTTTCCAACTTCTGCCCAAGAGTGAAACATGGCGACGAGTCGGTGATGATTTGAGCAGCCAAATTGTAGTATTTGGCATGAACACAATGATTACTCTGCAATGTCTCATTACTTCCAAGGAAAGTGTAAAAATTGTGGCTTATCAGGTCCATCCCATGGTACAGTGTTTGTTTCCGAATGTTGCTGCTGTGTTCCGAGAGGACAGGACTCCTGTTTACACAGCTCGCGACGTCGAGAACACTAGGATGAGCTGTCGCATCTCCCGTGGTCACTACATAATATTACTGAGTCTTTGTAATCTACTTTGAAGAGAACGGTGCTTGATCGCTATCCACCTACATTACTGTCACTTTAACATGCCTCTACTGTACAGCCTATTGAAAATCATATGGAAACTGTACTGATACATTCCGAGACGACTGAAAGCTTCTTTGAAGGGCAACGGTTCTCGTGCACCGTATTAGGCATGCTAATGTGTTTCCATATTTTTGTCCACCACCTGTACAAATGAATGTGACAGTTGCGACTCTAGCCCTGTAATTATCTAATATGTTACACGTTGCCAATTACACTAAAAATATGGAAAATGTATGAAAACATGAAGGTTGGTACGGATGGGACAAATCAAATGACCGGATAGGACAGTCAAGGACTTGCACACTCCTCAAGGCGTTAGTGGCTTGAACTGCAGTGAAGAGTGTTGCATTGTCCTGCTGGACTACGACATTTGGTCCCTGATTTACCAAACCCATCGCGATATCATCTGCAATAACTCCTCACACACTGGTTCGAGGAGTTTGAGCTTATGTCTAGACTATAGATACTTCCTATGACCTTCCACAAGGTAGACTTTTTGCACACTGGTGTCGATGTGACTGCCACAGACAGAAGTGAGACTCGTAGCCAAAAATCACAGAATCCCACGATGTGACCCATAACACCATGCAACTTTCTGTTGCCTATAATATAGTGTCAGACGCAAGGCAATTCGAGTTGTCAACCCCTGACCACGGCAGTTCGTGGCGACACTTTGCCCGAAATCTCTGCCTGGATCTGAGCTGGTGCTATCTGTCTGTTCGACATAGCTCGTCGAACTATCACGCTATCTTCTGGTGGTGTTCTCCATCAAGAAAGGCCCGTCCCTATTCTTCTTACCTTATTGTAGTCCTGAGTCCATCTCGTTCTGCAGTCAGCGCCTGTGCGATTTGTTGGTATGATGCTCCCATGAACCCCACACCAAAGACTCGACTGTTCTCAGAGTCTGAAAGATGGCGAATAGCTGCACGTGTACGACAGCTGAGAAATCTGTGTTGATATCTACCAGAACAGCTTCGGTAATGTTAGACACAACCAATATGCGTCGTGTACTTGCTGCAATGCTTTTTCTCAGAACGGAAAGTAAACCCGCGTCACAATGCACTTTAATCAGCATATACCCTAGGCGTGAAAATACTGGAGTGTTATTTTGGTAGCTTTCGGTCAATATGTTCATTATGTAACACTTTTCATTTCTGTCCGTGTATTTCGCATTCAGAATGATAAAAGCGTTTCTTCGTATTTTAGCATGGGGAATCCGATCCCTAAGAGTTAGTGTTCTACATCTATCTACATCTACATCCATACTCCACAAGCCACCTGACGGTGTGTGGCGGAGGGTACCCTGAGTACCTCTATCGGTTCTCCCTTCTATTCCAGTCTCGTATTGTTCGTGGAAAGAAGGATTGTCGGTATGCCTCTGTGCGGGCTCTAATCTCTCTGATTTTATCCTCATGGTCTCTTCGCGAGATATACGTAGGAGGGAGCAATATACTGCTTGACTCCTCAGTGAAGGTATGTTCCCGAAACTTCAACAAAAGCCCGTACCGAGCTACTGAGCGTCTCTCCTGCAAAGTCTTCCACTGGAGTTTATCTATCATCTCCGTAACGCTTTCGCGATTACTAAGTGATCCTGTAACGAAGCGCGCTGCTCTCCGTTGGCTATTCTCTAGCTCTTCTATCAAACCTATCTGGTACGGATCCCACACTGCTGACCAGTATTCAAGCAGTGGGCGAACAAGCGTACTGTAACCTACTTCCTTTATTTTTGGATTGCATTTCCTTAGGATTCTTCCAATGAACCTCAGTCTGGCATCTGCTTTACCGACTTTTAATTTTATACGGTCATTCCATTTTAAATCACTGCTAATGCCTACTCCCAGATAATTTGTGAAATTAACTGCTTCCAGCTGCTGACCTGCTATATTGCAGCAAAATGATAGAGGATCTTTCTTTCTATGTATTCGCAGCACATTACACTTGTCTACATTGAGATCCAATTGCCATTCCCTGCACCATGCGTCAATTCGCTGCAGATCCTCCTACATTTCAGTACAATTTTCCATTGTTACAACCTCTCGATATACCACAGCATCATCCGCAAAAAGCCTCAGTGAACTTCCGATGTCATCCACAAGGTCATTTATGTATATTGTGAACAGCAACGGTCATACGACACTCCCCTGCGGCACACCTGAAATCGCTCTAACTTCGGAAGACTTCTCTCCATTGAGAATGACATGCTGCCTTCTGTTATCTAGGAACTCTTCAATCCAATCACACAATTGGTCTGATAGCCCATATGCTCTTACTTTGTTCATTAAACGACTGCGGGGAACTGTATCGAACGCATTGCGGAAGTCAAGAAGCACGGCATCTACCTGGGAACCCGTGTCTACGGCCCTCTGAGTCTCGTGGACGAATAGAGCGAGCTGGGTTTCACATGATCGAAACCCTTGCTGATTCCTACAGAGTAGATTTCTAGTCTCTAGAAAAGTCATTACACTCGAACATAATACGTGTTCCAAAATTCTACAACTGATCGACGTTAGAGAAATAGGTCTATAGTTCTGCACATCTGTTCGACGTCCCTTCTTGAAAACGGGGATGAGCTGTTGTGGATATACACAGCACTATCCAGGTCGAGTGAAGACCCAGTGCGGCGCTGTGGCAGCAGCCCGAGGCCTTCGCGACTAGTCTGTTCGGCTTCCGGCCGGCAGTCGTCCCGCGAACGCCAGCTGCCCCGTATCGGCCATCTCGCCGCGAACCCGGTACCCCGGCCACGGCAGCTGCTCCGAAACGCTAATTGTTCCGGTCTCCTGCTAAGTAAGGCAATTAAACGGCGGCGTACCGCGTGTCTCCTGCCTCAAGATTGTCACCTGCGGTCTGCAAATTGTTATTATACAAACGCCTTAATTTTATTTTCAGACGCAGTATGGACGTGTAACTGCGCGTTGCAATGCTAAGTATTAAATGACACACTATCAAGGCACAGAGGACGCTTATTACTGAAAACAGTAAAAAAAATGATTCCATGACTTTAGCGACTTACGGTGGCTGCGCACGGAACATAAAATTAACGGACTGATCTTAAACTACACTCCCTCATAAAAAAGGTGACACACGTAGAAGAGTTCGTCGTATGTCAGTGCAACTTCATACATACATACACCATCGGATGGTATGTAAACGATTACAGATGCAATTCTGTGTGACAGGTAGAACATCTAGCGGAATCCATTAGAATTATTCGTCTTGATATTAATAAACAACTTCAGCTGTATTTAGTCCTACCTGTTTCGTGGCACTAAAAACCACATCTTCAGGTGAACTTATGATTAAAACATTAGAGCGGCAAAGCTCGGAATCTTTTTACCAACATTCGTTGTCCGTCAAAAGAAATACACCGCTAAAAGACGGTATGTCATACATTAAAAAATTGCCAGATTCCAATATAGTGGACGGGTCCAAAACAAAACTTCCAGAGTGATCACTTCTCCGATCCGTACAGAACCCGGTACAGGGGATGCCAGCGCGTGCTTTGTCATACTGACAGACCCACCCATTTTACTGGACTCTGGCAGTTTTTAATCTGTGACATACCGTCTTTTACCGGTGTTTGTTCTGACTGACAACGAATGTTGGTAAAAAGATTCCGAGCTTTTCCGCTCTAATGTATCAATCATACGTTCACCTGAATACGTGGTTTTTAGTGCCACGAAACCGCTAGTGATCCGGTAATAAAAGACTAAATACAGCTGAAGCGGTTATTAATACCCAAGATGAATACTCATACACTATGTGATCAAAAGTATCCGGACACCTGGCTGAAAATGACTTACAAGTTCGTGGCGCTCTCCATCGGTAATGCTGGAATTCAGTATGGTGTTGCCCCACACTTAGCCTTGATGACAGCTTACACTTTCGCAGGCATGCGTTCAATCAAGTGCTAGAAGGTTTCTTGGGGAATGACAACCCATTCTTCACGGAGTGCTGCACTGAGGAGAGGTATCGATGTCGGTCGGTGAGGCCTGGCACGAAGTCGGCGTTCCAAAACATCCCAAAGGTGTTATATAGGATTCAGGTCAGGACTCTGAGCAGACCAGTCCATTATACGGATGTTATTGTCGTGTAACCACTCCGCCACAGGACGTGCATTATCAACAGGTGCTCGATCGTGTTGAAAATGCAATCGCCATCCGCAAATTGCTCTTCAACAGTGGGAAGCAAGAAGGTGCTTAAAACATCAGTGTAGGCCTGTACCGTGATAGTGCCACGTAAAACTACAAGGGGTGCAAGCCCCGTCCACGAAAAACACCACCACACCATAACACCACCGCCTCCGAATTTTACTGTTGGCACTACACACGCTGGTAAGAGACGTTCACCGGGAATTCGCCATACCCACACCCTGCCATCGGATCGCCCCATTGTGTACCGTGATTCGTCACTCCACACAGCGTTTTCCCACTGTTCAATTGTCCAACGTTTACTCTCCTTACACCAAGCGAGGCGTCGTTTGGCATTTACCGGAGTGATTCGTGGCTTATGAGCACCCATTCGACCATGAAAGCCAAGTTTCCTCGCCTCCCGCCTAACTATCATAGTACTTGCAGGGCATCCTGATGCAGTTTGGAATTCCTTTGTGATGGTCTGGATTGATGTCTGCCTCATTACGACCCTTTTTAACTTTCGAGGGTCTGTGCAGTAGACGAGGTCGGCCTGTACGCTTTTGTGCTGTACGTGTCCCTTCACGTTCCCACTTGACTATCACATCGGAAACAGTGGACCTAGGGATGTTTATGAGTGTGGCCGTCTCGCGTATAGACGTATGACCCAAGTGACACCCAATCACCTGACCACGTTCGAGGTCCGTGAGTTCCGCGGAGCACCCCATTCTGCTCTCTCATGATGTCTAATGACTACTGAGGTCGCTGATATGGAGAACCTGGCAGTAGTTGACAGCAATATGACAGCTAATATGAAAAAGTATGTTTTTGGGGTGTCTGGATACTTTTGATCAAATAGTATACACAGCATCGTCGAGTATGTAAACGACTACAGTTGCTACTCTGTGTGCCAGGTAGAACACCCAGCTGAGTGCAATAGAATTATTCGTCTAGGGTCTTAATGACCGCTTCAGCTGTATTTAGTCCTTTATTACGGGCTCACTACCTGTTTCGTGGCACTAAAAAACACATCTTCAGGTGAACATATGATTAAAACATTAGAGTGGAAAAGCTCGAAATCTTTTTACCCAACATTCGTTGTCCGTCAAAACAAAACAACGCAAAAAGACGGTATGTCATACATTAAAAACTACTAGATTCCAATATAGTGGATGGGTCCAAAACAAATCGTACCATAGTGATCGCTTCTGCGATCTATACGGAACCGTGTGCAGGAGACACGGCCGCGTGCCCTGTCATACTGACAGCCATCCACTATAGTGGATTCTGAAAGTTTTTAATCTGTGTCATACCGTCTTTTAGAGGTGTTTTGTTTTGACGGACAACGAATACTGGGTGAAAAGATTCCGAGCCTTTCCGCTCTAATGTTTCAATCGTATGTTCACCTGAAGATGTCGCTCTTAGTGCCACGAAACAGGCAGTGATCTTGTAAAAAAGGACTAAATACAGCTGAAGCGGTTATTCATACCTAAGATGAATACTCATAGCTGAGGTTGCCACACCTATAAGGTTGTCGTGTTTAGTGGTGTTAATGGGCCTTGTGGGGTATATAGGGCGAACATTATAAAACCGACAACTGCAGGAACGGATTCCTAACTGGAAACGGAAGTGGACAGTGTGCGTGCAACAACAGCAAATTGTCCCGGAACACAGTAGAAAGCTGCATCGCAGCCACGTTACAACAGATGTTCAAAGTGGTCTCTAGGGGTGGAATGCACCCAGGATACACATAATAGTACTTTGGCTTAAACAATGTTGCAGTTTAAGAAAAATCAGTTAGTTTTATGTTCCGTGCGCAGCCACCATAAGTCGCTAGGTTTTTTTTTTTTTTTTTTTTTTTTTTTTTTTTTTTTTTTTTTTTTTAGCAATAAGCATCCTGTGTGCCTTAACTGTGTGTCGTTTAATACTCGACTTTGCAACGAGCAGTTAAACGTCTATATTTGTAATTAGTATTGTAATGTTGTAACTTTAATTTTGTATGCTGATATCGGTGCTAATTGACAATGAAAGTGGGTTAAAAGCCGTGATCTGTCTGGGGACGTTAACCGTGGATTACTGGGCAACTGTTTCATCAGATATTTAGTCTAGGTTTACCAAGCAGACTAACATTAATGATAATCTTTTAATAGTCATACAAAACCGGTAATATATATATATATATATATATATATATAGAATTTAAATAAAAAGAAAGAAATCAGTTTATATTTGGAAATTTATTTTAAGATTGTTCATTGAAATTTCAGCATATTATACGTGAGTTATAACTGAGCTGGTGCCTTATTTACGATTGAAAAATGTGAGATTGTAATCTTACGGAACACATAAAATATGGAGCCAAGATTGGGAGACTGCATACGACACTGCACTCATAAAATAACTCACGAAGAACATTGAAACATAAGCAAGAAGAAATTAACCACAACCAACAGATTCAGTTTTTACCCAAAGAAATTACGTTCATACCACAATCCTGTCCGTCATGTAATTACCACACACTGGTATACTAAATTCATATTAACTCTTTGTGAAGTCTTCGCAAAAAGAATAGCTGAGGGCTACTTTGATGATTACACCACATGCTCCACGTGGTCAACTTGGTTTACACAAAGCGTACAACTCCACAATAATTTTGATAATTAAAATACATTAGATCGAAAAGCAATTGACAAAAGCAAAACCTTGAACTGGTTACTAACGTCTTACTATTAACCTGATGGGTCAAACAGTTATATAAGCACGTGGTACTGGTCTCGCAAAGTACACTCCACGTGGGTTGAACATAAAGAAAAGCGTAAAGAAAAGTTGTTATATTGTAAAATATTGTCAAGACGAGACGTTATAATCACACAAGCATTCACATTTAAGCTTGATGAACTTAGTTAGAGTTACTGATCAACACGTGGTTCCACTTTACTCGCAAAGAAATGACAAAGCAACTACCCCAAAATAATCTGAACTTCACACGAGAATTACACTACGCTGCAATTTAAGATAACCTTAGATATTTTAGAGCTAAACCCGAGATAGAGATGATTAAATTTTCAGTTAGGCTGAACTTAACAAATCCATTGTCCTATGGACTTAGCAGACACTTCAGACGCTCGCCACCGCCAGACTGCAACTGCCTACTACCGAGCGTGCTACCTGAGGGTGGCTCACAAAGACAAACGGAAGTGGCCAGAGGGGCAGCTTCCTATACCAACATGACAACGGACGGACAGAACCATACTAAGGATAGAAACCTCTCTGCTTTAAGAAAGCGTAGCTACCTGTTCCGACGTTGGTCCTACTGTTCTCTAGCAGACAGCCTTGTCTGCTACCCTCAAGCATGCAACTACAAACACACTTGATCATTCATCCTCTCACACAGAAGGGAAGGGGGATGACAGTATCTTATCCTATACAGTATATAACAGAAAGCGGATGTAGGTTCCGTATGAGACTGTGTGACATGAATTACATATAAACTGTGTTTTAAAGTGTAGTAGTGTGACAGATCGTTCTTGTTTACGTGTAAAGGTAACACGTTCCACTACTCAGTCTCCTCCCAGATAGTCAGAAACGCCACAGTAAATTTAGAAGAGGAATTTATTCCATAAATGACAACAGATTTAAGAAATCAAACATGAAAGGAATCCAACAGAGACCTTTCAGTATGTCAGAACTCTCTATTACATCGAAAACAATTTGAACCATACGCCATTCTTTGCATTGAGTATGGTTGGAAATAAATAAGCACTCTGATATCGGTAGTAACAATCTGAGGGCGAGACATGGGAACGCGATTCAAAGCATTGTTGTGAGACTAGTAACAATCTGATGGCGAAGCATGGGAGCGCGATTCTAAGTAGCGTCGGTCGAGAGCTCGGAGACAGAATACGTGTCACGCTGCCGTCACGTCGGTGATGGCAGATCTTACCACACTCAAGGGCTGATTTCATTTGTATGGCCAGGAGAGATTTAGATGTATTAACTACGCTTGAAGATGGAATTCAAGGCAAAATTCGCAAGCACTGCGTAAAGCGCAATTGCATGGTTAGGCTCGTGGTTGTTAGTCCGAGTTTGCAATAATCTCGTTTTGCTTATCAGTTAAAGAAGCCTCCTTATCCTCAAAATAAATATGCTGTGGCTATTAAACGTTAATGTAATTTAGAAATTGAAACAATCCGTTAACCCCGGCAGTCAGCCATTATTGATACTTGCGTCACTGTCAGGCATTTCGCCTATATTAATACTAGTCAAATTGTTATTGGTTATGATGATTTCTGAAGACTAGAAGAAGGGATCGGTTGGTAGGACTAGTTCTGAGGCATCAAGGGATCACCAGTTTAGTATTGGAGGGCAGCGTGGAAGGTAAAAATCGTAGAGGGAGACCAAGAGATGAATACACTAAACAGATTCAGAAGGATGTAGGTTGCAGTAGGTACTGGGAGGTGAAGAAGTTTGCACAGGATAGAGTAGCATGGAGAGCTGCATCAAACCAGTCTCACGATTGAAAACCACAACAACAATAACGATTTCTGAAGCTTTAAACAGACTTAATTTATGAAATCGCTTCTTACAAGTTATTTAGTAGTTAACAGGGCCCAAGCAAACTCCTGTTTATTGCAGTCATTCTTAGTAACAATAAGCTTTAGCCGCTGCTGCTGCATGCTGCTGGGAATTGCTGTAAACCACATGGAAAAAGGCAATCATCTAAAGAGGTGAGTGCAAAACTTAGGGCCAAAACAGAGACACTGACACACCACAACATGTCATGTACTCTAATCCAGTAAATTTCGTTACACACGTCAGATACTGTATCATTTGTAAATTCTTATTCAGAAACGCAGTCAGATAGCTTAGGTATTCATTGGTACAGGTTCATTTGTTCTTGTAGATTTTCATATTCAAATACGCAGTCAGATAGCTTATCCAAATGTTAGTTTTATGTTTTTCATGTAAAGAGCTGTTGAGGACTTAAATGACAGTGAAACTCACATTCATACAATTCGCACGGTGTTATACAGGTTAGATTCCGATTACTGATAGCTCAAGTTGCTTATCGAATTCATTTTCACAGGCGAACGTATGCTTTATTTGTTGTAGCAACATATTCGTTGTAGGTACGTTGTATACTGAGTCTAAAAATAAAATTGTAGTAAGCTTCGTCTCAATATCCTGAAGAGCCCTGCCCTCCAAATCTGGTGTATGTATGCACAGTCCACCACCTCCCTGCACTTTCGTCGCTTTGAAAGGACCCATGATCACACAAACGCCCAAAAGGGCTTGAAACGTTGTGTTGTGTGGTTGGTGACTGGGCGGAGGGGGGTAGTTGTTTTGGTATAGCCGTGCTGGCTCTCGATCGTTTCCATCTGCTTGGCCGTACACAAACAGCATCTCGGTTTGTTCCCGACATGTATACCGGACCATTCCGCTGCTTACAGTACTCTGTGACAATCAGACAGCCTACAACACACGGAACACACGACACGTGGTTGGATGGACTTTCATTTGTCAACATTCTGTACACCTGCATCACACTCCGCAAGCCACCTAATGGTGTGTGGCGGAGGGCACCATCGAGTACCACTATCTGATCCCTCCAACCCTGTTCCACTCGCGAGTAGTGCGTGGGAAGAATGATTGTCGGTAAGCCTCTGTATTGGCTCTAATTTCTCGAATTTTCTCCTCGTGGTCAATACGCGAGGTGTATGTGGGGGGAAGTAATATGTTTTCCGACTCCTCCTGAAAAGTGCTGTCCCGAAATTTCAATAGCAAATCTCTCCGTGATGCACAACGCCTCTCTTGTAACGTCTGCCAGTGGAGTTTGTTTAGCATCTCCGTAATGCTTTCTCGCCAGCTAAACGATCCCGTGACGAAACGCGTCTGCACCATTTATCAGCCCTCTGCGGGTCATTCTGCGAATTCTTCTGGCGTTGCTACTTTGGTATAGACAACTGCATCCTCTGCGAATAGCCTAAAGAGCATCCGACGCTTTCTACTAGAGCATCCCCTCTACCAGTCCTACCGGAAAGGGATCCCAGACAGATGAACAATACTCAAGAGTCGGGCGAAAGAGCGCCTTATAAGCCACTCTTTTGCGGATGAGTTACATTTGCTTAAGATTCTTCCGATAATCTGAGTCTGGTATCTGCTTTTGCCACTACCTGTTTTATGAAGTAATTCCACTTAAGGTCGCCTAGAAATTGTACGGGAGATGCTGTCTCCAGCTGTTTGTCATCAATAGTGTATCTGTACAGTAGTGGATTTCTTTTCCTATGTATGCGCAATATGTTACATTTATTTACGTTCAGGGTCAACTGCGAGAGCCTGTACCATTCATCAACTCTCTGCAGGTCTTTCTGCAAATTCTTACTATCTTCTGGCGTTCAAATGGTTGGCTCTGAGCACTATGGGACTCAACTGCTGTGGTCACAAGTCCCCCAGAACTTAGAACTACTTAAACCTAACTAACCTAAGGACATCACACACATCCATGCCCGAGACAGGATTCGAACTTGCGACCGCAGCGGTCGTGCGGTTCCAGACTGTAGCGCCTAGAACCGCTCGGCCACTCCGGCCGGCTCTTCTAGCGTTGCTGCTCTGGTACAGACAACTGCATCATCTGCGAATAGCCTTAAAGACCATCCGACGCTTCCTACTAGATCATTTAACAGCAGCGCTCCTATCACACTTCCCAGTGGTACTCCGGATATTACCTTTACATCGGTCGATTTTGTTCCGTTAAGAGCGACGTGTTGAGTTCTATGTGCAAGAAAGTCTCGAATCTAATTGCAAGTCTGCTCCGATGCTCCATAAGCTCTACCGTGGCAACGACGCAATTCCGGATGTTCATAGGAACTTTTGTTCCTTGTTTTCGAATCAGGAATTCATCCCTGTAGTTTGTCCGTTTTATCAATGCCCACTCTGTATAAGGAGCGTGAAGGGCGAGATTGATCACTGTGGAGGACACGGAGATGTGAGGCAGCGTTATCAGCGTCTGACGAAGTTCTAAAGTGGTCTCAGTGTGTGCCTCGTTTTGACCGGCTGATCGAGATGTTCAACGTCCACCGGAGACCATTGGCTGCTGTTACCCTTGACGCTGCATCACAGCACAGACAGGAGCGCCTGCGATGGCGTACTCACAGACGATCCTAGGTGCACGAATGGCAAAACGTCATTTTTTCGGATGAATCCAGGTTCTGTTTACAGCATCATCATGGTCGCATCCATGTTTGGCGACATCGCGGTGAACGCACATTGGAAGCGTGCATTCGCCATCGCCATACTGGCGTATCACCTGGCGTGATGGTATGGGGTGCCATTGGTTACACGTCTCGGTCACCTCTTGCTCGCATTGACTGCCCTTTGAACAGTGGACGTTACATTTCAGATATGCTACGACCCATGGCTCGATCCCTGCGAAACCCTACATTTCAGCAGGATAATGCACGACCGCATGTTGCAGGTACTGTACGGGCCTTTCTGGATACAGAACATGTTCGACTGCTGCCCCGGCCAGCACATTCTCCAGATCTCTCACCAATTGAAAACGTCTGGTCAATGATGGCCGAGCAACTGGCTCGTCACAATACGCCAGTCACTACTCCTGAAGAACTGTGGTATCGTGTTGAAGCTGCATGAGCAGCTGTACCTGCACACGCCATCCAAGCTCTGTGTGACTCAATGCCCAGGCGTATCAAGGCCGTTATTACGGCCAGAGGTGGTTGTTCTGGGTACTGATTTCTCAGGATCTGTGCACCCAAATTGCGTGAAAATGTAACCACATGTCAGTGTAGTATAATATATTTGTCCAATGAATACCCGTTTATCATCTGCATTTCTTCTTGGTGTAGCAATTCTTATGGCCAGTAGTGTACACTGATCCAGCTGTATGATATGTGAATTAAACAAGCAGACGAACTCAGCTCTCTGGTTATAAGAATAAGAAAACAGAATCACAAGCACACCTTCGACATATACAATACAAACAATAACAATGGACAAGTTAATAAACGCAGCCTTACCTGCCATTTGAATCACAATCAAGCCGCATGTTTAACGAACTCAATAAGATGCCCTGAAACTCTTTTCATTTCCAAAAAACATTAAAACCAATAGCATTAACAAATGGATACGGAGAACCCTACTTAATAAACATAACAGAAAAATAAAGATACAAAAGAAGAAACAAACAAACCCAAACACAGCAACACAGATATAAAGAATAGTAAAAATAATACAAACAACACAATCAGTAGAAAATTGCATGCAATTCCCTACCACAATAAACTCACGTGCAAAATAAGTTCAAATGGCTCTGAGTACTATGGGACTTAACATCTGAGGTCATTAGTCCCCTAGAACTTAGAACTACGTAAACCTAACCAACCTAAGGACGTCACACACATCCATGCCCGAGGCAGGATTAGAACCTACAACAGTAGCAGTCGCGCGGTTCCGGACTGAAGCGCCTGGAACCGCTTGGCTACCGCGGCTGGTACAAAATAAGTAATATACTGAACAGGAACAGGCTATAAACGTTGGATGAAAACGAGTAATTCAGTACAGAAACACATTACAAAACTAAAATCAAAACCAGACACAAACCAACAGTCTGACATCTACTAGGTCAATTGCTGGGATTTTAACAAAATACTTCCGCATTCACAAAGCACTTCTCTCTCTCTCTCTCTCTCTCTCTCTCTCTCTCTCTCTCTCTCTCTCCCTCCCCCCCTCCCTCCCTCCGTTCCCTCCCCCTCTCCCCCTCCCAACTTCACCTCTGCTTCCGTCCCTTTCCTCCTTCTCATTACTAACTCTCCCTTTCCCTTCTTTGCATTGACTGTTCGCTACATTTGTTCATCTCCCCCTTCTACTCGCCTATATTTAGATATTCAGAACCCACGCCATTTATTTATTTCACTTACATGTGAAATATACCTATACTAACATAATGAAAAGGACATCATACACATGAGACAAACCGCAGATAAAGAGACCAGCTGTAAGTGAAAAGCAGACCGAAACTATCGGTTTTGTTGTCAGCACTACACACAAAAGCAGACAGGGACTTTCAGCCAAGAGTTCGTGAACAAACAATACTGATAGTATATTTTGATCCATTTCACCTAGAGAAATATGAAGCCCTCGAAACCAACATGAGATCAGCCCAAAAATAGCTGTGTGATACGCAGGAATACCTGCAATCAGACTACATTTCGGTATGTAAGCGATATCAGACAAGAAAAGCCTTGAGTGAAAATAACACTTGTCACGTGTATGTTAACATAATTATGTTTTTTCAGTAGTTGCAGAAATGGATTTTAAATATCTTTAACAAACTATAGCCATATGGGAACACTGCTTGAGGGTTCCAACAGTTATGTGATGCAGACTCCTTTCCACTAAAACAATAGGAGGCCGTGGCGGCAGGTAACGAACAAGAGCAGTGTGGTTATGTGGCTCAGGAGGCATGGTGACAGCAGCATGCATCAATTTCCTTACAAATGACGGAGATTCCGTGGGACGGGATTCCATGGGCATAATATGGGTAGCATATCTGCGATCATGGAAAGGAAGATGACACCGCATTAGCGTTCTTTATGCCAGGCAATGCAAAAGACAATGTTAAGTGATGCACCGTCTCTTTTTGCCATCAACAACATGATCACATCACAAACCTATACACGCACTCACCAAAGTCATTCGGATTTAGTAAATACACGTAAGACTCAACGCCCACCGTGACTACGGAATGTTCGCAAAGGAAGAATTTAGGTATCTGAAGAACTCCTGGGTGTCAGCATATATAACTGAACTATCGTTGTCGGTGTTGGTTTGCTGTCGATTCTGATAAGAGTAACCCTATCTCTGAACTGTTCACAGTTGCACACTCTCTCTCCTACCATCCTATTGATAACGAAATACAAAATCAAACAGGGGTAATGCAGGAGTCGGTTTAATAATTAATAAAAAAAATAGGAGTGCGGGTAAGCTACTACAAACAGCATAGTGAACGCATTATTGTGGCCAAGATACACACGAAGCCCATGCCAACTACAGCAGCAGAAGTTTATATGCCAACTAGCTCTGAAGATGATGAAGAAATTGATGAAATGTATGACGAGATAAAAGAAATTATTCAGATAGTGATGGGAGACAAAAATTTGATAGTCGTGTGTGACTGGAATTCGACAGTAGGAAAAGCGAGAGAAGAAAACGTAGTAGGTGAATTTGTATTGGGGCTAAGAAATGAAAGAGGAAGCCGCCTGGTAGAATTTTGCACAGAGCATAACTTAATCATAGCTAACACTTGGTTCACGAATCATGAAAGAAGGTTGTATACATGGAAGAGCCCTGGAGATACTAAAAGGTTTCAGATAGATTATATAATGGTAAGACAGAGATTTAGGAAACAGGTTTTAAATTGTAAGACATTTCCAGGGGCAGATGTGGACTCTGACCACAATCTATTGGTTATGAACTGTAGATTAAAACTGAAGAAACTGCAAAAAGGTGGGAATTTAAGGAGATGGGGCCTGGATAAACTGACTAAACAAGAGGTTGTACAGAGTTTCAGGGAGAGCATAAGGGAACAATTGACAGGAATGGGGGAAAGAAATACAGTTGAAGAAGAACGTGTAGCTCTGAGAGATGAAGTAGTGAAGGCAGCAGAGGATCAAGTAGGTAAAAAGACGAGGGCTAGTAGAAATCCTTGGGTAACAGAAGAAATATTGAATTTAATTGATGAAAGGAGAATATATAACAATGCAGTAAATGAAGCAGGCAAAAAGGAATACAAACGTCTCAAAAATGAGATTGACAGGAAGTGCAAAATAGCTAAGCAGGGATGGCTAGATGACAAATTTAAGGATGTAGAGACTTATCTCACTAGGGGTAAGATAGATACTGCCTACAGGAAAATTAAAGTGACCTTTGGAGAGAAGAGAACCACTTGTCTGAATATCAAGAGCTCAGATGGCAACCCAGTTCTAAGCAAAGAAGGGAAGGCAGAAAGGTGGAAGGAGTATATAGAGGGTTTATACAAGGGCGATGTACTTGAGGACAATATTATGGAAATGGAAGAGGATGTAGATGAAGACGAAATGGGAGATAAGATACTGCGTGAAGAGTTTGACAGAGCACTGAAAGACCTGAGTCGAAACAAGGCCCCGGGAGTAGACAACATTCCATTAGAACTACTGACGGCCTTGGGAGAGCCAGTCCCGACAAAACTCTACCATCTGGTGAGCAAGATGTATGAGACAGGCGAAATACTCTCAGACTTCAAGAAGAATATAATAATTGCAATCCCAAAGAGAGACGGTGTTGACAGATGTGAAAATTATCGAACTATCAGTTTAATAAGTCACAGCTGCAAAATACTAACGCGAATACTTTACAGACGAATGGAAAAACTGGTAAAAGCCGACCTCGGGGAAGATCAGTTTGGATTCCGTAGAAATGTTGGAACACGTGAGGCAATACTGACCTTACGACATATCTTAGAAGAAAGATTAAGGAAAGGCAAACCTACGTTTCTAGCATTTGTAGACTTACAGAAAGCTTTTGACAATGTTGATTGGAATACTCTCTTTCAAATTCTAAAGGTGGCAGGGGTAAAATACAGGGAGCGAAAGGCTATTTACAATTTGTACAGAAACCAGATGGCAGTTATAAGAGTCGAGGGACATGAAAGGGAAGCAGTGGTTGGGAAGGGGATGAGACAGGGTTGTAGCCTCTTCCCGATGTTATTCAATCTGTATATTGAGCAAGCAGTAAAGGAAACAAAAGAAAAATTCGGAGTAGGTATTAAAATCCAAGAAGAAGAAATAAAAACTTTGAGGTTCGCCGATGACATTGTAATTCTGTCAGAGACAGCAAAGGACTTGGAAGAGCAGTTGAACGGAATGGACAGTGTCTTGAAAGGAGATGAACATCAACAAAAGCAAAACTAGGATAATGGAATGTAGTCGAATTAAGTCGGGTGATGCTGAGGGATTTAGATTAGGAAATGAGACACTTAAAGTAGTAAAGGAGTTTTGCTATTTGGGGAGCAAAATAACTGACGATGGTCGAAGTAGAGAGGATATAAAAAGCATACTGGCAAGGGCAAGGAAAGCGTTTCTGAAGAAGAGAAATTTGTTAACATCGAGTATAGATTTAAGTGTCAGGAAGTCGTTTCTGAAAGTATTTGTATGGAGTGTAGCCATGTATGGAAGTGAAACATGGACAATAAATAGTTTGGACAAGAAGTGAATAGAACCTTTCGAAATGTGGTGCTACAGAAGAATGCTGAAAATTAGATGGGTAGATCACATAACTAATGAGGAGGTATTGAACAGAATTGGAGAGAAGTTTGTGGCACAACTTGACAAGAAGGAGGGACCGCTTGGTAGGACATGTTCTGAGGCATCAAGGGATCACAAATTTAGCATTGGGGGCAGCGTGGAGGGTAAAAATCGTAGAAGGAGACCAAGAGATGAATACACTAAGCAGATTCAGAAGGATGTAGGTTGCAGTAAATACTGGGAGATGAAGAAGCTTGCACAGGATAGAGTAGCATGGAGACCTGCATCAAACCAGTCTCAGGGCTGAAGTCCACAACAACAACAACATTCCCTTTACACCATTTTGTGCTGCTATTGATATTACCCTACACTCCTCTGACCAGAAATAGTTGTCTTCTATTCATTTCACATCACTCACCCTTACCATGTATAGACTGAGCCTTTTCATTTCCCTTTTCATTTTCTGGCTACCCTAGCACGTTCAAGCATCCGACATTCTGTGAATATACATTATATGTCTTTAATGCAATGGTTTCCATTGCTTTCCTCATCATCGTGCCGTTGATCGTTGCTGATTCTTCCGCCTTTAGGGACATTTTCCCACCCTAAGGACAAGGGAGTGCCCTGAACCTATGTCCGCTCCGCCACCCTCGTTGACAAGGTCGTTGGCAGAATGAGGGTGACTCCTTATATCGGAACTCTTCGGCCGCCAATGTTGATTTTCAGGTTCTCAGTCTTTTAACCGGTTCGATGCGGCACTTCAGTAATTCATCTCCTGTGCCATAATCTTCATCGCCGAGTACCATTTGCATCCTAAGTCCACAGTTATAAGTTAGACGTTTTCCAGTGTCTTACCCTACAGCTTTACCCTCTGAAGCTCCATCTAATGCCATGGATGTTATTCCCTGTTATCTTAACAGATGTGCTACCATCCTGTCCTTTCTTTTTGTCAACATTTTTCATATGTTCCTTTCTTTGCTGATTCTACGGAGAACCTCCTCCTTCCTTTCGTTATCAATCCATCTAATTTTCAACATTCTCCTGTATCACCACTTCTCAAACGCTACGATTCTCTTCTGTTCGGTTTTCATACATTCAAAACCATACACTCTTGTGCTCCAAACATACGTTCTCAGAAATTTCTTCATCAAATTAAGGCCTTCATTGGTTCTAGTAGATTTCTTTTGGCCACGAATCCCCTCTTTACCTGTGCTAGTCTGCCCTTTATGTCCGTCTTGCTTCGTTCTTCATGGGCTGTTTTGCTTCCAAGGCAGCAGAATTCCTTAACTTCACCTGCTTCGTGACCACTAATTCTCATGTTAAGTTTCTCGCTGCTCTCGTTTCTGCTATTTCTCATTAACTTCGTCTTTCTTCGTTTTACTCTCGAGACATATCCTATACTCATTAGATTGTTAGTTCCATTCAGCAATTTCTAAAAGTCTTCTTCATCTTCACTGAGGATACCAATGTCACCAGCGAATCTTATCGTTTTATATTCTTTCATCCTGTGTTTTAATCCCGCTCTTGAATTTTCTCTTCCATTTGCGACATTGCTTCTTCGATAGAAACATTGAACAATACGGCCGAAAGACTGCATCCCTTTCTAATCCAAGTTGATCCCTCGTGGCACTTGTTCATAGTGTATATTACTCGTCTTCTCTTAGCTTACACCAATTTTTCTCAGAATTTCGAGCGTCTTGGACCAGTTCACACTGTCATACGCTTTTTACAGGACGACATTTACAATGCGCGTGTCTCTGTTGTGTGATAATTTTCGCACTTTTCGGCTCTTGTAATCTTCAGATTTATGTGGATGGCTTTCTTCCGAAATTATCGCACTTGTCTGTTCTTTTTGTCTCCTGAATTAAATAAATGATATTTTCCGGGAAGCTTGATGGTATGTTACTAGTCTCATAGACTGTAACAGTAGTGAATTTTATTCAGCTGTTTGAGCTAACAATACTGGGAAAAGGGGAGGGTTGGATGTCGTATATACTGCCAAGGAGATTCTACAATGAACTTCCATTAAACAAAAAATGTTTTTCGATTTCCATTCTGAAGAGTCGGATATCGTGCTGCCATCAGTACGGGATACCATGTTTTTTTCAGTGGATGTTATAGGTTTACAAAAGAGAACAATATGTGTATGAAATTCCCTACGTGATATTTTCCTACGGAAGTCGCAGATGTGAAGTTTAGAAGAACTGTAGTTGCGTATTTTCCTTAACAGTGGGGAAGGGTTATTATATTATTGACACTCTTATAATGGATCACATCGCTTACATATATTTTGTTCTTTAAGGACTGTGTAAAGGCCATGCTGTTGATTAGAAATGAGGGGCTGGTCTCTAGGGCAGCTAACGTAGATGAATGCAGAAAAACTGACAGTCTCCTCTACAACCGTACTGACTTAGTGTTATTGTGAACTTTGCCTTGTGAGACATCGTTATAAGACGTTGATGGTTCAGGAGATTGACCAGAGCATGTTGTAACCTCTTCACAAAGCTGTATACTGAATGGCGCGAGTCACTGAAACGTTGAGAAGCACGCTGTTCGTAGAAATAAGAAACCTAAATCACAGAGCGTTTGAATGCACACCGCCACTTTATTCTACTATTTTTCTCGTTCACATCTTAACGAAACAAATAAAATTTAATATATTGTAACGTGTCCAACAAAATTTGTCAAACATCGATTTACATTTATTAGCAATAAAAGTTTCTAGAGTTGGAGTTATTACGCAGATAAATCCTGACGGTGCCTGACTTCCAGTTCGTGGCCATCCAAAGCAAGCGGCGCGACGCCACATTTGTGCTTCGTTCAGTGCTGCCTGAAAAAAAGAGATTTGACAAATTAGTTTCCGTTACTATATAGGCTTCTTTACAGTCATCTTCACCTCCGTCTTCCGCCTTTCACTGGACTTTATTACAATAAGAGGAATTTTATTACGTAATCATTCTTCTCCTGTTTTGCCGCCCCAGCGTCTGAGTGTAGTAGGCCTAAGTAGGTTGCATAGCACTCAGCGAAGTTCTCAAACTGTGCAACCTTAGTTGTTGTTTGCCAAGTAAGAGCATTTAAATATCTTGAAAAGTACAATGACTGAACACTTGAGGTACCATCAGATGATGAAAACTCGCATTGCTTTAGCGAAGGAGACATTCAATAGAAAGAGGAGATTATTATGCGGTAAACTAGATAAAGGTCTGAGGAAAAGGCTTGGCAGTTTTTTTCTCTGCAGCGTGGCACTCTGTGGGGAAGAAACATGGACACTGAGACGAGAGGATGAGAAAAGGATAGAAGTATTTGAGACGTGGATGTGGAGGATACGCTGGATGTAAAGAGTAAGTAACAAAAGAGTGCTGAGAAGTGTTGGTGAGAGGAGAAGACGGATGCAGGTTATAAGAGAAAGAAAGAAGAACTGGTTGGGACATTCAGTGAGACGGGAGTGCCTGCTAACAGATATTTTGGAAGGTCTATCTCGTGAGAGGGAATAGGGAGGAGGAGATAACAAGATGATAGGCGATACAAAGGGAAGTAGAATTTACGCGGATCTTAAGAGGATCGCAGAAGAAAGGAGAGCGTGGAGAGTTACCACGTGAAAACCTACCTTTTGGCAGACCAGTGATGATGAGTTACTGATCTAAAATGATATGGAGTTTTAGTAATGAATTAAGGATACCTATACTTGGAAAATGTATGACCCAGCGTTGAAACTATGATATTGGATTTTATTCATGTAGTACTTGTATTCTCATATTTAGAACACACAAAAACAGATGAACATGGCGTGTTAATATCACATTAAGGTGGACTGGTGTTAGATAGAAACTGAATTATGGTATCCTCAGGATTTCCATGGCGTTCCTAAATCACAGAAGAAAATGCTAGGCAGGGTCCTTCAGCGCGGTTCATTGAATCCCACCTCTGCATTAATGATTTCAGTACCTGTTCAAAGCAATAAAAATAAGTAAAGCAATGGTCAACGATTAGGTTTCTTTGAAGCTAAAATAACTTGACTGGAAATTAATGCAATTGTCCGCATTACCTTCTCTTCTTCTGATCAAATAAACAACAGCAGTCACGCAGTTATTTGCTTCTTACTGCGATCATTTTATATGACTTGATGGGACAAATAGCTACCATGAAATCCGACACATAGTAGAACCTATCGTGTTCTACATATATAGCTTAGTGGCATAGTGAAAAAATATTGTCTTTTAGAATAAACGAAAGATCGAACCGTGCATTGAAAGTCGATATTTTGGATTAGAGATATCATATTTAAACCGGATAAGCTACTAAACACATTAAGCTTCTTACAAAATAAACAGATGAAGAAAAACCAAAACTAGATTTCATGAGGAAGTAAAACATAACTTCATGGCAACAAGGTAATTAAACGCAATCCGAAGATTATGTGTTAATAGCGATATTCCAGATTCAACAAAAGTGAACGAAAACCCGACGAACATTTGGCTTCCAGCATACTATTTATTCAAGCCTGGAAAATTTGTTTTCTTTTTCAGTCTTGGAAAACATTTGACTGGTAAGTAGAAGCATCCATATTTTTCAAAATTTAATATCTCTGTGATGCATAATGTCTACACCACGGAATCTACAGTACGGTATAAAGGGGCTTCACCTTAAGTTTCAATGTGACTAAGAATTATAGAAAAAGTATGAGTTGACGTTCCAAAGCCCTGATAGAAACGTCCCTGTGATTCACCGCCGAAAGAAAATAATCTGGATTATAGATTTCTTGTCGCGTTTATGACAGGGAAACGTCTGTTGCAGTAAGAAAAACCGTGAAGTAGACTTATTGGGCATTATGTGCTCGCTGGTTGACAGCTCAAGTATTACGCTCCTTGCACAACCACAGCTTATCATCTCGTCCTATGCGCACCGCATGTACACTGAAGAGCCAAAGAAACTGGTACACCTTCCTAATATCGTGTAGGGCCCCTGTGAGCACGAAGAAGGGCCCTAACACGACCTGGCATGGACTCGACAACTGCCGGAAGTAGTGATGGAGGGAAATGACACCATGAATCATGCGGGACTGTCCGTGAATCCGTAGGAGGTGGTGGAGATCTTATCTGAACAGCACGTTGCAAGGCATACCAGATATGGTCAATAATGTTTATGTCTGGAGAGTTGGTAGCCAGCGGAAGTGTTTAAACTCAGAAGAGTATTCCTGGAGCCACTCTGTAGCAATTCTGGACGTTTGGGGTGTCGCATTGTCCTGCTGGAACTTGCACAAGTCCGTCGGAATGCACAATGGACATGAATGGATGCATATGAGGCGGGTATCTGTACAGACATCACTGGTGATGTAGCAGCTCTCGAAGAACGCAGTTATAATGAAATCTAGACCTTTCTCTGCTTACAGGTGTTTATAAATATCAACGGGGACAGTTGAAAATGTGTGCCCCGACCGGGACGCGAACCCGTGACCTCCTGCTTACATGTCCCCGTTGATATTTATCAACGCCTGTAAGCAGCGAAAGGTCTAGATTTCATTTCAACTTCATGAATTGATGCAGGTGATCAGACAGGACGCTTACGTAAGTGTGACCTGTCCGAGTCGTATCTAGACGTATCAGGGGTCCCACATCACTGCGACGCATCCGACCAGGCCACATGTTTCCAGTCATCAACAGACAAGTGTCGGTTTTGATGGGCCCAGGAGAGGCGTAAAGCTCTGTGTCGTGCAGTCGTAAAGGGTACACGAGTGGGCCTTTGGCTCCAAAAGCCCATTTCGATGATGTTTCGTCGAATGATTCGCACGCTGCACTTGTTGATGGCCTAGCACTGAAATCTGCAGCAATTTGCGGGTAGGTTGCACTTCTATCACGCTGAACGATTCTCTTCAGTTGTTTGTCCCGTTCTTGCAGTATCTTCCTCCGGCCACAGCGATGTTGGAGATTTGGTATTTTACCCGATTCCTAATATTCACTTGTGAAATGATCGTACGGGGAAATCCCCAGTTCATTGCTACATCAAGATGTTGTATCCTATCGCCCGTGCGCCGACCATAACACCACGTTCAAACTCACTTAAATCTTAAGATAACCTGCCATTGTAGCAGCAGTAACCGATCTAAGAACTGTCTCATTGCCTTACATAGGCGTTGCCGACCGCAGTGCCGTATTCTGCCTGTTTACATATCTCTGTACTCGAATATGCATGCCTTTATAATTTCTTCAGTGTATATTAAACTCAGTAGCCACTTTCGTGACGGCAGTCCTCCTTCTACGTCCTTGCTGTCACTATGAGTACGTTTCTTGTTTCCCCTACTATTGTGTTTAGCTCACGCAATATTTACATGAACGCTGTATGTTGTGCTGAAACTAGCTACACCCAGAAGAGATATTGTCCTGAACAGACGCTTTGCTCTGACGTTGACAGTTTTCCCTCGTTGACATTCTGTACCAATCGACATGCAGACATGTCGTCTCAACACAACGGTCAGAGTAGTAAGGGCGGTACATTAAACTTCTAAAGATATTACAGTACAAGAGAATGACAGTCTGTATGTTACAGTTGTCAGGAAATATATTTGTGAAATTTTCATATCAGAATTTTCGTATTATTTAGTCAAAAACCTGTCCATAATAATGAGCGTAAATAACGTGCAAAACTCATCGTATAAAAAGAAGAACTCGACATTTATAGCATGTGAACACCTTACATCAGCTACATTCAGACTCATAAATTTATTCGGTGCCATAGCGATCAATGGTTCAAATGGCTCTGAGCACTATGGGACTTACCTTCTGTGGTCATCAGTCCCCTAGAACTTAGAACTACTTAAACCTAACTAACCTAAGGACATCACACACATCCATGCCCGAGGCAGGATTCGAACCTGCGACCGTAGCAGTCCCGCGGTTCCGGACTGCGCGCCTAGAACCACTAAACCACCGCGGCCGGCAGCGATCAATGCGTTGATTATAAACCATGTAAATAATCTACAATAAAGTTTGAGTTTTCTCGAATCAAGGGACGTAACACAACGGTGCGGAGGGAGAAGTGAGATAAATGTCATGATCCGCCCAGTGTGATTTACATTTTTCCGTAATCACTCAAGGCGGCTGTCGGCCTTGATAGCATAAAAAGACCATGGTCGATTATCTCTAGTATCTCTGTCGATCTTAGCTATCCGTCTTCGAGAGGTGTATCTGACACTCTATGTATGTATGTGTGTGTGTGTGTGTGTGTGTGTGTGTGTGTTTTAGTGTCATCTCACAGTTCTCTGACCTCAAATAACAAAAGTTTGTGACATTTTTATAATGTCCTTTAACCTTGGCAAACCACAAAATTTTAATTAAGTATCCAAAGAACAGTATTCTTACCAAAGAAACAAAAATTACTATTAATGCAGTAAGGGGGTATATATTTTATTCACTTGTTACAAATGTAGCACACGTCAGCTGTTGGTCGTAGCTTTATGGGCTATAAACTTGGACTATACCAAGCCAACTTCTGTGTCCGAGCGGTTCTAGGCGCATCAGTCCGGAACCGCGCTGCTGCTACGGTCGCAGGTTCGAATCCTGCCTCGGGCATGGATGTGTGTGATGTCCTTAGGTTAGTTAGGTTTAAGAATTTCTAAGTTCTAGGGGACTGATGACCTTAGAAGTTAAGTCCCATAGTGGTCAGAGCCGTTTGAACCATTTTTGACTATACCAACCCTCGTTTTTTCTGTGTCGTAGGATGTACAATTTTCTGATAGCTGGCCAGATTACTCTTGTAACGGGTACAATCTGGTACTTTCCGTTACGTTTGATCTTTGAATGGTATGGTAACATTACATACAGGGTGTTTCAAAAATGACCGGTATATTTGAAACGGCAATAAAAACTAAACGAGCAGCGATAGAAATACACCGTTTGTTGCAATATGCTTGGGACAACAGTACATTTTCAGGCAGACAAACTTTCGAAATTACAGTAGTTATAATTTTCAACAACAGATGGCGCTGCGGTCTGGGAAACTCTATAGTATGATATTTTCTACATATCCACCATGCTAGCAATAATATGGCGTAGTCTCTGAATGAAATTACCCGAAACCTTTGACAACGTGTCTGGCGGAATGGCTTCACATGCAGATGAGATGTACTGCTTCAGCTGTTCAATTGTTTCTGGATTCTGACGGTACACCTGGTCTTTCAAGTGTCCCCACAGAAAGAAGTCACAGGGGTTCATGTCTGGCGAATAGGGAGGCCAATCCACGCCGCCTCCTGTATGTTTCGGATAGCCCAAAGCAATCACACGATCATAGAAATATTCATTCAGGAAATTAAAGACATCGACCGTGCGATGTGGCCGGGCACCATCTTGCATAAACCACGAGGTGTTCGCAGTGTCGTCTAAGGCAGTTTGTACCGCCACAAATTCACGAAGAATGTCCAGATAGCGTGATGCAGTAATCGTTTCGGATCTGAAAAATGAGCCAATGTTTCCTTTGGAAGAAATGGCGGCCCAGACCAGTACTTTTTGAGGATACAGGGACGATGGGACTGCAACATGGGGCTTTTCGGTTCCCCATATGCACCAGTTCTGTTTATTGACGAAGCCGTCCAGGTAAAAATAAGCTTCGTCAGTAAACCAAATGCATATCACCGTCATCAATCCTGTGCACTATATCGTTAGCGAATGTCTCTCGTGCAGCAATGGTAGCGGCGCTGAGGGGTTGCCGCGTTTGAATTTTGTATGGGTAGAGGTGTAAACTCTGGCGCATGAGACGATACGTGGACGTTGGCGTCATTTGGACCGCAGCTGCAACACAGCGAACGGAAACCCGAGGCCGCTGTTGGATCACCTGCTGCACTAGCTGCGCGTTGCCCTCTGTGGTTGCCGTACGCGGTCGCCCTACCTTTCCAGCACGTTCATCCGTCACGTCCCCAGTCCGTTGAAATTTTTCAAACAGATCCTTTATTGTATCGCTGTTCGGTCCTTCGGTTACATTAAACCTCCGTTGAAAACTTCGTCTTGTTGCAACAACACTGTGTTCTAGGCGGTGGAATTCCAACACCAGGAAAATTCTCTGTTCTAAGGAATAAACCATGTTGTCTACAGCACACCTGCACGTTGTGAACAGCACTCGCTTACAGCAGAAAGACGACGTACAGAATGGCGCACCCACAGACTGCGTTGTCTTCTATATCTTTCACATCACTTGCAGCGCCATCTGTTGTTGAAAATTGTAACTACTGTAATTTCGAAAGTTTGTCCGCCTGAAAATGTATTGTTGTCCCAAGCATATTGCAACAAACGGTGTATTTCTATCGCTGCTCGTTTAGTTTTTATTGCCGTTACAAATATACCGGTCATTTTTGAAACACCCTGTATTTCGTAGAGTATTTGCGGATCATTTATTTTACTGTTGTCCACGTATCTGAGGGCGGTTCATGATGAATCTATATCGGTCGTTAAAAAAAAATTAATGCAGTCGAGATGGACAATGAAAAATCTGTTTTGCAATCAGTCATTGTGGATATTCTCCAAGGAGATTACGTCATTTTTCTGTCAAGGCACGTTGGTGCTCATTGCGAAAAGAGCACTGACGTAAAACATGTGCAGACGATCGCAGTTCAACTATTTAGAGACAATAGACTGGATATATTTTAAATGAAAGGCAAAAGTTTATTGGAACAGTGTAGTTTGTTATCAGCTTGCGAGTGTCGAAGGCCAGTTTACAGGACCACTTACATATAACGTATTCGATTGTTTGTTGGATATATTCAAATCTAGGTCTTCCCCTAGTCTTTTTTCCCTCCTACGGTACACTCTAGTTCCATAGATGGTGTTCCATGATAACAAATGTCCTATCATCGTGTTCCTTCTTGTAATTAGTGTTCTCCACACATTTCCAACCTTCTAGTGCCATAGCTGATGTCATTTTATTAGTTCACTTAACTTTTTGCATCCCTCTATAACACTACATCTTTTTGGACTCTCGTCTTTTTTGAGATTTCCCATATCCCACGATTCACCATCACAAAATTCTGTGCTCCACTTTGAAACCGATGATTCTATTTAATACTAGTATTTTATCTAACTAGTAAAGCTCATTTTTGCCTGCGCTAGTCTTCTTCTTAATTGCAACTTATTTCCTCCGGCATCCGTTAGTTTGCCTCCGAGATGGCAGAATTCATCGACCGCACGGTGCTCAGTTTTTATGTTAAGTTTACGCTAATCTCATTTCTGCTATTATTAAAAAACTTCGTATTTCTTAGGGTTACTGTGTGGTGGTTCTTTATATATTGGTATTTATATATTATGAAAAGTCGGAGTTAATGTTATTATGCCTGCTTCACAAATGGAAAATTAATTACGTCAGTGACTCAGCTGTGGTACTTATCGCAGTTAGTTTGCCCGACACGATGTTTTTATATTAAAAAATCTAACACAAAATTATAATTATATAAGTGTAATTACTTTTAAATAATTGAACCATAGACCTTGCCGTTGGTGGGGAGGCTTGTGTGCCTCAGCGATACAGATAGCCGTACCGTAGGTGCAACCACAACGGAGGGGTATCTGTTGCGAGGCCAGACAAACATGTGGTCCCTGAAGAGGGGCAGCAGCCTTTTCAGTGGTTGCAGGGGCAACAGTCTGGATGATTGACTGATATGGCCTTGTAACAATAACCAAAACGGCCTTGCTGTGCTGGTACTGCGAACGGCTGAAAGCAAGGGGAAACTACAGCCGTAATTTTTCCCGAGGGCATGCAGCTTTACTGTATGGTTAAATGTTGATGGTGTCCTCTTGGGTAAAATATTCCCGAGGTAAGATAGTCCCCCATTCGGATCTCCGGGAGGGGACTACTCAAGAGGACGTCGTTATCAGGAGAAAGAAAACTGGCGTTCTGCGGATCGGAGCGTGGAATGTCAGATCCCTAAATCGGGCGGGTAAATTAGAAAATTGAAAAAGGGAAATGGATAGGTTAAAGTTAGATAAAGTGGGAATTAGCGAAATTCGGTGGCAGGAGGAACAAGACTTCTGGTCAGATGAATACAAGTTTATGAATACAATATCAAATAGGGGTAATGCAGGAGTAGGTTTAATAATGAATAAAAAAATAGGAGTGCGGGTAAGCTACTACAAACAGCATAGTGAACGCCTTATTGTGGCCGAGAAGCCCACGCCTACTACAGTTGTACAAGTTTATATACCAACTAGCTCTGCAGATCACGAAGAAGTTGAAGAAATGTATGATGAAATAAAAAAAATTATTCAGATAGTGAAGGGAGACGAAAATTTAATGGTTATGGGTGACTGTAATTCGATAGTAGGAAAAGGAAGAGAAGGAAACGTAGTAGGTGAATATGGACTGGGGGTAAGAAATGAAAGAGGAAGCCGCCTAGTAGAATTTTGCACACAGCATAACTTAATCATAGCTAACACTTGGTTCAAGAATCATAAAAGAAGGTTGTATACATGGAAGAAGCCTGGAGATACTGACAGATTTCAGATAGATTATATAATGGTAAGAGAGAGATTTAGGAACCAGGTTTTAAATTGTAAGACATTTCCAGGGGCGGATGTGGACTCTGGTTATGAACTGTAGATTAAAACTGAAGAAACTGCAAAAAGGTGGCAATTTAAGGAGATGGGACCTCAATAAACTGACTAAATCAGAGGTTGTACAGAGTTTCTGGGAAAGCATTAGGGAACGATTGCCAAGAATGGGGGAAAGAAATACAGTAGAAGAAGAATGGGTAGCTTTGAGGGATGAAGTAGTGAAAGCAGTAGAGGATCAAGTAGGTAAAAAGACGAGGGCTAATAGAAATCCTTCGGTAACAGAAGAAATATTGAATTTAATTGATGAAAGGAGAAAATATAAAAAAGCAGTAAATGAATCAGGCGAAAAGAATACAAACGTCTCAAAAATGAGATCGACAGGAAGTGCAAAATGGCTAAGCAGACATGGCTAGAGGACAAATGTAAGGATGAAGAGGCTTATCTTACTAGGAGTAAGATAGATACTGCCTACAGGAAAATTAAAGAGACCTTTGGAGAAAAGAGAACTACTTGTATGAATATCAAGAGCTCAGATGGAAACCCAATTCTAAGCAAAGAAGGGAAAGCGGAAAGGTGGAAGGAGTATATAGAGGGTCTATACAAGGGCGATGTACTTCAGGGCAATATTATGGAAATGGAAGAGGATGTAGATGAAGATGAAATGGGAGATAAGATACTGCGTGAAGAGTTTGACAGAGCAGTGAAAGACCTGAGTCGAAACAAAGCCCCGGGAGTAGATAACATTCCATTGGAACTACTGACGGCCTTGGGAGAGCCAGTCGTGACAAAACTCTACCATCTGGTGAGTAAGATGTATGAGACAGGCGAAATACCCTCAGACTTCAACAAGAATACAATAATTCCAATCCCAAAGAAAGCAGGTGTTGACAGATGTGAAAATTACCGAACTATCACTTTAACAAGTCACAGCTGCAAAATACTAACGCGAATACTTTACAGACGAATGCAAAAACTGGTAGAAGCCGACCTCGGGGAAGATCTGTTTGGATTCCGCAGAAATGTTGGAACACGTGAGGCAATACTGACCCTACGACTTATCTTAGAAAATAGATTAAGAAAAGGCGAACCTACATTTCTAGCATTTGTAGACTTAGAGAAAGCTTTTGACAATGTTGACTGGAATACTCTCTTTCAAATTCTAAAGGTGGCAGGGGTAAAATACAGGGAGCGAAAGGCTATTTACAACTCGTACAGAAACCATATGGCAGTTATAAGAGTCGAGGAGCATGAAAGGGAAGCAGCGGCTGGGAAGGGAGTGAGACAGGGTTGTAGCCTGTCCCCGATGTTATTCAATCTGTATATTGAGCAAGCAGTAAAGGAAACAAAAGAAAAATTCGGAGCAGGTATTAAAGTCCATGGAGAAGAAATAAAAACGTTGAGGTTCGCCGATGACATTGTAATTCTGTCAGAGACAGCAAAGGACTTGGAAAACAGTTGAACGGAATGGATAGTGTCTTGAAAGGAGGATATAAGATGAACATCAACAAAAGCAAAACAAGGATAATGGAATGTCGTCTATTTAAGTCGGGTGATGCTGAGGGAATTAGATTAGGAAATGAGACACTTAAAGCAGTAAAGGAGTTTTGCTATTTGGGGAGCAAAATAACTGATGATGGTCGAAGTAGAGAGGATATAAAATGTAGACTGGCAATGGCAAGGAAATCGTTTCTGAAGAAGAGAAATTTGTTAACGTCGGGTATAGATTTAAGTGTCAGGAAGTCGTTTCTGAAAGTATTTGTATGAAGTGTAGCCATGTATGGAAGTGAAACATGGACGATAACTAGTTTGGACAAGAAGAGAATAGAAGCTTTCGAAATGTGGTGCTACAGAAGAATGCTGAAGATTAGATGGGTAGATCACATAACTAATGAGGAAGTATTGAATAGGATTGGGGAGAAGAGAAGTTTGTGGCACAACTTGACCAGAAGAAGGGATCGGTTGGTAGGACATGTTCTGAGGCATCAAGGGATCACAAATTCAGCATTGGAGGGCAGCGGGGAGGGTAAAAATCGTAGAGGGAGACCAAGAGATGAATACACTAAGCAGATTCAGGAGGATGTAGGTTGCAGTAAGTACTGGGAGATGAAGAAGCTTGCACAGGATAGAGTAGCATGGATTAGATTAGATTAGATTTACTTTCATTCCAATTGATCCGTAGTGAGGAGGTCCTCCAGGATGTGGAACATGTCAGAAAAACAACAATACATGAGAAATATTTACAACTAAACCAAATAACCTAATGTACCATTCCACAGGTCCCAAGTTGAATGATCGTCATTTTTTAATGAACACTATATGATAGTCATTTTACAAATACTAATGAACTGAATTTAAAATAAAAAAGTTCTTTATTTATTTATAAGGTAATAAACATGTAATACAACTACTATAATACTTATTTACAATGAACACATTACTGCACTGAAATGGTGCAGAAGTTAGATTGTATTTACACACACACACACACACACACACATTTACAATGAACATATTACAGCACTGAAATTGCGCATAAGTTATATTGTACTTATATGTATATATACACAAATCTGTTGGTTTTACTGAGAAATTCATCAATGGAGTAGATGGAGTTGGCCATCAATAAATCCTTTAGCTGCATCAAACCAGTCTCAGGAATGAAGACAACAACAACAACAACAACAACAACGTTGCCATAATTGAACGCATGTTCGAGATCACCTTATTTTTACCGTAACGCCTGAAATTTCTGTTTATATTGGTATATTTCATCAGCAGAAGGCAGGTCGCGCTGATGTTAATTCAAGGTTCAAAATTTTGTATAAGAGGTGAATATTTTCAGGCGCCGATACTGAAATCAAAGCACATGTGTGCTCAGTTTAAACTGTAACAGGAAATAAGAGTCTTTCAAGAGGCCCGGCAGAAATTTGGGTGGTGAACACGCTATGTTGATGACTTGTCCGAGATATCTGTATGACTTTCTTAAGTAACACTGCAATAGTTTGGAATGGATACAGGTGCTCAGCAGTAATGTTCACATAATCCAGAATTTCATTAATCCAGAACTGTCATGGTGTTTTTGATATCTACCATAGGTCACGCGGAAGCCCAAGTGGATATCCCCCCCATAGGATAATACAGCCCCCAGCGGCCGGTGTCCGTGGAGCAGCGCATCTTTCGAGCAGCCTTTCTCTTGTAGGTCGGCATACCTGTATCTGGACCCCAGCATCGTACTGAAGTAAAAGAAACGTGATTTATCTGACTAGGCGACACTTTTCCATTGATCCACAATCCAGTCCCTATGATCTCTTCGTCATTGCAATCGCAATTGACAAGGTCAGTGGGCCAACGTGAGTACATCTAGGGGTCGTCTACTGGAGTAATTTTTGTTAAACAATATGCACTGAGCGGTGTGCTCTGAAACACGTGTGCCTGAACCAGCGTTGTACCCTGTCGTCAGATTCGCCACAGACCGCTGCATATCCAGCTTTAAAGAGGGGCCAAGCCTCCGACCTCGAGATCCTGTGATGAGGCATGGACAGCCAATACCTTTCACCGTCCTCAGTCACCTTCCATAGAAATTTGGAGATCGTGAAGGAACTCACTGATCGTACCAAATATAATACTCAAAAGTAGCAGCTGAGATCGCAAACTTACATAGACATATAATAAATTTGCAATCTCGGCTGCTGCTTCTTATTACAGGGTTATTACAAATGATTGAAGCGATTTCACAGCTCTACAATAACTTTATTATTTGAGATATTTTCACAATACTTCGCACACACATACAAAAACTCAAAACGTTTTTTTAGGCATTCACAAATGTTCGATACGTGCCCCTTTAGTGATTCGGCAGACATCAAGCCGATAATCAAGTTCCTCCCACACTCGGCGCAGCATGTCCCCATCAATGAGTTCGAAAGCATCGTTGATGCGAGCTCGCAGTTCTGGCACGTTTCTTGGTAGAGAAGGTTTAAACACAGAATCTTTCACATAACCCCACAGAAAGAAATCGCATGGGGTTAAGTCGGGAGAGCGTGGAGGCCATGACATGAATTGCTGATCATGACCTCCACCACGACCAATCCATCGGTTTTCCAAAACATTTTGATGGAAGTGTGGTGGAGCACCATCCTGTTGAAAGAGGAAGTCGGCGCTGTCGGTCTCCAGTTGTGACATGAGCCAGTTTTCCAGCATGTCCAGATACACGTGTCCTGTAACGTTTCTTTCGCAGAAGAAAAAGGGGCCGTAAACTTTAAACCGTGAGATTGCACAAAACACATTAACTTTTGGTGAATTGCGTGAGGATTCTCTACCGCCCAGATTCGCACATTGTGTCTGTTCACTTCACCATTAAGAAAAAATGTTGCTTCATCACTGAAAACAAGTTTCGCACTGAACGCATCCTCTTCCATGAGCTGTTGCAACCGCGCCGAAAATTCAAAGCGTTTGACTTTGTCATCGGGTGTCAGGGCTTGTAGCAATTGTAAACGGTAAGGCTTCTGCTTTAGCCTTTTCCGTAAGATTTTCCAAACCGTCGGCTGTGGTTCGTTTAGCTCCCTGCTTGCTTTATTCGTCGACTTCCGCGGGCTACGCGTGAAACTTGCCCGCACGCGTTCAACCGTTTCTTCGCTCACTGCAGGCCGACCCGTTGATTTCCCCTTACAGAGGCATCCAGAAGCTTTAAACTGCGCATACCATCGCCGAATGGAGTTAGCAGTTGGTGGATCTTTGTTGAACTTTGTCCTGAAGTGTCGTTGCACTGTTATGACTGACTGATGTGAGTGCATTTCAAGCACGACATACGCTTTCTCGGCTCCTGTCGCAATTTTGTCTCACTGCGCCTTCGAGCGCTCTGGCTGCAGAAACCTGAAGTGCGGCTTCAGCCGAAGAAAACTTTATGAGTTTTTCTACGTATCTGTAGTGTGTCGTGACCATATGTCAATGAATGGAGCTACAGTGAATTTATGAAATCACTTCAATCATTTGTAATAGCCCTGTACTTTCTGCAGATGCTAACGACAGTGTCACGCGTGCAGCAGGCCAGTTTCATCGCAACAACCTGTCGTTTGTCAAAGTAGCTTATGTCAGCGGATTTCCCCATTCACTAGTTTGATTCCTTTTTGCTCCGCTAATATTGTATTGAACTGGGGACCTAGATACGCGGAGAGGCTTCGTCCCCGCCGTAGCCCTCAGTGGTTCACAAACCCACAGCAGGCTAGAGCAGTCCACTCAACCCACCACCGCCCCACACCGAACCCAGGGTTATTGTGCAGTTCGGCCCCCAGTGGAGCCCCCCAACCCCCCCACCCCCCGGGAACGTCTCACACCAGATGTGTATAACCCCACATGTTTGCGTGGTAGAGTAATTATAGTGTGCCGGCCTCTGTGGCCGAGCGGTTATAGGCGCTTCAGTCTGGAACCGCGCAACCACTACGGTCGCAGCTTCGATACCTGCCTCGGGCATGGATGTGTGTGATGTCCTTAGGTTGGTTAGGTTTACGTCGTTCTAAGTTCTAGGGGGCCGATGATCTCAGATGTTAAGTCCCATACTGCTCACAAGGGAACCTCCACATCGCACCCCCCTCAGATTTAGTTATATGTTGGCACAGTGGATAGGCCTTGAAAAACTGAACACAGATCGATCGAGAAATCAGGAAGAAGTTGTGTGGAACTATGAAAAAATAAGCAAAGTATACAAACTGGGTCGTCCATGTGCAATATAAGCAATATTAAGGGGAGCGTGAGACGAGGAGAGCCGTGGTCCCGTGGTTAGCGTGAACAGCTGCGGAAATATAGGTCTTTGGTTCAAATCTCCCCTCGACCGAAAATTTTAACTTTTTATTTTCAGTTTATGTGACAAACCCTTATGTTTTCATCACTTTTTTTGGAGTGATTATTACATCCACAAGAAAACCTAAATCGGGCAAGGTAGAAGAATCTTTTCACCCATTCGCCAAGTGTACTAGTTAGGTGGGTCGACAACATATTCCTGTCATGTGACGCACAAGCTGTCACCAGTGTCGTATAGAATATATCAGACGTGTTTTCCTGTGGAGGAATCGGTTGACCTATGACCTTGCGATCAAATGTTTTCGGTTCCCATTGGAGAGACACGTCCTTTCGTCAGCTAATCGCACGGTTTTGCGATGCTGTCGCAAAACACAGACACTAAACTTATTACAGTGAACAGAGACGTCAATGAACGAACGGACAGATCATAACTTTGCGAAAATAAAGAAAGCAAAATTTTCAGCCGAGGGCAGATTCGAACTTAAGGCCTCTCGTTCCGCAGCTGTTCACGCTAATCACGGGACCACGGCGCTCCGCGGCTCACGTCGCCCTTAATATTGCCTATCTTAGGCGTGGACGACCCAGTTTGTATATTTTGCTTATTTTTTCATAGCTCCACACAACTTCTTCCTGTTTTCTCGATCAATCTGTGTTCAGTTTTTCGAGGCCTATCCACTGTGCCAACTTATAACTAAATCTGAGGGGGGTGCGATGGGGATGTTCCCTTGTCAGAGCCATTTAAACAATTTTAACTATGGTGTACGCGTACGTGGAAACAGTGTTTGTGCAGCAATCGCCAACATAGTGTATCTGAGGCGCAATTAGGGGAACCAGCCCACATTCACCGAGGCATATGGAAACCGCCTTAAAAACCATCCACAGACTGGCCGGTACACCGGACCTTGACACTAATTCGCAGGACGGATTCGTGCCGGGGACCGACACGCCTTCCCGACCGGAAAGCAGTGCGTTAGACCGCACGGCTAACCGGGCGAGCTCGCTCCGCTTACATACCGTTATTACTGCGTAGCGTCCCCACAACGCCACCAAGCGGCACTCAGTCAGGTCGTGTCCAGTTGTCACAATTTTTTGGTTCATTGATCGTGACCGAGCCAAATATCTCACGAAATAAGCGTGAAATGAAAAACCTACAAAGAATGAAACTTGTCTAGCTTGAAGGGGGAAACCAGATGGCGCTATGGTTGGCCCGCTAGATGGCGCTGCCATAGGTCAAACAAATATCAACTGCGTTTTTTTTAAATAGGACGCCCAATTTTTTATTACATATTCGTGTAGTAGACTACGTAAAGAAATATGAATGTTTTAGTTGGACTACTTTTTTCGCTTTGTGATACATGGTGCTGTAATAGTCACAAACATATGGCTCACAAATTTAGACGAATACTTGGTAAAAGGTAGGTTTTTTAAATTAAAATACAGAACGTAGGTACGTTTGAACATTTTATTTCGGTTGTTTCAATGTGATACATGTACCTCTATGAACTTATCATTTCTGAGAACGCATGCTGTTACAGCGTGATTACCTGTAAATACCACATTAATACAATAAATACTCAAAATAATGTACGTCAACCCCAGTGCATTTGGCAATACGTGTAACGACATTCCTCGCAACAGCGAGTAGTTCGCCTTCCGTAATGTTCGCACATGCATTGACAATGCGCTGACGCATGTTGTCAGGCGTTGTCGGTGGATCACGACAGCAGATATCCTTCAACTCCCCCCACAGAAAGAAATCCGGGGACGTGAGATCCATTGGACGTGTGTGCCATAGTATGGTGCTTCGACGACCAATCCACCTGTCATGAAATATGCTATTCAATACCGCTTCAACCGCACGCGAGCTATGTGCCGGACATCCATCACGTTGGAAGTATATCGCCGTTCTGTCATGCAGTGAAACATCTTGTAGTAACATCGGTGGAACATTACGTAGGAAATCAGCATACACTGGACGATTTAGATTGCCATCGATAAAATGGGGGCCAATTATCCTTCCTCCCATAATGCCGCACCATACATTAACCCGCCAAGGTCGCTGATGTTCCACTTGTCGCAGCCATCGTGGATTTTCCGTTGCCCAACAATGCATATTATGCCGGTTTACGTTACCGCTGTTGGTGAGTGACGCTTCGTCGCCAAATAGAACGCCTAAAAAAATCTGTCATCGTACCGTAATTTCTCTTGTGCCCAGTGGCAGAACGGTACACGACGTTTAAAGTCGTCGCCATGCAATTCCTGGTGCATAGAAATATGGTACGGGTGCAATCGATGTTGATGTAGCATTCTCAACACCGAGGTTTTTGAGATTCCCGATTCTCGCGCAATTTGTCTGCTATTAATGTGCGGATTAGCCGCGACAGCAGCTAAAACAGCTACTTGGGGATCATAATTTGTTGCAGCTCGTGGTTGACGTTTCACATGTGGCTGTTTCCTTAAATTACGTAACCATCCGGCGAACGGTCCGTATACTTGGATGAAGTCGTCCAGGATACCGAGCAGCATACATAGTACTCGCCCGTTGGGCATTTTGATCAGAATAGCCATACATCGACACGATATCGACCTTTTCCGCAATTGGTAAACGGTCCATTTTAACACGGGTAATGTATCACGAAGCAAATACCGTCCGCACTGGCAGAATGTTACGTGATACCACGTACTTACACGGTTATGACTATTACAGCGCCCTCTATCACAAAGCGAAAAAAGTGGTCCAACTAAAACATTCAAATTTCTTTCCGTACTACACGAATATCTAATAAAAATGGGGGTTCCTATTTAAAAAACACAGTTGATCGCTTGACCTATGGCAGCGACATCTTTCGGGCCAACCATAGCGCCATCTGGTCTCCCCCTTCAAGCTAGACGACTTTCGTTCTTTGTAGATTTTTCGTTTGATACTTATTTCGTGCGGTATTTGGTCCGGTCACTATCAATGGACCAACATATATATATTATTATTATTGGTGTTTTGCCCTTAAAGAGCGCATTTGGACTAAACTACATAGCCAGTTCCTTTTGCTGCCTTCCTTGCTGCCCAAACTTCCCTCATTCGCTCGGTGTGTTTCTGTTTCCGGTCCTCTGTCCATGCTTCTTGTTGGCTTTGTGTCTTCGGCTTCATCTTGATTCCCTTTTTGGTTGCCCATATTTCTTTCATCTTCTGGCTGTGATCTTGCTTACGTTCTTCGGTCCATTTTATGCCTGTTCGTTTGTCGCATTGTATCTCACGTAGTTTACTTTTCTTAATGATGTTTCTGAACTTTATTCTGTCGTTTATTGTGTCTGCTATTATGTTGAGCTGGTTCAGGTCGTTTTCTACCTCTGCCACCTATTTGTTGTTTCTAGTGGTTACCCAGTCAAAGATCTGTTTGGTCAGCCTGTGTGATGGCATTCTGTATAGGTGTCCATAGAATTGTAGTCTGCGTTTTCTAATCTTTTCTGTGATTGTCTCCGTATGTTTGTACAGTTCCTCTGTAGGTTTCTTGATCCATATTCCATTGTTGTTAGTTGCGCCAAATATTTTCCTAAGTATTTTCCGTTCTACTTTTTCTAATTGTCTGATACGTGTATGCCCTAGGATTAGTGTGGTCTCTGCTGCATATAGTGCCTCGGGGAGCACCACCGTGTCGTAATGGCGTAATTTGGCTTTTTGTGAGATAGACTTCTTGTTGTAATGATTCCACACTACTTTGCATGCCTTGTCCAGTTTAGTCTTTCTTTCTTCGTTTGAGTCTCTGTTATGTCCACTCATTTGTAGTGTTTCACCGAGGTATTTGAAGTTTGCCGTTTTGTAAATCGTGCCATACTTTGTGTTCAGAGATGAGAGTTTCTTTGTGCTCATAAACTGTGTCTTTTCGTAAGAGATCTGTAGTCCAGTTTTGGAAGCGATTTCGTGCAGTTTTTCAATAGCGTCTTTTGTTTCCTTTGTACCTTTCGTGACAATCGCCAAATCGTCTGCAAAAGCCAGGCATTTAATCTGTAGGTTTCCTAAGGTTATCCCCTGTTGTGATGTTTCCCATTCTTTTATGACCTTATCTAACACCAGATTGAAAAGGAGAGGTGAGAGGCCATCGCCTTGTCGGACACCTGTGCGAATTTCAAAGGGCTCTGATAGTTCCCCACAGAACTTTACTTTAGAGGTCGTGTTGGTCAAAGTTTTCTCTATGATTGCCCGTGTTTTGTTGTCTACTTTGTATTCTGCTAGAATTTTGAAGAGAGTTTTCCGGTCGATAGAGTCGTACGCCTTTTTGAAGTCAACAAAGGTAATGATCAGGTTCTGTTTGTGTTGTAAAATCATTTTCAGGTTCCAAATTTGTTCCGCACAAGACCGCCCTTTACGGAAGCCTGCTTGGTATTCCCCAATCAAGTGGTCGGTTTGGCATTCTAGTCTGTTCAGTAAAGCTTTAGAGAGGATCTTGTATGTGACCGGTAGTAGGGATATTCCTCTGTAGTTGTTCGGGTCAGTCTTGTCACCTTTTTTGTGTAGTGGGTGTATCAGGGCAGTTTTCCAGTCGCCAGGAATTTTCATGGTCTTCCAGATGTCTTCCAAGATCCTGTGGATGTCTTTGGTGAGTTCTGGGTCTTGCAACTTCCAGATTTCCGCGATGATGCCATCTTCTCCTGGTGCTCTACGATTCTTGAGTGACTTTATTACTTCTTTAACTTCTTCTAGAGTTGGAGGTTCACTATCTGGATTGTATGTGCTCGTTTCTGTCATCATTTCTTCCATGGGGGGGGGGGGGGGTCCGTGTTGAGCAGTTTTTCAAAGTACTTTGCCAGAATGTCACAATTGTTTTTGGTATTGCTTTCTAGGGTTCCATCCGGTCTTCTGAAGCACAAGTTGGGTGGTTGATATCCAGTCATATTTTCTCTGAACGTTCTGTAGAAGTTTCTTGTATTGTTCTTCATGAAGTCCGATTCGATCTCTGACAGTCGCCGTTTGTCATACTGTCGTTTATATATATATATATATATATATATATATATATATGTGTGTGTGTGTGTGTGTGTGTGTGGGTGGGTGTGTGTGTGTGTCATCTAGGTGTGAACGACCATCTGCACAGAATTTACAAGAGTAATTTGTAAAACTTGTACCACAGCCATTTCCTCCATACGTACACAGTGTCTCTCGTCTTGACAGGAGACGTACATATTGTCCGCCGCCACCGCTGACAAACCTACAAGCCGTACACCGACGCACAAGTGAATATATTATTCTGTGCCTCATCCTCGGTGTGTGTGTGTGTGTGTGTGTGTGTGTGTGTGTGAATTTCTATGTTGCATCAATTGTTGATTCTTCTTTAAAGGCGTGAATATGATTTCATGGTTTTGTAATTTGTTATTGTGAGGCATTTCATTTCGTGTGTCAGATATGTTTCAGAATCACACATTTCGTCTCGCATAAGTTACCTGAAAAATGCCTTCATGTCGACAAATTGCACAGTAAGCTTATTTTAGCCTCTCGTGTGCCAGACGTAACCCAGATAGCGCACGTAGCGTGTGTTTGCACACTCTGACAAGCGAGTGGGCGCGGAGTTTAGCAACAGGGAGAGGCAGTGGCGTAGCTGGCAGCCGTGAATGCGAGACTGAAGGAAAACAGTCGAGTCCAAACAAGCTTTAGCTGGACTAATGGGAGGCATTTCGCAGGACGTGAGATGATTTAAAACGTTATCGCTGCAATTTATTCCAGCCTAGTTTTCAGGTCCTCGCTGTAACAGACAGCAAATGGAACCGTCGCAGTGCAAATAAACAACAGCCTTCCCGCTAACATTGAGATGAAACTCCATAGTCTTTGTGGCGTGTTCCGCTTCAGATTTCAGCAAACCAAATCTCTGCGAAGACAGAACTGGTCTGTTTGTTGCGGATACTTGTTCTTCTCGCCTTCACTTATCCGCGTTACTTTGTCAAAAATGTAGCCTGCCAACAATTTTACAGCCAATGCATTAGGTTCGTGCTTAAGTTCGTTGCTTTTTTCCGTAAGATTAATAAACACAACAGACACACTGATACGTCCGCTAAACCCGCTGAGCACAACAGGTAATTAGTATTGTAGAAAGGGCGAAATACGGTTGGTGTTAGTTTCACCTTATAATTGTAATTTATTGCAATTTAATGACACTTTTACAACCAAAACCGCACATAGCCCGGACCTTTATCGAATGCAACTCTTTCACAGCTGAAGGCCTCCAAACAAGAAATCTTAACAAATCAACAAGATAAAAATGCAATAAGCAATAAAATAATTAAAAAAACATCACAGCAAAGTAGATAGAACAAACATATGCAAGGTGCAATACCGGAGGCTGAACGCCACAATTAACTTTCAAAATTTTAGAATATACTACGGTAGACTTTTAAAGGCATAAGTCCACAATGTTTAAAAAGAAGAAATCTTAGAAATCAACAAGATAAAAATGCAATTAAAAGACAAATAAAATAAATAAATAAACATATCGCGGCTATGTGGAAAGCCTAAAGGCAAAACAGATACAACCAACATACGCAGGGTGCAATACCAATGACTGAAGGCCACAATTAAGCTTCAAAACTTTAAAAATATATTACCATAATCTTTTAAGGGCAGAAAGCCGCAATGTTTAAGCTTGAAAGACGAATTAAAGAGTCAATTTTGCAAAATTTTTAAGAAAAAAGAAAAAATAACCGTAAGCCTTAAATTTTAAGCAGCTGAAAACAGATAATTAAACACCGGTGGCACTCATAAGCCTCCAGGGAGTTCGGTCCGCCCTCGTTCACTTAGGCGAGACAGGTGGTGAGCCCAACTACACTTCATCTGTCGGAACCCAACCAGGGGACAGCCGTGGACCGACCAACACAACGAAATGCTTCCCATCAATCAGTACATGAGAACTCGAACAGAAAAGGTTACAAACGTGATAATCCACTATGGAGAATGTAGTAGCTGTCAAAATTACACACCATGTTGGACAGCGACAACAGGTGAGGGAAGGACGCCGCCTGAAATTACGTTAGTGGCCAGGGCAGGTAACCAAAACACTAACGGCCACTAGGCAGCAAATTCCACTGGTGCACTCGAATTGTAGTCAACCAAGATAGTTAACTGCACCGCATGGCGGCTAAATTTCAGCAGTAGAAACACTCGGTGTTGCTCACAGGAAAACCTCCCGAACAGCAAACCACCGAAACGAACCACCACAACATGAATGGACGTTGCTTGGGTAGTTGGAACCACTACTCAACTTTGACGTCCTGGGTCGTAGAACCACGAAGCTCGTAGCGATCGGACAGCTCCACACACGCTCCGACACTGTGCAGGGACCGCCAGAGGCCCCAGCCGACTACACCGCGCGGAGATAACTTCCCTGGTTCGCAACAACCGATCGACTGCCTGCAGACCCCCTAACCGGAAAACATATGCACCAAACCAAAGATGGTACACGGCGCAAATATCGATACACATCACTGCTGCCACACGTAGAAGAAGAACTACCACGTAAACGCAACAAGGGTGGGAAACCAAACACAGATAGACAGCAAAGTTCGCGAAAACGCATAGTTGGGAGTGAGCACGGTTCACACACGTAGTAAAGACTTCAATCATCAATAATACTCGTATATTCTCTTTCCCTATTTACAACGGTCTGTAAACGCAGGGGTAGCTTTTCGATTCAGCGACTGAAGAAATCACGTGGTCTTGAGGCGAAGAACTCATCGAGCAAAGTTCGAAGCGCATTTTCATCCGGAAAGGATGTTCCTTGAAGAATATTCTATAGGGAATGGAAAAGGTGAAAATATGCAGGCGAAAGATCAGGTGAATAACTCTTGTGCAGCGTTTTTTGTCAGTCTAGCAGAATGCGCACGGGTATTGTCGTGGAATAGTATGACTTCACATACTACTCCTGGTCCTTGTTTTTGGATTGCCTCTGCAAAACGTCTCAGTTGTTGACAATAAACGTGAGCGGTGTTTGTTACATCTCGATCAAGTAATTCATCGTACACCACACCGCCGCTGTTACACGAGACGCATATTATCTTCTATGGACGCGTGCAGGTCTTAGTACAGGGAGACGCTGCTCAATTTGGGCTCAACCACTCTTTTCTTTTCCTTAAGTTCACTTAAAGACACCATTTCTCGTCAGCAGTAACGATGCAGGGCAGGAATCGTCCGGTGCTGTTCACGAGTTAATTGATGACCAGCAAGCAGAGATGCAGGTGTGGCTTCACGCTGACCTTTGTGATTTTGGCTTAGAGCATTCGGTACCCATACACCCGAGCTTTGAACGTTCGTCATTAGATGCAAATGTCGCATGATGGTGGAATGATCACAGTTCATCACAGTTGCCAGTTCTCGACTACACAGGCTTGCTTTTAAACAATTTTCATCAAACCCTGAACATGGAGGTTCGCTAATGTCAAAACGATCCTCCTTAATATGAGAAAACCGTTTTCTTGCCGTGCTCTGTCCAGTGGCGTTATCCCACATACGGCGCAAAAGTTTCTGACTGCCTCTACCGCTGTCACCCCTTTATTGACCTCAAACACATGAACATGTCGGGAACGTTCCGATTCCTCTACTTGTCATTCCATTTTCCATTTTCTAGCGTCCACAGTTCTACTCACTACCTGTAAATAACAAAAGGACAACATGTAAACTCAAATAGCAACAGTAAACTACAAACAAAAAAGACAAACGATAAATGAAGCCATAGCAACCGGAATAACAACATGCAAAACAAAAACCCTACAAAGCTATGCACCAACCTAATACTTTACATTGTACAATAGTGAATGCTAGGAGTACAAACTTTAATCATCCAAGATGATGCAACTCTTCAAACGCTTACATTTTTAAAGTTACCTTGTACAACATGCGCCTCCCTATAATGTTTTACAAATGTCATTATAAAATCTAAAAAGGTTTTTACTACAATTTACTTTGGCAACGCTTACAGTAACTTCAGTAGTGATGTACTTCATTGAAAGTAATACAGCTGAGAGAGGACAGCCGCGCGGTGTGGCCACACAGTTAGAGGCGCCATGTCACGAATCGAGCGGCCCCTCCCGCCGGAGGTTCGAGTTCTCCCTCGGGCATGGATGTCTGTGTTGTCTTTAGCATAAGTTAGTTTAAGTAGTGTGTAAGTCTAGGGACCGATAACCTAAGCAGTTTGGTCCCATAGGAATTCACACACACATTTGAGAGAGGACAAGTTACTCTCTCACCTATTTTTCGCACACAGAAAATTATTAAAGATTTTTTTACAACCTGACGCACCTTGAGCGAGACTCTAGAAAGTTAGCGGCCTGAGCAGACGTTGATGGAGCTTGGTAGGGCGCTAAAAGCATGAGGTACTTTTATGGTTTTTAGCTCATAGAAACGGCATGTTTGGAGTTGAAAGCAATTGGTGGTGAGCCCATCCCTCAGTAAATCTTGCCAGACAGTCCCACAGCTGCACAGGACAGTCAGAGCGCCCTCATTGAGACAGGTCTCCAGCAGAACAATGCCACCATACCTGCATTGGCGCCAGCAGAAGCCAGGGCTGGGGGCGATGGACTGAAGGGACACATCTGCACAGTGGAGTCATAAACTGGGCATTGTGTGCAGAGCCACATGTAATAAAAATTCACAAGTTTTCATGTTTATGTTTGCCATAACTGCAAATAGGCCTATGACCCACTTCCTTTGGCTGCCTCGCTTGTATAAGAAACACTCGCGTCTGAGAAATGTTTAGAGATAGAATCTTTATTACACCCCATAGCTAGGACTAACAAGCTCCAAGGCACAGGCGATTTAGATAAAGATCTTTAAGATCGTATCTGTTCGCTTGTTGCCGCGGGAAGCGACGCGACTTCGAACAAAAACATCTTCTACCTCTCTGAAAACTTAAAAAGCCAGTAATTGTCAGTTTCCTTTTTTCCAGAGACACAGGTTTCTTAACTCTTGTCCTGGTTCGACAGGAGTTTGTGCTGTCGTGTGAGAGGGGAGATTTAGCGCCTCTAAAGCCCTGTGATTGGCTCAAGACGACGTGAAGGCGGTCCCGTTTGTGCACTTTGCGGAAAAACGGGAAATTTTTGATCTGGAGAGGTGCAAAGCTCTCGGGTTCTAGACTTCAGTCTGGAAGCATCTTCTGGTCGAAACCCTGGCATGTGTGGTTGGTACTTGGGACCTGTCCTAAGACTGACTTCACTTGCGAGTAGTTAGACTGGGGATCCTGTGGTGAAGTTCTTACTGTACTGACAGTGTGACTCCAAACATCTCGGACTACTCGTTGCCGATGACACACTTATTCGTATTTGGTTTACCAGTCTCGACGTTTGGTATCCTTGTGCACTCTTTCGTATAAGTGACCTAAATTGGTACTTGCTACGACGAGCGAATGTGTGTGTGTCACACACTGAAATCTACCATGGTTTCAGGGTTCTGGTAGACAGTAAATTGCGATCCATCTGTCTGATCGCTAGTCTGCGAGATTTTTGCATTTCTTTCGCGGCCACGGTCGATTCGCAGGTGTCGCGTCCACTTGTCGCCACTGCCGCGCACTTCTCGCCAGCTGCAATTTACATCGCCACACGAAGCAAACAGGGTAATATACTGCTGCTCCGGTCTTGTCAGGGCGTACAGATCTCAATCGCCACTTGCTCTCAGTTGCACCTGCTTTGAGAAACTTCTGTAGATTTGATCAATCAAATTCTGCTCAGCGTCAGATCAATTTAGATTGCATTATCCACATTTTTATGGCCAGTGTACTTGACTCACTCCTGCCACCCAGGATCCTTGTTCATCGTTCTCTTAACCCAACTGTTAGTTGTTTACAGTATTCAATCAATAACTATAATTTATATCTGTTTTTTCTTTTGGAAAATAAATGTTGTTGGTAAATTTTACTACATTCTCAATCATTTTATATAGTCAGCACCATAGGCTAAGTTTCATAGTGGCATCCCATGCCACGATAACGTTCACAGCTTATCATTACTACGGTGTCGGTTGTCCTGTAAAGATGATTTGGAGAAAACAATGTCTCAGACGTTCATGTTGATGTGCGGTAGGCTGTATTCCTGTAATCGGTCGGTTCATACGACACAACTGGGAAAGATGTTTCCAGATAGTAACAATTCGGGAGAGCAAGAAGAGGCGAAACCAGAGAAGGCAGCGATGGTCGACGCCGTGTCTGGAGAGAAGTCGACCTTCTGTCTCATCCCAAAGACGTTTCGTTGAGTTCAGGCCGGCACTTGGGTAGTCCAGTTTGTTTCAGGGACGCTGTTGCCCACAAACCGTTGCCCGACAGATGCTACTTGATGAGAGGACGCACTGTCATTCCTCTACGTAAGCAGTACACTGACACAAAGTCTGAATTACCATCTCATTACTGTAGTACAACGGTAATATGAAACAGTTGCGATTTCATCCCCTTCATCATCTACAGACACTATAAAAATTCGTTTGTCACAGATGGACGTTAGTTGTCAGAATGAGAGAAGAAACCTGAAGTAACCAAGTTGGTTGAACACACGTTACCCATCTATATCAGACGAACTTCTATGTAGGACCATTGACAGACTGGAGGTAAGTTAAACTTCCTTGCAACTTAATGCCGGTTTTCTGTTGCACATCGAGCGCGACTCCAGCGAGGAAGATGAATGAGGCATCGCTTGGCAGGCGACATTCCGTCGGGTGTTGTGGTTCAATACAGATCCTTTTGCTGTTCTTGTGTACGACTGCAACTGAAAGGTCTAGTTCCGAAACTGGCATTGTCCATTTAACTATTTGCACGTGCAACAGAATACTACACTGGCGGGCAGGACTTAAGGATGAAAGTAAGCTAATGTTGATGTGTCGCTGCCTAGTAACATGGCTGAATGAAACTGGGACCACACATAGAAAGAAGTGCTACAATATAGCACAGAAGTTAACGTTGGAAATATGCAGTGAGAGGAACAGAATTGACACTTTTATTCAAAGACAGTTTTTACACTGTATGTGAAATACGTTTCTTAATGGAGTGTGTGACCAACAGAGGCAGCACAGCATCGTCTGCAACGTGTTCCCATGATGTGCACAAGGTTGGTAAGAAGTTGTTGTGGTAGAGAGTTCCATTCCTCCACCAGCGCGGTTGATAACCCGTTCACATAGACATTAAAAAAATGGTTCAAATGGCTCTGAGCACTATGGGACTTAACTGCTGCGGTCATCAGTCCCCTAGAACTTAGAACTACTTAAACCTCTACTAATCTAGGGACATCACACACATCCATGCCCGAGGCAGGATTCGAACCTGCGACCGTAGCGGTAGCGCGATTCCAGACTGTAGCGCCTAGAACCGCTCGGCCACTCTGACCGGCCCACATAGACATCCTGCAATATCTCCCTCCAACGCATCCCACACGTGGTCGGTGAGGTTTAGGTCGGGGAAACGAGTCGAATATCCTCTCGTTCCAAGAGCTCATTCACCTGCACTGTTCGATACACGTCCGCATTGTTATCCATAAAAATGAAGTGACGATGGAATGCACTCCTGAAAAGACGCACGCAAAGAAGGACTACAGTGTTACAATAACATTGACCGGGAGCGTACCGTTTTCCAATATTTGGAGTTTGGTACGCCCATGCAACATTATGTGTCCCCACACCATAACATCTGGAGGACTGGAACGATCATGGTTGATAGTGTTGGACGTACCGTCGTGTGGCAAAAATTGGTGGTACATGGCCAGCCGTCAGTGGCTGCTTGGGGAGTGGAAGGACAAGGCATTGGGAACTAGACCATCATTTTTAGCAATAACACATTTTATTAGACGTCCAGTGCTGCGTTAAACTGACAAGCAAAGAAACAGTTTGACAATACAATAATAAAGAACAGCGGCTGTAATCAGTCCGTTCCCAGTGACTCATCAGGTGACAGTATTCGAGCCCAAATGCTGCCCACTGGTCTGGCACACACTGGTCGGGGAACACAAGCATCAGGAATTACAAGAACACATACAATCTACTATTAGCCAAGTAAGTGCATTTAAATATCTTGGAATCACAATAACTGAAGACTTGAGATGTCACCAGGAGGTGAAAATTCGAACGGCCATGGCGAAGGAGGCATTCAACAGAAAGAGGAGACTCTTATGTGGCAAATTAGATAAGGGTCTAAGGAAAAGGCTTGGCAAATGTTTTGTCTTGAGTGTGGCACTATATGGGGCAGAACCATGGACGTTGAGACGAAAGGATGAAAAAAGGTTAAAGCATTTGAGATGTGGATGTGGAGGAGAATGGAGAGAATAAGCTGGATGGAAAGAGTGAATAAGGAAAGAGTATTGGAAAGCGTTGGTCAGAGAAGATGTCTGCTGAAGGTTGTAAGAGAAAGGAAAAAGAACTGGTTGGGACAATCATTGCGAAGGGAGTGCTTGGTAGCAGATGCTTTGGAAGGATTGGTTTGTGGAAGAACACTGAGAGGGAGAAAGAGATACAAGATGATAGACGACATAAAGGGAAGAGGAAATTATGCAGATCTGTAGAGGATGGCAGAAAACCGGACAGCCTGGACAACTACCATGTGAAAACCTGCCTTTTGGCAGAACACTGATGATGATAGAAAGGGTATCTCAACAAAAGAGAATAGGTGGGACAACTCAGACTGTTAATAAAACAAACGATTTAGAAAGGTAAATGAGTTGCCTGGAGATCAGATGGTAGCTCTTTTAAATACCCAGTGATAAATTGGCGACACAGAATAAAATGAAAACACTTTCGTTTACATAACTCTACACAACAGAATCCAAATGATAGGCGAGTGGCAAGTTTGCACGGTAATGCCAAAAACCTCACAGTTCAAAGAATGAATATTCGAGACATTTCCAAATATACAATAGTTTCTCAGTGCATGTACCATATGGTCACCGATAAGCAAAACATAATTAGCTGAACAAATTATTAATGCCGCACAAAGTAGTCTCGACCCAGAAGTAAAACGACGAGGGAATGTCCAGTTAGCATTTGGCATACAGCAACAGCACACTTTAAATAATCCCCAAAAACTTATTATTAAATATAAAGAACGAAACTAAATGTGCATCATGGGAGACCGAGCTGTACCGCCGATGAATGCACTGAATCTTTGAACCTTTCAAATTAACACTGGTTTAACCTAACAGCACTTAGAGCTGCAACTTAAACGTGGTTAACACAACGGTACACAATTCTGAATGTTGATACGTTTGAGTCACACAACATGGCCGCCAAAGATACACACCGAGGTGTAATTTTTTCATTCGAGTTCACACAATGCAACAGAGCTAACACAACATTAAACTCGTACCAAAACGTGATCATCTAGTAGGCAGGGCCTTGCTGATTTCTTGGGCGCTCAACTGTGCGGTTATCAATGCCCGTACGAAGTACCAATTTTTACACAGCCCAATTGTTGTACACAGTCCATTCTAGCCACTGTCACGAATGATGATGATGAAATGATGAAGACAACACCTACACCTAGTTCCCGGACAGAGAAAATCCCCAACCCGGCCGGGAATCGAGAGATATAGAGGTAGCAACGCTAGCCACTTTGTTTTTTTTTTTTTTTTTTTTTTTTTTTTTTTTTTTTTTTTTTTTTTTCTTCGTTGTTGATCGTTGGATTGGTCGTTGCGGACGTCACATGACATCCGTTAAAGTTCGTTTGTTGATCCTTACACTCAGTCTTTTTATTGCAGAGGCCAACCAGGTCTCTGACCGAACACGCTGAGCTACCGTGCCGGCTTCATTTTGGTCGCTTTCGTTCGTTACATCTGCTCGGTGCAGATGTCTCGTTGATCGATTAACTCAGTTTTTTTTTTAATTACAGATGGCAGATAGCCCTCTGACCAAACACGCTGAGCTACCGAAATGTGTGTCCCAACCGGGACTCGAACCCGGGATCTCCTGCTTACATGGCAGAGACTCTATCCAGGTGAGCCACCGAGGACACATGCCACTAGACCACGAGCTGCGGACGGCGTTGCCGGCGGTAGCAGGACCTCGTGTTCACTTTTCGGCGGACGGGGCGCTGCTGATCTGATGTATTACGGGTGTCGGTGTGACCAACATCCGCACCATGCTCACCCCACAGCGGCGTAGCTCTCGGGAGTAATATCTGTGGAACCCATTAGCTCAGCGCTAGCTATCGGTCCTCGTGGCACGGGTCAAGTGGGTGCTCGTAATGCACATAGGGGCACTAACAAACATGACGCATGGATTGACCAGGTATTATGGCGTAGGGAGGCCAAGCCCGTTCGGTCATTCTCAGCTTGCTTGCAGCCCTCTTGCGGTTCATATTACTATAGCGTACACATTAGTTCAACACTAAGGTGGCCCTTAGCGTCTATAAGAGACGCGAAAAGTCCTTAACGATTGTCTCAGCTTCACTGTTCATAGAGTATCTGAAGTTAATCAGTGTCTACGAGTTGTAATTATTAACTTTTTTTACACTATCTGTTAAAAAATATTCGGACACTTATCAGTGGACATTAATGTGGGGTGTGTCTACCCTTGACCTATATGACGGTTGGAACCGGAAAGATTTTCAGTCCCTTGTCTGGCAGCCCATTCTTATTGAAGAGGCGAAACCAGAGAAGGAGTGATTTTCGACGCTGTGTATGGAGAGAAGTAGACGTTCTAACTCATCAAAAAGGTGTTTCGATCGGTTCAGGTCGGCACTGTGACGAAATTTGGTGCGACTGTGATATCATTAAGCCACCTGACAACTCACATGAACTTCCGATCTATGGTATTATCTGCGCGTGTGTGAAGCGCCGCCAACACGAGGGTGATCTGCAAGGGCGCCGCACTTTTACACCATTACAGAGAAAGTTTGTAGGCACCTTTGAATCAAATTTCAAACTATGCGCCGCAGTGGGAGACAATTATGGGGTTTCGAAAAAGTGATCGTCTAATATTGTTGCGCAGGTATTTCCATAAATGAAATCTCCGGTGCAACAACACTATTATTAGTCCAGAGTGCCTTTATCCTTCAGTGTGGCTTTCGTTAAAAACAGCCAAACAGGTATCTGAAATAGAAAAGAAGGGAAGGAAAATAACCAGAGAAATCTTGGAACTGATATACAAGAATGGGAAATGGAAATTAGAAAGTTATAAACAAATTATGAAAAAGTAGGATGAATATTAGACGCAATGAGAAAGACAAGAGCTCTGTTCTATGTACACCTAAAAAGGTGAAGTGAAAAAGGTTATGAAAAAGAATTTTGAAGAACTTTGACAAAAACCCAAAAACGTGAGTGTAGTGGGTCAAAGAAGTAAAAGCAGAGCGAAGTAATGGAAATGACGGAGGAAGAAATAGAAGGAAAAGAAAAGTTTAAAGCAAATGTAAAAGTTTTAACAGACTACAGGAGAAAACAAAGTAAAAGACTGATGCATATGGACAGAAGAAAGAAGAGTAAAACATAGGTAAAGGATGAGAAACTACTGGAAGGAGAGAAAGGAGGAAAGAAAGAAGATATAAGATTCATTTGGTCCCTAGTAAGCCAAACCAACAGAAAAAGAAAATATTTATAGAAGCTCAAAACATCCACGGGTGTACTGCCTGTCTACATTGTCCAACGGGCACAATATTTCGGCGATCATACATGTCGCCATCATCAGGTGAACTGACGGACTGAGCTCCTGTGAACGTGCCGGCACGGAGATCCGTAGGCTATGGCTGCTCAGAGGGAACTGGGTTCGGTCGCGGCGGCGGCTGATTTAAATACCCTCCGCCCGCGGCGCGCTCCCTCCGCCGTCCGCGCCCCGCGCCACGGTCGCGCGGTGGAACAGATTGCGACGGCGTCTGAGATGACGTCGCTGTGATGGCTCTGTCCGCCGTGGTCGTCACAACTATACGTTTGCTCGATTTACTCTTGATTAACCCCATCGCTGGTTCCCAAGCCTTGCTAAGATTATAGCCACAGTCACGGTTTATCAGGTCGTCATTGGTGCGAATTTCGATGGCCTCTCTAACAACGCTGTCCCAGTATCTCGACGTCTGTACCAGAATCCTCGTGCGATCATATTCCATGGCGTGATTTTCCGACAAACAATGTTCAGCGACCGCCGACTTGCTCGGATACATCAGTCGAGTGTGCCTCTGGTGTTCACTGCATCGATCTTCGACGGTACGCATCGTCTTACCAATATACGACTTGCCACATTGACACGGAATCTGGTACACGCCGGCCTTCCTCAAACCGAGGTCATCTTTGGCGCTCCCCACCAGTGCACGAGTTTTATTCGGAGGACATACACAGTTCGGACCCGGTGTTTCTTCAAAATGCGGGTGATTTCCCCGAGAGTGCGTCTGTATATGGAATAAACGCAGTGTCTACCTCCTCCCGGCGAGATACTGGGACAGCGTTGTTAGAGAGGCCATCGAAATTCGCACCAATGACGACCTCATACACCGTGACTGTGGCTATAATCTTGGCAAGGCTTGGGAACCAGCGATCGGGTTAATCAAGAGTAAATCGAGCAAACGTATAGTTGTGACGATCACGGCGGACAGAGCCATCACTCCGACGTCATCTCAGACGCCGCCGCAATCTGTTCCACCGCGCGACCGTTGCGCGGGGCGCGGACGGCGGAGGGAGCGCGCCGCGGGCGGAGGGTATTTAAATCGGCCGCCGCCGCGATCGAACCCAGTTCCCTCTGAGCAGCCATAGCGTACGGATCTCCGTACCGGCACGTTCACAGGAGCTCAGTCCGTCAGTTCACCTGATAATGGCGACATGTATGATCGCGGAAATATTGTGCCCGTTGGACACTGTAGGCCGGCAGTACACCCGTGGATATTTTGATTATCAATTACGCCGGTAGAAACTCAGGAATCACATTTATAGAATCTACCTGTAGCTGTATTACTGCAACCCCAGAGCAAGTATCTGCACGGTAGGTATGAAGCATTGCGTACAATCTGGATGTATGCCCGAACAGCTAAACGCCAAGTTAAAATAAAATCGCCTGCACTGGACGCTACAGTGGGAGTTCGGCGCGGCGCGCACGCGTCACGAGCAGTCACGACGCCGCCCACCGGCGCTCCCCCGGATGCCCGTGCTTATGTATATGCGTCGGCGGCCGCGGCGCCCTCATACGGCTCTCAGCACTTCCCATCCGGCGCGCCTCATTTGTCTTCGTTCCGGCTGTCTCTCGCCCGCCCCGCCGCGCCGAGCACAATGGCTAAAAAACGAACGACGAGCTGGCGGTGTCTTACACGCGCCGATGCTGGCTTTCGCTTGCCCGCCATTAGCTCGCTTATCTGCTATTCCGCAAACTTTTCCGGCACTAAATAAACGTCCCGAGTGGTCGCTCTGTCGCCAATGAAGTGCCTACTATTTTTCTCAAACGCACGCTTGTATGCCATTTCACAAACTGGTGGTGGTTATACTAGAGCAGCCCGAAGGGCACGACGCATACTGATAGAATGACGTCACGTCCTGATAGCCGGGTCCTCTGCCCACGCTTCAGTCCAGGATCAACAAGTCTCCCATGAATGAGACTGAAGCTGACACGTCTCCTTTCAACTACGCGCTGGACCTGCGCACTGTGCCACAAAAACAAGACACAGCACGAAGGAATTATCTGAATGGGACGGAAATCGGTAGATGTGATGTATATGTACAGAAAAATAAATGATAAAAATTATTACAGTTACAGACAAACTGAAGGACTTATTCAAGAAAGAGCTTCACAAATTGAGCAAGCCAATAATGCGCTGGTTCACTTCGGTCCGTAATGCAAGCAGTTATTGTGCTTGGCGATGATTGTTGAATGTCATGACGGATATCGTGCCTAATTCTGTCTAAAAAACCTAAGACCGTCAAAATTCGGATCTGGTTGGAGGGCCATGCCCATAATGTTCCAAACGATCTCAAATTACGAAAATAAGTGTGGGAAAGGTGGTGATGGCACATAGATCATGCAGGTTAATTTTCATCTGCTGCCGTAGTGTGAATAGAGTCCTTGGGGGCCTCTCACTCACTTCTCATTGCTGCGACGTCGACAACTCCTGTGCAGCTTTGCAGTCACATTCTTCGGTGCCTTACACAGGCAAGCGAAGCAGTTTGGAATATCGGACTATCCATATCATGGGAGTCACTAGCATCTGAGAACCCACTGGGTCTTGATGAAAACCCTCGCTAGGTCGCACGACGTTCATTCGTAATACTGAACGCGGTCAGGTAAATCCAACTTATGAGGGTAACTGACATACCTGATAGGATAGCAGAAAGGAAAACGGTTGGTATTTGACGTCTCGTTGCTACGAGGCCATCAGATTGAATACAAACTGTAACTGGATAACAATTGGCAAGGAAATCGATCGTCTTCTTTTCAAACGAACCATTCGGTAATTTAAAACTTTTACCATTCTGAATTTGGAACACTGTGACTGTCTTGTTAAAGGTTTCAAGAGTAACCGCAACCAATTGCCGTTTTTTCCTCATTTTTTTACTTATTCATGATGCACGACCCCAACAGTTGCATGGGGGCTTAATTGAATAAATGAAAAACATTTTTTTATTTTTCGTAGCTGTATGTCCGATTACGCTGTTTCGTAAACGGCTGGCCCTGACTAGTTTTTGTACGCAATCTGACTGCATAGAACAACAACAAAGAATGAAATGAAAATTTTCGTTAACGCAATTAATTAATTAAGTCCCCAGCAACTATAAAACCTACGAAACCAAAACACAAGTGTAATTGTTCTGTGTGTGGGAGTGTGATTCAACGTACACATCTGGCACGGTTCTTCTTCAACAAGACAAGAAATTTTAAATACCATTTATACTGAAGTAATTAAAAAAAATAGAAATACTGTAATTGCGCAAGAAAACCAGAATTACACTCTAATACAAGAACACAAGCCAGATGCTTTGTTGACTGAACCTGTAATGACGCATTATTTAAGACATTGAGATAATAAAAAGAAAAGGAAAAATTTTTTTTTCTTTTACCTTCATATAGATTGACGAAAAGCACTCTGATCATTACAATATCTCCATTAGAACAACATCTGCTGTCTATCCCATCAAACTATTGCATAAAACATGGAACAAGCACACTCCACTACGACTTCTCGATAAGAACTCTTCACTACGACATCTCAGCAAGCACTTCCTACTACGAGTTCTCAACAAGCACTGACTACTGCTACTTCTCAATAATCACTGCCAGTGGAGGCGGCGAAACAAAACTCTCTGCCGCTGTGGCTCAGTGTAGCCACCTTTCACAGTACTCCAAACTAAATTGTATCACCTGATGATGATTCGAAACCGTTCATGAATTAATAAAAAATGAAGAGAAAACGGCGATTGGTTACAGTAATTCCTGAAACCTATTCGGTATTTTGCCGTAAGCGATTTGAAGAAATCACGAAAAACGAAAATCTGGATGATCGGAAGGGTGTTTGAATCGCTGTTCTTGGGAGTTAATAGAGCGCGCAGCAAGTAGTAAAAGGCGGTGAGAGAAGTGTCACCAACACAAGCACAGCCCTAGCAAGCGCTAGGGCTGTTGTTTGAGGTATCTGCATTTGCTTGAAGTTTTCTCTATTTGAAAGCAGGAAGGAAGGAAGATTGAGTTTAAAGTTCCGTCTACATGTCGGTCATTAGAGGCGGAGCACAAGCTCGGATTGTGTCATGGATTGGGAAGGAAATCGTTCGTGCTCTTTCAGAGGAAACATCCTAGTATTTGCCTGAAGCGATCTATGGAAATCACGACGAACCTAAATCTGAATGGGCGGACACGGATTTGAACCGTCGTCCTCCAGTTTACAAGTGCAGTATGTTAACCCTCGCTCGGTTTCTGTGTTTGAGGGTAATGAGCGTCCACTGGCAACATAAATGTACTTTCGAGGTAACATTTAACCACAGAGAATGTCTTCGAACGTACTGAGAACAATTTCGCCATCAGCAGAATAATAAGAGCTGGACAGGTCACCCACACTCACAGTGCAGATGCCATGGGGGCATCAGCAGTGCTTGGTTCCCTGGGAGCAGTGCTCGACGGTTCTGCTACTGCTGTGCGAAGGCTAAAGGTGTTCCTCTTCAGAAGGCACGTTCTTTAACTGATTTCTCTCGGCTATTTTCAGAAGAGGGGTGTGACAGGGTTTCACAAGCGACATTCCTGGAAAAGAATGATTGTGCCTAGTGAACAGTCTAGCGAATACAGCATACAATAGATGCTCTAATATCGCAGGCCAAGGAGGCAGCAACTGGTGAAAGAAGCACAAGCCTTGTTGGTTGTGCAGCAAAAGGTGATTCTTAGTTTTACAAGGGCGTACTGGCTGGAAACCTTCTGGTCAGTAGACTTGTAAGTTCGGAAGAAGGGCGCACAGCACTATCTGAGGAACGAAGACGTCCAAAGAGAAAAGGAAATCATAGGACGACTTGTGGCAGCCAAACAGGAAAGTACAGCTGGAACACAGTGGCGGCATTCCTGGAGCTCAATAACAACGGGAAAACGTGTTCACAGCGTGAAGAAAATACAGAGGGATATCGATGGTAGTGGCCTCTACTTCATTGGACACGGAACATACTCGAGCTATGTGAAAAGAATAACGTAAGGACCTAGCAATTCATGTGAGTGTGGTTGTGAATAAAGACTGGATCATGTGGTAACGAAGTGCAACAGTAAGTCGGAAGAAATCCAGACAGCAGTCCGCAGGAGCTAGTTACAGCATACGAAGAAGAAGCTGGAACAGCTACGGAGCTGAGATAGTAAGAAAGGAACAACCAACACGAAGAGCACGCTGCGTGGAGACTTCGGTGGACAGATGATTCTGATCGGCTGCAACGAGAGCCCCTATGAAAAGGCATAGTGTTGCGGTTCTAGATACCACAAAGGCTTCGGCAGGTACGGTCTTGGCTGATGTCGTCTTCTCTTTCTTCGGTTTTGCGTCATGGGTAAAGGACATCAGATCCGCGTATGCCTGCTTGCGCCCTGGATTCGATTTTCAGCGTACGAGAGACGAACGCAATAAGCGTTATAGAGCGCGAGTGCGGAAAGACATAATAAGAACAGTATTTCTTTTACTTAGGAAAAAAAATTGCCACAAGCTGAAAGCAAATGGCCTTAATTTTATTATTCCACTCTCGATTTCGATCTCGAATCGGTGTGTGGTACGTTAATCTTAGGACCATGCCTCACTGACGTCAATTGTCCGTGAAAAACGTGTGCTGACAAACCCACAGTACCTTTCACGAAGTGATACCCTCAACGGTTAGTTGTGGAGGCAGGTAGGATGCTTTCGGATATTACAAAAACTCGCGGACAGTTCTGAACTGTATACAATGAAGTATACTGTGTAAAACAAGTTATTGTAGTTGTGTTACACTGATTAGCCAAACCTTAATGTCCACCTCCTTAATAGCGTGTTGGCCTACTTCTGGACCGCACTAAAGCCACCATTCTGCGTGGTTTAGGTTCTTCACGTCCTTGTGGGTTTATGGAGGCACCTGCAGCGGACGTCTACGCGAATGTCACGCATTATCAGTAAATTGCGGGGTCGCGGTTTTTGTATGCGAAGTGGTGCGAGACAGCGTTCCAAAAGTGTGCCACTGGATTTCCATCAGGTGATTATCGCGACTAAAAAAAGCATTATAGTAGTCCTCAGACCATGAAGAGCAGTTCTGCCCTTGTAATACGGACAGTTAATCTGATGGAAGATACAATTGCTGTCAGACAACTGACCAAATGTTAAGGCATTTAGGTGGTCGTCAGCAACATTCACGTAGTCAAAAGCTGTTATGGTTCTTCGATTACTACCACAGGTCTCATGGGAGCCCTGTAAAACGTGTCCCAAAACATGATACTGCACCCACTGACGTTTATCCATGGTGCGGTATCGGTTTTGAACAGCCTTTCGAGTGGATGTTGTCGTATCTGGACACCATCATGGACCTTATGTGACAAGAAGCGAGATTCCTCCCACCAGACGAGACGTTCCCATCCAACTACAATCCAATCTCCATGATCCCTCACCCATGCTTACATGATGCCATATCCAGACACGACCATCGACCTTATGTGACAAACAGCAAGATTCTTCCCACCATATGAGACGTTCCCATCGAGCTAGGGTCCAGTCACGATGATGCCTGACTGACAACGCTGTTGCGTCAGCATGTGAACACCTAAGCGTTTGCTGTGGAGCCCCGTGTTCAATAATATGCGCTGAACAGTGTACTCCGAAGCACTTTTGCTTGCAAGTCGCGCATCCTTCATTACCCAATGGGCAATCCTTCGACGTCCGTGTTCTGTTAATAGGCTTGGACGCCGCCTACTCGCTGTTTTTCCGTCCTTCAAGCACTTTTCCGTAGGTACGACGGTACCACGTGATCAGCTCGGTTGTTTTCGAGATCGTCGTTCTCTTAATGATGTGCTCTTCGCCAGAGTCGCTTATGTCCCGGCGTAAGGTCAAGCGCCGGCACGCCCGTTCAAAATGGTTCAAATGGCTCTGAGCACTATGGGACTTAACATTTATGGTCATCAGTCCCCTAGAACTTAGAACTACTTAAACCTAACTAACCTAAGGACGCCACACAACACCCAGTCATCACGAGGCAGAGAAAAATCCCTGACCCCGCCGGGAATCGAACCCGGGAACCCGGGCACGGGAAGCGAGAACGCTACCGCACGACCACGAGCTGCGGACGGCACGCCACTCGGGAACGTTACAGCAGAGTGGGCTTCGAAGAAGACGTCAGCCAATTGCGCGCGGACCGACCCCTCTCTGGGATGACAATCCGACGGCAGCACCCTCGACACGAAGAGAACATAAGCGCCCCGCCGCCTGGTCGCGGTCCAACTGAAGCGTATCTGTTCTACGAGCTCTACAGCAGCGACTTGGGAACCGTATAATTTCACTTGTATTAGGCATTGTCTATACTGACAATATCTCTTATTTTGTCTGTCGCCCATTGCTTGCGACACATCACTGTAAATTCTCAAAGTTATGTATGGTCATTTATCTTACTGAAATAAAAATTCATTAACACGATTCGCTTGAATTGTTGTCTAGCGATCCGAAAAAGCAGAATTCCTAGGCACCCCAGACTCGACGAGTAGGCAGGACACAACAGCTTATATCAGTCTTCGTACATCCATATTGAAATTGGGTGATGGTGGGACATCAGCTGGTATAATTTTTAATGAAAAGAGCTTATATCAGTGAATTTCCCAATCTGCGGCCCGTACCGTTGCTAAAATGTTTCTCACTCGCCTCTACTTCGCTTACATACTTCCATTACTTCGTGGCTTAGCCACATCTGCACCACTCGCTTTGGGCAGTGATAGAAACGCTTTGGCTCATCGACGAATGTGTTCCACACTTTACTGCGGACAGACCGATGACCGGAAGAAGGGTTTCTTCGAGTACTTCAGTTTCACACGATTATGTCAATGACCAGAATAGTTACCTTAGAGAGTTTAGGAGCTACTGATGCAATTTTTTTTTAGTTAGGTATCAAGGCGGACATTGTAGTCCCCGAGGTGTGGGTAGTGTCCAGGGACGCCTTCCGAGTGTAAACACCTCAGCCGGCAAGTAAGGAAGACAGCCAGGTGATTCTGTCGGCGACGGCGTCTGTGATAATCAATACGGCGATTGCGCTGTAACCCTAGTAGAGGTGAGGCTGGGCGGGGCGGGGCGAAGCGCGTAATACCGTGAGAGGAGTGGCGCCGCGGCCGACCAGCCGCGAGGTGTCAAGCAGACCCCGCCGCCGCGCTGCATCATGGGTCGTGGGATGTGCTGGCGGCAGCGCGATACCGGCTGCCGGCTACCGGCTTACGGGCGGCTCTCTCAAAGCACTCTTCTCTCCTTACCTCTACGCAGCCTTGTGGTGGGGGTACTCGGGGCATGCATGAGTGTGCACGCCAGTATCTGTTACTTAGATGTTACCTTAAGCTGCCGCCCTTAGCAACGCTTTACTGAAAAACACTTCGTATCGTATAGTGGGTGTCTCAGAAAGAATAGTGTATGTGAGGGTTGGAACTTTAATAGTCGCAACTATTTATTTACAACCCGTACACAATAGATACGTGCTTCAAAGTTTTACTGACCTTCAAAGTAGTCACCAGCATTGCGTATAACCCGTTGCCAGCAATGTGGACGACATAGGATACTCTTAGCAATGCCATTTGTGTTGACAGAGCAGCGTGGTCTATTGCCCGACGAATTTTTAGCAGTTCTAAAGCGAATGCCGTGAAGTGTTTCCTTCAGTTTAGAAATCGAGTTGAACTCTAGAGGGCTAGCGACAATAGTAGATTCCATTGCATAGTGTCTCCACAGCAGTGTTGCCACTATTTAAGTTCCAACCTACGTAATAAAGTGATTTCAGGTCTCCGTCGTGAACAATTGTTTCTGTAGCTTATAATCAATAGCCACTATGGCAGATTAGTGTGTTATAATAAAGGACATACGTAGGTACTGCACCAGTCAAACGTTTAAGATTAGCTGTCTTATGACCTTAATGGATTAGCGACACTTACCCAGGCCACTAGTGCTCATCATCATGCTTCCAAGCATACAAATCATTTAAACATTATTTATGTTACAACCACGTTTTGATACTAGTTACCATTATCAAATGGTTCAAATGGCTCTAAGCACTATGGGACTTAACATCTGAGGTCATCAGCCCCCTAGAACTTAGAACTACTTAAATCTAACTAACCTAAGGACATTACACACATCCATGCCCGAGGCAGGATTCGAACCTGCGACCGTAGCGGTCGCGTGGTTCCAGACTGAAGCGCCTAGAACCGCTCGGCCACACAGGCCGGCACCATTATCAGACTGTTCTATTATTTCTTTAAAGTGTATTTTTATTTAAAAATCTCTTTCGATAACTAAAGTACCAGACGTGTCCTGCTAGAACTGTGGCATCAGAACTGCGTTCTTTGACATGTTTCAAATGTTTAATAAGCACACGTGGGAAAAATTGGTAAGTCCAGGAGACTCTTCTTCTTCTGCACTTTCTGTATAAGGCAAGTGTGAGCTGCCATGACACCCACTTTTACTCGGTCTCAGTCATTATCTGACGTGGCAGTACCTCTAAGTGCATTCTTTGTAAATGTCCATTCCATTTCTTTCTATTTTAATTTCCTTTTTCTTTCACGCTCCAAACTTTCGACTCTTTCCGAATATTTTCATTCCGTCCTTTTTCTGTTCATTGAGACCCCTACACATACTGTTATAAGAAATTCATTTCTACACCTTCTAATTGTTTATCTTGTCTTTTATTTTATACAGTACTTCCCCATAACAGGGTTGGCAATGAAACTGTTTGATGAAATTCTGCCTTGTTTCTTTCAGTATTTTATGCTTTAAAGTTGGAAAGAGGTTCAGGGTACACTCTTGCCCGTGGGGCAGGAAGCCGCCCATAAGAAGTGGAAGAATTAGTAGTGAGCAACGGCATAAGGATGCTGAAGGCAATGGAAACCCCTGTATTCAGGACACAAAATGTGCATCCACAAAACATGTGACCTGTAACTGAAAAGATAGCAACGAGTGGACAATAATCTACGAGTAGTGGCATGGAATGTCAGAAGTTTGTAAATAATGGGAAACGAAAACTGAAAAGGGATATGCGAAGGCTCATTCTAGGTACAATGGAGAATGTAGGATAATATCAACAGCAGCAGAAAATCGGGAGTGGGGTTCATCATGAACAGGAAAATAAGGGAGAAAGTGAGTTACTGTGAACATTTCAGTGATACTGTTGTTCTCATCAGATTCGACAGGAAACCAACGTCGACAACGAATTTCCGTTATAAGGTCTACATGCCGAAGTCGCAGACAGAAAATGAAGACTTACAAAGAGTATGAGGACACTGAACGAATAATTTAGAAGGTAAAGGGAGATGAAAATATAATAATTATGAGTGACTGGAACGCGACTGTAGAGGAAGGAACAGAAGGAAAAGAGAATATGGCACTGACAGAAAGAATGAGAAAATAAATTATCATTTCAGAGACTGAGTAACTATGAGCAGTTCAGTTATAGGGTTATAAGTTGCTTAGTAAAATTTGCATAAAAATGGTTAGCAATGGCGGCCGAAGACTTCAATGATTTCGTCAAAGAGAGAAGAGGAGCGGAGACAGATTCAGCACAACCTCTTGCAAACTGCCCCTAAAAGGTGGAAGATTCACAGAATATGTATCCAAAGAACACGTTGCCTGCAATTAACCCCAGATTAAAATCCCAATTAGATATCCGGCAGAGTTCTGCCAAGGGTGGGGTAAAAAATATATAAAAATTTAATAACCAATGAAATGGCAACAGTATAATAGAGAGTGGAACTTTAAACATGGTATGAAAGCTAGAAAACCTGAGAAAGGGAACGAAAAGGCTTAATCGAGATGTAGTAGGTGTCGGTGAAAGAAGACAACATAAAGAGTTTCTGGTCAGACGGATGTAGGATATTATCAACAGCAGAAGAAAGCGATATAACGGGAGTAGGATTCGTTGTGAATTGTTGGCTAGGTCAGAGAGTCACTGTGAACCGATGAGAGTAAGAATACAATAGAAAACACTCACTAATTAGGCCTTAGGTCTGTTGCGACTAGCCGACTCCAGCCCACAAGGCAGTGCGACGCGTAGTGTATGACGGTGGGACATGCTAGCAGCACGTCACCAATCCCTCCAGCCACGTAGAAGAATTCTGATGATGACGCTACTTCTTTATTCAAGCACCTCTTCATTTGGTCTCGCGAAGCTGAGTTGACCCCGTTCCAGGTCCACTACCTTAGAACGAAGAGGTACCAGAAATCGAATCCAGGCCCTTCGGCGCCGACGGCATGGACAGTAAACCATTCGGCTGCGGAGCCGGCCTGCCAACAAGAATAGTTCAGGTGTACATCCTGACGTCACAAGCAGAAGCCTGCCGAAGAGACACTGAAAGTACATGAGGATACTGAACGCGTAATTCCGTTTGTAAAGAAAAATAATAATCTAATAACGATAGGGGATGATAATCTAATAATCATATAGGATTGGAATGCGGTAGTGGACAAAGGAGTAGAAGACAGAGCTACAGAGAAATATGGGCTTGCTAGCAGACACGAGAGAGGAGAAAGAGAAGCTGTGCTCTGCAACAGATTTCAGTTAGTTATAGCGAATACAATGCTCAAGAATCACAAGAGGGAATTTACTTGGAAAAGGCTCAGAGACCCAGGAAGACTACCGCTGGATTACATCATGATCAGACAGAGATTCAGAAATCAGATATTGGATTGTATGGCGTACCGATGAGCAGGTATAGACACGGATCACAACCTAGTAATGATGAAGAGCAGACTGAACTTTAAGCGAATCGTTCGGAAGAATCAATTTGGAAAGACGTGGGGTACTGAAGTACAGAGGAATGATGAGATGCGCTTGAAGTTTTTTACGGAAGGGGATTGAAGAAACATTGAGTAACAGATACAATACTCCAACTGATCGACAGAGCAAGGCAGCGCAAAAGTGATCGGGGGTAGACAGGTGTACAGCAATATAATTCACTTATAAATTAATCAGGTGGGAAGCGCAGGGAAGCCAAGCCGAAAAGTCTACAGGAAAAATTTGAAAAAAATGTAGAAAGAAATGGCCGCCAGAAGAAAAAGTCAAAGCAGCCTTCTCTTAACTGAAAAGAAGAGAGAACGGGGCTGGTGGAATGAGTACACTGAAGGTGTTTACGTGAGGAAGGACGTGTCTGATGACGTGACAGGAAAAAAGTGGGACACCATACGGAAGACACAGGGAATCCACTTTAAGAGAGTTTAACGGAGCTTTGGAAGAATACTATCAAGTGAACACACATTTGGAATTTCTAAACTGACTGGAGGAAGTGGTAAAGCAAACGCTGAAGTTGATGCGTAAAATTTATTAGAATAAAGGGACATACTAACAGACTTTCGAAAAAATCTCACAGCAGATAAATGCAAGTGTGGTGTCACCGCCAGACACCACACTTGCTAGGTGGTAGCCTTTAAATCGGCCACGGTCCGTTAGTATACGTCGGACCCGGGTGTCGCCACTATCAGTGATTGCAGACCGAGCGCCGCCACACGGCAGGTCTAGAGAGACTTCCTAGCACTCGCCCCAGTTGTAAAGCCGACTTTGCTAGCGATGGTTCACTGACAAAATACGCTCTAATTTGTCGAGACGATAGTTAGCACAGCCTTCAGCTACGTCATTTGCTACGACCTAGCAAGGCGCCATTATCAATTGCTATTTATCTTGTGATGCATGTACCGTTAGACCAATGTTCACCAATTATGAATTAAAGTTAAGTATTCCAGAAGCTACGTACTATTTTTGCTACTATAAAGACCTTGTCCTGTTCCAGACCTCACGCCATCCTGCTTGAGCTTAAACGCGTGCGTTTCGGCTACCTGTCATAGTGGATTGGCTGTCTTGCCAGTCCACAACAGCAAGGATAATCGTAAAATCATCTTAACGTCTCATGCACCCAAAATGATGACAAGAAAAATATATACGTGAACTGAAATGAAAACCTAGAAGCTGTTATATGACGATCAGTCTGGCTTTCGGAAAGGTAAAGGCACCAGGGACACAGCTCGAAAGTAGATTTTGGCAACGGAAGCAAGACAAGAAAAATCAAGTTATGTTCATTGGATTTTTCGACCTAGAGAAAGCATTAGACACTGTAAAATGGTGCAAGGATTCAAAGTTCCGAGAAAAGTAATATTTATGGGAAGACGGGTAATAAACACTATGTAAAAAAATCAAGAGGGGGCAATAAGAATGAAAGGCAAAGAACGAGGTACTCACATTAAAAAGGGTGTAAGACAGGGATGCAGTCTGCTGCCCCAGCTGTTGAATCCATACGTCGGAAAAGCAATGACGGCAATAGGAGAAAGGTACAAGATTGGGATTACAATTTGAAATGAAAGGATATCGATAATAAGATTCACTGACGACATTGGTAGGAGAGTTACAGGATGTGTTGAATGCAATGAACAGGCTAACGAGTACAGAATACAGATTTAAACCGGAAATAGACGAAAGGAATGAGGAATAGCAGAAATGACTTGAGCGATAAACTTGCCACAAAATAAGTGACCCCTGAAGTCGACGAAGTTAAGCAAATTGTGCTACCATGGAAGCCAAATACCACACGAGGGACGAAGAAAAGAAAACAGACTCCAAATACAAAGAATGCATTCATGGCAAAGAGGTCTAATAATATCAAACGAATGCTCTAATTTGGGGAATACATTTCTGAGAACATTCGATTAGAGCACAGCATTGCTTGCTAGTGATAGATGGACTGTGGGGAACGCGGAACAGAAGAGAATCGAAGCATTTGAGATGTGGTGCTACACAAGAATGTTGAATATTAGGTGGACTGGTAAGATACGAAATGAAGAGGTTCTCTTCAGAATCGGCAAGAAAAGGAATATGTGGAAAACACTGACAAGAAGAAGGAACAGGACGATAGCGAGCCGTGGCCCCATTGAGTTAGTAGTCTGTTCTGTCTGGCGTCACAGGCTCAGATGTAGTACCGACTATCCCTCTTGCGGCCCCATTGCCAATATCTGTGAGGAAGAGTTGGTATCCGTAGGTTGTGTCCTTAGAAGGTCTTTTTTTCTTTATTGTGTTTCCAATTGCCCATCTGGAGCGGGCTGCAAGCAGCATAGGCGCTGCTCTTCAGCCGAAAGACGTTACAAGTAGACAGCAAGACATTGTTTTAATATAAAAAAGAAAAAAAAATGGCGGAACATAGAAACACAAAGAGGCGGAACATAAGAGAAGAAAGCATGCAAAAAGCGGCGACTTTAAAAGGGAGGTAAAAATCTAAAAAAGTATTGAACACACAAAAACACACACTAAAAGGATTAAAAGGCACCAGGCAAAGTACGGCCAGAGCATAAAAAGTCGCAGAACTATTAAAACAGCCACTTGACCGACAGTATATCATGGAAAAATCATGGACGATATACAGGTCGAGCACACAACTAAAACCACATTACTGGTGACACAGTAGAATGGCACCTGACACAACACTAATGCAGCACACTTGATGATGAATAAAAACCTGGGAGGGTCTGCAAGGGGTGGGGGACAAGGGGAAGGGAAAGGAGGCGAGAAGGAGGAGAAAGAAAGGGGGATGTAGTGGGGGGCGCGCCGAAGGGGGACCAGGCAGGGAAGGGACGGGAGAGAAAAGCAGCCAAGGAGGGGGTGCAGGGACTCAGGGGCGAAAGGAGGAAAATCCGCTCCAGGAAAAGGAGGCGAGAGGAAAAGGGGGTGCCCTGGGGAGGGGGGGGGGAAAGGCCAGACTACAGTTGGTAGGAAGGGTAGATGTCACTGCAAAGTTCAACATCTGGGAGGGGGAGGTGCTGATGAAGGAGATGGAGGGTGTGGAGGTGGAGAGATGGAGGGATATAGCCATAGAGGCACAGCAATGGGTGGGGGTTGGAGAGGAAGGAGGAAACCGGAGGGTGGAAGGGAGCAAGCCTGTTGACAGTGTAAAGGATGCAGAGATGTTGGAGGAAAAGGAGGAGGTGGGGGAAGGGGATGAGGTCATACAGGAGTCGTGTGGGGAAGGAAGGTGGATAGGGAAGGCAAGGCACAGCGCACGGCATTCTAGGATTTGGAAGGCCTTATAATGCGGGTGTGGTGGAGACCAAGGCAATGCTGGCATAACAGAGGATAGGACGAATGAGGGATTTGTAGGTGTGGAGGATGGTGGAAGGATGCAATCCTCATGAGCGGCCAGACAGGGTTTTCAGGAGACAGAGGCAGGTATGGGCTTTCTGCTGGATGCTCAGGAGATGACGGTAACGGTCGAGGGTGAGGCCAAGGTATCTCAGGGTGGGGGGTAGCTGGATGGGATGACCACAAATGGTTAGGTAGAAATCATGGAGAGAAGGAGTGGGTGGTGCGGCCTATGATGATTGCCTGGGTTTTGGAGTGTTTGATACAAAGGAACCACTGGTTACAACAAGTGGTGAACTGATCAGTGTGAGTTGGGAGGGTACGTTGGAACCATTGAAGGGTAGGATAGAGAGCCAGAAACACGGTGTCATCAGTATATTAGAGGAGGTAGACAGGTGGGGATGGTGTGGGCATATCAGCGGTGTACAGGAGATAGATGAGAGGGGAGAGGATGGAGCCCTGGGGGACATCAGCAGTGGGATAAAAGATACGGAGGTTGGTATCATGGAGGGTAATATATGAAGGATGGTGTGAGAGGAAGGAAGCGACCAGATGGACATAATTGGTAGGCAGGGCATAGGTTTGGAGGTTAAAGAGAAGACCGAGATGTCATACGCGATCGTAGGCATTTTGGAGGTAGAGGGAAACAAAAGTGGTGGAGCAATGGGAGTTAAGTTGGAGGGAGAGAAGGTGGACGCGGTTAAGGAGTTGGTCTTTGGCGGAGAAGGAGGGTCGGAAATCACACTGGGTAAGGGGGAGGTGGTGGTGTTGATGAAGGTGGTGATGGATATGATGGGGGAGGATGGATTTTTTGGGTTTGAGGGATAAGAGGACGTGAGAAGCCTTCCACGGGTCAGGGTAGAAACCGGTAGAGAGGATGACGTTGTATAAATTGGCAAGGACAATCAGGAAAGAGAAGGGGCATTCTCTGAGGTGGCGATACGTGACACAGGGGTGACCAGGAGCCGTGTTGCATTTCGACCAGAGGATAAGTTTAATATCTTATGTTGTAATTGGAGTGTTTATGCTGGAAGGGAGGAACTGCCCCAAGTACTAGAGACTGGGAGCAAGTGGAGCGACAGAGATATCGGCGCGTTCCATGACGGCGGGGAAAAGGGAGTAATCAAAGTGGGGATCATCAGGGACAGAGAAGACCTCGGCAAGGTGGGAAGTGAAGTGGTTGGCCTACTGAGGTTGTTGGAAAGGGGGCGGTCGTTATGGAGAACGGGGTAGTGGGGTGAGGGAAGGGAGTCAGTAAGGCGATGGAGGGAGTTGACAGGGAGGGTGGTGTTGAGTCGTGTGCAGGTCTGGCGCCAGTCCCGGCGTTTCTTTGCCATAATGAGGTTCCGTACATGTCGCTGTATTGGCCAGTGGCTTTTAGAAGGTCTTTGCTTGTCGATATATATATATATATATATATATATATATATATATATACGGCGTTTCTTTGCCGTAATGAGGTTCCGTACATGTCGCTGTATTGGCCAGTGGCTTTTAGAAGGTCTTTGCTTGCCGATATATACATATATATGTCGATATATATATATATATATATATATATATATATATATATATATATATGTATATATGTATATATATCGGCAAGCAAAGACCTTCTAAAAGCCACTGGCCAATACAGCGACATGTACGGAACCTCATTACGATAAAGAAACGCCGTATATATATATATATATATATATATATACGAGGGCCGTTCAGAAAGTAACCTCCGGTTGATTTAAAAAAATACACCAAGTAAAATAAAATTATTTTAATATATACATCTTGCAACTACATCTTTGCACTATTTTTCTACATAGTCTCCATAGCGATTGAGGCACTTATCGTATCTCTTCACAAGCTTTGAAATTCCTTCTGCATAAAAATCACCCGCTTGTGCCTGGAGCCAGCCTGTGACCGCATCTTTGAGCTCTTCGTCGTCATCAAACCGCTGTGACCCGAGCCATTTCTTCAAATGCATGAAGAGGTGATAATCACTTGGCGCCAGGTCTGGGCTGTAACGTGGATGGTTGATAACGTCCCACTTGAAGGACTCAAGAAGGGCCGTTGTTCTGCGAGCAGAGTGAGGACGGGCGTTATCGTGCAAAAAAACGATACCGGAAGTCAGCATACCACGGCGTTTGTTCTGTATAACCCGTCGTAACTTTTTTATTGTTTCACAGTACACGTCTTGATTAATGGTCGTACCACATTCCATGAATTCAACGAACAACAGCCCTTTGGTATCCCAAAACACCGTTGCCATCAGTTTTCTGGCAGAAAAATCTTGCGAGGCTTTTCTTGGTTTGGTAGGCGAATTTGAATGTGCCCACATCTTTGATTGTTCTTTTGTCTCAGGGTTCACGTACTTAATCCAGGTTTCATCACCGGTCACGATTCTGTTTAACAATGGTTCTCCTTCGTCCTCATAACGTGACAGAAAGTCTAATGCAGAGGCCATTCTTTGAGTTTTGTGGTGGTCGGTAAGAATTTTGGGCACCCATCGTGCACAGAACTTACGGTAACCCAATCTTGCTGTCACTATCTCGTACAAGAGAGTCTTAGAAATCTGTGGAAAACCAGTAGACAACTCCGACATTGAGAAACGTCGATTTTCACGAACTTTTGCATCAACTGTCTGAACGAGTTCGTCAGTCACCAATGATGGTCTGCCACTCCTCTCTTCATCATGAACGTTTTCTCGTCCACTTTTAAATAAACCGTACCCATTCACGGACAACTCCTTCACTCATAACTCTTGGTCCGTACACGGCACAAAGCTCACGATGAATAGCTGCTGCAGAATATCCTTTGGCTGTAAGAAACCTTATGACAGCACGCACTTCACATTTGGCGGGGTTTTCTATTGCAGCACACATTTCAAACTGCCACAAAAACTAAACTAGCGTAGGTACGACGTTCACTCGACCATGGCTTGATGCCGACTGACCTGTTGAGTGCATGAACGCACAGATGGCGTCGCTACTCCCCCCACAACCCGCACTGTGACCAATCGGAGGTTACTTTCTGAACCGCCCTCGTATATATATATATATCGGCAAGCAAAGACCTTCTAAAAGCCACTGGCCAATACAGCGACATGTACGGAACCTCATTACGGCAAAGAAACGCCGTATATATATATATATATATATATATATATATATATATATATATCGACAAGCAAAGACCTTCTAAAAGCCACTGGCCAATACAGCGACATGTACGGAACCTCATTACGGCAAAGAAACGCCGGGACTGGCGCCAGACCTGTACACGACTCAACACCACCCTCCCTGTCAACTCCCTCCATCGCCTTACTGACTCCCTTCCCTCACCCCACTACCCCGTTCTCCATAACGACCGCCCCCTTTCCAACAACCTCAGTAGGGCCAACCACTTCACTTCCCACCTTGCCGAGGTCTTCTCCGTCCCTGATGATCCCCACTTTGATTACTCCCTTTTCCCCACCGTCACGGAACGCGCCGATATCTCTGTCGCTCCACTTGCTCCCAGTCTCTAGTACTTGGGGCAGTTGCTCCCCTCCAGCATAAACACTCCAATTACAACATATATAGTACGAAGTTAGCGGATTGGTGGCAGCGTCGCGACAAGAGGTGTTCACGAGGTACGCGCGGTCGAAGCGACGAGCTGCGCAAGGAGGGCCTGTGCAGAACGAAGATAGAGCAGCAGACCGACATACATCCCATCGGTTGGTTGGTAACATTCGTGTCGGACAACCGCTCGTGGCCGGGCTGCCAACTGGCTTTCATCGGCACCACTCGGTAACCGCGGCGACGCTCCGTGGATTCATAGAACTGCTTGCTGATAAAGGGGAGTAGCGTTCTGTAACCCTCGTGGTGATTTGTTTCATTGTCTATCTGGTTAGTACCCGACCCTCATACTGTTACTCGGTCGGCTCTTTGGTCGTAGATAAAGGCAGTAGTATTGCACTAAGACACTAGTTGCCGTTTGAGAATTTGTTCCGCTGTTATATGGCCTTTCCTTTCTGGTTTGTACCCGATCATTAATGTTCTAATTAATCAGATCTTGGTCATAAATACATTCGGAACAATTGTACGAAGGCACAGGTTGTCCTTAAACAAAAGAGGGACCTTGTGATTAGATTTAGATGTTAACCGGTTCAATTCTTTAACTGTAATTGCGTTCATTAGCTATAATCTGAACAATCTGTTGTACTAAGCTGTTCGCTTCTGTGTTGGAAAGACCGGGTCATTATTGGTGTGTTTTAGCTGGATCTTTTGGTTCCGCCGAGCGAGTTTTCTTGCAATGAGTGTTCATAATTAATGTTTTAAGACGTTCCTTCAGAGCGGTCTCAATAACGGACAATCAGTTTAACTTAGAAAATATTAATGGCCAACTGTAACCAGTGCTTTAGTCAAGACAAAATTGTCAGAACGGACGGATTGGGATCCAATCGGCAGGCCGGGGTGGCCGAGCGGGTCTAGGCGCTACAATCAGGAACCGCGCGACCGCTAAGCTCGCAGGTTCGACTCCTGCCTCTGGCATGCATGTGTGTGATGTCCTTAGGTTAGTTAGGTTTAAGTAGTTCAAAGTTCTAGGGGACTGGTGACCTCACCAGTTACGTCCCATAGCGCTCAGAGCCATTTGAACCATTTTGGAATCCAATCGCACCTTGGTTGCCGATTGAAATTAAGAGGTTGGTTGCTTGAAGTAAGCCTTATCATTGTCATATCGTTTGCTAATCTGTTTAATCTTTAACCACAGGTGCGCATCTTAACCCCGAATCTTTCGACATTCAGCTTTCAAATTAAAACATAAGTCATGTGTTCTGAGTAACTGAATCACTCTTGTCATCACTGGTGCTTATATAGTTTCTAGTGTTGCAGAAGGGCATTTAATAAGACAGACTGTGTCCAGGGCGGTAGTAAACACCGCTGTTTCACCCGATAACGTGCGGGGTGCAGGTCCGGCCGTCTTGCGATCATTGTCATATTGTTTGCTGTTTTGCAATACAGCACTCTTTGCAAAAGAAATCTGAAGACTAAAAGCTTATTCAAGTTAAGGGTTAAGGTCAAAAGAATTTTGCAGATTTGTTCATTTGTTAAAGAAAATTTTATGGTTAAATGCTTGGATTGTCTGTAAAACAAAGTTTATATATTGTTAAATAAACAGGTCGTGTGAAAAGAAAGTTATATTGGCGTGTCCTTCCTTCCACGTTTTCCTTAATTCCAGTAAGTATCACGTATTAGATAGGACATCTGTTAACACATCAGGGAATAACTTCCATGGTTCTAGAGGCAGCTGTCGAGGGTAAAAATTGTAGAGAAAAACAGATATTAGAATACATCCAGCAAATAACTGCTACTCGAAGATGAATAGTTTGGTGCAACTGAAGAAATAGTGGTGGGCGCATCAAATAGGTCAGAAGACTGACGGCGCATAAAAAAAGGAAAGAGAGAGAGAGAGAGAGAGAGAGAGAGAGAGAGAGAGAGAGAGAGGAGGGGAGGTGGAGGGGGGGGGGGGGGGGGGGAGAATTTCATCGTTCCGGCTTCGATGCGAAAGTTCAGCACTAGGGGAGAAAAACTTCTCTGGTGCCTTATACCTTTTTTTCCCCGAGAATTTTTACCGACGGCATCTTTCCCTGTAGGCTATACTCATTTTTTGAGGGTTTCCAACGTTTTGCGCTATTTTATGTCGAAGCACTTTTTTTTAGGCCGAGAATGCTGTGAAGGTATCATGAATTTTCTTAATACTAGCCTCCGTTATCACTTGTTGCAGTTCTAACGCAGCATTGTGGCTCTACCTTCAATTCTTATGTAAAATACAATACACAGTCTGACTAACAAGGGGAGGCCGCCAATTGTGAAATTCAGATTCGATTCTTATTGCGCATAATAAAAGCTCATGGCCAGAGGTGTAATGTGGCAAAGCACCAAGATGCACTTCTCAGCCGTTGCCGAGAAAATCGACAGTTGAAAGAAACCGTTGCGGTGAAATACTCTCTATGATTAATAATTTTCTACAGCGTCGTGATGCAGCGGTAAGCGCTCGGGTTCGTAATCCGAAGGTCGCCGAATCGAATCTCGCGCCATGCAACTTTCTTTTTTTTAGTATTTGTTTTTTGTAATTCAAATAAATATATATATGTATACACACACACACACACACATATATATATATATATATATATATATATATATAAAATTCCCAGCAATCAGTTGCAACAATTATGCATATAATAAGTTGTTGGAAGTCGTTTCTCGTGGAAAAACTGGCGACTTCGAACATCATTATGTTTTCCGCAAACAAAGTTGTATTTCACCAATGTTATTAATTGTCTTCATAATGTTAACCACGTATAGTTAACGGAAGACGTAGAAACGATATTCCGAAACGAATACGTATAGCGTAAGTCAAACGTTCGAATTAGAATAGAGACCCCACGAACACAAATTTGCTGTGGCAGGTATGAAATATAAACTCCCTTACTCGCTCGTTACACTTGAAGGACAGATGTTGAATGGGCCGAAACGAGCCGCCGCATAACAGCGTACTTGCCTGTTAACTTCGAAAGAAGGTAGATGCGGTCCCTAGCGCAACGGAAAAATGGAGGCGGTACAATTGGAGAGCGATCCGCCTTCACCAACATGCATAAGCAAATCATTAATGAATTACAAAAAACTAATAATAATAAAAAAATGCATTGCGCGAGATTCGATCCGGCGACCTTCGGATTACGAACCCGAGCGCTTACCGCTGCGCCACGACGCTGTAGAAAATTATTAATCGTAGAGAGTATTTCACCGCAACGGTTTCTTTTAAGTGTCGATTTTCTCGACAACGGCTGAGAAGTGCATTTTGTTGCTTTGCCACATTACACGTCTGGCCTTGAGCTTTTATTATGCGCAGTATGAATCGAATCTGAATGTCACAATTGGCGGCCTCCCCTTGTAAGTAAGATTCACTGAGGTGCCAAAAGTCACGTGTTACTTCCTAATATTGCGTCGGAGCTGCTTATGCGCGGAGTAATGAAGCAGTTCGAAGCGACATGAACTCAACAAGTCGCCAGCAAAAATACTGAGTCATTCTGACCCTACAGCCGTCCGTAATTCGGAAAGTGCTTCCGGTGAAGGAACTGACCTCTCGAATATGTCCCATAAATTTTGGATTGGATTCATGCCTGGCGTTTCTGTATGGCCAAACCAATCGCTCGACTTGTGCAAATCTTCTTCAAACACATCGCGAACAGTTGTGGCCCAGTGACATGGCACAGTGTCGCCCTTGAAAATTCGATGATGTGCATGATGTAGCTGAACATAACCATTTACGGTCAATGATCGGTTCAGTTGGACCAAAGGACCTAGAACGTTCCACGTAATCGCATACCACACCATTATGAAGCCACCACCAGCCTGCAGAGAGGTCCATGGCTTCGAGGAGTCTGCTTCACACTCGAACCCTAATATCAGCTCTTAGCAACTGAAATCGGTACTCATCTGACCAGGCCACGGTTCTCCAGCCGTCTAAGTTCCAACCAGTATGATGGTCGCGAGCGCAGGTGAGGCGCTGCCGGCGATGTCGTGCTGTTTAGCAAAGGCAGTCGGGTAGGTCGTCTGCTTCCGTAGTTCATTAACGCCGCAATGCCCTAACGGATACGTTCGTCGTAGATCCCAAACTGATTACTGCGTTTATTTCACGCAGTGCTGCTTTCAGCACTGACAACTCCATGCAAATGCCGCTGCTCTTGGTCGTTAAGTGAAGGCTTTTGGCCACTGTGTCGGTCACAGTGAGAGTTTGTGCCTGAAATTTGGTATTATCGGCACACTATTGATATAAGGATCTCGGAATATTGACTTGCCTAACGATTTGCGAAATGGCATGTCCCACGTATCTAGCTCGAACTACCAGTCGGCGTTCAAAATCTGTTAATGCGGCCGTCGTCCGAACTGAAACTTTTTCATATGAATCACCTGAGTTAAAATTACGGTTCCCCCAATGCACTGCCCTTTCCTACACTGTGCGCGCCGTACTACCCTCATCTGTATACGTGCTTATAGTTATCCAACCTCAGTGTATGACTGTGTCGTACTCCGTTCTCCACTGCTAATATCCGTTTGACATCGCGGCGACCCCTCCCGGCCAGCTGGCTCTGTTCAGCGGAATGCACAGTGATTTATCCACTGAGGCCTGGGCGTAGCCCATCGAGGCCCCCCACTGAGAAAGCCGTCACTGGGCCCACCGCCCACGCAGACGCGATTTATGCCAGCGCTCGTTTGGCGGACGGGTTGTGATCGCTCGTTTACTGGATCAGCAGTTTGGTTCCGATGGTATCTTGTACTGGGATGAGTCTAATCATGTACTGCACCTCCATTGACACAGACACAAACACAGGAACAGATTCAGATGCTGAAACAGATACAGACAATGAGATTAATATACATATTGTAAGTAGGGTGTTTAGGTTTTTATGTTGGTAACGCCACGTAGCGATCTGTATGATAATCACTGACTGTGCTGTATGCAGTCTGTGGCTGGTTGGCAGTGTTGAAATACTGGCTATTGTAGTGTTGGGCAGTTGGATGTGAACAGCACGTAGCGTTGGGCAGTTGGAGGTGAGCCGCCAGTAGTGGTGTATGTGGAGAGAGAGATGCCAGAGTTTTGAGCGGACGATCTGGACGTGTGTCCGCCAGAAAAAGGAAATTTGTAAAGATGGTTGTCATGAATTGATTTTATATATATATATATATATATATATATATATATATATATATATATAGGGTGTTACAAAAAGATACGGCCAAACTTTCAGGAAACATTCCTCACACACAAATAAAGAAAAGATGTTATGTGGACATGTGTCCGGAAACGCTTAATTTCCATGTTAGAGCTCATTTTAGTTTCGTCAGTATGTACTGTACTTCCTCGATTCACCGCCATGATTTCATGCGGGATACTCTACCTGTGCTACTAGAACATGTGCCTTTACAAGTACGACACAATATGTGGTTCATGCACGATGGAGCTCCTGCACATTCCAGTCGAAGTGTTCGTACGCTTGTCAGCAACAGATTCGGTGACCGCTGGATTGGTAGAGGCGGACCAATTCCATGGCCTCCACGCTCTCCTGACCTCAACCCTCTTGACTTTCATTTATGGGGGCATTTGAAAGCTCTTATCTACGCAACCCCGGTATCAAATGTGGAGACTCTTCGTGCTCGTATTGTGGACGGCTGTGATACAATACGCCATTCTCCGGGGCTGCATTAGCGCATCAGGGATTCCATGCGACGGAGGGTGGATGCATGTATCCTCGTTAACGGAGGACATTTTGAACATTTCCTGTAACAAAGTGTTTGAGGTCACGCTGGTACGTTCTGTTGCTGTGTGTTTCCATTCTATGATTAATGTGATTTGAAGAGAAGTAACAAAATGAGCTCTAACATGGAAAGTAAGCGTTTCCGGACACATGTCCACATAACATATTTTCTTTCTTTGTGTGTGAGGAATGTTTCCTGAAAGTTTGGCCGTACCTTTTTGTAACACCCTGTATATACAGGGTGATTCAAAAATGCATGTAAATATTTTAAGGGTGTATTTGTGAGGTAAATATAAGACAAAAATGTTCTATAAATGTTTTTCCATAAACGTTTAATTCCAGAGTTATCGTTAAATACGAAAGTCATGTCCGTATCAAAACGACGGCAGTGCAAGCAGCAGGATGCCATATTCTGGTACGTAATTCACATACGTATCTCCCAACAGTTGATTCGAAACTGCATGAATAGTGTTTGTTTTTGTTTGCACGTGATGTTTACTCCTACTGTACGGAAGATGGCGCTGATGTTGTTGGTAACGGAAAAGTACGTCCTGTCGTTCATTCATCGTCGGAAGGCTATAGGTTTCGTGCACATGATGTACTCAAACAGTGAGTATGCTGATATGCACCTTGTGTATGGTGCAGCAGATGGAAATGCACTTGCAGCAAGACGAAGGTACAGTGAGCTGTTTCCAGGAAGACGGTTACCAAGTCATCAGACGTTTGTATCTGTGGACAGACGTATGCGGGAGTATGGCATTCGTCCTGGGCCACATTCAGGTCGACCACTTGAGCATGCAGTGAACGTCAAGGAACATGTTTTGGACCTGGTAGACCAAGATCCATCTATCAGTACGAGACAAATTAGTGCAGCTGTACGACTTCCACAATCTACTGTATGGCGGCTGCTTCGGAGACAACAGTTGCATCCATTTCACCTGCAAAAAGTGCACGAATTGACACCTGAAGACTATCCTCGCCGTCAGCAATTCTGCCAGTGGTTACAAGAGCGTCATTTGAATGATCCAATGTTCATTCGGCGGATAGTATTCACAGATGAGGCCATGTTTACTCGTGCGGGTGTAATCAATTCGCATAATATGCACCAGTGGGCTGTCGAGAATCCTGGCGCGAGAATTGTGCGTGGATATCAACATCAATTCTCCATAAACATTTGGTGTGGTATTGTGGGGAGTTACTTACTCGGACCTCATGTTCTGCCTCCAAGGCTGAATGGGCACGCGTACTGCGAATTTTTGGAGGGAGAATTGCCTGGATTGTTACAGGATGTCCCTCTTGCAACACGAGCCACCATGTGGTTTATGCACGATGGTGCTCCCGCCCATTACAGCCGCAACGTAAGGGCGTACCTCAATTCTGCGTATCCACATCGATGGATAGGTCGCGGAGGACCAATTGCTTGGCCAGCCAGATCACCTGACCTGAACCCTTTAGACTTTTATTTATGGGGCCGACTAAAGACATTGGTGTATTCTTCTGCAGTACCGAACAGAGAAGTGCTACAACAAAGAATTGAAGGTGGTTGTGAAATTATTCGTGGAGAGTTGAACGGACTGTGTAATGTGCAGAGATCATTGATGCGACGAGCACGGGTCTGTCTGCAAGTTCAGGGACAGCATTTTGAACATGCATTGCATTAAGATTTGTGCAAATAGGACAGTACAGTACAGTACAGTCTGTAAAATGCTTCAATTTTCCTTAGTTATTGTGCATTGCTGTAGTTCAATCAACAGGACCTAAATTAATACAGTGTTCGCGAGGAATTGTTTCAGTTTGTTACGTCACGTTTATTTATCAGTTTGCGTTGTTAGTCCAAATGCACTGTAATTAAACTGTGAACTCTGGGAATTAAATACCTTACGTTGTATTGAATGTATTATCCTGTTTTGTTCATAACTCTGTAATAAGCCAAGTATGGAAAAAATTGTATAGAACATTTTTGTCTTATATTTACCTCACAAATACACCCTTGAAATATTTACATGCATTTTTGAATCACCCTGTATATATGAACATTATTAAGGTAAATACAGTGGCCCTGACTAACAGTAACTTATACCTTTCATGAATCACTTACCTCACAAAAATCTTCGTTACTCGAACTACTGCAATACAGCGAGCGCCAATACTGCAAGCTAAATAAAAGATTCTAACTACTGAAGGCACTAACTACTGATAGGCATAGTAAGCAAATGAAAGATTTTGATACAGAACAAACAATGTATTTACCTTAATAATGTTCTAAACTCATCATATATCTATCAATTCTGTATTGCAGTAGTTCGAGTAACGAAAATTTTTGTGAGGTAAGTGACTCATGAAAGGTATAGGTTATTGTTAGTCACAGCCATTCTTTTGCAGGGATTATTGAAAGTGAGATAGCGTTGCGCTAAAAATATTTTTTGTCAGTTTAGTGACGATCAGAATAAGTAAAGAGAAAACTGTTTGAGTACGTTGAGTTCTGCTCAGCTGTTTGAAAATCAAATAACGTAGAAGTTTACCAGCAGAGTCATTCATAATTTTTCAGGGGGATGTTTCAGTATCTAGATGTAAGATAAGACAAAATTAAGGATCACAGAAATGGATGAGCTGTCATAAGCTATTTTAATATATGCAGGAACAGAGACGTCTTGTTTAATACCTGTAATTTAAACGATATACGAGTGCTATTCGGTAAAATCTTATGGGTCGCGAAATGCGAACGACAGTGAAAATCTGATGGAGCTCTGCACAGTGGGGTAGTCTTTGGCAGTGGCTCTAGTATGCCTGTCGATCGCGTCACATCATTCTTTTTAGTTCTGAGCACTCAGTGAACACGTAAAGACGCCTGGAGCAATAGTGTCTTCCGCCAAGTGTCCGTGCCCGCTACGAGGCTTCGCCTGATTTCATGTACGCTGACGTAAGTTAACCGTCAGGCATTTCCTTCTTCATGGCAATAATTCTCGGCCGCACACTGCAGGGGTAATGAAGATGCTCCAGCAGCGTTTTAGATGGGAAGTGTTTGATCATCCACCACACAATCGGGAGTTGTTGACTCCTCTGATGTTAATCTCTGCTCACATGACCCGATGACTATGGAGACAACATTTTGGCACAGACAGCGAACTGCGGACCAGCGTACAGAAGCGGCGGAAAGTAGAGGTGGCTGCATTCTATGACGATGGTACTGGAAAGTTTGCACAACGCCACGACAAATGTAGAGAAGTAGTTGGAAAGTGTAACAAAACGTATCAAATAAAGCATTTTTGATTTTCATAGTGGTGTCCATTTCGCGTCCGATCGGATCCTGTTTTCCGAATAGCCCTCGTAGTTGTTCATTAAGCTTAGATGAAGCAATGCCTGTAATTAAAATGATATAACTGGTTATCAAGCTTAGATAAGGATTTACCTTACATACGACATAAACAACATGCACACAACACATAGATATCAGGAAGTCAGAGAAGCACAAAGAAGCATTAACCCTATGTAAAGTTCTCACACCCGAGACTCCTAGGTGGTGAGATATCTAACACAAATCTCCTTCTTAAATGCAAGAAACTTGTTACTTTAGAAAATTTTACCTAATTTACAATACGTCATAAATTTAAAACATGTCATAACCTCTATTCTAATTTTATAAATTCTTCTCTTCTACGCATATATCGTTAATTTTTTGATATTCCGTCTCTTAATTACTTTTAAGTCTATATTTTATTAAAAATAAGAGAAAGCAGTTAAGTTTCACATTCTGTACAAGTGCAATTTCATATTGTGAAAATATGACCTGTCTCAGTAACTAGGTGGCAGGTGATTTGTAAATGACAGCAAATAAAATAAAATTAAACTAAAAATCTCCCCTGCCACATGAAGTCTTTGTCAGCGATCTACATCTATATCTGCATCTACATCTACGTGATTACTCTGCTATTTACAAGAAAGTGCCTGGCAGAGGGTTCAATGAACCACCTTCATGCTGTCTCTCTACCGTTCCACTCTCGAACGACACGCGGGAAAAACGAGCACTTAAATTTTTCCGTGTGAGCCCTGATTTCTTTTATTTAATCGTGATGATCATTTCTCCCTATGTAGGTGGGTGCAAATAGAATGTTTTCGCAATCGGAGGAGAAAACTAGTGATTGAAATTTCATGACAAGATCCCGTCGCAACGAAAAACGCCTTTGTTTTAATGATTGCCACTCCAATTCACGTATCATGTCTGTGACACTATCTCCCCTATTTCGCGACAATACAAAACGAGCTGCCCTTCTTTGTACTTTTTCGATCACTTCATTCACCTGCACTATATTCATGTCTTTAACATATTATCCTGCTCCATCGCTTATTATGCTGTTCTAGTAGAACACATGAAGATTCGAACAATAATCAGTAAAGAAATAAGGAAGAAATCATGATTTTGCATCTTGTTGTGTGTACTTTGTTAGAGACAGACGGAAATGTGTGACGTTTGCAATGCTTCGTAGAAACTAAACGCTTCGACACCGGTAAGCTAGATGTCAATGAAGAGAAAACTACTGGAAACCATTGCTTATACCAGCAACAGAGCATATTAAAACAGGTCTTCGAAATTCCAGTGAAGAATTTCTAAACTACCTATTCTCTACGGTGTATCTAAGGTTTTGCTGTTAGTGGAAACACGGAATCGAACCCGAATGCTTGCCAATAGAATACAGGTAGTTACAAACTGTTTGTTACTACATACAACAACGATTGAATTGTAAAAAAAATGGTAACAGATTAAAATCTCACTGTAGTTATCCTTCATTTTGAGTGGCAATGTATGGCCTGAATAAATTTAAGCCGCGAGTTACAGAAACTACGAAACGTTAAATATAGTAAATGACTGTGACGATTCTGAAATCACATAAATATTGTGTGAGAAAGCAGCTGGACAAAATCCGCACCCGCTGTCTTACATATGAGAGAGACTGTGACATTAACACAAAGAACGTTTATTTGAAATGCAATGACGTTAGTTACCGTAATGATCAGCAAAAACAAGTAATGACTAGCAACATGTTATGGAAACTATTCAAATGGTTCAAATGGCTCTGAGCACTATGGGACTCAACTGCTGTGGTCATCAGTCCCCTAGAACTTAGAACTACTTAAACCTAACTAACCTAAGGACATCACACAACATCACACACATCCATGCCCGAGGCAGGATTCGAACATGGAAACTGTACTGGGTCATATAACGTACAATAATGCTGAAAATATGCTTCATCATCACAAATATTGTTTGTCATTCTTTACTTCACAGCTGATTTATTTTCAAAGAGATGTAGTAAAAATTTTCATTTATTGCAACTACTATTTTTCAGTAATAAAGTTACGTAGATGTCTGCACATAATATCATTTATAGAATACAACTGCGCCATCATACTTACTCGTCAACTTATAATTTGCCTGCTCACACATTATAACAACATTTTCGTAGCAAAATACTCTGACATTTGCGCGCCAACATATACATCTGTTCCACACCATAAGTGCTTCGCAACTAGTCTTTCCGTCTTCTCCTCTGCTACTGAGCGCACTCGCGCCCGATGTTATTGTTACACGAAAGATATTCTCTGTGCTTTATACAATAAAAACGTTTGTGATATGGCCAGCGTGTATACTATAATGATTTGTCATAAATAAATCTTACTTATCCTATCAACGTACATTTTCGTTAACACTAATTACTGACAAAATTAATTAATACACATGCTAATAAAAATTGTTATAAACGCGAGAAATCCAGTAGCTGATAAATACATCAGACACTGAGCTGTAGTCTCACAAAAATAATGTAATTCAGATACCCTCGAGCATCCTCTTAATGGAACAATGATTAGATAGAAACTCCAACAGGAGTTTTGGATTATTTTACTTAAAATCACCATAGCTACTACAGGTATATTTATGACGCCACAGCCGGTATCGTTCTATACGAAGGTCGTCAGGTAACGTGCAGTTCAGTGACACAAAGGATAGGCTAAAAATCAGTAAAGTACACACACGTAAAATGTAATATGTAGCTCTTACCGGATATTCATCGATAGGCTTTGTAACTGATTCTCATAAAGTGGCAGAAATGTGCCTGTGTCATGACTTAAAGGTGTCTGATCGATATACGTGTAGCTAAAAAAATAAATAAATAAATAAATAAATAAATAAAGCAGATTCTGGAACACGACGAGCACACAAACACTTTGCCGACTGCCTGGTAAAAGCACAGCCGTCAGTACATCAGGTAACGTAGCAGCATGCTGCGCTGAACTGGAGTGTCCAGGAAGGGCCGCTCAGCGAAAGAAGTGAACACATAAACATCCTGCTTAGCATTTATCGAGGCAATATATCGAGTGTAAGCTGTCGTAATCGTTTCAAACAAAGGTGTGACCTCGAGCGCCAGAGTGTAACCTAATATAAGTACAGTGTTCCAGCGGGAATGGTCTGTATTGAAAGATCTGACATGACCGATCATATGTGCTGAGAAAAGTTGTAAGGGATGGAAAACACTCGCCGTGTCTCGACAGCCATGTTAGAAAGCTGCTACGAAAGCAAGGAGAACCTCACCATATATTTAAACATAGTCAAAGCCTCACAAACAAACAAACAAAAACTAAGTCAAAACCGGAGAGTCATACACGAAGCGTTCAACGAATTCGAAAGCGTAACTCCGTCTACGACATGACAGAAAATCCTAGTATGTTTTGGTCTTATGTTAAATCAGTAAACGCATCGAAGCCATCTGCCTAAACACTCTGTGGCCGTAGTAGACTTGCAACAGGGGACAGCATAGAATAGGCCGAAATGCTAAACGTCATTTTACAGGACTGTATCACAGAAAAAGATGCACTGCAGTACCAACTGTAAATCGTCGTACGAAAGACAGAACGGTTAATACTAAAATAATTTACCATGGGACAAAAAATCAACTAAAATCGCTGAATAGAGTGAAGGCCAGTGGGCCTCACGGGGTACCACTATAACTCAACAAAGGGTATGCGAACGAACTTGCCCCTCTTCTAGCAGTAGTGTACCATAGGTCTCTGGAGGAACGAATGTTCCTAATGTTTGGAAAAAAGCACAGGTCATCTCCGGTTTCCAGAAGAATCGTCGAACAGACGCACAAAACTATAGGCCTATACATCCAATGTCGATCTGTTGTAGAATTCTGAAACGTTTTTTATGCTCGGGCTTTACGGAACTTCTGGAAACTTAAGATTGCCTCTGTAGGAATCAACTTGGCTTCCGGAAACAAAGTTCGTGTGAAGCGAGCACACTCTCTTCGTCCATGAGACACAGAAGACGGTAGATACCGATGCCCAGGTAGATTCAATGCTCCTTGACTTCCGTAAGGCATTCGATACAGTTCTGCAGCGCCATCTAAGGTAGTGCTATAAGTCCATTACTTCTCACAGTAAATGTGCATGACACAGTAGACAACATCAGAACTTCCGTAAGGCTATTTGTGGATGATGTTGCTTTATCCAGAGAAGTCACAACCTTGGAAAAATGTTGCCAAACGCAGGAAGACCTGCTTGGTGCAGGGAGCGACAAATGACCCTCAACATAAAGAAACGTAACATGTTGCGTACTCATAGAAAGAAAGACCAATTATTGTATGATACACGGTTACATAACAGTCACTGGAAGTAGTTACTACCATAAAATATCTAGGAGTATGCGACCGTAGCGATTTAAAGTGGAACAACAACGTCAAATTACTCGCAGGAAAGGCAGGTGCTAGGCTGAGATTAGTTGGAAGAATCCTCAAGAAATGCAGTCCATCAATGAAGCAAGTAGCTTCTCGTTCGACCGAAACTTGTCATTATGGAATCCGTACCAGATAGGACTGATACATGAAATAGAGAAGATCCAAAGAAGAGCAGCGCGTTTCGTTACAGTTTCATTGACTAAGCACGAAAGCGTCATAGAGATGATCAACCAACTCTAGTGGCAGACGCTCCAGGAGAAGCGTTCTGTATCATCGTGTGGTTTACTTTAAAAGATCCAGGGGCGTACGTTCCTAGAAGAGTCAACAAATATATTGCTTCCTGCTACGTATATTTCACGGAAAGACCATCAAGACAAAATTAAAGAGATTCAGACCTGCTCAGAGGCGTACTGGCAAACATTCTTCCCGCGAATCCTTCACGACTGGAACGGAAAAGAAAGAAAATGATAGGGGTAGACAAATCACTCTCCAATACGCGCCGTAAGGTGGCTTGCAGACTATAGATGTACAGCGAGACGTAGATGTATATCCCTGTGTCTACCTCCTCCTCCCCCTGTCCATCTCCTCTTCCCCTCTCTGTCCATCTCCCCCTCTTCTCTGTGCGTCTCCTCCTTCTCTCCCACTCTCCGTGCATCTTCTCCTTCCACTCTCTTTGTCTATCTTCTCTTCCTCATCTTTCCGTCCATCTCCTCCTTCACTCTCCTTCTGTCAATCTCCTGTTTCCTCTCTGCCCTACATCTGCTCTCTCTCTCTCTCTCTGTCCATCACCTACGCCCCCCCCCCCCCAACTCTTCCCACCACCTCCGCACCCCTCCTCCCTGTTCTTCTTTTTTCGGGCTTCAGCCTTCTGACTGGTTTGATGTGGCCCACCACGAATTCCTCTCCTGTGCCATTCTCTTCATCACAGAGTAGCAATTGCAACCTTCATCTTCTACAACTCCCTCTAGTACCACAGAAGTTATTCCATGATGTCTTAACAGATCTCCTATCATTCTGTCCCTTCTTGTTGCCAGTGTTTCCCATATGTTCCTTTCGTCGCCGATTCCGCTGAGAACCTCCTCATTCGTTACTTTATCAGTCCACCTAATTTTCAGAATTCTTCTGTAGTACCTCATCTCAAATGTTTCGTTTCGCTCCAGCTCCGGTTTTCTCACAGTCCACGTTTCAGTACCATACAATTTCGTGCTCCAAATGTACATTCTTAGAAATTTCTTCCTCAAATTAAGACCTACCTTCGATTCTAACAGACTGCTCTTGGCCAGGAATCAACGTATTGTAAGTGTTAGTCTGTTTTTTGTGTCCTCCTTGCTCCGTCTGTCATGGGTAATTATGCTGCATAGGTATCAGAATTGCTTAACTTAGTGATCCACAATTCTGATGTTAAGTTTCTCCCTGTTCTCATTTCTGCTACTTCTCATTACACTCCTCGATTTACACTCAGTCCGTATTCTGTACTCATTAGACTGTTCATTCCATTCAGCAGGTCCGTTTCACCGAGAATAGCAATGCATCTTGTAATTGATATCCTTTCAGCTTGAATTTCTGTGCCACTCTTGAATATTTCTTTTATTTCTCGCATTGCTTCTTCGATGTACTGATTCGACAGTAGGGACAAAAGACTACAGCTCTGTCTTACATCCTTTTAGTCCGACCACTTCATTCTTCGTCTTCCAGTCTTATTGTTCCCTTTCGATTCTTGTACATATGAAGGGCTTATTTCAATAGTGGTGCAAGTCCATTACCTCCACTTTTCTGTCTATGTTTTTTTTTTGTGTGTGGTTTTAGGGCGCACAACTACAGTGGTCATTAGCGCCCAGACGAAATTATGAATGCACTGCGAGGCACAGTGTTAAAACAGCAACTAAAAAGGACAACACTATAAAAGGCACATTAACAGGCAAGGGATTGAAAGAAAACATCATAATAAAATGTCCTTAGACAGGTTTGTCAAGTGGATAAAACGAAGAACGCGAGCAGCTGCTCCCGGGTCATCCGCTAAAATTTCACCCAGAGTACATGGCAGGCCAAGATAAATGCGCAGTGTATTAAAATTTGGACAGGACGTTAAAATGTGGTGCACCATCAGCAACTGCCCACATGGGCAGAACGTCGCAGGCTCAGCCGTTAGCAGATGGCGATGAATGAACCGGGTCAAAACGACCTCCTCCCGCCGAAAAGGGCGTGAAGATGTCGTCCAAGCCGTGGGGAGAGGTTTCAAGGCCCGAAACTTGTTTGCAGTAAGTGTAGACCAATCGGCAAGCCACAGCAATAAAATGCGCTGACAAATGGTCTTCAGTCCTCTGACTGGTTTGATGCAGCTCACCATGCTACTCTATCCTGTGCAAGCTTCTTCATCTCCCAGTACCTACTGCAACCTACATCCTTCTGAATCTGCTTAGTATATTCATCTCTTGGTCTCCCTCTAGGATTTTTACCCTCCACACTGCCCTCAAATGCTAAATTTGTGATCCCTTGATGCCTCAGGACATGTCCTACCAACCGGTCCCGTCTATAATGCTTCTGAAATTAATGATCCAAACAAACAGCAAGAATGGTTCATCTCTAGCAAGAAGCCATATGCTTGAATATTTCTGGTATCTCAACTACAGATTTTTCAGCGCTCATTTAACTTTAGGACTCTGTATCTCACAATGAACAAAAATGGACTTGTGCCACTATTGAAATAAGCCCTTCATATTGTATATTACCCGTCTTTCACTATAGCTTTCCACTATTTTGCTCAGTATTTCGGACACCTCGCACCATTTGACGTTGTCGCCAGGCAGACAAATCCAATGAACGTGTGTCGATTTTTCTCCATTTTTACTTCCATGGTCAACCGCAATGTCAGAACTGCCTCTATGGTATCTATACCTTTTCTAAAGCTAAACATCGTCATCTATGAGATAGTTTTCTTTTCCACTCTTGTGTATACTATCCTTGTCAGCATCTTGAATGCGTGAGCTATTAAGCTGATCGTGCGATAAGGCTCGCATTTGTCGGCTATTGCTGTCTTCGGAATGGTGAGAACGATATTTCTCCGAAAGTGTGATGGTATATCGACAGTCTCATACATCCTACACACGAACGGGAATAGTTGTTTCATTGCCACTCCCCCCACCCTGCCCCAAATGATCTTAAAATTCCGATGTAATGCTTATCTCCTACGTCACCCCATTTTCATAACCACTCCTATCGCAAGGGAACGTGGTTCTCTTACCCACAGCCGTTCTTTCCAGACAATAAGACCAAGTTAGGTTGTTATAGATCAGTGGTTTAGGAGGAGATGTCAATACATACACCCGTACTCGCACATCCATTTTTATGTATGTATATGATGTAGGGTGACTACATCAATTTCGAGCTTGAGCCCTTGTGCATTCTCCTACCCCACATTATATTATACTGTCATTCCTCGACCGCTAGGTTCTTTCGTTTTCTTTTTGATTTCTACAAAGAATTCTCCGCAGAATTGGCGACGAAAGGAATACAGGGTTATTACAAATGACTCAAGCGAATTCACAGTTCTACAATAACTTTATTATTTGAGATATTTTCACAATGCTTTGCACACACATACAAAAACTCAAAAAGTTTTTTTAGGCATTCACAAATGTTCGATACGTGCCCCTTTAGTGATTCGGCAGACATCAAGCCGATAATCAAGTTTCTCCCACACTCGGCGCAGCATATCCCCATCAATGAGTTCGAAAGCATCGTTGATGCTAGCTCCCAGTTCTGGCACGTTTCTTGGTAGAGGAGGTTTAAAACACTGAATCTTTCGCATAACCCCACAGAAAGAAATCGCATGGGGTTAAGTCGGGAGAGCGTGGAGGCCACGACATGAATTGCTGATCATGATCTCCACCACGACCGATCCATCGGTTTTCCAATCTCCTGTTTAAGAAATTCCGAACATCATGATGGAAGTGCGGTGGAGCACCATTCTGCTGAAAGATGAAGTCGGCGCTGTCGGTCTCCAGTTGTGGAATGAGCCAATTTTCCAGCATGTCCAGATACACGTGTCCTGTAACGTTTTCTTCGCAGAAGAAAAAGGGGCCGTAAACTTTAAACCGTGAGATTGCACAAAACACGTTAACTTTTGGTGAATTGCGAATTTGCTGCACGAATGCGTGAGGATTCTCTACCGCCCAGATTCGCACATTGTCTCTGTTCACTTCACCATTAAGAAAAAATGTTGCTTCATCACTGAAAACAAGTTTCGCACTGAACGCATCCTCTTCCATGAGCTGTTGCAACCGCGCCGAAAATTCAAAGTGTTTGACTTTGTCATCGGGTGTCAGGGCTTGTAGCAATTGTAAACGGTAAGGCTTCTGCTTTAGCCTTTCCCGTAAGATTTTCCAAACGGTCGACTGTGGTACGTTTAGGTCCCTCCTTGCTTTATTCGTCGACTTCCGCGGGCTACGCGTGAAACTTGCCTGCACGCGTTCAACCGTTTCTTCGCTCACTCCAGGCCGACCCGTTGATTTCCCCTTACAGAGGCATCCAGAAGCTTTAAACTGCGCATACCATCGCCGAATGGAGTTAGCAGTTGGTGGATCTCTGTTGAACTTTGTCCTGAAGTGTCGTTGCACTGTTATGACTGACTGATGTGAGTGCATTTCAAGCACGACATACGCTTTCTCGGCTCCTGTCGCCATTTTGTCTCACTGCGCTCTCGAGCGCTCTGGCGGCAGAAACCTGAAGTGCGGCTTCAGCCGAACAAAACTTTATGAGTTTTCCTACGTATCTGTAGTGTGTCGTGACCATATGTCAATGAATGGAGCTACAGTGAATTCATGAAATCGTTTGAATCATGTGTAATAGCCCTGTATATGGAAAACGCTGGAAAGAAGAAGGGACAGGATGATGGGACATGTGTTACGACGTCACGGAATAATCTCCATGGTAGCAGAGTGCGCTACAGAGGGTAAAAACTGCAGTAGAAGACGGAGAATGGAATACATCCAGCAAATAATTGAGGATTCAGGATGCAAGGACAACTCAGTGATGTGGAAGTTGGCGTAGGAGGGGAATTCGTGATGGGTCGCCTCAAAAAATGTGAATACCGTATCGCATATCCTTTCATCTAGCTGTTTTTTTTTGTAGTAATTGCCTTTCCTTTGAAGATATGTCTCTGATGTTCCATATTATTAACTTGACATAATCTACTACGCCAAAGTCCTTGTCCTTATCCTTTTTGGTTACTGTTCGGATTTTTATGTAGTCTTCCACGGATGTATGATTTCTACTGGCTGCGTTACGAGCGCTACGCTGGTACTGTTGGCTGTCACGTCACGACCACCTGATTTCCGTGTAATGGTTTACTCCCCGAGGGAAGCTCGCTTCGTTTCTCCTCTGAGGCCCCCTCCCCTCCCCTGCCCTGTGTTGTGGGACAACACACTCCGTATGGCTCCTCTGCCGAGGGCTGTCCGACTTGTGTGTGCCTGCTGTCAGCTGCACTACCTACAGCACAGCCCTCAACAATTGAAGTTCGGCCACTTTCCCGCCCTTGCCTGCCCAGCACTGAGGATGCTGTCGCTAAGGCACTGCGCCTGGAAGGGTCGACATCAATCCCATGGAAAACATATGAACGTATTTGGTACTTCAGCTGAAATGTAATAATCAACATCTCCGCAACTCGAAAGTGGGACTTTTGGTTTTCGCAGGGAACTGTTGTCCAAGTACGACTCACGATATGCCTTCGCAGCTTTGCTTCCATCGTTAGCTTCCTCATTCCCAATCTTTAACATAATCTTCTTATCTTCCTTTTGAATAGAAGTAGATGTCTTTATCAGTATATTTATTTTCCTCAATATGCTAGCTGTAGGGTCTTTCTTCATAGGCTCTGAGCACTATGGGACTTAACATCTATGGTCATCAGTCCCCTAGAACTTAGAACTACTTAAACCTAACTAACCTAAGGACATCACACAACACCCAGTCATCACGAGGCAGAGAAAATGCCTGACCCCGCCGGGAATCGAACCCGGGAACCCGGGCGTGGGAAGCGAGAACGCTACCGCACGACCACGAGCTGCGGACTTTTCACATATTGCCTTTATTTACTATGATTACGCTTAACGAAGTTATGGTTTCCATAGCGGATGTTTTCCAATCGGATTTGACTGCTCTTTCCAGACACTGCCTTACCTCCAGTCAGTTCCAGTGGGAAGATGAGTTTTGTGAGCAGGTTGATGGTGAGGCCATGGGTAACCCATTGAGTCCTACGATTCCTAATTTTTGCATGGAAAAATTCGAACAGTTAGATCTGGAAAAAGCGATTAAGAAACCATGTCGATGGCATCGATACGTGGATGATACAATTGTTGTTTGGTCACATGACAGGAATCTTTAGTGGAATTCTTTTGTTATTTAAATAGTATAAATAAAAATATCCAGTTTACCATGGAAATAGAGAAAGACAAAGCAATATCCTTCTTGGATCTCTTCGTCTTGAGACAGACTGATGGCAGCTTGAAACATAAACTCTTTCGGAAGGTTACACATACCGACAGATACTTGCATAAGAATTCCAATCATCATCCACAACAGAAAAGAGGAGTCATTAGAAATCTAGTGGATAGAGCTAAAAGGATTTGTACGCCGGAACACCTGGACGCCGAGTTAAAACTCCTAAGGCAGGCTTTTGAGAAGAATGGGTACTCTAGTAAGGAAATAAATAGAGTTTTGCGACCGAATAACAGGAGGCCTAAGGACAATGATAGGACACAACGATGGAAGAACACGGTTTCTCTACCCTTCATCAGAAAAGTAACGGATCAAATCGGCAAGATTCTAAGGAAACATGACGTTCGACCGATTTTCAGACCAACTAAGAAAATACGCGAAGCACTTCGTTCCGTTAAGGATAAATGTCCCCCTCTGTCTGGAAGTGGTCTATATAAGATTCCGTGTACGTGTGGCAAGGTCTACATTGGAACTACAAAGAGAAGTGTGAATACACGGCTGAAGGAACATAAAAGACTTTGCCGACTAGGGAAAACAGACAAATCAGCCGTGGCGGAACATGCTCTTTAATCATGTGATGACGTTGTGAAATTTTCGGAAACTGAAGTTTTATGTACTATGACGAACTATTACCCACGGCTATATACAGAAGCCATCGAAATATATAAACATGGGGATAATTTTAACAGAAAATAAGAAGCCATGAGACTCAGTGATATGCGGACTGTGCCGCTAGAGAATCGATGAGAAATTTTTATCTTTGACGTACTATGATCGATAGTTAAAAAAATTTTATCTTTGACAGGATGTACCTCTGCTATCACGTTAAATCCAGACCACGCCCACTTTCCACGGTATTTAGGCTGCTATTCGACGTCCGACTCGTCGGTCGGCAAGACTCGGCACAAGCAGGAGCACCTCCGAAGATGTACAACGTAGCCTTGGACGAAACGTCAGGGATTGAAGAGTTCCATGGACCACGGCTATAGAACCCGGGAGAATTCTCAGCAGCTGAAACATCCGGTCGCGAAAGCCTTCATTGTAAGTCTAGGTATGGACTTACTCGCTATGTCGCTTTCAGCTGTCCTAGACTTGCCTGTCTGCAACGCTAGTAGAATCTCTGCTTGTCAAGTGATCTCCAGCCCAGCGCCGCAAGTGGTCAGCTATTGGGTGGAGTGATAGGCGCCACTCGGCTCCCCCGCCCTAATGACTCGCGAGGGGACGCGGCAGTCTCTGGCGCCGGCGCGGCGTGGCGCGCCCTGCGCTGCTATTGGCCCTAACAGGATAATCGCAGCGTCAGCATGCGGCTGGCGGCCCGCGCCGCTCCTGCGCACAACACAGCAAGTTCAATGGCACCGACCGGAGCCGGTGGCTGACGCCTGCCGCTCCTGAAGATACCAGTACACAGTGGCGACGGAACTGCTCGTGGCACTAACAGGAGTCATTAGCGCCGCTTCCGATTTTGTACTACGTTTATTCTACGTGAGACACAATTCAGCGATGTCGAAATACAGAAGGCTCACACCAACAGTTCTGGCGCGGTTTTTAAGGCAGTTTCCGGAGGCAATATACAGAGGCTGGACAAAAATTTGGAAGCAAGACGAGAAATGCACGCTTGAAGATAAATGCAGGTGCTAGCAGGTTTCGATGTTGTATTTGACCATGAATGACACCTGTGCAATGTCCTCAGCGCGATACAAGTGTGCCGGCCGGTGTGACCTTGCGGTTCTAGGCGCATCAGTTTGGAACCGCGTGACCGCTACGGTCGCAGGTTCGAATCCTGCCTCGGGCATGGATGTGTGATGTCCTTAGGTTAGTTAGGTTTAAGTGGTTCTAAGTTCTAGGGGACTGATGACCACAGATGTTGAGTCCCATAGTGCTCAGAGCCATTTGAACCATTTGATGCAAGTGTCAGCCGATTGCGTGTGCTCGTGAGTGCATTATGTCGGAGCTGAGTGAATTCGTATGAGAGCAAATTGTTCGTGCTCGTGTGGCTAGTGCGTCCGTAACCATGGTAACTGAAGTGTTTGATGTTTCAGAAGGCATCGTATCGAAGATTTATACCGCATAGAGAGAATATCAAGAGTTCAGATGGAAACCCAGTTCTAAGCAAAGAAGGGAAAGCAGAAAGGTGGAAAGAGTATATAGAGGGTCTATACAAGGGCGATGTACTTGAGGACAATATTATGGAAATGGAAGAGGATGTAGATGAAGATGAAATGGGAGATATGATACTGCGTGAAGAGTTTGACAGAGCACTGAAAGACCTGAGTCGAAACAAGGCCCCCGGAGTAGACAACATTCCACTGGAACTACTGACGGTCTTGGGAGAGCCAGTCCTGACAAAACTCTACCATCTGGTGAGCAAGATGTATGAAACAGGCGAAATACCCTCAGACTTCAAGAAGAATATAATAATTCCAATCCCAAAGAAAGCAGGTGTTGGCAGATGTGAAAATTACCGAACTATCAGTTTAATAAGTCACAGCTGCAAAATACTAACACGAATTCTTTACAGACGAATGGAAAAACTAGTAGAAGCCGACCTCGGGGAAGATCAGTTTGGATTCCGTAGAAACACTGGAACACGTGAGGCAATACTCACCTTACGACTAATCTTAGAAGAAAGATTAAGGAAAGGCAAACCTACGTTTCTAGCATTTGTAGACTTAGAGAAAGCTTTTGACAATGTTGACTGGAATACTCTCTTTCAAATTCTAAAGGTGGCAGGGGTAAAATACAGGGAGCGAAAGGCTATTTACAATTTGTACAGAAACCAGATGGCAGTTATAAGAGTCGAGGGACATGAAAGGGAAGCAGTGGTTGGGAAGGGAGTAAGACAGGGTTGTAGCCTCTCCCCGATGTTGTTCAATCTGTATATTGAGCAAGCAGTAAAGAAAACAAAAGAAAAATTTGGAGTAGATATTAAAATTCATGGAGAAGAAATAAAACCTTTGAGGTTCGCCGATGACATTGTAATGTCAGAGACAGCAAAGGATTTGGAAGAGCAGTTGAATGGAATGGACAGTGTCTTGAAAGGAGGATATAAGATGAACATCAACAAAAGCAAAACAAGGATAATGGAATATAGTGGAATTAAGTCGGGTGATGCTGAGGGAATTAGATTAGGAAATGAGACACTTAAAGTAGTAAAGGAGTTTTGCTATTTGGGGAGCAAAATAACTGATGATGGTCGAAGCAGAGAGGATATAAAATGTAGACTGGCAATGGCAAGGATAGCGTTTCTGAAGAAGAGAAATTTGTTAACATCGAGTATAGATTTAAGTGTCAGGAAGTCATTTCTGAAAGTATTTGTATGGAGTGTGGCCATGTATGGAAGTGAAACATGGACAATAACTAGTTTGGACAAGAAGAGAATAGAAGCTTTCGAAATGTGGTGCTACAGAAGAATGCTGAAGATTAGATGGGTAGATCACATAACTAATGAGGAAGTATTGAATAGAATTGGGGAGAAGAGAAGTTTGTGGCACAACTTGACCAGAAGAAGGGATCGGTTGGTAGGACATGTTCTGAGGCATCAAGGGATCACCAATTTAGTATTGGAGGGCAGCGTGGAGGGTAAAAATCGTAGAGGGAGACCAAGAGATGAATACACTAAGCAGATTCAGAAGGATGTAGGTTGCAGTAGGTACTGGGAGATGAAAAAGCTTGCACAGGATAGAGTAGCATGGAGAGCTGCATCAAACCAGTCTCAGGACTGAAGACCACAACAACAACAACAGAGAGAAATCGGGTATATCATCCGCTAAATCACAATGCGGTCCAAAGCGTCTGTTGAACGATCGTCACAGATGGTCGTTGAAGAGGATTGCGGCGAAAAATGAGGAGGACAATAGCTGTAAAAGTGACTACAGAACTGGACGTCGCACTCGGGAATCATGTCAGTATGGAAACAGCACGGAGGTCTCGAGAAGGGTTCCGGCGGAGGTTCGAGTCCTCCCTCGGGCATGGGTGTGTGTGTTAGTCCTTAGGATAATTTAGGTTAAGAAGTGTGTAAGCTTACGGACTGATGATCTTATCAGTTAAGTCCCAGAAAATTTCACACACATTTGAACATTTGTGTCGCAAAGCACAGACTTGCAGGAAACGCTGGAATTCCGCAATCACTCAGCAGTGATCCAAATCCCTGTATCAGGAAAAAGTCGTGCTGAAGCCACAGAACCTGGACGATGGAGCAACGGAAGAAAGTCTTTTTGGTGGGATGTGCCTTGCTTCACACTGTTTTCAACTTCTGGCTGATTTTACGTCCCAAGAGTGACACGTGGTGGGGGTTCGGTGATGATACGGGCTGCCATATCGTAGTATTCCGTGGCCCCACAGGGTACTCTGCGAGACTGACTTACTGCCAAGGAATATGTGACCATTTCGTCTGGTAAGCTCCATCTCATCGTACAAGGTTCTCCAATAGTGACGCCGTGTTCCAAGTCGACAGGGAACCTGTTCACACAGCTCCCACGGTTCAGAAATGGTTTTGCGAGCTCAAGGATGAACTGCCTCATCTTCTCCGGCCACCAAGATAACCAGACTTCAATATTGAGGAGCCTTCATGTTCTGCTTTGGAGAGAAGTGGGCGTAACCGCTATCCACCTCCATCATTTTCACCTCAACTTGCCACTATTTTGCGGAAAGAATCGTATAAGATTCCCTTGAAACCCATACGAGACCTTTATCTACCCATTACGAGACGACTGGGAGCTACTTTGAATTCAAGCGGATTACGAACGCCTTATTAGACACGGTAATATGTGCTGTTTTTGGTGTTTCCATAATTTGTCCAGCCCCTGAATATCTATGCTAACGGCTCCAAAACCAGTAACTCTGTCGGAAGCGCTGACTGCATATGATGTTAGCAGAACGTTTGGCTAATCAAATTACCGATACATGCAAGCATGGTGACAGGCGGCACTCGTTGCTATTGTAAAAGCACTTCCTTTCTGCTTACAGATGTCAGGATCACATTTCCTACTCAATGACTGTTTATCTGATCTTAACCTTAGATTACTAAACCCTCTTAAAATTATCGATTACATTAGGTTATAAAACAGGATACTTGGTTCTTAATTTGGTATGTAACATATGATTATAGATCTAATAGCTGTCATTAACTAATGCGTAATCTATACATTATGACTTCCTTTGAATAATTTTGGAGTGGTACAATTTACGATGATTTAGTAGCAACGCAACATTTTTCCCCTTTCTGTGTTCTTGGGCTAACAGTGCTTGAAAAGTTTGACGGAAAACCCCATTGTACACAGTATTATAGAAGTACTGGATTCTATGCATGAAAAAGGCCATTCCGTCAATTTCGTTTGCGGGGAAATCACACTGTGGGATCAGTGGCAATGAAGTTATCGACCGCTTTGCCAGAGAAGCCACCTGGACTGCAAGCCTTAATCCCAGGTAAGGGTTACCAGTATGTCCTACATGGTAGAAAGCCGGCAACGGGAATGGAAGAAACAACAAGACACAAGGGCAACAGTTATAGAACAGTGCAGCTCTCGGTCCCCTGATCCATGAAATCTGATAAAATTCAATTCTAATAGCCAGACTCGCATTTAACCACGGATGTTTCCGGAAACATCTTCACAGGATGCACATCGCAGGGACACCTTTCTGCTCGTGTGGCGAAGAAGGGGAAGCACTACACTATTCTTGTCTGCCATATCTACATGGGAGTACTTCAATCATTTTACAGGTTCTTGTGCAGCTTTGTCATCTGTTGGTAGCCCGCGTGACCGCTTTTTTAGAGACATGTGATCAAACACTTGCCACAGGTATCCGCTTCTAAGACCAACATATCATTGTCAGTGGACTGCACAAAGATGTTATGTAAATAATGGTCTGTAAATACGTATGTTCTGTATATTTTGATTATGAGCCCGCTGTGTGATGTAATCTAAAGGAGACGTCCCTACGTTTATGCGGTGGGAGATAGAGCTGACCTTGTGCCCTGTCCATGGGTAAATATAATTTCTGGTACGGATCGATATGGAAATGGTAGAAATGGGTTCATTAGCTGCAATATTCTTCACAGTACTCATTAAACACAGTATTTCTTAAATACACAAAAAATATCGGGTGCCACAAACAAAGAATCTCTTCAAATTACTATGTATCATCACATAAGTTTGAGGGGTGCTGCTAGTAGCTTCACTACAGTTGGTGACAACACGCGGCACAGGACGTATACAACTATTGTGGTGGAGTCCACCATATTCGAAAACACTTGCAAGTCGACCTTAGGCCCAACTCTCTGCGTCCATGGCGCATGTCCTTCCGCCTCGGGCGGTGCAGAGACAATTGTACCCCCTCCATTGAAGAGCCAAAGAAACTGGTACACCTGCCTATTATCGTTTGAGCCCCGGCGAGCACGCAGAAGTGCCGCAACACGACGTGCCATGGACTCGACTAATGTCTGAAGTAGTGCTGGAGGGAACTGACACCATGAATCCGGCACGGCTGTCCATAAGTCATAAGAGTACGAGGAGGTGGAGATCTGTTTTGAACAGCAGGTTGCAAGACACCCCTGACATACTCAATAATGTTCATGCCTGGGGAGTTTGTCGGCCAGTGGAAGTGTTCACACTCAGAAGAGTGTTCCTGGAGCCACTCCGTAGCAATTCTGGACGTGAGGGGTGTCGCATTGTCCTGATGAAATTCCTCAAGTCTGTTGGAATGCACAATGCACATGAATGGATGCAGATGATCAGACAGGATGATTACGTACGTGTCAACTGTCAGAGTCGTATCTAGACGTATCAGGGGACCCATATCACTCCAACTGCACATGCCCCACAACGATACAGAACCTCCACCAGCTTGACCAGTCCCCTGCTGACATGCAGGCTCCATGTATTCATGAGGTTGCTTCCATACCTGTACACGTCCATCCGCTCGATACAATTTGAAACGAGACTCGGTTCGGCTAGACAACATGTTTCCAATCATCAACAGTCCACTGTCGCTGTTGACGGGCCCAGGCGAGGTGTAAAGCTTTGCGTCGTGCAGTCATCAAGGGTACACGAGTGGGCAGTCGGCTCCGAAAGACCATATCGATGATTTTACGTTGAATGGTTTGCACGCTGTCACTTGTTGGTGGATAATCATTAAAATCTGCAGCAATTTGCGGGAACGTTGCAGTTCTGTCGCGTTCAGCAATTCTCTTCAGTCGTCCCGTTCTTGCAGGATCTTTTTCTGGCCGGAGCTATGTCGGAGATTTTGATGTTGTACCGGATTCCTGATAGACACTGTGCACTCTTGAAATGGTCCTACGGGAAAATCCCCACTTCATCGCTACGTCGGAGATGCTGTATTCCATCGCTCGTGCGCTAACTATAACACCGCGATCAAACTCACTTAAATCTTGATAACCTGCCAGTGTAGCAGCAGTAACCAATGTAACAACTGTGCCATACACTTTTTGCCTTATATAGCGATGCCGACCGCAGTGCCATATTCTGCCTGTTTACATATCTCTATATTTGAATGCGCATGCCTATACCATATCTTTGGCGTTTCAGCGTATATGTCCGAGTGGTGTCTATCGACGCTGCCACCAGGAAATATGAATCCCACGTCGGCACCCTTATATAGGTGCCGTGTCTATTGTGGCTCTGTCTTGATCGCGTAATGCTTGTGAATTCGTCCTTACTTTCTTGATTCATTATGAGATTGGGGAGAGGGGGTGAACAGAGGTTACAACACACAAGAGAAAGAGGTTATCATTTAAATGACGATATACTGAAACAGTGGCTTACACATTGCTGAGAAAAACCTTCAGATACATGCACAAGGTGAAATGCAAAACGTTGATAAATACCGAAAGGGAAACAGGCATTATTAATAAGCTACTAAGCTGATGGCCGTAAACAGAGTGGCGGACAAACTGCCGTCACATTGTACTTCTGCGGGGAAAGGAATTTCTAGATATGTCACAGGGAAATGAATATGTGAAAGAAAGATGGAGGCGACAAAGACAGGGAAAGGAGGGATGGAGGGGGGGTGGGGGGGTTTGCGATGTCTTCTCACCAGATGACGTTGCGGTTGGTGGTTTGCAGTATCCAGCGGGCTGCCACAACACTTCTGTACGTTGCAATTGCTCTCGCTACATTAAAACGATGGCGCTTTATAGCAGGTATCATTACGCATTTCTAGCTAGGCAATTAGCAGAAAAAGTATACTGAAGCTCTGGGTGGGGAGGGGGGGGGGAGTGTCAGGGGGAGGGGCGCTATGGGGTTTTATGATCTCGCAGCGTTCGCTAGTCACTTAACGCCCGACCTCAAACTACAGGTGTGACAACTGGTGAAAGGGGCTGTGAACCCATTCTATCTGCTGGAACATGGAGAACAGATCTTTCGTTCGTATTTCCAGGCAGGCGTCTTTGCAGAAGAAGGAGCACATAAATTTTTAGCGAATTTTAACGGTTGTCACCATTTTAATAAAGTGTAAACATTACATACAGTGAAAAGCACATGCAGCAAGTAACAGTATGCAGCATCCTTTCGACTCTATGTCCCTTCAGAAGATGAATCGTAACTTGCCTTTTAGTTGGCCTGCTGCTACGAAAAGACGTCTGTGCTCTTCACGAACATCAAGAATGATACTACACGATTTTCCATCTGAAGATGATGGCGTGAACCATCGATATAAACGACTGACTAATACAGTAAACTGTTTTATTTATATTTATCAACAGTCGCAGCCCTAGTGATGCCGTCCTTAATGGAAAAAAAAATCAATCAGGAGTTTTACATCTCCTGTACGAAATTATTTAAAATGCCCTGGCAGAAAGCTGCACTTTATAAAGGCGTGCTATTCGTGGGAGGAGGATGTGGCCACTGAAACTACATTGTACCCCAGACTCTGACTGGCTGAAATGCTAGCTTCACTTGGAGCTGGCTGGGGTCGTGAGGATTGGGAGCCGACCAGCAGCCCTCACAAACGTTGAAGCCACGTCACAGGCCCTGTAGGACTGACGTATTGCCTTCATCAGACGAGAAACCGAAGTAAAAATTTTCAAAAATATGTCCTTTCCATTATTTGTGCATAGGAGTAAATACTGAGTAGCTGTCTCAAGCTCTAGGCAAAATAAAAGAAATTTGTTAGAAAAATAAGCACCATGGAAGAAGCGAGGAGCTAAAACAATTGAATGCAGTGTTATTCAGCACTGTAACACCTGGTACAAAATCACGACTTACCAAATTAGCAGTTGAGTTATTTCCTTTATTGTTTCATCCTCCTCGGCCCACAAGGGCGTTGGTTGGGTGAGCTGTCAGCCAAAGGTTTCACACACACACACACACACACACACACACACACACACAAGACAAAAAACAAAAACAATAAATCAAAAGGTGAAATAACTACAAATGATTTTGACCTTTCAGGGGACACATTTTATGGAGGTTTTCATATGTAATATTCCTGATTTTCTTCGTTTTCTTAAAACTGATATCGGAAAAAGCTAAAAGATAAAATAAAAACATTAAGAATATATCTTAAACACGTTGCAGAAACGGTGATATTAAGAAAAGAGCAGTGCACTTTCACTAAAGGTTGAAGAACCTGCGCTGTGAATAATTGTCTGGTTTTTCTAGGGAAGGAAACTTTCCGTATTTAATGGGATAGCAGGATGTGGATATAAGTGAAGAAAATAAAAACACCGTCTAAAATTCCAGTTGTTATTTTATTTGAGCAAATAGTTCCAGCGATACATTACACAATCTTCATGTCCCCTGACCGACGTGTGGGAAGAATGCCACATCTGGTCCAGCCAAAATAGAGGCCAGCATTCGATGAATGTGGTATCCGCAGATTTTTTCTTTACACAATGATCCACTCGATGATCTCTAATGCGAACTGAAATGATGCAACACTAATGTTACAACTAACATATGGTTTTACGTGCACAAAAATTTTGCGTGTGCTTCATTACCTCAACGTGGTGTTCCCAAAATCCTTCTGATGATAACGGAGACATTTCACATCACATCTGTCTGTGCTATGTCACTTTATAAACTATGTTTTCGTGTCGTACCTCATTTGACTTTGTATCTCGGAAACAGATAAATATATCTAGAAATTTTGAAGGTTGTACGAGATAAGAATCTTAGAAATATATTGTAAAAATTATAACCATTTGCTGCGCATATCCGTTGTGGAATCGTCGACTGGGTTTGGTCCGCTGCTGATGGCGAAAAATTGTTGAAAAATGCTTTTGTGGGGTCTCCTCCGGTACCTCCCACGATTTACGCAAATACATCATACATTCATTCATTCATTCATTTATTCACTCATTCATTCATACACTGGTATACCAGCCAGTTTGATTAAATCATGGTTTTTTTTCATGTTTATACCCGTCATTGATCATTCTATTCAGTTTTTAGGTGCACATTTCACGTTGTAGTAGACAGCAAGAAAAATCTTCAAGAACAGTTCGAGATCAGGATGTTAAGAATATATCGTATAAATTTCAGCAATTTACTATGGATAGTTGTCATGGAGTTCTCGGCTGGGTTTTGGTCTGTCGGCGAAAGCGAAAATGTAGTAGAAATTCCCTGTTTTTGGGAGCTTTTCCGAGTAACCGCCCACGGGCTAATGGAGCCTACATATGTCACGTCAAGCCACTGCAGACCACATCGAATTAAAAAAGAACGAACCGATTTGTTCCATTTGCCTAAGGAGGAGGAAGTGCGTAATATTCGTATTTTCACCCTTTACTGTCGGATAGTCACAGTAAGACGATTTCGTGTTAGATATACAAATGATCCGAAGCGCAAAGGCTATACAAAATGTTGTGGATTGGCAGGAGCCAACCCACGGGGTTTGGAGGAAGCCGAAAGGCACGCGTTTAAGCTCAAGCAGGCTGGCGTGAGGTCTGGAACAGGACAAGGAAATGAGAACTTAGAAAAACGGACGCAGATGGTGGAATACTTAACTTTAATCCATTAATGTTGAACGTACCTCTTGTCTGTACATTATTTACAATATCAATAGCAACTGATAATGGAGCCTTGCTAGGTCGTAGCAAATGACGTAGCTGAAGTCTATGCTAACTATCGTCTCGGCAAATGAGAACGTATTTTGTCAGTGAACCATCGCTAGCAAAGTCGGCTGTACAACTGGGGCGAGTCCTAGGAAATCTCTCTAGACCCGCCGTGTGGCGGCGCTCGGTCTGCAATCACTGATAGTGGCGACACGCGGGTCCGACGTATACTAACGTACCGCGGCCCCATTTAAAGGCTACCACCTAGCAAGTGTGGTGTCTGGCGGTGACACCACACAAAACACTTAACCCTACTTTTTTATCACCAATATAACCCTAGATATGAGCACCGGAAAATGACGTTATTAAGCGTGACATTTTGGGACATATATTTTTGCATGCATACCGATTAGCATACTGGAAGAGTTGAGCTTATGGAAGTAGTCTGGGCATGTCGCTCTATTGTAGATAACGTAAATGAGAGGAAAGAGAGGAGCCCTAGGGTACGCCTGCTGTGGGATGCGAGCTATAGTAATTGGTAATGGTCAGAAAAGGATGGACGATTAGATAAGCAGGAACGAACAGGTTGGACATACGAGGTGCATTCAAGTTCTAAGGCCTCCGATTTTTTTTCTAATTAACTGCTTACCCGATATCGATGAAACTGACGTTACTTCTCGACGTAATCGCCCTGCAGACGTACACATTTTTCACAACGCTGACGCCATGATTCCATGGCAGCGGCGAAGGCTTCTTTAGGAGTCTGTTTTGACCACTGGAAAATCGCTGAGGCAATAGCAGCACGGCTGGTGAATGTGCGGCCACGGAGAGTGTCTTTCATTGTTGGAAAAAGCCAAAAGTCACTAGGAGCCAGGTCAGGTGAGTAGGGAGCATGAGGAATCACTTCAAAGTTGTTATCACGAAGAAACTGTTGCGTAACGTTAGCTCCATGTGGGGGTGCGTCGTCTTGGTGAAACAGCACATGCTCAGCCCTTCCCGGACGTTTTTGTTGCAGTGCAGGAAGGAATTTGTTCTTCAAAACATTTTCATAGGATGCACCTGTTACCGTAGTGCCCTTTGGAACGCAATGGGTAAGGATTACGCCCTCGCTGTCCCAGAACATGGACACCATCATTTTTTCAGCACTGGCAGTTACCCGAAATTTTTTTGGTGGCGGTGAATCTGTGTGCTTCCATTGAGCTGACTGGCGCTTTGTTTCTGGATTGAAAAATGGCATCCACGTCTCATCCATTGTCACAACCGACGAAAAGAAAGTCCCATTCATGTTGTCGTTGCGCGTCAACATTGCTTGGCAACATGCCACACGGGCAGCCGTGTGGTCGTCCGTCAGCATTCGTGGCACCCACCTGGATGCCACTTTTCGCATTTTCGGGTCGTCATGCAGGATTGTGTGCACAGAACCCACAGAAATGCCAACTCTGGAGGCGATCTGTTCAACAGTCATTCGGCGATCCCCCAAAACAATTCTCTCCACTTTCTCGATCATGTCGTCAGACCGGCTTGTGCGAGCCGGAGGTTGTTTCGGTTTGTTGTCACACGATGTTCTGCCTTCATTAAACTGTCGCACCCACGAACTCACTCTCGACACATCCATAACTCCATCACCACATGTCTCCTTCAACTGTCGATGAATTTCAATTAGTTTCACACCACGCAAATTCAGAAAACGAATGATTGCACGCTGTTCAAGTAAGGAAAACGTCGCCATTTTAAGTATTTAAAACAGTTCTCATTCTCGCCGCTGGCGGTAGAATTCCATCTGCCGTACGGTGCTGCCATCTCTGGGACGTATTGACAATGAACGCGGCCTCATTTTAAAACAATGCGCATGTTTGTATCTCTTTCCAGTCCGGAGAAAAAAAATCGGAGGCCTTAGAACTTGAATGCACCTCGTAGTTGATTGCAAGTGCATATGTTTGGAGACTGGAATACCATAGACAGTGCTATGCTTTCTCCAGGTGAAGCAATACAAAAATTGAGAACTTTTCGTTGTCGAGCTGGTAGGATAGGAGTTTTCATTGGAACGGAAGCTGAAATTGAAGCCACACTGGTTAACAGCAAGGCGATGGTCTTAGCTCAGTTGTTGCAGGTGCGTCGGTAGACAATGGATTTACAGACCTCGCTAAAGTAGTAAGCTACATATTGAGGTGACGAAAGTAATGAGACAGCGATTTGCACATACACAGATGGCGCCAGTATCACTTACACAAGGTATAAGGGGGCGGTGCATTGGTGGAGCTGTCATCTGAAATCAGGTGATTCGTGTAAAAAGGTTACCGACGTGATTGTGGCTACACGATGGAAATCAACAGGTGTTGGACGTGGAATGCCAGTTGAAGCTAGACGTATGGGACTTTCCATTTCGGAAATCGTTGGGGAACTGAGCATGCCATGATCCATAGAGTCAAGAGCGTGCCGAGAATACCAAATGTCTGGCATTACCTTGCACCAGTGTCCGACGGCCTTCACTTAGCGACTGAGAACAGCGCCGTTTGCGTACAGTTGTCAGTGCAGGCAGACAATCAGCACTGTGTGCAATAACCTCAGAAATCAATGTGGGACGTACGATGAGCGTATCCGTTACGACTGCGAGGAGAAATTTGCCGTTAAAGGGCTATGGCAGCAGACGACGGACGCGTGTGCCTTTGCTAACAGCGTGACATCGCCTGCAGCGCATCTCCTGGACTCGCGACCATATCGGTTGGACCCTAGGACGACTGTCAAACAGTGGCCTGGTCAGATGAGTCCCCGATTTCAGTTAGAAAGAGCTGATGTGTGGCGCAGATCCCACGAAGCCATGGACACACGTTGTCGACAAGGCACTGTGTAAGTTCGTCGTGACTCCATAATAGCGTATGGGCTTTCAAATAATATGGTGTGGTGTGATGGTGGCCCTCAACGACGCACCCTCTGAGTCAAAGTCGAAATATTGAAAGTTTTGGCTGGTTTCGGTGTCTAGGGACTGAGCTACGTAGTTGCCGCATTACAAGCCAAATACTGCTGAGTCTACAGTATACAGTATGAATACGCACATAAATCGACTGGTCGAAGGTTCTTGTCACTCGGCAATTGCGAATTTTAAATGGTATATAGAAATTTATAAATTAAAGATTACAATTAAATAAATTCTGCAGGTACTATTTTAGCGACTTTAAATGATGCGCACGATAGCGGAAGTACCGTTAAGAACGCCCTTTATTGCTGTAAAACGCTTATTGATGTCGATGGTCCAGCAATTAAATAAAATACAAATTGAATAACAAGGAAAAAATAGATACCTACTTCACGTAATTAGTTATGGGGAACAACATAGCTCGCGAGATATTCACTTCCAAACGCATACTACGTCTTGACTGCAGAAGCTACAAAAATCTCACTACGAAACATTTCTATTTCCTGCCACCACACGCAAATTGTTCCACTCTCCAAGTCTTTTCCGCGACTGTGCGTCTGTCGCGCCATACTGTCCAGGACTTTCCCCTGTCCTGTGCGACTGTCCCTCGCGCCACACTGTTCGGAAGTCCCCTTTAACGAGCGCTATGATTGGCTAGAGCGCTTCTGCCATGTCTTCAAGCCACTGCACACTCACAAACCTACTGCAACACATACAAAATACTGGATTTACATTTAAATAGCTTGAAATTAAATAAATATTCCTACGACTGGACCATGAACATGCTCTAACACACATTATTAAATACATAAACGAATTAAATAAACATACACTCCTGGAAATGGAAAAAAGAACACATTGACACCGGTGTGTCAGACCCACCATACTTGCTCCGGACACTGCGAGAGGGCTGTACAAGCAATGATCACACGCACGGCACAGCGGACACACCAGGAACCGCGGTGTTGGCCGTCGAATGGCGCTAGCTGCGCAGCATTTGTGCACCGCCGCCGTCAGTGTCAGCCAGTTTGCCGTGGCATACGGAGCTCCATCGCAGTCTTTAACACTGGTAGCATGCCGCGACACCGTGGACGTGAACCGTATGTGCAGTTGACGGACTTTGAGCGAGGGCGTATAGTGGGCATGCGGGAGGCCGGGTGGACGTACCGCCGAATTGCTCAACACGTGGGGCGTGAGGTCTCCACAGTACATCGATGTTGTCGCCAGTGGTCGGCGGAAGGTGCACGTGCCCGTCGACCTGGGACCGGACCGCAGCGACGCACGGATGCACGCCAAGACCGTAGGATCCTACGCAGTGCCGTAGGGGACCGCACCGCCACTTCCCAGCAAATTAGGGACACTGTTGCTCCTGGGGTATCGGCGAGGACCATTCGCAACCGTCTCCATGAAGCTGGGCTACGGTCACGCACACCGTTAGGCCGTCTTCCGCTCACGCCCCAACATCGTGCAACCCGCCTCCAGTGGTGTCGCGACAGGCGTGAATGGAGGGACGAATGGAGACGTGTCGTCTTCAGCGATGAGAGTCGCTTCTGCCTTGGTGCCAATGATGGTCGTATGCGTGTTTGGCGCCGTGCAGGTGAACGCCACAATCAGGACTGCATACGACCGAGGCACACAGGGCCAATATCCGGCATCATGGTGTGGGGAGCGATCTCCTACACTGGCCGTACAGCACTGGTGATCGTCGAGGGGACACTGAATAGTGCACGGTACATCCAAACCGTCATCGAACCCATCGTTCTACCATTCCTAGACCGGCAAGGGAACTTGCTGTTCCAACAGGACAATGCACGTCCGCATGTATCCTGTGCCACCCAACGTGCTCTAGAAGGTGTAAGTCAACTACCCTGGCCAGCAAGATCACCGGATCTGTCCCCCATTGAGCATGTTTGGGACTGGATGAAGCGTCGTCTCACGCGGTCTGCACGTCCAGCACGAACGCTGGTCCAACTGAGGCGCCAGGTGGAAATGGCATGGCAAGCCGTTCCACAGGACTACATCCAGCATCTCTACGATCGTCTCCATGGGAGAATAGCAGCCTGCATTGCTGCGAAAGGTGGATATACACTGTACTAGTGCCGACATTGTGCATGCTGAGTTGCCTGTGTCTATGTGCCTGTGGTTCTGTCAGTGTGATCATGTGATGTATCTGACCCCAGGAATGTGTCAATAAAGTTTCCCCTTCCTGGGACAATGAATTCACGGTGTTCTTATTTCAATTTCCAGGAGTGTATACCAAAGGAATAGAAGCAAAAGTAGGCCAGTAGCCTAATGTCTCTGTGCTTTCTAAAACACAGCAAATATTTGACCAATTTCTCCTTGAATAGTATAAATCGGATATAAACAAAGACAAAGATGAATAAATATATTGAAAAGCATGCTGCTACCGTTTTCTCGTGTAACTGTGGAGCACTTACAGCCTGACGCGATTAATAGTAATCGACCAATTTGACCTCCAATAAGTCATGTACTACCCAAGTTACATGCCTGTAATTTATACCAATTTAGGTTTACACTAATAGCTTTCTAAAGACACATCGATCGACAAAATCGGATGAACCGTTTAGATTTTGGAAATTAGTTGCTGGGTGTTACTTGTATAATTTATCGTCAGATACTAAACTTTAAACTAATGAAGATATTGAAGATCTGATTACACCATCAGAATTGTTGTGCAAATAATGGTAATGTACATGTTTCTTTTTTGAGGTATTATGATTCCTCTGGCTACTATTAATTTCCATATGAACTGCCAAATGTCTGCCATTGTGGCTTCACAAAGTCCGCCATATTTGGCATTCCGTGGCATGTCTCCTTCATCGACACAGCGTCACCATGGAATTCCCAGCCACACGGTCCCTGGACCGCGTGCTGGGGCTACCCCTATTGTCCTGCACCACGGGATCAGCCTGCCGAGCGGCCCTCGCGGCCACACCAACTCAGAACTTGTAATATTTTCACAGCGCCACAACTCGCCCGTTACCTCACAAGTATGACCAGCCATTGACTGGAAATGGCTGGGCTCGGCTACTTGTTCATTTCCAAAAAAGTGGAATTTTTATGGATGGCAATGTGGCGTGTCACCGGGGCACAGTTGTTCGCGATCGGTTTTAGTAACATTCCGGAGAGTTCAAGCGAATGATTTGGCCACCTAGATCGACCGACATGAATCACATCGAACATTTATAATCGGAAGGCCAGTTAGTGCACAAAATCCTGCACCGGCAAACCCTTCTACATCTACATCTACGTATATACTCCGCTAGCCACCAACCTGTGTGTGGCGGAGGGCACAATCGGTTCAAAAATGTTCAAATGTGTGTGAAATCTTATGGGACTTAACTGCTAAGGTCATCAGTCCCTAAGCTTACACACTACTTAACCTAAATTATCCTAAGGACAAACACACACACCCATGCCCGAGGGAGGACTCGAACCTCCGCCGGGACCAGCCGCACAGTCCATGACTGCAGCGCCTTAGACCGCTCGGGGCACAATTTGTGCCAAAGCCATATTTCCCCCCTCTGTTCCACTCGCGGATCGCACGAGGGAAAACCGACTGTCTGGACGCCTCAGTACGAGCTCTAACTTCCCTTATCTTTGAATGGTGATCATTGCGCGATTTGAAAATTGGTGGTTATAATACACTCCTGGAAATGGAAAAAAGAACACATTGACACCGGTGTGTCAGACCCACCATACTTGCTCCGGACACTGCGAGAGGGCTGTACAAGCAATGATCACACGCACGGCACAGCGGACACACCAGGAACCGTGGTGTTGGCCGTCGAATGGCGCTAGCAGCGCAGCATTTGTGCACCGCCGCCGTCAGTGTCAGCCAGTTTGCCGTGGCATACGGAGCTCCATCGCAGTCTTTAACACTGGTAGCATGCCGCGACAGCGTGGACGTGAACCGTCTGTGCAGTTGACGGACTCTGAGCGAGGGCGTATAGTGGGCATGCGGGAGGCCGGGTGGACGTACCGCCGAATTGCTCAACACGTGGGGCGTGAGGTCTCCACAGTACATCGATGTTGTCGCCAGTGGTCGGCGGAAGGTGCACGTGCCCGTCGACCTGGGACCGGACCGCAGCGACGCACGGATTCACGCCAAGACCGTAGGATCCTACGCAGTGCCGTAGGGGACCGCACCGCTACTTCCCAGCAAATTAGGGACACTGTTGCTCCTGGGGTATCGGCGAGGACCATTCGCAACCGTCTCCATGAAGCTGGGCTACGGTCACGCACACCGTTAGGCCGTCTTCCGCTCACGCCCCAACATCGTGCAGCCCGCCTCCAGTGGTGTCGCGACAGGCGTGAATGGAGGGACGAATGGAGACGTGTCGTCTTCAGCGATGAGAGTCGCTTCTGCCTTGGTGCCAATGATGGTCGTATGCGTGTTTGGCGCCGTGCAGGTGAGCGCCACAATCAGGACTGCATACGACTGAGGCACACAGGGCCAACACCCGGCATCATGGTGTGGGGAGCGATCTCCTACACTGGCCGTACACCACTGGTGATCGTCGAGGGGACACTGAATAGTGCACGGTACATCCAAACCGTCATCGATCCCATCGTTCTACCATTCCTAGACCGGCAAGGCAACTTGCTGTTCCAACAGGACAATGCACGTCCGCATGTATCCCGTGCCACCCAACGTGCTCTAGAAGGTGTAAGTCAACTACCCTGGCCAGCAAGATCTCCGGATCTGTCCCCATTTGAGCATCTTTGGGACTGGATGAAGCGTCGTCTCACGCGGTCTGCACGTCCAGCACGAACGCTGGTCCTACTGAGGCGCCAGGTGGAAATGGCATGGCAAGCCGTTCCACAGGACTACATCCAGCATCTCTACGATCGTCTCCATGGGAGAATAGCAGCCTGCATTGCTGCGAAAGGTGGATATACACTGTACTAGTGCCGACATTGTACATGCTCTGTTACCTGTGTCTATGTGCCTGTGGTTCTGTCAGTGTGATCATGTGATGTATCTGACCGCAGGAATGTGTCAATAAAGTTTCCCCTTCCTGGGACAATGAATTCACGGTGTTCTTATTTCAATTTCCAGGAGTGTATATGCTCTACATCCTTGGCGAAGATCGGATTTCTGAATTTAGTGAGCAGCCCCTTCTGTTTAGCGCGCCGTCTATCTGCAAGTGTGTCCCACTTCAAACTTTCTATGAGATTTGTAACGCTCTCGCGATGGCTAAATGTACCAGTCACGAATCTTGCCGCTCTTCTTTGGACCTTCTCAATCTCTTGGAATCAGACCCAACTGGTAAGGGTCCCATACAGAGGAACAGTACTCTAAGAATGGTCGAACTAACGTATTGTAAGTTAATTCCTTTCTTGAAGGACTGCATCGTTTCAGGATTCTACCAATAAACCGCAATCTAGAGTTTGCCTTACCCGTTACTTGTGTAATCTGATCATTCCATTTGAGATCATTTCGGATAGTCACACCCAGATACTAGACGGATGTTACCGCTTCCAAAGACTGGGCATTTATTTTGTACTCGCACATTAATGGGTATTTTCGCCTTGTTATACGCAGTAGGTTACACTTACAAATATTGAGAGATAACTCAAAAATGGTTCAAATGGCTCTGAGCACTATGGGACTCAACTGCTGAGGTCATTAGTCCCCTAGAACTTAGAACTAGTTAAACCTAACGAACCTAAGGACATCACACACATCCATGCCCGAGGCAGGATTCGAACCTGCGACCGTAGCAGTCGCACGGTTCCGGACTGCGCGCCTAGAACCGCGAGACCACCGCGGCCGGCTGATACCACACATACTGCTTTCCTGTAGACTACAGCATAATCTGCAAACAGTCTAATGCCGTTGTGAGTACCACCAACCAGATCGTTTATGTAAATCGTAGAAAGCAGCGGACCTATTACGCTGCCCTGGGACATACCTGAAGTTACGCTTGTTTCTGTTGAACTCATCCCTTTCAGGACGACATACTGCTCCCTGTCTGTTAGAAAATTTTCTATCCAACCGCACAAGTCATCGGACAGACCGTAAGCGATCACTTTTTGGAGCAAGCGACAGTGCGGAACTGAGTCGAATGCCTTTCGAAAGTCGAGAAATATGGCATCAACCTGGGAGCTTGTATCTAGAGCCTGTTGCATATCATGCACAAAGAGGGTCAGCTGTGTTTCACATGACAGCTGTTTCCTAAAACCGTGCTGGTTTCTGCAGATGAGCTCCTCAGAGTCTAGAGAGGTCATTATGTCTGAACACAAAATATGTTCCGTGATTCTACAACAAATCGATGTCAGTGGAATTGGCCGGTAATTATGTGTATCCGATTTTCTACCCTTTTTATAGATCGCTATGACCTGGACCTCCTTCCAGTCGCGTGGAACTTACCGATTTTCCAGAGATCTCTGATAGATCATGGATAAGAATGGTGCTATATTTGTAGCACAGTCAACATACAATCTTACGGGGATACTGTCTGGGCCAGATGCCTTCCTGGCGTCTAAGGATCTTAACTGTTTTACAATCCCAGATACACTAACCACTATGTCAGCCATCCTTGCGTTTGTTCGATAATTTAAAGGGGGAATGGTGCCGCAGTCCTCTACCTTCGACATTAAAAGTGTTGTGAGGTTGGCATAAGTGCACTTGCGGAAACGTCCTATCGGGGAAACCGTTGGTTTCCTGGCCATGTTTATTTTCGTATTATTATCCCTTCGTCTCTACCTCAGTCAAACACCCTGAAGAACCAAAGAGAGGAGATCCTCAAGGTTATAATGGCTGTAGCGTACAAAATATAAAAGAATTCGAAAGCAATTTACACATTATTTATTGAAAGCTGCACCATGCTTGAAAGCGCCTTAGATGCATGACACGTTTTTTCAGCGTAGTCACCAGGTCTCTGTAACCAACGGTCGGAAACTTCTACCAGTCGTTCATTTCCTCGACGATAGATATCCTCCCCTCGATTACGGATCCATTCGAGAATTTCTGTGTGAACGTGCTCATCAATGGAAAACCTGTTTCCTCCCACATGATCTTCCAGCTTCCCGTAAAGCCGGAAATCGAATGGTATCATATGCTCCTCCCTTCCCGATCAGCATAACCCACGTCTGAAAGACCTTGCTCAAATTATTGGCACTATTTCACTGCGGCAGGACATCCCATTGCTTCCCATCAATACACTGCCAAAACTGCATCGTGAGTCTGTGAGCAATTCAGACGTTTTGCGAACAAGAATCGCACGGCCTCGCGTGCTTAAACTGTGGGGCACGTTTCCAGCTGCCGCGCCATCTCGCTCCCACACTGTGACTCAGCAGTTATTCGAACTGCTCCAGAACTGTCTGCAGGAAACGCGAAACGTGTGTTCACTTCTGACAATGTGGCACGCTTGTTGCACAACGGTCTTAGCATTGGGTGACGTGAGTAACTTATATTATGAAGTCCTTATATACATACTTCACACTCAGGTGACAAAAGTCGAAATGGTTCAAATGGCTCTGAGCACTATGGGACTTAACTAATGAGGTCATCAGTCCCCTAGAACTTAGAACTACTTAAACCTAACTTATCTAAGGACATCACACGCATCCATGCCCGACGCAAGATTCGAACCTGTGACCGTAGCGGTCGCGCGGTTCCAGACTGTAGCGCCTAGAACCGCTCGGCCACCCCGGACGGCGAGACGGAGTAAGTAAAAAATCTAAAATATACGTTCATTTACCATTAATACCAAACTTGACACAAACATGAACTATGTAAGCACTACTGTGCACACATAATATAATTCATAGACTCCTGTTACCATACAACATCAAACAGAAAACTGTTTATAACATTTACTTGCAGAGGTGGCATTACCACACTACATACATGCAGAAGCCAGATAACATGTTATTTGACGTTATCGGCTATAGAAAAATTCTCAGTGCAGCAGGAGGAGCAGACCACCAACAAAAACACCGTAACCTGTGGCGGCGCGCGCCTCCTGCCCCGCTTTTAGTGTGGGGGGCCACAGTGGAACACGTGGTCCCAGCGGCCAATAGCGGCGCCCCCAAGAGCGTGCTTTAAGCGCCGGCCACTCTCTCATCCAGTCAGTCTAATCTCGCTTACGTCGGTTTACACCTCGCTTGCTCTAGACTGCTTTCTTTCTGGTTCGTGTACGAGTTTGTTTCCTTGTGACTCTGTTGTTCGGTCTTGTCGTATTCGTTCTGTCCTTCGTTGGTCGTGTCCGTCCTTTCCCGTTGTGTTTTTGTTCGCGGGCGTCTCCGCCGCTCCCGCCGCGCCTTCCGTCAGTGCTACCCCGCGACCGTCCTGGTCGCAGTTACAACAGCATCAGCGTGAGAGCCGGTAACTAGAGCCTGTTGTATATCATGCACAAAGAGGGCCAGCTGTGTCTCGCATGTCCGCTGTTTCCTAAAACCGTGCTGGTTTCTGTAGTTGAGCATCTCAGAGCGTAGAATTTGACAATTACGGACGGCTATAGTGGCAGCATGGCTAAATATTTCTGCAGGTGACTTCCAAAGACTTATTGTGTGCATGCCACATTACGCAGGGCAAAAGGAGGTTCGACACGATATTAGGAGGTATCCCATGACATTTATCAATGCAGGGTGAACAGTCTGATATAAGAGGGAATCCGTTAGAAGAGACGGAGAAATGATTTGTGAAGAAGGAGCAGTCTTTAATCCTAAGCGACTAAATGCATGACAAGAAGACTTTTTTCCCTTACCTGCTGGCGACAGAGGGAACTGCGTGCGCCCTGCAGCAGCTTGACACGGCTGGCCGTGGGCCGGTCAGCCACAGAGGCCAGCAGCCAGCACAAGCATTTCGCGTGCGGCGCGACCGGCGGATGTCAGCGCAGCGACCAATTGGCAGGCGGCCGCCCGGCACTTGTCCGCGGGCCCACGGCCCCGCCCACCCGGCAGGCGCTGGGCTGTCGCCAGCAGCGGCTCCGAGGCTGCTCTGACAGGCCTGCCGCAGGCCAGAGGTGCCTCGCCTTTTCTGTCGTAGGGTGGGAACCAGGGGGCGCGGCAAGTGTATGGAGAAATATTTTCCGCTTCCATGGCTGAAAAGAGAATTAAGGCTCTGTTACATGACGATCAGTCTGAAAAATGGTTCAAATGGCTCTGAGCACTATGGGCCTTAACTTCTGAGGTCATCAGTCCCCTAGAACTTAGAACTACTTAAACCTAACTAACCTCAGGACAGCACACAACACCCAGTCATCACGAGGCAGACAAAATACCTGACTCCGCCGGGAATCGAACCCGGGAACCCGGGCGCGGGAAGCGAGAACGCTACCGCACGACCACGAGCTGCGGACTATAGGGATAGACGTAGACGGCTAATATACAATATGCACGAGGGCCAAGAGTGAAAAAAGAGCCTAGAAGACCAAGAACAAAGTGCTTTCATTAAAAAGTGTGTAATACAGGGATGTAGCCTTCTGGCCCTAATCCTGAATCTGTACACTGAAGAAGTAATGATGGAAATAAAAATAAGGTACAATTCAAAGGTGGCTATAATTTCGCACCTTACAAGCACTCATCCACATACTTTTCCGTGATCTATATTATCTGTTTATAAACATTATTATATATTATAATATAATAATATTTATATGTTAAAGAGCATTAAGAGATTCTAAGATCTGCTTCAGAGGGTAGTCAGACAGGGCCAAATCTTCACTGTAGCGTTTATTATTTTCCGTTGCGCACAGTCGTTTAACACCCGCCTGCAGTAGCATCTTGGTCAATAGTTAATTTACGATTTAGAGTGAAAGCACAACAATGATAAGATTCGCCGATGACATTGCTCATCTCAGTGGAAGTGAAGGATTACAGGATCTACTGAGTGGAATGAACAGTCTAATAAGTACAGAATATGGATTGAGAGTAAATCGAAGAAAGACGAAAGTACTGACAAGTGGCAGATACGAGAACAGTGAGAAACTTCACATCAGAATTGGGGATCACAGACAAAGCCTAGGCAGCAAAGTAACCCATGACGGACGGAGCAAGGAGGACATAAAAAAGGGGAGTACCACTCGTAAAAAGGGCATTCATGGCAAAGAGAAGTCTGCTAATATCAAACACAGGCCTTGAGGAAGAAATTTCTAAGAATGCACGTCTGGAGCATAGCATTATATGGTAGTCATGCATGGACTGTGGGAAAAACGGAAGAGAAAAGAATAGAAGCATTTGTGATGTTGGAAATTACGTGGACTTATAAGATAAGTAATAAGGAGGTTCCCCGCAGAATAGACCAACAAATGAATATACGGAAAACACTGAGAAGAAGAACGGACAGGATGATAGGACGTCTATTAAGACATCAGGGATTAACTGTCATGGTACCAGAACTAGAGGGAGCTGTGAGGGTAAAAACTATAGAGGAAGACAGAGGTTGGAATACACCGAGCAAGTAGTTGTGGACGTAGATTGCGACTTCTAGTCTTGAGATGAAAATGTTGGTACAGGAGAGAAATTCTTGACAGGATGCATCAAACCTGCCATATATATATATATATATATATATATATATATATATATATATATATATATATCGGTTCGGAGGGTCACGAGGACACGAGGAGGGCCCTGGATCGATTCCCGGTGTTCGGGAGGACTGGAACTGGGTGACCTTCGTACTGTGAGACCATTTGAGGAGCTACTTGAATGTGAAGTAGTGTTCCTACGTGTGGGAAGTTGACAATGACCGGGACAACGGCTTGCTTAACTCATGTCTCTACATATAACGTCCGAATAACATCATGTGTCGGAGAATGGCACTACGGTCAATCAGTATCATGTGGAACGGTATGTACTCATCCCCGCGAGGGTAACTGAGGGCCTACTTGAATGAGACGTAGTGACGCCAAGGTCTGGAAAGTTGATACGGTCGGCAGGGCAGAGTTAGTTAGACATGTTAGTGAGACATGTCCTGAAGCGTACGTGCATAGTTAAGAAATTTGGAAATTTTTGGTGAGGTCTTATGAGACCAAACTGCTGAGGTCGACTCGAACCTCCGCCGGGGGAGCCGCACGGACCGTGACAAGGCGCCTCGGCCGCGCGGCTACCTCGCGCGGCGGGCATAGTTAACTTGGAGCTAGAATGATGGGCGAAAGGAAAAACAAATAGGAATTATAAAAATAGCAAACTGATTATTTAGTATAAAACTGCAAAATACTTTATGATAACGATCTGTCGTGGTAGGGCAAGCAAAGTGTCACTGAAACGATTCTTATTTATCTACAACATTTTACTTAAGTGCAATACATATTACTGTCGTGGCGACCAAAATCTGAAGGGAATGTTTACTTGCTTTGCCGAGTTCTTCAACCACAATCCACCTTCCAGCAATCCTGCCTGTTATGCGGGGGACCTGGGTTCGATTCCAGTACTGCCAGGGATTTTACATCGGTGGAAGGGCTTGTGGGTGGTGCACTTAGTCTCGTGAGGCCAAATAAGGAGCAGCAGCAGCAGTTCTACGGTCAGAAACGCCGACGACGATCGGGGGAGCAATGTGCTGACCATCTGACGTCGCCAGTAGCAGAAGACGACACGGCGATCGGTCGAGCCCGACTGGTCCCCCTACGGCCTACCGCGAAACTTTTACGTTATCTATTGCAAACCAGAGCATATCTGAGATAAATATGATTACAAATTTAACAAAGACTGTGCCTTTTACGGCCAGAAGATAATATGGTTAATAAAAGTTAGAAAGTTAGGAAGGATAGTATCAAATCAGTAAAAACACTCGGTCGTTAAAGAATGCCATAGTGAATTTTTTGTTGACTGGTTAATTATAGTCGATATGATAGTTTATTACCGAGACTATTTTTAGGTGTCACTGGACTCGGAAAAGCAGCATCGGCTACTGGAGACAAGAGACCTACAGCTGTCGGCTGCAATTGAAGAGATTTGGTTTGGATGCCAAAAGTTCCTCTTCAGAGTGAAAGTGATGGGGTCAAGCGGCAGGGATCGTTGGGAGCTTTTGGTGGCGGTTGCAGCGTAAAGAGTGTGACGGCCTTGTTTAGACGTATGAGCTATGTGTTTGAGGAGAAGAATTACCTAAAATGAAAATATGAAGGATCACCATTCCGACCTTTCATTCATAACAGCAAGACTGTCATTCACTAGCATTCCCCACTTCTCTTGTAGGAGTGACAAGAAATTGGGTAACTTCGTGCAATTTGAGAAACTAAGCCATACGAATAATATTTTGAGGAATTGCTACGTTTAGAGAAAAACTATCCATTTCGAAAAAAATGCATTAGTAATAATATGTAGTGTCTCTTAGTTACTTCTTTAAGCAGACGGAAATGTTGGAAGTAGTCTCTTAGACATTTCTTTACTTAATAAACCTTTGGAAGAAAAAAACTGACCAGAAACAACAGCGGTCATTACACAAGAGTAGCATCTAATGAGAATCACCAAGTCCTGATCACTACACAACTTAAGCTCATTCAGGCACAGAAAGATGTGAACTGTAGTGGACTGGCAAGACAGCCAATCCACAGTGACAGGTAGCCGAAAGGCACGCGTTTAAGCTCACGCAGGCTGGCGTGAGGTCTGGAACAGCTAAGGGAATTTATAGTAGCAAAGAACGTAAGTAACTACTGGAATACTTAACTTTAATTCATAATTGGTGAACATCGGTCTGACGGTACATGTATCACAAGATAAATAGCCAATGATAATGGCGCCTTGCTAGGTCGTAGCAAATGACGTAGATGAAGGCTATGCTAACTATCGTCTCGGCAAATGAGAGCGTAATTTGCGGTGAACCATCGCTAGCAAAGTCGGCTGTACAACTGAGGCGAGTGCTAGGAAGTCTCTCTAGACCTGCCGTGTGGCGGCGCTCGGTCTGCAATCACTGATAGTGGCGACACGCGGGTCCGACGTATACTAACGGACCGCGGCCGATCTGAAGGCTACCACCTAGCAAGTGTGGTGTCTGGCGGTGACACCACATGAACTATCAAATCGTTAAACAGAAACAAAGAATTTAGATACAGAGAACATACCATTGATTGCTTAGAGACTCTCGCGTTTAGATCCAGCTGCCTAACTGCAATGAATTCTTTCTCTTCACTGTGTCTATTACATCCGAAAAGTATCTGTTTAGTACGGATGAATATCGAGAATGGGTGTATAGTGTCGTGTTGCGATACTGAAAACATATAAGAGAAGGAATTGAGCAAGACGCCTTTGCTTAAGCGTAGCTACTGCTCTCGACCAACATCAATGGGCTTTATGTAAGCTCTAAGTAAGGTTAACTGAAAGGGCTAGGGTTTGATTTCCGGTCTGGTAGCAAATTTTTATCCGTTGGGGGACTGGTGTTGCTTTGTCCTCAAGTTCGTATCATCATAATTTGACATCCAACTTTCGAGATGGCTGTATGGGAAGTCCCGGAAGCCACTGAAAGAAAGGTGTTAATTCGACTAGCGTCTGTTGACTACCGTCCTTGAGGAGGTGTGATTATGACGTTTCAAGACAGTAAGAAAAAGGTAATATAAAGTGTTTTTTTAATTAATTCTTGTATCAGATAACTGCTCCTCTTGGCATCAGAATAATACACTGCGTAAAAGTTTCATGAAATATGTAAACAATCAATTAAATGATTAAAATATTCTCGCTTCACCAGCCGTGTCATTTCGAATAAACCACTCGAGCTTTCGACAGCTGTCACCACCATCGCCGTAAGGAATAAAAATTCGCTAACTTCTGGGGTTGCCATAGTGTTCCACATGTGTAACAAACACAGACACGACGAGAGAGGGGTCGAAGTGAATGCATGCAAGGTAAGACTAGCTGAGCAGCTCTGACTTCAATTTGCAGTAGGATTTTGGAGCATATACTGTACTCGAACATTGTGAATCACCTTGAAGAAAGCCGTGCGGTTAAAGGCGCTGCAGTCTGGAACCGCAAGACCGCTACGGTCGCAGGTTCGAATCCTGCCTCGGGCATGGATGTTTGTGATGTCCTTAGGTTAGTTAGGTTTAACTAGTTCTAAGTTCTAGGGGACTAATGACCTCAGCAGTTGAGTCCCATAGTGCTCAGAGCCATTTTGAACCTTGAAGAAAATGACTTTTGACACATAACCAACACGGATTAAGAAAATATCGTTCTTGTGCAACACAACTAGCTGTTTACTCCCATGAAGTAATGAGTGCTGTTGACAAGGGATCTCAGATCGATTCCATATTCCTAGATTTCCAGATGCTTTTGATACCGTTCCTCACAAGCGACTATTAATCACATTGCGTGCATATGGAGTACCGTCTCAGTTGTGTTTCTGGATTCCTGATTTCCTCTCAGAGAGGTCACAGTTCGTAGTGATAGACGGTAAATCATCGAGTAGAACAGAAGTGATATCTGGCGTTCCGCAGGGTAGTGTCATAGGCCCTCTGCTGTTCGTGATTTACATAAATGATTTAGGTGATAATCTGAGCAGCCCCCTTAGATTGTTTGCAGATGACGCTGTAATAAACTGTCTAGTAAAATCATCAGACGATTAATTCAAATTACAAAATGATCTAAAGAGAATTTATGTAAGGTACGTAACGTGGCAATTGGCTCTAAACAGAGGAAACTGCTAGGTCAACCACATGGGTACTGAAAGAAATCCTATAAATTTTGGGTATACGATAAATCGCACAAATCTACGGCTGTGAATTCGACTAAATACCTAGGAATTACAATTACGAGCAACTTAAATTGAAAAGGCCACATAGATGTTATTGTGGGGAAGGCTAACCAAAGACTGCGGTTTGTTGGCAGAACACTTAGAAATTCGACAGAACCCACTAAAGGGGCAGCCAACATTACACTTGTCCGTTCTCTCCTGGAATATTGCTGCTCGATGTGGGATCCTTACCAGGTAGGACTGACGGAGGACATCGAAAAAGTGCAAAGAAGGGCAGCTAGTTTCGTGTTATCGCGCAATAGGGGTGAGAGTGTCACTGATATGATACGTGAGTTGGGGTGGCAGTCTCTGAAACAAAGGCGGTTTTCTTTGTGGCGAGTTCTATTTACGAAATTTCAATCACAAGCTTTCTCTTCCGAATGCGAAAATATTTTGTTGACACCTACCTACGTAGGGAGAAATGATCATCATAATAAAATAAGAGAAATCAGAGCCCGAACGGAAAGATTAAGGTGTTCCTTTTTCCCACGCGCCATTCGAGAGTGGAATGGTAGAGAACCAGTATGAAACTGGTTCGATGAACCGTTTGCCAGGCATTTAAGTGTGAATTGCAGAGTAACCATGTAGATGTAGATGTAGACGTAGATCTACTGAGGGACGGGTGACGTCAAGTAGCACGAGGCGCCGGCGCCACGTGTGAAACTGTCGCTCCCGCCTTTCTGCAAGCGTCGAGCATTCCTCTTTGCTCTCGCTCGATATCCAAAGCCCTTCCCCACGCCTTACTCTGCACCCCTGATCTCCGTCAAAATGTTGCGGTATATTCTAATCACAGTCGCCTCCTTTACTGTGGAATCACAATATGATGACGTATGCGAAAAGACTCTATTCTTTTCGATTTACGTTTCAGTAAATAGATGTATGAGCAAGTCCTTCGATAGTGTACGAGTGTCACAGCACTGTAGTATTTGAACCAAACCTCAATGTGAAGAGCGACTTCACTTCATGCAGTCAGACTTACACCCTATTCTATGTCGACGATTGGTGATGTAGCAACAATTGACAAAAGGGATATCGCAATTGCTTAAAATTCGTTTGTGTCGCCTGAATAGCAATTCTATTACATTAAGTACGAGACTAAACAGTCAATAATTAAATAAGTTCGGTATAAATCGATGAGACCGAAAGCATTCTATTTAGGGGGAATACTGCCTGTGGAGTAACTTAAGAGGAAATTGAAATGTGGTGACGCGATATCTTCAGCGAGTACTGTATCCCGAAGAGAGAGAAAGTGTTGTCTATCTGCCTGGTTTAAATTCTATCTAGTTCAAGCAGTCTGAGTAGTGCTCAAGTGGATAACAAATCGTTTAAGAACTGAGTTAATGTTGAGAGTAAATGTGTTCTTTCATGTTACGAACTGCCAACCTTGCGATGTCGAGTAGATGAGTATCGGGAAATCTAGTGTCCCCATACGCTGAAGTTCGTTGTTCACATTCAACTCGGTATTTTCGAGAGTGGACGTTTGGTGATTTTTGTTAATGTACAGGTATGTACAGGTTAGCCAGCTATAGTGCTGTAATCCAGTACTGTGACTCCAGGACCTTTAGCACATGCAGCCGTCAGACCGCCTACACAGATGCAAAGACCGCAGCGCGGCTCTGCTGAAACCTTGAACGTTTTAAAGCCGCACCCAGCTGTCAGGCGGAAATCACCCACAAGCTCAAAGTTGTAACGTAATACCATCCTGCATTACCTCGTTTCTGTTATGTTCCTCAGACAGGTCTCTCGTTAACAGTTTGTACGTCAGATGTGGATGAATTCAGCATTTATGAAATGCAAATGCAGCATACTGTTTTCTCTTCATATCTTTGGAATTTAAGTTGTCTGGAATTGTCTGAACCTTTCTTTATCACGCCGTTGGGTATGACAGGAATTTTCGTTCTTTCAAGTTTCTTCATACAACGAGATGGTACAAAGATGCGGGAGAAATGTGATTCATATGATCACTATGTCAACTTGATTTACGATTTCCACGGCTTACCTGGCAAAGTCCAGGAGAATATCTTAAAACGCAACCACGTCAGTATTTTCTCCCCTTATCACTCTCCCATAGAGTGAAAACTCGGTTTGTAATGAATTGGCTGTCGATTCAGTATTCAATCCCTTTCTTCTCTTCATGAAGAACGACTGATCGTATGGTTTCGCCACAACAAATTTTAGATTTCTCGTCACTTCTTTACTCTCTTGTCTTGCTAACTTAATAACAATCGACGTACGTATCTTGGTAATTGCTACGAAACCCTCGCGTTGTGTTGTGGATCTGACGAACGTATCGAGAACATGTACAACTTTTTCTTTATATTCAAAGTGTGTCATATCTGAACTGAAAGTGGAGTTTCCGTCCATATGTATCTTATATCGTCAAGAGCTAACAGATTGCGAAAAAGCGTACGACCAATATACAAGAGATCGACAATCCACATCGGTTCCTGCAGAAGACAGCTCCTGACGATGAAGATGCTGAACATGTACGAAAGCTCATTTCACTTTGAATGCTACGGAGAAAAAAAAAAAAAAATATATATATATATATATATATATATACTGCCGTAAAAAAAATCCCTAAAACAGTCGAAAGTATAACGATTTTATTTGTATTATAGACGAGAGGGAATCAGAAAATAATTCAAAAAGCTGCATTCGAAAGAAAATGTTCAACGACAAGAACTGATATTATCCAGTACATACCATCAGATCAGGAATGACTATGTCCTATTCGATCACTACCGCAGGATCTGTATGTTTGAAACACCCTCCAGAAAAGTTTACTTATTCTCATATTGTGATCTGCAAGTTCCGGAGAGTGTGAGAATCTGACATGTTCCGCTTAAGAGAAATCTCGCTATGCATTCTATGAAACGCAGATACATTACAGGACCATGTCACCACTCTGCAGTTTAACAGATGCACCAACTGTTCGGCTAGGTCGAGCACAGTCGCTAGCCAAGCTTTTGCCACCACCCAGTCCCTCACGTAAAACTGTCAAAACATCTCTCCACTTTCTATCTCCAACAATGCTCCCCTACGACCGACCCTGCTAGGTACACGTACAGGGTGTCCCAGAAGTGCCGGCCGGAGTGACCGAGCGTTTCTAGGCGCTACAGTCTTGAACGGCGCGACCGCTACGGTCGCAGGTTCGAATCCTGCCTCGGGCATGGATGTGTGTGATGCCCTTAGGTTAGTTAGGTTTAAGTAGTTCTAAGTTCTAGGGGACTGATGACCTCAGATGTTAAGTCCCATAGTGCTCAGAGCTATTTGATTTGTCCCAGAAGTCTTTCACTGATTACAGTCGTACACATAAGGCAGAATATATGACACATAGACACGTATCTTTTATCTTCAAGTGCAGGTAACATACTCAGACTTTTGTGTGCACACACATTAATAAATTTGAACGTGTGCTCCTTTCGTTGTCTGAACAGTCCTCGCGTTAGAGCCATGTCTCTCTGTTCTAGGCAAAATCTGTTCCCTTAAGCTTCGCAAACCACGTCTTGATGCTTTTAACATCTGATGGCTGTCCAGGGTAGACCATCTGAAATTTTCTCTAGACCGTTTTGATGACTGTCTCGTGATACCAGAGGACACATTGGACTTTCGTCTGGTTTGAGTACATGTTGTTTGCAAGTGGTGTAGGAGTCCGATGTTGTTAAGTAATTGGACCCTGTAAGAAACAAAATAACGACACGTATGTGGATACACAGAAACTTGAATATGCCACATGCAATTCAAGATAAAATACGAGGGCCGTTCAGCAAGTAACCTCCGGTTGATTTAAAAAAATACACCAAGTTAAATAAAAATATTTTAATATATACATCTTACAACTACATCTTTGCACTATTTTTCTACATAGTCTCCATAGCGATTGAGGCACTTATCGTATCTCTTCACAAGCTTTGAAATTCCTTCTGCATAAAAATCACCCGCTTGTGCCTGGAGCCAGCCTGTGACCGCATCTTTGAGCTCTTCGTCGTCATCAAACCGCTGTGACCCGAGCCATTTCTTCAAATGCATGAAGAGGTGATAATCACTTGGCGCCAGGTCTGGGCTGTAAGGTGGATGGTTGATAACGTCCCACTTGAAGGACTCAAGAAGGGCCGTTGTTCTGCGAGCAGAGTGAGGACGGGCGTTATCGTGCAAAAAAACGATACCGGAAGTCAGCATACCACGGCGTTTGTTCTGTATAGCCCGTCGTAACTTTTTTATTGTTTCGCAGTACACGTCTTGATTAATGGTCGTACCACGTTCCATGAATTCAACCAACAACACCCCTTTGGCATCCCAAAACACCGTTGCCATCAGTTTTCTGGCAGAAAAATCTTGCGAGGCTTTTCTTGGTTTGGTAGGCGAATTTGAATGTGCCCACATCTTTGATTGTTCTTTTGTCTCAGGGTTCACGTACTTAATCCAGGTTTCGTCACCGGTCACGATTCTGTTAAACAATGGTTCTCCTTCGTCCTCATAACATGACAGAAAGTCTAATGCAGAGGCCATTCTTTGAGTTTTGTGGTGGTCGGTAAGAATTTTGGGCACCCATCGTGCACAGAACCTACGGTAACCCAATCTTGCTGTCACTATCTCGTACAAGAGAGTCTTAGAAATCTGTGGAAAACCAGTAGACAACTCGGACATTGAGAAACGTCGATTTTCACGAACTTTTGCATCAACTGTCTGAACGAGTTCGTCAGTCACCAATGATGGTCTACCACTCCTCTCTTCATCATGAACGTTTTCTCGTCCACTTTTAAATAAACATACCCATTCACGGACAACTCCTTCACTCATAACTCTTGGCCCGTACACGGCACAAAGCTCACGATGAATAGCTGCTGCAGAATATCCTTTGGCTGTAAAAAACCTTATGACAGCACGCACTTCACATTTGGCGGGGTTTTCTATTGCAGCACACATTTCAAACTGCCACAAAAACTAAACTAGCGCAGGTACGACGTTCACTCGACCACGGCTTGATGCCGACTGACCTGTTGAGTGCGTTAACGCACAGATGGCGTCGCTACTCCCCCCACAACCCGCACTGTGACCAATCGGAGGTTACTTTCTGAACCGCCCTCGTAATTTTGTCTATTGTCATATTTTATGGCTTATGAATATTTGTAATCACGGAAAGATTTATGGGACACTACCGAGTTCTTGCGCTAGCTTTCTCAACAATTATGTGATTGATTGCAATTTGCTTTGAGGATAGTAACACGTATCTCATGTCTTTCTCCATGCCTGCTGGTGTCTGGAATCGATCGCTGCACTTTACCAGGATGATCTGAGAACACGCAGTGATACGATCCCAGTCAGACAGTTCCATAGCTAATCGAGAAAGCACAATCAGTGAAACAAGAAACATACTAAAGCGTAGAACAATGGGTAGACGTGGAGTCTATAAGCTCATAGAGATTCTGGAACTTATCTAGTCACACAGTTCCATCCTGTTCAACGACACGTTTTACCTTAAGGTGTATCGATGGACTGACATGGCAAACTCTTGCAGGTTTGGTGGCAGACACATATGAAGAGCCCAAGAAGAAAACGGGGTAAGTCGCATTCTGTACGTTTCTCAGGAGAGGAGATTTAAATTTTCAAGATTACAAAAAAAAAAAAAAAAAAATACATGAAACACTCGAATCAGGTGTAACCAAAATGATTTTAACGTCAAATTTTAATGGTTGTGGAGGATGTACATTAGAAACAAATGACAATTGAAATTGTATGATAAAGACAACATATGCAAAACATTTAGTCTATATCTTTACCACGAAAAGAACATGATAAGTCCATTTTTTGGTAAGCTTTCTTCCCTTCTTTGCGCTGATTATCACTAAAAGTTTCTATTTGTTGGTCTTGGACTTTGGTTCGTTATGTGGTAGACTGGTATAGAAATTTCTTGGGCCTTGACAACAAAACTGTTTAAGTTCTTGAAAGTCTGAATATTTGTCATAAGGTATTGGCAGAAGCTCTGAAAATGTACCCCTTAAATTAGTTATTTAGAAATCAGTCGAGATTTTTCTTTCAAAAAGTTTCAAATTACAAAACACCGTTATGTGCTCGACGAGGCCATAAGAATTTATCAGTTCCCTCCGGTTCATACTCAGCCTCCACGGCTAGTTGTAGACCAACAGAATGTTTCAAATACACTGGTGTTGAGGCTCCATTGTAAATAAACCTGTATTTGAAAAGCTCGTCTTCCTTCACAGTCAGAACTTTTCTAGGAGGTCGTGTCTTGAAAGAACGCTTTGGTTTGTAACATGCTTTTAAGAACGTCATTCAATCTCGCATTACTTCTTGCTAAACACGAATGACTTCGTAAGGCAATGAATTCGTTCTTGCAGTTTCAAAAGCATTTTGGTAACTCAGGTTTGATAGAAAAGAAAGTTCTTGCAAAGTTTTTATCACATTCCCTTTTAGAGTGATCTATTACTGGAAATGCTATTTTGATACTATCTAATCTCTTATTGGTTTGTGCGAGATACTGGCGGTATACGAACACTGCATAAATCTCATTCTGTCCTGAGCACGAGTCATAGAATATTACAATGACCCTTACTTTTGGATTAAGGATTTTGTCCACATAATGGTGCAAAAAATGATAACTTCATTCGCTCCTTTATTCTCTAAAACTCCAGTGAAGTATACAATATTGCATCACTGTTGGACGTTTGATGAATGTTGAAACAGAAAAACGAGAAAGCCATGCAAAACATAGAAGATGCTTTGGCAAACAGGAAATTGCCCGCGGTATCATTTCGTTTGATTCTTACGGTGTATAGTGAAGAGCAATATCTTCAACTCAACTGCCTTATGGAGCCAATGACTGGCCATCAGAACTTTCCATAAACTCATCTTTCAATGAAATGGAAGACCCCCGTTTTTCCCGAGGCGGCTTCATATGTTGACAATCCCGAAGCCAAGTTTTTAGATCTCCAACTCAGGTGGAAGGTAAATTTCTTCTCTATAGACGCCATGTTCATGATAATCTTATTCTGTCTAATGAAACAACAGAAGAAATAGATAGCCTAGCAGAAGAACTTAATAATTTACTCTATACAATTCAATACCGTGTAACGTGTAGAGCATGAACTTAATCTCTAATACAAATCAAAAGCATCTTTTTCATCTTTTGAGAAGCCAACATCACCCAAAATTACCATTCGTAACTTTTCTTGCCACCAAGACCAATATAAAAACACATTCTTCAAATTTATGGTTATTCACTTGTAAGCAATGAATACAAGTGCAATATACAAAGAAACGTAACTTGTAAAACACGTTGCCTCCAGTCATGGACACATTCTTGCTATGATGGACAAACTAATTCATACAGCAAAATTAAACCAATCAACTGCCGAACAACTGCTCACAAGCAAGAAAACCACACTTGTAATCGCACCTTTCTTACAAGCGATCTCCTACCGAATTGCCAACCTCTTTAAGATATGTGACGTAAGAGTAAGCTTTTTCACCAACAAGAAAACACAAAATAAAATAGTTAACAAAATAGTTTCGCCACACATCTTGCCCAACGCTCCTGTTCTACAAACAGCATAGAACAGAAATTGCAGATATTTCAGGTTGGTAACATAGATATGAAACGTGACATTAAACAAATAGAATTTTTTTTCAACACCACCTTCTCAGTGACGAGTCTGAACTGAAAAAGAAATTTTTGCTACAGGAAAATCAAAGTTTTGCTGCCTCGGAGTAGGTAAACAGAAAACCCCTCTCCCCAATCCTCCCTTTCTTAATTACACTTTTATCTACATTATCAGCCAGTAACCTACCACAGAATCATTCTTATGCTAAGTAGGTCAATAACTGTCTTCCGTACTTAATTTTTAACAAAGCCAGTGAAATGACAACTACGACAAAAGAACGACGATGGCTCAATAAATTATACACTCCTGGAAATGGAAAAAAGAACACATTGACACCGGTGTGTCAGACCCACCATACTTGCTCCGGACACTGCGAGAGGGCTGTACAAGCAATGATCACACGCACGGCACAGCGGACACACCAGGAACCGCGGTGTTGGCCGTCGAATGGCGCTAGCTGCGCAGCATTTGTGCACCGCCGCCGTCAGTGTCAGCCAGTTTGCCGTGGCATACGGAGCTCCATCGCAGTCTTTAACACTGGTAGCATGCCGCGACAGCGTGGACGTGAACCGTATGTGCAGTTGACGGACTTTGAGCGAGGGCGTATAGTGGGCATGCGGGAGGCCGGGTGGACGTACCGCCGAATTGCTCAACACGTGGGGCGTGAGGTCTCCACAGTACATCGATGTTGTCGCCAGTGGTCGGCGGAAGGTGCACGTGCCCGTCGACCTGGGACCGGACCGCAGCGACGCACGGATGCACGCCAAGACCGTAGGATCCTACGCAGTGCCGTAGGGGACCGCACCGCCACTTCCCAGCAAATTAGGGACACTGTTGCTCCTGGGGTATCGGCGAGGACCATTCGCAACCGTCTCCATGAAGCTGGGCTACGGTCCCGCACACCGTTAGGCCGTCTTCCGCTCACGCCCCAACATCGTGCAGCCCGCCTCCAGTGGTGTCGCGACAGGCGTGAATGGAGGGACGAATGGAGACGTGTCGTCTTCAGCGATGAGAGTCGCTTCTGCCTTGGTGCCAATGATGGTCGTACGCGTGTTTGGCGCCGTGCAGGTGAGCGCCACAATCAGGACTGCATACGACCGAGGCACACAGGGCCAACACACGGCATCATGGTGTGGGGAGCGATCTCCTACACTGGCCGTACACCACTGGTGATCGTCGGGGGGACACTGAATAGTGCACGGTACATCCAAACCGTCATCGAACCCATCGTTCTACCATTCCTAGACCGGCAAGGGAACTTGCTGTTCCAACAGGACAATGCACGTCCGCATGTGTCCCGTGCCACCCAACGTGCTCTAGAAGGTGTAAGTCAACTACCCTGGCCAGCAAGATCTCCGGATCTGTCCCCCATTGAGCATGTTTGGGACTGGATGAAGCGTCGTCTCACGCGGTCTGCACGTCCAGCACGAACGCTGGCCCAACTGAGGCGCCAGGTGGAAATGGCATGGCAAGCCGTTCCACAGGACTACATCCAGTATCTCTACGATCGTCTCCATGGGAGAATAGCAGCCTGCATTGCTGCGAAAGGTGGATATACACTGTACTAGTGCCGACATTGTGCATGCTCTGTTGCCTGTGTCTATGTGCCTGTGGTTCTGTCAGTGTGATCATGTGATGTATCTGACCCCAGGAATGTGTCAATAAAGTTTCCCCTTCCTGGGACAATGAATTCACGGTGTTCTTATTTCAATTTCCAGGAGTGTATAAATGCTGACCATTAAGTCTAATACTGATGTACGTACACTCGAGACAGGTTGAAGTTTTGCGCAGTATATATACAGGGTGTGTCACCTATCTCTGCCACCTCAAATATCTCTGGAACAACAATTAATATTCAAAAGCCGTTTTCACCGCCATGAACGTACGGCAGGGTCTTAGGAAATCAAATATTATGCGAAATTTTAAAACGTAAACAAATACTATTTTCAACATAAACTTGTCTATTTTTAAACGGACACCCCGTTATTTCGTATGCAATCAATAGCATGAAAAATCACAAAAATAATGGTGTTGGTTGCATCGCAATACATCAATTATATCCAGAGAAATTGCGAAGCGAAGTTAACGGTTGAAATAAATGAAGTGCACAGCTAGTGCACGTCCTGAGAATGGCGGCACGGTAGCTCAGCGTGTTCGGTCAGAGGGTTAGCGGCCCTCTGTAATAAAAAAACTGAGTTAATCGATCAACAACGAACTTAAATGGATGTCTTACGACGTCCGCCCCGAGCAGATGCAGCGAACAAAACCGAACAAAATGAGATTAAAAAATAAAAAAAAATTAAAAAAAAGAGGCTCAAGTGTGCACCTCACGCTGCCTGTGTCAGGGGCTCACACAATGGGATGGTATGCACAATCCACAAAAACTAAACAAGTAACACGTCCAACGCAAAGTTACGTTTTTCAAATTGTAAACGTATGTTTATTCTAGCGAAATGACAACTGGAACTACAATTGGAGATAACACACTTATATTCACTTTCCTAAACACATTTACTAGTGCCCTATCACCCACAGAAACTATATTGTTGTGTATTACATCTATCATATAAAATACACCCACATCTTGACCAATGAAACTGTGTCACGTCAACATATGTTCGAAGTACCCTCCGTTTGCATCAATACACGTTTGCATAGGGGTAACGAGAGAGTGATGCACAGATTGTAGAGTTTCTACACGCCGCAATAACACTATGTTGCATATCCTCTACTGCCTTTGGGGATTCTTGATACACTCTGTCTCTCACTGCGCCCCAGAGAAAGAAGTCTAATAGCGTCAAGTCGGGGGACCGTGCTGGCCATCGCACAGTACCTCCCCGCCCCATCCACCTATTTGGAAATGTCACGTCTAGAACGTCTCTGGCAAGTTTTGCTTTGTGTGCGGGACATCCATCATGTTGGAACCACATTGATGGACGAGTTTCCAGTCCTAGATCCTCTATGAGGAGCGCTAGTGTGTGTTGAAGAAATGATGCATATCGCCGTCCGTTCAATGTTCCACGGTAAAAATAGGAACCAACAATACAGTTAGCAATGATACCGCACCAGACATTGGCACTCCACCGTCGTCGATGAGCAACTTGGCGAATCCAGTGGGGATTTTGCACGGGCCAGTGGTGCACGTTCACGTTACTATGACTTGTAGATGAAGCCTCGTCCGTAAACAACATATTGCTTAGGAATACTGGATTAACTTGCAACTGCTGAAGTGTAAAACGACAGAATGCAATGCGGGATTCAAAGCCGTTCCCGTACAGTTCTTGGTGCAGTGAGATATGGAACGGATGAAACAGATGCCGGTGCAAGATTCTACACGCACTACTGTGGTTTATTCCTACACCTCGTGCACCCACCTGAGGACTGTGCGCTGCAGCAGCCAGAACAGCAATTTCGTTTCCATTGCCAGTCGCTGGCTGGCGTTGTACGTCGACGTTTTGTCGGAGCCCAGCTTCCTTTTTTCGTGAGTGTCTTGAGATGTTGCAAATGGTTCGACGTGACGGACACCGCCGATCAGGGTTGTTGTTGTTGTGGTCTTCAGTCCTGAGACTGGTTTGATGCAGCTCTCCATGCTACTCTATCGTGTGCAAGTTTCTTCATCTCCTAGTACCTACTGCAACCTACATCCTTCTGAATCTGCTTAGTGTATTCATCTCTTGGTCTCCCTCTACGATTTTTACCCTCCACGCTGCCCTCCAATGCTAAATTTGTGATCCCTTGATGCCTCAAAACATGTCCTACCAACCGATCCCTTCTTCTAGTCAAGTTGTGCCACAAACTTCTCTTCTCCCCAATCCTACTCAATACCTCCTCATTAGTTACGTGATCTACCCACCTTATCTTCAGCATTCTTCTGTAGCACCACATTTCGAAAGCTTCTATTCTCTTCTTGTCCAAACTAGTTATCGTCCATGTTTCACTTCCATACATGGCTACACTCCATACAAATACTTTCAGAAACGACTTCCTGACACTTAAATCTATACTCGATGTTAACAAATTTCTCTTCTTCAGAAACGATTTCCTTGCCATTGCCAGTCTACATTTTATATCCTCTCTACTTCGACCATCATCAGTTATTTTACTCCCTAAATAGCAAAACTCCTTTACTACTTTAAGTGTCTCATTTCCTAATCTAATACCCTCAGCATCACCCGATTTAATTTGACTACATTCCATTATCCTTGTTTTGCTTTTGTTGATGTTCATCTTATATCCTCCTTTCAAGACACTGTCCATTCCGTTCAACTGCTCTTCCAAGTCCTTTGCTGTCTGTGACAGAATTACAATGTCATCGGCGAACCTCAAAGTTTTTACTTCTTCTCCATGAATTTTAGTACCTACTCCGATTTTTTCTTTTGTTTCCTTCACTGCTTGCTCAATATACAGATTGAATAACATCGGGGAGAGGCTACAACCCTGTCTCACTCCCTTCCCAACCACTGCTTCCCATTCATGCCCCTCTTATAACTGCCATCTGGTTTCTGTACAAATTGTAAATAGCCTTTCGCTCCCTGTATTTTATCCCTGCCACCTTCAGAATTTGAAAGAGAGTATTCCAGTTAACGTTGTCAAAAGCTTTCTCTAAGTCTACAAATGCTGGAAACGTAGGTTTGCCTTTTCTTAATCTTTCTTCTAAGATAAGTCGTAAGGATAGTATTGCCTCACGTGTTCCAACATTTCTACGGAATCCAAACTGATCTTCCCCGAGGTCCGCTTCTACCGGTTTTTCCATTCGTCTCTAAAGAATTCGCGTTAGTATTTTGCAGCCGATCAGGGTAGCGTGCAGCAAACAGTATCACAGCTGCGGTTGCATTTCTGTGACATTCGCCATAAATTAAAATAATATCTAGTATTTCTTCATTACCGAAGGTTGGCCATATCGACTAGATGACGGCAAATGTAACAAGCGACAAGAAAACAGGTTTTAATGTGACAATGTATGGGAATTACCTTACAGTATGAGAGCAGTTCAGCAGACCTGTTTAGGAGACACTTGTACACTGAAGGTAGAGCGTGCCGTGGTGATATTGGTATGTTTACGGCAGGATACAGGCGCCAGTGCAGCCAACCCCTGCTCTGAGCACAGTACTACATGCGGTGCATTACTTCAGAAACTGAAACGCAGTTGCTATCCTTTACAAGCCACATATTTCAGAACGTATGAGGTTTAGAAACGTGAAATCCACTGTGTTACCACTAATTGTACCTCTAGTTGACATTTCGCAACAATAAACGTTATGCACACGACATCCATGATTCTGATACTGAACTATTTCACACATTATAAGAGATAGACCGGTTCAAGTAAGGTACAGTTCAAGAAGGGGCTAAACTATCCCCCTTTAGGTGTGCCATCAATGAAATAAAGGCCAGTGATGTGTTTACCATACAATACCACAACATACATTAACACTCCACTGACGTAGTACGTCAACCACATCATGGTTAACGGCAGCGTCAGGTGCTTCAGTTTTGGGACGTGCGCTAGCTGTGCGCTTCATTTATTTCAAACATCAAATTCGCTTCACATTTTTGTGGTGTCACCGCCAGACACCACACTTGCTAGGTGGTAGCCTCTAAATCGGCCACGGTCCGGTAGTATACGTCGGACCCGCGTGTCACCACTATCAGTGATTGCAGACCGAGCGCCGCCACACGGCTGGTCTAGAGAGACTCCCTAGCACTCGCCCCAGTTGAACAGCCGACTTTGCTAGCGATGGTTCACTGCCTACATACGCTTCCATTTGCAGAGACGGCAGTTTAGCATAGCCTTCAGCTACGTCATTTGCTACGACCTAGCAAAGCGCCATATTAAGTTACTATTCTGAACAGATAATATTGTGAATCGTGTACCGTCAAGAGCAACGTTCATCATTAATGGATTAAAGTTAATTATAAAACTAATTACGTCCGCTTTCTGAATTCTAATTCCTTCTCATGTTCCACACCTCACGTCATTATAGTTCTTCTCTCCTCACGCCAGCCTGCATGAACTAAAACGCGTGCATTTCAGCCTCCTCTAGTAACACGGTGTTGGCTCTTCTGCCAACACAACAATGTTCTTGGGATGTAATTGACGTATTGCGATGCAACCAACGCTTTTATTTCTGTGATTTTTCATGCTATTGATTGCATACGAAATAATAGGGAGTGTCCATTTAAAAGTATACAAGTTTGTGTTGAAATAGTATTTGTTTATGTTTTAAAATTTCGCATAGTATTTGGTCTCCTAAACCCCTATCGTACGTTCATGCTGGTGAAAACCGTTTCTGAATATTTATTGTTGTTCCAGAGATATTTGAGGTGGCAGAGTTAAGTGAGACACCCTGATATATACAGGGTGTTACAAAATGGTGCGGCCAGACTTTCAGGAAACATTCCTCACACACTAAAAAGGAAAATATGTTATGTGGACATGTGTCCGGAAACGCTTACTTTCCATGTTAGAGCTCATTTTATTACTTCTCTTCAAATCACATTAATCATGGAATGGAAACACACAGCAACAGAACGTACCAGCGTGACTTCAAACACTTTGTTACAGGAAATGTTCAAAATGTCCTCCGTTAGCGAGGATACATGCATCCACCCTCCGTCGCATGGAATCCCTGATGCGCTGATGCAGCCCTGGAGAACGGCGTATTGTATCGCAGCCGTCCACAATACGAGCACGAAGAGTCTCTACAATTGGTACCGGGGTTGCGTAGACAAGTGCTTTCAAATGCCCCCATAAATGAAAGTCGAGAGGGTTGAGGTCAGGCGAGCGTGGAGGCCATGGAATTGGTCCGCCTCTACCAATCCATCGGTCACCGAATCTGTTGTTGAGAAGCGTACGAACACTTCGACTGAAATGTGCAGGAGCTCCATCGTGCATGAACCACATGTTGTGTCGTACTTGTAAAGGCACATGTTCTAGCAGCACAGGTAGAGTATCCCGTATGAAATCATGATAACGTGCTCCATTGAGCGTAGGTGGACGAAACTAAAATGAGCTCTAACATGGAAATTAAGCGTTTCCGGACACATGTCCACATAACATCTTTTCTTTATTTGTGTGTGAGGAATGTATCCTGAAAGTTTGGCTGTACCTTTTTGTAACACCTTGTATATACACGGTGTCCAATTTATCTTGACCACCCCAAATAACTGTTTGTCCAGATGCAAATTACAAAATGTTTCATGCAAATGTTCTTTAGCCGTCAGGGGGACATCAGTCAGCATGACTGCCTTCGTTGTAGCTTTGTTTTTTTACAAAGATGTGAACAGTGGTATGACTTTTTTAAATGGCACCCTGTATTTTTTATTCGGTAATTCATTTCCTTCCCTAAAGACCTATTCAAAAATGTATCACAGTGTACCATTTACTGAAACACAACGCTATTAAGTACATAAAACAACAGTGAAATTACGTTCCCAGCACTTAGTGCAGGTCCTTGGGGTAATGCAACACATCCACGTGCTCAGTTGACAGAGGACAAACGTAAACATAAGTAGAATGCACACCCGTCATTCCGTCAACCATCGTCAGTTGAAGAATTGTGTGAGTACAATGTACACCAACAAAGAAAAGGTAGAAATGCTACTCATCTATGGGGAACGTAAGTTAGCAGAACAGTAACTGCAATACTGTTTTCTTACGCACGGGTACATTTAGTACAGAAGTTTAGTCCTTTTAAATACTGTTGTGTAGAGAAGGCATATAGTAAAGGCTGTCCTTCCTCCATACTGCATCGACATCAGGTTTCTTTTATTGTTGGTGTTGAAGGTAAACGAAATGCTACGCAGGCAGCGGAACTGTGCAGATAGCGTTATCCTGACAAGGACCCACCTTCCCGACGGATGTTTTCTCGTTTTGTTGCGACGCTGCAGGAAACGGGAAGTTTCAACCCACGACAACGCAATCGTCGTAGCACTCGCACAGACGAAGCTTCTGAAGTTACTGTTCTCGTTTCCGTTGCTATGAATTCACATGTGAGCACACACAGCTTGAACACGAGACTGGTATTGCTAAAACCAGTGTACATCGTATTCTTACACCTCACCAGTTCAATCCTTACCATGTACATCTACATCAAGAATTGCATGGGAATGATTTCCAGAAACGTGTACAGTTCTGTCAGTGGGTACAGCAGCAAGTCCTCTCCAACCCGAACTTCTTCTCCAATGTTCTATTTACCGATGAATGTTCCTTCTCAAAAAAAAAGGGCAGGTAAATACAAGGAACATGCATTATTGGTCCAGCGACAGCCCACGATGGCTTAGACAGGTGGAACATCAGCCTCGATGGAGAGTTAATGTCTGGTGTGGGATACTTGGTTCTACAATTATTGACCCTTCTTTCATCAATGGTAGTCTAAACGGCACAGCGTATGCCAACTTCCTCATACGAATTCTTCCTCCACTTCCGGATGAAGTGCGGCTAAGAATCGGATGCTTACGTAGTATCAACACGATGGATGTCCAGCACGTAATGCTCTGCGTGCACGTCGTGTTCTGAACCTAAGGTATCCTGCCAGATGGATTGGTCGAGGAGGAACAGTTACTTGGCCTGCTAGGTCTCCTGATTTAAATTCTCGGGACTATTTTCTTTGGGGATGCATTAAAGACGTTGTCTATCGTGATATTCCAACAACTTCTGACGACATGCAGGAACATATCGTGCTTGCTTGTAATTCTCTTCAGCAAGCAACACTGGAAGCAGTAATCAATTCTTTCATACAACGAGTTCACCAGTGTATCGGTGTCCAGGGTCACCATTTTGAGCACCTTTGAATGTTCTCCGCCTGGGCAGTGGTACAGGAGAGTCAAAGTCCATTGTGTGTTATGATTCTACTTGGTTTTCGTTTGTTTTCTGACAACCCCAGCAAGTGGATGAGTTTGTGATCCCAGGCTCAATGTCGATGTTGTGTTATGTAATTAATAACGTTGTGTTTCAGTGAATGGCACACTGCGATACATTTTTGAATAGGTCTTTAGGAGAGGAAATGAATTAACGAATATAAAATACAGGGCGCTACTTAAAAAAGCCATACCGCTGTTCATATCTTTCTAAAACCAAAGCCACAACGAAGGTAATCATGCTGATTGGTGTCCCCCTGACGGCTAAAGAACATTTGCTTGAAACATTTTGTAATTTGTATCCGGGCAAACAGTTATTTAGGTTTAGCTTTGCACAAATAACAGACAGACATTTTTCAGCTGCTATGTACAGATATTGTATGTGTACTGGCACACTCATAACCGCTGGTAAATGGTCTTCATGGTCGAAATAAAAGTGCATCTGATGCTGTTATTTGGTTTCTAATAATTATTACAGTTGCGGATACTGCACTGTCATGTTTTACATACTGGTCAGGAAATTTATGTATAAAAAGATGCAATTTTCCGAACCCTTAATTATTGTAGAAGAATTTGGCACCTTTTATGTTCAAAAACATCGATTGTGTTATATGTACAAAAGCCAAAGAACTGTTTCTGAGCGAAGTATGTTTTATGTTTCTTATGTTGAGGGAGTGGCCATGTACGTAACAAACAGTGTTCCATTTGAGTTCATAGATGAATCATGGTACTGCACTAAACAGATATTTGAATGTTGTGCAGGGGCAGTTGAATTTACTGAAACTAAACTTCTAGCTGTTGTTGTTTATAGGTCCCCAAACTCTGACTTCAGAGCATTTCTGCTCAAGCTAGAGAAGGTTCTTGATTCACTTCGTAGGACGTGCCAGAAATTTGTTGTATGTGGTGACTTCAGTATAAATGTTGTATATGATGGTGCACGAAAAAGGATGTTGGTAGATCTCCTAAATTCATATGATATGATGCAGACTGTGTTTCTTCCAACTAGGGTGCAGGGGAACAGTACGACAGCCATAGACAATATTTTCATTCATTCTTCGTTACTAAATGGGCATTCTGTTAGTGAAAGGGTGAATGGCCTTTCAGACCATGATGCACAAATTTTAACACTAAAAGGCTTTTGTAGTCAAACAAATGTCACATATAATTACAAACTATGTAGGAAAGTTAATCCAACAGCAAAAGAGAGTTTTTTAAACCTTGTCAAGGAACATGAGTGGCAGGACGTTTACAGTGCCCGTAACATAGATGATAAATACAATGCTTTCCTTAACACATTTCTCATGCTCATTGAGAGTTGCTTTCCACTAAAACTTTCTAAGCGGCGTCCTAGCAGTGCTAGTCAGCCCAAGTGGCTGACTAGTGGGATAAGAATATCATTTAGAACAAAGCGGGAATTATATCAAAATGTTAGAGGTAATCACAATCAAGCTACATTAGGCCATTACAAACAGTACTGTAAGGTGCTTAAAATGTTATTAGGAAGGCAAACAGTATGTAGTATGCAAATAGAACAGCTAATTCACAGAATAAAATGAAAACCATATCGTCAGTTGTGATGGAAGTGTCTGATCAGCAGCACAAGGTCGACGATATAAAGTCAGTTCGTAGTAAAACTACTTCTGTTACTGATAAATCGGATATATGTATTGTATTTAGCAATGATTTTCTGAGAATTGCTGGTAAAGTAAATAAAAAGTTAGTTTCTACAGGGAACCTTGTAACTCTTGGCAAATGCCTTTCCGAGATTAATGTCTGAAATACTCCTCTGTGATACAGACAAGTGGGAGACAGTCAATAATTAATTCACTGAAGACTAAGGACTCTCATGGGTATGATAGAGGGCCTAGCAGAGTATTAAAGTCCTGTGGTGCCCATATTAATCTTTATTTAGGAATATCTGTAATTCTTCCGTTAAGAATGGTCAGTTTCCTGAACAATTAAAGTACTCACTTTACAAAAATGGAGAAAGGCATAATGTAGACAGTTTTAGACCTATTTCCACGCCATCAGTGCTTGCTAAAGCTATTTAAAAGTCTGTGTATGTAGTATTAACAGAATCTTCCGTCGGTTCTTCGTAGAACAACATTATATTAATGAATGAAAAGCACCAGTTTACTTTTGTTCTACAATATTAGTTTTATTGTTAACCGGTTTTCGGCTTACAAGGCCGTATGTAAGGATAATTATTTTGTATCATACGATTTGCTATCAAATGTACAGTTCGGATTTAGAAGTCGTTTAACAACTGAAAATGCTATATTCTCTTTTCTCTGTGAGATACTGGGTGGATTATACAAAAGGTTTCGAAAGATAGGAAAATTTTTTCATTTCACTAAGGTGTTTGATTGTGTTGATCACAAAATATTGCTCCAGAAGTTGGACCATTACGGAATATGGGGCGTACCTCACAATTGGCTCACCTCTTACTTTAGCAGCAGACAGCAGAAGGTCCAGAATGAGATTTTCACTCTGCAGCGGAGTGTGCGCTGATATGAAACTTTCTGGCAGATTAAAACTGTGTACCCGACCGAGACTCGAACTCGGGACCTTTGCCTTTCGCGGGCAAGTGCTCTACCAATATATCCATTCTTTCAGGAGTGCTAGTTCTGCAAGGTTCGCAGGAGAGCTTCTGTAAAGTTTGGAAGGTAGGAGACGAGATACTGGCAGAGGTAAAGCTGTGAGTACCGGGCGTGAGTCGTGCTTCGGTAGCTCAGTTGGTAGAGCACTTGCCCATGAAAGGGCAAAGGTCCCGAGTTCGAGTCTCGGTCGGGCACACAGTTTTAATCTGCCAGGATGTTTCATAGCAGAAGGTCATTATACACGATGCTGAGAATGAGTATTATGTGGGGTCTGAGTGGGGTACAGTCAAGTGGCGGGTGCCCCAGGGATCAGTGTTGGGGCCACTCCTGTTCCTTATTTATATAAACGATATACCCTCGCCGGCCGTGGTGGCCGAACGGTTCTAGGCGCTACAGTCTGGAATCGCGCGACCGCTACAGTCGCAGGTTCGAATCCTGCCTCGGGCGTGGATGTGTGTGATGTTCTTAGGTTGGTTAGGTTTAAGTTGTTCTAAGTTATAGCGGACTAATGACCTCAGAAGTTAAGTCCCATAGTGCTCAGAGCCATTTTGGTGTGTCCTCTAGTATTACAGGTGATTCTAAAATATTTCTGTTTTCTGATTACACTAGCTTGGTAGTAAAGGATGTTGTGTGCAACATTGGCTCGGTTTCAAATAGTGCAGTTCATGACATAACTACATGGCTCGTAGAAAATAAACTAACGCTAAATCACAGTAAGACTCAGTTTTTGCAGTTTCTAACACACAATTCAACAGAACCTGACGTTTTAATTTCACAGAATGGGCATATGATTAGCGAAACTAAACAGTTCAAATTTCTAGGTGTTCAGATAGATAGTAAACTGTCGTGGAAAGCCCACGTTCCGGATCTTGTTCAAAGACTCAATTCTGGCTGCAATATTTACTATTCGAACGGTATCTGAAGTGAGTGATTGATCGACACGAAAATTAGTCTACTTTACTTATTTTCATTCGCTTATGTCGTCTGGTATTATATTTTGGGGTAATTCTTCCCATTCTAAAATGATATTTTAGGCGCAGAAAAGGGCGGTTCAGGCAATAAGTGCTGTAAGATCACGAACCTCTTGTCGACCCCTGTTCACGAGTCAGGGTATTTTGACATTGGCCTCTCAATACATATATTCCTTACGATCATTTCTTGTTAACAATATTAGCCTATTCCCAAGAATAAGCAGCTTTCACTAAGTTAACAGTCGGCAGAAATCAAACCTGTATTTGGATCGGACTTCCTTCACTCTTGTGCAGAAAGGTATGCAGTATACTGCTGCATCTGTTCTCAATAAGCTACCACTCGAATTCAAAGACGTTAGCAGTAACCCACGCACTCTCAAATCGAAACTGAAAAGTTTCTTCATGCGTCTCTCCTTCTATTCTGTCTAGTTCCTTGAAAAATTAAGCTGATTCTTGTTGTATTGTTGATTGCGTTTACTTAAACTTATGGATTGGCTTTTTCGGGTTCATAAACATTTGATTTTTATGTGTTATTACTTTTATGTTGTAATTTCATGTACTGACACGTTCCATGACCTTGGAGATTCGCTCCTCAGTTTGGTCCTACGGAACTTGACGTGTAAATAAAAAAAATGTTGTGATATATTGTAGAGCACATGCTACAGATGGCGGATTTTCGGTGATAATAAGTATTTGTATTTACGGTGAAAAGAAATTAATCTGTGGACAACTGGAAAAATTAAACCAGTCAGGTGGATGCTAAATACAGTGCGGTTTTTCGATGTAACTTCTCATATAACTATCACTCGTTAAGAAATATTACTTTACCACCTTTTTTGTCACAGAGCCAGTAACTAGCACAAGATACAGTGATGACCAATCTGTATACGAACCTGAAAAGCCTATAAAACTAGTTTATGGGAGTAAACAAACACACTACTGGACATTAAAATTGCTACACCAAGAAGAAATGCAGATGATAAACAGGTATTCATTGGACCAATATATTATACTAGAACTGACATGTCATTACATTTTCACGCAATTTGGGTACATAGATCCTGAGAGATCAGTACACAGAACAACCACCTCTGGCCGTAATAACGGTCTTGATACGCCTGGCCATTGAGTCAAACAGAGCTTGGATGGCGTGTACAGGTACAGCTGTCCATGCTTCTTCAACACTATACGACAGTTCATTGTGACGAGCCAGATCCTCGGCCACCATTGACCAGACGTTTTCAGTTGGTGAGAGATCAGAAGAATGTGCTGGCCAGGGCAGCAGTCGAACATTTTCTGAATCCAGAAAGGCCTGTACACTGTACAGGACCTGCAACATGAGGTCGTGCATTATCCTGCTCAAATGTAGGGCCGGTCGGTGTGGCCGTGCGGTTCTAGCCGCTTCAGTTTGGAACCGCGTGACCGCTACGGTCGCAGGTTCGAATCCTGCAACGGGAATGGATGTGTGTGATGTCCTTAGGCTAGTTAGGTTTAATTAGTTCTAATTTCTAGGCGACTGATGACCTCAACAGTTAAGTCGCATAGTGCTCAGAGGCATTTGAACCATTTTGAAATGTAGGGTTTCGCAGGGATCGAATGAAGGGTAGAGCCACGGGTCGTAACAAATCTGAAATGTAACGTCCACTGTTCAAAGTGCCGTCAATGCGAACAAGAGGTGACCGAGACGTGTAACCAACGGCACCCCATACGAACACGCCGGGTGATACGCCACTATGGCGATGACGAATACACGCTTCCAATGTGCGTTCACCGCGATGTCGCCAAACACGGATGCGACCATCATGATGATGTAAACAGAACCTGGATTCATCCGAAAAAATGACGTTTTGCCATTCGTGCACCCAGGTTCGTCGCTGAGTACACCATCGCAGGCGCTCCTGTCTGTGATGCAGCGTCAAGGGTAACCGCAGCCATGGTCTCAGAGCTGATAGCACATGCTGCTGCGAGCGTCGTCGAACTGTTCGTGCAGATAGCTGTCGTCTTGCAAACGTCCCCATCTGTTGACTCAGGGATCGAGACGTGGCTGCACGATCCGTTACAGCTATGAAACGTCCCCTTTGAACAATTATACATGACTGTGCTTAAACTGACACACAATATTTTGTTAGCGCAACGCAATCTGACTTTCAAAATTCCCTACAAAAGAATGGCCCTGACTAACATTAAACTATACCTTTCACAAATCACTTACCTCACAAAAATCTTCGCTGCTCAAGCTACTGCAATACAGCGAGAGCCACTACTGCCAGCTAAATAAAAGATTCAAACTATGGAAGGCACTAACTACTGATAGGGATAGTTAGCAAATGAAAGATATTAATAGAGAACAAACAATGTATTTACCTTGATATAATCATATATAAATATAGCAGTTCATGACAAATTTCAAAACTCCGCCATCTCTCTCCCCACATCCACCACTGCTGGCGGTTCACCTCCAACTGCGCAACGCTAACGCGCTGTTCACAGCAAGCTGCCTAACACTACAATGGCGAGTATTACAACAATGCAAAGCAGCCACAGACTGCACACAGCACAGCCAGTGATTTTCATACAGAGGTGGCGTTACCAATAAAAAAACCTAAACAGCCTACTTACACAGCCATGCGGATAAGATGCCTGTCATCTCGACTGCTAGTGATACGAGGCCGTTGGGATGAAGCACGGCGTTCCGTATTACCCTCCTGAACCCACCGATTTCATATTCTGCTAACAGTCATTGGATCTCGACCAACGCGAGCAGCAATTACGTGATAAGATAAGCCGGAATCGCGATAGGCTACAATCCGACCTTTATCAAAGTCGTAAACGTGATGGTACGCATTTCTCCTCCTTACACAAGGCATGACAACAACGTTTCACCAGGCAACGCCGGTCAACTGCTGTTTGTGTATGAGAAATCGGTTGGGAACTTTCCTCATGTCAGCACGTTGTAGGTGTCGTCACCGGCGCCAACCTTGTGTGAATGCTGTGAAAAGCTAATCATTTGCATATCACAGCATCTTCTTCCTGTCGGTTAAATTTCGAGCCTGTAGCACGTCATCTTCGTGGTGTAGCAATTTTAATGGCCAGTAGTGTAGTTCAAAAACGAATGTCACATTTTTCAGTATTTATATGTCGTATGGCACTGCTGTCAGTAGTCGCTAGTGGAGTCTGCCCCACTGGCTTCCGTGAACATTGTGCGACATTCTGGAACAGTGCTAGAATGTAAAGTCGTGTGGCACGATTGGCGACGTGACACGGAGGGGCCGATTCAGGTGCCTAATTGGAAAGGTACATCGTATACTTCGCACTCACTGGCATCTTTCCTTTGCGAAGTGTGGTAGACGTGTGTAGGGAAACGGTGAAAGTCGGTACCGCCACATAGGCTACTCCCCACGAATACTACCATGGCAGCCGCCGAGCTTAAACGTCTCCATCTGTCCGACATATCACCATCGCCAGTGTCGCATGTCCTCATTCCGTCAGATACATTTGCGAGGTTTCTAATTTAATCGCCGGCCGCGGTGGCCGAGCGATTCTAGGCGCTTCAGTTCGGAACCACAAGACTGCTACAGTCGCAGGTTCGAATCCTGCCTCGAGCATGGATGTGTATGATGTCCTTAGGTTAGGTAGGTTTCAGTAGTTCTAAGTTCTAGGGGACTGATGACCTCAGATGTTATGTATCATAGTGCTCAGAGCACTTCCCCAATCCGATGAGACCGATGACCTCGCTGTCTGGTCTCCTTCCCCAAACAACCCAGCCCAAGCTCTGACGGGAACCGATGCATTCAACAAGGTAAGGCCGTTGCCACACTGGAACAGTACGGGTCGTACAGGAAACATGGTTGCCTGAATCCTGAGGAAGAATTGGTGATATTTCTACAACAATCAGTTGCTGTTCGTTAGTAAAAGCTATACACTGAATATATCTCTAAAGTCTATACTTATCACGAAGTCCGCGCTGAACAGATTTTTTTCCTCTAGTAAGAAAAATTTTCTGCAGTCACGATATCACACTTCAGTCATGCTCTCGATGGCTACTGCACTTTGCTAATCCTCAAACCGCCCAGCCGTCCTTCCACAGCAAGATGGTTCCATCTTCTAACCATCCTCCAAAGCGACTGTAAAAATATCCCCCTACAAACGTAGCCGCATTCGGCTCTTGGAATCGCACCTTGTGCTTCACTGCAGCAGACTTCCCCGATAATTATTCCCTAGCAACTATTCCTCATTATTCCCTAGCAACTATCAAGCTATATGCTTTTTTTGAAGTATGACCTTGTTATTCTATTGTAGAGTGAGAAATTCGCTTTTTCTCTAGAAGTGTTCTTTGTGTAACGCCACGCTGATGAGCAAAGCACGTGCAGTGTACACAGATGGCATGTCACGACACAAACAGCTGCCGTTGTGATAGTACGGACGTTTACAAAGTGTCTGCAACAGAAGTGCGCACTGACTACAACAAGTCTCCTAACCGCTTATGTAATTCAATGCGAAGCGCGTGCTGTTTCTATGAAGTATCAGTTTTTCTGATTATGGATTCACGATTACAGCAGCCAGATTGGTGAGGCCGTATGTACTCTTATACACATTCCACGAGTGCCGTGCAGTCTAGCGTAGTGTTGATCACCAGCTTCCGAAGACCCTACCAGTATTGCCCCTTTTCTGAGGTATACTATTAGCACTTCTTCTGTACCGTCACGAATAAGTGCGGATGTGGCTGATGAATAATCGGCTGTATATTTTAACAAGACGGGGAATGTGGCGGCCGGGATATTCACAGTACACCATACTAAAAAGCTTTCTCAAAGTCATTATATGGCCTATCGTTGTTTATAATATTTTCCTGAGCTGTCCAACAGACACATTTACTCTTTCTGATATTTTCTTAATAATAATTATAGATGTAAATTTGCAGACCTCAAGTACCATATTCACGGTAGGGTAGTTTACTCATTAACCTGATCATGGTTTCTTCATAAATATGATAGTAAGTGTATCATGTATACTATGTAGATATTAACACCGGATGTAGTAACTAATTTCTGCAAGGTCTTCGGTATTTAAAACGTCCTATAATTAACATTTTATCTCTAAATCAGCTACTCTATCTTGGTCTTTGAATTTTCTAGGAGCCTGAGGTAGTACTTCGAGGCAGCTTTCAAATATATTCAGATCTCTATCGCTCTACATTTCTAGCATTTGTAGACTTAGAGAAAGCTTTTGACAATGTTGACTGGAATATTCTCTTTCAAATTCTAAAGGTGGCAGGGGTAAAATACAGGGAGCAAAAGGCTATTTACAATTTGTACAGAAACCAGGTGGCAGTTATAAGAGTCGAGGGGCATGAAAGGGAAGCAGCGGTTGGGAAGGGAGTGAGACAGGGTTGTAGCCTCTACCCGATGTTATTCAATCTGTATATTGAGCAAGCAGTAAAGGAAACAAAAGAAAAATTCGGAGTAGGTATTAAAATCCAAGGAGAAGAAATAAAAACTTTGAGGTTCGCCGATGACATTGTAATTCTGTCAGAGACTGCAAAGGACTTGGAAGTGCAGTTGAACGGAATGGACAGTGCCTTGAAAGGAGGATATAAGATGGACATCAACAAAAGCAAAACGAGGATAATGGAATGTAGTCGAATTAAGTTGGGTGATGCTGAGGAAATTAGATTATGAAATGAGACACTTAAAGCAGTAAAGGAGTTTTGCTATTTGTGGAGCAAAATAACTGATGATGGTCGAAGTAGAGAGGATATAAAATGTAGACTGGCAATGGCAAGGAAAGCGTTTCTGAAGAAGAGGAATTTGTTAACATCGAGTATAGATTTAAGTGTCAGGAAGGCATTTCTGAAAGTATTTGTATGGAGTGTAGCCATGTATGGAAGTGAAACATGGACGATAAATAGTTTGGACAAGAAGAGAATAGAAGCTTTTGAAATTTGGTGCTACAGAAGAATGCTGAAGATTAGATGGGTAGATCACATAACTAATGAGGAGGTATTGAATAGAATTGGGGAGAAGAGGAGTTTGTGGCACAACTTGACAAGAAGAAGGGACCGGTTGATAGGACATGTTCTGAGGCATCAAGGGATCACAAATTTAGCATTGGAGGGCAGCGTGGAGGGTAAAAATCATAGAGGGAGACCAAGAGATGAATACACTAAGCAGATTCAGAAGGATGTAGGTTGCAGTAAGTACTGGGAGATGAAGAAGCTTGCACAAGATAGAATAGCATGGAGAGCTGCATCAAACCAGTCTCAGGACTGAAGAACACAACAACAACAACATCGCTCTAGTCGACAAGTCATGAATACTTTATTCACACAGAATTAATAAAGGAGCCACGAGCTCTACGGCAAATTCTGAAGTGCAACAGTTCGCACAAAGAGGTTTCGTTTTTGGACAATGCAGATTTCTAGAGGATGTGGAGTTGGTCCACAAATTGTGTTAGCACTGTATGGAATATAGACATTAGTTGCTTAAAACTAAACAAGAAACTCACATGAACAGAACAAAATCAGATAAAAACACGCTGCACTACACTGATAGAGGGAAAATTAATTTATGGAATCGGGTATCATTGTTATAATTCCTGTAAAGATAGGTTCTATGTCTTTGCATAATTTGTGTGTCTATATCATTCCTACTGGGTGAAACTGGTACATTTTCCTTGTCTCCTACAGTAACAAAAAAAAAAAAGTGGTTCAAATGGCTCTGAGCACTATGCGACTTAACTTCTGAGGTCATCAGTCGCCTAGAACTTAGAACTAATTAAACCTAACTAACCTAAGGACATCACACACATCCATGCCCGAGGCAGGATTTGAACCTGCGACCGTAGCGGGTGCTCGGTTCCAGATTGTAGCGCCTAGAACCGCACGGTCACTCCTGCCGGCGCTACAGTAACAGTTTCCAACTAAATGTCTATTTCCACCTAAAAACTACAAGTGTTTGTTTTTCTCTTGAGAACTGCTGTAAACATAGTCTAAAGACCAATTTATTAACACTTGAGAGAGTGTTAATGTAGGAACAAAAATTCCAAGAAAAACATTGTACTTTTTTCCTGTTTCTTATAGGCCTAAACTCAATTACGTTTAAGCCAGCTAAGAAGGCTTTTCTCGGAAAAACTATAACAGTCACATTAATGGAAATTATGACACTGCAACGTACATACTGCATGCGTTATTTACAAGTGTAATAATGACGGCCACACTTCAGTCTTATGTCACAGGAAAAAAGTGAGAATAGTCTCAGGTACATGATACGCTTAAGAAATTTCGTGTGTTCCACGACAATTCTTAATAACATCCTCATCAAAATCCATTGCAGCTATCAACAGATAAGCGTTTCGTTCCTGTTCAGATCTGTCCATTGGCTAATAAAATTAAGCTATTGGAAAGACAGAAACCTGTTTTCATAATTCCTTTCTGTTAACCACAATTAGCTTAATTTCATCTAAAGAGATATTTCCATCATTATTAACAGAAAATTCTAGATCTGACCTTATGAGATGCATATACGTTGAGGTGACACAAATCTTGTGTTAGTGATATGCTCATATAGAGATGGCGAGAGTATCGCGTACACAGGGTATAAAAGGACAGAGAACTGATGGAGCTATCATTTTAACTCACCTGATTCACGTGAAAAGAAGTTCGACGTGATTATGGCCGCACGACGGGAAATAACAGACTTTGAACGCGGAATGGTTGTTTGAGCTGGATACATGGGCTATACTATTTCAGAAATAGTTTGGGAATTCAGTATTCTGCGATCCACAGTGCCAAGAATGTGCCGAGAATACCAAATTTCAGGCACTACCTCCCACCAGGTACGATGCAGTGGCCGTTAACCTTCATTTAACGACCGAGAGTTGCCGCGTTCGCGTAAAGTTTTCAGTGTTAACGGACTAGCAACACTGCGTGAAGTTACCGCAGAAATTAATGTGGGACGTACTGTGAACGTATCCGTCAGGACAGGGCTGCGAAATGGCAGCAGACGACCGACGTGAGTGCCTTTGCTAACATCACGACATCGCCTGCAGTGCCGCCCCTGGGCTCGCGACCATTTCAGTTGGACCCTAGACTGGCCTAGTCAGATGAGTCCCGATTTCAGTTGGTAAGGGCTGATGGTAGGGTTAGAGTGTGACGCAGACCCAGCGAAACCACGCACCCAAGTTGTCGACAAGGCACTGTGCAACCTGGTGGTGGTTCCACAATGGTGTGGGATGCGTTTACATGGATTGAACTGGGTCCTCTGGATGTTCAGCTACGAGCAGACCATTTGCATGGGCGTCATGTTCCAAACAACGGTGGAATTTTTGTGGATGACAATGCACTGTGTCACTGGACCATAATTGGACCACAATTGATTTTAAGACCATTCTGGACAATTCGAGCGAATGAATTGGCCACCCAGAAAGCCCGACATGAATTCCATTGAACGTTTCTGGGACGTAATTGAGATATCACTTCGTGCACAACATCCTGCACCGGCAACACCTTCGAAAATCATGGGCGGCACAATACTTCTGCAGGGGTCTTCCAACGACTTATTGAGTCCATGCTGCGTCGAGTTGCCGCACTATGCCGGCCAAAATGAGGTCGGACACGATATTAGGAGGTATCCCTCGACATATACCATCTCAGTGTAATGGGGATAAACTCATCTGAAGAGCCACAAAATAGAAGGTGGCCCATGGGAAGTAGTACATTTTCATTTGGTTATTTTGAGGTTTCGAGTATATTTACAATGATTGAATTTACAGATAACTGTTCTACACATATTTCTATAATTGAAAAACTAAACACAAGATGGCTTCCATCTTTAGAGATGCATAAGACGTTCACGGAAGCTCTTCATTACATTATCTACCATTTCCAAAGGAGTGGTCTTTATCTCTTCCGGATAGCGGCTTTCAGTTCATCATTACTGGGGAGTCAAAAATGGTTCAAATGGCTCTGAGAACTATGGGACTTAACTTCTGAGGTCATCAGTCCCCTAGAACTTAGAATTACTTAAACCTAACTAACCTAAGGACATCACACACATCCATGCCCGAGGCAGGATTCGAATCTGCGACCGTAGCGGCCGCGCGGCTCCAGCTGTAGCGCCTAGAACCGCTCGGCCACTTCGGCGGGCACTGTGGAGTCCCGTGAAAAAATCTTTGTTCTTGAGATGACTAAATTTTTAAAAAAATCTGGGGCTGAAAGATCAGGTGATCTCGCAGGCAATGGGATACATCCCAATCGAGAGAGTAATCGGCGTGTAAAGTGGTTTCTCAAGGTAATCTCGGAATTACGTGTCGTGTGGGCCGTAGCCCAATCTTGCGGTAACCGTACCACGTTTAGACAATGTCTACGCAGCTGTGGAATGAAGAATTTGTTAATCATGGTCACATATCTCTCGGAACTGACATTCACTGGACGGCCGTTGTTGTCTCCAATTTTGTTGCCCAATGATTAAAATGAACTAGCCAACAGCAAGTCAGACAGCGACCATTGAGATAATCCGGACCTTTTGAAGAATAACATACAGCTTTGTGTCCGAGTAATATCGAAGATACATTCTTATTGACAAAATCGTTAGATGAAAGTTTGCCTCATCAGACATCAAAAGGTTTGTCTGAAATGCGTAATCTCGGGCAGGTCCACTAATGTTGTCATAAATTACGCCTTTTCATATCATCTCCCATCTTTAACTCCTGAGCCGCTTGCAGTTTATGAAGATGAAACTTTAAATTCTGTTTCACAGTCCTCTGCAAAAACATGCGAGGGATTTGTAATGTTCTGGAATGGTGACGGGCAGATCGCTGTGGGCTTTGTTGCAGAGCTGCACGAAATTGTCGAATATTTTCCGGCGTTCAGATTTGAAATGTATTAACAAGTGAGGAGTTGCGAGTCATAAGGTTCCAGGTTACACAAACATAGCACGCAATAAAAAACATAAAATAAAATAAAAAAAATAAAAAAATTACTTAACAAGTTGTAAAATTTAACTATACCGAATGAATGTGAGAAAAAAAGCTAAAGAATTCGTGTTTTCGAACTGAGGAACTTTAAGCTGAGTTTTAACAGCATAAAATTATGTTGAACTTCTGTTTCAAGTAACTGAATAGAGTGTAGTATAGATTCTGGTAGTACTAAAACAGACAAAAGATTTCACTGAAGACATATTCCCAAGAAAAACGTATCAATCATCACTAAACATTTAAAACATATCAACTGACATTAGTCAACCCAACAATTCAAAACAACCAATGGGTAATTATAAAATACTGTGAAATATAAGCTTCAGACCAATATTCTTGAACTCTGTTAGTTCGATCCAAATTGCTCAAGGTAGTTCTTTAAAACAATGTACAAATAAAATTTAAACAATAACCACCAAAGGGCTTCAATCAAAATAGCAAGCAGCAAAATAACTCCCGAGTACCAAAAATAAATTATTCAAAATGGGCACGCTAATATGGGCTGAAATCCGATAGACAGGAATTAATGGGACATAAACAGACAGAAAACTTTAGCGATAAATGTCAGCCAAATTGAAACCGATACATCCTATGAATAAAACCGGTTTAGGTGAGATCTGAAACACAGTGGATCACCCCGAATATCGATCCAAGCAGTCTACACCCGGGGTGTCGAACCCACGGCCCGCGCGCCGCAGGCGGCCCAAGGCACGTATCAGCGCGGCCCAAAAAGTGAGCATCTGTCGCACGACCGGGGAAAAAAGTCTGTTTGTATAAACTTGTGATAAATTGCATTTTCAATTTGAAACTCCCGCCATATGATGCTATCTCTTACTTGCCCATCGCGTTCTTACCACAGCCGTCCGTGTTATATTTGAACCTCTGGCGTCTCGTTCTTATAACTGGCTAATCTTTCACACGCGCTGCTCTATTATCTTACGGCCACTTCGATTGCAACTGTAAAACCAGAGATGGTATATTTTACAGAAGTAAGGTGACTCAGTCGAGGTCAGATGTTAAAACGACTTTATAATATAATTAAGGAAACCAAATCGTTCATAATATCAGAAACAAAACCTGTGCCAGAACTTGACGATGCTAAATGAGTGGCAAATTTAGCCTTATTGATAGATTTGTCGTCTCTTTTAAGTGACTCAAACAGGCTTCTTCAAGGCAGAAACGTACTTATTAGAATAATGTTTAAGGGAATAAACGCTTTCCAAATGAAATTGAAATTATGACAAGCACAAATAAGTGCAAAGTTTTCTTTTTTTTTTTTTTCATTGCAACAGCTTGGGTAAAAATGTCCTAACGATAGTAGGAAATACGCAGCCATACTTTTCGATCTGATGTAAGAATTTGAAAGTCGATTTCAGGATTTTTGAAAAATAATCAAAATTTTTGTATGCATGCGACATCTTTTACAAACAATATAGACAAGTTGCCAGGAGATTTTCAGATGAAACGCACAGAGTTACTGTCTGACATCCGACTAAAAAAACAGAAATTTGATCATGTATCTGTGTTGGGAATTTACAAATCATATCTGCTCAGAGACAAATAACATTTGATGCTGAGTCATGTGTTACATGCCACCTTTTCTTTAGAAGTACGTACGTTTGTGATCAGTTATTTTCGAGAGAAAAACACAAAAAGCGTAAAAATGGAACTGAAATCTCAGATGAACACTGTGGGATCACCCTGGTAATTGCAACCATTTTGATCGAACCTGATGTTAATATATTAGTTTTCCAAACTGACACGTAACAATGTATGAAAATACTAGCGAAATTTCGTATATAATATGTCAAATTAGTAGCATCTTGCCTATTTCAGAAGAAACAATCACAAATTAATAAACTGTAAATTAATAAACTGCAAATTATTAAATTGTAAATTAATAAATTGTAAATTAACAAATTGTAAATTACTTAGATGTGTGAACTGTATACCTCTGACCGTTCTTCCCCCTCTTTTTTTTCCCTCTGAGGTTATTATTAGTTTTAAACATATTATGTGCGGACCTAGAATACTGGTCTTCTTCCAATGTGGCCCAGGTAAGCTAAAAAATTGGACACCAGTGGTCTACACACTGTGTGCTCACTGACCAAGTCCAACCAGAGCCGACGACTACAGCTCAGTAGTCCCATGTTTTCCTGTGAACTCTGTAATAAGAAGAAGCAGAAGAAGCATTGCGGTCAGTCACTTGTTGCGGTCAGTGACTTGTTTCTCAGGCATCTAAGACGGTTTGATAGACAACAATATAGCTGCTGCAAATGATATCCAATCTTGGAAAATGCTCATATCGCCTTTTTTCTACATAACTACCAGCAATTGGATGGCCCTTTTCCACGTATCGAAGCTGAATGATTGAAACAAAGCGTCGCTAATAGAGGCCTGCATGAAGCAGTGCATTAGCTGATTACATCGCGCTTTCGATATGATATCGAAGCCGCGCGCAGGTCGGAACTGTTATTGCAGATCCCTTATGCTTCACACTGGGCACAGAACCCATCTCACGCATTTGTTTTATCCTCCTGGATATTGTCCCGTGTGGAACATCGAAATGGCGGCCTCATCCACTGCGCTGTTGATACCACAACGTCCTGCTCACGGCAAAACCTCTCCAACGACCCGTTACTGCTCTGCGCTGACCACCGTTCCATACTGAACTAAATGGCAACTACGTGGGTCCGATTAGATGCGCTCGTCTACGTGTCAGCGGGGTGGCCAACAAAATGTTATATTTTTCGCGTGGCACCCTGCAGATCCGTTTTCCATCTGTCGCCCGGTAAAAAGAAAAATAAGCCTATTTACTACAAATAAGAATCGTAGGTAAACTTCCTGTGACCAGTATTCATTGACTATTCCATTTTCCGTGACGACAGAAACGCTATCTATCCAACACAGCAGCTCTCTCTTTGAGGTTATCTCGGAGTGATTGAGTAACGGTTTACTTTCGGCTACACGGTGCACAGATTGTATTCTTGATTCCTTGATTCCATTTCATACACAATATGAAACCATGAACCATGGACCTTGCCGTTGGTGGGGAGGCTTGCGTGCCTCAGCGATACAGATAGCCGTACCGTAGGTGCAACCACAACGGAGGGGTATCTGTTGAGAGGCCAGACAAACGTGTGGTTCCTGAAGAGGGGCAGCAGCCTTTTCAGTAGTTGCAAGGGCAACAGTCTGGATGATTGACTGATCTGGCTTTGTAACAATAACCAAAACGGCCTTGCTGTGCTGGTACTGCGAACGGCTGAAAGCAAGGGGAAACTACAGCCGTAATTTTTCCCGAGGGCATGCAGCTTTACTGTATGATTACATGATGATGGCGTCCTCTTGGGTAAAATATTCCGGAGGTAAAATAGTCCCCCATTCGGATCTCCGGGCGGGGACTACTCAAGAGGATGTCGTTATCAGGAGAAACAAAACTGGCGTTCTACGGATCGGAGCGTGGAATGTCAGATCCCTTACAGGGAGCGAAAGGCTATTTACAATTTGTACAGAAACCAGATGGCAGTTATAAGAGTCGAGGGACATGAAAGGGAAGCAGTGGTTGGGAAGGGAGTAAGACAGGGTTGTAGCCTCTCCCCGATGTTGTTCAATCTGTATATTGAGCAAGCAGTAAAGGAAACAAAAGAAAAATTCGGAGTAGGTATTAAAATTCATGGAGAAGAAATAAAAACTGTGAGGTTCGCCGATGACATTGTAATTCTGTCAGAGACAGCAAAGGACTTGGAAGAGCAGTTGAATGGAATGGACAGTGTCTTGAAAGGAGGATATATGATGAACATCAACAAAAGGAAAACAAGGATAATGGAATGTAGTCTAATTAAGTCGGGTGATGCTGAGGGAATTAGATTAGGAAATGAGGCACTTAAAGTAGTAAAGGAGTTTTGCTATTTGGGGAGCAAAATAACTGATGATGGTCGAAGTAGAGAGGATATAAAATGTAGGCTGGCAATGGCAAGGAAAGCGTTTCTGAAGAAGAGAAATTTGTTAACATCCAGTATTGATTTAAGTGTCAGGAAGTCATTTCTGAAAGTATTCGTATGGAGTGTAGCCATGTATGGAAGTGAAACATGGACGATAAGTAGTTTGGACAAGAAGAGAATAGAAGCTTTCGAAATGTGGTGCTACAGAAGAATGCTGAAGATTAGATGGGTAGATCACATAACTAATGAGGAAGTATTGAATAGGATTGGGGAGAAGAGAAGTTTGTGGCACAACTTGACCAGAAGAAGGGATCGGTTGGTAGGACATGTTCTGAGGCATCAAGGGATCACCAATTTAGTATTGGAGGGCAGCGTGGAGGGTAAAAATCGTAGAGGAAGACCAAGAGATGAATACGCTAAGCAGATTCAGAAGGATGTAGGTTGCAGTAGGTACTGGGAGATGAAAAAGCTTGCACAGGATAGAGTAGCATGGAGAGCTGCATCAAACCAGTCTCAGGACTGAAGACCACAACAACAACAACAACACAATATTTCGACGACCAGTCTTCTTCATGTTCTGCGAGCCGTGTTTTTATTTGTACTCTATGCCTGCGCTACAACCAGGTTACGAGGCTTTGCTGGTGTCTTCCGACTTTTTTTGCCAAGTTCGACTCCCGTCGCCAGTTACACCATTTGTTACTCACTTTCAGCCCTGACGTTGAAAAACAAAAGGGGGGGGGGGGTAATGAATGTAGCTTGGCTACAAACAGCAGCACAAAGCAGGTAGCACACTCTAACTGGAATCAGTCAGCGGGTATGCATAAAACAGCCCTCAGCACGTGGAGATGTCTGGCCCGGCTGTCGAAATATCGTTCAGACAAATGGTGTCAAAAAACCGGCTGATCACCAGGAAGCACACCGTGAATGACTGCCGCCGATAACGGTTCAATGACCGTGTCTGTTATTCGTTGGTCTGGCTCTTCGAGAGCTCTCTACGAGTAACCAGGGTGTCCCTGGGCGTGTACTAGCGAACTCCCCGTCGACAGGAGTCCCTAGGGATTAGCAGGGTGGCGCCAGCATTCCTGGCGCCAGAAAGCGTCCGCAGTCCGGGACCTCCCGCAAAGCTCCCACCAGGTTAGCACAAACAACTCACGGATGATACACAGGTTTGCTTCTGAGAACAGGGAGTGGCCTATTTCAGACCTGTCTTCAGCAATTTTCACAGTGACAGAACAACAGATTTCCACGTTAGTCCACCTACAGGGATTACGATTCGGGGAGAGCGAGTCATTGCCCACGAGTACATTAAAATTAGTATCTGTGGAGCTAAGATTAGGTGCACACAATAACAGGGGTTTCTGTCTCTAACTTGGAATCCACAAAACTAAAGAAACTTATTAACATCGATCACATTTCAAGGCAGATTGTGCACCGGAAATGGATACTGATTGAAGTAAAACCTGAAACGATCAACGTAAGCCACAGGGATAAGTTTTGCCATTGCATTTTCTGTGTGTGTGACACACACACACACACATGGAAGAGATAGAGATAGAGAGAGAGAGGAGGTGGAGCTGCCGTAGGATTAGAGTTTAACGTCCCATCCACATCGGGTGCCAGAGATGGACAGAGCTGCAGTCATGTTTACTAGTCAAGGTCTGCAGCCATCCATGAGTGCTAAAAGAAAGCGTCCCCTATACCACTTTTTGCTCGTGGAGTTTAAAATGTAATTATAATACAATTCTCAATTAAAATCGTTATAAAATTCAAAATGTCATTTAGCTGTATACCAGGATTTACTTCAAAATTCCTGCTGCGAATAGCGTTGTAGATATTAAACATGGTAGAAGATACAGGGTGAGTCAGGAGGGAAGATACACGCTTTGAGGGGCGACAGTATTAGTGCTTCTGAACAAAAAACTTCATATGGATTAATGCCGTATTCCGAATAGTTTCCGAGATAGAACACATTTAATATCACTTATGTACAATTTTCTTGAATAACTCGAAAACCGCACCCTCCAGCGAAAACGTATCGCAGTACAAAACTAAACTATATTAAATTTACTACAAAAATGGTTCTATTCATTTTTTTCTCTAGGATTAATGGTTTGTGTGAAGAGAGCGCGAGAATGTTGAAAAACTCGCTCGACTGGCATGCGCTGTAGCTTACGTAGTTTTGAAACGTCCCCTTTGAACAATTATACATGACTGTGCTTAAACTGACACACAATATTTTTAGCGCAACGCTATCTGACTTTCAATAATCCCAACAAGAAAACGGCCCTGACTAACATTAACCTATACGTTTCACAAATCACTTACCTCACCAAAAATCTTCCTTACTCGAACTACTGCAATACAGCAAGCGCCACTACTGCCAGCTAAATAAAAGATTCAAACTACGGAAGGCACTAACTACTGATAGGCACAGTTAGCAAATGAAAGATTTTAATAGAGAACAAACATTGTATTTACCTTAATAGTCATAATATGTATAGCAGTTCATGACATCCAGTCTTACAAATTTCAAAACTCCGCCATCTTTCTCCCCACGTCTACCACTGCTGGCGGCTCACATCCAACTGCCCAACGCTATGCGCTGTTCGCATCCAGCTGCCCAACACTACAATGGCAGACAACAATACAAACTAGCCACAGACTGCACACAGCACAGCCAGTGATTTTCATACAGAGCGCTACGTGGCGTTACCACTAAGAAAACCTAAACAGCCTACTTACAGTTTTTGTAGGCCAATTTGCGGTAGCAAGCTGAGACGGGCAGTTTGATAGGGACATTTGTGATCTATCAAGTCGGGAAGCTGCCACAAACTGGCCTACAAAAACGGAATAGGGCAAACGTCCTTATGAAGTTTTTTGTCCAGAATCACTAATACTATCACCCCTCAAAGCGTGTACCTTTCCTCCTGACTCACCCTGTATATTACACCTTTGTTTGACGGGAATGGAATTTAACCCAAAAGTCCAAACAAATTATGTTTTTTAGTATGTCCTCGTATTTCTAATATCGGGTTTGAAGGTTATATACTCTCTGCTACTTTACATTCCATAGTTATGATCTCCTTAAAAACAATGTCGAAGGCTTTTTTCTCTAACTCAATAAATATAGTGTTTCTGGGTTAAACTCTCGAGCCGGCCACGGTGACCGAGCGGTTCTAGGCGCTTCGGTCTGGAACCGCGTGACTGCTGCGGTCGCAGGTTCGAACCCTGCCTCGGGCATGGATGTGTGTGATGTCCTTAGGTTAGTTAGGTTTAAGTAGTTCTAAGTTCTAGGATACTGATGACCTCAGATGTTAAGTCCCATAGTGCTCAGAGCCATTTGAACCAAACTCTCGAGATTGTTCAGTAAGCTGTCACAAAGTAAAAGTAGCATCAACGGTTGGACATGCTTTCCTAAACCCATTTTTTCTTCAATAAAGAAAGTCTTCAGCGATTGCTTTGAGTTGTTGTTTGTAGCTGTGACGTGCTGTCCGTAACTCGCATCAAACAGTCGTATTTTACTGTAGTTCCTCAAAACATGGGAGAAAGCAGAAGTAAGAGCTGTACAAGACACACGAAAAGACAGTTTTCAATACTTCCTAAAAAAAAAAGAAGAAAAAATAAATAAATAGTATCAAGTGTGTTCCATACATTGCAACTCAAATCATGACCCGTGCGACGGTCTGCATTGGTCCAAGCAAAGTTTGTTTAATTGGCTCTTGACTGCATTTTCTTTATGTCGCACACTCTATAACAATAATAAAGAAGTTGTAAACTAATAAATAAAACGAAGATCTTTTCCTTCCAAATAAAATATTCCCGTAAGACTCAAAACTTTTTAGCTTGCCACTATCACTAAATTTCTGATACATGAGGATTCGTATGTCATTAAACTCAAATCATATTTCATATTCTTAAGTACCGATCGCAGTACCAGCGCTGAAGAACGAGTTTGCCGAATGCAAGTGAGTCTGCCGACTATTTTCTTAACACAGTGCTACCATTTAATGGAATGTATTGTTGAGATGTTTCATCCCATCGTAAAATTATTGATTTGTTTAGAGAAGATTTACTAAGTCACCTATTAAAATCCTGTGCGCCTCCCACTCTTCCTACCGTACGAGATAGTTTGTGATCCCATGTACTACAACTATAGTCCTTCCATACCTATATGTTGTTATCTTCAGTCCTAAGATATTAATGACATTTTATACTCTGCATATAGACAGATTTGGTGTCACTGCTATACGTGTGAAACCGCTTTAATCTATTTCAAATGAAGACTTCGTCAAATTTCCATGTCAAGACAAAGCATTCTGTATGGAGCAAAATCTTCGTGCTGTTTACCGACAGTACGAATGTGTTGACGTTCGTCAGGTGTTCCCCTACATCAGGATAAGTAGCACATGTTTCACGGCTGTATTGTTCTGCCAACATCCAGCAACACTTGAGTCAATATGAGGAGAAGTCTGCCCTCAAGGCTCTATGTCGAGACAACTAATCTCATCTGGTCCTAGTTCTCCCATGTCCCGAAAACATCCAATAGCATTAGTTTAATGCCTATTTTTTCCATTTTGGAAAATCTATAATGCTTGCTATGAAATAGTAAACAGTCATTTTAGGTGGTAGATGCTCACGTATAAAAATTTTCTTCTCATTATCCGGCACAAATTGTCTCCGTGAGGCTCGCAAATTGTGAGTTCGGCGGCTTTTAGAATCTCTGATTCTTCATTTTCTTTCGGTCCAGAAGTAAAGCAAATAAGTTCGTAACCAAGAACAGAAAACATTATGAAGTAGCGTGTATTAACACTTACTCTAAATTACATCTTCTATACGTGCCCCCAGTGGATCTATAACCCGAGGCCAGCGGTTCCGGAATGAGGAACTTAATGAAAGGGAGCAGGACTACACAGGTTATCAGAGTTAATAAATTTCAGTATACTAACATGAAAATAAAATTTTGATAATGAAGTGCGATTACTAACTTTCAAGAGGGAAAGACATACACACAAACTTTGGTCAGTAAAATATAGCCAAATAATGGAGATAATACGATTGTCATATCAACAGGATAAAACTGCTAATAGGCCAATAGGGTTTTAATGGTTTATTTCGGAGACTAATCTTGCCACATAACTTAAGACACGTGTGCGACGAAAATTGCACTAAATTATCGGAAAGTAAATCAATGTGACGCTCAAATTCATTGGATTTAAAATCCAATGAATAGCAATTTCAGCAATAATGATTTAAAGTTCTGAATTATATGTCTTTTAAGAAAACAAGGAAAGCTAACATTCACTTACATTACAACTATGGCTAGTGTCACTGAACGAGATTTGCTACCCTATTGTGCAATCAACTGCCAGACTAACAGTTTTAAAAGCAGCAGAATGTTACAGAAATATGACATTCCAAGCAGACAAAGTACATATTCAAAGACGGATCAAATATGAACGTCTTTATTATTTACCTTACGGCAAAACACATAACAGTAACAGAATTTGAAAACACACAAATATAAAGTCACGAAATAAAACATATGTTACTGGAAGTTGTGTAATTTTAAAATATTTTCTGCAAACAGTGAAACACAGATTCAATGTATTTAAAGAATAACACCACAAAAATAGCTGTACTGTGTATCTATTTAGTCAAGCTACGGTCTTCAAGTCAAGTACAAGCAGCAATAATACACTTATTTTGACTGGGACTATCGATTATCTCTTTCTCTCTCTCTCTCTCTCTCTCTCTCTCTCTCTCTCTCTCTCTCTATATATATATATATATATATATATATATATATATATATATATATATATAAAAATCTGTGTGTGTGTGTGGTGTGTGTGTGTGTGGACGAGAGTGAGATGAAAATTACCGCGTCACCACTGTCTCTGCCCAGGTGCAAGTAATTTTGAGTCACGTTAATTTTAATACAACGTCTTTAAAGCTATAATATATTGGTGAGTTGGTGATCACCAACATAAGCGATGACCATTAGAGAGGTTTTTTGGCAAGAAATGGGCGGGGTCACCTTCCTGCGATCAAGGTGGCTGTTAGGACTACCATGTTAATGCTCACGTAACAGGTCTGGATTGATCCGTCAAAACTCGCCTGCAAGAAGGACGTAGCTTTTCGTAGGAACGGCCGTTTATGGGGACAATAGAAAAAAGTGCCAACCCTGCCAATCTACTGTATTTTTGCTGGGACCTAGCTTTTTAAATTGGAGGGTTTCTCACACCAAAACCTTCAGATATCAGACACTCAGATCCGCACCCAACGTTGTATGTCGACAGAGTATCAACCGAAACTCAGATTTAGTTCGTACTATGTGCTGTAGTCCAGCATAACGGGCGTAAAAGGTAAAGAAAATCAACACCAGAACTACGGAGCACAGGAAAAGCATAACTGGAACTGACATGCGTAGCTTCCCTGGGGAAGTTGGTACAGCGTTAGAGCGGCGTACCTACGGTCCTGGGTTCAAAAGCCAATGACAACAATTTCTTTTACTGTATTAAGCCTGAAAGTGTTATGTGGTACAACATGTTTATGACATGTAAAAGGGCTGTGTGGAGATTATAGCTATTTTTCTTGGCAGACTGCTTTCACCTCGTTGCTTTGAAAGTAGTAAACATATGGAGCACATTTGTAGTTTTACAGAATATATAATCAGAACAGAAAAGTAAATAAACGATTGCATCATATGTGCGGAACTAATAGTAATAGTAATAATAGCTCACACACACTCACACATACACACACACACACACACACACACACACACACACACACACACACACACAGTGTCATTCATTCAGGAACAAAGGCTTCACAATAACAGTGGCAAGTGTACAAGTGTGTGAAGCAAATTACTTTCGTGCACCAAGCACATTTGGTGACTGCCACATTTCCGCATCCACCCTGTAGATGGCACAATGAAAGCTTCTGCCTGACACAGAACTTTGTCTAAGTTACAAAGGGTCTGGATCATCAAGCAGTTTAGCCATTATCCACCCACGACGGTGAGAATTATAGAAACATGAACACCACAATTCTCTATATAAATGTACTCTTTAAGTTTGCTACTTTCAACTAACGAGGCGAAAGCAGACTGCCAAAAGAACATTGCTACAAACTCCGGAACGTCCTTCTACATGTCACGAAGATGTTCTCCCGTGTAACAGTCTCATGCTTAAACAGTTATCAGTGTGGTTTGAAAGTGAGGCCTTTGATACGACGATCTTACGCTCTACCAACTGAACCACGCTAGATCTACAAAGCTGTTGCTCACAATACGCCTCTCCTGTGCTCCGTAGTTCTGGTGTTACTTTTAATTACGCTTTACGCATGTTCTACTGGACGACAGCACGCAGCACGAGCCAAATCGGTGTTTTGGTTGATTCCCTTTCGACATACAACGTTTGATACCGATCTGATTGTCTGACATCTGGAGGTTTGGGTGTCAGCCTCGCTATTGTCGGTGTCCTGGAGCAATCAACACGTAGCTTCTGCGTAGTCACTGTACTTCACAGAGGAACTCGTGGTAGGCGCGGCTGTGGCAAAAATCTGGCTATAAGGTCTCACCCACTTACAGTAGAGGCAGCCTTTGAAAATCGAGTGTGGCATTCGGCATTAACTCCTTTTGGTTTTATTTGTAAGAGTAAGTGGGGAACTGGATACGTGACCCATTATACTCCTATTATACATTTTTCCATGGGTCACTAATAGCACGAACTGACAGTCCATTGCACTGTTTGGATAAAATGGATTAGGTTAGTAAGAAGAAAAGTAAGCAGATAAAGTTAGGTAAAAAATATTATGACCGTCGTACACCAAACAACACAACAAGAATGCCTTTCACAAGTTTAAATGCCAACGATGCGCACCGTTAGGCTGCGTTCACACTGCCGGCCGGGCCGGGCCGGGCTGACGCGTGCTGGCTCGGCTCGTGCCTGGCCAGCTCAGGCCGACGTGTAGTGCATTCACATTGCGCGCCGCGCCCGAGCCGGGACGGCGAAATGGGGGAAAATCCACTTCTCCGATTTTCATGTTTTAAAAATTCTTAGCGGTATATAAGACTTCGCCACATCGTTTTATGAACTTATTTTTTCCTTAAAAGCGTTACTTACGTCGTGAAAGAAGAAAAAGTCTACTTCTCGTTTCACTTGATTTCTCAGTTTCGTAACGCTTCCCAACCGATGCTGAAGAAAGTATGCGGCTAAAAAATCTGATTTTTTACACGTGGTAGTGTAACATCCTAGCTTCGTATTGAATCATTTATCTTTCCATATTTCTTAACTATCATTGTGAAATGATGCTATTTGTCAACGTTGTGCACTTGATTCACAAATCTTGTAGTGAAAAAGTTATGTAGCGGGTAGCTTACTGTTAGATCCGTTTTAGACCATACATTGTTGGGAATGGATTGTAGCAAAAAGTACCGAAAAGTTTTTTAAATGATAATGATACTGATATCTGTCTCTGGTCTCAAGTAATGCGAGCTATTCAGTGGCGTCAGTGCCGCGTCCGCAAGTTCGTGCGTTTACAGCTTGGTTTAGTGTAGTCATATAGTGCAGAACAGAAAAGAACTAATTACTAGTGATTAGCGCAGACCTAGTGTCGGTCCCTCGTATTATTTTAATGGTCTCATTGTCTAGATAAAGTGTCTAGATAGAAGTGTCAATGACATAGGTCTGATAAAATTTGATGTAAAACTAATCACAAAAACAAACTGGAGATTTGCGATACGTTTACTGCAGAAACTGAAGCACAATTCTGTAGTCTCGTTGTCTACTTTGACAGAAAAAATAATGGAGAGTTAATGAAACTACTGCAGATCGACACAGATGCACGTTTCATTGTTCTTCACTGTTTTTTTTTTTTTCTTTCTTGGCGGGCTGCGCTGCACTGTCGAGGTAATCCACACTCTTTGGCTAAACGGCTGTTACCTGCCGGAGGCTAAATAAATAAATTAAAACAAATCCCCACCCTTCGACAGCTGACAAGCAAGTCAGTAGAAAACGCAGCTGCAGTCAACAGTTGCTCGCCTTTAGCTAGTCTGTGCTGTCGTGTACAACAATGTCTTCACTCTTTTATTGGTATTGTTTTGACTCTGCAGTAACTCGTCGAGTTTTGAGTACAGAAGAACTAGGAGGTTATCGATTCATCCCATAAATAGCGATTTTTTATGGCTCTGAGCACTATGGGACTTAACATCTGAGGTCATCAGTCCCCTAGAACTTAGAACTACTTAAACCTAACTAACCTAAGGACATCACACACATCCATGCCCGAGGCAGGATTCGAACCTGCGACCGTAGGAGTCGCGCGGTTCCGGACTGCGCGCCTAGAACCGCGAGACCACCGCGGCCGGCCCATAAATAGCGACAGACATTTAGGAGAGTCTTTTTCTTTACATGAAGAACTTAAAAACTATACTGAAAATTTTTATTCATATTACAGAATGAATCATAATACATTGTCAGAGAAGGATACAATGTTGAAGCTGAAAAGTTTTGTAACAATGCTGATATGCAGACAGCTGGTGCCACATTCAACAGAAATTCCACATTACGTTCGAAAACTGTCAGGAACACTTTTGTTGAATATTCCGTTAAAAAACGTTTCAAAAATAAATTTTGGAATTGAAAGTACTTAGCTATTTACTGTATTTTTGTGTATCTCGTTTCATTATAAATAAAACAAATAAAATTGTGAAGGAAAATAATTTATATTTGTGTGTACTATCTGAAACACACTCCTTGGTTACTTCGTTCCATAATCTGGAAACTGCATCATTACTGTCATACTAGCCGAATTTCTGATACCAAATTGATGGACACAAGTTAATGTCATGTATATGTTATTCTGCATTCATTAAAGTAAGAACATCGCAAAAAGATGTCACAGACAACAGCTTACAGTAACGAGCCACAGCATGACTTTACAATGCATTGTCATCTGGTAGGGACACATTTCCGTCCCTCAGTGGCACTCATATCTGTCTCCGTTTACAAGTAAATGCGAATTATTCAGTGGCGGCAAAGCCGAGATCGCTGGCAAGCTATTGTTGTAAGTGCATGTAAATACGGTAGATTAAATAAATGAAATAAAAGTAATTTCGCATGTATCATTATAATAAACGTAATTTTTCCTCACTGATTGTGAAATGTGGGGTAACATCTTAAAATAAAAGACGTGTGCAGTCACACTTGTGATGAAAGCAGAAGGGATACGTGTGATGCGTGTACTGCAGAAGCTGTGGTGCTGTTCCACAGGCTCGCGCCTGCGGCTGGCTCGCGCCGGCAATATTAAGGGGCTCCGGAAAGGCTCAAAATCATGAAAAGTTCAATTTTACTTTTTTGCGTCTTCTGAATCTGCAGACTATTACCTTTTAATAGATATATAATTTATTCAATTCCGAAGACTACAACTATTTTTAAATTTTTTTTGAAATGTGTTCTACATGGGCGTGACCCACTGTGGCGCTGTTAAACTGCTGTCAAATGGTGTTATTATTAAAGTCCGTGTTCATCAGGTACATTTTAGTGATGTGAGATAAAGTATGTGTTGTGGCTAACCTGTGATGGTTCAATATATATCGCTGGTGTGATTGTCGATTGTTTCATGTTTATTTACTCTGTCGTTATCTCGAAAATATTCGTAATTAATTCTGTTTCTTGAGTCTCTGTTTTGTTGAAATATTATAATGAGTAAAAGTAAAGTTATCAGAAATCCTCTGAAGGCTTTTAAGAAAAGGAGAAATGTTGGAAAGCCAAAGGTATGTGTTATTACTGTAAACAATAAAGACGATAACCAAGTGAGTGAACCTAACCTCTCAAGTACACCTGCCCATAGCAGTCAAAGTGGGAAAGAAAATAGTTCACAGAAGAAGCTTGGTTCAATGAGTGAAAACTATGAATGTTTTATGGGCGAATCGGATGTGAATGAAATATTTGATATGTCGGTTCTCAAAGGAATTTTTTCAAACTGTGTAAGATGTATTCATTGTAGTGAAGTTGGTCTGGAACTCTCCATAAGAAAGCACGTAGGACTTGCTAGTGAAATACAACTGAAATGTGATAAGTGTTCATACATGACCACCTTTTGGAACAGTGTTGCAGTAACTGCAACTGAAGAAAATGGTAGCAAAATCTACGAACACAACAACGAGCGATGCTTGCTTTGGACAAGGAACGCCTTTGGGCTGCAGACAGGGCTGTAAAGAGTCTAGAAATACAAGCAAGAGTAAACAGGAGGAGGAACAAGAGGAAGCTGGAGGAGGAGTTTGCAGAGGATGAAGATAATCCATCCTATGGACCTGGAATGCACTAGAAAGTTAATCCAATCTTTGTCGCTCGATTCCCAAAACTTTTATTTTCTCATACTAATAACATTTTTTCTAAGGATCTTCCAAACATATTTGTTTCAAACTTTCAGTAAATGTTACACAGTACCTTCTGCATAATTTAACACAGCCTTTTTCCAAAAAACTGTATATTTTTGAATATATACATAAAAAATTGCAAAAAATGTTGTGAATTTTCATTACAATTGAAAAAAAATCATCTTTAATAACTGAACTAAAATTTTGTAAAATCCCTGTGTTACGTTGTAGCCCATATTCCAATAAATAATCTGTAAAAAGTTCAACTTCCTACCTCAAATACTTTGTGAGGAAAGATGTAATTTATAAGCGTTATTTTAACATTGCAAGTATAGGGCGTTCCGGAGCCCCTTAAACACTCGGGATGTCGCCGGCTCGGCTCCGGGAGGCTCACGGCGTGTCGGCGCGGCCCGGCCGCCAGTGTGAACACCGCTGTTCAAAACCATGTGTTTGGTATCGAAGCGGGCGGCGGCCCGGCCAGGCTCGGCTCGGCCCGGCCGGCAGTGTGAACGCAGCCATGCTCGACGCTGCAGAAGCCCTGAGGTTGTGTCGCGTCCCGGCACAGCCTCACTATACCAGAATGAAGTAAGTGCGAACTGCGTAGCGCAGTTGGGACGTTAACGACAATGGGTTAGTTATAAATTGCTGTCAACCTTTATATCGGAGATGAGAGGGAGAGAATCTCCTTGGTTTGAAGCAAATAAGTTTCCTGAAAATAGGCTACAGAATTGCAGTAGGCAGAAAATATTGGATAGTTTCTATCAAGTTTACTCTCACATATACTTATGTGAAGTGTTGGACCATAAACCCCCTTAGTAAGATTTAGTCTATTTATTCGGACTTGCTACTTCAAAGCTAATTGCCGGTACAGATAAGAAACAAGTACAAAGCAATCGCTTGTTCTTGGTTAGCACTGAACTCTCTCTCAGTAATTGAGACAAAGACTGACAGCCTCTGTTCAACACTATTCCAATGAAATTCTAAAAATCCTACTTGACCTGCAGTTCCTGAGTGTCCACCAGAGTCTATCACCGTCTTCTCGTAGTTGAAGCCTCCATCAGCTGTGTCGGCTGCTGTGGGCCTACTCGGCTCCGCTGGCGTCTCGCTGCAGAATCTCCAAACTGCCGGCACTGGCTCTGAATCTGCATCTGAATCTGAATCTCTGCCTCTAGCTATTCCGCTGCCTGCCCTTTTATTTCGTTTGTCATGTACTTGGGTGCACACGAGTTGATTTGTTTCACACGACCCTTTCATCTCTATGTGACCGGATTGCACAAGAATGCCTATGGTTCCACACGACACTCTCGTTTCTAATTGGCAGGCTTAAGCAAGAATGCCTTCGGTTCCACACAACACTTTCGTTTCTATCTGCACACAACTTAATTTGGTTCCACACAAGTCTTTTACGCATGTCACTGACACTCTCTCTTGCTGTATTATCGCCATGGTGTTTGCGTCTTCCATTGCGCAAGATAGATTCGTGCTGCTTCCTCTGGCTGGAAGTCAAACACTAAGTTGTTTGATCAACAAGCCATACTCGGCAGCCTCCGCCGCTTATGTTGTCCCTACGTCCTGGTGGACTATTTCTTAATGTCGGCTGGTTGTTTGCTTATGGAGCCTGGACTCTTATTATGCTCGCAAAAGCAAGAACAAAAATTAAAATGTTCTACGGTCACAACAGTTGTGCGTGCACCACGAAGCCCCTTCGCCTCCAGCACTTTATAGACTAGCTGGCTCGGCGCATATGAGTCTTGTTGACATTCCCTTCCGGCTCGTAATATTACTGATCTATAAAGCAGAAGTAGATCAAAATTTGTACACTAAATTAGAATTATTAGTCAAAGCCTTTCTGAGAAAACAAGTTAGATATCTATTATGTTGTGATGTTCACAACAATATTTGTTGAAGGGTAAAAAGCCGAACACTGTTTGAAGTAATTTATGCCTGCAATTTTCTCTCTGATAAATACACAAAATTTATTTTACTACGAGAAATATATTAAAAATTTAGATCAATAATCACACAATTCTTCATCGCATATTAGATTTTTCTCAAAATACTAGACAAGGAAAGTGCAGAATGTCATTCTTATTATATGTGGCAATGCTGGTGAATTTAGCTTCTGTCATTGAGGAGAAAATTGTATCTGAATGTTAAAAATTAAGAATATTTATGATCTTTCATCACTATGTAGTTTTAGAACATTCGGGCTGCGTATTCCTGTTAGTCACCTGTTTCTCTAGCCTCCATACTCTTCATTCTTTTATTTATCCTAGATTCCTTGGTAACAGCTTCTGCTGCTCTCTCTGTTTCGGTTACTTGCAGCCGATCAGTAACAGAATTTAAACTATATTCCCTCTAGTCTGGATATCTAACATTTCCGGAAGATAAATCATAGAAATTGCATCATCACTGAAAGTTATTACGACATCCATTACACCTATCTTCAGCCAGACAAATACAGTTTTTCAGTATTCGCTCCCCAGTGTAGCCGTTAAAGCTTTTGTTGGGATTCTGTGAGAGCCCATGAAGACACTTACTAAGAAGATTTGTATTTGCCATATCCCTTTACTCCATAACAGGAAGCAAGACTTGCAAGAGAGCTGTATGCCTATACACTCCACTTCTATAAATGACTGCCGAATCAAATGATGTGTATTATTCGATGTTGTCTCGGACTGGTTGCTTTAAAACCTCTGTTTAGTGTTAAATTTATTTAGTCTTAGCACTTACAGCATAGAAAACACATGCACTGAAATAGGACAACACAGCAGTAACTATGAATTATCCGTGTTTCAAATTGCAAAAGAAGGAAGTCAACAATTATATCATAAGATCTTTGTTTGTAGTCAAGCCACAGTGCTTTGGATACGCCTGTACTTTGGTTCCAGTAGGCTTTCAAGAATACACATGCGTTTACAATCTGTATCTAAAAAGTGAGAAAAGTGGGGGCAAGAGGAATAGATCACGTAGTCTGACGCACTTTAAATAACAGAGGGGCGTAGCACCTGTGCAGTATTAAGTTCAAACTAAATTAACGAAAAAACGGAAAAATGGAAATGCACGTAAATTATTCAGTTTTGTAATTGGCCTGAAGTGCTCTTTTCCATAGAACAGAGTATTTTCTCAATTTTTGGTCATTTTTTCAAAATAAGCCCCTTGAGCAAACATGTAAACAGCCCGATGAAGTACCCCCAGACCTCCCAGATGTGCTGTTCCGTTACACCTATTAAACCTCATGTTATTGTCACTATTGTTTGGGAGCGCGGTACCGCAGCAGCTCAGACTTATGCCTTCGGCCTGAAGAGGACACCCTACGCTAATGATTTCATACATCATCTAATGAGCGATGGAAGGTAATCTACTCTCTGTGAGTGAATCTATTAGACTTGGTGACTCAGTGGTAAAATGTCCTACAATGAATCAAAAAGTTTTGTTTCCCGGTTAGTCCTTTTCATCCCTCACTATTAAATTCTTTCACCTTTGGAACTGTATGTTAATGAGAAAAATGCCAGACTGCACGATAGTTCGAAGTCCATCTCGAGCTCTAGGTCACTTCGTAACAGGCTGGATGAGTGAGGTCACGGTCGCAGGAAGGCACCGAACGGTATACCACATTAACAGGCCCATGCCTGGTGAAGACACGCAAGCCATTATTAGGAGTAACTACAAAATGTAAAACCTTGAAAGAAGATATGCTTCACAGTACACAATATATAAGTCATTTACAATATTTGCAGGCCATAGCTGGCCGAAGTTAACAGCTCATCTTGCACACGCCTGCCAGAATCCATTCTCAGTCGCATCCTAAAATATGTTCTGATCCTGACTGCAATGGTGTTTCTTTAGAAATGAAAGCTTCTCTCTAAAAATAAATAGTGTTTTACACAATTCCTCACTCGTTTGAAACTCTTTTACCGCAGAATATTTCGGAAGTCATGCAGATATTCGACCAGACATATATTGTAAGCCTCCTACTTTTTTGTTACTGGTCAAATTACTTCAGAACCTTTGACGTTATTAAAGAACAGTGAACAAACGCCCCTTTTATACCAAATTTTGATCCAAGAAATAATCTATAACGCGGTCTGACCACGGTTTCATATGCAAATTCAAGAGAGTAAGGTATGATTACATTGGGCAACATGAACAAATGGGATCATGGACGAATAGCTGGATAAATTTTAATTCACAATTAATTCTCATAAGTTTCCCAGTTTGGCTTCGTATTGATTAATATTTCTGGTGAAGTCAGTTTTCACGATAAATTTCATGCTCAAATTAAATGCAGATTTACATGTGGATACAAAAGCACGTGGGCAATCGAACTTTTAGCACGGGTTTCGTTAGGTGGACGGGGAAGGAAAAATTAATCGTACCTATCATAAATATTATTTCTCAACGGTATTTTACTGTCGGTACGTCATAATCGCGTATTACTGAACCAAAATTAATGACTGGTACATCATTTTCAAGATTTTGTCCACCACTATCGACGAAAAATACACATATAGTTTAGATTTACTGTTTTGTGAAAAACTTTATTTTGAAACTTCACAGTCGTCTGCACATTCCGTTCTGCTATCAATATACCTGAGTTGTGGACTACATTTCAGGACGCTTTTTCAGAATATTTCCTAAGACAACCCACGTCAACCGAGATCCACAACCTCACACTGCTAGAATTGAAGAATGTTTTTAAATGTCAAGGTCACTCTTGGTAACAACTCAACCTGTCGCTTCTTGTCCGTCGCACTACACGTAACGGAAGTCTACGACGTAGGAGAAGCAAGTACGAACAGTAAAGACAGCTTACGAGAAGCTAAACGAAGAACAGAAGGCACTAATAATTGGGGAAGTCATACACTCAGTTAGAAATAAAATTCCCAATTGTTACTTCACTGACGAACTGGGACACTCCGGTAAAAAATTTGTCTACAAAACTTTGTGTCACAGTTTACGATAGTTTTAATACCGTAGTATTCAATGCCACAGAAATCAATGAACAAAATACTTTGCAGTGCTAGTCGAAGAAGAGTCTGTGTCCAAAAAATGATAATTGTACACACCAAAATTAATGAATATGCCACTTCCAATTTTTTATCTGGAGAGGCAAAGATTGACTTCACTTCCCATTCTGTCCAACTTTAACAAACAGGTTTCAGTTGTACCCCGTAAAATTCTTGAACTCTTGAAATCCGTCAGTCTCACCATCTCATCAATTTCTTTTCAAGAAAATGCTAATATTATGTTAATTAGATCTAAATGCTACTCAGGCATCAATTAATGGTGCAAGATTAGTGGTAACTGACTTCTCCAATTTGTGCTAAAGACACATAAAGCCGAAAAGTAGACGATGATCACATTATAACTGCTAGCAAGGTTTTCAAAGAAGTTTTGTAAAGGAAACAGTTTTTAAAAATGTTGTTAATCTGACAAAGACAGTATCTGCTTTTTACATATTTTACAATTAACCATATTGTGTATAATTATATCGATTTTTTTACAATGAGACTAATATTTATTATTACTATACAAAATACTTTTATTAACCAACACTTGCTTTTACTTATTTCCCCATTACTATATTACTCACTGGTGACCGATCGGGATAGAGTGCCAATTATTTGCATAGGTTGTAACACTACGCTACTGCGCACGATACTTATTAAAGCCTGTACTATGGTAAGTTGACGGGCTTCACCTTATAAGAAAGGATTTTGGTATATATGTTGACCGCGTGTACCTGAATGGAGGCCAAAATCAGACTTCCACCCACTCAGTAACAACAAAGATACGTCAAGCAAGTCTGAAGTGCAACTACACGTTAGGACGGACAAGAAACAACACCGCAGATACTACCAAATTGTTAATAATACGGTCGCCAGCCTAATTAGGCATTAACTGAGTTTCTTCCCAGAACAAGTTGAAGTACGTTCATGCAAAACAACACGTAACTACACTGCATAATATAGTAAATTTTAGAACCAGAAAATCTACTGAACTAATAATTTCACTTTCTGTACTAATATGGACAAACCAAAAATACACAACAATACACTATAATGTTTACTACAAACTTCGTACTGTCTATTGATCTGATTAAAATCGGGCATAGGTTACCCTAGAAATAGCACTTTCGAAACACACATACAATATCAATTTTGAAAAAGGTAAAACACTAATAAATTTTGGTTTTATATTGACTTTAACTTTGCTGGTCAAATCAGTTCAGTACACTTCAGAATTTAAATGAATAGAAAAGAAAAAAGGGGGGGGGGACCCTGAAACTGCTATGATCACTGTATTGAAAATATTGATTAAAGGATTCATTAAGCACTCAAGATTTCCAATAGGTGAGTTACTACTCTTTTTAGCTTATTTCCTGCTCATTTAATTACCATTTTATCTGCCTCAAATAATTAAACTTCATTACTATACCAATTTCAACATTATCTTCCAACTTTGCCAGACCTATGTATTCGTTAACAACAAAGTTCTTTAAACATCATTCTAACATAGATAGGTCTGCAGGTAATTATTAATAACATAAATTTTAATTCTTCATCTCGGGACACTCGGATTGCACAACATGTGGAAAGGACCCTGTCTAGGTTAGTGATGAGGATAATTAAATGATAGGACAGTTCTGGTAAAATTTAAGTTGTTATTGAACAGTATGGAACAAAAGTAACACTGGTCCACACGAATACAGTACTAAAAGTTTCAACCTGTTCGTGTCGATGCGGCGGTTGGCGGGCGGCTAGATGGCGAGGCGCACAGCACACGTACAATCACAGCTATGGCTCTTGATGTATCGCCACTTTGCTTCTTCTTAGCGTCGCAATACTTTTCCATTTAGTGCCTGTGGAATATAGCCATGCTGTATAGTCGTCGGAAACGGCACATCCGAGGCTCAATGAAATCACGTTTTCCAGGAGAGCCTCCTCGATCCAGAACGTGTTTCTCAGACCGATGCCCAACTCCGACTACTACTGCTGAGCCCGTCATGCCGTGCAGTGCCCGTGTGCATTTTCCCGCGCTCGCCTGCCATCAATCTTTTACCGCTCCCCTACAGACAGGGTATTCACCAAAGGTTTTGCATTCTACATATCCTAATACATTGCCTACGTATGGACCAGGCGCACAATTACAACTTTAACATCTTACAACAGTTTCAACATTTCTTACATTTCCATTTTGTTATAATATTGCTTGCAATTTGACATAAACATTAATATTCACATCGAAAATTGTTTACGGTTTCTTTAACATAATGACATGAAAAGAAAAAAAAGAAATGAAATCAGAACATCGCTTACACTAATTTATCGAAAATCAGAAGAAAAAATTATTATATGTACAGTTGTTGTTGTTACAAGGTCAACTAGTTTTAGTTAAAGTCCTGACTGAGACTCAGTTAAAAACGAATAACAAATGGAAGGTTACACTTGCCCTGTAATGGACCACGTCGCATGCGGAGCCAGGATATGTAAAATGCTGAACAAATAAAAATTCTAAACACATCATCAGATCCTTAACACATTTAAATTACCAGGAATGTGATGTAGCCAGCACCCATACCGTAAGGATGAACAGTGAAGAACTGATATTGTATCAAGTGCATGCACCACGATCTGCCACTTTTGGACTACGTAGGTCATCTTTTAAAGCGAATGCTGTCGCATTAAAGACCAGAAAACGACGTAAACAAAATACGACCCCGAAGCTGCTACCTTACCGCAATTCTCATAGCTCGCTGCATGAGAACTGCCGTCACACAGTAATCTCAATGCAAGTACCCAAGAAGCAAACACAAGGAAGCTAGTTATTTAGTTTCATGTTCCGTGGGTCATTTTGTATTACAAATCGTAATGATTTGGAGCGAGTCATTTCACATTCGCATCGCAAATTAATAATTAATGTGTAAATGTGGCTATATGCTCAACATTTCTAAATTTTTCCTCCTGTTTTTAAATTTCCAGGTGTGAGTAATTCTCCCCACCGACTTTTAAAAATTTTAATAATAGAAGTTCTTCTACAGGAAGGAAGGAAGGAGCTATCTAGGGGGAACATTTTCAGTTTGTTTTCAATGTTTACTTTGCGTCCTGTCAAACACTTTATATCCTTGGGCAATCGATCAGAAGTTTTTGCTACAGTAGTGGGCATCACTTTTTGTGCTGTAGACAACCTAAATCTCAAGTAATGAATGTCAGTTTTCCTTCTGGTATTGAATTATGTACATCATTGTTCCGTCTGAAATGTAGTGGATCATTTACAACAAACTTCATGAGTGAATAAATATACTTTAAAGCAGCAGTCAGAGTGGTCAACTCCGTAAACGGATGTCTACACACAGCATATTATTCTTACAGCACGTTTTTGAGCAACGTAGACTTTCATTCTTAAAAGTGAGTTATCCCGGAACATTATTCCATGTGACATTATTGAATGAAAATGTGTAACTTACTGATTTGTGTTTCCCCAAGATCTGCAGTGATTTTAAGTGCAAATTTGTATGAACTAAGTTGTTTTAGAGCTCATAAACGCGCTTTTCCAGTTTAAATTATCATCAATGTGGACAGGTAAGAATTTTGAAGTATCAAAATTATTTACTATTTACTCACCATTTGTTACATTTATCATTGGCATAGTACCCCTAAATGTGCAGAAGCTACCACACCAATCGTCTGTAACAAAACATGGAAGAGGAAAGAAGAGCAAAATTAGAAAACAGAATGCTTTGCGCACAGTTCAACGGGTTTCACGGACACACAAAAAGGCCCGTTTCAGGAGTGTGATTGGACCGTGTAGACGGCCTCCACAGTGTAGGCTACCAGACATGCCTTCACTCTATTAGTCAAAGACAGTAGTATATCAAGCACTCGATATTCTATTACAGAATGTCTTTGCAACGGCCTTGTGACTAAGAACTCGCGTAAGAATGAGTAACTTGCCAATTGATATTTTAACTATCGAATTAAGTGTCCAATCCAAATTTTTTAAAAAAACCTCCTCATAATATCATTCTCCTTAATGATAAAGAAAGAAGAATCATATTGGATGTCAGCCCAAGCATTTGGAATGTAAAAAGTCTATTTTATAATACTGAACACCGACGGCTCGACTTAAAGGTAAATGTCCCTGCCAAGCGTGACAGGATCGGTCTGTTTCTCAGTCCATTTAAACTACTTGTCAGCCAATGTGAGCTGCACTCTCAGATTATTTTCTGACGACAGAGCTGTGTGCATTAATCTGGGAAGTTTCCAACAGATACACACTGCATTGCGTAAGAGACCATTCTGCGAGCTGTTTCACAGTAATGCTCGAATATTTGAAATTTTCTCCATGTTGGATTAAAGCAGGCGATGTGACGATTGCAGGGAAGTGTTCCTAGTCTTGTAACCGGCTACTTCACCCGTTACGAAAATGCTACGCAGATGCTCAGGGATCATGCACGTGAATCTTTAGAAGAAATACGACAATCGTTTAGTGGGACGTTACTATAAAAATTTTTGAAACGATCTTTCGGACAGGCTATACCATACTACAGGCTACACTTGTGACATTTCTGGCTTTGGAGCCATCAAGTTCCATCAAAAGATTCATTCCATAGTTTGGCTGAGATTGCAGTAGCCGAGGCAAGACGTTAGAAGTAGGTTGAGAGGTAGACAACAAATGGAACAGTGAGTACCATTTCCGTGGGGAATTGCGACAGAACAGCAGGAGGACAATACGATTGGCTGTCAGCACAGGAGCCAGCTTGACAAATCTTTAAGATTCATTTATTAATATTTGATGAAGTATAATTCAGACTTCACTGTCTATCATGCTGAATACACTCTCAATAGCAAGCTACAATCCACATATTTCAGACCTAATTTTATAAGAATTTTTAATAGCATTATAATAACGATATCCACACTACATGCTTCGTGCATCTTCGGCTCCCGTCAAAAGTGCGGTACTAAGTGAAGTGATTCGGGCTTTCTAGTCATCCGGGAATGAGGAGATGTACAGAACGGTTCGCATTACAGGCCGCACAATAAAGATCTTGGACGCGCTCCGTGTAAAGTTGTATGCAATAAGCGCGACTCCGCATGCAAAGCAGAGAAGAGCAGAGTAGAAGCGTATGTTATTTTTGTAAACACAATTTCTCCAAGATAAGTTATGTGGTACATTTGTGGTCATTTCTAATACGAACTGTGAATCGTGGGACTTTATAGGCGTACGTTAGTGACATGGGTGCAGTTTTGTGCTTCATCTACATATCGAATCGTGTGACAAGTAAATAAAGAAAAGCATCTGGCATCGCAAACTTGGAACATGACGCTGATTTAATAGGCTTGAGAACATTAGCCGTCTCACCAGTTATTGTACAGCCTCACCTCAAGAACTACGAACTTACGACCTGAGTATACACCTGCGCTGGGACAAGGATCTCTATAGATTTTAGGTTACTGGAGTATTACGGAGGTGATATAATACTCCTATGCCCTTCGCATGACCTGAATTTCCAGTTCAAATGGAAACAGTTACATGTTGTTCAGCTTAATACAGAGAAGAGAAAGGAAGGGTGAATTAATGCGGAGAGTGGTAGTTGCATAGGATACTGACTAAACTCGCCACGCTCGATGATTAGCTCAATTAGTGCTCGATCTGACGGGATTTCCACACAACCCCTAATCTCCATCGTTCATACAATCGCCTGATTCCTTTGTACTGCTGTACACTGTAACTCTTGCGTAGAATCCAGGAGAGCGGACAAGAGGGATTACTAAGAGTAAGGAGGGACAAAGTAATTTATCTCACGATGAATTGCCTAGTCAATAAAGAAGTGACTCGTAATGAAGTGGAACTGTATGGTTTCAGGGATCTTTCCGGGTCTCAACCATCTGTGGCGCATGTATGCAGACTGAAGCGACGAACTCAGGTCTTCCAGTCACGAAGCAGATCCGCTAAACACTAAGCCACACTGGCATACTGGCTTTGCACAACTGGACTACCCTAGCACATCCTCCTCCTCAGTCCTAATTGCCACTCACGCCTCACCCCACTTAGCATTCCTCCTAAGATCGAAAAGAATTGCAGAGGTTCTTCTACTCTGTTGGAATAGCGCCTCAGCACCTGCCCGTTATCCAGGCATAGGTGCCTCAATCAAATATAAGTACATGGTTCCAGTGAGTTTTTGAAGTTTCAGACATATGATGTATATATGCAGACTGAAGAGACGAATGAAAAACTTTAGAAAGGCTGGGATTCGCACCCGGACCTCCTACTCACTACGTAGATGTGTTAACCACTACGCCATCCTAGCACAGTGGCTTTGCACAACAGCATGGACTACCCTAACTCGACTTCCTCCACAGTCCAGATACCCATTCGCCCATTAGCACACTTGGTATTTCTCACTGGTATTGTACAAAGACATTGCTCCACGTTGGCATAGGAGTAAGCGCATTTGCCCAGTGAGCAAGAGACCCGGGTTCGAATCCTCCACTTAATACAAATTTTCACTCGTCACTTCAATCTGCACATACATATCATCATAGGTGTTTGAGGCTTGAGAAGGTCTCTGAATCCATTTAGTTTCATTTGGTTAAAGCACCTATGCCTGGTTTTCAGCAAGGATCCCCCATTGATGTCATCTTTCATTCGATTCTGAGATGATATTCCAATAGAGTTGGAGAGCCTCTGCAAATCTTGGGGGCAATACCATGTGGGTTGAGACGTGAATGGGATTTTGGTTGAGGAGGGAGGTATACTAAGGTAGGTGAGTCTGTGCTGTTGTACAAATCCACTACACCAAAGTGGTGTGGTGGTTAGTGCATATACCTAGTGAGCAGGAAACCCGGGTTCGAGTCCTAGCCTTAGTACAAATTTTCATTCCTCTTTTCAGTCTGCATATATAACCCATAATGGTTCAACGCGCTCTCTACTTCCTTCGGAATATTTATGTATATGTAGTCAGAACCTCTTTAGGACATGCTGATTCCAATTAATTGTGTGCATATTGCGCATTCTTCCTTCGCAATCTTTGTAAGATTCAAACTTCATGATAAGTATCCAGAAAAAAAACCAAAAAAAATAAGAACAAAAACAAGAAAGTGGCCACTTCCAGAAGATATCACGCTAATCCGCCTCCAGTCTTGTTAAAGGCCTCAATTCGTCGAGGAGGAGAGTCTAACAATTTTTTTCGGGTATACCACATCCGGATGAAGCTACTCATTTATGTTTAGATCCCGCAAAAATACCATAATGTGGCGATGTTTCACTTGATACTGCAAAAAGTCTCACATATACTCTATACGGCTGTCAGTAAGTGTTTTAGAGGATCAGTTTGGATGCGATAGGATTTCTTAGTATTTGTCACAGCAGGGACGTATGTGTGCAACCCTGGGAATACGGCTTTTATCAACCAGGAAAACGTGAGTGTCTGCAATGTACCGTGATAATTATGTACATTCGGGGTCAAATGCCTTGGCAGGTTACGTCATTTGAAATGAATTACAATCGGGACTCGACAGATCATAATCATACTAAACACCTCCAGTAAGGAAGTGTCCAGTTTCTGTATTGTTAGTGTCAGTGAAGAAGTGCAGCTTTACGTGCTGCTGTGAAAAATGGTGTTTTGCGATATGCAGGATGACTCAGCTGCCCCTACCTATGGGTTTTATGCAACCCACAGCACCTTCAAACAGTACGAGCAGCTTCCGATATTCTCCCGCTCGCTATGCGGTAACTATTATTCCAGAAAAATGAACAGAAGCTTTCTGTGGGAAACATTACGCAGTTACATTTTGTACTGATATACATTTTCTCTGGAGGTCATGGTTTTTAAGTTTTTCAAGAAAAACGCATTTCAAGTTCACTTTTGTACGTTTTTCTTAAATAATTCGAAAACTACAGCCTCTAGTGAAAACGTATACCAGCACAAAATTTTGCTGCGTTAAATATTCTACAGAGAGACTCAGTTCACTTTTTCTGTAGGAGTAATATAATGGTTTACCCATAAATTAACGCACCGCATTTTTTTCTTCAACACTTCTTTATTGAACATAATAAGAATTACACACAGGAAAGAATGGTGTTTTATCTACACAGCCTATTTTTCTACGTAATCTCCATCCCATTCTATGGCCTTCTTCCAGTGCGAAACGAGGGCGTGTATGCCCTGTCGGACCAATCCTTGTCCTGGTTGGGGATCCAAGTGCTTCACTGTGCGGATCACCTCCTCATCGTCCTCATAATGTCTTCCACGAATGGCAACCATTAATGTCCCAAACAAGTGGAAGTCCACATCAATGAGAATCACACCTTCACAGTTCCAGAACACGGTGATCATGACCTTACCGGCGGAAGCAGTCGCTTTGAATTTTTTCTTCTGTGGGGAGTGGGAATGGCGCCATTCCATGGAGTGTCGTTTTGCTTCGAGCTCAAAATGGTGAACCCGTGTTCCATCACCTGTCACAATCCAGGACAAGAAGGCCTCCCCTCAGCTTCAAAATATTGCAAGAAATCAAGGCAAATGTTTTCTCTGTGCGATTTGTGACCCACCGTTAGACATCGTGGTACCCATCTTACTCACACCTCCGAATATCCAAGAGTGCGGATAATTGCATCCGCACTTCCTTTGCTGATTGATAGATGCAGTGCCAACTGCCGGGTCGTGATGCGTCTGCCCTCACTGCAATATGGCAGGTGTGACAGTCGTGGATGGTCTCCCCGACCACTGAAAATCGCCTTCTGATGACCTTACCATCAGTGCCCGGCGACTAATTGTACTTCTGTCGACCGCAGATGCTCCATAGACTTTGCAGAAGCGTTTGTGAATGTTCTCCACAGTTTCTTCCTCTGCAATGAGAAATTCAATGACGGCACGTTGCTTGTAACGTACATCACCTACTGACGTCATTTTGAAACTGCCCTGCAGCAACGCTATCTGTCGGAAGTGACGGAAACTTGGCGCGCTCCTTCAGGAGACTTCGAATAATACATAAGGAACGTTTCGCATTCGTAGCATTGTTTTCGGCTGAGAAAAAAAAAAAAAATGCGGTGGATTACTTTCTCGGCAACCCTCGAAGTTTGATCATAGCGAGCGAGAGAACATGAAAATGTTGCACATGTTATTTGAAGCCAGGCGCTGTGGCCGAGCGGTTCTAGGCGCTTCAGTCCGGAACCGCGCTGCTGCTACGGTCGCAGGTTCGAATCCTGCCTCGGGCATGGATGTGTGTGCTGTCCTTAGGTTAGTTAGGTTTAAGTAGTTCTAAGTCTAGGGGACCGATGACCTCAGATGTTAAGTACCATAGTGCTTAGAGCCATTTGAACCATTTTTTTGTTATTTGAAGGTGCTGCAGGTTGCATAAAATCCATAGGTAGGGTTAAATGAATCACCATGTACAGTATATAACGTCCATCCTTCGCAGTGTTCACTCGGGAACGGGCTTTTACGACCACTGCTTTTACGCTGTGCTACCACGGCTGCGAGTGGTACGACATTCCTTGTACAGTCTTTGGACAGTCCATGCTCATACATGAAGAATTCGGGTAACTTCATTCACAGTGAATGAGATTTTCACTCTGCAGCGGAGTGTGCGCTGATATGAAACTTCCTGGCAGATTAAAACTGTGTGCCCGACCGAGACTCGAACTCGAGACCTTTGCCTTTCACGGGCAAGTGCTCCACCAACTGAGCTACCGAAGCACGACTCACGGCCGGTACTCACAGCTTTACTTCTGCCAGTACCTCGTCTCCTACCTTCCAAACTTTACAGAAGCTCTCCTGCGAACCTGGCAGAACTAGCACTCCTGAAAGAAAGGATATTGCGGAGACATGGCTTAGCCACAGCCTGGGGGATGTTTCCAGAATGAGATTTTCACTCTGCAGCGGAGTGTGCGCTGATATGAAACTTCCTGGCAGATTAAAACTGTGTGCCCGACCGAGACTCGAACTCGGGACCTTTGCCTTTCGCGGGCAAGTGCTCTACCAAATGAGCTACCGAAGCACGACTCACGCCCGGTACTCACAGCTTTACTTCTGCCAGTACCTCGTCTCCTACCTTCCAAACTTTACAGAAGCTCTCCTGCGAACCTGGTAGAGCACTTGCCCGCGAAAGGCAAAGGTCCCGAGTTCGAGTCTCGGTCGGGCACACAGTTTTAATCTGCCAGGAAGTTTCATTCACAGTGTTGCCACAGGGTTATCCGTATATGGTAGATTCTTCCTGCCATTGTGTCACGTCTTCACATCGACCGATCTTACTTCACTAATTGTAAACAACCGACACTGACACATGAACTACAATGATTTACGTCAGCGGTGGGAAGTCACATAACAGTGCTGTAACAGTTCACCACCATCTATAGCGCTCGAAAGCAACTAGTGTTCTCTTTCAAGGGGTGACTAATCCGACGAGCTTACAAGAATCTCCACTCTGATGACGACAATGCGAGAAATTCTCATAGCGAGTAGAGCGGGCGGATGAGAGCCCGTGTGTACTTTGGGGCCGCAGCTTCCAGAAGACTTCATTAAGACAATGGCGACAACGAGCGGCCAGAGGACGCCGCTGCCTGTGGGCGGCAGCTGAGCGGAGCGGCTAATTCACGCCCTGCCACGCATCACGCACGCGCGCACGCAGACACACGCAAACACACACACACACAGGCACACTCACATACGCGAGAGCACCGGCTGTCCGACTGACCCACAGGCGTGAGTTCATTCAAGCCTCCGCGAGCCAACATTCTCACTACTCACAGCGCAGCTATCCACAAATATGACGGCCTCTGTGTCGCTGTACTTGAGACGTAGATACAGGCGCTCACCGTTACGTTTGAGAAGAGTATTGAGAAATCTGTTTTGCTTTTGTTTCCCAACGGTCTTTGATAGGTTGTAGAAGTACTTTCGGTAAGTCTGCCGATCTTCATCACAAAGTTTGTGCTAACCTATCGTTTTAACGGATGTTAAATTACGAAACTTTCATTCCATTTGAGACTGGTGACCATCATCGAGATCAGTATGATGTGCAACCCTCAAGGATACGAATGCGTTCCAGTATTCGTTGAAGCATGAAACCAACAGCCATTGAACGTCATCTTGAGGAATTTCTTGTCATGCTTGATGGGCATGCTGTAGCATTTACAGAAGGGCCAAGCGGAGATACCGCTGCGTGAAGTCGGGATCGCAGCTGGGTACCGAGAGTAGCGTCTCTGATACTGGTTCTTATGAAATATTTTCTTATAAGTACAGTTCCTTTCAAGATCTCTTACGAGCTAGTGAATATGCGCGTCACGTGTCTGTTGGTTTTCTGTCCCGTGCTGTTTTCTGCTGAGCCCCTCTCTCTCTCTCTCTCTCTCTCTCTCTCTCTCTCTCTCGGTGCGATGCTGTGATGTGCTGCGGCCTTACCCACTTGTGACATACCGTTTCTTTTCTGGTTCTGTCTCTGCGCCTGACATGACCGCACTTTGCTTGTAGCAAGGTGAATGAGTTTTAATGGATTTCTCCAATTTTCCACCCCTTACTATTTTGTGTCATAACACATTTCATGGAGATTGCTGACTGGAAGCTGGTATGGAAGTAGACTTGTTCACATCTCATATCGAAACTCCGTGGGCGACAAACCAGGCAAGCCATTCAGGAATGTATACAATCCTGAAGGTGTCTGGGTTGTGAACTGTAATATTGGGTCTTACGTTATCCTGCTGGAATATACAGGGTTATTACAAATGATTGAAGCGATTTCACAGCTCTACAATAACTTTATTATTTGAGATATTTTCACAATGCTTTGCACACACATACAAAAACTCAAAAAGTTTTTTTAGGTATTCACAAATGTTCGATATGTGCCCCTTTAGTGATTCGGCAGACATCAAGCCGATAATCAAGTTCCTCCCACACTCGGCGCAGCATGTCCCCATCAATGAGTTCGAAAGCATCGTTGATGCGAGCTCCCAGTTCTGGCACGTTTCTTGGTAGAGGAGGTTTAAACACTGAATCTTTCACATAACCCCACAGAAAGAAATCGCATGGGGTTAAGTCGGGAGAGCGTGGAGGCCATGACATGAATTGCTGATCATGATCTCCACCACGACCGATCCATCGGTTTTCCAATCTCCTGTTTAAGAAATGCCGAACATCATGATGGAAGTGCGGTGGAGCACCATCCTGTTGAAAGATGAAGTCGGCGCTGTCGGGCTCCAGTTGTGACATGAGCCAATTTTCCAGCATGTCCAGATACACGTCTCCTGTAACGTTTTTTTCGCGGAAGAAAAAGGGGCCGTAATCTTTAAACCGTGAGATTGCACAAAACACGTTAACTTTTGGTGGATTGCGAATTTGCTGCACGAATGCGTGAGGATTCTCTACCGCCCAGATTCGCACATTGTGTCTGTTCACTTCACCACTAAGAAAAAATGTTGCTTCATCACTGAAAACAAGTTTCGCAGTGAACGCATCCTCTTCCATGAGCTGTTGCAACCACGCCGAAAATTCAAAGCGTTTGACTTTGTCATCGGGTGTCAGGGCGTGTAGCAATTGTAAACGGTAAGGCTTCTGCTTTAGCCTTTTCCGTAAGATTTTCCAAACCGTTGGCTGTGGTACGTTTAACTCCCTGTTTGCTTTATTCGTCGACTTCCGCGGGCTACGCGTGAAACTTGCCCGCACGCGTTCAACCGTTTCTTCGCTCACTGCAGGCCGACCCGTTGATTTCCCCTTACAGAGGCATGCAGAAGATTTAAACTGCGCATACCATCGCCGAAAGGAGTTAGCAGTTGGTGGATGTTTGTTGAACTTCGTCCTGAAGTGTCGTTGCACTGTTATGACTGACTGATGTGAGTGCATTGCAAGCACGACATACGCTTTCTCGGCTCCTGTCGCCATTTTGTCTCACTGCATTCTCGAGCGCTCTGGCGGCAGAAACCTGAAGTGCGGCTTCAGCTAAACAAAACTTTATGAGTTTTTCTATGTATCTGTAGTGTGTCGTGGTCATATTTCAATGAATGGAGCAACAGTGAATTTATGAAATCGCTTCAGTCATTTGTAATAGCCCTGTAGTATGAAGGATCTCACAATATCGTTTACCATTCTTCCCTCAAAATAGCGAACATCGCCTTCCGTTCAACAATTAACAGATTATCTCTGCTGTCGTACCGAATAACTCTCCGACCACGATTCCAGAAACTGACGAGAATTGGTAATTCTTGTGAACTTTTACTAGGTCGCTAGTAACTAGCTGTCAACAGAAGCGAGACTCTTTGCTGAACAACACTGATTGTCACAATATGTCCTCGCGGGTTCTAGCTTTTCACATTGCACGTCTCTGCTGTATATGGTGTGGTGTCAGCCGTAAGGTAACCCGAGATCACCCAGATTCCAGTAATGTGTTCGCGACACCTCGTGAGGTCTGCGCCTGTAAATTACTCCAAGAAAACAGTTTTCTAATAATAAAGTAGCTGTAACAAAATAATAAATTGTGCACACAGAATTTAGGATGTAACAGCCCCCCTTACACACACACAGATCAATAAGAGACGACGCTACAACCACAAAAACAAAACAAAAGAAGAATCGCACCGCGCAACATATAAACAAAGTACCGGAGAGGGTTGTTGTTGTTGGGTTGTTTTTGGGGGACGAGACCAGACAGCAAGGTCATCGGTCTCACCGGATTAGGGAAGGAAGGGGAAGGAAGCCGGCCGTGCCCTTTCAAAGGAACCATCCCGGCATTTGCCTGGAGCGACTTAGGGAAATCACGGAAAACCTAAATCAGGATGGCCGGACGCGGGATTGAACCGTCGTCCTCCCGAATGCAAGTCCATTGTGCTAGCCACTGCGCCACCTCGCTCGGTCAGTACCGGAGATGTAAATGGATCTACACAAAATGAAAACGAAGTCTGTGAAGTGCAGTGTACTGAAATCGAACACATATATACAGAAAAGAATAAAGAGTGAGGTAGGAAACAAAAGAAATATTAAGTAATAATTGTAATTTAAAACTGTATAATAAAAGATGAGAACTGTTTACAATCAAGGCAGTCAGATATGTAAGAAAAATCACGTCTTTACAGCGACCACTGAGTATGCTTTAAAATAAAACAAATCGGGTATGGTCTGAATAAGAATTTTATTCCTGCCACAAAAGACGGTATAGAACCTATCTTAATTGAAAAATGTCATCTTACAAAAGATCAGTCTGCTTTTGTCACAATTTTCTTTTTCAGTGGCAAAACTGTGGGAAACAGCATATATAGAAGTTTACTTTTTGAAGTCAATGTAGCATTACAGCAGTCATATAGGGATACCCCGCAGTTTTTCACAACTGAACTTCAGGGACTGAAGCTACGCACTGGAGTAATTTGGACAAAATGCAATGAAAAGAAAGAGGCATTCATTTTAAAATTAGTGTTTGTTAACCGTGGTGCATCTGTCCACATACTTTTCGCCCTATCTTCATAGGCTGTATAGGATCTTTGGTTGTGTGATATAGACAGAAATGGCAAAAAGATTATCACCAAGATGTGTGATGTATCTCTTACGAACTGTGTTATAGACGTCGAACATGAATAGCATTATCAAGATATGAAGCGGACTGACTGCTACAAATAAAAGGATGAAACAAGTAACTCCACTACCAGTATTCAAACGTATATCCAGTATTCTCTTTGTTGCAGTTTTGTTTACATACCAGCGTTTGAGGAATGAAACGGTCTTTATTTTTCTACAGAAATTTAGTGCAAAAATTTCTCTACCATCAGCTTCATCCAACATCTCATTACATATGTTTTGGATAGGGTCCGCCTTTAGCAAAACACAATTTTTTTTTATCCCAAACATGTTTCACTGCAGTTGCAGCATCCTCATTGGGATTTTATTTTATGGCTGTCAAACATAAAGAATGTTCTTTACTGATTTCAGTCATTGTAAGAACATAACACATCAGGAGAAGCACGCCATGTGGTAAAAAGTTATGAATTCATAATTTACGTGTTTCTTGGAAAATCTGTAATTACAAGTTAAAAACTAATACCTACATGTACACAAACAGTAAAGAACATTATTTTCGTTTAACAGCCATAAAATAAAAGCCCACTGAGGATGCTGAAACTGCAGTGAACATGTTTGGGATAAAAAACAAAACTATGTTTTGCTGAAGATGGACCCCATCTAAAAACATATGTATTGTTAAAGCAAACACGGACAAAAGAGCTTCAACTCCAAGATGATCATCATCTCACTGTTTGGACTTCTACTGACACATTTCATTTTTAACTTTTTTGGTAATATTGTATTTCAAAGGCTTTCAGTTTTTTTTAATTTGCAATGTTCACATATTCATTTATTTAGCCGTAAAGCTTCGAAAACTTGATCCACAAATTTAAGCAGTTTTTGAAACCACTGAATCTCTCTGGTTAACAAGAGATTTACTGCCCTCATCAGTCTGCTTTTCATGTTTGACATGCTTTTGTCAAAAGAATTCTCTGACTGCTCCTCTGTATATATTCTTTCTTTGCACGTATTCCAATTTTCATTTTTACAAAGGAATTATTCTCCTTCCTCTTGCAATTCAGTAGTTTCATTCTTAATAATTCTCAAGATGCATTTTTTAAAACATGATAGTCTATAATTTCTCAATTTTGGGCAAGAGAAGAATGCTATCTTCAAATGTTAGTTTAGAATTTTCGTATTAATAGATATTAATAGATTAATATGTGTAATCTTGCAATAGCATGTGTGCATCTGTGATCATCAAAAATCTGCAAAGCGCCAGCACAAGGAACTAGATCTGTACTATCCCCCGTGTGAAATGCATTACAGCAGAGCATTACGTCAGGGGTCACATACACTCTTTACCAAATTATTTACGATAGCAGTTTCAGCTACAATGACGGTTCATACAAATGAAAAAATTTCACCAGTTGAAAAATTGCAGGAGATGTGTGTAGAAACGAAATCTCATCAATACGAATCTTCAGTAACTCTTAAAGTACAGTTTTTCGTACCTGTCATTCTTTTCCACAAACCAGAGTCCCTAACCCCTACTTATTATTCATTGCCTCATTACACATATACATATTCGTCAATACTTCTTCAATAATTCATCAAAATAAAAACGTAGCGCAATCATATTCCTCACATAGCATCACCTTATTGATCATAAACAAGTCTCAATACCATAATACACATCGTCGTCGTAATGATACCATTATAACACATCAGTCAAATCTCAAAATCGTTGTAGCTTCCTTCAGTAATCTCAAAACCTCTAAAAAATGCTCTCTGCTCGTTTTAATAGTGTCATCCACCTCAAATGTACTTCAAAAATCATGATTGCATACAATATACATTACTCAAAGTTCTCTCAGTATCACAATGGTTCCGAAAATATATGTGAACAGTTCACAAAATTCAGACAAAGTACAATTTCATAAATGCAAAGTAATCCAACTGTGTAATTATGTCGACATGCGTGAGTCACGTAGTAAAAATGTTCATTACTCTTTGTTAAGTGACCAGATAGCTGTATAATTCTGTGTTAGGCAAATATGGTACCGATTTGTGAAACAGTATAAGCAAATACCAAATTAGCAAGGTACACAAAGTAGGCGTACCCCTTGAGGAATAATATAATTATACCTCTCAGATATTACAGATTAAAACTGCGGAATGAAATGTATCAGTGTATCATTGCAGTTCAAAAATATTTCTAATCATGTTTCAATTGCAAAAAATAATCATTCAAATGTCATGCAGCGCTAAACTGTACTTCTTGTTGTAAGAAAACTTCCGTCATCGTTTAACGGTAAAACTGTGCCAAGTGTCGTAGTTATCGTCGTTCATAAGCAAAATTCTCCAGAAATCAATGTACTTACCTTGTCATATACAAAAGAAAAGTGCTATACGTATAAATGTCGTGCTTATTACCACTGCCGTGATCTTGAAAGTACTGTACTGTAACTTATAGTTGTGTTTCGAAAATAATTGTCTCATTGTAGTCATGCCACAAATATCACTACGAAAATGTGTTTTACTTTCCAGAAGAACGTAGAAAAACTGTGCAGATATAAAACAGATACAGCATAAAAACAATAATGAAACTTATGTCACTCATTAGCAGCATCGTAATATAATCGTGTACCTGTCAAACAAACCAAATACTGTGTCATTTGTGACTTCTCAGAAAGTACTTTAAATAAAAAACATTTTTTCAAGTAGACTAAATTGGTGTAGTAAAACCTCATTGTATATGTTCCAAGAATGTGAGCATTATAGTCGTGACGTAATGGTGCAACTGACGAGCGAAAATGTACTCACAATAAGACTGTGTCGTCCGTTCCCTATAAAAATGTACTCGTAAAACAACAGTCTTAATATGTTCTACAGGTTAGTTAACTTCAAAACATCGCTGCATGCTAACAGTTTCTAAATGTGCCAAAGCGTAATAGTAACTTGAATACAAGAATTGTATAGCAAAGACTGAGTCAGAGAGCAGATTATCCCTCAATAAACGGTTTTACATGAGAAATGTGGTATCATCCTTTACTTTTCTTAGTTCGCAGTTTCAACTTCGGCGCAATTATCGTGATTGTGGTATACGTAGGACCCTGTAAAGTCCACTGTAAATCGGAAATAATTTGTGACTCAAATGTTTCTTCTTATACGACAATGAATGAGCTTTAATGAGAACTTTTTGATCAGTCTGTAGTTTCTTTGCATATGTCTTACCATGTAGTTTTCTCTTTTTGTCCGCAGCGGATTAATATTTTTAATAGCCAAATCAATAACGTCTTTATGTCGAAATTTACGTGTATTCAGAAAAGGTACGAGATCTCTGATTCTGTTCGGTGGTTCTTCAGTACAAAAGCAGGTGGTAAAGCCGTGGAGTCATGAGGCATTTCATTCAGTACGTTTTGAAGTAAGTGTAAGTATATGTCCCGGTACTGATGCTTCCTGTGACGACAAAGTCTCCAAAACTTATTAAATTCTTTCATAATGCGTTCAGATGGGTTACAATGTGGAGAGTACAATGAAATAAAAACATGTTTGATTTTACAGTTCCGAAGCATGCGTGATTAAATATCAGATCTGAATTGTGGTCCTTTGTCTGAAATGACCTGGTCAACGTGTCCAACTTTACGTAAGAAATTTTTAACATAGGCATTGGATACAGAACGTCCAGTGGCTTTCCGTAACGACGTGAAAGAAAGAAATTTTGAAGTAAGTTCGACAGCGACGAAAACATGAAAATCTATTAAATGTTTTAACAAGGTGTCCCAGAACCTCAACTGCAGCTAATTCTTTTAATCTAGCGGGCATAATAGAAAACAATGGAGCACGATGTGAGATGGTAGACGGTTTAGCGTTTTGACAAAGTTTGCAAATAGACAACACTCTTCTAACTTTCTTTTCCATTTTGTTAAAACAACAAGTCGTCCGAAGTATATGATAACATTTTCGTAGACCAAAATGTGCGTAGCTGAAATGAATGTACCAGATGAGCTTATTAACAAAATCTTCAGGAACACAAAGTACCCATAGCTTCTGATCAACAATGCAACGTTTGAGGAGTACGTTATATGTAACCAGATAATAATGAGGAATCTGCGTTTGTTTTTCATGCTATTTACTTTAAATATCTTTTCGAATCGGTTTCTTGTCTTGCTCATGGCAATGTCCTCTAAAGATGCAGCGACGAAATTTTCAGAAGATGCTTTTTGACTGTAAAGAATACTGATATTTTTCTCAAGGTTAGCTTCTGTGTTGCTTTTCTCAAGCCCAGCCGGTGCACGTCACAGTACGTCCGCAACAATATTTTCCGTGTCAGGAATGTAGACTATTGTGAAGCGAAATTCGCGCAGAAATAATGCCCAACGTTTCAAGCTGTCATGATTTAATTTTGAAAACATAAGAAACTGCAATGCTCGATGATCACTATAAACTTTTACCTGTTTGCCAGAAAGAAAGAAACGAAATTTGTCAAATGCTAAAGCTCCCAGTTCAGTAACGGAACAATTTTTCTCAGATTTTGTCAGCACGCGACTAGTAAAAGCGATGGTTTTCTGAACATTAGTGTCATTTTCTATAACTTCTTGAAATAAATGGGCAGCAAGACCCAACTTTAGAAGAGTCCGTGCTAAGACAGAAATCCTGTGACAGATCTGGATGCGCTAAGATTGGCGCATTAAGTAGCGCTTCTTTTAAAGAATCAAATTCCAACTGTACCTGTTCGTCCCAGTTCCAGATAGTGTTTTTACCAGTGAGACAACAGTTTTTTGGAGTTACCAGAATTTGCATATTCAGGAAACGACGGTAGAAATACACGAGGCCTAAAAAACTGCGAACTTGTCTTCTTGTGGATAGAACAGGAATAGCACTGATTGCTTCCAGCTTTTCAGGATCCGACTGAATGCCCTCAGAAGAAATAATTTGGCCCAAAAACTCCACGTTTGTCCTACCGAATTCCGATTTTTTCAAGTTCCATGTATTTCCACATTCAGCAAAAATACGTAACAAACTGTTGAGGATACGATTATGTCGTTCCCAAGAGACTTCTGCTATTAAAATATCATCCACGTACGACGTGATGTGTCGTTTTTAGAAACTCAGGTAATATAGAATTTAGCCCACGAATGAATGCTGCCAAAGAAATATTCAAACCAAAATGCAATTTTTCGAAACTGATAACAAACCGCGAAACAAAGAAAAGCCGTATATTTTCTGCATTCTGGAAGAAGTAAAACTTACCAAAAGCTGAATCTGAGACCAATAGAAGACAACACTTTTACCCATTGAAATGTTGAAGAAGTTCTTCCAACGTTTTCGGCCCCTCTGTTTCAGGAATAATAATCGTATTTATTTGTCTGGAATCTAAGGCAAGCCTGATCGATCCATTTTTCTTCTCAACAACATGTAATGGATTATTATATGAGCTTACTGGTGGGTCAATAATGCCCTTGTCAAGCATAGATTGTAATTCCGTTCTACCAAGGTCCCTATAATGTGCCCGAATTGCGTATTTTGTATGCTCACGAACACAAAATTTGTACTCAAACCCTTTAATTGTTCCTGTTTTGTGAGTAAAAACTGGAATGTGGTTGTGAGATGTCAAAAATGTCTTGCCGATCAGTGAAATGTGTTTTCCGACCTCCATCTAAAATTAGAGCACTTTTGAGTTCCGTTAAGGATGATCTTGGACTGCGTAAGGCGGGTGTATATCGTATTCCTTGTAGCTGCGGCATGATTGGTCAAACTATCAGGACCGCGGAGGACCGATGTACTGAGCATAAACGGCACACACGATTACAGCAGCCAAATAGATCTGTTATTGCCGAACATTGCTTGGATACTGGTCACCCCGTGTTATATAATAACACCGAGATATTGGCTTGCTCGTCCAGCTATTGGGACAGTGCTATTAGGGAGGCAGTTGAGATTAAATTTGCGAGCAACCTCGTTAACAGGGATGGAGGCTTCTGTTTAAACTCTGTTTAAAAAACAGAGGGACAGAGTCAATGCTACCTCACCTGCGAATTCATAGTCTCACTATCGATAGCTCTGACTTTGGTCATCTTTGGTGGCACTAGTGTTCAGTGTGTGTGTTATCTTTCCTGCTTCAGTCCGAGAACCGAGGTTTCAAATTTGCATGTACGCCACCTGTCCGTTGCAGTTTGCCTTGAAAATGGCGGGGTGTTCTCCCGCCGAAATATCGGCGGTCGCTGAAAGTATTACCTGCTTGAATTCTCGGAAGTTATGTGAAAGTTGTATACGCCAGGAGAAACTCAGGCTCCTCGTCATGGTTTGAAGGCCAATATTCAAATTTGAAAGCTATTGACTTACCTTCTTTGTCTAAACTTATTTCAGTGTCGTCAAAGTTTAAAACTGCTTTATACTAATTCAAAAAATCTGTTGCTAAATAAAGAGATTCTAACTACTATAGACTACACACTAGGAGGCATATGGTTAGCAAAAGAAAGATTTTGTTAAAGAGCAAACAATGTATCTAGAAAATTTACCTTATTCATGTGATATCCAATTCCAAAAATTATATAGCTGTCAATAATTCCACTACCCAAACATTATCAACCATACATCCATGCTCATACATTTCTTTGCGTATTTTCTTATAAACACCTCATTTCATTTTACTTTAAATTGCTTGTCCTACCAACTAAGAAAATCATGTCCATACACTTCCCTATCCACTCGCTAACTGCTAGTCCGTCCAACCACAGAATCTCTTGCCGAGGGCGGAGAGCGCTGTCAGCGATATTAACACAGTCCATTAGCACCGCCAACATACAAACAGGCCACTTCCAATCTCTACCTTATCATTTTATAGTATTAGTTAAGTGTTGTGATCCATATTGGTTCAAATGGCTCTGAGCACTGTGGGACTTAATTTATAAGGTCATCAGTCCCCTAGAACTTAGAACTACTAAAACCTAACTAAGCTCAGTTGGTAGAGCACTTGCCCGCGAAATGCAAAGGTCCCGAGTTCGAGTCTCGGTCGGGCACACAGTTTTAATCTGCCAGGAAGTTTCATATCAGCGCACACTCCGCTGCAGAGTGAAAATCTCATTCAGGGTCACAATTGTTCGCGATTGGTTTCAACAACATTCTGGACACTTCGAGCGAATGATTTGGCCTCCCAGATCGCCCGCCATGAATCCCACGGATCATTTATGGGACATAATCGAGAGCACACCTGACTCACATTCTGGAGGACGATTGTTCAAATCCGCGACCAAGCATCCAGATTTAGGTTTGCCGTAATTTCCTTAGTCGCTCTAGGACAGTTCCTTTGAAAGGCCACGGCCGATTTCCTTCCCCCACCCACGATATATTACAAGCTCCAACTCTACTGACCGCATCTCGACGGAACATTAAACGCAGATCTTCCTTCCTTCCATCCACAGCGTCTCATGAAGTGAGGTGCAATCTATCAGCCGACAGGATGGTTCATTCTATTCCTTCTCTGATCATCATCTGCACCATAAAATCTGCACTAGACACGAATCCATTACACAACCTACAGTCTACAAATACCCGTACGACGTAGTTCTCACACGCAAGGCAAGGGGCCACCGTGAACGGTGGAAGAACACTGCTTCCGCCAGGAGACTGGAGCCACTCCATGGGGTGCAGCAGCCACCAGTACCACCGCACATTTACATTTACTATCCGTGTCACAAGACCAGAATCGAGCTAGCTTGTTTAAAGAGGATGATAATCACATGTCTGTAGTGGTCACTAAATCGCCTGATCTGGACTCGATGGGACATATCTTGCTCGCCATTGGGCGCCAGCTTCGCATCCACATACAATCGGCCTGTAATTATGGGCATTGCGTGACCCTTGCGTACAGATGAGATTCCACATACGGTCAGTTCCACAAGAAACTGTACGCCATAATTTTAAATGTAACGTCCGCAGCAACATCTCTGGCAGTGGTCTCGAATCTGCGCTTTTGCACAGTGTGTAGATAAACAGTGTGTGAGTTGAATGTTTTGTCGGTGCCAGTTTAAAATGAGTGCAAGATCTTTGTCCTTGTAAATCATCCAACGGGACCAAAGCTTTCATACAGAGCTGCTGTTACATTCTTAGAAAGTCAAAGACATTCGTTGCGAAGTGAGTCAAACAATATTTAGAGGTTGGAAACGTGGATGAGAGAGAGCTAACGTGAGCGACGTGGCTATTTGCACTTATTTACAGCCAATGTAAACGCTGAAAAAAATGTACAATATTAATGAAAAATGCCTTCTGAAGTCCGTAAAGTAGCTATTTGGTTCAAAAGAGGCAAACTGGGTGCTTCAAGAGGATAACGATCTAAAACATCGCAGGCGTCTCTGTACGGCGCGGAAACAAGACAATGGGGTGCCCACGGTGGACTGGCCTGCAATGTCTCCGGATACAAATCAGATCTAAAAGATATGGCCGTATATTAATATGAAGCTTAAAGAAAGTCAGTGTATACTTTGAAGTAGCTGTCATATGAAATCAGGACGATATGGAGATCGTTACCGAGAGAATACGCAAAAAATCTCGTGAAAAGCATGCCAAAATGGTGCCAAGCTGTAATCCATAATGGCGGCGATTCGATTAACTACTAGGTAATTGTGCAATTAATAATAACACTTATTTTTAATAAACTCATATATATATATATATATATATATATATATATATATATATATATATATAATAGTGTCTTATTTCATACAGATAACGGCGTACACTTTCTTGCGGAACTGACTGTAACTCCAGAAACCTACCAAAGACTTATCGAATCCATGCTACGTATAATCGCTGCTGTAATTCGTTGCAAAGGAGGACCAACATTTATTAAGCACGTTTTCATAATGTTTTGGCTCATCATTGAAATTATTACTGCAGATATCCCCTGATAATCGCATGTGCGCAGAACTCTACCGTATTTTACGGACTACAAGAAGCACTTTCTTCCATCGGAAAATTGACTCCAAAATTCAGCCGTGTCTTTTACTAGATTAATATAAACATGTCCGGTGATTGATTTAAAATTCCCGCCAGTTTTAAAAATGGCCATATGTCGATTCCACGAGAAACCTGTCTCTATCTGGCAACAATAAATTCAACTGGCAGCAGCAGTGTACCGACTCGGAGAACAGTACACTGTTGCTGCGATTTAGGAGCTTGCGGACACTGGCTACCTCCCGCCTCGCCATCACAAACCCAGAACACTGTCTAGCCTATAATGCGTCATTGCAGTCTACGGTGTCAGTGAACTTTAATTGAAATTAATTGTGTTATCGGTAACAGTACAATATTTTTGTCAGTAACTAGTTTCATAATGAAAAAGGGTATTCATATGATGCGGACTATAAACTGAAAGGAAGAACATGTGCAGAACAACGTAGAAGCAGAGCAGCTGAGCGGCATCTCGAACCTCCACCAACAGAAAAAAAAACATTCGTAATTGGTGGGCGAGTAAAAGAAAACTGAAAAAATGAGCAAGACTAAATGTGCAAATGGAGGACTGAATGCAAAATAGTCAAAACTATAATATGAGTTATTGAAATGGATTCAACAACACCGTCAAAATGGCACTAAAATTAATACAAACATCACTCAAATACGCGCTCGTAAGCTAGCGCTATAACGGGACTTAGTAGACTTCAAAAGTAGGGTTGGTTGGTGCTCCTGATTTATGGAGCGTTATGGACTTACCATGTGAACCAAAACCGAAAAACATCTCAAAAAACGCCACAAGAGTATGAAGGGAAAATATCATCTTTCCAGCGCTTTGTGATTCAACATCGAGAGAAAACTAAGCCAAATAGTGAATATGGACGCAACTCCTCTAACATTTGAGGTGCCGAGTAACACAACTCTTGACATGAAAGGTGCTAAAACTATAACTATAAAAACAAGTGGACATGGAAAAAACGCACTGCACTGTTGTCGTTTCATGTTGTGCTGGCGATTTTAAACTTAATCCAATGATCATTTCCAAGCGCAAAACAAAGACAAAGCCTTCTGAAAAACCGCCAGGTGTTGTTCACGTAAATGAGGTGGATTCGGTTGACGAGGTTTGTATGAAATTATGGATTAACAGAGTGTGAGAGAGTTGGAAAGGTGCTTTATTGAAGAAGATTTCGCTGCTTGTGTTAGATCAATTTAGTAGTCATTTGAAAACTTCAGTGGAAGTTAAACTGAGAAAGGGAAATACAGAGATTGCTGTTATTCCAGGAGGACATACTTCACAATTGACACATCTTGATGTCGAGATAAATAAATCATTTAATGTACAAACAGCATAGTGAACGCATTATTGTGGCCAAGATAGATACGAAGCCCACACCTACTACAGTAGTACAAGTTTATATGCCAACTAGCTCTGCAAATGACGAAGAAATTGAAGAAATGTATGATGAAATAAAAGAAATTATTCAGATAGTGAAGGGAGACGAAAATTTAATAGTCATGGGTGACTGGGATTCGTCAGTAGGAAAAGGGAGAGAAGGAAACGTAGTAGGTGAATATGGATTGGGGGTAAGAAACGAAAGAGGAAGCCGCCTGGTAGAATTTTGCGCAGAGCACAACTTAATCATAGCTAACACTTGGTTCAAGAATCATAGAAGAAGACTCTATACATGGAAGAAGCCTGGAGATACTGACAGGTTTCAGATAGATTATACAATGGTAAGACAGAGATTTAGGAACCAGGTTTTAAATTGTAAGACATTTCCAGGGGCAGATGTGGACTCTGACCACAATCTATTGGTTATGACCTGTAGATTAAAACTGGAGAAACTGCAAAAAGGTGGGAATTTAAGGAGATGGCACCTGGATAAACTGAAAGAACCAGAGGTTGTACAGAGTTTCAGGGAGAGCATAAGCGAACAATTGACAGGAATGGGGGAAAGAAATACAGTAGAAGAAGAATGGGTAGCTTTGAGGGATGAAGTAGTGAAGGCAGCAGAGGATCAAGTAGGTAAAAAGACGAGGGCTAGTAGAAATCCTTGGGTAACAGAAGAAATATTGAATTTAATTGATGAAAGGAGAAAATATAAAAATGCAGTAAATGAAGCAGGCAAAAAGGAATACAAACGTCTCAAAAATGAGATCGACAGGAAGTGCAAAATGGCTAAGCACGGATGGATAGAGGACAAATGTAAGGATGTAGAGGCTTATCTCATTAGAGGTAAGATAGACACTGCCTACAGGAAAATTAAAGAGACCTTTGGAGATAACAGAGCCACTTGTATGAATATCAAGAGCTCAGATGGAAACCCAGTTCTAAGCAAAGAAGGGAAAGCAGAAAGGTGGAAGGAGTGTATAGGGGATCTATACAAGGGCGATGTACTTGAGGACAATATTATGGAAATGGAAGAGGATGTAGATGAAGATGAAATGGGAGGTACGATACTGCGTGAAGAGTTTGACAGAGCACTGAAAGACCTGAGTCGAAACAAGGCCCCCGGAGTAGACAACATTCCATTGGAACTACTGACGGCCTTCGGAGAGCAAGTCCTGACAAAACTCTACCATCTGGTGAGAAAGATGTATGAGACAGGCGAAATACCTTCAGACTTCAAGAAGAATATAATAATTCCAATCCCAAAGAAAGTAGGTGTTGACAGATGTGAAAATTACCGAACTATCAGTTTAATAAGTCACAGCTGCAAAATACTAACACGAATTCTTTACAGACGAATGGAATAACTAGTAGAAGCCAACCTCGGGGAAGATCAGTTTGGATTCCGTAGAAACACTGGAACACGTGAGGCAATACTGACCTTACGACTTATCTTAGAAGAAAGATTAAGGAAAGGCAAACCTACGTTTCTAGCATTTGTAGACTTAGAGAAAGCTTTTGACAGTGTTGACTGGAATACTCTCTTTCAAATTCTAAAGGTGGCAGGGGTAAAATACAGGGAGCGAAAGGCTATTTACAATTTGTACAGAAACCAGATGGCACTTATAAGAGTCGAGAGACATGAAAGGGAAGCAGTGGTTGGGAAGGGAGTAAGACAGGGTTGTAGCCTCTCCCCGATGTTGATCAATCTGTATATTGAGCAAGCAGTAAAGGAAACAAAAGAAAAATTCGGAGTAGGTATTAAAAGCCATGGCGAAGAAATAAAAACTTTGAGGTTCGCCGATGACATTGTAATTCTGTCAGAGACAGCAAAGGACTTGGAAGAGCAGTTGAATGGAATGGACAGTGTCTTGAAAGGAGGATATAAGATGAACATCAACAAAAGCAAAACGAGGATAATGGAATGTAGTCGAATTAAGACGGGTGATGCTGAGGGAATTAGATTAGGAAATGAGACACTTAAAGTAGTAAAGGAGTTTTGCTATTTGGGGAGCAAAATAACTGATGATGGTCGAAGTAGAGAGGATATAAAATGTCGACTGGCAATGACAAGTAAAGCGTTTCTGAAGAAGAGAAATTTGTTAACATCGAGTATAGATTTAAGTGTCAGGAAGTCATTTCTGAAAGTATTTGTATGGAGTGTAGCCATGTATGGAAGTGAAACATGGACGATAAATAGTTTGGACAAGAAGAGAATAGAAGCTTTCGAAATGTGGTGCTACAGAAGAATGCTGAAGATTAGATGGGTAGATCACATCACTAATGAGGAAGTATTGAATACGATTGGGGAGAAGAGAAGTTTGTGGCACAACTTGACCAGAAGAAGGGATCGGTTGGTAGGACATGTTCTGAGGCATCAAGGGATCACCAATTTAGTATTGAAGGGCAGCGTGGAGGGTAAATATCGTAGAGGGAGACCAAGAGATGAACACACTAAGCAGATTCAGAAGGATGTAGGTTTCAGTAGGTACTGGGAGATGAAGAAGCTTGCACAGGATAGAGTAGCATGGAGAGCTGCATCAAACCAGTCTCAGGACTGAAGACCACAACAACAACAACAACATGTATATATGAGAGAGTAATGTAACAAATGATGACGGATGAAACCCAACATTAATTCACGCCGAGGTGAAATTTTAAACGACCTAGAATCAAACAAGTGTGTCAGTGGATAAAACAGTAGTGGTCTAGAGTGAGAGAAGATGTTGTTATAAAAACTTTCAAGACGTGTGGCACAAGCAACGGTCTCGATAGGAGTGAGACCATCTCATATGCCCCGAAGAGCCAAACAAACTGGTACACCTGCCTAATATCGTGTATGGCCCCCACAGGCACACATAAGTGCAGCAACACGACTTCTCATGGACTCGACTAATGTCTGAAGTAGTGCTGTAGGGAATTTACACCATGAATCCCGCAGGGCTGTCCATAAATCCGTAAGTGTACGAGGTGGTGGAGATCTCTTCTGAACAGCATGTGAAAACGATCCCAGATGTGCTCAATAATGTTCGTGTCTGGGGAGTTTAGTGTCCAGCGCAAGTGTTTAAACTCATAAGAGTGTTCCTGAAGACACTCTGTGGCAATTCTGGACGTGTGGGATGCTGCATTGACCTGCTGGAATTTCCCAAGTCCGTCGGAATGCACAACGGACATAAATGGATGCAGGTGGTCAGACAGGAAGTTTACGTACGTGTCACCTGTCAGAATCGTATTTCAAGGTATCAGGGGTCCCTTATTACTCCAACTGCACACGCCCCACACTATTACAGAGCCGCCACTAGCTTAAACAGTCCCCTGCTGAGATGCAGGGACCGTGGATTCATGAAGTTGTCTCCATGCCCTTACACGTCCAGCCGCTCGATACAATTTGATACGAGACTGGTCCGACAAGGCAACATGTTTCCAGTCAACAGTCGAATGTCGGTGTTGACGGGACCAGGCGATGCGCAAAGCTTTGTGTCGTGCAGTCATCAAGGGTACAAGAGTGGGCCTCCGCCACCAAAGGCCCTTATCCATGATGTTTCGTTGAACGGTTTGCACACTGACGTTGATGGTCCAACACTGAAATCTGCAGCAATTTGCCGAAGGGTTGCATTTCTGTCACGCTGAACGACTCTCTTCAGTCTTTGTTTGTCCTGTTCTTGCAGGAGCTTTTTCCGGCCGCAGCGCTGTAGGGGATTTGATGTTTTACGGGATTCCTGATATTCACGGTAGATTCGTGAAATGGTCGTAAGGGAAAATCCACACTTCATCGCTACCTCGGGGTTACTGTGCCCCATCACTTGTGCGCCGACTATAACACCACGTTGAAACTCACTTAAATCTTAATGATCTGCCATTGTAGCAGCAGCAACCGATCTAACAACTGAGCGAGACACTTGTTGTCTTCTATACGCGTTGACAAAATCAGGGCCGTATTCTGCTTGTTTACATATCTCTGTATCTGAATACGCATGCCTGAACCAGTTTCTTTGGCGCTTCAGTGTATGAAGAGGACGAAAAGGAAGAACAAGAAGAAGAAGTAGAAAGAAAAGAAGAAGAAGAAAGGTTGAAACATCGCCTAAGAAAAATTATAAATTGACTGTGCTGGTAAACATCTTACGTTTATTGATTTTCAAACAGCTGAGCAAAACTGAACGTACTCAGACATTTCTCTCTTTACTTATTCTGATCAACACTAAACTGACACACAATATTTTTAGCGCAACGCAATCTGACTTTCAATAATTACTACAAAAGAATGGCCCTCGCAAACAATAACCTACACCTTTCATGAATCACTTACCTCACAAAAATCTTCGTTACTCGAACTACTGCAATACAGCTAGCGCCAACACTGCCAGATAAATAAAAGATTCTAACTACTGAAGACACTAACTACTGATAGGCGTATAGTTACCAAACGAAAGATTTTGATAGAGAACAAACAATGTATCTACCTCAACAATATTCAAAAGTCATCATATATATATATATATATATATATATATATATATGAGTTCATGGTATACAGTATTACAAATTTACTCTTTCTGACGGACACACGTCCAGATCTTCCGCTCTCAAAATTCTGTCATCTCCCTCCCCACATCCACCACTGCTGGCGGCTCACCTCCAACTGCGCAACGCTACGCGCTGCTCACATCCAACTGCCCAGCACTACAATAGCAAATATTCCAACAATGCAATCCAGCCACGGACTGCACACAGCACAGCCAGGGATTTGCATACAGAGCGCTACTTGGCGTAACTAACGTAAAAACCTAAACAGCCTACTTACAAGTTCAGATGACGTTTTCAGGGATTTTAAAGGCCTGTTCGTTTTTATAAAATGAGAATTTTATTTAGTCTGGCTTTACAATTTAGTTGGATGGGTGACCATCCGGTCTGCCGAGCGCTGTTGGGAAGTGGGATTCACTCAGCCCTTGTGAGGTACACTGAGGAGCTACTTGATAGAGAAGTAGCGGCTCCAAAAAAAAAATGTTCAAATGTGTGTGAAATCTTATGGGACTTAACTGCTAAGGTCATCAGTCTCTAAGCTTACACACTACTTAACCTAAATTATCCTAAGGACAAACACACACACCCATGCCCGAGGGAGGACTCGAACCTCCGCCGGGACCAGCCGCAAAGTCCATGACTGTAGCGCCCTAGACCGCGCGGCTAATCCCACGCGGCTGTAGCGGCTCCGGTTTCAGTAAACCGACATACGGCCGAGAGAGCGGTGTGCTGATCACGTTGTTGTTGTTGTGGTCTTCAGTCCTGAGACTGGTTTGATGCAGCTCTCCATGCTACTCTATCCTGTGCAAGCTTCTTCATCTCCCAATACGTACTGCAGCCTACATCCTTCTGAATCTGTTTAGTGTATTCATATCTTTGTCTCCCTCTACGATTTTTACCCTGCACGCTGCCCTCCAATACTAAATTGGTGATCCCTCGATGACCCAGAACATGTCCTACCAACCGATCCCATCTTCTAGTCAAGCTGTGCCCCAATCCTATTCAATACCTTCTCATTAGCTATGCGATCTACGCATCAAATCTTCAGCATTCTTCTGCAGCACCACATTTCAAAAGCTTCTATTCTCTTCTTGTCCAAACTATTATCGTAGATGTTTCACTTTCATACATGGCTACACTCCATAGAAATACTTTCAGAAACGAGTTCCTGACCGCATGCCCCTCCATATCCGCACCCAGTAACGCCTGTGGGCTGAGGATGACACGGCGGCCGGTCGGTACCGTTGGGCTCTCATGGCCTGTTCGGACGGAATTCAGCTTTTTTTTTTTTTGCAATTTAGTAACAGAATGGTAAAAATATTATTTTTAATGAAATTGCTTAAAAATGAATGTGCACCTTATAGTCCTTAAAATACGGCAAGTACAGAGTGAGCAGGAAGGACCTCTGCCGGAGTCGAAGTGCCCGCCAGCGGCCGCTTCGCCTCTTCGGCCGCAGTGCGTCGCAGCGAGACCGATGGGCGATTTCGGTGCGACGTGGCGCGATGTGACGGGGGGCACAGAGCGGGACATCGGGGCCACGCATGGCATACCCACACGCGTAGGCCGCGCACACACACACACACACACACGCACACACAGAGGCGCGGAAACGGCGCGTGGGCTTCCGAGAGCGGAGAGGGGCAGGGTGAAACGCCATCCCGCCCGGCGGTTGCGTCGCCGGCGCTCGGCGCTCGGCGTTCACCTTGTTTAAAACAGGTCAATTTGCTAATTGCGGGCCCAGGGGGCGGCCGAGTTGACCCGCGGCGGGCCGGGTCGCGGCTCGTACGTGTGCGGGGCGCGGGACCGCCGCCGGGCGCCCAGGAATCACGGCACTTGACCCCGCCCTGGCGCCGCGCCGCGGCCGCGGGTCGGGGCGTGCGGCCCACTCGCTGCCGTCTGGCCTCACCGGGAGGGCATACATTCCACGTCCGTCACCAGCTGAAGGCGGTAATGCGCCTCCGAGGAGACAGTGCGCGAGTTAACAAATTGTAACTACCACCTGAAGTGCTGCGAAATTATAGTACTGGCCATTAAAATTGCTACACCACGAAGATGACGTGCTACAGGCGCGAAATTTAACCGACAGGAAGAAGATGCTGTGATATGAAAATGATTAGCTTTTCAGAGCATTCACAGGTTGGCGCCGGTGGCGACACCTACAACGTGCTGACACGAGGAAAGTTTCCAATTGATTTCTCATACACAAACAGCACTTGAGCGGCGTTGCCTGGTGAAACGTTGTTGCGATGCCTCGTGTAAGGAGGAGAAATGCGTACCATCACGTTTCCGACTTTGATAAAGGTCGGATTGTAGCCTATCGCTATTGCGGTTTATCGTATCGCGATATTGCTGCTCGCGTTGGTCGAGATCCAACGACTGTTAGCAGAATATGGAATCGGCGGGTTCAGGAGGGTAATACGGAACGCCGTGCTGGATCCCAACGGCCTCGTATCACTAGCAGTCGAGGTGACAGGCATCTTATCCGCATGGTTGTAACAGATCGTGCAGCCATGTCTCGATCACTGAGTCAACAGATGGGGACGTTTGCAAGACAACAACCATCTGCACGAACAGTTCGACGACGTTTGCAGCAGCATGGACTATCAGCTCGGAGACCACGGCTGCGGTTACCCTTGACGCTGCATCACAGACAGGAGCACCTGCGATGGTGTACTCAACGACGAATCTGGGTGCACGAATGGCAAATCGTCACTTTTCCGGATGAATCCAGCTTCTCTTTACAGCACCATGATGGTCGCATCCGTGTTTGGCGACATCGCAGTTAACGCACATTGGAAGTGTGTATTCGTCGTCGCCATACTGCCCATCACCCGGCGTGATAGTATGGGGTGTCATTGGTTACACGTCTCGGTCACCTCTTGTTCGCATTGACGGCACTTTGAACAGTGGACGTTGTATTTCAGATGTGATACGACCCGTGGTTCAACCTTTCATTCGATCCCGGCGAAACCCTACATTTCAGCAGGATAATGCACGACCGCATGTTGCAGGTCCTGTACGGGCCTTTCTGTATACAGAAAATGTTCGACTGCTGCCCTCGCCAGCACATTCTCCTAATCTCTCACCAATTGAAAACGTCTGGTCAATGGTGGCCGAGCATCTGGCTCGTCATAATACGCCAGACACTATTCTTGATGAACTGTGGCATTGTGTTGAAGCTGCATAGGCAGTTGTACCTGTAGACGCCATCTAAGCTCTGTTAGACTCAATGCCCAGTCGTATCAAGGCCGTTATTACGGACAGAGGTGGTTGTTCTGGGTACTGATTCCTCAGGATCTATCCACCTAAACTGCGTGAAAATGTAATCACATGTCAGTTTTAGTATAATATAATTGCCCAATGAATACCCGTTTATCATCTGCATTTCTTCTTCGTGTAGCAATTTTAATGCCCAGTAGTGTACTATCGACACTCGTTGACTAATCTCTGTTCCAATGCAGGTACGAGAACGGTTTAATACTATAGAATGAAAAAAACAAGTTTGCTGTTACCAGTAGCTGTTTATTTATCTCCACTACTTGTTTCAAAGGTTTAAACATCCGTCATCAGGTGGATTTACATTTATTAGTATGACATGTGTGTGTATTGTGTTACGATTTTCAGAGGAATTTCTGGCACTGTCTAGTACAGAAATAAAACACTGTTTCAGAAGATGTTTTACGTTTTTTTTTTTTTGACAAAAAACTAAACATATCTAACGGTAAAAATATAATATGTAAAATAGAATACCTCCAGTTGTCACAGGATCCTTTAACTGTCTTAACACATCACTTGTATACGTCATATTTTTTATACAAAGATGGCGTCTCGAAATTAATAGGTGCAAGGATCATACAGCAAAATAGAAACATAATCACAAAGTACAAAGAATGTACATTGTAACAACATTATTACGGAAAAAGTTTTAAAGGATTTTGGAGATTTCTTTTGAGGCATTGAATATATGCGTTGGATTTTATATGCCACCTGATATATTGATTCCAACGCATGTATTCAACACCTCAAAAGAATGATCTCCAAAATCCTTGAAAACTTTTTTCCGTAATAATGTTGTCATAATGTTTGTCGTTTCCTATATGATCCTTGCACCTAATAGTTCCGAGACGCATCTTCGTATGACAGTATAGAAGTGATATGTTACAACAACGAAAGGGTCCTGTTACCACTGCAGGTATTCTATTTTGCTTTTTATATTTTTACTTTTATTCACATGTTCAGTTTTTTGTGAAAAAAGACGTGAAAAACATGTTGTGAAACAATGTGTTGTTTCTCCATTAGATAGTGCCATATGTTCCTCCAAAAATTGTAACACAGCACACACATATGTCATACTAACAAATGTAAATCCACCTAGTGACGGATGTTTAAACCTCTGAAACACGTAGTGGACATAAATAAACAGCGACTGGTAAAGTAAAATTGTCGTTTCATTAGATGTCAGTAACATTCACAGTAAAGCTTAACCTAAAATGTTCGCATTTAAAGATTTAATAATATGTGTTACGTTTTACAGTAGTTTATTCTGTTACTACGAAAATTGTATTATTTTCTTTTTCATGTGACGGCTGAGCACGAGAGAGTGACGTCAATTCCAATGTGCGAATCCAGTTCTCGGCTTTCTGCCTCGATGTCATGTGTAACGTCGTAAGTTTACGAACCGAAGGCTGTTTCTGCCTCCATGGAAGGATGTAGGCGACCTGTTATTAAATGTCTCAGTAACGGGCGTAAACTATGCTGTTTATTCCGAGTATGTCGCGATTTCCGGAAGTGCGGTTTGGCAGCCACAGCTTCAGTTACTGCGACACAAACGAGCGCAGTCACATTTACAATCCTGGGTCTCACATGGCCGTTTTTATCGAATGGAGCACGATGACTTTTAGAATTTATACTTTGGTATCGCTCTGTCTGCTTCACACGTGTCGCTCAATCCGAGTTGTCGTTTTCATGTTTCGTTATGTTTAGCTGTATCTTGTTCCTGTCTCTGTTACATTTCCAATACTTGAGTATTACTTTTTTTCTGAGCTTCTTACGATATACACTCTACAACAAAAGAAGCGACGCACCACGAAGGAATCGTCCTAATGGGACGGAGATCAGCAGATGTTATTTACATGAATAGACAAACAAATGAATAAAATTTCATAAAAATTGGATAATTAATTCAAGAGAAAGAGCTTCACAGACTGGACAAGTCAACAACCCGTTTAGCCACCTTTGGCCCTTACGCAAGCAGTTATTCGTCTTGGCGTTGATTAACAGAGTTGTTGGTTGTCCCCCTGAGGGATATTGTGTCAAATTCTGTCCAACTGGCGCGTTAGATAGTCAAAATTCCGAGATGGTTGGAGGGTTCTACCCAAAATGCTCCAAAAGTTCTCAGTTGGGGAGAGATCCGGCAAACTTGCTGGCCAAAGTAGAGTTTGGCAAGCACGGAGACAGGCAGTAGAAACCATAGCTTTGTGCTGTCGGATATTATCTTGCTGAAATGTACGTCCAGAATGGTTTGTCATGAAGGACAACAAAAAACGGGTCGTAGAATATCGACGACGTACCGCTGTGCTGTAAGGGTGCAGCGGATGACAACCAAAGGGGTCCTGCTATGAAAAGAAATGACACCCCGCACTGTCTCTCCTGGTTTCCTGCCCTTATGGCGAGCGACAGTCATGTCGGTATCGCACCGCTATAAGGGTCATTCCAAGGCACGTCTTCTGCCTGGGTTGTCATTAACTGCAGTAGAAACTTCTTCAGTGATAAGTAGCGCTTCGAATTGAACCGTGATGACAAGTGAAGTGTCTGGTGAGGCCACGACCGGCGGTGGACTATCAACCTCGTCGGCCGCCAGCCTGCCAGACAACCAGGAGCGATGGTCTGGGGTGCCATTTCTTGTCACAGCAGAACCCCTTTGGTTGTCATCCGCGGCACCTTAACAGCGTAGCGGTACGTCGTCGATATTCTACGACCAGTTTTGTTGTCCTTCATGGCACGCCACTTCGGCTTACATTTCGGCAAGATAACGCCCGCTCGCACACGACGAGAGTTCTGCTGCTTGTCTTCACGCTTGCCGTACCCTGTCTTGGCCAGCGAGGCCGCCAGCTTTCTCCCCAACCCAAATAAGAAAGTTTGGAGCATTACGGACTGCGCCCTCCAACCAGTTCGGGAGTTTTACGATCTAACGCGTCAGCTGGACAGAAAATGTCACGATATCCCTCGAGAGGACATCCTACAACCCATTGTCAAGCATAATAACTTGCTCCATAAGTGGCAGAGGTGGACCAACGCTTTATTGGCTTTCTCGGTTTCTGAATCTCCTTCTCTTGGATAAATCATCCAATTATTATAAAAATTTTAATCGTTTGTTTCCCTGAACATGTAAATCATATCTACCTTTTTTCGTACCATTCGGATAATTCCTTCCTTGGTTCGTCTTTTTGTTGTCTTAGAGTATGTGTGTTATGTCTTACGGCGTGCTGTATTATTTCCCTTTTTGTGTAATTGGTCAGTTCTAGTGTAGAATTTCAGTTCTCGGCTTTGAGCCACGATGTCACGTATGACGTCATGAGTGTATTATGCGATGGATTCTTATACGCATAGAGATATAATAAAGGGAGGTGGCGCTGTGGACTTTCGCTGTATGTCGCTTTGAAGCCGGTGTCCCCATGTTAGATGCTGCAAAACATTGGCTGGCTACTGCTTACGGTTGCCGCCTGTGTGTATCTGTTCTCGTGAGTATGGAACGGTTGTTTCAAAAAGAAAATGTTACAGTGCTTTCGTGAACAACACAACATCAGGATGGTATTTTCAGAAGATTTTGGTGTTAAATACATATCTGATCGAATAATTTCGCCTCAATAAGGTAGTTGCATTTTTTTATACTTTCCAAATAACCAAGAAGGGAAGTATGTGATGTGAAAAAGCTGCTTTCGTAATCCAGAGTTTTCCTTAATACGGATGGACTAAACTAATGTTCGGTCTATGTCCTCTTCTCGAAAATGCTGAGCACATGTTTTGATATGTTTGTACGGCTTCCCATTTTTCTTCTCCACAAAGTTCATCCAGGTAGCTTGTGGAATTGGGTTGATAGGAAATCTCAAGTCAAATGACAGAAATAAAACCGCCACAGAATATAAAACCGCGCAACCAAAATTTACGTTGTGTAGAAATATCGCCTGAACGAGTCAACTTAAGAATGAAATGTGATTCCTTTGCACTTTAAACTATGATCAGCATGATTAGTGCACCTGAAGCAGGCATTTCTCGATCAAACCACTTTTATCGAAAGCTAACGTTTGGGGGCAATTAATATGGTGGACGTCGGCTTCAGGTTTGTGACATCGTGACTATTTCACTATCATAGCTACCTGCTTGCATCACCGCGGAAGGATGTAGCCGGCCTGTTATCAACTGTCATCTGTGGTTGCCTTATTGGAGTGCGTAAACTATGTTGTTTATTCCGATATGTCGTGTGGTGTGGTCTTCTTGGGCAAGAATTTAAGAGCACTGCTTAAACTGCTACAAATGAAACTAGTACCAATCGTATTTATAATCTTGGTTCTCACAATTTTTGGCTCTTTTTTTTGCGAATATAGCTTGATTTCTTTCAGGAATTACTTTCTTGTAGCGCTCTGTCAGCTTGAGCTGCATACCTCAATTCAAGTTGTTTGTTCTATATCTCGCTATTTCTGTGATTATTATATATATCTTGTTCATGTCTGTATTGCTTTCTCTATTTTGTAGTATAACTAGTATTCCGAGTTGAAACCTCCCCTTAGAAAAATTTATGAATGATTGTGCTGGTAAAGCCCTTACGTTATTTGATTTTCTAATAGCTGAGCAAAACTGAACGTGCACAGACATTTCTCTCTTTACTTATTCAGATCGTCAATAAACTGACACACAATATTTTTAGCGCAACGCAATCCGACTTTCAATAATCCCTACAAAAGAATGGCCCTGACTAACAATAACCTATACCTTTCATGAATCACTTACCTCACAAAAATCTTCGTTAATCGAACTACTGCAATACAGCGAGCGCCAATACTGCCAGCTAATTAAAAGATTCTAACTACTGAAGTCACTAACTACTGATAGACATAGTTAGCAAATGAAAGATGTTGATAGAGAACGAACAATGTAGTTACCTTAATAGTGTTCAAAAGTCATAATATATATATCAGTTCATGACATCCAGTCTTACAAATTTACTGTCTCTGATGGACACACGTCCAGATCATCCGCTCTCAAAACTCCGTCATGTCTCTCCCCACATCAACCACTGCTGGCGGCTCACCTCCAACTGCGCAACGCTACGCGCTGTTAACAGCCAACTGCTGAACACTACAATAGCGAATATTACAACAATGCCAACCAGCCACAGACTGCACACAACACAGTCAGTGATTTTCATACAGAGCGCTACGTGGCGTTACCAACATAAAAACCTAAACAGCCTACTTACAGTGTATCTAATTTTCCCGCGATTTTGCCGTTAGTTTCTGGTTTCTTATTAATAATTCCAGCGATTCTATAATTCGTGATCACATTTCGTCATACAGATATGTTTACCACTATTGATCTCCATTTTTAAATCGTGTGCGTTGCAGCTATAGGTTTCGTATGACGTTACTGGTCAAAGCTGACAGGTGGAATGGTACGCTAGAACTTGTGACGATTTTGAAAACGGGCCGCGCTGCCGTATAGCTAGTCGCTAGTCGCCACACAACGAAGGTCGATTCTCATCAAAATTAACGTTCTCGCACAGTTCACGTTTGCTCTCCATGTAAACTATTTGTTGAAATTTTTCTCTGGTTACTACCTATTAAGGTATGAATGTTGGCTGAGAGTGTCGGGAAATGCGTTAAAGATCGCAACAACTTTCTTATAACCGAATAAATGTTTGAGTTTTGAACGTGAGTATGTGCTATCTATTGACGCCACTATTTACACACGGTTGAAGAGTAATATTCATATTTATTAGTACGACGAATGGGGAATGTTTCAAGAAAGATATATTTTAATTTCACACTATCGGAAGAAAATGAAGGTAACGACAGACCATTTAAAATGAAGTGAGACTACTGAAAATGTTCGAGGTTAATCTATGTACGAAAGGAGTGGACTAATAAATTTGAATATTATATTGAAGCTATGTGCTGCACAGAATCGATTCATACATTTGGGTTATTTAACGAAAGTAGTAGGGCAACCTGGCGGATCCAAGATGCCGGGCGATAGATATCGCAATGGCGTCATGGCGGAAAGTTCAAATTTTGATGGGAGAAAGATCAATTGGGCTACCTCCACTAATCTAAACCCCTTCCTTCACCTCCCCACATCCCTCCCCCAGAAAATGGCGGGATGTTCAAATTTTGGCGGCAAAAAGGTCACTTGGGCTACCTCCACTAACATAAGTCATCCGACCGCCACCTCTTCCTTGGAATTGGCGGGAAAGCGACTCAGCCTGTGCTGGAAAGAATGGACATGAGTCTTTATTTTGCACGCAGTGTTTATTTAAACAATTTAAGACAGTAGCTCCATCTGTTGTGCTCACCATGACGTCCAGAGTTCAACTGACCTAGTACACAGTACTGCCATCAGAGGTCGCTATAATCCCATGGCGGTCTGGGGGAAAATGGCGGGAAACGGACTCATCCTTTTCTGGGCTGCTGGATAGGAAGGCCTGTACTTTATTTACTTTGGAACAGTTTATTTAGTGACGGATTTCACATTGTTTATTTATTACACTGATAAAAAAAACACTCACTCTGAGGTGCTTGGGGCCACATTACATAGCCTGCAGACCTGCAAACTACTCGTAAATCACCGAAATAATGCAGTTCACTGATGTACAGACACGAAAACAACTCGTAAATTGTCAAAATAATGAGTGTAAAACGTTCTGCAGACCCGCTCTCTAATTATAAACTGTCGAAATAATGCATGCAACTTAATTAGGGACAATTTCAAGTAGTTTGTTTATTACACTGATAGAAAACACTCACTCCAGCATGTTTGGGGTTACAGTAAATAGTCTACAGGCTTGCGAACTACTCGTAAGTCACCGAAATAATGCAAAACACTGATGTGTAGAGACGCAAACAACTCGTAAATTGTGCAAATAATGCACAACACTTAAACAGCCGAAAATAAAGCAGTGCACAAACACTCATTACACGTAATAAACGCTTTTGCACTAGCGTCAACTGTGACATATCAGGAAACTGCTCTCACCCACCCCCTTGTAGAAAACAAGGTGGCGTGCTCACTCCGGTCCCTTATTCCCATATGCAAGATGCCTCTGGGCCACGTGCACATGTTTACCGTTGCTGGCACGATACCTCTCTACCTGCAGTCCAGTGAAGACTTAGTTGCTGAGTGACTCACTATCATAGGCGCATATAAAAGGTTGTCAGTGTTCTACTGACGTCACAAGTCTATGTAAATAACAGCCAAATCTTTCTATTTGAACGCGCTATAGAAATCTGTTCCAATGCTTCCCAGAATAGCACAGGGTGCATTGTTCCTAGCGATCCTCATGGGTCATGCGAGATGCATCCAACCGCGCACGTGTCTCCAGCGGTGCTGACGCACCACCGCTATATGTTCACATAGTGACTCAATATCGCAGGTGCAGCTAAAAGGTCCTCAATGTTATACTGATGCCACATGGGTATGTAAATAAGAGCAAAGCCTACCTCTCGGAAATTGTGAAGTGCCACAGAAATAGTTAACGGTCACTTTTGTAGGAGCTTTTGTGATGTCTCTGCATGGAATTTTTTTTCCTATAAGAACCTGTTTATGAAAGTAGCTCAGAATTACGTGGCACCACATTCATCACATGTTACCCTTCCTGGATATCGTTAACTCCTGCTTTCAGTAAACATTTCGGAAACGTGTAGAGGCTCCTATGTCCCAACATAAAGGATGCCTTGCGAGTGAATGGAGCATGTTAATCGGCTCTTACTGCATTTACCCGCCAAATTACTGATGCTGTCGGTGTGGAAGCACTGTCCGCCTTTTTCTTTCTGCAGACGAGACTTTCAGTGGCAAAACTATTTTGTACAGGTCGCCATATCGCACTGACAGTTAAACTCTGCAGAAGTAGCCTACAGATCGTCAAATACACAAACACTCTTGCTCAATTACACTGCTCTGCCACTGAGTAAGGAAGCTTGATTATTCCAGTGTGAAACCGATCTCCACGTACCATATCGATGTAGTAAACACACAATTCGTATTCTGCGCCATACAAAATCGCCTCTTTTGTATCATGCATATAGCTATGGACCGCCAGACACTAATACATAAAACGCGAAGACAAACAGCATAAGCACATGTACCACATATATTCCTCACAGCAGTAGATATTTCCCGTGAGGTTAGGTGGTTATCCACAGCAGTTGACTGTCAAAAGTCATCCACTCCCGAAGTGTGACCAAAGTCACTCTCTGAACTGTTGTACAAAGTCGGGCTCATTTCCCTTTGGCACAAAGGCATTACTGTTTCTGGCCCTGACCCGCATCTGCATGCTTGCTTGCTTTCTACTCCCATCTCCAGACTCTGGGATTATAAGAACACATGGATTTCCACATGGTTTGCCATATATCATTCCATCTACACGACACTTCTCAATATCAGGCACACAGCAATATCGCTCGCATAGCTGTATCGCTCGCACAGTATAATTCCTAAGATATAGAGTCGAAATTATTTCTCTAGAAACTCGAAACTTTAGCGACATGAAGCATGCTGTAAACCACTGGGTAACTAGAAACTTATCCTGTCTGCAAAGACCTTTACTTGAAAACTCGAAAAAAATAGTGGAAACTGATATTTCCACTCGTGAATATTGATGTCGGTGATGTAACAGATTCTAAATCATTCTTATAATTTACAAAGCCAACTAAGGTGTTTCTAGGTGTGTCTAGAGAACCAGCAGACGTGTCTTCCACCTGTCTTTCACCTGCTACATGCATTCACCACAATCGATGTCCCCTCAACTAAATAAAGGCGCGAAAAGTGCAGAAGCAGTCAACCAGACAATTTACATGGGGGGGGGGGGGGGGGAAATAATGGTCCAGCGCAAATACACGTCCATACCGAATCTCCTCAAATTTCCACGCGATCACAAAGGCTATGCAACACATACTAAGTATTAGTTCACTATTCGGCTGCCTAGATGACGACACAGATAAGTCACCTACATTCGTGCATCCCAACAGGCCTATCCATTCGGCCAGCTCCTGACGTTAGTGGGAAATGTGAATCATTCCTGTCATAAGCCACCACTGGTGCACCATGCACCCTTACACAGAATCGTCCTAGGAAACCGGCCACATGCGTATTTGATTGCTATACTTACAATTAAATGTTATGATTGTGGTCTCAATTGAATGACATTCGACAATGAGCGATGTATCGAAAATACACCCTACTGACTGCTGTGCCTCTGGAAATAGACATATCTGTACCATTCTTATGACTTGACGTAGTTTTCCCTTTGCTATCACAGTATTCCATGTCAAATCCATACCGTCCTTACAACTGGACATAGTCATTTCCTTTGCACATGTCGGAACACAAACTCATACTTTCCAAACCTGATGGGTGGACATGTCTCATAAGTTTTTCCTGTGAGTGGTACCACTGTGTCTTAGAAAAAGATGCCTAATCACCTTACAAGACGCCAGATGTTAAAAACAAGATCATATTAGTATCACAATCGGTCCTGGTTCTACAGGTGCATACAAGTATCCATTTAAAATCTATACTGTCTTTATAAATCGAGATACAATATTACCTCTGAATGAAGTGGTTTTTCTGGACAAATACCACAACACTGGATGTAGACAGTGATCGCTGGAGGGTATATTATCAGACCAACAGTGCGGTTGCACGTCGCCGATTAGTCAACCTTGTAATAAAAAATTACCGAATTTAGAAAGTGGTTTGGCTAAGGAATGTGGTATGAAACGTATTTGCTACTCCCTCATGCCGCCACTAGATATTTCTCCAGGATTTCTAATGCTTTCTGTCTCGATGCCATGTCAGAGGTTCGGTGATATATCTATTGAGTTATAGATGATGGTAGATTGAGAAGGATCACAAGCAGTAGATGGTGTGCTGATTGAGGTTGTAAGAAATGTACACGAGGTTTTCAGATCTCTAGTGCTACGTTTTCTGTAGAAATGTTGTCTATGAATTTGGAATCAAGTCTTTCCAGTCAACCACATACCTGAATTGTATCCGATGGAGAAGTCCTTCAATGATTACAGCCACTAGTGAATCATATTTATGTCACTCTCGTAACTCGAAACGAGTCACCTTTTTCGAACCTATCAGCTACAGTAAAATTTTAGATAGTCCCTATGCCTCTTGCAACTACCACCATTTCTGCAGCTTCCTGCATGTTATCACTCCAATTTAAGTCGGAACTGAGCAGAAGTTGGAGAGAACTGTATCTACCACCTGTAGAAACAGGGTGACCTGAATTAGTGCGACAGGACCGTGTTTCGACCATTTGGTGGAATTGGGAACAAGTTGTCGTAGCTCCACCAACAGTGTGCGATGTGTAATCGCAGAGCCAAACGAAGCCTGCTCCTACAACATGAGGTAGTATAAAAGACAGTACGAGAACTGGGAGAAGGACGAGGACTTTGCTACTGCATTGTGGTGTGTCCCCACACTACATGCAGGCACTGCCGTCCGAAGCAGATCCATGTCCCTTAGGGCCCATTCACGTTTATCTCCCCAACATGCTATAATCGTTATTCTGTACCATCCAACAGAGAAAAATTGTGAACTATAAAAGCACCTCTAACTTCATCTGATAGAGAACTCCGTAAGATTTTTACTGCATCTCTCTCCTCGCATATATCGAAAACAGATACCGTCAGCCAGCCGGGGTGGCCGAGCGGTTCTAGGCGCTACAGTCTGGAACAGCGTAACCTCTACGGTCGCAGGTTCGAATCCTGCCTCGGGCATGGATGTGTGTGACGTCCTTAGGTTGGTTAGGTTTAGGTAGTTCTAAGTTCTGGGGGACTGATGACCTCAGAAATAAAGTCCCATAGCGCTCAGAGCCATTTTAACCATTTGAACAAAAACCATCCACATGCTGGCATCGAGCACATATGACGATTCTATTAAGTATACAGGTAATGACTCAGTGCACAGTCCAGTGTAAAGTTGCATTGCCTGTGCTGTAGGAGGATGACTATATCCCACAAACTATATTATAAGTCACAATAGACCCACCTATGACCCTGTGTCGTTGTTTGAAACTTTGTTTTTTTCTGATGTAATACGCTTTGTACACTGCCATACATTTTGTTTTTTCTGCCACCGCTTCGAGGTCTTTGTCAGGTTCTAAACTGACATTAACACGTTCTGATCCATTGCTTCTCACGGAAAACTATACGTCACACGGTGTAAATCATGTTGTTGTTGCTGCTACCATAACACACCTCACACACTGGAGGATTTTGAATAAAAGACAGTTACAGCATAAGGAAACTGGAAGAGTTTGGTAGCGTTGTGAGCGTTTCCAAACTGCTGTCCGAAGATGATTGATGACCTCTACATTTAAACTTATCTGCCACAGTGACGGAATAGCTGATGGCTCTGCATTCTGTTTCGACTGATTCCTCATATTGCAGTCATGAAAGCGATCACTGTATCAGTGGTGGCCATCCCCATCTCAAACAAGCGATGTGACATACGTCCTTCTTGCAGGTTTCTCTACGATAAACTATGGTAACAAACTGTAAAATGAAAAAAACTACTTCCTTAAAATATTGACTCTGTGTGATACGCTGAAATTATACTATGCTTGCATCAGTCCTACATACAATGATCATTAGTAATGGAAAATACCTCTTACAAGGATACAGATAAATGCATAGCAGCAGTGTCTGACATGTGAAATTACACATCTTGCCACCACTAACTCTGTAAACAACACATCTGTCAAGCAGATGTATACAATGGGATTGCAGTGTCTCACAAACATCTATCGCTAACAGAATCATCTTAGTTATGAAACTGAAGTCTCGATTTTATATCCAAGATGTGGGAATGGAATGGAGTACATCGCATATATCTTCGTTCGTTTAGAAGAATATGTCAAAACAGGAGGATCACATTCCATCATGCATCAGACAGAAGTCCTCTGATGACCGAGAGGTTTGCTGTTAACGATCGCAAGTAGACAATGCTGATGCATCCTGACAGAACAGAGGAAAATGGTCAAAAGAGTCAAAAGATCTGCAGCAACATCTCCCTTCCTCTCATGAATGCGCCATAAGTTTGCCATTTAATCATACCTCATTACAGCTCCATCTCAATCGATCACTCCGTCCACTCTGTTATCCTTTAACGCACATGCATGTAAGTTTAGAGGCGGATGGTTCTCTGTTCTCCTGAAAAGCGTCAAATACAGTAGTCAATTCGTGTGTATCATTGTTACCACAATAAACATATAGTAGAATGCTGCCTTGATGGAAAAAGAGTGAGTGCTTCACTGGTTCCCTTCGCTTCCGTGTAGACATTTACTCGAATTCCTCTTGCTGTCGCATACTTGTTCCCACTGGTGGACCCATCTTCGAACACAGAACACGTCTTCGGTCATAATGTGTGGTTGGTCCACCTGCAAACCCTATCCCAGATGTGACGTTTGGTGGATCCACCTCTGAACAGCGGTCTGGAAATATAGTCTGCAGCAGATCCACACTCGAATGCTGACTTGGATGTGGTATATCGTGGATCTGCATCCCAACTTCGCTCCATACATTGTGTGTGTTGGATCCACCTTCAAATCCTATTCAGGATGTGGGATATTATTGATCTGCATCCCGACATCGCTCTGGATATAATGCATAGCGGATCCACACTCAAACGCTAACTCAGGTCTACCAAAGGTCCTGGGAGCCATCTGTGACACATGCACACACACAGACATACAAAAACAGAGAAAACACACTGTAAGTATGGAGTTCTGTAATACGGGGGGAGGGGGGGGGGCAGCAGTTCTCTGATACATCGCCGTTGGCGATAGTTTGAAAGCGTTTAATATGCGCAATGAGTATTTGTGCACTGCATTATTTTCAGGTGTTTAAGCATTGTGAGCATGTTTGCATAGCGTTACACATGCATTATCTTCGATAATTTACGAGTTGTTTTCGTGTCTGTTACATTATTTTGTGAAGAGGTTTGCAGGCTGTGCAATGCATCATTTCTACAGTTGACGATTAGCAAGTGTGCTTGCAGAGCCTCTTAACACATTATTTTGAAAACTTACACACACATCAGTGTACTGCATTATTTCGGTGATTTACGAGTAGTTCGCAGATCTATAGATTATTTACTGTGACCCCAAGCGCGCCGGACTGAGTGTTTTGTATCAGTGTAATAAATAAACTACTTGAAATTGTCCATAATTAAATTGCATGCATTATTTCGACAGTTTATAATTAGTGAGCGCATCTGCAGAGCGTTTTACACGCATTATTTTGACAATTTACGAGTTTGCGCGTCTGTACATCAGTGAACTGCATTATTTCGGTGATTTACGATTAGTTTGCAGGTGTGTAGGCTATGTAATGTAACCCCAAGCACATCAGAGTGAGTGTTTTGTTTCAGTGTAATAAATAAACAACATGAAATCCATCCCTAAATACATTGTTCCAAAATAAATAAAGTGCAGTCCATCCTATCCAGCAGACCATAACAGGCTGAGTCCTTTTCCCGCCATTTTCTCCCAGACCGCCATGGGATGATACCTTCCTCTGGTGGCAGTACTGTGTACTACGTCAGATGGACTTCTGACCTCATGGTGAACACATTGGATCGAGCTACTGCCTCAGATGGTTTAAATAAACACTGCATGCAAAATAAGAACTTATGCCTATCCTTTCCAGCACAGGCTGTGTCGTTTTCCTGCCAATTCCAAGGAAGAGGGGGCGATTGGATGGCTTAGGTTAGTCCATGTAGTCCAAGTCACCTTTCTTCCGCCAAAATTTGAACATCCCTCAATTTTCTGGGGGAGGAGAGTGGGGAGGGGAGGGGTTAGGTTAGTCAAAGTAGCTCAATTGACCTACCTTCCCCCCAAAATTTGGGCCTCCCACCATGACGTCATTGCGACATTGCCATATCTATCGCCATCATGTTGGCAACAATGCAAAATGGTGTTACATGCAGGCTGCTCTACTACTCTTGAAGGGTTAACAGAAAAATACCTACAGTCTAAAATAATGTCAATATCTCAGTACAGCCGCCTATTACAGTGAAGAGCAAGCAACACCAAAAAAACAAAGTCACATCTCAAAATGAAACTTGCTGGTGGTGCTAGTCTTTTTACATTTTTCACAACAGCGAATGAGTTGATGGAGGCCTTGACTGGAGAAATGCCCCACCTCGAAAATCCCTTATTAGGGATCATTCTCAAATGCAAATAAATGAACTTGATGAAACTTCACAAATGTCTAGAGGGGGTAAAATAATGCAACAAGTATTTTTTTATTTGTGCCTAATTTCACTTTTAAGGGATAAAACACATCCTAAAATGTTTATTGGTACATTAGGTTTAGAGGTAAGACTTTGGAAACGGTGACATGTAAAAAAATTGTTTTTCAAATAAAAGTTGATATGTAATTAATCTTCTTGCAAGTTTGTAATCAGTCTTTGTAATAACTTGAAATTTTGCAGAATACCACACCACCATTAATTAATTTTGAAAGCTGAAAACTTCTGTTCATTTAATTAAAGAAATTTTCAAGCCACATATATTCATGTGTAATAAAACTGATTTTTGAAATACCATTTTGAAAAATAAGCTGTATAAAAACATGCTGTATAAAAATATGCTGTTGGAGTATTGTCAGAAAACCTTATTAAAATTTCGGACTATTCATTACTATTTTAACTGTTTATTCTACATGTGCTTATTTTATGTTTTAAATTGTTATTTTACATATTACTTTCATGATTTTGTTTAGTTTACCATTTCACATCTGTACTTTTTAATAAATTAAAATAATAAGTAGTTCATTATCATGATACAGAATTAGCATAATAATGATAAATTGTAAAGAAATGTTTAAAATAACTTTTTTTACACCATGCAGATAAAATAAACTGATTTTTTTCACATAATACACGATGGAGAATACAAAAAAAAATTCAGCAAGGTTAACAATTGTTGTGGGTGACTATCTAAATATCCTTATTTGTATCAAGTGTATTTTAGTACATTGATAAGCCTTAGCAAAAGGATCTTATTACATACTAGTGACTGCAGTTTGGTTGTATTGTTTCTCAAGTGGAGACTGACATCAAAGTCATTCAACGGAAGTATATTTGGAAATCTTCTCACAAAGTTCTTGCAACAGAGATGCTCCATGGCTGTACCTGTACTGACAGAGTTTCTTTAAGTTGTAGTAAAAATTATCATTTTTCAAAACTAATGGGTAGAGGTACGATATTTTACAAAATTTCAAATTATTACAGACGTTGGTTACACAGCTTTTGAGAACGTTAGTTATGCATCAACTTTTATTTGAACAATATTTATTATATATCATCATCTAGAAGATATTTACTCTAAATCTAATATGACAAATTACTTTTTGTGTGTTTTACTCCTTAAGAGTGAAACAGGGCAAATGAAAAAATTAGGTTTTACATTATTTTTCCCCTTCTACATACCCGCCTAGTTTCATCAAGATAGTTTATTTAAATTTGGCAATGCTCCTTTGTTAGTCGGCATCCTGGAAATGGCTGCGACACAGTGGTTTCTTCATCCGTGGAGAGAGGAAGAGGTCGCTCAGTGCCAAGTCAGCAGAATATGAGAAATCAGGCCAAGTTTGATATCTTGAATAAGCAGCATGTCTAATTTCGTCCTGTGCAACATGAGCTGCAGTGCTGACAGCCAACCATGACGTGTCGTCTTGACAGACTCTGGCAACCTCGTCAGAGTTTGTACTATGCCCCTGTGACGCTTTCCCACTTACGAGCATAGTATGTTAGCATCACACTACAAAAGTCCCGAAACACATTCACCGTCACTATGCCCGACCATGAGTAGCTGTCTTTTTATTTCCCACAATTTCCTGTGCTACTCTCTCCTGGGGTCACACCAATGCACACAACACTCGATTATTAGTGAACTATAATACCATTGTTAGTTCTGTAACGAGACAACGATTTAAAAATGTGAATATATGCCTGTGGCTGACTGACTATCAAAGTAACACTCTATTCTGCGCTAACATGCTTGGATACTGCTCTCATTGATAATCAAGTGATGGACTATAAACTGTGTTTGTCACTAATCACCACTTGAAATGCTAACACTAAGCATTCTATACTTTTGCCAAAACAATTCACTAATAGACAAACATTTTCGCCAAATCTGTAAGTGGGCAGTCTCACTTCTGCTCTAGTCCATTATATGTAACTCAATTACAAATATGCGTACACACATCACATAAAACGGGTTCAAACATAAAATCGCAGTAATAGTTACACAGCTGTTTAGATCGACAAGCTACTTCTCTGTTTTGATTGAATGGTTGTGCTTCACTGTAACAAGAGTCGATTTTCATGTACAAGATTTTCTTGTGTAAGAATATTTAAACTGGTATGGATATATTGAACCAACTGAACAGTCTGTACGTAGAAGTTATGATCAGACAAAAACTGTACCATGAAATGACTAAATATCTCTAACTTTATTATTATTATTATTATTATTATTCTAAAATAACTTGATTCGATCACAATGTCCTCTACTGTTATCTATCTTTACATTAAATCTGCTATTTCTAGTGTAAACATTCAATGACATGTTAAAAAATGGCTGTCACCAAGGATGGATCACTGTGGTTTGTTCCTGTCTCACCTGTGGATGAAGCTGCTGGCACTCGCCGGCAGTCATGTAGTTTCGATGTGCTGAGAAGATGCAAAGATTGCAATGAGTCATCTCGAGAATGTCCCAAATCACCTGTAAAATGTTAACTGGTCGAAAGTACTGATTCGGCACACTGTCTTACTGATAAGTCTAAAAACTCTTCGGAAAAGATATCTAAATGGAACTGACTGACGAATGGATGACGATTGTAGTGAGTTATTGGTAGTAGTGTGGCGTCTATTTATTTCACGCGTTCACTTCACTAATATGGTGGGCTCTGGTCCTCACAGTAGATGATCTGACAATAGTTACTCAGTTCACAGCGTTCTTTCTCAGCACAAAACGTAATAAACATTCCATTTCAACAAAACACTCTACAACTTCGATGCAGTTCAATGACACTCTTTCTCTAACAGGAGAAAACGTCATCTCGTTTGGACATAGTTTCCGATAATACAGCAAGTACCTTTTTCGATGAAAACTGCCTGCAATCCCCTTCTTTCCGACTTCTTGTAAAGCTTGAAATGCTGTCTTCTATGCCGATTCTTTCACTAAATCTTCGTTCTTGAGTCTTGACTCCTGCAATCCTCTCTCCTTGTCTCTTATTTTTCATTGACAATCTCAAAATCACTGTCTCTTTTTAAAATCTAGTAATTCATTGCAGCAATGCTGCTATGAAAATCTGCTGGCAAATTCTTCATTCTCCTAGTCTGTACGTTCTAAAATTGCTTCCACTGTCTCTGTACTGTAATCGTCTTCTCTGCCCCTGGTAAATTATCACTGTTTTCCACTGTTAAATCGACACTCCTTTTCTGTGCATCTTTACACTTCAACATCTCAGCTTTAACTGTTCGTTTACATATGTCACTGCTCCCTTAGCAAAACTTACACCGATTTCTTTACATCTGAGTTGATACATACGTAAACACATACAAAAACTAATCAGAAAGGTACAAGGTACATTGAACCAAGATTACGTACAACGTATATTATTACAATACATGGTGTTTATTAGCAGTGGAGGAAAACTCCACTATAATGATACTCCAGCTTTTTTTTTTTTTTTAAGGACAGCCTCTTACAACCTCACTCTTACAAAAGACAACACTCGGAACACACAATTTTGACGCCGATGCCCAAGGAAAAGTGAACATCGTTACAAGGGAGTCGCAGTACTGGAGTAATACGCCAGTGATGCTGCAGTAGACTTACTTGCCACGAGTAGTCCCTCGTGCATTACGGGCTTGGAGCAGTCGCCGATCCACGGGAGGAGAAGAAGACGGTCATGGTGCTAATAACCCTCATCCTGAAAATAAAACAGTTACTGTGTCTATATTTCCAATAACTTAAATTTGCAAATTACTCCAGTAGCACTCGGAGAAGACATTAGCAAGAAGTCTAAAAGTCTCGAAAAGGGTACTTGTTTCTAGAAATTAAAAGATATGTTTAACACAGGACCTGCCTGAAGACCTGCCCAAGTGTATAGGTTTTTCGGCCTGAGTGCATGCAGAGAACATTCTAGTCAGGGGAAGTCGCTCATCCAAAGGTTTCACTGTATCTGATGTCAACAACCGACACGGTCTGTTAGTTCACAGGTGCAAGGGGAAAGAAAACCAAAGGAAGTTAAATTACGCAAGACCGAATGCAGGTGAAAACTACTGAAACTAACAGAATTCCCATATTTTAATAGCTCGCACATGCGTAGAATGCAGACCAAAGTTCACAGTTGTAGATGGCTAGATTGTTTTCCGAAACTAGTCGTCACTCTGTGTAAAGAAGATTTCACTTGGGATCTTAACTTCATGGGTTTTCATTGCTTAACGCAAAACAAAATTACAACAGATAGCTTTTCTCTTGGTTGACAATGTCAGCAAACTTGAGAAAGTTGAGAGTTTGTGGTTATTGTAATTTTTTTTTGCATTATACCTGCACTTGTCAAACGGTCAGATAATTCCTTTTCAAATGCTGGATTTCTTTGAACTCGAGTTTCTTGAAAGGTATTACGAAATGATGATATCATCACTGATGTAAACAAATTACACTACTGACCATTAAAATTGCTACACCACGAAGATGACGTAACACAGACACGAAATTTAACCGACAGGAAGAAGATGCGATGATATGCAAATGATTAGCTTTTCAAAGCATTCACACAAGGTTGGTGCCTGTAGCGACACCTACAACGTGCTGACATGAGCAAAGTTTCCAACTGATTTCTCATACACAAATAGCAGTTGACCGGCGTTGCCTGGTGAAACGCTGTCGTGATGCCTCGTATAAGGAGGAGAAATGCCTACCATCACGTTTCCGACTTTGAAAAAGGTCGGAGTGTAGCCTATCGCGATTGCGGTTTATCGTATGGCGACATTGCTTCTCGCGTTGGTCGAGATCCAATGACTGTTAGCAGAATATGGAATCGGTGGGTTCAGGAGGATAATACGGAACGCCGTGTTGGATCCCAACGCCCTCGTATCACTAGCAGTCGAGATGACAGGTATCTTATCCGCATGGCTGTAACGGATCGTGTAGGCACGTCTCGATCCCTGAGTCAACAGATGGGGACGTTTGCAAGACAAAAACCGTCTGTAAGAACAGTTCGACGACGTTTGCAGCAGCACGGACTATCAGCTCGGAGACCGTGGCTGCGGTTACCCTTGACGCAGCATCACAGACAGGAGAGCCTGCGATGGTGTACTCAACGACGAACCTGGATGCACGAATGACAAAACGTCATTTTTTCGGACGAATCCAGGTTATGTTTACAGCATCATGATGGTCGCATCCGTGTTTGGCGACATCGCGGTGAACGCACATTGGAAGCGTGTATTCGTCATCGCCATACTGGCGTATCTCCCGGCGTGATGGTATGTGGTGCCATTGGTTACACGTCTCGGTCACCTCCTATTCGCACTGACGGCACTTTAAACAGTGGACGCTACATTTCAGATGTGTTACGACTCGTGGCTCTATCCTTCATTCGATCCCTGCGAAACCCTACATTTAAGCAGGACAATGCACGACTGCATGTTGCAGGTCCTGTATGGGCCTTTCTGGAAACAGAAAATGTTCGACTACTGTCCTGGCCAGCACATTCTCCTAATCTCTCACCAATTGAAAACGTCTTGTGAATGGTGGCCGAGCAACTGGCTCTTTACAATAAGCCAATCACTACTCTTGATGAACTGTGGTACGTGCTGAAGCTGCGTGGGCAGCTGTACCTGTACACGCCATCTAAGCTCTGATTGACTCAATGCCCATGCGTATCAAGGCCGTTATTACGGCCAGAGGTGGTTGTTCTGGGTACTGATTTCTCAGGATCTATGCACCCAAATTGCGTGAAAATGTAATCACATGTCAGTTCTAGTATGATATATTTGTCCAATGAATACCCATTTATCATCTGCATTTCTTCTTGGTGTAGCAATTTTAATGGCCAGTAGTGTATTTTTCAGATCTTGCCTGAGGACCTGCCCAAGTGTATAGGTTTTACGGCCTAAGTGCTTTCCTATTCAGGGAAAGTCGCGCATACACAGGTTTCACTGAATCTGATGTCAACACCCGACACCGTTTGTGAGTTCACAGGTGGGAAGGTGAAAGAAAACCAAAGGAAGTTAAATTAGGCAATACCGAACGCAGATGAATACTACTGAAACTAACAGCATTCCCATAATTTAACAGCTTGCACATGCGTAGAATGCACTTGTAGATGGCTAGACTGTTATCCGAAACTACTCGTCACTCCGTGTAAGGAATATTTCACATGGGATCTTAACTAACTTCGTGGGTTTTCATTGCCTAACGCAAAAAAAAAATTACAACAAATAGCGTATCTCTTGGTTGACAATGTCAGCAAACTTGAGAAAGCTTTGAGAGTTTGTGGTTATCATAGTTTCTATTTTTTTTTTTTTTTTTTTTTTTTACATTACACCTGCCCTTTTCAAACGGCCAGATAAATGCTTTGGAAATGCTGGATTTCTCTGAACTGTAGTTTCGTGAAAGGTATTACGAAATGATGATCTCATGACTGATGTAAACAAATTACTGTCGTTGCTATTATTGTTATTAAAGTACTAGGCATGTGTAGCACATTAAAAATAAAGGGATGGCAAGCGATATTTGGGGCACGGGGGAGGGATGTGGACAGTACCGAAATGTGACCCGCTCCCAAAGCGCTTGCTCCTGGTCCCACACCTTTCTTAGTGGCCTGTCTTCACGGGGTGGATGGAGTCCAGGTCTACCCGCTTCCTGTGGGGTGGGGGGTGGCTACCCTTCTGCGCAGGCAGCACAGCCCTACGGCGCCCCAGATTTGTGGTGCAGCGCTGGTCGCCGTGGGGTGGCGCGGGGGCGGATACGCCTCGTTAGGCTGTGCCACCTTGTTGACCCGCGGGCCGCTCACGACAAACAGCGCGACCCGCCCGTAATTGAGAGTGGGAGGAGGGCAGCGCGGGCTGGTTTGTTTGAGCCGCGGCTCCCGGCAATAATCCACAATTGGGGCTCCACAGGTCTGGACGGACCGCTCTCCCTCGCTGCGTAGCGGACGGAGCTCTGTTTCGCCGCTGCGTGCGCGTGTGTGTTTGTGTGTGTGTGTGTGTGTGTGTGTGCTTTAATTCGAGATTTACGTCCCGGCGTGGTCGACGCCTCGTGCCTCTCTTAAAACAAACAACCCCAGCAACAGCGGGGTCGGGAGTCGTGGTGTCGTGGCGGAATTAATGCGAGTAACTGGCCAGGAAGTCCTTGTCAAGCGAGAGGAGGAAGTGTTAAATACGACCGAAGAAAAGCCAAGCTAACGGATTAGGTATTTACTGTAATTACGCTGTTTAGACTGGCTTGAGGCGGTAGATAACTTGACATCCTCATTACTGGAGACAGGGCTTTGTGGAAAGCTTCTCAATATCTAGGCTTACGAGGAAGGAAAACAGTTGAAGACGTGTCAGAACTACTTACCTTTCGGTATTTGGAAATATGATTGAAGAATAAGGTTAATTGTACAATTCCGTCTATGGATTCGTGTGGGCACAACATTACAGATCCGAGCCTATTGGGCCCTATACATTTTTTAACACGAAACTTCCTGGCAAATTAAAACTGTTTGCCGGATCTATGCGTCATTGGGCATGACATTCCTTTAAAAAAATTAAATTAATGTACTTATCAAGGACCAAATTCAACAATAAATAAATAAAACTGACTTCAGCTTTTTTTATAGCCAATCTTACTTCATTCTTTGTTCTTTTATTTTTTTCCAGTACACTTTCATTTGTTCGCTGTGTTTCTTCATTCTGTCTGCACACCATTTTGAACCAGTCTTTTTAGCTACCCTGCTTTGGAATCCTTCCGTTTTTAGTTCTTTCCCCGAAAGGCTTCCCTATTGTTTATAACTTCTTTTTTTATATTCCTTCTAAATCCTTTTCTACTTCATCGACTCAGCTTGTTGTGGACTTCTTTCCTCAATAATATTTGAAAATCTTATCTGTTAATTTACTGTCCTGCATTCGAAATAAATAAAATTTCCAAAAAGCACGAGTCTCCTTTTTCTCATTACGTTTGAAATATTTTCTATATTTTGGTATATTTCAGCATTACTTCTTAATTTCCAGCCTTCTGCTGTGTTTTATGGTCCTAATCTTTTGCGTATCATTCGCCTTTATAGTACTTCTAATTTATCTGAATTATAGTTTAATGCCAGGCATTCGCTTGAATATTTTCTGTGTTGTAATGCCTTATTTTTGCATTTTTGGGTAGGCATCTTATGTTGTAGATGTCTTTGGCGATACCATATGCTCTCCCCATTTTATGCAACCTTTCCTCTGTTGGAGATTTTTTTCTTACACATCTTTTTTATTATCCCCCCCATATATTTGAAGTTTTTACCCTCTCTATTTGGCCAACATCTGTTTTCAAGTATTTTGGAGCATGTTTAACGTTTGTTACAAATTTTGTTTTTTTTCTGCAAAATTCTTAAGATAGTTCTATTGGCTATTTCTTCCGGGAGATTTATTTGTGTTATAGCAGATGCCACATTTTCGGAAAGCGCTTCGTCTTCCTTAGGCGAGATGTTACTTCCTGTTTTCTCTAACACGCTGTTAAAAAGAACTGGGGATAGGCCGTCACCTTGTCTACACTACTTTTATTTTGAAAGGCTGTGAAATTTTTTCCATAAATTTTATTTTACTTTACCGGCTTCACTTTTATATATATATATATATATATATATATATATATAAATGAATGTGGAAGATACGGTGGTCCTACGCTGCTTTCGAACTACAAGAGCTCATAAAATCGTAAAATACAGAGTAAAAATAAACACAAGGCTAGAAAGTTGTAAGCTAATTGGGTGGGAAGTCACACACGTAGATTATGAGAGTTTATACAGGAGTAAGAAATTACATCAGATTGAATGAAGACAGGCATATTAGGAAATAAAGATAATTATCGCATGGATGAAATGTGCAGTTAGTTAACAAAGGAATTCAGACAAATAGTTAAGGACGTTGTAAGAATAAAGAAGACAAAGGAAAAGATAATATCAAATGTAACGACGTAGCCGTTAACGAGAAGACGAAATTCAATCAAAAGATAACAGGGTTATGACGGAATATGCTGAGTTAAACGAGACTATTCGGAAATTTGCTTGAGAGGCTGTGAGAGGATGCCATGAAAACTGGGTTACGGATACGATTGAAACAATAAAAACATGATGAAAATAAAACAAAATTTAGGTATACACGTTATTTCACCAGTTACGATGGCAGATGAGGCAGCAAATAATCACAGAGAGACAACTGTACAAACGTCCCTCGATTTATTTACATTATGTTCAACAGCTGAATCAGAGACACAGATAGATATTAACGAGTATAATGCTTTTCCGGTATTGTCAGACTAGATGGTTATGAAGCCATTAGGTGTCTGAAGAAAGTAAAATCTTGCGAATGACGGTTTCAACAAAATAAGCTAGAGATACAGTAATACAAAAGCAACATGCAAAATTGTTTACAGAATGTAAAAGAAAGACAAAAAGCTCAAAACTTTTTCAGTGTCAAGTAATGTCTCTTCTCAAGAAAAAGAGGCAAATCAAGCATATTAAAACCAGTCTGCTAACTACCTTCCTCCTCGTAAGGACAACACATGCATTAACAGTTTCACCAAGCGAATTGAAAAGACATAATATTTTAATCATTCAAAGGAAAGGGTAGGTTTAAAAGTAGTACAATGGACCAAATGTGACAGAAATTTTAGATTAGTGAAATGAGTACAAATTACATTTTTCCTGTGTTTCTCAGATTCTGAGGAAGCTTTTGACGCAGTTTCAACATAAACTGTGCTATCACCTGAGAGACAAGGCACTGGTTCAACCTGTGTTAGTACACTAATATTCACGTGGGATGCCACAGTTTTTATTAGACTTAGGTGCAGCAGTGAGAAAAACCGAGGAATAGTCGGGTAAGGTAAGTTCACTTCATCAAAGCTTCGTGAAACATTCGTGGAGGAAGTTTTCGTATCCTAAAACAGTTAAAGAAGTAATATATGTTAATGGAATATCAATCACCAAGCTGACGAATAGTGGAATTTGTAGAGATTATTTAGAGAACGTGGATGCACAATGTAAGTGTGATCAAATGTAGGGTCTTTCAAGTCATCTTTAGATCCAGAGAGGAGTTTAATGTAATCTCCATAGTATCGTTCTGGCCTGTTTTCAAATTTCGAGAGACTTCCTTCTTCTGTTTCTGTAGCATAGTCTGTTAGTTAAGTAACAGTGGTCATACCTGCAGCCCTATTTTTCTTGTTTTTTAACATGACATTCTTTTGCTTGAAGTCGCAGTTTTGTTGCTACTACTTAATTTTATCAAATGTCCAAAATTTCAAGCTATATTTCTGTTTACAATGGTAATTTTTAAGATTGCTTTTTATAGAGAAGCGTTGCGCATTCTTTTGGTATTGATAGCACTTACAAACACTGTTTGTAGTAACAATGAGTTTTTTGTTAGAATATTTTTAACACTACAGCAACAAATTTAAGTGCAGGGAGAATAGGAATTTAAATCTCAGTCCAGTCAGCAAGAATTATGTTTTTCTTGTACTCCTCAAATGATTTCGGATGAGTGCTGAGAGGGTTCCCCGAGCAGTTCATGGTTCATTCCTTCCTCCAACTCCCACGAACAGTGCAAAGAGTCTAACGTCTAAACGTGTTCACTGATGAGGGAATGTAAATTTCGTTGTTTCATTTCGTTATCATGCACAATCTGGTATCATTTTACACGATGGTTTCGTTTTTTCTGTGTGTTCATTGTGAGATACCTCTTTTTCGTCTCATTAGTTCTGATTGATCACTTAATAATACAGAGATGTTTTTATCTAGTATGCTTGCGTGTAGAATTCGTGTGTCTACAAAGAACTTGTTACCAATGTATGCACAGCTGCTTGTTTCTGAAGGTGTACTTGGAGACGTGAAAGGTATTTTTACTTTTAACGTCAGCTATGTGCACAGCTGTCTTTCAGTAAGCACAGAATGTTTTGTAGATAGCACGCGACACGTGGTAGCTGCTATCGTATAACGAGTGGTTTTGTTCACTACTCGCTACGTCAGACTAGTTGGAAATGTCTCAGGCTAATTAAGCACTTATTGTGCAAAATGACAAGGTAACAGGTACAAGATTCACTGAAACATATTCTTGTGTACACTTGCCTTACACGTGTGACCGGTAAATATGTGTTAGTGTGATACTTCGACAAACTCCTTTGTCACCGGCAGATTAGGCTAAGTAAACTATTGAAAGAAGCTATTAAGATGACGAACTAAAAATGGGAAATTTATACATAGATATTAAAAAATTAAAACGAAAACTAGACTTACAGAGGAAGATGAAAAGTGAATATCTCAGCGCATATATTTCATAAAGAAAATTAAACATTTTCTTCAATAACGATAATATTAATGAAAGACAGCTTCAAACTGATCCATAGTGTTTAAATATTCTATAAAAGTGAATGATTTATTGCAGCTTCTCGGAACGGAGCGATAAGTACACTCAAGCTCAGAAAAAAAAACAGAACACCTTGAACGAGTAGAGACAGGACGTTCATATTCACAGGGCATGTACATTAGTATGTTCTGCAGGATGGTTAGCATTTTATTCATCTCAGTTCAACATGTGCCCTGCTGCCCAGTAGGCAAAGGGCCCGCCGTCGTGTAACGTGCCGGGCTGAACCCTTGCCTTAGTGCCACTTACAGTTCACGTCACAACCGTATGTAGTGAAACATTTCCTCACCCAGTAGACAGCGCGCAGTGTTCCTGACCTTCCTTGCTTTGCTTATTCAATACTGTCTTCTCGGTAGCTGCGTCCGTCTCACCCAAATCACACTGCAATTAAGAGGCCAGGGCCCTAGATTATGTTTTCCAAAATCAAAAGTCAAGACCGTATCCATCGTTATGACAACCACAGTGCGATTTATTTGTTATCACTCACACACACAATATTCATGTGAGCAGGCCTCTTACACTTAATAATCGTCACATTAGGTAGGTCAAAAACTTCCAGTCTCTAACAATGTTCACAGTACGCGTTAACTGTTCAAAGCCGAATACAATTACACTTTTTTGGTACCGGCCGGAAAAGTTAAGCTTCTGTTTCAAGTATTCACATTCCGGCACCGACTTGACGCACTTTTGCTCCATGAGAATCTAACCGAGAACTAACTGAGAACTGCACCAACTCGGACCTTATATAGACGAGTGCTTGAATATTTGACTATTTCTGTTCATACATTATAGTTTATAATTTCCCAGGGTTAAAATGATCCTTTCTAATTGGTTTTGAAGTTAACTATTGGGTTTTATTACTTAAATAACATGAGTTAGCTGTATCAGTTTAAATACGCAGAACTAACTATGCATCCGCAGTGGGAATTCCCGACTTATAACCATGTCAGCCCTTTTGAACAATAATTTTTACTTATTCAAATTTACTTAATTCTTAATTAATGCAGTTACAAAGTTGAGACTGGAGTCATTTTACGTAGAAAAATATAGGTAGCAAAAGTATCAAAACGGATCTCGGAATTATTCAGTAGTTTGGTCACAATTGGCACTGAAAGTCATACAGGCTACAGATTTCAAATCTTAATATCTATTTAACTAATAGACTTTAGGTTAATTTAAACACTTTGCTGGAACCAGTAAAATTTAGGCTCTCTTTTGGATGCAGTCTTATAGCTGAATTCGATTTATTAGCTCACTCGAATTTTACTTAATATGTATTGCACAATATACGTCATTGTTCATAACTTTTAATAGGATACATTTCCAATAAAATTAATTAGCTCATTACTTTCAGAATAGACATTAGAATGTACTGAAATAATAGATTTTACTAGGGGGATTTTATTTAAACCATTTCTGAATTCTGTGCTATGAGGCTGAAGGCCACAGAATCTGTAGTCGTAATCTGAGTAGTGAAAATGAATAAAAAAAAAGTTCATTGCTTAACTAAGTTGCTGAAGTAGTGTACAACCAAACCAGGATAGCAGTGGGCAACCCTGCTTCGTTACAGTGGGCTCTGATAACTTGTATCGAAGCTTATAAGGCTCGAACGGCGTCCTGTACTTTAGTTATCCACACTGCTTTCACCAGCTTCCGAAGTTCATATGCGGTGATTGGCACTGGGCCACAGCGCTGCACCAGTCATTTCACCATATGCAACACATTCTCAAATGTTCAAATGTGTGTGAATTCCTAAGGCATCAAACTACTGAGGTCATCGGTCCCAGACTTACATACTACTTACACTAACTTATACTAAGTACGAGGGAGGACTCGAACCTCCAGCAGGAGGGGCCGCGCAATCCGTGACAAGGCGCCTCTAACCGTACGGCCACTCCGCGCGACACTCACATTTTCTTTTGGCAACATGTCTGGTGATCTGGAGGGCCAGGGCAAAAGGCTGACATCCTGTGACACCAAGAAGGCACGTGCTCGTGCAGCAACATGTGGTCGTGTTTTGTCTCACTGAAAAATGGATCTGACGTCTTGTGCAGATCGCACGATGTCATTCAAGTACGCCACCTGGGCACAGCACCTTGGATGCGCACCAACCGTGGTTTGGTGTGGTTGTACCCAATAGCACCCCACAGCGTATGGCTTTGAGTTGGTGCTGTATGTCTTGAGCGAATGTGGTCACTTTAATGCCACTCCCTTGTAAGGTTATTGTTAGGTGGTATCTTATTCTATGACTGAATACAACTACGTAAGATGTAATGAGATTGTTTAATATTGCAATTTTGTCACGGAAATACACGCCAGTGGTTAGCACACTGGACTCGCATTCAGGAGAACGACGGTTCAATCCCGCGTCCGGCCATCCTGATTTAGGTTTTCCGTGATATCCCTAAATCGCTCCAGGCAAATGTCGGGATGATTTCTTTGAAAGGGCACGGCTGACATCCTTCCCTTAATCCGATGAGACCGATGACCTCGCTGTCTGGTCTCCTCCCCCAAACAACCCCCCCCCCCCCCAACGGAAATACACGCTTTCACAGAGTTTACAATGTGACAATGTTAAGACAGTTGTCAAAATGACACTTCTCGACCTCTGAAAGTGAACTAATCCTAAACACAATAGTATTAAATTTTAACTCTCAGAAAGCTAAATAACCCTAAACACAACAATATTAAATTATAACTACAAGTTTCTTTACAAAATTATTCCTACGATTACGTTATGATGTTGGCCAGTACTACGATAAATCATCCGATTCCGGTTGAAAGTTCAGTACCACTTTTAAGATGACAATCAAGTCTACAGAGGATGGTTAAGTTTGTCACAAGTCGAGCAAAAGATTACCCAAGATCGCTCGAGTTTACAGTGGACGCAAGCTGGTGAACCAACAAGTTTACGCCTCTGCACACGGTATTTTCCTTAGCTGCGATGAGTTGTCGTCTGCATGGCTGCTCTCGCCCGCTGAAATTTCTATAAAATCTAATTCAGCCTGTAAGTAGGCTGTTTATGTTTCCTTATTGGCAACGTTACGTAGCGCTCTGTATGAAAATCACTGGCTGTGCTGTGTGCAGTCTGTGGCCAGTTTGCATCGTTGTCTGCCATTGTAGTGTTGGGCAGTTGGATTTTAACAGCGCGTAGCGCTGTGCAGCTGGAGGTGAGCCGCCAGCAGTGGTGGATGTAGGGAGAGAGATGGCGGAGTTTTGAAATTTGTAAGACTGGATGTCATGAACTGTTATATATATTATGACTATTAAGGTAAATACATTGTTTGTTCTCTATCAAAATCTTTCATTTGCTAACTATGCCTATCAGTAGTTAGTGCCTTCCGTAGTTTGAATCTTTTATTTAGCTGGCAGTAGTGGCGCTCGCTGTATTGCAGTAGTTCGAGTAACGAAGATTTTTGTGAGGTAAGTGATTTGTGAAAGGTATAGGTTAATGTTAGTCAGGGCCATTCTTTTGTAGGGATTATTGAAAGTCAGATTGCGTTGCGCTAAAAAATATTGTGTGTCAGTTTAAGCACAGTCTTGTATAAATAGTTATAAGGGGACGTTTCAAGCCTTTGCTGAATTTTCCAGCAGAAACTCTCCATATGTTTCTTGATATGCGAGAAAACATGAACTCGTCGCTAGTCTCAGACTATGGCGATATACACGCACATGGCTGGAGCAGCGTGCATATTATAGTGCCCTCTCAGTTCTGACAAGAAGAATTAACTAACTGGTTGGTTCGTTTCTCCACCGTTGGAGCTCAACGATGCTACAGCTAATTTCTAGCTGGAGGTCAGCCACTGTGAATGCAGTGTTCACACAAATTTCTCCTCTGCGTCGTACAGAGCGTTATGCGCTCCATTCTGCACTTGACGCCAGTTCAGAGGAGAATTCCCGAAAATTACGCTCTCATCTTTCTCGTAACCGAACTTTCTCCTCACCTGGATTCTTTCGTTCTCCAAGTCACGTTTTTTTTTCGACCAATAGGAGCGTTCCTCTTATTTTGTGGAAACTCTCTCTGACCAATTGCCGGCCAGGGTGGCCGAGCGGTTCTAGGCGATACAGTCTGGAACCGCGCGACCGCTACGGTCGCAGGTTCGAATCCTGCCTCGGGCATGGATGTGTGTGATGTTCTTAGGTTAGTTAGGTTTAAGTAGTTCTAAGTTCTAGGGGACTGATGACCTCAGAAGTTAAGTCCCATAGTGCTCAGAGCCATTTGAGCCATCTCTGACCAACTGCAGGTGTTCTACCATTGAACTGCGTTGAACTCGGCAATTTACTCCTTCCCGGTGCATTTCCCCCAATTGGACATTTTGTGCCTGCTCCAGACGCTTAAAAAGTTACATGTCTCTATCAGGTGTGTACCACTTGCAGTTCACGTGATTGAATGCGTCACTGGTTTTATTCATATTCCTTTGGCACTCTGAAACAGTTTTCTAAAGCTTCTTTCTGCTCTACTTCTGGTGACCCATTATTCACCCTGCATTATGCGTCACCTGTACGGTCGCTCACCCTCGCTGCGGGACGCGCTCCCTTAAGAGCTTTCTGTAGCGCTTCCCATGGTGTGGTCTCTGCATCTGCATACTCGCTTCCACACAAAACGTTTCCTCTCCCTGCTTGTTTCACCTTCTGCTCATTGACATGCCTTATATAGGAGTGATGTGTAAGTACCATCGATTGAAAATGGTTCAAATGGCTCTGAGCACTATGGGACTTAACATCTATGATCATCAGTCCCCTAGAACTTAGAACTACTTAAACCTAACTAACCTAAGGACAGCACGCAACACCCAGCCATCACGAGGCAGAGAAAATCCCTGACCCCGCCGGGAATCGAACCCGGGAACCCGGGCGTGGGAAGCGAGAACGCTACCGCACGACCACGAGATGCGGGAACCATCGATTGAGTGCCATCCCTTTTGCATTACATACTTATAGGCAAATCTGCTCATTACCGCCGAAATAAGTTCGGTGTCATATTCACCTTTCCTTTACGATGTATAAAACTCTTATGTACGGTGCGAAACTGACCTTCATTTATTCTGACACCTTACATCCTGTTTCTGTGACGAACCAAAATGCCAGCGTCATTTTCAAGCACAACCTGGATTCGTCCGAAAACACTGTCTGACGTCATTCCTGTCCCCAGTGACGTCGTACTATACACCATTGCGTCTAGCATGTTTCTGCATGTTCGTCAAAGGTAGGCAGAGACGTGGACGACGCGCACGTAACACAAGCCGTAATAAACGGCGACGGACTGTCACCAATGATAGTATGCGATGTGTTACGCTGTTCCACCATTGCGTCAGAGCCGAAGAGGATGCAGATCTGTTTTGCAACGCCATTCGGACGAGGTGTCGACCTTCGTTAGGGGTGACCTGGGTGTTGCGACCTGGCCCATCTAGTCGTGCTGTACGACCTTCTGTGAACCAGTCCGTACAACCCGTTGCACTGTCGAAAAATTTCGTCTCACACGAGCAGCTGTATCCCGCAAGGATGCACCACATTCTCTCATGCCAGTAATGCGGCCTCTTTCAAACTCAGCGATTTGACGGTACCGGTCGTTCATACGTCTGCGAGACATCCTGCACGTCTGCTCAACTTACACTGACCCGTTACCTTCGGTTTATAGCGACAACGAGAGCACATTTTACCAGTAGACGGCGTTGCGCCGTGACATCGGGCCGACATGGTTCAAACGCTAATTGTTTCTGCAGAACATACAATACATGTACATGTGCTGTGAATACGAATATCCTATCTCTAGTCATTCAAGGTGTTATGTTTTTTCTGATTTAAAAAATTTGATAAAATAAAATTTCACGTTTAAAACAAGTCAACTCATACTTCCTATATTTCTCACTTTTGATATCTAGATATCGCCGTCTCTGAGCCTCCTTGTTGTAGATATATTTAACGTTTTGTAACAACAACAACGCTGTACTATTGTACATATAATAATTTTTTCTTCTGATTTTTGATAAATTAGTGTAATCGATGTTCTGATTTCATTTCTTTTCTTTTCATGTAATTATGTTAAAGAAACTGTAAACAATTTTCGATGTGAATATTAATGTTTATGTCAAATTGTAAGCAATATTATAACAAAATTGAAATGTATGAAATGTTGAAACTGTTGTAAGATGTTAAAGTTGTAATTGTGCGCCTGGTCCATACGTAGGCAATATATTAGGATATGTAGAATGCAAAACCTCGGGTGAATATGCTGTCTGTAGAGGAGCGGTAAAAGGTGGATGGCAGGCGAGCGCGGGAAAACGCACACGGGCGCGGCACGGCATAACGGGCTCAGCAGTAGTAGTCGGAGTTGGGCATCGGTCTGAGAAACACGTTCTGGATCGAGGAGGCTATCCTGGAAAACGTGATTTCGTTGAGCCTCGGATGTGCCGTTTCCGACGCCTATACAGCATGGCAATATTCCATAGGCACTAAACGGAAAAGTATGGCGACGCTAAGAAGGAGCAAAGTGCCGACACATCAAGAGTCATTGCTGTGATTGTATGTGTGCTCTGTGCCTCGCCATCTCGCCGCCTGCCGACCGCCGCAGCGATACGAACAGGTTGAAACTTTTGGTACTGTATTCGTGTGGACCAGTGTTACTTTTGTTCCATACTGTTCAATAACAACTTAAATTTTACCAGAACTGTCCTATCATTTAATTATCCTCACAACTAACCTAGCCAGGGTCCTTTCCAAATGTTGTGCAATCCGAGTGTCCCGAAATGAAGAACTAAAGTTTATGTTAATAATAATTACCTGCAGACCTAGCTATGTTAGAATGATGTTTAAAGAACTTTGTTGTTAATGAAATAATAGACGAATAACATAGGTCTGACAAAGTTGGAAGATAATTTTGAAATTGAATTAGTAATGAAGTTTAATTATTTTGAGGCAGATATAATGGTATTTTAAATGAGCAGGAAATAAGATAAAAAGAGTAGTATCTCATATATTGGAAATCTTGAGTGCTTAACGATTTCAATAATAAACTGTTTTAATACAGTGATCATAACAGTTTCAGGCCCCCCCCCTTTTTTATTCATTTGAATTCTGAAGTGTTCTAAACTGATTAGACCAGCAAAGTTAAAGCCAATCTAAACACCAAAATTTATCAGTGTTTTACATTTATCAAAATTGACAGTGTGTGTGTGTTTCGAAAGTACTATTTCTAGGGTAACCTATGCCCGATTTTAATCAGATCAATGGACAGTACGAAGTTTTGTAGTAAACATTATAGTGTAATGTTATGTATTTACGGTTTATCCATATCAGTACAGAAAGTGAAATTATCAGTTCAATAGATTTTCTGGTTCTAAAATTTACCATATTATGCAGTGTTACTATGTGTTGTTTTGTATAAACGTACATCAACTTGTACAGGGAAGAAACTCAGTTAATGTCTAATTAGGCTGGCGACCGTATTATTAACAATTTGGTAGCATCTGTTGTGTTGTTTCTTGTCCGTCCTAACGTGTAGTTGCACTTCAGTCTTGCTTGACGTATCATTGTTATTACTGAGTGGGTGTAAGTCTGATTTTGCCTCCATTCAGGTACACGCGGTCAACATCTATACAAAAATCCTCTCTCTTAATGTGAAGCCCGTCGACTTACCATAGTACAGGCTTTAAAGAGTATCGTGCGCCCGAGCGTAGTGTTACAGTTTGTAAATTCAACCTCATAATGCACAAGAAATTGGTATAGGCGGGCCACACCTTCCGCGGCTCTGTTAGTAGTAAAATTTTCTAACCGCCCAGCGGTTCGGTAGTAATAATGATTTATAAAGTAGGGAACCAAAACAGAATTACTGGGAGGTGAATCATATAAAAGTAATTGCTTCCTAAATGCCTTGTGTCAAAATTTTATGAAAACTCGATCAAAATGTTTTTAATAGCCCTACCGCCCACCAAGAAAGCTGGAACGCCCGCTAGCGGACGATAGGGGCCAGGTAGACCGCCACCGCTATAAACGACAATAATGGAACATTGGCTGTGGGCACACACAGTAAGAAAATACAAATTATGTTACTATGTTGAGAGTTACACTGGTGACTGACATTTCTAAAAATGAGATATATGTTGATTTTGAACCACTAATTGGATGAGAGGAACGCTTGTCTGTTGAACAGGTCAGATTTATTTATTTATTTATTTTTATAATTGTCGTTTCCTATGTTACACCAAATGAAGATACACTCATCACTAACAGTCTTGCTTTTCCCTCTTGTATGTAACTTTAATAGTGTGTCTGCTGATGTTCCATAATCATTTTTTCAAAATAAATCTGGTACCGCAAATGTCCTCCACCTTATAACTCAGTCTGCAAATGCTTCAAGGCCACCAAAATACGTGGATGCCTGTAGCTATAGTGGAAGATGGTCATGCGGATTTTGGTAACTTTGAAACATTTGCAGATAGAGACTTTATTGGATGGAAAACATTTAGGATATCAGGGACAACGGGTTTATTTCTAAAGAACCAGTATGGCACAATGTCAGTAGACAAACGGCTGAAGTTACACGGCTTAAGTTACATATAAGGATGAAAAAGATATTCTCTCGAAAGTTTTTCGCGCCACGAAATAACAGGGAACATAAAATGTAGTTTTTGCTAGTTCTACAGTTACCTTCACAAAAACATCAATTGTTGGCACATAACAAGCTATCTGACCAGCCGAGGGAGGTCCTACAAACCCCGATCAGCCAGCAATTAAGATCAAAGGTTACAGTGTATAAAAAAATATTTTGCCTGATCTTCACTCATAAATTTTATCGCACTGATGATGGCACAAACGTGATATGACATAAAACTTCCTGGCAGATTAAATCTGTGTGGTAGAGCACTTGCCCGCGAAAGGCAAAGGTCCCGAGTTCGAGTCTCGGTCCGGCACACAGTTTTAATCTGCCAGCAAGTTTCATATCAGCGCACACTACGCTGCAGAGTGAAAATCTCATTCTGGTGATAAGACATGTTTGTGCAAGAAAAGCGTAGATTTTTTGATTACACAATACGTACTACACCAAAGACATCAAATTGTTCTGAAAACTGAGCTTTTGTCAAGCACAAGAAAAAAAAAAACGAAAATGCTAGAATACATTAAGACTGCCATATTGGCCGTAATTTACACTGGCCGACAAAGGAAAAATGAAGTCCCCGGAAGGGGAGTGTGATGTCGTCAGTAATACGACCACACCGCCGCCGAAGAGATCGATCCGCCGGATGCGATTCTCTCGATAAACGGAACAGAAGAACGGCTGTGCTAGCCAAAGAGTACACAGCCAGTCGCAGTACCTACGCTCGCCGCGAGGCTCCGCTACGCCACTTCATGTGCAGCAGGGGAGTAGTGCAGCTGTGCAGGCTACAGTTCGTAGCCGCGCTCAGTGGTCAGCCAGCGCTGATGTTAGTCATCGTCTGCAGCTCAGTCGTTGCTGCCATCAAGTCTTTGTAGCTCCGTTCCAAGTTAGTCTTCAAATTCACCGGATTCGACATTCAAGATTACGAGAGATTAACTCGTCACTGCAAGATTTGTGACTTGTAAATTATGTCATTCTACAGACGCTTAGTCTAGTCGCGTCTTCTATAATTGTCAACCAACTGATCATGGACTACAGCAAAGTTAAGTAATAAATACTTCCTTATTTTGTAGTCCTGATAATTACTTGTGTTTTCCTGTTGTAGCTACCAAGCAGTCTTGGCACAGTAGAACCCACGTTTCCACCTCCTTGGCTATCTCATATTTACCACCTCATGTTGATGGATTCGATTATGATGGGAGATCAAGAGCCATCAGGGAGAGACAAACGAAATGAAACTTCACAGAGTTGGAGGGTATGTGATGTTATTTTAGCGATTAAAAGCCGAGTCAAATTTACAAAGAACTTAGAATCAGCCCACTTGACGCGGAGTCTCATATGGCTTCAATGCACGGACTCATTCGGTTTGAATTGTTATAAAAAAGTCGTTGTATCCTCTTATGAGGCAAAACGGCCAATAGCTGTTGTAACTGGCCGTTGATTCCCCGGATGCTGGTACTGGGATGGAGCTGATGTCCGACCTCATCTCACACATATTCTACTGGGGACAGATCTGGAGCTCTTACTGGCCACGGTAGCGATTTAACAGTACGGAGACAGCTCATAAAAACACGTTACATTGTCTTGTCCAAAAATGGCAGATTAATGCCGTCGCTGGGAAGGTAACATGATGGCTTAGGATGTCCGTGTGGTACCGTGGTGCCGTCAGAGTTCCCTCCATCACTACCAGCTATGACTTGAAACATCAGATGGCTCCCTCCCCCCCCCCCCCCCCCCCACCCTTTCCCCCTCCCCACCTCTACATCAGGAGTGAGACCACTGTGTCTGTCCAAAACACTGGAGGAATAGCTAGCACCTCTGGCGAGGTCGTTGGCCCTGTTGTCATTGTTATTCATGGTTGTGCAGAACCATGGACCGTAGCTGAACACAATGCGATGCCATTTCATCAGCACTCAATAGTTACCGGGCATGGAACCTCTTCAAGCACAACCACTTGAGTTGGGGTGTTAATGACAGTCCAAACATGGGACGGTAATTCCCTAAAAAAAAAAGTTCAAATGTGTGTGAAATCTTACGGTACTTAACTGCTAAGGTCAACAGTCCCAAAGCTGACACATTACTTAACCTAAATTATCCTAAGGACAAACACACACACCTATGCCCGAGGAAGGACTCGAACCTCCGCCGCGACCAGCCACGCAGTCCATGACTGCAGTGCCCCAGACCGCTCGGCTAATCCCGCGCGGCGGTAATTCCCTAGTCCAGCTGCTGGCAATGTCCGAAAAGAGGTGAGATACGGCAGGGAATGCTACAGGGATTCCATCACACCTACATCTATGTCTACATAGATACTCCGCAAGCCACCGTACGGTGTGTAGCGGAGGGCACCTTGTACCGCTACTAGCCATTTCGTTTCCTGGTTGGTTCAAATGGGTCTGAGCACTATGGGACATAACTGCTGTGGTCATCAGTCCCCTAGAACTTAGTACTACTTAAACCTAACTAACCTAAGGACATCACACACATCCATGCCCGAGGCAGGATTCGAACTTGCGACCGTAGGGATCGCGCGGTTCCAGATTGTAGCGCCTAGAACCGCTCGGCCACTCCGGCCGGCTTCGTTTCCTGTTCCAGTCGTAAAACAGAGCAATGGGGAAAACGACTGTCTGTACGCCTCCGTGTGAGCCCTAATTTCTTGAATCTTATCTTCGTGATACTTACACGGAATGTGTGTTGGCGGCAGTACAATCAATAAGCAGTCAGCTTCAAATGCCAGTTCTCTAAATTTTTCTCAGTACTTTTGAAACCTGGTGGTACTCAAGGGAAGGCAGGATTCGGTTACGATTGTGGACGGGGCCGTAATCGGTTACTATTGGTTGCCCATTACAGTTACACACAATTTATTTTAAACCAGTAATTCCAGACTCAACAATAAATAAAATATACCACACGTTATTAATGAAGGAATAAACAACTGTGTAAATAATAGTGTTTTCAGTGAGTTACAAATTAGCAAATCACCATTACATACAGGTACAACAAATAATGTTTTAAAAGCAAGCCACTGTGATCTGGGCAGAAGGGCTCACACGCCAGGAAAGGCAATGAATTAAGAATTGTTTAAAACTCGCTGCAACTTACAAATTACAGGCATTGAAATATTAAAGGCAAGTCGCCACAAACATAGCAGACGGTATCTGATGCCAGGAATGGCAGTTAATAAGGTTTTAAAGGTTTACTTCATAAATACAAATACAAATTAGAATTTTAAGGCAAGCGGCCACAATCACGGCTGAAGGCCTTACACGCCAGGAACGGCAATAATATAAAAAAATCTTGAAACCTGCTGTAAAGCAGCAAATACAACAGCAAAAGTTAATTAAAAGAACACGCAACTGATCCAGACGGTGCTCCAGGAATCGACCTATGAGAAGGTCCGGCAACAAACACTTTCGCGACCGATGAGATAGGCAGCCAAGAGCTGCATTCACTTCACGAGATGGTAACTCAGACTAGTGGCAGTCTGACAAATGACTAATGATAATCTTACTGAAGCTACCTAAAGTCCGATAAACCCAAATGCAAGAATGGAACAACACGCCAAAGCCGGAACCTGCTGTCTGCACTACGTCCCCACCCAGAATACTGTGTTTAGAGCCCCCGGAACGAGAAGGAATCATTACCACCGGAGTAGAGGAATCAGCAACCGGCCTACAGGAAAGCTGTCAAAATTACACGCCTTACCGGACATCAGCGTAAAGTTGAGGAAACGTACACTGCAGTTACATACACTTACCCACAGGGCAGCTAACTGGGGCGTTTGCGGCCACCAGGAAAGAAAAATTCCCGCTGGTTGAACTTAACAAATTTTAAGAAGTTGAACGCAGTAGATAGTACTAAGAAGTCGAGGAAAGCTAACCAAGCACTCCACTCGCTGCTCTTTGCCTCGCCGACACTACGAGTAGCAACACGAACCCAAGTGGCTCTGAGCACTATGGGACTCAACTGCTGTGGTCGTAAGTCCCCTAGAACGTAGAACTACTTAAACCTAACTAACCTAAGGACATCACACACAGCCATGCCCGAGGCAGGATTCGAACCTGCGACCGTAGCGGTCGCGCGGTTCCAGACTGTATCGCCTTTAACCGCTCGGCCACTCCGGCCGGCACGAACCCAAGTCTCTGGAGAATCGCGGGATATCACAATGGTGGAGGTTTCTCTACTTGGATTGACGTGCACTCATCTTAAATGTCGCTGGATCCGGTTTACGACGAAGTCGTGCATCCTCGTGACCACAAACCTTCCATCTGGCAGTCCATGTGTGCCGCCAACGGTCCTGGCGTGTTCTTGCACTGCGCGGACCTGGCTTCTCCTTAGTCCCCAACCGAACTCGCCACTCACACTATCCGGCAAAACAAAGACGTCGCCCCAAAGATAGGGCAACAGTTACTACATATCTACAACCGCCGCTGCTGCCACTAGCGGACAGGCAACGCTTGCGAAACCGAGGGGCGCCAGTCAACACGAGAAGACGACAAACAACCGCAACCATGCCTATTAAACGATACCGTCTGGCGTCCAACAAAGGGCGGAAACCTTCAAACAGCACCAACGCGAGCCGCAGCACGGCTGAAGTGTTCTTCGAAGAGAACGTCGCCTTTCCTCCAGGGATCCACAATTGAGCTCCCAGAGTATCTCCATAGCACTTACGTGTTGTTCTAACCCGTGACGGATCCCAAACACTCGAGCACTGTTCAAAAATAGGTCGCACTAGCGTCCAATATGTGGTCTACTTCACAGATGAGCCATGCTTTCCTAAAATTCTCCCAAAATATGGTGAATTCTACCATTCGCCTTCCCTACCACAGTACAAATCCTTACTTCATTTCATATCGCTTTGCAACGATGCACCGAGATATTTAAATGATGTGATTATGTCAAGCAATACACTATTAAATCTTTATCCGAACATTACAGGTCTTTTTTTTTCCTACTCACCGGCATTGTCCCTCATTTAGAACTAGCTAGCATTCATCACACCAACTATAAATTTTTTGTAAGTCGTCTTGCATCTTCCTCCAGTCATTCAACGTCGACAACTTAACTGTACACCGAGGCATAATTAGCAAATGCCGGCCGGGGTGGCCGAGTGGTTCTAGGCGCTAGTCTGGAACCGCGCGACCGCTACGGTCGCAGGTTCGAATCCTGCCTCGGGCATGGATGTGCGCGATGTCCTTGGGTTGGTTAGGTTGAAGTAGTTCTAAGTTCTAGGGGACTGATGACCACAGAAGTTAAGTCCCATAGTGCTCAGAGCCAGCCAATTAGCAAATAATCGCAGAGTGCTGCACAACTTGTCCGCCAAATCATTTATGCATATAGATAACAGCAGGCCGGCTGTTGTGGCAGAGCGGTTCTAGGCGCTTCAGTCCACAACCGCGCTGCTACTACGGTCGCAGGTTCGAATCCTGCCTCGGGCATGGATGTTTGTGATGTCCTTAGGTTAGTTCTAGTTCTAGGGGACTGACGACCTCAGATGTTAAGCCCCACAGTGCTTGGAGCCATTTGAACCATTTTTGAGAACAGTAGTGGTCCTATCACACTTCTCTGCGGCACTAGCGACGATACCCTTGTCTCTGATGAACACTCGCCGTCAGTGACAACATACTGGGTTTTGTTATATAACAAGTCTTCGAGCCACTCACATATTTGCGAACTTAATCCAAGTGCTTGTACCTACGTTAACAGCCTGCAGTGGGGCACCGTGTCCAATGCGTTCCGCAAAACTAGAAATATGCAATCTGCCTGTGGCGTTTCATCCGTAGTTCGCAATATATCGTATAAGAAAAGGGCAAGCCGAGTTTCGCACGAGCGATGCTGATTCGTGGACGTAAGCTTCTCAGTCTCAAGAAAATTTATTTTATTAAACCGAGAATATGTACAAGGATTCTGCAGCAAATCCAAGTTAGGGTCACTGGTCTTTCTTTTTCCCCAGTCCGTTCCTTTACCCTTCTTATGTAAAGGAGTCACCTGCTCTTTCTTCCAGTTGCTTGCAACTCTGTGCTGGGCGAAAGATTCGCGAGAAATGTAAGCCAGGTAAGGGGTCAAAGCCGTAGAGTACTCTCTGTAAAACCGCATTGGGATTCCATCCGAACCTGGTGACTTGTATGCTTTCGAATCTTCCATTTTTTTCTCTTCACCAGGGATGGTTATTACATGTACTCCATACTGGAGTCCGTCCGATGGTGAAATGACGGTATGTTTCAACGGTTCTCCTGCGTGAACGATTTCTTGAGCGCGAAATTTAAAATTTCGACTTTCGTTATGCTATCTTCATCCGTCGCACTAGGCTGGTCAACAACGGACTGAATGGAAGCCTTACACCCGCTTAGCGATTTTACATAGGACCGGAATTTTCTCCGGTTCTCAGCCGGATCTTTTGGTAAGGTATGACGGTGTTAGTTGTATGCTTCACGGATAGATCTTTCCACAGACGCACGAATCTCTACCAATCTTTGATTGTCGTCATTTGTGCGTTCTCTTTTAACTGAGAGTTCAACAGCCTCAGCTTCCTCAGGATCTTCCGAATTTCGTTATCAAACCAATGTGGGTGTTTTCGATTCCTTATCCACTTACTAAGCACATAACTCTCCGCCGACCGAGGTGGACGAGCGGCTGTAGGCGTTACAGTCTGGAACCGCGTGACCGCTACGGCCGCAGGTTCGAATCCTGCCTCGGGCATGGATGTGTGTGATGTCTTTAGGTTAGTTAGGTTTAAGTAGTTCTAAGTTCTAGGGGACCCACCAATTTTCCATCTGCTTGAACTTTGCCCGTAATCCCTTTATGTCTATCTTACTGAAATTAAGTGATGCCAGTTCACTGTCTAAGTGAGATGTTAATGACTTCTTATCTGCTATACCCAGCAGAAACACACTCCTAGCCCTTTTGACTGATTTATTAACTTTCGTATGCGTAATTTCTGTAATAACATCATGGTCAGTAATTCCCGTTTCTGTAATGATACCGTCGATAAGCCCCGACCAATTTGTAGCTGCAAGGTCTAAGATACTTGCGTTGCGTGTGGGCCACCGAGCTAGCTGATCAAGACAGTTTTCAGAAAACGTGATAAAAAGTATTTCTCAAAACTGTCTGTCACAATGAATCCATAGAAATCCTTGTCTATACTTACTGTTACTAATTACTTGTTCTCATGCAGATGCACATGTGGATGACTACGACAGTAAACGATACGGCGATCCTGCCCTATAGTGGTCATTCGTGGTACAGCGGAGCCTGCCGTCTCGTTCCCATGCGGTCTAGCTTTGGGCAGCATCCGAATGGCCCCCAGATCTGGGCACAGCACGATTTCATCAGCTGGCCAAATGGAGACACAATGAGGCCGCGGTCAAACGCCGTCGAACGCTGATAACGCTGTCTCAGAGAGGGTGGCTGGAGTAAGTCCAACACAAATGTTGCTGATCGTATCTCTCATACGACGCCCAGCGTCGACGGAATGTGTCGCTTTGTTTTGTTTTACAAACAAAATGGGATGCCAGCGTGTCCGAGCGGTTCTAGGCGCTACAGTCTGGAACCGCGCGAGCGCTACGGTCGCAAGTTCGAATCCTGCCTCGGGCATGGATGTGTGTGATTTCCTTAGGTTAGTTAGGTTTAAGTAGTTCTAAGTTCTAAGGAACTGATGACCTCAGGCGTTAAATCTCATAGTGCTCATGGCCATTTGAACAAACAAAATTATTTTTAATTCGAGATTTTGCGTGGTGTTTCGATAGAGCTGTCCCAGGCTGGTGTAGAGCGTAATTCCTTGAAATTAAACTCTACATCGCAAGGCACATTTATTAGAAGGTGATCGATTTCCATCTTCGCATGATCAGCTTCAGACCTACAACGATAGTGATGGATAATGGCTGAGCATGGAGCAGGACTTCAGTCAGCGCTTCCCCCTCCATGTATAGCCGTTTGCGTCATTATGGCTGTCGGTCTGAAGATGATCACGTGATGATCGAAACCGGCCTCTTTTTAATAAACGTGCCTTGCGTCCTGTTATAATATCAAATATTGGGATCGCTTATTTCTCCAACGATGTTTTAAAAAATTAGAGTGTTATTCGTTTTGTCTACGGCTACGTGATTACTCTGCTGTTCACATTAAAGTGCCTGGCAGAGGGTTCAGTGAGCCACTTTCAAGCTGTCTCTCTACCGTTCCACTCTCGAACGGCGCGCGGGGAAAACGAGTACTTGAATTTTTCTGTGCGAGCCCTGATTTCTCTTATTTTATTGTGATGATCATTTCTCCCTATGTAGGTGGGTGCCAACAGAATATTCGCGCAATCGGAGGAGAAAACTGTGATTAAAATGTCATGAGAAGATCCCGACATACGAAAAACGCCTTTGTTTTAATGATTGCCACTCCATGTATTATGTATGTGGTACTATCTCCCCTATTTCGCAATATTACAAAACGAGCGGCTCTTCTTCGAACTTCTCCGACGTCATGTGTCAGTCCCACTTGATGAGGATCCCACACCGCACAGCAATACTCCAGAATAGGACGGACAAGCGTGGTGTAAGCAGCCTCTTTAGTAGAGCTGTTGCATCTTCTAAGTGTTCTGCCAATGAATCACAGTCTTTGATGTGCTCTACCCAAAACATTATGTATGTGATCGTTCCAATTTAGGATATTTCTAATTGTAATCCCTAAGTGTTTAGTTGCATTTACAGCCTTAAGATTTGTGTGACTTATTGCGCAATCGAAATTTAGCGAATTTCTTTTAGTACTCAAGTGAATAACTTCACACTTTCCTTTATTCAGGATCAATTCTGACTATTCGCACTTTTATCTAAATCATTTCGCAATTTATTTTGCTCATCTGATGACCTTACAAGACGGTAAATGACAGCATCAACTGCAAAACAATCTAGGAGGGCTACTCAGATTGTCTCCTATGTCGTTAATAAACATCACGAACAATAGAAGGCCTATAACATTTGTCGGCGTGTGTTAACAGGAACAGTAAAACACGGAGAATGATCAGCACTCTAGTAGCGACTGAGCAGCGACTGCATGGCCGCAGCAGTCAGCCGTGGTCCAGGAGAGTACTGTCGCTGCTGGAGTAACTGGTCATTTCATGTTTTGCTCTCCCTGTCAGTACACATCGATGGAACGAATATCGCTCTAGCCTGATATGGGACCGCGTGGAACAGACACGTAAAATCACTTTTTTTTGGCATCAGAAACAAATCGACGCTTTCCGTCGACGCTAGGTGTCGCATAGAAGACGTGATGAACAGCATTTGTTAATGCTAAATCCAGTAACACGTTGCATAAAAGGAATTGCAAATCTCTGCCGAAACTCCAGAGGAAATGCACCTCATGACAGGAGAGATGCCCTCTATAATCTACTACACTACTGGCCATTAAAATCGCTACATCCCGGAAGACGACGTGCTACAGACACGAAAATTAACCGACAGGAAGAAGGTGCTGTGATATGCAAATGATTAGGTTTTCAGAGCATCACACAAGGTTGGCGCCGGTGGCGACACCTACAACGTGCCGACATGAGGAAAGTTTCCAACCGATTTCTCATAGACAAACAGCAGTTAACCGACGTTGCCTGCTGAAACGTTGTTGTGCTGCCTCGTGTAAGAAGGAAAAATGCGTACCATCACGTTTCTGACTTTGATAACGGTCGGATTGTAGCCTATCGCGATTGCGGTTTATCGTATCGCGACATTGCTGCTCGCGTTGGTCGAGATCCAATGACTGATAGCAGAATATGGAATCGGTGGGTTCAGGAGGGTAATACGGAACGCCGTGCTGGATTCCAACGGCCTCGTACCACTAGCAGTCGAGATGACAGGCATCTTATCCGCATGGCTGTAACGGATCGGGTAGCCACGACTCGATCCCTGAGTCAACAGATGGGAACGTTTTGCAAGACAACAACTATCTGCACGAACAGTTCGACGAAGTTTGCAGCAGGATGGAGTATCAGCTCGGAGACCATGGCTGCGGTTACCCCTGACGCTGCATCACAGACAGGAGCGCCTGCCATGGTGTACTCAACGAAGAACCTGGGTGCACGAATGGCAAAACGTCTTTTTTTCTGATGAATACAGGTTCTGTTTACAGCATCATGATGGTCGCATCCGTGTTTGGCGACATCGCGGTCAACGCACATTGGAAGCGTGTATTCGTCATCGCCATTCTGGCGTATCACCCGGCGTGATGGTATGGGGTGCCATTGGTTACACGTCTCGGTCACCTCTTGTTCGCACTGACGGCACTTTGAACAGTGGACGTTTCATTTCAGATGTGTTACGACCCGTGGCTCTACCCTTCATTCGATCCCTGCGAAACCCTACATTTCAGCAAGATAATGCACGACCGCACGTTGCAGGTCCTGTATGGGCCTTTCTGAATACAGAAAATGTTCGACTGCTGCCCTGGCCAGCACATTCTCCATATCTCTCACCAATTGAAAACGTCTGGTCAATGGTGGCCGAGCAACTGGGTCGTCACAATACGCCAATCACTACTCTTGACGAACTGTGGTATCGTGTTGAAGTTGCATGCGCAGCTGTACCTGTACACGCCATCCACGCTCTGTTTGACTCAATGCCCTGGCGTATCAAGCCGGTTATTACGGCCAGAGGTGGTTATTCTGGGTACTGATTTCTCAGGATCTATGCACCCAAATTGCGTGAAAATGTAATTTCAGTTCTAGTATAATACAGGGTGATTCAAAAAGAATACCACAACTTTAAAAATGTGTATTTAATGAAAGAAACATAATATAACCTTCTGTTATACATCATTAAAAAGAGTATTTAAAAAGTTTTTTTCACTCAAAAACAAGTTCAGAGATGTTCAATATGGCCCCCTCCAGACACCCGAGCAATATCAACCCGATACTCCAACTCGTTCCACACTCTCTGTAGCATATCAGGGGTAACAGTTTGGATAGCTGCTGTTATTTCTCGTTTCAAATCATCAATGGTGGCTAGGAGAGGTGACCGAAACACCATATCCCTAACATACCCCTATAAGAAAAAATCGCAGGGGGTAAGATCAGGGCTTCTTGGAGGCCAGTGATGAAGTGCTCTGTCACGGGCTGCCTGGCGGCCGATCCATCGCCTCGGGTAGTTGACGTTCAGGTAGTTACGGACAGATAAGTGCCAATGTGGTGGCGCTCCATCCTGCTGAAATATGAATTGTTGTGCTTCTTGTTCGAACTGAGGGAACAGCCAATTCTCTAACATCTCCAGATACTGTAGTCCAGTTACAGTAGCACCTTCGAAGAAAAAGGGACCAAAAACTTTATTGGCTGAAATGGCACAGAAAACGTTCAGCTTAGGCGAGTCACGTTCATACTGAGTTGTTTCCCGCGGATTCTCAGTGCCCCATGGGCTGCGAACAAATGCTTGCTGGATGCGTGCTACATTTTCATCACTCGTTCTCGGCCGTCCAGAACTTTTCCCTTTGCTCAGACACCCATTCTCTGTAAACTGTTTATACCAACGTTTAATACACCACCTATCAGGAGGTTTAACACCATACTTCGTTCGAAATGCACGCTGAACAACTGTCGTCGATTCACTTCTGCCGTACTCAATAACACAAAAAGCTTTCTGTTGAGCGGTCGCCATCTTAGCATCAACTGACGCTGACGCCTAGCGAACAGCGCCTCAAGCGAACAAATGTACAACTAAATGAAACTTTATAGCTCCCTTAATTCGCCGACAGATAGTGCTTAGCTCTGCCTTTTGTCGTTGCAGAGTTTTAAATTCCTAAAGTTGTGGTATTCTTTTTGAATCACCCTGTATATTTGTGCAATGAAAACCCGTTTATCATCTGCATTTTTGGTGTAGAAATTTTAATGGGCAGTAGTGTATGTTTGGTAACGACGCTGAACGCGAGCAACACGAATGTCCCCTGGTGGCTGTTATACGTGTTACATAGAATTGAAATTATAATCATGTACACAAATGCTGCAAGTGTGTACGTGTACGGAGTTACAACGACATCCGACCACGCCTTCTAGGTGCCTCACTTTTTCGTCAGCACTCTCGTCACTAAGGCGAGGAATCGGGGTGCAGGGTGACTCCACAGTGCCCACCCAGCAGTGTAAGGGTCGAGGAGCCACCTGCCACAGAGGCCGCGGTCGGCGCTCCGAGTCACGACTCGTGAGCCCCGGGCGTGGCAAACAGAGCGCCGTGCGGCGCGCGGCGCGGCTCGAAAAGTGTTTCCCGCTAATGAGGCCACTGAGCGCCGGCGCTGAGTCAGGCGGCGGGCTCCCCGACGCCTGCGATGGCGCCTGCTGCCCGCTCGCCCCCGCCCGGCCCGGCGTCCCGACGCCGCAATTACGCGCCGTCGGCCTGTCTCCGCCGCGTCTGTCGCCTGACAAGGCCCGCGGCGGCGGGGGCGGCGGCGGCGGCGGCGGCGGCGGCAGCGGCGGGGGTGGGGCGCGAGGCGAGGGACGGGGCGGGCGCCAGAGGCCGGCGAGCGAGCCGACACACCCACCCGCGCACACTCATTTGTTTCGTTCTGCAGCCCAGCGAGCAACTGGTCCGCCGCGATGGGTTCTCTGTCAGTTAAAACTTAACTTTCCAGCACAAAAATTTAAAAGAAAAAAAAATGAGGAAAATTAAAAATCAGTTCTCTGAAGCAGAGATCCACAGGGAATTAAATGTTATTAACAGAGCTCACAGTATTGGCATTGCGCATGTAGTTGACAGATAATATTGAACAACAAATCAGTATCTTGTATAACTTTCTCTAGTTACAGTGCAACCCTGCAATTGATATTAGACACAATCATAGGCGTGTTACAAAATTCTACTCGGTATACTAAAATGTTATGGCATTAATAAAATCCCACTTGCATAGACGGAGCCTGACCTTGAAACACGTATGTAACATAGCAGCGATGGTGAGGCATGATAAAATCTTTGACCAGAGAGCCTTTTATCGTAGTTAGTCTGCGCTTGACCGCGCGAGAGTTGCGAGCAGCACTCTGTCGGTAGCAGTAGCTCAGTTCAGTTGCGAGTAGTTGCGTCTAGTAGTCGTGCAGTACAGTTGCGAGCAGTCCCTGTCAGTGGGCAGTCTGTGAGCAGTGCAGTATGTCGGTAGTAGCAGTCGAGTGCAGTTGTGTGTGAGGAGTCGGTGGGCGTCGACATGGCATTCTGGTCAAGATACAGGACGAGGTATATTATTTTTAAATGCGCTCAGGTAATAATGTAAATTAACTGTAACTAATTTGTGCAATAATCGCCCCAATAATAATTTTGATTTCAAAGCAAATTTATAAAAAAAAAACCATTTAATTGAACCAACGATTTCCTTCCATTTCCCTTAAAGTAAAGTTTCAGTTAAATTTCAAAAAAAAAAAATTATTTGCAATGCATTTCCTCCAAGCCGTGGCCAACAATAAGAGCAGAAATTTGACATGCAGTTATACTGAGGTAAGAAATTAATTCTGATTTTTGCACAGGGCCAAAGACCGATATTTCGGTTTAATTGAGTTATCATTATCACTGAAGTTTCATTAGCATTAAATTGTCTCATTATTTTCGTGAGAGCTTACACCAGGGTCAGATTGCGAATTTCACATTTTTATTGCCTCTGTCAGTACATTTCATTGCAGGGAGGTTACGTTTGGCTCCCATTTCTATTAAATATTGTCTTTTAAAATTTTCGGTGGAGAGGCTACAACCTTCATAACAGATTCAAATGGTTCAAATGGTTCTGAGCACTATAGGACTTAACATCTGAGGTCATCAGTCCCCTAGAACTTAGAACTACTTAAACCTAACTAACCTAAGGACATCACACACATCCATGCCCGAGGCAGGATTCGAACCTGCGACCGTAGCAGTCGCGCGGTTTCTGACTGTAGCGCCTATAACCGCTAGACCACCGCGGCCGGCTTCATAACGGAAAGCAGATTGTCTTTCTGACAGACTGTCATGTGCATGAGACTAATCTTGGAATGAATTATGTAACCTAGGGGATTTTTAAGGATTTAGAAGTGTATATCACTAGGCAGAAGATACACTCCTGGAAATGGAAAAAAGAACACATTGACACCGGTGTGTCAGACCCACCATACTTGCTCCGGACACTGCGAGAGGGCTGTACAAGCAATGATCACACGCACGGCACAGCGGACACACCAGGAACTGCGGTGTTGGCCGTCGAATGGCGCTAGCTGCGCAGCATTTGTGCACCGCCGCCGTCAGTGTCAGCCAGTTTGCCGTGGCATACGGAGCTCCATCGCAGTCTTTAACACTGGTAGCATGCCGCGACAGCGTGGACGTGAACCGTATGTGCAGTTGACGGACTTTGAGCGAGGGCGTATAGTGGGCATGCGGGAGGCCGGGTGGACGTACCGCCGAATTGCTCAACACGTGGGGCGTGAGGTCTCCACAGTACATCGATGTTGTCGCCAGTGGTCGGCGGAAGGTGCACGTGCCCGTCGACCTGGGACCGGACCGCAGCGACGCACGGATGCACGCCAAGACCGTAGGATCCTACGCAGTGCCGTAGGGGACCGCACCGCCACTTCCCAGCAAATTAGGGACACTGTTGCTCCTGGGGTATCGGCGAGGACCATTCGCAACCGTCTCCATGAAGCTGGGCTACGGTCCCGCACACCGTTAGGCCGTCTTCCGCTCACGCCCCAACATCGTGCAGCCCGCCTCCAGTGGTGTCGCGACAGGCGTGAATGGAGGGACGAATGGAGACGTGTCGTCTTCAGCGATGAGAGTCGCTTCTGCCTTGGTGCCAATGATGGTCGTATGCGTGTTTGGCGCCGTGCAGGTGAGCGCCACAATCAGGACTGCATACGACCGAGGCACACAGGGCCAACACCCGGCATCATGGTGTGGGGAGCGATCTCCTACACTGGCCGTACACCACTGGTGATCGTCGAGGGGACACTGAATAGTGCACGGTACATCCAAACCGTCATCGAACCCATCGTTCTACCATTCCTAGACCGGCAAGGTAACTTGCTGTTCCAACAGGACAATGCACGTCCGCATGTATCCCGTGCCACCCAACGTGCTCTAGAAGGTGTAAGTCAACTACCCTGGCCAGCAAGATCTCCGGATCTGTCCCCCATTGAGCATGTTTGGGACTGGATGAAGCGTCGTCTCACGCGGTCTGCACGTCCAGCACGAACGCTGGTCCAACTGAGGCGCCAGGTGGAAATGGCATGGCAAGCCGTTCCACAGGACTACATCCGGCATCTCTACGATCGTCTCCATGGGAGAATAGCAGCCTGCATTGCTGCGAAAGGTGGATATACACTGTACTAGTGCCGACATTGTGCATGCTCTGTTGCCTGTGTCTATGTGCCTGTGGTTCTGTCAGTGTGATCATGTGATGTATCTGACCCCAGGAATGTGTCAATAAAGTTTCCCCTTCCTGGGACAATGATTTCACGGTGTTCTTATTTCAATTTCCAGGAGTGTAGTTACTGCCCACAGGAAAATTAAAGAGGCCTTTGGAGAAACGAGAAGCTGCAGTATGAATATCAAGAGCTTCGATGAAAAACCGGTCCTAAGCAAAGAGTGGGAAGCTAAATGATGGAGTATATAGATCACCTACTGAAGGGAAATATACTTGAAGACAATATTATGGAAATGGAAGAGGAGATGGGAGATATGATACTGCAAGAATAATTTGCCAGAACACTGAAACACCTAAGCCGAAATCAGACCCCAGGAGCTAAGACATTCTGTCGAAACTACTGATAGCCAGGGGAGAGCCAGTCATGACAAAGAAAGGTTTGGAGTAGGAATTATAGTTGAGAGAGAAGACATAAAATCTTTGAAGTTTGGCAGTGAGATTGTAATTCTGTCAGAGACAGCAAAGGACTTCGAAGAACAGCTGGATAGAATGAACAGTGCCTTGAAAGCAGGATAAAGACTAACATCGCCAAAAGCGAAACAAAGGTAATGGAATGTAATCAAATTGAATTAGGTGTGCTCAAGGAATTAGATTAAGAAATGAGGCACTGACAGCAGTAGATGAGTTTGGCTTTTTGGGCAGCAAAATAACTTATGATGGCTGAAGTTGAGTGGATACATAAAGTGTAGACTGGCAGTGGCAAGGAAAGTGTTTCTGAAGAAGAGAAATTTGTTAACATTGCATACAGATTTAAGCATTGGGAAGTCTTTTCTGAAAGTATTTGTATGGGCTGTAGCCGTGTATGAAGTATTTTGTATAGGTATGTGATCAGAGGCTTTGTATAGGGTTTAGCCATATATGGAGGTGAAACATCTACAATAAACAGTTTAGACAAGGAGCTAATAGAAGCTTTTGAAATGTGGTGCTACAGAAGAATACTGAAGATTAGCTGAGTATATCACAAAACTCATGAGGAGGTACCTATCTGAATTGAGGAGAAGACCCTCAGTTCTCCAGACAAATCGCCAATTTCTGCTGAATATGTAAGAAAACTATAAAACACAAATCCACCTTCGTTTTTACAGGTCCGTACCTCAATCGGCAATAAAAGGAACTGTTATAGAATCACTTTGTTGTACGTCTGTCCTTCTGGCTGTCTCTCTATCCGACTGCTGAAAACGCTTTTTCTCAAGAACGGGTAAACGTATAAAGTCGAAATTTATTTCACATATTAAGGTATCCGGTCCTTTGACGATGTAACAAAGTGAAGCTTCTAAGTCAATGCACTAGAAAACTACAGCTATTTACGTTACATATTCTGATACCTCAACTGTACTTCCCATTGGCCTAGAATCATGAAATTTGCCAACAAGCAAGGCTTCACCCTACAACCACAGGAAAAAATCCGAAAATCATCAATTTATAACTGCACCATACGAAAATTTTTGCCGTTTCTTATCAGATCACGGTCGCTTGGCGATGTAGAAAATGAAGATTATCGAAACACCCTGCTTAACCCGCAGGACAGGAAAGGTAGTTTAAATAGTGGAAAGGGGCGAAATTAAGGGCTGTCAGTTTTACACTCGAACATACAATTTTATTATTTGATCAAACATTACAAGAGCCCAATTTTTTTTAACACACAGCTTTAATTTTTGGGACTTAATTACTGGCTGAAAACCACTTTAATTTAAAAACGGCTGAAGGCCAATAACTTAAAACGCAAGCAAAATCAGGAATTTAAAAGGCAAGCCTTATCTTACAACAATTCTTTATTTAGGCTGAAGTCCCAAAGAATCTGAGGTTTTCAGAACAAATAATTTGAATTCAAAATCGGCTGAAAGCCCAACACTTAAGGTTAAACAACATTAATTTTTTTAAAAAGCAAAGGCTTTACGTAAAATAGTTCTTAATTAGGCAAAACTCAACCAAAACAGAAATTTTAAAGGCAAAGCCTTATCTTAAAACAGTTCTTCATTCCCCAGGAACCAGACACTTCAAGAGCAAACAAGTTAAATTCAAATCGGCTGAAGGCCTAACACTAAAAATTCAACAACATTAAAACCTTTAAAACGCCCAATGTGTTACGTGAAACAGTTCTTTAAATCAGGCTGAAGGCCAAAAGAATCTTACGCCTTAAGACCAAACAACCTTAATTTAAAAAAAAAAAAAATCAGCTAGAAGTCATACAATTTATTTTTTTTTTTTTTTTTGGTCATCAATCTACTGACTGGTTCGATGCGGCCCGCCACGATTCCTTTCCTGTGCTAACCTCTTCATCTCAGAGTAGCACTTGCAACCTACGTCCTCAATTATTTGCTTGACGTATTCCAATCTCTGTCCTCCTCTACAGTTTTTGCCCTCTACAGCTCCCTCTAGTACCATGGAAGTCATTCCCTCATGTCTTAGCAGATGTCCTATCATCCTGTCCCTTCTCCTTATCAGTGTTTTCCACATATTCCTTTCCTCTCCGATTCTGCGTAGAACCTTCTCATTCCTTACCTTATCAGTCCACCTAATTTTCAATATTCGTCTATAGCACCACATCTCAAATGCTTCGATTCTCTTCTGTTCTGGTTTTCCCACAGTCCATGTTTCACTACCATACAATGCTGTACTCCAGACGTACATCCTCAGAAATTTCTTCCTCAAATTAAGGCCGGTATTTGATATTAGAAGACTTCTCTTGGCCAGAAATGCCTTTTTTGCCATAGCGAGTCTGCTTTTGATGTCCTCCTTGCTCCGTCCGTCATTGGTTATTTTACTGCCTAGGTAGCAGAATTCCTTAACTTCATTGACTTCGTGACCATCAACCCTGATGTTAAGTTTCTCGCTGTTCTCATTTCTACTACTTCTCATTACCTTCGTCTTTCTCCGATTTACTCTCAAACCATACTGTGTACTCATTAGACTGTTCATTCCGTTCAGCAGATCATTTCATTCTTCTTCACTTTCACTCAGGATCGCAATGTCATCAGCGAATCGTATCATTGATATCCTTTCACCTTGTATTTTAATTCCACTCCTGAACCTTTCTTTTATTTCCACCATTGCTTCCTCGATGTACAGATTGAAGAGTAGGGGCGAAAGGCTACAGCCTTGTCTTACACCCTTCTTAAAACGAGCACTTCGTCCTTGATCGTTCACTCTTATTATTCCCTCTTGGTTGTTGTACATATTGTATATGACCCGTCTCTCCCTATAGCTTACCCCTACTTTTTTCAGAATCTCGAACAGCTTGCACGATTTTATATTGTCGAACGCTTTTTCCAGGTCGACAAATCCTATGAAAGTGTCTTGATTTTTCTTTAGCCTTGCTTCCATTATTAGCCGTAACGTCAGAATTGCCTCTCTCGTCCCTTTACTTTTCCTAAAGCCAAACTGATCGTCACCTAGCGCATTTTCAATATTATTTTCCATTCTTCTGTATATTATTCTTGTAAGCAGCTTCGATGCATGAGCTGTTAAGCTGATTGCGCGATAATTCTCGCACTTGTCAGCTCTTGCCGTCTTCGGAATTGTGTGGATGATGCTTTTCCGAAAGTCAGATGGTATATCGCCAGACTCATATATTCTACACACCAACGTGAATAGCCGTTTTGTTGCCACTTCCCCCAATGATTTTAGAAATTCTGATGGAATGTTATCTATCCCTTCAGCCTTATTTGACCGTAAGTCCTCCAAAGCTCTTTTAAATTCCGATTCTAATACTGGATCCCCCATCACTTCTAAATCGACTCCTGTTTCTTCTTTTATCACATCAGACAAATCTTTACCCTCATAGAGGCTTTCAATGTATTCTTTCCACCTATCTGCTCTCTCCTCTGCATTTAACAGTGGAATTCCCGTTGCACTCTTAATGTTACCACCGTTGCTTTTAATGTCACCAAAGGTTGTTTTGACTTTCCTGTATGCTGAGTCTGTCCTTCCGACAATCATATCTTTTTCGATGTCTTCACATTTTTCCTGCAGCCATTTCGTCTTAGCTTACCTGCACTTCCTATTTATTTCATTCCTCAGCGACTTGTATTTCTGTATTCCTGATTTTCCCGGAACATGTTTGTACTTCCTCCTTTCATCAATCAACTGAAGTATTTCTACTGTTACCCATGGTTTCTTCGCAGCTACCTTCTTTGTACCTATGTTTTCCTTCCCAGCTTCTGTGATGGCCCTTTTTAGAGATGTCCATTCCTCTTCAACTGTACTGCCTACTGCGCTATTCCTTATTGCTGTATCTATAGCGTTAGAGAACTTCAAACGTATCTCGTCATTCCTTAGTACTTCCGTATCCCACTTCTTTGCGTATTGATTCTTCCTGACTAATGTCTTGAACTTCAGCCTACTCTTCATCACTACTATATTGTGATCTGAGTCTATATCTGCTCCCGGTTACGCCTTACAATCCAGTATCTGATTTCGGAATCTCTGTCTGAGCATGATGTAATCTAATTGAAATCTTCCCGTATCTCCCGGCCTTTTCCAAGTATACCTCCTCCTCTTGTGATTCTTGAACAGGGTATTCGCTATTACTAGCTGAAACTTGTTACAGAACTCAGTTAGTCTTTCTCCTCTTTCATTCCTTGTTCCAAGCCCATATTCTCCTGTAACCTTTTCTTCTACTCCTTCCCCTACAACTGCATTCCAGTCGCCCATGCCTATTAGATTTTCGTCCCCATTTACATACTACATTACCCTTTCAATATCCTCATACACTTTCTCTATCTGTTCATCTTCAGCTCGCGACGTCGGCATGTATACCTGAACTATCGTTGTCGGTGTTAGTCTGCTGTCGATTCTGATTAGAACAACCCGGCCACTGAACTGTTCACAGTAAGACACCCTCTGCCCTACCTTCCTATTCATAACGAATCCTACACCTGTTATACCATTTTCTGCTGCTGTTGATATTACCCGATACTCATCTGACCAGAAATCCATGTCTTCCTTCCACTTCACTTCACTGACCCCTACTATATCTAGACTGAGCCTTTGCATTTCCCTTTTCAGATTTTCTAGTTTCCCTACCACGTTCAAGCTTCTGACATTCCACGCCCCGACTCGTAGAACGTTATCCTTTCGTTGATTATTCAATCTTTTTCTCATGGTAACCTCCCCCTTGGCAGTCCCCTCCCGGAGATCCGAATGGGGGACTATTCCGGAATCTTTTGCCAATGGAGAGATCATCATGACACTTCTTCAATTACAGGCCACATGTCCTGTGGATACACGTTACGTGTCTTTAATGCAGTGGTTTCCATTGCCTTCTGCATCCTCATGTCGTTGATCATTGCTGATTCTTCCGCCTTTAGGGGCAATTTCCCACCCCTAGGACATGAGAGTGCCCTGAACCTCTATCCGCTCCTCCGCCCTCTTTGACAAGGCCGTTGGGAGAATGAGACTGACTTCTTATGCCGGAAGTCTTCGGCCGCCAGTAACAACAATAACAATAAAAAGGCAGTACACCCAATGGCGCTCAAATGTTCGAGGGTCGGCCTGGAATTCAAACACTAACGCTCGCTTAGGAGAGACAGGGAGTCGGGCCAACCACTGACGATCCAACGACAACCCAACCGACCGACAGTCAACGCACCGACCGACAAGATAACTTCCACCTCACCCGACCGGGGCACAACAGGGATTTCAACAGAGCGATATGGAAGATATTGGCGCCCACAACCAATCACACATGGAGCTGTCAAACTACACACCGAGCTGGACAGCAACAACACGATGAGGAACCTATACCGCCTGAAATTTACGCCAACGGCCAGGACAGGTAACCGGAACGTTAACGGCCACAAAGCACAGTATTCCGCTGGTGCACTTCAATTCAAATAACCAAATACAGTGAAACTCCACCGGAGGTTGGCTAGAATTTCCCAACTTGAAAACTAGATTGTTACTCACGGAAACATCCAAACAGCCGACAACGAACTCCAAACGACACAATCTGAACATGTAGGGAAGCAGCCTACTCACGCCGTAGTAAATTCACAGCAGTCTTTCCATTGTGTGCCAGCCTAGTCCGCTGTAACTAGCTCTGACGTCATAAATGTTGCGCAATACTTTAAAAATCAAGCAAATGACCTGAAACGGTTCTAGCATGTCAGGAGTAATACTAAATTAACATGTGTTGAATTTATGTTCAGTAACTTTAACCATTTTCGAAATTTGGATGTTTTTCTGTAAAAATCATTGGCGCAACAGAAAAGAGCTAGAGATTTAAAAATTTATATTTAGATTCCTTTTCCATAATTATTTAATAGAAACAGTTTTCTGGATCTCAGAAATTAAGATTTTAGTGGAAATTCATGATTTTCTGGTTTTTGTCTTAAAACTTAAGGAAGCAAGATAGATTAAGTAGGCTAATAAATAAGGCTAGGATGTTTGTATTTAAGTAGATTGGAGATCCGCTATAACTATGAAGATGTGAGAAGTTTCATTTGAATACCTAAAAAACTATAGCGATAGTGTATCTCCAAAGGGCCAGTTCAGAGCTCGTCTACTGCGTGCAGTGTAATTAAATTAATTCTCTCGCCCAAAATATTTAACTTAGCCACATCAAAATTTTATTATGATTACTTACCTGTGTGCTGAATGCACATTTAAATTGAGAGCTTCATCGGCCATCAGCAAAAGAAGCTATGATTTATTCGGTAACTTAATGTGGTGCATTACTAGCCCAGCGGCTAGTCGGGAGAGCCGATTTGATCAGGCGTTCCCTTAGCCGTCCGCACCGCGGCTTTATATATAAGAACGCTGCGCGAGGAAGGAAGGCCACAGTTCTCTCCAGACGCTAATAGCACACCACCTGTGTCGGGAGTCGCGTCGCGTCGGTATCATTGCTATAAACAGCCTCGGATGCCGTATTAAGTTACGCGTAATCATGAAATCATTTTCGAGTGAAGTGCTAATTCTGGGATGACTTTAATTATCCATCGTCAGTTTGCGTATGTCGTATTTTCACGTGCCGCCGCGGGACAGACATTCTACCATTATTTAGCGTGGCGTTTGATGAACATTATCATCAAATTATGGCGAGCATTCACTTAAACATTTAATTTGGACAGTTATAGTTGCATCAGCGCATTAGACTCTGAACTGCTCTGTTAGTTAGATTGTGTGGATTCTTTTTTTTTATGTGTGACTTTCAGAATATACTGAACTATTTTTAGAAAATCGTTTTTGATTATGAATCCCAGACAATCTAATTTCTCAGAGCTATAAGCTGTAGCTATAAGTGTATTTCTCAGATGAAGTGGGCACTAGGAATTCTAATTACAGGCTTCACGTTTTGCTAATCACTTTCTGGTTGCCAATATTGTAGTTAGAGAGCCAGTGTTGAGAACGGCAAAAGACAGCATAAATAATAGGAACATTTATATAACAATTAATTCCACCCGCCGCCCCACATATGGTTAATCGGCCGGGAAATGAAGTGTTTCTAAATTCAAACATTTTATATAACAACATTAGTCCTACCAGCCGCCCCACATATGGTGCATCGGCCGGGAAGTGTTTCTACATTCTACAAAATTTTATAACACGCCATATATTATTTCTAACAGCCGCCCTACAAACAGTCCTGACGTGGTGGTAGATTAAATCAAAACTTAACTTCCGTGTCCAGGGTCGGTGAGCCACGTACCTCGTAGCAATTGGAACAGCCCCATACACTTTGACACGCGAAGATACCGCCAGCGGCCGCGGCAAAACCACGTCCCGCGGAGAATTCCTCGCTGCTCCACGCTAACAGGCCGACTGCCCAGACCCGGAAATGGTGAAAGGATCATGTATACGTCGGCCGATGAGACGACCAACCGAACGACCAACCAACGGTCGTCCAGCTCCAATCTCCCTCCGTAGGACAGTTCGTGTGTGTCGCCAGCGGCCGGCGAGCACTGGCTGTCGGCGCCTCACCGGCGCTTCGTCCTCCGACTTCACTGCTGCTGCGTCCGACTGCACTGCTGGTCCGTCCCGAACTGACCGCCAGACACACGACGACCCGGAAATACTATCGGTCGCTCCAGAGATGGTACGACAATGCACTTATCGATACGCGCAGCTGCTGCCGCTCACGGGCAAGTAAGGCAGGAAGTTAGTGACGCCAGTAAATGGAATAAGGAAACGGGGCGGCAGTACCGTAATAGAAGATGGCAAACAATAAATGGCATGAACACGAGCCGCGCACGGCTGACTTATAAATCCATGCAATCAAAAGATACAGCAAGTTATGTCACTGTTAGCCTAGAATCATGAAATTTGCCAAGAAACAAGGTTTCACTGTACAGGTAAATGAAGAATCTTAAATTTGTGAATTTGTAATTATATCACCCGAAAAACAATTTTTGTCGTTTGTTATCTAACTGTCTGTCTGTCCGTCTGTTAAGACCTTTTTTCATCAGAAACGGGCAGATATACCAAGCTGAAATTTATGTCACATATTGAGGTGTGTAGCCGCTTGGAGGTGTGATAAATGTTAGGTGCTTAGTCAATACAACCAAAAGATACGGGCATGTGCGCCGGACATTTGTTACTCATGGAAACCTACTCATTAAAACCTACAGGTTACTTCCCGTTGACCCGGAACCATGAAATTTGCCAAGAAGCAAGTTTTCACACTGCAAGCAAAGGAAAAAATCTGAAGTTGTTAATTTATAATTATATTACACGAAAAATATTTTTTATCATTTCATATCAGGCTACATGTCCGCCAGTCTGTTAAGACACCGTTTGCTTCGGAACCGTCGACGTATGAAGCTGAAATTTTTGTAAGAAGAAAGGCTTCACAGTAGAAGCAAAGGAAAAAACTCACAAATTTGTTTATTTGTATTTATATCACACGAAAAAATTATTATTTTTTGGTTCAAATGGTTCTGAGCACTATGGGACTTAACTTCTGAGGTCATCAGTCCCCTAGAACTTAGAACTACTTAAACCTAACTAACCTAAGGACATCACACACATCCATGCCCGAGGCAGGATTCGAACCTGCGACCGTAGCGGTCGCGCCGTTCAAGACTGTAGCGCCTAGAACCGCTCGGCCATCCCGGCCGGCGAAAAAATTATTACTTTCGTCGTTTGTTATATGACTTAGAACTTCAAATTAAAACGTTCTCGAAAGTCTTGGACTCCCTGGGACCGATATCGTGCCATTATCAATGTTGGTTACGCGAAAATCGTCTAGATCCTGGTCTCCTGAAGTGGATCAACTCTCTGTATACGAGGGTTGAACAGAAAGTAATGCACCGCATTTTTTTCCAGCCGGAAACAATGTTACGAATGCGAAACATTACCTGTGTACTATTCGAAGTCTCCGGAGTGAGCACGCCAAGTTTCCGTCACTTCCGACAGATAGCGTAGCTGCAGGACAGTTTCAGAATAGCATCAGTAGGCGATGTACGTTACAAGCAAAGTGCCATCATTGAATTTCTCACTGCAGAGAAAGAAACTGTGGGGAATATTCACAGACGTTTGTGTGAAGTCTGTGGAGCATCTGCTGTCGGCAGAAGTGCTCTTAGTCGCTGGGCACGGAGGGTGAGGTCATCAGAAGACGGTTCGGCGGAGCTCCACGAGTTGCAGCGGTCAGGGAGACCGCCCGCATCTCGTGGTCGTGCGGTAGCGTTCTCGCTTCCCACGCCCGGGTTCCCGGGTTCGATTCCCGGCGGGGTCAGGGATTTTCTCTGTCTCGTGATGGCTGGGTGTTGTGTGCTGTCCTTAGGTTAGTTAGGTTTAAGTAGTTCTAAGTTCTAGGGGACTGATGACCATAGCTGTTAAGTCCCATAGTGCTCAGAGCCATTTGAACCATTTTTTTCAGGGAGACCATCCACGGCTGTCACACCTGACGCACGTGAACTAACTGCCTATTGGCTTCTGTCTCGGGTTCTTCGGCCGACGTTCATCTAATGATTTTTCTGACGTTTCGCCAGCACGAGTGGCTGGCATTGTCAAAGCTTCACCCTCCATTGCCGGTGGTGAACTGGAGCCGAGCTCTCGGCCGCAGACTATATGTACTAGAGTGCTGCAACGCTCCATGTTTGACCGGTCACGGTTCGCCTGTTGGCGGGAGGACCGAGCCGCTCTTGTCCGGCCCCATACGACTCGGCTCGGCCACGCACTCGCCCCGTGTCTGATGTCCGGATTCCGGACACGCGGATAACCGAGAATGACCGGTCACAGCTGACGTCTCACCTCGCCTCGCCCCGGCTCACTACACTGTACTTTACTGTACAAATCCAACGCCTCTCTCTATCTCTCTCTCTCTCTCTCTCTCTCTCTCTCTCTCTCTCTCTTTTAATACAAAAGTAACGTTTCCAAGAACGGGTACGTTAATCAGCTAAATTCATAGAGCACTTTCTTTTATAGTATTTACTCCCGTATTCCTAACGTCAGGGAATTTTGTTGTAAATAAAACATTGATCAGAAGAGACCAATCTGTGTTAATGTAATGAGATGTAAGCGTCAAATAGTGCACCTGCTTATGCGAATCGGTCCACATATCAACTATCGCAGCAAGTGTTTTATTAATAACTTCCGCAATAACAGAAGGCATTATACTGTATTGCATCAGCTTGTTCTTTGACATGTCTGCTTATAGTAGAGGGATGTAGCATGACATCTGCCACGTTAACTTTTCCATAATGCGCACCTAGATGTATTAATTCTTGGCCTAGTTCTCTGAAACCTTCACCGCAAACAGCATTAAAAGGTCTCATATCTTTAGCACACATTGCAACACACTTTGCTGTAATACTACTTTTTATTACTGCCTGTATTCCTGAAGGAGCTGTATCTTTGTGAGGTTTCTTGCAACTGTGTTTCTTTAAATGAGTGGTTCCCGATTGGAAACACAATAATGTGGAGCAGTTTATGCACGATACGCATCCAGTAGACGCACTGTTTTCGTCTACAGCCACCAAAAATATGCTCCGTACTTGGCTTTTTAGACCTTCCCGTCTCTTCAATGTGTAAACATTGATTTCAATCTTACGTCTTACTGCACTGGTTTCCTCGCACTGCATGATTGCAGAGAGAGAGAGAGAGAGAGAGAGAGAGAGAGAGAGAGACACCACAAACGAGAAGCCCGTACTGGCTGCAGTCTCACACGGATAATGACACGTGTAATGTGTTTGAAGTTACGAGCTACGTATTCGGTCACGGCATCTATGCTCGGTCACTAGAACTAGTGCGGACAGCCTATTCAGTTAGGGTGTGCTCGCCCCATCTCGTATTTTGTGCTCGCTTACTCGGTCATGCAGCACTCTAATACACTCTTGGAAATTGAAATAAGAACACCGTGAATTCATTGTCCCAGGAAGGGGAAACTTTATTGACACATTCCTGGGGTCAGATACATCACATGATCACACTGACAGAACCACAGGCACATAGACACAGGCAACAGAGCATGCACAATGTCGGCACTAGTACAGTGTATATCCACCTTTCGCAACAATGCAGGCTGCTATTCTCCCATGGAGACGATCGTAGAGATGCTGGATGTAGTCCTGTGGAACGGCTTGCCATGCCATTTCCACCTGGCGCCTCAGTTGGACCAGCGTTCGTGCTGGACGTGCAGACCGCGTGAGACGACGCTTCATCCAGTCCCAAACATGCTCAATGGGGGACAGATCCGGAGATCTTGCTGGCCAGGTTAGTTGACTTACACCTTCTAGAGCACGTTGGGTGGCACGGGATACATGCGGACGTGCATTGTCCTGTTGGAACAGCAAGTTCCCTTGCCGGTCTAGGAATGGTAGAACGATGGGTTCGATGACGGTTTGGATGTACCGTGCACTATTCAGTGCCCCCTCGACGATCACCAGTGGTGTACGGCCAGTGTAGGAGATCGCTTCCCACACCATGATTCCGGGTGTTGGCCCTGTGTGCCTCGGTCGTATGCAGTCCTGATTGTGGCGCTCACCTGCACGGCGCCAAACACGCGTACGACCATCATTGGCACCAAGGCAGAAGCGACTCTCATCGCTGAAGACGACACGTCTCCATTCGTCCCTCCATTCACCCCTGTCGCGACACCACTGGAGGCGGGCTGCACGATGTTGGGGCGTGAGCGGAAAACGGCCTAACGGTGTGCTGGACCGTAGCCCAGCTTCATGGAGACGGTTGCGAATGGTCCTCGCCGATACCCCAGGAGCAACAGTGTCCCTAATTTGCTGGGAAGTGGCGGTGCGGTCCCCTACGGCACTGCGTAGGATCCTACGGTCTTGGCGTGCATCCGTGCGTCGCTGCGGTCCGGTCCCAGGTCGACGGGCACGTGCACCTTCCGCCGACCACTGGCGACAACATCGATGTACTGTGGAGACCTCACGCCCCACGTGTTGAGCAATTCGGCGGTACGTACACCCGGCCTCCCGCATGCCCACTATACGTCCTCGCTCAAAGTCCGTCAACTGCACATACGGTTCACGTCCACGCTGTCGCGGCATGCTACCAGTGTTAAAGACTGCGATGGAGCTCCGTATGCCACGGCAAACTGGCTGACACTGACGGCGGCGGTGCACAAATGCTGCGCAGCTAGCGCCATTCGACGACCAACACCGCGGTTCCTGGTGTGTCCGCTGTGCCGTGCGTGTGATCATTGCTTGTACAGCCCTCTCGCAGTGTACGGAGCAAGTATGGTGGGTCTGACACACCGGTGTCAATGTGTTCTTTTTTCCATTTCCAGGAGTGTATGTACCTGGCGCGCCAACGTCCGAGGGCTTCTCCGCGGTCATTTCCGGTGCGGTTCTCCTCTTGCTACCTGCGACGGCCGTTCGCTGCAGTACGGGAAGCCAGCATCCGTTGACCTTAAGGCTTTCCTCTTTCTTGTTCAAACTGTTCGCGTGTTTTTGTATTTCTACAGCTTCTCTGAACAAGTGCGTGTGATAGTGCTTCTCTACAGCCAGAACTTCCGTGTCGGCGAATTTTATTACGTGGTCGGTCTCATTGAGTGCGTGCTCTGCCACGGCCGATTTCTCCGCCTGCCCCAACCTACAATGTCGCTTATGCTCGTTGATCCTGGTGTTGATGGATCGTCCAGTCATTCCGACATAAACTTTTCCGCATGTGCATGGTATACGGTATATTCCCGACATTGCAAGTGGGTCTCTTTTCTCCTTCGCCGATCTAAGACACTCTTTGATCTTCGTTGTCGGTTTGAAAATCGTCTTTGCGCAATATATGGCCGATTCTGTGCGTCACTCTGGGAATGTATGGCAGAAAGGCCGTACCCGACATTTCTTTTTCTGGTTCCTTACTTCGCCGAGTGTTTGGCTCTGTTACACTTCTAATATAATTTTTGGAGTACCCATTGCTCCTCAGGACAGTTTCCAGGTGTTGCATTTCTCGTTTGAGGTGTTGCGGCTCACATATTAGTCCTGCTCTCGTTACGAGCGTACTAATCATGCCTCTTTTCTGGCTCGGGTGGTGGTTTGACAGTTTGTGCAGGTATCGGCCCGTGTGTGTCGGTTTTCGATACACGCTGTGTCCCAGGTTTTCGCCGTCCCTTGTGACCAGTACATCTAGAAATGGCAGTTTCTTGTCCTTTTCTACTTCCATGGTAAATGTTATGTTGGCATGGAGGTGCATATAGGTACATATAGTCTGCGCCCGCGAGCTCGGCTCCAGTTCACCACCGGCAATGGAGGGTGAAGCTTTGACAATGCCAGCCTCTCGTGCTGGCGAAACGTCAGAAAAATCATTAGATGAACGTCGGCCGAAGAACCCGAGACAGAAGCCAATAGGCAGTTTGTCAACAAGCGGCCACGAACGCCTTAACAATTTTGTACACATGAACTAGCCCACATGGACTTCCACTTGTTTGGACCATTAGAGGATGCCATTCGTGGAAGACATTTTGAGGATGATGAGGAGGGACAAGATTGGGACAAGATTGGTACCGGAGGGCATACATGTCCTTGTTTTCGCGCTGGAGGAAGGCCATAGTACAGGATGTAGATTAAGTGGAAAAATCGAGTGTGTAGGTAAAATTTCATTCTTTCATGTCTGTAATTCTCATTACGTTCAATAAAGAATGGTTCAAGAAAAAAACACGGTGCATTGCTTTCTGGAAAACCCTTGTACGTAATTAAATTTGTACGAAACCCTCAGTGTGCGGAACCTACTCGTATCTGGGCAGTTTTCATGAGTTATCATTGCCCTTTTTCCCATCTTAAGCTTACTGCAATTTAAGCGTGTTCTTCACCAGACGTGTTTCACTTTTATATACAAAGAATCAACAGCATTCATTGGTGCTTACCTCACTTGTTTTTACGTGAACTCCACTGCTTCTTCTCTAATTTCAACGGAGAAAATAATTTCGTTGCACATTCATGTTTTGCGGTTTTTCACTTCTGTGAACCCGCTTTCCTTCTTTCCGCGCTTTAGTTCAAATGTTTGAACGATGCGCTCTAAACATTCTATAGTGCGTTGTTGTCCGAGTTTTCCATAGCCAAACGAAGAGTGGTAAATGGACAAATGGGCCATCAGAATGAACAATGTGAGGTCTAGTTTAACAAAGGAAGATTGAACTGCTTGAAAGAAATTAGGGTAACTCAGAAATACCCAATTTCAGGTTTGAGGCAAACTTTATATCGCAATTTTCGTTACTAAAAGGCGAGTGGGAAATGGTCAAACGGGATATCACATTGTACAGTGAGGTCTAGTTACGCAAAATACGTGCAATTGCTAGAAAGTAATTAGAGTGATTAAGGTAAACTTAATTATTCATTTGAGCGAAAATTGAAACATTTCACGAACAGCTTCTACCACCTACGTAAATGAAGGTCAAGAAATAGCAAGTCACAGCAATAATTTAAACTTTTCTACTATGTCTTGATTTACATAGCCTACTCTTAATAATAATAGAATACTGAGCGATATTTAAATATATTGCAGTTCATACTTTCTGAACAAACACAATAAAAATTAAAATAAACTGTCAAATGCATTGTTAAACGCTCGGTCTAATAGTAAGAATCAAAATAAGTCTAGATTAGACAATCATTTGACGCGTTTTTGAATGATGCTCTAAATCAACGTACAGCAAAAATAGAGGCCGATTGAGAATTTAAAATTCAATGCTAAACTTAGAATTCTAGAATTTTATAGAGTAAATTTTACTGAGAACTAGGGGGTATTTTTCTTGTGGAATTTCACTCAGTGTTATTCTTACTTCACTAACGTATGGTAATCGAGGCTGCTATACATGATGTCGGGCATCATTCAAAGACGCGTCAGATGCTTCTCTAATATGTTTCACACAACATTTGACGATTATTTTTTAATTTTTTATCAATTATTACTGTTTTAGCTCACTGCAATTTCAATGTGGTTTTTTTTTTTTTTTTTTTTTTTTTTTTTTTTTTTTTTTTTTTTTAGCCGAAGCGTTTCGCTTTTATTTAGAAAGCATCTTCAGCTGTCATTGCTATTTTCCCTAGTTGTTTGTGGAGCCTGACATCAAAAAAATCTTAGTAGCACGTTTCGGTATTTTTCTCTTTTACGAACACTCTTTTCCTTTTACTGTATTTGTGTTTTTTGCACTACACTTTTGTAAAACTTTACAAATTTTCCTTCGCATAAATATTACTGTAGTTTGACCTGCACTCGGCGCAGACTGCGTTTTTATAGTAAAACTTTATAATAGTGCAGAACAAAAAACAAATAATGCTGTATAGGATACAGATGAAATTACGTAAATAATAATGAAGACAACTTTTATGAAGCTTTGCGAAAGTGAAGTGAAACGAAAAAACCCAAACACGGCTAAAGAAAAAGAGGGTTCTTAATAGCCGAATAACTGCGAAAGCTGAATGTGCAACCAAGGTTTTTTCGACTTCAGCCGCCGCTAACAACGCGGGAAAATGGACTGGACTTCAGAAATCCAGAGCGTATAAAAAAGATGAATAAACACCGATGACCACTGAAGCTGCTGTGCGAATAGAAGAAAAACATGTCTGGCGGGAAAAAGAAAGTGAAGCTGCAGTAAGCTTAAGGTGGAAAAAATTCTGATTGATACACAACACCTGCTGTGGAAGATGGCCATGCAAACAAATCTTTACGATACTCGTCAAACTTCTGTGGCATTATCAAGGTATGTGGCAACAGAGACGCAATTTTTGCAGCCCGTCAGCTCATGTTAAGTAATATTAATGTTTTCTGTCATCTGTTACATCGTCCTCATTATTCTTCTTAAAAATTAACTTTGGATGTAAAGAGTTAAGGTTAACGTCAGTCTGTTAAGTAATTTTAATTTTTCAGAGAATAAACACGACAAAATTCACTTGCTAGGTGCAACTGCATAACATATGTTACTCAGCAATAAAACTGCGAATAAAGTTATGCTTGACCTGTCTGAGACCATGGATGAAGAGATCACATGTAAACAGCAACAAATAAATCAACACATAAAATAATATCACTTCCCTCGATTTGTAAAAAAGATTGTGTAACCTACCACCTGAGATAATATGCGATACAGGATCAAATTGTTGGTGTAATATGCGACACAGCGTCATAATTTTCCAGAGATACTTTGGGTGATGAAATACAGACACCAACAGCCGATTGAATTCCCTGGAAAGACTGTTTTCAAGTATCCTTGTAACAGTGGGCATACATCAGTGATCTGCTCTGTCACTTCTGCTGTTTATTGTTATCACCATCATCATCATCATAATAATAACACAAGGTCGAGGGAAATAAGTTCCATGGAGTGCAGTATACGCTGTAGCGCTAGAAACACCTTGTCATTGTCAACAGGGAGTACTTCCAGCAATTCGGGCTTCATGTTTCCGAACGATTTGTCTCCATCCGTGACTCAGCCTTTCCTGAATAGCCATTTCAATTTGCAGGTCTCTCGTCATGTTCTCGTTTCTGATCGCCTCCCTCCTTGTTTTTTGTAGAGCAGGGCTAATTAATTTCGTTTCATAAGCCTTTTGTGACTGAGATCTCTAGGCTATAGGACACTTTTGAACGTGATCTGTTTGTTGTCCCTGGTAATACTTCGAACTAGATAGAAAATATTGGCTCCTACGATTACCCTGTTTGCAGCCACAAGATTGACACTCCCATCACTTACCACAACACTATCGAGATTGTGAGAGTATTCGCATTCTCGGTCTTCTTCCCCACTCCATCATTGTTTTAGAATTGGTATTACTATTGCTTTATTTTTGCTCGCAGATAAACCTAACTCTTTGAACTTAGCGTCGCACAGCTCCAAATTGATCTGCATCTGTTTGCATCCCAAATGGCGACATAATACGCTAATTCAAAAGCATTTAGGTCTTCTTTTTACACTCCCGTGATATTCGTCTTTACGGTATCCGTGAGCCTGATGAAGAACAATGAAGGAAGGTAGCTGCTCTGTTTCACAACTGTGTTTCTTCTTAACCACATTGATTGGCCATCTCCTGTTTATACATTGGTCTCACAGTTATTACAGAGTGATGTAATTTTTTAGAGATCTGTGAAGCAATTACGTGTGTAAATAAGACTCATGTGGCCGGCCGGTGTGACCGAGCGGTTATAGGCGCTTCAGTCTGGAACTGCGCTACAGCTACGGTCGCAGGTTCGAATCCTGCCTCGGGCGTGGATGTGTGTGATGTCCTTAGGTTGGTTAGGTTTAAGTAGTTGTAAGTTCTAGGAGACTGATGACCTCAGATGTTAAGTCCCATAGTGCTCAGAGCCATTTGAACCATTTTTTAAGACTCGTGTGCTGTGAGTTGGGTCTTCTGTTCACTGGTAAGGGCAGGAGACGCGAGGACGCGGCGGTGCTTAGCTTACAGGTGGAAGCCCTCCAAACTACCGGAACCCGCTGCAGGAGGCCAGGATACTGACACTTAGGAACAAAGGCCAGCGTCATGGACAATGATGTTCGGGGGGGTCGCTAGTCGAGAGTGCATACCAAATACTATCCTAGCAAATTAAAAACAAATTTAAACCAAAAATGGCAATTTGATGTAGAGAAAAATAGAAGCTTAAGACGAAGTCAGTGTTGACTGAGACCAGTCTGCCATTAACTGGTGCTTCCCAAAACGTGCTTACCTAGCGGAATCTGAGACCATCCAAGATCTTCTCTCTCTTCCATTTGAGACGTGGCAAGACTTACTTCTCGTGTAGACTTCGTGGCATTCGCTTCTAGTGACGTGAGAAAATGGCAGAGTGGAACGACCTCTTGGTAACTGGTAGCAGTATTGGAATTCATTTCTGCCTATAAGCTTATTTCAGTTACAGCTGTGAGAGTTTTGTGCCCAGATTTATTATGACTGATGTGTGTTGTTACCAACGTTCCGAAGTTTGTAGTGCTCCTAATGTTCGGATGTTATGCTAAAAGTGACAATGTTGTTTGTTTGTTGTGGTCTTCAGTCCTGAGACTGGTTTGATGCAGCTCTCCATGCTACTCTATCCTGTGCAAGCTTCTTCATCTCCCAGTACCTACTACAACCTACATCCTTCTGAATCTGCTTAGTGTATTGATCTCTTGGTCTCTCTCTACGATTTTTACCCTCCACGCTGCCCTCCAATGCTAAATTTGTGATCCCTTGATGCCTTAAAACATGTCCTACCAACCGATCCCTTCTTCTACTCAAGTTGTGGCACAAACTTCTCTTCTCCCCAATCCTATTCAATACCTCCTCATTAGTTACGTGATCTACCCATCTTATCTTCAGCATTCTTCTGTAGCACCACATTTCGAAAGCTTCTATTCTCTTCTTGTCCAAACTGGTTATCGTCCATGTTTCACTTCCATACATGGCTACACTCCATACAAATACTTTCAGAAACGACTTCCTGACACTTAAATCTATACTTGATGTTAACAAATTTCTCTTCTTCAGAAACGATTTCCTTGCCATTGCCAGTCTACATTATATCCTCTCTACTTCGACCATCATCAGTTATTTTACTCCCTAAATAGCAAAACTCCTCTACTACTTTAAGTGTCTCATTTCCTAATCTAATACCCTCAGCATCACCCGATTTAATTTGACTACATTCCATTATCCTCGTTTTGCTTTTGTTGATGTTCATCTTATATCCTCCTTTCAAGACACTGTCCATTCCGTTCAACTGCTCTTCCAAGTCCTTTGCTGTTTCTGACAGAATTACAATGTCATCGGCGAACCTCAAAGTCTTTACTTCTTCTCCATGAATTTTAATACCTACTCCGAATTTTTCTTTTGTTTCCTTTACTGCTTGCTCAATATACAGATTGAATAACATCGGGGAGAGCCTACAACCCTGTCTCACTCCTTTCCCAACCACTGCTTCCCTTTCATGCCCCTCGACTCTTATAACTGCCATCTGGTTTCTGTACAAATTGTAAATAGCCTTTCGCTCCCTGTATTTTACCCCTGCCACCTTCAGAATTTGAAAGAGAGTATTCCAGTTAACGTTGTCAAAAGCTTTCTCTAAGTCTACAAATGCTAGAAACGTAGGTTTGCCTTTTCTTAATCTTTCTTCTAAGATAAGTCGTAAGGTTAGTATTGCCTCACGTGTTCCAACATTTCTACGGAATCCAAACTGATCTTCCCCGAGGTCCCCTTCTACCAGTTTTTCCATTCGTCTGTAAAGAATTCGCGTTAGTATTTTGCAGCTGTGACTTATTAAACTGAGAGTTCGGTAATTTTCACATCTGTCAACACCTGCTTTCTTTGGGATTGGAATTATTATATTCTTCTTGAAGTCTGTGGGTATTTCGCCTGTCTCATACATCTTGCTCACCAGATGGTAGAGTTTTGTCATGACTGGCTCTCCCAAGGCCATCAGAAGTTCTAATGGAATGTTGTCTACTCCCGGGGCCTTGTTTCGACTCAGATCTTTCAGTGCTCTGTCAAACTCTTCACGCAGTATCGTACCTCCCATTTCATCTTCATCTACATCCTCTTCCATTTCCATAATATTGTCCTCAAGTACATCGCCCTTGTATAGATCCCCTATATACTCCTTCCACCTTTCTGCTTTCCCTTCTTTGCTTAGAACTGCGCTTCCATCTGAGCTCTTGATATTCATACAAGTGGTTCTCTTCTCTCCGAAGGTCTCTTTAATTTTCCTGTAGGCAGTATCTATCTTACCCCTAGTGAGACAAGCCTCTACATCCTTACATTTTTCCTCTAGCCATCCCTGCTTAGCCATTTTGCACTTCCTGTCGATCTCATTTTTGAGACGTTTGTATTCCTTTTTGCCTGCTTCATTTACTGCATTTTTATATTTTCTCCTTTCATCAATTAAATTCAATATTTCTTCTGTTACCCAAGGATTTCTATTAGCCCTCATCTTTTTACCTACTTGATCCTCTGCTGCCTTCACTATTTCATCCCTCAGAGCTACCCGTTCTTCTTCTACTGTATTTCTTTCCCCCATTCCTGTCAATTGTTCGCTTATGCTCTCCCTGAAACTCTGTACAACCTCTGGTTCTTTCAGTTTATCCAGGTCCCATCTCCTCAAATTCCTGCCTTTTTGCAGTTTCTTCAGTTTCAATCTGCAGTTCATAACCAATAGATTGTGGTCAGAATCCACATCTGCCCCTGGAAATGTCTTACAATTTAAAACCTGGTTCCTAAATCTCTGTCTTACCATTATGTAATCTATCTGATACCTTTTAAGTGACAATACCGTTACACAATCGAAAACATCTACATCTACATCTACGTGATTATTCTGCTATTCACAATAAAGTGCCTGGCAGAGGGTTCAATGAAGCTCCTTCATGCTGTCTCTCTACCGTTCCACTCTCGAACGACACGCGGGAGAAACGAGCACTTAAATTTATCCGTGCGAGCACTGATTTCTCTTATTTTATTGTGATGATCATTTCTCCCTATGTAGGTGGGTACCAACAGAATGTTTTCGCAGTTGGAGATGAAAACTAGTGATTGAAATTTCACGAGAAGATCCAGTCGCAACGAAAAATGCCTTTATTTTAATGATTGCCACTCCAATTCACGTATCATGTCTGTGACACTATTTTACCTATTTTGCGATAATACAAAACGAGCTGCCCTTCTTTGTACTTTTTCGATGTCATCCTTTAGTCCCACCGGATACGGATCCCACACCGCACAGCAGTACTCCAGAATAGGGCGGACAAGCGTAGCGTAAGCAGTCTCTTTGGTAGACCTGTTGCACCTTCTAAGTGTTCTGCCAGTGAATCACAGTCTTTGGTTTGTTCTACCCACAATATTATCTATGTGATTGTTCCAATTTAGGTTATTTGTAATTGTAATCCCTAAGTATTTAGTTGAATTTACAGCCCTCAGATTTGTGTGACTTATTGCATAATCGAAATTTAGCTGATTTCTCTTAGTACTCATGTGAATAACTTCGCACTTTTCTTTGTTCAGGATCAATTGCCACTTTTCGCACCATACAGATATCTTATCTAAATCATTTTGCAAGTCGTTTCGATCATCTCATGACTTTACAAGACGGTACATGACAGCGTCATCTGCAAACAATCTAAGACGGCTCCTCAGATTGTCTCCTATGTCGTTAATATAGATCAGGAACAATAGAGGGCCTATAACACTTCCTTGGGGAAAGCCGGATATTACTTCTGTTTTACTCGATGACTTTCCGTCTATTACAAATTAATTTACTCAAATGTTGCTGTTATAGTGTTATCACTCCTGGCTACCAGAATGTAATATATTGGTACTAATACAACTGTTGTATTTTCAGCGTGTTCTCTCTCGCTGCGCGTCGAGCGCTGCTTAGTAGGGGCCAAACTAAGTATGTCCATAGATATTTAGGCAGCATAATTTATATCAAACTAATTGGCGTCATTCTCGCTTCCACGACCTGATTAAAACCTCAACAATAAACCGAAAACTGGTATCATCAACTCCAGTAATATGGCTAGCGTATAAACGTTCACAAGGCTAAATACTTGAAAATCGCAACAAAAGTTGATTGTATTACATTAACTGACATCGCACTAGCTTTGGCAGCTTTCCGTGCTTGGAATTCCGTATGTAAATTGTTGGTCGCACAAATGGTGCCTCAATAGCCAGACTCAATGAAATATGGATGCGATGGCCTATAGCCTCAGTTCCGTAAGTCACAAAAATTCCACTTCAACTTAAAGACCAAGTACATCGGACAAAGCATGTATGCGACGGCGTGAAGTCACTGCTCTAAGAGACAGAAAATTTCCTTTCTACCTTATAGCTCAAGTATATTGGTCAATGGTGCTACTAACATGGCACAGACTGCTCGTCAATTTTGGATAACAGAAATCATTTCGACAGACAGCGGTTCACCATGAAGCTAATCGTCGAGATAATGCGTAAGGATTTTTTCGGCGGTACATAGAACAATAGGTGGCACAAGGAAGGAAGTATTCATGTTTCAAATTCTGTCGAAGAACTCATTAGTCAAGAAGTACATGCACGGACTGATGTCCTCTGGTGTGGAATAAACACGGCGGCACCGACACTTTTCTGTTTCTTCTGGCTCTGTAGTCAGTGTAGGAGGTAGGGCTCTCCATACCCCACAACAGCTGTTCTACCATCGAAGTCGAAGTGGATGGAGTGCTCCCCTTCCTGAATGTCCAGGTAAAAGGAAGAGCGGACCGCATTTTGGATCACAGCATGTACCGTAAGAAGACGCACACCGACATATGCCTAAGTGCGTACAGTGTCACCAGCAGGCGCAGGGAGAAAGGGTGCTCAAAACATTGGTCCGTAGTGCTCACACCCACACCAACAAAAAAACAAAAAAAAAATGGCTGAAATGGCTCTACGCACTATGGGACTTACAAGCTGAGGTCATCAGTCCCCTAGACTTAGAACTACTTAAACCTAACTAACCTAAAGACATCACACACATCCATGCCCGAGGCAGGATTCGAACCTGCGACTGCAGCAGCAGCGCGGTTCCGAACTGAAGCCCCACTCCGACAACTCAACCAACGGGACGGTGTTGGAGATGAACGGCTACACAGAGTGGCAAATTCGGAGAGCCCTTCGTCTTACACCGACTGTACAACCAGAGGAAACAGAAGAGGATGTGGCCTCTGCGTTTATTCCTTTTCGTGACGCATGATCCGGAAAGATAGGACGAATTCTCCAGAAATCAGTCAGCTAAAACACGGGCATTGCTTGATAGCGACAAGGATGACCTCTGTAATAAATTTATCTGTTATGATAAGTCAAAGATTCAAAAATGGTTCAAATGGCTCTGAGCACTATGGGACTTAACATCTGTGGTCATCAGTCCCCTAGAACTTAGAACTACTTAAACCTAACTAACCTAAGGACATCACACACATCCATGCCCGAGGCAGGATTCGAACCTGTGACCGTAGCAGTCGTGCGGCTCCGGACTGAGCGCCTAGAACTAAGTCAAAGATTCAATTATACCTTTATCTCTCTCACTACTTAAAATCCTTGATGTAATTTCGCTCTTCAAATTAAAATATAAATGAGGCATGAGTAGCCTTCTCCATGTCACCTTTCTTCTCCCTTAAGCTTTCATGTAGTGACGCATATCCTTGTTACTTATAATTTTACGAATAATAATGATGATATTTAAACTTATTTATAACTTTATTTAGTAATAATCCAGTGGAAATCCTTTTACAAATGATGTGTCCAGAAACTGTGTCTGTTTCAGTTTTTTTTTAGTAACGCTGGGAATCAGTTGGTTTGGTGGCATGTCGATTGCGCGCCATTTGTTCGCCTTTAGCTGCACATTTGTATTTTTCATGACTCTAAACCTACAATCTGAATTTCTTGTCACGAAGTCCGATTACTGATTTTTATTTCTTTGTGTAACGCACGTTATTCCATTGCATAACACACCATGTTGTCATAGTCCGCGGTTAACAATCTTTTCTGCTCCCTAAAGACAACTCTGTACTTCGATACAATGAAATCAGGTAAAGCAGGAGTCTTATTTTGACCAGGCGGGAGGTTTGAATTTAATCAGAACTGAACTCCTGATGATACACGTTTCATTATTATGCTCCGGCTGTGGTTACTACGATATATCTCACTTCCAAACAATTAGTATTCGAAAGAATTAAGTGCAAGTATTGGCAACACGAGACCCTTCACTTATTACGATTAAAAAGATGAAGGAGATATCCCACAACAGACTTCGGGAGGCAGGCATAGGAACAGCGGAAGCGCCTCCAGTACGCGTCCCGGGAGACGAAGCGGGGACAGAGCAACGAGTCCACAGAAGGGAGGGGGAGGAGATATTTACGAGGGACATTCAATAAGTAATGCAACGCTCATTTCTCGGCCAGTTTTCGATCGAAAAAATTCAGAATTTGATATGGACCATCGTGGACTACTCCCGTTTTAGGTCCTATTGTTTCATGAAGTTCCCATAAGTGGCCACGCTATACGTAGACTTGAAATGGCGTCTGTAACGGAGATCTGTTCCAAGCAGACCGCTGTCATTTTCTTTTGCCGGAAAACCGGGGCATCGTAGATATTTATAGGCTCTTGCCAGATCTACGGAGACCTGGCAGTGAACAACAGCACGGTGAATGGTTGAGCGACGTGTCCGTCTTCATCGCAACAAAATCGCGCAAACTTTGCGAGGGGCCGGGGCTAGCAGTGTATTTAACACTAAATTCTTCTAGAATCTTCATATTTAAATGATGCTCTAAGCCCCCCCTATTCTAGCTCCGACTTTTGCTGTTGCACATGGATTAAAAAGAAACGCGAACTGACTGTAATCAACCCTGCAAGTGGAGTAGAAAAGAGTTTGGCACCTGCAATAATTTAATTTGATAAATAAGTTAAATAAAGGAAAGTTTCATTAATGTAGTGAGAAATGATAGGGTTGCTCTACCGATTAACAGAATGAAAGTTCTGTCCAAAATAACAATATGATTTATTATGACTAAACTCAAAATAATAAACAAAACACATGAAACATTTACAATACATCAAATTGGCTCAAATTGGATACTCAAATAAATGCTGTGAAGCTGAAGTTGTCCCTAAACTAGATTGTGACATTTATGACGAAGTGGTATGGGGAGCCAATTCCTTGCAACTCAAATCTTAAGAGAAACACACAGCCAACCCAACATGAATTGCTGCTGCAGTAGTGAGAACTCAGACAATGAACACCCAAGATAGAACAAAGTTAGAAAAGACGAACAGGCGCGCTCTGCTGAGCTCTGATTTTCACCTAGCAAAATTGCCTGCTTTGCCGATGCTGCGGACGTACATTACCAAGCTGTCTTCTTAACTGCAAGGACACGATCTGGCGTACCGGAATCGATGGCTGGTTGCTTCGACGTCCCGTCGTGGTGATGATAATGTCGCGAGTATAGCCCGAAACAAATTATCCTGGTCTGGTTGTTCCAGACTAAAGACTTTCTAGCAATACAAATGCGCCTCTGAGGGAGATGAAAAAGGCTCGCCACACGATCACTGACGGTACAATGATTGATTTTAACAAGTGAAGTCACACAGTAACTCCGATACAGTCAACTTTAGCCAAAACTGCTCAAGACAGACAACATAGGCCGCTTGTACGCAGAACGCTCAATTGCCAAATGTACTCGGAAAGTTACGTTGAAGTCGAAACTTCAGCAACTTCGTCAAACAGTTACAATTAAATAAAAGTATGTTAGACAGCCAACGGAAGGCATGTTGCCCAGAGCAGCGAGAGCTCCGACTTGTAACCTACTCCGACCGAAAGGCGAGAGCCGATTCTCACAAGAGCACCCATACAAGCCGAACACCGAACATTCCCGCCCCCTCGACTGTGGCCGTGGTCAGCAACTCGAAAACCGGCGGAAAATTCCACTCTATTGCCGAAGCACTAGCATTCCACCAATGGAGATTCTTGGCACCCATTTCTGCGCCGATTTTGCTACGGCACGGAGCTATGCCCCGAGCAAGCCAATCACAGTTACGATTTTGCAGAAAACGCGGGAATTTGCCTGCCAAGACTGCCTGGGAACACAAGTCATTCCCACGCCTCGCTGGTAGCCCGCAAGAATGTGTTTTCACTAAGTTTCTGCGAAGTAACGGAATCTTTAGCCCAGCCACTCCTTCTGCCCCCTCTGGGCGTGTCGCTGCCGCTCTTATGACAATGTCGGCGTCTGGAAAGCATCCACTTTACTCCCTCACACCCATCGGCTTAACCCTTTCAAGATCAGAAGAACTCGCCTGTCACCGGACCACCCGGGCGACAAGAGACGCTGCGTGTGAAGGAATAGCGACTTTTCACCGCATGCAATTAGAGAGGAAAATCGAATTACTCAGAGTAAGATAGAAATATGAGAGGGGGCTCCTGCTACCTCTCAACTTGTCCGATCTCCTGCGTGCTGGCCGGCCGCATGGAACTGTAACTCCTGCATTCTTGGAACTTGCGAACACTCACATTCGAGGTGATTGATGGATCACAACCAAACATCTCGCTGCACAACTGGACGTCTCTGCTGATAATGCATCCGAGAGGAGCTCACAAAACTACATTGGACTTTTCTTCATCATCCACCCTACTGCCCGGATCTCTCGTCCTTCGATTTCCACCTGTTTGACCCAATGAAGGATGCACTCTGCGGGAAGCTGTGCATGGATGATGGGCAGGTTATTGATAGCGCAACACTTTGGCTCCAACGTCGACTAGTAGAGTGGTACCATATTGGCATAGATGCCCTCCGAGTAAAGTGGCGTAAGGCTGTTGCATTGGACGAAGATCACGTTAAAATATAGTTTAGTAGGCAAAATAGTGGGGAATAATATGGTACACTGGAATCCTGAATGAAACCAAAAGTGCTTTCAGAGAAATGTATTGCATTATTTATTGAACGTCCCTCGTAGCTGTACTTCAGCTCCTGGGCGCAATCGATGCACAGAGATGCACATCAGTGGAGGAGGGGTAAGCGATAAAAGCCTCACCATAGCTCCTAGGGAGTCAGTTCATGAGTGCACCTGAAACGCATCGTGGTCCCTTTCCAGACTATTATGGCAATTGTACATTGACATCCGGTCATTCAGTTGCGAACTATCTCACTATGAATAAAGCTGGGAGAAGTTGAAGAATCACATGGATAAATAACAGCTGTGTTAGTATTAGTAGCAGTAGCAGTAGTAAGGGATCAGAGGAAATAATAGTAATAGAAGAGGAATAATGAGGAGGAGATGGAGGAGGAAGAGGAGAAGAAATATTATAGAAAAAATAGTACTGCTTGTCTTTCCACATTATCTCCTTCACACAACTTCCTGGAAGTTACGACAGATATAAAAGTTATCACAATAGCTATTAGTGAGCGGTGTATACTCGTATGTACTTCGTGGTGATGACTGAAGTGCAGCTACTCATTGAGGTCAATTAAGGACTGTAATTCTTGTATGGCAGCTAAGGTTGATAGAAATTCTAATCCGTTAATAAGGAACCGATTTACACTGAAAAAAAGAAGGTACCGATTTTGGCCACCAGATGCAAATATGGCGGTGTGAATACAAGAAATTAGTAATTTTTCGATGTGTGATGAATTAGGAACGGGACATGGGCAGAAATGTCAAACAAGTGAAAAAGGCATAATGTTGATTTTGTTAGTAACCGTCGCTTAGACAATTCGTTCAATAGGAGCAACGGACACGTCGAGAAGATGCTGCATCCGTAAGACGACATAATTAACAGTTGGTCGCAGCAGTTCCGGTGGAATATGAGCAACGTGGTCCTGTATACTGGCCTTCAGATCAGATAGAGACCGAACGTGTCCATGGTAAGTGTGTTATTTTTGGTACATCGAGAACCAAAGTTGCGTGAATCAAGATCGGGTGAGCTTGCAAACCATGCATCTGGAAAATCTCTGGAAGATAGCAAGTTAGTGGCAGGTTGATTTACGCAGTTCTTTCGTTGGGTGAGCGGCATGTGGTGTTGCCCCATCTTGCATGAAAATAATGGTTTCTATCCATGTGCGCTGTTCCAAAGAAGATCTCGATGACGTGCAGCCATCGTGATACACCTGAAGAGAATACACCCTTTGGGTGTATTCTCTTCAAAGAAGAATGGACCGAGAGTAAAGGTGCTTGTGAACCACACTACACAGCCACGCACGGCGAGTGCAATATCTATTCGTGCACAACACGCCCTTTTACGGTTCCCCTCATTCGCAAGTTGTGTGTATTCACTGCTCCCTGTAGTGTGAAATGTGCTTCATCACACCACAGAATATTTCCCAGTCACATGTATCAGCTTCGACACTTGCCAGAAAATGAAGGGCAAATTCAGAACGTTGCTGCGGATCATGAGGTTACCAGTGTAAAATATACCGCAAAACGGTATGTACTGTTGACCATAGGATGGTCAAATGTTCAAATGTGTGTGAAATCTTATGGGACTTAACTGCTAAGATCATCAGGCCCTAAGCTTACACACTACTTAACATAAATTATCCTAAGGACAGGTGAACGTGTAGGTGCTATTCCGTCATTCTGTGCAACGGATTAATCTAAGATGTACTCTTTACCCTGTGGCTCCTGCAAGACACTATTTCCACCCCCACACTACTACAGATGTCAGACAGACGTTCCTAACGTGCTAAAGAGAGATGCCTGAAAAACTTTCAGCAATAAATATCTTCTGGAGTCGTCCGCTGTAAGGAAATGACACAAAAATTCACAAAATTTCTTACATAACTAATGGGATACTTGGGTACTGCAGTAGTGCTAGTTAGTGTAAGAAAAACATGAAACTAATGAAAATTATTATTTATTTAGCAGAAATTCTGAGAAATTACAATGGCACTTTTAGTTATGAATTGAACAAGTTATTTCCGTGTTCTTTTAGAAATGTGAAGTTACCTCTTAAGGATCGGATTCGCTAATGAAATTTCTATAGAAAGTTTAAGATTGTTATTGACTTGGCAGAATGGCTGAGAGCCGCGCCTACTCAACTTGAATAATTATCCGTTAGAATGTTGCTATGTACAGTCGAGGCTGTCGCGTCTGAAATGCAGTGAAGTGTACTGTTGTGGAAGAAATATGGGGCTCGCAAGAGCTATAGCGCACAATACCGTAAGCTGCGATGACTGCTGTCTGCGCCGCTCGCTGCTGACAAATAAGATAACTCTCGTTCTATCTGGATTGACCTTCGCCAAACAGACTCTCCCTATGCCTTGATGAAGTCAAGGACTCCTATTCGCCCCTAGTCTAACTATTGGCGTGGTACACCGGTGAGATAACCAGTCCACCGCAATGCCACTCAAAAATTCGCTCGCAGGCGTTTAACTATAACTCTGTCCGTTCACACCTCAGAATAAGTGTGGCGGCCAACACAATGAACAACGCTTAATCGCAAGGACTCAATATAGAGATTCGCACTCCGATTCGCTCTCGACAGCGAAGCTCTCCCAGTGAAGTACTGAGGAGAGACTTTTTCCTCGCTCTTTGAGTACATGTTCGAGCTCACACGCTCTCGTTATGTGTTCTCGCTCCAAGAGCGACAACGGAACGGCCCCTCTCCACGCCAGACGTCAAGGGGTATATCTTTCGGTCTCTTCCATTGCTCCTTTAGCTCAAGGCGTCAGAAATATCATCTGCCAATCAGTATTGCTCTTCTAAAACAGGAGAATGGCGTTTCGTTTAAGGCGACCAATCCGGAAATCTGTAGCATCGGCGTTTGGCGTTTGCTGTCTCCCTGTGAAAATCTCTGAAACTGCGTGCTATGTTGTAAAGAATGCGTAGGCTGGGCGCTCTCACACAATGTAGCAGAATTTGCTTTTAAACCGAACATGGGGTCATTCTTCCTTTCACTCAGGCAAACGCTGTCCGCACCACGGGCGGCTGAGGTTGACTCATCCTCTGAAGGGACTGACCTCCCGGTGTGCGGTCTGCCTCTCTTGAACTAAAAGCTCCTGCGACCATCGTGTCTGGAGTCTATGTGTGTACGCCAGCCTCGGGTATCTAAACCCCAGTGTGCACTTGTTATTTGCGTATCGTTTACATGAATTCATACAACATTGACTTTATCTTATCAAATTTGGGTTCGAATGAAGCGTCTTGATGTGCGGAATATGATTGTGGGAGTGGAATATGTAAGCAATGAAGGTCAGGAGACCACGTCGTCTTACAGGACAAACACACACACCCATGCCCAAGGGAGGACTCGAACCTCCGCCGGAATCATCTGCACAGTCCATGACTGCAACGCCCTAGACCACTCGGCTAATCCCGCGCGGCTCCATAGCATGGACAATTCTCGACTGCACGACCACTTAGCATTACCTGGGGCACGTGCTGCGTGGTCAGTTACAGTAGCAACAACTTCGTCAGTAACTTCCACCGGGATAGAACGCATTCCTCTTCCAGGTGGCGTGACAAGGGCAGCCGTGCTTCCGTTTTTCTTTCTTTTTTTTTGTAATTTCATTATCGTCTTCTTTAAACATTTAATGACATCGGGTCTCAACTCAGACCTTTCAGTCGGTGATACCCTCTCAATGCAGCCCTGTGATTACTACTATTTACAGAAAAAAACTGGCAGTGCATGGTCTCTCTTCTCGATATCCATACTGTTCACTCAAGTTACAGCTAGTCAAATGAGAGTATGGATGTCACAACGTCATACAAACGGTGTGCTGCGCCGGATTTGCACCTGCTGGCCGAAATTTGAATTAATTTTTTCCAGCGTAAATCTTTTCTGCATTAGCGTATTATCATATCTATCAAATTTAGTTGCCATACGGTAATTATAGCCCACACTAAACCTCCGTGAGTAGTGTTGTGGGTTGGCAGGATAGCCAACACCAGGTTACAAGAGAAAGCCGAAAGGCACGCGTTTTAGCTCACACAGGCTGGCGTGAGGTCTGGAATAGGACAAGGAAATTAGAATTTAGAAAAACGGACGTAGCTGGTGGAATACTTAACTTTAATCCATAATTGGTGAATGTCGTTCTGACGGCACATGCATCACAAGATCAATAGCAACTGGTAATGGCGCCTTGCTAGGTCGTAGCAAATGACGTAGCTGAAGGCTATGCTAACTGTCGTCTCGGCAAATGAGAGCGTAATTTGTCAGTGAACCATCGCTAGCAAAGTCGGTTGTACAACTGGGCGAGTGCTAGGAAGTCTCTCTAGACCTGCCGTGTGGCGGCGCTCGGTCTGCAATCACTGATAGTAGCGACACGCGGGTCCGACGTATACTAACGGACCGCGGCCGATTTAAAGGCTACCACCTAGCAAGTGTGGTGTCTGGCGGTGACACCACAAGTAGCTGCACTCTGATTATAGCCAGCCGGTATCATTCATTCCTTTAGCACTTGTGAAAAGATCACTGCACGAGAAGCAAAAACTTACCTCTGACTAGAGTATTAGTGTAAACATGTGGTGAGCATAGTTTGTGGTAATTTTTGGATGCAACCATTTTGCTCTTCACACAGCAGAATGTCTGCTGTTAAGAGTGTCTAAGAAACGGCAGTTAGTAGTTGTGTACGATGAGCGAGCTCTGGCGTTCTGTCACGGGCGTCTTCCAGCAGGCGGTGGGCAAAAGCAAGACGTCTGCAAGCAGTGAGTCAACACGCACGGAACGAGCACAATGAAATAATGGCGACTTAGCAGAGGAGCGTCAGCGGCGCAGGGCCTGCCGGGATGGGATGCACGTGGTGCGCGCAGCGCCGGGCAACTCGCGAACGACCGGGCGGGCGGCCGCGGGGTCAGAGGTGCCACGTGGTAGGGGTCAGCCAGCCTGGTGCTCCTACAGGTGGAGACTGACGTCACAAAGAGAAAAGCTCGTCTCGTCCCGAGGGGCGGTGTGAACTGCTTTACTATCTGGAGGTAGTATGCCCTTGTCTTTTGCAGTATTCGAACTTACTTACCACAGTCCTACTTGGCATTTCACATTAACATAGTAATGGCCCGAAATGAAAGAATCAATACGTAACAAGGTAACTGCAGAAACCAAATACTCATAAAGCCATAGACTTTTTAATTTTATTGTCACATAGACAAATATTCTAATCTATTTTTTTTTCTTTGTCTTTTCTTCGACACTTATCGCCCACTTAAAGCCTTGATATTTTACTCACCTAAAATTCAGATAACGTACTTGAGCCGTGCTGTGGCTCGCGTTGGTGCTGTTTGTAGGTTTCCGCCCTCTGTTGCAGGCCAAACTGTATCCTTTAGTTGGCGTGATTGGGGTTGTTTGTCTTCTTCTCATCTTGACTGGCGCCACTCGTTTCGCAAGCGTTGCCCGTGCGCTAGTGGCAGCAGCAGCCGTTATCGATATGTATAACTGTTGCCCTATCTTTGGGGCGACGTCGTTGTTTTTCCGGGTCGTGTGAGTGAGGCAGTTCGGTTGGGGACTCAGGAGGAACCAGGTCCGTGCTGTACGGGAACATGCCGGGACCGCTGGCGTCGCGCACGGACTGCTGGATGGAAGGGCTGTGGTCACGAGGATGCACGACCTCGTCGTAAACCAGGTCCTGCAGGCTTTAAGATGAGTGCATTTCAATTCAAGTAGAGAGAAACCTCCACCATTGTGATATCTCGCGGTTCTCCAGTGACTTGGGTTCGTGTGGCTGCTCGTAGTATCGCCGAGGCGAAGAGCAGAGAGTGGAGTGCTTGGGGAAGGCGGATCTGATTAGCTTCCCTTGACTCCTTATTACTATTTACTGCGTTCAGCTTGTTACAATTTGTTAAGTTCAACCAGCGTAATTTTTCCTGCCTGGTGGCCGCTAATGCCCCAGTTACCTGCCCTGGAGGTTAGTGTATGTAACGGCAGTGTACTTTTCCTCGCCTTGCCATTTCTGTCCGGTTAGGCGTGTATTTTTGACAGCTTTCTTGATTGTACGCCGTTTGTGATTCTTCTACTCTGGTGCTAGTGGTTCCTTTCTCGTCCCGGGCTGTCTGAGCACAGTATTCTGGGGGTGTAGTGCAGTCCGCCGGTTCCGGCTTTGGAGTGTTGTTCCGTTCTCGCATTTGGTTTATTGGACGTCAGGTAGCTTCAGCAAGATTATCATTAGTCATTCGTTAGACTGTCACTAGTCTGAGTTACCATCTTGTGAAGTGAATGCAACTCTTGGATGCCTATCTCATCGCTTACGAAAGTGTTTGTTGCCCGACCTTCTCGGCGGTCGATTCCTGGAGCACCGTCTGTGACTGGTCCTCGTGTTTTATTATCGTGTTATTTATTACGATACCTTGTAATGCCTACATTAAAGGTTATGTATGTCTAGTCGTTAGTTCCGGACGCCTTCTGAAATAAATCGAGCGCTGTAAGTGTTGTCTTACAAGGTTACCATCATCTTATTTTACCTGTTTGGTGGTCAGTTGCTTCTTTCTTTTAAATAACCTTTGCTTGTGTTTGCTGTTTTACAGCAGGTTTCTAAATTTTTTTATATGATTGCCGTTCCTGGCGAGTAAGGTCTTCAGCCGTGATTTTCGTCATTTGGTTTGAAAAAAATAATTCGATATTTGTATTTTAGCAGTAAGCCTTAAGACCTTATTTACTGCCGTTCCTGGCGTCTGATACCTTCTGCTGTGTTTGTGGCCACTTACTTTTTGGTATTTCAATACCTGTAAGTTGCAATTGCAGCGAGTTCTTAAATAGTCTTAATTTATTGCCATTCTTGACGTGTAAGGCCTTCAGCTGTTATCACAGTGGCTTGTTTTTTTTTTTTTTAAACATTATCTGTGTCTGTATTTTATGGTGTTTTGCTAAATTGTGAAGCACTGAAAACTCTATTATTTACACAGTTCTTTATTCCTTCATTAATAACGTGTGGTATTTTTTATTTATTGTTGAGCCTGGAATTACTGTTTCAAAAAATTAATGTGTGTAACTGTAACAGGCAACCAATAGTAACTTATTACGGCTCCGTCCCCAATCGTAACCGAGTCCTGCCTTCCCTTGACTACCAGGTCACAATACTTAATACATTGGTCATAACCTAGACATCGAGCTACTCATTACATATCACCTGATCATTGAAGAAATTACTTTACGTTGCTCTTCACTTGCATGTACTACGTTTTTAATCTCCACAGATCAAGAATTTATTTTTATAACGTCAATAGTTTACCATTTTATGTATCTGGTAACAATGACCATAGAACGTATAATATAGAGTATAAATATTTTTATAATAATTTCTGACGTGTAAATTTGGAAAACCAGTTTTATGAATTTTTTATATATAAATAATATAAAAAATATAAAGTTCTTTACATTCTATTTCGAGATGTACTCGTATGTTGTAAAAGACTGCTGCCGTCTGGTGGCACCTCAAAACGCAGTGTGTTCTGTTGACCGTCCCACAAGTTTCCTATCAGATGTCAACAATGATTTTATACACGTCTTATGTATTTTATTTGTGACTAATGTGTACTGTCCGCACAGGTATTCTCGTACTGTATGACTACAGACGGTACTATGAAATATCGTCTCTATACGGTATTTTTACCTTCAAGTTGTATGCATTTATGTTGGTTTGAAGTTAGAATTTTCCACTAGTGTTCCTTAGTGTACATTACGGTTATGTCCAATTAGTGTGAACAGTCGATGAAATGAATTGGCACTGTAAAAAATTTTTCTGTACAAATGAGCTGAAGATGGCGACTTAATTTCGCTGAAACTAGTAATCGTTGTGTATTTTATGTCATCTGGGCGGATAAAATTGTGTATTAAGAAGAACAATCGTGTTTAAAACTCCCTCCTTTTCCGCCATTATGTTCTCTCATCTAGTAGTACGAAAGGAAAAAAATTCATTGTCTGAAAAACGACAAGTAAATACAGGTGCTTATGCATCTTCTGCCTGTGTTTTGCGTAAACTACCAGTCTTCAGTGTCGTAGCTTTAGCATTTGGATGGTCCGGTTAGGATTCACCTAGCCACTGGAGAGATGAGAGAGAGGCAAGAGAATGGGGGAAAGCGAGAGGGGAAGAGAGGGAGAGAAAGGCGGAGACAGCTACGGGAAGACAGAGGGGAGAAAAAGAAGAGTGGATGGACAGACAGAGAGAGATGGCGAGAGGTAGTGCACTGGGTAGGCAAGAGAGTGGTGGGACAGTACGTAAGGAGGGAGGAAGGGTGAGGGAGGGAGAAAAGGAGGTTGGTTGGTTGGTTGATTTGGGGGGGAAGGGACGGCCGCACGTGGTTTTGATCCGTCGTTCTCCTGAATGCGAGTCCAGTGTGCTAACCACAGCGCCATCTCGCTCGGAGAAAGGGAGGGAGAAACGATTAAAACAAGAACATTGATAATGAAACGTTACTGGACGAAAATCAGTTTGGACTGAAAAATATCAAAGTGTCAGAGAAGGAAAGGTCCATAACGAAAGAAAATATTAAGAGCATTCTGACTATATTCATAGAATTTCTGGATCGTGAGAAAACCTGAGGTGGAATAAACTTATAAACTTAGTCCGACTATGAACGCGTAGTCCATAAATTTGTTCTATTATCCCATATAAGGTGCAATGAGATGACTGAAATATTGACAAGACTTGTGATAAAATACAGACATAGCGTATCTATGAACTGCGAGCAGGCGATTCCCCACTGTCCCTAGCAACTAAATCACAAAGTGAAAGCATAGACAGTTTCACATGCTTATTAAAAGCTTCCGCGGTGTTCCTCTTAAATCTGGCCGGGCGGTGAGCAGACTGTTTGAGAGAGAATATACTTTTCACGAAACACGTTAACACGACACAGAAAACAGAGATTGGCTAGTGACACACCTAAGTAAGGAACACATACAAATCTCTGCACGTTGCACAACACTGTTAGAGGTGAAGCGGATGCTGATTGGTCCTGTAAGACAGTTATAGCGAAAAGCAAAGGTCCCGAGTTCGATTCTCGGTCCGGCACACAGTTTTAATCTGCCAGGAAGTTCCATATTAGCGCACACTCCGCTGCAGAGTGAAAATTTCATTCTGGAAATAACCCACTAGCTTTGGCTAAGCCCTGTCTCCGCAATATGCTTTCTTCCAGAAGTGCTAGTATTGGAAGATTCGCAGGAGAGCTTCTGTGAAGTTTGGAAGGTAGGAAAGGAAATATTAGCGGAATTAAAGTTATGAGGACGGGTCATGAGCTGTGCTTGGATAGCTCAGTTGATAGAGCACTTGCCCGCGTAAGGCAAAGATCCCCAGTTCGAGTCTCGGTCTGGCACACAGTTTTAATCTGCCAAGAAGTTTCAGTTCTAGCCTTGTTATTGCTGTTGTGCTCTTCAGTCCGAAGACCGGTTTGATGCAGCTCTCCATACTACTCTACCCTGTGCGACACCCCTCATCTCCGAATAATTACTACAAACTGCATCTTTCTGAAACTGCTTGCTGTATTCATCTCTTGGTCTCCCTCCACAATCCCCCCCTCCCCCCCCCCCTCACACACACAAACTTTCCTCCAGTACTAAATCAGTAATCCCTTGATGCCTTAACCGAGCCCTTCTTTTGGTTAATTTTATCGTAACTTTCTTGCCTCAGTACTTCCTCAATAGTTACGTGATCGACCTATCTAAACTTCAGCATTCTTCTTTAGCACCACATTTCGAAAGCTTCGATTCTCTTTTTATCCACACTACTTATTGACCATGTTTCACTTCCAGACAAATACCTTCAGAAAAGACTTCCTAACACTTAAATTCATATTCGATGTTAACAAATTTCTCTTCTACAGAAATGCTTTTCTTGCCATTGCCAGTCAACATTTTATATGTTCTGTACTTCGGCCATCATCAGTTATTTTGCTGCCCAAATAGCAAAACTCATCTACTACTGTAGGTGTCTAGTTCCCTAATTGATTCCATTAGCATCACCTGATTTAATTCGACGACGTTCCAGTATCCTTGCTTTGATTTTGTTGACGTTCATCTTATATCTTCCTTTCAAGACACTGTCTATTCCGTTCAACTGTTCTTCCAAGTCCTTTGCTGTCTCTGATAGAATTACAATGTCATCGGCAAATTTCCAAGTTTTCATTTATTCCACCTGAACTTTAACTCCTTCTCCAAATTTTTGATTGATTTTGCTTACTGCTTGTTCAGCGTACATATTGAATAACATCCGGCGTAGGCTACAACCCTGTCCTACATCCTTCTCAACCACTGCATTCGTTTCATGCACATCGACTCTTATAACTGCCATCTGGTTTCTGTACAAATTGTAAATAGCCTTTCGCTCCCTGTATTGTACTCCTGCTACCTTCAGAATTTCAAAGAGTGTATTCTAGTCAACATTGTCAAAACCTTTCTCTAAATTTACAAATGCTATAAATGTAGGTTTGCCTTTCCTTAACCTGTCTTGTAAGATTAGTCGTAGAGTCAGTATTGCCTCACGTATTGCTCCAGAATCCAAATTGATCTTTCCCAAGGTAGGGTTATATCAGTTTTTCCATTCTTCTTTAAGGAATTAGTGTTACTATTTCGAAACTATGACTTATTAAACTGATAGTTCACTAAAACTCAGACTCGTCAGCACTTACTTTCTTTGGCATTGGAATTATCACATTCTTCTTGAAATCTGAGGGTGTTTCGCCTGTCTCACTCATCTTGCACACCAGATAGAAGAGTTTCGCCATGGCTAGGTCTCCCAAGGCTATCTATCGATAATAGCCTTCTTCCAAGAAAGATCATTTCCTCCACCATGAGAGGTTCTTCAGTTTACATACTACAGCCGTAATCAGTGGGTACAAATATCACTAGGCAATGATTTATGGCACATCATACTTGGTGCCCGCCCATCCGTCTGTCCCAGTGCTGATTTAGCGCCTATCTTTGGCCAGAGGGCGTGCTCGGAGGGATTTGTGCCACAGTTATCGCCTCACCAAGGTGAACTGGTGCTGCGCAGCACTTCAGAGGTCAGTCACCTTGACAGTGTAGCTTGAGGGAACCGTTGGTATTACCGTGATGTGCTGGGGCTCGGCAGAGGGATGTGCTGTCTGCCTGACAGACGTTCGTGCTCGTCATACAAATAACATCCAAACTGGTGTAAGCCGTACACTGCACTAACCCAGAATCTAGAAGTCAGGTCGATTTTTCATACTAGCAGGCTTTTTTATGCTACGAATGACCTTCGTTGCTATCTATGCCTTTTATGTTCTCTTTGTTTTTTTTCCCACGTGTTATTGTGCTTCCAAGTAGCAGAATTCTTTCACTTCTTCTACTTGGTCTTCAATTTCGACGTAAAATTTGTCGCTGATCTGATTTCTGTTACTCCTCATTACTTTCGTCTTTCTTCTCTTCCTTACCGTCCAACAAAAAAACACTCTGTACATTGTACCCACATTGTTATCGATTCACACTGTTACCTATCGACGTAATACTTCTCTCTCTCTGTCTCTCTCTCTCTCTCTCTCTCTCTCTGTCTCTCTCTTTCTCACTCGCTCGCTCGTTCGCTCTCGCAGAACACTGACAAACTTACACCTTTCTGAACTTTCTCGTACTTGCAAGCGATTTCGACACACACAAATATTATATACCAAATAAAGAAATATTAGGTTGGTGCGTAAGTTCGTAGGGTTTTTCCATAGGTTTATTGACCCAACAGACACACGATACATTCTATTTCACTATTTACTACAGTCTGCCAACACTGGATTAAATTTTGGATTCCACGGCTATAGAAATCACATGGTTTTGAGGCGAAGAACACGTCGAGCCATGTTAGGAGCGCTTTTTCATACGGAGAGGAAGTTTCTTGAAATTTACTCGATAGACAACTGAAAAGGTGAACATCTTTTGGCGCAAGATCAGGTGAGTAAGGTGGGTGCGGAATATATTCCCAACCCAACTCGTGTACAGTGCTTTCGTGAGCCTAGCAGAATGCGGGCGAGTGTTGTCGTGGAGTGGCATCACGTCACACAGTCTTCCAGGTCGTTGTTCTCGAACTGCGTCTGCGAGACGTCTCACCCGCTGACAAGCGCGGAAGCGACTCGTAGTAAACCACACCGTCACTTTTCCACCAGCTGCATAACAGTATCTTTTATGGATGCGCATAGGTCTTTGTACATTATCTTGCTGCTTTGTCTGCGATCAACCATTCTTTCTTTTCCTTATCTTAGCATAAACGGTACAGGACAGGACAGGAATGGTCAGTGTTGCTCACGACCAAGTTGATGACGAGGGAGCAAAGATGCACTTATGGCCACCCGCCGATTTTTGTGATTTTGACTTAGAGCATTCGGTGCCCATACACCCGATTTTTGAATCTTTTCCACTGCGTGCAAAGGTCTCACGATGATGGAATGATCACAGTTCGTCACTTCTGACAGATCCCGAGTGCACGGACATCGATCATTGTTCATAAACGCGTTTAAACGATCTTCTTCAAACCCCGAATATCTTCCTCGAGTGGAGAGTCACTAATGTGAAAACGATCTTCCTTAAAACGATAAAGCCATTTCCTTGGCGTGCTGTCCAATGGCATTGCCCTATACTCGACCCAAATGTTTCAGGTTGCTTCCGCTGCTGTAACTCCTCTACTGAACTCAAACAGAAGAATAGGTCTGAAAAGTTCCTGTTTATCCACTTGTCACTCCATTTTCTAGCGCCCACAGCTCCATTTACTATCTCCAAAACGAGAAATGACAGCATATAAATGAAACTAGTATCAGTTACCTACAAACAAAAGAATGACATTCGATAAGTAAACCAATAGCAATCGCAATATCAACATGCAAAACAAAAACACTACGAACTTGCGTGCAAACTTATACGTTATAGAAATCAGTATACACAAATACACTTGAAGCCTCAAAGAAACTGATATTGGCATGCGTATTCAAACACAGGTATATGTAAATGGGCAGAATACGGCGCTGCGGTCGGCAACGCCTATATAAGACAACCAGTTTCTGGCGCAGTTGTTAGATGGGTTACTGTTGCTACAATGGCAGATTATCAATATTTCACTGAGTCTGAACTTAGTCTTGTAGTAGACACACGAGTGATGAGACACGGCCGGTCAGAGTGGCCGAGCGGTTAAAGGCGCTACAGTCTGGAACCGCACGACCGCTACGGTCGCAGGTTCGAATCCTGCCCCTCGGGCATGGATGTGTGTGATGTCCTTAGGTTAGTTGGGTTTAAGTAGTTCTAAGTTCTAGGGGACTTATGACCACAGCAGTTGCGTCCCATAGTGCTCAGAGCCATTTGAACCATTTGATGAGACACGGCATCCCTGAGATACAGACGAAGTGGGGATTTTCCCGTACGACCATTTCACGAATGTACCTTGAATATCAGGAATTCGGTAAAACACCAAATCTCCGACAGCGCTGCGGCCGGAAAACGAGCCTGCAAGAACGGGACCAACGACGGCTGAGGAGAATCGTTCGACGTAAGTGCAACCCTTCCGCAAACTGATATAGATTTCAATGCTGGGCCATCAACAAGTGTCAGCGTGCGAACTCTCTACGAAATATCATCGCCTATGGGCTTTCGGAGCCGAAGGCCCACTCGTGAATACTTGATAACTGAATGACACAAAGCTTTACGCCTCGCTTGGGCCCATCAACTGGGCTGTTGATGCCTGGAAAAGAGTCTGGTTTCAAATTGTATGGAGCGGATGGATGTGTACGGGTATGGAGACAACCTCATGAATATATATGCACCATGCATGTCAGCAAGAGACTGGTCAAGCTGGTGGAGGCTCTGTAATGGTGTGGGCTGTGTGCAGTTGTAATGATGTGGGACAACTGATACGTCTAGATACGACTCTGACAGGTGACACATGCATAAGCATCCTGTCTGATCACCTGCATCCATTCATGTCCATTGTGCATTCCGACGGGCAATTCCAGCAGGACAATGCGACACCCCGTACGTCCAGAACTGCTACAGAGTGGCTCCAGGAACACTCTTCTTAGTTAAAAAACTTACGATGGCCACCAAACTCCCGAGACATGAACATTATTGAGCAAGTGCTGTTCAGAAGAGATTTCCCTCGTACTCTTTCGGATTTATGGACAGCCTGGCAGGATTCACGGTGTCAGTTCCCTCCAGCATTACTTGAGACATAAGTAGAGTCCATACCACGTTGTGTTGCGGGACTTCTGCGTGCGCGGGGGCCCTACACGATATTAGGCAGGTGTACCAGTTTCTTTGGCTCTTCAGTTTATGAATAAAATAGTTCAGCATTCTAGGAAGATTCTAGAAGTGTGATATACTAGACAGAATATATGCAGACAAGTGTTATTATTCATAGCTAGCACCACTGCCCTCGGTGCAGAAGGACCTATGTTCTATAGCCGACACATCCTCACAGATTTTTTTCTCAGATAGGAAGCTCTGGTACGTGGTCCATTTATCCCTTGTGAGGCTAAATGAGAAAATGCTTGAATGAAGAAGCAGTGGCAACATCAGGATTCATCCACTGGCAACAACGGCTGGAGGTATGAGTGACAGGCTGGTCACATGTCCCACGATCATAGATCGCTCTACGTATTCCGTTGTAGGCAGTAGTCGTCCAGTTGGAACAAGTGTAAGACTCAATACGTGTGTGATGTTTATGTTTTACGTTTACATACACAGCACGTTTATACAGTGTGGTGAAAAAAGTTATGGCACACCGCGTAATATCGTGTTGGAGATCCTTTTCCGCTGCGTAGTGTAGCAATTCGACATGGCATGGACTGAACAAGTCGGAAGTCCTCCGCAGAAAAATTGAGACATGCTACCTCTATAGCCTTCCATGATTCCGAAAGTGTTGCTGGTGCAGGATTTTGTGCACGAACTAGACTCTCGGTTGTGTCCCATAAATGTCCAATGGGATTCATGTCGGGCCATCTGACTGAGCAAATCATTCACTCGAACTGTCCAGAAGGTTCTTCAAACTAATCGCGAACAGCTGTGGCCCAGTGATATGTTTGGGAACGAAAAGTCCACGAAAGCTGCAAACGGTCTCTTAAGTAGCCGAACATAACCATTTCCTGTCAATGATCGATTCAGATGGACCAGGGAACCTGGTCCATTTGATGTAAACGCAGCTCGTATCATTATGGAGCCGCCACCAGCTTCCACAGTGCCTTGTTGACAACCTGGATCCACCCTAAAATCAGCTCTTACTTGCTGAAAACGATATGGCCACGAGCCCATTAGAGATGTCGTGCTATTAGCAAAGGCACTCGCGTTGGTCGTCTGCTGTCACAGCCCAGTAACGCCAGATTTCTCCGCACTGTTGTAACAGAGATGTCCGTCGTACACTCCACTTTGATTTCTGCGATTATTTCATGCAGTGTTGCTTGTCTGTTAGCACTGACAACTTCATGCAAACGCCACTGCTCTCGGTCGTTAAGTGAAAACCGTCGGCCACTGCGTTATACTAGATAAGCGGTAACGCCTGATATTTGGTATTCTCGGCACACTCTTGACACTGTGGACCTCGTAACGTTGAATTCCCTCTACAGTTATTGTTGTGACTTGGCAAGACAGCCAAGCCACTATGAGATAGCCGAAAGGCACGCGTTTAAGCTCACGCAGGCTGGCGTGAGGTCTAGAACAGTTAAAGGAGTTGAGTCTAGTAAAAAAAAGTACGTAGCTTCTGGAATACTTAACTTTAATCCATAATTGGTGAACATCGGTCTGACGGTACATGCATCACAAGATGAATAGCAAATGATAATGGCGCCTTGCTAGGACGTAGCAAATGACGTAGCTGAAAGCTATGCTAACTATCGTCTCGGCAAATGAGAGCGTATTTTGTCAGGGAAGTATTTTGTCAGTGAACCATCGCTAGCAAAGTCGGCTGTACAACTGGGGCGAGTGCTAGGAAGTCTCTCTAGACCTGCCGTGTGGCGGCGCTCGGTCTGCAATCACTGACAGTGGCGACACGCGAGTCCGACGTATACTAACGGACCGCGGCCGATTTAAAGGCTACCACCTAGCAAGTGTGGTGTCTGGCGGTGACACCACAGTTATATTTCCGTGATCAAAATCTGTTGATTCCGACGTGTGACGATAACCACGTAGGAAACTATTTCACATGAATTACCTGGATTCAAATGACCACTCCGCCAATGCACTGCCCTTCTATACCTTATGTACTCGATACTACCACCATTTGCACATGTTCATTTCGCTATTCAATGACATTCGACTAGAGTGTGTTGATATCTTCACAAAGCAACAGTAGAGAAGGTTACTTTTAGGGGCGGAGAGCGTTTAGAATAAGTAAATCAGAGTCTCGACAGTGGCGGGTGTCGTAAATGTGTAGAGAAGAAGAGATTTCTGCAGCCTAACAAGAGACTGATGACATGGCATCCAACCTGTCGTTTTCTTTTCTTCTTTTTTTAAGAAAATGTACGAGGGCAGTTCAATAAGTAATGCAACACATTTTTTTTTCTGAAACAGAGGTTGTTTTATTCAGCATTGAAATACACCAGGTTATTCCCCAATCTTTTAGCTACACAACACTATTTTTCAACGTAATCTCCATTCAATGCTACGGCCTTACGCCACCTTGAAATGAGGGCCTGTATGCCTGCACGGTACCATTCCACTGGTCGATGTCGGAGCCAACGTTGTACTGCATCAATAACTTCTTCATCATCCGCGTAGTGCCTCCCACGGACTGCGTCCTTCATTGGGCCAAACATATGGAAATCCGACGGTGCGAGATCGGGGCTGTAAGGTGCATGAGGAAGAACAGTCCACCGAAGTTTTGTGAGCTCCTCTCGGGTGCGAAGACTTGTGTGAGGTCTTGTGTTGTCATGAAGAAGGAGAAGTTCGTTCAGATTTTTGTGCCTGCGAACACGCTGAAGTCGTTTCCTCAATTTCTGAAGAGTAGCACAATACACTTCAGAGTTGATCGTTTGACCATGGGGAAGGACATCGAACAGAATAACCCCTTCAGCGTCCAAGAAGACTGTAACCATGACTTTACCGGCTGAGGGTATGGCTCTAAACTTTTTCTTGGTAGGGGAATGGGTGTGGCGCCACTCCATTGATTGCCGTTTTGTTTCAGGTTCGAAGTGATGAACCCATGTTTCATCGCCTGTAACAATCTTTGACAAGAAATTGTCACCCTCAGCCACATGACGAGCAAGCAATTCCGCACAGATGGTTCTCCTTTGCTCTTTATGGTGTTCGGTTAGACAACGAGGGACCCAGCGGGAACAAACCTTTGAATATCCCAACTGGTGAACAATTGTGACAGCACTACCAACAGAGATGTCAAGTTGAGCACTGAGTTGTTTGATGGTGATCCGTCGATCATCTCGAACGAGTGTGTTCGCACGCTCCGCCATTGCAGGAGTCACAGCTGTGCACGGCCGGCCCGCACGCGGGAGATCAGACTGTCTTGCTTGACCTTGAGGCGATGATGACACACGCTTTGCCCAACGACTCACCGTGCTTTTGTCCACTGCCAGATCACCGTAGACATTCTGCAAGCGCCTATGAATATCTGAGATGCCCTGGTTTTCCGCCAAAAGAAACTCGATCACTGCCCGTTGTTTGCAACGCACATCCGTTACAGACGCCATTTTAACAGCTCCGTACAGCGCTGCCACCTGTCGGAAGTCAATGAAACTGTACGAGACGAAACGGGAATGTTTGAAAATATTCCACAAGAAATTTCCGGTTTTTTCAACCAAAATTGGCCGAGAAAAAAAATGTTTTGCATTACTTATTGAACTGCCCTCGTAGTACTTGAAGTTACGTCTAAACGTAACGCTGTAACGTTCACATCAGTGTCAACGGCCAAGATGAAGAGGCGCCACTGAACCAAAATCTCTTTGCACCACAGTCATTCCGCCACGGAGCAGGCGGTCACCGACAGGGCGAGCAATCCCCCCGTATCAGTGCTGGCCCGGGGCGTGGGAGCCGGCCCTGCTGGTGCGCCTTAATTTAAAAGGGACCCACTGCTACAGCGGCCTGCCCTGTCCTGCTGCACCCAATTGGCCGCAGCTGCAGGGAGACAAGCCTGCCCATCCAGCTGCCCTCGGCGATCCCACTGTGTACTCCACCTCCGACACGGTACGCCCACTCGCTGGCGTCGACATTTACTAGCAACTAGCACTCCTTCCTTTCGTTTCATTTTTTCGTATTGGGGAACAGCTAATTCAAACACTTCACGTTTGAAAATTAAGGAGTGTAATCGTGATGTGGAACGTATACTGCGAGACAGACCGCATTCTTTGGATAACACCTCACTGACAATCTTTACTATTACTTCTATCTTACCTACATTGAAGCTTTTCATCTCGATAACCCAGAACTACACCTACAAATTCTTTTGTATCTGCCACTACTATTATTGTTATTATTGTTATTATTGTCATTATCATTATTATTTCTTTCTTGTCTCAGACGTTATGTCTGGTTAAAAATGGACGGTGACGCGGACCTTGATCAAGCGTGACTTCCTTGTAACTGTACGGTATATGTTACATTGCATTTAGGAACTTTCGGGTAATTGAACAAGTGTCAATAATTACAGATTTCTGTAGTTGTATATAGAAGTTTGCATGTAGCTGTATTGCATTGATGTACTGGTGGATACTGTGTGGTATGACTCCTGTAGTTGATAGTATAATTGGTATAATGTCAACTTTATCCTGATGCCACATGTCCTTGACTTCCTCAGCCAGTTGGATGTATTTTTCAATTTTTTCTCGTGTTTTCTTTTGCATATTTGTTGTATTGGGTATGGATATTTCAATTAGTTGTGTTAATTTCTTCTTTTTATTGGTGAGTATGATGTCAGGTTTGTTATGTGGCGTTGTTTTATCTGTTGTAATGGTTCTGTTCCAGTATAATTTGTATTCATCATTCTCCAGTACATTTTGTGGTGCATACTTGTATGTGGGAACGTGTTGTTTTATAAGTTTATGTTGTAAGGCAAGCTGTTGTTGTATTATTTTTGCTACATTGTCATGTCTTCTGGGGTATTCTGTATTTGCTAGTATTGTACATCCGCTTGTGATGTGATCTACTGTTTCTATTTGTTGTTTGCAAAGTCTGCATTTATCTGTTGTGGTATTGGGATCTTTAATAATATGCTTGCTGTAATATCTGGTGTTTATTCTTTGATCCTGTATTGCAATCATGAATCCTTCCGTCTCACTGTATATATTGCCTTTTCTTAGCCATGTGTTGGATGCGTCTTGATCGATGTGTGGCTGTGTTAAATGATACGGGTGCTTGCCATGTAGTGTTTTCTTTTTCCAATTTACTTTATTCGTATCTGTTGATGTTATGTGATCTAAAGGGTTGTAGAGGTGGTTATGAAATTGCAATGGTGTAGCCGATGTATTTATATGAGTGATTGCTTTGTGTATTTTGCTAGTTTCTGCTCGTTCTAGAAAGAATTTTCTTAAATTGTCTACCTGTCCATAATGTAGGTTTTTTATATCGATAAATCCCCTTCCTCCTTCCTTTCTGCTTAATGTGAATCTTTCTGTTGCTAAATGTATGTGATGTATTCTATATTTGTGGCATTGTGATCGTGTAAGTGTATTGAGTGCTTCTAGGTCTGTGTTACTTCATTTCACTACTCCAAATGAGTAGGTCAGTATTGGTATAGCGTAAGTATTTATAGCTTTTGTCTTGTTTCTTGCTGTCAATTCTGTTTTCAGTATTTTTGTTAGTCTTTGTCTATATTTTTCTTTTAGTTCTTCTTTAATATTTGTATTATCTATTCCTATTTTTTGTCTGTATCCTAGATATTTATAGGCATCTGTTTTTTCCATCGCTTCTATGTAGTCGCTGTGTCTATCCAATATGCAATCTTCTTGTTTAGTGTGTTTTCCCTTGACAATGCTATTTTTCTTACATTTGTCTGATCCAAAAGCCACATTTATATCATTGTTATTATTATTATTGTCATTATCATCATTATTATTATTATTATTGTTATTATTATTATTACACACATTACAGGCCTTTATTAACTAAGCGAAGCGTTTAGGACTACTTGATCTCCCCGTACTTGCAGTACTCTTTCATTCGTAAAGACATGTCCGAAAGAACAGATACCATCTTAGTAAATATATAGTTAAGGCTCACCGGCCACTTGACCATCTTCTTCTTCTGTGCGAATGTACAAACAGTGCCCGAACTCTTACGGGAATCGGCAACGCGCCGCGAGTAATGAGTATAATGGGCGGGTGCACTACGAATGTAGTGCGGGACAATACGTTGAGAATGTGGGTTTCGCGGGAGGCGTGCCAGAGATAAATCCCTGCAGTCGCGCTATCCTCTGTGTCCTCGGTGGCTCAGATGGATATCCGGGCAACATAGTACCAAGACGCAAATGAAAAATTCGCCACAAATCATCGCCTTCACGCCATCGGACTAACGGACTCACCACTTTGTTCCATTTGCCACCTCGTGGATGACGATGTCCATCAACTGACTTGTGCTGCCACCAGTGGCGTCTGGAAACTAGCCCGACAATTCGTTGCCTGTTACCTCCGCGTTCCGCCGGACTCGATTCACCCATGGACTTTTATACATCCTGAGAATACTTATTTCCCCGCCGCCAAAAATCATGCGATTGTATGGGGCCAGGGATGGACGATCACCTACATGTATAACGATGGCGACAAATCACGCCTTGATTTCTGGCAGTACTTACAAACCGCCCACAGTCAAGTCGAACACCGACCGCGCTACCGCGCCTTCTTCGCCAATTACCTACATGCGATCTTTACGTCACCCCCGCTCTGTTGGATGCTGCCACACGCCGACAACACCCCCCCCCCCCCCTGCTGACATCTGAGACTCCCCGCGCTTCTTTCTACACTCCTGGAAATGGAAAAAAGAACACATTGACACCGTTGTGTCAGACCCACCATACTTGCTCCGGACACTGCGAGAGGGCTGTACAAGCAATGATCACACGCACGGCACAGCGGACACACCAGGAACCGCGGTGTTGGCCGTCGAATGGCGCTAGCTGCGCAGCATTTGTGCACCGCCGCCGTCAGTGTCAGCCAGTTTGCCGTGGCATACGGAGCTCCATCGCAGTCTTTAACACTGGTAGCATGCCACGACAGCGTGGACGTGAACCGTATGTGCAGTTGAAGGACTTTGAGCGAGGGCGTATAGTGGGCATGCGGGAGGCCGGGTGGACGTACCGCCGAATTGCTCAACACGTGGGGCGTGAGGTCTCCACAGTACATCGATGTTGTCGCCAGTGGTCGGCGGAAGGTGCACGTGCCCGTCGACCTGGGACCGGACCGCAGCGACGCACGGATGCACGCCAAGACCGTAGGATCCTACGCAGTGCCGTAGGGGACCGCACCGCCACTTCCCAGCAAATTAGGGACACTGTTGCTCCTGGGGTATCGGCGAGGACCATTCGCAACCGTCTCCATGAAGCTGGGCTACGGTCCCGCACACCGTTAGGCCGTCTTCCGCTCACGCCCCAACATCATGCAGCCCGCCTCCAGTGGTGTCGCGACAGGCGTGAATGGAGGGACGAATGGAGACGTGTCGTCTTCAGCGATGAGAGTCGCTTCTGCCTTGGTGCCAATGATGGTCGTATGCGTGTTTGGCGCCGTGCAGGTGAGCGCCACAATCAGGACTGCATACGACCGAGGCACACAGAGCCAACACCCGGCATCATGGTGTGGGGAGCGATCTCCTACACTGGCCGTACACCACTGGTGATCGTCGAGGGGACACTGAATAGTGCACGGTACATCCAAACCGTCATCGAACCCATCGTTCTACCATTCCTAGACCGGCAAGGGAACTTGCTGTTCCAACAGGACAATGCACGTCCGCATGTATCCCGTGCCACCCAACGTGCTCTAGAAGGTGTAAGTCAACTACCCTGGCCAGCAAGATCTCCGGATCTGTCCCCCATTGAGCATGTTTGGGACTGGATGAAGCGTCGTCTCACGCGGTCTGCACGTCCAGCACGAACGCTGGTCCAACTGAGGCGCCAGGTGGAAATGGCATGGCAAGCCGTTCCACAGGACTACATCCAGCATCTCTACGATCGTCTCCATGGGAGAATAGCAGCCTGCATTGTTGCGAAAGGCGGATTTACACTGTACTAGTGCCGACATTGTGCATGCTCTGTTGCCTGTGTCTATGTGCCTGTGGGTCTGTCAGTGTGATCATGTGATGTATCTGACCCCAGGAATGTGTCAATAAAGTTTCCCCTTCCTGGGACAATGAATTCACGGTGTTCTTATTTCAATTTCCAGGAGTGTATATTGTAACCCACAGTGGAGTAGGCGCATGGACACGCGCCTCCTTTCGTTTCTGCACTATACCATAACACAGTGGTTTTTCCCTCACTCCACTGTATATTGTCTCACACCTCTTAGCTTACATCAGTATTATTATTCTTTTTTTCCTACACCTTCTTCATAAAAACAAAAAAAATTGCTCGCCTTGTACGAGTGTAATGCCTTGTGTTATTTTCGCCGGAAGGATGGCATTTCTGTTGTATTTCAGTTTGTACCAATAAAGATCTTTTGTTAATTTCCCTGTTCCTGGTAAAAAAAAATCATGATAATAAAATAAAAATCAATATAAAAGCTACTTTGAGTGAGTGATTCAGGGACGGTAGCGGGGAGACATCGCGGCCAGGCCTCGGGTTCCGACCCCTGCCCGCCTTCTCTCACCTACTCAAAACTGAACACTCTTAGTAATAAAAAAAAAAAAAAAGATAGAGCGTCTGCCGTGTAAGCAGGAGATCCCGGCTTCGAGTCCCGGTCGGCGCACATATTTTCATCTGCCCCGTTGACGTATGTCAACGCCTGTAAGCAGCTAAGGGTGTTCATTTTATTGTAATTTCATTCTAACGAGCTGCTCTCGTAAATACTTTCGATAAACTGATTCAACAACTCGTGGAAATTATGTGTATTGGCACACGTCCGAAAGAACAGATACCATCTTAGTAAATATAAAACATCTTCTAGTTTGGAAGAAGTTGGAGATTCATATCTCGTGACAGGATCTCACCGTAAAGAAAAACGCCTTTGTTTTAATTATTGCCAGCCAACTCGCATATCATAGCCATGGCACTCTCTCCAATCTCTTCAATAGACATATTACATCTTGTAAGTGTTCTGCCAATAAAACGCAGTATTTGGTTCGCTCTCCCCACAACATCACCTACGTGCTGGTTATAAATTGTCTTATTAGTTATTGTAATCCCTAAGTATTTAGTTGAATTTACAGCCTTTATATTTGTTTGATTTATCGAGTAAACGAAATTTAATGGATTCCTTTTGTAGCTCGTATGGGTAACCTCACACTTTTCATTACTTAGAGTAAAATACCGCTTCTTGTATCATATCATGCCTCGTCTAAATTACTTTGCTATTGGTTTCAATCTTTAAATGACGTTACTGGATGGCAAATGTCAGCATCATATGGAAACAATCTACACTCATGCTCATAAATTAAGGATAATCGTAGAATGTGGTGCCGGCCAGCCGAAGTGGCCGTGCGGTTAAAGGCGCTGCAGTCTGGAACCGCAAGACCGCTACGGTCGCAGGTTCGAATCCTGCCTCGGGCATGGATGTTTGTGATGTCCTTAGGTTAGTTAGGTTTAACTAGTTCTAAGTCCTAGGGGACTAATGACCTCAGCAGTTGAGTCCCATAGTGCTCAGAACCATTTGAACCATTTTTTTTTAATGTGGTGCCACACAACGTGGCACTACACAAAACTGGCGCTACTAGCATAGTCACATAGGAAACACACACGACACAGATCTGTAAGTCCACGGTATTGTTGATAAGTTGAGAAAACCGCCCCGAAACACATGTGCTACAAAACGCCACTGTTTCCTGCGCATGTACCCCGACATCACTATGGGATATGATCACCATGCACACGTACACATGCCGCACAACGGGTTGACATACTTTGGATCAGGTGGTCGAGCAGCTGCTGGGGCATAGCCTCCAATTCTTGCACCAGTGCCTGTCGGAACTCCTGAAGTGTCGTAGGAGTTTGAAGACGTGCAGCGATACGTCGACCGAGAGCATCCTAGACGTGCTCGATGGTGTTTAGGTCTGGAGAACAGGCAGGCCACTCCATTCGCCTGATATCTTTTGTTTCGAGGTACTCCTCCACGGTGACAGCTCGGTGGGGCCGTGCGTTATCATCCATCAGGAGGAAGGTGGGACCCACTGCACCCCTGGAAAGGCGTACATACTGCAACAAAATGACATCCCGATACACTTGACCTGTTACAGTTCCTCTGTCAAAGACATGCAGGAGTGTAAGTGCACCAATCATAACCCCACCCATCATACCATGACCTCCATACAGGTCCCTTTCAAGGACATTAAGGGATTGGTATCTGGTTCCAGGTTCACGCCAGATGAAAACCCGACGAGAATCACTGTTCAGACTATACCTGGAGTCGTCCGTGAACATAACCTGGGACCACTGTTCCAATGACCATGTACTGTGTTCTTGACACCAGGCTTTACGGGCTCTCCTATGACAGGGGTCACTGGAATGCACCTTGCAGGTCTCCGGGCAAATAAACCCTGTCTGTTCAGTTGTCTGTAGACTGTGTGTCTGCAGACAACTGTTCCAGTGGCTGTGGTAAGGTCCTGAGCAAAGTTACCTGCAGTACTCCGTGGCCGTCTGCGGGCACTGACGGTAAGATATCAGTCTTCTTGTGTTGTTGTAAACTGTGGACGTCCCGTACTGTAGCGCCTGGACACGTTTCCTGTCTGCTGGAATCGTTGCCATAATCTTGAGATCACACTTTGTGGCACACGGAGGGCCCGTGCTACGACCTGCTGTGTTTGACCAGCCTCCAGTCGCCCTAGCATTCTACCCCTCATAACGTCAAGAATATGTATTCTTTGAGCCATTTTCAACAGACAGTCACCATTAGTACGTCTGAAAACGTCTGCACACTTACTCACTGCACCGTACTCTGACATGCACCAATACACCTTTGCGTATGTGGACTGCTGCCAGCTCCACCGTGCGACGACCGCAGATCAAAAGTACCGCATGAACATACCCCGAGGTGATTTAAACCCGCAAACCGCCCACCAGAGCGTTGTTTCACCATGCATCAGTATTATCCTCAATTTATGAGCATGAGTGTAACAATGCTCCTCAGATAGTCTCCTAAATCTTCGTAGAAGACGAGGAAAGCCTTCTGGTAACACAGAGATATGGAGTCAGTTTAAAATGCCCTGTTGATAGCACTCATTACTTCATGAGAGCTATAATGCTAGGAAGATCAGCCGAAAAAATGTCCTGTGAATACTAGAGTCCAAAGCTTTTCATCCTTTACTCATTTCGCTCGATCAACACCTTCATGGCAATGACTTTGATATTCAGTTTCAGTTCTTGGAATAGTATCTACGAAAATTTAAAAGTGACGCAGCGTTTATATGAAAGAATTTGTTCACGGATGAAGTGACAATTGCAAACCTTGGGCAAATCCATCTTCGCAACATGCACGACTGCTCAGTTGAAAAGCCTCGCAGCCTGAATGGAGGTATTAACGACTTCGGTCTGTCAACATGTAGTGCAGGCTTTCAAGAATCGCTTTATTGGTCCCTGTTTTATTGATGGGATTATAAAAGGCCACATGTAGCTATAGTTCCTAAAACATGTACTGCCACAGATACTGGAAGACATCCCGCTGTACACAAGCAGTCTAAGCCCGTGGTACGGTCATAACGGATTTCTCGCACATTCTCCACGGATAATTAGAAACATTACCGCAACGTTTACATATGGTTGGATCGGTCCTTCGGAACACAGGAAATGGCCTTCAAGCTCATCAGCCATAATATGTGGTAGACTTTTATATGTTGCGAAAATTTCAATAAGATATGTACAGGGAGATTCAATAATTATGTTGCAGACTTTCAGGGATGATGGAGAACGGAAAATGTATCAATCTGAGGTAAATGGCCCTCGCCTGGAAACGACTGAATGGAAAGATAAGTGAAAATCTGAAGCTCCCCTTAGCCTCGCACAACGATCAAACTAAGAAACTCAACTTCTGAACGAGGCATTCGTTCCCTCTGAACACTCCCCAATGCCCTCCGATAATTTCCCCTGTTGATGAACTGGTAGCAGCACACATAGCTTGATATTAGAGAGCCCGAAAATCCTAGATCTACGGTACAGTAATAATGAATTCCATTTACCTGCGCAAGTTTCACAAGCTGCTATATTAGCAGCAGTTGTTCAAAATGACACCCACCAGCGCCAATGCTGGAATGGCATCGTCACACAAAGTATTGTCGCATTCATTCTAAAATCACCGGTATCGTTTGAACAGAGTGCAGGCACGAGAATTATGTCCTCTTCAGTCTGGCCGGCCGTTGTGGCGGAGCGGTTCTAGGCGCTTCAGTCTGGAACCGTGCGACGCTACGGTCGCAGGTTAGAATCCTGCCTCGGGCATGGATGTGTGTGATGTCCTTAGGTTCTACATCTACATCTACATTTTTACTCCGCAAGCCACCCAACGGTGTGTGGCGGAGGGCACTTTACGTGCCACTGCCATTACCTCCCTTTTCTGTTCCGGTCGCGTATGGTTCGCAGGAAGAACGACTGTCTGAAAGCCTCCGTACGCGCTCGAATCTCTCTAATTTTACATTCGTGATCTCCGCGGGAGGTATAAGTATGGGGAAGCAATATATTCGATACCTCATCCAGAAACGCACCCTCTCGAAACCTGGTAAGCAAGCTACACCGCGATGCAGAGCGCCTCTCTTGCAGAGTCTGCCACTTGAGTTTGCTAAACATCTCCGTAACGCTATCACGGTTACCAAATAACCCTGTGACGAAACGCGCCGCTCTTCTTTGGATCTTCTCTATCTCCTCCGTCATCCCGATCTGGTACGGATCCCACACTGATGAGCAATACTCAAGTATAGGTCGAACGAGTGTTTTGTAAGCCACCTCCTTTGTTGATGGACTACATTTTCTAAGGACTCTCCCAATGAATCTCAACCTGGCACCCGCCTTACCAACAATTAATTTTATACGATAATTCCACTTCAAATCGTTCCGCACGCATACTCCCAGATATTTCACAGAAGTAACTGCTACCAGTGTTTGTTCCGCTATTATATAATCATACAATAAAGGATCCTTCTTTCTATGTATTCGCAATACATTACATTTGTCTATGTTAAGGGTCAGTTGCCACTCCCTGCACCAAGTGCCTATCCGCTGCAGATCTTCCTGCATTTCGCTACAATTTTCTCTGTATACTACAGCATCATCCGCGAAAAGCCGCATGGGACTTCCGACACTATCTACAAGGTCATTTATATATATTGTGGAAAGCAATGGTCCCATAACACTCCGCTGTGGCACGCCAGAGGTTACTTTAACGTCTGTAGACGTCACTCCATTGATAACAACATGCTGTGTGCTGTTTGCTAAAAACTCTTCAATCCAGCCACACAGCTGGTCTGATATTTCGTAGGCTCTTAGTTTGTTTATCAGGCGACAGTGCGGAACTGTATCGAACGCCTTCCGGAAATCAAGGGAAATGGCGTCTATCTGGGAGCCTGTTCTAATATTTTCTGGGTCTCATGAACAAATAAAGCGAGTTGGGTCTCACACGATCGCTGTTTCCGGAATCCATGTTGATTCCTACAGAGTAGATTCTGGGATTCCAAAAAACATGTTCTAAAATTCTACAAAAGGGGACGTCAGAGATATAGATCTATAGTTTTGCGCATCTGCTCGACGACCCTTCTTGAAGACTGGGACTACCTGTGCTCTTTTCCAATCATTTGGAACCTGCCGTTCCTCTAGAGACTTGCGGTACACGGCTGTTAGAAGGGGGGCAAGTTCTTTCGCGTACTCTGTGTAGAATCGAATTGGTATCCCGTCAGGTCCAGTGGACTTTCCTCTGTTGAGTGATTCCAGTTGCTTTTCTATTCCTTGGACACTTATTTCGATGTCAGCCATTTTTTCGTTTGTGCGAGGATTTAGCGAAGGAACTGCAGTGCGGCCTTCCTCTGTGAAACAGCTTTGTAAAAAGGTGTTTAGTATTTCAGCTTTACGCGTGTCATCCTCTGTTTCAATGCCATCATCATCCCGGAGTGTCTGGATATGCTGTTTCGAGCCACTTTCTGATTTAACGTAAGACCAGAACTTCCTAGGATTTTCTGTCAAGTCGGTACATAGAATTTTACTTTCGAATTCACTGAATGCTTCACGCATAGCCCTCCTTACGCTAACTTTGACATCGTTTAGCTTCTGTTTGTCTGAGAGGTTTTGGCTGCGTTTACACTTGGAGTGAAGCTCTCTTTGCTTTCGCAGTAGTTTCCTAACTTTGTTGTTGTACCACGGTGGGTTTTTCCCGTCCCTCACAGTTTTACTCGGCACGTACCTGCCTAAAACGCATTTCACGATTGCCTTGAACTTTTTCCATAAACACTCAACATTGTCAGTGTCGGAACAGAAATTTTCGTTTTGATCTGTTAGGTAGTCTGAAATCTGCCTTCTATTACTCTTGCTAAACAGATAAACCTTCCTCCCTTTTTTTATATTCCTATTAACTTCCATATTCACGGATGCTGCAACGGCCTTGTGATCACTGATTCCCTGTTCTGCACTTACAGAGTCGAAAAATTCGTGTCTGTTTGTTATCAGTAAGTCCAAGATGCTATCTCCACGAGTCGGTTCTCTGTTTAATTGCCCGAGGTAATTTTCGGATAGTGCACTCAGTATAATGTCACTCGATGCTCTGTCAGTACCACCCGTCCTAAACATCTGAGTGTCCCAGTCTATATCTGGTAAATGGAAATCTCCACCTAAGACTATAACATGCTGAGAAAATTTATGTGAAATGTATTCCAAATTTTCTCTCAGTTGTTCTGCCACTAATGCTACTAAGTCGGGAGGTCGGTAAAAGGAGCCAATTATTAACGTAGCTCGGTTGTTGAGTGTAACCTCCACCCATAATAATTCACGGGAACTATCCACTTCTACTTCACTACGGGATAAACTACTACTAACAGCGACAAACACGCCACCGCCAGTTGCATGCAATCTATCCTTTCTAAACACCGTCTGTGCCTTTGTAAAAATTTCGGCAGAATTTATCTCTGGCTTCAGCCAGATTTCTGTACCGATAACGATTTCAGCTTCGGTGCTTTCTATCAGCGCTTGAAGTTCCGGTACTTTACCAATGCAGCTTCGACAGTTTACAATTACAATACCGATTGCTGCTTGGCCCCCGCATGTCCTGACTTTGCCCCGCACCGTTTGAGGCTGCTGCCCTTTCTGTACTCATTCTGGTAATCAAATACAGATGGCGTGTTGTGCACTGACATGAGCAATCTGGTGTAGGCCTACGCTGCCTATATTGTAGTATACAACAGTCTGTGTTTACAGGTTGAAGAATTAACGTCGACCGCCCCTAATCAAATGGAGCTGTTCTAATTTCTAGGGGACTGATGACCTCAGCTGTTAAGTTCCATAGTGCTCAGAGCCATTTGAACATTTTTCCTCTTCAGTCTCGACAAGCATCTCGTAAATAACACTTCTCGCACGGCTCTGTAAGTAGAAATCAAATGGGGTGAGATCAGGTAAACGAGCTGGTCACGAAACGGGACCTACCCTACCTACCTACTTTTCAAGCAATGTCTGATCTAGGTCTTCGTGATCTCTCACTCCATCCACCATGTTGGAACCGTATGCACTGACGAATAAAAAGTACGATATGTTCCACGAAACTGGATAGTATGTCTTTGACAAACGCAGCGTACTCTGGTACATTTACGTGGAGGGGAAGCAGAAACGGACCGAGTTGTGAAGAGCCACTGACAGAGATTACCGGTTAACATCTGGGAAGGTATTAGAGATTAGATTAGATTAGTTTTCGTTCCATAGATCCGTGCTGAGGAGATCCTCGTGGATGTGGAACATGTCAATTTTTTTTTTTAAGCTGGAATAACAATACTAACAGTATGAATATATACAATACATCATTTGTTTCTATTAAAAAATTCGTCAATGGAGTAGAAGGAGTTGGCCACTAGTAAGTCTTTCAGGCTCCTTTTAAATTGATTTTTATTTGTAACTAAATTTTTTATGTTTACTGGCAAATTATTGAAGATGAGTGTTCCTGAGTAGTGGACCCCTTTTTGACCTAAAGTAAGTGCTTTTAAGTCCTTGTGCAGATCATTTTTGTTCCTGGTATTGTATGTATGAACTGAGCTGTTTGTTGGAAAAAGAGATATATTATTTAGGACAAATTTCATTAATGAGTAAATATACTGAGAGGCAGTAGTTAGTATACCCAGTTCTTTGAAGAGGTTTCTACATGACGTCCGTGCATTTACTCCACAAATAATACGTATTACACGCTTTTGGACTCTGAAAACTTTTGTTTGACTTGAAGGTATAGTCAATGTTTACTCGTTTCGCATTCCGTTTCTGGATAAACAGGTTTCGTCCGTGAAATGTACATACATAGGAAAGCGAGGGTCGACTGTAATGCGCTTCTAGAGCCATTAGCTGAACACTACACCGGAAACTGGATAAAACTGGTATGCTTTTAGGCTGAAGCGCAGGCTATAGCATGGAACTTATCCCAAATGTCACTCCTCTTCTAACGAATACATCTGCAGCTGTATGCATTGTGTGGATGGTAGGGGGTCTAGCTGCGTTTTCCGTGATTCTGGCCACACAGTACTGTGTGAAACATCTCACCCATGATTAACCGAGCGTTGACTGCTGGCACCTCATCCACTCGAGAAGATACTCCATTTTCCAAAAAGCGAGTCCGTATAGTTCGTCCTCCTCCTCGGTCGTTGGACGATAGTACCAACTGCCCTGCACCTAATAGTCCGACACTACCAATTGCCATGCATCTAATCGTTCGAACAATCTTAGAGCTATGTTGTTTGCCGGATGTCTTCTACGCGGATATTTTGTCGTGTACAACCTTTCCACTTCTCCGCTTCTTCCATTTGCTTCTCCAAGTACGAAAATCATGTCTGCTGGTTCCGTCACCGGGTACAGCTCCATTTGATTAGGGGTGGTCGACGTTAATTCTTCAACCTGTAAACACAGACTGCTGTATACTACAATGTAGGCAGTGTAGGCCTACACCAGATTGCTCATGTCAGTGCACAGCACGCCATCTGTATTTGATTACCAGAATGAGATTTTCACTCTGCAGCGGAGTGTGCGCTGATACGAAACTTCCTGGCAGATTAAAACCGTGTGCCGGACAGAGACTCGAACTCGGGACCTTGTCTCGGTCCGGTACACAGTTTTAATCTGCCAGGAAGTTTCATTGTATTTGATTAGTTGAGTTATCATTCGCACTTCTTTATCTAAGTTCTCGTTAGCATCGCCTACCCTCCAATCTTAGCAACAACAGTACCGGTACATTTATTCTACTGTCCGAGGTATCAAAACGATTTTCGCACCGTGTGGGGTAGCCGCACGGTCTTGGGTGCCTTGCCACGGTTCACGCGGATGTCCCCGTCGGAGGTTCCAGTCCTCTCTCGGGGATCGGTGTATGTGGTGTCCTTAGCGTAAGTTAGTTTAAGTTAGATTAAGTAGTGTGCAAGCCTACAGACCGATGACCTCAGCAGTTTGGTCCCATAGGACCGTCACCACCACCACGATTTTCGCTTATACTTTTCGACTTGATCCCTTACCACAGACTGATAAATTTACCCTCCTCTATCATCCCTGAAAGTTTGTAACACGATGAACGAATCACCTTGAATAAGTATACACGCACGACTCCCGAAGACACCAAACGCCATTTGACACGGTTCTGTGCTGTTGAAAATGGCTCTGAGCACTATGGGACTCAACTGCTGTGGTTATCAGTCCCCTAGAACTTAGAACTACTTAAACATAACTAACCTAAGGACATCACACACATCCATGCCCGAGGCAGGATTCGAACCTGCGACCGTAGCAGTCGCACGGTTCCGGACTGCGCGCCTAGAACCGCGAGACCACCGCGGCCGGCAATCTGTGCTGTTGAAGCCAAGATGAAATTCAACGTATTGTAATACGTGTGTCGCTAGGCGGCACTTCTTTTACCACCGGATGAAATTAGAAAATACATCGATTCTTAAGTCGCAGTGCGTATGATTCGAATGAGCCCGTGAAGACGATCGCTGGTGCTGTGCCTGGAGCCGAAGACGTGAAGCTACAGCATTGCGGCATGCGAGGTTGGATTGTGCTGGCTTCCGAATGGGAAGATCCTTCTTACAGAGAAGGAACACAGTTCAGCATGTGATAGAACGTGAACACACCGAGAGTGGCTTTCCGCTGCAATGGAACACGGGCTGCATACTGTAGTGTCGCTAGTAACTTGAGGTCTTCAGATTAAACAAGAATCTCGCCACGTATCGGCTTTGATAGCCTCTACCGCATACTATTTCAACCCATTCACTTGTTCTATGAGTGAAATTACACGACGATCATCTTTTTTATTGTAGCAATGACTTGTTCTCTTCCGGAAATAGTAACATTTTCCCTTAGAGCAAACTGTTCCCTTTTACTTCACAAAAAATACTTCCAGTAAGTACTCCTTAGATAATTTACTGTCACACAGCTTCAGTAAGCAGCCTGTTACGTACACTAAGTATTGAGATGGTGAGACAGTATTTCCTTAGTGGATACTAATGGCTCTGAGCACTATGGGACTTAACAGCTATGGTCATCAGTCCCCTAGAACTTAGAACTACTTAAACCTAACTAATCTAAGGACATCACACACATCCATGCTCGAGGCAGGATTCGAACCTGCGACCGTAGCAGTCGCGCGGTTCCGGACTGAGCGCCTAGAACCGCGAGACCACCGCGGCCGGCTTAGTGGATACTGAATTCTTTTTGTATATCTCATTTGACATTGAATGCGCTAGAACTGAAAGGAGGGAGAAATGCGTGCCTCCTTGCCGATGAAGGCAGTTCCGGGAGCTGTGAAGGAAAAACCCGTCTCTGTATTCTGTATCTGTCAAAGAAATCAAGCAGTCAGACGATATGATACCGATATTTTTCACATACTACGTACAGTGAGTCAAACAGTCATACACGGAATAAAATCACAAATTCCTACCTTTCTCTGACATGGATCTATCATTTACTTTACAACATTACTTCTTTTGGTTGGTTCAAACACTGAAGAGATGGAGAAGAGATGGTCAGAAGAGTCACTCCGTTACAAATGTTCGGTCTGTTTAATTGAGATTTTTTACAGCTGAGGAATGTTAAAGACAAATCTAATGTCAACCTCACATACCCTTTTTAATGTGAGATCTACCGAATTGTACGGTCGTTCTTGGTCGACGTTAAAATGCAGTTCTCCATATGAATCACTAAGTCATCTCAAAGTTCGGAGGATGGCAATGGCATCCACCTCCAGCAGGACCATTCCTAATAAAGTTTCGTGGTATTTAAATCAAACCAGGCTCACTACAGCTTTACTTACATTACTAATAGCGACGAACTCCCACAACTTTGACAGCATCATTTTTCATAATATAAAACTGAAGCGTGCACTCTCTTTTATCAGTATTCAATTTTTTTTATCATCAGTCCTAGTCTTCTGACTGGTTTGATGCCGCTCGCCACAAATTTCTCTGCCGTGCCAAACTCCTCACCACAGATTAACCTTCTAAGCCTACGCCCACAATTATTTGCTGAATGTATTCCAGTCTCTGTCTTCCTCTACAGTTTCTACTCTCTGCAGGTTCCTCTAGTGCCGTGGATGTTATTCCGGATGTCTTAACAGGTGTCACACCATCCCGTCTCTTCTTCTTGTCGGTGATTTCCATGTATTCCTTTCCTCTCTGATTCGACGCAGAACATCCTCATTCCGTACCTCATTAGACCACCTAATTTTCAACAATCTTTTATAGCAACACATCTCAAATACAACTGTCTTGTCACAGGACAAGCTCTAGCAACAGCAAAAATAATGTTGGCAACACGATAAGTAGCAAATAGCAATCATTTATTAAAATAACACGTCCACAAATAAACACAACTTCAGTTTCATGAGAAGCGGTGGCGCTGATGTAAAAGTTGTGAACACTGGTCAAACCTAACACAGTGAATTGTAATTGTAGTACAGTTTACATAGCCATCAGTGATGGTATTTAAGTTCAAGCTCACTTGATAGATCGACACTGACATTCGGCGCTGATTGTGTACACAATGCATACAGCTGCAGATGTATTCATTAGGAGAGGAGTGACGTTTGGGATAAGTTCCATGCTATAGCCCGCGCTTCAGCCTAAAAGCATACCAGTTTTATCCAGTGCAAACAAAGTGACTGTTTTCTTATTTTTCCCACTTTCACCATGAAAAAACATACGTGCTCCGTCAAATGAAAACTGGGTACAGGGCAACGTCGGTTCTATGTCCCTGAGACCAAAAAGCGAGCTATTTCTCTATTCTTTTGATCATGGCAGCTTTCATGTATGGTCTAAGCGAATTCTGGAGTTTGTCATCAATTTTTGTAACTTTTTCGAAGACAGTTGAAAATTTATTTTAATATTTAATTACCTTTATAGAACGCACTTCATTGATGTAACATTTTTTCTTGTATCGCGTAACGTGTCGGAAGTGTGCATATCACCTTAGTTGTCAGAGGTTCACTGAATAGAGATTAAATATTACAGCACTCTTCCAAACAGTTCTATACCAATAGTTACACACACACGCACACGCACACACACGCACACACACACACACACACACACACACACACACACACACACACACAAACGCGCACGTATGTACAGGGCTATTACAAATGATTGAAGCGATTTCATAAATTCACTGTAGCTCCATTCATTGACATATGGTCACGACACACTACAGATACGTAGAAAAACTCATAAAGTTTTGTTCGGCTGAAGCCGCACTTCAGGTTTCTGCCGCCAGAGCGCTCGAGAGCGCAGTGAGACAAAATGGCGACAGCAGCCGAGAAAGGGTATGTCGTGCTTGAAATGCACTCACATCAGTCAGTCATAACAGTGCAACGACACTTCAGGACGAAGTTCAACAAAGATCCACCAAGTGCTAACTCCATTCGGCGATGGTATGCGCAGTTTAAAGCTTCTGGATGCCTCACGGTTTAAAATTTACGGCCCCTTTTTGTTCTGCGAAAAAAACGTTACAGGACACGTGTATCTGGACATGCTGGAAAATTGGCTCATGCCACAACTGGAGACCGACAGCGCCGACTTCATCTTTCAACAGGATGGTGCTCCACCGCACTTCCATCATGATGTTCGGCATTTCTTAAACAGGAGATTGGAAAACCGATGGATCGGTCGTGGTGGAGATCATGATCAGCAATTCATGTCATGGCCTCCACGCTCTCCCGACTTAACCCCATGCGATTTCTTTCTGTGGGGTTATGTGAAAGATTCAGTGTTTAAAGCTCCTCTACCAAGAAACGTGCCAGAACTGCGAGCTCGCATCAACGATGCTTTCGAACTCATTGATGTGGACATGCTGCGCCGAGTGTGGGAGGAACTTGATTATCGGCTTGATGTCTGCCGAATCACTAAAGGGGCACATATCGAACATTTGTGAATGCCTAAAAAAACTTTTTGAGTTTTTGTATGTGTGTGCAAAGCATTGTGAAAATATCTAAAATAATAGAGTTATTGTAGAGCCGTGAAATCGCTTCAATCATTTGTAATAACCCTGTATATATGTATATATTAAAGCAACAAACGGAAATTTTGCAAGATTGCGTGTGTTTTGCCGCAAAACATTATAAACTGGTGATAGTAAAGTAGGAACAACGCAAAGAATATAGAATGTAAACAATTGCAACATGCGTAACGGTAGAAATAAATCTTCTTCATTTTTTTCCAATTTAACGGATTTTCACACACACTCAGATCACTTTTTTATGTGCTCAGTATAGGATGTGACCACATTTGGTAGCAATACGGGCCTGACAACGGCGGGGCATGCTGTAAACGTCATCGGTCCCTTGTTGAGGTAATAACGCCCACTCTTCCTGCAGAGGTGCTCGCTAGTCTTGGAGAGTGGTTGGTGGATGCTGACGTGATACAACGTGTCTCCCTAGTGCATCCTAGACATATTCTGTGGGATTCAAATCGGGAGACGAAGCAGGCCACTCCGTGTGTGCAACATCTTTCGTTTCCCAGGAAACATCAACCACCCGTGCTCTATGTATCATTACGAAGTCTGCGCCAACAGCACCTCACAACAATGTTCAAGAGGTCTAAAGATCAATACCCGATAGCACTTAAACCTTGTCGATCCACCTGTAAGTCTTCTGAAAAGGGGTTTGAGTGGTCAGCATAATCCCTGCCCACACCATTAGGGATCTTCCTCGATATCGAACGTCTGGTTCCCGAAATCGTGTTCCACGTTCCCTCCAGATGCGAATCCGTCGAGAATCACTCTCCAGATAAATTCGAGACTCACTTGTAAAAAGCACATCGGTCCCCCGTTCGACCGTGCAGGCGTCATATTGGGCGACTCCGCTCTAGACGTTCCCTTCTGTGAATACGCGTCAGAGGTAAACATACAGCAGTTCTCCGACAGTAAAGGCCACTCTGCCGACGCCTTCTGCACACTGTTTGCCTCGGTTTAACACAACCGGTGGATGCCGCAAGGTCAAACGCCAGTTGCTGTGCAGTAGTAACGCGGCACCGCCGTGCCCCTACAGCGAAATAACGGTTCTCTCGTGATGTCACACGTGGTCGGCCCTCGCTTGTTCTTCAGGACACAGTTTCGGTCTCTAAACTGTCGCCACATTCGAGAAACAACAGAACGATTCACATATAGCCACCAGGCCGCATCAGTTTCCGACAGTTCTGTTGTGGCTTGGCAAGACAGCCAAGCCACTATGAGGAAGCCGAAAGGCACGCGTTTAAGCTCACGCTTGGCGTGAGCAGCCCCCTTAGATTGTTTGCAGATGACGCTGTAATTTACCGTCTAGTAAAACCATCAGACGATGAATTCCAATTTCAAAATGATCTAGAAAGAATATCTGTGTGGTGCGAAAAGTGACAATTGCCACTAAACAAAGAAAAGTGCTAGATTATCCACATGGGTACTAAAAGAAATCCGATAAATTTTGGGTATACGATAAATCGCACAAATCTAAGCGCTGTCAATTCGACTAAATACGTAGGAATTACAATTACGAGCAATATAAATTGGAGAGACCACGTAGATAATATTGTGGGGAAGGCGAAACAAAGACTGCGCTTTGTTGGCAGAACACTTAGAAGATGCGACAAACCCACTAAAGAGACATCCTACATCACGCTTGTCCGTCCCCTGCTGGAATATTGCTGCTCGGTGTGGGATCCTTACCAGGTAGGACTGACGGAGGACATAGAAAAAGTGCAAAGAAGGGCAGCCCGTTTCGTGTTATCGCTCAATAGGGGTGAGAGTGTCACTGATATGATACGCGAGTTGGAGTGGCAGTCATTGAAACTGTTGTGGATTGGCAAGACAGCCAACCCACAATGAGAGGAAGCGGAAAGGCACGCGTGGCGTGAGGTCTGGAACAGGTAAAGTAATTATACTAGCAAGAAAAGTACGTAGCTGCTGGAATACTTAACTTTAATCCATAATTGGTGAACATCGCTCGTGACGGTACATGTTTTACTGCATCAATAGTGACTGGTAATGGCGGCTTGCTAGGTCGTAGCAAATGACGTAGCTGAAGGCTATGCTAACTATCGTCTCGGCAAATGAGAGCGTAATTTGCCAGTGAACCATCGCTAGCAAAGTCGGCTGTACAACTGGGGCGAGTGCTGGGAAGTGTCTCTAGACCTGCCGTGTGGAGGGGCTCGGTCCGCAATCACTGACAGTGGCGACACGGGGGTCCGACGTATACTAACGGACCGCGGCCGATTTAAAGGCTACCACCTAGCAAGTGTGGTGTCTGGCGGTGACACCACAAGTTCTGCTACCATTCTTCTTGTTCTCACCACCGCAGAGTCTGGGTGGCGTATTCTCTGTGCCATACTGTAGCGTGTGTGACGGTGTACAGCGATTGTGGATATGGGACTACCCGGCAAACACCATCCCGTTTTGCAGGTGCCCTGTCGTCGTCTTTGGCGTGGTTTTCTATTGACCGGAATGCCGTCTTCCGTGCAAAATACGGATGTCTGTTGAGGGTTTGTATGATTATACAAGGTGATTCAAAAAGAATACCACAACTTTAGGAATTTAAAACTCTGCAACGACAAAAGGCAGAGCTAAGCACTATCTGTCGGCGAATTAAGGGAGCTATAAAGTTTCATTTAGTTGTACATTTGTTCGCTTGAGGCGCTGTTGACTAGGCGTCAGCGTCAGTTGATGCTAAAATGGCGACCGCTCAACAGAAAGCTTTTTGTGTTATTGAGTACGGCAGAAGTGAATCGACGACAGTTGTTCAGCGTGCATTTCGAACGAAGTATGGTGTTAAACCTCCTGATTGGTGGTGTATTAAACGTTGGTATAAACAGTTTAGAGACTGGGTGTTTGTGCAAAGGGAAAAGTTCTGGACGGCCGAGAACGAGTGATGAAAATGGAGCACGCATCCAGCAAGCATTTGTTCGCAGCCCAGGAAAATCGACTCGCAGAGCTAGCAGAGAGCTGCAAATTCCACAATCAACTGTATGGAGAGTCCTACGAAAAAGGTTAGTTATGAAACCTTATCGTCTGAAATTGGTTCAAGCACGTCAACTACCCGAGGCGATGGTTCGGCCGCCAGGCAGCCCGCGACAGAGCACTTCATCACTGGCCTCCAAGAAGCCCTGATCTTACCCCCTGCGATTTTTTCTTATGGGGGTATGTTAAGGATATGGTGTTTCGGCCACCTCTCCCAGCCACCATTGATGATTTGAAACGAGAAATAACAGCAGCTATCCAAACTGTTACGCCTGATATGCTACAGAGAGTGTGGAACGAGTTGGAGTATCGGGTTGATATTGCTCGAGTGTCTGGAGGGGGCCATATTGAACATCTCTGAACTTGTTTTTGAGTGAAAAAAAACCTTTTTAAATACTCTTTGTAATGATGTATAATAGAAGGTTATATTATGTTTCTTTCATTAAATACACATTTTTAAAGTTGTGGTATTCTTTTTGAATCACCCTGTATCATGAATTAGACGCAGGAGAGCGAAGTAGCGGTTTCTTGCTTGAATTTTGGACACTAGTGTATACGAGCGTGTGTGTGTGTGTGTGTGTGTGTGTGTGTGTGTCTGTGTGTGTGTTTGTACATACACTGACGGAAAAAAAAAATCGCAATACTAAGGAGTTGTGCGACATAAACGAAAGTTGGTAGGCGTGTTTCTACATCTGAAAGATGGCGTCTATTCAAATTTCGCGCCAGTCACAGTGTGGCGCCAGTAGCGCCTCTGTGAGTGCGCAAATCAGGTTTTCTTCAAATACACGCCCCAACGGTCGTGAGCGTTTGTTACCTTTGAGACTCGACGTGGTGCGTTGATGTTAGTCAAGAATTCTTTTAAGACAATAAAGAAGCCATAATAAATAGCGCATTGAGTTTGAACGAGGTCTTGTAACAGGGATATGAGAAGCTGAATGTAACTTCTGCGATATTGCAGAAAGATGTGACAGGAATATAGCCACTGTCAGTGGTTGCTGGCAGCGATGGTCTTGGGAATGTACATAGAAGGCAGAGCACCGTGACAGCCGTATGACTCTCGCGCATCCCACTGGATCTGCAGCAGCAGATTGGGCAGCAGTTGGAAGCGACCAGCAGACACTACGCATTTGTATACGAGGGCAGTTCAATAAGTAATGCAACACTTTTTTTTTCTCGGCCAATTTTGGTTGAAAAAACCGGAAATTTCTTGTGGAATACTTTCAAACATTCCCGCTTCGTCTCGTATAGTTTCATTGACTTCCGACAGGTGGCAGCGCTGTACGGAGCTGTAAAAATGGCGTCTGTAACGGATGTGCGTTGCAAACAACGGGCAGTGATCGAGTTTCTTTTGGCGGAAAACCAGGGCATCTCAGATATTCATAGGCGCTTGCAGAATGTCTGCGGTGATCTGGCAGTGGACAAAAGCACGGTGAGTCGTTGGGCAAAGCGTGTGTCATCATCGCCGCAAGGTCAAGCAAGACTGTCTGATCTCCCGCGTGCGGGCCGGCCGTGCACAGCTGTGACTCTTGCAATGGCGGAGCGTGCGAACACACTTGTTCGAGATGATCGACGGATCACCATCAAAAAACTCAGTGCTCAACTTGACATCTCTGTTGGTAGTGCTGTCACAATTGTTCACCAGTTGGGATATTCAAAGGTTTGTTCCCGCTGGGTCCCTCGTTGTCCAACCGAACACCATACGGAGCAAAGGAGAACCATATGTGCGGAATTGCTTGCTCGTCATGTGGCTGAGGGTGACAATTTCTTGTCAAAGATTGTTACAGGCGATGAAACATGGGTTCATCACTTCGAACCTGAAACAAAACGGTAATCAATGGAGTGGCGCCACACCCACTCCCCTACCAAGAAAAAGTTTAAAGCCGTACCCTCAGCCGGTAAAGTCATGGTTACAGTCTTCTGGGACGCTGAAGGGGTTATTCTGTTCGATGTCCTTCCCCATGGTCAAACGATCAACTCTGAAGTGTATTGTGCTGCTCTTCAGAAATTGAAGAAACGACTTCAGCGTGTTCGTAGGCACAAAAATCTGAACGAACTTCTCCTTCTTCATGACAACGCAAGACCTCACACAAGTCTTCGCACCCGAGAGGAGCTCACAAAACTTCAGTGGACTGTTCTTCCTCATGCACCCTACAGCCCCGATCTCGCACCGTCGGATTTCCATATGTTTGGCCCAATGAAGGACGCAATCCGTGGGAGGCACTACGCGGATGATGAAGAAGTTATTGATGCAGTACGACGTTGGCTCCGACATCGACCAGTGGAATGGTACCGTACAGGCATACAGGCCCTCATTTCAAGGTGGCGTAAGGCCGTAGCATTGAATGGAGATTACGTTGAAAAATAGTGTTGTGTAGCTAAAAGATTGGGGAATAACCTGGTGTATTTCAATGCTGAATAAAACAACCCCTGTTTCAGAAAAAAAATGTGTTGCATTACTTATTGAACTGCCCTCGTAATTACGATGTACAATTGAGCACCAAGTGATGATTCTCAGTTGTCACTGTGGCAATTTATGATCCATCTTTTTCTTCCTTCAGCATCACATAGAAATCTAAACACGGGAAGACAAATTTTTGCAATGGTTAGTGCAGTTTACAGCTGAGCAGCCACACACTTTTGTGAGGAATTCGTCAATAGATGTAATCGGAAATCACCACTCACATCGTGACTTATTTGTATACTTTGGGGAGAACGTGGCGGACATTTTGAGCCGTGGCTGACTCATGCTTGTCTTGGGATAAACCTTGGTTGCAGTCCTGTGGTTTTATTTCTCCTGCGGTTATCGTCATAATGTTGCTGTCCTCTCCGTGAGTGGCAGCAGCAACGTGTATCGATACTAGCACTGCTGTACTATCTTTGGTGTTGTGGATATAGTTTCTGGCTGGGCGGTGCGTGACCAGTCGGTCAATTGGTGTGGAGCAGCAAGGAATTCTCCGTTAGGCGTACTCTGGTCGGCGCCGCTGGCGGTGTGCACGCGCGGTTGGAGTGTGAGGTGCTACTTGAGAGTTCTACGAAGTTCGTCGCCCCTAGGTTCTTGAACATGACAGTTGAGTCCTCACTTAACCTACTATCGAGCCTCAACGGTTTGCATCTCTTGGTTGTCGCTTCAGGGACATTACCGCGAGCAACAACGTGTGTGTATTCGAGTCGGCTAAGATTCCAGCAGTCTTCTTGTGGAGTTTAACTTAATTATCCCCGGTCATTGACGTTGACCAGCGGTATCTTCTGCCTTGTGGCCGTTGACGTTCCGGTTACCTGCTCTGACCGTTCACGTAATTTTCGGCAGTCTATTTTCCTCGTTGCGTTGTTGCTGTCCAGCGCGACGTGTAGTTCGACAGCTGAGGTGTTGTTGGTCGTTGTGGGCGCCAATATTCTGTGTGTCGTTGTATTGAAATCTTTTCGTTGTTTTGCTGGTTGCGTGGAGCGGAACTGATCTCGTTGATTGGACGCTCGGCTGTCTGTCGGTTGGGTTGCCTTCAGATTAAGAAGTCGCTGGACAGGCTGCCTGTCTCACCTAAACGGGCGTTAGTGTTACGGTTTTAGTTATTTGGTTGATGTGTGGCCTTCAGACGAGTATTCATATCTCTTAAATTAATTTTCATGTCTTGCCCTTAAGGCATGAGATTGTTATTCTTTTATATGGGGTCTTCAGCCGAATTTTGCATGAAATGTCTTAAGATAAGGCCTTCTGCCTTTTGACTAAAACTCTTCTTATTGTTTAATGTGCGGCCTCCAGCCAAGTTCCATTAAAATTAAATTGCTAAGGCTTTCAGCCGGTTTATATTGAAGATTTAGAAAAAATTTTTTGGTGAAACCTCCAGAAGAACCTTGTATTTCAATTTCTTGCTTAGAACTTGTGTCATTGATTTTGAGTGTGGCCTTCAGCTGATCTAAAGTTAATCAAAGGTGATCGATTAAAGTTTTGAGTGTTCTGCATCCTTGTTGTAATGTTGTGTGTTGATAAATAAAGTTTGCATGTTGAGTGCATCTGACAGCAACTTCTTTTGGCCCCTTTACTTACTTACTCACTCACTGGTCATACCGGACTCGAGAGGCCATTACCGCAGCAACGTATTTTCGCCATCTGTCCCCGTCTTGGGCTATTTCCTTCCATTCACCTTCAATACCTAGGCTCCTCAAGTCAGCCTTCACATTGTCCTCCCATCTACGCCTCGGTCTCCCCACAGGACTTTTTCCGTCTAGGTGCCCTACCAGTATTCTGCGCGCTGCCCTGCCCTCATCCATTCGAGCTACGTGACCCGCCCATCGCAGCCTACGTGATTTAATAACACTGATTATGTCAGGGCTTGAATAGAGTTCGTGAACCTCTTCGTTATGCAGTTTTCGCCACTCTCCGCTGTCATCCCTTTTTGCTCCGAAAATATTCGTCAAAATTTTGTTTTCAGATACTCGAAACCGCTTTTCATTTTGCACAGTGAGAGACCAAGTCTCACACCCATACAGCATAACTGGTAGAATAATAGTTTTGTATATTCTAATCTTTAAATTCCTAGACAATATCCGTGATGAAAGTAATCTATTCAGTGAGAAGTAGCACGCATTTCCCGCAGGTAATCTCTTCTTCAGTTCGGATTCAATCTCATTTCTCGAAGTGATGTCCTCGCCTAGAAACTTAAATGTGTTCACTTTTTCAAACTGCGTGTCACCAACTCTTAACATTTCCTGATCTACTGCTGTTGGCATTCTAGTAGTAACCAGGTATTTAGTTTTGTCTTCACTTATCCTTAGACGTACGTCTTCACTAGCCTTGATTAACGCATTCGCATTTGCTGTTACAGATTCTTTCCTATCGCTAATGATGCTTAGATCGTCTGCATACCCTAATATCTTAATATTTCCATTTAACTCCACACCCTCTGAATTACCTGCTGCCAGTCGTACAATATATTCTAGGACTAAATTAAAAAGTAGCGAAGACAGGGCATCCCCCTGCTTAAGTCCGTTCTTTATTACAAATTCTTCAGACTCAATTTCCCCTTTGCACAACCTAATCCGCTCTGTCCTGCTACCGCAGGCATTTCACAGCTCAACTCACGTTGTAGGAGCCTTAGGACTCGCTGGCCAGTTTAAATCGAGTGTGCAGAGTTCATTTCCGATCTCTACAGGGTACGCGCCACAGACGGCAATGGCCGCATGCAGGCTCGGCCCTTCCGCGCCACTGCCCGCGGCCCTGATGATGCAGCGGCAGCGGGGGACTGCCGGCCGCTGGCATAGGAGCTCTGGGGCAGGCAGCGGGCTCCGTCGCGACGCCGGCTCGAGTTGCACGCGGCCGGACCCACCACAATGCGACTGTGGCGTTTTTATTCAAATGTCTCGTTTGTAGCCATCAGCGGGCCCGAGTGTCCGTTGTAACCTGAGCCCGACTCAATGTAAATAATAAAAGGCGCCCGGGACGTGACCCGGGGGGGCAGGGGACTGGTGCGTCTTCCTTTCTGCCGCCGCTGGCTTTGTCCGGAGCTGCTGCTCTCCTGTCCTCTGCGAGGCACACGGTTCCGCGAGCTCACCGTGGACATGGAAATGCAAGAAAACGTCCACGTGACGGCTGTCACCGTCTCACTCACTACGTGCTGAGTACTTCACATGGAACACCAAGCATTTAATGTCAGCACTAACAAAGGGACCGCGCCTGCTCCTCGTTACCAGTTTCGTCCAAACTCAAGGTGCACGTAGAGCTTGGCCAGAAGTGAAAGTCACAGAAGTGGGTACTCCAGACGACCAAGCATTTAAAAGAAATAGCATTTTTTGACGTGGCTTGGGAGAGGCATGAGCTATTTATGTTAGCGTTATTACCAGGTAGCGGCTGGCGGTGCGGAAAGAGTTGTTGTTGTTGTGGTCTTCAGTCCTGAGACTGGTTTGATGCATCTCTCCATGCTACTCTATCCTGTGCAAGCTTCTTCATCTCCCAGTACCTACTGCAACCTACATCCTTCTGAATCTGCTTAGTGTATTCATCTCTTGGTCTCCCTCTACGGTTTTTACCCTCCACGCTGCCCTCCAATACTAAATTGGTGATCCCTTGATGCCTCAGAACATGTCCTACCAACCGATCCCTTCTTCTAGGGGCCACAAACTTCTCTTCTCCTCAGTCCTATTCAATACCTCCTCATTAGTTATGTCATCTACCCATCTAATCTTCAGCGTTCTTCTGTAGCACCACATTACGAAAGCTTCTATTCTCTTCTTGTCCAAACTAGTTATCGTCCATGTTTCACTTCCATACATGCCCACACTCCATACAAATACTTTCAGAAACGACTTCCTGACCCTTAAATCTATACTCGATGTTAAGAAATTTCTCTTCTTCAGAAACGCTTTCCTTGCCATTGCCAGTCTGCATTTTATATCCTCTCTACTTCGACCATCATCAGTTATTTTGCTCCCCAAATAACAAAACTCCTTTACTACTTTAAGTGTCTCATTTCCTAATCCAATTCCCTCAGCATCACCCGACTTAATTCGACTACATTCCATTATCCTCGTTTTGCTTTTGTTGATGTTCATCTTATATCCTCCTTTCAAGACACTATCCGTTCCGTTCAATTGCTATTCCAAGTCCTTTGCTCTCTCTGACAGAATTACAATGTCATCGGCAAACCTCAAATTTTTTATTTCTTCTCTATGGATTTTAATATCTTCTGCGAATTTTTCTTTTGTTTCCTTCACTGCTTGCTCAGTATAAAGATTGAATAACATCGGGGATAGGCTACAACCCTGTCTCACTCCCTTCCCAACCACTGCTTCCCTTTCATGCCCCTCGACTCTTATAACTGCCATCTGGGTTCTGTATAAATTGTAAATAGCCTTTCGCTCCCTGTATTTTACCCCTGCCACCTTCAGAATTTGAAAGAGAGTATTCCAGTCAACATTGTCAAAAGCTTTCTCTAAGTCTACAAATGCTAGAAACGTAGGTTTGCCTTTGCTTAATCTTTCTTCTAAGATTAGTCGTAAGGTGAGTATTGCCTCACGTGTTCCAGTGTTTCTACGGAATCTAGACCGATCTTTCCCGTGATCGGCTTCTACTAGTTTTTTCCATTCGTCTGCAAAGAATTCGCGTTAGTATTTTGCAGCTGTGGCTTATTAAACTGATTGTTCGGTAATTTTCACAATTGTCAACACCTGCTTCCTTTGGGATTGGAATTTTTATATTCTCTTGAAGTCTGAGCGGAAAGAGTACAGAACGGTAATCTGACCGTTCTGGGGTTGAGTCCCTAAGCAGAAACAGTTTCTTTTACTTTCAATGTTTAACATTATTTACACTGAAAATAAACCAGAATAAAGCTCAGTGCATGGTGTTTATTAATATTTTCATAAAAGCCATCAAAAGGAAAGCACAACGTCTTCAGGCCACGAGTGGCCTGCCGGGAGCATCCGACCGCCGTGTCATCTTCGGTGGAGGATGCGGATAGCAGGGGCGTGGGGTCAGCACACCGCTCTCCCGGTCGTTATGATGGTATTCTTGACCGAAGCCGCTACTGTTCGGTCGAGTAGCTCCTCAATTGGCATCACGAGCCTGAGTGAACCCCGAAAAACGGCAACAGCGCATGGCGGGCTGGACGGTCACCCATCCAAGCGCCGACCACGCCCGACAGCGCTTAACTTCGGTGATCTCACGGGAACCGGTGTATCCACTGCGGCAAGGCCGTTACCTATCAAAAGGAAAGGTAATGGAAATTTTTTTATTGCAAATAAGTTTTCAACAAGTGACTGTACTTGCAGCAACTAACTTTCAAAGAGGTATTGCAATTAAAGCGTACATGACTTCGCATCCCGTTTCTTTCATTTAGCTTTGAGCAGACTTCGACGACTGTCCGCAAACAGAAGGTTATCAGTGTAGGTGAAATGCTGTCATCGGTAGAGAGAAACAAACCATATCGCGATAAGACTGCATCGGAATAGCCTCCCATCGTACATCACCAGCACGTGGTTTTTCTGACAAACTCTCTGATGCCAGAGAACCTATCATGAATGTAAACTATGTTTGTTTTCCTACAGAAACGAGATGCTCGGACAGTTACTGCTTCCACCGTTTTTACGATGAATGTCACTCCAGTACACGTAAATCATCAACTGTAAAGTGTGTCTGCAGCTCGTGGTCGTGCGGTAACGTTCTCGCTTCCCGCACCCTGGTTCCCGGGTTCGATTCCCGGCGGGGTCAGGGATTTTCTCTGGCTCGTGGTGACTGGGTGTTGTGTGATGTCCTGAGGTTAGTTAGGTTTAAGTAGTTCTAAGTTCTAGGGGACTGATGACCATAGATGTTAAGTCCCATAGTGCTCAGAGCCATTTGAACCATTTTGAACTGTGATGTGAATCTAATTTTATATACGAAAGTCTCGTATGCACCTTACAGTCTCTCCCTAGAAATTTATTTGGAATCCCAAATTTCTCTCTGTCTTTCCTTCTATGCACTTTATGAAAATAGTAATGAATACAACGCAGTGAGCACTATTTCAATTTATTTGAGTTTAAGTAACGTAAGAACTGAAAATAAGAATAACTGTTTCTCCGTAGGGACGCGATCCCACTACCGTCGGATTAATCGTTCTGTACTCCTCCCTCCTATTGAGCCCACTGCCAGCAGAAAAACGTCACAAATTGATTTAACACAAACAATTTACATAAGACAATGCGCCAAAAAGGCTATGTCTCCCAAATGCTACACCATCAGGAGTACTCTCTTCCGCCACTCTCACTCCCGGCCAGGCCCTACATACTCCTTGTAAATAAAGTGTAGACGTGGTGGTGCGCAACGGGAATGGTGGGGAAAAGCGCTAAGGAGCTGTGTAACCACCCTACTACATTCATTTCTGTATGAAATGCAGCCCAACTTTACCTCCCTCTCTAAAAAATTCTGTCGCCAAAAGTGTGTTCCCATTAAACTATTATCCAACTCGTATGCTAACCTTTGACTGAACAGAACCTAATTTGAACTGAACCGTAAATGATCTGAATGCAACTTGTCTCTGTATTAAATGCGCAACTGAAGTAAAACACTTATATGGCCCAAACCGAAATTTCCACATACCTCGTGTCTTAACAACATTATTGCAGATTCGTCGAAAGCACTACAGTAAACAGCAAGCAGGCAGCGGTTAAGTTAGATTTCTATTTCTAAATAAAATTTCCAACTGTTGCATACCACATGAGGTATGCATAATGATAAACAGTGGGGTGGGAGAGTGACTATGGCTATGAAATGATATTTCAAGACAAAGATTCTAGAATGAAGTAGATATTCAAAAAGACAGACTACGCGTGATTTTCACACATAACATACAGGAGAGCTTCTGTGAAGTTTGGAAGGGAGGAGACGAGGTACTGGCGGAATTGAAGCTGTGAGGATGCGGCGTGAGTCATGCTTGGGTAGCTCAGTTGGTAGAGCACTTGCCGCGAAAGGCAAAAGTCCCGAGTTCGAGTCTCGGTCCGGCATATAGTTTTAATCTGCCAGGAAGTTTCAAAGCGAACAATGATTTCAAGAGAATTCAATCTTCCCAGATAATTTCCATTAAATTTAAACAGCTTAATTAGTTAATATAATAATGCATGACACAGGGAAGTGGGGTGGTCTTTCTCTCAGCTCTGAGAAAGTGAACAATTAGCTCCTAATAATCATTTCTACAGTTTAGGTACGCAGTGCTGCAGTCTTACCTCAAATTTCTTGTCTTCAAATAAAATAACATTATTCAAAATTTATATTCCTTTTCCTTTCCAGTCTTCTTCTTTAGCTTTGTCCTGCAGTTTTCGCAGGATCGGCGTGGCTACAATCGCATTTGGCATGGTTAATTTGAAAGCTTGGCCAGATGCCTTTCCTGCCGCCGCCCCGTACCCCGCAGGACGGAATCAGTGTACCCCAACTGCCTGCGTCTAGTGTAAATCATGAAATAATGCGAACGTGTTGCAAATGTCTGCGAGTCGTGTTACTGAGGCTGAACGTGGGGACCAGCCAGGCATTCACCTAGTGGGCTGTGGAAAACCACCAAAAAAAACATATCCAGGCTGGTCAGCACACCGGCCCTCGTCGTTAAACCACCGGGCGGATTTGATCCGAGGCCGGCGCGCCTATCCGAGTCCAGAAAGCACTGCATTAGCGCTCTCGGCTGACCTGGCGTGTCATTCCTCTCACTTTCCAGTATATACATCATATTTATCCTCGCTGTTCTTAACAGCGTCCGTCCCGATATATGAATGGGCAGCTTGACGGACTGCCGTCCTAAGGGGCCCGGGTTCGATTCCCGGCTGGGTCGGGAATTTTCTCCGCCCACGGAGTAGGTGTTGTGTTGCCTTCATCCCCATCCGGCGCCCAGGCCGCCCAATGTGGCGTCGAATGTAGTAAGACCTTCACCAAGGCTGACGGACCTGCCCCGTAAGGGGCATTTCCACTTTCTTAACACTAAACATTTATACATGTGACAGATACAATCAGAAGTCAACACAGTGCTACTAAGTACGTCCATCGCCTACGACATTTCAACTAAGAATGTATCAGACTACGCAGAGGCAAAGACTGTGCCACGACAAGACCAAAGATTGTGTAACAGTAGCGAAGCCTGGTCTCTTTCTGACGTGCACATCGATAACATACAAAAATCGAGAGTACATTACAACATTACAACTGTTAGAGGCGATTACGCATACGGGGACCCGGGAGTGGTAAGCTATGGAGTCCACTATCAGCAGAAAAACTTCACAAATTTATTTGACACAAACAATTTACGTAAGGCAACGCTGGCAACCGAAGCACATTTAATTATTCGACCAAGGAGTTGCAAAATAGTTGTTAAATTGTGTGAAAGCGTCAACAATTAATTTAAACATAACGAACATCAGAGCAGTTTAAGAGCGCCAATAAGATATCGTCAGCAAAATTATTAGAAAACACCAATGATTAGACAGCAAAAACCAGCACAGTTTAAGGCAACCATGAAATACACCAAAAATTTGCTTAAAAGTGCCAACAAAAAAACAGTGAAGCAGACAAGGGCTCAGATGAGCACTGAATAAACTTAATTCGATTAACAAGATTAAGATCCTAGCACGCAGTTTCTTTACGACACCAAAAGGCAGTCCGGTAACAGACCAGAACAAGAAGACATAATCCTGGAAACTGGTATAAAAATATTTACATTCGGCACGGGTCCCAACAAGCTGACCCACTCCATGCAGGTACAATAAGCACTGAGGGATTCGAGTTATAAAACAGGAAAAAATATTACCCCACATTCATCTTAAAATAATTACCTTTAATTTCAGAGAAGGTACCAGCTTAGCACTTCTCCCACACTTAACAGAGTAGCGAATTTATCAAATCTATGTTCCAGTCCCCTCCCCCCCCCGCCCGCCCCCACCAATGAACCATGGACCTTGCCGTGCCGTGCCTCAACGATACAGATAGCCGTACTGTAGGTGCAACCACAACGGAGGGGTATCTGTTGAGAGGCCAGACAAACGTGTGGTTCCTGAAGAGGGGCAGCAGCCTTTTCAGTAGTTGCAGGGGCAACAGTCTGGATGATTGACTGATCTGGCCTTGTAACACTAACCAAAACGGCCTTGCTGTCGTGGTACTGCGAATGGCTGAAAGCAAGGGGAAACTGTTGTTGTTGGTGTTGTTGTGGTCTTCAGTCCTGAGACTGGTTTGATGCAGCTCTCCATGCTACTCTATCCTGTGCAAGCTTCTTCATCTCCCAGTACTTACTGCAACCTACATCCTTCTGAATCTGCTTAGTGTATTCATCTCTTGGTCTCCCTCTACGATTTTTACCCTCCACGCTGCCCTCCAATGCTAAATTTGTGATCCCTTGATGCCTCAAAACATGTCCTATCAACCGATCCCTTCATCTAGTCAAGTTGTGCCACAAACTTCTCTTCTCCCCAATCCTATTCAATACCTCCTCATTAGTTACGTGTTCAACCCACCTTATCTTCAGCATTCTTCTGTTGCACCACATTTCGAAAGCTTCTATTCTCTTCTTGTCCAAACTAGTTATTGTCCATGTTTCACTTCCATACATGGCCACACTTCATACAAAGACGTTCAGAAACCACTTCCTGACACTTAAATCTATACTCGATGTTAACAAATTTCTCTTCTTCAGAAACGCTTTCCTTGCCATTGCCAGTCTACATTTTATATCCTCTCTACTTCGACCATCATCAGTTATTTTACTCCCTAAATAGCAAAACTCCTTTGCTACTTTAAGTGTCTCATTTCCTAATCTAATTCCCTCAGGATCACCCGATTTAATTTGACTACATTCCATTATCCTCGTTTTGCTTTTGTTGATGTTCATCTTATATCCTCCTTTCAAGACACTGTCCATTCCGTTCAACTGCTCGTCCAAGTCCTTTGCTGTCTCTGACAGAATTACAATGTCATCGGCGAACCTCAAAGTTTTTATTTCTTCTTCTTGGATTTTAATACCTACTCCGAATTTTTCTTTTGTTTCCTTTACTGCTTGCTCAATATACAGATTGAATAACATCGGGGACAGGCTACAACCCTGTCTCACTCCCTTCCCAACCACTGCTTCCCTTTCATGCCCCTCGACTCTTGTAACTGCCATCTGGTTTCTGTACAAATTGTAAATAGCCTTTCGCTCCCTGTATTTTACCACTGCCACCGTCAGAATTTGAAAGAGAGTATTCCAGTTAACATTGTCAAAAGCTTTCTCTAAGTCTACAAATGCTAGAAACGTAGGTTTGCCTTTCCTTAATCTATTTTCTAAGATTAGTCGTAAGGTGAGTATTGCCTCACGTGTTCCAGTGTTTCTCCGGAATCCAAACTGATCTTCCCCGATGTCCGCTTCTACCAGTTTTTCCATTCGTCTGTAAAGAATTCGCGTTAGTATTTTGCAGCTGTGACTTATTAAACTGATAGTTCGGTAATTTTCACATCTGTCAACACCTGCTTTCTTTGGGATTGGAATTATTATATTCTTCTTGAAGGCTGAGGGTATTTCGCCTGTCTCGTACATCTTGCTCACCAGATGGTAGAGTTTTGTCAGGACTGGCTCTCCCAAGGCCGCCAGTAGTTCTACGGAATGTTGTCTACTCCCGGGGCCTTGTTTCGACTCAGGTCTTTCAGTGCTCAGTCAAACTCTTCACGCAGTATCGTATCTCCCATTTCATCCTCATCTACATCCTCTTCCATTTCCATAATATTGTCCTCAAGTACATCGCTCTTGTATAGACCCTCTATATACTCCTTCCACCTTTCTGCTTTCCCTTCTTTGCTTAGAACTGGGTTTCCATCGGAGCTCTTGATATTCAGACAAGTGGTTCTCTTTTCTCCAAAGGTCTCTCTAATTTTCCTGCAGGCTGTATCTGTCTTACCCCTAGCGAGATAACCTCTACATCCTTAGATTTGTCCTCTAGTCATCCTTGCTTAGCCATTTTGCACTTCTGTTGATCTCATTTTTGAGACGTTTGTATTCCTGTTTGCCTGCTTCATTTACTGCATTTTTATATTTCTCCTTTCATCAATTAAATTCAATATTTCTTCTGTTACCCAAGGATTTCTACTAGCCCTCGTATTTTACCTACTTGATCGTCTGCTGCCTTCACTACTTCATCTCTCAGAGCTACCCATTCTTCTTCTACTGTATTTCTTTCCCCCATTCCTGTTAATTGTTCCCTTATGCTCTCCCTGAAACTCTGTACAACCTCTGGTTGTTTCAGTTTATCCAGGTCCCATCTCCTTAAATTCCCACCTTTTTGCAGTTTCTTCAGTTTCAATCTGCAGTTCATAACCAATAGATTGTGGTCAGAATCTACATCTGCCCCTGGAAATGTCTTACAATTTAAAACCTGGTTCCTTAATCTCTGTCTTACCATTATATAATCTATCTGATACCTTTTAGTTTCTCCAGGACTCTTCCATGTGTACAACCTTTTTTCATTATTCTTGAACCAAGTGTTAGCTATGATTAAGTTATGCTCTGCGCAAAATTTTACCAGACGGCTTCCTCTTTCATTTCTTAGACCCAATCCATATTCACCTACTACGTTTCCTTCTCTCCCTTTTCCTACTGTCGAATTACAGTCACCCATTACTATTAAATTTTCGTCTCCCTTCACTACCTGAATAATTTCTTTTATCTCATCATACATTTCTTCAATTTCTTCGTCATCTGCAGAGCTGGTTGGCATATAAACTTGTACTACTGTAGTAGGCATGGGCTTCGTGTCTATCTTGGCCACTACAATACGTTCACTATGCTGTTTGTAGTAGCTGACCCGCACTCCTATTTTTTATTAATTATTAAACCTACTCCTGCATTACCCCTATTTGATTTTGTATTTATAACCCTGTATTCACCTGACCAGAAATCTTGTTCCGAATGGAAAAACTGGTAGAAGCCGATCTCGGGGAAGATCAGTTTGGATTCCGTAGAAATGTTGGAACACGTGAGGCAATACTGACCTTACGACTTACCTTAGAAGAAAGATTAAGGAAAGGCAAACCTACGTTTCTAGCATTTGTAGATTTAGAGAAACCGTTTGACAATGATGACTGGAATACTCTCTTTCAAATTCTAAAGGTGGCAGGGGTAAAATACAGGGAGCGAAAGGCTATTTACATTTTGTACAGAAACCAGATGGCAGTTATAAGAGTCGAGGGGCATGAAAGGGAAGCAGTGGTTGGGAAGGGAGTGAGACAGGGTTGTAGCCTCTCCCCGATGTCATTCAATCTGTATATTGAGCAAGCAGTAAAGGAAACAAAAGAAAAATTCGGAGTAGGTATTAAAATCCAAGAAGAAGAAATAAAAACTTTGAGGTTCGCCGATGACATTGTAATTCTGTCAGAGACAGCAAAGGACTTGGACGAGCAGTTGAACGGAATGGACAGTGTCTTGAAAGGAGGATATAAGATGAACATCAACAAAAGCAAAACGAGGATAATGGAATGTAGTCGAATTAAGTCGGGTGATGCTGAGGGAATTAGATTAGGAAATGAGACACTTAAAGTAGTAGAGGAGTTTTGCTATTTGGGGAGCAAAATAACTGATGACGGTCGAAGTAGAGAGGATATAAAATGTAGACTGGCAATGGCAAGGAAATCGTTTCTGAAGAAGAGAAATTTGTTAACATCGAGTATAGATTTAAGGGTCAGGAAGTGGTTTCTGGAAGTATTTGTATGGAGTGTAGCCATTTATGGAAGTGAAACATGGACAATAAATAGTTTAGACGAGAAGAGAATAGAAGCTTTCGAAATGTGGTGCTACAGTAGAATGCTGAAGATTAGATGGGTAGACCATGTAACTAATGAGGAGGTATTGAATAGGATTGGGGAGAAGAGAAGTTTGTGGCACAACTTGACTAGAAGAAGGGATCGATTGGTAGGACATTTCCTGAAGCATCAAGGGAACATCAATTTGGTACTGGAGGGCAGCGTGGAGGGTAAAAATCGTAGAGGGAGATGAATACACTAAACAGATTCAGAAGGATGTAGGTTGTAGTAGGTACTGGGAGATGAAGGAGCTTGCTCAGGATGGATTAGCGTGGAGAGCTGCATCAAGCCAGTCTCAGGACTGAAGACCACAACAACAACATGTTCCAGTATTCATATTCAGTTAACTACGCTTCCCCTTTGCCGGGTTACACATATTGAAACAAAAACCAGCTTAGGCAGTTTAACACAAAGCAGTTTACTGTAATATACCACCCGTGAGGTACGACCATTTACAAAAAAATTTAAATCGCAGGAAAACACACATATACACACACACACGCGCACACACACACACACACACTCACACACACACACACATACACATATGGCATTCCCTTTGAAATCTCGTATAAAAACAACAAATGAATGAGTCATCTTGTAGCGCAGTGCTGATACCTGATTTCTCAATAAGCAGTACAGGAACAGAAATGTAAGAGATAGGGCGGCTCTCTCTCACGAGCACTTTCGAGATTGATCCGTGGGAATGCTAAGTCACTCGGCTTGGCATAACAAAACCCGTTAAGATACACTATAGCAGGCGGGAGTTCACCATTGTATGACGATGTGATGACAATGCCTACCACAACAGTTTCCCAGCAGGTACACGTCGGTGTTGTACCTTCGTAGCAGAATTAGCTCCAGCAAGAAGAAATGCTCCAACCCAGTAACGGAAGTGCCGCGAAGGAACCGACGACTTTCTGTGTGGCTCCAATGACATAACCACTTCCAAACAAGAACACAACACCCCTCCTCTTTTCCGGCCGGCCGGCCTGAGTGGCCGAGCGGTTCTAGGCGCTACAGTCTGGACCCACGTGATCGCTACGGTCACAGGTTCGAATCCTGCCTCGGGCATGGATGTGCTTAGGTTAGTTAGGTTTAAGTAGTTCTAAGTCTAGGGGACTGATGACCTCAAATGTAAAGTCCCATAGTGCTCAGAGCCATTTGAACCGTATGAACCCTCTTTTCCAAGATGGCACTCGCCACTGTCTAGGACAATCTGGACGTGCTTCACTGCCAGAAATGTGCCTGACCTATGTACTTCTCAATGCCCTCTCGCCATACCGCCATTGCACATGGCCTTCGGGACAGATAAACTCGCTGTTTGGTCCCCTCTTCCAAAACAAACAACCAATCAACCGCAGGGCCTTTTTACCGACATAGGGGAACCCGAGTTCTCTCGCGGCATGGCAAAGAAGCTCCAGGCACCCAAAGTCAAGGCACCGCAGCCAGATTATCAAATTATCGATACGAACGTCTCACTTACCATCATCTGTTGCACGACACGAGAAAAACTCCGTGATATTGAACGTCTGGCTACAGGGCGTTCAAAAGCCATGGGCTGGACGAAAACGGCGAAAACTGGTTTAGTGCCAAGTAAATCCTTCCAAGAGCCGCCCGAGACAAGAAAGATGGCAGCCTGATCGAACACAGTAGGACTCAAACCTGCTTCACGCTCAAACCTTCAATGCGCGCGTAATTCCACGCGTACCAAAATTCGCCGTTTTCGAACCTTAGACGACCTCCGCAGAGCTGTAGTCCGATCCACCAACGATGGTAGATCTTGCAAGTAGAGAAACGGTTGGGGACTGCATTGTTGCCGGTTCTAAGCGGCTTGTAGTACGCGCATACATGTGCTTTGCTCTTGGTGAAAGCTTGTATCCTGCAAATTATGTCTCTGATATGCTTCTGTAGAATTTGTCACCATCACGATTAGCCGTGACAACTCGCAACAAATGGAATAAAAATTCACTAAATAGCACGCTACGCTCACGCTTAATGCTCGCATAGGGTACAACATTCATAGCAGAGCCCTTAGAGCACTACCAAACGCTCGCTGACTATCGGAGAATGCTTGACATAGATTCGCAGGACAAGCCTGAATTCGACCTCATCATCTGTGACTCCAACCATACGCAGTCTGGTCAGGTTCACGTCCATCTTTTTCCAGAGTTAGAGAGACTTTGATAGATTGATGACGCTCACTTCATGACGGCTTGGAAGTAGACATGTCCCAGTAGCATATACTGGTAACATGTGTGTTTAATGGATCAGGAAAGTACAATTAATGGTTGATGACTTTATGCATCCAGTGCACTGATGTTTCCTAGGCTTAGAGCAGTAGATATAAGACCGTTGATAGCAATAGTAATGTTGCCTATGGCAGGGCCACTAAAGCGGTTTTCCTAAATTCCTTCACTAAAGAAGGCGAAGTAAATATTCCAGAATTCGAATCAACGACTGCAGCAAAGACGAATAACTTAAAAGCAGAGATCCTCTGTGTAGCGAAGCAACTTAAATCTCTTCATAAAGGCAAGTCTTCCGGTCGAGATTGCATTCCAGTTAGCTTTCTTTTGAGAGTATGCTAACCTAGTAGCTCCATATTCAGTAATTACATACAACCGCTCCCTCGACGAAAGATCCGTACCTAAACACCGGGAAGCTGCCCAGGTCACAGCAATGCTCAAGAAAGTAAGTTGGAGTAATCTGCTGAATTACAGACCCCTGTCACTAACGTCGATTTTCAGTAGAATTTTGGAGCATATTCCGTGGTCGAACATTATGAACTACTTCGAAGAAAACGACTGACACATAGCACAAGTTCAGAAAATATCTTTCTTGTGTAGCACAACTTTCCTTTTATCCTTATGAAGTAATGAGTGGTGTCCACAGGGGATCTGAAAATTGATACCATAGTCCTAGATTTCCGGATGGGTTTTGATACCGTTCCTCACAAACGACTTCGAATCAAATTGAGTGTCTTTGGAGTATATAGTACGACTGGATTCGTAATTTCCTTTCAGAAAGATCACAATCCGTCGTAATTGATGGAGAGTTACCAAGAATAAGAGAAGTGACATCTGGCGTTACCCAAGCAAGTGTTACAGGCCCTCTTCTGTTCCCAGTTTTTATAAATTATTTAGGAGACAATCTGAATAGCTGATGCTATCATTTACTGTCTTTTTAAGGTATGATATAGACAAAATACCTGTATCGTGCGGAAACTGGTAATTGACCCTAAATAATAAGGATGAAGTCCTCCACATGAGTACTAGAAGGATTCCATAAATTTCGGTTACATGGCAAATTACACAAATCTAAAGTCTGTCAATTAAACTACATACCTGTGGATAGCGATTAGAAGCAGCTACGAAAAAATCCACTAAAGAGACTGCAGACAATATGCTTGTCCGTGCCCTGTTAGAGCTCTACTGTGCGGCTTGAGATCCGTACCCATACAGAATTGACGAAGGACGTCGTAGAAGTTCAAAGAAGGGCAGCTCGTTTTGTCTTACGTTAAACAAGGGAGAGTGTTTGTCATATGACACACGAGTTGGCGTAGCTGCCATTAAAACATGGGCGTTATTCGATGCGGCGATACCTTTTCACGAAATTTTAATCAACGATTTCCTACCCCGAAAGCGGGAATACTATGTTGACGCCCACCTACCTAGGGAGAAATAATCAAACTATTAAAATAGGAGAAATCAGAGCTGTGAGGGAAAGATATAAGTATTCACTTTCACATGCGTAGTTCTAGAGTAGAACGGCAGAGAAATAGTAAGAAATTGGTTCCATGAACCCTCTGCCAGGCGCTTTCGTGTGCGTTACAGAGTAGTCATGTAACTGTAGATGTAGATTTATCTTTTTGTAATCCTGTTACATGTTAAGCTGGTACTACTACTGATTACAAGCATGTATTTCATTTGTAATTATAGCATAAAGTCCAACAATTTTTTGGTGTTTTATGACATTTACAGACATTGTATGGTTGCGATCCGCTAAGCATTAGCACATTTAATGTTTCTAGTTTTACATACTTTTTCTAAATTTTATTTAAAATTTAACACTTTCGGATAATCATATCACGTACAAAAACGTAACGGTGAAGAATCACATTTTATAGATAATTATATACTCCACAATAAGTTTAGGGTGAATCATTCTGTAAACCAGGGGCCAAAAAGGTAGACGCATGCAACCCGCGTGGAAGAGAGTCACGTGGTGCACCTGGAGTCAACAATAACTCACGTACTAATGTAAAAAACACAGCCGCGTGGTACACTGCTTGAGACACCATAAAGCCGTTCACATAAACCCGTAAGAGACTGCTGAAATCTAGATATTAAAGACAGTTTTAAGCTATTCCGCCCGCCACTTTTAGGCAAGGTCAAACGGTCTGCAGGATTGGTACTGGCTCTGTGCCACATACCTTTCATCTTCCTCTAGTTGGTGTATCGCAAATGACACAAAATAGAGTGTACACCTCCAAGGACAGCAAAATCTCCATCTCAGATGTAGGCATGGGTTCGTGGTGGAAGAAAAACCTGTGTTGAATACCTCTAGCAGCACGTCGAGGAAACTGTGAAATAATGAGGCAACTGTGATTACTTGATGTCTGTACCTCACTTAATAATATTTCTCTTGTTAGCTGCCGCCAAAATGTGGATACTCAAACAGGGATAACTTGCTCAAACAACTCTTTTTTCTCTTAAATTTAATTTTTTACGGCAGTGTACTAGAAAGAGAAGAGAAAAGTCACGATTTTTTTCATGATGTTGCATAAATTGCCTGACTCTTAACAATACTAGATTGTGCAATGGTTATTACAAGTTAAGATTGTTGTTAATATTAAAGTGATTCAGTTACACCTTTAGGGTCCTGATATTGTAAGGTGAACACAAATAACAGCAAAATATAGTTGTTGAAACACAATTAAAGAAGGGCATATTAGGGGAATTAGATTAAGAAGTGAGCCACCAAAAGTAGTACACGTGACCTCGTATTGTTCAAATGGTTCAAATGGCTCTGAGCACTATGGGACTTAACATCTGTGGTCATCAGTCCCCTAGAACTCAGAACTACTTCAACCTAACTAACCTAAGGACATCACACACATCCATGCCCGAGGCAGGATTCGAACCTGCGACCGTAGCAGTCCCTCGGTTCCGGACTGAGCGCCTAGAACCGCTAGACCACCGCGGCCGGCCCTCATATTGTGGCAGGAAGGCAACTCACCACTGCTAGATCAGAAACGAAGAAGATATTACATACTGATTGGCAGGAGCAAGAAAAGTTTTCCTGAAAGTGAGGTATTAACACTGGGTTGGACAAAAACACGAAAACACCGCGAGAAATGAATGCTTGACCAAAACTGCAGATGCTAGCCAAGCCTGCAGGTTTCTCTGTGGTATTTGACCACGAATGGCTCCTGTTCAATGTCCTCAGTATGTGGCAAGTGTCAGTCGAGCTTAGAACAATGTTCTCTGTAGTTGTGCCTCCATTATGTTTGAGGTAAGTAAATTCTCACGTATGGAAATTGTTGGTGCTCGTGCTGTGGGTGCTTCCGCAACCAAGATGGTCGAAGTGTTTGCTGTTTCAAGAGGTACTTTATCGACCTCGTGGGGTTGTAGAAAAATATCCGCTACCAGTCACAATAAAAGGTTGTTTATTCGTCACTCGACGACCGGTCTACATTCAGCTACAAGATCTAAGATATTTCCATTACTTGTGGGCTACCGAGCTAGCTGCTCAAGGCAGTCTTTTGAAAAAGTGCTTAAAAGTATTTCGCTGGACTGTCTGTAACCAGGGAATGAATCAGAAGACATCCCAGTCATTACCGAGTGCACTATCCATGCAATTCGCACTTCCGCAAGTCTACTTTTGCCAGTACTTCTCCCCTACTTACGTTACGTTGTCCAAGACGCGACAGTTGGCTGCGACCACGGCGCTGCCCCCTCCTCTTTTCCCATTCTGGCAGACGGCTACACGGGCCGCCAACACGACAGGAGTCGTCGCTGTTTCCCAAGCTCCGGTCGGCGGCGGCGGATTCAAATACACAAGAAAAATAAGAATTCCGATTTTCTTGCTGTAAAAAATACTGTATGTTAATGGAACAAAGTTACATCGGCTCCCAGAATTAGTTTTTCGATACAGATTCTCCTTTTACTTTAAAAAATTGAAAAGTATCTCTTCCGGTTTTGCGTGTTTTTTTCGCTGTGTATTACTTCTCTACCGATTGTGAGGAAAGTAAAAAGGCACAAAAAATTGATGTTTGCGTATCTTACAGTTTCACATCACAGCTTGATAATGAGGTATCTATTTTTCCGATATTCGTCACAGCTATTCCGATACTTAATTTACAAGTAACCTACTGCATAAAATTTGAATTGTGTACAGTGAAAAATGTGGTCGCTGGCTACTTTGCGTATGATTCACGTTAGGTCATACATCGTTGCCGATGAAAAGAAGCTAACATATCGAAATTATTTTTAAAGGTGAGATCAGAATGATATCGATCTCCGTTTCCGAGATTTGGGCTCATACATCTCCGTGAGCGTCGCGACTAGCCGCCAGTTCTGTCGACGCGCAACGTGAATCGTGTGGTCACCACACGATAGAGAATGCATTTGTTTTGTTTCGCTGACACATTTGGACCTAATGAAACCATTTTATGTAATATATTTCTCCGGTATGAGTTACTAATATTTCTCCATATGCTCTTGACAATTTCATTTAAAATGCCACGAAATGTAGGTTTCTTAAAAGTATAGACATGCTGCCTTCAATATATTTTCCTCTCGTTCTTGGGAAGAGGATAAATTACTCACCTCTAGTATTTTCTTCTGAACCTGGACGAGGATACCCAAGTAGAAGTACACGTCCTAACAAATCCAACAAATGTCAAAAATTTACATTTCTCAACGGAGCGAAAAAACGTTCAAATTAGTTTAATATCAAGACACCAATCTACCGTTTACTTTCAAAGTAAAGGTATTGCAAAATGTAACTTTCTCGTTGTACTTTAGATTGTTCATTTTATCATGTACTTGCCGTTTTCAATTTTTATCGTCACAAAAAAAGAGTGATGCGAAAAGTGACCTGCAAGTTCATTTTTATCATTCTAATTCTACATCTGCATGGATTATACTGATTTTCATAACAGGACTGAAAAATTTGCATTAATGGGAAAATAATACATATTTCACTCACCTGCCAGTTTGAACTGTGCACTAATTTCTTCCCAAATTCTGTCTCTGAACAAAGTGTCTCTATATTTAGGGTTCTTCAAATCGCAAAGGCAAGCATGTTGCGAGACCAGCTCACAGAGCATCACATCCTGTGAGTGGCTCATTTCAGTTTTCCTTGACTGGCTCGACATCTTTCTGGCAGCCGTACGTCTTTGTGTCGTGCGACTTCCGTCGCAACACTGCTCTCTGGTGCAGTGCTGCGGCAGCTGCCGCAACAGTCGCGCGTCGCATCCCAAACTCGAACTGCGCATGCGCCAGCAGCCAACTTCTGACGTCACGTAGCGACCCGTCGCAGTCGCTAGTGTGTGTCGCGTCCTGGACATCGTACCTTCAGGCGGGTTGCCGGTTCGAGTCCCGTTCCGGAACACGGTTTCAATGTCTGGCGGTTTTGAGTTATACGTAAATTTGCAAAACTGTCACGTAATGTCGTCTACGAATGCTGGGACGTTGTGAGAGAGGCCTGCCTGACAGGCTGCGCCGCCCCGCTGGTGTCCAGCTGGCAGAGGACTACAGTGTGGCGGCGGCGGCGGCGGCGGCGGCGAGCGCTGACAAGGCGCGTCCGGATGTTGACTCAAGTGCGGCTGACAGTTGCCGCACGTCGGCGGCGGCGTCATCGCTCTAATCCCCAGCAGCGCCGCCGGCCCAGCTAATGCGGAAGACTTGCAGCTCGCGGCCGTCCTGTCCACCCGCCGTGCGCGATGCGCGTCAGTTCCCGTTACTCCCGGAGTGTGTGATGAGACGGCACAGTTGCCGTGAGTATTTGGAATCCTCGTAAAATAGGCCTGAATCCAAGCCAAGCCTCACAGTAGGGGAGACACTGGATCATTTTCGAGCCTTGCAGGAACGAGCTTTAGAAGTAGTGCGTCACCTATGTGAGCATGTGGGTGCTATTCTGTCATTCTGTGCAACGGATTAATCTGAGATGTTCCCTTTACCCTGTGGCTCCTGCAAGATGCAGTTTCCACCCCCACACTACTACAGAAGTCAGACAGACGCTCCTAACGTTCTAAAGAGAGATGCCTGAAAAACTTTCAGCAATAAATATCTTCTGGAGTCGTCCGCTGTTAGGAAATGACACAAAAATTCACAAAATTTCTTACGTAACTAGTGGGATACTTGGGTACTGGAGTAGTGCTAGTTAGTGTAAGAAAAACATGAAACTAAGGAAAATTATTATTCATTTCGCAAAAATTCTGAGAAATCACAATGGCACTTTTAGTTATGAATTGTACCAGTTATTTCCGGGTTCTTCTCGGAATATGAAGTTACCTCTCAAAGATAGGATTCGCTAACGAACTTTCTGTACAAAGCTTTAGATTGTTATTGACTTGGCAGAATGGCTCAAAGGCGCGCCTACTCAACTTGAGTAATTATCCGTTAGAATGTTGTTAGCTATGGCCGAGGCTGTCGCGTCTGAAATGCAGTGAAGTGTACTGTTGTGGAAGAAATATGGAGCTCGCAAGAGCTGTAGCGCACAATACCGTAAGCTGCGATGACTGCTGTCTGTGCCGCTCGCTGCTGACAAATAAGATAACTCTCGTTCTATCTGGATTGACCTTCGCCAATCAAACTCTCCCTACGCCTTGATGAAGTCAAGGACTCCAACTCGCCCCTAGTCTAACTATTGGCGTGGTACACCGGTCAGATAACAAGTCCACCGCGATGCCACTCAAAAATTCGCTCGCAGGCGTTTAACTATAACTCTGTCCGTTCACACCGCACAATTAGTGTGTCGGCCAACACAGTGAACAACGCTTAATCGCAAGGACTCAATATAGAGTCGCACTCCGATTCGCTCTCGACAGAGGTGCTCTCCCAGTGAAGTACTGAGGAGAGACTTGTTCCTCGCTCTTTGAGTACATGTACGAGTGCGCACGCTCTCATTACATGTTCTCGCTCCAAGAGCGACTACAGAATGGCCCCTCTCCACGCCAGACGTGAAGGGGTATATCTTTTGGTCTCTTCCATTGCTCCTTCATCTCAAGGCGTCAGAAATATCGTCTGCAAGCGGTTCTAGGCACTTCAGTCTGGAACCGCGCGACCGCTACAGTCGCAGGTTCGAATCCTGCCTCGGGCATGGATGTGTGTCATGTCCTTAGGTTAGTTAGGTTTAAGTAGTTCTAAGTTCTAGGGGACTGATGACCTTAGATGTTAAGTCCCATAGTTCTCAGAGCCATTTGAACCATATCGTCTGCCAGTCAGCATTGCTCTTCTAAAACAGGAGAATGACGTTTCGTTTAAGGCGACCAATCCGGAAATCTGTAGCATCGGCGTTTGCCGTTTGCTGTCTCCCCGTGAAAATCTCTGAAACTGCGTGCTATGTTGTAAAGAATGCATAGGCTAGGTTCTCCTACACAATGTAGCGGAATTTTCTTTTAAGCCGAACACAGGGTCGTTCTGCCTTTCACTCGGGGAAATGCTGTCTGCTCTACGGGTAGTCACCGGCCTCCTGGCATGCGGTTGCCTCTCTCGAGGCCCTCTGTGACCGTCGTGTCTGGAATGTATGTGTGTACGCCAGCCTCGAGTATTTCAGCCACAGTCCGCTTACTTGTTATCTGCATATCATTTACATTAATTCATACAACATTGACATTATCTTATCGAGTTTGGCTTCGAATGAAGCGTCTTAATGTGCGGAATATGATTGCGAGGGCGGAATATGTAAGAAAATGAAGGTCAGGAGACCACAATGTCTTACATCTGTCCCATGTATTAATTCCGGTAGTGATTTTTCTTACATACGTGAGGTGGAACAGTTGAAACCACCCCAACTTGGGCCATGGGCGGAAAGAATGCTTATGGGCAAACTGGTTATATCTTATTTTTTGTAAGCCAACGGCCTTGCTGTAATACTGGTTCCCGTCAGACCACCGAAGTTAAGCGCTGTCGGGCTTGGCTAGCAGTTGGATGAGTGATCATTTGTGCCTGCCATGCGTTGTCGGCAAGCAGGCTGCTTTGTGAGGCCAATGCGGCTCCGTTCACAAAAACTGCCAACGGCCGGGAGAGTGTTAACCACAGGCCTGTCTACATCCGCATCCAGTGACGACTATCGGAGGAGGATGACACAGTGGTTGGTGGGTGCCACTGGCCCTTCAGAGGCCTGTTCAGACGGCGAGTTACTTTTGGTGCCGTAACAGTGTGGGCTGGATTTCAATGAGCAACTTTAGTGTTCAGCTACATATGGAAGTACACCCCCATGCCTAATGCGGTATAGGGAAACCGTTGGCATTCAAAACACCTTCCAGTCATCTCACAATGGCTACATATAGGTCGTGTGCGGTTTTAAAGGAAATCTTATATTATTCTTCCTGGAACAGAGTGGTATGTTCAGATAACGATGGTGGTAGATAACGACTACGCACCTTTCCCTCCTAAGTGGACTACAAAGGCTCAATAATATTGAGATCTAGTGCCTGTGGCGGTCACACGAGATGTGTCAGTTCAACCTCGTCCTCACAAACCAGTCATGGACGATGCGGGTTGTGGAAACAGGGGCGTCAAACTGGAGAACAAACATTGTACAATGAGTTCGACCTGATCAACCAAAATGATCACATAATCCTTGGCAGTAATGGGACTGTTCAGAGTAGCCATGAAGCCCACGGAATACCACGATATAGTTGCCAAAATCGTCACCGAACTACCGCCATTTTTCACACTATTGACCTGAACTCTGTCAGAGATTGAAAATAGTATGAAGCTAGACCCATCTGACCATATGACTTTCTTCCACTGCTCCACAGTCCAGTTTTTATGGCTTCGCCACCACGTTTTCCTATTAGGGACATTTGCATCACTTATGAGTGGTTTTGGAGTTCCAGGTCGCCGTAAAATTCCCATCTTACGGAACTCCTTTTGTTTTGGTGCTGACAGACTTAGGGAGTGAAGTAAATATTCCAGAATTCGAAACCAGAACAGCTGGTTAGCAAGAGTGACATAAAAGTAGATATCTTAGGTGTTGTGAAGCAACTCAAATCACTTAAGAAAAGCAAGTCTACCGGTCCAGATGCTATATCAAACAGGTTCTTGTCAGAGTATGCGGACACAATAGCGCCTTTCTTAGCAATCATACACAACCGCTCTTTTGACGAAAGGTTTGTTCCTAAAGACTGGAAAGTAGCACAGGTCACACCAATATTTAAGATAGGAAATAGGAGTAACCCATTGAATTACAGACCCATATCACTGACCTCAATTTGCAGTAGGATTTTGGAGCATATACTGTACTCGAACATTATGAATCACATTGAAGAAAATGACTTATTGATACATAACCAACACGGATTCAGAAAATATTGTTCTTTTGCAACACAGCTAGCTCTTTATTCCTATGAAGTAATGAATGCTGTCGACAAGGGATCTCAGATCAATTCCATATTCCTAGATTTCCAGAAGGCTTTTGACGCCGTTCCTCACAAGCGACTATTAATCAAATTGCGTGCACATGGAGTATCGTCTCAGTTGTGTGACTGGATTCGTGGTTTCCTCTCAGAGAGGTCACAGTTCGTAGTGATAGGCGGTAAATCATCGAGTAGAACAGAAGTGATATCCGGCGACCCGCAAGGTAGTGTCATAGGCCCTCTGCTGTTCAGATTTACATAAATGATCTAGGTGATAATCTGAGCAGCCTCCTTAGATTGTTTGAAGATGACGCTGTAATTTACCGTCTAGTAAAATCATCAGACGATCAATTCCAATTACAAAATGATCTAGAGAGAATTTCTGTATGGCGCGAAAAGTGGCAATTGGCACTAAAGAAAGGAAAGTGCGAGGCCATCCACATGGGTTCTAAAAGAAATCCGATAAATTTTGGGTATACGATAAATCGCACAAATCTAAGGGCTGTCAATTCGACTAAATAAGTAGGAATTACAATTACGAGCAACTTAAATTGGAGAGACCACATAGATAATATTGTGGGGAAGGCGAAACAAAGACTGCGCTTTGTTGGCAGAACACTTAGAAGATGCGAAAAACCCACTAAAGAGACATCCTCCATCACGCTTGTCCGTCCTCTGCTGGAATATTGCTGCTCGGTATGGGATCCTTACCAGGTAGGACTGACGGAGGACATCGAAAAAGTGCAAAGAAGGGCAGCCCGTTTCGTATTATCGCTCAATAGGGGTGAGAGTGTCACTGATATGATACGCGAGTTGGAGTGGCAGTCATTGAAACAAAGGCGGTTTTCTTTGCGGCGTGATCTATTTACGAAATTTCGATCACCAACTTTCTCTTCCGAATGCGAAAATATTTTGTTGACACCCATCTCCGTAGGGAGGAATAATCATCATAATAAAATAAGAGAAATCAGAGCTCGAACGGAAAGATTTAGGTTTTCCATTTTCCCACGCGCCATTCGAGAGTGGAATGGTAGAGAAGTAGTATAAAAATGGTTCGATGAACCCTATGCCAGGCACTTAAGTGTGAATTGCAGAGTAACCATGTAGATGTAGATGTAGATATTCAGCTCTGCCGTGAGTTTTACAGCTGTCGACCTCTTACTTTTCGTCACAATCCTATTTAATGTCGCTATCACTCAACACACACTTCCGTCTGCTTTGTGACTTACTGGGCGTTTTCTCGCTTTCCCTGTATGCGGTATGGATCTTCGATGCGGTGCCTCTTGAAATACCAACCACTGGTAGTGGTCTCTTGATTACAGAAGCAGCCACCATATTAGTACCAACAATTTGCTATTTACTCACAATCGAATACATTTAGCTCCAGCATAATGTGGAACACTGTTTTGAAAATTTCAACGAATTGAGAACTCCGTACAGGTGCCGTCCGTGGCTAAACAGAACAGTACAACCTGCAGGATTGGCTAGCATCTGCGTTTACGTTCAAACATGCAACTCTCACAGTGTTTCTATATTGTTGTCTAACCCCTGCATCTTCTCAGTGCACACAACTGAAGAAGGATGTAAAAAGAAGCTGGCCATGTCCTTTTACGGAAACCATTTCGGCATTTGCATTAACTGACTTACGATAACCGCTGGAAACCGAAATCTGGAGGGAAAGGCCAGAAACTGATCCATATCTCCCCGAAGTAGAACTCAGGGTCTCAGCCACTGAACCATCTAGCATGGTACCTCAAGTTGCGTAGTGCAATTAATGGAAGAACACGATTAGAAACGTTAGTTTCTAACGCAAAGCTCAACCACTCTGTGGACACAGTTTTGATTGGTTGGAAGAAGAATCTGGACATCTTCGGAAGGTGCACGTAACCTGTGATTCCAAGTAGCCAGGAACGAAATTTGTGAGAAGTAACGTTGAGCTGGTGTACCGTCCAGCGGGATGTGAAGACGTGACAGTTATTCATTGTAGAAGATTAGACTAGTGGGCTAGAAGAAGCGGAGGAATTGTGATTCAAGTGTATACAGAAAGCCGCAGAGTCACAATGAAGGCTTTATTTCGGTAGTCTAACGGTGAAGCGAGCTCTGAAGGTATTAGCAGTCCTCCGCTAGGTAGCTTCTTATAGTCACATGAACATGTTGTCGAGCAGAAAAAAAGGCTGAATTTGACTCATTGCATAGGAAGTTTGGACGTCTTACACTAAGTCTAACCCGTAAGTTTGGGAATCACTGACTTGTGAAAATGTTTGAATTCGGTGTTAGGTAACGCTTACTAGATAAATTTTGTTTGTACTTCACATCTGCTCAGAATAATAACGATAATGTATAGGGACGTGCCGAAATGTCTGAAAAATTGTGGGAATAACAAAAAACGAAAATATATGTTCCTTTTGACTACATGATAGTGTACGTTGGGCTTCTCTGAGAATTATTGTTTGATGTTGAGGACGCTAACGGGATGGTTGTCACTTATCGTCACTATCAGTTAACTTGTACGTCAAAGAATTTGTGAACAGAACGAACTTTCCAGTGCAAGTTTCAAAATGAAATAAGACATAATTAAAAGAACAACAGCAAAAGTTTCTAACACCGCTTCTTTTCCTCAAACAGGTTGTAGAGGACGTGTGGTGTACAACTAGAGTAACACAGATTTCTGGACCGATCTTTTACATCAAATAATAACTATTGATACGTACGTGGAATTATATTGCAACCGTGTTTCAGAGAACAAGAATCCTTGTCATAGTTTGTTTACATACCTGCCAGAATTTATGATTTGGTAGAAAAACTTTGGTTCAATACTTTGTGTTACAGTAAATGTCCACCACAGTCATGGCATCACATCATGCAGGGACGCTTGATACTACCAAACAGAACTTCCAGAACTCTGCGAGTTCACGTGCCCCGATAAATGTAACGAACCTCCGTCAAATTTCATTTCATGATCATCCTCTACATGACGGACAGACTATAACAGGTAGTTTCAGATCTGATATCCAGCAGCAGTATCTGAATTTGTCTGTTGACGTGCTACCGTTACTTTTCAAAGTTTTGAGGTTGAATTTGTCTGTAGCTTTGCGAGAAAATGCTATTGACACACAGTCTGAAATGCTAAATGGGGCACCTATTTTCTCGCTCTTATTTCCGACGCCGTTTCTAGCTTGTCACGTTCTGCTAAAGTTCTGTTGAGGTTCAGGCAACGGGACGCAGCATATGCATCGATCGGAGTCTGACTTTGCCGTATTAGTCCGCACGAATCCCGGGCACAAAACCGCCCTATAGTGTATATTTCTATAAGCCGCATGGGACTGTTCGATTACATAGGTATACGGCAGAAAATTGGGTCGATCTTCTGAGAATGGGGCATAGTTGTTAGATAGCACTTATTGCAAACACTCATAACCATTAATATCTAATGGTATGCCTTCGAAGGGATTTAAGGTGGAACAATCTTTTACGGATATCAAATAAAAGTTTGTAAAGAATTTATCTCGGTAATATCCCAGCACGGATGGAAGATGTGAGAGAGACATCCAACAACGGATCAGCCAAGGAAATCGGCTAACCAGAAATTAAACTCTGTTCTTTGGTTCTGAAAAATGAGGTCGAAGGTTAAAATATGATTAGACAAATCCCACAACAAGTTAAGGAACTGAGTGCTGGAAACTCCCAGAAAGAAATACACTGAGGTGACAAAAGTCATGGGATAGCTACAAGCACTAATACAGATGGCGGTAGTATCGCAAACACAACGTATAAAAGGGCAGTGCATTTACCGAGCTGGCTGCACCACGGAATTTAACGGACTTTGAACGCAGAATGGTACTTCGAGCTTGGTGCATGGGACATTCGATTTCGGAAATCGTTAGGGAATTTAATATTCCGAGATCCACAGTGTCAAGAGTGTGCTGAGAATACCAAATTTCAGACGTTACCTCTCACCGTTGACAATAGAGTATCTGACTGCCTTCACTTAACGACCGAGAGCAGCAGCGTTTTCGTAGAGTGGTCAGTGCTAACAGACAAACAACTATACATAAAATAATCGCAGAAATCAACGTAGGACGTAGGACAAACGTATCTGTTCGGATTCGCGGCGATATTTGACGTTGATGGGGTATCACAGCAGACGGCCGACGCGAGCGCCTTTGCTAACAGACTGGTCAGAGTCCCGATTTCAGTTGGTAAGAGCTGATGATAGGGTTGGATTGTGGGGCAGAGCCCACGAAGCTGTGAACCCAAGGCCTTGTGCAAGTTTGGGTTGGCTCCATGTCGGTGTATGCTGAGTTTACATCCAATAAACTAGGTGCTCTGGTCCATCTCAAATGATCATCGACTGCAAATGGTTTTGTTCAGCTACTTGGAGACCACTTGCAGCCGTTCATGGACCTCATGTTTAGGATAAATCAAGATAACAGGTTTCCCTGCCTAAAGAGTATCTCCAGCAGTTTAAAAAATACTGAAACAGTCACTCACAAGACAGATTTTAACACTCCAAATATCACACATATCAGATGTCACAAAGAAAAATAAATCATTGGAAAGAGTAGCATGGGGCATTTCACAGACTTAACAATCCTCCATCAAAACATGCAATCAATAAAAATTAAATTTCAACTATTAGAGGTTGAGCTCCAATCGCTGAACCGCACAGTAGTCTGTGTTACTGAGTACTGGTGTAGAGACACAAAAATCCAACATGTGGTATTGTCATTGAACGAAAGGGCAAATTCTAACTGCAAAACTGCTTCAAGGGATGGAGCAACATGCATCTGTATCGAGTGAGGAAGAAGAAATAAAGAAATGACCTCACTGCAGTAAATGAAGACAAACACTTCGAAATATCAAGGGTTGATATCACCAAGAGTTTAATCATTTGTGTATGTATAGATCTCCCAGTTGTAGTGTGGACACATTTTTTCAATAAATTAACAGAGGTTCTAGATAGTCTCAAGTACAAAGGTCAACATAATTCTGTATGGGGACAATAACATCAACACTAATACCATAAATGAATCCAGCAGCACCCTCATAAATATCCTTCAAAGTTTTGGCATGTCCCTATTGGTCAACAGTGCAACAGGGGTTACTACAATCAGTTGGTTTAAAAAAAACTATCTGGTTGTGTTTTCATCTGACCAATCAGGATCTCAATGTTAACCTTAAGCTCCGCCTACAAAAATTCAGTCTATCCAATGAGAAACGTTATACTTTTCGTGGTGGGGCAATGTTTCTAAAGTTTGCAACGTAATAGAGACGCGAAAAAGTCTCACGCTAAAACTTGCAGCTGGTGTGGTCCTTTTAGCGTTATCGTAAGATCTATACTTTTAGCGTTATCGTAAGATCTATACTGTTCTTGTGGAGGGCTTTATCTTTTAACATGGGCTGGGGGTGGTCCTGATGTAACAGAGACGTGAAAAAGTCTCACGCTAAACCTTGCGGGTGGTTTGGCCCTTTTTGTGTTATCTTAAGATCTATACTGTTCTTCTGGAGGGCTCTAGCTTTTAACATGGGCTGGGGGGTGGTCCTAACGTAACAGAGACGCGAAAAAATCTCACGCTAAAAACTTGCGGGTGGTGTGGTCGTAGCGGTTAGCTGGCGACGTGGATGTCCGTCCCTTATCGTAGGGCCTTCTCGCTTAACACGGTTCTGCTCTCGGCTTCTGTTCTCGTTTCTCCCCTCGGAACTGCGTCTGTCTCACGGTGGGAAGGTATGACATGCATTTAGGCATTCTTGTGTTAGTCTGTGGTATTCCATTTGCTCACTCGTTACTTGTATTACTTTGGTTAATTTAATGTCACGATTTATTCGGAGCTATGTGACATATTACTTGATTTGCTTATCATGTCAGGGTTTTCATGGAAGGTGTTGGATTTGCCTGACACCTTACAAATAGAATTCACAAAAATTGTACATGATTTTCTTGATAAAGATAAGTGTGTCACAGTCATATTTTTGGATCTTTCTAAGGCCTTTGATACAGTCGACCACAATATCCTATTAAATAAATTAGAAGCATTAGGAATAAGAGGGGTAGCTAATGATTGGTTTCGATCATACCTAGCAGATAGGGTACAAGGACTAGAGATAAAACGTACTTCAAATAGATCTAAACATTAAGTAAAATACTTATCAGAACGAAATTACTTTAATATAGGGGTTCTCCAAGGTAGCATATTAGGACCAATACTATTCCTGATATACATCAATGACTTTTCCAACAGTGTTACTCATGGTGAAAAAATTCTCTTCACTGATGACAGTAATATTATAGTCACTGAGAAAACAAGAGAACTCCTTGCAGAGAAAGCAAATGAAACTCTCAAGGAAGTTTACGATTGGTCAATAAGCAATAAAGTGACATTGAACATAAAGAAAACTAATGCCATTAATTTCAGTTTGAAGAAGGAAAATGACAATGTTAAATTAAATGTAGATGGCACCTCTATAGATTGTCTATCAAAAGCAAAATTTCTGGGAATGAATATTGATTCTCAGCTGAAGTGGTGTGAACACACGAAGCTACTTGCAAACAGAATGTCATCAGCATGTTGTGCCCTTAGGATCCTATCCTTAGTGTGTAACATGCAGTGTCTTTTAGTTAAATACTGTTATATGTAGACTCAATTCTTAGCTATGGCATTCTTTTTTGGGGAACAAATGCACAAAATATGAACACAATTTTCAAATTCTAGAAAAGAGCCATAAGAATAATAACCAAAAATAGTACTCGAGCTCATTGTAAAGATCTATTCAAAACACTGGGGATTTTAACTGCTCCTTGACAATACATTTACCAGTCAGTTGCACACATCAAAAATAATATTGGTACTTACCGCACAAACAGCTCTGTTCATGACCATGGAACAATAGCTAGACTCAACTTACATTTACCAAAAAAAAAGAAACATAAAACTCAAAACACCATTTTCTACCATGGAATAAAAGTGTACAATAAATCACCAAAGGAGATTAAAGAAATTGCAAAAAAAACACTTAAATAAAAAGGCAGCTAAAAAGTACCTGTTATGTAATGCGTTTTATACATTGAAGGATTACTTAGAGAAAACAGAGTAGGGGTTTGGTAAAAAAATGTTATAAAAATAAATAATATTAATGATTATAAAACATACAACATTCCACATAACACCTTCACACTACGTATTTTTCCTTTTTTTTCCCTTTTCTGGAAACACTTACCCCAAAGTTATGCATAGCACAATACTAACACAGCTTCCTCTTTCTGAGCTCATTAAAGACTGATACTGGCTCAGTGTTTCAGGTTACCAGATGGGAAATTGCGATACAGGAAATGGCCCAGAGATCACCAGTGTGTGTGTGTGTGTGTGTGTGTGTGTGTGTGTGTGTGTGTGTGTGTGTGTAGTGAGTGAAGTGTTACGAAACAATGTGTGTATAGTGTGTGCAATGACTGATAGTGAGATATGAGTGAACAGTGCGGCATTAGATTGTTTGTGCACCAGGAGTAAATCTAATGATTGTCTCTAACTACGAGGACAACCACATAAACTGGTTGTACGAAATTCAGATACTAGACTGAGTTTCTTTGAAAGAATCTCCACGATGAAGACAGTGTACAAAATCCTGACTCCTCCAATGCTTGATTACTGTTCACCAGTTTGGGACTCTTAAGATCTATAAGAAACAACGACGAGCCACTCATCTGTCACGAATTTGTTTTATCGGCACAAGGACGTCACACAGATTCTTTTCGTGCCTCGGCGACAGTCGCGGAAGGCAATCTTACGCTTTAATCGCCCGTTACTTGGGCCTGGTGATCTACTGGTTACGCGCATGTCCGGAAACCAAGAGGTCGTGGGATCGATTCCCGGTCGGACGACTGAAAATTTCACCTCTCAATGACGTGAGACGTTAGAATCGACACGTGGTTCAGATTGTACTATAAACCGTAGATCCCCTTATCCTGGTGGGATAAGTGGTGTAAATTACACTCCTGGAAATGGAAAAAAGAACACATTGACACCGGTGTGTCAGACCCACCATACTTGCTCCGGACACTGCGAGAGGGCTGTACAAGCAATGATCACACTCACGGCACAGCGGACACACCAGGAACCGCGGTGTTGGCCGTCGAATGGCGCTAGCTGCGCAGCATTTGTGCACCGCCGCCGTCAGTGTCAGCCAGTTTGCCGTGGCATACGGAGCTCCATCGCAGTCTTTAACACTGGTAGCATGCCGCGACAGCGTGGACGTGAACCGTATGTGCAGTTGACGGACTTTGAGCGAGGGCGTATAGTGGGCATGCGGGAGGCCGGGTGGACGTACCGCCGAATTGCTCAACACGTGGGGCGTGAGTTCTCCACAGTACATCGATGTTGCCGCCAGTGGTCGGCGGAAGGTGCACGTGCCCGTCGACCTGGGACCGGACCGCAGCGACGCACGGATGCACGCCAAGACCGTAGGATCCTACGCAGTGCCGTAGGGGACCGCACCGCCACTTCCCAGCAAATTAGGGACACTGTTGCTCCTGGGGTATCGGCGAGGACCATTCGCAACCGTCTCCATGAAGCTGGGCTACGGTCCCGCACACCGTTAGGCCGTCTTCCGCTCAAGCCCTAACATCGTGCAGCCCGCCTCCAGTGGTGTCGCGACAGGCGTGAATGGAGGGACGAATGGAGACGTGTCGTCTTCAGCGATGAGAGTCGCTTCTGCCTTGGTGCCAATGATGGTCGTATGCGTATTTGGCGCCGTGCAGGTGAGCGCCACAATCAGGACTGCATACGACCGAGGCACACAGGGCCAACACCCGGCATCATGGTGTGGGGAGCGATCTCCTACACTGGCCGTACACCACTGGTGATCGTCGAGGGGACACTGAATAGTGCACGGTACATCCAAACCGTCATCGAACCCATCGTTCTACCATTCCTAGACCGGCAAGGGAACTTGCTGTTCCAACAGGACAATGCACGTCCGCATGTATCCCGTGCCACCCAACGTGCTCTAGAAGGTGTAAGTCAACTACCCTGGCCAGCAAGATCTCCGGATCTGTCCCCCATTGAGCATGCTTGGGACTGGATGAAGCGTCGTCTCACGCGGTCTGCACGTCCAGCACGAACGCTGGTCCAACTGAGGCGCCAGGTGGAAATGGCATGGCAAGCCGTTCCACAGGACTACATCCAGCATCTCTACGATCGTCTCCATGGGAGAATAGCAGCCTGCATTGCTGCGAAAGGTGGATATACACTGTACTAGTGTCGACATTGTGCATGCTCTGGGCCTGTGACTATGTGCCTGTGGTTCTGTCAGTGTGATCATGTGAAGTATCTGACCCCAGGAATGTGTCAATAAAGTTTCCCCTTCCTGGGACAATGAATTCACGGTGTTCTTATTTCAATTTCCAGGAGTGTAGATGCTCGCAGGTCACCGAAGTGGCGTCCAGTCGAAAGACTTTGCACCCTGCCACTGAGCCACTGAGTCACACGAAATCTCCCGTTAAGATGGAGCACAAGTTCAAACAGGGATACGGATGGGAAGGGTATCGGCCGCATCTTGTTCAAAGGGACTACTCCGGAAATCGCCTTAAACGAATTAGGGAAACCACGGAAAACAGAAATCAGGTTAGCCGGTCGATGAATGGATCCTCGATCCTTCCGCATATGACTTTAGTTTAACACTGCATCACTTAAATCGGTAGTGGCAGTCTTGCCAAAGAAACGTTGTGTCTCAAGAATAGGTGCGTTTTACAGTTTCGAAAGCACTCGTTCTAAAAAAAAGTGAATATTACTAGTTCTTCCGATATTATCGACACGAACTGACTAGACGGAGAAGTTCGAACTTAAGAAGTGAGCAGAGTGCAGACAAGAGCCGAAGCGCCACTACCGCAGCAAATGAGAGACTCGCGTTACAGATGCCAGCTTGATTCAACAGCTGAGAGTGGCGCGTCGTTGTCCCGGAAAAATGACTGCCCTACCACAACGGGCAGCTCACTCACAAAATTCAGTGGAGTTAGCGTCACGAAGTCTACCCCATCTAGTATTGACGATATAACCCCTTACAAGGGAAACTCTTCTCTTCAGATTTAGTGGTAAGAAGGCCCAGTGGATAGACCGTCATAAACCACAGATCAAGCATGAAAAAGGGAAGAAGGTGCACTGGACTGTGAAAAAGGAAGCAAAATAGAAAGACTGAACGGTCCAAGCTCAAATTGTGCGTCATCGAGGGAATGTGAATGGCCCCATAGTCGTGGTTACGTGGTCATGGTGTTGCACTGCGAAGGGGGAGATCTCTGTTCAAATCTGCCTCGCGGCCCCTTGTTTTTTACAAAATTATGGGCTGTTCCTCCGGTCATTTTCGTGTCCCTTCGCTATATTGAAATTTGTGTCGGTGTCGTAGTCTAACGTCCGTTTGCAACAGCGAAATGTAAGGAAGTAGCCTCCAAGCGTATTTACTTCCTACTTGTTCAACACAAGTAACACGTCTTATGATTGTTGCGTTCTGTTTTGGAAGAACTGGCTCTTTAATTTCTTTGTTGTAACATAGTTCACACCCGTTCATTTGTTGTTTTCATTTCTGTGAGAGGTCTATGCCGCATATCGCCTGCTCTCACTGTTCGTCACATATACTTGCGACGTTAATATATTCTTACTTATGACTCATGCTCTATAACCAACGCTTAGTATAATAACTGTCAAGACTACATCTGGAGGACAGACACGTCGCTGACCGAGAAGTCATAATTTTGTGAAAAAAAAAACAATAATAATACGAGACGAGGGAGACTTGAAAACATATCTAAATGGTTCAAATGGCTCTGAGCACTACGGGACTTAACTTCTGAGGTCATCAGTCCCCTACAACTTAGAACTACTTAAGCCTAACCAACCTAAGGACATCACACACATCCATGCCCGAGGCAGGATTCAAACCTGCGACCGCAGCGGTCGCGCGGTTCCAGACTGTAGAGCCTAGAACCGCTCGGCCACCCCAGCCGGCGAACACATATCTCCCGCTTTGTAGTCCAACACCGAGACCACACAACGACGACTGTGCATGTCTGGCAATTTGCCGTTTGTTGAACATCTTGAGTTTGAAGCGTTCACTGTTTCTATTTGCTTCTTTTTTCACAGTCCATTACATCTTCTTTCTGTTTTCATGCCTGATCTGTCTTCACTTTTGATGGGCAATCTGCTGGGCCATTTTACCACTAAATCTGAGGGGAATGCGATGTTGAGTTGCCCTTTTTAATAGCAGGATCTGAATTAAAGGGAAGTTCTGTAATTTTCAATGCTGGTGACATATGCATTGGAAGCGGCTTCAATTTGAGCGTATGGTAATTTCGCGTCAAGCAAGATCTATAAGTATACTTCGAAAGTAAACGCAAAGCGCGTGGCGGAGGGTACGCGGTAGTAATATTACCGACCTTCAGTCACGGCAATAAAATCACTGTTCAAAATCAAATGGTTCAAATGGCTCTGAGCACTATGGGACTTAACATCTGAGGTCATCAGTCCCCTAGAACTTCGAACTACTTAAACCTAGGGACATCACACACATCCATGCCCGAGGCAGGATTCGAACCTGCGACCATAGAAGTCGCGTGGCTCCGGACTGCAGCGCCTAGAACCGCTCGGCCACCGCGGCCGGCCAAAATCACTGTCTCGGAACGATTTCTAATCTCTCTTACGTAACTATTCTAATGTCCCTAAGCGTTATTTATGTTGATCGCAGGAAGATTAACGTGTGGCTTTTCTTAAATACTGCTTACCTATTCTTACGCAACAGTATCTCGCGAAAATAGTGACCTCTTCGATCCACAGATTCCCGTTTCAGTTTCCAGAGCGTATACATTACACTTTCGTACGAGCTGACTAATCTGTTATGTCCTTTATTCGTCCAATTTCTTGTGTTATATTACAAGGACTGGAGCAGTAGCGGTACCATAAAAGCTTATATTAGAATCTTAAATGCAGTTTACAGACTTACCGCACTTTTTGAGAATACCGTATGTGTGTTCCATCTCCCTTCTCTTCTGCTAATTCCAAGTGTTTTTCTTATTTCTTCGGAAAGCGTAAAACTGTTGTTGTTGTGGTCATCAGACCTAACACTGGTCTGTTCAAGCTCTCCATGTTAGTCTATCCTGCGCAAGTCCCTTCATCTACGTATAACTACTGAAACCTACATCCATTCGAACGTGCTAACTGTATTTTAACATTGGTCTTCTCTACAACTTTTAGTTCCAACACTACACGGTAACTTATGTCGTTCTTAAAGTAGAGAAATCTTCAGAATTGTAACTACCAATCTGGCTGTCCGTTGATTGTGAGGACGTATCCCATCAACCGACACCTTCCTTTAGTCAGGTTTTACCATCATGATGTTTTTCGTGAGATATACGCAAAGAATGCAATAAATTGACTAACTCCTCTAGACTCTAAGACAGAAAAAAATGCACTACCAAGGAATTATCCGAATTAGACGGAAATAGGTTTATGTGACGTACATGGACAGACAAACAAACGATCAAAATTTCTGAAACAAATGGATGATTTATTCAAGAGTAAAATCTTCACAAATTCAACAAGTCAATAATGCGTTGGTCTTCCTCTAGATCTAATGCAAACAGTTACTCGGTTTGGCAGTGACAGAGTTGTTGAGTGGCCCCCTGAGCGATATTGTAGCAACTGTTGCAGCTGGTGCGTCAGATTGTGAAAATCCCGAGCTTTTTGGAGAGCGCTACCCATAATGTTCCAAACGTTCTCATTTGGCCAGACATCCTGTGGCCTTGGCAACAAAGGTAGGGTTTATCAAACCTGAAGAGAAACACAAGACAGGTCTTCGGCCTGAAATCTCATTGAATGGAGTAGAATTGTCTACAGAAACCAGTCCCTCTTCGAACTGAGCCCAATGACCAGTGAAGATGTGGTTGGATATGTCCCGATCAGCGGTGGGCTACCAACATGAATGTCGCCCGCCGTACGGCTCGACAACCAGAAGTGATGGTCTGGGGTGCCGCTTCATTTCATAGCAGGACCATTTCGATTGTCATCCGCCTTACCCTTACAGCACGGCAATACGTCGATGATACTCTACATCCCGTTTTGTTGCTCTTCATGGCAACCCATCCTGGGCTTACATTTTACCAAGATAATGCCCACTCGCACATGGCGAAAGCTACTTCTTCTCTTCGTGCTTGTCAAACCCCATCTTGGCCAGCAAGGTCGATGGATCTCTCCCCAAGTCAACTGAGAACATTTGGAGCATTATGAGCAGAGGTCTCAAACCAACTCGGGATTTTGATGATCTGACGCGCCAGTTGTACAGAATTTGACACGATTGAACCGTGCTGCGGCTACGTGGGTGCTGTTTGTAGGTTTCCGCCCTCTGTTACAGGCCAGACCATATCCTTTAGTTGGCATGGTTGCGTTTGTTTGTCTTCTCGTCTTGACTGGCATCACTCGTTTCGCAAACGTTGCCTGTGTGTTAGTGGCAGCAGCGGTGGTTATCGACATGTAGTAACTGTTGCCATATCTTTGGGGCGACGTGGTTGTTTTACCGTGTCGTGTGAGTGAGGCAGTTCGGTTGGGGACTCAGGAGGAGTCAGGTCCGCGTAGTGCCAGAACACGCCGGGACAGCTGGCGGCGCGCATGGACTGCCGGACGGCAGGGCTGTGGTCCGGAGGGTGCACCACCTCGTCGTAAACCGGATCCGGCAAGCTTAAGATGACTGTTATATTTTGACTGAAGTTCAGTCTTGATCACGTCATGTACGTTATAATGATACAGGTGACCGGTTTCGGTTCTTTCTACAAAACCATCATCAGACCTGTGGATAAATTTTAAGAAATACTAGATACCAATCTTTAAATAAGATGAAAGTGTCTAATGATGTCAAACTTTAACAAGATAAAATAAAATAAATTATACCCTGGCTCCTTTAGGATGGTAGGCGGAGCTCTTCTCGCTGCTACGCAGTCAACTGGTGGTTATGAGTGCTGAGCATGAGCTTAAATATGCAGAGACTCCGCCTACTTCCTGTCACACTACTTCACAACTGCCAATCAGCGTTCATAATATGACACCATCGTCAAAGTATAAAAGTAGGAAATACACTAATAACATAAAATTGATTCATTTAAATATCTGATTAACAGATAGTTAGTATGTCTAGAGCTTATTTATATTTTGCATAAAAACAGGGAACTACGATGTGTAACAGTTGTGCCCTCTATGGGCAACCTTAATACTACTACAGTGCCAGTTACATCAAAGATGTGAAAGTCCTTGGCGTTGTGGTATATATCGATTATACCAAGTCGCCTACATCACAACTGCATCTTTGTTGGATGCTGCAGAATCGTCTTATTTTAGCTGTAGTTTTTATAGCAATATTCTTTATAGCAGTAGGGTAGCAGCCAAGAGTAAGTTCCACATTATGTATATCTGAACTACTAATTAAATGTTTTAAAATCATCGATCTAATAGTTTTTATAATAATCAATGTCAATTTCATATATTTTTTTATGTTGTGCAGCATATTTACATACGTTTCTTTTGCCATGGGTGTAATTAGTCTTATATTTTTAAAAAACAAAAGAGTAGACGCTTTTATTATAAAATTTCGTCAAAAAGGTCGTAATAATATTTTTCGCGAAAATCTAATTGTTCATTGAGCAGCATTGATGATTTGGTTTTCGAATGAGCATATATCTCGATTTCTTCTAGGATATTCATAAGTAAGCCTTTATTTGCATAATGAAGAACTTGTAAATTCTGTTGTACTGTCCCCTCAGCATGATTATTGAATGCTATATGATGACCAAATACGGACTTTGTTCGTGAGGTACCCGACGTATGTTCTTTGTACCTTACTGCAAAATTTCGACCTGTTTGGCCGATATATATTTTCTCACAGTCTCTGCATTGGATCTTGTACACTCCTGATCTGGTAGATTTTCCATTTCAATCCAAGTAGAGTAGAGTCAGTCACCCGTGTGGGCCCCATAGTACGTATGTGATCTTGTGATAGATTATCATCACGCTGTCATGTGCAGTTTGTCGGATCTGCGTACTGCTTAGTACTTGAAGACGCTATCGTGTTAAAAGCACTTCGCTCAGTAATTAGACGGTGTGGTTACTCAATTGGCTCAAATGGCTCTGAGCACTATGGGACTTAACATCTGAGGTCATCAGTCCCCTAGAACTTAGAACTACTTCAACCTAACTAACCTAAGGACATCAGACACATCCATGCCCGAGGCAGGATTCGAACCTGCGACCGTAGCGGTCTCGCGGTTCCCGATTGAAGCGCCTAGAACCGCACGGCCACACTGGCCGGCTGTGGTTACTCAACTGTGAATTAGTAAAGCAGTGAATAGATATGTTTCATGCTGCAAACCGTCATCAGAGTTGTCACAGTGAGTTCAGTGGGCGTTTGTGTGCCTAAGGAATCTGATGTCACTCATTTGGTACTTGGTTTTGGCCCGCTTTGCGATTGTTTCGGCAATGACGTGTGGTTGCTGATTCTCGTTGGTTGCATTTCGGTTTTGCCTCTCACGCAAATCGAGTGGGGTTTTAGTTACTGTTAGTTTGTCTGGTGTTGTGTAGTGTGACTTGTTTGTTCAGATTTTCGGGTTGCGGAATCGGACAGAAATCTGGTAGTGGTTCCTTTCTCGTTCCGGGCGCTCTAAACATAGTATTCTGGGAACGTAGTGCAGACCGCCGGTTCCGGCTTTGGCTTATCGTTCCGTCGTTGCATTTGGTATATCGGACGTCAGGTAGCTTCAGCAAGATTATCATTAGTCATTCCTTAGACTGCCACTTGTCTGAGTTACCATTTTGTGAAGTGAGTGCAACTGCCTACCTCATCGCTCGCGAAAGTGTTTGTCGCCGGACATTCTTAGAGGTCGATTCCTGGAGCACCGTCTGTGACTGGTCCTTGTGTTTTATTATTGTATTAATTATTACTATACCTTGGAATGCCTACAGTAAAGGTTATGTATGTGTAATTAACAGTTCCGATCGCCTTCTAGAATAAATCTAGCAGTGTAAGGGTTGTGTACAAGGTTACCATCATTTTATTTCATCCGTTTGGTGGTAGTTGCTTGTTCCTTTTAATTAATCTCTGCTTGTATTTGCTGTTTTACAGTAGGTTTCTAAAATTTTTTATATAATGGCCTTCCTGGCGTGTAAGGCCTTCAGCCGTCATTGTGGTCATTTGCTGTCTGGAGGACAGACACGTCGATGACCGGAAAGTCATAATTTTGTGAAAAATTCGATATTTGTATTTTATCAGTAAGCCTTAAAACCTTATTTACTGCCTTTCCTGGCATTTGATACCTTCTGCTGTGTTTGTGGCCACTTACCGTTTAATATTTCAGTACCTATAAGTTGTAATTGCAGCAAGTTCTTAAACATTCTTAATTTACTGCCACTCTTGGCGTGTAACGCCTTCAGCCGTGATAACAGTGGCTTGTTTTTTTTTTTTTTTTAATCATTATCTGTATCTATATTTTATGACGATTTGCTAATTTGTAACTCACTGAAAACACCACTATTTACACAGTTGTTTATTCCTTCATTAATAACGTGTGGTATTTTTTATTTATTGCTGAGCCTGGAATTACTGTTTTAAAATAAAGGTGTGTAACTGTAAAAGGGAACCAATAGTAACTGATTACGGCGCCGTCCACAATAGTAACCGAATCCTGCCTTCCCTTGACTGTCAGGTCTCAACGATATCCTCAAGAGAACATCTAACAATGCCAAGACGAAGCTGCACGCATAAGGGCCAGAGGTGGACCAATACGCTACTGACTTGCTCAATTTTGTAAATCTCTTTCTCTTGAAAAAGAAAAAAAATCAATTTTTCTGAAATTGTAATTACTTGTTTGTCTGTATACGAACGACTCATCCACAGGTTCCCGTCCCATTCGGATAATTCGTTCACGGTGCGCCCTTTTTTGTTTTAGAGAGCAGGTACGCGCACTCTCCGAACTGTAAGAGTATGCCGCACCGTGAAGCAGAACCCTCCTCTTACAAACCAACAACTGGAGTTCGCTCAGCATCTCGGTGACGCTTTTGTTCTAAAAATGATTCTGTAACGAAGCGCGCTGTTCTTATTTCGTCCTCTTCTATTTTCTACATCAGTCCTGTCTAGCATGTATTGCAGACTAACGAGCAGTATTCAAGTATTGGTTGACAGAGCATTTTGAAAGCTACTCCCTCAACAGGTGGACTGCACTTCCTGAGGATTCTTCCAATAAATTTCAGTGCGGCATGCGCCTTACTTGCGTTTAGTTTTATTTGGTTGTTCAACTTTAAATTCTTCCGTACACTTACTCCTAGACACTTTACGAATGTGACATTTCCAGTAATTGTTCTGCAATCGTGTAATCCATACGTCATACAAAAATGGACACTTGTAGTTAGTTGTGCATGTATGTTCCAAATCTCTTCCTAAACCACCGGACCGATTTCAACCAAACTTATTACACATATACTCATTCTCAGGCAACAATCACCGTGGGGGCAAGAACCGCCTCCATTTCAAATGGGTGGGGGGTGGATGTGAAAAACAAACTAGACAGTGAGACGTGGATTCACAGATTCTATCCACCCAGTATTTGAGAAAGGGAGCACTGTGCGACTTGAAACAGTCTTTACACATAATTTAAAACCTTTGCAAAAAATTTTCTCGCTGACAACCACTACAAAATGATGCAAGAAAACAAGTTTATTACTTTTCCGCTGTTCGTGCAGTAATAGTACCGCATGAGGCATGACGTTACAATTTATTACTTATTTGCTACCAACTACATTCGCGACATATTTTGCACATAGTATGCACATACAGCGCTGAGTGTATGTGCAAAATTATGTCATCGTACGTCAGGTAGTTTAAGAGATATGACGTCAAAAATAATGAGATTCGCGAAAAACTTCCTCATCATGCATGACCCTACATTGTACGAGACAAAGTTCAGGAAATATGACATCATAAACGGTGAGAAGCGCGAAAAACTGCCGCATAGTGCTTGACGTTTAAATGTATTAATTTAATTCGTTGCTACGTATTCCATTCGGAACACATTTTGCAGATGGTACCAACATATGCCGCTGGTAATACCTTCAAAATTATATCATCGTACGACACATCGTTCAAGAGATATGACGTCGTAAACATTAAGCACAAAGCAAGGTGGTACGGGCGTGGACGCACAGCCATAACGCTGGGTTTCTCTACTATTTATGTGCAATATTGCCTTTATTTGCGTTGAGTGTCACCTACGAATCCCTGTACGAATCATCGGTAGTCCGCTAGTCTTCCTTCATTTCGCTAAAATTGAGAGGTGGCATGAGCCCCCTCTCATATTTCTATCTTACGATTTTCCTCTCTAATTGCATGCGGTGGAAAGTCGCTATTCCTTCACACGCGGACTTCCCACGCAGCGTCTCTCGTCACCCGGGTGGTCCGGTGACAGGCGGGCACTCCTGATCTGGAAAGGGTTAAGCCGACGGGTGTGAGGAAGTCGAGTGAATGCTTTGCAGACGCCGACATTGTCAGAAGACACGCCCGGAGGGGTCTGAAGTAGCGGCTGGGCTAGAGGTTCCGTTAGTTCGCAGAAACTTAGCGAAAACACTTTCTGGCGGGCTACCAGCGAGGCGTGGGAATGACTTGTGTACCCAGGCAGTTGTGGCGGGAAAATTCCCGCGCTTTCTGCAAAATAGTAACTGTGATTGGCTTGCTCAGGACATAGCTCAATGACGTAGCAAAATCAGCGCAGAAATTGGCGCCAAGAATCTCCATTGGTGGAATGGTAGTGCTCCGGCAATAGAGTGGAATTTTCCGGCGGTTTTCGAGTTGCTGATTGGAACGTTTAACCATGGCCACTGTCGTGGGGGCGGGAATGTTGTGTGTTCGGCCTGTACGGGTGCTCTAGGTAGTCGGCTCTCGCCTTTCGGTCGAGGACGTCGAAGCAACCAGCCATCGCCTCCGGTACGCCAAATCGTGTTCTTGCAGTTAAGAAGACAGATTGGTAATGTATGTCCACAGCACCGGCAGACAGGGATTTTCCTAGGTGATAATCAGAGCTCAGCAGAGCGCGCCTGTTCGTCTTTTTCTAACTTTGTTCTGTCTTGGGTAGCAGCAATTAATGTTGAGTTGGCTATGTATTTTCTCTTAAGATTTGAGTTGCAAGGAATTGGCTCCACATACCACTTCGTCATAATCCTCACAATCTAGTTTAGGCACAACTTCACATTCACAGCGTTTGTTTGAGTATCCAATTTGAGCCAATTTGATGTATTGTAAATGTTTCATGTGCTTTTGTTTATTATTTTGTGTTTAGTCTTAATAAATCATATTGTTATTTTGGACAGAACTCTCATTCTGTTGATCAATAGAGCAACCCTATCATTCCTCACTATGTTAATGAAACCTTCGTTTATTTAACTTATTTATCAAATTAAATTATTGCAGGTGCCAAACTCTCTTCTACTCCATTGGCAGGGTTGATTAGAGTCAGTTCGCGTATTTTTTTTAATCCTTGTGCAACAGCAAAAGTCGGAGTTAGAGTAGGGGGGGCTTAGAGCATCATTTACATATGTAGATTCTAGAAGAATTTAGTGTTAAATACACTGCTAGCCCCGGCTCCTCGCAAAATTTACTAGCATTGCCGCTTCTCTACACACAACAGCATGCGAAAAGCTTCATGGAATTGCGAATGTCATTTTTGTCTATAGTGAAAGTAACAATCAAAAACACTCCGTTGGGGTACGCCCGAAGACGTTAAAAACGACATACTAGTACTGTATTGTGTTTGCTAGGAAGTGTTCAGTCCAGACACACGGCTGTTCTGTCATTTCGTATGCTAGTCTTTCCTTCATTAGGCGGCAGTGCGGAACTGTATCGAATACCTTCTGGGAGTCAACAAGAATGGCATCAGCCTATGTGCTAGGAACTACTACTTTCTGAGTCTCGTGGACGAACAGGACGAGGTGAATTTTATGCGAACGTTGTTTTCTGAATCCATGTTGATTCGTACCGAGAAGATATTCGGTCTCCAGAAATGTAATAGACGAGCATAAAATATGTTCAAAAAAACGTTTTTATTTTCCCCAAAATCACTCAAAGAATTCATGTAACGTTTGTTGGAGAACTGATAGAGTTCCCCTTTTCAGCAGTGCTTACTAACAAGCTACACTCCGTGAGAGAAAGAGTGAAGCATCTAAAATACGTGGTTGCATGTACACGCCATTGGCGGGCGTGTAAGTGGTTAGAGCTGTAAATCTCTTTGAGAGGCAGAGCGGTCATCATTATTCATTAATGTTGTTCGTGTGTAGTTTTGTTACCAAGCCTGGGAGGGTTCATAAGGAGCGTGACATCGTCAGATGCTAAGTGGTCACCGTGAAGCACACAGAAATGTCGCGTACTCGTGTATCGGCACTTGACAATAATTTGAGAAGGCCTCATTTATGGTCTCCGTTTGGCCAGCTGGCAGAACTACGCCTTATCGAGATTTGTGGGTCATTTGGCTGTGACAGTGGCCCGAAGTTGGACTGCATGGGAACGCGAGAGCAGGCATACTCGTCCTCAGTACCAACGCCGACCACGTCTGACCACCACCAAAGAGAATCACCGTATTGCGAACCAAGATCTTCGTTACCCCTTCACATCTGCACTTGCCATCGGAGGCCGTGCATTGGGTCTTCCTGCAAGAATCTGTTGTCAAAAAATGGTTCAAATGGTTCTGAGCACTATGGGACTCAACTGCTGAGGTCATCAGTCCCCTAGAACCTAGAACTAGTTAAACCTAACTAACCTAAGGACATCACACACATCCATGCCCGAGGCGGGATTCGAACCTGCGACCGTAGCGGTCTCGCGGTTCCAGACTGCAGCGCCGAACCGCGCGGCCACTTCGGCCGGCAATCTGTTGTCAGCCCGCACCATTGGTCGGCGACTATCAACAGCCGGACTAGGGAATTACTTTTCCATGCACAGGCAGTCGTTAACACGACAGCACAGACGACTGCATTTCGAGTGGTTCGGACTGCTGATTAGTGACCTTACATTCTGTTCTGCGATTAATCGCAGTTCTGCATAATCGTGGATTATCATGGAGAGTATGTAGTGGACTTGTAGAAAGGTTCCATTTTTTCGGGAGGGATGGGGGGGGGGGGGGGGAGGAGCACAGCCCAGTGTACTCCTGCCGTCATGCTGTGCTGAGCCACTGTGTATAATTTCACGTGATTACTGAGCGAAATCAAACGGCACAACGAAACGTCACGGACATTCAGCGTACTCGTGTTTTCACTCTCGTGCCTCAATAACGTGGTGCCATTTTTCAACAGGACAATGCTTCTCCACACATCGTACGTGTGACTATGATCAGATCTGTCCCCGATAGAAGGTGTTTATGACCAGGTGGAAGGTCCATCCGAATGTCCGTGCCAGGAAATCATGGATACAACAATTGCTGGCGATCTTGTCTCCCGAGAACGCACAACAGCTGTTTCTTATTTACATAAATGATATGCCTTCTAGTGTTACAGGTGATTCAAAAATATTTCTGTTTGCTGATGACTCCAGCTTGATAGTGAAGGATCGTGTGTGTAATATTGAAACAGTAACAAATAATGTAGTTCATGAAATAAGTTCGTGGCTTGTGGAAAATAATTTGATGCTAAATCACAGTAAGACCCAGTTTTTACAGTTTCTAACTCACAATTCAACAAGAACCGATATTTTGATCAGACAGAATAGGCATATTATAAGCGAGACGGAACAGTTCAAGTTCCTAGGCGTTCGGATAGATAGTAAGCTGTTGTGGAAAGCCCATGTCCAGGATCTTGTTGAGAAGCTAAATGCTGCTTTATTTACCATTAGAACAGTATCTGAAATAAGGGACACTTCAACACGAAAAGTAGTCCGCATATTTTCATACGCTTATGTCGTATGGTATTATTTTTTGGGGTAATTCTTCTGATTCAAAAAGGGTATTTTTGGCTCAAAAACGGGCTGTTCGAGCTATGTGTGGTGTAAGTTCGAGAAGCTCTTGTCGACCCCTATTCAATAGTCTGGGAATTTTGACATTGCCCTCACAGTATGTATTTTCTTTAATGTAGTTTGTTGTTAGCAATATTAGCCTATTCCCAAGAGTTAGCAGCTTTCACTCAGTTAATACTAGGCAGAAATCAAATCTGCATGTAGAGTGCACTTCCTTGACTCTTGTGCAGAAAGGAGTGCAGTATTCTGCTGCATACATTTTCAATAAGCTACCACAAGAACTCAAAAATCTTAGCAGCAGCCCAAACTCTTTTAAGTCTAAACTGAAGAGTTTCCTCATGGCTCACTCCTTCTATTCTGTCGAGGAGCTCCTGGAAGAGCCAAAAAATTAAGCAAATTCCAGTGTTTAAATGAAGAAAATCAACAATGTAACTTACGACTTGTCACCTGAATATGTTTTTCTATATTTCATTTTATCTGTTTCTAATATCGTGTTATAATTTCATGTATTGACTCGTTCCATGACCATGGAGACTTCTCCTTAATTTGGTCCCACGGAACAATAAATAAATAAATAAAAAATAAATAAAACACCTTTTCCAATCGAGTCATTGCAAGCATGCATACCACTTGCGGTGCAGCGTCATACTAATAAGTGGACTCTTGCTGCCGAGTTCTCTGTAAATCTGAATCGACTTTTTATCACAGTAAGAACATTATATACCCTTTCAACCCTGAAAGTTTCATTTTGCTTCGTTCTCCTATACTGGATGCTTCCCTTTTTTTTCAGGCAGGCATTTTTTTTTTTTTTTTCCAAGCGCGATCATTTTGGACTTTAGCAATTGCACGTGGGAATGTTGCACGACCAACTGCAAATGTCCACCCGACAGTTAATTCCCGGTGCTTATTTGGAGTGGAGAAGAAACTGGGAGAATGGCAACAGCAACCATTATCAAATTAATGTAACAGACCTCTTCCTGTGTCGCCGTGCGGCAGCGAGCGTTTTTCCTCGCGTCGCCTGCGGTCCGTCCAATTGTGGCGGTCATCGCGAATCTGCCTCAGCGTCTAATTGCCGGGGCCTCAGCCTTGCCTCACCCGCAAAAAAAAAAAAAACACGGACGGCGGCGCGGGGCGACCGCGCGTCGCTCCACTCCATTCATTCACTCGGGCACGCACGGCGACGGCGCCGCACTTGTGAATGGCGACCGTGCAGGGAGGGGGGGGGGGGTGGTAAAGGGGGGGAGGCGCGCTGGCCGGCCTGGCGTTAATTGCCGGATATTAGGAGCGCGAGCGGCCGCCCATTAGGCAATTGTCCCCGGGGCGGCACTTCCGGGAGACACAGCTGGCGCCCGGCGTGCAGACAGATTCGTAAACAGCACGGGGCTCCGCGCAAACGCCCACACTGGACGCGGCACTCCAGTTACAGTGGCTCGCGCCGGCGTCCGCTGGAAAACTGACGCTGCCGGCGGCATCAGCTGAGTGTCAGCTGGCTCCATGACGAGACGCTGGATCAATGACCGTGCACGGGAGCGGTTTCACGCGGGTGGGCAGATACTTGGAAGGACATGAGGTCGAATCTCAAGCCATTCTAATTTAGATTTTCCGTGGTTTCTCTAATTCCTCTTCGGTGCTTTCATCCCACCCGTGACCAATCTCATGTCCAAACTACATAAATGACATAGTAAATGGCACGATTACCGGTAGTATTGGTATTGCAAGGGGAAGCAACATAAACGAATGTACAAGAGAGGTACTTGGAGCTGACGCCTTCTCTTGTTCCTTTTATTTTATTATTAGTATTTCGTTGTTGCTGTCGCATATAATTAGAACCGCACATCATTCAGTGGCAGTCCATTGTATATTTTACAGCCGTACAGAATATAAATTGCATTTTATAAATAATAAAAATTAGTTGATCGCTTTTGTGTAACCAAGCCGGCCGCTGTGGCCGAGCGGTTCTAGGCGCTTACGTCCGGAACCACGCGGCTGCTACAGTCGCAGGTTGGAATCCTGCCTCGGGTATGGATGTGTGTGACGTCCTTAGGTTAGTTAGGTTTAGGCAGTTCTAAGTCTAGGGGACTGATGACCACAGATGTTAAGTCCCACAGTGCTTGGAGCCATTTGAACCAGTTTTTATGTAACCAAAGCAGTTACTTTTGATACAAGTATAGTTTACATGCATATATATATTTGTTGTTGTTGTCGTGGTCTTCAGGCCAGAGACTGGTATGGTCCAGCTCTCCATGCTACTCTGTCCTGTGCAAGCTCCTTTATCTCCAAGTAACTACTGCAACCTACATCCTTCTGAATCTACTTAGCGTATTCATCTCTTCCTCTATAATTTTTAACTTCCACGCTGCCCTCCAATACTAAATTGGTGATCCCTTGATACCTCAGAACATGTCCTACCAACCGATCCCTTCTTATAGTCAAGTTTTGCCACAAATTCCTCTTCTCCCCAATACTTTTCAGTACCTCCTCATTACGTACGTGATCTATCCATCTAATCTTCAGCATTTTTCTGTAACACTACATTTCGATAGCTTTTATTCTCTTTTTGTCCAAACTATTTATCGTCCTTATTTCACTTCCATATGTGACTACACTCCAGACAAATACTTTCAGGAAAGACTTCCTGACACTTAAATCTATACTCGATGTTCTCTCTACTTGGACCATCATTGATTAGTTTGGTCCCAAATAGCAAAACTCATCTACTACTTTAAGTATCCCATTTCCTAATCTAATTCCCTCAGAATCACATGATGTAATTCGACTACATTCCATTATCCCCGTTTTACTTTTATTGATGTTCATGGTATATCCTCCTATCAAGACAATGTCCATTCCGTTTAATTGCTCTTCCAGGCCCTTTGCTGTCCCTGACAAAATTACGATGTAGTCGGCAAACTTCAAAGTTTTTATTTCTTCTCCCTGGACTTTAATTCTTACTCCAAATTTTTCTTTTGTTTCCTTTACTGCTTCCTCAGTATACAGATTGAATAACATCGGGATAGCGCCAAACACAGAGGTATAGGCATGCGTAATATTCAAATACAGATATATGTAAACAGGTAGAATATGGTGCTGCGGTCGGCAGCGCCTGTAATACAACAAGTGTCTGGTGCAGTTGTTAGATCGGTTACTGGTGCTGCAATAACAGCTTATCAAGATTTAAGTGAGTCTGAAGGTGGTGTTATAGTCGGTGCACGAGCAATGGGAAACAGCATCTCCGAGGTAGCAATGAAGTGGGGATTTTCCTGTACCGCCATTTCGCGAGTGTACCGTGAGTATCAGGAATCCGGTAAAACATCAAATCTCCGACATCGCTGCGGCCGGAAGAAGATCCTGCAAGAACGGGACCAACGACGACTGAGGAAGAACTTCAACATGACAGAATACAGTGGCTCCAGCAACACTCTTCTGAGTTTAAATACTTCCCCGGGCCACCAAACTCCCTAGACATGAACATTATTGAGCATACCTGGAATGCCTTGCAACGTGCTGTTCAGAAGAGATGTCCAACCCATCGTATTATGGACAGGCTTCATTGTAGCAGTACTTCAGACATTAGTCGAGTCCATGCCACGTGCTGCGGCACTTCTGCATGTTCGCAGGGGCACTACGGAAGTCCGCAGCTCGTGGTCGTGCGGCAGCGTTCTCGCTTCCCGCGCACGGGTTCCCGGGTTCGATTCTCGGCGAGGTCAGGGATTTTCCTTGCCTCGTGATGACTGGGTGTTGTGTGATGTCCTTGGCTTAGTTAGGTTTAAGTAGCTCTAGGGGACTGATGACCATAGATGTTAAGTCCCATAGTGCTCGGAGCCATTTTTAGCCTTACAGAATATTAGCGCAATTTCTTTGGCTTTCAGTGTGTGTATATGTATATAGTTGTTTTCTAATCAACAGAATGTTCTTCATTATGATCAGAGGCAAGTGTTTCCTCTTGTTATTGATAAATACGAATAACAGAAATATGAAGAGCCCAGAACCGATCGGCCACAGCGGCCGGCGCTAAATTTTATTCACGTAGTCACTGAATGCTCATCTAATTACTCTCCTTATGCTCATTTTCACTTCGTTCAATTTTTTTGTCGTCTACTGTATCATTTTTGAAGCCATCACAGCATAGAAAAACTCGGAACATAGAAGACATCCATAGATAAATTCAACAGATCAGGAGTATATGAACTCACATACAACACTTGCCAATCACTATACTATACATGCAGGGTTTTTAAAACAAGATACTCAGAACATGTCAGAGCCCTAAAAGTAACAGCACCCGTAGTACATTTGCTAACCACCTAATAGCCCATGACCACCACCCAGTTACAATAGCAACAGATCTGATAACACTGAGATCCAGCCACAGCCTATACAACAGATCTTCCATACACAGAAGGCAACAGCAGAAGGCAAACAAGGTTTAAATGAATATACTGCGCTTCCCAAAGGCACATTATTTAACACATTATAGGAACTTCAAAGCAAAGGCAGCACAAACAGCTAAAGAAGCTTACACACACACACACACACACACACACACACACACACACACATGCACGCACACACACGCACACACACACACACACACACAGAAAAATATAGAGATAACAGCAAACAAAATTCAAATTCGGCACCAAAATCATTCGGAACAAATGAACGCCAACGGGGTTAGGACTCACAACTTCGTTTACACCGGGTTTTGCGAAGTGTAAAAGGTATTTGTTAAACCAAAATTATACAAAGTATATTTAGTCTGTGTGTGTGTGCAGTTCTCTCAGAACATGCGAGAAGAAGGATCTGTCAAAACAAAACGTGAGTAATAACAAATATATACGCAAAAGATTTTGCCTCGCCAAAATCACGTTTTAAAAATCAAGGGAGGAGTGAACTCGCTGATAAAATTCACATTTACATCGTTTGGTTTGCAGATGACAAGCTATCAGTGCAGTACGCCAAACAGATGGTCCTACAAAACCGTATAACGTAAAAAAGAAAGGTCAGAATAAAAACGAACAGAAACTGTCTTTAGGCGTCAGTTTATTAGGTCAGTTACAATCTAAAATATGTTTACTTTTTACAGATTTTAAATGAACGAAACTCAATGATGGAAACAGAGTTGCCGAAACATGTTTAGGTAACAAGAAAAAAACAGTGTTTTGCATAAAAGGCGGAACCTGTATCAAATAATTCAGAAGACCGAAAATTTTTTTTTGGATGTGTTAAATGTTGATCAGTTCGAATTGCAGAGAGGTAAAGGTATCAGAGAAGCAGTTTTGACTTTGCGGTTTATAATGGAAGCAAGACTGAAGAAAAATCAAGACACCTTCATAGGATTTATTGACCTAGAAAAAGCGTTCGACAATGTAAAATGGTGTAAGATGTTCGAAATTCTGCGAAGGAAAAAAGTAACCTATAGGGGAAGACGGGTAATATACAATACGTACAAGAATTAAGGACCAAGAACGAAGTGCTTGGATTAAGAACAGTGTGTGACGGGAACGCAGCCTTTCGCGCCTATTTTTCAATCTGTTCATCGAAGAAGAAATTACGGGGTTTAAAATTCAGTGTTAAAGGGTATAATGACAAGAACCGTTGATGACATTACTATCATCAGAGAAAATGAAAAAGAATTACAGGACCTGCTGAATGGAATGAATAGTCTAATGAGTACAGAATATGGATTACGTAAGGAAAGTAACGAGGTGTAGCAGAAATGAGATCAACAATAAACTTACTATGAAAATTTTTGCTTTTAATTGAAAATATAATTCTAAAGAAGAACTAGTTTTTCACATGATCTTGACCACAGACCATCACATTTCCAATTCCCAGCGCTGCTATGTCCGTTATTTCACACTTTCTTTAATGTAAATCTTTCATGTATGCGTTTGAGATAACAGACATGTTACATGAGGAAGCATCTGGCACAGAACTGAGGTGCAAATGAATCCATTCCGTAAACCTTGGGGTCTAACCTAATAAGCCAGTCAGCTTGCTTTCTGAATATCTGAGCAAATCAGAGTAACAAAAATATTTTCTTATGAAGAGCAGACCAGTGAATAGATGTTTGCTGCGTAGCACTTGTGCGTAAATGTTATGAAATATTGTACATTTCTGTCGGAAGATACAGCAGTTTCTCAAGTTAAATTGGTAAAATTAAACAGGTCATCGATAGTTTAGTCAGGTTGAAATTTTGGATAACATGAACAAATTGTTCGTTTCTTCCCTCCAAACGGTTGCCTTGACTGGCTACGGAGGTGCTGTATATGAACTTGTGGGGTTCATAATAGTGAGATTATCGCACACTGATGTGCTGAAATTTGATCAAGCGACCGGAAATACTCACATGGCTGCAACAAACTGGCAAACGTGCAAATTAGCAGCTTCTTATCTGTCTACCAGTGATATTATTTTCGCCTTTGTTTTCTAAAAAATTCTGCGACTTTTTATTAATTTAGTAGAAATATGATCTGTAATAGTTTGTGTTATTTATTATAAATAACGTATTTGTTGACTTTCTTGTTGCCTAGGCGAACACTTGAATATTTCTCCGGTGTCCAGAAAACGTGACTGACATCCTACAGCAGAAAGTAGACAGCAAATTACACTGTGGAAATTTTTGCTGTTATGAAACTTTGTGTAAAAGATAGCCGTTGGTTTTACGAGCTGCCTCATGTTTATATCTTTCCAGTAAACATCTTTTTCACTGAAGATGTGTCGCTTCGACAAAATCTTCTGTTCATTCGAATGAAACTGCGAAACGAATCTCGACCTTGACATCTATGTGATAAACTACATTAATTCAAATTGACAGTAGTAGTTACATCATTGAGAATGTGGAAATTGTCAGTAAGAAATCGAAATTAGACACCACCCTCTTTATATGGAGTTCAAAACCGAAAAGACGATGGAATTCAACAGTTGGCAGCCTTGCAGAGTTGGCAGCCCTGCAGAGTCGGCGAAAAGACGATGGAATTCAACAGTTGGCAGCCCTGCAGAGTTGGCAGCCCTGCAGCCAGGCGACTAACGCGAGTTTTGGTGTTCTCGTAAAGATAAGTCGTTTTAGATTATAAAAACATTTTGTTAGTACTGACTACGTGGTAAATAGGTGTATTAATGTGCTTTTTAAGCGTATAATTAAATGTTTCATTTTCCTTTACGTAATATAGCAGAAAACGCGAAAAGATCGTACAGTCGGGTTACAGTCGTATTTTCTGTTTACGTTTTGCCGCAGCAAATCTATAAAATTCCTTTTAATTGTTCTTAGCTCTCCCCAGCAATTTAACTGTAACGTACCTCTTCATTATTTAACTCACATTTCCGGAAAGCAGCGTAAAGTTTAAGTTGTTGTTTGAGAAACTTTGCACTGTTGTTTTTGTTTACATACAGTTGTGTATAGACCAGATTTCTGGAATCATATTTTCGTGTTTATCTGTAATTTAACTGACTTATTCTCAATAAACTACTAGGTTTATCTGGAGTGAAAAGTGCTTGACTTACTGTAGACTTCTTAGGTCGGGGCTTTGGGGTGACGGGTGCTGTAGTTTTTTCTATGTTGGTGACTGTAGTGGCGTGGGAATAGGGGAAGTAAATGAGACTCATCAGTGGTTTTGTACGATATGTAGTAGAGACAGGAGGACACTAGAACAAGAGGGGAAAATTGCCACCCTTCAGGCTCAGTTAGACAAGGCCAGCGGAGATCTTGGCAGGTTAAGGAGGGAGAAGGGTAAAGAGAGGTGGGAAGTGGCAACAGGCAACAGGAGGAACAGACCTAGAACTTTGTCTGACAGCTTCGTGGTGAATGTGCAAAATAGATTTGACCTGTTGCTTCAGTTAGAAGCTGGTGAGCCTCAAGCAGTTTCAGCTTTTTATTATTTTTTTTATTTTAAATTCAGTGCATTAATGCAATCTTAGTAAACGAATGTTTGTAAAATGATTGTTTCTTATAGCGTTCATTACAAAAAAATGACGATCATTTCACTTGGGACCTGTGGAAGGTACATTAGCTTATTTGTTTCAGTCGTAAATATTTTTCATGTATTATTGTTTTTCTGACATGTTCTACATCCTGGAGGACCTCCTCTCTACGGATCAATTAGAATGAAAGTACATCTAATCTAATCTAATCTTAACGAATAACTTCTGCTAGCACTAGTACCAGTGTCAGATTGTTATGTAGCCTATGTAGAGTTCCTTTGCCAACAATTCACTGTTCAAGCCATGGACGAGTTCAGAATCTTCTTCATGGGTTTCTTCGCCATTATTCGACGATCACCAACAGAGTTAACGCAAATATTTTAAGAGAGCCCGTTTACGTAAACATTTATGTGTGATTAGCGCGCCACACAAAGCCGAGAACTGCTGCTGGAAAGGGCTTTGGTCGCAAATCACGATGAGGAGCATGTTCCGTGAGATGTTGCAGAGGGTGTAGCAACCATGACGGATCCCATGTCTAGCGTGCTTCACGATAACAGACACGTCACGTATGAGGATGACTTTACTGTGTCACGAAGTGTTCGATAGTGTTGCTTATTAACATGTCAAGCGAGTAGTGCACAGATACTGTAAATACTGTGGCAACAAATTTACGCGAACATCACACATACTACCACCTAGATCCTTATCGCCGCTGTTCTCATCCGCATAACATTCAATGCAGTAAACATTGATGGTTTACCCGACCGCCCTCCTGTCCGTGAGCTGCTTAGTCATCGTATACACGACTGTGATAAGAGCTCGTACTGTTCCAGTTAATGATAACAGCGCCCAGCATCCCTTAAGATGATTAGTAGGTACTTATTCTCCCGTTCGTCTTGTCGTATCATCTGTTTAAAGGGTACATTAGATAACCATCTCTCAGGTGCCTGGATTGTAATCTGCCAGATATCAAAGACATTTGTATCTGTATTTTTTTTATTTTTTACTTTTTTGTGCCTTTCACGGAGCGTCCTCGTGGGAAACGGAGTAGAATTCCCTAAAAGTCATTTTATGAAACTTACCTGTTATTCTGTACAAGCGGTTAGTAACTTTGCTGACGCCACACTGAACTGAAAGCTTAGAAGGACGGAACGAAGGTACGTACTGACGTCCAGCCCACTATGAGGTCAAGAACACCAGCTCGACATGGGAAATACTGGTGCAGGAGAGCCGTCGTAGTTTTCGCAAATAGTCCTCCTAGTGTTTACTGTCAACGTTAGAGAGAAAAAACGGGAACGTAAATACGGATGACTATTGAAAGGTGGCTACACTGAGCCACAGCGCCAGAGATTGCGCCAAAGAGTATTATTCAGCCGCCTCCACTGGCAGTTCTTGTCGAGAAGTCGTAGTGGGCAGTGCTTGTCGAGAAGTCGTGGTGGAGAGTGCTTGCTGAGAAGTCGTAGTGGACAGTGCTTGTTGAGATGTAGCAGTGGTGAGTCGTTGTTGAGATTATTTAAATTTTTTTTTTTTACCTTCATATATATTGACGAAAAGCACACTCTGATCATTACAGCATCCCCAATCCAACAATATCTGGTGTCTAGCCCATCAAAACAATATGACAACATCTGAACAAACACTCTCCATTGGAACTTCTCAACAACGACTCACCACAGCTACATCTCAATAGCACTCTCCACCACGACTTCTCGATAAGAACTGCCAGTGGAGGCGGCTGAATAATACTCTTTGGCGCAATCTCTGGCGCTGTGGCTCAGAGTAGCCACCTTTCACTATACGCGGATGTGAACCCCTCTCATGGATACGAATCCAGTGCCTTAACCACTGCACTATATCGTTTGCTGGAGCAGCGTAGAAGATCAGTTACGTGTCTATTTTTTATCCTTCTCCATTCATTCTTCGTCCGCCCCGATAGGTGAGTGGTCAGCACGGCGGTCTGTCACGCCAAGGAGACCGGGTTCGATTCCCGGCTGAGTCGGAGATTTTTCTCCGCCCAGGGACTGGGTGTTGTGTCGCCCTCATTATCATTCCATCATCATCAGTGGAAGGCAACGGAAAACCACCACTGGAATCACTTCCCTAGACGCTCATGCGGTGGACATCTCTGACGAAGCTTCCCCCATGACAAGACCTAAGGCAGAACAGAAAGTTTTTTTTATTCTTTCTCCTTCATTTACTTTAGCATTCCACAGCAGACCAGCTTCTTGTTCTTTTCTGTTCCGCATTTTCCTATGGAGTCAGCATCGTTGTAACGGATTCTGTCAATATTAAATGGTAGGTTTTGGCCGAATGCTCTACCTAACGCGAAAACTTACTGCCCAAGGACGAAACTTGCGTACCACATCTGTCTGTGTCTACAGCAAATCTCATGTTCAAGTGTGAATACGTTTTCTAAATGAATATCTAAGACAGGATGTGGGTATTGTTATAACGAGGAATAACACAATAACCTCGTCAGTCTGGTTTATTAAATCACAAATCACTTTTTAACAATTATGTTAGCCAAGCGTCTACCCAGGCTCACACTCAGAAGTAATGCATAATTAAAGTTTGCTTATACCAATGTCCAAATGTGCATAGTGGGGTGCACGTCCCGTAATTATTCCCAAGTCCAGTGAAGTTCAGTCTCTCCAAGTGAAGTCGCTAGATTTCCGCCGAGCAGCCAGGTAACCTCGAGTGGTTCGGCGAGTCATCCACAAGCAGCTGGAACACGGCGTACTGCGCTTCCCGATGAGAACTGTCGTTTGCGGCGGCGGCCGGGTTTATATAAGGCTTGCTAGTTAATGGAGCCGTCGGCTGGGGTCGCTGTTTTCCGGGGAAAACCAATCGCAATGTTTCCTGGCGCAGCCAATTGCTGTGTGCTGACAAACGCGCGCGCGCGAAGGCGGCCAGCGATGGTAGCCGCGAGCCGCCCGGAGAAGTGCGGCCAGCGATGTATTTCTGGGCCACGTAAGGGAGCGTGCGTGTGAAGACGTCCAGCGATGGAAGCAGCGGACCGCCCGGAAAAGTGCGGCCAGCGATGTATTTGGCGGCCGTGTACTGGAGAGCGTTGTTCGGTGTTTGTCAGAAGTGGTGTATACCACAGCTATCAGTCCGGTATCTACATGACTGGATGTGGTGTGCCGCCTAATAACTGAACTTAAGCTGGCCAACACACCGGTCACCGTTGGTAATTCTCCAGGCAGATTCGAAACAAGATCGTCGCGCTTCCCCCTATCGCCTTAACGCACTCTGCTATTCGGACAGGCAACATTCCAGACGAGAACGAGTTTTGAAAGTAAAGAGCGTCATTTCCTTCTAAACAGATCGTTTTGCATCCTTTTCGATGTTCAAGGGCAGAGGGCGCGTATTTGGAAAGTACTGAATACAAATTTAACTCCTAATTTCATTATTTATATTTTTAGGAGGTGGTGACCCACAACTTGTAAATATTTGAAAAAAATACCATGATTACCGCCTCGAGATGCAGATAAAAATCTTTATTTAACAATAAGTTTCAGTCGACAGATAAGGTTCTTAAAAGCATTTATATCCTCATATTAGGTGAGACAGGGTTGTAGCGTATCCCCGATGTTATTCAATCTGTATATTGAGCAGGCAGTAAAGGAAACAAAAGAAAAATTCGGAGTAGGTATTAAAATTCATGGAGAAGAAGTAAAAACTTTGAGGTTCGCCGATGACATTGTAATTCTGTCAGAGGCAGCAAAGGACTTGGAAGAGCAGTTGAACGGAATGGACAGTGTCTTGAAAGGGGGATATAGGATGAAAATAAAAAAAAGCAAAACGAGGATAATGGAATGTAGTCAAATTAAATCGGGTGATGCTGAGGGAATTAGATTAGGAAATGAGACACTTAAAGTAGTAAAGGAGTTTTGCTATTTAGGGAGTAAAATATCTGATGATGGTCGAAGTAGAGAGGATATAAAATGTGACTGGCAATGGCAAGGAAATCGTTTCTGAAGAAGAGAAATTTGTTAACGTCGAGTATAGATTTAAGTGTCAGGAAGTCGTTTCTGAAAGTATTTGTATGGAGTGTAGCCATGTATGGAAGTGAAACATGGACGATAACTAGTTTGGACAAGAAGAGAATAGAAGCTTTCGAAATGTGGTGCTACAGAAGAATGCTGAAGATAGGGTGGGTAGATCACGTAACTAATGAGGAGGTATTGAATAGGATTGGGGAGAAGAGAAGTTTGTGGCACAACTTGACTAGAAGAAGGGATCGGTTGGTAGGACATGTTTTGAGGCATCAAGGGATCACAAATTTAGCATTGGAGGGCAGCGTGGAGGGTAAAAATCGTAGAAGGAGACCAAGAGATGAATACACTAAGCAGATTCAGAAGGATGTAGGTTGCAGTAGGTACTGGGAGATGAAGAAGCTTGCACAGGATAGAGTAGCATGGAGAGCTGCATCAAACCAGTCTCAGGACTGAAGACCACAACAACAACAATTAGGTGAATATGATATCATTGACGTCAGATAGTAGAACGACCAGTTTCTCACTGTTGTCATCCCGTAATATAAATGATGTCGTCAACGTGGCAGTACAAACTGTTCTAGGCGTTGTACTCTTTCAAGCTACATCGTGATACATCGGCTTAACGCTGTCAACGTATAAGAGTCCACTGCGGCAATGCCGTTGGCTGCACAGTTTATATACTGGCGATGTAATGTGCGTTAAGATGTGACTAAAGTGAAAAAATAATGGTTTCCTTATGTGAACTCATTGATGTTATATTCGCCTTGTATGATGCTATAGCTGCTTTAAGAACTTGATGATGATCTCTTGATAGAAAATGGTTGTTAAATAAGGAATTTCATCAGCATCTCGAAGTTGTCACAATGACATTTTTCAAATTTGTGATTTGCGTTTACCGTAAACTACACACACACACACACACACACACACACACACACACACACACACACACACAAAGGTCGTGGTACAGAAACTGAATGCTCAAGATTACACGTAATATGTAACGTTTTCCGAACAAAAACACTTAAAATTATCGCGGATGACTTAGTTCTCATGGTGATTTATGTCTACTGTGATGTAACTAGATTTCTCGATCGTTCGTCAGAATGGATACTTATCAAGATCTTAAGCTGTAATGAATTGGTAGGCTGAGAGAAACCTGTACTAATTTTTTTGCACATTTTGGTTCAGACCCAATAAAGTTGTTGTTTATCGACAAGGACTAGAGCGTAAATGAACCACGACGTCGTTTAACAAATCGCACTGACATGTGTCTGCAGTTATTTAGGAAAATAGTGTCTTGCGTAAATTATAATTGTAGGACAGAAATAACCTCCGAAATGCTAATCCACTCTCCCCACCAGCGTGGCATCCCGCACGTTATCGACAGATCTGCTGAATGACACATCCCGATAAAAGTAAAAAGGTAGGAAGGAGATTTACCTTAAATATTTCATCGAAAGCGAGGTCGTTAGAGGTAAGAAAGTAAGGAAGAATAGAGCTCAACGTCCCGTCAACATCGTGGTCATTAGAGATGGAGTACAAGCTCGGATTACGAAAGCTAGGGAGAACAAAATCGACCATACTTTTTCCAAAGGCACCAATCCTGGAGCGATTTAGGGAAATCATGGAAAGCCTAGAGATTATTAAGGACAAAGCACAAGTTCATTTTGACGGCGGAATGGGAAGGAAATCAGCCATCCTCTTTAAGAAATCACTCGGGCACTCACCTTAAGCGACAAAGGGAAACCGCAGCAACGGAAATCTAGACGACTAGGTGCGGGAATTTGAGCCGCGCACTTCCTGAACATTAGTGCATTCTCTCTGTCACTGCGACTTATCGGTCAGTCCTGACGAAAGTCACAAGACACCTGCTGCCTACAACTGTGAACATCAAGTGGGTGATGGGCGCAGCAACTGAGAGGGGGTACCAACTCCAGCGTCCTCCAACGGCGCCTGGCGACAGCGGTTGGAGGCGGCCGCCAGAGTCTGGAGGCTGTGAGGCTGCGAGGCGGTGATTGGAATCAACAGGCGGGTCACTGGCCGGCCGGGCATTCCCGCCAATCAATCCAATCGACCCCTCAAGCACTGTTGGGTAAACAAACGCGATCTCCCGGCATCGCCGTGACGCGTTCAGTTTAACTCCGGCCTTGCGGCGAATTCCGGGGAACGCTCCCTTCTTCAGCTGTCGCCTCCGTCGATACTGACCACTTGACAAGGCGACCGCCTCCACGGCTAGTGTCATTGAGAACTGACGCAAAGGTCTCAGGTTCGCTGTCCAGAGAGCACCTTATGTTTTCCTGTGGTAGGAAAATCGGAAAATCAACGATTGGGGACAGTCAGTCCCTGATAAGAAATGAGACTGTCTATAGACAGCTACTACTAAAGCCTACTGCCCTTGTCGGAAGACAAACTCCATGTCGGTGTCCTAGATGCATTTACATCATTTTTTTGAAGGGACACTAATACAGAACCTACACCTCATTACGATCGATTCCTCATTTTACGTTCTTTGTGAATTCTTCAATTAGAAAAAGGAAATGAACTTAAAACATCATTTGTAGAAAAACTTCAAAAATGGTTCAGATGGCTCTGAGCACTATTCGACTTAACTTCTGAGGCCATCATTCGCCCAGAACTTAGAACTAATTAAACCTAACTAACCTAAGGACATCACACACATCCATGCCCGAGGCAGGATTCGAACCTGCGACCGTAGCGGTCGCTCGGCTCCAGACTGCAGCGCCTAGAACCGCACGGCCACTCCGGCCGGCAGAAAAACTTCATTTGTAATTTACAGTCTACAGGATGGTGCCTTCCGAAATGAAAACAGTTGGATAAACAGAAATGAAAGTGAAGTAGCATGGGATGGCACAACATGAGTGCCGTTCTAGACGCCACCATCTTGATTGAAAAAGGTAATTTTTAAATACAAGGAAATTCATTTGACATATCAGAGAATTACGGGACGTGAGCAATGGTGTCTTCCATTTCCGTATAGCTTTACTTACTCTCGACCTATATTTTCCACAGAGCAAGAGAAATGCTGGTGAGCTGTCCCGAGTAACATGGCTTCTGCCTTGCCCAGGCGTTAAGTCCCACTGCTCGTCTTACACAACATAGCGACATTTCATTTCGTTTCTCCTATGTACTGAGGCATGCGGTTTGGCTGTCAACCGGTCCTAGAGTTCATTCTGCATCAGTTCGTTCAACCACAGCGCGACGAAATCAAGCTGTTTCATTGACTTATTCAGTTTTACTGTGAGCAAATTTGCCATGCTGAAGCTGAAAATACTGGTACAAGATCGTTACTTCTGTATGAGAGAATTAAAAGTTCCGTTTAGGTTAGTGAGTTTGAGAATTTCCGATTGTAAGAACAAAAAGTAATTGCTCAGTTTCGAGTACAAAAGAATGGTTCATATCGTAATAGGTCCACATTTCTCAGTTACATTAATACTGCGTTGCACCTCGGCAACAGTTCCACCAGCTCCTCATAATACGGGTGAGAAACAGATTCAACTATAAAACGGATGTCAGTCCATCGTCACTTAGCACACACACACACACACACACACACACACACACACACACACACACACTGGTCATACTGATCAATTAGGACACAAAAAATGAGCGAGTGGGACACCCCGTGGAGACTAGTCTGTACTGGCCAGATCGTAACACGCTTTTGCTGTGCATCTCTAAATGGCTCTGAGCACTATGGGACTCAACTGCCGAGGTCATTAGTCCCCTAGAACTTAGAACTAGGTAAATCTAACTAACCTAAGGACATCACACACATCCATGCCAGAGGCAGGATTCGAACCTGCGACCGTAGCGGTCTCGCGGTTCCAGACTGCAGCGCCTAGAACCGAACGGCCACTTCGGCCGGCGCTGTGCATCTCTCTGTGCGCAGCATGAGACCAATGCTTCATTCCGATACACACTTTTCAAACGACTTGGTCGTAGTTCAGGAACTAACGGCTCAACATTGCTCAAAAATTTCATTGTTTCCAGCACAAATACGTGGTAACTGAAGATTTCTCATGATGAGCTACGAAATTCATAATACTGACAATCCGAAACCACGGTAGTAGTGAGGTAAAAACCATGAAGACAAGGAAAAACATTCCACTAAAATTTCGGAAATCGTTAGGGAATTCAATATTCCGGGATTCACAGTGTCAAGATTGTGCTGACAAGGGAACCTCCCCATCGCACCCCCCTCAGATTTAGATATAAGTTGGCGCAGTGGATAGGCCTTGAAAAACTGAACACAGATAAATCGAGAAAACAGGAAGAAGTTGCCAGAATGAGATTTTCACTCTGCAGCGGAGTGTGCGCTGATATGAAACTTCCTGGCAGATTAAAACTGTGTACCCGACCGAGACTCGAACTCGGGAGATACTGGCAGAAGTAAAGCTGTGAGTACCGGGCATGAGTCGTGCTTCGGTAGCTCAGATGGTAGAGCACTTGACCGCGAAAGGCAAAGGTCCCGAGTTCGAGTCTCGGTCGGGCACACAATTTTAATCTGCCAGGAAGTTTCATATAGGAAGAAGTTGTGTGGAACTATGAAAAAAATAAACAAAATATACAACCTGAGTAGTCCATAAGCAAGACAGGCAACATTAAGGCTAGCGTAGGATCAAGAGTGCCGTGGTCCCGTGGTTAGCGTGAGCGGCTGCCGGACGAAAGGTCGTTGGTTCAAGTCTTTCCTCGAGTGAAAATATTAATTTTTTATTTTCAGACAACTATTATCTGACCGTCAACACTTTTTTGGGAATGATTATCACATCCACAAGAAAACCTAAATCGGGCAAGGCAGAAGAATCTTTTTACCCATTCGCCAAGTGAACAAGTTAGGTGCGTCGACAACATATTCCTGTCATGTGACGCACATGCCGTCACCAGTGTCGTATAGAATATATCATACGTGTTTTCCTGTGGAGGAATCGGTTGACCTATGACCTTGCGATCAAATGTTTTCGGTTCCCATTGGAGAGGCACGTCCTTTCGTCTACTAATCGCACGGTTTTGCGGTGTGGTCGCAAAACACATACACTAAACTTATTACAGTGAACAGAGATGTCAATGAACGAATGGACAGATCATAACTTTGCGAAAATAAGAAAAAGTAAACTTTTCACCCGAGGGAAGACTTGAACCAAGGACCTCTCGTCCCGCAGCTGCTCAAGCTAACCACGGGACCACGGCGCTCTTCAGCCTACGCTATCCTTGATGTTGCCTATCTTGCGCATGAACTACTCAGTTTGTATATTTTGCTTATTTTTTTTCATAGTTCCACACAACTTCTTCCTCTTTTCTCGATTGATCTGTGTTCAGTTTTTCAAGGCCTATCCACTGTGTCAACTTATAACTAAATCTGAGGGGGGTGCGATGGGGAGGTTCCCTTGTGAGAATACCACATGCCAGGCATTACCCCTCACCACGAACAATGCAGTCGCTGACAGCCTTCACCTTCACTCAACGCCAGAGAGCAGCGGCTTACGTGTAGAGTTGTCACTGCTAACAGACGAGCAATACTACGTGAAACAACAGCAGAAAACGATGTGGGACGTGTCGCGAAGAGCGTGGCGAAATTTGACGTTAAATGTCTATGGCAGTAGACGACCGACGCGAGTGCCTTTGCTAACAGCACGATGTCGGCAACAGCACCCATCTTGGGGTCGTGGCCATATCGGTTGGACCCCAGACGGCTAGAAAATTGTGGCTTGATCAGATAAGTCCCGATTTCAGTTGGTAAGAGCTTATGATAGGGTTCGAGCATGGCGCCAAGAACCAAAGTTCTCAATAGGGCTCCACAATGGTATGGGCTGTGTTTACATGGAACTGAATCAGTCTGTGGTGTCACCGCCAGACACCACACTTGCTAGGTGGTAGCCTTTAAATCGGCCGCGGTCCGCTAGTATACGTCGGACCCGCGTGTCGCCACTATCAGTGATTGCAGACCGAGCGCCGCCACACGGCAGGTCTAGAGAGACTTCCTAGCACTCGCCCCAGTTGTACAGCCGACTTTGCTAGCGATGGTTCACTGACAAATTACGCTCTCATTTGCAGAGACGATAGTTAGCATAGCCTTCAGCTACGTCATTTGCTACGACCTAGCAAGGCGGCTTTATCATTTGCTATTAATCTTTTGATGCATGTACCGTCAGACCGACGTTCACCAATTATGGATTAAAGTTAAGTATTCCAGAAGCTACGTACTTATTTTACTAGTCTCAACTCCTTTAACTGTTCCAGACCTCACGCCAGCCTGCGTGAGCTTAAACGCGTGCCTTTCGGCTACCCGTCACAGTGGATTGGCTGTCTCGCCAGTCCACAAAACAGTCATTGACTGGAAATTATGTTCAACTATTCGGAAACCACTTTCAGCCATTCATGGAATTCATGTTGACAAACAACGACGGAATTTTTATCGATGACAATGCGAAATGTCCCAGGGTCACAGTTGTTCGCGATTGGTTTCAAGAACATTCTGGACAATTCGAGTGTACTATTTGGCCACCCAGATCGCTCGACGTGAATCACATCGAACATTTATGGGACTTAATCGACAGGTCCAATGCTTTCGCAGATATGGACGGCTGCACATGGTTCAAATGGCTCTAAGCACTATAGGACTTAACATCTATGGTCATCAGTCCCCTAGAACTTAGAGCTACTTAAACCTGACTAACCTAAGGACATCACACACATCCATACCCGAGGCAGGATTCGAACCTGCGACCGTAGAAGCACGGCGGTTCCCGACTGAAGCACCTAGAATCGCTCGGCCACAGCGGTCGTCGACAGCTGTAGAAGCACCATGGCTCAGTATTTCTGCAGGGGACTTTCAACGACTTCGAGTTGCTGCACTAGGCAAGCCAAAAGGAGGTCCGACACGATATTAGTAGGTATTCAAAGCTTGTTGTCACTTCAATATAAAATGATGGAGGTGCGTGTAGTTATTAAGAAGTGCGTAATTGGAAATTTGTCGTAAGGTCTTATGGAACCAAACTACTGAGCTCATCGGTCCCTAATCTTACACACCATTTAATCTAACTTAAAACTAACTCACGCTAAGGACGACACACACACCCATGCCCGAGGGAGGACTCGAACCTCCGACAGGGGGAGCCGCGCGGACCGTGACAAGACGCCTGAGACCGCGCGGCTACCCCGCGAGGCTGCGTAATTGGGCCATCTTCTATTGAGGGGGGGAAATGGTGGACAAACAGGTTCTGCAACTACAGGTCGTTAATTGTTACAAGTGGAAAATATCCCTCTTCGAGGACTGACGACCGTTGACATTCGCCTTAGACGTGAACCTGTTCCACCCATATTGGTGGAAAACGTAGTCTCCGATACGATCTGCTGTCCAACTTTACGCCGCGATGCAACGCAAGAACCATCACTTTAAAAAATTCTTTCACGACAGACACGCGACTCTAGCTACATGGCCACAGAAATGGCATCGCTTAGCCGACAACGCATCTGTTGTCAACGATGAAAATGTCGTGCATTATTATCAGTTAAAATACTCGGATCTTTTTGCTGCACCCTGGGTTATTGTAGTAACTAAGGTTACTCACTGGGCATTAATAATAGAATGTATGAAACATCATAGTATTTAGCCTGCTAATCATTACGTTCTTACAAAAATAAATAGATAATACTCCGACGCGAGCGGAGATAGTTTTCGTAGTTTTCGTGCAAGCGGCGTCACCGCAGCTCTTGCACTTGGCGCTACGAGGCTGCTGTCCCTGGCCGTGCATCCGCCGAGCTGCAGTTTTGGTGTGTTTGCTCGGTGCCAGCAGCTGCGACCCGGGATGCAGACACAACACCAGCACACGACGCGGCCGCGTGCGTGTTGTGTCTGAGCAGCTTCCCTCGCGCTCCCATCTTCCGCAAACCTGCGAGGGGAGCCTACAGCCCACACCGTCACAGCGTGGCCTATTTCTACTGTCTAACTCTCCCATTCTTATGCATTTTCTCTCCTCTGCTGCTAAGTACGAGCTTGTAAATGGTAATATCAAGAAAGGTAACAAATTACTGAAACGAATTTCATACTGCAGATTAGGTACGTGACAATAAAATTAAAATATGATTGATTACAAAACCGTCGAGGATCCCCCACTTACACAATTTAATATAGTGTAAAGCTTATATGTGAAATCAGAGTCTTCAAACGCGTTGACATGTAACCAAAGAGGTTTTTGATATGTCGTACAGGAATTTCCCTCTATTATCATGAACACTGATTGCTGGGTGACAGCGACGATAAAGCTCTTAAACGACCAGCATCCTAGAGTCTGAAGAAACCCTTTCTCTCTCTCTCTCTCTCTCTCTCTCTCTCTCTCTCTCTCTCACTTTCTCTCTCTCTCTCTCCCTATATGCAGAGAAAAACTACAAAGAACGAAACTTGTCTAGCGTGAAGGGGAAAACCAGATGGCGCTATCGTTGGCCCGCTAGATGGCGCTGCCATAGATCAAACGGATATCAACTGCTTTTTTTAAAAAATAGGAACCCCCATTTTTGTTACATATTCGTGTAGTACGTAAAGAAATATGAATGTTTCAGTTGGACCACTTTTTTCGCTTTGTGACAGATGGCGCTGTAATAGTCACAAACATATGGCTCACAATTTTAGACGAATAGTTGGTAAAAGGTAGGTACTCTGAATTAAAATACAGAACGTAGGTACGTTTGAACATTTTATTTCGGTTGTTCCAATGTGATACATGTACCTTTGTGAACTTATCATTACTGAGAACGCATGCTGTTACAGCGTGATTACCTGTAAACACCACATTAATGCAATGAATGGTCAAAATAATGTCCGTCAACCTCAATGCATTTGGCAATACGTGTAACGACATTCTTCTCAACAGCGAGTAGTTCGCCTTCTGTAATGTTCGCACATGCATTGACAATGCGCTGACGCATGTTGTCAGGCGTTGTCGGTGGATCATGATAGCAAATATCCTTCAACTTTCCCCACAGAAAGAAATCCGGGGACGTCAGATCCGGTGAACGTGCGGGCCATGGTATGGTGCTTCGACGACTAATCCACGTGTCATGAAATATGCTATCCAATACCGCTTCAACCGCATGCGAGCTATGTGCCGGACATCCATCGTGTCATGCAGTGAAACATCTTGTAGTAACATCGGTAGAACATTACGTAGGACATCAGCATACATTGCACCATTTAGATTGCCATCGATAAAATGGGGGCCAATTATCCTTCCTCCCATAACGCCGCACCATACATTAACCCGCCAAGGTCGCTGATGTTCCACTTGCCGCAGCCATCGTGGATTTTCCGTTGCCCAATAGTGCATATTACGCCGGTTTACGTTACTGCTGCTGGTGAATGACGCTTCGTCGCTAAATAGAACGCGTGCAAAAAATCTGTCATCGTCCCGTAATTTCTCTTGTGCCCAGTGGCAGAACTGTACACGACGTTCAAATTCGTCGCCATACAATTCCTGGTGCATAGAAATAAGGTACGGGTGCAATCGATGTTGCTGTAGCATTCTCAACACCGACGTTTTTGAGATTCCCGATTCTCGCGCAATTTGTCTGCTACTGATTGCGGATTAGCCGCGACAGCAGCTAAAACACCTACTTGGGCATCATCATTTGTTGCAGGTCGTGGTTGACGTTTCACATGTGGCTGAACACTTGCTGTTTCCTTAAATAACGTAACTATCCGGCGAACGGTTCGGACACTTTGATGATGTCGTCCAGGATATCGAGCAGCATGCATAGCACACGCCCGTTGGGCATTTTGATCACAATAGCCATACATCAACACGATATCGACATTTTCCGCAATTGGTAAACGGTCCATTTTAATACTGGTAATGTGTCATGAAGCAAATACCGTCCGCACTTGTGGAATGTTACATGATACCACGTACTTATACGTTTGTAACTATTACAGCGCCATCTATCACAAAGCCAAAAAAGTGCTCCAACTAAAACATTCATATATCTTTTTTCTTTACGTACTACACGAATACGTAGTAAAAAATGGGGGTTCCTATTTAAAAAAACGCAGTTGATATCCGTTTAACCAATGCAGCGTCATCTAGCAGGCCAACCATAACGCCATCTGGTTTCCCCCTTCAAGGTAGACGAGTTTCGAGTTTCGAGTTTCGAGTTTCGAGTTTCGTTCTTTGTAGTTTTTCCGTTTGATGCTTATTTCGTGAGATATTTGGCCCGGTCACGATCAATGGACCACCCTGCACACACACACACACACACACACACACACACACACATATATATATATATATATATATATATATATATATATATATACGAGGTGCGGCTAGAAAAAAACCGGACTGATGCTGGAAAAACATTTATTTACAATTATTTAAAATTTCATGTTATCTCCCTCAATGTACTCTCCTCCTCGGTCTCTACACCGCTCCATACGAATATTCCACTGTTCATAGCAATGCTGCAGATCATTTTCGGTAAGTCCATACATTACTTCCGTCGCTTTTTCTTTTACTGCTTCAACAGTCTCAAATCTAGTTCCTTTCAAAGCTGACTTGACTTTAGGGAAAAGAAAAAAGTCACAGGGGGCCAAATCAGGTGAGTAGGGTGGATGATCTAAGATGGGAATGTTGTATTTTGCCAAAATCGTCTTCACTGACAACGCACTGTGAGCTGGGGCATTGTCTTGGTGAAGGATCCATGACTTTTTTCTCCACAAATCGTTCCGTTTTCTCCGTACTCTCTCACGTAGGGTAGCCAGGACGCTAATGTAGTAATGCTGATTCACTGTTTGTCCCTCTGGTACCCAATCAATGTGCACAATCCCTTTGATGTCAAAAAAAACAATCATCATTGCCTTGAATTTCGATTTTGACATTCGTGATTCTTTTTGTCGTGGAGAACCAGGAGTTTTCCAATGCATCGATTGGCGTTTAGTTTCGGGATCGTAAGTAAAAAACCACGATTCATCGCAAGTAATAACATTTTGTAAGAAGGTGGGATCACTTTCAATGTTTTCCAGGATGTCAGAACAAATCATTCTTCGGCGTTCCTTCTGTTCAATTGTGAGACACTTCGGAACCATTTTTGAACACACTTTGTTCATGTTGAAACTTTCATGAAGAATCTGCCTAACACTTTCCTTGTCAACTCCTGTTAACTCAGACACTGCTCTGATTGTTAAACGGCGATCTTGTCGAACAAGTTTACCGATTTTTTCAATGTTTGCATCAGTTTTTGCTGACAATGGTCTGCCAGTGCGAGTGTCATCACTGGTGTCTTCGCGGCCATCTTTAAATCGTTTAAACCACTCAAACACTTGTGTTCGCGATAAACAATCATCGCCGTACACTTGTTGTAACATTACAAACGTTTCACTTGCAGATTTTCCTAGTTTGAAACAAAATTTGATGTTAACACGCTGTTCTTTCTGTACACTCAACATTTTCCGACGCACAGACGAAACGTCAACTACTTAAAACAGACGCCACGGGCAGACTGAGTGCAGGAGGCAGATGAAACTCGAGCAGTAGGCGGAGCGAGAGTCACGTGACAGGCCACGCGACTTTCAGCCTTATTGCATTCGTTTTATTGTTTCACGAGTACTAGTCCGGTATTTTTCTAGCCACACCTCGTGTATATATATATATATACACTGCTGGAAATTGAAATAAGAACACCGTGAATTCATTGTCCCAGGAAGGGGAAACTTTATTGACACATTCCTGGGGTCAGATACATCACATGATCACACTGACAGAACCACAGGCACATAGACACAGGCAACAGAGCATGCACAATGTCGGCACTAGTACAGTATATATCCACCTTTCGCAGCAATGCAGGCTGCTATTCTCCCATGGAGACGATCGTAGAGATGCTGGATGTAGTCCTGTGGAACGGCTTGCCATGCCATTTCCACCTGGCGCCTCAGTTGGACCAGCGTTCGTGCTGGACGTGCAGACCGCGTGAGATGACGCTTCATCCAGTCCCAAACATGCTCAATGGGGGACAGATCCGGAGATCTTGCTGGCCAGGGTAGTTGACTTACACCTTCTAGAGCACGTTAGGTGGCACGGGATACATGCGGACGTGCATTGTCCTGTTGGAACAGCAAGTTCCCTTGCCGGTCTAGGAATGGTAGAACGATGGGTTCGATGACGGTTTGGAAGTACCGTGCGCTATTCAGTGTCCCCTCGACGATCACCAGTGGTGTACGGCCAGTGTAGGAGATCGCTCCCCATACCATGATGCCGGGTGTTGACCCTGTGTGCCTCGGTCGTATGCAGTCCTGATTGTGGCGCTCACCTGCACGGCGCCAAACACGCATACGACCATCATTGGCACCAAGGCAGAAGCGACTCTCATCGCTGAAGACGACATGTCTCCATTCGTCCCTCCATTCACGCCTGTCGCGACACCACTGGAGGCGGGCTGCACGATGTTGGGGCGTGAGCGGAAGACGGCCTAACGGTGTGCGGGACCGTAGCCCAGCTTCATGGAGACGGTTGCGAATGGTCCTCGCCGATACCCCAGGAGCAACAGTGTCCCTAATTTGCTGGGAAGTGGCGGTGCGGTCCCCTACGGCACTGCGTAGGATCCTACGGTCTTGGCGTGCATCCGTGCGTCACTGCGGTCCGGTCCCAGGTCGACGGGCACGTGCACCTTCCGCCGACCCTGGCGACAACATCGATGTACTGTGGAGACCTCACGCCCCACGTGTTGAGCAATTCGGCGGTACGTCCACCCGGCCTCCCGCATGCGCACTATACGCCCTCGCTCAAAGTCCGTCAACTGCACATACGGTTCACGTCCACGCTGTCGCGGCATGCTACCAGTGTTAAAGACTGCGATGGAGCTCCGTATGCCACGGCAAACTGGCTGACACTGACGGCGGCGGTGCACAAATGCTGCGCAGCTAGCGCCATTCGACGGCCAACACCGCGGTTCCTGGTGTGTCCGCTGTGCCGTGCGTGTGATCATTGCTTGTACAGCCCTCTCGCAGTGTCCGGAGCAAGTATGGTGGGTCTGACACACCGGTGTCAATGTGTTCTTTTTTCCATTTCCAGGAGTATATATATATATATATATATATATATATATATATATATATATATATATATGGGGGGGAGGGGGGAGGGGTGCTGATTTTGATGCATTTGATATGTTAACGTGAGATTCAACGTAAAATGAACATGTTTCGCAACAAAAAGATTTTTAAGGTGACAGTACAGCAAAGTCTGTCGAAACAGGTTGTCTTAAACAAAGAAACATTCTATGCGATCTAGACTGTTGAATAGTATTTAGCAAGTAGATCGGTCCTTCGGTGTCTAGAAATGAGGAAATTGAAATTGTCTGATGGAGTTGTTAGATGTTCTCCCGAGGGCCATCGTGCAAAACTCTCTTCAACTGGCGCCTCAGATCGTCTATATCCCGAGACGGTCGGAGGGCTACTCCCACAATGCTCCAAGCGTTCTTAGTTGGGGAGAGATCCGGCGACCTTGATAGCCAAGGCAGCGTCTGGCAATCGGGCAGACAAGCAACAGAAACTCTAGTCGTGTGCGGGCAGGCATTGCCGTAATGAAATGCAAGCCCAGGGTGGCTTAGCACGTAGGGCAACAAAATGGGGCCTAGAAATCGTCGGATACTGCTGTGCTGAAAGGCTGCCGCCGATGATAACCGAAGGGGTCCTGGTATGAAGTGAAATGTCATCTCAGACCACGTCTCCTAGTTGTCGGGCCGTGTGGCTGGCGACATTCAGGTTGGAAGACGTGTCTGGAGACGCCAAGGAGACTGGTAGGATGCCAACCCGACTGTCGCCCACCATACGGCTCGAGAACCACGAGTTACGTTTTGGGATGCCATTTCGTGTTATAATACAACCCCTTAGCTTGAAACTTCCTGGCAGATTAAAACTGTGTGCCCGATCGAGACTCGAACTCGGGACCTTTGCCTTTCGCGGGCAAGTGCTCTACCAGACGAGATACTGGCGGACGTAAAGCTGTGGGTACCGGGCGTGAGTCGTGCTTCGGTAGCTCAGTTGGTAGAGCACTTGCCCGCGAAAGGCAAAGGTCCCGAGTTCGAGTCTCGGTCGGGCACACAGTTTTAATCTGCCAGGAAGTTTCATATCAGCGCACACTCCGCTGCAGAGTGAAAATCTCATTCTGGAAACATCCCCCAGGCTGTGGCTAAGCCATGTCTCCGCTACATCCTTTCTTTCGGGAGTGCTAGTTCTGCAAGGTTCGCAGGAGAATTTCTGTAAAGTCTGGAAGGTAGGAGACGAGATACTGGCAGAAGTAAAGCTGTGGGTACCGGGCCTGAGTCGTGCTTCGGTAGCTCAGTTGGTAGAGCACTTGCCCGCGAAAGGCAAAGGTCCCGAGTTCGAGTCTCGGTCGGGCACACAGTTTTAATCTGCCAGGAAGTTTCATATCAGCGCACACTCCGCTGCAGAGCGAAAATCTCATTCTGGAACCCCTTAGCTTGTTATCCGCGCCCCCCTTGCAGCACTGCGGTACATCAACGACATTCTACGCCTCGTTTTGGTGCCCATCACGGTAAGCCATCCTGGGCTTCACTTTCAGCGAGATAATGTCTTCCTGCACATGACAAGAGTTTCTATTGCTTGTCTTCGTGCTTACCAAACCTTATCTTGGTCAGCAAGATCGCCGGATTTCTCCCAATCGAGAACGTTCTGAGCATTACGGACACGACCCTCAAATGTGCTCGAATTTTTCACACTCTAACGCGCCAGTTGGGCAGGAATTTGGCGCTATATCCCTCAGGAGAGTATCCAACAATTCTATCAGTCAATAACTGCTCATGTAACGGCTAGAGGTGCAACAATGCGTTACTGAATTGCTCAATTTGTTGAAGCTCTTCTTTTGAATAAATCATCCAATTTTTCTGGAACTGTAATCATTTGTTTATCTGTACATGTACATCGCATCTACCGATTTCCGTCGCATTCGAATAATTCCTTTGTGGTGAGTCATGTTTTTCTTTTCTCATATTTGTAAAGGCTGTCAGTTCAACTAAATACCTAGGGATTAAACTTAAAATGAAACGATCTCGTAGTTAACGTTCCAGGTAAGGCGAACGAAGCCCTACGGTTTTTTCGCAGAACAATTTGTAGACACAACAAAATTACTAAAGAGACTGCCTACACTGGAATTGTCCGTCCTCTTCTGGAGTGTACTTAAAAGATAGGATTGATGAAGGACGTCGAAAAAGTTCAAAGAAGGGCGCATCGTTTTGTTATTATCGCGAAATAGGGATGAGAATGTGACACATAACCGCGAGTTGAAGTGGCAATCACCAAAACAAAGAAGTTTCTTGTTGCGGTGATTTCCTCTCACGAAATTCCAGTCACCAGTTTTCTTCTCCAAATGCGAAAAATCTGGGTGGACGCTCGCCTGCTTAGGGAGCAACGAACATCGTAACAAATAAGAGAAATCAGACCTCGTACTGAAAGATTTAATTGTTCTTTTCTTTCGGCGCGGTGTTCGGGACCGCAACGGTAGAGAAATACCACTTAACTGTGAATGGCAGAGTAGTCCCGTAAATGTAGACGAATGATCCATTTGCGGTTCATAGTGTGGAGGTAGCGTCTATGACGTGTAATCAAAGCGTCTCTGGTCCTCAGTCCGAAACCAGCCACTGCTTGCATACTGCTTAACAGTCATCAGCAACGGCGGTCAAAGACTACCTGTATAAGGAGTCTGCCACCGACATTGTCAAAGAGAGAAAAGGACAGATTTTCAGGGCACTGTCTGCCCATTGTGGTGAGAGACTGCCCCAGAAGGCGAAAGAATCAGCAGTGAGTAGTGGCGTTAGAAATTAGAGGGCAATGAAAACCACTGCATTCAAGACACACTATTCTCATCCACAGAACATGTGTCCTGTAATTGAAAGTGTATTATGAGGATCTCTCCATTGACAAAAGATTCAGGATTAGTTCCGCAATCGGATCTCCGGGAGGGGCTTGCCAAGGAAGAGGTGACCATGAGAAAAAGACTGAATAACCAACGAAAGGGAAACATACTACTAGTCAGGGCATGCAACTTACGAATTTCAACGTCGTAGGGAAGATAGAAAATCTGAATAGGGATATGCAAAATATCAGTCTAGATATAGTGGTCAGACGAATATAGGGTAACACCAACAGTAGCAGAAAATGGTAGAGCGGGAGTATGATTCCTTATGAATAAGTAAACAGGGCAGAGAGTGACTTATTGCGAACACTGGAGTGATAAGATTGTTCTCACATGAATCGACAACAGTCCAACGCCAACAACAGTAGTTCACGTACACGGGGCGACGCTAGAGGCAGAAGGTCAAGAGACAGGGGAAGAATACGAGGATATTGAAAGGGTAATCCAGTATGAAAAAGGAGATGATAAACTAATAATCATGGGGGAATCTCATTGACTGGAGAGTTGTCTTCATTGATGAGTCCCGCTTCGAACTGAGCTCCGAGCACCGGCGGAGGCGTGACTGGATACGTCCCGGACAGCGGTGGAATTCCAGCCTGACAGTCGCCAGCCATACACTGCAACAACCAGGAGAGATGGTCAGGGATGACGTTTCGTTTCATAGCAGGAGCCACACAGGACAGTGGTACGTCGATGATATTCTACGCCCCGTTATGTTGCCCTACATGGCAAGCTATCATGGGGGTACATTTCAGCAAAATAGTGGCCGTCTGTACACAGTGAAAACTTGTCCTGCTTTTCTTCATGCTTGCCAAACCATACGTTGACCAGCAATCTGAAGCATTTTGGGCACGGCCCTCCAAGCGGGTTGAGAGTTCGACGATATGACGCGTCAGTTGGACAGAATTCTGCACGATACCTCCAGGACATCCAATAACTCTGTCAATCCATTCCAAGTCGAATAACTGCTTGCATAAGAACAAGAGGTGAAGCGACACGCTGTTGACTTTTTTTTGTCTTAGGATGTAATTTTACTTGCTTATATTCATAGGTAAAACCACAAGACTTACTCTGACATTCTCTTCAATTCCGTTTGCTTGGTACTAAAAGTGAAAGAGCTAAACATATGGTATGTTGGTATCATTAACGATCACAGAACGTAGAGCGCAGAAAGACTACATGAGTATGGGAAATAATTACTGAAGTAGGAATGGGCCAGTTAGCAAGTAGCAACACCAGCGGAAAGTGTTACTGTCACAAAATGGATTGACAAATCACTTGCAACTATTTTATTGCGATATGCTGGAATAGAACAGGAAAGAATTTCTGACCAGTGTAGTCGAGATGAAAAGCACTTTACAGAAAACATAAGACCACGCTATATTTGAATTTATAGCTAATAAGCACATGTGAAAGGGAGGGGAGGAGTTTGACTTTATCGATTCTCTGGTTGCCCCCTATTGTATTTGTACTGCAAACCTTAGGTGGTACATGAGGATTTACTACCAAACTCGAAGCAAGTGTAGCAAATTTTTGAATACTCTTGTAGATTAACGGACTAGAGGAGGTAGCATTCAGAAGTTAAGGGGCCTCTGGGATAATATATAAGGGATAAGCAGCAATTGAAGGAAGAGTAGAAGATGATCCTCAGTTGAAAGCACTCTATTGTCGGGACATTGAAAAAAGAGAGCCTGTCATTCCATACCCAACGAATTACGGTGCGATAGAGGATTGCAAGGGCACACCGAATCAAGTGGTCCAAACACCAACAGATGCCATTACCGTGTCTGTTGGCGTAAAACACATTACATCTGTGAGAAACGTAATGTTTCTGTGTACACTGAGAATATGAAGCAATTTCATTCCACAAAATAAAATTCAAAGTAGTGTTCATACTCTTTTGATGTATTCCGTGATATGATTAATAAAAGTTATACGTAAGATCTAGTCATTTTCGTTCTCACTGTCCTCATATGAGGGCACTGTTACTGATAAATAGGTTTCTATTCTCTCTGCCCGCACATGAGGATATCTCTCTATCAGTACCCGGAAATTTTTTCGAGGGTTAACTGCAATCAATTCTGTTTAGATAGATCTTATGACATATTTTTTTTCATTTTCAGCTTGATAATTTGTACATGAGAGGGCCATCTTGGGCTTTTACGGAAATCTTAAAAAGGCTTCCAACGAGAACCTTCACGAGAAATTTCTATTTTTCTCATCACTGTAACTATAAACACTCACTGTAAACAAACTACAGCGAGTTGACAAAGTCATAGAATACCTCCTGATACTGTGTTGGACCTCCTTTCATCCGGTGCAGCAACACGACGTGCCATGGACTCAACAAGTAGCTGGAATTCCCCTGCAGAGTAGAGAGTCATGCTGCCTCTATAGCCGCCCATAATTGCGAGGGTGTTGTCAGTGAAGGATCTTGTTCTTCAAACCAATTGCGAACAACTGTGACCCAATGACATGGCGCATTGTCATCCCTAAAAATTCCATCGTTGTTTGGGAACATGAAGTCCATGAATGGCTGCAGAAGGTCTCCAAGAAACGGTGAAAGGGTACAGTAACGCCTGCCATTGAAAATAGGTACAACATACTTCATTATTCTTGTCAGAACAACATATTTTTTGTAAAAAAACTCAATTTCAATTAATACAGCGAAGCCAGATACTAGTGTGGGAAAGAATGACAATTTATTTATTTAACTGATCACATGTGCACTCCCACAAAACAAATCCCTACATCCAGTTTGGTGAGATCTGTGAAACGAATGAATGTATGGTCGTCTGCTAACCGCAGATAGTGAATGTGAATATATGATCATCTTTGAGACGGTACTTGGGTCACCTTTGGTGGAACGAAAGAGATGAAATTTACCGGAGCTTCGAGTGCCTGAAATGTGGCTGACCAATACGGTAGCAAGGTGCTCCCCCACTTTGGCAGAGGTGCGAGAGGACCTGAAGAACGGCCATGTTTCAGCACTCTGCTGCTGGATCTTGTGTTGGTAAGACCTGTCTTAGGTGTGCTCCGTAAAGACAAAAGAGTGGAGACATGGTATGCATTTGAAATACTTAACAGTAGTTTGGAATAATAATTTCTCTATTTCAGGAAATTTTGTGGGGAGAATTAAATGTCAGGCAGGTAATATTAAGGGGATCGTAGTAATCTTCGGAAGTGACCAACGGTCACAATGAAACCACGTGTAGCAATAAGTTGAAATACTTCCGAGTGCTTAAGCTGAATTACTAGCGTGTTTACTATAAGTTGGAAATATTTAAGAAATGGCGTGTGCAGGACTTGAAATTAGAGACAAGTACTTCCGCGTGGTGAGTACTGTGTGAGTCTCAATCTGTGTATGAGACAAAGGATAAAGAGAAGTACTCGTCCATGGTATCAGTTGAGGACTCCCGTGTGTGATGAATATGTTCTTAATATTACTTTGCGTGTTATGTTTCCGTGTGACGCTTGACTCAAACTATAATACTCTGAGACAGAAGCAAGGTGAGTCAGCCGTCTATCTAGCAACGCCACTTGGCTTGCATTGTACAGGAAGACGTGCATATAACCACCAGAGTCCACAGTAGGAAAGAAAATTACGAAGTGGGGCAGTGTCGTGTGAAATTGGGATAAATACTAATTGAAGTGGGAAAGCTGAAAGTGATGTGATTATAACGTTGTGACTATTCTTTGTATTGTATGTTGCCAGTGTGATGTATTTCATGAAATTTAAGTATGTGTGGTTGGCATGGGAGAGTAACAAGATAGTTTCAGAGGCAGTGGGTTATGCATGTTCCTTTTTGTACCGCTCGGTCTGGAGGAAATTTTCGTAATGATGGGTGTGAGAGTCGAAGTGTGAAATATAGCAAAAGATCGACCATCCTATCCAGAAAGTGCACTGTAGCGTTAAATAATTACGAGACCATAAGATAGAGAATCACCAATGTAATGCCATGCCATCTGGGCGAAATTTCTCATTTGTTATTGTTGTAGCTTACAGAATTTGTGTGTTTAGGTTATAGAATTTATCGGAATAAGTAAGATAGTGAAAAGAAAAAGATTGGTGGCCTTTTCCTTCGAATAGTATGTTGTCATGATACCCAGAATTTATAATGTGTGCGTCATTCATATTCAGAGCGATGGCCACGTGTTGATCAAAGCCGTTAAATGAGAAAGAAAATGTGGTATTGCCAGTGCGTAGTGAACAGTTAGAGTTGTGTAAATTACTAACAGTCAGATGTGCGTTATCCGTTGTGTAATATTCAAACAGGAGAATAATTTGTAACTTAATTGTGAGTACTAGAGCTCATGCTACTTGATAAATAAGAATGAATCCACTCGCTTGGCAGAGCACTCATCTTGCAGGCCTGACTGCTTGATGCCACAGTATGAGCAAGGCATGTGGGTGCCTCTCAAGGGAACATAACCAGGATCCAGTCCATTCCATGTCGACGCAGCCACACCATCATGGAAGCACAAAAAGTTTGCACAGTGCCTCGTTGACAACTTGCGTGCATGGCTTCGTGGGGTCTGCGCCACACTCGAAACCTAAAATCATCTCTTATCAACTGGCATCAGGACTCACTGACCAGGCCTCGTTTCCCAGTCGTCTAGGGTCCGACGGATATGGTCACCAGGCCAGGAGAGCCGGTAGTGACGGTGTGGCGTTGTTACCAAGCGCTCTCGCATCGGTCGTCTGAGGTCATAGACCATCAACTCCAAATTTCGCGGCACTCTCCTAAAGCATACGTTCGCTCTACTTCCCACTAAGAATTCTGGCGTTATTTCACGTGCTACTGCTTGTCTATTAGCACTGACAACTCTACGAAAACGCTGCTGCTCTCGGTCGTAGTGTGAAGGTCGTCGGCTGCAGCGTTGTCCATGGTGAGTGGTAATGCCTGAAATTTGGTCGTCTCGGCACCCCCTTGACACTGTGGATCGCGGAATATCGAATTCCGTAACAGTTTCCGAAACGGAATGTCCCATGCGTTTAGCTCCAACTACCACTCCACGTTCACAGTCTGTTAATACCCGTAGTGCAGCCATAATCGCCGCGCGGGATTAGCCGAGCGGTCTGAGGCACTGCAGTCATGGACTGTGCGGCTGATCGCGGCGGAGGTTCGAGTCCTCCCTCGGGCATGGGTGTGTATTTGTCCTTAGGATAATTTAGATTAAGTGGTGTGTAAGCTTAGAGACTTATGACCTTAGCAGGTAAGTCCCATAAGATTTCACACACATTTGATTTTGTTTGCAGCCGTAATCACGTCAGACACATTCTCACGTGAATCACGTGAGTACAAATGACTCTCCGCCAATGTCTGTCCTTTGGACCTTGTGAAAGCGATAATACCGCTGTCTGTATATGTGCATATCGCTATCCCATGGCTTTTGTCACCTCACTGTACTCGACCACTACATCTTAATTATTTTGGTTAGTTGCTATTGGCGTCTTTGCACACTGAACGAGAGTAGTCTTTGATACGTTTCCAGAAAGAGATTTCCACTCTGCAGCGGAGTGTGCGCTGATATGAAACTTCCTGCCAGATTAAAACTGTGTGCCGGACCGAGACTCGAACTCGGGACCTTTGCCTTTCGCGGGCAAGTGCTCTACCATCTGAGCTACCCAAGCACGACTCACGCCCCGTCCTTACAGCTTTACTTCTGCCAGTACCTCGTCTCCTACCTTCCAAATTTTACAGAAGCTCTCCTCCGAACCTTGCAGGACTAGCACTCCTGAAAGAAAGGTCTCGGTCCGGCCCACAGCTTTAATCTGCCAGGAAGTTTCGTTGAGACGTTGTCTGATATTTGTTCTAAAATGCTGGAAATCCGAACATTATGTGCTGGTAGCAGACCACGTGTTTCAACATCGTAATTACCTTATCTACGTCAATTATTTACGAGCCTGAACCGACAGCTGATCTAAACGGTTGCTACAGCTTGTTTCTTTCCGCTGGAACGAATGGCTTGTTCAAATGCCCCATGTACGTTGTGCGACATCCACTGCTGACCGAATGCACAAGACGACCAAGGACAGCCTGTAGTGAAACTGGAACGGCCTCCAGCGGGGCAAGTAACAGTATCGGCTTAGCACGGCCCGCCTGCTGTTAGTGACTACCTGATACGCAGATTACCAACACCTGGAAGGTCTTACGGAACGTGCTACTTAATATGCAAATGCGATAAAACCTTCCATTCCGTCTCATATTTTCCCTTTAAGCACAACATATCGTAACGTTTCACCAAACACATTTCAGCGTATTTTGCTGTTCTGTTCGGTTCGTGGCAACGGAAACTTATAATGAAGTTCTGTATCAATAAAGCACATGTTTAAGCTTATTGTTTTCGACATTCATGTTCCTGTTAGGCTGCCGTCTAGAACCTTAGCACTTAGGCTTGACATTATTTTCAATATTTATTCTGTTACTTTTCCTGAAAGAATACTTCACATGCTTTCAGTGGTCGGGATTCGAAATTACATGACAGTTTCATTTATTTGCTACAGAGCTACATTCTGCGCTCCTTGTCAACAGACTATTTAAGTTCTTGACAGTATTTTTCCAATCCAACCTGTATTGCTTTCGTTTCACCGCTTTCTCTCTCTTGCCCTCTTCCATGTTTATTTCGTCTAGTACTTCCCTCTCCATCGTATTTCGATCCCACCAATATCCTATTCGGTCACTCATCCCACAATTTCTATTACACTTTTTTTATAACTGTTATTCAGAAACGATAATACAGTACAATATCACTTTACAGATACTTACAGCGACAGTTCCAACTGCACCCTCCGTTCAGTTCCCGTCCGAAGAAAACTATATGATGAAACACGATACTCTGCAATTCACGTACAAATATCGAGAAAAGACTAGCCTGCACATTCATTACAACTCAAGCCTCATATATTTTGCGTTTTGCCTCTTTTATTTTGCGATTTTGTGATGTTCTTCGAACATGTTGCTCACCAGAGAAAGATTGTTCCACACACTGAGTAATATCAGATGCACCGAGCGGGAGGACGCTGGTTCAAACTCGCGTCCGGCTACCCAGATTTAGGTTTTCCGTGATTTTCCTAAATCACTCCACGCAAATGCTGGTATGGTTCCCTTGAAAGGACATGGCCGATTTCCTTTCCCATCCTTGACAAAATGCGAGCTTGTGGTCCGACTCTAATGACATCGATGCCGACCGGACATTACACTCAATCTTCCTTTCCGTCAGTATGAGATGCAGTATTAATTACATTCGACACAGAGATAAGTATTGGTAAGAGCTAAATTAATCTATGTTATACGTATTTTCTCGAATGTACTTAGCAAACCCTGTTTAATCGTGAAGATATATGAATATTGTTCATTTTTAAAGCAGTCTTCTATTCAGCCATACCATCTTGCTTACTGTTTCTGCTTGTTGTTATACATGTCAGACCAAATATTTTATTGCAAGAAAACTACAGAAGTCAGAGGACACTTATCATATCACACTGCGTGCTTATAGTATTGTGAAATTTGATTGAAATACATTAAATTGGCAAACAATTGAAAAGTAAAGTACACTGGAGTAAAAATTGAATAGATGTAACATGCATGCTCCATTCGCGCCCTCTGTACGGTAAAACCATTAATTATGTTAGACCAAACAATTTTTTGTTTAACATACATAAATCAGTGGGCATTTATTACATCAAAGAGTAGGACACTTATCACATCACACTGCGTGCTTATAGTATTGTGAAATTTGATTGAAATACATTAAATTGGCAAACAATTTGAAGCCATAGGGCCCTAGTGGGCTAACTTTATAGCAAAATGACGTGAAGGTAAGGAACTAAAAACACCATGTAATTAAGAAAAACACAGACAGGTGAAGTATAGTGGAGTGAAACTGCGTAGATCGAACATGGATGAAAAATATTCTGTACGTATGCATCACGTTACAAATAATCGTAATATGTTGGTTATATAAAGAAGATCGTACAAGGCCAAATTTGCGCAAGAAGAAATGAGCAACAGATGTCGCTGACAAAACTTCTGCTATAACAGGACCAGCTATTTGAATTAGACAAGCAGAGCTTAAAAGTCACTTTTAAAAAAGAGAACAGTCATAAAAACCTGCAGTAAGGCTTTGGTATTCGTTTGGAAGACGAAAGTTATCAAAAAGAAAACACACACACAAATATTAATTTCTGCTCGGGACAACATCTTCAGTGAAGGATCATCCATCCCGTTATTGATTTCCCTAAACCACTTCAGGCAAATTCCAGGATGGTTCATTTGAAAGGGTACGGCTGACTTCCTTTCCCATCCAGCCCGATGGGACCGGTGACCTCGCTGTTTGGGCTCCTCCCACAAACCAACCAACCACTCAACTATCCTGTTAACCATCACACTAAAATATCTTGTTTTCGCTTATCCATTACGGATGTTGTAAGAACCACTTAAAATTGCAACTGGTCACATTTTTTAAACAGTTATTTCTTCCATGAACCGGTTTTCGAACATTTTCAGGCTCATCTTCAGATTTTGTACAGGAAGTTACATAGTTATTTCAAAGCGTAATGCCGAGTGCTGACTCTGTAACGAGAAGATGGGACATGCTAAAATGCATCGCCATGAGTAGTGTCAATAAAATTCTTCTGGGCTGTTGGCCGCATTCAGTATACAGGGTGTGGCATTTCAAATTGTTTGTCGGTATATTTGGCGAAATGCGAGGGCTATTCGGAAAGTAAGCAACGAGAGGTCGAGAAATAGAAACCACGGGGAAAATCAAAAATGTTTTATTTTTAACGATTAGCTACACCTTGCAGCTACTTCTCTACACAGTCGCCGCTCAGACTTAGATATCTGTCGAAGCGTTGTACCAACTTTTCAATTCCCTCGTTATAGAAGACAGCCGCCAGTGCTTTTCGACAATTTTCTACTCTGGACTGCCGCTCTTTGTCTGTGTCAAAATATTGTCCTCATAGCCAGCGGTTGATTTGAGCAAAGATGAACCTAAGGGTTAGCCAATTACGGGCTGTATTGTGGGTGATCTAACACATCCCATCGAAAACGCTGCAGGAGCATCTTCATTGCCCTTGCAGATGGCGGCCGAGAATTGTCGTGTAGAAGAAAACACAAGACAGTTATGTTATGTGGATTGCATAGCTTCAGGCGAAATTTTTCGCCAGGCCCTCATACTTGGCAGGAGACGCTAATTTCTTTTCCTTGGAGGGTATTACGGAGATAAAATAATCCTCCTTTCGTATCTCCGGTCTGGGACTGTTCGGGATGGTGTTATCAGGAATAAATTGATGTTATGTGGATTGCATAGCTTCAGGCGAAATTTTTCGCCAGACATTCATACTTGGCGGGATACGCTAATTTCTAGCCATCTTTACGTTCTCACTGTGAGCTCAGAACTGAAAAAAGCGACGTGATGCGATCGACGGGCGTGCTAGACACGGCGCCCAACGCATCTAAGCTTCATCAGATTTTCATTGTATTTTCCATTTCGCGACAGATAGTTCCTTACTTTCCGAATACGTCTCGTAGTTTTCGGATTAAGAGGAAGTGGTGGTAAATGTTGATCACCTCGAAGAGGGACATCCATTAACATAACGCTGAAGCCCCCTCAAACACTCCAGGTGGCAGGCTGGAGGGGAGGGGGGAGCTGACTTTGAAATCTTAAATAGGAACCCCTATTTTTTTATTGCAGATTTGGATTCTCTGTGCAAAAACATGTAACTTTTACGTGAAATATTTCTTTAGTTTCATGATAGATGGTGCTGTAATCGGCAAACATGGCAATGAGCTTATAGTTGTTTCAAAACGGTGCTATATCAAACAAATACACATCTGATTAAGACAATAGAAGTACTTTTTTGGTATTTTTGATAGTGCTATCACGTGGCACCTCCCACAGTCGAATGAAGACCAGACCATGATCATGTTCTCAGTCGACGGTCAGACTGTGCTTATTACTTCAATGATTCGGACCGTACACATCTCAAGAGCGGCGTACTATGCTGCTGACAGCCCGCCTTTGTATAAGGTGTTTAAAATCACAATAAAGAAGGCCGTCCTCCTCCTCCATGAATCCTGCCGTCTCTACCATGCCTTCCTCTGCACGCATGACCCAGACACACAACGACGCCACCGGCAACTCCAGCGACACATTCGTAATTTGCTCGCGGCTAAGAAATGCCGGGACTGCCGACAGACATGCACCCATTTAAATGCTACCCTACCTATCAACTCGTCCAAGTTCTGGTCAGCCTTCCGTCGCCTTACCAGAACTAAACCCTCCCCCTACTATCCTCTTCTCCATGACGATCACCCCCTCCCTGACTCCCTTAGTAAGGCCAGTCACTTTGCCTCCTACCTCTCTGATGTCTTCTCCATCCCCGATGATCCCCAGTTCGATTACTCCCTCTTCCCGGATGCCCGCGATCGAACTGACACCTCTGTCCCTCCCCTCGCTCCTTGTTTCCAGTGCTTGGACAACATTGCACACACGCAACTCAATGCCCCCATCACTACACAGGATCTCATTGCTACACTCCGCACAAAGCGCAACACCGCTCCTGGTCACGATCGTGTCACCTACCGTCACCTCCGTGAAGCTCCTGTCTCTTTCCTCTCCACCCTGGCCAGGCTCTACAGTGTAGTCCTGTCCACTGGTTACTACCCCAACCTGTGGAAAACCTCCCGTATCCTGATGTTCCTTAAACCTGGTAAACTGCCGTCCGCCGTCTCCTCCTACCGTCCCATCAGCCTTGCCTCGGTCTTCAGCAAGGTCCTGGAATTTATCCTCACCCGCTGCATCCACCAGCATCTCCGCCAGCACCGCCTCCTTCCCGTTACCCAGTGTGGCTTTCGGCCGTCCTTCTCTTCCGACGACCTTCTCCTTCACCTCACTCCTTTCCGACCAGCTTAATTCCCGTCGCTCCACAATCTTCCTCTCCCTGGACCTCGAATGTGCTTATGATTGCGTATGGCATTCCGGTCTCCTCTTCAAGCTCCAAACCTTCGCCCTTCCCATTAACTACGTCCGTCTGATCGTCTCCTTTCTCTCCCACCGTCCTTCCTATGTCACCATCCATAACACGGATTCCTACGCCTTTTTCCCCTCCGCCGGTGTGCCCCAAGGCTCTGTCCTCTCCCCCCTTCTGTACCTTTTGTACATGGCGGACATGCCGCCTCCGTCACCCCCCGTCCACCTTCTCCAGTTTGCCAATGACACCGCCTTCCTTGCCCTTGCCCCCACCCTGCAGTGCTCCCAACACCTTCTCCAATCCCATCTTGACCAGTTCACCGCTTGGTGCAACCAGTGGTTGCTCAAGGTCAATCCCTCCAAAACCCAGGCAATCATTGTACGCAAAACGACCCCTTCCTTCCGCCTCCTTGATTTCTATCTCACCATCTATGCCCGTCCTATCGCCCTCACTCCCACCCTTAAGTACCTTGGCGTCACCCTCGACCGTCACCTCTCCTGGACTCCCCATCTCCGGACAATCCAAGCCAAGGCACACTCCCGACTCCGTCTCCTCGAGCTCCTTTCCGGCCGTACGTGGGGTCTGGACCCCTCCACCATCCTCCACACCTATAAATCCCTCATCCGCCCTATCCTTTGTTACGCCCATTCGGCCTGGATCTCCGCCCCCCCCCTACCTTTTATAAATCCCTTCAAATCCTGGAACGCCATGCTCTCCACCTCGCCTATTGCATCTGTCTCCCCTCCCCCATGCGGATCCTGTACGATCTCATTCCGTTCCCCCACCTCCTCCTTTTCCTTGAACGGATACGGATCCTGTACACCTCCCGCAAACTTGATCCTCCTCATCCGCTTGTCTCGCCCATCCTCTCCCGTCCCCACCTGCTGCCGTGCCTGTATTCCCACGTTCCACCTGGTCTCCATCTCTCCACCATCCTTACCCTCTCCCAAGGTGACTTCCGCCAGCTCCCCCTCCCTGATGATGGCCTCCGCCCCTCCATCTACCCCTCCTATCAACTTTGATCCTGCCCCCCCCCCACTTCCTGTGTCCTTTCCTTTAGGCACCCTCCCTTCCTTCTCTCTCCTTTTCCCCCCATCCCCTCTTCCCCTGGGCTTCCCCTCCCTCCCTTCCCCCTATCTCCTTTGCCCATGGCATCTCTGCTATCCCCTCTCCCTCTTCCACCCTCCCCCCGTCCTCCTCTCTTGGCAGGTCCCCGGACTCGCGCACGCTACGTGGACTTTCGCGCGCCGGAGATCATCGCCATCAGTGTCTCGTGCGTGTCGTTGTGTTCAGTGTTTAGTGTTCACCGTCGCACTCCATCGTTCACCTGTGCCATCGCCATCTTCAGTGTTCGTGCGTCGTATCAACAGTTTGCAGTGTGGATTATCGTCGAGTGTGAACGGCTCCGTGTTTGTCTTTATGTGTCTACTGTTTTATTGCCCACCGTTCTGGAACTTATGTGTATCCTTCCTGTTTTTTCTCATTGTGTATTCTATGGCTGAAGAGCAGCGTAGAGTGCTGCTGACAGCCTGCCTGTTGTACAGGTTTTAAAATAACAATAAAGTAAAAAAAAAAAGTACACATCTCGTCGCAATTGTTCCATGATATTGACGATTGCTGCTCTGTTCCCCGATAGGAATGTTCCAGACGGAACGTAGCATTGCCCGCCTGTTTATTGAAACGGGAAGTGTTAAACCTAAAGAAAGAGTCCAACCGCAACCTGTGACAAGCGAATGTTTTAGCTGCAGTTGCTGAAAATCGTCAAATCAGTTCTCGGCAAATTGTGCAAGGTTCAGGAATTTCGCAGAGAAGTGTTCTACGCATACTGTGTGCACACAAATGGCACCCATTTCATTTACTGCTGCATCAAGACCTGCGTGGTGATGATTTTCATAATCGCCTGAATTTTTTCAACTGGATACAGGAAGAACTGGCAGACAATGATATTTTCATTTCACAGAAACTTTTCTCCGATGAATCAAATTTTACGAATCATGGTCAAGTGAATCGACATAACATGCATTAATGGTCAGTGGAGAATCCCCACTGGGTAAGGCAAGTTGATCATTAACGCCCATGGAGAGTCAACGTATAGTGGGATATTTTAGGTACGCTGGTAATTGGCCCATGCTTCATAGAAGGCAATCTGACTGGTCAAATGTACAGCGACATTGTGGATAATGTTTTTACCCATACTAATGGACGATGTTCCAACTTCAGACGAGACTGGATATGTGGTTTCAACACGAAGGATGCACAGCGCATTATTCACGACTAGCTCGAGAAGTTCTGAATCGAAACTATCCGGGTCGATGGATTGGACGAGGAGGTCCTCAAACGTGGTTCGCACGTTCACCCAATTTAACTTCTGCCGATTTTTTCCTATGGAGATGGCTAAAAGAGGGAGTTTACATGGATGTACCAACAACCCCCAAAGATATGCGGCAGTGAATTCGCAATAAATGTGCAAACATTAGCGCAGAGACACTAATACATAGATCGTCATTCAGACACATTGTTGCAATGTACATTAGAAACAGCGGACAACATTTCGAACTTTTGCTCCACTGAAACACTTGTGAGAGACAAGGGGACTCACAGTAATCAAGCATCCCGAGATACTGAGGGGCAAGGTGACTCACCAAAATCAAGCACCCCGAAGAGAACACATTACTACTACGTCCACGCCGTTGTTCCTGGGTAACGCTAAATGTACTCTAAGAATGAACTGGGGGTGGGTAGACGGTGTCACATGGCAGCATTTTCCCAAATATCAAATAACGTACTTCGATTTTCCTGATCGGATGCGTGTTTTTGTGAGATATTACCATTTCGCAACAATTGTCGCCAATATTCACGTGTGTAGATTACAGCGGCATTTATCATGAAATGGAATAAATGTTTCACGCAAATTTACATATTTTTCACGGAGATTCCAAAGCTGCAATAAAAAGGGTTCCCATTTAAGGTTTCAAAGTCACCCCCCTGACCCCCCCAGGGGTGGTGCGGCGGGTCGAGCGTTATGTTAATGGGTGTCGCTTTTCGAGGTGCAACGTTTATTGCCACTTCTTTTTAATCCGATGTGTATTTCGCCAAATATTCCAACAAACAGTTTTAAATGCTTCGCCCTGTATAAGATTGTCCGACATTTGGGCCAATGTTGCAAATGGCCTTCCTCAGGGCTTTGTGCTGAGCACAGCACGAAGCCCTGAGGAAGGCCATTTGCAACAGTAGCTGAAACTCCGGATAATTTTATATAATGACAATGCAGTCAACAGCCCAGAAAATTTTTATTGACAGTGACAAGGGCCACGCGACCCTACGCTTACGTTTAGCCATGAGTATTGTTTATATGCTGATTTCGATCCAAAATTTACTTTTGTACTTACTGCGACAGTACGGGCGGCTTTTTTTTTTTATATGCATCTGTCTGCTTCCGTTGTGACGGCCCCTTGGTATCACATCACTCACTTTTACAGAATATGTGTGCATATACTCTGTGATAACGAAACTTTGCTAGCATCGACCACTGCTACTTGTTACAAAGATCTCCAAATGATATGACATAGGCCTATTTTGCTCAGAGATGTCATTTGGTTTTGTTTGCATGTATTAAAGTCAACGTATGGGCAGTTACTCCAACCAAAACTAGCGCTAACATGAAAGCCGAAAACAAAATCAATAGATAAATTACTACAAGAACAAACCTCCAAGGATCTGCTGTCTTATTTCTATTCTTACATTAACATCTGATACACAGTCGGTTTAGGAGCAAATACACTCCTGGAAATTGAAATAAGAACACCGTGAATTCATTGTCCCAGGAAGGAGAAACTTTATTGACACATTCCTGGGGTCAGATACATCACATGATCACACTGACAGAACCACAGGCACATAGACACAGGCAACAGAGCATGCACAATGTCGGCACTAGTACAGTGTATATCCACCTTTCGCTGCAATGCAGGCTGCTATTCTCCCATGGAGACGATCGTAGAGATGCTGGATGTAGTCCTGTGGAACGGCTTGCCATGCCATTTCCACCTGGCGCCTCAGTTGGACCAGCGTTCGTGCTGGACGTGCAGACCGCGTGAGACGACGCTTCATCCAGTCCCAAACATGCTCAATGGGGGACAGATCCGGAGATCTTGCTGGCCAGGGTAGTTGACTTACACCTTCTAGAGCACGTTGGGTGGCACGGGATACATGCGGACGTGCATTGTCCTGTTGGAACAGCAAGTTCCCTTGCCGGCCTAGGAATGGTAGAACGATGGGTTCGATGACGGTTTGGATGTACCGTGCACTATTCAGTGTCCCCTCGACGACCACCAGTGGTGTACGGCCAGTGTAGGAGATCGCTCCCCACACCATGATGCCGGGTGTTGGCCCTGTGTGCCTCGGTCGTATGCAGTCCTGATTGTGGCGCTCACCTGCACGGCGCCAAACACGCATACGACCATCATTGGCACCAAGGCAGAAGCGACTCTCATCGCTGAAGACGACACGTCTCCATTCGTCCCTCCATTCACGCCTGTCGCGACACCACTGGAGGCGGGCTGCACGATGTTGGGGCGTGAGCGGAAGACGGCCTAACGGTGTGCGGGACCGTAGCCCAGCTTCATGGAGACGGTTGCGAATGGTCCTCGCCGATACCCCAGGAGCAACAGTGTCCCTAATTTGCTGGGAAGTGGCGGTGCGGTCCCCTACGGCACTGCGTAGGATCCTACGGTCTTGGCGTGCATCCGTGCGTCGCTGCGGCCCGGTCCCAGGTCGACGGGCACGTGCACCTTCCGCCGACCACTGGCGACAACATCGATGTACTGTGGAGACCTCACGCCCCACGTGTAGAGCAATTCGGCGGTACGTCCACCCGGCCTCCCGCATGCCCACTATACGCCCTCGCTCAAAGTCCGTCAACTGCACATACGGTTCACGTCCACGCTGTCGCGGCATGCTACCAGTGTTAAAGACTGCGATGGAGCTCCGTATGCCACGGCAAACTGGCTGACACTGACGGCGGCGGTGCACAAATGCTGCGCAGCTAGCGCCATTCGACGGCCAACACCGCGGTTCCTGGTGTGTCCGCTGTGCCGTGCGTGTGATCATTGCTTGTACAGCCCTCTCGCAGTGTCCGGAGCAAGTATGGTGGGTCTGACACACCGGTGTCAATGTGATCTTTTTTCCATTTCCAGGAGTGTACTTTAATCAATACTGGCGTTAACATAAATGCCCAGGAATAAAATAATAAAGTTATAGTATTGGAAATAAACTGCAGCTGTTTGTATGTCCATGAAGTTTATGTTTAAAACCAAGAACAAAACTTCAAGTGAAGTGTTGATTTATTTCTAATGTTACATTACCGTGATCAGGAATGTTAGAAAAGGCAAATTCTGTTTATTTCAGCTAAATTGCAGGTTTTTTTCTTTTTTAGATACCACAGTCTTCTGACTGATTTGACGCGACCCGCCACGAGTTTCTCTCCTGTACAACCTCTTCATCTCAGTGTAGTAATTGCAACCTACGTCCTCAATTATTTGTTGAGTATATTTCTATCTCTGTCTTCCTTTACAATTTTTACGCTCTATAGCTCTCTCTAGTGCCATGGAAGTTATTCCCTGTGGTCCTACCCGTCCATTTTTCTTGTCACTGTTTTCCATATATTCCTTTCCTCGCTGATTCTGTGAAGAACTTCCTCATCCCTTACCTTATCAGTTCATCTAATGTTCAACATTCGTCTGTAGCACCAGATCTCAAACGCTTCGATTCTCTTCTGTTCCGGTTTTTCCACAGCTCATGTTCCAGTATCATAAGACCGCTGTGCTCCAGACGTTCATTCTCAGAAATTTCTTCCTCAAATTAAGACCCACTCTTGATACTAGTAGGCGTCCATTGGCCAGGAAAGCTCTTTTTGTCAGTACTAGTCCGCTTTTAATGTTCTCCATTCTCGTCCGTCGTGGGTTACTTTCCGGCCGAGGTGAAAGAATTTCTTCACTTCGCATAGTTCGTGATCTCCATTTCTGATGTTAATTTTCTTTCTTCGATTCCACACTCAATTCATATTCTGGACTAATTAGACCGTTTAGTCCATTCAACAGATCCTACAATCGTTCTTCACTTTCACTCAGTATAGCAACGTCATCAGCGAATCTTATCATTGATATCTTTTGACCCTCAATTTTAGTTCTACTCTTGAATATTTCTTTTAAGTCCGACTTTTTTGCTACGGCGATGTGTAAATTTAACAATACGAGCGAAAGACTACATCGCTGTTTTACACCCTTCTTAATCCGAGCACTTCGATCTCTGAAAGTCTTACTCTTGGTTCTTGTACATACTGTACATCACCCATCTTTGCCTATAGCTTACTCCTGTTTTCCTCAGAATGTGGAGCATCTTGCATACATTGTCTAACGCTTTTCCCATGTCGACAAATCCTGTGAACGTGCCTAGATTTTTCATCAGTCTTGCTTCCATTATCAACAGCAACGTCAGAACGGTTTCTCTGGTACCTTCATCGTTCACAAACTGATTGTCTTCCAAGGATCCTCAATTTTCTTTTCCATTCTGCTGTATATTTTTTCTTGTCAGCAACTTGGATGCACGAGCTGTGAAGCTGAATGTGCAATAATTCTCGCACTTGTGTGCTCCTGGTGTCTTCGGAATTAAGTAGATGATGTTAAGTCTGCTGGTATATCGCCAGACTCATACACTGAACACACCAACATAATAGTAATATTGTTGCCACCTCCACCAACGATTTTTTTTAAAATCCCGATGGAATGCCATCCATTTTACCTTTTTTGATCTTAAGTCCTCCAAAGCTCTTTTAAATTCTGGCTCTAATACTGGATGCCCTATATTTTCCCTATCGACTCCTGTTTCTCCTTCCGCCACTTTATCAGACATGTTCTCCCCCTCATAAATACTTTCAGTGTACTCTTTCCAACTATCTGCTCTCTTCTCTGCATTTAACACTGGAAATCCCATTGTACATTTAATGTTACCACCCTTGTTTTAAAGTTCACCGAAGGTTGCTTTGACTTCTCTATATCAGGGCGGCACAAACACGGAAAACCGCACGCGTGCGAAGCGAGGAGCAGCGAGTGCCTGCACAGTGCATCGGTTCAACTCGGCATACTTCGCCTCAACTCGGCTTGTTAGGTGAGGCCGACGCTGTGCGCTGCCAGACGGCTTAGCCAACATTGGAATCGTAAGCGCAAGACAATTACCGGAATAATGGAACCATCTGCTCCAAAAAAAAAAAAAGGAAAATTGCCGAAAGTCAATTTAAACCGGAATGGGAACTCTCCTACTTTTTTGTGCATTGTGACGATGAAGCCAAATGTCTAATATGCGGTACGCTAATTACGTGTGTCTGAAAATCGTCTATTGAAAGGCACTACAGCAAATTGCATTTAGAAAAGTATAGTCATATAACAGGGGATGCCAGAGAGGAAGAATTACGGAAGTTGCAAACTCCTGCAGAAGAAAATTCTGTACCTACAAACAAGGTTTGTTGCTCAAGTACTTTAGCACATATATTTTGGTTAAAGGTCATGCGAAACGAAATAACATTTGTTTAGATTCCTTAGTTTTCGTTTCCGCATAAATTATTTCTAACATATCTTTTTTTCTCGACTTTAGAAAAATGGTTCAAATGGCTCTGAGCACTATGGGACTCAACTGCTGAGGTCATTAGTCCCCTAGAACTTAGAACTAGTTAAACCTAACTAACCTAAGGACATCACACACATCCATGCCCGAGGTAGGATTCGAACCTGCGACCGTAGCAGTCTCGCGGTTCCAGACTGCATCGCCAGAACCGCGCGGCCACTTCGGCCGGCTCTACTTTAGAGATGAGGGGTGTTGCGAAAGGACTCTCAGAGCTAGTTACAAAGTTGCTCTACGTTTAGTAAGAGCTGTGACGCCATTTATGGACGGGCCATTAATAAAAAACATTATGTTGGAAGTAGTAGAGACAATGAATCCCACATTAGCTCCCGCGTACAGCAAAATACCGCTTTCCAGAATGACAATACATCGGAGAATCAACGACATTGCTGAGAATTTGCACGAACAACTGGCAGCCAAAATTGAAAACTTCCTAGCGTACTCCATCGCACTTGATGAGTCCACGGATATTAACGACACGGCTCAGTTAGCAATATTTTTGCGTGGGGTGGACGACGACCTACATGTAACGGAAGAGCTCCTGGATATGATTTCGTTGAAGCACACTGTTACAGGGGCGGATATTTTGGTTGGTTGGTTGGTTTTGGGGGAGGAGACCAGACAGCGTGGTCATCGGTCTCATCGGATTAGGGAAGGATGGGGAAGGAAGTCGGCCGTGCCCTTTCAGAGGAACCATCCCGGCATTTGCCTGGAGTGATTTAGGGAAATCACGGAAAACCTAAATCAGTATGGCCGGACGCGGGATTGAACCGTCGTCCACCCGAATGCGAGTCCAGTGTCGAACCACTGCGCCACCTCGCTCGGTGCGGATATTTTAGCAGCTGTTGAAATGGCAGCTGAAGAAATAGGACTCCCTTGGGAAATGCTGTTTTCCGTAACCACAGACGGGGCACCAGCAATGTGCGTAAAGCAAAAGGGTTTATTGGCCTACTGCGGAAAAAACTTAACATGCCGAATTTACCTTCCGTTCATTGTTTTGCACACCAAGAGGCTCTTTGTGAGAAAGTTATCGGTCTTCAAGATGTGATGAAGGTAGTGGTGCGTATCGTGAACTACATTCGTTCTCATGGGCTCACTCATCGTCAATTCAAATAATTTTTGATTTCCTTTGAAGAGGAGTATCCAGATATTCCCTACCACTCTGAGGTGCGCTGGCTGAACAAAGGGAAAGTGATTTCCCGAATTTTTCGACTACGCCACACTGTGGCTCAGTTTTTGGAGAGCAATGGTCGTCCAGAGACACTTTTTCATGACCCTGAATGGGTAGTTGATTTAGGATTTTTAGCAGACATTATGGCTCTCCTAAATGATTTAAGTCGGAAACTCCAAAAAGAAAACAATCTCATCAACGATGTGATCAGCAAAATAAACGCTTTCCAGTATAAACTGAAGCTCTTCAAAAACAACCTTTCAGAGAAAAATACGCAACACTTTCCTGAACTAGGTAAGCGAGATATAAATTGTACCTTTATTAAAACAGCCTGATTTTTATAACCGCTCTAATCAAAACGGTACTATGTTTTCGTTTGACAGCATCTGTGCAGAAAGGAGCGCGCTTTGAAAAATACGTCGAGGTGCTACAATCCCTTGAAAATGCGTTTAACGACCGATTCCAGGTAATGTGCCGGTATATAACATACAGCTAAATAAAGGAGATTGCGTTACATATGCAAGTGTAACATTACATTAAAACCAATAGTACACACTACATGTTTATTAAAATCTATCGCATTTTAGTACTTCGAAACAACGGCTTACATTACTTTCATTTATTAACATTGGCTTTGTTATTGTTTCAGGAAATTACCTACCTGCAGCCAATTCTCGGTGTTTTTGTGAAACCTTTTTCGATGGATATTGAAAGTGCGCCTTCAGGTTTACATTTCGAACTAATTGATTTGCAAAGCGATGTTCACCGAAAAGATGTGTTTTACAATACAAAAGGTTTGCTCCATTTCTACCAGAATTTGCCGAAGGAAGAATTTCCCAAGTTACACAGAGAAGCAGCGAAGATTATTTCTATGTTTGGTTCCACTTGTGTATGTGAAAGGTTTTTTTCTGTTTTGTCTTGTACAAAAACTAGATTGCGTGCAAGTATTTCTAATTGTAATTTAAAAAATTCTCTCATAATTTCTGCCAGCCAATCTCTTGTTCCAGATCTTAGTAGCATAATTGCAAATACAATAAAGAGCACATAGGAAGATACATCTGTGTTGAAACCAAATTTAAAATTGTTACCATTACAGTTATTATATAAATCTCTTTTGCACCGGTACACCAAACTAAGCTCTCCACCCAGTGTACATTAGTATTTGGCGATGACGAAGACAACAGGGTAAAAGCTTTGAAACAGGTCGAGACAGACGGCGCGAGCGACACGAGCTAAGGAGGTGAGAGGCAGCGCTGTTGCGCAAAGCCGTGGAGTGTGTGTGGGGGGGGGGGGGGGGGGGTGGTCTGCACCGTCGTCAACATAGCGCAGCCGTCTTCTGCACTCTGCGATGCACCGGTGCATGCACCTTGTGCGGTCCTGCTCTATTTGCTGAGTCAGTTCTTCCGACAAGCATTTCTTTTTCGATTTCTTCACATTTTTATGCACCCATTTCGCCTTAGCTTCACTGTACTTCCTATTTATTATGTTCCTAATGAGTTCTATCTCTGCATTCCTGAATTTTCCGGAAGACTTCTTTCGGCGATCAGCTAAAGTACGGCTTATTTAAATAATGAATGACATCGTTGCAGACGTTCCTGAATCATCTAATGTAATGAACGGAATTAAAGCATGGCTTCTGTTAAACATGCTTTCTTCGAAATTACCTTCCTTGTACCATTATTTTTCTTTCCAACTTCTGTACTTACCCTTTTTAGTGCTCGCCATTCCTCTTCAACTCAACTGACTACTGAACTGTTCATTATCGTAATATTACAGCATCAGGGAACTTCAAGCGTATTTCTTCATTCCCACTTCTTTGCACATTGTTTCTTTCTCACTAGTCTCTTAAACTTCAGACATCACTGATGAACTGTAATCTGAGTCTATATATCTACTGCTGCGTAAGCCTTACAGTCGAGTATCTGATTGCCTGACCATGATGTAATCTAACTGAAATCTTCCCGTATCTCCCGGTCTTTCTTTACCTCCTCCTCTTAAGGTTCTTGAAGACAGCATTCGCTACTACTAGCTGAAATTTATTGCAGAACTCGATTAGTCTTTTTCCTCTCTCGTTCCTAGTGCCAAGCCTGCACTCTGCCGTAACCCTTTCTTCTATTCCCTCCCCTGCAACCCAGTTCCAATCGCCCATGACTATTACATTTACATCTTTTCTTACAAGCCGAATTACCCGTTCAATATCCTCATATACTTTTTCTATCTCTTCATCCTCTGCTTGCTACATCGGTGTGTATACCTGAGCTATTGCTGTCAGTGATGGTTTGGAAGACCGCCGCGGTACGCAGCGGCAGGCGGCAGCAGGCGAAACCCGCCGACTGACAGGGGCGCCGGTACTGCACCGAGTCGGCCCACTGCAGCTGTTGTGACCAACGAAAATGCGGCTGACCTCTTCGCCTCGCTCCCTGCAGACTTGGCCAAGGTATCACACCTGTTTATAAGCTTTCTGTGTAATTCATCTATACATGAAGTACTGAATATTCTTTTTCAAAGACTTTCTCCTCCTGCAACGTGTTCTTTAGGTATCGCACTCAACTGCTGAGCGAAACTGACTCTTGGTTGGCCCTCTGTTGCTCATGTGAACAGTGTCGTGAAACAAAACTTTAATCCTAATGAAATGCTGAATTAGAAATAATGGAAATTAATCTAATTAAATACCAAAATAAAGTAATTCTGTCTTCAATGAAAACTACACTCCTGGAAATGGAAAAAAGAACACATTGACACCGGTGTGTCAGACCCACCATACTTGCTCCGGACACTGCGAGAGGGCTGTACAAGCAATGATCACACGCACGGCACAGCGGACACACCAGGAACCGCGGTGTTGGCCGTCAAATGGCGCTAGCTGCGCAGCATTTGTGCACCGCCGCCGTCAGTGTCAGCCAGTTTGCCGTGGCATACGGAGCTCCATCGCAGTCTTTAACACTGGTAGCATGCCGCGACAGCGTGGACGTGAACCGTATGTGCAGTTGACGGACTTTGAGCGAGGGCGTATAGTGGGCATGCGGGAGGCCGGGTGGACGTACCGCCGAATTGCTCAACACGTGGGGCGTGAGGTCTCCACAGTACATCGATGTTCTCGCCAGTGGTCGGCGGAAGGTGCACGTGCCCGTCGACCTGGGACCGGACCGCAGCGACGCACGGATGCACGCCAAGACCGTAGGATCCTACGCAGTGCCGTAGGGGACCGCACCGCCACTTCCCAGCAAATTAGGGACACTGTTGCTCCTGGGGTATCGGCGAGGACCATTCGCAACCGTCTCCATGAAGCTGGGCTACGGTCCCGCACACCGTTAGGCCGTCTTCCGCTCACGCCCCAACATCGTGCAGCCCGCCTCCAGTGGTGTCGCGACAGGCGTGAATGGAGGGACGAATGGAGACGTGTCGTCTTCAGCGATGAGAGTCGCTTCTGCCTTGGTGCCAATGATGGTCGTATGCGTGTTTGGCGCCGTGCAGGTGAGCGCCACAATCAGGACTGCATACGACCGAGGCACACAGGGCCAACACCCGGCATCATGGTGTGGGGAGCGATCTCCTACACTGGCCGTACACCACTGGTGATCGTCGAGGGGACACTGAATAGTGCACGGTACATCCAAACCGTCATCGAACCCATCGTTCTACCATTCCTAGACCGGCAAGGGAACTTGCTGTTCCAACAGGACAATGCACGTCCGCATGTATCCCGTGCCACCCAACGTGCTCTAGAAGGTGTAAGTCAACTACCCTGGCCAGCAAGATCTCCGGATCTGTCCCCCATTGAGCATGTTTGGGACTGGATGAAGCGTCGTCTCACGCGGTCTGCACGTCCAGCACGAACGCTGGTCCAACTGAGGCGCCAGGTGGAAATGGCATGGCAAGCCGTTCCACAGGACTACATCCAGCATCTCTACGATCGTCTCCATGGGAGAATAGCAGCCTGCATTGCTGCGAAAGGTGGATATACACTGTACTAGTGCCGACATTGTGCATGCTCTGTTGCCTGTGTCTATGTGCCTGTGGTTCTGTCAGTGTGATCATGTGATGTATCTGACCCCAGGAATGTGTCAATAAAGTTTCCCCTTCCTGGGACAATGAATTCACGGTGTTCTTATTTCAATTTCCAAGAGTGTAAAATGGAATGACCATATAAAATTAATCGTCGGTAAAGCAGATGCCAGACTGAGATTCATTGGAAGAATCCTAAGGAAATGCGGTCCGAAAACAAAGGAAGTAGGTTACAGTACACTCGTTCGCCCACTGCTTGAATACTGCTCACCGGTGTGGGATCCGTACCAGATAGGGTTGATAGAAGAGATAGAGAAGATCTAACGGAGAGCAGCGCGCTTCTTTACAGGATCATTTAGTAATCCCGAAAGCGTTACGGAGATGATAGATAAACTGCAATGGAAGACTGTGCAGGAGAGACGCTCAGTAGCTCGGTACGGGCTTTTGGTGAAGTTTCGAGAACATACCTACACCGAGGAGTCAAGCAGTATATTGCTCCCTCCTACGTATATCTCACGAAGAGAGCGTGAGGATAATATCAGAGAGATTAGAGCCCACACAGATGCATACCGACAATCTTTCTTTCCACGAACAATGCGAGACTGGAATAGAAGGGAGAACCGATAGAGGTACTCAAGGTATCCTCCGCCACACACCGTCAGGTGGCTTGCGGAGTATGGATGTTGATGTAGATGTAGATGTAGAAAACACTACCAACAAGGGTGGGGCTGAATATTTTGAAGCCACAACCGACGACCTGTGCAGAAAACCTGGCATCCCCGCACCTCGTTGCTGTGGTCCTCTTAGAATAGCATCCCTTGTAGCTGCAGTGTGGACGGAAACTAGCGGTCCGGCCAGCGTCCTCCAGCGACGGCCCGGCGTTCTCCAGCCGCCCACGCAGCACGGCACGTGTACGCGGCGGCTCGTGCCCGCAGCCAGGATTCTGTTACAGCGGGCCGGAGCTGGAGATGCTGCTCCCTGGAGAAACAAAAACCGCCCGGGCGGAAGCCGCTCCTTTACGGGCGCGCTTGTGTTTCAGCGCTGCCGGCTGCCGGCGACAAATTAACGCGGCGCGGTCGCGCGTGGCCGGGGTCGACGGCGCCCTTAATCAGTTTCTACACGCACTTCCCGTCCCGCTTCCGAGCTTTATCGCCGAGTTTTCTACGGGTGAAATTAATTCGCCACCGGCGGGGTACATTTCTCTTTTGTACAGAGGAAGAGACTCATATACTCACCCGCCGTCCATAAGACCAGAGGACGGGTTACGACTAGCTAGGAACAAATTCGATAATCTTTCGTTTATTTTGAATTCTTCGTTTATCAGGCTCGCAGAACGCACAAAAATGAGCACCATTTCTGAGTACAAGTAGATAGAGTGGAATGAAGTCGTTCCTAAGATTTCCGAGGGAACGACAACAGTAGTTTAGAATGTGGGTTCCCAATTTGCTCGTTTCATATGCCGAATTAATTTATATTTAAATTTTTTTAAGTAGAGCGTACATCAGAAGTGGGAAAATTAGATGGCTCAAGATTCAGAAAGGAGTAAGGCGAGGCTGCATAATGTCACGTCATTTATTCAATCCCTACGCAGAGCACCTTATGAGGAGCCCCAGGTTCGATAAACAAGAAACCGACATTAACAATGCTCCATATATGCAAATAACCTTAGAAATGCAGATGATACCATATTGTCGGCAGAAAGTGAAGAAGAGTTGTAGATCCACTCACTGAAGGTGAAAGAAGAAAGTGCCAAGGTTCGTCTTCTGTTAAATGTCCATCAGACGAAAATTATGGCAACTGTACCTGTCAATTCATCGCATACAGGAAGAGAAACAATAAGGGGAGTTTCTAGGTTCAGTTATCTCGGAACCCAGATGTCTGTTGATCGTGACGGCACCCAGTCAAACAAAGAGACGCTTGTTGCTTGGCATAAAGGCAATGTTCCAGCTCAACAATGTTTTAAGGAAAAGAGATATAACTTTAACAACAGAGATCCGAATGGTAAGGGCTCTAATCTCCCCATTTCTGATGTACGGATGTGAGACATAGACCATAAGACAGGCTGCACGCGTAGAAAAGACACCGTTGAACTGCGGTGTTAGAGGAAACTCCTTAGTGTTTCGTGGACCGCATAGACAACGGATAGGTCAGTACTACAGAAAATAAAACCAGACAGCTCCTGTGTGTGATGTCTTTAGGTTAGTTAGGTTTAAGTAGTTCTAAGTCTAGGAGACTGATGACCTCATCTGTTGAGTCCCATAGTGCTTAGAGCCATTTTTTAGACTGCTCCTTGGAAGGTCAAATACCGGAAAACTTTGGGCATGTTATGAGAAATTCACAGAGGTGGCAAATCTCATGGGTTAGCGATAGGCACACATGTAGATGGCGGTAGTATATCGTCCACGAGGTGTAAAAGGGCAGTGCTAAGGCATAGCTGTCAGTGGTACTCACTTGATCCATGTCAAGACTCAAAATGGCTCAAATGGCTCTCAGCACAATGGGACTTAACATCTGATGTCATCAGTCCCCTATAACTTAGAACTACTTAAACCTAACTAACCTAAGAACATCACACACATCCATGCTCGAGGCAGGATTCGAACCTGCGACCGTAGCGGTCGCACGGTTCCAGACTGAAGCGCCTAGAACCGCTAGGCCACACCGGCCGGCCATCTCAAGAGATTTACCCTGTGGTTACGGCCTCACGGCGGAAATCAACAGACTTTGAACGCGGAATGGTAGTTGGAGCTAGAAGCTTGGGACATTCCACTTCTGAAATCGTCAGGGAATTCTGTATTCCGACATCCACAGTGTCAAGAGTGTGCCGACAGTACCAAATTTCAGGCTTTACCTCTCACCACGGACATCTTTGTGGCCAACAGCATACGCTTAACGACCGAGAGCAGCAGCGTTGGCGTAGAGTTGCCAGTGCTAAGAGACAAGCAACGCTGCGTGATACAACCGCAGAAATCGACCTTGGAAGTACGACGAACGCGGTGAAATTTTGCGTTAATGTGCTATGGCAGCAAACGACCGACGCGAGTACCTCTGCTATGATCATGCCATCGCCTGCAGCGCGTCTCCTGGGCTCGAGACCATATCGGTTGGCCGCTAGACCATTGGACTGTGCCCTGTTCAGATGAGTCCAGGTGTCAGTTGTTAAGAGCTGGTGGTGGGGTTCGAGTGTGGCGCAGACCCCACGAAGCCATGGATCCAAGTCGTCTAGAAGGCACTGTGCAACTGGAGGTGGCTCCATAATGGAGTGAGCTGTGTTTACATGGAATGGACTGGCTAGTCTGGTCAAACTGAACCGATCTTTGACTGGAAATGCTTACGTTCGGCTGCTGGGAGACCATTTGCAGCCATTCTCGGACTTCGTTTTCCCAAACAACGATGGAATTTGTATGGATGACAATGCGCCATGTCAAAGGACCACAGTTCTTACTGTTGGTCTGAAGAAAATTCTGAAAAATTAGAGCGAATGATTTGACCATCCAGATCGCCCAACATGAATCCCTTCGAACACTTACGGGACATAATCGAGAGGTCACCACGTGTACAAACTTATGCAGCGGCAACACTGTCACAAGCTGTACAGGCAGCTTGGCTCAGTACTTCTGCAAGGAACTTACCAACGACTTGTTGAACGCATCCATTCGAGCTGCTTCATTGCGACGGCAAAGGAGGTCCGACACCATGTTGGGATGTATCCCATGACTTTTGTCACCTCAGTGTGTGTATCCACGCAAGTCGATTCGTGAGGTTATCAGACTGCTGCGTAAGACCCTAGAGTCGCGCCGACGTATGTTGTTGAGCTTGTGAAGAGAGAGAGTGCGCACTGTTTTGTTTTATTTAGCACTATGTAATATTTCTGGCCTATTCAGCCATCACATTAGGCTCCAGGAAGCTATTCCCAGGGCAGTGGAGAGGCAAGAAGCATAGAGATGACGCAATGTGGGATGAGGTACCGGTGACAGATGTTAGATTTGGTACCCCGCGAGAAAGACCCCCCCTGCATGATGCTGCTGCTCTGTGATTAGCTGCTGTGTTCGGCGGTAGGGGGCCAAAACGTTAAACTTTAGTTACTATTATTAATTAAACCTGTCATCCAAATTACTTCATTTTCTTTAAATAAACATCTCTCAACAGCCAGCTATCAATCAGTCATTTCAAAATTATTAGAATCAAAGTATTACTAAAAGAAAAAACTGACGATATTACTGCCGATGCACTTCGGTGGCTTTCGGGTCACGCCTTGCTGGCTTGGCGCGAAGTGTCTCGGGCAGTCCGGCTCTCCAGTTCTGACCGTTCCAGTACACAGACATGTTGTCTGTTATAGCAGTATCTGTTTCATGCAATTTTATTTACTACAGTTCCGACCGTCGCTAGGTACAGACATGTAGTATTTGATCCATGTAATTTTATTCTCCAGTTCTGACTGTTCCAGTAGACAGACATGTTGTCTGTGGTGGGATGTATTTCATGTTATTTTAGCCAGATGTAATGACTGTGGAAAGATATGTTCAATACGTTTTGGTCAAGAATAGTTTCTCTTGTCTGTATCAATAAAAACGCGAGTGGCATCCCAAATGAGTTATAGTTTATTCGTAGCAGCTGTCCCTTGCGAAATTAATTTCAGCCTCAAGAAAAAGAATCCACGACCTGCGTGCTGTTTTCTGCGCTGGGGACATCATCATCATGAAGACAGCACGTTAGTGAAGTGTACAAGAACTTATGTATTCGACACAGGCCAGTGGAAACAACTAGACACCTCATGTGTACTGCATGCACAGTACAAATGTGCTCAGTGACACGTCATCTGCAGTAATGCAGAGGAGGTAAAGAAGGATGAAAGTATTAACACTATCTCACTTTTATTCCTTTTTTCTTGCCGTAACCAGGACCTACAACTAATCTAATTTCAACTCTTTCTTTTCTGTTGAAATCGTTCTTCTGAATTTGAATTTCTATGACCACTTTGTACATCGTAGCATAGTAATTGTTAGATCTTGCCGAAGCCATAGTGCCAGAGAAACGAATTTGGTGGTCACCCTGTCCCAGAGTGAGAGCTGCTGCAGCTCATTTATCCGTCTTGCCCAGGCGACAAATGCTCTTGTTTAACTTGACGAGGGTGATAATTTTACAAGACGTAATCACTCCGTATCCACGCCCGGGTTCCCGGGTTCGATTCCCGGCGGGGTCAGGCATTTTCTCTGCCTCGTGATGACTGGGTGTTGTGTGCTGTCCTTAGGTTAGTTAGGTTTAAGTAGTTCTAAGTTCTAGGGGACTGATGACCATAAATGTTAAGTCCCATAGTGCTCAGAGCCATTTGAACCATTTGACTTCGTATGACGACTTTTTCCTTGTAGCCATTCATTTAGAACTTTAGTATAAATAATGACATATGTAGTAGTCTCATAGTTTATAATGAAGAATTAATATGTTACTTCGCTTCCGTGGTAGCAACTCTGCACTCGGTGACCAATTTATTTTAAGTTTCCCATTACTTACCCGAATCGCTTAAAGTTTTCTCAATCGTTCCACATGATCGAGTTTACGCTAGGTCTGCAACGATCTAGTCGTTGACTAGACGGCATCTTAATCGTCTTCCCATTCAGTCTCTGGATGAAACCGCTGTAACATCTTCCGTAAGGCCTATAGATTCTGTTTAATTTCAGATGATGATTTCAGTTTAAGGACAGCAACCAAGATGACGTCGTTTCCGACGGCTGCGTCAGGTGTGCCGTGATCAGCTGCACCGCCACTAGGGAAAAACCGTTTCTGTTCTCACGCCACAAAATGGATCGCCCGGCTCCGAAAGACGACGCAGTAGGATCTCTGCCCCGTGGAACGCGTTATGCCGACTCGAAGTATCGTAGACAGAAAAACATGTTCTTTCAAAGTCCACTTTAAATATTTCTGATAGTTTCCTCTTTAAAATGCAACCATTTGTACCACTCAGCCTTAATAGTGGAGCATTATTTCACTGCCGACTTGTCAGTGGTAGGGATGGGTTCCACCTGAGGGAATAAGTTTCCGACAAGTCTAAACCCTGCGGGTTAGCATACTTGCAACCATTACTGCTCTTACTTCAAAATAATTCGTCACGTTGTCACAGAGTCAGATTGTATGTTTCATGACCAGGTGGTTTCTGAGAGGAAGGGGCTCTCGCCGAATGAAGTGTCGCACGGGCAAAGAAAGAGTTCCCCTGCTGAGATAGAGAACACCATCAAGGAAGGAGCGTCGTCCGTTCTAAAAAATTCGTTGAAAGGTGACGCTGGTTCGCAAGAAGATTAAAAATGTTCACAGTAAGTTATAGGAATGACTGGAAGGAGTGTTAGGAGGCAGATTCGCACTACGTACATTTTGTATCGACTGCTATTCCTAAAGGTAAGACTATATAAGTCAGTTTGCAAGTTATAAGTGGTCGTAATAAGCTGTTAAGGTGACATCATAGGTTAATGTGAAGCTCCAGCTTCTGACGAAAATCATATGGTGTATATGGAACATGTACAAGATCTAAAAATGATAAACAACTGAATATGGAACACATTGATAATCAGAGCAAACAAGATGATGAAACTAGTGTTAAGACAGCAGGTAATAAGTGACATGGAACTAGAGGGAGCTGCAGAGGATCAAAATTGTAGGGGAAGGCAGAGATTGGAATATACCCAACAATTAAGTGAAGATATTGGATGTAAGTACTGCTGTACAATGAAATGAAGAGGTTGACACAGAATAATTAGTGGAGGGCTGCACTGAACCAAGTAGAAGACTGATGATCTAAATACAGTCATTTACTGTGTCATGATGGTTCAGCAAATAAATAAATACTGTTGAATGTCCACAGTTCGTGTTTCTTGTTGATATATATGAAATTGTTCTAGCAAGCAGTGAAGGAAAAATTCATTAAATAGCAGAAAGCTTGGAAAGACTTCGAGCCGCAAAGCATGTTTTTGTATTTAATTCAAGTTTACGCTACTAGTCCAAAAAGTCGTGAGACATGGTTTAACAAAAGACAAAGAAATCTTGAGATGATTTTTGAAGTGAGGAGCCAAATGTGGAAACTGCCAGTGAAAATATATTTACTCAAGAAACCCAAGTTATTTTATTTGACTTGTGCGAATCTGCCTGCTCTTTACAATAAACAGTAAAATTTACACAAGTTTAGTGTCATCAGACACTGAAAGATGGCAGGTCCTTTTGACCGGCCTTTCTTCCATTCTGTTTATTCGATAGACAAGACAATTATAGGCCCTTCGATCAATGAGGCTAATAGACAGGGTTGACAATGGTTGTGATGGCGAATTTTATGGCCGCTAGATGCTTGAAGTCATTAGAGGTGGAGGAACAAAGCACTCGTTCTGTCGAACGGGTACGATTGTGGCAGATGTGACTTAATTGTGGCAGTTGTGATAACACGACAAGTGATAGGTGTGGAGAGACCCAGAGGGCGCTGCAGAGGACTCAGCCTAAGCCACCGGGAGTCTCTAGTCATGGGAATCCCAGCATACTGTCCCTACAGCCAGAGGCAAAACATTTTATGATTGCTATCGCCGAGTTGCGACGAACTGAGAAAGTGGCAATTGCTCCCGGACAAGCGAAGCGCTTTCTGCCGTTTCGGCACGGATTCTCATATTGTTTTCTGGAAGCTTCCTGGCAGATTGGCATCAGCTAAGCCAGCGAGAACAGTTTGCAGGAATGGGCAAAAAAAGGTGAAACTGCAAGGGGCTGGAAACTGGGTGGTAAAGAGAGCTGCGGCCTTTTAGGTATTTATTTACTTATTTTGATAGATACACGCGCCGCGCTGTTTCCTTCATGCGCAAAATAACACTGTTGATTGAGACGTGGTACGCGTGTTCGATGCCTGAAGATGAGTTTGAACTGAAGGGACAGTTTTACCATCTTTCAGTTGATGATTTTATGTTTTTGCCGCAGACTTTGGCACGAACTCCTCGTGAAGCTTTTGGTAGACTTGGATGTAATGTGTGGAAGCTTGGGATTGCTAACTGCGAAGGAAACCAAGGTGCCTTCAGCTGCAGCATACTGGTGCATACTGGAATTCGGAAACATTGAATGGTTGTGTCTCAAGTTTAATTTTTACTCGTCGGAAAATTTCATTTAACCTCTCAGGGGGTTATCAACTCTCAGGTTGGAAATCACAGCGTCCTCTATTATTTGTATTCCAGTTCTGTTTTCCTCTATAATTTTTATCATCTACAGCTCCCTAAAGTACCGAGTTAGTTATTCACTTATGTCTTAACGCAAATCCTATCATCTTGTCCCTTCTTCTTACCAGTGTTATCCATGTGTTTCTTTCTTCGCTGATTCTCCGATGAGCCCCCTCATTTCTTATCCTCTGCAGCTCCCTCTAGTACCGAGTTAGTTATTCCCTGATTATTTCAAATGCCTTTCATCCTGTCCCATCAATTTTCAGCACACGTCTATGACAGCAAATCTAAAAATTCTTTCTCAAACAAATGAAATGTTGATGTTTTATACTAGTAGACTTGGGCTGTGCACGGCTCGTGTTCATCCCATTATTTGTATGTAATCTTCTATTACGGTAGTGCCACTTCGTTTTCTTATTCCATTTACTGGCGTCACTAACTTCCTGACTTACCCATGAGTGGCAGCAGCAGCGCGTATCGATAAGCGCACTGTCGTACTATCTCTGGAGCGACCGATAGTATTTCCGGGTCGTCGTGTGTCGGGTAGTGAGTGAGTGGGAGACGCACTAGCCGTGCAGTCGTGACGGACCAGCAGTCCAGTCGGTAGGTTGACAAGGTGCAGCAAGCAGGAGTCGGGCTGGAGCCGATGGGGGCGTGCACGCGCGTTTGGAGTGTGAGGTGCTGCTTGCGAGTGCTTCGAAAGTCGTCGCCCACCGATCTTGCGCCTTACTATCGATCCTCAATTGTTTACATCTCTTCGATTGATCCTGATTGTCGCTTCAGGGACATTCCCGCGAGCAACAACGTGTGTGTATTTAAGTCGGCTAAGATTCCAGCCGTCTTCCTGTGAGATTTAACTTAATTTATTCCCTGTTATGGAAGATCACCAGCGGTATCTGCTGCCTTGTGGCCGTTGACGTTCCGGTTACCTGCTCTGGTCGTTGACGTAATTTTACGCAGTGTATTTTCCTCGTCATGTTGTTGCTGTCCAGCGCGGCGTGTAGCTCAACAGCTGAGGTGTTTTTGGTCGTTGTGGCGCCAATATTCTCCGTGTCGTGTACTGAAATTTTGTGGTCGTTTTGCTTGTTGCGTTGAGCGGAACTGATTTGGGTGATTGGTCGCTCGGCTGTCTGTCAGTTGGGTTGCCTCCAGATTAAGAAGCCGTTGGACAGGCTGCTTGTCTCATCTAAATGGGCGTTAGTGTTACAATCCCAGGCCGACCCTTGGAAACTTCTGAACGCCGATCCGTGTGTATTATGTAGTAATTTCCCTGTTTGGATTTTAGTTATTTGGTTGATGTGTAGCTTTCAGCCGAGAATCAACATCTCTTAAATTAATGTTCTTGTCTTGCCATTAAGGGATGAGATTGTTCTATTTTCATATGGGGCCTACAGCTGAATTTTACTGGAGAGGTTTTAAGATAAGGCCTTCTGCCTTTTAGACTGAAACTATTTCTAGGCCTTAAGCCGTTAAACATATTTGTTGATATGTGGCCTTCAGCCGAGTATTAATATCTCTTAAATTAACGTCCATGCCTTGCCCTTAAGGCATGAGATTGTTTATTTTATATGAAATGTTTTATGATACGGCCTTCTGCCCTTTAAAATTGAAACTATTCTTCTAGGTCTCAAGCCGTTAAATTACTTTTTGGTGAGCGGCCTTCAGCCAAGCTTTAATATCTCTTAAATTAATCTTCTTGTCTTATCCTTAAGACATAAGATTGTTATGCTTTGAATGGAGCCTTCAGCCCAATTTGCATGAAATGTTTTAAGACAAGGCCTTCTGCCTTTTGAATGAAACTCCTCTTATTGGTTAATACGCGACCTCCAGCTTGGTTCCATTAAAATTAAATTGCTAAGGCCTTCAGCCAATTAGACTGGAGATTTAGAAAATATTCTTGGGTGAAACCTCCAGAAGAAACTTGTATTTCAATTTTGCTTAAGCCTTGTGTCTTGGATTTTGAATGTGGCCTTCAGCCGATCTAAAGTTAATCAAAGGAGATAGATTAAAGTTTTGAGTGTTTTTCATCCTCGTTGTAATATTGTGTGTTGATAAATAAAGTTTGTATGTTGAGTGCAACTGACAGGAACTCATTTTGGCCCCTTTCCACAACCTAATCCGCTCTGTCCTGCAAGCCCGAGCATTTCAAGACTTTCTAAGGTAGTGCAATTTCTGTTGGTCGTATACTTCAGTATCACGAATTATGATGTTATGTTTCTAGCTAATCTCTTTTCTGCTACTCCTCCTTACTCTCGTCTTTCTTCGGCTTACTCATAACCCATATTCTTTACTTGTTACATTGTTCATTTCATTCCACATGTCCTGCAATTCTTCTTGACTTTGACTGAAGGTATCAGAGTGATCTGCGATTGTTATCATTGACATTGTGGTGACCATACGAAACCGCATTTGTCTGGCCATAAATGTGTGGTCTTTGATTGTTCTAGGAGAAGGCGCATCAAACTAGAACACATGAAATATTACATAAATGAATACAAAGTTCTTTGTCACAGTATTGTTTGATAAATTAAAGCTGTCATTGACTATGAAAGCATCGCTTGAAGCACAAATTAACAAATAGTTCTCTTGCAGTACAAAATGGAACATTTACCAAGATACATTTCTTTGTAAACTTTAATTGTCACTGTCCTACACGACGATGTTGCATGCTACAGTTGTGGTATCGAACTGGGGCAGAGTCCTTCCATGCTCGGCTCTATGTTGACCTCCGATGCGAGGGCGCTGCTGTGTTCTGAGGGGAAGCATGGTATTTAGGAACGCCTCCCATACCTCGTTGCGAACTGCAGGGATAGTTCGCTAACGTCTGCAATATCGATATGTGTCGCCGACTTTGGAGCGACATCGGAATCTCTGGATGACATCACAGATATACTTTGATCCCTTATTTTAATCCCACTTCTGAATCAACCTTTTATTTCCATCATTGTCTATTCGACGTACAGATTAAACAGTAGTACCGAAAGACATCATCCGTGTATTACGTAATTTTAACCCGGGAAATTCGTTCCCTATCTTCCATTAATGTTATTGCCTCTTGGTTTTTGCACATATTGTATAATACTGGCCTTACCTACAGCTTACACTTTTTGAGAATTTCAAACATTTTACATCATTTCGCATGGTCGGAAACAGCTTCTAGGTCGACAGATGCTGTGAAAGTGTCTTGAATTTTCTTAAGTCTTGCTTCCATTATCAAGTGGAACCGCATGTCTGATGCCCTCACCTTTATGAACAGGTCCTCAATTTTATTCCCATTCTTCTGTTCATTGTTGTTACGAGCAAATTTGATGCATCAGGTGTTCAGCTGATTGTGCAATAGCTTTTGCACTTATCTCTCTCTTTGCTATCTTCGAAACTGTGCTGATGATATATGGGCCCTTATACAGGGAGATTCAGATGACCATACCTATAGGTTTTATGCAACCCACAACGCCTTCAAATTCCACATGCAAGTTTCATATTCCCTCTCTCGCTATGCGCAAATTATGAGTCCTACAGAAACAATGATTAGAAAGTTTCTGTAGAAAATTTAATGTAGCTAAATTTGTACTAGGATACGTTTTCTCCAGAGGCCGTAGTTTTCGAATTATTCGAGAAAGATGTAGAAAAGCAATCTTTAAATGCCTTTTTCTTGGACAACTCGAAAACCATGGCCTCCAGCGAAAACGTAGCCGAGTACAAAATTTAACTACATTAAATTTACCACAAGAAAAACCTGTTCATTTTTTTCTGTAGAGACTAATAGTTTGCGCATAGCGAGCGAGAGAATATGAAAACATTGCACATCGTTTTTGAAGGTGTTGCGGGTTGCATAAAACCCATATTTAGGGGCAGCCGAATAACTCTGTATGTATAATCAGCTGCGAGTGCTTTTGTTTGCGACCTCGGTACGGACTCCTGGAGCAGGGCAGCATCAAAGCGACCAAGCCAGAATCGGCCAGTGGCTCTAGAGGCAAGCTGAGGCCGTGAGTGAAATATCACGGTATATCGCGGCGCACCGCCTGTGTTCCGGCCGTTTCGTAACACCAAACACGTTTCCCCGTAACGAATAGCTCGCTGTTAACGACGTGTCAAACACGCCACGTCCCGGCCGGTTAGCAACTGAACGCATTTACTGCGGCGGGGGTTAAGTGAAAGAGAAGCAGCGGCGAGCCCCACTCGCGGGTGACTGACGCACGACGAATAAGCCAACGCCAGAGCCAGTAAGCGGGCTCGCGCGCTCCGCTAATGTCGTTACGGATTACACACTATCTTTCCTCAAGTCAAAGCAGCTTTTGCGCCTCGCAGTACAGTCTGCATGCAAAATAATCGAACGTTTGGGGCACACAGATCTTCACAAACCGTGTTGTTCTAAGGCTAACGTATGATTCTCTTACAGCTTCTCCGTTATACTGAAGAGACTTATAGCTGAGACTTAAAGCGAAACGAGAATGTGTTTCTCCTGTAGCTTCTCATTTGTAATGATGACATCAGTTTCTGAGACTTCGAAACACGCTCCGCTTCAGTCATCTGCTGTTTCCCTAAACGCCACAGAGACTCACAAGCTTACTTCGTAATTCTGGAGTACGAAGATCGCACTTCGAGGATTTCTCAGGATAAAAAATCTCAGATGAGTCGTGGTACAATTAAGAGCTTTGTCATATCAAATATTTTCCTTAAAGAGAAGATTCCCACAACATGCTTCCCCAAACGTGAACCGAACAGGCGCCTTCTTGGAGACAGGTTTCTGCACAATTACTGATTTGATCTAAAAAGAACGCCTGGTCTGTCGAAAAGCCATCCTTCCCTCCAGGAGTGTTAGTCCAGCAAGGTATTCGAGAAGGCTCGTTATATGAAAAAGTGTGGGAGACCTATCAGGGGCTTGCAGTTGTCACTCAGAAAACATTTTCTGAACGGACAAAAACAAAAACAAGCAAATCTTCTGTGTCCTGGTGTACATCTTCATTTGAACTATTCCATTCCGCTACTGTAACGAGTAATAGGTCTCGAAATACCTGACATGGGGAACGAGTGAACAAGCGATATCGCACCTGATTCCATGTACAATATCTGGCATGCCAATTGTCCAGTCAACTAAGAAATGCAACATATTATTGATAGGCATATACATTGGCTCTGCATGGGGAAGTTTTCATGTTTATAGAGTAATTTGTGTGGACAGTCTCTAGGTGCAATAGATTAGGACAAAACCTCTTTATATGTACCGTATCCGTTCTGAAGGACATATCCGATAGAACAGCCACCACAAACGTAAGTAATATCGATGAACATAGATGGCTCCTCGGTGATTTCAGTGTCGGTGCACACTGCGTCCGAACACAAGCGGATTCATACAAAAGCTGTGCACAAAGGGTTTAATGGACAGTGGACACTGCTAGCCTGTGGCATTTTGAGAATTTGGCTCGGATGGTAAGCTGTCCGGATGGCTGAGGTGGTCGTGTGTAGGGTAGGTCTGCGTGTTCGGTCAGAGGAATGGTTGCCCTCTGTGATTAAAAAAAAACACTGAGTGAACAGTTCAGACGTCACTTGACCAGGTGTCATGTGACGTCTGCCCCGCCCACATGTCGAGAAAAACAGCGAAAAAAGAAAGGGTTGTTAAAGCTGCCGCTCGCATAAAGAGGGAAATCCGTGAGTGAGTCTTGATCCGGCACAAACTTTCATTTGTCACCGTTGAATTAATTTCAATGCCCAACTGCGGCTGAGTTCTTCGTTTCTCTCAAATATCTGTAAGTGTATACGGTCACTGTGTCACGTTAATGGACAGTGGACGTTACTAGCGTGTGACAAGTTGCGACAAGTTGAGGATTTGGATCAGCTGAGCAGTGTATCTAGATCTGCGGAAGTTAAGGCGACCCGTCACGCAAGGCGGGAAATCCGTGTCCTATTCCCGGGCCGGCAAATATTTTCATTAGTCACCGCTGAATATACAGGGTGCATCGAAAAGAATCATCTGATCTGACACGACTATATTTCTGAAACTAATAAACATGTACAATGAATTTTGTTTCTTGATGAACGGGAAATTCAACAAGTTTTGTTTTTTCATACCTTTTCACAGGTGTTCAATATGCACGGCATATGTGAATGCGATATTGAAATTGTTCCCACACTACAGCGAGCATTTCTCGACTTACAAAAATGGCTCTGAGCACTATGGGACTTAACTGCTGAGGTCATCAGTCCCCTAGAACTTAGAACTACTTAAACCTAGCTAACCTAAGGACATCACACACATCCATGCCCGAGGCAGGATTCGAACCTGCGACCGTAGCGGTCGCGTGGTTCCAGACTGTAGCGCCTAGAACCGCTCGGCCACCCCGGCCGGCTTGACTTACAGCTTCCACAGTTGCTCTCATGCGATGTCACTGTTCGTTCATTGTTGTTGGTATCGGAGGCACATAAATAGAGTCTTTCATAAATACCCACAAGAAATAATCGCATACAGTCAGGTCCGGCGACCTTGGAGACCAGTAACATAAGGCTGAATCATTTGGTCCACTGCGACCAATCTATCGTTCAGCAATCCTTTGATTTAAAAATTCCCGCACTTCCATATGCTAGTGTGGCGGCGTCCGATCCTGTTGGTAAATGAAGTCGTCCGAATCAGTCTCCAACTATGGGAAAAGAAAGTTCGCAAGCGTATCGTGATATGTGCTTCCAGTAACAGTGTTCTCGGAAAGAAAAATGCACCACACACCTTTTCCCATCAAACTGCACAAAACACATTAAATTTTGGGGAGTCCCTCTCGTGGTGTTAAACTTCAAGTGGTTGTCCCTTACCCCATTTTCTTACTTTATGACGGTTCATCTTTCCGTTTAAATGGAAGGTCGCCTCGTCACTAAACACTAAGAATGGAAGAAAACTGTCATCCTCCATCTTGCCAAGAAAGACATTACAGAACTCTACACGTTGTTGTTTGTTACCCTTCACGAGAGCTAGCAGTAGCTGAATTTTGAAGGGTTTCACCTGTGAAAACGCCGACGCGAAACACGCCAGATGGACATCAGGGGCACCTGAGCTGTCGAGCTGCACTGCGAACGGATTTCTGCAGACTCCTTGTGAAACTATGGCCGGTGCTTTCGACGTGTGTGTCACTCGAGGACAGCCCGATGATTTGCCTCTGTACAAACAACCTGTTTCTCGGAATTGTTCGTGCCATGGTGTAATAATCTGTGCTGTAAGAGGATCCACACCACACCTGGTACGAAAGTCACGCTGAAGAGTCATTACTGGCCCGCACTGCGCAAGACATTGAACACAAAACGCTTGATGTTGTCCCGACACTATTTCTACTAGAACTGAAGTGGGTGCACACTGCTGCCACCTAGCGGGAACCACGTAAAACTGTTGGTTCAACAGTACGTTGTTCACGCACACATCTCAAATAACATAATAGTTATGATATTTTTAAATCGGATGATTCTTTTTGATACACCCTGTACAGTATTTCACTCCCCGATTACGGGCGAGTTCTTCGTTTCTCTTGTAAGTAGGCTGTTTATGTTTTCTTATTGGCAACGTTACGTAGCGCTCTGTATGAAAATCACTGGCTGTGCTGTGTGCAGTCTGTGGCTAGTTTGCATTGTTGTCTGCCATTGTAGTGTGGGGCAGCGGCAGCTGGATGTTAACAGCGCGTAGCGTTGCGCAGTTGGATGTGAGCCGCCAGCAGTGGTGGACGTGGGGAGAAAGATGGCGCAGTTTTGAAATTTGTAAGACTGGATATCACGAACTGCTATATATATTATGGCTATTAAGGTAAATACATTGTTTGTTCTCTATTAAGATCTTTCATTTGCTAACTATGCCTATCAGTAGTTGGTGCCATCCGTAGTTTGAATCTTTTATTTAGCTGGCAGTAGTGGCTCTTGCTGTATTGCAGTAGTTCGAGTAACGAAGATTTTTGGTGAGGTAAGTGATTTGTGAAACGTATAGGTTAATGTTAGTCAGGGCCATTCTTTCGTAGGGATTTTTGAAAGTCAGATTGCGTTGCGCTAAAAAATATTGTGTGTCAGTTTAAGGACAGTGATGTATAATTGTTCTAAGGGGACGTTTCACTCTTAACATCTTGTTTAGGTCGAAAGTAGTTGATAAATACACTGTTTGACAAAAAAAGTGAAGCTCTCAGAAGACACGGTAGGATTTCAACGTAAACTGTACACGTTCACACTATCTGCGGATATGTGAGTGATTAGTGGTTCTCTGTGACAGGTAGAACGGACACAAGAGGGCATTCGCGTTGTTCTCTAGCGTTGTTACCCCGTCTGGTGGGAATATTTGGGAGGGGGGAGGGGGGGTGAATAGTGTCAGATGAATGATGACTGGGAAGGGAACTGAGATGCCGCGAACTCGTATGAGACAGCGTTATCAGCACCTTAGAGAGTTCGAGAAAGGTATCATTGCGGACAAGTGGTCGAAACTTGCAATATCCATATTTGTTGGCCATTCAAATGTGGCAGTGGGTTGACGCTGGACTGCGTGGGGACGTGTGGGTAAGCCAAGGTGTGTGGACTACGACTGACCACCACAAGAGACGATCGCTGTACTGTGCACCAAGCACATCATCCCGCTGCACATCTGCTTTTGACGTCATACAACAAGTAAAGGACTCCCTGCAACATTCTGTGTTATACCGCACCTTTCATTAGGTTCAAATGGCTCTGAGCACTATGGGACTTAACACCTGAGGTCATCAGTCCCCTAGAACTTAGAACTACTTAAACCTAACTAACCTAAGGACATCACACACATCCATGCCCGAGGCAGGATTCGAACCTGCGACTGTAGCAGTCGCGCGGTTCCGGACTGAGCGCCTAGAACCGCGAGACCACCGCGGCCGGCAAGATTTTTGTGGCGTTGGTTGGTTGGTTTGTTTGGGGAAGGAGACCAGACAGCGTGGTCATCGGTCTCATAGGGTTAGGGAAGGACGGGGAAGGAAGTCGGCCGTGCCCTTTCAAAGGAACCATCCTGGCATCTGCCTGGAGCGATTTAGGGAAATCACGGAAAACCTAAATCAGGATGGTCGGACGCGAGATTGAACCGTCGTCCTCCCGAATGCGAGTCCAGTGTCTAACCACTGCGCCACCCCGCTCGGTTCTTTCATTAGGGACTAGCAGCAGCTGAACAAGGAAATTACCGCATATGTTTTTTTTTTTTTTTTCTTTTCAATGCTCAGTCTTAAGACTGGTTTGATGTGACCCACAACGAATTCCACTCCTGTGCCAACCTCTTCATCTTAAAGTGGCTCTTGTAACCTACGTCCTCAATTATTTGCTGGATGTACTCGAATCATTGTCTTCATCTACAGTTTTTACCCTCTAAAACTCCATCTAGTACAATGGAGGTTATTGCGTGATGTCTTAATAGGTGCCCAATCATCCTGTCCCGTCTTGTTGTCAGTGCTTAGACTGCAGTTAACACACAGTGGCGTCTGTAGTAATGCCGTGGCCAGAAAGCATGGGTTGCTGATAAATGTCCTCACACTGTGTTCAGCAATGATCCGCAGTTCGGCATTTATCATGGATGGCCATCGCCGGAGTGTGTGGCGGTAACGTGGGGACAGGTCTGGTTCTTCCAATTTTTTGGAGGCGTACAGTAGTGTTTCTACCGGTGGCAGGACGTGGGGAACCATCGGTTGTATATAAAAGTCATGAGTAGTATTGATTAAGGAACGTGTGACAGCATAGCGGTGTATCACAGACATTCTGCGTCCTCATATGTTACTACCTCTCACGTAACAGAATCGTAGTTCAAATTTCAACAGGAGAATGCTCGTGCACACATGGCACATGTCTCTATGAACTAATGTTGAGGTACTCCTGTGGCCAGCAAGATCACCAGATCTATTGGCAGTAGGACATCAGCTACGTCCCAGTGTCAGTGTCCAGGTTATCAAGGACCAGCTAGAACAGTTGGCGTGATTGCCTTGGGGGAGGATACGACGGCTTCATGACAACCTCCGCAAAGGTGTCAGTGCATGCATACACACCAGATGGGCTACAACATCATGCTGGTAAGTAGGCTGATATTATTGCAAAATTCTTTGTAAATCTGAGTCGATTTTTTATTCACTGCAGTAACATCACACACTCGTTCAACCCGTTAAGTTGCATTTTGTTCCATCCTCCGCTTCTGGAGGCTTTACCTTTTTTGTGAGTTCTATAGTTCTGATTTCTAGCTTGCCTGAACATTCAGAACATTTTTGATTGTAGAATTCAAGGCAAAATCATTGCTTAAATTTCCAAGAGCTGTTGGTGGTTACAGCATGCCTACGCATTAAACGAGTGGAATATTTATAGTAGTATACCCTGTTCGTCCTATCTGATGTAATAAATTTTTATTCAGATTTATTGTTAATACAAACGACATTAATGTTGAAGTTATGTGAATTGAACTAGCTACGAAAGTACAGGCCTTAATGTCGCTGAATCAAGTAATAATTATAAATCAAGTGATGTCGGCTACCAATGCACAACACACTATAAATCCCAAACATTCTACTAAGTGAATATTCAGTACATGATCCGTGAAGGAAACTGATTCAGCATTCCATAATAATAAGGATTGAGGTCCAGTGCTGAAATAATGCACAGATACGTCTTTTAACATTTTTATTTAATCTAGAATACTATACAATCGCATATTTTTCTCAGAAGTGAATAGCCAGAAGTGATCTCAAAAGAGATCAATCAGAAGTGCTCGAAAGGACAAGCCTCGAACAATACTGCTATCATGTTTCATAACTTCATAATGACCAACGAGTGGAGTTGAGAATAGTACGGAACCCTTACACTGCATATATGTATAGGCACTTTCAATTTCTTATACTCTGAACGAAGATGCATGTTTGGTGAAATGTGTGCGCTCAAAAACTTGACATTACACAGTGTTCGATCAGCAGTCTGTAAATTCAGGCTTATAGATGTTCTTTTATTCCACTTTTTCGCGGCAGGCTGGCAGCAGCTGAGAACTTGCTCACTGTTCTTCAGATTTAACATCCTACGAAGTAACGATGCAAAGATGATGAATTCCGTAAGCCAAAGGAGTACCTAATTTTAATATGCCCACAAAGGGCTGCAGTAACAACGGAGAACGAGTTAGATAACGATCAGTTTTGCTTTAGGGAAGGTAAAGGCACCAGAGGGGCAGGTCTGATGTTACGGTTGATAACGCAAGCAAGACAAAAGAAACATCAAGGCACGTTCATTCAATTTTTCAATCTGGAAAAAGTGTTCCAGGAAGTCAAACTGTACAAGATGTTCGAAATTCTGAGGAAAATAGGAGTAAGATATAGGAAAAGACGGGGAATGTATGATATGTACAAGAGCCAAGAGGGATTAATAAGACTAGAAGGTGAAGAACAAGTACTCTGATAAAGAAGGGTGTAAGACAGGGATGTAGCCTGTCGCCCCTATTGTTCAATCTGTACATCGAAGAAGCAATGACGCAAATAAAAGAAAATTCACATGCGGGATTAAAATTCAAGATGAAAGGATGTCAATTTGCAGATGACATTGCTATCCTGAGTCAAAGTGAAGAAGAATCACCAATCTGCTGAACCGAATCAACAGTCTAATGAGTACAGAGTATGGACTGAGAGTAAATCGAAGAAAGACTATCGTAATGAGAAGTAGTCGAAATGAGAACAGTGAGAAACATAACATCAGGATTGACGGTCACGAATTAGATGAAGTTAAGTAATTCTGCTACCTAAGCAGCAAAATAACCCATGACGGGCGGAACAAGGAGGACATCAGAAGCAGACTAGTACTGGAAAAAAGGGAATTCCTGGACAAGAGAAGTCTACTAGTATCAAAAAAGCTTTAATTTGAGGAACAATTGTCGAGAATGTACGTTTCTATCACAGCATCGTACGGTAGTGAAACACGGACTGTGGGAAAACGGGAACAGAAAAGAATCGAAGCCTTTGAGATGTGGTGCTCCAGACAAATGTTGAAAACAAGGTGGACTGATAAGACAAGGAATGAGGAAGTTCTTCGCAGAATCAGAGAGAAAAGGAATATAATTAACACTGACAAGAAGAAGCGACATGATGGTTGGACTTCTGTTGAGGGATCATGGACTAATTTCCACAGTATCAGAGGGAGCTGTAGGCGGTAAAAACTGCAGAGGATGGAACACATCCAGCAAATAATTGAGGACATAGGTTGCAAGTGCTACTCTGAGATGAAGAGGTTGGCGTAGGAAAGAAATTCATGGCGGCCCACATCAGATCAGTCAGAAGACAAAAAGCTAGCATAAAGACACCATAATGGAGATAACGTTGTTATGGTGCTGACGTTGGTGTTGGACCGGCTTTGATTTTACTAGAAGCTGAATTCGGGAGCTTGATAAGAAGCTCGGAGTAGAATCTTGGATGTAATGATATTGTGCTAAGGATTGTGGATGTGGGATTCAAATTAGTAGGTAGCTGTTGAGCAGGAATTGGTTTGAAAAAGGGATTTTCTATTGAGTATTCGTAGATCTGTAAAAGTGGAACATTAGCTGGCGTTTGGTGAGGACTAGGTGCAGTAGGATTGGTTGCACAGGGCAATATGAAATTGGGATTAAACGGAGATATATGGGCTGGTGAAACTGAAATGGAGGTGGATCTGTGAATGTGTGGCGATGTCACAGAGATGGAGTACTCCACGGCTTAAACTTCATCATGGTCTCGGGGTAGAAAGGAGCCACATTCTCGAAATAAACTGAAAGATAATTTAAAAACAAACTGCGTTGTGATGGACGACAACGTTCATGTGGCTGTACTGGAAAGAAGTGTGCTACTTTTTAACAGGACACGGATTATGATGTTGGAAAGTGCAGGTAATCTCATTCGTGGTGATCGAATCAAACACGCTACTCAACTGGACGTCTCTGCTGGTAATGCTGACACACTCGTACACCAGTTGGGGTGCTGAAGGTGACCACAAAAATTATGTAATAAACAAAGAGGGACCAAGAATAGTTATAAGATAACGCTGATCCAAAAGAATGGAAGAAATCATTACTTTGTGCCCGCCGGGTTCCTCGCAGCCTAAAAGAAAACCATAAAGAGCAGAAAACTACCATCTGTGTGGAATTTCTTGGGCGTTACGAGGCTGATAGGGACAATTTTTTGTCGAGCATCGTTACAAGCGATGAAACGTGGCTTTATCACTTCGAACCGGAAACAAAACGGCATTCCAAAGAGGGGCACCACACCACTTTGAAACGTCCCCTTAGAAAAATTAATTAATTACTGTGCTGATAAACCTCTTACATTATTTGATTTTCAAACAGCTGAGCAGAACTGAACGCACTCAGACATTTCGCTCTTTACCTATTCTGATCAACACTAAACTGACACACAATATTTTTAGCGCAACGCAATCTGACTTTCAAAAATCCCTACAAAAGAATGGCCTTGACTAACATTAACCTATACCTTTCACAAATCACTTACCTCACCAAAAATCTTCGTTACTCGAACTACTGCAATACAGCGAGCGCCACTACTGCCAGCTAAATAAAAGATTCAGACTACTGAAGGCACTAATTACTGATAGGTATAGTTAGCAAATGAAAGATTTTGATAGAGAACAAACAATGTATTACCATAATAGTGTTCAAAAGTCATAATATATATAGCAGTTCATGACATCCAGTCTTACAAATTTCAAAACTCCGCCGTTTCTCTCCCCACATCCACCACTGCTGGCGGCTCACCTCCAACTGCGCAACGCTACGCGCTGTTAACATCCAGCTGCCCAACACTACAATGGCAGACAACAATGCAAACTAGCCACAGACTGCACACAGCACAGCCAGTGATTTTCATACAGAGCGCTACGTGGCGTTACCAATATAAGAAACTAAATAGCCTACTTACATAGCCCCCATGCTCCCCACAAAAAATTTTACAAATTGTTTTGGGCAGTGGCCAATACACATTTGAAAAAATTTTTCATAATTACAATAACAAAGAATTCAAATGCACACTCTTATTGATACAATGTTGGTCAAAAGCTAAAATTTTCTCACAGTCCATAGGGACAGTCCTGATCGTTCATCACGGTAAAATTGCAGTGTTTTTGTCAAAGTTTGAGCAGCAAAAGAAAATGCACACAGAAGTAGTGGATTTCCATGCAGTCTTGAAGAAGTAGTGTTGTCCTTCCAACGGAACGCAGACCCACTATAGTCCTTGTAGAGATAATGGTATTGGTGGGCCATCAAAGATGCAGACCCACTGTAGTCCTTGTAGAGACGGCCAGCAGCCATCTGTTGCAACTGTGCAGGTGCACAATCACCATCGCAGAGTCTTGCGGACAATATAGCAAGTCCATAAACCACCACTTGTGCACTCACAAAGTTTTTGGAATTGTCCTTAGAACCAGCAATGCTGTTATCCAGTCCCTTGCTGAATTATTAACACACGTGCAAACACTACTAACAGTCCCTACTTCTCACATATTGTCCATATACTATGACCAACAGAAACATGTGCAGTGAAATGTAACTTACAAGATACTTAATTTGATGAACTGGTGTCAATTTCAATTGTATAACATAAGAATACAATAACAAAGGTACAAAATACATCATTAAAGAACATAACAATACAGATAACATTTGTAGTAATGCAGGCTTCACAGAAGAATCGAAATAACATATACATCATTATTACAGGAATTATGACATAAGTAAATACATAAAAGATCAGAATAACGTTTGAAACATCAACTTCACACGTGAGCATTAAAACAAAACAGAATAAATAATGTCTAAACATCTTTACAAAGTAAATAACATAGTATTTGAAAAATTCTACAACATAAATCTTATTAGCTAAACACTTAAAGATAGGAAAAAGACAAATACACAAGGGTACATAAACACTCTCGGGAAAGACAGGGTTCGTTTTCAGTATGACATTTGGTACTGCAGTCCAACCCAAAACTTCGTTCTGTAGATATTTCCCCTTATTTCAACATTTGTTTCCACCAAAAAAAATCCTATCCAATCATGCTTTCTGTATTCTGTTCACATCCTCTTTCAAATTTTTTTTTTTTTTTTTTTTTTTGGCCAAACCATTATCCTATAGCTTCCCAATCCATTTCTTCCAATTCATCACAACTCGTTCTCACATATAGCCTACCCCATCTTAAGCTAACTTAAATCTACTGAGCTCAGATGCTAAACTAAGGGACGAGGCAATGCAGCAGCACAAAACAATTAACACAAACAGCGATGACAAAAAAATGGAAATTGGCAAAGCAAGCTACAGTAAATCTAAATTACAAAGCAAATGCAACATTACAACTAATATGAGCCAATGTGCAGCAACAAGAAAAATAAATCAGTAGTAAAACTAGCTTAACAGAGTAATACAAAGCGAAATTTAGTAGCACTATGCTGGCACACAGCAACAGCAAATGCAATAACTTATATCTAAACACGACAAAGCTCAAGCAGAAAAAATATTACAGTAAAAAATGGCCATGTTTAATACCTATGTCACATCTTAACACTAGAGTGATGCATCACGATTACTTACTCTACCAAAAATATTACCAAATAGTTGAAAAGAAAATTATGTATCCCTACAAAAGAATGGCCCTGACTAACATTAACCTATACCTTTCACAAATCACTTACCTCACCAAAAATCTTCGTTACTCGAACTACTGCAATACAGCGAGCGCCACTACTGCCAGCTAAATAAAAGATTCAAACTACTGAAGGCACTAACTACTATAGGCATAGTTAGCAAATGAAAGATTTTGATAGAGAACAAACAATGTATTTACCTTAGTAGTGTTCAAAAGTCATAATATATATAGCAGTTCATGACATCCAGTCTTACAAATTTCAGAACTCCGCCATTTCTCTCCCCACATCCACCACTGCTGGCGGCTCACCTCCAACTGCGCAACGCTACGCGCTGTTAACATCCAGCTGCCCAACACTACAATGGCACACGACAATGCAAACTAGCCACAGACTGCACACAGCACAGCCAGTGATTTTCATACAGAGCGCTACGTGGCGTTACCAATATAAGACCTAAATAGCCTACTTACAACTTCTCCGAAGAAAAAGTTCAAAGCCGTACCCTCAGCCGGTAAAATCATGGCGTCGGTCTTCTGTGACTCTGGAAGGATTATCTTGTCTGATGCGCTGCCTCGTCAGCTCTGAAGTGTATTCTGCTATTCTCAGGAAACTGAAGAAACGACTACAGCATATTCGTCACCACAAAAATGCAAACGAACTTCCCTGTGACAATGCAAGGCCTCACGAATGTTTCCGCACCCGAGAGTGCTCACTGAACTACTTTGGACCGTCTTTCCTCATCCGACCTACAGGCAGAGTAAGGGACCTTCCGATTTCCATGTGTTTTGCGCAATGAAGGATGCACTCCGTGGTAAGTACGAGTAGTAGGTGGATGATGGGGAGGTTATTTATTTATTTAGCGTATGGCTATACATGCAACATTAATACATCAAGTGATAGACATTAAAATCTTATAACAATCATAAATATAATTGATGTTTATATTGATCAGTTAAAAGGTTATATCGAGGTTTGAGATCCATTCTAGCGCCGATGGGGATGCCTCCAGGAAGTCGGACCAGTTCCCTGCATGTGCTCGCAAGGAGCATTCACCATGGATGTGTTGGATCGTCTGTCTAGGGGCACCGCAGTCGCATTCTGGTGACATCGCTCTTCCCCATTTGGGGAGGTTATTGATGCAGAAAGACGTTGGCTCCAGCGTTGGCCAGTACAGAGATACCATGCGAGCGTACAACAGCCTACAGAAGGTTGATGAATGGAGTAGCCTCTGGCTGTTGACCCTCAACTTAAATAAATGTAACATATAGCGCATACATGGAAAAAGAAATCCAATACTGTACAACTACAGTATTGATGGCAAAATGCTGGAAACAGTATCTACCCAGAGCGAACTCATGTGGAACGACCGCATAAATAAATGGTAGGAAAATCAGACGCCACAGAGATTCATATGAAGAATCTTAGGAAAATGTAAAAGTGGCTTACAAGGCGGCAGTTCGACCGAGTGTTGTTCGTCAGTAAGGGATCCGTACCAGGTAGGACTGATAGAATCGATAGACAAGATGCAACGAAGAGCGGCGTGTTTCGTCACGGGGTCGTTTAGTCTGTGAGAGAGCGTTAGAGAGATGCTCAACAAACTTCAGTGGCTGGCGCTAAAAGACAAGTGTTGTGCATCACGGAGAGATTTACATCTGAAATTTCGGGAGAGTACATTCAGGGAAGAGTCGAAAAATATTGCTTCCTCCTACATACATCTAGCGAAATGACGACAACGAAAACATTCGGAGGAATTAGAGCTAATGCAAAAGCTTACCGACAACCATTCTTCCCGCGCGCCAATCGGGATTGGAACAGGGAAGAGGGTGAACAGTTAGTTGCACCAGAAGTTCCCTCAGACACAAACCTAAGGTTTCCTGCGGGAAACAGGATTGGCTTCACAGAAGGAGCCAGTTGAAGGAAGGGTAAAAAAGAATTGTGTCAACTATTAAGCAGGTGTGGTGCACTGTGGTGGTCTTTTTCACTACGACATGGCTCTGAGACAGCATTCAGATGGCTTCCCACAGGAAGAACGCTCGGGAAACTGGAAGAAGGGCAAAGTATGACGAGTAGAACCCAGGAGTTTGGTATTGCTCACAGCATTGTTTCAGGTGCATGTGGAGAGCATCCGGACCGCAGGCAAAGCTGCCAGAAGGAGAGGAGCAGCAGATGACTGCTGCACAGTGCGACTGTCAAGAACCGACCCACGTCAAACAGCGGGTGCAGGTGTAACCACATTTAAGAGTTATTTTCTTGATGCTGTTATCAGGAAATACGTGACATTAGGCTGCACCTGGTACGAAAAACTGGCCACTTATGAATCATGTGGAGCTAAAAATCGGTGTCAAGGTCATGAATAATAACACAGAAGACCGCAAATTTCCCATATCAGCAACCTTCGTCACGGACACACGTAGAAAAATTGTCTTGATGCAGCCTAGTGTCATGACTTTCCTGAAACACATTTAACACACGTCTAGGAGCTCAATGCTCACAAAGAGACTGCATGAGGATGGTATCTTGGCCCAACGACCGTACATTGTGTTTCGGGCACCCGCACATCGGTGACAGCGTTCGTGATGCTGCCAAGAGCATAGGGACTTGACCAACGAGGACTGAATCTAATCACCTGAGGCTTTAAGATGGTCTACTGAAGCACCGAAACTGGTAGCCATACATTAAATAACATCCTAAGGATGGCTGTAGGTGTTCCATTTTATCAGTGGCTGAAGTCCCTCAAACCTCCAGTCAATAGGATGGACATAAAAAACTAGGAGTGGGGTCTCGTAATCCTCTCAGTATGGGTAGCGATTCTGCACGTGCCCTCACATGACGAAAGGTGGGAAAATTAATCAACTCAGAAACGAAATCGAAGATGATAGTTTTTCTTGGTCCAGGTGTTGCGACCATAACTGGGTTGTCTGACTTGGGGCAGGTTTTGACTGCATAGCCCGCCATGCTTCTGTCTTCTGCTCTCCTCTTCATTCTTTGTACCCCCTTTGTGGCCTACTGACATCATCCAGCATCTGGAACCTTCTTCTGGCCTTCCCTCTCTTTCCCGGAACGAAACCTTCAATTGCCTCTACTACACTCATGCTCATGCTGATATATGGTGAAACAACGCTCTAGTGGACGGTTTGTGGGTTTAAATCACCTCGGGGTATGACCATGCGGTGCATTTGACCTACGGTCGTCGCACGGTGGCGCTGGCAGCAGTCCACATACGTAGAGGTGTGTTGGTGCATGTCAGAATACGGTGCAGCGAATAAGTGTGCAGTCGCTTTCAGACGTGCTAATGGCGACTGTGTGTTGAAAATGGCTCAAAAAACACATATTGATGATGTTATGAGGGGTAGAATACTAGGGCTACTGGAGGTGGGTCAAACACAGCAGATCGTATTATGGGCCCTCCATGTCCCACAAAGTGTGATCTCAAGATTATGGCAACGATGCCAGCAGACAGGAAACGTGACCAGGCGCTACAGTACGGGACGTTCACAGTGTACAACGCCACAAGAAGACCGATATCTCACCAACAGTGCCCGCAGACGGCCACGGAGTACTGCAGGTAGCCTTGCTCGGGACCTTACCGCAGCCACTGGAACAATTGTCTCTGGACGCACAGTCTACAGACGACTGAACAGACATGGTTTATTCGCCCGGAGACGTGCAAGGTGCATTCCACTGACCCCTGTCACAGGAGAGCCCGTAATGCCTGGTGTCAAGAACACAGTACATGGTCGTTGGAACGGTAATCCCAGATTATGTTAACGGACGAGTCCAGGTATAGTCAGAACATTGATTCTCGCCGAGTTTTCATCTGGTGTGAACCAGGAACCTGATACCAATCCCTTAGTGTTCTTGAAAGTGACCTGTGTGGAGGTCATATTTTGATGGTGTGGGGTGGGATTATGATTGGTGCACGTACACCCCCGCATGTCTTTGACAGAGGAACTGTAACAGGTCATTTTGCACCAGTATTTCCGCCTTTTCAGGGGTGCAGTGAGTCCCACCTTCCTCCTGATGGGTGACAACGCATGGACCCACCGAGCTGCCATCGTGGAGGAGTACCTTGAAACAGAAGATATCAGACGAATGGAATGGCCTGCCTGTTCTCCAGATCTAAACCCCCTCGAGCACGTCTGGGATGCTCTCGGTCGACGTATCGCTGCACGTCTTCATACCCCTAGGACATTTCAGGAGCTCAGACAGGCACTGATGCAAGAATGGGAGGCTATATCCCAGCAGCTGCTTGACCACCTGATCCAGAGTATGCCAACCCGTGGCGCGGCCTGTGCACGTGTGCATGGTGACCATATCCCATATTGATGTCGGGGTACATGCATATGAAACAGTGGCGTTTCGTAGCACATGTGTTTCGGGACGGTTTTCTCAACTTGTCACCAATACCGTGGACTTACAGATCTGTGTCGTATGTGTTCCCGATGTGCCTATGCTATTAGCGCCAGTTTTGTGTAGGGCAAGGAAGTGTATGTTGTCTTCATTGACCTCGAGAAAGGCCTTTGATAGAGTGCAGTGGGATAAGCTGTTAGATATCTTGAAAAAGAAGGGAGTGTAGTGGAAGGAGAGAATATTGATCACAAATATCTAACGGGGTCTCTGAAGACAGCAAGACTGGGACAGGTGTTAGACAGGGCCAGTTTTGTGTGGCACCACATTCTGCAATTATCCTTAATTTATGAGCATGAGTGTAGAAAGCAATCTCTTCTTAGATTGTGGCCTACCCAGTGTAGGTTCCTGTTCTTCACCGTCAGCAGCATCCTGCGTTCTTCTCCAACTCTCCTCAGTACTTCTTCACTCCTGACTTTATCAGCCAGCTGATCTTCTCCGTTCTACGTAATATCCACATTTCACAAGTTTTAATTCTCTTCTCATCCTGCTTTCTCAAAGTCCACATTTCTGCTCCAGACAAGGCCACGGTCTACCTTCAGTACTTAACCAGTAGCTTCCTTAATTCCTTATTTAAACAACTGCTTTTCAAATGCCTCTCTCACCAGAGCCATTCTCACTTTGATATCTTGTTGCCAATCCATGTCTTCTTTGGTCCAACTTCGCAAATACCTGTTCCATGATTTCTGACCCCAACTTAATTATCATTTTTCTTTTCTTTAGGCGTATGACCATGCTTTTGGTTTTCTTTTTATTAATTTTCGTACCATATGCTATACAGGCTTCATTCAAGTCATTTAGCATTTGAGTCAGCGTTTCTTGATTTTCTGCTAGGATCACCATGTCATCTGCAAATCTTATACATTCAATTTCCCGCACACCTACCTTGACGCCTCCTGTCCCATGCAGACAGCTTTCCAGTCCTTCCTCCAGATAGTTGTTAAATAGGATCGGCGAGAGACAACAGCCGTGTCTAACACCTCTCCCAGTCTTGCTGTCTTCAGATACCCCGTTACTTATTTGTGATCAATCTTCTCTCCTTCCACTACACTCCCTTCTTTTTCAAGATATCTAACAGCTTATCCCACTGCACTCTGTCAAAGGCCTTTTCGAGGTCAATGAAGACAACATACACTTCCTTGCCCTTTTCTATGTATCTTTCACCGATGGTTCTTAGAAGTCCAATGGCATCTCGTGTTCCCTTTCCCCTTATGAAACCATATAGTTCTTCACCAAGTGTTTCTTCCAGCGTTCCATACAGCCTCCTATTCAGAATTCGAAGAACTACTTTTGCTACCTGCGATATTAGGCTGATTGTCCTGTGGTCTTCACACTGTTTGAGATTATTAGTCTTTGGGATTGGGACTATTATACTTAAGAGGAAGTCTTCTCTCCATTCCCGTTTGTCATGGATGTAGTTGCAAAGAGAGGTCAACTCATTTTCTCCTGTTTCTTTTAAACTTTTTAAGATGTCTGCCGGAATCTCGACTACACCACATGCTTTGCTGTTTTTAAGTTCTCCCGATGCCTTATTTACCTATGAACCTAGGATAAAATGTCCTTTTTTTTCCTTCTCAGTCTGCAGACCGGAAGGTCTCTGATCCGCTTGAAAGAGAGTTTCAATGTATTCTTTCCATCTATTCTGAATAGAGTGTGGGTCACTTATAAGAGTTCTGTCTTTCCCTTCTGTCTTGATATTTGTTTTGTTCTTCCTTCCCGGAAATGCTATTTCCTTGGCTACTCGATACAGCATTTCGTACTTTCGTACTTCGTGTTATGATGTGAAGAGGAAAAAATTTGCATGTGTTCGCTGACTTGCAGATATTTGAATACGTTTCACTTACCGGTCAATGTTGTTGTGACGCTGTACCCATTCCCTACGTGCGTTTTTCCAGGTCTGATTCCGCCGTGACTCCACTTTTATGGTTGGCAATGTGCGTCTTGGAACGAGAGGATGTTCGGCGAAGAATGTGATCCCCGTTCCCTGACTTAAATCCCATTGAAAACGTGTGGGATGCGTTGGGGAGACGTACACGTGGACCAACGAGTATCTAACAGTTGTCAACGGCGCTGGTGCAACAATGGAATTCCCTACCACAAGAACTAGTTATGAAGCTCGTGACCAGCATGGGAACAGTCTGCAGGGCATGCAGTGCCGTCCGTGGGATGTTTACACTAACTACTGTTAGTATTAACGTAGAAATAAAAATGAATGTTGAATATGTAATCAAATAAGAAACTACACAAAAATGAATGTTATTAAAGTTCTAAGCGAATAACTTCCAGCTTATAGCTTGCAGTTTGTGATACTACATCTGGTTACTGACAGCCTCGGAGAAGTTCGAGATTTGTTGATTTGCTGACTAATTACAACTCTGCTTGTACCTAAAACTTTTGTTGTTACAGTGTTCTACGTTTCCCACACCGGTATCCGAGCCTCGGCAATCCTCCAGTCTGAGCATACGCATGTGGGTACATGTTTTTTTTTTTTTTTTTTTTTTTTGAATAATCAACGAAACGATAACGTTCTACGAGTCGGAGTGTGGAATGTCAGAAGCTTGAACGTGGTAGGGAAACTAGAAAATCTGAAAAGGGAAATGCAAAGGCTTAATCTAGATATAGTAGGGGTCAGTGAAGTGAACTGGAAGGAAGACAAGAATTTCTGGTCAGATGAGTATCTGGTAATATCAACAGCAACAGAAAATGGTATAGCAGGTGTAGGATTCGTTATGAATAGGAAGGTAGGGCAGAGGGTGTGTTACTGTGAACAGTTCAGTGACGGGTTGTTCTAATCAGAATCGACAGCAGACCAACACTGACAACGATAGTTAAGGTATACATGCCGACGTCGCAAGCTGAAGATGAACAGATAGAGAAAGTGTATGAGGATATTGAAAGGGTAATGCAGTATGTAAAGGGGGACGAAAATCTAATAGTCATGGGCGACTGGAATGCAGTTGTAGGGGAAGGAGTAGAAGAAAAGGTTACAGGAGAATATGGGCTTGGGACAAGGAATGAAAGAGGAGAAAGACTAATTGAGTTCTGTAACAAGTTTCAGCTAGTAATAGCGAATACCCTGTTCAAGAATCACAAGAGGAGGAGGTATACTTGGAAAACGCCGGGAGATACGGGAAGATTTCAATTAGATTACATCATGGTCAGACAGAGATTCCGAAATCAGATACTGGATTGTAAGGCGTACCCACGAGCAGATATAGACTCAGATCACAATACAGTAGTGATGAAGAGTAGGCTGAAGTTCAAGACATTAGTCAGGAAGAATCAATACGCAAAGAAGTGGGATACGGAAGTACTAAGGAATGACAAGATACGTTTGAAGTTCTCTAACGCTGTAGATACAGCAATAAGGAATAGCGCAGTAGGCAGTACAGTTGAAGAGGAATGGACATCTCTAAAAAGGGTCATCGCAGAAGTTGGGAAGGAAAACATAGGTACAAAGAAGGTAGCTGCGAAGAAACCATGGGTAACAGAAGAAATACTTCAGTTGATTGATGAAAGGAGGAAGTACAAACATGTTCCGGGAAAATCAGGAATACAGAATTCCACTGTTAAATGCAGAGGAGAGAGCAGATAGGTGGAAAGAATACATTGAAAGCCTCTATGAGGGTGAAGATTTGTCTGATATGATAGAAGAAGAAGCAGGAGTCGATTTAGAAGAGATAGGGGATCCAGTATTAGGATCGGAATTTAAAAGAGCTTTGGAGGACTTACGGTCAAATAAGGCAGAAGGGATAGATAACATTCCATTAGAATTTCTAAAATCATTGGGGGAATTGGCAACAAAACGACTATTCACGTTGGTGTGTAGAATATATGAGTCTGGCGATATACCATCTGACTTTCGGAAAAGTATCATCCACACAATTCCGAAGACGGCAAGAGCTGACAAGTGCGAGATTTATCGCACAATCAGCTTAACAGCTCATGCATCGAAGCCGCTTACAAGAATAATATACAGAAGAATGGAAAAGAAAATTGAGAATGCGCTAGGTGACGATCAGTTTGGCTTTAGGAAAAGTAAATGGAGGAGAGAGGCAATTCTGACGTTACGGCTAATAATGTAAGCAAGGCTAAAGAAAAATCAAGACACGTCCATACGATTTGTCGACCTGGAAAAAGCGTTCGACAATATAAAATGGGGCAAGCTGTTCGAGATTCTGAAAAAAGTAGCGGTAAGCTATAGGGAGAGACGGGTCATATACAATATTACAACAAACAAGAGGGAATAATAAGAGTGGACGATCAAGAACGAAGTGCTCGTATTAAGAAGGGTGTAAGATAAGGCTGTAGCCTTTCGCCCCTACTCTTCAATCTGTATATCGAGGAAGCAATAATGGAAATAAAAGAAAGGTTCAGGAGTGGAATTAAAATACAAGGTGAAAGGATATCAATGATACGATTCGCTGATGACATTGCTATCCTGAGTGAATGTGAAGAAGAATTAAATGATCTGCTGAACGGAATGAACAGTCTAATGAGTACACAGTATGGTTTGAGAGTAAATCGGAGAAAGACGAAGGTAATGAGAAGTAGTATAAATGAGAACAGCGAGAAACTTAACATCAATAAAGTTAAGGAATTCTGCTACCTAGGCAGTAAAATAACCAAATACGGACGGAGCAAGGAGGACATCAAAGGCAGACTCGCTATGGCAAAAAAGGTATTTCTGGCCAAGAGAAGTCTACTAATATCAAATACCGGCCTTCATTTGAGGAAGAAATTTCTGAGGATGAACGTCTGGAGTACAGCATTGTATGGTAGTGAAACATGGACTGTGGGAAAACCGGAACAGAAGAGAATCGAAGCATTTGAGATGTGGTGCTATAGACGAATGTTGAAAATTAGGTGGACTGATAAGGTAAGGAATGAGGAGGTTCTACGCAGAATCGGAGAGGAAAGGAATATGTGGAAAACACTGATAAGGAGAAGGGACAGGATGATAGGACATCTGCTAAGACATGAGGGAATGACTTCCATGGTACTAGAGGGAGCTGTAGAGGGCAAAAACTGTAGAGGAAGACAGAGATTGGAATACGTCAAGCAAATAATTGAGGACGTAGGTTGCAAGTGCTACTCTGAGATGAAGAGGTTAGCACAGGAAAGGAATTCGTGGCGGGCCGCATCAAAAGAGTCAGTAGACTGATGACCAAAAAGAAAAAGTTTCTCTTAATTATATTTTACTCGTGTCAGTCATTTTCTAGTATGAAAGTATCCTTCTCAGTCTTCTACTTTGTCCTTCTGAACAACTGATGCTATTTTTGATACTCAGAACGTCCTCTTAATCTTAAAAACTGAAAGTTGAGAAGTGGAACTTTAGATACTGATGCACAATCATATTAACATTAGTCCATAAATTTTAGTCATTTACAACTATATTGCAAATCACGGTCCAATTGTGTACATTCCACCTTTACCTGAGAACGGGACCAACTGAAAACGACATGATCAGCGGAACGTTCCCCTCCACATAGCAGGTTGGTGTATTCAGACGTCCCGCTCGATGCTGATGTTTGGGATACGGGCCACAACCTGCTAATTACTGCACTTTACCTCGAGTAGGATCAACGTCGCGCATACTGATCCTCTTCTTAATGCTTCGGAATATGATGTATACCCGGCTCGCAGTGCTTTCAGTGACCAAATCCGGATGTGGCTAACCACCAGGCTCATTTCCTTCATTACAAATTGGAGCTCCAGTAGTCTCGTAGACTCGATCATACTGTTCACGCTACAACCAATACAAGCGTGTTGATAATCTGTTCTTCTAGATGTTACCCTTCGCATCGGCATGGAACGTTCTGGGCTCCACAAGGCTGTAGCTTGACTATGTACCTTCCTCATAGTGATATAAAGGTTTACATGCACAGAAGGGAATAAAACATACAAAATTATATCGATGCAGCCAGTATAGTGTTGTACCGAACAGGAGAGAGAAATACTAGCAGTGGTGTCAACAATGGAGGAAGATGGCTGCAGTCCCTAAGATCTGACCACGTTATCTGGGCAATAGCTGGCGGTTATCTTCCGATCGCGTGAATCACGTAGGTCATTTCTATCTAACGAATACTAAATATCGTGCTTGATTTTCAAAGTGTCTCATCTCGTTCGTCAGTTTACCTACCGCGCCACTACGTGTGTGACTGTTACTATTCACGGGACGTAAGTGATCTACGTGATTCAGTCGAATAGAAGACGGTCGCTGGCTACTGTCTGCATAACTCTTCCCTTCATATTTCACTGCCTAATATTCGTTTCCCTATTTGGTTGTACTTCCCATTGTAATGACAGTGATCTTATCTTTCTTTCCCACTTATCCCCCCTACATAAGCTTTGATTTACATTTGATTTGACGGCGGTATTCATGCCTGTAAACGGGATGCTTATAGGACCACACGGTATGACATCACCATCTTTGGGTTCCACTTGTTGGTTGGTTGATTTGTGGGTGAGTGCGAAACAGCGAGGTCATTGGTCCCATCAAACTAGGAAAGGACGGGGAAGGAAGCCATCCGTGCCCTTTCAAAGGAACCATTTCGAAATTTGCCTGAAGCGATTTAGTGAAATCACGGAAAATCTAAATCAGGACGCCTGGACGCGACTTTGAACCGTAGTGCTTCCGAATGAGCATCCACTTGTTACAGGATGTGGTTGGGGGGGGGGTAGGGGAGAGGGGGGGAAGAGGACAGGGAGGGCCTACCACCACAACAATATTACGAGGTGCATTCAAGTTCTAAGGCCTCCGATTTTTTTTTTTTTTTTCTAATTAACTACTCACCCGAAATCGATGAAACTGGCGTGACTTCTCGACGTAATCGCCCTGCAGACGTACACATTTTTCACAACGCTGACGCCATGATTCCATGGCAGCGGCGAAGGCTTCTTTAGGAGTCTGTTTTGACCACTGGAAAATCGCTGAGGCAATAGCAGCATGGCTGGTGAATGTGCTGCCACGGAGAGTGTCTTTCATTGTTGGAAAAAGCCAAAAGTCACTAGGAGCCAGGTCAGGTGAGTAGGGAGCATGAGGAATCACTTCAAAGTTGTTATCACGAAGAAACTGTTGCGTACCGTTAGCTCGATGTGCGGGTGCGTTGTCTTGGTGAAACAGCACACGCGCAGCCCTTCCCGGACGTTTTTGTTGCAGTACAGGAAGGAATTTGTTCTTCAAAACATTTTCGTAGGATGCACCTGTTACCGTAGTGCCCTTTGGAACGCAATGGGTAAGGATTACGCCCTCGCTGTCCCAGAACATGGACACTATCATTTTTTCAGCACTGGCGGTTATCCAAAAGTTTTTTGGTGGCGGTGAATCTGTGTGCTTCCATTGAGATGACTGGCGCTTTGTTTCTATCTCTTTCCAGTCCGGAGAAAAAAAATCAGAGGACTTAGAACTTGAATGCACCTCATATTGCCTAGGGCTGGTAGTGATCGGAAATAAGCTGATGTTGGTCCCATGCAGCAAGCTTCTTCCGACTTCCCTTTCGATAAAGCGAGTCAGTCACCTCGCAGTGGGTCAACTTACAGTAGTCGTAGAGAAAAAAAAGAACTCCGTCTTCAGGCCACAAGTGGCCCATCGGGACCATCTGACCGCCATATCATCCTCAGTTAAGGATGCGGATAGCAGGGGCGTGTGGTCAGCACACCGCTCTCCCGGTCGTTATGATGGTTTTCTTTGACTGGAGCCGCTAGTATGCGGTCGAGTAGCTCCTCAATTGGCATCACGAGGCTGAGTGCACCCCGAAAAATGGCAACAGCGCATGGCGGCTAGATGGTCACCCCTTCAACTGCCTACCACGGCCGACAGCGCTGAACTTCGGTGATCTCACGGGATCCGGTGTATCAACTGCGGCAAGGCCGTCGCAGCCGTATAGAAAGGTAACTTCCTTTTGCACGATCGACCTTGTTTCAATTGATTACTCGAGACACGTGCGTCTACTGCAGCGCCCCTCGCGTTTTATTCCCGTACTGAGTCATGTCTGTTTTGAGTGGTCATTTTATGTTACACATCAGCACTAAAATTGGTGATGTTGCGAGAGCTGTCTGCTGTGCTTTTTGGCATCTGAATGGTCAAAGTAAGGATTCTTTTCACGGAAAAATCGAAATATAGTAACAAAATGGTTCAAATGGCTCTGAGCACTATGGGACTTAACATCTGAGGTCATCAGTCCCATAGAACTTATAACTACTTAAACTTAACTAACTTAAGGACATCACACACATCCATGCCCGAGGCAGGATTCGAACCTGCGACCGTAGCGTTCGCGCGGTTCCAGGCTCAAGCGCCTAGAACCGCTCGGCCACAGCGGCCGGCGAAATATAGTAACAATTGTAAGAACAAGCAATGATAAGTTTATTAATGGCTGAAGCAGAATTCACAGCGGAAGTTCTTGTCAGATGTCAGTTCATAGCGCCTTTTAGCTTTATAGTTTGTATCTTGTTTTCTTGTTAACTAGCAAACAACGAATTTTCTTTTCTCTTCCAGTAATATTTGCTTTTTTACTGTTGAAATAATTTTCCATAACACAGTTATCTATTGACGTACTTATTTATGTGTAGGGTAGGTTTTTTTCCCTCTGTAAAGCGTAAATAATTTTTGCTCTCAGGTATTTCGTCTCTCTTGTATACCAGAAGAACACCAGTAGAAAAAAATACCAGGACCGAGTGCAACTTTTTAATTGCCACGAAAACATGGCAAATAACTGAATGAAGATTAAGGAGACACGAAAGCACAAAACCAATTTATGTAGAAGGAGGCCGGCCGGTGTGGCCGAGCAGTTCTAGGCGCTTCAGTCTGGAACAGCGCGACCGCTACGGTCGCAGGTTCGAATCCTGCCTCGGGCATGGATGTGTGTGATGTCCTTAGGTTAGTTAGGTTTAAGTAGTTCTAAGTTCTAGGCGACTGATGACCTCAGATGTTAATTCCCATAGTGCTCAGAGCCATTTGAACGATTTTTTGTAAAAGGAGTGAGCTCAACCAGGTTTATAACTTCCGATGTCAACAGACGCCGCCGTAGTCCTTTGTCTCTGAGCATGCGCAGTGTGCAGCACACTCGTAAATTTAGAACTCTAGACTCAACACATCCTATACCCCATTGACGTCATAGAGACACTCGCCGCTGATTTACACGCAGGCACGAAAGTGGCACGCACTTCGAGCAGCCTATTTTGACCAGAAAGTCTCTCGTGTTAGACGGGCTATTGACTTTAGACCACATAGTCGCAGCTGTCACTTTTAGACTGTGCCTCATCGTCGGGAGAGAGCATTCCCACGCCGGAGCGGCCGACCACGCCGCTGTCACCCCGTGAGACGCAGCGCGTGTCGTGACGCTGCGGCCGGTAATCTGGCGGGGGTGGGGGTAGGGGTGGGAGAGGCGCTATCTGGTAGCGGCAATCGGGGCGATCCATCACGGCGCGCGACGGCCGTGGCCCGCGCCGCGACACTTGAAAGGCTCGCCGCTGGCCGCGCACCACTGTGTCGGCAATTAGGGGGCACGACTGGCGGATGGCTCTCAGGCAGGCAGCTGCTCAGCACCACGGCCGCCGTGGACTAACCCCGGCTTCGTAAGGAGTTTCACTAATTGTATGACAGCAGGCCCACGTTTTATTACACACACGTGGATATACCTCCAGGCGGAATAGTGTCCTGAGTATTCTGAGGTACACTACTGGCCATTGAAATTGCTACACCACGAAGATGACGTGTTAGAGACGCGAAATTTAACCGACAGGAAGAAGATGCTGTGATACGCAAATGATTAGCTTTTCAGAGCATTCACACAAGGTTGGCGCCGGTGGCGACACCTACAACGTGCTGACATCAGGAAAGTTTCCAACTGATTTCTCATACACAAACAGCAGTTGACCGGCGTTGCCTGGTGAAACGTTGTTGTGATGCCTCTTGTAAGGAGGAGAAATGCGTACCATCACGTTTCCGACTTTGATAAAGGTCGGATTGTAGCCTATCGCGATTGCGGTTTATCGTATCTCGACATTGCTGCTCGCATTGGTCGAGATCCAATGACTGTTAGCAGAATATGGAATCGGTGTGTTCAGGAGGCTAATACGGAACGCCGTGCTGGATCCCAACGGCCTCGTATCACTAGCAGTCGAGATGGCAGGCATCTTATCCGCATGGCTGTAACCGATCGTGCAGCCACGTCTCGATGCCTGAGTCAACAGAAGGGGACGTTTGCAAGGCAACAACCATATGCACGAACAGTTCGACGACGTTTGCAGCAGCATGGACTGTCAGCTCGGAGACCTTGGCTGCGGTTACCCTTGACGCTGCATCACAGACAGGAGCGCCTGCAATGGTGTACCCAACGACGAACCTGGGTGCACGAATGGCAAAACGTCATTTTTTTCGGATGAATCCAGGTTCTGTGTACAGCATCATGATGGTCGCATCCGAGTTTGGCGACATCGCGGCGAACGCAGATTGGAAGCGTGTATTCGTCTTCGCCATATTGGCGTATCATCCGGCGTGGTGGTATGGGTTGCCACTGGTTACACGTCTCGTTCACCTCTTGTTCCTATTGACGGCACTTTGAACAGTGGACGTTACATTTCAGATGTGTTATATCCCGTGCCTCTACCCTTCATTCGATCCCTGCGAAACCGTACATTTCAGCAGGATAATGCACGACCGCATGTTGCAGGTCCTGTACGGGCCTTTCTGGATACAGAAAATATCCGACTGCTGCCCTGGCCAGCACATTCCCCAGATCTCTCACCAATTGAAAACGTTTGATCAATGGTGGCCGAGCAACTGGCTCGTCACAATACGCCAGTCACTACTTTTGAACTGTGGTATCGTGTTGAAGCTGCGTGGGCAGCTGTACCTGTACACGCCATCCAAGCTCTGTTTGACTCAATGCCCAGGCGTATCAAGGCCGTTATTACGGCCAGAGTTGGTTGTTCTGGGTACTGATTTCTCAGGATCTATGCACCCAAATTGCATTGAATTGTAATCACATTTCAGTTCTAGTATAATATATTTGTCCTATGAATACCCGTTTTTCATGTGCATTTCTTCTTGGTGTAGCAATTTTAATGGCCAGTAGTGTATATGCACTACAGGTCGTGCGTACCCTTTAGAATCACATCATTACACAACGTAAATGAAAGTACACGGAAATCTATTAATGGACTTTCTAGTGTTCCTCTTCCATCTTTATGACTAGAGGCAAAGCCACAGGAAACTGTGATGCTGGATGATGGGTCTGGACGGATGTCAACGTTTAATTCATCCCAAATGTTTTCCATTGGGTTCCTCGTGGGACTCTGTATGGGCCAGTCCATTTCGGGAATGTCAACAAATCACTGCTGAACAAATGCTGCTTTATTAAAGGGTGTTTTGTTTTGTTGATACAGTCACCGTCTGCAGGACTGTTCCTCAACTGTACGCAGTATACAGTATTGTACACTGATGTGACAGAAGTCTATGGATACCTCCTTTCGCCCGGCGTAGTGCAGCATCTAGAAGACGCGTGGACTCAACAAGTCGTTGGAAGGACCCTGCAGAAATACTGAGCCATACTGCGCTTATAGGGATCCATAACTGCGAAATTCTTACCTCTGTAGGATTTTTGCACGAACTGAGCTCTCAATTATGTCGCACAAATGTCTGAAGAGATTCATGTTGGCTGATCTGGCTCGAATTTTCCGGAATGTTCTTCAACCCAGTCGCAGACAATTGTAGCCCGGTGACGTGGCGCATTGCCGTCAATAAAAATTCCATCGTTGTTTGGGAAAATGAAGTCCATGAATGGCTGCAAATGGTCTCCAAGTAGCCGATCAGAAACATTTCCTATGATAGGCTCACAAGGGGAGGCCGCCTTGTGAAATTCAGATTCGATTCATACTGTGCATAATAAAAGCTTATGGCCAGAGGTGTAATGTGGCAAAGCACCAACATGCACTTCTCAGCCGTTGTCGAGAAAATCGACAGTTAAAAGAAACCGTTGCGGTGAAATACTCTCGACGATTAATAATTTTCTACAGCGTTGTGGCGCAGCGGTAGGCACTCGGGTTCGTAGTCCGAAGGTCGCCGGATCGAATCTCGCGCCATGCAATTTTTTTTATTACTAGTTTTTTGTAATTCAAATATATATATATATAAATTATTAATGAATTGCTTATGCATGTTGGTGAAGGCGGATCGCTCTCCAATTGTACCGCCTCCATATTTCCGTTTTTTTTAACAGGGTGTACCAAAGCTCTCCCGTCCGCACTGATTTTCAGCAATGTTATAAGTTGCGCTAGGGACCGTATCTACCTTCTTTCGAAGGTAGCAGGCAACTACGCTGTTATGCGGCGGCTCGTTTCGGCCCATTCAACATCTGTCATTCAAGTGTAACGAGCGAGTAACGGAGTTTATATTTCATACCTGCCACAGCAAATTTGTGTTCGTGGGGTCTCTATTCTAATTCGAACGATTGACTTACGCTATACGTACTCGTTTCGGATTACCGTTTCTACGTCTTCCGTTAACTATACGTGGTTAGCATTATGAAGACAATTAATAACATTTGTGAAACACAACATTGTTTGCGGAAAACATAATGATGTTCGAAGTCGCCAGTTTTTCCACTACAAACGACTTTCAACAACTTATTATATGCATGATTGTTGCAACTGATTGCCGGGAATTATATATATATGTTTGAATTATAAAAAACTAATACTAAAAAAAAAGGTTGCATAGCGCGAGATTCGATCCGGCGACCTTCGGATTACGAACCAAGCGCTTACCGCTGCGCAACGACGCTGTAGAGAATTAATAATCGTAGAGAGTATTTGACCGCAACGGTTTCTTTTAACTGTCGATTTTCTCGACAACGGCTGAGAAGTGCATGTTGGTGCTTCGCCACATTACACCTCTGGCCATGAGCTTTTATTATGCGCGGTATGAATCGAATCTGAATTTCACAATTGGCGGCCTCCCCTTGTCAGCTGTACTAGACGGCCCAGTCTTTTCCGTATAAAGACAGCCTACACCATTATGGAGCCACCAACAGCTTGTACATTGCCTTGTTGACAACTTGTGTCCATGTTATCTTGGGGTCTGCGCCACAATGAAACCCTTACCAACTGACATCGGGGCATCAGTTGACCAGGCCACGTCTTCCAGTCGCCTAGAGTCCAACCGATGTGGTCACGAATCCAGGAGAGGCGCTGAATGCGCTGTCGTGCTGTTAACAAAGACTCTTGCGTCCGTCGTCTGCTGCCATAGCCCATTAATGCCAAATTTCTCAGCACTGTCGTAACGGATACGTGCGTCGTATGTCCCTCATTGACTTCTGGGGTTGTTTCATTCAGTGTTGCTTGTCTGTTAGCACTGACAACTCTACCCAAACGCCTCTGCCCTCGTTAAGTGTAAGCCGTCGGTCATCATGTTTCCTGAAATGTGGTATTCTCTACACGCTCTTGACGTTGTAGATTTCAGAATATTAAATTCCCAAACGATTTCCGAAATGGAATATCCCATTCGTCTAGCTCCAACTACCATTCCGCGTTCAAACTCTGTTAATTTCGTTGCTGCGGCCACAATCACGTCGAATATCTTTGATCACCTCAGTACAAATGACAGCTCCATCAATGCATTGCCCTTTCACCTTGTATGCGCGATACTACTGCCAATTGTATAGGTGCATATCGCTATCCAATGGTTTTTGTCACCTCAGGGTACAATACGTCCGTATACTTCCTCATTTACTGTTTTCCTCAGCGCAATAAGGCAACTCTTGAGACCAGGCGAAACTACTTTCGTCTGGCTATAACTGTGGTTTCTTTGATTGCACTGGGAAAAGACTCATCAAACAAGAACGCATGAAATATTTTTTAAAAAAAGATTTACTCAAATTTGACACAATTCTTTGCCAGACTAGCACTAGAACGGTTACAACTGTCGTTGACTAGCAAAACGTTACTTGAAGCACTAATTATCAAACTGCTCTCTTGAGGCGCAGTATTCAACTTTTGCTGGAGTCGAAGTGCATCAGTAAATTTAGTAACTCCTTGGTCTTACACTATGGTGTTGACTCCTTCATGAGGTCACGGACTGGACTGAATTCTCGCATATTCGACACTATACTGATCTCACCTTGAGGTCGTTACTTTACTGAGAGGGAGGATGCGTCTTCTAGGAGTGTTTCCCTTTTAACAATGAGATTTTCACTCTGCAGCGGAGTGTGCGCTGATACGAAACTTTCCTGCCGGACCGAGACTCGAACTCGGGACGTTTGCCTTTCGCGGGCAACTTCTCTACCAACTGAGCTACCCAAGAACGACTCACGCTCCGTCCTCAAAGCTTTACTTCCGCCAGTACCTCGTTTCCTACCTTCCAAACTTTACAGAAGCTCTCTTGCGAACCTTGTAGGACTAGCACTCCTGAAGGATAGGCTATTGCGGAGACATGGCTTAGCCACAGCCTGAGGGCTGTTTCCAGAATGAGATTTTCATTCTGCAGCGGAGTGGGGGCAGAACTCTGGGAACATCCCCCAGGCTGTGGCCAAGCCATGTCTCTGCAATAGCCTTTCCTTCAGGAGTGCTAGTCCTGCAAGGTTCGGAGCAGAGCTTCTGTAAAGTTTGGAAGGTAGGGGACGAGGTACTGGCGGAAGTAAAGCTTTGAGGACGGAGAGTGAGTAGTGGTTGGGTAGCTCAGTTGGTAGAGAACTTGCCCGCTAGAGGCAAAGGTCCCGAGTCCGAGTCTCGGTCGGGCACACAGTTTTAATCTGCCAGAAAAGTTCTGTTTGTTTCCCTTTTGTTTGTTGCGGATTGCAGCGAGGCCTCTCTGAAGTCTGTGATATAGATTCGCTTTGCCGACAGCAATCTCTGGACGATCACACAGGAACCACACCCAAACCACAAAAACACTACCATATCTTGCCACAACCCCCTCCGTATTCCAACGTTGGTACTGTGGCTTATGAGCAGCTGCACCACCATTGTATCCCATTCTTTTTAACTTCCTACGCACAGTCATTGTGCTAATTGGACCCCAGGTAGCACTATTTAACTCACTAGTGATTTTTCCGCTGATATCATGCTACGTTTTTACCGCAGTGTACGACACTTTCTGTCCGTCATGATTCACGAAATTACTTCTTTGCTTCTCTGGATGTTCTGGAAAACTACTGCAGATACACGCCTGGAACACGTTTTATTAGATTCACCACATCAATAAGAACAAAATTAATGTAAATCATGCTTTACTTTAATATCGTACAGTTTTACGATGGCTTCATATTAGCGAAGTTGCTAAATTTCAGGCACAAAAAATATGAAAATGCAATGGGGAGAGATAGGAAATACATGGAGAATTTGTATGGGGTTCCCACAGAAACTTCTGCAGTGTAGTCGAAACAACCTTAGCAGCATGTTGCCAAGCTTTTTCGTACCAAACTGTAGAAGCAGGAACCCCGTGCGTTAAACAGTGGAATTCCCACTGCACTCTTTAGTGCTGGTGCCCTTGCTTCAGTTTCACCGAAGATTGTTGGTGTTTTCCCACACCCACAGTCCCTGTTTCACTACCGTAGAATACATTCTCAGGAATTTCTTCCTCAAATTAAGGCTTATGTTTGATACTAACAGACTACTCTTGGCCAGGGATGTCTTCTTGCTAGTGCTAGTCTGCTTTTGACGTCATCCTTGCTCCGTCCGTCATTATTTTGGTGCCTAGGTAGTAGAATTCCTTAACTTCATCTACTTCGTAACCATCAATAGTGATGTTAAGTTTCTCGCTGTTCTCATTTCTCCTCCTTGTCGTAATTCTCGTCTTTGTTCGATTTACTCTCAATCCATTTTCCATACTCACAAGGGAACATCACCATCGCACCCCCCTCAGATTTAGTTATAAGTTGGCACAGTGGAGAGGCCTTGAAAAACTTAACACAGATCAATCGAGAAAACAGGAAGAAGAAGTGTGGAACTATGAAAAAAAAGCAAAATATACAAACTGAGTAGTCCATGCACAGGACAGGCACCATCAAGGCTAATGTGAGCTCAGAAGCGCCCTGGTCCCGTGGTTAGCGTGAGCAGCTGCCGCACGAGAGGTCCTTCGTTCAAATCTTCCCTCAAGTGAAAAATTTAATTTTTTATTTTCAGACAATTATTATCTGTCCGTTCGATGCGATAACTTTTTTTTTGGGAGTGGTTATCACATCCATAAGAAAACCTAAATCGGGCAAGGTAGAAGAATCTTTTTACCCATTCGCCAAGTATACAAGTTAGGTGGGTCGACAACATATTCATGTCATGTGACGCACATGCCGTCACCAGTGTCGAATAGAATACATCAGACGTGTTTTCCTGTGGAGGAATCGGTTGACCTATGACCTTGCGATCAAATGTGTTCGGTTACCATTGGAGAGGCACGTCCTTTCGTCTACTAATCGCACGGTTTTGCGGTGCGGTCGGAAAACACAGACACTAAACTTATTACAGTGAACAGAGACGTCAATGAACGAACGGACAGATCATGTTGTTGCTGTTGTTGTTGTTGTCGTCTTCAGTCCTGAGACTGGTTTGATGCAGCTCTCCATGCTACTCTATCCTGTGCAAGCTTCTTCATCTCCCAGTACCTACTGCAACCTACATCCTTCTGAATCTGCTTAGTGTATTCATCTCTTGGTCTCCCTCTACGATTTTTACCCTCCACGCTGCCCTCCAATGCTAAATTTGTGATCCCTTGATGCCTCAAAACGTGTCCTACCAACTGATCTCTTGTTCTAGTCAAGTTGTGCCACAAACTTCTCTTCTCCCCAATCCTATTCAATATCTCCTCAGATCATAGCTTTGCGAAAATAAAAAAAGTAAAATTATCACTCGAGGGAGGATTTGAACCAAGGACCTCTCATCCCGCAGCTGCTCACGCTAACCACGGGACAACGGCGCTCCTGCGCTCGCTATAGCCTTGATGTTGCCTATCTTGCACATGGACTACTCAGTTTGTATATTTTGCTTATTTTTTTTCATAGTTCCACACAACTTCTTCCTGTTTTCTCGATTGATCTGTGTTCAGTTTTTCAAGATCTGTCCACTGTGCCAACGTATAACTAAATCTGAGGGGGGGGTGCGATGGGGAGGTTCCCTTGTCAGCAGACTGTTTCATTCCTTCGAAAGACCTGGTAGTTGTTCTTCACTTAGACTGAGGATTGCTATGTCATCAGCAGATCTTATCATCAATAGCCTTTCAACTTGATTTTTAATTTCGATCTTGAACCTTTCTTTCATTTCCATCATTGCTTCTTCGATGCATAGATTGAACAGTAGGAGTTAAAGACTACATCCTTGTCTTACAGCCATTTTAATCCCAGCACTTCGTTCTTGGTCTTCCAGTCTTATTGTTCCATCTTGGTTCTTGTACATATTGTATATTACCCGTCTTTCAATATAGCTTACCACTATTTTCTTTAGAATTTTGAACATACTTCACCAGTTGACATTGTCGAACACTATTTCCAGGTCGACAAATCCTATGAAGGTACCTTGATTTTTCTTGAATCTTGTTGCCTTTACATTTCCTAAAACCAAACTGATCGTCATCTGACACATTCTCAATTTTCTCTTCCATTCTCATATATATTATTGTTGTCAGCAGCTTGGAAGCATGAGCTGGTAAGCTGACTGTGCAATAGTTCTCACACTTGTCGGCTCTTGCAATATTGAGAATAGTGTGGATGACGATCTACCGAAAGTATGATGGTATATCGCCAGTCTCATAGATTATACACACCAGCGTGAATAGTCCTATTGTTGCCACTTCTCCCAGTTATCTTAGCAATTCTGATCAAATTTTATTCATGTATTCTCACTTATTCGATGTTGAGTCTTCCAAAGCTCTTTTAAATTGTGATTCTGATACTGGATCCCATATCTCTTCTATATGGTCTTGTGTTCCTTCTTCTGTCATATCAGACAAGTCCTCCCGCTCCTAGAGGCCTTCACTGGACCCTCTCCACCTATCCGCTTTCACCTCTGCATTTAACAGTGGAAGGAACTCCCACTGGGCTTTCAATGTTATCACCCTTGCTTTTAATTTCACCGATGGCTCTTTTGATTTTTCCATCCGCTGAGTCAGTCCTCCCAACAGTCATTTCTTCTTCGATTTCTTCACATTTTTCATGCAGCCATTTTGCCTTAGCTTACCTGCACTTTCTATTTATTTCATTCCTAAGCGACATTTATTTCTATCTCCTTAAATTTCCCAGAACACATTTGCACTTCCTTCTTTCATCGATTGAAGTATCTCTTGTGTTACCCATGGTTTCTTTGCAGTCCAGTCTTTATATCTTTGTTTTTTCTTACAAACTTTTGCGTTTGCCATTTTTAGAGACGTCCAGTCCTCTTTAAGTGAACTGTCTACTGAGCTATGCCTTATCGCAGTGTCGGCCGGAGTGTCCGAGCGGTTCTAGGCGCTACGGTCTGGAACCGCGCGACCGCTACGGTGGCAGGTTCGAATCCTGCCTCGGGCATGAACGTGTGTCATGTCATTTGGTTAGTTAGGTTTAAGTAGTTCTAAGTTCTAGGGGACTGATGACCTCTGAAGTTAAGTCCCATAGTGCTCAGGGCCATTTTGAACCTTATCGCAATATCTTCAGCCTTAGGGAACTTCTGTGGTTACCCTTATTAAAAATTCCCGTCCCTCTTCAACTTAATTGCTGACTGTGATATTCACTATCGCAAAGAACTTCAAAGGCATGTCATGTTCTCTCAGTACTCCAATAGCTACTATTGTTAACAGTGATCGTTCTGGAGAGTTCCTTTAACCTTTACACCCCATCATTACTAAATTTCAATCTGAATCCACATCGCCCCTGGGCATACCAGACAATCCAATATCTGATCTGTAAACCTCTGTCTGACCAAGCTCTAATCTAGGTGAAATTTTCCCGTGTCCCCAGGCATTTTCCAGACATACGGTGTCATGTCCTTTAACAGTGTATTCGCTGTTACCAGCTAATATGTATCGTAGAGCCCAGGCTCTGTGCAGAGCCCACAGAAAATCAATACTATTTCTCCTCTCTATATTTCTACTACCAAGCCAGGCCTACTCCCGTAACGTTTTCCAGTGTTTCTTCTCATGCTACCGCGTTTCATCACCCACAGTTATTAGATTCTCAAGCCCCTTTACACATTGAATTAACCGTACACTATTCTCGTGGTCTTATTCACCTTCCGTTTGTGACGTTGTCACATAAAACTGGACTGTTGTTGTTGGCTTCGGATTACTGTCGATCCAGATCAGAACAACCCTATCTGCGAACTGTTTACATTAATCACTCTCTGGGCTCTAGTATGTTTAGGTGAGTAACGTAAGGGAGCCACGAGTCAAGTTTCCCAAGATGAAAGAGACGCATACAATTCCTCTGCTCTTCCCAAACGACAGACTTGTCTTTGAATCTTTTTCCGTTATTTTTGGGTCGCTGATGACGGCTGCTAATTTCATCACTGTTTCTCCCCCTCTTCTTCATATTGTGTGCCAGAAGGCAGCGGCAAATTTGCCAGCACATCTGCTATTTTAAGTGACAATGAAACGACTGTGGATCGAGTCTTATGGTTTTGTAATCTGTCCAACTTGTTTCCGAAAATTTTAGAGAGATGTTCTTAATGTGGTAACAGACTGACTGGCACACCCATGTTTTCTGTAAGTGGTCAGCCAGTCATACTTCCTTGTGTTTTCTTTGGACTCTTCTATGGTTTTGCTTACGTTTTAGTCTAATGTATAGCACCTTTCAACCGTTTCTATTGTATTAAGGTCTGTGAGATAGAATTATTGTGTGGATTAACGCGAGTTTGGTGGGAGTGAGCGAATGAGTGTTACTTTATAGGTTTCCTCCTCACTGCGTAATAGCAATGTTGACGTCTCATCCAAATTCGTTTCTTATAATACACGTAAAGGCGCTGATAATCGCAGTGTTCAGCGCCCGTAAGTTCCAAACCCACACACACACACACACACACACACACACACACACACACACACACACACACACACACCGCCCACACACACAATCATATTTTATATTTTGCCGAGTGTAATAAGTGGTGTTAGTGTCAGTAGCTGGCCGGCCGGAGTGGCCGTGCGGTTCTAGGCGCTACAGTCTGGAACCACGCGACCGCTACGGTCGCAGGTTCGAATCCTGCCTCGGGCATGGATGTGTGTGATGTCCTTAGGTTAGTTAGGTTTAATTAGTTCTAAGTTCTAGGCGACTGATGACCTCAGAAGTTGGGTCGCATAGTGCTCAGAGCCATTTGTCAGTAGCTAACACCATGCTATTGTACGAGAGAATGCATTTAAGATGAGCGTTAACAGTACTGACGAATGAAATTACATATCTGTTTTCTGTCTTGTGGTACGATAAGGTGAAGATGGCGATGCTTAGTTAGTTTGCATTCTAAAATCCGCAGTCCACAATACCAGTCCCTGTTTACTTTCACACGATTTTTTCTTCATATCAGTGTTTCAGAACACAGTTACCTCTTTCATACCATATAATAACCGTCTGCTATTTACCTCTGATTCCCTTTTTTTTTTACATTGTTGTTTAGAAATGGCTTCCTAATTGATGCTGATTCATCTGTATATTGTACTGGAAGCTACACTCGTATGATTTAGGCGTAACGTGCAGTGATTTTATTCAAACACGGCCTTCTCAAATTGGTGAGTCCTGTCTCTCGCATGACTCTTTCGTCCGAAACCTGTGTTTCTCTTGATGACATTGTTGATCTGATATTTATTTATTTACTTCTACTGTAAGGTTTGAAAACTGTTGTCTTCCTATGTAGCCATTTACATTGAAGACTTAAGAAATGGCATCCCTAAGACGAATTATTACTGAACGAAAAGCTCTAGGCTATTGTAACCGAAGTCTTCAAGGCTGATCGTAACAAAGCTGAAAACCTGAGACTGGCTTGTCAACGTTAGAAGCTTGCTATGACGAATTTCATTTTTGTAGTCAGAGTATGTCGTTCGCACGAATCTCATTGGCGTCACAATACGTTACAATCAGGAGACTAGTGGCTTGTCGTAATAAAGTCGGCAGCTTGTTTCGTGTGTGTGTGTGTGTGTGTGTGTGTGTGTGTGTGTGTGTGTGTGTGTGTGTGTGTTTGCGGTTTTGTAGGACGGAGGCTGAACACGTGTTACCCGACGACGATTCTTGCAGGATTTGTGATCACGGATCTGAATCATACTTCACGGGCACGGGCTGAAGGCCAGCAGCAAGTATTATTCGTCAGACAACTTGTTTGCCATAAATTGTAATTACACATGCCCTGCTCGTAGGAGGACGTATGTGAAGGTGGCGCCACAAGGTGTACGATCAGCGACATACAGAGCAGACGGCGAAAGCATTTGTCTTGTAGTACACTCATACTTCTACTGCTAAGTTTAAATTCCAACTTAGCTGTGTTCTGAAGATATCCATTCCTTTCTATTTTTTAACTATTTCAGAGGGTAAACGTGTATACGTAGCATTTTTTCGTGGTATTCCAAAAGGTGGACGCTTTTTACGATCGACGATTTCTTTCGTTTCCCTGAGGAAAATGGTCCCGAAGTGGATGTTTACATGACTTCGGCGATTCTGTAGCTAATTTTGTTTTTGCGACGCTCCGTGAAAACAGATTCAGGTTAACTTTTTTTTCAGTAGAATTTAAATCAACGAGGAACAGATGATTGGAATAGAAGCCCCTACCATATATGCAGTTCACATATTCCTGATCATACACTCCTGTAATCTGGGCTGCGAGGAACCGATAACTATAAAAGACTATAAAGTCTTTCAGTATAAGAAATGAACAAACAGTTCCAAAATGTTATATGCACCAAGGTACAAATGTCATAGGGTATCTTCTACACTACTGGCCATTAAAATTGCTACACCAAGAAGAAATGCACATGATAAACGGGTATTCATTGAACAAATATATTATTCTAGAACTGACATGTGATTACAATTCAACGCAATGTGGGTGCATAGATCCTGAGAAATCAGTACCCAGAACAACCAACTCTGGCCGTAACAACAGCCTTGATACGCCTGGGCATTGAGTCAAACAGAGCTTGGATGGCGTGTACAGGTACAGCTGCCCATGCAGCTTCAACACGATACCACAGTTCTAGAGTAGTGACTGGCGTATTGTGACGAGCCAGTTGCTCGGCCACCATTGACCAGACGTTTTCAGTTGGTGAGAGAGCTGGACAATGTGCTAGCCAGGGCAGTAGTAGAACATTTTTTGTATCCAGAAAGGCCCGTACAGGACCTGCAACATGCGGTAGTGCACTATCCTGCTGAAATGTAGGGTTTCGCAGGGATCGAATAAAGGGTAGAGCCACGGGTCGTAACACATCTGAAATGTAACGTCCACTGTTCAAAGTGCCGGCAATGCGAACAAGAGGTGACCGAGACGTGTAACCAATGGCACTCCATACCATCACGCCGGGTGATACGCCAGTATGGCGATGGCGAATTCACGCTTCTAATGTGCTAAGACGAAATGGTTACAGGAAAAATGTGAAGACATCGAAAGAGAAATGATTGTCGGAAGGACAGACTTAGCGTACAGGAAAGTTAAAACAACCTTCGGAGACATTAAAAGCAAGGGTGGTAACATTAAATGTTCAAAGAGAATTCCACTGTTAAATGCAGAGGAGAGAGCGGATAGAGGAAAGAATGAACTGAAAGCCTCTATGAGGGGGAAGATTTGTCTGATGTCATGGAAGAAGAAACAGGAGTCGATTTAGAAGAAATAGGGGTTCCAGTATTAGAATCAGAATTTAAAGGAGCTTTAAAAGGACTTAAGATCAAATAAGGTAGAAGGGATACGTAATATTCCATCAGAATTTATAAAATCATTGGGGAAAGTGGCAACAAAAAATGATTCAAATGGCTCTGAGCACTATGGGACTTAAATTCTGAGGCCATCAGTCCCCTAGAACTTACTTAGAACTACTTAAACCTAACTAATCTAAGGACATCACACACATCCATGCCCGACGTCGGATTCGAACCTGCGACCGTAGCGGTCGCGCGGTTCCAGACTGTAGCGCCTGGAACCACTCGGCCACTTCGGCCGGCAAGTGACGACAAAACGACTATTCACGTTGGTGTGTAGAATGTATGAGTCTGGCGACATACCATCTGACTTTAGGTAAAGCATCGTCCACACAATGCCGAAGATAACAAGAGCTGACAAGTGCGAGAATTATCGCACAATCAGCTTAACAGTTCATGCATCCAAGTTGCTTACAAGAATAATATACATAAGAATGGAAAAGAAAATTGAGGATGCGCTAGATGACGATCAGTTTGGTTTTAGGAAAGGTAAATGGACGAGAGAGGCAATTCTGACGTTGCGGTTAATAATGGAAGCACGACTAAAGAAAAATCAAGACACGTTCATAGAATATGTCGACCAGGAAAAAGCGTTCTACAGTGTAAAATGGTGCAAAATGTTCGAAATTCTGAAAATAGTAGGAATAAGCTATCGGAAAGGACGAGTCATATACAATATGTACAACAGCCAAGAGCTCGTATTAAAAAGGGTGTAAGAGAAGGACATAGTCTTTTGCCCCTACTGTTCAATCTGTGCATCGAGGAAGCAACGATGGAAATAAAAGAAAGGTTCAGCAATGGAATTAAAATTCAAGGTGAAAGGATATCAATGATACGATTCGCTGATGAAATTGCTATCTTGAGTGAAAGTGAAGAAGAATTATATGATCTGCTGAACGAAATAAACAATCTAATGAGTACAGAGCATGGATTGAGAGTAAACCGAAGAAAGACGAAGGTAAAGAGAAGTAGTAGAAATGAGAACAGCGAGAAACTTAACATCAGGATAGATGGTCGCGAAGTGGATGAAGTTAAGGAAATCTGCTAACTAGGTAGTAAAATAACCAGCGACGGACGGAGAATTGAGGACATCAAAAGCAGACTAGCAATGTCAAAAAGGGCATTCCTCACCAAGAGAAGTCTACTAATACCAAATATCGTCCTTAATTTGAAGAAGAAATTTCTGAGAATGTACGTCTGGAGTACAGCATTGTATGGTAGTGAAACATGGACTGTGGGAGAACCGGAACAGAAGAGAATCAAAGCATTTGAGATGTGGCGCTACAGACGAATGTTGAAAATTGGGAGAACTTATAAGGTAAGGAATGAGATGTTCTGCGCAGAATCGGAGAGGAAAGGAAGATGTGGAAAACACTGATAAGTAGAAGGGACAGGATGATAAGACATTTGTTAAGACATGAGGGAATGACTTCCATAGCACTAGAGGGAGCTGTAGAGGGCAAGGACTTTAGAGTAAGACAGATTGGAATACATCCAGTAAATAATTGAGGACGTAGATTGTAAGTGCTATTCTGATATGAAGAGGTAAGCATAGCAGAGGAATTCGTGGCGGGCCGCATCAAACCAGTCAGAAGACTGATGACCAAAGTAAATGGAGTTGAATTGGGGGCGGGGTGGGAGGTCATGCCCTCGTCGTCTAGTAACCGCAGCTCGGTATTTCGCCTTTTCCGGGGGTGGTGAATACCCATATTTCCACTGCTTACTGTGACACTTTGTCCGTGTGTGGTTAGGTGGCTACATTTTAGCTGCGAACCACCAAAAGCAAGGGAAGACTGTGGTGTCACCGCCAGACACCACACTTGCTAGGTGGTAGCTTAAATCGGCCGCGGTCCATTTAGTACATGTCGGACCCGCGTGTCGCCACTGTGTGATCGCAGACCGAGCGCCACCACAAGGCAGGTCTCGAGATACGGGCTAGCACTCGCCCCAGTTGTACGACGACTTTGCTAGCGATTACACTGACGAGCCTTTCTCTCATTTGCCGAGAGACAGTTAGAATAGCCTTCAGCTAAGTCCATGGCTACGACCTAGCAAGGCGCCATTAGCCTTACATAGTTTGATAGTGATCGTATGAAATGTCTCATCAAGAACGTTGTATTCACAACAAGGATAAATAAAAGTTAAGTATTCGAGGAGCTGCATAGTTTTCTTATTAGCATTCAATACTTATCCTGTTCCAGAATTCACGCCCGTCTGCGTTAGATAGCGTGCATTTCGGCTCCTCTATCTACAAGGTGTTGGCACATTTGCCAACACATCAAAGACTACAGTCGTAATTTTTCCCTAGGTTGGATGGTTGGATGATGATGCCAGTCAGTTAGATAAAATGTTCCGGAGATAAAATAGTCCTTCAATTCCGATCTACGGGCAGAGACTACTCACGAGGATGTCATCTTCAGAAGAAACAAAACTGGCGTTCTACGGTTCGAAGTGTAGAATGTTAGGTCTCCTAATCAGGCAGGTAGGTCATAAGATTTAAAATTGGAAATGGATAGGTTACAGTTACATATTGTGGGAGTCAGTAAAATTCGGTGGCAGGTAAAACAGGATTTCTGGTCAGGTGAATACAGGGTTATAAATACCAAATCAAATAGGGATAATGCATAAGAAGGTTTAATAATGAATAAGAAAATAGGAATGCAGGCAAGCTACTATGAAAGCCTGCCCGGCTAGCCGCGCGGTCTAACGCGCTGCCTGCCGACAGGGAAGGCGTGCCGGTCCCCGGCACGAATCCGCCCAGCGGATTTAGTGTCGAGTTCCGGTGTGCCGGCCAGCTTGTGGATGGTTTTTAAGGCGGTTTTCCATCTACCTCGGCGAATACGGGCTGGTTCCCCTTATTCTGCCTCACCTACACTATGCCGGCGAGTGTTGCACAAACACCGTTTCCACGTACGCGTACACCATAATTACTCTACCACGCATACATTTGGGGTTACACTCGTCTGGTATGAGACGTTCCCGGGAGGTGAGAGGAAAGGGGGGGGGGGGGGGGGAGAACCGCACAGTAACCCTGGCTTCGGTGTGGGGCAGCGGTGGGGTGGGTGGACTGCCGTGGCCTCTTGTTGGGAACCACTCAGGTCTACGGCGGGGCGAAGCCTCTTCGTCGTTTCTATGTCCCCGGTTTAATACAATACAGGCATGAACAGCAGAGCGAAAGCATTTTTGTAGCCAAGATAGACACAAGCCTACACTCAGCATACTAGTATAAGTGTATACGCCAACTTGCTCCGTAGATGTTGTAGAGAATGAAGAAGTGTATGACAAGACAAAAAAATTATTCAGATAGTTAAGGGAGGCGAAAATTTAATAGCGACGGGTGACAGGAATTTCAATTGTAGGAAAAGGAAGAGAAAGAAAAATTGCAGGTGAATATGACGTGAGGGAAAGAAACGAAAGGTGGTGGTGGTTAGTGTTTAACGTCCCGTCGACAACGAGGTCATTAGAGACGGAGCGCAAGCTCGGGTTAGGGAAGGATTGGAAAGGAAATCGGCCGTGCCCTTTCAAAGGAACCATCCCGGCATTTGCCTGAAACGATTTAGGGAAATCACGGAAAACCTAAATCAGGATTGCCGGAGACGGGATTGAACCGTCGTCCTCCCGAATGCGAGTCCAGTGTGCTAACCACTGCGCCACCTCGCTCGGTAGAAACGAAAGAGGAAGTCGCCTAGTAGAACTTTGCAAAGAGCACAATTTAATTATCGCCAACACCTGGTTTAAGAATCATGAAATAAGGTTGTAGACATGGAACAGACCTGGAAACACCTGAAAGTTTCGGACTGATAATGCAGGATGGGGCAAATAGAAGTGAGCCGGAGAACAGAGTTCCAGGGTACAAATAAACACAGTACAGAAAAGGAAATACAGTACTGAGCTGACTACAGCAGGTGTTGAAAGTGGCCACCATTAATCTCTTGGCAATTTTGGGCCCTGATCGCCAAGTTGCTGAAGGCGGTTCGACGACGGACTGCTGAATCTGCTGTTCATCCGAAACGTTCTGCTGCAGTTCTGGAAGTCTATGAGGGCGTTGGCATAGACCTTAGACATGAGGGCTCCCCACACGAAGTAATCGCACGTTGACAGTACAGGTGAGATGGGTGGCCAGCCAGAGCCGCGACCATCCTGACCTCTGCTGACATCTCGATCAGACGTGGAGATTGTGTAATTGTGCTCCAAGTTTCGGCCGGCTGTATGAGCAGCTGCTCCATCATGTTGGAAGTAACTACAGGTCTTCTTCTCCTCCTACGTTAATACTGCTACAACGAACATCAGCTGCTCCACTTTGAGTACCAGCGTTCCCTTTCTACTGCTTCACTCATACAGTCATTACGCTCCGAACCGTTGTGGATCACATGGCGGGCGTACACTTGATGTGTGCGCCACGGGGTGTGGTTATATGCATATACTCACGACCAATCGTATCCACCCGCTCGGGTCTCCTTTATTGGCCTCACCTTGCGCAATGGTAAGACAGAAACTTAGGAACAAGATTTTAACTTGTAAGACATTGACAGAGGCAGAGGTGGATTCTGAGTACAATTTATTGCTTATGAACTGTGGCTTCAAAATGAAGGAACTACAAAGAGCTAGAACATCAAGGAGATGGGACCTGGGTAAGTTGAAAGAACCTGAGGTTGTTCAGAGTTCAGAAGGAGAATTTGGCAACGATTCACAAGAACAGGGGAAAAATGGTTCAAATGGTTCTGACAAGGGAACCTCCCCATCGCACTCCCCTCAGATTTAGTTATAAGTTGGAACAGTGGATAGGCCTTGAAAAACTGAACACAGATCAATCGAGAAAACAGGAAGAAGTTGTGTGGAACTATGAAAAAAATAAGCAAAATATACAAACTGAGTAGTCCATGCGCAAGATAGGCAACATCAAGGATAATATGAGCTCAGGATGGCCGTGGTTCCGTGGTTAGCGTGAGTAGCTACGGAATAAGAGGTTCTTGGTTCAAGTCCTCCCTCGAGTGAAAAATTTACTTTCTTTATTTTCGCGAAGTTATGATATGTCTGTCCGTTCATTGACGTCTCTGTTCACTGTAATAAGTTTAGTGTCTGTTTTACGACCGCACCGCAAATCCGTGCGATTAATAGACGAAAGGACGTGCCTCTCCAATGGGGACCGAAACATTTGATCGCAAGGTCATAGGTCAACCGATTCCTCCACAGGAAAACACGTCCGATATTTTCTATACAACACTGGTGACGGCATGTGCGTCACATGACAGTAATATGTTCTCGACCCATCTACCTTGTACACTCGGCGAATGGGTAAAAAGATTCTTCTACCTTGCCCGATTTAGGTTTTCTTGTGAGTGTGATTATCACTCCCAAAAAAGTGATCGCATCGGACGGACAGATAATAATTGTCTCAAAACAAAAAATTAAAATTTTTACGCGACGGGAGACTTGAACCAAAGACCTCTCATTGCGCAGCTGCACACGCTAACCACAGGACCACGGCGCTGCTGGCTGCACTTCATCCTTGAAGTTATATATCATGCGCATGGACTACTCAGTTTGCATATTTTGCTTATTTTTTTCATAGTTCCACACAACTTCTTCCTGTTTTCTCGATTGATCTGTGTTCAGTTTTTCAAGGCCTATCCACTCTGCCAACTTATAACTAAATCTGAGGGGGGTGCGATGGGGAGGTTCCCTTGTGAGCATTATGGGACTTAACATCTGAGGTCATCAGTCCCCTAGAACTTAGAACTAATTAAACCTAACTAACCTAAGGACATTACACACATCCATGCCCGAGGCAGGATTCGAGCCTGCGACCGTAGCGGTCGCGCGGTTCCAGACTGAAGCGCCTGGAACCGTTCGGCCACACCGGCCGGCGGCTAATAAGTGTAGGTGATATCTAAACAGGTGTGGAGTCAGGTAGTTCACCAATTGTCGGACATCGAGCCACAAATAACGTCTCCAGTGAAACGTAGTAAAGGAAAAACGTATATGAACGGATTTCGAACAAGTCCGCAGCAAAAAAAGACAACGGAAATTCAAGGGAAGACTAGGCGCACTTGTTACACTAACTAGTGTTTGTGCGTTTCAAGGACACTAGATATAATTTATAGGATGTGCATAACAGTGATTTGCTATGTTATGTACATCAAAGTGCGCGGACATACTTTACAGTGATTTCAAGGGCTGCAGTGGATGGCTGCATAACTTCAAACAGTGCTACAGAAATGAAAGGCGTAAGGTAACGAAATTTCGAACAAAGTGTCAACTTGACAACGTACAGCAAACTGCGGAATCGGCCAGAAAATTTGTAGATGAGATAAAGAAACTTATTCCATAGTCCAGTAAGGAAACTGTTTTCAACTCCGACCAATGGGGATTTGAAGAGGAAATGCATATGAAAGGAACCCTGGAAATAAGGGGTACGAAGAGAGCTGTATCAAGATCAACTAACATCAGTGCCTTAATGCATTCGTGTACAATTATGGAGACTGTAAATCTCTATGGTAAATTGACTGGAAAGTTGTTTATTGTGCTGCGAGAAGATGGCGGGGCTCTTCCCCCTACGATTCTTTCTCATGTGTGTTATCTTGCAAGAGCAGTAGGGAATAATTACGTCACAGGAAGCAAGAGTAGGAAAATGGGCGTAAGAGCACTACAACTGTGGTATGAGCACTGATTTTGACCAATAGCTGGCCAATAAAACTTGCTTTTGCTTGAATCCTGGTCTGCGTAGGCCGGCCGAAGTGGCCGTGCGGTTAAAGGCGCTGCAGTCTGGAACCGCAAGACCGCTACGGTCGCAGGTTCGAATCCTGCCTCGGGCATGGATGTTTGTGATGTCACTAGGTTAGTTAGGTTTAACTAGTTCTAAGTTCTAGGGGACTAATGACCTCAGCAGTTGAGTCCCATAGTGCTCAGAGACATTTTGGTCTGCGTATAACAATCGTATTCCTTTAGAGGAAACCATACCTCCTGAGAAATATGTGACATTGCAGTTCATATCACCAGGAACAAATGGATAAATTCTGCCCTTGGACCTTTGTTTTCTCCGTGCCTATAAAATATATTAAAGGGTAGCCAGTTTGACGATAAACTCCACAACAGATTGTTTCGATTTCACTTGCTTGCCATCACATTCCATTAGTTCTTATCACCCCGTTACACCAACACGATTCTATGTGCATTCTTTAAGCTGAACATCCTGCGCAGTTTGTAACTCCGGAGAATATCGCCTCCGAACTTGAAGGTGCGAACCTTTGTGATCGCTGTGTCGCGCCATTCTTCATTCAGTGGTCATTATGCAAGTTAATGGTTTGTTTTGAACATTTCTTGAATGACGATGTCCATTTTGTGAAGTATAATACGTACATCCCATAGAAGGTTGATTTCTGCACCTCGCAGACACCTCTCTGCACCTTTCTATTCATAATTCTTAGCACAACACTCTCCAATGAATCTTCCTAAAAACTGAAAATGTTCAAATGGGTCTGAGCACTATCAGTCCCCTAGAACTTAGAACTACTAATACCTAACTAGCCTAAGGACATCACACACATCCATGCTCGAGGCAGGATTCGAACCTAAAAACTGAACTTTCGACCTCCTACTCAAGGAGCTCCTTGTACGTGTTCTTTTGCGACTGCCATGGTATAGTGCTGCTTATCCTCGTGAGGTGTAAATTGTTATAGGAGCATAGCACCAAAATCTTCTGACGAGGTTGCGGTAGGCTGCGAAGATGGAACTTCGCGAGAAGCTGTAAAAGCACTTCATTTTGCGCAGGGCACAGATTAAAATTCTGCTTGTTTGGACTATCAAATTTTGCCTCACCCACGGTACTGACGTGCAATTATGCCCAGTGGTCTGTTCGCGTTTCACTGGATGAAGAAACTACTTCGTGGCAATGACCACTATGTCATTTTTGTGGGGGATCGTTTCAGTCTCGCCAAGTCATCCATCCCTGTGGAAATGTGTCTCACTGAAGGATGAATGTGTTGAGAAACGCTAACAGCATCACCAAGCTCGATATTCGCAAAGTGAATTTTTTCGATGTTATAATTTAATCTGCACCCCTCGAATCCGTAGTACTTCTCAACTTTGAACTAATAGCGGAAGTTGAAAGGTGTATATTTAAGGGGAGAAGGCGGTTTTGTTTGAAAGGTACCATTTATACCGCCTTTGGATGCCTGAACAACCAGCAGCTGTAACAGGAGTAGGCGGCAGAGAGAGAGTCGGCTGCAGAGAGAGTGCTAAGTCTTCGGTGTGACAAGAGCTTTGATAGTGGTCGTGCTGAATAGGGAATAAAATTTATCTGAGATACTCCCTGGCGTGACTGATGATGGAGAATGATTTTGAGATGATTTCGTACAGAGACAACACATTTGGAAAAAGGTAACATGGCTCTGAGCACTGTGTGACTTAACTTCTGAGGTCATCATTCCCCTAGAACTTAGAACTACTTAAACCTAACTAACCGAAGGACATCACACACATCCATGCCCGAGGCAGGATTCGAACCTGCGACCGTAGCGGTCGCGCTGCTCCAGACTGTAGCACCTAGAACCGCTCGGCCACTCCGGCCGGCAAAGGTAACATGAATATAGTTTTTATTCGCTAGTGTAGAGATTACATTTTTTTCAACATTATCTATGCTTTGGTACCTAAGGCAGAGTTACCTCTCACGTGTTCAGAATCTCAGTTATTTTTCGTGATCTTCCCCTTTTAGTTAGAAGCACTCTGTAATGAAAGTAAAGAGTAAATTGGCTGCTTAATACTGTTTGTCTGAATCAGTTTTCATTGTGTATGACGAAGCAAGAGAAGATCATAGTTTCATGTTACTATGAGCCACTTCTTTGTTATTAAAAGGACCTTAATATAATGTCAATTCAACCTTTTTTTATTAGGTTGGGAAACATTTTATTAAAACTTGTTCTCAAATTTTCAGAATGAAAGACAGTCTCTGTTGCAATATTTGTTGATTAACAACGCGTTTCGCAATGTGAGCGCATCATCAGATTAACTTAAAAGCGGGAGGAGGGAGCATTAGTCAGAATTAAAACCCATGGTGGCAGTCACCGCAGTCGATATTACAACCATTGAAAAAAATCTGAGGTGGAAACACAATCGTCACTCTCAAGGTAGAAACCCAAGTACCAGTAGCCAAACGGTGCAGATGGGCGTCCTCCACTTTTCAGCACACTTTTCATCGGATGCAGTATTTGTTTATTAGTGAGAGACATGCCAGTGAACGCCGGCCCTATCTACGCTGGTTACTACTGGTGCTTACATTTTTATCTTCAGTTTGACGGTTGCGTTTTCGCTTCAACTGATTTGTTCCGTTATTTTAGTATTGACCAAGGTGATTACCGCCGTGGCTTTTAATTCTGACCAATGTAGCCTCCGCTGCCTTCTTCAGTTAATCTGATGATGCGCTAAGAGCGTGAAACGTGTTACTAATCAATAAATATTGCAACAGAGATTGTGTTTTGTTTGGAACATGGAACCACCAGGACAGAGCAGAGTGGAGCAATTTATTCTCACAGTTAAATTGCAAATTTTAACATAACTTGTGAGACACGCCTTTCCCTGTTGCGTACCTAGCACAATATGCTGACGACACAGCACCATATATCACTGGTATGCTGACGACACAGCACTATATACCACTGGTTGCATTACTGAGGCCGTCGTCGCCCGCCTCCAGCGACAAGTGGACGCCACCATTACGTGGTGCCGGACAAACAAAATAGCTCTCAATGCGGCCAAAACTACGACGACCAGTCCTCCGCCGCAATGTTTCGATTGAAGGCGTGCAGGTGCCCTGGTCCCCGACAACCACCAATCTCGGGGTCCAGATGGGCCACAAGTTGCTCCTCCACTGTCATGCGGAGTATGTCGCCAACAAGGGGCAAAAGCTGACCATGGCTTTGTACCCACTCTTCCGCTCAACCAGCATACCAAGCTCCGCATTTACCGAACAGTTATCCTGCCTGCCCTGACGTATGGATCTGCTGCATGGGCCACGATTAGTGTCGCCAGGATGCGGACGTTGCAGCGCCTGCAGAACAAGGTGCTCAGGTGGAGCCTGCACGTCCCGCCACTCACGAGAATTGTCACTCTCCACGAGGAAGCGGATGTCGTCCCCCTCAAGACGACCATACGCAACAACGCGCGGCGGTACACTGCACTGTCCATGGGTTACGCCACGTTGGGACCACACTTCCACGCCGCTGGCATCGATATCCGGTTCCCCTAACCATCCTAGAGGGATCGGATTCCGACCATGGCTAGCGATAGGCCTGGCACGCCCACCACGGATGCATCCTTTGGCGGGACTAGCCCCCATTCTACGTCCAATACTTTCCAATCATACCTGCCCACGTTAGGCTAAATTTTTCTGCCTGACTCATGTAGTACTCTCACCGTCAGAGGGAGGTACGGGACTACAAGTCCACCGCCACACCTCCAGAGTGTATTGCAGTGACGCAGTGTCACTGCCCTGTGGATAGATTTACTGTCTCACCAACACAGTTAGACTGCAAAAGACCGGTGATGCTATATTGTGACGTATCACAAAAAAAGAAAAAAAACCAAACTATTGTGTGGGCATCTGGCTGCTTTTTTTTTTTTTTTTAAATGTAACAGAACTCTTCTTCTAATAATTTCCGGGTATGCAGCCGGATCCCGTCGACATTCTGCCACGATATTTCGGCCCATAGACGTCCGGCCATCATCAGGTGAGTACACAACTACTGAAGAGGTGCACCTGGGCTCTTCAGTAGTTGTGTACTCACCTGATGATGGCCGGACGTCTCTGGGCCGAAATATCGTGGCAGAATGTCGACGGGATCCGGCTGCATACCCGGAAATTATTAGAAGAAGAAATACGCCGGGAAAATTTCAGAAGTCACAACAGAACTCTTATTTGGCAAAGCAGCCTAAGGTAAGTGATACAATTAGCGGCGCAGTGATTTATTTCTTAATCATGGAGGGTAGCACTTCATATTCTTACAACTGAACAAGGGAGACCAGAGTTGTTACTGCAAAAATGGTTCAAATGACTCTGAGCACTACGGGACTTAACTTCTGAGGTCATCAGTCCCCTAGAACTTAGAACTACTTAAACCTAACTAACCTGAGGACATCACACACATCTATGCCCGAGGCAGGATTCGAACCTGCGACGGTAGCGGTCGCGCGGTTCCAGACTGTAACGCCTAGAACAGCTCGTCCACCCCGGCCGGCAGTTGTTATTACAACTGTATGACATAAACGAACTTTCTGGCATGAGGTTGGAACCGTATTCATTTGTAAATTTTCATATAATGCAGTAGATGTGCTTTCTGACAGGGCACTGATTCAATACGTGACAATTACCCAGTGTGTTGTGGTTGTTTGAGAGGGAAGCCACTCTGTGTACTATTGATAGCCACTTTTTGTACTGAGTTTCGTTTACAGGTAGCCAGATTCAGTTTAGAGTAATTGGCACCACACACATCGGAAGTAATTTACACAGTTAATGTTCGTGTTCAAAAGTAGGGTAGCAAAGATTATTCTAGATCAGAAAACACGGGTGAAATGTCTGGGCTGGCGGGCCAGAGCGGGTTAGGTTGTGGAAAGGGACCAAAGTAGGTTGCTGTCAGTTGCACTCAACACACAAACTTTACTTGTCCACACACCATATTACGCAAGAATGCAGAACACTCAAAACCTTAATCGACCTCCTTTAACTAACTTTAGATAGCCAGAAGGTGACACTCAAAACGCAAGACGCAAGGTCTAAGCAATTTAAATACAAGGTTCTTCTGGAGGTTTGACCCAAAATAGTTTCTAAATCTTTAATCTAAACAGGCTGAAGGCCTTAGCACTTTAATTTAAGCGGAACTCGGCTGGAGGCTGCATGTTAAGCAATAAGAAGTGTTTCAATCAAATGGCAAAAGGCCTTATCTTAAAACATTTTAAGACAATTCTGCTGAAGGCCCCATAGCAAAGCATCATAATCTTAGAAAAATCAGTTGAAGAGATATTAAACTCGACTGAAGGCCACACATTAACCAAAATACCGAAACTCAAACAGGGAAGTTGCTATGTAACAGACACGGAAAGGCGTTCAGAAGTTTCAAGGGTCAGCCTGAAACAGTAACACTAACGCCCGTTTAAGCGAGACAGGCAGCCAGACCAACACTCCCTTAAGCGGAAGGCAACCCAACCGACAGACGGCAGACGAAGCAACCAACTATCTGATTTCGGCCACCAGACCAACGGCACTACAACAAAAATGCCAGCGAGGTGAAGAGACCTGTAACACTCGTCTTCAAATATTGGTGTGTTAATAAGCCAAGGCACAATAACCACTGATGTACATAAACATCGCAACGGCTGTGGAATTACACGCCGTGGCGGACAGCACCAACACGGCAAGAAAACACTCACTCGCTGCTCTGTCGCAACCGACCAACTGGCTACTGCAGAACGCAGACAGCATTATAGCATTTAAAGCATTGCTCAGTCGAACTGACACAGGATACACAGTGTTCCACGAAACACTGCCACAAGAAATCACTAATGAACAACGCGAACAAGTCACAGGCGGACATACAGTCTCGAACCGCGCGACCGCTACGGTCGCAGGTTCGTATCCTGCCTCGGGCATGGATGTGTGTGATGTCCCTAGGTTAGTTAGGTTTAACTAGTTCTAAGTTCTAGGGGACTGATGACCTCAGAAATTAAGTCCCATAGTGCTCAGAGCCATTTGAACCATTTGGACAGGCAGACACAGACACCAAACCGAAAGACGGTCGGTGACGAAACACATGTCGCCTGACCAGACGACCGACCAATAACCAACCAAGGTCGTTGCCACTCAAACCATGTGTGTCAGCAACGGTCGGGCGAACCTAGACTATCCGTAGCTCACTGCAGCTCCAACCCAACCCGATGTCCGTGCGGAACTGGGAGACACGGCGATCCGGCCACACTGGCTCGGACCCAATCATGCAGAGGTACCTCTTGCGAACTGGGTTGGGTTGGGTTGATTTGTTTGGGGAAGACCAGACAGCGAGGTCATCGGTCTCATAGGATTGGGGAAGGACGGGGAAGAAAGTTAGCCGTGCCCTTTCTGAGGAACCATCCCGGCATTTGCCTGGAGCGTTTTAGGGAAATCACGGAAAACCTAAATCAGGATGGCCGGACGCAGGACTGAACCGTCGTCTTCCCGAATGCGAGTCCAGTGTGCTAGCCACCGCGCCACCTCGCTCTTGCGCATTGGCCACGACGTCTCCGCACAAGAAGGAACCGAGCCACGTCCAGCAAGATGACCCAGTGACGAGGCCCAGAAGCGGTGAAAGACCAAACACACGTCACCCAAAGAGGCGACCAACTGAACGACCGACCAACGGTCGACCCCACTGCCATCTCCGTCCGTCGGACAGTTCCTCCTGTGTCGCGAGCGGTCGGCGAGTACTGGCTCTCCGGGCCTCCCTAGCGCTCCGTCCCCGACTGCTGCTACGTGCCGACTGCACTTCTGCCGCGTTCGAACACAACGACTGCCAGGTCCGAACTGCCACACGACACACGACGACTGGGAAGTAACAGTGTTCAGCAAAGGTAATACGGTAGGGCAAATATCGATACGCGCTGCTGCTGACACTCACGGCCAGGCAAGACACCAGTAACTGAAATTTAAAATGACGAGGCGGCGGTACGGTAAAAGAAGATGTTACATAATAGATGGCACGAACATGAGCCACGCACGGCTCAATGGATGACACTGGAATCGGAATTTAGACCACTTTGCTTTTACGTTGCTTGTAATAAACTGAGACAGTGTATTCCTCTTGAACCAAAAAATAAAATTGCATGCTGCTGATAAAGTGTACATGTGGTACACTAATGGTAATAAGAAGCTTTCGTAGTTAGAGGCTTTGTCCACACAGTTCCCAAGTTCCAGCGTATAACTTTCGTAGTTGTCATTCGACCTACTCGGCACTACGTATTCACAGAGACGGTCTTCCGGAATAAAGCCTCGAGTGGTAGGGACGCAGAGGAGCAGAAGGCGGCTCGGGGCCCGCCAGCTGGAGCCGCAGGAAGGCCGGCTGCGTCCTTAATCCCCCGACAGCGGCCGAGGCCAATAAAACAAGCCGCCGCGGCCGGCTCGCCGCTCTCTACCGAGTTGTCGCCCCGCGTGCAAACATTTCTGTAAAAACTGGTTCCCGGCCAGCGGCGCGTACGCCGCCTCTATTGTGGGCAGAAATACGGCTCGATGCTAAGCCTTCTTTATTGCTACTTTTCCTGCGGGAAGTCCCGTAAACATGTTGCGCAACACCGCGTTTGTTGCAGGCTGCGACACGGGGCAAAGGGGTCCGCCCGATGGCCAGCGCCTCGCTGCCGCGGAGGGACAGCCGCGACGGTCTGGCCCTCCGAATGCTGGGCTGTATGAGCGTCCAACTTACACCACTGGCCATTAAAATCGCTGCATCAAGAAGAAATGCACATGGTAAACGGGTATTCATTGGACAAATATGTTATACTAGAACTGACGTGTGATTACATTTTCACGCAATTTGGGTGCATAGATCCTGAGAAATCAGTACCCAGAACAACCACCTCTGGTCGTGATACGCCTGGGCATTGAGTCAAAACAGAGCATGGGTGGCGTGTGCAGGTACAGCTGCCCATGCAGCTTCAACACGATACCACAGTTCAAGAGTAGTGACTGGCGTATTGTGACGAGCCAGTTGCTCGGCCACCATTGACCAAACGTATTCAATTGGTGAGAGATCTGGAGAACGTGCTGGCCAGGGCAGCAGTCGAACACTTTCTGTATCCAGAAAGGCCCGTACAGGATTTACAACATGCGGTCGTGCATTATTCTCCTGAAATGTAGGGTTTCGCAGGGATCGAATGAAGGGTAGAGCCGCGGGTCGTAACACATCTGAAATGTAACGTCTACTGTCCAAAGAGCCGTCAATGCGAACAAGAGGTGATCGACACGTGTAACCAATGGCACCCCATACCATCACGCCGGGTGATGCGCCAGTATGGCTATGACGAATACAAGCTTCCAATGTGCGTTCACCACGATGTCGCCAAACACGGATGCGACCATCATGATGCTGTAAACAGAACCTGCATTCATCCAAAAAAATGACGTTTTGCAATTCGTGCACCCAGGTTCGTCGTTCAGTAGACCATCGCAGGCGCTCCTGTCTGTGATGCAGCGTCAAGGGTAACTGCAGCCGTGGTCTCCGAGCTGATCATGCTGCTGCAAACTTCGTCGAACTGTTGACTCTTCTGTTGACTCAGGGATCGAGACGTGGCTGCACGATCCGTTACAGCCATGCGGATAAGATGCCTGTCATCTCGATTGCTAGTGATACGAGGTCGTTGGGATCCAGCACGGCGTCCCGTATTACCCTCCTGAACCCACCGATTCCATATTCTGCTAACAGTCGTTGGATCTCGACCAACACGAGCAGCAATGTCGCGATACGATAAACCGCAATCGCGATAGCCTACAATCCGACCTTTATCAATGTCGGAAACCTGATGGTACGCATTTCTCCTCCTTACACGAGGCATCGCAATAACGTTTCACCAGGCAACGCCGGTCAAATGCTGTTTGTGTATGAGAAATCGGTTGGAAACTTTCCTCATGTCAGCACGTTGGTGTCGCCACTTTGCTGATGACAGCACGTTGTAGGTGTCGCCACCGGTGTGAATGCTCTGAAAAGCTAATCATTTGCATATCACAGCATCTTTCTCCTGTCGGATAAATTTCGGGTCTGTAGCACGTCATATTCGTGGTGTAGCAATTTTAATGGCCAGTAGCGTACTTTAAGTTACTACGGGAGCGGTGTCGCCACCAACGCACACATTGACCCCATCTGTGGTAGCATGACGTAACTGCCGACTAATCAGAAGCCATCCACGAGGTAACCACAGCGTAACAACGTCAGCTGCTCCTAACGAAAAAAATATTGGTAATCGTCGGAAGCTCCAAGTTTTACCCGGAAATGACGGGGCAACAACGAGTTTTTTTTTACACTTTCGAGACAAAAGTCCTACGTTACCGATACGCACATACACAGGTGGCGGTAGTATTGCGTACACAAGGCATTGGCGGATGTGTCATTGTGCTCAGGTGATTCATGCGAAAATGCTGCCGACGTTATTACGGTCACACAAACTTTGAACGCGAAGTGGTAATTCGAGCTAGAAGCACGGGACATTCCGTTTCGGGAATCGTTCGGAAATTTAATATTCGGAGATTGACAGTGTCAAGAGAGCGCCGAAAACACTAAATTCCAGGCTCTACCTCTCACCACGGACGAAGCAGTGACCAATGGCCTTCACTTAACGGCCGAGAGAAGTGCCGTTTGCATAGAAGTGTTAGTGCTAACATACAAGCAACGCTGTGTGAAATAACTCCAGAAATCAATGTGGGGCGCACGACGATCGTATCCGTTAGGATAGTCCGCCGAAATTTGGCGTTAATGGGTTAGGGTAGCAGACGACCGACGCGAGTGCCTTTGCTAACCATACGAAATCGCCTGCAGCATCTCTCCTGGACTCGTGACCATGTAAGGTGTCAGGCAAATCCAACACCTTCCATGAAAACTTTTGTGGACTGGCAAGACAGCCAATCCACTAGGACGGGAGGCCGAAGGGCACGCGTTTAAACTCACGCAGGCTGGCGTGAGGTCTGGAAAATGACAAGGAATTGAGACTAGCAAAAAAGGTACGTAGCTTCTGGAATACTTAACTTTAATCCCTAATTGGTGAACATCGGTCTGACGGTACATGCATCACAAGATAAATAGCAAATGATAATGGCGCCTTGCTAGGTCGTAGCAAATGACGTAGCTGAAGGCTATGCTAACTATCGTCTCGGCAAACGAGAGCGTAATTTGTCAGTGAACCATCGCTAGCAAAGTCGGTTGTACAACTGGGGCGAGTGCTAGGAAGTCTCTCTAGACCTGCCGTGTGGCGGCGCTCGGTCTGCAATCACTGATAGTGGCGACACGCGGGTCCGACGTATACTAACGGACCGCGGCCGATTTAAAGGCTACCACCTAGCAAGTGTGGTGTCTGGCGGTGACACCACAAAAACCCTGACCTGATAAGCAAATCCAGTAGTATGTCACATAGCTCCGAATAAATCGTGACATTAAATTAACCAAAGTAATACGAGTAACGAGTGAGCAAATGGAATACCACAGGCTAACACAAGAATGCCTAAATGCATGTCATACCTTCCCACCGTGAGACAGACGCAGTTCCGAGGGGAGACACGAGAACAGAGGCCGAGAGCAGAACCGTGTTAAGCTAGAAGGCCCTACGATAAGGGACGGACGCCCACGTCGCCAGCTAACCGCTAGGACAACGCACCACCCGCAAGTTTTTAGCGTGAGACTTTTTCGCGTCTCTGTTACGTTAGGACCACCCCCCAGCCCATGTTGAAAGCTAGAGCCCTCCAGAAGAACAGTATAGATCTTACGATAACACAAAAAGGGCCACACCACCCGCAAGTTTTAGCGTGAGACTTTTTCGCGTCTCTGTTACGTTAGGACCACCCCCCAGCCCATGTTAAAAGATAGAGCCCTCCACAAGAACAGTATAGATCTTACGATAACGCTAAAAGGACCACAGCAGCTCCAAGTTTTAGCGTGAGACTTTTTCGCGTCTGTGTTACGTTGCAAACTTTAAAAACATTGCCCCACCACGAAAAGTATAACGTTTCTCATTGGATAGACAGAATTTTTGTAGGCGGTGCTTAAGGTTAACATTGAGACCCTGATTGGTCAGATGAAAACACAGCCAGATAGTTATTTTTAAACCAACTTCGGTAAATTGTAGTAAGGAGAAGTTAGGAGAGAGTTGCTTGAGAGTTGCTTCCGAGAGGGCGAGCTGGACGGAGCTGCGCCGACAGGGTAATGAACGCACGTGATACCGCATTTTTGAGCGCATAAGGCTTCACTCAGAACTGCAGAAGTCTCATCTGTTACACCCCCTTTTTACGTAATACTAGTGTCGATCGTCAATTAAAGCTCATGGTGTTCACATTTGCCACTTGAAGTAAAATTCTGAAACGCGATGATTTTTCTGTTATATAGTTATTGAGAAGCCACATCAGCCACTGTAATTTACGACAAGTTAGATAAATAATTAAAGATAATTGAGGGTCACTGTAGACCATTTTGATAGTTTTCTCTTTTGTGAAACTTAAATTAAACCTAGATTATAGATGTGATATGGCATAGGTCATCCTTCGATCCATTGTAGAACTTGGAAACCCATTCAGGGAATATTCGTTCACATTTTTGCTGAACGCAGTCGGTTTTTACCATCCTGTATTAAAACATTTCCTTTTATCAATAGTGCAATTTATAAACAATGTTTTGTGAGTAGAATAAAATTTCCAATGGTAAACTTAACTGCTTTTTCGACGTTATTTTACCAGCTAACTAAAAATAGGAAAGCCTTGAACCCCTTCCACTAAATTTAGTTAGTATTAAGATTCCTTTACAGGGAGTGCAGTGGGGCTGACGCTGAAATCATTAAGTATTTGGTTATATCATCGCTAGTCTCACTGAACTCTTCTGAATTCTACATGTCATGTGTGGTCTGACGTCTCCTTACCAGGAACAGGTCCCAGGTTCAAACTAGTCAATTCCCTAAAAAACACGCTCAGAGCGTCGTTGCGCGAAAGTGGTAGGGAGACACGATATAGAACAAACAGACACCACGCAGAATGTTTAGAACCATATCGACTGCATCCTAGACGGCTGCAAAATCGTGGCCCTGTCGGATGAGTTGGTAACAGCTGATGGTAGGATTCGAGTTTGGCGCAGACCCAGCGAAGCCATGGACTCAAGTTTTGAACAAGATACTATGCAAGCTTGTGGTAGCTCCATAATGATGGGGGCTATGTTTACACGGAACTGAATCGATCGTTGACTGCAAACTGTTGTATTGGGTACTTGGAGACCCTGGAATTTTGGTCGATGACAGTTCACCGTGTTGGCGGGCCACAGCTGTTAGCCACTCGTTTGTAGAGCATTCTGGGCAGTTCGAGCGAATGATTTGGCCGCTCAGATCGTCCGACATGAATCGCATGGAACATTTTTGGGACATAATCGAGAGGTCACTTCGTGCACAAAATCCTGCGCCGGCCACACTTTCGCAATTAGGGACGGCTGTAGAGACAGCGAGGCCCAATATTTCTGCAGGGGACTTCCAACGACCTGTTGGGCCCAAACCGCACTACTACACCGGGCAATAGAAGGCGCGGTACGGTATTAGGAGGTATCCCATGACGTTTCTCACCTCAATGTGTACAAGAGTGTCGTCGCGAAAAACTCTTTCCTCAAACAAGGAAAAAGTCTTCTCTTATTTAAACTTAAACTTGTTACTTGCTCTGCACGTCGTACTACGGTCGCAGGTTGTAATCCTGCCTCGGACTTAGTAGTGGTATCAATATGAATTATTGCAACAGTCAACCAACATTGACCAACTGGATTGTCAGTAACAGAAAAAGTAAAATCAAAACGACCTCCTCGAAAAACAGTCTGTCCTTTCAAGACATCAATCAAAACAGACGAACTGACGTTCACTGATGCATGATGATAATATTTGTATTTTTGTCCGTGGTAGAGGTGTTGATATGAAATGTAAAATAGTTGGTAATATAACTGTATATAATAGTATGTAATAAAATCTAATTTTTTAATTAATTTATAATTGTTTTTATTTTGATATACACGTGACATCAAATAAAGAAACCTGTTGGGTCAGCATGAATGACCCATCCCAAACAATTGGATGTGGAGACTGAGTATAACATGAACGTCAGTTCGTCCGTTTTGATCGATGTGTTGAAAGGAGAGACTGTTTTTCGAGGAGGTCGTTTTGATTTTACTTTTTCTGTTACTGACAATCCAGTCGGACTATGCTGGTTGACTGTTGCGATAATTCGTATTGATACTACTGCTAAGTCTACAGCTATGTCTTTGGAGCAGGTACCTCCTCGTGATGTTCTCGGGTATCGGACGTTCATGATCACTATGTCTCAAGTTCGTGGTGTTGGAGAAACATCGACAAACTTTTTTATTGATAAACCATTGTGTGTTAGGACAAGGATGCCTTGTAAACTATTGCATTATGATAATATTTATATTTTTGTGCATAATGAAATGATGTCCTTAGGTTAGTTAGGTGTAAGTAGTTCTAAGTTCTAGGGGACTGATGACCTCAGATGTTAAGTCCCATAGTGCTCAGAGCCATTTGAACCATTTGCACGTCGTATTCCTCCAAAGCAAGAAATTACTCTGAGGGAAATTTGATCCGTTGTTAATTCATTTCTTCTGTTAATTTTCTGCACCATGATGAGTGAAAAAACTTAGTGGCAGGAATGAAGTGAGGAGTTTTACTCATGAGTAGAAAAAGCTAAAAGTAAATCGGAGAAAGGTATGAAACGGAAATTCATGTCTGTGAGGGAGGATGGGAGGGGGGGCGGGGACGGGAAGAGGGCGGGTTGTGTTTTGTAGGAGCCACAATAAAATTACCCTTCGGTAATAACCAAGAATTTCATGACAAAAATGAATTCTTCGTTCTAAAAACGAGGGTTGGAACTTAAATAGTGGCAAGTATTTATTCACAACCGATACAAAAGAGTTACATTTTTGCACCTGTTACTGACCTTCAAAGTAGACACCAGCGTTGGGTAGAACCCTTTGCCAGCGATGTGGAAGGCGTGTATACCGTTAGCAGGGCCTTTTCTGTTGATGGTGCGAATGGAGCGGTCTACTGCCTGTCGAATCTCTGGAACAGTTCTGAAACGAATACCACGAAGTGGCTCATTCATCTTCGGAATCAAATCAAAGTCACAAGAAGTACGAGGAGTATGGTGGATGGTACAGTACTTCCCAGTCCCATCGACCGAACAGGGCAGCCACAGCTTGCGCTGTATGCGCCCGCGCAATATCGTTCAAAATGATAGGTGGGTTGCGCAGAAAGTGTCGCCGCTTCTTTCGCTGGTCGCAGGTGATGCTCCAAAAACGAACAGTAATACGACTTTAGTCCTTGTGACTATGATTTGACTCCGGAGATGAACCACTTCGTGGCATTCGCTTCAGAACTGTTCCAGAGATTCGACAGACAGTAGACCGCTCCATTCACACCATCAACAGAACAGGCTCTGCTAACGGTATACTACGCCTTCCAGATCGCTGGCAACGGGTTCTACACAGAGCTGGTGACTACTTTGAAGGACAGTAACAGGTGCAAAAATGTAACATTTGTATCGGTTGTGAATAAATAGCTGCCTCTATTTAAGTTCCAACCCTCGTATTTTCATTGTCTACGGAAGTACGAGACTATGATCAAGATAAAGAAGAATGGGCCAGTAGATGCTTTCACCCGACGAGTGAATCAGAAGCTGCGATCATTGTACTCCGGGCAGTCTTCACCGGCAATATTCAAGTAGCTTGGAAGTCGGCCAGAGGTAACTGAGGATGTGAGGCAACGGTACGACATTTAACCAGTGAGCTAGCAAACTTCACGATTCAAATACTCCTTTTTAAAAAAAAATAAAACAGTGTCTGTGGCAAATTTGCAATTATAACAGCAACTACGTGTTTCGCCCTTGTAAGGCATCATCAGATTACGTAAGAATACAGTAGGACAATTTTCATCTGTCTGTTGCCGCTGCATGGCAGTAAATAAGAATAAGGCCTGGATATTACATCCGGTCGTCAAAAGTCTTATGAAATACGTAAAGGACGTTACGTTTATTAAAATAGTCTCAGTAAGAGGTACACAGCGCAGAGCCACGAGAACGTCGTGGGGACGTAGTCGGCTGCGCACGTCCGCCTGGCACATGAAGATAACTACAGTCAGGTACTCTTACTAGATAGTTAGGCATTAAACCTAGTGCCCTAGGAAAATAACATGTGGTGCTGTGATTATGCACTAAATAGTCTAAACACACTACAGCACCTACAAATCTGACTTATTAGGGCATCGATGAACTTACTGATCGTATCTGGAAATTCACCTACAGAATCTAATCTTCCTTTTAGGTCTACGCGAGAAATGAACTGTGTATAATGCATCCGAATAGCTTCACACACAGCATTAGATAATTTAGTGAAATACAGCCATATGAAGTTGGGCAAGTCTAATGTGGTAATCTCGGCAAACAGCACGAATCTTTAATTGGTATTTAAGTTGTGCAAGTTTACAATAAACCAATATAAATATGATTTAGATGTGGAACAGAGCATTGATGGAGGGGTGCAACAGTTGCAGCTTAGACAAATGGAGAAAAAAGGGGTAGTTGCTACTCGTGCATCAAAAATATTACGGCTGTCAGTGACACGTAACCTTAAATATAAATATTATTTCAACACTAAGCAGCCGTGTACCACGAACAATTCTCAACAAAATGTCAGCGTATTAAAAAGAAGAACATTCTGTGAACAGAATAAAAGTATTTGGAGGTAAGAACTTAAACAGTTGTGTTTTGTAAAAGCGAATGTCTACTGATAAGTTTCATGACTAACGCGATACATAAAATAATTCAGGATAACGTTCGTGACGGATAAACAAATCGTCTAGCAAGGACGTGGAAGTATGTTTTAACTGTATCCATAGCATTTGAAATGCGCGGTTCAGCAATGAAATAGTGTTTCAGTGACTGTAGGGGCATTGATTTATTACAATAAATTTTTGCGGAGCCAAAATTACGCCAGAAATAATCGGGATTTCTGCTGTGAGAGTTACGTGATGAGTTTGTGGCAGTGAGAAGTTTTTTCTGGCAACAGCTACCGCGGTTGCACAAGGCTGATCTCTGACCTTTCTCAGCTCTCTGGGAAGTTACAAACAGCACAGCCACAGAGAGCGCTGCACATCAATAAATAGTGCACACAACATGGCATTACTGTAGGATGTGGCAGGGAAGACGGCGTATGATTTATGTCAGCACCGAAATGACACACAAGTTCAACAATGTTACTCGCAATCTGAGCTGATTAACCGTTTCCAACCAAGCATACTACACACGGTGTAAACTAAAAGTGATCAAACCGTACCGCTCTGGTGTAGGGGAAGTCTAAACAAACTATTTGGTACAATGCACTTGCGGTCTGTCAAGCCGGAAAACAACTTGTAATTAACATACAAAAGCGACTTAAGTTTTTAACACGCTCTCGTCCTCTTATGCCTTCGGCTTTTGCTAACATTAGTAGGTTCACCTTTCCTGTGAGAATAATGAAATGACAAGAGAAAAGACTATCGAACAAGTTAGGCAACACCTAATAACGCTTCCAATTCTGTCTAAAATTAACGCTTCCAATTCTGTGTAAAATTGACGCTTCCATGCACAGCTGTCCGTAGTAAATGGGCCAGAGAAGCAATACAATTTAATTGTTAATTTTAAACTGTTCAAATTAACACCATTCTGAGCTAAAATGTACATAAACGGCAATTATAGATTTTGTAAGCACATCACGTGCGATGCGCATGCGCTGTTACTTAACGGGAGTTAGAACGGAAATTTTTTTTCACGTTTTCGGATTTTTAACTCATTATAAAATTTGCTGTTTTCCGAATAAAATGATATGTGTATCACTTATAAACTCACATAGGAAGCATTTTATTTTTTTAAAAAATACGATCTACACCGGTTGAAAATGTTAAAAATTTTACGTGCATTGCTTCAAGATCTAATAAAATCAGTAATTTTTTTTATACAGAAGGCTGTGGATTGCTGTGTTATGAAGGTCATGTCCAGAAGAGGATGGGCACCAGGTTGAGGAAGCTGAAACTAACTTTGAAAGACAAGAAACTTTCTGACGATAAAACCATAAGAGGCAGGCTTACAGGCAAAATGATCGATGAACTACAGCAGTATTATGGGATGATCATTAGAAATAATACAGAGGATTTGTTGAAAACAAAGCAGGCAGTGTGGGCTCCCTTGTTCCATAGACTGTCAACTGATGAAAAACCAGTACACCACCTTTGCCATGCTAGACCTGATTCATGGTCCAATTACCGCAACGCCCAGTATTCAGACAGTTCATACAGCCATAAACATTCCATGCCAGCAGCAGTCATGGATATCATAAAATTTATTTACACAGACCCGGCAAATCCTGAATTACTGAAGAAGTGTCTGCATGGTCAGACTCAAAATCCCAATGACTCGTTCGATAACCTTATGTGGACTCGCTTACCAAAACATTTTTTTGTTGGAATGAAGACACTAAAGTTGGGGTTCAGTGATGCTGTTATTGCTTTTAATGATAGCAACATTGGTAGGGTGAAAGTGCTACAGAATATGGGAATAAATCCTGAAGCAAACTCCATCAGAGAACTTGAATGGATGGACAAGGTTCGCATTGATAAAGCAGAGTATGCAGCGCAATTGGACACTAAGGAGAGGGAAAAAGATCAAGGGGATGATATACAGTATGGTACAGGGTGCTTCTGAGTGACTAAAAATTTTAAAAAAATGAAGCATATATTAAGTGAGTTACAGTCTTTTGAAACTTCAGAAACCGTTCCTGAAAATTTACATCTTCTGTTGCATTTTTCCCTAAATCACAGAAACCACTTCGAAAAGAGAATACAAATTTTCAGGGAGTAATAACATACATAAACTGAGTCTACTGAACTAAAAGGAGAACATAATGTTATATATAATTAAATTATTTAGTATAACGTACAAAAAAGTACACAAAAATTTAACCGTGTAATTAAAAAACTGTATTTCTGAAAGCAGTGACTGAAATGCAATTGTTGTAGTTCAGTAGACTCAGGACATACATTTTAATGTCCTGTAAAAGTTTCATGTCAATGTCTACAGTGGTTCCTGAAATACATGGAAGCCAAGTCACTAAATTTAACATTGTCGGGATAGGGCGTTCCATCTCCCCTTAAGTGGGCTTTGTAGGAGGTGCTTTCCCGACTCGATAGACCGCAAGTGTCTCATATCAAATTCCTCGTCTCGACTTCCTTGTACCACTGTGGTACGTTAGAAACTGCTTTCGTTTACATACTATTGAATACTAGTTAGAATAGAAAAACGTAAACCCCCAGTTTCTCTATAGAATTGGGACTAGCTTTTTAAGATCATTGTCCACTGCATTACTTCGTAAACTGTGCAAAAAGACCAGAGAGAAATAAGAATAGGAAGGATTGCCACCGACGCTTCTTTACTGATGTAGATAATGAATTAAATGGTGTAATTGCACTTCTTTTGTATTCCTCAGGGCCCGCAGCGTAGTAGATGTCTTGTAAAGACATTTTATGTATATTATACCAGAAAAACGCCACTTTTGAAGATTTTTTAAATATTTGAACAGTTAGGCGATAAGTTTATTTCGGCTGCATTGCCATCTTCTAGGGATCTGTGTTGGTGTATGATACCATTGATACCATCTTAGAAGACTAAAAAATTAGGGACTGTTTTCGCCATCGATATGCCACAACCACTTAACATACTCGTGCAAGCTGCATGTGCAAAGTGCAATTTTTTTATTTTTTTATTTTTTTTTTTTTTTACGTACGCTTACATTCGGGTTATTTACGTCTGTAACCGCCGGTGGCGTAGTTTCGAGATATTTGCAACAGTTAAGAGTTGTCGTTTTGACAGAAGACATATTAAAGTTAATGAGGTTGATGGAGACACAGCAACACACCATTTGCGTACTTCCGTCCGCAAGTAAGAACCACTAGAAAAGATAGGAATCGGCCTCTATCGGCGGAAGCCTGGCTCGTTATGAGTGCCGAAGGAAATAATGTTAATAACAATGATAAAAAAACAGACTGCATGGCGCCGCAGAAAGCCAGCATTCGGTTCCACAGTTATGTTTGTCGTGTGATTGCCATCGCTACCTGTCAGAGCCAGCCTGCTGCCCAAGCTCAGCTGCCCTCAACAGGAATTAAAACTGAAGGAAAAGAAGTTAAAAAGGAGAACTGCTGGTGTAATTACACATGTGTTCCTACGGCACAGCCCCGTTTCTCTCTCTCTCTCTCTCTCTCTCTCTCTCTCTCTCTTGCACGCTTGCACGCGCGCGCGCGCGCGTGTGTGTGTGTGTGTGTGTGTGTGTGTTTGTGTTTGTGTGTGTGTGAGAGAGAGAGAGAGAGAGAGAAGACAGACTGTGCCAGCACCCGCTTCTGTATGTTTGAGTGTGTTGGTACAAATGTATGCAAATACACCAGCATAACGTCGAGAGATCGAATGGACGGATGATATACTCTGACGCTTGGCAAGATTTAAGTAATAAATTACACATGTTTTCTCCTTTATAAACAGCTAGTGTGGAGGAAACAAGTTCATTCTTGACATGCAGGAGCAACAAAGAACGAGTACATGTAGCACAAAGCCCTGAGCTCGGAACAACTTCATTTAATTTCAGTACTTTTCCAAAACGAATATATCATAACACACTTCATACACTCGTCGAGATGTTGTAGAGTGTAGTGTTTGTTCGTCTTATTACTTTTACTGCGTTGGTACTAACACGGAATGCAAAGAGTAATATTTAATGACATATGTCATTTACAAGTTTCACAAATGTGAACGAGGTTCTCGCTTCTTTCGTTTTTCCGTGCTAATTTTACACGTAGAAGGTATCTCGTCTTGATCCCGGTATACATAAATCGGAAGACGTCCACGGAATACGCGATACGCGTTTTTAACATTAACTGCAGAAATATTGGAGGTAACATTACTTCATAGCCTACACAAAAATCACGTTGTGAAGACATAACAGCAAATGCGTGGTGCATTACATACAAGGAATTTTGCGTAAGTAGGCATGTCATACAAAAAAATCTTTAACATGTGATGGTTACACTCAATATTCATTTCTCTTTAAGACTAATTAAATAAAATTAATATAAATATCGAAGGCTTTTACACGTAAAGTTTCAAAATGCAATTCTTACACTTTGTGGTTATTACTCTTATTATCATTATTACTCCTGTTTTCGGTTTTATTTTCATTCAGCTTTGATAGTTCAGTATTTTCTTTTCCTTTGATGAACTCCTGTTCGTATTCTAGCATTGTATTAAAATTTGTTTGTTACAGATAGCCAAATCCAGTAGTTAATTATTATTAATTTGGCTATTAAATAACGAAGTCTGAATAGCAATCAAAACAAAGCAGACATCTGCAATACGGTTTATAAAATCTGTGAAAAATAGTACGTTACTGAATAATAAATATTACTTCGTGCAACATACTGTAGGCAGGAGGTGAAGAAGGATTAACTGACACACATTCATTACAGATTACACCAAACCAACCACGCCAATAATTTGTCAATTTCATAGAAATGAAGAAGGACTACAGACCATCGGGCACACTAAGGAGGGTTGATATTACGTACGGTACAGCGCATGAGTGAGAATCAATGTAGAATTGCAACAGGCGACACTGATGTGAAGAAGAAGCAACTCATGAATAAGAAAGACGAAAAACGTTTTACGAACTAAAAAGAAAAGACGCGTATCGTTACTGACTGGGAGGTCCGCACGGGAACATACTTCAGTGCAAAAGGAAGGATCTTTTCATGTCTCTCTCATTTTTGACGCCTTTTTTTCACACCCGCGGCCATGTATGTGAGCAGGCGTGTCTGTGTATAAGTGGTCTCTTCAGCATAGCGACATACACTATGGTCGCAGTAGCATCGACACCAGGAGAATCCGCCGAAGACGACCGACGTTTTGAAGTCAGTGCGCCAGTGAGTGCACAGTCTTACAAGAGGGCCGTGACAATTTTGCCATAAGCGATTTCGTCGAAATTTATGGTATATCCAGGGAGTGGCCAGAAATGAAACTGACAGTAGTGGAAGATCTAGATGGCCACGCGTTTAGGGGATAAAAAGAAATGCATTTTTGGCGCTGATCGGGTGAGGCATGAGCCATTTATATGAATGCGTCGTGTCCGCTCTTTTGGACATATCCCAAAGAACAGAAACCATGCATTCATATAAAGGGCAATGAACCCACAACCTTCAATGCGGATGCACTTTTACATCCGACCTCCAGTGGAAGGACCATCTTCCTATCCTTTTTAAATTTTATCTTAATGTCATATATGGGCATTAATAGACGAATGTTGGTTTTCCACACTTTTACTCCAATCTAATGATGCCCCAAAGGGGCGAAACGCGGCAACTCCTGTAAATGAAGAAGGTTTTGTAACCGAGGCAGTCTTCTTTCAAGAAATTCATAACCGGTTGTCCGCAGCTCGTGGTCGTGTGGTAGCGTTCTCGCTTCCCGCGCCCGGGTTCCCGGGTTCGATCCCGGCGGGGTCAGGGATTTTCTCTGCCTCGTGATGACTGGGTGTTGTGTGATGCCCTTAGGTTAGTTAGGTTTAAGTCGTTCTAAGTTCTAGGGGACTGATGACCATAGATGTTAAGTCCCATAGTGCTCAGAGCCATTTGAACCATTTGAACCATAACCGATTGGTGTACCAGCCGGACCGTATGGAATGGAACCAGTTTGAAAATTATTCTAATTAAATCCTCTCACTTATATCGGTGCAAAGCCATACACAGAATTTTCCAGAGAAGTGTAAAAGAATTTCAGAACGCTAACGATGCTTTTACATTGAAGGCCAAACGTTCTGATGCAGCGTTGCTCGTGGTTATTCTTTTCAAAGAAGAGTGTCACCATTAAGTAACTTTATACAATTAGAAGCAACGAACGATTCGTCAGACCACAAACAGAAAAAAAATCTGATAAATGGGAGCGTAGGTCATTTGTGTGCTGCCAGTGCTGTTTGTTATTGGCGAGAGTTAATCGGTGTGTTGATCGCGGATTTCAAGGACTGCATAGCGTTGGTTCAGCTCTCCGCCCTGGCGGCTGAGCTGACTCGTCGACTTACAACACACCGCAAGCTCATGCTAGTCGTGCTGGTTCACAACTGCTCAAGAGCCGGCGCTCACAATTTACAATTGCACTGGTGTTCAGAAGTTGAATATAGTTAAAAACAAAATATTTTCTTAAAAGGTAGATGAATGGTTGACAGAACAAGGTAGAGCGTAATTACAGGAGACCTGGCACACAATAGTATACGAAACAAGCAATTAGCAAACTTATTAAGCTGGACATACAGATCTTTAACAAAATGTTACACAAAAATCGACAATACATGTGTACGACTATAAATGACCAACATAAAAAATAGACAAACAATGTGTAGCATTGCTCCAGTGTTTGTGTCCGCAGATCTGGGTCTGACGAAAGATGCTGACGAAAAAATACATCCCCTGTTTTATGGCAGGACTGTCTTTCGCCTTATACCAAGGACTATTCGTAGCTGAGAGCTGTCTGCAGCAAAAATACAGGATTTAACGTTATCTACCTGCCCCTGAGTGACAACTCGTCTGAAGTTCCATGAATATCAGCTGAGTATTGAAAGGTGGTTACACTGAGTCACAGCGCCAGAGATTGTGCCAAAGAGTTTTATTCCGCCGCCTCCACTGGCAGTGCTTGTTCAGAGGTTGTGGTGGCTAGTGCTTTGCTGAGAGGATGTTGATAACTGTATTATTTGAGGCCATGTCGTGTGCAGTTGGTTCAAAATGGTTCAAAAAAATGGTTCTGAGCACTATGGGACTCAACATCTTAGGTCATATGTCCCCTAGAACTTAGAACTACTTAAACCTAACGAACCTAAGGACATCACACACACCCATGCCCGAGGCAGGATTCGAACCTGCGATCGTAGCAGTCCCGCGGTTCCGGACTGCAGCGCCAGAACCGCACGGCCACCGCGGCCGACCGTGTGCAGTTGCTTTGATGGGCTAGACAGCAGATGTTGTTTGAATGGAGATGTTGTAATGATCAGAGTGTATTTTTAGTCAATATATATGAAGGTAAAAAAAAAACATTTTAAATTTCCTAACTAACAATGCCTCTTGGCCACAGGTTCAGTCAACAAAGCATCTGGCTTGTGTTCATGTATTAGACTGTAATTCGGGTTTCTATGTGCAATTATAGTATTTCAGTTTTATTTAATTAATTCAGTGTAAATGGTATTTAAAATATCTTGTCTTATTGAGGAAGAACCGTGCCAGATGTGTACGCTGAATCACACTTCCACACACAGAACAGTTACACTTGTGCCTTGTGGGGTAGTTTTTGTTTCGTAGCTTTTATAGTTGCTGGGTACTTAATTAATTAATTGTGGTAACGGAAATATCCTTTCATTCTTTGTTGTTATTCTACGCAGTCAGATTGCGTACTAACACTAGTCAGGGTCAACTGGTTACGAGACAGCGTAACCGAACAGACAGCTACTAAATCTAAAAATTAAAAATATTTGCATTTTATATTTAATTAAGCCCCCATGCAGTATAAGCCTTAGCTTCTGTCCCAAGAAGAAAACTGGCCTTCTGAAATTTAGCTAGTGAACTCCATGACGACCGAGCTCAAACATCTCAAATAATTTCCTGTTACAGGCGGTCGGTCATGAGGCTAAAGATCACAGGAGGAGGAGGTTCATGCTGGTATCACATTGTGGCGAAATTTAACGAACTATCTGCTTAACAGATGGGGCAAACTGCGTTCACTTGGAACACACTTCAAAAATACTAATTCTATGGTTCCGAACAAGTAAATGATAATAACATACTGGTCACTTATCAGAAAGGTTGCGTGCGTCATGGACCGCACCACGGTCGTCTAAATGCGCACACACAAAGATTCAAACTTATAAAGTAATCAAAAGCAAAATCTGCCGCTTTCCATTAATAACTGAATCGTCAGAGACGGCTCAGGACTCGCAGCAAAAAGAATTGCGAAGGTTAACTGGGCACATGAGACATGAACTGGATCGTGATCGATTAACGACCAAGTTCGGATCCATCTGAATTTATGAGGGGCAGCCAAACAAAAACCGAACACCTGCCACATTCGTACCATGGAACGTTCTATTCCAAAGCAATCACGACACACGTTAAGACATTTAGCCCATTGGGGGACGAGTCGATCAATTCCTGTTTCGTAGAATTCTGACGGATCCACAACTGCACCGACTTGCACGTCCGACTGAAACCAACGTCCACGCTTGTCTATCTTGAGGTCGCCTAAGACGTGAAGAACGCATGGCGAATGAGCCGAGTTGTACGGAGGATGTTGTAGAGTTTCCCAACCAAATCACTGAAGCGCAGCCTTCACCCGATTGGTATTGTGTTGGCGGGATGATTCTGTCCGATAGCATTCTCACAACCCAGCGGCAAACAACAAAGCCACCAGTGGGAACATCTCGCATCTCCACTGCCAAATAAATCCAAAAAGCTGTTAACACAAGTTCTGGTAAGGTCATGATGCCCTTATTGGACTACCAGGCGCTCTGCTCGCCGAGATGCTCGAGCGTGGAACCACAAGCAATGTGCAGCGCTATCAAAACACTTTGCAGAAACTGCGACGCGCCATAATTCAGAACTCCCAGAAAAATCGTACAAAACGGTAAAATGATACAAAATCATCATTCGCCGGAATCCTGCACTGCTGCTAAGTTTTAGTTTACTCGTTATAAATAATCATAACTCAAAAACGAACTAACTCCCATCCAAAAATCAAAGCACGTCACACTTGACCACAGAGGGCGCCCATAAGCTCCAGAACACACGCTTGATCACGGAACAGAGACGTTTGCTGTGACTCGACTTGTCTGCGCCCCGGTCACCTCAGTTTAAAGCCCACACTGCCTCTCGCCTCTGCGTACAGATATTGAACAAACTTGGCGGGTGATATTGACGAATCGGCAAGATGGATTAGCGGGGGGTTCCAGGCGTTTTCTTCACTCAGGTGAGGAAAATCCTAGTTTCTTCGGCCTAAAATTTTCAGTTCAGTTTAATGTCTGAAAATTTTAAGATGGCGTCCCTATGCTTCCATTAGAAGGGATCAATCGCGTGGCCACACGTCTAGGCACGTGCAACCGAGTATGGCGACAGAGAGTCACGAAGGAAGAAATACTGACTCGAAAGATTACGTTCAGCTGCCTTCCCCAGCCTGCTACTGCATAGTTAAACTAAGAATTTCCACCTTAGTTTACGCAGTTGCATGCGTTTATAATTACACCCACGTTCATACAAGTGAGCGATAATCTGTGTTTAGGACAGGTAGTTACAGGTATATGTTCTACTATCAACTGTAATAAAATGATTGTTAAACACAATCAGTCTAGGTTCCCAGCGTGGTTCTCCTCCCTGGCACGGAAAATATGAGCAAATGCAGGCAGAGGAAATATACTGTGCAAACTTGATAATGCCACGAAATTACAAAACCACAAAATTATATGAGAGGTAGGTTAATCGTCGCCTTTCAGTTGCTGTAAACCATAGTACAAGGGACATGTATTGAAGACAATATTATAAAAATGGAAGAGGATGTAGATGAGGTTGAGATGGGAGATAAGAGACTGCGAGAAGAATTTGACAGAGTAGTGGAAGACCTACGTCGAAAGAAAACTCGCCAGCCATGACAAAACTCTTCCATCTGATGTACAGGATGTATGGGACAGGTGATATACGCTCAGACTTCAAGCAGAATATAATAATTCCAATTCCAAAGAAATCAAGTGCTGAAAGTTTTGAATATTACCGAACTATATCAGTTTAATAAGTCGTTGTTGCAAAATGCTAACACGATTTTTTTAGAGAAGAATGGAAAAACTGGTAGAAGCCGACATCGGTAAGTTTTGATTCAGGAGAAATTATGAACATAGGAGGCAATGCTCACCCTACAACGTTTCTTAGAAGATAGTTAAGTAGAGACAGACATATGTTTATAGCGTTTTTAGACTAAGAGAAAGCATTGACTGGGATACTCTCTTCCAACTTCTGAATGTAGCAAGGGTAAAATACAGCGTGTGAAAAGCTATTTACAACTTGTACAGAAACCAGACGGCAGTTGGAAGAGTCGAGGGGCATAAAAGGGAAGTTGTAATTGAGACTGGGGTGAAACAGGGTTGTAGCCTATTCCCGAGTTTATTCAGTCTGTACATCGAGTAAGCAGTAAAAGACACCACAGAAGTCCATGGAGAAGAAGCAAAAGCTTTGAGGTTTGCCGATGACATTGTAATCCTGTCAGTGACAGCAAAGTGCATGGAAGAGGAGTTGACGGGATGGACAGTGTCTTGAAAAGAAGACATAAGAAGAAGTTTGACAAAAGGCATGTAGTCGAAATAAATCACTGATGATGAGAGAATTACTTTAGGAAACGAGAAACTTAAAGTAGTAAATTAATTTTGCTATTTGAGCAGCAAAAGAACTGATGATGACCGAGGTAGAGAGGATATAAAATGTAGACTGGTAATGGCAAGAAAACCATTTCTGAAGAAGAGAAATTTGTTAACATCAGATACAGATTTAAATGTTTCAATGTCTTTTCTGAAAGTGTTTGTATGGAGTGTAGCCATTTATTAAAGTGGAACATGGACGATATACAGTTTAGACAAGAAGCTTTTGAAATGTGGTGATACAGAAGAATGCTGATGGGTAGATCACGTAAGTAATAAGGAGGTAATGAACAGAATTGGGAAAGAAATTTGTGACACAACTGAACTAGAAGAAAATATCAGTTGATAGGACACATTCTGAGATATCAAGTGATCACCAGTTTAGCACTAGATGAAAGTGTGAGGGGTAAAAATCGTAGAGATGAATACAGTACGCACATTCAGAAGATTTAGGTTACACTAGTTATTCGGAGATAAAGAGGGTTGCGCAGGATAGAGTAGCATGGAGAGCTGCATCAAACCAGTCTTCGGGCTGAAGACCACATGAACAACAACAGCAAACCATAATTTATTTTTTTAGCATATGGTGCTACAATGACATTCAGTTGCAATGGTAGTTGTACAGACAAGTATATCTGCTATCTAGGAAATTAAATACAGTGAAGATAGAGGTCTTCGAACTCTATGTTGGTGTCTCGCAGTCGAATTCATGTAGTCGAGTAAGTTCTTCATGAGATGATCACACTTCATAGTTACTTTGTGAAATTTAATTATTGACTGGAAAAGTGTTGCCGTAGAACAAGATTAAAAATACCTCCCGTCCCGAACAACCCTTGGTTGTCGGTATTATTAATCTCCCCCTCAGTTTGTTCTGAGTTGTGAAGGTCTCAGCCCCACTTCCAGGCTGTGCAGTATTTGACTGAAAATGCAGTAGCCAACGACTCAGAGAGTAAGACAATGCACTCGAGCCCACAAAAGCCGGCGCCACACAGTCGCAGCTGATAGCGAACACAGCAACAGGCCGAAAAACGCCTTACTTCGCCATGTCACGTTGTAAGCCTTGACATGATTTGGCATTCTATGTGACTGACTTTACTGATGTGACAATCCCTACGTTTTAGGAGCCTTCACATTTACAGATGGATGTACAGATCACTGCCGTCAGATTTCATGTGGAGATGTTTGCTAATATAAAGTTTGTTTCTTGTCCTGAAGAAGACGGGTTTAAATCCACTGAAACCATTGTTAAGGTTAATTGAAGGCCACCAATTATTGCAACTAGCTGGCTGTCTTATTTACCTGCCTCCAACTTTTTTTTTTCATTTGTAACTGAACCGAGTACATTGAAAGAAGTGGCTTCAATATAGTTCCCTGACCACGGTTTGACCACGGTTTGATAAATATGTTCAAGAGTGGGAGTGTTTACATTGCGCAACTAAATACCTGAATGAATTTAGGATCACGATTATTTCTTGAAGTGTAGGCCAAGTGCAGTGATGATGTAAGCCTCGGTCTGGTATCCTAATAACTGTCCACATTAGAACATGCAATTCAATAATCAAGTCGAACGTAATAAGGAAAACAATAAGTAGTCACGAAGTTTCAGCAGTGCTACTTACCTTCCGTCCTTAAAGGCATGCACAGATGTGCAAAAGGCCTCTGCTGATCGCATTGTAGCTTCGCATTGAACATTTCTGCTGAATTAAGAGTTTACAATAACGTCCGTGCTCAAAAAACGTTCGTGCTCAAATGAAATACATCTTCAAGAATGAATATGAAAACCACGAGAGCAGGCCGGCCGAAGTGGCCGTGCGGCTAAGGGCGCTGCAGTCTGGAACCGCAAGACCGCTACGGTCGCAGGTTCGAATCCTGCCTCGGGCATGGATGTTTGTGATGTCCTTAGGTTAGTTAGGTTTAACTAGTTCTAAGTTCTAGGGGACTAATGACCTCAGCAGTTGAGTCCCATAGTGCTCAGAGCCATTTGAACCATTTGAGCAGTCGAAATTTACCACAAATTTCGTAATCGACTGGGGAAGGAAAATAAATCGTAGATATTTATTTATTAAGACAAAAGAGAGACTACGTTTGTTCTGAGATGGACCACGCGGTACACAGGGCCACAGTATATGAAAAGTTGAACAAAAGAAAAGTTCTATTCACATTAGCTAATATGAAGACATTTAAATTAGCGAGATTGTGATGCGGCTAGTACACCTACTTGACGGATGAACGAGAGAAATACCGATACTGTTCCAGCCTACCTCTGTGAACAACGGAACTGAAACATAATTAAGATACTAGCTTTTAAGCCCTGAATGGAAATGGAAATGATCGTATGGCATTGTTGGCAGGGAGTCCCCATTCAGGGATGTTCGGCCGCCGTATTGCAAGTCCTTTTTAGTTGACGCCACTTCGGCGACTAGCGGGTCATTGATGATGAAAGACACATAACACCCAGTCCCTTGCTGGGAATCGAATCCGGGCCCCCTGCGTCGTATTGGGTAATGCTACCGCTACGTTACGGAGCCGGACAAGAACGTGGAACCGTCGAGCGGAAGAGAACTGCATAACAGAATGCTCTGACCGCCTTTTAACGAGGCTCACAAAACGTGACATGGCTTACGCAAGGATTCTTCTTGGTCTTTACACATTGTCCCCAAATTATTGGCTTGAAGACATGCCTCCACTTGACCTGTCAAAGTCTGCAGCACGTTAAGCAACCGATAACATGAGTACAGAATGTGTTTGCAACAGACTTGCGGCACAGAACTCACGTAAGAATGAAGAAAATGAAAGGTGACACTTTAACGAAGTAAGTTCAGTGTCACGTGTTGTGTTGCCATGATCTCCAGAGCAGTATGATGCACAGTGGTACGAAATGAGTCTGGTATTCATCAGTGTATGTTGCTATCATTCTGCTAATGATCTACGTTGCGAATTTAGACTATGTTTCGTGTTTGTCTGCGGCTGTATTTCTCATAGCATTTCTTCGGATTTCGACTTTACACGGAGACGCGCAATATTTCACAGTTCTCATTGTTTGTGTAACCGCAGTCAACTAGAAGCATCTGTTGTGCGCCGAACTCTTTTGAGCCGTGGAGCCATTGAGTTAGTTGACTGTTCTGTCTGACGTCACTGGCTCAGGTGTAGTATCGACTATCCATCTTGCGGCTCCATTCCCAATATCTATGAGGAAGAATTGATATCTGTGGGTTGTGTCCTTAGAAGCTCCTTTGTTTTGAGTAACTGAATCACTCTTGTTTCATGTGTTGCAGAAGGGCATTTAATAATACAGAGTGTGTCCAGCTCGATAGTAAACACCGTTGTTTTACCCGATAACGGGAGGGCTGCAGGTCCGGCGCGTCTTGTAATCATTGTCATATTGTTTGCTGTTTTGCAATACAGCACTTCAGATTTCTTTTGAAAAGATTAAAAGCTTATCCGAGTTAAGGTTTAAGGTCAAAAGAGTTTTGCAAATTTGCTCATTTTGTTAAAGAAAATTTTATGTTAAAATGCTTCGATTATCTGTAAAACACAGTTTATGTATTGTTAAACAAACAGGTTGTATGAAAAGGAAGTTATACTGGAGGGTTCTCCCTTCCACGTTTTCCTTAATTCCAGTAAGTACCACATATTATCTTTAACATGTACAGATCTTCTGCGTAGTTCTTGTATTCAACTAAAAGAGAACATAAGCAACAAAAATACCCGAGTTCTATATAGGACTCAATTCCAAACAGTTCACGCTGACCCCATGACCAGGAAATGAATGAAACTGATCTAGCTCTCCCACAAAACCACAGAGTACTGGCTCACGACAGTCACTTTTGGTGTACATGACGGTCTGCATTACTATACAACTCTGGATAACTGCGTGTAGGGTTCCGTACAAACTAAATCATGTATATCGATAGTTCATTCACTCCAGGAATCGAGAATCTCTACGATTTTTGCCTGTTATCCATATCGATACTGGAAAGGTATCGCTCCCAGGAATTCAAAGACTTTGGAGAATCGGGTTTTGGTGAATGAGTTTCCGAGCACCAAAATATGTAATTTAAATGGCTGTATCTTTTGACTGCATTGACTTGGAAGTTAAAATTTAATACGCCGGCAAGAGACCATAGACCTTGTATGTGACATCAATTTAAACTCGGTACGTCTACTCGTTCCTGAGATAAATGGTTTTTAACAGTCTGACACACAGGCAGACAGGAATACTGAAAACAAAGTGATCCTGTAACGTTCCGCTTTTAATGATTGACATACGGAAACATAAATATATCATAAGCAAGATTTTATCTTATATAATGCGGAAATAATTCTTCCTACTCCATGAAGTATCATGTTCGGTCCATATGGGCGAAGGATGTCTAAGCCAGTTAGTTTTGCATGAGAATCGAGGACCTCGATAAAGGCAGTGAGGATGTGACTGAGATCATTCTTGTCTCCTCAATTCATCAGGTATGAAAGACGTGGGAGATAAATTTTGGGCGGTGTTTCTGGTAGGTTTCTAAAATTTCAATCTCATTACCTTGCAGAAGAGAAGACATAATTTTTTTGGTACGCTGGATCACTATCTGGCAGTGACGTGTTGTCGTCTGGTGTGAAAATGCTGAATGTTACTCAGTTAGATTAACCATTCGACAGCATTGGAGAGCAACATAGCATATATTTTCTTGATTACTTGCTCAACATGTCTTTCACAACCCGACTATCGAATTACTCTGAGAGTGCCAGTAGTTGCAGTGCGCAAGAGCTTATTTCATATCTATAGACATACATGCTAATGAGTAAAAAGGTTTTACATCTTGTTTATCTCAGTGACGCTTCTTAGAAACCGGTCCGAAAGAACTGCTTCGGATGGAATGACATTTCTGCAAATTAGAGAACGCCTCAGCAGCTCGTAAACACGAAGGTCATTTGTTTTTCCAAGAGGTGCAACGTACGATAAAAAGGCTAACCTTCACGTGTCAACAAAAGTATTAGATTACATTAAAAAGTTCTGTTATTGCTATCCATCAAGCTGAGGTAAATTACAAGTGTAACATTGACTTTTTCACCTATGCAGAAACCCACAAGCTCGTAATTACAATAATTTAAGACAATGGTTTCCGAAGAGCATTGTTGGCGATAATTATGGTGTCTAGATTTACTTTCCGAGTATTAGGAAATCAGCGCTGGACGAGTGTTTTTCGTTGTTTCTTAATGGTTCAATCTTACACTGTTCACAGTGAAGAGTTTCTTCTACGCATACCACACTAAACAGCAAGAGAGTGATGACTTCAATGATAAAATATTTACAATATCGTACCTCTTATTTACAATATCTCGTATTTATAATATCTCGTAGCGTTCATTAGAGGACATCACAGCATATCACATAAATGGTTATGCGCTAGGTCAAGCATAACTAGGGAAATTACAAGTGTTTCTTTTTATTATCTGGAATGTTTGAACACTGTCGACAGTGGCGCCTTCACAAGAAGGTATTCTTCTGAGGTCATTAAGTAGGATGATGAATTCGACGTTGACTTCCCAACGAAACCAGTGATTTAAGGACATCGTGGGAAGTATTATTCCGAGGTCATTAAGTAGGATGATGAATTCGCCGTTGACTTCTCAACGAAACCAGTGATTTACGGACATCGTGGGAAGTCTAAATCAGAAATTCAACTGCAAATCCACCCCGTCTCCTCCCGAGCACCATTCCTTTATTGTAACGCTGCTTTGCGAAACCTTGTGGAGGCTGAGTTGTAAATGAATGTATCGTGACTGAAAACACATAAACACATACACACACAAACACACACACACACACACACACACACACACAGAGAGAGAGAGAGAGAGAGAGAGACGTGTGTGCGCTATCGTTTTGCGTTAGCATGAAACACACATGCAGTACATGAAGCATGACGATTAATATTTAGCTAGGACTGGGGAGGAGAAGTGAAAGGAAATGTGCTGTGTGTTTTTCAAAGGGATTATTCCAGCACTTACCTTAAATGCTATCTATGGGGTACCATGGGAAAAAAATCTGAACTGCATACGCTTGAGTTTCTTTCCAGTACTACTTCACTCATTCAGTGACTTGCATTAAAAGATGGTAGATGCCCATCCAGTTGTACTAAACGCAGCTTTGTGTCCTATTCTCAGTTATTACCGAGCTTGAGTCGTTGGAAACCATCAGGAATAGTGAAAAAAAGTATAGGTGGTGAGTGCTTACAAAGGGTCCAAAAGATAAAGAGATCACCTGGTTTTCAGTAGGAAAGTCAAGTTGTTGTACTTGTTATTAACGTAAGATCATTGTACTGCGTAACATGTTTCGTGTTCTAAATAACATCTCTATACACATAGAAAAGGGAGTGGAGGAAATAACGTAATTACCCACTATAACTATGTTTAACTCACAACAATAACTAAGTGAGCCACCACACAATTCTGAGGAAAGGAAAGTACTTTGCTGTGAAAAACAACGTTGTGGTATAAAACAGATATTATCTTTGAAGTGTCCAAAATAACGTTGCCCAGGAAGACACGTAAATTTCATTTAACGCTGCATCAGGACATATTGATATTCATGTTAAATGCTGATTTTAGCCATGTAATACTGTCATGTATTCACCTGACCTGTATACTGAATATAGGAGCAGTGTCGTTAATGAATGTCAATATTTAATGATGAAATCGTGTTTACAGTGTACACATAACACATAGCCTAGATGAAACTGAACCACGCTCTGAAAGGAGAGTGCATCTATTTATGCAGCACACACAGTTTTCTCGTATCATCAATGCATTTTCCTTTCAATAAATTCCTGGAATCTTCCTCTTAGAGCTGCACCAGCGTTGGGGCTGTGGAATGAATCATAACAGAAACAAGACTGAACTGTAGCCACGATTCCCTTACACACAACAAATGTTCCCGATATTTTTTTTTTTCGTCAGTCTACTGACTGGTTTGATGCGGCCCGCCACGAATTCCTTTCCTGTGCTAACCTCTTCATCTCAGAGTAGCACTTGCAACCTACGTCCTCAATTATTTGCTTGACGTATTCCAATCTCTATCTTCCTCTACAGATTTTGCCCTCTACAGCTCCCTCTAGTACCATGGAAGGCATTCCACCATGTCTTAGCAGATGTCCTATCATCCTGTCCCTTCTCCTTATCAGTGTTTTCCACATATTCCTTTCCTCTCCGATTCTGCATAGAACCTCCTCATTCCTTACCATATCAGTCCACCTAATTTTCGACATTCCTCTATAGCACCACATCTCAAATGCTTCGATTCTCTTCTGTTCCGGTTTTCCCACAGTCCATGTTTCACTACCATACAATGCTGTACTCCAGACGTACATCCTCAGAAATTTCTTCCTCAAATTAAGGCCGGTATTTGATATTAGTAGACTTCTCTTGGCCAGAAATGCCTTTTTTGCCATAGCGAGTCTGCTTTTGATGTCCTCCTTGCTCCGTCCGTCATTGGTTATTTTACTGCCTAGGTAGCTGGACGTTTTAGCTGTTAGTGACATTCGGGTAAGGGGTGAGAAAGAAGAGGAAGTGGGAGAATATAAGGTCTACCTGTCAGGAGTCAAAGCAGGAATAGCACAATGGGGTGTAGGGCTTTACATTAGGAAAGAAATGGAACCCAGCGTAGTTGCAATAAGGTATGTAAACGAACGACTGATGTGGATAGATTTGACAGTGTCTAGCAAGAAAATTAGGATTGTGTCAGTATATTCGCATTGTGAAGGGACAGATCAAGATAAGATGGATAGTTTTTATGAGGCACTCAGTGATGTAGTTGTTAGAGTAAAGGACAAGGACAGTGTTCTGCTCATGGGTGATTTTAACGCCAGGATTGGAAATCGAACAGAAGGGTATGAAAAGGATATGGGTAAATTTGGAGAGGATATGGAGGCCAACAGGAACGGGAAACAACTCTTGGATTTCTGTGCCAGTATGGGCTTAGTAATCACAAACTCCTTTTTTAAACATAAGAACATTCACCGGTATACTTGGGAAGGCAGGGGAACCAGATCTGTCATTGACTATATAATAACAGATCAGGAATTCAGGAAGGCTGTGAGGGACACACGTGTATTCAGGGGATTCTTTGATGACACTGATCATTATTTAATCTGCAGTGAAATTGGGATTGTGAGGCCGAAAGTGCAGGAGGTCAGGTCCATATGCAGGATGATAAGAGTGGAGTGTATTCAGGGGATTCTTTGATGACACTGATCATTATTTAATCTGCAGTGAAATTGGGATTGTGAGGCCGAAAGTGCAGGAGGTCAGGTCCATATGTAGGAGGATAAGAGTGGAGAAACTTCAGGATAAGGAAATCAGGCACAAGTACATAACAGCGATCTCAGAAAGGTACCAGTTAGTTGAATGTAGTCAATTACAGTCATTGGAAAAGAAATGGACAAGGTACGGGGACACAGTACTAGAAGTGGCTAAAGAATGTCTTGGAACAGTAGTGTGTAAAAGTAGGATGAAGCAAACAGCTTGGTGGAATGATACAGTCAAGGCAGCCTGTAAAAGGAAAAAGAAGGCGTATCAAAAATGGCTACATACCAGAACCCAGGTAGACAGAGAAAGTTATGTTGAAGAAAGAAACAAAGCCAAACAGATAATTGCAGCATCCAAGAAGAAATCGTGGGAAGACTTTGGAAACAGGTTGGAGACTATGGGTCAAGCTGCTGGAAAACCATTCTGGAGTGTAATTAGCAGTCTTCGAAAGGGAGGTAAGAAGGAAATGACAAGTATTTTGGACAGGTCAGGAAAACTGCTGGTGAATCCTGTGGATGCCTTGGGCAGATGGAGGGAATATTTTGAAGAGTTGCTCAATGTAGGTGAAAATGCGATCAGTAATGTTTCAGATTTCGAGGTAGAATGGGATAGGAATGATGATGGAAATAGGATCACATTTGAGGAAGTGGAAAAAATGGTCAATAGATTGCAGTGCAATAAAGCGGCTGGGGTGGATGAAATTAAGTCGGAACTCATCAAATACAGTGGAATGTCAGGTCTTAAATGGCTACACAGGATAATTGATATGGCCTGGGAGTCGGGACAGGCTCCATCAGACTGGACAAAAGCAGTAGTCACACCAATCTTTAAACATGGAAACAGAAAAGATTGTAACAACTACAGAGGTATCTCTTTAATCAGCGTTGTGGGTAAAATCTTCTCAGGTATTGTTGAAAGGAAAGTGCGAGTATTAGTTGAGGACCAATTGGATGAAAATCAGTGTGGGTTTAGGCCTCTTAGAGGTTGTTAGGACCAGATCTTTAGCTTACGGCAAATAATGGAGAAGTGTTATGAGTGGAACAGAGAATTGTATCTATGCTTTACAGATCTAGAAAAGGCATATGACCGTGTTCCTAGGAGGAAGTTATTGTCTGTTCTACAAGATTATGGAATAGGAGGCAAACTTTTGCAAGCAATTAAAGGTCTTTGCATGGATAGTCAGGCAGCAGTTAGAGTTGACGGTAAATTGAGTTCATGGTTCAGAGTAGTTTCAGGGGTAAGATAAGGCTGCAACCTGTCTCCACTGTTGTTCATATTATTTATGGATCATATGTTGAAAACAATAGACTGGCTGGGTGAGATTAAGATATGTGAACACAAAATAAGCAGTCTTGCATATGCGTATGATTTAGTGGTGATGGCAGATTCGATTGAAAGTTTGCAAAGTAATATTTCAGAGCTAGATCAGAAATGTAAGGACTATGGTATGAAGATTAGCATCTCCAAAACGAAAGTAATGTCAGTGGGAAAGAAATATAAACGGATTGAGTGCCAAATAGGAGGAACAAAGTTAGAACAGGTGGACGGTTTCAAGTACTTAGGATGCATATTCTCACAGGATGGCAACATAGTGAAAGAACTGGAAGCGAGGTGTAGCAAAGCTAATGCAGTGAGCGCTCAGCTACGATCTACTCTCTTCTGCAAGAAGGAAGTCAGTACCAAGACTAAGTTATCTGTGCACCGTTCAATCTTTCGACCAACTTTGTTGTATGGGAGCGAAAGCTGGGTGGATTCAGGTTACCCTATCAACAAGGTTGAGGTTACGGATATGGAAGTAGTTATGATGATTGCAGGTACTTGTAGATGGGAACAATGGCAGGAGGGTGTCCACAACGAGGAAATCAAAGAAAAACTGGGAATGAACTCTATAGATGTAGCAGTCAGGGCGAACAGGCTTAGATGGTGGGGCATGTTACACGCATGGGAGAAGCAAGGCTACCCAAGAGACTCATGGATTCAGCAGTAGAGGGTAGGAGGAGTCGGGGCAGACCGAGGAGAAGGTACCTGGATTCGGTTAAGAATGATTTTGAAGTAATAGGTTTAACATCAGAAAAGGTACCAATGTTAGCACTGAATAGGGGATCATGGAGGAACTGTATAAGGGGGGCTATGCTCCAGACTGAACGCTGAAAGGCATAATCAGTCTTAAATGATGATGATGATGATGGTAGCAGAATTCCTTAGCTTCATTGACTTTGTGACCATCAATCCTGATGTTAAGTTTCTCGCTGTTCTCATTTCTACTACTTCTCATTACCTTCGTCTTTCTCCGATTTACTTTCAAACCATACTGTGTACTCGTTAGACTGTTCATTCCGTTCAGCAGATCATTTAATTCTTCTTCACTTTCACTCAGGATAGCAATGTCATCAGCGAATCGTATCATTGATATCCTTTCACCTTGTATTTTAATTCCACTCCTGAACCTTTCTTTTATTTCCATCATTGCTTCCTCGATGTACAGATTGAAGAGTAGGGGCGAAAGGCTACAGCCTTGTCTTACACCCTTCTTAATACGAGCACTTCGTTCTTGATCGTCCACTCTTATTATTCCCTCTTGGTTGTTGTACATATTGTATATGACCCGTCTCTCCCTATAGCTTACCCCTACTTTTTTCAGAATCTCGAACAGCTTGCACCATTTTATATTGTCGAACGCTTTTTCCAGGTCGACAAATCCTATGAAAGTATTTTTCTTTAGCCTTGCTTCCATTATTAGCCGTAACGTCAGAATTGCCTCTCTCGTCCCTTTACTTTTCCTAAAGCCAAACTGATCGTCACCTAGCGCATTCTCGATTTTCTTTTCCATTCTTCTGTATATTATTCTTGTAAGCAGCTTCGATGCATGAGCTGTTAAGCTGATTGTGCGATAATTCTCGCACTTGTCAGCTCTTGCCGTCTTCGGAATTGTGTGGATGATGCTTTTCCGAAAGTCAGATGGTATGTTGCCAGACTCATATATTCTACACACCAACGTGAATAGTCGTTTTGTTGCCACTGCCCCCAATGATTTTAGGAATTCTGATGGAATGTTATCCTGATATTAAGATACAACAATTATAAAAATAAACATGAAATGTATTCAGACGGAAAATAAAGGAAATGAAATAAATATATTATGAAAATAGTGTGTGTGTGTGTGTGTGTGTTCCACATCTCCTAAACCGTAGGAGCGATTTCAAGCAAGCTTGGAAGCTCGGTACACAAGTCCTTTACTGTCAGGCAATAATCGTTGTGCGGGTATACCTAACAGTGTTCAGGAGATAAGACGTCATGAATACTGAGATGTGTAAAAAATTACCGCATCATGTGTGAAGTTTAGTACATTTATTTTATACTGCTGAGACACTCGTACAGACCAGTCAAATTAAGGAAATCCCTCACACGTGGCAGCGCTTTTGACGGCTGTTAGCCGCGCGGGATTAGCCGTGCGGTCTGATGCGCTGCAGTCATGGACTGTGCGGCTGGTCCCGGCGGAGGTTCGAGTCCTCCCTGGGGCATGGGTGTGTGTGTTTGTCCTTAGAATAATGTAGGTTAAGTCGTGTGTAAGCTTAGGGACTGATGACCTTAGCAGTTAAGTCCCATAAGATTTCACACACATTTGAACGGCTGTTAACTGCGAAGCTCAAACGGCTGCGGGCAGGAAGGGTAGCCGCGTGCAGAGCTACGAAATGCTGTTGCCGTAGACACGTTTACAAAATCGTCTGCAGACACGCGAAACAGCTGCGCCCAGCATACAGACACTCTCTGGGATCATATTTCTTAATTTGAAAACTGTACTTAGACATTTGTACATCACGCATATTTCCTTCTACGACTGTTTCTTAATTTCCAAAGCGTTTTCACAAATACACTGCTGGCCACCGTAAATGCAACACCAAGAAAGACAAGAGGTAGCACAACAAGATTTATTTTGTAGATAACATGTTGACCAAGTATCAAATGATTACGTTTACAGACGTCTGTGACATGTGGTTCCTGCCAGAATCAGTAGCCAGAGTAGCCGCCATTGTTGGAGATCATCGCTGCCACACGTCTCGGCATTGAGTCAAAGAGACGTTGGATGTGATCCTGGGGTACAGCAGCCCAAGCAGCTTCCACACGTTGCCAAAGATCATCTGGTGTGGCAGCTGGGGATGTAATCTGGGTCACTCGTTGAGCAACCATGGACCACATGTTTTCTATCGGCGAAAGATCCGGAGAGCGAGCCGGCCAGGGAAGCAATTCAATCTGGTTATTGACGAAGAACCTTTGGACAATGCGTGCCACGTGTGGTCGCGCATTATCCTGTTGAAATATGGCTGTGGCCGAGCCCTGAAGGTAAGGAAGGACAACTGGCTCCAGCACCTCGGATATGTAGCGCCGGCTATTTAAAGTACCGGCAATGCGTACTAGAGGCGTGCGAGAGTAATATCCAATACCGCCCCATACCATAATACCCGGTGCAAGACCAGTGTGGCGGTGCATAATGCAGCTGTCCAGCATCGTCTCTCCACGGTGTCTCCACACTCGAATCCGACCATCGTGGTGCTGCAGACAGAAGCGTGCCTCGTCAGTGAAGACAACGTCATTCCATTCTGCCACCCACATCCGTCTGTCATCACACCATTGGCGACGGAGACGTCTGTGGTTCTGCGTCAATGGTAGACGAAGCAATGAACGTCTTGCGGACAGACCACTCTGCTGTAAACGGCGTCGAATGGTACGCGCAGAGACTGGATGATGCGTTACAGACGCAACGTGCTGTGCTATGGTTCGGGATGTCACTGAGCGATCCGTCACTGCCGTGCGCACAATTTGCCTATCAGCACGTGCAGTGGTGCACCGAAGTGAATGCGATCGACCACGTCGATCCGTCGTACCCTCCTGCATCCAACGGTCACATATCCGCATTACAGTTGTTTGGTTTCGTCCAACGCGACTAGCGATTTCTCTGTATGATAATCCACAATCTCGGTAAGCCACTATCCTTCCTCTGTCGAACTCGGATACTTGATCAAACGATGTTCGCTGTTGTCTACGAGGCATAACTGATCGCCTTGTGAAACAACCACAAGGTAAACAAACGTGCCGAACGTACACTCGTCGAAATCGCCAAGCCTTAAATGGCGCTATGAGGTGGCGCCACAGGCGCGCGTGATGTACGTCTGCGCTGAAATTCTAATCAGTTGCATATCTCGTCGCTGCAAACCCATGGTGTAAATTTCACGTGATTCGGATGCTTCCTTCAGGGTGTTGCATTTACGGTGGCCAGCAGTGTACTTAGAAATGAAATTTTTTCTATACTTTACTACAAACACAGTTTTCTTTTCGTTTGTAACAGAAAATTGGCAAAATGAGTACCCGGGCAACGTTAGGTTTGTCAGATAGTAATTAAAACAAATTGGAGCAACGTTTCAAGACACTATCTTCGACAGTAAATCTGGTCCACAAACAGTACAAAATTAAAACAGTGAACTAAGATCCGTGATCATTTAATATTAAAACTATGCTGTCCGGCGACACCACAGTGGTGTCGTGCGCGGTATGGCGGTCAACGGCCTGCGACGCCACAGTGGTCTCGTCTGCATAGTGCCGCTCAGTGGCCGGCGACGCCACACTGGTGTCGTGAGCATAGTATCACGCAGTGGCCGGCGACAGCACTTCAGTATCTTTTGCCTTCTGTTGGTGTTTTGTTTAGGTAGCAATAAGTAACACATGTCAACAAGTCTTTTGTTTTTACAAGTACTTGTGCCCTTTCATCGTGGCGGACGAAAGAGACAATAGGATTATTTACGATGAATATGTGGACGTCTTGTCTGACGTTCCGGACGACTTGGCCGATTGGGAAGAAGACACTGGATATCAAAAAAAATGAAAGTGAAGCAGAATCGTTGGAAGACAGTGATAGGTGGCATGAGCCCCCTCTCATATTTCTATCTTACGATTTTCCTCTCTAATTGCATGCAGTGAAAAGTCGCTATTCCTTCACACGCGGACTTCCCACGCAGCGTCTCTCGTCACCTGGGTGGTCCGGTGACAGGCGGGCACTGCAGATCTGGAAAGGGTTAAGCCGACGGGTGTGAGGAAGTCGAGTGAATGCTTTGCAGACGTCTACATTGTCAAAAGACACGCCCGGAGGGGTCTGAAGTAGCGGCTGGGCTAGAGGTTCCGTTACTTCGCAGAAACTTAGCGAAAACACTTTCTGGCGGGCTACCAGCGAGGCGTGGGAATGACTTGTGTACCCAGGCAGTTGTGGCGGGAAAATTCCCGCGCTTTCTGCAAAATAGTAACTGTGATTGGCTTGCTCAGGGCATAGCTCCGTGACGTAGCAAAATCAGCGCAGAAATTGGAGCCAAGAATCTCCATTGGTGGAATGGTAGTGCTCCGGCAATAGAGTGGAATTTTCCGCCGGTTTTCGAGTTGCTGATTGGAACGTTTAACCACGGCCACTGTCGTGGGGGCGGGAATGTTGTGTGTTCGGCCTGTACGGGTGCTCGGGGTAGTCGGCTCTCGCCTTTCGGTCGAGGACGTCGAAGCAACCAGCCATCGCCTCCGGTACGCCAGATCGTGTTCTGGCAGTTAAGAAGACAGTTTGGTAATGTATGTCCGCAGCACCGGCAGATAGGGATTTTCCTAGGTGATAATCAGAGCCCAGCAGAGTGTGCCTGTTCGTCTTTTTCTAACTTTGTTCTGTCTTGAGTAGCAGCAATTAATGTTGGGTTGGCTATGTGTCTGTCTTAAGATTTGAGTGGCAAGGAGTTGGCTCCATATACCACTTCGTCTTAAACCTCACAATCTAGTTTAGGGACAACTTCACCTTCACAGCGTTTGTTTGAGTATCCAATTTGAACCAATTTGATGTATTATAAATGTTTCATGTGTTTTTGTTTATTATTTTGTGTTTAGTCTTAATAAATCATATTGTTATTTTGGACAGAACTTTCATTCTGTTAACCGGTAGAGCAACCCTATCATTTCTCACTACGTTAATGAAACCTTCCTTTATTTAACTTATTTATCAAATTAAATTATTGCAGGTGCCAAACTCTTTTCTACTCCACTTGCAGGGTTGATTACAGTCAGTTCGCGTATATTTTTTAATCCATGTGCAACAGCAAAAGTCGGAGTTAGAATAGGGGGGGGCTTAGAGCATCATTTACATATGTAGATTCTAGAAGAATTTAGTGTTAAATACACTGCTGACCCCGGCACCTCGCAACAGTGAAATACGTCCAGGAAGAAATCGGCGAACGTTACGGTTGCCGGCTGAATCAGCCGAAGAAGGCAGTGCACAGTGGGCAGACTTTGATTTACCGAGGATCAATAATAAATTTGAAGGATCCCCCGGTCTAAATATATTTGCCAAAGATACACAGAGCGTCAAGGATATCGTAGAATTGTATATTGGGAACGATCTATTTGAATATATTGGCAACGAAACCAACAAGTACTACAGTCAAAATTGAATTAGAAGGAAACTGGATTGTGAAAATGCCAAATTTGTCGACGTTAACGGTCCTGAACGTATAAAATGGTTTGGGCTTGCTATCCTTATGAGAATTGTGGAAAAAGCAAGGATCGATGATTATTGGTCAACGAATCTGTTGATAGACACACCGATATTTCGCAGAACGATGTCCCGCAACCCGATTCAGACAAATATTATCATTTTTGCATTTTTCCGACAGCAACAATAAACCGGATAATACCGACCGGCTTGTCAAAGTGCAATTCTTAATTGATTATTTTTCCAAAAAGTGTAAAGAAACGTTTAATCTAACTCAAAACATCTCAGTTGATGAAGCAATGATGCCGTGGCGTGGACGATTAAATTTTAAAGTTTACAATCCGTCAAAAATTACGAAATACGGCATACTCATTCGGATGCTGTGTGATACGATTACGGGATACATTTCCTCATTCAAGATATATTCCGGCGCTGGACAGCCTTTAGCAAAAACAGTGATGGAACTACTGACACATTCTGATGGAAAGTGGCATCACCACTGCATGGATAATTACCAGGTGATCAAAAAGTCAGTATAAATTTGACAACTTAATAAACCACGAAGTAATGTAGATAGAGAAGTAAAAATTGACACACATGCTTGGAATGACATGGGGTTTTATTAGAACCGAAAAAAAACAAAGTTCACAAAATGTCTGACAGATGGCGCTGGACAGCAAATCGTCAGTGACTGCTACGGTGACGGGTGAGAGGTACGCCGATATGTTACAGAATCGCATCATCCCCAGCCTGGCTGATAAACACCTGCTGGAACGTACGATGTTTATGCAGGATGGCGCTCCACCCCATATTGCTAGACGCGTGGAAGATCTCTTGCGCGTCGTTTGGTGATGATCGTGTGCTCAGCCGCCACTTTCGTCATGCTTGGCCTCCCAGGTCCCCAGACCTCAGTCCGTGCGATTATTGGCTTTGGGGTAACCTGAAGTCGCAAGTGTATCGTGATCGACCGACATCTCTAGAGATACCGAAAGGCAACATCCGACGCCAATGCCTCACCATAGCTCCGGACATGCTTTACAATGCCGTTCACAACATTATTCCTCGACTAGAGCTATTGTTGAGGAATGATGGTGGACATATTGAGCGTTTCCTTTAAAGAACATCATCTTTGCTTTGTCTTACTTTGTTACCGTTATTATTGCTATTCTGATCAGATGAAGAGCCATCTGTCGGACATTTTTTGAACTTTCGTATTTTTTTTTTTTTTTTTTTTTTTTTGTTCTAATAAAACCCCATGTCATTCCAAGCATGTACCTCTCTATCTACATTATTCCGTGATATATTCAGTTTTCAAATTTATGCTGACGTTTTGATCACCTGGTATTATAACAGTGTAGAACTTGCAGAGAAGTTACTTGAAAAGAAAAGTCGAGTTTGTGGAACGATACAGCCAAATAGAGGATTTCCGTAAAATTAAAGTGCGCAAAAGTCAGTGTGTTTGAAGCTTGTCGTCAACGGAAAGGTGAAAGCGGCCGGCGACAAGCCAAGTAATCCGAATTAGCGCTGCCGGCGACAAGCGAATAAATTTGTACGAGACGTGCGGATGGTAAAGTGTTAAGCACTGCCAAATGAAAAGGTCAGCTAATTCAGTGCAGTCTTAGATAAAGAAGCGGAACATCAAACAGGAGTGTTTCACTCGGGGGAATCTTAGGTCTAGGGCACGCAGCACAAAGGCACAGGCACTGCCCGTGCACTTCAACCATTGAAATCCTGCAAACTCTAGAAACAAAACCGGCCAGTCTGTGTCATTTCTCGCTCGCCGGCCGCTAAACTTCCTCCTCGTACCGCTGCTCCCAGCTCCTCTCGCTGCCCAGGTGTCAGCCAGCTAATTCCGCTGCTCTCTGCAACGATTCACTCTGACGCTAACACTTTGATACCGGTGGCGCTAGCAGCGGCAACTTCGACGTCTCCGGTGCCCTCTCGGCCGCAGCGAAACAACTGCCTGCTGATTCTGGTGTCACCTGCTGGGCGATCCGGGGCCTCTACTGTCTCGTGGTTATCGCGGCACATTCCATACCTTCCAAATACCAAATGAAAATTCTGCCAGGAGGTTGAAATCGAACCCAGGACTTCCGCATCGCCATTCAGCAACTCTTAATCACTATACCACACTGGAAGCTTACCAAGCTATGGCACTACGGCCGGAAGAACAGCATATTAAAGTGAAGTTGGAGGTAGATGTCCATCTTAATCCTTTCCTCGAGACATTAACTTCAATATTATCGAAATTAGCATGTATTTGTCTTCACTTTTGACGAGTGTTCTGCACTCTTAAAAATACAGTGTGTACATAAAGCCCGGGAACGCTTTCAATTATTTATTGCAGAAGCACTAAGCATACAGATGTCATACATATTGCATTTTGAAGAGAAACTGTGAAAACTTTTTTTTTTCAAACAATCGATATGCACGACACACCGATTTCTTTCGACCCCTTATGAAAGTGTCTCGTACACGCTTCACATTCACTTCACTCACACTGGGACGTCCGCTTCTCTTTGCCGGGCACAATCAACCCGTCGTAACGAACTTGTGGCAGTTATAAATGGCCTCCCTTGCTGGTGGCTTCTTACCGTACTTGGTTCTAAACATCCGTTGAACAGTTGTAGCACACTTATTTTTGTCGAACTCCAACACACAGCAAGCTCTCTCCGCACCTGAACTCGCCATGTTTGCGACTAGCGCTGACTAAAATATGGCTCTTTGCACTATGGGACTTAACTGCAGAGGTCATGAATCCCCTAGAACTTAGAACTAAGTAGTTCTAAGTTCTAGGGGACTGATGACCTCTGCAGTTAAGTCCCATAGTGCACAGAGCCTGACTAACCTAAGGACACCACACACATCCATGCCCGAGGCAGGATTCGAACCTGCGACCGGAGCGGTCGCGCGGTTCCAGACTGCAGCGCCTAGAACGGCTCGGCCACCCCGGCCGGCTAGCGCTGACTATCGGCAAATTACCAAACTACGCTGTGGCGCTATACATGAAAAAAAAAGACTTTCGGGGTTTCTATTCAAAACGACATATGTACGATATCTGTACAATGTTAGGTTCCTGTGCAATAAATAATTGAAATTGTTCCCGGACTTTACATGCACCCTGTAGTTCACATTTATTTTCTCCCTAAGGCGTGAACCGGGAAACTGTCATATGATAGGAGTGGAGGGCTGATATACTCCGAAGAGGTTAATTTGATTATGATTTATTAATTAAAGATTCAGACAGACTAGCTGAAGCTCTCGATGGTGACTGACACATGACGTCCACCTGTTGTTGAGAATGCTGTTTGTGGAGGATCGGACACGGAAAAAGCTCCAGCTTACGTCCCCGGAAAAGTCTGAAACTATCACCATAAATCGCATCAGACTCGATGATAGCATAGTACCGACCTTGATGACCGATACGACAACTAAAGAAAATGAAGGGGCTGAAAAATAAGCCAACCACTGGCAAATAAACGTTTATTAGCCCTTGACCTAGGTTTCGATATCTGTGAAAATATCGTCTTCAGAAGTAGTGGCCTGAGGAAGATATTTTTACAAATATCGAAACCTAGGTCATGGCTAACAAACCTTTACTTGCAACTGGTTGGCTGCTTTTTCAACCTCTTCAGATCTACACAGTTGCTGTTTCGCAGCCATGTTTAAGATTTTGAATTAAAGAAATCCACTAAGAGAAATTTAATTTGCCATTGAACGCACTCCCATTGAAGGCACAGGATATTTAATAAAACATTTCCTTCAATCAAAACAATTACTACGTATGCACAGAGAGAACCCGCCGTAAACCTAATAATCACTATAGTTGAGAGTACTAACAGAGGACGGACCCCAAAAATTACAGATGCAACGGGCCCGTCATAGCCCAGCAATTAATTCAATAGAAACTAGTCAGCCAATTTAAAGCTGAGTTAATGACTCTATCAACCAAAACTTAAAAAGAATAACTTAACTGCCAGTTAGTAGATAACCTTAAATACACCGAAGAAGAGCCAAAGCAACTGCTACAGCTGCCTAATAACGTGTAGGGCCCCCACGAGGACGCAGAGATGCCGCAACACGACGTGGAATGGACTCGTCTAATGCCTGAATTAGTGCTGCAGATAACTGATACCGTGAATCCTGCAGGGCTGTCCATAAATCCGTAAAAGTACGAGGGATGGAGAGATCTTCTGAACAGCACTTGCGAGGCACCCGAGATATGCTCAATAATGTTCATGTCTGGGGAGTCTGTTGGCCAGCGGAAGTGTTTAAACTCAGAAGAATGTTCCTGGAAGGTCTGTCGAAATGCACAATGGACATGAATGGATGGATGCAGGAGATCAGATAGGATGCTTACGTACGTGTCACCTGTCAGAGTCGTATCACTCCAACTGCACACGCCCCACACCATTACAGAGGCTCCAGCAGCTTTGAACAGTCCCCTGCTGACACGCAGGGATCGTGGATTCATGAGGTTGTCTTCATACCCGTACACGTCCATCCGCTAGATACAATTTGAAACGAAACTAGTCCGACCAGGCAACTTGTTTCCAGTCATCAACAGTCCAAGGTCGGTGTTGAAGAGTCCAGGAGAGACCTTAAGTTCAGCGTCGTGCACTCATCAAGGGTACATAGTGGGCTTTCGGCTCCGAAAGCCCATATCGATGATGTTTCGTTGAATGGCTCGCACGTTGACACTTGGTGACGGCCCAGCATTCACATCAGCAGCAATTTGCGAAACGGTTGCACTTCTGTCACGTTGAACGATTCTCTTCAGTAGTCGTTGATCCCGTTCTTGCAGGATCTTTTTCCGGCCGCAGCGTGCCGGTGATTTGACGTTTTCCCGGGTTCCTGATGTTCACGGCACACTCATGAAATGGTCGTACGGGAAAATCCCCACTTCGTCGCTACGTCGGATATGCTGTGTCCCATTGCTCGTGTGCCGACTATAACGCCACGTTCAAACTTATATAAATCTTGATAACCAGCCATTGTAGCAGCAGTAACCGATCTAACAACTGCTCCAGACGCTTTTTGTCTTATATAGGCGTTGCCGACTGCAGCGCCGTATTCTGCCTGTTTACTTATCACTGTATTTGAATACGCGTGCCTATGCCAGTTTCTTTGGCGCTCCAGTGCATAAGCGTAGCTCCCTTGGCAAAGTAACAAAGTTTACAAGGGAACCTCCCCATCGCACCCCCCCTCAGATTTAGTTATAAGTTGGCACAGTGGATAGGCCTTGAAAAACTGAACACAGATCAATCGAGCAAACAGGAAGAAGTTGTGTGGAACTATGAAAAAAATAAGCAAAATATACGAACTGAGTAGTCCATGAGCAACATAAGCAACATCTAGGATAGCGTGAGCTCAGCACCGTGGTGGTCCCGTGGTTAGCGTGCGCAGCTTCAGAACGAAAGCTCCTTGGTTCAACTATTCCCTCGAGTGAAAAACTTTAATTTTTTATTTTCAGACAATTATTATCTGTCCGTCCAATGCGATCACTTTTTTGGGAGTGATTATCACATCCACAAGAAAACCTAAAACGGGCAAAGTAGAAGAATCTTTTTACCCATTCGCCAAGTGTACAAGTTAGGTGGGTCGACAACGTATTCCTGTCATGTGACGCACATGCCGTCTCCAGTGTCGTAAAAAATATATCAGACGTGTTTACCTGTGGAGTAATCGGTTGGCCTATGACCTTGCGATCAAATGTTTTCGGTTCCCACCGGAGAGGCACGTCCTTTCGTCTACTAATCGCACGGTTTTGCGGTGCTGTCGCAAAACACAGACACTAAACTTATTACAGTGAACAGAGACGTCAATGAACGAACGGGCAGATCATAACTTTGCGAAAATGAAGAAAGTAAACTTTCCGCTCGAGGGAAGACTTGAACCAAGGACCTCTCGTTCCGCAGCTGCTCACGCTAACCACGGGACCACGGCGCTGCATAGCTCACACGAGCCTTGATGTTGCCTGTCTTGCACATAGACTACTCAGTTTGTATATTTTGCTTATTTTTTCCATAGTTCCACACAACTTCTTCCTGTTTTCTCGATTGAACTGTGTTTAGTTTTTCAAGGCCTATCCACTGTGCCAACTTATAACTAAATCTGAGGGGGGTGCGATGGGGAGGTTCCCTTGTTAGAGGAAAGTCACCTGGCAATAAAGTAAGCTGCTGTATTAAAATACTATTCAATACGTCCACTAGGTCTGCTTAAATATACTAAGGTGATAAGAAGAAACGGTCTCAAGACTGGTCCGCACAGAATTACTCAGCTGACACTACACACCGCCAGCGTAATGCGGGCACACCAAAGACCCTTGGGCTGCTTAGGATAAAAGGTCGGCTTTGCGGCCTTCACTAAATACATCGCATAGCAATAACCATTCATTTCCGAGTGTACCCAGATCGGTAATTACATTCAAATGAGTAGTGGAATGTGGTACACCACTATTACATTAATCCAGGATTAGTACAACTGCTTCTCGATAAGCTACCACATAAAATAACCGCCACAGAAGACGGAACAACTGTACTGTACCACATCCTTTGAAGTCAATCAACAGGGCGGACGCCACTCAGTCACGACCAGAATTATACCTTTTCTAAACATGATTCCGCTCTCTAAATCGTCTCATCATCCACCAACATAATTCAGAACCGCAACAATCCTTCCACACTGCAAGATCCACTGGCTCACAGCCAGACCGAGGACAAGTGACTGTGCTCTGTAAGACGTATTCAAACAACCAATTGCAGAAAACGACCAGATCGAGGAAGTCAAAAGCATAAAGCCATTATAACTTGTAGGTGTTCAGCGTTAATCAACAATGTCACAAGTAAAAGCAATTTGACATCAACTAATCTTATCATTGCAATCAGTCCTTACTGTAATACACAGCAGCAACGTGAAGCAGGATTATCTTCCGCGGCTGTGTGCCACCCGGTGCTTATCTTTGTGTAAATGTATGTGAACGGTGACTGAGTCGTAACTCCACCAACAACTTCGCCGACAACGGTGTAACGATCTGCAAACACACCAGCGAACACTTGGGACCAACAGCACCATTCAACTATGGATTACTCTGGCCTGTACCTTCCCTGTGGCCAAGTAACTAAACATAACGAGTAGCTGCTATACAAACAAGAGAGCCTTTTACCATCTCCAGGCTCCCAAATTTCAGCAACTTCCCGTGAAATCAAACAGAATACCAGAACTAGGGCACACGCCAAAGGTCGACAAGGCCACCATAGAGCTCTTAGACAACGCTGTTATCTTTTTAAACCTGTGAGTTGGTCATCTATTTTATTCCACAATGATATCAAGTTACACAAATATTCTCGCATGTCTTTTGAGAAAATTTGTTTATATAAGCGAAGGTACTGATGGTTTTACATCTTTGAGATGTATTATAATGGCCCGCGGCTACCACCCAGGCTTTGGAATAAGACTGGTTGGACAGTCAAATGATGGTTACGTCTTTCAAAACGTGCTTACCGAGATTGATGACGGCGTGCAACTGATAAAGAAACCGTGCAAACTTATGTTCACAGATTTGACTTATATTGACATAATGTATAGAGCACTACTACGTTCTTAACACTTAGAATGATACAACTCTCAAGCGTTTTCGGAAAAACCCGAGCTTGAAAATTTTACACATATTTATAAATTTTATATACTCGCAAGTGCTTGACAGGTCCGCAGCCGAGCGCCTTGAGCAGTTAGTTTCAGGAGCACGAGGTCCATGAATCCAATATCACTGCGTGCACTTTTTTCTTTCCACAAAGTTATCATGACTGTGCAAACTGCAGTTACTGAAGTATTCATGTAGTATTCTCGTAATCTACAGGGTGGTCCATCTGATGTTTCGGATGAGATTATCTCGAAAACTATACATCGGGTATAAACAGTGGGTAAGACAAGTTCGTAAGCTCAAAAGGGGACATCAAATGACACTACACGTGACCCCCAGCCCCCGCCCCCTTGGGTGGGGTGGGGGGAAACTTTTAAATCTTAAATTGAAACCCCCACTTTTTATTGCAGATTCGGATTCTTCGTAAAAAAGTAATCAAGATTTGTCTGAAACAATTTTTAAACCATTGACAGATGGCGCTGAAATCGATAAAAAAGAAAAATTGAGGAAGAACTCTTGATTTATTTAGAATCATCCAAGAAAGACGCATCAAATCGATAAAAAATGTGCACCAATTCTTTCATTGCGCCAAATTAAGCTATTTTTTTTTTTACAAAATGTATCCTACCCGCCACAGTTTTTTATGAAGGGAGACGGAATGGTATTACAATCTCATTAGGGAACTCTTCACAATTGCATTACTCATCCGACTGTGGCGCTACCGTGGCCAAACTGCTAACTATGGCTCAGTATAAAAGTCGGTGCAATGCGATCAGACGTCACTTCACTTTCAGATTGTGAAGCGTAAACATCAACTGACGAAAGTAAATTATTCTTTAGCGAAACACGGCTCACTATCCTCCTACAGAGATCGTTGTTAAGATGTAAATTTTAGGTGAATGCCATAGCAACTGCGCTGCAGCTGCACAGTTGTATACGGATTGTTTCACAAGCAGACGACATCCAAGCGAAAACATTATTCAAAATTGCATTCAACGAGCTCGAAATGGATACAAGCACCATCCACCTCGTTATCGCAAATACAATGAAAATGACGCTCGTACCCTTACCGTTCTCGCCTGTGTTCAACTGGATCCCGAAATGAGTAGTCGCGCGATTCAGATAAAACCTCGAAGACCGAAATCAACTGTTTTGAGGATTCTAAAGGCACATAAATATCATGCGTATCATATCACACTGACACAGGCATTAACGCCGAAAGATATGCAAATACGCTTGCATTTCTGCCAATGGGTCTTGGAAATGATAAGAGGTGACAACGATATTTTTATACACATTATGTTCACCGATGAAACCACATTGAAAAACAATGGCGAATTAAATCGTCATGATAGTCATTATTGGTCCCCTGTCAATCCACACTGGCACAGACCCGTTGACAATCCACACAAATGGTCGTTAATAGTCTGGTGTGGAATTTTGAACGGTTCCTTGATAGGACGATATTTTTTTGACCGAAATGTTACTGGGGAATCTTACTTACAACTTCTCCGTGATGATTTGTTGGAGCTAATGGAAGATGTAAGTTTAGAAACTAGGCAACGAATGTGGTTCCAACAGGACGGAGCAGCTCCCCATTAAGCTAAAAATGTGCGGAACGTTTTAAATTTACGGTACCCTGGTCGGTGGATAGAACGCGGCGGACCAATTCAGTGGCCTCCACGTTCACCAGACCTAACATCTCCTGATTTTTTCTTGTGGAGTTATTTTAAAAAAAAAACATTGTTTATGAAAGACAGCCCACAACCCGAAACGATATGGAGCAATGCATTCGAATAGCATGTGCAGCCATAAAACAGGATGTGCTGCACAAAACTGTGGACAACTTTCGCAGACGATTGACTTTATGCAGTGAAGCGAATGGGGATAATTTTGAACAGTTTCTTCGTGGCTAATCTCATTAATTAAGCACCCCAAATTGTGAGAGGCAAAGTTCCTGGGTAATGATAAAAGTAGGATACAGTACATTTTGTACAAAAATAGCTTAATTTGGCGTAGCGAAAGAATTGTTGCACATTTTGTATCGATTTGATGTGTCTTTCTTGGATAATTCTAAATAAATCAGAGTTCTTCCCCAATTTTACTTTTCTCTCGATTTCAGTGCCATCTGTCAATGGTTTAAAAATTGTTTCAGACAAAACTTGATTACTTTTTTATGGGGAATCCGAATCTGCAAGAAAATGGGGATTTCCATTTAAGATTTAAAAGTTGGACCCCGCCCCACCCAAGGAGGTGGGGGCTGGGGGTCACGTGTAGTATCATTTGATGTCCCCCCTTGAGCTTACGAACTTGTCTTACCCACTATTTTTACCCGATGTATAGTTTTCGAGATAATCTCATCCGAAACTTCAGATGGACCACCCTGTATATCTTAATAAAAGGCGAAAAAAATCGTAATGAGAATGAAACAAAGTGGATACACAAGAGCTTTCAAATAAGTCCGTGTAGTCATTTTGGTTGTATAATTTTGCGTACATATGTGATAAGTGTGATGTGTAACATATGGAGTACAGCACGGATTGGGATGATACAGATTAGATACGCGGGAAACAATAATTATTGCGACATGTGACATTTGTGATGAACGCCGAATCTGTGCATGTGCATGGTTTTTTCAGTGTGTCCATTGCAAAAAAAAAAAAAAAAAAAAAAAAAAAAAAAAAAAAAAAAAAAAAAACTTCGGTTAGATTTAAAACACCGAACGAAGTAGAGCATTGCTTAAAACGCTAGACTCACTTTGGGGAGGATGACGGTTAAAACCCGCGTCTGGCCATCCACACTTAGGTTTTCCGTGCCTTCGCTAAGTCGTTCCAGGCAAATGCTGGGATGGTATCTTCGAAATGGCATGTCAGACTTCCTTTTCCATTCCTGACGCAATCTTAGCTTGTCCTCGTTCCCTAAAGACCTCGATATCGACGGGACGTTAAACCCAATCTTCCTTTTGTTAGATTCTCGAGCGGTCATAGGCCATCATACAGTTTCGCTGTGTCCGCTGTAAATCTTTTATTAGAATTACATGGGAAGGAAATAGAAAAAGAATATCGGAAGCTAGATTCGATACACAGACCTCGCGGTTATGATCACTAAGCGCTTATTAGCCAGGCTGCGGGATCCTTCGTTACGTGCGATCGCACGAAGTATGTAAGCACGCATGAAATGTTCAACCTCAATTTTCTCGAAAACGGTTGAGTCTTGCTATTTACATGTGTTTAAGTCATAGTTGTACCCTACACAGCCTGTCAATGTGCATCAAATCGGTGACTGGGAGTTCGTAGGTGTAGTGTTGACAGATTGCCAACACTACGCACATTATTTAAGGGAGGCGGCCATTAAGCAAGCGGGCGTACTTGATGGTCTGAAACAGGATACTCAATAAATGCTTTAAAGAAAAGTACGTTGCTTTTGGAATACTTAACTTTAATCTATCCTTGTTGTATACATCGTTCTTGTTGAGACATGCTTTAGACGATAATTATCAATTACTATGTAAGGCTAATGGCGCCTTGCTAGGTCGTAGCCATGGACTTAGCTGAAGGCTATTCTATTTGCTCGGCTAATGAGCGATGCTTCGTCAGTCTAGTCGCTAGCAATGTCGTCCGTACAACTGGGGCGAGTGCTATTCCGTAACTCGAGACCTGCCTTGTGGTGGCGCTCGGTCTGCGATCACACAGTGGCGACACGCGGATCCGACATGTACTAAATGGACCGAGGCCGATTTAAGCTACCACCTAGCAAGTGTGGTGTCTGGCGGTGACACCACATTCCTCCCCCGCAAATCGGCGAACGGTCGTGTTATAAGGCTTCCGCCCGCCGTGGGGAGGACCCCATGTTGACGTATGCGATGAGGTGGGGAGCCTAACAACAGGCGAGGCTGTGCCACCCGCACCCGGCCATTCGGTCCGAGGGGTGCTAGGAAACGCCTGAAAACCTAGTCCAGGGTGCACGTCAACATGCGGTGTATGCGCCCGTAAAGAGACAGGAGGGGCCGAAGGGTCGACCTCCATTGCGTCGGGGTACCCGACGCGCGAAGACGCCATGTGGTCCGGAGCGGGCAAGAGTTCCATGATGGCGGAGGACAATTGGTCACGGTAAGCGATCGGCGGCGCGTGACCCAGAGAGGCGCTTGGCGGCTGCAGCGAAGCGTCCACTGCGGGCGGCGCCGGCTGGAGGACAGGCGGCGGCGGCGGCGGCGGCAGCGGCGGCGGCGGCGGCAGCGGCGGCGGCGGCGCGTCGCCATGGGGCAAAATGGAAGGCATCGTCGGTAACACCTGGGGATGAGGCGAGCCAGTAGATGGGTCCCCAGGGCGCTGACCGGACGGCACCGTCGCTGAAAGCAGACGCGGAGCGGCAGAACCCGTGCGACGACAGAGGCGCAGCTGATTGAGATGCCGACGCACCTCACCAGAGGCCCCTAAAACCAAATACATCGCGCGGCCGAGGCAGCGAAGAATGCGCCCTGCGAGCCAACGCCGTGAACCTCGATAGTTGCGATAGAATACAACGTCGCCTGGAGCAAAAGCAGAAGTCTGCCGCTGCACAGGAACCTGATGCGGCGGATGCAGCGAAGACATCAAGGTTCGATGAGGACGACCGTGGAGCAACTCAGCCGGCGAGCGACCATCTCGGGGCTGAGAGCGATACGAAGACATAAAGAGCAACAACGCGTCCTCCCGAGAATGCGACTCTTTCAACTTCAACATCTGTGACTTGAAAGTCCGGACCAATCGTTCAGCGGCACCGTTTGACTGAGGCGAAAACGGCGCGGATGTCAGATGTTGAATACCATTGGCTTGGCAGAATGACTGAAATTCTGCGGACATGAATTGTGGGCCATTGTCGGAAACAATAGTCTGCGGAAGACCTTCAACGCAAAAGATAGCAGACAACGCCTGGATGGTGGCGTGGGACGTCCTGGAAGACATCCGGACAACAAAAGGAAAATTACTGAAGGCATCTACCAGAACCAACCATCTAGCATTCCAGAATGGACCAGCAAAATCGATGTGCAAGCGTTGCCAAGGGGAAGTGGCTTTTGGGCATGCAAAGACTTTCCGCGGCGGTGCGGATTGGTGTTCGGCACACGCCATGCAAGAAGAACACATAGTCGTAATCGCAGCATCGATTCCGAACCAAGTACAGTGCTGACGAGCAAGTTGTTTCGTTCGCACTATACCCCAATGTCCTTGGTGAAGAAGCCGTAAAACAGAGGACTGTAACGAAGGTGGGACCACGACTCTGGATTGATCATTATCAGAACGCAACAACAAAACACCACGTCGTACAAAAAGTCTCTCCTTGTGAGCAAGAAATCGGCGAACCAACGGATCCTCGATCCGAGAATTTGACAAAGGCCATTGCGTAGCAACAAAACGCAAAACGGTAGCAAGGACAGGGTCAGCAGCTGTGGCTGTAGCTACACGACGAAAATCAATCGGAAACGATTCGACTATGTCATCGGTTTCTGCATCAATGAACATGCAAGCAAGTTCGGAAGAATCGAATGCTTTATCCTCAGCAACAGGCAAACGGGACAACGCATCGGCGTTTCCGTGCTTAGCAGTGGACCGATACAAGATATCGTAGCGGTACTGCGAGAGGAAAATAGACCAGCGAATGAATTTCTGCGCTGTACGTGGAGGTACAGGCTTGTTCGGATGAAAAAGCGATGTCAAAGGCTTGTGGTCTGTGAAGATGGTAAAGTGACGACCATACAAGAAATCACGGAACTTAGTAACACCAAACACGAGAGCCAAAGCTTCTTTCTCTATCTGTGAATAATTTCTTTGCACAGACGAGAGCAATTTAGACGCAAAGGCAATAGGGCGATCATGAGACCCATCTTTGTGCGCAAGCACAGCACCGATCCCGAAATCCGATGCATCTACCATCAACAAAAGGGATTTCTGGGGATCGAATGGTGTAAGGCAACTATTTGAAAGCAACGCCGATTTCAACTGGCGAAAGGCGCGTTCGCATTCCGTCGTCCAGACGAACGGAACACCTGTACGGCGTAAGCGATGAAGTGGAGCTGAAATGGAAGAGGCATTGCACAGAAAGTGATGATAATAGTTAATTTTACCCAACACACTCTGTAGCTGGTTCACATTTTGTGGCGAAGGCAATTGTTGTATGGCACGGAGGTGCTCTGGACTGGGATGTGTGCCTTGTGCATTTATGACATGTCCCAGATATGGTAAGTCACGAGCAAAAAACACACATTTGTCCTTCCGCAAGTGAAGACCATGTTGTCGCAATACCTGAAATAATGTTCGTAGGTGTGCTAAATGCTCGTCGGCTGTCTTTCTGGAGATCACAATATCGTCCAGATACACTCCTGGAAATTGAAATAAGAACACCGTGAATTCATTGTGCCAGGAAGCGGAAACTTTATTGACACATTCCTGGGGTCAGATACATCACATGATCACACTGACAGAACCACAGGCACATAGACACAGGCAACAGAGCATGCACAATGTCGGCACTAGTACAGTGTATATCCACCTTTCGCAGCAATGCAGGCTGCTATTCTCCCATGGAGACCATCGTAGAGATGCTGGATGTAGTCCTGTGGAACGGCTTGCCATGCCATTTCCACCTGGCGCTTCAGTTGGACCAGCGTTCGTGCTGGACGTGCAGACCGCGTGAGACGACGCTTCATCCAGTCCCAAACATGCTCAATGGGGGACACATCCGGAGATCTTGCTGGCCAGGGTAGTTGACTTACACCTTCTAGAGCACGTTGGGTGGCACGGGATACATGCGGACGTGCATTGTCCTGTTGGAACAGCAAGTTCCCTTGCCGGTCTAGGAATGGTAGAACGATGGGTTCGATGACGGTTTGGATGTACCGTGCACTATTCAGTGTCCCCTCGACGATCACCAGTGGTGTACGGCCAGTGTAGGAGATCGCTCCCCACACCATGATGCCGGGTGTTGGCCCTGTGTGCCTCGGTCGTATGCAGTCCTGATTGTGGCGCTCACCTGCACGGCGCCAAACACGCATACGACCATCATTGGCACCAAGGCAGAAGCGACTCTCATCGCTGAAGACGACGCGTCTCCATTCGTCCCTCCATTCACGCCTGTCGCGACACCACTGGAGGCGGGCTGCACGATGTTGGGGCGTGAGCGGAAGACGGCCTACGGTCTTGGCGTGCATCCGTGCGTCGCTGCGGTCCGGTCCCAGGTCGACGGGCACGTGCACCTTCCGCCGACCACTGGCGACAACATCGATGTACTGTGGAGACCTCACGCCCCACGTGTTGAGCAATTCGGCGGTACGTCCACCCGGCCTCCCGCATGCCCACTATACGCCCTCGCTCAAAGTCTGTCAACTGCACATACGGTTCACGTCCACGCTGTCGCGGCGTGCTACCAGTGTTAAAGACTGCGATGGAGCTCCGTATGCCACGGCAAACTGGCTGACACTGACGGCGGCGGTGCACAAATGCTGCGCAGCTAGCGCCATTCGACGGCCAACACCGTGGTTCCTGGTGTGTCCGCTGTGCCGTGCGTGTGATCATTGCTTGTACAGCCCTCTCGCAGTGTCCGGAGCAAGTATGGTGGGTCTGACACACCGGTGTCAATGTGTTCTTTTTTCCATTTCCAGGAGTGTAGTTCGCAGCAGTAGGGACCGACGCACAAACAGTTTGTAAATATTGCTGAAACAATGCAGGGGCGGATGCACACCTGAATGGCAGTCTTTTGAATCGGTACAAACCAAGATACGTGTTAACCACCAAGACGTGCTGGGATTCGGCGTCCACTGGGATTTGCAAGTACGCATCTGCTAGGTCCAACTTCGAAAAGTATTTACCCGGGCACAGTTTATCAAAAAGATCTTCCGGGCGGGGTAAGGGAAAAGTTGCAATCACGAGTTGTGGATTCACTGTTGCCTTGAAGTCCACACAAAGCCTCAGTTTTCCGGAAGGTTTTGGCAAAATTATTAAGGGTGAGGCCCAGAGAGAAGCTTGCACACGTTCAATTACACCTTGGGATTCTAAATCGTTTAATGTTCTTGCGACCTCATCACGCAATGCGTGAGGAACATTGCGCGCTCGGAAAAATTTCGGTTGCGCGTTTACTTTCAGTTCCAAGTGTGCTTCAGAGTTCTTAGTGCAACCAAGGCCCGGTGCAAAAATGTCTGCAAATTCTTCACACAGACGAGAAACACTGTCTGAAGGCACAGTCTGATTCACTGATAGGACCTGATTTACTATAGACATGTTAAACAACTGAAATAAATCTAAACCAAACAAGTTCACTGCAGAAGAAGAACGAAGAACGTAAAATGACACAAGTTTTGTTTGTCCCTTGTATGTTGCAAGAAGGGTGCACTGTCTGAACACAGAGATAAGCTGTCCTGAATAACTTTTTAACTGAACATTTGCGGCACGCAACGGAGGTTTGCCCAGTTGTTTGTACGTGTCATGATTGAGCAATGAAACTGCAGCTCCGGTACTGAGCTGGAATGGTATGACCTTGCCATTAAAGTCCAAATCTACAAAAAGTTTATTGTCCTGCTGACGACAAGAGCGACTGTTTTGTGCAATTTGAACAGACACTGGTACAGAATCACTTGCTAATTGACGTGATTTCCGGCGACGTCGACGCACACTTTTTGCGGGACGAACACAGTCACTGTTAGAGACAGTGACACTGGACGAAATGGAATTAACTACATGAATGTCCATGGGCGAAGGTCCACGAGCCTGAGTGTCCTTGGTTCGATTCCGGCGCGAAGCAAAGGGCCTGGAACGATTAAGAGTGTCTGATCTGAGCTTTTTCTGGCAAACACTTTGAACATGTCCTTTCTTATTACAGAAAAAGCAAATAGCTTGGCGTGACGGGCAATGTTCACGCGAATGTCTAGTGGCACACCGCGGGCATGATTTCATTGCATTTGGATGCTGGCGCGGCACACCTGGTTTAGAGCGTGACGGCAGCTGCGTGGACGTGCGCGAGGGCAGGGGCAGTTTACCGGGCCGCGCAGCGCGCCCAGCGGGCCGGTTAATGTTACACACGGCTGGCGAAGTCTCAAATGATTCCTGAGCAATGTCAAGTGTGTCCTGTCTATCTAATATGTCTATCACTTGTTGAAGGGAGGGATTAACTAGTTTCAAAATCTGTTCCCATATGCGAACATTAGAAACGTTCTGTGCTATTGCATCACGTACCATTGTATCTGAATAAGGGAGTCCACATTCACACTCAAAAGCACAATCCCGTGTAAGGCCTTGCAATGTTGCTACCCACTCCCTATTAGTTTGACCGGCCGTATGTTTTGTAGGAAAGAAAGTATACCTTTTTGCAACTACATTAACTGTTTCTTTGAAATAGGCGTCCAATGCTGACAAAATTTCTTCGTAGGACAGAGTTGCTACGTCGCGTCGGGGAAATAATTTCAGTATCACATGGTACGTTTGCACCCCTACACACGACAATAAATGAGGCTGCCACTCGTTACCTTGAATTCTGTAGGCGGCGAGATGAAATCCAAACTGGCGTGACCACTCCGTCCATGTTTCCACGTCTGCTTGAAAATTACGGAATGGGGGTGCAACTGCAAGTTGTGGCTGCGGTAGCGGTGAAGCGGCGGCTGCCGCATCGTGTTGCAGTACACGTTGACCCTGGACGAGCTGTGCAAGGGCATCCAATAACGCCTGCGTCTGCTGATTCTACAAGCGATAAAATTCGGACAGTACATCGGGAGATTGTGGCGAAGCCATGACACAAGTAAATCAATCAAAGAGAAAGAAGGCGGTGTGTAATGGCGCCAGAAATTAGAGCAATACGAACGCGAAATCCTCGTTTAATCCTTGTCGCCATTTGTAGTGTTGACAGATTGCCAACACTACGCACATTATTTAATGGAGGCGGCCATTAAGCAAGCGGGCGGACTTGATGGTCTGAAACAGGATACTCAATAAATGCTTTAAAGAAAAGTACGTTGCTTTTGGAATACTTAACTTTAATCTATCCTTGTTGTATACATCGTTCTTGTTGAGACATGCTTTAGACGATAATTATCAGTTACTATGTAAGGCTAATGGCGCCTTGCTAGGTCGTAGCCATGGACTTAGCTGAAGGCTATTCTATTTGCTCGGCTAATGAGCGATGCTTCGTCAGTCTAGTCGCTAGCAATGTCGTCCGTACAACTGGGGCGAGTGCTATTCCGTAACTCGAGACCTGCCTTGTGGTGGCGCTCGGTCTGCGATCACACAGTGGCGACGCGCGGGTCCGACATGTACTAAATGGACCGTGGCCGATTTAAGCTACCATCTAGCAAGTGTGGTGTCTGGCGGTGACTCCACAGTAGGTCCTTTTGTGAGAGCTTTCCCGACAGCACTCCACGCCTCGTGATCACTCCGAGCGTCGGGCTCCTTAGGGACTGACCATCTCTGGTAACTTCGTAACTACGCAAACGACACAATGTGGCGAGCCCCTACACATCAGCCACTGACTAGCTTGCTAGCTGAGCCTCTGCCACGAGAACTGGCAATCGCAGGGAAGCCAAACACGACTCACAAACAATCTCCCAACACATATCAATCACACTGTCAGTTCTTTTGAGGACCATCGAACTGACAAACTTACAACTACATGGCTATGTTACAGGAGCAGCAGCAGCAGCAGCTGGCCCAGGAGACATCGTCGGCCCAGCAGAGCAGCGCTCACCTCCTCGACAGGACTCATCATTCCATGACAATCTGGCATTGCTTCTATGGTACTGATGCATGATACCCAACCGCTAACATAACCTTACCTTGCACGATCTGTTGGAGATAGCAAGAAACCGCTACTGCCCTTACTACCCAACCTGACACTCTCGCAGAGGTTTTTTCCCTTGGCACTTGCCTTGGCGCTTTTTGCCCTCTGCCCTTAAAACCGCTCTTCTTTCAAGCTTGATTCTGTCAAGATTTTTCGACCACTTCTATCACCCAGATGCGACCGTATTAATGGGTAATCTTACCCAGACGTACGGATAACATCGCAGTCCCTCGTTCCTGCGATCTCCTCGATTCAGAGCAGAGGTGACAGTAGACCTTTTGAGTTGGTCACCATGGTTGTGCGAGCGTGGAGGCGCTCCCACCTTTAGTCGGCAGCGTCTCTGGATAGAAGCGCTCGGATCACCGCTGACGGACGATCGGAGGAACTACCCAATCGACGATTGCGGCGCGAAAGCAGGCCGACTTAAGTGAGCTCTTTGTTTAGTAAAAAGTCTTCAGTAACCCATATAACCAAAAAAGTAAATGTACAGCTTCAAGTTTCTTGTGCATTATTATAACGTTCCTCGTGAGGTCTTTAAGGGAACAAACACTGGTGGCCATTAAAATTACAGCTCTAGAAAATATAGTAAATAACTAAACTTTGCTTTTTTCGTGCAGAGTACAGCTGAAAGAGTACATCAACTATTTAACTGATTTAGGGTTACGAAATTACACAGAGCTGTCACCTCTGTCAGCAATAATCTCCAGACCATCTGGACATCGAGTCGAACAGAGCTTTGGTGACTATTGGTACGTCATTCCATAATGCTTCTACCATAAGCCGGAGTTCACCATTTGCAGTTGCTGGTAAGTGATGGTGTGCCTCTCTGCCGGCAGTACAGTACCAGATGTTTCCGGTGCGTGACAAATGGTTCAAATGGCTCTGAGCACTATGGGACTTAACTGCTGTGGTCATCAGTCCCCTAGAACTTAGAACTACTTAAACCTAACTAACCTAAGGACATCACACACATCCATGCCCGAGGCAGGATTCGAACCTGCAACCGTAGCAGTCGCGCGGTTCCGGACTGAGCGCCTAGAACCGCTAGACCACCGCGGCCGGCCGGGTGCGTGACACATCAGGGAAACATGCTGGCGAGGCAGCAGTCGAATGTCCTCTGTGTCGAGGTAGGTCAGAAGAACACGGGTAACTCACAGTCCTGTGTTGAAGCGTCACGGAGACCTCAACGAAAGGTCGCAGTTACTGGTCACAACAGTCAGAAATACGATGCCTACTATCCGAATTGCCGGTTATGCGGACCAGAGATGGGCACGGTGTGTATCCAGAGCCACCCCACACCATCACAGCAGTTGCTCGGTCGGCATGATGCGACAATGTGATCCTCTTCTGTGGCCAGTGTTGTAGTTGGGTGGAACACCACCTGCGTACCTCTTTGTTTTGCTGCCGATTCGAGAGAAGCTGCAACAGCAGTCACGAAGCAGTCCGTGGTGATTCATGTGTGGAAACAATGTCCATGCGGACACGTGTGTTGCTGCAAATACGCCCATTTCCTGACTCCAGATCCGTGGCGTGCCTGTACGGCCCTGCACGGCCGAGAGAATAATATGTCTGCTGAGAAAAAATTTGGAAATGCATCGGTTCCTAGGCTTACACACTTAAATTAACTTAAATTAACTTACGTTAAAGACAACATACACACCCATGACCGACGGAGGACTCGAACCTCCGACGGGGGAAGCCGCGCGAACCATGGCAAGGCCCCCGTAGACGGCGCGGCTACCCCGTGCGGCTCTGCTGCACAGTCCGTCCTCTCCGGCACTAGTCAAGTGGAGTCGAATATGGTGTGCTATTATCCGAAGATCACGACGCCATACGAAAGTGAGCAGCTCGCACGTATGTCACAGGAGTTACAGAATACTCGGTGCAATCCGCACTGACGTATGGGAGGCGCTTCGTACTTTGAAAGAGGAGTTCAGTAGATGAGTGCATCAAGTGATGCTTTAATATTCCAAGACAGTTGTAAATATTGGGCACATTTCTGTGGCTATGGATTGCATAATATTACGGCATTCTTGTAATAAAGTGAACTAATAATCCACATGTTGCAGTTCCGATCAACCGTCTCCCAGAGTAGTCAAAGAATCCACAGCTCTGGGCAGACGATTGTAGTTTCGTCAGACCATAAACTACGGTATTTCGCAAAACTATAGATAGCATATTCGACTGAGTGTCGTGAAATCCCGAGCAACGCTATCAGCTGTATCTGGGAACGATGAACTGCAGAACTGCAGTCTCGCTAAAAGCCCGTTGCCGCTTTCTGACTCGTGCCGGTAGACGTTTCTCCTGTATCAAGAGCTTCTCACAAAAACAGCATTCAAATGTGATTTATGAATTAAAGTTGAAACAAATGAGCCCTCGGTCACAATTTTTAGTCTTATTAACCAGGTTTCAACACTTCTAAGAGTGCCTTCATCAGGATTTAAATGTTTAAAGTGGCCTATAACATAATTACAAATTTATGGCCTGTTATTTATTTTGTTCGTGACATGTAAGTACTGACTCTGTTTTAATTATATTGTAGGCCACATGAAACATTTAAATTCTGGTGAAGGCACTCTTAGAAGTGTTGAAACCTGATTAACAAGACTAAAAATTGTGACCGATGGCTCATTTGTTTCAACTTTAATTTATAAACGCTCACTGAATCAAGCAGCCATGTTTAAAACTTTGTGAGTTATGAATGTTGATCCCTCTTTATTGTACACAAAATGTAGATGGCGATACTGCTATCTGCTTTGACCGGTTGCACTAAAAAGCTAATCACTTGCATATCGAAGCATACACCATACTTCGACATTTAACGAATGCCGACCTTCATGGTGCGGCAGTTTTAATATCCAACGGTGTAGTTTGGCCGCTGAAGCCCCTCCTGAAACAGTGCAGTTGCAGAGACCAGGAAGTACTATGGACTTCCAAGCTTTTAATCAACAAAACCACGGAGAAATATACATTTCTTGTGGTGTTAAAGCCCTCCCTCACTATTCAGCGCTATATTAAACCCCACAGGAAATCCCGTCATTGCAAGGTACCGCGGTGGCGCATTGGTTAGCAAACTGGACTCGCATTCGGGAGGATGACCGTTCAAACCCGCATCCGGCCATCCCGTTTTCGTTTTCCGTGATTTCCCTAAATTATTTCAGGCAAATGCCGGGATGATCCCTTCGAAAGGGCACGGCAGATTTGCTTCCCCAACCTTCCCCTACCCGAACTTATGCTCCGCCTCTAATAACCTCGCTGTCGACGGGACGTTAAACACTAATCTACTCCTCGTCCTCCTCCTGCTCCTCTGTCATCCACACGTGATGCACGATTGATGCCCCCCCATGATGTTTCGGCCAGGTGCGCCCGTCCGGATAGCTGCCTTCGGGTCCTGCAGACGCTACGGGATACCTCTTAACGCCCTATAACAGGCGGACCTCCCCTCCCAACAGCCGTCACACAGATCTAATGAGAGTGGCCGGATTTCACCACTACTGGAATTCCACGCCTTTTCAGGATGTGTGTTTGTATGTGTGTGTGTGTGTGTGTGTGTGTGTGTGTATGGGTTGTGTGAGTGTTTATTATTGCTATTCAGCTGCAGTATATTTTCCAGAATTTCAGAAGCGGAGAGAAAGATCTATTATCATGCGCCCTTTGCCTTGGATAGACACTGCCTGCAGCCTCAGTTCTTTACCTCAGGTGGTCAGACGCTCGAATGTCATACCTTGCCTCTTTTGCTACAGTTTCTGCTAACTGACGTGATGTTTCGCGCTGATAATCATGGAGGTAGCAAAGGCCCCTTTTTTGCATAATTAAGACTGCTCTTGAAGATTCAAGTCTAAAATAAATACTTGAGTTGTCTAGACTCAATGCCTCACTCTGCATCGGACTGTTGCGAAAATTTCTGACGGACTAAAACTCTTACTTGACTAGGTCCAGAACCCAGCACCATGCCGTTCGCACACAACACTCTTGCTGGCGGTAATTTCAATCTCTCAGGAATTTTCGCTGTAAGTACTTTCTTTTATGCTCAGTGGAAGGCAAGAACATACAAGTTGAGGATGAACTAAAGATAATAATTTAAAACGAAAACGCCTCAGTCGCCTACTATTTATTTATAGAGGTTATAGTTCCAGTTCAAGAAATGGCTAAGAAATTTAGGAGGTAGATGAAACTCCTCTTGAAATTTTCTCACGCTACCTTTCTGAACCTGTAATGAATAGACTTTTTTGTGGGTTGTAATTAGATCCAGTTATTACTCTGGGAGGGTATATTATATGGATTAAGTAGAGCGCGTGAAAATTTCGCACCACGGATATTCATTTTTTATTTATTTATTTATTTATTCAATCTGTATATTGAACAGGCAGTAAAGGAAACAAAAGAAAAATTCGAGTAGGTATTAAAATTCATGGAGAAGAAGTAAAAACTTCGCCGATGACATTGTAATTCTGTCAGAGACAGCAAAGGAGTTGGAAGAGCAGTTGAACGGAATGGACAGTGTCTTGAAAGGTGGATATAAGATGAACATCAACAAAAGCAAAACGAGGATAATGGAATGTAGTCAAATTAAATCGGGTGACGCTGAGGGGATTAGATTAGGAAATGAGACACTTAACGTAGTAAAGGAGTTTTGCTATTTGGGGAGTAAAATAACTGATGATGGTCGAAGTAGAGATGATATAAAATGTAGACTGGCAATGGCAAGGAAAGCGTTTCTGAAGAAGAGAAATTTGTTAACATCGAGTATAGATTTAAGTGTCAGGAAGTCGTTTCTGAAAGTATTTGTATGGAGTGTAGCCATGTATGGAAGTGAAACATGGACGATAAATAGTTTGGACAAGAAGAGAATAGAAGCTTTCGAAATGTGGTGCTACAGAAGAATGCTGAAGATAAGGTGGGTAGATCACATAACTAATGAGGAGGTATAGAATAGGATTGGGGAGAAGAGAAGTTTGTGGCACAACTTGACTAGAAGAATGGATCGGTTGGTAGGACATGTTTTGAGGCATCAAGGGATCACAAATTTAGCATTGGAGGGCAGCGTGGAGGGTAAAAATCGTAGAGGGAGACCAAGAGATGAATACACCCAGCAGATTCAGAAGGATGTAGGTTGCAGTAGGTACTGGGAGATGAAGAAGCTTGCACAGGATAGAGTAGCATGAAGAGCTGCATCAAACCAGTCTCAGGACTGAAGACCACAACCACAACAACAACAACAACAACAACATATTTATTTATCGGCACAGCTGCAATAGCGCCAAGTCTCCACCACGCAGGATACGTCCGGACCACCGGTTGAAATGAAACATCTAATCTGTCTGCATGCCTACAGTAATCAGACGTCTTTCCCTGAGCGTAGTTTGGTTTTGGGAAGTTTTCCAGAGTCTTCAGACTACTCTTAAAAAGCTTCCTGACTGGTCTTTAATTCGGTGTGTTTTCCACCTTGAAGTTCGAGTCATTTCTCAACGTGAGGGTGGAGATAAAAGTTTCGAGGGTGTTGCACAAGGCAAAACCAACCAGTTAGTGGCACGGTGGACAGAACCAATAAGAAAGTCCGTTATAGATGTGGAAGCTAATAGATTTTTAGTTACAGCACTGAGTAGCTGATGGATCAAATGTTAATTTCGAGAGTTGATCGGAATCGAATATTTGCAGAGTCGACTGCAGAGCCTTGAAGAGTTTCCTGTGGGGAAGATAACAGAGTCACTTGCTAGTAGTTTTCGAAATCCTGTATTGTGGCTGACCCCAGCCGTGCGGCAGAGAAGGTTCCCCACGAGCAAAGTTGGTTACGTTTCTAAAGTTGACATTTCTTTGTTCTGTTTTAACTTAAGAGCTTGTCTCTGTGTGACTGCTTGACTCCGTAACTTCTTATTATCATTCACTTTTCGTGTGCACGTGAGATATTTGCAGGAAACCAGTTTAAAAGTCAAGCATAAGTTTTGCTCCAGTGACTAAAGTACGAGTTTCTCCTTGTGTATTTAACTAACAACAGGGTCAAAGTCAGTCTTTTTTAAGGTTTGTGGCTAGCCAAGGCCGTAGAGAGGGTGTGATTCATATTAAAAACAGCTTCACGAAGTAGGACTATATACACTTGCTCCGGGTACACTAATAAATTTTTTTGTTTTCTGACCGTGGAGTGGTTACATCGCAAATGTTTTCTTTTCTAACCGGGAGATAATTACGTCGTATAGTGAAATTGAGTATAATGCACGCTGCCCGTTCAAAATGACTATGACAGTGGATGCTTTTTGGAGCTTTGCACAATGAAAAGCTATCTTACTGAAGTTCTTTGGGCAATAACTTGAAAAGTAAGTTTTACGTATGGCACCGGTCACTATTTGCTACGAAAACATTAAACGTTTCGCGATTCGAGCGTATTCGACTCACCTGGCATATGAAATACATATTTGTTTCTCTACGCGCGAAATTCTCCTATATTGTAGATAGTTCACAAAATGTTGCTGTTGGGTTTTACGTCTCGGTTTAATGTCTTAACCCCATGTTATTGTAACGGTTAGTGAAAAAATTAACGAACTACTGTTAAAATAATGCTGCACAACAACTGTGCTCATATTCAGTCCAGATGGTCAACCACCGCTGTTGAGTGTACGTGTAAGGTTCTCGTACCGACTAATCCAGCCCATTACCAAGACCTGGTTGTTAATATATTTAATTTATTTCGTAACTCCGACCTGCTGTGTGTCCATCTGAGGGGTTAGGTACAGTAATCATGATACAAGACATTTGTTCAGGATACACAAGGTTCCAAACCCCGTCCAGCTATTTTGATATGTACTGAATAAATAACAGCAATAAATTCCGAGTTCAGTAAGTCGGGACTTAGGAGCAAAACACTTACCAAGATATAACAATTGTAAAGAGATCCTGCACAGTTTGACTTAGACGATTGTCGTCTTTGGAGTACCAGGAATTAATGCTTGGCGCAGGGGTGGACAGGTGACTCTGAAAATAATCAAATGTAAAGTTCTGCGAATGATTAGGCAGAAATCTCCATTATTGTGTGATTACACGGTTGAGAAACAGACACTGGAAGCAGTCATCCATTAAATGTGTGTGAATGCGTATGGGATTATTTAAAGTGGAACAACCACATAACATTAATCCTAACTGAGACGGTCTGTAGTCGATATCAGAGAACGTTGCTTTTCGTCCGCGATGTGTCTCTCGCGGCGAGGTGGCGAGCGTGGAGCGTCGGGAAAAGACAGATCGGTAAGCGCGAGTTGTGTTACGGTCAGATGGATAATGTTGAGGTTTACACACTGAGCGGCTTGCTATACTTCACTCGAATTTCAGTTTACGACAGGCACTTGGTGTGAAACTTCCCCTTAGAAAAATTATGAATGACTGTGATGGTAAACTTCTACGTTATTTGACTTTCAAACAGCTGAGCAAAACTCAATGTACTCAAACGTTTCTCTCTTTACTTATTCTGATCATCACTAAACTGACACACAATATTTTTAGCGCAACGCAATTTGACTTTCAATAATCAGAAGAATGGCCCTGACTAACAATAACCTATACCTTTCATGAATCACTTACCTCACAAAAATCTTCGTTACTCGAACTACTGAAATACAGCGAGCGCCACTACTGCCAGCTAAATAAAAGATTCTAATTACTGAAGGCACTAACTACTGGTAGGCATAGTTCGCAAATGAAAGATTTTGATAGAGAACAAACAATGTATTTACCTTAATCTTGTTCAAAAGTCATAATATATATATATATATATATATATATATATATATATATATATATATATCTCAGTTCATGACATCCAGTCTTACAAATTTCCTTTTTCTGACGGACACACGTCCAGATCGTCCACTCTCTAAACTCTCTCCCCACATCCACCACTGCTGGCGGCTCACCTCCAACTGAGCAACGCTACGCGCTGTTCATATCCAACTGCCCAACACTACAATAGCGAATATTCCAACAATGCAAACCAGCCACAGACTTCACACAGCACAGTCAGTGATTTTCATATAGAGCGCTACGTGGCGTTACCAACATAAAAACCTAAACAGCCTACTTACAGGTGGAGTGACGCCGAAGCGTGCTTTAATGGAGGTGGTAGACAGCAGTGAAGATCGAGCTGTGTCGTGAAGTGTCATTAACCCGTCATGTGTAGGGTTGCATGCTGATACGGTGCACGATATAAAGCCAGCTCCTCGCTGCAGAAGGTTGAGCCGGCCATTGTAACTCTACTGGGTCGCGGCACGCTGGGGCTCTCAGAAGTGGTACATGGTGGATGCTAAGTCCGTTTAGTCACATTGGAAAGGCGTTGCGGATGATGGGAAGTTATTATGTGTGGCCGAACAAAGATGAACTCCACTTCATCACGATATTGATGAACATTTACTAGTCCTTAAGACTGCTCGTGCTTTAATTGTTTTAGTGGGTTTCGCCCTGTTCCTAGCAGTACTGACTTCTGTGGTATCAATAACACGCTATTGGCGTCTTTACGTTGGCAACGAACCTGCGCCGATAGCTGTTGTACGGGATCTGGCGGACCGAATGGAGCACATCCATTAAGCCGCGCCTCAAGCTGCTCCGTACCACAAGCGCCTTAAGCTGCCACAATATTGAGCGGCCGGCGGCAGCCTAACACTCTTGCGCTAGGTGCAACTGGTATGTAAGCCTGTACCTACGCGCCTAGGCGCAGTTCCCACACCACTGTTCATGCAATAATTTAGGGATCCTCTTCCTTGTTGACACTGAGAACTGGACTATTTCTTGCTTCATTATTTGTAATGAGTCTTCATACACTTGGAGAAATACAAGTTAAGTAAATCTTCTTTTGACTGTGTTAACTTGCTCGCTCATCGTTACTACTTCTGTCCAGTTTTCCTACGACGACAGTTTCTGAACCGCTACGTTGGCCACCTCTCCTTAGAGTGGGCCACACGGAATGGCCGCGTGGTTTGAGGCGTCATGTCACGGACTGAGCACCCCTCCCGCCGGAGGTTCGGGTCCTTCCTGGAGCATGGATGTGTGTATTGTTCTTAGCATAAGTTAGTTTAAGTAGTGTGTAAGTCTAGGGACCAATGACCTAAGCAGTTTGGTCCCTTAGGAATTCACACACATTTGAACACATTTTTTCCATAGTGTTGTGTACCAAGTCATACACAACAATTTCTACGTATTAGTTTTATGTGAATTTTGTTATGTTATCTTTGTCAGCCAATGTGCTTGCTGCAATTTCAAAGACAGAGGTTTCTTTTATAGGTTTTGTTAAAGTTGCTTTAATCCTGTTGTGCGATATTCATTGAGCTGGCTTAGGCGATGTCATACTCGATTAATTAACTGGCAGTCACTGACCCATTAGCTTACCATAGTAACTGTTCGCGAATTGTTTTGCTGTTGGCTGCTGCTAGAGTTTCATTTCTTACAGGCAAATTAACTGCTGAGTAATTTTAGCAGCATAATTAGCTGACGCTATGCATCTTTTATTTAAAGCTGGGTTTTTCAAAAGCTTTTCTTATCCATGAAAATGTTCTTGAATAATAATTGCTGTAATCGTGTATTACAAATCCAGAGCTTGGGGGCGGATTGTGGGCCTTTAAAACAATTACATATGTTGTTACATGCACATTCGTTTCTTGTTTTAAAAGTTTCCTGCCCCAACCTGTAATCAGACTCTTCATGATACTGCAAGCGGCCGCTATCGGCATAATGTGACACGTGAGTGCTTGTTGTGCCAGTTTTACAACAGCTTTGTAATTAATAAATTTTTATGAAATTTGTGGTAAGGCCCTATGGCACCAAACTGTTGAGGTCATCGGTCCCCAAGCACCCAGGCCCGAAGGAGGACTCGAATCTCCGACGGGGGAAGCCGAGCGAACCGTGACAAGACGCCCGAGACCGCACGGCTGTAATTAATTGTGTCTTTTTTTGTTGGCCTCGTGTAGACTCAGGAGGTGTCGATAGTGCCGTCTCTGTCGCCTTAAAGGCATTCTTGACTAGCATTAAAGTAACCACGCTGCGAGCTAACATCCCAAAGATGTTTGAGTTCACATGTAGTTCGTCTAGGAGGTGAACTGCACGTGTCGCATTACACGCCCTAAATTAGACGCTTCTGACCCTTTGGTTAAATTGTCTGGCGGATGGCAAGTTAGCAAAACACAAATATAACACATAGTAACAGTAATAATAACATCGGAACTAAATTAACGACCCATAAATGATGTAGGGCACACAGTTGCGATTTGGTTAGAATAATCCTTATTTAGAAAGCAAACTAATAGCGAAAGTAGTCGTATTTAGAGTTATTGTTACTCTCGAGCGCATATCCATTTGACATCGTTGGACCATTCACAATCTCATCGCGAAAAACGTCCTACATTCCACACGTAAAGTTCACACCAGGCGCGCGGTTAGCTGCCTAAAGACCGACTGTCCGCTTTCGCGTCTGGATCCGAACTCTACCCTTTGGTGTCCCCAGCCGAACTGTCCGTTTTCGCGTCTCCATCCGAACTGTCCTCTTTGGTGTGTCTAGCGGAACTGCCCTCTGCCCGTCTCCGACCGCGTTTCCCGCGCGCCGAACATCTTTGCTCAACTGACTAGCGCAGTTCCCTTTCCTGAAGCCGCCCATCTGATTGGCTACAGCTTATTCTACATCACTTTACATTTTAACATATTTAAATAAACAAAGCTTGACCACTTTCACGTTCTAAATAAAATAACAATAATATCCATTACATAAGAAATGTTAAATTCTTTTACTTGAAACCAATACAATTTCCCTCTTAACTTTGAATGTAACGGCCAGTAACTTTGCACCGATGTGCTTTCTGATAAATAAATAAATTTTGCAACAAATATTCTATTACCTAATGATTCAATAATGTGTCATGCTGTCATCGTTCAATGTGTTTTGTGTGGAGGAAACGATGATCTGATACTTAACTGGAAGTACTGATAATTTAAAATTACTATATCCTTTAAACAAATAAAGTTACAGAGTTGAAATTTACACCTTTTGTCATTTTGATGATGCGCTTCTGTATGAAATGCCGATTGTTAAAATCGACCAAACAGTTCAGATTTTAGCATTCAGGTCTTTGTTACAAAACTTGTTAATTTCACTCTAACAGTAACTCCTAAACTATTATAGATATGATCAATATTCAAGTTTTATTGGGATCGCCATAAAAATTTATGGATGATGTCGGATTAAAATTACTGTGGCTTGAGTCCCTGCATTACTACAGAATTAAATAGTTTTCATAAATGTTTCCCTTCGTGGCCGATCTTAAGTCCGCCATATTTAACACTGCTGTAGGATATAAGGATATATAAGGATATAAGATGAACATCAACAAAAGCAAAACGAGGATAATGGAATGTAGTCGAATTAAGTCCGGTGATGCTGAGGGAATTAGATTAGGAAATGAGCCACTTAAACTAGTAAACGAGTTTTGCTACTTGGGGAGCAAAATAACTGATGGTGGTCGAAGTAGAGGGGATATAAAATGTAGACTGGCAATGGCAGGGAAAGCGTTCCTGAAGAAGAGAAATTTGTTAACATCGAGTATAGATTTAAGTGTCAGGAAGTCAGTTCTGAAAGTATTTGTATGGAGTGTAGCCATGTATGGAAGTGAAACATGGACGATAAATAGTTTGCACAAGAAGAGAATACAAGCTTTCGAAATGTGGTGCTACAGAAGAATGCTGAAGATTAGATGGGTAGACCACATATCTAATGAGGAAGTATTGAATAGGATTGGGGAGAAGAGAAGTTTGTGGCACAACTTGACCAGAAGAAGGGATCGGTTGGTAGGACATGTTCTGAGGCATCAAGGCAATTTAGTATTGGAGGGCAGCGTGGAGGGTAAAAATCGTAGAGGGAGATCAAGAGATGAATACACTAAGCAGATTCAGAAGGATGTAGGTTGCAGTAGGTACTGGGAGATGAAGAAGCTGGCACAGGATAGAGTGGCATGGAGAGCTGCATCAAACCAGTCTCAGGACTGAAGACCACAACAACAACAACACGTCTCCTTGGCCACAAAAGCCTTCTGCCCAATGACGTAGGTTCTCGTCTGTCTCACTCGCACACTATAGCGCTTAGGCCTCAATAGACAATAGACGCCTGTCAGTTTCCGCATCTCGCGGTGAATCTGCGCCCTTTGTGGCACGCGCTCTTGGCCATATATTTTAATGAGAGCGCAATGCTCGTTCACTCATAACGTCCAATTCAAACTAAAGCTCTTGACCGTTACAGGGTGTATTTAAAGCAAACCTCATTTGTATCCTCATAGTGGCACTACTATCCCCATTCGTATACGACTCGTGAAAAATCTGAATAGGCATCATCTTTCAGATGTAGAAACACTTTTACCAACTTCTGTTTAGATCGGCCAACTCCTTCTTGGTGTTGTAGTTTTTTTAGATGTTGTATGTTGCGAGAGTGTTTCTCACGTCCAGGCAGTTCCCATTCCGTCTTTGCCCGTGGCGTGCAGGGACGGCGGGATACACGCCACCGTCCTCCGGCAGGCTGCGCGATGTCCAGGAATGCGCTCTTGCGGCTGGACGGCCTCGAACGACCATAAATCATGTGAGCGCTAATACGCCGTGCCGCGCCGCCGCCGGCATTCTTTCGGTCGCAGCCGATTAACTCGTCCTCGAGCGGAGAACCCGAGTGACACCAAGACTACTTTATCCGCCGTCTGTCAGAACCTGTTAGGTGACACTCGGGAACGTTATTTAGTCGTCCTTGCGCATTTCATATCTACAAATTAATTTTACTCGGTTTTTTTCTTAGATATTGGCAGCTTGCTGATTACACTTCGACACTCAGTCTTATTTTGGTGTTCAGATTTCGTTCATGAGGTAACTACGTTTGCCGATTAACGTTCTGTTCACATCGGGGTCATTATAGGCACAGTACAAGCTCCACTGGTTAAGGAAAGAAACCATATCATTCATGGTCTTGCTACAGGAACACAAGCCATTCACCTCTGGTGAGTTAGGAAAACCACCCGAATCCTACGTCTGGATTCGAACGTATTTGTGACAGTTTTACGTAGTTAAACCTGTGCGGAGGCGGAATGTGTTGATAGAATACCTCTGTTACTTTTTTGTTTTCACATTCGTTGGCTTCGCCAACTCACGTCCAGATCGCCTCATTTAGACCTCGGTCTAAGTTACAAATCGGTCTGTCACCACAACCAGGTTTTTCCCTTTCACTTTCGTTGTTAGTATGTCGGCATGCTGTCGCTTATCCTAGTGAGAGCCCAGGCTCCACAGAAATGTCTCTCCACAACCCACTCGCCCAAAGCGTTCCAACCGCATTTGAACTCCTGTCCTCCGGCATAAGAACCCCAGACCTAGGAAGCTCATTCAGGGCCTCTTGTTCATCTGGCGTCATCGATTTGCTTTATGATCCCTCAATTACTTGAAACCGCGCCTCCTGCTGGTTTTCTCACAAGCTCCCTCCGTTTTTCCTGTGTGTTTAACATTACCTTACCTTTCAACTCTTAAAACGCTCGTAGGGTTCTTCCCACATTAGTTGTCTTACTGCTCAGCGACTGCCTACTTATATTGAACGTGGTTCAGAAACTGCGTCCTGTAATGGATGAGTGGTTGCCTCGTTTTACAGGTAGCGTAGTTTCATGCAGGTACCCACGCTAGTCAGTCATGTACAAGCCTCTTGCTCTGTGTGTAACTATTGCAACGTACTTCTCCCTAACTGTAGCAGAGTCTCTCGCTACAACTGCCACCCCCCCCCCACCCCTCCCCCGCCTTCATACACACACACACACACACACACACACACACACACACACACACACACACACACACACACACACTCCCTCCCTCCTTCTATTACCAAATTCACAATTTCTTGGTGTCTCAGGATGTGTCCTGTCAACCAATCCCCTCTTTTAGTAAGTTGTACCATAACTTTCCTTTACCTCCAACTAGATACAGTACTTTATCAGCAGTTTTTTATCTACCCATCTAATTCTCAGCATTCCTCTGTGCACCACATACGAAAAGTTTCTTGTACCCTGCGTCCTTGCCTTGCGTTAAAAACCCCGCCATCTACCGTGCGGGACTGTGACGGTTTCCGTCACCTTAGTGTGTCCAGTCAAGTGCAACGAAACACACACGCTACTGGAAGCTTTCAATTTGTCATTACGACAGAGAGGAGGAAGAGTAGCGGCGTAAGGATACTGTTCACCAGTCTTTGCGCCAATTGAAAATCTGTTCTCAGCGGCTCATCGAAGCGAGGGCATATGGCACTGTGTGAGTATGCTGTTTAGGTTTTTATGTTCGTAACGCCACGTCGCGCTCTGAATGAAAATCACGGACTGTGCTGTGTGCAGTAGACTTGGCCACTGTTTCTATGTTTCGATACAGTGTATCGATACGTGGAACTGTTTCAGTGTTTCGGAACGGCTGTGGTTCACTGTTTCGAAACAGTGGTGTTTCATTCCGCCCCTGTCTCGGATAACCGGACCAGATTCGATCTCGAGCCAGACACAGAAACTGTATCGTTGTTTCAAAATAAGGCTGTTTCAGTCCACCTGTGCTTGGAACGGACTAATTGTATCGAAACAGTGATGTTTCATTTCGCTCTGTGTCGGACGAGATTCGGGCTCGGCGCAGGTACTGAAACAATATATCACTTCGTGAAACACTTTCAAGAGTGTCGAAACCTTTTTGACAAGCAATAGCATGAAGCTTAAGATATCCGAAAATAAAGCTTCGTTTCTAGCTGACTGTCCTATCCCGAAATGGCGTAACGTCTGCTTTATAAACACTAACCAAACAATAAAACAACGCATACTATTCACATTCAAAATAATAAATATGTGAAAATCATTCAGTTAAATTACACTTTTTTTATAACATACGCTTCTCTGTTCATGTACAGTAATCATATTAAGAAACGCAAGTAAGCCTACAACATTGTGAATAAAAAAAGGCGTAGAGTGACAGTTATTGGACACATATACAAATTTGATGTAGGTATAACTGCAAGCAATCTGACATATCACTGATAGTGTAATGGTGAACGGGAAGGGCTGGGAAGCATGGTGAATTTATAGTAACGGTTCGAAACACCTTGAAAGACAAAATTTTTTGTGTTATATTTCGTTATTTATTCGAATTATTTGGCATTATTTGTAAGGCTATAGTCACTGTGCCTATTATCTGCAATGATTCCCTTTGTGTGCATGGAAATTAGCAGGATGGGTATATTACCCATACTGACGGAATGTGGGAATCCCAGTAGCAAATCCGTTGTTTCTGCAGTTTGCTCCCACCTCCAGTTCCGTTCGTGGTGGTTCTTCTATCTTCAGCTATGGCTGTCCTCAGCCAACTGAAAAGTATGAACGTCACACGACACTAAATCAGCGCATTTGCTGCATGAAATACGAAACTGCCAAGACGCCTAAGTGATAGTTTCATACTTTCTGCGATATGATTAGCGCTCTCGCACCTAATTCGTGTTTATATGGACATACTTATACAGTAGACATTCAAGATGATAAAATGTGTAGGTTTATTAAATTACAAAATACAAACTGTTTCACTGTTTCGAAACAGCGTATCGAAACATTACATTGTACTGTTTCATTTGTTTCGAAACAGTTACGTGTTTCAGTTTGCCCATCTCTAGTGTGCAGTCTGTGGCTGGATGGACTCATTGTTGGAATCTTTGCTTGTGTAGTGTTGGGCAGTTGGATGTGAACAGTGTTGTGCAGTTGGAGGTGAGCCGCCAGCAGTGGTGGGTGTGGGGAGAGAGATGCCAGAGTTTTGAGCGGACATTGTTTGTTCTCTATCAAAATCTTTCATTTGCTAACTACGCCTATCAGTAGCTAGTGCCTTCAGTAGTTAGAATCTTTTATTTATCTGGCAGTATTGGCGCTCGCTGTATTGCAGTAGTTCCGAGTAACGAAGATTTCTGTGAGTTAAGTGATTCATGAAAGGTATAGGTTATTGTTAGTCAGGACGATTCTTTTGTAGGGATTATTGAAAGTCAGATTGCGTTGCGCTAAAAAATTGTGTGTCAGTTTACTGATGACCAGAATAAGTAAAGAGAAAACTGTTTGAGTACGTTGAGTTTCACTCAGCTGTCTTTGTATCAAATAACGTAGAAGTTTACTAGCACACTCATTCATAATTTTTCTAAGGGGATGTTTCAACTGTTGACAATGATCCGCCCGTCGGATAGGGGCATTTACCCGGCGGCCCCTTTGGTGCTATTCGAGGTAGCAGGCCTTTCCTCTTATTATCCAACACACACAGACACACACATACACACACACACACACCATACAGACGCACCTAAAACATACAGGTCTCACACTACACGAAGGAAATATGCCATTGTGCACAACGAAACGAACAACCTTTCCAATTAGGCAGCTGAACCTCTCCTTCGGGGTATCCCAACCAACGACTTTTCTCTCAGCACCACCTGACTTAATTTTATTACACCCAATCTTTTATTGATGTTAATCTTACAACCTCTTCTCTGTTAAAACTTCCTCGCACGCTTTGTGGTTCTTTAGTGGATACAAGAGCCAGGAACACATGCCGTTCATGAACACAGAATTCAGATATTCATTTATCCTACATCTAATACCAAATAGTGAAAATAATACATAACTTTGATGCTGTAGTTGCAGCGTCAGTTGCTAGCAGTATACCTGAATGTAGAAATATGTACAGATACAAAAGGTTTGTAAATATGTCACTCTTCAATACAATGTGTATTCAGAAGAGGTCAAGCCCTGCCGCTACGAAAGTCTGTAAACGTTATTAAACTGGCAAACACACAAAGTTCATGAATGTTCGAATTTAAGTATCTGAAAGAATAACGACGTCATCGGCAAACCTCAATATTTCTATTTCTTTTCCCAGGAACTGAATTCCATTTAAAAATCAAGTTTCCTTTACTGATGTTCATTGCACAAATTGAATGATATAAAGGATAGGGTAAAATCCTTTGTCACTACTTTCTCCATTACTGCCTCCCACTTGTGTCCTTCTACTCCTAGAACTGTATTCGTGTTTCAAAAGAAGTTTTCATTTTATTTCTTTACTTATTTATTTTTATTCCTGATGACTTTGATGGTACACGCCACCAATTTCGCTCTTGTGCCAACGTCTTCATCAGAAACTACCACTTGCAACCAACGTCCTCACTTATTTGATGGATATATTACAACCTATGTCTCTCTGTAGTTTTCAACCACTACAGATACGCCAGCCATCGGATGGTTACAATTTAAGTGCAGCTGCTCTCGAAGGTTTAGTGCGGGCTGTAACTATCGCACGCCAGCGAAACTCTGTAGGCATTCTAATGCCTTAATGCGGAACCGATTACCGCAAGAGTAATATTAGTTCCAATTTTGGCCACCAGGTGCAATCTGGTGCTGTGAAAGCAAGAAATATGAGTACAAATGTTTCCATATGTAGTGGATTAGGGACAGGACGTACGCAGAATAGTTCAAACAAGTGAAAAACGCATAATGTTGATTTTTATAACTAACCACCGCTTGCAAGATTTGTTCAATATGAGTACCGGAGGCGTCGACGAGTTGCTGCAACCGTAGAACGGTGTGATCAGTTCCGGTGGAAGCTGAGCAACATTATCTTGTGTCCCTGGTAAACGCGCTCTTTTTTTTTTTTTTTTTTTTTCTTTCGAATAACCCATTTGGAGGGTACGATGAATCAACTTTGGCTACTCTTCATTGCATTATATTTCTTCAGTTTCCAAATTTCCTTCATCCTTTTAGAGTGTTGTTCCCTTTCTTCTTGAGTCCACTTTCGTCTAGTTATTTTCTTTCTCTCCTGAAATTCTGCCTTCTGGACTGCCTTTCTGAAATGTGTTCTGTTTTCTATTGTGTCAATTGTAACTCCAGCATTTTCAATGTCCTTTTCAGTCTCTATGAACCATGCTGGCTTGGATTTGTAGCTATTGAGTAATGTGAATATCCGCTTGGTTAGTCTGTTGTTATCCATTCCGAATATATGTCCAAAAAACTGTAGTCTCCTCTTCCTCATTACATCAGTTAGTTTCTCCGTTTTCAGATATAGCTCTCTGTTTGGTCTTAATCTGTATTCAGCATTATCGTTTCTTTTAGCTCCCAGTATTTTCCTTAAAATTCTTCTTTCGACCTTCTCTAGTTTCTCAAGATCTCCATTTCTTGTTAGTTTAAGCGTTTCTGCTGCATAGAGAGCTTCAGGTCTGGCCACTGTTTGGTAGTGTCTTAATTTCGTGTTCCAGGACCAGGATTTTTTATTATAAACGTTTTTGGTGATATGAAACACTCTTTCCATTTTGTGCTCTCTAGTTTCTATAGCTATCTTTTCTTTGGCATTGTATGTAATCCACTCTCCTAGGTATTTAAAGGAATCTGTTTTGTGTATTGTGTTGTTGTCAACTGCAATATTTTGAGGAGCATCACAGATGTTTGTCATAAACATTGTTTTTTTCATAGGATATTTGTAGTCCTACTTTGGCTGCTTGTTTTTGTAGTTCTCTTATTTGTTCTTGGGCATTGTCTAGTGAATCTGTAATCAATGCCATGTCATCTGCGGGCATCTTCGGGCACAAGGCGCGGTTTAACAGTATGCCAAATTCGGCAGTATTGTGTGTTCACTGCATCTTGTATACAAAATGCGCCTCGTCACTCCATAGAATATTGCTCGGCCACATTTCATCAACTTCGATCGGCGACAGAACTGAGGAGAAAATTCAGAACGTTGCTGCTGACCGTGAAATTTCAGTTGCTGCATGCCTGGATGTTGTAGGGGTACCTATGTAAAATAGACCGCAAAACTTTCCACAATGTTGATCATGTGACGGACATTTCAAGTGACACTGAACGAACATTGTCAGAGACACATGGTGCATGGTCAGCTAGAGCAGTAACTCCCACTGGGATAGGACGCTTTCTCTTTCAGGTACCACACTAAGCTCACTCGTGTTTTGGTATTTCATTACCATCTTCTTTAAAAAAATTTAATTATATTGGGCCTCTTCTCGGACCTTTTAGTTGGCGATAACATCTCAGTGCAGCACTGTAATTGCCGTTATTCACATGTAACAGTTTCGCTGACAGCGCACAGCTCCGTTCTCGATAGCCATACTGTTCACTCACGTTGTGCCTTATCAAATGACAGCGTCGATGTCATACCGTCACAAAAACAGTGTACACCGCCAGATCTGCAACTGGTTGCCAAGCTTGGAACTAATTTTTTTCCATCGTAAATCAGTTCCATTGTCATAACATAATTACAGCCCACACTGGACCTCAGTGAGTAGCTGCTCTTTAATTACAACTATCGGGTATCGTGGAAGCTATTCCTTCACATCGTAGCAGATAGGTAGATCAAATAACAATTGCTGAAGTACCGTCATTCTATCCCTTCTTCTCGTCAATATTTTCTATATGTTCTTCTCCTCATCGCTTGTGTGCGCAACCTATTCATCCTTTACCTTATCAGTCCATATTATTTTCGACATCCTTCTGTAGCGCCACGTCTCAACGTTTCGACTCTCTCCCATTTCACGCACAGTCTGTGATTCAATTCCATATATTGATTACTTAAAACGTACATTCTCAGAAATTTCAGCCACAAATTAAGGCCAGTGTTTAATTCTAGGCGATTTCTTTGGCAAGAAATGCACTCTCTGTCTGTGCTAGCCTGCTTTTTATATCGCCAGTCAAATGTTGTTACTTTATCTCAGTCTGCGTCTCCTCAATATTTTTGTATTACTTACGCCTATTCTCAGTCCACTGTGTGTGTTCAGTAGACTGTTCATTGCATTCAACACATTCTGCACCTGTTTCTTAAATGGTTCAAATCTGCCCGAGGCAGAATTCGAATCTGATCCGTAGCAGCAGCGCGGTTCGGAACCTAAGCGCCTAGAACCGCTCGGCCACACCGGCCGGCACCTGTTTCTCAATTTCACTGTGGATAGCAATGTCATCAACTAATATTACCAACGATATCCTTTCACACTGAATTTTAGTTCCCCTTCTGAATACTTATTTTATTTCCTTCGGCCGCACGGAGTGGCCGCGCGGTTTGAGGCGCCATGTCACGGATTGCGCGGCCGCTTCCGCCGGAGGTTCGAGTTCTCCCTCGGCATAGGTGTGTGTGTTGTTCTTAGCATAAGTTAGTTTAAGTTAGTTCAAGTAGTGTGTAAGTCTAGGTACCGATGACCTCAGCAGTTTGGTCCTTAGGACATCACACATACTTTTTTTTTTATTTCCGTCATCTCTTCTTCGGCGAATAGGTGAAAGATTAGAGCCGAAAAACTACGTTCCTGTCTTATACCATGTCTTAGCCGAACAATTCGTTCTTCGTATCCGATTCTAAATTTTCCCTCTTGGGTTTTTGTACGTAATGTATATAGCATTCGTTTTTCGCTATAGCTTACACCTATTTTACTGAGAATTTCGAATATCTAGCACCGTTTTACCCTGTGGAACGCCTCTCTAGGTCAACAAATCCTGTTAACGTGTCTTGATTTTCTTAAGTCTTGCTTCCATTATAAAGTGCAAGTCAGAACTGTATCTCTAGTGTCGTTACCTTCCGTGAAGCCAAATGGATGATCATCTAACAGATCTTAAATTTTCTTTTCATTCTTCTGCATGTCACTCTGTTCAACAACTTAGTTGTATGTGCAGGGGATTGTGCGATTTTTCTTGCACTTACTTGCCCTTTCTTATGTTGTGTGTATTAAATATATTTTAACAGTTTCTGTGTTGTTAGACCAGAAAATTATTGTTTACAAATCGAATCAGATCATTATCATTGTAACTTGCAATCTATAAAAATTTTGATTGTTTGTGATGGATGGTCTCTACTCATGACTACAGGTCTACATTGTGGCTAGAATAGGGGAGAGGTGTGCAATACCTGCTAGCTTAAGTTTTTGGCTTTATTGTGTAGGAATATTAATACACAATTACTTTGCCTGAAGACATTTTCTATGAACTGCACAGTTTTAATTTTTGTTTGTTGTACTTAGTTACATCGGAAGTATAAAAGGTATGATTACAAGGCTTGTGGAAAGTGCCTTGCAATATCGGTCATCGAATTTTTTGGATGATACTGTGTTGTTAATGGTACACTACACTTATAATTATTGAAGAAAAATAGAACACGTAAGCATGGTTACTATTTCAGCTCAGTTCCCCAACGTTTAGCTCTGTTCTACAGAGATCGCAGACATAATACAAAATTTTCACCTGAACACACACCCGACATGGACCTACGCACTAAAACGGGTACACTGCACCCAGTCTTTTTCAAATAACTGCAAGCAAATGATGCACTTTTCAATGTCTTCTATTGTCTCACCGTTTCAAGTAAATTCCAGTTTTCTTTGCCGCTTTGCAGTTGGCTTCTTTTGGAACACCTGACTTACGTTCAGCTTTCTTCCACTCTATTTCAGCCATTATGTTTTTCGCTGTTGTCCTCTTCTCTTCGGTGGCGATCTTTTTCCCCTCTTTATTGTTGTTTTAAAAGTGATGATCTCAGGATTTCACTTATCTGACCCCTCTGTTTCTTTATCTTCATTTCAGAGGATTTTTGTCCTTTTTTTTCATTTTCCTCCGCGTTAGTCTGAAAAGAGGTAGGATGAAGCGAATACAATTAAAAATTCAAATTATTTCTGGCTGATACTGGAAGACAATCGAGTGGGCGGTACTTCACAACAGACACGCTGTAGGATCTGTTCATATTGTACGTAGGTTTATCATGAAAGATTTGTTACGTTAGATGTCATTCCTTACGTAAAATGGCTAATCTAAATATAGTAAGGAAGTTAAACACTCGCCTTTGAAAGGGGAAGGCTAGCACAGGACTCGAATTATCTTTCGTGCGCTATGGCCTACACACCATCAGGCACTCTTAGCAGACAAACCACTGAGAAGGTAGAGAGGTAGAAGACATACGGCTCGTGTGGATATGGAGACACAAGCTTGCTTCTTCTTACTGTACACTTCTGTCGCATGAAGATGGAAACGGTAATCACAGTAGTGGCCTGCTCTATGCCCATCTCTATTCGTTATATTAGGTACTGAAATTGCTGTCAAAGTAATGTGTCAATGGCTTTTGGTCCTGTTATTACCACCAGGCACAGCATAGAACTTGTGCGACAAGTGATTAAAAAGCCCGCATCTCGTGGTCGTGCGGTAGCGTTCTCGCTTCCCACGCCCGGGTTCCCGGGCTCGATTCCCGGCGGGGTCAGGGATTTTCTCTGCCTCGTGATGGCTGGGTGTTGTGTGATGTCCTTAGGTTAGTTAGGTTTACGTAGTTCTAAGTTCTACGGGACTGATGACCTAAGATGTTAAGTCCCATAGTGCTCAGAGCCATTTTTTTGTGATTAAAACAAAAATCATGAGTAGTCTTGGCTTCCTGATATTTGACAGATCCCTCCCGATGAGCCGGCGCGAATCAAAAACGTTCGCTGGTCCCGGAACAACCCCTGTACTTACAGAATGACAGCCTACATTGTCATTCGGCCTTTTGTGCTTTTGCTCCCAGAGGAGACGCGGAACAACAATAAGAGAGTCGGGCGCTAATGCAGACGTCACCGGACAGAGGTGCGCCAGCGATAAATTAGGCCCGGCGCTGCGCGGCGACAAGCCAGCCGGGGGCTTTTTGTTGACGTGCGGGGGCGGCACCTGCCGCAGCGATCAGAGGGGCCGCCGTTGCCGTGGGAACGCCTCGCGCCGCCGCCATTGTCAGACTTCTGACGCGCCGCCGTGGCCGGCGCGACCCGTTTCGAGAAATCGGGCCCAGTCCGCCCCTCCCCCGCCCGTGGACGTCGACGGTTACGTCTAAACCGAAACGTCAAATGAATCATAAGAGGGGGCCGCATTCCGCGGTGGCACCCGCCGGGATGCCGGCGAGGCGGCTAATGCGGCCGCGACCGCGGGCCCACCTACCGGGCGAGCCAGCTGCTTGCCACGCTGCGGCGGGACCCTGCGTGCAGCCCGCGTCGCACGGAGCAAGTTTCGCACTTCAGCCCGTTTTACTCTGGCGACTTTCTGGTCACAATCGACTACTCGTCGTGGGTGCGCGCCACCTGCCTGCGTGTAAATGGCTGGCTCTGAGCACTATGGGACTTAAACCCATTACTGGCCATTGTCCCTTTTTTGGGACGCGTATATTTTACTTATTTCTACGTAAGCAATGGAGCTTTTAGCCTTTATTGTTGCACCTGTAGGTTCACCTAACTGCTATAATGCCTATAAATGCAAAATAAATAACTTTTCTCTAAGTACTTCACGTCAGGAAAATTATAAACTAGCCGATTTTTTGTTCTCGCACCTGGCAGCACTGTATGTCTGCTGGTAGTTCCTGGATGACAATGAGCTGTGGTTTAGTTGTCTGGGCGTGTTTGTCATGGTAAAGTATACTTCAGATTTTTTCAAGTAAGTGCAATATCGATATATTTTATGCGTCCCAATAATGGGACATTGGCATGTTACACTAACATTTATTGTTGATGTGCCCTATTCTTGTATACACGTATTATACAGAGAAGAATTGCGTTCTTTATATCTGCTTTTTTTCATGTTCTATTCGAACTTTAAGATTCCAACAGGATAAAAACATGCCGCGTGGACTTACACTTGAAGAAATTATAGCAGAACTAGCGAACCATCAAGAGAGTGACGGTGAAGATGATGACGTAGAATTGGCGATTATTCCACCCGATGCAGATGTAATAACATATGAAGAAGACATTGACAAAAATATGTTGAACAATGAATCTGTTGTACAAGATGTAGCCGGTACTTTAGAGAGAAGCTCTCACGTTTGGATGTCCATCACAGAATAGTGATGTTTTACCTATCAAAGAAAACAGGATCAGTACCAAAATGCAGAGGACCACAAGGAAGCAAATTGATGAGAGGACAGGTGAGCACAGATGTACGACTAGATCCAGGAAATCATTTCGCTGTGTCAAGTAAAACACAGAAGAGAGTAAAACACAGAAGAGATGTGCTTACTGCTAGAAAAAAAAAAAAAAAAAAAAAAACAACAAAAGTTTCTGATAGGTGTTGGTGTTGATGTTGATGTTGGTGTACACGACAAGTGTTTTGCTTCATTTCATACTGAATAGACATTCAATAATATTAAAACATTCTTTATTTATTGTTTGTGTTGTTTCTTACAATATTATGCGTGGAGAATAAGGTTGTGAATTTGGATAGCGCATTTGCCCAATGTCCCAAAAATGGGACGGTCTGTAGTTTTGTTCTAACAATCTGAAAATTTTCAAAACAACTTTTTATTCAATTAATCACTCAATGTAACGTATTTATGTATAAAAGTTTGCAAAAAATGATCCGATAGAGTTTTGGCCAGTAATGGGTTAACATCTGTAGTCATCAGTTCCCTAGAACTTAGAACTACTTAAACCTAACTAACCTTTTTTTGTTATTGTTTTTTGTTATAGTAGTTGTAGACATATGAAATGATTGTAGCGGTTTGCTGAGTCAGCCGTACTTGACATTATTGACATTAAATGGAGCCTGAAACTCGAGTAATCAATACTTCGCGTGAAGTGCGATTTGCGGCATAAACAAAAATTAATTGCGGAGATGCAATCCACAGAATATTAACAGGAAAACTTTAGAACAATGCGCACGACTGACTAGACACATTCAGAGGGTACATACATTCGCGTACGAGTGGTAGCGATCTGATGAGAAAGATCTATCTTAATTTTTTGTGTGTAAAATAATTACGTCGTAACACACTCGGAGATTGCGAACGTACAATCAGGGCAGAGGCACGTACTTTCTATCATTCCCCGTGGCCTGGGTAAAAGAATTGCAATTATTTAAATTTAAGAATATTTCTTTTTCAATCTGAGTCCTATTTTTATACGAAAAAGAAGATTGCAGGTTCTGAATGTCTCGGCAAAAGCACATCGAAATTAATCTTAACGGCCACCAAAGGAAAGTAGTGAGCACAATCGCGTACCTCTATAGTTGAGCAGCGCCGTCGTAAAGACCGTCGCCTCCATCTAAAATTCGCCTTCTCGAATTAACAGAATAATTTGTACTCCATTGGTATGGGATTTAGGCTTGATCTTGACAGAAATTATAAAACACATTTTTCATCATTTAACACCTTCATTTAACACACACACAGACATGAAACTATACAGTACGTCTTTACGCCAGCACATCAGAACAAAAAAGGGTAGTTAATCCTAGAAGTAGTAAAAGAATCTCGAAATTAGTCCTTTGTCTCTCAATGATGAAAAAGTTTTTTAGAGTATTCCTCTGGTATGACAGTCGAACAAATTTTCTTCTTGTATCTTTGAGATTAAATTACAACATTTTTTCGTTCCTTTTCAACCTGTTGACTCGTAACTACGCGTGTACGTACAAACGAAAACTGAATCTTCTACTCGAAACCGCTAATATGGGATCTTACTGTTATTAGTCCTATAATGATGGGAAGTCCATGGACCTACTTATAATTTGTTACGGCTGTACTCGCGTGCAATAAAATGAAATCGTGCTAAAATGATTATCAGTTGCATAAGGCACCACTTCCAGCGTGTAGTGAGTAATGTTAAGCAGGAGAGACTGCATGCTATAAACAAGCCATTATACCATTTATATCGAGTACTGATCTTAAATTAAGTTTGCTGTAGTACTGTTAATCAGTAAGACTTTATAATAGCAGATTCCAGTGGAAGATGCAATTCTCGTTAGTGCTTACACGACCAACTGCGAGTTAACAGGTTTAGAAACGCATTTTGTCTGCTGAGCTGAGCTTGCGAGCGAGTTCAGGACTACCTACGTGACGTACGCGCCGCGGCCTGTCTCTCTCGTGGGCCTTGGCGAATAGCCGAGTGACGTCAGTGTTGAATTGACTGTGGCGATTGTGGAGTTGTAAAACCTAGACCTATAGCACATTGCTTACGTCGGCGTCTGCTAATATCCGAATTTAACCTATTCTCTCAGAGCTCAGTCCTATTATAGCAATGAATCTTCTGCTTCAATGTTTTCTTAATCGTTATTTTGTTGTTTGCTTTGTGTTCGTGAGCCGTATTCTTTCTATCAGTGTTCTCCTACAAGAGACGTGAAATAGTCTAACAGAAAAAGGACATTTTCATGAAATATGCACAACTGCGAATATGGACAACCATCAGCTGTCTAATGGAATGACGACAATGAAAATTCGTACTGGACCGGGACTCGAACCCGGATTTTCCGCTTATCCTGAGCGGTCTCCTTACCATTTTTTTCCTTTTTTTTTGCATTTTGTTGTGTTTTGATCGTTGTGTTTGGTTGTTGCGGACGTCACACGACATCCATTCAACTTCATTTTGTTGATCCTTCCACTCAGTTTCTCATTACAGAGGCCAAGCAGCTCTCTGATTGAACACACTTTTTTTTTTTAAATCTCATTTTGTTCTATGTTGTTGGTTGAATTTGTTCGTGACGGACGTCCAATGACACCCGTTCAGGTTGTTTGTTGATCCATGCACTCAGTTTTTTTATTACAGAGGGTAGCTAAACCCTCTGACCGAACACGCTGAGCTACCGTGCCGGCTTCTGAGCTAACGTGCCGGCATTTTTTTGTTCGTTATGGTTCGTTGTAGCGGACGTCACGTGACATCCGTTGAAGTTCATTGTTGATCTTTTCACTCTTTTTTTTTTTACAGAGGCTAACCAGCTCTCTGACCGAACCATTAGGCTTTCCGAGGACGGCTCACGGCCAGATTCAAACTTCTCTGTGTCGTCAACCATGTGTCTGCCACCTGTACTGCCACATCCATTATGTATATTTCCATACAGGCGAGGCAGCTTTTTAAAGTCTGTCGCCCGGTGTGTGCGGATAAACACGATATTGCAGTGCCTGTATTATTCTGAATTACGATGCACTGTTCCCGGCATGAATCTTCATTGTCGTTATTCCATTATGCAGCTGATAGTTGTCCACACTCGTAACTGTGCATACATTTCATGTACTTCACAACCGCTGTATTTGCCGCAGTGCCTGCTCCTTTAAACATGCGTGTATGGCCAAAGAAACATTGTTTCCTGATTCCGATTGACGCAGGCACTGCAATATCATAAAATGTATTTAAGTTTCACAATACCTGGACGAAGGAAAATCCTGCGTTATGCATAAATAAGGACGCAGATACACTTACGGAAAATAATTCGCAACACAAAAAAAAAAGTAGAGTAATGAAATTTCGGGGATACAAATGGTTCAAATGGCTCTAAGCACTATGGGACTTGACATCTGAGGTCGTCAGTCCACTAGACTTAGAACTACTTAAACCTAACGACATCACACACATCCATGCCCGAGGCAGGATTCGAACCTGCGACCGTACCAGCGCGGTTTCCGACTGAAGCGTCTAGAACGGCTCGGCCACAGCGGCAGGGTTCCGGGTTGCATTCGTCTAGATAATATATGTAAGTAATTAACATTACAAGATCACAAGTTAATGTAGATGCGGGATGAACGATTGCAAACGTGACATGCTGATACATTAATAACCAGAAGGATGAATGCAAGCATGCAAACGTGCTTGCATTATGTTGTGTAGATGCCGGATGTCATTTTGTGGGATGGAGTTCCGCGCCTGTCGCACTTGGTCGGTCAATACAGGGTCGAGGATGAGGCTGGATGATGTCCCAAATGTGCTGGACTGGGCATACATCTGGTCATCGAGCAAGCCAAGGGGACATGGGTTCAACAGTGGTATGTGGGCTACAGTTATCCTGTTGGAACACCAAACCGGAATGTTGTTCATTAATGGCAACCAACTGGTCAGTCACCAGACTGACGTACAAATCTGAAATCAGGGTACGTGGAATAACTATGAGAGTGCTCCTGGTGTCATACAAAATCGCTTCGCAGACCATAATTCCAGGTGTAGGTCCAGTGTGTGTAGCACGCAGACGGCTTGGCCAGTCCCTCAACTGAGCTGCTTCTAACACATGGCCATCCCCGGAACCGAGGAAGAACCCGCTTTCACCGGAAAACTAAACAGACCTCCACCCTGCCCTCGAGTAAGCTCTCACGTAACGCCGCAAATGACGATAGTTTTGAGTCACTGGAACGCACGCTACATAGCTTTAGGTTCGGACTGTCCTTGAAATAACCGATTTGTAACAGTTGGCATCGTCATTGCGGTTCCAACCGCTGCACAAATTGTGCAGATTCCGTACGATGCGCCAGAGATATATCCCGAATGCGGTGTCTTCCCTCTCGCTACCAGCAATCATGTACAGTGGCTACATTCTGCCAAGTATTTCTGCACTATCGCAGAAGGAACATCAAGCTACTCGAAGCCCTATTACACGACTTCGTTTAAACTGAGTGTGGTGCTGGTACTGGCGTCTTTGTCACCTTAAAGACATTCTTGACTAACATCAACTCACCATGTCCATACTGAAAGGGAACTTATGCAAATGGCGTGAAATTTGACTAGACATTACCTTTCAGATATAGAAACACGCCTACCAACTTTCGTTTACGTCGCACAACTCCTTCTTGCTGTTTCAATTTTTTCCCGTCTTTGTAGATAAACGTGTTTCAGCGGAACTTACGTCCACAGTGAAAAAGAATTACCTGACCAGAAAAATAATTGTTGTGTTATCTGGCACTTACAAGGGGAGGCCGCCAATTGTGAAATTCAGATTCGATTCATACTGCGCATAATAAAAGCTCATGACCAGAGGAGTAATGTGACAAAGCACCAAGATGCACTTCCCAGCCGTTGTCGAGAAAATCGACAGTTAAAAGAAACCGTTGCGGTGAAATACTCTCTACGATTAATAGTCCTCTACAGCGTCGTGGCGCAGCGGTAAGCGCTCGGGTTCGTAATCCGAAGGTCGCCGGATCGAATGTCGCGCCGTGCAACTTCTTTTTTAGTATTTGTTTTTTGTAATTAATATATATATATATATATATATATATATATATATATATATATATATATATATATATATATATAATTCCCGGCAATCAGTTGCAACAATTATGCATGTAATAAGTTGTTGAAAGTCGTTTGTCATGGAGAAACTGGCGACTTCGAACATGATTATGTTTTTCGCAAACAAAGTTGTATTTCACAAATGTTTATAATTATCTTCATAATGTTTACACGTGTAGTTAACGGAAGACGTAGAAACGATATTCCGAAACGAATAAAACGAATACGTATGGTGTAAGTCAAACGTTCGAATTAGAGACCCCACGTTTGCAATTGATTGCCGGGATATATATATATATATATATATATATATATATATATATATATATATATTTGAATTATAAAAAAATACTAAAAAAAAAAAGTTACATTGGGTGAGGTTCGATCCGGCGACCTTCGGATTACGAACCCGAGCGCTTCCCGCCGCGCCACGACGCTCTAGGAAATCATACATTGTAGAGAGTATTTCACGGCAACGGTTTCTTTTAACTGTCGATTTTCTCGACAACGGCTGAGAAGTGCATGTTGGTGCTTCGCCACATTACACCTCTGGCCATGAGCTTTTATTATGCGCAGTATGAATCGAATCTGAATTTCACAATTGGCGGCCTCTCCTTGTTAGTAAGAAAACAAGGTACAAAGCATAAAGGCGCTATTTAGTGGGTTCTAAGCATTGTTTTATGTGTTTACAAGTATGTATCTTCTCGAGCAACTAAGTGTACATGTTCTGAAATGTTTGGACGAAACTTTCAGTTCCCAGGACTTTAAATAATTTTTACGCGATATTTTACAAGAACATCCGTCGTGAAATTTGCTTTAATCATTAACAAAATCTATTTTCATTAGTTTCATTACTAGATTCATCACTTAAAGCCGAATCTCGAAATTTCTTAAGTAGGCTTTCTCGGGATAGTCTGCCCCCATCTTCGAATTGCCAGTCCAGTTTCCTCAGGATTTCCATTACGCTCTCCCCGGATCACACACAACCTCGACCGTTCGTGCTGCCCTTCTCCGTAGGCTATGTGTACAATATTCCCTGTTTCCGCTGTTTGGTACGGGTCTCACAAGATTGAAAAATATTCTAAGATGCGCTGACGAATGTTTTATAACCAATCTCCTTAATAGACTAATTGCATTTCCCTATCATTCTTCCAGTAAACCGGAGTTCGTCACCAGCTTTACCTACCACTGAGCCAACGTGATCATTCTATTTCATATCCTTGCATATCTGTTGCACCGAGGTATTTGTAGCTTATGTGCAGTGTTAAAGCAAGAGCACACGGTGTAAGTTATTTTTTCATTTCGCCTTCAGCGAGAGTACACTGCTTAGCAATCAAAATTAGCCGTATTTAGCCTTCAATAATTACACTATTTAGCCATCAACAATTACAAAATTTGATTCTTGAAAACGCATATAATGAACATATTACCCTAAAATTACTAAACAGTTCTGCTATATTAGCAGCAAAAAAGGAAACGCTTCTTTGTTTCTACAATTTTTTATTAACCACTAAAAATGGTAGTTACACTTTCTCTACGCTACGGTCAGATTTTAAAATTGCTAACTAAACTAAATTTTTATCATACATCTGAGAAATGCATTATCATTATATGACAAAAGCACAACAATGATTGTAGGCACTGGTACCCTAAGGTTTATCAGTTCCGTAAGGAATTGTTCTCTATGTTGCTGAACTCGAAATAAGCGAAGATTACACTCCACAGCCTGAAATAGTGCAATCAGAGGCTACATGAGGATCTAAATGAGTGGAATGCTATTTTTTTCATTCGTTTCTGCCTGTCTGTGCCAAGTCACTCTTTCTGTTACTATTTTTTCCCGTAGGGACGAGTCTTCCCCTTTCGATCTTGCGACACTAAACTGTCCGTGGTTTGTTGATTAACTTTGAACGCTCACGAATGATATAGTATTTGTTGTTGGCCTGTAAATTTGCACATTCACCTGACTGCAATGTTACAGATCAGGCAGCAAGCCCTGCAGGTGCGCAAGTCCTCAAGCGGGCACCTGAAAGTGTTCTACTTTATAACATGCAATTTCTAGAATTCCCTGCAAATTTTCATAGTCTCGGTTTTCTTGCTATTTTATTTTCCTGAAAGTTACCTGAGAAATTTCGATGTTAGTATACCGAAACATGTAAACGCTTTTACTAAACTGTTTTTGAGGTGAAGGGAAGGGCGCGTGGGCGTCTTCACTCCCATGCAGTGCCATAGAGTGCGGTACTGAGGCTACAGGTAAGTGGAAGAGAAGCCAGTCTGATACATCCCATGGGGTGAGATGGCGCCGCAATCAGCAGTCATTATCTTTAGTATCAGTGGATCTATCGCTTTTCCTTGAGTTTTTTATGCAGAAATTCACCGATTGTTTTGAAAGGGTACAGTACCGCCTGACGCTGAAAATAGGTACAAAATACTGCATTATCCTTGTCAGAACAACATATTTTTTGTAAAAATAACTCAATTTCAATTAATACAGCGAAGCCGGATACCAGTGTGGGAAAGAATGACAATTTATTTATTTCATTGGTCACATGTGCACTCCCACAAAATAAATCCCTACATCCAGTTTGGTGAGATCTGTGAAATGAATGAATGTATGGTCGTCTGCTAACCGCAGATAGTGAATGTGAATATATTATTATCTTTGAGACGGTACTTGGGTCACCTTTGGTGGGACCAAAGAGATGAAATTTACCTGAGCTTTGAGTGCCTGAAATGCGGCTGACCAATACGGTAGCAAGGTGCTCCCCCACTTCGGCAGAGGTGCGAGAGGACCTGAAGAACGGCCATGTTTCAGCACCCTGCCGCTGGATCTAGTGTTGGTAAGACCTGTCTTAGGCGTGCTCCGTAATGACGAAAGAGTGGAGATATGGTATGCATGTGGAATACTTAAGAGTAGTTTAGAATAATAATTTCTCTATTTCAGGAACTTTTGTGGGGAGAATTAAATGTCAGGCAGGTAATATTAATGGGATCATAGTAATCTTCGGAAGTGACCAACGGTCACAATGAAACCACGTGTAGCAATAAGTTGAAATACTTCCGAGTGCTAAAGTTAAGCTGAATTACTAGCGTGTGTACTATAAGTTGGAAATATTTAAGAAATGGCGTGTGCAGGACTTGAAATTAGAGACGAGTACTTCCACGCGGTGAGTACTGTGTGAGTCTCAATCTCTGCATGAGACAAAGGATAAAGAGGAGTACTCGTCCAAGGTATCAGTTGAGGACTCGCGTGTGTGATGAATATGTTCTTAATATTACTTTGCGTGTTATGTTTCCGTGTGACGCTTGATTCAAACTACACTCCTGGAAATGGAAAAAAGAACACATTGACACCGGTGTGTCAGACCCACCATACTTGCTCCGGACACTGCGAGAGGGCTGTACAAGCAATGATCACACGCACGGCACAGCGGACACACCAGGAACCGCAGTGTTGGCCGTCGAATGGCGCTAGCTGCGCAGCATTTGTGCACCGCCGCCGTCAGTGTCAGCCAGTTTGCCGTGGCATACGGAGCTCCATCGCAGTCTTTAACACTGGTAGCATGCCGCGACAGCGTGGACGTGAACCGTATGTGCAGTTGACGGACTTTGAGCGAGGGCGTATAGTGGGCATGCGGGAGGCCGGGTGGACGTACCGCCGAATTGCTCAACACGTGGGGCGTGAGGTCTCCACAGTACATCGATGTTGTCGCCAGTGGTCGGCGGAAGGTGCACGTGCCCGTCGACCTGGGACCGGACCCCAGCGACGCACGGATGCACGCCAAGACCGTAGGATCCTACGCAGTGCCGTAGGGGACCGCACCGCCACTTCCCAGCAAATTAGGGACACTGTTGCTCCTGGGGTATCGGCGAGGACCATTCGCAACCGTCTCCATGAAGCTGGGCTACGGTCCCGCACACCGTTAGGCCGTCTTCCGCTCACGCCCCAACATCGTGCAGCCCGCCTCCAGTGGTGTCGCGACAGGCGTGAATGGAGGGACGAATGGAGACGTATCGTCTTCAGCTATGAGAGTCGCTTCTGCCTTGGTGCCAATGATGGTCGTATGCGTGTTTGGCGCCGTGCAGGTGAGCGCCACAATCAGGACTGCATACGACCGAGGCACACAGGGCCAACACCCGGCATCATGGTGTGGGGAGCGATCTCCTACACTGGCCGTACACCACTGGTGATCGTCGAGGGGACACTGAATAGTGCACGGTACATCCAAACCGTCATCGAACCCATCGTTCTAGCATTCCTAGACCGGCAAGGGGACTTGCTGTTCCAACAGGACAACGCACGTCCGCATGTATCCCGTGCCACCCAACGTGCTCTAGAAGGTGTAAGTCAACTACCCTGGCCAGCAAGATCTCCGGATCTGTCCCCCATTGAGCATGTTTGGGACTGGATGAAGCGTCGTCTCACGCGGTCTGCACGTCCAGCACGAACGCTGGTCCAACTGAGGCGCCAGGTGGAAATGGCATGGCAAGCCGTTCCACAGGACTACATGCAGCATCTCTACGATCGTCTCCATGGGAGAATAGCAGCCTGCATTGCTGCGAAAGGTGGATATACACTGTACTAGTGCCGACATTGTGCATGCTCTGTTGCCTGTGTCTATGTGCCTGTGGTTCTGTCAGTGTGATCATGTGATGTATCTGACCCCAGGAATGTGTCAATAAAGTTTCCCCTTCCTGGGACAATGAATTCACGGTGTTCTTATTTCAATTTCCAGGAGTGTATTATACTCTGAGAGAGAAGCAAGGTGAGTCAGCCGTCTATCCAGCAACGCCACTTGGCTTGCATTGCACAGGAAGACGTGCACATATCCTCCAGAGTTCGTAGTAGGAAAGAAAAGTTACGAAGTGGGGCAGTGACGTGTGAAACTGGGATGAATACGAATTGAAGTGGGAAAGCTGAAAGTGATAATGTTGTGACTATTCCTTGTGTTGTATTCCATGTTGCAGTATGGTGTATGTCATGTAATTTAAGTATGTGTGGTTTGCATTGGAGAGTAGCAAGGTAGTTTCATAGGTAGTGGGTTATCCATGTTGCTTTTGTACCGCTCGGTGTGGAGGAAAGTTTCGTGATGATGGTTTTGAGAGTCGAAGTGTGAGATTAAAAAAAAAAAAAAAAAAAAAAAAAACACCATCCTATCCAGAAAGTGCACTGTAGCGTTAAATAATTACGAGACCATAAGGTAGAGAATCACCAATGTAAAGCCATGCCCACTGGGCGGAATTTCTCGTGTGTTATTGTTGTAGGTTATGGAATTTGTGTGTTTAGGTTATAGAATTTATCGGAATAAATAAGATAGTGAAAAGAAAAAGATTGGTGGCCTTTTCCTTCGAATTGTATGTTGTCATGATATCCAGAATTTATAATGTGTGCGCCATTCATATTCAGTGCGATGGCCACGTGTTGATCAAAGCCGTTAAATAAGAAAGAAAATGTGGTATTGCCAGTGCGTAGTGAGCAGTCAGAGTTCTGTAAATTACTAATAGTCAGAAGTGCGTTTCCGTTGCGTAATATTCAAACAGGAGAATAACTTGTAACTTAATTGTGAGTACTAGAGTTCATGTTACTCGATAAATAGGAATGAGTCCACTCGCTTGCAGACCACTCATCTTGCAGGCCTGACTGCTTGATGCCACAGTATGAGCAAGGCTTGTGGGTGCCTCTCAGTTTAACAATATCACTACTGTTAAACTGCGCGTACAGTATCTTAGAAAAGAACAGTGAAACTGGTAGTACACTTTCTCGGAGAACATCAGTTTGGGTATAGAATGGTTCAAATGGCTCTGAGCACTATTGGACTTAACTTCTGAGGTCATCGGTCCCCTAGAACTTAGAACTACTTAAACCTAACTAACCTAAGGACATCACACACATCCATGCCCGAGGTAGGATTCGAACCTGTGACAGTAGCGTTCGCGCGGCTCCAGACTGTAGCGCCTAGAATCGCTCGGCCACTCCGGCCGCCTAGTTTGGGTATAGGAGAAATGTAGAAACACGCGAGGACAAAGTGACCCTGCGACTTTTATCGAAAGAGTAGAAATGGCAAAACTACGTTTATAGCATTCGGAGATTTGGAGAAAGCTTTTTATAATGTTGACAGGCTTCTGAGGCGGATGAGGATAATCTCAGCGGTAAAGAAGGCAGAGGAGTCACTTTCTCCTGACAGTGGTATCTCAACGATAGTAAAGGCAGAGAGAGCGGACTTCGGTACGGTGGATCCAGCGGAAGAGGCAAACCACCAAGTAGAAGAAAAATCCACGTCGTGTCTGATTTGCAACAAGCGGCTACGTGGTCAGCGTCCCTCTACATGTTGATGGCGCCTGCAAAAATCAGTAGCGCCTGTTACCAAAGTAGTCGGCTGCAAAAGGCGTCTCTTCCCAATTTGGGCGGGCAGTTAAGACGCTTGTGGCGATTCGATCACAGACGTAACATCCCACGTAGGGACTAACACCCCTCCCTAGTTTACTTTCAACCAAGACATGATGGTAAGCACTGAACGGAAAAGTATCCCGGGAGGTAAACAATCCTTCGACACTGGAAACAGTGATGCAACTAGGCCATCGGATTCTGGAAAGCCTAGAAAATCATATAAGGAAGGGTCAGAGCTCCCTAGAACTTCTCGCATACCGCCTTGCTCGGCACATTGAACAACAACGCTTTACTAAAGACTGGGAAACTTAAACAATTGACAGAAGCGTTAAACAGATGCAACATACTCATTCTAGCACTTCAGGAAACCACATACAGTGATGAGAACCCGTTTGAATCAGAGGGCTACAGGCTCTATAAAGGAAAACCGGCCATAAAGAATAAACAGAAAGTCACTATTCTTTGAACAGCTTTCAAGGTCATACTAAGTCTAACACCATCCATAGCAAATTTTTCGTCCCCATCAGAGCGAATATCACTTCTCTCGTGTGGATCAACAACCGAGGCTGCACCACAGTAAATGCACATGCACTTACCAGCAATGACAACAGAAAAAAAATCCAAAAGAAGGTCTAATAGTTTTGGGAGACACTAAAAAATGAGACATCAAAAATACCAGAGCACCACATAAAACTAGTCGTGGGAGACTTCAACACGCAGACTGACAGAGAAGAGAAATTCAAGGCGATAGTAGGATATTTCTTTGCACACAAACGTCCTAGTAAGAATGGAGAAAGGCCATCAACTTCTGCAGGCAATTTGACTTAAAACCAATGCCAACCTTTTTCAGAAAATTACCAAGGAGAAAGAAGATCTGGTCTACCAGTACACATTTAGGCTCTTATCAAATGGATCATGTGGCAATAACCAAACAAAAGCGTAGGGAAATCATGAACGTATGGATCAGAAATCAAAGACAAATTTTAACCGAAAATCGAAACTCCAAAATTAAAAAAGGTCCACAGAATTGACATAAATTTTCTGACAACAGGAACGAATAGGTTAACAAGCTTCAGACAAAGAATATGGGAATCTGGGATGAAGTCAGAGAGCCGGCCGCGGTGGTCTAGCGGTTCTAGGCGCTCAGTCCGGAACCGCGCGACTGCTACGGTCGCAGGTTCGAATCCTGCCTCGGGCATGGATGTGTGTGATGTCCTTAGGTTGGTTAGGTTTACGTAGTTCTAAGTTCTAGGGGACTGATGACCACAGATGTTAAGTCCCATAGTTCTCAGAGCCATTTGAACCATTTTTTTTTTAAATCAGAGAAGCAATGACAGAAACTGTGAAAGTACTAGAACAACGACGAAGAAGAAGGAAACAGGTGTAACACATTCACTGAGATCAGAAAACAGATGTAAAAAAAAATATTAGAACAGAAAAAAAGAAATATGACAAAAAAACAGTAGAGGAAATAGATACAAATTTCAGACAGAACAACACTAGGGACTTATACAAAGATTTCAAAGAAGAAATAACAGTTTACAAGTCGATGAGCCCTACACTTCGAAGATTCAACAGGTCAACTGATTACCAACAACGCAGATAGTTGTGAGTTACCAGCAAAATACTTCAAAAGTCTCCTAAGCTGCGGGGAACCAACGCAATGATTAATTTTCAGACAGCCTCAAAAGGAAAACCCACCACACCTGTTCAGTGTCCTCTATACGCTGCATGTGTCAGTCATCGTCAGGACAGTGTTCTGTGTAGTGAGTGCATTATGTCGCAGCTGAGAGAATTCCAATGTGGGCAAACTGATGGTACTCGTATGCTGAGTGCTTCCGTTACCAAGGCAGCCGGAGTATCAGGTGCATCAAGAAGCACGGTATCGAAGATTTATGCCGCATACAGTGACAGTGGAAAACCTGATCTGCTAAGTCACAACGCGGACTAAAGTTTACTATTAAAAACAGTCTTGATCACGATTTATTTATCAAGGTGACCGGCTTTGATCGCTACTGTGGTCATCTTCAGTCCATTGAGTAGGAACCACTTTCTGTTGGAGAATCACTACTAAAGTGTGTGTGTGTTGAGTGGTCACGACAGATGGTCATTGAAGAAGATTGTGTCGAAAAATATCAAGACGAAAGCTCCAAAAGTCACAGCATAACTCGATGCCGCACTCGTGGACCTTGTCAGCAACAAAATAACAAGACGTGAGCTCTATAAGCTTTGAATTGCACGGCGAGCTGGAATTCCAAAACCACTCATCAGTGATGCAAATGCCGGTAACAGAAACATGTGGTGCCGAAGCCAAAATACCGGGATTGTGGGACAATGGGAGAAAGTCATTTGATCGGTTCAGTCTTGTTTCTCACTGTTTCCACCTCCTGACCGAGTTTACATCCAAAGAGTGATACATGACGAGGGTTTTGCCATACCGTGGTATTCCGGGGAACCCATGGGTATTCTGCAAGCTCACATTACTGGCAAGGATTATGTGATCATTTCAAATGATGAGGTCCGTTCCACTGTACAATACTAGTTCCCCAGTGGTGGTGCTACGACGACTGGGCCCCCATCTACACAGTTCGCATCGTCCAGGACTAGTTTCGTGAGCACGAGGATGGATCGTGGCATCTCTCCTGGTCACCACTCAACCAGATATCAATATGAAACTCTCTTCGGGTTTGCTGCCGGATCCTAAAATCAACTTGACTAGATATTTCGGCGATCCAACTGGTCACAATCTTCAGGAGAATGCTGCTTCTGCTGATGAGTCGCCGGCCGCTGTGTCTGAGCGTTCTAGGCGCTTCAGTCTGGCATCGCGCTGCTGCTACGGTCGCAGGTTCGAATCCTGTCTCGGGCATGGATGTGTGTGATGTCCTTGGGTTAGTTAGGTTTAAGTAGTTCTAAGGGACCGATGACCTCAGATGTTGTCCCGTAGTGCGTAGAGCCATTTGAACCATTTGCTGATGAGTCCCGCTGAGAACTGACGCCAGGCTGCAAATCGACTTCCCATATAGGCAACCGTTCAGTACAGTGAAAAACTGGATGAGGAGCTGATGAAGCTTTGTCGTCATGTGCTGACATCCACGTATTATTTACTTAAGGGGCTCCGGAACGCCCTATACTTGCAATGTTAAAATAACGCTTATAAATTACATCTTTCCTCACAAAGTATTTGAGGTAGGAAGTTGAACTTTTTACAGATTATTTATTGGAATATGGGCTACAACTTAACACAGGGATTTTACAAAATTTTAGTTCAGTTATTAAAGATGATTTTTTTCCAATTGTAATGAAAATTCACAACATTTTTTTGCAATTTTTTATTTATATATTCAAAAATATACAGTTTTTTGGAAAAAGGCTGTGTTAAATTATGCAGAAGGTACTGTGTAAAGTTTGAAACAAATATGTTTGGAAGATCCATAGAAAAAGCGTAATTAGTATGAGAAAATAAAAGTTTTGGGAATCGAGCGACAAAGATTGGATTAACTTTTTAGTGCATTCCAGGTCCATAGGATGGATTATCTTCATCCTCTGCAAACTCCTCCTCCAGCTTCCTCTTGTTCCTCCTCCTGTTTACTCTTGCTTGTATTTCTAGACTCCTTACAGCCCTGTCTGCAGCCCGAAGGCGTTCCATGTCTAAAGCAAGCATCGCTCGTTGTTGTGTTCGTAGATTTTGCTACCATTTTCTTCAGTTGCAGTTACTGCAACACTGTTCCAAAAGGTGGTCATGTGTGAACACTTATCACATTTCAGTTGTATTTCACTAGCAAGTCCTACGTGCTTTATTATGGAGAGTTCCAGACCAACTTCACTACAATGAATACATCTTACACAGTTTGAAAAAATTCCTTTGAGAACCGACATATCAAATATTTCATTCACATCCGATTCGCCCATAAAACATTCATAGTTTTCACTTATTGAACCAAGCTTCTTCTGTGAAGTATTTTCTTTCCCACTTTGACTGGTATGGGCAGGTGTACTTGAGAGGTTAGGTTCACTCACTTGGTTATCGTCTTTATGGTTTACAGTAATAACACATACCTTTGGCTTTCCAACATTTCTCCTTTTCTTAAAAGCCTTCAGCGGATTACTAATAACTTTACTTTTATTCATTATTATACTTCAACAAAACAGAGACTCAAGAAACAGAATTAATTACGAATATTTTCGAGATAACGACAGAGTAAATAAACATGAAACAATCGACAATCACACCAGCGATATATATTGAACCATCACAGGTTAGCCACAACACATACTTTATCTCACATCACTAAAATGTACCTGATGAACACGGACGTTAATAATAACACCATTTGACAGCAGTTTAACAGCGCCACAGTGGGTCACGCCCATGTAGAACACATTTCAAAAAAAATTTAAAAATAGTTGTAGTCTTCGGAATTGAATAAATTATATATCTATTAAAAGGTAATAGTCTGCAGATTCAGAAAACGCAAAAAAGTAAAAATTGAACTTTTCATGATTTTGAGCCTTTCCGGAGCCCCTTAACGGTAACATTTTGGAACAGAATGACGGAGTGGCTATGGGTAGTCCTTTATCACATAGAGTCGCCAATTTATTTATGGAGGACTTCGAGGATATGGCAATGAGGACTTCAGCTTTGCAACCAACGTGCTTCTGGAGATATGTGGATAATACCTTTTTCGTTTGGCCACATGGACGTGATGCTCTTAATTTTTGGACCACTTCAACTGTCTTCATGGGTGCATCAAATTTATTATGGAGGTGAAAGCAATGGGATGTTTCCATTTTTAGACATTACGGTCTATAAGAAACCATATGGTACTTTGGGACACAGTGTTCACCGAAAGACGACGCACACAGATCGGTATCTGCAATCGAAGAGTTGTCACCCATCACACCAACGCAGTGGCGTCCTTAGGATGTTGGTACGCAGAGCATGTGCCATTTCCCACGCTGACAGATTAACCCAAGACCTTGCGCATTTGATAGCTGTTTTTAAGGAAAATGGATACTCCGAGAAACAAATTTCGTCGGGCTATGGAGTTTGGACCATCTCTGGCGGTGCATGAAGAGGAACATAGATCGGTGGCCTTTCTTCCTTATTCTGGAGGCATATCGTTTAAGACTGAATGAATTTTAAGAAATTTTAACATTAAGAGTGTGTTCCGTCCACCTTCTAAGATTAGGGCACTAATCGGCTCTATGAAAGATGATTTGGGGCTTAGGAAACCCGGTATATACAGAATTCCGTGTCAGTGTGGGAAGGCTTAGATTGGCCGTTCGATAGCCGGCCCCGGTGGACGAGCGGTTCTAGGCGCTTCAGTCCGGAACCGCGCGACTGCTACGGTCGCAGGTTCGAATCCTGCCTCGGGCATGGATGTGTGTGATGTCCTTAGGTTAGTTAGGTTTAAGTAGTTCTAAATTCTAGGGGACTGATGACCACACATGTTAAGTCCCATAGTGCTCAGAGCCATTTGAACCGTTTTTTGGCCGTTCGATTCACACAGTTCATCACAGGTGTGTGGAACATCGCCGTCATACGAGGCTACAACAGCCGGAAAAATCGGCAGTAGCAAAACACTGCTTCAATGAGGAACATAATGCGAAATTTGATGAAACTGTAATCGTTGCCAATATTTCCGGGTTTTGGAACAGTGTCTATAAAGAGGCGGTTGAAATTATTTTGGCGGATAATTTAACCAACAGAGACAATGGGTTTCCTCTTAGCAAGACGTGGAATCCTGTATTATCTCGCATCAAAATTGACCGTTCTTCGGTGCGGCCCTGAGTGCGATATATCGTTGCCAGCAGTGTTCTACTAAGAGCGGCGGCACCTCCCTGTCTTGGATGGCAGCAACCGTGATGGGCGGCGCATGCGCCGTGTACTGAACGGTGGCCTATATAGGACGTCGATATGCAGCCTGGGGTCAGTTCTCAGAGGGACTCATCAGCAGAAGTAGCATTCTGCTGAAGATGGCGACCCGTTGGATCGCCGAATTAGCGAGTCAAGTTGATTTTAGGATCCGGCAGCAAACCCGAAGAGACTTTCAAGACTTATTAAGCTGGGAAAGCCTACGTAGTCACAGATATCAATATTATTGAGCCTTTGCGACCTACTTTACAGAAAAGTGTACTTGATTCCTCTACCATCGTTACTTGAACTTGCCACTGTTTTGGAGGAAGAATAGTATAACAACCCCCTAAAGCACCATACAGTACGTGTGTCTATCCTTACCAGGACGACTGTAAGTTGTTTGGAATGTTAACAGCTTCGCTACACCGAATTAGTCACGATAATATATGGTGTCTTTGGTGTTCCCATAGTTTTCTCTACTATCCAGTACCTACAGGGAAGCAATATGTTGGTTGATTCTTGTGGAAACGTATGCTCTCGGAATTTTAAGAGTAAATTTCACCGTCTGTCTTGCAGCGTGTGCCACTGTAATTGATTGATCATCTACATGGTTCTTTCAGTGGGGAAACGGGTTGCTCATCTTTGGATCATCTCTCGTTTATCAATCCTTTCCTCCTGGGAGAACGGTGGTTAAAATCCCTGTCCACCATCGAGATTTAGGTTTTCCAAAAAATTCTGAAGGTGTCAGGGGTAAAATACAGGGAGCGAAAGGCTATTTACAATTTGTACATAAACCAGATGGCAGTTATAAGAGTTGAGGGGCATGAATGGGAAGCAGTGGTTGGGAAGGGAGTGAGACAGGGTTGTAGCCTCTCCCCGACGCTATTCAATCCGTATATTGAGCAAGCAGTAAAGGAAAGAAAAGAAAAGTTCGGAGTAGGTATTAAAATCCATGGAGAAGAAATAAAAACGTTGAGGTTCGCCGATGACATTGTAATTCTGTCAGAGAATTGGTAGAGCAGTTGAACGGAATGGACAGTGTCTTGAAAGGAGGGTATGAGATGAACATCAACAAAATCAAAACGAGGATAATGGAATGTAGTCGAATTAAGTCGGGTGATGCTGAGGGAATTAGATTAGGAAATGAGACACTTAAAGTAGTAAAGGAGTTTTGCTATTTGGGGAGCAAAACAACTGATGATGGTCGACGTAGAGAGGATATAAAATGTAGACTGGCAATGGCAAGGAAAGCATTGCTGAAGAAGAGAAATTTGTTAACATTGAGTATTGATTTAAGTGTCAGGAAGTCGTTTCTGAAAGTATTTGTGTGGAGTGTAGCCATGTATGGAAGTGAAACATGGACGATAAATAGTTTGGACAAGAAGAGAATAGAAGCTTTCGAAATGTGGTGCTACAGAAGAATGCTGAAGATTAGATGGGTAGATCACATAACTAATGAGGAAGTATTGAATACGATTGGGGAGAAGAGAATTTTGTGGCACAACTTGACTAGAAGAAGGGATCGGTTGGTAGGACATGTTTTGAGGCATCAAGGGATCACCAATTTAGTTCAAAAAATGGTTCAAATGGTTCTGAGCACTATGGGACTTAACATCTGTGGTCATCAGTCCCCTAGAACTTAGAACTACTTAAACCTAACTAACCTAGGGACATCACACACATCCATGCCCGAGGCAGGATTCGAACCTGCGACCGTAGCAGTCCCGCGGTTCCGGACTGAGCGCCTAGAACCGCTAGACCACCGCGGCCGGCTACCAATTTAGTACTGGAGAGCAGCGTGGAGGGTAAAAATCGTAGAGGGAGACCAAGAGATGAATATACCAAGCAGATTCAGAAGGATGTAGGCTGCAGTAGTTACTGGGAGATGAAGAAGCTTACACAGGATAGAGTAGCATGGAGAGCTGCATCAAACCACCGAGCGAGGTGGCGCAGTGGTTAGCACATTGGACTCGCATTCGGGAGGACGATGGTTCAATCCCGTCTCCAGCCATCCTGATTTAGGTTTTCCGTGATTTCCCTAAATCGTTTCAGGCAAATACCGGAATGGTTCCTTTGAAAGGGCACAGCCGATTTCCTTCCCAATCCGTCCCTAAACCGAGCTTGCGCTCCGTCTCTAATGACCTCATTGTCGACGGAACGTTAAACACTTACCACCACCACCACCATCAAACCAGTCTCAGGACTGGAGACCATAACAACAACAACATGTTTTTAGGTCGAATGGTACCTTCGGTGAGGTCTCGGCCGATTTCCTTCGCCAGTCCGAATGTATCGTCCAGCGTCAAAATTAGCTCCTCAGAGAAGTGAGAGCGACGCGTCGTAAATGAAGCAGTTCATCGGCCGGCCAGCTGCGCTGAGCTGGGAGCAGCTGACAACCCCATTGAGGCGAGAAGGCCCCGGGGCCAGGGCCGTACGAGAGGCGAGCTGGCCGGATGAATGAGCGGCCCGAGGAGGAAGTGGAGTCACGGCGGGGCAGCGCGGCCAGCGGAGCCGGGGTTGCGCAAGCGGCGACCCGGCCGAGGCGACGCTCCTTGCCCAACGCGCCGGCGCTGAGACAATGGTGACCCGCCGCCCGGGGATCAAGTGGGCGCCCCCAGTTGACCGCACGCCTACCTCCGGCCGCTTAAGGCCACATTGCCCGTTGCGTCCTTTCCCGGGACAGCACCGCTCGCCGGCCTATCAGCTTGCTCGCCTTTCTTCCTCGTCCCTCACATCTCTCATCGAGCGTCGTCACTCCGTGGAACAGCTTTCTGGCCATTTCCTGCCTAAGGTCAACCTTTGTAGCTGAGTACACGTCGGCGTGTCCGATCAAGGGGCAGGCCACTCTGTAATAAAAGAAACTCGACAAGTGCGGGCAGGAATCGCTCTCTTAGGGTTCCGCACAAACTTAATTATGTACAGTATAGAGATTAATAATATTACACTACTGGCCATTAAAATTGCTACACCACGAAGATCACGTGCTACAGACAGGAAGAAGATGCTGTGGTGTGCAAATGATTAGCTTTCCAGAGCATTCACACAAGGTTGGCGACAGTGGCGACACCTACAACGTGCTGACATGAGGAAAGTTTCCAACCGATTTCTCATACACAAACAGCAGTTGACCGCCGTTGCCTGCTGAAACGTTGTTGTGACGCCTCGTGTAAGGAGGGGAAATGCGTACCATCACGTTTCAGACTTTGATAAAGGTCGGATTGTAGCCTATCACGACTGCGGTTCATCGTATCGCGACATTGCTGGTCGCGTTGGTCGAGATCCAATATGGAATCGGTGGGTTCAGGAGGGTAATACGGAACGCCGTGCTGGATCCCAACGGCCTCGTATCACTAGCAGTCGAGATGACAGGCATCTTATCCGCATGGCTGTAACAGATCGTGCAGCCACGTCTCGATCCCTGAGTCAACAGATGGCGACGTTTGCAAGACAACAACCATCTGCACGAGCAGTTCGACGACGTTTGCAGCAGCATGGAGTATAGGCTCGGAGATCATGGCTGCGGTTACCCTTGACGCTGCATCACAGACAGGAGCGCCTGCGATGGTGCAGTCAACGACGAGCCTGGGTGCACGAATGGCAAAACGTCATTTTTTCGGATGAATCCAGGTTCTGTTTACAGCATCATGATGGTCGCATCCGTATTTGGCGACATCGCGGTGAACGCACGTTGGAAGTGTGTATTCGTCATCGCCGTACTGGCGTATCACCCTGCGTGATAGTATGGGATGCCATTGGTTACACGTCTCGGTCACCTCTTGTTCGCATTGACGGCACTTTGAACAGTGGTCGTTAGATTTCAGATGTGTTACGACCCGTGGCTCTACCCTTCATTCGATCCTTGCGAAACCCTAAATTTCAGCAGGATAATGCACGACCGCATGTTGCAGGTCCTGTGCGGGCCTTTCTGGATACAGAAGATGTTCGACTGCTGCCCTGGCCAGCACATTCTCCAGATCTCTCACCAATTGAAAAGGTCTGGTCAATAGTGGCCGAGCGACTGGCTCGTCACAATACGCCCGTCACTACCCTTGATGAACTGTGGTATCTTCTTGAAGCTGCATGGGCAGCTGTACCTGTACACGCCATCCGGGCTCTGTTCGACTCAATGCCCAGGCGTATCAAGAATGTTATTACGGCCAGAGGTGATTGTTCTGGGTACTGATTTCTCAGGATCTATGCACTTAAATTGCGTGAAAATGTAATCACATGTTAATTCTAGTATAATATATTTGTCCAATGAATACCCGTTTATCATCTGCATTTCTTCTAGGTGTAGCAATTTTAATGACCAGTAGTGTAGCTTCGTGTAGCTCAATGGTCTGGTGCAAGTCTTTCTATTGGACGCCACCTCAGACGCTTTAGTGTCCCTAACCGACACCATTGTACACCTACATTTGTATATATACTCCGCAGACCATTGTACGGTGCATGGTGGAGGATACTTCATACCACTAGTAGTCATTACCTTTCCTGTTCCACTCGCAAACAGAGCGAGGGAAAAGCGACTGTCTTCACGCCTCCGCACGAGACGTAATTTCTAGCATCTTATCTTCATGGTTCTTACGAGAAATGTACTTTGGTGGCAGCAGGACCGTTCTGCAGTTAGCCACAATTTCAGTTCTCTAAATTTGCGCATTAGTACTTTCAAGGCATTCCCATTTAAGTTCAGGAAACAACTCTGTAATAGAATGACATTTTCACTCTGCAACGGAGTGTGTGCTGATATGAAACTTCCGGGCAGATTAAAACTGTGTGCCGGACCGAGACTCGAACTAGGGACGTTTGCCTTTCGCGGGCAATGCTCTAGCATCTGAGCTACCCAAGCACGACTCACGCTCCGTCCTCACAGCTTTACTTCTGCCAGTACCTCGTCTCCTACCTTCCAAACTTTACAGAAGCTCTCCTGCGAAACTTGCACAATTAGCACTCCTGAAAGAAAGGATATTGCGGAGACATGGCTTAGCCACAGCCTGTAAAGTTTGAAAGGTAGGAGGCGAGGTACTGGCAGAAGTAAAGCTGTGAGGACGGGGCGTGAGTCGTGCTTGGCTAGCTCAGATGGTAGAGCACTTGCCCGCGAGAGGCAAAGGTCCCGAGTTCGAGTCTCGGTCCGGCACACAGTTTTAATCTGCCAGGAAGTTTCAACTCTGTAATACCTGGGTGCTGATCGAACCATCCGATAAATCTAGCAGCATGTCTCTGAATTGCAACGATGCCTTCCTAAAACCCGACCTGGTGGGGATCCAAAACTGTCGAACAGTGCTCATAGCTGGGTCGTGCTACCGTTCTGCATGCCGTCTTCCTTTGTGAATGAGTTACACATTCCCAAAATTCTCCCAGTTAAACGAAGCCGTACATTCGCCTTCCCTACTACGAACCTGACGTGCCTATTCCGTTTCATATCCTCTAGATATTTAATCGAAGCCACTGTGTCGAGCTGCACCCTACCAATGCTGAACGCTGCAGGACTGTTTTTCCTACTCAACCGCATTGTCTTACATTTTTGCACAGTTAGAGTAAGCTGCCATTTAACACACCAGCTAGAAATTTTGTCTAAATATCTCTGTATATTCCTGCAGTCACTCTATGACAACATCTTCGTGTCCACCAGAGCATCATCAAACAACGGTAAACTGCTAGCACTGTCCGTTAGGTTATTTACTTACATAGAGAATGAAAACGGTCCTATCACACGTCCCTGGGGCACCCCTGACGACATCTTTGTCTCTGATGAACGCTTGCCATCTAGGAGCACGCACTTGGTTCTATTACTTCACAATCCTTCGAGCCAGCGAGGAAAGAGGACCCAAAGGAATAACGTGGATCCGAGTCACGTGTTGTTTCTAACGATTCATGATATCGTTGAGAGGTGAAGGTAGGTTAAAACTAAGTGTGAAGAATCCATGGTTCGAACGAAAAGCCGGCCGCGGTGGCCGAACGGTTCTAGGCGCTACAGTCTGGAACCGCGCGACCGCTACGGTCGCAGGTTCAGGTTTGAATCCTGCCTCGGGCATGGATGTGTGTGATGTCCTTAGGTTAGTTAGGTTTAAGTAGTTGTAGGGGACTGATCACCTCAGAAGTTGAGTCCCATAGTGGTCAGAGCCATTTTTTTGATCGAAAATCGATTGTAACTCAGTTAAGAAAAAAAAAAAACAGGGGCAATCAGCCCTCTAACCAACCACGCTTAGCTACTGTGACAGCAATATCACTAGACCGTACGCCCGACTTGTAAGTACGAGCCGATCGTTCATGTATAGATTTTGATGAGTGAGTTTGCTACTACTGAAACATCCTCTTAGATGAATTATGAATGCTGTGTTGGTAAACTTCTACGTTATTTGATACAGAGACAGCTGAGTAAAACTGAACTGACTCAGTTCTCTCTTAGCTTATTCTCATCATCGCTAAACTGACACACAATATTTTTTTTAGCTCAACGCAGTCTGACTTTCAACAATCCCTACAAAAGAATGGCCCTGACTAACAATAAATTATACCTTTCATGTATCACTTACCTCACAAAAATCTTCGTTACTCGAACTACTGGAATACAGCGAGCGCCAATACTGCCAGCTAAATAAAAGATTCTAACTACTGAAGGCACTAACTACTGATAGGCATACTTAGCAAATGAAAGATTTTGATAGAGAACAAACAATGTATTTACCTTAGTAGTGTTCAAAAGTCATTATTCATGACATCCAGTTTTACAAATTTACTCTTTCTTGTTGACACACGTCCAGATCATCCGCTCTCAAAACTCTGTCGTCTCTCTCCCCACATCCAGCACTGCTGGCGGCTCACCTCCAACTGCCCAACGCTACGCGCTGTTGACATCCAACTGCCCAACACTACACAAGCGAATATTCCAACAATGAGTCCAACCAGCCACAGACTGCACACAGCACAGATCGCTACGTGGCGTTACCAACATAAAAACCTAAACAGCCTACTTACACTATCAAAATATGTGACATATATGGCCGTATCTTTTGACTGCGTTGACTGAGAACCTTCATTTTTTTTATATCGCCAGGCGATCGTAGACCTTAAGTAGTTGACAGAAATTTCAGCTTGATACCTCAACCCGCTCGAGAGAATAACTAAGAATTCTCTGACTGTTTCCTTCACTTGTACTGTGAAACATAGCTTCTTGTCAAGTTTTATGATTCTAGGCCAACGGGAAGTACTTTATTGTACTATATGGGCTTTGATGTTTCAGTTCAGTGCACATGCACACTATTTACAGAATCCTGCGGGAATCAGGTAAAGCTGCGAGCAATGAGGTTAGTGGACTGTGTGACAGGTTGAGAATTTCGGTTGTCTGGGAAGCATGTTTGGACGGTCGAAGCGGCTAAGGCGATCGCTTGCATAAAGTGAGAAATTCGGATTCGAGTCCCAGTCCGAACAAATTTACAGTTGTCGCCATTTAATTCATGTCCAGTTACGGCAGGGATCTGTATTTCTCCTAAACCAAGCACCCTAGAGATTTTGTAGGCTTAACGATTGCGGTACGGCACCTATAAAGCTGAATGAAGATCTCGTCGTTGGAAGTCGAGAGGAGTCACTTGACATCACTGCAGAACTGCAGAATAGAAGCGACGAAGAAAGAGACGGAACAAAAGTTGTTAGTGTGGCTGACTGTCATGCAGAGGACCCGTGCTCAATTTCTGGACTCGCAGGGATTTTTCTGATGAGAACACTGGAACGGAGACCACTCAGTCTTGTGATGCCAGTTGAGGAGCTACGTGCGTGAGAAGTAGCGGCTCCAGGGTCTGGAAAGCCGACGGCGGCCGAGAGAGCGTCACATGACAGATGATACGGCGCCCGGTCGGTATCGCTAAGTCCTTTGGGTCTCATCACTGAGCCACCATTATTGAAAGCCCAAATGTCATTCACGCTATCCATTACACATAGAGTATCGCGAGATGAATGGTCAATGTTCACGGATATGACAGGACTGATCATTCGAAGCAGAAAAGTCTTGTGAACACACCTCTAAAGTGGTGTGTACCTTAAGAGCTACGAACATCTGTTTATTTCGATAATGTGAATCAGATCCCTTCTATTGAAAGCTCTTTGCTTTCCATGTCTTAAGAGGAACAGTGAGATCCAAAATAGCAAAAAGTGTTCAGTAAACAGGGGATCTAAAATGCGTAACTTTAGAGCTATGAGCACTCTGTGTTTCAGAGTACCGGAAATGAGTAGGTGCTCATAGCTCTTTGAGGTTTGCAGTTTAGAGGCTTCGAATGACAGTTCCTGTCACATCCCTGAATACTCCTTTGACAGCGGCTATATCCAGCACAGAAACCTATCCGGATAATCCACCACTTCCTGTTTATCCTGCAGAGGCAACGCAAGAAGGCTGAATTCTGCTGGGTTATAGGGCACGAGGGAGTTCAGGCTAATGTGGCTGCAGATCAAGCAGCTAAGTATGCCTGTATGGCAAATAAATGCCCTGAACTTTCAGTGCAGTCAGTATTAAGGTACAGGTGTGGCTAGGGTTGAACAACAGCAACCTGTGTTCAGTGACACAAACCACACGGACGTGGCTTTCCTCCTTCCGGCCTCAGAGATGGGAAAAAGCACATTTAATACGCCCCTAGATAGGAGGATGCATGCCGGTCGTTGTGGCCGAGCGGTTCTAGGCGCCTCAGTCCGGAACCGCGCTGCTGCTACGGTCGCAGGTTCGAATCCTGCCTCGGGCATGGATGTGTGTGATGTCCATAGGTTAGTGAGGTTTACGTAGTTCTAAGTCTAGAGGACTGATTACCTCAGATGTTAAGTCCCATAGTTCTTAGAGCCATTTGAACCATTTTTTTGAGGATGCATGTGTTCCCTCTCCAGGAAGTGGAGCCATCGCTGTGGAGCGCTCTGCTGTACATATTTCTGCCCATCAGTTTTTAATAGACTGTGCTTTGTATGACGATATGAGGGCTGGAATCGAATTACCAGCTGATTCGCAATCTGTTTTAGGAGACTAAGAAGCGATTAAAAATTGTATGTCTTACTTTCAACATAGGTCATTAAGAAGATTTTAATGTGTTTTGACGGTAGTGTTCCTACTTTTTTTCCCAGCGGTCTGCTAATCACAATTCACTTTACATTATTTTTAGCTTTCTAGCTATTGTGTTATTACAGACTGTATATTTTTGAAATCTGTTTGTGTGTTATATGCTTCTGTGTGAAAATGTGAGTGCGAATGAGATTGGAGCAGAGTGTATCAGGAGCGTATTTCAAATTTTACCTTTTGAAACATAACTGTAAATATTTTAGAGATCCCTCTCTTTAGTTGATATGAAAATCATTCACTAAAGAAATGTCTTAAGGAATGAAAATCATTCGGTTTTATCTATCATCTTGAAAAAATCATTGAACTTGATAACGATGTTACTCCTGCCCTACATATTCACTCTTCAGTATGACACATCATTTCAGGTCCATGACTTGGCAGAGACCTGGGTTGTAGAAGTCTGCAGTATGGCTGTTGAGCCGGCCGAAGTGGCCGTGCGGTTAAAGGCGCTGCAGTCTGGAACCGCAAGACCACTACGGTCACAGGTTCGAATCCTGCCTCGGACATGGATGTGTGTGATGTCCTTAGGTTAGTTAGGTTTAACTAGTCCTAAGTTCTAGGGGACTGACGACCGCAGAAGTCCCATAGTGCTCAGAACCATTTTTTGCTACAACATTCGTAATTTACGAAAATTCTCAAAAACTGTACCTTTAGTGACGGAGATATACTCTGAAATTTGGGGTGAAACATTCTTTGAAATTTCTTGGCATATTAAAACTGCATGCCGGACCGAGACTCGAATTGGGACCTTTGCCTTTCGCGGGGAAGTTCTCTACCAACTGAGCTACCCAAGCACGACTCACGCCCCGTCCCCACAGCTTTACTTCTGCCAGTACCTCGTCTCCTACCTTCCAAACTCATTCTGGAAACATTCTTTCTTCACTTATTCCGGCCACAGTTTAGTAACCATTCTTGCCTTGCGCTCTTTGGTGGCTTCCTAATATTTTAGAGTACCTTGTCGTTTATTTACCTAAATATTTTAAAACTGCACGACAGTATCCACAGCCAGGAGCCTTTTTCGTCACATTTTGTGCTATGGTCTCTCGACTGACACACGCCCTTTCTTTGAAGAATGCATTCGTTTGCTGTTTCGTCTGTATCCTTCAAAGGAAACACCGCCCACCTGTTGTGGGCTGTTCGCAGCACAGCATCCTGTTTTGCGACGAGGAGCCGTCACGTCTTCGCAAACAGCCACGTGGGCAAACAAACAGCCCAGGACAGTCCCCTACAGACAGCCGGGCGTACGTGCGCGTGGACGCGTCTACTTGTTCGGAAATACTAGCGCACCTGGCACTGCATAAACAGCAGGCGCCAGGAATACTCGGCCTGCCACGGCGCCCGCATACTGATGACGCGCTAAATGCCGAAACGTGTCGCGCGGCATTTTGTATGGAGTGCTGCTGTTGATCACGTGAACGGCGTTCCTAAGCAGGTAAGCTATCTTCCCTCCTGCTTAAACTGCTAAATATCTTCAGTAATTACAAAAATGGTAAATACTTATCGCGTCTACACGACTTGCTGATACGTATGATCAATAAAACAAAAACAATTATTTATCTTGTATTCTTTTCTAGATAATGGAAAATTCCAGTGCAGTTGTCAGCCGCGCAACGTTTCTCGGTTGAGGAGCCATGGCACAAACAGCTTGATAGAGGTTCTCAAATGGTTCAAATGGCTCTGAGCACTTTGGGACTTAACTTCTGAGGTCATCAGTCCCCTAGAACTTAGAATTACTTAAACCTAACTAACCTAAGGACATCACATACATCCATGCCCGAGGCAGGATTCGAACCTGCGACCGTAGCGATCGCGCGGTTCCAGACTGAAGCGCCTAGAACCGCTCGGCCACTCCGGCCGGATAGAGATTCTCGTTTGGGATTAAGTACGGGAAGTTTCGTTGCCAGGGTGTACGGTAAACTGATCCTGGTGCTCGTAGAACCACGCACGTACACTGCTAGCTGTGTGACATGTTGCATTGTCCTGCTGGTAGATGCCATCGTGCCGATGATAAACAAAGTGCTTCTAGAGGTGGGCATGCTTACTTAGCATACTATTGATCCATTGTGCCTTCCAGAATGACGAAATCGTCTGGGGAAGGCCACGAAAACATTCCCCAAACCATAACGCTCCATTCTCCGGCCTGGACCCTTCCGACGATCCAACGGCCATCTGTTCCATGGAGCATAAAACGTGATTCATCTGAAAAGGGCACATGTCGCTACTCAGTGGACGTCCAGCGGAGGTGTTGGCGTGCAAATTCCAGCCTTCGTCGCCGATGAACAGCAGTCAGCATTTGTACATGAACCAGACGACGTCTGCAGGGGCCCATACGCAGCTACATTCACTGAACGGACGTTGAGGAAACAATGTGGGTAGCCCTTTGGTCCACCTGGGCGGTCAGTTGCTCAACAGTTCATGTCAATTCGACCGTACAAATCTCCGCAGCCGACTTTCAGATGATGTTCAGATGTGTGTGAAATCTTATGGGACATAACTTCTAAGGTCATCAGTCCCTAAGCTTACACACTACTTAACCTAAATTATCCTAACAACAAACACACACACCCATGCCCGAGGGAGGACGCGAACCTCCGCCGGGACCAGCCGCAGAGTCCATGACTGCAGCGCCCTAGACCGCTCGGCTAATCCCGCGGGGCAGTCTACTTTCACATCTATGGCCCATGGTACATCACAGTTGCTTGGCGCCGTTTTGGATGCGCCATTTTATGCGGTATAGGTTCACCACAACGTAAAGACAGCCATTTCTGATATGCCGCAACCCTCAGCCCGAAAGCAAATGATCAGGCTGACGTCAGATCTATTGTTCCGTATCCGCATTACGACAAGAACAGCACTGTTTCCCGCGTCTTTCAGACACGTTCTATGTACCATCCATTACTAGAGCTGCCAATTGCCGTCTTTGAGTGGTTATTTACGTTGACGGCGAACATAGGTGGTGGTCCACATTAAGGTGACTGGACCGTGTATACTGCATCCACACAGAAACATACACTGAAGCGCCAAAGAAACTGGTATAGGCATGCGTATTCAAATACAGAAATATGTGAACAGCCAGAATACGGCGCTGCGGTCGGCAACGCCTATATAAGACAAGTATCTGGAGCAGTTGTTTGGTCGGTTGCTGTTGCTACAATAGCAGGTTATCAAGATTTAAGTGAGTTTGAACGAGGTGTTGTAGAGTTATGGGGCAAAGCATCTCAGAGGCAGCAATGAAGTGCGCATTTTCAGTACGATCACTTCACTAGTGTACCGTGAATATCAGGAATCTGGTGGAACATCAAATCTCCTACACCGCTGCGGCCGGAAAGAGATCCTGCAAGAAGGGGACCAACGACGACTAAAGAAAATCATTCAACGTGACAGAAGTGCAGCCCTTCCGCAAATTGCTGCAGATTTCAACGCTGAGTCATCAATAAGTGTCAGCGTGCGAACCATTCAATGAAACGTCATCTATATGGGCTCTCGGAAATGAAGACCCACTCGTATACCCTTGATGACTGCTCAACGCAAAGCCTTACGCTTCGCCTCGGCCCCTCAACACTGACACTGGACTGTTGATGACTGGAAACGTGTTGCCTGGACGGACGAGTCTCGTTTCAAATTGTATCGAGTGGATGTAAGAGTAAGGAGACAACCTCATGAACCCATAGACCCTGCATGCCAACAGGGGACTGTTCAAGCTGGCGGATGCTCGGTAATGTTGCGGGGCCTAAGCAGTTGAAGTGATATGTGCCCCTGATACGTCCAGATACGACTGTGGCAGGTAACACATACGTAAGCATCCTGTCTGACCACCTGCATCCATTCAGTCCATTGTGCATTCCGACCGACTTGGGCAATTCCAGCAGGACAATGCGACACCCCATACGTCCAGAATTGCTACAGAGTAGCTCGAAAGGTGGCTACACTGAGCCACAGCGCCAGAGATTGCGCCAGAGAGTATTATTCCGCCGCCTCCACTGGCAGTGCTTGTCGTGAAGTCGTAGTGGAGAGTTCTTGTCGAGAAGCCGTCGTGGAGAGTGCTATTGAGATGTAGCAGTGGTGAGTCGTTGTTGAGAAGTTCCCGTGGAGAGTGCTTTTTCAGAACTTGTAGCATTGTTTTGATGGGCTAGACACCAGATGTTGTTGGATTGGGGATGCTGTAATGTGCTTTTTGTCAACATATGAAGGTAAAAAAAACAAAACAGAAATACTATAATTGCACATAGAAACCAGAAATACAGTCTAATACAAGAACACGAGCCAGATGCTTTGTTGACTGAACCTGTGACCAAGAGGCATTATTGTTTAAGACATTGAAATAATTAAAAAAAAAAGGAATTTTTTTACCTTCATATATTGACGAAAAGCACATTACAGCATCCCCAATCCAACAACATCTGGTGTCTAGCCCATCAAAACAATACTACAAGTTCAGAACAAGCACTCTCCATGGGAACTTCTCAACAACGACTCACCACTGCTACATCTCAATAGCACTGTCCACCACGACTTCTCGACAAGAACTCTCCACTACGACTTCACGACAAGCACTGCCAGTGGAGGCGGCGGAATAATACTCTCTGGCGCAATCTCTGGCGCTGTGGCTCAGTGTAGCCACCTTTCAAGCTCCAGGAACACTCTTCTGAGTTTGAGCACTTCCACTGGCCAGATAAACTCCCCAGATATGAACATTATTAAGCATATCTGGGATACCTCGCAACGTGCTATTCAGAAGACATCTCCACCCCTTCGTACTCTTGCGGATTTATGGACAGCCCTGCGGGATTCATGGTGTCAGTTTCCTTCAGCACTACTTCAGACATTAGTCGAGTCCACGCCACGTCGTGCTGTGACACTTCTGCGTGCTCGCGGTGGCCCTACACGACATTAGACAGGTGTACCAGTTTCTTTGGCTCTTCAGTGTATACACCAGTGTACACATATTTAATGTGTGTGGCCTTCGGCTGCTAAATTTCTGGAGATTCTCGCGTCTGACGAGTGAAAAATGTCAATAAAGGAAACTTGCGGCTCTTGGCAGCTCGCCAAATATAATTTCTACCTGTCGCTGTTCCCCTGCAGGTGGTGCCTACGCTCGCTTAAAATTACGACTACATGTTTTAAGAAGTTATCTCCGGAAAATGACATCCCATATTGTCAGTACACTGTTTTCCTCGAATTCTGAGGTTCTCGTCGATTATTTTGAACATGACAATAAGTGCGATGACTACTACTTGGTGAATATTGGTGTCAACAATGGACTTATGTTTTGAGGCCTGTCGGGACTTGCTCTCCAGTGCCAAGTTCGTCATCTCAGAGCGGCGTTTGTATCCAATATCCTCAATTATTTCTTGGATACATTCCACTCTGTTTCCTCCTACGCTTTTTACTTCACAGGGGGATCTCCTGTCGCGGACGACAGTCGTAGCTTCTCAAGATCAGGCACCCGGGAAACTTTTCCCTTAAAGCGCACTGCAGTTCGCATTGTGTGTGCCGTTGGCCCATGTCACTGAAACCATACGTGCATAACAGCAATTTCTTGCAGATGTAATATAACGTGGCGAATAATGATTTTTGTGTGGTGAAGTATGGGATGTGTATCGTTGCCTAACACAAGAAAACCAGAACACCACTTCATATTAGGGATACCCTTCACCAAATAAATAATACGTATCGTGTGTAATCCGGCGTGCTGCTTCTTAATGCTGCCGCAGTTTCATCTTGATGTTGCTGTATCGCCACTCGGCAATCATGCGGTGCTAGAAATAAGCTCCAGGAATTCGTGCTCACAAAGAGTTTTATTTCGCACGGTAGATGTTCGGCGGCGAACTACATGCGTAAAATTGAGTTAACACTGTCCCGTCACTGACGTCAGACTGAACTCCAACTGAGATATGGCGGAGTACAAATCGCCTCTATTTATATGATTTTAAGCAATTACTGACATTGTTACATTTAATTTTTTATGTTTAACGATTAAAACTGTTACATTCATCTTCCCAGATCACATAGAAATTTATATGAAATAAAAGTGAATAATTTCATACAAAGACAGGAAAGAATCTGTTTCTGTTAACACTATAAATTACATGTTTTATCATTACAACAATATACATCGTTAATTTGCATATATTATTTTACTTACTTTAAAAGATAATCACACTATCATTTTCAATTGATCTGAGGGATTAATTTTATTGAATGAAAGATCTAGTTTCAACTAATTAAATTTTGTGCGAGTAAAATTTTACATTTCTATATAGTCTTAATTACAATTCCATTAACTAATACCAATTAAAACATGGGTATGCTTAATTCTGACTGAAAAATTATCATGTCATATTTCTGTTATGAATGCAATTTGTTTTTTAGTTTGAAAACATAAAAATAGCGGTCTTTCGATGGCTAGAAATACCGAAATTTTAATCGTTAATTACTCCATAATTGCAATAGCAAAATTATTCCTACCATTTTTATAATGTACAAATTGTGATGGTACACCAGTTTTTACTCCAACATGTTTGCTTCATTCTGCATATTGATGAGACCCAACGTAAACAATGTCAAAACAATAGCTTAAATTAATGCAAATTATTAATTTGTTGCAAAAGAATCTTCAGTGAATTCGAATCCAGATAACCAGAAAAGATAAAATCGAAGCAACATACTGATATTACACATATGCCCTCTTCGGGAGAGTGATGAGAGGTAAAAGGATGTAAGATCCCAAAGGGTTGTGGTATTACACAGACTGCAAAAAAAAAAAAAAAAAAAAAAAAAAATGCACACCAAACAATTACACATTCTGAATTAATGGGTCTTCCACGAAGTTCTCTGGGATCGCCGGCAATCCAGTAGGGCACATTATTCGCGCACCCAGACAGACGTAAGTGTGCCTCGCTGCTAAGAAACTCATTACGTGCATTTTTCCTAGCAACAAAATCTCTTTCACAGCGTTCTTGTACCAAAACGAGCTTGTTGGAAATACAGGTCATCATCAAGAATTCGCCCCAAAGACCGAATGGAAGGACGAAGGACAGCTGCATGCTTACGTGTCAAGCGTCGAAAAGATAGTAATGTCCGCATCTCGTGGTCTAGTCGCTAACGTTGCTGCCTATAGATCACGGGGACCCGGGTTCGATTCGCAGCTGGGTTGGGGATTTTCTCCACCCGGGAACTGGGTGTGTTGTCCGCATCATTTCATCATCATCATCATCATCATCATCATCATCATCATCATTCGTGACAGTGGCTCGATTGGACTGTGAAAAACTGTAGACTGTGTAAAAATTGGGAGTTGAGCGCTCCACAAACCAGATCATCATTATTATCAATATGTAAGAATGAACTGTTTCACAGTTTCTATGTTTTATGGCATCTCAGGGTAAGCGCACTCTTCCTATGTCTACATTTCCAATGGCACCAATATGTTTACAAACGAAACAGTTGATTACAGGCCAGAAACAGTAAAAGTGGAATACTGAAGTGTGCACGAATTGCACGCTGTGTGTTGACAACAGACAGATGTTTACAAAAGTAGGCGTCACGAGAAACGCACCAATACATACCCGCTACTGATGTAGATGGTATACACACTTCCCGACCTACCGCTTCAATGGGGTCATCCCCTCTGTGATCGTAGCATGACGCCCACCACAGCCCCATTCCATTCAAACCACGGCATGTGGATAACGTTCTGGGAATTGCATCTTAGGAGCGAGCTAGAAAGAGATACAGAGAGGGGACAGAAAATACAAAGCCGTCTCTGTTATTCAAAGTATTAATTTCACAAGCTACGGCATAGTTCGTTTTGGAACAACTGATGTAAATTATGTGAAGTACGTGAGCTTAATTTTCAGTATAAAATTTGTGTGTAAATAACACATTTATAAAATGATATGATCCGTTTCGATTGCTGGGCGATAATCTCCAGATCATTAAAATATCGTTATACTCAGTCGTGTGTCGCGTGTGTGAATTCCTAAGGGATCAAGCTGCTGAGGTCATCTGTCCCTAGATATACACTGCTTAAACTAACTTAAGCTAAGAACACACATACACCAATGCCCGAGGGAGGGCTCGAACCTTCGGCGGTAGGGGGCGCGCAATACTTGACAAGGCGCCTCTAAAATGTTCAAATGTGTGTGAATTTCCAAGGGACCAAACTGATGAGGTGATCGATCCCTAGTCATACACACTGCTTGAACAAACTTATGCTAAGAACAACATACAAGCCCATGCCAGAGGGAGGACTCGAACCTCCGACGGGAGGAGCCGCGCAGTCCGTGACATGACGCCTCAAACCGCGCGGCCACTCCGCGCGGCGTTATACTTAGTAACTCCTCGCACGTAGTACAAACAAGTACTGGATCATTAAAGCCAAATGGTCTTAGTGACACAGGCTTGCTATTAACTTCGTTGCAACGTGAGGCAAGGGCCGAAGATACGACTTCCCGCCCACCTACATGCTGTCGGTAAGTTTTTTCGCGCTGCGGTTTATGCCGCCCCTTGGGACGAAACTCTAGATTTCTAGGAGCTAGTTATCAACTTCCATTCTGTCTCCGTATAATTTTCCCTTGAGAGCATTTTAAATTCAAACCATTATCATAGTTTCTTAATCAAGCATGTTAGTTGTTCCGCTTTAACATGCTATGGGCTAGAGTAAGCTAATTTCTCTATCTCTCTCTTTCAAACTTTTATCGTTTCAGACATTTTGCAACGCGTAACACCTACACTCCTGGAAATTGAAATAAGAACACCGTGAATTCATTGTCCCAGGAAGGGGAAACTTTATTGACACATTCCTGGGGTCAGATACATCACATGATCACACTGACAGAACCACAGGCACATAGACACAGGCAACAGAGCATGCACAATGTCGGCACTTGTACAGTGTATATCCACCTTTCGCAGCAATGCAGGCTGCTATTCTCCCATGGAGACGATCGTAGAGATGCTGGATGTAGTCCTGTGGAACGGCTTGCCATGCCATTTCCACCTGGCGCCTCAGTTGGACCAGCGTTCGTGCTGGACGTGCAGACCGCGTGACACGACGCTTCATCCAGTCCCAAACATGCTCAATGGGGGACAGATCCGGAGATCTTGCTGGCCAGGGTAGTTGACTTACACCTTCTAGAGCACGTTGGGTGGCACGGGATACATGCGGACGTGCATTGTCCTGTTGGAACAGCAAGTTCCCTTGCCGGTCTAGGAATGGTAGAACGATGGGTTCGATGACGGTTTGGATGTACCGTGCACTATTCAGTGTCCCCTCGACGATCACCAGTGGTGTACGGCCAGTGTAGGAGATCGCTCCCCACACCATATTGCCGGGTGTTGGCCCTGTGTGCCTCGGTCGTATGCAGTCCTGATTGTGGCGCTCACCTGCACGGCGCCAAACACGCATACGACCATCATTGGCACCAAGGCAGAAGCGACTCTCATCGCTGAAGACGACACGTCTCCATTCGTCCCTCCATTCGCGCCTGTCGCGACACCACTGGAGGCGGGCTGCACGATGTTGGGGCGTGAGCGGAAGACGGCCTAACGGTGTGCGGGACCGTAGACCAGCTTCATGGAGACGGTTGCGAATGGTCCTCGCCGATACCAGAGGAGCAACAGTGTCCCTAATTTGCTGGGAAGTGGCAGTGCGGTCCCCTACGGCACTGCGTAGGATCCTACGGTCTTGGCGTGCATCCGTGCGTCGCTGCGGTCCGGTCCCAGGTCGACGGGCACGTGCACCTTCCGCCGACCACTGGCGACAACATCGATGTACTGTGGAGACCTCACGCCCCACGTGTTGAGCAATTCGGCGGTACGTCCACCCGGCCTCCCGCATGCCCACTATACGCCCTCGCTCAAAGTCTGTCAACTGCACATACGGTTCACGTCCACGCTGTCGCGGCATGCTACCAGTGTTAAAGACTGCGATGGAGCTCCGTATGCCACGGCAAACTGGCTGACACTGACGGCGGCGGTGCACAAATGCTGCGCAGCTAGCGCCATTCGACGGCCAACACCGCGGTTCCTGGTGTGTCCGCTGTGCCGTGCGTGTGATCATTGCTTGTACAGCCCTCTCGCAGTGTCCGGAGCAAGTATGGTGGGTCTGACACACCGGCGTCAATGTGTTCTTTTTCCATTTCCAGGAGTGTATTTGCGCTAGTAACTTGGCGTTTTGGGTTAGTGTTTCTCGTAATTTGTGTTGAAGAATATACCTTACTTACGTTAAAATTGTACTAACTGTCTCTTTTCTGTAACCGCCGACCTGTCCTGGTATACTCAAACACGAACTTTTGGCGGAAACACATGCAGTATGACTAGAACTTCACCCCACCCTGATGCTGAAGTTACACAATTCGAGCAGGCGGGTTAGTGGACATAATGTCGACTTTTTCTGAGCTACAGAGTTCGAGTCCGCGCAGTTTTGCCGAGTACTGCGTGAAAAGTACGAGTGGTATGGGAACAGTTTCTACTCCTTCACTACTAACAGAAATTCCAAGTTTTATCTCCTGGTGCCTTCAAACGTAGTGTCAGTGAGCCAATTAGTGTTACAGCACCACGTGATGGACACTCAATTTCCGGCGTATGCAATTTTCTCGGATGAAGCCTGTGTCACCAGAGACCGAACGCTGAGCAGCCGGAACAGCCACATGTAGTCTGTGTAGAATCCCTGCACTGCAGTTTTCGAAAGCTTTTTTTTTTTTTTTCTTGAGTTACCCTCTCCTGACTGATTTGATGCAGCCCGCCACGAATTCCTCTCTTGTGCCAACCTTCGCATCTCAGAGTAGCAACTTAAAACCTAAATTTTCCGTTATTTGTTGGACGTATTCCAATCTGTGTCTTCTCGCACAATTTTTATCCTCTACAGATCCCCCTAATACCATGAAAGTTTCCTCTGATGCCTTAACACATGTCCTATCATCCTCTCCTTCTTGTCCGTTTCCCATATGTTCCTTTCTTCGCCTGTTCTGCAGAGAACCTACTTACGCCTTATTTTATCATCCCTCATAAGTTTCAGGGTTTTTCTAGGACACAACATCTCAGTCGCTTCGGTTCTCTTTCGTTCCGGCTTTTCCACACTCCACGATTCTCTACCATACAATAATGTGCTGCAAACATATATCCCCAGGAATTTCTTTCTATAGGTATACAGATATACAGTGAATTTGTGGCACCCAGAGACAATGAAATGAATACTGCTCATGATACCATTTTGCGAATATTGTAAGTTTCGTGGAAATAAATTGTAGGAAATAAATTGTACTTGCTTAAACATGCCTTTTTTAAGCCGTAGGAAGTTGAATGAACACACACCAAAAGATTTTAGCCTTTGAAAAACTTAATTCTGAACAGGCTGCTATATGAAATATCTTTCATTACAACCAGTTTCCGTCTATATCGATAATTTTTATGACATGTGGTAATCATTGTTGGCAACTAACTATTGCGATGTTTACCTGATTTGAAACATAGAAATATTATTTACGTTTATATAAATAACATAACTGTAAATTCTTCAGTTTTAAATTTCCTTGACGAAAACTGAAATTTCTGAGCTATTCATGGTGTTTGCGTAAGAGGGTGCAAAAATGTAACAGGGCATAAGAGACTGCTCCACTGAAGAATTTCAGACAGGGAACCTGTGGTCGGAGAGGCCAGCTCGAGATATGGAAGTAAATTTGTCTACCGCTTTGTCTGGCATTACTGTTTTCCAGCTTATTTCCAACTAACATGCGTAAAGGTTTAAACATACTGTGCTGTTTATTTACATGCGCCGGCCGGAATGGCCGAGCGGTTAAAGGCGCTACAGTCTGGAACCGCACGACCGCTACGGTCGCAGGTTCGAATCCTGCTTCGGGCATGGGTGTGTGTGATGTCCTTAGGTTAGTTAGGTTTAAGTAGTTCTAAGTTCTAGGGGACTTATGACCACAGCAGTTGAGTCCCATAGTGCTCGGAGCCATTTGAACCATATTTACATGCACATTCTTTATTTCCTGCAAGGAAACAAGGAAGACGAGCCTGATTACCAGGAAGTCATGATGCAGGTTTTGTTTACTTCGCTTGTCCTTAAGGTGACTCTATTGTATCCTGTTTATATTTCACTATGACAGAACGTGCTGTGAATCGACGACAGATCCATTCACTAATAAGTGCTATTCAGAGACGTACAGTACAATGCGATGAAGCAGTACCGGTAAAGTGCTTCGTGATCGCTGAATTGAAAGAGGAGGTCCTATTCCATGGCCTGCGAGGTCACCTGAGCTGAAATCCACTTGATAATTTTCTATGGGAATATCCAAAGTCACTTGTGTATGGGGCTCCAGTCGATACGGAGATGGAGTTATTTGCCAGAAGGTAGCTGCCGGTTTTTTGATTCGAAAACCACCAGGGATATTTGTCAGGGTGCGTCAGAATCTTATTCGCCGATGTCATGCTTGCATTGACGTTGATAGCCATCAATTTCAGCACATTTCGTAAGATACAGTACAAAGGGTACGTTCATTGTGTCATTGATGGTATTTGCAGTTAACTAACGTAAACAAAAAAGGACAGCAATGTGATTTTATTCCTATTACCTCCTTAATCTGTCTTCTCCCACCCCAGGTTCCCCACCTCAAATTGTTCAGTGGAGCATCTTCTACGGCCTGTTAAATTTTTGCAACCTCGTACGGAAACACCATGTATAACAACAACATTTAGTGAATCCTGTAGAGTGGGGAACAATTGCAATTTTCAGCGGCAGAGTGCGGCACAAATGCTGCTCACTTGCTCTGTGAGTACTTTTAATTTCTTGAAACCATGTGCTACGTTGCATGTACCAGTTACGAGGTCAGTTCGTTCACATATCAACAGTGAAAAATCACAAGATAACATCTTGAGCTCCTCACGTGGTATAACCAAAATCACCAATACTTTCAGCCAGCAACGACTGGGAGAATGGGTTCAAAAGGCTCTGAGCACTATGGGACTCAACTTCTGAGGTCATTAGTCCCCTAGAACTTAGAACTAGTTAAACCTAACTAACCTAAGGACATCACACACATCCATGCCCGAGGCAGGATTGCAACCTGCGACCGTAGCAGTCTCACGGTTCCAGACTGCACAGCCTAGAACCGCACGGTCACTTCGGCCGGCCGACTGGGAGAAAAGACACCTTCCACCCGATGGCGATCGTGAATCATCAAACGCGGAATTATACGTTAGACCTTCAAAATGTTTATTTAACAAGATTACACTTAAAATCGCGATCTTCGGAAGAAACTTATCACTCAGCAGTGAAGTGGGACCTGAAGAACCTGACCCACGCACACAACTAAGTTGGCACAGAGAAACTAAAACATAAGAATTCGCTAGGAACATCCACAACAACTGCAGCAGTGGGGAAGCCGAAGCGATGTGGTCACACTTGTAGCTAAAGTGGTCGAATATTCGCTGTCAGTTTGATATACGGAACAAAGCTTGGCATAGTATGTGACCGCGTCCTTTTGACCTGTACGACGGGGTGATGGAGCAAAGCCTGGCAGCCCTTCCTTTCTCCTTGCTGGCTACGTCAGCGCTCTTTCGCCGTCGGCTAACCACCACGGCTGTTTAACACAGAGAGTCGCCGGACCTCTGGCGCAAGCTTCACACCGCGGAACAAACAGATCCTAATCTAAATTGCCCTCATGTTCGCCAGTATTCAAATAACTTACGCCGTCCTACACGCGATCCGCCGCATAAATATTTATGTCCAAATTTGAATTCCGTGTCAGCAGACTGCGATAAAATTTCTTCGCTCATTGTGCCTTGAGCTCTGATCGAAATGTTTAGGCTATTCGTGGTTCGCTAACTGTAGATCACCATCTGAGATAGATCCATCTTCACTGTCAAAAATGACACTTAGGCTGAAGACCTGTAATCGAAATTACAAGGCGCATGTGGAACACATTATGTGTAGCGAACGGGACCAACGCCGACTGAATTTACGTTACGAGAACTCTGTCTTCTCCACTGCGATATGTACTTCTCCCCCCCAGAAGAGATTTCTGACACTGTATCAGAGGATATAAAATGTAGGCTGGCAATGGCAAGGAAATCGTTTCTGAAGAAGAGAAATTTGTTAACGTCGAGTATAGATTTAAGTGTCAGGAAGTCGTTTCTGAAAGTATTTGTATGGAGTGTAGCCATGTATGGAAGTGAAACATGGACGATAACTAGTTTGGACAAGAAGAGAATAGAAGCTTTCGAAATGTGGTGCTACAGAAGAATGCTGAAGATTAGATGGGTAGATCACATAACTAATGAGGAAGTATTGAATAGGATTGGGGAGAAGAGAAGTTTGTGGCACAACTTGACCAGAAGAAGGGATCGGTTGGTAGGACATGTTCTGAGGCATCAAGGGATCACCAATTTAGTATTGGAGGGCAGCGTGGAGGGTAAAAATCGTAGAGGGAGACCAAGAGATGAATACACTAAGCAGATTCAGAAGGATGTAGGTTGCAGTCGGTACTGGGAGATGACAAAGCTTGCACAGGATAGAGTAGCATGGAGAGCTGCATCAAACCAGTCTCAGGACTGAAGACCACAACAACAACAACATCAGTCATCATGTGTTTTTAGTCGGAGGGTATAACACCATTAAGAAATGTGCCACGTTTTTAATGTTCTGTATTTGGGAGTCATAATATTCTGAGCTTAAAGTTTATTCATGCTGTTACGCACAAACCTTTCTTCAGATATTCGTGATGGGTACGTGTCATTTACTCGGCAACGACTGCATTACTATTGTACATTGACAGCACATTATAGCATAATAATGGATTCGTACAACGACCATTTGACAATGATATAGGTCTTGTCGTTGCAACACAAGGGAAAACATGTGAATGTGTCAGTGAAACGAAAACAGAAGAGATGGTCATAGCCTTTTGGATGGAAACATCTCGATATTTGTGAGAAGTGATCTAGAAAATTTAGGGTGGTAGGACAGAACATGAGACTCCATCCTCCCGAATCTGATTGTGAGGCCAGGCACCAACTCATTTGTACCTAGTGTCAAAAATCTTGTTAAACTAAGTTTTCGTATGTCCATCATTTTGACTGGAGGTCTTGGGGATCACGGCCTTTTACTATTGTAAGAAAATGAAAGGCCTACAGCCGTCCTTATGATTTTAGTTATTTTGTAGCCGGCAGTTTCGGCGCTACAGCGCACCATCTTCAGGCCGTAGTTGATGCTGAAGGGCTTGACACGATCCCTATATACCGCATCAGCGGCCAACATCACTGGCTACGCAGACTATCTGTAAACTTCGGTGTCAGCACTCCAGCCATTAACTGCCAACTTGGCAGTTGATGGTTGGAGTGCTGACAGCAGGAGTAAAACACAAGAAGCGATTGTTAGTCTCAGTAAATGCAAATAAAAGAAACAGATGCTCCATTTGTGTGCAATGTGCGAATAATTTAACCATTGTGCAGAAATGGAATTGCAGTTATAATCGAAAAGTATTCGATTTAAATAAATTTGTACTAACTAGGAGATTATTTCCTTCTGAAGTCAGCAGCGGCTCTCAACCACACATAAGCAATTATCTCCCAAAGTGCTCGTTCGCGGACCCATGCTTAATGGGACCTTTTTGCTTCTGTCACCGTACACTTTCAACACTGTCGGTTTTCGCTGTTAATTATGATATTCCTGGTTTATTCACATACTGTATTCATCTCATATGAATAACATCGAACTAACTTATGAAACCATCAGGGTCATCATGACTGTGTATATGCACTATGAACAACAGTTTCGTTCGATGCTTACATTATATTCCAATACAGTTGGAAAGCCTCTGCAATGCAGTTCCAGTTTAGGGGGAATACCAAACTGGATGAGGCGAGTATGGAAATTTGAACTGAGGAGGGGGGGGAGGGTGCTAGGATAGTCCGTGCCGTTGTGCATAGCCAAAGCCACCGTGCCTGGGCGGCGTAGTGGTTGGCGCATCTGCCTAGTGAGCAGGAGATCCAAGTTCGAATTCCCGGTCTTCGTACAAATTTTCATTCGTCGCTTCAGCTAGCATATATACACTATAGATGTTTCATAAATGGCTCTGAGCACTATGGGACTCAAATTCTCAGGTCATTAGTCCCCTAGAACTTAGAACTAGTTAAACCTAACTAACCTAAGGACATCACACACATCCATGTCCGGGGCAGGATTCGAACCTGCGACCGTAGCGGTCTCGCGGTTCCAGACTGCAGCGCCTAGAACCGCACGGCCACTTCGGCCGGCAGATGTTTCATACCTACGATGGTAGGTCAATTATTATCCGCAATTTAGTAATATTTTTGTTTATTTTGGTAGTCCTGTCGTTTTACGTTGATGACGCATGCTTTGTTTATTTGTTGTTATATCTTTGCAATTTTCAAGCTGCTGGTTTAGTTTCGTTATCGCTGCCGTGCTGTTAATCGTGGATGCTCCACTGCCTATTTGCACCAATGAAGAGCAACGTTCAGTGATCCGTCTTTTGTGGTCGGAAGGTGTATCAGAGGCCGAAATTCATCGAAGACTTTCGGTACAGCACGGGAACAGTGTTTTGCCACAACGGAATGTCTACGAATGGACTGAAAAATTCCGAAATAGTCACAAAAGTGTTACGCACGATGAAGGAGCCGGACGACCGTTTACCGCCACAGATGAAGAAACCATTGAGCGTTCACGTGAAATGATTCTCTTAGACAGGCGACTAATTATTGATAAAGTGGCTCATCGTCTGCAAATTAGTCACGATTCTGTCTACGCAATCATCCACAACAGACTTGGGCTTCATAAAGTTTGTGCAAGATGGGTCCCAAAACAACTCACACAGTTGCATAAACAAACACGCTTGGACATCTGCAAAAAAAAAAAAAAAAAAAACATTTGGATCGCTATGGTAACGAAGGGGACGTATTCTTAGACAGAATCATTACTGGTGACGAAACATGGATCCATCATTACGAGCCGGAGAGTAAACGGCAGAGTATGAAATGGAAACATCCAAATTCGCCATGCAAGAAAAGACCCAACCGTCCGCAGGAAAACTGACGCTTACGGTTTTTTGAGTCGCACAGGGTCCAGTACCGGGGAGAGGGGCACAACAATGAACAGTGTACGTTACGGTGAGATACTTACTGCTAGGCTAAAGCCTGCAATTCGAAGCAAACGCCGAGGGTTGCTGTCAAAAGGTGTTGTGTTGTTGCACGGCAATGCCCGTCAGCATACTGCTGACCACACTGCTGAACCGCTCCAAAAATTCATATTTGAAATACTGGATCATCCTCCATATAGTCTCGATCTTGCCCCTTCTGACTGTCACTTGTTTGGTCCAGTATCACTTGCTTTGTCCACCCAAACAGGCAATAAGGGGCCGTCGATTTGCCTCGGACGAAGCAGTGAAAGAAGCGGTGCATTCCTGGCTCGCAGCTCAACCGAGAACCTTCTTTTATGAGGGCATCAGGAAGCTTGTACAACAATGGACGATGTGCGTTGAAACGCAAGGAGACATTGTCGATAAACAAAAAATGGTTCAAATGGCTCTGAGCACTATGGGACTCAACTGCTGAGGTCATTAGTCCCCTAGAACTTAGAACTAGTTAAACCTAACTAACCTAAGGACATCACAAACATCCATGCCCGAGGCAGGACTTGAACCTGCGACCGTAGTGGTCTTGCGGTTCCAGACTGCAGCGCCTTTAACCGCACGGCCACTTTGGCCGGCGTCGATAAACAATGTTCCTGTAAAACTTCCTGGCAGATTAAAACTGTGTGCGCAACCGAGACTCGAACTCGGGACCTTTGCCTTTCGCGGGCAAGTGCTCTACCATTTGAGCTACCGAAGCACGACTCACGCCCGGTACTCACAGCTTTACTTCTGCCAGTACCTCGTCTCCTACCTTCCAAACTTTACAGAAGCTCTCCTGCGAACCTTGCAGAACTATCACTCCTGAAAGAAAGGATATGCGGAGACATGGCTTAGCCACAGCCTGGGGAATGTTTCCAGAATGAGATTTTCACTCTGCAGCGGAGTGTGCGCTGATATGAAACTTCCTGGCAGATTAAAACTGTGTGCCCGAGTTCGAGTCTCGGTCGGGCACACAATCTGCCAGGAAGTTTCTTATCAGCGCACACTCCGCTGCAGAGTGAAAATCTCATTCTAAATGTTCTTGTAAGTTGCCTATTTGATTACAATAAAATTTTATAGCTACTTTGCGGGTAATAACTGACTTATCCTCGTAAAAACGTCTCTGGAACCATTTAGTTTCATTTGACAGTGAAAATCGACATCCATGGCCGTAATGGGACTTGAACTCGTAACTTCTGCCTTACGAGACAATAACCACGCAGAAACAATAACTTCAGGTATGCTCTAGGGAGTGTGTTGTGACATTGTTGACGTTGAATGTTGATGACTTGATATACAACACTGATAGTGGCTCCAAACGTTGTACAGGCGATGTTGAGAAATGTTACCTGATACAAAGTTGCACAAATATTGTCAGATACTGATAAAATTTCAAAATGGTGCAGAGATTAGCAATTTATTTCAAAGTTTCAGAAGCTTAAAATATTATACGTCGCAAAAACAAAACAAGTTTAGTACCGTACGAGTACAACATCGGTGAGCTACAAATGGGACCAATCAACTTACTTACACATATACCTGGATGTAACAGTTTCCAGGGATATGGAATCGAACGATCACATAAATTCAGACGTAGGTATGGCAGGTGGCAGAGTTCATTTCAATGGCAGGGTATTGGGTTCAAAATGGTTCAAATGGCTCTGAGCACTATGGGATAAAACATCTGAGGTCATCAGTCCCCTAGAACTTAGAAATACTTAAACCTAACTAACCAAAGGACATCACACACATCCATGGCCGAGGCAAGATTCGAACCTGCGACCGTAGCGGCCGCGCGGTTCCAGACTGAATCGCCTAGGACCGCTCGGCCACACCGGCCGGCTAGGATATTGGGAAAATGCTGTCCACAAAGCAGGCTGTTTACAAATGAGTTGTGTGTCTAATTTTAGAATACTGCTTAAATTAATGGGACCCATGCGAAACACTTGTAAGTAGGCTGTTTTGGTTTTTATATTGGTAACGCCCGTAGCGCTCTGTATGAAAATCACTGGCTGTGCTGGGTGCAGTCTGTGGCTGGTTTGCATTGTTGTCTGCTATTGTACTGTTGGGCAGCTGGATGTTAACTGTTGGAGGTGAGCCGCCAGCAGTGGTGGATGTGGGGAGTGAGATGGCGGAGTTTTGACAGTGGATGATCTGGACAGAGACAGGAAATATGTAAGACTGGATGTCATGAACTGATATATATATATATATATATATATATATATATATATATATATATATTATGAATTTTGAACACTATTAAGGTAAATACATTGTTTGTTCTCTATCAAAATCTTTCATTTGCTAACTATGCCTATCAGTAGTTAGTGCCTTCAGTAGTTAGAATCTTTTATTTAGCTGGCAGTATTGGCGCTCGCTGTATTGCAGTAGTTCGAGTGACGAAGATTTTTATGAGGTAAGAATTCATGAAAGGTATAGGTTATTGTTAGTCAGGGCCATTCTTTTGTAGGGATTACTGAAAGTCAGATTGCGTTGCGCTAAAAATATTGTGTGTCAGTTTAGTGTTGATCAGAATAGGTAAAGAGCGAAATGTCTGAGTACATTCAGTTCTGCTCAGCTGTTTGAAAATCAAATAATGTAAGAGGTTTATCAGCACAGTAATTCATTAATTTTTCTAAGGGGACGTTACACACTTTTAACAGAGGATACTGAACGTCTACGAATAAGGACGGCACAAATGGTTACACGTTTATCTGATTCACAGGAGAACGTTACGGAACTCTACAGAATGAAATTTTCACTCTGCAACGGAGTGTGCGCTGATATTAAACTTCCGGGGTTAATATGGTGTGCTGGAGCGAGTCTCAAACTTGGGTTCAAATGGCTCTGAGCGCTATGGGACTTAACAACGCACGTCGTGAGTCCCCTATAACTTACAAATACTTAAACCTAAGTAATCTAAGGACATCACACACATCCATGCTCGAGGTAGGATTCGAACCTGCGACCTTAGCGGTCGTTCGGCTCCACACTGAAGCGCCTAGAACCGCTCGGCTGCCTCGAATTTGGGACTTTTCCCCTTTGTGGGCAAGTGCTCTACCAGATAAGCTACCCAAGCACACCTCACGACTTCAAGTTTCGCAGGAGGTTTGGAAAGTAAGAGACGAGAAACTGGCGGAAGTACCGCTGTGAGGACGGGTCGTCAGTCGTACTTGGGTAGCTCAGTCGGTAGAGCACTTGCCCGCGCCGGCCGTTGTGGCCGAGCGCTTCTAGGCGCTTCAGTCTGGAACCGCGCTACCGCTACGGTCGCAGGTTCGAATCCTGCCTCGGGCATGGATGTGTGTGATGTCCTTAGGTTAGTTAGGTTTAAGTAGTTCTAAGTCTAGGGGACTGATGACCTCAGATGTTAAGTACCATAGTGCTCAGAGCCATTTGAACCATTTTGAGCCATGCGTCGTCATGGAAAAATAAAGGTTCGTTTGCATTTTTGTGGAGCCGAACGCGCTGAAGTCGTTTCTTCAGTCTACTGAGATTAGTACAGTACACATCAGAGTTGTTCGTTGCGCCATGAGGGAGGACATGAAACAGAATAGACCCTTCAGTCCCAGAAGACCGTCGCCATGACTTTGCCGGCTAAGAACACGCCTTTGAACTTTTCCATCGGAGGAGAGGTGGTCCAAGGATTGCCGTTTTCTTTCCTGTTCGAAGTGATGAACCCATATTTCATCACCTGTGGCGATGTTCGACATAAAAATGTCACGTGGGAGTAATTGCGCACAGATGCCCTTCGTTGCTCTTTATGGTCCTCTGTTAGGCGACGAGGGTACCCCAGCTGATGGACGAATGTCTCAGCAGAAGTACAAAAGGAGACGTCCAGCTGAGCAGAGAGGTGTTTGATTGGGATCCGTCGATCACCTCAAATGAGGCTGTCAGTATGCTCCAACACTGCAAGAGAGCTGTTTGCGGCCGACGGGTTATCGGGAGATCGTCAGGTTTGCGCGACCATATTGCGATGGCGACAGACGCTGCACCCAATGACTCACCGTGCTTTTGTTCACTACCAGGTCTCCGTAGACGTTCTGCAAGCTTCTCCATTACAGACGCCATTTTGAAAGCTACGCATAGCACCGCCACCTATCGTAACATGACGAAACTATAGGGTACCAAGTGGGAATGTTCCATTAGATTAGATTAGATTAATTGTTCATCCCACAGACCCATAAAGAGGGGATGCTCTTGGGTGCGGAACATGTCAGATAAACACATTACAAAAATGTAATCAGAAAAACTTGAGTCTCATTAATTTAAATGATACTCAGTCAATAAATAGTAAAATTATGTACATGAATTAAAATTAAACTTCTAATATTTACAGGTTTAATAGTTACATCTGCTTTCATTAAATCCATCATTCACACAGTAGCTAGTTACTTGGCTATTACAACCAACTATTGTCAAAAATTTAAAGTAAATTATTCATTTCAATGATCCTCAGTTAAGAACAGTCAAATTATGTACAAGATTTAAAATAAAACTTCCACTATTTACAGACTTAAGACTTACATTTGCTTTCCATTCTTCCATCATTCACACAGTAGGTAGTTACTTGGCTGTTACAACCAAGTATTGTCAAAAATTAAAGTATAATAAATTTTCATTAAAATGGTCTACTGCACTTCTTGAGAAATTCGTGTATGGAATAGAAGAAGTTGGCCACCAAAAATTCTTTTAAATTATGTTTCAATTGTGCCTTGTCTGAAACTAAACTCTTAATGGTTGCTGGTAACTTATTGACGTTCCATATTAAATTTCACATTTTTTCAATGGATACTAGCCGAGATAATAGTGTGTTGCGTAGCTATTGAACGCCCCTCTTACATGGTCGAAGTATTAGAAGAAAAAGAATGAATAAAGTTTAAAAACTTTGAGGTTCGCCGATGGCATTGTAATTTTGTCAGAGACAGCAAACGACTTGGAAGAGCAGTTGAACGGAATGGACAGTGTCTTGGAAGGAGGGTATAAGATGAACATCAACAAAAGCAAAACGAGGATAATGGAATGTAGTGGAATTAAATCGGGTGATGCTGAGGGAATTAGATTACCAAATGAGACACTTAAAATAGTAAAGGAGTTTTGCTATTTGGGAAGCAAAATAACATGATGGTCGAAGTAGAGAGGATACAAAATGTAGACTGGCAATGGCAAGGAAAGCGTTTCTGAAGAAGAAAAATTTGTTAACGTCGAGTATAAATTTAAGTGTCAGGAAGTGGTTTCTGAACGTATTCGTATGGAGTGTAGCCATGTATGGAAGTGAAACGTGGACGATAAACAGTTTAGACAAGAAGAGAATAGAAGCTTTCGAAATGTGGTGCTACAGAAGAATGCTGAAGGTTAGATGGGTAGATCGCATAACTAATGAGGAGGTATTGAATAGGATTGGGGAGAAGAGAAGTTTGTGGCACAACTTGACTAGAAGAAGGGATCGGTTGGTAGGACATGTCTGAAGCATCAGGGGGTCACCAATTTAGTATTGGAGGGCAGCGTGGAAGGTAAAAATCGTAGAGGGGGACCGAGAGATGAATACACTAAGCAGATTCAGAAGGATGTACGTTGCAGTAGTTACTGGGAGATGAAGAAGCTTGCACAGGATAGAGTAGCATGGAGAGCTGCATCAAACCAGTCTTAGGACTGAAGACCACAACAACAACAAAGTTTATGCAGCTGCCCTCGCGAGATTTAATATCTGAATTCTCAGAGATGTTTACCATCACTACAACGAAAACATTGTGCAAATCAGACTAGTGCAGCACGCGAATTTATAAGAAATCCAATAGTTCTGTGACACTCCTCGGATGTAGATGCATAAACCGCGGCAGTCCTCAGCGCGGCTGGTGCGACGAGGATGTCTGTCCAGGGCAGGGCATGGCAGCTGCGCGCTAATTGGAGACGCGGTGCCGGCCCACGCGGCACGCGTACGCGCAAGCACACGCACACACACGCACACACACACACACACACACACACACACACACACACACACGTCACACGCACTCACAGGCGGTGACCTCCGCAGGAAGTGACGCCCGCTCGGCAAGCAGGGTCAGCGGCAGCTGGAGCACCGGACCGAGCTGCGACGCAACCCCCAGTGTTGACGCGCCTGCTCGCCACAATGGCCGTTGTGCTCGTCCGGACCGCTAGCTGGCCGCCCAGAAATACGGGCCCCGCAACGAACTTGTGACGTCACACTAGTCTGCTTGCCCACCACACTTCTCGAATGCTCGCCTCCAAGCAGGACCAACAGGAAAACAAACTGTACTTGAAACGGTACACGTTATAGGTCTTAACTTTGTCGTGTGCTGTCAAGAGCTTGCATGCAATTAAACGTGCAGTCAGGAATTATTAAACCCGTCTGAAATAGGTACTTGCTACTCACTGGAGACGGCTGCTGGCACTTGTACAGGGTGTTTCAAAAATGACCGGTATATTTGAAACGGCAATAAAAACTAAACGAGCAGCGATAGAAATACACCGTTTGTTGCAATATGCTTGGGACAACAGTACATTTTCAGGCGGACAAACTTTCTAAATTACGGTAGTTACAATTTTCAACAACAGATGGCGCTGCAAGTGATGTGAAAGATATAGAAGACAACGCAGTCTGTGGGTGCGCCATTCTGTACATCGTCTTTCTGCTGTAAGCGTGTGCTGTTCACAACGTGCAAGTGTGCTGTAGACAACATGGTTTATTCCTTAGAACAGAGGATTTTTCTGGTGTTGGAATTCCACCGCCTAGAACACAATGTTGTTGCAACAAGACGACGTTTTCAACGGAGGTTTAATGTAACCAAAGGACCGAAAAGCGATACAATAAAGGATCTGTTTGAAAAATTTCAACGGACTGGGAACGTGACGGATGAACGTGCTGGAAAGGTAGGGCGACCACGTACGGCAACCACAGAGGGCAACGCGCAGCTAGTGCAGCAGGTGATCCGACAGCGGCCTCGGGTTTCCGTTCGCCGTGTTGCAGCTGCGGTCCAAATGACGCCAACGTCCACGTATCGTCTCATGCGCCAGAGTTTACACCTCTATCCATACAAAATTCAAACGTGGCAACCCCTCAGCGCCGCTACCATTGCTGCACGAGAGACATTCGCTAACGATATAGTGCACAGGATTGATGACGGCGATATGCATGTGGGCAGCATTTGGTTTACTGACGAAGCTTATTTTTACCTGGACGGCTTCGTCAATAAACAGAACTGGCGCATATGGGGAACCGAAAATCCCCATGTTGCAGTCCCATCGTCCCTGCATCCTCAAAAAGTACTGGTCTGGGCCGCCATTTCTTCCAAAGGAATCATTGGCCCATTTTTCAGATCCGAAACGATTACTGCATCACGCTATCTGGACATTCTTCGTGAATTTGTGGCGGTACAAACTGCCTTAGACGACACTGCGAACACCTCGTGGTTTATGCAAGATGGTGCCCGGCCATATCGCACGGCCGACGTCTTTAATTTCCTGAATGAATATTTCGATGATCGTGTGATTGCTTTGGGCTATCCGAAACATACAGGAGGCGGCGTGGTTTAGCCTCCCTATTCGCCAGACATGAACCCCTGTGACTTCTTTCTGTGGGGACACTTGAAAGACCAGGTGTACCGCCAGAATCCAGAAACAATTGAACAGCTGAAGCAGTACATCTCATCTGCATATGAAGCCATTCCGCCAGACACGTTGTCAAAGGTTTCGGGTAATTTCATTCAGAGACTACGCCATATTATTGCTACGCATGGTGGATATGTGGAAAATATCGTACTATAGAGTTTACCAGACCGCTGCGCCATCTGTTGTTGAAAATTGTAACTACTGTAATTTCGAAAGTTTGCCTGCCTGAAAATGTACTGTTGTCCCAAGCATATTGCAACAAACGGTGTATTTCTATCGCTGCTCGTTTAGTTTTTATTTCCGTTTCAAATATACCGGTCATTTTTGAAACACCCTGTAAGAACTGCGGTGTCACGTGCTGTGACGTACACACAAGAAACTGTCTTTCCCATGGGACTAGTGGGCCGCCTGAGTCTGGAAGCCACACTCGGATACTACAGGGTGAAAAGTATTTAAACCGACAAACTTTGGGAGGTTATAGGGACATCAAAACAAATATTTTTCCCTAATGTCATTTTTTCCTACGAGGATTATTTAAACCGGTGGAGGCCGTATTACGCTCTTTAGTTGTTAGAGGCGGCATTACGATCGTCAGTTGTTAGAGGCCGTATTACGCTGTTCAGTTGTAGGCAACTGCTGTCCACCAGTGTAGTAGAGCGTTGTCTCTGTTTACTAATGGAGCGTTACACCTGGAGTGAGTGCACTGATATGCTTGGTGCGTACTACGTAGCGCACCACAACGGACGAGCTGCACAGCGGGTTTATCAACAACAATACCCTAATCGCCGTATCCCGCATCATAAGACTTTTGCTGCTGTGTACCAAGGTCTGCGTGAGAGTCTTGCAGCATGTGGAGCGGGATCCTTCAATCAGCATTCGTCCAATTGCACGTAACATGGAGACGAATCAGACGAATGTAAGAACAGTCCTACGAGAGCAGTTGTTACGTCCATTTCACTTACAGCGTGTCCACAACCTGGCAACCAGTTTATTATCCACCCAGAACACAATTTTCGCAGTGGTACCTGGAACAGTGTGAAATGCATCCTACATTTCCATCCTCTGTGTTCTTTACCGATGAAGCAACGTTCGGGCGTGATAGAGTCTTCAACATGCACAATTCGCATGTTTGGAGTGAGAATAACCCAAATGAACAGTTACTACCGCTCATCAAGTGCGGTTCTTCGTTAATGTGAGGGTGGGTGTTGTTGGAGACTGTTTAATTGGGCCGTATCTGCTACCTAGCCGTTAAGTGGCAGGCACTATTACAATTTTCTCGTCAGAGCATTGCCATAATTGCTGGAAGACGTCCCGCTCCCTACAAGACAACACATGTGGTTCCAACATGACGAGGCGCCGGCAAATTTCAGTCGTCGTGTACGTAGATTCCTGGACCGACGGTTCCCAGAAACGTGGATTGGCAGAGGTTGTCCTTTACCGTGGCCTTCTCGATCTCCAGATATGTCCCCTCTGGACTTTTTTGTGTGGGGAGAGATACGCAACCTTGTTTACGCAACGCCTGTTGCATCACAAGAGGATCTGGTTTCCCTGATAGTAGCAGAAGCAGGAATAATTCAGGATACTATTGGAGTTTTTGGCCGCGTCAGACAGAACATGATCCGACGGAGTAACCTTTGTTTACGTGTCAATGAAGGCATTTTTGAAAAGCTACTGTAATTGAAATTGGGTTGTGTTCATGTGTTGTTTCTTGGTCATAAAAAATTGAAAAGTGTTTGTTGGTTTAGTTAATTTGCCGTTAGAGAAATCTTCCTCTACCGGTTTAAATACCCTTCATCGGAAAAAACGACATTAGGGAAAAATATTTGTTTTGATGTCCCCTACAACCTCCCAGAGTTCGTCAGTTTCAATACTTTTCACCTTGTATACTCGCCACACATTGGCACGTTGCTCTTTAAGACTTTTCCTACCTCCTTAGGTATCACAGTTGGTAGAGCACTTGCCCGCGAAACACAAAGATCGCGCGTGAGTCTCGCTCCGGCACACAGGAAGTTTCACTTTCCTTCTTCGACTTGCTCTGCCTAAGATGGCAGCGTTACGTTTTCTTCAGGTATTCGGCAGCTTCGTGAATCATATTTGTGACACTGTGATGTGGAAGGTGTCAGCTGATTTTGTGGTCGTTAGTATGAAGACTTAGTGTGATGCAGTTATCCACACTACCCCGACCTGCTCCAGTCTCTTCACCTCTGGATAACTACCTGCTTACTTTGCTCTGTTCTTGCTCTCCCTATACAATTTCCCCCTACCTCTACCCACGCTACCCTCTTTTAGGATACTGACCATTGCTTGATGCCTCAGGACGTGTACTATCAACGGATGCTTACTTTTAGTCAGATTGTATCACACAGTCCTTTCTTCGCCTTTTGGATTCAGTACTTTATCATTAGCTATCAGACTTATTCAGTAGGCCGTCCGGAGTGGTCGAGCGGTTCTAGGCGATACAGTCTGGAACCGCGCGACCGCTACGGTCGCAGGTTCGAATCCTGCCTAGGCATGGATGTGTGTGATGTCCTTAGGTTGGCTAGGTTTAAGTAGTTCTAAGTTCTAGGGGACTGATGATCTCAGAAGTTAAGTCCCATAGTGCTCAGAGACATTTGAACTTATTCAGTAATGTCCTGTAGCACCAAATTTCAAAAGCTTTCACTCTGTCTGTACCGTTTATAAGGCCACAACCGAGACAAATACCTTAAATTCCATAAATTTATATTCCATGTCAAAAAATTTCTCTTTCCCAGAAAAGCTTTATTTCTTTTTGCCAGTGTCCTCTCTACTTCGCCTATCGTCACTTAATTTGCTACCCAAGCATTACCATGTTCTACTTTTGTTAATGATTATCTTACTATCACTTTTTAAAGCAGTATTTGGTTCGTTCAACAGCTCTTACAAACTCTTTGCTGCCTCTGACAGTATTACAGTGTGATCGACAAATCCCAACGTTTTAATTTATTCTCCCTGTGCTGTAATTACATTTACTAAATTTTCCTTAGTTTCATTTGCTAGTTTTTCAGATTGCAGACAATATCATCGGGGAATGGCTACAATCTTCCTCCAGTAGATTTAATAATACAACTACTGGCCATTAAAATTGCTACACCAAGAAGGAATGCAGATGATAAACGGGTATTCATTGGACAAATATATTATACTAGAGCTGACATGTGATTACATTTTCACGGAATTTGGGTGCATACACCCTGAGAAATCAGTACCCAGAACAACCACCTCTGACCGTAATAGCAGCCTTGATATGCCTGAGCATTGAGTCAGACAGAGCTTGGATGGCGTGTACAGGTACAGCTGCCGATGCAGCTTGAACACGATACCACAGTTCATCAAGAGTAGTGACTGGCGTATTGGGACGAGCCAGTTGCTCGGCCACCATTGACCAGACGTTTTCAATTGGTGAGAGATCTGGAGAATGTGCTGGCCAGGGCAGCAGTCGAACAGCACGTTGTAGGTGTCGCCACCTCGCCAACCTTGTGTGAATGCTCTGAAAAGCTAATCATTTGCATATCACAGCATCTTCTTCCTGTCGGTTAAATTTCGCGTCTGTAGCACATCTTCGTGGTGTAGCAATTTTAATGGCCAGTAGTGTATTATACCCTCGTTCAGTGAAGCTACATTGAGGTGACAAAAGTCATGGGATGCCGCCTAAGACCGTATCGGACCTCCTTTTGCCCGGCATAGTGCAGCAACTCGACTCAACAAGTCGTAAGTATCTCGCAGAAATGTTGAGCCACGTTATCTCTGCAGCCGTGAATAATTGAGACAGTGTCCCCAGTACTGGATATTGCTCACAGGCTGACCTCTCGATTATGTCCCATAAATATACAATGGGTGACCAAATGATTCGCTCGAATTGTTCAGAATGTTCTTCAAATCAATCGCGAACACTTGTGGCCCAATGACAGGGCGCATCATTATCCATAAAAACTTCATCATTGTTTGAGGACATGCGATAAATGGCTGCAAATGGTCTCCAAGTACCCGAACGAAAGCATTTCCAGTCAATGTTCGGTTCAGCTGTATCAAAAGACACAGTCCATTCCATCTAAACATAGCTCACACTGCTATGGAGCCACCACAAGATTTCACAGTACCTTGTTGACAACTTCGGTCTATGATTCGTTGGGCTCTGCAGCACACTCTAAACCTACCATCAGATCTTACCAGCTCACATCTTGGACCCGTCTGACCGGGCTGCGGTTATGCAGTCGTCTAGGGCCCAACCGATCCTAAGAGAGGGGCTGCAGGCCTTGTTGTGCTGTCAGCAAAGGCTCTCTCATCAGCTGCCACAGACCACTAACGCCACATTTCGCCCCACTGTCCTAACGTATACAAGTTTCATAGGCCCCACATTGATTTGATGCAGTGTTGCTGGTCTGTTAGCACTGACAACTCTACGCAAACGCCGCTGCTCTCAATCGTTAAGTGAAGGCCTTCGAGCATTGCATCGTCCGTGGTTGAGAGTAATTCCTGAAATCCAATATTCTCGTCACACCCTTGATACTGTGGGTCTCGGATTATTGAGTTTCCAAACGATTTCCGAAATGCAATGTCCCATGCGTGTAGCTGCAACTACCATTCCGCATTCAAAGTCTGTCAATTCCCGTGATGCGCCCAGAATCACACTGGGAACCTTCTCACAAGAGTCAGCTGAGTATAAATGACAGCTCCGCCAGTTCACTTCCCTTTAATACCTTGTGTACACGATACTACCGCCATCTGTATGTGTACATATCGCTATCCAGTGTGGCCGAGCGGTTCTAGGCGCTTCAGTCTGGAACCGCGAGACCGCTACGGTTGCAGGTTCGAATCCTGCCTCCGGCATGGAAGTGTGTGATGTCCTTAGGTTAGTTAGGTTTAAGTAGTCCTAAGTTCTAGGGGACTGATGACCTCAGATGTTAAGTCCCGTGGTGCTCAGAGTCATTTGAACCATGGGTTTTGTCACTTTAGTGTAATTCTGTAATTAAATATACTTTAATCACAAATACAATTTAATAAACTTAGCCCAACCACACATAGATAACTATTTACTTAATTATATGTTCCCATATAATTTTTCACGATTTTATTCGAAATTATGCGAAAACAATCAGACTACAGCTGTACGAGTAGTTCGTATTCTTACGTGCTTGCTATTTACAGGTTACTCAGTAGCAGACTGAATAAAATTTAATAAGTGTGAACGGTTTAGCTTTTGATGCTACACATACAATTAGTGATACATTTAAACTCAGTAATTCTGTATGTACTACGACACATGCTTTTAGTTTTTAACTAAAGAGTCGTGTGTGGAAGATAAGGAACTGCCCAGAAGAAATGATTTTAGGCTACATCTAAAATTTGTTTCGCTGCCTGTCAAGCTTTTTATGTTACTGCGCAAATGATAAACTTTGTGGTTGCAAACTGAACTCCTTTTTAAGCTACAACGATCTTGGTTGCAGCTGTGGAAACTACTGTTCTTCCCGTATTGTTATGGATAGTTTATGACGAATTTGATTAGTAAGTATACATACTGCGTAAAAGAGCCAACTCTATGATGTAGCTTCCACATGATGATCGTGGTTGAAAACCACATATTATTCTCACTGCTCGCTTTTGTGCAAAACTTACTTAGTTATTTATGTCCGCCCCAAAAATAATGCTGTTATACGAGCGTTGGAACTTAACACCATCTCATTCGTACAAGAGAATCACCACAACTTTAGACCGCTCCATTCGAACCATCAACAGAACAGGCTCTGCTAACGGTATACTACGCCTTCCACATCACTGACAACGGGTTCTACACGACGCTGGTGTAGGACGGGAACAGGTGCAAACATGTAACTCCTTTGTATCGGTTGTGAATAAATAGTTGCCACTATTTAAGTTCCAACGCTCGTACATTAAACGGCGGAAATATTTAAAAATGGAACTCTGAGTGCAAGAACTTGTCAGGCGCATATGATGACAATTTCTTTTGCCTGTCAGTACTTTTAATTCATAAGACAGTTAGTCAAATATATTTACGACTGCGTGTTTTATACCTTTCCGTGCAAGACCAAGGAGAAATTGTGATCAGCAAAGGACGTTATTACCCCTAGGTTTTTACCTATAAACTATACTATTACTTCCAAAAAGTGACTGTTTCCTAACAAATTTCATAAGAAAGTAAATGCATTGTCGGGTTATTATTAGTACGTTTAAATTTAAAATAGTTAATTACATCAGGTTCGAACTTGGACAAAGACATCAGCGTTACGGCACATTTTTGTGAAGTGTATTCTTTGTATTTAGGTACTGCGTTATTCAAGTTTTTATGTTTGTTACGAATGATTGAAAGTGTGCAAAGTAAGACAGCAGAATCAGCAATCACATGCACAGAAAATGTAGCGGAAGCTTGGAGGAGATCTCTAAATGTTATATCCGTTTCAGGCTCCTATTGACTGGCACACCCAAAATTTTTGTACATTTTGTTTTATAGCCTATTTCCTGTACCTTATGCCTTGTTGCTACTAATTATCAACTACCGTGTCTTCTGAAAACCAAATGACATGCGTTTGTTCTGTTTAATCGTAGATTATTTACCGAAAATAAATCAATAACTTTCATCAATACTTTATTTATTGTTCCTTCTGTTGCTCAATATCTGTTGGACTTTATTAGGTGTTGGTATCATCAGAAAAGAACTCCATTTCCAATTGATCAGTGTTAGGTGAATTATTTAAATGCAACAAGTAAAAGAATGCTCCCGACATTTAACAGTGTGGAGAATCAAATTATAATTGTCCCCACATTCATTCCGTTATTTACGCGAATTACATGGCCTGTGCGTAGTCTTCTAAGGTCACATAGCTCTGCAAACCTACCAACAAACTATCGCATCGTCGATACGCAGAATCTGTGACGTATTTCGTTCCACAGACAGACAAGCAAGCTGTTAAGCAGGTGGTCATAACGTTTTGGCTCATCAGCGTACATTTACTTTTCCAAAACTTTTGAAAAGTACGTTAAGAGTCCAAGAAGTTGAGAGTTATTGGCATCTGTCCTAACATTTTTCTTAAGGATGGGACTAAGAATGTGTTTGTAACTGTACCTTTTAAAATGGCGCTTCACGTATTTATTTGACTACGACAGCTATATCAGGAATATGTGAATGTATTATTCTGCATAAATGTTATTTAATGAGAATTTTTGATATGTTAGCAGAATCGTTCCGTCGGTTCTTGGTAGACCACGAAAGTTGTAAAAGCAAACTGGTGCTTTTCATTTATGAGAATTTTTTATTTTAAGAAAGTTAATTAATTGTCTGATTTCCCTGACATAAGTTAGAGCGACATTAAAGTGAACGAATACTGCTTCCTGTTGAAAACACTAGCGACTATGACTGTGAGTATGTTCACTAGCAAATTCCGTAATGATACGACTATTGCGTAAGATGTGTCATAGTTACTGTTAACTCGGAGATCTAACACTCGGTTTAGTTTATGTTCCTGTCCGAATTTAGAGAAAAACTTGTGGTCACGGACGGAGAATGAAAATGTGGCGTTTGAAACTGGTGAATTGGTGGTACTGTTGCGTTTCCACGCCGTGTATGAGATGTACCGATCAAACGACAGCAGAAGGTTTCCGTCCAGCTCTGTGAGTACATTCCAACATTTTCGTGATTAGTTTTAGCAATATTTATATCACATTACAGAGGTTCTACGTCACTTCGAACAAGAGTGACCTGTGAAACAGCAGAGTGAGCAGGGAATCACTCACATGACGAAGCGTAATAACTATTTCAGCTGAAGACTGCCTCTACGTACTTTTACTTACTGCTTCAGCATGTCCACAGTAGGCGATATGTAAAGTTGCTCGTTACACAGTAATTACATTCCGTTCGCTTTTGTTATGCGCATTCGTCTTTGTACTCCTATCAGTCTGAAAATATCAGCACAACAGCGCAAATGTCGATAGTATATACTGTGTGTGTCTTGCCTGCGAGCAAACTTGCTTTATGCACTCTAATTGCTGTTGCCAACAGTAATGCACACTTTACGCCCGGGAAATTGCATTCAATACTGCTCGGTTCTGCCTTGAGTTGGTTTTGTCCCGAATCTGCTGTACTTCAACAGTGATACGGAGCAGTCTGGATAGGACTGCTGATGAAGAGTTGGCCGACGTGCGTCTCGTGTTTGGAAGAGTCCGCGACGACGCTATGTAGTGTGCTGTCCTCGCAGCAACGGCAGCCGCATTGCGCAGCTTTTGCGTCTGAGGGCTGCTGCAGTGCGGTGAGTTTTATGTTGTGAGTTTTGGTGGTTACGTATGACAGGTTTCTTCACTTTTGTTAAGTTATTTTTACAGAAACATATGTAACTTGTAACAGATGTAACTGAGGTAACAGACCGATGAAAACATAATTACATGATTACTCTGTAACGAGCCACCGAAGACTTGGGGCATCTCTCGTCCAAAAATGCTCAACAAATATCCCTTTCGTTAGTGGAGTTCTGGTGCACAGTGTTTATTGTGACAACAGAAAATTGTTCTGCTTATCTGAACGGTCTTCATCATTTCATGTCAGTTTATCCTCAATGAATGAGAATATGCTACAGGCTTTTTATCTAATGTGCAGATATTTTCAGAGGAACAGTGGTAATTGGCATAACAAACAGAATTTTATACTGTGTGTTCGCCTTCGTCGCTGAGTGGTGCCGGCACGGTAGCTCAGCGGGTTCAGTCAGAGCGTTAGCCTGCCCCTCGTAATACAAAACTGAGTGACCGCATCAACAACGACATTGAACGGGTGTCATACGACGTCCGCCCCGGAAAAAACAGAGGACTGCTACGGGGTGCACTCTGCTTTGTGAGGCTAACTGAGCAGCATCTACAGCTTAGAGTGAATGTTTATTTCTCTGCCGCGGATTGGCCGCGCGGTATAGGGCGCCATGTCATAGACTGCGCAGCCCCTCCCGCCGGAGGCTCGGGTTCTCCCTCGGGCATGGGTGTGTGTGTGTGTGTTGTTCTTAGCATAAGTTAGTCTAACAAGGGGAGGCCGCCAATTGTGAAATTCAGATTCGATTCATACTGTGCATAATAAAAGCTCATGGCCAGAGGTGTAATGTGGCAAAGCACCAAGATGCACTTCTCAGCCATTGTCGAGAAAATCGACAGTTAAACGAAACCGATACGGTGAAATACTCACTACGATTTATAGTTTCCTACAGCGTCGTGGCACAGTGGTAAGTGCTCGGGATCGTAATCCAAACGTCACTGGATCGAATCTCGCGCCATGCAAATTTTTTTTATTTTGTTTTTTGTAATTCAAATGTATACAAACACACACACACACACACACACACACACACACACATAAATATATATATATATATATATATATATATATATATATATTTATATTTATATTTATATATATTTGATGCATACCACGCGTATCGTATCATATCGGCAAAAATCGGAGAAGACAATTGATGGTGGACGATGGATTGGATATATATGTGTTTGTGTGGTGTGTGTGTGTGTGTGCGTGTGTGTGTGTGTGTGAGTGTGTGTACATCTGAATGACAAAAAACAAAATAAAAAAAAATTTGCATGGCGCGAGATTCGATCCAGTGACGTTTGGATTACGAACCCGAGCACTTACCACTGTGCCACGACGCTGTAGGAAACTATAAATCGTAGTGAGTATTTCACCGTATCGGTTTCGTTTAACTGTCGATTTTCTCGACAATGGCTGAGAAGTGCATCTTGGTGCTTTGCCACATTACACCTCTGGCCATGAGCTTCTATTATGCGCAGTATGAATCGAATCTGAATTTCACAATTGGCGGCCTCCCCTTGTAAGTAATGTGTAGAAGTCTAGGTACGGATGGCCTCCGCAATTTGGTCCTTTAGGAATTCACACACATTTGAACTTTTGTTTTTTATTTTTCTGTCTCCCAACCAAGGGCTGCAGGCTTTAAACTCTTCTGCCGGACAATCAGTTCGTTTATTTATTGCTAACTGTAGTATTGTCTTTCGTTCTTTGTTTGGTTCTGAGAAGAGAAAGAGTACGTCAAGACATTCGTTTTTCAAATTTGACTCATGAAGAAGCACACTGTCTCTTTTACTGTGCATCAAGAAGGTTTAGTTTACCACAAGGAACTATCGTCACTGTACATCGACCATGGGGTACACAAATAAAAAGGTGAGTAGTGGCTCCAAGACAAGAGGCCCGACAAACGGTGCTGACTACAAGCCCCTCAACACCGCATCCGATGACGTCATGAGGATGACAGGGTGGTCGGTCGGACCCGATACCCCCGTCTAGGGCCAGACTGCAGAACTGTATCTCTTACCTTTATTCTGTAAGTAGCCACCAAAACAGAAAACGTCACAGAACGACCTTCGATATTTCCTCAGTGGAGTTTGGGCCTCACCACTGAAAGGTTTATTGAGATGGAAAACCTGTGGGTAATTCCTTCCCCATTGCTCCTCCAGCTAAGCTAGTGCTTTGCCTCTAATAATTTCGACATTGATAGGGTGCTAGACACCTACTTTTCTTTTTCCTCCTTGGAACTGCCTAATCTGTTCGTGGACGTTTGGTGCTAATTCCTCTGCATGTTCTCCGACCCCGTAGTTGCAGCTGGCAGTTGCTTCGTGTGCCACTTGTGTACCTAGATGGTGTTAATCGAGCGTCCTCATTTTTCTGGGAGGCTAGTCTGCGTTCATATGGTTATAGACCGATTCGAATGGGAAAAATTTCCGGCTTTGTGGCGAATCTGCTAAGGATCGCAGCGCGGCAGGTGGTGTAGGAAATATTCCCGTGGGACTGCGACCTCGCCGACGGCCTGGAGTCAGCCACTCGCGCGCTGAGACGCTCTCTCCCAAATTCGATTACGTCGCGGCCGGCTGCGCAAACATTCGCCACCCGCGGTGCCGGCCGGTCGGCAGCAGCGAAGCCCGGCGCGACTTTCCGGACGGACGGCCGCTCGATGGTCTGGAAGGCGGGCTGGGCTGCCCCCCAGGACCAGCCTACCCACCAAGCTGAGGGCGAACAGGCCGGCGCACTCGAGCCTGCGGTTCATTGGGCATTAATTGCTGGGTCAGGCGCAGACACGGTGTTCGGTTCTGCATGGGGGGGGGGGCATAATTCAAAGATAATAACCTGACGTCACCCACATATTTAACTACCATAGACGTCTAGGATTTTAATAATAACAATACAATACACAGAATGTTTCAGTATATTGTAAACAGTCTTCGCCGGCTGCTGTGGCCGAGCGCTTCTAGGCCCTTCAGTCGGGAACCTCGCTTCTGCTGCGGTCGCAGATTCCAATCCTGCTCAGGCATGGATGTGTGTGATGACCTTACGTCAGTTAGGTTTAAATAGTTACAAGTGTACGGGACTGATGACCTCAGATGTTAAGTCCCATAGTGCTTTGGCGCAGTGGTTAGCACACTGGACTCGCATTCGGGAGGACGACGGTTCAATCCCGTCTCCGGCCATCCTGATTTAGGTTTTCCGTGATTTCCCTAAATCGCTTCAGGCAAATGCCGGGATGGTTCCTTTGAAAGGGCACGGCCGATTTCCTTCCCCATCCTTCCCTAACACGAGCTTGCGCTCCGTCTCTAATGACCTCGTTGTCGACGGGACGTTAAACACTAACATCCTCCTCCTCCCATAGTGCTTAGAGTCATTTGAACCATTTAAATAGTCTTCACGGGTTTGCCACCGGATGATGTTGGGCAAATTCCATGATATTTACGAGGAGCAACTGTCCGACATCTTCAGGTGGTTGTACCTTGCTGTTGGCAGGTACGACTGACTGTTTCCACATGTTGACGCTGAGCATATAGATATGCGCGAAGAATGCGCAGGCACGGAAATCACATATCCGCAGTGATTTGCAGATAGATGGCGCTTTCCTCAAACACCTCCTACCGAAAGTCGCAGAGCGGCCCTCCTGCGTGTGTGCTGTACGCTATGTTTACTAACAGTGCGGCCAGACGTCACGCACTAGAGAAAAAAGTAAAAAAAAAAAACAAAAAAAAAACACGTACTAGACCAATGTTATGAGGTGTCTGTATAGATAAAGTCTTGATTTTCTCGTAGTGGTTTAATAGCAGCCAATGCAGGATTCCAGGCTGTGCTCAGTTGAAATCCCAAATACCTGTTGAGATCTCAGCTGTGCGGATATGAGTTGCTTCCTTAACCACACAGTTCCAGAAAGATGATGCCAGGGATAAAACTTCCGCCTTTTCATAACTCGTGCCATGTGCTGTATTCAGACAGTGTTCTGAAATTCCCGGCTAATAATTTTTTTAGTATAATCATTAAAATACCCTGACCCCTCTCAAGAAAGAAGCAAAAACGCTATATCAAAATTTTTATGATTATACTAAAAAAGCTATGAATTTGTGCAGGGTGATTCATTAAAGGAGCTACGTACTAATGTGAAATAAACCAAAATAAGAAATGTTTGGGCTACAGTCGTTCCACGCCTACACTTCGCTGTTATTTTATTTATTTACCTTTCGTTCACTGTAACTAGCTTCGGGGTCGAAGTTCTGTTTTCAAGTAAGTCTCGTATAAAAGTGGCACATAAAGATTGAATCACATTATGAAGATGTACTTTTGGTAATCAAGGCATGAACTTCATTATACTGCCATTAATTTGTGTAACAGACAATGTAACAGTAATTTCTACAAATCATAAAGTGTAGATTAGGGGACAAAGAGCTACGTAGTCTGCAAGCAAGTAGTTCTACTTGGTTATAGGGACTAAACTGCTATATTGAACTTAAAACAGTGGAGCCCCCACGAAAGATAAACGTGTATAAACCATACAACCTAAATACATATGTAATGATCATTTTGTATTCATGGTGTCCTGCAGGCTGTATGAAGTTGGTGAATAACACTGATGAATGACAAGGCTACTTCTTTCATTGTTTATTTTGTTTTGACAGGGACGGTATTGGGCTGCATATCCATTTTCAGATGTCGTACATTGGTTATTGTCCCGCATAGAAATTTGTGAGGCTATTTTGCAAACTTTACTTTAAGCTTTAATTGTTTTTAGCGCATTCTCGTCGTGTTACAGATGAGAGCGACAGCTTTACATTACCAGCTAGTAAAGTAAAATGGAGGACTAAAATGCGCTTGTAGCGGAATGAGTAGACGAAAAGGCTACAGGAGAATATGACTTAGGACAATAAATGAGAGTGTAGAAAGACCAACTGAGTTCTGTAATAAATTTGTATTGACCGGCCCTTCTGGCCAAGCGGTTCTCGGCGCTTCAGTCTGGAACCGCGCGACCGCTACGGTCGCAGGCTCGAATCCTGCCTGAGGCATGGATGTGTGTGATGTTCTTAGGTTAGTTAGGTTTAAGTAGTTCTAAGTTCTAGGCGACTGATACCCTCAGATGTTAAGTCCCATAGTGCTCAGAGCAATTTGAATTTGAATAAATTTGTAGTTGTAGCGAATACTCTGTTCAAGAATCATAAGAGTAGGAGGTATACTTAGGAAAGTCCGGGTGATATGGGAAGATTTCAGTTAGATTACGTCATGGTCCGACAGAGATTCCAAAATCAGATACTGGATTGTGAGGCGTACCCAGAAGCAGATATAGATTCAGATAACAATGTAGTAGTGATGAAGAGTAGACTGAAGATTAAGAGATTGGTCAGGAACAATCAATATGCAAAGAAGTGGGACACGGAAGCACTAAGGGATGATGTTCTCTATCGCTAGAGATACAGCAATAAGGAATAACTCACTAGGCAGCACAATTGAAGAGGAATGGACATATCTGAAAAGGGCAGTCACAGAAGTTGGAAAGAAAAACGTAGGTACAAAGAAGGCAACTGTGAAGAAACCATGGGTAACAGAAGAAATACTTCAGATGATCGATGGAACGAGGAAGTACAAATATGTTGAGGGAAATTCAGGGATACAGAAATACAAATCGCATAGGAGTAAAATAAATAGGAAGTGCAGGGAACTGGCAATAAAACGACTGTTAACGTTGGTGTGTTGAACGTGTGAATCTGGCGATATATCATCTGACTTTCGGAAAAATATCATCCATACAGTTCCAAAGACTGCTAGAACTGACAAGTGCGAGAATTATCGCATAATCAGGTTAACAGCTCATGCATGCAAGTTACTGACAAGAATTACACACAGAAGAGTGGAAAATAAAACTGAGGATGTGTTACATGACGTTCGGTTTGGCCTTAGGAAAGATACAGGCACCAGAGAGCCAGTTCTGATACTGTGGTTAATAATGGAAGCAAGACTAAAGGAAAATCAAGACACTTTCATAGGATTTGTCGACATGGAAAAAGTATCCGACAATGTCAAATGGTGTATGATGTTTTGCAGTTTCGAGAAAAATAGGTGTAAGCTTAGGGAGAAATGACTAATAAACAACATGTACAAGAGCCAAAGGGAATAATAAGAGCAGAAGACCGTGAGCGAAGTGTTCGGATTAAAAAGGGTGTAGGACAGGGATGTACCCTTTCGCCCCTACTGTTCAATCTATACATCGAAGAAGCAATGATGAAAATAAAAGAAAGGTTCAGGAGTGGAATTAAAATTCAAGGTGAAAGAATTTCAGTGACATGATGCTCTGCTGACATTGTTATCTTAAGTAAAGTGAGGAAGAGTGCTGAATGAAATGAATAGTCCAATGAGTACAGAACATGGTCTGAGAGTAAATCGAAGAAAGGCGAAAGTAATGAGAAGGACCAGAAATGAGAACAGCGAGAAACGTAACGTCAGGATTGGTGGTAACGAAGTGGCGACGCATTTTTGAGTTGTTGAGCTACAGATGAATGTTGAAAATTAGGTGGACTAATAAGGTAAGGAATGAGGAGGTTCTGCGCAGAATCGGAGAGGAACTGAATATGTGGAAAACACTGACAAGATGAAGGGACAGGATGAGAGAATATCTCTTAAGACGTCAGGGAATGAGTCCTTGATGCTAGAGGGCAAAAGCTGTAGAGGAAGACAGAGGTTGGAATCCATCTAGCAAATAATTGAGTACGTAGGTTGCAAGCGCTACTCTGAGATGAAGAGGTTTGCACATGAGAGAAATTTGTGGCGGGCCGCATCAAACCAGTCACAAGTCTTGAAACGTTCCCTTTGAAAAATTATGAATGAGTGTGCTGGTAAGCCGGCCGCGGTGGCCGTGCGGTTCTAGGCGCTTCAGTCCGGAACCGCGAGACTGCTACGGTCGCAGGTTCGAATCCTGCCTCGGGCATGGATGTGTGTGACGTCCTTAGGTTGGTTAGGTTTAAGTAGTTCTAAGTTCTAGGGGACTGATGACCTCAGATGTTAAGTCCCATAGTGCTCAGAGCCATTTGAACTGTGCTGGTAAACTTCTACGTTATTTGATTTTCAAACAGCTGAGCAAAACTCAACGTACTCAAACAGTTTTCTCTTCGCTTATTCTGATCATCACTAAACTGACACACAATTTTTTAGCGCAACGCAATCTGACTTTCAACAATTCCTACAAAAGAATGGCCCTGACTAACAATAATCTATACCTTTCATGAATCACTTACTTCACAAAAATCTTCGTTACTCGAACTACTGCAATGCAGCGAGCGCCAATACTGCCAGCTAAATAAAAGATTCGAACTACTAAAGGCACTACCTAGGCATAGTTAGCAAATGAAAGATATTTATAGAGAACAACCAATGCATTTACCTTAATAATGTTCAAAAGTCATCATGACATCCATCTTTACAAACTTCATTTTTCTGGCGGACACACATCCAGATCGTCCGATTGTAGTAACCTCTCAAAACTCTGGCATTTCTCTCTCCACATCCACTACTGGTGCCGGCTCACCTCCAACTGCCCAACACTACACTAGCGAATAATCCAACAATGAGTCCAACGAGCCACAGACTGCACACAACACAGTCAGTGATTTTCATACAGAGCGCTACATGGCGTACCCACATAAAAACCTAATCAGCCCTCTTACAGTCTGATAACTCGAAAAAACAACTGTAAAGCAACGGATTAGAGTGCCAACACCGAATGTGTGGTCTGACTCGAATCCATAGACAGACCCTTCGTTTTTAATTTCAACAAAGGTTATTTTGACTTACCTATATTCCGAATCATTTCTTCGGCGACCATTCCTTTTCCTTTCTCTTCGCATTTCTCCTGTTGCCATTTTCACTTCCTTTCCCTGCACTTCCGATTACTTTCATTCCAAAGTGACTCGTGTAGCAGTGTTCCTGTTCCTGTTTGTATTTCTTTCTTCGCTTGATCAACTGAATTATTTCTTTTATTACCCGTGGTTTCTTCGTAGTTACCTATGTCTGTCCCAACTTCTGTGATTTTCTTTTTTATAGATGTCCATTCCTCTTCAACAGAACACTCTATTGGAGTGGCTTACGTATACTAGTCTGTCAGAAAACGTCGAAGGGTCATTTCAACTCCGACGGTGCATCCATTGACACTTCGCGGTAAGGGTTGCCAACACGCGATATTGTCTGCGGGATTCGGGTACACTATAGCATTCAGTTACTCTAGTGAGACACAACACCTTAAAGATCTGCCCCGTAGTAGTAAGATGTGCCTAATCCCACTGCCCCCTACCCCTCCCCCTCCATGTGACACGTTTGGTAAATATGTCCCATCCAAAATACCCGGAAATGTCTCTGGATCGTACTCTGATGTACAACCAGCATTGAAAGAGTGGAAGAATGAAGATGGATGTCAGAAATAACATCCTCCGCAACATCACTCGTAGCGCACAGAGTTGCCTCGAGAGAACGACGGAGCAAGCAACATGTGACAGATCTACGGAGAATGCGTGCCCAGTCTGGCACAAATCTACCCACCTAAGCTAACTTGACAAGGTACTAAACGAAACGTGTAGGCTTACTACATATCGTCTGGCGCCGACGTCACTTGTAAAACTCTACCAGCTCACAGGCATATCACCACCAGACAGTCGTCGTTAAGTAGCTGTAACGCGGAGAGAACAAATCAGGCTCGACAAGTAACCTATTCATTTACATGGCTACGTTCCAGCATCTCCATGCTTGTGGTCCAGAATAAGTTCCCTCAAGAGCACTTCAGTCTTACGAACAACAGTAGCTACTATAAGCAAAGAACTGTGGAATTCTCGACTTGAAAGTAATTTTGCCTGGCGTCTCCCTTCGGAAATCTTCCACCTGAGCCTAAAAAAAAATTGGATCTTGTGAAGGTCACTCAGCCATCTTCGTTCTCAGATACTAAGATCCAGGAGTAAAATCCTGACAGGGCACATCCCTGTAGATTTCCCAGACTGTGACTGCGGAGAACTACAGATGAAGGAGCACCTACTGGGGTTGTCGACTGTGCCTCGCTTCTTGCTCAGAAGATCTTCTGCTTGCGACTTCGATCACAGTTGAGTCTGCAAGATACTCGTCAACAGTAGTGTAGTCTGACTATTCTCTCTTTTATTTGATAATATTGGTAATAACCGTTTACTATGTTTTTGTGGTTTAAATAAATAAATAATACTGCTGGTTTTTTCAAAACGTTTTGAAAGGCATAATAAAAGCGATTTTAGCCACAAAGTAGAAAAGGTCATCAATATGTAGAGTCTAAAGACTTCAAGACAGGAGCGATAAGCAGTACCAGCAACGACCAACTGGAATAACAGGAAAGAAGCGTGAGTAGATGAAGGAGAAAGATATTTTTACGAAGTTTTTAAAATTCTCACATCAGACTTAGAGCTAGTGCTGTTCCATCCACAGCAGCTTCATCAAACCTTTTAAAGCAGCGACTGGGACTTCTCATGAAAAGCGTGGTGTTATAGTATGCAAAAGTGTGGTTTCATGCTAACTAACTGAGAGATCTAGAGAGATCCCGAGGATCCACTGTGTTCTCGATGTGACTTCATTATCACAAACCGTTTGCAACACTATATTTCGGGTAAAAGTTTGCTGGTGACGCATCCATTATTTTCGGTGGAACTCTTTAACAGTCTGATGCGGTTACTTTTCAGTAGATTGTTCAAGGACTGGGCACATATATACAAAGAATGGGCAATATAAAACTAAATGTCAAATATTGACAGTTGTTAGGCCGCGTCATATTTCTTCTATACGATCGACGTTTCGAACCCCCTACTGGGATCTTCTTTAGGATCCCGTGGTGTCAAAGGTTAACTGAACACAATGTTCAGTGACAATGCCCACGGATGTCTGAAGACTTACATGAAATGAAACTTCGAGAAAATACTTATAAGACTAACAAGAAATTGGCCCTTGTTAATGAACAAGAGAACTGCCCACTACACAAAATTCCGTAAACCGTGGTTTCCATACATTTATTAGTTGCCATCACATGTCTGCAAATGCTCTGTACCGAGTACTTATCTGTATTACTGTGTTTCACTAAGTGAGAGGAGCAGAGGTGTTTAGTGACCAGTTGAACGCAAAACAGCTCGTTTTCAATGCCAAGTGTTACATATGCGAAGCACAATTTGTAGAAGACATGTGCGGAATTGTATGTGCATGAGTTTATGACAAAGCACGACTAGAAGTTTTTTAACAAAACCTCTAGCTAAATCTACAATGCAGAATGGCGTAAAACGGGCTCTGTAGTGAAACAAACTATGCGAAAAGAACTCGAACACCAGGAAATAAATGCTCGCGTGAACGGAAGTCTGCAAGAAGTTTCGATGAAACTTCAACGCCGTTTATATGTGCACGTGAGAATTCAGAGATAGTCGTGTCAAAATATGATCGAAAAGGAACTGCATCTGTAACAGAAATTTGTTATTGTGCATAAATTAAACCATTGTAAGTGAGTAGCCTTTACTTGTGTGTGTGTTATCGTAAATACAAAGCTAGAAATGTAAAGTGATAACCTTAATGTCCTGCTAAGCTCAAAGCCATATTATTTACGTGAAATTGAAAAGAATCCTGTGTATGTGAAAACAATCTCATTTATAAGCAAATAAATAAACAAACCAATAATTTCACGCTCAGTAGACTTGGTCGGTGCGCACAGTTTCAAAAACAACGTAAATGTATCAAAAAAACCTGTGTCTACCTGTACAAGAATGTAACATGAAACATATGACAATTTATGCACTGACATATGGCCCCGGAAAAATAAACATTGCGCAGAGGAAACGAAACAATCACGAAATATGAATCTCACCTGCAAAATGAAGTACTGGTAGAAACAGCAAACCAGCAAGACTCCGCAACAGCTAAAAAAAATACTGCTAAAAATTAACTACAGTTGGTCCAGGGAAATTGAGTTCATAATCTTGACACAGAATAGCAGTGAAACAGATGACTAAACCTTCAAGTTCTGGAATTTCGGTTAGGAAGGAGCTTATCAGAAAAAATTACAGATTCTAATATGAAAATTCATTTAGTCTAATAACTTAACTCAGAAGATCAGTCAATAGAATACTTTTCAAAAACACGGCCGTGGAGAGGCTGAAGTGGATCAACAATACAAGTGTACAAAAATAAAAATAAATATTTTACCTCATCAAATAATACCTTGTTCTTCATTTCAAAACCTTTCTAAGTCCATATGTTATCCAACCGTTGTTCTGAGTCATAATTCCTCCTCGTAATAAATTTTCAACTCGCATAGTTCCAAAAGTGCGTCCATGCATTACACTCCACTCTCAACGAAACACTGCCTGCTGCACATCGCAGGCACAGATGCTTAGCAACTGCTTCTCTGACCGCAAGTCTTCACATATATCATTTTACTTTACAAATATTAACACATCCAATAACATCATCAAAAAATAGCCATCTTAAACCGTCCAGATTGACTTTCGCCTATTAGTTCTGCCGGTGGTTTCTGAGTGAAGTGGAATCAGGACTTTTGGATGCTCAGTCTTTCGGTTCTTCATAGTGCCTGATTCAGTCAGTCAGGGCATGTGAACTCACAGAACATGCGCCATTATGCATCAGAAAATCCCTATGTTATGTAAATATTTTCCTGGCCACTTTAATTCTGCCCAGCCTGTATATTTTTGCGTTTAATTTATAACTTTCATTTGCTGATTGTAAGACAGTGACAAGGAAAGTTGAGTAAATGTGGCTTGAAAATCAATTTACATACCTCCTTCATAACTCAAAATTATTCAGGTTTTCGCATGTCGGTTATCTTAGAAGTAGAGGACAGTCCTGAAGAGAAGCCGACTTTTCGGTACATGACACAATACTGCATGTACCGAGTGAGTCTGGATGTAATAATTTCCCATCTAACCAGTAATGATAGACGTATTCATGGTTCACTGGGCTCATAAAACGTCGTTCAAGAGCATTGCCGATGCTTTTATTCGTGACGGTACTATTCGCTTGTGCTGGCTCCTGCCCCGATGTTTTTAAAATAATCCTCTTTCAATCATTTTTTTAACTTGTATACTCCACTCGGTTGTGGATATATTTAATAATTGTAGTTCTTAATGTCCCCTCATATGCGTTATTGTTGTGTTCTTCAATTCGGAGAATCTTTCTCCCTATGCTAATCCATCCTGTGCAAGCCTCTTCATCTGTCCCTAGCTCCTACACTACTGCAGGAGAGGAATTCGTAGCGGGCCGCATCAAACCAGTCAGAAGGCTAATGACTCAATAAAAAGAAAAAAAGAACAAAAAGAGCTACTGCAGCCCGCATCCCTTTGAAACAGTTTACTAGACAGGCTGTACTATTTGTAGCCAGTGTGTCTGCTATTTGTAGCAGTATGTATTCGTAGCAGTGTGTCTACTATTTGTAGCCAGTTTGTCTGCTATTGATTCATGTGTCAGTTATCCGATCTACCAATCCGACTCTCAACAGTCTTCGGTAGCGTTACATTTCACAATCTTCTGTTGTTTTCTTCTGTTTACTATTTATCGACAACGTTTCACCCCACATATAAGGCCTCACTCCAAATATTTTTATTACTCAGCCACTGTTTCCATTTGTGACTTTTTTTTAAAGTCTCTGTGTTATATTAATGGCGACTGGTTGCTTATTTTTAAGGTGGCTGGGTGGCTGGAGTGTGAGATTATGATCCCAAAGGCCATTTTTTTAGTCAATACTACGTTTCCGCTTTGACGTTTAATGCGATTTATACCTGTGTGTGATTTTCATCAAAAGATAGATATTGGGACAGTGTGCTATGGGTCTAAATGCGTATTCAGAATATATGTAATGTTTGTTTCTTCGGCAGTTCTCTTTTTTCCTTTTATATAATGAAAGGATTCGTGTAATAGTGTGATGAACTTGTTCTCAAATGTCAGCAGTGCAAGTTTTCTTAATTTTTTTATTTAGAACTTGATACATGAAGTAGGAATTATTATTATTCTTTAAGTTTACTCGGACTACTGCTTGAAATATACTTATATGGATGGGACATACGAATGTAGTGTGTGGACATACAAGGTGAGGATGTGAGTCTCGCGGGAGGAGTGCGCGAGATAGTCCTTGCACTCTCACCATCCTCAGTGCCCTCGATGGCTCAGATGGACGGTAACTCAGCGTGTTCGGTCAGAGGAATAATTGCCCTCTGTAATAAAAAAACTGAGTTAATTGATCAACGACGAACTAAAACGGGTGTCTTGCGTCGTCCGCCCCGACCAGATACAACGAACGAAAACGAACAAAATGAGATTAAAAAGAAAAAGATGGATAGAGCATCTGCCATGTAAGCAGGAGATCCCGGGTTCGAGTCCCGGTCGGGGCACACTTTTCACCTGTCCCCGTTGATATATGTCAACGCCCATCAGGAGCTGAAGGTATTAAGAACTAATTCTAACTACTTGAAATTGTTTCAGGACCGGAGTGGAACTTTACTGATGTTGGAAGTTAGACCAAATTCGCTGTTCAATCGCAAATTTTTAGGTCCCAGTGTGTCTACTTTACGGGACTAGTGACTATATACGGGTATTTTATGTTAGGTCATTATTATGGTCAGTTCAGCTGAGCCAAATTGGCGGAACTGATAACATTAAGGGACTTCAAGCACGCTAATTGAAGGATGCAATTTTCTCGCTTCCACCCAATCATTCGCCATAAATATTAGATACGCTGTATTGTTTTTTCACTTTTAATAGATGGAAATTAAATAAATGTGAATCGTGATTTTGATTCACATTTTAAACAGCAGGGTTCTGGAATACTAGTTAGGTGAGTCGCTTGACATGTCAGAGGATGGGAACGGCATATCAAATCCAACAGGAAAATGAGTAGTAAAGGGTAAATCTGAGTTGAGAATAACAACTACTTTGCGTTTCCTTAGCTGAATATTTGTATACATGTACAACCGTTCGTTAGCAGACGAGGACGTGAACGAGAACGTCAGCTTTTCGAGATCAGCTGTAGCCATTGCATGGGGGCTTAATTAAATAAATGAAAATAATTTTTATTGTTCGTAGCTGTCTGTCCGATTACGAAGTCTCGTAAACGGTTGGCCCTGACTAGTTTTAGTACGCAATCTGACTGCATAGAATAGCAACAAAGAATGAAAGAAAATTTCCGTTAACACAATTAATCAAGTCCCCAGCAACTATAAAACGTACGAAACCAAAGCACAAGTGTAACTGTTCTGTGTGTGGAAGTATAATTCAACGTACACATCTGGCACGGTTCTTCTTCAATAAGACAAGAAATTTTAAATACCATTTATACTCAAGTAATTAAAAAAATAGAAATACTATAATTGCGCAAGAAAACCAGAATTACACTCTAATACAAGAACACAAGCCAGATGCTTTGTTGACTGAACCTGTAATGACGCATTATTTAAGACATTGAAATAATGAAAAAAAAGGGAATTTTTTTACCTTCATATATATTGACGAAAAGCACTCTGATCATTACAATATCTCCATTCGAACAACATCTGCTGTCTAGCCCATCAAACAACTGCATAAAACATGGAGCAAGCACTCCCTACTGCAACATCTCAACACCGACTCACTACTACCACATCTCGATAAGCACTCTCCACCACGACTTCTCGATAAGAACTGCCAGTGGAGGCGGCGGAATAAAACTCTTTGGCGCAATCTCTGGCGCTGTGGCTCAGTGTAGCCACCTTTCATATGCCCTTCCTCCACGGGCCAGAATTTGATGGTATTTTTGCCAGCATTGGTGGTGAAAACACCACAAAATTCGTCCACAAAAATGCAGACAAAAATAAAAGATAATATTAATACGTAAATATCACATAATTAGATAAAATTTTGGCTTTACACTGACCTTTCAATAACCTAATATATAAAATACAGTAAGCAATACAAATTCTTTCATACATGTGACTTTACATAATAGTTTACACAATACACAAAAAATCAGTTTATACAAATGTTCACATAAAATGCTTTCAATGATTTAAAAAAAACAAGTAGTTGATAGTTCCAGCAGTAGCACCCAGCAATGGTCAACAGGTGCAAACAGCAAGAAGTAACATCATTTCAGTAGAAACAGTTCCAACAGTGGCACCCAGCAATGTTGAGTAGGTGCAGACACCGACAAGTGACATCATTTCAATAGAAGCAGTTCCATCAGTTGCACCCAGCAATGCTGAACAGGTGCAGACACCAACAAGTGACATTATGTCAGTAGAAGCAGTTCCATTAGTAACACCCAGCAATGTTGAACAGGTGCAGACACCAACAAGTGACATCATTCAGCAGAAGCAGTTCCATTAGTGGCACCCAGCAATGTTGAACAAGTGCAAACACCAATAAGTGACATCATTTCAGTAGAAGCAGTTCCATCAATGGCACCCAGCAATGTTGAGCAGGTGCAGACAGCAACAAGTGACATTATGTCAGTACAAGCAGTTCCATCAGTGGCACCCAGTAATGTTGAACAGGTGCAGACACCAGGAAGTAACATCATTTCAGTAGAAGCAGTTCCAATAGTGGCACCCAGCAATGTTGAGCAGGTGCAGACAGCAACAAGTGACATTATGTCAGTAGAAACAGTTTCATCAGTGGCACCCAGCAATGTTGAGCAGGTGCAGACAGCAGTCCATAATATTCACTATCACTAATCACACAGTTCATCCGCAGAAATTAAACATTTCTAAGTGTCACACATCAATGTTGAACAGGTGCAGGTGTGAACAACAATTTGAATGCACACACAATTGCTTTTACAAAATTATTATCAATGCTCTTACACTAAACATACAAATTATAATCAACACACAAATGATATCAGATAATTGTCATATTAACTATTACAAATACACAAATATCAGTAAACCTATAATATTTATGGGTGTCAGTGCAAGCCACAACAAACAAGTAAAATAATATTTAGGAGATAGGTCGGTACCAATTATTTGGGATTAGGAAAGGAAAACACACAAAACACACTCACTCACCTTTCATCCACTTTAAGTACTACTGTGTAATTGAATAGTGTTAACTGTGTAAATGCAATTCTGTCAAAATTTGATGTTCATCATGTGTATCAAGTAGTAGTGGCAGCAATGTGTAACAGTCAATAATAGTTAGTCAACGTCATAGTCATCATGTCAAGACCAATGTTTGCCAAGCCAAATCAAATGTACGGTTGCTGAAGAACTGTCAGTGAGCCAAGATATGCAAATGCTTCCTCTCTACAAAAAAAGTATATACTGCTTAGTGATTTAACAAAGTGTGTGTGTAGACTATCTTCCTTCTACTTGAGTGTTCTGGTCTGCCAACTTCATCTTCCTTGTTCCATATAAACCAACAAAAAAAAAATATGCTCATCACTTACTTTACCTCCTATCCACCAAAACTCCAATAATCATCAGCATCACATAATCTTAATACTTCAATAATACCTCTTACGTCGATACATATAAACTTTATCATCAATATCATTTACCTTACCTCTTGTCCACCAAAACTCCAATAATCATCAGCTTCACACAATCTCAATACCTCAATAATACCTCTTCAATACGTCGACACATATAAACCTTATCGCCAATATCATTTCACTTCCATAACAACTCTTTCCTCTAGTCAGTCTCCTAGAGCAAGTACAGATAAAATTCTAGTGCAAACTTCAATTCATCATCCCATACAATCCGAAGACACAATGTCCACACACAACCTCTGTGTAATCCATCTGACCCATATCTTCAACTTATTGTGAATCATAAAATAAATTTTGGTTACCTTGTCCATCATTAAATAAAAGAAATGCATACATGACCTCTAACAGCCTTTATTTCGAAGAACTTTCAGTAAGTAAGTACGATTACGAAGTGTTAATGATCGTAATATTTCACAGTGTGTACACCACTTCAAAAATTATGGCAAAACAGAAACATACATGTGGAGTATTTCTTGTGTCAAGTGTCACTTCCTATTTTAATTGCTCACGAATAATGCAGTGTAATAACTGTCAATGGTCTAACCCTAGTGTTGGTATGTCATGTCGTTAGCTTCCTTCCTATTAGCATAAATTTATACAGCTTCCATAAAACCTCCAGCTCATGTGACTTCTATGAAGTTTCTTGTACTAATGTCGTTCGTCGAATTACTGCAGTTCATTTTCTTATCTCAAAAATATAAGGCACTGAGCGTAAGCAAAACATGCAATAGTGAGTAAATATACCAGTGGAGAACAGAATGTCAACAAGTGGATGCAGCACAATCCCTACAACGAGGCTCTGCCAAGCGAACAATAATTAATACCATAGTGTAGCCTAAACTCTATGTTCGTACACTGTACATCAGCATTGCTATATACCAAATTAAAGAGTAGTTATGACAACAAACAGAAATGTATAAATATGCAATCCATACGCAAAGCAGCAAATATGTATCTTACATAATAAACAGGTCATTCGCATCATATCAGCATAAGCAAATAAATGTTCATATGTAATCTTAATAAGTAAACATGAAGACGCAAGCAGATAAATCACAAAGTATAACTTACATACATAACCACAGTCAGCACAATTAATCAGGTGACAATTATAATTTAAATAAATAAGCACAGCTGGCACATAATAAAATATGACATCAGTGAAAGAGCATAGCAGCCAAGTGATGCATGACATACACAAGTAACAACCCTGTTCATTAAACAATCATTGTCAATATCAGTTAACACGAAGTATGAATCACGTAATGGCGAGCAGCAAATTACGTCTAAAGTACGTACCTAAGCGGAAATATGTTTCCTGAAAAATAAACTCAATTAATAGTTACCTTTTTAGTTTATTACTTCCTTCTTCGAAATTACATTCTTCCTGAAATTTTCTCGATAGCAAGTCCTCTTAACGTCGGACACACACAGAATTTACCTGAAGTTCTTAAATATTTTATAGAAACGTATCCTGAAAAATACTGAACGTTATAACATAATTTATAAAGTCACTATAGCTTTATGCTGAATTTAATCGGAGATTTTAGACTGTGTATTTGTTTACGGCTGTCAGTGCATTCGCACTGAGCGCTCGATCAGTTGTAGGTACGCGTGACGTAGGAAGTAATTGTTCGCGGTCAACGACTGCCTTGTGCGGCGCGCAGACTTGACTGTTGCTTTGAGTCTGTGCCGCCGCCGGAACACGGCGCGGTATCCTTGTACTCTCCGTGTGTTTACGTATAACTGTTAGTCTCTCAAAAGTATGTCATTCCACAAAAATTTTAACGTTCGATATGTGATGTATTCCCTTAGAGCGCCGAGATTTAAGAGTTTCTACTTCGACAGTGTTATCATGAATAATTTTGCGAACTCTATATGGACCGTTATAAAGCAGAAAAAATTTGCGACATAAGCCTTTTCCTTTGTGAGACAAACGATGAGACTTAATTAACACCTTCTGACCAACTGACAAGATTTTTAAACGACCAGGATGTTTAGCTGATTTCTCTCTTCTAGCAGCCGCAGATGCAATATTTTGCAGAGCCGGGTTGACAACTTCAGAATGCCGCAGTTTCTGTGAAGGCGGAAAAGGAACGATTTCAGAAATGCGATTTGTCGGTGCTTTGTTTTTTAATATCAGTATAGGCGGTAAAGAAGTTGAGTCATTAGGACGTTCATTCAGAATGTTTTGAAAAATATGAAGATACTGATCCCACGTTCTGTGATTCTGATGACAATAAAGTCGACACAATTTATTGATTTCCTTCATCCATCTCTCTGAAGCGTTAGATTGAGGGTGAAAAAGTGAAATGAAAATTGGTTTAATCTTACGACGCCGTAGAGTACGAAGCCAAATTTTAGAGCGAAACTGTGATCCATTATCTGATATAACCTTATCAACATGACCAACTTCTTTAAGAAAATGTTTGATGAAAGCGTTAGATACTAAACGAGCTGTTGCTTTGCGTAAAGGTGTAAAACAAACATATTTTGATGTCAATTCCACTGCTACGAAAATTTACGCAAAACCATTAGTAGAACGAACCACTGGACCGAACAAATCGACTGCAGCCATCTCCTTTAATTTCGCTGGAATGATAGGAAACAACGGTGCTCTGTGAGTAATAGTTGGTGGCTTAGCCTTTTGACATAATTTGCATTTGGCGAGAACAGATCGGCAATAGTTTTCTGCACTACAGCGCCGTTATCTTCTATCTCTTGAAATAAATGTGCAGCTAGGCCTTTGTATGATGAGTCCGTCGCCAAACAAAAATCTTTAGATAAATCCGGATGTGAAAGAAGTGGAGCAGCAACTAAGCATCACGAAGTTGTTCAAATTCTGACTGAGCTTCCTCATCCCAACAGCAATTAGAATTCTTTCCAGATAGTTCACATAAACGAGGTGTGGCCAAATTGTCCAATCTAACAAAGCGTCTAAGAAAATTACAGACACCAAAGAAACTACGAACATCACGTTTTGTGGTAGGAACAGCATAATTACGAATAGCGTCTAATTTCTCTGGATCAGGAAGAATACCTTCTGTAGAAATAATATGACCAAGAAATTTCACCTGAGAACGACCAAATTCAGATTTTTCCAAGTTCACTGTAATGTCAACTCTTACAAAAATACGTAATAATTAATCCAAAATTTTGTTGTGCTCATTCCAAGAACGTTTAGCAATAAGAATATCGTCAACACATGAAGTAATATTGTCACGAAGATAAACAGGTAAAATTTCGTTTAAACTACGAATGAATGCTGCTGAAGATACAGTAAGTCCAGACGGTAATTTCCGAAATCACTTTTGGGTAAAATAGTCATATCCGGTTACTCTTTAACGACTCTATAGATAGATTCATAGTCGAAGAGTTGTTTTGACAGATGCAAAGAATAGTAGAAGAGTAGGCAGCAGTGCAGAAAACTAAAAGGGAAATAGCACCACTACAGCTCGGGGCCCTGTGGACGCTATGTCACATGTTCACTTAGTGTAGTGAATCCCCTGAGGACTTTAATAGCCGCACGTAATTTCCAGTTTGTGACTTAGTGGCAAATTTGGCGGAAGTGCGTACGTAAATTGATCCAACCATGCACATGGATGTATGTCATTCTTAGAATTGCGAAAGATCTTAAATTTCCAAACAGTCAAAAAGTGTTTATAGTCAAAGTTTTCGCCTCGTGGCGACAAAGACCTATCGCGGCTGTTCCAGTCCCAATGTCGATTATTGTCAAGTTCGGGCGCCTGGCGCTCTGTTGTTGCATCCCGTAAATGAAACAAATTACTTTCTTCAAACCCCTCTGCTATTTGTGATTCTAAATTTCTTTTGCTGTCTTTTCCTACGATTTCGCCTTCAATTTGTTTGACTTGCTTTTGTAATGCCTCAAATTCGCTTTTAACGCGTTCATTAAATTTTCCCTGATTTTCAACATGCTTATTTATGTTCTGGTACGCTTCGGTTTCTGAAAAAGGCAATGGAGCTGTATCATCTGAATCTCTGTCCCCATTTAAACTAAGACTTGTTAGTTTATCTGAAATCTCCTCAAGACTTTCCGATGAGTCACCTATTTTTTCTTTCTGTTTATTTACGTCTTCTGTAAGTGTCGCGACTCGGGTTTCAGTACTGACACATTTATTAGTTAACTGTTCATATTGTTGTGTTAAGTTATTTATTCTGTCATTTGGTACGGATTCCTCGATTCTTTCAAGTATTTCTTCCTTATCGTGTGCACGTTGTAAATTTAACTCTGAAAATTTTTGTACTATCACGCGATCTTTTTCTTCCTGTTCTCTGTCCTGTTCCTCTTGTCTAATTTCTGATGAAATTAAACTATTATTGTGAGCATTCAAAATCGGTTGTACTTCTTCTCTAATTTCTTTCTTTGATTCATCTTTCATGTTTTTGAAACATGTCCCTGTTCGTGAGCCTAACTGTGTTTCCATTGTTTCCATCTCGGTTTTAATTGTTCCTATTTGTGAGCCTAACCGTATTGTCAAAGTTTCCATCTTCGTGTTAATTCTTCCTATTTGTGATCCCACTATTTGTAATTCAGATTCCAACTGTGTTCCCACTGTTTTTAATTCAGATCCCAAACTTAATATAGCACTCATCAACTGCTCCATAACTTCTGTCGTTAATCTCGTATTCTGAAAATTTTTTGATTGTGAAAAATGTTGAACTGTTTCCGGACTATTTTCCCTGCTTATTAAATTATTTTCTACTTCATTATTCATCATACTGTTCTCCTGTGTTCGCCATGTTAACAATTTCGTCATTTTCACTATTCATCATTTTCGCCTTTTTCATCGATCACGTAATCATTTACAAAACATACAAAACTCGTTACTATACGAAAATTACACACAATGACACTTAATCACCAACAATACCATTCACACGAAATGCTTCCCTCAAACACGATTAACGAACAATTGAAATCTTCATAATTGCACAAAATTGTCAAACCCGTATACAAGACAACAAAAATTAAATTCCGCAAAAAATACCATTAGAAGAATGACAATTACCAAATCTACACATGCAATATAGAATACAATTACTAAACTACAAATTACTACAACAATACTACTGTCTGCTATTTTTACAATCAGAAGAATTCCAAGGGAGGATCCTGGCAGGGTCGCCACATGCATGGGGGCTTAATTAAATAAATGAAAATCATTTTTATTTTTCGTAGCTGTCTGTCTGATTACGAAGTCTCGTAAACGGTTGGCGCTGACTAGTTTTAGTACGCAATCTGACTGCATAGAATAGCAACAAAGAATGAAAGAAAATTTCCGTTAACACAATTAATTAAGTCCCCAGCAACTATAAAACGTACGAAACCAAAGCACAAGTGTAACTGTTCTGTGTGTGGAAGTATGATTCAACGTACACATCTGGCACGGTTCTTCTTCAATAAGACAAGAAATTTTAAATACCATTTATACTGAAGTAATTAAAAAAATAGAAACACTATAATTGTGCAAGAAAACCAGAATTACAATCTAATACAAGAACACAAGCCAGATGCTTTGTTGACTGAACCTGTAATGACGCATTATTTAAGACATTGAAATAATGAAAAAAAAGGGAATTTTTTTACCTTCATATATATTGACGAAAAGCACTCTGATCATTACAATATCTCCATTCGAACAACATCTGCTGTCTAGCCCATCAAACAACTGCATAAAACATGGAGCAAGCACTCCCTACTACAACATCTCAACACCGACTCACTACTACCACATCTCGATAAGCACTCTCCACCACGACTTCTCGATAAGAACTGCCAGTGGAGGCGGCGGAATAAAACTCTTTGGCGCAATCTCTGGCGCTGTGGCTCAGTGTAGCCACCTTTCACCATTCAGTAACGTAGTGACTCTGAATATTGTTTTCCATTGCGGTTCCGTATGAGCTCGCCCGCGACTACCTCGGTCGAGACCGACTAATCAACTGGAGATCAACTAGCTGACTACGTTCGAGCTGCGACAGTTTCTATCCGCCAGGTAGGCGCCGTCGGAAGCAGCTGTCTACCTGAGAGAGCAGCAGCTGTCTTTCGTTGCGAGGTACGAAATACGGAAAGCGGAGGTGGATGCCACGCAGCTCACGACGTCCACGTTGAAGGAAGTGGCTAATTCCGCGTGTACGCGGCAGTCGCCCGACAGTGTAAATATTTAGGGAGCGACGGTTACAGGGTGACACCACTCCGAGGGTACCTCCGCGTAACTGCGCGGCAGGGTCGCTTCATCACTCGCGTTTCTTTTTCTTTTTTTTTCTTTTTTTTTTGAGACGGGCCCTTCCTAGCCGCTAATGAACGACTCGCGATGTGTATCGCGCCGGGTTGTGCAAGCTTTCGCGAGCGCGTGCGCTTCGCGCGCTTCCCGGCCTGCCTGCCGGGTCACTTTACTCGCTTATCCGACCTATCGCACGGCCTGATGGACGAGCCCACGGCGTCGCCCCTGCGGTTGCGAAAAACAACTGTTTTTTCGCTTCCGCGTTCTAGACAGCGAAACGGAATAGAATAAAAGGAAGGGACGAATGGGCGAAACTAAAGTGGAGCCGAGTCAGATAAGCCGCTAAGGTATGACGCGCTAATAAATGTCTCCCAATTACGGTATGCAAATAGCGCGCGGTGTGCGGGGCAGGTAATTGTTGGCAATTTGGCGGTGCAGCGCTATCGCGCTAATTGCGGCTGCTAATCGTGGACGCGCATCGCGTAGTAATTGCTCTCATTAGCGCAACAGATGGCGCGACGACTCCTATGCTGCGATGACCGCGGGGCAGCATCCCGACCAGTCGTGCGGGCGCAGTGTGTGTACACTGAGCTGACAAGAGTAATAGAGCAACGATACGCGCATATATACAGGGCTATTACAAATGATTGAAGCGATTTCACAGCTCTACATAACTTTATTATCTGAGATATTTTCACGATGCTTTGCACACACATACAAAAACTCAAAAAGTTTTTTTAGGCATTCACAAATGTTCGATTTGTGCCCCTATAGTGATTCGGGAGACATCGAGCCGATAATCAAGTTCCTCCCACACTCGGCGCAGCATGTCACCATCAATGAGTTCGAAAGCATCGTTGATGCGAGCTCGCAGTTCTGGCACGTTTCTTGGTAGAGGAGGTTTAAACACTGAATCTTTCACATAACCCCACAGAAAGAAATCGCATGGGGTTAAGTCGGCAGAGCGTGGAGGCCATGACATGAATTGCTGATCATGATCTCCACCACGACCGATCCATCGGTTTTCCAATCTCCTGTTTAAGAAATGCCGAACATCATGATGGAAGTGCGGTGGAGCACCATCCTGTTGAAAGATGAAGTCGGCGCTGTCGGTCTCCAGTTGTGGCATGAGCCAATTTTCCAGCATGTCCAGATACACGTGTCCTGTAACGTTTCTTTCGCAGAAGAAAAAGGGGTCGTAAACTTTAAACCGTGAGATTGCGCAATACACGTTAACTTTTGGTGAATTGCGAATTTGCTGCACGAATGCGTGAGGATTCTCTACCGCCCAGATTCGCACATTGTGTCTGTTCACTTCACCATTAAGAAAAAATGTTGCTTCATCGCTGAAAACAAGTTTCGCACTGAACGCATCCTCTTCCATGAGCTGTTGCAACCGCTCCGAAAATTCAAAGCGTTTGACTTTTTCATCGGGTGTCAGGGCTTGTAGCAATTGTAAACGGTAAGGCTTCTGCTTTAGCCTTTTCCGTAAGATTTTCCAAACCGTCGGCTGTGGTACGTTTAGCTCCCTGCTTGGTTTATTCGTCGACTTCCGCGGGCTACGCGTGAAACTTGCCCGCACGCGTTCAACCGTTTCTTCGCTCACTGCAGGCCGACCCGTTGATTTCCCCTTACAGAGGCATCCAGAAGCTTTAAACTGCGCATACCATCGCCGAATGGAGTTAGCAGTTGGTGGATCTTTATTGAAATTCGTCCTGAAGTGTCGTTGCACTGTTATGACTGACTGATATGAGTGCATTTCAAGCACGACAAACGCTTTCTCGGCTCCTGTCGCCATTTTGTCTCACTGCGCTCTCGAGCGCTCTGGCGGCAGAAACCTGAAGTGCGGCTTCAGACGAACAAAACATCATAAATTTTTCTACGTATCTGTAGTGTGTCGTGACCATATGTCAATGAATGGAGCTACAGTGAATTTATGAAATCGCTTCAATCATTTGTAATAGCCTTGTAGGGATGGCGGTCGTATCGCGTACACAAGGTATAACAGGGCAGCGCATTGGTCGAGCTGTCATTCGTACTCAGGACATTTGTGCGAAGACGTTTCCTACATGATTATGGGCGCTCGACGAGGACGTGGAAGGGTAGATGGAGCTTGAACCATGGCACATTCCATTTCGGAAATCGTTAAGGATTTCAATATTCCGAGATCCACAGAGAATACCCAGTTTCAGGCCTGACCGCTCACCGTGGACAACGCAGAGGCCGGCAGCTTTCTCTTAACGTCTTCCACCAGGGTATAATAGTAACAGCGGACGACGGCAGTCGACAACGGCCAATCGCGCTGGCTTCTTCAAAACATGCGACCTCACGCCACTGCACGGGAGCTCGCGGATGCGGAATTTTGTTGTAATGAGTAGCGAGCCAGAGTATGACTCGGACATTCTACAAAGCCGCGCTCGCCCTTGAAGATGTGGGACGAAACGTCGGGTTTCAAGGTTAAGTCCCTTCGACCACGGCGTAATAGCCCGGCCGTCAAAATTTTACATTTTACTATCAGAGTGTGGCGAAATTTGGCGTTAATGAGCAACGGCAGTAGACGACCAACGCCTTTGATAACAGCACAATATCGCCTGCAGCGCCTGTCTTTGGATCGCGACATACGACTGGAAAAACGAGGCCTGGTCATATGAGCCCTGATTTCAGTTGGTAAGATTGTGGCGCAGACCCCGTGAAGCCGTGGACCCAAGTTGCCAGATCGCACTGTCAAGTTGGTGCTGGCTTCGCAATGGTGTTGGCTGTGTTTATCGACCATTTATAGCCATGCATGGACTAAATGTTTCCAAACAGTTACGGAACTGTTATGTATGACAGCCCGCCATGTCAGCGCGCCACAATTGTTCGTTATTGGTTTCAAGAACATTCTGGGCAGTTAGAGCGAATGATATGGCCGCCAAGATTTCCCGACATGAGTCCCATCGAACTTTTATGGGACGTAATCGAGAAGTTAGTTCGTGCCCAAAATACTCTACCGGCACCATTTTCGCAAATATGGACGGCTTACAGAGGCGGCACGACCCAATATGACTGCAGGGGACTTTCAACGAGTTTTTGAGTCCGTGCCGCGTCGAATACCTGCACCACGTCTGGCAAAAGGAAGGGAAGTACCCAATGACTTTGTCACATCAATGTACATCTGTCCTCCCTGGCAATAGCATTAGCGCCGAAAGAGCTTAAGGTAGTCACCATTGCTTTACCTCCCCCCCCCCTCTCCCCCCTTTTCCCTCTCTGTGCATCTGGCTACGAACATTTTTACACAGATGAAGTTTACGTATTTCAGACAGTAAAAACAACATTACTTAAAGAAAAAGAATAAAAATAAACATGTAAAAGAAAATACCGGCTCAATAACAAAGGTTATAACGATGATATTTCGATCCCACGTAAGAATTTACTTGCTATGGAGCCTAGTTTGTTATAACAATTCCCAGTCCTTCCATCTCCAGGGCAACCAAGCGGCTGGCCGCGCTTCAGTATGGATCACAACTTCAATAAAGAAAACTTACTATTTCTTTTCTAGAAACGCTGGAGGCCTTGAAATAGTAAGTTTTCTTTATTGAAGTTGTGATCCATATTGAAACGCGGCCAGCCGCTTGGTTGCCCTGGAGATGGAAGGACTGGGAAAACATTGTTTGAACACAATCTCTAGAACCATCTCTAAAACTGTGACATGTTATTGGAATATCGTACTTAAAAGTATGATTTAGAGAGAGTTTATGCGGTTTGTATGTGGCGTGTGTGTGTGTTAAGTTACGCTTATCTCTGACTGAAGCGACTCCAGCATTTTGGTAGAATACTTATTTAGTGAGGGGCAGCTGTGTTTTCTGACAGTCACTAATAAAGTGTTCTGTTGTCCAAGAACAGGCTATAAGGAGTAGAGTTTTCTTCAATTGTTATAACAAACTAGGCTCCATAGCAAGTAACTTCTTACGTGGGATCGAAATATCATCGTTATAACCTTTGTTATTGAGCCGGTATTTTCTTTTACATGTTTATTTTTATTCTTTTTCTTTAAGTAATGTTGTTTTTACTGTCTGAAATACGTAAACTTCATCTGTGTAAAAATGTTTTACATTTATATGTTATATAATTAATATAGTGCGCAGAGAAATCAATAGAGATGTAAAAATCAGAGGAACAGGGTGCTGGAAACAGTTAAGGATAGTTAATTCGAGAGAAATAATGAGATATTTCGTGAGAGACTGGTGACATAGTGCATGATATAGACATGTAAAACTACAACAGAAGACGTTAGAAATTAATCTTTTTGTAAAAGGTGGTTTAACGTGAGCCTAGACTGATGTAATCTGAAGAGAAACTTTTATAAGAAAGTGGTAAGGGGCATCTATCCAAAGGGCTAAATTAAAACCAGGAAGAAAGTTGTTTGAAAGATCACTTATACAAGTAGTGGTGAGGAAGGAATACTGTGAGGGTGTAGTACCTCGATTTCAGTATGGTTCATAATCGATTAACAATCACCCACTTCATTCTAATTGAAATCTGAATGTGCAGCGTACACTGATGATATTAGTGTATGTGCGAATTTAATATCCAAATCCGCCGAACATCCTCCCATTAATTGCACTACATACAATTTCAGGAAACTGACAGATGCGCTGTTTGTATTTTAGACCTAAAAAAATAAGTAACTACAAAGAATGATTGACCAGCTGCGGGCTACTAGACATGCAGTAGTGATGCGAGTTGTAATTATCAGAAGCAGCATTGTAAATATTTAAAAAAAAAGAGTTAGTGAGTCTACAACAGTGGCTCTTACTTTTGGAAGAGTCTACAGGTATCAAAGATCATTCAGAACCTGTCCTATTTGTAAGATATGCGTAATTTCGAGGGGGTGGAAGAGCTCTTACGCCTTCTTGCACTGATGTGTACTCCTCAATGGTGCTGTTGCGCCCCAGGCGGATGACTTGTTTAAGTTCTTCCCTGAAAACTCCGTAAGCAGAGCAGAATGGGCCAATGGCCAGGCAGAATGCCAGCGAGAGACAAACTCTGATGAAGTAGCAGCAAATACGAAAGCTATCTCAATACCGTGGTTGGGCGCAATGCTCAACCAAGCAACCCAGCAAAATGACATCATTGCAACATAATGGTGACTGTGCAAAGCATCGCAAAAAAGCTCAGATCGAACACAAGAGTAACTCTGTTCATTTTGGAAGGTGTGGTTGCACCATCCTTAAGCGACCAAGGGCATTGACGAGCTCAGGAAACTACGGCACATTCAGTAATGCTCGCTAAAGAAAGGCGTCAGTGAACCCTGACAAGAAAATACACCCTGACTTCTGCGGCTTAGTTGTCAGGTGTAGCTCAGTGTTGCAGTTAACAGTGGCCTACTAAGATGACTAAAGTCTGCAATGACACCGTGAGCTAGATCAGAAGGACTCTGTTGCTGCCTCGTTAGCACCTTTTCCGATAAGAGAACATTGGTGCCTTCCTACACCAGGCCTCATTTGTGATTCCTCACGAATTGATCAACCACCATCCTTCTGGAGTAATGCACTATTTGCTGCCCCTTATCTCGCACCTACAAGCAGACTCCAGCACTGCAGGGTGGTCTTTCACAGAGGCTCAAACATGACTTTCCACGACTATAAACATCTTGCGCACATCTGCTGGCTGGCATTCTCAGTCACAGTCTACAACGTCATGTATCATTTGCACCTTCGGGTATTCCACTGACCCTCGCCACCACGTTCCACACGGTGCTATCCAGAAGACTGTGGAGATCCTGGTCCTAGAGCTCTGCAGTGCTTTAGTGTAAGAGTTAATGCCTCCTGCAAAAAAAAAAAAAACAAAAAACAAACTAACAGACCAGGCTTGTGGAACCCTCAAATGCTGGCACCTCGTATTCTAGTTTCCTAACTGCCCATTATTCGCAAAGAACATTTCACATCAAAATAGTTTCAGTATTCACATATTATGCAGGTAGCGGGTAATTCTTCGATTAGAAAGTAATTTTCATGACGTTATCGACTTTGGGCTGGTGACATGGGCCTGACAGACCACTGCTGGATGTTTTCAACCTGATACAAGCTATTTTGGTGTCTCGAGGAGAGCTCTCTCGCCAGAAGAGGTCCTTCTGTTTCAAACTGAAGGGGAAAAATAAGCTCCCTGAAGATGTATCTTGGTATTGGTTAATGGGACAGCTGTCAGTCAGCAACGTTCTACGCAGATTTTTCCTATTACTGACTCCACTCAAGCAATTTCTGCAACGAAGGTGGAAAGTATTTTCCTCGTATTGATAACCTATAGTAATTATTAGAGATGGAGTTTATTGCAAATGTTGTTCAGAATTTACATACCCTAAACATATAAGTATAAGAAAGTGGAAAGCGTATTTATGAAACTTCCTGGCAGATTAAAACTGTGTGCCCGACCGAGACTCGAACTCGAACTCGGGACCTTTGCCTTTCGCGGGCAAGTGCTCTACCAACTGAGCTACCGAAGCACGACTCACGGCCGGTACTCACAGCTTTACTTCTGCCAGTACCTCGTCTCCTACCTTCCAAACTTTACAGAAGCTCTGTAAAGTTTGGAAGGTAGGAGACGAGGTACTGGCAGAAGTAAAGCTGTGAGTACCGGGCGTGAGTCGTGCTTCGGTAGCTCAGTTGGTAGAGCACTTGCCCGCGAAAGGCAAAGGTCCCGAGTTCGAGTCTCGGTCGGGCACACAGTATTAATCTGCCAGGAAGTTTCATATCAGCGCACACTCCGCTGCAGAGTGAAAATCTCATTCTGGAGCGTATTTATGATTTATCGCTTTGTGGGTTTAGCTTTCATAATGTATTAAGAGTGTTTCGGGACATTTTGGGACTAAAATATTCGCTCATTTCTAAAGCTTGAAGAAATTTACTGTTGCTTTTCCTGGAGGTCAGGTTGAAACAGAAGATTGTTTATGTAAAATGTCTGACATGAGTGAAGAAATAAAGGGAATATCTAGTGATTTGAAAACACTTGTACCTTAAATTTCATTCCAGGTATATTCGTTTTCTGATGATGTTGGGGAGGGATGGCTGCACAATTTCATAGCCACATGTAAAGGATTCAGCAGCTGTAGAGTTGCAGTTTCTGGAAAAACAAGAGAACGAAGAACTAAAACAACTGAAATCAGGTAGTTGTTCAACAAATGAATTTTGGAACAAGGTACCAAAGAAAAAAAACGTTAACAAAAGACTGAACTGAATTTTTGGAACCATCTATATTTGAGTGAACACTGTATTCAGCACTCACTTTTGTCTGAAATAAGTGATGAACAGGTGAGCGACGTGTTTGAACTTCACGCACCTGTTATGAGCCAGGTTTCAAACACTTAACAGCAAAAAGAACACTCGAAGAAGCACATCAATGAAGTAACTTCCTTCTTCTTGTTTATTAATGAACTTTAGTTCAATGATACTTTTAACATAAAGATGCACATGTGTTTCCATTGACAAAATGAAATCGTTTCTGTATTAATGTTAATTTATCCAAGGATCATGGTGACTATAGTGCAGGTTTAGGTGCTCACAGACAGTAACATCCAAAATGAATGGAGGACCGTGGAGTTGAAACAACATCGTCTCGTGAATGACATAGTACAATCGCCAACAGGTAGTTCACCTACAATGAAATCAGGGTGGCAGCAAATAAGCTTCTGTGTACAACTCTGGGACACAGTTGGAGGCTGGTTATACAAGTCGACCGTGGGGTATGGATTTTCATCCTTCCAGACTCGGCTATTATGGCAGTTAAAAATATGCTGCTGAAATAGGTCTCATTCGAGAACAAAACGAATTACAGGAAGCCTGGCACTCTCGTGAATAACATGGTATAGTCGCCAACAGGTAGCTCACCTATAATGAAAACAGGGTGGCAGCAAATAAGCTTCTGTGTACAACTCTAGCACACATTGGAGGTTGGTGATAGAAGTCGACAGTGGCGTACGGGTTTTCATCCTTCCAGACTCGGCTATTATGGCAGTTAAAAATATGCTGCTGAAATAGGTCTCATTCGAGAACAAAACGAATTATAGGAAGCCTGGCACTGCCTTCCTGAAGAGAATAATCTGTTGACAGAACTTAACTCTGCATTCAAAATAATCAGCTTCCAGTGTCACTTTTGTATCCTTAAAGGTGTATGCTCTATATTTCGCGGACGGGTTGACAGGTAGTTACTGACGAATTTGTTTCCCCAAGATCCGACTCTGCAGATTGTAGAACAATTATTTGCGGAGAACCTTGACCGGTTCTCTTTGGCATGAGCAAAGCAAGTTGTCGTAAATTTCTTATCACGACAGTTTCAAAGAGGATCGTTCGTGTCTTGAAAATTAACTGTACAGTCGTTCGGTTTTCGAGGCTGTATATCCTGCTACACTATACATCAATTATAAGGCTCTGTTGCGTAATGCTCCCACTTCAACAAGCAACTACAAACAGTGGCAGACTCCACCATGAACACATCAAAGATAAGTGTATTATTTCCCAGGGTAGTACCACAAACACCAATGAGGCAAGCTGTTGTTTGTTGTTAAACATAAGAAGTTTGAAAACGTGCCTCGCATTACTCGCTCAAGATACGCTGGTGTGATAAACTTAATGAGGAAACTAACTTTCGCATGATATGTTACTACCAAGTCACATAGCTCTATGAAACTTGAACCATTCATTGAAAGAACTGCTACAGTACAGTGCAGAAGGTAACTGAAAGAAACACGCAATGAAACGAACAGAAATAACATTTTTATTCAAAGATAATAATTATACTGAAGGCGTCGTGATTTCTTATTGGTCCCTGAACTTAAAGAAAGGCAGGACATGGTTCTTAGTAGGGTGTGTGATTATGACGAGCAGCAGGGCACGCTCTGCAACGTGCTTCCATGCCGACCAAACGGTTGGAAGGAGTTCTTGTGGTTGTGCGCTCCATGCGTCGTCCGGTGATGATGACAACTGCTGGATGGCCATCGGTGCTGAAATACGTCTCCTCAACGCATCCCACTTGTGTTCGATGGGATTTAAGTCGGAGGGGAGAGGGGAGGGGGAAAGCCAGGTCATTTGTCGAGTGTCCTCTCGTTCCAAGAGCTCCTGCACCGTGCTATTCGATACGATCGCTCTCTGCCGTCCATAAAAATGAGGTCAGATCCGAATAAATCCCTTGAGAGACACACATGAGGAAGGGGTACTGAGGCACAATAACGTTCCATAGGCAGGAAGTTTTCTGCCTACGCCTGTCATTTTTCCCAAATTTTTTCCTATCTGCTTCGGCTTTTTTCCTGTCTGCCTTCGCCTTCATTTCTCTCCTCCACTGTAATAAAGAATACCACCCCAGTGCTCCATAACTTCTCGCTGAATGACAAGCACTCTTTTTCCGTTCCTTCAACTGCCTCGTGTTCCGAGGCCAGGTCGATTTTGCACTAATGTCACAATGATATTATGCCACGTCATATGCAGCTTTCTATGTACGACTGGGAGTTCTCTGACAAAATTCTCCCACATTGTTCTATTACCTTTTGTACTATACTGTAGCAGTTCTTTCTAGGTCACCCCCATTTAGATTTCTCATGATTTCCCTAAACCGCCTCGTGCAAATGCCGAGATGGTTCCTTTGCAAAGGCCTTCCCCATGCATGATACAATCCGAGCTTGTGCTCTGTCTCTAATGACGGGACGTTATACCCAACCTTCCTTCTAGGCATGATCCGTGTTTCATCGAGCCATTTGTTTGGCAGGAACGCATTATGCGAAAGTTGCTTCCGTCCTAAATCTTTGCACTCCACTGTAATCTTGAGAACACTAGTATAGTATGAATCAATTACTTGTGTCTCGAGGGCTTGCAGTGCAGTTTAGTTGATAGTGAGTATTATTTATATATACATTCATGCTCATAAATTAAGGATAATTGCAGAATGTGCTCCACACAACGTGGAATATACACAAAACTGGCGCTAATAGCATAGGCACATAGGGAACACACACGACACAGATCTTTAAGTCCATGGTATTAGTGATAAGTTGAGAAAACCGTCCCGAAACACATGTGCTACAAAACGCCACTGTTTGCTGAGCATGTACCCTGACATCGATATGGGATATGATCACCATGCGCACGTACACAATCTGCACAACGGGTTGGCATACTCTGGATCAGGTGGTCGAGCAGCTGCTGGGGTATAGCCTCCCATTCTTGCAGCAGTGCCTGTCGGAGCTCCTGAAGTGTCATAGGGGTTTGAAGACGTGCAGCGATACGTCGACCGAGAGCATCCCAGACGTGCTCGATGGGGTTAGATCTGGAGAATAGGCAGGCCACTCCATTCGCCTGATATCTTCAAGGTACTCCTCCAGGATGGCAGCTCGGTGGGGCCGTGCGTTACCATCCACCTCTGAAAAGGCGGACGTACTGGTGCAAAATGACGTCCCGATACACCTGACCTGCTAGTTCCTCTGTCAAAGACATGCAGGGGTGTACGTGCACCAGTCATAATCTCACACCACACCATCAAACCACGACCTTCATACAGGTCTCTTTCAAGGACATTAAGCGTTGGCATCTGGTTCCTGGTTCATGCCAGATGAAAACCTGGCGAGCCTCACTTTCAGACTACACCTGGACTCGTTCTTGAACATAACCTGGGATCACTGTTCGAATGGCCATGTACTGTGTTCTTGACACCAGGCTTTACGGGCTCTCCTGTGACCAGGGGTCAGTGGAATGCACCTTCCAGGTCTCCGGGTGAATAAACCATGTCTGTTCTGTCGTTTGTAGACTGTATGTCTGGAGACAACTGTTCCAATGGCTGTGGTAAGGTCCCGAGCAAGGCTACCTGCAGTACTCCGTGGCCGTCTGCGGGCACTGATGGTGAGATAACGGTCTTCTTGTAGTGTTGTACACTGTGGACGTCCCGTACTGTAGCGCCTGAACACGTTTCCTGTTTGCTGGAATCGTTACCATAATCTTGAGATCACATTTTGTGGCGCATGGAGGCCCCGTGCAGCGACCTGCTGTGTTTGACCAGCCTCCAGTCGCCCTAGTACTCTACCCCTCATAACGTCATCAATATGTGTTCTTTGAGGCATTTTCAACACACAGTCACCATTAGCACGTCTGAAAACGTCTGCACACTTACTCGCTGCACCGTACTCTGACATGCACCAACACACCTCCGCGTATGTGAACTGCTGCCAGCGCCACCGTGCGACGACCGCAGGTCAAATGCACCGCATGGTCATACCCCGAGGTGATTTAAACCCGCAAAACCGCCCACCAGAGCGTTTTTTCACCATGTATCAGCATTGTCCTTAATTTATGAGCATGAGTGTAAATGACTCCTGGTCATAGGTGTAAGGTGGCTCCCTTCATTACTGGGGAAAAGGACAGTTAAATGTATCCACTACTGGAGCCAGATTGTTCCTTCACTTCATTAAAATCCATCGGCTTCTTACTTCCTGTGCAGTTGGTAATAGTTTTAGCGAATATCATATTAATTGTGGAGAGGGAACTGAGATATTTATGGTTTGTAAATTTCTTGCTGCCTCCTTTTTTTATGAAAGAGAGTAGTTGTGATATAGTTCCACTTTTAGGGGACTACCTTCATCCACTGACATTCCGTGAACAATCAGTTGTATTCCAACACCAAACTATCCAGGCGAATAACGTTTCTTCTGCGACGTATGGCGTCATCGATGTTACATGGATTTTTTTCCAGAACGTGAAGAAGCGCACCACCTGTATCATGTTTTTTTCTTTTTTTTTTTTGCCGGTTACGATCCACGTAAAGCATTAAAATCAGACATGAAGAGCAGCTGCTGCGAGTAAGTTACGTCAGATGGTAGTCTGAATACGCCGCACTTGCCCGGCAGTTAATAACAGCCATCGAGAGGCTGCTTTTCCCAGTACCCGCTCTTCAGATCTGAAGATAATACTAACCTGTATCGGCACTAATATTATTTCTTTTTTATCCACTCGGTGTGTTCCGTCGAATCAAATTAATGTCAAAGCGATTCCACGACATCGTGTCGCCACTCAAGGAGCTTCTAGAACGTCATTCCTTTCATTAACGCTCCGTGGTTTGATTACTCTCTTCAGAGATATCTTGTCAGTCATTTTGCAACCTGCAGTCTTAATTCGTGGACATGGAATGCCTACCCAGCTTCCCTTTTTTCAATACTTTTGTTTTCTTCAGTCTTTCGTCTAATCAAAATTTCATTGTAAGACTCAGTTCTCTTTTGAAAATCTCGAAATCATTTCCTTTAACTAGTAATAATCTTCCACGTTCCTATCGTGAATTGCTTGAAATTGCCGGAACGGTTAGCTGGTTCCATTGGCAAGTTTTTCTTATTGTAACTGATCTCATCATATGCTCAACAAAAATATTTTGTTATTTACCTAAGTACCTGTGCTAAATAATTCAACCTTTCGGCCAAGCCCTAAACATTCGCAGAAGCTGCTGCCTGATGTAATCTGGTGCATCTGTCCACAAAAAATTCAACTCCATGAGGAGAAGTAATAATGAAGTGATTGATTCTAAGATTCGCTGCATTCACTTGGAATGAACGAACTAATGTTGACTAGCCAGTTTTTAATTAAATATACACACATCAGTGCGTTAGTCAGAATGAAATATATAAGCACAATAAGGTGTGCAAGTACTAGGAATTTAAGTGATATATCTAGTAATTACTTTTATTTTCCACAATTCAATGATTTTTTATTTAAGCCACGGCTTAGTTAGATAATTGTTACTCGTCTTGTAACACCATAATTCTGGACATACAGCAGTGGGGTTTGACGCAGATCTTCACATTCTTCTATCCTGCGTAATACCGGTTTAATGCAGTTCTTTACGCTGGCCTGTATTGTGAAAGCTCTTCAAAACCGCTTAATGACTGCAAACTACATCCATTTGAACCTACTTACTGTATTAGGCTCTTCGTCTCCCTGCAACTTTCAATCTCCACATTTCCTTCCAATACCAAATTAACGGTTCCTTTGTGCCTCAGAACGTGTTCTGTCAGTCGATCCGTTCTATTAGTCAAATTGTGCCATACATTAGTTTTCTACCCAATTGCATTCAGCGCCTATAATATTCAGCATTCTTTTTTACCATCGAATTTCAAAAGCTTCTATTCTCTCCATATCAAAATGTGTTTCATCGTTCACGTTTCACTTCCGTGCAAAGCTATACTCCAGATAGTTTCACTTAAACTTGTATTCAATATTAACAGATTTCTGTTTCTCAGAATACTTTTGCTGATATTGCCACTCTGCATTTGTATATCCTGTCTATCATTATTTTGCTGCCCAAACAGTAAAACACATCGACTACTTTTAGTTTCTCGTTTCCTAATCCAGTTCGCTCAACTGATTTAATTCGACTTCAGTCCCTTACACTTGTATTAATTTAGTTGATGTTCCATAACCTCTTCCCTTATCGCTACCCATTCTGTTCAATTGCGCTTGCGACTCCATTGCAGTCTCGGACAGAAGCACTATATCACTGGTAAACGAAAAGTTTTTGATTTATTTTTCCAGATTTTTGCTTGGTTTCCTTTACTGTTGGCTCAATGTACAGACTGAATAAAATCAGGGGTAGGCTACAGCCTTGTCGCACTCCCTTCTCAACTACCACTTCTCTTTCATGTCCTTCGGCTGTTACAACTCCATTGAGGTTTCTGTGCGGTAGGTAAATAACCTTTCCTTCCTACATTTTATCCCTGTTTCCATCAGAATTCCAAAACGTATACTAGTCAAAATTTTCAAAACCTTTGTCTAAATCTGCAAATGCTAAACACGTAGGTTTTCCTTTCTTAAAATTATCTTTCAAGACAAGTCACACGGTCAGCATTGCCCCACTTGTTCCTGTATTTTTCCAGGACCCGAACGGATCTTCGACTTCGGCTTCAGTCAGTTTTTCCATTTTTAGGGTTGCATACCTCAAAGGTAAAAATGGAATAATCCTTACAGGATTGTTCTCGTAGGATTTCTTTTTCTCAGGACTAGGTAGACGTCCCAATTTGAATTTTACGTCACAAAGTAATGTGTATGGTCCCTTGGCAGTGTACAAAATTGAAGCTTCTGAGTAAGTGCACTCAAAAGACGCGGCCACTTATGCAATAAATTTTAATAATCGAATACTCACTCACCAAAATCTGTAGCGTGCTTCTCATTCACGTAACATAATGAAATCTGGCAAGAAGCAGCGTTTCATAGTAAAAGTGAAGAAAAAATCTCAAAATTGTTAATTTGTAATTATACAACAAGAAGTTTTCTGTCACTTGTCATTTGTTATCCTACTGTGCCTGTCAGTATTCGTTTCCCTCAGGAACAGATAACATATCAAGTCGAAATTTATGTCACATACTAAGGTTTGTTGTCCCTTGGCGTTGTAATAAATGTAAACTTTTGTCAGTGCAGTCGAAAGTCATTTATGTCATATATTTTGATATTCTCAAACTCAGTCATTAAACTTATAGGGTACTTCACGTTAACCTAGACTCGTTAAACTGGCTAAGGAACAAGATTTCACAGTCCAAGTAAAAGAAAAATACCATAAAGTTTTTATCATACAAAAATTGTATTTTTTGTCATTTCTTATCGGCTTCAAACTTAAAATTAAAACATTCCCGGGACCGATATCCTGCCAGTGTAAATGTCGCTAAGCGGGAAAAACAGTCGAGATTATCGACTCCTGGGATGGATGAACCGTCTACATACATAATTAAGTTTGTACGGAGCCCCCAACGTGCAAGTCCTATTCGCACCTGGCCAATTTTTCTGCAGACTTGACTCACGGAAGTAATAGTTTTTGTATGGGAATTATTTCATCTCCTTCAAGTCTGTGGGTATTTCGCTTGTCTCTCGTTTCTTGCACATTGGCTGCCTCTCCCATGAATCTCAATATTTCTGATGGAATGTCGTGTACTCTAGCGGCCTGGTTTCGACTTAGATCTTGAAGAAATCCGGCTATTTTATTACTTTCACTTTATACTTGTTCTCATTTTCGCTTCCTGTTTCTAACTGTACATTACCATCAGCCTTTTGAACATTTTCAAAACGTTATTTTGTTGAAAACTTTGTCGCGTGCACTACGATGGCTAGCTTGGTGACGATGCCGGGGAAAGACTGCAGCACTTGTGGATGAGTGTTATGTTGAGAGTGTATAGCATAGCTTATGCAAGATCTTGTTCATTGAAGGAGTCCTGAGATGAACGGTTAGGCCAGTGTGAGAAGATGTGCATTCAACGTGAAACGCGTCAGAAGATTTAATTTGAATTAAGGAATACAGGGGCCACTCTTTTAGACGACGGACGGCAGAGTTCAGGGTACGGTGCCTTACTTATTTTTTACGGCACAACCACAATATTTTGTTGTTGACGACACAACGGGCACCGCTTACAGAAGGTGTAGTCTGAGGATAACCAATGACTGGTCGAAACCGGTTACTGCTCTGTGAAATGTTCATGTGATTTTGTCGTAAAAAATTCAGTCTTAATCACTCTGGATAAAACGACTTTTTTCTTGCAAAATGCTTCCTTGCGACTCTGGCAGTGTTTCCTGTGATATAAGGGCGTGCAATAAGTAATATAACACTTTTTCCTGAAAGCAGATTGCTTTTATTCTGGCTTCAAATACACCTTCTTATTCCCCACTTTTGGCTACAAAGCCCTATTTTTCAATATACAGTGTTATTACAAATGATTGAAGCGATTTCACAGCTCTGCAATAACTTTATTATTTGAAATATTTTCACAATGCTTTGCACACACATACAAAAACTCAAAAAGTTTTTTTAGGCATTCACAAATGTTCGATATGTGTCCCTTTAGTGATTCGGCAGACATCAAGCCGATAATCAAGTTCCTCCCACACTCGGCGCAGCATGTCCCCATCAATGAGTGCGAAAGCATCGTTGATGCGAGCTCGCAGTTCTGGCACATTGTGTGTGTTCACTTCACCATTAAGAAAAAATGTTGCTTCATCACTGAAAACAAGTTTCGCACTGAACGCATCCTCTTCCATGAGCTGTTGCAACCGCGCCGAAAATTCAAAGCGTTTGACTTTGTCATCGGGTGTCAGGGCTTGTAGCAATTGTAAACGGTAAGGCTTCTGCTTTAGCCTTTTCCGTAAGATTTTCCAAACCGTCGGCTGTGGTACGTTTAGCTCCCTGCTTGCTTTATTCGTCGACTTCCGCGGGCTTCGCGTGAAACTTGCCCGCACGCGTTCAACCGTTTCTTCGCTCACTGCAGGCCGGCCCGTTGATTTCCCCTTACAGAGGCATCCAGAAGCTTTAAACTGCGCATACTATCGCCAAATGGAGTTAGCAGTTGTTGGATCTTTGTTGAACTTCGTCCTGAAGTGTCGTTGCACTGTTATGACTGACTGATGTGAGTGCATTTCAAGCACGACATACGCTTTCTCGGCTCCTGTCGCCATTTTGTCTCGCTGCGCTCTCGAGCGCTCTGGGGGCAGAAACCTGAAGTGCGGCTTCAGCCGAACAAAACTTTATGAGTTTTTCTACGTATCTGTAGTGTGTCGTGACCATATGTCAATGAATGGAGCTACAGTGAATTTATGAAATCGCTTCAATCATTTGTAATAGCCCTGTAACCTCTGTTCAATGTTACGGCGTTACGCCGCCTTACTGGGACGCCTTTTATGCCCACATGGTACCACTCTACTGGTGGGCTTCGGACCCAACGTCTTGCTGCATCAATAACCTCCCCATCACCGAAGCACTGCTTCCTGCTTAGTGTATCCGTCATTCGGTCAATCAGATGGTGCATCGTTGCTCTTTCGTCACACACTTTTAATTTCCTCAACTGGTGGACGAGTATTTCAGCACTTCCAACGTAGACGTCCAGTTGTGCAGCGAGTTGTTTGATTGTGATCCGTCGATAATCTCGATTGAGAGTGTCCGCACGTTCCAAAATTGCAGGAGTCGCAGCTGTGTGCGGCCGGCCGGCACGCGGGAGATCGGACAGGTTTTCGCGACCTTGCGACGACGACAGATGCCTCGTCCAACGACTCACCGTGGTTTTGTACACAGCCTGGTCCCGACAGAAACTCTGAAAGCGCCTATGAATATCTACGACGCTCTGGCTCTCCGCCAAAGGGAACTCAGTGACAGCTCTCTTCTCGGAACGTGCCTGTGTTACAGACGCCATTTCAAAGGCTACGTATAGCGCCATCATCTATCGGAACTTCAAGCGAAACTGACCGTGATGAAAAAAGCGGCGTTGCGTTACTCATTGAGCGCCCCTCGTACAACACGGCTAGTGGTCCCAGCGGGGCGATCTGTGACAAGCACCGGGAGGCCGCTATGTGCCGGCTAATGGCCACCGGCTCCCCTCTGCGGCCGTTAATTGCTGTTTTATTCCATCAGATAGGCGGCCGAAAGCCGGGGCGCCGACAAATTCATTAAGTGCCCGCATGTGGCGCATATGCCGGGCCGCGCCGCGTGCGCGACGCGTGTGCTGCGGGAATTTGACACGAGAGTGAGAGGGTGTGGGGAGTGGGTGGAGGAGCTGTGGGAAATTTGCGGGGGTGGTGGGTGACGGACGCCGCCCGTCGTCCTGGGGCGGTTCCACTGCGCACGTCCTGCGGGTCGTTCGAGCGATTGCTGGTGTCTGTGTGGGACCCTCTCGCGGACGACACTCTGCGTGTGCAGAGATCGCAGCCGAGTCACGCTTACGGGATGCGGGCTAAACCGTTTTATGTCACTGTGGGAAAGAATGGGAGGATGATCTGTTTGGCTTTAGGGAAAGTAAAGGCACCAGGGAAGCAGTTCTGACGCCGATATTGATAAATTAGGTGAGTGTTAACGAGAACACAAAGCACCTTAATTGAATTTCTCGACCTGAATAAAACCTTCGGCAACGTTAGATGCTATAAGATGTTTAAAATTTTTACAAAAGATGTAAGCTGTAGAGATAGACGAATACACTATTCTGTTATACGAAGACAAGTCACTGAAAGTTGTTACCAAAAATATAAGAAGTACTTGTCTGATTTACTTCAGAGTTTTAGATGATACTATAATAAATGTTGACAAGGACATAAGGTACATACTTTTCTGAATTTTATAAATGTATATATAATGATACATAAAGAAGAAACATTGCTAGCAAAAATCTCGAAAAGTTCTAGACCAATGTGCTTCCCATTTGTACACGATACTCTCATAAACACTTGGACGGACACATGCTATGCATTTTTCTGTATATGTGGTACATAAATATATAATATCGAAATACTCTCATAAATGTTCAGATGGACATACGGTATATTTTTTTAAACAACAGTATACAGGTTTTTTGTTAAAACTGACTGCGATGAAGAAAATACAGTGCTAAGCTGTGCTGCGACAGAGTACGATTTCGTATTCTTTCTTGTAGTCAGTTTTAACTACGATAGTAGAGCAGTTCAACCGACAGACAAATCGTTTCTCACATATACATTTCTTCTCCTTACATATAATATGTAAAGAATTGTGTGCACAACTGTATGCTGGTTTGATTTCTTTCTCACAGTCGGTTTTAACAGGAAACAGGAAAGTTGTATTTATGGCTGTGGGCTAACTATTAAAATATTATTACGGAATCTGAACCGCCTGAAACTTTGTAATCCTAGTAGTTTCGGATTAAAATTATGCTAAATACTGTCACTGAAGCTACCAGCTGGAGATATCTCCTACAACCCATATACCAGTGATCACGACCGATTTACCCATTTATTTTAAGCGATTGAATTCCCCACGAAGGTTTCTTTGGCTATGACAATAAACAGTGCTCAAGGTCGGGGAGAGATTGTAAGAGGAAGCGGCCAGAAACAACAGGAAAGGGGGGTGGTGACAGATAACAGGAGTAGGAGATGGACAGTGCGTGGGGGAGGAGGTTACAGAAAGAGAGAGGGGAGGAGGAGATAAAGAAAGGGAGGGGAGACAAGAGAATGGATATGGACAGGGGAGAGAAGGGGATCAGGACGTATATCCAATTCCCATACTTATTGAGCAAATGCGAAGCATTGCCAGGTTCGCTAGTGTATGATATGCAGAAGAACCGAGATGTAACACATAACATAATGGAAGACCAATAAAGAAGTTGTGATGTTGTGACAGCGCCCGTTGTTTTTTTTTTTTATTATTGATTTTGGTAAACAAGACTGTCATCGACCATCAGAATCTGCCTGCGTACTCCCACAACGACAGTGAGAGAACTCCCACGACGACAGTGATACAACCACTTGAAAATGGCACTGGTGACCGAAATCGACCGTGCTATTCTAAAATAAAAGACAAAAGGGTGTTGTCATTTGATACCGAGTAATTCTACATTTTAGGAACTTGCACCACGACATTCCGTCAGCTGGACAAAAAATTCCAGAAATAAGTATATTAGAAATGGTGTAAGGGATGTAGTCTTTCTTTCCTACCGCTGAACCTGTGAGATGCAATGACAGAAGTAAAAGTAAGGTTTAGGAGTGGCATTAGAATTAAGAGTGAAAGAATATCAGTGATAACCAAAACTGTCACCTGAAACTTCCTGGCAGATTAAAACTGTGTGCCCGACCGAGACTCGAACTCGGGAACTTTGCCTTTCGCGGGCAAGTGCTCTACCATCTGAGCTACCGAAGCACAACACACGCCCGGTACTCACAGCTTTACGTCTGCCAGTATCTCGTCTCCTACCTTCCAAACTTTACAGAAGCTCTCCTGCGACCTTGCAGAACTAGCACTCCTGAAAGAAAGGATATAGCGGAGACATGGCTTAGCCACAGCCTGGGGGATGTTTCCAGAATGAGATTTTCACTCTGCAGCGGAGTGTGCGCTGATATGAAACTTCCTGGCAGATTAAAACTGTGTGCCCGACCGAGACTCGAACTCGGGACCTTTACCTTTCGCGGGCAACTGCTCTACCATCTGAGGTACGCAAGCACGACTCACGCACGGTAGTCACAGCTTTCTAATAGTCATGACAGCTTAGATTCGAGTCTCGGTCGGGCACACAGTTTTAATCTGTCAGGAAGTTTCATATCAGCGCACACTCCGCTGCAGAGTGAAAATCTCATTCTGAAAACTGTCACCTGACAGCCATTGGTGCGTTTAAAAGCCCAGAAGCACAGAGGACGTTCCTGCGCGAGATGTTTAAGTTCCACCACGTGCAACCTGAACCCACCGATGTTCCACTCTAGTACGGGAGCCAGACGCGGTAAGAGCTATATGATCTGACGACTTATGACCTTTTTTTCCTTCTAGTAAGGAAATGAAACTCTTACAGCCGTCCTTATGGTATTATTTATTGTGTAGCTACCAATTCAGCAATGATCAACGACATGAGGATGCAGAAGGCAACGGAAACCACTGCATTAAAGACACGTAACGTGTATCCACAGGACATGTGGCCTGTAATTGAAGAAGTGTCATGATGATCTCTCCATTGGCAAAAGATTCCGGAATAGTCCCCCATTCGGATCTCCGGGAGGGGACTGCCAAGGGGGAGGTTACCATGAGAAAAAGATTGAATAATCAACGAAAGGATAACGTTCTACGAGTCGGGGCGTGGAATGTCAGAAGCTAGAACGTGGTAGGGAAACTAGAAAATCTGAAAAGGGAAATGCAAAGGCTCAATCTAGATACAGTAGGGGTCAGTGAAGTGAAGTGGAAGGAAGACATGGATTTCTGGTCAGATGAGTATCGGGTAATATCAACAGCAGCAGAAAATGGTATAACAGGTGTAGGACTCGTTATGAATAGGAAAGTAGGGCAGAGGGTGTGTTACTGTGAACAGTTCGGTGACCAGGTTGTTCTAATCAGAATCGACAGCAGACCAACACCGACAACGATAGTTCAGGTATACATGCCGACGTCGCGAGCTGAAGATGAACAGATAGAGGATGTGTATGAGGATATTGAAAGGGTAATGCAGTATGTAAAGGGGGACGAAAATCTAATAGTCATGGGCGACTGGAATGCAGTTGTAGGGGAACGAGTAGAAGAAAAGGTTACAGGAGAGTATGGGCTTGGGACGAGGAATGAAAGAGAAGAAAGACTAATTGAGTTCTGTAACAAGTTTCAGCTAGTAATAGCGAATACCCTGTTCAAGAATCACAAGAGGAGGAGGTATACTTGGAAAAGGCCGGGAGATACGGGAAGATTTCAATTAGATTACATCATCGTCAGACAGATATTCCGAAATCAGATACTGGATTGTAAGGCGTACCCAGGAGCAGATATACACTCAGATCACAATACAGTAGTGATGAAGAGTAGGCTGAAGTTCAAGACATTACTCAGGAAGAATCAATACGCAAAGAAGTGGGATGCGGAAGTACTAAGGAATGATGAGATACGTTCGAAGTTCTCTAACGCTTTAGATACAGCAATAAGGAATAGCGCAGTAGGCAGTACAGTTGAAGAGGAATGGACGTCTCTAAAAAGGGCCATCACAGATGTTGGGAAGGAAAACATAGGTACAAAGAAGGTAGCTGCGAAGAAACCATGGGTAACAGAAGAAATACTTCAGTTGATAAAAGGAGGAAGTACAAACATGTTCCGGGTAAATCAGGAATACAGAAATACAAGTCGCTGAGGAATGAAATAAATAGGAAGTGCAGGGAAGCTAAGACGAAATGGCTGCAGGAAAAATGTGAAGACATCGAAAAAGGTATGATTGGCGGAAGGACAGAATCAGCATACAGGAAAGTCAGAACAACCTTTGGTGACATTAAAAGCAACGGTGGTAACATTAAGAGTGCAAAGGGAATTCCACTGTTAAATGCAGAGGAGAGAGCAGATAGGTGGAAAGAATACATTGAAAGCCTCTATGATGGTGAAGATTTGGCGGATGTGATAGAAGAAGAAACAGGAGTCGATTTAGTAGAGATAGGGGATCCAGTATTAGAATCGGAATTTAAAAGCGCTTTGGAGGACTTACGGTCAAATAAGGCAGAAGGGATGGATAAGATTCCATCAGAATTTCTAAAATCATTGGGGGAAGTGGCAACAAAACGACTATTCGCGTTGATGTGTAGAATATATGAGTCTGGCGACATACCATCTGACTTTCGGAAAAGCATCATCCACACAATTCCGAAGACGGCAAGAGCTGACAAGTGTGAGAATTATCGCTCAATCAGCTTAACAGCTCATGCATCGAAGCTGCTTACAAGAATAATATACAGAAGAATGGGTAAGAAAATTGAGAATGCGCTGCGTGACGATCAGTTTGGCTTTAGGAAAAGTAAAGGGACGAGAGAGGCAATTCTGACGTTACGGCTAATAATGGAAGCAAGGCTAAAGAAAAGTCAAGACACTTTCATAGGATTTGTCGACCTGGAAAAAGCATTCGACAATATAAAATGGTGCAAGCTGTTCGAGATTCTGAATAAAGTAGGAGTAAGCTATAGGGAGAGACGGGTCATATACAATATGTACAACATCCAAGAGGTAATAATAAGAGCGGACGATCAAGAACGAAGTGCTCGTATTAAGAAGGGTGTAAGACAAGGCTGTAGCCTTTCGCCCCTACTCTTCAATCTGTACATCGAGGAAGCAATGATGGAAATAAAAGAAAGGTTCAGGAGTGGAATTAAAATACAAGGTGAAAGGATATCAGTGATACGATTCGCTGATGACATTGCTATCCTGAGTGAAAGTGAAGAAGAATTAAATGATCTGCTGAACGGAATGAACAGTCTAATGAGTACACAGTATGGTTTGAGAGTAAATCGGAGAAAGACGAAGGTAATGAGAAGTAGTAGAAATGAGAACAGCGAGAAACTTAACATCAGGATTGATGGTCACGAAGTCATTGAAGTTAAGGAATTCTGCTACCTAGGCAGTAAAATAACCAATGACGGACGGAGCAAGGAAGACATCAAAAGCAGACTCGCTATGGCAAAAAAGGCATTTCTGGCCAAGAGAAGTCTACTAATATCAAATACCGGCCCTAATTTGAGGAAGAAATTTCTGAGGATGTACGTCTGGAGTACCGCATTGTATGGTAGTGAAACATGGACTGTGGGAAAACCGGAACAGAAGAGAATCGAAGCATTTGAGATGTGGTGCTATAGACGAATGTTGAAAATTAGGTGGACTGATAAGGTAAGGGATGAGGAGGTTCTACGCAGAATCGGAGAGGAAAGGAATATGTGGAAAACACTGATACGGAGAAGGGACAGGATGATATGACATCTGCTAAGACATGAGGGAATGACTTCCATGGTACTAGAGGGAGCTGTAGAGGGCAAAAACTGTAGAGGAAGACAGAGATTGGAATACGTCAAGCAAATAACTGAGGACGTAGGTTGCGAGTGCTACTCTGAGATGAAGAGGTTAGCACAGGAAAGGAATTCGTGGCGGGCCGCATCAAACCAGTCAGTAGACTGATGACAAAAAAAAAAAAAAAAAAAAAAAAAAAAAAAAAAAAAAAAAAAAAAAAAAAAAAAAAGCCAATTTCGTCTCTTCAATGCGCCATATCCAGGTCTTAGTTGATGCTGAAGATATTATCACGATCCATAGTGAGCAGTGTACGGCTCGCTGTTATCCCATGTATTGTTTGTCACCTTCTATTGCGGTACTGCCGACTCGTTTTCTTATCCCATTTACTGGTGTCACTAACTTCCTGCCTTACTTGCCCGTGAGCGGCAGCAGCAGCGTGTATCGATAAGTGCACTGTCGTACCATCTGTGGAGCAACCGATAGTATTTCCGGGTCGTCGTGTGTCTGGCAGTCAGTTGGAGACGGACCAGCAGTGGAGTGGGACGCAGCAGCAGTGAAGTCGGGGACGGAGCGCCGGTGAGGCGCCGACAGCCAGTGCTCGCCGACCGCTGGCGACACACACCAACTGTCCGCCGGAGGGAGATTGGAGCGGGACGACCGTTGGTTGGTCGTTCGGTTGGTCGTCTCATCGGCCGACGTATATTTGGACCTTTCACCGTTTCCGGGCCTGGGCAGTCGATCGGTTGGCGTGGAACAGCGAGGAAGTCTCCGTGGCGAGTGTCTGGCCGGCGCCGCTGTCTGCGTCCACGCGCGGTCGGAGTGTGAGGGACTGTTCCCATTGCTAAGAGGCCCGTGGCTCACCGATACCGGACACGAAAGTTAAGTTTTTACTTAATCTACCAGCCAGGCCCAACTGAATTTCGTTGTGGGCTGTTGGGACGTCCTGTCGCTTTGTCGACCGTCGGTTGGTTATGTTGTCGTTGGATCGTGAATGGTTGGCCCGGTTGCCTGTCTCACCTAAGCGAGCGTTAGTGTTTGAATTCCAGGCCAACCATCGAACATCTGAGCGCTCTTGGGTGTACTGCCACTTTTTTACTTGTTCTTGTTTTTTGTACTTGTATGGCTTGTAACCGATTTTTTTTTTAACTAATGTTGTTTTGCCCTTAAAGGTTAAGATTCTTTAGGCCTTCAGCTTAATTTAAAGAGCTGTTTCACGTAAGACCTTTGGCATTTTAAAGATTTTAATGTTGTTGAATTTTAAGTGTTGAGCCTTCATCCGATTTTGAGTTTGAGCTGTTTTCCTCGTAAGGCTTTCAGCCTGGTTCAAAGAACTATTTCACGTAAGGACTTTTGGCAATTTTAAAAATTTTGATGTTGTTGAATTTCAAGTGTTGAGCCTTCAGCCGATTTTGAGTTTGAGTTGTTTTGCTCTTAAGGCCTTCAGCCTAAATTAAAGAACTGTTTCACGTAAGGCCTTTGGTATTTTAAAAAAAATTAATGTTATGGAGTTTTAAGTGTTAGGCCTTCAGCCGATTTGAATTTCTTATTTGCTCTTGAAGTGTCTGATTCTTTGGGCCTTCAGCCTAACTAAATAACTGTTTTAAGATAAGGCTTTGCCTTTTAAATTTCTGTTTTTGTTGAGTTTTGCCTAATTAAGAACTGTTTTACGCTCTGAAAATCTGAGATTCTTTGGGCCTTCATCCTAAATAAAGAACTTTTGTAACATAAGGCTCGCCTTTTAAATTTCTGATTATGCTTGCGTTTTAAGTTATTGGCCTTAAGCCGCTTTTAAATTAAAGTGGCTTTCAGTCAGTAAATAAGTCCCAAAGATTAAAGCTGTGCGTTTAAAAAAAATTTTTTTGGGCTCTTGTAATGTTTATTATTTGATAATAGTTGTATGTTCGAGTGTAACTGACAGCCCCTTATTTTGGCCCCTTTCCACGACTTTAACTACCTGTCCTGCCTGCGGGTTAAGCTGGGGGTCTCACATGCGTTCGATGCATCAGTGGCCAACATAACTAGTTTACGCAGACTATCTGTAAATGTAGTGTCATCTCTCCAACCATTAACTGTCAATTTTCTTCTGTCGACCTATTTTCTTCTGTCAATGCTCTCTGTTTGACTTGACTGCTGGAGGAGACGACTACAACAGTGGTAGTCTCAGTACTGGCCGGTGTACTGGAGCCACGGCAGACAAGTCGCAGGGCGGCGCTCGTCCTGCCATTAGGCACTGCCCGGACTTGTTTTGGGTTTGGCATGGCATGCCAAAGTTGTCGCTGCATGCCGCTGTTGGGGCACGCAGTTGGTGGCCAGCAATCGAGACGGAAGTTGAGCTGTAACCTGGTGCGCAGAGTAGCCGGGCAGCCTCTGCAGTCATCGCGGGGTGTGGCCAAACTGTCTTGGACATCACCTATTTGGAGGGCGGATGTGTCATTACCCGGTATCCAAGAAGACGGCAACCACAGCCATATATGGACAAGAGCGGTTTTGTTATTACTGTAATGTATGGAGCAAGTGTGCTTTAGTGGCCCACAGTACTGATGGGCAGCTGACGAGTTGCAGATTGAGATTATTGTACGGCGGGTACTGTGTTCAGTGAAGACAGCAAGTAGCTGGCGTACTTGGTTTGAAGACGAAGTGTTCGTTGCGGGCTCCGATGCTACACGACGTGGTTGTAGGGTCGCAGCATGTGCTTTTGTCTTTAGTCTTACCACCACGACGAGTGAGTGGTTAACTGTTGTATATAGCTGTAAGTTTTCTGTTGTTCTTTACCGACTGGGTGGTCTAAGTAGCCCAGTTGTATGTAGCAGTAATAAATTGCTCGTTGGTGCCCTTGATAGTAGAGGTAGATCATGATGTGATTTTATTCATTATTGTACTGCGCTGATAAGATTCCCCAATTGTAATGAACTACGGAAAGAGGGTGTGAATACTGTGCTGTCTGTTGCCCTTTGTTGGTAGCCACTTGTTTGCCACAGGTGCCGAGACACGTGTGAGTTGTAAATATGTAGTATTGCTTAGGATAGTCTGTATTTATTTCATTATTGTGCTAGTCCAGTTTTACGTATTAGGTATAGGGGTAGCGTCTTTCATTAGTAATCAAAAGGTCCTCGGTCCCGGGTTCGAAATCCACTACAGCTTAAATTTTGTTTAAAAATTACAATGGCGGCCGAAGACTTTCGGCGTAAGAAGTCAGCCTCAATCTGCCATCGGCCTTGTGAAAGAGGGCGGAGGAGCGGACAGAGGTTCAGGGCACTCTTTCTCCTAGGGGTGGTTCAAAAATGGTTCAAATGGCTCTGAGCACTATGGGACTTAAGTTCTGTGGTTATCAGTCCCCTAGAACTTAGAACTACTTAAACCTAACTAACCTAAGGACATCACACACATCCATGCCCGAGGCAGGATTCGAACCTGCGACCGTAACGGTCGCGCGGTTCCAGACTGTAGCGCCTAGAACCGATCGGCCGCTCCGGCCAGCTCCTAGGGGTGGGAAACTGCCCCTAAAGACGGAAGAATTAGCAATGATCAACGGCATGTGGACGCAGAAGGCGTTGGAAATTACTGCATTAAAGACACATAACATGTATCTACAGGTCATATGGCCAGTAACTGAAAAAGTGTCTTGATGAATTCTCCGGTGGCAAAAGATTAGGGAATAGTCCCCCTTTCGGGTCTCCGGGAGGTGATCATGAGAAAAATATTGAATAACCAACAAAAGGATAACATTCTATGAGTCGGGGCATGGAGTATCAGAAGCTTGAACGTGGTAGGCAAGCTATAAAATCTGAAAATGGAAATGCAAAGTCTTAATCCACATATAGTAGGAGTCAGTGAAGTGAAATGGAAGGAAGACAAGGATTTCTGCGCTGATGAGTACAGGGTAACATCAACAGCAGCAGAAAGTGGTATAACGGGAGTAGGATTCGTTGTGAATAGGAAAGTAGGGCAGAGAGTGCGTTACTGTGAGCAGTTCAGTGATAGGGTTGTTTCTGTCAGAATCAGCCTCAAACCAACACCGACAACGGTAGTTCAGGTATACATGCCGACGTCGCAAGCTGAAGATGAAGAGACAGAGAAAGTTTATGAGGATTTTGAAGGGGTAATAAAGTACGTAAGGGGAGTCATGGGAGACTGGAATGCAGTTGTAGGATAAGAAGTAGAACTTAAGATTACAGGAGAATATGGGCTTGGGACAAGGATTGAGAGAGGAGAAAGACTAATTGACTTCTGTAGTAAATTTAGGTAGTAATAGCAAATACCCCGTTCAAGAATCACAAGAAGAGGAGCTACGTATACTTGGAAAAAGCCAGGTGATACGGGAAGATTTCAGTTAGATTACATCGTGGTCAGACAAGGATTCCGAAATCAGATACTGGATTGTAAGGCGTACCCAGGAGCAGATACAGTCTGCGATCAGAATTTAGTAGTGATGAAGAGTAGGCTGAAGTTTCAGAGATTAGTCACGAACAACCAATACGCAAAGAAGTGGGATACGGAAGTACAAAGGAATGACGACACACGCTTGAAGCTATCTAACCTTCAAATAGCTCTAAGCACTATGGAACTTAACATCTAAGGTCATCAGTCCCCTAGACTTAGAACTACTTAAACCTAACTAACCTAAGGACATCACACACATCCATGCCCGAGGCAGGATTCGATCCTGCGACCGTAGCAGGCGCGCGGTTCTGGATACAGCGGCCAGCGCTATCTAAGGCTATAGATACAACAAAATGGAATAGCTCAGTAGGCAGTACAGTTGAAGACGAATGGACAGCTCCAAAAAGAGCAATCACAGAAGATGGAAAGAAAAACAAAGATACAATGAATGTAATTGAAAAGAAACCATGACTAACAGAAGAAATACTTCTGTTGATTGATGAAAGAAGGAAGTACAAAAAAGTTGAGGGATATTCAGGAATACAGAAGTACTAGTCGCTGAGGAATGAAATACATAGGAAGTTCTGGGAAGCTAAGACGAAATGACAACGGGAAAAATGTAAAGAAATCGAAAAAGAAATGATTGTCAAAAGGACTGACTCAGCGTACAGGAAAGTCAAAAGAACATTCGGTGACATTAAATGCAAGGGTGGTAACATTAAGGGTGCAACTGGGATTCCACTGTTAAATGCAGAGGAGAGAGCGGATAGCTGTAAAGGTTACACTGAAGGGCTCTATGAGGGGGAAGATTTGTCTGATGTGATAGAAGAAGAAACGGGAGTCGATTTAGAAGATGAAGGGGTTCCAGTATTAGAATCAGAATATAAGACAGCTTTGGAGGACTTAACAAAAAAAATGGCTCTGAGCACTATGGGACTTAACTTCTAAGGTCATCAGTCCCCTAGAACTTACAACTACTTAAACCTAACTAACCTAAGGACATCACACACATCCATGCCCGAGGCAGGATTCGAACCTGCGACCGTAGCGGTCGCGCGGTTCGAGGACTTAACATCAAATAAGGCAGAAGGGATAGATAACATTCCATCAGAATTTCTAAAATCACTTGGGGAAGTGGCAACGAAACGATTATTCACGGTGGTGTGCAGAGTGTATGAGTCTGGCGACATTGCGTCTGATGCTTAGAAAAATATCATCCACACAATTCCGAAGAGCGCAAGAGCTGACAGGACCGAGAACTATCGCACAATAAGCTTAACAGCTCATGCGCCCAAGTGGCTGACAAGAATAATATACAGACGAATGAAAAGGAAAATTGAGGATGTGCAAGATGACGATCAGTTTGGCTTTAGGAATAATAAGAGTGGACGACCAACAACGAAGTGCTCGTATTAAAAAGGGTGTAAGACAAGCATGTAGTCTTTCGGCTCTACTGTTCAATCCCTACATCGAAGAAGCAGTGATGGAAATAAAAGAAAGGCTCTGGAGAAGGATTAAAATTCAAGGTGAAATGACATCAATGATACGATTCACTGCTTCCTGAGTGAAAGTGAAGAAGAATTATATGATAAGGGAATGGAATGAGCAATCTAATGAGTACAGTATTTGGATTGCTGGTAAATCGAAGGAAGACGAAAGTAATGGTAAGTAGTAGAAATGAGAACAGCGAGAAACTTAACATCAGGATTAATGGTCACGAAGCAGATCATGGTAAGGCATTTTGCTACCTAGGCAGCAAAATAACCACTAACGGACGGAGCAAGGAGGACATCAACAGCAGACTAGCACTGACAAAAAGGGATTCCTGGCCAAGACAAGTCTACTAGTATCAAACATAGGCCTTAATTTGAGGAAGTAATTTCTGAGAATGTACGTTTGGAGCACAGCATTTATGGTAGCGAAACATGGACTTCGGGAAAACCGGAACAGAAGAGAATCGAAGCGTCTGAGATGTGTTGCTACAGACAGATGTTAAAAATCAGGTGGATTGATAAGGTAACGAATTAGGATGTTCTGCGCAGAATGGGAATGGGAGAGGAAAGGAATATGTGGAAAGCATTGAAAAGGACAAGGGAGTGGACGGTAGGACATCTGTTAAGACATCAATGAATGACTTCCATGGTACTAATGGGGGCTGTAGAGGGCAGAACATTAAATACAGAGATTGCAATACATCCAGTAAATAATTGAGAACGTAGGTTGCAAGTGCTACTCTGTGGTGAAGAGGTTGGCACGGGAGAGGAATCCTTGGCGGGCTGCGTTGAACCGATTAGAAGATTGATAGCTCAAAAAAAAAAAAAAAAGGTTTGAGCAGTATACTGTCCATTTATTATAACACATCTAACATTGTACCGATGCTACTGTGTCTGTATCAAAGTACCTATGCTATTAATAGATGTTTTCATAATATAAGCTCACTCCTACAGAACACCCCTATCCCAAACCCCATCCCACCCAATAAAATAACCATCTAATAGAATGCACATTATGTAGGAATACGTTTATCATATTGGCCGACATAACTATAAGTAGTAATTCTTCAACGGATGATATAGTATCATATACAGGATTATACTTTTTTGCATTACAAAAAAATCTGTATTAAATTTCAGTCTGGCCTTAGACAATATTGCTGTAAAGTCGATAATCTGGAGGCAACCGTAAGAGATTGGATGATTTTGTGACACTGACTGAACAGCGCGAGGCAACGACTGTATCGAGATTCCATTATTTGAACTTGTAGTCGTAATGTGGATTTACAAATCAAACACCCGAGTTGGTTTTGTAACTGCAAAATCTTTTCTATGCGTGTAACCATCTGTGGCTTAGTGTTTTAAAATTTTCAAATGAAATGATAACGTTGAGAGACTTTACTGGTCTCGTATGGATACGATTTTATGTACATAGATTGAAGCGGCGATCGAAAATTTGCACTAAAGCGAGGAATTGAACACAGCTCTCCTGCTGACTAGGTATGTGCGTTAGCCACTAAGCCACATTGGCACAGAAGTCCACACAAATGTGTTGTTTATCCTGTCACGCTTCTCTCCTCGATCCAAGTTTTCACTGCCGCCCCATGTGTGTACGGGGGAATTTAAAGCATATTAGGGCAGCATGGAGAAGAAGTAAAAACTTTGAGGTTCGCCGATGACATTGTAATTCTGTCAGAGACAGCAAAGGACTTGGAAGAGCAGTTGAACGGAATGGACAGTGTCTTGAAAGGAGAATATAAGATGAACATCAACAAAAGCAAAACGAGGATAATGGAATGTAGTCAAATTAAATCGGGTGATGCTGAGGGAATTAGATTAGGAAATGAGACACTTAAAGTAGTAAAGGAGTTTTGCTATTTGGGGAGTAAAATAACTGATGATGGTCGAAGTAGAGAGGATATAAAATGTAGACTGGCAATGGCAAGGAAATCGTTTCTGAAGAAGAGAAATTTGTTAACATCGATAATAGATTTAAGTGTCAGGAAGTCGTTTCTGAAAGTATTTGTATGGAGTGTAGCCATGTATGGAAGTGAAACATGGACGATAACTAGTTTGGACAAGAAGAGAATAGAAGCTTTTGAAATGTGGTGCTACAGAAGAATGCTGAAGATAAGGTGGGTAGATCACGTAACTAATGAGGAGGTATTGAATAGGATTGGGGAGAAGAGAAGTTTGTGGCACAACTTGACTAGAAGAAGGGATCGGTTGGCAGGACATGTTCTGAGGCATCAAGGGATCACCAGTTTAGTATTGGAGGGCAGCGTGGAAGGTAAAAATCGTAGAGGGAGACCAAGAGATGAATACACTAAACAGATTCAGAAGGATGTAGGTTTCAGTAAGTACTGGGAGATGAAGAAGCTTGCACTGGATAGAGTAGCATGGAGAGCTGAATCAAACCAGTCTCAGGACTGAAGACAACAACAACAACATAGGGCAGCAGTGAGCATTTTGGTCAAGGAGGTAGGCATACCAGGGCAACCGTGCAGGTCTGTGAACCTCTTGCCAAGGTGGTTTAATGTCTAACGCAGCTGCCTAGCAAGCAGAAGACCCGGGTTCGGTTCCCGGCGTCGGTACAAATTTTCATTCGCCGCCTCAGTCTATATACATAAAATTAAAATTTTCGTCACGTCATGTTTTTTACTTTTCGGACAAAATTTTTTCATTGGTTCGTTTTAACACTGTTTTTAAGGATGATGTATGGTTCTCCGTTGTCCACTTTCAGACACTTTTCTGTGGACAACATTTTTCCATTTTCCCTAACATTGAGAGCTTGAACTAATTCTCCCTCCTGACGAGCAGATGGCAGTAGTTTTACTAGTGCATCACAGAGGACAGGGCACGAGACCCATTTAACAGTAGAAATATTATGCTTTCAGATCTGTGATTGACTTTCGAGGGGAATGAAAAAGACATACTTATTAAGTGCCTTGAACGTGTCGAGTTTGTACCCACAAAATAGCAATAGCGGAGAGAGTTACTATTACGCTTTCATCGCAAGAAATCTGCTGTGGAAAGTCATCGTTTGCTAGTGTAAGCGTGAGAAGAATATGTTCTGCTGAGAACAACGTGTAGAAATTGGTTTCGACGATTCAAAGAAAGCAAAGTGAACGACAAAATGCGTCCTGGTCGTTATGGTGTATTATGAGCTGCTACAACGCTACGTTACTCAGACTGAATCGCGCACTTACGAAATGCTCACGATATGCTCAGAGACATGACATTCATTCAGCTACATGACAATGCCAAACCACATGAAGGTAACCTTGTAGGGACCTCACACGCCATATCCACTAGACATTGCGCCTTAGGATTATCATTTGTTTCTGTCCACGCAGAATGGCCTTGCCGAGCAACACTTCATTTCACGATCTCGTAAACTGACTCCGTAACGGATCAATTAAGAAAACTGAATTCCATTACCGTACAATCCGCTTGCTACGCGGAACGTGGGGTAAGGTTTTAGACACCGAAGGACACTACTTTCTGTACATTATATTAGACTAATCTATTAAAATGAAAAGGTATTTTCTGGCAAAAAAACAACTAGAATTAATTCAAGTACCCAATATATTTTCCTATGTATATATATTCGACGTTGAGACATGTATGATTATAATGTAAACTCGATTGACTCGAAAAATGTTCAAGTGGTTGTGAATTCCTAAAGGACCAAACTGCTGAGGTCGTCGATCTCTAGACTTACACACTACTTAAACTAACTTATGCTAAGAACAACACACACACATATGGCCAAGACAGGACTAGAACCTCCTGCGGGAGGGGTCGCGCAATCCGTGACACAGCGCCTCAAACCGCACAGCCACTCCGTGTGGCCCATTGACTGCACTGACCCACTTAAGATCGTCGAAAAGCCACGGTGTTGCAACATTCAGTGCCATCATCTGCACGAAATCAGTGGCATCAAAACATCACATCATTTCCTTAGACACATCTAGTACCTGCAATCTTTATAACCTGTTAATTCAATTATTAGCTACAGTACGCGTACAGAGCTTATTTCCGTTGTTTTGTTTTATTCCCGTAACGTGTCGATAGTTAGGAAACAGTAGCGTGGAAAGCTGCTACTGCGTTGCCTCCTGGACTCGGGTAGGGGTCCTGGCCCCGGATAGAATCCACCCGGCGGATTGGCGACGAGGGCCGATGTGCCGGCCAGGCTGGAGGTGGTTTTTAAGCAGTTTTCCACATTCCTCTAGGTGAATACCGAGCTGGTCCCCACGTCCCGCCACAGTTACACGACTCGCAGACATACGAAACGCATTCGCACTATTTCACGATTTACACTAGACGCAGACAGCTGGGGTACTCTGATTCCGTCCCAGGTGGTACGGGGTGGCGGCAGGAAGGGCATCCGGCCACCCCTTCCAATTAACCATGCCAAATCCGATTGTAGCTATGCCGACCCTGCGAAAACTGCGGGATAAGGCAGAAGCAAAAGAAGAAGCGAGAAGAGGAAGAAGGTAACAGCACAGCTGTTTCGTTCACTGTCTGGCTTCCTTAAACATTTGCTTTACATGCTTGGTAAATTTAGACAGATACATTTCATAAACTCTCACAATGTGACGCAGTTTGTTGTAAGTATCGCTCCTACGAAGCCAGACTTAAATATGCTAGAAATTTTTCTTCAAATCTCTCGGACTGTGGATATTTCTTGGTATGGTTTTCGTTTATCTTAATACTGAATAGATTGAAGTCAGTTGTTTCCCACTTCGTCCCATTTGCGTCGCGTGACTTGCTTCAAAGACACCCTGCGTCACATTACTTCTGCAATTAATGGATGTATGCTGTATAACCTGCTGTTTGGTCAAACGCTAATTAGGTCACGTCGCATGATCATACTAATGACATTTTAAGGAAGTTAATTTCCGGGCACTATCTCGTCGAACTAGTCTGTTCGCAAAAGGAAAAACAAACAGTCACATCACGCCGGCCACTATCATTTCTGCATTGTCATCTGACATTATTAAGAACAGAAACATGCAGTTATCAGGCATACCTAATCGTGTAATTAACTGAAATCATCCTTATAATAACTTCATTAATCCTTTGTTTGTTATGTAAAATTAATAGAAGAAGAAAATTAAGGTAAATACTTGTCAACCCTTTGTTGTTTTTTGTGGATTCTTGATTTTTTACGTTTCTTTCCTCCGCATTTCCTAGAGAGATGATCAAATGTGGCTCATGGCCACCCATATACTTCACAACTTAATTTAATAGTTCCATAAATTTCAGAGTACCCCACACACACACACACACACACACACACACACACACACACACACACACACACACACAGAAAAAGAGAGAGAGAGAGAGAGAGAGAGAAATTCATACACAACTTCCATGTTCAACTGAGTATTACTTAAGCGATTATTGATTGTTCTTCGGTCTCCTACTTTTCTCAAAATTGAGAGTGTCGTCATGGAAGATGGCGGGTAACATGTGCACAAGCATTTTAAATTAATTTACACACAATTACGTCTTTTTTAGCTTCTTATTCGCCGCAGGCCAGTTTTTGCGTGTTCATAAGGTCTATTAGGAATAAAAATTTCTTAGAACATCCAAGAGTTAATTTCTGTCTCGAAACCATTCTAGAAAAGTTTCTATGGCCTTTATTTCTCGAGTACCATTGCTATCAAGATATCTGTGGTTTTACTTACCTAAAGTGCTACTTTACGAGTTCTTTATTATTCTGTTCTTCCTTTAGCTGTTTACTATGTGACCTAATTTAGGCTATCGCGATTTTATTATATTCTCGAGTCCTTCATACGTAGTTCCTTCTGTTAGTTAATCTATATTATCAGTAACTTGACTGTTGCTCTGTCTTCACTCAGGAACACCGCCTTCTTTTCAAAAACATCCATCAACTTGTAAGTTTCTAAATTCTTCGTACATTAAGTTATTAAGATTACGCTAAAAGTTCCTTTTTTTCTCAAATTGCTACCCGCCGGCGCACGTTTGTATAATTCGAAATGCTTGTATGTTGTATCCGTGCTGGCACTTCTAGTTCTATGAAGCTACTTAATCATACAACCCTTATAACTAACCATGACCACAATTATTCTTTACTGTATTTCTTCAATGCTCTTACGTTTTAGCATCAAGCCATTTTCAAAGGAGCAGAATCCTACTGATACACGGTATCACGTTGAAGTTAACTACATGAAACATAAGTACAAACTCAAAGCCTAGACAGCTATTATGCAATATGCAGTGTTACGCAATATGCAACATTATTCAATCATTCGACACCCAGTTAATTAGTTAGCGGGTTACTTGCGCGTTTCGTGGGTTCTGATAGTGATATCTTGCTATTATAGGATTCTCTATTACGTCAAAATTCTTCCCGTCAGGTCGCTCCAGCGGTGAGAAAATGAGACAAGTCTGTTTTTTTACTACTTATGCAATTTTTCTGATGTTTTACCTGAAAACTGTGAGGTGTAAGGTTTGAACAGGAGAATCACCAAATAATTCGTTGACACTACTGCATTTACGCTTCACTTTCGCGACGAAACAATTGTTTTAGTTGCTCCCCAAAGTCAACAACGGCTCATTTGTCAGAAAATGGCGAAATAGGGCAAATCAGTGCAGCTGTTTTGGGATAAATCCTCGCAGCTCCAACAATGTGACGACAATCCTTCAATGTTAACCCACGCTTTTACTGAGCAACTACCTGTACAGTTGCCCCACCTCCTGTGACTAGAAAGTTACGAGTGGTTAAAATTAGCGTCTTTAGTCCACATGACTGATCAGCCGTCTGAAGCAGTTATGTAGCTTATGTTAAATTGGCGGTGGCTCTTAGTGGTTTATTTTTTATTTTTTTATTAATATTCATTCAGTTTATTAAGGAGTTTCCTGTCCTCGTAACATATGAACTTCGACTGTGATATAAAAGTGAAATAAATATTGTTCAAAGGGCACAGGAAAGTGTCCCGACTTGTTGGTAAATGAAATTCCAACAACTGTCCGCTTCTGTAGCAATGGAAACTGATTAATTAAAGAAATTAATCAATTTGAAGAACAGAAATACAAGGAAAAGAAACCAGAGGAGTCTAACCCTCTGCTTAGAAACTTTAACGCTTGTTGGAAAAGGATAACATATTTATAATTTTTTATTCATTAAGAAAAAAAAGATACAGTTGCTGATGACAGTCTCAACGGAAATAGCAAATATTTACGAAAAAAAGATCAGAGACAGTTTGAGTTTTTATAAAAAACTATAAGGATCTTAAATACTGGTAGGTTATACTACGCAACATACGGTTTTGATCACAAAGAAAGCCGGCCGTTGTGGCCGAGCGGTTCTAGGCGCTTCAGTCTGGAACCGCGCTGCTGCTACGGTCGTAGGTTCGAGTCCTACCTCGGGCATGGCTGTGCGTGATGTCCTTAGGCTAGTTAGGATTAAGTAGTTCTAAGTCTAGGGGACTGATGACATCAGATGTTAAGTTCCATAGTGTTGTGAACCCTTTGAACCATCGCAAAAAAAGAGTTTGCCAATAGTTAGTCAGGCAAGGATTATATTGCCGACAGGATGTTACGTTTATGGCTGACTGTAAAGGCTGACAACCAGTAAAGAAAATAATTTACTTTGAATTGTCATTTTGGGCGGGGGGGGGGGGTGTCAACAGTCCTCTGACTGGTTTGATGTGGCCCCCCACGAACTCCTCGTATGAATATTTTATAAAAATGTCTTGCTTATTTAAGGCCTTTACCTGACGGTGTTGGATTTCCTAATTATTAAATGCGCGGCTCAGTAAGTTTCATGAAATGAACTGGCAGCGATATAGTCCTACAAGTTCAGAAGCACGCGGCGGAATGCCATTTAAGTGTGATTTATATTACATTCCAAAAGGAAAGAAAGTCAAGCTACTCAGAGATCTAGTTCCAAGACGGGATTTGTGGGTAAGTCCAATATTGTTTTGACACTTAAGTATTATTATATTAATGAACGGAAGGTCCTCTTAAAAATACATATTAATTTGTTACATTTGTTTGCAACACATAATCACACGCGTCGTATTTCATGTGGAATTTTGATTATAAGTAATAGAACTACTTAAGAGTTAATTAAATTTTCACTCGCAATCGTGTTGAATATTATTACCGAGTACGTAGACGAATTTTTATGTATGTTTGAGCGTTATGAGCACAGAATTAATCTTGAAAGTTACTGTGAACATGGCAAAAGCTAAAGTCAAAGCAACCACGGTTGTAATAGTTGGACTGTAAGCGCGACTACATTGCAACGTCCTGCGATCTTCTAACAGAAAAGCCGTCTGTACAGGGCGAGCGTTTCGATCTTACAGTGGCAGTACGACCTCGCGCTACTTTTGAAATTAGCGCTAGTGGTAGTCAAGTGTAACTTTCTAGTATTGGAACTGCCTCAATTAACATGTTTTGGAACAAAACAAAGACGATGAAGTCCTGTAGATCTCCATACACTGTACTTAAAACTGGTTGCTCACGTGTGAGCAACACAGGACCCAACACTAGCTTCCAACAGTCCAGCCGCAATGCTACATCCATCGCAGACGATTTGTTCACCAGACAGTTTCGTAAAGTTGTGTGTGTGTGATCGATTCAACTGGTGATCATAATTCCGGACTACAGTCGGTAGAAGTGTTGTTTGACGGTAAGTGAGACGACACACAGAATATGATAGTGTATAGTGATCATAGTTAGTAGTTAAATGAACCACCGTTATCTATTTAAACACATAATGGTAGGTATTCATTGTGGCTTCTAATACGGCCAGTGGTAGAAAGGTGTTCAATTAAACTCAGTGAGCCGCGGTAAAATTTGCTGTTTTGAAGAGCGCGCCGCAGCGCGTATGTAAAGCAGTCGCCTTCCGTTTCTGGCGGTGGAGCCGCTGTGCATATCGCAGCTTTGGTGTCTCCCTCTGGTGGGAAAGGGGGAAAGGTAGCCTGTTCACGTGCATTTAAGGGGCGCTATAAGCTCGCTAGGCGGCGAGTCTGGTCAGTTGGTCAGCCGGGTCAGTGTGGGGCAGTCAGTGTCTGTCTGTCGTCCGGAGTGCTAGCATGTGTTAGGCCGCCAGTTTGCTCGGGTTTGTCCAGGCAATGGGCATCGGTTGGTCGGTCGCGCACTGGGACACAAGATGACTTGTCCGACTTGAGCGTCGGCGCATGTGAGGTCGCCACGTGAGTCCAGTGGGCCGCGCCGTATAGCGAGGGGTAGTGGCTTCGCGGTCGACACGAGAGCAACAGGAGTCAACCCACGACATCGGTCTGGCCGGCGCGAGCTGCGACGCCGTGAGACGGGAGATCGGCGCGCCTTCCTGCGACCGTTGAAGCGGCTGGCAGCGGATGGATCGGGAGAGCTTTTTGGGGGTGCTGCGTCAGGTCTTCGCCAGACATCGCAGTTTATTAGAAGTTAAGTGATTCGTGATATGTTGTTTCATTTACTTGTTAAAATTCTACTTCTTTACTTGGTCAGTCTCTCGTCCCCGGCTTGCTCGTCTGTCTCTCGTCCGCATTTGTTAGGCAGTTAGTGTCCGTCTGTATGTCGGTCTGCCGTACGTTAATAGCTGCCTCTGTCATGTTTGTCGGATTCGGTGTTAACGAATTTATTGCTTAAGGTGTGAAGGCCGAATTCCTGAAATGTGTTTGTATCTTGCCTATCATCTTGCGAGGTGTTATATGTGTAATGTAGAGCATGTTGATACATTTTATGTAAAACTGCATTTCATGGATTTAAATGGTTATTTTAGTATGTAAAGTTGCCACCTTTCTACCATAAGAGTTCTTTAAAAACAAGATGCACTTTCGGTGGCAAATAATTTTTAATGTCAGTGTTTTGTACCATTTCCATCCCTCTTACGGGGTGCATAGTTTATGTGTTTGTGTGAGTGTTAAAATTTTTTGTTTGAAGTAATCTGGTGTGTTGCAGACTTGCACCAGAGGTTGTTGTGAGCGGTAGTGACTACGGCTGTGTTAAAAGGGAGCGGCAAGGTTCTCAGCGCAAAAGGTCATACTATTTAAAAAAAAATTGCCATTTCTGCCTCTGAATAAATTGTAACTTCATATTTACATGGTGCTTTATGATTATAATTTTAAAATTGTTTAAAAAAAGGCTTTTAGGAATAAAATTTCCATTTATTGGAAAAAAAATTTAATTTGTCTCATCAGTTACCCATTGGCAACTACTTCCACGCCCACATAGTCTGATTAAATGTGTTAATGTTGTTTATGAATCGCTAGTAAATAACGTAAATTCTTTAAGAAAGAGATTTTGAAAGTAATTCACGGTTCACTCAGACGTATTACTTGACTTGTTGTTCTCTGGATTAGTGATTGATACGCTTGTCTGAAAGTAACACAGTATATTCGTCACTTTAAATTTTTTTCGGTTTCCTCTCAATTCGTAACACTGCTCATTAGGCTCTTCATTTCATTCAATAGGTCTCGCAATCTTTCCTCACTTCGCTTAAGTATAGCAAAGTCATCAGAGAATCTTATCACTGGTATCCTGGCTGTGGGCTTATTCTCAGATGTCCGAAGTAGCCAAGAACACTGAGTCTGCCATTGCGGCAGGAGCCACTTGCGACAAGCGTACGCTGGCGCGCGCGCGCCGTCCTACCAGCGAACCATTTATCAGCAAACTGCGAGCCCGTCTGTCGTCACGTCGACAGCAAACCCCGGCTGCCCGCTGCTGATTTACGGCGCTCTCCAGCTGCCGGAGACCGGAATTCCAGCAGTTGCAGCGTCCAGCGTGCAGCATCCAGTGCTCGGCTGCGGGTGATCCGTCAGCCGCGGACGTCCCGCCGCAGGGGGCCCACTTGATTTCCTCCTGCCCACGCGCTCCGGCAGAGTAAGTCGCCACTCGTCTGGGCTTTCTTCTGCCCGTGCAGCAAGTGTGCAGGCAAGGATCACCAGCAGGCAGGAGGAATCTTTACAGGAAACATCGGCTCCACCTTGCGTATCGATTGTTAGCTAGTACCTGCAAAGGATCGATAACTGGTGTAAGCACCTGCGGGTGACACTGAACTTAAATAAATATAATGCATTGTGTATAAATAGACGAAGAGATGCACTGCTGTTCAATTATATCTTCAGTTACATCACTAACAAGCGGAGAAAGTCTTTAACTGAAACATGAGGCCCCCCCCCCCGACATATCGAATTTTAAAGAGTACCCGCAGACGACAAATAATTGATACAGATGCCTGCAGGCGACTCTGAAATTAAATAAATATAACTTATTGTGCATAAATAGACGAATAGATGCACTTATGCTCAGTTATATAAAGCGGGTGATCAAAAAGTCAGTATAAATTTGAAAACTGAATAAATCACGGAATAATGTAGATAGAGAGGTACAAATTGACGCACATGCTTAGAATGACATGGGGTTTTATTAGAACTAAAAAAATACAAAAGTTCAAAAAATGTCCGACAGATGGCGCTTCATCTGATCAGAATAGCAGTAATTGGCATAACAGAGTAAGACAAAGCAAAGATGATGTTCTTTACAGGGAACGCTCAATACGTCCACCATCATTCCTCAACAATAGCTGTAGTCGAGGAATAATGTTGTGAACAGCACTGTAAAGCATGACCGGAGTTATGGTGAGGCATTGGCGTCGGATGTTGTCTTTCAGCATGCCTAGAGAAGTCGGTCAATCACGATACACTTGCGACTTCAGGTTACCCCAAAGCCAACAATCGGACGGACTGAGGTCTGGGGACCCGGGAGGCCAAGCATAACGAAAGTGGCGGCTGAGCACACGATCATCACCAAACGACGCGCGCAAGAGATCTTTCACGCGTCTAGCAATACTTTTGTTTTTTTTTTGTTCTAATAAAACCCCATGTCATTACAAGCATGTGTGTCAATTTTTACCTCTCTATCTACATTATTCCGTGGTTTATTAAGTTTTCAAATTTATACTAAATTTTGGATCACCCGGTACATCTCTGCAATTCAGACGTAAACGCCATGACACTACTTCTTCACTGTCCTACTCTGTAGCAGCGCACGGGAAAAATTAACACATAAATCTTTCTGCACAAGCTCTTACTTCTCTTATTGTATTACGACAATCGTTTCACACTACGTAGATTTGCGACAGTAAATATTTTCGCATTCTGAGGAGAAAGTTGGTGTCTGAAATTTCGTGAAAAGATCTCACCTCAGCGCAAAACGCCTCTGTTTTAACGACTGCCACCCCAACTCGTTTATCATACCGGTGACACTTTCTCCTCTAGTTCGCTATAATACAAAACTAGCTGTCCTTCTTTCGACTTTTTCAATGTCCTCTGCCAATCTTATCCGGTAAGGATCCGAACCAGAACAGGAGTAGTCTAGAAGACAACAATGGTGTAGGCAGTCTCTTTGTTAGACTTGTTGCAACCTCTGTTCTGCCAATAAAACGCAGTCTTTGCTTTTTTCTTCCCCAAAACATTATAAATGTAATAGTTCCAATTTAAGTTGTTCGTAATTGTAATTCATAGATATTTAGCTCAACAGACAGCCTTCAAATTTGTGTTATTTATTGTGTAACCAAAATATAACGGATTTCTTTTTGTACTCCTGTGATGACTTAACATTTTTCCTTAGGCACAGACTTTTGCTACTTTTTGCACCATACAGATATTTTATCTAAGTCATTTTGCAATTGATTTTTATCTTGTGATGACTTTACTAGGTTCCAAATGACAGCGTCATCTGCAAAATGTTCTCGGGCTGCTCAGACTGCCTGCTATAGCGTTCATATAGATCAGGAACCGCAGAGGGCCTATAGCAGTTTCCTGGGGAACGCCGGATATCATTTCTGTTTTACTCGATAATTTTTCCTCAATTACTACTTTTCTGATAGGAAATCATGAACGCAGTCGCGCAACTTAGCGATACTTAACAGGCACGCAGATTGATTAGAAGTTTGTTGTGAGGAACTGTGTAAAAAAGCAACAGGTGTGTTTTTGTCTCTGATTTATTCTATGATTCCATCATCAGGCCCTATGAACAACATAGTAACAGCTGACGTTGTTCATAGGGTCCGATGATGGCATAGTGGATGCCAAAACCGGTTGTCTCTCAAATAAATCGGAGTTGCTGGTTTATTTATTACTGTTTGTATGAATAAAGAACGAGTTGTGTTTCGCAAGAACGATATTTTCTGAATCCGCACTATGTGTCAATAGAGCATTGCCTTCGAGGTAATTCATAATGTTCGAATACAGTATATGTTCCAAAATCCTACTGGAAAGCGACGTCATTGATATGGGACTGTATGTAATTCAGCGCATTACTCCCAATTCCTTTCTTGAAAGTTGGTGCGACCTGCGCAACTTCTCAATCTTTTGGTAAGCACCCGTCATCAAACGAGCGGCTGTGTATGACTGCTAATATAAGGGGCCGTTGTAGCCGCGAACTCTGAAAGAAACGTGATTGGTATGCCCTCTGGAGTGGAAAACTTCCTTTATTAAGTGCTTTAAGCTGCTTCACTACACTGAGTGTATCTACGTCTGAGTTACTCATGTTGGTAGCTGTTGTCGATTCGGATTCTGGAATATTTATTTCGTTTTCTTTGGTGAATAAATTTCGGTATACTGCGTTTAATAACTCCGCATTAGTGGCGCTGTCATCGGTAATACACTCCTGGAAATTGAAATACGAACACCGTGAATTCATTGTCCCAGGAAGGGGAAACTTTATTGACACATTCCTGGGGTCAGATACATCACATGATCACACTGACAGAACCACCGGCACATAGACACAGGCAACAGAGCATGCACAATGTCGGCGCTAGTACAGTGTATATCCACCTTTCGCAGCAATGCAGGCTGCTATTCTCCCATGGAGACGATCGTAGAGATGCTGGATGTAGTCCTGTGGAACGGCTTGCCATGCCATTTCCACCTGGCGCCTCAGTTGGACCAGCGTTCGTGCTGGACGTGCAGACCGCGTGAGACGACGCTTCATCCAGTCCCAAAGATGCTCAATGGGGGACAGATCCGGAGATCTTGCTGGCCAGGGTAGTTGACTTACACCTTCTAGAGCACGTTGGGTGGCACGGGATACATGCGGACGTGCATTGTCCTGTTGGAACAGCAAGTTCCCTTGCCGGTCTAGGAATGGTAGAACGATGGGTTAGATGACGGTTTGGATGTACCGTGCACTATTCAGTGTCCCCTCGACGATCACCAGTGGTGTACGGCCATTGTAGGAGATCGCTCCCCACACCATGATGCCGGGTGTTGGCCCTGTGTGCCTCGGTCGTATGCAGTCCTGATTGTGGCGCTCACCTACACGGCGCCAAACACGCATACGACCATCATTGGCACCAAGGCAGAAACGACTCTCATCGCTGAAGACGACACGTCTCCATTCGTCCCTCCATTCACGCCTGTCGCGACACCACTGGAGGCGGGCTGCACGATGTTGGGTCGTGAGCGGAAGACGGCCTAACGGTGTGCGGGACCGTAGCCCAGCTTCATGGAGACGGTTGCGAATGGTCCTCGCCGATACCCCAGGAGCAATAGTGTCCCTAATTTGCTGGGAAGTGGTGGTGCGGTCCCCTACGGCACTGCGTAGGATCCTACGGTCTTGGCGTGCATCCGTGCGTCGCTGCGGTCCGCTCCCAGGTCGACGGGCACGTGCACCTTCCGCCGACCACTGGCGACAACATCGATGTACTGTGGAGACCTCACGCCCCACGTGTTAAGCAATTCGGCGGTACGTCCACCCGGCCTCCCGCATGCCCACTATACGCCCTTGCTCAAAGTCCGTCAACTGCACATACGGTTCACGTCCACGCTGTCGCGGCATGCTACCAGTGTTAAAGACTGCGATGGAGCTCCGTATGCCACGGCAAACTGGCTGACACTGACGGCGGCGGTGCACAAATGCTGCGCAGCTAGCGCCATCCGACGGCCAACACCGCGGTTCCTGGTGTGTCCGCTGTGCCGTGCGTGTGATCATTGCTTGTACAGCCCTCTCGCAGTGTCCGGAGCAAGTATGGTGGGTCTGACACACCGGTGTCAATGTGTTCTTTTTTCCATTTCCAGGAGTGTATTACCACAGGTATCGCGCAGTGGAGGTATTGGTTGTGTCTTGCCGCTGGTGTACTTTACAAACAACCGAAATCTCTTCGAACGTTGCGTCAGATTTCGAGACAGAGTTGAGTTGCTACTAATAGCATCTCCCATTGACGTCCGCGCCAAGTCTGGAGCTTCAGTAAAATCTCATCGCCAGCAATGTAAGCAACAAATCACTGGAAACGGCAACTACAGTAAGAACATGAAAGAGTAAGAATATGGAGCAGTCGAAAGTTGAACGAGTGCATCAAACAAAAGCAGATGTCAGATCCAGTGGAATAATGACCCTAAGGTCAAAAAATGGTTCAAATGGCTCTAAGTACTATGGGACGAACATCTCAGGCCATCAGTCCCCTAGACTTAGAACTACTTAAACCTAACTAACCTAAGGACATCACACACATCCATGCCCGAGACAGTAATATAAACCGCGGCCGTAGCAGCAGCGCGGTTCCGGGCTGAAACGCCTAGAACCGCACGGCCACAGCGGCTGGCACTAAGGTCACAGCTGTTCACGTTTGTTGGGTAGTTTGGAAATCAGCATGGGTTTCGAAAAAGACGGTCGTGTGAAACCCAGCTCGCGCTATTCATCCACGAGACTCAGAGGGCCATAGACACGGGTTCACAGGTAGGTGCCGTGTTTCTTGACTTCCGCAAGGCGTTCGATACAGTTCCCCACAGTCGTTTAATGAACAAAGTAAGAGCATATGGACTATCAGACCAATTGTGTGATTGGATTGAGGAGTTCCTAGATAACAGAACGCAGCATGTCATTCTCAATGGAGAGAAGTCTTCCGAAGTAAGAGTGATTTCAGGTGTGCCACAGGGGAGTGTCATGGGACCGTTGCTGCTCACAATATACATAAATGACCTGGTGGACGACATCGGAAGTTCACTGAGGCTTTTTGCAGATGATGCTGTGGTGTATCGAGAGGTTGTAACAATGCAAAATTGTACTGAAATGCAGGAGGATCTGCAACGAATTGACGCATGGTGCAGGGAATGGCAATTGAATCCCAATGTAGACAAGTGTAATGTGCTGCGAATACATAGAGAGATAGATCCCTTATCATTTAGCTACAAAATATCAGGTCAGCAACTGGAAGCAGTTAATTCCATAAATTATCTGGGAGTACGCATTAGGAGTGATTTAAAATGGAATGATCATATAAAGTTGATCGTCGGTAAAGCAGATGCCAGACTGAGATTCATTGGAAGAATCCTAAGGAAATGCAATCCGAAAACAAAGGAAGTAGGTTACAAAACGCTTGTTCGCCCACTGCTTGAATACTGCTCAGAGGTGTGGGATCCGTACCAGATAGGGTTGATAGAAGAGATAGAGAAGATTCAACGGAGAGCAGCGTGCTTCGTTACAGGATCATTTAGTAATCGCGAAAGCGTTACGGAGATGGTAGATAAACTCCAGTGGAAGACTCTGCAGGAGAGACGCTCAGTAGCTCGGTACGGGCTTTTGTTAAAGTTTCGAGAACATACCTTCACCGAAGAGTCCAGCAGTATATTGCTCCCTCCTACGTATATCTCGCGAAGAGACCATGAGGATAAAATCAGAGAGATTAGAGCCCACACAGAAGCATACCGACAATCCTTCTTTCCACGAACAATACGAGACTGGAATAGAAGGGAGAACCGATAGAGGTACTCAAAGTACCCTCCGCCACACACCGTCAGGTGGCTTGCGGAGTATGGATGTAGATGTAGATGTAGAAGTGCCTCGGCAGAAGAGCCAATAATTCCGACAAGCGACTATGAAGCTGTCCTCACACGGGACGCGTTAACTATCATTGACGTGGAGCTGTACGTGGTTTGTGACGTCACTTTTGCTATTTCACGTTGCGGAACCATTTTGTCAGGTGAGAAACAAAATAATTCTTTTGATGCCTCGGCAACGTGCCATGTAAAGTACAACCAATAAGAAGCAAGAACGCTTTCTACCCCACAAACAGAACATGCGAGAAGCCATATTGTACATGTGGTTTTCAGTTGAAGCCCATATCTGATGGTTTTCACACCATAACGTACGTTGTATGAATACATTCTGCTCTAAGCACCAACACATTGAGGATCTTTCTAAAACGCGTCCTTATTGCTACGATTTGTTGTAATAAAATGACAGGAAATGACATGCTGATGGTGAAAGAACTTTATTTTCGTGTTATAACATGCGTGCTATGAAAGTACGCCGTTTTAAGGCATCAGCACTTTGAACATTCATTAAAACGCGTCCTCGTTAGGATTTAGTATAATGAAACGTTCGTTAATAAGTCTTCAGAAGGTCGTAAAATAAAATGCAAGGTTGTCCGATGCGGAAATCCACCGTAGCGTCATTGGTAGAGGCGTCGAATTACGAAACAGCCGCTCGCTCACAGAAAGATCCGTACCTAAAGACTGGAAAATTGCTCAAGTCACACAAATACCCAAAAAGAGAAGTAGGAGTAATCCGTTGAAATACAGGTTCATATCACTAACGTCGATTTGCAGTAGGGTTTTGGAACATATACTGTATTCGAACATTATGAAGTACCTCGAAGAAAACGATTTATTGACACGTAGTCAGCACGGATTCAGAAAATATCGTTCTTGCGAAACGCAACTAGCTCTTTATATTCATGAAGTAATGAGTGCTATCGACAGGGGATGTCAAATTGATTCCATATTTTTAGATTTCCAGAAGGCTTTCGACACCGTTCCTCAACTATGTGCCTATGGAATATCGCCTCAGTTGTGCGACTGGATTCGTGATTTCCCGTCAGAAAAGTCAAAGTTCTTAGTAATAGACGGAAAGTCATCGAGTAAAACAGAAATAATATCCGACGTTCCCCAAGAAAGTGTTGTAGGCCCTCTATTGTTCCCGATCTATATTAACGACATAGGAGACAATCTGAGTACCCGTCTTAGATTGTTTGCAGATGATGCTGTCATTTACCGTCTTGTAAAGTCATCAGATGACCAAAACGAATTGAAAAATGATTTACATAAGATAACTGTATGGTTATCACTGTACACTAGCAGAAAAGGAAATAAGAATACAAGAGCTCACGTTGCAATTTTCAAAAATACGCGACTATGGAGGTGAAGGAAACATTAAGCTACACTACAAAAACGACGACGTATAAAGAATGAAAATGATAAACGAAATACGACCAGCAGTGTGACAAGGTACCCTCCATCATGTGCCGATGGTGACTTGCGGATTATGTATTTATGCATGCACAAATATATGCAGATATAGATCCACGAAAGAAGTTGCTTGTTCGACTGATTCTTACTCATCAATCTGGAATCCGTCCCAAGTAGAGTTACTATAAGGGAGAGAGAGAGATGTCCTACGAAGACACTTTTTTTTTTTTTTTTTTTGCTTCACTGGACGACAAAATCAGAGATATTAAAACAGTACAGAAGTTTACCTACAACCGTTCTTCACACGCACCGTTCTCTGACGGAACAGGGAAGGAGGGAGAGAGTGATAGGAGAAGTATCCACCACCGGCTTACGGAATATGGTTTCCGCTGTTGTAGTCTCCAGTCCGGAGACTGTTTCATGCAGCTCTCCAGGCTACTCTATCCTGTCAAAGCGTCTTCATCTCTGCATAACTATCGCAACGTACATCATTTGAACCTGGTTACAGTATTCAACCAATATATTCCACTACAAATTTTGTCACCAATATTTTCTTGTGTCGTCAGGTTGGCAAGTCCTTGATACCTCAGGTTGTGTCCAATCAACTGATGCCTTCTTTTTGTGAAGGTTTGGTATAAATTTTTTTCTCCCTAATTCGTTTCAGGACCTCTTCATTTGTTATTCTATATACCCATCCAGTCTTCAGGAATCTTCCATAGCACCACATTTCAAAACCTCCTCTTCTTGTCTAGGCCGGTTATCGTCCACCTTTTGCTTTCTTGCAGGGCTACTTTCGAGAAAAATACCATCAGAAAAAGTTTGGGAATTGAAACACGTATGTAACATAGCAGCGATGGCGAGGCATTGTAGCATCTGTGACCAGAGAGTATGCGCTTGACCGCGCGAGTGTTGCGAGCGGTTCTCAGTCTGTCAGTCAGTCGTTGCGAGTCTGTAGCTCTGTCTAGTTGAGAGCAGTACTCTGTCAGTAGTCGTCGCGTGCAGTACGCTAGTAGTCGTCATGCAGAGCGGTCGGTCAGTGGTAGCAGTCCAGTGGGATTGCGTGATGTGGTCTGGCGACAACACTGGTCAAGCTACTGAATGAGGTATACTGTTAATTAATATAATCATTAGATAATGAAAAAATTTGTTTATTGTAATTAATTTCCAACAAATGCCCCAATAATAATTTTGATTTCAAAAGCATTTTTTTTTTAAATTTTATTGTTTATTGAACTAAAGATTTAATTGCACTTCCCCTTTCATTCCACTTCCGTTAAAGAAAAATTTCAGTAAAATCAAAAAAAAAGGAATATTATGATTTGCAATGCAGTTCCTCCAAGCCGTGCGGAAAGATAAGAGCAGAAATGTGACATCCATTTATTCTGAGGTAAGACTTTAATTCCGATTGTTTTGCACAGGGCCAAAGACCGATATTCCGGTCTAATTGAATTTTCTTGTCCCTGAATGGACTTTAATTTTTTTTGAAGAACTTATATTTGAGTCAGATTGCGAATTTCACATTTTTGTTGCCATTGTCAGTACATTTCATTGTGGGCAGGTTACGCTTAGAGCAATGTCCATTAGCATTCATAATTAAATATTGTCGTATTTCTTTCTTTCAAATTTTTGTGGGGAGGTTACACTCGGCTCCCATTTCTATTAAGTATTGTCATGTTTATTTCCCTTTAAAATTACGGTGGGGAGGTTACACTTGGCGACACCCAGTCCAGGATCGAATTTCGTTGAGAGTCTTTTGAACAACAGTCAGATATCTGCTCTTGTTTGCTTAGATATAATTAGGATTTGGCGCAACGCTTTTACTAATTTTGTGACTTTCTTTCTACAGGTCAACGGCAATTCGTTGCTCTGTTGTATTTGTGTGTTGTTTTTGCATTTGTGCTTATTGTTTTGTGAATATTTGTGACTATTGTGAAAATGCCGCGAAAGACTGTGAATAGTGTGTCGCGAGGTATTACGAACGAAATTACCGGCTCAAACGACTTCACCGATAGGACATGTGACACGCAGTGTAATGATGACAATCCTGCGTTCCCTAACAATCAGTGCATTACAACCACTAGTGATGACTTTTACCCTGATAATGAACAAACGAACTCAATTGTCTCGTCTGTTAATTGGACGACAATTGATGACGCAGAACGCTCTATTGTAATGAGCGCTGCCGAGCTTAACACACCCGATTTGGAAAATTCAAGTAACGTACAGACAAATTTGTCTAGTGAAAATGAACAGTGTACTGAAAGTAGGACGGATTTATTTAATTCCGAAATAATGTCTGACAGTGTACATCCGACTGACAAACTTTTTTCTAAATCTCAGAATAACCAAATGGTTACAGTAAGCGAGAAAGTTCCAGATCCACTATTGAACAGCACAGAGAATAGAAATGCTAATCTTGAATCGGATCTAATTATGGCATTTTTGCGGCAAAATTTCAAACAGTTTAATGAAAAATTTAATAAAAATGAAGAAAATCTCAAACAACAATTTAGTGAACAGGACAAAAAATTTAATAAAATTGATGAAAATTTTAGACAACTTAGTGAGCAGTATAAACAACTTAATAAAAAACTTGATGAGCAGAACAAACGACTGGAAGAAGAAAACAAACAATTTAGAGAACGGAACAAACAATTTTCTGAAAGTATTAAACAGCCGAGAGAAAAACACGATAACCTTAATGAACAGAACAAACAAGCTAGCGAACAGATTACAGCTGTTACCATACAATGTCAGGACACTAAAATACAATTACGTGAGGATACTAAGGCTTGTGCTAATAACAGTAATAATGAAGTTGGCACTGTTGCACAAGAATTAAGTAGTACACGTGTAGGCACAACAGAATCACAGATACACGAAATTAATGCAGTCACTGAAGAATGCCCTAAAAACGCAGTACAAATTCGCGACGAAGTTAATTTAGAGTCAGTGGAAGTTTCACACACTCAGAATACGGAAATTGTTAATAAAAGTGAACGTCAGAACAACCAAATTGACGAAAGTATTAAAGTAACAGAATTAACAATTATTTCAGTCACCAATATGTCACAGAACCCGCCACGTTGCGAACATTTGTCTGACACACGCAGCGTGTATAATGTGAATAATTTACAGAGACTACGCGAAGTAAAATCCGAAAAGCCACGCGACTTAAAATATGAAAAGCTACGCAACTTGAAATCCGAAATGACACAGACGAACAGATTCACACACAAACCTGAACGTGTTATCAAACCGAGTGACGAGAACGTAGATTTCGAGCAATTTGCATTTGTAAGAAAATGTAAAGAACTTAATAATGACAGCGTACAGGTACACGCTTTGCACTGTATACGACAATTCATCTTTGTACATTCACCGCTATTACCTGTAATGCAAAAGCTAGCTTTGAACCAGATGCGACAATTTATTTTTGTATTTTCATCAGCATTGCCCGTAATAAGGAAACTTGAATTAACATGGATACAACTATTTACTTTTGGAATTTTTCCGCTATTGCTTGCAACGCAAAAGCTAAAATTTATTTGCAGTGCGTAAATGACCTCAGGGGATTCATTACGCTTTAATGAATATGTGCCGTAGCGAGCATAGGGCCCCGAGCTGTAGTAGTGCTGTTTCATCTTTAGTTTTCTGCACTGCTGCCTTTTCTTCTACTATCCTTTATATCTATCTAAAATAGCTCTTTAACTATTGCTCTATCTAGAATTAAGAATATGTAATGAAAACCCGATAAGACAAATTTTTATGGAAAGTGACAACATTCTTTAGGCACTCCAAAACCAGCGTAATTTTAATTACAGATAAAATCGTAATCATCAGTATGTGTAAAATTATTAGTAACAGGACCACATTTTTGTAACAATAGATGTTTTTCAATACAATAGCATGAAAGTCAACCGCTTAGCATACCTAACCAACAATGCAGTCTACAAGGTCAACCAAACTTTTAATGTTACGCCGCGTGCACGTATAGTCCCAGCTCCAACAAATAGTAACGCATGGCAGCAAAGAAACAACTACGTACAGACAACACACTATTTCAACTCGTATCGCAATGCGCCGTATAGAAATTACTATCATGACAGACGTAAAAATGATGAGCACAATTTTCAGCGTACATTTAATAACAGTCGATCTTATGAGCAGCAACAACATCAGCAACAACAAATAATCATGAATGAAACAGACAATAGGTGTCATCGATAGCGTAATACGTCAGTAAGAAATAACAGAGCAGTTCAAATAGTCGAAATGCCACAGCATCCTCGCGTAAATAATAGCACGTACGACAGAATTTGACCAGACACAGTACAGGTTTCATATTCCAATAACGTAAGCAATAATTTTGACACGCAGAATCTTCTTCACGAAAATGTTATTAATTTTGACGCCATCCGACACACGTTTGCATTAAGGACAGAATTACGACGTATGTAGACGACATTCTTATCGCAGAAGCTAACTGGTCTGAACACAATCTGATTCTTGAACAACTGTTACAAACTTTTCATGCACAAGGACTTACAGTTAATCTTAGTAAATCGCACTTTGGCAAAACTTCTATAAAATTTCTTGGACACGTAATTTCAGCAGAAGGCATTGCACCTGATCCAGAAAAACTTCAAGCTCTACGTGATATTACTGTTCCGACGACAAAGAAGCAATTACGCAGTTTTTTGGGCTTAATTAACTTTTTTCGTAAATTTATTCATCACTCTGCTTTAGACACACCCAGATTATGCCAATTAACAGGTAAAAACACAATTTGGTCTTGGGATAAGCAAGCACACTCTGAATTCATGAACCTGAAACATGCTCTGTTGAATGCACCACTATTATCGCACCCAGATCTTACTAGAAATTTTTCCATTGCTACCGACAGTTCCAACACCGCTTTAGGCGTACATATTTTCCAGGAAATTGAAGAAGATGGTTCTATAGTAATTAAAAACATCGCATTTGCAAGCCGCATTCTGTCACCTGCTGAACGAAATTATTCCGTCACAGAACTTGAAACATTATGTGTTGTATGGGCTTTTACGAGATTTAGGCAGTATCTTTATGGCAGACACACCACCGTCTACACAGACCACAGAGCAATACAATTTTTACTTTCGGCTAAATTCACTCACGACAGGTTAAGCAGATGGAAACTTTATTTGCAAGAATTTAATTTTACGATTGTTCACATTCCCGGCACACAAAATGTTATAGCAGACGCACTATCGCGTTCTCTCGGCAACAATCAGCAAGACGTAGCAACCAACTTCTGCAAAACAAATTTCAGTGTCATGTACATTCAGCAAGTCGCATTTGAAAATTTTATTTCATCGTCATTACAGGACATAGCAAAGGAGCAAAATAAAGACATTGCGTGGAAAGAAATTAAACACCTTTGGCAAGATAGGAAAAATGTTACGATTAGGAACCACTACACTGTACGCAATGACATTCTGTTTCGCCGCTCTCATCCTGACAGCAACAATTGGTTATTATGCATTCCTGACGAACTGGTCAACAAATTAATCTGGTACACTCATTTAAGTTACACACATTACGGAGCACGAAAATGTTTTCTTATACTGAGACAGAACTGTTATTTTACCAACATGGAGAAACGTATACGACGAGTTTTAGCGTCTTGTAAAATTTGCCAGAAAGCTAAATCAGACACCACTTCACATATTCCTCCATTATATCCCATTATACCTGTTAAATTAAGACACATGGCCGCAGTAGATATTTTTGGTCCGATTCCGAGAACTAACAGAGGTTTTTGCTACATCTTTGTCGCTGTTGAACTCATTTCAAAATTTGTTACTTTCACTCCGTTACGTAAAGCTACTGCTAAAACTGTTTCGAAAGCATTTGTAAAACATTTTCTATTTCATGTAGGGCATGTAATGAAAGTAATTTCTGACAATGGATCTCAATTTCGTAGTAGCGTATGGACACGCATGTTACGAGCCAGAAACATTTCTCCGATCTATATATCCAAGTACCACGCTTCTTCGAACCCCTGTGAACGATTAATGAAAGAAATTGGTAAACTGTGTAGAATATACTGCCACAAAAGACATATTGATTGGGATACACACATACTCTCATTCCAAGATGTAATTAATTCCATTCCAAATGAATCCACTATGCTATCTCCATCTGTTATACTGAAAAACGTTGAGCCACCAAACAAAATTAAAGAATTAGTCAACTTCCCTAAATGTCGTCGACTAAGACACCACGAAATAATTGACATTGCGCTGAACAACATCAAACGTGCCGCCGAGCGCCGGAGAAGACAGCAAAAACAGGTTTGTAGACGCCGAGACTTTCACGTTGGACAGAAAATATTAGTACGTACACACTATTTATCCAGTAAATTAAAAGGTAAGTGCAGTAAATTTGAACTTCTATACGCAGGTCCATATCGGATTCGCAGCATCCCTCACCCCAATGTTGTACACGTCGAAACTTTGAGAACCAGAAAATCGAAAGGCAATCACCATATCTCAAACATTAAACCGTTTATTGAGTGAAACCACTGTATGATTCAACACACTATGATGCCATTTATTAATGCAATTATTTCACCTGACTAATTACTGATGATTATCGTATTTTATTTTTTTTTTTTTGGCAAGTTCCCGGCAAGGTAAGGTTAGCAGGTCGCTTTTCTTGTCGTTACACATCAGACCGTGCATATTTTTCCAGATGAACTCACGTATTTTATGAATAATTATGCAATTCTATGTAATGACGTATTAATTTTATCAAATTCTCTCTCCATTAAAGTCTTTAATTCTCGCCTCTATACAAGCTGAACACAACGAACGTCACATTTTGTCTTTTTTATGTACGATTGTATTCCAGTTTTGTTTATATGCACTGTGAAATAGTTAAGATATAACACACACCAGTCGACTTTGACATTATTTTGCCCTATGACATCTCAACATCGTGACTGTTTTACATTTTTTGCTGCTGCATTGTGATATTGTGTGTACAATTTTGCATCTGAACACTGTCAATGTCTTTGACATATTACGTTTTCTGTCATGTTATGCTGTATGGTTAATTATGTCACCATAAACTAGTCATTATTTAGTGGGTATAGGATTTAAATGCAAGACATTAATCTTTGTTCATGAATTTCAGAAAGAAATGATGCATGTAAGAAATAAATTCAACAGAAATGGGAATTTCACCTACGGAATAAACGAAAGGAGATGCAATAACTTTATGAGGAAAAGTAAATGGATCAGGATTGGCAGGCATTAACAAGAATATACAATACTCATCACAGAATAGCAGTCTTAACTAATTTTATCTTTCAGAATACAAGGTGATTGATGCAGGCTGTCAGACTGAACTACACATCTTAGTTTTAGTGATGAAATATGCTAGAGATAAGGAATAGTTGTATAATGAGTAAGGAAGTTATTTTTTGCAGATGATAATGAATACTGATGAATAATGATGAAGGAAATGGTATTATGAATAATGAAGTTTTTCTTTACAGGTGATGATAATAGTGAAGTTATGATGATATGGATAATGAAGTTTTCTTTACAGATGAGGATAATGTTGAAGTTATGTATTTATGTTATGTAGTTATTTAAGTATTTGTTGCAGTTTGCTTTGACAGCAGGTGTTATATTGCATAGTAGGATGACGGAAAGTTTTGGAAAGGACAGCTATGGAACACATTTTTATACACATTTCATTACCTGTTAATTCGAAGTTCACTACTTTTCAGCATAGTGTGCGTTTCTTCTTTCAGATCAATAATCCGTTTTTGTATTTTTTCCAGGAGAAGCTTTTCATGATACTTACTGAACCTGTTAGTTATTATACCTGTTCTTGTACTTGCATTTTTATTTTTTTTACCCATTTGTGTCTATCATTTATAAATGTGATCACATATACTGCCTGTTACATAACCTTGGTACAGCTGACTCATGACGAATGACGTTACCTATCCTCATTTGCAGCAATAGGTCAAAAGCAAATAGTGTTATGTCTCAGCAATTAATTATCGATCCCAACGCAATGCATTGCTAACAAAAAAAATGTATTACCAGTCCCAAGTAGTGATACCAGTTTGAGAAAATTCTGAATAATACTGATTAGCTCTGAATAGTATGTCACTTGAGTGATGACTTCTTAATGAGACAAAAAAAAGTATATATTTAAAATAATGCTTTGTCACTAGCTAATAACTGCCACTGTTTATTGTAATGAGACTACTTATGATGTCCATGATTATTAATGCTATGACTGTAATTAGCTGATTTTTAATAATGACTTCGTAATGATCTGAATAATACTGAATGATGAACTATGTTTTATTCTGTTCAATACTTGCTGGCCACTGAGTGCCAATAATTAATGTCACTTGAAGAATTGTTATTAATTATGCCATTAATTAGCTCTTTTTTCATGTTGAGTTTTCATGTTTTGGTTAATGGCCAATGAGTGCCAATAATTTGTATCACTCAATGTATTATGTTAATGCGAGGCCAATAATTGACTCTACTTTTCAACTAAGACTTCTGATGAACATTATTCTGTCATACTAAATATACTTTGTAACTGGCCAAGGACCGCCACTGTTTATTGTAATACGATTACCCATGATGCCAGCTAATGATTCTTACTAGATTGGATGACACATAATTAATGAACTATGCTACTGTTCAATAATGCTTTGTAATTAGGAAAAGGTTAATGATTAATACTATTGAAATGACAAATGATGCTATGCTTTGTAATTAGAAGGCCAATGAATCTTAATTACTGTTTAATAATGCTTTGTAATTAGGAGAAGGCTAATAATTCTTACTATATTGGAATGACAAATGATTAATTAACTGTAATTAGGAGAAGGTTAATGATTCTTAATTATACTCTGTAACTGGAAATGAATGTGACTGTTTAATAATGCTTTGTAATTAGGAGAAGACTAATGATTCTTACTATTGGAATGACAAATGATTAATTAACGACAAATGATTAATTACCTGTAATTAGGAAAAGGCTAATGATTATTATTGGAATGACAAATGATTAATTAACTGTAATTAGGAGAAGGTTAATGATTCTTAATTATACTCTGTAACTGGAAAAAAATGTGATTGTTTCATAATGCTTTGTAATCAGGAGAAAGCTAATGATTCTTACTATATTGGAATGACAAATGATTAATTAACCATGCTACATTTTGTAACTAGGAAAAGAAGACTACTGATTCTATGTAAAACAATTAATGAACATTTTTCTGTAATACTACATACTTGGTACAGAAATGTTCAATAACTGGGCTATGAATGCCACAAACTGCTAATTAAGTGTGTAATTGTCAATATTATGTGACTTGATGTCCTTCACCTCACGAGCTAACTACCCTGAATTACTGCAATGTCCATTTGTCCTGTCTATCCTAGTGATCATGGAGCACTATCTTTGGTTTTGCACTAATTCTACGTGGGTGTGCCTTGTAAGAGCGTGGTGTTGACACGACATGCTGTCCACCACCGTGAGCGATGAAGACATTATTATGGTCCCACTGTTTGATGTACCTAATGTACTGCCAAAATGAAAACATGGAACATTACTACGACAGTTCAGTGTCTTGGCTACACTGATAAATTCTGATGGGAAAAGAACTTCAAGTTGTGTCACTTGGTGTTGTACTTCTGTGGAAAGATATGGACTTTCAGAACAGCTGTGTGCAATCTAAAGTGCTACAACCATGATGCAATCCTTCCCTTTCCTATCCTGATTCTTGTCACATAAAAAAAAAAATTTTTTTTGGTAACATCATTTATGTTCATAGGTTATACATTTTTCGATTTGTTGAACTCCAGTGTGAGTACACTTATGGCACTGGTCGACATGATGTTTTGCCATTATGTTTATTTATTGCGAAAATACTAAAGACATTTTTTTTCGATTTGTTCTGAAGTACAGTATATGTACACTCTTGTCTTTTATATTGTATATACATTTTTATTTTAATGATATGTTCTGAACTACAGTGCATGTGCACTTATATTAGGTGTTAATATGTTTTCTACTGAACTTCAGTGCCTGTGCACTTTTCTCATTTTTCAATATGATTTGTACTATTCTGTATATTCAATACTTCAATGCGTATGCACTTATGTCATTTGTTACTCATTGTATATACGTTTCATCATTTACTGATATGTTCTCAACTGCAGTGCATGTGCACTCATGTCACTTGTCAACATAATATTTTTTGCCAGTCTGTTTATTTGTTCTGAATATGAAAAAGAATTTTTTTCAGTGCCTGTGCACTTTGTTATCTGTCAAATAATTTGTATATACATTTTTCTGATTTGCTACTATGTTTTGTACTCACATTTTGTCTTTGTCTGATATATTTTGTACTTAGTGCGTGTGCACAACATTTAATTTATGTACTGCATCTAAATATTCTGTAAATTGTAGAAGTTTATTAATTAAAAAAAAAAAAAAAATTTGCCGCGATTGGCAAGTCCAAATGACTCACCATCGCTGCCAAATTTTTGCCCCCCCAGTGGAGGGTTATGAAACACGTATGTAACATAGCAGCGATGGCGAGGCATTGTAGCATCTGTGACCAGAGAGTATGCGCTTGACCGCGCGAGTGTTGCGAGCGGTTCTCAGTCTGTCAGTCAGTCGTTGCGAGTCTGTAGCTCTGTCTAGTTGAGAGCAGTACTCTGTCAGTAGTCGTCGCGTGCAGTACGCTAGTAGTCGTCATGCAGAGCGGTCGGTCAGTGGTAGCAGTCCAGTGGGATTGCGTGATGTGGTCTGGCGACAACACTGGTCAAGCTACTGAATGAGGTATACTGTTAATTAATATAATCATTAGATAATGAAAAAATTTGTTTATTGTAATTAATTTCCAACAAATGCCCCAATAATAATTTTGATTTCAAAAGCATTTTTTTTTTTAAATTTTATTGTTTATTGAACTAAAGATTTAATTGCACTTCCCCTTTCATTCCACTTCCGTTAAAGAAAAATTTCAGTAAAATCAAAAAAAAAGGAATATTATGATTTGCAATGCAGTTCCTCCAAGCCGTGCGGAAAGATAAGAGCAGAAATGTGACATCCATTTATTCTGAGGTAAGACTTTAATTCCGATTGTTTTGCACAGGGCCAAAGACCGATATTCCGGTCTAATTGAATTTTCTTGTCCCTGAATGGACTTTAATTTTTTTTGAAGAACTTATATTTGAGTCAGATTGCGAATTTCACATTTTTGTTGCCATTGTCAGTACATTTCATTGTGGGCAGGTTACGCTTAGAGCAATGTCCATTAGCATTCATAATTAAATATTGTCGTATTTCTTTCTTTCAAATTTTTGTGGGGAGGTTACACTCGGCTCCCATTTCTATTAAGTATTGTCATGTTTATTTCCCTTTAAAATTACGGTGGGGAGGTTACAGAATGCATCCGGCTAGCGTCCTCCAAATCGCTAATACTTCGACGAATGAGCGTCCTGTTATTTTCAGGCACAAATGAAACCAGAAGTCACTGGCAATGACATTTGAAACCCTCCGTTGGTGGGCTACTCCAACCAGGAAACCAAAAGACGGCGTCTGCAGAAAGAAAAACACACACACACACACACACACACACACACACACACACACACACACACTGCAAACAACCAGTGCCAGTACATTATCAAACCCAATGTCAGACGTTATCGATATTGAACCGTCAAACAACATTGGATAAGCAAGATGAGCTACCTCTCCGCTCTGAATAACTAGAAAGGAAACAAGAATCCACCTAGGATTTAAGTAAAAACATCCGTATCTCTTAAGAAAATCACTTTCTCATTTAATCTCCACAGCTTCCTGAGTGACACTGTTCAAGTTACTTAAACTGCACACCAGAATCTCTGTGTTGTCATATTTAATTGGATAACTAGTACAAAGATAATACTCTGCAGTTCCAGTCTTACCAGGTTAATGATAGCGTGTATAATGCTTATGCTCGACACACCGGTTCTCCACGGTCCTAACAGACTGAACGATGAATATCGCAACTGCAGCAGATACGATGGGCACCCACGTTAAACAAACCTAGATCATCCTTTATGGACGATAAAGTGACCCCAAACCTAAACAAATGTCGAAAAGCACATTCCACACCATGTTTCCTCAGAATGCGACTAATAAGTTTGGATATGCCCCTGCATAAGTCAATAAATTCTACGCTTGAGGGTCGCATCATCATTCAGCCATTCATATCCGGATATGTCCGAAAGAAAAGACGCACCACATATATAATCAAAGCGAGGACGGCCAATGATCACTTCAACGCGGATGCACCACGCTCGAACTCTTACGGTAATCAGCGAAATGTCGCAAGTAATGAGAATAATGGGCAAGGGGCACTACAGCAACAGTGTGTGTATAAATTGAGAGTTTGCGTCTGATCTGTCGGATGCTAGACTACTTCGTGCAGCGGCGATGACCACTGTGTTCAGATGGCGTAGTGGTCAGTGCAGCTGTCTTCTAACAAGGGAACCTCCCCATCGCACCCCCCTCAGATGTAGTTATAAGTTGGCACAGTGGATAGGCCTTGAAAAACTGAACACAGATCAATCGAGAAAACAGGAAGAAGTTGTGTGGAACTATGAAAAAATAAGCAAAATATACAAACTGAGTAGTCCGTGTGCAAGATAAGCAACATAAAGGAGAGTGTGAGCTCAGCAGCGCCGTGGTCTCGTGGTTAGCGTGAGCAGCTGCGGAATGAGAGGTCGTTGGTTCAAGTCTTCCCTTGGATGAAAAGTTTACTTCCTTTATTTTCGCAAAGTTGCGATCTGAGCGTTCGTTCATTGACGTCTCTGTTCACTGTAATAAGTTTAGTGTCTGTGTTTAGCGACCGCACCGCAAAACCGTGCGATTAGTAGACGAAAGGATGTGCCTCTCCAATGGGAACCGAAAACATTTGATCGCAAGGTCATAGGTCAACCGTTTCCTCCACAGGAAAACACGTCTGATATATTCTATACGACACTGGTGACGGCATGTGCGTCACATGACAGGAATATGTTGTATACCCACCTAACTTGTACAGTTGGCGAATGGGTAAAAAGATTCTTCTACCTTGCCCGATTTAGGTTATCTTGTGGATGTGATAATCACTCCCAAAAATTGATGAAAATATAAGCGTTTGACCGATGACCTCAGCAGTTTGGTCCCTTTAATCCTTCAACTTATAAGCGTTTGTTACATAAACTGAAAATAAAAAGCTAAACTTTTCACCGGAGGGTAGGCTTGAACCAAGGACCTCTCGTTCCGCAGCTGCTCACGCTAACCACGAAACCACGGCGCTCCTGAGCTCACACTCTCCTTTATGTTGCTTATCTTGCACATGGACTACTCAGTTTGTATATTTTGCTTATTTTTTCATAGTTCCACACAACTTCTTCCTGTTTTCTCGATTGATCTGTGTTCAGTTTTTCAAGGCCTATCCACTGTGCAAACTTATAACTAAATCTGAGGGGGGTGCGACGGGGAGGTTCCCTTGTAAGTAGGCGACCCATGTTCGAATTCCGGTCCAGCACAAATTTTCAACTTCCCCCATTGACTTAATTAAGTCAATGCCCACTGACAGCAAATGTCATCAATTCCTTTTTGTATACATATTAGGTCGATAGAGAAACGACCGTCAGTTCCATCACTGTTTCCATTCCCATTCAGGCAAAAGGTAGCCTCGAGGAAGGCTAATTCAGCTTACAAACTTTCAGAGTCGGAAATGACACGAGCCCTATGAACCAGTGTACGCTGAGACAGATGGTGACAAATGTGTGTGAATTCCAATGAACGACAGCAATTCGCTACTCGTTTACGGCTTTCTAATATGGCCAGGAACTTGACACTAGATGTGAAAACGATCGAACTTCCATCCACAAGGAGATGTGTTGAAGTAATTAGCAGGGTTTCCCAAACCTTTAGTTTACATCTCAGTCAAGTTAGTACTTGGGTAAAATAAAAACATCGTACAGTGTACACAAACATCCTTACCAAGTATGTGGCACAACGCACTCGGAATGTAACTTCGGTAGTTTCAGTGATTAAATATTCTTTGTTACAGACTGACAGAAAAAGAGAACGGTTGGTAACCAAACCAAACCCAAATGATCACCCAACAGAGTTCAGAAAATACAACACCATAAAAGCAATTGGTTAGTGACGCCGACCGATGGACTGGAAGGCAGAGAAGTTTCCTAACATATCCAGTGTCACTTGAAGCTTTTGCTGTGTTACAGAATTTTATTAAGGCGTGCAAAAAGTAGTAACGTTGTTGTTAAATTTAAAATGAGCTACTGCTTGGACACTAAAGCTCTAAGCAACACTGCAAAACAATGTCTAATGAAAATGAATCCTTCACATGTTACGATGGATGTAAAAACAAAAAAAAAACCTTACTGATATTGGGAAGACACTAGTTAAGCAGTTTTTGGCAGAACTGAAGGCAAAATATTTCCTTAAATGGCTCTGCAACATCATTCACAATTCTGAAAAAACGGAGGATATCTTGACGAATGCTACTGTTGTTACTCGTGCGAGATACAGTAAGTTCAAGACAAAATGTGTTATCTTCAATACGTGCATTAGACGTCTTTTCGAGCTTATCACATAATTATTATCTCTACAGTGTACAGTGTGGTAAAGAAGTCATAAGTGAAGTTGGCTCATATAGCAAGTCGGAATATTATATGAATTACTGTAAAGATTTTTATTTATTTTATTTACACGTCAAGTTCCGTAGGAACAAATTTAGGAAAAAATCTCCAAAGTCATGAAACGTGTCAGTACATGAAATTACAACGATAAATTAATAATAGGTAAAAATAAAATGTTTATGAACCCTAAAAAATTCAAGCCGTAAGTTTAAGTATATGCAATCAACAATACAACAAAAATCAGCTTAATTTTTCAAGGAACACCTCGACAGAATAGATGGAGTAACTCATGAGGAAACTCTTTAGTTTCAATTTGAAAGCGCGTGGATTGCTGCTAAGATTTTTTAATTCTTGTCGTAGCTTATTGAAAATTGATGCAGCAGTATACTGCACACCTTTCTGCACAAGAGTTAAGGAAGTCCGATCCAAATTCAGGTTGGATTTCTGCCGAGTATTAACTGAGTGAAAGCTGCTTATTCTTGGGAATAAGCTAATGTTGTTGACAAGAAATGCCAGTAAGGAATATATATATATATATTGAGAGGTCAATGTCAAAATATCCAGACTCGTGAACAGGGGTCGACGAGAGGTTCGTGAACTTACACCACTTATTGCCCGAACCGCCCGTTTCTGAGTCAAAAGTATCTTTTTAATATGGGAAGAGTTACCCAAAATATAATACCATGCGACATAAGCGAATGAAAGTAAGCAAAGTAGACTAAGTTTCGTGTCGACCGATCACGTACTTCAGATTCCGTTCGAATAGTAAAAATGGCAGCATTAAGTCTTTGAACAAGATCCTGTACGTGGGGTTTCCATGACAGTTTACTACTTATCTGAACACCTAGAAATCTATTCAATTGCACTGAACATATGCCGATTCCGTGAAATTAAAACGTCGACTTTTGTTGAATTGTGTGTTTTAAAATGTAAAAACTGAGTCTTAGTGTGACTTACCGCTAGTTTATTTTCTACAAGACAGGAACTTAGGTCATGAACTGGACTATTTGAAACCGAGCCAATGTGGTACACAGCATCCTTTGGCACCAGGCTAGTGTCATCCCTTCAGATTATTTTAGAGATACCCGTAATACTAGAGGGCATATCATTTATATAAATAAGGAACAGGAGTGGCCCCAACACTGATCCCTGAGGCACTCCCCATTTCACCGTAGCGCACTCACACCCCACATCACAGCCATTCTCAACATTGTGAATAATGACCTTTTGCTGTCTGTTGCTAAAGTAAGAGGTGAACCACTTGTCAGCTACTCCGCGTGTTCCGTAGTGGTCCAACTTCTGGAGCAATATTTAGTGATAAACACAATCAAACACCTTAGTTACATCAAAAAATATGCCTAGCGTTCGAAACCTGTTGTTTAACGCACCCAGTACCTCACAGAGAAAAGATAATATAGCATTTTCAGTTGTTGAACGACTTCTGAAGCCGAACTGTACATTTGATAGCAAACTGTGTCATTTAAAATGATCAGTTATCCTTTAGCAAACACTGATAGCATAGAAATAGGTCTAAAATTGTCTACAGTATCCGTTTCTCCCCTTTTATAAAGCGGCTTTACTACTGAGTACTTTAATCGTTCAGGAAACTGACCATTCCTAAAAAAAAAACTACAAATTTGGCTAAATACAAGGCTAACATGTGCAGCACAGTATAATATTTTGCTAGGCACTCCATCCTCCGTGTGAGTCGTCAACAGTCGGCAGCCGTATTACAAACATCGCTTCGGCCATCCGGACACGGTCCGCAATCGACCCCAATTTCCAGCTTACCGCACGCTGCAATGCAGTGCCCTTCCTCCATTAACCCACTACTCGCAAATTATTGATTTCCGCAGGAATTGAATTCAGATGGTACGATGACGACAGTAGTGCGTCCACAGCGAACGAAATGTCATGGAGCCGTCACGCTATCCCAGATAAATACACCGCTGGCCACCGTAAATGCAACACCCTGAAGGAAGCATCCGAATAAAGTGAAATTTACACCATGGGTTTGCAGCGATGAGATATGCAACTGATTAGAATTTCAGCGCAGACGCACATCACGCGCGCCTGTGGCGCCACCTCATAGCGCCATTTAAGGCTTGGCGATTTCGACGAGTGTACGTTCGGCACGTGTGTTTACCTTGTGGTTGTTTCACAAGACGATCAGTTATGCCTCGTAGACAACAGCGATCATCGTTTGATCAAGTATCCGAGTTCGACAGAAGAAGGATAGTGGCTTAGCGAGATTGTGGATTATCATACAGAGAAATCGCTAGTCGTGTTGGACGAAACCAAACAACTGTAATGCGGATATGTGACCGTTGGATGCAGGAGGGTACGACGGACCGACGTGGTCGATCGCATTCACCTCGGTGCACCACTGCACGTGCTGATAGGTAAATTGTGCGCATGGCAGTGACGGATCGCTCAGTGACATCCTGAACCATAGCACAGCACATTGCTTCTGTAACGCATCATCCACTGTCTGCGCGTACCATTCGACGCCGTTTACAGCAGAGTGGCCTGTCCGCAAGACGGCCATTGCTTCGTCTACCATGGACGCAGAACCACAGACGTCTCCGTCGCCAATGGTGTGATGACAGACGGATGTGGACGGCAGAATGGAATGACGTTGTCTTTACTGACGAGGCACGCTTCTGTCTGCAGCACCACGATGGTCGGATTCGAGTGTGGAGACACCGTGGAGAGAGGATGCTGGACAGCTGCATTATGCACCGCCACACTGGTCTTGCACCGGGTATTATGGTATGGGGCGGTATTGGATATTACTCTCGCACGCCTCTAGTACGCATTGCCGGTACTTTAAATAGCCGGCGCTACATATCCGATGTGCTGGAGCCAGTTGTCCTTCCTTACCTTCAGGGCTCGGCCACAGCCATATTTCAACAGGATAATGCGCGACCACACGTGGCACGCATTGTCCAAAGGTTCTTCGTCAATAACCAGATTGAATTGCTTCCCTGGCCGGCTCGCTCTCCGGATCTTTCGCCGATAGAAAACATGTGGTCCATGGTTGCTCAACGAGTGACCCAGATTACATCCCCAGCTGCCACACCAGATGATCTTTGGCAACGTGTGGAAGCTGCTTGGGCTGCTGTACCCCAGGAACACATCCAACGTCTCTTTGACTCAATGCCGAGACGTATGGCAGCGGTGATCTCCAACAATGGCGGCTACTCTGGCTACTGATTCTGGCAGGAACCACATGTCACAGACGTCTGTAAACGTAATCATTTGATATTTGGTCAACATGTTATCTACAAAATAAATTGTGTTGTGCTACCTCTTGTCTTTCTTGGTGTTGCATTTACGGTGGCCAGCAGTGTACTTCCAATATTAGTTGAGGTGGAGGCGAACAACACGGTCCAGAGCGAAAGCATAAATTAAGTCAGCGCGGATAGGTCCGCCTTAGTGTCGCAACAGTCACTGGGTAGGGTCCAAGTTTAGCGTTCCCTTTTAGTGCACGTTTAGCTACAGCGTCCTGCGAGCCTCGGACAACGCGCTGTGCATAGAAATAAGCGTGGGCCGCAGCGCATTCAGCGAAGACAAACTATTCGTGTACCTTGACGGTCGTCTATTCATAGCTTCCCAGTGAAGGTCTTGTTGTGCCCCGAAGTACCAAAAGAGGCGAGTCGCTTTGAATATGTACGAGGCGTAGGAGTAAACATGTTTTGTAGCGGGTACTCGTCTGCTTGGCCACAGCAGGAAACGACAGCGACCGAGTGGGAGGACGAAGCGTCGCCTCCCGCGCCGACCCGGAACCGACAGCCTCGCCGCGACGGCACGTCTGTCTGCCCGCCGAGGGGCCCGACCCAGGAATTCGGCGGCAGCGCGCATTTTCCACCCGCGCCGATACATCATCGGCCGCGACACAAGAACGGGGGCCCAAAAGGTTACACGCCGTGCCTAAAGGCGACGGTGACAGCGCCGGGACGAAGGGGAGGCGCGCCACAAGAAGGATCGCGAGATTTACCCAACAAACGGGTGACGCGCAGACGGATGTTTCGCCATTAGCCGGTGTGTGGCTGAGGGTGGGTGGCGCACAGGTGCCGCCGCTGACGGCTGACGGATGGCAGCGCATTCAGGCGCCGGCGAGAGGGGCCCACAATGGCCGCCTAATGCCGGCCGATGCCTCCTACCCCCGACTCGCTCTTTGTAGCGTAATTGCTGTCGCCTGCGGGGCTTCTCCGTAAACATAGCGAGCTTCCCGATGCTAGGCACACCCGAAGCAACCTTACAGTACTCGATTTTAACTATGTAACCTCTACAGCAACGTGTTTCAGTTGCAGTTGCTGAAAAGCATTGATTCAACTACTTCTATACTGTGGTGATTAACAGAAAATTTTGATGCTAGACCTAAAGAAATACGTTTACCAGCGTTTTTTGGAATTTTAACCCCTATGGGGGAGATGTAGTGGGTGGTTTTTTTAAAAAATAGATCATTATTGAAGAACCAATTAAATATTTTTAAAGCAACTTATATGAAAATTGGCATTTCACTTCTCGGTTACAAATAAAAAAGACCTATTCCAGTATTTTGGAAATTCAGCCCCTAAGGGAGTGAAACAGACGATAAAATGTTTTATGAAAACATTTCATTGTGAATTCATTTTTGAAGGTATGTCTTTCTCTCCACTCTTTTTGGAAATTCAACTCCTGAGGCGGTGAAATAGGGGGTGGAATTTTTTATAAAATATATCGCTGTGAAAGCATCTTTAAAGCTTGATCTTTGAAAATTGGTATTCGGCTTCTCGGTTGGACATGAAAACGTACGTATTTCACTGTTTCTGGTAATTCAAACCTTAAGGTTGTGTAATTGGATCGTACGGATTCAGTGACTCATCATCGCCCAGACCAAACCACCAAGGATAGAAACTTGAAATTTGGAGAGAGTGTGGATCTTATACCGTAGGTAACGTTTAGTAATAGATTCCACTCCTAATGGTGGAAAATACGTGATGAATGGCTTTTTGAAAATATGTGACTATTCAGGCAATTTTGAGACTAGAATTACGGAAACTGGTATTTGGTTTTCCTCAATCATAAATAAAAAATAAGTGTTTCGGCATTTTTGGAAATTCAACCACTAAAGGGATAAAATAATAGTTTAAGTTTTTTTTTACTAAATCATTATTAGACTAGTACTAAAGCATTCTTAAAGCTACGTCTATGAGAACTAATATTTGACATCTCGATTAAAAATAAAAAGATAAAGGTTTGAGTGTTTTTTAGAAATTCAGCCCCCAAGGGGGTGAAATACGGGATGAAAACTTTTGAGTTAGGGGATGAATGTTTCTATGGCAACATTCCCACAAGAATTCAAAATGCAGGATCAACAAAGGCTCCGGCTCCAGCTGCCAGATTCACTTTTCTGTCAGAAGTATATTCGGAAAAGACAATGATTTTCTATGGCCTCAATTAGCGTGGGAAGTTTAGATGATATTGCAGTTTGTGAATAACATAAAAATTCGGTTACAGAACTACAGAAACAATATCTTTGCTAACACTACTGTCAACGTGAGTGAAGCAGCGGGCGCTAAGCGGGCATTTACTAAAATGTTAGTCCTAAAATTAAACTATTGCTTTTCTCACACTTTGCTAATGCAAGATTACAAAACTGTTTTTATTATGTTATATTCTGCTGCCAACACTATTTTGTTTTATTTTTAAACTATCGTTAAAATATCAACGGGGCGCTGTAGATGTAAGTTGAGTGTACTTAATTCTTGTTGATTTCGCTTTTTTATGCCTGTACTGGGTAAGTAAACTGTACTTTCTAACGCACACTGCCGCAGTTTATAAGAGACTTTTATTTTACGGGATTAGGAAGCAAACACAGACATAACGTGACCTTCAACCACCGTTTGTATGCTTCTTCTCTTACCTTTTGTATTGGCCATCTCTTTAGCACGCTATTTCGATTCCACTTATCCTTTTCCTTGTGCTCAGAATGCCTATACTCGTTTTGTTTGCAACAGTTGGGCGAAATGACATTTCTACGAAGACAGAACGTGTTTCCAAGTCAATAGAGCTCAAGAACACTTCACGTAGTTCTTTGCTGTCACAATCGCTGGTTTCGCCCAAGTCGCAATGAAACTATCACCATCCAGTTCTACCTGAACCTCGGGCTAAGCTACAGATCAACCTGTCAACACAAGAAGGTTTTTGCCTTCATATACGTTGTCTTCGCCAACTCAAAACGAAATAATCACCTACCAATGTAACCTAGGCCTCGCACAAAGCAGCATATCAGTCTATCACAATAACATGTTTTTTTTCACATTTGTTAGCTTCGCCAGTTCACAACCAAACTGTCACATTCCAACATAAGCTAGACATCTTCTGAAGGTGGGCAAACGAAACTAAACTGGTAAAGACAAAATAAATTATCAGTAAAAAACGTGTGGCTACAGCTTTTTTAACCTTCCAACGTATATTAAAACTAATTGCCAGTAGCATGTGTCGTAGACTGCAGCTCGCTGTGCTGCACCACCAGACAGGTAAAAAGTTCTTAGTGCGTTTGTAAGCTAGGTGCAAAAAGCCGCTTATCCCAGCAAGGGCCGCACTCTCAGCAGAAATGACTCCCCGCTGAAGCGTCACTCCCCACACGTGCTCCAACACTCACTTACTCGTTTCCTAAGCTGTTCTTTCCTCTCTGACGTTCGGCCAGTTTTTAATTTTAGTTTTTCTTCAAGATAATATGCTCTTGCGATTTTGTCTTGAGCATTATGCGTTAATAGATATCCTCCACCGTTATCCCGCTTCTTGCAGATCTTTTTCTACCGAGTCAATTGTCCCTCTTTGGTTTTCTTGTTGAGAAAGAAACGGAACATTCGTCAACCCTGTAGGAACCATACGGGCAATGTAGCCATAGGAAACAGTCCCACTCTTACGATTAGTATCAGTGACCATTTCTACATGTTTATCGTTCTTGGTCGTGTCATCTTTTCCATGATTGGACGTACCATATTCGTCAAAATCTGTCTTTCTCTTGTTTCTAATTTCTCGACTATGACTTTTTTCCAGAGCCAGGCGGCATACACGGCATCCGCTAGTATTACTGAGCACTAATGCCTTGGCATCAACTGATATTGATTCTTTCTTGTTAGCTGATATGCTGTTTCATTATCCGTATGCAAAGGCTTCTTCCTCAGAAATGTTTGGTCCTATCTACTTCTCCGTCAGTTTGATTCCCGTCTCCTATTTCTACTACTCTAGATGATAACTCGAAGTTTATAACGTACCCAGTTTACTCGAAGGAGATAATGGAGTCCTGCCTCTACTGATTGTGTCTTCATTCATTTGCGCTCTAGCTGTGTCTAGCTAATCACAATAGACTGAAAGGTCATCTGCAGAGTTTAGACAGTCAACTGTCAATTTCATGTTTCTACTAGCAATCCGCTCTGGCCTCACACGGATAACGCTAAGTTCCCACCGCTGAACAATTTGTTTAACATAGCGGTTGTAAATTATGTACACAAACCTTCCTTGTCAGTTAGTTCATCTAGCAGTGAAAACTGTATCAAAATCCCTACACTAGTTCCTGAGGTTAGGGGTCACATGTAGGCAGAAAAACGCGGTGGGGGAGTTTAATTTATAATATACAGTGACAGTCAAATCCATTTTTGACACCTCCGTCACCCCTTCCTTTTCAGCAGTAGCAGATATTTTCTCGAGTCAGCCACTGAAAAAAAGAAGAGGAGGGAATCCACCACTTTGCCTCACTCTCGACTAGCCTATTATTATTATTATTACAGTGCTATTATTAACAGTCGCTACCGCAAAAGAACGAGAACCACTCCGGAACTAATAACTCACATTTATTTTCATGTAATCTTAACAGACAGACCAAGATTTCAACTGATTACTGTCATTTTTTCACACAGTTACTCTTATTAATGCACATTTGCTGACGCTGGTCTAGACTCGGCTTGCCATGACCATAGAAACATGAACCAGCTAAGGCTAACTGTTGTCTTACCTCTTCGACGACAGCTTCTGAGTGTGGAACATGCTGGCCACGTATTCTATCATAGGCGCAAAAGTGCTAAATTAGGATTGTACAGTGGATACTGTAGGACGGTCCTGCCAAACTTGTCTCAAAATTGCTGTGGGGAACTGGCGTTATCGACGTATAAACGTAAGTTGCTTTCTTCTGCCCTAATCAGAAATTCGGGCTTTCAGCACAGTCATTGTCGTCATGCGGCTTTCTGAAGTGACGCTTTAGGTTCCAAATCAAAAGAACCACACCCTACCTATCCCAGAACACTGTGAACTTCACTTTGTCGGAGGTGGGTGCGTCTTCTTCTTTGTTGGAGAACTGATATGTTGCTTCTCCATGGACTCCAGGGAGTACATTCGACTGATATTGGTGACACCAAGTCTCATATCCTGTGAGGACGGTATTTAGAAAACTCTGACGTGCAGATTATTATTGGTCCAGCAGGTCCCGATAAACTTCCTTTCATGTTTTTTTCATATTGTGTAAGCATCCGCAAGATCTATTTCGGGTACACTTTGTCATGTCATTACAGCCAACTCTCAGCTGTGCCTACAGTTCATTGGCAATAATCAGCCGTTGATCATGGATATGCAACGGTTCGAGCGGCTCCCTACCCCCCTCCCCCCCCTACCCCCACCCCCCTCGGAGTTTAGAGTCCTCCCTCGGGCATGGGTGTGTGTGTTGTCCTTAGCGTACGTTAGTTTAAGTTAGATGTGTGTAAGCCTATGGACCGATGACCTCAGCAGTTTGGTCCCATAGTCCTTACCACAAATTTCAAATTTTGATCATGGATGAGTTAGAGGAGACGTATTAATTATGAGGGATGGGAGCGGAACAGTTTCGACCAGTGTGTGACTTGCATGCATAACCTCTCCGTGCTTCAGCAAGCAGTGACGGATTTCAATAGACATAGTTTGTTCATCAATGACGAATCCAATAAAGCATCTGCGTTTTATACGTACCTCGATGTGAGATGCCTTGTTGTTAAGTTCCCCTGCTGCTGCTGTGTGTCGCAGGACATCAGATTTGGGCAGAAAACTGGTTTTTCGAATTTTCTGATTAGGACCGAAGTACGTTAATCAATGGTTTAAGTGTGTCTGCCAGTTTAGATTTTTCAATATTTCTGTTACACGCTCAGGCCAGTGAAACCAGACTGCCATTCCTTGAACACATTCGTTGTCCCCTCTTAGGCCAATTTGACACATTTGATCAGCAATCCAGCACTGGACACAATAGGAGTTTCTAAATCTAATTCATTCACAAATTTCAGTTTCACAATAACCGACAAATGAAACAAAAACTTCCATTTCTTCTCCATATCGCCGCACATTACTAGTCACTGGAATTTTCTTGGTCGTCCCCACTTGTGGGTCATTAATTGTGCAGTCATGTACACATTTCTCTGCACGAAGAAATAGTGGTCAGACTTTCCGTCATACTCAGATTTCATCAACGTATGACTGGATATCTGATAAAGCTGTCGTCCCACTCCCTATTGTGAACACAAAAGAACACAAGAACATTTCTCTTTAAATGCATGGTGTGATATGCGACAAAACCAGTGTCGTCGTAACTGCCGTCTGCTCCATGTCTGCTGTGCAGCGAGCTACGTTAATTTAAGTATTAACGGTATTTTTCTTACTTGTCACTTCTTCTTCCGTGTATTTTTGCTTTTAGGAAGCTTTAATAGTCGTGTACTAGTGGTAGTGTTCCATAGATTTCGTGTTTGTTTTGAATACAGAGAGAGTCCCTTTAGTCAGCCACAGTGCCAGTAGTGCTAGCGTTTGTTTTGAATACAGTCCAGAGACAGTTAGTGCTTATTTTCAGTGTTTTCTACAAGAAGTGTCTAGTAACCACAGTTTAGTCAGCTATCAGCCGCCTTTAGTGAATTAGCAGTCTACTTAAAAGTTGATTAACTCTCTACAGTAAATTGATTTCTTAGGATGGATAGGATGTGTGACTGCTGTGTACGGACGCAGGAGGAGCTGGCCACTGTTCGCGAACAGCTGACCGTGTTGATGGCCGCGGTCAGCCGTCTTCAGGCTGCTGCCTCGGAGTGTAGCGGCAGTGGGGAGTCTGGTGCGTCGCATGGTACACCCCAGGTGTTACATGCTTCACCCACTGTCCCTGCTGTCGAGACATCTTCGCGGGTACCGGGCGCGGTTGGGCCACCCGCTCCCCAAGGGGAGTGGCGGGTTCAGCGGCGTTCGCGGCGCACGAGGCGGAGGGTCAATGTGGACGCTGGCCGTGTGGCATCGCCCACTCCGCCTGTGAGTGGACATGAGGCTGCTCCTTCAGCAAGGTCCGAGCAGGCACACGGAGGGAGGGGTTTATCAGTGATTGGGAGCTCCAACGTTAGGCGGGTGATGGAGCCCCTTAGGGAAATAGCGGAATGGTCGGCGAAGAAGGCCAGTGTTCACTCTGTCTGCTTGCTGGGGGGTCTCATCCGAGATGTGGAGGAGGCCCTGCCGGCGGCGATAGAGAGCACTGGGTGCACCCGACTGCAAATTGTTGCTCATGTCGGCACCAATGACTCCTGCCGTCTGCGTTCAGAGGTCATCCTCAGTTCGTACAGGCGGTTGGTGGAATTGGTGAAGGCGGAAAGCCTCGCTCGCGGGGTGGAATCTGAGCTAACTATTTGTAGTATCGTTCCCAGAACCGATCACGGTCCTTTGGTTTGGAGCCGAGTAGAAGGTTCAAATGGCACTGAGCACTATGGGACTCAACTGCTTAGGTCATTTGTCCCCTAGAACTTAGAACTAGTTAAACCTAACTAACCTAAGGACATCACAAACATCCATGCCCGAGGCAGGATTCGAACCTGCGACCGTAGCGGTCGTGCGGTTCCAGACTGCAGCGCCTTTAACCGCACGGCCACTTCGGCCGGCCGAGTAGAAGGCTTAAATCAGAGGCTCAGACGATTCTGCAGAGATCTGGGGTGCAAATCTCTCGACCTCCGCTATCGGGTGGAGAAATGTAGGGTCCCCCTGAATAGGTCAGGCGTGCACTACACGCCGGAAGCGGCTACAAGGGTAGCGGAGTACGTGTGGAGTGCACATGTGGGTTTTTTAGGTTAGAGAATTTCCTCCTTAGGCTCGACAAGGCGGCTCCTGAGAAGCGGCAAGGTAGGAGTAGGCAAAATGCAACAGGGAATAAGAATACTAATGTGCTAATAGTAAACTGCAGGAGCATCTATAGAAAGGTCCCAGAACTGCTCTCATTAATAAACGGTCACAGTGCCCATATAGTACTAGGGACAGAAAGTTGGCTGAAACCAGGTGTAAACAGTAATGAAATCCTAAACTCAGATTGGAATGTATACCGCAGAGACAGGCTGGACAGTGAAGGGGGAGGCGTGTTTATAGCGATAAGAAGTGCAATAGTATCGAAGGAAATTGACGGAGATCCGAAATGTGAAATAATTTGGGTGAAGGTCACGGTTAAAGCAGGCTCAGACATGGTAATTGGATGTCTCTATAGGCCCCCTGGCTCAGCAGCTGTTGTGGCTGAGCACCTGAAGGATAATTTGGAAAATATTTCGAGTAGATTTCCCCACCATGTTATAGTTCTGAGTGGTAATTTTAATTTGCCGGATATAGACTGAGAGACTCAAACGTTCATAACGGGTGGCAGGGACAAAGAATCCAGTCAAATTTTTTTTAAGCGCTTTATCTGAAAACTACCTTGAGCAGTTAAACAGAGAACCGACTCGTGGTGACAACATATTAGACCTCCTGGTGACAAACAGACCCGAACTATTTGAAACAGTTAACGCAGAACAGGGAATCAGCGATCATAAAGCGGTTACCGCATCGATGTTTTCAGCCGTAAATAGAAATATTAAAAAAGGTAGGAAGATTTTTCTGTTTAGAAAAAGTGACAAAACGCAGATTACAGAGTACCTGATGGCTCAACACAAAAGTTTTGTCTCAAGTACAGATAGTGTTGAGGATCAGTGGACAAAGCTCAAAACCATCGCACAATATGCGTTAGATGAGTATGTGCCAAGCAAGATCGTAAGAGATGGAAAAGAGCCACCGTGGTACAACAACCGAGTTAGAAAACTGCTGCGGAAGCAAAGGGAACTTCACAGCTAAAATAAACATAGCCAAAGCCTTGCAGACAAACAAAAATTACGCGATGCGAAATGTAGTGTGAGGAGGGCTATGCGAGAGGCGTTCAATGAATTTGAAAGTAAAGTTCTATGTACTGACTTGGCAGAAAATCCTAAGAAATTTTGGTCTTATGTCCAGACACACTGTGACCAAAATGGTACTGAAACAGAGGATGACAGACTAAAGGCCGAAATACTAAATGGTTTTTTCCAAAGCTGTTTCTCAGAGGAAGACTGCACTGTAGTTCCTTCTCTAGATTGTTGCACAGATGACAAAATGGTAGATATCCAAATAGACGACAGTGGGATAGAGAAACAATTAAAATCGCTCAAAAGAGGAAAGGCCGCTGGACCTGATGGGATACCAGTTCGATTTTACACAGAGTACGCGAAGGAACTTGCCCCCCTTCTTGCAGCGGTGTACCGTAGGTCTCTAGAAGAGCGTAGCGTTCCAAAGGATTGGAAAAGGGCACAGGTCATCCCCGTTTTCAAGAAGGGACGTCGAACAGATGTGCAGAACTATATACCTCTATCTCCAACGTCGAGCAGTTGTAGAATTTTGGAACACGTATTGTGTTCGAGTATAATGACTTTTCTGGAGACTAGAAATCTACTCTGTAGGAATCAGCAAGGGTTTCGAAAAAGACAGTCGTGTGAAACTCAGCTCGCGCTATTCGTCCACGAGACTCAGAGGGCCATAGATACGGGTTCCCAGGTAGATGCCGTGTTTCTTGACTTCCGCAAGGCGTTCGATACAGTTCCCCACATTCATTTAATGAACAAATTAAGAGCATATGGACTATCAGTCCAATGGTGTGATTGGACTGAAGAGTTCCTAGATAACAGAACGCAGCATGTCATTCTCAATGGAGAGAAGTCTTCCGAAGTAAGAGTGATTTCAGGTGTGCCGCAGGGGAGTGTCGTAGGACCGATGCTATTCACAATATACATAAATGACCTCCGCAATATCCTTTCTTTCAGGAGTGCTAGTTCTGCAAGGTTCGCAGGAGAGCTTCTGTAAAGTTTGGAAGGTAGGAGACGAGGTACTGGCAGAAGTAAAGCTGTGAGTACCGGACGTGAGTCGTGCTTCGGTAGCTCAGTTGGTAGAGCACTTGCCCGCGAAAGGCAAAGGTCCCGAGTTCGAGTCTCGGTCGGGCACACAGTTTTAATCTGCCAGGAAGTTTCATATCAGCGCACACTCCGCTGCAGAGTGAAAATCTCATTCTGGATAAATGACCTTGTGGATGACATCGGAAGTTCACTGAGGCTTTTTGCGGATGATGCTGTGGTATATCGAGAGGTTGTAACAATGGAAAATTGTATTGAAATGCAGGAGGATCTGCAGCGAATTGACGCATGGTGCAGGGAATGGCAATTGAATCTCAATGTAGACAAGTGTAATGTGTTGCGAATACATAGAAAGATAGATCCTTTATCATTTAGCTACAAAATAGCACGTCAGCAACTGGAAGCAGTTAATTCCATAAATCATCTGGGAGTACGCATTAGGAGAGATTTAAAATGGAATGATCATATAAAGTTGATCGTTGGTAAAGCAGATGCCAGACTGAGGTTCATTGGAAGAATCCAAAGGAAATGCAATCCGAAAACAAAGGAAGTAGGTTACAGTACGCTTGTTCGCCTACTGCTTGAATACTGCTCAGCAGTGTGGGATCCGTACCAGATAGGGTTGATAGAAGAGATAGAGAAGATCCAACGGAGAGCAGCGCGCTTCGTTACAGGATCATTTAGTAGTCGCGAAAGCGTTACGGAGATGATAAACTCCAGTGGAAGCCTCTGCAGGAGAGACGCTCAGCAGCACGGTACGGGCTTTTGTTGAAGTTTCGAGAGCATACCTTCACCGAAGAATCAAGCAGTATATTGCTCCCTCCTACGTATATCTCGCGAAGAGACCATGAGGATAAAATCAGAGAGATTAGAGCCCACACAGAAGCATACCGACAATCCTTCTTTCCACGAGACTGGAATAGAAGGGAGAACCGATAGAGGTACTCAAGGTACCCTTCGCCACACACCTTCAGGTGGCTTGCGGAGTATGGATGTAGATGTAGATTGGGGACATGCTGAAAATGTGGACTCGAACCCGGGATCTCCTGCTTACATGGCAGACGCTCTATCCATCCGAGCCACCGAGGGCACAGAGGATAGTGCGTCTGCAGGGACTTATCCCCTGCACGCTCCCCGTGAGACCCACATTCCCAACTTAATGTCCACACCACTACATTCGTAGTGCGCCTAATAGATGTTTTCCCATCATACTCATTACTCGTGGCAGATTAATCTACCAAGTCCCGTACGAGTTCGGGCATAGCGTGTGCGTTCGCACAAGAAGGTCAAAGGCCGGGAAGCCATATTTTAACTATATATGACGGTAGTATCTGTTCCCGAAAGAACAGTTACCGTTGATGACCATGCAGCTTTACTAGAATGAAATCATAATTAAATGGACACCCTAGCTGCAAAAAGGCGTTGATATACTTCATTGGGGACATGTTGAAAATGTCTGCCCGACCGGGACTCGAACCTGAGCTCTCTGATGGCTATTACATCCACGTTCAACCTTCTACAACTCGCCCTAACCTCCCCCCCCCCCCCTCTCTCTCTCTCTCTCTCTTTCTCTCTCTCTCACAGACACACACATACACAAAGAAATTCACACATTTACAGCCTCCCACCCTCCCTCCATCTCTCTCTCTCTCTCTCTCTCTCTCTCTTTTCTATATCTTACACACACATATACACACCTACACACCCACCCGACCACACACACACACACACACACACACACACACACACACACACACACACACACGGAGAGAGAGAGAGAGAGAGAGAGAGAACTAAAATGAACAGACGTTAGATTTCAGCATATACTTCACTAGGTTGGCAATATTTAAATAAAGAAACCAAATAGGAAGACACATACAATGAACACACTGCAGTTACCCTTAAGATTACCGTTTTCGGTAAAATATATACAGCTAGTGACAGAAGGGAAATAGTGCTCCCCAGCAGTTAGCGGAAAGAACATGAAAATTATGAAGAAAAAAGACCCTGACGTGAAAATGTGCTTATGTTTCGTAAGTAAAGTCATGATGCAGCCTCCAATACATGACCAGTTGAGAGGAAACACAGACGATGGCCAATAACTCGAATAACTGTAAGTAATCATTTGTGCAAAAGATAATACGTGGACTGTTTTATGCAAATATCGCACATTAAAACAAAACTTTGTCACTCTAGATTCCACTCAAGATGCCTTAAAGTCAAAGGTGAAACGCGTCTTCAACAAATAAAATACACTGCAGCAAGAAACAGGCGTTTTTTATGTTCAAAACGATTATTTCTGAGCTTGCTGCGCATGAAGGTCACTTAAACTAGCTCGTTAATAGAGTATATTTGTTGTCAACTATACGAGCCCGTCAGTCACACTTGTGCTATAGCGAGATAAAAGTTTAATTTCCAAAATCTCATTATTACTTTCGTGTTACTATCCAAGGGTATTGTATTATGAGTTTGCAGGTTTTCGCGATATTAGTCGAATGCCACACTCTTTCCCGGATAATTCACGACATCATGCAAATAGATATGGCCGAAACGTTGATGCATCATTTTATAACACTGCATGATATACCACCAAGAATGATTTTACGGAAATGTTGTTGCTGTTGTTGTGGTCTTCAGTCCGAAGACTGATTTGATGCAGCCCTACGCCATCCACTGCAAGCCTCTTCATTTCCAAATATCTGCTGCAGCCTACATCCATCTGAATCTGCTTACTCAGTTCACCTCTTGGTCTTCCTACAAGATTTTTGCGTCCAACACTCCCAGCCAGTACTAAACTGGTGATCCCTTGATATCTCAGAGTGTGTCCTACCAACCGATCCCTTCTTCTAGTCAGGTTGTGCCACAAATTTCTTTGCTCCCCAATTCTATTCAGTACCTCCTCATTAGTTACGTGATCCACTCATCTAATCTTCAGCATTCTTCAGTAGCGCACATTTCAAAAGCTTCTACTATCTTCTTGTCTAAATTGTTTATCGTCCATGTTTCATTTCCATACATTGGTACACTCCATACAAATACTTTCAGAAAATACTTCATGGCACTTAAAATCTATACTCGATGTTAATCAGTTTCTCTCATGCGGAAACACTTTCCTTCCCATGGCCAGTCTACATTTCATATACTCTCTACTACGGCCAATATAAATTATTTTGTTGCCCAAATAGCAAAATTCATCTACTACTTTAAGTGTCTCACATCCTAATCTAATTCCCTCAGCTTCACCTGTTTTAATTCGACTACATTCCATTATGATAGTTTTGCTTTTGTTGATGTTCATCTTATATCCTCCTTTCAAGACACTGTCCATTCTGTTCAACTGCCCTCCCAAGTCCTTTGCTGTCTCTGGCAGAATTACATTGTCATCGGCAAACCTCAAAGGTTTTATTTCTTCTTCCTGAACTTTTATTCCCACTCCAAATGTCTCTTAGGTGTCCTTTAACACTTGCTCAATGTGAATATTGAATAACATCGGGGATACGCTATAAACCTGTCTCACTACCTTGTCAACACTTGCCTCCCTTTCACGCTCTCGACTCTCGTAACTGCCATCTGGCTTTTACTCCTGATACCCTGAGAATTTCAATGAGAGTACTACAGTCAACATTGACAAGAGCTTTCTCTAAGTCCAAAATTGCTATAAACGTAGGTTTACCTTTCCGTAATCTATCTTCTTTGAGAAGTCTTAGAGTGAGTATTACCTAACGTGCTCCTACCATTCTTCTCCGGAATCCAAATTGATCTTCCCAGAGGTCGGCTTCTACCAGCTTTTCCATTCTTGTGTGAGGAATTCGTGTTAGTTTAAGTCATGACCTATTAAACTGATATTCAGTAATTTTCACACGTGTCACCATCTGCTTTCTTTGGAATTGGAATTATTATATTCTTCTTGAAGTCTGAGGGTACGTCGCCTGTCTTATACATCTCGTTCACTAGATGGAAGAGTTTTCTCGTGGCTGGCTCTCCCAAGGCTATCCATAGTTGTAATGGAATGTTGTCTAACCCCGGGCCATGTTTTACTTAGGTCAATCCGTGCTCTGTCAGATTCTTCACACAGTATCATATGTCGCATCTCATCTTCTGTATCCTCCTTCCACCTATCAGCTTTCCTCTCTTTGCTTAGGAATGGTTTTCCGTCTGAACTCTTGACATTCGCACATGCGGTTCTCTTTTCTCCAAAGGTTTCTCTAATTTCCCTGTAGGCTGTAACTATCCTTTCCTTAGTGACACGGGCTACTAAATCCTTACATTTGTCCTTTAGCCATTCCTATTTAGCCGTTTTGCACTTCCTGTCAATCTCATTTTTAGACGTTTGTATCCCCTTTCGCCTGCTTCATTTACTGCACTTTTATGTTTTTTTCTTTCATCAGTTAAACTCAACGTCATTTGTGTTACTGAAGGAATTACAGAAATACAAATTTTTATTTGATCATTCTATCGGGTGATTTACACAAACATAGAGCCACTGTAACCATCAGATTTATCTGGTTCACGTATTGAAGCAATTGAAACTACCTCTTTAATAATTTTTTTATTAAAAACTGACCTACAGAACTTTACCTGACAACGTCAACTCAAATTTAACCTACTCATTTATTACCCACAATATACAAGTCCAACGCAATCTGGCTGCTATATATTGGCAACATGACTTCCCATAATTAACACAAAAGAATGACCCTGAATTGCAAGAAATCCTAACAATAATACAAATCCAAAAAATATGAAATTTAAGAAATATGAAACTACCTCTAACTCTGTTAATTGCCTAAACTCATTTCAGTCACGAACCTCGATTGTGGAAACCCCATTCTTTTTCGTAAGTCACTTACCTCACAGAAAATCTTCATAACACGAATTACAGCAATTACAGAAAGTAGCAACAACAGCCAGCTAAATAGAAAGATTGTAACTACTATAGACTCTAACTGCTAGGAGGCATATGGTTAGCAAAAAAAGATTTTGTTGAAGAGCAAACAACGTATTTAGAAAATTTTACCTTTTCATGTGACATCCAGTTCCAGAAATTATGTAATTGTCAATAATTCCACTAACCAATCATTATCAACAACATCCACAGCCAGATACTTCAAACTTTCTGTCGTAATATACACTGCGACTTCCTGGATTTGAGCCATAGGGTTGAGAATTGTAGGACCCCCTTAAATGAGTCAGGTCTGCACCAAAGATCAGACACTGCTAAAACATTTTCTAATAAACACATCACTCCATCTCACTTTACATTGCGTGTCCTACCAATACAGAGTCTCCACTAAGAAAATAATGGTTATACACTTCCCTATCCACTCGCTAACTGCTAGTCCGTCCAACCACAGACTCTCTTGACGAGGGCGCAGAGCGCTGTCCGCGATATTAACACAGTCTATAACGATGTCAACAAACAAACAGGTTACTTACACAATAACTGATATATTGAATTCCAGATATTTTGTTCATACATAATTTGATCATGAATGTAACGGACCCATCTGCAGTGTGAAAGGTCTCTGTTAGATTCCTTTCTTGCCATTTTCCCCGATTTATTGTTGTTTACGTCATACATTTGCACCTCTAAATTTACTTTGGTATTTCCAAATTTATCTGGGAGGAGACTGAGCAGGGCAATATGTTATATTGACATATAAACACGGACAACTTGTCATACAACATTTTCAAACTCAATTTTGTATGTAATTCTTATCATACAGTTTCCTATGAAAACCACATCCGCCTCCTTTACGTAGTGTATATGATGCCTTAAAATATTGTCATCTCCTTCGCTTCTGGTGTAAAATGGTGAATGAGTGAGAGTACTTGTAGCTGCATGCTCGGTGGTAGCAGAGAAGTTCTGTCTGCTAGAGAACAGTAGGACCAACGTCTGTGTAGGTAGATACGATTTCTAAGACAAAGAGGTTGTCTCATTGATGTGGTTCTGTCCGTCCTTTGCCAGGTTGATAAAAGAAGCTACCTCTCTGGTCACTTCCTACTGTATCTGTGGGACACACTCGGACGGGGCCCACGCTAGTCAGTCTGCGGGAATTTTCTCAAGCAGAAACATCTCCGGATAAACGCGTGTTTGGTTAGTCCGAAAAACAATGAAATTCTTAAGTTTTTAGCCTAACTGGAATACACTCCTGGAAATGGAAAAAAGAACACATTGACACCGGTGTGTCAGACCCACCATACTTGCTCCGGACACTGCGAGAGGGCTGTACAAGCAATGATCACACGCACGGCACAGCGGACACACCAGGAACCGCGGTGTTGGCCGTCGAATGGCGCTAGCTGCGCAGCATTTGTGCACCGCCGCCGTCAGTGTCAGCCAGTTTGCCGTGGCATACGGAGCTCCATCGCAGTCTTTAACACTGGTAGCATGCCGCGACAGCGTGGACGTGAACCGTATGTGCAGTTGACGGACTTTGAGCGAGGGCGTATAGTGGGCATGCGGGAGGCCGGGTGGACGTACCGCCGAATTGCTCAACACGTGGGGCGTGAGGTCTCCACAGTACATCGATGTTGTCGCCAGTGGTCGGCGGAAGGTGCACGTGCCCGTCGACCTGGGACCGGACCGCAGCGACGCACGGATGCACGCCAAGACCGTAGGATCCTACGCAGTGCCGTAGGGGACCGCACCGCCACTTCCCAGCAAATTAGGGACACTGTTGCTCCTGGGGTATCGGCGAGGACCATTCGCAACCGTCTCCATGAAGCTGGGCTACGGTCCCGCACACCGTTAGGCCGTCTTCCGCTCACGCCCCAACATCGTGCAGCCCGCCTCCAGTGGTGTCGCGACAGGCGTGAATGGAGGGACGAATGGAGACGTGTCGTCTTCAGCGATGAGAGTCGCTTCTGCCTTGGTGCCAATAATGGTCGTATGCGTGTTTGGCGCCGTGCAGGTGAGCGCCACAATCAGGACTGCATACGACCGAGGCACACAGGGCCAACACCCGGCATCATGGTGTGGGGAGCGATCTCCTACACTGGCCGTACACCACTGGTGATCGTCGAGGGGACACTGAATAGTGCACGGTACATCCAAACCGTCATCGAACCCATCGTTCTACCATTCCTACACCGGCAAGGGAACTTGCTGTTCCAACACCACAATGCACGTCCGCATGTATCCCGTGCCACCCAACGTGCTCTAGAAGGTGTACGTCAACTACCCTGGCCAGCAAGATCTCCGGATCTGTCCCCCATTGAGCATATTTGGGACTGGATGAAGCGTCGTCTCACGCGGTCTGCACGTCCAGCACGAACGCTGGTCCAACTGAGGCGCCAGGTGGAAATGGCATGGCAAGCCGTTCCACAGGACTACATCCAGCATCTCTACGATCGTCTCCATGGGAGAATAGCAGCCTGCATTGCTGCGAAAGGTGGATATATACTGTACTAGTGCCGACATTGTGCATGCTCTGTTGCCTGTGTCTATGTGCCTGTGGTTCTGTCAGTGTGATCATGTGATGTATCTGACCCCAGGAATGTGTCAATAAAGTTTCCCCTTCCTGGGACAATGAATTCACGGTGTTCTTATTTCAATTTCCAGGAGTGTATTAATTACTTTTCTTACAGATCTACATCGTGAATGTTTTATATACTATTTTAAATCGGGGTGCAGTGCGATTTCAGTGTTGGTTTCGGAGTTTATTGCGGTAGTTGCTTTGTTGCCACTCCAATAAAGGAAAGTGGAAGCACGTTGTCACGATACGTAATTCTGATTAAAATCATCGCTCTTTGGTGTGAATGTGCGTGTAAGTGTTTTCTCTCGTTGAAATTCTTGAAATTCATAATTTCTCTTTGTGTTCAACCCACGTGGTGCGTGCTTTGTAGTAGCAGTACCACGTGCTCGTAAAATCGTTTGAGCCATCAGGTCAATTCTATGCCGCTATTAACGCAGCTATGGCCGGTCGGTGTGACTGAGACGTTCTAGGCGCTTCAGCCCGGAACCGCGCTCCTGCTACAGTCGCAGGATCGAATCCTGCCTCGAGCATGGTTGCGTGTGATGTCCTAAGGTTAGTTAGGTTTAAGTAGTTCAAAGTCTAGGGGACTGACGACCTCAGATGTTAAGTCCCATAATGGTTAGAGCCATTTGAACCATTAACGCAGTTCGTAAGTTTCTTTTGTAACTAATGTATTTGGATTTGACTTCGTCACTAAAATCGTTATGGAACTACACATTTTTTGTAAATGTATTTTTGCTCGTGGGACATGTGGTGTAGTAACAAAACTAGCCCTCAGCTACCCTTTTGCAAATATTTCGCATATTCAAACTTAATTAATTGCTATCGCGAGTATTTTTCCTATTTCACAATTTCCAGAAAGATTTTCATAGAGCATTTTGGTAAGATTGTGGATATATCGAAACAGGTGATCTTTGCCTAAACTTCCAATACCAGTCTGTGGTTATCCATTGGGAACACGACTACGATAGGAGCTCAATTTCCTTGCCTTAAATAGAATGAATTGGTGATGGTTCAGTTCCTTTTTTCTGTACCCTTGAACTACCTTTGTGTGTTTGTTCGAATGCGATATCCCATCCTGTTCCCTATTCTTTCTGTTTCATATTCTTTGAAAATCACATTTTATGCCAATTGAACCCTCGCAACAGTGAATTAGGCACCAGCTTGGAGACAGACTTAGCATGAGTTATATGTTTTATTGAACACTGATGAATTTTAAAATAAATGCAAAAGTTTAAACTTACTTTGCTTTTCTTTGATTTAATTTTCCCCATCATCTGTTTACTTAAAATAACAAAATTATTTAAAAAATGAGCACATAGTGTGGGTGACTATTTCATATATTTAAAAAAATTATAACAGTAGTAAAAATTTGTCAGTCATCCATGCGTACGTTCCACCCTAGGTTTGGAAATTTTTAAAAACACTAGGCTCATAAGTGCTAGTGTCAATATACACACTGTACTGTGAACACGTGCCAAAATATACATTCTGCTGCTTCAGATACTACTGAGCTTGGGGACTGGACAGTTATCAAGAATTTTTTAGAAGTCTTAAACTCAGTTGTAACAGAAAATATGCTCCAGAGATAGAGTAAGATGTTTGTTAGCTGTCTCTGTGCGGTGTCAAAGCGATGATGCATTTGTGCCTTCGGTGTATCGAGAGCCCATTCACACATACGCGTCTCTACAGGCCACCAGCTGCCACAACCCTTCCCTGGACAGACACCGGGTTTCTCAGGGCCTGTAGTCCACCTCAGGTGCAGATAGCTTGCGTATGGATATCGAACATCTGCAAAATGTTTTCCTAGAAAACGGATATACGCCTCGTCAAATAAGGAGAGCGCTACAGACGAACAAACGACAGAACGAAGGAGGAGTAAAGTGCTCAAGATGACAGTTTACCTGCCATATACAGAGAAAGCTTACTCGAAAATCGAGGAATGAGAAAAAATTCACATGAAGTGGGTTTTCCGTCTCTATAAAAATTCTCGAAGCCTCAAGCATCGAGATAGCTTGACGCTGGGCAAGGCAGGGGTTTAAAGGATTTCGCGAGTGCGGAAAATATTATATAGGGCAAACTATGCGCACTTTCAGGGACGCATTGTGGAGTGACAGCAGCATTTTGGTCTCCTCCGAGCCAGCAGATACGCTGCTGCTCAACTCTATTGTTGCTTATCATTCGACAGTTTATAATGGAACAAAAATGGTAACCCAAATTTTGGAACTCCACCATAAAGGAATCGGTGAAAATACGACTTTCTCGAGGGACTCGTACGTGGTTGCCAATTTGACACCGCTTGGGATCGTGTTAGCGCTTACCAAACGATGGCGATCGACTAAGGGAAGCTGTCACTTCGGAGGGCGCTCTGCGCAACGGACAGATGCACAGAAGAAGCGCATGCGCACAAGAAACGCCTTTTCCATCACCTGCGAGTGCACCATGCCCGCGCCGCCGGATTCTTAAATTGACGAGAGCGTGCATTCGCCAGTTACACGTCAACGGATCCATTATGGCACCCCTCAAGGTTCAGTATTGTCGCGGGTGCTTTTCATTTTGTATGTCAACGACTTGCCACTACTACAGCAACTCAATTCGCGGACAATACGGCGATTCTCGGTAGCAGCAGACGAGTCAATCCAGTGATTGGTCACCTACAACGCCACAACACCAACTGAGCCTCATTGAACGACTGACCACATAATGCCGCGGGGTAGCCGCGCGGTCTGAGGGCGCCTTGCCACGGTTCGCCCCCCCCCCCCCCCCACGTCCCCCTGTCGGAGTTTCGGAGGTTCGAATCCTCCCTCGAGCCTGGGTGTGTGTGTTGTCTTTAGCGTAATTTAGTTTAAGTTAGATTAAGTAGTATGTAATGCTAGGGACCGATGACCTCAGCAGGTTTGTCCCGTAGGAACTTACCACAAATTTCCAATTACCAACACCGTGACCAAAATCGATCTTCTTTGGTAGGAGCAGGTGAAATATTTGTGTGTTACAACCTGGCGCAAGCTCTTGTTTAAGGCGCCTGTCCACAGAACACGAAACACGGCCATTTACTTATAGCACTAATTGTATCCACTGTTATCTAGCCGTCAACTCAACGTTTCTACCAAGCTGCGCCTATACCAAGCAACAGTCTTGCGCTCAGTTTCATGTGGTTGCTCCTCCTCGAGCACAACTAGTGATGCTAAACCTCTCCAGGCTTTGCAGAATCGCTGCTTCCGTCGGATTCCCGTCGCCCCCAGGTAGGCGAGTACTGAAAATGCCGACCGTCAAGGAAGCTATTCAAGACGCCATCGAGAATCTGTTGGGCAAATTGGAAGTCTGCGGAATACCACCAGACACGTGAACTATGTGGGATCTGTTGCTTCCGAATGATTGCACCGCATCCGATGCCCGAAGCTATTGTTGAGGCGCCCGATGAATAACTTCTCAACGACGTGAGTGACTGTCACTACTACGAGGGTTATTGCACAGTACTGCACGCAGGAGGTCCAGCTACGAGTTAGTAGCACTTCTAAAAGACTAAGAAAGAAATAGAAAAAGAAATGTCGCCATTATGTACCTGAAGACGAGCAGGGGACTCAACGCAGCAGTATTGTGGAAGCAAGTTACTGGCATCCGCCTTCTCCAGAAACTTTTTCGTAAGATCTGTACGATAGGAAACTATTAATTGTCGAAATTCCTTGTATTTTGTCTGTGGACAGTAACCAACCATAGTAAAAAAAAGTAGTACACAGAAGCAGGAAACACGTTCCTACCTTCAGGCTCTGCTCCGTAGTATACAACACGACAATAGTATTTTGAATCAAGTCATGCCTCGAATAATGCAAGAATTCTTCTTCTTAAAAGGTATTAGGTCCATGAATTAACACTACAAGTTTATATATATATATATATATAAACTTGTAGTGTTAATTCATGGACTTCAAGTAGAGCTGATACACTAAATGAGAGGAGAGACCGTCAATGAATTGCATAAAACTGTAAAGCACAGTGAGGTTATTTTTTCGTCCTGCAAAGGCGAAAGTGCCTGTGCATTTCTTGCGAGTCAAATGGATAGAGATACTGATTCCGTAATGTCCCTCCTTGGAGAGATCTGAAATGATGGAAAGAGCCAAAGGATCCCCCTACTGTCAAAAATATCACTTTAAATCGTCCTCCTTAAAACTGGAATTCCTTGTTATACACCATCGGAATTAAGTACTGTGGTTTCATTAGAATTCGTCTTGGTTTCATTATCTCCTGAACACTGTATAGTACACTTGGCGGCCAGAATACTTTTTCTCGTGCGCAACATATTGCCAGCAGCGCACGTATTGCGGTCGCAGATGAGCTTGAAACATCGCTGAACTCCATTAATCTCCGAACGAGACGAAGGAAAGTTTCGATTTCAGACAACGCGTTAATATCAACGCGACGTTCCTAGCAGGAAGGAAGTGGTCTAAAGAAACTGGACTGAAAGAAACAGGATGAAAAGGAAAGTGAAAGAAACTAATAAATAATCGTAGCGTTAGTTCCTCTGAGCAATGAGCAATTGCCGTTTCCTCTCTTCCTTCAACGAAACACAAGTCATACAACAGCGGCTTTTACGATCAGTTCTGTTAGTTCTAGATGACTGTTCAGCATTGTACGGTCGTGGTCCTGACTTTTCTTTCAGAGATGCGTTGGACATGCTCAGAGGGGTCTTCTGTAAACTGTGCCCAGTGGAATTTGCTCCCATAAAAGGTTAAGATGAGGTCCACTAACCCCTGACCGAACTGAAACTTGTCCGGCAGACAGATTCAAATGGTTCAAATGGCTCTGAGCACTATGCGACTTGACTTCTGAGGTCATCAGTCGCCTAGAACTTAGAACTAATTAAACCTAACCAACCTAAGGACATCACACACATCCATGCCCGATGCAGGATTCGAAACTGCGACCGTAGCGGTCGTTCGGCTCCAGACTGTAGCGCCTAGAACCGCACGGCCACTCCGGCCGGCCCCGGCAGACAGAAGACCCGAGGTCTCTTGCTTGGTGTTTTACGGTACTTTAGCTACTGATGAAGATGACTGGAGATGTTAGAAGAAGAACACAATTTTATACAATCGGAAGTGAGCATAATTCATTTTATTTAGCGTAGGACGCAATCACAAGATTTTTACTTATGACCGAATCTTGTAAAGCTGCTATGGTAAACATAAAAACTAAATTGTAAACACAGAATTAAAAATAATATCTCTTATGCATGGGAAAACATACTTTAAAGTAAATATAATGCAAAATATGGCCCCAATCTGTGGCTCAGCGTATGTTCAAGTAATTTGGACAAGATGCAAAAGGTGAGAGTACGCTCATTTAAAAGTGACATTAGCATACCGTAGCTTCCCCTTACACTCATAGCATCACATGTGTGCGTCGTTTAAAGGTGACTTCAAAACATGAAAACAGTTTTATTTATAACTTTTTATATCATTGTTTCTACTGCCAAGTGGAAGGTAAATGAGCAATACAAAATTGTTTATTAAGATATGCTTTATTAAGATATACTTCAAAAGGACAGAGTATGAATGATAAACTTACTTACGTCACAACAAACAAATTTTTTAAGGCGACAATGCATAACATGGGCAATATACGTATGTAAGAGGGCGCCTCGTAAAACGTCATGTCAACACTTTGATAGCACCCTTTCTCGAACATCAGGGAATTAACATTGCTCGTCATTTCCATGGTGACATTGCCGCGGCTCGGAGACTGCGGCGCAGCACCTTACTGCGGATAAACGGAGCGTTTCCCGGGGACGAGGACTCCGGGGGTGCAGGCAAGACGTGAATTACCGAGCAGGTAGTTTTCAGGAATACTGGGAGGGACTTTCGTATATTTTTGTATGGACGCAAATTTCACTGGGCACAGTATTCACATATCCCTTCAGAGGTGCCCCTGGTTCCACTAAGTCTTGCCAGGTTGGACTTATATGTATCTGATAAAAGTGCACGTGGTAGCAGCTTACAGGTGAACGACAAAGATAATTGTTGTCAAAAGCATAATGTAACTGCCATGAGTCAAAGATGAAACTTGTCCATTGATTCTGCTGTGCTACTGTCCATACATGACTATCTTTCGTGGCTTCTTCTCCTAATGTTTATATAGTTCTATAGTTGTCTATACAGCTGTTGTAAATAGGCTGTTTAGGTTTTTATGTTGTGCATTCTGTGGCTGGAAGATATTCGCTAGTGTAGTGTTGAGCAGTTGCATGTGAAGAGCCCATAGCGTTGGGCAGTTGGAGGTGAGCCGCCAGCAGTGGTGGATGTGGGAAGAGAGATGACAGAGTTTTGAGATCTTAATATGTTTGGACGATCTGGACGTGTGTCCGTCAGAAAAAGGAAATTTGTCAAAATAGATGTCATGAACTGATACATATATTATGACTTTTGAATACTATTAAGGTAAATACATTGTTTGTTCTCTACCAAAATCTTTCATTTGCTAACTATATGCCTATCAGTAGTTAGTGCCTTCAGTAGTTAGAATCTTTCATTTAGCTGGCAATATTGGCAGTAGTTAGAATTGTTGTTGTTGTGGTCTTCAGTCCTGAGACTGGTTTGATGCAGCTCTCCATGCTACTCTATCCTGTTGTAAGTAGGCTGTTTATGTTTTCTCTATGTAAGTAGGCTGTTTATGTTTTCTCTATGTAAGTAGGCTGTTTATGTTTTCTTATTGGCAACGTTACGTAGCGCTCAATATGAAAATCACTGGCTGTGCTGTGTGCAGTCTGTGGCTGCTTTGCATTGTTGTAATACTCGCCATTGTAGTGTTAGGCAGCTGGCTGTGAACAGCGCGTAGCGTTGCGCAGTTGGAGGTGAGCCGCCAGCAGTGGTGGATGTGGGGAGAGAGATGGCGAAGGTTTGCAATTTGTCATGAACTGATATATATATTATGACTTGTGATGATATTAAGGTAAATACATTGTTTGTTCTCTATTAATATCTTTCATTTGCTAACTATCCCTATCAGTAGTTAGTGCCTTTAGTAGTTTGAATCTTTTATTTAGCTGGCAGTAGTGGCGCTTGCTGTATTGCAGTCGCTTGAGCAGCGAAGATTTTTGTGAGGTAAGTGATTTGTGAAAGGTATAGTTTAATGTTAGTCAGGGCCATTCTTTTGTAGGGAATTTTGAAAGTCAGATTGCGTTGCGCTAACAAAGTATTGTGTGTCAGGTTAAGCGCAGTTATATATAAATTGTTCAAAGGGGATGTTTCACTGTGCAAGCTTCTTCATCTCCCAGTACCTACTGCAACCTACATCCTTCTGAATCTGCTTAGTGTATTCATCTCTTGGTCTCCCTCTGCGATTTTTACCCTCCACGCTGCCCTCTAATGCTAAATTTGTGATCCCTTGATGCTTCAAAACATGTCCTACCAACCGATCACTTCTTCTAGTCAAGTTGTGCCACAAACTTCTCTTCTCCCCAATCCTATTCAATACCTTCTCATTAGTTACGTGATCTACCCACCTTATCTTCAGCATTCTTCTGTAGCACCACATTTCAAAAGCTTCTATTCTCTTCTTGTCCAAACTAGTTATCGTCCATGTTGCACTTCCATACATGGCTACACTCCATACAAATACTTTCAGAAACGACTTCCTGACACTTAAATCTATACTCGACGTTAACAAATTTCTCTTCTTCAGAAACGCTTTCCTTGCCATTGCCAGTCTACATTTTATATCCTCTCTACTTCGACCATCATCAGTTATTTTACTCCCTAAATAGCAAAACTCCTTTACTACTTTAAGTGTCTCATTTCCTAATTTAATTCCCTCAGCATCACCCGATTTAATTTGACTACATTCCATTATCCTCGTTTTGCTTTTGTTGATGTTCATCTTATATCCTCCTTTCAAGACACTGTCCATTCCGTTCAACTGCTCTTCCAAGTCCTTTGCTGTCTCTGACAGAATTACAATGTCATCGGCGAACCTCAAAGTTTTTACTTGTTCTCTATGAATTTTAATACCTACTCCAAATTTTTCTTTTGTTTCCTTTACTGCTTGCTCAGTATACAGATTGAATAACATCGGGGAGAGGCTACAACCCTGTCTCACTCCTTTCCCAACCACTGCTTCCCTTTCATGCCCCTCGACTCTTATAACTGCCACCTGGTTTCTGTACAAACTTGTAAATAGCCTTCGCTCCCTGTATTTTACCCCTGCCACCCTCAGAATTTGAAAGAGAATATTCCAGTTAACATTGTCAAAAGCTTTCTCTAAGTCTACAAATGCTAGAAACGTAGGTTTGCCTTTTCTTAATGTTTCTTCTAAGAGAAGTCGTAAGGTTAGTATTGCCTCACGTGTTCCAACATTTCTACGGAATCCAAACTGATCTTCCACGGGGTCCGCTTCTACCAGTTTTTCCATTCGTCTGTAAAGAATTCGCGTTAGTATTTTGCAGCCATGACTTATTAAACTGATAGTTCGGTAATTTTCACATCTGTCAACACCTGCTTTCTTTGGGATTGGAAGTATTATATTCTTCTTGAAGTCTGAGGGTATTTCACCTGTCTCATACATATTGCTCACCAGATGGTAGATTTTTGTCATGACTGGCTCTCCCAAGGCCATCAGTAGTTCTAATGGAATGTTGTCTACTCCCGGGGCCTTGTTTCGACTCAGGTCTTTCAGTGCTCTGTCAAATTCTTCACGCAGTATCATATCTCCCATTTCGTCTTCATCTACATCCTCTTCCATTTCCATAATATTGTCCTCAAGTACATCGCCCTTGCATAAACCCTCTATATACTCCTTCCACCTTTCTGCCTTCCCTTCTTTGCTTAGAACTGGGTTGCCATCTGAGCTCTTGATATTCATACAAGTGGTTCTCTTCTCTCCAAAGGTCTGTTTAATTTTCCTGTAGGCAGTATCTATCTTACCCCTAGTGAGACAAGCCTCTACATCCTTACATTTGTCCTGTAGCCATCCCTGCTTAGCCATTTTGCACTTCCTGTCAATCTCATTTTTGAGACGTTTGTATTCCTTTTTGCCTGCTTCATTTACTGCATTTTTATATTTTCTCCTTTCATCAATTAAATTCAATATTTCTTCTGTTACCCAAGGGTTTCTACTAGCCATCGTCTTTTTACCTACTTGATCGTCTGCTGCCTTCACTACTTCATTCCTCAGAGCTACCCATTCTTCTTCTACTGTATTTCTTTCCCCCATTCCTGTCAATTGTTCCCTTATGCTCTCCCTGAAACTCTCTACAACCTCTGGTTCTTTCAGTTTATCCAGGTCCCATCTCCTTAAATTCCCACCTTTTTGCAGTTTCTTCAGTTTCAATCTGCAGTTCATAACCAGTAGATTGTGGTCAGAGTCCACATCTGCCCCTGGAAACGTCTTACAATTTAAAACCTGGTTCCTAAATCTCTGTCTTACCAATATATAATCTATCTGATACCTTTTAGTATCTCCAGGATTCTTCCAGGTATACAACCTTCTTTTATGATTCTTGAACCAAGTGTTCGCTATGATTAAGTCATGCTCTGTGCAAAATTCTACAAGGCGGCTTCCTCTTCCATTTCTTCCCCCCAATCCATATTCACCTACTATGTTTCCTTCTCTCCCTTTTCCTACTGACGAATTCCAGTCACCCATGACTATTAAATTTTCGTCTCCCTTCACTACCTGAATAATTTCTTTAATCTCGTCATACATTTCATCTATTTCTTCATCATCTGCAGAGCTAGTTGGCATATAAACTTGTACTACTGTAGTAGGCATGGGCTTTGTGTCTATCTTGGCCACAATAATGCGTTCACTATGCTGTTTGTAGTAGCTATCCCGTACTCCTATTTTTTTATTCATTATTAAACCTACTCCTGCATTACCCCTATTTGATTTTGTATTTATAAACCTGTATTCACCTGACCAAAAGTCTTGTTCCTCCTGCCACCGAACTTCACTAATTCCCACTATATCTAACTTTAACCTATCCATTTCCCTTTTTAAATTTTCTAACCTACCTGCCCGATTAAGGGATCTGACATTCCACGCTCCGATCCGTAGAACGCCAGTTTACTTTCTCCTGATAACGACGTCCTCTTGAGTAGTCCCCGCCCGGAGATCCGAATGGGGGACTATTTTACCTCCGGAATATTTTACCCAAGAGGACGCCATCATCATTTAATCATACAGTAAAGCTGCATGTCCTCGGTAAAAATTACGGCTGTAGTTTCCCCTTGCTTTCAGCCGTTCGCAGTACCAGCACAGCAAGGCCGTTTTGGTTAATGTTACAAGGCCAGATCAGTCAATCATCCAGACTGTTGCCCCTGCAACTACTGAAAAGGCTGCTGCCCCTCTTCAGGAACCACATGTTTGTCTGGCCTCTCAACAGATACCCCTCCATTGTGGTTGCACTTACGGTACGGCCATCTGTATCGCTGAGGCACGCAAGCCTCCCCACCAACGGCAAGGTCCATGGTTCATGGAGGGGAGGAGTAGTTCGAGAAACGAAGATTTTGGTGAGGTAAGTGATTCATGAAGGGTATAGGTTATTGTTAGTCAGGGCTATTCTTTTGTAGGGATTATTGAAATTCTGACTGCGTTGCGCTAAAATATTGTGTATCAGTTTATAAATGATCAGAATAAGTAAAGAGAAAACTGTCTCAGTACGTTCAGTTTCACTCTGGAGTTTGAAAATCAAGTAACGTAGAAGTTTTAACAGCACAGTCATTCTTTTCATACAAAAGGGGAAGTTTCACTGTGTATGGTTCATCACTGTTCATCAAATTTTTAGTTTCGGAAAATTTCACTACGTGGTTTCCTGATCGAGGAGCATGCTCTGGTACAGCTGATTTTTCTATTTTCCCTACCCGACAGAGATTTTCTTGTTCCTTCAAACGTGTATCCGCGTTATCTTTGTAGTTCTAATATAGACCTTGCCACACGTAGACACCCACATGCTGACAAGGAATGGTGTTTATCCTTTACAGAACTCAGGGCTTACATTTATTTTTTTCTGCTTTTTTTTTATCTAGAAACCGATCAGCTGCTACGTTTATGTAAAATCCTACAGATCTGATCAGTTACGCCGAGAAGACTCACCGGTACCAGTAGCACCTCTGAAACGTCGAACGCAGCTCTGAACGAAATATTGGCAACAAAAAAGGTTCGTGGACCACAACCATACAACCTGGAAGATTCACCTGTAACAAAGAGACGTGTATTGGCAATACTTCAGCTTGTGAAAGTGCCATTACCTTTTTCTTCCCCTGGCCCAGTTCCTCCTTAAGAGACAGACTCCACGAGTATGAATATGAGTCGGACTTCCCTGCGTCTTACTCACGCAACAGTGATTCAGACTTCGCTGAAAAAGAAAAAGCCTTGTCTAGCGAACTCGATCATCTGTGAGGCTGCGAGCAGATGCCGCTAATTAGTTCTAGGCTGGCAGTTCGTCGGGCGGAAGTTGAGCCATTACGCAACTTCGTTGGATGCTGCCACGGATGGCCGGGTGCCGACCCCGTTATTCACCGGTGAGTGTGTCAGTGCTTGCTGAACGTCACTTCTCGCCGCGGAGATTACGTCACCACAGGCTGCCGGAGTCAACTCACACAGCTCGTAATCTGCGGCCGCCGGACATCCCACGAAAAGCGCTCGGCGCTTCCGAGTTCGGAGAAATTAGAGGCGAGTCAGACAAACTCCGTGACTAATGTTGACGCATTGATGCTGTGTGTTCCGTGCCTGAGAAAAGTGCCGTTTGTTTTTCTTCACGCTCAGATGGACGAAGAAAGAAGCTTAATATCCCGTCAACATTAAAGTCGTTAGTTCACACGAGCCCCTGAATTAGGATGATGGTGAGGCAATTGTTTGTGATCCTATTACATGAACTATCTCGTCATTCACCTGCATTGAAAACCTTGGTAATGGGCCTTTAACGAACTAAAATCTGCAGTTAACATTAATTTATGCATTTTACAGGAAATAACAACAACTACATGTCGTTTCAAACTCATTCACAGATTTCACGAGGCTGTATCGGTAAGCGTACCACATCATGCGTAAGTAATATATCGTAAAACGCCGCGCATAAAAAAGGGGTTTTTCGGTGCTCATATCTCCGATTCTATTAGTGATGAAAAGGTAGTGTCAAGTGCGTTCCTCGCAAAGCCCAGAAAGGGGCTTCTTTGCTATATTTTTCCATCACCAGTGGACCAAAACCAGGACTCCAAGACGGCTACTCACAGCGAACGGCTGAAATTTTCACGATCTGTTCCTAAGATCCCGATCTCGAACAACCTTGAAAATTTTCTTTGTATCTTTATCCGTTCCCAAGATACAGATTTGTTCTACTTCTACACCTAAAATCCGGTACGAGGCGGAATGTAAATAATAAATAACCACAACAGATTACTCAAGTTTTAATGGTATACCCTCTACGCATGTAGCTAGAAGATCCATCTCGCCGTTTTCAAAAATCTTAATCTGTTATCGAGAAGCACCCAAAGCCTTGTTTTTTTGGTACAAGAACCCAGCCCCGTATTCAGAACGGCTATGCACAGCAAATGGCTCTAATTTTTACGACATGCGCTACTGGCCATTAAAATTGCTACACCAATCATAAATGCAGATGATAAACGGGTATTCATTGGACAAATATATTATACTAGAACTGACATGTGATTACATTTTTACGCAATTTGGGTGCATAGATCGTGAGATACGCCGTGGCATTGAGTCAAACAGAGCTTGGATGGCGTGTACAGGTACAGCTGCCCATGCAGCTTCAACACGATACCACAGTTCATCAAGAGCAGTGACTGGCGTATTGTGACGAGCCAGTTACTCGGCCACCATTGACCAGACGTATCCAATTGGTGAGAGATCTGGAGAATGTGCTGGCCAGGGCAGCAGTCGAACATTTTCTGTATCCAGAAAGGCCCGTACAGGACCTGCAACATGCGGTCGTGCATTATCCTGCTGAAATGTAGGGTTTTGCAGGGATCGAATGAAGGGTAGAGCCACGGGTCGTAACACATCTGAAATGTAACGTCCACTGTTCAAAGTGCCGTCAATGAGAACAAGAGGTGACCAAGACGTGTAACCAATGGCACCCCATACCATCACGCCGAGTGATAAGCCAGTATGGCGATGACGAATACGCGCTTCCAATGTGCGTTCACCGCGATGTCGCCAAACACGGATGCGACCATCATGTTGCTGTAAACAGAACCTGGATTCATCCGAAAAAATTACGTTTTGCCTTTCGTGCACCCAGGTTCGTCGTTGAGTACACCATCGCAGGCGCTCCCGTCTGTGATGCAGCGTCAAGGGTAACCGCAACCATGGTCTCCGAGCTGATAGTCCATGTTCGTGCAGATGGTTGTTGTCTTGCAAACGTCCCCATCTGTTGACTCAGGGATCGAGACGTGGCTGCACGATCCGTTACAGTCATGCGGATAAGATGCCTGTCATCTCGACTGCTAGTGATACGAGGCCGTTGGGATCCAGCACGGCATTCCGTATTACCCTCTTGAACCCACTGATTCCATATTCTGCTAACAGTCATTGGATCTCGACCAACGCGAGCAGCTATGTCGCGATACGATAAACCGCAATCGCGATAGGCTACAATCCGACCTTTATCGAAGTCGGAAACGTGATGGTACGCATTTCTCCTGCTTACACGAGGCATCACAACAACGTTTCACCAAGGCAACGCCGGTCAACTGCTGTTTGTGTATGAGAAATTGGTTGGAAACTTTCCTCATGTCAGCACGTTGTGTGAATGCTCTGAAAAGCTAATCATTTGCGTATGACAGCATCTTCTTCCTGTCGGTTAAATTTCGCGTCTGTAGCACGTCATCTTCGTGGTGCAGCAATTTCAATGGCCAGTAGTGTATTTCTAAAATTCCGAACTACCTTGAGAGTTGTCTTCATATGTTTGTCCGTTTCCGCGATACAGAGGCTCAAAGTTGCCCTACTTGTACACGTGAAATAGGCACGTAAAATCCGGTCTGAGGCAAAAATGTGGTTTATAATGTGACGCAGCGTCTGCGTTATCATCTGGGAACCGCACGTTGTAGTACTGAAGAACATGTAATTTTTTTTCCACGTAAAATCCGGTCAGAGGTGTGAAATTAGTTTTGCGTTATTTCAATTTCACGCAAGTAATCTATTTAAGCGTTACTCACCATTACATTTCTTCTCATACGAGTTACATGTCCTGCTACAGGGAAAAGAAGGAAAATGCTCCTATGGGAACACAAAAAATGCGAATATGTGTCTGTTTATATAAAAGCCTCAGACTGAAAAGTAGGGTGCCAGCTACCTCATTTTACGTTCCTCAACACCTTTAAAATTTTTGCATGAAAAAATATTATCGCTTTTTTATACGCTGAGACAGACAATGGCTGTGGCAAGAAGACGGAAAAGTAATACATAATGACAGACAGTAGAAAGTGCGAAGGAGGAAACGGCAATGTGAGAGAAAGAGAGGGGCACAGTGGCTATGGAACATAGTTGACAGTGACAGAACAGTGCTTGGAAAAGAGTGAAGGAGACAGTGCCAGGGGGAGGGGAGAAATAAAGGGAAGGGCAAAGTGGTTGTGGATGGGAATCAGTGATAAGGAGGACAGGGAATATGACATGACAACGAAGAAGAGAGAGATAACGACACTGAGGAGAGGCAGCAGCAGTAGGAAGGATGGAATGAGTGGAGATAACGGATACAGTGCGAGTGACAGAGACCGTAGTAGTAGGGTAGAACGTTAAGGTTCAAACGGTTCAAATGGCTCTTAGCACTGTGGGACTTAACATCTGAGGTCATCAGTCCGCTAGAACTTCGAACTACTTAAACCTGCCTAACCTAAGGACATCACACACATCCATGCCCGAGGCAGGATTCGAACCTGCGACCGTAGCGGTCGCGCGGTTCCAGACCGAAGCGCCTAGAACCGCTCGGCCACAACGGCCGGCTCGAACGTTAAGGGATTGCGGCTGTGTCACAGGAGACAATGCCACGTAGATACAAAGGGATAATGACAATGACTTGCGCTGAATGAGTGAGTAAGAAAGGGCAACTGGGAGTGAATGACGTATGGTTATGGACCAGGGGGTACACGTGATTTACAGTAAGGGGAGCTGGTGGGTGATTGAGGTGAGTTGCATGTTAAAAAAAGCACGACCATGTTTGCATGCCAAAAGTTTTGGGAAAATTGTTAAAGATGCAGACGAAGGACTTGTCAGTCACAGAAACAGAAACATGTGAGACCTAAGTTTCTCTCGGCACTAACAATGTTCAAATAAGTTACGGAAATGCAGTCGGGTGACGTCGTCGACAACCGCAGATGTTTCGACCTTGATAAGGGCAGGGAATGCTCCCGTCGAAATATCGGCGGTTGTCGACGACCTCACCCGACTGCATTTCCGTAAGTTATTTGAACAAACAGGACCATATTCGCATTTTCTATCCTCCAATAGGAGAATTTTACCGCTGGTCTTTTTTTTTACGGCTTTTAACTTACGCCCAAGACTACGATGTTTTCATATGCTTGTACGCATCTACATGACTGCTTTGAAATTTACATACGAGCAGTCGGCAAACTCCTATACAATGAGGGTCCACACCGCACAGCAATATTCAAGAAGAGAACGGACAAGTGCAGTACAGGCAGCCTGTTTAGAATATATGCTGCGTCTTGTGAATGTCCTGCCAATAAAAGGCCCTCTTTGATATGTCTTCCCCACAACATTTTATATATGATGGTTCCAATTTAAGTGGTTCGCAATTGCAATCCCTAGGTATAAGGGGCAGTCAAATGAAAACGACGCAGATAGAAAAAAAAGTAAGTGAATTGAGTCTTATTTAAAAATTAATCGCCATAATTGTTAATACATTAAACCAGCTGTGAGACAAGACGGTCAATGCCTTCATGCCTACAGAACCATGTTTGTACTCAGACGTGCGTCTCTACGTCCGAAGCAAATCGACGGCCACGAACGCGTTCCAAAACTATTGAAATTGCGTGGGAAGAGACTGGGACTGTATGACGGATATGTAGGGCTTATCACCGAAACTTCTGCGGCGTAGTCGAAACATTACGAAATTATTAGGTGATGTCGAATTCGTTGACATCAGCTGTATTAGGTAGAGAACCTACTTGCGACAAATGAAAATTTGTGCCGGCCGAGACTCGAACCCTGATTTCCGCTTGTAATTAGCGGTCCCGATAACCTCTTATGCTATCCGTGACGGTCCCTGGGCAGATTCAAACCTCTATACTTCACATTGTCTACGTCCCCTAATGCTCGCACATTACGTGATTCCCGCAGCAGGGAGAATGAGACTGCAATGAATCGTGATCAAAGTTATTGCCGTCGTTTTGCCCGTTGAGACTTGTAACGATTATGTAATTTTTTACGTCGTTCAAAAATGGTTCAAATGGCTCTGAGCACCATGGGACTTAACATCTGAGGTCATCAGTCCCCTAGAACTTAGAACTACTTAAATCTAACTAACCTAAGGACATCATACACATTCATGCCCGAGGCAGGATTCGAACCTGCGTCCGTAGCAGCAGCGCGGTTCCGGACTGAAGCGCCCAGAACCGCTCGGCCGCAACAGCTGGCTTTTATGTCGCCTCGTTGTCTCCGTGGAGCTGTACCATGGGAAGCAAGGAGGGGATGTTGTTTGGTGGCCGGTGTCCTCTTTTTATAATACAGACTGCACGCATAGATTAACTGGGTTCTTTATTCATAAGAATGGTAATTGTACGTAAGATATTCCTTGTGGCACAAGTTCTTACATAGTCCACGTTAGCCTCACTGCTGGTGAAGTACAAAGTCCACTATGTACACTGTTATGATTTCTATGTGCTGCATGTCTCTGAGTTAGAGGTGGAGCTACCTGCTACTGTGATTCCCTCTGGGCTGCGACTGATGGCACTGGAACTTGCTCGGTGCGGCAGACTCGAACAGACTCCAGCTCACTGGCCCCCCTGTCTACGGCGGCTGTCTCAATACCGGCAGTCGAGAGGGCGTTGGCGGCGCATTTCTTGCGAGTCTGTTTTCGCCTCTGACCATCTTCGCGCAACTTCTTTGCCCTCTGTTTCTCCAGATATCTTTGCCTGAGGGAACAGACAATGTATATAAAATAAATAGTCGAAACAACCTTGGAAACTTGTGGAAACCAACAAGATTTAAATTTGTGTGATTTATTGTGTTACTGAAATTTAACATATCCTTTTTTAAGACTCTTTTGAAGTAACTCACACTTTTGTCGGTTAGAATCAGTTGTCACTTTTCGCACCATATGGACATCTTTCCTAGATCATTTTACGAGGGCAGTTCAATAAGTATTTTTTTTCTCGGCCAATTTTGGTTGAAAAAACCGGAAATTTCTTGTGGAATATTTTCAAACATTCCCGCTTCGTCTCGTATAGTTTCATTGACTTCCGACAAGTGGCAGCACTGTACGGAGCTGTTAAAATGGCGTCTGTAACGGATGTGCGTTGCAAACAACGGGCAGTGATCGAGTTTCTTTTGGCGGAAAACCAGGGCATCTCAGATATTCATAGGCGCTTGCAGAATGTCTACGGTGATCTGGCAGTGGACAAAAGCACGGTGAGTCGTTGGGCAAAGCGTGTGTCATCATCGCCGCAAGGTCAAGCAAGACTGTCTGATCTCCCGCGTGCGGGCCGGCCGTGCACAGCTGTGACTCCTGCAATGGCGGAGCGTGCGAACACACTCGTTCGAGATGATCGACGGATCACCATCAAACAACTCAGTGCTCAACTTGACATCTCTGTTGGTAGTGCTGTCACAATTGTTCACCAGTTGGGATATTCAAAGGTTTGTTCCCGCTGGGTCCCTCGTTGTCTAACCGAACACCATAAAGAGCAAAGGAGAACCATCTGTTCGGAATTGCTTGCTCGTCATGTGGCTGAGGGTGACAATTTCTTGTCAAAGATTGTTACAGGCGATGAAACATGGGTTCATCACTTCGAACCTGAAACAAAACGGCAATCAATGGAGTGGCGCCACACCCACTCCCCTACCAAGAAAAAGTTTAAAGCCATACCCTCAGCCGGTAAAGTCATGGTTACAGTCTTCTGGGACGCTGAAGGGGTTATTCTGTTCGATGTCCTTCCCCATGGTCAAACGATCAACTCTGAAGTGTATTGTGCTACTCTTCAGAAATCGAAGAAACGACTTCAGCGTGTTCGTAGGCACAAAAATCTGAACGAACTTATCCTTCTTCATGACAACGCAAGACCTCACACAAGTCTTCGCACCCGAGAGGAGCTCACAAAACTTTAGTGGACTGTTCTTCCTCATGCACACTACAGCCCCGATCTCACACCGTCGGATTTCCATATGTTTGGCCCAATGAAGGACGCAATCCGTGGGAGGCACTATGCGGATGATGAAGAAGTTATTGATGCAGTACGACGTTGGCTCCGACATCGACCAGTGGAATGGTACCGTGCAGGCATACAGGCCCTCATTTCAAGGTGGCGTAAGGCCGTAGCATTGAATGGAGATTACGTTGAAAAATAGTGTTGTGTAGCTAAAAGATTGGGGAATAACCTGGTGTATTTCAATGCTGAATAAAACAACCCCTGTTTCAGAAAAAAAATGTGTTGCATTACTTATTGAACTGCCCTCGTATAATTGGTTTTGATCCTCTGGTCTGTTTACTGGTACTCGTATATAACCGGCAGAATCGCCAGCAAACAGTCTGAGGAATGAAACTGTGTGCAGGACCGAGACTCGAACTCCGCTGCAGAGTGAAAATCTCATTCTGGAAACATCCCATAGGCTGTGGCTAAGCCATGTCTCCGCAATATCCTTTCTTTCAGGAGTGCTAGTTCTGCAAGGTTCGCAGGAGAGCATCTGTTAAGTTTGGAAGGTAGGAGGCGAGGTACTGGCAGAAGTAAAGCAGTGAGCAGGGGGTGTGATTCGTGCTTGGGTAGCTCAGTTGGTAGAGCACTTGCCCGCGAAAGGCAAAGGTCTCGAGTTCCTGCACACAGTTTTAATCTGCCAGAAAGTTTCATATCAGCGCACACTCCGCTGCAGAGAGAAAATCTCATTCTGGAGTCTGAGGACTGTTCAGATTGAGTCCTAGCTCATTTATATTGATTAGGAACACCAGAAAGCCCCTAACATTTTCTTCAGTTCTGTTTCAGTTCTTTCCTTCAAGCAGGTCTACTACGAACTGTAGCCTTCCTGACAGGAAACACATGCAAACCTGGGGTGTTCATTACACAATTTCCTTTAGAAAAAAAGTTATCATTTACTTTTCACGAATGTTTCATGTGCCCTCAACCGTACGCACGACAAGTATACCGACGTTAGTCAACCTCCTCCCATTCTATCGTAATTATGTTTGCAGTCACTGAATTCACTTCTGAGGCGCTGCTGTTCACCAAAAGCTGTAAGGGGAGACACATAGACGGCCTCTTTCACAAATCGCCACAAAAAATCTCAAGACGCGAGATCAGGCGATCTTGCAGGCCATTGGCACAGTGGTACATTCGTACGTCCATTGCGCTGTGAGAAGAGCGGTGCCGTATTCTCGTCGAATATCACGCCACTTAGTTGTAATTGAACTGCACCTGTTAAAACGGATGTCGTTAAACGCCCTGTATTGCTGTTGATATCACCATTCCGTCTCGGCGCACACTGAGTAATGATCGAACAAGTGAGAGAATCTACAGATATCATCTTCTTGAAACACACTGAACTCTGACGTGTAACAAGCGGCAAGATGAGTAGAGATCCACATTTAAATCTTCTTTTACAATTAAATCTTGGGAACCACTGTACATCCCTTTTGCGACTTGCTACTTATTTACAGATCTTTATACAGCTTGTCGCAGGCTCATATTGAAGCCTCTCGAATCTTACTTAAATCTTCTTTCAAATTTCTTCGTTGCATATCTTCCTCCACTAGCTTTTTCATTATGTATAGCATCTTCCTCTTTTTCTCGTGTATGGAGGTTGGAAAAACAGTAATTTTTTCTGCCGTCGCTCGTCCCCCAATTTTATCACTTACCCGTACCATTCTAAACGCCGTTCTTTCAACTCTTCGATTTTGTATATAGAGTTTTAATTCACTCACTTTGAAACTCTGTTAGTTCTTCTCAAAAAATCCATCTGCACGGCTTCAGGTCTCCTTCTATTCTGTTTTGTCATTTCCCACGATTCCGATCCATACAAACAAATGTTTTGTACTATTGATTCACATAATCTTTTTTTGTCTTTTCCTTAATTTTATTGGGCAAAAGGGTGGAATTCAGCTTACTGGTTGGTTGTTTACCTTGTTGTCTTCTTTTTCAGTTCTTGTTTACTGGAGCCCTGATCTGAAATGATGACTCCCAGGTATTAATACGACATGCCTCAAATGATTTCCATGATAATGTCATGTTGTTTACCTCTTATAAAGAGACATTTTGATTTAGAAAAAAGTATTGTTAGTCCGGCCTTATTTTATGTTTCTAACTTTTCTTCGTCGTGCACTCTACATTAAAGGCATCTGCAGCAAATATTATTTGATCATTGATGAATAGCAAATCTCTTTAGGTGATCCCCATCTGTATGAAGCCCTTTTCTTCCAGTCATTCTTTAAGAATTTTCTTCAAATAATGTTTAAACGTAGTACGTGCTACAAGCTAATCAAGTCCAAAGCCTTTTGTTGGTCGTATTACTCTGGAGATTTCTTTTCCTTAGTAAGCTTTTTTAAATTATTTATTGTGATTGCTTCTCCCTCGTAAAGTTTTTTGACGTATTTATCGGATTCTCGTCAAGATACCGATATAGGTTATTTATTGGCACAGTGTCACATGCTTTTATTAAATCTATGAAAATCATATATGTTTCTCTTCGACCTTACAGCCTCCCACTGGTTCTGTAATGCTAATGGTCCTATTGTTGCCGAAGTCTCTTTTCGGTGCTTTTTTATGAAGTGGTATGAAGACTTTTTTCATTTTTTTAGCATCATCTCGTTTGATGATACACTTGTTGAATATAAGTTTAATTATTTTTACGGCGTTTTCTGTTGCATTTTTTATTAATTCAATGGGAATTCCTCCTGGACATGGACATTTCCTATTTATCATTTTTATAGATTTTTGTAATTAGCTTCGTGGGCACACTTCTCTTTCATTGTACATGATTCTGTCCATAGGAACTCTTCTTAGTCTTCCGTTAATATATTTTGTAGTATTCACTCCATTCATGCATCTTTATCAAATATTTGTCTTGACTATCCCTTCTTTTTGGTTCTTCACTATTTCCCAAAGCCTTTTTGATCTTGTTCCTCCTACATATCTCTCTACATCTTCACATTTACTTACACAGAACTCACTTTTAGCTTTCACTTTTTTTAATTTTTTGACTTCTCTTCTGGTTCTATCATGCAGTTCCCAGTCAACCTGGTCTTTCGTAAGTCAACATTTCTCATTCAGTTGATCTTGCACCTTCTCTTCAATTTTAGCTTTTATTATTTTTTGTTGGCCGTCTCTTCTGGCTTTAACATGCAGTTTTCAATAATCCTGATCTTTCGTAGCTAAGAGTTTTTCATACATCTTCCATTTATCTTGCACATTCTCTCCTATACCCTGATGTCACCACTTAATGTGGAACGTGTGTTTAGGGTTCAGACCTAATGCTTCACAGGTGGCCTCAAGCAATACGATTTTTAGCTGTGTTTACATAACTTCTGCTAATCCTTCCTTTATCTTCCTTATTTTCTCTGCCAAACTTAATTTGTATAAGAACGGTATAAAATCATCCCTGAGGGCTCGTAGGTTATATTTTCGTTCTTAAAGTTCATTGTTTTCGTTTTGAGTATCTCTGTTTCTTTTTGTATTTTTTATTTGATGTAGTCGTCTGTCTTTAGTAGCATTGTACTTTGCGTTCTCAACTACCAGCACTATTCTATCCCAGTCGGGTATGAAATGAGGATCAAATGTTCGTCCCTATGCTTCTGAAAACGCCATAATCACTCATCTCTTGCCGTTACTATTATTTGTGAAATACACCTTCGGACCAGTAGAGTTGTGAAATATTGATATTTCGCATTCCAGAAACCTATCGATTTCCAAATAGCTTCACTGAACATAACCGAAACAGTAAGTTAGTGATTAATTGTAATGGACTGCGTACTGCGCGGGCTGCATGGTGCTGCCATTCGATGAACAGCTTCTACTCAAGTGAAGTAGACATTTGCGTCAAACGTCGCTTCGATTATTGTGTAATAGTTACTTTTGCTAACACCTGGGAACGTTCTACGCATGTATGCTTTTGTATTGCAGTAGATCGTGAAGGAATTGGGTGTGTCAAAATATTCCATACGAAAAAAGGACAAGGCCTTCATTTAGTGAAACCATGAGCCTAAATATCGATGCACAAATCGGTCACTTTCTTCGAAGACGTTAACCACAGTACACTTAGGCCTGGTGTGTTGTCTCTGAAAGGAATGAAGTAAGATTATTACTTGACGTCTTGTTGAAGACGGGGTCATTAGAGTCAGGTCACAACATCAGTTTGGGAAACGAAGTAGACCATATTCTTTTCAAAGCAAAAATTCACTGTCTTCTGCAAATTAGACAAACCAGAGAAATACGTCTGGATGCCCAGACGGGGATCTGAACCACCGTCCCGCCAATTCCAAGTCCAGTGTCATACAAACCGCGCCACAAGCGTTCGGTCTACCTCTCACTGATATTACTGTGTCTGACAATCTAATACTTCATTAACTCAAACCATTTAACTGCAACAGTTTACTTGTATCTAAATTCATCCGTACTACTCGTTGAGTAAATTTACTGGAGACTGCGTTATAGAAAGTGTAGTTTCGACTGAAGATGCATAGCCTCTTGTATAAACGATTGTTGACCATCACCATTGCAGCAGGATCACAAAAAAAACTATAGGCTACTTTTTCCAAGATATGGTTCACAAAGAATAGGAAAGACAAGACAGAAGAGCTTAAGACGTATTCGGAAGCATGCAGAGACTCACTGTGCGACTGATCTTCACTTTGTCGATACCCCCCGCCGAATTTAGCCACATACGTGCAGCAGTTGCAGCAGGTTGTCATCTACACTGATGTACTTATCTATATTGTCTGCCCGAAAAGTTCCAACACTGATTTTAGTATTAGTCTGTAAGCGAAGTTAGTGCAGTAACTACGAAGGCAGCATGAAATGATAACTGTAAACAACAGATGTGAATTCGATCAGTCAGATGCAGGCAGGCATTGTTTAGCAGCGGATGTGTGGCTTTAGTGTGTCAACGTTATTGTGTACGCAGATCACAATGGAGGTACATCTCTAAATCAAGTTTTGAAGACATTTGCCAGAATGTGGGTGCAAAGTTTGTCCAACACACCCTGACTTCCGAACAAAAATGACACGTGGACGCTTGCCGCGGCTCGATAGAAATGCAGAACGTGGACAGTTTATTCATCAAGATAATCAACTTGGGTGGCAAGACTTGAGGTTGTCAATACGAGCCTACTACATGACGACAAAGTGGAGAAATTCACATGAAGGATCATAGCTTTGACAACGTGATTGACGTTCAAGTCAGTGCAACGCCCGAGTTGAACAAGATCCCAAAAAAAGACTTCTCCGACATTTCACATAGTTGCATGAACGTTCTGTGCCTTTTACTCAAGTAGACAGAGGCTATATGAAACACCTGAAGCACTAGGACAATCACCTTCACTTTTCTTTATTTTTTATCAACGAAGTCTCGAAACTTTTTGCATTGACTGGGTACAATGAAGTGCTGTCTGAAAATAAAATAAAATAAAAAAAGAAGAAGACTGAGAAAATATCCAGTCTGATGTTGGTACGGTTTCACAGTGGTGTAAAGGTTAGCAACTTGCTATAAATATACAGAAATGTAAAATTATGCACTTCACAAAACGCAGAAAGGCAGTGTCATATGACTACAATATCAGTGAGGCACTAGTGAACGCATACGATTACCTGGTGGTAAAGATTTTTATGCCATTGCAGAACAGACTGATGAAGTATTTCCAGGAAGATGGCGTAGTAACCTATAATGCCCTTACAGTACGTAAATCGATAAAAAGGTAATCGGTTTACAAATGTGAGTGCCTATAAAACACTTCCACGATCCATCTTACAATACTGCTCATGTGTGTGGAACACATATCAGACAGGAGTAACAGGGGATACTGAACATAGCGAAAAGGGGGCGACACAGTTTGACGCAAGGGAGAGAGTCGCGGAAATGCTGAAAAACTTGAATCGGTAGACGATCAAAGATGGACGCAAGCTATCCTGAGAAATCTAATTGCAAAGCTTCAAGAACCAGTAACAAGTGAAGAATCAGATTGTTTACTTCAGTCCCTTACGTACCATTCACGCGGAGATGGTTAAGTCGAGATTAGACGAAATACAACGTGCAAGGATGCTGTAACCCTGTGCACTTCGTCGTTTGGTGGTAGGTTCGTATTGATAACGTCAAGTCGCGCCACGCATGATGATTTTGCTCAGAAACGAATTGCCTGCTTTTCGCATTTCAATCAAGCCGCAGCAGGCGTCTACGCTTCGTTGCTGTTCGGGAGTCTAATAGTACGAAACAAACTTTTCGCACACTTCTCTCTCCTCCAAGACATTCTGTAGAATGTCTTCAACACCTGACCTAGAGATGTCGCTCCATTGCGATCGAAGTGAACACACAGCAGTGACGAGTTTAAATCACAGTTCTCGGTAAAATATCTACAACTAGTGCTAGAAGACTAATAGCGCTCCAGAGCAATTAGTGTGAAGAACACAAAAATTGTGAAGAAAGAAGTCAGTAACATTAAAATGTTCTTACGTTTCGTAAGTGAAGTTATAATGCGACCTCCAGCATGTGACCAGACGAGAGAAAACGCTGATGCCAGCCAGAAACTTGAAAAACTATTCCACTGAAGTTGCCTGAAAATAAAAGGGTAAACGCGTCTGGAATAAATAAAATACGCTGCAGCGAGAAAAAGGGGATTTTTATTTACAAAACAAATGAAAACTCCGACCTTACGATCGGCTTTGCAGCGGTCCTCTTCGTGGCGGCTAATTGCTGTATTCTGGTGATTCCCCTATATACTATCTTACTTCGGTATGTGCAAAGTCAGTTGAAACGTCAGCGATTTAGTTGTTTTAGGGTTCCATAATAGCGCGACCTAATACGCAAAATGATTTTATTCAAATTGATACTATCCGAGGAAACCGACGCACTTACTCATACAGGGTAAGTCACATAAGACGTAACATCCCTTTTATTTCGTGAACGGTTCCAGGTATCGAGATGAGGATGCCGGCGAATGTTAGTACACCAAGGGGGAGGAACTCTGACATGTGATAACGCCTCTTGAAACTCTTCGCAAAAAATCCGAGAAATGTACTAAAAATTGGAAAGCAATATGACCAGATCCAGCTGTTGCGGTGTAAACACCGCCTAGCAGAGCTCTAATACCTGGCGCCCTTGTTGTATGCACCCTACTCACTTCCTGTATGACACAGAGATCAGCTATAACTTTTATATATGGAATTACGGCATATACTAACGTCTGGCGCATCATACAACGCTTACGGTAACTATATGAACCGTGTGTACGTTTCCAGGGTTTTGTGGAAACAACTACAGTTTCGACAGGTAGTCTCCATTTAAACCCTCCTCGTTACTGCTTAATTGTCAAAGCCGAAACAGAAACGTCGGTCAGTCATATTTAATAATGATTAACAGCCTGTAACCTTCCCCTCACTTATCGACCTTAATGACAGTGAAAAATTAAACCGCGTGTACCTAATGGAAATTTGGGAAAAGCAATCGTCACCGAAGTTAATCTGTCGGTAAAGAGGGAAGAAAGGGTTACATCTAAATGAAAGGAAAAATGCAAATGAAACTGGTGGAAATTAATTTTGAAAAGGGGTAAAGTTAATAAAGAAAGTAAATGTGCGGCCGTTACGTTAACAATTAACTAGCGGTAATTAGATATTTGAGATTTGGGGGAAATTACGGTCGTCAGTCCTACGGACAATTACTATAGTAACTGAAAAAGAAAGGTTATTACACATATACTCATAATTAGCACTAGAAGCGTGGCAACTGAAGGTTGACACGTGTAGTGTGAAAACTGAAAGTTTGTCAGAAATAATAAATTTCGCTACACTCTGACTTAATTTAGCAAAAGAATTAATAAAACCGGAAAATCGAAAGTTAATTTAGTGACTGAAGTTAATAGTGAGCTTTCTTTCTAAAGCACATCGAAATCCAGTAAAATACGGTTAGTCTTGGACTACCTCAACAATCATTTCAAAAGCAACTTGACTCTACGCAATTTAGAAACAAGAGATTTAACTTTGAACTTGAATTAAATGATTCTGAACAATTAACAATAGTAAAATTTAGTACGTACCAAGCTGAGCTGCAGTCACAGGTAAGCTAAAATATGCTAACAAAACTCGCACTCTTAATTTGTGCTCGTGTAACCTAAATATTGTAGCCAGCTATGATTACTTTAACTGAACTTTGAAATTAAAGCAGTGAAATCTATTATATTATTTTAATGCTGGCGTTTGAATTTCAACGACACTCGGGTTCATTTCGGAAAAGGAAGGGACCCTGCTTGGCAATGCAATTGGGACAATGAGCAACAAAGGTTCATGCTAAGTTGCTGTAATTTTGCGAGGCAAATGGAACAATTTGAAAAGCTGAGGTCTGCCATACAGTTCTGAAACTTTACGTGCTTTTAGTCTTCCTTGTTGGTTGATTGAAGGTTTGAAGCCGTCGACCGAGGAGGTGGCGACAGTCACTCATTGTCGGCCGTCGCTGTTGCAGAAGCTGGATGTTGGCGCGCCTTCTTCTCGACACGGTCACCAGACGAAACGGGCTCTTGATGTGCGCCAGCTAATGCTTCCCGTCCGCGACACCATGTCAGAAACTATCATCGCAAGTCGAGCGCAATTACATGCTGCCAAACCCCGAAAGCGCGGCAACTCGCGGGAGCGTCACACAACACACCTGCTCCACTGCACTACTCCAGCCAGACTCCCTCTGCCCGCGCTCCACGCGGCAGAGTTAACACTACCAAAGATCCTACACACTTTGATTCTTCACACGACCCATCGATGTAATCGTTCGATAGCAGTTTTCCCTAGGCAAGACCCAGCGTAAAAATACAAATAATATTTACGAAACAAACCAATTATACATCGACATAAGTGCATAAATATATATATACAAACAGTAAAACAATTACAATATATATAGAGACAGAAATGTCATATCTTGAGGTAACAAAACAAGGAAAAAAAATAGTACAATAGATGGAAATAGGAGGATATGCATTTCCAGCGTTACAAGCCATATTCTAGGGAAAAAGTAGACTACTGTATTAAATATCCTAGACCCGAAAAAAAATACCTGACCTGTTTCTGCCTGGAGTTGCCTGAATGCTTCTTGAAGGAAACCACCTGCTGTCATAGAAATGCCTCTATAAATACTACTCGAAATTGTTATTAGACGGAATACACTTCAAATAAAGGAAAAAGAAATTCAGAATGACTCACGACATGTCACCCACAAAATAAATACTTTTTTTAACGAAACGTAGTTTTACACTTTACTTAACTATGTGCTCAAATTTGCCATCGACAGCAACGCACATCTGCAATCGCTCTTTGAGAGATAGGTGAACGGATGAAAGTACGTTGGATGATATCTCCTGGGGATTCTACGTACATCGACAAACTGCCTGCTGGCTTCTGTCTCGGGTTCTTCCGCCGACTCTGGTCTGATGATTTTTCTGACGTTTCACCAGCACAATACCAGCCACATGTGCTGACGAAACGTCAGAAAAATCATCAGACCAAAGACCAAAGTTGGCGGAAGAACCCGAGACAGAAGCCAGTAGGCAGTTGGTCAACAAGTGGCCACGAAAACCTTAACAATTTTCTTCTACGCATATCGTCTGGCGTAATTGGGGCTTCACAACGGACTACATCTTTCAGTGCTCCCCATAGAAAAAAATCAAGAGGGGTCAGATCAAGAGACCTGGCCATCCTATCCACTGCAGCATTCCGTCCTATCCAACGGACAGGAAACTTTCCATTCGGTACTTCCATTACAACACGGGTACAGCGAGCTGGTCAGCCGTCGCCTAGGAACCATATACACTGTGTTTATCCAGTGCTATCTCTTCCAGAGGAGCAGATAGAATGTTCTTAATAAACTGTGCACAGATATTTTCATTTAACATCCTTGGGTGAAGCAAGATCCCACTATGGAATTTCCTATGCTGCCGCACCAAGGTTTACTCTTCACGGTCGTTGTTGCACCTGAAAAAGCCAGCGTGGATTGTCAGCTGCCCAGTAGTGCATGTTACGTAAATTTACGTTTCAGTGGTTCTTGAATGTCAGTAGAGCACACGTTGGAGAAACGCAGAGTCACCTCTCAGGCGATGCTGGGAAAACCAAAAAGATTCTGTACAACTTTCGAAATCACGTCTTCCGAGTGCCTGATATAGTGGCAGATGTTAAAGATGCAATTTACGCCGATGCAAGATGCGAATAACATCCCTCTGGTTGAGTCTACAATCCTTGGCAATAAGTCTCGTGTCACCATTCGCCGTATAAAGGTAGCATGTCTAACTTCTCCTCGTTAGTGTACATGTCTGCATGCAAGGAGTGCTGGAGCACAAATGACTGCCGCTAAACGACACAGTTCCTGCTAGTTCTGCAATGCAGGGAAGCAAACAGTCGAAATGCTTGATACGACGATGTAGCCTGGCATAAGCGAGTTTACAACGCATTAGCCGATTCCGGTTGACCTGCTTTTCAGCTTTAGAATATTTCTAGGATTCTTTTGCAAAGAGTTTCAGCCTCAACGTTAACACGAATTATATCACTGTACTCGTTTTTCCAAGAGCATTTGGATGCCGTTAAAAAACGTATGTCATTCTATTTAAAAAATCATTACTGCTTCAATACATAGATTTATCATACCAAAGTACATGTCCCTTAGCGGGACATCATCTGCCGAAAAAACTACACATGGGATAACAAAAAGGGTTGTAAAAAAATTGTTCATCTCGAAGGGAACATCCAGTGACACTATATTCCAACCTCCTGCCCCACCCATAGGAAATTGGAGGGGAGGGAGGAGGTCAACTCTGAAATCTTCAATAGGAATCCCCAGTTTTTATTGTGGATTCGGACTGGGGAGGGAGGAGGTCAACTCTGAAATCTTCAACACGAATCCCCAGTTTTTATTGTGGATTCGGATAGTCCGGGGAAAAATACGTAACTTTTGTATGGAACAATTTTATTACTGCGTGATAGATGGCTCTGTAATCGACACAATTCAAAATGAATTACAGTACCTTTTAACATGATAGTATCTCAGGAAATTACCCAACAGATTAGGATCTCAGGACGGTAGAAGGGCGGTATTCATACATTCTGTAATAGGACGTCGGTCTTTCACAGCAAACTAATGTGATTCTCCATAGCATAAGACATTATGGTGTCCAAATTATTGGTGTAATTACCTCCACAGATGGCACCGAAGTCGAAAGCGGTTGGAACAGATCGTTTGTTTACGAATGCAGTAACATTTAGCGTTACCCAGAAACAACAATGTGGACGTAATAGTGGTTTATTTCCTACTGAGTGCTTTTTTAACGTTATTCCCCTTGCCTCTCGCCATCGAAGTGCTTGTTTTAGGTGAGTCCCCTTGCCTCTCATAAATTTTCATGTTTTACTGAAGCAAGTGTTCGAAATGTTCCCCGTTTGCTGCAACATACACTCTGCATCCTATTTCTGAAAGACAGTACTACGTCTCTAATTGTGTCTTCGCTAACGTCTGCACCTTCAGCGATAACTCGCTGTCGCATATTTGCAGGGGTAGTTGGTACGTCAATGTAACCATTCTCTTTCAGGGTTTTCCGCAGGAAAAAAATGGGAGGCGTCAAACTGGGTGAACGTGCGGGCTCTGGGCACTATGGGACTTAACATCTGAGGTCATCAGTCCCCTAGAACTTAGTACTACTTAAACCTAACTAACCTAAGGACATCACACACATCCATGCCAGAGTCAGGATTCGAACCTGCGACCGTAGCGGTCGCGCAGTTCCAGAAGGAAGCGCGTAGAACCGCTCGGCCACGCCGGCCGGCCAGGCTACCAGGATAATGTCCGTTCAGAACGTCACGAAAAATCCACTCTTGTTTGAAGTGGATCTACCAGTATTTCTGGAAAAATATTGTCGAAAAAAGTTACTATACAATCGACTATTCACATTATCATCTGTGAAGCGCGGGGGAGTTTGTAAGTGGGCTGTTTAGGTTTTTATGTTGGTAACGCCACGTAGCGCTCTGTATGAAAATCACTGGCTGTGCTGTGTGCAGTCTCTGGCTGGTTGGCACCGTTGTAATATTCGCTATCGTAGTGTTGGGCAGCTGGATGCGAACAGCGCGTAGCGTTGCGCAGTTGATGGTGAGCCTCGAGCAGTAGTGGGTGTGGGGAGAGAGATGGCGGAGTTTTGAGAGCGGATGATCTGGACGTGTATCTATCAGAGATAGTAAATTTGTAAGAGTGGATGTCATGAACATATATATATTATGACTTTTGAACAATATTAAGGTAAATACATAGTTTGTTCTCTATCAAAATCTTTCATTTGCTAACTATGCCTATCAGTACTTAGTGCCTTCAGTAGTTTGAATCTTTTATTTAGCTGGCAGTAGTGGCGCTCGCTGTATTGCAGTAGTTCGAGTAAAGAAGATTTTTGTGAAGTAAGTGATTCATGAAAAGTATAGGTTATTGTTAGTCAGGGCCATTCTTTTGGAGGTTCAAAATGGCTCTGAGCACTATGGGACTTAACATCTGAGGTCATCAGACCCCTAAAACCTAGAACTACTTAAACCAAACTAACGTAAGGACATCACACACATCCATGCCCGAGGCAGGATTCGAACCTGCGACCGTAGCGGTCGCTCGGTTCCAGACTGAAGCGCCTAGAACCGCACGGCCACACCGGCCGGCATTCTTTTGGAGGGATTATTGATAGTCAGATTGCGTTGCGCTAAAAGTATTGTGTGTTTGTTTAGTGATGATCAGAATAAGTAAAGAGAGAAATGTCTGAGTACATTCAGTTTTGCTCAGCTGTTTGAAAATCAAATAACGTAAGTGGTTTATCAGCACAGTAATTCATTAATTTTTCTAAGGGGACGTTTCAAGTTATCCGGGTATCTAACACTCGCACCAAATATTGACATTCCATGGACGTTGAAGCTGGACTTGCCTTAACCAGCGGGAATTGTCTACTGACCAATAACGCGTATTACGCCGATTCACGTGACCACGACTCGTAAACTTTGCTTCATCAGAGAAAATGGAATACCTCTGAATGAAAATCTCATTGGCTGCTAATTGTTGTATTCAATTCCAAAACTTGAGGCAGCTTTAAAAGTCTCACCCCATGTAGGGCTTGATGCGACGACAGGTGGTATGATGGGTGGTATTTGTGTTCATGCAATATGCGCGGAATACTTCGTCGTAAAATTCCTGCAGCTCGTGCGACTTGCCGCGAACGTACAGGGTGTTTCAAAAATGAGCGGTATATTTGAAACGGCAATAAAAACTAAACGAGCAGCGATAGAAATACACCGTTTGTTGCAATATGCTTGGGACAACAGTACATTTTCAGGCAGACAAACTTTCGAAATTACAGTAGTTACAATTGTCAACAACAGATGGCGCTGCGGTCTGGGAAACTCTATAGTACGATATTTTCCACATATCCACCATGCGTAGCAATAATATGGCGTAGTCTCTGAATGAAATTACCCGAAACCTTTGACAACGTGTCTGGCGGAATGGCTTCACATGCAGATGAGATGTACTGCTTCAGCTGTTCAATTGTTTCTGGATTCTGGCGGTACACCTGGTCTTTCAAGTGTCCCCACGGAAAGAAGTCACAGGGGTTCATGTCTGGCGAATAGGGAGGCCAATCCACGCCGCCTCCTGTATGTTTCGGATAGCCCAAAGCAATCACACGATCATCGAAATATTCATTCAGGAAATTAAAGACGTCGGCCGTGCGATGTGGCCGGGCACCATCTTGCATAAACCACGAGGTGTTCGCAGTGTCGTCTAAGGCAGTTTGTACCGCCACAAATTCACGAAGAATGTCCAGATAGCGTGATGCAGTAATCGTTTCGGATCTGAAAAATGGGCCAATGATTCCTTTGGAAGAAATGGCGGCCCAGACCAGTACTTTTTGAGGGTGCAGGGACGATGGGACTGCAACATGGGGCTTTTCGGTTCCCCATATGCGCCAGTTCTGTTTATTGACGAAGCCGTCCAGGTAAAAATAAGCTTCGTCAGTAAACCAAATGCTGCCCACATGCATATCGCCATCATCAATCCTGTGCACTATATCGTTAGCGAATGTCTCTCGCGCAGCAATGGTAGCGGCGCTTAGGGGTTGCCGCGTTTGAATTTTGTATGGATAGGGGTGTAAACTCTGGTGCATGAGACGATACGTGGACGTTGGCGTCATTTGGACCGCAGCTGCAACACGGCGAACGGAAACCCAAGGCCGCTGATGGATCACCTGCTGCACTAGCTGCACGTTGCCCTCTGTGGTTGCCGTACGCGGTCGCCCTACCTTTCCAGCACGTTCATCCGTCACGTTCCCAGTCCGTTGAAATTTTTCAAACAGATCCTTTATTGTATCGCTTTTCGGTCCTTTGGTTACATTAAACCTCCGTTGAAAACTTCGTCTTGTTGCAACAACACTGTGTTCTAGGCGGTGGAATTCCAACACCAGAAAAATCCTCTGTTATAAGGAATAAACGATGTTGTCTACAGCACACTTGCACGTTGTGAACAGCACACGCTTACAGCAGAAAGACGACGTACAGAATGGCGCACCCACAGACTGCGTTGTCTTCTATATCTTTCACATCACTTGCAGCGCCATCTGTTGTTGAAAATTGTAACTACTGTAATTTCGAAAGTTTGTCCGCCTGAAAATGTACTGTTGTCCCAAGTATATTGCAACAAACGGTGTATTTCTATCGCTGCTCGTTTTAGTTTTTATTGCCGTTTCAAATATACCGGTCATTTTTGAAACACCCTGTATGTGAGGATATGTAGGGGTTACAGCTAAAAAATCCATTGCGGAATTTGTTCGTCGTTGGCCGTGGTCGCATTCTTCGTATGAGCTGAACACTTCCAAGGCGCTGCAGTCATGTACTGTGCGGCTGGTGCTGGCGGAGGTTCGAGTCCTCCCTCGGGCATGGGTGTGTGTATGTTTGTCCTTAGAATAATTTAGGTTAAGTAGTGTGTAAGCTTAGGGACTGATGATCTTAGCACTTTAGTCCCATAAGGTTTCACACACACACGTGAACACTTCCAGTTGCAGTAAACAGTTGGATAATACTGCGAAACGTCTTTGCAGAAGGAACATCCGTCTTGGAATAGGTTTGCATACCGTAGAAATGATATCTGACCTCTCTGCAATTATCAACGTCGTTGTTTGCCGGAAGATGATTTGCGTCCGCCGTTTACTAGTCCCTTGTTCGCGGTACGGTCACAGTCGCCCTCGACACAATGGAACTACATCCTTGCACCAAGAAGTGTTGCACCTAAAGAGGGGTTGACCACGGATTGCGGAGCATGTTCGCCGTCCGTGCGTCACAGGCGTATTCGGATAGTACAAAATGTATCGCAAAGAGTGGTTAACGTATCGTAAGTTCCCCTATCACTTTTCAACGGTTTGTAACCCACTTTGATTTGCGAGCCATTTGATTAAAGAGCCATCCAGCAAACAAGCATAAAATCGTTCCACACGAAAGTTACGTATTTTCTCCAGAGAATTCTAATTCGTAATACAAATTGGGGATTCCTATTGAAGATTTCGAAACTGGCCTCCCTCCCACCCCTTGGGAGTTACGGGATGGGGATCGACTTTCGTGTGATCCAGCGAGTGGCGAAGTGTTTGTAGATGCAAGGTGGTCGCTTCTCTAAAGTGAACGATGCTCTTACGGTTACATGCCGGCTCTGTGAAGACAATCCTGGAATTCAAACGTAGACAATGAAAGTACTGCGCGTAGCATAATGTGCAATCTAGTATAGCGTAACTACTAAGTTTTTTGTGTCCCATTTGATACAGGTGATGTAACTGTGCCTACTATTATTTTCTATTGGATTTATTTGTGTCATGGACAAAACAAACTTGTCATTTACGCCTGTAACAAGTTCATGTTATGTCTTAACGTTTAAACTTAACAGTAACGGAAAGAAATAGGATAAGGTGGTACAATTTCGACATAGATACAATCCCGATCAACATAAGGTTTCGCGCCAATTTTCAGTTTCGTAGTGTTGGTAGAGCACTTGCCTTTGTGTTGCTTTGCAGTGCGTAAGGTTTGTGCAGCTCCTCCTGGCTTTTCCCTGAATACACCAGTTTGTGCTACAGAGGTATAAATTTTTTCTTGTTGAGAGGTAACTGAAATTATTTAGTTTTATGCGCCCTCATAAACTGACTAGTTTCGAAGTGCTTGTAAACTCTATATTGGTGAGGTTAGAGATTTGCATTTCGTTCCCTCGTGTTCTCTATAAAGAAGACTGTGTGACTTTTCTGCAACCTCTTCGCACAGTTCAGTACTATTTATTCGTGATTTCACTCTCGCCAATAGTACATTTGCGATCAGAAAAAAGGTACAGTTTCGATATCCTAGTACAATTTCGATCAATGTAGTTCTTTCGTTTTGTCCATGAAGACTGGTTTCTGTAGACATATTATACACAACCACTACTCTCGCGAGTTTTTAAAGTACCATTTCTCTTAGATGCACCAAAAACGACCAGAGAAGAAAAATCTACAATACTCTCGCGAGGTTTTAAAGTACCATTTCTCTTAGATGCACCAAAAACAACCAGAGAAGAAAAATCTGCAATAAATGGAGTCCAATCGCATTATATGTGTGCTGACCACATGCCCCTCCTATCCACATCCTCAACTGAGGATGACACGGCGGTCGGATGGTCCCGATGGGCCACTTGTTGCCTGCAGACGGAGTGCTTTTTTGCAATCGCATTATATGAGGCAATAAAGAGTGTAACGGATGGACATTTGAGCCTACCAGCTGGAGCAGAATTATATGTCATTCCTTTCAGCACTCTGCATGGTAAACTTATCTCCTGGTTCCACTACGGAGATGAATGAGTATATTAATGCAGAACTGTTTATGACCTGACTTCGACAGTTCAAGAAATACAAAACAGTGGGTAGATACAGTTCTTATTACTGATAACCATGGCAGCCTTACCAGCTTGGATGTTGCAGAGTATTGTCGGAAAAATGGGATAGAACTTTTCGTATTGCCAGCATACGGTGCGCATGTACTACAGCCATTAGACAGAACTTTCTTCAAGTCTCTAAAGGCTCAATGTCACAGAAATGCAACTGAGTGGATTCATCATAACCCCAATGAAAGCATTATAAAACACAGATTCTGTACTGTTTTTTGTGACGCCTCGAAGAAAACTGCATCTGTTGAGTTGCAATCAAGGGACTGCGGGGCACGGGGAATGCCCTTCTGCAAAGACTTTGTTCCCGAACAGAAATTTGCGCCTCCAACGTTACTCGGGCCTCCTGCTCCATCAACCTCCACCAATCAAACTACTACCAGCATTCTGGGCGAAAAGCGTGTATCTTTAAAAAAGGTAACTGAAGAGCGTAGCAAATCAGTAACACCAGCATTCAGTACAATTTCTCAGCATGATGATGTTAAGGACATTTTGCCCACTCAACAGAAAAAAGTAATGCCTCGGAAAAGGAAAATACGGATATCAATTCAATTCACTTCAGATGAAAATCAGGAAAACATCCGGAGCAAGAAAAATCTTTTTCAACAGGGAACAAAGACAGAAATAAACAAATGTAACAGCCGGCCAGTGTGGCCGAGCGGTTCTAGGCGCTTCAGCCTGGAACCGCACGACTGCTACGGTCGCAGGTTCGAATCCTGCCTCGGGTATGGATGTGTGTGATATCCTTAGGTTAGTTAGGTTTAAGTAGTTCTAAGTTCTAGGGGACTGATGACCTCAGATTTTAAGTCCCATAGTGCTCAGAGCCATTTGAACCATTTGAACAAATGTAACAAGAACAATAAACAGAACTGTAAGTCTACGAGTAATGATGAAAGGTCTGTGAAAAGCTTCAAATCGCCAGTAAACAACGAGAATAATTGTGGATTTTGTTTCTAGAGTTATTGTAGTGCGGAATCATTGGCAAAGGGTAACTGGATTCGCTGCCAAAGATATAACGTTTGTTACCACAAATTTTTGCATCGGTGCCCGAGGGAACAGGTGCTTTGTATGTGGAAGGTGTCAATGATCAGAACTGAACCAATAAGTGCTCACAATCGTACGCACTGTGGTACATTTTCAAACAATTTTACTCACTCCTGTAACCTTTTCTTGAGTTTAAACCAACATTTGTAATGGCATTATATTTGTCATATATTCATTAAACTTCAAAGAGAAAGTGCCGGAATTTAAATTATTTCTTTCCTCAATGTGTTTCTAGTTTCAAGAGCATTTGTCCGGAATGATCCCAATTGTCCCATCTTACCATACACAAGATTCAGCATTGTGGAGGTCCAAACTGGACATTTTTTGGTTTTTAAATGGCGTTTATTAAACCTATTGGCAGGACTAGGTTTTGATAGATGCACTTTTGTCTCGAATTGCGATGAGGAATCGCATGCCGACCGCTAAGAAGCAGATTTATTCCCTGGAGGTTTCGTATCAACAGCACTACAACATACTAAATATATTTTGACAACGAGTTTTAAACATTTCTCATGTTTAGTTGCTAATATGATTATGCACAATGGGAACTTACTGACAATAGGAATCGAACCAGTTTGTGCAATCACTTAGCTTGCGGGGCTTTGGTCAACTCGGCCGTGCACGCACGACTGAACCAGGAGAGAGCGTAGTTTGTGTCGCCAGTGAATCCGACGCGAAACTCTTCCGTGTTTGGAGCGGCAGGCGGCGGTTGGGGTGAGGGCGGACTGGGGGGAGCTGAGCGTTCGTGCAGGAAGCAAGTGCCACCTGCTGCCGGCCACACTTGCTCCCTCTGAATATTGGATGGCCGGCGCCGCGGTCGCTGCAGAAATTCCCACACGAGTTTGAACTGCGCAGAGTCCCCCGGCTGGGCGAATCGGCAACCAAACACGGGGAAACAACACAAATCGATGGCGGCGTCGCATCACTTATTGAGGGCCGGGTCGCGGGGCGCCGTTCGCAGTCGCGGCCTCCGCAATAATTCATCCGCGGCGCCGCCGTCCGCCGCCCTCGCCGGCCGCCGGCCGCCGGCCGCCGGCCGCTGCTCACTTATTCACGGGACGCGCGGTTCGCTCCGCCGGTTTCGAAACGGCGCTCCTCCCCTGATGGTACCTCTACTGCTTCTTTCCCGGGCGATCATCTTTCCGTTCGATTTTTCCAGACGGGTACAATTAATGAAACACCTTCCTTCCCTCGATCACCTCCCTTCAACGAAGGACACTAATACAAGTTGTAACCTCCCAACAGATAAAATATATGTATATTGCATTTGCATTTAGTCTAACCTCCCAACAGATAAGTTCAGTAACCTACCAATAATACAATGTGGCTAATTTCTCAATAAAATTCTGGCTAACTTACAACCTTTCAATAATTAACTGACTGTGAATCTAAACTAGTAAATTTGGACGTCAGCAGTGCTGCGTCGTGGCCCTGAAAAATCATACTGAATAAATTAAAAGTTCTTACCCCAATAAGGTCGCCGGATAACGCATATACAGGGTGAGTCACCTAACATTGCCGCTGGATATATTTCGTAAACCACATTAAATACTGACGAATCGGTTCCACAGACCGAACGTGAGGAGAGGGGCTAGTGTAATTGGTTAATAGAAACCATAAACAAATGCACGGAAGTATGTTTTTTAACACAAACCTACGTTTTTTTTAGATGCAACCCCGTTAGTTTTGTTAGCACATCTGAACATATAAACAAATACGTAATCAGTGCCGTTTGTTGCATTGTAAAATGTTAATTACATCCGGAGATATTGTAACCTAAAGTTGACGCTTGAGTACCACTCCTCCGCTGATCGATCGTGTCTGTCGAAGAGCACCGAATTACGTAGGGATCCAAAGGGAACGGTGATGGTCCTTAGGTACAGAAGAGACTGGAACAGCATACTACGTCCACATGCTAACACCTTTTTATTGGTCTTTTTCACTGCCATCTGTCGCGACTGTGCAGGTGCACAATCACCATCGAAGAGTCTTGTGGACAATATAGCAAGTCCATGAACCACCACTTGTGCACTCACAAAAATTTTTTTTTTTAAATGTCCTTAGAACCAGCAATGCTGTTATCCAGTCCCTTGCTGAATTATTAACACTCGTGCAAACACTATCAGTCCCTACTTCTCTCATATTGTCCATATACTATGACCAACAGAAACGTGTGCAGTGAAATGTAACTTACAAGTTACTTAATTTGATGGACTGGTGTCAATTACAATTTTATAACGTAAGAATACAATAACAACGGTACAAAATACATTATTAAAGAACATAACAATACAGATAACATTTGTAGTAAAACAGGCTTTACAAAAGAATAGAAATAAACATCTACATCAGTGTTACAGGAATTATGACATTAGTACATTCATGAAAGATCAGAATAACGTTTGAAACATCAACTTCACACATGAGCATTAAAACAGAACAGAATTAATAATGTCTAACATCTTTACAAAGTAAATAACATATTATTAGAAAAATTCTACAACATAACTCTTATTAGCTAAACACATAAAGACAGGAAAAACACAAATATACAAGAGTACACAAACACATTTGGTACTGCAGTCCAACCCAAAACTTCATTCCATATATCTTTCCTCTTATTTCAACCTTTGTTTCCACCAAAAAATTCTATCCAAGCATGCTTTCTGTATTTATATGTTCACACATTTCTTACCTCATTATTTATTTTCCATTACCTAACTTCATCATTTATTTCCAAGAATATCCTACCTAAACCTGTTGTCCCTAAACCCTACTTTTTTGGTTCATATCCTCTTTCAAAATACTTTTTTGGCCAAACCATTTTCTTATAGCTTCTCAATGCATTTCTTCCAATTCATCATAGTTAGTTTCTTATATAGTCTACCCCCTCTTAAGCTAACTTAAATCTACTGAGCTCAGATGGTAAACTAAGGGACGAGGCAATGCAGCAGCGCAAAACAATTAACAGAAACAGCAATGACAAAAAAATTCAAATTGGCAAAGCAATTGCAATATTACAACTAATATAAGGCACTGAGCAGCAAACAAGAAAAATAAATCCATAGTAAAACTGGCTTAACAGCGTAATACAAAGTCAAATTCAGTAGCACTATGCCTGGCACACAGCAGCAGCAAATGCAATAACTTATATCTAAACATGACAAAGCTCAATCAGAAAAAATATTACAGTAAAGACAACAATGCAGATAAGGGAAATGTCTATTCACATCTTAAAGTCTATATAATTGAAGTGGTGCACCACAACTTATTCTACAACATAAATTACCAAGTACTTGAAAAGAAAATTATGAATGCAGTTCCTGTGAAGGTAAATGTCTTTTTGTGCTCCCTCATTTTTTTTGAAAAAAATTATTATTTACTCGATCTGTAGACAGAAAATATTTATATTAGTACATCTATAAATTTTATTTTAACCAATGCTGCAGTGCAGCTAGAAACTAGATATTAAACAAAATGAGTAAATAAGTACATAAAGCAAGCCATATGGCATTTCTCTCAACTAGCAAGACAATAGCCGTGAAGTGTTTCTCATCATTTCATTAGGCATTTTAGTAAATATCATAAATTAAGAGCTCCACAGTATAAACATATGTTTTCAAGTTTGAGCGTGTCGTATTTGCGATGCTTTCTACAAAGGAATGTCAATAGTGAGGATATGGCCTCTTTTTTTTCACCTTTGCCTCTGAAAGGCACACACTAATGGCTTTTTTCCAGGTGACTGTCGCGCAGCTGCCCACGACGCATTACGTGCAGGTGGTCACTTAACTTTCTTACAGAAATATTTACGACAGCAGTTTCCGCTACAGTGACAGTCTCATATAAAAATATTTCACAGGTCAAGAATTTGCGTTACAAATCTGTAGAAACTAAATCCTATGAATATAACAGTGTCCAAAAAATTTTCAGTGGAATTGTGATACATTCACACATGTACACATATTTCATAATTCTAAAGTACGATTCTTGGTTTCCAACATCCTTTTCTACAAATCAGAGTCCCTAACCACTACTCATTATTCCTTACATCATTATACATATACATATTCATCGACACTTCCTCAATATTTCATCATGAGAAATACATAGCATAATAAACATTCCTCAACAACATAATACACATCGTCGTCATAATAATAACATCATAACACCTCAGTCAAATCTCAAAAACGTCGTAGCTTTCTGCAATAATTTCAAAACCTAAAAAAAATTCTCTGCTCATTTCAATAGTGTCATCTACCTCAAACGTACTTTAAAATCATGCTCCCTTACCAAATACATCATTCAAAGCTCTCATAGTATCACAATGATTCCGAAAAGATATGAACAGTTTACAAAGTACAGACAAAATACAGTTTCACAAGTGTGAAGTTACCCAACTGTGTATTGCATAAACATGTGTCACTGATGTAGTAAAAAAAAATTTTATCTCTCAGTTAAATGAACAGATAGCTGCATAATTTGTGTGTTAGAGAAATATGGTACCGATGTGTAAAGTTGTATAAGCAAATACCATATTAGCTAGGGTTCCTTGTGGTTGCCACACACATGGTACACAAAGTAAGCGTGTACCCCCCTGAGGATTAATGTAATTATACCCTCAGGTGTTACAAATTACAGCAATGGAATGAAATGTATCACGGAAAACTTTCTTTGTAATTCAAAAATCTTTAAAAATAAATGTTTTAAGTGCGAAATTAATCACTCAAATACGTGTACTGTAGCGCTAAACTGTGCGTCTTGTTGTAATATAATCTCTGAGGAAGTGTTGTAGTTATCGTCCTCCGAAAGCAAAGTTCCGCAAAAGTCAATGTACTTACCTCATGATAAACAAAAGTGAAATGCTATGCGTATAGATATCTTAGTTATTACGCTTATTGCCGTGATGAAGAAAGTACTGTGCTGTAACGTATTGTTGTGCTATGGAAAAGGCTGTCTCCTTGTAGCTATACCACAAAAGTTACTACTAAAACATGTTTTACTTTCCAGAAGAATTCAGAAAAATTATGCAGATATAAAACAGATACACCGCAAAAGCAACATTGTAAATTGTCACTCATTAGTAGCGTCGTGATAAAATCGTGTAGTTGTCACATAAACTAACCACTATGTCATCTGGTATCACACTGAAAGTACTTTAAATCCAGAAAGTATTTTCAAGTAAACCAAAATGTTGCATTAAAATCTCATTAGCAGTACCAGTATATGTTCTAAGTATGTAAGCCTTATAGTCGTTACGTAATCGTGCAACTAACAAGCAAGAATGTACACACGCAATAACACTGTGAAGTCTGTTCACTATAACAATGCATTCGTAATTTTTGTTTCAATAAGTTCTCTTGGTTCTTGACTGGATATTTAACTTCAAACATTGTTGCATGTTAACAGATTCTAAGTCTGTCAAAGCATACTAGTAATGTAAAGTGAAAAATTTTATAGCAAAGACTAAGTTAAAAAAAAAAACAGATTATCTTTTAATAAACGGTTTTACATGTGAAATGTGGTGTAAACCTTTACTCTTCATAGTACTCACAGTTTGATTTGAATGCAATTATCATGTAGTATACGTCGGTGAGGAATGCTAAAATTTTTCTCAAGGTTAGCGTGTATGTTATTTTTCCCTGAGCCAGCCGGCGAAGGTGGCTGCCTGCGGTGCGAGTCATTGTTCCTTTGTTGGCGCACGTCGTTATTGGGATTTGGAGACCTAACTTCTACAAATTCACCTTGTTGAGAGGGCCCTGCTCTGTTTGAATCCCGCCAGTTCTGATGCAATTCAGGTCTGTCGTTACGTTCATATCGTCTGTCGTCATGTCGGAAGATTCCATAGTTTCTTTCTTGTCGGCCACATGGTGGAGAACTTCTCCTTGAATCGTAACTGCGCGCTGGTCCGTTGCGTCTAAAGTTATTCTGTCTCCCTTGATAATATTTATTTTGGTTCCCATATTGTCTGTTTCTCTGATTGTCTCTGTGATAGTCATTACCACGGGGAGGTGATCTTTCCCTGTAGTTATTACTACTCTGCCAACGATTGTCACAGGTGGTGTCTGTTTTGGTCACGATTTGTGTTGTGAGAATAGCCTTGTCGTGTGCAGTTATTATTTCTTTCATCGCGGAATTGCGACGGATGTGACCTGTAATTGTTGTGTTCCTGTTTTCGCGTTCTGCGATTATCAGTGTCAATTTCTAATTCTTGTAAGAGTCCCTGAAAAGCTTCAATGTCGTCTTTGCAACGTCCTGCCAAAATAATATTTCTTAAATGTTCAGGCAATTTCATTAAGCAAATGCAGATGAGTTCTGAAGGGCTGTATGGGTTTGAAAGATATTGATTCTTATGCAACATGTCTTCAAAATATTTGACAAGACTGGAAAATTCAGATTGTTCAAAGTGTTTCATCATCATGATGCTATGTTTTACTCGGTCTTGTGTAGCTTGAGACCAGTATGCTGAGAGGAAGGCATGGTAAAATTCTCCTGCACTGTGACAATCGTGAATGACCGATCGCATTCTTACAGCTGGTCATTCTCTAAGTAGCCACACATAAATTCTAATCTGTGCTCTAATGACCAGTTGGGAGGAAAACAATGAGAGAATTGATGGAGCTATGCTTATGGATCAATGTCGTTGCCAGAATTCTTAAATGTTTTGAATTTACGTGTAGTAATGAACAGCTTATAGTCAAAATCATCATGTCGGCGAGTCACATGTCGGTCATTTTTACGTCGTTTCGGCGGTTCCATCTCCAAATTCGGTGTGCCTTGCCAATTTCTTTCATAATTTCCAAAGTGTCCTGTGTTATTATTTTGTGGTTGTTCCGTATTTCTATGTCCCTCTTCCCATGTTGGAGCGCGAGTGTCCTCTGAAATATGTAATTCTTGTATTACCTGTGTCAGCTGATCTTGTACTTCCCAGATTTCTCTTTGGTGTTGCGTATTAATTTGATTCTTATTTTGTTTGAATTTCCTAATTTGTTCGCACTCTTCTGTGTCATTAAAGGCTACCGGTTTTGTGTCATTCAGATTATCATCTACCTTCATAGATAAATTATTTAGCTGATCCGAAAGTTCAACTACTTTCTCTGATAATGAACTAATTTTCTCCATGTGTCTTTCTACTGTGTCCTTCAAGTTTTCCTGAGTTTTTGCAAGTTGCGTAACCGAATCGGTAGATGCAACTGAGTCAATTTTAGCATGCAAGGTCTCATGATTTTCATGAACAATATGGCTGCTTCGTGATTCTGTAATGCATTTTCATGCCGCGAAAAAATAGGTTGAAAATGCTCACAAATTTGTGTTTTTACGTCGTTACTGACTTTTTGACATTTCGATTCGATTTTATGTAACTCAGTAGTTAAATCTTCACGTGTTTGTTCTAGCGTGGTGTGAAGATTTTGTTCCATTGCATCTAACTGTTGCTGTGTTTGTCTCTGGCGTTGTTCCATTGTGTCTAACTTTTGAAGCTTTTGTCCCATTCGTTGCATTAATTGTAATAACAATGCAGTGGTTTCTGAAACATGTTCCTCAGTGCTTTTCGGCAGTGAATATCCACCGGCAACATTCTCACTTTGACAAGAGGAAAATGTGTCTTGACTCATTTGAGAAAAGAGTGAAAACCCAAAACCTTGAGTCTACAGTGTTTGCAATATTGTGTTCTGTCATTCCCGATTCCTGAGGCGAGCTGTTGCCGACCGATCGATCGATAATGCTTCCCTGTTGACTTCCTGTTTCACTGTCTACACCATTATTTGACGCCCGCTCCATTTCCCTATGCACAGTTACCAAATTACTACTTTGAATGTCTGTTAATTCATTACACAGCGGTGCTGGTAAGCTACGCTCGTCGTCACTATTATTTCTCTGTTTACTTTGGAGCCTAGTGTTACGTTTTTCACACGCCATTATTGTCACAATATTTCACACAATAACACAGAAAATAAGAGAACACATTAACATAGCGCTGAAAATAATATCTAGTTAATTGCAAGCGCAGCTACGAAATACTTGGTTCAAATCTACATGCATACCACAACTGTGTACAACAATGAAAAACTACAACTACAAAGGAAATTCTCTCTATAATTACGCGCTAGCAATAAACAAAAGCTACACTAATTACACAAACTACAAGAAAAAATCAGAAGATTCCAGTGAGGTATACTCGGCTAAGGGTCGACATATGAAACGCCCCCTTTTGAACAATTATACACGACTGTGCTTAAACTGACACAATATTTTTAGCGCAACGCAATCTGACTTTCAAAAATCCTTACAAAAAAATGGCCCTTACTAACATTAACCTATGCGTTTCACAAATCGCTTACCTCACAAAAATCTTGGTTACTCGAACTACTGCAAAACAGCGAGCGCCACTACTGCCAGCTAAATAAAAGATTCAAACTATGGAAGGCACTAACTACTGATAGGCATAGTTAGCAAATGAAAGATTTTGATAGAGAACAAATGATGTATTTACCTTAATAGTCATAATATATATAGCAGTTCATGACATCCAGTCTTACAAATTTCAAAACTCTGCCATCTCTCTCCCCATATCCACCACTGCTGGCGGCTCACCTCCAACTGCGCAACGCTATGCGCTGTTCACATACAGCTGCCCAACACTACAATGGCAGACAACAATGCAAACTAGCCATAGACTGCACACAGCACAGCCAGTGATTTTCATACAGAGCGCTATGTAACGTTGCCAATAAGAAAACATAAACAGACTACTTACATATGGATTGGAGAAATTAATAAAATCTTTAAATTGAGATGAATGATTGTCAAAAGTTAATTTTTTTATAAGAAAGATTATTATTAAGATATTTTTTAAAAAACATTTACATGGGACTTGATATAACAGTTGTACATACGCGCAAGGCTGCTTTTACCTTATACTACATCGTTCAGGCACCACCATCGCTCCACACGACCGGCCCAGCCAACTTCATACACACGACTCCTAGCTACTACTATTACAATTGCTACACAGTTCCTACTGCTGACAACACTGCTCTCTGGTCTGAGATTCTCTTACAGCTTACATATCGCAGGCAGCGCGTGAGCAATCCATCGAAATTACATCTGCTCGAGTGCGCTAGCAACAAATTCCTTAATCATGGACCTCTTACAAAGTCCACAGATACAGACACACAAGCACAGTGTTCCAAACAGACGCTAGCTCTTATTTTGTGGTTTTATTGTCAGTAAAATCGATTTTCAGTGACTGAAAATCGATTTTGCTGACAAAAAAACAACAAAATACGGCCAATGCTGATTTTCCTTCCAATTTTATCCACTATTTGGTCGTCCTCCATGGAGTCGCCAATCAAGATGCTAGCTCGTCAGCCACATCAGTACACAAGAAAAAAAAATTGCACTCTAATACCCTATAACAACTCTAGCTGTGTTAACGGCCACATTTCGGCGAATTTCCTCATATACGCCTTATCCAGCTGAAGTCACTCATTGATGATTATAGCCTGTAAGATCGACAATGACTGACAAAAAGAGTGAGGCATCCAGAAGAAGTGATTGGATGTCAATGTAACTTAGTACACGCACACACAACTGGTACGTACGTAAATAATTATGAAAAATTTTTTTAGGCGACAGCCTTCAGCAAGAAAATATTGTAGGAAATGCATGTTAACTTTGCTCGATTGAATTTTACACATTTATGGTCGATTTCGGTTTTCAGATAATCGAAAAGAAGTGCTTAGAAAGTGAAAACCAATAAGAATTTTACATCTCATACATTATGCCACAGACAAATGCCATACTCAAGCGCATATTATGACACACGCAACGTTTTTTTTTTTTTTTTTTTTTTTTTTTTCGTCAGTCTTCTGACTACTTTGACGCGGCCCGCCACGAACTCCTCTCCTGTGCTAACCTCTTCCTCTCAGAGTAGCAAAATGGTTCAAATGGCTCTGAGCACTATGGGACTTGACATCTGAGGTCATCAGTCCCCTAGAACTTAGAACCACTTAAACCTAACTAACCTAAAGGCATCACACACATCCATGCCCGAGGCAGGATTCGAACCTGCGACCGTAGCGGTCGCGCGTTTCCAGACTGAAGCGCCTAGAACCGCTCGGCCACAACGGCCGGCTTCAGAGTAGCACTTACAACCTATGTCCTCAATTATTTGCTGGATGTATTACAATCTCTGTCTTCCTCTACAGGTTTTGCCATCTGTAGCCCCCTCTAGTGCCATGGTAGTCATTCCCTGATGTCTTAGCAGATGTCATACCACCTTGTCTCTTCTCCTTGTCAGTGTTTTCCACATATTCCTTTCCTCTCCGATTCTGCACAGAATATCCTCATTCCTTACCTTATCAGTCCACCTGATTTTCAGCATTCTCCCGTAGCACCACATATCAAAGGCTTCGATTCTTTCCTGTTCTAGTTTCGCACTGTCCATGTTTCACTGCCGTACAATGCTGTGCTCCAAACGCACTTTCTCAGAAATTTCTTCCTCAAATTAAGGCCTATGTTTGATACTACTCGACTTCTCTTGGCCAGGAATGCGCTTTTTGCCTGTGCTAGTCTGCTTTTGATGTCCACCTTCCTCCGTGCGTCATTGGTTATTTTGCTACCTAGGTAGCAGAATTCCTTACCGTCGTATTTCGTGACCATCAATCCTAGTGTTAAGTTTCTCGCTGTTTTCATTTCTGCTACTTCTCATTACTTGCATCTTTCTTCGATTTATTCTCAATCCATATTCTATATTCATTAGATTGTTTATTCCGTTTAGCAGATCATGTAATTCATCTTCACTTTCACTCAGGATAGCAAAGTCATCAGCGAATTGTATCGTTGATATCCTTTCACCTTGAATTTTAATTCCACTACTGAACCTCTCTTTTATTTCCATCATTGCTTCTTCGATGTACTAATTCAACAGTAGAGCCGAAAGAATACACCCTAGTCTTACACGCTTTTTAATCAGAGAACATCGTTCTTGGTCGTTCACTTTTATTATTCCCTCTTGTACATACTGTATATTACACAACAGCTATCAGTGAAATATTGTGACTCAATGTACAGAGTGTATACTTCAAAGATATTACAATCCGAGAAACAAACATGATTTACAATCCATCATCATGAAAACGTCCACTGTATAATATAACACTTTTATAATACAATATATTTGCAAATTCATATCTGCATGTTACCAAGATGTCAAAATACTCCTCCAGCACACACTTGTATGCATTTTATGTAGTATGTCATTTTTTGCACTTTTTTCTTCCAACAATAATTGTACCCAAGTCACTTTCGAACAGTTCTTTGTTCATTAATTTTTAGATATTACTCAATACACAAGATAAACATCTTTGGTTTCGTACCAGACTGATGTAATTTGTTCTTTTGTGTAGTATTGTAATCTTCAAACTTTCATTTCATTTTTGTAGTCAATACAACGAGGTATTTCACATTTATAGGGGTAATTCCTAGAGTAGTAGGTACTTGTATTCGCCTGATGTTACTGATGTTATTTTTACATTCTGATAATATGCAGATGTGAATTTCTGAAAATATTGTATTATAAAAATATTTTATGTAAGATATTTTCATAATGAGCAATTGTAAATCATGTTTGTATCTTCGACTGTAATGTCTTTGACGGATACACTCTTTGATGTGGCATCATATGTTTACTGTTGTTCTACACATATCCTTGACGCTCAGTCCCTGTATCTGAGTTGAATGAGTCACAATATTTCATTGATAACTGTTTCGTGTATCGTATTATGTCTTGGAGTATGACATTCGTCTGTAGGATGACATATTAGATGCAAAAGTTGTATTTTTTTTGCACTGTAAATGCTCCTTTTCGATTGTGTTTATGTATGATGTTCAGTACATAAGAATTATGATTTGTGTATTTTTCGTCTCTAGCATGTGTTCTTCATTTGTCTGTTTGCTACAGTCCCCAGATGATGGTTGAAAACCGAAATCGGTCGGAATAAATGTGTGTAATTCAGTACAGCAAAGTTAACATGCATTTTCTGAAATAAATAATAAGTTACAATTCTATGTGACAGGTAGAACTGCCGCCATAGTGAACTCGTGATGTTCATGTCTAGCGTTGTTGTGAGGAATTGTAGGGGAAGATGAGGGGCGAGAACAGGATCATGTCCAGGTCGATCACTGTGAAGGTGATGCCTCATACTTGAGTGGGACAGCGCTACCTCGACTTAACAGAGCCCGAAAGAGGCCTCATTGTGGGTCTCTATTTGGCCGGCTGGCGAAATTGAGTAGCTCGAGGTTTTTAGACAATTACAATACGACATACCTCAATGGTTGACTTCATGGGACCCTGAGAGCGGGCATACTCATTTTCAATGTTACAGTCAATCAGGTCTGAGTACCACAAGGGAGAATTGCCGTATTGTGTGCCAAGCACATCGTAAACCCTCTCCATATCTGTTCGTGCCATTAGAGGACATATAATGGGCGTCCTGCAAGATACTGTGTCGTCCCACATAGCAACTGGACTAGGCTGACGTTTACGTAATATCACAAACAGTCGGATTCGGAGTGAATCCGTGAACAGGAAGCATCCACTACTGATGAATGGTGTCGCATTGCGTTCAGCGATGAATGGTGGTTCTGCGCTACATTGGATGACCATCGTCGCCGAGTATAGTGGTGATCTGGGAAGAGGTCCCGTTCTTCCAATGTTTTGGAGAGGCACAGCGGTGATTCTCTTGGCGTCACGGTGTGGGGAGCCACTGGGTACAACTTGAGGTCAGAGCTGCTACTGGCTGAGAGCACTCTGATGCCACGATGGTACATCACGGACTTTCTGCATGTTCATGTTCACCTCTCATGCAACACTATCATGGTGCCACTTTTCAACAGGACAATGCTCGATCACATGGCCAGTGTACCTTTAAAACGTCAGCGTGATGTGATGGTACTCCTGTGGCCAGCAAGACCCTCAAATCGGTTCCCGACTGAATATGTGTGGGCTAGCTCATACTGTAAGTCGGCTGTTTAGGTTCTTATATTGGTAACGCCACCGCCACGTAGCGCTCTGTATGAAAATCACTGGCTGTGCTGTGTGCAGTGTGTGGCTGGTTTGCATTGTTGTTGGCTGTTGTAGTGTTGGGCAGCTGGATGTGAACAGCGCATAGCGTTGCGCAGTTTGAGGTGAGCCGCCAGCAGTGGTGGATGTGGGGAGAGAGATGGCGTAGTTTTGAAATTTGTAAGACTGGATGTCATGAACTGCTATATATATTATGACTATTAAAATCTTCCATGTGCTAACTATGCCTATCAGTAGTTAGTGCCTTCCGTAGTTTGAATCTTTTATTTAGCTGGCAGTAGTGGCGCTCGCTGTATTGCAGTACTTCGAGTAACGAAAATTTTTGTGAGGTAAGTGATTTGTGAAAGGTATAGGTTAGTATAGGTTAATGTTAGTCAGGGCCATTCTTTTGTAGGGATTATTGAAAGTCAGATTGCGTTGCGCTAAAAAAATATTGTGTGTTAGTTTAAGCACAGTCTTGTATAATTGTTCTAAGGGGACGTTTCAATACATCACTTCTGTTCCAGAGCCGGTATCCGAGACGTCAAGGACCATTTACAACAGTTGCGGGCCAGTTGCGCCAGGTGACGATACAACGCCTTTATGACACTTCCCATCACTATCAGTGAATGCATCCTGGACAGAGAAGGTGTAACTTACGACCGATAAATGGGCTCATACTGCCAAGTTCTTTCTAAATATGCTCCAATTTGGTGTCCACTGCGACGAGATCACATACCGTGTCAATCCGTGAATTTCAATTCGTTCACTATTTTTGTCAGGCAGTGTAAAAAACTGTAATGCTATTGATTACTACGTTTCACCTGCTGTTCCAAATAGTCCCATATATTTCCTACGCGATTAATCTCAGTTGATTTAGCAGGCCAATTGAGGTGTGATTAGAGTGCCTGAATGCTGATAAAATTTAGGGACTTACAGGAGTTGCAGACCTACTAACACAGCTAAAGTCATCTTGGGCGTGTTTTGTCACGGGATTGTTCAGTCAGTGCCAGAACGTTTCAGAGATGCTCAACAAACTCCAATGGCAGACGCTGCATCACGAAGGGGTTTAATTTTGAAACTTCGAGAGTGTACGTACCTGAAAAAGTAGAGCAACAATTTTTTAGGTGACTACATTCTTAGACATCTCAGATTTCACCCTACATTTTTATTAATTCACACATGATTAAAATTCCTTATATGCAAATGAGTATCAGAATTTGCCTCTGATCCCAGAACCCCTTTGACGTAGCTGTGTAGTCTTTGACTATAAATGTACCGTAAACAAAAGAAAATATTCAGAAGAGTAATGCACTTCCCTGACTATCTCGTGAAAGTCACATGTTTTGTTCCTGTCAATCCCTGTGTGCTGTTCACTTGACCACAGCGTGGAACGCAGACGTTTATCGACTAATAAAGTCATCAGAAGATCAAAACAAACTGCAGACAATTTAGGAAAGATATCTGAATGGTGCGAAAAGTGTCATTTGACCCTAAATAAAGAAAAGTTTAAGGTCATTCACATGAGTGCTAAAGGGAACTCAAACTTCGGTTACACGATAAATCAGTCTAATCTAAAAGCCGTAAATTCAGCTAAATACCTAGGTATTACAATTACGAACAACTTAAACTGGAAAGAACACACAGGAAATCTAGTGGGGAAGGCTAATCAAAGACTGCGTTTTATTGGCAGGACACTTAGAAAATGTAACAGACCTACCAAGGAGATTGCCTACACTACGCTTGTCCGTCCTCTTTTAGAGTACTGCTGCGCGGTGTGGGATCCTTACACGATAAGACTGACGGAGTATATCGAAAACGTTCAAAGAAAGGCAGCACGTTTTGTATTATCGCGAAATAAGGGAGAGAGTGTCACAGAAATGATACAGGATTTGGGCTGGACATCATTAAAAGAAAGGCGTTTTTCGTTGCGAATCTTCTCACGAAATTCCAAACACCAACCTTCTCCTCCGAATGCGAAAATATTTTGTTGACACCAACCTACATAGGGAGGAACGATCACCACGATAAAATAAGTGAAATCAGAGCCCGTACGGAAAGGTATAGGTGTTCATTCTCTCCGCGCGCTATACGTGATTGGAATAATAGAGAATTGTGGTTCAAATGGCTCTGAGCACTACGGGACTCAACTTCTGAGGCCATCAGTCCCCTAGAACTTAAAACTACTTAAACCCAACTAACCTAAGGACATCACACATATCCATGCCCGAGGCAGGATACGAAGCTACGACCGTAGTGGTCGCGCGGTTCCAGTCTGAGGGGGCCTAGAACCGCTCTCCCACTCCAGCCGGAACAGAATTGTGAAGGTGGTCCGATGAACCCTCTGCCAGGCACTTGAATGTGATTTGCAGAGTATCCATGTAGATGTAGATGTAGAACGCAGGTAGAGGCATTCGGCTGAAGACATCCCATGTCTGTGCAAGTCGAATGATAGCAATAAGAGGACAGAGTAGGATATGAATGTCGTGTGAGTGCGTACGACGAACTGATAGAACTAGCATTTTGGGTGGAACGTTGAGTGTGCATGAAAGAAGCGAGTTTGACAAATAAAATAATGTAACAAGTACAGAAGATAAAGTGTCTGACATGATTGATCAACATTGCCCAATCGATACTAGTTTTTACGGTGGCGAGAAGCAAAGTGAATAATGTTGTTGTTGTTGTTGTTGTGGTCTTCAGTCCTGAGACTGGTTTGATGCAGCTCTCCATGCTACTCTATCCTGTGCAAGCTTCTTCATCTCCCAGTACCTACTGCAACCTACATCCTTCTGAATCTGCTTAGTGTATTCATCTCTTGGTCTCCCTCTACGGTTTTTACCCTCCACGCTGCACTCCAATGCTAAATTTTTGATCCCTTGATGCCTCAAAACATGTCCTACCAATCGATCCCTTCTTCTAGTCAAGTTGTGCCACAAACTTCTCTTCTCCCCAATCCTATTCAATACCTCCTTATTAGTTACGTGATCTACCCACCTTATCTTCAGCATTCTTCTGTAGCACCACATTTCGAAAGCTTCTATTGTCTTCTTGTCCACACTAGTTATCGTCCATGTTTCACTTCCATACATGGCTACACTCCATACAAATACTTTCAGAAACGACTTCCTGACACTTAAATCTATACTCGATGTTAACAAATTTCTCTTCTTCAGAAACGATTTCCTTGCCATTGCCAGTCTACATTATATTTCCTCTCTACTTCGACCATCATCAGTTATTTTACTCCCTAAATAGCAAAACTCCTTTACTACTTTAAGTGTCTCATTTCCTAATCTAATTCCCTCAGCATCATCCGATTTAATTTGACTACATTCCATTATCCTCGTTTTGCTTTTGTTGATGTTCATCTTATATCCTCCTTTCAAGACACTGTCCGTTCCGTTCCACTGCTCTTCCAAGTCTTTTGCTGTCTCTGACAGAATTACGATGTCATCGGCGAACCTCAAAGTTTTTACTTCTTCTCCATGAATTTTAATGCCTACTCCGAATTTTTCTTTTGTTTCCTTTACTGCTTGCTCAATATACAGATTGAATAACATCGGGGAGAGGCTACAACCCTGTCTCACTCCTTTCCCAACCACTGCTTCCATTTCATGCCCCTCGACTCTTACAACTGCCATCTGGTTTCTGTACAAATTGTAAATAGCTTTTCGCTCCCTGTATTTTACCCCTGCCACCTTCAGAATTTGAAAGAGAGCACTCCAGCCAACACTGTCAAAAGCTTTCTCCAAGTCCACAAATGCTAGAAACGTAGGTTTGCCTTTTCTTAATCTTTCTTCTAAGATAAGTCGTAAGGTTAGTATTGCCTCACGTGTTCCAACATTTCTACGGAATCCAAACTGATCTTCCCCGAGGTCCGCTTCTACCAGTTTTTCCATTCGTCTGTAAAGAATTCGCGTTAGTATTTTGCGGCTGTGACTTATTAAACTGATAGTTCGGTAATTTTCACATCTGTCAACACCTGCTTTCTTTGGGATTGGAATTATTATATTCTTCTTGAAGTCTGAGGGTATTTCACCTGTCTCATACATCTTGCCCACCAGATGGTAGAGTTTTGTCATGACTGGCTCTCCCAAGGTCATCAGTAGTTCTAATGGAATGTTGTCTACTCCCGGGGCCTTGTTTCGACTCAGGTCTTTCAGTGCTCTGTCAAACTCTTCACGCAGTATCTTATATCCCATTTCGTCTTCATCTACATAAGTGAATAATACTAATTTATAACTCGTAAAAAGGAGTATGTGTGTGTTCTTCCCACAAAAGTTACTGGAACAAAAATTTACGGTGATGTCACCATAAAAGGAGCGATGCAGTCAACCAGGCTTTGTCGCCATTACGCAGGTAAAACACATTGCTGGCGTGCTCTAGAAAGCATAACTTGTGCGAACAAGACGTGTCAGGACGCGCTTTAACATGAAGACTGTGAGATTCAGTGTTAGTTCACACTGCATCTTGCAGATTGTTTTTCACGCTCAATAAAGTGTTCAGCTCTGCTGCTCGTGAGACACGGTGAAAAACGTGACTCTGGTAATTTCTTCCATTTTTAAATAAGTCAGCAATACAGTAAAGAGGTTCAGTATTACGTAACAAGAATTCATACGGTATTCACCTGTCAGTGTAAACTCATTCCCTATTGCACCTCATGGTTCGTCTATTGGTCCTCTACAACACCGGTTAGTATTAGGCAGCGTTAGTATGATATTATAGTAGTCGTCACAACGGAAGGCTGTCTAGTTTCGAGCCGCATGGCATGCCCACCGTCACCAACTACCAACAGTCAACAAGATTTGTCCTCCTGGCCGTAAATAAAGCCATTCTTACGCGTGACATGATTCTCAGTGAAGCACGCTACATGTGGTTTGCGTCGTGATTGGTGCACGCTTAGACGCGGGATGGTACGTAAATAAAACCACAGAATAACATAAAATAGGAAGGTGCCTTTGGAGGGTATATGAAGAAGACCCCAAAGCTAGAAAACCGCTCCAAAAGTGCAGTATTGGACCAGCATCAATTTAAAAACACGGACGCGCAGTCAGTGCCGCCCAAGGACAATCAAAACGAATTTAACTGGTCGGAGTATTAAGATATTTGCCGGCCACGTTTATGAACGATTATCGTGTCGTTGTGCTCCATAGACTAACACAAAAGCAAGCGTTCCAGGAAGTGCCCTGGGTTTCTGAATACACAGAGTATTTAAGGCATTTCCAAGACTGATATCAATTTATTACCTTGTCTAATGAACGGGGTAAGAGTCACGTGTTATTGAAATTTAAATTAGATACAGTCAGATTGTGCAAATGCTAATTTTACTGCTTGGAATGTTTTCTGCAGGAGGCGAGGCCCCAAGCCATTACGCTCAAGTAAGCAAATGGAAAGTGTCCTGGGTTAAACAAGGGAATTCGTTGCCATTTTAGACTGTTTCCATGACGCTTTATTTTCTGAAAGTGGGAAATTGGGTGTGATCAAATTTTTTTTTTTAATTTCGCGGGCTTTATACATCCGATTGTCTGATGTACGTCTGCGTTTTCTGTTGTCTTCAATATTTAGTTTATTGTTGACATTCGAAAAAGTTATACGCGTTTTCGAGTGCTGGAGGAATTTTTAGTTTCGAACAAGATGGATCAAAGGATTCACATTAAAGTTTGCTTGAAAAATGGAATAAAATGCAAAATCGGATTCGAAATATTGGCCGTGGCTTTTGATGAATCTATTCTGAGTAAGGCAAGAGTTTACGAGTGGCATAAACGTTTCAAAGAGGGTCGAGAAGACGTTGAAGGCAACGACCGCCCTGGACGCCCTAGCACTGCAATTACTGATGACAGTGCGGAAGTAGTGAGGAAAATGGTTCTGGATAACTCCCGAATCACCAACAGAGAGCTTGCTGACGCTGTCGGCATATCCTTTGGCTCATGACAAGCATTTTTTTCGGTGTTTTTGGCATAAACGTGTAGCAGCACTATTTGTTCCCAAATAGTTGAATTTCGACCAAAAAAGACGTCGCCCAGACATCTCTCAGAAATAAGGAATTGCTGCATGAAGTCGACAAAGATCCAAAACTTCTGAAGATGGTTATAACAGGTGACGAAATATGAACATACGGGCGTGATGTCAAAACCAAGACCCGGTCGTCTCAATGGAAACTGCCCGAAGAGCCAAGACCGAAAAAAAAAAAAAAAAAAAAATCGGCTACTTCGATCACATGTGAAGCTCCTTCTGACTGTTTTCTTCGATTATAATAAAATAATGCTTTATGAGCTACTGCCTTATAGGCGTAGGGTCGTCAAGGATAACGTCCACAATGAAATTTTCACTCTGCAGTGGAGTGTGCGCTGATATGAAACTTCCTGGCAGATTAAAACTGTGTGCCGGACCGAGACTCGAACTCGGGACCTTTACCTTTCGCGGGTAACTGCTCTACCATCTGAGCTACGCAAGCACGACTCACGACCCCTCCTCAGAGCTTTAATTCCGCTAGTACCTCGTCTCCTACTTTCCAAACTCCACAGAAGTTCTCCTGTGAACCTTGAAGAACTAGCACTCATGGAAGAAAGGATATTGCGGGGACATGGTTTTGCCACCGCCTGGGGGATGTTTCCAGAATGAAATTTTCACTCTGCAGCGGATGGTAGAGCACTGGCCCGCGAAAGGCAAAGGTCCCGAGTTCGAGTCTCGGTCCGGCACACAGTTTTAATCTGCCAGGAAGTCTCATTAAGGATTACTACCTGGAAATTACGCGCCGTTTGCGTGAAGCAATCCGGAGGAAACGACCTCTTTCTGTTTGCGAGACTGAAGAGAACCACGAAAGGACATCGTTCTGCCACCACTGATGAGATACAAATAGAATCGCTGAAAGGCTGAGCACCATAATGAAAAGTCAGTTCCACAAACGTTTCCCAGACTGGGAAAAGCGCTGGCACGAGTGAATTATATCTGAGTGGGATTACTTTGAAAGGAGTAAAGTTGATGTTGACGAATAAATAAAGATTCTTTAAGAAAATCAAAAATTCCCGTTACTTTTTGATCCCATTTCGCATACGTAAAAACACAAATTCTCTTAGTGAAAGAATCCGCACCCGCGTGGACCGGCTTTAGCGGGGCAGCCAAGTTTGGTCCGCAGTGCCGGAGCTGTGGCGCCTTAGCTGGAGCGGAAGCTGATCCGGCGCGACACATTCCTGGCGTCTGTAATTGAGTTGTGGGATCCCGGTCTGTGAGGTGGCCGCCCCTTTGTCTGTCGCCGGGAGGCGGGATTAACGGCCCCACAAAGGCTCGCCGCGCCTGCTGACGGGCCGGCAGGTAATTTCCTTAATGACCGACCACAGCCTGCCTACCCGTGTCCTCTGCCGCTGTCTGGGTGCCCGCTAAAAGCCGGTACTGCGACCACGCGTCTCATTCAGCGCCACGTGGCCATCTACAATGACAGCTGAAGTCCGCAGACCACTATGAGCTGCAGCGCAGGAGGTACTTCCACGGCTTTACAAGTGCAGTGTGGGTGGCAGAAGATGTTTTCGCCAAGTATACGCTTCAAAGTAAGTACGTAATGGATAACAGCTCCCAAATCCGAAGGTTTATAGGCCTGTAAGGGTCCTGGGAGAGCGCAATAAAGTACATCAGTAGAGGTTCAAATGGTTCGAATGGCTCTGAGCACGATGGGACTTAACATCTGAGGTTAACAGTCCCCTAGAACTTAGAACTACTTAAACCTAACTAACCTAAGGACATCACACACATCCATGCCGGAGGCAGGATTCGAACCTGCGACAATAGCGATCACACCTCTGTAGAGGTAACCGCAACCAAGATACTATTGCGACAGTCTGCAATTATCCCAGTGTTTGGAGGCATGACACGGAACGGATTGAGGGACGTGCTACCAGCATCATTACATGTCGGCATTGCCCATACGGCGCTGTAACAGAAATTCTACAACTTCAATTAGGCTGTATCGGTAACACTGACATACTGAAATAACCTGTCATGACACATAAACAGTACGCGAAATTTCATAATGTGATGATGGTTATTAGCCACACATAAACAGTACGCGAAATTTCATAATGTGATGATGGTTATTAGCCACACATAAACAGTACGCGAAATTTCATAATGTGATGATGGTTATTAGCCACACATAAACAGTACGCGAAATTTCATAATGTGATGATGGTTATTAGCCACACATAAACAGTACGCGAAATTTCATAATGTGATGATGGTTATTAGCCACACATAAACAGTACGCGAAATTTCATAATGTGATGATGGTTATTAGCCGAAACCGGTAGTGATAACGAAGGACTTGGTTTGGTGCATAAGTTCGTACTTCTTTTTTTATTTTTATTTCTTTTTTAATTTTTATTTTTATTTTTTGTTTTGTAATGAACACAATAGATACACAAACACAGACTTTATTCATCAATAACACTTTCTCCTTCACTATTTACAACTGTCTGCCAACACTGTCGTAACTTTTCCATACCGCGACTGTAGAGATCTCGTGGTTTTGAGGCGAAGAACTCGTCGAACAATGTTCTGAGCGCATTTTCATATGGAAAGGAAGTTCCTAGAAGGTTGTTCGATAGAGAGCGGAAAAGTGAAAATCTGAGGGTGCAAGATCAGGTGAACAAGATGGGGGCGGAATGACTCTCCAAACCAGCAACTACTGTGTAATGTTTTTTGTAAGTTTAGGTGAAAGCAGGCGGGCATTATGTGGATTAGTATCACTTCACACAGTCTTCCCGGTCGTCATTCTTGGATTACGTCTGCAAGACGTCTCAGTTGTTGTCAATAAATATCGGCAGTGACTGCTACACCTTTGGGAAGCAATTCGTAGTACACAACACCGTCGGTGTTCCACCAGATGTATAACATTATTTTTGTGGATGCGCGCCGGCCTTCGTGCGTGGAGCTGTTGCTTTGTTTGGGCTCAAACAATCTTTCTTTTCCTTATGCCACAAAGACACCATTTCTACTCACCAGTAACGATACAGTATAGGAACGAGAAGTGTTTTTCACAAGCCAATTGTTGACGAACAAGCAGAGATGCACATATGGCCACCCGCTGATTTTTGTGATTTCGGCTTAGACCAAGCGGTACCCATACACCCGATTTTTGAACCTTCCCCATGCATACAAATGGCGCACGATGGTGCAATGATCACAGCTAAGCGCATTTGCCAGTTTTCGAATACAATGACGTGGTTCGTTGTGGATTAATGCGTTTAAATGATCATCAAAACCCGAAGGTCTTCCTGAACGAGGATGATCACTGCCGGCCAAAGTGGCTGTGCGGTTAAAGGCGCTGCAGTCTGGAACCGCAAGACCGCTACGGTCGCAGGTTCGAATCCTGCCTCGGGCATGGATGTTTGTGATGTCCTTAGGTTAGTTAGGTTTAACAAGTTCTAAGCTCTAGGGGACTAATGACCTCAGCAGTTGAGTCCCATAGTGCTCAGAGCCATTTGAACCATTTTTGAGGATGATCACTAATGTCAAAACGATCCTCCCCAAAACAGTAAAAGCATTTATTTCCGTATATGTCAAAATGGCTGGTTCAAATGGTGGACCGTAGCGGTCGCGCGGTTCCAGACTGTAGCGCCCAGAACCGCTCGGTCACCTCGGCCGGCCCGTATATGTCCAATGGTATTATTACACGGCGGAAATGTTTCTAGCTGGCTCCACTGTTATCCTTTTTCTGATCTCAGACAGCAGAACATTTGCGAAATGTAGCGATTGCTCCAATTGGCACTCCATTTCTACCATCTATAGCTCCACTCACTACCTCCAAATGACAGAAAGACAATATGCAAACTCAAATAGTGGCAGTGAACTACAAACAGAAAATGAAAATTGATAAATAAATTCATAGCAACCGGAATACCAACATGCTGAACAGAAAGGCTAAGAACGTGTGCACCAACCTAATAGAAATGGGCGTGTCATGAATGTCATTACATAAAACTTCGGAAGAAAGACGATATACACTAATTCTCTGAAATCTCTGCTGGTTAAATTTAGACAACCTATACTCAATGAACTGCTACTAGCGTATATCTTGATCAGGCACCATGTAAATATGAGAAGTTGGAGTGTGTAGAAAAGTATGTAGTCATTTTCCTTCGCTAAATATGCGCGTGGAATAGAGAGGAAATCGATAATATTGCTACGGTGTGCCCCCAACCTGCACTACACAATGACTTGTGGCGTGAGTGTAAAACGTACGGGGCGTATTCGGAAAGAAAGGCCCGATTAGGCGCGAAATGGAAACCACTGTGAATATCCGATGGAACTTTGCACAGATGTGTTGGGCAGTGCCTTTAGTGTGCCTGTCGACCGCTTCACGTCGCTCCTTTTAGTTCATAGCGCAAAGTGATCACGTAGAAATGCCTAAAACAACAGTGTCTCCTGCCAAGCATGTGGATCTGGCGAGAGATTTCGCCTGAAGCTATGCAACCCACATAACATAAGAATCATGCGCTTCTTTTGCAAGACACTCTTCAGCCGCATTCGGCAGGGGCAATGAAGACGCTCCTGCAGCGTTTTTGGTGGAAAGTGCTTGAGCACCCACAATAGAGCCCTTAATTGGCTCCCTCCATTGTTCATCTCTTCTCACATGAACCGCTGGTTACAACATTTTGGCACCAACAACGAAACGCAGACCAGCATAAAGAATTGGCAGAAAGCACAGACGGCTGCTTGCTGTGACGAGGGTACTGGAAAGTTTGTGCAACGCCACGACAAATGTCGTAAGTCGGTGCGGCGACTATGTAGAGAGATAGCTGGAAGGTGTGGCTAACTGTTGCGAATAAAAAACTATTTTCACTGTGGTTTTCATTTCGCGACCTATCGGCTCTTACTTTCCGAACAGCCCTCGTATATACTGTGAGATCAGAAGCAGTCTGAAAAGCTTGTAAGGGTGTTGCATGGGATGTTGTGCTGAGAAATAATTGTTAAAAAAATTCGATACGCTCCGCTGTTTGAAAGTTATTTAGCACTGGAGTACGCCAATTAGGTTGTTACTAGTGCAAATTCAAGCACTTGCACGCGCTAAAATGCGGTAACACACAGATGTGCCTTTCTCGGACGTGATAATTTTAACCTAGGTGAGGAAACGCTGCGTTTGTTCGGTTTCAGGAAACCAAGCGAGAACATTTTCGGCGAGACTCTCTCTAGCTGTCTGCTTGCATTTGACCGCGCAACAGCCTGACTGGCTAACTTCAGTGCTAAATAACACGGAAACGGCGTAACGTATCGAGTTTTTATCTTAATAAGCAGAACCTCGATGTATAGTTAAGTATTGATTTATTATTAGATATTCTGTACACCAACAGCCAAGCAGCCTGTTTGTCCCTTTTAGAGAAAAAATTGAAAGGAAAACAATGCATGTTCATGCTTGGCGATAACCACTTCGCTAACAATAAAAAGTGTCCGGTGGGTACGTCGTTCGGTTTCGTAACATATCGGATTTCCCTGTTTTTTTCATTTCTACAAACGCTTGCGATTTAGCAGTTATAGTGTCAAAATTGCGTGATGAAGGTAAACTTTGCAGTTTTCGTTAGCAGCGCGAATCGGCGATTACGTCAGCATTTACACGGCTCCACCGACCGCCAAGACCAATCTTATTTAGTTTTTTGTTCATAATTTTCAGCAGCTGTTTTTGAAGAATGCCGATGTTAAGAAGAAGCATACTAGTTGCTTCAAAAATTGTTTTTTAAGGGGAGCCGGACGTGCCTATGCTGCCCATGTTAAAATCACTAAGTTTGAGGAACATTTATGAATAGACTACCAAATAGAAAAATTTGAATTTTTTTTACATATAGAGTGGTTTAGTATTGCAGTTATGACAGAGGGATTTTGGAGTATCTTTTCTAGTTTCCTTCCAATTATTTTTTTTATTAATGACTCAAATTTTCTTACAAATAATTGCTTTATAATTAATCTGAAATGAAACTACTGAACATATTGCCAAATGGCTGTGTTACAATGTAAGTTTGACCACTAGGAGTGCTGTATAAAAATTTCATCTCTCTAGCTTGAGTGGATTTTGAGAAAATGTTCCTTATATTCGAAAAATTCTAATTTACGGGAAATGGCTATCAAAGTTTCTCAATACATTCCTGCACTATAGGATGGATTATCAGGCTCTTATTCTTCATCCTCCAAAAGTTTCCTCTTCTGTCTTCTTTTCTGGCCTGTTGTTCCATCATACTTCATATGCCTTTCTCTTCTTTCTGCTCCTCTTATCCTTTCTCTGTCAATATTTCTTAGTGCTCGTACAGTGTTCACCCCAGCTGTAAATCCTAATGCCTTTAGAACTTCACACTTCACACTGTTCCCTTGGTTGTAGGTTGCTATTTCATCATAAATGCCAAAGTGCAGCGCTTTTATGCTTACAAACACCCTTTAAGAATCACTTTCCAAATCAAATTGTTTACGCTCTCATTAGGATTCTGCGTCTTTCCATGTAGACATTTGTGTAACAATTTTGGCTGTGCTAAGTCATGAAAAATTGGTTTTATTGTTCCCTCCTGATTCTTGTATATACTGCATATTACCCGCTTTACACAAGAAGTATAGGGCTAATACTACCAACAACAGGCGCAACACTGAACTAATTCGAAATGGTAAACAGCAAAGAGACGATGTTCCGCGCTCTTATTCATTGTAGTATCGCAACTTGGTATTAGAGTTAATTTTCTTTTCCCTACGTTCTTCCTAATCTTATATACACCTTTATTAAAACGTGGCATCATAACCAGAACAAAAGTGTACGACAATATTAAATGGAGCAAGATGTTCGAAATTCTAAGGAAAATAGGCGTAAGCTGTAAGGAAATACGGGTAATATTTGTCACAGAAAACAATGTAGCCAACCCTTGCACACTTGCTGTATGCGTAACATAAGGCGCTGTATGCGTAACAGGCCGAGAAAATCCCAAGCAGTTCGCCAGGAAGTAACGATAGGGTGTTAGATGCATTCAGCGGCCGCCCATTTCCTCTGCAAGCGTGGGGGAAAATGGTAATAACTCCACTTCTAGGGCGAGTAGAACAATAATTCAAAGTTTACATTAAAGAGGAATGTTCCAATTAATTTTTGGTAGCAAAAAAAAAAATCGTAATTTTTTGGATGTGACCACCTCCGGCTCCCCTTAACGCAACTGGTGTGTTCACAACGTTTCTTCACAACGGAAGTCCTGTAAATCTATTCACACGGCCACATCCTAGTGCAATCGGACTTCTTCTTTGTGCCGCCTATACTTGCTCCACAAAGACAAAGAGAAAAACTGGTCTTGACGAAAGCATCAAAAGTAGTAAGACGCATTTGCAAATGGAAAGTGAAATTGTGTTCTACTACAGATCCAAAAGAACAATTTCAGATATTTACCGAAAATTGTGAAAGAAGTATAATATAAAATAAAGATATATACTGACATTTCGAAATACCGGGAAGGGAAATACCGGCGATATATATCGATATATTTTGCGATAATATCGATATATCGATATTTACCAGCAGAGCTAATTCAGACCAGTGACAGTTCAATAAAATTAGATCCAATTTAGTCAAAGGTTAGCATACGAGTTTAAATTGGATAACAGTATGTGGGCACTTAATTTTGAAAATACGTAGGCTTTTAACAGAGTGGGAATTTACATCCTCTAGAGGCAGTATAACGTGTAAAGGACGTCAAATTATTATTTACAATATTGCACTTTCGACCTTATGGCCATTATCAAATGATACAACGGTGATTTTGCACATTCCAAATGCTAAATATCATCGTCGTATTTCTCTTATGTACTTCAACGTTAAGGTAAACCCCATCTAATCACTATTAGTGTACATTGTTTACATGACAACTGAATAAACTAAACACTGCACGCGAGTAGTTAATTGGTAGGATTCATGTTGTAAGAGGTCCGAGCAGATGTAATTTCGATGTATTGCTCATGCGCTGCCTGCGATATGCAAGGTCTCTGACCAGAGAGCAGTGTTGACTGCAGTAGGAACTGTGTAGCTGTAGCAGTAAGTTGTAGCTAGTCTGCTCTGGTCTGGTCTGGTGTATCGTGTTGTCTGGCCCGGTCGCGGTGCAGCGATGCCGGAGCCTGAGTATTATTGTATAAGGTAAAAAGCAGCCTCGCGCATATGTAGTAATGTTATCTCGAGTCCCATGTAAATGTTTTAAAAATGTCCTAATAATAATCTTTCTCATATAAAGTAACTTTTAACAATCATTCATTTCAATTTAAAGAATTTACTAATTTCTCCAATCCATGATCATCCCGATTATTGCAAAAGAAAAATCAGTTGTTTGCCTTTCATAAGTGACAAATCTATCGGCCAGCATTGCACAGGGCTGTGCCAGAAAAATTTATTGTAAGAGCAGATATATATGCGTTATCCGGCGACTTTATTGAGGTAAGAATTTTTCTCTTTTTTATTCAGGATGATCTTTCAGGGCCATGACGCAGCACTGCTGACGTCCAAAATTTACCAGGTTAAATTCACAGTCAATTATTGAAAAATTATAAGTGAGCGACAATTTAATTGAGAGGTTAGTTACATTGTATTATTATCAGGTTACTGAATTTATTTTTTGTTGGTACGTTACACTGAATGTGAACGACATAATTATAATTTTTACTGTTGAGAGGTTTAGGAATTTTTTTGTTTTGAGGTTACACTAAATGTGAATGAATTTTGTGCGGGGGTTAAATGAGAAACAATTTTGTGGGGAGGTTAAATGTGGATAAAATACTTTTGTGGGGAGGTTACAATGTTAACAACGGTATACGACCCAGCTTTTAGATACGACGATAACACGCACACATCTCAGAAGGAGTTTAGAATTTGACATGTGCTAAAGCACAGTCGTATCACTTGGCCATACGAACGAAATTATAATAACTTTAACAGTCAAAGGCGGTTTTGATGTCTTGCACAAAATTTTAGATAACTGAACCCCAAGCACGAGAAGTCAATTAACTTAATGTGTGCTTAAAAGTAACTGATTAAGTTACCAACTGAATATTGATACTTCGATATGGCCAACTGGGCATTTTCTTTAAAGCAAATCAGTATTGATTTAGTTGTTTTATCGCTGAGACTACTGCATACAGTCTTGCAGTGGACAATTATGTGAGCCTTCTTCTTTATTTGCAGCAGAAGTTAAATAAACGTGGGTTTCAGAGAATTCTACTAGTTGCAAGGCAAATGCCATAACAGTTAATTCCCTCTCAACTAATTCAGTTGGAACTTCCCAACTGATCCTTGCGAGTGCGCGTATCGACACTAGTAACCCTCATCAATCTTCGCTCATAGGATTGTGTGACTTCTCTGCCCGACCGAGCGAGGGCATGGCCGAGTGGATAAGTTGTTCAAACAAAAAGTAATACTGCAGTTCCGATATCTTGATAGTACTGTTCTCTTCTGGGTCGAGTTGATAAGACTTATGTGTAATAATAGGATATTTAACTGGATACGTGATCTTCTCCAGATTTGCCGCCTCAGTTCTATGGAGGTTAACTGCGTATATTTTAAGCTTGTGTTTAATTGTGTGTTTTATCCGTTGTATTGCTGGTTACTGTTGCCTGGCCTGTAATTACTGTTCTATTGAGGGCTTTGCTGGCCTGCCATTCATTCGTAGTTAATCTGATGTAACTAGAGTGGATAAACTCGTGAAAGGCTATTGGCTGGGAGTCAAGTAGCTCAATGTAAATTCTGCATTGTCACGAACACACGGAAGGAATCTATAGTGACTGGATTTTCAACGTCCTTGCATTTGTAATAAAATTAATTTTACTCTTTGCTCCTTATTATGTAAAACATTTAACATTCAGTCCCTTGAAACTTTGCACTTCGTCAGCTTTGGTATTTCTGTTTTATCTCTTATGTATATAACATATTTTCTTAACGCTGTAAGTTTGCGTCTGCGCAGTTTGAGTAATCCCGCAATTCAGAAAAACTGCCTTGCCTGTACATTTCTATTAAAATCATATTTCTTGCACAGTCGAAATGAATAAAACTACCTTCCAGTTAATTCAGCTGATCAGTCGTTGTGTTTTCTTTCAATTTGCTTGCGTGTTTCTTAAATTATTTTGTTGTTATGAATGTACTTTAATTAAAAACGTGTGTTATTCTCTAAATGCCGTAAGTCGCCGTCTGCGCCATCTTGGCAAATAGCAATTGTTAAATAAGTTGCACGGCCTTCTGGTTCCTTTGATCGCCTTCTGCTTATTCTTTTATCCTGTTCTGAAATTTCTTCAGTAATTTTGAAAAGGTTATCTATTGCTTTTTTGACCGAAGGCTCTTCTAATTGTGGGTTAAAGCACCTTCAGCGTTTCCTGTTCCATTTCTTGAATTCTCTTCAGTAATTTTAAAAAAGTTATTTTTTGATCTTTTGGTTAATAGTTTTTGTGACTGTGTTAAGCAGCTTTCAATAACATCTTGTGCGATATTCCTGAAAAATAAATTTATCCCTGACAGTTTCCACTCCATTTCTTCCAACCCCCTCCCTCTTTCTGACCAATGCACCACTCGCAGATAGCTCGACCTCGGTTGAGAAGAGCAGAGAGCGGCTCAGCGGTCCGCACTGCCCACTTGGGCAGTAAAAGGTGCGTGAGGAAGAAATATAGACTAGACGGAAAAAGTGCTCACGGCTATTCCACTGACAGGAAGAGGCGTAAATATTTTGCGATGACTTTAATAGCGTGAAAATATACTGAATAAAATCGGCGAGGAAGGAAATTTATGACAAGTTGACTAAAAGGCCAAGTGTATGTAGGTTTTAATTGCCATACAGCAAAGATTCGGGTATAGAGCATCACCGAAGCAGTCTTCACTGTAGACTACGGCCGGCTGGTGTGGCCGAGCGGTTCTAGGCGCTTCAGTCTGGAACTGCGCGACCGCTACGGTCGCAGGTTCGAATCCTGCCTCGGGCATGGATGTGTGTGATGTCCTTAGGTTAGTTATGGTTAAGTAGTTCTAAGTTCTAGGGGACTGATGACCTCAGATGTTTAGTCCCATAGTTCTCAGAGCCATTTGAACCATTTGTAGACTGCGTATAGTAGTATGTCTGTCGAAGTTATATTGAATTTTCGAGTAACACATGGATGAAGAAATAGCTTGCCTTTCGTGTTCCCTTACCGAAAAGAAATTACATTAATCAGTTGTACACGGACGTCAATAAGATGACTTAATCTGGATCTTTAGTTATTATTGTGGGACTGTAGGTACTGAAAACAAAAGTTCTGGCGGCAAAAACTTTTGTTTCTTTTTATAAATCTGGGAGAAGTTGCCCTGCTGCCGAGGAACTTTGTGTGAGTTTCTGTGCTTATTTCGGTAGTCGGCTGTCTGCTACCGGAATCACGCAAACCTATCCGAGTGCTCCGCGAGGGCAGCGGACACGCAACAATGCCCTACAGATGTAGTTGTTCCTGCAGCACAAAATAGGCTCGCGTGCTGTACCTGCTGCTTGCCGAAAACAGCAGACGGAAGACGAAAGAAAACGCTGTAGGCTGATAAATATACTGCGGTCTACCTCGTCTTCCACTGCCATCCTTAACAGAAGGTGTGCTGCGCCTTAACTGTTCTTCCAGAACGATAACACACGAACGACATACAATAATCCAGGAAAACTTCCATAGCACAGTAGTTACAGGAACTGAGTGGTGTCGCGGAGGTACTGTCAGCAGACTGTGATGATATCATTGACTGTTACGGTTTTCCTGTTACGAACACTACTGATTTTTACTTTACACTGAACTTGCAAATAAGTTCCGGTTGATATTTTCAAGCATGCTGGCGGAATATATTTTTCGTGTGAAACGTCTATATAACTTGGATGCAATGGGCTATTTCAAAACGTTATTGTATTTTTTTCTATCGATGACAAGAAAAATAGAAATGATGTCTTTGAAACGAATGAGCACGTTCCTGGTAAAACGATAGTTGTTCCCAGTATATGTTCACGTTGACTTCTAACATTTCACATTCATGTAAAGCCGCAGTCTGGTAACATCATGAGGACGATGTTTGTTGCAGTAAATACACTCGAGTAGTGCGGATGCCCATGCACATCACAATACTGACATTCGCTACAAGAGAAGCCACGAGATACGTATGTGCAAAAGTTCTCCAGTCTCTCGGTCAATATGAAGTATTTGAAGCTATTTTGACTATATTTCGACCGTGACTGTCTCAAGAAATATGTAAAGTTTTTTTTTTTAATTACCGCTGCCAGTCACAAACTTTGTCAACTATTGTATTATTTATTTAGCGACATGTATCGAGGGAATACCTTATCTTCAGGCTAAGTGGCATTACAAAAACAACTTTACAATAAGGTCATACTGATGTTGCACAGTCTTTTCGTAAGTGCTGTGCTCATCCTGTGGAAGAAGAGAAAACTTAGTAAGAGGCGATGTCACTTTGGAAGTTGGACTGATGTTTGCGCGAAAATGTTTTGTAAAGGTCACTCGCATGTCCTTCTGGCGTGGCCGTTACAAAAAATTTTCGTGCAAACATCAGTCCAGCTTCCAAAGTGACATCGCCTCTTACTAAGTTTTCTCTTCTTCCACAGGATGACCACAGCATTTACGAAAAGACTATGTAACATCAGTATGACCTTATTGTAAAGTTGTTTTTGTAATGCCATTTAGCCTGAAGATGACGTATTCCCTCGAAACATATAGCTAAATAAATAAGTAATACAACAGTTGACAAAGTGTGCGACTGGTAGCAGAAATTAAAAAAAAAATCCTTTACAGTATGAAGTAACTTGCTGTATTTTACTGTGTGCACGTACATCGTTGTTTCGTGACACATCCGTCCCTGAAACTATGATGATTTTGATTTTCTATCATACTCACGTTCGTTGTCAGCAAGTTGGTAACTTACTTGTGAAAGTACGCCTCTATCTCGTATCATTATCAGAAAAATCTTATTACTATGCTTAATTCGCCAATTTCGTTCGATGTCACCACACGTTGACAAAAACTACACGCAATCAACATAAAATCCATAATATGAATTGAAACGGCGATGAATTTCGGCACATTCTCAGTTTATTTATGTAAGTATGAACAGTATACAATATTCACGAATGCAATTTATGCTATGCCTCACTGAGTGCTGGAAAATTACAGTACGCAATAAGATTCATCCTCAAGTTGCCCTTCAGAAACTACTGACGATTATTCCGAGACACTAGATTACACTTGCAAAATGAGCGTTACACGTCTGCCAAAATTATGGTAGGGGTCGTCGCCCACACTCACATCGATATCCTCTTCTTGATGGCCGTCTAACACATTTGAAATTTTGCACATAGTCTGAAACCCACTGTTACTTTAAAACACACGCCTGTATTTATTTTGTCACTTCTGCGCTGTAGATTCACTAAGACAGTTTTCTTCAGACGTCATGAATCACCACGACGATGGAGAAACGGCAATTGCCACAAGCACAAATGTTCCAAGAATAACCTGACCTCATCATTATGAATTCAGTTACTACAATTACTACGGTATTAAAATTTAAGTGCAGTTTTTATCATAGGTCAACTAAGTGTTCATATCTGAGGAAGTGTTTCGATTTTATTTTTGTGTCAGCAGTACACAACAGTCACGCGCTACAACGTTGTTGCGCTGTTCGGCAATGGTTCGGTTCCACCACCCCATCCCACATAATCCGCGGCGTAAAAAAGTGTTCGGTGCGTATGCAACATTCTTCACGAAACTTCCTGGCAGATTAAAATGTGCGCCGTCCGAGACTCGAATGCGAGACCTTTGCCTTTCGCGGACAAGTGCTCTACCAACTGAGCTACCCAAGCACGAATCACGCCCCTCCTCACAGCTTTACTTCTGCCAGTACCTCGTTAACGAGGCAAAGGTCCCAAGTTCGACTCTCGGTCCGGCACGCAGTTTTAATCTGTCAGGAAGTTTCATAAGAGCGCACACTCCGCTGGAGAGTGAAAATCTCATTCTGGAAACATTCTTCACCCTGATAGCGCTCTGCTCAGGCTGCACTGAACAAGAGTTTAGAACTGTGCCCAAGAGAAGGTTAAAATGTTGTACTTTACACCATAGCATTGGGAAACTAAACCCGATCAAGCATGTAACAAACTTCCTCGTATCTCAAGTAGCAGTGGGAACTTAATACCTCATTGGGAGGATTATCCTGGCTTACACGTAGCGAAATGTAAATTTAATTGACGCCGTACCCTATCGCTGACCTACGTGTCAGACCAAGTATCCTGTTCGTCCATCTTAGGTTCACACGGGTACAGTTTTCGCTAACGCATTTTTCTTTACGGAGATGTATCGTAAGCCGGTAGACACAGTCCATACAGAATTGCGAAGACGTTATCAGTAGAAATACCTCGAAACTGCTACTAGGTTCATATGTATTTTAGCATTTCTTTTGCTTTTCATATTTTATATCTCTCTCACTAGTGAACCTAAATGTCTTCGGATCATAATCTTACGTGATGGAGTTGTAACTTATCCCGAGTTCGAGTCTCGGTCCGGCACACAGTTTTAATCTGCCAGGAAGTTTCATATCAGCGCACACTCCGCTGCAGAGTGGAAATCTCGTTCTTGTAACTTATCAGTTTTTAAAGGGAATACAAACATTGCGCATTCCTTAAGTTGCAAGCAACCTAGAAACTAAGTTCTATGAAGCTGGACCATTTCATATTACAAAAGTCACACGTAGAACACGGCTATCACACCATGAATGTTGGTTTGTCTGGTTTGATGCAGTCCGCCACGAATTCTTCTCCGATGTCAATCTTGTCATCTCAGAGTAGCAGCTGTAACGTGCGTCCTCAATTATTAGCTGGATGAATTCCAGTTTGTCTTCCCTTACAGTTTTTATCGTCTACAGCTTCATGTAGTACCAAGGAAGTTGATCTTCCATGTCTTAACAAATGTACTTCCGTCCTGTCCCTTCTTCTTGCCAGTGTTAACCATACATTCCTTTCCTCGCTGACTCTGTGGAGAACATCCTCATTCCTTACCTTATCGGTCCGACTAATACATATATACTACAATGGTCGAAAGGCGTGGTAGAATGTTGGTTTGTACACCACAATGCTCAAAAAATGGCTCAAATGGCTCTGAGCACTATGGGTCTTAACTTTTAAGGTCATCAGTCACTTCTAACTTAGAACTACTTAAACCTAACTAACCTAAGGATATCACACACATCCATGCCCGAGGCGACCGTAGCGGCCGCGCAGTTCCAAACTGTAGTGCCTAGAACCGCTCGGCCACCCCGGCCGGCACAATGCTCAAAAGACGTGGTCATTTTAGAGGTGCTATGCCATTGCCTTCTTGTGGTCTGAGAACTGTTGCAACCTACCATTTACGTGGGAACGTATGAGGATTTCGATACACGATGAGAGATTGTATATTTCATGTGTAGATAATTTTGCAAAATGTAAGATTAGGACTTCATACTATCGAAACCTGGAACCTGGCACTTTGTGACTGTAGGTAGACCAAAGTCTCAAAGTTTCATTCAACATACATCTTAGATGCATGCACAGTTTTAACGTCCTACAATTGCAGAAAACTAACAGTCTCATTCGGAAAATGACTGCGAATTTGAGCAGCGGGAACATCTCAGGGATAGCCAAATAGCATCGCATTTCCCAATCTTTACGAAGAAGCCCTGACAGTCTAAGTCAGCAACACTGTACTTTATTATTTATTTTTGTTAAGCACATTAATTTACATTTACATATCATATAGTATGAGTAACACAATTAGTGTAAAAAAGTTGGACTTACATCACCAGTAAAATGATTCCACGTAGAATTCAGAACGGTACTGAACTGCTAATAGCTCAAAGTATTTGTTAGCTTCCTGCGGGAAACGTAAGACTCTAATTTAACAGCGCAGCCTTAAAGAACTGTCTGAACAGGCTACCATTTTAATACTGCCGCAGACAGCCAATCGTACGCTGAAAAATGAAGTTAAACATTTAGGCGTTTCTTGAAAGAGCGCGATGAATATTTGAGGGCGCCATTACGTCGTGTCCTGTGTATTTTGCATTAAACAGCCACGGCGTTTTCTGGCGTCTGCCATAGCCGTTTTGTAACGCTTACTTAAACATGAGGCGAAGAAGGCGCGTCGGCAATTCGGGGCACGCAATGGACGGAGGCTGCGTAGACTGCCTCTATTATTCACGCTGGACAAGAAGTACGGTTTTATTATTCAACTGGAAGACGCATTTCTGTACGGAGAAAATACTATGTATTTTCTTCATGCAACGCTTGAGAACAGAAGACAGGGAAATATTCATTCTCAATAGAGAATCTTTGACGATGGCGAAGTGAAATATAGGGGGAACTGGAACCAAGTCAATTAAAAAGTCGGCATGGCCTGTCTTGGAAATAAAATGCTACGTTACGAAATGTACTGATGCCTTCTTCTTCTTGTATAGTTCATTTATTTCACAATTATTCACTAGAAAGTAAGTTACGTTAGACTCCTCCCAGCCGTGCAATGCGGTTGCCATTTTCAAAGCATTTCCACTAAGAAAGTACGCCGTTTTCATTTAGATGTGAGCTGTGTACGCCGACAATTAAAAAGACGAACAGAAGCAAAATGGTGACCATACGCGAGACTCAGACAGAATTTTAATTTTTTTAAAGATATTAGGGTGACATTGTTTACCGGGATAAAGTAATGAGTGGATCATTGATTCATGTGTGTGTGGAGGCTTGTATTGTCGGAATGAGCGAATATTCGCAATGGGTAGCAACTTCCCAAAATATCACAAATACTGTTCTGGTAATACAAACCGAGGTGTTCTCAACTGACCCTGTTGATAGATTGCAAAACGAACCTTATAGGGTTATGTGTTCTCGTCCCACGTAACCAATTGGTCACCCAATGCAACGGCAAAGGATGTACGTAACCATAAAGGGTGTCATCCACTTAGCTTTCAGCAATCACAGTTCCATGAGGCATGCTCCTCGGGTTTTAGGTGGTGAGAGGTTTGGCTAGGGGTTGCGCAGGTGTGGGATATATGTTTTTTTTTAATTAAATAGGTCGATATCATAATACGGGATTTATAACAAAACAAAACCAGAAATAAACAATATTCCGTCGAAATACAGAAATAATAGTTCTTACTTAAAGTGGACAACAATAATACGCAAAAAAAAAATTTATTCTAATTCGTATTTGTGCCCTAAGACGCTTTTATGTACAGGGTATCTCAGGACGAATGATCAATATTCAGGGATATGAAAGAAACGCTCATTTGAAGCAGGAAATGTCATATAGGCGTACGAATGGTTTCAAAGATAAAACTCATTTAATGACACTTTTGTACATTTTACATGAATAACTCGAAAACCGCGGCCTCTAGCGAAAACGTGTCGCAGTACAAAATTACTCTACATTAAATTTTCTACAAAACAAATCCTATTCAATTTTTTCTGTAGGACCAATAGTTTGCGCGAAAAGAGCGAAAGAATATTGAAAATCTGGCGCATGTGCTGTAGCATAGGTAGTTTTTGTAGGTTAATCTGAAGTAGGCCTGACGTAATAGACAAGTGTCCTGTATCAAATTGTTCGTCTGGAATTGCTCTACGTTACCGTTGTACGCTGTAAACAACGACATCGTACTAAATAATATAGAAAATAAATAATAATGCAAATTAAATGTGTTCGTTTCCGAAAACCATTCGGGGTCGGGTGTAATTATGTCCAAATGGAGTTTTTTTTTAATTTAATGATCGTTCCTATTCTATCCCTGAATATTGTCCATTCCTCCTGGGACATCCTATTTATCATATCCCTGAAAATTGACCATTCCTCCTGCGGCACTAAGTATATATACAAACACATATGATCAAATGTGTGTGAAATCTTATGAGACTTAACTGCTAAGGTCATCAGTCCCTAAGCTTATACACTACTTAACCTAAATTGTCCTAAGGACAAACACACACACCCATGACCGAGGGAGGACTCGAACCTCCGCCGGGACCAGCCGCACAGTCCATGACTGCAGAGCCCTAGACCCCTCCGCTAATCCCGCGCGGCTACATATGTTCGGCACAGGTTACTTTACAAGTACGCACCAACTAAGATGACAACTAATATACGAAGGTTGGAACTTTAGTAGTGGCAACTAATTATTTACAGCTCGTACAAAATAGATACCTGTTTCAAACTTTTACTGATCTTGAAAGTAGTCACCACCATTGTGTGTAACCCGTTGCCAGCGATGTGGAAGTCGTAGGATACTCTTAGCAGTGCCAGTTGTGTTGACAGTTCGAGTGGCGTAGTCTATTATCCGACGAATTTGTAGCAGTTCTGAATCGAATGCCGTGAAGGGTTTCCGTAGGTTTAGAAATCGGGTTGAACTCACGAGGGCTTAAGTCAGGGGAGTGCAGTAGGTGGTACAGCACATAGCAGCCCCATCAGTCAAACAAATCAGTAGCAATTTGTACTGTACGTTCTTGAGCATTGTCCCGCAAAATGATGGTCAGGTCCTGCAGAAAGTATCATCACTTCCGTCTCTATGCTGTTCATTTTCGGAACACAACCTACGACCAGCTTAGAGACAGAAGTGATGACACTTTCTGCAGGACCTGACCATCATTTTGCAGCACAATGCTCAAGCACATACAGTGCAAGCTGTTACTGATTTCTTTGCTTGATGGGGCTGCTAAGTGCTATACCACCTACTGGACTCCCCTCACTTAAGCCCTCGTAAGTTCAAATCGATTTATATGCCTACGGAAACACTTCACGGCACTCGATTCAAAACTGCTACAAATTCATGTGGCAATAGATCGCACCGCTCGAACTGTCAACACAACTGGCATTGCTAACAGTATCCTACGAGTTGCATATCACTGGCAACGGGTTGTACACAATGCTGGTGACTACTCTGAAGGTCAGTAAAACTTTGAAACACGTATCTATTTCGTACGAGCTGTAAATAAATAGTTGCCAATTTTAAAGTTCCAACACTCGTAATTTACTTATGGCACACAGTGTAAGTAGACTGTTTAGGTTTTTATGTTGGTAACGCCACGTAGCACTCTGTATGAAAATCACTGACTGTGCTGTGTGCAGTCTGAGGCTGGTTCGCATTGTTGGAATATTCGCCATTGTAGTGTTGGGCAGTTCGCTGTTAACAGCGCGTAGCGTTGCGCAGTTGGAGGTGAGCCGCCAGCAGTGGTGGATGTGGGGAAGTGAGATGGCGGAGTTTTGAGAGCGGATGATCTGGGCGTGTGTCCATCAGAAACAGTACATTTGTAAGAATGGATGTCATGAACTGATATATATATGTATTACGACTTTTGAACACTATTAAGGTAAATACATTGTTTGTTCTCTATCACAATCTTTCATTTGATAACTACGCCTATCAGTAGTTAGTCCCTTCAGTAGATAGAATCTTTTATTTAGCTGGCAGTAGTGGCGCTCGCTGTATTGCAGTAGTTCGAGTAACGAAGATTTTTGTGAGGTAAGTGATTCATGAAAGGTATAGGTTATTGTTAGTCAGGGCCATTCTTATGTAGGGATTTTTCAAAGTCAGATTGCGTTGCGCTAAAAATATTGTGTGTCAGTTTAGTGTTGATCAGAATAGGTAAAGAGCGAAATGTCTGAGTACGTTCAGTTCTGCTCAGCTGTTTGAAAATCAAATAATATAAGAGGTTTATCAGCACAGTAATTCATTAATTTTTCTAAGGGGATGTTTCATAACAGAAACTCACTGAATGACTAAGACAAGCAAAGTCTAATACTATCAACATTCACCCTATCCCAAACTAATCCTAAAGGACAACTACACAGACGTAACTACAATATAGACAACGAATATGCAGTACAATGCATAACAGCGTAGCAGTTTTAGATGTATGCAGTGTAAAATCACGTATCTCCGTCTACAATATTTTCACAATGAAGTATAAAGCTCTTATGCAACATGAGCCCGCCTTGATTCTGTAATTTACCTGGCTACACTCGTCATGAGCTACCAATGCTCCAATAACACAACGGCAGGCACGAGTCGACTCCACGTATATCAGCACACACCGTTCCACTGCAATATACTCGGCTAAATGCTATTAAATTAATTGTTAGTACGTTAGGCATGCCTTGAGTAGGTAAAGCCACAAATGTGACAGTTCTGCGGCTAGGAACAAAGGTCTGGCAACTAGCAATACCATCAAGAGAAAACAAAAAATAGTTTGGCCATATAACACTCAACAGGAAATACCCGAATACCGCTTGTTGCAACCAAAACTCCAGGAAAAGATTGATATCAGACTTGGTCCAGGACGAAGCAGTGATTTGGATTGAGCCCAGAATCGCTGTTCCAAAAAGCCACGGACAAACAGTAGATCATGCTACTGCTCACCAATGATTGTGGAAGACTAGGCACTTAAAGAAGAAGAAGAAAAAGAAGGAAAAGAAGAAGAAGAAATACTGTCAGCGCCATACAGATGTGGCTCACAAAAACTAACTTCACTTTGTGATCTGCACTCTTTTGCGGTGACTGAGTTCACCAAATTTCCTCCTCTCTAGCTGTGAGCAACTGTCTTCTTCTGTACACCAGCAAGTGACGACGCCCGCTATCCAACTCAACGATGTCCGCGTATAGATAGTAACTATACCTCACGTTGAACGCTGAGACTCCTGCAGTATCACGCTGCTGGGTTTCACATTGCTCTCTCCCCTCTAGTGTCTCTTGCTTGCCGGCCGTCAACCAAGGACCTTGCAAAAGCCATCAACTAACTGTCGCTCGCTCCGTCACGCCTCCAGAGGTCGGCCAGAGGAGCGCTAGCATCGATACTAGTGCATAGCAAGTGTCCTATTGCGGAGAGCGTCACCGCAAACCACCAGAAAACTTGGCACTAGCGGCGGGGAGAACAAATGTGCTGCAGTGCTCGGCATAGGAATGATATGAAGGTGTGTCCCTTTACGTTATGTGCACCATCCCGCACAGAAACGGTCACACATGTTTACAAACATTGAAACATTGCCTACAGTTTCGATGTATTTAAAGAACGACATCATGGAATCGCCCCAGAAGCTGTTGTACTACGTATTTATTCAATGACAGAGAACTTTGGTCGGCCGGATGTCATAAATAGTAACATTTAACTGACTTCTTTTTTTAAATTTTTTTCATTCGGTGATAATTTCTTATGGCAACAGCGTACACTGTCAGGATTATATGCAAACATTTGGTGATTATCTTTTCAGTCACTCTAATAGATCATCTTCATGTGGTTCCTTGTATTACGACACTGGCACATCTATTCGCTTAGTATATCAGATGGCATGCTAAGTCAAAGTAAGATTACTCAACATGGATCTGAATTTAGTACAACTTTTGCTCAAGACTTGTATGCAGCTTTTTTGAAGTACTGAAGAAAATACAAGCCATGATGAGTCACATTTCCTGACATTTAGGAAATGAGAGGGACGTTCAGTAAGCAATGCAACACATCTTTCCCGAAAGCAGGTTGGTATTACACTACTGGCTATTAAAATTGCTACACCACGAAGATGGCGTGCTACAGACGAGAAATTTAACCGACAGGAAGAAGATGCTGTGATATGCAAATGATTAGCATTCACAAGAGGTTGGCGCCAGTGGCGACACCTACAACGTGCTGACATGAGGAAAGTTTCCAACCGATTTCTCATACACACACATCAGTTGACCGGCGTTGCCTGGTGAAACGTTGTTGTGATGACCCGTGTAGGGAGGAGAAATGCGTACCATTACGTTCCCGACTTTGATAAAGGTCGGATTGTAGCTTATCGCGATTGTGGTTTATCGTATCGGGGCATTGCTGCTGGCGTTGGTCGAGATCCAATGACTGTTAGCAGAATATGGATTCAGGAGGGTAATACGGAACGCCTTGCTGGATCCCAACGGCCTCGTATCACTAGCAGTCGAGGCATCTTATCGGATCGAGCAGCCAAGTCTCGATCCCTGAGTCAACAGATGGGGACGTTTGCAAGACAACAACCATCTGCACGAACAGTTCGACGACGTTTGCAGCAGCATGGACTATCAGCGCGGAGGCCATGGCTGCGGTTACCCTTGACGCTGCATAACAGACAGGAACGCCTGTGATGGTGTACTCAACGACGAAACTGGGTGCACGAATGGAAAAACGTCATTTTTTTAGGATGTATCCAGCTTCTATTTACAGCATCATGATGGTCGCATCCGTGTTTGGCGACATCGCGGTGAGCGCACATTGGAAGCGTGTATTCAACATCGCCATACTGGCGTATCACCTGGCGCGATGGTATGGGGTGCCATTGGTTACACGTCTCGATCACCTCTTGTTCGCATTGACGGGACTTTGAACAGCGGACATTACATTTCAGATGTGTTACGACCCATGGCTCCACCCTTCATTCGATCCCTGCGAAACCCTACAATTTCAGCAGGATAATGCACGACCGCATGTTGCAGGTCCTGTACCGGCCTTTCTGGGTACAGAAAATGTCCGACTGCTGCCCTGGCCAGCACATTCTTCAGATCTTTCACCAACTGGAAACGTCTGGCCAATGGTGGCTGAGCAACTGGCTCGTCACAATACGCCAGTCAATACTCTTGATGAACTGTGGTATCGTGTTGAAGCTGCATGGGCAGCTGTAACTGTACACGCCATCCAAGCTCTGTTTTGACTCAATTCCCAGGCGTATCAAGGCCGTTATTACGGCCAGAGGTGGTTGTTCTGGGTACTGATTTCTCAGGGTCTATGCAACCAAACTGCGTGAAAATGTAATCACATGTTAGTTCTAGTATAATATATTTGTCCACTGAATACTCGTTTATGATCTGCATTTCTTCTTGGTGTAGCAATTTTAATGGCCAGTAGCGTATTCAGGACTCCAATGCACCTTATTATTCCCAACTCTTTTGACTACAAAACCCTAGTTTACATCATAATCTCCGTTCAATGCGATCAACTTACTGGGATGGCTTGTATGACTGCTTGGTAACATTGGTCGAAATCGGATCCAACGTCTTGCTGCATCAATAACTTCCCCATCATCCACGTACGCCTTCCCATGATGTACGTCCTTCACTGGGCCAAACCGTTGAAAGTCGGAAGGATGGATCAGAAAGAACAGTCCAATGAAGCTTTATGAGTTTGTCTCGAGTGCGCAGACTTGCGAGAAGACTTGGGCTGCCATGGACAAGCAGAAGTTCATTTACATTTACGTGGCGACGAGCACTCTGAAGTCGTTTCTTCAGTTTCCTGAGGGCAGCACAATACACTTCAGAGTTGATCGTCCCACCAGGAGGTAGAATATCAAACAGAATATCCCCTTCAGAGTACATCTACATCTACATCCATACTCCGCAAGCCACCTGATGGTGTGTGGCGGAGGGTACCTTGAGTACCTCTATCGGTTCTCCCTTCTATTCCAGTCTTGTACCAGAAGACCGTCGCCACGATTTTACCAGTTGAGGGTGCGGTTTCGACTTTTTCTTCGGAGAAAAGGTGGTGTGACGCCACTCCATGGAGTGCCATGTTTCATCGCCTGTGACGAAGTTCCACAAAAAATTGTCATGATCAGCCTTGCAACGCGCAAGCAGTTCCGCACAGATAGTCCTTCGCTACTCGTTATAGTGTTCCGTCAGGCGGCGAGAAAACCAGCGGCCCTTTGAACACTCCAACTGGTGGACGAGTGTGCCAGCACTACCAACAGAGACTTCCAGCGGAGCAGCGAGGTGTCTGATTGTGATATGTCGATCACCTCGAATGAGAGTGTCTGCTGTCACAGCTGTGTGCGGCCGCGCCGGCGCTCCGGAGATTGGACAGGTTTGCGCGACCTTGATTGCGATGGTAACAGACGCCTCGCCAAGCGACTTAACGTGTTTTAGATCACAGCCACGTCCCAGCAGACATTCTGCAAGCACCTATGAACATCTGCGACGCTATGGTTATCCGCCAAAAGTGACTCAGTGACTACTCTCTCCTTGGAACGCACCTCCGCTACAGACGCCATTTTGGAGGCCACATGTAGCGTTACCACCTATCAGAACTACAGCGGGAATTTTCCAGAATGAGATTTTCATTCTGCAGCGGAGTGTGCGCTTATATGAAACTTCCTAGCAGATTAAAACTGTGTGCCCGACCGAGACTCGAACTCGGGACCTTTGCTTTTCGCGGGCAAGTGCTCTACCAACTGAGCTACCGAAGCACGACTCACGCCCGGTACTCACAGCTTTACTTCTGCCAGTACCTCGTCTCCTACCTTCCAAACTTTACAGAAGCTCTCCTGCGAACCTTGCATTCTGGAAACATCTCCCAGGCTGTGGCTAAGCCATGTCTCCGCAATATCCTTTCTTTCAGGAGTGCTAGTTCTGCAAGGTTCGCAGGAGAGCTTCTGTAAAGTTTGGAAGGTAGGAGACGAGGTACTGGCAGATGTAAAGCTGTGAGTACCGGGCGTGAGTTGTGCTTCCGTAGCTCAGTTGGTAGACCACTTGCCCGCGAAAGGCAAAGGTCCCGAGTTCGAGTCTCGGTCGGGCACACAGTTTTAATTTTACAGCGGGAATATTCCACTATGTCCCACAACAAATATCCCATTTTCCAACCGAATTAGCCGAGAAAAAAATCTGTTGCATTACTTGTTGACCGCCAGTCGTGTAATAGTCGCAGACGTGAGTATTTGGATAAACCCATGATCGTAGAAAACGATTGCGCACGCTGAGAGGAACATACGCATGCATGAATCGACCGGCCCTTCAAGACACAATGAGTGCATGCACTGAACAGTGACAGAATGTTACGCACATTCCTACGAATTTTGAAAGGCAGTTGTGGTAACTAACTTGCTATGGAACTTTGTATAACCTTTATTAGTGATACGAGTTAACGCCGGCATAAATTTCGTCTTATCATCTAAAGTAACCTTAAATGTATCCTACTAAAAGTGATCTAAAACGTGAAGTACATAGCTTTCAATGGTAAGTAACTTCCCAACACGTTAATATGTTTTGGTATAAATCAGTGAGCAACTTTAACTAAATAACTGATCCTTAAATAACGGTTCAAACAACATTTTGTTAGAAATACCAGACTTTACCTAGTAGTTTGGTTCAAATTGCTGCTATTAGTTTATCTATTCGATTATGTTACTTTCATTTGTTGCGTTATCTGACTTAATGAGGAAATGAACTTGCAACATATGTGAAGCATGAATCGTTGAGATTGTTATGAAATAAGTGTCAGTGACCGTACCGATCAGATTGTGCAGCTTTGATATGAGCCACATACGTGTAGGTAGTTCCTCGTTAATCAATTTAACAAATAAAAGAAATAATACTTGATACACATTCAGCTGGTTCTACAAAAAGGTAGTACCCCAGATTAATTCTAATAAAACTTTCCATGTAACATGTGTTAAATTTTTATTGCTTACAGAGATATAGCTTACTAAATGTCATTAGGGTTTATTTATCGATTGCCATTTTAGTTTTGATGTTCCAGTAGTCGAGTTGTTCTTGAGTGTACATTACTGAATATTTTGACTGTGGTGTTGTTGTTGTTGTTGTGGTCTTCAGTCCTGAGACTGGTTTGATGCAGCTCTCCATGCTACTCTATCCTGTGCAAGCTTCTTCATCTCCCAGTACCTACTGCAACCTACATCCTTCTGAATCTGCTTAGTGTATTCATCTCTTGGTCTCCCTCTACGATTTTTACCCTCCACGCTGCCCTCCAATGCTAAATTTGTGATCCCTTTGTGCCTCAAAACATGTCCTACCAATCGATCCCTTCTTCATGTCAAGTTGTGCCACAAACTTCTCTTCTCCCCAATCCTATTCAATACCTCCTCATTAGTTACGTGATCTACCCACCTTATCTTCAGCATTCTTCTGTAGCACCACATTTCGAAAGCTTCTATTCTCTTCTTGTCCAAACTGGTTATCGTCCATGTTTCACTTCCATACATGGCTACACTCCATACAAATACTTTCAGAAACGACTTCCTGACACTTAAATCTATACTCGATGTTAACAAATTTCTCTTCTTCAGAAACGCTTTCCTTGCCATTGCCAGTCTACATTTTATATCCTCTCTACTTCTACCATCATCAGTTATTTTACTCCCTAAATAGCAAAACTCCTTTACTACTTTAAGTGTCTCATTTCCTAATCTAATCCCCTCAGCATCACCCGATTTAATTTGACTACATTCCATTATCCTCGTTTTGCTTTTGTTGATGTTCATCTTATATCCTCCTTTCAAGACACTGTCCATTCCGTTCAACTGCTCTTCCAAGTCCTTTGCTGTCTCTGACAGAATTACAATGTCATCGGCGAACCTCAAAGTTTTTATTTCTTCTCCATGAATTTTAATACCTACTCCGAATTTTTCTTTTGTTTCCTTTACTGCTTGCTCAATATACAGATTGAATAACATCGGGGAGAGGCTACAACCCTGTCTCACTCCTTTCCCAACCACTGCTTCCCTTTCATGCCCCTCGACTCTTATAAGTGCCATCTGGTTTCTGTACAAATTGTAAATAGCCTTTCGCTCCCTGTATTTTATACCTGCCACCTTCAGAATTTGAAAGAGAGTATTCCAGTTAGCATTGTCAAAAGCTGTGATTGATTATAATTTGTTGGCCAGTTCTACACTGAGGTGACAAAGGTCATGGATTACCTCACAATATCGTATAGCACCTCCTTTTACACGGCGTAGAGCAGAAACTCGACGTGACAAGTCCTTAGCGTTCCAAAATATTGAGCCATGCTGCGTCTATAGCCGTCCATATTTGCGAAACTGTTGCCGGTGCGCGATTTTGTGCACGGACTGAACTCTCGATGATGTCCCATTCGTTGGGATTCATGTCGGGGAGTCTGGTTGGCCAAATCATTCGCTGCAATTGTCCAGATTGTTCTTCAAACCAGTCGCAAACAACTGTGGCCTTGTCACATTGTGCATTGTTATCCACAAAAATTCCATCATTGGTTGAGAACATGAGGTCCATGAATGGCTGCAAATTGTCTCAAAGTAGCCGAACATAACCATTTCCATCCAATGATCGGTCCAGTTGGACCATGGGATCCATTCTATTCCATGTAAACACAGCCCACACCATTATGGAGCCACCACCAGATGGCCACGAGCCGAAGAGAGGCGGTATCGTGCTGTTCACAAAAGCACTCGCGTCTGTCGTCTGCTGCCATAGTCCATTAACGCCAGATTTCGCTGCACTGACCTAACGGATACGTTTGTCGTACGTCCCACATTGATTTCTGCGGTAATTTGACGCACTGTTGATAGTCAGTTAGCACTCACAACTCTTCACAAACGACGCTGCTCTTGGTCGTTAAGTGAAGACCGCCGCTATCTGCGCTAACATTCCGCGTTCAAAGTCTGTTGATTGCCGTTGTGCGGTCATTATCACGTTGGAAACCTTTTCATATGAATCACTTGAGTACCAGCGACATCTCCGCCAATAAACTGTCCTTTTATACCTTATGTACAGGAGACCACTGCCACCTGTATATTTGCATATCGCAAACCCATAACTTTTGTCACCTCGGTGTTTTTTGTCGTTGAAGCATGCTGCACGTGTTTATTAACATAATGTCGACATGGTATTTATGGACGGGTTTTGCAATGGAAACACTGCTACAGTTTGTGGAGAATACAGCAGAACATTTTCTAATCGGAATCTAGGTTCAACAGTGTTTACTTGTAATTTCACTAAAGCGAGTGAGACTGGTGCAGCGCCCAGCAGTTATCTTTCATCTGAACGTGCAAATTAAGAGTGTGCACGCAGTAGAAGATATTTTTCAGTTAGTAGAACGTAGCCTTCAAGAAGTACCAGAAGAATGTCTGCATTTATCACAGTTCTGTATACAAGAATATGAAAGTCATAACATAAGCATAGCCTCTATCTTCATAATTCTCAGCGGATTCAACACTTTCGAAAATAAAATGAGACTAGACGCTTGGAATATTGTCGTTGGCTAAATGCAACTTACCGAGTAGCCCCATCAATGATGAAGCCACTTTCACTCGCGACAGTATCAGTAATACTGAGAGGCGGTATGAGCCCCCTCTCATATTTCTATCTTACGATTTTCCTCTCTAATTGCATGCGGTGAAAAGTCGCTATTCCTTCACACGCGGACTTCCCACGCAGCGTCTCTCGTAACCCGGGTGGTGCGGTGACAGGCGGGCTCTTCTGATCTGGAGAGGGTTAAGCCGACGCGTGTGAGGAAGTCGAGTGAATGCTTTGCAGACGCCGACATTGTCAAAAGACACGCCCGGAGGGGTCTGAAGTAGGGGCTGGGCTAGAGGTTCCGTTACTTCGCAGAATCTTAGCGAAAACACTTTCTGGCGGGCTACCAGCGAGGCGTGGGAATGACTTGTGTACCCAGGCAGTTGTGGCGGGAAAATTCCCGCGCTTTCTGCAAAATAGTCACTGTGATTGGCTGGCTCAGGGCATAGCTCCGTGACGTAGCAAAATCAGCGCAGAAATTGGCGCCAAGAATCTCCATTGGTGGAATGGTAGTGCTCCGGCAATGGAGCGGAATTTTCCGCCGGTTTTCGAGTTGCTGATTGGAACGTTTAACCACGGCCACTGTGGTGGGGGCGGGAATGTTCGGTGTTCGGCCTGTACGGGTGCTCTGAGGTAGTCGGCTCTCGCCTTTCGGTCGAGGACGTCGAAGCAACCAGCCATCGCCTCCGGTACGCCAGATTGTGTTCTGGCAGTTTAGAAGACAGTTTGGTAATGTATGTCCGCAGCACCGGCAGATAGGGATTTTCCTAGGTGATAATCAGAGCTCAGCAGAGCGCGCCTGTTCGTCTTTTTCTAACTTTGTTCTGTCTTGAGTAGCAGCAATTAATGTTGGTTAGCTGTGTGTCTCTCTTAAGATTTGAGTGGCAAGGAATTGGCTCCACATACCACTTCGTCATAAACCTCAAAATCTAGTTTAGGGACAACTTCACCTTCACAGCGTTTGTTTGTGTATCCAATTTGAGCCAATTTGATGCATTATAAATGTTTCATGTGTTTTTGTTTATTATTTTGTGTTTAGTCTTAATAAATCATATTGTTATTTTGGGCAGAACTTTCATTCTGTTAATCGGTAGAGCAACCCATCATTTCTCACTACGTTAATGAAACCTTTCTTTATTTAACTTATTTATCAAATTAAATTATTGCAGGTGCCAAACTCTTTTCTACTCCACTTGCAAGGTTGATTGCAGTCAGTTCGCGTATATTTTGTAATCCTTGTGCAACAGCAAAAGTCGGAGTTAGAATAGGGGGGGCTTAGAGCATCATTTGCATATGTAGATTCTAGAATTTAGTGTTAAATACACTGCTAGCCCCGGCACCTCGCAATACTTGTAACTCATATCAGTGATCTGACGAAGATCCACTTGCCTTTGTGGAGACATAGTTTCAAGAACGCTTCTGTGTAAATGTGTACTCTGGTATAATAAGCAAACAATTGGTTGTGTCTGTTGTAGTACCGCACCGTCTTACAGTGTCCCTTTATCTAGAATTCCTTGATACTGAGCTTCACGTATTAATGGAAAAGTTTCCTTCGGTTACTAGGATGAGTATGTTGTTCTAGCATGATGGGATCCATCCACATTCTAGTCGGCAGGAGACACATGATCTAAATGCAACATTGCCCGGAGATGGTGCCCCACGAATAGTCACGTTTCCTGGTCATCAAAGTCCCCAGATCGTACCCTTTCGGTTTTTATCTGTGCCCATGGTTGAATGGAAATTTAGAAAGAGAAAGCTAGAGACGACTGCGCGAGCCACTGGGTGGCGGAGAATACCTTGTACTACTACTTTCCTGTTCCAGTCACAAACTGAGGGAAGAATGACTGTATGCCTCTGTAAGACGCCAGTTTTCTCTTATCTTCGTGACACTTACGCGAAAAGTACATTGGCGGCAGCAGAATCGTTCTGCAGTCAGCCTCAAATGCCGGTTCTCTAAATTTTCGCAGTAGTCTTCCGCGAAAATAACGTCGTCTTCCCTCCAATGATTCCCACTTCAATTAACGAACCATATGCGTAACACTCAGGCGTTGATCGAATCCACCGGTTACAAATCCAGGAGTCCACCTCTGAATTGTTACGTCGCCTTCACTTAACCGGTGGGAATCCCAAACACTCGAGCAGTACTCAAGAATGGGTCGCACTAGTGTTCTATACGTGGTCTCCATTAAAGACGACTCACACTTTCCTAAAATCTGCCAATAAACGAAAGTCGACCATTAGCCTTCCTTATTACCATCCTTACAAGCTCGTCCCATTTCGTATCGCTTTGCACCGTTGTGCCTACGTATTGTAGGAGGCTTGCCCAGAAAGTAATGCAACGAATTTTTTATTTTCTCAGCCGAAGACAATGCTACGAAAGTGAAACGTTACGTATGTATTATTTGATGTCTCTTGAGTGAGCGCGCCAAGTTCCCGTCATTTCCGACAGATAGCATAGCTGCAGAACAGTTTCAAAATGGCGTCTGTAGGTGATGTACATTACGGGCAATGTGACTTCATTGAATTTCTCACTGCAGAGAAAGAAACTGTGGGGAATATTCACAAACGCTTGAGCACAGTCTGTGGAGCATCTGCTGTCGACAGAAGTACAGTTAGTCACTGGGCACGGAGGGTGGGGTCATCAGAAGACGGTTCGGTGGAGCTCCACGATTTGCAGCGGTCGAGAAGACCGTCCATGGCTGTCACACCAGACATTTTGCGGCGACTGACGTTGTCATTCGCGAGGACAGACGTCTTATTACGACCCGGCAATTGGCAGACATTTTGAGGACGACGAAGAGGTGATCCACACAGTGAAGCATTGGCTTCGCCACCAGGACAAAGGCCCTTGTTTCACGCTGGAGGAAGGCCATGGAACGGGATGGAGACTACGTGGAAAAATAGGGTTTGTACGTAAAACTTCATTCTTTCGTGTGTGTGATTCTCGCTGTGTCCAGTAAAGAATTGTTGAAGAAAAAAATGTGGTACATTAATTTCTGGACAACCCTCGCATTTAATCGGCATGACTGTGTCACGTAGTACATAACTAACGCCATATTCTAATTTTGTGGGATTGTTTTTCCTACTCACTTGCATTAATTTACATTTTTCTACAATTAGAGCAGGCTGCCATTCACCACACCAATTAGAAGTTTTGTCCAAGTGATCTTGTGACATCCTACAGTCATTCAATGACGACACATGCCCATACATTACAGTGTAATACACAAACAACCGCATATTGCTGCTCACTCTGTTCGTTATATTATCGCACTTCTCTGGGGCACGCCTGACGGTATCCTTGAGTTTGATGATTACTCGCCATGGAGAACAATGTACTGGGTTCTATTACTTAAGCATTTCTCGAGTTACTCACATATCCTGTTCCACACGATCGCACCTTGGTTAACAGGTCTGCAGTGGGGCCCCGTGTCAAACCGTTTTTGGATATCCAGGAATATGGGACTTGCCTGTTGCTGCTCAGCCATGGTTCGCAGGGTATTATGTGAGAAAAGTGCAAGATGAATTTCGTTCAAGCGCTGCTTCTTAAATCCATGTTGATCTATCGACAGGCGCTCTTCCGTCTCAAGGAAATTTATCATACGACGATTGCCCAGAAAGTAATGCATCGCATTTTTTTCTTCAGCAATTCTTCATTGAAGATAATGAGAATTACACACAGAAATGGTGTTTTATTTACACACCCTACTTTTCCACATAGTCGCCATCTCGTTCTATGGCCTTCCTCCAGCGCGAAACAAAAGCGCGTATGCCCTGTCGGTACCAATCCTTGTCCTGGTGGCGGAGCCAACGCTTCACTGTGTCAATCACCTCCTCATCGTCCTCAAAATGTCTGCCAACTGCCAAGTCGTAGGGAGTCTTTCCTCGCGAATGACAACATCAGCTCGCTGCAACATGTCAGGTGTGACAGCCGTGGATGGTCTCCCCGACCGTTGCAAATCGTGGAGCTCCGCCGAACCGTCTTCTGATCTCACCCTCCGCGGCCAGTGACTAACTGTACTTCTGTCGAGAGCAGATGCTCCGTAGACTTTGCTCAATCGTTTGTGAATATTGTCCACAGTTTCTTTCTCTGCAGTGAGAAATTCAATGAAGTCATTTTGCTTGTAACATACATCACCTACAGACGCCATTTTGAAACTGTCCTGCAGCAACGCTATCTGTCGGAAGTGACGCAAACTTGGCGCGCTTACGCAGGAGACTTTTGAGAAAGAAAATGTGGTGCATTAGTTTCTGGGCAACACACATATAGTACTGACCTCATAAAAGAATGTCAGGACGATCCCATAAGTGGAGAAGGGGTTTATTAAAATCTACTTTCAAATTAATTGTTTACCTTTCCTTAATGCGTTGTGTGAAGATTCGTTTGTGTTACATTCTAACTGCTGAATTCGTGTGACCAGTAACAAATGGACACATGTTGCATGGATTGTTGAATTGGAATTAGTTATACACGACCATCTAATATATTTAATACTACTTCTGAAATGTCTTATATATCAAAACGCTGCGCACGAGTCCTAGTTATGAAAGAGCTCATTTTCTTATCAAGAGTTATTAAAGAGCTCATTTTCTTATCAAGATCTCTTTAAACCATTCGTTACTTTATCGACTGTAACCCTGCTGTTGTCCTTGTATCAGTATTACCCAACAATAAATTCCTCTTTCTATTGGTAATTTAAATGTAATATTTGCTGCTCGTAAATTTATGTCTTTGTTTCTACTCATAACTACTTCCCGTCAAGCCCTGAATTGTTTCAAATACGTTAATCTGTTTTTTAATAGTTGAAATTGGGTCATAATGACCTGGCTGATTTTAATGCTCATTTCTACACTTACTTCATTGAGCTTCAGTTTCACAATATCCAAAGCCACGTAGATATCACTTGACATAACACTGGAGGTCAATGCTTGCTTTTGCTGTAATAGACATATTACTGGAGACGTAATTGTTGCAGAGTAAAAAATCAGTTACGTCCGATTGACTGCTGAAGGAGGACGTTATATTTCGAGCTCTCGCAATAAATAGTGGTATATTGTTATCATGGCAAAATGTCGTCTAACTGAAAGTAAATCAGAAGCAACTGGCAATATATCTGATAAAGGAATGATGAAAAACATACCAGTGAAGACAGCATTCGCCGTACATCAGAATCAGAAGACTGTGCTTCAGGCAATTAGGTTAGTAGTGACAATTAACAAACTGTAGAAGTAATTCAGTCGATAAACAAGAACATTGGTTGGAGTTTGATACACTTTCCAAATCGTGGAAGGGTATCCGCTGCAAACATAATAAAAGAAACGCCAGGTCCAACCATATATGCTACGTCGAGAGTAAATGATATCGAGTCTGCTTTCCAAGTAATTTTGAGCAAAACCATCTGCAATATTGTGTTGCAAGTGACTAATATTCAGAACCGAAGAGTATGCAGTGACAAATGGGAAGTTTCAGATGAAAGTACATTAGGAGCATGTATTGGTGTACTACTGCTTGCTGATATTTATGAATCAACAAGCAGCTTATGGGTCCTGGAATCAGGAGGAGAATTTTTTCTGCTACAATGTCAATAAAGATGTCCTGTCACATCTATCGAGTGTTAACGTTTTTGCGATAAGATTTGTCGTCAGGCGCGAAGAGCAGACGACAAACTACTACCTATAAGGGACTTTTTGAAACACGGTGGGTGGAAATACTTGCAAAATTATATAATACTGGATAAAATCTGTTGATGAATAACTGAAGGATTTTGGTGGTCGCTTTCTATCCAAACAATGCATTCCAAGCAAGCTCGCCAAATATGAGATAAATATATGTTCACATGCTCTGAACACGCAGTTCTACGCAGCAAAAGCGCTGGCGTAGCAAGTGGGAAAAACCACGTTTTTTGTGTTGTCATGGATTTGGCATACGAGCTAAGAGAACAGATTGTTACACGTGATATTTTTTTTACATCTTTTATGTTGAATCAAGTACTTGTTAGAAGAAAGTATACGGTATTTGATACAGTTGGGAAAGAAAAACAAGTAGAACTGTCGAAGTTGTCATGCGAGAACGTTCACTGTTCAGAATTCCATTTGACGACAGATACCACAGTAGTATCCTACAATTCAAAGGAAAATAAGAACGTTATACTGATGCGCACAATGCATAATGATAAGGAAGCAAGCAGCAGAGAAGTTAAAAAATCAAAAATTATATTTGACTACATGCCACTAAAGGTTCGGTACACATGCTCGACTAGCCTACTGCAACATAAACGAAAAAGAGAAAATCCAGTCGTTACCCTGTAGTTGTATTTTACAGTACACTTGACGCTACTGTCCACAGTACTTTTGTACTGTGGAAAGAAATCAATCCAGAGTGGAAAAGAAATATTCTTCTCAAAAGAAGAATATTCCTCGATGAACTAGGAATAGCTATTGTGCTCCGTACATTGAAGTCAGGAAACGGTTTCCATGAAATACAATATCCATTGCTATTGTCAGAAATATAAAAAAACACAGGACCAATCTATATCAGAACAAGCCTGCTAATATTCTCTTAACACAGCCTCCTAGAGCTTTGCCCATTGGGTTATTATTATTGTATCCCGCCTGGAAGGCGGCGAGTGGGTAGGAGCAGGAAAAGGTAATACACGTCGGTACTCCAAATACAGTTAAAGCACCTTGACTAGTGTGTAAACATATACAAACATATTGTAGTGACTTGGCAAGACAGCCAAGCCACTCGGAGGTAGCCGAAAGGCACGGGTTAAGCTCACGCAGACTGGCGTGAGGTCTGGAACAGTTAAGGGAATTTATAGTAGCAAATAAAGTACGTAGTTGATGTAATACTTAACTTCAATTCATAATTGGAGAACATCGCTCTTGTTGATACATTAATAACAATCTCAATATAAACTGGTAATGGCGCCTTGCTAGGTCTTAGCAAGTGACGTAGCTGAAGGCTATGCTAACTATCGTCTCGGCAAATGAGAGCGTATTTGTCATTGATCCATCTCTGGCAAAGTCTGCTGTACAACTGGGGCGAGTGCTAGGAAGTCTCTCTAGACCTGCCGTGTGGCGGCGCTCGGTCTGCAATCACTGACAGTGGCGGCAGGCGGGTCCGACGTATACTAGCGGACCGCGGCCGATTTAAAGGCTACCACCTAGCAAGTGTGGTGTCTGGCGGTGACACCTCACATATTACGTAACTTTAGGTGATTACACGTGGCACCATCGTAACTGATGCAAAGTCTCAGTAGCAAACTAAGTTGAAGCGATGTTTCCTGGCTGTATGTACCTGATGAAACGGGCTGACTCTGGAGCGGAGCTCGTAGATCTGGACAGCGCCTGCTAGAGGACGCTGTCGTCGGTGTCTCGTGGTAGTGCCAACCTTTGAAACTATGCCGTGGCATCGTTGCTATCGATACCACAATTATAACCCGAAGTACCAAAAGTGCATGTAACTTTCAAGGAAAACAGCAGGGTTGAGGTGCTCAAGCAAACTGACAGGTCACCATTAACAGTGTCACACGTCCTCACTACCATGTGGGGAAGTTTGAAATCAAATCCAAGTATTTGGCGAAGAATTGGTGAATATAAAATGTACTCCACCATTTTTCCTCGGCTTGCCGGCGGAATACTGGCGGATAAAAGTTTCTGTGCACTGGCATTCGAAATGTCTGCCTCCTAGTCTACAGCCTTCGGACAAGAGTCCTTTAGTGTCCTCCATTGGCTACCGCTCGATGCTCTGCAGAGTAAAAGTAGAAACGTGGAGCGAACTATGTTTTTTACCCCCTGACGATGGTCAAGGTTTAAAATAAACATAATTTAGTGCAACTGTGGGCTGCTTTTCATTCGTGACATAATAAAGGCCTTACCCCCAGAGCGCGGTGCGTCCGTCCGTGACGCCTGAGTGGCCGCTTGCCCCACGTGTCCGCCCGCACCTCCTACACGTGGGCGTGGCGGGCGGCGGCGCCCTCCACACGCGACCAGCTGGCGCCGCGGCTCGCGTGGCAGTCGCGTGTGTTACTGTGGGCAGCGAGCGCCCGCATAGTTGCAGGTCCCCGAGGAGGCGATCACGTCGGATGCACCACATTGTTGGTGGTCGCAAGTAAATCCAACATCCCCCACAAACAGCCATGTTCGACCCCAGATTGGAGTACTGGCAGTTCATCAGCAAAGTGGGGGACTGATGACCTTAGCTGTTTAGTCCCCCTTAAACATCCCACCAACCACCACCACCATCATCAGCAAAGTGTCTTGCCTCCGATAGCAGTCTTCTTAACGATTGAACATCAGAGAATGCTTCGTAGAACAAAACTAGCTATACTTTTACTTCCAGAAGCAATTATAAAGATCGTTCCATAAGTTAGGAAATGTATGCAATGTGTCCTATTTACTTTCTCCTAACGTTTCTTCCCGACTGTGGGAGACATCTTCGGAGCTAAAGCGGCGAACTGCAGCCAGAACACGAGGGATCTCTACCTCTGAAGAACTCTTCCGTAGTCGGAGATGAAGCGTTACGAGAAAGTTTTATAGATCGACCACGGCCTTTTAGCCCGTAAGTTTCAAGTGAAGTTAATACCGGCAGTGTATGATCATTTAAAATACACTCATGCTCATAAATTAAGGATAATTACAGAATGTGGTGCCACACAAAATGGCATTACACAAAACTGGCGCTAACAGCATAGGCACATAGGGAACACACACGACACAGACCTGTAAGTCCAGAATGTGGTGCCACACAAAATGGCATTACACAAAACTGGCGCTAACAGCATAGGCACATAGGGAAGACACACGACACAGACCTGTAAGTCCACGGTATTGGTGGTAAGTTGAGAAAACCGTCCCGAAACACATGTGCTACAAAACGCCACTGTTTCCTGCGCATGTACCCCCGATATCAATATGGGATATGATCACCACGCACACGTACACAGGCCGCACAAATGGTTGGCATACTCTGGATCAGGTGGTCGAGCAGCTGCTGGGGTATAGCCTCCCATTCTTGCACCAGTGCCTGTCGGAGCTCCTGAAGTTTAGTAGAGGTTTTAAGACGTGCAGCGATACGTCGACCGAGGGCATCCCAGACGTGTTCGATACGGTTAAGGTCAGGAGAACAGGCTTAATATCTTCTGTTTCAAGGTACTCCTTCACAATGGCAGCTTGGTGGGTCCATGCGTTGTCATCCATCAGGAGGAAGGTGGCACCCACTACACCCCTGAAAAGGCGGACATACTGGTGCAAAATGACGTCCCGATACACCTGACCTGTTACAGTTCCTCTGTCAAAGACATGCAGGGGTGTACGAGCAGCAACCATAATCCCACCCCACACCATCAAACGACGACCTCCAAACAGGTCCCTTTCAAGGACATTAAGGGGTTGGTATATGGTTCACGCCAGATGAAAACCTGGCGAGAATCACTGTTCAGACTATACCTGGACTCGTCCGTGAACCTAACCTGGGACCACTGTTCCAATGACCTTGAACTGCGTTCTTGACACCAGGTTTTATGGGCTCTCCTGTGACTAGGGGTCACTGGAATGCACCTTGCAGGTTTCCGGGCGATTAAACCATGTCTGTTTAGTCGTCTGTAGACTGTGTGTCTGGAGACAACTGTTACAGTGGCTGCGGTAAGGTCACGAGCAAGGCTACCTGTAGTACTCCGTGGCCGTCTGCGGGCACTGACGGTAAGAAATCAGTCTTCTTGTGTTGTTGTAAACTGTGGACGTCCCGTACTGTAGCGCCTGGACACGTTTCCTGTTTGCTGGAATCGTTACCATAATCTTGAGATCACATTTTGTGGCACATGGAGGCCCCGTGCAACGACCTGCTCTGTTTGACCAGCCTCCAGTCGCCCTAGTACTCTACCCCTCATAACGTCATCAATATGTGTTCTTTGAGTCATTTTCAACACACAGTCACCATTAGCACGTCCGAAAACGTCTGCACACTTACTCGCTGCACCGTACTCTGACATGCCCCAACACACCTCTGTGTATGTGGGCTGCTACCAGCGCCACCGTGCGACGACCGCAGGTCAAATGCACCGCATGGTCATACCCCGAGGTGATTTAAACCCGCAAACCGCCCACCAGAGCGTTGTTTCACCATGTATCAGCATTGTCCTTAATTTATGAACATGAGTGTAACTTTGTTCAGAAGCAAAATAAAAAAAAAATATACGAAGGAAATTTTTAGCTACCAGGTGGACATTGACCAGCATGATTCCTTTCTTGCAACTTCGTTCGTCGTGAAGGTATGGACAGCAGTTTTCAGATAGTTTATTTCTACACTTACTTCTACATCCACATGCATACCCCACAAGCGGAGGAGGAGGAGGAGATTAGTGTTTAACGTCCCGTCGACAACGAGGTCATTAGAGACGGAGCGCAAGCTCGGGTGAGGGAAGGATGTGGAAGGAAATCGGCCGTGCCCTTTCAAAGGAACCATCCCGGCATTTGCCTGAAGCGATTTAGGGAAATCACGGAAAACCTAAATCAGGATGGCCGGAGACGGGATTGAACCGTCGTCCTCCCGAATGCGAGTCCAGTGTGCTAACCACTGCGCCACCTCGCTCACCCCACAAGCCACAGCATGACACGTTTCGGACGATACACTGTGCCACTACTAATCATTTTCCTGTTCCACTCACAATTAGAGCGAGGTAAAAGCTACTGTCTATATAACTCCGTACGAGCCCTAATCGTTTTAATCTTATCTGCGTACTCCTCGCGCGAAATATATGTCGACGGCAGAAGAAGCTTTCAGCTGTCAGTTTCAAATGCCGATTCTCTAAATTTTCTCAGTAGTGCCCCCCGAAAGAACGTCACGTTCCTTCCAGTGACTCCCATTTGAGTTTCAGAAGCACCTCCTCAATACTTGGGTGTTTTTCGAACCCACCGGAACAAATCCAGTATCCCGCATTTGAACTGATTCAATGTATTCCTCTACATCGACCAGGTGCGGATCGCAAACACTTGAACAGTCCTCAGGAATAGGTCGTACGAACGTCCTATATGCGGTGTCATTAACAAATGAACCACACTTTCCTAGAATTCTCCCAAAACGCTGAAGTCGACTATTCGTCCTTCCTACCACAATCCTCATCAAATGCTCTTTCCATTTCATATGGCTTTGCAACGTTACGACCAGATGTCAAGCAGGACACTGCAAATGCTGCATTCGACCGTTACTAATTTGGTTTTCCTACTCATCCGCATTAACTTACATTTGTCTTCATTTAGAGCTAGCTCCCCTTCAGCACTCCAACTAGAAATTTTGTCTATCAATATGTCATCTTGTATCCTCCTACAGTCACTCAACTCCGGCACCTTCCTGGGCACCACAGCATCGTCAGCAAACAGCTGCAGACTGCTGCTTACCCTGTCCGCCAGATCATTTATGTATAGGGAAAATAATAGCGGCGCAGTCACATTTCCTTGCGGCACTTCTGACGATACCCTTGTCTGTGATGAATATCCACCGTCGAGGACAACATATGGTCTTCTCTTACTTAAGTAGTCTTAGAACCTGTTCAGTATGGTTGTTCCTTCGATAAAAGTCGGCTGTGTGACATCGTATCAAATGCTCTACGGAAATCTGTATTTTTGCGGGTCCGTTCATTTATCCTTCTGCACTTTTTCCAGTGCCTTGGGACTCTGCGCTGGGGGAGGGATTCGCGATAAACGCAAACTAAATGAGGGGTCATTGCTGTAGAGTACTCCCTGTAAAACCGAATTGGTATTCATTTCGCACCTGGCGGCTTAATTGCTTTCAACTCTTTCAGTCCTTTCTCTACGCCAAGTATGCTTATTACTATGCCCTCCAAACGGGAATCTGTGCTATGGTGAAACGACAGTATGTTTGTACGATTCTCGCGCGAGAACCATTTCTAAATCCGAAATTTAAAACTGTGTCATTTTTTCTGTCTTCCATTGCCACATCAGACTGGTCGACGAGTGACTGGATAGAAGCCTTCAAACCATTGACGGATTTTACGTAGGACCAGAATTTCCTTGGATTATCGGCAAGATATTTTGCTGAGGTATGAAGGTGACAGCTGTAAGCTCAGCATATCGATCTCTTTACAGACGCATGAATAGCTGTTTGCTTTTGGCTGTCAATATTCGTGCGCTTTGTTTTGAACCGACAGTTCGACAGCCATTCCTTCCTCAGCAAATTATCAGTTTCGCTGTTAATACGCTGACTCGGCACGTTCGATTTAGAATTCGTCATTATCATACCCATCTTTGGTTTAGGCATCCTTGACTCTTCCACTTTCAAGTAGACTGAAACTAATCTTTCCATCTCTTCTTAGGAAGACCCACGTATCGTTTCCTTTGACGTGTATATTTCTATTTTGATTTAGGTATTCGTTCTTCTGACATCATTTGAATGTTCTCATGTCATTTTTTCTGTACTCTACTTCTATGAAATATGTTTTCGACGCCCAGTTCATTTCTAATTTCACTATTCTTCTTTCGTTCTATAAGTCTCTAAAACCCTAGTGGTCTCAGGAGTCTCATCTCTGTTGCTTCAATCCTCTTCCAGTGACTGGTGATTAGAATGCAAGTCTCTGACCCATATATTAGAAGAGATCCTGCCATCACATTACAAAATTTTAGTACTGACTCTTTCCTAACATTTTAGCGGAGAGTGCTGTTTATAGTACCTACCAACTGTTGAAATTTTTTGAACTTGAATTCCTGATCAGTGGATGCTATCTATATGATATCTCGCATCCTTGATAGTTGAAAGCATCTATTTGTTTTGACGATTAATAATCAGTTATTATTTTTGCTCTTAAATGCTCCTTGTCATGGAATGCCTTTATCTTAGTTTTATCTCTAGGTATTGTCATATTATAATCACTTGCTATCTTTTGCAAGGACCAAATTACTGCCGGCCGGTGTGGCCGTGCGGTTCTAGGCGCTTCAGTCTGGAACCGCGTGACCGCTACGGTCGGAGGTTCGAATCCTGCCTCGGGCATGGATGTGTGTGATGTTCTTAGGTTAGTTAGGTTTAAGTAGTTCTAAGTTCTAGGGGACTGATGACTACATATGTTAAGTCCCATAGTGCTCAGAGCCATTTGAACCAAATTACTCTCTGTAATTTATCTTCAGAGTCATTCTCGTAAACAGTAATCTATATTTTGTATTCGATAATGCACTTCCTCTTCTTAAGACATGTTTAAAAGCGTTTCATAAACTTGACGTTACTGAAAACGTGTCGCAAAACTGACTTAGGCTCCCCTGTACTAGCACCATTTGCTGGAATTGACAGTAAGTGGAAACACGAGGAAAATGCACACCATTCACTCAGTCTATGTTTTCTATTGAAGGTTTGTCTGAGTACAATGATTACCAATGGAGAGGAGATAAAACCTTTACTGTACCCAACACTTTGTTTATAAGAACTGCAGTACTACATCACTTACTGTACGTATCCTTATCTTAAATAAGAAAACAATGTTGCAATTAGTTACTTGCTATGTTTCATTCCCCTTATATGAGAATGTTTTCAACCTTGTCCGCGTTGGTGTACATTGTATTCACACAAACCTTCAATTGAAGACAAATGACTGAACTACCGGAGTGTATCCTCCTCGTGTTTCCATTTGATTACTGTCAACTAAAGTGCGGACGAGTTGCGTTAGTCGAGGTGCCACCGCTTTAAGCCAGTTTTGTGCTGCGTTTTCGATAACGTTATATTTGCGTGAATGACGCTCTATGCAGTGAACTGTCATCTGGGGAAAAGCTGTTTAAGAGATCTCGAGAAGTTCTTGGCCGATGTATTTCAAATTCTTACACGACCCTCTACTGAACATTTGGATAGACGTAGGCTGAACATTTTAATATATATATAAAACATAAATATTTATATAACATATAAAGGTGAAATATTGTTACCAAGAATCTCGAAAAGTTCTTGAGCGGTTTAATTCAAATTTTTGTGTGATGCTCTAATAAAGTTTCAGACGGACGCGGGCTATACAGAGGGCCAGAAACTGTCTGTCGCAGTGTAGGTTATGCTGAGAAGTAACTTTTAAGAAAAAAATTCTATACGTTGCGTCGTTGCTAGTTAATTAGCACCGAAACTGGCCAGTCAAACCTTCAGGTAGAATTAGTGTCGGTTGTTCCCTTGGCACAGGGGACTGCTCAGCCTCTGGCTCGTGTTCGACCTCCACTACCGTCTCATGTTCAATTCATATATGGCTCCCTTGTTCCGGTTTTACAAAGCCAAGCAAGGGGCTCGCCCAGCGACACCGTCTCTGATGCGCGGCTAGAGGCTGCACGAGCAGTTAATTGCTAAGTAGCTAACTCATACGTATCACAAATCAACGAAATTTGATCATTATAATCGTTTATTAGCCCAATCTACCCTCACAAGCATGGCAGCGAGCGTACACTGCCTAGAACAAGCTTATCGTATTCTTCCCGATCGTCCTGAACACTTCTTTAAAAGTATTATGTACAGCTTTACTGTTAAAATCTACTGTGAGAAAGAAAATGCTGTGCTGTGAAACCGTGCGGTTCTACTCGTATTTTCTTTCTAGCAGTCACCGTAATGGCAGAGCATGCGGACCATTAGATACTCGTAAATTGTTGCACCGATATACTAGAGTCGAGACGGCGTAAGAAGCACCTGACAGCTCGCATCCTGTTGCCAGTTTTCAACTACCATGGGCTAACGGCTGTGACAACACTGAAACGCCGCCATAGAAATGATTACAAAATCGCGTTACCTCATTGATCGAGGTAGGCTCGTGAAGCTGTCGCTCATAGCCCACTTCAACTGTCAGGGATCTACTTACGCCGACTCAGTTACACATTCTTTCTTACTGTATATAATTTCAAATAAAAATTGTACATACAACAAGTACTGTTTTGTTTTCTACCTCGCCGTCCATTTTGCAGAAAACAAGAAAGTTGTACGGCTCAAATGGTTCAAATGGCTCTGAGCACTATGGGACTCAACTGCTGAGGTCATTAGTCCCCTAGAACTTAGAACTAGTTAAACCTAACTAACCTAAGGACATCACAAACATCCATGCCCGAGGCAGGATTCGAACCTGCGACCGTAGCGATCTTGCGGTTCCAGACTGCAGCGCCTTTAACCGCACGGCCACTTCGGCCGGCTCAAATGGTTCAAATGGCTCTGAGAACTATGGGACTTAACTGCTGAGGTCATCAGTCCCCTAGAACTTAGAACTACTTAAACTTAACTAACCTAAGGTCATCACACACATCCATGCCCGAGGCGACTGTAGCGCCTAGAACCGCTCGGCCACACCGGCCGGCAGGAAAGTTGTACTTACGGCTTATCGTTTTATGACTGGAATACTAATACAGAATCTGAATAGTCTGCAACTTTGTATCCTACCCAATCGCTGATTAAAATTATACGAAATATTGTCTTTGACGCTACTATCTTGACAGATCTGTCAACTATAGAGGTCTCTCTCATACCCCGCATACCGATGACCGCAAGCCATTTACCAACCAATCTTAAGCAACTTCAGTTCCGAATCGAAGTTTCGTTTGCAATAACAATAAACCAGGCTCAAGGTAAGGGACATAGGTAGGAATTCTGAGAGGGGTGGGGGTGTGAAAATGGGCATGGAGACGGCGGGGGGGGGGGGGCACGAGATGGACAGAGAGTTGGAAGGAGAAGGAAATGGACAAAAAGAGGGGGAGGGACAGAAAGAAGAGGGGAACTGGTTTAAGATGTGTATCCAGTTCTCATACATTTTTAGCAATTGCGAAGCGCTTTTGGGTTCCTCCAAAGCTAAGTGGTCAGTGCGGCAAAGGATGGGGCCGCTCCACGCCCACACCAAGGTGGTGACCAAACCAAAAGTTACCTCCGTATAACATGTTAGTTTTTGAATCAGGAGTCACAGGATGCGGGCTGTGATGTTATCCATGCGTCTGGGTAAGATTACTCATTAACATGGTCCATCAGGAGATAGAGAGTGGACGAAACCGATCGAAGGATATCGGTTGTAAGGGCAGAGGAAAAAAAGTGCCAAGGCAAGTGCCAAGGGGAAAAGAAAACCTCTGCGACAGTAGGACGGGTAGTAAGGGCAGTAGCGGCTTGCTGTCTGCGACAGTGCATGCAAGGGGTGGCTATGTTGGTGCGAGGTACCGTGCATCGTTACCTTTGTCGTTGCGGAAGCTCGTTGTGGGGCTTGCTGCAGTTGCTGCGTCCCTGTAACAGTTCAAGGTCGTCATACATTAGTGGGCGATCGGTCATAGATCGGCACACAGTGTAGGGGGTGTGTGTGACTGGTTTGCGTGCTGTGTACAGTACGGTTTCCCTGCGGTTGCCTGTTTTTCGGCAGGTCGAGCATCTGGAGTTACCAGTAGTAGCTGTGTTGCAGGGGCTCGCCAGTACTGTGGTGTTAGCGTGCTATGGACCATAGATGCTTAGTTACTTGCCATGGTGTCTTTGGTCTGTTATGTTTCCATCTATGGTTGTGGTCGTAGTTACCCAGAGAAAGGATAAACGGGTTGCGCGAGTGTCTCGTGTTATTGTACAGTCGTGTGGAGAAAAGAATGGTTCAAATGGCTCTGAGCACTGTGGGACTTAACTTCTGAGGTCATCAGTCGCCTAGAGCTCAGAGCTAATTAAACCTGACTAACCCAAGGACACCACACACATCCATGCCTGAGGCAGGATTCGAACCTGCGACTGTTGCGGTCGCTCGGTTCCAGACTGTAGCGCCTACAACCGCACTGCCACTCCAGCCGGCTAAGCATAGGGTAGAGTTGCTTGAGCTTCGCGTTTGCTATGTTGGTCACGTGTTGAAGGTGGTCCCCCCAGTTTCCTGTCCAGCCAGACACCGAGGTATTTGACCTTCTCGCGGAAACGGATTGGGCGTGCATGTAGTGTTATTGGGTTGCAGTGCTGATGTTAGCGCAGTAGTTTCGGTCTTCTAGTGAACAGAACGGCTTCGCACTTGTCGACGTTTACTCTAACACGCCATTTCACCAGCCAAGGGTCTGCCGCTCTGAGTGGAGTCTGTAGTCGTGAGTTAATATTAGACGGCTTCGAATCTTGCGCAAGGATGGCAGTGTCATCCGCGTAGATTGCCACCGTCGTGTTGTGTGTAGCTGGGAGGTCGTTAATGTAGAGATTAAACAGTAAGGGCCCTAGGATGCTTCCTTGGGGTACTCCTGCCTGGATACCATGTCGTGTCGATTGTTTGCCCTGCACGTCGATGTTGAAACTCGTGTCTGTGAGATATGAGTGTATGAGACGTATGAGCCCGTCGGGGAACCCTGCGTCGCTAAGTTGCGTATAAGACCGTTGTGCCATAGACGATCGAAAGCCTTTTCGATGTCCAGGAACACTGACCCAGTTGCTTTGTTTGTGTTGTATCCGTGTGTTATGTATTCAGCGACGCGGAGGAGTTGTTGTTGCCGGCCGCGGTGGTCATGCGGTTCTAGGCGCTGCAGTCCGGAACCGCGGGACTGCTACGGTCGCAGGTTCGAATCCTGCCTTGAGCATGGATGTGTGTGATGTCCTTAGGTTAGTTAGGTTTAAGTAGTTCTAAGTTCTAGGGGACTGATGACCTTAGATGTTAAGTCCCATAGTGCTCAGAGCCAGGAGTTGTTGTTGTTGTTGAGTGGTGATTCCTGAAACCGATTTGCTCCGGTCTCAGAGTGTCGTTTGTGATATAGAGCCTGGTGAGTCATTTTAGTATCACCTTCTCAACGCTCTTACTGAGCGCGCTCAGCAGACTGATGGGTCGGTAATTTTGTGGGAGGGAGTGGTCTTTCCCCGGCTTCCTGAACATCAGGACCTTGGCCGTCTTCCAAAAGGCGGGGAAGTGTTGGTGTTTAAGTGTGGCATTCGTGATGTGTGTTAGGTAGTCTACTGCTTTGTCCGTGAACTGCAGGACACGGTTTTGAATGCCATCGTGACCTGGGGCCTTCCTAGCGGTGGTATGCATGATGGCCCATTTAACTTCAGCTGTACTAGCTTGTCGGATGATGTTGCGCGCTGGTTGGGCCAGCATGCGTGTGACTCCCTGGTCAGTCGCAAGTGTGCACGCTGGGTCTGAGGGATCCAGGTTCGGTGTGAGTGACGCTGCGAGTGTGAGGGTCATCAGTTTGGCTTTTTCTTCCGCAGAATATGCTGGTCCGTCGGGCCCTTGTAGCGTGGGTGTGTAGTTTCTCCCTGGTGAAGTGTCGGGCCATCTGCCACACGCCAGGTCGCGTTGTGTCCAGCCCTTCGAGTTTCTGGTCCCACTGTTGTGTTTTAAATGTTTGTGTTCTGTCGCGGATTATTCCCTGGAGCCTGTTCATGTGCTGTTTGAAGTGCTGGCGCCTGGTACGCTGCCAATGTCTCCTGAGGCGTTTCCTCATTGAGATAAGGCCCAGGATCTCCTGGGGCAGGGCAGCACTGTGTTGTTGTGGTGTGCGGATCGGTATGGTGTCGGCTATTGCGTCTTGGACGGCACTGGTGAGACTTTCAACTGCCTCATCAATCTGAGCTGTCTCGTTAATCGCGTTGGTGGGTAGGATGCGACTGTCAAGCGTTTCCTTGAACAGCGTCCAATTCGCGCACCTGTAGTCTGACATCCTGCGTTGTTCCATGTGCTGCAGTGTTTCTTCAATGTACAGCATACCGGGTTGGTGATTTGAGGGCAGATCGTTTTCAACGGCAACTCTGAGTGTCGTTGTTACGCCCTTGATGAGAGCCATGTCTAACACGTCTGGCCTGTGTCCCCTATGGTAGGGAATGTGCGTCGGTTCGGTCGGCGCTAGTGCGATGTAGTTTCGTCCTAGTGCGTGTTCGTATAGTTTTTTGCCGTTGGAGTTTCGTATACGTCCCAGTCAGGGTGTTTTGCGTTAAGATCTCCAGCAGCGATTACGCGTGGTGGTATGTTGAGTATTGTGCTGATGTCGCGTGTTTTGATGTTTTTAGGGCTGTTGTATACTGATACCAGTGTAGTGTAGGCTCCGTTGAAAACATTACCCTGACGGCGGTTGCCTCTAGTTTTCCAAGTTCAGGGAGCACGATATTCGTGTTGAAACGTCCCCTTAGAAAAATTATAAATGACTGTGCTTAAACTGACACACAATATTTTTAGCGCAACGCAATCTGACTTTCAATATCCCTACAAAAGATTGGCCCTGACTAACAATAACCTATACCTTTCATGAATCACTTACCTCACAAAAATCTACGTTACTCGAACTACTGCAAAACAGCGAGCGCCAATACTGCCAGCTAAATAAAATATTCTAACTACTGAAGGCACGAGCTACTGATAGGCATACTTAGCAAATGAAAGATTTTGATAGAGAACAAACAATGTTTTTACCTTAACAATGTTCAAAAGTCATTATATATATGTTCATGATATCCAGTATTACAAATTTACTCTCTCTGATGGACACACGTCCAGATCATTCTCTGTCAAAACTCCGCCATCTCTCTCCCCACGTCCACCACTGCTGGCGGCTCACCTCCAACTGCGCAACGCTACGCGCTGTCAACAGCCAACTGCCCAACACTACAATAGCGAATATTACAACAATGCCAACCCAGCCACAGACTGGACACAGCACAGCCAGTGATTTTCATACAGAGCGCTACGTGGCGTTACCAATATAAAAATCTAAACAGCCTACTTACAGTGTGTTCTATGTCTTTGTATATGATGTTGGTTGTTCCACTGTGACCAGAGCCATCCGGTCGGTCGGTACGATAGACGCAGCAGCCGGTGAAGTGTAGTTGGTTGCATGGTTCAAATGGCTCTGAGCACTATGGGACTCAACTGCTGAGGTCATTAGTCCCCTAGAACTTAGAACTAGTTAAACCTAACTAACCTTAGGACATCACAAACATCCATGCCCGAGGCAGGATGCGAGCCTGCGACCGTAGCGGTCTTGCGGTTCCAGACTGCAGCGCCTTTAACCGCACGGCCACTTCGGCCGGCAGTTGGTTGCATGGTTTGAGCTTACAAGAGGAGGCCGCCAATTGTGAAATTCAGATTCGATTCATACTGCGCATAATAAAAGCTCATGGCCAGAGGTGTAATGTGGCAAAGCACCAAGATGCACTTCTCAGCCGTTGTCGAGAAAATCGACAGTTAAGAGAAACCGTTGTCGTGAAATACTCTCTACGATTTACAGCTTTCTACAGCGTCGCGGCGTAGCGGTAAGCGCTCGGGTTCGTAATCCGAAGGTCGCCGGATCGAATCTCGCACCATGCAATTTTTTTTTTTTTAGTATTTCTTTTTTGTAATTCAAATGTGTATATACACACACACACACACACACACACATATATATATATATATATATATATATATATATATATATATATATAATTCCCGGCAATCAGTTGCAACAATTATGCATATAAAAATATGTTGAAAGTCGTTTGTCGTGGAAAAACTGGCGACTTCGAACATCATTATGTTTTCCGCCACCAAAGTTGTATTTCACAAATGTTATTAATTGTCTTCATAATGTTAACCACGTATAGTTAACGGAAGACGTAGAAACGATATTGCGAAACGATTACGTATAGCGTAAGTCAAACGTTCGAATTAGAATAGAGACCCCACGAACACAAATTCGCTGTGGCAGGTATGAAATATAAACTCCGTTACTCGCTCGTTACACTTGAAGGACAGATGTTGAATGGGCCGAAACGAGCCACCGCATAACAGCGTAGTTGCCTGCTAACTTCGAAAGAAGGTAGATGCGGTCCCTAGCGCAACTTATAACATCGTCGAAAAATCAGTGCGGACGTGAGAGCTTTGGTACACCCTGTTAAACAAACGGAAAAATGGAGGCGGTACAACTGGAGAGCGATCCGCCTTCACTAAAATGCACAAGCAATTCATTAATAGTTTATATATATATATATATATATATATATATATATATATATATATATATACTTGAATTACAAAAACTGATAATAAAAAAAAAAAATTGCTTGGTGCGAGATTTGATCCGGCGACCTTCGGATTACGAACCCGAGCGCTTACCGCTACGCCACGACGCCGTAGAAAGCCGTAAATCGTAGAGAGTATTTCACCGCAACGGTTTCTTTTAACTGTCGATTTTCTCGACAACGGTTGAGAAGTGCATCTTGGTGCTTTGCCACGTTACACCTCTGGCCATGATCTTGTATTATGCGCAGTATGAATCGAATCTGAATTTCACAATTGGCGGCCTCCCCTTGTTAGTTTCGCTCAGTAGTGCGATAAGGATACCCTTACGCTCCATGAGCGCGGTAAATTCCGCCCTTTTGTTGGTCAGTGCGCCGTGGTGGCTCACTTCACTATCGATATCTTTTAGCTGGCGCGTCACATGGGGCGTGGATTACTCTATTGTGCGGTTTTATCGCTACCTCGCCTTGTGTTCAAAAGCGGCCGCCAGAGTCACGTCTAGCCCTTTCATTACGAGCGCCGTATTTAGGCAGCATCCAAACGCTGACCTTTGTGTACGAGCGCCGCAGTTTGCGGGCGTCCACGCGATGCTCTGTATGAACGAGTACCGCATTTAGCCGACATCCAAGCGCTGACCCCTGTTTACGAGCGTCGCAGTTTGCTGGCATCCACGCGATGGTGTGTGTGTGTGTGTGTGTGTGTGTATACGAGCAACGTATATAGACGACATCAGCTTATATCTTCCCTCAAGCATTACATGACACTGGAAATCAGTTATTAATTTTTTCAACATTCGTAACATTCATTTGAAGATTGTGTTTGTAGCCAGTTTGTTTTCCAAAATATTTTACTTCCCTTTCAGAATGCTTCCGAGGAGTTCAAAAAGAATTCTATTCACTAACGGACTCACTGATTCAGAAAATGATTCAGATAATGAAAATCAATATATTGTTACATCACCTACAAAAAACTAAGAAAATAAAAGCTGTATGTAGTACTGCAGAATCAGAAGCGGAGAATATTGAACCCATTAACAGTCACCCTGAAATATGAACGTCAAAAATATTTGTGCCCAAAATACACAAGTTTGCGTCAGAAAGTTCAGGCATTAAAGCAACCGCGAGACCGCTACGGTCGCAGGTTCGAATCCCGCCTCGCGCATGGATGTGTGTGATGCCCTTAGGTTAGTTAGGTTTAAGTAGTTCTAAGTTCTAGGGGACTGATGACCTCAGCAGTCAAGTCCTATAGTGCTCAGAGCCATTTGAACCATTTGATTAAAGCAAAAATAATTAGATTACTTTCAGCTTTTCGTTTCTGAAGATCTCGTGGAGTTAATTGCAAATAAAACAAATCACTATTGGTCTCGGAAAGATAATTGTAGCGTAAACAATTCAGAAGGAACTGGAGTAGCCGAACTATACTGTTTTTTTTTTGCCGTGTCATTTTTAACGACGCACATCTTTAGTAGAGTATTGGAGTAAAACTTCGGCGCAGCGATATTTTTGGAGAAGTAATGGATAGAGACCGCTATTTCAAATTATTACGAATGCTACATTTCGGCCATGATGTCGGTTCTGCCAGTGATCGTTTGTACAATAAAGGGAACGTCACTGATTTATTACAAAAAAAAATTAGTCAGTCATTTTAACAATTGCAAAAGCTGTGCATAGGCGAAAGTTTACTGGGCGGCCGTCTTTCAAACAGTACATCCCGTCAAAAATAAAATCTTTTATACTCTGTGATTGTGAGACAGGATTTGTATAAGATTTCATTGTTTATGCCGGACCATTTACCCTCGTGGATACCAAAAACAAGGATATTGGAAAGTCGGTAACAACAGTTGAAGCACTTATGAAGCCCTGTTTAGGAGAGGTCCATACCGTTTACGTAGATAATTGGTATTCCAGTCCAGCTTTGTTTAGAATGCTACGCAAGAATTGCAGAAATGTGAGCTGGACCGTAAGAAAGAGAAGGAAAGGAATGCTTAAAATTGATGAACTATGAAAAAGAGGACAGGCAACCACTCGATCATGCAAAAACTTAATACTCATAAAGTGGATGGAGAAAAAAAGAAATCTATATGCTTTCTACCATGCACTCGGATGATTTTTATACAATAATCAAGCACGATGGGTGTGGTGTGCGTACTGTTAGACCTTCGGTACACACACCATCAGATTATTTGACTTGTCGCTCTAACGAAGTAGGCGAGTGTCAGCAATATGTCTCGTGGTCTTATCGTGGCGTGTTTATCTTCTGCCGTTAGGTCAGACGATAGAAATGCCACTTGCACGCTTGGAGTAGCAGATTGACGGTGACCAACTTTAAACAGAACTTGATTAATTTTCACACAGATTTATTAAAATAATAACAATCATAAACTTTACTTAACTTGATTCTGGATGCTACTTACAATTGACAATCTGAAGTTCCTTTGGTCTTGGTACGTTGATCTTATTCTCACATATCTCTGATACTTGACAAAGTGTCTATACATTTCTCTTCATGGCTATGTACAGAAATATGGTAATCTTATTAGGCACTGACTGGAACTTGACTATAGACTAATGCAGAGTGGCTAATCGGAGGTCTGTACACTCGTTATAATACCTCGCACGTTCAGGTATCACTGCGCGAGTGTGATCCGCGAGGAGAGAAGGTTCTACGTTAGCAGCAATCTCATTGGCTGCGTTACATATTAATACGCGGATCGGCGGGAGCAGAATTTGGTCCGTCTCCAAGGCAGCGCCATCTCGTAGTGCGGAGGCGGACGAGCGCTGCGCCTGCGCTGTTGTGCTTAGCGGGCCGTGCTCTAGTGGGAAAGTTGTGTACGCGCTGACTACGCGGAACTATGTACACAACAATGGGAAAACAGTTAGCCAAAATCCGGTATGCGTATTGCATTACAATAACTTAATGGGTGCAGTTGATAAAGCTGACATGGTTATAAGCACTGTGGAATTAAGACGCAAATGTTTGAAATAGTATCGCAATTATTTCTTTCACTTGTTGAACATTTGTGAGTGGAATGCATATTGCCTTTATAAACACAAAAGGAAAGAACCGGTATCCATGCCAAAATTTCAACTGCAGTTAATTAGGGAAATAGTGGGAAAGTGTCATCGAAGTATAAAACGTCAACATCCGACAGGCAATAATCATCCACTGAGATTAGCAGAAACACATTTTCCTTCGGTTTACAAATCGGTAGGAAGAAACCGAAATAGAAAGTGCGTTGTTTGCAGTGCAAACAACAGAAGACGGGTATCTGAGTATGAGTGTAAGAACTTTAATGTGGGTTTGTGTGTTGACCCTTGTTTTAAAATTAATCACACTGAATTACAGCCGGCCGCGGTGGTCTAGCGGTTCTGGTGCTGCAGTCCGGAACCGCGGGACTGCTACGGTCGCAGGTTCGAATCCTGCCTCGGGCATGGGTGTGTGTGACGTCCTTAGGTTAGTTAGGTTTAAGTAGTTCTAAGTTCTAGGGGACTTATGACCTAAGATGTTGAGTGCCATAGTGCTCAGAGCCATTTGAACCATTTTTTGAATTACATTATTAAGAATCTTTCGCATGATCCTAAATTGCATTTCTATTTCTAATACTTGTAAAATCTCCAAATATATTGTTATGTAACAAATAAGATAACCTGCACAACAGCTTACTGACGTGCAATGTGCAGAGTTCGCGGCTCGCTGCACCGACGAGCAGCGTCAGTGGCGCCACTGCAGCGGAGCACAGACTGTCGTAACGGAAGGGCTAGAGAGAGAGAGAGAGAGAGAGGGAGAGACCTGCGAAGAGGGCGGCGCAGGCAGTTGACGGACGTTCTTGCGCAGTCTGGAGTCAGTCTGCAGCAGCAGCGCTTGGAGCAACTCACACGCTCTGCCGATCGGCACGACATCTTTTTCGGGTTGTCGTTCACTCTTCTTCGCCAGGACTGAGCAGAAGGCAAAGGTCTGGTTCGCTTATGTTGTATGCAACCAGTTTCTCAACTCTGTGCGCCAATTTCCCACTCCACAAGCTGTCTGAACAGATGTTCATGTTTCTTTTCATTGAGTTGTCATGCACGCCTTGTTACTTGCCTCAGCGATTCTAGGACTAGTGTATTGCCCTGTCTGCTCTCTCTCCCTCTCCCTCTCCCTCTCCCTCTCCCTCTCTCTCTCTCTCTCTCTCTCTCTCTCTCTCTCTCTCTCTCTCTCTCTCAAGGACTATGGGACTTAACTGCGGAGGTCTTCGGTCCATAGGCTTACCCACTACTTAATCTAACTTACAAGGGGAGGCCGCCAATTGTGAAATTCAGATTCGATACATACTGCGCATAATAAAAGCTCATGGCCAGAGGTGTAATGTGGCAAAGCACCAAGATGCACTTCTCAGCCGTTGTCGGGAAAATCGACAGTTAAAAGAAACCGTTGCGGTGAAATACTCTCTACGATTAATAATTTTCTACAGCGTCGTGGCGCAGCGGTAAGCGCTCGGGTTCGTAATCCGAAGGTCGCCACATAGAACATCGCGCCATGCAACATTTTTTTATTATTAGTTTTTTGTAATTCATATATACACACACACACACACACACACACACATATATATATATATATATATATATATATATATATATATATATATATATATATATATATATATATACAGGGTGTTTCAAAAATGACCGGTATATTTGAAACGGCAATAAAAACTAAACGAGCAGCGATAGAAATACACCGTTTGTTGCAATATGCTTGGGACAACAGTACATTTTCAGGCGGATAAACTTTCGAAATTACAGTAGTTACAATTTTCAACAACAGATGGCGCTGCATGTGATGTGAAAGATATAGAAGACAACGCAGCCTGTGAGTGCGCCATTCTGTACCTCGTCTTTCTGCTGTAAGCGTGTGCTGTTCACAACGTGCAAGTGTGCTGCAGACAACATGGTTTATTCGTTAGAACAGAGGATTTTTCTGGTGTTGGAATTCCACTGCCTAGAACACAGTGTTGTTGCAACAAGACGAAGTTTTCAACGGAGATTTAATGTAACCAAAGGACCGAAAAGCGATACAATAAAGAATCTGTTTGAAAAATTTCAACGGACTGGGAACGTGACGGATGAACGTGCTGGAAAGGTAGGGCGACTGCGTACGGCAACCACAGAGGGCAACGTGCAGCTAGTGCAGCAGGTGATCCAACAGCGGCCTCAGGTTTCCGTTCGCCTTGTTGCATTGCAGTCCAAATGACGCCAACGTCCACGTATCGTCTCATGCGCCAGAGTTTACACCTCTATCCGTACAAAATTCAAACGCGGCAACCCCTCAGCGCCACTACCATTGCTGCACGAGAGACATTCGCTAACGATATAGTGCACAGGATTGATGACGACGATATGCATGTGGGTAGCATTTGGTTTACTGACGAAGCTTATTTTTACCTGGATGGCTTCGTCAATAAACAGAACTGGCGCATATGGGGAACCGAAAAGCCCCATGTTGCAGTCCCATCGTCCCTGCATCCTCAAAAAGTACTGGTCTGGGCCGCCATTTCTTCCAAAGGAATCATTGGCCCATTTTTCAGATCCGAAACGATTACTGCATCACGCTATCTGGACATTCTTCGTGAATTTGTGGCGGTACAAACTGCCTTAGACGACACTGCGAACACCTCGTGGTTTATGCAAGATGGTGCCCGGCCACATCGCACGGCCGACGTCTTTAATTTCCTGAATGAATATTTCGATGATCGTGTGATTGCTTTGGGCTATCCGAAACATACAGGAGGCGGCGTGGATTGGCCTCCCTCTTCGCCAGACATGAACCCCTGTGACTTCTTTCTGTGGGGACACGTGAAAGACCAGGTGTACCGCCAGAATCCAGAAACAATTGAACAGCTGAAGCAGTACATATCATCTGCATGTGAAGCCATTCCGCCAGACACGTTGTCAAAGGTTTCGGGTAATTTCATTCAGAGACTACGCCATATTATTGCTACGCATGGTGGATATGTGGAAAATATCGTACTATAGAGTTTCCCAGACCGCAGCGCCATCTGTTGTTGAAAATTGTAACTACTGTAATTTCGAAAGTTTGTCTGTCTGAAAATGTACTGTTGTCCCAAGCATATTGCAACAAACGGTGTATTTCTATCGCTGCTCGTTTAGTTTTTATTGCCCTTTCAAATATACCGGTCATTTTTGAAACACCCTGTATATACTATTAATGAATTGCTTATGCATGTTGGTGAAGGCGGATCGCTCTCCAATTGTACCGCCTCCATTTTTCCGTTTGTTTAACAGGGTGTACCAAAGCTCTCACGTCCGCACTGATTTTCGACGATGTTATAAGTTGCGCTAGGGACCGCATCTACCTTCTTTCGAAGTTAGCAGGCAATTACGCTGTTATGCGGAGGCTCGTTTCGGCCCATTCATCATCTGTCCTTCAAGTGTAACGAGCGAGTAACGGAGTTTATATTTCATACCTGCCACAGCAAATTTGTGTTCGTGGGGTTTCTATTCTAATTCGAACGTATGACTTACGCTATACGTATTCGTTTCGGAATATCGTTTCTACGTCTTCCGTTAACTATACGTGGTTAACATTATGAAGACAATTAATAACATTTGTGAAATACAACTTTGGTGGCGGAAAACATAATGATGTTCGAAGTCGCCAGTTTTTCCACGACAAACGACTTTCAACATATTATTATATGCATAAATGTTGCAACTGATTGCCGGGAATTATATATATATATATATATATATATATATATGTGTGTGTGTGTCTGTGTGTGTGTATACACACATTTGAATTACAAAAAACAAATACAAAAAAAAAATGTTGCATGGCGCGAGATTCTATGTGGCGACCTTCGGATTACGAACCCGAGCGCTTACCGCTGCGCCACGACGCTGTAGAAAATAATTAATCGTAGAGAGTATTTCACCGCAACGGTTTCTTTTAACTGTCGATTTTCTCGACAACGGCTGAGAAGTGCATCTTGGTGCTTTGCCACATTATACCTCTGGCCATGAGCATTTATTATGCGCAGTATGAATCGAATCTGAATTTCACAATTGGCGGCCTCCCCTTGTTAAACTAACAAAATGGTTCAAATGGCTCTGAGCACTATGGGACTTAACATCTGAGGTCATCAGTCCCATAGAACTTAGAACTATTTAAACCTAACTAACCTAAGGACAGCACACACATCCATGCCCGAGGCAGAATTCGAACCTGCGACCGTAGCGGTCGCGCGGTTCCGGACTGAAGCGCCTAGAATCGCTCGTCCACACCGGCCGGCCTAACTTAAACTAATTTACACTTAGGACAACACACACACACACACACACACACACTCGAACCTACGACAGCGGGAGCCGCGCGAACCGTGACAGGACGCCCTTAGACCGCACGGCTACCCGGCGCAGCCCTGGCTTCTCTGTGTGATTTTGAAGTAACTTGTCTTAATTTACTATCCAGCGTTCTTTCTAAAAAAAAAAAAAAAATTGCCATGTTGAATGTTGTTATGGTTATGCATTGTACCTAGTTGTCACACATGGCTACATCGCGGGCCTACGTGCAATCTATGCAAGGGAAGCAGCTGTTCTATGTTAAATATTTGTTTTCACGATTTTTTAGAAGCTGGTGAGCTCTCTGGTATACTGTTATCCAGCTCTTTTAAGCGTGTTCTCAGCTTCAGCTAATTCTAAGACCTAGCGGGTTCTTTATTATATTCCTTCCTGGAAAAAATTATAGTTCACTTACTGGAGTGCTGTGTTAGCAAAGCTTATTTCGTAGGGAGTATTAACTTACCGGAAACGCTGAATAAGTACAACCGTGATTGGACCATAATTTTGCTTGTACTATAAGCCAGTCAGACGCTTATTTTTCTTATTTGTTAACAGCGCTTCCTAAGTTGCTGGGAGAGTGCTCCATGTCAGCGGCTTCTCGCCGCTTGGGCCTCACTTACTTGTGGCCGTGAGCACGGCTCCCGAGCATTTCCTAGCGTGGCTGAGAGGGCAGCTTGGAGGGTAAAAACCGTAGAGGGAGACCAAGAGATGAGTACACCAAGCAGATTCAGAAGGGTGCAGGTTGCAGTTGGAACTGGGAGATGAAGAAGCTTGCACAGGATAGAGTAGCATGGAGAGCTGCATCAAACCAGCCCCTGAAGACCACAACAACAACATAGCTCTAACACCCTGTACAGGTATCGCCAGGGTAAACGTTGTGTATATGCAAACTGCACCGGGACATTAAGCGGAATCAGCGGCGACGAGTGAAAATGTCACAAACAGTAATGCTGCACGAAAATAAACTGATGTGACAGAAATCGCGGGATACCTACCTCCTAATATCGAGTCGGACCTCTTTCTGAACGGCGTAGGGCAGCATCTCGACGTGGCATGGACTCAACAAGTCGTTGGAAGTCCCCGGCAGGAAAAATGACCCATGCTACCTCTATAGCTGTCCATAATTAAGAAACTGTTGGCGGTGCAGGATATTGTGCGCAAACTGACCTCTCGGTTATGTTCCATAAATGGTCGATAGCATTAATATCAGCCGATCTGTGTGCCCAAACCACTTACCTGAATTGTCCAGAATGGTCTTTAAAGCAATCGCGAACATCTGTGGCCTGGTGACGTGGTGCATTGTCATCCTTGAAATTGTCTGTCTACATGGAGTCAATGAATTGCGGCAGTTGGTTTCCAAGTAGCCGAGCACAAATATGTTCAGTCAATGATTGGTACAGTTGCACCAAAAGACTCGGTCCCTTCTATGTAAACGCTGCCCATATAATTATGGAACCACTGAAACGTCCCCTTTGAAAAATTAATTAATTCTGTGCTGATAAACATCTTACGTTATTTGATTTTCAAACAGCTGAGCAAAACTGAACGTGCTCAGACATTCACTAAAGTGACACACAATATTTTTAGCGCAACGCAATCTGACTTTCAGTAAACCCTGCAAAGAATGGCCCTGACTAACAATAACCTACACGTTTCATGAATTCTTACCTCACAAAAATCTTCGTTACTCGAGCTACTGCAATACAGCGAGCGCCAATACTGCCAGCTAAATTAAAGATTCAAACTACTGAAGGCACTAACTACTGATAGGCATAGTTAGCAAATGAAAGATTTTGATGGAGAACAATCAATGTATTTACCTCAATAGTGTTCAAAAGTCATTATATATATATATAATGACTTTTGAACACTATGAGTGACGTAGCGTAAGATGGCGGAGTTTTGAGGGCGGATGATCTGGACAGAGACAGTAAATTTGTAAGACTGGATGTCATGAACATATATATATATATATATATATATATATATATATATATATATATATATATATATATATATATATATATATTACTCCCCACATCCACCACTGCTGGCAGCTCACCTCCAACTGCGTAGTGATGGGGAGCTCGTGAATGAGTCGTTCAAATGAACGCTTCACTCCAGTGAAGTGTGAACTAATCACTCAATTTCAATGAACTGGTACTTCAAACTCTCCACAGATAGCACACTCCACACTTTTTTTCTAGTTCGTTCACTCACTCTCTTCCCCTCTCCCTCTCCCACTATATTGGCGCTACGTCACTCATTCTCCCTTCACTTCAGTCCTCCCTCTACTGCCTGTCGACGAATCGCGCGGTGAAATACACTGACAATAAAAGTTGCACTTTGCTTTCCCATCACCTAAATCAGCGAAGAAACCCCAAATTTCACTACTTCTACGCGATCGCGAGTTGCTAGCCATTGTATAAGCGTGAACAGACACAAAAATTGCTCTCCGAATAAAATAAAGAGGGATTTTACCTGAAATCGTACCAATGACTACAGGTGACAGTTTACGTTCTGAATTTAGAGGGTTATTATTCTCAACAAAAATAAAATCTACAGGAAAACTTCTGAATAATTAGTTAACGTAGGTATATAGACTTTGTGACAGTGGTAAACATACTCATTCTATTTTGGATTAAATTTTAAAAGGAACATAAAATTGGACTGAATTTCGTTAGTAGCCCTAGTTTTCAGTCCATAAATACAACAAATAAGATTTCACTTGGCAGATGAAGACTCTTTTTGGCGCTTCATGAGAAAATGTCGAGCAAGGTTAAACGTAATACCTTCTTTATATGTGACAGGCTTCTCTATTTATCTTTCCTTTGTCCTCTTCGACCATGCTGTATTTAAGTTAACTCAGACGCTGTAAGACGCAAAACGTTGCGTGGACGCTACTTCATAGTTCGGCCATCTGTTGATAAAATTATGAAGTATTACGAAGCTTTATTGTACGAGCGAGGCGAAGTGAGCGTAGCCGCGGCTGAGCGGCGAACTGGACAACTTCGCCAGGCTTCCGTACTTCATGAATGAACTACTTCATTTGAACACTTCACGGCAAAGAGTGAAATGAATGAAGTACTTCACGGGAATGAACGAGTTCGACCCATCTCTACAACTGCGCAACGCTAAGCGCTGTTAATATCCAACTGCCCAACACTACAATAGCCAACAACAATGCAAACCAGCCACAGACTGCACACAGCACAGCCAGTGATTTTCATACAGAGCGCTACGTGGCGTTACCAATAAAAAAAACCTAAACAGCCTGCTTACACCACCACCAGCTTGCACAGTGCATTGTTGGCAACTTGTGTCGGCCGCGCACTCGAGCCCTGCCATCAGCTCTTACCAACCTTAACAGGCCACTGTTTTCAGGTCGTCTAGGATCTAGTCCATATGGTCACGAGTCCAGTAGAGGCGGTGAAGGCGATGTCGTGTTGTTAGCAAAGGCACTCGCATTGTTCGCCTGCGGCCATGGCCCATTAACACCAAATTTCGCCGCACTGCCCTAAAGGATACGTTCGTGATATCTCCCACATTGATTTCTGCTGTTATTTCACTCAGTGTTGCTTGTCTGTTAGCACAGGAACTCTACGCCAATGCCGCTGCTCTCGGTCGTCAAGTGAAGGAACCATCCCAACATTTGCCGTAAGTGATTTAGGGTTGGGATTGTTGGGTTGTTTGGGAGAGGAGACCAGACAGCGAGGTCATCAGTCTCATCGGATTATGGAAGGATAGGGAAGGAAGTCGGCCGTGCCCTTTCAAAGGAACCATCCCGGTATTTGCCTGGAGCGATTTAGGGAAATCATGGAAAACCTAAATCAGGATGGCCGGACGCGGGATTGAACCGTCGTCCTCCCGAATGCGAGTCCGGTGTGCTAGCTCAAGTGAAGGCCATCGGCCACTCCGTTGTCCGTGCATAACACTAATGTGCCGTGAAACACGCTGATGTTACCTTCTGGGAGGATTTCAAAGTTGGACCGTGCGTGTGTCTAATGGAAAAGGGTATCGGACTACACTTCCGAATTTTGTGATGCTGACAGTAAAACCATATGGGCCTTAACCTTGGGAGTTAACAGAATTGGTAAAATTATAAGTGAATAAAAAAAATGAACGGTCGTGTCAGCCTAATTAGCTACATTAATTTGGAAATATACATCTGAGGAAAATGGATATAAATTATTGCAGTTACTTTTGTTGAGATTTCCCTTTGAGTTGCCGGCCGAAGTGGCCGTGCAGTTAAAGGCGCTGCAGTCTGGAACCGCAAGACCGCTACGGTCGCAGGTTCGAATCCTGCCTCGGGCATGGATGTTTGTGATGTCCTTAGGTTAGTTAGGTTTAACTAGTTCTAAGTTCTAGGGGACTAATGACCTCAGCAGTTGAGTCCCATAGTGCTCAGAGCCATTTGAACCATTTGAGCCTTTGAGTTGCAAACAGGATACAAACTGACAGTGCACTCTGTACTGTGTGCAGCGGCAGTTACCAATAACACACACACACCAGTAAACATGGGGAACAAAATTGCACCGAGCTCATACTAATGACGGTCACAATCATTAGCATTACTTAATCAAAATACTGAAACATCACTGCATGAAGTGCAGAACTAATTTTGGACATGAGGCGCTTCTATCTTGACTGACACGAATAACACAAATAAAGATGAATAACGTCTTAAATACACTGTTTAAGCTCCTCTGCTTGTAGAAGTTTTCCTTACTAACAGTAAGAGCTCTTTTTTTTTGTTTTAATAGGAGGACAATGTGATGGAGACGCATGAACTGATAGTTTCACTAGCCAAGATTCTTTCATCATTGCATAAGTAAAAACTATCTCTAAAAGTTAATCATTCACTTAAATTACTTTGCAAGATAGTAAAATGCAACACTGGGCTTAATTAGCTACAAAAGGAACCATTCATGATGGGTACCAAAATTACACTAACTCTGAAAATGCGCATAACTTCACTTCTAATAATACTGCCGTGATTCGGTTCATTAAAGATTTGTATCTACTTGTGCTTTAATCACCTGTGAAGCAGGTGTTCTTGGTAATAATATATACACAATCTCGCACTGTAATCCTACAAAACTATGTTTTATAATAAACTAAGGATACTTTAGCAAAAGCCTATCCAACTTCACTCTTATGGTTTTAGCTTTTAAATAGTTAATGTTTTTACTTTTCATCACGGTGTGGTTTACTGTTTAAGTTGGGAGAGTATAACTTCGTATATCCAGCGAAAAGATCTTTGAATTTTTGTACTTGAAATTCCTACCTTAACAATTTCACTTGGAGTAGTCCATAAACAAAACATTCAAATTTTACTCTTACTCTAACTTTTGCTACTCCTTTTACTTTAGAGAAATAATCACTTTTAAACGCATGCATGCGAGAATTGTTCATTTAAATCAGGATACTCGGTTTTAGTAGCACTTAGGTGATCAGGATTGAAGTTACGGTTTCGCACACGAATTGACGTTTTGTGTGATCATTACTGAAACAACACACAAATTAACTGGCCCATTCCAATATACATTACGTAACTGAATGTATGAAGTCTGTGGAGCAGTGGCGAAGATTAGTGGCAGGCGAAATGGCGGCTAGCGGTACTCACTGCTCTTGATGTGCGAATGCTCTATAAAACCTCTTCTTGGCGTCGAATTTTCAACGTATTAGAGCCACTCCATAATTCCGTGAGTACCAAATAATAGCCAGATTCACATCCGAGGCAAATCCATTCTAATGCAGCTTGCAAATGCCTCTCTTGGTACCGCCGAAGTGTACCGTGCTAAGGCCAGCCACGCACTGCGTGCCGTTCACACAAAGGAGCCGCTCAGTTGGACCGCCAAGCCCACCTTTTACATCGCGCCATACCACTTTCGTCGCGGAGGGACTTCCCCACAGCGTTTACATGTTACAAATACAAGTGCCATAAGCACGAACCAGCTTTTAACAAACACTACTTCTTTCATAAACACATTCATATTATAATAATTTAAAATTTCAACATATTCTTTTGCTTTTTTCATATATACATTACAAACTCTAATTGTCTTGTCGTACAATAACGAGTTCAAACAACACAGGATGCACACTTCATAAATTGCAGATACACAGTTACTTAAAATAAACCTACTCCTAATCGACATAAGTGTTACACGTGGTGAGAGGTAATGTCTGAAATTTGGTATTCTCGGCTCACTCTTGACACTGTGGGTCTCGGAATACTGTATTCGCTAGCGATTTCCGAAATGGAATGTCCAAGCTTCTAGCTCCAACTAACATTCCGCGGTCAAAGTCTGTTAATGCCCGTCACCAGACCATAATCACGTCGGAAACTTCTTCACATGTATCACATGAGTACAAATGACTGTTCCAGCAGGTACTGTACTTTTACACCTTCGGTATGCAATACTACCGCCATCTGTATATGTGCGTATCGCTATCCCATGAGTTTTTCACCTCAGTGTACGAGGTACGTACTTCACCAGATATTTTGAGCCTAGTCTTTGTGCAGTGTTCAGATGCTGAAAGTGCTACAATTGCACACGTGTACGCCCTCTTATTAATCCTGCAAGATGTAAGATCAGCGCCATGCCGCATCTGTTGTTGCTTGTTTCACGAAAACCTCTCTACAGTAACGTCCAAACAGTTACATAGAGACGTTACAAGGAATATATTCAGCTGAGCACTTCCTTAGCAAATGAACATGTATTATAACTGTGCGGTGCTGCTTCTTTATTTGCTGACGCTTTTATGGCTCTTCGAATACTAGGCAATTACGGGGTTTCAGAAACTAAAAGAAAATACTGTATCTGCCGTGTGTTCACTCTGTTCATCCAACAACATCCGAAAAACATCCCCGTAAAGTATTTTTCTCTTTTTATTTTCGACTTTCACGCGCCAGTGAGATAGCAGCATTCGGAATTATGATCTAGGCTTTCCGGCTTTGCTAAACGTCTCTGCTCTTTACGGGTTCCCAGATCTCCTGCACCGAAAACTAGTCGCTTCAATGGTAGTAGATACAAGTTCTGTGTCGTGTATTATAATCTGCTTACAGCATTCTTTACCCTGGTGATGACGCACATATTACATATTTCTTTCACGTTGAATTTATAAATGTTTATCCTTTCGTAAGACGAACAGATTTTCAAGGTTGATTCCAATTTAACACGGCTAAAAAACATCGATTGCGCACTTGCGATCATACCACAGATTACGCGAGTTGACTTTTAATGCTAATGAAAACGTGTTTTTTTCTGAAATCCTCTCCTATTTTATTTCCGTTTATGTCTGGAGAAAACACGCAATTAACTGTAATAACCATAAAATCAGCTTGTGTGTCATGCAAGCTCTTGGCTGTAGACAAGGATATTGTCATGGGATAAAGAACGTCCAGACGCGTAGAAAGACCATTCTGGGTAATTACAAGCTATGAGTGTTCCACATCATTCGCTCATTATCAGCTCAATCGAGCCCTTACGATATATTTCACAAACGAATGTCAAAAAACATTTACAGTGTCCGACAAATCCTCCAGGGAATTTCCGAGCACTTCATGTTTTATTTGCTAGTAGGATTTTCGCTGTTGAACGAATCAGAAATTCTCGTTTTTAAAAAAATTGTAGGCCTGCAGCGCTGACGTCATTTCGGCGCAGAATTATGGGTTGCGTTCAGTGGTCGCGTGTTATGGACAGTTAAGAACCTGAAAATTTATTCTGTAGAAATCCACATTGATTTCGCCAACAGCGATCTTGTAAAATTTTGTTGTGTTCCTCGCGAGAACCTGTAGGCAGTCAGTATGACACCTCCTCCACGTTATGAAGGTAAGACTCTATCAAAACAGGATGGACGTCATTAATGCTATAAAACTTTTGTTTTTCACATAGAATTTTGTACCCCATAATCAAGGCATTGGCGAGATATCAGTCTGTACCGACACGAAAATTATTCTTTTTTAGCTACGAGTCGACTTCATTTGTAAAGTCTATCAAGCAAAACTGAGAGTCAGTTAACGAGAAAAAAGTCAGTGTTCTATCAGAGTCACTGTCTCAAAACCTGGAAATACTGGAAGAAAGGAAGTTGGTTTGTAAATACAGGTGGTTTGCTTTTCTCCTAATGTCCGTTGACGATACATGCAGTGTCACACAAGGTAAATCAAATGCATCTATATTTGGTTGATTATTAGCAAGTATAAGTTTACACCTTCTGTGAAAAAGTAATGATTGATTTTGCTGCGTAATGATTTCAGTGTCTCGCCATTCTTACACCTACATCTTTCTCATTTTATGTTCATCGTTTGTTCGCTAGGTATACGTAAGAGGAAATAATATATCTGTTGACTTTTCTACGAACTTATGATCTCCCAACTTTAACAGTAAACCACACCTTGATGAAAAGCGCCCCTCTTACGAAAAGTAATGAACTTGTAACACTCCCCTGGAGTAGGCGCGAAGTCGCTTTAACGTCTGAAGACTTCTTTTCATTGAGTGTGTTTTGTCTGTTAGAAATTCATCAGTCTAATCACACAGTTGGTGTGATATGCCGTAGGCTCGTATTTTGTCCACTAGGAGGCGTAACGCAACTATATCGAATGCCTTACGGAAGTTGTGGACCACGGCATCTACCTGGACGCCGGTATCGTTGCCTTCGGGGTCTCATGGACGAGCAGAGAGAGTTAAGTTCCACACGACTGTTTTCGGGACCCATGTTGATACCTACAGAGATTTTCTGTCTCCAGAAATGTCATAATACTCGAGCATAAAACATGTTCCAAAATTCTACAATTGACCGACGTCAGAGATATAGGCCTATAGTTTTGTGCGTCTAATTGGCGACCCATCTTGAAAACGGGAATGACCTGTGCTTCTTTCCAATGATCTGGACCACTTCGCTCCTCCAAAGACCTACGGTACACTACTGCTAAAAGAGAGGCCAGTACTTTAATATATCCTATGTAGAATTGCATTGGTATCCCCTCATATCCAGCGGCTTTCTCTCTATTGAGCGATTACAAAAAAATGGCTCTGAGCACTGTGGGACTTAACTTCTGAGGTCATCAGTCCCCTAGAACTTACAACTACTTAAACCTAACTAACCTAAGGACATCACACACATCCATGCCCGAGGCAGGATTCGAACCTGCGACCGTAGTGGTAGCGCGGTTCCAGACTGTAGTGAGCGATTACAGTTTCTTTTCTATTCCATGGTCATTTACTTCGATATCAGCCATTGCGTCATTCGTGCGGATTTAAAGAAGGCGTTACCATGTGGTCTTCCTCTGTGAGACAGTTTTGGAAAGACGTTTAGTATTTCGGCCTTTCTCTTTCGCTCTCCGTTTCAGTGCAATTGTGGTCACAGAGTGCCTGGACACGTGGCTTCGATCCGTTCACTGATTTCACATCAGACAAAAACTTTTTTAGGTTTTATATCAAGTCACTAGAGAGAATATTACTTTCGAACTCGCTGAAAGCGTCACGCATGGCTTTCCTTACGCTGATTTTGGCTTCGTTTGGTTTTTGTTTGTCTGTGAGTCTTTGGCTACGTGTAAATTTGCAGTGAAGCTCTCTTTGCTTTCGTAGCAGCTTTCTGACATGGATGTTGAACCACGGCGGGTGTTTTCCATCCATCAAAACTTCGCTTGGCACATACGTGTCTAAAGCGCATTGTACGAGTGCAGTGTTCTTGAATTTCGTCCACGTTGTTAGCGCTGGAAATGAAACTGACCGCCCAGGTAATCTGAAATATGTTACTTTGCCGCTCTTGCCAAGAAGAAAGATCTTCCTACCTTTCTCCGTATTCAGTGGAGCTGTGCTGCGCGGAGTGGTGTAGCGACCCTTTTTTTCTATCCCGACTCCCGTATCTTGCATGAAAGTAGGAATGTTAATTTATCTGTACATTGACTTGTATTGAGGGGTTTTGTTTTATCCCGGCTAGTTCTTAAATAAACCCCAGTGAGTCACTACATGTATCATCTTCCCAGTTCTGAAGGAAAAAAACCATAAGTAAATTAATACTAGTGTTTTCAATAGATTCTCGTTCACTTGTTTCAGTTACTAGTCTGCAGTTTATTCTTGGTGAAAATCACGTAACCTAATTATTTATGAACCTAAATCGAAGTAAAGTTCAAGACGAGTAGTCAGTTTCACATTAACACGTTACTTTATTTAACAATAATTATTAATAAATCAGTTCATTCACACAATCGCATTCAAAGGGGTTCTTTGAATAACTATCTAATCTGGAATCCCGTCAATATCAGAGATACTAAACAATGTTCTGTCACTTTCGATAAAAAGATTGTTCCCGTTTAATATCCATAAACTGTCACGAACTATGATTACTAGTCGCGTGAAGTAAAGCTTTTCCACTATCACAATACAAAGTCCGAATCTGTCCAAAAATCGTTAATTCCGTAAAATATTTAAATCTTCACACGAAGTGACGTTAAAGTCAGAGAGATTATTGATCACCTCCCCGTTCCTCTAATATGACAAAAGTTCTAATTCTGATCTGAAATTGATGCTTCCCAAAAAACAATCTCGTCGCGATTTATTCTTGCGCCCTGCTTTAATAAAGCTCCTATTGTTGCTTCCTAAAGCTGTACGTCCTAATTGACATCGAACAGACTAGAGGATAGAGATTGGAGTATCATAATTGCATTGTATGTGTATTTATACTTTAGTAAACGTTATCTTTGGTGTTCAAGACCTACGTTCTGTGACTATAATATTGATTTTCTCATATATAAGAATAACTAATAATTTAACCATTTCTATCGTTTTTCCCCCTCCCATGCTTCCAAAATTTATGATTAAAATTCTTTTCTTTTTCTATTATTTTTCTACTATAGATTTCCCTCTATTTGTCTCTTATTTCTATTTCGTAAATTACTACCTGTGGAGGGCCTTGGGACATTTTCTGCATTTATATTTCGAGGGCATGGGAGCTAATTTGGGAGCTATTTTGGTTTATTAACACCGAGAGCCGTTGTGGGTGTTGCAGTGGCCGCGCGGTTTCAGGCGTCATGTCACGGACTGCAAGGCCCCTCCCGCCGGAGGTTCGATTCCTCCCTCGGGCATGGGTGTGTGTGTTGTTCTTAGCATAGGTTAGCTTAGGTTAGTTTAACTAGTGTGTAAGTCTAGGGACCGATGACCTAAGCAGTTTGGTCCCTTCGGTATTCTCACACACACCCACACACACACACACACACACACACACACACAGTGAAACTGTAACGGTCTTATGATCATTCATTCCCTGTTCTATGCTAAATGCATCGAATACTTCGTACCGCAGTTATTTTCATTAAATTCCTTAGTTTTATTTATAAAAAATTTCCCCAATTGTTTTTGTTTTATTATTTTTGAGCATATAGCACGAGTAACACTATTTTTAATAATACGTGTGGTTGTGGAATTTCATCTCTTGACTACATCTTGTCCTCTGAATTATGTCGAGTTTCCTCCTCCTAGCTTAATATGTTTTAATGTACTCGAGCCCATAGTCGATCTAGAGGATAGGCATAAAACTCTTACCCAAAAGCTAGTAGGAGATGATTCACAAAGGCGGTGATTCCATCACTGAGTAGTGTATCAGTATAGTTATTGTGTACTGTACTGTTAGATAATGTAGTGTATTTTATACTAAGAAAGTCATGGGATTGTAAAAAGGCACGAACTTATGCACCGATTCAATAATCACAATAATTTGTTTACGTCAGTGGTTCGTACAATGGTTCTACTTCTGGGAGGATTGTCATGGCCCATTAGTCCCCCCCTCCCCCATCCCCTCATTATCCCCTTGGATCCCCTCATGTGTCTCGATGTCCTCAACCGACGGACAGATCACGGTTCACTATTACAGCCCCTCATCCGATGAGACACTGCGGAGAGGTTTGGAATTTAATTTGGAGGATTGGCTCAAAGGTGGGCGATCAGGATCTTTACTTCTCTATCTCTCTTCCCCTTGCCGGCTTGCGGTGGGAGTGTCTTCCGTCGCCAGGAATCGAAGCGGCTACTTCAGTGCCGAACGCAACAACACAGGACTGTCTTAGCAACGTCGTCCGGGTGCAAACAACGTATTTTAGCTTATTGCAGCTGCCCCACACAGATATACTAGACTTTCGATACTCATCCATGCTGAATCCAAATTCTGAAATTACGTGCATCGCCAAAGAAGAGAACAGATATTTCAATAAAATTTGTTATCATTCGGCACGAAACAACCACTGTCGCTACACTATACTATCTAAGTATATTTCAGTTGCCAATGCCTCAGAAATATTTGAAAAGAACTTATTGTTTCGTAGTTTGAAACTCCGCCCTAACAGGCCTTGAATGGCCCAACGGTTCCGGTTAAACGCCGTGTCATCCTCAGCCGATAGGTATTACTGGAAGTATTGCGAATACATAGAAGGAACGATCCTTTATTGTATGATTACATGATAGCGGAACAAACACTGGTAGCAGTTACTTCTGTAAAATATCTGGGAGTATGCGTGCAGAAGTGGAATGATCATACAAAATTAATTGTTGGTAAGGCGGGTGCCAGGTTGAGATTCATTGGGAGAGTCCTTAGAAAATGTAGTGTCATCAACAAAGGAGGTGGCTTACAAAACACTCGTTCGACCTATACTTGAGTATTGCTCATCAGTGTGGGATCCGTACCAAGTCGGGTTGACAGAGGAGATAGAGAAGATCCAAAGAAGAGCGGCGCGTTTCGCCACAGGGTTATTTGGTAAGTGTGATAGCGTTACGGAGATGTTTAGCAAACTCGAGTGGCAGACTCTGCAAGAGAGGCGCTCTGCATCGCGGTGTAGCTTTCTGTCCAGGTTTCGAGAGGGTGCGCCTCTGGATGAGGTATCGAATATATTGCTTCCCCCTACTTATGCCTCCCGAGGAGATCACGAATGTAAAATTAGAGAGATTCGAGCGCGCACGGAGGGTTTCCGGCAGTCGTTCTTCCCGCGAACCATACGCGACTGGAACAGGAAAGGGAGGTAATGACAGTGGCACGTAAAGTGCCCTCCGCCACACACCGTTGGGTGGCTTAGGGAGTATAAATGTAGATGTAGATGTAGATATGGAGAGGCATGTGGTCAGCACTCCGCTATTCCGGCCGTTGTCAGTTTTCGTGAGCGCTGCCCCTACATCTCAGTCAAGCAGCTCCTCAATTGGCGTCACAAGGGGTGAATGCACCCTGCTTGCCAACAGCGCTCGGTGGACCCGGACGGTCACCCATCGAAGTGCTAGCCAAACCCGTCAGCACTTCGCTGATCTAACGGGAACCGTAGTTACCACTGCAGCAAGGTCGTTGGCTTCGGAGTTTAAAGAATCGTAACATCGCAGTACATTTCAGATGAACGGATAGATCAGGACTGTGCAAGCCAACTGTATGTGAGAGTTATCGATAAAACGCGGCAGTGGGTGCAAAGCAATAGCTGGGATGAGATTCCGACACTTGGGCGACTCGAGCTATTGCGAATAAGCGCCATTTATTGCTGTTGCGGCAGTGCTGACGTTTACGGCGTAAATAAGTTTAGCGCGGGAGTCCTTGGAGGTGATTTAGCCGAGGTGAGCTGGTGTTCGCTGCACACGACCTGAACGAACGAAGGAGCACTTCGCGTTTTCTGGTTTTATTTTTTATTGGCTCTGCATCCCGGCGAGATACACGTAGAAAGCGTCGAAGTACAGCGACCGAGTTACGCCATTATTAAGACGCCTGTGTACCTGACATGTTGTTCGCCACCTGGTGTTACATACATTCTCAATTTACCGAAGCAGAACACAGAGTTTGTATGAATTAATGACTTTTTGCCCCAATAGACACATAGCTGCCAACTGAAGTACTTTTGACATGCAAGACAGCTATATTTTCGTTTGGCAAATGTTTTCCAAGTCCTTGGAATGTGGCCAAAATTTCATGGATACTCTAAAGTGTTTAGCTGTCTGTATAATAAAACAGATTCGTTTTCATATAATTCTTCATTGGCCCTAACACATTTTTGGCAACGTTTATGAAGCAGCTAGTGAAGGCTGCTTCTGAGAACGATCGAATTGTCACACGGTATCACACTACGACGGAGAGTTGTTATCACCCATCTTTGGATGTCCGTGCTGCAGACGGGTGAGCTAAGCGATCTTGCGGGCCGGCTATCCTACTCGGATGAAATTAGCAACCTCAGTTTTACTCCCTTGCGACATTTATTTTGCGGAAATTACGGGTCGAAAATGCGCATTCAGGCCACACTGATCAATGAGATCTCCCGTATTTCTCGGTCTTGTGACTCTAAGATCACCATTTCGTTGATAATCGCAGAGTGCTCCGACATCATGTGGGGCGGCGGGTAGGAAATTATGTCAATTTTATGTTGTTTATCTAAATGTTAGGTTTGTAGAATGTTAAACCAGTTCCTATTATTTAGAATGTTATTTATGCTGTCTTTCGCCGTTCTCAACAATGGCTCTCTAACTACAATATTGGCAACCAGAAAGTGATTAGCAAAACGTGAAGCCTGTAGATAGAATTCCTAGTGCCCACTTCATCTCAGAATACACTTATAGTTACAGCTTATAGCTCTGATGAATTAGAAGATTGTCTGGGATTTATAATCAAAAACGGTCGTGAAAAAACGTTCTGTATTCTGAAAGTCACAGATGAGAACAAAAGAATCCACACAATCTAACTAACAGAGCACTTCAGAGTCAAATGCGCTGATGCAACTATAAATGTCCAAATTAAATGTTTAAATGAATGCTCGCCATAATTTGATGATAATGTTCATCAAACGCCACGCTAAATAATGGTAGAATGTTTGTCCCGCGGTGGCACGTGAAAATACGACAATACGCAAACTGAAGATCGATAATTAAAGTCAACCCAGAATTAACACTTCACTCGAAAATGATTTCATGGTTATACGTATCTCGAGTAACTTAATACGGCATCCGAGGCTGTTTGTAGCAATGACACCGACGCGACGCGACTCCCGACTCAGATGGCGTGCTATACAGCGTCTGGAGAGAACTGGGGCCTTCCTCTCGCAGCGTTCTTATATATAAAGCCGCGGTGCGGACGGCTAAGGGAACGCCTGATCAAATCGGCTCTCCCGACTAGCTGCTGGGCTAGTAATGCACCACATTAATTTACCGAATAAATCATAGCTTCTCTCGCTGATGGCCGATGAAGCTCTAAATTTAAATGTGCATTCAGCATACAGGTAAGTAATCATAATAAAAGTTTGACATGGCTAAGTTAAATATTTTGGGCGAGAGAATTAATTTAATTACACTGCATGCAGTAGACGAGCTCTGAACTTGCCCTTTGGAGATACGCTATCGCTATAGTTTTATAGTTATTCAAATGAAACTTGTCACATCTTTATGGTTATAGCGGATCTCCATTGTACTTAAATATAAACATCCTAGCCTTATTTATTAGTCTACTTAATCTACCTTGCTTCCTTAAATTTTAAGATAAAAGCCAGAAAATCATGAATTTCAACTAAAATCTTAATTTGTGAAATCCAAAGTACTGTTTTTATTAAATAATCATGAAAAATGAATCTAATTATAAAATTTGGAGGTCTCTAGCTCTTTTCTGTTGCGCCAATGATTTTTACAGAAAAACGTTCAAATTTCGAAAATGGCTAAAGTTATCGAACTGATATTCAACACATATTAATTTAGTATTACTCCTGACATGCTAGAAACATTTTAGGTTATTTATTTGATTTTTAAAGTATTGCGCAACATTTATGACGTCAGAGCTAGTTACAGCGGACTGGCTGGCACACAATGGAATGACTGATGTGAATTTACTATGGCGTGAGTAGGCTGCTTCCCTACAATCAGTGTCAGATACACTTGCTGATTTAGTTACGGCATCAGTCGGTCTTGTTCTGTGCAGCATCGACTGATTTCTTTTCGTGTTTTGACCAGACGTTCCTGTTCATGATGTTTGTTCCATATACTTGTATGGACATAGAACGCATCATCAACCTAATTTTTTGCATTTCTCAACATAATTTGATGTTCGGCGAGCATCATTGCATTATGAGGATAATACACTCAAGAGCCAAAGGAACTAGTACACCTGCTTAATATCGTGTAGGGCCCTCGCAAGGACGCAGAAGTGCCGCAACACGACGTGGCATGGGCTCGGCTAATGTCTGAAGTAGTGCTGGAGGGAATTGACACCGTCAATCCTGCAGGGCTGTCTGCAAATCGTAAGAGTACAAGGGTTACGAGGTCTCTTCTGAACAGAGCGCTGGAGGCATCCTAGACGTGCTCAATAATGTTCATGCCAGGGGAGTTTGGTGGCCAACGAAACTGTTTAAACTCAGAAGAGTGTTCCTGGAGCCAATCTGGAGCAATCCTGGACGTGTGGGGTGTCGCATTGTCCTGCTGGAATGTCCCAGGTCTGTCAAAATGTGCAGTAGACATGAATAGACGCAAGTGATCAGACAGGATGCTTACGTACGTGTCACCTGTCAAAGTCGTATCTACGTTGTCTCTGTACCCGTACACGTCCATTCATGTGTGGGGTGTCGCATTGTCCTGCTGAAATCGCCCAGGTCCGTCAAAATGTGCAATGGACATGAATGGACGCAAGTGATCAGACAGGATGCTTACGTACGTGTCACCTGTCAGTCATATCTACGTTGTCTCTATACCCGTACACGTCCATTCATGTGTGGGGTGTCGCATTGTCCTGCTGAAATCGCCCAGGTCCGTCAAAATGTGCAATGGACATGAATGGACACAAGTGATCAGACAGGATGCTTACGTACGTGTCACCTGTCAAAGTCGTATCTACGTTGTCTCTATACCCGTACAGGTCCATTCATTCGATACAATATGAAACGAGACTCGTCCGACCAGGCAACATGTTTGCAGTCATCAACAGTCCAAAGTCGGCGCAGACGGGCCCAGGCGAGGCGTATAGCTTGGGTCGTACAGTCATGAAGCGTTCGCGAGTGGGCCTTCGGCTGAGAAAGCCCTTAGCGATGATGTTTCGTTGAATGGCTCGCTCGCTGAAACCTCTTGATGACCCAGAATTGAAAACTGCAGCAATTTGTGGAAGGGTTGTATTGTCATGCTGAATGACTCTCTTCAGTTCTCGTTGGTCCCTTTCTTGCAGGATCTTTTTCAGCAACATCGATGTCGGAAATTTGATGTTTTACCGGATTCCTGATATTCACGGTACGCTATTGTAGCACCAGTAACCGATCCAACAACTGTGCCAGACACTTGTTGTCATATATGTAGTGGCGTTGCCGACCGCAGAGCCTTATTCTACCTGTATACATATCTCTGTATTTGAATACGCATGCCTATACCAGTTTCTCTGCCACTTCAGTGTAAATAATACATTCAATACGTTAGACTGGCCGCTACTGAAGCATCTGCTGCAATTTAGATAACTGATGCGTCTAGGAGGATAATGGAATGTAGTCAAATTAAATCGGGTGATGCTGAGGGGATTAGATTAGGAAATGAGACACTTAAAGTAGTAAAGGAGTTTTGCTATTTAGGGAGTAAAATAACTGATGATGGTCGAAGTAGAGAGGATATAAAATGTAGACTGGCAATGGCAAGGAAATCGTTTCTGAAGAAGATAAATTTGTTAACATCGAGTATAGATTTACGTGTCAGGAAGTCGTTTCTGAAAGTATTTGTATGGAGTGTAGCCATGTATGGAAGTGAAACATGGACGATAACCAGTTTGGACAAGAAGAGAATAGAAGCTTTCGAAATGTGGTGCTACAGAAGAATGCTGAAAATAAGGTGGGTAGATCACGTAACTAATGAGGAGGTATTGAATAGGATTGGGGAGAAGAGATGTTTGTGGCACAACTTGACTAGAAGAAGGGATCGGTTGCTAGGACATGATTTCAGGCATCAAGGGATCACAAATTTAGCATTGGAGGGCAGCGTGGAGGGTAAAAATCGTAGAGGGAGACCAGGAGATCAATACACTAAGCAAATTCAGAAGGATGTAGGTTGCAGTAGGTACTGGGAGATGATGCAGCTTGCACAGGATAGAGTAACATGGAGAGCTGCATCAAACCAGTCTCAGGACTGAAGACCACACAACACATGCGTCTAGGCATGTCTCTCATACTCATGCGCATGTACTCGCTTTTAACAGCTCTACACTTCCAGTTTCTCAGATGGTTCTCGCACATGGCACCTGATGCACTCTAGCAAATGAGGCCTTCCGATTCACGTGGAGATAGTACGTTTTAAATTGGCACTCTAGTTTTAAACTGGCAGTTGGTGACATTCCGAAAGTGTTTGAGAAGGTTGGTATCAGGCAAACATACCACCGACCACATTCTGGGTGATGCTTTATATATCAAACTTCATCGTATGAATGATGGTGACGAGGGTTACGTAGTGTAGTGTAGTATTGTATTCATGATGTTACGGATCATTACAAGAATTAATAACGGAAGAGACTGCAGTTGGGCCCCAATATGGAGCCCAATGGTTGTGAGTCGCACAGAGGGACAACGGAATTTAATATTCTAATGCGAGGGACGCGTTACCGTTAGCATCTTCTTACGAGGGTCAGTCAAAAAGTAATGCCTCCTATTTTTTTTTCTACGTTAAATTGTCAGGAAATTTAAATGCAATTACATAGGTTGAAAACCACAACATTGAGGATCATTTTGTCATTTTTCAATGTAATCTCCACCCATCTCTACAGTTTTGGTCCATCTTTGAACAAGGGCATGTATCCCAGCACGGCAAAAATCACAGCTCTGCTTCCTAAGCCATTGACGCACGGATGTTTTGACGGCCTCCTCATCTTCAAAATGAATCCCACGATGAGCTTCTTTTAGTGGCCCGAACAGATGGAAGTCTGATGGTGCCAGGTCAGGGCTGTATGGGGGATGAGGCAAAACTTCCCATCCAATTTTGACAATCTCGTCAGAGGTGTGACGACTGGTGTGTGGTCTTGCATTGTCATGCAAAAGAAGAACATCTGCCATTGATTTTGTTGGGCGAACTCGCTGAAGACGTGCTTTAAGTTTGTTGAGGGTTGTGACGTATTGAACAGAATTTATTGTGCATCCCTGCTCCAAAAAATCAACCAGAATCACACCCTCTGTATCCCAGAAAACTGTTGCCATAGCTTTCCCTGCCGATCACACAGTTTTGAATTTTTTCTTCCTCGGCGAGCTTGTGTGACGCCACTCCACTGACTGCCTCTTTGATTCGGGTTCAAAAAAATGCACCCATGTTTCGTCCCCGGTCACAATTTTTTTCAGAAACTCATCTCCCTCCAAACGGAAGCGCTGCAAGCGTTGGGAGGCTATTGTTTTCCTTGCCTCTTTATTCTGATCGGTTAACATTCTTGGAACCCACCGTGCACAAACTTTTGAGTACCCCAATTGTTTAATAATCGTGATCACACTGCCTTTACTAAGAGAAATAATGCGACACACTTCATCTGCAGTCACCCGAAGGTCACCACGAATGATGTCATCAACTTGCTGAATGTTGTGTGGAGTCACTGCACTCACCGGCCTGCCGCTCCGCTTTTCGTCAGTCAACGGTGTTTGCCCTTCAGCTTCCTTACAACGACGAACCCATCGTCTAACAGTGCTGACATCCACTGTCACAACACCATACACCTTCTTCAGTCTTTCATGAATGCGTATGGGCGTTTCACCTTCTGCATTCAAGAATTCAATCACACAACGCTGTCTCAAACGAACATCGATGTCGGCCATCTTACAAACTTCTGCTGTGCTGCCACCTGTTGACACAGAAAGTTACTACTGCAGTGGATTGCAGAAGGCTTGAGGAATGGCGCCAAATTCAAATTTTTCACTTAACTTAATTTCTTTAAGTAGAAAAAAAATGGGAGGCATTACTTTTTGACCGACCCTCGTAGATATGAAAATAGTGAGGAAATATTTAGATTTGAAGTTAGAGAACTCAATCGTATTGTTACTATTAAACTGCTTTCTTATGGACATTTAATACAATTTATAAAATATATCTTGAAAGTTTCCATGGGTTTTTCGCTGTAACGTATTCTGAAATCGAACTGCAGTTAAATTATAACAAAATTCAGTCAGACTTAGGCTTACAGGGGAGAAACACTTGGTGCAAGGACCGGTATTTGATCCTCAAGATATCCAAATGATATTGGGTATTGGAAACAAGTAGGCGAATGAACCGAATATTGTTCGATTGAACGATTTTCGATCAACCACAACCATAACTATGATTTGTCTAGGATGGGCACACGGATCACCCTAGAGTAGATAGAATAACAACGCAAAACTACTTCTGGATACATCAGATGCCATAATGTGACCCAGGGGAAAATTTCTAAGGAAATGCGAAGTATCTCTGTAGATACAGCTTGCAAAACTCTCATTTACGGGATTCTCGAGTACTGAAAAAACGAACATACTGCCTTCGGAGAAAATCCGCAATCACTTATTGTCAAACAGGTATTGTTGTCCATCTAGACTGCTTAATTTTTTAGTAATGACCGACTTCGGCTCTTCATAAACCATCTCCAGGTACAGCCTTATCGGTTACAAGAATACCTTGTCCAACGTATAAGCAAAATTTACATGCCATTTCACAGGAAGCTGTGACGTAGTATGTAAATTTTGCTTATACGTTGGACGAGTTACTCTTGTGACCGATACAGTTAGACATGACAATGATTTGTGAAGAGCAGAAATCGGTAATTACGAAGAATTAAAGCAATCTAGATGGAGTATCCTCTTGAGTATTGGTCGGCAATCTCGCATATAGAGTTTTATTAATAGAGGAGAAAGAGCAGATCCAAAGAACAGTCGGTCGTTTCGACAAGGATTCGTTCATCTACATCTACATTACATCTGCATGGATACTCTGGAAATCACATTTAAGTACCTGGCAGAGGGTTCATCGAACCACCTTCACAGTTCTCTATTATTCCAATCTCGCATAGAGCGCGAAAAGAACGAATTTCCGTACGAGCTCTGATTTCCCTTTTTTATCATGGTGATCGTTTCTCCCTATATAGGTTGGTGTCAACAAAATATTTTCGAATTCGGAGCAGAAAGTTGGTGTTTGGAATTTCGTGACAAGATTCCGCTGCAACGAAAAACGCCTTTGTTTTAATGATGTCCAGCCCAAATCCTCTATCATTTCAGTGAGACTCTCTCCTCTATTTCGCGATAATACAAAACGTGCTGCCCTTTTATGAATTTTTTCGTTGTACTCCATCAGAAGTATGTGGTAAAGATCCCACACCGCGCAGCAGTATTCTGAAAGAAGACGGACAAGTGTAGTGTAGGCGGTCTCCATATTAGACCCGTTTCATTTTCTAAGTGTCCTGCCAATAAAACTCAGTCCTTGGTTAACCTTCCCGACAACGTTTTCTGTGTGTTCCATCCAATTTAAGTTGTTTTTTATTGTAATTACTAGGTATTTAGTTGAATTTACGGCCTCTAGATTTGACTGATTTATCGTGTATCCGAAGTTTAACGAATTCCTCTTAGCACGCATGTGGATAACCCTTAATAATATTTAGGGTTAACTGCCAATTTTCACATCATACAGATCTATTTTCTCAATCTTTTTACAATTTGTTTTGAACTTCTGATGACTTTGTTAGTCGATAAACGAGAGCGTCATCTGCAAACAACCTAAGACGGCTGCTCAGATTGTCGCCCAAATCGTTTATATACTTAAGGAACAGCAAAGGGTCTATAACATTACCTTGGGGAACGCCAGAAATCACTTCTGCTTTACTCGATGACTTTCTGTCAATTACTACGAACTGTGACCACTCTGACAGGAAATTACAAATCCAGTCACATAATTGAGACGATATTCCATAAGCACGCAATTTCACTACAAGCCACTTGTTTGGTACAGTGTCAAAAGCCTTCCGGAAATCCAGAAATACGGAAACACTCTGAAATCCCTTTTCAATGGCACTCAACACCGATGGAGGTGAGGCAGCGCTAAGATATTGGAACTGCATTGAGACGGAGGCGGTTCGAATCTGTATTAGTCGATATATATGTTTTACGTGATTTCCCGAAATGCTGAGCTGGTTCCTTTGAATGGGCACTGTCAAATTTCGTTCCCTACCCTACGCCAATCTGAGTTTGTGCTACGTCTCTAATGACACCTACACCTACATCTGTCCTGCACGATTCACCGTACGGTATGTGGTGGAGATTTATTCGACTGGAATTACTGTTTAACTCCTCTCTTTTTCTGCATTTGCGAACAAAGAATGCGAATAACGACTGTAGGTTAACTTCCTTATGACCGCGAATTTATGACTGGGTGTTGTGTGATGTCCTTAGGTTAGTTAAGTTTAAGTAGTTCTAAGTTCTAGGGGACTGATGACCATAGATGTTAAGTCCCATAGTGCTCAGAGCCATTTGAACCATTTTGAACCGCGAATTTCTCTCGTTTTCCCCCTTGCTGTCTTTCCGCGAAATGTACTATACTTGAAAAGCGTCATTTCTCATATGATGCCTCAAAGGTAAGCACTATGCTTCTTTCTCAATAACAAAATCAAGTAGGCGTAGTTCACTGGGATAGAAAAAGACGTGCAATAAATGGGATAACACAGGAGGATACATCGAAAAGCAGCAGACTTGAAGAGCGCCTATGTTTCCAAGAAAATCCAAAACTAAAAACTGCCAAGAGGCAATAAGGGTGTAAAGTTAAACATACGAGTTTGGAATGTCTGTATTTTTAGTGTCTATGTGGTACTATCGATGCTAGCATGTCTGAAGGAACAGACACCGTTGACAATTAGCAACTGTGTTTAATAGACGACGCGAAGTTAAAATCTAGGCGCTGGGAAAAGGAGAAGCCCAGTTGGAATAGTATAGTCCGTAGATGGCTGATACGTCAAGAAGAATGCACACACACACACACACACACACACATAGATAGAAAGCTTTGGAATACTCTGTAAGTAGGCTGTTTAGGTTTTCTAGCGCTCTGTATGAAAATCACTGACTGTGCTGTGTGCAGTCTGTGGCTGGGTGGCATTGTTGTAATACTCGCCATTGTAGTGTTGGGCAGCTGGATGTTAACAGCGCGTAGCGTCGCGAAGTTGGAGGTGAACCGCCAGCAGTGGTGGATGTGGGGAGAGAAATGGCGGAATTTTGAAATTTGTAAGACTGGATGTCATGAACTGCTATATATATTATGACTTTTGATGACTATTAAGGTAAATACATTGTTTGTTCTCTACAAAAATCTTTCATTTGCTAACTATGCCTATCAGTAGTTAGTGCCTTCCGTAGTTTGAATCTTTTATTTAGCTGGCAGTAGTGGCGCTCGCTGTATTGCAGTAGTTCGAGTAACCAAGATTTTTGTGAGGTAAGTGATTTGTGAAACGTATAGGTTAATGTTAGTCAGGGCCATTCTTTTGTAGGGATTTTTGAAAGTCAGATTGCGTTGCGCTAAAAATATTGTGTGTCAGTTTAAGCACAGTCATGTATAATTGTTGAAAGGGGACGTTTCATATGTCGACCCTCAGTCTAGGATGCCTCACTGGAATCTTCTGATTTTTTTCTTGTAGTTTGTGCAATTAGTGCAGCCTTTGTTTATTGCTAGCGCGTAATTGTAGAGAGAATTTCCTTTGTAGTTGTAGTTTTTCATTCTTGTACAGTAAAACAGTTGTGGCATGCATGAAGATTTGCATCAAGTATTTCGCAGCTGCGCTTGCGATTAACTAGATATTATTTTCAGTGCTATGTTAATGTGTTTTCTTATTTTTGCTCTTCAAATTGTGCTTTTCTGTGTTGTCATGCGAAATATTGTGACAATAATGGCGTGTGAAAAACGTAATACTAGGCTCCAAAGTAAACTGAGAAATGACAGTGAAGACGAAAGCAGTGTGTTAGCGCCACCGTGTAATGAATTAACTAATGTTCAAACTAGTAATTTGGTAATTGTGCGTAGGGAAATGGAGCTGGCTGCAAATAATGGTGTAGGCAGTGAAACAATTAGTGAACAGGGAAGCATTATCGATCGATCGGTCGGCAACAGCTTGCCTCAGGAATCCGAAATGACAGGACACAATCTTGCAAATACTGTAGATTCAGGTTTTGCGTCCTCGCCGTTTTCTCGAATAAGTCAAGACACATTTCCTGCTTTTCAAAATGCGAATATTTCCGGTTCAAATGCATTGTCGAATAGCACTGAGGATCATGTTTCAGAAACCAGTGCATTGTTATTACAATTAATGCAACAAATGGGACAAAAGCTTCAAAAGTTAGACACAATGGAACAAAAAACTTCAAAAGTTAGACGCAATGGAACAACACCAGAGACAAACACACAACAGTTAGACACAATGGAACAAAATCTTCAAAAGTTAGACACAATGGAACAAAATCAGAGACAAACACAGCAAAAGCTTCAAAAGTTAGACACAATGGAACAAAATCTTCGGAAGTTAGACACCACGCTTGAACAAACAAGTGAAGATTTAACTACTGAGTTACATTACATCGAATCGAAATGTCAAAAAGTCTGTAATGACGAAAAACACTAATTTGTGAGCATTTTCAACCTATTTTTTCGCGGCATCAAAATGCATTACAGAATCACGAAGCAGCCATAAAAGAACTGCAAACTATTGTTCATGAAAATCATGAGACCTTGCAAGCTAAAATGGACTCAGTTGCATCTACCGATTTGGTTACGCAACTTGCAAAAACTCAGGAGGAAATTAGTTCATTATCAGAGAAAGTAGTTGAACTTTCGGATCAGCTAAATAATTTATCTACGAAGGTAGATGATAATCTGAATGACACAAAACCAGTAGTCTTTTATGACACAGAAGAGTGCGAACAAATTAGGAAATTCAAACAAAATCAGAATCAAATTAATACGCAACACCAAAGAGAAATCCGGGAAGTACAAGATCAGCTGACACAGGTAATACAAGAATTACATATTTCAGAGGACACTCGCGCTCCAATATGGGAAGAGGGACATAGAAATACGGAACATCCACTAAATAATAACACAGGGCACTTCGGAAATTATGAAAGAAATTGGCAAGATACACCGAATTTTGAGATGGAACCGCCGAAACGACGTAACAATGAGCGACATGCGACTCGCCGACATGATGATTTTGACTATAAGCTGTTCATCACTACACGTAAATTCAAAACATTTAAGAATTCCGGCAACGACATTCATCCACAAACGTGGCTTCATCAATTCTCTCATTGTTTTCCTCCCAACTGGTCATTAGAGCACAGATTAGAATTTATGTGTGGCTATATAGAGAATGAACCAGCTGTAAGAACGCGATCAGTCATTCACGATTGCCACAGTGAAGGAGAATTTTATCATGCCTTCCTCTCAGCATATTGGTCTCAAGCTACACAAGACCGACTAAAGCATAGCATCATAATGATGAAACATTTCGAGCAATCTGAATTTTCCAGTCTTATGAAATATTTTGAAGACATGTTGCACAAGAATCAGTACCTGTAAAACCCATACAACCCCTCAGAACTCATCCGCATTTGCTTAATCAAATTACCTGAAAATTTGCGACATATTATTTTGGCAGGACGTTGCAAAGACGACATTGAAGCTTTTCAGGGACTCATACAAGAATAAGAAATTGACACAGACAGTCGCGGGATGCAAAAACAGGAAAACAATCACTACAGGTCACAATTCCGTGACGACAGAAACAATAACTGGACACGACAAGTCTATTCTTACAACGCAAATCGTGACCAAAACAGACACCACCCATATGACAACCACTGGCAGAGTAATAATAGTTACAGAGAAAGATCGCATTTCCGTAGTAATGAATATGCCAGAGACAACCATAGAAACAGACAATATGGGAACAAAAACAATTATTATCAAGGGAGACAGAATAACTTCAGACGCAACAGTTCAGCGCGCAGTTACGATTCAGGAAGAAATTCCCCACCACATGCCCGGCAAGAAAGAAACTATGGAATCTACCGACATGACGACAGACGATATAATCGTAACGACAGACCTGAATTGCATCAGAACTGGCGAGCTTCAAACAGGGCAGGGCCTTCTCGTCAAGGTGAATTTGTAGAAGTTAGGTCTCCTAATCCCAATAACGACGCACGCCAACAAAGAGATAGCAGACAATGACCCGCACCACAGGCAGCCACGTGCGCCGGCTGGCTCAGAGAAAAATAACATAGACGCTAACTTTGAGAAAAATTTTAGCATTCCTTACCGACAGTACATGTATTTGAGTGATTAAATTGGTACATTCTTGCTTGTTAGTTGCACGATTACGTAACGACTATCAGGCTTACATACTTAGAACATATACTGGCACTGCTAATGAGATTTTAATGCAACATTTTGGTTTACTTGAAAATACATTCTGGATTCAAAGTACTTTCAGTGAGATACCAGATGACACAGTGATTAGTTTATGTGACAGCTACACGATTTTATCACGACGCTACTAATGAGTGACAATATACAATGTTGCTTTTGCAGTGTTTCTGTTTTATATCTGCACAGTTTTTCTGTATTATTCTGGAAAGTAATACATGTTTTAGTAGTAACTTTTGTGGTATAGCTATAATGAGACTGCCTTTTCCGTACCACAACAATACGTTACAGCACAGTACTTTCATCATCACGGCAATAAGCGTAATAACTACGATATCTATTCGCAAAGCATTTCACTTTCGTTTATGATGAGGTAAATACATTGACTTCAGCAGAACTTTGCTTACAGAGGACGATAACTACGACACTTCCACAGAATTATCTTACAGCAAGACGCACATTTAGCGCTACAGGACACGCATTTGAGAGATTAATTTTGTACTTAAAACATTTATTTTTAAAGATTTTTGAATTACAAAGAAAGTTTTCCATGATACATTTCATTCCATTGCTGTAATCTGTAACACCTGAGGGTATAATTACATTAATCCTCAGGGGGGTACGCACTTACTTTGTGCACCATGTGTGTGGCAAGCATAAAGAGCCCTAGCTAATATGGTATTTGCTTATACAACTTTACACATCGGTACCATATTCCTCTAACACACAAATTACACAGCTATCTGATCATTTAACTGAGAGATAAACATTTTTTTTACTACATCAGTGACACATGTTTACGCAATTACACAGTTGGGTAACTTCACACTTATAAAATTGTATTTTGTCTGTACTTTGTGAACTGTTCATATTTTTTTTGGAACCATTGTGATACTATGAGAGCTTTGAATGATGCATTTGGTAAGGGAGCATGATTTTAAAGTACGTTTGAGGTAGATGACACTATTGAAACGAGCAGAAAATTTTTTTTAGGTTTTGAGATTATTGCAGAAAGCTACAACGTTTTTGAGATTTGACTGAGGTGTTATGATGTTATTTTTACGACAACGATGTGTTTTATGCTGTTGAGGTATGTTTATGATCAATAAGATGATGCTACCATAAATGAGGAATTTAATTATGCTACGTATTTATTTTGATGAAATATTGAAGAAGTGTCGACGAATATGTATATGTGTAATAAGGTAAGGAATAATGAGTAGTGGTTAGGGACTCTGACTTGTAGAAAAGGATGTTGGAAACCAAGAATTGTACTTTAAGAGTTATGAAAAGGGTGTAAATGCGTGAATGTATCACAATGCCGGCGAACATTTTTTGGACACTGTTATATTCATAAGATTTTGTTTCTACACATTTGCAATGCAAATTCTCGACCCGTGAAATTTTGTATATGAGACTGCCACTGTAGTGCAAACTGGTGTTGTAAATATTTCAGTAAGAAAGTTAAGTGACCTTCACCTTCTGTTTTGTTGCTCATATGTGAAAGTGATGTTTCAAAAGTTATTCTGATCTTAATGTATGCACTTATGTCATTATTTTTGTAACACTGATGTATATGTTTATTTCTATTCTTTTGTAAAGCCTGTTTTACTACAAATGTTATCTGTATTGTTATGTTCGTTAATGATGTATTTTGTACCTTTGTAATTGTATTCTTATGTTATAAAATTGTAATTGACACCAGTTCATCATATTATTAACTTGTAAGTTCCATTTCACTGCACACGTTTCTGTTGGTCATAGTATATGGACAATATGTTAGTGGTTGGGACTGTTTGTGCTTGCATGTGTGTTAATAATTCAGCAAGGGACTGGTTAACAGCATTGCTGGTTCTAAGGACAATTCAAAAACTTTGTGAGTGCACAAGTGGTGGTTTATGGACTTGCTATATTCTCCGCAAGACTCTTCGATGGTGATTGTGCACCTGCACAGTCGCAACAGATGGCTGTTGGCCGTCTCTACAACGTTTACAGTGGGTCTGCACCTTTGATGACCCATCAATACCATTATTTCTACAAGGACTGCAGTGGGTCTGCACCTCTGGTGGCCCACCAATACCATAATCTCTACCAGGGCTACAGTGGGTCTGCTCTGTGATGACCTACCTACCAATATTCTTCAAAACTTCGACTGACTCTGCTGTGGGTTTGCTCTGTTGTGGCCCATTACCTGCCTGCATGTCAAGAGTCAGCACTGTCTTTCAGTTAGAAGGACAACACTACTTCTTCAAGACTGCATGGAAATCCACTACTTCTGTGTGGATTTTCTTTTAGTGCTCAGACTTTGAGAAAAACAATGCGATTTTGCTGTGATGTGATGAACGATCAGCACTGTCTTTATGGACAGTGAGAAAATTTTAGCTTTTGACCAACATTGTATCAATACGTGTGTGCATTTGATTTCTTTGTTATTGTAATTGTGAAAACATTTTAACAAATATGTATTGGCCAGCGCCCAAAACAATTTGTAAAATTTTTTGTGGGGAGCATGGGGCTATGTAAGTAGGCTGTTTAGGTTTTCTTAGCGCTCTGTATGAAAATCACTGGCTGTGCTGTGTGCAGTCTGTGGCTGGTTGGCATTGTTGTAATACTCGCCATTGTAGCGTTGGGCAGTTGGCTGTTAACAGCACATAGTGTTGCGCAGTTGGAGGTGAGCCGCCAGCAGTGGTGGATGTGGAGAGAGAAATGGCGGAATTTTGAAATTTGTAAGACTGGATGTCATATATATTATGACTTTTGATGACTATTAAGGTAAATACATTGTTTGTTCTCTACAAAAATCTTTCATTTGCTAACTATGCCTATCAGTAGTTAGTGGCTTCCGTAGTTTGAATCTTTTATTTAGCTGGCAGTAGTGGCGTTTGCTGTATTGCAGTAGTTCGAGTAACCAAAATTTTTGTGAGTTAAGTGATTTGTGAAACGTATAGGTTAATGTTAGTCAGGGCCATTCTTTCGTAGGGATTTTTGAAAGTCAGATTGCGTTGCGCTAAAAATATTGTGAGTCAGTTTAAGCACAGTCATGTATAATTGTTCAAAGGAGACGTTTCAACTCGGATAACATAATTAATTTAAAGGGCTATTTTTAAAACTTTACATTACTTTGTTCCTTTACATTGGTCAAAACCAGTGGACATTCAGTTGGCATTATTATAGATTTTCTCATTCCAACTGAGTGAAGAATTTAGAAGGTTTGATCTGGGCCTACATACAAGCTAGGGGGAAAAATCGAATGGGACAGAAATGGGTAGACGAGACGTACATGTACATAAATGATTGCAATTTCAGAAAAGTGGATGATTTATTCAAGAGAAAGAGCTTCACAAATTGAGCAAGTCAGTATCGCGCTGGGCACATCTGGCTCTAACGCTAGTAGTTACGGAATATAAATTTACTAATTAGCTCGCTACGATCACTTTTAATTTTCGCACTGGCTACGACATTGACAGCATACCGCTCAGAACTCTTCCTGAGCGCTCATTGGCTGTAGGAGACTGTGTGGCATAGGGGCGCAGAACAAGCCTAAACTCGACCGCCATTACTCCAATTATAGTCACCATAGACGGACGCTGTGACCCCGAGACGAAGGAGCAAAGCAAGCAGTGCAAACATGTGAATTCACCAGCGCCAAAAAGGCAAAGAGCTAATCATCATCGTGTGAGGTGATGCAGACTGCGATTGCCGTGATGTAGTAGTAAATGACTATGCTCGTGAGAATATTACCAAAACCTCCTGGTAAGGTTACTGGACGCTTTCAAGACGAAGCGTTGCGGCCGAGCTGTGGTCGAGCGGTTCTAGGCGCTCCAGTCCGGAATCGCGCTGCTACTATGGTCGTAGGTTCGAATCTTGCCTCGGGCATGGATGTGTGTGATGTCCACAGGTTAGTTAGGTTTAAGTAGTTCTAAGTCTAGGGGACTGATGACCTCAGATGTTAAGTCCCATAGTGCTTAGAGCCATTTTTTTTCGAAGCGTTTTGGTACGCTATTCATGGAATGTCAAAGGGAAGTTAAATGTCGTATGGCACTGTTGGTCGAGAAATCACACGTGGTGGGTTCGGTTGTGCACATTCCTTGTGGATATGTGAGTCATGCTGTATGTGTATTTGTGGAGTGTATTAGTCGATCAGGGTATTACAGAACCTGGGAGCGAGGGCGCTTCAGTTGGCTCATGCGCTTACCTTAAGGCTTGAAGGCGATCACAACGTGCTCTGCTACTCTAACGATCAGACAACTTGCTCGTGAAACTGTTCCGACTCCCACAGTGTATGTGGCGGTCGAAGCACTTGATATGAATTTTGTTTACTGTAACTTAATACCGTGTTTCCGATAATAACATAATAACAGTGGGAGATGAAGTACGGTGATATTGTGGTTGGGTAATAGCCGAGGGTAATGGATTCGAGTCCGGGCAGAATATGGTGGCCGGTAGATGCGCAGACGGCTGGGCTCGTGTGGGCAGAGTGGTAGTGGCGGGGGGGGGGGGGGGGGGTTGAGCGTAGTGGCTGTTGAGGAAATGCTGAGCGCTGGAGAGGAAGCGCTGAACCCTACACTCATGTTTTCTTTAGATATTAAGCGGAGCCCCTGCTCACCCACAACTGCATGGTGACCATTCAAAAAGATCTGTCACCTCTACTTTAGTTACTATTTAAAATTTAAAAGGAATTCCTTCGAAAATGCCTGGCTTGTTAACCATTTGTACCTTTCAGAGACGTGTTTCTCTTATTACCATGTTAAAATTTGCTTATTTTGTCAAAATGCAGCAGAGTTTACACAGTCTCACCTCATCAAACTGTTGTGCAGACTCTAACAATACCACCACTTGCAAAGTAGGTTAGAAATCGGATTAATAATGTTGCTCACGGAGCATATGTTCGCTTTATCGGGCAACAACAAAGTTATTGACTGTGGGTGGTATCGTCAGAATGGAAATAATGAAGTCACTGTAAAACAGTCATTAATTTTGGCACTTATCTTGAATGGATTCCCACGTAGATTCCGTCGAAGTTGTTATGGCTCATCTTGTTGATTCTAGGGTCATTCCACTTTGACTGCTGGTCCAGATCTCTATTTTAGCAGTATTTGAAAACCTAACAAATGCGTTTTTCAGGAAATTCTTAAAGATCAAACAATCCCAGATCAGAACAATGGTATGGTAAAAATAATTTTTGCCTTGGTGTTCACGATTCACATTTTTATTAAACTTCTTGTAAATTCACATATACTTCTTTTTAATTGTCACATCATCAAGAAAACAGTTTTGTATCAATCTTCATATATTTAATTTCCACTTTCCACTTTAACCAAACACAAGACTTGACTGTTCTTTTACAAAGCGAAATAACAACTTAACTTCTGCAAAGTGAAACAAAGACTGCTCTGTGCGCATTCGCGCCAAAACGGTTACAAGTAAGTCAAAGATTATGACAGACTCACAGAAATGAATACATACAAGAACCATATCACTGTAATATATTGATACATCGGAGTACCTATACATTAATAAAACCAAATGTGAATATTGTCACAAAAATATGTCTGTTACTTCGCAGAAAAGTAGTATGATATTACTGGTATCGAGAACAGGGGTTGGAGTGCCGTAATGGTCACGTAAATAAAGAACAATTACAAGACGCAATTTGAAAGAGAATTCAGAAATGCTGGTTTATTAAGCTTTTTAAGTCAGGAACAGGAGAAAAGTAAGGAAAGTATCTTATGTAAAAGCACAAAATGGTTCAAATGGCTCTGAGCACTATGGGACTTAACTTCTGAGGTCATCAGTCCCCTAGAACTTATAGCTACTTAAACCTAACTAACGTAAGGACATCACACACATCCATGCCCGAGGCAGGATTCGAACCTGCGACCGTAGCGGTCGCGCGGTTCCAGACTGCCTAGAACCGCTCGGCCACAGCGGCCGGCGAAAAAGCACATTCTGAGTAGAAAATAAACGTGTAATGTCTTCACTTACGTTGTTCCGAAACCCATAGCATTTCTTGTTTCACAATCTATCAATTGCCCCTAAAAATTACATTCTTTTATGGAATAACATAGAAGGTAATAAAGTTTTGCATAATACCCGTATGCAAACTACTCTCCTCTTTGCATGCTATCATTTGCCAAAATCTTATTTCGATATCTCAGACAGTTCATGAAATGTGAAGAATGGTGTGGATATTTGACTCTGGCCTTATCGCTGGCGCGGCGCGATCCCAAATGAGTGTGCTGAATCAGATCAGTTTCCTCGAGACTGGTAACAGACAGAGACCTCCACGCAAGTCTAAAGAAAAATTCGATACGTTAGCTAAATTTCATACACAGCGACATATTATATAATATGCACCAACGCAAAATCATAGTGACCCGTATTTTCCCGTTGCAAACTTTTTCGAACTTCCCGCAACATCTTACTTCCACGCAAATACCAAAGTACCTATGACCATTAACGAAATGATGGGCACAGCGTAATGAACCTGACACGGAAAGGTACAAGTAGAGTAGAAATGAAGTTGTTTTACCAAATAGTTTCTGTGAAATCGTTTGAGAAAGGTTGCTGGGTATGTGCATCGATTCCGTCGTCGCCAGTTTTGCAAAGATTTGTCGGCCTCCCGTTCCGAACAAAAGAATGAAATAGCCCAATGCTTTGGACGAAAATTGGTCACTGCACAACAGCCACTGTATTTTGTGCGGACTCTACTTTTACGTTTCTGTTGAGTTGTTTGAATAGCACCAACCGTACTGCTGAGCTTGAAGTCCTCATCCGGTGGACGGATAACCATCAGTGTCACACCTCATGAGACAACGCGTAGAGTTAGATTAACAATTTTAAACATTGCAGCGTTTTGGAGTGGGTGGAGAACTTGAAACGTCCCCTTAGAAAAGTTTATGAATGATTGTGCTGGTAAACCCCTTACGTTATTTGATTTTAAAACAGTTGAGCAAAACTGAACGTACTCAGACATTTCTCTCTTTCCTTATTCTGATCAACACTAAACTGATACACAATATTTTTAGCTCAACGCAATCTGACTTTTAATAATCCCTACAAAAGAATGGCCCTGACTAACAATAACCTATACCTTTCATAAATCACTTACCTCATAATCTTCGTTTCTCGAACTACTGCAATACAGCGAGCGCCAATACTGTCAGCTAAATAAAAGATTCTAACTACTGAAGGCACTAACTACTGATAGGCATAGTTAGCAAATGAAAGATTATGGTAGAGAACAAACAATGTATTTACCTTAATATTGTTCAAAAGTCGTAATACATACAGGGTGATTCAAAAAGAATACCACAACTTTAGGAATTTAAAACTCTGCGACGACAAAAGGCAGAGCTAAGCACTATCCGTCGGCGAATTAAGGGAGCTATAAAGTTTCATTTAGTTGTACATTTGTTCACTTGAGGCGCTGTTGACTAGGCGTCAGCGTCAGTTGATGCTAAGATGGCGACCGCTCAACAGAAAGCTTTTTGTGTTATTGAGTACGGCAGAAGTGAATCGACGACAGTTGTTCAGCGTGCATTTCAAACGAAGTATGGTGTTAAACCTCCTGATAGGTGCTGTATTAAACGTTGGTATAAACAGTTTACAGAGAATGGGTGTTTGTGCAAAGGGAAAAGATCTGGACGGCCGAGAACGAGTGATGAAAATGTAGCACGCATCCAGCAAGCATTTGTTCGCAGCCCAGGAAAATCGACTCGCAGAGCTAGCAGAGAGCTGCAAATTCCACAATCAACTGTATTGAGAGTCCTACGAAAAAGGTTAGTTATGAAACCTTATCGTCTGAAATTGGTTCAAGCACTGTCTGCAGCTGATAAGATTAAAAGAATCGATTTCTGTGATTTTATCCTTGCTCAAATGGAAACGGGTGAATCTTTCGTTTCAAAGATTGTGTTTAGTGATGAAGCAACTTTTCACACTAACGGGAAAGCCAACCGTCACAATGTCTGTATATGGGGCACTGAGAATCCGCGGGAAACAACTCAGTATGAACGTGACTCGCCTAAGGTGAACGTTTTCTGTGCCATTTCAGCCAATAAAGTTTTTGGTCCCTTTTTCTTCGAAGGTGCTACTGTAACTGGACTACAGTATCTGGAGATGTTAGAGAATTGGCTGTTCCCTCAGCTCGAACAAGAAGCACAACAATTAATATTTCAGCAGGATGGAGCGCCACCACATTGGCACTTATCTGTCTGTAACTACCTGAACGTCAACTACCCGAGGCGATGGATCGGCCGCCAGGCAGCCCGTGACACAGCACCTCATCACTGGCCTCCAAGAAGCCCTGATCTTACCCCCTGCGATTTTTTCTTATGGGGGTATGTTAAGGATATGGTGTTTCGGCCACCTCTCCCAGCCACCATTGGTGATTTGAAACGAGAAATAACAGCAGCTATCCAAACTGTTACGCCTGATATGCTACAGAGAGTGTGGAACGAGTTGGAGTATCGGGTTGATATTGCTCGAGTGTCTGGAGGGGGTCATATTGAACATCTCTGAACTTGTTTTTGAGTGAAAAAAAAAACTTCTTAAATACTCTTTGTAATGATGTATAACAGAAGGTTATATTATGTTTCTTTCATTAAATACACATTTTTAAAGTTGTGTATTCTTTTTGAATCACCCTGTATATCAGTTCATGATATCCAGTATTACAAATTTACTGTCTCAGATGGACACACGTCCAGATCATCTGCTCTCAAAACTCCGCCATCTCTCTCTCTCCACATCCACCACTGCTGGCAGCTCACCTCCAACTTCACATTAAAAAAAAAAAAAAAAAAAAAAAAAAAAAAAAAAAAAAAAAAAAGGTTCAAATGGCTCTGAGCACTATGGGACTTAACATCGTAGGTCATCAGTCCCCGAGAAGTTAGAACTACTTAAACCTAACTAACTTAAAGACATCACACACATCCATGCCCGAGGCAGGATTCGAACCTACGACCGTAGCAGTCCTGCGGTTCCGGACTGCAGCGCCTAGAACCGCACGGCCACCGCGGACGGCTGTTCACATCCAACTGTCCAGCAGTACAATAGCGAATATTACAACAACGCTAACCAGCCACAGACTGCACACAGCACAGTCAGCGATTTTCATATAGAGCGCTACGTGGCGTTAGCAACATATAAACCTAAACAGCCTACTTACAAACTGTACAGGTACGCGTGCAGTTATCATGCGATACACTATTGACTGAATTGCAGATAGCAAATTAAATCTTGAAAGCTGCAATGTACCAGGCAACTTTCAAACTATCCCTCATGTACGTCGTTATTGTACTCCACATTAAGAGACGTAACTCTTACATTCTTTTGTAAGCACCCAGGAACTTTATTTGTGGCGTCACCCGTCAGTGGCAACCTCTGTAGCTTTTCGCTACAGTTTCAACTCACCGTGTGTGTTGTTGAGTTGTTGCGTGTCTCGGGTTCTCTCGGCAGCGGCTCCTCCGCAAACAAGCGCGTCGGCCGCAGCGGTGCCACAAAGGGAGGCGCCGGCCACGTATTTATCAAAAGGGGCCGTTCGGGAACTAAATTAATTCCTTTCTGGCCTGAAGCACGCGCCACAGCCACCATTACGAACGGATCGCAGTAATTATCTTGCGAGCGGCGCGCAAAAATAATTAAACAGATCATTTCATTTCAGCTTTGCCGGGGTACAGGGGCGGCGGGGGGAGGGGTTGGGGGGAGGGGTGAGAGAGGTGGGTCACAGTTTTAGTAATTAAAAGGACGCGGGGAGAGTGTTCTGCCGATGCGCGCACTCCGCTACTGCCAAAAGGGCGGGCCTCATCATCAAAAAATGAACGACACCCACAGTGGTACCCGAGGCAAAAATGTAATTTGTCTGCCCCGGCGCGGCAGTTCTGTTTGTTTGTTTCGCGTGGCGGCGGCGGCGGTAGCGACCGCTTCAGCCAGGCGCCCCCTGTGTTAATTATTGGAGTCCTGTAATTAATGGCGGCTCGGGCCCCACCGGAACTTGTCAATATTTCACGCGCCTAAAGAGGGCCGGCGGCGAGACGGTAGCCTGCCGGCCGTTTCCTTCCTGGCATATCCACTGTGGCCCACACCCCCAACCCCTCCGACCGGTCTAGCGTCTATCCGCTACTAATCGACAAACGGTCAGTGTGTGGAGGAATCAGCGACAACCTCAACTGGCCGTTCGCGTCTTTTGTCTTCCCAGACGTACAGGTGCCACATCCCGTAGGTAACGTTCTCCTTAGGTCAGAGCGACACGGAATGTGTGAGGCAATATTAGGTATGTATGCCGGCCGTTCCCAATAATTCATCACCTCCGCCTTAGCCGGGCATCCGAAATAATGCGTTTGTCGCATCTGCCGACTAATGCGTTATGCAACACCCGTCCCCGGGAATAACGCATTTGCGTGCAGCACCGCATTTAGATCATTCCTCTGCGCTCCTTCCCGCAGCTTCGTAACAGTCCGACTTCTCGACTCTTTATTCATACTGTCCGGCAACACGTCGTACATTATTTCTCTCTCTCGTGCGGCCTCATTACGCGTTATTCCTGCTCTCACATTCAAAGACAGTCGCACGTAGGCGTGACGGAGAAGCGTTTATCACAGCCGCCTTACCACGCGTTGCATCCCACCTCCAGTCTCTCGCTTACCTTCCTCTTTTTTTTTCCTTTTACGCTGTACGTTATCCTAAACTTTCGCCAGCAACGTCACATCTCGTGCGTGAACTTCAATCACGCATGCTCAACGCCTGTCGTGTGGCGGAACATTTAGTACGCTGCTAATGACGCGATAGACACCTTCGATTGGGAACAGATATACGAACTGGTCCCCATAAATAGTCCTCTCTAGCCTAATAAAAAAAATGAGACCCCACAAAGTTATGGAACGGCCGACTAACAATATTTGTCCAACACGACCACCACTTAAATGGCGACGCCGAATAGGCTTCGCCAGCCATGTTGGGACGATTTTTATTTATAGGAACATAGCTTAGTTAAAGACAGCTACCAAAACGTACGTCAGTGGAATGATTTTATTAAGCTCACGACACGTGTTGCGTGTAAATTAATAACGTGGTTAGCACTTCGTCTTTTGTGTGACTCGTTGTTTCGAAATACGTTCCAGTAGACAAGAAAGTAACTACGTTTGTGAATAGCAGTTAAAAATTCTGGCTCTGAGCACTATGCGACTTAACTTCTGAGGTCATCAGTCGCCTAGAACTTAGAACTAATTAAACCTAACTAACCTAAGGACATCACACACATCCATGCCCGAGACAGGATTCGAACCTGCGACCGTAGCGGTCACGCGGTTCCAGACTGAAGCGCCTAGAAAGGCACGGCCACACCGGCCGGCTTAAAAATTCTGCATTAATTTTCAGAAGTTACCTTTTTCAGATATACATCCACATCTGCAACTATATTATCTGATAAAAGTATCGGGGTACCTATTAATGGATATTGCTGTTCAACCTTCACCTTCACGACTGTCTGAAACCTGCTGGAGACACTTTCAACGAAATGTCTCTGGAGCAATGACAGCTTAGTCTCCCAGAAGAGCTGAAACCAGAAAAGATTGTCAAGTTGGATGCTAGTGTTCGGAACGAAGTCGATGTTCTAACTCATCCCCAACGGCGTTCCTTGGGCACAGGTTGGGGCTCTGTACTGGCCAGTACATATCGGGAATATATGTATATGAAGATGGTATCTGTTCTTTCCGACACGCCCGAGAGAACAGATACCATATATATACAGGGTGAGTCACCTAACATTACCGCTGGATATATTTCGTAAAGCACATCAAATACTGACGAATCGATTCCACAGACCGAACGTGAGGAGAGGGGCTAGTGTAATTGGTTAATACAAACCATAAAAAAATGCACGGAAGTATGTTTTTTAACACAAACCTACGTTTTTTAAACGGAATCCCGTTAGTTTTGTTAGCACATCTGAATATATTAACAAATACTTAATCAGTGCCGTTTGTTGCATTGTAAAATGTTTATTACATCCGGAGATATTGTAACCTAAAGTTGACGGTTGAGTACCACTCCTCCGCTGTTCGATCGTGTGTATCGGAGAGCACCGAATTACGTAGGGATCCAAAGGGAACGGTGATGGACCTTAGGTAGAGAAGAGACTGCAACAGCACATTACGTCCACGTGCTAACACCTTTTTATTGGTATTTTTCACTGACGCAACACGTACACACGTGGTTTCCGTTTTCAATTACGGAGTGGAATAGAGTGTGTCCCGACATGTCAGGCCAATAGATGTTCAATGTGGTGGCCATCATTTGCTGCACACAATTGCAATCTCTGGCATAATGAGTGTCGTACACGCCGCAGTACATCTGGTGTAATGTCGCCGCAGGCTGCCACAAGTCGTTGTTTCAAATTCTCTGGGGTTGTAGGCACATCACGGTACACATTCTCCTTTAACGTACCCCACAGAAAGAAGTCCAGAGGTGTCAGATCAGGAGAACGGGCTGGCCAATTTATGCGTCCTCCACGTCTTATGAAACGCCCGTCGAACATCCTGTCAAGGGTCAGCCTAGTGTTAATTGCGGAATGTGCAGGTGCACCATCATGCTGATACCACATACGTCGACGCGTTTCCAGTGGGACATTTTCGAGCAACGTTGGAAGAGCATGCTGTAGAAACGCGATGTATGTTGCAGCTGTTTGGGCCCCTGCAATGAAGTGAGGACCAATGAGATGGTCGCCAATGATTCCGCACCATACATTTACAGTCCACGGTCGCTGTCGCTCTACCTGTCTGAGCCAGCGAGGATTGTCCACGGACCAGTAATGCATGTTCCGTAGATTCACTGCCCTGTGGTTTGTGAAACCCGCTTCATCGGTAAACAGGTAGAACTGCAACGCATTCTCTGTTAATGCCCATTGACAGAATTGCACTCGATGATTAAAGTCATCACCATGTAATTACTGATGTAGCGACACATGAAACGGGTGAAAGCAGTGACGATGCAGTATGCGCATGACACTACTTTGACTCAGTCCACCGGCTCTCGCAGTGTCCCGTGTACTCATGTGTGGGTTCATGGCAACAGCAGCTAACACACCAACTGCACCCGCTTCTCCTGTGACGGGCCTGTTACGGACCCGTTTGCGTGCTACGACCATACCTGTTGCATACAGTTGGCGGTAGATGTTTTGCAATGTGCGGCACGTTGGATGCTCTCTGTCCGGGCACCGTTCTGCATACACCCTGCAGGCTTCAGCTGCATTTCGTCGACACTCGCCATAGATGAGTATCATCTCCGCCTTTTCAGAGTTCGAATACACCATGGTCACAGTTCCTACAACACTACACTATCACAGACGTCTGGTAACACGGTGTACTACAGTTGGTCTGCGTGCGGAGACGAATGCAGAATAACAATATCAGCAAGCGCTACATGCGGACACTGCGACAGCTGTATAGACCAAACCACAACAGTGCACTACAGCCACACACGTAAACACGGTCGTCATCGTAAACATGTCCCTGCAGATGCTGCTCGCCGACCGTGGCCCGTGTTCGTTACAACACGCAACTGAACGTCGGAGGTTTCAAGCGTCAACTTTAGGTTACAACATCTCCGGATGTAATTAACATTTTACAATGCAACAAACGGCACTGATTACGTATTTGTTTATATGTTCAGATGTGCTAACGAAACTAACGGGGTTCCATTTAAAAAAACGTAGCTTTGTGTTAAAAAACATACTTCCGTGCATTTTTGTATGGTTTGTATTAAACAATTACACTAGCCCCTCTCCTCACGTTCGGTCTGTGGAATCGGTTCGTCAGTATTTGATGTGGTTTACGAAATACATCCAGCGGTAACGTTAGGTGACTCACCCTGTATTAGGCGCTTCCGTCCGGAACCGCGTGGCTGCTACGGTCGCAGGTTCGAATCGTGCCTCGGGAATGGATGTGTGTGATGTCCTTAGGTTAGTTAGGTTTACGTAGTTCTAAGTCTAGGGGACTGATGACCTCGAATATTAAGTCCCATAGTGCTCAGAGCCATTTCAGTTCCGTTTCAGCCGCGCTCGCGAGTGGCCGCTGTTAACTGCTGCGCTGCACTTCAGTGTTTACATCGCTGTACTTGTGCTTCGCCGAGTGCCGTCCGTCCGTTAATCTCCGTGTTCGTTCCTGTGCCTTGTGATCTGATCGCTCTTTCTGGTCTTGCTGCTGTTACTTGTAATTTCGGTTGTTTAACCGAAATTGCTTCGCTAGATTAACCATGGCTACAAACCTCAGGAAGAATACTCTGGTCTTTGCTTTTGACAAGGAATCCCGTCCTGTTCAGCCGACATCCCTGGAAACAGATGACTGGATTACACAGGTAATTGGTCTAAATTCTGAAACCGTTCATACCTGGCAACTGGATCAGGAAAAATACTGTGTTTTTGTCAAGTTAAGTGTTACGAAAGTGGGGCTATGAAGTAGATTTTGTGCATAGAAATGGTTATAAAAGTAAGGTTTCCATCTATAAAGCGGACATTCATTACAAAACCGTTCGTGTCTTGAATCTTCCCATTGAAATTGAAAATGATAAAATTACGGAAGCTTTTTCAAACTACGGAGACGATAAATCAATTGCAAATGAAAGATGGTCGCTTCGCTTTAAACTGCAGTGTTTAAACGGAGTCCGCTGTGTAGAGATGGACGTTAAGACGAATATTCCGTCTCACGTAACTGTTTGTGGGTATAAGGCACAAATTGTTTATACAGGTCAGGAAGCTACATGTCATATATGTAACGAAACCGGCCACTTCAGACAGGAATGTCCGCGGCGAACTGTTGTTCTTAAAAGTAATTTGATACAGCGTCAGAAGCTTACCTAAAATGATCTGTTACCAAATAATAGCCCGGAACAACTGGTTGAGGATGTTAACGCAGCGGGCCAAGCTGATGTCTCCCTTCACGATAACAGCCAATTTCCCCCGTTAACAACAAGAGGAAACCCTGTTGCCACTACTCGTGAAACTGAAACTCAACCGAAAAAACGATCTCTGGAGATAACTGATAGTTGTTCAGAGGACGGACTGTCTTGTCCCACTCCCTCACTTCGCAAGCAAAAACAGTGCGATGAGGAGGCAGAGGAACCTGAAGGCAAAATGCGAATGGAAACTAATGAACAGAAAGATAATACACATACGGTACCGGAAAATGAAGGGGGTGTAAGCAGCATTAATTTGCAAGAAACAACAGGTGCAGTTGCCGATTGCAAATATCAGAATTTATCTGTTAATAAACAAATTCAGGGAGAGGTTGCAAAACTGCAGTCTCCATTTGTTTCCCTCGATCAGAAAGTGAGTGAAATTAATAAAGAACGAGGGAGTGGTGGCCAAACTGAAATCACAGTCAACACCTCAGGGCAGGCGCCGGCAACCGTCTGCTGCTGCTCCAAATAAGCCGCGAAGTAAAATACCGACGCAACCAAATGAGAATGTAGCTCGTAACCAAGGGAAGGGAAAATCCGGTAGGGGCGACCCAAGCCCAAAGAATGTTCAGTCCGAAACGGTCGTACACGAATCACTGGAGGAAAAATCAGAAAGTTTACCGGGAAATCAGTCTGCTTGCGTTACAAGAGAAAACATCAGAAGTAGAGAAAAAAAAACGGGACAGTAACTAATAAACTGATTAAAGTGTTATTCCATGTTCATCCTTCCGAGAAAACTGTTACAGCTTAACTGAATCCTGAACCACAGGAAACTAAATTAGTTCATCAAAACAACTACATAGTGACTGCATAATGACGCAGTCTTATTCTGTCACCACTATAAACATAAATAAAATCACGACCGGTTTGAAATTATCAGCCCTTAAGGAATTTTTGTACGAATCCGCGACTGATATTACCCTGTTACAAGAAGTTCTAATTTCGGATTTGGTAATTCCCGCTTTTGTCAGTTACATAAATGTGTCTCCCGAAACAAGTGTTGGAACAGTTATTTTGGTGAGGGAAGGGATTACAGTAAGCGAGGTGGAACGACTGGAATCCGGAAGGGGAATAGGACTAAATATCTATGATGTGACTATCATCAACTTGTACGCCTCTTCAGGAAGTTCTCATCGAGCTGACAGGGCACGTTTCTTCAAAGATGACCTGATATACTTGTTAAGGAAATCGCCAAGACAGTTATTACTTGGAGGTGATTTTAATTGTGTTTTAAATCGAAAAGATCAGTTACCTAATTTTAATTTCTCAAGTGAACTAAAACAACTAGTTACTGGTTTAGAATTAAAGGATATATGGGAAATCAAATACCCCTCCACTGTTGAGTTCACTTATGTCACGGCAACATCACGTAGCAGAATTGATAGACTATATATTTCTAAAAATCTTGAAACTTCCGTGACAAAAGTAGAAACCATTCCTACGTACTTTTCAGACCATTCAAGTGTCTTAGCTTGCATAAATCTAACAAGACAGCCGGTTCGCCGATTCAAGAATCAGTGGAATTTGAACACTTCCTTGTTAGTAAATCATGATTTAGAATATCTGATTAAAGAAACATGGGCAATATGCCTGCGTGCCTGTAGTAGATATGCCACTGCTATTGACTGGTGGGTTAAAACATCAAAGCCAAAGTTGAGGAAAGTTCTTATTCAATACAGTGCCCAGAGCGCAAGGGAAATGAAATGCACTATAGAGTATTACTATTCTGTTTTGAGAGATCTATATGATCAAGTCTCAGCAGGTTCCTCACTTCGGATAGCAGACATCAAAAAAGTCAAAGCCAAGTTACTTAATATCAAGTGAAGACAAATGGAAGGATTGAAAATAAAATCGAAGGCAAATTCGGCGTCAGAAGATGAAACTACTTCCCTATATCATTTAGTGAAGCATGCGAAAAACGGGAGAAGGACTTTTATTGATGAAATTCGAACAAAACACGGTACGATTCTCAGAACCCAGCAGGATATCATGGACGAGATTTATTGCTATTATTGCGAGCTATATTCTGTACATCAGAGTAGAGATGCTTCCTTGGAAGAATTTCTTGACATCCTAGCCGCACAACTGACAGAAGATGACAACGAAAATTTTCTCGAGGTTGTCAGTAAAGAAGACGTGTATGAGACTCTGTGCGCCTCACCACCAAAAAAATCCCCAGGACCGGATGGTCTGCCAGCAGAGTTTTACATCCGTTACTGGCCAATAGTAGGTGCGAAAATCACGCACATTGTAAATGAGGTTATTCAGGGTAAAATGATTCCGGCTGAGTTTAAGGAGAGTAAAATTGTTCTGGAGCCAAAAAATAATAGAAACAAAGATTTAAATAATTTTCGTCCAATTTCACTGCTGAATTCTGATTATAAATTAATAGCTAGAATAATAAACAAGAGAATTTCATGCCTTACAGATAAAATTATTAGTCAACATCAGAACTGTGCGCAAGGCAGAACCATTTTTCAAAATCTAGCGGAATTCAGAGATATCATTGCAATAACTTCTGTAACAAATATAAAGTGTGATTTATTGTTTTTAGATTTTTATAAAGCTTTCGATGTAGTAAATCATGAGTATCTTCCACAGACATTGAAGAAAATAGGTTTCAACGATAGGGTCATACAGTTGATTAAGAACATAGCAACTGGAATAAATGCTACAATAGCGGTGAATTGTCAACAATCCAGGCCGATGCAAATACAACGAGGTGTTCCTCAAGGAAGTCCTCTGTCCATGTCGCTCTTCGCCATTTCGCTGGAACGTTTCCTCCGACATGTCCATGCTAGATTAAAAGGCTTAACATTATCAGGAAATAAAACAATTATAAGAGCCTATGCTGACGATATAGGGGTCATTATAAGGAATAATGACGAGGTAACCACGCTAGCAACGGTGATTGCTTCGTACTGCAGAGCATCTGGAGCCAATGCAAACGAAAAAGAAAGTAAGATTTTAAATCTCAGAGGTTTTGATAATATCAACGTCGAGTGGGCAAAATTAGTCCGACAACATAAAACACTTGGGATCACCCTGACAGCATGCTCTATGAAAATGACGGCTTTAAATTGGAAAGTTGCAGCAGATAAAGTGCAAGGAGCCATTGTAGAGAATTTAACTCGATATATGAACCAAGTTCAAAGAACACAGTATATCAACTCATGCATCCTTGCTAAGGCTTATTATACTGCCCAGCTGTTTCCAATACCGAGAATGATAGCGAGGAGAATAATGTCCAAAATCACCAACTTTTTGTGGAGAGGTGAAGTGTTCAGAATACCTGCTAAAGTAGCCACTTTAGATCCCAAAAATGGTGGACTAGGATTAGCTGATATAACGGATAAAGCCTCTGCTCTTTTTATCAAAAGGCAAGTTAATTTAATAAGAGACTCGCGAGAAAGCATAACCAGCCAACTTTTCGAGATCATTAAACCTCCAAGCCTGCTTCCCCCGATTGACGTGCAGAATATCAACAGTCGCTTACAGGACGTGAAGATTTTCTATGTTGAGTTTAGTTATGTCAGTGTCGAACTCAGGCAGTCCCGACACTTAACATCGAGAGCCATAATGCGGAAACGAAAGAAGAGCGAAGGAAGGAACAAAATAGAACGACAGTTTCCAAACATTGAGTGGACTGAGATTTGGAAAAACATTAGTTCTAATGTGCTCACGTCTAATATAAAAACGTCATGGTACAAGGCAGTTAACAACATAGTTAGCACCAATGAAAGACTGCACGCAATCGGACTCTGTGAAACAAATTTATGTCAACAATGCCATCTAGTTGACACAGTAATTCATCGATATACTTGCAGTGGTCACATAAATAGTTGGAAGTGGGTCCGGGAGCAAATAGCTCTGATTACAAGAACATCCCCTGAGCATATATCGCTGTCATTGATACACAGGCCTGAAGCACGCTATTTCCCAGAAGCAAAAAATAACGCTGTGTACTGGTTGCTGGGAAATTTTGTTAACTACGTCCTTAACAAATTAGGATCCGATAGCATCATAGAGTTCAAGGTACACATGCTGTGTGAGTTCCACAAAATTAGAAGCTATTCGAATCACAAGAAAAAGTTCGGTAATATGTTAAAAATTGTATTTGAAAGAATGGGCATTGGTTAATATAAAAAAGAAGACTGTGTTGACAGTGATGTATTGTAGTTACCTTAAGAATACCATTTAAGATTTTACAGTATATTTATGATGTGTACCTTTTCTACTTCAGAGAGTAGTTTTTGAAATTTATAAGCTAATGAACAGAACTTATGTGACATTGAGGTTGAGTGTCTAATAGTGTCAAAACACAAAACATTAAAGGTGCATTATTGGCTTATACTAGATATTTGGAAATAGACAGTTTTTATAGAAATGTCCTTGTCGATTGGTTAAAACCATAATTCTATCTGATAAATGTAATATTCAATGGCTGGCACATTGCCCTGTTCATTTTTGCACTGTGATGTTTAAGTCAGACTCGCAGTGAAAGACTGATTACATACGAGATCTGATCACTTAAGATACTTAAGATTCAATTAATGTCCAGAAAGTGTAGTTGGAAGGCTAGTCAACTTTATTATATATTTCCTTTCCGCCATTCTCAAGTATTTCAGAAATTGTCTAATATGATTATTAAATTGTTTTATATTTAAAATTATCCCACCAACTTGCTGATATCCATCATAAAGAAATTATGCTTCTGTAAAGATTGCAGCTCATGTAATTCAAAGTGAAGATTTTACTTCTTCAGGTTGAAGTTTGAATGTCTTTAAAAAAACTTTCTTGATGTTTAACTTAATTCTTTCTGGTAATTAGTCAGTAACACAATCTTCTGTTGTCTTTCCCTAACGTCAGCGTAATTGAAATGAACAAACCGTTTAGTTTAAATAACTTCATGTATGTATAAATTAGTATGTATCTGGAATGTGTAACATTGTTTTTTTTAAAATAAATGTTTTAAGGAAAAAAAAGATGGATAGAGCGTCTGCCATGTAAGCAGGAGATCCCGCGTTCGAATCCCAGTCGGGGCACACTTTTTCACCTGTCCCGTTGACTTATATCAACGCCTGTATGCAGCTCAGGGTATTCGTTTCATTGTATTTTCATTTCAGGAGTGTTATTGTCCACAAACCATCGCCTCACAGATGCTGCTCTATGACAGGAAACAACATCATGTTGCTACAAACAGTCATCATCTCTGAAATGTTCCCCTACTGTACGCAGGGCGCAACGCTGCAAAACGTGTTCACATCCTCCCGTATTTAGTGTTTTCTTAAACGCAATAAAGGTTCCAAACCCTAAACACGAAAAACATACCCATAGCGAAACACCAGCTCCTAAGGACTTCTCTGTTGGAAATGTACATGATTGCAGGCAGCGTCCTCCAGGCATTCGACAAACGCAAACCCTTTCGATAGGGTATAGCGTGATCCATCGCTCCGAATGACTCCAGTCATTCACTGTCCGATGGCGCCGCTGTTTGCACCAGCTCAAGTTTCGCTTAGCACTGACTACAGAAACGTGTTGCTCATCAGGAACTGATCAACCATTGAGCCTGAGTCTTTCCCTACGCACAGTCTTTGTGCTAGCAGGACTGCAGGTGGCACTTCGGAACTCATGAGTGATTGTTTCCACCGACATCAGGCGATTGTTTACAGTCACTCTTTCAACGCTCGAAGGTGCTTGTCCGTCAGTATATGAGATCTGCCTGGTCTCGTTTCACCTGTGGTTGTTTCTTCGAGTTTCTCCTTCACATTTGCATCACCAACAGTCAACTTGGGTTACTTTAGAAAGGTTGAAATATCTCTCATGTATTTGTTGCTCAGGTGACATCCAGTGACTAGTTCACGTTAGAAATGACTGAGCTCACCTGACCTAACCATTCTGCTGTTAATGCTTCTCTATTGGCAACACAGTACTCCAAGTCTCCCTTTATGCTGGTGCGTCCTCCTCTCGTGACATTTAATAGTCAATTCCACATTAAGTAGAGATAACTGCATACATTTCATCAGATACAGTGTATTTACTCTCCGTGATTCACCATATAAAAAAAGCGCCATCAGGCCACACGTGGCCCACCGGGACCATCCGACCGCCGTGTCAGCCTCGGCTGAGGATGCGGATAGGAGAGGTTGAAACACGTATGTAACATAGCAGCGATGGCGAGGCATTGTAGCATCTGTGACCAGAGAGTATGCGCTTGACCGCGCGAGTGTTGCGAGCGGTTCTCAGTCTGTCAGTCTGTCGTTGCGAGTCTGTCAGTCTGTCGTTGCGAGTGTGTAGCTCTGTCTAGTTGAGGGCAGTACTCTGTCAGTAGTCGTCGCGTGCTGTACGCTAATAGTCGTCATGCAGAGCGGTCGGTCAGTAGTAGCAGCCCAGTGCGGTTGTGTGATGTAGGCACAGTGACAGATAGATTCGAACAATTAGATCTAACACAGGATTGCGATGTCATCAAAGCTGATGTTAAAAAACTGAGCGAAACTACGCGTAAGTTGCAAAAACAGATTAATGCGTCTGATTCTAAAACCGATGATCAGGTTAAAATGCTGTCTGAAAAATGTGATGAATTGGCCAGTCGTATTGATGTCATCGAAAATACTAATGACAATAAATCAGACGATACTGCACCGGTTTCATTTATCCAAACACCTGAATTTCAAAATTTACAGCAGACGATTAATGAGATCGATTCATCTAACAACACGTTACGTAGGAAGTTATCAAATTTACAACAAGAAGTAACAGAGATGAAAAACATTTCAGTTAATAACATGCCACAACAGACGCCACTTTATGAACATGTGTCAGACTCACGCAGCGTGTATAATGTGAGCAATTTACAGCAACTACGCGACTTAAAATCTGAAAAGCTACGCAACTTGAAATCCGAAATGACACAGACGAACAGATCCACACACAAACCTGAACGTGTTATCAAACTGAGTGACGAGAACGTAGATTTCGAGCAATTTGCATTTGTAAGAAAATCTAAGGAATGTAATAATGACAGAACACAGGTACACGCTTTGAGCTGTATACGACAATTTATCTTTGTACATTCACCGCTATTACCTGTAATGCAGAAGCTAGCTTTGAACCAGATGCGACAATTTATTTTTGTATTTACAACAGCATTGTCTGTAATGAAGAAATTTGAATTAGCACGGATACAACAATTTGCCTTTGAAATTTTACCGCTATTGCCTGTAACACAAAAGCTAAAATTTATTTACAGTGCGTAAAAGACCTCAGGGGATTCATTACACTTTGATGAATATGTGCCGTAGCGAGCATAGGGCCCCGAGCTGTAGTAGTGCTGTTTCATCTTTAGTTTTCTGCACTGCTGCCTTTTCTTCTACTATCCTTTATATCTATCAAAATAGCTCTTTAACTATTGCTCTACCTAGAATTAAGAAAAATGGCTAAAGAAAACCCGATGTGACAAATTTTTACTGAAAGTGACAACATTCTTTAGGCACTCCAGAACCAGCGTAATTTTAATAACAAATAAAATTTTAATCATCAGTATGTACAAAATTTCAGCAGTCGCAACCACATTTTGGTAACAATACACGTTTTTCACCACAACAGCATGAAAGCCAACCGCTTAGCATACCTAACCAACAATGAAGTCTACAAGGTCAACCAGGCTTTAATGTTTCGCCGCGTGCACGTATAGTCCCCGGTCCAACAAATAATAACGCATGGCAGCAAAGAAATAACTACATAACTACGTACAGACAACACACCATTTCAACTCGTATCGCAATGCGCCGTATAGAAATTACTATCATGACAGACGTAAAAATAACGAGCACAATTTTCAGCGTACATTTAATAACAGTCGATCTTTTGAGCAGCAACAACATCAGCAACAACAAATAATCATGAATGATCCAGACAATAGGTGTCATCCATAGCGTAATACGTCAGGAAGAGTTAACAGAACAGTTCAAATAATCGAAATGCCACAGCATCTTCCCGTTAATAATAACACGTACGATAGATTTTAACCAGATACAGCACAGATTGCATATTACAGTGACGCAAACATTACTTTTGATACGCAGAATTTTGCTCACGAGAATGTTATTTGAAACATGCTTTGTTGAATGCACCACTATTATCGCACCCAGATCTTACTAGAAATTTTTCCATTGCCACCGACAGTTCCAACACCGCCTTAGGCGTACATATTTTCCAGGAAATTGAAGAAGATGGTTCTACTATAATTAAAAACATCGCATTTGCAAGTCGCATTTTGTCACCCGCTGAACGAAATTACTCTGTTACAGAATTGGAAACATTATGTGTTGTATGGGCTTTTACGAGATTTAGGCATTTTCTTTATGGCAGACATACCACCGTCTACACAGACCACAGAGCTATACAATTTTTGCTTTCAGCTAAATTTACTCACGACAGATTAAGTAGATGGAAACTTTATTTACAGGAATTTAATTTTACAATTGTTCACATTCCCGGCACACAAAATGTTATAGCAGACGCAATATCGCGTTCTCTCGGCAACAATCAGCAAGACGTAGCAACCAACTTCTGCAAAACAAATTTCAGTGTCATGTACATTCAACAAGTAGCATTTGAAAATTTTATTTCGTCGTCATTACAGGACATAGCAAAAGAGCAAAATAAAGACAACGTGTGGAAAGAAATTAAACACCTTTGGCAAGATAGGAATAATGTTACGATTAGAAACCATTACACTGTACGCAATGACGTTCTGTTTCGCCGCTCTCATCCTGACAGCAACAATTGGTTATTATGCATTCCTGACGAACTGGTCAACAAATTAATTTGGTACACTCATTTAAGCTACGCACATTACGGAGCACGAAAATGTTTTCTTATACTGAGACAGAACTGTTATTTTACTAACATGGAAAAACGTATACGACGAGTTTTAGCGTCCTGTAAAATTTGCCAGAAAGCTAAATCAGACACCACTTCACATATTCCTCCTTTATATCCCATTATACCTGTTAAATTAAGACATATGGCCGCAGTAGATATTTTTGGTCCGATTCCGAGAACTAACAGAGGTTTTTGCTACATTTTTGTCGCTGTTGAGCTCACTTCAAAATTTGTTACTTTCACTCCTTTACGCAAAGCTACTGCTAAAACTGTTTCTAAAGCATTTGTAAAACATTTTCTATTTCATGTAGGGCATGTAATGAAAGTAATTTCTGATAATGGATCACAATTTCGTAGTAGCGTATGGACACGCATGTTACGAGCCAGAAACATTTCTCCGATCTATATATCCAAGTACCACGCTTCTTCGAACCCCTGTGAAAGATTAATGAAAGAAATTGGTAAGCGGTGCCGAATATACTGCCACAAAAGACATATTGATTGGGATACACACATACTCTCATTCCAAGATGTAATTAATTCCATACCAAATGAATCCACTATGCTATCTCCGTCTGTTATACTGAAAAACGTTGAACCACCAAACAAAATTAAAGAATTAGTAAAATTTCCCAAAAGTCGTCGCCTACGACACCACGAAATAATTGAGATTGCGCTGAACAACATCAAACGTGCCGCAGAGCGCCGGAGAAGACAGCAAAAACAGGTTTGTACACGCCGCGACTTTCACGTTGGACAGAAGATACTAATACGTACACACTATTTATCCAGCAAATTAAAAGGTAAGTGCAGTAAATTTGAACTTCTATACGCAGGTCCATATCGCATTCGCAGCATCCCTCACCCCAATGTTGTACACGTCGAAACTTTGAGAACTAGAAAATCGAAAGGCAATCACCACATCTCAAATATTAAACCGTTTATTGAATGAAGACACTTTATGATTCAACACACTATGATGCCATTTACTAATGCAATTACTTCACCTGACTAATTACTGATGATTATCGTATTTTTTCTTGGCAAGTGCCCGGCAAGGTAAGGTTAGCAGGTCGCTTTTCTTGTCGTTACACATCAGACCGTGCATATTTTTCCAGACGAACTTACGTATTTTATGACTAATTATGCAATGTTAGCTAATGACATGTTAATTTCATTACATTTTTTTCCATTAAAGGCTTTAATTCTCGCCTCGATTAACTACACTACATACAAGCTGAACACAACGAACGTCACATTTGTCTTTTTATGTATGATTGTATTCCAGTTTTGTTTGTATGCATTGTGAAATAGTTAAGATATAACACACACCAGTTGACTTTGACATTTTTTGCTTTATGACATCTCAAGATCGTGACTGTTTTACATTTTTTTGCTGCTGCATTGTGATATTCTGTGTTCATTTTTGCATCTGAACACTGTCAATGTCTTTGACATATTACGTTTTCTGTCATGTTATGCTGTATGCTTAATTGTGTCACCATAAACCAGTCATTATTTAGTGGGTATAGGATTTAAATGCAAGACATTAATCTTTGTTCATGAATTTCAGAAAGAAATGATGCATGTAAGAAATAAATTCAACAGAAATGGGAATTTCACCTACGGGATAAACGAAAGGAGATGCAATAACTTTATGAGGAAGAGTAAATGGATCAGGATTAACAAACATTAACAAGAATATACTATACTCATCGTAGAATAGCAGTCTTAACTAATTTTTTCTTTCAGAATACAAGGTGATTGATGCAGGCTGTCAGACAGAACTACACATCTTAGTTTTAGTGATGAAATATGCTAGAGATAAGGATTAGTTGTGTAATGAAGTGATTTATTGCAGATGATAATGAATACTGATGAATAATGATGAAGAATATGCTGATATGAATAATGAAGTTTTTCTTTACAGGTGATGATGATAATGGTGTTATGATGAGATGTATAATGAAGTTTTCTTTACAGATGAAGATAATGTTGAAGTTATGTATTTAGACTATGTAGTTATTTAAGTATTTGTTGCAGTTTGTTTTGACAGCAGGTGTTATATTGCATAGTAGGATGACGGAAAGTTTTGGAAAGGACAGCTATGGAACACATTTTATACACATTTCACTACCTGTTAATTCGAAGTTCACTACTTTTCAGCATAGTGTGCGTTTCTTCTTTCAGGTTAATAATCCATTTTGTAATTTTTCCAGGAGAAGTTTTTCATGATACTTACTAAACCTGTTAGTTATTATACCTGTTCTAGTACTTGCATTTTTATTTTTTACCCATTTGTGTTTATCACTTATAAATGTGATCACATATACTGCCTTGTTACATAACCTTGCTACAGCTAACTCATGACGAATGACGTTACTATCCTCATTTGCAGCAATAGGTCAAAAGCAAAAAGTGTTATGCCTCAGCAATTAATTATCGATCCCAACGCAATGCATTGCTACCAAAAAAAATGTATTACCAGTCCCACATAATGTCACTAGTTTATGATAATTCTGAATAATACTGATTAGCTCTGAATAGTATGTCACTTGAGTAATGACTTCTTAATGAGACAAAAAAAGTATATATTTAAAATAATGCTTTGTCACTAGCTAATAACTGCCACTGTTTATTGTAATGAGACTACTTATAATGCCTGTGATTATTAATGATTTGACTGTAATTAACTGATTTTAATAATGACTTTGTAATGATCTGAATACTACTGAATGAGAAACACTGTTTATTGTAATGAGACTACTTATAATGCCCACGATTATTAATGCTATGACTAATTAACTGATTTTTAATAATGACTTAGTAATGATCTGAATAATATTGAATGATGAACTATGTTTTATTATATTCAATACTTGCTGGCCACTGAGTGCCAATAATTAATGTCACTCCACGAATTGTTATTAATTATGCCATTGATTAGCTCTTGTTTCCAATGTTGATACTTTGTAACCAGAAAGGAATGTGACTGTTTAATAATGCTTTGTAATTAGGAGAAGACTAATGATTCTTACTTTTGGAATGACAAATGATTAATTAACGACAAATGATTAATTAACTGTAATTAGACAAATGATTAATTAACGACAAATGATTAATTAACTGTAATTAGGAAAAGGCTAATGATTATTATTGGAATGACAAATGATTAATTAACTGTAATTAGGAAAAGGCTAATGATTATTATTGGAATGACAAATGATTAATTAACTGTAATTAGGAGAAGGTTAATGATTCTTAATTATACTCAGTAACTGAAAAGAATGCGATTATTTCATAATACTTTGTAACCAGGAAAAGAAGGCTACTGATTCTATGTAAAACAATTAATGAACATTTTCTGTAATACTACATACTTGGTACAGAAATGTTCAATAACTAGGCTATGAATGCCACAAACTACTCATGAAGACTGTAATTGTCAATATTATGTGACTTGATGTCCTTCACCTCATAAGCTGACTCCCCTGAATTACTGCAATGTCCATTTGTCCTGTTTATCCTAGTGATCATGGAGCACTATATTTGGTTTTTGCACTAATTCTACGTTGGTGTGCCTTGTAAGAGTGTGGTGTTGACACGACATGCTGTCCACCACCATGAGCGATGAAGACATTATTATGGTCCCACTGTTTGGTGTACATAATGTACTGCCAAAATGAAAACATGGAACATTACTACGACAGTTCAGTGTCTTGGCTACACTGATAAATTCTGATGGGAAAAGAACTTCAAGTTGTGTCACTTGGTGTTGTACTTCTGTGGAAAGATATGGACTTTCAGAACAGCTGTGTGCAATCTAAAGTGCTACAACCATGATGCAATCCTTCCCTTTCCTATCCTAATTCTTGTCACATAATGAAAATCATTTTTTTTTGGTAACATCATTTATGTTCATAGGTTATACATTTTTTCGATTTGTTGAACTCCAGTGCGAGTACACTTATGGCACTGGTCGACATGATTTTTTTGCCATTATGTTTATTTGTTGTGAAAATGCTAAAGACATTTCTTCAGTGCGTGTGCACTTTGGACATGATTTTTTTGCCATTATGTTTATTTATTGCCAAAATGCTAAAGACATTTTTTCGATTTGTTCCGAATTACTGATATGTTCTCAACTGCAGTGCATGTGCACTCATGTCACTTGTCAACATAATATTTTTTGCCAGTCTGTTTATTTGTTCTGAATATGCTAAAGAATTTTTTCAGTGCCTGTGCACTTTGTTATCTGTCAAATAATTTGTATATACATTTTTCTGATTTGCTACTATGTTTTGTACTCACATTTTGTCTTTTGTACTTAGTGCGTGTGCACAACATTTAAATATTCTGTAAGTTGTAGAATTTTGTTAATTAAAGAAAAATTTTGCCGCGCTTGGCAAGTCCAAATGACTCACCATCGCTGCCAAATTTTTGCCCCCCCCAGTGGAGGGTTATGAAACACGTATGTAACATAGCAGCGATGGCGAGGCATTGTAGCATCTGTGACCAGAGAGTATGCGCTTGACCGCGCGAGTGTTGCGAGCGGTTCTCAGTCTGTCAGTCTGTCGTTGCGAGTCTGTCAGTCAGTCGTTGCGAGTGTGTAGCTCTGTCTAGTTGAGGGCAGTACTCTGTCAGTAGTCGTCGCGTGCTGTACGCTAATAGTCGTCATGCAGAGCGGTCGGTCAGTAGTAGCAGCCCAGTGCGGTTGTGTGATGTAGGCGGTCGGCAACACTGGTCAAGATGGTGGATAAGGTATACTGTTAATTAATATAATCATTAGATAATGAAAAATTTTATTTATTGTAATTATTGTCCAACAAGTCCCCCAATAATAATTTTTATTTCAAAAGCATTTTTTTCAAAAATTTAATTTTTATTGAACTAAAGATTTTGTTGCACTTCCCATTTCACTCCACTTCTTTTAAAGAAAATTTTCAGTAAAATCACAGAAAAAAGGAATATTATCATTTGCAATGCAGTTCCTCCAAGCCGTGCAGAAAGATAAGAGCAGAAATGTGACATCCATTTATTCTGAGGTAAGACTTTAATTCTGATTGTTTTACACAGGGCCAAAGACCGATATGTCGGTTTAATTGAATTTCGTTATCACTGAATGGACTTTAAATTTTTTTTGAAGGATTTACATTCGAGTCAGATTGCGTATTTCACATTTTTGTTGCCATTGTCAGTACATTTCATTGTGGGCAGGTTACGCTTAGCTCAATGTCCATTAGCATTCATAATTAAATATTGTCGTGTTTCTTTCTTTCAAATTTTTGTGGGGAGGTTACACTCGGCTCCCATTTGTATTAAGTATTGTCATTTTCCTTTTAAAATTTCTGTGGGGAAGTTACAAGGTGTATGGTCAGCACACCGCTCTCCCGGTCGTTATGATGGTATTCTTTGGCCGGAGCCGCCACTATTCGGTCGAGTAGCTCCTCAATTGGCATCACGAGGCTGAGTGCACCCCAAAAGATTGCAACAGCTCATGACGGCTCGGATGGTCACCCATCCAAGTGCCGCCCACGCCCGACAGCGGTTAACTTCGGTGATCTGACGGGAAACAGTGTATCCACTGCGGCAAGGCCGTCGCCCGCGATTCACCCTCTGGTGTGTGGTAAATCTCTATATGACCTCGTATTTCTCTTTCTCGTCATAGTCATTTCCCGAGATGTCCTGTACTTGGAATGAAGTACAGCGTTCCTTGACTCTTCCTGGGCCGTTGTTTTAAGAGTAAAACTTTACGGGAAACAAGGTGTGTGTGTTAAAAAACGCCGGTCGGAGTGGCCGTGCGGTTCTAGGGGTTACAGTCTGGAACCGAGCTACCGCTACGGTCGCAGGTTCGAATCCTGCCTCGGCCACGGATGTGTGCGATGTCCTTAGGTTAGTTAGGTTTAATTAGTTCTAACTTCTAGGCGACTGATGACCTCAGAAGTTAAGTCGCATAGTGCTCAGAGCCATTTGAACCATTTTTTTGTTAAAAAAGTGCACTACACCCATAAGTAGTGGTAGTTAAACCTTGAAGCTTCGAGTTATACAGTAACTACAAATCTTATGCCTCAGAAAACAATTTGGAAGCGCAGTGTGAGCCGTGTGTTTAATAGAAACAGTCTCTCTCTCTCTCTCACACGCAAACACACACACACACACACACACACACACACACACACACACACACACATACATAATCTAGTACAACTGAAAATGGACGTAGTGTCGTGTTCGTCGGTGTAAGAAAGTGGACGAACACTCTGGAGCACATCAGAAACTGTAGAATGATTCAAACATAAATGTATTTATTTACAATGTATTCAGTATAAGCATAAATAATTTTGTCTGCTGCAGTCTCTCTGTGTTCTCTTCTTCTGCTCCACTGGTACTGACTTACAACCAGCAGTCGGAGTCGCAATAGCGTCGTTCTAGGTGTGTTAAGTTCGGTCTAGCGTCTTGCTAGGTTCGTAAGGTTTCACTACCCTGTCGTCCGTAGCTTCGGCGCACTTCGAGAGTAGTCTGTGGATAATCTGAAGATAATCTGAGGCGGAGCAGCAGCTGCCAGCCATTTTCAGCGGGCTGTCCTGGTGTCCGAGCGTTGGTAGTCACAGCAAGTGGTGCTTCTCCCACCTCTGATGTTATTAAGTGATGTGAGCTCATGACTGTGGGGTTGTCTTGATTCTGGGTACGTCTGAGGCGGAGTTCTGATTTCTTCGGTTTATAAAGTCGCGCGGACGGATTTCAATTGCAGGCGCTGAAGTGATGCGAATTCGGCGTCCTCTGCTGGAGTCAGTAGTGCCAGCTGGCGGCGTAAGACGAGTCCTCAATAGCATCAGCACGCGGCGGCCGATTTCAAAATGGTTCAAATGGCTCTGAGCACTATGGGACTCAACATCTGAGGTCATCAGTCCCCTAGAACTTATAACTACTTAAACCTAACTAACCTAAGGACATCACACACATCCATGCCCGAGGCAGGATTCGAACCTGCAACCGTAGCGGTCGCGAGGTTCCAGACTGAAGCGCCTAGAACCGCTCGACCACACCGGCCGGCGCGACCGATTTAAATGTCACGTCTACCGAGATGTGGGTGGCGGCTAGTGTGCGGCCAGCGTCGATATCGCACATAGCATAGTTACAATTTGAATGATAAGCAGACATCAAGACACTGGTCCCAACGTGAACAAGTGTTAGCTTACGGCGTCCAATCGTACCAATGAGAATGTTTCCTTAATTTTGTAATCATTTATTTTAAAATTAAAGAGTAATGAAGCAATCACATCATTTTCACTGACGTCGCAGTAATGTGGGAGAGCACATCGCAGAACATTTAGCAAGAAGCGACCTTGTCTGCATCTGAAACCACATAGCATGCAAAAGGAGGCTACTTATTGCTAACGTTTTGTGACAGCAACTCTATATGCAATTCGTGGTCTGTGATCCACGATAGAAAACAAGATGGCGACCATGCATCGTGGCACTGCACTCAAGTTCAAAAATGGTTCAAATGGCTCTGAGCACTATGTGACTTAACATCTATGGTCATCAGTCCCCTAGAACTCAGAACTACTTAAACCTAACTAACCTAAGGACATCACACAACACCCAGTCATCACGAGGCACAGAAAATCCCTGACCCCGCCGGGAATCGAAGCCGGGAACACGGACGTGGGAAGCGAGAACGCTACCGCACGACCACGAGCTGCGGACTGCACTGAAGTGACGAAAGTCATAGGACAGCTATATGTACGTAGACAGATGGTGGTAGTATCGCACACACAAGGCATAAAAGGGCAGCGAATTAGGAGAGGTGTCTGTTGCAGTCACGTCATTCGTGTGAAAAGATTTCCAAAGTGATTATGGCCGCACGAAGGGAATTAACAGACTGAACGTGGAATGGTAGTAGGAACTAGACGCACGGGACATTGTGTTTCGCAGATAATTAGGAAATGCAGTACTTCGAGATCCACTGTGTCAAGAGCATGCCGAGAACCCAGTGGTCGACGGCCTTCTTTTAATAACCGAGAGCAAAAGCGTTGTGTAGAGTTTGTAACGCCGGAAATGCATATCCTCCTATTTCCATCAATTGTACTATAAATTTTTTTCCCTATTTCGTTACCTGAAGATATGACGTTTCTGTGTCTTTGTATATTGTAATTGTTGTACTATTTGTATATACGTACATTTATGTCGATGTATAATTGGTTTGTTTTGTAAATACTATTTGTATTTTTACGCTGGGTCTTGCCTAGGGAAAACTATGCTATCGAACCATTACATCGATAGGTCGTGCGGAGAACCAAAGTGTTTAGGATCTTTGGTAGTGTTAACTCCGCCGCGTGGAGCGCGGGCAGAGCAGGGAGAGTTTGGATGGAGTAGTGCAGTGGAGCAGGTGTGTTGTGTGACGCTCCCGCGAGTTGCCGCGCTTTCGGGGTTTGGCAGCATGTAATTGCGCTCGACTCGCGATGATGGTTTCTGACACGGTGTCGCGGACGGGAAGCGTTAGCTGGCACACATCAAGAGCCCCGTTCGGCTGGAGACCGTGTCGAGAAGAAGGCGCGCCAACATCCAGCTTCTGCAACAGCGACGGCCGACAATGAGTGACTGTCGCCACCTCCTCGATCGACGACTTCAAACCTTCAATCAACCAACACGGAAGACTGGAAGCACGTAAAGTTTTAGAACTGTATGGCAGACCTCAGCTTTTCAAACTGTTCCATTTTCATAACTAACATTACAGCAACTTCGCATGAACCTTTGTTGCTCATTGTCCCAATTGCATTACCAAGCAGGGTCCCTTCCTTTTCCGGAATGAACCCGAGTGTCGTTGAAATCCAAACGCCAGCATTAAAGTAATATCATTCGATTCCACTGCTTTAATTTCAAAGTTCAGTTAAAGAATTCATAGCTGGCTACAATATTTAAATTTTGCACAAGCACAAATTAAGAGTGCGAGTTTTGTTACCGTATTTTAGCTTACCTGTGACTACAGCTCAGCTTGGTACGTACTAAATTTTACTATTGTTAATTGTTCAGAATCATTTCATTCAAGTTCAAAGTTAAATCTCTTATTTCTAAATTGCGTAGATTCAAGTAGCTTTTGAAATGATTGTTGAGGTGGCCCAAGACTAACCGTATTTTACTGAATTTCCATGTGCTTCAGAAACAAAGCTCACTATTAATTTCAGTCACTAAATTAACTTTCAATTTTCCGGTTTTATTAATTATTTTGCTAAATTAAGTCAGAGTGTAGCGAAATTTATTACTTCTGACAAACTTTCAGTTTTCACACTACACGTGTCAACCTTCAGTTGCCACGCTTCTAGTGCTAATTATATGTGTAATAACCTTTTTTTTTTCAGTTACTATAGTAATTGTCCATAGGACTGGCGACCGTAATTTCCCCCAAATCTCAAATATCTAATTATCGCTAGTTAATTGTTAACGTAACGGCCGCACATTTACTTTCTTTGTTAACTTTACTCTTTTCAAAATTAATTTCCACCAGTTTCATTTGCATTTTTCCTTTCATTTAGATGTAACCCTTTCCTCCCTCTTTACCGACAGATTAACTTCGGTGAAGATTGCTTTTCCCAAATTTCCATCAGGTACACGCGGTTTAATTTTTCGCTGTCATTAAGGTCGATAATTGAGGAAGAGGTTAAAAGTTGTCACTGCTAATAGACAAGCAACACTGTGTAAAATGTTCGCAGAAATGAATGAGCGAAGTACGACGAACGTGTCCGATAGGCCAGTGTATGAGAGATTGGAGGGCACTCTCACTTCTGACACGGTGTCATGCTGCTTAATGATCTTAGGAAACATGATCTTTATTACTTGGTTGCTATACTGGATACGATCTGACTTCATTCATATGATGAAATGGCTGGCAGTAGTTCACGCTCTTGCTTGTGTGCTCTAGTGGAGGAATAGCGGTAAGCTTTACCTATGTTCAAAGGAAGAGGGTGCTGAGTTAATTGACTGCAGTAAAAGCGCACGGCGGCTGAGAGCTGAGGAGAGCGCTTTTTCTGCGGAACCTGGAGAAAAGATTTCCGGGCTGCCAAGTCCCTCGGTCTCATTGTGCAGACACATTGGGTGGCGCCGGAATCCACCGGGGTGTCAGAGATTCGTAGGGAAGTACCTACGTTCCGAATCAGCCGAATGCGAGACCGCGTATTTGCATATTTCCGGGCGCACGCTTTTAATAACAGGCTGTCGCTGTCCGTGACTCCAGCCGGCGACAGCATAATGGTGTGCCGCCATGACCTGCAGAAGGGTAAAGTATTCGCTGCTACGGCGTAGGGCTCCAATATATACATCTCAGCATCCTGTTCTTTGGAGCCATATTTTTCTTTATGGACTAGGAGAGTACAGATCTTTGATAGTAGCGTAGTTTTTGGGCCATACCACGGATTCACATTTATGAAAGATAAAGCGATTAGTTCTAGTTAGTGCGGTGTGTTGATCCCCAACCGACCATTTTGTTCACCACAGACCGCATATTATTGAAAGCGTTTGTCAAATAAAAATGTTCGTGTGGCGTTTCTTTAACCACTTTTTTTTGTTTGTCATGTGATGTTAAGAATGAATAACTTTATTCTTATTTAGACCACAACTCCTCCCAGTGTTCTGATTAACATAACCTTTGCCATTTTATTAAAGTCTTGATTGCATTAGAAAGAGTTGAACTTTGCAAATGGGTATGGCAGCAGACGACCAACGCAAGTGCGTTTGCTAACAGCATATCGCATGCAGCCCCTCTGGGAAATTGGGGCCTGCTCATGTAAGTCCCGATTTCAGTAGGTAAGAACTGGTAGGAGGGTTCATGTGGTGCAGACCCCACGAAGCTATGGATCCAAGTTGTCAACTAGTCACCGTGCAAGCTGATGCTGGCTCCATAATGGTTTGGGCTATGTTTATATCGACCATTGACTGGAAACGGTCATGTTCGGCAACTGGGTGGCCGTTTGTTGCCATTCATAGACGTCATGTCTCCAAACAACGATAAAAATTTTATGGATGACACTGCACCGTGTCACCAAGGCACCATCGTTCGCGTTTGGTGCGTAGAATGTTCTGGACAATTCGAGCGAATGATTTGGCCGTCCAGGTCACCTGACATGAATCCTATCGACCAATTATGGGACATAATTGAGATGTCGGGTCGTGTACAAAACCCTGCACCGGCAATACTTTCGCGATTAAAGGCGGCTATAGAGGCAGCAGGGGTAAATGTTTCTGCAGGGAACTTCCAAAGGCTTGAGGACTCCATGCCATGTTGAGTTGCTTCTTACGCTTCTTAAGCATAATACACCGACAGTACAGCACTGTTGAGAGACAGGTGGGAGGGATCGCTTGGCTGTACTGTGTAGAAAGCATTTTTCGTAGTTTTCGCTTTGCTCCCTCCCCCTCCTCCCTTCCCCCCACCCCCACCCTTATGAGAAAAACATGTTATACAGGATTCTCTCGTAGCAAATTCAGTGTACTTTTATGTGGTGTAGGGGTTTTTGATGATAACATGTAAATTTTTTGAGTTGTAGGGGGTGAGGGTGGCTGATTTCACGTTTTTGCAGAATGGCCAAAAAATCACTGTTTTTTTCAGTGTCCTCTAGCGCCAATGTCGCTCTTTATAAAATAGCGCCTGACTAGTTCATTTCGTAGGAAATTTTGTGTAATTTCATTTTGGATAGTGGGGTCACATTCGAGAAACGTATAGGTTTCTTGGTATAAGCGAAAAACTGAAAAAAAGCGAAAATTTTGAAATCCTTTTTCTTAATTTTTCGTTGTGAAGCCGACGTTATACAACGCACCAAACATGAAATTCAGATTTAGCCTCCAAAAACCATACTGAACCGTTGAGAAAAAAAATTCCGCCATTTTATTACGAAAACTGCTGCTTTTAACACCAATTGACTGGGCTGCCGGGACTCCTCGACTTCAGCACGCAGAACGCAGACTATAAGAGAGCGAACGCTATTTCAGACAAGGACGACCTTGTAGGTTGTAACACGCAAAGACCTCCCATTGGCCGAAGGACAAACTGACAAAATACGAAATCATTTCAGGGACCAGGTTGCTCAAGGAACTTATATCGACTAATGGAAGTTGAGTATAGCAGATATGCATAAAGTATTGAAAATATAACTATCACCATCCACTAAGGAAAGAATATAATGAGAAGAAACGAAACTGCTGGATGAACAGGCAACTTTCAATGCACAACATCATGCATTCACCACCGCAGTTAGGTGTGGATATTACTGTCGCTCTCGCGCTATGAGGAGGGAAGGTCAGGATTTCATGTCCTATCGACGACTAGAGAAGTAGCACATGCTCAAATTGGGGAAGAATATGGAAGGAAATCGGCCATGCCCTTCCAAAGGAACCATCCGAGCATTTACCTTAATTAATTTGGAGAAACCTGAGGACAGACAGAGATTTTAGCCACCGTTATCCCAATACAATCCAGTGTCTCACCACTTTGCCAACTCGCTCGGTACTTACTGAACAGATTACTGTCAAAATACCCGGGTATTTTTTGAATCTTCTCTATTGATGCCTCATAAATATCAGTGATTGACCACCAGTATTCCAGAAGTAAGCACTCTCAGGCTTCCTAGGCTTTGTAACTATCTGGGTGCATTTTCCTCATCGTATCAGCCTTCCACGGACCACATTAATTTCAAGTTACTCAGAGACAGCTTTATAAGCTGTTTCTTTCACGATGTATTAAATTTTCTTCCCAGTGAATCTTATTCTGGCATTTGCTGTAACCACAGGTAGTTTTGCATTGTTATTCTACTTTTGCGAATAGGCCATCTACAAACAACACTTTCTCCACATTTTCTTGCACCTGGGACTTCACTCTACCACAGCATTCACGCATGCGTTTACCATGTTGTTGCCTCCTCTCTTCAGTACACGTTTTGTAAGTTTTTAGTGTTGGTTTTCCTTGAAAATCAAGATGCTCCAGGAAGTTTCCTCTTGAGTGAAATGTGGTTCTCCATATCCTTCTGCGTTTTCCCTTCTTGCAGGTTTTTTTCTACATCGAGGAACTACACCTTTTTGCTTTTCTCTTTGAGAGTGGATAGTGTGTCCGTTCTCTTACGAATGGTGTCTGTGAACTTTTCGCCGGCCGTTGTGACCGAGCGGTTCTAGGCGTCTCAAGTCCGGAAGCGCGCGACTGCTACGGCCGCAGGTTCGAATCCTGCCTCGGGCATGGATGTGTGTGATGTCCTTAGGTTAGTTAGGTTTAAGTTGTTCTAAGTTCTAGGGGACTGATGACCTCAGATGTTAAGTCGCGAGTGCTCAGAGCAGTTTGAACCATTTTTTGTGATCTTTTCCACATATCTACTGAGTTAATGGTCGTATCGTGTTTTGAATGCATCGTTTTCTTCAGCTGATCTAACATTTGCCGCAAGACATTCCAGTATATTACGCGAGCAGTTATTTAATTAAATGACAGACGTACTCTGAACAATTACACCCACACAGGGTGATGGCGTAAAAGTACGACAATACGTGTAATCATCGGAAAATGACACGTCGCCGAAATAAGCTGATCGTATGAAGTAAATGACTGTAGTCTTAAAGCCAAGGTGTGAACTGCAGAGTAATCAAGTAGATGTAAATGTTTGACGAGTAATAACTGTAGACCATCAGCAGATAACTGCACTCCCATTTTCACAGGTTCTATAAAGCACAAAAAGTATGAAATTCTAATGGAAAACTGCGACATCTCGCTTCAGTCGCCCACTTTACTGCGACTTTCCCATGGTTGGGCGATCCAAATATAACAAATACACGATCTACTCACAGAAGAAATAAAAACTTTGAGGTTCGCCGATGGCATTGTAATTCTGTCAGCAAAGGCCTTGGAAGAGCAGTTGAACGGAATGGACAGTGCCTTGAAAGGAGGATATAATATGAACTTCAACAAAAGCAAAACGAGGATAATGGAATGTAGTCGAGTTAACTCGGGTGATGCTGAGGGAATTAGATTAGGAAATGAGGCACTTAAGTAGTAAAGGAGTTTTGCTATTTGGGGAGCAAAATAACTGATGATGGTCGAAGTAGAGAGGATATAAAATGTAGACTGGGAATGGCAAGAAAAGCGTTTCTGAAGAAGAGAAATTTGTTAACATCAAGTATAGATTTAAGTGTCAGGAAGTCGTTTCTGAGAGTATTTGTATGGAGTGTAGCAATGTATGGAAGTGAAACATGGACGATAAATAGTTTGTACAGGAATAGAATAGAAGCTTTCGAAATGTGGCGCTACAGAAGAATGCTGAAGATTAGATGGGTAGATCACATAACTAATGAGGAGGTATTGAGCAGCTCGCACAGGATAGAGTAGTATGGAGGGCTGCATCAAACAAGTCTCAGGACTGAAGACTACAACAACAACATCTACTCACATTATTGGGACCACCACAATTGTTGGTCGTCAAAGTGCAACAAACATTCACAGACGGCACGTAGCAGCACTAGCAGTGCAGAGTATACAAAGTGTGTTTGAGGCGATGCGGAAAACAGTGTAATCCTTGTCGTAAAGCAGAAATGAGGCGATTTATCTAACGCCCAAAAGGACATGTTCGTTAGCTTTGGAGCCAAGGGTGAAAGCGTCTCCGAAATGTCTGAGTTTGTAAGCTGCTCACGTGTGGCCATCGTTAAAGTATACCGTGCATGGCAATACGGCGCTAAACACCGTGCCCCATCAGCCACATGAAGCAAGGACCTACCAACGGTGTCTCCTCAACAAGTGTTCAGCGAGTGTTGTGACATATGGGCCTCCGCTGCTGGTGGCTGGTTCACGCACCCATGCTGACTGCTGTCCATCGGCGACGAAGGCTGGAATTTGCACGCCTGTACCGCAACTGAACGTCCACTGATTGGCGACACGTGGCCTCCTCAGATGAATCACGTTTTATGCTCTGCCGAACAGATGGTCGTTGGCGGGTACGGCGTGAAATAAATGGAAATGTCGTGTGGCTAGGGCCTCCCGTCGGGTAGACCGTTCGCCTGGTGCAGGTCTTTCGATTTGACGCCACTTCGGCGACCTGGGCGTCGATGGGGATGAAATGATGATGATTAGGACAACACAACACCCAGTCCCTGAGCGGAGAAAATTTCCGACCCAGCCGGGAATCGAACCCGGGCCCTTAGGATTGACAGTCTGTCACGCTGACCACTCAGCTACCGGGGCGGACACGGCGTGAAATGTCTGAAAGTAGTCTGAGCGATATGTTCTGGAGAATGTTTCGGTGGCATTCCCTGGGTGATCCTGTCATTCTGGAAGGCATATTGGCTCTACGGAAATATGTATCCCATATCGGGGCCTTGTTCTCCCCTATATGCTGTTTGTTTTCCCTCGAGACGATGGCTTCTGCCAGCAGGACAATGCAACGTGTGCAGCAGCTCGCAGTGTGAGTGCGTGGCGCGAAGAGCGCAGGGGTGAGTTTATCGCACTGCTCTGGCCACCGGACTCCTCGGATTTAAAGCCAGTGGAGAATCTGTGGGGCCACCTCGATTAGGCTGATCGCGCCATGGATCGTCAACTGAGAAACCAATCACAGGTGGACGCAGTACTGGAGTCGTCATGCTCCACATAGCTATCGCTATCTTCCAAAACCTCACTGACTCACTTCCTGCACGTCTCGCAGCGTGCGCGATTGCAAAAGGACAGGAACTCACATTAAGGAGGGGGGGGGGGGGGGGTAGGACGTCAAACGGGCCGACTTGGAGCAGGAGAGGCACCACAGGACATTTTAATTTCGACTGTCCATATTTTTACAAGTAAATTCATAAAACTTTGTCAGCATGACCAGGAAGGATTCAGGATTCACACCCGTAGCAGCGGAAGTTCAAAAACATAACACAATAATTTTTTTTACATGTGAAATTTCATCATTTTTTCACTTACTATTGACTGCTTTTGTTGCTATAGGTACACTTTTCTTCATAATTAAGAGAGACTGTTCGATGAATTTTGCACAGCATACAAACCATACTTACAGGTGTCTGAAAGTCTAGAATATAATTAATTTATGAAAAAATGAATGAGCTGTTACGTTTTAAACTTTATGTTTAGAAAAAATTAAATTTTGTAGTTAATTATCTCAATTTTTACCATAGTTTTTAATAGATTTGAAAAATTATAGAGTTTCATACACCTGTAAGTATGGTTTGCATGCTGTGCAAAATTCATCAAAGAATCTCTCTTACTTGTGAAGGAAAATGTACCTATTGCAACAAATGCTGCCAACAGTAAGTGAAAAAATGATGAAATTTCATATCTAAAAAAAAATTATTTTGTTATGTTTTTGCACTTCCACTGCTATGAGTGTGAATCCTGAATCCTTCCTGGTCATGCTGACAAAGTTTTATGAATTTATTTGTAAAAGTATAGACAGTAGAAAATGTCCTGTGGTGCCTCTCCTGCTCCAAGTCGGCCCGTTTGACGTCATACCCCCCTTAATGTGTCTGGACAGTGTATAACCCGTTCTACATCCAACCTGTTTTGCTCCTTGTGACGGTGTTATCATTGTGTACAATGGCCAAATTCAACGGTCAGTTGCATTAAGCATTGAGCAGGAAGAACGTCCATTGCAATCGCTTGTCTTGTCTGATCAAAGGTATGTTTTATAAGGTGCATTGCAATTAAGCTCCTCAAGTCAGATCTGAGACACATCACACGCAACTTTCAATTGATTCGGTATGATCAATGAAAGACTGAATTGCACTCTGGCAATCCAATTCGAATAAATGCTTCACTCTGAACTCTCGATCTGTTTCGATCTTCGGTAGCTAGAAAGAGCTTAAAAATTCAAATGGCTCTGAGCACTATGGGACCAAACATCTGAGGTCATCAGTCCCCTAGACTTAGAACTACTTAAACCTAACTAACCTAAGGACATCACACACATCCACGCCCGAAAGAGCACAATGGACGTGTGTACATCAAGACTAACATCAAGATGTAAGATCAGACAGGGATAGTCATCGAAAGGACCAAAAATGTAGCCCAAGATGGTACCATGTATGAAACGAAATTCTGTTATTGTCTTTGACATGCATGTCATATAGTGGCGTGTACGTGTTCATTGCGCATTTAATTATGACTAGGCTCGGAAATAAATAGAAGGGGAAAATGAAGTGTTCGTTACTGTTGGACAGCCTCTGAGCAGCAGTATGAGTGCACTTAGTAGGTATGACGTTGTACACCCTCTGGTCTAGATGCATGCACTGAGTCCTTGCTTCCCTTTCTATTTATTTTTCTTTTATACAGACTGAGGTTCCCCGTCTGTCTCCTTAGCATTGATAGCTAGGTATAGAGGCGTTCGACACGGAGATGGCTGGTTCTAATCCTTGTGAGGCGAGACATTTTCACCTCCCGTTTTCGGACAGCAAGAGGAGATGTTTTGCGTCAAGTACTTGTTTGCCAGGCGTTGCGTCACTGTCCAGTATGAAATTTCGAACCTCTTGGCAGCGTGTCTCGGAGTAAAGTCATGTGACACTGCCGATGCTGATCTGTGGGGTGGATGAGGGCATTAGCTCAGCGGGCATTTCTGTTCGAGAGGAGAATCCTATGTGTCGGCATCGGGATTCACACTCTTCTTTCCGCAATGCCACAATGTACAACCACTCATCAAAACATACAGATATAAACTTCAAAAATAATTAGTCGGAGGAAGTCAACAGTAAATCACCTCGACTTTGTGGAGAAGTCTTTGTCGAGGGTGGCAGCGCGGGGTTTCTCATAATTGCTCCCATAGCTTATGTTCTGAGAACAAGATTGACTCTGACGTTTACGGTATCCAACAAAAAGAAATCAGTCAATTTAAAACATGCTGTTGTGACTTGTAATATACTGCATAACAAAAAAAGTGAAGTGTTCGAACACACTACATAATGCGGAACTAATCGCTGGATATCACGAGAGGCGAACCCGCCAACATGAAAGGAAGCGGCAGGTATTGTGTTCAAGTGCAGCGGAATGTGCGTGTTAGGAGTGCTCAGTGACTCAGAGTGTGGACTAGTCATTGGATGTCACTTCAGTAACAGATACATCAGGGACGTTTAAACTGTTGTAGAGCTACCCACGTTGATTGTTGGTGGTGTGAATGTGAAGTGAAAACGCAAAGGAACAAGCACCATGGACACTGTGGCAGTCGAGCACGCCAGCGGGTCGTTGCAAAAAATAGCGTGAAAACAGCGGAACGAATCGCTTGTTATTTCCAAAGTGCTACAGCTGTCCATTTAGGGCAACGACTGTGTCTACGGTGTCAAAATGAATCGAGTACAATGGTCGAGATGCTCCTCATAAGCCACACATTTCTGTAGTGAACGCTAAGTGACTCTGAGCTGGTGTGAAGAGCCACGCCACGGGACAGTGGATGAGGTGGAAACGACTGGTTTGAAGTGCTGTATCACGCTGTACCCTGTTACAACCAAATGGAAGAATCTGGTTTTGCGAATGTCTGGAGAGCGTAACTTGCCATTGCGTGTAATGTCAACCGACAGGTACGGTAGAGGTGGTGTTCTTCATGGTTAGGATATGGTCGCCTTATTGTGCTTAAGAAAACGCTAAACATCGAAGGATATCGACGCTTTACATCGTTGTATACTGCGTACAATAGAGGAACAGCATGAAGCCATTACAATGTATGACGATGCATCCTGTCAGAAAGTAAGATCTGTGTGGCAATGGTTTGTGGACAATAACACTCCTGAAATGGACTCGACTGCCCGGAGTCCCCACCTAAACCCAACGGAACGCCACTGAGAAGAATCAGAACGTTGACTTCGCTCCAGACCCCTACCTCCAACATAACTACGGTTCCTGGTTTCCGCTCTTGATGAAGAATGATCTTGTATTCTACAGAGACGCCATTGAAAGTATCCCCCATCGGAGATAAAGTCATGTATGGATACTTTTGATCAGACAGTATATGTCTCTTGAAATGACCACAACCAGAAAACGTGAGAAATTAGATACCACACCAGAGAAAGACTCAGAAAATGATAATGGCACTAGAGGTACTCTCCGCCACACTCCGTGAAATGGATTGAAGAGTACAGATGTCGATGTACGAGGGGCGCTCAATAAGTAATGCAACAATTTTTCTTTCTGAAAGCCGGATTGTTTTATTCAAGATTTCAGTACAGCATAACATTGTCCACTCTTTTGGCTATGAAACCCTATTTTTCAACACAATCTCCGTTCAATTATTGACGGCCTTACGCCAATTTACTGAGAGGGCTTGTAATCCCGCATGGTACCACTCTGCTGGTCTGCATCAGAGGGAACATCTTGCTCTATTAGTATCCTCCCCGTCATCCAGGTACTGTTTCCCGCGGAGTGCATCGTTCACTGGGAAGAACAGACTGAAGTAGGAAGGTGCGTGATCTGCGCTGTAGGGTGCAGGAGGAAGAACGGTTCAGTGAAGTTTTGTGAGCTCCTTGTGGGTGCACGAACCAGTGTGAGGCATTGCATTGGCGTGGAGAAGGAGAGATTCGTTGGCATTTTTGTGCTGCGGTCGTTCTTCAAAGTCCTTAGGGTAGCACAATACACTTCAAAGTTGATCGTTGCACCCTGAGAGGGGAAATCAAACAAAAGACCGTCGCCATGAATTTACCGGCTGAGTGCAGCATTGAACGTTTCCTTCGGAGGAGAGGCCGTTTGGCGCCACTGCATGGTTTGCCAATTTCTTTCTGGTTCGAAGTGATTAACCCATATTTCATCGCCTGTGACGATGTTCGACAAAAAATGTTACGACCAGCATCTTAACGTGTAATCAATTCCGCACCGATGGTCCTTCGTTGCTCTTCATGGTCTTTCATTAGGCAACGAGGAACCCGGCGGGTACACACCTTCGATTACCCCAACTGGAGGACGAATATTTCAGCACTACCAACACAGATGCCCAATAGCGCAGCGAGGAGTTTGATTTTGTTTTAAAAAAATGGTTCGAATGGCTCTGAGCACTATGGGACTTAACTTCTGAGGTCGTCAGTCCCCGAGAACTTAGAACTACTTAAACCTAACTAACCTAAGGACGTCACACACATCCATGCCCGAGGTGTGATTCGAACCTGCGACCGTGGTATCGCGGTTCCCGACTGTAGCGCCTAAAACCGCTCGGTCACCCCGGTCTACTGTTTGATTTTGTCCCGTCGATTACCTCGAACGAGGGTGTACGCACGTTCCGCCATTGCCGGAGCACAGCTGTGTGCGGCCGGTCAGCATGCGGGAGATCAGAGAGGTTTGCACGATTTTGTTGGCATGGTGACAGACACCTTGTCCAACGGCTCACCGCGCTTTTGTTCACCGCCAGCTCTCCGCAGACATTCTGCAAGCGCCTATGAACATCTGGAATGCTCTGGTTTACCACCAAAAGAAAATAATATCTCTCTGTTTGGAACCCACTTTCGTTACAGATGTCATTTTAAAGACTACGTACAGCTCCGCCACCTATCGAACTTCATGAAACTGTTGGGGCTGAAGCGGGAACATTCCACGATGTCGCAGAACAAAGTCGGCATTTTTTCATCCGAAATTGGCAGAGAAAAAAAAAAGTGTTACGTTACTTATTGAACACCACCAGGGGCCGAAAGCCATTAGCACGTAGAAGCGTTCGCACGCCGTTGTCTAGCCGTTGAACATCCCGCGGTTACCACAACAGCAACAGCAGCCGCGGCGGGCGTCGCGAGAGTAGCGGCCCGTCTCGCGGCTCCGCGGTAGCGCTGACAGGTCAGCGCGCTCGCTTTTGTTTTTCCAGCGGCGGCCGCTGTGTCTGACAGCGGCAGGACCATTGTGGGCAGACTGACGGAAACAAGTTCGCCATTGTGCGCCGCTAATGCGGCTCGCGCGGGCCCGGTAGGCAGCAGCCGAGAGGGCCAGGTGCCGACGATCTGCCGAGAAAAAAGGGCGCCGGCTAAACGAGGGGGCAAAAGGAAGAAAAACGCCGCCAGGCGAGGCGAGGCGAGGATCTTTTAAACCGTGCGTGAGACCAGTCATCTAACAGGATCGCCGCGCGGAAGGCTCGGGGCCGTGCGGTTCGGCATAATGGAACTCAGATTACAATAATTGATTGTTGACCATTATGAAGCGGCCGCGGTCGTTTTTTGAAGCACTTTCCCCGCGCCGAGCCGCGCCGTCCTTACAGACGCCGCGGCTTCAGACGCGTTAGCAGTGAAATGTTTAAAGTTGTTCGTCATAGGAAGGTCGATACGATATACACGGCGTGAGAATACAAAGTGGACGGGCTGGCGGGCGGCACAAAAAGCGGCCGCCTGAGTGGCGGGTATTATGAGCGGCGGCCGGCGCGCTCGCCTTGTCAGCGAAGCCAGCGCCAGATCTGCACACCGGTTCGCAGTGATAGCGGCCGCAAATGGCGCGCCATTACGCCTGCAGCAGGTGGACGAGGCTGCGAGCCACAGCGATCTGTATGACACGTAGCGCGTTAACTTCAGAAGTGCGTCATTTTTTTTTTCTCGGAAAAACGAAACCTTATTACAAAAGAGAAGAAAAAAGCTCTCAGCCAGGTGCAAGGCGCATTGGCGTCATTTAAAATGCTTAAGCATCGAACAGCTTGTAACCCTTCAGCACAGGTCTAACACCGTTCCAGAAAAATGCGAAGTCGTCAATAGGAATCAGTGTGGTATAGTCTCAATAGCCAACGACTGTAACCATAAAACCACAGACGCACCCACAATCGCTGGCTGAAATAAAGGCAAGAGAGAGAAAAAAAAATCCACTTTAAGATAAAAAAAAAGACGTACCACGAAGGAATTTTCCGAATGGGACGGAAATCGGTAGAAATGGTGTACACCTACAGACAAGCAAATGATTTCAGTTTCAGAAAAATTGGATGATTTATTCAAGAGAAAGAGCTTCACAAACTAACCAAGCCAATAATGCGCTGCTCTACCTCTGGCCCTTAAGCAAGCAGTTTTTGGGCTTGGCATTGATTGACAAGAGTTGTTGGAACTCCCGAGGGATATCATTCCAAATGCTGTCAATTGCCACGTTAGATCATCAAAATCCCGAGCTTGTTGGAGGACCCGACCCATAATGATCCAAACGTTCACAATTACGGAGACATCCGACGACCTGGACAGGATTTTGCAAGCACGAAAACGAGGAGCACCAACTCAGGCCTTGCGCTGGAGGGCGTTACGTAGTTGAAATGTAAGCCCAGGATGGATTGCCACAGAGAGGAGCGCAGAATACCGTGGATGTTCTACTGTGCTCTAACGGTGCCACGGATGACAACCCAAGCGGTTCTGCTATGAAAAGAAATGCCACAGCAGACCATCACTCCTGGTTCTCAAGCTGGTTCTTGTGTCGTCCCTTCCCTCCATCTGCTTTCGTCGATAGGAGACGCGACTCGTAATGATGTTCGCCCCCGTCAGTATGACGTGGAACAGCATCTGTAACTCTCGGAAAACACAGCTCATCGCGTAGTTAAGAAATATTCTATTGTTCGTCCGTAACAGTCTTACCAGTTTGTGTTAACTGATCGATTCTTTATCTTTTATCTTATGCCCAGTTAGTTCGGTTGAGCAGTGAAATCTTGGTTCTCAATCCTATCATTACGGTCGTTTGTCACATCATCCTTAGCGAGGATTAATAATTGCTGTTCGTAAATCCGTTGCTATGTCGATGCTACGTCAAATTATTAACAACGGTCCAACGTAACTCCAGAGATCACTTATGTTGAAGTAACGTCCTTGTCACACGCCGTAATGCTAATTTTTATATTATTCACCTTTCACTGTCTGTTATTCCTGTCTTCACACAGTCACTTAAAATCTTTAAAAGACTCAATCACTAGCATGAACATACGTAATATTATTCCTTGAATCACGCAGGCGACACATCTGATTTATCTCTTGACTGATAGTTTATTAATCTTTTTGTAATTAATTGTTTGTCCCTATCATGCACACACAGATACGTCATTCCAGATTAACTTCTCATCAGTCCAGTAATCGTGTCGTTGACAACAACTTTTGATTGAACGGCGTATTGGTTTTTCTTCATGTCTTTGTACTATTGTGTCCTACTCAAGACTACGAATAGTTTTCGTGTCACTGAACCATCACTATCAAGTTCGCTACTGTTCTTCAGTCCGAAGGTTAAGTCCAGTAAATCAGTATCACTCAATTAAAATCACCGTCGTGTTGATAACGGTAAAGATTACTTTATTCAGTCGAATGACTGAGAATGGCTTTAGTCTCTGTCTCACGAGCTATCGAACTTTCACAACTGAATCTAATAGCGTTTGCTTCCAGAAAACTACCGCAATAGTACTCTAGAGCGACTCAAGACAAACTAACTAAACATTTCCATATCCGAGTTACATTACAGGCGCACTGAATTTCCTATTCGATGCGGCTACTACTCTCTTCCGTGGTAAATGTTATCTACGACCGAATTACCTCCTTGGATTTAACCTTCGTTCATATGAATTTAAATTTATTCTATGGATGTTTAAAAGATAATGCATGACAACCCTTTCCTTTTATCTCCTGTTTTGTACGAGGCGTGTTTTTTAAGTAAGCATCGTTTTGAAATTAAAAAAAAGACGTGCTAAGATATCTCAATAATTTTATTTTTACATGAAAGCCTGTACCTTAATCTACGCACTGACGCCATTACAGTCTGATTCTTCCTTGTTTACGTTGTGTACTGAGTGTTTAAGATGCCTCCGATAATCGTTGAGTCCCGCCGACTCTGAAGTACGGGCTGTTATAAGATTTCTTTAGTGCTAAAGGCCTAAAAGCGATGGATATTCATCTGTGCAGTTTACGGAGAAAACATTATGAGTGATGGGATGGTAAGAAAGTGGGTGACAGCGTTTAAAGAAGGCCGCACAAATGTTCATGATGAACAACGGAGTGGGCGTCCTTCGGTCGTTAATGAAAGTTTGGTGCAGGAAGTGGACAGTAAGGTGAGAGAAAACAGACGCTTTACGATTTCCTCCTTGCGAGATGACTTTCTTAATGTTTCTCGTAGTGCTTTCTATGGCATTGTGACCGAGCACTTGAATTACCGAAGGTGTGCACACGTTGGGTACCGAAAATATTGACGGATGTGCACAAAAGCAAACGTTTAGACAGTGCATTGGCTTTTCTTGATCGGTACCACAACGACGGTGATGATTTCTTAAGCCAAATTGTTACGGGCGATGAAACATGGGTGATCTACGTCACACGAGAATCAGAGCAACAGTCCATGGAAGTTGAGCAAGGGCATCGTTTTGCTGCAAGACAATGCCCGTCCGCATGTGGCGAATCAGACCAAAGATCTCATCACATCTTTTCGATGGGAAACTCTAGATCATCCTCCTTACAGCCTCGATTTTGCGCCCAGTGAGTACCATCTGTTCCTGCACTTAAAGAAACACCTGGGCGGTCAGCGTCTTCCAGACAGTGGTGATGTAGTGGTTAACAAGTCAGGCGGCAGACTTCTTTGAGGAGGGTATTCAAAAACTAATACAACGTTATGACAAGTGCCTCAATATTGATGGAAATTATGTAGAAAAGTAGATTAAGGTACAGGCTTTCATGTAAAAATAAAATTATTGAGATATCTTTGCAAGTATTTTTAACTTCAAATTCTTTTTAATTTCAAAATTTTAATTGCAATTTTTTTTAATTTCACATTAAAAAACACGCCTCGTATGTTACTCTCAGTCCATGAACCATGGACCTTGCCGTTGGTGGGGAGGCTTGCGTGCCTTAGCGATACAGATAGCCGTACCGTAGGTGCAACCAAAACGGAGGGGTACCTGTTGAGAGGCCAGACAAACGTGTGGTTCCTGAAGAGGGGCAGCAGCCTTTTCAGTAGTTGCAAGGGCAACAGTCTGGATGATTGACTGATCTGGCCTTGTAACAATAACCAAAACGGCCTTGTTGTGCTGGTACTGCGAACGGCTGAAAGCAAGGGGAAACTACAGCCGTAATTTTTCCCGAGGGCATGCAGCTTTACTGTATGATTGCATGATGATGGCGTCCTCTTGGGTAAAATATTCCGGAGGTAAAATAGTCCCCCATTCGGATCTCCGGGCGGGGACTACTCAAGAGGATGTCGAAATCAGGAGAAAGAAAACTGGCGTTCTACGGATCGGAGCGTGGAATGTCAGATCCCTTAATCGGGCAGGTAGGTTAGAAAATTTAAAAAGGGAAATGGATAGGTTGAAGTTAGATATAGTGGGAATTAGTGAAGTTCGGTGGCAGGAGGAACAAGACTTATGGTCAGGTGACTACAGGGTTATAAACACAAAATCAAATAGGGGTAATGCAGGAGTAGGTTTAATAATGAATAGGAAAATAGGAATGCGGGTAAGCTACTACAAACAGCATAGTGAACGCATTATTGTGGCCAAGATAGGTACGAAGCTCACACCTACTACAGTAGTACAAGTTTATATGCCAACTAGCTCTGCAGATGACGAAGAAATTGAAGAAATGTATGATGAAATAAAAGAAATTATTCAGATTGTGAAGGGAGACGAAAATTTAATAGTCATGGGTGACTGGAATTCGAGTGTAGGAAAAGGGAGAGAAGGAAACATAGTAGGTGAATATGGATTGGGGGACAGAAATGAAACAGGAAGCCGCCTTGTAGAATTTTGCACAGAGCACAACATAATCATAACTAACACTTGGTTTAAGAATCATGAAAGAAGGTTGTATACATGGAAGAACCCTGGAGATACTAAAAGGTATCAGATAGATTATATAATGGTAAGACAGAGATTTAGGAACCAGGTTTTAAATTGTAAGACATTTCCAGGGGCAGATGTGGACTCTGACCACAATCTATTGGTTATGACCTGTAGATTAAATCTGAAGAAACTGCAAAAAGGTGGGAATTTAAGGAGATGGGACCTGGATAAACTAAAAGAACCAGAGGTTGTACAGAGATTCAGGGAGAGCATAAGGGAGCAATTGACAGGAATGGGGGAAATAAATACAGTAGAAGAAGAATGGGTAGCTTTGAGGGATGAAGTAGTGAAGGCAGCAGAGGATCAAGTAGGTAAAAAGACGAGGGCTAGTAGAAATCCTTGGGTAACAGAAGAAATACTGAATTTAATTGATGAAAGGAGAAAATATAAAAATGCAGTAAGTGAAACAGGCAAAAAGGAATACAAACGTCTCAAAAATGAGATCGACAGGAAGTGCAAAATGGCTAAGCAGGGATGGCTAGAGGACAAATGTAAGGATGTAGAGGCCTATCTCACTAGGGGTAAGATAGATACCGCCTACAGGAAAATTAAAGAGACCTTTGGAGATAAGAGAACGACTTGTATGAATATCAAGATCTCAGATGGAAACCCAGTTCTAAGCAAAGAAGGGAAAGCAGAAAGGTGGAAGGAGTATATAGAGGGTCTATATAAGGGCGATGTACTTGAGGACAATATTATGGAAATGGAAGAGGATGTAGATGAAGATGAAATGGGAGATATGATACTGCGTGAAGAGTTTGACAGAGCACTGAAAGACCTGAGTCGAAACAAGGCCCCCGGAGTAGACAATATTCCATTGGAACTACTGACGGCCGTGGGAGAGCCAGTCCTGACAAAACTCTACCATCTGGTGAGCAAGATGTATGAAACAGGCGAAATACCCTCAGACTTCAAGAAGAATATAATAATTCCAATCCCAAAGAAAGCAGGTGTTGACAGATGTGAAAATTACCGAACTATCAGCTTAATAAGTCACAGCTGCAAAATACTAACACGAATTCTTTACAGACGAATGGAAAAACTAGTAGAAGCCAACCTCGGGGAAGATCAGTTTGGATTCCGTAGAAACACCGGAACACGTGAGGCAATACTGACCTTACGACTTATCTTAGAAGAAAGATTAAGAAAAGGCAAACCTACGTTTCTAGCATTTGTAGACTTGGAGAAAGCTTTTGGCAATGTTGACTGGAATACTCTCTTTCAAATTCTAAAGGTGGCAGGGGTAAAATACAGGGAGCGAAAGGCTATTTACAATTTGTACAGAAACCAGATGGCAGTTATAAGAGTCGAGGGACATGAAAGGGAAGCAGTGGTTGGGAAGGGAGTGAGACAGGGTTGTAGCCTCTCCCCGATGTTGTTCAATCTGTATATTGAGCAAGCAGTAAAGGAAACAAAAGAAAAATTAGGAGTAGGTATTAAAATTCATGGAGAAGAAATAAAAACTTTGAGGTTTGCTGATGACATTGTAATCCTGTCAGAGACAGCAAAGGACTTGGAAGAGCAGTTGAATGGAAGGGACAGTGTCTTGAAAGGAGGATATAAGATGAACATCAACAAAAGCAAAACAAGGATAATGGAATGTAGTCTAATTAAGTCGGGTGATGCTGAGGGAATTAGATTAGGAAAAGAGGCACTTAAAGTAGTAAAGGAGTTTTGCTATTTGGGGAGCAAAATAACTGATGATGGTCGAAGTAGAGAGGATATAAAATGTACGCTGGCAATGGCAAGGAAAGCGTTTCTGAAGAAGAGAAATTTGTTAACATCCAGTATTGATTTGTCAGGAAGTCATTTCTGAAAGTATTCGTATGGAGTGTAGCCATGTATGGAAGTGAAACATGGACGATAAATAGTTTGGACAAGAAGAGAATAGAAGCTTTCGAAATGTGGTGCTACAGAAGAATGCTGAAGATTAGATGGGTAGATCACATAACTAATGAGGAAGTATTGAATAGGATTGGGGAGAAGAGAAGTTAGTGGCACAGGTTGACCAGAAGAAGGGATCGGTTGGTAAGACATGTTCTGAGGCATCAAGGGATCACCAATTTAGTATTGGAGGGCAGCGTGGAGGGTAAAAATCGTAGAGGGAGACCAAGAGATGAATACACTAAGCAGATTCAGAAGGATGTAGGTTGCAGTAGGTACTGGGAGATGAAAAAGCTTGCACAGGATAGAGTAGCATGGAGAGCTGCATCAAACCAGTCTCAGGACTGAAGACCACAACAACAACAACAGTTGTTAATCAAAACATTATCAGTGTAATTAATTTTTTTATCACCAATAGTTGTTGTCACTGTCAAGATGACTCACTTCCCTACTTCAAGTTTTCACAAAGATTGTCAATTGGGGTTTTCTGTCCTTGAGGCGTTACATTCTCAAGCTGTATCCCACACCTGTCCGCAGCCATGAATCGGCCCTTAACTCGAAGCGAGGCTCATCACTGAAGACAATTCTACCCCAGTCAATAGGGTTCCGGGTCGAAGACATTCTGGAGACTCCTCGGAGCCGACCGGTGTGGCCGAGCGGTTCTAGGCGCTTCAGTCTGGAACCGCGCGACCGCTATGGTCGCAGGTTCGAATCCTGCCTCGAGCATGGATGTGTGTAATGTCCTTAGGTTAGTTAGGTTTAAGTAGTTCTAAGTTCTAGGGAACTGATGACCTCAGATATTAAGTCCCATAGTGCTCAAAGCCATTTTTTACTCCTGTCGCCCGACAACCAGGAGTGATGATCTGGGCTGCCATTATTTTTTTCTTAGCAAGAGCCCTTTAGTTGTTATCTGCGGGACACTTACAACACAGCGGTACGTTGATGATATTCTACGCCTCGTTTTGTTGCCCTTTATGGCAAGCCATCCTGGACTTACATCTCAGCAAGATAATGCCCGCCCGCACACGACGAGAGTTTCTTCTGCTTGTCTTTGTGCTTGTCAAACCCTACACTGGCCAGCAAGTTCGCAAAACTCTCCCCAGTTTGAACGATTGAAGCATTATGGGCAGAGCCTTCCAACTATTTCGGGATTCTGACGAGCTAATGCGCCAGTTGAGCAGAATTTGGCACGGTAACCCCCATGAGGACATGCAACAACTCTATCAATCAATGCCAAACCAAATAACTGCTTACATAATGGCGAGAGGTAGACTGACGCGTTATTTTCTCAATTTGCGAAGCTCTTTCTCTTGAATAAATGATCCAATTTACCTAAAATCGTAATCATAAAAAATTTGTCTCTACACGTGCATCACATCTGCCGATTTCCGTCACATTCGAATAATTTCTTCATGGTGCGTCCTTTTATTGTCTTTGGGTATAAATGAAAGCAATATACACAATGGATGCAAAGTGAGTAATAATTTTATTTCGCAAACATCTGTAGATAATATGATAGTTCTTGCTTTTGTTGCCCTCGACAGCTTTGATAAAATATATTTTTATGTACACAGTGACACGAAAGAGCAGCCACAACATTTATGGCCCTGAGCACTATTGGACGTAACTGCTAAGGTCATCAGTCTCCCAGAACTTAGAACTACTTAAACCTAAGTAACCTAAGGACGTCACACACATCCATGCCCGGCACAGGATTCGAACCTGCGACAGTAGCGGTCTGTGGTTCCAGTCTGTAGCGCCAGAACCGCTCGGCCACCCTGGCCGGCCCAACCTTTATGTTGAGGGAATAGTTTTGGATGCTTCATTGTCATTTGACAGTCTTTAAAACTTACTTTTATCGTAAAATACACCTTCTAATCAAAAGACTCTGGACACCTATTAGTGGACATTAATATGGGGTGTGTCCACCCTCTGCCCCTATGACAGCTTCTGCACTGGTGGGGACATTTTGAGTGAGATGTTTTAATGTCTGTCGAGGAATTGCAGTCCATTCTCCAACAGCCGAAACCACAGAAAATAATGGTGTTCGACGCTGGGATGTGGATTGAAGGCGATCATCTGTCCCGACCGAAAGCTGTTCGCCTGGGTTCAGGTCGAGACTCTAGGCAGGCCAGTACGTTTCAGAAATGTTATTTTCAACAAAGAAATTTGCGTCACACATGCTGGTTTATGACAGAGGGCATTGACATGCTAATAGAAACAGTAATCATCTACGAACTATTTCCTCTAAAATATCGTTATACCCTTCGTCATTTAGCGTTTTCTTAAGCACCATAAGAGGGCCTTCCCCTAACCATAACTCCTCCCCCTCCCATTCCATCTGCCACACTGTAGCACCAACTCCTTCGTACTTCACTGCTCTCTAGGCGTTCACCAAACTCCAACGCTTTCATCGGATTGCTACAAACTATAGCGTGATTCAGCACTCATTCGTTTCCAGTCATTCACTGTCCATTGGTGTCGCTACTTACGAGTACAACATGAGAAACGTTGCTTATTTGACTGAAAAAGTGTGCAACTTCTGATGACCTGCTTGAGCACTGTACACCCATCTTCTTAGCTTCCGACACACAGTACTTGTGCAAGCTAGGCTACTGGCACCACTTTAAAACTCACGACTGAATCCTACCGCTGATTTCGTGCGACTTTTCACAACTACCCTCTGCGGTTTTTGACGGTGTCTGTCCGCCAGTACATGCGGTGTGCCCGGCCTTGGTTGAGCTGTGGTTGTTCCTTCGCCTTTCTACTTCAAATTCACGTCTCCAACAGTTTACTTTCGCACCTTTAGAAGGACTGAAATTTCGCTGACGAATTTGTTACTCAGGTTACATCCAATGACCAGTCCACGTTCGAAGTCACTAAGCTCTCCCGATCGACCCATTCTGCTCTTACTGCTTCCCTTCTGACAACACTACTCCCCACCACCTTTTATACTGGCGGGTCTGCCTCTGAAGATATCTAACGATCAACCGTGCGTTACGTAGTTGTGTTCGGACATTTTTGACCAGACAGTGTATTTTCTCGGAAAGCTAGAGAACAGCATGAACCTCTGGCCTCCCTCCTGTCTATGTTCCTGAGACACGGAGTACGTTCCTCGGTGTTACAGCGTATAGTCAGCGCCAGCACACCAGTCGGGAACGACAGAGAAGAAACAGTTGTGAGAAGAGGTCAGCCAATCACACACTGACCAACCTCGCTCCAGGATGACAACGCGACAGCAGTGGCCTCTACATAAAGAGGACATTAGCGTCGCGCCCAGTTCCTCCAAATCCTCAAACGCCATGCACTCTGCCTCGGTCCGCAGCTCGTGGTCGTGCGGTAGCGTTCTCGCTTCCCGCGCCCGGGTTCCCGGGTTCGATTCCCGGCAGGGTCAGGGATTTTCTCTGCCTCGTGATGACAGGGTGTTGTGTGATGTCCTTAGGGTAGTTAGGTTTAAGTAGTTCTAAGTTCTAGGGGACTGATGACCATAGATGTTAAGTCCCATAGTGCTCAGAGCCATTTGAACCATTTGAACCAACTCTGCCTCGCCTTCTGCATCCGACTTCTGTACCCCACGCACATCCTCTACGACCTCATCCCCTTTCCCCACTTTCTCCTTTTCCTTGAACACATCTGCACCCTGCATATTGTCCACCAACTCGATTCCCCTCATTCCCTGCTGTCTCGCTTCCTCTCCACCCCCAGCCTGTTGCCGTGCCTTTATCATTGCATCCCATCCTCTCTCCATCTCCACACCCTCCACCTCCTTTCGCAATGCAACTTCCAGCATTTACCCCTCCCGGATGATGAGCTTCACCCTGACGTCTACCCCTCCTACCAACTCTAACCCCACCTTCCTCCTGCCTCCTCCACAGGGCTCCCTCTCCCCTTCTCCCGAATGGCTTTCCCCCTCCTACAACCCCTCCCTCTCCTGTGCTCCTCTTCAGCGTCTCTGCACTCCCTCCTCCTTTGTCTTCCCTCTTCATCTCCTGCCCTGCCCATCTGCTGCCTTTTGGTGCAACCTCTGCCCCTCTTTTCCTCTTCCTCCCGTCCCCACTCCCTCCACTCTTTTTCCCTCCTCTCTGACCTCCATCAGCAGGTCCCTGCCAGCAGTTTTTATTCTTTGTGAGTGTTCTGTCCTTTCCAATGGTTTTGTTTTTCAAGTGTCTCGCCCTGTGTGATTTTTATACTGCGGTCACCTTTTAACTTGTGTTTGACTCCAGTGATTTTAAGTACACAACGAATTGCCAGCTGTGTTCTTTTAACTTTATGTCGACTTTTTAATTGTTCCCCAATGTCCCCGTATTAGTGTATATTTTAACTCACATCATCTCCATTTACTGTATTTTTATGTCCCCCTTTTTACCACCATTTTTTATGTAAGAGTTCTCCCTGTATTTTTGTTACAGCCATTTGACTGAAGAGCAGTGGACTGTGCCGCTGCCAGCCCTCCCCAGCCCACATGGGGCAGGGGAATGAAATTCAACAAAGGAAAAAAAAGCCGCACCCAGCTGGTGGCAGCCCACTTCAATAGCAGCTTCAATGTTAGCCACTTTGTTAGCCCACGCATCGTAGCCTCTATCATTAGCCATCTCTATGGAGCACAGACTTGTATTTGTCTACCCTGAAGAATGATTATTTTGTATGTCACCCTCTGCTTGCGACACATCAGTGTTAACTATATGTAATTGTCTTGTTATAATAAAACTCATTAATAAGAGTTGTTTGATTGTTTGTCTAGCGAACCGAGTGTACAGGCTTCCTGGACACCACACTCGGTAACATCATTGTTGCAAACTGCGTACTACTTAGAGGTGCAAGAACCAAACTGAATGTATGACAGAAAGCGTGACCAACTGTGTAAGTTTTATTACTTTTGATAATGCATTTCTGCTAACTGCCCATTAGCATTTCATTTTGTGCTTCAGCTTACTGTATTACTTAATAAATCAAATAGTTCTAGCTAAAACCGTCCATTCATCTGTGAGATACTAGCGACTATCCGGGGTGTTAGGGGTATTAGTGCAGATATTGTGATCATTGGTAGCTTAATACGAACCCAGTCCAGTGGATTACTTGTTTTTCCTCTGTGTCGAACAGTATTGCCACCATGTTCGCGTAATTCATTGCCTGATGTTTTCTGCGTAGTCCTAAGTGGACTATGCCTGTCAGTATAGACTATTCGTTTTGCCTCCACACATCCACATTTCAACACCTGACCTGCTGAACAGGGGTAAATAAACATTAATGGTTGCCACATGTACTTGACGTACTAATCAACCTACAAGCCTACTACTCCTAACAGCTATAATTATTAGTCTGCAGATGAAGTAAATATGATGTAACGTTCTTCAGTAGACTGGCCTCAGTCACCAATAAAAATATCTGCACTTACATCCCTAACACCCTCTATGTGATACACTTTAACTTTATATCTCCTCAAGTTGTTGTTTCGTTGAATTCATATGCGCTGTAGAAATCAAAGATTATCTTTCACTGAGAGATCTAAGAAAAACAGGACGGAAATCCCAGACAAACTACAGAACACACATAAAAACATGCTTTGTATTCGTTTTATCACACCGCAAATGAAAACCACCGTCTCCTAAGTGCAGAAAGCGAAGAAGAATGTCAGTTTGATGTCCAGATTACATTTTGATTGAGTGACTGACGAAGAAGTAGGAAATAAGATGAAACTCTTAGACTGTCACGTTCATTGAAAACCAAAATGCATTGCTGATGTTGTAGATAATATGTGTAGAACATATAATTACTTTTGAAATACAGTAATATGGCTATGATCGTATTTTTCAACACCGAACTTCTCAGAAATAAAACATCAACATTTATAATTCGGAAACGCTATAATCGGACATCGAGATTTTCCTCGAGGCCTAAGAAAATAATTGGTTATTGTTAAACACGATTTGCAAACCACAGTTTCAGAACAAGGTTTTCGTTTATCTCTGTCATCTAGACTGAGTGACATTTTATGGTTTGATCAAAGGAGAGAAATCGACACAAATGAAACCAAAGTACTACAAATGCGGGGAAGAGATGAAGACGAAAGGCAAAGAACTCTCGAATCTAAAACACATGTATAGTTCATGTGGTACTTACTTAGTTACCTACTTACTTATATCTTAAATGCTTCATTATATCTCTGTCTCCAACATAGCACCTTCACACGCCAAAATTACTTTTAGGATACAATGACTGGTTCAAAGGAGACAGGCGATCTTTGTACATTAAAAATCGCATCATAACTACTGATGTATACATTTACAGCCGTACTCTACAAATCTATGTGAAGTGCATGGCAGAGGGTACTTCTCATTCTATCAGCTATTAGAGTTTTTTCTTCATATACGGAGCGCTGTAATCAATCTAATCTTGTCCTCACGAACAGCGCAGGAGCGAAAGGTAGGAGGTATTAGCATCCTTAGAGTCATCATTTAATGCCGGGACTTGCAACTCTGAAAGTAAGTTTTCTCCAGACAATTTGCGTTTGTCTTCTTCTGCTAGTTTAGTTCCTTCAGCATCTCTTGTGACACTCTGCCACAGAGCAGATAAACTTGTGACATTTCGTGCTGCCCTTCTCTGTATACGTCCAGTATCCTCTATTAGTTGTATCTGGTGGAAGTCCCATACACTACAGCAATTTCGTAGAATTGGGTCACCGAAATGAGTTGTACGCAATCTCCTTTGTAGACGCCTAAGACTGTGTGATCGTTCTGTTTCATATCTCTGAAAAATGTTACATCCAGGTATTTGTATGACCTGACACATTCCAACCGTGTCTCGTTGATACTTTAGAGATAGGACATTACATTTTTTTTTTTTTGTTTAATGAAGTGCAAATTTTTACATTTTTGAACATTTAAAGCTAATTGATAATCGTTGCACTCCTTTGAAATCTATCAAAGTTTGACTGAATATCTGCGCAGCTATTTTCAAACAGTACTTCATTATAGGTAACTGCATCATCTGTGAAAAATCTGATACACTAATATTGTGTGCAAAGACATTTACGTACAAAATAAACAGCAAGGATACACTTACAGTTCACTGAGCCACACCCGAAATTAATTCGACATCTCTCCACGACTCTGCACACAGTTGTAGCCAACTGTTGTTTGCTATACATTTGACTATGTTTTCAAATAAAATTATTAAGTTTGATACAGATTTTATGGTTTTATTCCTCCAAGACAACTTGCATTTATAATTTGGTTTTATTTAAGCAGAAACAAATTGTTTATCTCAGAAACGTTCCACGCCCAATTGTTGGGCAGGAGTTAAAAATAATAATTTGTTAAGGAGCCACTTCACGTATTTGTTTCCTTTGCTTCCCTACAGGCGGCGGGTCGTTCCTTTACAAAAACTGGGTCTATAAATTTACCTACCACATTGCTTAGTGTTATTTAAAGGGATATGTACGTTCTATCGCGACTACAGAACTGTCCTCAGCTTCCGATATCGCGTGGGCTAGCTGCCAGATCATCCCATTGTTGGGGGCACTGCGACAATGCCCCCAAAATTTGAAAAACCGCCGGTAGCGCCGAATCTTGTAGCAAGGGAGAGGTGCTGGCATGTAAATACACAATTCAGTACCTAATATCGTGTTGTTGTTGTTGCGGTATTCAGTCAGAAGACTGATTTGATACACAGTATGTGATCAAAAGTATCCGGACACCCGCCTGAAAATGACTTTCAAGTTCGTGGCTTCCTCCATCGGTAATGCTGGAATGCAGTATGGTGTTGGCCCACCCTTAGCCTTGATGACAGCTTCCACTCTCGCAGGCATACGTTCAATCAGGTGCTGGAAGGTTTCTTGGGGAATGGCAGCCCTTTCTTCACGGAGTTGCTGCACTGAGGAGAGGTATCGATGTCGGTCGGTGAGGCCTGGCACGAAGTTGGTGTTCCAAAAGATCGCAAAGCTATTCTGTAGGATTCAGGTCAGGACTCTGTGCAGGCCAGTCCACTACAGGGATGTTATTGTTGTGTAACCACTCCGCCATAGGCCGTGCATTATGAAGAGGTGCTCGATCGTGTTGAAAGATGCAGTCGCAATCACCGAATTGATCTTCGACAGTGGGAAGCAAGAAGGTGCTTAATACATAAATGTAGGCCTGTGCTGTGATAGTGCCATGCAAAACAACAAGGGGTGCAGGCCATGAAAAACAAGAGCACACCATAATACCATTGCCTCCGAATTTTACTGTCGGTACTACACACGCTGGCAGATGACGTTCACCGGGCATTCGTCATACCCACACCCTGCCATCGGATCGCCACAATCTGTACCGTGATTCGTCACTCCACACAACATTATTCCACTGTTCAATCGTCCAATGTTTACGCTCCTTACACCAAGCGAGGCGTCGTTTGCCATTGACCGGTGTGATGTGTGGCTTATGAGCAGCCGCTCGACCATGAAATCCAAGTTTTCTCACCTCCCGCCTATCTGTCATAGTACTTGCAATGGATACTGACGCAGTGTGGAATTCCTGTGTGCCTATAACACAGTACGACCCTCTTCAACTGTCGGCGATCTCTGTCAATCAAGAGACGAAGCCGGCCTTTGCGCTTTTTTGCTGCACGTGTCCCTTCACGTTTCCACTCCACTATCAAGTCGGAAACAATGGACCTACGGATGTTTAGGAGTGCGGAAAACTCGCCTACAGACGTATGGTACAGGTGACATTCAATCACCTGACCACGTTCGAAGTCCGTTGAATTCCGCGGAGTGCCCCATTCTGCTCTTTCACGATGTCTAATGACTACTGAGGTCGCTGATATGGAATACCTGGCAGTAGGTGGCAGCACAATGCACCTAATATGAGAAACGTATGTTTTTAGAGGTGTCCGGATACTTCTGATCACATAGTGTATCTCTCGACGCAAGTAATCGGTTGTGGCGTAAGTTAGTAGGGTGGTTCCATGAGTGTAATAAACGTAACAGATACACATAGCAGAGACTTCAGTCATCAATGATATAAACTGCCTTACTATTTAGAACAGTCTGCCAACGTTGTGATAACTTTTCCGTTCCGCGACTGCAGCAATCACCTGGTTTTGAACTGAAGAACTCGTTGAGCCATAATCGGAGCACTTTTTCATCCGAAAAGGAAGTTCCTTCAACGTTATTCGATAGAGAGCGACAAAGGTGAAAATCTGAGGGAGCAAGATCAAGTGAAATAGGAGGGTGCGGAATGACTTTCCAACCCAACTCCTGTATAGTGTTTTATGTCAGTCTAGTAGAATGTGGTAGGGCATTATGGTGGAGTAGCATGAGCTCGCTCAGTCTCCCTGGTCGTCATTCTTGGATTGTGTCTGCAAGACGTCTCAGTTGTTAACAATAAATGTCAGCAGTTATGGTTACACCTCGGGGAAGCAATTCGTACTACACCACACCGTCACTGTTCCACCAGATGCCTAAAATTATGTTTTGTGGATGGGCTCAGGTCTTTCTACTGAGAGCTGCTGCTTTTTGTGGGCTCACTCATTTCTTTCTTTCCATTGTGTCATCATAAGGACACCACTTTTGTCACCAGTAACGATACATGAGAGGAATGGTCGATGGTGATCATGACCCAGCAGATGACGAGCAAGCAGTGATGTACATATCGCCACCATCTGTTTTTTGTCATTTTGGCTTAGAGCATGCAGTACCGATATGCCCGATTTTTGAAATTTCCCTATTGCATGCAAATGTTCACGATGGTAGAATGATCACAACTCCTCGCATCTACCAGTTTTCGAATACACTGACGTGGATCTTTGTGGATAATGCGATTAAACGCTCTTCATCAAACCTCGAAGGTCTTTCTGAACATGGAGAGTCACTAATGTTCCTAAAGCAAGAAAACCTTTTTTCTTTTTGTGCTCTGTCCAGTGGCATTATACCCATACAAGGAGCAAAAGTTTCTGGTTGCCTCCGCTGCTGTCCCTCCTATATTGAACTCAAACATAAGAATATGTCGGAAATGTTCTGGTTTCTCCACTTGGCAGTCCATTTTCTAGTGTCCACAGCTCGACCCACTATCTCCTAGCGACAGAATGGAAATATGTCGACTTAAAATAGTGACAGTGAACTACAAATAAAAAAGACAATCGATAAATAAATCTGTAGGAAGCGGAACGCCAACCGGCAAAATGGAAACGCTACGATCTTATGCACCAGCCAAACATAATACAAGCAGCTCTGTGTTGCTACAGAGTGATCATAAAAAGCCATTACCTTATCGCGTGTCCACATATTCATAAAATGGCTCTGAGCACTAGGCGACTTAACTTCTGAGGTCATCAGTCGCCTAGAACTTAGAACTAATTAAACCTAACGAACCTAAGGACATCACACACATCCATGCCCGAGGCAGGATTCGAACCTGCGACAGGAGCGGTCGCTCGGCTCCAGACTGTAGCGCCTAGAACCGCACGGCCACTCCAGCCGGCCACATATTCATAGATAATTGCATTGTGTTATTGTGGGATCATGGCAAAGGACAACTTTGAGTTGCTGTTGTTATTATTTATTCCAGAGTGACTGCGTGCAAATCATCGTTTTAAAACACAGCATAATTTTTGTCCCTGTACGAAGTTATGTTCTCCGCAACATTGCTGGTGCGATGGCAGTACATTTCCGTCGAACAGCATCCTTACGTTCGTCACCGGCTCGTAATACGTGGCAGCAACCACCAGTTTAATCAACCCCCATAACGCATTATCGCAAGATAACAGATCAGGAATTCAGGGTGGCCACTCTAAAGGTGCAAGCAAATGGACAGAACCACGTCCAATCTATTTATCTGTGTATACCTCACTGAGATATTCTCTAACGGTAGTAACATACTGGGGTGGTGCTCCATTCTGTTGGAATCGCGGACGACCGAGTAGTCCCCCATCTTGCAGATATGGAATGAACCAGTCACTTAACATGGTGAGATACGTAACGTGATTCACAGCATTGTCAAAGAATTGTGAACGAACCAAGTGTGTTTCTGACATTGCAGGCCAGATCGTGACATGTGGTGGGTTGCGTTCATGTTCTTCATAAAAATGTAGAATTGGTTTGATCATAGAATGAAGGCTTTCACGGCAGGTGTTGTCATCACTTAACACTTCCGGGCTGAGATGCAGTTGTCCATACATAAAACTCTCCCCTTACGTTTCGCCTTCGAGTGGGGAAGGCATCTTCCGAGGACAATGGGCGAATTGGTTTACTCTAGAAATAAATGTTTATCGCATATATTTTGCAGACTGCCCGAGAAGAATTCTTTTTCTTTGAAGGAAGAGTTGTAAAGACATCGAGCATTCCCCCACTAGCCTGACGTTTTTGTATGTCATTATCACTCCGTACGTTTACAAACGAAAGTTTAAATGCCTTTACATTCAAATCATCTACCCTGGTTTTGGAAACGGCGAGTATGGAACTCCCAGTTCCTCTGCGACCGCTTATGAACGTACTTTTCCTGCGAACGTTAGACAGACAATGCACCCTCCACACACGTGGCCAGTCGTGTTGGTGGTCGTCCTGAGCGGGCTTGTCTCTTATGCAACCAGTTGAAAAGAGATTTTTTTCCACCGAAGATTATTGGGAATGATGGAAACGGTTTCTGAAACCTTACACTCTCTGCAACACCATACAGCAAACTGAACCATATTACAGTGTTCATACGTCGGTTCAAATGGTTCAAATGGCTCTGAGCACTATGGGACTCGACTGCTGTGGTCATCAGTCCCCTAGAACTTAGAACTACTTAAACCTAACTAACCTAAGGACATTACACACATCCATGCCCGAGGCAGGATTCGAACCTGCGACCGTAGCAGTCGCACGGTTCCTGACTTCGCGCCTAGAACCGCGAGACCACCGCGGCCGACATACGTCGGTTCCCCTCGACATCACAGGTTCTACTCCTCCCCCCACACCAACTAAACTTTCGTCGATTATCACATTAATTACTGCATGGGGCCTCATGATGTGTCCACTCAAACTCTTGCGACGTTCATTTATGCTTAAGTAAACTCGTTATGATCTTCAGCTCGGAGTAATCTGCGAACCTCCGACCCGTTAAATATTCTTAATATCTGTAAAAACCAGGACTTGGTAACTCCGGTCTTTTGATGCTATTATTGCGCCTTTAAAAACAACACAGATGTTATATATATTGTTACAGGAGACCTTCTGGGTAACGAATAACAAGCATTTTTTCAATACATACATATACACATTAACGACTGAAATGTCTTGTCCTTGGTATTCCTTGACATCGTGGCTGACGCAGAAGACTCATTGTCGCCCTTGACTGCTTTGCCCGTCAAGACTCCAAGCACATCTTCAACTCTCTTGGAACAGCACGGAGACGAGACGGAATATCTCACGCAAATAATAAAACACACAAAGCAAGACATTTTCCCTCGTCAATCTTCTTACATTATAATTAAAACTTTATATTCTGAATGGTTATCCTGGACAGCAAAAAATGCGTATAATTCTACTAATAAAGCTTGTTTATTTATGTTCAGAATTAGTACGAGATTTCCACTCAACGAAATTATTTATTTCCAAACTTCAGCTACAAAAATATGGAAACTCTTCGACCCTCACACTATCCCTATTACAATATAAACTAGACTGTTGTTTCTACGGATGCGTCTCAAATTAGCTAAAAAGTGACAGCATACATGATTTGACTCGGTAAGAATCCAAAATCACCATCATCTGCCAAACATCCACCAAAGTACGCCTTCAGACAAAGTGAAATGCATGTGGAACCTCATGCATTTTCAAGTGGCGTTGTGGTATGTCTAAAGAAACGACATCCCTAACTCTCATCTATGTCTTGACACCGGCTTATTAGATTATATAACACTACGTACAGCAGTAATCCCGTGTGCTCATACAAGATTATTATAAATGATTGAACTTGTTTCACACGGTTTCTGTAGCTATACTATTTTCCACCATATCAAAGAGCTTTGGAAAAACAGCAAAACTCAAAAAAGTTTTTTTGACATGTTATAAATGCTCCATATGTGACCCCTAGTGATTCTGCAGATATCAAGTCGATAATCAATTTCTTCCCATGTTCAGAGCAGCATGTCCCTATAAACTTGTTCAAAACATTATAGGGGTGGCGGTTATCGCTGAAACAACAGGTTTCAGTTATAGTGACATTGGCAACAGGTCGGCAGCCACATGTTTCGACAATGCTACAGAAGTTTCGTTGGGAGGCTCTTACACGTACCCCATACAGTCCCGATTTCTTCCCGTGAAATTTTCATACTTCTAGAGCCCTAATAGAAGGATATACGCAGCCGTCGATTTGCTTCGGACGAAGAGACATGGGTACAGACATGGTTCCGTAGGCAACAGCAAACATTTTTCCATGACTGCACTGACTGTCATGTCTCACAGTGGGTTAAATGCATTAACGGTTATGGCAATTACTTTTGAATTAATGTACGGTTCATTTTAATTTTTCCATCTAACCTGTTTTCATTGGACTTCCCCTTGTATCTTAGTCCCAACAATGTTTGACATTGCAGATCTAAATATCATTTACGGAAAACCTTACACACCACTATAATCACCTAATCGATACAAGTCGGTGAAAGACGGAAGGCTTTTCCCGGTAGTCATATATTTTTGGTTGTAGCCAACGTTATTTAGCTGACAGTACTGTGTGTGGTAGTCATTGTTGTCTGCTGCGTTACTGTGTTAAACTTCACTCTGTTTAGTACCGTTTCCCTACCTTGTTAAGTGTACGAACAATTTAAGGCTCAAGCGACATAGGCCATCGCTTGGAGGGGCCAAGTAAGAGAAATGCACTGGTATCACAACTGTAAGATTTCTATGCAAGAAGTATCGTAATCGGTAGCTGCCGCTTGTGGGACCAAGCTGAGAAGGACACCAGGAGCGCCCTAGCGTAAGATGTGTATACAGTGCGTATCACAAGGGAAAGTGTACGAGTGATAAGGGGGCAGCGCGGTGGACGCCAAATGAAAAGTCGCTTGTGTGGAAAAATATTTTCGAACCGGTCCTGGATAAGTGTACGTAACTGATACACTTACAAACTTTAACCTACATGTCAGAGCATAAGGCTATTTCATTTTCAGTTACGAACAGTTATACGATTCTTACAGCCATTCGAGGCTTCTGGTTTCGTGGAAACATGAAGCGTAGGTTAACGTACGTGGGCAGCTCCTAACACCATAATGCGGTCCAGGTGGGAGCCGGGGTTCTTTCTCTTACTCCCTGCCACCCTCTCTGGCAATCAGCCAACTTACAGTTAAAGCACAAGATGCTGGCGACAAAAATTCTATTCTGCACATCTGAATGTTCACTTTATATCTATTCCTACTGTACGGTCAGAACCTACGATAACGCGTCTCGATACTCGAAAAGTTTTTTGCAACTTCGCTACTGCAGCAACGTCAAGTGGCAGGCATGTGTCAATATACTGCAAAACGGCTGTGTATTGCGTATGCCGAGTGGGGTAGAACGTTAAAATTGCAAATGAGGTAAATGAGGTCGTATTTCGGAGTTTATTGGGGCACTATGAGTTGTAGCAACTTCAGTGCGGATATAAGAGGTTGACAGTGTTGAATCTCTGCGATTACAAGTCGATAATAAATTCAGAATATTATATATATATATATATATATATATATATATATATATATATATATATATATATATATATATACTCCTGGAAATGAAAAAAAGAACACATTGACACCGGTGTGTCAGACCCACCATACTTGCTCCGGACACTGCGAGAGGGCTGTACAAGCAATGATCACACGCACGGCACAGCGGACACACCAGGAACCGCGGTGTTGGCCGTCGAATGGCGCTAGCTGCGCAGCATTTGTGCACCGCCGCCGTCAGTGTCAGCCAGTTTGCCGTGGCATACGGAGCTCCATCGCAGTCTTTAACACTGGTAGCATGCCGCGACAGCGTGGACGTGAACCGTATGTGCAGTTGACGGACTTTGAGCGAGGGCGTATAGTGGGCATGCGGGAGGCCGGGTGGACGTACCGCCGAATTGCTCAACACGTGGGGCGTGAGGTCTCCACAGTACATCGATGTTGTCGCCAGTGGTCGGCGGAAGGTGCACGTGCCCGTCGACCTGGGACCGGACCGCAGCGACGCACGGATGCACGCCAAGACCGTAGGATCCTACGCAGTGCCGTAGGCGACCGCACCGCCACTTCCCAGCAAATTAGGGACACTGTTGCTCCTGGGGTATCGGCGAGGACCATTCGCAACCGTCTCCATGAAGCTGGGCTACGGTCCCGCACACCGTTAGGCCGTCTTCCGCTCACGCCCCAACATCGTGCAGCCCGCCTCCAGTGGTGTCGCGACAGGCGTGAATGGAGGGACGAATGGAGACGTGTCGTCTTCAGCGATGAGAGTCGCTTCTGCCTTGGTGCCAATGATGGTCGTGTGCGTGTTTGGCGCCGTGCAGGTGAGCGCCACAATCAGGACTGCATACGACCGAGGCACACAGGGCCAACACCCGGCATCATGGTGTGGGGAGCGATCTCCTACACTGGCCGTACACCACTGGTGATCGTCGAGGGGACACTGAATAGTGCACGGTACATCCAAACCGTCATCGAACCCATCGTTCTACCATTCCTAGACCGGCAAGGGAACTTGCTGTTCCAACAGGACAATGCACGTCCGCATGTATCCCGTGCCACCCAACGTGCTCTAGAAGGTGTAAGTCAACTACCCTGGCCAGCAAGATCTCCGGATCTGTCCCCCATTGAGCATATTTGGGACTGGATGAAGCGTCGTCTCACGCGGTCTGCACGTCCAGCACGAACGCTGGTCCAACTGAGGCGCCAGGTGGAAATGGCATGGCAAGCCGTTCCACAGGACTACATCCAGCATCTCTACGATCGTCTCCATGGGAGAATAGCAGCCTGCATTGCTGCGAAAGGTGGATATACACTGTACTAGTGCCGACATTGTGCATGCTCTGTTGCCTGTGTCTATGTGCCTGTGGTTCTGTCAGTGTGATCATGTGATGTATCTGACCCCAGGAATGTGTCAATAAAGTTTCCCCTTCCTGGGAAAATGAATTCACGGTGTTCTTATTTCCATTTCCAGGAGTGTATTTCGCTGTTTGTTTCCGAACACGTGGGGATTTCCGAGTGTACAGTAGGGAACCTAAGAGTACAGCTTTAAAAGCTGTGACTAAAACAAGCTGTAAAAAAAGCTCGTATTCTTCCTTCTGAAAAATATTTGGCTCTTTATTTCCGAATATGTGGCTATTGTAGATTGCGTGATTAGGCAGGAACCTAAGAGCACGGCTTAAACCTCTGTGAGTGAAACGAAATTCATATTTTTCCTTGTCACAAATATTTCGCTGTTTATTTCCGAATGTGTGGCAATTTCTGAGGGTGTGGTTAGGCAGGAACCTAAGAGAACAGCTTTAATTGATGGGAGTGTACCCAAATATTCATATTCTTCCGTGTCATAAAATCGACAGCAGTTCCTACGATGTCAAGAGGACATCACTTTTGCGGGAAGTGTTGCGAAAAGAGTGTTACCCGCCGCTCACCGATCGAGTAGAAATATCTCTCGAATGAGCATTCAGATGCGCAGAACTAATTTTGTGTTGACAACAATGTTGCCACCGTGGTCACATGGTCTCGGGACGGCGTAGATTTGTCCGTAAAGCGTCCTATAAATTTCAGTGTGATTATATTCGCTACGTATGTGCCGTGCACTTGGTATAGGCGTTTTGTAGACATCATAACAATTTACATTTGGAGCCTCGAATAAACTGGGCTCTTAGCTTTAAAGAGAAAAATGAAGGGTATCACGTCACGGCAGCGTCACGACTTGGTGAATTAACACTTTTCGTCACGTCACGTCACATCGGTTCGCTTTGTCCAGTTCCGAACGGCAAAAGGGAGGTATGAGTCACCATTCATTATAAAAAAAAGTCAATTTATAGCACCGGAATAGAGGAACAAACAGCGAAAAAGTTGAATAATGGCCAAAAAACTTCATAACGGATGTTCGTGATCAGTTTTGTTTGGTAAAGTGATGAGATGCGAAACAACGTATCAGATCACCGACATTTACTTGATAGCGAAAATACACTCCTGGAAATGGAAAAAAGAACACATTGACACCGGTGTGTCAGACCCACCATACTTGCTCCGGACACTGCGAGAGGGCTGTACAAGCAATGATCACACGCACGACACAGCGGACACAACAGGAACCACGGTGTTGGCCGTCGAATGGCGCTAGCTGCGCAGCATTTTTGCACCGCCGCCGTCAGTGTCAGCCAGTTTGCCGTGGCATACGGAGCTCCATCGCAAAACACTGGTAGCATGCCGCGACAGCGTGGACGTGAACCGTATGTGCAGTTGACGGACTTTGAGCGAGGGCGTATAGTGGGCATGCGGGAGGCCGGGTGGACGTACCGCCGAATTGCTCAACACGTGGGGCGTGAGGTCTCCACAGTACATCGATGTTGTCGCCAGTGGTCGGCGGAAGGTGCACGTGCCCGTCGACCTGGGACCGGACCGCAGCGACGCACGGATGCACGCCAAGACCGTAGGATCCTACGCAGTGCCGTAGGGGACCGCAACGCCACTTCCCAGCAAATTAGGGACACTGTTGCTCCTGGGGTATCGGCGAGGACCATTCGCAACCGTCTCCATGAAGCTGGGCTACGGTCCCGCACACCGTTAGGCCGTCTTCCGCTCACGCCCCAACATCGTGCAGCCCGCCTCCAGTGGTGTCGCGGCAGGCGTGAATGGAGGGACGAATGGAGACGTGTCGTCTTCAGCGATGAGAGTCGCTTCTGCCTTGGTGCCAATGATGGTCGTGTGCGTGTTTGGCGCCGTGCAGGTGAGCGCCACAATCAGGACTGCATACGACCGAGGCACACAGGGCCAACACCCGGCATCATGGTGTGGGGAGCGATCTCCTACACTGGCCGTACACCACTGGTGATCGTTGAGGGGACACTGAATAGTGCACGGTACATCCAAACCGTCATCGAACCCATCGTTCTACCATTCCTAGACCGGCAAGGGAACTTGCTGTTCCAACAGGACAATGCACGTCCGCATGTATCCCGTGCCACCCAACGTGCTCTAGAAGGTGTAAGTCAACTACCCTGGCCAGCAAGATCTCCGGATCTGTCCCCCATTGAGCATGTTTGGGACTGGATGAAGCGTCGTCTCACGCGGTCTGCACGTCCAGCACGAACGCTGGTCCAACTGAGGCGCCAGGTGGAAATGGCATGGCAAGCCGTTCGACAGGACTACATCCAGCATCTCTACGATCGTCTCCATGGGAGAATAGCAGCCTGCATTGCTGCGAAAGGTGGATATACACTGTACTAGTGCCGACATTGTGCATGCTCTGTTGCCTGTGTCTATGTGCCTGTGGTTCTGTCAGTGTGATCATGTGATGTATCTGACCCCAGGAATGTGTCAATAAAGTTTCCCCTTCCTGGGACAATGAATTCACGATGTTCTTATTTCAATTTCCAGGAGTGTATATTCATACAAACACGTCAAACAATAGTTGCAAAGGAATAAATACAGCCTGTTTACCTTATCCATTATGGGTTTTTTTCCCTTACGCCATCAACAACTGCATTTACCTCTTTTATGAAAGCTAACCTTTTGATTTTATAGGTTATGTAACGGAAAGTATTTCGACAACTTACGTTATTATTTACCTACACTGTGGGCGTGAGCCCGGTTCTGTTATTGCAGATATATGACCTGGCTTTCATAAAAACACTCAATGGAAAAGACATCCAAGTCATCACTGAACATTTGCAATTTGCGAGGAATAAGGATTATAATGAAATAAAGACTACGAACACACAGAACTCAAAATCTACTACTACATCATGAGTGAGCACGGCGAAGGTAGGTTAACTTACGTAACTGACGACGATACCGTCAAAATTTTCTTCCCGAAAAACGTTGATGTGCCCATGCCGTGACGAGATGTGTCAGTCCATTGACGACCTGTGTGAGTGCCGACATTTGAAATGCGTTGTGGAATGTTTCGACGTGACATAGGTAATTTCCAAGAATGATTGCCTCTCGAAGTCCCGGGGTCCAAACATTACATATCGAACGTGCGATCCTAAATCGATCACGTGACTCTGGTGGCCGGTGTTAGGGTCTAGTGGAGCAGGGCAGACAACCCATCGGCTTTGACCAATGACGTCATACATTGGTCATAGTAATGTCTTCACTTCGAGGCACAGATAATAAAACAGTGCTGTGCTCCGGATAAGCGCTATCATTGTACATTAAAATAATTATTCGTAATGATATTGAGGTAATTTAGAGTATTAGTTTGTTATTGTAGAACAATATTTAGTGTCTTATTTTCATTATAGAAATGGATTTGTCTGTTTGTGGGTATGTAATTTTCGTTACTGTCTGTCTACGCGAGCTTCGGTTATTCCTCGATATTTCCGTGTGGTAAGTTCACTTTTCCATTTGATTCTTTCATTGTATTTCACTATTTTGACATATTTCACTGTTTTATCCCACCAATATGTGTATTTTCGTGTTGTGAAGTACGTAATAGAAATTTCTCAGCTGTCGATCTTCTTTCGTTTCCAGCACTAGTATCAGTGACACATTTTCGAACGTGTACTTGCTATATTACAGGCGAAACCCCCGACACAACTAAAATATGTATCCCGTCCTTCACTTCGCTTTTACACTGACGACACAACTAAAATTTGTATCCCGTCCTTCACTTCGCCTTTACACTGACACTATATATGTCAATTGGCGAGCGAGATAACAAATGTAACGAATGGGATACTATTAGCGTCGAAGTCAACAAGAAAACTGTACCCCATAGTGAAGTACGGGATGCAAATTGTACATATGTCGTCTTCTTGTCTCCGTGTACTTCAATTTAGGTACAGGTTTCAAATGTAACGTACGTCTATTTCCATCTTTTCGTCTCCAGTGTACATATATAGAGGTCAACGGAAGTCTGGTATACATATATTACATACGTAGGTCCTTCTGTCATCAGTAGTACTGATATGTACGTAACAAAAGACTGTTAATAATAGCGGAGACGAAATAAACACCACATCTACAATTTGTATCCCGTTTTCCACTTAGGGTTTGATACATCGTTCGAGTGAAGAACAGGACAGTAATGCTAGTGAAAACGAAGAAATCGACGTACGCTGAACTTGTATCCCGTACTGCACTTAAGCAATACAGTTCGAAAGAGTTTCGAGATGCAACTGACACACATGTAACGTGATGTATTCTTTGCTAGTAATATATTTCATTCATTTCTTTCCATTTTTTTGCGGAGAAATACTAAGATACAAACACGCGATATCGTTAACGTGAAAATACTACAGGCCATTATATATGTGAAGTACAGTTTTTCTCTCTTGCATTTCTTTGTTTCTCATTCTTCTCAGCTCTTTCACCTTTGTAATACATGCTCTCTGGCCAATTCTGGCGTCATTGGCCAAAGCCGACGGGTTGTATCCCCTGCTAAACTAGACACGGGCGTTATGATCAATTATTTGTGATCGTCATTTTTATCTGTTTTCCGTAGTTCCCTTAGTTGCTGTAAGTTACACACCTCCGCTAATTAATGGTAAAAAAGGAATTGTTCCCGTAACGTACACATCACATGGACTTTCACATGACGACATACCGACAACGAGTAAGGTAAGTCGTCTCCTTTGTAATTACAAGTATTTTTGTAACGCTCTTCTTTTGTCGTTGCTGCAGTGACCACCGTAAACATACACATAACGCCCGCCACCAGAGTAGCGTGATCGATTTAGGATCGACCGTTCGATATGCATCGTTTGGACCCCGAGACATCGAGAGGCAATCATTCTTGGAAATTACGATGTCAGTGTGAGGTGGCCTTAATTAAACAGCGTTATCCCGAGATCACGTGACGATTCCAGCTTAATGGCAACATGCGCAAACGCAATACTCACTCCAGAGATATTTCTCCTCCATGCGCTCACGAGCAGTTCTCTTTTTTTTTTTTTTCAAGTACACTGTAAGATGACATATATAGTCTCTGGTCAAAGGTGTTGTTCTCAAGTTGTTATTTCAGTCAAAATTCCAAGTGTTGGTACTTTTCTACAAATAAACATACAGCCAAAACACATAGTATCTCGGTTGCAGTCATGTCCGAGGCTGGAAAATCAGACAGCAAGAGATCTCACGTTCAGGTGACAGAGATATCCAACGAGGAGGAGCTAGCGACGGTGCTGGAGGATGCAGGCGATAAGCTGGTGGTGATCGACTTCTTTGCCGACTGGTGTTTTCCTTGCAAACTGATATCCCCATTCGTCCTGGATCTCGCCAGGACCCACACAGATGTCATTTTCGTCAAGGTTGACATCGACGAGAGCGACGAAATCGTCGAGAGGTATGAGATACGCAGCATCCCAGCGTTCGTATTCATAAAGTCTGGTCGGAAGCTGGACTCCATCACTGGAGCCAATTACGATTTGTTAACGAAAAAGGTGGCCCAGCACAAAATACAGGCAGCGACGGAGGAAATTTCCATATTGTAAAACCTCTGCTTTTAATTAATTTTACTCGTTGTCCGACATACTGAGTTGAAATACGATGCGCTAAGCTTGAATGACTTTGTCTTTATAATTACCGTTTCTTACTGTTTGACGCATGTGTACATCCCGTGTGAAATGTGCGGGTCTGAAAAGAAGACAGAATTTTGCCCATGTGTTTATTGAGTAGTTGTCGCTTCGGTTTGAAAGTTAGCAGCTTGTGATGATTTTTAGTTTACTGAAAACGATACCACAAGAAATAATAGCTGGACCTGCCTGTTTTTACAGTGGAATATTTTTTTAATAGATTACATGATCTCAAAGCAGAGTTTGTCATAAAATGGTGGCGTTTACACGTGATTAAACCGGAGAGATGTTAGCATGTGTTTGGAAAGTAATCATTTGAGCAGAATCTTCCTTTACTAAGGACGATCGCAGAAAAAAACAACAATAAGCCGGTCTTTCTTCCTAGATATGTTTATTTGCGCGTTAGCTTATTCTCAAGGTACAGCTCATGACTGTTAGATGGTGTTTAAAAGATGATTATATCTCAACGAATATTATCAATTAAGATGTAGTTATGGTGAGAGTAATTTAATTTGAATGCTATCTGTTATTAATAAAAGCGATAAAAGGTGGGCCAGAAGCATTATTAATACTTACATTTCGGTGATACGGAATCGTATGTCAAATTGTTGACGACCCACCGGTACTTCAATTAATCATTTGCTAACATAATATTTTCTCATTCATTGCGAAGTATGATTTGTTTTAAAACGTCAAAAGCTGTACACATCCCTCTCAATTACAAGAGTAGTAATAACAGTATTGATCCAGATTTGTCGTTCTGAATTTAGCAGCGGATTCTACTTTATTTTTTTAGGCTTATATTTCTACTAGCACTTTGGTGAACTGCACATTTCTAACCCTTAACTGTAGTTGTGAAAAGTAGTAATGCTTCTACAGTCGTTGGTGCGCAGGACTCAGCTAATTTGATATTCTATTAAAAATAAAAATGTTTTACTTCTAAAAAAATTACTAAGCTTTGAACTAATACTTGACCAAAATGTAGCACTTAGCGTAACCAACGATAGGAACCTTTTTTTTCCCCTGATTTTCTCTAATTTCAGCCTAAAGTAGGAACATGGCATAGAAATACTAAACAAAGGTAAAAAACTAATTAAACTTCTGTCGCAAGTTTTAAAATGTGCTTTTTAAAAGTACCAAAAAATAAATCTCCATTTATAAAAATTCTGACAGTGATCCAAGCGACTCAGTTTACTTGCACGACTTGTACATTAGTTTAGAGCAAGTACAGAAAATAGGTAGCCAGCAGGAAGCACACAAGTGTACAGTCTTCGTTCTTTTCTTAGGTGGACTGAATGACCATGTCTTTCTCTTATTTCTCTCCTATTTATGGGGCCTTGATCATTTTCCTATACTACTAGCTGAAGTTTTAGCATATCTCTTTCATGTAAGGTTCACACAAAATGTTTGCAAACACTTTCAAAAACTTCATCCTTTTCTATCTCTCCATCCTTTCGTGCCCCAGTTGACCAATAGATGCATTCATCTTGCTCTAAAATTCCCCTCACAAACTTCTAGGGCCTTTAGAGAGAACTGAGTAAATAATATTTTGAATTGGAATCTATGTTTGGAAACGTACCGTTTTCGTGCTACAACCATTTGAAGACATGTTCGCAACGCGACCACTTTTACAAGTAATTTATTACTCGTAACCCAGTACATACCAGACGGTTCTGTGAATTACATCCATTGCAAGCGCAAATGCACATGTCCTCGTTGACGAGGTCTCTTCAACGAGATGCAGTACAGTCTTTGTCCGCCCCCGTAGCGCAACGGTAGCGTTGCCGCCTACAACGTAAGGGGGCCCGGGTTCGATTCCCGGCAGGGGGACTGGGTGTTGTGTGTCCATCATCATTTTCATTATCACTGACGCGCAAGTTGCCGAAGTGGGGTCTGCGTAAAGACTTTCAATACGGCGGCCGAACCACGAAGGGGATATCCCGGCCAATAAACGCCATACGATCAGTAGTTCAGTACAGTCTCTTCCAATTCGGGTGAAGAACGTCTCCTTGCAGTCGCGCCTGCTGACGGTGAAGACACTCTTTTCTCGAAGCCGTAGCGTGACCTTGCGATGGAGTTGGAAATTGTGGACAACGTTCTTGAGGAAGGCGACGAGCAGCTCTTCCATTATCGTGAGCTTTGCCAAACAGAAGGATCACGTCAGTGTTTTCTACAAATGTGCACTCAGTCATGTTGCTATAACACATACAGACACGTGAATGAGGCTCGAACCAGATCAGAGAGGTAGTTTAGACGTCAAATACCAGACGCTCCGACGTATCTCGCACCGAAACTACCCTGTTGCGTAGGTAACTAGCAAACATACTTCCAAACGGCTGTAGTATGGTAACGGTACGTTACCGTGCATGGCTTACGGTTCATAATATTGTCCACTCGGTCCCCTCTACATGTGCTAGAAGTTTGTAAAGGGAATTATGAGCACTCTGTATGAGACAGTGGCAACGGCCTTGCCGCAGTGGATACACCGGTTCCCGTGACATCACCGAAGTTAAGCGCTGTCGGGCGTGGCCGGCACTTGGATGGGTGACCATCCAGCCGCCATGCGCTGTTGCCATTTTTCGGGGTGCACTCAGCCTCGTGATGCCAATTGAGGAGCTACTCGACCGAATAGTAGCGGCTTCGGTCAAAGAAAACCATCGAGACGAGCGGGAGAGCGGTGTGCTGACCACACGCCCCTCCTATCCGCATCCTCAATTGAGGATGGTCGGATGGTCCCGGTGGGCTACGTGTGGCCTGAAGACGGAGTGTATAAGACAATCATTGGACACGCCTTCTGCGACTGCTTGAAAATGTTGAACACATTTGGTCGGCAGAATCTACACATCATCATGTACTATTACAATGAAGAATTATTTCTGGTTTGTTAGTCGACTCACTACGGCGTTATCGTAAAGCATGGGCGACATATGAATGACTGACTTGTTGTTCTGTACTTAACTCATAACTGTAAACCCGTAGTCATGAGCTGATTGGTCTACCCTTGTAGGCAAAGAATCATTTGGAATTTCTTACTTGGTTTTCTTTATGGTACCGACAGCAGTTAGACTTCACAACACTAGTAAGTTCTATCGATGTGTGACAGGTATCCCTTATGATGTTACTACTGTAGTTGAAAACTGACATATAATCGCAGACGTACTTCCGGTGGTATCGAACATTTTCTCTCTTCTTTTGTCAAAGAGAAGCTCTAGGTACTTTTTCCACATTACAAATGCGTACTGAATAGATAGTACGTGTCTTAATGTTTAAAATACAATATTCTTAGACAATATTTATTGGATTCACTAGGAATCTACATTTTGAAGGAACAGTGACCCGTCAAAGCGAGCAATATCTAATCAATAGTTACATTAGCACAGACGGTGTTATTCGCTTGGGAATTCTTACTGTAGCTATTTCCAATTTCTGTATTTATGCAATTTGCGTCAGTTCCTTCCGTTCTTCTCTGTCTTCTGGATTATCGAAGCGAAGGCATAATATGATAATATGAAACTGCAATGAAGACATCCACACTTCCAAATTTCTCATCCAGTTTATTCTTGATAACTGCATCAAATGTTATCTCGAATGTTTTATTTGGACCAAATACGTCTTGATCGAGAGGTGGTACAATGCAGTGTGATTATACTGTGACTCGTGAGACGAGTATTTGTTGCAACTGGTGTTTCAGCCCATGTGCACCTGATTTTCCGGTTAAATATTTCTGGTAAACAGTCTCTTCATTCAATTCAACTTCATGTTGAGCAATCTCTTCGCTGTCTAACAATCCAGAGTTTGAGTCATGTTCACTCTTTATCATAAAAGCTTCGTTTTTTTCTTAAAATACATTACCTGAAATTGTGGTCGGAAGAGAATTACGCACAGGTGTTGAGTTTTCACCAAATTCGTCTTGATAGCTACGTAATTCATCGTTCAACCATTGTGCTAATATGTTGTATACAGGGTGTTACAAAAAGGTACGGCCAAACTTTCAGGAAACATTCCTCACACACAAATAAAGAAAAGATGTTATGTGGACATGTGTCCGGAAACGCTTAATTTCCGTGTTAGAGCTCATTTTAGTTTTGTCAGTATGTACTGTACTTCCTCGATTCACCGCCATGATTTTATACGGGATACTCTACCTGTGCTGCTAGAACATGTGCCTTTACAAGAATGACACAACATGTGGTTCGTGTACGATGGAGCTCCTGCGCATTTGAGTCGAAGTGTTCGTACGCTTCTCGACAACAGATTCGGTGACCGATGGATTGGTAGAGGCGGACCAATTCCATGGCCTCCACGCTCTCCTGACCTCAACCCTCTTAACTTTCATTTATGGGGGCATTTGAAAGCTCTTGTCTACGCAACCCGGGTACCAAATGTAGAGACTCTTCGTGCTCCTATTGTGGACGGCTGTGATACAATACGCCATTCTCCAGGGCTGCATCAGCGCATCAGGGATTCCATGCGACGGAGGGTGGATGCATGTATTCTCGCTAACGGAGGACATTTTGAACATTTCCTGTAACAAAGTGTTTGAAGTCACGCTGGTACGTTCTGTTGCTGTGTGTTTCCATTCCATGATTAATGTGATTTGAAGAGAAGTAATAAAATGAGCTCTAACATGGAAAGTAAGCGTTTCCGGAAACATGACCGCATAACAAATTTTCTTTCTTCGTGTGTGAGGAATGTTTCCTGAAAGTTTGGCCGTACCTTTTTGTAACACCCTGTATATTGTCAGAGAGAGCTATTGATTCTCGTTTTTGATCCACGCTGATGCATGAGCTAAACTAAATAGAAGATGGGGATACATCTGTTTATGTCAACTGCTGATGTGATGTGTTAAAGAATATGATATGTGAACTGGTATGGCATACTTCTGGGGCAATTGCAAAGACATTTCTGCGACGTATACATCATTTTAAATTTGTGCACTTAATTATTTAGATTTGAAAGCTGCTGGTAATGGTCGATGAAGAATATCCTCTCTGTTAAGTATTATTTGTATCATTTCAGATGATAAGAATTGTATGAAATTTCGAAGGTACAAATGGTTTCTTACATTTACTTAATCATTCAGGACGCACTCATGTTTGTTTTGAATATTGTTTTGTATTTCTAATTCTTCCAACAGGTTTATTTGCAGTTCTTGGGGGCCCGGGTTCGATTCCCGGCAGGGGTCTGGGTGTTGTGTCTCCTTCATCACTTTCATCATCATTGACTCGCAAGTCGCCGATGTGGCGTCACCTAAAAAGGACTCGCAATACTGCGGCATTTTTCTCCCCCGAATGAGGCCTCCCGGCCAACAATGCCACATGATCATTTCATTTCTACAAAATGTAATATCGCCAAGTTTTATTCGACGTTTGTCTCTCTGTTTCCCTGTCGGACGAAGTGAGCAGTGACAGTTGATTTATTTAGATCGTTGGGCCTGAGAGCATTCATGTATTCTCAGTATTGTACGTTGAAACTCCTCCCAGTTCGTTCAACGTAAAATTTTGGGCACTACAGAACCATTTAGTTTATATGAAAATTCAGACTTGTGGTGTACTTCATTCACTAAATTTAAGTTGTGAACAACGTTGCCTTTCACTTTATTGTTTGTGGAAAACTAATTTTGATATTTTTAGCACGGGGTAAGTTGCCCATCTAACATTACACTTCACCTATCAATGGTATGCTGACATATTTCACAGAGTTTGGAGGAGCTATTCCTGCCACAGTGCTGCCTGATGTAGACATAGAGCTACCTCTGTTACTGTATTTGTCTTTAATTCTACTGTGAAATTGTAATTGATCGCTGTTTCGTCTAGAAGTGTCCTACACATACAGAAAACTTGTGCCAATTAAATGTACGTACATTGGACAATGCAAATCTACTATCATTATTGTTTTCTTATGGTTGACAAGATACACAGATCCTCTATAGATTTCGTAGATCATTTCCGGCTCTCTGGCCATTACCATCGATAATAATCGTGAAACTTATATTCTGGGTTATAGTTTCATCTTTTTTTCTACGATGGTCCAAAACGGCATGACTGGTTTGTTCTCCGACGTTAAATGCACATAAAATCCTCAAATTACAAACTCAGCTACCCGCAACTGCTGAGATCATGACTACACAGAGACCATCGTAACGTAACGTCATCCGAACATTATCGAGTACCGACGCTGTATTTTCTGGAGCTTAGGCCATAGATGAGATAGACATCGCTCGACATCCTTACGCGGAATCTAATAAGTCGATAATCTGATTTGTGGATACTGACTGCGGGCGGCTTTTGGAATTAATATTAGATTTTCTGTTCGGTAGTGTCTTCGGTAAAGAGCTTTCCATTATAATGATTAATTATCGTGCAACGTTTGACTGAACGGGAAAATTGATGGATCACAGTAAAATATGTTATAGTTTTGTTAGCACATTCGAAATCATGTCGTTGAATTATTAACTGAATTTAATGCATGACATAGTTATTGAGCAGGTGCAAACTGTCTTCTGCTTAAGAGTACATATTTGCGTGTTAATGTTACAAATTTAATGGTAAGTACTACAACATCTTTTTCATATACGTATGTACACAAATTTGTGATATATCAGTTATACTGTCTTTCGTCTATGAAACGAACTTCCTTTTTTTCTTAATCACCAATACCGGTAACGGTTTTCCACAGATTAGGTTCCAAGGAATAACTAAAACAGAAGAACATATCTGCATATAAATTGTCATTCATTTAAACGTGTTGATGTTTGCAAATCACCTTTTTAGTTAAATGCTCTTACGTGTTGTGTGTGATTGACAAGCGTTAGTAAATAAACAAAGTGAAACATCATTCATTGAACTTTCTCTATGTCCTCTATATTTCCTGTCTGGGGATGTAAGGCTCAATTTTACTTTAAGTATTTGATTTATATATCAGCTTGCATGATTTGCGTGAACTGAAACTAATGAACTATTAGCCATATTTTCGACTTAGTGATAATATGGTATGGAATTCCCACGACAGTGGCATGTAACTTTTTTTACTTGACATAAATGTTATTTTTTTGTATCACCATCATGGATTTAGGAAGCGCTTATTTATATAACCACAACCGTTCCTTGTTAATTTTTCAGTTGTATTAATTGCTGTGGTGCATGGGGTTTATGTGCAGTGGGGTTAGGGCAGGCAGTTGTGAAGATGTGAGCTCAGTTTCAATAAAAATTTATTTAACATGCAGAATACCAGTACTATATACAAAACATAAATCACTCTGGTAAAACAATTGACACTTCGTAGCCCAAATAAACCTTAGCAGGATTCAAGTAATAACACAAAATATCCTCTTTGAAAAACATCTGACATAGAATAAATAACCAGGCCTTACAATGGGCAACCAAAAACTATGTAACATAGTATATGAACATTGGCCCTTATGGTCGTGACACTAGCAGGTCCTTATACTAGTACATACTCAACTTATTTAGGATAGAGACTAAGTAATATAGCAACTAACTGCTACTCCCTGCTGTATAACTACTAATTACAGCTAATCACCAAGACATCAACTAGTAACAACACTGAAACTTCCTGGCAGATTAAAACTGTGTGCTGGACCGAGACTCGAACTCGGGACCTTTGCCTTTGTAAGTAGGCTGTTTAGGTTTTTTTATTGGTAACGCCACCTCTGTATGAAAATCACTGGCTGTGCTGTGTGCAGTCTGTGGCTGCTTTGCATTGTTGTAATACTCGCCATTGTAGTGTTAGGCAGCTGGCTGTGAACAGCGCGTAGCGTTGCGCAGTTGGAGGTGAGCCGCCAGCCGTGGTGGATGTGGGGAGAGAGATGGCGGAGTTGTGAAATTTTTAAAACTGGGTGTCATGAACTGCTATGTATATTATGAGTTTTCAACACTATTAAGGTAAATACATTGTTTGTTCTCTATCAAAATCTTTCATTTGCTAACTATGCCTATCAGTAGTTAGTGCCTTCAGAAGTTTGAATCTTTTATTTAGCTGGCATTAGTGGCACCTGCTTTATTGCAGTAGCTCGAGTAACCAAGATTTTTGTGAGGTAAGTGATTTGTGAAACGTATAGGTTAATGTTAGTCAGGGCCATTCTTTTGTAAGGATTTCTGAAAGTCAGATTGCGTTGCACTAAAAAATATTGTGTCAGGCTAAGCACAGTCATGTATAATTGTTCTAAGGGGACGTTTCATATGGCGACCCTGCCAGGATACCTCACTGGAATCTTCTGATTTTTTCTTGTAGTTTGTGTAATTAGTGTAGCTTTTGTTTATTGCTAGCGCGTAATTGTAGAGAGAATCTCCTTTATAGTTGCAGCCTTTCATTGTTGTACAGTAAAATAGTTGTGGCATGTATGTAGATTTGCACCAAGTATTTCGCTGCTGTGTTTGCAATTAACGAGATATTATTTTCAGTGCTATGTTAATGTGTTCTCTTATTTTTGCTCTTCAAATTGTGTTTTCTGTGTTGTCGTGTGAAATATTGTGACAATAATGGCGTGTGAAAAACGTAACACTAGGCTCCAAAGTAAACTGAGAAATAATAGTGACGACGAGTGTAGCTTACCAGCACCGCTGTGTAATGAATTAACAGACATTCAAAGCAGTAATTTGGTAACTGTGCATAGGGAAATGGAGTGGGCGTCAAATAATGGTGTCGGCAGTGAAACAATTAGTGAACAGGGAAGCATTATCGATCGATCGGTTGCCAACAGCTCGCCTCAGGATTCCGAAATGACAGGACACAATCTGGTAAATACTGTAGATCCATGTTTTGCGTCCTCACCCTTTTCTCAAATAAGTCAAGACACATTTTCTGCTTTTCAAATTGCGAATATTGCCGGTTCAAATGCATTGCCGAATAGCGCTGAGGAACATGTTTCAGACACCAGTGCATTGTTATTACAGTTAATGCAACAAATGGGACAAAGGCTTCAAAAGTTAGACACAATGGAACAACACCAGAGACAAACTCAGCAACAGTTATACACAATGGAACAAAATCTTCAAAAGTTAGACACAGTGGAACAAAATCTTAAAAAGTTAGACACAGTGGAACAAAATCTTAAAAAGTTAGACACCACGCTTGAACAAACACGTGAAGATTTAACTACTGAGTTACATAACATTGAATCGAAATGTCAAAAAGTCTGTAATGACGTAAAAACACAAATTTGTGAGCATTTTCAACCTATTTTTTCGCGGCATGAAAATGCATTACAGAATCACGAAGCAGCCATAAAAGAACTGCAAATTATTGTTCATGAAAATCATGAGACCTTGCAAGCTAAAATTGACTCAGTTGCATCTACCGATACGGTTACACAACTTGCAAAAACTCAGGAAAACTTAAAGGACACAGTAGATACGATTTCAACACAAATGGACACTCTGAAACTTGGTTCAGAAAAACATACAGAGGAAATTATTTCACTATCGGATAAAGTAGCCGAACTTTCAGATCAGTTCACTAACTTATCTACAAAGGTAGATGATGATCTGAATGACACAACACCTGTAGCCTTCACTGACACTGAAGAGTATGAAGAAATTAGAAAATTCAAACAAAATCAAAATCAAATCAATACACAGTACAAAAGAGAAATCCGGGAAGTGCAAGATCAGTTGGCACAAGTAGTACAAGAATTATGTATTTCAGAGGACACTCGCGCCCCAGTACGGGAAGAGGGACATAGAAATACGGAACAGCCACAAAATAATAACACAGGACACTTCGGAAATTATGAAAGAAATTGGCAATGTGCACCGAATTTTGAGATTGAACAGCCGACACGACGTAACAATGACCGACATGCGACTCGCCGACATGATGATTTTGACTATAAGCTGTTCATTACTACACGTAAATTCAAAACGTTTAAGAATTCTGGCAACGACATTCATCCACAAGCGTGGCTCCATCAATTCTCTCATTGTTTTCCTCCCAACTGGTCATTAGAGCACAGATTAGAATTTATGTGTGGCTACTTGGAGAATGAACCAGCTGTAAGAATGCGATCGGTCATTCACGATTGTCACAGTGAAGAAGAATTTTATCATGTCTTCCTCTCAGCATATTGGTCTCAAGCTACACAAGACCGAGTAAAGCATAGCATCATAATGATGAAACATTTCGAACAATCTGAATTTTCCAGTCTTGTGAAATATTTTGAAGACATGTTGCACAAGAATCAGTACCTGTCAAACCCATACAGCACCTGAGAACTCATCCGCATTTGCTTAATCAAATTGCCTGAACATTTACGACATATTATTTTGGCAGGACGTTGCAAAGACGACATTGAAGCTTTTCAGGGACTCTTACAAGAATTAGAAATTGACACAGACAGTCGCAGGATGCGAAAACAGAGAAACAATCACAACAGGTCACATCCGTCACAATTCCGTGACGACAGAAACAATAACTGGACACGACAAGTCTATTCTTACAACGCAAATCGTGACCAATACAGACACCACCCGTATGACAACCACTGGCAGTGTAATAGTTACAGAGAAAGATCGCATTTCCGTAGTAATGACTATCACAGAGACAATCAGAGAAACAGACAATATGGGAACCAAAACAATTATTACAAGGGAGGCAGAATAACTTCAGACGCAACAGTTCGGGGCACAGTTACGATTCAGGGACAGACAAGAAAGAAACTATGGAATCTACCGACATGACGACAGACGATATGATCGTAACGACAGATCTGAATTGCATCAGAACTGGCGGGATTCAAACAGAGCAGGGCCCTCTCGGCAAGGTGAATTTGTAGAAGTTAGGTCTCCTAATCCCAATAACGACGCGCGCCAACAAAGGAACAGACAATGACTCGCACCGCAGGCAGCCGCTTGCGCCGGCTGGCTCAGAGAAAAATAACATAGACGCTAACCTTGAGAAAAATTCCAGTATTCTTTACCGACGTATACGACATGATAATTCCGTTGAAGCTCGAGCTTTGCATAGTAGGAAGAGTAAAGGTTTGCACCACATTTCACATGTAAAACTGTTTATTGAAAGATAATCTGCTTTTTAACTTTGTCTTTGCCATAAAACGTTTCACTTCACATTTCTAGTATGCATTGTCAGACTTAGAAACTGTTACCATGCAACAATGTTTGAAGTTAAATATCCAGTCAAGAACCAAGAGAACTTATTTAAACAGAAATTACGAATGCATTGTTATTGTGAACAGACGACACAGTGTTATTGTGTGTGTGCATTCTTGCTTGTTAGTTGCACGATTGCGTAATGACTATAAGGCTCACATACTTCGAGCATATACAGGTACTGCTAATGAGATTTTAATGCAACATTTTGGTTTACTTGAAAATACATTCTGGATTTAAAGTACTTTCTGTGAGATACCAGATGACACAGTGGTTAATTTATGTGACAGCTACACGATTTTTATCATGACGCTACTAATGAGTGACAGTTTACAATGTTGCTTTTGCAGTGTTTCTGTTTTATATCTGCACAGTTTTCTGTTTTATTCTGGAAAGTAAAACATGTTTTAGTGGTAACTTCTGTGGTATAGCTACAATGAGACAGCATTTTCCGTAGCACAACAATACGTTACAGTACAGTACTTCCTTCATCACAACAATAAGCGTAATAACTACGATATCTATACGCAAAGCATTTCACTTTTGTTTATCATGAGGTAAGTACATTGACTTCTGCAGAACTTAGCTTTCGGAGGACGATAACTACGAGACTTCCACAGAGATTATCTTACAACATGACGCACAGTTTAGCGCTACAGTACACGTATTTGAGTGATTAATTTCGCGCTTAAAACATTTATTTTTTTTAAGATATTTGAAGTACAATGATACGAAGTTTTTCCGTGATACATTTCATTCCATTGCAATAATCTGTAACACCTGAGGGTATAATTACATTAATCCTCAGGGGGGTACACGCCTACTTTGTGTACCACGTGTTTGGCAAGCACAAGGAGCCCCAGCTAATATGGTATTTGCTTATACAGCTTTACACTTCGGTACCATATTTCTCTAACACATAAATTACACAGCTATCTGATCATTTAACTGAGAGACAAAAATTTTTTTTTACTACATCAGTGACACATGTTTACACAATTACACAGTTGGATAACTTCACACATATGAAACTCTATTTTGTCTGTACTTTGTGAACTGTTCATATTTTTTCGGATCCATTGTGATACTATGAGAGCTTTGAATGATGTATTTGGAATGGGATCATGATTTTTAAAGTACGTCTGAGGCAGATGACACTTTTGACATGAGCAGAGAATTTTTTTTAGGTTTTGAAATTATTGGAGGAAGCTACGACGATTTTGAGAATTGACTGAGATGTTATGATATTATTATGACTACGATGTCTATTATGCTGTTGAGATATGTTTACAATCAATAAGATGATGTTACTGTATATGAGGAATTTGATTATGCTACGTATTTCTTATGATGAAATATTGAAGAAGTGTCGAAAAATACGTATATATATAATAAGGCAAGGAATAATGAGCAGTGGTTAGGGACTCTGATTTGTGGAAAAGGATGTTGGAAACCAAGAATCGTACTTTAAGAATTATGAAATGTGTGTACATGCGTGAATGTATCACAATGCCACTGAAAATTTTTTGGACTCTGTTATATTTACAGGATTTTGTTTCTACACATTTGTAACGCAAATTTTCGACCTGTGAAAGTTTTATATGAGACTGTCACTATAGTGAAAACTGCTGTCGTAAATATTTCCGTAAGAAAGTTAAGTGACCACTTGCACGTAATGCGTCGTGGGCACCCAGCTGGGCAACAGTCACCTGGAAAAAAGCCATTAGCGTGTGCCCCTTTCAGAGGCACAGGTAGAAAAAAAAGGGAGGCCATTATCCTCGCTATTGATATTCCTTTGTAGAAAGCACCGCAAATACGACACGCTCATTACTTGGAAAGATACTTACATCTGCACACCTGATTATGACAAGCGTCTTTCTCGAGAATTGAGAGAATTTTTACTGCCTTATGAAATGCCATATGGCTAATGAATGATGTTTCATGCCATCCTTTGTACATATTTGCTCATTTTCTTTAATATCTAGTTTCTAGCTGCACTGCAGCATTGGTTAAAATAAAATTTAATATATGTACTAATATAGTTATTTTATGCCTACAGATCCAGTCAATAAGAAATTTATGATCTACTTCCAAGAAAACGAGGGCACATAAATAGACATTTCCCTTCACATGAATTGCATAAATAATTTCTTTACGATTTGGTAACTTATCTGCTAGTGTAAGTTCTCATGATGCATCACTCTAGTGTTAAGATGTGACATAGGTATTAGACATGGCCATTTTTAGTGTAATATTTTTTCCTGCTTGATCTTTGCCATGCTTAGGTATTAGTTTTGGCATTTGCTGCTGCTGTTTGCCAGGCATAGTGCTACTAAATTTCACTTTGTATTATTCTTTTAAGCCAGTTTACTACTGATTTATTTTTCTTGTTTGTTGCTCATTGCCTTATATTAGTTGTAATATTGCAATTGCTCTGCTAATTTATGCTGCTTGCTTTGGCATTTGTATTTTTGATCATTGCTGTTTGTGTTAATTGTTTTGTGCTGCTGCATTGCCTCGTCCCTTAGCTTAGCATCTGAGCTCAGTAGATTTAAGTTAGCTTAAGAGGGGGTAGACTATATAAGAAACTAACTATGATGAATTGGAAGAAATGCATTTAGAAGCTATAAGAAAATGGTTTGGCCAAAAAAGTATCTTGAAAGAGGATATGAGCAAAGAAGTAGGGTTTAGGGACAACAGGTATAGGTAGGACTTTCTTGGAAATAAATGATGAGCTAAGATAATGGAAAATAAATAATGAGGTAAGAAATATGTGAACATATAAATACAGAAAGCATGCTTGGATAGGATTTTTTTGGTGGAAACAAATGTTGAAATAAGACGAAAGATCTATGGAATGAAGTTTTAGGTTGGACTGCAGTACCAAATGTTACACTGAAAACAAACCCTGCCCTTTCCTCTTGTGTTATTCTCCTATGTGTTTGTGTACTCTTGTATATTTGTGTTTTTCCTGTCTTAATGTGTTTAGCTGATATGAGTTATGTTGTGGAATTTTTCTAATAATATGTTATTTTCTTTGTAAAGATGTTTGGACATTATTTATTCTGTTTTGTTTTAATGCTCATGTGTGAAGTTGGTCTTTCAAAAGTTATTCTGATATTTTATGTATTTACTTATGTCATAATTCCTGTTAACACTGATGTATATGTTTATTTCTATTCTTTTGTAAAGTCTGTGTTACTACAAATGTTATCTGTATTGTTATGTTCTTTATGTATTTTGTACCTTTGTAATTGTATTCTTATGTTATAAAATTGTAATTGGCACCAGTTCATCAAATTAAGTAACTTGTAAGTTACATTTCACTGCACACGTTTCTGTTGGTCATAGTATATAGACAATATGTGAGAAGTAGGGACTGTTAGTGTTTGCACGTGTGTTAATAATTCAGCAAGGGAATGGATAACGGCATTGCTGGTTCTAAGGACAATTCCAAAAACTTTGTGAGTGCACAAGTGGTGGTTATGGACTTCCTATATTATCCGCAAGACTCTTCAATGGTGATTGTGCACCTGCACAGTCACAACAGATGGCTGCTGGCCATCTCTACAAGGACTACAGTGGGTCTGCATCTTTGATGATCCACCAGTACCATTATCTCTACAAGGACTACAGTGGGTCTGCATCTTTGATGACCCACCAGTACCATTATCTCTACAAGGACTACAGTGGGTCTACATCTTTGATGATCCATCAATACCATTATTTCTACAAGGACTGCAGTGGGTCTGCCCCTCTGGTGGCCCACCAACACCGCAATCTCTACCAGGACTACAGTGGGTCTGCTCTGTGATGACCTACCCACCAATACTCTTCAAAACTTTGACTGACTCCGCTGTGGGTTTGCTCTGTTTTGGCCCATGACCTGTCTGCATGTCGAGAGTCAGCACTGTCTTTCCGTTGGAAGGTCAACGCTACTTCTTCAAGACTGCATGGAAATCCACTACTTCCATGTGCATTTTCTTTTACTGCTCAGACTTTGAGAAAAACACTGCTATTTTACTGTGATGAACGATTAGGACTGTCTTTATGGACTGTGAGAAAGTTTAGCTTTTGACCAACATTGTATCAATAAGTGTGTGCAATTGATATCTTTGTTATTGTAATTTTTAAAAAATTTTTATCAAATCATTATTGGCCACTGTCCAAAACAATTTGTAAATTTTTTGTGGGGAGCATGGGGGCTATGTAAGTAGGCTATTTAGGTTTTTTTTATTGGTAACGCCACCTCTGTATGAAAATCACTGGCTGTGCTGTGTGCAGTCTGTGGCTGCTTTGCATTGTTGTAATACTCGCCATTGTAGCGTTGGGCAGCTGGCTGTGAACAGCGCGTAGCGTTGCGCAGTTGGAGGTGAGCCGCCAGCCGTGGTGGATGTGGGGAGAGAGAGATGGCGGATTTGTGAAATTTTTAAAACTGGGTGTCATGAACTGCTATGTATATTATGAGTTTTCAACACTATTAAGGTAAATACATTGTTTGTTCTCTATCAAAATCTTTCATTTGCTAACTATGCCTATCAGTAGTTAGTGCCTTCAGTAATTTGAATCTTTTATTTAGCTGGCATTAGTGGCGCTCGCTTTATTGCAGTAGCTCGAGTAACCAAGATTTTTGTGAGGTAAGTGATTTGTGAAACGTATAGGTTGATGTTAGTCAGGGCCACTCTTTTGTAGGGATTTCTGAAAGTCAGATTGCGTTGCGCTAAAAAATATTGTGTGTCAGGTTAAGCACAGTCATGTATAATTGATCTAAGGGGACGTTTCACCTTTCGCGAGCACTTGCCCGCGAAAGGCAAAGGTCCCGAGTTCGAGTCTCGGTCCGGCACACAGTTTTAATCTGCCAGGAAGTTTCATATCAGCGCACACTCCGCTGCAGAGTGAAAATCTCATTCTGGAAACATCCCCTAGGCTGTGGCTAAGCCATGTCTCCGCAATATCCTTTCTTTCAGGAGTGCTAGTTCTGCAAGGTTCGCAGGAGAGCTCCTGTTAAGTTTAAAAGGTAGGAGGCGAGGTACTGGCAGAAGTAAAGCTGTGGGGTCGGTGCGTGAGTCGTGCTTGGGTAGCCCAGTTGGTAGAGCAGTTGCCCGCAAAAGGCAAAGGTCCCGAGTTCGAGTCTCGGTCCGGCACACAGTTTTAATCTGCCAGGAAGTTTCATATCAGCGCACACTCCGCTGCAGAGTGAAAATCTCATTCTGGAAACATCCCCTAGGCTGTGGCTAAGCCATGTCTCCGCAATATCCTTTCTTTCAGGAGTGCTAGTTCTGCAAGGTTCGCAGGAGAGCTTCTGTTAAGTTTGGAAGGTAGGAGACGAGGTACTGGCCGAAGTAAAGCTGTGGGGACGGTGCGTGGGTCGTGCTTGGGTAGCTCAGTTGGTAGAGCACTTGCCCGCAAAAGGCAAAGGTCCCGAGTTCGAGTCTCGGTCCGGCACACAGTTTTAATCTGTCAGGAAGTTACATATCAGCGCACACTCTGCTGCAGAGGGAAAATCTCATTCTAGTAACAACACTGTCCATCTAATCACCCATGTGGCCAAATGATAAGTAATCCAGTTACACATATGATGTATCAGTCGCTTAAGGCAACCCAACAGTTTTCACTAGACTTAAGAGAACCACTGATTTGACAGCAACAAAATCAAAGTACAATTCAAAATCATTGTTTACGGAACAGAACCGCTGTTTCAATAGAAACACTCTTAGATTCTCATTTAACTAGTATAGTCGCACGTCCAGGCATGCCTAATGACATAATATTCACTAGCCCTATCGACAGCAGTTAATGCACTTTCACAACATTGTACCTCGACTTAAACCCAACATCATCAAAATATAATATTAACTCGGAAAGCATTCTGCTTGTGCTCCGTGAGGCTCCCTTTATTTAGCCCCTTGCAGACCAGGCTTGTTCGTGTCTCTCCAGGAGCTGACTGCTCCGTGGCGAAACTCTGCGTCGACCAAGACGAGGCCAAACAAGTATTGGTCGAACTTCATACACTGGGATGACAGTCATGGGACAGCATTGTGCATGTATACGGATGGCGGTAGTATCGGTTACATGAGGTATTCGGCAGCGCGTTGACGGAACTGTCGTTTGCACTGAGGTGACACGTGTGAAAAGGTTTCCAGCGTGATTATGACCGCACGACTGGGCTTTGAACGCAGAAATCTTTAGGGAATTCAATATTCCGAGATGCACAGTGTCAAGAGTGTGCCGAGAATACCAAATTCCACGTATGACATTTCACCACAGACAGCGCAGTGGTCGACGGCCTTCAGTTAACCACCGAGAGCAGCGGCGTTTGTGTAGAGTTGTCAGTGCTAAGAGACAATCAACGCTGCGTGCAATAACCATAGAAATCATTGTGGGACGTATGATGGACGTATCTGTTAGGACACTGCGGCGAAATCTGGCGTTAATGGGCTACGGTAGCAAACGACCGAGTGCCATTGCTAACAGCGTGATATCGCCTGCTGCATCTCTCCTGGACCAACATCGGTTGGATCCCAGACAACTGTAAATCCGTGGTCTGGCCAGATGAGTCCCGATTTCATTTGGTGAGAGCTGATGGTAGAGTTCGAATGTGGCGTAGACCCCACGAAGCCATGGACCCAAGTAGTCAAAAAGGCACTGTACGAGCTGGTGGTGGCTCAATAATGGTGTGGGCTGTGTTTACAAGGAATGGACTGGGTCCTCTGGTCCAAGTGAACCGATCGTTGACTGGAAATAGTTATGTTCGGCTACGATTCGCTGATGGCATTGCTATCCTCAGTGAAAGTGAAGAAGAATTAAATGATCTGCTGAACGGAATGAACAGCCTAATGAGTACACAGTATGGTTTGAGAGTAAATCGGAGAAAGACGAAGGTAATGAGAAGTAGTAGAAATGAGAACAGCGAGAAACTTAACATCAGGATTGATGGTCACGGAGTCAATGAAGTTAAGGAATTCTGTTACCTAGGCAGTACAATAACCAATGACGGACGGAGCAAGGAGGACATCAAAAGCAGACTCGCTATGAAAAAAAGGTATTTCTGGCCAACAGAAGTCTACTAGTATCAAACATAGGCCTTAATTTGAGGAAGAAATTTCTGAGGATGTACGTCTGGAGTACAGCATTGTATGGTAGTGAAACATGGACTGTGGGAAAACCGGAACAGAAGAGAATCGAAGCATTTGAGATGTGGTGCTATAGACGAATGTTCAAAATTAGGTGGACTGATAAGGTAAGGAATGAGGAGGTTCTACGCAGAATCGGAGAGGAAAGGAATATGTGGAAAACACTGATAAGGAGAAGGGACAGGATGATAGGACATCTGCTAAGACATGAGGGAATGACTTCCATGGTACTAGAGGGAGCTGTAGAGGGCAAAAACTGTAAAGGAAGACAGAGATTGGAGTACGTCAAGCAAATAATTGAGGACGTAGGTTGCAAGTGCTACTCTGAGATGAAGAGGTTAGCACAGGAAAGGGATTCGTGGCGGGCCGCATCAAACCAGTCAGTAGACTGATGACAAAAATAAAAAAAATAAAAATAAAATAAAAAAAACCCTGGAGGCCATTTGCAGCCATTTATGGATCTCATGTTCCCAAACTACGATGAAATTTTTATGGATGACAATGCGCCATGTTAGTGGCCCATGATTGTTCGAGATTGCTTTCAAGAAGATTCCGGACATTTTGAGCGAATGATCCGACCAGCCACAATGGCCGACATGAATCCCATCGAATATTTATGAGGCATACTTGGAAGGTTAGTTTGTGAACAAAATCCTGCACTGACAACACTTCCACAGTTATGGATGGCTTTAGAGGCAGTATGGCTCAGTATCTCTGCAGGAGACTTCCAGCGACTTGTTGAATCCGTACCACGTCGAGCTATAGCACTACGCCGTGCAGTAGGAAGTCTTACACGATACTCGGAAGTATCCCAGGATTTTTGTTATCTCAGTGTACAATGCCCCAGCTCCTGCCCAAAACTCCTGCCACAGCGGTCTCCAGCGCTGGTTAAAGTTGAAGTAGTCGCTTCCTCTTCGTACAGTAGACTGGCCTCTTGACTGCAACATCTCCAGATACGGGCAGCAAATCACACAGTCTCGGCCGTCGCTTCAATACCTGGCCTCTGGCGACGCGCCACATGGTTCGCAGCTGCTTCCATAGTGAGAGGCACCCACATGCCTTGCTCATACTGTGGCATCAAGCAGTCAGGCCTGCAAGATGAGTGGTCTGCCAAGCGAGTGGATTCATTCTTATTTATCGAGTAACATGAACTCTCGTACTCACAATTTAGTTACAAATTATCCTCCTGTATGAATAACATGCAACGGAAACACGCATCTGACTATCAGTAATTTACAGAACTCTGACTGTTCACTACGCACTGGCAATACCACATTTTCTTTTCGTCTTTTATTTAACGGCTTTTATCAACACGTGGCCACCGCACTGAATATGAATGGCGCACACATTATAAATTCGGGACATTATGACAACATACAATTCGAAGGAAAAGTCCGCCAATCTTTTTCTTTTCACTAACTTATTATTACGATAAATTCTATAACCTAAACACACAAATTCTATAACCTACAACAATAACACATGAGAAATTCCGCCCAGTGGGCATGGCTTAACATTGGTGATTCTCTACCTTATGGTCTCGAAATTATTTAACGCTACAGTGCACTTTCTGGATAGGATGGTGGATCTTTTGTTATTTCTCACACTTCGACTCTCACAATCATCATCACGAAACTATCCTCCAGACCGAGCAGTACAGAAGGAACAAGCACAACCCGCTAATCTTTTGAAACTACCTTGCTACTCTCCCATGCAAACCACACATACCCAAATTACATGACATACACCACACTACGACATGGAATACAAAACACTAAATAGTCACAATATTATCACTTTCAGCTTTCCCACTTCAATTAGTATTTATCCCAGTTTCACACGACACTGCCCCACTTTGTAATTCTACTTTCCTACTATGAACTCTGGAGATATTTGCACGTCTTCCTGTGCAATGCAAGCCAAGTGGCGTTGCTGGATAGACGGCCGGCTCACCTTGCTTCTCTCTCAGAGTTTGAATCTAGCGTCACATGGAATCATATCACGCAAAGTAATATTAAGAACATATTCATCACACACGCGAGTCCTCAACTGATACCATGGACGAGTACTTCTCTTTATCCTTTGTCTCATACACAGATTGAGACTCACACAGTACTCACCACGTGGAAGTACTCGTCTCTAATTTCAAGTCCTCCACACGCCATTTCTTAAATATTTCAACTTATGGTACACACGCTATTTCTTAAATATTTCAACTTATTGTACACACGCTAGTAATTCAGCTTAACTTAAGCACACGGAAGTATTTCAACTTATTGCTACACGTGGTTTCATTGTGACCGTTGGTCACTTCCGAAGATTACTACGATCCCATTAATATTACCTGCCTGACACTTAATTCTCCCCACAAAAGTTCCTGAAATAGAGAAATTATTATTTCAAACTACTCTTAAATATTCCACATGCATACCATGTCTCCACTCTTTTGTCATTACGGAGCACAACTAAAAAAGGTCTTAACAGCACAAGATCCAGCGGCAGAGTGCTGAAACATAGCCGTTCTTTAGGTCCTCTCCTACCTCTGCTGAAGTGGGGGAGCACCTTGCTACCGTATTGGTCAGCCACATTTCAGGTGCTCAAAGCTCAGGTAAGTTTCATCTCTTTGGTGCCACCAAAGGTGGCCAAAGGATCGTCTCAAAGATGATCATATATTCACATTCACTATCTGTGGTTAGCAGACGACCATACATTCATTCATTTCACAGATCTCACCAAACTGGATGTAGGGATTTATTTTGTGGCAGTGCACATGTGATCAATTAAATAAATAAATTGTCATTCTTTCCCACACTGGTATCCGGCTTCGCTGTATTAATTGAAATTGAGTTATTTTACAAAAAAAATGTGTTGTTCTGACAAAAATAATGAAGTATGTCGTACCTATTTTCAATGTCGGGCGGTACTGTACCCTTTCAATAGCAACACGAGCGCTGGCGACCAGAGGATGTTGTCAGTTCCTCGGTGTACTGCAGGTTGACCACCGCCATCCATGCACTCTCCTCACTCTGCATTAGTGGTCACATATCCCTCAGCAACCGCACTCCAGTGTCACTAGCGCCACATACCCGAGAACACTATCACTAATGCCGGGGGAAATAACTGTGACATTCGAGTCGGCACATCTGCTAGCATTAGGAATCAACTAGACTTCTTTGCTCTTGGCTCAGAATTTAATATTTCTGATACCTGAACGCGTAAGAAAACTGATCTTTTCCTATAACACATATTCGGAAGCCTTTGGCAGATCTTCAGGAACTTAATGCGCTTCTATTGAACTGAACATAATTCTACCCGGTGGGAAATGTTTTGCTACCTTTTTCCCAAAGTGAGCACCAGGGTTAAGTTGTTGTATAGAGGGAACATGTATGGGTGTACCCCTGTGCCCATCTCAGGTTTACAAGAAGAAACACACAAGAACAATAAGATATCAATAACAAGCAACAAGTATGACGAAAACGGAATAATACTGCAGTGATTTCAAGGTCATTCAGACATTACTAGGACGGTATTCAGGATGTACAAAAACATCTTGCTATCCATGTGAATGGGTCAGTGTTGAGACACGAAATTTTGTGATTTTTTAATGAAACGCGTGTATACTACAAGATATCTTTTGACTACCCTTACATGTTAGACGAACTGACGAAAGGCTCTTATTACGAAAATGATCCTGTTCCAGATTATCTGAACAAATATTGTCATGCATTATGTGAGTTGAAAGCTGGATTTTACGTTGACACGATAATGACAAAGATTTTGGGGCGACAAAGTTTTAGCGTTATTTTTGTCTTATTACTACAGTTTTCTAATCAACGCTTCCTAATGAAGTCTACTTCTAAGCATCGTTTCAGTGCATGTATTTTTTACGCTGTTTACACTTATATTTGAATACTTTTCTGAAGATGAAGCAGTTTCTATCAAATGAACATGTTGTCTCCCAGTCCTGTGTGAATGTTCAACTGATGATGCACAGTGTAGCAAAATAGGGGAATCCACATATAAACGGTAAGTATACCATAAGGTGAAAAACAATAAACTACTTGCACACATAATGACCTTAAAACATCGCCTTGCATACATCCAGGGGCAGGGCTGTTGCAAGAAGGGGTGTGGTGGGCTGCTTCATTAGCAAAACCAACACTACTTCGTTAACATTCAGAGAATATACACAGCCTCATAAGCATTTGCAGAACCCCCACAGCTTTGTCCGAAGCAAATACACACACACACACACACATACACACATGATGTAAATAATTATCGAGGCACATCCCTACTTCAGGTGATATACAAAGTTCTATCGGCCTGTCTTCTTCAAAGAGCACAACAGCAACTGAAAAACAAAACTCTTGAATACCAAGTTGGCTTTCGTCTCAGTAGATCCTGCACAGAACATACACTCCTGGAAATTGAAATAAGAACACCGTGAATTCATTGTCCCAGGAAGGGGAAACTTTATTGACACATTCCTGGGGTCAGATACATCACATGATCACACTGACAGAACCACAGGCACATAGACACAGGCAACAGAGCATGCACAATGTCGGCACTAGTACAGTGTATATCCACCTTTCGCAGCAATGCAGGCTGCTATTCTCCCATGGAGACGATCGTAGAGATGCTGGATGTAGTCCTGTCGAACGGCTTGCCATGCCATTTCCACCTGGCGCCTCAGTTGGACCAGCGTTCGTGCTGGACGTGCAGACCGCGTGAGACGACGCTTCATCCAGTCCCAAACATGCTCAATGGGGGACAGATCCGGAGATCTTGCTGGCCAGGGTAGTTGACTTACACCTTCTAGAGCACGTTGGGTGGCACGGGATACATGCGGACGTGCATTGTCCTGTTGGAACAGCAAGTTCCCTTGCCGGTCTAGGAATGGTAGAACGATGGGTTCGATGACGGTTTGGATGTACCGTGCACTATTCAGTGTCCCCTCGACGATCACCAGTGGTGTACGGCCAGTGTAGGAGATCGCTCCCCACACCATGATGCCGGGTGTTGGCCCTGTGTGCCTCGGTCGTATGCAGTCCTGATTGTGGCGCTCACCTGCACGGCGCCAAACACGCATCGACCATCATTGGCACCAAGGCAGAAGCGACTCTCATCGCTGAAGACGACACGTCTCCATTCGTCCCTCCATTCACGCCTGTCGCGACACCACTGGAGGCGGGCTGCACGATGTTGAGGCGTGAGCGGAAGACGGCCTAACGGTGTGCGGGACCGTAGCCCAGCTTCATGGAGACGGTTGCGAATGGTCCTCGCCGATACCCCAGGAGCAACAGTGTCCCTAATTTGCTGGGAAGTGGCGGTGCGGTCCCCTACGGCACTGCGTAGGATCCTACGGTCTTGGCGTGCATCCGTGCGTCGCTGCGGTCCGGTCCCAGGTCGACGGGCACGTGCACCTTCCGCCGACCACTGGCGACAACATCGATGTACTGTGGAGACCTCACGCCCCACGTGTTGAGCAATTCGGCGGTACGTCCTCCCGCCCTCCCGCATGCCCACTATACGCCCTCGCTCAAAGTCCGTCAACTGCACATACGGTTCACGTCCACGCTGTCGCGGCATGCTACCAGTGTTAAAGACTGCGATGGAGCTTCGTATGCCACGGCAAACTGGCTGACACTGACGGCGGCGGTGCACAAATGCTGCGCAGTTAGCGCCATTCGACGGCCAACACCGCGGTTCCTGGTGTGTCCGCTGTGCCGTGCGTGTGATCATTGCTTGTACAGCCCTCTCGCAGTGTCCGGAGCAAGTATGGTGGGTCTGACACACCGGTGCCAATGTGTTCTTTTTTCCATTTCCAGGAGTGTATTTTCAATAAAGACCGTGTTAAAATACAAAGCAGTCAGAAACAGCCCAATAATTTGCACGTTTGTTGATTTTAAAAAGGCTTACGACTCAGTTGACAGACAACCACTTTCTGATGGGCACGTCTCTAGGCTTGCCAAAATAAAACTTACGCTCAAAATTCTTAAATAGATAGAAGGACTTAAAACTATACCTTGGATACAAGAGGCCAATAAGGGCCTACCAAAATCTCAGATAAGTTATTCAGGTATTTTGGACAGAAAAGTATTTAAGCAGGAAAGTTGACGGATGTGGAAGTTAAGTCAGAGAACGAAGCTCTGAAGAAAACAGGAACAAAATAGGCAGAGGAAGGGAAGAGAGCCCATGCAAAAAATATGAGAGCGATGTGGAAAAAAAGGAAAAAGAATTAAGAAGCTTTGCGTGATCCTGCAGGGTCTAATTCGCCCAGTCACAGCCCAGTATTTTACCAGCCATTAAAATCGAATCAGTCTACCAATGCACCTATAGAGCCGGCTGTTTTATTATCTGGCGCCCAAATTCGATTGCAGTTCGACCCTTGCACCCACGTTGGTTCTGAGACAATGGGCCGCAGATTAAATCCTACAATTTTATTTCCACGTCTAAATTTTCTGTATTTTTTCCTGCAACATTTAAAAAGGAAATTAGCCCATTTTATTAACACTACTGGTGTAACTTCCAAGTTAAAATACACTTGGCGCCTGAAACACTGCTGCAGACTCACAAATTTAGTGCTACCAGGTTGTTTTTACGTCTAAATTGTTTTTATTACTATTTTATAACTCTACAAAACATACAGGGCTCACTTTATTGACACTACAGTTGAGACTTACAGTTTAAGGTACACTTGGCAACAAGTGTTATTCGATCTATGCATCCCACTTAGGTCAAAGTACACTGAGCCTTCTAATTAAGTGTCGAATTGTTATTTGCACGTTTAAAATGTATATAATATTGTCCTATAACGATAAAAAAAGCATTTGGTTTAGCTTATGCACATTGTGGTGTAACATACAGATTAAGGTTAGTTTGCAATGACTGTGGTTCGATCTTCGCACCCCTCGTGGTGGAAGGCAATGGACTCTCAGATTAAATCTCTCTCTCTCACACACACACACAAACACACACAAACGCTTCTTTAATCACAATATCCATGACTGGAGAGATTTTTCGTGTGGTGTATCTTTTAAACACGTATTTCCATAATACACAGCTATTACTACTAACATGGAAATGCTTCACCTAATGTATGTAAGAAATGGCTCACATGACAGAACTACCCCATGTTAACTGCATTTCGAGGTCACCAAACTACCTACTTTCAACTATCTTTCAGTGTCACCATCCAAAAGACACGTCCAACTTATTGTAAATAGGAGACTCTTTTTTGGGATTGTGGCTTGGTAGTCAATCAGAAAACTATTATTCTTATGCAAAATCCTTATTAATTTTTACATATTCATTACACAGAGAAAACAACAGTTTCTTCATTTTTGTTTGGTGTGTTTGTAATAACACCCCGCTTAATTCTTGACTTATAATTTAAATCTACAAGTGAATAATTAATTTCGTTCCAGCCTGTAATTCAAAACATGGAACGTAATTAACGAACTATCAGTTTAATAAGTCACAGCTGCAAAATACTAACGGGAATTCTTTACAGACAAATGGAAAAACTGGTAGAAGCCGACCTCGGCGAAGATCAGTTTGGATTCCGCAGAAATGTTGGAACACTTGAGGCAATACTGACCCTACGACTTATCTTAGAAAACAGATTAGGGAAAGGCAAACCTACATTTCTAGTATTTGTAGACTTAGAGAAAGCTTTTGACAATGTTGACTGGAATATTCTCTTTCAAATTCTAAAGGTGGCAGGGGTAAAATACGGGAGCGAAAGGCTATTTACAATTTGTACAGAAACCAGATGTCAGTTATAAGAGTCGAGGGACATGAAAGGGCAGCAGTGGTTGGGAAGGGAGTGAGACAGGGTTGTAGCTTCTCCCCGATGTTATTCAAACTGTATATTGAGCAAGCAGTAAAGGAACCAAAGAAAAATTCGGAGTAGGTGTTAAAATCGACGGAGAAGAAATAAAAACTTTAAGGTTTGCCGATGTCAGAGACAGCAAAGGATTTGGAAGAGCAGTTGAACGGAATGGACAGTGTCTTGAAAGGAGGATATAAGATGAACATCAACTAAAGCAAAACGAGAATAATGGGATGTAGTCGAGTTAACTCGGGTGATGCTGAGGGGATTAGATTAGGAAATGAGACACTTAAAAGTAGTAAAGGAGTTATTTATATAACCACAACAGTTCCTTGTTAATTTTTCAGTTGTATTAATTGCTGTGGTGCATGTGGTTTATGTGCAGTGGGGTTAGGGCGGGCAGTTGTGAAGATGTGAGCTCAGTTTCAATAAAAATTTATTTAACATGCAGAATATCAGTACTATATACAAAACATAAATCACTCTGGCAAAACAATTGACACTTCGTAGCTCAAATAAACCTTAGCAGGATTCAAGTAATAACACAAAATACCCTCTTTGAAAAACATCTGACATAGAATAAATAACCAGGCCTTACAATGGGCAACCAAAAACAACGTAACATAGTATATGAACATTGGCCCTTATGGTCGTGACACTAGCAGGTCCTTATACTAGTACATACTCAACTTATTTAGGATAGAGACTAAGTAATATAGCAACTAACTGCTACTCCACGCTGTGTAACTAGTAATTACAGCCAATCACCAAGACATCAACTAGTAACAACACTGAAACTTCCTGGCAGATTAAAACTGTGTGCCGGAGCACTTGCCCGCGAAAGGCAAAGGTCCCGAGTTCGAGTCTCGGTCGGGCCACAGTTTTAATCTGCCAGGAAATTTCATATCAGCGCACACTCCGCTGCAGAGTGAAAATCTCATTCTGGAAGTTTGTTATACTTACACAAATCTAATATTAGAACTATAGCAGTCACATGAGTTCTGAGAATTTCTTGGGTATTACCTTACTTTTATTACAACAAATATAATACTAAGACAACAGATCAAGCTGTTAGTGAATCAGTACTTGACTTTAACTATAGATAAGATAATTTTTTAGTTGGATCACTTTTTCGTTTTTTGGTCGATGGCGCTGTAATAGTCACAAACATATGGCTCACAATTTTAGACGAACAGTTGGTAACAGGTAGGTTTTTTAAATTAAAATACAGAACGTAGCTATGTTTGAGCATTTTATTTCGACTGTTCCAATCTGATACATGTACCTTTGTGGACTTATCATTTCTGAGAACGCATGCTGTTACAGCGTGATTACCTGTAAATACCACATTAATGCAATCCTCAAAATGATGTCCGTCAGTCTCAATCCATTCGGCAATACGTGTAACGACATTCCTCTCAACAGCGAGTAGTTCGCCTTCCGTAATGTTCGCACATGCATTGACAATGGGCTGACGCATCTTGTCAGGCGTTGTCGGTGGATCGCGACAGCAAATATCCTTCAACTTTCCCCACAGAAAGAAATCCGTGGACGTCACATCCGGTGAACGTGCGGGCCATGGTAAGGGGCTTCGACGACCAGTCCACCTGTCATGAAATATGCTATTCAATACCGCTTCAACCGCACGCGAGCTATGTGCCGGACATCCATCACGTTGGAAGTACATCGCCATTCTGTCATGCAGTGAAACGTCTTGTAGTAACATCGGTAGAACATTACGTAGGAAATCAGCATACATTGCACCATTTGGATTGCCATCGATAGAATGGGAGCCAATTAACCTTCCTCCCATAATGCCGCACCATACATTAAGGTCTCTGATGTTCCACTTGTCGCAGCCATCGTGGATTTTCCGCTGCCGAATAGCGCATATTATGCCGGTGTACGTTACCGCTGTTGGTGAATGACGCTTCGTCGCTAAATAGAACGCGTGCAAAAAATCTGTCATCGTCCCGTAATTTCTCTTGTGCCCACTGGCAGAACTGTACACGACGTTGGAAGTCGTCACCATGCAATTCCCGGTGCATAGAAATATGGTACGGGTGCAATCGATGTTCATGTAGCATTCTCTACACCGACATTTTTGAGATTCCCGATTCTCACGCAATTTGTCTGCTACTGATGTGCGGATTAGCCGCGACAGCAGCTTAAACACATGCTTGGGCATTATCATTTGTTGCAGGTCGTGCTTGACGTTTCACATGTGACTGAACACTTCCTGTTTCCTTAAATAACGTAACTATTCGGCGAACGGCCCGGACACTTGGATGATGTCGTCCAGGATACCGAGAAGCATGCATAGTACACGCCCGTTGGGCATTTTGATCACAATAGCCATACATCTACACGATATCGACCTTTTCCGCAATTGGTAAACGGTCCATTTTAACACGGGTAATGTATCACGAAGCAAATACTGTCCGCACTGGCGGGATGTTACGTGATACCACATACTTATGGGTTTGTGACTATTACAGCGCCATCTGTCACAAAGCGAAAAAAGTGGTCCAACTAAAACATTCATATTTATTTACGTACTAACGAATATGTAATAAAAAATGGGGGTTCCTATTTAAAAAAAAACGCAGTTGATATCCGTTTGACATATGGCAGCGCCATCTAGCGGGCCAAACATAGCGCTATCTGGTTCCCCCCTACAAGCTAGACAAGTTTCGTTCTATGTAGATTTTTCGTTTGACGCTTATTTCGTGAGATATTTTTCCCAGTCACGATCAGATGAGTGGGTGGTTGGGTGTGGATGTGTGTGTGTGAGGTCTTCGAACGACACAGTGATCTTTGGTAACGTTCGGAAGATGTTATGTTATCTGACCAACTCCCGGTTACCAGTGAAGGCGGATTTACATTACACGTCAAACGAATGTCTTGTGGCAAAACGGTGACTGATGGTGTATTCACGTCAGACGGAATGGTATCTCACACTACGCAGCAAACACGGAGATCAACAAATAAACCAACTTTTCAAAATGCAGAACATATCATACTTTTGCCCATTGTTTTCTTTGCTTCTACACTTCTTTCCAATTTACAAATAACGTCAAAAAATAGCTTTTTCTTATTCAGTCGAGCTGACTTTTAATATTAAGCAATTTCAATACAAAAATTTTTTCAGGACGTCGATTCATTTTATTTTTGTGCCGTGTAGAATTTTTTTTTTGTCCTGATATTGTAAAACCTAAATGATCTGCCAGTTACAAAACAAAAAAATCAATGAAATAAGAAGCCACCAAATCCGGTGTTATGCCCAAGTATGGAGACAATGGTTAAGTTCAAACGTTAGCGGGCAACCAATTATCGTCCCATTACAAGGTTTTTATCTATACGACAGGCAACAACTAACGTAGCACCACGTCTGTTTCAGTTGGAAATAGCCGATTGCGTTTTACATAATCATGTGTATAAGGTTTCTGCAGTATTATTAAATTTACAGGGATAGGTAGCAGTTCATTAAAATGGGATCTTGTCAAAATTCTTTCTCTGTGTTATTTTAAATAACGAGGCACCAAAACGGGCGTCATTCAGTAAAGACAAATACTGTTTTGAACTACGTATAAGTGTAAATTTTGTGCACTTGAATATAAGAAAGATAGTGATCAAAATACAGAGAACAATTCACAATCTACGTAGAATTTTCAGTAATTGTTCACTGCAGTAATAAGCCTTAAAACCACTGAGACCTTCGTCTAAAAATAGGTAGTTAATGAACTGACAACAAACCCATGTCATTTAGGTGGGATGGCTTGGAGTGTGCTAGACGAGATTAACGTATACTTCAACATCCATTTAAGTATCAATTACTCAAAACCATACAAGTTTGTATTATTAACTTAAGTATTTATGATTCTTAGGTAATAACAAACACAATAAAGCTACTACAACACCTTTGTAACCACATCTCAAAGAAAATAGCACGAACTTGCAAAAACATATGAATATATCACAACTGAACAGCAAATATGAAATTAAATAAATTACTTAATAGTTCCAAAATGAAATCATAGTTTTGAAATTGTATTAATGAGAACTGTTGCAATCTTTGAATTGAAATTTAATACTTAAGTTAATTTAGCAATGCAACTTTGGTACTTTATAAACATGTAAAGGATTTAAATTACGGTTTAGAGATTCCAGGCAAATGGATTGCCACATAACCCACTTCTGAACATATACTAACACAATATTTTCATGGTCCATGTTCTAATACAGTTCTACTTGAAGTACATACATTCCCTTGATATGATGAAGACGAGCTGGAGGCAATCGTAAACTGGCGCTAAATATCCACATATAATTTCATACTACAATCACACATGACCATATTACACCCAAGCTTGCTTGTGGACGAATATTGCTACTGAATGCACCGAGCCAGTTTTATTACATGTACATGCCTCAACATGAACTTAAAACTGTCACGTGTTTTTATCTTGGGCTATAGCCGAAACGTCATTACATCCCGTATTTACCCAGTTCCACACTAATACTCATTAGCAACAAGAAAGACAATGAACCGTTGCTGCCTCACATAGGTAAGTACCACAATCGTCTAATTAAAATTATCATTTCAAGAGACTTGGTAATGAAGACATAAAATTGCAGCGGTAATTTCGAAATCAGGAGATGTTATTGTTGTTGTGGTCTTCAGTCCTGAGACTGGTTTGATGCAGCTCTCCATGCTACTCTATCCTGTGCAAGCTTCTTCATCTACCAGTACTTACTGCAACCTACATCCTTCTGAATCTGCTTAGTGTATTCATCTCTTGGTCTTCCTCTACGATTTTTACCCTCCACGCTGCCCTCCAATGCTAAATTTGTGATCCCTTGATGCCTCACAATATGTCCTACCAACCGGCCCCTTCTTCTTGTCAAGTTGTGCCACAAACTCCTCTTCTCCTCAATTCTCTTCAATACCTCCTCATTAGTTATGTGATCTACCCACCTTATCTTCAGCATTCTTCTGTAGCACCACATTTCGAAAGCTTCTATTCTCTTCTTGTCCAAACTATTTATCGTCTATGTTTCACTTCCATACATTGCCACACTCCATACAAATACTTTCAGAAACGACTTCCTGGCACTTAAATCTATACTCGATGTTAACAAATTTCTCTTCTTCAGAAACGCTTTTCTTGCCATTGCCAGTCTACATTTTATATCCTCTCTACTTCGACCATCATCAGTTATTTTGCTCCCCGAATAGCAAAACTTCTTTACTACTTTAAGTGTCTCATTTCCTAATCTAATTCCCTAAGCATCACCCGACTTAATTCGTCTACATTCCATTATCCTCGTTTTGCTTTTGTTGATGTTCATCTTATATCCTCCTTTCAAGACACTGTCCATTCCGTTCAACTGCTCTTCCAAGTCCTTTGCTGTCTCTGACAGAATTACGTAATCGGCGAACCTCAAAGTTTTTATTTCTTCTCCATGGATTTTAATACCTACTCCGAATTTTTCTTTTGTTTCCTTCACAAGAGTAGAAGAAATAGCCTTTCGCTCCTTATATTTTACCTCTGCCACCTTTAGAATTTGAAACAGAGTATCCCAGTCAACATTGTCAAGAGCTTTCCCTAAGTCTACAAATGCTAGAAACGTAGGTTTGCCTTTCCTTAATCTTTCTTCTAAGATAAGTCGTAAGGTCAGTATTGCCTCACGTGTTCCAATATTTCTACGGAATCCGAACTGATCTTTCCTGAGGTCGGCTTCTACTAGGAGATATATCAGGAGATAGAAACTCGAAAGAGCGGGAGACAGAAGTAGATATTAGACATTCTATTCTCCATGCTAATATATATAATCGTCGCACTAACTTAGAAAATTACTATTATAGTGATTTCATAAAAATGTATCTCTCTTACTAATTATTACTGTTACTGTTGTTGTTATTATCCGCACAGTAAAATAAAAGTACACACAAAAGGAATTCGATGTAATGACTAGGCATTAACGTCCGTAGATGACAATGTGCACGATTTTCATTGTCACACTTTTGCGACGTTTGAGATATAACTTATCGAAACACTTTTGATACCGACAATTTACATCTTTATATGATTAAACAACAGCATTAAAACTTAAGTCCGTAGTAATACTTATTACCCTCAGAAGCAACAATGTAAGAAAACAGATAAAAATCACTCACCATTTACATGCGTCATGAAATTTTCCCATCGAAGACTGAAATGTGTCCTTATTGTTCCTCACTGTCGGCTTACGTAGTACTGTTAGGCCCACGTGTCTCTTTGTCACTGAATTTGTAGCTTCAGAGCAAAACACTCGGAATCTTTCAGCAATATTTGTAGTTGCAATAATCCCCATAAAAATTTGGAAGATAACATACTTCTGCTTTTGATCTCTGTTAGCCCAATTGCAGAAAATACTATTCTTGCGGCAGTACTTGAGTGGGAAAGACTTAGCAAGCACCAAACTAATTTGGTGAGTACAGGAAATTCAGGCTTTGAGTCAGAGTACTTCCAAAATTCCTGTATCTCAACCAAGGACACCCATACCTTAGGGCAATGGGGGCCACACCCTTTCCCCCAGGCTCTCAGGGAAAGGAAGAAATACAGTGTAGTCCGGTGGTTTTTGTGCAAGAAAATGATTTAAAAGTCAGTACAACGCAGGTTTTAACAGAGTCGGAACAATATCTTTTTAATGGATACTTAAATCACCAACCGTCTTCCAACATATTACAAATGTTTCATAAATTTTTTTGGAAATTTGTGGGGAGGTCATCGGTCCCTAAGCTTACACACGACTTGATCTACCTTAAACTAACTTACGCTATGGACAACACACACACAATGTTTCATAAGCCAGGTCTAGGCCGCCCCCTACAAATTATAGTAAGGGCGCCCTTGACGCCTTCAGTAGGGCTGTTTGCAGCTTCGGTGTTCCGGAGCAGACGCTATTCAGTAGCTAATTGCTGAAGTTCGTTAGTAGCCACAATACTTGGAAAAACGCGGGAACCGGAGCCAGTAACTGGAAGCTACTCCCAGTTACTTAATTGCAGTATCCTCAAAAAAGAAACGGGACAAGATTTGCTGGACTGCCTTAATGTTCTGATTCGAAACTTTCATCTTTTTCCAGAGGTATCTGCACTATCACACCGAAATACATCTCTTCAGGAGGAAGAAAGGTATGAGGATCTCTGCACTTAATTTTCTCCAACTCTGAGGTTTGCAGATGTTCAGGCTTGACATAGCACTCAAGTAATGTGAGCGATAAAGAAGAAATATCGTAGAACCTTCAATATCGCAGCGCGTCAGCAATCGTTGGTTAATATATTAAAAAACTAAAAACGCCTAAATATGTTTTCCGTATTTGGTATATTTTTCAAGTTATCTACGCCGAAACCTGGGTTAACACTTAACACTACGTGTTTTTTTCGCCATCGAGGCGGGTTTTTAGTTTTTTAAGAAATATTGTCCCGTAATGTATGCACCTGAGAATCTTCGATTTGAATATGCTTATTCAGTTGATTGAAAATCGGTAGAACGAATTCTAAGAACGCTAAACATAGTTTATTATAAAGTGTCTGAAGAATGATGTCACAAGTAAGTAACCGATCTTCTGAAGCAGCATGCTTAAAGGAAAGAACGAAAGAGTCATATCATATCGCTCTACTACTCGAGAAACTACCTCATCAAGAGATCCACCTTCGTTTGGCTTGGCTGTAGCATTTTGTGCAGCTTGACCCTCTTGGAACTCCTGTAATGCAACTATTCACTTAGCGCTGGTATGAAAGTAATTGGAAGGCCATGGAGTTCATTATGGAAAAAACAAAGGATATCTCTTTTCAAAAGGGCAGACAGGGAATTGTGCTTGTCAATAATGACACTAGTTCCACCGGCAGCATTCAATCAGACCGCTGTAAAGATTAACAGCATTTCCCTCAGCTACTGCAATGAGTTCTAAAACCTCATCCCCTATCCTTCCATATCCTAGGTCGACTCTAACGACACCAATAAGGTGCTTCGTACTACTGAGATCAGTTGATTCAGCAACAATTACTGAAAACTTACTTTTGAGAAGCAAATTAGGTTCACTTACTTTCATCACCTTGTTTCACAATAGCAGTGGCCATGTAACTTTTTCGGCGATTTCTGAATGCGAACATGCTGACTTCAGTAATGCAGGCAAATGTTCTATAATGTTGAAAGACACTTTATATTCAGCTATAAATGCACAGAGACTTATTTGCGCCTCCTTAACTTTGTCGCTCACATTGAGTCCCGGAATGAAAATGAAGTTAAACGTTTTCCGCCCTACCAGTCTTGCAACACATTGCACATGCTTCTGCGATTCTGCATATCTGTGAATAGTAGTTTTCCCTCCCGAAGAAATATTTATTTCACTTTCACATCCCTTACAGTACGCAAAATTATCGCACTTTTTACTACGTTGTAGTCAACACTTATATTTAGCTTTACTTTCCCACTCGCTTATGTAGTTTTGAATGTACTTTACTTTACTACATTATTTACGTTTTCAAACCATTTACTCATAACTTTCCAATAATTCCATACAGTTGGTACCAAGCGACACATCTTACCATCACCATTATTATGCTTCGACGCCATAGCTTTGCAAGCACGTTAATCATTGTTACCCACGTTTTTCGCATAATTTTAGCTGCAAGAATACAGAACAACAACTTTACTTTCTTGCAACGAATAACGAAGAGGCTACTGCGGACTTATTTTGAGAACATTATAGGAAAATAAATGACAGGTATTTTACTTTCAACTTAGACTGTTGTGAGTCGTTACACTATACTGTCAAGAACAATTTTCCTTCCCGAAGAAATATTTATTTCACTGTCGCACACCATACTCTTGCAGTCAGGTATATGGTTAATTATCGTTCCTCTGGCTCATTTTATAAAGAGATAAATGAAGGCTTTTAAATAACGTCCATGCGAAGAATAAACTTAAGCAACCTGAGTCAGTACTCGGAAAACTGAGGAATTCACTCACAGAAGGGACTTCCAAAACTTTTCTCGAGCAGTAGAGTTAAGCAAGTAGTGTACCAACACTCGCGGAAATAAAAATTACTTTGGAGGAATAGACACAAACGTGATAAAAACAAGAGATTTGTCCTATGATTTGCTTTTTAGCAGTAGAGCAGTGGATTTTTTTAGAAAGCAGCAAATCTCTTGCAAACACACAAGATCTGATGTCGTTTTCACCTGTAGCTGTGATTTAAATACGGCAGACTGTTTGTTACCTCAGTATTATACAGATTTCCAAATTTTTATACTTCATTTTAAAGCAGTCACAATAGGAAATTGTGGTACAAGCACTTATAAATTAGAAATGAGCATGTGGAAGCAATATTATAGTTTCCATAAGAATAAAAGAAGATTAAATAGTGATAACAGTAAATAAAAGCGGAAGTATTTAATCCGTAAAAATATATCAATTAGCTGCATGACACGGCTGTAACTTCGTTGTTTTATGGAACGCTTTCACTTTGTCGCGCTAGGAAGTCATTTTGCAATGCAGCTGCAGCGTGATTAGGAGAGCCGAGACTCGGAAGAACAATGAAATGCAGTACAAAACCTAAGGACAGCGGTTGCTATCCATTCCGAGCATATGAACAAAATACAACATGAGCTGGGACGCTTTTCGTTAACAGGGAAAACACCTTTACGTTTATATCTTCAAAGGTTTAAGATAATTCCAGGTATCGAACACAGATTATTAAGTCTTGGGCGAACCGAGTCTACAAAATATGCGATACTTTTGAAGTTAATATCTCTGTACTGACAATGTATGACATTTCAGATTGTCAGCGTCACTGTAATCACGTGACTTTTTGAGTCGAGACGTGAAAGATTTTGGGCCTAGTGCAGCAGGGGATACAACCCGTCGGCTTTGAACAATGACGTCACAAGTCGCCAGAGAGCATGTATTACAAAGATGAAAGAGCTGAGGAGAATGTTGAGAAACAAAGGAATGCGAGAGAGATAAACATTGATCTTGTCAAAAGCCGAGAAGCGATTCTTCTTAGTGTTGTAGCTCCCTTCAATAGCTGAGAAGTGTTTTTTTGCTTTTAAAAAAAAAATCTCACGAGATAGAATAAACTGATCCTACTTTATTAAGCAATAAAGTAGGATCAGTTTATTCTATCTCGTGAGTTTTTTTTAAAAAAAAGCCAAAAAAACACTTCTCAGCTACTGAGAGACTTTTTTTAAAAAAAGCCAAAAAACACTCATCAGCTACTGTGAGATTTTTTTAAAAAAAAGCCAAAAACCACTTATCAGCTACTGCTAAAACATAACAGCAAAAGCTGTTATGTTTTAGTTTAGTTTTTTTATTGATTGCTTAATAAAGTAGGATCAGTTTATTCTATCTCGTGAGATTTTTTTTTTTAAAAAAAAGCCAAAGAACACTTATCAGCTACTGTGAGATTTTTTTTAAAAAAAAAAGCCAAAAACCACTTATCAGCTACTGAAGCATCTGTATCTTAGGATCAGGTTATTATTAAGTACCGGCCGAATAAAAAACAAACAATTAAGTTAATTAAATCACACGTTTAATGATGTACCGAATATCAAGCGATCGCTTTTAGATTAACATTCAATTATTTTAATGATAGTGCTTATTAGAACACAGAACTGCTTTATTATCTACGCCTCGAAGTGAAGACATTACGATCTATGACTAAGGAATGACGTCATTGTTCAAAGCCGACGGGTTGTATCCCCTGCTGCACTAGGCCCTTGGCCCTTGGGCCTAGTGCAGCAGGGGATACAACCCGTCGGCTTTGAACAATGACGTCACAAGTCGCCAGAGATCATTTCCATCGATATTAGTATTCTAACGCACTGTCGGACTCTCTTTTCTTTAAAGTAATCTTTACTCTGATAAAATACTCCGTGAGTAACGTAAATAGTCTCTGGTCAAAGACGTTGTTCCGAAGTCGTTATCTCAATTAAAATTCGTAGACCTGGTACATTTTCGTAAAGAAACATACAGCCAAACTCGTGATACCTCATATGCAGTCATGACTGAGGAGGTGAAAACAAAAGAGAAGAAACCACGTATTGAAGTAAAAGAGATATCCACCCCGGAGGAGCTAGCGACACTGCTGGAAGAGGCAGGCGATAAGCTGGTGGTGGTCGACTTCTTCGCCGACTGGTGTGGCCCCTGCAAGATCATATCCCCACGTGTCACGGACCTCGCTAATGCCCACGATGACGTCATCTTCATCAAGGTTAACGTCGACGAGTGCGACGAAATCGTCAAGAGGTACGGGATAAGTAGCATCCCAACATTCTTGTTCATAAAGGCTGGCGAGAAGTTGGACTCCCTCATTGGAGCCAACTACGAGTTGTTAACTAAAAAGGTGGTAAAGCATAAAACCCCTCCACCTACGGAGGAACTTTCCGCATAGTAAAAGCTCTGCACTAACTAAGTTTACTTGCTGTCTGGCACACTGAGTTGAAATATGATGTGCTAAGTTTGAATAACGTTGTCTTTGTAACTACCTTTTAGTACTGTTTTACGTATATGTAGCATCCCATCTCAAGTGTGTAGAAGTGAAAACAAGAGTGGGTCTCGGTCGTGTTTTTTTTAATTCTTGTTGCGCATGCTTAAAAAATAGTCGTTAGTGGTGATCTATATTTTACTGAGAACGATACCACAAGAAATAGCAGCTTGACGTCCCACTATTTTCGTGAACTATTTTTTAATCGGGTGCAAGCTCTTAAAGCTGCATTTGTCGTGGTATGTTGTCGTTTACACATCATTACACCGGAAAGGCAATAGTATCTGTTTGGAAACGAACCGTTTGAATAAAATATTCCTTTATTGAGGCCTATCTTAGGGAAAACAGTCCTTTCTTTGTTGAAATGTTTATTTACGCGGTAGCTAATTCTCAGGGAAGAGGTCATGATAATTAGATGATATCTATATATGATTACATCGCAATGAACATCAAGCATGATGCGATTATGGTGAAATTTATTTAAGTTGAATGGAATCTGTTACTAGTATAAGGGATGAAAAATGGATGAGAAACATTATTAATACTTACATTTCGGTGATACATAACTGAATGCCAAATTGTTAACAACCTATCTGTACCTTATTTAATCATCTGCATACATTATGGCTTCTCATACATTGTAGATAACGATCTATTTTAAAACATCAAAAAATGTACACATAATACCCCTCCCCTCTTCCACGAGTAAAATTTAGCGTTCTTATGTTAGTAGCAAATTACATTCAAATACTAAAATTCTACTAGCCTACTACAAAATATTGCTGTCTTGTTGTGATGCTGTTGAACATGGAATTTAAACAGCGAACAAATAAACATATCAAAAGAAAAGATATTACAATATATTGCTGTTTCTTCTAGATGTGTCTTAAATGTGCAGAAAAATCGGGTCGATCAACTATAACTACAATTAGCAAATTACTATCATTGTTGTTTTGTCATGGTTGTTTGAGGAATACGTAATATTCGCGCAAACAAAGTTGACACTCGGCGGCATGGCTGATGGGAGCGGCTGTCAATGGGAAATGCCTTTACGGTCGCTCCAATCAGTCGCCGTACCGTGTTTAGTACATGACACGTACCCTGTATCGATTTCGTAGAACATCTCTGGTTCTCGGCATAGAGAAGAAGTATCTCTAGAGTGAGCATTGCTTTCTACGCATGTTGTTAACATTAAGCTGGAATTGTCACCTGATCTCAGGACGAAGCTGTTTCTTTAAGGCTAGTTCACACTGATCGTCACGTCAAGACATTCCATAACCCATTTCAAATGGCAGCATTAGCAGAGGACGACGCTTCGTCACGTTGCGTGACGTCAAGGTTTCTCGAAAGGAAAGTTTTGACGGTATCGTCGTCTGCTAATATCGTTAAGTTAACGGACTTTCGAAGCACTCAATCATGTTATAGTAGTGGATTTCATGCTTCTGTATCTTCATAATATTTATTTTGTTATTATACATTGTTTTGTGATAAATTGCAAACGTTCAGTGATGATTTGTATGTCTTTTTCATTGGGTGATCTTATAAAAGCGAGGTCAGATATCTGAAAGCGATAAATTATTGAGGTTTTAGAATAACAGAACTGCCGCTCACAATATATATATATTTAAGAACGAAAAGGTCAGCTTCAATGAAGGAGAAAAACAGAGCTGTTTGTATCATTAGTTATATAGAAAAAACATAATAGTCAGTATAAACAGGTTCCATCTATCGTTTTAGTTATTGCTTCTTGTGTCTGCATGTATATATTTCTCTAGCAGGTAAGTGCCTGGCAGAGGGTTCACAATTATCTATTATTCCAATCTTGTATAGCACGATTTCCCTTATTTTAGCGTAGTGATCGTTTCTCCCTATTTAGGTCGGTGTGAAAAAAATATTTTCGCATTCGCGATATTACAAAACGTGCTGTCCTTCTTTGAACTTTTTCGATGTACTCCGTCCTGACCTATCTGGAAAGGATCCCACACCGCGCAGCAGTATTCTAAAAGAGGACGGACAAGCGTAGTGTAGGGAGTCTCCCTTTTAGATCGTTACATTTTCTAAGTATCCTGCCAATAAAACGCAGTCTTTGGTTAGCCTTCCCCACAGCATTTTCTATGTGTTCCTTCCAATATAAGATGCTCGTAATTGTAATACCTAGGTATTTAGTTGAATTTACGGCTTTTAGTGTAGACTCATTTATCGTCTAACCGAAGATTAACGAATCCCTTTTAGCACTCAGGTGGATGACCTCACACTTTTCGTTATTTACGGTCAACTGCCAATTTTCGCACCATTCAGATATCTTTTCTAAATCGTTTTGCAGTTTGTTTTCGTCTCCTGATGACTTTATTAGTCGATAAACGACAGCGTCATCTGAAAACAATCGAAGACAGCTGCTCAGATTGTCTCCAAAATCGTTTATATAGATAAGGAACAGCAAAGGGCCTATAACACTACCTTGTGGAACGCCAGAAATCACTTCTGTTTTACTCGATGACTTTCCGCCAGTTACTACGAACTGTGACCTCTCTGACAGGAAATCACAAATCCAGTCACATAATTGAGACGATATTCCATAAACACGCAATTTCACTACAAGCCGCTTGTGTGGTACAGTGCCGAAAGCCTTGTTGAAATCCAGACATACGCAATCGATCTGATATCCCTACTTGTGATTCACAGGAACGATGTTTTCTAAACCCAGGTTGACTGTGTGTCGATAGACAATTTTCTTGAGGTAATTGATAATGTTTGAACACAATATATGTTCCAAAATCCTGTTGCACATCAACGTTAACCATATGGGCCTGTAATTAAGTGGATTACGTCCACTACCTTTCTTGAATATTGGTGTGACCTGTGCAACTTTCCAGTCTTTGGATACGGCTCTTTCGCCGAGTGAACGGTTGTATATGGTTGTTACGTATGGAGCTAATGCATCGGCATACTCCGAAAGGAACCTAATTGGTGTACAGTCTGGACCAGAAGACTTTCATTTATTAAGTGATATAAATTGATTCAGTACTTCGAGGATATTTACTTCTACGTCACTCAAGCTGGCAGCTGTTGTTGATTCGAATTGTGGAATATTTACCTCGTCTTCTTTTGTGAAGGCAGTTCGAAAGGCTGTGTTTAGTAACTCTGCTTCGGCACCACTGTCTTCGATAGTATGTCCATTGCTATCGCTCAGAGAAGGCATTGATTGTTTCTTGCCGCTAACATACTTAACATACGACCAGAATCTCTTTGGATGATCTGCCAGGTCTCGAGACAAAGTTTCGTTGTGGAAACTGTTACAAGCATCTCGCATTGAAGTCCGCGCTAAATTTAGAGCTTCTGTAAGAGATCGCAAATCTTGAGGATTTTGCGTCTGTTTAAATTTGGCATGTTTGTTTCATTGTTTCTGTAACAGTGGTCTAACCCGTTTTATGTACCAAGGAGAATCAGCTCCGTCGTTTTTTAATTTATTTGGCATAAATCTCTTAATTGTTGCCGACGCTATTTCCTTGAATTCAAGCCACATCTGGTCTGCACTTATATTATTAATTTGGGATGAGTGGAGATTGTCTTTCAGGAAGGCGTCAAGTGAATTTTTATCTGCTTTTCTGAATAGGTATATCTTTCGTTTATTTTTAGAGGATTTGGGGATAACAATGTTGAGCCTCACTACGACAACCATGTGTTCACTAATCCCTGTATCGGTTTTGATGCTCGTTATTGACTCGGGATTATTTGTTGCTAAGAGGTCAAGCGTGTTTTCATAACCCATTTCTACTCGCGTGGGCTCATGAACAAACTGCACGAAATAATTTTCAGAGAATGCGTTTAGCACAATTTCGGATGATATTTTATGCGTACCACCGGAATTAAAAATGTATTTTCGCTAACATATCGAGAGTAAAATATCATGAATAACTCATGTTATGAAGTTTGCTTCGGCCATTAATAAATTTTGTCGTTGTCCGTTCCGATGCTATACCATTTTGTATCTCGGATGGTGACTGATAACCTCACCTTCGCCGTTCGGTTCGGGGCTAAACGAATTCACGTGAAGTGATCTGACAGACAGTCTGAATACGCCCCGACGTGACGGTGCTGTGACGTGATATACGTTCATTTTGCTCTTCACAGCAAAGAGCTAAGTTTATTCCAGGTATCAAATGCAAATTGTTATGGAGTCTACAAAACGACTGTGCCAAATCCACAACTCTCACCAAGAGAATCTGTCTGTACTAGAGATATGATGATATTCGAATTCTATAGGTATATACGGACAAACGGACGCCGTCCCTCGATTGTGTGACAACGTTGGCAACGTATGTTGACAACACAAAACCAATTCTGCTCATCTGCATGGCCACTGCAGAGACGTTTCTACTCTATGGTTCTCGGCCCATTTCAACTGGTTAAAACCTTCTTACTTTCTTAGTGAGGGTTATAGGTGTTCTTTTTTCTTCCTTTCGTTTTCGAAGATACAAAAAGTACGGTATTGTTCTGAGACTTCTACCGCTGCAGACGTCCTCGGACGCTACTGAGGTTTTATTTTCCGACGGTAACTGTGCATACAATCAACATATTCCTTGCTCAACTACTCGAAAGAGCTGAATACTAACTGCACGGAGGCTATAGTGAGATGATGGCATCCGAACATTAACGAGTTTCGCTAATGTTTGTTCTGGAACATAGGCTGTCGATGTGACAGACACTGCACGATCTTATTAAATGGAAACCAACATCTCGATTAGCTGATTGTTCGATAGCGGCTCCAGGTGTCTTTGGAATAAATATTATATTTTCTGTACTGTAGTGTCTTCAGCCAAGATTATTTGATTATAACGCTGAAGTCTTGTAAAGTATTTGATTGAAGGGGAAAATTTAGGAAAAGAAGTAAAATTTCACTTTGCAAGATATCAAGTCATTGAATCATTGGGTGAATTTAAGGAATGGCTTAGGTATTGAGCAGATGCAAACCGTCTTCCACTCAAAAGTATTTATTTGTGTATTAATGTTAACAGTTTACTGGCAAATTCTATAAATATCAATTCCCATAAATGTATATGCATAACTTTATGGAACATTAGTTACACCATACAGGGAACGACTAGCCAACTACTTTGGCATTTCAAAAGCTGTTCACTCAGTATTGATCATTAAAACCACTGATATCTTTATGTAGAAATAGATAGTTAATGACCAAACATTAATCTTATGCAATTTAGGTGATGCCCATTGCGCATTTAGTGCAATTACCTCTTCATGCAAGCCTTTTACATTATATTTGTTCATAAAAACTTCAACAGTGACGATTCTCAGACAATAACAAACACAAAGGTGCTACAACGGATTTACAACGACACATCAATGAAAAAAGCACAAATTTAACACAAATGCTAGCAAACACAGCAACACATTACAACAGAACAGCGAATATCCAGCTACATGAAATTAAATAAAGTACTAAAAGTTAACAAAGAAAAATAGTATTTTACAAATTGTACTAATGAGAACTGTCGAATGCTTTGAACTGAAATTTGGTATGTTAATTAGCATTAGTAATTTACAGGCCTTTTACATGATGTAAATAACGGTATAGAGTTTCTAGGTAAATAAATTGTCACAGAAGTCACTTTTGAACAGACACTGGCGTCCAAAAGTAAAGCAACAACCCAAACCACTATTTCCGCGTTTTCTGTCTAATTCACAATATAATCATGCAGACTATCAACAGATGTCCGTACGATCGTGTTCTGCACGGCAGATGGCATTCTCGCCGATGGACAACCATGCCAACTATGACATCATGAACCTATGAAGCCGGTCGCTGTGGCCGAGCGGTCCTAGGCGCTTCAGTCTGGAACCGCGCGATCGCTACGGTCGCAGGTTCGAGTCCTGCCTCGGGCATGGATGTGTGTGATGTCCTTAGATTAGTTAGGTTTACGTAGTTCTAAGTCCAGGGGATTGATGACCTCAGATGTTAAGTCCCATAGTGCTTCGAGCCATTTCAACCATTTTGAACCTATCAAACGAGGTGATGTTTTCTGGATAGTCCTACATCCACAATCGCGGTGCAGTATGGCACAGACGATGATGATGTTTGGTTTGTGGGGCGCTAGACTGCGCGGTTATCAGCGTCTGAACAAATTACCAACCTTGTCTCAGACCAATCTCACCACGTGCATGAATGATGATGAAATGATGAGGATAACACAAACATCCAGTCATCTCGAACCCGGGACCTTGTGCTCGGGAAGCGCGAATGCGACCACGAGCTGCGGACGGTATGGCACAGAGAGGACGGCTACCAGACTCTGCGGTGAAGGCCCATAGGAAGAGTGGAAGCAGAACAATCGCAAACTGATGTGGCCTGGTGACGTAATGTGAATCGTTCTGTTGTTTTTCGGATATGGCGACAGGTTATAGAGACCGAAACTGTATACCGAAGACCAGGACAGGGACGACCCCGTGTCACATAGGAAAGAGAGGACCGTTGTTTGGCTGTACGAGCATGACTGTACCGCCTTGGTACAGCACGGCAACTGGCATCTGACCTCGCAGCATCCACTGGACTTCTACATCTACATCTACATCTACATACATACTCCGCAGTCCACCATACGGTGCGTGGCGGAGGATACCTCGTACCACATCTAGCATCTTCTCTCCCTGTTCCACTCCCAAACAGAACGAGGGAAAAATGACTGCCTATATGCCTCTGAACGAGCCCTAATCTCTCTTATCATTGTAGTCTTTCCGCGAAATATAAGTTGGCGGCAGTAAAATTGTACTGCAGTCAGCCTCAAATGCTGGTTCATTAAATTTCCTCAGTAGCGATTCACGAAGAGAACGCCTCCTTTCCTCCAGAGACTCCCACCCGAGTCCCTGAAGCATTTCCGTAACACTCGCGTGATGATCAAACCTACCAGTAACAAATCTAGCAGCCCGCCTCTGAATTGCTACTATGTCCTCCCTCAATCCGACCTGATAGGGATCCCAAACGCTCGAGCAGTACTCAAGAATAGGTCGTATTAGTGTTTTATAAGCGGTCTCCTTTACAGAAGAACAACTTATTCCCAAAATTCTACCAATGAACAGAAGACGACTATCCTCCTTCCCCACAACTGCCATTACGTGCTTGTCCCACTTCATATCGCTCTGCAGTGTTACGCCCAAATATTTACTCGACGTGACTGTGTCAAGCGCTACACTATTAATGGAGTATTCGAACATTACGGATTTCTTTTTCCTATTCATCTGCATTAATTTATATTTATCTATATTTAGGGTTAGCTACCATTCTTTACACCAATCACAAAGCCTGTCCAAGTCATCTTGTATCCTCCTACAGTCACTCAACGACGACACCTTCCGTACACCACAGCATCATCAGCAAACAGCCGCACATTGCTATCCACCCTATCCAAAAGATCATTTATGTAGATGGAAAACAACAGCGGACCTACCACGATTCCCGCCGGCCGCGGTGGCCGTGCGGTTCTGGCGCTGCAGTCCGGAGCCGCAAGGCTGCTACGGTCGCAGGTTCGAATCCTGCCTCGGGCATGGGTGTGTGTGATGTCCTTAGGTTAGTTAGGTTTAAGTAGTTCTAAGTTCTAGGGGACTTATGACCTAAGATGTTGAGTCCCATAGTGCTCAGAGGCATTTGAACCATTTGAACCACGATTCCCTGGGGCACTCCAGACGATACCCTCACCTCCTATGAATACTCACCATCGAGGATGAGATTTTCACTCTGCAGCGGAGTGTGCGCTGATATGAAACTTCTTGGCAGATTAAAACTGTGTGCCCGACCGAGACCCGAACTCGGGACCTTTGCCTTTCGCGGACAAGTGCTCTACCATCTGAGCTACCGAAGCACGACTCACGCCCGGTCTCACAGCTTTAATTCTGCCAGTATCTCGTCTCCTACCTTCCAAACTTTACAGAAGCTCTCCTGCGAACCTTGCAGAACCAGCACTCCTGAAAGAAAGGATACTGCGGAGACATGGCTTAGCCTGGCTTAATCTGCCAGGAAGTTTCATATCAGCGCACACTCCGCTGCAGAGTGAAAATCTCATTCTGGAAACATCCCCCAGGCTGTGGCTAAGCCACGTCTCCCTGTAAAGTGGAGTCGTCAACATCCCCCACCTGGACGATCGAACAGTGGGCCGATATTCTTTTCACAAATGAGTCTCTATTTGGTCTGGAGAGTGATTCTCGACGGATTCGCCTCTGGAGGGAAAGTGGAACACGATGTCGGAGTCCAAACATTGTGGTAAGAGACTGATATCGAGGAAGTGCGGCAGGGATTACGTTGACGACTCGAACACCTCTTCACGTAATTCTAGAGGGTGACTCGGCAAGGTTTAGCTGCTGTCAGTTATCGTGGTAAGATCTTGGGACATCAAGGTGCTGTGCTGCTAGGCTTCGTAGTGATGGACGATAACTGTCGACGCCATTAGAGCACAGGTGGTTGATGTTTCCTTCGAAAAGGAAGGCATTACACCTATGACGTGGCCCACTCGCTCTCCCGATTTCAATCCCATAGAGCATGTCTGGGACGCATTAAGGAGACGGGTTGCATCCACCAACCACTCTCCAAGAACAGTGACTAGCTCAAATGCAAGAATGGGTGTTATTTCCTCAACAAATGATGCACAGCATGCCCCTTCTTCGTCAGGCCTGTATTGTTGACAGAGGTAGTCATACCCCACACTGAGCACATTAACCAGTGGTCGGAATGTGTGTGCAAATCCATTACGTTAGAAAAAAGGAAGAACATTTTTGTCTACCGTTATGCATCTTGCAGCTGTTTACTTTTTGTGCTATTTACATTGTTTCTGCTTTACTGTCACCTGTGTCTACTATTTTGTGGCAAAATAAATGCAACCTTGCAGAATATCTGTTTGTTGCTTTAATTTTGGAGGCCAGTATGTGTTAACACAGTTACTATTTTCACTAGTCCATGTCTTAATACAGTTTTACTGAAGTCACAGACTTTGCCTTGATACGATGAAGACGAGCTGGAGACACTCGTGAACTGGCGCTAGTAACGTTGTACACAAGTAATTCAGTACAAAACTCAGACATGACCACATTTCGCTCAAGACGGCCGGTGGGCAAATATTACTGCAGAAACCGTTGAGCCAATTTTATACCTATAATGAGTACTGCTTACAGTGTGTTAACTACAAGAAGGCAGAGTTGTGAGGGGAGTGCGGGGAGAGGAGGAAGCAAGCATTGGCCGGCGAGGGGAGGGGAGCCGTTGGGGAGGACAAGGCTCGGCTACCAGTTGCAGTGCTGGCACTACAAATTGCAACACGTTTCGCTAACGTGTTAAAAAAGTATATAAAACCACGGGCGTATTCCTAAAAAACGTTGTGCTAAAATTTTAAATCAATCGGTCAACAACTTTCCGAGATTTCTTCCATTGCGAAGCACGGGCGTACAGCTAGTGTTTAATAAATATCTTAACTGCAGCAATGAAGTACGCTTATCGCAAGGAAAGGAAACAGTCTGAAATAGAAATAAAATTTACGACGCAAAGAATGGCAGATTGTTTTTCGTATTTATTCGAGATGTCATACTTTTGTAAAAACATTTAAAGCCATGTGGTCCACCGCTTTCACCATCACTGTCTTCCGTTTGTGTGTCTGAGTCTTCCTCACTCACATCTGATGTGGCAATACAATTTTGCGAGCATCGCTACGTAATACTGGTTTCCTTCTAACCATAGGCCTACCGGTTGGGGTTGTTGGCGATTCCCGAGATGGGCCAGCAACTGCCTCTTCACTCATTTTGATAATGTTTAGCACAACTGTACAATAAAAACACGCAAAACAGTACAGCGCAAAACAGTAACGAAGCAGACGACAATGGCTGCCTTGTACAACACAGTCAGCTGCGTAATGTTGGCAGCAGTCGAAACTGCGTGCCTACCGAAGCCTCCCGACGTCTACCGACTTCTACCGATTCAGGACTGGGAAGAGGTCTGCCATCTAAAAGTTTACACACTGTACTTTCAAAAGGAGCTGACTGGCAGTTTACATAAGGTTGCGACAACTGAGGCTATGCGGTCTGCCAGCAGTCGGGCGCCACATAACAGACCCCTGCAAGTTCTGCTCACTTAGCAAACTTGCTGTGCCTTGTGTAAGATATCTTGCTCTTGCAGCCATCATTATTTTATTGTCTGTAGTGGGTCGGGGGGCACAATGATCGCTGCAGGATGAAGCAAGGGCCATCCTTCTAGTTGGCACTGAGCGTTGTGTTTTAATTTGATGGCTTGGGAGGCGGGAGTCGTATTGTGGGAACCGCAGACAAACATTAAGTTGGCCCGAGCTATTAGAGTTGGAGCTCATGTGTGCGTGAGGTGTGCTTGCTTGTGTGAATGAATCGTTTGTGTTTTTCCTCTTCCGACGAAAGCTGTGGTCAGAAGCTTACGTGCGTCTTTTAATTGTGCCTGTCTGCAACTTAGCGTATTATGTTTACGGTTAGTAGCAATCTATCTTTTCCTACATTGTTAATTTATAAACACTGTATCTCTGCTCGGTGAGAATGCATTGGCACGGTGGCGGCGCCGGGACATTGGAGGCGGCTTTGCTGTGGGCGCAAGGAGGCAAGCGGCGACTTCTTCGGTAGGTAAAGGCAGAAAGCTGGGTGCCCTACCGTTCATGCCTGAGACCAGGGTGCAGCAGCAGAAACGTCGTCAAGCGGTGCCGTAAAGGAGGAAAGGCCGTTTGTGGATGGACAGTTTTTGTACACGTCCGAGCAGGTATTGTTGCAGTGAGGATCTGCCTAGTGCCGTCAAACTGTCTTGAAACCACGTTACAGCCTCAGAGTTCTGCCATACTTGCAGAGCCACTGCGTGGCATCAGTGCTGAGCCTGCAGGTGTCAGCGAGCACTCGAATTTCAGAAAGGGATCCCGGATCGATTACGCGCTGCTACGTATCAATCACAACTTGTGCTGTGTTGCAGCAGGCAACTGGTGTCTTTAAAAAGAATTATTATGTGCTAACTAGCGAGGAGGTATTGAATAGAATTGGAGAGAAGAGAAATTTGTGGCACAACTTGACTAGAAGAAGGGCTAGGTTGGTAGGGCATATTCTGAGGCATCAAAGGATCACCAATTTAGTATTGGAGGGCAGCGTGGAGGGTAAAAATCGTAGAGGGAGACCAGGAGATGAATACACTAAACAGATTCACAAGGATGTAGGTTGCAGTAGGTACTGGGAGATGAAGAAGCTTGCACAGGATAGAGTATCATGGAGAGCTGCATCAAACCAGTCTCAGGACTGAAGACCACAACAACAGCAACATTTCGTTATAACGGTTTATACGTCTTCATTCGATCAAAACCTTGGATCAAGGTGCCAGTGTTACTTCTCTTGTGGTTTTACTGTTTGGGAACTTGTAAGCGATTTGTCTGTGCAACGGATTTTTATATCTGTTCATATGATATAACCTGACTGGAATGAAATGTTAGTGTCATGCAGACTTTAAGCTTGATCCAGAATGAAGTTTTCAATCTGCAGCGGAGTGTCCGCTGATATGAAACTTCCTGGCAGATTAAATCTGTGTGCCGGACATAGACTCGAACTCGGGACCTTTACCTTTCGTGGGCAAGTCCTCTACAACTTTGAGGTACCAGGGTAAAGTTTTGGTAAGAGATTCCTCATCCCAGGCCATTGAGATTGACAGTCTATATCCTTGCAAAGGATGTGATGATTTTTTTTGCTATCTGGGTGGTAAATGGAAGGACGTTCAGTGAGTGACTCCCAGTGGTGATGATATTTTAGACATCTCAGTAAGAAAATATGGAGGAAATCTGGTTCTGGAGTATCTAAACAGTACGTTGTCTGTTTGTAAAGGCTTTTTATAATCTTATTCGTTTACATAAATTGTGTTTTTCACACAGCTGCCTAGCTTACAATGGAGGCACTTCTTAATTTTGAATGTCTGACAGATACCAAGCAGAAGCTTTGTTGATTGGTGTCTGCAGTAGTGTGAGATACTTTAGGTGGCCATCAGTGAATAGAAGACGACGCAGGAGACGGAGAAGAAGAAGAAGAAGGAGGAGGAGGAGATAATCGAAGATTTAATTGTTTGGAGTTCACGAAGTTCCCACGGTCACCTTGGTGTCCTGCAGCATCAGTCACCTTGGATGTGTGAGGGCAGTTAGGACCTCCTGAGGAATTTTGTGGATTGTGGTGCTCATGGACACGACCCTTCGCTGCGGGGGTGGATAAGGAACAGTTTCTCTCCGCTTTCTCTGCATCCCAGGCTATTCTGCCCTCCCCCCGTCCCTCCCCAGCCCTCTCCCTCCACCTTCCGACTCCCGCCAAGCTGCAAACCTGCACATCCAACTGAAATCGTTGTACAGTATTTCACGAGATATATGCTGGAGCTAAGGCCTGAAGATGGTGCACTGAAACACCGAAACTGGTAGCTACATAATAAATGACATCAAAAGGATGGCCGCAGGTCTCTCTCCCTCTCTCTCTCTCTCTCCCTCTCTCTCTCTCTCTCTCTCTCTCTCTCTCTCTCTCTCTCTCTCTCCCCCTCACCCTGACTTACTCACTCACTCACACACACACACACACACACACACACACACACACACACACACACAAACACACACACACACATACAATAATGTTTTTTTCTATTACTGGCTTCCGTTTCCACGAGTGTACACATAGCTGTATTTACTCGTATTAACAGTAGTCGGTTCTGAGTGTTATCTATGTGAATTAATACGTACACACTAACAATAACATAACTGAAATCGCAGAGGAAGAAATTAAATTCATTTGCAGAAAAGAGTAGTTAGCTTTTGTTGTGGTTGGCAGGAGGGCCAACACCGTGTTACTAGGAGGAGGTCGAAAGGCACGCGTTTTAGCTCACGCAGGCTGGCGTGAGGTCTGGAACAGGACAAGGAAATTAGAATTTAGAAAAACGGACGTAGCTGGTGGCATACTTAACTGTATACCGTTAATGAAGAACGTCGGTCTTGCCGGTACATGATTCGCAATATCAATGGTAACTGCTAATGGCGCCTTGCTACGTCGTAGCAAATGACGTAGCTAAAGGCTATGCTAACTATCGTCTCGGCTAATGAGAGCGTATTTTGTCAGTGAACCATCGCTAGCAAAGTCGGTTGTACAACTGGGGCGATTGCTAGTAAGTCTCTCTAGACCTGCCGTGTGGCGGCGCTCGGTCTGCAATCACTGACAGTGGCGACACGCGGGTCCGACGTATACTAACGGACCGCGGCCGATTTAAAGGCTACCACCTAGCAAGTGTGGTGTCTGGCGGTGACACCACAGCTTTCATGAACTTCTAGTAGGCTCTTCAGTCTGGAACCACGTGACCGCTACGGTCGCAGGTTCGAATCCTGCCTCGGGCATGGATGTGTGTGATATCCTTCGGTTAGTTAGGTTTAAGTAGTTCTAAGTTCTAGGGGACTGATGACCTCAGAAGGGAAGTCCCATAGTGCTCAGAGCCATTTTTGTAATACAACTGACAGCAATTATAAAAGTTGTCTCTTTTATTGTACAATACAAAGCTGCCAGAAGTGTCAGCTTGTTAATAAAGTACAAAACCGCAGCAGAAATTCAATCGTTATAGCTCTTTGATTAACAATACCATATCATATTCTGACACAAGTTTTGTAAAAGAAGTGGAGAAGTCTTCCGACAGCTGTTTCGAACGAGCGAAAAGTGAAGTATACGGCTGCGTTAAAGCGGGTATGATGACTAGGAAAAGCATCAGTGTTTCGAAGATTCGTATGTATCAAATGGTGAACCGGAAACGAGCCTGCAAATTGTAGTAGCAGCGGCAAGAAACCTCTGCAATGTGTTATGAGGCTGTCTGCAAATAAAAGAAACAAATAAGGCTAAAATATATCATCATGCTTTTGAACGTCACCGCAGTGTGAAGGAAACATTATCAATGCAAAAAATACCTTTTATTAAAGTATTCCCGTAGCACAACACACAAACGTATGGTACTCCAGCGTACAAAGATCTGATGCCAACGAATTTATCGGTACAGCAGCTACCGGTCACACTTCCCACAGTAAACCCTTGTACAGTCTCCACGGTCGGCTAAAGAAAATTTTTTGCTCCACAAGCGGCAAATCATACGCCGCCCCCTCCTCCCTCCTCCCCCCCCCCCCCCGCCTCCACACACACACACACATACGCATGCACACTTCATGTCTTCCTCAGACTTTAAGTATCCCTTCCTGCACATTGTAGCCTTGCCATACTTTAAAAGTAAATCTAAATCTAGTGATGGTGGCAGTGGGTTGTTTTCTCTTTTAAAAGAAGTGCTATACAGAAATTCCTCTCAACAGAAATATATTCCTAAATGTTATTCCAGTTCTAAATATCAAGAGAAGAAACAAATCACTTTCATCTGAGGCAATTCCTGAGATCATTGTTATCTTTCAGCGAAAAAGACGTCCTTATTTATACAGGGTGGATCACATTAAAAATTGCCACTGTGAAAGTATACGATAACAGCAGCAAAATCGTTCTAGCAAACGTGCGTCCGCAAACAAGCCGTTTGCTTCATAACTGCGACTTTGTGGCTGACTTCAGTGTAAAATATTGCCCTAGTTGCAGATTTACTCTGATGATTCTGGACGTACCATAATATAGCGAGAGGTGGTAACATGTAATGCACCAAGGAACATCGTGTCGAACACGATCGTTTGGTACTCTGGTTTTATGATGTGGGGAAGCATAATGTTGCACGGATATACTGACGTCCAAATCTTTGAAACTGTTACACTCACCGGTCAACGCTATACTGTACTCCCTTCTTTCTAGGGGTCTACTCGGCCATGAACCTCATTTTTATAACAGAGCGAGGTGGCATAGTGGTTAACATACCAGACTCGCTTTCGAGAGGACGACGGTCCAAATTACCGTCTGGTCATTCAGATTTAGTAGGTTGTCCGTGATTTCCCTAAATCGCTCCAAGCAAATTCCGGAATGGTTCCTTTGAAAGAGCACGGCTGATTTCCATTCCCCCGCCCTTGGAGCAACCAGAGCTTGTGCTCCGTCTCTAATGACCGCTCTGCCGGCCGCGGTGGTCTAGCGGTTCTAGGCGCGCAGTCCGGAACCGCACGACTGCTACGGTCGCAGGTTCGAATCCTGCCTCGGGCATGGATGTGTGTGATGTCCTTAGGTTAGTTAGGTTTAAGTAGTTCTAAGTTCTAGGGGACTGATGACCACAGTAGTTAAGTCCCATAGTGCTCAGGGCCATTTGAACCATTTGACCGCTCTGTTGACGGGACATTAAGCTCTAATCTTCCTTTCCCCCTTTCACTTTTATGAATGACAACGCGCGACTGCATCAAAGTGTGCAGATGGAGGAGGTCTTGGAACGAGAGTATACTCAGCGACTGGACTGGCGTCCATGATCCCAGACTTACATCTCATCGAGCACATGTGGGAAGTGTTGGGGAAACGCAGCTCGTCCATATGCTTCAACGACCATCCAGCAGTCATTAAAAGCGCTGGTGGAGGAATGGAGGGCGCTACCACAAAAACACCTTACCAGCGTTCTAGCCAGCATAGAAGCACTTTGCGGAATAAGCACTGCCATCCGTGATGAACAAAAACCCTAGTAAGAGCCATGTCATGCCTTTTATAATTCCAGCGGACCACCATAAATCTCGGTGACTTCAGAGTAATTATTGTCTTGGAATAAAGGTGTCATTTCTTTTCGTCTAACTCCGTACTTCTTTTAGTTACGTTCTATACTATACCGTAGCGTTTCGTTCTATGTAAGGTTCATTTTTCGTCGAACTGTCACTCAGTCACTCAGCAATGACACATCATGTGAAAATGACTTATTTCCTAAATATTTGCACACCAATATATATATATATATATATATGCCAACCATTCAATTTAAACATTTACGTTTGCTATTTAAAAAACCAACGATGAAACCTATGTGCGTGCAACATAATCAAAGACAACACACATGGAAATTACGCAAGGTAAGACATCCAGATCGAAGCATTCAAAGAGACGTATATAGAACTAAGCACGTTAATGTTACAAATAACCTAGTGACTGAAAAGTCCAACTTACAGAGGTCCTGGACACCTGGATTCCAGGTCACGAGATCAAACAATTGGAAGGAATAAAGTGCCAGCAAGAAAGAAAATAAAAGCATTGGCGTGAAGCGCATGTGCTGTTTCAATATGGCTCCTATTCTGCTTCGACATGAGTGATGCGACTTTCTAAGCAAGAGTCCTTAAACACGATAGTCTCGATATACAAAGGGTACTAGGAAAGTTTCGCAATACGAAGCAACAGTAAGTCGCTGGAGGATGATTGTTGCTGTGTTCTGAGAATACTTCGTACTTGCATTGTAGCCGCTGTGCCAAATCTCTCGGCACAGCCGCTCACTAGCACCGTTAGTTTGAAGTGCTTACTATGGCATCGTAGTCATGAAGTGAGATTCGGGTAGTTTTGTGGTTCAACTTCGTGCGTGTTTATACATAGACCAGTGCTTTGAAGAAATGACTTTTGCACTCGGTGATGGTGTCCACATCGTACAACTAACAATATTCAGGTGGCACAGAGAATTCCAAAGAGGAAATTTCATTCTGGAGAGGATGCTGAGAGGGTGGGACGGCCACGATCATCAGCTACGGAGGAAAACATTGATGCTGTGAGAAAAATGCTGGACGAAGACAGGCGAATAACCTATAAGCTGATAGCGGATACCTTAGGGCTGGATGTAACAGCAATTCGTTCGATTCCGCAGGATGATTGGCAAATAAGGAAACTTTGTTGTCTCTGAGGTGCCGCATAGACTGGCAGAAGAGCAGACGACAAGACGTGTGACTTGGTGCCTGGAGGTGTTAAAGAAGTTTTCTGAGGGACGATCAAAGTATGAGAATAACATCGTGACAGGCGATTAGACCTGATTGTACTATTATGTGGTGCCGACGAAGACTCAAAATAAAGTTTGACACTCTGAAGATGATGACACACCCTTAGCTCAAAATTTTAAACATGGCTGAAGCAGAAACTGTTGAAAATCTTCACGGTAAATGATAACAGTCAAACAGTTGCAGGATAAAGATTTATTGAAATCCTTGACCACGGTTTCGGTATATTTAAATATAATAGGGAAAACGTGTACAATTCCACGTTTGCTGAACATCTATTGCTCTTACAGCATACGCCATGGAAATTGGATGACGTAGAATTGGTACACGAAATGAGTAAGGGTTGCAAACTGGACCTGTTTGAGGAACTACAAATTTTCAAACATGTATCTCAAAAAGATGGATTTATTCTTAACGAACATGTGCAGCTTAGAAACAAAAATTTTTTGAGTAGTTTCTTGCTCTAACGTAATATAGTCTGGCTGACTAGAAACTAGTTTTCTTGTCTGTTGATGCTGGTGAGATGCTCCTCTCCTGTCTTGTTGGGATTTTACGTATTTTTGATGATTGTTATTCGCGGTTTTCGATGTGTATGTGTGGTTTAAATGATTCTGTCATGTTTTTTATTCATGACGACAGATGATTCGATTTACTACTACATTTTGTTCGTTTTCGCTACAATGTATCCTAATCTTTAATTTGCGCAGGATTCTCGCGCATAACACTAGTGCCCTCTCTCGTTAGATGTGTTCCTTAGCGCAAGCTTCACCTGCTTGACACTAGGACACAGGCAAATCGGTGTTCATATTTTCTATTGAATGTATGTGTTTTAAATGTTTCTGATATGTTTTATTTATTAAGACAGAGGTTTTGAATTAGCACAACCTTTAAAATTTTGACACGCATGAGTATGTTCCCTGGGTTTTAATGTGCGCGAGTGTCTCGCGCATACCACAAGTGCCCTCTCTTGGTGAAACTGTCTGCCCTAGTGCTTCCACACCCTCTCCATGCTAGTTCACAGGCTAAGCAGTGATAATATGCCGTGTTCGCATCGACCATCACTTCATAATTATGCCTTACAGATGGAGGTAATATTTTAATTTTAACTACTGACGACGCCTTTGGCACGATTGTTTTATGTATCTCCACTGCAGGATGTGATTTTAGTAAGTGTCTGAAAGTTTTTTTGCTTGTAATACTTTGGTAATTTTCATGGTTACTTAAAGCTATAAGTGTTTTTTTTTCTTCTTCTTCTGCCTCCGTTAAGGTGCTAAGCTTTTTGCTAATGAAGGTGTCTTCCTGTTCAGGTGTGTTTTTGCTTCTGATGAAGGTATATTTAGATATACTGCAACAGTGGTCAAGGATTTCAATAAATCTTTATCCTGCAACTGTTTGGCTGTTCTCATTTACCGTGAACACCCTTAGCTGTCAGAAAATCCCAATCAGTAAAGAAGAAAATAATGGCTGTTATACTTTCAGATCAAGTGGAATTTTGGAGCGTGTCGTTTTGGACACACAGAAGAGAGTCACATCTAAGTGGTACACTGATCAGTGCCTGCCCAAAGACATCCAATCTTTGAAGAACCTACGACCGAAGTCAAGAATGGACACTTGGTTCCTCCATCACGACAACGCTCCAGCCCACTGCGCCAAAGCATGCACCGTGTGGTTGAGGGGTACATGTGAAAGTGAAGGTCAAACGACTGCAGTTTCAAGTGATGTGGACCTCCCGAGGGCTTGGGACAACGAATGTGCCTTACTCCCTACAGAAACTTGGCAGAACTGGGTTGGGGAGTGGTTTCAGAGGATGGAGAGATGTAGTCAATGTGGCGGAAATTACTTCGAAAAAATTAAATAAATAAAGCTGTATTGAAAAACTTTCCTAGTACTCTTTGTACATGGACTTCTCCCACTTAACATGCATGTAATTCTCCGCTGAAATATTTAACAAATTTTAGAAGAATGCTAGTTCATAGCTGTTAGCTGGCAATATGACAGACTTGAAACAGCAAAATCAACTATGTGAACCAGCTCTGCGCTCACTTACGACACTGCAGAATGCGGCAGCTCTGCATGATGGCCGATGTGGGCTCCACTAACCCCATTAACACTTTATGCGAAACAGTGAAAGTAGGAAGGTAAAACAGATTCCGTTTTGTCTTATAACACGATTTGAATGCGTATAAGACCTGTACTCTGCGAAGGATTCCCTTTTTATGTTTCAAATCGCTGAAGGATACAGAAACGAAGCCTAAAACATCAAACAAAAAACGGTTTTACAATATATAGTTCGAGTGCTGTCATGATGTATACGTAAAAATGCTGCCACAGCTGAAAGTAGGCAGGATGCAGTGGTTACAGGAAGAGACGAAATGTGCTGCGTGCGTTATTTGTGTAGCTGTTGGCGTAATCGTGAGACAAGTCTTTTGTGTTGAGAACACTGATTTCAACCTTCCTCAGATTTCAGTGAATATCTTTGGTTAGCACATATTTTATTGGGAAGTGATAAAAAACATATTACACGAAGATTTCATTTATTTTACTCGTTGGCCATGGTTATAAAACCGACGTCGACATCTGAAGAGAAATGGTGCATCTGCCACGCCTAGAAGAGTAACGAGGTTCAATATAAAAAACATAAGTATGATATCTGCGGAAGTCGAAGACTTGTTGAACTACATATTGACATTCGAAGAGACTCAAAAAACGTATTCATTTGCAATTGGTAGACCGCACAGCGTATACACTAATAAAAGACTAGTAAGAGAGACATATAAATTTTCACTTCAGCGTTTAAAGCGACAATTCTTCGTCGGCGCTACTTGACAAATTTTCTCTTCTCTTCGCATTAATTTGACCGCAAACCTGTGACTGCTTGTCGATGGAGCGGGACTTAATATAGCTCGCACCGTCTTTTAGGTAGCGGTTCGGTGAAAGATGAAGTGCATAACGAAGAAGGCGACGGTCATTGAAGCAGCAGAGCGGATGGTGATAACAAAAATAATTTCGTTAACCGTTAATACGAGATCCAACCACACAAGTGGCGTTTCTCGGCTGCAGTCGAAACTCGGTTGATCTATTTCTAATAAGTTCCCAAGTAAACAAACAATGGTATAAAAACGTTTCTTCCATTTAATAGTGCTTTGCATCGTACCTGTTAATCAAATCTGAATCAAAATCTGTGCAACCAGGTAGAAATTTACAGCGTACCATGACTCGCTGTGGCGTAATGATGCCCACATCGCATTCCCTCCATCATTCGCACCTCTATGTGTTACAGTCCCTCAAGACGACGAGAGAACAGAAACAGTTTTCAGGCACTGCAGTCGTAGTGCGGGTGTCCACGATACACGTTTGAAAGGAAATCAACGATAAAGATTTTAATAAAAGAAAAATAGTGACTGGGCAAATCTGTAAGCTGGAGTGAAGTAATTAGTGAAACATCAGAAGAGGGTCGTACAAGCAAAGGAAAGCAGAATGCTTCTATAGGCTACCTATATGACTGTTGTACGTCAGATTGTCGTAACAATGCAATATTACAACAATTTAGATTGCTTCGGTTACAGACAGCTGATTGTCATTCAGTAATCTCCATAAGAATTCGATAAATTAAAACGGAGAAGAGTAACGAAATGCACGCACACATTCTCTGATTTAGATTTAATTCAAAAAGTATTTTCACTTTTATGTGTTCTCGTTTTTGGGTTATTAATTCGGGGTCTACTACAATATCGTTCAAAATTTACTCAAAGCCACAAGGGGAAAAAATAGGGTAAGTCAACTTTTTTGTCAAAGTAATTTTGTTGCTTCTTTCGTTTAGTTGTAATGCCGTGGTTTACAATCCGCAAATGTATTACGGAAGAAGGATAGTCCCAGAAGTATTGACTTTTTTAATATACAGTATTATATTCCTGCTAAAATGGAAGAAGTCCAGCACCCACTTGAGAAAGAAAGTAAATGTCGCGTTGGAACTTTTTATCTTTTATTTCCAGTTATTGAAGCTGCACTTAGTTAAACAAACTTATATGTTCGTAGACCCTGTGATAACATCACGTTCATCTTTGTTCAGTATTTATACACCGAATATGAGGGTAATTACAGAGTGAGTGGTGTCTTTCTTGTCCCCATTTTAATTTAATGATGTGGCTGAACAAGATGATCAATGTACACATTTTGCATATTTTGTGTGCCTGAGAGTAGCCAGAATACAATCATACACTAAATGGACTACTTAGTGCGCTTAAAGAAACTCGTGAAGACTGTAGTGGTTGCTTATCCCTTTAGGGTCCACTATTAACGTGGCTGTGACAAGAATGTGCTATTAATCGACACCAAAACTAGAACTCAATTGCCCAAAGACTGCCATGACAGTATAATAATGGACTGGGCGTGGTTATTGGCTGTAACATACAGAAAAGTGTGCCCTATTTTGCCACATGACGTGAGTCACACAACAGACTATGAATAACTCCGTTAATGAATCTAAAACATACTAAAACTAAAAGAAACAGTTTCAGGAATGGAATGTTGTACGAATGGTTGTCTTTTGTTTTTTGAAATTTCTTTCTTGTATAATTTACTATCGTGGGCTTACTTTCTTTTTCTCTTTAGTCTTTATGATGTTGAAGACATTGCTCCAAAGCGGAGGGGAAAGGCTTTAAAATATTTTATGGTGTATTCGGTAATAAATTATCATGTCAGAATCATATTACCTACTTCGGCCAGCTGTAGAAGTAGAAAACATCTACAAAATGTTACTGAAGACAAAATTACTCCCCTCCTTGTCGATTATGATAGTTCTGCATTAGCATTATTTGATGATTGATTGGGTGGAGTTCATTAAACACAATGGACTGAGCTGTCACTATTAGTGTATTATGTCCTCTGTCAAGTAAAAAAATTACGAAATTTGAATAAAATTTCAACTTTCATGGACGCTTCAGACTGGACGACATTGCCCACTTGAGAATTAGTGTTCTTCCGACATGTGACCGCAACATTCAGTACATTTCGCAGCTATCATTCGAATGCCGCCCCCAGCCCGCTGTCCACGACGAATCACCTATGTACACACCACTTTAGCGACTTCTACGCTGGCGTACGCTTCAAAACAAGCAACGGTAAAACAATCACCGAGATGTTCGACTGCGCGTTTGTCGCAGTTCAGGGAGATTCTATTATTTTGTTCTCGTATCGATCGAGGGGCAACAGCGGGGACTGCACCGTATACAAAACACTATTCCCGCTAAAACAGAAACTTTCATCGTGTCGGTTACGTCCGATTTATGCGTTCAGTTCGATACAGTTGAGTATTTTGTAGAATTTCGACACTGCTGGGATGTAGGTCTTGACAATCAGAACAAGATAGCAGTGTTATCTCGTTTTACGCAAAACGTGGACATATTGAATTTTGCAAAAGGACGACTCAGTTTCAAACTTATTTCTTGTGAGACTACATTTATTTCACTTTATTTTACTTTTTTTGAATAGAATTACTTAGCCTTCGTTTAAAGGATGATACCTGACTTGCCGAATCTCCTCTGTGTCGTTTTTAAATACTTGCGTTCTGCTTTGTTAAATGGATGCAAGACAGGGGAGAAACGTGCAAAGTTAAAAAAGTTAAATTCTTTACAGACAGAAGATCATCTTCAAACAACAACATGTATTTCAGGTACGTTAAGAAAAAAATGCTCTGTTGCGTGGTAAAAGGGTGCTGGGATGCGAAGCGTTTTCTGAAATTACTCAAAGCGCTTTCTGTACTCCGAATTTTCTTGTGAGAACTGACTATAAAGATTTCTTCTCTCTCTCTCTCTCTCTCTCTCTCTCTCTCTCTCTCTCTCTCTCTGTCTCTCTCTATCTCCCTTTGTGCCTCTAAGTAGCTGTGGAAATCTTCAGGCAGTATAGATAAAATACGAGGGTCACTCCAAAAGAAATGCACACTATTTTTGTAAAAATACAGTTTTCATTCTGTACGTGTGAATGTTTTACAGTGTGTAGATACATCTTTCCCGCTTTTTTCAGACTTAGTTCAACGTGTTCCCGTGAGTGGCGCCGTCACAGCATGTCTTCAAGGTGGCTGCTACACTTGACGTTCGTCAGAAGCAACGTGCTGTCATAGAATTCCTGTGCTGTGAAAACGAGACAGTGGGAAACATCCACAAGAGGTTGAAAAAGGCCTATGGAGATGCTGCTGTCGATCGCAGCACAGTTAGTCGGTGGGCAAGCAGGTTACATGATGAAAGCGGCCACGGCAATATTGAGGATTGTCCTCGCAGCGGCAGGCCTCGTACTGCACACACTCCAGACAATGTGCAGAGAGTTAACGAATTGGTGTCTGCTGACAGACGCATCACAGTGGACGAATTGTCACGCTACGTTGGGATAGGGGAAGGAAGTGTTCGCAGAATACTGAAAGTGTTGGCGTTAAAAAAGGTTTGTGCTAGGTGGGTTCCCAGGATGTTGACAGTGGCTCACAAAGAAACAAGAAAAACGGTATGCAGCGAACTTTAGGAACAGTATGCGAATGGTGGAGATGAATTTCTTGGAAGAATCGTGACAGGTGATGAAACATGGCTCCGTCATTTTTCACCAGAGACGAAGAGGCAATCAATGGGGTGGCATCATGTAAATTCACCCAAGAAAAAAAAAATTCAAAACCACACCTTCTGCTGGAAAAGTGATGGCTACGGTGTTTCTCGATTCCGAAGGACTCTTGCTTGTGGACATCGTGCCAAGTGGAACCACCATAAATTCTGATGCATATGTGACGACACTGAATAAACTTCAAGCTCGACTGAGTCGTGTTCAACCACATCGGCAAAAGCAGCATGTTTTGCTGTTGCACGACAATGCACGGCCACATGTCAGTCAATAAACCATGGAAGCGATCACAAAACTCGGATGGACAGCACTGAAACAGCCGCCTTACAGTCCTGACCTGGCTCCATATGACTATCATCTCTTTGGGAAACTGAAAGACTCTCTTCGTGGAACAAGGTTTGAAGATGATGACTCCCTTGTGCACGCTGCCAAACAGTAGCTCCAACAGGTTGGCCAAGAATTTTACCGTGCGGGTATACAGGCGCTGGTTCCAAGATGGCGTAAGGCAGTTGAGAGGGATGGAAATTATGTGGAGAAATGAAAATATTGTTCCTAAAGGATGTATCTACACACTGTAAAACTTTCAAACATGTAGAATAAAAGACGAATTTTTTAAAAAAAATAGTGTGCATTTCTTTTGGAGTGACCCTCGTAAAATACGAGCGGCGCTCAAAACGTAATGCAACACATATTCCTCGGCCAGCTGCGGTTTAAAATATGCAGAATTTGTTATGGGACGTTGTAGAATATTCCCGCTTCAGCACCTGTAATTTCATGAAGTTCCGATAGGTAGCGACGCAAAATGCAATCTTCAAAATGACATCTGTAACAGAGCAGAGAGCTGTCACTGAGTTTCTTTTGGCGGAAAACCGTAGTATCCCAGGTATTCTTAGAGGCTTGGAGAATATGTACGGAGGCCTAGCAGTGAACAAAAGCACGATTAGTAATTGGGCGGAGCCTCTGTCATCGCCGCATCAACCTGTCCGATCCCCTGCTTGTCGACCACACACAGCGGTGACTCGTGCAACCTTGGAACATGCGGACACTTATTCGAAGTGATCAACAGATCACAATCGAACACCTCGCTGCACACTGGACGTCTCTGTTGTTAGTGCTGACACACTTGTCCAACAACTGGACTACCCAAAGGTGTGTGCCCACTGGGTTCCTCGCTTCCTAACAAAAGACCATAAACAACAATGAAGGACTATCAGCGCGGAATGGCTCGCGTTAAAGAGATTGATCGTGACAATAATTGTCGAACATCGTCACAGGCGATGAAAAATAGCTTAACCACTTCGGACAGGACACAAAACTGCACTCCATGGAGTGGCGCCACACCATCTATCCTCCAAAGACAAATTTCAAAGTCACACACTCAGCCGGTCAAGTCATGGCAACCTTCTTGGTCTCTAAAGGGATTGCATTGTTTGATGTCCTCCCGCATGGTGCAACGATCAGCTCTGAAGTGTATTGTGCTACACTCTGGAAACTGAAGAAATGGGTTAAGCTTGTTCGTCACCACAAAAATGCAAATAAACTTCTTCTCCTTGACAACGCTAGGCCCCTCATAAGTCTGCGCACCCGAGGGAAGCTCACAAAGCCGGCCGGAGTGGCCGAGCGGTTCTAGGCGCTTCAGTCTGGAACTGCGCGACCGCAACGGTCGCAGGTTCGAATCCTGCCTCGGGCATGGATGTGTGTGATGTCCTTAGGTTAGTTAGGTTTAAGTAGTTCTAAGTTCTAGGGGACTGCTGTTAAGTCCCATAGTGCTCAGAGCCATTTGAACCATTAAGCCATGACAACAATACACCTTTTAATAAAGTTCTCACACCTAGACAAGTAGCAAAATATTTCTTAATAACTTTCCTGTGTAAATTGCCTTCCTTGACACTTATTGCAACTATCAGATATGTCCATGTGCTTCATTACTAAATTTTAGCGGCAAACTTTAGCCATACACAATGTTCTAACAACAAGAAACTATACAGTTACAAATTTAAAATACTGGATTACCTTAAATATTGCCTTTTGTCATTCTTGCATCTTGTCATCTCATTTCCTCAAAATATGATGTTAAAACAATCCCTTTTTAAATAACGTTGCCTTCACTAAATTACAGGTCAGCTTCATCGTTTTCAGACCACGTACATTACCAGACTGTGCAACACACATTTCTAGTTCCTTCAAAAGAAGTAACCCCTCTGACCAACAGCCGTTTCAAGAAGAGACTTACAAAGATTATGGTTATAACAGTACTACAGCGGTTGAATACGGTTATTAAATTCACAACTTCCTTTACATTTATGGTCAAAATTTCCTGAAAATCGTAATGGCAAATAAGACAGCTACCTTTCAAGCAGTCATTCTTCCAGCACTCCACACGTGAAAGTAACCGGTTAAAACTCTGTCACCCTCTGCGATGCACGTCACAGAAGATAAACGCTATTAGGCATACTAAAACTTGCACGATAGAGAAAAACTAAGGGGAGTGATACATACGAAAGTCTCATTACAAATTTAGAGGAAATGAGGAGAGACCTAATTTTAAAGACGAATGATATGCCACTATAACCTACAATTAATAAAAGTTAAGTACCTACGAGCATTTACTAAAATTCAGCAGTGGGCTGCAGCTTAATGTGATATGAAAAACAGGGATTTTATTCTATACATTTGACACTTCCGAAAGGGAGGAAGTGAGATTAGGGTATAACGTCCTGTCCACGACGATGTCATTGGAGACGAAGTACAAGCCCGAACCGGGGAAGAATGGGAAAGAAAAGTGAATGTCCTGTTGGGGACAGAGGATGAATACCAGGCATTTCCGTCAAAAGATTTAGGGAAACCTTAGAAAACCTGTATCTAGATAGTGGGACCTGATCGCCTTCCTACCAAATGCAAGTTCAGTGGTTGGCTTACCACCGCAACCACGTCACTCAGTTAATGCCCCAGGTCTCATAATCCTTTCATCATAAGAATAAACCTGATGTAAACAAACACAATCGCGATGATTGGCCAGAAGCCGTAGCACACGTACACTGGTGTTGCTACGCTTTTGAAAGTAGGTCCTACTTGTTCATCAGATACGTTATTACTAAGTTACGTTAAATAAAACTTTAAGATATTCAAATGTATTAACAGCCATCAACGTTTTTCTAAATCACGCTTTAGCTACGTAGTTTTTATTTAAAAATCGTGTACATTCACAGTCTCCGTACTGTTGTGCTCTGATTGTCGCGCTGTTAATGCGCAGTACGAAAATGGTTGAGGCTGCTTTCTGTTCCGTAATGAAACACGCGTATGGGATGCGGTTAAGAAGAGCCGAGAAATAGGCTGTTCTTAATGTTTTTCACAAATTTACGGGGATAATCGGCTTTAAAGTTTCCCAGCCATTGTATTTACTATAGTTAAAACATACACATACATCGTATGAATAGCGCAGTTGGTAGCGTAATGGAATGTTAACCAGTCGCAGATTAATGCCTCGTTCGTATTACTTCCTGAAATATCATAATTTTTTTTTTGTCGTTCAGTTTGAAATACCTACATCTCGTAATTATAAAACTTATCATCCTTTTTTATGAATAACATACATATTTTTGTTTCTAATTACATATTGTACGTGAAATTCCTGTTTTCATTTCAAATACAAATTCTTAATTATCGTTGTTTTATGAAAGATTGTTCATAAAAGTTACTGAAATTAAGGAAAGATAACAATTCAATTTTTAATGCAATAATGATAAATCCTCTTTATTTGGTCTATGTCCATCGTTTTATACCACAGAGGTAGATAAGTATCGTAGAAACATGAAAAACAATCATTTTCACAGCCTCGAGCACATCATACAAATGCTGCATTTTTACATTTGCCACTGTACCATTACAGTATGAACCCAACAGAACTGACCGGGAGCCTTAGTTGCGGGATTTGGCCCGGGAAGTAATAAGACAAGCTCCCAGACGTACTGGAACTAACGCACGCTGCTTTTTGACGTCACTACCGTACGCTAGCGGTATATAGAACTGCTCGTCAAAAAAGAAGAAGAGAAAATACGGTGCCTGGTTGGCTTCGTGGATTCTGTTGTTGATGCGTTAAACGCCGCTGTGCACGCTCTAGTTTACTAATCTTGCCTTCGCGGTCCCTAAGAGAACGATATATATCGAGTTGTAACGGACGGGTGCTTAAAATTTAAGGACGGAAGTATCTTTCTCTTGATGCGTCACTGCCAAGGAACATAGCTCGATTTAAATTGGACCATACATAGAAAGAACTGCTAAGGTATAGAACAGAAAGTGTTGTTATTGTTGATGTGGCCTTTAGTCCAAAGACTGGTTTGACGCAGCTCTCGATGCTACTCCACTCTCGATGCTACTCCATTCTGTACAAGCCTCTTCACTTCAGAATAACTACTTCAACACTCATACTTCTGCACCTGCTTACTGTATTCAGTTCTTGGTCCGCCTCTAGTTAATTAGTTAGTTAGTTACGTGTTCCTTTGATCTATCTCACGGTAACCATTATGATGTGGAACGTGCCAAGTGCATAAAAAATGCACACATGACATTTTTTTTGCAAAGCTTAAAAATTTTAGTACCTACTCCATTCTCTTAAATAGCACAAAATACATGTATTATACATACAGATTTATTTATTCCTATTCAAGAATTCATCTATGATATACAAAGAGTTGTCAAGGAGATATGATTTCAATTTATTTTTAAAACTGTTACTACTGTCTCTCAGACATTTTATTTCATCTGGTAATTTAGCGAAATGTTTTACAGCAGTATATTTTACCCCTTTCTGCGCCAAAGGTAGGTTAAGTATATGACAGTGTAAGTCTTTCTTTCTTCTGGTATTATAATCGTGAATGTCACTGTTGTTGAGAACAAATTTCATTACTGAGTAAATGTAGTGTGAGGCTGTTGTAAGAATTCCTAACCTTTTAAAGAGATGCCTACAAGATGTGCGACTGTGAGTCCCACACATTATTCTAACCACTTTCTTTTGAGCAGTGAATACTTTTTGCCTAAGTGTTGAGTTACCACAAAATATTATTTTGTATGACATCAGAGAGTGAAAGTATGCAAAGTATGTTAGCTTACTAATTTCTATATCCTCAAAATTAGCAATTATTGCGATTGCAAACGTTGCTGAACCTTGTCGTTTTAGGAGATTCAAAATATGAATTTTCCAATTACAATTCTCAACTATATGCACACCCAAAAACTTAGTATGCTCTACCCTGGCTACTAACTTCTGTTGATGTGCTATATTTATTGAAGGAACTGTACTCCTAGCACTAGAAAATTGGATGTACTGTGTTTTTTCAAAGTTCAGAGCAAGCCCATTTGCAGAACACCAATCAATAACTTTTCCAAAGTCACTATTTGTATCATTTCCTATTGGAGTTTCCTTTACTGGATTAATAATGATGCTTGTATCATCAGCAGTGTCAGTTTAGCTTCTTGTTTCATCCACATACATCAACAACAGAAGGGGACTCATGATCGAACACTGTGGAACACTTAATGTAATTTCACCCAGTTAGATGAAGTGGGAAACTTACTTAAATCACTTAAACAATTTTGCTTCCTTTTCCTTAGGTTAAGACTTAAAAACTCATATGCTGTTTTATTTGTATCAAAGAATTGTAATTTCTGTAATATAATGTCATGGTTCACACAAGGAAACGCTTTGGGTAAGTCACAGAAAATTTCTATTTAAAGACTCTATTATGTGGGCAGTGAAAATGTATATTGCTGTCGCAGTGGGACAGCATTTCTGAAATCCAAACTGTGATTTACTAAGTATCCCATTACTGCTGAGTTGGCTAACCACTCTTGAGTACATGACTTTCTCGAAGATTTTTGAAAATTCTGTAAGCAAGGGTAGTGGCTGCTAATTATTGACATACGTGGTATCCCGCTTTTTGTACACAGGCCTGACAATGACATATTTTAACCTGTCAGGGAAAATACCTTGAGGTAGTGATGCATTACAGATGTGACTCAGAACATCAGCTGTAACTGCTCCACGTTGTTTTAACATCTTGTTACTGATGTCATGCACTCCAACACAACATTTATTTTTCAAAGATTTAATGATTTTCGTTATGACTGGCCTTACACTTTTACTTACATCCTGTTAAGTCCTTTACGTTAATCAGTTGTGCATCATGGTCTGATAATCCATTTACCACAGGGAAAGCATGTGTTAGTTTTACATCCTCCTGCTGCACAAATACATTATATATTAGAGTGCTACTGTCTTGAGCTGTACGTGTAGGGAAACTGATCACTGATTCTAAGTTATATGTCGTAAGTAACACATCTAGTTCACTTTTCCTATCAGAATTGCTTAGAAAGTTTACACTGAAATCACCACAGATCAACAACTTCTTCTTTTTGTTTGACAGACGGACTCAAACTTTTTTTGTGCCCCACACTTCCCTCCAGTACTTAACCTGTGATCTATTGATGTTTCAGAATGCGTGCTATCCACCCATCCTTTCCTTTAGTCAACTTACGCCACAAATTTCTTGTCTCCTAAGTTCTATTCAGTACCGCCTGATTAGTTACGCGATCTTGGCTAAACTCTTTATCGTCCTTGTATCACTTCCTTACATGGTTACACTCCAGACAAGTACCTTCAAGGGAAGACTTACTAACACTTAAATATAAATTCGCTGTTCTTCGAAACGCTTTTCCCGCCACTGCCAGTCTACATTTTATGTATTATCTACTGCAGTCATCATCAGTTATTTTGCTGCCCAAAGAGCAAAACTCATCTAACACTTTTAGTGCCTTGTTTCCTGATCTTGTTCCCTCAGCATCGCCTCATTTAATTCGACTACATACCATTTCCATTGTTTTGTTTTTGTTTGTGTTCATCTTGCATCCTACTTTCAAGACCCCGTCCATTCCGTCCAATTGCTTTTCCAAGTTCTTTGCTATCTCTGGCAGAATTACTATGTCGTCGGCAAATCACAAAGTATAATACCTTTTCCCTCGACTTTAATTCCTTCTCCAAATTTGTCTTTGTTTTCCTATACTGCTAGCACAATATACAGTTTGAATAACTTCGGGGATAGGTTACAACCCTGTCTCACTCCCTTCTCGATCTCTGCTTCCCCTGTTTTGTCCATCGACTCTTATAACTGCCATCTGGTTTCTCTACAAGCTGTAAAGAGCCTCTCGATCCCTGTGTTTTACCCCTGCTACCTTTCGAATTTCAGAGAGAATATTCCACTCAAACGTATCAAAAGATTTCTCTAAGTCTACAAATGCAATAAACGTAGGTTTGCCTTTCCTTGACCAAACTTCTAAGAGAAATCGTAAGAGCAGTGTCACCTCGCCTGTTCCTATATTTCTCCTGAATCCCAACTGATCTTCCCCAAGGTTGGCTTCTACGAATTGTTCAATTTTTCTGTAAACATTCACACCTGTCATCAGCGTTCTTTGTGATTGGAAGAGGGTAACTGAAAGAAATACGCAACGAGACGAACAGAAATAACACTTTTAATCTAAGGCAATAATTTCACTTAAGTCCTAGCAATTTATGATGTGCCGTGGGCATTACAAAGGTGGGACATGGGTCTTAATAGAGTGTATGATAACTAAGGAATGCAATGAATGCCCTGCAACAAGCTACGACGTTGGTAAGGATTTGTTACAGTGGGGTGTTCCATTACTCCACCAGAGTGGTTGACAACTGTTGAATAGTGATTGTTGGCCGGCCGCGGTGGTCGTGCGGTTCTAGGCGCTCCAGTCCGGAGCCGCGCTGCTGCTACGGTCGCAGGTTCGAATCCTGCCTCGGGCATGGATGTGTGTGATGTCCTTAGGTTAGTTAGGTTTAAGTAGTTCTAAGTTCTAGGGGACTGATGACCACAGCAGTTGAGTCCCATAGTGCTCAGAGCCATTTGAACCACTTTGATAGTGATTGTTGTATGGCGGACGTGGTGTAATACGTCTCGTCAACGCATCCTGCACGTACTCGATGGGATTTAAATCGGGGATTCCACCGATTTAAATCCCAGTCCCAGCAGGCAAGTTCCTTTTGCTGAAGATTCACTCGTTCAAGAACTCCTGCCCTACGCTATTCGGTGCAGTCGCGCGTTGTTGCCCATAAAAATGAAGTCACGCCCGAACGTAGCCCTGGGAAAGCGCACGTGGGGAGGGACTACATTGTCACAATAACGTTGACCAGTGGCTACACCGTGTCCAAAGATTTAGAGGTCAGTACGCCCGTGCAGCATTATACGTGTCCACACCATAACATCTGAAGCACCAGAACGACCATGGTCGATAATCTTCGATATTTGCTTCATGTACCCTCATATGGCCAGACGTGGGAACACGAGCGCACCCAGGAGTATGTTCGAGCATGTTCGGTTTGGTGTTAAGTTGTTGCGAGGCGTAACGTTGCATCGACGTACTGACCTCCAGATTGAAGGGAGTCTACTGGGGTACACTTGTATGTGGCAGCCGAATATGATAATAATATTAATGAAAACTAAAATGCAACTATGATACTATAAACGATGTATGTCTCTGATAGGCTTTGTAAAGCGGGTCGCTGATTGTGCACTACCGCAGAGCCGAAGATACTTCTTATGGTCTGAGTCTTAGTATTTTTGGAGAAAGAGAGCGCTGGGCGCATAGTTGTAGGTAGCTGTCTGTGAGAGAAAGAGAATGGTCTAGGCAGTTTTTGTGGTGTGCTCTGTGAAGCCACCAAGCGTTAGTTTAATGTAGGAATTAGGAGAACATGGAAGAATAAGTCTTCATGGAAACATGCTAAATAATTCTGATTTTCGTTTGCCAGCGCGTTAGTACAGATGTGTTGGCTGATAATTTGTAATCGTTGAGTAACTCCAGAATATACGTAAACTCATAGATAAAAAGGCTAGTTTGATATTTCACTTTTGTAATGCTTCTAAGATTTGTTACCAGAGCTATATGTAATTTGATCCCCCCCATGAACCATGGACCTTGCCGTTGGTGGGGAGGCTTGCGTGCCTCAGCGATACAGATAGCCGTACCGTAGGTGCAACCACAACGGAGGGGTATCTGTTGAGAGGCCAGACAAACCTGTGGTTCCTGAAGAGGGGCAGCAGCCTTTTCAGTAGTTGCAAGGGCAACAGTCTGGATGATTGACTGATCTGGCCTTGTAACAATAACCAAAACGGCCTTGCTGTGCTGGTACTGCGAACGGCTGAAAGCAAGGGGAAACTACAGCCGTAATTTTTCCCGAGGGCATGCAGCTTTACTGTATGATTATATGATGATGGCGTCCTCTTGGGTAAAATATTCCGGAGGTAAAATAGTCCCCCATTCGGATCTCCGGGCGGGGACTACTCAAGAGGATGTCGTTATCAGGAGAAAGAAAACTGGCGTTCTACGGATCGGAGCGTGGAATGTCAGATCCCTTAATCGGGCAGGTAGGTTAGAAAATTTAAAAAGGGAAATGGATAGGTTGAAGTTAGATATAGTGGGAATTAGTGAAGTTCGGTGGCAGGAGGAACAAGACTTCTGGCCAGGTGACTACAGGGTTATAAACACAAAATCAAATAGGGGTAATGCAGGAGTAGGTTTAATAATGAATAGGAAAATAGGAATGCGGGTAAGCTACTACAAACAGCATAGTGAACGCATTATTGTGGCCAAGATAGATACGAAGCCCACGCCTACTGCAGTAGTACAAGTTTATATGCCAACTAGCTCTGCAGATGACGAAGAAATTGAAGAAATGTATGATGAAATAAAAGAAATTATTCAGATTGTGAAGGGAGACGAAAATTTAATAGTCATGGGTGACTGGAATTCGAGTGTAGGAAAAGGGAGAGAAGGAAACATAGTAGGTGAATATGGATTGGGGGACAGAAATGAAAGAGGAAGCCGCCTGGTCGAATTTTGCACAGAGCACAACATAATCATAACTAACACTTGGTTTAAGAATCATGAAAGAAGGTTGTATACATGGAAGAACCCTGGAGATACTAAAAGGTTTCAGATAGATTATATAATGGTAAGACAGAGATTTAGGAACCAGGTTTTAAATTGTAAGACATTTCCAGGGGCAGATGTGGACTCTGACCACAATCTATTGGTTATGACCTGTAGATTAAAACTGAAGAAACTGCAAAAAGGTGGGAATTTAAGGAGATGGGACCTGGATAAACTAAAAGAACCAGAGGTTGTACAGAGATTCAGGGAGAGCATAAGGGAACAATTGACAGGAATGGGGGAAATAAATACAGTAGAAGAAGAATGGGTAGCTTTGAGGGATGAAGTAGTGAAGGCAGCAGAGGATCAAGTAGGTAAAAAGACGAGGGCTAGTAGAAATCCTTGGGTAACAGAAGAAATATTGAATTTATTTGATGAAAGGAGAAAATATAAAAATGCAGTAAGTGAAACAGGCAAAAAGGAATACAAACGTCTCAAAAATGAGATCGACAGGAAGTGCAAAATGGCTAAGCAGGGATGGTTAGAGGACAAATGTAAGGATGTAGAGGCCTATCTCACTAGGGGTAAGATAGATACCGCCTACAGGAAAATTAAAGAGACCTTTGGAGATAAGAGAACCACTTGCATGAATATCAAGAGCTCAGATGGAAACCCAGTTCTAAGCAAAGAAGGGAAAGCAGAAAGGTGGAAGGAGTATATAGAGGGTCTATACAAGGGCGATGTACTTGAGGACAATATTATGGAAATGGAAGAGGATGTAGATGAAGATGAAATGGGAGACATGATACTGCGTGAAGAGTTTGACAGAGCACTGAAAGACCTGAGTCGAAACAAGGCCCCCGGAGTAGACAATATTCCATTGGAACTACTGACGGCCGTGGGAGAGCCAGTCCTGACAAGACTCTACCATCTGCTGAGCAAGATGTATGAAACAGGCGAAATGCCCTCAGACTTCAAGAAGAATATAATAATTCCAATCCGAAAGAAAGCAGGTGTTGACAGATGTGAAAATTACCGAACTATCAGCTTAATAAGTCACAGCTGCAAAATACTAACACGAATTCTTTACAGACGAATGGAAAAACTAGTAGAAGCCAACCTCGGGGAAGATCAGTTTGGATTCCGTAGAAACACTGGAACACGTGAGGCAATACTGACCTTACGACTTATCTTAGAAGAAAGATTAAGGAAAGGCAAACCTACGTTTCTAGCATTTGTAGACTTAGAGAAAGCTTTTGACAATGTTGACTGGAATACTCTCTTTCAAATTCTAAAGGTGGCAGGGGTAAAATACAGGGAGCGAAAGGCTATTTACAATTTGTACAGAAACCAGATGGCAGTTATAAGAGTCGAGGGACATGAAAGGGAAGCAGTGGTTGGGAAGGGAGTAAGACAGGGTTGTAGCCTCTCCCCGATGTTGTTCAATCTGTATATTGAGCAAGCAGTAAAGGAAACAAAAGAAAAATTCGGAGTAGGTATTAAAATTCATGGAGAAGAAATAAAAACTTTGAGATTCGCTGATGACATTGTAATTCTGTCAGAGACAGCAAAGGACTTGGAAGAGCAGTTGAATGGAATGGACAGTGTCTTGAAAGGAGGATATAAGATGAACATCAACAAAAGCAAAACAAGGATAATGGAATGTAGTCTAATTACGTCGGGTGATGCTGAGGGAATTAGATTAGGAAATGAGGCACTTAAAGTAGTAAAGGAGTTTTGCTATTTGGGGAGCAAAATAACTGATGATGGTCGAAGTAGAGAGGATATGAAATGTAGGCTGGCAATGGCAAGGAAAGCGTTTCTGAAGAAGAGAGATTTGTTAACATCCAGTATTGATTTAAGCGTCAGGAAGTCATTTCTGAAAGTATTCGTATGGAGTGTAGCCATGTATGGAAGTGAAACATGGACGATAAATAGTTTGGACAAGAAGAGAGTAGAAGCTTTCGAAATGTGGTGCTACAGAAGAATGCTGAAGATTAGATGGGTAGATCACATAACTAATGAGGAAGTATTGAATAGGATTGGGGAGAAGAGAAGTTTGTGGCACAACTTGACCAGAAGAAGGGATCAGTTGGTAGGACATGTTCTGAGGCATCAAGGGATCACCAATTTAGTATTGGAGGGCAGCGTGGAGGGTAAAAATCGTAGAGGGAGACCAAGAGATGAATACACTAAGCAGATTCAGAAGGATGTAGGTTGCAGTAGGTACTGGGAGATGAAAAAGCTTGCACAGGATAGAGTAGCATGGAGAGCTGCATCAAACCAGTCTCAGGACTGAAGACCACAACAACAACAACATGTAATTTGATGATCTGCATTAATGTTGGATTAATAGGTTAGATATCATTTGCTGTAAAAATCTCATTGTTTGTGTATATCAACTAGTAAATATGATATATTCTTTTTTTGCCCAATGTAACTTCACTTGTCAAATGTTTCTGAAAAGCCAAACTTAACTTGCAATATAGCTTCGTCCAAACTGGCTATGAAGAGCCAACGGTACCGACTGGCCGCCGTGTCATCCTCAGCCACCAGGCATCACTGGATGCGGATATGGAGGGGCATGTGGTCAGCACACCGCTCTCCCAGCCGTATGTCAGATTACGAGGCCAGAGTCGCTACTTCTCAATCAAGGACCTCCTCAGTTTGTCTCTGAAGGGCTGAGTGCATCCTGTTTGCCATCAGCGCTCGGCAGACCGAATGGTCATCCATCCAGCCCAGTTCTCTTTGTAGTACTCAGAATGTGTCCTACCAACCGATCCCTTCTTCTAGTCAGGTTGTACCATAAATTTCTCTTCTCGCCAATTCTATTCAGTAGCTCCTCATGGGTTACGTGATCTACCCATGTAATCTTCAGGATTCTTCTGTAGCACCGCATTTCAAATGCTTCTATTCTCTTGTTGTCTAAACTGTTTATCGTCCATGTTTCACTTCCATACATGGCTACACTCTATACAAACACTTTCAGAAAGGATGTTCATCTCATATCCTCCATTCAAGACACTGTGCATTCCGTTCAACTGCTCTTCCAATTCCTTTGCTGTCTAATCATCGGCTACCTTCAAAGTTTTTATTTCTTCTCCCTTGAATTTAATTCATACTCCATATTTTTGTTTTACTTCCTTCACTGTTTGCTCAATTTACAGATTGAATGACATCGGGATAGGCTGCATCCTTTTCTCACTCTCTTCTCAACCACTGCTTCCCTTTCGTTCCCTCCCTATATTTTACCCTTGCCACTTTCAGAAATTGAAAGAGAGTATACGAGATATAAATGTATGCAATATATAAAAGAACAGTGCATTGGCGGAGCTGTCATTAGCACTCAGGAAATTCATTTGGACAGGTTTTCGCCGTGATTATGGCCACATAACAAGCATTGCCAGACTTTCAACGAGGAATTGTAGCTTGAGCTAGAAGTATGGGACATTCCATTTTCGAAATCGTTAGGGAATTCAATATTCCGAGATCAGTGTCAAGAGTGTGATGAGAATATCAAATTTCAGGCATTACTTCTCACCACGGGCAACACAGAGGCCGACGGTCTTCACTTAACGACCGAGAGTAGCGGCGTTTGCGTAGAGTTGTCAGTGCTAACAGACAAGCAACTCTGCGTGACGTAACAGCAGAAATCAGTATGGGACGTACGACGAACGTATCCATTAGGACAGTGCAGCGAAATTTGGTGTTAATGGGTTATGGCAGCATGCGACCGACGCGAGTGCCTTCGAAACGACATCGCCAGAAGGGCCTCTCCTGGACCACACCACATCGGTTGGAGTCTAGACGACTTGAAAAGCGTCGCGTGGTCACATGAGTTCAGATTTCAATTGGTAAGAACTGATGGTAGGGTTCTTGTGTGGCACAGACCTTACGAAGCCATGTACCCAAGTTGTTAACAAGGTACTGTGTTTGCAGGCTGGCGGTGGCTCCATAATGGTGGGGCCTGGGCTGTGTTTACACGAAGTGAGCTGGCCCCCGTAGTCCAGCTGAGCCGATCATCGAATAGAAACGTTCATGTTTGGCCACTTAGGGAGAATTTGGAGCCATTCATGAATTTCATGTTCCTAAACAAGGCCGTCGTGTCAGTTGCTCGCGATTGGTTTGAAGAACCTTCTGGACAATTAAACCGAATGAAATGTCCACCCAGAAAGCCCGACATGAATCCTGTCGAACATTTATGGGGCATAAAAGAGAGGTCAGTTCGTGCGGATCATCCTGCAGCGGTAGCACTCGCCGTTATGGATGCCCATAGAAGCAGCGTCGATCAGTATTTTCGCAGGGACTTCCAACGACTTGTTGAGTCCACGTCACGTCGAGTTGCTGGGAAAGGAGGTCCGATACGATATTAGGAGGTATCCCACAACTCAATGTGTGTCGTTTATGTAGGTCAGGAACAGCAGAGGGCGTACACCACTACCTTGGGGAACGCCAGATTTTGCTTGTTTTATTCGATGACTTTCCGTCAGTTACTACGAAGTTTGACCTTTCTGACAGGAACTCACGATTCCAGTCGCACAACTGAGGCGATATTCTATAGGCCCGCAGTTGGATTAGAAGTAACTTGTGAAGCTCGGGGTCAAAAGCCTTTTGGTTTCCCTGTCTTTAGCATTCATTACTGCATGAGAATAAAGAGGTAGTGGTGTTTCACAGGAACGATATTTGTAACGTCCACTTAGAAAAATTAATGAATTACTGCGCTGATAAACATATTATGTTATTTGATTTTCAAACAGCTGAGCAAAACTGAACGAACTCAGACATTCACCAAAGTGACACACAATATTTTTAGCCCAACGCAATCTGACTTTCAGTAATCCCTACAAAAGAATGGCCCTGACTAACAATAACCTATACCTTTCATGAATTCTTACCTAGCCGGCCGAAGTGGCCGTGCGGTTAAAGGCGCTGCAGTCTGGAACCGCAAGACCGCTACGGTCGCAGGTTCGAATCCTGCCTCGGGCATGGATGTTTGTGATGTCCTTAGGTTAGTTAGGTTTAACTAGTTCTAAGTTCTAGGGGACTAATGACCTCAGCAGTTGAGTCCCATAGTGCTCAGAGCCATTTGAACCAATTCTTACCTCACAAAAATCTTCGTTACTCGAACTACTGCAATACAGCGAGCGCCAATACTGCCAGCTAAATAAAAGATTCTAACTACTGAAGGCACTAACTACTCATAGGCATAGTTAGCAAATGAAAGATTTTGATAGAGAACAAACAATGTATTTACCTCAATAGTGTTCAAAAGTCATAATACACTCCTGGAAATGGAAAAAAGAACACATTGACACCGGTGTGTCAGACCCACCATACTTGCTACGGACACTGCGAGAGGGCTGTACAAGCAATGATCACACGCACGGCACAGCGGACACACCAGGAACCGCGGTGTTGGCCGTCGAATGGCGCTAGCTGCGCAGCATTTGTGCACCGCCGCCGTCAGTGTCAGCCAGTTTGCCATGGCATACGGAGCTCCATCGCAGTCTTTAACACTGGTAGCATGCCGCGACAGCGTGGACGTGAACCGTATGTGCAGTTGACGGACTTTGAGCGAGGGCGTATAGTGGGCATGCGGGAGGCCGGGTGGACGTACCGCCGAATTGCTCAACACGTGGGGCGTGAGGTCTCCACAGTACATCGATGTTGTCGCCAGTGGTCGACGGAAGGTGCACGTGCCCGTCGACCTGGGACCGGACCGCAGCGACGCACGGATGCACGCCAAGACCGTAGGATCCTACGCAGTGCCGTAGGGGACCGCACCGCCACTTCCCAGCAAATTAGGGACACTGTTGCTCCTGGGGTATCGGCGAGGACCATTCGCAACCGTCTCCATGAAGCTGGGCTACGGTCCCGCACACCGTTAGGCCATCTTCCGCTCACGCCCCAACATCGTGCAGCCCGCCTCCAGTGGTGTCGCGACAGGCGTGAATGGAGGGACGAATGGAGACGTGTCGTCTTCAGCGATGAGAGTCGCTTCTGCCTTGGTGCCAATGATGGTCGTATGCGTGTTTGGCGCCGTGCAGGTGAGCGCCACAATCAGGACTGCATACGACCGAGGCACACAGGGCCAACACCCGGCATCATGGTGTGGGGAGCGATCTCCTACACTGGCCGTACACCACTGGTGATCGTCGACGGGACACTGAATAGTGCACGGTACATCCAAACCGTCATCGAACCCATCGTTCTACCATTCCTAGACCGGCAAGGGAACTTGCTGTTCCAACAGGACAATGCAAGTCCGCATGTATCCCGTGCCAGCCAACGTGCTCTAGAAGGTGTAAGTCAACTACCCTGGCCAGCAAGATCTCCGGATCTGTCCCCCATTGAGCATGTTTGGGACTGGATGAAGCGTCGTCTCACGCGGTCTGCACGTCCAGCACGAACGCTGGTCCAACTGAGGCGCCAGGTGGAAATGGCATGGCAAGCCGTTCCAGAGGACTACATCCAGCATCTCTACGATCGTCTCCATGGGAGAATAGCAGCCTGCATTGCTGCGAAAGGTGGATATACACTGTACTAGTGCCGACATTGTGCATGCTCTGTTGCCTGTGTGTATGTGCCTGTGGTTCTGTCAGTGTGATCATGTGATGTATCTGACCCCAGGAATGTGTCAATAAAGTTTCCCCTTCCTGGGACAATGAATTCACGGTGTTCTTATTTCAATTTCCAGGAGTGTATATATCAGTTCATGACATCCAGTCTTACAAATTTACTGTCTCTGTCCAAGTCATCCGCTCTCAAAACTCCGCCATCTCTCTCCCCACATCCGCCACTGCTGGCGGCTCACCTCCAACTGCGCAACGCTACGCGCCGTTTACATCCAGTTGCCCAACACTACAATAGGAAACAATAATGCAAACCAGCCACAGACGGGACACAGCACAGCCAGTGATTTTCATACAGAGCGCTACGTGGCGTTACCAACAAAAAAAAACTAAACAGCCTACTTACATATTTTATGAATCCGTGGTTGCTATTTGTCAATAAGTCGTTTTCTTCGAGGTAATTCATAATGTTCGAACACAGTGTATGTTCCAAAATCCTATTAAAAATCGATATTAGTGAAATGGGTCCACAATTCAGTGGGTTACTCCTATTTCCTTTCTTGGGTATTGTTCTGACTTGTTTAACTTTCCAGTCTTTAGGTACGGATCTGTCGATTAGCGAGTAGTCGTATATGGTTGCCAAGTATGGAGATACTGTATCAGCATCCTCTGAAAGGAACCTGACTGGTACACAATCTGAACCGGAGGTCATGCCATATTGATATAAGCTACATTTAACTTATATGGTCGTTGTGCACACAGCACTCCATGGAGTCGCCAATCTATAAGCTGCATGTTCAAGTAGCGTTGGTTTGTCCACGTCAAACTAAGTAAAACAAAGGACTTTAAAAGAGTGGAAAGTCGAACTAAGAGGAGGCAGGACTAGGACGAACAGAAGAAGTGGGAGGGCGTAGAAGGAGAGCACGGGCTTTCACACGCGCTGTCGGGCGTGCGCTCGCTTTCGACGCTGGGATTCATGGACGGGCCATCGGCTTTTTGCCTCCACGCGGCGCCCCTCCTGCCCCTCTGTGTACTCCGCGGCCTCCATTCGTTACGAGCGCGGGATGTTGTTGCCGGCTGCCATGTCCTCCCTAATATCCAGTCGTGATTAAGAAATAAAAATTCCCCCCGGGTCCGGTGTGGGCTTTTGAAGGAGCCGGCGGCCGCCTCGCGCGCAATAAATTGTATTAAAAGCTTCACGCGACCAATTGGTGGCGAGAGTTAACGCCGTCGCCGCTGCCAGCGCCTTAAACAACGCGTATTTATTGCGCCGCTCAATCCTGCGGGACGGCTGAAGGCTCAGGTAGGGGAGGGAGGGAGGCAGGAGCTGTTGATCCCCAGACGTGCCGCTCTCGGATTACTGGCTGTTCTAAGGCTGTCCAGCGATAAGCGGGCGTTAATAACTGGGACGGGATTCTCCCCGGGCCTCTTTTTCCCACTTTCATTTTATTCTATCCTAGCGTTCAGTTCTCGAGACGCACGTATTTCGACCAAAAAGACTGCACTGCAATCACGCGTGGCAGAAGAATCAAACGAGGTACTACATGCCAACCAGTGCGGTTTCCGAAAACATAAGGCATGTGAAACGCAACTTGCGCTTTTGTCACATATACTGAAAATCATGGATCAAGGTAGTCAAGCAGCTGCAGTATAACGCGACTTCCGAAAAGCTTTTGACTCAGTACCACACAAACACCTTTTAACGAAAATACTGTCATGCAAATATAAAACGGAATTTGGCACTGGACTCTCGATTTAGGGCTAGGATAGACAGGGATCGGATCTTGGAACACGCAGTAGAACTTAGGTGTGCCCGGAGAACTGTCTTGGGATCCTAGCTGTTCATCTTATGTATTAATTATGTGGACTCTTGCTATTCATTCTGCATACTAGTGATCTGCCACACATTATTCATAGTAATGTCAGACTTTTTGCAGATGATACCGTAATGTATGCTGAACTACTATCTGAAAAAACTGCACATTCTCGAAACACCAGATAAAAAGAATGACACAAAAAATCTCAAGGCACCCATTCTAAAATCCCTACCAAAGATGCACAAACAACATACCCTTTTAAGATCAGTCATCAGCTTCAGAAATGCTCCATTGTACCATCAAGCCCAAGAGACACACACAGTATTAAATACAGTATACAGTTTTGAAAACAACAGGAACTTAGAAAACTCAGTGGAACTAGAAGAGAGCATCAAGAGCATAGACATAACAGACACAGCAAGCCTCAAATCATTTGGTGTCACATCAGTGCACATTTGCCTTCCAATAAATGAAACAATCAACATCATCATACAAAGACTAATCAACCAGGAAACACACCACATACACGCATTAAAGAAATAGCAACCATACTCAAGATCATAAGGGCACAAAATTAACTTATGTTCAACAAAGAATTTTATTCCCAACATAGAGGACTACCAATGGGATCAAATAGGATAACAAATTAGTGACCTTCTAGTTAACACACTCATGAACAACATAGAGAACAAGATCTTCACACACGTAATAAAACAAAAAAACTAAATTATTTACTGGTATCGTTACTTCTATGACATAATGTCTAATTGATGAACCACACCCACCCACCCACAAACACGCACAAACACACACACACAACTGGCCGGAGTGTCCGTGCGGTTCTAGGCGATACAGTCTGGAACCGCTACGGTCGCAGGTTCGAATCCTGCCTCGGACATGGATGTGTGTGATGTTCTTAGGTTAGTTAGGTTTAAGTAGTTCTATGTTCTAGGGGACTTATGACCACAGCAGTTAAGTCCCATAGTGCTCAGAGCCATTTTAGCCACACACACACACACACACACACACACACACATACACACACACACACACACACACAAACACAAACATCTACACAATGAAATAAACAACTTAACACACAGAAATTCACTTCATATTAGAAACAGGCAGCACACTAAATTTTCTCGATCTCATCGGACGAAAAACAAATGACATCCATGACTTCGTGATATTCAGGAAACTAACAACGAGCACCACCATTCACAATCTATCGAACCACCCGATAGCACACAAACAAGCAGCCTTCGATTCATACCCCCCCAGATTGAACAGAACATCCATAAGCAAACAGAATTACACACAGGAGCTAAACACAACAAAACATATAGCAGAAGAAAATGGTTATGAGCCCCATACGTCAGAGAAATTAAACCAACGAATTTGTAATTGGAAAAAGAATTAATGCACCACACAAACACAAAACCTTACTCACAGAACAACACAACACACAAACAATAAATCACCTACAAGACACAACAGTGCAACAAGACGCACGCAAAACAAAATGGCAAATATTCGCCTACAATAACAAAACTGTCCACAGAATAGGGAACATATTACAGAAACAGGGACTTCAAATAAGATACAGGACAGACAACAAAACACAAAAAACTCAGAACACAAGAGACACCCACAGATAAATTCAACAGATCAGGAATATATGGATTCACATGCAACACTTACCAGTCAGTATACATTGGACAAACATGCAGGAAAATTAAAACAAGATACTCAGAACAGAGCCCTTAAAAATTAGCAGCACCCATGGCACATTTGCTGACCACCCAATAGCCCATAACCACCATCCAGCTACATCAGCAACAGATTTAAAAATACAGAACTCCAGCGACAGGCTATACCACAAACTAAAAATAGAAGAAAACTTCCACATACAGAAGGCAATAGCAGAAGGAAAACAAGTTTTAAATGAATACACTACACTCTGTAAAGGCACATTATTTAACACAAGGAACTTTACAGTAGCTAAAGGAGCTTACACACACACACCACACACACACAAATACAAAATAGGAAAAGAGAGATCAAAGTAAACAAAATTCAAATAAAGCGCCAAACTCACTCGCGAACAAATCAAATAAGCGCCGACGGGGTTAGGGCACAGAACAATATCGTGCACATCGCGTTTTGTGAAGTGAAAAGGCGTTTGTGAAACCGAAATTGCACAAAGCACGTTTAATACGTATGTGCAGTGCCCTCAGAACTCGGAAGAAGGACCAGTCTCAACGAAACGGGAGTAATAACAAAATATATGTGCAAAACACTGTGCACATCAAAATCACGATTTTAAAAATCAAGGGATGTGATAATTCACGTATGAAATTCACATTTGCGTCGTTTGGTTTGGAGGTGATACGCTATCAGTGCAGGACACCGTACAGATGGTCCTGCGAAACCATGTAATGTAAAGTCAAGTTTAGAACAAAAACAAACAAAACATTCTTTAGGCACAATTTTGTTAAATCAATTACAACGTAATATGTGTTCACTTTTCAAGTTGTTCAATAAACAAAACCCACTGATGATGGCACATATGTGCCGAAATATGTTTGGGTAACAAGAAAAACTGTGTTTCGCATAAAAGGCGGAGCCTATATTCAGTAACTGTAATTGAAAACAACAACAACAAAGAAAAAAATACAAGAGCTGCAAATTCAAAAAATGAGTATTTGGAAACGATGTCTTGTAGGTGTCCACCACTGGTACGTTGACAGTCGGACTGTCTGTAATGTAAAGCATTCATGACACGCTCAAGTATCTGTGTAGGAATATTTCTGATTTCTACACGAATTCTGTCTTTCAGTTCCGCAGTGGTAGATCGAATTCCAGCATACACTCTGTGTTATAGGAAACCCCAAAGGGAGTTGTGGTGTCACCGCCAGACACCACACTTGATAGGTGGTAGTCTTTAAATCGGCCGCGGTCCGTTAGTATACGTCAGACCCGCGTGTAGCCACTGCCAGTGATTGCAGACCGAGCGCCGCCACACGGCAGGTCTAGAGAGACTTCCTAGCACTCGCCCCAGTTGTACGGCCGACTTTGCTAGCGATGGTTCACTGACAAATTACGCTCTCATTTGCTGAGACGATAGTTAGCATAGCCTTCAGCTACATCATTTGCTACGACCTAGCAATGCGCCACTATCATTTGCTATTTATCTTGTGATGCATGTACCGTCAGACCGATGTTCACCAATTATGGATTAAAGTTAATTATTCCAGCAGCTACGTACTTTTCTTGCTAGTATAACTCCTTTAACTGTTCCAGACCTCACGCCAGCCTGCGTGAGCTTAAACGCGTGCCTTTCGGCTACCCGTCACTGTGGATTGGCTGTCTGAAGATCTGGAAGGTCACAAAATGTCCCCTTTCCTTGAAATGATCTGGTTACCAAACACTCTGCGCACTACTGCCATTGAAATGTAAGCAAAATGACACGTAGCACCATCTTGCTGAAACCTATACTCATTTGCAGGAAATTGTTCAAGAACAAAAGCTAGGAACCATGGCATCATACCTCTGAGATGTGAGTCTGGTTGCCCGTCCATGTTCATCCTAAAAAAAGAAGGGGATAATTATGCCCATTGAAGAGACAGCCCACCACACTGTGGCTTTTTGGCTGTGTAAGGGGCGTTAAAATTCAACGTGATAGGATATCATTGATAAGACTCACTGATGGCGTTGCTATCCTCAGTGAAAGTGACAACATATGTTGCTGAATGGAATGACAGCCAACGAGTACAGAATACGGACTCACGGTAAATCGAAGGAAGGCAAAAGGAATGAGAAGTAGCAGAAACGAGAATAGTGAGAAACTTAAGATCAGAATTGGTGATCGCGAAGTAGATGAGATAAGAAATACTCCTACCTGGTCAACAAAATAACCAATGACGGACGGAGCAAGGAGGACAACAAAAGCAGGCTAGCACTAGAAAAATGTGCATTCCTAGGCAGGAGACGTATACTGGTATCAAACATAATTTTTAATTTGAAGAAGAAATTTCTGAGAAATGGTATGTATGTATGGTAGTGAGACGTAAACTGTGGGAAAACGGGAACAGAAGTGAACCGAAGTGTTCGAGATTGGCGCTACAAACGAATGTCGAAAATTAGGTGGACAGATCAGGTAAGGAAAGAAGGGATTCTCCGCATGATCGGTGAGTATAGGAATGTATGAAAAACATTGACAAGAAGAAGGGACAAGATAGTAGAACAACCGCTAAGACATCAGAGAATAACTTCCATAGTAGTAGAGGGGGCTGTAGAGGGTAAAAACTGCAAGTGAAGACAGCGATTGTAGTATATCCAGCTGATAATTGAGGACGTACTTTGGAAGTGCTACTCTGAGATGAAGAGGTTGGCTCAGGAGAGGAACTCGTGGCGGGCCGCATCAAAACAGTCAGAAAACAGATGTCTAAAAAAAAAAAAGGGAAAAGCACGTTGACGAAGTCGCTGAACAGTAACAGTTGTTCTGTTTGTTGACATGACCACTAAGATAAAAACGTGCTCTTCACTCATCCATAGCAAATTTAATTTAAGTAACCTTCATTGTCCCTAATTTTTTTCAGCAGTACAACACAGTCAGTCATTCGCTTTTAATAGCACATTTAACTGTCGCACGACAGTATCTTGTACGCTTACAACTTTAAATAATTCCATAAAATTCGGTTTTCACTACGATTGGAGCTCACCGGTACTGCCGCCGTTTGTCTCAAAGAACTCTTTAGAGTGTCGTTTCTGTGAGCGACGACTTCTGAGTCGTCTGGGCGATTTCAGCTTAAGCTTTCCTGTTGCTTCAAAATTTTCACCCGTAACCTGATTGCATGTGTCGATGGTACAAGATCATTCTGTCTGAGGTCGAAATGACGACGGTATTCCCGTCTAGCAGCGGCAACACTGTTTTGTACAAGTCCTTTACAGTAACAGCGCGTTCAGGTATGTTCCACACACCATCTCAGCTAATGGCGCACATATCTGAAACATATTACAAACATTCCGCGTTGCCAATAGTAGCACTCCGCTTTTAGACACTAATTAAAGGAACCCGCTTTTCTGCAACAACCAGTAGTAGTAATGATAGTACAATGAAACCTCCTTAAACTGATTCTCCGGTTCATCTGGATCTTTTTTTCTCTTTTAACTTTAAAACACTAGCTGTACAGTATTTAATACTCTAAAAGACAAGATAAGATATAATACAAGCGTAGCTACAAGACCACATTAACACTTAAAATAATATTAGAGATATAAATACATACAAACGCAGCTGCATAGGACCTTACTGACCAAATAAATTCCGTTCAGAAATGTGTAGCTTGATAACCTTCCGTTATCTGCATTTCTGAGAACCGCCATGAAGTGTTTACAGTAAAATAAAAATGGAAATGTCGTGTGGCTAGGGCCTCCCGTCGGGTAGACCGTTCGCCTGGTGCAGGTCTTTCGATTTGACGCCACTTCGGCGACCTGCGTGTCGATGGGGATGAAATGATGATGATTAGGACAACACAACACCCAGTCCCTGAGCGGAGAACATTTCCGACCCAGCCGGGAATCGAACCCGGGCCCTTAGGATTGACAGTCTGTCACGCTGACCACTTTTTTTTTTTTTATTTATTTTACTAAAATATACATTTCAAGTATTCAACAGTACAATTAATGATTAAACCATTTGCAACATTAAAAAAAGAACCAGTTTTAAACTATTTATATGCTAAATATGTCTAATACAGTAATAATGGTAAAACAAACTTTAAAAGTGGTTACAGTATAAACTTTGCTCAAGATAACTGAGATTATTCTAGGTGCAAATTATTGTCACCCAATCAGTGGGTTTGTCTACAAAGTTGAATTCACTGTTTAATTTGTAAACTGTCCATTGAATAAAAAATAATAGCATATTTAATACCAGTTTTCTTGACTATGAACCAGTTTAAATACAATCCAATTAAACACATACAAAAAAAAAAAAAAAAAAAAAAAACCTCGGCTACCGGGGCGGACTTTACAGTAATAACTACCATATAAGTGTCTTTCAATTGTATTTCATAATAGGCTGTAAGCATTGATCCGCTATTGTTGAAGGAGGGTAAACTAAAACGTGTAACTAATTTAGGTGACTAGCCTTTAACATAAAGCCAAATTATGTAGTTATAAAATTTGCAGTGTCAAATCGATAGGCAAGCTCGATGCAATTCCAAAATTTACTTTTCGATCATTGACGGTGGTGGGCAACCATATTATCTGCTCTCTGCCACCTTAATTTTATTCTCTTCAAAATAACAAAATTTTTTACTTAAGACCCCTTTTCTGGTAACTAATTTGCGTTTATATTTTGCTAATTTTATCTGTAACACATTATTAATAATCTGTTTTACCTTTTCTGAGAACAATTTGTTCTCATAATGCGGAAAGATTTTCTTATTACACGAACAAACCTATGAAATGTACAACCTGTTTTAAAATATTAGGTAACAACTCTTTAACCCTTAAAAGGAAGTATGTGTCTGAGGGACACCCATGCATTTTTATTTTGTTAGATTGGCAACAATGGGAATGCCTCTGTTGCTTCACACAATTTCTTTGTCAGCCTTGTGGTGTGATCGATTGTTGATGGTGACGTTCGTAAGTGAAGTAATTGTTGTTTTCCCAAATACCACAGTGTTTGCGAGACACGTATTTCCAGTAATGCAAGTTTTGTTGCGTGTTTATTAGACACGTATTTCCAAAATTTATGCTTTTACTTTCGGTGAGTAGAACTACGTGGCGCTAATTTCTTTTTCTTTGAGACGTTCTGTTAAGTTACAAGTCCTAGCATTTTTTGTAATATATTGTACAGGTGGGAAAATGGAGCAGTTTCCATCTAAATCAAGAAAAAGAAGAGAAATTGAAATATTGAGAATATGTGATCCAAATGTTGAAGAGAAATTTGTAAGGATGTGGGAAGAAGAATTGCTTTTGACTTTTCTATATGCTGAGTCAGTCTTACCAATAATAATTTCTTTTTCGATTTCTTAACAGTTTTCATGCAGCCATTTCGTCTTAGCTTCTCTGCACTTCCAATTTTGTTCGTCCGTAAGTAACATATTTCTTTATTTCTGAATTTCCCTGCACGTTTTTTTCTTCCTTATTTCGTCAATCAACCGAAGTATCTCTTCTGTTTTCCATGGTTTCTTCGTAGTTACCTTCCTTGTACCTACGTTTTTCTTTCCAACTTCTGTGGTTGCTGTCCACTCCTCTTCATATGAGGTGCCTACTGAGCTATGTATTATCGCAGCGTATCACCTCATTCCTTATTACTGTCATATCTCACTTCTTTGCGCAGTGGTTCTTTGCGACTAGTCTCATAAACTTCAGCGAGCTCATTTCTAAAGACGTCATATCTCCTGAACCACGTGTCGTAAAATGATATAATTTTGCAGATACTTTCAATGAATACTGTGTGTAAAAGATGTCTCGGTTAGACTTACTAGTAAAGAAGTAGGGAATTAAAACGTTGTGTCTGATGCGACAGTATTTCTGCATAAACAGCGAAAATTTAGTCATCTTTAAACTTTTTCCTTTCAGTATTTTATGAGGAATGTCAGCGAGAAAAAGTTTCTTAAAGGCTTGAAATTATGTGTAAAGTTTGTTGCAAGTGACTGAGTGCTGTGACTGGATCAATATAGTCCGGGTGTTTGGGCGTCGTGAGTTACAGTTCTTTTTTCATCCCTATCGGCACTCCTTTGCCAGGTAGGTTTTTGTTATCCCCACATCGTTTCTTTGCAGATAGTAAGTGATATGTCTACCAAGTTCGGTTCAAACCGATTAAGTAGTTTATGTGGACATGTGGAACATACACATATGTTAATAATGTCTACGGATTGAAAGTGACCCTTTAACACCCAACCATCAGAGTGTCTGTGTGCTTATGTGTGTCTGTGTTCTGTGTGCGTGTGTGAAAGCGGTACATCTGTATAGAGGGTAACGGTTGGGGAGGGCCTTCTTTGCAGCCAGACGTCAGTAATTGTTCTCAGCGATATGTGATACGCGCAAAGGCGATCTGTCAGTCTCCTGATACACCTACTTCGTCTGTGAACATCACTTAACCAGTTAGGGTTGCAGACTTGACATCCGTAGCTGGTCATCTACAAGCGTTCCTAGACATCGTAGTTGCGCATGGCGAGCGCCTGTTAACAGCACGTGTAAATGCCGTACCACCTGTTCTTTCCTGAGCTCCTCTTCGTCTTCAGCTTCCCTTTCTCCTTGTTTACGTCTTGTCCCCTGCGGTTCCTTCGCAGACAAGCGAAACGACGCGCTCTGCCTTCACACATGTCCCCAGCCCCAGCGGCGGCCTCCTGCACAGGACACGGAATTCCTTCGTAAATATTTTTTTCCCGTATCTCATTTTATATCTCTAGGGAGACGTAGTGTATGTAGGGTCATTAGGACTTCAGAACACAACCAAGAAGAAAACGAAACATCATCGTCCATTCGACACACTCCTAAGTTGGAACCTGTGTGGGATTCCAGGCAATAACTTCTCACCGAGAGCTTTAACACCGGCAATAAAGTAACGTGGTGACTGACTTATTGGCTAAGCTCCGCGTCCACACAATGACAAAACATAAAGTTCAGGCGAGGCTATCGTCTGTTAATATAGTCACTGACTTCTCTAGACCCTGGTACTGAGGGTCGTAAAACGAGTCGTAGTATAAATACGTAAGACAGAACAATTCTAGCTTGATGAAGTGCTAATATCGCCAGTTTCATTAAATTTGCAAATAAGTCTCGGGACAGAGACAGAAAACTAAGATTCGCAGTATTTATCACAAGCAGTGACTCTGTTAATGTTATGTACTATACGACATGCATGAAGACTATGTAATCAGTTACTTCCACCGTTCGTAACTGTTAAAAAAGAAACACCAATGTGCTGAAGAGATATTCAAGCGATGCATCTGGGACCTTGTGCTTTCATTGCAGGACAGTTTTTTCCCGTACTGGCTCCCGTGCTGCTTGGGGGGTCTTTGTTGACAACTCCTTCGGAATTTTGACCCGCTGCCGTGTGCCTGAGTTTCTGCCTGACACTACCCCCTCAAGACTTATATATTGGGCGTAGCAACAGATGGACAGTAACAAGTTTTGAGTGTCTGATAATTACATCTTTCGCGCCAGCCTCTTGTGATAATGAACACAGTATACTGATATCAATATTTGGGTACCTCCTTGTGTGGATAGAGGCTATAAACAAATTAAAAAGTAAAAAATTGAGAGTAAACATTTTCATTCTGGAAATTACGGAGCACCTTCACAAAAGTCGTCCAGACTTAATTCTCGAAAATTCGCTGGTAGTTCTCCCTCGTCACTTACGTACTTTGCTCCAAACGATCATCTCTCACCTACTCTATGTCGATCTCCTATATTTAATGATGAATTTAAAAATCTTTCAAATTTGCTTGACATTCAGCAGTGAAAAATAAAGCTGTGTTTATTCTTTCAAACGTTGTCCAAGAGACTGTTGAGGTATTTGCTTTATTCACAATAAAACTTTTCCCTCAGAGCTGATAGTGTTCGGATGACTGTATGAGAAAGGCTAGAATTCGTAATCAGGGGTGGTATGTTGTGCGATTTTATGGAACATGCATCCACTCTGTAAAGTGATGACAGTACCTTAAAGTAAATACAGACTACTCTTATGTGATGTGTTCCCACGTCAAGTCAGGCACCGTGGGACCACGTCAGACATGAAGCGGTGTTCACGTCGGCCTGAAGTGTAGCAACATGAAACAACTACTTCGTGTGCATTGCATTTCCCGACAGTTAGTTTAGAACCTGCAACAATGAATGTACTCCGTGTTTTTGACGTGCTGGTAGAACAAGAAGAAGAAGAAATAACTGCTCTGGTATTGCATCCATTTGCTCGTCTAGGGAATGGGTGCATTCTATCAATATAAAGCGAGATGAATTCGGGGAGTTCCAAAATTTAAAGCCTCAACTAATAGCAGACGAAGAGCGGTTTAAGTGCTATTACAGAATGACAAAATTCTATCATCTCCTGAGCTGGGTTGGTCAGATAATAGAGATACGACTTGCAATTTGCTTCAGGTAAGTGCTAACCCATTATTTAGTTATTTATCTGGGAGGGAAAAAAATTATCTCAGTGGCATTTTGGAATTTTTATTGAATTTCTTTTCACAGAGTGCGTTTTTGTTATACATCAGACAGGTAATTACAAATTAGTAAAGTTTTCTTGCTGTTTCTCTTGCCAAGTGTAGGAGAACGTTGAGTCCGTTGAGCAATCCAAGCTGTGTTCAGATTGCTGAGGAGATGGTGTTGAGAAGGGTTGATGGAATGATGATGGATTTGTATTAAGAGTATTGTGGTAACCAGGGTTCACCTGAAATGAGCTCCGACATGCAGCTTACGACGCTGCCCCCAAAACAATGTTGCTCACTTCCATCTTCACTCTGATTTGGTCACCAGGATGCAATGTTTTCACAATTTTCACCATGCTGAGGAAAAAAAATTCGCATTCATCGTCTACGATGCTACTTGACTCACTGGGTGCACTTTGAAGAAGTACTTGGGAGCGCAAGCTTTGATTGTCTTTCATAATTCTAGCCATTTCTTGTACGGATGACATCAAACGTTTTTTTTTCCAACATAAGGCCTTACGGGTTTTTCTTGTTACGAAAGTTGGATTCAAAAAAGCCAATTCATCTTCAAATTTCCATTTGCTCAACCTCTTTGCTGCCTGACCTGATTTTGTGGATCTACGGTGTTTAGCCTGGATGTACACTTTCCGTAGTTTATTTCAATTGTCTTTACATTCATTACTTAGAACAGAGAAATTAGTTTAGAATTCTGGGTTAGTCTTTAGTTATCTATTAGTTATTCATTTATTCTCCTTTGGCGCCCAAAGACAGTAAAAGGTGCCTAAATCCCGAAGAACAAGGTAAAGAGTAATACAGGGTGAGCGCAAAGTCTTACCCTGATTATAAAAATTTATAACGGAATAGCCGTTTCACATAATAAGTTACATTTGGTGCCGTTACATAGGCTGGTGTTACTAGTTTTTCTTAAGGCCACTTACGTTAGTAAACATCAACATGTGCTCCGTTGGTAGCCCGGAGAATGTCGAGGCGGTATTCCAGTTCCCGCCAGGTGTTTCGTAACATGTGTTCTGTCACAGTAACCACAGTAGCTTGTATCGTAGTCCTCAGCTCGTCGACGTCAACAACTGGTGTGACGAAGACTCTGTCCTTGATATATCCCCAGAAAAAAGAGTCAACGGGCGTAATGTCTAGAGAGTGGGGTGGCCAGTATGTTGGATCGTTCCTTCGAATCCACCGAATCGGACATTACTCCCCTCTCCAGACATTACATACTAACGTATGTAACGGCATCAAATGTAACTTATTATGTCAAACGGTTATTCTGTAATAAAGTTTTATAATCACCCTGTACTTCAATAATTGGGCATTTTTTCGCTGTTCACAGGTACTTGATACTTGGAAATTTTTACAGAACAGTAGGTGTTTAATTTCGGATTGGATTTTCTACTATTGGAGAAATAGTTAAAGACTGTTGCGAAGTAATTTGGAAAACTCTAAGCCGATTTACAGGTCAGAACCAAAGAAAGACGAATGGAAACAGATCGCCAAGGATTATGATGAGAAGTGGAATTATCCACGCTGCATGGAAACTTTGGTCGGCAAGCACGTTTAAATCCGATGTCCAGCTGGTGCTGGTTCGTTGTACTATAACTACAAAGGCACGTATTCCATTGTTTTATTGGCTTTCGTAGATGCAAATTATAAATTCACGCTGTTGACGTTGTAGCTTACGGCAAAAGTAGCAATGGAGGAACTTTTGAGCGATCTGAGATGGGGAAAAGATCTAAAAGCAACAAATACCCCTTCCACAAGACAAAGAGCTACTACCAACAATGGAGAAGTTTCCTTATGTAATTTTTGCAGATGAAGCCTTCCCTCTTAAAACCTATTTGATGTGTCCATACAGTAAAGCAGCCATTAAAAGTGACGAAGAGAAGGTAAACAAGTACAGCCATTCAAGATGGTTGGTTGGTTGTTTTTGGGGAAGGAGACCAGACAGCGAGGTCATCGGTCTCATCGGATTAGGGAAGGGCGGGGAAGGAAGTCGGCCGTGCCCTTTGAAAGGAACCATCCCGGCATTTGCCTGGAGCGATTTAGGGAAATCACGGAAAACCTAAATCAGGATGGCTGGACGCGGGACTGAACCGTCGTCCTCCCGAATGCAGCCATTCAAGAGCTAGACGGACTGTAGAAAATGCATTCGGAATTCTAGCTGGGCGCTGGAGACTATTTCTAAAGCCTATTGAAACTAAACCAGAAACTGCCGATGTAATAGTTTGCCTTCTACCTGTCTGCACAACATGCTTCGGAATACATCAACCAATATTTCCTCTTTCGAGAAAAAATTCGGATGGGAAGTGAACACATTCATGGTGTAGCCAACCTAGCCAACCTCGAACCCATTCGTAGAAATTTCGTGAGGCAAGCCGCCTTCACCAGAGATAAGTTCAAAAAGTACTTCGTTTCTGATTATGGTTCAACCAGTTGTCCTTGGCAATGGCACTCTATTCGAAAGGGTAGATTTGCTCCGTGACACATCCAGTATTATTTATTTAATAGGTGCATTCGTTATAACTGATCGTTTTAAGTTCAATGTAACCTAGTTTCGGTTTCAATTTTGGGTGTTATTTTTAGTTATAAATTCATATAACCTAATTTATATGTATCTGAGCACTATGCGACTTAACTTCTGAGGTCATCAGTCGCCTAGAACTTAGAACTAATTAAACCTAACTAACCTAAGGACATCACACACATCCATGCCCGAGGCAGGATTCGAACCTGCGACCGTAGCGGTCGCTCGGTTCCAGACTGTAGCGCCAAATTTATATAATAAATATCTGTTATATTCATATCTGGTTTTATTTTATATTGATTGATACTTTTTTTCCTATCACTATCAAATATAAAGTCTATTGAGATATTATAAATAGTAAAAAAAGAACAAACTAATAAAATATATGGAAAAAATAACTGTTTTCACTAACCTTCAATGCTAAGTTCTTCTCCTATTTCGTTCTAAGCTTCTTTCCGTGAATGTTGGTTACGATTTTCCCGGATAGTAGGATCATACAAACCGGACTTGACCGAACGTACCCAATCAACATCTCATCCATCTTCAAATAATAACTGGAAATGGTACAGGAGAAACCACTTGACTTTTTGGACGCCTTCCCACTACTGACGAAAAGTCTAGATATCTTGATATTCTTCCTACGCATCAAAAGGCGTGTAGTGTCAGATTGCGTCATCCAACGCATTCTCACGTCACGTCATCTCAATATAAACATATGCGCACAAAACCCTGATTGCATTTTTATATCACGTGCTTTATGACGTTAGCCCGCGTCTTCCCACGACACGTCACGGTGGTCTGTATTCACAATTACTCATACCGTCTTCAATGATTCTGTGGGACATACATCAGTAATCGGTGCCTTGTTGCATTCAGAATATGAAAAGCGCGGCAAAATACAGCTAGTGTGTTTCCCATGTCATCATTACCTATTTCGTTCTTTGGAACTTACTAAAATGAGGTAAAAGCAAAATTATTGGAAATGGGAAGCTGCTCTACTCTATCCTGTGCAAGCTTCATCATCTCCCAGTACCTACTGCTACTCTGTCCTGTGCAAGCTTCTTCAACTCCCAGTACCTACTGCAACCTACATCCTTCTGAATTTGCTTAGTGTTTTCATCTCTTGGTCTCCCTCTACGATTTTGACCCTCCACGCTGTCCTCCAATACTAAATTGGTGATCCCTTGATGCCTCAGAACATGTCCTACCAACCAATCCATTCTTCTAGTCAAGTTGTGCCAAAAAATTGCTCTTCTGTCCAATTCTGTGCAGTACATCCTCATTCGTTACGTGCTCTACCCATCTAATCTTCAGCATTCTTCTGTAGCACCACATTTCGAAAGCCTCTATTCTCTTCTTGTCTAAACTATTTATCGTCCATGTTTCACTTCCATACATGGCTACACTCCATACAAATACTTCCAAAAAAAGACTTCCTGATACTTAAATCTATACTCGATATTAACAAATTTCTCTTCTTCAGAAACGCTTTCCTTGTCATAGCCAGTCTACATTTTATATCCTCTCTACTTCGATCTTCACCAGTTATTTTGCTCCCCAAATAGCGAAGCTGATCTACTACTTTAAGTGTCTCATTTCCTAATCTAATTCCCTCAGCATCACCTGTTTGAATTCGACTACATTCCATTATCTTCATTTTGCTTTTGTTGGTGTTCACCTTATATCCTCCATTCAAGACACTATCAATTCCATTCAACTGCTCTTCCAGGTCCTTTGCTGTATCTGACTGAATAACAGTGTCATCGGTAAACGCAGAGTTTTTATTTCTTCTTCATGGATTTTAATTCCTACTCCAAATTTTTCTTTTGTTTCCTTTACTGCTTGCTCAGTTTAAACATTGAAAGACACTCACTCCCCAACCACTGCTTTAGTTTCATGCCCGTTCCATTTTGTTTCAGTACAAGTTGTAAGTAGCCTTTCGCTTCCTGTGTTTTACCCCTGCCAGCTTCAGAATTTGAAAGAGAGTATTCCAGTCATCATTGTTAAAAGCTTTCTTTCTCTCTCTGTCTGACGAGGCATTGGAAGGACCAACGGTATCGACCGGCCGCCGTGTCATCCTCACCCCACAGGCTTCACTGGATGCGGATACGGAGGGGCATGTGGGCAGCACACCGCTCTCCCGACCGTATGTCAGTTTACGAGACTGGAGCCGCTACTTCTCAATCAAGGAGCTCCTCAGTTTGCCTCACAAGGGCTGAGTGCACCCCGCTTGCCAACAGCGCTCGGTAGACCGGAGGGTCGCCCATCCAAGTGCTAACCCAGCTCGACAGCGCTTAACTTCGGAGATCTGACGGGAAGCTGTGTTACCACTGCCGCAAGGCTGTTGGCCCCAAAAGCTTTCTCTAAGTCTACAAATGCTAGAAACGTAGGTTTGTCTTTCCTTACTCTATATTCTAAGATAAGTCGTAGGGTCAGTATTGTCTCACGTGTCCCGAGATTTCTACGGAATAGAAACTGATCTTCCCCGAGGTCGGCTTCTACCAGTTTTTCCATTCGTCTGTAAAGAATTCGTGTTAGTATTTTGCAGCTGTGACTTATTAAACTGATAGTTTCTCAACTGTCAACACCTGCGTTCTTTGGGAATGGAATTAGCATAGTCTTCTTGAAGTCTGATGGTATTTCGCCTGTCGCATACATCTTGTTCACCAGATGGTAGAGTTTTGTCAGGGCTGGCTCTCCCAAAGCTATCAGTATTTCCAATGGAATGTTGTCTACTTCCGGAGCCATGTTTCGACTTAGGTCTTTCAGTGCTCTGTCAAACTCTTCACGCAGTATCATATCTCCTATTTCATCTTCATCTACGTCCTCTTCCATTTCCATAATATTGTCCTCAAGTACATCGCCCTTGGATAGTCCTCCTACATACTCCTTCCACCTTTCTGCTTTCCCTTCCTTGCTTAGAAATGGTTTTCAATCTGAGCTCTTGGTATTCACACAAGTGGTTCTCTTTTCTCCAAAGGTCTCTTTAATTTTCCTGTAGGCATTGTCTATCTTATCTCTAGTGATATATGCCTCTACATGCTTACATTTGTCCTCTAGCCATTCGTGCCTAGCCATTTTACACGTCCTATCGATTTAATTTTTGAGACGTTTATATTCCTTCCTGCCTGCTTCATTTACTGCATTTTTATATTTTCTCCTTTCATCAGTTAAATTCAGTATCTCTTCTGTTATCCAAGGATTTCTGATAGCCTCCTTCTTTTTTCCAAATTGATCCTCTGCTACCTTCACTATTTCATCTCTCAAAGCCACCCATTCTCCTTCTAATGTATTTCTTTCCCCCGTTCTTGTCAATCGTTCCTTAAAGGTCTCTAAGAAACTCTCTGCAAGTTTCTCCAGGTGTATCTTGGCTACAATAATGCCTTCACTGCGCTGTTCTTAGTAGCTAACCTGCGCTCCTACTTTTTTTTAAATTCATTATTAAACCTGCTCCTGCATTACCCCTCTTTGATTTTGTATTGATAACCCTGTATTCACTTGGCCAGAAGTCGTGTTCCTCCTGCAACCGAACTTCACTAATTCCCGCTATATCTAACTTTAACCAATCCATTTCCCGCGCTTCAGTCTGGAACCGCGCGACCGCTACGGTCGCAGGTTCGAATCCTGCCTCGGGCATGGATGTGTGTGATGTCCTGAAGTTAGTTAGGTTTAAGTAGTTCTTAGTTCTAGGGAACTGATGACCTCAGATGTTAGGTCCCATAGTGCTCAGAGCCATTTGAATCATTTGAATCCATTTCCCTTTTAAAATTTCTAACCTACCTACTCGATTAAGGGATCTGCCATTCCACGCTCCGATCTGTAGGACGCCAGTTTTGTTTCTCCTGATAACAACGTCCTCCTGAGTAGTCCCCGCCCAGAGATCCGAATGGGGGACTATTTTACCTCCGGAATATTTTAACCATGAGGACGCCATCGTCATTTAATCATACAGTAAAGCTGCACCCCTTCGGGAAAAATTACGGCTGCGGTATCCCCTTGCTTTCAGCCGTCCGCAGTACCATCACAGCAAGGTCGTTTTGGTTAATGTTACAAGGCCAGATAAGTCAATCATCAAGGCTGTTGCCTCTGCAGCTACTGAAAAGGCTGCTGCCCCTCTTCAGGAACCACACGTTTGCCTGTCCTCTCAACAGATACCCCTCTGTTTTGGTTGCACCTGCAGTACGGTTATCTGTATCGCTAAGAGACGCAAACCTCCCCACCAACGGCAAGGTCCATGGTTCAGGTGGGGAGCAATGAGATATCAAGCTGAAAACATTAAAGATACCCGCTCAGGTCACAACAACTATAAATAAACTAAATGTCAAGATCAAATTATATGCAGATCAATACTGTAATGGGAAGTCTGTCTCGTTAAGTGACGAACGGGTCAGCAACTTCACACTGTAATACTCACTAACAAATGCACGTACGAACACTTATCCATCATATTTTTGTCTAGGACAAACATAACCAGCTATAGTTCCAATTCCGCCCATGGTTTTTTGGAGGATTCCCAGTACATGTAATCACCTCCAAAGTATTCCCAATTTGGGACCCTTCAGCCTCACATCCAGTTTGCTAGGATTTGGCTGAAAAGACTCAAGCTATATAACGCCCTAATCACCTACAAACTCAATAATTTATTCGTTATACTACATACGAGTAATAAATAAATTCATTTGCAACCCTTCCAGATGTTGAAGTTTTAATTGCCAGGAACGTACATTCAGTATGGCAATCTTTCCAATAATGTTCCACAAGTTCATAAAGGTACTCGAGTATATTTCAACATTGTGCATCATTTTGTTTTGAAGCTCTATCAGTAGCTGTGTATGTACAACTATGCGAATTCAAGTCCACCTATTATACAAACCACTGTTGTATTTATATATGCCCAAACGCCTTCAGCACCTGTGCACCATAGTCAGTGTGCGCTTTTGTTCAGCTCTGTAAAATGTAAGCATGTTTTAAGTAATGATTATTCTAACGACATTATACTTGATAACAGTTTATGTCTGTTTTGGTTATTACCTTATGTTTCTATTGTTGTGTTCTGTGGGACCTTCTTTATACACACACCAGAAAAAGTTTTGCATCACCTCGGTGCCGAGAGTTCCGGAACCTGTACAGGAGATTGGAATAGAGATCAACATAAACATCATTTCCGCTCTTTTTATTGCTCATGAAAACCACACATTGCATTGCCATAATCCGTAGGTAGCGGTCATCCACTGCATTAGTAGCCCTTGGGCGCACTGAGGGATGCGTGTCATCGACAGTTCCTGTCTTTCTGTACCTCCTCCATGTCCGAACAACATCGCTTTGGGTCACTCCCAGACGACTGAACACTTCCCTTGTTGAGAGATTTTGCTGGCACAAAGTAACAATGGGGACGCGATCGAATCGCCGTATTGACAGTCTAGGCATGGTTGAACTACAGACAACACGAGCTGTGTGTGTACCTTCTTCCTGGTAGAATGACTGGAAATGATCGGCTGTCGGACCCCCTCCGTCTAATAGGCGCTGCTCATGCACGGTTTACATCTTTGAGCGAGTTTAGTGACATCTCTGAACAGTCAAAGGGAGTGTGTCTGTGATACAATATTCACTGTGAACGTCTGTCTTCAGGAGTTCTGGGAGCGGGGGTGATGCAAAACTTTTTTTGATGTATGTATTACCGTATATTGATAACCTATCATCTGCAACTAAATGATGTTACAGTGACTTTGGTTGGTGAGCTAGCAAATAGCTTCATCTGTGAAGTGTAGCAGAGAAAACACGTAGAGGCGCTGGAGTGCAAACACGCAGACACAAACACACACACACACACACACACATACACACACACACACACACACACACACACACAGGAGAAAGAAGGAAGACAAAGTTCAAATTTGGCACCAAACTCAAACGATAAGAAGTGAAAGTCAACAGGGACTGGACACACAGCAACAACTAGAGACTGAGCAGAGATATAAGTACTGTGTTTGATGAAGTCAAAAAATATAATTAATAAATGGAGTTCCGCAAAAGCATGTGTCATGTGTGTGGGGGCGGGGGCGCATTTCCGCAACAATTGAAATGTAATTGGGAGCGGATATTCCAATACTGACTTTAAGTAATTTCGATACTTCTTGAGGGTATTTTTGTTCTATCGTTGCAACTACAAAAATGCGTGATTTTTTTTTTCACCAGACGCGTTTCGCTTAATTGAGGAAAAGCGTCTGTAATTAAGTTATTTACATTTTGATTTGATTTTTAGATCGAAAAACAGTTATATCCTCAAGAATTATAAAGCAACTACGGACACTATGGCCAAACAAAGGAAGAATTTAATGTCGCCTTCTGAAGCATTTCCAGTTTTCGAAGATTCATGTTAATTTGTATAAAACAGTTGAAACCATCAGATTAATTCTTATCGAACTGTTTTCGATCAAAAAACGCAAATCAAAATGTAAATAACTTAATTACAGACCACTGATGATGCTTTACCTGGATAAAGTAAAACGCGTCTGATGAAAAAAATCACGCATTTTTGCACTTGCAACTACAGATCAAAAATACCCTCACGAATAATAAAGCAACTACGGACACTATGGGCAAACAAACGAAGAATTTAACTTCAATACTGACTGTAAGTAATCGCAAAATACAATCACGAAACATATTCACACAATAGCCACGTTTCATAGGTAAAGCGATTTGCTAACTCGCCAACCAAACTCATAGTAACATCGTTTATTTGCGGTTGCAAGCTACCAATGTAAAGAAAAGTAAAGAGAGTCCTACTGCATCCAATATTGTAGAAAAATAAAGTAATAACTAGGCCTAATTAAAACATGTTTACGTTCTACAGAAGTGAACAAAAGTACCCACTGAAGATGGCACAAAGATACCGAAACATGTTTGAGGTTTGATAAATAACAGTTATTTGCATAGCAGATGGGCCTGAAATCCAGTAATTTATATTCTGAGGGCGGATTGTTTATCATTCATTATTGAACAAGTAAATTCTAAATGTTTATCCATGCAGTACCGAAATACAGTTCAGTAATACCGCAGACGTACTATCAGTTAACATGTCTCTCCATCGGAGGCTAAATTCGGTTTGTTAATTTTGATGAAGTTTATCAATAATGCTGGATAACGGTTTTTGATCAGGACACACATTGTCATAGCAGATGGCCATACTTTGTAATTATTCCGCTTAAAGCGTTTCACATTTTTATCCGTCGCTGTCTCCCTAACACTACCAGACTCTCAGTAAGTGAGTGGCTCCCGGTCGCGCTGGCAACACGGACTAGCTCCGGCAACAATGTCTTAATTCGCAATACGTTCCAGGCGCACTACATTTTAAAAAAATGTTCAAATACTTAATGAGGCGAAATAACACTCCTCTGTCCGCAGGCGGTGGTCTAGTTGTTAGCATTGCTGTCTCTAGACCGCCGGATTCGGGGTTCGATTCCAGGAGGGCCGGATAATGTCTTCGCCTATGCTGTCCTCATCGTTTCATCTCATCCTCGTCGATGCACAAATGCCGATGTGGCGTCAAGCTGACAGACTTGCACCAGGCTGGCGGAAAATCCCAGACGGAGGCTCCCAGCCAGTAATGCCACACTATTATTCCATTTTTTACAATACATCAAGAAGACGAAAGTTAGTACTATACTCTGTTCATCATAGGAATAAACCATATGCAAACATTACATCATGTATTCTTCCCCATATGCTTGAATCTCATTGGAATTCGTTTCACTTGGAGCGGAAGGCAAGCTGTGTTCAGTACAGTCAAGTACAGTAATAAGGATAAGTTTTACGCTGTGTTACACGCACGTAGACGGAGCGATAGTGCGGGATGACAGATTTGCCGGCGCCTATAACATGGACTACACTGGCCAGCCAGCTGGTCCAAATAAGTACTGATGTATGGAGCAGTAGTTCAGGCGGGAAAAGAGACGAGCAGAGAAACAATACAGCTTCTAATGTCATTTAATTTTTAAAGAGAGTGAAATAATATTCGGCAAAACTCCAGCACTTCTTAGGTGACCAGACGGAAAGCGTAAAATGCTCTCGTTCTCACCTAACTATTCTAATTACAAACAAGAGAGATGAAAATTCCTAAACACAAGGTAATTTTTCTGAGCGAGCTATGTATGGTGCAAAAGCATACAGCAGGCAATTCACCTTGTTGTTGAATACTGAAGCCACTGACTGGTAATCTCTTAATCCTTCCCTATCCGAATCCGATAAATACATTTCATTTCTTGAACTTTCGTCTGGCTACATTGATAACGAGTCGATCAACAACAGAATCCACGAAGCCAACCAGGCGCCGCATTTTCTCCTCTTCTGCATCCCGCCTTCGTTCGGCAGTGGAATGTGGAAAGGCTGCGTGCGTTATTTGCAGTGCGTCTGGCACAGTTCTGTTGGGTTCATATTGTAATGGTTCAGCGACAAATATAAAAATCCAGGTTTGTTCTCGATTGTGTGAAAATGATTGTTTTTCATGTTCCTACGACCAGATTACATCTGTGGCATAAACAATGCACATAGTCCAAATAAAGAGTATTTGGTTTTCTATTTTTGTCCAAAAAACTGAATTGTTATGTTTTTTTTTTAATTTAAGGAATCTTTATTAACAATCTTTCATAACATATCGATAATCAAGAATTTATATTGGAAATCAAAAAGGGAATTCCGCGTGCAATATGTACTGGGTGATCAAAAAGTCAGTATAAATTTGAAAACTGAATAAATCACGGAATAATGTAGATAGAGAGGTACAAATTGACACACATGCTTGGAATGACATGGGGTTTTATTAGAACCAAAAAAATATAAAAGTTCAAAAATGTCCGACAGATGGCGCTTCATCTGATCAGAATAGCAATAATTAGCTTAACAAAGTAAGACAAAGCAAAGATGATGTTCTTTACAGGAAATGCTCAATATGTCCACCATCATTCCTCAACAATAGCTGTAGTCGAGGAATAATGTTGTGAACAGCACTGTAAAGCATGTCCTGAGTTATGGTGAAGTATTGGCGTCGGATGTTGTCTTTCAGCATCCCTAGAGATGTCGGTCGACCACTACACACTTGCGACTTCAGGTAACCCCAAAGCCAATAATCGCACGGACTGAGGTTTGGGGACCTGGGAGGCCAAGCATGACGAAAGTGGTAGCTGAGCACACGATCATCACCAAACGACGCGCGCAAGAGATGGTTCAAATGGCTCTGAGCACTATGGGACTCAACTGCTGAGGTCATTAGTCCCCTAGAACTTAGAACTAGTTCAACAAAAATGGCTCTGAGCACTATGGGACTCAACTGCTGAGGTCATCATTTCCCTAGAACTTAGAACTACTTAAACCTAACTAACCTAAGGACATCACAAACATCCATGCCCGAGGCAGGATTCGAACCTGCGACCGTAGCGGTCTTGCGGTTCCAGACTGCCGCGCCTGTAACCGCACGGCCACTTCGGCCGGCCCAACTAGTTCAACCTAACTAACCTAAGGACATCACAAACATCCATGCCCGAGGCAGGATTCGAACCTGCGACGCGCAAGAGATCTTTCACGCGCCATCTATCGGACATTTTGTGAACTTTGTTTTTGTTTTTTGGTTCTAATAAAACCCCATGTCATTCCAAGCATATGTGTCAATTTTTACCTCTCTATCTATTCCGTGGTTTATTAAGTTTTCAAATTTATACTGACTTTCTGATCACCTTGCAATTAAAAACAAGAAGACTTGCATTATTCATAAAAGATTATAATGAGTTTTACAACTACGAGATGAAGGTATTTCAAATTGAACAAAAAAAAAAAAGACCGAACCAGCGATCCATGTACTACAGGAATTTATCAGTTTACTACGCTTTTTTTTTTTTTTTCGTAGCGGACGTCATATGACATCCGTTGAAGTTAGCTATTGAACCTTTCACTCAAATTTTTCCGAACACGCTGAGCTACCGTGCCGGCTGCTATCGATTACGCTATATATCCGATTTGTATTTACGTGTCAACTGTAGTAAATATAGTGCCTCGGGAAACTTCACAGCCGATGTTGATCTGTAGATTTACGAAAATCATCAAGAACAACATATTTCTCGGCACATTTTAACCGTATTCCACACGCGTGTTTCACTACGGGGCAGGAAGCAGCCTAGCCATTTGCATACTGCAAATTATCAGCGCGACAATTAGACCACAATAGTACAGAGACTGCGACTGTACACGATTTTTGAAATAAGAACTACATAACTAAAGCGTGATTGAGAAAAACATTGATGGCTGTTACTGCATTAGAATATCTTAAAGTTTCATTTAACGTAACTTAGTAGTACGATATCTAATACATAAGTAGGACCTACTTCCAAGAGCGTAACAACACTAGTGTATGTGTGCTGGCCAACCATCGCGCTTGTGTTTGTTTACATCAGGTTTATTCTTATGGTGAACAGAGTATAGACAGTCTCAGCAGATGTGCGCCTTCTCACAAATGCACAAATGCGCCAATCAAGCGACATTTTTATCCTGGTGGGAAGTCTCTGTGAAACAGGTATCATAACACCCGATGGGTTCTTTTATTGGCCCTTTAGCACATTCCATACAATCAGTCGCTCTGAGAAGTAAGACTGGCAAAGAGACACTATAACAAAACAAATTTATCTAGCGGTATTAGTTTATGCAGTTTTCTGTGATTTAAACCTGTAAGTTGTGTATCTGCCAGGCACGCAGTATAACGATGAAGAAACACAGACGAAAGAAAGTGAAATAAGCTGGGATTACACAAGATTCCTTGATTTAGGTCAGTTAGCTCACCTTTCTCTGACTGTTTCCGTTAGGAAGGCGTTAAGTTCTTCATACAGGATGGTTCCCTGCTGATGTTACTAACTTTCAGGGATGATGAAGAAGGTAAGTGTTTCAGTTTGAGGTCAGGGACTTTGGACAGGAAACAACCGAGTCGATAGTTATAAGCCGAAATCGTTCTACAACATCTGACAGTGAAATACGTTTTCCAGTACCGTTGTTGCTAGGGTAGGCACCTTTCTGAGGTGGTAGTATAGACCAAAACAAGAAAAAAGTTTCCAGTACACATGGATTGTGAAATGCACACATTAAGAGGCATGAGCACTTATTCACCTTCCATATTGCGAAACACATGTCTTCTACTGCAAGTTCTTTGGTTTCCACATTTCTGAGGAGGTGGTATGGACCAAAACAAGAAGAAAATGTGCATACATTAAGAGCTATGAGCACTTGTTCATCTTCGATACTGTGAAACACATGTCCTCTACTATACGTTCTTTGGATTCCACATTTTTTGAGGAGGTTATATGGACCAACATAAGAATAAATTGCCGGGAAAGTGTGGGCTCTATACTGCATGCCTTAGAAGCTATGAGTACTTATTCATCTTCGCTACTGTGAAACATCTCCAGTACTGAGCAAGTGCCTATAGCTCTTAAGGCATGCATTTTAGAGCCCATGCTTACTGGATGTTTCTTGTTTTGGCTCACAATACCGCCTCCAAATACAGAAACCAAAGAGGTTGCAGAAGACGACATGTGTTTCATATTATTGAAGGTGAACAAGTGCTCACAGCTCTTAATGTATGCATTTTAGAGCCCATGTTAGCTACCCATTCTTTTTTTCTTGTTTTGGTCCATACTATCACCTCTGGAAGTTGCCTACCCTACAGTCGTAGCAACAATAATACCGGTACGTGTATGCAACTGTCAGACGTATCAGAACGATTTTAGCCTACAGATTTCGACTCAATCGTTGCCGGATCAGGGTCCCTTACCTCAGATTGATACCTTTACCCTTCCCCATCACCCATGAAAGTTTGCAGCACCATCTTGGAATCACCCTGTTATAGGCCTTTCAGCCAGTTAGAATCAAGAGCAGAATGTAGACATTTTTATTCGCCATTTCATGCTCCTTCTGAAAGCGCTGCAGTAAGGTGCTGCATCCTGGTAGAACTTTATCAACATTTTCTGCTACGATGGTCGTGGGTAACGCTCTTCTTTGAAACGAACTTAGTCGTACACGACCATTAGCCATTCAGGAGAGTTGGAGAAAGCCCAGCTCATCATCTTCAGCGGAACGAAAAGCCCGTTCCCCAGCAAGCGGAGTTAGCCGTGGCGACAAGGCGGAATGGGGCTAGCCCATACGGGTGACCGGGAAATACGTTACACTTGTAGACATACAGTCCGCGATGCTAACCCCATCAAATAAAGCAACTTCATTTACTGTGTGATCATGGGCACAGACACTGCCGACAAAACAATGCTATACCTTCAAGAGCTGTGTTCACCAGCACCATTGTATAATATGCTCATACTGAGGGGCTGCAATGTCGATGAGTCATTTGTCACGGTCATCGGCACTCAGGCCTGTCTTTGCACACTCAGACTTGACCCTTCAGGCAGTAACAATGCTGATTGCAGAAGTGAACAGTGTGTGCCACATTTATTCTAGGGTACAACCACGCCCCACCAACGAGTATGTACTCCAGCTGGTCAGCTTCATCGATCTGAACGTTGTAGGCCTGTACGTATCGACAGACTGCTGCACACGTTGGGCACGAAGTATCGGCGGTATGTTGCTACTTTCAACAGTGATCAGTGAAACATTTCCACATATGTAGACCAGGTTCCGCAAGTGGGCCTAGTACAGACAAACGTCAAGTCAGTCTGTATCATAGTTAACTCAGAGATTACACTATTAAAGTGATTTCATTGTCTGAAGTGGCAGTGTGAGTAAATTATAAGTGTCTGTGATATTAAAGATAATACTGGCAGTACTTGTAATATTTGATGTAACGAGTCCTGGGGAAAAGAAAGATGAAGAGACCGCATCGGCTAAGAATGCTGGAAAAAGAGGAAGAGAAGTTGGAAAGAAGGGTTGGAAAGAGGGATGTACAATGCCAACGAGTGCGTACAGAGACAATGGTAACCATTATTGTTGCTTTAGTAGATATATTACTAATTCTATTCTGTCCGCCCTCGGTAGCTGAGTGGTCAGCGCGACAGAATGTCAATCCTAAGGGCCCGGGTTCGATTCCCGGCTGGGTGGAAGATGTTCTCCGCTCAGGGATAGAGTGTATTGTTGTCCTAATAATCATCATTTCATGCCCATCGACGCGAAAGTCGGCGAAGTGGCGCCAAATCGAAAGACTTGCACTCGGCGAACGGTCTATCCGACGGGAGGCCCTAGTCACACGAAATTTTATTTAACTCTATTCTGAAGCTGGAGATTAATTCAGTGCTCTAATACAATGCAGGAGGTTATTCCAGAGTCGTGTTCTTCCTACTGAGAAGGATTTAAGAAAGTGCCTGAACGATGAAGTGAGACAGAAAGGATTTTGCTCTGATGCGAACGGGTATTTCTGCCGTGTTGTTGAGGCAAGATAGTTAAGGTCAGGGAGATTTATGAGGAACAGTGTTCATTAATAAGACAGTAAAGAGAACAGAGGGTATTGAAATCTCTGCGCTTGTCCGCATACAGCCAAGATGCGTGTGCATATGATGATGAAAAGTGATCAAAGAGTCGAACAGCACAGGTATGACGAACACAGGCATTCATAACCAGTTACAGGGACCGTGGGCTTTCCTGAGAAAAACTTTGCAGGATAACATCGCTGTAATCAATAATTAGAAGTATTAGTGTTTGTACGAGCTTCTTCTTTTTAGGTCAAGAGGGAAGAGCTTTTTATGTTTTTGTAAGGCATGGAGAGATGCTGATGCCTTCTTGAACACTGCAGTAAGGTGCTGACTCCAATTTAGATTTTCATCTATTATTAATCCTAAACTATTTGCTGAAGTTGATGCTGGTCCCACTTAAGAGTTAAAGACGGTCGGGATTTCGATATTTCGGGCTGATGAGCCTAGAGTGACCAACCAGTACCGCTTGCGTTTTGGATGGGTTGAGTTTTAGCCCTATTTCTGCTCTCACACCGAGCGAGGTGGCGCAGTGGCTAGCACACTGGACTCGCAGTCGGGAGGATGACGGTTCAATCCCGCGTCCGTCCATCCTGATTTAGGTTTTCCGTGATTTCCCTAAATCGCTCCAGGCAAATGCCGGGATGGTTCCTTTGAAACGGCATGGCCGACTTCCTTCTCTGTCCTTCCCTAATCCGATGAGACCGATGACCTCGCTGTCTGGTCTCCTCCCCCCAAACAGCCCAACCCAACCTGCTCTCACAGTGATAGTGCACACAGGTCGGTATTGATATTCTCGATAGCTGTCTTCAGGTTTATTGTTTTTGCAACTAGATACAACTGGAGGTCATCAACGTAAATGTGATATTTGCCGTGGGACTAAACTGGTGAGACATGATTTACGTACAGTGAAAGTACAGGACCTAATACTGAACCCTGGGGGAAGTGTCATTTTATCTACCTTTATTGTGACTTTATGGCGCTGGACGTGACGCATTGCTGGAAAGACGTCAAGTTTAGGCGAAATTATTGCACTGCACTTGGCGCGAAATTTAGACTGCTAAGTTTGGCAAGCAAAATGTCGAAGTCTACAGCGACAAACGCTTTCTCTTGTGCATCTGTGGCAAGGTTCAGGTCATCTGTTATATTTTTTAAAGCCGATGCTGTGTTGCGATGTTTACGAAAGCCTAAATGGTTTTTCGTTTGGTCTGAATTTATCAAGCTGAGCTACCTGTCACCTCACTTGTCAACGAAATGATCTTGCGCTTGAGGGCGTTGCCTTTTTTTTTTGTCGGGCAGTCTACAAACTCGACACATCATTTTTGCCATTCTGTAACGTCTCCACGCTGACTCATCTTGCTGTGCTGATGATTCACATACAACGCTTGGCAGATACGGACCACATTACCCCATTTCTGACGGCCGGGGTGGACGCTCACATGACCAGTTCTGCAGCATCTCCAGCTCTCAAAAGCGACCAGTTTGCTCTTTCAAGGGTACGGGTAGTATTTTGTTCGCCGAGCTTATTACTCGTATTTTCTCCGTTCGCTGCCACATCCAAATTAGGAAACGACTTGTTGGGACGCGGCACGGTTCCGCGTGTTGTTTTTAAAGCAGTGCTCCTTTCCGTGTTATCTTGTAATCGAACGGGCCGCGGCGGCTCCGGCAGAAAAGGAGCAAGAGCTGGCTGGCGCTTAGGGAGCGCGGCGACAGAAAGAAGGATGTGGCGGCCGCCGCCGGGGACCCCCGCGGTCCGCCGCAGTCCATCACGCCGCGGGTCCCACACGCGACTCGCAACGACGCCGCCGGCTCGGCCAGGGCCGAGGGCTCCACCACGGGCTCCGGCCCCGCACCGCTGCACGTACGAACGCACAGGGCTCGCCGCTCGCCGGCCGACGTGGCGAATTAATAGCACACCTCCTGCCACTAGAGACTGTAAGGGGGTACCGCAATATAAACGAGCATCGTTCTTCTGATTTTTTTATTTTCCAATAAAAAGCACGGGAAGTGCAGGTCGTTTCTCTATATAGCTTCCTGCTTTCGAAACACATTTTCCCGAGCGAATTGGTAACTTCTATATCTCGTTCTCGTAGAATGAAGTTGCCTGTTGCGCAAACACGTTATCTGATCAAAAGTGTGCGCACATCTGTCAGCGCTAACTGATATGAGTTGTGTGTGACACAGAGCCTTTATGGTGGTTTGAACCCTGCTGACGACATTTCAGTGAGGTGTCTGAAGGTCTGCGGAGGAGTGGCAGCCCATTCCTCCTCAAGAGCCGGAACTAGAGAAACTAGTGATCAGGGACGGTGGTGTCTGGAGCGAAGATGAGGATCTAACTCGTCTCAAAGGTGTTCCATTGGCTTCAGGCAGGGACTCTGCGCAAACCATACAATTTCGGGAATGTTCACAAACCACTGTCTCAAGATGCTGCTCTATGACTGTATCGCTGATTCAGTCATTGTCTACGAATTGTTCCTCTACATTATGCAGTACACGATCTACATGTACATCTACATCCATACTCCGCAAGCCACCTGACGGTGTATGGCGGAGGGTACCTTGAGTACATCTATCGGTTCTCCCTTCTATTCCAGTCCCGTTCGTGGAAAGAAAGATTTCGGTATGCCTCTGTGTGGGCTCTAATCTCTCTCATTTTATCCTCATGGTCTCTTCGCGAGGTATGCGTAGGAGGGAGCAATATACTGCTTGACTGCTCGGTGAAGGTATGTTCTCAAAACTTCAACAAAAGCCCGTACCGAGCTACTGAGCGTCTCTCCTGCAGAGCTTTCCACTGTAGTTTTTTATCGCGATTACTAAATCATCCTGTAACGAAGCGCGCTGCTCTCCGTTGGATCTTCTAAAATTCAATTATTGCCAGAATGAGATTTTCACTCTGCAGCGGAGTGTGCGCTGATAAGAAACTTCCTGACAGTTTAAAACTGTGTGCCGGACCGAGACACGATCTTGCAAAATGTGTGCATATCCTTCCACATTTAATGTTTTCTTAAGCGCAAGAAAGGGCTCACACCCTAACCAAGAAAAAGACCCCCATCTCCTAACTCCAGCTTCTTCTGCGCTTCACCGTAGGCACTACACATGACGGAAGGTAATGTTCTGCAGGCATTTGCCAAACCAAAATCCTTCCCTCGGGTTGCCACAGGTTATAGCTTGATTCATAACTCCAGATCATTCGTTTCCAATCTATTGACCAGTAGCGTCACTTTTTCTATAACCTAAGGGGTCACTTGCCATTGATTACAGAAATGGGTGACTTAAGAAGTGAAAGTCGCGAGATCTTTCTTCTTATCTCGTGTTTTCTACTGAAAATCTCATGCTTGTACTCTTGTTAACTTTACTATTACAGACATCGCTTCAACTTTTTTTTTTAATTGGTCCTGTGCGCAACAAATAACTTACTTGGTCTTTCTGCGTCCACTGTTTGATCTGCCGCATTCCATTATTTAATAAAAACATAAAAAACCTATTATTCATGCTGAGTGCAATGCATGTTGTGTATGGCGGCTCCTGCTGTTGCTGCGGCTGCTGCTGCTTGCTACAACTACATATAATTCCAGAGAAAGGGTTTTGTCAAATCTAAACTCGATAAATGATAACCCAAACAAGTAATTCCTTTTTTAAAAAAAAAACTATATTCTGAAAGCGATTCCTTCTCATTCAACTAACAAAACGCTAGAAGCTCTTTGAATAATCGCTTCGTATGTAAATCTGCCTCCAGTAGCATTAAAGCAATATTACACTGGCTTCAAAACTGCCACTAGCTAATCCGTGCGCTGCGACGCGCGACAACAATATCTTAGATTCCAGAGTTTGTGTATGCGCGCTGTAGCCAACCTTTAAATCCTAAGAGAGTATTGCCAACTTTCAGAAGGGCTACTCGATCATCGTACCCCATTCGTTTTAACTCCCTACGCACAGTCATTGTGCTACCTAGACTACTGATAGCACTTTGGAACTCATGTGCAATATCTTCCGCTGATTTTATGAGATTCTTTTACCACACGCCACAATTGTGGATGTACTTGGCTTAGCTGTTGTTATTCCTTCGCGTTTCCGCTTCACAATCCCACCAGAAAAGTCGATTTGGGCAGCTGTAGAAAGGTGGAAATGTTCCTGGTAGATTTGTTACTCAGTTGAAATCCAGTCATCCTGACCGACCCATTGTGCTATCAATGCTTCTCTATTGACAGCTCCCGCCTCCTTTTACACCTAGGGCTAGCTAGTTGTCAATTCCGCACTATATAGGTTTCGTCCGGACCCTTTTGAAATCGAGTGAGGTGGGGCACACTGGACTCGCATTCGGGAGGACGACGGTTCAATCCCGCGCCCGGCCCTCCTGATTTAGGTTTTTCGTGATTTCCCTAAATCAGTTCAGGCAAATGCCGGGATGGTTCCTCTGAAAGGGCACGGCGACTTCCTTCCCAATCCTTCCCTAATCCGATGAGACCGATGACCCAGCTGTCTGGTCTCCTCCACCAAATCCACCCCCACCCATACTTTTGAAGAGACAATGGAGGCCTCAACCCCAGAGCCATCGTTGAGCCTTTGACCTCTCGGAACTTCTTTGACTGGACCAAAGACATGGCAGTCGCAGGGAGATCTGGGCTGGCTGTACGGAGTGTATTCAAATGCTTCCCATCTGAGTTGCTCCAATTTTTGTTTTGTCAAGCTGTTGTACTGAGACGTCGGTTGTCTTGCGGAAAAATCACTTCTATCACCAATAGGTCGCACTGTTTGCGGCCATATGTGTCTCTAAGCTCTCTCAAAACCTCGCAGCAGTATGCAGTGTTTATTGTCCGACGTCCGTACGAAAGGTACGCGTAGATATGCACGCCGAAGAAAACAGCTGCTGTGAGTTTGCTAGCTGTCAACCGTGACTTGGCTTCCACTGGGCTGGGCTCCGCCTTTTTTCTCCACTATCTGTTTGCTTCTCTTAAGTCAGGGGATAATGATGCACCCATGTTTCATTACAGGTGGTAATGTCAGTCAGAAACGAGACACCGACCGGCCGAAGTGCCCGTGCGGTTAAAGGCGCTGCAGTCTGGAACCGCAAGACCGCTACGGTCGCAGGTTCGAATTCTGCCTCGGGCATGGATGTTTGTGATGTCCTTAGGTTAGTTAGGTTTAACTAGTTCTAAGTTCTAGGGGACTAATGACCTCGGCAGTTGAGTCCCATAGTGCTCAGAGCCATTTGAACCATTTAGAAACGAGACACCCTCCAAACTCACACACCACTAACTACTCGATTTTTGATCAGTTATCGTAACGCGAGAAACCCACCTGGTGCACTCTTTCCTAAACACTAGCTCCGCTATGAAAATGGCAAATGTCTTGCCACAGCTTAACCCGATCTCATCTTCAATCTCACCGAACGTCAAGCGCCCGTCGCCCTAAGGAGGTTGTTGAACACGGTGCATGTCCTTGTCGGCTTTGCTGGTGCGGGGTCGGTGACAGTGGCCTTCATTCTCATGTTGCTCACGACCCTCCATAAGTTGCTTGGGCCAAATAAAGGCTCGAGATGTTGAAAGTGTCGCTTCCTTCCTCAGTCAGTCTCCTGAGGATTTTGCGTGCTTTTATATTTTCTCCCAGATATTCAAATCTGTTTGTTTTCTTGATGTTAACATACTTGGTTTTTGAAATTTCTGGTGACTAGTTTTTATGGTTCCTGAATTTTGATTTTGCAAAAGGCTATTTGACCTGCCTTTTCAGCTGTCTTATTCATAAGTTCGTCTTTGCTTCGCATTTTCCAAAGTTCCGTCTTTAATTACGAGATCTGCAAAAGCCAGACAATTTATTCCTTCTTTCAGTCTATCCAGCTTCAGATAACTATTAAAATTTTTTTCTTCCTGTGTTTTCCACTCTCTTATAACTTTTTCCAGCATACAGTTGAATAACAGCGTGCCTGTCTGAGTCCTGATACAACATGGAAAGGGCTACAAGTCGTTCCTAGAAATTCAGCTTAAGATATTGTGCTCGTAAGAGTTTGTTTAGTAAGTTGCATAGTTTTCCTACCCAATGCGAGTTCCATCATTGTACTGAGGAGTGAGTTCTGTCTATCGAATCACAAGTCGTTTTAAAGCTAACAAATATTAGCACTATCGTTTTATTTGATATTTTCATATCCCTAATTATCTGGTTCACGTTTAGAATTTGCTTTGGACAGGATCTGATGCCCCTAAATTTAGATTCATACTCTCTGCTTGTTTATCTAATTGAAATTTAATTTGTCCAGTAGTTATTTCGGTAAGTTCTTGCATCCTAATGTAGTGATTGATATAAGTTTTGTTTCCTTATTTATGAAGTGGGTGACTTTACGCGACCTTCCAGTTTTCTGAAATTGTTTCGGTGGCTTGGACATTATCTAGTTAACTGTGACACCTAGATTTCCACTACCTACTAAAATTCCACGTGAGGCTTAGTTTATTTTTAAATCCTCTATGTAACATTTAATCACATCGACACTTGGCGGCCGGCCGGTGTGGCCTAGCGGTTCTGGGCGCTGCAGTTTGGAACCGCGAGACCGCTACGGTCGCAGGTTCGAATCCTGCCTCGGGCATGGATGTGTGTGATGCCCATAGGTTAGTTAGGTTTAAGTAGCTCTAAGTTCTAGGGGACTGATGACCTCAGATGTTAAGTCCCATAGTGCTCAGTGCCATTTGAACCATTTTGATTTGACACTTGGCGTTTTTCAGTTTTCATTAGCAATGTTGTCATGTAAATACATTTACTTGGTTGGTTTTTCACAGGTCAAAAGCTTTTCAAAATGTGTTGCCAGGTGCGTAGAGTTCTCTTCAATTTTTAAATGTGAATTCTCCATTTTTTTCCCGAAGGAAGAAATATTAGGGTTTAACGTCCTGTCGACATGGTGGTTATTAGAGACGGATCAAAAACTGGAATGTTTCAATTACGAGCAAAGGAAATCGGTAGTGCCCTTTTAAATGAACAATCCCGGCGTTGGCTTTGAGCGATTTACGGAGATCACGGAAAACCTAAATGAGGATGGCTGGACGCGGATTTGAACCGTCGTACTCTCGATTGCCAAATGGTTCAAATGGCTCTGAGCACTATGGGACTTAACATCTATGGTCATCAGTCCCCTAGAACTTAGAACTACTTAAACCTAACTAACCTAAGGACATCACACAACACCCAGCCATCACGAGGCAGAGAAAATCCCTGACCCCGCCGGGAATCGAACCCGGGAACCCGGGTGTGGGAAGCGAGAACGCTACCGCACGACCACGAGATGCGGGCTCTCGATTGCCAGTCCAGTGAGTTAAGCACTGCGCCACCTCGCTTCGTTTTCTTTCTTGAATCATGGCGACAGCGGAACGTGCCCTGATATACAGTACTGTAATAATCTCTTGTATTACAGTTTTAAAGTGTCTTTATATGGTTTTAAGTCACTCCTTTTCAAAGATCCTACTTTGTGCCCTAATTATTTTAACTACATCTTGTTTAGATTTTTTTTTTTCAAGTGATCTCTTTATACCACATAATCATGGATTGTTTGCAATCTTCTGTCTATAACTAATTTTGTCAAATAACATTTTATAAATCTTTTCTTTCATTATCTGTCATAACAGCAAGAATCGTAAAAAAATTTTATCAGACAGAATTCTGATAATAAATATGTTTCTAAGTACGCATTTTACAAATTAGATGTACACTGCTCTGCAGAAAATAAGGACGAAGTCCATAAATTAACATAAATGAAACTTGGGGCAGTTGTAGGAACAGAAAAAATTGTGTGCATCAACCAGTGAGCAGTTACAGTACGAGTGATAATGCGCTTTAGAAGAGCATGGCCCAGATACAACATATGGATTACTTCACATGAAGAAGAACCATCGGGAAACTGGGACGAAGTATGGCGAGTTAACAAAGGAGTTTGGTAGTGCTCACACCATTGTTTCACGTGCATGGGGAGCGATCCGAGCAACAGGCCCTGCTGCCAAATCAGTGGTCGACTACGGTCAGCATCAGCAGCAGATAACCACCACACACTGCAACAGGCAAGAACGGAACCACGTCAGACAGCGGGTGCAGTTGCAACCACATTTAACAGGACTGAAAAGTACGCGACCTAATCTTCGACATTGGGACGGAACTGAGTGGTGAGTGGGTGAGTGGTCTCTTCGCCCGACAACCAGTACGTTGTGTTCCGTTGGCACGCGGCGGTGGTGTCTAGAGCCTAAGGACTGGACCAACGACGGGTGGGATCGCTTGAGTTTCTCGGATGAGGCCAGATTCAGTCTGAGTAATGTTTCTGGACATACCCTCCTATAGCGAAAGGGTGGAACACATATTGTACCTAGGAAAATGGTCGAACATGATCGTTTTAGTGGTCCAGGTGCTCAGCTGTAGGGAGGCATAAAGCTGGAGGGGCGCACTGACCTCCGATACGCTCACTGGTCAACGTTACAGTGACGCTGTATCCCTTCCCCATGTACGTCTTTTCAGGGGTGTATTCAGCTCTGGTTTCATGTTTGTGGATGATATTGTGGGGCCTCATCCAACAACGCAGGTGGAGGAACTCATGGAACGAGGGTATATTCGGCGAGTGGACTGGCTTGCCCGTTCCCATGGAGAACGTGTGGAATGCGTCACAGAACGTCCACATGCACGGACGACCATCCAGCAGCCGTGATGGAGGAATGAGATACCCTGCCACAGGTACTCCTTACCAATCTAGTGGCCAGCATGGGATCACGTTGCAGAGCATGCATCATGCATTGTCGTCCGAGGTGATCACATACAATGTTAAAAACCATAACTCACTTTTTGCAATGTTCAGGGGTCAACCCTAAATGACGGTCACTTCAGTGTTATTGTTATCTTTGAGTGAAAGTGTCATTTCTTTTCTTCTAATTGTGCAGTTCCGTCAGTTACCATGTGCTTTATACCATAGCACTTCTTTCTACGTATGGTCCCAGTTTCACCAAGCTATGTTTCTTGGCTGTTGAAACATCCCCTTAGAAAAATTTATGAATGACTGTGCTGATAAACCTCTTACGTTATTTGCTTTTCAAATAGCTGAGCAAAACTGAACGCTCTTAGACATTACTCTCTTTACTTATTCTGATCAACACTAAACTGACACACAATATTTTTAGCGCAACGCAATCTGACTTTCAATAATCCCTACAAAAGAATGGCCCTGACTAACATTAACCTATACCTTTCACAAATCACTTACCTCACAAAAATCTTCGTTACTCGAACTACTGCAATACAGCGAGCGCCACTACTGCCAGCTAAATAAAAGATTCAAACTACTGAAGGCACTAACTACTGACAGGCATAGTTAGCAAATGAAAGATTTTGATAGAGAACAAATAATGTATTTATCTTAATAGTGTTCAAAAGTCATAATATATATAGCAGTTCATGACATCCAGTCTTACAAATGTGCTGTCTCTGATGGACACATGTCCAGAACATCCACTCTCAAAATTCCGCCATCTCTCTCCCCACATCCACCACTGCTGGCGGCTCACCTCCAACTGCGCAACGCTACGCGCTGTTCACATCCAGCTGCCCAACACTACAATGGCAGACAACAATGCAAACTAGCCACAGACTGCACACAGCACAGCCAGTGATTTTCATACAGAGCGCTATGTGGCGGTGGCGTTACCAATATAAGGACCTAAACAGCCTACTTACACTGTGACACATCATGCGAAAGTTACTGTCGTCTTTAAGCTTTGGACATCAGTGTAATTCCCTGTGGCTCATCCCGGAACGACCCTTTCAGTTCAACTCCACTTCCAGAGCTTACCGCGCTATACTAGCATTGAGGTGACAAAATTCATGGATAAGAATAAACATATACAGATAGCGGTAGGATCGTGTACTCAAGGTAAGAAAGGACAATGCATTGGCGGATCTTTTATTTGACACGAGTGATTCATGTGAAAAGGTGTCCGACGTGGTTACGGCCCCACGACGAGAATTACCACACTTTGAACATGGGACATTCCATTTCGGAAATTTTAGGGAGTTCAATATTGCGAGATCCACAGTGAAAAGAGTGTGCAGATAATACCAAATTTCAGGCATTACCTCTCACCATGCATAACGCGATGATCGATGGCCTTCACTTGACGACCGAGAGCAGTGCCGTTTGCGTAGAGTTGTTAAAGATAACAGATAAGCAGCATTGTGCCAAATAACTGCAGAAATCGATGAATCAGTTCGGATAATGCGGCAAATTTGGATTTAATGTGCTATGGCAGCAGATGACCTACGCGAGTGACATTGCTAACAGCACGTCATCACCTCCAGCGTCCCTCTTGGGCTCGTGACCATATCGGTTGGACCCTAGACGACTGGGGTCAGATGAGTCCCGATTTCAGTTGGTAAGATCTGATGGTAGGTTTGGAGTGTGAAGCAGACCTCGCGAACCTATGGCTCCAAGTTGATGACAAAGCATGCGCAAGCCGGTGGCGGCTCCATAGTGGTATGGCCTGTGTTTACGTGGATTGGACAGGGTCTTCTGTTCCAACTGAAACGATAATTGACTGGAAATGATTATGTTCGGCTAATTGGACACAATTTTGAGCCATTCATGGACTTCATGTTGCCAAACAACGATGGCGCTTTTCTGAATGACTATGCACTATGCCACCGGCCAGAACTGTTCGCGATTGGGCTGAAGAACATTCTGGACAATTTGGCATCCCCGATCGCCCAACACGAACATTTATGGGACACAATTGAGAGGTCAGTTCGTGTACAAAATCCTGCACTGCCATCACAGGACCACAACTGTTCGCAGCTGGTTAGAAGAACGTACTGGACAACTCGAGAGAGTCATTTGGCCATCCAGACACCCGATATGAATCACATCGAACATTGATGCGATGTAATTGAGAGAACAGATCGAGGACAGAGTCCTCCACCGACAATACTTCAGCAATTATGGACGGCTATAGGGGCAGCATGGCTCAATATTTCCGCAAAGGGACTTGTCGAGTCCATGCCCCATTGAACTGCTGCACTACGAAGAACAAAAGGAGGTCCTATATGATATTAGGAGGTATCCAGTAATTTTTATCACCTCGGTGTATTTAACTCACCGTTTACAATGCTGGAATTAACCAATTACAAATGATTCCACCCTGCAAAAATTTGAGACTGCCCCGGTCCAGATAGTCAGGAATCTGCAGCGCCGACTGCTAGCTGTAGAGCCAGCGTTATCAAGTTCGTGTCTACCTAAGCCTTGTGTCGGACTGATCGCATGTTGGGCTGATGCGGCGCGCGGTAACTGGTCGTGATGTGGAGGGCGGGACCAGCCGCAGCGGGGAGCCGCTGGCTGTTCGGTAAGCGGCGGTAATTGCTTGTAGCGGCGCGTCGCCGGCGATTTACGCGCGGTAACGCCGGGCCGTTAGGCCGCCAGGGGGCGGCCGGCTCTCCGTCACCAAACCAGACACTCCTCGCCGGCGTCCCAGGGCCGCGGGCCGGCCTCCCTCGTCGCGCAACGCGTTCACCACCTGCGCGGACGGCCGCAGCGTGCGGTGAATTATTGTCGTAGCGTGCCGTAGCAACACTTCATATCTTCTTTCCGTGCGTCGCCAGTGGTAAACGACGAATCCGGGTTTAGTTTCAAACGCGGAGCAGGATCCAATGAATGTTCCCGTCTACGTCCGTTCATTAGTAACCTAACAGACGTAAGGAAGGAATATCAGAGTTTAGTGTCTTGTCAATATGAAGTCATTGGAGATGCAACACAAGCTCGAACTGGGGGAGGATGGGGTGGAATCATCTGTGCCTTTTCCAAAGAAACCATCCCGGCATTTTCTTTAGAAAAATCAGGATGCAAGTCCAGTGTGCTGACCACTGACAGAACAGCAGTTCGGCAGGACAAAGACAGAGAATGGAAAACCGTTTTGAATGGTACGCGTGAAACTAACTGTCATTCAACGAGGAAGCTTAAATCAAGCTGGCCGAAGAGAGATTCGAATCCTGCTTCTCCCTGTCTCCTGTGTCGCACTACTTTGGGGCGAAACAGATCACTTATCTGAATGATACTTCGTCTGACCACCACTGCTGCTACACTACTGGCCATTAAAATTGCTACACCAAGAAGAAATGCAGATGATAAATGGGTATTCATTGGACAAATATTTTATACTAGAACTGACATGTGATTACATTTTCACGCAATTTGGGTGCATAGACCCAGAACAATCACCTCTGGCCGTAATAACGGCCTTGATACGCCTGGGCATTGATCAAACAGAGCATGGATGGCGAGTACAGGTACAGCTGCCCATGCAGCTTCAACACGATACCACAGTTCATCAAGAGTAGTGACTGGCGTATTGTGACGAGCCAGTTGCTCGGCCGCCATTGATCAGACGTTTTCAGTTGGTGAGAGATCTGGAGAATGTACTGGCCATCGTAGCAGTCGAACATTTTCTGTTTCCAGAAAGGCCCGTACAGGACCTGCAACATGCGGTCGTGCGAGCCACAGGTCGTAACACATCTGGAATGTAACGTCCACTGTTCAAACTGCTGTCAATGCGAACAAGAGGTGACCGAGACGTGTAACCAATGGCACCCCATACCATCACGCCGGGTGATACGCCAGTACGACGATGACGAATACACGCTTCCAATGTGCGTTCACCTCGATGTCGCCAAACACGGATGCTATCATCATGATGCTGTAAACAGAACCTGGATTCATCCGAAAAAATGACGTTTTGCCATTCGTGCACCCAGGTTCGTCGTTGAGTACACCATCGCAGGCGCTCCTGTCTGTGATGCAGCGTCAAGGGTAACCGCAGCCATGGTCTCCGAACTGATAGTCCACGCTGCTGCAAACGTCGTCGAACTGTTTGTGCAGATGGCAAATCCAGGCAGGAAGTGCACCTAACAGCAAAACTTACAATGCCTGGAGAAGACAGCTCGGTCGGTCGTCGAAATATTGCGCTAAAAAAGGAAAGAACAACTCAGATAAACATCCGAAAGCTCACTCTTAATCGATCGTGACGAGAAAGAAACTGCTGCTGGGCTGCCGTGGTCTACCCTTGGCTGTAGATATTTTAATATGTGGTTCTCTTTGTGGCGTCGTCGTGTGTGCAGATCTCGACGTAAAACGCATGTAGTGTTGCCGGGGTGTACTAACTTTTGAAACTTCCTGGCTGATTAAAACTGTGTGCCGGACCGAGACTCGAACTCGGGATCTTCGCCTTTTGCGGGCAAGTGCTCTACCTTGCACTTGCCGCGAAAGGCAAAGGTCCCGAGTTCGAGTTTCGGTCCGGCACACAGTTTTAATCTGCCAGGAAGTTTCGTATCAGCGCACACTCCACTGCAGAGTGAAAATCTCATTCTGTATGTCAACTCTTATTTTGTTTTATTCGAAGCTTCAGTTCAGTTGTTATACTCTGGTCACTTACAAGACCTCAGTTTAAGAAGGAACACACCGCTTCAAGAAGATACAGGTCGTTTTAATTTAAATAGTTTATATTATAGTCACTGCGTGTGATACTAATGAACTGTTTATTGCACACACTACAGAACAGCCTCCGTCGACGTAATTATTTGGCCCTCGCTATTGATTCTGATTTTATATTATTTGCAAAGTTTATTGCCTTACCTTTCTGTTTTGTTCTTTACATAAATTTTCTCTTCCCACACAGGCCATGAAGGCCCAAAGGTACCGACTGGCCGCCGTGTCATCCTCAGCCCACAGGCGTCACTGGATGCGGATATGGAGGCGCACGTGGTCAGCACACCGCTCTCCCGGCCGTATGTCAGTTTCCGAGACCGGAGCCGCTACTTCTCAATCAAGTAGCTCCTCAGTTTGCCTCACAAGGGCTGAGTGTACCCCGCTTGCCAACAGCGCTCGGCAGACCGGATGGTCACCCATCCAAGTGCTAGCCCAGCCCGACAGCGCTGAACTTCGGTGATCTGACGGGAACCGGTGTTACCACTGCGGTAAGGCCGCTGGCGCTCTTTACATAGGCCAATAAATATTCGTTAGCCCCAACAAGTTATCAAAATGTGCAAAGTTTACGTCAGACCAAAGATTCTAACAGCCGCACTTGAATGTCGATCTCGATACTGTTAACTTTATCGAATATTCACAGTAAAATGCAATTAATTTTACCTTTTACTTTTCACTTGATAATTCCATTTAACGACAAATATCACAGATCTTCAGTTTTAACCAGTAAAGAATCTATCTTTCTCTCTCTTTAAATAAATTCAAGTATCTGAAACTAAGCTTTTGATGATGAAAATTACGCCGATTTGGCGCCGCTTATACTTCTGTAAAGTGATTGGTGCACTTTCTAAATAATATGGTATATTTTCAGTACTGCACTCTACACACCATGCAGCATTAGCAGTCGCAACAACAGTAGTAACAGCAAACACAGGGCAGGAATCGGGACAGTAATGAGCTAATAGTGTTGTTTTCGTGCCCGTATAGCCAAAAACAAACTACTGTATTACAGTTTTGTTCTGTTATACCTTTATGTTTTTAGTCATTTTACTTCCTTTTCATTAAAACTTTTTACTTAAATATCTCAAATAATGCTAATTAAAAATTATTATGAAAGAAGAATTAATGAAATATTTCCCTGACTCTAACGGAAATGCGATAGTAGTTACAAAAACCTGAGAGATCACACACGATTTGTGGATTTTGCAATTTTTTGATACAATTCGCATCCCAGTCCAACGTTGGGTTCAAGAATAAACTCCGTAGCACATCAGAATTCAGGTAGGCGAGCGCAGCGATGTTCAACCATTGTCACGAAAGATGGCGAGGCGCGCCTGCGGAAGATACAAAGACAGATCCCAGTGACAAGGGAAAGTGAGGCGACTCGAATATTCTAGAAACTTGGCGTAGGAATACTTCCATCAAATCTGAAATGTAAGACACTGTTTTCATGGGAAGAAACCCCTCGGCAACAGCAGGATGAACTCGTCCCTCGCCCTGAGGGGTGGGAAAACAAAATAGCCCTTCTACAAAAATGCCATTTGTAGTACACAGAACGATCACCTGAAGGTCTGCGAGTGAGTTTACACGTGTGTCACACGTGTCGCTCATCGAATTAGCTGAATTACGAATATTAGAAAAATTGACCTGTTTGACGCCAGTCTGCTAAAAAGTTACAAATAGGATTAATGTCCCTTTGTTCTCCACATATCATGACGGGTGTTCGCTGAAATCAGACCATGTAGCTGGTGCTAGGTCACCTTTTGTGGTGCAAGAAGCTTTACAGTTAGTTCATCTGTTGTTTTCTTGAGGCACTACTCCTCTCTATAGTTACATAAGAAGTGGCCTACCTCAAAAGCTATGTATTTCACTGCGACAGAAACCACATGAGCAAAGGTTATGTCGTGCTATTACGTCATATCTCACATTGGTACAGGTAAGTAGGGCTACACTTATCATCTTACTGTGCGAGTACTCCGTTTTGTCATAAATAATTAATCGCAGAAGCCCTTCTTGTCGCGACTGCTTATGGAAATTTAATAATAGTGGAGAATCGTGTGTGGAAGTGCTAAGCAGTATCTGAACTACCCTGGTGTTTCACTTAGTAGCATATTTTGTTCGATATCCCACAAGGATCACTAGTTGATCAAAATTACGTCGGGAAGATGACCACATTGAATTGGTCGCTTCCATGAAAGTTCTATGAATTCTGGTGTGCTGCACATTTGCCTTCGATTTGCCATTATTACTTATGTCCACCAACTCAACTGGAGGACGCAGGGCCTCGACAATATTGTCTGTTTTTACCAGACGCATTGGGTACTAATTTGCTGTCAACCAACGTCTTTCCAGACCCATAATCTAATTCAAAGATTGTGTATGTGCTGCCGATTGGAACACGACGCCAGAACAAAGGAAAGAAGGAAGAATAGGGTTTAACGTCGCGTCGACATTGAGATAATTAGAGACAGAGCACAAGTTCGGAATGTTTCAAGGATGGAGAAGGAAACTGGGCGTGCGGTTTCAAAGGAACCAGCACGAAATTTGCCTGGAGCGATGTAGAGAACTCACAGGAAACCTAAGTCTGGATAGCCGGACGCGGATTTTAACCGTCCTCCTCCCAAATGTGAGTCTAATGTGCCAACCACTGCGCCATCTCGCTCTCTCCAATGTCAGTACGATTGCAGACCAGGTAAGGTAAATCAAGTGAGATTTAACAGGTTGCACCGTTGCTGATACGAACCAAATTGCAGAATTCATCAGGTGCAGGGCTAGGTCGTGAACGCCTGTTATTCTCGCAGTTCTTTTCTGAAAAGACGTTGAATGTTTTCCTCCTTTTCACCTATCCGCTATAAATCGGTAAATAAACATTAATGAACTATGTGGTCTACAAAAAGTATCGAAAAACATATGTCAGTGGACAAGCGGTGTGATATCATTGTATGACGGCCCACAATATTTCGTCAAGCGACTACTTTGCCATAATGAGATGTGCTGATGCACCGACTTGTTAGTGTGCGGCGTGCAGCTTTCGTCACTTGCCCCCTTCCCCCCCCCCCCCCCCCCCTTCCTGCCGCGGACCGGCCGTTCTGTGTGTTCTTGACGCTCAGCGTCTCCTTTCTCTCTCCTCCAGTCGACCTTCATGATGTACAAAATCGCTCGACTGAAACTGACCAGTGAAAAAGGGTAAATTAGTCTACGCTATTGTATCAGTGATCTGAGATCTATTGCTGTCTGCTTGTTCTAAGGAAGAGGCTAGATCTCACCAACGCGCCGGTATATAAATCCCACTTAGCGTCTCCAAGAAATAGCATAATGGCTGCAGTCAAAATCTGTGAATAATTCTAGAGCCAACTCTCACCAGTATTCGTGGATAATTATTGAAAGACAAAAAAAAATTATATACAGTAAAACTTGCTAAAAACGGCACATGTATAATTCGGAAATCTGCCCAAACCGTACAAATATTTCACTCCAGACGCATTTAGTGCACTTTTAAATGCTGATTTTTCTATAAAGCGGAACGTGCCTAACGCGAAAACGGGAAGCATATCTTAGAACATACTTAATTACTTAATAATTCATTGCATGAAGCGGGGGAGGGGGGAGCCTATACAGTACTACTGTATGACAGTTCATTAGTTATTCACGACTCTACAAGGACGTTACCATTAATACCTCTGTTAAGCGGCGCAAAACCAAGAAAAGAAGTCCAGCGCGGCGCTGCTGGTGGGAACCTAAAACCGCGCCGCTCCCTGCAACAACAAGTTACACTCAGTGTCGATAATCATAGTAAACGGTTGCTTCGCCCTGTTTGTCGGCTTTCTTATTTTCCTCATCATTGACGCACGCCGGCTCATACAAGAACATTGTTGCGCATGTACCAACACACTGCTGCAATGTGCGCAGTGAAAGAGGTGGGTATTGTTCCGTTAAACAATGGTTTTTACTCGGCAAGGTAATTATTTTCTGCCAGTTTCAGATGACAAGTAGCACTTTTAGAGATACAGTAACATCATGTCGAACAAACGATATGTCTCGTTACCACTTAAGATTAATGTGAGAAAGGCAAACTCGGTGCGAGAAATTATGTTGCATTTCAAATGCGGTAAAACACAAACTTATGTGACTTTAAGAAACAAGGATAAGATTCGGGGCGAATGGATGAAAAGGAACGGGCAGGTGAAACGAAAGGCGAAGAAGAGCGAAAATTGAAGAAATAAACGAAATAGTGTGGGAATGGTTCGTAAGTACGCGGGCAAAAATCTTACCTTTATCCGGACCCATGTTGTAGAGTGAGGCTCTGAAAGTCACTAAAAGAGCTTTGAACTATGGAGTTTACGGCATCCACAGGATGGCTGGACAGTTTCAAAGCTAGGCACAACATCGTGTGGAATGAAGTGTATGGGGAAGCTAAGGATGTGCAGGAAAGTACAGCAACATAATGGAAGACAATACTGTCCAACTTAATTGTGAATTATGAACCGAAAGACGTGTTCAGTGCCGATGAAACTGGACTGTTTTATCGCGCGCTGCCTTCGCTAGCAATTCGAGGTGAAAAGTGCGCCGGCGGAAAAATTTCCAAGGAAAGACTCACTGCACTGCTGTGTGGATCCATGTCAGGTGAAATGGAGAAGCCATTGGTGACTGGAAAGACGACAAACCGCGTTGTTTCAAAAACATAGACGTCAGTAAGCTTCCAGTCACGTGGCGAAACAATAAAAAGCCGTGGACGGTGAGTGGTCTTATGGAAGAACGGCTGGGATCTTTCAATGCCAAAATGAAAAAAGGAAATCGCCAACATCTCCTTTTCCCAACCTGCCAGCCGAAAGTAACGTTATCAAATGTGAAATTGGCTTGGTTCCCTCCAGGTTCAACCAGCTTCATACAACCCATGGACCAGCGAGTTATTTACACACTCAAGTGTCATTATAGGCGATTACTGATGCAATTTCTTTTTCTTAGTGTTGAAGAAGCAGAAACTGTGTTTGCTCTTGCACAGTCAATTTCTGTTCTGGATGCAGTAAGTTAGATTGGCTTGGCAGTAAATGAAATAAAACCCGAAACTGTTACCAAGTGCTTCAATAAATCGGGCTTTGGGGGTTAAGAACAAGACGCTTTTGTGGCCATCGAAGGTTAAGAAAAAGCAGCAGCAGTTGCTGAATTAATGAAAATGCGAAACATTTCATGTAGTACAGATGATTACATTCAAAGTGATGACTTTCTGTCAACTCACTCCACATGCACTTTAGCAAACAAACTTGATAGAAATCCACAACACATAGGATGATGATGAAGACACAAAGGAAGAAGAAGATGAGAAAAATGATGTCCCTAGAAAAATTGATACACCTGAAGAAGCCATGAAAGGTGGCTACACTGTGCCACTGCGCCAGAGATTGCGCCAAAGAGTACTATTAAGCCGCCTCCACAGTGCGTGTTAAGAGATGGTGGCAGTCAGTGGTTGTTGAGAGCCCGTAGAGGAGAGTGTGTGTTAAGAGTTCGTACTGAGATGTACTAGTGGGCACTGCTTGTCGTGAAGTCGGAGTAAGATGTTGTAGTAAAGAGTGTTGTTCCTTGTCTTATGCAGTGATTTGATGGGAGAGATAGCAGATGTTATTGTAATGAGTGCATTTCGTCAATATATGAAGGTAAAATTTATAATGTTCCTTTATTAGTTGTGTATCTGAAATAATGTGTCACTACAGGTTCAGTCAACAAAGCATCTGGCTTGTGTTCTTGGATTAGAGTGTAATTGTGATTTTTTTGCGTAATTATAGTTTTTCTAAATTTCTTTTGTCACGTCAGTATAATTGGTATCAAAATTCTTGTCTTGTTGGAAAAGAACCGTGCCAGATGTGGACGTTGAGTCACACTCCCACATACAGAACAGTTACTCTTGTGCTCATTGGTTTCGTAGATTTTTATAGTTGCTGGGGTCTTAATTAATTAACTGTGTTTACGGAAATTTTCTTACATTGTTCTTTGCAGTCAGATAGCGTAATAATACTAGTCAGGGCCAACCGATTACGAGACTGCGTAATCGGACATACAGCTACGGCTACTAAAAAAGTATTTTCAATTTATAAAAATTAATTAAGCCCCCATGCACGTGGCGACCCTGCCAGGATCGTCCCTTGGATTCTTCTGATTGTGAAAATTGTAGACTGTAGTATTGTTGTAGTAATTTGTAGTTAGTAATTGTAGTCTATTTTGCATGTGTAGATTTGGTAATTGGCATTCTTCTAATGGTATTTTTCAAAATTTAATTTTTTTATTGTCTTGTATACGCGTTTGACAAATTAGTGCAATTATTTCAATTGTTCGATTGATCGTGTTTGAGGGAGACATTGCATGTGAATAGTATTGTTGGAGATAAAGAGTCATTGGGTGTAATTTTCGTACAGTGACGAATCTTTCGTATATTTTTTAAATGATTACGCGATCAATGAAAAAGGCAAAAATGATGAATAGTGAGAATAACGAAATTGTTGACATGGCGAACTCGCCAACACAGGAAAACAGTATGGTGGATAATGGAGTTGAAAACAATGTAATAAGTCGGGAAAATAGTCCAGAACCATTTCAAAATTTTTCTCAATCAGAAAATTTACAGAATATGAGATTAACGATAGAAGATTCTGAAATAGTATCGAACACAGATAGCTTTACAGCTATGACGAAGGAAACTGGTTTTGCGGGAAATGTTAGGCGCGAAAAGAATTGCGAACCGGCTACTATGGAGCAGTTGATGGGTGCAATATTAAATCTGGGATCACAAATGGGATCAATGGTAACACGAATGGAAACAATGGAAACAATTAAAACAGAGATGGGAACTTTGCGATCTGAAATTAAAACTGATATAGGAACAATTAAAACTGATATGGGAACAATGGAAACACGGTTTGGATCTGAATTAAAAACAGAGATTCGAACAATTAAAACAGAGATGGGAACTTTGGAAACACGGTTAGATTCAAGAATAGGGACATGTTTCAAAAATATGAAAGATGAATTAAAGAAAGAAATCAGGGAAGAAGTACAACCGATTCTGAATTCTCACAATAATAGATTAATTGCAGTAGAAATCAGACAAAGGGAACAGGATAGAGAACAGGAAGAAAGAGATCGCGTGATAGTACAGAATTTTTCAGAGTTAAATTTACAACGTGCAAAGGATAAGGAAGAAATATTTGAGAGAATCGAAGGATCCGTACCAAATGACAGATTAAATAACCTAACACAACAATATGAACAGCTAGCTACCAAATGTGACAATACTGAAACCCGAGTCGCGACACTTACGGAAGACGTAAATAAACAGAAAGAACAATTTGGTGACTTATCGGAAAGAGTGGAGGAAATTTCAGATAAACTGACAAATCTTAGTTTACATGGGGACAGAGATTCAGATGATACAGTTCCATTACCATTTGCAGAAACTGAAGAGTATCAGAACATAAATAAGCATGTTGAAAATCAGGGAAAATTTAATGAACGTGTGAAAAGGGAATTTGAGGCATTACGGAAGCAAGTCAAACAAATTGAAGGCGAAATAGTAGGAAAGGACAGTAGAAGGAACTTAGAATCACAGATAGCAGAGGGGTATGAAGAAAGTAATTTATTTCATTTACGGGATGCAGTAAGAGAGCGCGAGGCGCGTGAATTTAACAATAATCGACATTCGGACTGGGACAGACGCGGTAGGTCTTTGTCGCCACGAGGCGAAAACTTTGACTATAAACACTTTTTGACTGTTCGGAAATTTAAGATCTTCCGCAACTCTAAGAATGACATACATCCATGTGCATGGTTAGATCAATTTACGTACGCACTTCCGCCAAAGTTGCCATTAAGTCACAAACTAGAAATTATGTGCAGCTATTAATGTCCTCAGGGGATTCACTACTCTAAGTGAATATGTGCCGTAGCGAGCATAGGGCCCCGAGCTGTAGTGGTGCTATTTCTCTTTTAGTTTTCTGTACCGCTGCCTACTCTTTTACTATTCTTTGCATCTGTCAAACCAACTCTTCGACTATCAAGCTATCTAGTGAGTAAGAACAATAACCGGATATGACTGTTTTACCCAAAAGTGACTTTGGAAATTACCGATTGGACTTACTGTACCTTCAGCAGCATTCATTCTTAGCTTAAACGAAATGTTACCTGTTTATATTCGTGACAATATTACTTCATATGACTTACTGTATCTTCAGCAGCATTCATTCGTAGTTTAAATGAAATTTTACCTGTTTATCTTCGTGACAACATTACTTCTTATGTTGACGACATTCTTATCGCTAAACGTTCTTGGAGTGAACACAACAAAATTTTGGACTCATTATTACGTATCTTTGCAAAAGTTGGCATGACAGTGAACTTGGAAAAATCTGAATTTGGTCGTTCTCAGGTGAAATTTCTCGGTCACATTATTTCTACAGAAGGTATTCTTCCTGATCCAGAATAATTAGATGCTATACGTAATTATGCTGTTCCTACTACAAAACGTGATGTTCGTAGTTTCCTTGGTGTCTGTAATTTTCTTCGACGCTTTGTTAAACTGGACGATTTGGCCACACCTCGTTTATGTGAACTATCCGGAAAGAAATCTAATTGGTGTTGGGATGAGGAAGCTCAGTCAGAATTTGAACAGCTTCGTGATGCTTTAGTTGCTGCTCCACTTCTTTCACATCCGGATTTATCTAAAGAATTTTGTTTGGCAACGGACTCATCATACAAGGGCCTAGGTGCACATTTATTTCAAGAGATAGAAGAAAACGGCGTTGTAGTACAGAAGACGATTGCATTTGGAAGTCGTGTTCTTTCTAAATCAGAAAAGAATTATTCGATTACGGAACTTAAAGCTTTGGCGGTTGTTTGGGCTTTCACAAAATTTCGCACATTTTTGTTTGGCAGACATACTAAGGTTTATACCGATCATCGAGCTCTGGAGTTTCTTATGTCAACAAAATTAACTCACGGTAGACTGTCACGATGGGCGTTGTACCTACAGGAATTTGACTTTAGTATTGTTTACATACAGGGTTCTTCAAATATTGTTGCCGATGCTTTATCACGTGCACCTATGGGTTTGAAACAAAGTGCTGAAGAGGACTGCAAGGAAAACAATTTTTGTTTGATGTATATTCAAGGTGTTGCGTTTGAGAACTTTATTTCGTCTTCGCTCCAGGATATCGCTAAGGAGCAAAATAAGGATCCAATCTGGAAGGACATTAAGGAGAAGTGGAGGAGAAAGGAAAGTGTGGCGATTAGACAGCATTATCTAGTTCGCAATGACATTCTTTTTAAACGAAAATCGGTCGACAACTCCGTTTGGTTAGTTTGTATTCCTGATGAGTGGGTCAATAAATTGATTTGGTATACGCATTTCAGTTATGCACACTTTGGTCCCAGAAAATGCTTTCATAAATTACGAGAAAATTGTTACTTCAGTAATATGGAAAAACGTATTCGATCTGTTCTTGCCAAATGTAAATTATGTCAAATGGCTAAGCCTCCAACGATTTCTCACAGAGCACCGTTGTTTCCCATCATTCCAGCGAAATTAAAGGAGATGGCTGCAGTCGATTTGTTCGGTCCAGTGGTTCGTTCAACTAATGGTTTTGCGTACATTTTCGTAGCAGTGGAGTTGACGTCAAAATATGTGTGTTTTACACCTTTACGAAAAGCAACAGCTCGTTCAGTATCTAACGCTTTCATCAAACATTTTCTTAAGGAAGTTGGTCATGTTGATAAGGTTATATCAGATAATGGATCACAGTTTCGTTCTAAAATTTGGCTTCGTACTCTACAGCGTCGTAAAATTAAACCAATTTTCATTTCACTTTTTCACCCTCAATCTAACGCTTCAGAGAGATGGATGAAGGAAATCAATAAATTGTGCCGTCTTTATTGTCATCAGAATCACAGAACTTGGGATCAGTATCTTCATATTTTTCAAAACATTCTGAATGAACTCCCTAATGATTCAACTTCTTTACCGCCTCTATTGATATTAAAAAATAAAGCACCGACAAATCGCATTTCTGAAATCGTTCCTTTTCCGCCTTCACGGAAACTGCGGCATTCTGAAGTTGTCAACCTGGCTCTACGAAATATTGGATCTGCGGCTGCTAGAAGAGAGAAATCAGCTAGACGTCCTGGTCGTTCAAAAATCTTGTCAGTTGGTCAAAAGGTATTAATTAAATCCCACCGTTTGTCTCATAAAGGAAAAGGCTTGTGTCGCTAATTTTTTCTGCTTTATAACGGTCCATATAGAATTCGTAAAATTATTCATGATAACACTGTTGAAGTAGAAACTCTTAAATCTCGACGCTCTAAAGGAATACATCATATATCAAACGTAAAAATTTTTGTGGAATGACATACTTGTGAGAAACTAACAGCTAGATGTAAACATGCAGAGAGTACAAGGATACCGCGCTGTGTTTTGGCGGCGGCACATACTCAAAGCAACAGTCAAGTCTGCGAGCCGCACAAGGCAGTCGTTGACCGCGAACAATAGCTTCCTACGTCACGCGCCCACAGCTGATCGAGCGCTCAGTGCGAATGCACTGACAGCCGTAAACAAATACTCAGTCTAATTTCTCCGACTAAATTCTGTATAAAGCTATAAGGACTTGTTGAATTGTGATATTAACATTCAGTATTTTGCAGGATACGGTTGTATAAAGTATTTAAGAACTTCAGGTAAATTCTGTGCGTGTCCGACGTTAAGACGACTTGCTATCGGGAAATTTTCAGGAAGAATGTAATTTCGAAGAAGAAACTAATAAACTAAAAAAGGTAACTATTAATTGAGTTTATTTTTCAGGTAACATATTTCCACTTAGGTACGTACTTAGACGTATTTTGCTGCTCGCGATTACGTGATTCATACTTTGTGCTAATTTCATGTTCTATGGATTTACTTGTGAAGCGACGTGCTTGTATACATTTACTGATTTTGACAATTATTGATTAATGAACTGGGTTGTAACTTGTGTATATTATGCATCGCTTGGCTGCTATGCTTTTTCACTGATGTCATATTTTTCTATTATGTGCCTGCTGTGCTTATTTATTTAAATTATAATTGTTATCTGATTAATTGTGCTGACTATGATTATGTATGTATGTTGTACTTTGTCATTTATCTGCTTGCGCCTTCATGTTTACTTATTAGGATGACACATGAACATTTAATTGCTTATGCTGATATGATGCTAATGACCTGTTTATTACGTAAGATATATGTTTGCTGCTTTTTGTATGGATTACATATTTACACATTTCTGTTTTGTTGCCATAACTGCTCTTTAATTTGGTGTATAGAAATGCTGATATACTGTGTATAAACATAGAGTTTAGGTCACACTATTGGATTAATTATAGATCGTTCGCTTGGCAGAGCCTCGTTGTAGGGATTGTGCTGCATCCACTTGTTGACATTCTGTTCTCCACTGGTATATTTACTCGCTATTGCTTGTTTTGCTTACGCTCAGTGCCTTACATTTTAAGATAAGAAAATGAACTGCTATAATTCGACGAACGACATTAGTACAAGAAAGTCATTGAAGTCACATGAGCTGAGGTTTTATGGAAGCTGTATAAATTTATGCTAATAGGAAGGAAGCTAACGACATGACATACCATTACGAGGTTTAGACCATTAACAATTATTAGACTGCATTTTTCGTAAGCAATTGAAATAGGAAGTGACACTTGACACAAGAAATACTCCACATGTTTGCTTCTGTTTGCCATAATTCTTGAAGTGGTGTACACACTGTGAAATATTATGATCATTCACACTCCGTAATCGTACTTAATTACTGAGAGTTATTCGAACTAAGTCTGTTAGAGGTCATGTATGCATTTCTTTGTTTATAATTTATAATGAGTAGAAGATTGGGCTCAGATGGATTACACAGAGGTTGTGTGTTGACAATGTGTCTTCGGATTGTATGGGATGCTGAATTGAAGTTGCATTAGGATTTTATCTGTACTTGTTCAAGGAGACTGACTAGAGGAAAGAGTTGTTATGGAAGTGAAATGATATTGGTGCTGAGGTTTATACGTAGCGACGTATTATTGAGGTATTGAGAGTATATTAAGTTGTTGATTATTGGAGTTTTTGTGGACAAGAGGTAAGGTAAATGATATTGATGATAAGAGTTATATGTATCGACGTATTGAAGAAGTATTAGTGACGTATTGAGATTAAGTTGATGATTATTGGAGTTTTGGTGTAAAAGAGGTAAAGTAAGTGAGGAGCATATTTTTTTTTTGTTGGTCTTATGGAACAAGGAGGGTGAAGATAGCAGACTAGAACACTAAAATAGAAGGAAGATAGTCTATACACACACTTTGTTAAATCACTAAGCAGTATATACTTTTTTTTGGAGAGAGGAAGTAATTGCATATCTTGGCTCACTGACAGTTGTTCAACAACAGTACATTTTGATCTGGCTTGGCAAACATTGGTCTTGACATGATGACTATGACGTTGACTAACTATTATTGACTATTATACATTGCTGCCAGTACTACTTGATACACATGATGAACATCAGATTTAGACAGAATTGCATTTACACAGTTAACACTATTCAGTTACACAGTAGTACTTAATGTGGATGAGAGATGAGTGAGTGTGTTTTGTGTGTTTTCCTTTACTAATCCTAACCACCTATCTCCTAAGTATTATTTTATTTGTTGGTAGTGGCTTGCACTGACACTTATAAATATTATAGGTTTTCTGATATTTGAGTATTTGTAATAGTTAATATGAAAATTATCTGACATCATTTGTGTGTTTGTTATGATTTGTATGTTACTGTAAAAGCATTTGTATGTGCATTCAAACTATTGTTCATGCCTGAACTGTCTGATTAGTGAAGATAAATATTCTGAACTGTTACCTGCACTTTCAACATGATGTGTGACATTTGGTCGTGTTTAATTTCTGCTGATGAACTGTGTGATCAGTGATTGTAAAAAAAAAATTATTATGGACTGTTATTTGTACCTTTTCTACATGATTGGTGCCACTAGGACATATTTAATTTGTGCTCATAAACTCTGATGAACAGTGTGATCAGTGCTAGTGAATTTTATAGAACTGCTTCTGCTGAGAGATGTGACTTTTTGCTGTCTGCACCTACTCAATATTGCTGGGTGCCACTAATGGACTGCTTCTACTGAAAAAATGTCCCCTGTTGCTGTGCGCACCTGATCAACATTGCTGATGCCACTAATGGACTGCTTCTACTGAAATGGTGTCACTTGTTGGTGTCTGCACCTGCACTCAACATTGCTGGGTGCCACTGATGGACTGCTTCTACTGAAAAGATGTCCCCTGTTGCTGTGTGCACCTGATCAACATTGCTGATGCCACTAATGGACTGTTTTTACTGAAATGGTGTCACTTGTTGCTGTCTGCACCGGCTCAACATTGCTGGGTGCAACTGATGGACTGCTTCTACTGAAATGGTGTCACTTGTTGGTGTCTGCACCTGCACTCAACATTGCTGGGTGCAACTGATGAACTGTTTCTACTGAAATAATGTCACTTGTTGCTGTCTGCACCTGCTCAACATTGCTGGGTGCAACTGATGGACTACTCCTACTGAAATGGTGTCACTCGTTGGTGTCTGCACCTGCACTCAACATTGCTGGGTGCAACTGATGAACTGTTTCTACTGAAATGAAGTCACTTGTTGCTGTTTGCACCTGCTCAACATTGCTGGGTGCAACTGATGAACTGTTTTTACTGAAATGAAGTCACTTGTTGCTGTCTGCACCTACTCAACATTGCTGGGTGCCTCTGATGGACTGCTTCTACTGAAATGATGTCACTTGTTGGTGTCTGCACCTACTCAACATTGCTGGGTGCCTCTGATGGACTGCTTCTACTGAACTAATGTGACTTGTTGCTGTGTGTACCTCTTGAACTTTACTGAGTGCCACTGTTAGAACTGTTTCTACTGAAATGATGTTACTTTTTGCTGTCTGCACCTACTCAACATTGCTGGGTGCCACAGATGGACTGTTTTTACTGAAATGGTATTACTTGTTGGTGTCTGCACCTGCTCTCAACATTGCTGGGTGCAACTGGTGAACTGCTTTTACTGAAATGAAGTCACTTGTTGCTGTCTGCACCAACTCAACATTGCTGGGTGCCACTGATGAACTGCTTCTACTGAACTAATGTGACTTGTTGCTGGGTGTACCTGCTAAACTTTACTGGGTGCAACTGATGGACTGCTTCTACTGAAAAGATGTCACCTGTTAGTATCTTTTTTTTGTATAAACTAATCATTGAAAGCATTTTATGTGAACATTTGTATGAACTGATTTTTTGTATATTGTATAAACTATTATGTAAGGTCACATGTATGAAAAGAAGTTGTATTGCTTACTGTATTTTATATATTAGGTTAGTAAAAGGTCAGTGCAAAGCCAAAATTTTAACTAATTATGTGATGTTTAGGTATTAATATTATCTTTTGTTTTTGTCTGTATTTTTGTGGACGAATTTGGTGGTATTTTCACCACCAATGCTGGCAAAAATACCATCAAATTCTGGCCTGTGGAGGAGGGGCATATGAAAGGTGGCTACACTGTGCCACTGCGCCAGAGATTGCGCCAAAGAGTACTATTAAGCCGCCTCCACAGTGCGTGTTAAGAGATGGTGGCAGTCAGTGGTTGTTGAGAGCCCGTAGAGGAGAGTGTGTGTTAAGAGTTCGTACTGAGATGTACTAGTGGGCACTGCTTGTCGTGAAGTCGGAGTAAGATGTTGTAGTAAAGAGTGTTGTTCCTTGTCTTATGCAGTGATTTGATGGGAGAGATAGCAGATGTTATTGTAATGAGTGCATTTCGTCAATATATGAAGGTAAAATTTATAATGTTCCTTTATTAGTTGTGTATCTGAAATAATGTGTCACTACAGGTTCAGTCAACAAAGCATCTGGCTTGTGTTCTTGGATTAGAGTGTAATTGTGATTTTTTTGCGTAATTATAGTTTTTCTAAATTTCTTTTGTCACGTCAGTATAATTGGTATCAAAATTCTTGTCTTGTTGGAAAAGAACCGTGCCAGATGTGGACGTTGAGTCACACTCCCACATACAGAACAGTTACTCTTGTGCTCATTGGTTTCGTAGATTTTTATAGTTGCTGGGGTCTTAATTAATTAACTGTGTTTACGGAAATTTTCTTACATTGTTCTTTGCAGTCAGATAGCGTAATAATACTAGTCAGGGCCAACCGATTACGAGACTGCGTAATCGGACATACAGCTACGGCTACTAAAAAAGTATTTTCAATTTATAAAAATTAATTAAGCCCCCATGCAGCCATTGCATGCATAAACGACGTTATGCAATTTGCAGCACACACTAATTCTCCCAACTTGTTGGAACTATTGTATGGTGCAAAAAATTTCCTAGAAAAAACAGTTTTGAACAGGAAATTAGAACAAGTTTCCCTCCTTGATATGTGGCGAAAAAGCGAAATGTAAAGCAAATAAACATGGGAGCAACATGTATGTACATTCAATAATAAACCAATTTAAAGTTCGAGTAAAAATATGGCACTTATTAGAGCTACTTTCCGCTCCATCAAGTATGGGGCACGGGAGGAATAATTGTTTAAATGCCTCTGTGTGCCCTGTAATTAGTCTAATCTCGCTTTGAAGTCTCTACGGGAGCCATGCTAAAGGAGCTCTAGGATATTCCTGGTTTCCCTTTTTAATACTGGTCCTTGAAACCTTGTAAGTATGATTTTGCGGAGTAGTTGGTGTCTATATTTAAGCGTCAGACAGTGAAGATGTTTTAGCGTCTTTGTCATGCTATCTCATTTGTTAAACTAACCTGTGAACATTTGTGCAGCTATTCTTTATATAAGGTGTTCAAAAATTCAGTCTCCAAACTGACAGCTATGATGATAGAGACCGTAACAAATACATTTTGTAAAGCAACCAGGTGTTGGAAATGCATATTGAGTGAGAACAATCCAGGAGGGTATTGGTTGTGATTGACAATAAAACAATGATAAAAGTGTTTCAGTCCTTTATCGTTCAGATCATTGTTACAACACATGTTCAAAATGAACACCATTATCTTCAGTGCGGAGTCTGTATTGCCATAGCAGCATAATCTGAGTGCAGTGGGAAATGTGTGGTGTGTTCTGCACTTGAATGGCCTCTGCAAGAATTGTTACAACTAATTTCTTCTTATGGCAAGAATACATTTAGATTTTTGTGTAGCCCCAGAGAATATAGTCTGGTGGGAAAAGGTCGATGGATGTTGCAAGCCAATGCAGGTGTCCTCCCTGTCTGGATCGTTCAGAGTACAGGTTAATGCTGCTCATCCTGATTCTGCAACATGCAACCGGGGCCCGTCGAGCTGTCTCAATGCAAACAACAAGACATTGCAACACTAGGTACCTCAAATCAAATTAAATCTAACAGCGTTTCAAAAATGTACTGTTTATCTCATTTGTCATGGGCGTAATTAAGCATGCTTAGTGCCCATTCAAAATACATTTCTGACAGCTGGTTGCCTAACGAAAAATATTTCTTGTTGGCTCAGTAGTAATATCTGGGCACTGAATTATTGAACAATCTGTATATGTTCAATAGCTTCTGTTAGTTTAACTTGATGTTTGCCACACACACACACACACACACACACACACACACTTGAGAATTCAAGTGTTGGTTGCACTGATATTTTGTAAGCAATTTCTTTTGTCGATAGCGTTTTCCCAGTATCCTACCAATGAATCGAAGTCTGCAACCTGCTTTTCTTACGAAGGCGCCTACACTGTCCGTCCAAAAAGTTCTGAGGCCAATTTTATTCTTAGCGTACAAGCGACGTCGTCAACGGAGTGATTACGGCGGCAGCTTGAACTAACAACTGTAAACAACAGATGTACATTCGATCAGTTACTTGTGGCCAGGCAGTGTCTAGTAGAGAACGCGCAGGCATGGTTGTTGTGTGACAAATCGCATTGGAGCAATGAATTGGCCATCTCTAAATTAAGTGTTCAAGACATTCTCCAGAATGTTTTGAAGGAGAGAAAAGTGTGTGCAAAGTTTGTCCCTCTAATCTCGCCTACCGAACAAACAGAACGACGCTTGAAAGCTTGCTGCGACTTCGATGACATGAAAATACGCCGACAGTTCTTCTCCGCAAAAAATCATCGCTGGTGACGGAGACTTATTGTTATCAATATCAACTTAATACTAAACGACTAAACGTAGAGTGCGTCTCAGATGTTCAGTATGAGCTAAGAAGGTGTGAATGTGACCAGGGAGTTTAACATCTCGAAGAAGGACTTTGGAACCTTTCTCGCAGTTTCACATGGTTGTATAAATATTATATGCGTTGTACCAGCACCTCCTACAATAAGAAAGCTTGTACACCTAGGCAACAGAGGAGGATTCGCATTCCATATCGTAACTGAACTCGTTTCGTGAGTGTAATTACTACGTGATTAAACGTGAATTGTTTTTCTTTACTTTGTGTGTATTAGGCTGAACGATCGGTGTGTGTTTGATCAACCTGTGATCTCTTGTTTACTGCCGAAATGCCGTTTCGTTGTTCAGCGCCGACTTAACAGAAGAAATTGCGATGGAGGCCCAGAAACTACGGTATTTAAGTTTCTGGGGGACGAAATGGTTGTCAAGAAATCACATGTAGAACTTCGCTACTTATTCAAAACTGTGTTTTGGTTTTGTTTAAGTTCTTACAAGAGGTTAAGTTTAATGAAGAAGACTACAGTTTATCGTGATTGAAATTGAAAGTCATGCAGATACTTGTTGAAGAAAGTTAACTTTCTTACATTCATATGACACTACGTTCCATCTTTAGTATTTCTTGCTAATAATACAAATCGGTCTGGCTGTAGTATCCAGTTCTGTTTTCTGCTGTAAAAACTTTTAGTAAGCTGCCCGTTGTAAAACGACAAGAAACTTCGGATAGAGATACCCAGTGAACGAAAACTAAATTAATAGCAGCTATCATATCTGCAGTTCTCCCGCACATTTGGCTATCTTAGCAACGTGATGTTCAAAATCCATGTCAGTAATTCATTGCATAATACAGTAAGCGAAAATTCTTTTCATCTTACAATGCACAAATATACTAACTAGTTTTCTTTAAAATTATCGATAGAGTTCCCCAAAATGGAAAAGTGCCCGAGTAGGTGAGCAAATGGAAAGGTTGGAACTTTTTTACTAATTTTCAAGGATTTATAGCCCATCAGCAGACGGCCGATGCACAGGATATCTTTTTTGTTTTCTTTTTTTAGGAGATGCTGATTGTAATCGAGTGGCGAGGGGGGGGGGGGGGGGATGGTGCAGACTATATAGAACACCTGAAGCATTGACCACTATCTTAACTTTCCTCTATTTTTAGTAATCCAGTTTTGAGAAATTTTGACAGAGTATGTGATAATTTCATTTCGTATCCCTACAAATTCTTACATTATGGCAGTTGTATGACTTGACCGATTTTAATTGTGACCCGGTAATATTGTAGTCGTAGGACACTAGGACTGTGCATTTTGTGAAGGGACCAAGTTCGCATTTCTAATATTTAAAGCACGTTATTCATCTTTGATCCACTTTCCAATCTTATCAGGATCTGATTGAGTGTTTGTGCAACTTTTTTCGGACATGGTATGAAGTAGGGAGAAGTTCGAAACGCAGAATTTAGCAGGTTACCGAATGAGAAGATACTGTCAGAAAGCATCCAGTAAATATAAAAGAACCAATGTTTAGGATTACGATCCCGTACACGCTACAGTGATGGAAAAGTCAGCGTAGTGCTTTAGTTCGTGAGACGTCGTGCATGTCTCTGTGTCTTCAGTCTTCCATCTTGTGTAACGCATCTTGATCGCGGAAGTGCACGGAGGACCAAACAGAAAGCGAGAACACCTGCTTGCCTGGCCGCACTGACAGCGCCGAGGCAGCCTTCCCCACAGGACCCGTGCTCCCGTGATAGGGATCACTTGCTGCGACATCAGAATCCCGCTTAGAGATAATCGATTGATCGATCACCCAGTCTGCGTCGTGTGTCCTGTTTTGTTTTGAAACTTGTCAGCCCACTGTATACAACACACTGTTTGATCTGAAGTTTTCGTAATTTTTAAGAAGCCTGTTGATCCGTGTGAGGTGTAGGAAACCAAATATTTTTATAGTGTCGAAACGGTACAAAAATGTAGCAGTTTTCATCATCTGTTGACTGACGCTCAAAGCAAGTTCATCGGAGCAAAGAATCTTTGAATTTAAAATCTGATTGCCAAACTACACGTTCACGGGCTGTTGAACTTCTGTGGTTGAATACAAAATGTTTCTTCTGCATACATCTTCACCTTGGATCAGACATATGGAAATCACTTAGGATCAGGTCTGATGACTAAGGGGTTTGCGGTAGATGCAAAGAGCTCTGGTCGCCTGTAGCCATATCGTAAAGTGATGTCATGCTGGCATATTTTTGACTGAAGGATGAAATATGATGGTTTTTTAGAAAATTTGAATATGTAGCCCCATTTATTTTAGACACTGTGGTAAAATTCGTAAATTTAGAAAACGCATAGTAGGTCAGGAAATTGGCATATTTATTCCGTGGATGCACGAAACAGGTACACGGATTATACCTTTAACATGTTATATATTCTTTGCCTACAGCTAAAACGATATAATTAACTTTATCCAGATTTGCCTTATTGTTGGCTGTGAGCATCCGCGAGCTCATTAACTCTGGCTGTAAAGTTTATATCAGCCACTGCTCACATAATTTTATTTAACATTTATTGGCTACAACGAAAGGACTAGTAAGATTCTAGTAGGATATTTGAGGATATGTTAACTTCTGCTGTACTCTGACGAAGCCATCAGCCAAGAAACATTGTGGGTTACTCACAACGCATAAAATTTCAAAAACGGTACAGTCAATGAACGAAACATAAAAGTTATATCAACACTGACTGGCGTAAAATTGATAGAAAAATATCATTTAAAGTAAATGCAGCAGAAGTAATTCCCCTCAGTTTCTAAACGAAAGATTGTTAAACAGAACACAGTGTAATAAAATCCTCTCCGTTCCACTGCATCGCTCAGTCACCTTCTCCAAGTCCTTTATAGTAGCGGGAACCCGACTCTGGAATAACCTCCCTCGTTATGTTAGAGAACTTAAAAACATGACCGGCTTCAAAAAAACAGTTAATGACGCATCTGCTTAAGCAACAGTAATGCCTTCCTCTGTACATGAGTGCACTTCACCTCATTACTTCCCTCTCTCCCCCTCCTTAAACCTCCCTTACCCAAAACTCGCTATACTAGTAAACATCTACTTTACACACCAAAATATTAATGTACATCTGCACAAACCTTCATTACTATTGCCAATCTTTCTCATGTTTGTCATTATTATTTGATTTTTTTTTACTGTTATTATTATTGCTTTCACCATAATCTGTATGTATAGCACCTGATGTAAAAATACTGCCAGCATTTACTTTATTAGGTCTTAGTCATGTTTATCATTATTATTTGATTTTTGTTTTACTGTTATTATTATTGCTTTTATCATAATCTGTATGTATAGCAACTGTTGTAAAAATACTTCCGCATTTACTCTATTAGGTCTTAGTCACTAGTCTTTATTCATATTGTCACTAGAGTAAGCTAATTTTCTCATTTAAACTATGTTCATGATGTTACTCTGATGTGTGAAATGCTGCATGTGTGGAACACTGGTCCGATGTAAGAGAGGGCCTGATGGCCCTAATCTGATCAGGTTAAATAAATAAATAAATAAGGAGTGTGTCAGAACTCTCCGTTGCATCAAAGAGTATATCCAACTTATCGCTATTCTTTGTATTGTGTAAGCACTCAGATATCGACAGTAACAATCTGAGGGCGAAACTTGGGGTGCGATTGTAAGCATTGTTTGGAGACGAGGTCTGTCTGCGAGAGTGGAAGTTGTAGTGTTAGTCGAGATTTCGAAGACAGAAGACGCGTTACGCTGCCCTCACGTCGGTGATGGCCCATCTTACCACTCTCAAGGCCTAATGTCATTTATATAGCCAGGAGAGATTTACATGGCTTAACTATGCTTGAAGATAGAATTCAAGGTAAACTTCACAAGCATAGCGCAAAAGCAATTGCAAGGTTAGGCTTGTGATTGTTAGTCCGAGTTTGCAATAATTCCATGGTTTGCTTGTCAGTTAAAGAAGCCTTCTTATCCTCCAAATAATAATAATTATTCTTCACATCTAATTAATATATAACTGCTGTGGTTATTATATATTAATGTAACTTTGAAAATGAAATAAGTTGTTCATCTGGTACTCAGCCATTATTGATGCCTATGACATTGTAATTGTCATTATCTATTATTGGCTACGGGTTATGATGATTCTGAGGTTTTAAATAGATCTATAAAATCCCTTCTCACAAGTTATTTAGTATTGAACAGGACCCAAACAAACTCCTTTTTAGTAAATTCATTCTTAGTAACAATACATATAATACACAGTACATATAAAATATATATATGTAACAAAAAGTTTTAGCCACTGCTGCTGCATGCTGCTGCGAATTGCTGTTTTTCATGTAACGATCTGTTGAGGGTTTAAAGGACAGTGAAACTGACACTCATACAACACGCACACAATGTTACGCCGGTTAGATTCCATGTACTGATAGCTCAGATTGCTTATCGAGTCCATTTTCACAGATGAACACAGGCAATATTTGCTGTAGCTACGTTACAATAGTTTCATGTCTGTCTCGCTACAATATGTATTAACTTATTTAATTAACTCCCCTAATAGTATTTTATGGGATATTGTAAACCTACATAGATAAGGCATTAAATCCGATATTTACATGAATGAAAACTGGCTCATACCACAAACTAAAATCAGACCAAATTTAAATTTTTCACTTGTACAACAATTTTTCAAGCTATTTGTCACTGTTTCTAAAAAAATGAATCTAGAAAGGCACCTACATGCACTCAAATTACGACTGTCTACTACTTCAACACTGTGTACCTTAAAATGACTGCTACTCCTTTTCTCTGCTTGATTAAAAAGAACTCAGAATGAATTCCGTGCTAATTTTTTCGGATACAGGCCACAGTGTGTATGTTTAACTTCAAAATAAAAGAAAATAATATATTTGATCCTTAACCAGCCTGAACTAATAAGACACTAGTGAAATGTAAATGTTGTAAACTTTTCTTTCTTCATATCTTCCGACTGGTGTGATGCGGTCCATCACGACTTTAGCTCCTTAACTAACCTGTTCATTTCAGAAAAGCACACGCAACGTTCTCTGTTATTTGTTTGACATATTCCAATCTATGTCACCCCTTGTAGTTTACGCCCTCTACTATTCTCTCTAGTACCGTGAAAATTATACTCTGATGTCTTAACACGTGTGCTACCATCTTCGGCTTCCTTCTTGTGAGTGTTTTCAATATGATCCTTTCTTTGCCGATTCTGTGGTGAGCCTCCACCTTTCTTATCGTGTCAGTCCGCTTAGTATTCTACATTCTTCTGTAGCATCACGTCTCAAGCGCTTCAGAAATTTGGAAATTTGTGGTAAGGACTATGGGACTAAACTGCTGAGGTCATCGGTCCCTAGGCTTACGCACTACTTAATCTAACTTAAACTAACTTACGCTATGGACTACACACACACCCATGCCCGAGGGAGGACTCGAACCTCCGACAGGGGGAGCCGCACGAACCGTGAAAACACCCCACAATGTAAATATCTTCAACATTTCGCGGCCCTGTCAGCAACTGTATAAATATTAATTTTAATTTTAATAACCAACAGCCTCAGTTGCACCGTTTACCTAGAATTTACCTAGATTTCAGTCGGGATAACCTAACCTTCTTCAGAATAACGGTAACTACCGTTTGTCCATAGTGGACATCGTCAAGCCAAAACTACAAATCCATAAATTATCGTCAGACTGTAAAACTTATCTGGAACTGCCTGGGCCCCACTTCGCGACCCCGATGCGGCAGCCACGAGTGCTGTACTGGAACTGTAGTTTTAACTTGACGATGTCCACGATGGACAAACGGTAGTTCTGAAGAAGGTTGGGTTATCCCGACTGAAACCTAGGTAAATTCTGGGTAAACGGTGCAACTGAGGCTGTTGATTATAAAAATTAAAATTAATATTACCCAGAACGCATGATTCACTTCCATTCTGTGCTCCAAACGCGCATTCTCAGAATTTGTTTTCCTCAAATCGAGGACTGTATTTAATACCAGTAGATTTCTTTTAGCGAAGGATCCTATTTTTGGCTCTTTTTGGTTGTGTTAGTCTGCTTTTTATATCCTACTTGCTTAGTGCGCTATGCGTTATTTTGCTTCCATTTGTTGTTTGTTGTGGTCTTCAGTCCTGAGACTGGTTTGATGCAGCTCTCCATGCTACTCTATCCTGTGCAAGCTTCTTCATCTCCCAGTACCTATTGCAACCTACATCCTTCTGAATCTGCTTAGTGTATTCATCTCTTGGTCTCCCCCTATGATTTTTACCCTCCACGCTGCCCTCAAATACTAAATTGGTGATCCCTTGATGCCTCAGAACATGTCCTGCCAACCAATCCCTTCTTCTGGTCAAGTTGTGCCACAAACTTCTCTTCTCCCCAATCTTATTCAATACTTCCTCATTAGTTATGTGATCTACCCATCTAATCTTCAGCATTCTTCTGTAGCACCACATTTCAAAAGCTTCTATTCTCTTCTCGTACCAAAGCGTCCAATGAGATTTCTGCGTACACCGCCTGAATCTCATTCCAAAGTGTGTCCAGGTTACGTGGTTTACGTTTGTACACCTCATCTTTTACTGTGTCCCATAACAAGAAATCCAGCGGCGTGAGGTCTGGAGAGCGTGCAGGAAACTCGATTTGTCCCCTGCGTCCTATCCACTGGCCTGACACATTGTGATCCAGGTGTGCTCGTACGTCCCTATGATAGTGCGACGGGGCGCCATCTTGTTGGAAATAAAACTCATCATTATCGTATAATGCACGAATGTCAGGGAATATGGAGTCAGCAAGCATTGTTAGGTACGTTTCTCCAGTGACAGTACCTTCAAAGCGGAAAGGCCCAATGAGTCCCCTTGTAGACAAACCACACCACACATTTACACCAGGCAAATTCACAGCCTTTTCAACTGTAATGTGAGGATTATCTTCAGCGCAGTACACACAATTGTGCCTATTGACAGTTCCATGGAGTTTGAATTGGGCTTCATGCGACCCAAATTATGCTACCATATATCCCGGTTCACGTCTCACCATCTCCTGAACCCATTCACAAAATTCTAACCTTCGATCTGGATCGTCGTCACTTAGCTGTTGCACCAGCCATGGAATGTACACACGAAACTCGCCTTTCTTGAGAATGCGTAGCTCACTTCTAGCACTTAAGAGGGCAGTTCAATAAGTAATGCAACACATTTTTTTTCTCGGCCAATTTTGGTTGAAAAAACCGGAAATTTCTTGTGGAATATTTTCAAACATTCCCGCTTCGTCTCGTATAGTTTCATTGACTTCCGACAAGTGGCAGCGCTGTACGGAGCTGTTAAAATGGCGTCTGTAACGGATGTGCATTGCAAACAACGGGCAGTGATCGAGTTTCTTTTGGCGGAAAACCAGGGCATCTCAGATATTCATAGCGCTTGCAGAATGTCTACGGTGATCTGGCAGTGGACAAAAGCACAGTGAGTCGTTGGGCAAAGCGTGTGTCATCATCGCCGCAAGGTCAAGCAAGACTGTCTGATCTCCCGCGTGCGGGCCGGCCGTGCACAGCTGTGACTCCTGCAATGGCGGAGCGTGCGAACACACTCGTTCGAGATGATCGACGGATCACCATCAAACAACTCAGTGCTCAACTTGACATCTCTGTTGGTAGTGCTGTCACAATTGTTCACCAGTTGGGATATTCAAAGGATTGTTCCCGCTGGGTCCCTTGTTGTCTAACCGAACACCATAAAGAGCAAAGGAGAACCATCTGTGCGGAATTGCTTGCTCGTCATGTGGCTGAGGGTGACAATTTCTTGTCAAAGATTGTTACCGGCGATGAAACATGGGTTCATCACTTCGAACCTGAAACAAAACGGCAATCAATGGAGTGGCGCCACACCCACTCCCCTACCAAGAAAAAGTTTAAAGCCATACCCTCAGCCGGTAAAGTCATGGTTACAGTCTTCTGGGACACTGAAGGGGTTATTCTGTTCGATGTCCTTCCCCATGGTCAAACGATCAACTCTGAAGTGTATTGTGCTACTCTTCAGAAATTGAAGAAACGACTTCTGCGTGTTCGTAGGCACAAAAATCTGAACGAACTTCTCCTTCTTCATGACAACGCAAGACCTCACACAAGTCTTCGCACCCGAGAGGAGCTCACAAAACTTCAGTGGACTGTTCTTCCTCATGCACCCTACAGCCCCGATCTCGCACCGTCGGATTTCCATATGTTTGGCCCAATGAAGGACGCAATCCGTGGGAGGCACTACGCGGATGATGAAGAAGTTATTGATGCAGTACGACGTTGGCTCCGACATCGACCCGTGGAATGGTATCGTTCAGGCATACAGGCCCTCATTTCAAGGTGGCGTAAGGCCGTAGCATTGAATGGAGATTACGTTGAAAAATAATGTTGTGTAACTAAAAGATTGGGGAATAACCTGGTGTATTTCAATGCTGAATAAAACAACCCCTGTTTCAGAAAAAAAATGTGTTGCATTACTTATCGAACTGCCCTCGTACATTACTCTCACGTGCCGCTTGCCTTGAAGATTTTTGAGGCGAACGCTGAAACAGTTCCAAGATCGCAGTTGTCGAATCATCACTTGTAGCTGTACGAGGTCGCCCTGATCGACCTTTATGCACATCACACACTGTTCCATGAATTTCGAATTTGTCTCGTAGACGTGTAATTGTTAACCTTGAAGGTGGTTCTGTACCATACTCACTTCTCCACTGTCTTCGAACCGCAGCTACATTCTCAAACTTCCAGTACCACTTAATTATCTGCTTCCGCGCTTCAAAGCTCAAACGCACGTCCGCCATGTTGCAGTTACTTCCTTGCCACTGCTGCCACCTGTTGAAGAAACATAACATTATTTATTAAAAAACTAAAAACCCTCCTTGATTCCGGAAAAAGCACCTAGTGTTAACCTAGGTTTCGGCGTTGATAGCTACACCTTCTTCAGAACAATAAAACCCACAAGTGCCTAAGAAGACCTTTTTCAATGATTAAAAGAACACCACAGTTATACATTTATAAACGGAAAAACGAAAACACAAACAGTACATATGTATAAAGTCAAAACCACTACTTAACTAAATTGTGTACGCTGCACCTCACACCGGCCTATGTTCGATGGGCCATGATCCGCCATAAACTGCAGCTACCAGCTGGCGGGTCATGGCCCATCGAACATAGGCCGGTGTGAGGTGGAAAATGGTTGAAATGGCTCTGAGCACTATCAGTCTAAACATCTATGGTCATCAGTCCCCTAGAACTTAGATCTACTTAAACGTAACTAACCTAAGGACATCACACAACACCCAGTCATCACGAGGCAGAGAAGATCCCTGACCCCGCCGGGAATCGAACCCGGGAACCCGGGCGCGGGAAGCGAGAACGCTACCGCACGACCACGAGCTGCGGACGGTGTGAGGTGGAGCGTACACCATTAAGTGAAGTAGTGGCTTTGAATTTGTTTGTACATATGTACTGTTTGTGTTTTCCTTTTTTCGTTTATAAATGTATAGCTGTGGTGTTCTTTTAATCATTGACAAAGGTCTTCTTAGGCACTTGTGGGTTTTATTGTTCTGAGGAAGGTCTAGTTATCTACGCCGAAACCTAGGTTAACTGTTGTGGATTGGCAGGAGCCAACCCACGGAGTTTGGAGGAAGCCGAAAGGCACGCGTTTAAGCTCACAAAGGCTGGCGTGACGTCTGGAACAGTACAAGGAATTTAGACTTCAGAAAAAAGGTGGTACTTGGTAGAATACTTAACTTTAATTCATTAATGTTGAACGTAGCTCCTGTCTGTACATTATTTACAATATCAATAGTAACTGAATAATGGCGCCTTGCTAGGTCGTAGCAAATGACGTAGCTGAAGGCTATGCTAACTATCGTCTCGGCAAATGAGAGCGTATTTTGTCAGTGAACCATCGCTAGCAAAGTCGGTTGTACAACTGGGGCGAGTGCTAGGAAGTCTCTCTAGACCTGCCGTGTGGCGGCGCTCGGTCTGCAATCTCTGATAGTGGCGACACGCGGATCCGACTTATACTAACGGACCGCGGCCGATTTAAAGGCTACCACCTAACAAGTGTGGTGTCTGGCGGTGACACCACAGTAAAACTAGGTGCTTTTTTCGCAATCGAGGCGGGTTTTTAGTTTTTTAATATATCAGCCAACGATTGCTGACGCGCTGCGATGTTGAAGGTTCTTAAACAGAACATTACTTTCTCACATATATTTAACCTTGTAGAACGGGAAATAAATTGTGTATGACAGTTCAAAGTGTGGTTCAAATGGTTCTGAGCACTATGGGACTCAACTTCTGAGGTCATCAGTACCCTAGAACTTAGAACTACTTAAACCTAACTAACCTAAGGACATCACACACATCCATGCCCGAGTCAGGATTCGAACCTGCGACCGTAGTATTCGGCGCCATTAACGGCAGCTATGCGTTAGCCTATTGTGCTGACATTCCAGTGATCGGCGAATGAGAGGGCGGCGCGGCGTGGCGCGGCGGGTGCATTCCGCTGCCACGCCGGGGAATCCCCAGTGACAGCCGGGCGAACCGCCGCGTCATCCGGCAGGCGCACCACGGATTCCCAGACCAGGGCCGTGCAGCTGCACTTGCGGCCTTGGCTCTCAGCTTTGTTACTCCTCCCTGAGATCGATGAGTCGCCTGCTAAAGGCTGTGACCCCAAGTCGTTGTCCCTTAAGACCAACGAGTTGAGTGCTTTCTGCTGGAAAGTCACGAATCCAGTCTCAAGTCCAGATCGAAATTCGACAAGCTCGTATTTTGTTCACTAAACGACAGTGCGGTACTACATCGAATGTCTCCCGAAAGTCAAAGAACATGGCGTCAACCTTAGCGCCTTTGCGGACAGCGCTCTGGATTTTTTTTGGATGAAGAGAGCGAGCTGTGTTTCGCGAAATATCTGTTTACGTAATCCATTTTGATTTTTGTAGAGAACCTTTCAGTTCTGCAAAAACGTCATTACGCGTGAGCACAAAACATGTTCCGTGATCTACTACAAATTGTCGTCGGCGATGTAAACCGCTAACTGTGTGCTCCTTTCCAACGACCCTTCTTGAAAACGGGAATCATCTGTTTTTTTTTCCCCCTTCAAACCCTTAATCGCTGCTTTAAGGGGAACTATTTCTTTCGCATAATCTGTGTAGAATCTCAAGATATGTCCTCCGTTAAGCGGCTTTAGTACATCTTACATTCCTTGAACATTCGTCTCAGTCTTCTGCGGTGCAACACTTTCGCAATTTCAGACGAGGAACTCTTCCGCGGTGAAACAATTTCGGAAGATCTGGTTCAGAATTTCGACCTTCGTTCTACCCTTTTACTTTTTGGTGCCAATATAGTCACTGAGAGACTGAACAGATGCTTTAGATCAGCTTAACAGCTTTTCATCCGACCAAAACTCCTTACGATATTTAGTCAGGCGGTTGACAATGTATAACTATCGAATTCACTGAACGTTTCTCGCATTGCTCTCTTTACGCTGATACTGGTTTCCTTCTCTTTCTTTTTGACAGCTAGATTTTGACATCACTTAAGTCTGTGATGCTTTCTTTGCTTTCGCAGCAACTTTGTAACAGGACTACTGAACCACGGTGGATCTTTCCCGTTATTCCCAAGTTTCCTCAACACATGCTGGTATCAGACGTAAAGTTACAATGCTCTTCAATTTTGTCCTCTTTTGCGCTATATTTTTGTCGTCAGAATAGAATATTTAACGTCGACAACTCAAATACTCTGCAATTTATTTTCTATCACCCTTTATTTTCTATCACTCTTGCTAAGCAGCAACATATTTATACATTTCTTAAGACTCCTTAAAAGTCATAGTCATTGATGCTGTCACAGCCGTATGATTGCTGAAGACCTTTACGTTAATCGATTCGAAAAGTTCAGGTCTGTTTGTTGTTAGGATGCCTAAGACGTCGCCTTTACGAGTAACGTTTCTGTTTCTTCACCAGTAACCTAATGGAATAAACTGAATAAGCCTAGCGGAATAAACTAAACAGCGTAATGGAGAAAACTATAGCAAAATACTCAAACAATCGTAACGTATTTTTTAATTAAGTGCCTCCCATGTGTAAAGTGTTATTTCAGTTACCGTAAGAAAAAGCCATTAAAAAGACAGAACATCCGTTTGGTTACTTAGAAGAGGAATGCATCTTTGCGTTATGCAATGCTTTGTGATTTCCGAGTTTGGGAAGTAGGTTGTAACATGCCTGAAATCCTTTTCAATCTAAAGTTTGCCACAACTTTGATTGTAATTTCCTCCCTTAAGATCAGTCAACAAAAAACGACTGGAAATATCCTTAGATGAAATCCAGTGATTTTTGGAGGAGAATCGAACACACAATAATTACAGAACTGATAAAAGTAAATTAGCGACCAAAATTATGAAAAGAAGATATTGCTTTTTGTGTTCATAAAACAATGATAACTATAAATACACTAACAGAATTCAGATGTGGCGATTAGGTGTAGAAATAAAAAAGTTACCTTCAGTAAATGTTATGCGCTGGTAAATTAGGAATACTCCAAGGATGACAGAGGAATTTTGGGACAAAGTGTTCGAAGTGCTTGCCTTGCGTCTAAATACAGGCTTCAGTTTGTGGCTAGCCGCACGGAGTGGCCGCGCGGTTTGAGGCGTCATGTCACGGACTGCGCGGGCCCTCCCGCCAGAGGTTCGAGTCCTCCCTCGGGCATGGGTGTGTGTGTTGTTCTTAGCATAGGATAGTTTAAGTTAGTTTAAGTAGTGTGTAAGTCTAGGGACAGATGACCTCAGCAGTTTGGTCTCTTAGGAATTCACACACATTTGAACATTTTGAACAGTCCGTGGCACATGAAACTATTTTGTGAGACCCCAGAGATGTCATTTTTGCTCATAATACATAGAAGAAAACTCCTTGACATTGTATCCGATTTTCGAACAGGAAAGTACATATTAGAACACCCGTTTGGACCTCAGCGAATACAAAACCTACTCTGTATCACAAATATGAGGCTCGTCCGGTAAGTAAGTTTTACTATTTTATCTCTCTACAAGACAATCTGTGCCCTTGACATGTGAGGGCTACTGAGATCGATTGGTACGTGCTGACAACGCTCACACCGCCTTACTATGCGTACTATAGTATGTTGCCAGTAAGCCGTTAATTAGCATGAAGTTACCACTACAAAACGTATCTGCTTTTGAGCTGCGCTCTATCATTTTTTTTTTTTCAGTAAAACAGCTATCCGCTGTCGACATCCGTTAGGAGTTAACGCCTGTTTATGGAAAAGATTGTATGAACATTCAAGTGAAGTCCACAAGCAGCAGAGGATGGATTCGACCAGATTGTTTCTGGAAATGCATCAGAGACAGGCAGATCTGATCTTCAAACGGCTTGTCAGTGAGGCTGACCTGGCTTCATCAATAGACCCCTGTGATAAAATATCAGAAACCTGGCGAAAGTAGCCTTTCCCAAATGAGGCAGAGGTCACACATTTGGTGGGAAAGTTCTGGCAACGCATGCCCGTTCAGGGCTGTCGGGGTGTCTTACTTCTTCACAATCTGCCTTGCAACACCCCACAGAATACAAAGAGGTATTGTAATGTCGTGATGAATCTGCAAGCTGCCCTCAATACTTTGTCTAGGAAAGTTTTCATCCTTCATGGCAATGTTCGGCCCCATGCAGCTGGGATGGCCCAGGCAGAGCTCGGAAGATACAGCTGGAAAGTGTTCCAGCATCCTCCATATTCGTGAACTCTTGTGCCAACTGGTTTTCACTTGTTGGCCGAACTCAAATTCATCTTGGGGGTCAGCCCATGGAGACTGAGTAGAGAAGTAACAGAAGCATTGTGGAATGTCAATAAAATTATATTAACATGATAAATTGTGTGTAATATTTTTCATAAAATAAGGAAACTTACTTATTGGACGCCTCTCGTAGCTTTTGATTGCGTGAACCACATTCATCTCTTTTTGTAGGCAAATTTCGAAACGTATCAAGTTCCTTCCATATTTTCACAGATCCAAGGCGTATAGGTCTTTCTCGTCTACACTTTGCCCATGTAATGACAGATCAGAATGATATTTCCAGAAATGTGCAATTAAGACATGCCCACTGCGGGAACACAAACTAACTTCCTCTCCAACCCTTAACGATTCATTTTATTGCTTCTTAAATCGCAATACCAACATTTAGATATATGTTATCTGCTCTACGTAGCTAAAAATATTCAATTTTGTTCAATACTGTTTTTTACGAAACAACGACACATTACCCATTCTGACACACTTTCTAACAGCTTGAATCTATTCGTTAGTCGACGGTATTAAAACTGAAATTGTAGCCCATGAGATATTTAGGTCTTCACATTGCGACACATGTTAAGAGAGGAATTCTCAGAAGGCTTTAAGTCACGGTAATGAACCACCGTTCTTCTTTCGCCAGGGTTTGGGTGACACCCCAGTTGCAAATATGGGAAATGACAACTCCAGTGAAAACTTATCCATACCGATCTATTTTGAATGGCTTCCATAGCCCTAGCACTAAGCGTTTACACATGAAAATTATCTTAATAAAAAGAACATAATCGTTGTCTTTTAAAAGTTTTGCTTGCTGGCAGTGCACGTACCTGTAAGCGAACATAAAAATTCGAATACGTGAATGGTTTGCAAAATCTGACTGCGAGAAAGTAACCTGAGACTGCCTATCTGGTTCCCGTCTGTTTAAACATTCGTAATAGCAAGAATACTGTATGAATTCTACACTACGAATCGTTAAACTTTTAAACTGATAAATTGACCCTCGAAAAACTCAGTGTTCCCTTTTTTTATTATTTCATTTTGGCTTAGCTGTCGCACAATGGAAACACCATGACGCTCTTCTTGTCTTGAAATTCGTTGCACTTCCTGAGCTGTAACTGTCTACTGAGATCCGCCTGGTGGAATGCGCCTTTTCTTTTCTTAAAAAAAAAAAGAAAAAAGGGCAAAGCATCCTTGGTTCATAACAAATCTGAATAAGGATAATGGTAACTCATATTTTGGCACGGACATTGGAGGCAACAATGACTTGGGATAAATTATAACATCAATGCAATTAGTCTTCTGATTAGAAAAGTTCTGTACTGAAGAATTATCTCTTTCTTTGCTTCGCAAACATTAATACACAAAAACATTACAATTCTTTAGCGGACAAACATCATCATCAGTTATCTGCTATATTAGCAGGTCCTTTGCCTCTCCATTTTCTGCGATCCATTGCTTCCTTCTTAAGGCTGCTGTATGTTGTACCGTCCATCATGTCATCCAGTATCTGGAATCTCTTCCTTCCTCGCTTCCTTTTCCCTTCTACATAAACTTCTAAAACTGTTTTTATCAGTCCGTCATTCTTTCTTAATATATGCCCAATCCAATTTCTTTTTCTTTTCTTTATTACATCTAGTAACTGCCTTTTCTCTCCCACTCTTCTCAGTACCTCTTCATTTTTTTACAAACATAAGTAGTCTTTAACTCCCAGATCTTTTCAAAAATGTAACTCGTAAATATGACATTAAATGTTCAACAGTTATTCCTCCCCCAGGTTCAAATTAAGAATTATGCATGGCTGTTAATTTTTCCTTATACTAAAGCCCAATTTAGCATTGGAGGGCAGCGCGGAGGGTAAATATCGTAGAGGGAGACCAAGAGATGAATACACTAAACAGATTCAGAAGGATGTAGGTTGCAGTAGGTACTGGGAGATGAAGAAGCTTGCACAGGATAGAGTAGCATGGAGAGCTGCATCAAACCAGTCTCTGGACTGAAGACCACAACAACAACAACAAAAGCCTCCGAATGTCTCAAACAAGAATGCGTAACTACAAGCTGCCGAAATAAAGTACAAAAATCAATTACCTTAAATCCTCTCCTATTACTCATCAAAATAATCATTATAAAATATTCTTCTCAAAATGCCTCCTTCTCTTCCCTCATCTCAAATAATTAATCAGTAAATCAACGACCTTTTCCTACCGGAGGATATAATTACAACCGTAACACTCGGCCTATCCAGTACTACTACTCATGACACACCACTGCCGACTACTGTGGCTCCTCATTTCACAATTAAGTGTGCACCATCTCCCGCGCACCCTGCAAAGCAGAGATAGTCCAAGCAAGCCTCCGGGCGACGCAGTATCTCTGATGACACAGCGCGCTTATAATTTCAAACAGTGCAAAGGCGTTCATGACATCCAAATACTGGAGAAATACCCACGAAATTATGTACAGCCTCCTGTCACACATTCATACTTACGAAGATTTTTTTTTTTCTTGTTTTAGCACGTGTACAGCTTTCGATAAAACCCGCATAACGCACTCACGGAAAGGAGTGCCCATTTGCTGTGTGCCTCGCGCTTACCGTCTGGAATCGTCCACCTGGAGAAGGCTGGATCAAGTTGAGGGATGTAGAAGTGTTGGGGGAGCGAGGATTGAGGAGGGGAGGGGAGGCGATAGGAAGCCCAGCCGCCTACCAACAAAGCAGCCTCGCCGCCTCGAGGCCGACAAAGCTCGCTCGAATTAAAACATCCCATCGGCGGGACATGTCAGGCGGAGAGAGAGGCGAGTGAGAGAAAGAGCGATGGAGGGGGAGGGGGAGTTATGCCCGGAGAATGCGGCGGATGGAATGTGACGCGGCGAGCCGGCGGGGAGGGGGAGGTACCCGGCAGGCACCCCGGGGTCACGTGGCCGTGCCTCGCGCGTATGCAAACTGCGCTGCCGGCTCCCGCCCCTCCCCAGTATCGCTAGCGGCGCATTGCCTGTATCCACAGATGTCTTCGCGGATATCCTCATTAATAATTACTTCACAGATAAAAGCCTGCGCCGACGAGGAGTATCAGCGCATTTGTCTGCGGATATCAGGAGTAGTAACTACTCTATTGTTAAAAGTTAAAGGGCATTTTCGTTTGTGGTTTATGAGATCGATAATAGTGGAAGACTCGGTGGTTTTGGACGCTTAGTCTGATTCGGAATTATATTTTCTGAAAGTTGTATTGCAACATTTCTCGCACTAAACAAACGTATGTGGTGTCACTTAATCTAATGTACACGGTCCAGTTACATTAGTGCAACCGCCGCCTACGATCGACGTCAACGTGCAGTAACCACTCACAGAAGGCAGGTGGCAGCGCTAGCAGTGGAGGGTAAACAACGCGTGCCGAGGGATGCGGAAAACAATGCAGTCGTTGTAGTAATACGGAAAGAGAGCGATTTATGTGGTGACCTCCAAATGAGCATTGTCATCCTTGACGAACAGCTACAGTTACGTAACAAAAATTTTTTCAACGTTATAAAGCCGTTACTCGATATCTGACTTTGGCTCTCCTTGTGCAGATTGCCGAAATGTTCTTTTCCTTCTAAGGTTGTCCTATGTTTTTCAATTATCAAATGTTTCTTCGCTGCATTTCACGTCTATATTACTTTCTACAAGTTGTCATTCAGTCATATCCACATTTTCATAATGATGTTTTCATGTTTTATCTTACGGTTATAAGCTTTGATGTATGGGGAAAATGTTGTGTTGTATGCTACTATCAAACAAACATTGTTTTCCATTATGTACCAATTACTGTTTATTTATAATCATTTCTGCCTATATTTCAGTGTGAAGTAGCCTAATTGTATCTACGGCTACTAGATGGCGCGCTCGTTGCAGTGCCGTGTTCACCTGGCCGCATTTGTTAACGCGGGCACCTCAGTCCGTTTTGTAACCGGTACCACGCAAGTAACGAGCAGCCCTTAGTGGCTCGCCAATACAGTTTTCTTTATCTTAAATATCTTTGTGACTAATGCCTTTTTGGCATATTTATTATTTTATAAATGGCATGTAAATACTGCCAGTCTTTCACGATGATTCCGTACTTACACTCTATCATACGTTTTTAGTCATAATTCTCCGACCATGTTATAGAATATAGACCATTCTTTGATTTAAATTCTGAGGAAGACACTCCTCACAGTGTTGAAAGCCGGTTAATGCGTTAAAAATACTGACCGAGGGCTGTTTTTCTTTCGATTGTAACTATTCACGGTCTCTGAACGTGGAGCCATGTACAAAATTTTGCACTGTCAATGGTTTTTCGGCCAAGGCTGGAAGCATTTCCTAAACGGGCAAGTTTGTAAACTGTTCGTGTGCCGCCGAGATTGAAGTCTAACGTGTGGGGTAAACTGACGCTATCCAAAACCGACGCCGTGGCAACTGTGGTACACCATCACCATGGGCCATAGGAGACAGGGGTGAATGACGGCTGCGGAGATGTTGCATGGGGGCTTAATTAAATATAATGCAAATAATTTTAATTTTTTGATTTAGTAGCTGTCTGTTCGGTTACGCTGTCTCGTAAACGGTTAGCCCTGACTAGTTTTAGTACGCAATCTGACTGCATAGAATAGCAACAAAGAATGAAAGGAAATTTCCGTTGACACAATTAATTAATTAAGTCCCCAGCAACTATAAAACGTACGAAACCAAAGCACAAGTGTAACTGTTCTGTGTGTGGAAGTGTGATTCAACGTACACATCTGGCACGGTTCTTCTTCAATAAGACAAGAAATTTTAAATACCATTTATACTGAAGTAATTAAAAAAAATAGAAATTCTATAATTGCGCAAGAAAACCAGAATTACACTCTAATACAAGTACACGAGCCAGATGCTTTGTTGACTGAACCTGTAATGACGCATTATTTAAGACATTGAAATAATAAAAAAAAGGAATTTTTTTACCTTCATATATATTGACGAAAAGCACTCTGATCATTACAGTATCTCCATTCGAACAACATCTGCTGTCTAGCCCATCAGACAACTGCATAAAACATGGAGCAAGCACTCCCTACTACAACATCTCAACACCGACTCCCTACTACTACTTCTCAACAAGCACTGACTACTGCCACATCTCGACAAGCACTGCCAGTGTAGGCGGCGGAATAATACTCTTTGGCGCAATCTCTGGCGCTGTGGCTCAGTGTAGCCACCTTTCAATGTGTACGGGCGAATAGACGTGCAACTGTCGAGCAACTGCCCAGCCAGGCGAACAAAGTGAGCCAATAGTGATATACAGGACATAAGATCTCGCCTGAGGCATGCGATCATTTTTATGTCAATAACTGGCAACCAATGCTGTACAATCGCAAATAAAGTCGTGGGATGTTCAATTGACTCTTTTATTAGAACATGTCTTGAAGCAGAGCGTATACTGCTTGTGTCGCAGTCATACGTTATTCGACACTTTCTTTGGGTTGTCAAGGCTGTACGCCTGGTTGGTTACGAAGGAGTTGAAGTTTGTGATGTCTGAAGATGGGTGCAGTCCCGAAACGCGTAACATGTTCTAATAAAAGAGTCAATTGAACATCTCATGACTTTATTGCGATTGTACAGCATTGGTTGCCAATTATGTACCAATAGTGTCTCAACGTCAGTTCAGCGATCGTTGCTGCGTATGGGCTTCTCAGTTGACGCCTGGCTCATGCACCCATGCTGACTGCTGTTCATCGGCGACGAAGGCTGGAAATTGAAAGCCATTGAGAGGTGACGGGTGGGACTTTCAGATGAATCACGTTTCATTTGCCATCGGACCGATGCCCTTCGCCGTGTACAGCCCTGCAACAATCTTCTGAAGTCTCCAGGTCAGACGAGAGAGCATTATGGTCTGGGGAATATTTTCGTGCCATTCCCTGGCTGATCTCGTCATTCTGGAAGGACAATGGATCAACATAAATATGGATCTAGCTTTGGGGACCATGTCCATACCTATATGCCATTTGTTTTTCTTGGTACCATGGCATCTACCAGCAGGACAATGCAACGTGTCACCCAGCTCACAGTGTACGTGCGTGACTTCAAGAGCATCAGGATGAGTCTCCGGGCACCAAACACTCCGGATTTACACCGAATCGTTAATCTGTCGGACCACCTCGATCGGGCTGCTCGTGTCATGGATCCTCAACCGTGAAAGCTAGCGCAGGTGGCCACAGCGCTGGAGTCCGCATTGCTCCACCTCCCTGTGGGTACTTTCCGGAACCTCACTGACTCTCTTCTTGGGCATATGCTCTGCGAGACGTGTTTATCCAAGCTTTCGGCAGGTGGTAACATTAATCTGACTGGATCGTATATGAAAGTGAATGTTTGTTCGCCTTCTATACATTTCTGTATCATTCATCCGATGGCGATGAAACTTCGGTGAGCTCTTGTGTGCACGCTTGCAAAGGTGTCTGAGGGGGGATAAGAATTCCCTACTTCCCATTCGAGTGCGAGTGGGTGTGAAGAGGGGGTCACATGTGAAAATATTCGAAAACGGCCTACGGGTTTTTGTTTCCTATATTTAGTTGGCTTGGACTACTGTCAAAGTATGAAGTGCAATCTCTCTTTTATTTGCGTTTTTCATTACATCAGCCAGGATGCAAGAATGAACCCTGCAACGGGGCAATATTTTTCTCAGCGTATATGCACATCTACGTAAGCGGGTAAAACCGCTGGCAAAAAGCTAGTAGAATTTTATAATAATATAATAATATAATTTCTTATGACTCGATGTCACAAGATTATACGTTGGTTGATTTTTGAAGTATTTTTTCTACCTTTTGCAATTTTGGTTGTCCAAAAATTTCGGAAGTTTGATTTGAATATTAAGCATTAATGTGTAAAAAAAAGTAATTTTTGTTGCAAAGAAAATCTAATTGGGCTGTAAATGGATACAATCTTGAACTTGTCTGTCAGCTCATCTAGTTAATGAGAGAATGACTTAACTTCTTCCTTTTTGAAACCTACTGCCCCTGAAAACTTGAGGATAAAGCTTTCAACAGCCTTACGTCATTTCATACTGAACCGGTGCTTTATTTTTAGTTGTTCTGCATATATATACACTATATTCAAGAACTCATTTTATTCAAAGACGTTTATATAATTTTTAACATGATCGTACAACGTTGTTTCCTTTTCATCACTGAATGTTTTCAGAAAAAATCTGAATATTTCCTAAAACAGGTTTCATGGCCTCCTCTTCGTTTTCCCGCAAAGCTTTATGTCTGTCACGTAATATACTTTTTGGAACTGAATATTTCTCACTCGTTTCCCTTGTTGTCTTCCCAAGAATTCTGCCTTTTCTTCAGCTTCCTTCATGTTATTTCCATCCCAACTGTATTCTGTCTTCTCTGTCTTTACCTGTTAAGGACAAAAATGGAAATATTACGTTTTTATGGTATCCGTTTTATCCGGCATAGCCTGAAACTGTATACCTTGATGCAATCCGAATGTACTGCTGTGATAGTTTTAACATTTCTATGGTTTTTAGTTGTACTAGACAGTGTCAGAGATCGAGTGAGGCACCGCAGTCGTTATCACACTGGACTCGCATACGGGAGGACGCCGCTTCAAATCGCGTCTGACCATCCTGATTTAGGTTTTAGGCGATTTCAATAAATCGCTTAAAGCAAATGTTGGGATGGTTCATTTGAAATGGCACTACCAATTTCCTTCTCCATCATTCTTCCTTAATTGCGGCTTGTGCTCCATCTGTTGCGTCAAACACTAATCTTCCTTCTTTTGCATTGTCATAGCCTGTATCTTACAAAATACCAGTTGTATCTATAGATACAATAAAAATTTAATATTCCTTACTTCCAAACCAAACAAAGCACATCACTCCAAAGATTTTGCACCCAAAAACTCACTTTGTGACAAATAATTTCTTGGCACTTCGAAAAGCATTATTGTTTTGATTGTGAATCGTGTGAGTAGGGCTGTTCCTCCATAGTTCTCACTGCAGTGCCACGGCAGATGCCGTCACTAATGCTAGGGCTTAGAAACAACTCTTGACCGACACAATCATCTGACCAATATTATCCAAGAGTCTCCGATTTTTCTTTTAATTCACTGTTATAACTAGTTTGGAACGAAGTGCCACTAAATTGGCTGCGTCGCGAAGTGACCTAGAAGCGGTATGTTCGTTGCTGGCATCTGAAAGAACTAAAGATAACGACATTCTCGTATTCTTGGTTCCCCGCAAAAAATACACGTGCATCCTGTTTCCATCGTACCAGCAGCTGGCTTATGCCTGAGTCGTACCTGTTTCTTAACGGAGGTCACTTATACAGTTGCCGAAAGCTATCACAAAGCTATCTGAACAATTACCAGGATCCTCCGTCCCCTTGAATTCTCGCTGCATGGTCTAGCACCTGCTCGTGTACCACGACGCAAATAATGTTGAATATAAAATTTAGTAAATTTATTAGAGTTTCCTTTAAAAACTGTATACTTATAAGTACTCAGTGTAATATTTAATTCAGTAAGAAGTGTACCACGTTGACATGATTGAACATAATCGTGGACTACCGTATATTTGATAAGTGAACTATATGATTAACCTTTTAAAGGCATCCAAATTGTGACAACAACTTGTAATTCAACGTAATTTTTTTCCATTATCAGAGAAATATTCTACAGGAGATTTTACAGAAGAATTAAGACACGTATCAATAATACAGGGTGATTCAAAAAGAATACCACAACTTTAGGAATTTAAAACTCTGCAACGACAAAAGGCAGAGCTAAGCACTATCTGTCGGCGAATTAAGGGAGCTATAAAGTTTCATTTAGTTGTACATTTGTTCGCTTGAGGCGCTGTTGACTAGGCGTCAGCGTCAGTTGATGCTAAGATGGCGACCGCTCAACAGAAAGCTTTTTGTGTTATTGAGTACGGCAGAAGTGAATCGACGACAGTTGTTCAGCGTGCATTTCGAACGAAGTATGGTGTTAAACCTCCTGATAGTGGTGTATTAAACGTTGGTATAAACAGTTTACAGAGAATGGGTGTTTGTGCAAAGGGAAAAGTTCTGGACGGCCGAGAACGAGTGATGAAAATGTAGCACGCATCCAGCAAGCATTTGTTCGCAGCCCAGGAAAATCGACTCGCAGAGCTAGCAGAGAGCTGCAAATTCCACAATCAACTGTATGGAGAGTCCTACGAAAAAGGTTAGTTATGAAACCTTATCCCGAGGCAGTGGATCGGCCGCCAGGCAACCCGTGACAGAGCACTTCATCACTGGCCTCCAAGAAGCCCTGATCTTACCCCCTGCGATTTTTTCTTATGGGGGTATGTTAAGGATATGGTGTTTCGGCCACCTCTCCCAGCCACCATTGATGATTTGAAACGAGAAATAACAGCAGCTATCCAAACTGTTACGCCTGATATGCTACAGAGAGTGTGGAACCAGTTGGAGTATCGAGTTGATATTGCTCGAGTGTCTGGAGGGGGCCATATTGAACATCTCTGAACTTGTTTTTGAGTGACAAAAAAACCTTTTTAAATACTCTTTGTAATGATGTATAACAGAAGGTTATATTATGTTTCTTTCATTAAATACACATTTTTAAAGTTGTGGTATTCTTTTGGAATCACCCTGTATAACGGCTTGTGTCGTGTTGAAAATGATCATGATCGACCTTTACGTTCCTAGTTAATGGAAATGAGGTCCAACTTCTGCAGAGGAAAATTCGGACCAAGCGCAAACCTTTCGTCGGAGTTCGGGGCGAACCGGGCGGATTCAAGTAAATTTTCCCAAGAAGCGGGCAGTGGCACATTTACGTAGACATCTGCACTACTCGCCATCAGTGCACGAAGTCTTTAACGGCGTCATACTTACACGGGGTGAATCGCCTAAGACTTGTACCACAAATATTGCGGCAATGGTAAGTGCTGTTGAAGGATTGGTTGCCAGGGGCTCGTATTATTAGCTAATCAACATTTTTATAATACCTAGAAAGTGTATTTTTTGTGCAACAATACTGGATAGAATAATGCCAATTGACATTAACGGACCAAAAGTAGGGTAAATTAGAATGTCAGTGCTGTTTGTTGCAGGATTCTAGTGCGCGCCATTTACGAAACGTTGTAATTTTGAAAAACACCCACACTGACACTTGTACAATCCCTTTGGTAATAGAGAATAAAAAATAACACAGGTGCGTATATCAGTTATGTGGATTCTGACCAGCAACGGGACAACTGACCATCACTGGTTGTCTTCAAAATGACCACCGGCAGCGGCAATAGGCGCTTCCAGCCTGCTGTTTGTAATGACACATTCCGACGCAGAGACATACAATACCTTAAAAGCTGCGCCACAGATTGAATTGAGAGGCATGTAGATTATAATCTTTGTAATGTTCACATTGGATTCTCTTTTGTTTCATACTCCAAGGAGCTAAGGGACACTTTCGATTGTTGCCTCGTGGAGGATGGACGTAATTTTTGGTGTGTGCGGAAAGGCAGTCATATTGTTAGTAATTATGGTTTGTGCGACGAGCAGAGCAAGTTTTATTGTCTTGTGAATAAAAAATAGTGAGAAGTATCGAAGTGTTACGAAAATTATTTAAAGCAACGTTGCATTGTATTCCTTGGTTTCCACCGTCTTCGTGAAGTGAACCGATGCCGACTTAGGAAGATACGCACGGTCAACAAAGAGAAGAACGTCGATGGCGACTAATGAATTAATACTGTGGCAGAAAGACGAATTTTACGTCTAAGGTGAGAACTCTGAATAAATCAACAACGACGTAGAATTCAAAAATGTAATTAATCGGAATGGCAAATTATCTTACAGGCATATTTCACGCAGCACTGAATTTGTCCGCATTCAAGCCGGTCAATACAGTCCGTAAAAAGCCCTTAAAAAATTCTAAAGTTACAGTTCCATGTCCGTAATTTTTCCTCTTTTCAAAAAAACCAATAAATTTAATTTTTTTTATTTATTTCGCCACATGTTGCAGAGATGTTCGAGCAGGCTGCAGTAATACATTGTTGCATACCGTCGGGTGTAGCTAGTAATGTCATTCAGCATTTCCCGCAGAAAAAAGTCTACGGGCGCCAGATCCCGGGAACTGGACGGCCATGCTACGGCTCCTCTGCGTACAGTCCAACCATTTGGAAAATACTCGTGACGACATGCTGAGTACTTCGTGCAGTAAGGCCTCGACAACCATCATGGTGGTGCTACAGGTTCCTCCTAGTCTGCAGAGCAACGTCTTCCAGCATCCGCGGAAGATGGAATGTTAGGAGGCTGCGATACTTGTCTGCGTCCAGTGTTCCGTCTATGAAAAACGAGCTTCTGAGCTGATGGTTCATTATCCCACACCACACGTTTATACTCCGTGGTCGCTGACGTTGCACCTGACAAAGACAACGGAGATCGTCAACAGATCAGTAGTGCATTTTTCGGTGGTAAATACGGCTTCATCACTAAAAAAGATACATGATACATCTGAGTATCCTGTCTTAACGCCCATGCACACAAGTTAATTCAATTCTCATAATCGTTTCAATGCAGCTCTGGATGGAGAGAGACGTTATAGGAATGGAACCTATGGTGATGGAGAATGCGTAGGAGCCATTCCTCAGTCATGCCACTTCCTCATGCGACTGCGCTGGTGCTAACGAGCGGATCAACTGCAATCGTGGTAAGAACATTATTTTCCCCCTCTTCTGTCGTCTCCCGTCACTTGTTTCCTTCTGTTACGTTGTCCAGGCGTTACACTACCACTTTCACGTATATGGTTGAAGAGGTTGATAACTAACTGCCGAGATGGTTGACGTCTGTTGGGATATCTTGCCGCATACACCGTAGAAGAACGAACTGCATTCGTCCTACACTTTCCATACACCATGAGCATGTCGGCTTTTTCTGCGTTGGTAAGTCCCATCGTCTATTCACGACGTACTGCTTGGACTGCCACACATTAACTGACTAGCAAGTTGCAAGCACTCGAAAAACACGTAAGCACAAACACACAAGCACACTTTAAGCAAACATAATAACAATACCATGTCTAGCAACTCCGTCAGATGAATGGCACTAACAAGGGTCGATGTGTAAACTTCTCAAAATACGATATCTCCTACACGATCCCCCCTAGACTCCTGCAGTAAACACCACTGACATTCTATTTTACTCTACTTTTAGTTTATTAGTGTCAATAGGTACTGTTCCGTTTAAAAAACTGCATGTTTGTACAAAAATACACTTTCTAAGTGTTATCACAATCTGTTTATTGGCTAACAATACGAGCTCGTGACTACCAATCAGTTCTGTGAAAACCTCACATCAATAGCGTTTTTCATTTCCGCAGTATTTGCTGTGCAAGTTTTAGGTGATTCACCGGACACTGAGCACTCTTGGTATTCTAGCAACACAAATTGTGAATTCGAATGTAAATATTCACTATTAATATGACCTTCGTACCTCTTGTTCGCACTTTAGGTTAAACAAAACATAGAAATCAGCTAGATCGTCACCATTAAAGATACTGAACAACCCCTCTTTCACCGACTACAACCCTTGCGTAGTCTAAATAGCTATGGGGAAAGTGGAAACGTGAAGTACTAGAACTTTTCTGTATAGTGAAATACTGTCAATTTATTAGTAAATGAAAACATAATAATTACAACACTATTGACTTATGAAATTTCAGTAACATTGTAGGTGAAACTTCCTGGCAGATTAAAACTGTGTGCCCGACCGAGACTCGAACTCGGGACCCTTGCCTTTCGCGGGCAAGTGCTCTACCATCTGAGCCACCGAAGCACGACTCACGCCCGCTCCTCACAGCTGTACTTCTGCCAGTATCTCGTCTCCTACCTTCCAAACTTTACAGAAGCTCTCCTCCGAAACTTGCAGAACTAGCACTCCTGAAAGAAAGGATATTGCTGAGACATGGCTTAGCCACAGCCTGGGGGATGTTTCCAGAATGAGATTTTCACTCTGTGCCAGTATCTCGTCTCCTACCTTCCAAACTTACTGGCAGAAGCAAAGCTGTGAGGACCGGGCGTGAGTCGTGCTTCGGTAGCTCAGATGGTAGAGCACTTGCCCGCGAAAGGCAAAGGTCCCGAGTTCGAGTCTCGGTCGGGCACACAGTTTTAATCTGCCAGGAAGTTTCATATCAGCGCACACTCCGCTGCAGAGTGAAAATCTTGTTCTGGAAGTATTGTAGTTCTTTAATACTACACGAAACAATTTCTTCAAGTTTCACCAGTGGTAATAACATTAACTAAACGTGTACAGTTCTCAGGGTAAAAATGGTCCATGCCTCAACTACAGCAGTAGTCGTTCTGAGGCAATTGAGGCGAGGTCGGCCAATTATCACTTCAGTGCGGATGCACACCAGGCTCGAACCCACGGTAATCGGCTAAAAGCTGCAAGTAATGAGGAGAATGGACAAGGGGCATTAAATTAGTAGTGTGTGGACGAGTTGAGAATTTGAGTCTGACAGGAGGCATGCCAGGGTAGTCGGTGCAGTTCCAGTGACCATTGTGTGGGGATGGTGCAGTGGTCACCCCATCTGCCAAGTAAGCAGGAGGCCCGGGGTCGAAGCCCGGTCCGGCACAAATTTTCAACTTTCCCCATTGATGTAATCAATACCTGCTCACAGCCAATGTCCGTAATTCATTAGTGTCTTAATTAATAGAGATTGCTGGATCAAAATGGTATCAGTTCTTTCAGACATATCCGAAAGTACAGACAACACACACACACACACACACACACACATATATATATATATATATATATATATATATATATATATATATATAATTATTATTATGTGCGATTGGACCCATACGGATCACGCAAAGCTTTTCCGATTCAATTTTTTAATTCTCCAAACTTCTCTCATTCTTTCCCCATGAATTCTCTTTCTTTCCTCTGTCCATTTTGTCCCCTGTCTCTTGCAAACTTCATTCTCGGGTTGTACTTTCCAACTATTGATTTTTTGCCTGTATACATTTCTGTTTATAACTTCTGAAGAATTTATTTGTGCATTTGCTAGATCTGTTTTGGTTTCTTGTATCCAGGGTATGGTTTTCAATTTTTCAATGTATATTAAAATTTTGTGGGAGAGTCTGGCTGTTGGGAGTCTGTGGATATGACCGTAAAGTTTTAGTCTTCTTTTCCGGATGTCTGCGGCGAGGTTAGATAACTTTTCTGTAGTTTTCCGAGACTGTAACCTGTATCCATCTTCCGTTCTTTTTGGGCCAAGAATCTTTCTGATAATTTTGCGTTCCTCTTTCAGGATGCCTTCCAGGTCGCCTTTTCTATGGAGTGTGAGTGTTTCGCTGGCATATAGTGCTTCGGGCTTGATTACTGTATTGTAGTGTCGTATTTTTGAGTGAATGGAGAGACACTTTTTATTGTAGATGTTGTGGGTTTTCCAGTATGCTCTTTTCAGTTTTTGCAGTCGAACTTTTTGTGCAGTTTTCTCTCCCCCTGTGGGTTCTAGAACCTCGCCTAAGTATTTAAAGAATGGAACTCTCTCAATTTGTCCATATTTTGTAGTCAGTTTTTGAGTTTCAAATTTTGAGCAGATGAATTTGGTTTTTTGGAAGGAAATTTGTAGCCCAACTTTTTCGGCGCATTCTTTGAGAAAGTCTATCTGTTTAATTGCTGTGGTCTCGTTTTCTGCTAGAATGGCCACGTCATCTGCAAATGCCAAGCATGAAATTTTAATACCATCTTTAGTTCTTCCTAGTTGTATAGGCTTCCAGTAATTTTGATTCTTCAGTTCTTTTTCCCATTCTCGGATGACTTTGTCTAAGACAAGGTTGAAGAGGAGTGGAGACAAGCCGTCACCTTGTCTGACGCCGGTTTTGATCAGGAAGGCCTCTGATATTTCACCCAGGAATTTTATCTTAGAAGTTGTGTTTGTGAGCGTTTCTTTGATAAGGTTTAGGGTTTTGGATCGAGTCCTAGCTCCTCAAGGATAATAAAGAGAGATTGCCTATCGATTGAATCATAAGCCTTTGCGAAATCAACAAAGGAACAAATGATCGGACTGTTTCTGACTGCTTTGTATTTTAGTGTTGTCTTCAAATTGAAAATTTGTTCTGCACAGGATCGGTGAGGGCGAAAGCCAGCTTGGTATTCACCAATACTGTGTTCGAGTTGTTCTTGTGTTCGTTGAAGAAGACAAGCTGAGAGGATTTTATAAGTGACTTGGAGAAGGGAGATTCCTCGATAGTTGTTTATATCTGCCATGTCTCCCTTTTTATGCAGTGGATGAATTAGGGCGCATTTCCAATCTTCTGGTAGTTTTTCTGTCTGCCAAATGTCTGTGATGATTTGAGTGAGTTCTTTGAGGGAATTTGGTCCAAGATTTTTAAGTAGTTCTGCAGTGATATTATCTTCTCCGGATGCCTTGTTGTTTTTCAGTCTATGACTATATATATATATATATATATATATATATATATATATATAACCTGTTGGTCCACTTATACTCCACAGCTATTGAAAACTCCGAACATAGACATGGATGGTGCCGGGCCGATGAAATCTTTCACTCTTTCCTTGCGTGCTGCATAACACCCATTGAAATCAAAGGCGTGGCAAAGGATGATTTCGCTCCGACGATATTTCGCCTGCTGCCGCACTGCACCAAATTAATTGTAACACTGATTTCATCAACAAATATCGGGTAACTACTCGCTAAAAGTGAATTTATGTGAGGCAATACCACTTAATTACCGTCACTGACGATCTTATGTAGACGTGGATAACGTTAGTTATTAACAGAAAACATCACGCTAGGTATTATCGAGACACTGTGATTCAAGGAAAATAGAACGTATCAATATGTTTCGTACGTAACGCTCGGTGCGTTTTGCACCAACTACTTATAATCCTCCACGCCGAAACTCAGACAATTGTGATGAGGTTGTCATAACTACACCTGAAAGTGTTTCCCGCTCTAAACACGTGACATTGCTCTACTATTTTATAGTAGCAGTACGCGGGCGTGGCCTGGGTCAGAATATATTGCACGGTTGGTGGTCACTCTACTTATCAGATTCATGCATTCCACTAAACGCACGTCATAGATAATAATTAAATACTATTATTTAAATAAAACAGCTCAGAGTCAAAATTTATTTAATTTAATAAGAAATATATTGTATATACTTATTTAAAATTTTATTTCTCTCACAACACTTGTTTGTACACTATGTTTGCAGTTTCATTTTTCGGACTAAACAATTCTGAGGTAAAACAACTCGTGAGCACTCGACGCCGCATGGAAAGCATGATTTGTTTATCACCACGATAATGGAATATTTGGTCCTGTGCTTTGTTGACGGTCATGTTGTAAGCCAACTTTACTGGAAATTGTAATCGTCTTAAACTGAACGGCAGTGCAGACGATAGTAAAGATATTTGTGATGTAAATATCGTCTGCTCTTTTTCCTTGCCAATCATTATACTGTCTTCGATGACGTTTTTCTGCAGCTGTCTGATGAAGACTCTTATACCATTACACAATTCACGGAATTCAGATTCCGCATTAAAATGGCTGGAGAATCAACATTCAATTTGATGACGTGTAACGGCGTTCCTAGAACACTGAATAAATTTAAAAATTTAATAGAAATATTTGCAGTTACATTTTGATCAGTCATGGTCTCCATCGACATCTAAATGTTCTCTGTTAAGAAGAGATGCTTTCGTTTGAATGGCGGCGGCTAATTGACAAAGCAGCCCTCCACTGGAGAGGGACGGCAGCTGACGGTAATTCGATGCTGGTTCAGATAGTATCTCCATGTCGTCCCCACGACGGCATTAGCTGAATGACCGACTAAAAACAGGGGAGCACAAAACATCCGCAGAGAGTTTCGGCAAGCAACACCGCACAGACCTCCTTTTTAAGATAAGTTATCTAAAGTATACTGTTTCGATTACTGTGCAGAGAAGAACTTATCTCTAGACACAGATCTTTGTAAACTCGTTGTGGTTTGAGCGGTCACAGTGTTCAACAACTGCTGCCCAAAGTCTATGGTAATACGAGAAGAATCAAATAGGGGTACGAATGAGATTAGGGAAAGAAATCTGAGAAGCCATCTGTGGTTAAAAAAAAGAAAAAAAAGAACCAGATTTCATGACTGACGACTGTGAATATATGGCGTGTATGAAACAACACTGGAACATCAATTACGAGGGCATGCTGAAAAGTAATGCCTCCGAAATTATTATGTGAAAATTCTTAAGCTTTTTAAACAAAACAAATGTTAATAACATTCTACATACTTATTCCTCATCTCTACATGATTATTTCTCAACATAGTGACGCTGTCGACGAACACATTTCTCCCTACGAGAGACACGTTTGTTGATATGGTCACTGTGCAATATTTGACTTTTTGATGAAGCTTCAATCTCAACTCTGTTTGCGTAGTTTCATCACTATCAAAGTTTTCTTTAAGTTTTGGAAACCGCGTGGGCATCGGATTGTTGGAAATGTTTCAGCGCTCGTGTGTGATCCGACACTGTCGTGCTGGGGGAGAGGGTGTGCCATGCGTGGACGAACTCAACGATTCCGAAACTGGGTTACAGGACGCTGTTTCTCACCCACCGACAGTTACGTTACACACCGACATGTTTCACGCTGCAGTTTGGAGCCCTTTAGCGGCAAAGAACTGAAAATAATGACGAATAAAGACTTAGAATGATAGTAACACTTGTTCTATTTAAAAAAAAACGTTAAGTGTTTTTACATAACAATTCTGATAAATTACTTTTCAGATCGCCGTCGTATTTACACTACTGGCCATTAAAATTGCTACACCAAGAAGAAATGGAGATGATACACGGGTATTCATTGGACAACTACGTTATACTAGAACTGGCATGTGATTGCATTTTCACGCAATTTGGGTGCATAGATCCTGAGAAATCAGTACCCAGAACAACCACCTCAGGACGTAATAACGGCCTTGATACGCCTGGGCATTGAGTCAAACAGAGCTTGGATGACGTGTACAGGTACAGCTGCCCATGCAGCTTCAACACGATACCACAGTTCATCAAGAGTAGTGACTGGCGTATTGTGACGAGCCAGTTGCTCGGCCACCATTGACCAGACGTTTTCAATTGGTGAGAGATCTCCAGAATGTGCTGGCCAGGGTAGCAGTTGGACATTTTCTGTATCCAGAAAGGCCCATGCAGGACCCGCAACATGCGGTCGTGCATTATCCTGCTGAAATGTAGGGTTTCGCAGGGATCGAATAGGGTTTCGCAGGGATCGAATGAAGGGTAGAGCCACGGGTCGTAACACATCTGAAATGTAACGTCCAGTGTTCAAAGTGCCGTCATTGCGAACAAGAGGTGACCGAGACGTGTAGCCAATGGTACCCCATACCATCACGCCGGGTGATACGCCAGTATGGCGATGACGAATACACGCTTCAAAATGGTTCAAATGGCTCTGAGCACTATGGGACTCAACTGCTGTGGTCATAAGTCCCCTAGAACTTAGAACTACTTAAACCTAACTAACCTAAGGACATCACACACATCCATGCCCGAGGCAGGATTCGAACCTGCGACCGTAGCGGTCGTGCGGTTCCAGACTGTAGCGCCTTTAACCGCTCGGCCACTCCGGCCGGCAATACACGCTTCCACTGTGCGTTCACCGCGATGTCGCCAAACACGGATGCGACCACCATGATGCCGTAAACAGAACCTGGATTGATCCTAAAAAATGACGTTTTGCCATTCGTGCGCGCAGGTTCCTCGTTGAGTACACCATCGCAGGCGCTATCAATTTCCTCCAAATCGGATAATTCCTTCGTGGTGTTTTTTTTCTTTTTTTCTGTCTTAGAGTGTATTTGCAGGTATCCTGGGAGGAATCGCCGAATCTTAAGACTGCAGTGTAGCGGAAGCCCTTTAGATTTGCTGATACGTTCAAAAATTTCATCTGAGAGCTTACTAGAAACGGGACAAAGAAGTCATACTTCAGGCTTGGAGCGGTTACTAGCTGTAATTTGCTTTGTTTTTCTGCTGTCGGCCCCATTACAGGTGATAACGTTGATTAAAATGGGACCTTTGCTCACAAGCAGAACCGGTAGAGTAAGGAACCATTCTCAGGTCTTCATTTATCCACATCTTCGAAAAACTAAAAGCAACAGAAAATTTAACATTGCAACACTGAATACGGAAACTTAAAATAAAGCTGGAAAGCTATAATAACCAAAAGAAATCTTGGAACATACTTAACCAGATAATGTGCCAGGCATGGGAGATTTCATATCAAATTATTACAGAGCTAATTTTGCTGGTAAAGAAAGCTGAAAGCCTGGTTAAGTGATGCACAGGAATGGAAGAACGGTGTGATTAATACCTACCATGTTAGTGATCGACTACTGACAATAAAAGTGAAGTGCCTTCCAGTAAATCTATGCATAATACAAATGTACTTCCCAACAACAAATAGTCCAGATGAACATAGCGAAGATACGTACAATCAAATAGAATTGCCAGAAATAGCAACTGAAAATTACAGTGTCATGATAATGATAAACATTAATGCCTGTGTGGGCAGCCACCACAATTCAAAATGGGTTGGCAGATTTGGATATGAAAATATGAAGAATTCTGTGAACACTATAAAATGGTCCTAACAAACACATGGTGCAAAGTTCCTAACAGAAGAGGTTATACTTGGAGATAGAGCTAGATATGAAATAGACTACATTCTGGTCAAACAAAGATACAGAAACCAATTAAAACCTAGTCATTCATACCATGGTTACGACGTTGATAGTGATCTCATGATATAGCCAAATGCAATATTAGCTTTAAGAAGCAATAAATTACTATTGGGCTAAGTGGTGTATATAAAGAGTGAAGAATGAATGCGCAGCTAAGAAATTTAGGATGCAGACGGACAAGATATACCATGCAACTGTAAGCTGGAGGGAAATATGAAGTATCACCGAAGGAGTACAGAATGTACTTGTAGAGAAGAAACTGGACAAGGAAACAATGGATGACACAAGAAATACTGGATCTTATACAAGAACGGAATAGTTTGAAGAAAATGAGTTTTGGAATCGAAAACGAAATAACAACTATGAGCCTCATAGAGAAAGCTAAATGGATGATACAAATAAATAGAGCCATAGAAGACCTAAGACATACAAACACAAATATATTAAAAAATTAGATCACTCTAGTTCAAATGTAGAAATCATGACAACATACACAAAAATAAAAAAATAACATTTTATTTGAACCCGAAAATACAGCAAATAGGTGTAAAGGATACATTGAAGAACTATATAATAGAGAGGATGACAAGGATGATTCTGGGATACGTTGAAGAACTACATAATGAATGGAGAGGAAGCCAGGGGTGATTCTGATTGCATAAGAGGTGGAAAACGAGTTCATAAGTCTACCAATCACTGGGTCAGACTCAACAGTTATTTTAACGAACTGAACAAAAACGCATCGAATGGATACAGTTAACATTCCGGCTGAGTTATTGAAGAATGCTGGAGATAAGGAGAAAGAAGAACTGTACACATTTATGTGTGTCTACGGTGAAGTTAACAGCAATGGAATTAATAAAAACTAAAATTGTTACCACACCTAAGAAAGTATATATCAATGATTGTTCAAATTACAGAAATGAAATGAAATATACATATGACATTCTTGGCCATGAGTCTCCTAATGGGGACTTCGGCCGCTTGGTACGAGTGTTATCATTTCACGCTACTTTAGCGACTTGTGCGTCGATGTTGCTGAAACGATGTTGAGTGCAAAACACACACACACACACACACACACACACACACCATTCCCAAGTGGAGGACATCCTCGAGCCGACTGGGAGTCGAACCCAGAGCCCCATGATCGAGCATCAGCAAACTAACCACCATACCACGACGTGCTGACTTGGCATTATTAAGCCATGCTTCAAAAATTCTACTCATTAGGTGTTAATGAAAGACTAAAAGGTAGGATTCACCCAAATTTAGGTGAAGACCAGTTTGTATTTAGGAAAGGAAAGGGAACCAGGGAAGCTACCAAGTGGTTATAGTTAAACTGGCGGTTTTCCGAGTGCAGCAGAGCACGTGGTATGCATCGCAGGATTCTCAAACATCGTAGGTAAGTTCATTAATCAGTGCGCTCGCGGAATAAGCTGAAAATATAATAGTTCCACTTTCTGTCGCCAGGTGAAAATATAGGGCTGTAAGGAGTCACAATGTGAAACTCTTCCTGTTTTGACGTCAATGTGCTGCTTATCGCTTGCTGATAAATGTTGATTTCATTTGTAAAACGACTATTGGTGTAAAGTGTTAAAAAGGTTGAAGTTTTCCATACGAAAAGAACGGCGGCAATAACACCGTTACATTGGGGCAATATCGCCAACAGAAACAGCTGCGAAGAGGCCCCACATCAATAAATGGACTAAAGAATATGATCAAGACATTTGGAGAAATGGGTGGATTAGATGGTGGAGAGGGAGACAGCCCATTCCCGTGGGACATTTTACTCTGCACGGTGCTGTGAATGGACCAAACCATCGCAGGTAGGGTTCTACTCAGCCATATGTTGTGCTAGAACATTCGCTGCAGTCAGCGTACGTGACTGTGTGGCGTAGTTTCACAAGCTCCTCGGAGTGTTTTTCCTAGAGGAGATGACAGCCCGCGGCCCTCATAGGTGTATAGTGACATCTGCACGTCATAAGGACTTCCCCGTGTAACACGTGATTCCAGCTTTACAATAACGCAACTGTGTCCACACCACCATTTTCTTGGAAAATGGGGCAACACAGCGGGTCACTTGCCAGATGAAAGATTTGCTTCGAGAAACCTTCGGTAACGCCCACATAACTTCTAGGTCATTTCGAGACGTGTGGCCTTCCAGTGACTCCGAGCTAAATCCCTGTGACTTTTGGCTGTGGGGATATCTGAAAGATAGTGTATATTAGGGGTGTATCTGGACTCTTCCAGATATGAAGGATAACATGCGACGATATATCGTAGAAAACTGAATTATACTGGAATATGCTGGAGAAATAACGGATTTTTTTTTCAGGCTATACCAAAACGAGAGTAGGCCTTCAGAGATAGATGTCAAAGGAGCTAAGAAAGGGGTTGGAATAATGGGTCTGACGAGGTTGTAATCTCTCTCTCCTTCTTCATTTATTAATTTATTTGTGAAAATTGCGATATAAGCAATGAACAGCAGCACCAAAAGTGTCAAAATTCATAGAAAACGATATTACCATATTCAGTTTGCTGGTGATATAGTAATTTCAGCAGATTCTGAGAAGGACAAGAACTTTATGTTAAAAATTTCGTCCAAAGCATTGGATAGCCACAAACTGAAACCAAATACAAACAAGACAGATATAATGGTGGTAGATAATCGAACAGACAAGTAAGGGCAAGCGTTAAGATTGGAAATAAAACGCTAATGCAAGTAAATGTAGTTTGCTACTTTTACTTGGGAAGTAGGCTTACAGTATGACATGAGAACAGAAGTATAAAGGAAATTAAAAGAAAGATTACAATAACTAAACCAGCACCTGGAAATAAGCGTATTTTCTTAACAAACAACCATCTTGATATTGAAGGAAGAAAGAAATTAATCATGATAATTATCTGGAGCATTTTAAGGTACAGTTATGAAGGGCGAACTCTGGGGAATAAGGAAAGAAAATAATTATAAGCAATAGAGATGTGGATATGGAGAAAAAAAAAACATTTTCAACCGAAAGAAAATCTAATGAAGAAGTATTAAAAGGGATTAAAGACAAAATGGCGGCGATTAACACTATACAGATCGATTTAAGAGCTTCATAAAAAACATTTTGGAAGAAAACACCGGAGGGGGGGGGGACACAAGAGGCACGCCCAGATTATCTATATTACAAAGTTTTATCAGTGGAATGAACTGCAGCAACTGCAACCAAATGGTGAAGACGGCAAGTGTCTGGTTAGGATGGCTACATCAGCACGTCTGATGACGATTTTCTTCGAGAGCAAAGTATACACTGGAGTGACGAAAGTGATTGGATGCCTCCTAATATCATATCGGACCTCATTTTGTCCGTCGCAGTGTAGCAACTTGACGTAGCATGGACTCAACAAGTCGAAGTTTGCTGCAGGAATATTGAGCCATGCCTCCTCTACAGCCGTCCACAAACCTAGCTCGTTTAGGTCACTTCTTTGCCAATTTCTTTCTTCAATTGAAGTACATCCTTAACCACCAACATGGTGTATTTAGTTATTTTATTAAAACACATAGTACTAATACCGACACGCTTTTGAGAGATGTGCTGGCGTTCTGAAACAGCAATTTTTTTCACACAATTTAAGTTAAATCACTTGCCGCTTTAATTTGTCTGCTATAATGGCTATCCAACTTTTTTAATTACAGACCAACTACTGAAACTAGTTTCCATTGTTTTCAAAAATAAACTTACATTGTTGAGACACATTAACGAACACTGTTGAAAATATAAGTCTAATAGGTTTAATGCTAGCTGGGCTTCAGCTTGTTTCTTGCTTGTAAATCAGCACGTTGTGCCGCACTGGGGTTTGATGACGTAATAGGAAAAACAGTACAACTTTCTCAGTAAGTTTCATACGAATTAATAAATTATTAACACTGGCAACTCACTCCTGAGAGAGCACCTATATATGTATGTATCATGGAATACTACAGAACATATTCCCATTCAGTTAATAACGAAGTTGCAGAATCATTTAGAAAGTGGCAAAAATTTGGGGTAGAAAGACGTGATCCAGCATCCAGCAAACTCGCAGTACACGATTCCAAAAACATAACTATTTCACCACGACCAGATTGTAGTAGGCTACACTCTTTGCCGTGACTTTACACTTCATAAATGCTATAACAGCAGATTTTCTCGCTGATTTACTGTTTTTAATACATTCACCAGGCATGCAGTTAGTAGAAGAATAGACGGACAAAACAACGTTATTTCAATATACACTGGCACACGTTGAAAGGTGGCTACACTGAGCCACAGCGCCAGAGATTGCGCCAAAGAGTTTTATTCCGCCGCCTCCACTGGCAGTGCTTGTCGAGAACTGGTAGCAGGCAGTGATTATTGAGATGTAGCGGAGGGCACTCCTTGTCGAGAACTCGTAGTAGGCAGTGTTTGTTGAGATGTGCTAGTGAAAAGTTCTTGTCGAGAGGTGGTAGTAGCGAGTCGGTGTGGAGATGTTGTAGTGGAGAGCGCTTGTTCCATGTTTTATGCAATTGTTTGATGGGCTAGACAGCAGATGTTGTTCTAATGGAGACATTGTAATGATCAGAGTGCTCTTCGTCAATATATATGGAGGTAACAAAACTCCTTTTCTTTTTTTTCTCATTATTTCAATGTCCTGAATAATGCGTCATTACAGGTTCAGTCAACAAAGCATCTGGCTTGTGTTCTTGTATTAGAGTGTAATTCTGGTTTTCTTGCGCAATTATAGTATTTCTAATTTTTTTTAATTACTTCAGTATAAATGGTATTTAAAATTTCTTGTCTTATTGAAGAAGAGCCGTGCCAGATGTGTACGTTGAATCACACTTCCACACACAGAACAGCTACACTTCTGCTTTGTTGGCTTCGTAGGTTTTATAGTTGCTGGGGACTTAATTAATTAATTGTATTAACGGAAACTTTCATTTTATTCTTTGTTGTTGTTCTATGCAGTCAGATTGCGTACAAATACTACTCAGGGCCAACCGTTTACGAGACTTCGTAATCGGACATACAGCTACGAAAAATAAAAATTATTTTCATATCTTAATAATTAAGCCCCCATGCACGTGGCGACCGCTGCTTCGGATCGTCCCTTGGGATTCTTCTGATTGTAAAAATAGTAGACAGTAGTATTGTTGTAGTAATTTGTAGTTTAGTTATTGTAGTCTATATTGCATGTGTAGATTTGGTAATTGTCATTCTTCTAATGGTATTTTTTTTTTTTTGCAGAATTTAATTTTGTTATCTTGTATACGGGTTTGACAATTTTGTGCAGTTAGGAAGATTTCAATTGTTCGTTAATCGTGGTTGAGGGAAGCATTTCGTGTGAATGATATTGTTGATGATAAAGTGTCATTGTGTGTAATTTTCATATAGTGACGAGTTTTGAATATTTTGTAAATGATTACGCGATCAATGAAAAAGGCAAAAATGATGAATAGTGAGAATGACGAAATTGTTAACATGGCGAACTCGCCAACACAGGAGAACAGTGTGATGAATAATGAAGTGGAAAACAATTTAATAAGTCGGGAAAATAGTCCGGAACCATTTCAAAATTTTTTTCAATCAGAAAATTCACAGAATACGAGATCAACGACAGAAGATTCTGTAATAGTATCGAACACAGATAGCCTTACAGCTATGACGAAGGAAGCTGGTTTTGTGGGAAATGTTAGGGGCGAAAGGAATTTTGAACTAGTTGATACGGAGCAGTTGATGGGTGCAATATTAAATTTGGGATCACGGTTAGACTCACTGGGATCACAGTTACGATCTGAATTAAAAACTGATATGGGAACAATGGAAACACGGTTTAGATCTGAATTGAAAACACAGATAGGAAGAATTAACACGAAGATAGAAACTTTGACAATACAGTTAGGCTCACAAATAGGAACAATTAAAACCGAGATGGAAACAGTGGAAACACAGTTAGGCTCACGAATAGGGACATGTTTCAAAAACATGAAAGATGAATCAAACAAAGAAATTAGAGAAGTAGTGCAACCGATTTTGAATGCTCACAATAATAGTTTAATTTCATCAGAAATTAGACAAGAGGAATAGGACAGAGAACAGGAAGAAAGAGATCGCGTGATAGTACAAAAATTTTCAGAGTTAAATTTACAACGTGGACACGATAAGGAAGAAATATTTGAGAGAATTGAGGAATCCGCACCAAATGACAAAATAAATAACCTAACACAACAATATGAACAATTAACTACCAAATGTGTCAATACTGAAACCCGAGTCGCGACACTTATGGAAGACGTAAATAAACAGAAAGAACAATTAAGTGACTCATCGGAAAGAGTTGAGGAGATCTCAGATAAATTGACAAGTCTTAGTTTAGCAGAGGGGTTTGAAGAAAGTAATTTATTTCATTTACGGGATGCAATAAGAGAGCGCCAGGCGCGTGAACTTGACAATAATCGACATTCGGACTGGAACAGTCGCGGTAGGTCTTTGTCGCCACGAGGAGAAAACTTTGACTATAAACACTTCTTAACTGTTCGGAAGATTAAGATACTTCGCAATTCTAAGAATGACATACATCCATGTGCATGGTTAGATCAATTTACGTACGGACTTCCACCAAATTGGCCACTAAGTCACAAACTGCAAATTATGTGCGGCTATTAACGTCCTCAGGGGATTCACTACACTAAGTGAATATGTGCCGTAGCGTGCATAGGGCCCCGAGCTGTAGTGGTGCTATTTCCCTTTTAGTTTTCTGCACCGCTGCCTACTCTTTTACTATTCTTTGCATCTGTCAAACCAACTCTTCGACTATCAATCTATCTAGAGAGTAAGTAAACAATAACCGGATATGACTATTTACCCTAAAGTTTCGGAAATTACCGTTTGGACTTACTGTACCTTCAGCAGCGTTCATTCGTAGTTAAAACGAAATTTTGCCTGTTTATCTTCGTGACAATATTACTTCATATGTTGACGATATTCTTATTGCTAAACGTTCTTGGAGTGAGCATAACAAAATTTTGGATTCATTATTACGTATCTTTGTAAGAGTTGGCATTACTGTGAACTTGGAAAAATCTGAATTTGGTCGTTCTCAGGTGAAATTTCTTGGTCACATTATTTCTACAGAAGGTATTCTTCCTGATCCAGAGAAATTAGACGCTATTCGTAATTATGCTGTACCTACCACAAAACGTGACGTTCGTAGTTTCCTTGGTGTCTGTAATTTTCTTAGACGCTTTGTTAGATTGGACGATTTGGCCACACCTCGTTTTTGCGAACTATCTGGAAAGTTCTTTTTGAACGAAAATCGGTCGACAACTCTGTTTGGTTAGTTTGTATTCCTGATGAGTGGGTCAATAAATTGATTTGGTACACACATTTCAGTTATCCACACTTTGGTCCCAGAAAATGCTTTCATAAATTACGAGAAAATTGCTACTTCAGTAATATGGAGAAACGTATTCAATCTGTTCTTGCCAAATGCAAATTGTATCAAAATACTAAGCCACCAACTATTTCTCACAGAGCACCGTTGTTTCCTATCATTCCAGCGAAATTAAAGGACATGGCTGCAGTTGATTTGTTCAGTCCAGTGGTTCGATCTACTAATGGTTTTGCGTACATTTTAGTAGCAGTGGAGTTGACATCAAAATATGTGTGTTTTACACCGTTACGCAAAGCAACAGCTCGTTCAGTATCTAATGCCTTCATCAAACATTTTCTTAAAGAAGTTGGTCATGTTGATAAGGTTATATCAGATAATGGATCACAGTTTCGTTCTAAAATTTGGCTTCGTACTCTACGGCGTCGTAAAATTAAACCAATTTTCATTTCACTTTTTCACCCTCAATCTAATGCTTCAGAGAGATGGATGAAGGAAATCAATAAATTGTGTCGACTTTATTGTCGTCAGAATCACAGAACATGGGATCAATATCTTCATATTTTTCAAAACATTCTGAATGAACTTCCTAATGATTCAACTTCTTTACCGCCTATACTGATATTAAAAAATAAAGCACCGACAAATCGCATTTCTCAAATCGTTCCTTTTCCACCTACACGGAAACTGCGGCATTCTGAAGTTGTCAACCTGGCTCTACGAAATATTGCATCTGCGGCTGCTAGAAGAGAGAAATCAGCTAAACATCGTGGTCGTTTAAAAATTTTGTCAGTTGGTCAGAAGGTGTTAATTAAGTCTCATCGTTTGTCTCACAAAGGAAAAGGCTTGTGTCGCAAATTTTTTCTGCTTTATAACGGTCCATATAGAGTTCGCAAAATTATTCATGATAACACTGTCGAAGTAGAAACTCTTAAATCTCGACGCTCTAAAGGGAATACATCATATATCTAACGTTAAAATTTTTGTGGAATGATATACTTTTGAAAAATTTTTGTGGAATGACATACTTTGGAGAAACTAACAGCTACATGTAAACATGCAGAGAATACAAGGATACCGCGCTGTGTTTTGGCGGCGGCACATACTCAAAGCAACAGTCAAGTCTTCGCGCCGCACAAGGCAGTCGTTGACCGCAAACAATTACTTCCTACGTCACGCGCCTACAGCTGATCGAGCGCTCAGTGCGAATGCACTGACAGCCGTAAACAAATACACAGTCTAATTTCTCCGACTAAATTCAGTATTAAGCTATAGTGACTTGATGAATTATGTTATTAACGTTCAGTGTTTTTCTGGATACGGTTGTATAAAATATTTAAGAACTTCAGGTAAATTCTGTGTGTCTCCGACGTTAAGAGGACTTGCTATCGAGAAAATTTCAGGAAGAATGTAATTTCCAAGAAGAAACTAATAAACTAAAAGGTAACTGTTAATTGAGTTTATTTTTCAGGTAACATATTTCCACTTAGGTACGTACTTTAGACGTAATTTGCTGCTCGCGATTACGTGATTCAGACTTTGTGCTAAATTTCATGTTCTATGAATTTACTTGTGAAGCGACGTGCTTGCGTACATTAACTGATTTTGACAGTGATTGATTAATGAAGAGTGCTATTACTTGCGTATATTATGCATCGCTTGGCTGCTATGCTTTTTCACTGATGTCATATTTTTCTTTTATGTGCCTGCTGTGCTTATTTATTTAAATTATAATTGTCACCTGATTAATTGTGCTGACTATGGTTATGTATGTAGGTTACACTTCGTGATTTATCTGCTTGCGCCTTCATGTTTACTTATTAAGATTACATACGAACATTTATTTGCTTATGCTGATGTGATGCTAATGACCTGTTTATTGTGTAAGACATATGTTTGCTGCTATGCGTATGGATTGCATATTTACACATTTCTGTTTTGTTGTCATAACTACTCTTTAATTTGGTAGATAGAAATGCTGATATACTGTGTACAAACATGAGTTTAGGTCACATTATGGTATTAATTATAGATTGTTCGCTTGGCAGAGCCTCGTTGTAGGAATTGTGCTGCATCCACTTGTTGACATTCTGTTCTCTACTGGTATATTTACTCGCTATTGCATGTTTTGCTTACGCTCAGTGCCTTATATTTTTAAGATAAGAAAATGAACTGCTATAATTCGACGAACGACATTAGTACAAGAAACTTCATAGAAGTCACATGAGCTGGAGGTTTTATGGAAGCTGTAGAAATTTATGCTAATAGGAAGGAAGCTAACGACATGACATACCAACATTAGGGTTAGACCATTGACAGTTATTACACTGCATTCTTCGTGAGCAATTGAAATAGCAAGTGACACTTGACACAAAAAATACTCCACTTGTTTGCTTCTGCCATGATTCTTGAAGTGATGTACACACTGTGAAATATTATGGTCATTCACACTCCGTAATCGTACTTAATTACCGAGAGTTATTCGAACTAAAGGCTGTTAGAGGTCATGTATGCATTTCTTTTATTTAATGATGGACAAGGTAACCAAAATGTATTTCATGTTTCATAATGAGTAGAAGATTTGGGTCAGATGGATTACACAGAGGTTGTGTGTAGACATTGTGTCTTCGGATTGTATGGGATGATAAACTGAAGTTTGCACTAGGATTTTATCTGTTCTTGTTCGAGGAGACTGACTAGAGGAAAGAGTTGTTATGGAAGTGAAATGATATTGGCGATAAGGTTTATATGTATCGACGTATTGAAGAGGTATTATTGAGGTATTGAGATTATGTGAAGTTGATGATTATTGGAGTTTTGGTGGACAAGAGGTAAGGTAAATGATATTGATGAAGGTTTATATGTATCGATGTAAGAGGTATTATTGAAGTATTGAGATTATGTGATGCTGATGATTATTGGAGTTTTGGTGGATAAGAGGTAAAGCAAGTGAGGAGCATATTTTTTTTGTTTTTGTTGGTCTATATGGAACAAGGAGGATGAAGATGGCAGACTAGAACACTCAAGTGGAAAGAAGATTGCCTACACACACACTTTGTTAAATCACTAAGCAGTATATACTTTTTTTTGAGAGAGGAGGCATTTGCATATCTTGGCTCACTGACAGTTGTTCAGCAACCGTACATTTTGATCTGGCTTGGCAAACATTGGTCTTGACATGATGACTATGACGTTGACTAACTATTATTGACTGTTACACATTGCTGCCACTACTACTTGATACACATGATGAACATCAGATTTTGACAGAATTACATTTACGCAGTTAACACTATTCAATTACACTGTAGTACTTAATGTGGATAAAAGATGAGTGAGTGTGTTTTGTGTGTTTTCCTTTCCTAATCCCAAATAATTGGTACCGACCTATCTCCTAAATATTATGTTACTTGTTTATTGTGGCTTGCACTGACACCCATAAATATTATAGGTTTATTGATATTTGTGTATTTGTAATAGTTAATATGACAATTATCTGACATCATTTGTGTGTTTGTTATAATTTGAATGTTTAGTGTAAGAGCATTGATAATAATTTTGTAAAAGCAATTGTGTGTGCATTCAAACTATTGTTCATGCCTGAACTGTCTGATTAGTGATAGTGAATATTATGGACTGTTACCTGCACTTCTTCAACATAATGGGTGCCACTTAGAAATGTTTAATTTCTGCTGATGAACTATGTGATTAGTGATAGTGAATATTATGGACTGTTACTTGCACTTTTTCTACATGATTGGTGCCACTAGGTCATGTTTAATTTCTGCTTATAAACTCTGATGAACAGTGTGATTAGTGATAGTGAATATTATGGACTGCTGTCTGCACCTGCTCAACATTGCTGGGTGCCACTGATGAACTGCTTCTACTGACATAATGTCACTTGTTGGTGTCTGCACCTGCTCAACATTACTGGGTGCCACTGATGGAACTTCTTCTACTGAAATGATGTCACTTGTTGCTGTCTGCACCTGCTCAACATCGCTGGGTGCCATTGATGGACTGCTTCTATTGAAATGATGTCACTGGTTGGTGTCTGCACCTACTTAACATTACTGGGTGCCACTGATGAACTGCTTCTACTGACATAATGTCACTTGTTGGTGTCTGCACCTGTTCAACATTACTGGGTGTCACTAATGGAATTGCTTCTACTGACATAATGTCACTTTATGGCCTCTGCACCTGATCAACATTGCTGGGTGCTACTGATGAAACTGCTTTTACTAAAATGATGTCACTTGTTGGTGTTTGCACCTGTTGACCATTGCTGGGTGCTGCTGCTGGAACTATCAACTCTTTGTTTTTTTTTTGAATAATTAAAAGTATTTTATGTGAACATTTGTATAAACTGATTTTTTGTGTATTGTGTAAACTATTATGTAAAGTCACATGTATGAAAGAATTTGTATTGCTTACTGTATTTTATATATTAGGTTATTGAAAGGTCAGTGCAAAGCCGAAATTTTATCTAATTATGTGATATTTACGTATAAATATTAACCTTTATTTTTGTCTGTATTTTTGTGGACGAATTTGGTGGTATTTTCACTACCAATGCTGGCAAAAATACCATCAAATTCTGGCCCGTGGAGGAAGGATATGAAAGGTGGCTACACTGAGCCACACCGCCAGAGATTGCGCCAAAGAGTTTTATTCCGCCGCCTCCACTGGCAGTGCTTGTTGAGAACTGGTAGTAGGCAGTGATTATTGAGATGTAGCGGAGGGCAGTGCTTGTCGAGAACTCGTAGTAGGCAGTGTTTGTTGAGATGTGCTAGTGAAGAGTTCTTGTTGAGAGGTGGTAGTAGCGAGTCGGTGTGGAGATGTTGTAGTGGAGAGTGCTTGTTCCATGTTTTATGCAGTTGTTTGATGGGCTAGACAGCAGATGTTGTTCTAATGGAGATATTGTAATGATCAGAGTGCTCTTCGTCAATATATATGGAGGTAACAAAACTCCTTTTCTTTTTTTTCTCATTATTTCAATGTCCTGAATAATGCGTCATTACAGGTTCAGTCAACAAAGCATCTGGCTTGTGTTCTTGTATTAGAGTGTAATTTTGGTTTTCTTGCGCAATTATAGTATTTCTAATTTTTTTTAATTACTTCAGTATAAATGGTATTTAAAATTTCTTGTCTTATTGAAGAAGAGCCGTGCCAGGTGTGTACGTTGAATCACACTTCCACACACAGAACAGCTACACTTGTGCTTTGTTGGCTTCGTAGGTTTTATAGTTGCTGAGGACTTAATTAATTAATTGTATTAACGGAAACTTTCATTTTATTCTTTGTTGTTGTTCTATGCAGTCAGATCGCGTACAAATACTAGTCAGGGCCAAACGTTTACGAGACTTCGTAGTCGGGCATACAGCGACTAAAAAATAAAAAATAAATATTTGCAAGAATAATAATTAAGCCCCCATGCAACGTTCGTGTAGTAATCTTCTACAGACATGGGTAGATAAATGGAAAACTAAAATAAATATAATAATCGAGTTTAGACCCGGGGTGCAAAAGTGTCCCACCTCTAAAGTTTAACTACACTGCTGGCCATTATAATTGCTACACCACGAAGATGACGTACTAGAGACGCGAAATTTAACCGACAGGAAGAAGATGCTGTGATATGCAAATGATTAGCACTGGCACACGTTCGTGTAGTAATCTTCTACAGACATGGGTAGATAAATGGAAAACTAAAATAAATATAATAAACGAGTTTCGACATGGGGTGCAAAAGTGTCCCATTTCTGAAGTTTAACTACACTACTGGCCATTAAAATTGCTAAACCACGAAGATGTACTAGAGACGCGAAATTTAACCGACAGGAAGAAGATGCTGTGATATGCAAATGATTAGCTTTTCAGAACATTCACACAAGGTTGGCGCCGGTGGCGACACCTACAACGTGCTGACATGAGGAAAGTTTCCAACCGACTTCTCAAACACAAACAGCAGTTGACCGGCGTTGGCTGGTGAAACGTTGTTGTGATGCCTCGTGTAAGAAGGAGAAATGCGTACCATCACGTTGATAAAGGTCGGATTGTAGCCTCTCGCGATTGCGGTTTATCGTATCGCGACACTGCTGCTCGCGTTGGTCGAGATCCAATAACTATTAGCAGAATATGGAATCGGTGGGTTCAGGAGGGTAATACGGAACGCCGTGCTGGATCCCAACGACCTCGTATCACTACCAGTGGAGATGACAGGCATCTTGTCCGCATGGGTCTAACGGATCGTGCAGACACGTCTTGACCCCTGGTTCAAGAGATGGGGACGTTTGCAAGACAACAACCATCTGCACGAACAGTTTGACGACGTTTGCAGCAGCAAGGACTATCAGCTTGGAGGCCATGGCTGCGGTTACCCTTGACGCTGCATCACAGACAGCAACGCCTGCGATGGAGTACTCAACGACGAACCTGGGTGCACGAATGGCAAAACGTCATTTTTTCGTATCAATCCAGGTTCTGTTTACAGCATCATGATGGTCGCATCCGTGTTTGGCGACATCGCAGTGAACGCACATTGCAAGCGTGTATTCGTCATCGTCATACTGGCGTATCACCCGGCGTGGTGGTATGGGGTGCCATTGGTTACACGTCTCGGTCACCTCTTGTTCGCATTGACAGCACTTTGAACAGTGGACGTTACATTTCACATGTGTTACGACCCGTGGCTCTACCCTTCATTCGAGCCCTGTGAAACTCTACATTTCAGCAGGATAATGCACGAGCGCATGTTGCGGGTCCTGTACAGGCCTTTCTGGATACAGAAAACGTTCGACTGCTGCCTTGGCCAGCCTATTCTCCAGATCGCTCACCATTTGAAAACGTCTGGTCAATGGTGGCCGAGCAACTGGCTCGTCACAGTACGCCAGTCACTACTCTTGATGAACTGTGGTATCGTGTTGAAGCTGGATGGGCAGCTGTACCTGTACACGCCATCCAAGCTGTGTTTGACTCAATGCCCAGGCGTATCAAGGCCGTTATTACGTCCTGAGGTGGTTGTTCTGGGTACTGATTTCGTAGGATCTATGCACCCAAATTGCGTGAAAATGTAATCACATGTCAGTTCTGGTATAATATATTTGTCCAATGAATACCCGTTTATCATCTGCTTTTCTTCTTGGTGTAGCAATTTTAATGGCCAGTAGTGTAATTGCTTGCTAAGAGGCACCAAATACCTCGCAACCTTTGAAAATCGTTTTATCAGAAATGACTGAGTATTTACTGATAAGCCGAGACAGGTGTCCGCTTATTATGGCCTCTCTTCCATTGAGCGAAGTATCTGGGAAGTGCAGTTATGGCACTTGCCATATCCTAATAGTTAGACCTCACAAAAGCTGCAACGGCGATAAGTCATTATTTGACGTTCAATTGTATTAAAAATTACAATGTATCATACCAAGATCCCCCCATGAACCATGAACCTTGCAGTTGGTGGGGACGCTTGTGTGCCTCAGCGATACAGATAGCCGTACCGTAGGTGCAACCACAACGGAGGGGTATCTGTTAGACAAACATGTGGTTCCTGAAGAGGGGCAGCAGGCTTTTCAGTAGTTGCAGGGGCAACAGTCTGGATGATTGACTGATCTGGCCTTGTAATATTAACCAAAACGGGATGGTGTCCTCTTGGCGTTCTACGAATCGGAGCGTGGAATGTCAGATTACTGAATCTGATAGATAGATTAGCAAATTTAAAAAGGGAAATGGATAGGTTAAAGTTAGATATAGTGAGAATTAGTGAAGTTCGGTGGCAGGAAAACAAGACTTCTGGTAGGTGAATACAGGGTTATAAATACAAGATCAAATAGGGCAATGCAGGAGTATTTTTAATAATGAATACAAAAAATAGGTGTACGGGTAAGCTACTACAAACAGCATAGTGAACGCATTATTGTAGCCAAGATAGACACGAAACCCACGCCTACTACAGTAGTACAAGTTTATATGCCAACTAGCTCTGCAGATGACGAAGAGACTGAAGAAATGTATGATGAGATAAAAGAAGTTATTCAGATAGTGAAAGAAAACGAAAATTTAATAATCATGGGGGACCGGAATTCGATAGGAAGAGAAGGAAAAGTAGCAGGTGAATATGGAATGGGGGTAAGGTATGAAGGAGGAAGCCGCCTGGTGGAATTTTGCACAGAGAATAACTTAATCATAGCTAACACTTGGTTTTAAGAATCAAGAAAGAAGGTTGTATACGTGGAAGAGGTCTGGAGACACTGGAAGGGTTCAGATAGATTACATGATAGTAAGACAGAGATTTAGGATCCAGATTTTAAATTGTAAGACATTACCAGGAGCAGATGCAGACTCTGACCACAACCTATTGGTTATGAACTGTAGATTAAAACTGAAGAAATTGCAAAAAGGTAGGAATTTAAGGAGATGGGACCTGTACTGTCTCCTTCTGCCTCCTTTGGAGTATGGTCTGATGATGATCCAAAATAGATTGAACCCGGTCACGAGTTTTAAATAAATATGTATATGTGACCAAAACTGCTTTTTAAGTTTTATGAAATACCAAAATTAGATGCGTTGTGAGAATTGTCTGTTGTGCAGTTAAGCACCTCAGCGGCGAAACTGAGGCACCATTCGTTTTTACGAAAAAATCCAAATCTAGTAGCAGGGTTGTTGGCGTTGTTTTTGGGGAAGGAGACCAGACAGCGAGGTCCTCGGTCTCATCGGATTAGGGAAGGAAGTCGGCCGTGCCCTTTCAGAGGAACCATCCCGGCATTTGCCTGGAGTGATTTAGGGAAATCACGGAAGACCTAAATCAGGATGGCCGGACGCGGGACTGAACCATCGTCCTCCCGAATGCGAGTCCAGTGTCAAACCACTGCGCCACCTCGCTCGGTCTAGTAGCAGAAAGTACTAACAAGCTTTGATAATAGAGCTTATTAATGACCACAGCAGTTGTAGTTGTGGATGTCCTTGATAAAGGTTGTGTGGCAAACTTGACAAATCTTGTATTATAAAATCTTCATACTTTAGAGAACTTCAGAATAAGAAAAGTGTCGTCCAAATATTTCAAAACTTCTACAATATTTGCACGAGAAAACAAACTGTCTGATACTTTAATTACATAACTTAGAGGTTACGTATCCTTCAGTAAAGAAAAAGCGGAAAATACAGTTCTCTCTAATTGAGGCGAATGTTTTGGATTGATCATCATGTTCGCCTTACGTATTATCGAGTGTACGATCACGAAAGTCGATAGACAAACTCTTTCCAGCTTCAATATTGCTTGTCACGTCTGAGACTCACGAGAAAGACAAGCTGAGGCTTGTAAGTCACACCACATGTCACTGCAGATCTTATGAGTGCCAGCAGCCGTCTCTGGCGCGGAACGAGTAAATATTTAAGACAGTTTAATAATTCTTGACTGATGGTTTATATGCTTGCAAGCTCTCTATAGCACACGACAAAGTCAAGACTTTATGTGGGTACACTATGTGATCAAAAGTATCCGGACATCTGGCTCAAAATAACTTGCAAGTTCGTGGCACCCTCCATCGGAAATGCTGGTATTCAATATGCCACCCTTAGCCTTGATGACAGCTTCCACTGTCGCAGGCACACGTTCAGTCAGGTGCCGAAAAGTTCTTTGGGGAATTGCAGCCCATTCTTATCGAAGCGCTGCGCTAAGGAAAGGTATGGATGTCAGTCGGTGAGGCCAAGCACGAAGTCGGCGTTCCAAAACATCTCAAAGATGTTGTATAGGATTCAAGTCAGGACTCTGTGCAGGCCAGTTCGTTACAGGGATGTTATTGTCCTGTAACCACTCCGCCACAGGCCATGCATTATGAACAGGTGCTCGAGCGTGTTGAAAGATGCAATCGCCATCCCTGAATTTCTCTCCAACATGGAGAGCAAGAAGGTGCTTAAAACAGCAATATAGGCCTGTGCGGTGATAGTGCCATGCAAAACATCAAGGGGTGCAAGCCCCCTCCATGAAAAACACGACCACACCATAACACCACCGCCTGTGAATTTCACTGTTGGCACTTCACACGCTGCCAGATGACGTTCACCGGGCATTCACCATACCCACACCCTGCCATCGGATCGCCACATTGTGTACCGTGATTCGTCACTCCACGCAACGTTTTTCCACTGTTCAATCGTGAAATGTTTACGCCCCTTTCACCAAGCGAGGCGTCGTTTGGCATTTACCGGCGTGATGTGTGGCACATGAGCATCCCCTCGAACATGAGATCCAAGTTTTCCTCACTTCCCGGCTAACTGTCATAGTACTTGCAGTGGATCCTGATGCAGTGTGGAATTCCTATGTGATGGTCTGGGTAGATGTGCCTATTACACATTACGACCCTCTTCAACTGTCGGCAGTCTCTGTCAGTCAACAGACGAGATCGGCCTGTACGCTTTTGTACTGTCCGTGTCCCTTCACGTTTCCACTTCATTATCTCATCGGAAACAGTGGACCTAGGGATGTTTATGAGTGTGGAAATCTCACGTACAGACGTATGGCACAAGCGACACCAAACACCTGACAACGTTCGAAGTCCGTGAGTTCCACCGAGCGCCCCATTCTGATCTCTCACGATGGCCAATGACTCATGAGGTCGCTGATATGGACTACCCAGCAGTATATGACAGCACAATGCACAGAACATGAAAAACGTATTTTTTGTGGGTGCGAATACATAGAAAGAAGGATCCTTTATTGTATGATTATATGATAGCGGAACAAACACTGGTAGCAGTTACTTCTGTAAAATATCTGGGAGTATGCGTGCGGAACGATTTGAAGTGGAATGATCATATAAAATTAATTGTTGGTAAGGCGGGTGCCAGGTTGAGATTCATTGGGAGAGTCCTTAGAAAATGTAGTCCATCAACAAAGGAGGTGGCTTACAAAACACTCGTTCGACCTGTACTTGAGTATTGCTCATCAGTGTGGGATCCATACCAGATCGGGTTGACGGAGGAGATAGAGAAGATCCAAAGAAGAGCGGCGCGTTGCGTCACAGGGTTATTTGGTAACCGTGATAGCGTTACGGAGTTGTTTAGCAAACTCAAGTGGCAGACTCTGCAAGAGAGGCGCTCTGCATCGCAGTGTAGCTTGCTCGCCAGGTTTCGAGAGGGTGCGTTTGTGGATGAGGTATCGAATATACAGGGTGATTCAAAAAGAATACCACAACTTTAGTAATTTAAAACTCTGCAACGACAAAAGGCAGAGCTAAGCACTATCTGTCGGCGAATTAAGGGAGCTATAAAGCTTCATTTAGTTGCACATTTGTTCGCCATTTCAGCCAATAAAGTTTTTGGTCCCTTTTTCTTCGAAGGTGCTACAGTAACTGGACTACAGTATCTGGAGATGTTAGAGAATTGGCTGTTCCCTCAGCTCGAACAACAAGCACGACAATTCATATTTCAGCAGGATGGAGCGCCACCACATTGGCACTTATCTGTCCGTAACTACCTGAACGTCAACTACCCGAGGCGATGGATCGGCCGCCAGGCAGCCCGTGACAGAGCACTTCATCACTGGCCTCCAAGAAGCCCTGATCTTACCCCCTGCGATTTTTTCTTATGGGGGTATGTTAAGGATATGGTGTTGCGGCCACCTCTCCCAGCCACCATTGATGATTTGAAACGAGAAATAACAGCAGCTATCTAAACTGTTACGCCTGATATGCTACAGAGAGTGTGGAACGAGTTGGAGTATCGGGTTGATATTGCTCGTGTGTCTGGAGGGGCCATACTGAACATCTCTGAACCTGTTTTTGAGTGAAAAAAAAACCTTTTTAAATACTCTTTGTAATGATGTATAACAGAAGGTTACATTATGTTTCTTTCATTAAATACACATTTTTAAAGTTGTGGTATTCTTTTTGAATCACCCTGTATTGCTTCCCCCTACTTATACCTCCCGAGGAGATCACGAATGTAAAATTAGAGAGATTCGAGCGCGTACAGAGGCTTTCAGACAGTCGTTCTTCCCGCGAACCATACGCGACTGAAACAGAAAAGGGAGGTAATGACCGCGGTACGTAAAGTGCCCTCCGCCATACATCGTTGGGTGGCTTGCGGAGTATAAATGTAGATGTAGATGTAGATGTCCAGATTCTTTTGATCACATAGTGTACCTTTTCAATTAGATATCGATTTCCCGTCGGTCCTGCGTCGAACCGAGCGTTCGCGAAGTGTGGCGATCAAGACGACTAGCGTGACGTCACAAGTTCGTTGTGGGGGCCCGTATTTCTCATGCGGCACGGTCACGTCGAAATGACGTCACATTTGCGGGAAGTCCTGTGAGCTGGGTGTGAGCCACGTGGGATTTGGTGCGGGCCCTGCGCCTCTAACTGATGCCAATGGCAGAGAGCGGCAGGATCAGCAAACAAGCGGCCGCTGCCAGCCATTACGCACGCTATCCAGGGTGGGGTGGGGTGTACAATGCGGGCGACGCGACGCTAACTGGAAGATTGTGGGGCCGGCGGGCGCGCCTGCTTCGTTTAGGCGCATCAGCGCCAAGTGTCCCGCTCCATTCAGCCGCCGCTCTTTTATTTATTGTTTGGCTATTATGCCCTTGCTGGCACTCAAAGAGCTTCCGCCGTATGTAGCCGCGTGCGGGCCGGGACGTCATGGCTGGCGGCGCGCCGCTTCACATCACGTCACATCCGCCCCTTCGCCCTCTGCCTGCTGCGCACAAGACACTGGCGACCCTGATACAGACTGTCGTCTTCCGTGCTGTTGTTCAGCAAGAGCAGTAAATATCCAAGATGCAGACATACGGGAGGTAAATAATTCACTTTTATTTCCAGTATTTCAGGTAGAGCTTGCTTATACACAAGCAAAACAGTCACTTTTTATCGTCAAGCTCAATTACCCCGATGTTCCGGCAGGTACGTTATCTTCATGTTCACACGTACACTATCTGGTCAAAAGTATCTGGACACAGTGGATATGCATATGGGGTGTGTCTACCCTTCGCATTGTGACACCTTGATCTCTGCTGGCTACACTTTCACTGAGCTATCTGAGTGCCTCTGGAAGAAACTGCCTTTTATATGTTGCACCAGCCAAACTGAAGTGTCACTGCGAATGCTATTCTCGAACACGGGATGAGTTGGTTGAAGTTCGTAAGCAGCTCGAAGTAGCCGTCATTACTGTCAGGGGATTGGCGGCTGCTGTGATTCGGTGTGGTGGAAGAGCTCCTGAGGGTCACGTATCTGTCGTACCGGCACCAAAGGTAGCTCAACTACTATCCTCCGCTGTGGGTCCTGGCTTCTCTGCAGGATCTGCCATTACTCGTTCACATGACTGCGAGTCGCATGTCAATGGTGGATCTAAACGTCCTGTACAGGGAGGGCAGGGACCAGGGAAGAATTTGGGAGTTGTACCAATCCCTTTGATAATGTTAAATGGGATAAGATGTTTGAGGTACTCAAAAAAGTAGGAATAGACCATAAAGATAGAAAAATGATATGGAACCTGTACAAAAACGAGACAGCAGTTATCCGTGGACGGACAAAACAAAAAGAGGTGCAGATACGGAAAGGTGTCCGGCAAGGTTGCCCACTATCCCTGTTATCTTTAACGTATACATTGAAGAGGCGCTGAAAAAAGTAAGGGAAAATTCACAGACAGGTGTAGTAATTCATGGCCAACGAATAGATATGATAAGATATGCCGATGATATAGCTGTCCTGGCTGAAAGTGAAGAAGATCTTGTAGTCCTACTGAATAGAATGGATAAAGTTATGGGTGAAGAATATAATATGAGAATTAATAAAGCAAAAACAAAAGTAATGGCATGCGACAAAGAAGATCAAGTGAAAGTCCAAGTTCATGTAGGCAATGAACTGCTTGAACAAGTTGATAAATTTACTTATCTGGGCAGTAATATTACCAGGGATGGAAGGAGCAAGGCAGAAGTGAGAAGCAGAATTGCTCAAGCAAAGGCTGCTTTTAACAAGAAGAAAAACATATTAACATCTAAGAGCATCAGCCTTGAAACCAGGAAAAGATTTTTGAAATCATGTGTGTGGAGTGTGGCATGCTATGGGTGTGAAACATGGACTCTCGGGACAGAGGAACAGCAGAAGCTAAATTCTTTTGAAATGTGGTGCTATAGACGCATGCTCAAAATAAAATGGATCGACAAGGTCACAAACGAAGTGGTTCTGGAAAGAGCAGGTGAGAAGAGAAACTTCTGGAGTTTCATTGTTAGAAGAAGAGTGCAATTTACAGGCCATCTATTAAGACATAAAGGACTCCTGAACGCAATCATAGAGGGATATGTCGAGGGAAAAAGACCAAGAGGAAGACCACGACTGAGGTACATGGATCAAATCGTGAAAGATGTGGGATGTAACACCTATAAAGAAATGAAGAGAAAAGCTGAAAGACGCACAGAATGGAGACAAGCTGCCATTGTAGCTGTTGCAAACCAATCCTTGGATTGACCACTACAGAAGACCAATCCCTGTAACCAACAAGTTCGAGGTGCTGTCTTTAACTGAATCTGAAACGAGGCAGTGGGACTCGTGTCACCTGTTTTGGAGAAACTTATTTTGTCCGGTGTCGAGAGGAGGCAAACGCAAAAGGGTAGGGCTCTATTAATCATCGAAAGTTGAAAAGTACGGCAAATGCTGGTACCCCATAGGGAAATGGCAGCAAGAGATATGACAGAACTCCCTTGCACTCAATGTGTATGCCTTGGGGTCCCATTCAACATGTTGAAGAGTCTATTCCGGCAACCATTGAAGGAACAGGGTGCAACCAACTGCAGATGGTGGCGCACGTTGTAACGAACGACGCCTGTCGTCTGGGTTGTGAGACCATACTTGGATCATTCCAGCGACTGGCAGAGAAAGTAAAGAAGACCAGCCTTGTGCACGGAGTTTCAAAGAAGCTCACAGTTTGCACCATTGTTCCCCAGATCTGACCGTGGTTCCTTTGGTTCCGAGTCGAGTCGAAGAACAATCACAGACTTCGATGGTTCTGTGACAAGCTAGGCTGCGACTTTCTCGACTTGCGCCATAAGGCTAAGAACTGTAGGGTTCCCCTTAAAAGCGTTAGGTGTGCACTACACACATCAGATGCTGCTACTCGGGTAGCTGACTGTATGTGGGCTGCTTTGTAGATTAGGCGACTCTCCATCCAATCAAGATAACGATAGCTATAGAAAACCCAGAAATATCAGTGTAAGATCGAAATATATCCCTCTCACATGTTAGAGTATTAAAATCCTAGTAGTTAACTGCCGAAGTATTCGCAACAAGGTGCCAGAGTTTGAAGTGCTCTTGAAAGTTCGCAATACTAGATACAGAAAGCTGGTTGAACCTTGAAATTCATGGCAGTGAGATTTCTTGGGAAATTTTAATTATATATTGGAAGGATAGACAAATGGTAAATGAAGGTGGTGTATTTGTCACAGTAAACAAGAAACTCAGATTCACCGAGATAGAAATTGAAGTTGCATGTGAGATTGTTTCGACAGGACTCAGTATCAGGTGGGGGCATAAGAAGTTAATTAGATCCTCCTATCGCCCACCAGACTCATCTTCTGATGTAACCGATAACTTTAGAGAAAACCTCAGTTTGCTTGTATATAGCTTCTCCAATCGTACTGCAATTATCGGTGTAGACTTCAATTATCCAACAGTCTATTAGAAAAAACTACAGTTTTGTTAGTGGTGGGCGTGACAAGACATTCTACTAAACTTTACTAAATGCCTTCTCTGAAGACTACCTAGAGCAGATAGGAACCCCACTCATGACGGAAATATAGTGGATCCAATGGCATCAAACAGACCTGATCCCTTTGAGGATGTCCACATCGAAACTGGTATCAGTGACCTTGACACTGTTGTGGCAACAATGATTACCAGACTATAAAGGCAACTAAAACAAGCTGAAAGATATATATCTTCAGTAAACTAGATAAAAAGTCCGTAGTGTCATATCTCAATGAAAAACTTGAAACTTTACGTACAGGGGAGGGGCTTGTAAAGTAACTCTGGCTCAAGTTTAAAAGAATAGTTGACAATGCATTGGGTAGATATGTAACCAGTAGAACAGCTCATAATCGTAGGGAACCTTCATGGTATACAGTCACTGTAAAGAAACTTCTAAAGAACCAGAGATTACTTCATAATGGGAGTAAAAAAAAGCGTAGGGCTATAGAAAGAGATGCGCTGAATGAAACGCATTTGGCTGTCAAGAGAGCAACGTGTGGTACCATCAAGGACTATCGTAGCAGAATACTGTCAAATGATCTTCCACAGAACCCAAAGAAATTTTGGTCGTATGTAAAGGCTGTTAGTGGCACTAAAGTTTGTTTCCAGTCCCTAGCTAATGAGACAGAAAACGAAATTGAGGGTTGCAAAACAGAAGCTGAAATGTTTAACTCCGTTTTCAAATGTTCCTTTACAAAGGAAAGTCAAGCAGACTCGCCCCAGTCTAATCCTCATACCACTAAAAAGATGAGTGAAATAGGTATTACTGTCGGTCATGTTGGGAAACAACTGAAATCGTTAAGACTGAGCAAAGTTCCAGGGCCCGATGGAATCCGAAACAGAATCTATAATGAATTTGCGGCTGAGTTACCCCTCTTCTAACAGCAAAAAACCGTGTCCGGTAGTAGGAAGAAAGCACCTGTCTGGAAGATGGCGTAGTGGAAGATGGGGTATTGGAAGTGAACCACAAAACTAGCGTCAAATATCCTCGACTTCGATCTGTTGTAGAATTTTAGAACACGTTCTGAGCTCCAACATGCTGTGATATCTTCAACACAATGATCTCTTTCAACCAGTATGGATTCCAGAAACATCGATCATTTGAAACCCAACTCACACTTTTCTCACATGACATACTGGAAGTTTTGGATTAAGACTATCGGGCAGATGCAGTATTTCTTGATTTCCGAAAAACAGTACCATACCTACGCTTATTGTCAAAAGTTCGCTCATATGGGGCACAAAGTGAAATTTGACTGTATTGAGGACATTTTGATAGGAAGGACGCAGCAAGGTATCTTGGATGGAGACATCGTCAGATGTAGCAGTAACGTCGGGTGTATCTCAGGGAATTGTGTTGGGACCTTCGTTTTCTCGTGTTGTATATTAATGAGATTGCGGACAATATTAGTAAATAACCTCAGACTTCTTGCAGATGATGCAGTTATTTGTAATGGAGTATTGTATGAAAGAAGCTCCATAAATATTGCGTCAGATCTTGTAAAAACCCATTCAATAGGTAGGATTGCACAAAATATTTATTTACTTAAGACAACCAGTTTTGCTGTTAACTTTGAAACTTCTTAAATAAATAAATATTTTATGTGATCGTGGCTGTTGAATGGTTTTTTCACAATTAAAACAGGTCGCCCTTCAGGACTCTCGAAATGAGAAAATTCAGTTAGGTCTTGATAACATTTCAAAGCGGTGCAGAGACAGACAACTTGCTCTAATTGTTCGGAAATGTAAAGGTGTGCTCTTCACAATGACTATAATACCAGTGAGACACAGTTGCAATCGACCAACTCATACAAATAACTGGGTGCAGCATTTTGTAGGGATAGAAAATGGCCGGCCGCTGTGGCCGAGCGGTTCTATGCGCTTCAGTCCGGAACAGCGCTGCTGCTACGGTTTCAGGTTCGAATCCTGCCTCGGGCATGGATGTATGTGATGTCCTTAGGTTATTTAGGTTTAAATAGTTCTACGTCTACGGGACTGATGACCTCTGTCCCATAGTGCTTAAAGCCATTTGAACCATTTGATAGAAAATGGAATGATCGTACAGTCTCAGTCGCGGTGAAAAGCAGGTGGAGGACTTCGGTTTATTGGTAGAATACTGGGGATATACAATCAGTCTACAAAGGAGATTGCATACAAATCACCCGTGCGACCCATTCTAAAATATTGCTCAAATGTGTGGACCCATACCATATAGCACCAACAGGGGATATTGAACGTAAACTGTTAAGGGCAGCACGAATGACCACATGTTCGTTTGACCCTTGTGAGGGTGTCGTAGAGATGTTGAATTAGTGAGTTCTTGAAGACAGAGGTAAACTATTCCGACAAAGTCGACCAACACTCAGGAACTGGCCTTAAATGATGACTCTACGAATATACTACAACCTCCCGTGTATCTCTCACTTAGCTGTCGTGAGGTCAGTATCAGAATAATTACAGCACGCTCAGAGGATTTCAGGAAATCATTCTTCCTGTGCTCCATGTGTGAATGGGGCGGGAAGAAACACTAATAAGTAGTACAATGGGACTTACCCTCCGTCATATCCTCGATTGTGGTTTTCAGAGTATAGCTGTAGACGTAGATGTGGAAGACCGACCGCCCATTCTTCCTCAAGAGCTGAAACCAGAGGACACTGAGGCCTGAACCGAAGTCGACGTTCCAACTCATCGCAAGGGATTCCATTAGGTGAAGGTCGGGACTTTGTGCAGGCCAGTCGACTTTAAGCATGTTATTGTCCACAAAGCATTGTCTCATTAGTGCTGCTTTGTGACAGAGTGCATTGTCACGCCGATACAAAAAATTATCGTTTGCGAACAGCTCGTCTACTGTTTGCAGTGTACGGTGCTGTAAAGTGTCTTCATATACTTCCGCATGTAGCGTCCTCTTATGCGTAATGAGGGCACCGAAACTTTACGACGAAAGTTTCCCCCACGCCGTAAGACCACCTCTTCTATACTTCACTGTTGACGCTACACATTATGGTAGGTAAAGTTCTCTGCGTAATCGCCAAACCCAAAGCCTTCCATCGGACTGCAACAGGACATAGCGTGATCCGTTACTCCAAATCATGCGTTTCGTCAACCACTCTCTAGAGACGCTGCTCTTTACTCCGCCTCAAGAGTCGTTTAGAGCTGACTACAGAAAAGTAGGGATTATGACTGGCTGGTCAACCGTTGTACCCCGTCCTCTTAAACTGGACAGCTGATAGCGCTTTTGACCTCAAGAATGACCCCTCCCGCTGATTTTTTTTTTTTTTCACAAGCACCCTCCACAATGTTCGACAGTCGCAGTGCGTTAGTGCACAAGGTCTGCTGGGCTTAATTTAGCTGTTCCATGGGGCTTCCACTACACACTCACACCTCCAACAGTTGACTTAGGCAGCTTTAGGAGGAGGTTTGAAAAATCCATGTTGGATTTGTTACTTGGATGACATCCGACGACACGTTCGAAGTCACTGAACGTTCCTGATGACCCATAATGCTCTTACTGCTTCTCTGTTAACAACACAGGACTCCCATCTCATTTCATGCTGGCAAGTCCGCCTCTCGAGAAATCTTTTGGTCAGTTCCTATTACGTAGAGGTATCCAGATAATTTTGACCACTTAGTGTAAATGTGTTCATCGCCGTCCCGAGCATCGTGTGATGCTTCAGTTATTTTTATGATATTTAATAAAAACAGCCGCGCAGGGTAGCTGCGCAGTCGAGGGCGTCTTCTCACGGTTCGGACGGTCGAGTCCTTCCCCGGGCATGGGTATGTGTGTTGTTCTTAGCGTAAGTCAGTTCAAGTTAGATTAAGCAGTGTGTAAGCCTAGCGCCGATGACCTCAGCAGTTTGGTCCCATAGGCACTTAACACAAATTTCCAAAATTTTCCAAATGAAAGCAAAACGCAAAAAAGATAGTAAAAGAACTTTGAATCCCAATTTTCTGTGTGTCCCCGAGGCAAGAGTGAGACGAAAATTACGTATCGTCACTCCCTCAGTACGAGAGCAATTTGAGGCCAGGTTAATTTCAGTTCAACCCCTTTCTTACTGTAATTATTGGTGTTCACTTAGTTGGCGGCTACCGTTACTCAGGCTTGGCATGAAGAAGGATGCCTGTATTCAAGGATACTTCATGGGATGTAGCTGACCATTAGGACCAGCCTGCTAATGATAACAGACTTGGAGAGGCCTTTCAGAACGTTCTTGGTATAACTCGTTGTAGTAACAACCGTTTAGAGTGACAATAGAAAATAGTGCCTATTCTGGTAGTCTGCTGTTTTCTTGGTGGCAATGCAGCAGGGTCATTCATGCTCCTGGAACGGTCAACATTTTATCACCGCGGACGTCACTGAGTTTCTTGTTCAAATGGTTCAAATGGCTCTGAGCACTATGGGACTTAACATCTATGGTCATCAGTCCCCTAGAACTTAGAACTACTGAAACCTAACTAACCTAAGGACATCACACAACACCCAGTCATCACGAGGCAGAGAAAATCCCTGACCCCGCCGGGAATCGAACCCGGGAACCCGGGCGTGGGAAGGGAGAACGGTACCGCATGACCACGAGCTGCGGACAAGTCTCTTGTGATAGGCGCACTTATTGGAGTGACGGGAGCCTTTGAAAATCGAGTATGACGATAACTGTTCGCGGGACGTAAGTGATTTACACGATCCACGTGACAGGAAGACAACCACCGTCCGCCGTCTGTATAACACCTCTAGATAAAATGGCGGTAACACGACTACATGCTCCACCGTTTGTCCTCATTCCCTCTATCGCTCGTCCCAACCCCATAGTGGCTTCCTTTATGTCATTTTGTAATTTTAATTTAGGCTTGATGACATGTGAAATCTTATATTGAATAATAGTGCCGTCTTTCCTGTCGACTTCAGTACTTAATATTCTTTTTCCTATTTGTTCATAAATCTTACATGTTGATTACTTCTCCTTCTTCCATTTCAAAGAGATTATGTTGGATCGTTCCGAAAGCAAAGGAGTTTAACAGAACTGTTGTCGCCATGTCTTCATCGGTCGTCCAGTATCGAGTCGTTCAGTGTTGTTAAAGTGTGATGCTTTCCGTGGCAGGCGCTCAGATGGAATCGTTTTGATGTGGTCATACCATTGTCTGTTTGTTAGTACCTAATCTCTTCTGTTATTGCTGTTTTCACTCCCAGTTAGTGTCCTACGTCCACTTCACACTCTGTCTCTTAAGATTAATCGAAGAAATGATCTTAGAAACCTCGTCTCAGCTGCTTCAATTCCTTGTTCCTCTCCTTTCCGTAGAATCAAGTTTTCACTACCGTACGTAAGAATAGGTTTACCAGTCTTAGTGTTTTCTCTTTCCTCATACAATGAGGTGACAAAAAATCATGGGATTAGCGATATTCATGTACACAAATGGGCTAGTATCGCGCACACAAGGTATAAAAGAGCTCTGCATTGGCGGATCTGTCATTTGTACTCAGTTGATCCACGTGGAAATGTTTTCGACGTGAGTGTGGCCGCATGATGGGAAACAACAGACTTTGGACACGAAATGTTAGTGGGAGCTAGATGCATGGGACATTTTATTTCGAAAATCGTTAGGAAATTCAGTATTATTAGATTCAAACCGTCAACAGTATGCTAAGAATACCAAATTTCAGGTATTACCTCTCATCACGGACAACGCAGCGGCGTTTGCGTGGAGTTGTCAGCGCTAACAGACAGCACTGCGTGAAATAATCGCATAAATCAGTGTGGGGCGTGCAACGAGCGTCTCCGATAGGACAGTGCAGTGAAATTTAGCGTTAATAGGCTGTGGCGGCAGACGACGTACACGAGTGCGTTTGATAACGGCCCAACATCCCCTGCAGCGCCTCTCTTGGACTTGTAACCATACTTGTTGGACCCTAGACGACTGGAAAACCATGGCCTGGCTCTGATTTCAATTGGTAAGAACTGATGGGACAGTTCGAGTGTTGTGGAGACCCCACGAAGCCATCGACTCTAGTCCTCAAGCTGGTGGTCGCTCCATAACGACGTGTGCTGTGTTTACGAGGAATGGAATGGGTCCCCTGGTCCAATTGAACAGATCATTGATTGGAAATAGTTACGTTCGGCTACTTGAAGACCGTCTGTAGCCAGTCATGGACTTCATGTTCCCAAACAACGATGCACTACGTCACCGGGCCACAAACATTCGCGATGGGTTTGAAGAAGATGGTGGACAATTCGAGCGAATGATTTGGTAACTCAGATTGCCCGACATGAGTCCCCTTGAAATTTAAAGGGAAATAGTCGGGAGGTCACTTCGTATACAAAACGCTTTTCCAGTTATGGGCGGCTTCAGAGGCAGCATTCAAAAAAGGTTCAAATGGCTCTGAGCGCTATGGGACTTAACTTCTAAGGTCATCAGTCCCCTAGAACTTAGAACTACTTAAACCTAACTAACCTAAGGACATCACACACATCCATGCCCGAGGCAGGATTCGAACCTGCGACCGTAACGGTCGCGCGGTTACAGACTGTAGCGCCTAGAACCGCGCAGCCAGCACGGCCGGCGAGGGAGCATTGTTTAATATTTTTGCAGCGAACTTCCAACGACTTGCTGAGTGCATTACATGTCTAATTGCTGCACCACGCCGAGCAAAAGGAGGTTCGGCACAATACTAGAAGGTATCCAATGACTTTTGTCGCCGGCCGCTGTGGCCGAGCGGTTCTAGGCGCTGCAGTCTGGAACCGCGCTGCTGCTACGGCAGCACGTTCTCATCCTGCCTCGGGCATGGATGTGTGTGATGCCCTCAGGTTTGTTAGGTTTAAGTAGTTCTAAGTCTAGGGGACTGATGACCTCAGATGTTGAGTCCCGTAGTGCTTAGAGCCATTTGAACCATTTTGACTTTTTTCGCCTCAATGTTATTCTGCAAGGGTACTTCCTCATATAAACATTTACAGGGTTAAATTTCAGTATTATTTGAATCACATCTGAATTAATTTATTGTACTGATATACCTGCCCCTAGATATTTGAACGAGTTTACCTCTTTTGTTATCTTATTATTTATCACTGTTTTTTATTCTTATGAGTTTCCCTTTCATTGCCATTACTTTCATTTTATTTACTTATATAACCATTCTATAAGTTTGTAAAATATTATTGAATTTAACCACATTTTCTTCTAAAGCGCTCTCGCTGTCTGCGAAGAGAACCTGGTCGTCTGCAAATAAAATAGCATTAGTACCTGTGAATTCGTTCCTTCCTAGTTCTTTGCTCTTGGGCCTCTTAGAAACCCGTTCTTCTAAAACTTTAGTGATATATACATATTACAAAACGATACCGACAAGCTTCAAGGGGTTTTAGATGGTGTGTTGAGGACAGAAACCCGCGTCCAAAAACTGCATCCAGCGATGTTACAGAGCGTCGAACTTACAGACAATGGTGCCTGCCGCTATTACTATCCTCAGTTTGTTCTTCAAGGTAACCTCTAGAAGTTTCACGGTATAGTACATCTGCACATCAAAAAGAATTAGAGAGAGACCACACCCTTGTTTTAATCCCTGGTTTACATTCAACAATTCTTCTGTTACGTATACTACTTTTAGTGCTATCGTATTGTGACTTAATGGTATTCAAGACATTTAGAAGATACATTGCAGTCAGTATATCTCTCCCATATATACATTGTAGGCCTTCTCATAGTCTCTGAAGAGCAGAAATTGTGGCTTTTTGAACTCTCTTCGATAGGATGACGGATCAAATCCGAGTCTGGCGATCGGTATTTAGGTCTCCCGTGATTTCCCTAAATAGCTCCAGGAAAATACCGGGATGGTTATTCTGATAGGGGCACAGCCGATTTCCTTCCTCATCCTTGAAAAATTCCAAGCTTGCGCACCAATGACTTCCATCTCGGCGTTTCATTACATACAGTACTCCTTTTTTCCTTGCATTGAACTCTCCCCACTTTTCAATAAGTCGTTTTAGAAGAATTGTAGCATCTGCACAGGATTTAGCTTTGTGAAATCCGCATTGCTCTTCTCATAAAAATTTTTCTGCTGTCGGCTGGAGTTTCCTTCTAATGAAAGACATACGTATTGGCTCCCCTTACCAGCCGTAACTTTGTCACCTGCAATAACTGATCCTGTGACCAGCCCCAAATATTGGCTGTTAACTGCAGGTCATCCAAAAATAACATCACGTCATTAGTCGACTTCCCAGAGAAGGGGGCGATCAAACTCGCTACGGCTTGGTCTAATAAAGGGACAGGTTGTCGGCTAGCTGCAGCTCTTCCTCCATGGTTGCAAGCTTATTACACAAGTCTGCATTATCTGTTTTCAATTGCCGCCACTTCATTAACCAATGCTTGAACAGCCTCCCGAGTAGTGACACACTGCACTTAAGACTCCGCCATTGCGAAACCTTAGTCTCCAGTCTACGCTATGGGATACAAAATTTACTCTGAGCAGCCCGCACAACACTGTACACACTTATATCTCATGTTTTATCATCGCTACTAACTTTATGGCTCGAGGTGACAACAGTTAATACAAATTACTGGTAGTGACTCCGTACATGGTGCAAAGTTGCAGTGGCTCCATCTTACAGACTAACAACAATGCTCCTTCACATTACCGTTACGCCTGTAATCTGAGGACTCCTTTTTCTTTTCTTGTATATGCTTATACACTACTGGCCACTAAAATTGCTACACCAAGAAGAAATGCAGATGATAAACGGGCATTCATTGGACAAATATATTATACTAGAACTGACATGTGATTACATTTTGCGGTCGCTGTCGACCTCCATCATCTTTACCTAAATTTGCCACCATTTTGAGCGGAAGAATGGTATAAGTTTCCACTGTAATACAGCGCCTATATTTATCCGTTCCGAAACTAGTGGAAGACATTTTTGAATGGCAAATGGTTTTCTACACCGTGTTGAGCATTGTATTGTGTTGTGTCTTTTGGTGTTATTTTTGTCCATCTCTCGTATACGTTCTGTTACGCTCTACAATAACACTCCAGCCCTCGAACTTATTTCTCAGCAGTTCTGTCTGCCCTAACAGCTGCCAATATGCATTTTCACATGGCTCACTGCAGTAAACGTTCTAGTCTCACATCCAGGTCAAAAGAGCTACTATAGACTGACAGTGTATATATACTAAATCTTGTTTAGTTTGCCCAAAGTATTTAAAGTTATGTTTACCCTCCTGTTCATTTCTTTTGCTATTCATCCAGTCGCTGCCTCCAATGGCCCCAAACAGAAAACTCATGTGGAGTTTCAGCGAAACGACTAAATCACAGCGGAATGGAAGACCTCGTGGAAAAGATTTGGATACGGCGGCTCATCATACAGTCTAACGCGGATCTCGATGTCGAACAATGTGCGAGGAGCTCTTGTCCGTACACCAGCATTGTGCTCTTTCTGCAGAGGTGCAAACGGTACGACAGATCATCGTCTATCCTACTTTACAGAGCAGACAAGCCTCCGAACGCCACGCTCTTTGAAGTGTCGTGGATGTCCAAACATTTAGCGCCTAGTGGTAGTTTCGCTGTCCTTCCACCTCTTCCCGTAGATGCTCAAGATAGTAACACGTGAACATTCGACCTGCTTCATCGTTTTCGAGACACTCGTTCACAGGCTTTGCGTAATAACACTTGTCTCAATGGATTTCCCCATTTCCAGCCCAGACCTTCCATAGAGTGATCCCCTGGGCCGTGACTGCTCCGCGTACATACACTCCTGGAAATGGAAAAAAGAACGCATTGACACCGGTGTCAGACCCACCATACTTGCTCCGGACACTGCGAGAGGGCTATACAAGCAATGATCACACGCACGGCACAGCGGACACACCAGGAACGGCGGTGTTGGCCGTCGAATGGCGCTAGCTGCGCAGCATTTGTGCACCGCCGCCGTCAGTGTCAGCCAGTTTGCCGTGGCATACGGAGCTCCATCGCAGTCTTTGACACTGGTAGCATGCCGCGACAGCGTGGACGTGAACCGTATGTGCAGTTGACGGACTTTGAGCGAGGGCGTATAGTGGGCATGCGGGAGGCCGGGTGGACGTACCGCCGAATTGCTCAACACGTGGGGCGTGAGGTCTCCACAGTACATCGATGTTGTCGCCAGGGGTCGGCGGAAGGTGCACGTGCCCGTCGACCTGGGACCGGACCGCAGCGACGCACGGATGCACGCCAAGACCGTAGGATCCTACGCAGTGCCGTAGGGGACCGCAACGCCACTTCCCAGCAAATTAGGGACACTGTTGCTCCTGGGGTATCGGCGAGGACCATTCGCAACCGTCTCCATGAAGCTGGGCTACGGGACGCACACCGTTAGGCCGTCTTCCGCTCACGCCCCAACATCGTGCAGCCCGCCTCCAGTGGTGTCGCGACAGGCGTGAATGGAGGGACGAATGGAGACGTGTCGTCTTCAGCGATGAGAGTCGCTTCTGCCTTGGTGCCAATGATGGTCGTATGCGTGTTTGGCGCCGTGCAGGTGAGCGCCACAATCAGGACTGCATACGACCGAGGCACACAGGGCCAACACCCGGCATCATGGTGTGGGGAGCGATCTCCTACATTGGCCGTACACCACTGGTGATCGTCGAGGGGACACTGAATAGTGCACGGTACATCCAAACCGTCATCGAACCCATCGTTCTACCATTCCTAGACCGGCAAGGGAACTTGCTGTTCCAACAGGACAATGCACGTCCGCATGTATCCCGTGCCACCCAACGTGCTCTAGAAGGTGTAAGTCAACTACCCTGGCCAGCAAGATCTCCGGATCTGTCCCCCATTGAGCATGTTTGGGACTGGATGAAGCGTCGTCTCACGCGGTCTGCACGTCCAGCACGAACGCTGGTCCAACTGAGGCGCCAGGTGGAAATGGCATGGCAAGCCGTTCCACAGGATTACGTCCAGCATCTCTACGATCGTCTCCATGGGAGAATAGCAGCCTGCATTGCTGCGAAAGGTGGATATACACTGTACTAGTGCCGACATTGTGCATGCTCTGTTGCCTGTGTCTATGTGCCTGTGGTTCTGTCAGTGTGATCATGTGATGTATCTGACCCCAGGAATGTGTCAATAAAGTTTCCCCTTCCTGGGACAATGAATTCACGGTGTTCTTATTTCAATTTCCAGGAGTGTACTTTTCTTTTGCCTCACGTGCCCCAACGCCACCAGGCGTCATTCAACGTCGCCGTGGGCAGTGGTCATAGTGTTCTGGCATATCAGTGTGTATAAGAAAGCCGGAAATTTTGAACAGCTCAATTTCAACTTGAAACTATGAAGAACCGCTTTTCTGAACTTTAATGTTGAACTAAAATTAAGAGTAACTTTGTCCATTAAACAGTATGGGACCAGAGACTGGCACTCTACCATGTCTGGTTTAATAGACAGACGTTGTTCTCACTCTGGAAAGAGAAATGAACACACAAAGGCCACGACTATAAGTATAAGAACTCTTTCTCCAATATTCACCTATTTCACATTTCACAAGGGGAGGCCGCCAATTGTGAAATTCAGATTCGATTCATACTGCGCATAATAAAAGCTCATGGCCAGAGGTGTAATGTGGCAAAGCACCAAGATGCACTTCTCAGCTGTTGTCGAGAAAATCGACAGTTAAAATAAACCGTTGCGGTGAAATACTCTCTACGATTAATAAATTCTTACGGCGTCGTGGCGCAGCGGTAAGCGCTCGGGTTCGTAATTCGAAGGTCGCCGGATCGAATCTCGCGCCATGGAATTTTTTTTATTATTGTTTTTGTAATTCAAATATATATATATATATATATATATATATATATATATATATATATATATATATATATATATATATATTTCTTCTTGGTGTAGCAATTTTAATGGCCAGTAGTGTATAAGCATATACAAGAAAAGAAAAAGGAGTCCTCAGATTATAGGCGTATATATATATATATATATATATATATATATATATATATATATATATAAAAACTATTAATGAATTGCTTATGCATGTTGGTGAAGGCGGATCGCTCTCCAATTGTACCGCCTTCATTTTTCCGTTTTTTTTTTTTTAACAGGGTCTACCAAAGCCCCCCCGGTCGCACTGATTTTCGACGACGTTATAAGTTGCGCTAGGGACCGCATCTAACTTCTTTCGAAGTTAGCAGGCAACTACGCTATTATGCGGTGGCTCGTTTCGGCCCATTCAACATCTGTCATTCAAGTGTAACGAGCGAGTAACGGAGTTTATATTTCATACCTGCCACAGCAAATTTGTGTTCGTGGGGTCTCTATTCTAATTCGAACATTTGACTTACGCTATACGTATTTGTTTCGGAATATCGTTTCTACGTCTTCCGTTAACTATGCGTGGTTAACATTATGAAGACAATTAATAACATTTGTGAAATACAACTTTGTTTGCGGAAAACATAATGATGTTCGAAGTCTCCAGTTTTTCCACGACAACCGACTTTCAACAACTTATTATATGCATAATTGTTGCAACTGATTGCCGGGAATTATATATATATATATTTGAATTACAAAAAACAAATACTAAAAAAAAAAGATTGTATGGCGCGAGATTCGATTCAGCGACCTTGGGATTACGAACCCCAGCGCTTACCGCTGCGCCACGACGCTATAGAAAATTATTAAGCGTAGAGAGTATTTCACCGCAACGGTTTCTTTTAACTGTCGATTTTCTCGACAACGGCTGAGAAGTGCATCTTGGTGCTTTGCCACATTACACCTCTGGCCATGAGCTTTTATTATGCGCAGTATGTATCGAATCTGAATTTTACAATTGGCGGCCTCCCCTTGTCAGTAGTGTTTATATATTGAAATAATCCTAGACAGTTGGAAGTACCGGTAAAAGATTAATGCCCATGCTCAAAGTATAAGACATGAAAGGAATCACTATATTCATATAATAGAAACATTGCCTTTATAAAAATAGCGCTTATCATCAAGGAATTCATTTATAACAGCTGACAACACAGATAAAATACGGGCAACATTTTTCCGTTCTGCTAGAACAGCGTAATTCTTGTAAGTGTAAGTTCAAGCGAAGTTTTCGTGATGTAGAAGATTAAAAATGTTGCTTGATTTGTAACCGTAAACACAGAAAGATTGAAGGTAACACGTTTATACACCAACGTCGCAATTTCCCGATATTAACTACATTGCACTCAAAAAAACAATGTTCTTTTTACAGGTCTTTGAAACATCAGCGTATCTATACATGGCATTTTCTTAGTACGCAAACTGCAATACGGAAGCTATCAAAGGCGGCATTTTAGGTCTGAAATGATGGAATCCAGCTTAGCATAAAAATAAATTGGGCGTTCACAACTAGCGTCGCAGTGACCAAGCAAAGGAATTCCAAGCAAAGGTGGGTGAAACCTGGTAATTAAGCAAGGCAGGAATGGGTTATGATTGCGGACGGGCCCCGTATCAGTTACTATCGGTTTGCTTTGCAATTTCACTAATTTATTTTAATAAATAATTTTTTAAAACAAGCCAGTGAGGGCGCAATCAGACTTATAAGACACGTAACCACAATCACAGCTGAAGGCCTTTACCGCGAAAAATGACAATTATTAAAAAAATTTAACAAACATATAATACAGACAGCAAATAATTTTTGAAAACAACCCAATGCGGTTGCAATCAGAATTTTAAGGCAAGTAACCACAATCACGGCTGAAGGCCTTTAACGACAAGATGGCAATTATAAAAAAAAAATTAACAAATATACTGCCAAACGGTGAATGGCATAGCAAAAGTTAATTAAAAAAACGAACAACAGATCACCAAACAGGTGAGACAAATGATGGTAACTTAATAAAACAATAATAAAATAAAACACAAGGGCCAGTGACAGGTGGTGCTCCAGGAATCGACCTCTGGGTAGGTCACATCAAAAACACTTTCACGAGTGAAGAGAAAGTCAGCCAAGAGTTGCATTCAGAGCACAAGATGGTAACTCGGACTAGTGGCAGTCTAACGAGCGACTAATGATAACCTTGGTGAGGCTACCTGACATCTAAGGAAACAAATGCAAGATATAAAATTACGCCAAAGCCGGAACCGCCGATCTGGGCTCCGCCCGCAGAATACTGTGCTTAGTGCGCCCGGAACAAGAAGGAATGACTACCACTAAGGTAGAAGAACGCCACACAACCTACAAGCAAGAAGCTGTCAAACTTACACGTCACACCGGACAACGGCGGCAAGGCGAGGAAATGCACACCGCCCTTACATACACTAACCCCCAGGGCAGGTAACTGGGGCGTTAGCGGTAACAAGACAGAAAACTACCGCTGGCTGCACTTAACAATGTAAGAAGCTGAATATAGTAAATAGCTCAGGAAGGCTAATCAGATCCGCCTTCCCCAGGTACTCCACTTGCCGCTTTTCGCTTGGTTCAAACGGCTCTGAGCACCATGGGACTTAACATTTGAGGTCATCAGTCCCCTAGAACTTAGAACTACTTAAACCTAACTAACCTAAGGACATCACACACATCCATGCCCGAGGCAGAATTCGGACCTTCGACCATAGCGGTCGAGCGGTTCCGGACTGTAGCGCCTAGAACCGCACGGCCACCGAGGCCGGCGAACTCTACATTCACACCAGCCAGAAGAAGCACGAGGTCTCCCCAGAGATAAGGCAGCAGAACGACATATCGATAAGCGCCGCTGCTGCCACTAGCGGGCAGCTAACGCTTACGAAACCGTGTGGCGCCAGTGAGCACGAGAAGAAGACAAACAACGCAACCATGCCAACTAAACGATACAGTCTGACAGAAACCTGCACACGGCAGCAGCGCGAGCCGCAGCACGGCTGTGTGGCACAAGAAACTTCTGGGCAGCGCAAATTCCGAGCATGGGTTTGAGTTATCAGTAGCGCCTGTATTTTGATGCTTGAAAGTAGCTCTGTGACAGCTGCTTAAACAAACCCAGTGAGATACGGAGCGCAGATCTTTAGCAGCAGCGCGACCCGGAGACGGGCAGACAGAGGAACCCGTTGGCCGGCAGGTAACGGGCCGCATCGCAGGTGTCTGAGGCTGCGTGGCCGGCTCCCGGGGCTGTGTTTGTTCGGCAAACAGGCCGCCTGGGCGGCTTCCGCTTCGCACAATGGCCACCCCAGGCCAGGGGATGCGGGCGCCAGCACTGGACCTCTCTGCGCGCGTGGCCTGCCTGCTGCTTGTACAGTCACCGGTCGCGGTTGGCTGGGAAGGCGCTAACCAAGCAGCACACCCTGAGGTCGAGTCGCGACAGGCGAAGTCAGCAGCCGGCGCTATTAGCGTCTTGTGTTACACTCTCGCCGTTAAGCATTTCCTAACCGCGCGCCTTCGTAGATGCAATGAAAGTGTTAACGGCCTGTAGTCCTGAACACCAGTTACTTCCCAGTGTCCTATCGTAGTAATGGAGCACTGAAAGGTAAATCGCCTACGAGGGTAGAGGCTGTTACACTTCCATTTCGGAAATGTCGAGATGATATCAAACACTTAATGAATTTTCGACCGGCTGTGAGCAGTAAGTTACGGTACTAAAAAATTCAGGTTGTCTACACAGAGACGCTCCAAACGCAAAATTAAAATACGAGGGTCACTCCAAAAGTAATGCACACTATTTTTTTAAAATCCATCTTTCATTCTACATGTTTTAAAGTTTTACATTGTGTAGATACATCCTTTAGGAACAATATTTTCATTTCTCCACGTAATTTCCATCCCTCTCAACTGCCTTACGCCATCTTGGAACCTGCGCCTGTATACCCGCACGGTAAAATTCTGGACCAGCCTGTTGGAGCCACTGTTTGGCAGCGTGCACAAGGGAGTTATCATCTTCAAACCTTGCTCCACGAAGAGAGTCTTTCAGTTTCCCAAAGAGATGATAGTCACATGGAGCCAGGTCAGGACTGTAAGGTGGCAGTTTCAGTGTTGTCCATCCGAGTTTTGTGATCGGTTCCGTGGTTTCTTGACTGACATGTGGCCGTGCATTCTCGTACAACAGCAAAACATCCTGCTTTTGCCTATGTGGTCTAACGCGACTCATTCGAGCTTGAAGTCACTTCAGTGCCGTCACATATTCATCAGAATTTATGGTGATTCCACTTGGAATGATGTCCACAAGCAAGAGTCCTTCGGAATCCATAAACACCGTAGCCTAACTTTTCCAGCAGAAGGTGTGGTTTTGAATTTTTTTTTCTTGGTGAATTCGCATGATGCCACTCCATTGATTGCCTCTTCGTCTCTGGTAGAAACGGTGGAGCCATGTTTCATCACCTGTCACAATTCTTCCAAGAAATTCATCTCCACCATTCTCGAACTGCTCCAAAAGTTCGCTGTATACCGTTTTTCTTGTTTCTTTGTGAGCCACTGTCAACATCCTGGGAACCCACCTGGCACAAACCTTTTTTAACGCCAACACTTTCTGTATTCTGCAAACATTTCCTTCCCCTATCCCAGCGTAGCGTGACAATTCGTTCACTGTGATGCGTCTGTCAGCAGTCACCAATTCGTTAACTCTCTGTCCATTGTCTGGAGTGTGTGCAGTACGAGGCCTGCCGCTGCGAGGACAATCCTCAATATTGCCGTGCCCGCGTTCATCACGTAACCTGCTTGCCCACTGACTAACTGTACTGCGATCGACATCAGCATCTCCATACATCTTTTTCAACCTTTTGTGGATGTTTCCCACTGACTCGCTTTCACAGCACAGGAATTCTATGACAGCACGTTGCTTCTGACGAACGTCAAGTGTAGCAGCCATCTAGAAGACATGCTGTGACGGCGCCACTCACGGGAACAAGTTGAACTTTGAAAACAAGCGAGAAGGACACTGTAAAAATTTCACACATGCAGAATGTCTTTTAGCCAAAGCTGTTTCACAGAGGAAGACTGCACTGTAGTTCCTTCTCTAGATTGCCGCACAGATGAAAAAATGGTAGATATCGAAATAGACGACAGAGGGATGGAGAAACAATTGAAATCGCTCAAAAGAGGAAAGGCCTCTGGACCTGATGGGATACCAGTTCGATTTTACACAGAGTACGCGAGGGAACTGGCCCCCCCTTCTTGCAGCGGTGTACCGTAGGTCTCTAGAAGAGCGTAGCGTTCCAAAGGATTTGAAAAGGGCACAGGTCATCCCCGTTTTCAAGAAGGGGCGTCGAACAGATTTGCAGAACTATAGATCTATATCTCTAACGTCGATCAGTTGTAGAATTTTGGAACACGTATTATGTTCGAGTATAATGACTTTTCTGGAGTCTAGAAATCTACTCTGTAGGAATTAGCATGGGTTTCGAAAAAGACGGTCGTGTGAAACCCAGCTCGCACTATTCGTCCACGAGACTCAGAGGGCCATAGACAAGGGTTCACAGGTAGATGCCGTGTTTCTTGACTTCCGCAAGGCGTTCGATACAGTTTCCCACAGTCGTTTAATGAAAAAAGTAAGAGCATATGGACTATCAGACCAATTGTGTGATTGGATTGAAGAGTTCCTAGGTAACAGAACGCAGCATGTCATTCTCAATGGAGAGAAGTCTTCCGAAGTAAGAGTGATTTCAGGTGTGCCGCAGGGGAGTGTCGTAGGACCGTTGCTATTCACAATATACATAAATGACCTTGTGGATGACATCGGAAGTTCACTGAGGCTTTTTGCGGATGATGCTGTGGTATATCGAGAGGTTGTAACATTGGAAAACTGTGCTGGAATGCAGGAGGATCTGCAGCGAATTGACGCATGGTGCAGGGAATGGCAATTGAATCTCAATGTAGACAAGTGTAATGTGCTGCGAGTACATAGAAAGATAGATCCCTTATCATTTAGCTACAATATAGCAGGTTAGCAACTGGAAGCAGTTAATTCAATAAATTATCTGGGAGTACGCATTAGGAGTGATTTAAAATGGAATGATCATATGAAGGTGATCGTTGGTAAAGCAGATGCCAGACTGAGATTCATTGGAAGAATTCTAAGGAAATGCAATCCGAAAACAAATGAAGTAGGTTACAGTACGCTTGTTCGCCCACTGCTTCAATACTGCTCAGCAGTGTGGGATCCGTACCAGATAGGGTTGATAGAAGAGATAGAGAAGATCCAACGGAGAGCAGCGCGCTTCGTTACAGGATCATTTAGTAATCGCGAAAGCGTCACGCAGATGATAAATAAACTCCAGTGGAAGACTCTGCAGGAGAGACGCTCAGTAGCTCGGTACGGGCTTTTTTTGAACTATCGAGAACATACCTTCACCGAAGAGTCAACCAGTATATTGCTCCCTCCTACGTATATCTCGCGAAGAGACCATGAGGATAAGATCAGAGAGATTAGTGCCCTCACAGAAGCATACTGACAATCCTTCTTTCCACGAACAATACGAGTCTGGAACAGAGGGGAGAACCGATAGAGGTACTCAAGGTACCCTCCGCCACACACCGTCAGGTGGCTTGCGGGGTAGGGCTGTAGACGCAGAATGTATTTTTACAAAAATAGTGTGCATTTCTTTTGGAGTGACCCTCCTACATGAATTTCTTTCCTTATCAAAAATGTATTCCACGTTAATTAAAAAAAATATTGCAACATCTAATAAAGACACTTTCACGTGCGCCCTTGCGGCGACGCAATGAAAGTCTAGTCTGCATTCACTGTCCATCCAGATCTGCGGAAACATGTCCGAAGGGATGGTACCGATGACTTTCATAATCCGAGTGCGGGGGTCTTGATGGTCCTGAATTTCAATGGCGAACAGTCTGTCCTACACGTAGCCCCAAAGAAAACAATCCAATGAGAAAGTGGAGGACAACAAGTCCATCTCGGTTGGTACAGCCTCGTCGAAACTGTTCGATTCAGAGTGTTCCGAACATGCAGCGACCAGTGACGTGGAGCGCTACCTTCCTGAAACCGAAAGGCTGGTTGCAGGTCTTCATTCTGGAGGAAAGCAAACATTTTCAACATGTACAGGTACGTCGTTCCTTTGCATCCTGTACATCGTTCCTGCGACAGTCTCCTCAGCAAAGAGCAAAGACCCAGTTGTCCTGTCGCACATGAGTTCACTCCAGACCTTCACTATCGGGCTACGTCGAACCTTTTCCATCAAATTGTGTGGATTCTGTGAGCCCAAAACGCGACCCTTATGTTATTCAAAATTCTAGAGACTTGAAATATGGATTCGTCAGAAAGCATAACACTTGACCAGAAAGCAGGATCCTGGTCGATTCGGTTAGGCATTTCCCTTGCATAGCCGTATCGATGTTGGTTGTCACCGTGTTTTGTGGCCTGCAGAGTCAGCACCTTGTATTAATACAGGCTCAACCGTTTTTGAGGACGTCACGAATAGTTGCTCGTGGCATCCAAGTTCTCGTGAAGCCGGAGGAACTGATCTGCGTCGACGTCGCTCGAACGCTTGATGGACTTTCTCAACTTGTTCTTCAGAGACACGCCGATCGCCTGCACACCGCTTGAGAATGCTGCCCCTGTCCAGAAACTGCCTAAGCCATTCTTCTGGCCTTTTGGCGTCTGGTGCAATTTTCTTGTGAACAGAACAAAACTGTGTTCGCACCATAAAAATGGACTTATGCACCAAAGCACACTTTATGCCTTCTCCTAAAACGACGCCATTTTCACTTAGACGGACAATGAAACAATGAAACTTTGACAAAAAAAGGCAGAAACTTTAGATCCCTCTACAGACCTGAAACAAAGAAAGATATACAGTTTTTGAAATATAAAAAAATTAAGTAGTGCCGCCAACTCATGAATTCCTCAAGCTTATTCGACTCACACTTTTCTTCAATTATTTTATGTTCTGTGGTAAGATTTATCATGCAAGTGATGGGTCCGCGATGGTGTGTAGCCTTTCTGGTATTCTAACTGAAATTTTTGTATACAACTTAGAGAAAAAACTTCTTCAAAAATAATTTGCCAGTCACACATAAAATTGATATTTACCGTAAATACGTGGACGACATTGTGATCGTGTACCGTGGTTGCGAACAGGATATTTTGAATGTCGCACACGCTTTGAACCGAGTGTATCCCGAAATTTGTTTCACTTCTGTATTACAAAGTAATGAGAGTCTCAACTTTCTAGACGCGAAAGAGGGTGCCTCACGTACCTTAGATACCTACCGTAAATCAACAACCACTGATATCAGTATTATTCCAGGCACTGGCACACATGCGTGCATATTTTCATTCAATGTAGAATAGGTTACTCAAGTTAGATTTCAGCACTAAATGCTTGTACAAGGAAAAAGTCTTCAGTGAAACAGATCTTCAACGTAATGTGGCCTCAGCTTTTAGGGAAGAGAAATTGGAGATTAGGTTCTGTACGCGTAAAAAATTGGGTGTTTTGTTATGAAATTCTGTTGATGACAAACCAAATAAATATAACAGCTGAGGCGCCTACAAAAATTAATGTGGTTCCTGCGATTCAGTTTACATGGCTCAAATTGATAGGAACTTTGGCACTGGGTTTCGTGAACACACTTGTAAGAATACTTTTGTAATTGATTGCTATTTATCACACTGAGGGACTCTGAGACACGCGCACCTTCCTCCAACATTTCAAGAAAGGCTTAATCAGTCTTATATCAAACAATTAAATATTATATGCGGAGATAGGAAATCACGGGAACAACTGAAATAGCGCAGCACTTCACTGCAATTTGCATTTATTGTAACACTTGATAACACACCAAGAAAATGTCGCGTATTACACTTGACAGATAATAGCACTAGAACAACAATAAACACCTGATTCGGTTTTATGCACTTTTAAGTTCAATAGATGAACACAATTTAAAGTCTCCCATATATAAATATGCGCGTAGGCCCGTTAAAGAACCGGTTATGAAACAGTCACTTATAACATCAAGGCAGGCACACTCTATTTAAAGGGAAAATAACTAACAAGCCTACACATTGACTAGAACATTAAGGTGAATAACAGAAAAGTACACCGTCCACAACACCTTACGGCGACAGTTAACCTCCAATAAGTTCCTTTCATAAGCACGATTAAAAACTGGTGGAAAAACACTAAATTGGAAATTGACAAATCTATACTCAAAGGAGCCGCACTCCACCTAAACACCCTAAAAATGGCTACTTAATGGTTACCTAGAGTAAGAAAATTAAGAATAGCATGCTTATAGATTGACTAGAATAAGGGAATAAATAACACATACACGGCTTCTGACGGCCGACAAACTGTGTTGGGCTATTGAGCAGTGATTAATTTAAGCTAACCACATCATACGCTAACCAGGTTAGCGGCGTATTTAAAGACAAGCGTCGAACAAGAACCCTAGTCAGAAGGTAATGGAACGAGTACCATTTTACAACTAACTACAGCATTAGAATCAACTGACGACAGGTTGACCATTTTCGATGTGGCGTACAATGGACAATCAGTAGACTGAACACTCAGCTGAAACCCAAGTATAACGCTGAGGGACGAAACGCCCAGCCCAAAGTATGTTTAGCGCAACCACATAGTTTGAGAACAGAACAACAGGATGATATTGCAGCTTGCAGTACAAATGCCAGAGCCCGAGTATAGCCTTAACCTAAGGCAGGACTAAAGCACACTAGTTTTTCTCTCAATTAAAGTTTCAAAAACAATCAAAATTAGCAGGATTCCCTTACACGGCAGACGTGCCAACACTTCCGTTCCTATCCCAGAATCAACTAGCTCAACATAAATCATTGACACATTTCAGATAATATTTTAAAACAACATACTTAAATACCTTTGTTTACCACAAGCATTAATTAGTTAGCAGGTTAGGCTCTGTTATTGATGCCACGCTAATGAGGTAGCAAGTTAAGGTCTGCAATTATACTTTACCATTTAACACGCGTCGTGACGAAGAAAGAAAGAATCCAGCTAATTAATTGAAAGTCACTACCTGGATTCGGTATTTAACGACGGGCTTAAAATCAACAGACAAAGGTGAGAGTCAAGTTTACACTCGCAAGCAGCACACGCAGAACACGAGCACAAGGTGAGCATTAAATAAACTGCTCCTTGTTCAATCATTTACACACCGACGAAACAAATAATCTTCACCGAATTACTGCAGACGCCGGAATCCCCAGTTGCTTGGAAATGACGCAAATAATGGTGAAAACGTCTTACTTTAAGTGCGATGACATCCGTAGGATAGGAGTTTCAATGGACAACCAGGCCTCATCACCTTGGATCCACCTGCGACCAAGACAGTAACATTGGCTGCTATCACGGCTTTAACGATGCATCACACCTGACGCGAGTCACGCCAAACACCAACAAACGGCGTGGCCTCTTGTATACACCCAGACGTCCGCGATTAGAACCCCTCCTCCAGACCGAGGCTCTCCCGCAAACACGGCAGGCAGCCGGCCGCAGCAACGCCACAGCGCCCTCTGGATAGGGTAAGAAAACAGCAGAGCGCGAAGCGGGTATTTCAAAAGGAACGCGCTACAGACAAGGAGGAAACGCAGAGAACCTACCGTGACATTTCGTCACAGTTCAGACACCTTATGTTTCCCACGGGTAGAGGACTGCAGATACGACATGCTGAGCGAAAAGGGCAAGAGCTCTGGCTAGGGTAAGGGATCAACAGAGCGCGAAGCGGGTATTTCAAAAGGAACGCGCTACAGACAAGGAGGAAACGCAGAGAACCTACCGTGACATTTCGTCACAGTTCAGACACCTTATGTTTCCCACGGGTAGAGGACTGCAGATACGACATGCTGAGCGAAAAGGGCAAGAGCTCTGGCTAGGGTAAGGGAACAACAGAGCACGAAGCGGGAATTTCAAAAGGAACGCGCTACAGACAAGGAGGAAACGCAGAGAACCTACCGTGACATTTCGTCACAGTTCAGACACCTTATGTTTCCCACAGATAGAGGACTGCAGATACGACATGCTGAGCGAAAAGGGCAAGAGCTCTGGCTAGGGTAAGGGATCAACAGAGCGCGAAGCGGGTATTTCAAAAGGAACGCGCTACAGACAAGGAGGAAACGCAGAGAACCTACCGTGACATTTCGTCACAGTTCAGACACCTTATGTTACCCACGGGTAGAGGACTGCAGATACGACATGCTGAGCGAAAAGGGCAAGAGCTCTGGCTAGGGTAAGGGAACAACAGAGCACGAAGTGGGAATTTCAAAAGGAACGCGCTACAGACAAGGAGGAAACGCAGAGAACCTACCGTGACATTTCGTCACAGTTCAGACACCTTATGTTTCCCACGGGTAGAGGACTGCAGATACGACATGCTGAGCGAAAAGGGCAAAAGCTCTGGCTAGGGTAAGGGAACAACAGAGCGCGAAGCGGGAATTTCAAAAGGAACGCGCTACAGACAAGGAGGAAACGCAGAGAACCTACCGTGACATTTCGTCACAGTTCAGACACCTTATGTTTCCCACGGGTAGAGGACTGCAGATACGACATGCTGAGCGAAAAGGGCAAGAGCTCTGGCTAGGGTAAGGGAACAACAGAGCACGAAGCGGGAATTTCAAAAGGAACGCGCTACAGACAAGGAGGAAACGCAGAGAACCTACCGTGACATTTCGTCACAGTTCAGACACCTTATGTTTCCCACGGGTAGAGGACTGCAGATACGACATGCTGAGCGAAAAGGGAAAGAGCTCTGGCTAGGGTAAGGGAACAACAGAGCACGAAGCGGGAATTTCAAAAGGAACGCGCTACAGACAAGGAGGAAACGCAGAGAACCTACCGTGACATTTCGTCACAGTTCAGACACCTTATGTTTCCCACAGGTAGAGGACTGCAGATACGACATGCTGAGCGAAAAGGGCAAGAGCTCTGGCTAGGGTAAGGGAACAACAGAGCACGAAGCGGGAAATTCAAAAGGAACGCGCTACAGACAAGGAGGAAACGCAGAGAACCTACCGTGACATTTCGTCACAGTTCAGACACCTTATGTTTCCCACGGGTAGAGGACTGCAGATACGACATGCTGAGCGAAAAGGGCAAGAGCTCTGGCTAGGGTAAGGGAACAACAGAGCACGAAGCGGGAATTTCAAAAGGAACGCGCTACAGACAAGGAGGAAACGCAGTGAACCTACCGTGACATTTCGTCACAGTTCAGACACCTTATGTTTCCCACGGGTAGAGGACTGCAGATACGACATGCTGAGCAAAAAGGGCAAGAGCTCTGGCTAGGGTAAGGGATCAACAGAGCGCGAAGCGGGAATTTCAAAAGGAACGCGCTACAGACAAGGAGGAAACGCAGAGAACCTACCGTGACATTTCGTCACAGTTCAGACACCTTATGTTTCCCACGGGTAGAGGACTGCAGATACGACATGCTGAGCGAAAAGGGCAAGAGCTCTGGCTAGGGTAAGGGAACAACAGAGCACGAAGCGGGAATTTCAAAAGGAACGCGCTACAGACAAGGAGGAAACGCAGAGAACCTACCATGACATTTCGTCACAGTTCAGACACCTTATGTTTCCCACGGGTAGAGGACTGCAGATACGACATGCTGAGCGAAAAGGGCAAGAGCTCTGGCTAGGGTAAGGGAACAACAGAGCACGAAGCGGGAATTTCAAAAGGAACGCGCTACAGACAAGGAGGAAACGCAGAAAACCTACCGTGACATTTCGTCACAGTTCAGACACCTTATGTTTCCCGCGGGTAGAGGACTGCAGATACGACATGCTGAGCGAAAAGGGCAAGAGCTCTGGCTAGGTTAAGGGATCAACAGAGCGCGAAGCGGGAATTTCAAAAGGAACGCGCTACAGACAAGGAGGAAACGCAGAGAACCTACCCTGACATTTCGTCACAGTTCAGACACCTTATGTTTCCCACGGGTAGAGGACTGCAGATACGACATGCTGAGCGAAAAGGGCAAGAGCTCTGGCTAGGGTAAGGGAACAACAGAGCACGAAGCGGGAATTTCAAAAGGAACGCGCTACAGACAAGGAGGAAACGCAGAGAACCTACCGTGACATTTCGTCACAGTTCAGACACCTTATGTTTCCCACGGGTAGAGGACTGCAGATACGACATGCTGAGCGAAAAGGGCAAGAGCTCTGGCTAGGGTAAGGGAACAACAGAGCACGAGGCGGGAATTTCAAAAGGAACGCGCTACAGACAAGGAGGAAACGCAGAGAACCTACCGTGACATTTCGTCACAGTTCAGACACCTTATGTTTCCCACGGGTAGAGGACTGCAGATACGACATGCTGAGCGAAAAGGGCAAGAGCTCTGGCTAGGGTAAGGGAACAACAGAGCACGAAGCGGGATTTTCAAAAGGAACGCGCTACAGACAAGGAGGAAACGCAGAGAACCTACCGTGACATTTCGTCACAGTTCAGATACCTTATGTTTCCCACGGGTAGAGGACTGCAGATACGACATGCTGAGCGAAAAGGGCAAGAGCTCTGGCTAGGGTAAGGGAACAACAGAGCACGAAGCGGGAATTTCAAAAGGAACGCGCTACAGACAAGGAGGAAACGCAGAGAACCTACCGTGACATTTCGTCACAGTTCAGACACCTTATGTTTCCCACGGGTAGAGGACTGCAGATACGACATGCTGAGCGAAAAGGGCAAGAGCTCTGGCTAGGGTAAGGGAACAACAGAGCACGAAGCGGGAATTTCAAAAGAAACGCGCTACAGACAAGGAGGAAACGCTGACAACCTACCGTGACATTTCGTCACAGTTCAGACACCTTATGTTTCCCACGGGTAGAGGACTGCAGATACGACATGCTGAGCGAAAAGGGCAAGAGCTGAATATGTTAGAGGAATTACAAGTCTTTATACGACAATCGTGCAACGCATCTTTAACTTTCAATTAACAGCTGTCTTCTAGAAGCAAGTTGTTCTTTAAAATATTCAGTGAACTACTGGGTCTGTAATTCAAAATGTTTCCCGCATGTAACATCCCATTCTTTATATCTATCTCCACGCGGTTGTTTCCCATCAATTTTGTTCTTTGTATTTCGAGAGGGTTCGAGTCCCCAGCATCAGTGACGCCAAATATAGTTAATGGTCACGTACCGAAGAGGTAATAGGAAATTATATTACGCCCTCTATTTTTCCTTGCATCCCTATGGTCTTTAATTGTTACATTGTTGATTTTACTCTTAACGAGTTTTACTTGCACGCTCTGCTTCGACTAATCTTGCGGAGCTTTGAGTCTTTACCCAGTCTTACGATTGCATTTATTATTTCGTTTTTATTGTACCTCATTAATTTGTTTTCCTTGATTTGCTATATTTACGTAATTTCATATGAAAGTTTGAATTGCTGTAACTGTTCTGGAGTTTTTAGTCCGTTTATCTGTCGGTTTACATGTATGTGTCTTTTATCGATGGTATTTTCTATATAACTGTAAACTTTTATTCTTCGTTCGTTTTATTATTCACATTTTGTAAACTGTTTTAAAGGTTTAATTCTGTATGCTACATCCGTTACGAAAAATAGTAAGATTCTGCTTTTATCTCTAGATGACACTAATTCTGTATTCATCACCGCCCTCTGGTGGCTTAGACTGCCTTTCTGGTTACTGCTTACAGGTAGTCAGTTAGTCTGCCATGACAGCTTTGTTTGTTACATACCGTCTTCATACCTGTCTGATCACCAAGATATTTACGGTGTGCATTCGAGCTATTGAGTTATGAGGATGGTTGCAGTTTCATACTCTTGTGTATTCTTTGTACAGTTACATTTTCTGTTGTTTGCTTTGCCTTTCTGGTTTACATACAATCTGAGAATGGGTTCTTCTCGAAACGTGTAAAATAATGGCATTGGTTTGATTTGCTCCTGTTATGCAATACTTCTTTTACAAATAACTTATTAAATAATGTAATGCCACAGTGCTCACCCGTATCTCGCTATCATTCACTGCACACACTATACACACATTGTTATATAACACTTCACTCACTACACACACACACACACACACACATATATATATATATATATATATATATATATATATATATATATATATATATATATATATATATATATACTGGTGATCTCTGGGCCATTTTCTGCGCCGCAATTTCCCATTTGATATCCTGAAAAACTGAGTCAGCATCCCTCTATAGTGAATGAGATGTTCAGCTCAGAAAGAGGAAGAGATGTTAGTACTGCGCTATGCATAGCTTTGGAGTAAGTTTTTCTAGAAAAGGAAAAAAAGAAGGAAGAAAACATAGTGTGAAGGTGTTATGTGGAATGTTGGATGCTTTATAATCATCATTATTATTTAATTGTATAACATTTTTTTTACCAAACCCCTACTCTGTTTTATCTAAGTAATCCTTCAATGTATAAAATGTATTGCATAACAGGTACTTTTTAGCTGCCTTTTTAAATTAGTGCATTTTGGTAATTTATTGTACAGTTTTATTCATTGGTAGAAAATGATGTTTTGACTTTTATGTTTATTTTTTCTTGGTTAATGTAAGTTGAATCTAGTTATTGTTCCATGGTCATGTAGTAATTACCAATGTTATTTTTGATGTGTTCAACTGACTGGTAAATGTATTCACACGGAGCACTTAAAATCCCCAGTGTTTTGAACAAGTCTTTGCAGTGGGCTCGACTACTATTTTTTGTTATTGTTCTTATGGCTCTTTTCTGGAATTTGAAAATTGTGTTCATATTTTGTGCATTTGTCCCCCAAAAAAGAATGCCATAGCTAAGAATTGAGTGTACATATGAATAGCATGTAACTAAAAGACACTGCATGTTTCACACTGAGGATAGGATTCTAAGGGCATAACATGCTGATGACGTTCTGTTTGCAAGTACCTTTGAGTGTTCACACCACGTCAACTGAAAGTCAGTATTCGTTCCTAGAAATTTTGCATTTGTTACACGGTCTATAGAGTTGCCATCTACATTTAACATTGCCATTTTCCGTCTTCAAATTGAAATTCATGGCATTAGTTTTCTTTATGTTCAATGTTACTTTATTACTTATTGACCAATCGTGAACTTCCTTGAGAATTTATTGATGTACATCTGGATACTCACCGTATGATGGCGAACAGTTGATCTGTTGAAATATTGTGTCAAGATGACAACATTATCCGGCTGCATACCCGAGAAGAGTATCGTCATACATCGTTTCTTTCAATTGTTTATGTTAATCAACCGGATCCATTCTTTTCACAATGTGGCACTACACAGTCCCACAAATTTAGGGTTTTTTTCAGTGTGAGTGTCCTCCCAGATCACGTTCAGGGAGAAGTCACTGCTTAGCATGGAGAAAGATTCTCACATTATATTTATCTACAAGATGTCAGCAAGACGCTGCAACACAACTAAAATGTTATAAACAGATCAGTAAAGCGAGGCCAGTTTTATCGTCTGGGACATTATTATGTTACACATCACGTTAAAAGGGACTGAATCGCAAATTCCAAACTTCCCATGCAGATGCTGTACTTCCCTGAATTCTCTTATTTGTCTAATTTCCAAAATAGCTCCTTTGTGAAGGACTCAGCCAGTTACTTCCCCTGTTATCCCACGTCAACCGTAATTTACACCCACTTTTATACTAATTCCATTCCTTCTTACACTTTTCCTCCTATTCTTTGCCCTCGCCAGTTCTACCAGCACTTCCAACTTACGCTGCAGCTGTGGTGGTCTCTCCGGTTTTTCATGTAGTATATCCACATCCATCACATTTATCCAGGTTCTCAATTACAGAGTCCACTCCATAATCACAATCACCTGAACTGCTCCTGTTACCACCAGCCTCACCAGCATGTCCATCATTCGGTTTCAATTCCTTAGCCATCATCACATCAAATGGACAGTGTCGCAGGGCTGGCACATCCACCAATTCCTGGACACCAACACTAGGACCGCAGTACCTACAGCTGGACAATATCAAAAAAATGGCTCTGAGCACTATGGGACTTAACATCTGACGTCATGAGTCCCCTAGAACTTAGAACTACTTAAACCTAACTAACCTAAGGACATCACACACATCCATGCCCGGGGCAGGATTCGAACCTGCCACCGTAGCGGTCGCGCGTTTCCAAACTGAAGCGCCTCGAACCGTTCAGCCACAGCGGTCAGCTAGACAACATCCACTATTATGACACTCACTGCTGCATTCTTCTTCTTCTTCTCCTTCTTTTTTTCTACTTCATGGTTTAGGCATTCTTGCTGTTCCGGCTTTACAGTTGCCTCCATCGTGTCCTGGGTTACCATCGATCTCTTTTCCCCTCCGGGTAAAATCGAGTGCTGTCCTGCGAAGTCTTTTACTTTCCATTCTTTGTAAGCTATCGGTCCATTTCTGTCTATTATTTAATATTTTATTACGTGCTGGTTCTGTATTTAGGCCTTTCCTAATATCGTCATTTCATAAAAAATGCATCCTTGTACAACCTTCAACACAGCTTAAGAGTCTCATTTCTGTCGACTGAATTTTACACAGCTGTTTTTGAGTCGGCGCCCGGCTCCGCTGCAATAAAGCAATGTGGGTAAAGCTATTACATTATAAAATTTCATTTCTCCTAACCTTACTTCCAAAAGTTCTATGAGTAGTCCTACAAACAGCTTGAAATTTGCTGACTTTTTACTCAAAGTCTTTGTCATTGTAAAAACTTATGTTAAAGCCAAGATATTAAAATCCGATATTTCCTCTAAACCGTTGTTTCCTAGAATAGTCTTTGATCTGACTGCATCTTTTCCTTAATTTTCATTTTATTAACTGTTATTTTTACGTTAAATTATTAACATAGATTATTTAAACGACACTTAGATTTTTGTAACTGTGTGCCATTCACTTCTATTGTCTGCAAAAAGAAGAGGGTTCGATTGGACACAGTTTGGTAATATAATTCCTGGATTTATTAACAGTCCTCATTTCTTTAAAACGTAGTCAGTATATGTATTAAAAGAAGTGGGTGATAAGCTACACCCTTTTCTAAGTCCTGCATTTGCTAGAATCCCTTCACATCTTTGATTCCTGTGTCTACGACAAAATTTGTTTTTCTGTAGAGTCTTCTTATTATCAGAATTAGGTGTTGTGGATAGCCCTCATTTTGCAGTACTGTCATTTCATTCGATTTATCCTTTCAAACACTTTCTCATAATCTAGAAAAGCATGATTTTTTTTTTCAGTATATCCATTTTGGATGACGAACTGCGACTGTGACTTCAATTGGCGATTTATCTGATAATAAATATGCAACCAGTTGCTTTTATTACGATTTATTCAACCGTGAGCATGTTTTCGAGCTACTGCAGGCTCATCATCAGATGGAGGTGTTATAAAGACATTATGTTGTGGACCAAGTGTAGCTAGATGCAGTGCTAGTGCTGTTGGCGGAAACGACGGAAATTTAGTAATCGGTGACGAATCGCTTACGAACCCGAATTTTTTTTATGTCTTGGGTACTTACAGTGCACTGTGTTGTATCCATATCAGATCTTTTCCTATAACGTACATTGTTAAGCTATGTACACAACTACACACAGTATTTAGCTGCACTTGGTTATACACTAATTCACAGAAAGGAAACACTGGACGCTTGTACAAAGAATATGGATATGTTAGCTATTACACTTTACTACATCATTGTCTTTGGCAAGAGATACTTTGTATTACAGTACAAGTATTACTAGTACATATATTATATTTCAGTAAAATTTGCTAGTTGCAGGAGTGTTTTTATATTGGCAACAAAATTTTTAAAATGGGTTAAAAGTTATAGAGAAGATAAACGAACAGAGTGGAATATTTAATGCATAACTAAAAACTTTTTGTAAGTTGCAGGATACCACAGATGTTACATGACAAGCAGTCCGCCCCTGGTAGCTGAGTGATCAGCGCGACGGAATGTCATGCCTAACGGCCCGGATTCGATTCCCCGCTGGGTCGGAGATTTTCTCTGCTCAGGGACTGGGTGTTGTGTTGTCCTTCTCATCATCATTTCATCCCCATCGAGACGCAAGTCGCCGAAGTGACGTCAACTCGAAAGACTTGCACCAGGCGAACGGTCTACCTGACGGGAGGCCCTAGCCACACGGCATTTCCATATTCCATGACAAGAGGAACAAGATTTATGCAGGAAGATGAGTATGTGTTATTACCGTCATTTTTGTTGTTTCGGTTCCAGGGTGTCCTGGAGATTCTGGAAGAAAAGGTTTTGTGTTGATTCAGTTTGTTCATTTAGGATTTTTTTGGAGTGATTTTAATTTGTGGATTGTAAATCTCTTATTGTTGAAGGAAGTCAATCCGTATTCCTTTCTCAGCAATGTGTAGCACAGAAAAATTGTCATTGATATCACCAACAGAGTGCTCAAGCACCCCACAGATGCGGAATTTACATATCCCTGTGGACTTAGGGAAATAAATTCGTATGTGGAACACATGGCCCGCTGGTCACGAAAGAGTTAATTACTTACGAACTTTCTGACGAGGTACTCATCGGCCATTGTCAAGTGGTGAGTATCGAATGGTTGCGGTTTCCGTTTTTATAAAGCTATGCTACTGGCTGTTAGTCACTAATACCCAAAGCAACGCCGTATAGGGTAATGTGAGTGAAACGCTCGAGTGGCATTATCGGCTGCGAGACTCCTTTCGGGATTGTTCGGCCGTTTGGTGGATCTGTCTGTATTTGAAGTCACTTCTGCCACTTGAGCATCTTAGTGATGAAGATGAGATGAAATGATTAGGGCCACCCAAACAGACTGTTCCCGAGCGGGGGAAATCTGACCTTGAAACGTCCCCTTAGAACAATTATACGTGACTGTGCTTAAACTGACACACAATATTTTTTAGCGCAACGCAATCTGACTTTCAATAATCCCTACAAATAATGGCCCTGACCAACATTAACCTATACCTTTCACAAATCACTTACCTCACAAAAATCTTCGTTACTCGAACTACTGCATTACAGCGAGCGCCACTACTGCCAGCTAAATAAAAGATTCAAACTACGGAAGGCACTAACTACTGATAGGAATAGTTAGCAAATGAAAGATTTTACTAGAGAACAAACAATGTATTTACCTTAATAGTCATTATATATATATAGCAGTTCATGACATCCAGTCTTACAAATTTCAAAACTCCGCCATCTCTCTCCCCACATCCACCACTGCTGGCGGCTCACCTCCAACTGCCCAACGCTATGCGCTGTTAACATCCAGCTGCCCAACACTACAATGGTAGACAACAATGCAAACTAGCCACAGACTGCACACACCACAGCCAGTGATTTTCATACAGAGCGCTACGTGGCGTTACCAATAAGAAAACCTAAACAGCCTGCTTACAACCTGTCCGGAAGGATGCAGGACTCATTCCTCCCGCGGTCAGAAAAATGGGAGCCGTTCCTTCCGAGACCGCAAGGGTCTGGAATAGGGTGGAACCCATTGCTCCTGTCTAAAGCGGGTAGACGTATCTATCGCCGCCGGTGACGACCCTTCGGCACATTAGGCGGGAGTGTGTTGCCAGACAGCAGAACCGTTAGCATTCTCGTGCGGGCTTCCTCTGTTCAGAAAATGTCGTCCATTCTTCAGTCTAAACCTTATGAACATGCAAGAAAATCTTACCAGCATATGCACTCGTAGCAGAAGCTGTACAAACTTTTTCGCGTTTTTCGTGAATATTGTTAAATGTCACATGGGACTTCCCCATTTTTTACTAGTCAAGTTCCAAACTTCATCATTTTTCACAATCCCCAGGAGGAGCCGTATTTTTTTCTGGATGTCAGAATGAATCAGTTATGTCTCTGCAGGAGCCTCAGAATGTCCTTTTGTTCATATTGGCATGAAACCAGACGTTCGCACAGTTCTTTCCGTCCCAGTGTCAAACCAACACCTCTCCCCACCATCTACCTGTAGGATCCCCTCTGTATGCTTTAAGCGTCAGAGTTTTTTACTCTCAGAGAAATTTCGCGTCGACTAAACAGCGCAGGTCTGCAATGAAGTTGTTGACCGCCTCGTTATGAAGAGCATTACGTAAGGACAGTTCCGCCCAAAGCCGTTCCCTTATAGGGATTTTAACTCTACGGTCAAGAAAGCTGCGTGTCACAACTGGAATTGTGGATGCCATGTATCCCAGCACTATAAGGGTGATCACGTGCCGGCTGCACAACTGAACGTCTATTCTCGGCAATTGTTTACGTCGATGAAGCTTCTTAAGTGTCGTGTGACCTTTGTCATCCACATGAGGCTGGAAAACGGGACTTACCCGGCCAACTACACCGGTTGAACACATCGCCTCCGGACAATGATCAGGACACAACGGCGGAGGCGGATCTAAACGACGTCGTATTGGCTCTGCCACGCAGGAAGACCTGTAGAAAAAATTGGTTTCGAAAGGCTACTGCATCCTTACAGATATAGACGCTTTACTTGACTGATTCAATATATACAGGATAATATATACAAGTAATATCCGCTCTCGAACTATTTGAAAGGCGCCAGTATCCAGCTTTGACCTACAAGTTGTGTACATCTTGTCCTCTCTTGGAAATTCTCCTCTGGAAGCGGCCCGGTTCGTAAACTTGGTCGTACTTTTGTGTTTTTCCTTTTTAATTTATATAGCGAACTCGCCAATGTTTTTCACACTTTTATAATTGTTCCATTGTGAAAATCGCACTAACATTAACTTTCCACTGCTGTAACTACTGCTGTCTGTCTGGTCTGCCTCTTTTGTGATTTTATTTTGCATTAAGAACTTATATTTGTACATCGAACTTTTTTTATTGATCTACCGTGGACATCGCAATTATATTAATATGTTGGTTTTGGAACTGCTGTTGGCTGTATGGTGTTTGCAACCCAGACATATGCCGTGTTTCACTGTTTGTACACTGCCACATCTTGGTCATATATTTGCGGTACTCACACATTAATTAAAACTGAGTTTTGAGTAATAATTTACAGCCATCGCAGCTTTCGGAGAAAACAACCGCCCGTTTGGTATCCTAAGCGAACAGGACGAGCAAATAGCCTCTTTCGAAAGTTCTGGACTTAAACAATGCAACGCAGTTCTAGCATGTTGTCTGCAGCTGTTGTTTGGTTTCTTTATAAGATTTTTGTACAGGCACTATGAACCACACGACCACGGCATTTTACTGTATGCGATAGGTATAACCTTCTCACCTACTGGGGTGGCCCAGTGGTTAGCACACTGGACTCGCAGCCGGGAGAACGAGGGTTCAAACCCGCTTCCGGACCTCCTCATTTAGGTTTTCCGTGGTTTCCCTAAATCACTTACGGTAAATGTTGGGATGGTTCTTTCAAAAGGGCGCCGCCGCTTTTCTTCTCCATCCTTCCCTACTCCGAACTTGTGCTCCGTCTCTAATGACCTCCTTGTCGCCGAAACCGGTTAAGAAATTAAATTTCTTTTACGCAACTGGTTGCTGATTATTTCGATATATACAACTACAGTTTCTGAGGGTGGATAAAATACTAAATATAGAAACATCATTGACATATTATACAGAATTAACGAACGAAAATAACAAAAAATGTCACTAAAGTTGCTCGAACCACGTTAATAAACAGAACTCAGTCACCAAGGAAGAAGGCTGCAGCTACGCGAAAGAGCTTGCCCCCCTTCTAACAGCCGTGTACCGCAAGTCTCTAGAGGAACGGAAGGTTCCAAATGATTGGAAAAGAGCACAGGTAGTCCCAGTCTTCAAGAAGGATCGTCGAGCAGATGCGCGAGACTATAGACCTATATCTCTGACGTCGATCTGTTGTAGAATTTTAGAACATGTTTTTTGCTCGCGTATCGTGTTGTTTCTGGAAACCCAGAATGTACTCTGTAGCAATCAACATGGATTCCGGAAACAGCGATCGTGTGAGGCCCAACTTGTTTATTTGTTCTTGAGACCGAGGAAATATTAGATACAGGCTCCCAGGTAGATGCCATTTTCCTTGACTTCCGGAAGGCGTTCGATACAGTTCCGCACTGTCGCCTGATAAACAAAGTAAGAGCCTACGGAATATCAGACCAGCTCTGTGGCTGGATTGAAGAGTTTTTAGCAAACAGAACACAGTATCTTGTTCTCAATGGAGAGACGTCTACAGACGTTAAAGTAACCTCTGGCGTGCCACAGGGGAGTGTTATGGGACCATTGCTTTTCACAATATATAGAAATGACCTAGTAGACAGTGTCGGAAGTTCCATGCGGCTTTTCGCGGATGATGCTGTAGTATACAGAGAAGTTGCAGCATTAGAAAATTGTAGCGAAATGCAGGAAGATCTGCAGCGGATAGGCACTTGGGGCAGGGAGTGGCAACTGACCCTTAACATACACAAATTTAATGTATTGCGAATACATAGAAAGAAGGATCCATTATTGTATGATTATATGATAGCGGAACAAACACTGGTAGCAGTTACTTCTGTAAAATATCTGGGAGTATGCGTGCGGAGCGATTTGAAGTGGAATAATCATATAAAATTAATTGTTGGTAAGGCGGGTGCCAGGTTGAGATTCATTGGGAGAGTCCTTAGAAAATGTAGTCCATCAACAAGAGGTGGCTTACAAGACACTCGTTCGACCTATATTTGAGTATTGCTCATCAATGTGGGATCCGTACCAGGTCGGGTTGACGGAGGAGATAGAGAAGATCCAAAGAAGAGCGGCGCGTTTCGTCACAGGGTTATTTGGTAACCGTGATAGCGTTACGGAGATGTTTAATAAACTGATAGACTCTGCAAGAGAGGCGCTCTGCATCGCGGTGTAGCTTGCTGTCCAGGTTTGGAGAGGGTGCGTTTCTGGATGAGGTATCGAATATATTGCTTCCCCCTACTTATACGTCCCGAGGAGATCACGAATGTAAAATTAGAGAGATTCGAGCGCGCACGGAGGCTTTCCGGCAGTCGTTCTTGCCGCGAACCATACGCGACTGGAACAGGAAACGGAGGTAATGACAGCGGCACGTAAAGTGCCCTCCGCCACACACCGTTGGGTGGCTTGCGGAGTATAAATGTAGATGTAGATGTAGATGTACGATACGAGATGTTTGGTTCCAGGGGCTTTCGGATTTACTGCTGACGCAGTTACCTACACGCAAGCATTTTGCCGGGGCAGGTAGCTGCGTCCGGCCATTAATGAGCGACCTCACCGAGACGTCGGTGACGGCCTTGTGCGGGGGCGGAGGAGTGAGTCCCTGGGGCCTGCGGAGAAAGCCAGGTGCAGTGTCCTGCGTGCCTCGCCCCCGCTGGCTGGTGTGACAACCGACCGCAGTGGACAATGGGCGCGACCAACCCCTGACACGCGCTCTGTGTCCCAGCCGTGGGAAGAAAACTCCCTCCGCTGTCTGCTCAATACCCACTAAACTGCCGCCAGGCCTCACGCTGTTCTGTGCGTGCATACAGGTTGGAACCCGCCCTTTGCAATACACTTTCAAAAAACTTTCAGGAATACTGTTCAACTCCTGAGTTACGAGGTAAAACATAGTTACGGATATGTACGTCATATGCAATGAGAAATCAAAACTTTATGACCGCTGCCCACCACCTCGTCGGATTCCGCCTGATGGCATTTTGGCCACGTGACACGCTGAGAAAAGTACACTACTGGCCATTAGAATTGCTACACGACTAATATATGCTACAGACGCGAAAGTTAACCGACAGGAAGAAGATGCTGTGACAGGCAAATGATTAGCTTTTCAGAGCATTCACACAAGGTTGGCGCCTCTGGCGACACCTACAACGTGCTGACATGAGGAAAGTTTCCAACCGATTTCTCATACACAAACAGCAGATGACCGGCGTTGCCTGGTGAAACGTTGTTGTGACGCCTCGTGTAAGGAGGAGAAATGCGTACCATCACGTTTCCGACTTTGATAAACGATCGGATTGTAACCTATCGCGATTACGGTCTATCGTATCGCGACATTGCTGCTCGCATTGATCGAGATCCAATGACTGTTAGCAGAATATGGAATCGGTGGGTTCAGGAGGGTAATACGGAACGCCGTGCTGGATCCCAACGGCCTCGTATCACCCGGAGTCGAGATGACAGGCACCTTTTCCGCATGGCTGGAACGGATCGTGCACCCACGTCTCGATCCCTGAGTGAACAGGTGGAGACGTTTGCAAGACTAACAACCACTGCACCAACAGTTCGACGACGTTTGCAGCAGCATGGACTATCAGCTCGAAGACCATAGCTACGGTTACCCATGACGCTGCATCACAGACAGGAGCGCCTGCGATGGTGTACTCAACGACGAACCTGGGTGCACGAATGGCAAAACGTCATTTTTTCGGATGAATCCAGGTTCTGTTTACAGCATGATGACGGTCGCATCGGCGTTCGGCGACATCGCGGTGAACGCACATTGGAAGCGTGTATTCGTCATCGCCGTACTGGCGTATCACCCGGCGTGATGGTATGGGGTGCCATTGGTTACACGTCTCGGTCACATCTTGTTCGCATTGACGGCACTTTGAACAGTGGACGTTACATTTCAGATGTGTTACGACCCGTGGCTCTACCCTTCATTCGATCCCCGCGAAACACTACATTTCAGCAGGATAATGCACGACCGCATGTTGCAGGTCCTTTGCGGACCTTTCTGGATACAGAAAATGTTCGACTGCTGCCGTGGCCAGCACATTCTCCAGATCTCTCACCAACTGAAAACGTCTGGTCAATGGCGGCCGAGAAACTGTCTCGTCACAATACGCCAGTCACTACTCTTGATGAACTGTATCGTGTTGAAGCTGCATGGGCAGCTGTACCTGTAAACGCCATCCAAGGTCTGTTTGACTCAATGCCCAGGCGTATGAAGGCCATTATTACGGCCAGAGGTGGTTGTTCTGGGTACTCATTTCTCAGGATCTATGCACCCAAATTGTGTGAAAATGTAATCACATATCAGTTCTAGTATAATATATTTGTCCAATGAATACCCGTTTATCATCTGCATTTCTTCTTGGTGTAGCAATTTTAATGGCCAGTAGTGTATGTAAGCGGAGCAGAGACGGACGGAAGATCACCTTAAGGAAGATATCGGCTGCTAGTTGGGAAATCCATTGAGATAAGCGACTCTTACAAACTGCAGATTATTATTATGCAGAGCTTGTGAATGAATATCTCGGAAACGGCGCAGCTGGTGGAGTGTTCACGTACTACTGTCTACGAAAAGGTGTAGTATTAGGACAGTGAACTAGCACTAGGCGCTAAATGGCTGGACGTCTACAAATCTTCATAGAACGTTAGGCTCGGAGGCTTGTCTGCTCTGTAAAGTATGATGGATGGGGATCTGTAGCATCTCTGTCAAAGGAGCACAACGCTGGTGCACGCACAAATGTTTCGGAGCACACCGTTCGTCGCATATTGTTGAACACGGAGCTCCGAAACAGACCAGCCCTACGTGTTCAATGTAGACTCAATTACGATTGCAGTGGGCACGTGGCCATCGGATTTCGACTGTCGATCAATGGAAAAGTGTCGGCTCTTCGGATGAATCACATTTTTTGCTAGGCTTGGTCTCTACAAAAGCCGTCATCGAGATGAACGTCAGCTCGAAACGTGCAGCGCGCCACGAACACAGGCTGGTGGGAGTATTATTATGCGAGGGGGGACTTTCTCTTGCGCTTGCCTGGGACCTGTGGTAGCACTCGAAGACACACTGACAGTTGCGTATCACCTGCAACCTTTCAAGCTTGATGTTCTCCCCGACAGCGTTGTCATCTTTCAGCTGTATAATTGTCAGTGTCTCGGAGACACAACCGTGCTACAGTGATTTGAGGAGCATTATAATGAACACACGTTGATGGCGACCAAATTCGCCTGATGTAAATCCTATGCAACCCATCGGGGTCGCTATCGGGTGCCATTACTGCGTACGCAAATGAGCGGCGCGTTATTTACGCGAATTACATGACCTGTGCGTAACATCTAATGCCACCAAGTTACCGTCGGATCCCTGGTATGCAGAATCAGTGATGTATTTCTTTCCAACGACGGACACATAAGCTATTAGGCAGGTGGTCATGTTTTGGCTCGTCATTGTAGAAGACGTTCCATGAACAATAGCGAAAACTGACACTGGTCAAAATATACGACAATAGGAGCTAGAACATTCCAATGTAAACTTTTAGATTACATTCTTGTCTACTTGAGCTCAGTTTTCACCCCTGGCTTCCCGAAACAAGAATGACAATACTGCCTTAGCATGTTATATGTTACAATTTGCTGTACATTCATTCCTGTTAAAGTCCACGTGTATCCTTGCACTTCGATGCAATACTGTTCTCGCCTTAGCAGTTCTTTCTACACCAGCAGTTTATTCTGTAAAGCTTGACAGGACAGTACAAATCGTTACTACAGTGATTCCACCTTACCAACCGGACTGCTGTACACTTCGCTTCTGAGATATCCCCTGACGTAAAAATGTACATGATTGGAGTTAGGTGACCTTGGAGCCCGAGGTACAGACCTTGGGCGATGTATCCATCTTCGCCCATTTTGTGGTGTTAGATATCTTCATGGGTCAGCAGTAAAATATTCACGTGTTCTGTCATGCATGTAGGTGCCACATTCCCCAACATGGGAAACTGGTGACACCTGAGCTCAGTTTGAGGGAGACTTAATGAAAAAGTTTACGTTTGCTTCATACTCCTGTCAGTGGCCGTTGATAACGAACTAATTCGCAAATGTCTCTCACAGCTCGTATGCGGACCCATTTTTACAGGAAAGGTTTTCCTTCCCTTACAGTATACGCCGAGGTGACAAAAGTCATGGGATACCTCCTAATGCGCTCATTTTGCCCACTGCAGTGCAGCAGCTCGACGTGCTACCCACCGACTGAAGTCGTTAGAAGCCACCTATAGAAATATTGTACCTCACTGCCACTGCAGCCGTTCGTAATTGCGGAGGTGTTGCCGGTGCAGGATTTCGTGCACGAACTGGCCTCTCGATTATGTTCAAGCAATGTTCGACGGGATTCACATCGGGCGATCGGGAAGGGTGGGAGGGGGTGGAGGGGTTGGGGGTAGGCGGGGGAGTAGGGGGCAAATCGTTCCTTCGAACTGTCCAGAATGTTCATCAAATCAATAGCGCCCAGGTTATATAGCACACTGTCATTCATAAAAAATTCCGTCGTTATTTGGGAGCAAGAAGTCCACGAATGGCTGCAAACGGTCTCCTAGTAGCGGAACGTAGCCAGGACCCAATCCATTCCACGTAAACACAGCCTACACCATTATGGAGCCAGCACCAGCTCCTACACTGCCTTGTTGACAGCTTGGGTCGATGGCTTCGTGGAATCTGCGCCACACTCGAATCCTACCGTCTGCACTAACCAACTGAAATTGGTGCACAGCCGACCAGGCCACGGTTTTCCAATCGTCTAGAGCCGAACGATAGGGTCGAGAGACCAGGAGAGGCGGTGAAGGCGATGTCGCGCTGTTAGCAAAGCCTCTCTCTCGGCCCGGTCCTGTGCTGCCGCAGCGCATTAACGCCGGATTTCGCCGCACTGCCCTAACGAATACGCCAGTCGTATGTCCCTCACCGATTACTGTGGTTATTTCAGGCAGTGTTGCTTGTCTGTTAGCACTGACACCTCTACGCAAACGCGGCTGTCCTCGGTCGTTAAGTGAGAGCCGTCGGCCACAGCGTTGTCCGTGGTGAGATACAGTGCCTCAGATTTCGTCTTCTCGGTACACCCTTGACACTGTTGATTTCGGAATACTGAATACCCCAACGATAAAATGGAAATGCCATGTGGCTAGGGCCTCCCATCGGGCATATTGTTCGCCTGGTGCAAGTTGTTGTGACTTGGCAAGACAGCCAAGCCACTATGAGAGGAGCCGAAAGGCACGCGTTTAAACTCACGCAGGCTGGCGTGAGGTCTGGAACAGGTAAAGTAATTGAGACTAGCAAGTAAAGTACGTAGCTTCTTGAATACTTAACTTTAATCCATAATTGGTGAACATCGGTCTGACGGTACATGCAGATAAATAGCAAATGATAATGGCGCCTTGCTAGGTCGTAGCAAATGACGTAGCTGAAGGCTATGCTAACTATCGTCTCGGCAAATGAGAGCGTAATTTGTCAGTGAACCATCGCTAGCAAAGTCGGCTGTACAACTGGGGCGAGTGCTAGGAAGTCTCTCTCTAGAGCTGCCGTGTGGCGGCGCTCGGTCTGCAATCACTGATAGTGGCGACACGCGGGTCCGACGTATACTACCGGACCGCGGCCGATTTAAAGGCTACCACCTAGCAAGTGTGGTGTCTGGCGGTAACACCACACAAGTCCTTCGAGTTGACGATACTTCGGCGACTTGCGTGTCGATGGGGATGAAATGATGATGATATGGACAACACAACACCCACACTCCCTGAGCTGAGAAAATCTCCGACCCAGCCGGGGATCAAACCCGGCACGTCGGGTATGACATTCCGCCGCGCTGGCCACTCAGCTACCAGGGGCGGACTCCCCAGCGATTACCGAAACTGAATGTCCCATGCGTCTAGCTCCAACTGCCATTCCGCGTTCAGATTCCGTCGTGCAGCCATAATCATGTCTTTTCATATGAATCACCTGAGTGCAAATGACAGCTTCGCCAGTGAACTGTCCTTTTATGCCCTGTGTACACGATACTGCCGCTATCTGTATACGTGCATATCGCTATCCCATGACCTTTGTCACCTAAGTTATTTCATCCGTCGTTTATTAATTAACTAAACAAACACTAGTTTTGGCCTTGTTTCACAATTTTATTGTTAATGTTATTGCACAATCTCTGTTTCCGATTACAAGCCCATTTTCAAGTACATTACTGATTCCCAAAGATGATAATGCGCAGATAAACATGATGAGAAGGCAAAGATAATCATCTCAATTTCTTAAGGTATCGATCCATAGCTTAATGTGCAGTTAAGTCAATGACCATTTTTTAACAAATTACATACATTAATACACATTCAGCAATTACGCTACAATCATGATACATCCAGTACATGACAGATTACAACGTGATCCTTGAATATTTGTAGGTGACTTTCGGCCTATTAAAACGTAAATGAAATCAGATACTGTGTACCTACTGTATACTCAGTAAAAGAGTATGTGTTGTGAATGCCTGATATTAAGGATCGTAACACTACCATGGCAATAAAGACAGATCTCCAGTAATGTGAAGTAATAATTTGTGTTTTTCTGAAGATGGAATAATGTAGTCTCGAGACATGCTGTATTAAGCAAATTTTCGTCAATTGGTCCATAATATTCCCCGCACTGATATCAGTAAAACCAGATCGTCCGATGCTGCCTGAAGTAGTCAGGATAATGAGTAGCTTACGGTCTTGCGTTTAGCGTTGCTGGCTCTCGATCACAGAACGCCAGGTTCGATTCTTGGCCATGTCGGAGATTTTCTCCACTTATCGCTGGGTATTCTATTCATCAATGACAACGAAGTCGCCGAAGAGGAGTCAAATAGAAAGACTTCCCGAACGTTTCTCTTGATGGGGCACCCACAACTGTTGATCATCATCAATGATAAAATCCGCTACAGTTGTAAAAATTATTATTTCTGAAAAGGGAATCACTACCCGGTTTCAGTACCTGTGTCCCATCTTCAGGTGGATCTGTAAAATTATAAATCAATAATAACATCAATCTACATTGTTAATATAAGAAAAACTAAACAGAACCAACAGTAATTCTTAGAAAAACCCCAGTACGTACATTAAAGTGTGAGTCCATAAAGAATGAATAACTGAGGTTAAATTGGTTAATATAGTTTATCCCTGGTACATGGCATGAAACGGGAATCCTCTGCAATCCTAGGTCCACCTGAAAGCATCTCTCAGAGGAAGATCTACATAGAAGAACAAAGGACTCCGGTTAAAAGAGCGGAGACCGCCGTTGAATTAACTATAAAGTATTAACGGACCAACATCCCAAATCCCCATCACAAAACTTACAATGGTCGGGCTTAAGAGCATGCTACCATGGATCAGCATGAAGATATCGTAGATAGGCAATCTTTCGAACGAACGTCCAAAAAAGAGGCTTATATAAACTGCGCACTTGTAGGCATCTATGTGAAAATGAAATGTGCGAATTACTAAGAGACCATACTGCTGAGGTCATCGGCCCCTAGACTTACCCACTGCTTAAACAAACTTATGCTAAGAACAACACATACACCCATGCCCATGCCCGAGGGAGGACTCGAACCTCCGGCGGAAGGGGCCACGTAATCCGTGACATGGCGCTTCAAACCGCGCGGCCACTCCGCGCTGCTCCAGGCATTTATAAAAACACAAAGTAATCACCTGAGTAAAATTTGTAACTCGCCAGTGCTGCTTATACACCCATCAGACCCGTATCAAGCACAATCCAAAGTGGAAAAACTGGCGGAGGCGGTCGTGTAGCAATAACGTAACCGAGTGACGTGCGTAGTCCACTAAGGGAGTTATTTTGCGTTTTCACACGTGCCTGGAGATATGCAGTCTATGTAACCTCGTCTTTTGGCGTTTCAGCGTTCGATAGACAAATTATCTGTTTTCTTGAAGATCAATGTGTGGCGCGCCTTTGAGCTGGACCGTTGTTTAGTTTCGTGATGGGGATTTCGGATGTCGGTCCGTTAAGACTTTACATTTGCTTCAGCGGTGGCTTTTAACTGGGGACCTTTGTCCATACAAGTAGATATTCCTCTGCGAGAAGCTTCCAGGCTGGATTGAGGAGATTATCCTGTTTCATGCCATGTATCAGGGATGCACTATTTTAACATATTTCAACCTACTTCAACTTCATGTAATGCCCCTACGTAATCTGATTGTAATATTAGGATATTCCGGTTGCGAATACCAGCGATGACGCACTAGCGTAATTGAGTCGCTAACGCTCTTTGCTGTGATGACAACGCTCTGTGCTGGAAAAAAAAGCATCTACTTTTTTTCATAAATGTTGGAGATAAGGAATGCTGATTGGATTTTTTTTTTTTTTTTTTTTTTTTTTTTTTTTTTTTTTTTTTTTTTTTGAGGTCTGATAAGTTTGCATATAGACGTAATTTGAAGAGCAGAGATACAACTTGTAATCACAGTTATCTAGAATAAAAAAATTAATTTGTGAATTATTCGGTGTTGGATTCCCGGACCTTCATAAAACAATTAGCGTGTTTAGCAATACAGTGCATGGTGATTTCTCCGCGAGTTAACAGTACTGGGCGAATCTATTACTATCACGGTCCGAACTACGCGCAATATTTCGCCGTCAGCTTGTGTGTTGAAGACGCTCCCTAAGCGACCAGTTTGTTAGTTGTTCAACCTTCTCATTCTGAAAATGCTTCCAGAAAATCTTAACGGCGACTATGAGTATTTTAGCAACCACGAGAGACGGAGTCTTCATCGCAAGTTGTAGCAGTTATCTCCGACTTTGCCTGGCGTACTCTGAGCAGCGGAGAAACGGATACCTCCGACCGCCAACTCTTCCTGTACTTAAGCCGTTCTCTCCTTACAGCAGCGACGAAGAAAACATATTCATCTATAGTCAATTTTTTTTTCACAGATTATTTGTATTAGACAGGTAAAAATTTTTAAAATGTGTGCATCTAGGCAAAAAATCAAAAGGGAGTTTTAAATGCAATACCTGTCTTATCTGTGTCAAAATCAAAGGTCAAGCAAGTTAATTCATTAATTTTTCTTTATGAGTAGCAGTTCATTTTACTCAGTTATCCATCCTTTGTGGAAAGTACAAACAGAATTTTTTCCTAAATTTGTATGTTGGTTCTGTTTAGCATTTATTATGTCAACTATATGGATAGGTGTTATTATTGATTTATAATTTTGCAGATATAGCTGAAAATAGGACACAGAGTCTGAAACTGGGTTATGCTTTCCTTTTTAGAAATAAAAAAAAATTTACAACTGTAGCGGATTTTATCACTGATGAAAACGACTTGCACCAACCGGCCAAACTCTCCAGAAATGGACTCCCGGCCAAAACTGCCGTACCGTACATTATTTCATTTCATGTATAGCAAAGCATCACGACATTGCAAGAGTATCGGTAACGCTTTTCTTGAATACTTCGAAGTCGATTATAGTACACCGCTGATGTTGAGTTTCTTAAAACAAGTAAAATTTTCGGGTACAATTCCTTTTATTTCCTCAGTTTACTTTGCTGGAGAGCATGGCTGTGATATCGGGGTTCGCAGTGGAGACTGTCCGTGTCGTTGTTTCGTTAGGAAGGGAACTAAAAGAAAAAAAAACGTGTGGTTTGGTTCTAGCACATGGACTAGCCCTTTGGAAGGGCACCAAGATGGTCTGCCAAAAGACGAATTACAAATCTTTTGGAGAGAGATGGCATCTGAGCCTGGATACAGCCCGGTGGCAGAGTGTCTGCCGTCGTCTATCCTGCACCAAATAGTGCTAATAAAGATGTCTACCACCATCAGGATCCGAACTTGTTACCAAGAGGTTGATTATCGCCAAATAAATGTGCATAAGCATCCTTATTTACGGAATCAGGCAATAGTATTATAGCCTGTAATTAAGTGAAATTTGCTTTATATTCAGTGTCTGATATTCAAGGGCGTGAACCGTTGCGTGAAATTATACTGGAAACTTTATCATCGGTGGTTGTTGTTGTTGTGGTCTTCAGTCCAGAGACTGGTTTGATGCAGCTCTCCATGCTACTCTATCCTGTGCAAGGTTCTTCATCTCCCAGTACCTACTGCAGCATACATCCTTCTGAATCTGCTTAGTGTATTCATCTCTTGGTCCCCCTCTACGATTTTTACCCTCCACGCTGCCCTCCAATACTAAATTGGTGATCCCTTGATGCCTCAGAGTATGCCCTACCAACCGATCCCTTCTTCTAGTCAAGTTGTGCCACAAATTTCTCTTCTCTCCAATTCTATTCAGTACCTCCTCATTAGTTACGTGATCTATCCATCTAATCTTCAGCATTCTTCTGTAGCACCACATTTCGAAAGCTTCTATTCTCTTCTTGTCTAAACTATTTATCGTCCACGTTTCACTTCCATACATGGCTACACTCCATACAAATACTTTCAGAAACGACTTCCTGACACTTAAATCTACTATCGATGTTAACAAATTTCTTTTCTTCAGAAACACTTTCCCTGCCATTGCCAATCTACAATTTATATCCTCTCTGCTTCGACCATCATCAGTTATTTTGCTCCCCTCATCGGCAGTAACGTTTAAAAAAAACTGCGGCCTGATAGTCTTTTGTTTAGTCTCAATTACTTTCGTAAAAATAAAGAATAATAATACTTTAATTGTCACTAAATTTTGAAACTGTATAATAGCTATGGCCCACATTTAACTTGGAAACAATTCATCTAGTATTTTACTGAGCGTGAAAAGAAATGAAAATTACTTTCGTAAAACTGCAATCACAAAAATCATCAAATTTCGAGAAAAATATATGACTGCAGGTTCTAATGAGTGTAAAACGTAAACAGCAAAGACACGCAAAATAGCTTTTGAAATAATCGCGAACCGAAAGAAAGTTTTTCAACGGCGGCGTGCCCCAACGAATTACCAGCAGATGACAAAGTCGACAAGTTCAATGACCCATGTTCCGTATGCTCATATGCGCTGAGTAATCGCCAGGTACGCTTACAGAAATATCGCACGTGATCCATAGCAGACAGAGCTGTCCTCTTCGCTGGCGTCAGACAGCACAGATGCCAAGAATTGTAAGTACTGAAGTACCTTTAATACACGGATCCTCTAATAGGACAGCGTATCTACTCATTCATTCACTTCTCCGAGCTAACTGACGGCCATCTCAAGCGTTCTGACGTACCGTGCCTGAAGTGTAGGGCGTTTTCATCAGGCGGCGTCTCCACTGCTCTGTATTTTATCGGGTATACGAGGAATGTTTAGAAAGTAAGTGTATTAGATTTTTATTTTTTTGTATAAGAAAAAGTGTATTTGAAAAAATAATACTACTGGATATTGTTAATAAACTTCCATATAATCGCCATCCCGTTCGATCACAAGTTTGTTTATACCCTCGTCAAAGACCTCTCTCGCCAGCTCCTTCCCTCACTTCAGAACCTCTTTCTGCGCCTTCTCGCCTATTGAGAATTTATTTCCACTGATGCATGCCTTCAGGGAGGTGAAAAATCTGAGGGTAACGAGTCAGTGGAATACGAGGTGCGGTTCAAAACATCCCAACCAAATGAGTCCAAGAGCGCCTTGGTGGCTAAGGCTGTAGGAGGACGGGTGTTGCCCTGGAACAAGCACACTTCTCTCTTCGGTGTCCCCCCCCCCCCCCCCCCAATCCCTCTCGGTTTGAATACTCCTTTTGACCGTTTTTAGGATCTCACAATGTCGTTGACCATTGATGGTCTACCCCACAGGCACAAATTCGACCAAAATTGTGCCTTTTTGGTACCAAAACACTGAGGCTATGACTATTTTGCGCGAAATTGTGATTTTGAATTCTTTGACAGATGGGGAATTGGTGTGACGCCATTGTGGCGAGTGTCTTTTTCTCTCAGATGTGTAATGAACCACCCATTGTGCATCGCCACCCACATTGGAGCTCAAAAGATTTCCGCCTTCCAATTCAAGTTGTTCAAGAAACTCACGGGCGCTACTGACCGAATTTTTCTTGTGCTGCTCTATCAGCTGTTTTGGGGCCCGTCTTGTGCATACTTTCTGGTATCCCAGCGTTTCTGCAAGTGTCTCGTATGAGAGAGTTCTGGAGAGATGTGAAAACATTGCAGGAATTTCATCCACTGTCAGCCGATTTTTTCTGCACCAACTCATCAGTGAAAATAGAAGCTTCTCCCCTCCTCTGCTCGTCACGAACATCTCATCTACTCACGATGAACTTCCTACACAACTTAAACATACTCGTTCTGTTCATTAACACCTTCGCCAGAAACTGTTTTGATTCACAAAAAAATTTCCATAGAACAGGAAACGAATCACAACACGTGCCTCACACTTGGCGGGATTTCTCACCATCTTTCACGCTCCTGGACACTACAACGAGAATTTAAGTAGTGCCGCGCGTTCCTGCGACGCTCGCGCTAGGCTGGGTATCCCCCCTTTCTCCACCACGCAGTATTACCAACCCTCGAAAACAAAAAAAAGAACAACCCGTTATGGTCACAGTACACACATATGCTTCGTATGTAGCTTACTGTGGGACACATTCACAATTTTGGAATATGTTGCTCAATACTTCTTCACTTCATAGTGAACTGTAACTATTAACACAGGGTTATTACAAATGATTGAAGCGATTTCACAGTTCTACAATAACTTTATTATTTGAGATATTTTCACAGTGCTTTGCACACACATACAAAAACTCAAAAAGTTTTTTTAGGCATTCACAAATGTTCGATATGCGCCCCTATAGTGATTCGGCAGACATCGAGCCGATAATCAAGTTCCTCCCACACTCGGCGCAGCATGTCCCCATCAATGAGTTCGAAAGCATCGTTCATGCGAGCTTGCAGTTCTGGCACGTTTCTTGGTAGACGAGGTTTAAACACTGAATCTTCCACATAACCCCACAGAAAGAAATCGCATGGGGTTAAGTCGGGAGAGCGTGGAGGCCATGACATGAATTGCTGATCATGATCTCCACCACGACCGATCCATCGGTTTTCCAATCTCCTGTTTAAGAAATGCCGAACATCATGATGGAAGTGCGGTGGAGCACCATCCTGTTGAAAGATGAAGTCGGCGCTGTCGGTCTCCAGTTGTGGCAGGAGCCAATTTTCCAGCATGTCCAGATACACGTGTCCTGTAACGTTTTTTTCGCAGAAGAAAAAGGGCCGTAAACTTTAAACCGTGATAGTACACAAAACACCTTAACTTTTGGTGAATTGCGAATTTGCTGCACGAATGCGTGAGGATTCTCTACCGCCCAGATTCGCACATTGTGTCCGTTCACTTCACCATTAAGAAAAAATATTGCTTCATCACTGAAAACAAGTTTCGCACTGAACGCATCCCCTTCCATGAGCTGTTGCAACCGCGCCGAAAATTCAAAGCGTTTGACTTTTTCATCGGGTGTCTGGGCTTGTAGCAATTGTAAACGGTAAGGCTTCTGCTTTAGCCTTTTCCGTAAGATTTTCCAAACCGTCGGCTGTGGTACGTTTAGCTCCCTGCTTGCTTTATTCGTCGACTTCCGCGGGCTACGCGTGAAACTTGCCCGCACGCGTTCAACCGTTTCTTCGCTCACTGCAGGCCGACCCGTTGATTTCCCCTTACAGAGGCATCCAGAAGCTTTAAACTGCGCACACCATCGCCGAATGAAGTTAGCAGTTGGTGGATCTTTGTTGAACTTCGTCCTGAAGTGTCGTTGCACTGTTATGACTGACTGATGTGAGTGCATTTCAAGCACGACATACGCTTTCTCGGCTCCTGTCGCCATTTTGTCTCACAGCGCTCTGGCGGCAGAAACCTGAAGTGCGGCTTCAGCCGAACAAAACTTTATGAGTTTTTCTATGTATCTGTAGTGTGTCGTGACCATATGCCAATGAATGGAGCTACAGTGAATTTATGAAATCGCTTCAATCATTTGTAATAGCCCTGTATTCATGTTATTACTATTATTACTGCAACCACATCCACTTTCTTAGTCTTCAAGAAAATATCGACCATTATCTTCTCGTCTTCTCGGCAGACATACTAACTTGTTCGATTCTGTGAATGAGAGAATCTGGGCACATAGAAACAGTGCAGGTATGAGATGTATTAGCCGGCCGCGGTGGTCTCGCGGTTCTAGGCGCGCAGTCCGGAACCGTGCGACCGCTACGGTCGCAGGTTCGAATCCTGCCTCGGGCATGGATGTGTGTCATGTCCTTAGGTTAGTTAGGTTTAAGTAGTTCTAGGGAACTGATAACCACAGCAGTTGAGTCCCATAGTGCTCAGAGCCATTTGAACCATTTGAGATGTATTTCTACGTTAGAAATTTAGTATGAAATATGAAACAATATTCTCACCGCAAAGAAATTTTGTTAAAATAACTTCCCGTCCCAGCTGCCAAATGCGGAAAGACGCAACCAGTAAACAGAGAGGTGAACGTCCGGCGTCTAATAACACTCTTGGTTAGTAGGCCCGTAATTCACTTTGCAGAACCTGCCGCGCGGAGCCTCTACCGAGTCACTTGCACGCTGAGCACGTACAGAACATCCACTGTGTCTCATAATTTGAGTAACAGCAATGAAGATGCTGTGTTGACATGAGCGTTTTCAGTAAAATGTACCTTCACTGCCTGCTTACGAAGCTCGGCAGTTATACGCCAAATATCAGCATAAATAACGACTCCGTGTGAAAAAGGAAGCTAACATGTTGTTGCTGTGTGAGAGAACCATAATTGCCTCCTTGCTTTATGTATACGGTACTTTGCGATAGTCCTTACTGGATGGAGAAAGATGGTTACAAATAAGCGGCCCTTACTTGTTCTACAAAGATGCAACTGCGCCATACAAAGCCGCTGATTCGTTCATTTTTTGAAGAGAAATTTCATCTGACTTTATTAATATCTATGTCACACAAGAAAAACTTTAACGACTTCCGAAATTGTAATAACGCAAACGTGTTATCAAAATCGAAAAAGACATCAAAGCTGAGTAAGTGGCGTCATGTTCCTTTGTTCTGACTGCGCAACATATCGGATTGCAGCTCTGACGATGTTTTGTAAGAAAACAAAAAAAAAGAAAGAGAAAGAGAGAGAGTGACGACTGAAATTTTGATGTATGTGAACTGTGGCGGAAATACGGATTTAAAAATTCAGAAAAGAAGGAACGCGGCTGGAATCTAAATCGTGATGCATGAAATGGAGAATTACGAGAAGCTTGTTTTGGTGGAAGAATGAGTTGAAATGAAACATAAAGAAAAGTTTGAATGGAAATTGGAGAGAAACTTGATGGACTGAATTAAAGGACAAGTCAAAGCTAGTAAAAAAAATTAAAGATAAATAATTTAATCATATTTATGAATGGAGAGTTTTCTTGTAGGTGATTGGTTGTCACTGAAAGGGGTCCATGGACATTCCGTTCCATAGCACTGACATCTACTTCAACGGTCTAAGATACAGGTTGATCATACATACGGTAGTGTAGTGGAAGTAGAGACGAACAATTTGAAGTGGGACACTTGCGATCTATCAAGTCAGAGAACTACCTCAAATTGGCATACAAATACCATCTAAGCTACAGCACATCCGTTACGCGAGATTTTCTATGTTCTCTCGTTGTCTTCGTGCAAACTATAATTCATACAGAAAAAAATGAATAGGACCTTCCCTGTAAGAAATTTAATGTTCTTTTTGCTAGAGGCAATGGTTTCCGAGTTATTCGAGAAAAACGTACAACGAGTCCTCCCTCGGTCATGAGTGTGTGTGTTATTGGCTCTGAGCACTATGGGACTTAACATCTGAGGTCATCAGTCCCCTAGAACTTAGAACTACTTAAACCTAACTAACCTAAGGACATCACACACACCCATGCCCGAGACAGGATTCGAACCTGCGATCGTAGCGGTCACGCGTTTCCGGACTGTAGCGCCTAGAACCGCTCGGCTGGCTTGCTGAACCCATGTCGGTTCTTAAACATGAGGTTTTCGTTCATCAGAAGTCATAATCCGTGAGCGTAAAACGCACTCCATAACACAGACATTGACGTAGAGATTAATGCGTTGATCGCCGGGACTCGTTTCCAGTCGTTCGTTACTATTCCTCCAGATCCCTTTAATAAATAAATCTTTTTCTTTAACTTTTCCCATCATGACAGCCTTTGTGAACGGTACGTGATTAGATGTGATTTGGGAACTGTTTCATTTCAGTTCTCCGATGCGATATTCTTCTCGACATCGCAATCATGAAGGATGGAATGAAAGTTCTGCACGTTATAAATTTATTGTGCAAACTTTGATCGCATTTATTCCTGTTTTTACTGATTGCTTTTTTGATCTGTTTCTGAGACGGCGAAGGGGGTACGCCTCGTAATTTGCTTGGACGAATATAGAAAAAAATGCACCTCTCGACCTGGACAATAGTATGCCACGTGGAGCGCGGCTTTGCTCAGGTCGAGGCTCACCCTCAAGTCTCGAAAATCAGCGTTTAACGCATTAAGTTATATGGAAGACTAAGCTTGCATACTGATGACACGAAACAGCGACAGCTGCCCACCGTGAGACCGAATGGCATCAGGTGGCGTTGCTGTCACGTGACGCGTTACGGAAAGAACATAAGCGACGTTAAGGACGGCATTTGGGGAAATCTACTGAAGTAGCGACTTTGATAAAGGGCAAGTTGCTTCCAAGGTTCCCGGGTGTACTGTCGGATCCAATCGTCGAAGGTCCACAATATTTCGGAGAATAACAGTTCCGCCTTAATCAGGTGGTGCTGATGAAATGATGTGTTTGCTACGTGCTGACGGTATTTCGGCCTGCCGGTCCAGAGTTCTGGTCTCGCCGGCATCTCGCGTTGCTCGGTAGTGGGGGATATGGAGGGCGGAGCAACTGAGACTCCACGCCTCGCAGCCACGCAGATCCCCCCTCTTCCACCCCTGAGCAAGGCGCGGGATCGGCGAGGCCCGAACTCTGGAGCAGCAGACATAAAGACCGACAGCACCCAGCTGACAGATCATCGACGTCTCCAGGGCCTTCGACTTCGTGTGACACGAAGGCTTCGTGTACAAACTCTCTACGGACAGGATAATGACGTCACACGTGGTCTTTGATTAATCCTACCTTGCTGGGAAGATACCGACGTCACACGTGGTCCTTCTTTAGTCCTACTTTGCTGGGAGGACCGTCCACGTCAGAGCAAGACGAAGGATCATCTAGTGACCGGCAGATAAGTACAACGGACCGCAGGATTCGCTGCTCTGCCCCTTGTGTGCTCCCTGTACATTGGCGACGCACCTAAGGAGCCGCGTGTAGAATGGCCCTTTACGCAGATGACACAGCGCTGTTCACCAGCAGCATGAATGTCCAGACAATTTGACTCTGTCCATTATAATTATCCGGGCTGTTATGCCGTGGTCGGTTGATGAATTCTGTGGTGATTCCCAACGTTTCGTCTCCGACTGCGGGAGACATCTTCAAGGGGGTCCGTAGCTTGATGGAAGGTCCAACACACACACTGTCAGTCAGTAGCGAGCCAGTGTGTGTGTTGGACCTTCCATCAAGCTACGGACCCCCCTGAAGATGTCTCCCGCAGTCGGAGACGAAACGTTGAGAATCACCACAGAATTCATCAACCGACCACGGCATAACAGCCCGGATAATTATAATGGACAAGATATTTCCGGCCGTGAAAGTTGCATTAGCAGCACCGGCGACGAAGTAGCGACCTAACTCCAATGCCGCCGACCATCAGGCAGTAGTCTATGAAGACTATGCGAAGGAAGCTGCAGCCAGATCTGCAGCCTGTAAGCGTCATGGTAGGCCCCATCCCACGGATGAAGGCCGCAAATTATCTCGGGATGACCCTCGATAAAAGGCTCACCTGGGCCCCACATATTTGTGACGTCAGAAGCAGTGGCGCACTTCTACGCCTTGAATCCGCTGCTTAATCCACAACGGTCTTTGTCGCTGCACCACGTTGTTACGCTCTACATAATACTGGTCGGACCAGTGTTTGAGTACGCGGCCGAGGTGTGAGTGGGGGGCCTCTGACACACATCGCTGTGTAGCGAAGGGTACAGAACCGAGCTCTGAAACTCGCTCTGCTCTTCCCAAGCCTGTTGCACGGAGACATTGGAATTCCGCTTTTGCGGGACAGAATCCGGCAGAGTGCGTGTGCCTTTTGCGAAAAGTCGGGTCAATCCCGTAATCGGCCCACTACTGAACTGGGCTACCAACCACACCATAAACCAAAAAACATGTACGACTGAACAGCAGCTGTGAGAATGATTTTCTTCGCACCAGCCTGAAGTAAGTTCACCTCCACATGACAAGAGGCCGATCTTGCTGCGAGAATAATTTTCTCTGCGGCAGCATGAGGAAAATCATCGCCACTTTACCTGAGGCCAATCCAAGAAGTTAGTTGAAACATAATACCACACCGAGAGGTTCAGCAGGAATAACGTTTTAATGTTCAACCTGCACACAGGCTGAGCAAGAAATGCTGCGACTAGTGGCAGATATACTCCATCAGCACCATCCGATGATGACGAAACGGCTATTTGCCGAAATATCGAGGACCTTCGACGATTGGATCTGGCAGTACACCCGAAAAACTTGGAATCAGTATAAACGCCGGGAAAACCTCATATCATGGTACGTTATAACTACCTAACGACTGGGGACGATCTTCTGGGAACGGCGAAGCTCGTCTGCTGTTTGTATGCTACTGTCGTGAGCAACTACTGGTGCAATCGCTAGTTGGCGACAAGTTATTGGGCGTCTACCGTCTCATCACAAGAAGTGTAAATCGGAGGCTTGCTCATACTGTAAAACAGGATAGGAGGAAATCTAATGCAGATCTAGTGACGTAATAGAGAACAATGCCGGTGCGGGCAACAATGCTTCAGACCACACCGTTCAGCACACATTGTTGAACATGGGACTCGCAGTAGATGGCCCCTACCTTTTCCCACGTTGACCCAACAACATCATTGAAAACGATTGTAATAGCCACGGGGGGTCATCGAGCCTGGATCATGGACAATGGAAGTTGCCTGTTCGAGTGAATCGCGTACCTTGTTACATCAGACAGCCACAAGTTTAGATTTTTTTTTTTGTTTTTGTTTAGGGTACAAAGGCGTAACTCCCGGTCAACCATCAACCACGCGAAAGCTGTTAGTGACAAGAGAAAACGGGCATACGATAATACACTCCTGGAAATTGAAATAAGAACACCGTGAATTCATTGTCCCAGGAAGGGGAAACTTTATTGACACATTCCTGGGGTCAGATACATCACATGATCACACTGACAGAACCACAGGCACATAGACACAGGCAACAGAGCATGCACAATGTCGGCACTAGTACAGTGTATATCCACCTTTCGCAGCAATGCAGGCTGCTATTCTCCCATGGAGACGATCGTAGAGATGCTGGACGTAGTCCTGTGGAACGGCTTGCCATGCCATTTCCACCTGGCGCCTCAGTTGGACCAGCGTTCGTGCTGGACGTGCAGACCGCGTGAGACGACGCTTCATCCAGTCCCAAACATGCTCAATGGGGGACAGATCCGGAGATCTTGCTAGCCAGGGTAGTTGACGTACACCTTCTAGAGCACGTTGGGTGGCACGGGATACATGCGGACGTGCATTGTCCTGTTGGAACAGCAAGTTCCCTTGCCGGTCTAGGAATGGTAGAACGATGGGTTCGATGACGGTTTGGATGTACCGTGCACTATTCAGTGTCCCCTCGACGATCACCAGTGGTGTACGGCCAGTGTAGGAGATCGCTCCCCACACCATGATGCCGGGTGTTGGCCCTGTGTGCCTCGGTCGTATGCAGTCCTGATTGTGGCGCTCACCTGCACGGCGCCAAACACGCATACGACCATCATTGGCACCAAGGCAGAAGCGACTCTCATCGCTGAAGACGACACGTCTCCATTCGTCCCTCCATTCACGCCTGTCGCGACACTACTGGAGGCGGGCTGCACGATGTTGGGGCGTGAGCGGAAGACGGCCTAACGGTGTGCGGGACCGTAGCCCAGCTTCATGGAGACGGTTGCGAATGGTCCTCGCCGATACCCCAGGACCAACAGTGTCCCTAATTTGCTGGGAAGTGGCGGTGCGGTCCCCTACGGCACTGCGTAGGATCCTACGGTCTTGGCGTGCATCCGTGCGTCGCTGCGGTCCGGTCCCAGGTCGACGGGCACGTGCGCCTTCCGCCGACCACTGGCGACAACATCGATGTACTGTGGAGACCTCACGCCCCACGTGTTGAGCAATTCGGCGGTACGTCCACCCGGCCTCCCGCATGCCCACTATACGCCCTCGCTCAAAGTGCGTCAACTGCACATACGGTTCACGTCCACGCTGTCGCGGCATGCTACCAGTGTTAAAGACTGCGATGGAGCTCCGTATGCCACGGCAAACTGGCTGACACTGACGGCGGCGGTGCACAAATGCTGCGCAGCTAGCGCCATTCGACGGCCAACACCGCGGTTCCTGGTGTGTCCGCTGTGCCGTGCGTGTGATCATTGCTTGTACAGTCCTCTCGCAGTGTCCGGAGCAAGTATGGTGGGTCTGACACACCGGTGTCAATGTGTTCTTTTTTCCATTTCCAGGAGTGTAGATGACAGTAGGGGCTATTCTGAACGTATACACGTATCGCACAGACTTCCGAATACAACTGTCTGTAACTTTCACTCTTTAAGGCTTCTTGAACGAACACGTAAAATGTTAATACAGTTACACATCGGTTTGCGTTAGGAGATACTCTTATGGATTATAACAATCTGTCTTGTTTGAATACTTGACAAGAATGTCGATTTACTGCACGAGTAGTAGTAAGAGAAGAACTTCCTGAACTAACACTATCGCGAATTCTGTATCGGTACAACAAGACGTTAGTGAGTTCTTCGTGCGACTGAATGCGTGCAAACTGACAGCTGTGAATGGATTTAGACTTAACGGAATGATCCATGTAGAGAGAAAACTGATGCTCGATACGTTATGCCTCTGTAGTCAATCACATGCGCAGCAGCTTAGAAAGGAAGGCGTTTTGTAAATGAGTTGTTGGCAATGGCAAGTTGATCCTGAGTATTACGTTTATCGATAAATAGACGTTTACTCGCGTTAAAATCAACAAGCAATCGCAGCGTGTCTAAATAGGATCCAGTGACATGGTGTAGCGACGATAAACTAGCATTCAAGCCAAGCTGGGTTCAAAACCGGTTAGGCCATCAGGTACATTTCCCGGCTTGATTCAGTCGAAAAGAACAAGACCGTCCTCAACTTCCCCAGTCTGATTTTTTGCTCTGTCTCTAATGACCTCATCGACAAAAGGCTGCTAAAATCAAATCAGTTTCAAGATAAACTGGTGTAGGATCGCTGCAGACAGTAATTTTCAGTGTCGTTTCTTAGTTGACGCGAGACTCGCTATCACTAATAGTCAACTCAATGGTCCTGATGAATATTTGGCAGAGGATTTGAATAGTATTGCTTTTGCTACAGTGACTGGAGTCTCACTGTAAAGGAATGGCATCCTTACACATCATCACTTCTCTTGACATTGTGCATCCGTGAATTCATCGCGACAGTTGACTTCCTCGTGTCCCAGTGAACGTTGTTTGGTAAGCAACATTGCCGGTGTAACACAAAAAGTAACCATCTATTAACCTTTACTTGCAACATTTAAACACGTGCCAGTTTCGATTAGATCTCGGATGTAACTGAGAAGTGTTTGCACGATTTTTTTACGGCAGAATGGTTCTTTTTGTTCCTCGTGCGCACTTTTTTATTTTTTTAATATAACAATGAGCTATAGTCATATTCCAGGATCGGAACACGTATCTAGAACAAAATTTAGAGATCAATTTTGCACATTGATCTTTTATGCTTTAAGTGAACAGGAGTCACTCGTGCTCTTTTCCATTCACACAGAGCTATTCGCTTTGCAAGGTATGTTGCTACTTCTGCAACGTACTGAACGTAAAATCTGACCTGACTGAAATTCCGTGAGCACGTGGTGGCTTGCTGGCGTAGTGTTCCCTGTTTTCGGACAGCGTTGCTGCTAACATTGATATCAGTCATTTGTGAGTCTGTGCTCTAGTCAGACAACGGCGACGCAGCATCCTCATTTGTCCCTAGCGAGTAACTAGACGTATGCGATTTTTTACTTTTTTGAACGAACCGTCAAGCGTTTTGAGGAGATGCACTAGGCCAGACCTGTCCACCGATGTGGTTCACGCCCACGCCACAGCAGCGAGCAACCGGTCTCCCCGTAGCGACTAGCGGCGTGGCAGGGGAAGAGAGGAGAAGAAGTGATCGATACGTGGTAGCTGACAATGAGAAACTGCTGCCAACGAGTCTGTTCTGCGGCCGCTAATGTTAACTCTACGGAAATGTACCGCTTCTGGTGGTTTATTAATGCCTTTCGTGCCAAATCTTTTTCTAAGACTCTTGCGTTGACGGGAAGTGACAATAAAGTGAAATTTACCCTTCTTTTAATTGATGAAGCGAAGAACATAGGCATCTTACAAGGAGACGGCACGAGCGCGGGGTCGGGGATGTGTCCGAAATTTTGTGTGGTGAAAGTGGACCCGTAACACCTCACGTGGTTAAAATATTAGGACGCACTACCCGGAAGATCCCGGGAAAAATCGATCCAAAGTTTCTTAGGTGCCTTATGAGTATAAAATGTTAGTCCATTGCCGAGCTGCCGTCTGGCCTAGGCTCGGACTCTTACGCCAGAGGTCTCGAGTTCGATTCCTCCTCTAGTGCTTATTTTTTCTTCTGTTTCACTTTCTTTTGTTATTCCACCAATTATTCAGGAAGTTTCCCAAACCTACATTATCTTTAACAAATTAGCTACATTATCGAATAAAAATTATTTTCTTTTTGTCCAACAACAATTCATGGCAGTGGGTTTTACATTTTTCATTGTAAAGTATATAAGGAGAATCAAAAAAATGGTTCAAATGGCTCTGAGCACTATGGGACTTAACATCTGAGGTCATCAGTCCCATAGAACTTAAACCTAACTAACCTAAGGACATCACACACATCCATGCCCCAGGCAGGATTCGAACCTGCGACCGTAGCGGTCACGCGGTTCCAGACTGAAGCGCCTAGAACTGCACGGCCACACCGGCCGGCTAAGGAGAATCATTGAGTTTTTAATCAAAATAACAAATTCGATTGGGAAACATTCAATTTATACGTATAATAATTATAAACAAGAACTGCAGTGGTAATTACCGTAAAAACAAACAAAGCAATAATTTTTGCGACATCTTGCACGACATATTAAAGCGGATTTTTTACAATCACAGGACGTTTGCAATAAATCTGTACAAAAATATGCCCCATTAACATTTACGAAAATGTTTTGAGTTTCTGATAGTTTTGAGGCAAACCAGGCATATTGAATCATGTCTCGGAATATTGGTGACGATAACTGATGGTGAATGATAGAATGAATTTTTATACAGTCTTGCCGGGAATTAATTTCACGATTCTCCTGTAACAATGCGCTGCAATTTTGCAAGCAACAGAAGAAGAAGAAAAAAAAAAAAGGTGCCGGAGGAGGAATCGAACGCGAGACCTCTGGCGTAAGGGTCCGAGCGCTGACCATGTAGGCCAGACGGCGGCTCGGCACGGGATCAACATTTTATACTCATAAGGCATCTAAGAAAGTTTGGATCGATTTTTCTCGGGATTTTCCGAGTAGTGCGTCCTAATATATTAACCGCGTGAGGTGTTAGGGGTCCTCTTTCACCACACAAAATTTCGGACAAATCCCCGACCCCACGGTCGTGCCGTCTCCTTGTTAGTAGAAAACGTGGAACTTCTTACGGCTAATGCAGCAAGACGATTGTAGTTTTCGAAGGAAAGTAAAATTGACATCAACTTATATTTCATGACTTTTTCTTCTTTCGTTTCACCCTCTTTGGGGTACGTTGGATCAATAATTTTTTGTTTGTTGTTCTTTTCCGAGTGCCCAGTATTTCTTTATTCTTTGAGATTTTCTTTTCCTCTCTTCTTCCAAGACGATGTGTTTTGCTTTTTGTGTAGATTTGTGTTGTTTTATTCACGCTTTTTTCACTTTCTTTTTCACTATTTCATAAATGTCTGGTACTATTTTGTGAGCACTGCTAATCGTAAGACATGCTTTTCAGTTGATGTCTAGCAGTGAGCTTGTAATGTTACGAGTTATTCGTCCACCTAGGTCTGGCATTGAGGAGAGATGAATTTGTCGTACAGCTGAGCTCTGGCGGACTGCTCCAGGGCAGTCAAAGCGCCGTGGCCGAATCTGAGTCAGCGCCCGGTACGGGCCAGCCGGGTACAAAGGCGAGCTGGAAATCAGGATGGCTGTTATTCGCATGGCCTTTATGCAGGAGACAATGCTCCAGAAATGGCAGAGTTTCGAACTATCTGAAAGTTGACTTCTTACAGCTCTTTGAGATTTGACAGTAACTCACAGTCAAATATTAATGCAAAACTTAATACAACTGTGATCTACGAAAAATGAGGTGCATCTAATGGCACAATAGTATTTTCAGTACCTTTAAAACCACAGAAGTTAATATTTCACAGCGAATAATCATTTTCACAATGAACTACTGAATTAAAAATTTTTAAACACTACGTGCTATTTCAACATACAATTTCTCAGATGATAGCATTGCACTACAGATTTCACCATTGAACCATTGTATCTGTGCGTATTTTGTTTGTTGATTTCTTATGTCTTTTGTATCTTTTTCTTACCCGAATGTTTGTCACGATTTCATATTGCCCACATTTACATAGCACATGAATGCAGCAAGAAAACGTCACATATCATCATAATTAAGCAGTTATTTAATATACAGTTTACTATTTGCCAATAATTTTATTTAAATGTTAATTTCCAAGTGTGGTTAAAAAACTATGCTAATTTAAAAGTGGGTAGCTGCATGTGTTAGTGGACACCAGAATTGAAGAAGAACCAACAGATGTTTCTGTCAAGAAGGCATAAATAACTGTTTGAATAAAATTTAACGACAGATCGTTGTCATTTAACATGGGCGCATTTGCACAAGAATATTAGCTTATATATTTAAGAACAAACTTTTATTTGTAATTATTGTGAATGATCCGAGTGTGACCGAATATTTATAACAGTTCTTTATTTTTTGTTGTTATACATTAATTTAATCAAGAATGTGGTCATCATGAGTCAAACCATATTTGTAGGGCATAAGAACGATGTATTTTTGGTGTGGAAGGTCTTGAACCAATGTAAAAGCACACAGTAGCGGAACCTACGGGAATCATGTGGTGACTGAATTCTTGAGTGAAGAGTTCAAGGGAGCGATTCTGGAGACTTGGTGTCGAGTGCTGGAAGAAGGCAGGTCTGCTCATGGTAACGTGCGTAATTCACTCATATAGTTGATCGATTCTAGGTGGGAAACGACCGCTACAATACTGTAACTTTTGAAGGGACTCACGAGAGATGCGAATGTCCCCAGAGTAGAGCTCCAATTTTCTCCGCTTATATTACGGAACTGTGGATACACAGAGTACGAATTACTATTCAGAATGAGATTTTCACTCTGCAGCGGAGTGTGCCCTGATATGAAACTTCCTGGCAGATTAAAACTTTGTACCTGCCGAGACTCGAACTCGGGACCTTTGCCTTTCGCGGGCAAGTGCTCTACCATCTTTTTTTTTATTTTTTTATTTTTTGTTGATTTTTTTTGTTTTTTTTTTTGTTTTTTTTATTTCTACCCCTTTTTTTCTTTTTTTTTTACCCCCTTGTTGAACCACTTTCTTCCCTTAAGAAGCCCCTTAGTAAAATGGAACTAAAAAAATAAATAAATAAAAAAATAAAACAACCTAAGTGCCACCGCCACTTGTCATCCTATAACAAAAAAAATTTGATCCACTTCAGGCGTTAGCTCCTGAGTAAACCCACCCCAGAGAGCTGCCTATAGACCAGGGGAAGTATGGGAATCAAGGTTAGGGCTATCCGTTGCCACTTTTTTTTATATGATTACATTTAGGGAGCGTGTACAAATGAGAATTCTAGTAACTAAGTGTTACAAGTAAGTGTTACAACAACAAAGGTGGCATAAAAGAGTAATCAAAAAAATAAAATATAAACCACTGTTGTAATTCTAACTAAAAGGTTCTTCAATAATGTAACTGGTTCCACTTGGAGCCTTGGCATCGTTATCTGAAATCTCCAATAGCGCCTTTGAAGGGCATCTGCAACGGAGGCATTCTGCTTCGCTAGTGCCTCAAGGAAACAGTATCCTTGCAGCAGCTTGTCTCTTCCTTTGGTCATGGCTGGCAAGGCAGAGCCGTTAGTGTGATGCGGCACAGCACATTAACCACAGCCTGGCACTCCCCAGCTGAGTGGGGGGTTAACGAAAACGCTGCGTAAATAATTTGCGAAGAGCGTACGGTATTTCGGTGTGCGTTCGAGGGCGTTGTGAGCATTTTGTAGGAACCACCAGTAATCAAGCTGCTCTTTCTCTCCGTCGTTAAAGATGTAGGCGACGGTAAGTCCTTTGAACCATGTAAGCGCATGATATTTTGCAGCCGGAAAGTAAGTTTCATCGGGACAGAGTAGGGTCTGCGGGTCAATCATATCAGGTGTGACCCGGAGGTAACAAGCCAATATCTTCTGTGTTAGTCGCCAAACTCCGGACGATGATGCGCAAGTAAAACGATGTTCATCGGTATCCAAAAGGTGACAATCTGGGCAATAAGGGGAGTCTGCCAGTCCAATAGTGTGAAGTCGCTGGCGTGTGGCATATTTTTTGTTGGCGACCTGATACCACTTCGAACGCACCGTGGATGACAGAAAGTGGTGGTGTATCGTTTTCCACACTCTTGGCCAGTGAACCGTAGGGTACTTGTTTTCCACCACGTTATGGTGAACAGCCCGCAGAAGGTTGGTATAAAAATCTTTCGCCTTCGGTGGACGTGTGGCGGAGAGGTTCAAGCTGACATAGCTGTAATCAAGAATGAAGGTCGACACATGGGAGAGCTGTGGTGCGACGTGCGCAACCGACACCGGCGGGACGTTAGAGGCTGGCATCAGAACCTGCAGTAAACGACCCGTGAGAGAGGCATATTGACTTTTCCATCGTTTCCTCATGTTGCTCATGTAAAGAGCAGCTGCTCTCGCCCTGACGTTGACCAATCCCAGCCCTCCTTTGTGCACTGGGAGGGTAAGAGTGTCATATCGTACTTTAAAGATATGACCTGCGGAAACGTAGTAACTGAAGGCCGCCTGAAGCCGGCGACCTATCTGCAGCGGTAGTGGGAGGACCTGTGCCACGTGGTTGAGTTTTGATGCCACGTAGAGGTTCAGGTATTCAACACGTTGTAGCAGATTCAAGTCCCGGAGTAGGTTCTGTCGCACCATTGCGCGTATGATCTGTAATAACCGTCGGTAGTTTGCTGCAGCTGTTTTACGTACATCTTTCTTGAACGTGATTCCCAAATATCGCAGATCAGAAACTGGTGGGAGGGGAGCGAGGGCTTCCGGTCCGAGACCACGCCCAATGTCCAACGCCGCCGACTTGTTGATGTTCAGAAGACTGCCTGCGGCCTGTCCGTATCGCTCAATCCAGGTTAGTACGCTTTGAACTTCGTCATTGGAACGAACCAGCAGTAGCAGGTCGTCAGCGTATGTCCTATAGCGAAAGGTGACGTCCCGCAGCGTGATACCAGATAGGCGGTGGTTAAGGCCCCCAAGGAGTGGCTCGAGTGCGATTGCATAAAGGTAGGTAGAAAGGGGACAACCCTGTCGTAGAGACCTCTTAATGGGTACTGGTCCTACCGTCCTTCCATTGACCTGAACGTGTGAGCTGGCTGCGGTCCAAAGACGCCGTAGGGTGTCGATGAGGCCCGGGGGGAATCCCATACAGTCCATCACTCGTAGGAGGAAGTTGTGGTGCACTCTATCAAAGGCGCGGTGGAAATCGACGGAGACGATCGCCGCTCTCAGACGGCACGCAGAAGCGATCGCTATTAAGTCCCTGCAGTCACCGGTGGCCATGTGTATGTTGGCTTCTCCCCCCTGCGACGTCTGTTCTGGAGCGAGGATCATCGGCAAAGTCGTCTTAATACGGCTCACCATAATCCTGGTGAAAATCTTGTAATCGGCGTTCAACATTGTAAGCGGCCGATAGTCGTTAATCGATAGCCCTCCACCTGGCTTGTGTACTGGTATGAGGAGACCTTCTACAAACGCTGGCGGCACAACACAGTCTGGAGACATAAGTTCGCGGAACATTATAACCCAGCGAGGCATCATGATGTCACGGAAAGTCCGGTAGAATTCGATGGGCAATCCGTCAGGTCCAGGAGATTTATTGGCCGCACCTTTGTCCACGGCGTCTTCGACTTCTTCGAGTGAGATTTCCTCTGTTAGTGCATTCACGGTAGCCTCGTCGATAGTACGGGTTATCTGCTGTAACACTTCAGTAGTGGCCTCGTCAATGACGGTTCTTTCCTTGTAAAGATGACGAAAATGATCCTCCACCGCCTTTACTATGGTTGCTTGGGTCGTACATAAGCGACCGTCGTGTGTCCTGAGTTGTGTGATTAAATGTTGACGTTGTCGGCGCTTATCCGCCACAACGTGGTGCATAGTGGGTTCCTCTGCAACCGTTCGGTCGTGCCGTCGCGAGCGGACTACTGCACCTTCTAGTCGACGCTTCGTCAATGATAGTATGTGAGCCTTGATTCTGCTTTGGTCATGTTGTCTCTCCGGGGAAGGGGTTAAGGCGTCGAGGTCCCTGAGTGCCGCGTAGTAAAAATCGAGGGTCTGTCGATGCCACGCAGTCACGTCTTTGCCATAACGCATAAGTGTCCTACGGATTGCTGGTTTGGCACAGAGGAGCCACCACTCCAGGGTCGAGGTGTATCGTGGGTGGCGGCGTTCACAGTCAGTCCACGTTGCTGCAACTTGCCGACGGCAATCCAGGTCCTGGAGATGAGTTATGTTGAGCTTCCAAAAGCCATTGCTGCGCCAGACTTGTTGGGGGCGTAGGTGTATAGTGCAGATATAGGCACTGTGATCGGAATAGGCTTGAGGCCATAATTCGGCGTCCACCACACCGTGTGTGAGATCTTGTGACACATATATGCGGTCAAGTCGGCTGGCCGAATGACTGGTAAGATGAGTGTGGCCAGAGCGGTTACCGTGGACTTTTTCCCACGTGTCGCACAAGTGAAGTTCTTGGATCATCGCACCCAGTTCCGGACAAGGCATGTAATGTGGGATTTGGTCCTTGGGGTGAAGTACGCAATTAAAATCGCCGGCGAAGACGCTGTGCTCGTATCGTCCAAGGAAAAGGGGAGCGACATCTGTGGAGTAGAATCTGGCGCGGTCGTGACGTCTTGTGGTACCTGACGGCGCGTAAACATTAATGAATCGGGTGTTGAGTGCCGTAAATGCTATTCCTCTCGCGGAGGGAAGAAACGTGACGTCGGTAACTTCAATACCTTCACGCACTAATATTGCCACTCCGGTGTCTGCAGGGCTTCCGGGCGTCACATGTGTGGCGTAACCGTAAAAGTGCGGGAGTGCAGTCGTTTTCACTTCTTGTAGGAAAGCAAAGTCAACTCCCATGGCTCGTATAGTTTCTATCAAAAGTTGGATCTTGACAGGAGAACTGATCATGTTGATATTCATTGTCGCCAGGCGGTAAGCCTGGCAACGCGTTGTTTGGGCGAGGTTATCCATGTTGAAGTTGGAGAGAAGCGAACATCGGAAGTGATGTCACCCCCCGCCAAACGCGGTCCTCCTTGTGCTGCTTATGCTGCATGATCCGGCGGCGCCTCAGCTGGCCGCGGGTCGGGATCTTGTGTCTCGACGTCCTCGGCCCACGAAGCGGGCGCGGATGTCTGTTCATGTTCCATAGCCTCGGAATGTTTGGTAGTAAGGGACCGGGCGACTTCGCTGCCTGCACTGGTACCTTCCCGCTGCTCACTGTTTCTGTCAATGGGCTGATGTTCGAAAGCTGCATGTTTTTCTGTCTGTTCTGCAAGGTTGGAGTCAGTGGAAACAGCCTCAGCTTCGCGGCTGGCTTCTTGAGTGGTTAGTTGTTCTTCCCCGGCCGAATGCGAACCGCTGTGTTCCGACACGGTCCGACGACGGCGCTTTCGGCGTTTCGGTGATCGCTGTTTCCGTACATGGCCTTCATTGTCAGAAGACGGCACTGACTCACGCTCCGCCGGAACAAACGCTTCGGTCGGTACAATAAGGGAATCAATTGCCATCTTGCCGGCGTCAATGTCTGTCGCGTTCGGTAGCTCCAGAGTCGTAGTACTATTTTCCACCACTGGCCAGGTCGGCGGATCATCCAGGTTTTTGTCCGTGGAAAGTGATTCTTGTACCGCTGAAGCGGTCGGCCGTGTCTGTTGTGTGGAGAACGTCGTGAGCGCCGCCGCGTAAGTCACGGGTAGAACAGTCTTCGCCGCTGGTGGCGCAACGTCCTTCGGTGGGAGTTGTGTGATCCGACGCTGGAGGCACTCGGAACGAAGGTGTCCTTCTTTGCCGCATCCGGAACACGTCTTCGGCTGGCCGTCATAAATAACTATGGCCCGGCATCCTCCTATCTGTAGATAGGATGGCACGTGTCGTTGGAGATCTATGCGCACTTGGCGTACTCCATTGAGTACTGGATACGTCTTAAATTGGGTCCATTTTTCAGCCACGTGTTCGTGTACCGTGCCGTAGGGGCGGAGCGCCGCTACAACTTCTGCCGCCGGGAGTTCAAATGGAAGTTCGAATATGCGGATAGTCCGCAGTCCCATTGCGGCATGGCCGACCTCGACGTTGCCAACATTGCCATCTGCGTGGCAGAAGCGGAGTTCTTGTTTCATCTCACGAAGCACCTTGTCGCATGTAATTTCGTTTATGAGCTTTACATAGACCGTGCTACTGACGATCGAAAAGTGAATGCCGACAATGTCGGCAGCCGGGATCTTGGCTTCCTCTTTTAAAAAGCGTTCGACTTCGAGCGCCTTTGGTCGGGTAAAGTCGTTCCGAAATGTGAATTTCAAGGTTGATCTTCTGTATTGGTTTGCCATGGTCCTGTAGCGCTACGGCGTCACGTTAGCGTCGGCCGAAGAAAGTAAACAAGGCGCGCGGGCTCTCTCTGACAGCGGAGAGCACACACCGCACGCCTGCTTCGCTCGGCTGCCAGAGCCGCACTGTCCATCTGAGCTACCCAAGCACGACTCACGCCCCATCCTCACAGCTTTACTTCTGCCAGTATCTCGTCTCCTACCTTCCAAACTTCACAGAAGCTCTTCTGGTTCGTAGATCTTTTATAATGACAACTTGGTGTGACGTCGAGCTTAAAATGAACACGTTTATGACAAAAATGTTTTCTAAGATCTGAAGATGACAACAAAGTCTGTCCAACCCGGTTGTTTTACATAAAGAAATATCTACGCGAACTTGGCTTTACAATGTTTTTTAGCAAGTAAAACAGGTCTCTCCTTCTGTGTTGTTAAAATGAGAAAATTCAGATATAAATTAGAGTTACTAAAAAGTGGTGAAGTTACCAAAGCAGATTTTGTAAAGTTCGCATCATACAAAGTAGCCGCAAGTTGAGCACGGACATATAAAATAAATTCAGCTGTTTTCGTGAAATATTTTAGTAGGATTGAAGTTACATAAAATCATTGATGTACATTTTGTTTTCATTTATGTCTCTTTCATTATGCTGCTGTTTTCAATATTATTTTGAAACATTTACAAATAATGACAGCAGGTAGAAATTTCCGAATTCGTTTATTTCAAATGGCTCTGAGCACTATGGGACTTAACTGCTGTGGTCATCAGTCCCCTAGAACTTAGAACTACTTAAACCTAACTAACCTAAGGACATCACACACATCCATGCCCGAGGCAGGATTCGAACCTGCGACCGTAGCAGTCGCGCGGTTCCGGACTGCGCGCCTAGAACCGCTAGACCACCGCGGCCGGCTCGTGTATTTCATTCGGGGACTGATTTAGAAGATGCGAAATTGCACTATTTGTGTTATTCCGAATTGAAACGCAAAGTTCTGAAGGAACATTCACTGCAGCGACTACAGCCGTTATGAAATACATGAAACGTATTCGCAATTGCGAATATGGACAACTATCAGCCTGCATGTCCGAAGAAACTTTGCATCACCATTCAGACACACAGGCATTGCAATATCGTATTTATACGCCGACACCTGGCAAGCGACTTTCAATCAAAAGTCTCCACTATACGGGAATATACGTAATGGATGTACAAGTACAGGTTATAGACACATGGTTGACCACGTGTGATGGTTTGGGTCTGGCGATGAGTCGTGTTTGGGTAGCCAAATGGTAAGTCGACCGCTCGGGGAAAGCAGGCTATCCAGGTTCGAGTACCTGTCCGACACAAATTTTCACTGTCGTCATTCTATTCTACAGCAGATGGTTGTCCCTATTCAGAACTGCGAATACATTTTTTGATTTAGAAGAGTTGACGAATTGGAGTGTTTGGTTTTCCACCAGCAGGTCCAGATTGTATACCGATTAGGTTCCTTTCAGATTACGCTGATACAATAGCTCCCTACTTAGCAATCATATACAACCGCTCGCTCACCGATAGGTCTGTACCTACAGGTTGGAAAATTGCGCAGGTCGCACCAGTGTTTGCAGTAGGGTTTTGGAGCATATACTGTATTCAAACATTATGAATCACCTCGAAGGGAACGATCTATTGGTACGTAATCAGCATGGTTTCAGAAAACAACGTTCTTGTGCAACGCAGCTAGCTCTTTATTCGCACGAAGTAATGGCCGCTATCGACAGGGGATCTCAAGTTGATTCCGTATTTCTAAATTTCCGGAAAGCTTTTGACACCGTTCCTCACAAGCGACTTCTAATCAAGTTGTGGGCCTATGGGGTATCGTGTCAGTTGTGCGACTAGATTCGTGATTTCCTGTCAGGAAGGTCGCAGTTCGTAGTAATAGACGGCAAATCATCGAGTAAAACTGAAGTGATATCAGGTGTTCCACAGGGAAGCGTCCTGGGACCTCTGCTGTTCCTGGTCTATATAAATGACCTGGGTGACAATCTGAGCAGTTCTCTTAGGTTGTTCGCAGATGATGCTGTAATTTACCGTCTAGTAAGGTCATCCGAAGACCAGTATCAGTTGCAAAGCGATTTAGAAAAGATTGCTGTATGGTGTGGCAGGTGGCAGTTGACGTTAAATAACGAAATGTGTGAGGTGATCCACATGAGTTCCAAAAGAAATCCGTTGGAATTCGATTACTCGATAAATAGTAAAATTCTCAAGGCTGTCAATTCAACTAAGTACCTGGGTGTTAAAATTACGAACAACTTCAGTTGGAAAGACCACAAAGATAATATTGTGGGGAAGGCGAGCCAAAGGTTGCGTTTCATTGGCACGACACTTAGAAGATGCAACAAGTCCACTAAAGAGACAGCTTACACTACACTCGTTCGTCCTCTGTCAGAATATTGCTGCGCGGTGTGGGATCCTTACCAGGTGGGATTGACGGAGGACATCGAAAGGATGCAAAAAAGGGCAGCTCGTTTTGTATTATCACGTAATAGGGGAGAGAGTGTGGCAGATATGATACGCGAGTTGGGATGGAAGTCATTAAAGCAAAGACGTTTTTCGTCGCGGCGAGATCTATTTACGAAATTTCAGTCACCAACTTTCTCTTCCGAAAGCGAAAATATTTTGTTTGAGCCCAACCTACAGAAGTAGGAATGATCATCAAAATAAAATAAGAGAAATCAGAGCTCGAACAGAAAGGTTTAGGTATTCGTTTTTCCCGTGCGCTGTTCGGGAGTGGAATGGTAGAGAGATAGTATGATTGAGGTTCGATGAACCCTCTGCCAAGCACTTAAATGTGAATTGCAGAGTAATCATGTAGATGTAGATGTAGAAGATGCGAATTGTAGTGCCTGTGTTATCCCGAATTAAGATGCAAAGTTCCGAAGGAATATTCACTGCAGCGACGACAGCCGTTATGAAATACACGAAACGTATTCGCAGTTGCGAATATGGACAACCATCAGCTTGCATTTTCGAAGAAACTTTGCATCACCATTCAGACACACAGGCAGTGTGTCAGACGCCGACAGCGGGCAAGCCAGTCTCAGTTAAAAGTCTCCGCTATACGGGAATATACGTAATGGACGTACAAGTACAGGTTATGGACACATGGTTGACCACGTGTGGTGGTTTGACTCTGGGGACGAGTCGCGTTTGGGTAGCCAAATTGTAAGTCGACCGCTCACGGAAAACGGGCTATCCAAGTTCGAATCCAGTCGGTCACAAATTTTCACAATCGTCATTCTATTACAGTAGAGCGTCGATTATCCGAACGTCGGCCAACCGAACGACCGCTTAACCGAACTGTGTACTCGCTCGCACCTGTTACTCTCCCACCCTACCGTCCATCATCCTCCTCACTGCCAAACCAAGTTTCCCACAGCAGTCGCCGCACTGGGCGACCGTTGGCGGAACGTTTCTTCTAATGGGGCCTTCACAAGGCGCTGCTGACCGGCCAAGCCGCCAGTCGCTGTGTTTCAACAATCAGCACACTTCTGTCCGCTCGGCACTGGCAGTAGAAATAGCGGCCTTATCAAAGCTGTTCACAGCAACAGCTGCGCCAGCTTTGAGGCGTGCCGCTCCGCGCAGTTTGAAGTATCGCGCGCCCCCAAGAAGCTCTTCTCACAGTGTAAACTAGAGTTGGGCAACACGATTCTTTTTCCCGATTCGATTCCTACGATTCAATCTCACATTGTGAATCGATTCCTACGATTCGTTCACGATTCATTCTAGTCTGCGATGGCACGATTCTTACGGAATGCAAAAAGTTCTACATCTTACTCACAGATAGCAGGACATGTCTGAAATTTTCAATGGGGTTAGAATCGAACTGTGTCTTGATAAGATATGCCAGAAATAGTTTATTTATGGGTAAACATGCATATAACGTTACAAGTGTGATTCTCGATTTATACGTGTAATGCCTTAATTGATGAAAGGTCACGTTTGATTTGAGTGCATCTATTGTTTTATTTCAGTATGCCAGGAAAGAGATTTGTGCGAAAGGTGGTGCAAAATTGCTTCCTTTGGTCACACGCGTCCTCCACTTGACTGCCATCTGGCGGTCGTAATCATTCGGCACGACTCGGCATGATTCGGAAGCTGCCTTCGAAGCATAGCGTACTAAGAATCGATGAATCGTTGGAACTTGGAATCGTCACGACTCGGAAACACGCAATCGTTCTTACGGTTCTTTTGAACGACGATTCGTCCGTATCACGATTCGATTCTTACGATTCTTTATTTAGAGTCGTTCAAATGAACGACTCATTCACGAATCGACACAACTCTAGTGTAAACAGTCACCTTACTGTTCTCTGTTACGACCACTTGTGTGCTGCTGCGTGAAGAAGTGAACTTGACGATACAGAATGCTTAAACGTAAACGTGTTGTCCTTTCTATGAGGGACAAGTACGACATTACTAAAAGGTTAGAAGAAGGTGAATACTATATATTCCTACTGAAGTTGCCTTTGTATGTTACTTTGTAATACTAAAAAAGATGCCTGTTTTTATGAATAAATTTACTGTACAGTACTTCTCTTTGGCAAATAAATACGTACAGTTCTATTATCCGAACAAACCAGTTTTCCGAACACCCATGTCCCCCAATTACTTTGGATAATCGATGCTCTACTGTATACAACAGGTGGTTGTTCATATTCGGAACTGCGGATACATTTTATGATTTAGAAGAGTTGACGAATTGAAGTGTTTTCCAACCAGCAGGCAGAAGTTGCCTAATCCGTGTGAGCGGCAGTAGACTGCCGCGGGAGGAGGTGGTGGTAGACCCCACTCGGCATTCCGGGCCTTAGCCAGGCCGCAAGATGAGACGCAGGTCCGTGACGTGACGCAGGGTGACTCACAGCGAGTTTTTGCGAACCACACAACTGAATGGTTCTGCGCACGTTAGAGCGCAGCGTGACGTGATACAGTTCCTGCGCTTGGTGGCCCTGCGGACCGCAGTTTCCTGTACGCAGTTTACTGCGAGGCTCACAGTGGTTCTGGCTGTTGGTAGTTCGAAATGGAAGAAAAGCTTAATTGAAGCCGCATCTGTTCGCAAAGTTCTGTATGATACAAGCCATGAAGATTACTTGAAAACGAAGCTGAAAGCTGAGAAGTGGGAGGAAGTGGCCAAGGAAACGAACATACGAAATGGTAAGTTGCATTGTAATTCGTTAACATTCTACATTGACATTGTTAAAACTCTGTAGCAAATTTTCGTGATGTGCTCTGTCCTGGTTAATGTTTATCGAAAAAGATGCCTCGGGTTCCTTACAATATCATTCCTTACCAGCGTGTAGCCCTCCACATCTACCAGTGAAAACGGAATAGATGGATTTCACCACGTCTTTGATATCAATATAGAACCGAAACTGTCGTCCGAGTGATGACACGAAGTTCTATGAGCACTGTTTAAATTGGTTTGTTGTCGGATAGTCCTTATGACTAATAGGATTCTGCTTCTGCTACGAAAATACGGTTTCTGTTAATTGATAATAATGAAATTTGCTCACTTCTCGCCCGCATCTCGTGGTCGTGCGGTAGCGTTCTCGCTTCCCACGCCCGGGTTCCCGGGTTCGATTCCCGGCGGGGTCAGGGATTTTCTCTGCCTCGTGATGGCTGGGTGTTGTGTGCCGTCCTTAGGTAAGTTCGGTTTAAGTAGTTCTAAGTTCTAGGGGACTGATGACCGTAGCAGTTAAGTCCCATAGTGCTCAGAGCCATTTTTTGCTCACTTCTCGCTATATATACAGTACCCCTGGCGACAGCAAGGGCTTTTCTCACCAGCTACTCTGCCCCTTCTGACGCACGCCATATGGTCCTCCTCGGGCCTTCTTCGGCGTGACAACCTGTAGCCAGTGCCATCAAAGCGATGTAACACACCGTTTCGAACTCAAACTCAGAATCGGGAATCCGATTCTGAACTTATATCTATTAACATAGCAGAAGTAGTCGGCATCTCTGCCAGAGCCAAAGTTCCTCAGCAAACAGCGTATTGAAACTGCGATCCAACTTGCGATGATTGTTGCCGTGGCTCACGCTGTCGAGAGGAATTTGACGTGAGCCCCCCAGCGTCACCTCACGGGGCTGCGACTCATCTTGCGGCCCGCCTATATACAGGCGAGGCCGCGCGTCGTCAAAGCGAGCACCGCGTCATTGTTCCCGCGCATCTGTTTGTCGCCGTTCTGCATTTCCGCGTCCACTTGCGGCCGGTGCGTGGGTGGTCGCGCGGCCTGCGGCTCGCGGCTCGAGGACGTCCCGTTAGGACCTCCTACCGGCAGCGCACAGTCAAAATAGCGCCCGCCCCCGCAGCACACGCCGAGACAAAGGCCGGCCAAGCAGAGCCTCGGCGGTTGCCACCCGGCGGGCCCTAAACGGCCCCGTCCAGTGTTTGCTGTCCTCCCGTGAGAAGGCGTGAGCGTGTCTAACAGGTGGACGCTAGCGTACACCACATATCGCAGGCAAGACTTGAGTCCAGCCCTTAACTACTATCGACCGTCTCTCAGACCGCTGCTAATTTTTGTGTCGAGATATTTCGCACACCCCTGCAAAGCCAAATCGACTCTTCCATGTACCTTCCTATTGGCTGTCAAACTACATGTGCCAGCTTGCATTGTTGCTGCTCTTTGTTTCGTAATTATTAGCCTTGTGAAGTCTCACAGACTTACCATAGTGTTTGCGTACCGCGTTTTTATTGCATGCTACTGTTGCTCCTGAAAGGAGAAAATATAAAAATGCAGTAAATGAAGCAGGCAAAAAGGAATAAAAACGTCTCAAAAATGATATCGACAGGAAGTGCAAAATGGCTAAGCAGGCATGGCTAGAGGACAAATGTAAGGATGTAGAGGCTTATCTCACTAGGGGTAAGATAGATAGTGCCTACAGCAAAATTAAAGAGACCTTTGGAGAAAAGAGAACCACTTGCATGAAAATCAAGAGCTTTGATGGAAACCCAGTTCTAAGCAAAGAAAGGAAAGCAGAAAGGTGGAAGGAGTATATAGGGGGTCTATACAAGGGCGATGTACTTGAGGGCAATATTATGGAAATGGAACAGGATGTAGATGAAGATGAAATGGGAGATATGATACTGCGTGAAGAGTTTGACAGAGCACTGAAAGAACTGAGTCGAAACAAGGCCCCCGGAGTAGACAACATTCCATTAGAACTACTGACAGCCTTGGGAGAGCCAGTCCCGACAAAACTCTACCATCTGGTGAGCAAGATGTATGAGACAGGTGAAATACCCTCAGACTTCAAGAAGAATATAATAATTCCAATCCCAAAGATAGCAGGTGTTGACAGATACGAAAATTACCTAACTATCAGTTTAATAAGTAACAGCTGCAAAATACTAACGCGAATTCTTTACAGACGAATGGAAAAACTGATAGAAGCCAACCTCGGGGAAGATCAATTTAGATTCCGTAGAAATGTTGGAACACGCGAGGCAATACTGACCCTACGACTTATCTTAGAAGAAAGATTAAGGAATGGCAAACCTACGTTTCTAGCATTTGTAGACTTAGAGAAAGCTTTTGACAATGTTGCCTGGAATACTTTCTTTCAAATTCTGAAGGTGGCAGGGATAAAATACAGGGAGCGAAAGGCTATTTACTATTTGTACAGAAACCAGATGGCAGTTATAACAGTCGAGGGACATGACAGGGAAGCAGTGGTTGGGAAGGGAGTGAGACAGGGTTGTAGCCTCTCCCCGATGCTATTCAATCTGTATATTGAGCAAGCAGTAAAGGAAACAAAAGTTCGGAGTAGGTATTAAAATCCGTGGAGAAGAAATAAAAACTTTGAGGTTCGCCGATGACATTGTAATTCTGGATAATAGAATGTAGTCGAATTAAGTCGGGTGATGCTGAGGGAATTAGATTAGGAAATGAGACACTTAAAGTAGTAAAGAAGTTTTGCTATTTGTGGAGCAAAATAACTAATGATGGTCGAAGTAGAGAAGATATAAAATGTAGACTGGCAATGGGAAGGAAAACGTTTCTGAAGAAGAAAAATTTGTTAACATCGAGTATAGATTTAAATGTCAGGAAGTCGTTTCTGAAAGTATTTGTATAGAGTGTAGCCATGTATGGAAGTGAAACGTGGACGATAAATAGTTTAGACAAGAAGAGAATAGAAGCTTTCGAAATGTGGTGCTACAGAAGAATGCTGAAGATTAGACGGGTAGATCACGTAACTAATGAGGAGGTATTGAATAGAATTGGGGAGAAGAGGAGCTTGTGGCACAACTTGACTAGAAGAAGGGATCGGTTGGTAGGACATGTTATGAGACATGGAGGGATCACCAATTTAGTAGTGGAGGGCAGCGTGGAGGGTAAAAATCGTAGAGGGAGACCAAGAGATGAATACACTAAGCAGATTCAGAAGGATGTATGCTGCAGTAGGTACTGGGAGATGAAGAACCTTGCACAGGATAGAGTAGCATGGAGAGCTGCATCAAACCAGTCTCAGGACTGAAGCCCACAACAACGACAACAACAACAACAACAACTGTTTCTCCATGGTGGGGAAAGCTGGTCCTTCTGTGCAACGTGTGTTATGTGAGACAGATGTCCTCACTTGCAAGATGAGCCTCAGACACCGAAAGAAGAATTCGAAAATCGAAAAACGTTTACCTTTTGCCCTCCTCGTCTGAAGAGGAAAACAAGGTATCCATGTCAACAGCGTGGTGTTCCGATTTGTTTGGAGTGTTCCAGGAAGGTCTGCGTGAAGTGTTTGCAGGTGAAAATTGACTAAAGTATGATTCAGTGGCACATGAAAACAAGTATTTAGTTTTTACTTGTAATTTTAGAAGTAAAATGGTGGCAAAGTTTCTCCATTCATAGACTTATGGACTGAAATATTCGCTCTACATTGAAAAGTGAGTCGTAAACTGAAAGCTGACTTCGCGCACAATTTATCGTAAGTCATGTCGGATTTTTCCACCTAGTTATATTTCCAATTTGTAATATAATCCCTCTGATGAAAATCTATGTGTGAGTAGAGAGCTTTCTATTTGCTGTTATTTTCGCAACTCATAAAATAAAAATATACTCCAGATTTCGCTTTGTTTTAATTGTTGAAGTGTTTAAAATACCGCAGTGTTTAAAAAAAATCAAATTTCTACAAAAGCCACCTCTAAGAAGTGTAATGAATGACTAGAAGTCAAGGAACTATATATATTCAGCAAAATTCTGGTTTGGTATATAAACTAGAAAAATGCGGTCTGTAAGACCCCTCCATAGTAAATGTGTTCCTGTGAATGACCATAGTAGTTAAGGGCTAGGGATGGCGTTTAGGGTGACACACTCGGTTATCTCTAATATCGCTGTTTTTCTATCCCAATTTAACCTGACCGCTAAAAAAAAAAAAAAAAAAAAAAATGTTCAAATGGCACTGAGGACTATGGGACTTAACTACTGGGGTCATCAGTCCCCTAGAACTTAGAACTACATAAACCTAACTAACCTAAGGACGTCACACACATCCATGCCCGAGGCAGGATTCGAACCTGCGACCGTAGCAGTCACGCGGTTCCGGACTGAAGCGCATAGAACCGATCGACCACCGCGGCCGGCACCACTAAAGCAGTTCAAAATAATCGGTCCCTGAAATAACCGACCTCAGTCTTTCATTCCTACTGTTTCCTGTAATAAACGCAGAAATCAAAAAAAGATTTAAAAAATTTACTCTTTCAGTTTCAAGATAGATAGATTGAAAACATTAAATAGGCAAATAAAACAATATCTAGTTCCTCCACCATTCGCTGCTTTTCTCGAAAATTGATAAGTCTTTGAATACTGTGGTGTGCGTACTGTAAGACCTTCGGTACACACACCATCAGATTAATTGACTTGTCACTCTAACGAAGTAGCCGAGTGTCAGCAATATGTCTCGTGGTCTTATCGTGGCGTGTTCATCTTCTGCCGTTAGGTCAGACGATAGAAATGCCACTTGCACACACACACAGTAGCGGATTGACGGTGACCAACTTTAAACAGAACTTGATTAATTTTCACACACATTTATTAAAATAATAACAAGCATAAAAATAACTTAACTTGGTTCTGGATGCTATTTACAACTGACAATCTGAAGTTCCTTTGGTCTTGGTACGTTAATCTTATTCTCACATATCTCTGATACTTGACAAAGTGTCTATACATTTCTCTTCATGGCTATGTACAGAAATATGATAATCTTATTAGGCGCTGACTGGAACTTGACTACAGACTAATGCAGACTGACTAATCGGTGGTCTGTACACTCGTTATAATACTTCGAGCGTTCAGGTATCACAGCGCGAGTGTGATCCGCGAGGAGAAAAGTTTCTACGTTAGTAGCAATCTCATTGGCTGCATTACATATTAATACGCGGACCGGCGGAAGCAGAATTTGGTCCGTCTCTATGACAGCGCCATCTCGTAGTGCGGAGACGGACGAGCGCTGCGCCTGCGCTGTTGTGCTAACAAGGGGCCCTCCCCATCGCACCCCCCTCAGATTCAGTTATAAGTGGCACAGTGGATAGGCCTTGAAAAACTGAACACAGATCAATCGAGAAAACACGAAGAAGTTGTGTGGAACTGTGAAAAAATAAGCAAAATATACAAACTGAGTAATCCATGTGCAAGATAAACATAAAGGAGAGTGTGAGCTCAGCAGCGCCGTGGTCTCGTGGTTAGCGTGAGCAGCTGCAGAACGAGAGGTCCTTGGTTCAAGTCTTCCTTCGAGTGAAAAGTTTAGTTTTTTATTTTCGCAAAGTTATGATCTGTCCGTTCGTTCACTGACGTCTCTGTTCACTGTAATAAGTTTAGTGTCTGTGTTTTGCGACCGCACCGCAAAACCGTGCGATTAGTAGACGAAAGGACGTGGCTCTCCAATGGGAACCGAAAACATTTGATCGCAAGGTCATAGGTCAACCGATTCCTCCACAGGAAAACACGTCTGATACATTCTATACGACACTGGTGAGGGCATGTGCGTCACATGACAGGAATATGTTGTCGACCCACCTCACTTGTACACTTGGCGAATGGGTAAAACGATTCTTCTACATTGCCCGATTTAGGATTTCTTGTGGATGTGATAATCACTTCCAAAAAGGTGATGAAAACATAAGAGTTTGTCACATAAACTGAAAATAAAAAATCAAACTTTTTACTCGATGGGAGATTTGAACCGAGGACCTTCCATTTCGCAGCTGCTTACGCTACCACGAGACCAAGCCGCTTCTGAGTTCAGAACGTCCTAGATGTTGCATATCTTGCCCATGGACTACTCAGTTTGTATATTTCGCTTATTTTTTCGCAGTTCCACACAACTTCTTCGTGTTTTCTCAATTGATCTGTGTTTAGTTTTTCAAGGCCTATCCACTGTGCCAACTTATAACTAAATCTGAGGGGGGTGCGATGGGGAGGTTCCCTTGTTAGCGGGGCGCGCTCTAGTGGGAAAGTTGTGTAGACGCTGACTACGCGGAACTATGTACACAACAAATACCACGATAGATCGCATGTATTTTCCGATTGACTCTAATTTTTTTTAACTCTTCAAGAAACATGTCGTAATCGGGGATAAAACCTCTGTTTGGCCATTACGGATAATTAGCGTCAAAAGGTAAAAACTATGGTTGAAGAACTGTGTTTTCCGTGCTAATTTGTCCGATTTAGGGGCTACAAGCAGATAAAGGCATATTATGTTGACATAGGCAGCAGATCAGCAACTTTCTGTTTTTTCTATATACTGGGTGTACAAAAGATCTCTCCGCAGTGCCGTATGACTGTTAGCCGCGCGTACCGTATGCCCCAGTGAATATACCGAAATGAAACTCAGTGAAATAGAAGTTATTAATTTATTGAATATTCATTTTTACTTACAAATTTCCACATTGAATGTTGAAAGTGTCCCTCCTATTGAATACACAATTCAATTCGTCTAATCATTTTTCCGAACACAAGATGTAACAGTTCTTCTGTAACAGCGGCAGTGAAAGTGGATATAGCAATTTTCAATTAATTGGTGGATTTTGGACGGTTTTTATACACTGTTGCTTTCGCTGCACCCCAGAAGAAAAAGTCAGGTGGTGTTAGGTCAGGTGATCGTGGAGGCCAAAGTCCCTGTGAAATTATTGAATCACCAAAAACATCAGCAAGCAGTGGCATTGAAACGCTAGCTGTATGCGCGGTTGCACCATATTGTTGAAAATAACCGTTCAGTATTTCACTTAAACACAAGTTCTCCTATGAATGGGTACAGAATATCACTACAGTATGGTCATGCGTTTATTGTTTCGTTGAAAATTATGGGACCCGCAATCCAAACTCCTATTTTCACAGAATGAAGCGGTTCCTCATGAACACATAATGGATTTGCAGTACTCCACATACGAGAATTTTGCGAGTTCATGTACCCGGATAAAAGAAACCACGGTTGATCAGTGAAAAACGTTACATTAAGAATATCCCTTCCATTTTGTTGTACGAAATTTTTGAACGAATGACAATAATGCAGTCTCTCGCCATGATCAGTATTTTTCAGTCCTTGTACGACTGTCACTTTGCATGGGAAAAGTTCTAATTTCTTCTTTACAGCTGTGTGGGCCGTTCCGACACTAACATCGACTTCCTGGGCGAGTTTTCTTACTGACTTGTTCGGACTCACGGACATTTTATCGGAAATATCGAGTAGTTTATCCTCAGAGAAAACGCTAGGACGACCACTTCTCGGTGCATCTGTCACTGAACCCGCACTTCGAAATTTGTTAATCAAATCTCGGGCAGTATCGCGATGTGGGAGTGTTGCCTCCGGGAACACTGAATTAAATGTTTGACGAACTGAAACAGGTGTATTTACCGCCAGCTTTGAACACTTGTTCGACTGAAAACACATGTTCTTCAATGGTTAGCATTTTAATAGTGACAAAAACGAAACAAACGAACAAAGGAACTAAACTTAAACGTTCACGTCAACAGGCAACGACGCACACCAACCATACTACTGACGCTGGCTGAGATAAACGAGACAGATGAATGTAGGGAGAGTCCACTTGAAAGGAAGTAACCCAGGCAGGCGAACAATCATACGGCACTCGCGGCTAACCATCGTACAAAATATTGTAACCAGATGTTTTACTTTCAAGAAAGTGGAGTTTTTATGGCTACTGCGGTGTAACGACGTATTTATTAGGTTTTCGTTTGTTATATGACCATGTGCAGACTTCGTCACCTACGTCAGTTACAACCCACTTCAAAAAATGATTCATATTCTTTTTAAATTGTCATAGAATGGTTCTTGAACGAAACTGTAAAACATCAGTTGAGTCGTGTGCAGAAAATTACATCACTTGGGCCAATTGGTTTTTGTAACTTTTTCGAATTTAAATTTCGTTTGTTTCTCCTCAGAAAATTATATCGACACACGTTATCTTGATCTAATCGATATCAGAATCACACATTAAATAAACTTTTTAGATTCAAAGTTTCGGCCAACGCTGTCTGAATCAATAATCTTGTCAAATATATTATTAATCCGTTCACATAACTCTTCATAAATAAATCTTCAAGACACGTGTTTCACCTTTAGTAACATACACTATTTTATTAGCTTCCTACACATACAGATGTGAACTTGAGCGTTGACAGACAGTGACTAACATTTCAATAAGACTGAGATCTATATAATCTCATTGTTGTACAAAAAGAGTATAAAAATTCATTTTTAATTTTTTAGAAACACGACGCAACAACTCGGTTCCAGGATCTTCTGTTGCTCCTTGGCTGTCGACCCGCGACGTATAGCGGCCAGCAATTTCCTCTCTGGTCGCGGCAACGAAGATGCTGTCCCCGTTCGTTGCGCCGATCTCTCCGTACATGAAACACATAAAAAAAAATACAAAACTTTTAGATAATTCACATTTATTACAAATAATAAGAAAACACATAAACAAAAACTAAATTAAACTTATAGTCACCTGCAAACTGGGCTGACTTGGTGGATGGGTGACGTTTAATTTCGTCCCACTACATACCCCACCCACAAGCTCAGTTTGTCAGGTTTTAACCGGAATTAAAACTGTTCAATATACAATATTTAACTGTTAATACATTTTCCTCACATTTTACGTAACCTCAAGTCCTTGCTATTAGATAGATTTAATCCTTTTAACACGATACCGTTGTGACTATTTGTCATTTACTCTTAATTGTGCTCTTATGGTAATTCGTAACCGAATATAGGGAGATTGCTCCTCTTCAGTTAATAGTTGCTAATAAATACTAATTTAGTACGTTCTTTAACGTTGTACATGAGGACAGAGCATTCAAATTGTGATAGATTGGTTATAGTTTCATTTATTTACTAGAGTTATTCTTTTCAAGAATGTATATTACTAATAAGTTTCTCACAATATCTAATAGTACTATTTACTTTACGTCATTCTCTTCCCTAATGCCTTATTTATGCCTGAGGTCAAGAAGAAATCAAGCAAAACTTTCTTTAGAATCTCGGCACGGCTTTCTTTACCTTCGGACACCTTGTTGGGTAATGGCCACTTATTTAGGAGAAACAAGCGAGAGAGCCCCGTTTGGTGTGTTCTATATTAACACTATTACAAACCTCTATTAAAGGCACTCTGCTATGTTCTCGTGAGCCATATAGCTCTGGACGCCCATGGTCCCTAAAACTATTAACCATCCCCTTTGGCTCCTACTATCCGAGTAAATTTAAAATACGCAAAATTCCTTTAGACCTAAGAGCAAAATTTCCTCCATATAAATCCCCCTTTTTGGTTATCTTTCTCTTTTTGAAGTACCAGTAGATTATTGCAGAACACTTGTTTAAGCTTTCTGTTCTATTCTTTAAAATAATACGTAACTATCACGAAAAACTTCACATGAATAAACTATGAACGCTCTTCCGTATGTAACATATACTAAATATTAACTTATTTAGGAATGAAGAGTTTCATTTGATCAACACTATATAATCCTTTAATTACACCTGATGAAGGTTCCATAAGAAGTAATGCTTTGGGATGTACAATCTTATGTACAACATATGGACCTTCAAAGATAAAGAAGAATTTTCTACATTCCTTATCGATCTTAGAACTTTTAGGATGAGATCGTACTAACACAAGATCTCCTACCTGAAATGAGGGTTCTATAGCCTGTTGATTATAACTTTTAATTCTCCGTTCGGCATTTTTTACAATCTGTTCGCAAACTTTTTCGTCTGGGATACATTGTTGGATCTCATTTACTGGTGGCCAAGGTAAAGCAGCTAGTAAAGGCTCACCAATAATTCGTTTGCCTAAAATTTCTATAGGTGATAATCCCGTCGTTAGGTGAGGCAATTCATTTAATATCTTTTCGAATTCAGGCATTAGTTTGGCCCACCGAGTATGTTTATGTGCACAATAAGTTCTACATAATCGTCCTAATTCTTTCATGACTCTTTCTACTAAATTACTGTGAGGGTGATATTTCGAAATTAAGATATGTTTGATTCCATATTGTCTTATCATATCTTGAAACCTTTGACTAATAAAGGCACTACCGTTGTCAGACATAAGTCGTTTAGGAATGCCCCAGTTAACAAAGTAATTTCGGGTGAGGCAGCGTATAACGCTTGCTGTATTCGCTCGTTTCAAAGTATATAGTTTCACATGTTTGGACCAACATTCCATTACAACAAACACATATGTTAATCCTCCTGAACTCCGAGGCAGAGGGCCGAAAAAATCTAATGATAGTAGATCCCACAAACCTCGAGGAATTACAGCATATAATTTATAACGCTTGGATTTGTTATTAACTTTAACCTTTTGACAGGTTTCACAAGCCCTAATAATACTTCTCACAATACGTGACATATTTTTGAAATAATAGTACTTCATTAGATGTTTAATACATTTATGAATTCCAAAATGCCCGTAACCTTCATGAATATAAGTAATTAACTCGTCCACAACAGTTTCCGGAATGCAGATTTTCCATCTCTGGTGTTCCCTCTGTGCTTTCCAATACAACAAGTCGTTAAAATATAACCACACACCCCGGGTGTTAACTGCTTCGTCCCCATTATTAAGGTTTTGTATAATTCGTAGAATAACATTTTTCTTTCCTTTACATAATACGGTAATCCACTAATTAGGACTCGCATTAGATGACTTTCAATTAATTTAGCACGGTTTAAATTCCATTCAAAATAATTCCTATAACCTCTCCACCGTTTAGAATATGGAGGAGGGGCTAACAACTCTAAAGTTAAGTGTTGTTGTTTTCCCCTTGACCAATAATTTTGTTTAAATTGCTTAACAAAATCATCCCAATGCCTGAATTCATTTCTATGCAGTACTGCCCATTCCGCAGCTTCTGCTTCTAAATGTCCTATTACAAATTGAATGCGTTTTTCATTACTCCATTTAGGAGATAATGATGTTTCAAAAGCTTTTATAAAGATTATAGGGTGCAGTTCGCCTCCTGGTTTGAATACAGGAAATCGACTTGCTACATTTGAATTTGTTGTTATGTCATCCAGACATTCTGCGAGAGAAATAGTCGGATTTTGTTTAGCTGGCAGAGACGGAGTGGCATCGGATTGGCTTGCCGTGACTGCCTTATTCATATTGTTGCCATCCGTGCTAGCAAATTCGATGCGACTGTTGTCTCTGATTATGTTATTACCTCTGCTACCTGAAATGTTCTCGTTATTATCTAATTCCGATAACCGTTTAGTAATTTCCTGTATCCGCATTTCTGTATTGGATACGCGATTAGCTAATATCGATTCTTCACTGTGTTCACGATGTGAACGCTCTGTACCTTCGTCAATATTATTATCTTTGGCAGTCTCAAGATTACTGCATATCTCAGTAATTAAAAATTTCATGTTTTCGATTTCGGTATGGTCCTTTTCTACTTGATGAGTTAATGTTTCTAATTCTACATTATCTATTGAAGAAATCTCTACAGGTTTGGTAGAGACCTCTTTAACAGATTCCAATAATTCTCTGCGAACAGTTTCTGTTTGCATAGAAAATTCATCTCGTAACATATCGTTATTTTTCTGTATTTCATTTACAACTAAGATATTGACACTATCTAGTCTCTCGGATAAGTCAGTAATATCGTGTCGCATGCGAGCTTTTTCCTCGCGCGATTCCTGGATATGTTCTTCTAACCTTTTACAATTATCAGCAATCTTATTACTAAGTCCTACTAATTTTTCCTGCATTTCAACTTTAGAAGACTCTATTTTATCACTTAATTCTCGACTGGTTTCATTAAGATATTCCTGCAACCTGTCTGTTGATTTTGTTAGCTCCCCTTTAAGTCTAGCAGTAGATTCCTCGTTAGACTGTTTTAATTCCTGTTTTAGTTCCTGTTTCAATCTAGCAGTAGATTCCTCATTAGACTGTTTTAATCTAGCCATAGATTCTTCGTTAGACTGTTTTAATCTAGCCATAGATTCTTCGTTAGACTGTTTTAATCTAGCCATAGATTCTTCGTTAGACTGTTTTAATTCCTCTTTTAATCTAGCAGTAGATTCTTCGTTAGACTGTTTTAATTCAACTAGGAAATCCCCGTTAGATTGTTTTAATTTCGCTATCGCCCTAAAAAGGGATCTCATGCTCCTATCGGACATAGATTGCTCTTCGTCTGACATTTCACTTCCCGACATTATTGTAAGATATTAACTATTTACACACGCAGACTTGTAACCAACAATCCTATAAAAGCACACTTCCTATGTACAACACTCCACTTCCAACTTGAAACAAACTCACCGGACACTAATATTGTAATTTGTAGTTCTCGATGATCAGTGTGCTGCTATGGGCTGCAGATGTAACAGCCGTCGATGCAGCCGCTGAGATGCTGCGACCCCGCTTCCGCAACCGGCAGGACGCTGAGTCGAACACCGGAAACGTCGCTGGCTGCAACCACGCCCGGCACCGCCGTAGACAGGCGAAGCCCTCAGCAACACCTCTAATACCAGCCGGAGGAACATCCCGCAGCTGACGTACTGGGCCTATTAGTTTAGTGAGAAAAAAGGTTGTCGGGTTTTGCAGCGTTCAGCTGCTGCCCAACAGACGCGCCTTCTCGTGGAACAACTGCGTGACCGTACTGCTTGGCTGCACTCCGTCAGATGCCCACACCCGCGAAGTCGCCGCTGGCTGGTGAAGGCTCCACGAAAACTCGCGTTGACTTCCGAAGGACTCTTGATGCTTTGTTTCGTACCTGTGTGCCTTAGTTGCACACAAGTCCTGTTTCTAAGGTCGCCACGGTGCGGTGTAACGTTACGTATTAAATTTTCGTTTGTTTCTCCTCAGAAAATTATATCGACACACGTTATCTTGATCTAATCGATATCAGAATCACACATTAAATAAACTTTTTAGATTCAAAGTTTCGGCCAACGCTGTCTGAATCAATAATCTTGTCAAATATATTATTAATCCGTTCACATAACTCTTCATAAATAAATCTTCAAGACACGTGTTTCACCTTTAGTAACATACACTATTTTATTAGCTTCCTACACATACAGATGTGAACTTGAGCGTTGACAGACAGTGACTAACATTTCAATAAGACTGAGATCTATATAATCTCATTGTTGTACAAAAAGAGTATAAAAATTCATTTTTAATTTTTTAGAAACACGACGCAACAACTCGGTTCCAGGATCTTCTGTTGCTCCTTGGCTGTCGACCCGCGACGTATAGCGGCCAGCAATTTCCTCTCTGGTCGCGGCAACGAAGATGCTGTCCCCGTTCGTTGCGCCGATCTCTCCGTACATGAAACACATAAAAAAAATACAAAACTTTTAGATAATTCACATTTATTACAAATAATAAGAAAACACATAAACAAAAACTAAATTAAACTTATAGTCACCTGCAAACTGGGCTGACTTGGTGGATGGGTGACGTTTAATTTCGTCCCACTACACTACTTACAAATCACCATTCGCCTTCCAATATATATATATATATATATATATATATATATATATATATATATATATATAGGCGCTACGCTACAGTCTGGAACCGCGCGACCGCTACGGTTGCAGGTTCGAATCCTGCATCGGGCATGGATGTGTGTGATGTCCTTAGGTTAGTTAGGTTTAAGTAGTTCTAAGTTCTAGGGGACTGATGACCTTAGAAGTTAAGTCCCATAGTGGTCAGAGTCATTTGAACGACAAATTTTACGGAAATGGAAAGTGCTATTGATGTGCGGTTTCAGCAAAAGGATTAGTAGTCAGCTACTATAAGCAAATCAACAGATTGTAATAACACTTACAACGTGTGTTTTGTGCAAACATACACCTTTTTAAGTGGAACAGTGTCTATTGACATTAACAAATTAAAAGGAGTGTAAATTACAATGGCAGTGGTGTTCGTTACAGTATTATAACGCAACTCGTATGAGAGATATTATATTTTGAAAAATTTACACACCGGCACTTGTTTGTGCTAGGTACGACGTTGTTATGTTTGCTTACAGTGTCCTTCTGTGTTCTTGGAGTGCCCTGCGCCTTGGCTGTCAGTCAGCGTGTGACAGTCCAAGCAGTAAGACGTGAGTGGACGAGGGATTTACCAGTGCAGGAGCCGGCGGGAGGGGCCGTGTGGTTCTAGGCGCTACAGTCTGGAGCCGAGCGACCGCTCCGCTCGCAGGTTCGAATCCTGCCTCGGGCGTGGATGTGTGTGATGTCCTTGGGTTAGTTATGTTTAATTAGTTCTAAGTTCTAGGCGACTGATGACCTCAGAAGTTAAGTCGCATAGTGCTCAGAGCCATTTGAACTATTTTGAACCATTGCAGGAAAACCCGACTTGCTCATGGCGTACGGAAAGTGTAGAAAGTTCCAGACGATCTTCCCCTGTATAGTGTGAGAATGTAAAACGGTAGCGAAAGCCCCCAAGTTTTTATGTTACGCAACACTAAATCACCACTGAACGGAAAAAAGTCGTTAAAACTGAGTTTTCACTGTAAGTTATTTGTGTTAAAACATTATACTGATTTTAAAAATTGAATTTCGTTGTTTTCTTTTCTGTAGGTACATAATATTACTTTTAATGTTTACTGTTATTAAACAGTATAATAACTAATTAATAAGTTGTAACAGCCAAACCACAACAATCATGAATTATTTTTAATTAGTTCCGCTGTGGCTCGTTATAATTAGGAACTAACGTACGGTATACGTTTAGAAGGTGTGGTTAGCTGGAAGTTTGGTGACGTCTTGTCGAAATGGGTTACCATTGAGTTCCGGAATTAAAACTGCTCTTGCCCAAAAAAATTTTTTAGTTTATTCATGCATTCCAAAGTGGCAATGTAACAAGGGCTGTAGAGAGGACGGGTATGGCGAGTATTATACAAGAAAAGGAATGAGATTGTCAATGACTCCTGCCAAAACTCAGCAAAGTGATGTCCATGAGGAAAATAATAACATCTTTAAGGAAGACAGATTAAGGTTTAACGTCTGGCCGATTGCGAGGCGAGCATATTAAAGATGGTTCGAAACTGTGAGAGTCTGTGACGAGAACTACGATTGAAAACATCCATATCTTATTCCAGGGAAGTATCGCGGCATTAACTTTGATAAAATTGGGGTATATGGTGAAATGTTAATTGCCGATGACCTGGTGCGGATTTGAAGCTATCTTATCGAGAAAACGCGTCTAGTCGATTACCTATTAGGTAATCGTGCTCGGCAAACTGTCTTCATTTCCTTCTCATGTATTTTCAGCAGGATATTCGACGTTTAGCTATAACTTGCAAGCATAACGTGTTTTCTGTAGTTCAATTCCAAGCATCATTTCAATGGGACCTTAACCTCTGATCATCCCGCCTTTTTTGTACGTACTTGTAGATGCTCTAATAAGTCTTGTGATTAAAAAATGCTACGTTGAGTATACAGCCCTAATACGCTCGCGACATCGATACAAGCTTCTTTTCTACAAGTGATATTACGCTAAAAGCGTAATATTTCTCTCTGTGGCTACCCACGTAATGTCCTTATCCACCAAATGACGTTTTCTGTGTTGACCCTTGTCGTTTTCGCTACCTGTAGTCGAGACTTATCAGACAGAGTGACACTCTGAAATAACACTTGTTAACATTTGTAACGAAACTTTTCACATCTAAAACTGGAACGTGAGCTTAATGGTTCCACTAAGGCTACTGAAACACCACAGTTTAATTTCGTTTTTGACATAAAAGCGTACAATGGCGTCGAACCGACTTCTTGGAATCACATTTAGTACATATCGCTGCAATACTTGCGAGAGTTTTCACTGAAAACAATGACAAACGCTACATTACTGCTGTCTTCTTTTCAAGAAATTGAACTACTGTTGAAGTAAGTAAGTTATTCCATTTAAAGTAAAACTACAATCGCTTCATTATCTCGACGGAAGTGGATCACCTCCTGTAGAAGATTGCCTAGCGTCTGACTGACTCTGTAACTAAACGGGTCTAGGGAGATACGCTTGGTAGAAACAAACATAACAAGTAGTCCTTTTTAGCGGTCGAGGACGTGTTTACAATAAAAGACTTAAACTTATCGAGTCTTGGGGGGAATTTCGGGACTTCAGTGAAACCTAGCAGAGAGTTAATTGGGTTTTGAGTTTGAGTAAATATGAACAGAAAGCTAGAAGTATGGAAATGTTTTGCGCTGAGCAGGTATGGGGAGGGCTACGTGCAATGACAAGATTAGTGTGAGGGAGAGACTGGGTTTTACCGGCAGGGCGACTACATGTGGTCAGGGGGTAGCCGCGATGGACCGCAGGTAGCTGGACCCTGATAAATACGGCTGGCTAACGGCAGACATAGCACACCCTTTCATAACATGAAATGAGGCTAGGAAGACTGGTACAGTAAACGCAAGAGCATCAAATCAATCAGTAAAGGGTAATACGTCATATGAAAAATTGCCAACTGCAATCATTAACATACTTACAATTAAACCACTCATTCCATTACAAATGTTTACATTTAATGAGTGACAAATAATTTTATCATGCACTGTAAACAATACGGCCGGTAATGGCATTGCACTGTAGCCATCATCGAGACAAACAAGGAATATTACAGTTGTTGTCGTTAAATATTTTGCAATATTAAGTTTGTATATCTAAAGGTGTCGAACCAGACCGTTCTCCACAGTTATACTGATAAAATGAAGCATTATGGAGTTATTAGTGAATCGGTTTATTGATTTATGATAAATGCTCATTATAATACGAATGAAGGCGCGCTAGAAGGACAAATATGACAATGTTAATGAGACTGGCGTGAACAGAAATATCATCACATACCCTGTCAATTAAAATATTTATTTTAGTTCACAGAATAATTAGTATAGGAATGGTAGTCCGATTGCATATATGTCGAAGTGTTGTATGAAATGTGGAACTTCGTAGGGACCTGCTCGAACTCTCATTGGCTGAAGTGTTATGACCTTCTGGATGTTGGTGTTAGAAGAGTTGGCAGCAGGAGGAATGAACAGAAGGGAGAACAGTTCGGAACATCGATCGAGAAGGAGAGATTCTAGATTTCTGCCATCGAAAAGTACGGTAGAGTGGTGTGATGATACTTCTAATCGCTTATCGGATCGAAGTTATGCGCATCAAAGACTGCAGGTTTGTTGATTACATGTCGTGGCGTGGTCTGAGTGATGAGTCTGTTGTCTTTCGTGTCACACAATATAATTCAAGGGCTGTGGTATATTTCGGTGATTAATCTTATTTGCTTGTAAAACTACTTGTAAGATCATATTACAATAATTAATTTTATAACTTCAAGTGGTTCAACTGACTCTGAGCACTATGGGACTTAACATATGAGGTCATCAGTCGCCTAGAACTTTGCCCGAGGCAGGATTCGAACCTACGACCGTAGTAGCCGCGCGGTTCCGGACTGTAGCTCCTAGAGCCGCTCGGCCACCGCGGACGGCTTGATTAACTTCATTTACGTGTAAAACTGCATGTAAGATCTCCATTCAGCAGGATTTTTATACCTTAATGAATGAACCACCTGTTCTTAAAATTTAACTCTGCAGTGCACATACGTTTATTATAAACGTTTCACCGTTTCTTTACGTTCATTAATTCATAATTCACATATCTAACGTACCTTCAACTATTCGACTGCAGGATAACCTTTTAATAAAATATTTTGCTAACACAACAGCAGGGCGCAAAGCATCTAATCTACGTCTGCATCTACATCTACATAGATACTCTGCAAGCTACCGTACGGTGCGACGTGGAAGTTACCCTGTACGACTACTTGTCATTTCCTTTCCTGTTCCACTCGCAAATAGAGCGAGGGAAAAACTACTGTCTTTGTACCTCGGTACGAACCCTAATTTCTCGTATCTTACCTTCGTGGTCCTTACGCGCCTTGTATTTTGGCGGCATTGGAATCGTTCCGGCAGTCAGCTTCAAATGCCTGTTCTTTAAATGTTATCAATAGTGTTTCTCAAAAAGAACGTAGCCTTCCCTCCAGGGATTCCCATTTGAGTTCCCGAAGCATTCCGTAACAATTATGTGTTGTGCGAACCTATCGGTAACAAATCTAGCAGCCCGCCTCTGAATTGTTTCGATGTCTTCTTTCAATCTGACCTGGTACTGATCCCAAACACTCGAGCAGTATTCGAGAATAGGTCCCACCAGCGCCCTACGTGCGATATCGTTTACAGGTGAACCATTCTTTCCTAGAATTCTCCCAATAAACCGAAGTCGACCATTCACCTTTACTGCAACAATTCTCACATGCCCGTTACACCTCATATCGCTTTGCAACGTTACGCCCTGATATTTAAATGGCTTGGCTGTGTCAAGCAGGACACTAGTAAGTACTATGTCTGAACATTTTTCACACGCATTAACTTACATTTTTGCACATTTAGGGCTACCTGCCATTCATCACACCAAGTGGAAATTTGGTCTGTCTTGTATCTTCCCACAGTCACTCAACTTCGACATCTTACCGTACACCACAGCATCATCAGCAAACAACCGCAGATTGCAGCCCACCCTGTCCACCAAATCATTTATCTACAGGGTGTTTCAAAAATGACCGGTGTATTTGAAACGGCAATAAAAACTAAACGAGCAGCGATAGAAATACACCGTTTGTTGCAATATGCTTGGGACAACAGTACATTTTCAGGCGGACAAACTTTCGAAATTACAGTAGTTACAATTTTCAACAACAGATGGCGCTGCAAGTGATGTGAAAGATATAGAAGACAACGCAGTCTGTGGGTGTGCCATTCTGTACGCCGTCTTTCTGCTGTAAGCGTGTGCTGTTCACAACGCGCAAGTGTGCTGTAGACAACATGGTTTATTCCTTAGAACAGAGGATTTTTCTGGTGTTGGAATTCCACCGCCTAGAACACAGTGTTGTTGCAACAAGACGAAGTTTTCAACGGAGGTTTAATGTAACCAAAGGACCGAAAAGCGATACAATAAAGGATCTGTTTGAAAAATTTCAACAGACTGGGAACCAGACGGATGAACGTGCTGGAAAGGTAGGGCGACCGCGTACAGCAACCACAGAGGGCAACGCGCAGCTAGTGCAGCAGGTGATCCAACAGCGGCCTCGGGTTTCCGTTCGCCGTGTTGCAGCTGCGGTCCAAATGACGCCAACATCCACGTATCGTCTCATGCGCCAGAGTTTACACCTCTATCCATACAAAATTCAAACGCGGCAACCCCTCAGCGCCGCTACCATTGCTGCACGAGAGACATTCGCTAACGATATAGTGCACACGATTGATGACGGCGATATGCATGTGGGCAGCATTTGGTTTACTGTCGAAGCTTATTTTTACCTGGACGGCTTCGTCAATAAACAGAACTGGCGCATATGGGGAACCGAAAAGCCCCATGTTGCAGTCCCATCGTCCCTGCATCCTCAAAAAGTACTGGTCTGGGCCGCCATTTCTTCCAAAGGAATCATTGGCCCATTTTTCAGATCCGAAACGCTTACTGCATCACGCTATCTGGACATTCTTCGTGAATTTGTGGCGGTACAAACTGCCTTAGACGACTCTGCGAACACCTCGTGGTTTACGCAAGATGGTGCCCGGCCACATCGCACGGCCGACGTCTTTAATTTCCTGAATGAATATTTCGATGATCGTGTGATTGCTTTGGGCTATCCGAAACATACAGGAGGCGGCGTGGATTGGCCTCCCTATTCGCCAGACATGAACCCCTGTGACTTCTTTCTGTGGGGACACTTGAAAGACCAGGTGTACCGCCAGAATCCAGAAACAATTGAACAGCTGAAGCAGTACATCTCATCTGCATGTGAAGCCATTCCGGCAGAGACGTTGTCAAAGGTTTCCGGTAATTTCATTCAGAGACTACGCCATATTATTGCTACGCATGGTGGATATGTGGAAAATATCGTACTATAGAGTTTCCCAGACCGCAGCGCCATCTGTTGTTGACAATTGCAACTACTGTAATTTCGAAAGTTTGTCTGCCTGAAAATGTACTGTTGTCCCAAGCATATTGCAACAAACGGTGTATTTCTATCGCTGCTCGTTTAGTTTTTATTACCGTTTCAAATATACCGGTCATTTTTGAAACACCCTGTATATAGAGAACAACAGTGGTCCTATCACACTTCCCTGGGGCACTACCGACGATACCATTGTCTCTGATGAAGAATCGCCGTCAACGACAACATACTGGGTTTTATTATTTAAGAAACCTTCGAGCCACTCACATATCTGTGAACTTATTCCATATGCTCGCACCTTCGTTAACAGCAGACAGTGTAGGGCGCGTTCGTGGGACATTTACGAACCAAGCTTTATTCAGTGCCGTACATTTGCCCCTCTGTCCCATTAAAAGCAGAGCAGTAATGTCACAACTCATTTCAGAGTTGAAGCGGTAGTACACAGTCTGACAAGGCAACTGTCCTTTCTGACATGCTGAAACCTACTCGATTTTTTTCTTTTTATACAGGAAAAATACACCTAAAGCAACATAGTGTGAAAATTTTATATGCTAAGACACACTGCAAGTACTTAAAACAATGATATTTGCCAGATTCCTAGCTCGCTAGCCAGCTGGACAAATGTACACCTCTGCCGTAGCTGTAGCAGAAAGCTACGGTGGGCATATATTCTTGGATGATGGCACGTTGGTAAACAGATAACGCGGCACAACGTGATCTTAAGCGAATTTCTATTTCCATTGATAGTTTCTCTGACACATTTGTTCGAAGTTACTACTCACTCGAATTTGCAACTTATTTAATATCCATACTGATTATCAGTTGCCTTTGCAGTATCAATAATTATTAACAATTGAGAAAAAACTTAATTAACTTTCTTTGTGATTTCTTGGCGTATGCTTGCTAATTGCATCTTTCTTTGTATAGGTTCCAGAATGTCACACTAATGTGGAATCCAGTTAATGTTTTCAGCCTTGCAAAGACTAAATATGGACGTGGTACGCAGTTGAAATTCACCTACATCTCCTGAAGACATACATATGTGTTATTTATTATTTACTTTCATGGACATTCATTCCAACGATGTCGACATTTCATTAGAAATTATGGTATTGGAAGAAACATGAAGTAACTCTGACAGTTCCGTGAATTGTGGTTCAAATGATGATTGTTGTGCTAATTAAAGTCCAAAACAGAAACAAAATATCTTCCAAGCCCAAAGAAAACATATACATTAGTAGCTGTCAGTAACAAGGAAAGGGCTGTAAATTTATTGCTTAAATGAAGAAGGGAGAGAACGCTTGAACTTATGCAGTGTGCAAAGCCAGCTTCGTCTAGTAAAATCTGAACATGTGTTGTATAAATGGAAGAAAGATTTACATGAAGTATGAAACACGTGCCAGAATGAAACTCACGAAAATGTGAAAGAAAAACTGCTCGAAAGAATTAGAAATGCTTGTGAGAATCAATGCACCGTTACCGAGAGAGATCTTTTAATGTATGTCGCAAAATCTGGAAAAACGGTAGAGACTAATTTTCGATGTTACATCAGAAACGCCTTCTTACCATTTGCAGAGAATAATTAATTGCTTTTGTTGGGCTCTTATCTTCGGCATAACGATACATCTGTCTTTAGTATAGCGAGGGAAAGACTTAATATAATACGGATTCCACACGGAACTAACAGTGTGATTCAGCGTCCAAATAAAAACATTTTCAACACGAAAGTTTTTTCAGATAATTGTCGGAGAATATAATTCCCGATCGCTTTTAGTCATTCCAGGTTTGTCAGCGACACGGTATCGTTAACTTCACTCAAGTCATTTGTGCATAATCAGTTTGCATTACCACATTTTACGAATTTGGTCGAGTGTGTGTGGTGCGCAGCAAAATATGCAGAACAACGGCACGACCATTTCATACTCTATTCCAGTTCTGTGTAAACAAAACTAGTAATTACTGTGAAGTGCCGGAATGTATTAATATTTTGCCAGGTGTGCCTGGTGTAAGGAAAATATTTGTTTTCTTTGTCCAATAGCCATTTCTCATTTTTATGAAGACTGCAGGAAAAAAAACAAGGAACTGTTTCTTTGTTAGTAAAACACATATTATTCAAAACTTATCGTTGTTATTAAATATATAACGTCAACATATTAAAGTTCCGTCCGGCCGCTGTGGCCGAGCGGTTCTAGGCGCTTCAGTCCGGAACCGCGCGACTGCTAGGGTCGCAGGTTCGAATCCTGCCTCGGGCATGGATGTGTGTGATGTTCTTATGTTAGTTAGGTTTAAGTAGTTCTACGTTCTAGGGGACTGATGACCTCAGATGTTAAGTCCCATAGTGCTCAGAGCCATTTGAACCATTTTTTTTTTTTAAGTTCCGGTTGATGGAAGTCTCTGCTAGTCGCTTGTGTATCAATTACATCTGCAACAGTTCAGCTGTCAATATGAACTGCAAATTATTCAACAAAATTAATGAAGTGAGATATTTCTGGTGTAGTTTAATTGCTTAAATGTCACGGGTGTGCACTTTGGTCTTCTCGTTACACTTCGCTACATTCTCTTGTCACGGCTACGTCTGCTTATTCGCCGATTCGAGCGCTAGGCAGGTAGGGCTGTGCAAACCGCTGTTACAAGCGGTTCTTCGTCCGGCAAAAATGAGAAACTTTAATATTTTTTAAATAGTACTTGCAGTGCGCCTTAGCACCTAAAATTTTCACTGTGTATGTGTTTCGGTGTATTTTACCCGCGTGAAAAAATTCAGGGTAGTTTCGACATGTGGGATTGGACCACTCGCTCGTGAGTGGAAGTGGTAACAGATCTTCTGAAATATTCGCTCTGAACAACATCCCAGTAAATGAACTTTTAGTGAGAGCGCGGTCCTCGCGTATGATCAGAAGAATATGCCCTTTGAGAAGAAAAAAATTAGCTTTGAGGTGTCTGTACTGCATTTAGTACACGTTATTGCGTAAATACCAGAACACGTGGGAAGGGGATCAGGACTGTGTGGAAATACTCGCCGTTAGCAACGCGTGTGACGGAATCTCTGGCTGCTACGAGTAGCTGTTCAGAGGTCGGAGACCATAATTACAGGAGGAAACAAAGGAGTGAACGAATGAGACAGAAAATCAAGGATCAGACAGCATACCTGTAATTCAATTCCAGAGGGCCACAAAAGAATAAAATGGCGTGTTCTCGATTGACGAGTTATTAGACGTTATTGCAGAAGGAAATCAAAGAAGCGTTCCGAGAAAGCGCCAGGTGTTACTCGGGTCTGAAGCAGCTATCAGGGCCAAGTAAAGTGGAGAAAGAATAAGAAAGAACTGCGCTTTTCCTTTTCAGCATCAAATTTCAAACGTGGCTAAAGGCTGTCTGGCGAGGATCTTCTTTGAAGTGGCCAGGCCGACAAAGAGGAGGCATTCATTGAAAAGGTACCGCAATGAAGGGAGTGGAAGAGGTAAGTGAAGGCAGCACACTGTGCGCCTCTTACGAAGAAGGTGGAGAACCCTCCGGAAGGGGCAAGGTATTTTGCACAGTAGCTGATGCGCACCAACTGCTGGAGAACGGCTCCCCAGGAGTCTTACGCGTGAACAGGTAACATTCCTTCCGCTTAGCAGGCGTCAGTCCTCCCCGATGAAGTAGCGACACGGAAAGAAAGAGTTCTAATATTGCTATCGGGTTTCGCTGTCGAGGCGCTACCAGTGCGATGAACGCGCGCGATACAAGGGCTTGAGCGCCCAGGAGTTGAGTGTTGCGCTGCGCTGCGGTGTGGTTCCCACCGGCGGCGATCGCCGGGCTTGTGTTTCACCTCACGGTTCTCCAGCCCGGCTCCGGTTACTGTTTTGGTCCAGCGGGCCGCCTAAAGCAAACTCCGGCCGACATCCGCAGGCAGACAAAAGGCCGAGCCGCGACGCCTGCCGTTGTCTGCGCTGTTGTTATTGTTGTCCGAGAGCGCGCTCGACGGCGCGTGAGCACAACACTTAATGTTCCCGAATGCTGAGGGGCTCGAGTAAACAGTGAACCGCGAGACAGGGTCGTCTCGAGCCGTTCCGCAGTCTCGCTAGAAAGCACTTTTCTCCTCCGCAGGAACGGGTCCAAGGAAGAGGGTCACGATTAGTGCTGAGCTTGATCACGACTCCAACTGTTCGAACAGTTGACAATGCGAGCAATGTCGGGTTTTGCCAGTGAGCTCTGTACTAAACTCGAAAGACTATTCCATGAAGTTAAGCCGTGACGCAACCCGTCACAGCCACCATATTAGGCCTACCTAACAGCCAACTTGACTAGAAGAAGGGATCGGTTGGTAGGACATGTTCTGAGAGATCGAGGGGTCACCAATTTAGTATTGGAGGGCAGCGTGGAGGGTAAAAATCGTAGAGGGAGACCAAGAGATGAATACACTAAGCTGATTCGGAAGGATGTAGGCTGCAGTAGGTACTAGGAGATGAAGAAGCTTGAACAGGAGCATGGAGAGCTGCATGAAACAGGTCTCAGGACTGAAGACCACAACAACAACAACCAAATCCTTACAGTTTACTGATACATGACGCTGTCTAGGTTTAGTTTGTAGTTCAATGAAAGAATCGCTCGAGAGTCAGAACTACAAGCAGTACTAACAACCCCTAATGGTCCTCGCCAATGTGGCGTACCCAGCGAACACCGTCACGGTTCTGTACGAAAACGCGCCCTTCAGTAGTCAGTCTCTCCAGTTTAGCTTTGAACTCACCGGCCTTTGCTCGCGCTTTCGACGGACACATCATCTGGTGACTTCTGTTGGTACTACTTCCATGGCCTGCCATTGCGTCATTTGTACATCGTGGATTTCAATTATAAGAATATCCGTGAATCACCTACTATGCCGGCCGTTGTGGCCGAGCTGTTCTAGGAGCTTCAGTCTGGAACCGCGCGACCGCTACGGTCGCAGGTTCGAATCCTGCATCGGGCATGGATGTGTGTGATGTCCTTAGGTTAGTTAGGTTTAATTAGTTCTAAGTTCTAGGCGACTGATGACCTCAGAAGTTAAGTCGCATAGTGCTCAGAGCCATTTGAACCATCACGCTCTGGAGCATCTTCTACAGTACAGGTTGTATATAAATACGACCTTGTAAATCACGATTAAGACCTGCGATCTAGTGACGTCTATTGGTCCTACTCCAAACGGATGTTGTAACAGTTACTTCTTTTCGCGATTGCAATTACAGTCAATTTAATATTATTTGCTTCGTTTGTTAGGATTCGGTACCGGATTGATTTTCTTTTGTGATTCATCTGAATTTTACCGTCTTGTTTTAAACCAGAATAAAAAATGATCAATTTCTTCCACGTTATACTGTAGCAAATATCACAACCAGTCGCAAGTTTTTATGAAATAATTTTATTATACTTGTAACGGGACATCCTCCTCTAGCATTAATTTTCCTCAACAGCAGCTGTAGATACTAGCAAGAGCTAAAATTTATGAAAAGGAATTACTTTATTTTCGATGTTACAATCGATAAGTACTACCTCTGAATGTACAGTTAAACTTATATTTTTTTCACAAGCTGCGACATTGTTTCGAATAAAACAGTGACCCGTATATACAACAAGTTTCCTTTAATGTACGTCTATGGTCACAAACTTTTTGTTAACAGATTACCCGTTTCGGTCTAAATGACCATCATCAGATCTGCAGCAAAAACGTATGATGTTATTTTGACGATGCTGGTGCTGATTCTGCATTTAACATTTGACGATGCCACTATGGCTGCAGTACATTAGGACTTTGTTTTTATAAAAGAGGTGTGCCTCTTCACACTTAAAGCGCACAAATGCAGTAGTCAGTAGTACTTTTCATTATGGTCTATTTATTGTTTTTTAAGGTGTAGACAATCTGCGAGTGTATTTATGTTTTTTTCCCCATTTTTTGCCGCAGATCTGATGATGGTCATTATAGACCGAAACCGGTAATCTGTAAACAAAAAGTTTGTGTCCATAGATGTAAATTAAGGGAAACTTATTATATTTTTTTAGAAACATTTGAAACTACGAATTATTTGGCACACTTAAAATTTCTGTTATTAATTACGCAATTTAGTACGGATTACTATGTTTATTTCTGGATTCATTTATGAAATATTAATTGAAACTAACAGAAATTCATGTGTCAAGAAAAGATTCTAAACGCTTTAGAGTATTGTTGTTTTCTCTGAGTGAAGGGTACTAAGTATGCCTCTTATATGATGGGACGTATTTCTGTATTTTGGGCAAACAATGTAATTTCGGATTTGTTAATGTCAAAATTCACAAGACTGTATGATGTACTAAAATGTGACAAATATTAACGTAACAACAAAAATTCCGCAACAGCGAACTTCAAATTCAATTCAACCATGAGGACCTAAAATGTGAGAATTTCAGCTTCAAGAATCAGACCCCTAGATGAGAAGAACTGGAGCCAATCTTACACGAAAAGCTAAGTAAACTAGAAATTTTATTGTAATCTTCGCTCCTCTAAAATTTTCCATAAAACACTTTGCTTATTGTGGACTATAACTGGAATTAGAAAGGAGAGGGGAGATTACACATTATTAATGTCCGCAGCTCTTGGTCTAGTGGCTAGCGTTGCTGCCTCTCAACTACGGGGTCCCGGGTTCGAGTCCCGGCCGGGTTGGTGATTTTCTCCGCTCGGGGACTGGCTCTCTGTGTTGCCCTCATCATTTCATTATCATCATCATCATTCGTTTCGGTGGCTAAATTGGACTGTGTACAAACTGGGACTTTATAAGGGCGCTGATGACCGCGCAATTGAGCACCCCTAAACCCAAACATCATCATCATCATCATCACACACTGTTAGCAGTTTCGAGACTGAGCTCATCGTCAGAGGCTAGCGTTGACTTCTTTGCAAGTTTTACATTTACGTCCTACAATATAACAATTTTTTTTGTAACGCAAGTTTATAAAACGTGTTACATTTGCATTCTAAAATATAACAACTTTATATTACACTTTGCTATATTTCAGGATGCAGATGTAAAACCTTTTGCAAACTATGCGTCACAAAAGCTTTGTTTTATTTTAGGACACAAATGAAAAATTTACAAAGAAGTCAACGCTACCCCTGACGACCGGCTCAGGGGCGAAACTAGTAATGGTGTAATAAAACCATTTCAAAAAGCTTGCGAGTGGTTGCAGTATTTGCTACAGTGTAATTTACGAAACCAGCTGCGGGGTGGTCTAACCAACATGGATAAAACTCCGTTCTTACACGACATTTCACCATGTGGAAGGATATCGAAATAGTCACTGGTAAATATCACTTGGAAAAATTATGGTAGTTTCTAACAACCAAATAAAACACTGTATTGGGTTCAGAGTCGAGTAATATTTTTGAAGGAGAATACTTGCGTCTTTGATTGTTAGCTTTAAACATGGAATTCATAAATGCTGAATGAGGACTCTAATTGTAAATTAGTTCAAATGCAGCAGGAGATTGTACGGTGGTAGGATTTATTAGCATTTCCAGCTGAGCATTGCAGAAAATGCCTAACTTCTTGAAGAATTACCTACATTATGGCCGCTGGTGAACACTGACTCTCGTTTATGTGGTACATCGACTGGTCGTATGATTATCTGTTTTACAGAAGTGAAAATAGTGAGTTTTCTCAAAAATGTAGGGAGAGTCCATTTTCCGAAAACCAGTTAGTAATTCTTTGAAAAACACCATTAACAATTTTTTCTGTGGCTTTCTGTCTAATGGAATTTATTATAACACTATTATTGTCTGCAAAAAGTACCAATTGTGCTTGTTGAACATTAAGTCGAAGATCATTCACGTACATAAGGAATGGGAGTTTATCGCTTACTAACGTTTTGCTGTTCACACAGTAAAACTTCATCATCAGACATTACTTTCTAATTTATTACTTCTGTAGCACACAATCTGCAGACAATATACACATATACCACTAAATGCACCTGCAAATTAGTATCATTGAACGACACACAGTTCAGGAGTATAACGACATAAACGTGGAGATGCGTGAAAACTTGCTTTTGCTTAAAAAGGAGAGCAAATTATCCAGACTACACTCTTCATTTCATAAAGAGAGCATTTCGCATCTTCTAACAAACTTTAAGCATAATTTAAAACCTTTTATAAACTTTTTAACGGTAACGTGCTTGACGTTAAATATTTGACACCGTGTCCAATTTATGAAGTCTGCGTTTGAAGCTATTTTGCAGATGGTGTAACCTTTCTGAATAAAAACGTTTATCTGTTGTGTACTGGACTGGTTTTCTTAAACTTTATGTATCTGTGTTGCCGTTCTGAGCAGTGGTGTAATTGCAAACACGCTATCTGATAAAATGGGTCGCCAAAACCATTAGCAATTGTGTAACTGTATCTGAACAAACTTTTACCACAATAATAAAGAAACAAAAGCTCTATGCTATAGAAACTGTCCTGTTAAATTCTGTATTGTGGACTGCGTGAACAGTCCATACTATGCATGACGCCACATTACAAGACTTGTAATTCCAACACACAAAACTAACAGAATGAAAAATGCTGCATAAAATTAGAAGCTGAATTTTTAAAGAATAAATATCCCAAATGTTTCTGTCAAAATTACGTCTAAATTTTGATGCGCACACTGACTAGATGAAGTTCCAAACATTAAACGATGCACAAGCAGATGTAACACTACCCTGTAGAAATAAAACTATCTGCATACGGAATAAAATCTGAACTGAACTTCTTAAAATTAAACCTGATAATAAATTTTGAAGTGCAAAGCTAACTGTAAATCATCTTGCTATGTTCCGGCTGTGACTTGTTATAGCTTATCTGTGGCAACGGAAACTCGGTACTGCTTGAAGTGATGAACACAAATATGTACTGCAGCAGCAAATCAACTAAATAAAGGAAAAGCTAGCGCAGTGCAACACGAGAGCGTGCAACTATTCTAAACAGATCATGCTTCCTTTTTAAGCAACTGCTTTCGGCCCAGTGCAGTGTGGCAACACACATTTACAAGAAAAATAAAGTTTTGTGAGGAGACGGAAGTAGAATTTGAGGGTTATGAATTACTGAAATGAGACTAAACTTTTTAAAGAACTATATTGTGAATAATGAAACTCATTCTTTAGCTACTACTATCGCCTTTAAAAAATTACCTCAAATTAAAAAAATACGACTGCTGAGAAATTAATTATTGAAAGGGTAAAGGAGTGGTAAATCTACACCTCTGAGTGCACCGATAATTTCGCGTTACCACGTATGAACGAAGAAACCAACCATTCAAATCAATTAAGAAAAATTCTACTACAACTCATGTTTTCCAGATACATAGCACGCTAGCAGTGCGGCGACAACAGTATCTGGATATCTTCACTTGTCAAATTAATCTTTACCAAACCATATTTTAAAAAATTACATTCTCCTTCTCTTTCTTTCAGTGCTCTGCAAGCTATTTCCAGACTGATCAGTAGCACGAGCAACACCCAACTTACTCACTGGCTTCTGTTACAATGCTTCAGCAAGACAATGCTACTAGCTCCACTATTGGAAACGTCTGTCTGAAAAATATACAGTACACAAACATGAAGTATGACACGTCGAATGAAAATATGGAGCTCACACCACTTTTCTTGAATACCAAATATAAGCTAGAAGCATAAGCTCGATTCTTTAAAGAATTTCGGGTTTATAGGTATTTTTATTAATAGCAAATTCTTGCATGTTATACCAAAGATATACAGGGGAGAGTGTGGCACCTTCGAACACTTTTCAGACTTTCGTCTCCGCCCAGCTCTGTAGTAGAAGATTTATATGTCCTCTTTGTCCATTTTAAACTGGTAGTACTGATTTTTTTTCGTGATACCGTCCTTTTTCTGAAGTTACTAAATTACTCTGTAAAATTATGGTTTGCGCCTAAGATCAAAGGTTCTATTGGAATCTAAAGAGTCACAGTCCAGAAAATCATATCATTACTGTATTTAACAGCTTATCTGTTACATTATTACTACACGACACACCAATAATCAGTGTGTGAAATCAAATTGCATAGAAGTATTATCAAAAATCAGTTACAAGTTTATATATATATATATATATATATATATATATATATATATATATATATATATATATATATATTGAAATAGTAGCTGTTGAAAACTAATGCTGATTTCCATTTTCAAAACAGGTGGAACTGTTAAGAAGTTAAAGAAACTCAGTTTATTTACAATTATCAGAAGGTGTATCCCACAGGGTTCCTTATATATCTGAATGACCTTCCACTTATCATTCAACAAGCAGAATTGGTACTTCCTGCAGACAATACTTGTTTTATAATAAATTCCATTGGACCGTAAACCACAGAAGAAATTGTTAATGATGTTTTTCAGAGAATTATTAAGTGCATCTCAGAAAATGGACTCTCCCTACACTTTGAGAAAACACATTATGTTCACTTCTGTACAGTAGATAGAGTCATACCAGCAATCGATGTACCACATGAACGAGAGACAGTGCTCAGCCGCGCCTGTAATGTAGGCACTTATTCAAGAAGTTAGGCATTTTAGCTGCACAATCAATACAGATAATCCATCACAATTTGAGAAGAACGGTGATGTCCATACCTACAACATTAAAGGAAAAAGATGACCTTTATTACCCATTATTAAAGCTGTCAGGGGCTCAGAAAGGAGTTCAGTTTACAGAACAAAAGTTTTTGATCATTTTTCCAGTAACAGAAAATATCTAAGCGAAAACATTTCTCCTGGACAATTTCTAGCCCACAGACTTATTTCTATTTAAGAAACCTTGATTTTAAGTGAAGTTGCTTGAGTAGGACTATAAAATAATGTGTTCATTAATGGTAACCCTACTCATGTTTACATATCCTGGAAACATATTTACATACCTTGTAAACAGACTCGTTTCACATTGTTTCGATAAAAGATTTGTTGAAATGATCTATGGAACGTGTAACTAAGTAGCTAACAAAGAAACTAACTAGATAATTAGCATTTGATCTCTGTAGAGGCGGGATGTGTTTAGGACCTGAGTGGCGATACGCTTCGTGCTTCGCACTGTCTTTGATCTTGGAATGTGACGCCTTCCACTGGCCATACCGTAGGTAAACGTTTTTGCTATAACAAGCAATATTCTGGTGGCTGTTGCGAAGTGGGAGTGATCTCGAACGTGTTAGATGGAGCGTGCTACCAACATCGAAGTTGGCAACGAAAACCGTCTCTATTATTATGCATACTGCCAAAGGTTAACAGCCCGTGTCATGCTTTACGAGTGAATGTTGCGAGATGAGGTTCCTCTTCGTCGAAATGTCGTGGCTCAAACTCGTCTAGGGGTTGAACCGCTCGTGTCGCATTACATGGCCTAAATTAGACACTTGTGACCCTTTGTTTAAATTGTCTTGCTGATGGCATGTTTGCGAAATTGTACGAAACATACAAAGTTAATATAACATATAACAACAGGAATGATAATATCGGGAGCTAAATTAACGACCCATGAATGATGCAGGCCACACAGTTGCGATTTGGTTAGAATAATATTTATTCAGAAACCAAACTATTAGTGAAAGTGGTTGTATTTAGAGTTACTGTTACACTCGAGCGCATATCCACTGACACAGTTCGATCATTTACAATTTCATCGCGAAATACAAGTCCAGTACTCCACCTTGTTATCTACGTGAAAAGTTCACACCAGGCGTGTGGCTGCTCTCCGCTCAGAGACGAAGTCCCGCGATGCCACACAATGCGAAATTTTCTAAATCGTTTCACTTCCTAGCAACCTGAAGACCGTCAGTCCGCTTTCGCGTCTCAATCCAAACTGTACCCTTTGGTGTGTAGACCAGAACTGTCCACTTTGGTTGTGGCCGAACGGTTCTAGGCGCTTCAGTCCGGAACCGCCCTGATGCTACCGTCGAGGGTTCGAATCCTGCCTCGGGCGTGGATTTGTGTGGTGTTCTTAGGTTAGTTACGTTTAACTAGTTTTAAGTTCTAGGATACTGATGATCTCAGATTTTAAGTCTCATAGTGCTCAGAGCCATTTGAACCACTTGTGCACTTTGGTGTCTCCATCCGAACTGACCCTCTGCCCTTCTCCGACCGCGTCTCCTGCGTGCCAAACATCGTCGCTCAACTGACTAGTGCAGTTCCCTTCCCCGAAACCGTCCATTTCATTGGCTACAGCTTATTATACATTATTTTACATTTTAACATATTTAAATAATCAAAGCGTGACCACTTTGACGTTCTAAATAAAGTAACAATAATATCAATTACATAATGAACGTTAAATTCTTTTACATAAAACCAATACAATTTCCTTCTTAACTTTGAATGTCACGGTCGGTAGCCTTGCACTAGTGTGCTTTCTGAAAAATAAATAAAGAACAAAAGCAACTATTATGCACTAAACTTCACATCAAATATTCTATTACCTAAGGATTCAATAAGGTGTCATGCTGTCATCGTTCAGTGTGTTTTGTGTGGAGGAAATGATGATCTGATGCTTAAATGAAAATAGTGATATTTAAATTTACTATATCTTTTAAACAAATAAAGTTCAAATGGTTCAAATGGCTCTCAGCACTATGGGAGTCAACTTCTGAGGTTATCACTTAGAACTACTTAAACCTAACTAACCTAAGGACAATCACACACATCCATGCCCGAGGCAGGATTCGAACCTGCGACCGTAGCGGTCTCGGGGTTCCAGACTTTAGCGCCTAGAACCGCTCGGCCACTCCGGCCGGTACAAATAAAGTTACAGAGTTGATATTTACATTTGTCATTTTAATGATGTGCTTTTATATGAAATGTCGATCGTTAAGATCGACCAAAGCGCTCAGATTTTAGCATTCAGGTCTTTGTTTCAAAACTTGTTAATTTCGCTGTAACGGTGAATCCTAAACTATTATAGATATGATCAGTATTCAAGTTTTATTGAGATAACCATGAAAATTTAAGAAAGGTGGTAGAGTAAAATTACTGTGGCTTCATTCCCTGAATTACTACGGAATTAATTGGTTTTCATAAATGTTTCCCTTTACGGCCGATCTTAGGTCCTGCGCTTGGGCGCAGACAGCTCCTACGTGGTTTCCCTATGACTTAGGTTCTCGTCTGTCTCACTCGCGCACTACAGTGCTTGGGACTTACAAGCCTGGCCCCATTCAGCACAATAGACGCTTGTGGATGTCCCCATCTCGTGGCGAATCTGCGCTCTTTGTGGTACACGGTCTTGGACGGCAGGATTCGTTTCACAATTCCTGGGAGGCTGCCTCTTTCGGCCATATACTTAAATGAGAGTGAAATGCTGCTTAACTCACAGTGTTAACGTAGCGTTTTCTTCCGATACGAATTTGCAATCCCTGAAAACATAATCTATCGTCTTCCTGACTAGCAAGTCGGCGGCAGTGTATGGTCGGAGGGTTCGGTTTCATTCGTACTCTCCACTTGTGATAATTATCAAGAGAAACTGAAATTGTTTGATCGAATTACGATTGTGGATTTGTAAGAATTTGGCTATCATAATCGCAATCCTGCGCTTTTTTATGGCCTCTTTGTACAGGCTGCTATGAAAACTCATGTTTCTCTAATTCTTTCTTCAGAGACTCTTATGTTTCCTCTCCACATGCTTCCGCAGTGCCTTTGTAATCACGATGATTGTCTAATCTGGTGCAAACCGTACCTCAGGCTTTAGCTATTGACCTCGTATGTTTATACTAAGGACTAGAATGGGAACCTCATTATATTTTCTGCTCGTTTTCACCCTATAACAGAAGTTCAGTCTAAGCTGCTGATAAATTTTTTGCACATTCTGTGGACAATTTTCGGTAATTCCCTCCCTGTCATTCCAAAGATCACAATTTCCGCGTTCTGTAATATGTTAAACTTACGACATTACGCACACAGGTACCCTAGTGTGCCCTCTTTCAGAGCGTAAAGTAAGTCTCGCTGTACGATGTCACGAGATGTGGCAGTGGTTCACAGAGGAGACGCATACAAATCGTTTCAATTTAAAGGCGTAATTCACGTTTATTACACTCAAGTTCGAGAGTCGGTTTTCAGGAATAATCTCACTGCATCAGTTCGAGTATGAGTCAGAGCGGGGCCTAACTTACAGCAGTGGTTCAAATTTACGATTAAAGTTCGAAGAGAGTGATACGTGCCAAGCCGTTAGTGGTTGCTCAGGTAGTGGAAGGGCTGAATAATGGGAAACTGAACATCATTTGCTGCAAAATATAAAGTATTAAGCCCCAAGGTGTTGCGATATGTCAATAATTAATATGTTGTTGTTGTTGTGGTCTTCAGTCCTGAGACTGGTTTGATGCAGCTCTCCATGCGACTCTATCCTGTGCAAGCCTCTTCATCTCCCAGTACCTAGCGCAACCTACATCCTTCTGTATCTTTTTAGTGTATTCATCTCTTGGTCTCCCTCTACGATTTTTACCCTCCACGCTGCCCTCCAATACTAAATTGCTGATCCCTTGATGCCTCAGAATATGTCCTACCAACCGATCCCTTCTTCTGGTCAAGTTGTCCCACAAACTTCTCTTCTCCCCAATCCTATTCAATACTTCCTGATTAGTTATGTGATCTATCCATCTAATCTTCAGCATTCTTCTGTAGCACCACATTTCGAAAGCTTCTATTCTCTTCTTGTCCAAACTATTTATCGTCCATGTTTCACTTCCATATATGGCTACACTCCATACAAATACTTTCAGAAATGACTTCCTGACACTTAAATCAATACTCGATGTTAACAAATTTCTCTTCTTCAGAAACGCTTTCCTTGCCATTGCCAGTCTACATTTTATATCCTCTCTACTTCGACCATCATCAGTTATTTTGCTCCCCAAATAGCAAAACTCCTTTACTACTTTAAGTGTCTCATTTCCTAATCTAATTTCCTCAGCATCACCCGACTTAATTCGACTACATTCCATTATCCTCGTTTTGCTTTTGTTGATGTTCATCTTATATTCTCCTTTCAAGTCACTGTCCATTCCATTCAACTGCTCTTCCAAGTCCTTTGCTGTCTCTGACAGAATTACAATGTCATCGGCGAACCTCAAAGTTTTTATTTCTTCTCCATGGATTTTAATACCTACTCTGAATTTTTCTTTTGTTTCCTTTACTGCTTGCTCAATACACAGATTGAATAACATCGGGGAGAGGCTGCAACCCTGTCTTACTCCCTTCCCAACCACTGCTTCCCTTATAATTAATATAAGAATAAGAAAAATACAATGAGAAAGCCAGGTGCCTTGCTGAGTTACAATCGGCTGGCTCTCCAGCAACATAGCGGGAGACAGGAGTCAAACCCCGGCGTCGGCCACTACTCTGGACCCAAATACCGGTTGAGTAACGCAAGTACCACGCATTTCTGAAACATACGCAGATATCTTAGAACACATACAACAAGTGCAAACAGAGAGGAGTTTAGAGCTGAAATAATTGAGAAAATAGACCAGTTGCCTGCCAGTGAAAAAGTACCTCAAAGTTTACACTAACAACACAGAATTATGTATAAATCCCTTCCAAAACAAGATCATGTAATGGTATTCAAGTGGTAGTCTGCATCTAGGTGATCGTGGTAGCGTCCCTCCCCGTTACAGTTCAATGAATGCACAATAACAGTTCAGTAAAATGCGTGACGGAGCCACACATACAGGAATTTCTTAATGGAAATAGTTTACTCGGCGATAAGAAAAGCTTACTTAGCAGGAGAAAAAATTACTCGGGAAGTTCCAGTTAGCATTTGGCAGAAAATAATGATTTATACGATGTTTTGTTAACAACGATGGAAAGTTCCTTCGAACACCCGTAGATATCCGAAGGAACAGTCACTGCGGCGACTACAGCCGTTATGAAATACGTGAATTGTATTCCCAGTTAGGAATACGAACAACCATCAGCTGTATAAGGGAATGATGACAGTGAAAATGTGTGCCGCAGTGGTACCCGAACCCGGTTGTCCAAAGAAACATTGGATCCTTCTTCTTAAAAACGCAGGCACTGCAGTATCGTATTTTTCCGCCGACAGCAGGCAGCGTCTTTCAATTAAAATGTCTTCCCCTGTACGGGAATTACATAATATTTGTACGAGTACAGGTTGTGACGCAGGGAAAACGACTTATTGATGTCTCGGTCTGGCATTCGGTCTTGCACGGATAGCCAAAGCGTTTAAGGCGATCGCTCGCGTAAAGCGGAAAATCTGTGCTCGGTTCCTCCTCCGGCACAAATTTACGTTTTCGTCACTCCCTTATGCAGGTGATGGCTGTTCGTATTTGCAATTGTGAATACATTGAAGTAATTATTTTCATAACCCCCTTAAAAACATATTAGTCACAGACAAGTACGAAACTCTTTGGTAAACGTACACCACAAAAGACTAAGCTGTACTGCTGTTCAGACACTGCATTTTTGAGCATTAAAAAGGAACTCATTAAACATAGAGAACAAAAACTAAATTTGCATCTGTATCGACAGATAAACAATAGGCATGACTATTGTACCATCTTCTTGTCACAGAGCCAGCACCCAGCAATATGCCAGAAATAGTGATGTAACATCCAGAAACCATCTGAAGATGAACTTGAAAAGGTTCGAAAAACGCTTCATGGAATTATAAATAACTATTCAAAAAACTGGCTTGTTGCAGTTTTATCTATTTACATTCAATTAACAGTCACTGGTTCTAAAATATCTGTAATGTATAAGGTTAATCAATTGACATTGTGTTCCATCATTAAAATTTATCAGATTCTTGAGTGCGTATATTTTTCTTTTTTGAACAATTCACTCAATACACGTATCGTATGGGTACGTAAGTTAGCACGTAGCGATATTCCACTAGATAACTGATATGTTTTTTCTCGCATTAAAATACGAGTTTCAGTGTCATGATAGTTAAGATTGTAACATTTATGTACCATCAATTACTTACAAATCCCAAAAGTGTTGATAAGTTTCAGCATTAAAGCAGTTTCGTAGTAAATTCTGATGTCCAGTTCCAGAGATACAGATTGTTACTAAGACAACGTAAATAATTTTCCTTAGGCAGCACCTCTGGTTATTTGTTCCGTTAATCATGAATGTTTAATATAATCTTTAGATACATATTAATTAGAAATATTCTCGCCAACTCAAGTATTTAGTTAATAGTAATATTTCAATGTTAGCCTTTTATGAAACAGTTTTAATGTTTAGGCCACAAGGTGCTAGTCTTTCAAAATGACCCTCTGTGGTTTAATTATTCTCAGTTCACTTGTCTAGATTTAATCGCTGACTTGAGCATGCTTACGCTACTTGCTGAACGTCAGAACTGTGACTTTGTTTTCCTTTTAAACTCTTTCCTTTTCAAAATCAGTTATTGAAAGCTCGTCGTGGGTAAATGATTATTCAGGTAATAAATTTTTTTTAAACTAATGACAGTTTATTTTCTTTCCTTTTAAATGTAAGTGCTTTACAATGATCGAACATCGGTTATGAATGAGTGATTGCTAAAAAACGAATAGCCTCACACTAAGCGAGATGAAAAACACACACACAAAAAAAACCAGAATAAATCCTAGGTGTCACCACCACTTTATACCTGTACTTAAATTTCAAATTTTCAAAATATGACCGTCTTTAGGTGTTGGTCTTTCACATACCCACCAGCAGATCCTAAATATGGAGTCACTCGTCACTTTTACTAAAGAAATAATGGTAGCAGTTGGAATTTACGTTTTAAAATGGTTCAGGTAGGGTAATGTGGTCTCAATGGTTACGTAATTAACAATATGTGCGGGGCAAAATAATCCAATTCACCACCGATCTGGGTTTCCCTGTGCTTGACCCGTCGATCCAGAAAAGCTTTGGGAAAAATGCTCGATAAGCAATTATTCCAGAAACACAACAACTTTACTGCCCCGTAGTACAATTTTATGTTGCAAAAAGTACAATCACTGCTGACACTCAACTGCCTTATAGTGTGTCTTAGTATTCGCTAACCAACGGCAACACCCAAATACAATGGCGCGTGCGCTGGTTAGTATCACAGGCACCACAACAGTAACCACTTCAGACAGCCGGCCGGAGTGGCCGAGCGGTTCTAGGCGCTACAGTCTGGAACCGCGCGACCGCTACGGTCGCAGGTTCGAATCCTGCCTCGGGCACGGATGCGTGTGATGTCCTTCGGTTAGTTAGCTTTAAGAAGTTCTAAGTTGTAGGGGACTGATGACCTCAGAAGTAAAGTCCCATAGTGCTCAGAGCCATTTGAACCACTTCAGACATAATTTTCTTTCTTTTTTTTTTGTCATCTGTCTACTGACTGGTTTGATGCGGCCCGCCACGAATTCCTTTCCTGTGCTAACCTCTTCATCTCAGAGTAGCACTTGCAACCTACGTCCTCAATTATTTGCTTGACGTATTCCAATCTCTGTCTTCCTCTACAGTTTATGCCCTATACAGCTCCCTCTAGTACCGTGGAAGTCATTCCCTCATGTCTTAGCAGATGTCCTATCATCCTGTCCCTTCTTTATCAGTGTAATATTTACTGCAGCCAAATGTTTGGCATCGTCGTAACTGAACGATTCACGAAGTCTAGTATCACATACTGACGCAGCGTACAAGCCACACTTGACTAAGCCCGTAGCAACTTAAATTCACTTGACCATTCGTCAAATTTCACGCAAAGTACGAGGATCTCGACTTTGACAAAATTGAGAAAATAATTACACTCATCAGCCCTAGACCAGTTACTGCACTCTTCAAGCCTTGCATTTTAAACAAAGCTCAGTCCAAGAACAGTTTCCTATACTCTTTCGATAAAATCGCGGAAAATTCCTCGCTGACGAAATAACCTGTCCAGTTTTGCTCCAGACAGTTATAGCTACGACACTAGCTAATGCGTCTCACCGACCCAAGATCGCTATCTCTTCAGCTCCTCAATAGTGACTGACTGAAACCCATTTCAATACCATAGTTGTATCATTAACTCAGACAAGTGGAGGGCGCTACCATTATTTGTTAACATAGTAGAGAACATCGTGGTCGTCGGTTGAGCTTCTAGCGGTCAGCTCGCCCAGCCCCTGCTGTCGGCCAACGATGCACGGATGATGTTTGCCGTCTCTGTAGGGATACTTGCATTACTAGGTGCAGTTCGGATTTTTATAGGATATATACATCAACATATGATTGTTACAATGAAAAGATAAATATCACATCCTATCCTTTAACTGATCTTACTTCATGGCTGCTGTTAGAATAGATTGAAACAGTTAGATTGTATTTATAAAAATAATTTTGATCCGTTACACCCGCCACTAGAAAGGCAAACAATTTCATTCCTTTCAAAGTCACTATGTTGGCTGCAGGAAGCCTCCTTGCTCCATATGTTTGTACCGACCTTTTCGGCTGTGAGACTGTGTGAATTCTTTATTAAAGGTTAGACACAGATGGCGCACCGGTAGCTATGCCACTAGACTATTGTAAGACGTCCATGATTAAGAAATTTGTTGCTAGCGCATTCGAGCAGATGTAATTTCGATGGATTGCTCACCATCGCTGCCAAATTTTTGCCCCCCCCCCCCCCCCCCCCAGTGGAGGGTTATGTAAGAGGTCGACGATTAAGAAATTTTTTGCTAGCGCATTCGAGCAGATGTAGTTTCGATGGATTGCTCACGCGCTGCCTGCGATATGTAAGATATAAGAGAATCTGAGACCAAAGAGCAGTGTTGACTGCAGTAGGAACTGTGTAGCAGAAGCAGTAAGTAGTTGCTAGCGAGCAGTCTGGTGTATCGTGTTGGCTGGGCCGGTCGTGTGCAGCGATGGCGGAGTCTAAGCGTTGTAGTATAAGGTAAAAGCAGCCTCGCGCATATGTAGTATTGTTATATCAAGTCCCAAGTAAATGTTTTAAAAAAATCTCTTAATAATAATCTTTCTCATAAAAAGTAACTTTTGACGATCATTCATTTCAATTTAAAGAATTTACTAATTTCTCCAATCCTTGGTCATCCCGATTATTGAAAAGAAAAATCAGTTGTTTCCTTTTATAAATGACAAATCTATCGGCCAGCATTGCACAGGGCTGTGCCAGAATAATTTCTTATAGGAGCAGATATATATGCGTTATCCGGCGACTTCACTGAGTTAAGAATTTTCAATTTTTTCCGTATGATCTTTCAGGGCCGTGACGCAGCACTGCTGACGTCCAAAATTTACCAGGTTAAATTGACAGTCAGTTATTGAAAGGTTATAAGTGAGTCCCATTTTTATTATTGAGAGATTAGTCACATTGTATTATTAGTAGGTTAAGGAATTTATTTTGTGGGGAAGTTACACTAAATGTGAATATTATTCATAATATTAATTTATTTTGTGGGGAGGTTACACTATCTGTTGGCGGATCACATTGAAACCATTATTAGTCCGTCTACTATCCCACAGGTGACACATGCCGTCATCGGATCAAAAACGACATCGTCTTTCCATGTGTACACTCGTCCTTAAGCGGTCGAAAATTATAATGTTATATTGTGGCTCACTCTTCCTAGAGATTCAGATGGCTTCATATGGTACATTAGACTGCTCACCGTATTTTCATTTAGGGTGATCACATTGCACACCGACAATAAGAAATAAGGATTTCATGAGGTTCTATGTATGTTATAAAGACTCAGTATTGTCGGCTAGTAGAATCCAACTGGTAGGTTTGGCCACCTGATTGAACTGGGTTTCTTCCTTCGCACTCGTTTCCATCTGACCTACGTATATGTAAGTGGAATGGCTCACCACTTTAGCCTGTGCAATACAGTTGTGCCATGTTTGTGATGCCAATGAATGTGAAGATGTTTGATGAAAACTGGTACGCTAAATGTAATGTAGCTTAGTCTTATAACAAATGGTTTGTGTGACCAATATGTGCCGTGCTCAACGATGCCATCTGGCCGAAGAAACACATCACTGTAAATTATCATTTATGCAGTACATTCTGCCACCGTCTGGCAATCGAAATGTGTACAGCTCCCTGTCTTTGTCGTCATGAAAACTTGTTCCCACGTCAGGGCTCGAATAGGATACCTCCAGGCTGAGTGTTGCTGCACTAGTGTACGCAAGTGGCCTTAGATACGGAGACAGGTAGTTCTTGTAACTGAAGCAGTCAAAATGGATGGTTTGTATAAATACAGTGTATCACTAAATATAGTCATACTGATAATTTACATGAGGCTTTGCCTGCGTGCGCGTTCCACATGTACAGTATGTTACACACATCTCCTCCCCACCTCTGCATCCATCTCTTCCTCCCTCCCATCCTTCTGTGCATCTCGCCCTACAACCTCTCTCTATCAGTATCCTCCTCCCCACCTCTTGGTCTCCCCTTTCTTTATCTCATCCTTCTCCTCTACATGACCATCTCATCCTCACCCATCTCTGCCCATATCCTCCTACCAACCTCTCTGTCCAACTCCTTCACCTCCGCTCTGTTCCTCCTTCCCCTCTCCATCCCCTCCAGCTCCCTAGCCTTCCCCTCCTCTGTCCATCTCACCCTGCCCCTAGCATTGCCCATCGACATGTGTAGTCCGTGCAAAACAGGTCGATAAAGCAGACCAGTACAACTCCAACGAAACACATCTCTCAGACGGGACAGTCCATTTGTCAGGAGCTGGAAAACCGTTATTTCCCCCTGACATGCAGACCTCCCTGTAAAGCAATTCGATAAGCCAGGCAGCCTAGACGGACCTGACAGAAGCACAATATGGCCAATATCTCTGTTCCTATTGGAGCTAGGAGGTTATAAGCCCCACAGTGATGATATTTGTGTTTTCTGTTTGTGTGTCAATTTCGGTTGAAATTATCCCTGGGATATGGGAGGAGACACCCTTTAAACACACATTTTGTATCGTTATCCTGTTCGGATTTAAGAAACCGAAAAAAAGTTTGGCGGCACCATCTCCGGTGGTCCATTTGAATTTGAGCACACAACGGCTGGATTCACTAACTTCAGTGCTAATTGACTCAAGAATGGCGCAACATACTGCATGTGTTTCTTACTAATAGCAATTATTTCCCAGCACAACGTTCCTTCCAAGAGCCTTACAAGGTTTTCAGACTGTTTCTGACCACCCTATATTTTGAGGTGAATTCGTTAGTATCCCGCAACCTGAGAGTCTTTATGTAGTGATCAATATACAGATTAACAGGGAATCTATGACAAAACATGGTATGTTCCACTTAGGTAAAGAATTATTGGAGAAAAAAGTCGTTGTTCTGAGTTCTCTGAAACAAAACGATGTTCGTACAGTGCAGGCCTTCACTACTGTTATTTACGTACTTCATGAATTTTGTTCTATTGGCATTACACTGTGGTCTGCACCTAACATTTCATCTCCAGATGCTAGAAACATCACCAGAGTCCTTAAAGACACCAGCGTTTCGAGGCGAAACGTTGGCCACTGGCCCGCAGACAATGGCCTAATACCCCTAAAATAAAACTCTGTAGCCTGTTGCATGAATCTGATAATTTTGCTTTTGAAATACTCGTATCTAATAAAACGCAAAGTGGTAGTATTTCACAGGTTACGATTAAATTATATTTTATTTATATTTGAGTTTCAGCAGGAATTATACAAAAAATTTTGGCAGCTTACCTTAATATTTGCTCCATTCAAAACATAAGAAATGCGCTAAATAAAATGTAACTATTTCACTGCATGAACCTGACAAACCACAATACCTTTTTACTATTCATCATCTTCATCATACCATGAATTTGTTGACTAACTTTCAATCTGAGAGTGTTCTTGTAGTTATTGTTGCTGCCACTATTGTGTTTGTTGATCTGTTCCCTTTCTACCCTTTACATTGCGTAGTTTAGGCACTTTGCTCCTCATTCCAGCATAAAATTTCAGTGTTCTTCAGGTATAAATTAGCACAGATTCCTCAGTTCCTTCAGTTTACCTGCATTTAATGTTAGGCGGTACTGGCGGAAAGTTATAAGGCATATTCTGGGTATTTTACTTTTCTTTCCAGTGTTTATTTCTATATATTGTTCCATTTCTGGATTGTCTGAATGTGCAATGCAGTATTTTTCTGGTAAGCATTGTGTAACGATGATACTTGCAGTCTTTTTTTAGTCTCGCAGTGTTGTTATCAGTGTCTTTCTTTCTAAATATTAGATAGTTCTTAATATTTTCAGCTGACACAAGGTTTTACTGGAACATCCGCTTCGTACGCAAAGGCTGTTTATTCTTATATGTTTCTACCAATTTGTACAAACCTTCTCGTGTGTAGAGGTTGTTTCCATAAGAGAGTGCAAAAATTTAATAGGACGTAACGGATACTGTACTGAACAGTTTGAGTTAGGAAACCTGAGATCGGAGAACTCAGCTTAAGGAGATAACACGAATAAAATCAGATTACTGTATACCTTTTTATTTACATTAGTTATAGTTACCTGAAAGTCGATCATTGACACAGTGAACGTACCATGTGTACTGTATCTTACAAAATGTGCTGAAACTAATGGCCATAAACCTCAATGCAAGCACAACATCAGCAAACAAGATTCTGACGTACCCTGACAAATATCCATGGCGTGTTTCGACTCACATCACACGCAGCTACAATTCTGGCAATTCCTTGTTCCTTGCAATAAATAAAGAATATATATGTAAAGAAACAGCACAGTACATTTGAACTTGTACGCATGTTAGTTGTAAATATGGTGGAAAACAATAGAGCTTGTCAAAGCGGTAGACAGTTTACTTCTATATCTCCTTATGCTGGCGTTTCCCACCGCAGGTCTCTACCTCAAATTGTTCAGTGGAGCATTCTCTATATCCTGTTGCATTTTTGTACGTTCTTACGGAAACCTGATGTATACAGCAAGGATTCTTCTGTTCTGTATCACTGAAGTCACGGTTACAAGAAGAATGTATCCGCAGGTAGCCTATAGGAAATTTATGTTCCCTGTATGAAATAATTTCCGAACATCATAGTTCCAAAAGGATACAAAATCCACAATTTTGTTTCGGCTTCCACGTGAGCCTGATTGTTTGGCTTTTGTCGACACTTCTAGTTGTTTGAGGTATGCGTATAAACAAGATAGCAGTTTCTGTGATCTCCATCCAGTAATATCCTCCGACCACATACGAGTGGGGTTCTCCTTTAGAGCCGTGGACTTCAAGATTTTGTGTCCGTAACTGCCTGGAATAAAATATGACACTGATATATATGGCGTTGGTAAGCTTTCCTCCATATATTAGACGCTATTGTGGAAAGTTTCACTTCCAGCAGCGTTCTTAAAATTCATTTTTCATTTGTGTTTGGGCTTTTTCAGCTTTCCGAAGGTACAGCTCTTTGTCTCTCAGGACGATCCTTTCCTCTGTTTCTGATTTAGTATTTTTTTTTATTTCTAACGAGCCACAATGTTTACAAGTGTTTAAACTGGGTTTATAAAAATGTAAATTAAATTCTGTTCGGAAAATATGTGTGAAGAAAGTGAATATTGTTGGTTTTTGTGCAATGCCAGTTAATCACTTCATATACAAGCAATATAGCATTTTTCAGGGAGTGCTGGAGACACGTATTTTCTGTTATGGTTATGTCTCCTTGTGTAATGACTGCTGTATATTGAAAAACTATTAGTGAAACACTTATATCTGTATTTATAATTATTTCAGTATTAAATTTCGTACGTACATTCTACCAACCTTATATTTAATATTTTGTCTCAGTTCTCTAGTCATTCAAATTACTAAAGGTTTCAGCGCAGCAGTCATCGTTATCACCTATAAACAATAACATGTTATTCATATATTTACCCAATTAATGATATATTTCAATATTTTAACTCCAAAGTACATTATCTGAGTTATTAGATTCAACTCAAATTGAAAAGACAAGCTATCTTGCATCGAAATTCTTGTCCTTTTGTTCACCCATTTCCCTAAAGGTTATAAGGTTCTTGCACTAGAGAATGCTTACAATCACTAGTGGCCTCTGTGGGATGAGAATGCAAACAGATATAAACTCCACTATTTTGCAAATGGTAACAGATGGCATTAGCAGTCACTCAGTTGTATTAACCCTTTTTTTTTTTTAATATGAGTTATCTAGACCATTCATCAGGCCACAGAGTTCATCAAGCACACAAGAAGATGGGTTGCGAAAACGCTTTTTATCAACAATTTTACTGCCGTTGAAAGACTCACCCGTACTAAAAGAAGACGGTATTTTTCCACGTAGCTCATATTTACTGTGGCCGTCTATCTGGCAAAACCAGTAAGAGCAGTACATTATGTAAAGTAGAACGTAGTGAAGCAAATCATGTGAATAAAATGCTATTTTAATTGTTGTAGCACCTTGTTCTAGGTAAACGGTCGATAGTTGTATTGTGGTTCAAATGCCTCTGAGCACTATGGGACTTAACATCTGAGGTCATCAGTCCCCTAGAACTAAGAACTACTTAAACCTAACTAACCTAAGGACATCACACGCATCCATGCCCGAGGCAGGATTCGAACCTGCGACCGTAGCAATCGCGCGGTTCCGGACTGAGCGCCTAGAACCGCTAGACCACCGCGGCCGGCAGTTGTATTGTGGAACGAAGAAGATGCCTAAATACAATATATCTTGGTTGTTGTTTCCTACAGTAGTTATATGACCAGTTTAGCGTAAGTCATGAGCTGTTTTGTCGATGGCATTAGAGACTCTAATGTCACCGTTCTTTAGACACAAAAGAAAACGAAGCAGCGTTTCTCAGCATTTCTTCTATTATTTATCAATACCCTCCTTAGGCTCTCGATGATCTGTAGTGTGGAACGGCCGTAAGTATCCGTTTGTGGAGCGCCGTCTGTAGATACACCATGTCACATCTGACAAACAACATTTCCTGCCTAGCGTACGACCAAAGTGCTTTCGGGTTTTGCCTACATATCGAATGACTCACAATGGCCTCGGTGGTCGCGACGCTCTGCGTAAGTCGCGGAGAAACAAAAGACAACAGGATTACGGAGCTGGTCGCGGTGGCGGTTAAATAATGCGTTGTGTGCTCCCCGGGGGCCGGAGAGGATGCGAGCCGTCATTACCGCGACGCTGCATAATGCACAGCGGGCAAATCAGTAGCCGCGCGCGCCATCTGCCGCCTCCCACGGCCGGCCTGCATTATACAGCAGGCACGTCCTCATGCGCGGGGGCGGAGGCGGAGAGGTGGGGGCGGCGCCCGCAGGACACGGAACAGGTGGAAGCGGCCGACGGCTTTGAGCATCCGTCGCGTGGACACCGACGTATACGCTCAGCGAACGGTGGTAAAAATCGGGAACTTGTCATAATTCTTTAACTACGCCATCTTTGTTGTTGATTTTGTACTTAACGTGTAGAGTAATTTCAACGAGCCCAGGTTAACTCGGTATTTTATTTAAAACTAGCTGAGAAACCCGGCGTTGCGCCGGTGTTCTAGTAGTCCATCTCTTCCATTGTCTCTCTGTCCTTCTTCTCACTTTCTCTGTCTGTCTGTTCTTGCCTCCTCTGTCCATCTCCATCTCCTCCTTTCCACTCTCTCTATCCACCTTTTCCTTCCTCCTCTCTCTTTATCCATCTTTCCTCCACCCTTCTCCACCCATCTCCCCACCACTGTCTCTGTCCATCATCTTCACCCCTACCTCTCACGGTCTATCTCGAACACCACCCCTCTCTGTCCATTCCTTCACTCCCCCACTCTCTATCAGTCTCGTCCTGCTGCTCTTTCTGTCCATTTCCTCCTCCCCTCTCTCTGTCAATCTGCTACTCCCACATCTAACTACATCCCCTCCCCCTCCGGGGGGAGCTACTCACCCAGCAGCCAGCCATGTAGGTTTCAGCAACAATCCATTTAGGAGAAATAAAGAATGAGCGACCCATCAGGTCAAGGCTGAAGGAAACTTCTTCCTGCAGAACCCGACCCTGTCGTAAACAACAGCCAGAGGGTGAGCACAAAAGCACAGCCAGGAAATGAGATGTTGAAAGCACACTACGTTTTGATTGTCATTAGGCAGAACGTTCTTCAGTTACTGCAAGAGAAGACTGTAAAGAGCTTCATTCTTTAGTAATGGTTCCATCATTAAAACAATCTGAAAATTCTGCAGCCATCACAAATAACAAATTTCAGTTTTAATGAGAGACAGCCATTTCTTGGCAACCATATAGCGAGGTAAAGTGGATATTAATTTGGCAATATTCCTAAACTGTCTGTTATTCACGCATACTTTTTCAAACTACGGTCCACATGAACTGTTATGTGCAACTGTATTCAGCAACAAGTAATATTCAGCATATTTCTGTTTAATTTCCAGTGACATAAAATTTTGCCGCGTGGTCTGAGGCCTGTTGCCAGGCTCACGCCGCTCTCCCTGTCCGAGGTTCGAGTCCTCCCTCGGGCATGGGTGTGTGTTGTCCTTAGCATAAGTTAGTTCAAGATCGGTTAAGTAGTGTGTAAGCCTAGAGACCGATGACCTCAGCAGTTTGGTCCCATAGGAACTTGCCACAAATTTCCATAAAATTTTGAATTCAAAAGACTAGTAAACATTAAGGGCTTAATAACTTTACACGTGGCTTAATAAATGGTAATAAACATTTGCGTGTATCAATACGTCTTCTACTTCGGGAAGAGAGCGCTTCTTGGCAATGACACATGCGGTCCTTATTGACATCCTGTCCACAGCGGCTGAGCGTATGTGGAGTCCCAGCATTGGGAACTTGAGCACTACGTCCTCATCACCGAAGTTGTAGCCATAGTTATATCCCCTAGCAGCTGAATCGACTCACGTGTGTCAGAATTATCTTGCAACTGCGACTTGAATAACTGATCAGTTTCAATAACTTGAAATAAATGTGCACATCGCATTAAGTTTAAAAATATTTTCGTACAGCGCTCAGTTCCGAGTACCAGATAGATAATGGTACAAACATTTGAATGTGTTTCTGTAACTAAGAGGAAGGAAGGGTGGACAACTGCATGTGAATGCAAAAGACGAACACAAGTCCTTGCGTTTGACGGCTTTCTGAAGGCGCTGTATCCTGTGATCTTCGATTTCTGGAAAATATTTTGTTTACTAAATAGAATTCAGCCTCGATAGAATGTTTCAGTTTTAAAAGCAGTCTTGCCAGGTCGCATGCAAACTCGTACAATACCGTTCATGTACGTCGACAGCGTGATTTTCTGTTGAAATGCGTGCTTCTGTCTTCAAGAATATGTTTTATTTTATTTCGTCATGATTATTTCTGTTTTATATTTTGTTAAATTAAATGTTATTATTCAATACTGACTTCATAAATCAATAATGGAATCTTTTTAAGTGAACCCTACCATTTTCTTTTATCAGTGCACGATTCTGCCCAATCTGATCTAAGAAATATGAGATCAGTTTAACACGGGAACTTGGAGAAAAATTCTACGTACCACGGGATTGATATATAAGAGAGTATGAGCGATCAAACGGGGTGGCGTGTCCTTATAGGTAGCACAGCTCGTATGTCTCTCGAAAATTCGGATCAAACCACGGTCTCCTCCATTCCAAGAATATCTGAAGTACCTAGCTGCGTTTTCTTATACATCATAAACATTGTTTTGAAACACTACTGCAGACCTCAGTCATTTCTCTGGTTTGCACTAATTGCTACTTAGAGGGACGTATATGCCCCAAGAGACTTCATAGAATATACAAAATATTGGTAAGTGGTGCTTCAAAACAATCTTCAAATGTTATGTCGGAAACTTGTGTGCGATATTACATGTTTTTCATTATCAGTAGAACAAATCTGTTTTGGTACTGATTTGTTATACTTTTTTCCATCGTTGCCGTTCTGATAAAATCATTTACAATTCAAAATTTAACTCCAGAAATCCTAGAATCCCATGAAAACATGGATCTAGTTAGGTTCGTTGGACACTTGCGTCCCTCTTCACTGATTTTCAAAATCGGTCAGTTTAAAAATTTTTCGGTAGTGAAAGTGTATTTTGTTAGCACAAAGCAAGACAGATTTTAACCTTTTATTTTTCAGATATATACAAAATAAAAGGTTTAAGAATGCTCGAATTATTAGTCTTTAGGGAATTGCAGCAGTTCAGAGCACAGTGGTCTATCCATCACTATGTACGAGAAGCAGTCATAAGGTTTTAATTATCACCTCGAAAAGCTAATGTTACGTAATTAATTTTTTGTTTGTTTATATCTACATGTTTGCAGTTCTGGTACGTGCTGAAATTCTCACGTTACAGTACGGTAGCATGCCGATCAATAACCCACTTTGTCAATGCAGTCATTTTAAAAGTGAAGTATAGCTTGAATTGTGCCTCTTTGGTAGATAGCACATTCTCCAGAAATCCAGAATCACAGAATACAGCATCTTGAGGTAGTCCTCAGACACAAGCACCTTCATTCGTTTTTTACATGGTTCAGATGTGTGTGTTTTCCGGCTTCTTTAGCGGAGGTCTGCAGTGCTGTTTTGCGGGGATTTCAACATGTACAGGAATGCAGCTTGTACTTGACAGCAGACACCTTGTAGTAGACCATTAGCTGCACTTCAAACGTATTTACTTGCTAGATCACTGTACAGGGATACAGCCCACATCATTGTCATATACTGTGCACGTCTGCATTAAACGACGTTCCTGTCACGTGTAAAAACTTTTATATGATTGTAAATGATGTCGAGCTCAGCCGTACACATATCGTCACGTATACATGTTATAAGACTGCCAAACACTATACATAAATGCCGGCCGGTGTGGCCGAGCGGTTCTAGGCGCTACAGTCTGGAGTCGCTAGACCGTTACGGTCGCAGGTTCGAATCCTGCCTCGGGCATGGATATGTGTGATGTCCTTAGGTTAGTTAGGTTTAAGTAGTTCTAAGTTCTAGGGGACTGATGACCTGAGAGGTTAAGTCCCATAGTGCTCGAGCCATTTGAACTAATTTGAACTATACATAATAAGAACGACGACCTCCTTAAAATATCATTAAATACGGTCACCAGACAATTTCTTCTTTATGTTGTATAGAAAGTGTAATGTCACTTGTCTCAGCCACATTTCCAAGTCTTATTGGAACTATATGAGCACCCTTAGTATGTACAACTTGCACTTTGTCTCTGTCTTTGTAAACATAACTTACTATTGCAAGAGTGGCATGACATTGTAGCTTTCGCACTTGCTGCCTAAGGGCTTACACACAAGACTACATTTCACTAATATAATACGTGTTAAAGTGATTTTATGTGCATTTAAATTAATCAGTTTGTTTGTTACGATGTTACGTAGATCAAATACCTAATAAATGTTTTTATTTATGTTTCATGTCGAGCACATGAGCGACGCAGCATGCTAACGACATTACCTTTCGGTAGCAGTCGTAGACATGGGACAGGCCATTGCCACAACTTACGTGACAGTCAGCGACCACGGGGATGACTCCATCGTATTACTTAAATTTCTCCTAGGATTTAAAACAAAAGTGACTGATACGTTCATCTCGTATATAATGTTAAAGTTGCTGAATTCTTTATCAGTTTTACTCAACAACACACATATTAATTTCTTATGTACAAAAAATATCTCTGTCAACTTGAAGCTTAAGAATGATGGCGACAGAGAATATTTACTTGCAAAAGTAAAGTGATTTATTGAGAATTTAAATACATAGTGAGGCAATACATGCCTACGGATTTAAAGAAGCAGATCATAACATTAAATTTCATCAAATGAAAAACTTATCGAAACAAGCGTTCTAAAGGAAATCTCCGAAAAATTGTAAAAACCAATTATCACAGAGCAAAAGAGAATGTTTGGTTCCAAATATACGACAGATAATTATATCTTCTATATTCTTCATACGACTATAACGTACCTGGGATATAGTTAATATACTACGTTATTTTGTAAACAAAGAAAAACATTGTAGCCTAGATTTTGGGGGAAGCTGTTATTTCCAGCATGGCCCCCCGTCAAGAGAAAAATTAAACTTTTCGGAGATCCAGTCGTATCGTCCCCCCCCCCCCCCTCCCACCCCCGACCCATGATGTGGCTCAACTCCAGATTGTCTGATGTCCATGCATTCAGTTTATCACCTATAATGCCTTTATGATTACATATCTGGGACGTTGTCATTGCTATGTGTAGTATAATTTAACGAAGAAAAACTGACAAGTCAAGCATCACGATTTAGGCGACTACCTCATATATCAATACCTCCAGCACTGAATTTTTATGTTTCTACATTGAGTAAAACCACGTGTGTCTTAACGCAAATTGCATTCTGTTACAGCATGTATATCACACACTTCTAGATTATGCAATTTGTAGGTAATGAGAGTATTAACGATACATTGTTATGAATTCATATTTCTGGAAAGAATTTGAAAATTGTTTTCGCCAGCACCACAAATCGAGAAGTCTACAAAATAAAGTTCCTGTTAATACACACCATGTGGTGACGGCCATTCAGTATTTTGAGAACTGTGTAAAGGTAAAAGCTATCATTTGAACAAATTATAACGTGACAGACTGCCGTATCTATGCGAATTACCCTCACATCGACTTAAGAAACCGCAAACACCGTGACGTCGAAGAGGCCAAGTTCAGATCAGTGCATGCAATACGAATGCTCTGTCACTGAATCGAATTTCACGGAAGTTGCACTCGGTGTCCTAAGTAAATATTTGTAGTCTCTGTCATGTAATGTCATGAGTAGTATACTGACTGAACGGATATCGTGAGGCCGTAGCGGAGAAAAAGAACCGAAAAAAAGTTAACGTGCCTCGCGAAACAGCCTGGGGAAACACATTTCGTTGCACTTATAATTCACTGGAGATAGAAAGTCCACTAATGCGAAGAGGAGGTGATCGTTCAGCGTTTGCCCGAGACTTGATGTTGTATGGCAAATTTATTAATCGTTAGTTCTTCGAAATTTTGCAGACGATCAGTATTTCCTGTGTATACTGGGAGTAAGGCATTAATGTATTGCATCAATCAAGGACACGGAACTGGATTCCTTACTAGCTGGAAATGTTCGCAGCTATTGACAAGCCACTTGGTAACGCGTCTTAACGCGCAAGTGTATTCGAATGCAGCATGACACATTCGCTAGCCTCCAAAGTACACTCGTGGAAATGGAAAAAAGAACACATTGACACCGGTGTGTCAGACCCACCATACTTGCTCCGGACACTGCGAGAGGGCTGTACAAGCAATGATCACACGCACGGCACAGCGGACACACCAGGAACCGCGGTGTTGACCGTCGAATGGCGCTAGCTGCGCAGCATTTGTGCACCGCCGCCGTCAGTGTCAGCCACTTTGCCGTGGCATACGGAGCTCCATCGCAGTCTTTAACACTGGTAGCATGCCGCGACAGCGTGGACGTGAACCGTATGTGCAGTTGACGGACTTTGAGCGAGGGCGTATAGTGGACATGCGGGAGGCCGGGTGGACGTACCGCCGAATTGCTCAACACGTGGGGCGTGAGGTCTCCACAGTACATCGATGTTGTCGCCAGTGGTCGGCGGAAGGTGCACGTGCCCGTCGACCTGGGACTGGACCGCAGCGACGCACGGATGCACGCCTAGACCGTAGGATCCTACGCAGTGCCGTAGGGGACCGCACCGCCACTTCCCAGCAAATTAGGGACACTGTTGCTCCTGGGGTATCGGCGAGGACCATTCGCAACCGTCTCCATGAAGCTGGGCTACGGTCCCGCACACCGTTAGGCCGTCTTCCGCTCACGCCCCAACATCGTGCAGCCCGCCTCCAGTGGTGTCGCGACAGGCGTGAATGGAGGGACGAATGGAGACGTGTCGTCTTCAGCGATGAGAGTCGCTTCTGCCTTGGTGCCAATGATGGTCGTATGCGTGTTTGGCGCCGTGCAGGTGAGCGCCACAATCAGGACTGCATACGACCGAGGAACACAGGGCCAACACCCGGCATCATGGTGTGGGGAGCGATCTCCTACACTGGCCGTACACCACTGGTGATCGTCGAGGGGACACTGAATAGTGCACGGTACATCCAAACCGTCATCGAACCCATCGTTCTACCATTCCTAGACCGGCAAGGGAACTTGCTGTTCCAACAGGACAATGCACGTCCGCATGTATCCCGTGCCACCCAACGTGCTCTAGAAGGCGTAAGTCAACTACCCTGGCCAGCAAGATCTCCGGATCTGTCCCCCATTGAGCATGTTTGGGACTGGATGAAGCGTCGTCTCACGCGGTCTGCACGTCCAGCACGAACGCTGGTCCAACTGAGGCGCCAGGTGGAAATGGCATGGCAAGCCGTTCCACAGGACTACATCCAGCATCTCTACGATCGTCTCCATGGGAGAATAGCAGCCTGCATTGCTGCGAAAGGTGGATATACACTGTACTAGTGCCGACATTGTGCATGCTCTGTTGCCTGTGTCTATGTGCCTGTGGTTCTGTCAGTGTGATCATGTGATGTATCTGACCCCAGGAATGTGTCAATAAAGTTTCCCCTTCCTGGGACAATGAATTCACGGTGTTCTTATTTCAATTTCCAGGAGTGTATATAAAAATGAAAGATTGCGTGACTGCAGAAGAATGGACACCATTCCAACCGATCAAGTGCCATATACTGTGCCTTAGAGGACTGGAACATTACGTAATGTCTAAAGTCATTGTGCGACCGATTCCGCACATTGCTCTATCCATGAAGATGAATCAATGCAACTCGTTACTGCATGTGTCTCACCCTTACCTCTCTTCACGAATTTCACTTAACGCACTATATTGTAACAATAAATTCATCTTACAATGCGCACATCACGATTACGCTACGTAAATCCAGACTACAATATAATGAATGTGATAAAAAAAATCCGGATATGTGCAAGTAGGATTCGTGCACCGGGAGTTCCGTACAAACTTAACTATGCGTATAGATAGTTCATACGTCCCGGGAATCGAGAATACCAACGATATGTGCCTGTCATCGGTGTCGATACTGACAAGATATCAAAATATGAGACGTAAATGGACGTACGAGGTGCGGCTAGAAAAAAACCGGACTGATGGTGGAAAAAAACATTTATTTACAATTATTTACAACTTCATGTTATCTCCTTCAATGTACTCTCCTCCTCGGTCTCTACACCGCTCCATACGAATTTTCCAGTGTTCATAGCAATGCTGCAGAACATTTTCGGTAAGTCCATACATTACTTCCGTCGCTTTTTCTTTTACTGCTTCAACAGTCTCAAATCTAGTTCCTTTCAAAGCTGACTTGGCTTTAGGTAAAAGAAAAAAGTCACAGGGGGCCAAATCAGGTGAGTAGGGTGGATGATCTAAGATGGGAATGTTGTGTTTTGCCAAAAACGTCTTCACTGACAACGCACTGTGAGCTGGGGCATTGTCTTGGTGAAGGATCCATGACTTTTTTCTCCACAAATCGTTCCGTTTTCTCCGTACTCGCTCACGTAGGGTAGCCAGGACGCTAATGTAGTAATGCTGATTCACTGTTTGTCCCTCTGGTACCCAATCAATGTGCACAGTCCCTTTGATGTCAAAAAAAAACAATCATCATTGCCTTGAATTTCGATTTTGACATTCGTGCTTTTTTTTGTCGTGGAGAACCAGGAGTTTTCCAATGCATCGATTGGCGTTTAGTTTCGGGATCGTGAGTAAAAAACCACGATTCATCGCAAGTAATAACATTTTGTAAGAAGGTGGGATCACTTTCAATGTTTTCCAGGATGTCTGAACAAATCATTCTTCGGCGTTCCTTCTGTTCAATTGTGAGACACTTTGGAACCATTTTTGAACACACTTTGTTCATGTTGAAACTTTCATGAAGAATCTGCCTAACACTTTCCTTGTCAACTCCTGTTAACTCAGACACTGCTCTGATTGTTAAACGGCGATCTTGTCGAACAAGTTGACCGATTTTTTCAATGTTTGCATCAGTTTTTGCTGACAATGGTCTGCCAGTGCGAGTGTCATCACTGGTGTCTTCGCGGCCATCTTTAAATCGTTTAAACCACTCAAACACTTGTGTTCGGGATAACCAATCATCGCCGTACACTTGTTGCAACATTACAAACGTTTCACTTGCAGATTTTCCTAGTTTGAAACAAAATTTGATGTTAACACGCTGTTCTTTCTGCACACTCAACATTTTCCGACGCACAGACAAAACGTCAACTACTTAAAACAGACGCCACGGGCAGACTGAGTGCAGGAGGCAGATGAAACTCGAGCAGTAGGCGGAGCGAGAGTCACGTGACAGGCCACGCAACTTTCAGCCTTATTGCATTCGTTTTATTGTTTCACCAGTACTAGTCCGGTTTTTTTCCAGCCACACCTCGTATATCTTGATTACATTGACATAGAAGCTTATTTCTTTACATCACCGTAGATTTTAGTGTGTGACACATATTTCAACTTCTTGAGAAAATGAGTTCTTAACAGACGGACACACAGTCGTACATCAGAAATTTTTTTTTGCATGACGTAATTTTACAATGTAAGCTACCGCTTCTGTTTTGCTCTTTCCTGCTGATGGGTAAGCCTGCGAGCCGAACGTATAAGTGAAAAATTTTGCACAAAGGATTTTTATAATAACCAGTCGTATGGAAATCTGGTTGGTTTCTAACCATATCCTCAGTATATGCTAGAATGTTCAGATGTGTTGACCTACAAACACTGCCTCCACCAGGTGGTTGCAAACATGAAGTACACAAATAAGGAGATAATAAAATGACGAAGGAAAGTACTAGCTATGAAATGATACACTCAGTAGTGTTAAATTCTTTACTCTTCTGCAGTTTACTCTATGCAAGATTACACAGTACGAGCAACATTATAGCTCTGCCTGTTCACATTTGGCAATCGCTCTGTCTGGCACTGTCCTGTGATACATTCACGGTCGTCAATTCAAGCGCGGAATTCTGACATCAGCTATGGCAATTGCAGTTATATTTAGAACTACACTCGCGACTAGCAACGTGAAGCCTCAGCATAGAACGAAAAGGACACGTGATCAGCAGTTTACTTTACTTCCCTAACCGCCGTTGCTAATGTACGACCACTATAGTGATCTAACGCTTATCGCTGCAAAGGTTCTCGTCTCAGCGAGATAACGTAAATTCTACCGCGCCAAAAGCTTCCGTAGGCACCTCCACGGCTGCCGTGGAACACCAGACGATCCTTAGGCTCTCGCTACTCTGTCCCAGTAACGAGGTCGCACACCTCGCAAGGACCAACCTCTATCCTCGACGCCCCATGAACAAGTGTTTCTCAGTCGCTACGCTTTTTCGTAGCTCCTGTTATTTTTTCTTCCCCCTTTTAATGTGCGTGGCCAATCATGTTGCTGGAAGGCGTTCGTTTCCGAGCGCCGACCAATCTCATTTTTGCAACCGACCGAAGCTTCTAGAAGTTTCGAGACTGTTCCAGAAGCTTCCGCTCCGGCCGTTGGGGAAACCACCTACACGCCGCCACGCGTTTTGTGAGCGAGCCTCAGTGTCTTCTCCTTGTCCTCGGCCACGTGGCTTCCGCTAAGCCGCGGTCCACCCGCCTGGGGTTTCCAGAGTAGCTCACGGGCGCTGTTGTCTTCAGCTCTCAGGCCTGCCTGCCACGCTCGTGTCTTTCCCGTTCTCCTGCCAGCCTCCCGTCTCCGTCCGCTTCACTATCGCCCAACGTGCAGATATTCTGCTACAAATTAAGATCCCTAGCCGGTGTCAGTATCGTTAATGGTTTCCTGCCTCGATGTTTATACTATTAAAGGGCCTTCTTTCCGGAGTGGTAGTTCTAATGTCGCTCAAAATGATGCCACCTTGCAACAAATTAACAATTTTAGAATTTTTTCCTTTTATTTTACTGTAAAACTTTACTTGTTGCCAACTTCCATGAGTCTAGATCAACGGGAAGTATCCTATAGGTTTTGATGAGTTTGTTCCAGAGTATCAACATACGTGACATAAACGGCCGTATCCTTTGATTGCATTGACTTAAAAGCTTAAACTTTTTACACCGCACGTGGATTATATACCTTACAACGCGAAATAAATTTCAGTTTGATACGTCTACTGGTTCCTGAGAATAAGGTTCTTAAAAGGCGGACGAACAAATGTTTCATGTGATATAGCCAAAAATTAAGTTTTCGGATTTTGCCTTTACTTGTACTATGGAATCTTGCTTCCTGCCAAATTTCGTGATTCAGTCAACGAGAAATGACGAGTGAGTTTGAGAGTCTCAAAATATGTGACATAAATGACCGTCCTTTTGATTGCATTGATGCATAAGTTTATATTTTGTACATTGTCAAGCGACCGTAGACCTTAATAAGTAACATACTTTTCAACTTGATATGTCTACCAATTTCTGAGAGAGGCAGACAGACAGACAAGGAAGTGATGCTTTAAGGGCTACACTTTTACTGATTGAGACACAGAACCCTAAAGAGTATATACTTATGCACCTCAATTAATCGCTATGTTTGATGATTATTAACTTTATAGGATTAACCTATTAGTGACGAATTTCATCATCAGGCATCAAGATAAACAAATCACTTCATTAGGTTCAGAAAATATACCCCCCCCCCCCCCTACATAGAGATGGAGAAAATGTTTGGTGCAAGTTTCGCAAAAATGGGCTATCATGTAAATGTTTTTGGTGACAATATGCTGATTTTAAAGTGGAAAACACTTCCAGGGGCAGATGTGGTCTCTTAACATACCGTATTGATTAAGAACTGCAGGTTAAAACTGAAGAAATTACAAAAATTAAGAAGTTCAGAAGACGAGACCTCTATAATTTGAAAGAACCAGAGATTGTTGACAGTGAGTAGTCCGGCGTCCGGAAACAAAATGGTAAAATATAAATTTGTATGAATTAGACTTGAAATTCTCAAAATTAGTTGAAAACATATGTGTGTTGCATGTATGTAAAAAAAAACTTCCTTTCGACTGAAACTCTCTCTCTCTCTCTCTCTCTCTCCCCCCCCCCCTCCCCCCCCCTTCTCGCAGCAAGACGATATGCGGACAGCCACACATGTTATTACAAAGAATAACGCAACTTAAAAATAATAATAGTCAAGAGTAACTGCTTTCAATATCAACTCATTATGCTACATAGTTAACACAAATCATTAGTTTTACTTGAATCATTCAATGACTCCTTCGTTAGATGGCACGACCAGCAACATTTTACACAAATGCCTGTGTTCTTGCCCTAGCAGAAAATTAATGGCTGGAAGCGTGTCATTCGCTAGGATGCCTACGCCAGAAGAAAGTGCAGAAAAAGGCTAAAATATTAGCACATCAATTAAGAATAACACTTGAGAATCGATATTAAAGCAAGGGTAAATTATCGAGGCCCTTGAAATTTGGAGGCCGCCCCCGCGACCTCCCCCGCATCCTCCCCCCAGCCCCCACCCCCATAGTTCGCCGAAAGTATTGAGGACTAGGAATAAGCGATAGACTTAATACGAAAATTTTGGACTATGGAGTAGATGAAGCGTAGGAAATAAAATAATCCATGATGGACGGAAGAAAGGGGACATAAAGGGCAGAGCAGCCCAGAGCATGAGGGCACTCCTGGCGAAAAGAAGCGTACTTGTAACAAAATGGGCCTTAATATGACGAAGAAATGTGTAAGGCATGTACGTCTGCAGAACCGTGCATTCTCAGAACAGACACCGGCTTTACTAGACGGAGCTCATTGTCTGTCACTCCCAACCACTCATCCTCACATAGCCGCATGATTCTGTACCACAACTGCAAGGTGTTCCCCTGAACACACATGTGCCCTGGTACCAAGCAGAAAGACACCTCGTTCCCAGCCTTTGTAGTTGGAGGGCTATGGGACTCAACATCTGAGATCATCAGTCCCCTAGAAGTTAGAGCTACTTAAACCTAACTAACCTAAGGACATGACACACATCCATGCCCGAGGCAGGATTCGAACCTGCGACCGTAGCGGTCGCGCGGTTCCAGACTGAAGCGCCTAGAGCCGCTCGGTCACACTGGCCGGCCGTCTTGGATATTCTGAACGACTTTTATCTGCCGGGTACAAACATTGGAGAGACTAAAGGGCACTCAGGGAGTCGGAACAGACAAGGTATTTAGCAGTCGAGAAAACATCTGCTCTAGTGCCACGATAGAGCTGTCGACGAAGTCTCCCTGTCTAGACCAACCAGCAGGAAATACAGCTACATAGTCGCGGTGCTTATTTAAGATGTCAAAAAAAATCATATGTAAGAGTTCGACCTCTCCTGTATTGAACCAAATCTAAAATTATTTCAGCCTCCACCGTAACCAGTCTTGCAGCCGGTTAAAACCCCTGATTTGAGTCTGTACATGCCACACAGGAACTGGCTCCAGCACGGACCCCCCATACGGTCTCGTTGCCCGTGGACTACTGGTAAAGAAGCGTTCCATTGGTGGACGAGTAGCGGTACATCAGACCAGTCAGAAGACTGACAGACTGAAAAACAAATCGTCTACATCTACATATATACTCCGCTAGCCACCAAGCGGTGTGTGGCGGAGGGCACAGTGCGCGCCAAAATCACATTTCCCCCACTCTGTTCCACTCGCGGATCGCGCGTGGGAAAAGCGACGGTCTGAACGCCTCAGTACGAGCTCTTATTTCCGTTATCTTCGAATGGTGATCATTGCGCGATTTGAAAGTTGGTGGTAATAATACATGCTCTACATCCTCGGTGAAGATCGGATTTCAGAATCTAGTGAGCAGCCCCTTCTGTTTAGCTTGCCGCTCTTCTTTGGACCTTCTCAATCTCTTGAATCAGACCCAACTGGCAAGGGCTGCATCGCTTCAGGATTCTACCAGTAAACCATAATCTACAGTTTGCCTTGCCCGTTACTTGTGTAATCTGATCATTCCATTTGAGATCATTTCAAATAATGACACCCAGATACTTGACGGACGTAACCGCTTCCAATGACTGGGTATTTATTTTGTACTCGTACATTAATGGAGATTTTCGCTATGTTACACGCAGTAGGTTACACTTACTAATATTGAGAGACAACTGCCACTCATTACACCACGCATTTATTTTCTGCAAATCCTTATTGATTTGTTCAGAACTTTCGTGTTATACTACTTTCCTGTAGACTACAAAAATGGTTCAAATGGCTCTGAGCACTATGGGACTTAACAGCTATGGTCATCAGTCCCCTAGAACTTAGAACTACTTAAACCTAACTAACCTAAGGACATCACACAACACCCAGTCATCACGAGGCAGAGAAAATCCCTGACCCCGCCGGGAATCGAACCCGGGAACCCGGGCGTTGGAAGCGTTCTATCCAACCACATATGTGATCGGATAGACCGTAAGCGCGCACTTTTTGGAGCAAGCGACAGTGCGGAACTGAGTCGAACGTCTTTCGAAAGTCGAGAAATATGGCATCAACCTGAGAGCCGGTATCTAGAGCCTGTTTTATATCATGCACAAAGAGGGCCAGCTGTGTCTCGCGTGACCGCTGTGTCCTAAGACCGTGCTGGTTTCTTCAAATGGTTGTGAGCACTATGGGACTTAACTTCTGAGGTCATCAGTCCCCTAGAACTTAGAACTACTTAAACGTAACTAACCTGAGGACATCACACACATCCATGCCCGAGGCAGGATTCGAACCTGCGACCGTAGCGGTCGCGCGGTTCCGAGCTGATTTCTGCAGATGAGCTTCTCAGAGTCTAGAAAGGTCATTATGTCTGAACACAAAATATGTTCCAGATTCTACAACAAATCGATGTGAGTGAAACTGCCCAGTAATTATGTGCATCCGATTTTCTATCCTTTTTATAGATTGCTATTAGTCGGGCCTTCTTCCAGTCCCGTGGAACTTTCCGCTGTTCCAATGAGCTCTGATAGATGATGGATAAGAATGGTGCTATATTTGTAGCATAGTCAACATAAAATCTTCCGGGGGTACCGTCTGGGCCAGATGCCTTCCTGGCGTCTAAGGATCTTAACTGTTTTACAATCCTAAATACACTAAACACTATGTCAGCCATCCTTTCGTTTGATCGATAATTGAAAGGGGGAATGGTGCCACAGTCCTCTACCGTAAACGGGGTTTTGAAAGCTGGGTTTAGAATTTCGGTCTTCTGTTTATCATCATCAGTTACATTACCCGTTGTGTCAGCAAGAGAAGGTATTGAATTATTTGTAGCCTTCATAGATTTTACTTACGACCAAAATTTTTTGGGGTTATTTTTAGAAACTGCAAATAAAAAATGGTTCAAATGGCTCTGAGCACTATGGGACTCAACATCTGAGGTCATCAGTCCCCTAGAAGTACTTAAACCTAAGTAACCTAAGGACATCACACACATCCATGCCCGTGGCAGGATTCCAACCTTGCGACCGCAGCGGTAGCGCGGTTCCAGACTGTAGCGCCTAGAACCGCTCGGCCACCCCGGCCGGCTGCAGATGAAATATTGCTTTCAAATTTGTTAAAAGAATCTCTCATTGTCCTTCGGACAGCTGCTTTCATTTCGCATAATTTCTGTTTCTCAGCAGGGCAGTGACTACGTTTAAAACGACTATGCAAAATTCTCTTCTTTCTCAGCAACTTCCTAATATGTTTGTTGTACCAAGGTGGATCCTTTCCCTCCCCTATACTTTTGCTAGGCACATACTTCTCTAGCACATGGTGGACAATATCTTTAAATTCCGACTTAAGATGCTCAATCTTTGTGTCCCGCAGTGAATTCTTGGAGCTGACTATCAAGATATTCATTAATGACACTTTTATTTGCTTTCCCAAACAAGAAAACACTACGCTGTTCCTCTCGTATGTCACTACTGTCATTCATAGAGTATATGCCGATATGGGCCCTCCTCATGCCAGTAAGCATCAAACGTTCGGCATTTCAGTGGTTACCAGAGTCTGGTGCAGATTAGCGCCACAGAGCTACTGTTTCTTACGCGTCATTAAAGTCGAATAGCTTTGGCTGCTGCGCAGCTGGGAAGGCGGGTGGTTAATAGCCGTGCTTCGCTGGGCGCGGTGCGTGCGCGGCAGACGAGCAGGCGACGCGAGTTTGAGCAACAGTGGCGGAGGGTGGGGCCACAGGGACGCGGCCGGCCCGGGCCCGGGCAGCGCGTGCGGCGTGCGGCGTGCGTGCCGGCGCGTGTGTGCCGCTTCCCACGGCGCGCATCAAAGTTTCAGCGCGCCGGCCTCGCCGCCGCCATGGATTATCAATTACGGGCCCGCAGATCAGACGGCGGTCAAGAGGGAGCAAGTGCCGTGTCACCGCCCCAGCCCAGGGCGACCACGACTTCCTTCTCACAAGGGGAAGGCCTCAGACACGGCCGACCGATTCAGCTCAAATTTGGCAGGTCACTTGTGTACAACCTAAAACAAAGGACTGTAAGATATTTTGAGTCAACACCCCTGCAATTTTGAGAAAATCACCCCTAAAGGTTACGACGACCAATCGACTCAAAATTGGAGGGATCGATAGATAATTGTAAATAGAGCATTTTTCATCATCACGTATAGGGTCCGAAAATGCATACTGTTTCAGAAGTCGAGGTAAGAAACTTTTACAACTGCCGCTTCTGTACCCACATGGAAAACGCTTTGTCAACATTTGGACATTGTAGACACTATTTATGCGGTAGTACAACAAAAAATATGTCAGCAAAGGTTGTAAGTCTGACATTGCGAATAAAATAAAATAAAATAAAAAAACAACAATAACAAGAAAATAAAAATAAAAAAATAAATAAAAAAATAAAAAAGAGTAGCGTTGAAGTCTCAGTCTGAGCTTCATACTAAAAAAAAAGCCCCGTAATCGTAGGTAGTTGGTCGCTGGATCGAGTACCGTTCGTTATTTTTTTTATAACACAGTCATATTCTTTACTATTTATATTACAATTGATATAACGCGAAAATTACATGTAAGCAGATGAACTTTCATTAAATTTACAATGCTATTTGGCAATCTACATTTAAAGAAAAAAAAAAAAAGATAGCGCAACTGCGAAGGTAATTGGCTGGGACTCGGAGAACCCGGGTTCGAATCTCGAAGAAACGTAGCAGATGTTCTTCTTTTCGTTTGTATTTTTCCATATCTCAATTGATAGGGATAGGAGGGTTAATAAGGTCAGTATTACTATCGTTCCTTATTGATTTACTTACCTTATTAACCCTCCTATCCCTATCAATTGAGATATGGAAAAATACAAACAAAAAGGATAACATCCGCTACGTTTCTTCGAGATTCGAACCCGGGTTTCCCGATTCCCAGCCAATTACCTTGGCCATTGCGCTATCGGCGCTGTCGGCGAAAGGCGTTTACCATGTGGATAGAGAAGCGGCAGTTGTAAAAGTGTCTTTCCTTGATTTCTGGAAAATTTTGCGTTTGCAGACCCCATACCTCATGATGAAAAATTCTCTATTTACAATTATCTATCGATCCCTCCAATTTTGAGTCGATTGCTCGTCATAACCTTTAGGGGTGATGTTCTCAAAATTGCGGAGGTGTTGACCTAAAATATCTTAGAGTCCTTTGTTTTAGGTTGTACATAAGCTAGCTGCCAAATTTGAACCGAATCGGTTGGCCGTCTCTGAGCCCTTCCCCTTGTCAGTGCACCCGCGGCAGCAGGCGCAAAATACTGCGTGCGAAACAAGCCGAGGCGTATTTTGTTTTTACAATTCCTCAATCGGTAGAAACTGAGGCCTTATAGGATCTGTCTGTCTGGATGTCCGACTGTTAAAAACCCTTTTTCAACGGTAGAATTATCACTCTGAAATTTACTTCATTTACTAAGAGGGTTGAGTTGGGTTGTTTGGAGGAGGAGACCAGACAGCGAGATCATCGGTCTCATCGGGCTAGGGAAGGACGGGGAAGGAAGTCGGCCGTGCCCTTTCAAAGGAACCATCCCGGAATTTGCCTGGAGTGATTTAGGGAAATCACGGAAAACCTAAATCAGGATGGCCAGACGCGGGATTGAACCGTCGTCCTCCCGAATGCGAGTCCAGTGCGGTTTACTAAGAACTGTGCACCTTGGTGGTGTAAAAAATTCAAGCCTGTAAGTCAACGGAAGCAAAAGATACTGCCAGTTATGTCGTGTATTTGTTACTAGCGTGCTTACTTATCAAAATCTGTAGGGTACTTTCCGTTGGTCTAGAATCATGAAATTTGGCAAGAATGAAAGTTTCACACTAAAACCAAAGGGGAGGGGGGGGGGGGGGGGGAAATCCGAAACTAAATTTCTATTCATTTCACACGAAAAAAATTTTTGTCATTCGGTAACAGATTGTTTGTCTGTCTGTCCGTCTCTTAAGATCCGTTTTTCTCAGGAGCACGTAGCTGTACCAAGTTGAAATTCATGTCAATTACTAAGATCTACTGCCCCTTGGCGGTATAATAAGCGTTAGCATCTAAGCCAATGCAGTCAAAAAGTACGGCCATTTGTAAGTTGGCTGTTTAGGTCTTTATGTTGGTAACGCCACGTAGCGCTCTGTATGAAAATCACTGACTGTGTTGTGTGCAGTCTGTGGCTGGTTGGCAGTGTTGGAATATTCGCTTGTGTAGTGTTGGGCAGTTGGATGTGAACAGCGTGAAGCGTTGCGCAGTTGGAGGTGAGCCGCCAGCAGTGGTGGATGTAGGGAGAGAGATGGCAGAGTTTTGAGAGCGGACGATCTGGACGTGTGTCCGACAGCAAAAGGGAATTTGTAAGACTGGATATCATGAAATGATATATATGACTTTTGAACACTAATAAGGTTCAAATGGTTCACATGGCTCTGAGCACTATAGGACTTAACAGCGGAGGTCATCAGTCCCCTAGAACTTAGAACTACTTAAACCTAACTAACCTAAGGACATCACACACATCCATGCCCGAGGCAGGATTCGAACCTGCGATCTTAGCGGTCGCGCGGTTCCAGACTGAAGCGCCTAGAACCGCTCGGCCACTATTAAGGTAAATACATTGCTTGTTTTCCATAAAAATCTTTTATTTGCTAACTATGCCTGTCAGTAGTTAGCTGGCAGTATTGTCGCTCGCTGTATTGCAGTAGTTCGAGTAACGAAGATTTTTGTGAGGTAAGTGATTCATGAAAGGTATAGGTTATTGTTAGTCAGTGCCATTCTTTTGTGGGGATTATTGAAAGTCAGATTGCATTGCGCAAAAAAAATTATTGTGTGTCAGTTTAGTGATGATCAGAATAAGTAAAGAGAGAAATGTTTGAGTATGTTCAGTGTTGCTCAGCTGTTTGAAAATCAAATAACGTAAGAGGTTACCAGCACTGTCATTGATAATTTTTGTGAGGGGACGTTTCACATTTATGTCACATATTTTGATACTCGCAAACATACTTATCAAAACAAACAGGATACTTCCTGTTGACCTAGAATCATGTAATATGGCAAGAAGCAAGGTTTAGAAGTAGAAGTAAAGAAAAAAATCCGGAAAGTGTTAATTTGTAATTGTATCACAGGAAAAAACATTTCTTTTGTTATTTGTTATCCGGCTCCAAACATGAAATTAAAACATAGTTCTGCATACAGGCTGACTGGGTAGCAATGGCAAAATTGTTACAGTAGGCAAGGAATTACATTATTGCTCGTATGACGTGTTTCGGAATTTATCCGACATCAGGAGCGATTACTGCATCTACTTATAGCGTTTCAGCGTGTATGTGAAACGTATATTCGCAGACTAGTCTGAACAATAAAGTTATGCCTTGCCTGATGTTTGACTTCTACCACTGCGACCCAATCAAATCGAATGGAGAACTGTAATAATGGTCTCGCGGCTCTGCATGACTTTATGGCACATTTAAATTATTGAAATTAAAACATTCTGAAAAATATTGGAACCATGTGGCCGATATATTGCCAGTATCACTGTCCACAATAGGCAAAAATGGTCGAGATTCTGAATTCCCAGGATGGACGAACTAATTAAGTTTCTACGGGACCCTCACTGCCCCTGAGCATTTTCTTAGTTATTGGACATTTGATTGCTATTATCGATTCGTATTTTTTTTGGGCTTCTGACTGGTTTTATGCCTATCGCCACGAATTCCTCGCCGCTGCCAGTCTCTTCATCTTAGAGTATGAGTTGCACCCAACATAATCAATTACTCGTTGGATATATTCCCATCTCTGTCTTTCCCTGCAGTTTATACACTCTACAGCTTCATCAGGCACCGTAGAAATTATTGCTTAACGTACGTCCTATCCCTTCCTCTCGTCAATGTTTTCTTCATATGTCTTTCCTCGTGGATTTTGCTGAGAACCCCTCATTTCTTACCAGCATACCTAATTTTCTACATTCTTCTGTAGTACAACACCTCAGACACTTCGATTCTCTTCTCTTCCAGTTTTTCTCTGATGCCGTGATTCACTTCCATACTAAACTGTGCTCCAAACGTACATTATCAGAAATTTTTCCCTCAAATTAAAACCAATGTTTGATATCATTAGATTTCTTGTCGCCATGAATGCCCTCTTTGCCTATACTAGTCCGATTTTTATGTTCTCTTTTCTTCGTTCTTCGTGTGTTAATTTTCTTCCAAGGTAGCAGAATTCTTAACTTCAACTACTTCGTGTCCCCATTGCTGATGTTTAATTTATCGCTGATCTCATTTCAGCTGCTCGTGATCATTTTTGGCTTTCTACCGTTTACTCTCAAAGTGTGTGCGCATTAGGATGTTCATTCGTTCAAAAGGGTTTGCAGTTCTTCCAGACTTTCGTTGACGATAGGAATGCCAACAGCGAATTTAATCATCGATATGCTTTTACCCTTTATTTTAATCCCATTTCTGAATCTTTCTTTCAGTTCCGTCATTGTTTCTTCGATGTAGAGGCGAAAGGTTCTTGTCTTTCATATTTTCTAATCCGAGCACTTCGTTCGTGGTCTTCAATGCCAATTTCCCAGTCTTGCTTCTTGTACATGTTGTGTATTACCAGCTTTTCCTTATAGCGTACACGTATTTTCCTCAGAATTTCGAACATCTTGTACCATTTTACATTGTCGGGCGCTTTTCTAGGTAAAAATAAAATCCTATGAAAGTGTCTTGATTTTTCCTAAGCCATGCTGTTATTATCAGGTCTGTACTACGCGAGCTACTTCACGGGACGTGGCGGAGGCTACTTTGTGTATCATTGTCGCGTCTCCCTTGATTCTGTTCCAGTCACATTCCACACTTCCGTGTAGGCTCCAATCTCTAATTTCAATTCTAAAGAAAAACTGATCGTTATGTAACAGATTACAGTTTTTATTTCCATTGATCCGTATATTACTCGTTTAAATTGGTTATGGATTGCCGAGAGAATAGCAAGATACACCTCGCCAACCACTGCCACTGAACTCTGGCACGAGTTGGCGCAGCTTGCTATAACGTACGAGTATCAGTCACCCAGTCCGCCTTCGTAGGGTAGCGGTAGCGTTACCGCCTACCACGCAGCGGGCCCGGATTCGATTCCCGTCCTTCATCATCATATTTATCATCATTGACTCGCAAGTCGCCGATGTGGCGTCACCTAAAAAGGACTTGCAATATGGCGGCCAAAATTCCCAGAATGGGGCCTCCCGGCCAACAATGCCGTACGATCGTTTCATTTACATCAGTCATCCAGCGTCAGTTCGACTCGATTGCTTGCCCTCGGAGACATTACGGTTGCTAGATGTAGCAGCTCTGTGCTCTAAATTTCGCAACCTGTATACTCCCAAATCGCAATGCACTCAGAAGTGCAGATGGAACATTCATTTGCCAGCTCCCATATTACTTGTGAAAAATGGTAACAGAACCATTCGAAACGAATTTTAATTTACGTACATACACTAACGGAAAAACATCGCAACACGAAGAAGGAGTTGTGCGACGTAAACGAAAGTTGATAGACACGTTTCTACATCTGAACCATGATACCGATTCAAAATTCGCACCAGTAGCATAAAAGTGGCGCTGGCATCACCACTATGAGGATGCAAAACAGGTTTCCTTTAGAAACGCGCTGTCGGTACTGAGCGTTAATTATGTTTGAGTTTGGGCGTGTTGAGTTGAGTTAGTCAAGAATGCCTTTAACACGACAAAGACGCCGTAACCAAAAGTCACTGAGTTTGAACGAGGTCGTGCAACAGGACTACGAGAAGATGGATGTTTTTCCGCATTACAACAGAAAGACTTGGCAGGAATGTAGCCGCTGTACATGACTGCTGGCAGCGGTGGTCCAAGAAAAGTAAGGTCCGAAGAAAAACGGGCTCCGGATGGCCACATGACTCTGCCGAGGGGAAAACCATCGTGTTTGGCGTAAGGTTCTGGCGCATCATACAGCATCTGCAGCAGTAATTTCAGCAGCTGTTGGCACCAGAGTGACACAACGAACTGTTAAAATCGGTCACTTCAAGGACAACTCCGAGCCAGATGTCCTGGCCGGCCGGAGTGGCCGAGCGGTTCTAGCCGCTGCAGTCTAAACCGCGCGACCGCTACGGTCACAGGTTCGAATCCTGCCTCGGGCATGGATGTGTGTGATGTCCTTAGGTTAGTTAGGTTTAAGTAGTTCTAAGTTCTAGGAGACTGATGACCACAGAAGTTAAGTCTCATAGTGCTCAGAGCCATTTGAACCAGATGTCCTGTAGCGTAAACTCCATTGTCCCCCACCACCGCCATCTACGACTTCTGTGGTGCCAAGTGAGAGGTCATTGGAGGACAGGATGGAGGTCTTCAGTGTTTTCTAATGAAAGCTGGTTTTGCCGCGGTGCCTGTGCGGCTGGTCCCGGGGGAGGTTCGAGTCCTCCCTCGGGCATGGGTGTCTGTGTTTGTCCTTAGGATAATTTAGGTTAAGTAGTGTGTAAGCTTAGGGACTGATGAAATTAGCAGTTAAGTCCCATAAGATTTTACACACATTTGAACACTTTTTTTTTTTTTTTTTTTTTTTTTTTTTTTGCCGCGTTGCCAGTGATTGGCGTTTGTTGGTTACAGGGAGGCCTGTTCAGAGCCTTCAACCGACCTGTCTGCTTGCTAGACACACCGGACCTACACCGGAGTTATGGTCTGGGATGTATTTTCGTATGACAGCAGGAGCACTTTCGTGGTTACCGCACACTCCTCAACTGAAAATATGTACGTCAGTTCGGTGATTCGATCTGTTGTGCTGCCATCCGTGAACAGCATTTCAGGGGGTGTTTCCCATCAGGATAACGCTCGCCCACATACCGTTGTTGTAATCCAACGTACTTTACAGACTGTCGACATGTTGCCTTGGCGTGCTTGATCACCAGATCAGTCTCCAGTCGAGCACATAAGGGACACCTTCGGCCGACAACTTCAGCGTTATCTACAACTACCATTAACCGTCCTGTATTCATCGACCAAGTGCAACAGCCTTAGTACTCCACCCCACAAACCGACATCCGTAACCTGTACAATATTTTTTTGACACCGACCTACATCGGGAGAAACGATCACCACGACAAAATAAAGGAAATCAGAGCACGTACGGAAATACAAAGGTGTTCGTTCCTTCCGCAAGCTATACGAGACTGGAATAATAGAATTGTGAAGGTGGTTCGATGAACCCTCTGCCAGGCACTTAAATGTGATTTGCAGAGTATCCATATAGGTGTAACACACAATGCATGGACATTTCTATGCTTGCAATCAACTTCCTGGCAGTAACACTGGTTATTAATGTACCGGAATTTTACATTTACAATGGCTTATCTCGCTCCTACCTTAACCTGTGATCTTGCAGTGTTAATCATTGAAATATGTTACCTAGAAAAATGTATTACCGAAATTTCGTTACCCTACATCAGCTATTTTTTGGCGTTGTGATTTTTTCCGCCAGTGTATGTAGGGCGTTCCAAAGCATTAGGCCAAAGTTATGCAGATGGTGGAGGTTTCTGAAATGAATATTTGAGGTAAGTATCAAATGCTAGGAAATGAAATTTCAAGAGGTATATCTGTAAACTTTTGACTGATCAGTGCCTGCGGGACGAGAACTTCTAAACTCGTTATCACTTATAACAAACCTGCCTGCCACATCGCCAATGGTGGCACTACCTGAGAAAAACAATGCATATTTGTCTGTTACGTATCCACGGCAGAATTAACTTCTGTTTATAGAATTGGCAATTAGATGTTGAAAACGGAGTTCTTCTCCGTTACAGAACTTGCAGAAATACATTTAAAGTATGGTATAAGTCAACCATCGTACAGAGGAAATAGAAACCATTACCATTGGAGGACGTTTTTCGAAGTGGATCGTACCTAACTACACGTAGGACAATATCATGAAAAATACTAAATTTATTATTTATTCATGCCCATTCTGAATTAATTACAATTACGGAGTAATCTTATCTTTCTATAAATTACAATATAGTCGTTTAGCAGCATCAGCTTACAGTGGAAAGCACGCAATAAAAGAACGAAAAAAAGACAGCCACCTTGCTTGTAGCAGATATTTAAATAAAAGAACGAATCCTTCACTAATAACATGTTCTTCTTTGTTCTCTTTCTGCCATGAAAATATTTCACAACAGGAATACAAGATCACATGCGTGATTCTATTTTGTTTATCGATTATATGAAATGTGTGAGCTTCACGATACCACTGAAAATTTCTGCCTCCACCGTCTGCTTAGACGACGTAACATATGCCACTTAGTTAATTCACGAATCATTTTCATGTTGTTGTTGTTGTGGTCTTCAGTCCTGAGACTGGTTTGATGCAGCTCCCCATGCTACTCTATCCTGTGCAAGCTTCTTCATCTCCCAGTACCTACTGCAACCTACATCCTTCTGAATCTGCTTAGTGTATTGATCTCTTGGTCTCCCTCTACGATTTTTACCCTCCACGCTGCCCTCCAATGCTAAATTTGTGATCCCTTGATGCCTCAAAACATGTCCTACCAACCGACCCCTCTTCTTGTCAAGTTGTGCCACAAACTTCTCTTCTCCCCAATCCTATTCAATACCTCCTCATTAGTTACGTGATCTACCCACCTTATCTTCAGCATTCTTCTGTAGCACCACATTTCGAAAGCTTCTATTCTCTTCTTGTCCAAACTGGTTATCGTCCATGTTTCACTTCCATACATGGCTACACTCCATACGAATACTTTCAGAAATGACTTCCTGACATTTAAATCAATACTCGATGTTAACAAATTTCTCTTCTTCAGAAACGATTTCCTTGCCATTGCCAGTCTACATTTTCTATCCTCTCTACTTCGACCATCATCAGTTATTTTACTCCCTAAATAGCAAAACTCCTTTACTGCTTTAAGTGTCTCATTTCCTAATCGAATCCCCTCAGCATCACCCGATTTAATTTGACTACATTCCATTATCCTCGTTTTGCTTTTGTTGATGTTCATCTTATATCCTCCTTTCAAGACACTGTCCATTCCGTTCAACTGCTCTTCCAAGTCCTTTGCTGTCTCTGACAGAATTACAATGTCATCGGCAAACCTCAAAGTTTTTACTTCTTCTCCATGAATTTTAATACCTACTCCGAATTTTTCTTTTGTTTCCTTTACTGCTTGCTCAATATACAGACTGAATAACATCGGGGAGAGGCTACAACCCTGTCTCACTCCTTTCCCAACCACTGCTTCCCTTTCATGGCCCTCGACTCTTATAACTGCCATCTGGTTTCTGTACAAATTGTAAATAGCCTTTCGCTCCCTGTATTTTACCCCTGCCACCTTCAGAATTTGAAAGAGAATATTCCAGTTAACGTTGTCAAAAGCTTTCTCTAAGACTACAAATGCTAGAAACGTAGGTTTGCCTTTTCTTAATCTTTCATCTAAGATAAGTCGTAAGGTTAGTATTGCCTCACGTGTTCCAACATTTCTACGGAATCCAAACTGATCCTCCCCGAGGTCCGCTTCTACCAGTTTTTCCATTCGTCTGTAAAGAATTCGTGTTAGTATTTTGCAGCTGTGACTTTTCATAAAACCATTAAAACTTGTTTCATAACCCAACTTTATACACAATCGTAACGGGACGGTCTTTTACTGTCGACATTACATTGTTTTCTCCCATCCCTACATATTTCTTTGGAACACATTAATTTACTGGATTTGTATTCATAATATCCACCTAAACGGATAAAAAACGATACCTCGTACAGCTGACAAAAATTTACTACCTTTAAATTTGCCGAAGTTAATCATTTCTGTGGAATAACGTGCTGGCTTTTGTCATTATTAAAGAAAAAAAGAGTAACGTCCAAAAACCAGGTTTTGTGTTATCTTTGTAAAGACGCTGCTCACTGGGATTGGTTAATTGACTGATTTCCTTCATGTAGTTTCCAAGAAACAGAAGAAAATTGGAGGTTATCGTCATTAGAGCTGGGTATGGTTTCCAGTGTCATTACAGCGACATTGTATTGAAAATTAAGTTACTCATAAATCTGGTTTACTGCTTAGGAGCGAAACTTCAGTACAAACACTTCATAGCGGCGTTATTGCATCACGTTTCAGGAACTGGAGCGGACGCGGTCGGTCTAACGAAATTTTTTAGCTGGCTACTGGTTATTAATACAGGGTGCTTCAAAAAGGATTTTAAAAATTTAAAAATTGATACAAATATATTGAAAGAAGATACAGAGCTGTGTTTAGTGTTATTTTGTAGGGAAACATATCAAGTTTTTTTACCTTAAGCTGAAGATGTTGTATGTGGCTTCCGTTGGTTATCCTGCACACATCCGATCACAAGTCAATTTCTTCCCAAACTCGCTGTAGCATTCCAGGTGTAACTTCCTCAGTGGCGGCGTAAATTCTTGCTCTAAGTTCAGATAGAGAAGCCGGCACAGGAGGTACAAACACGATATGCTCGATGTATCCCCATTAAAAAAAAAATCGAGTGGTGCCAGGTCTGGAGAACGTGAGGGCCATGCAATTGGCGCATCGCGGCCAATCCGTTGGCCTGGAAAGCGCTCACTGAGAAAAGCCCAGACGTCAGTCAGGTAGTGGGGTGGTGCACCATCTTGCATAACGTAAACATTTCGTTCTTGGTCACCCTCATCGATTTCTGGTATCAAAAACTGTTGCATCATATCCAGGTACACTATCAATTTGATGGTTCTCTCACGGAAAAAAGGGGCTGTACACTTCGTTCCTGCTCAATGCACAAAAAACATTCAATTTAGGGCTACCACGAACATGTTGCAATCTTTGATGTGAATTTTCATTGCCCCAAATCCAACAGTTATACGTGTTAATCTTGCCACTTAAGTGGAAAGTCGAATCGTCAGGAAAGGTAATTTTTTCCAAGAAATGTTCATCCTCATGTAATCTATTTAACGTATCCACACAGTTCTTGCGAGCAATTTTATCAGTGTCTTTTTACTGCTTCTACGATAGTCAAACTCTACGGTTTCAAATGCAAACGGTTTCTCAACACTTGCCAAACAGTCGTATGTGGGATTTGCAGTTCGCGAGATGCACGCCCGGTCGATTCCGTAGGGCTGTTGACAGAACGTTGTCTCACTCGCTCAACGACGTCGTCAGATGTGCTTGGACGACCTGATGATTTCCCATGTCCTACCGACCTCACTGTTTCTACAAAACATTTATGCCACTCATAAATTGTAGGCCTACTAGGAGGATGATGATGATCTTTGGTTTTTGGGGCGCTCATTGCGCGGTCATCAGCGCCCGTACAAAGTCCCAATTCTTTCACAGTCCAATTTTTTACACAGTCCAATACTAGGAGGGTCTTAAGCAAACTTGGTACGGAAATTACGGTGAACTGTTGTCGTCGACTTCGATTCTTCAAACCAAAACACACAGATAGCACGCTCGGGTCCAGTGAAGGCAGCCATCTTTAACGCAACTGCCGCTTGCGCTCCTTACGGTGCGATTCGGCACTAGCGGACTACGTGAGACGAAACTTGGAATGTTTCCCTACAAATTGACACTACAATCACCTCTGTAGGTACTATGAACTAATTTATATGAAGTTGTAAAGTCCTTTTTGAAACTCCCTATAGATAAGCATTTTCTTGGCCATTATTATGTTTGGTTTATTACAGGTTCCAAAGGCAGCATAGAACAGAATTTGCAAAGCGTACCATAGAGGATGGTCCGCAGCTCGTGGTCGTGCGGTAGCGTTCTCGCTTCCCACGCCCGGGTTCCCGGGTTCGATTCCCGGCGGGGTCAGGGATTTTCTCTGTCTCGTGATGACTGGGTGTTGTGTGCTGTCCTTAGGTTAGTTAGGTTTAAGTAGTTCTGAGTTCTAGGGGACTGATGACCATAGATGTTAAGTCCCATAGTGCTCAGAGCCCGAGCCATAGAGGCTGCTGCGCGAGGAGGTTACGAACAGAAAAAAAAAAAAAAATTGACACAAAATGAGAATAAATTGAAGACAGCGTCGAATTAGTCGAAGACAGATATCGCTTTTGTAGACGCGCTTTGCAGTGGAGGGTTCGTTACTCCCACGCGAACAGTCCTTTTTAAGTTGACCAAGTAACGACTCTTGGGGTGCAATAAACTTCATATAGTGTGTTGTAGACTTTTTACCGCAGTGCGCTCTAATTCGCAGGCATCCATCGCCTCCACTGTGTCTACTTGTCTGCAGTAGAAACGTAATTAAGTAATTGCTTCACTCGCGACAATTTCCGGCGCGCAGTGGCGTCCACATTTCTTCCGTCCTCTTTGCGTGGGGCTGAAATGTCTCCCAGTCAGGTCGGCCAGTTCCCAGTGTGCTTTGCGACGGAAAAGGTCTGGCAAGTTGGCCCTCTTCACAAACCGAAAGCTTTGTTGAAAATGCCGTGGTAGTTGTGATCTTTGAGGACTCGTATAACAGGGATACTGCGAGTTTGATATTGAACAGAAGCGCTTTATTAATAGCAAATTGAGTCCGCTTGTTTTATAGACAACCGGCCTGTCCCCCAACTCAGAAGAGTTTTACTTTTGGGCACGAAAATTCCGTAGTCGAAGGTGCCGTCTTTTAATAAGTCACTGGTCTGTCATTACTTCAGCTTCAAAAGAAAAGTGGCTACAGAATAATTCAAAGAAATCCCAACTTTCATTCTTTTTAGACACAGTATCGGAAAACACGCATTAAACATTTCAGAAGTACTTTGCTTCATTTCGAATTCTCTTTGGAGGGTCATTGTTTTTTCATTGATATTGTCAGACGCCTACGGCCAGGGTCATAAAGTGTACATTTGTACCATGTCAGAATTAGTTCTAAAGGATTAAGCCTGACATGCTACAAACGTACACTAATGATCCCTAATTCAGATAACGCGCCATGAACGACGCATGAAATATGTTCGCTACTCTGGAGCTTTAATCACGTAGCCAACAGCAGTTCGCTATTTGTGTAATTCTTCGTTTATCCGTGTACAGTGTTTACCGAAGAAACGATTTTGCGGCGATATGCAGAAGAACTAAAGCTACTTTTAAGAAGTATGAAAAACAGAAAATCTTGTGAAACAGATGGCATTACTGTGGAAATTTTAAAAATACTGGTCTCTTTTGTGATTTCAGATTATTACATTATTTAATAAACGTCAGCACTAAAGGTAAAATACTGACATTTTGAAAGAAGTGAACAGAAATAAATTATGCATTACGAGTAAACCCCTATAGCCTATACATCATACTGAATCTGTAAAAAGCTTGTACAAGGACCCAAAATTATAATAAATGCTGACAAAGATAAAAATGAATAAATCATTACCAAACTAAACAAGGCTGTAGGCCGCCACCAGGTCTGTTTAATGCGTATAAAATGATCTGATAAAGAACTGAGGGCGGGAAGTAAATCCAGAGATACAGATTATTAGAAACAATATGTTTATATTCTTGTGCATGCAGATGTTGTAACTGTTTTGGAAGAAATTGAACATCTACGAAAAGTAGCATATAAATTAGATCAATTAGGGAAAAGAGAATATTACCGTCGATTATCAATAAGGGAAACTTAAATCACGCCTCAAAAATAGTAATAGATAGAACCGCATTTGAGCAAGTCTCCAGTTTTAATGGTTTAAGATGCAATATAAGATACGAACAACAATATAGGAAATAAGATTAAGAAGTACCAGTATCAGTCAATATGCTGAATGACAAAACATTCCAAAACAAAATACGAAAGGAGACAAAATTAATTTTTTATAAAATAAGCGCTATATGTGTATCGCCGCTTGGTATGGTTCCCTAAAAAGCGTGCGTGATAATGTGATCCAACGGCAGTAAGAATGAGATTTCTCAGGAAAGTGAGAGGCGTTGCCTGGGAAGACCATATAAGAAATGACGATATAAGGAATGAATTAGATATTTATAAATATTAGTGAAGTGACTGAAGAAAATAAATCATAATGGAAACATCACCTGCCAAGACAGAGTGTAGAGAGAATCCAACGCCAGCCACGCTTGACCAGCGAAGACTAGAGAGGGCGTCGGAAGACCTAAAACGACGTGACACAGTGCAAAGCGAAGACGGAACAACAACACACTTTACATATATTTGCGAACCTTTATGAAATTTTCTCTGCCTGACAGCCTCCACAGAATGATGAATGTTTGGTTCAAATATACGGCAGACACGTTAATCTTCTTTATTCTTGATACGACTATAATGTACCTGTGAAATAGTTAATACACTACGTTATTTTGTAAACAACTGACCTCCATGATTAATCCAGCTCCGTTGCTAATCATCTGGTTGATTTTCGCGGACTTTGGGTCACAGCTAAACACACCCGCAACTCATTTTCCTCAGTTTTAACTGTTGTTGGACTGCCAGATGTTGATGCATCCGTAACAAATCTATGTTCTTCGGGTCTATCTCGTATGTCCTGCACTGGTTGTCTAGACTGTAGCTTTGATCTAAAATGTCTTCCCCATTCACTAACAACTGCAGCACCAACACTTTTATAAAATGTTTTTAACGCGAAAATTCTTTCTTCTTTTGTTAACATCGTGACAATTCGGAAAACTACAGCTGTAAACACGTCTCACAGATCACGCTTTCAACAATTCACTAGTTTGATTATTGTGCTTGTTTTGTTTGTCATTGCATTGTATACCAACAAGACAAGAAATAATTATCACCATTTGGTTCAAATAGCTCTCAGCACTAGGGGACTTAATATCTATAGTCATCAGTCCCCTAGAACTTAGAACTATTAAATCTAACTAACATAAGGACATCACACAACACCCAGTCACCACGAGGAAGAGAAAATCCCTGACCCCGCCGGGAATCGAACCCGGGAACCCTGGCACGTGAAGCGAGAACGCTACCGCACGACCACGAGCTGCCGGCTATCACCATTTGCTAATAACAACTTAACTGGTTACCATTTCTTAATAACAACTTAACTGGTTAAAACTTCCTGCTGTACTAGGGCTTGCTGTTACTTTTTTTTTTAACCAATTGTCCACTAACTTTTGCACCTCTCTGAATATTATTGAATATACAAGCAAAATTATATCATTGAACAACTCATAGTTCAGGAGGCATGACGTCATGAACTTGAAGACGCTTGAAAAATTTGCTTTTGCTTAATGTGGGGCGCGAATTACCCGTATTATATGCGACCAGTGTTTCACAATCAGAGCACTTAGCCACCTCCAGCCGTTAAGCATAATTTCGAACCTTTTTTCTAAACTTTCTTTGTATTACATGCTTAACGTCAAATGTTTGACATATTAACTTATTTGTAAAGCACTCAGAAGTTCGATGCTGTTTTATATACCGATGCTCGATTCCTTAAACAATCGGTGTTTACTGATGCGTCACTAAGTCGTATCGTCGACCGCTCAGATAAGCTGAAAGCTGTTTCTTGTTGCACTTGATAAAATTATTTACGAGGTCTGTTCAAAAGATTCCGGATCATTCGTGATTTCGTACTAGTGGTATGTTGGAGCAAAATGCGGCTGGCAGTCCTGAACACACCTATGTTTAATGTGTAACTACCGAAAGTTTCATTGTTGTATTGAGTAGGACGTTGTGAGGCAACGTTTGTGAATTTCGAGATGGCAGAGTTAGAGGAGCAACACGTCTGCATTAAATTTTACGAGAAACTAAAGAAAACTTATATAGAGACACATCAAACGATGAAGGAAGCCTACGGTGATGGCTGCTTAAACCGTACTCCCTGTTACGAATGGTTGATTATGGTTTAAAAATGGCCGGACGGAAGTTAAAGATGACCCTTGTTCGGGTCGCTCTTGTCGGGAACGTCAACGAAATTGTGGTGCCAATCGAAGACTGATTGCCCGAGACATTGCAGAACAATGTAACATTTCAGATGAATCATGTCATGAAATCCTGACACAGCATCTTGGAATGTATCATGTTCCCGCCAACTCGTCCCACGGTTCATGAGTCAAAACTCGAAGGACCTTCGCCTCGCAACCTGTAAAAGCTTTTGAGTCGCGCAAATGAGAACGAGATGTTCCCTAAGAGAATCATAACTGGTGATGACTTTCAAATGGCTCTGAGCACTATGGGACTTAACATCTGAGGTCACTAGTCCCATAGAACTTAGAACTACGAGGGAAGTTCAATAAGTAATGCAACACTTTTTTTTCTGAAACAGGGGTTGTTTTATTCAGCATTGAAATACACCAGGTTATTCCCCAATCTTTTAGCTACACAACACTATTTTTCAACGTAATCTCCATTCAATGCTACGGCCTTTGTACGCCACCTTGAAATGACGGCCTGTATGCCTGCACGGTACCATTCCACTGGTCGATGTCGGAGCCAACGTCGTACTGCATCAATAACTTCTTCATCATCCGCGTAGTGCCTCCCACGGATTGCGTCCTTCATTGGCCCAAACATATGGAAATCCGACGGTGCGAGATCGGGGCTGTAGGGTGCACGAGGAAGAACAGTCCACTGAAGTTTTGTGAGCTCCTCTCGGGTGCGAAGACTTGTGTGAGGTCTTGCGTTGTCATGAAGAAGGAGAAGTTCGTTCAGATTTTTGTGCCTACGAACACGCTGAAGTCGTTTCTTCAATTTCTGAAGAGTAGCACAATACACTTCAGAGTTGATCGTTTGACCATGGGGAAGGACATCGAGCAGAATAGGTCTATAGTTCTGGCTTTAAACTTTTTCTTGGTAGGGGAGTGGGTGTGGCGCCACTCCATTGATTGCCGTTTTGTATCAGGTTCGAAGTGATGAACCCATGTTTCATCGCCTGTAACAATCTTTGACAAGAAATTGTCACCCTCAGCCACATGACGAGCAAGCAATTCCGCACATATGGTTCTCCTTTGCTCTTTATGGTGTTCGGTTGGACAACGAGGGACGCAGCGGGAACAAACCTTTGAATATCCCAACTGGTGAACAATTGTGACAGCACAACCAACAGATGTCAAGTTGAGCACTGAGTTGTTTGATGGTGATCCGTCGATCATCTCGAACGAGTGTGTTCGCACGCTCCGCCATTGCAGGAGTCACAGCTGTGCACGGCCGGCCCGCACGCGGGAGATCAGACAGTCTTGCTTGACCTTGCGGCGATGATGACAAACGCTTTGCCCAACGACTCACCGTGCTTTTGTCCACTGCCAGATCACCGTAGACATTCTGCAAGCGCCTATGAATATCTGAGATCCCTGGTTTTCCGCCAAAAGAAACTCGATCACTGCCCGTTGTTTGCAACGCACATCCGTTACAGACGCCATTTTAACAGCTCCGTACAGCGCTGCCACCTGTCGGAAGTCAATGAAAATATACGAGACGAAGCGGGAATGTTCGAAAATATTCCACAAGAAATTTCCGGTTTTTTCAACCAAAACTGGCCGAGAAAAAAAATGTGTTGCATTACTTATTGAACTGCCCTCGTACTTAAACCTAACTAACCTAAGGGCATCACACACATCCATGCCCAAGGCAGGACTCGAACCTGCGACCGTAGCGGTCGCGCGGTTCCAGACTGAATCGCCTGGAACCGCTCGGCCACACAGGCCGGCCCAACTGGTGATGAGACGTGGGTCTGTGGTTATGATGCTGAGACCAAGGTTCAATCTTCACAGTGGGCCGGGAAAGGTTCTAAAAAAATGTCAAAACTATCCGATAGTTTTCTCTGATTTAGAAGGATTAGTTCATCATGAATTCGTACCACAGGGACAAACTGTTAATCGATGGTGCTTTCGGGACGTGTTGCGTCGCTTGCAATAAAATGTGAGAAGGAAACGGCCTGAAATGTGGCGAGACAGTTCATGGCTCTTGCGTCACCATAACGCACCGTCACATTCATCCCTGTTGGTGTGTGTGACTATTGCACAAGAAAAGAAATCTGCTGCCTCTTCCTCCGAACTCTCCAGACCCAGTCCCTGTAGACTTTTCTCCTGGAAACCACGTTGAAAGGAAGAAGATTAGCAACGATAGACGAGATAAAAGAAAATTCACAGACAGCGCTTCGCGCCATCCACCAAGAGGCGTACCAAGACTGCTTCCGGAAGTGGAAACGGCGTTGAGAGCGGTGTATCAATTGGGAGGACAGTATTTCAAAGGAGACCATGCACCATAATTAAAAGGTGAGCGTAAAAATATTTTTTGGACAAAGTTCTCGAATTTTTTAAACAGAACTCATATGTTCCTATTCACAGACGTATTCACTGATGCTATAACGACTTTATGATAACTGAATCACTGTTCTATGTTCACTGAGTCGAAAAGTTTGGGCCTGTTTGTAACCAGGATAACAAAACTGTTACCCTCACGAGTCGGTTCTCTAATCAACCGTTAAACATAATTCTCAGATATGGCATTGAACAATTTCACAACAACCCATCTGTTGTTAGATCTTTATTTGCTTACGCGTTTTGGACATAGTCCCTCTTGAGAAAACGTTAATACTGAGTATCGTGTCAAATTATTTCAATCTTGACACTGTAGTTATCCAGTTTTTTTTTTGAGTCATCAGTCTTGTGACTGGTTTGATGCGGCCCGCCACGAATTCCTTTCCTGTGCTAGCCTCTTCATTTCAGAGTAGCACTTGCAATCTACGACCTCAATTATTTGCTGGAGGTATTCAAATCTCCGTCTTCTTCTACACTTTTTGCTCTCTACAGCTGTCTCTAGTACCATGGAAGTCATTCCCTGATGGCTTAAAAGATGTACTATCACCCTGTCCCGATCCTTGCCGGTGTTTTCCACATATCTCTTTTCTCTCCGATTCTGCGTAGATGCTACTCATTCTTATCAGTCCACCTAATTTTCAACATTCGATCGTAGCAGCACATCTCAAATTCATCGATTCTCTTCTGTTTCGGTTTTCCCACAGTCCATGTTTCACTACCATACAATGCTGTACTCCAAACGTACATTCTCAGAGATTGCTTCGTCAAATTAAGGCATGATACTAGTAGACTTCTCTAGGCGAGGAATGCCCTTTTTTCTGTGTTAGTCTGCTTCTGATCTTCTCCTTGCTCCGTCCGTCATTGGTTATTTTGCTGCCTAGGTAGCAGAATTCCTTAACTTCATTTACTTCGTGACCATGAAAACTGATGTTAAGTTTCTCGCTATTTCCATTTCTACTACTTCTCATTACCTTCGTCTTTCTTCGATTTACTCTCAATTCATATTGTTTACTCATTAGACTGGTCATCCCATTCAACAGCAGTTCATCTAATTCTACCTCACTTTCACTCAGGATAGTAATATCATCAGCGAATCGTATCACTGTTATACTTTCACCTTGTATTTTAATTCCGTTCTTGAATCTTTCTTTTATTTCCATAATTGCTTCTTCGATGTACAGAATGAACAGTAGGGGCGGAAGACTAAATCCCTGTCATACACTCCTTTAATCTGAGCACTTTGTTCTTGGTCGTCCACTCTTATTATTCCCTCTTGGCTCTTGTACATACTGTATATTACCCGTCTCTACCTATAGCTTACCTCTATTTTTCTCAGAATTTCGAACATTTTACGCCATTTCACGTTGTCGAACGCTTTTTCCAGGTCGGCAAATCCTATGAACGTGCCTTGATTTTTCTTTAGTCTTGCTTCCATTATCTAGCATACGTCTGGTGCCTTTATATTTCCTAAAGCCTTCAATGTACTCTTCCCATCTATTCGCTCTCTCCTCTGCATTTAACTGTAGAATTCCCGTTGCAGTCTTAATATTACCAGCCTTGCTTTTAATTTCCCCGAAGGTTGTCTTGGCTCCCTTACGCTAAGTCAGTGCTTCCGACAATCATTTCTATTTCGATTTCTTCACACTTTTCATGCAACCAGTTCAGTTCGTCTTAGCTTCGCTGCACTTTCTGCATTCCTGAACTTCCCTGAAAATTGTTGTACTTTCTTGTTTCATCGATTACCCGAAGTGTTTCTTCTGTTATCCATGGTTTCTTCGTAGCTACCTTCTTTGTACCTATGTTTTTCTTTCAAACTTCTGTCATTGCCCTTTTTAGAGATGTCCAAACCTCTTTAACTGTACTGCCTACTGAGCAATTCTTTATTGCTGTATCTATAACCTTAGAGAACTTCAAGAGTATCTTGCCATTTCTTAGTACTTCCGTATCCCCCTTCTTTGCGTACACATTCTTCCTGACTAATCCCTTAAACTTGAGCCGAGTCTACATCTGGTCCTTGGTACTTCTTACAATCCAATACCTGATTTCAGAGTCTCTGTCTGACCCTGATGTAATCTAACTGGAATCTTCCCGTATCTCCCGCCCTTTTCCAAGTGTACGACCTCCTCTTGTGATTCTTGAACAGGGCATTCTCTTATACTAGCCGAATTTCATTACCGTACTCAATTACTCTTTCTCCTCTCTCATTCCTTGTCCCAAGCCCATGTTCTCCTGAAACCTTTTCTTCTACCCCTTCCCCTGCAAATGCATTTCAGTTCCCCGTGATTATTAGATTTTCGTCTCCCTTTACGTACTGTACCGCCCTTTCAGTATCCTCATGTACTCTATCTCTTTGTCGGTGTTGGTTTGCTGTCCATTCTGATAAGAGCAACCCTATCACTGAACTGTTCACAGTAACATACTCGCAGACCTACTTTCGCATCTGTAATCAAGCCTACTCCCATACCTGTGTTGATATTACCCTATACCCATCATACCAGAAATCCTCGACTTCTTTCTATTTCACCTTATTGACCCCTACTATATCTAGATTGAGTCTTTGCATTTCCCTTTTCAGATTTTCTAGCTTGCTTACTATGTTGAAGCTTCTGACAGTCCATGTCGCGGCTCGTAAAACGGTACCCTTTCGTTGGTTCTTCAATCTTTTTTTCATGGTCATTTATGGAGCATACAACACACAGATACAGGGTGGCCAAAACAAAATTGGCCCAGAAAATATTTACAGTGTCTCGGAATCAGAACTGAACTTTGTTAATAGACATCGCAGTAGATGCTGGATGTGCCATCATAGATATCGAAGCATCACAGTGCTCGACTTACCAAACGGTGAAACACAGGTCGCAGCGCTGCCTGAGGGATAGCAGCTATGCCGTTTCCATTGTACTATTGTACTCGTAGATTTTTCATTGTGTGAGTATTGTCTGAGTACATCAAGAGGAGAGTGACCGGACAATCGAAGTGGTGAAACACCGCACTGCCTCTGCTGGTTGTTCTCTCCTTGTGAAACTCCTCACGTACTCATGGCAAATTTGTCAAAGCGGCGTAATCTGTTGTTCTGTCTTGCTGGAAATATCCATGCAGCCTGCCTTTTGTGAGTTGACCCACTTATGGACTGAACGGTTTCTGGACGTACAGGTTAGCATTAACGGTTTGGTGGAAGAATCGTGTTATGACGGGGCAGTTAGACATTGCGCTGTGAGTTCACATATCCTGACATACTGAAATAAGATTCACAGGAATCAATGAAAAACTGATTCCACTTGGCTCAGAAATCATTGGCAGAACTCAATACGCAAAATTTCGTGTGCACGTTTTCACTCATGCACAACAGTATGTTTGCAGCTATGCAGATGGAGGCCATTTCTGATGTTTCGACAAGATGCTCTCTTAATTTCCGCTTGTACGGATAAACGTCGTTGAGATTTCGTCGGACTGAGTTCCAGACTTTTTCCTTCGTTAATGTCTTGTTATCTGGTGTTCGAACTCTTTTCGGATGGTTATGGTATTCACGCGCAGCAGAGCCCGTTTCACCCCATTTTTCCACTTAGTTCTGAATTGCAGGCTGTGCTGGAGGTTTCGCCAAAACATTTCCCGCCTCGAACTCTTGCAATTCCGCACACGTCGCTCACAAACTGTGCTTCGCATAACACTCGACAACAAACACACGCTATTTTGTCGTTAGCACCATTTTGTGTTACATTCATCTGATCATTAATAGCGACTGCTCTTCTCACTCAGCCGGCCGGTGTGGCCGAGCGGTTCTAGGCGCGTCAGTCTGGAACCGCGCGACCGCTACGTCGCAGGTTCGAATCCTGCCTCGGGCATGGAAGTGTGTGATGTCCTTAGGTTAGTTAGGTTTAAGTAGTTCTAAGTTCTAGGGGACTGATGACCTCAGATGTTAAGTCCCATAGTGCTCAGAGCCATTTGAACCATTTGAATCTTCTCACTCAGTCAAATGCAATAACATAACGAAGCACTGGGTACAGGGCATCCGGGTTACGCAAAATCAAGGTTTGGTTCAAATGGTTCAAATGGCTCTGAGCACTATGCGACTTAACTTCTGAGGTCATCAGTCGCCTAGAACTTAGAACTACTTAAACCTAACTAACCTAAGGACATCACACACATCCATGCCCGAGGCAGCATTCGAACCTGCGACCGTAGCGGTCACGCGGTTCCAGACTGAAGCGCCTTTAACCGCACGGCCACACCGGCCGGCAAAATCAAGGTTTCCTGCGTTTTCTGTGATGGGCAGTTCTCCTGTCCCCTAAAAAGGCTCAGTTCAGCATCAGTCTAATAAATATTTTCCAAGGCTGCTTCATTTTTCTCATCCTGAATAAGGAACGTTACCTACAGCTACGCGTTTCGGGAGTCAGTCACCATGCATATGGCTGCCTGCGTTCAACTCATCACAGACAAGCTAATTACAAATGCAAAAAAAATGACAAAATGAAACAAAAGTAGTCGGACGTAAGGTCCCAGTTTTGCTTTAAAACTGGCAACCTGCACTATGTAAATTTTGCGTTTTCTGGACAATTGCCAGGTAGCCACAGATAATATGTACGTGTTGTAATTTAGGGTTCCGTGCAGAATTCCTTACTGCTCGCTAACTTAATTGAAAAATCTCTGGTAAAAAAAGGCACTTTACTTTGGATTTAATGTTTGTTTGTTACCCATATTTCGCTTGCGATCGTATACGATTTGTAATTGACTCAGCATTTGCTACAAACATATTGCAATGAGAGGTACTGTGAAACTTGTTCTCGAAAAGGAATACAAAAATTTAACTAAAGTAATTCTTGGTATCCGCATGCGTGATTGCATAAGATACCATACTTATGCGTTGGTTGATGGTCAACGAAATGTGATTATATAATGTGCTAACCATTCTGAGCTGTCTGATGAGATTAACTTCCAGGATAGCTTGCAACTATTAATCTCTTTCGTAAAACCGAACCTGCACTTTGATGAAGAAGTGTCACCTCACGTATTAACCTGATAGTAAAGTATGCGTGATCCATTACACGCACTCGTCCCTCTATTTTACTTCATCATACTACCACCTGTTAATCGCAGTGTACCTTTTTGTAGCAGTATCTGATCGGTCTGTTTAACTTCACACCTAGCTGTTTTCCCGGGCGCTGGCTTGCTATGTAATCATCAAATGTACGGCAAGAACTAACTGCGCTGAGCCTCCAAACGTTCCACTGTTTTGCAGCCATCACACGGGGGACACGAAGAAACAACAGTCTCAATAATTATCTGTGAAAACCGCTTCCATTGAAAAATTTGTTACCGATCTCTCCCTTTTGTATATTAAGCACATGATGAAATCCACCTCGGTGAACTGTTATTCCAAAATCATCAAGTAGATCAAGCTTTCTTCCTTTGTTCGCTATGTACACGACCTCTAAATCCTCTTCAGTGACTGTACAGCGTGTGATCCGCCTCATACAGGTGTTTGGCTGCTGCCGATTGTCCATAACTGCCCAGTCGGAAAGCTTTATACCTTGCCGAGAATGCTCTTACTGTCTGTCCTATACACCTGATATCGCATCATGCACACTTCATTTTATACAGTGTGTTCCAAAAAAAAGTGCCATTTTCGCACCAAGACGTACCATTGATCAAAACTAGAAGAAAAATTCTTATAAAGATATGTCCGGTAACCACTACCTGTTAAAGATGTGTGCGACTGTCCTTTCGTTCCCATCTGTCTGTCACGTACAAGTAGACATAAAGCGCAGTGTTGCATGTACGAGTAGTTACCACGTATCCTGACACAGTCTTCAGCCCTTTTTTGCACGCACTTGGATCCATTCGGATTAGGCACATGCATTGGTCACACGCTCTAGCAACGTTCGTACATTGTCGATGGCTTAGACGTACATCAATACCTTTAAATCTCACAATAGCCAGAAATCCAACGCATTCAGATGCTGTGAATGGGAGATCGTGCTAGCAGTCCTCCTCGACCAATCCGTCCCCATGAAACGTTGTGGTGAGGTATTGTCGCACGATCCGTAGAAAATGGGATATATAAACCACAGTGGTTGTCTTCCTGCAAGGATAACATTCTCCAACAGCGCTGGTCTTTATCTCTCAGAAATTGGTGATGCACAGCACCTGTTGTAAATTTGTGGTAAGATCTTATGGGACCAAACTGCTTACGTCATCGGTCCCTAGGCTTACACACTACTTAATCTAACTTAAACTAACTTACGACTTAGACAACACACACCCCCACGCCCGAGGGAGGACTCGAACCTCTGACGGGAGGAGCCGCGGGGAGCGTGACAAGGGGCCTCAGCACCTGTTAATCTCTTTGGTAAAGTGATTGTCCTGTGACACTGTCATCGACAAAGGTAACTCGAGAATTTGCGTCTGTCCACATGTGCGTATTATGGTAATTTACTATGCCACATATCGTGAATACGGTTCAAATGGCTCTGAGCACTATGGGACTTAACATCTGAGGTTATCAGTCCCCTAGAACTTAGAACTACTTAAACATAGCTAACCTAAGGACATCACACACATCCATGCCCGAGGCAGGATTCGAACTTGCGACCGTAGGGGTCACGCAGTTCCAGACTGAAGCGCCTAGAACCGCTCGGCCACCACGGCCGGTTATCGTGAATAATATGCAGGCTTTGACCTGCGGATCTTCAACGGTCCATGTCTCAGCAGGTGTCTGATACTATCGTATCGATATACTACAAACTAGCGTCGGTGCCTTGACATGTTGTGTCTGAAGTTCCCCTGGTACGTCACGAGAGGGCGCGAACTCCGCATGTGTCGGTTTCAAGATACTGCGGAAGCGCCGTGAGGCTTTCGAAGAACGATGGCTTTCAGTAAGTAATGTAACACATTTTTTCTTGATCAATTTTGGTTCAAAAAATGCGGAATTTGTCGTGGAATATTACCGCTTCAACTCCTATAGTTTCATGAAATTCCGACGGGTAGCGGCGCTGTGCGTAGCCTTAAAAATAGCGTCTGTAACGGAGGTCGGAGATGGGTTCCTAGCTGAGAGCTGTCATTGAGTTCTTACCTTTTTTTTACGGAAAACCAGAGCGTCGCAGATATTGATAGGAGCTTACAGAATGTCTACGGAGACCTAGCACTGAAAAAAAAGCACGGTGAGTCGTTGTGTGAGACGTCTATCACTGCAAAAGGTCGCGCAAAGCTGTCCGATTTCCCGCGTGCCGGACAACGGTGCACAGCTGTGACTCTGCAATGTTGGAACGCGCGGACACTTTCATTCGAAGTGATATGACGGATCGCAGTCAAATATCTCGCTGCACAAATGGACTTCTTCTCTGTTGGTAGTGCCGGCCGCGGTGGTCTAGCGGTTCTAGGCGCTACAGTCTGGAACCGCGCGATCGCTGCGGTCGCAGGTTCGAATCCTGCCTCGGGCATGGATGTGTGTGATGTCCTTAGGTTAGTTAGGTTTAAGTAGTTCTAAGTTCTATGGGGACTGATGACCACAGCAGTTAAGTCCCATAGTGCTCAGAGCCATTTGAACCATTTGAACCTCTGTTGGTAGTGCTGACACACTCGTCCACCAGCTCACAAAACTTCATTGTACTTTTCATCCTCATCCAACCTACAGCTTGCGTCTCGCAGTTTCTGACGTCCATCTTTTTGGCCCAATGAAGGGTGCGCTCCGCGGGAAGTAGTAAGTGGAGGTTATTGGCGCAGCAAAACGTTGCCTCCGACGCTGACTAGTAGAATGGTACTATGCTGGCATACAGACTCTCCCATTAAGGTGGCGTAAGGCCGTCGCATTGGATGGAGCATTGAAAAACAACGTTCCGCAGCCAAAAGAGTGGGGAATAATATTCCGAATAAAACGAACCTGCTCTCAGAAAACAAAATGTCTTGCATTACTTATTGAGTGCCCCTCGTACGTTGAACCGGACGTCTCCTGGCAGCGCCGATCATATCAACGTGGTCCACGCACAGTGGCGATTCCCAACTGGATTGGACTTCGGGAGGCGGCGGATTTTTCCCGTTTAGAGTTGTCCTTGTGATTGGTAGCCACATGTAAATTCTTCGATCCTTTCGTCGCATTTCCATTGCGTGTAAAGAACATTTCCATGTGATACATTCAGGTTTTGATCGTGCGACGGAAGTAGCTCACCGAGGTGTACCTGCCATGGGACCATTGTGGCAGTCACTATCATCACAAAACGGAAGTTAACGGTGAGGTTCCGTCTTATAAGTTACACATTAACGTATAGTTCAAATGGCTCTGAGCACTATGGGGCTTAACTACTGTGGTCATCAGTCTCCTAGAACTTAGAGCTACTTAAACCTAACTAACCTAAGGACATCACACACATCCATGCCCGAGGCAGGATTCCAACCTGCGACCGTAGCGGTCGCGCGGTTCCAGACTGAAGTGCCTATAACCGCTCGGCCACACCGGCCGGCTAACGTATAGTAGTACCAAAGGGAGTGAACGTACTACATGCATGGGTAAATCTTCATTGGGCTCGTGCAAAATCAGCTACATCGTTATCTACGTATCGATGACAATTGGTTCTTTGTTTGATGTCTAGAAATCAACTGCTAGGTATTGAGGAGCGATATGTTAAATTTTTACTTAAGATTCCAAAAAGAGAGGCAACGACAACTTACTGCGCACTTATGATGTAATTTAATTTGTATATATTGTACCCAGTGGTGGGAACTCTGGTACTTTCCCTTACATTATTTTTAATGGTTTTAAGACGTTATAACATGCTTGGTAATGTTGTTTATTTCCGTTTTAGATAATGTTTCATTACACGTCTCTAAATCTGGAATCTGGTGAGAACGCCCCTACAGACCCCTGGCGAATGTACCAGTTTTGAATGTCTTTTTTCAGGGTAGGTCTTTAACCTGTTTCATCGACTATTGGCCTGCTCTTTCGGGTATTTTAATTAACTTGTTGATTGTAATTTAACCACTGTTATTCGAATTCTGTCGGTTACTAGTTTCGAATTAATTCAACTCTGAGGTCCAGAAAACTTTTTAAGGGAAAGTATTTCGATTTTTAAAGTGTCTGATTTACTTGTTGGTGATTTTAAACAATAGTGGTTCAAATGGCTCTGAGCACTATGGGACTTAAACTGCTGTGGTCATCTGTCCCCTAGAACTTAGAGCCACTTAAACCTAAGTAACCTAAGGACATCACACACATCCATGCCCGAGGCAGGATTCGAACCTGGAACCGTAGCGGTCGCGCGGTTCCAGCCTGTAGCGCCTAGAACCGCTCTTTAGACAATAACCAGTGTTAAATTTAATGAAGAAGTATACTCAGGTTACCAGCTTTGCCTCCTGTAAAACTGTTAGTGTGAAACGAATCGTGAAATTTTTTCTTTCTTAGTGTGGCCTTGGCAGTTTACCACTGCTGACTCCCTCATCCTTACCATTTCAGTATTGATTTCTGGGCACTTCATTATGGAAACAGTTCTTCTACGAGGGCGTGTCGAAAAGCAATGCCTCCGAATTTTTTATGTGAAAGCACTTAAAGCTTTTTACATGAGACAAACATTACTAACATTCTACATCTTTATTCTTCGTGTCTGCATATTTATTTACCAATATAGTCGTCCTGGTCACGAACTCATTTCTTGCAATGAGAGACCAATTTCTTGATAGAGTTTGACTTGGTTGACTTGATTCACGCCTCTGTTTGGACCGCTTCATCCTTATCAAAGTGAAGTCCTCGAAGGTGTTCGTTAAGTTTTGGAAACAGATGAAACTCGGATGGGGCCAAGTCGGGCCTGGATGGAGGATGACCGACGACAGTCAGGCCAAGGCGTCGGATTTCTGCAGATGTCGCAGCGGTCGTGTGTGGTCCGGCACTGTCATCTTGAAGGATAGGATGTTCCACGTGTTTCTCACACATCGACATAGTTACGTTAGGCACCTCTACACACGTTATACTATGGAGCGTCTAGAGTTGCATCTGGCGTCAGCGAAGCGCGGAAGTCAACGGAGTGATATCCATGACATGTAATACCTCGGCCGTTACTGAGAACAGAATAAAAAAATTCGGAGGCATTATTTTTCAGCAAGTCCTCGTAGTTTTAACTATTACTACCTACTCTTTTTATTTACCTTGTATAATGCTGCTTCTTTACTTTACCTGTTCCAGTAAACATCCCCTACTGACAAGTACATCCAGATTTGCTGAAATTCTCAAAAGCTTTCGCTAAATCAAGAAATGTTTGCCTTCCTTTAATGAGTCGTCTAAGATATTTCATAAGGTCAATATTGCCTCCGAGTTTCTACTTTTTTTTCCGCAAACCAAACTGACGTTCCACCGAACATTTTTTTTCGGTTCATTCAAAGCATACTGACCTTAATGCTAGATGCGTATCTCCTTCTCCCACATCCATCAACAACTGTGTATTCTACATTTATGATGTATACATCCAGGCTGAAATAACGAATGAAAATTTGTAGCAAGACCAAGATTCGAACTTGGGTTTCCTAGTCACTAGGCAGATGTGCTAACCACTACACCACCCAGGCACAGTGGCTTTGCAGAACTGCACGGACTACCCTCGCATGAATCCCTCCTCAGTCCAAATAACCGTTCACGCCTCAGCCCACATGATATTATCCCTAAACTCGAACAGCACTGCAGAGGTTACCCAACTGCATTGTAATAGCACCTCAACCTCCAACGAAATGGGGGATCCTGTCTGAATTCCAGCCATAATTGCTGTAATCAAATGAAACTATATGGTTCCAGAGACTTTTTGCTTCAAAAATCTATGACGTCTACATGCAGGGTGAAGTAACAAATGAAGATTTGTACCAGGGCTGGGGTCCGAACCCAGCCTCCTGTCCACTGGACAGGTGCGCTGACCACTACACCACCCTGACACAGTGGCTTCGCACAGCTGTAAGGACTACCCAAGCACACCTATTCCAATGCGGATAGAGCCTCTGCAATGCTGTTCGAGTTAGCAGGGAATACCAGGTGAGCTGAAGTGTGAATGGGAATTTGGATTGAGGTGAGAGCTGTGCTTAGGGTAATCCGTGCGGTTGTGCATTACCCCTGTGCCCAGGTGGCATCATGATTATTGCATCTGTCTAGTGACAAGGAGATCGCGACGCTGGTACAAAGTTTTATTCGTCGCTTGAGTCTGCGTATACACACCACAGATGTCTGAGACCTGAAAAGATCTCTGGAACCGTATATACTACTGGCCATTAAAATTGCTACACCACGAAGATGACGTGCTACAGACGCGAAATTTAACCGACAGGAAGAAGATGCTCTGATATGCAAATGATTAGCTTTTCAGAGCATTTAGAGAAGGTTGGCGCCGGTGGCGACACCTACAACGTACTGACATGAGGAAAGTTTCCAACCGATTTCTCACACACAAATAGCAGCTGACCGGCGTTGCCTGGTGAAACGTTGTTGTGACGCCTCACGTGTGAGGAGGAGAAATGCGTACCATCACGTTTTCGACTTTGATTAAGGTCGGTTTGTAGCCTATCGCGATTGCGGTTTATTGCATCGCGACATTGCTGCTCGCGTTAGTCGATATCCAATGACTGTTAGCAGAATATGGAATCTTTGGTTTCATGAGGGTAATACGGAACGCCGTGCTGGATCCCAACGGCCTCGTATCACTAGCAGTCGAGATGACAGGCATCTCATCAGCATGGCTGTAACGGATCGTCCAGCCACGTTTCGATCCCTGAGTCAACAGATGGGGACGTTTGCAAGACAACAACCATCTGCACGAACAGTTGGACGACGTTTGCAGCAGCATGGGCTATCAGCTCGGAGACCATGGCTGCGGTTACCCTGGACGCTGCATCACAGACAGGAGCCCCTGCGATGGTGTACTCAACGACGAACCTGAGTGCACTAATGGCAAAACGACATTTTTTCGGATGAATCCAGGTTCTGTTTACAGCATCATGATGGTCGGATCCATGGTTGGCGACATTGCGGTGAACGCACATTGCAAGCGTGTATCCCTCATCACCCGGCGTGATGGTATGGCGTGCCACTGGTTACACGTCTCGGTCACCTCTTGTTCGCATTGACGGCACTTTGAACAGTGGACGTTACATTTCAGATGTGTTACGACCCGTGGCTCTACTCTTCATTCGACCCCTGCGAAACGCTACATTTCAGCAGGATAATGCACGAATGCATGTTGCAGGTCCTGTACGGGCCTTTCTGGAAAATGTTAGACTGCTGTCCTGGCTAGCACATTCTCCAGATCTCTCACCAATTGAAAACGTCTGGTCAATGGTGGCCGTGCAACTGGCTCGTCACAATACGCCAGTCACTACTGTTGATGAACTGTGGTATCGTGTTGAAGCTGCATGGGCAGCTGTACCTGTACACGCCATCCAAGCTCTGTTTTACTCAATGTCCAGGCGTATCAAGGCCGTTATTACGGCCAGAGGTGGTTGTTCTGGGTACTGATTTCTCAGGATCTATGCACCCAAATTGCGTGAAAATGTAATCACATGTCAGTTCTAGTAAAATATATTTGTCCAATGAATACCCGTTTATCATCCGCATTTCTTCTTGGTGTAGCAATTTTAATGACCAGTACTCTAACTTTATTTGCAGTCTACATTTGAATCGCTGCCTTCTTCCACTACGGACTCAGGGAGTGCTTTACATTCCGCAGCTTCTGTCCCCTCCCGGCAGTGCCCCGCGTCGCCCCCGCGAGGAAACGAAGCGCTACTCGAACCATTAGCGGCGACAGCTGCCCCTGGTGCCAGCCGCGGCTTTCCGACTGCCAACCCTCGGCAAAGGGTTGCGGCAGGCGGGGTGAGGCGTGCTCGAGTGGCAACACGCTCCGCTGCGTCCGGCACGCACTACGCACCGCCCCACTCCGCCACGCTGTGTGATTTGTCTCAAACTGGCCCACAAGTGGGTCCCGCAGGAGTCGGCCCCGCTGCTGCTGAAGACGTCTTGTTAACGGACGAGGCCCCACAATACCGCCACGTTAGCCGGCACAGCGGATGGAAATTCCTTCTTTCACGCGGATAAACGAGGCGTGAGCTCCTTGCGTATTCTGTGGAGCCATTACGTGCTAAATCTAGTGTGTGTTCTCGAGAAACGCCATTATATATACAGTATATTTCCCGCGTCGAAACTCATTCAGAAGGTGGCAGACTATTAAATTGTGCTCGAAACGTTAATAGGCGAATGAAATTAGTTCCACATCCGACACTTCGTGAGAAAACTTTTGACGTAAGTCGTGTTTCGCAGCCGTATTGTACACACATAAATTACTGATTCGCTTGAGTGAAGCAGTGAGAGACTGAATGGAGATAGGAATCGACGATGGCCCGTTTAAAGGCTGGTGAGGTTATTCGCCTCTACTTATTTAAGCCCGCGTCTCGTGGTCGTGCGGTAGTGTTCTCGATTCCCACGCCCGGGTTCCCGGGTTCGATTCCCGGCGGGGTCAGGGATTTTCTCTGCCTCGTGATGGCTGGGTGTTGTGTGATGTCCTTAGGTTAGTTAGGTTTAAGTAGTTCTAAGTTCTAGGGGACTGATGACCATAGATCTTAAGTCCCATAGAGCTCAGAGCCATTTGAACCATTTGAACGAATACTATACGGCTCTAACGAAATTTTTTTTATTTTGAAATACAAGAGGTACTGATCCAATTGATTGATACAATGTAGCTTTAAATGACAAATAACATTTCTATTACATCACGCACTTTATTATGTAACAAATATCTGTCTTCTGTGAGGAGACTGCCGAAAATTATCACCACAAGATGATAAATTAACACATGGCTTTGTGTCACCTTCCAGACTTATGTCACAGGACATTGTGGCTATGCTTTGTCTGTTGTATCCTGCTTTTACATAGTACTACCTCAGTTTTCATTTATTATTGGGTCTACCATACGTGGAAAGGTATCCGGCCACAAGGATAAATAAAAGCCATACGATAGGACAAATGCTACGAAACAGAAATATTCCAACATCTAACAGCCCTGTGCAGGGGTAACAATGTACAGGGTGTGTAAGAAGGCTGTTTATGTTTTCTTATTGGCAACGTTATGTAGCGCTCTGTATGAAAATCACTGGCTGTGCTGTGTGCAGTCTGTGGCTAGTTTGCATTGTTGTCTGCCATTGTAGTGATGGGCAGCGGCAGCTGGATGTGAACAGCGCGTAGCATTGCGCAGTTGGAGGTGAGCCGCCAGCAGTGGTGGATGTGGGAAAAGAGATGGCGGAGTTTTGAAATTTGTAAGACTGGATGTCATGAACTGCTATATATATTATGACTATTAAGGTAAATACATTGTTTGTTCTCTATTAAAATCTTTCATTTGCTAACTATTCCTATCAGTAGTTAGTGCCTTCTGTAGTTTGAATCTTTTATTTAGCTGGCAGTAGTGGCGCTCGCTGTATTGCAGTAGTTCGAGTAACGAAGATTTTTGTGAGGTAAGTGATTTAAGAAAGGTATAGGTTTATGTTAGTCATGGCCATTCTTTTGTAGGGATTATTCAAAGTCATATTGCGTTGCGCTAAAAATATTGTGTGCCAGTTTAAGCACAGTCTTGTATAATTGTTCAAAGGGGACGTTTCATATGGCGACCCTGCCAGGATACGAACCTGGAATTCAAAATGAATATACGAATGTTTTAAAGCTTTTTAGCATTTATAATATTCAATTTTTAATTATAAATAACAAAAAACGAAAGAGCAGGTCAAACAGATTTTCTTACAAGTGTTCCAAGTATCATTCGTCACACACCGAGCACATGAGCGAGTTCTCCCAAAACCTTGATCAGTATGTCTGGAGCCATTTTTGCAACAATGCTGTTTCTAACGTAGGGTTGCTTAACTGGAAGTGGGGCACGCATACGTGATCCTTTGTGACCCCTAAATGTAAAAATCGCATGGCATCAGATCGAGTGTGAATGTGGAAGTCAAGTAAAACAAGATCTGTAATCCTGCCCCAGGCAGCCAATCGAGCGGTCGGGTGCAACATCATTTAGCCAATCGCATACTGAGTTATGGCAGAGAGGCGGCACACCATCTTCCTGGCATATAAAGTTCTTTCATTCATCTTCTTCCAATTGAGGAAAGAGCGACGGTCCTAGCGTATCAAGATAAGAAACACCAATTGCTTCACCAAAAAACTTGTAAATATACTTACCGCACAAAAAAACGTTCAATTTAGGGGAGTATCACTGTAACTCTACCATCTTATGGGGATTTGCTGACAGTGTGTGTGTTTCACACTTCCACTTAGATGAAATGTTGATTCATCACTGAAGACGATCCAGAAAATCTTCATAGTCAAGGAGTAACATTTCGTTTGCAAAGCTGGAATGTAATCAGTAGTCTGTAGGCTTCAGAGCTTGAAACAACTGCTAGTGACAAGGATGTAGTTGCAATTGTCTCCTTGAAAATCTCCACACAAACATTACTGGAAATGCCAACTCACGACTAGCCGTCGGAACTGATTTCTTGGGGTGCTCACATTCATGTTCTTCAGTCGCTTTTGGTCGTTCCAAGTCTTCCCTTTGGGCATAGATACATACACAAAACTGTTTAGGTGCTCATTCATCCGATGTACAATTTAGGATTTTAACCTGAATGTACACTACTGGCCTTTATTTTACTAGAACTGACATGTGATTACATTTCCACGCAATTTGGGTGCATAGATCCTGAGAAATCAGTACCCAGAACAACCACCTCTGGCCGTAATAGCGGCGCTGATACACCTGGGCATTGAGTCAAACAGAGCTTGGATGGCGTGTACAGGTACAGCTGCCCATGCGGCTTCAACGCGATACCACAGTTCATCAAGAGTAGTGACTGGCGTATTGTGACGAGCCAGTTGCTCGGCCACCATTGGCCAGAAGTTTTCAATTGGTGAGAGATCTGGAGAATGTGTTGGCCAGGGCAGCAGTCGAACATTTTCTGTATCCAGAAGGGCCCGTACAGGATCTGCAACATGCGGTCGTGCATTATCCTGCTGAAATGAAGAGTTTCTCAGGGGTCGAATGAAGGGTAGAGCCACGGGTCGTAACACATCTGAAATGTGACGTCCACTGTTCAAAGTACCGTCAATGCGAACAAGAGGTGACCGAGACGTGTAACCAATGGAACCACGTACCATCACGCCGGGTGATACGGCAGTATGGCGATGACGAATACACGCTTCCAATGTGCTTTGACCGCGATGTCGCCAAACACGGATACGACCATCAAGATGCTGTAAACAGAACTTGGATTCATCCGAAGAAATGACGTTTTGCCATTCGTGCACCCAGGTTCGTCGTTGCGTACACCATCGCAGGCGCTTCTGTCTGTGATGCAGCGTCAGGGGTAACCGCAGCCATGGTCTCCGAGCTGGTAGTCCATGCTGCTGCAAACGTCGTCGAACTGTTCGTGCAGATGGTTGTAGTCTTGCAAACTTCCCCATCTGTTGACTCAAGGATCGAGACGTGGCTGCACGATCCGTTGCAGCAATGCGGATAAGATGCCTGTCACCTCGACTGCTAGTGATACGAGGCCATTGGGGTCCAGCACGTCATTCCGTATTACCCTCCTGAACCCACCGATTCCATATTCTGCTAACAGTCATTGGATCTCGACCAACGCGAGCAGTAATGTCGCGATACGATAACCCGCAGTCATGATAGGCTACAATCCGACCTTTAACAAAGTGGGAAACGTGATGGTACGCATTTCTCCTCCTTAGACGAGGCATCACAACAACATTTCACCAAGCAACGCCGGTGAACTGCTGTTTGTGTATGAGAAATCGGTTGGAAACTTTCCTCATGTTGTAGGTGTCGCCACCGGCGCCAACCGTGTCTGAATGCTCCGAGAAGCTAATCATTTGCGTAGCACAGCATCTTTTTCCTGTCGGTTAAATTTCGCTTCTGTAGCACGTCATCTTCGTGGTGTAGCAATTTTAAATGCCAGCAGTGTAGTAAATACTGCAAAGTCTTAAAAGCCGTATATTGCTTAAATTATGAAAGACTCTTTGTACGACTGAACACACCAGCTCGACGGAGCGGTGACCTGACGGCGGAGTGTGTGCTGGACGGCGTGGGAACAGAAGACGCTCGCTTTTCGCTGCCTGCCAAGTGACCGCTACCGAGGCATGCGGACCAACGGCGCCAGCCGGAACTGCAGACGGGAGGCACCGAGCGCCCTATCGTATCGTATCGTACCGCCTCGTCTCGCATAGCCTATCTCGCCATCAGATTCGCCGACTCTGACCGCGCCGGCGGACAATGGTCCGCGCGAGAATCCGATACGGCGATCCGGGATCGCGGCGAGTCCACACAAGTGCCGGGACAGATGGACCGCCTCGGCCCGTCACGGCCCGACCGCCGCTCGGGTTCCGCCGCCTTTGCCTCTTGTCGGGAGTCTCATTCCTCTGCTTCTGTTTGGCCTCTTTGTAGCAAACAGAGGTGAAGCGAATGTCGAACGCGTGCTGCCGCTGAGTCGCCAGCGGGCACTGTACGTCTCTGAACAGTGTTCACGATTCTATAGTACACAGCGGCTGCCATTCTCGTTAAGTGACAGGAGGGCGACGATTCCGGCAAAAGGGCGAATGTTTCGCATAGCGGCGTAGCTACAGTGGATCCCTGCAAGGGGATATTTTAATGAATTCGACGATTAGCCTCAATTTGTCGTCAACTGTAAGTCGCAATCTCCTCTCCTTGATTGGTCTAGACTGCAATAAACGTACATCAAGGGAAGTATGTGGAGCAACAACAGGAAACTGCTTACAAGTGAAGCGCAGTTTTGGTTGGCAAATATGAATTTGATTACAGTTTCTTAAGTCTACACCTACATCTACATCTACATGATCACTCTGCAATTCACACTTAAATATACTAAGATGGTATCTGTTCTTTCGGGAATCGGCAACGCGCCGCGAGTAATGAGTATAACGGGCGGGGGTACTACGAATGTAGTGCGGGACAATACGTTGAGAATGTGGGTTTCGCGTGATACGTGCCAGAGATAAGTCCCTGCAGTCGCACTATCACCTGTGTGCCATTGGTGGCTCAGATGGATAGAGCGTCTGCCGTATAAGCGGGAGATCCCGGGTTCGAGTCCCGATCGGGGCTCACATTTTCATCTGTCCCCGTTGACGTATGTCAACGCCTGTAAACAGCAAAGGGTTTTCATTTCATCGTAATTTCACACTTAAATGCATGGCAGAGGGTTCGTCGAACCATTTTCATACTACTTCTCTACCATTCCACTCTCGAATGGCGAGTGGGAAAAAAGGAACACCTAAATCTTTCCGTTCCAGCTCTGATTATTATGATCTTTTCTCCCTACGTAGGTGGGTGTCAATAAAATATTTTCGCATTCGGAAGAGAAAGTTGGCGTTTGAAATTTCGTAAATTATCTTCACGGTGCTTCACAGTTTTGAGGGTTTATCAGCGCTTACTGTACGCCCTAGCGACCTAAACTGGAGAAAAACCTTAAGCCACGCCGTAAGTGTGGTTAATGTGCTGTACTAACACGGGGTATTCAGAATTTGAAGCAATGAGACGTGGTGTATCACAAGGTTCTATTTCGGGTTTCGTATATAATCTTCCTTTTAGAGTTTCATTAGGTGCAAATTTTGTTCTTTTCGCAGATCATGTAAATCTAGGAACAGAAGGCACTACCAGTCCTCTGACTGCAAAGGCAGCTAACGAAATATTTAAGAGAGATGGTTAAAAGCAAATTGATTTTCACTGAATTTTGACAAGACTCATCACATACATTTTAGTAGTTCTGATAAAACTTCACAAGCTATGAAAACATTGGTCTCAAACAATGAAGTAGAATGGCTTCAGTTTTTCGGAGTATAAATAGTTCAACAACTGCCTAAAACTAATAAAACGCTTTAGTTCAGCTATTGTAGTACACGTGATTACTGTTGTAGGTTATTTGAAATTGAAGGAACTAGCTTATTCTGAATTTTCTCGTTCACTAATGGTCTATGGATCAATGTTTGGTTACTTTCACCCTACAGGGACAGTATCATCAGCATCCAAAAACATGTTGTAGGAGACACCTTTAAAAAAAAGCTTGCTATTTTATCAGGTGTTTCACGGTACTCTTAATGTCCTTTATCGTTGCCAATTTCTCTCTTCTCAAAACATATTGAAAATCAGGAATATAAGATCAGGACGGGAACCAATGTGTACAAAAAATTCAAAAAGTTAACACTAGTACCGAAAGAAGTCATATAAGTTGGTACATGTGTATTCAACAACCACCCAGAGGCGAGTACATCTCATGCAGATAATGTGGTATACTTTAAGACTGAGTTACAGAACATTCTTTTAGACAACTCCTTCTATTCCACTGAAGAGTATCCGCATAGAAAGTCTCAAACATTTTATTTTAGGTTATACTGTGATTATAAATAGTACCGAGGAGGTAAGAAAATCAAATGTGTGTGAAATCTTATGGGACTTAACTGCTGAGGTCATCAGTCCCTAAGCTTACACACTACTTAACCTAAATTATCCTATCGACAAACACACACACCCATGCCCGAGGGAAGACTCGAACTTCCGCCGGGATCAGCCGCAAAGTCCATGACTACAACGCCTGAGACCGCTCGGCTAATCCCGCGCGGCGAAGAGGTACGAAAGAGCAGTGCAACATTAAGGCTAAATACAAAGTACCATATTACGGACGTGATTCCTAACAAGTGAGAAATTTCGTTGTGGCTGAAACGTGGAAAACGCAGCTTTTTAGTTGACAAAAGTAGCCATTATATTTTGTGTGTCATTAGTCTTTCGACTTATCAAGGGCTTATTTCAATAGTGGTACAAGTCCATTACCTCCACTTCTCTACCTATAGTGCTTCTGAAATTAATGATCCAAACAAGAAAGGTTCATCTCTAGCAAGAAGCCATATGCTTGAATATTTCTGGTATCTCAACTGCAGATTTTTCAGCGCTCATTTAACTTTAGGACTTTGTATCTCAAGATGAACAACAATGGGCTTGTACCACTATTGAAATAAGCCCTTCATATGTCGCCGTCATTTTTCCAATCTGCTTTTTATATCATCTCTACATCGGCCGTTGTCAGTTATTTTGCTGCTCAAAAAACTCATTTACCACTTTTAGTGGCTGAATTCTTATTGTAATTTCGTCAACTGATTCATGTCGATCACATTTCATTACCCCTGTTTTACTTTAGTTGATGCCCATCTTATAATCTTATTTCAAGATCCTATCCATTAATTTCAACTGCTTTTCCAAGTCCTTTGCCGTCTCTGACAGAATTACGTCGAAAAACATCTTCTTCCTGGGCTAAAGTTGATGGAGATGAAAATGTAATTGTGATCGGTGACTGGAATTCGATACTGCAAGACAAAAACCATAGTAGGAGACCAGGGGAAGGGACAGTAGTAGAAGCTTTGAGAGATGAAATAATGAATCCAGCAGAGGTTTAAATAAATAAAATGATAAGGCCTTATGGGAATCCTCTGATACCAGAGCAGATACTGAATTTAATTGACAAAGAGAGAAAATATAAAATGCTGAAAATGAAGAAAGCGAAGGGGTATATAGCCGTCAAAAAGAGGAATTGACAGAAATTGCAAAATTACTAAGCAGGATGGGCTAGAAGACAGCGCAAGATTGTACAATCATGTACTAGGTGAAAGATAGATATCGCCAATAGGAAGCTTAAATAGGCCTTTTGAGAGAGGTGAAGCAGCTGTTTGTATATCAAGAGCTCAGATGCCAACGGAATATTTAGAAGAGAAGGGAAAGCTGAAAGGTGAAAGGAATTTATAGAGGGACTCTACAAGGAAAATGTACAAGAAAGTATTATAGAAAGGTCAATAGATAACAAATATGTATGAGAGGACCCAGCTCGGAATCGCGGATTTGGAGGCTCATGGTGCTCTGTTCCTATTTGAGCTGGCAACAAAGGATCCAAAGTTTTTGGTTTAGCCCGGACCATCAGACATTTGTATATGCATTAGACGATCCGTCTTACTGTACCTATGTTACAGTATATTAAGTAAGGTTTGAACGAAGAACCGTAGATACAGAAAAGATTTTAATTGTGGTGAAATGAAAGCTTAGCTAATGGCACCATTTATATGTGCACCGATCGGATTTTACGTGCAAAAACACCCTTCAATATATCCGGACTGGTGTGAGACTGGTGGTTCACATTTTCTATACCGGTGTGTCGGTTTTTGATCTACGATAGGTCTCAACAATTGAGAAAAAAAATCTACCTTCATTTAGATTTTACGTGCAAAGAACACGTTTTTGTGAGAGGCCTTTGAAACGCGCTGCTTCTATACGTTAAGTTTGAACGAATCGGTTCAAACTTTGCACGAAGGTAGATAGATACATGGCCGAAGTCAGAACGAAATTCTTTTATCCAGTAAGTATTATGTTTGTTGAAATTTTAAAATGGATATAAATGTAACACGTAAAATTCGTTCTTACTTGAACTGAATGCCCAAAACGCTTTAAAGTGAATGAAATAAATAAAAAATTCATTCTTACGATAAAATTGAAAACTCGATTTCGAAAAATCTGTCTTCATTTGATTTTACAGGCAACGCTTTTTCTGAGCTTCTTCACGCGAGCCACTTCTATGTTTCGAACTTCAGAAATCGGTTCAAATTTTGTAAGACGATAGATAAATGCATGTAATTAATGATCGTCCTGTTTTTTCCGAAAGCTTTATCCGTTGCTACGCTATAACGAACGTGATTCGAAAGATAACAAAAAAAAAAAACCTTATACTGGGTCAGTCGTCGCCCGAGTGAACAAAAATCTACATCAGTTGCCAAACCATGGCAGTATAAACCTGCTCCAATCATAGAATAAAAAAAGGCTGACACATCGTGGGCAGAGTTAGAGATGTTAAAGAAGGGAAGTAGCTTTTGGACTTATCTGGCAGATTCAAAGACGTTTACATTAAAACTGTTTGACAAATTCACGCTTTTTTTACGCATTAACCCTGTTTCATCAACGCAGCGAGCTCTCTTAGCTGCAACGTGTAGGAACGCCTGCACCTTCCAATTTAGATTGGTGGGTCATGTATCCTAAACTTTAATGTCACGTTGTCATACTGCACGACATTGTAAGTAGGATGTTTAGGTTTTTATGTTGGTAACGCCACGTAGCGCTCTGTATGAAAATCACTGACTGTGCTGTGTGCAGTCTGTGGCTCGCTGGACTCATTGTTGGAATATTCGCTGGCGTAGTGTTGGGCAGTTGGATGTGAACAGCGAGTAGCATTGTGCAGTTGGAGGTGAGCCGCCAGCAGTGGTGGATGTGGAGAGAGAGATGCCAGAGTTTTGAGAACGGACGATCTGGACGTGTGTCCGCCAGGAAAAGGAAATTTGTAAAGATGGATGCCATGAATATATATATATATATATATATATATATATATATATATATATATATATATATATATATAATGACTTTTGGACACTATTAAGGTAAATACATTGTTTGCTCTCTATCAAAATCTTTCATTTGCTAACTATGCCTATTAGTAGTTAGTGCCTTCAGTAGTTAGAAACTTTTATTTAGCTGGCAGTATTGGCGCTCGCTGTATTGCAGTAGTTCGAGTAACGAAGATTTTTTGAGGTAAGTGATTAATGAAAGGAATAGGATATTGTTAGTCAGGGCCATTCTTTTGTAGGGATTATTGAAAGTCAGATTGCGTTGCGCTAAAAAAATATTGTGTGTCAGTTTAGTGATGATCCGAATAAGTAAAGAGAGAAATGTCTGAGTACGTTCAGTTTTGCTCATCTGTTTGAAAATCAAATAACGTAAGAGGTTTACCAACACAGTCATTCATAAATTTTTCGAAGGGGGCGTTTCAACATGACAAATGCAATGACATCATGTATCATGTTACTTTGCTTGGCACGATGCATTGTATTACATGACATGGGTACTAATACCAACAAGCAAAAAAGCTCAAACGTATTATGATGTTTTGATTTAAATGTCCTTGAAGGTGCCATGCACAATGAGGTGACAAAAGTCATGGGATGGCGATATGCACAAATACGGATACCGGCAGTACGCGTACGCAAGGCATAAAAGTACAATGGATTGGCGGAGCTGTCATTTGTAATCCCGAGGTTCATGTGAAAAGGTATCCTACGTGATTATGGCCTCACGACGGGAATTAATAGACAACTGGAGCTACACGGGTCGGACATTTTATTTCGGAAATCCCTAGAGAATTCAGTATTCCGAGATCCACAGTGTCGAGAGTGTGCCGAGGAAGCCAAATTTCAGGCATTACGTCTCACCAGGGACAGAGGAGTGGCGTTGACGTTGAGTTTTCAGTGCTAGCAGACGGGCAACAGTGCGTGAAGTAACCGCAGAAATCAGTGTAGGAACGTACGCGTTAGTATAGTGCTGCGAAATTTGTCATCAATGGGCAGCAGACGACCCATGGAGTGTCTTTGCTAACCGCACCACATCGCCTGCAGCGCTTCCGCTGGGCTCGTGACCATATATGCTCGACCCCTGACACTGGATAACCGTGTCCTGGTCAGTCGAGTTTGGATTCCAGATGGCGAAAGCTGACGCTAGGGTTCGAGTGCGGCCCATACTCACGAAGCCATAAACGCAAGTTGTAAGTAAGGCACCATGAAATCTGGTGGTGGCTCCATAATGGTGTGGGCTGTGTCCTCTGGTCCGATTGAACCTAATATTGGCGATAAATGGTTATTTTCGAATAGCTGGTGATCATTTGCAACCGTTCGTGGACTTAATGTGTCCAGAAACGATGGAATTTTTGTGGATGACACAATTGTTCGCTATTGGTTTCAAGAACGTCCAGGGAAGATCGAGAGAATGATTTGGCCACTCACATCACTCGATGTGAATCCCATCGGACATTTATGGGACATAATCGAGAGATTAGTTTGTGTACGAAATCCCCCTCCAGCAGTAGTTTCGCAGTTATGGACTGCTACAGAGGCAGCATGGCCCAGTACTTCTGCAGCGGACCTCCAACGACTTGTTGGATCCATACCACGTCGAGTTGCTGCTCTACGTCTCGCTAAAGGAGGTCAGACACAATGTTAGGAGATATCTCGTGACTTCTGTCACCTCACTGCAAGTAGAAAAGCTAGTTCTCTTGTGTTACATCCCTAACTCTGCCCAGCACATATTCGCTTTTTTGGTGCTATTAAGAGAGCAGTTTTCAGTCTGGTAATTAGTATAGTTGGGGAATTCCTGTAGGTAACGTGGTCCCGCGGAACAGAGAGAGGAGGTGTTTGAGAGAAGAGCGCGGTGCAGGATCCCAGACTAGGCTAGCGCGGGACTGGTCTCGCATTCCAGGCGCGCCGGCAATTAGGCACACAATGTGGCGCTCTCTCATACAGCCGCCAGGGTCCGCAGTCGGCAGGCGGAGAGTGGCGGCCGATGCGGAGGCGGTGGGGGCGGCGCGCCGGGCAGCCAAAAAGCCACGGGAACTTCCTGTCTGGAAACTGCACGCACATTCTGTGGTGTCACCGCCAGACACCACACTTGCTAGGTGGTAGCCTTTTAAATCGGCCGCGGTCCGTTAGTATACGACGGACCCGCGTGTCGCCACTATCAATGATTGCAGACCGAGCGCCGCCAAACGGCAGATCTAGAGAGACTTACTAGCACTCGCCCCAGTTGTACAGCCGACTTTGCTAGCGATGGTTCACTGACAAATTACGCTCTCATTTGCCGAGACGATAGTTAGCATAGCCTTCAGCTACGTCATTTGCTACGACCTAGCAAGGCGCCATCACCAAGTTATATTGAGATGATAATACTGTATCAACAAGACCAATGTTCACCAATTGTGGATTAAAGTTAAGTATTCCAGCAGCTACGTACTTTTCTTTATAGCATTCATTACGTATCCTGTTTCAGACCTCACGCCATCCTGCGTGAGCTTATAGCGTGCATTTCGGCTTCCTCAAACAACACGGTGTTGGCACTTCTGCCGACACTTCACATTCTCTTTCGTTTTAATCCCGTCTCATGAAGTTAAAGCTCAATGGATGAAAAATTACGGGTCGTCTCCGGACACACCACACTAATACCGTCACTAGCACTGATAATGGGTTCACTTCTACGTGGAAGAGAGTCCACAAGTTTCTTCAGATCAGCTACATCCAGCTGAAGCCACCTTTTATGCATGAGTGGCGTTCAATAAGTAATGCAAGACCTTGTTTTTCGAAATCAGGTTTACTTTATTCAGAATTCCAGTACACCGTATTATTCACCTTTCTTTTGGTAACAAGCACTTATTTTTCAACATAATCTCCGTTCGGTGCGACGCTCTTACGCCACCTTCCTGAGAGAGCCTCTATGCCCGCGTGGTACCACTCCGCCCGTCGACGTCGGAACCAACGACTCGCTGCACCAATAACCTCTCCATCAAATGTTAAATGAAACAACAAGTTTACTGTTACCAGTCACCGTTTTACTTATTTCCACGACGCGTTTCAAAGGTTTAAACATCCATCATCAGGTGGATTTACATCAGTTAGTATGACATTTTTCTATGTGTTGTGTTACGATTTTTTGGAGGAACTCGTGGCACTGTCTAGTGGAGAAACAAGACACTATTTCAAAACAGGATTTTGGGTTTCTTCTGACAAAAACTGAACTGATATCTAACGGTAAACATAAAATAAGTTAAATATAGTACCTCCATTGGTCACAGGTTCCTTTCGCAGTCGTAACACATCACATGTATACTGTCGTATTTGTAAACAAATATGGAGCCTGCAATCTGCTGAGTGCAAGGTTCTTATAGCGGAAGAGAAGACATAATCGCAAAGTGCAAAGAATATACATCGTAGCAACATTATTACAGAATAATTATTTAAAGGATTCGGAGGTGTTTGTTTTGAGGTCTCAAAATCCTTCTGTAATAATGTTGCTACGATGTATATTCTTTGTACTTTGCGATTATGTCTTCTCTTCCGCTATAAGAACCTTGCACTCAGCAGATTGCAGGCGCCATATTTGTTTACAAATACGACAGTATACATGTGATGTGTTACGACTGCGAGAGGAACCAGTGACCACTGGAGGTACTATATTTAACCTATTTTATGTTCACCGTTAGATATCAGTTCAGTTTTTCTCAGAAGAAACGCAAAACCATGTTTTGAAATAGTGTCTTGTTTCTCCACTAGACAGTGCCACAAGTTCCTCCAAAAAATCGTAACACAACACACAGAAAAAGTCATACTAAGTGATGTAAATCCACCTGATGATGGAGGTTTAAACCTTTGAAACGCGTCGTGGAAATAAATAAAACGGTGGCCGGTAACAGTAAACTTGTTGTTTCAATTAGTGTCACTAACAGTCTCGGTAAAGCCTAACCTAAAATGTTCGCATTTAAACCTCTCCATCAGCCATGTGCTGCTTCTCGTGGAGTGCATCCTTCACCGAGCCAAACAGATGGAAGCAAGAAGTTTTGAAATCCTGGCTGTAGGGGGTAGACTTCCATGATGACATGATAGAAGAAGGAGCAGAGAGTCGATATAGAAGATATAGAGGGTACCATTAGAATCAGAATTTAGAAGTGTTGCGGCGTAAAGCCAAGCGCCGGCACACCAGTTGGGAACGATAGAGAAGAGATGGCTGGGAGAATAGGTCACCCAATCGCACGCTTACCGACCGCTCTCCAGGACGACAACGCGACAGAAGAGGCCCCTATGTGAAGAGACATAAGCGCCGCGACCGACTGGTGAAAGCCCAGTGTAATGGCAGCTTCAAGATTAGTCAGTTCTATAGATGCGTCAACTCTAGTTACTTCGTCTGTACACTCTACGTAGCACAGACTTGGAATCGTCTATACTGAAGAAGATCGATTATTTTGTACGTCGCTCTTTGCTTGCAACACCTGTGTGTAGTGATAGAAGTTAAGTATTGTAATAATTCATTTTGTAACAAACTCTTAAATACGATTTGTTTGAACGGCTCAAATGGCTCTGAGCACTATGGGACTTAACATCTGAGGTCATCAGTCCCCTAGAACTTAGAACTACTTAAACCTAACTAACCTAAGGACATCACACACATCCATGCCCGAGGCAGGATTCGAACCTGCGACCGTAGCAGTCGCGCGGTTCCAGACTGAAGAGCCTAGAACCGCTCGGCCACCCCGGCCGGCTTGTTTGAATGTTTGTCTCGCGAACTCAGTAAGCAGGCTTCCTAGACACCACAAAAAGAGATTTGGAAGGCTTAAGACAGGATAAGGCAGAAGAGACACATTACATTCCATCGGAATTTTCAAAATTATTGGGAGAAGTGGCAACTAAATAACTCTTCACGTTGGTGTGTAGAATGTATATGACTGACGATGTAGCATTTGACTTTCGGAAAAATATCATCCACACAATTCTGAAGATTGCTAGAGCCGACAAGTGCGAGATTTATCGCACGATCAGCTTAACAGCTCATGAATCCAAATTTCTGACAACGGTAATATACACAAGAATGGAAAAGAAGTAAATGATATGTTAGATGATCAGTTTAGCTTTAGGAAAGGTCAAAGCACCAGAGACACAATTCTGACGTTGGCATGATTATGGAAGCAAGACAAAAGAAAAACGGCGACACGTTCATAGGATTTATCCACCTGCAAAAGCGTTCGACTATGTCAAATGGTGCAAGATATTCTGAATATTATGGAAAAACATGGATAAGCTATAGGGAGAGACGGGTAATATACAATATGTACAAGAGCCAAGGAATAATAGGAACGGAACACCAAGACAAATGGTGTAAGGCAGGGATGTAGTCCTCCATCTCTATTGTTCAATCAAAGAAGCGACAATAAAAATAGAAGAAAGGGTGAAGGCTTGAATTAAAATTCGAGGTGAAAGGATATTAATCATGTGATTTGCCGATGACATTGCCATTCTCATTGAAAGTGAAGAAGAAAAATGGTACAAATGGCTCTGAGCACTATGGGACTTAACTTCTGAGGTCATCAGTCCCCTAGAACTTAGAACTACTTAAACCTAACTAACCTAAGAACATCACACACATCCATGCCCGAGGCAGGATTCGAACCTGCGACCGTAGCGGTCACGCGGTTCCAAACTGATGCGCTTAGAACCGCACGTCCACACCGGCCGGCAGTGAAGAAGAACTACAAGGTCTGCTGAATGGAATGAACAATCTAATGAGTACATAAAATGGATTGAGAGTAAATCCAAGAAAGACGAAATTAATGAGAAGTAGCAGAAATGAGAATAATGAGAAAGTTACCATCAGGATTGATGGTCACAAAGTAGATAAAGTTAAGGCATTCTGCTATCTAGGTTGTAAGGTGGCTGTAATTTCGCACCTTACCAGCACCCATCTACATACTTTGCTGTGATTTACAACCGGAATTAGGTATCATTTGATAGGTTGTACCAACATATATATGAATATTGACATTGTCATGTACACCTTGTAAATAGTTTTTAACACTTATTGAATGAAATGTGACGGAGTGTCTTTATTATTAAAATGGCGTAATGTATGAGTGACTATACTAGTAGAGGTTGGAAAGCCAGTGGAAATGAAATGGCAGGCGTAACTCAAGCCCTGGGTGGAAAAGCCCGCACAGGTGTGTTGGTCCTGCTTCACACAGGAAGTAGCCAAGACAGACGGTCGGGGCACCTGAGCGCTGAAGGACAATACAATGGCGGCTGTGTGATAAAGCAGTGGGGCCAGATGGACAACCGGATAATACTTCGGGAACTCTGAGAATCTTGGATGCAGCAGAGAGGAACGAGGAAGCTTTACCTCGGAAATCATTCAGGCTGGGTTATTTCTAAGGATTTTTACTCTGACAAGCGTAATTAACGAGGATAGGTATTTCCTCGCAAACTTTTCGCGCTGGACGACAAAACACTAAAATGTGGTTGGTCGGCGTTCGGAAGAATCTGTAGAGAGGGAGAATATTCCGTGCTTTCTAGGACATTATTCGCCTTCTGCAGCTACGAGGGAGGGGAGCCGAGCTTTGCTGGGAAGCCAGCAGTGGGGAGAAAGAGGTCTTCTGTTTTGAGCGCCCGTGTTTGACGGTTGCTCAGTATCAGCTTTTGCTGGTACAAATGGAATTGCTGTCTTTGCTCTCAGGAGATTTTATAGTTAGGATAGTTAGGCACTGTACTGTTGCGAACCTATACGATTCCGGACTTCGCCTTCGGTTAGGGAGTCGTCATTGAGTATGCAGCGTTCAGCCACTGAGTGCGCTTCTTCTGCCTATACTCACGTTGAGACGTTATTTGAATTGCGTCCTTGTGGCTCGGAGTTCGCGTTTCTTGTCTGTAGAACACAGAGAGGAGAAGACAGTATTAGATTATACTAGTCAGAGGACCACCTTCTGCCGTCCTAGTGTTTGAATGTGGGTTTTTTTTATTTTTTGTGGCTGGAGTTCTCCTGATGTCGCAGACGTGTACGAGAACCATCACTCCGTCGCATCGGACGCAGTACATACGGTGATATTGCTAATTGCTTCGGCTTATTACAGTTATAAGGCTAAACAGCGTAACGTTGTTACGTTAATTTGCTATGAAAGCGGTGCTGATAGACAATAAAAGCGGGTTAAAAGCTGTGAGCTGTTTGAGAAAGTTAACCTTGCATTACTGAGCAACTGTTTCACCAGGTATCCAGTCTAGCTTACCAAATTCCCAACCAGACTATCATTAATTATAATCTTATAATAGTCATACGACACCCGGTGATATATATATATATATATATATATATATATATATATATATATATATATATATATATATATATATATATATATATAAAAGAGAATTTAAATAAAAAGAAATAAATCAGTTTATATTTGGAAATTTATTTTAACATTGATCATTGAAATTTCAGCATATTAAACTTGAGTCATAACTAAGCTGGTTCCTTATTTAGGACTGTGAAAATGTGAGTTTGTAATCTTACGGAACACATCAAATATGGAGCCAAGATTGGGAGACTGCATACAGCACTGCATTCATAAAATAACACACGAAGAACGTTGAAACATATGCAAGAGGAAATTAACCACAACCAACCGATTCAATTTTCACCCAAAGAAGTTACGATTGTAGCGCAATCCTGTCCGTCATGAAATTACCACACACTGGTATACTAAATTCATACTAACTCTCTGTGAAATCTTCCCGAAAAGAATAGCTGAGGGCTACTTTGCTGCTTTCACCACATGCTTCACGTGGTCAACTTGGTTTACACAAAGAGTGTAACTCCACAATAATTTTGATAATCAAAATAAATTACATCGAAACGCAATTTACTAAAGAAAAACCTCGAACTGGTTACTATCGTCTTACTATTAACCTGATGGGTCAAACAGTTGTATAAGCACGTGGTTCTGGTCTCACAAAGTACACCCCACGTGGGTTGAACATAAAGAAAAGTTGCTATATTGAAAAATATTGTCAAGACGAGATGTTATAATCACACGAGCATTCGCATTTAAGATTGATGACCTTAGTTAGAGTTACTGATCAACACGTGGTTCCACTTTACTCACAAAGTAGTGACAAAGCAACTACCGGAAGATATTCTGAACTTCACACGCGAATTACACTGTGTTGCAATTTAAGATAACATTAGATATTTTAGAGCTAAACCTGAAATAAAGGTGATTAAATTTTCAGCTAGGCTGAACTTAAGAAATCCATTGTCCTACGGACTTAGCAGACACGCGCTTAGCCGGAGATCTTACCACTTCAGACGCTCGCCGCAGACAGACTGCCGTGGTCCCTTCCTGAGGGGTGGCTCACAAATACAAACGGAAGTGACCAGAGAGGCAGCTTCCTATACCAACATGACAAGGGACAGACAGGACCATACTAAGAATAGAAACCTCTCTGCTTTTAGAAAACGTAGCTACCTGTTCCGACGTTGGTCCTACTGTTCTCTAGCAGACAGGCTTGTCTGCTACCATCAAGCATGCAACTAGAAATACATTTGCTCATTCATCCTCTCACACAGAAGGGAAGGGGGATGACAGTATCTTATCGTATAAAGTATATAAAAGAAAGCGGATGTAGGTTCCGTATGAGACTGTGTGACATGAATTACATATAAACTGTGTTTTAAAGTGTAGTAGTGTGACAGATCGTTCTTGTTTATGTGTAAAAGTAACACGTTCCACTGCTCAGTCTCCTCCCAGATAGTCAGAAACACCACAGTAAATTTAGAAGAGGAATTTACGCCGTAAATGACAACATATATAAGAAATTAACATGAAAGAAATCCAACAGAGACCTTTCAACAGCTGTGATCACGTAAGTTTTATTTCCACTGAGGTTGCACACCACTGTAGATCATCTTTGAAAGTATTGTCTTCTAGTGTTTGGTACGTAGATGATGTCAGTCGTCTCGCATAGCCATAAAAAGGGGCAGATTTGGGTAATTGATCAGTAATATTAAACCATCTCATTACAAAAATTAATGAATTACTGTGCTGATAAACCTCTACGTTATTTGATTTTCAAACAGCTGAGCAAAACTGAACGTATTCAGACATTAGTCTCTTTACTTATTCTGATCATCAATAAACTGACACACAATATTTTTAGCGCAACGCAATCTAACTTTCAATAATCCCTACAAGAGAATGGCCCTGACTAACAATAACCTATACCTTTCATAAATCACTTACCTCACAAAAATCTTAGTTACCCGAACTACTGCAATACAGGGAGCGCCAATACTGCCAGCTAAATAAAAGATTCTAACTACTGAAGACACTAGCTACTAAAAGGCATAGTTAGCAGATGAAAGATTTTGATAGGGAACGAACAATGTATTTACCTTAATAGTGTTCAAAAGTCATAATATATATATCAGTTCATGACATCCAGTCTTACAAATTTACTGTCTCTGATGGACACACGTCCAGATCATCCGCTCTCAAAACTCCGCCATCTCTCTCTCCACATCCACCACTGCTGGCGACTCACCTCCAACTGCACAACGCTACGCGCTGTTCACATTCAGCTGCCCAACACTACAATAGGGAATATTACAACAATGCCAACCAGCCACAGACTGCACACAGCACAGCCAGTGATTTTCATACAGAGCGCTATGTGGCGTTATCAATATAAAAACCTAAACAGCATACTTACAATATTAGTTAGGAAATATAAACATTTGTAATATAAATGGGTTTTTAATCTACAATGAATTTATAAGCGGAAACAACATTTATCGTTTAGTAGTTACTAGTTCCCTTAATCATTCATTTATGTTTAGATTGTAATTTATATGTTAAAGAGCAAGAACGAGGATATAATGTCACAATTAATAGATCCTAAGATCTGCTTCTGGGGATAGTCAGACAGGGCGAAATCTTGATTTTCGCCTTCAGTATTTTCCGTTGCGCACATTCCTTTTACAACCGCCTGGAGTAGCATCATGGAAGGTACCAAAATAATCAATGATGGACAGAGCAAGGAGGACACCAAAAGCAGACTAGCACCGCAAAAAGGGCATTCCTGGCCAAGAGAAGTTTACTGGTATGAAAAATAGCCCTAGAAGAACAAATTTCTGAGAATGTACGTTTGGAGCACAGCCTTCTATGGTAGTGAAACATGAACTGTGGCAAAATCGGAACAGAAGAGAATCGAAGTATTTGATACGTGTCGCTGCAGATAAATGTAGAAAATTTGGTGGAGCAATAAGGTAAGGAATGAGGTGGTTCTCTGGAGAATCGGCGAGGAAACGAATGTAATCAAAAACACTGAGAAGAAGAACAGACGGGATGATAGGACATCTGTTAAGACATGAGGGAATTACTTCCATGGTACTAGAGGGAGCTTTAGAGGGTAAAATCTGTAGAGGAAAACAAGAGATTGGAATACTCATACATCCAGCAATCAAGTGAGGACCTACGTTGGAGTGCTACTCTGAGATAAAGAGGGGGAAATAAGTTTGTGACGGGCCGCATCAAACCAGTCAGAAGACTGACAACAAAAGAAAAGGGTGTGTGAGGAAGAACAGTCCAATGAAATTTTGTGATTTCCTCTGAGGTTATGCAGACTTGTGTGACGCCTTGTGTTGTCATCGAGAAACAGAAGTTCGTTTGAATTTTTGTGGCGAGGAACGCGCTGAAATAGTTTCCTGAGGGTAGCGCAACACACTTCAGAGCTGATCGTTGCACCATGATGGAGGACATCAAACAGAGTGACCCTTTCAGTTTCCAAAAGGCCGTCCCCGTGATCTTAACGGCTGAGGGTGCCGCTTTCAACTTTTTCTTCGGAGGAGAGATGGTGTGACGTCACTCCATAAATGGCCGTTTTGTTTCATCGCCTGTGACGATGTTCACAAAAATTTGTGACTATCAGCGTCGTAAAGCACAGATCGACCCTCGTTGCTCTTTATGGTCTTTTTTGTTAGGCGGCGAGGAACCTAGCGGATACACACGTTTGAGTGCCACAACTGGTGGGCGAGTGTGTCACCGCCACCAACAGAGACGTCCAATTGAGCAACGAGGTGTCTGATTGTGATCCGTCGATTCTTTCGACTGAGAGTGTTCGCACGTTCCAGCATTGCAGAAGACACAGTTGTGTGCCGTCGGTGGGCACGCTGGAGATCGGACAGGTTCGCCCGACCTTGTTGCGATAGTGGCAGACGCCAAGGCCAACGACTCATCGTGCTTTTGTTCATTGCCAGGTCTCCGTAGAAATTATGCAAGCGCTTATATGTATCTGCGATGCTCCGGTTTTCAGCAGTAAGAAACTCAATGACGGCTCTCCGCTTGGTACACACCTCCGTTACAGACGCCATTTTGAAGGCCACTTATAGCGGCGCCACCTATCGGAACATCATGAAGCTATAGGGGCCGAAATAGAAACATTCTACGATGTCCCACAGCAAATTCCGCATTTTTTCAACCAAAACTGTCTGAGAATAAATGTGTTGCAGTACTTATTGAACGCCCCTCGTAGTATTTGTACTTAACACGACAATGCCTAAAGCAGCTTCATCAATACCTGAATAACGCGGAAGTCAATGCTAAATGTCCTACGCAAGCTGCGAACAGGCGCGGTAGGAAGGCGGCTTCGGCTGCTGCGTCACGGGGTACACTGCTCGGTGCAACTGCACATCGCCTTGTTAGGAACACGTCGTTGCTGTTGATGCATGAATCCCTCCTCCCCCCGCCCACCATAATCCGGTATTTACTACACGACAAGTGGATTCGTTCTTTATTTTCGGTCCAGTTTGCCGGTTTGTTTTTCTAATCACACTACCCTCTGCCTTACCCTGTACATATAACGGCTAAGTGTCATATACAGGTACGTGTCTTTGGTTTTCTGACTGAATGTTTTCCTTATAAATTGTGCATATAATTCAGTACATTTCTTTAAACTTAACTCATAGTTTACAGTTCGCTATATCATCTAGCCACACGCCCACACACCTGCCTACCAGCGGACTTCCGGATCCTTGAGAATGTTGGTTCGATTTCTTCCGTACTGTGTTTTAACACTTCCTACAGAGTGGGAATTATTTGCCGTGTCTTACGTAATCTTGACACCTGTTTCATTAAAAATGTCGTTATTGAATAAGTGGCACCTTATGAATCTGGATTGATATTTTGTTTTGACGTAGTTAAATTAATGTTATTATTAGTTTTTATTAGTATATGGCACACAGGTAATTAACAGAGGTAGTTAATCTATGGTTGACCTCCGATAAATGGTTTTATATTTTACTATCATATGACAACATATTGAGATTGTACTCATCAATGTATAACTGTGATTGTTTGCTTCTAATGATTCAAATTATTGACATTAGCATTATATACCAGTTGTTTTGTCAATATTGAACACTGTAGTTATCTATGAAAACATGTAATTTTCACCTCCAATTAGCAGGTTAACTTTACTATAATGTGGCATATACAGGACGTCTAAAAACAAACACCGACAAACTTTAGGGACAGATTCCTTACAACAAAACGGGAAAAAATATCTACTAACCAAGAGCTCTAAAGCGCATACCTTCAGAGATATGTGCTCTTGTTCATCTTTGTTACTGTGGAACACAACTCTTCTACCGTAAGCTCTTTGCTTGTCATATTTTTGGAAGGGGTAGTATGGTGAAAATAAATAAATAAATAAATAAAAATAAAAAAACAGTCAAGTAAACATGGGCTCTAAAATACATACCTTAAGAGCGGTAAGACCTTATTCAGTAACATAGATGTGTTTCACACTACCGAAGATAAACAAGTGGTCATAGATCTTAAAGCATGCATTTTATATCCCATGTGTTCTAGACTTTTTTACTTATTTTGCTCAACACTCCCTCCTCCCAAAATACGGACAGCAAATTCCTTGCAGTAGAAGAGATCTGTTTCATCGTATCGAAAATGAACAACTGCTCATAACTCTCAAGGTACTCGTTTAACAGCCCATATTTAGTAGATTTTGTTACTTATTTCTGCTTGAGGAAACAGTCCCTAAAGTAACTCGTTTTTCGGGACATTTTTCGAGATATCACGTATATATTTTGTTCCCTAGTTTACATTCATACTGTGTGCAATTGTTCTATCGCTGTATTTCTATATTTATCATTGACTTTGATGTCACACCCTGTACATTTTGGTTCTTATTAAATGTCTGCTACATATTTCCTCTCTGTATGATTTTTTCCCTTAAACTTTACACTGCCCTTTTATTATCTAGCTCTTTTTATTATATAGTTTACACTGTCATTATTGTTATCTTAACACAGGCACCTGAATGTGGGCTAGTGAAACGCCGAAACTGGTCGCATAAATAAATTACATTCAAAATATAGCCGGCTGAAGGTGGTGTTAATTTTACACTCATACATAGCGTACAAGAAAGCATAACACCATGAACAGCTAGACGTAGGACGTTCATATTCACAGGACATTTACTGTATTATGTTCTGCAGAAATGATTAGCGTTTGAACCACGTCGGCCTGTGGGTTCAAGGTCAGCATCGATATTGCGACACAACACCGTCTGACAGTAAAACATGCCTGCGGCACTCGTTGTCGCTGTAAACCGACGGTGATGGGTCAGCGAGACTTGAACAGGCGTTCAGAATTTCTCGCAGACGTATGCGTGAACCGTACAGTCAAATCAGTGAGTTTGAAAGTGGCCGCATTATTGGCAAGAGAGGATGTGATGCATCCATCCGGGAAATTGCTGCTCGTGTGGGGCGAAACGATCCGACATGCAACAGGTGTGTGCAGAATGGTTCAAGAAAGGTTGTAGAACGTAAGTGGATCAGGTCACACCACCCAGACCACCCCCCGAGAAAATCGACACCTCATCCGAATAGCATTGCAGGACAAATCTAGCTCTGGCGAAACAGTGGAGCAGTGTAACACATCCTACACCGTAAGTGATGACGGATCGTCGCCGTTCATTACGGTATGGGTTACGTGCACCTACCCATGACGAATGTACAGAAACATGCTAGACGGCAATGGTGTGGAACGACGGTGGGTACAGGAATGGCATCCGATAGTGTTTTCGAACGATTTCAGGCTCTGTTTGTTTGAAAGTGATGGCTGCATTTTGAGTTGGCCACAGACAAGAGGAGCGGCGTCACAGTAACTGCATTCGCACAAGACAAACAGGCCTTGTGGTGCGGGGTGCTGTTGGATACAACCGCAAATCATAGTCCAGGGTACTGTGAGCAGTGTGACCTGCGTGAAACGACATCCTGCGACCCGTGGTCATACCATTTCTGCAAAACACCCCAGAAACCATCTTTCAGCAAGATAATCCACGGCCAAACGTTGCTGCACGAACACGTGCCTTCAACGTGTCACAGGATGCCAGCCGAAAATGTGTGGGATACGGCGAAATGAGGGGTGCGGTGCTGTGACCCAATGCCAACCACTAGAGATGAACTTCGGAACTTGGTGAACGCAGCATGGATGGCTGTACCACAGGACGCCATTCGCGGCTAATATGCGTCGATACCATCAGGCGTGTAACAAGTTGTCAGGGCCTGTGGAGGACCCTGTGCTTACTACGCTGAACCGAGGTGACTGAGATGCTAAATGTTTCTGCAGAACATGCTAACGCACCTGTCCTGTGAATACGGACTCCCTATCTCTAGTCGTTCAAGGTGTCCTATTTTTCGCGAATATGAGTGTACCTTTGGTGAAGTAATGGTCCTCGGTGTTGCCGTCGTGCGATGTGAGTATCGGCTTCGGCTTTCGACGACGCGCGCGCTTCCACTGGCCGAGGAGCTGCGACGCTTTCAGAAGGAGCAGAGCTCGGCGAGGTGCGATAAAACACAGCTCCGCAGCTGCACAAAGAGGCCGCCCCGCGGGGGAGTAGCAGGTGACACAGCAGAATGTTTACAGATGCAAAGCAGATGCAAAGTGGCCGGCGCTGCGCGGCGCACGGCGCGCCTCTGCTGAGTCGCGAACCGGCTCTTACGCGGCGCCGAACGTGACTTCTGGCCAAAGGGGAACCCGGCCGCCGATGCTATCTGCGCTCCCAGTCTTGTAACTGTTTAACGCGCTAATTAAATTCCGGGAACGCCACAAGAGCTCTCGTATTATACCGAACTAGCGTGCGGAGAAGTGTTCCGGCGAATTAATGTGATTGCCTTGCAGGCTGTGAAGAGAGGTGTTACAGATCACGATACATTCCGTAGGCGATAAAAGATAATTCGGGACTTTGTGCGCCATGCTGATGGAAGGATCAATAGCCAAGAAGTAATCTTACCGTAATGATTCCACAATAATTTAGTGAATAGTGTCTGATACTCATTGTATTAGCAAAAAGAAGTGATCTACTAAGGGAAATCGAACGAACAAAAACTGAGAACAATTGTAACGCCGGAAATGCATATCCTCCTATTTCCATCTATTGTACTATTATTTTTTTTCCTTGTTTTGTTACCTCAAGATATGACATTTCTGTCTCTTTATATATTGTAATTGTTTTACTGTTTGTATATATATATTTATGCACTTATGTCGATGTATAATTGGTTTGTTTCGTAAATATTATTTGTATTTTTACGCTGGGTCTTGCCTAGGGAAAACTGCTATCGAACGATTACATCGATGGGTCGTGTGAAGAATCAAAGTGTGTAGGATCTTTGGGAGTGTTAACTCTGCCGCGTGGAGCGCGGGCAGAGAGGGAGTCCGGCTGGAGTAGCGAGTGGAGCAGGTGTGTTGTGTGACGCTCCCGCGAGTTGCCGCGCTTTCGGGGTTTGGCAGCATGTAATTGCGCTCGACTCGCGATGATAGTTTCTGACATGGTGTCGCGGACGGGAAGCATTAGCTGGCGCACATCAAGAGCCCGTTTCGCCTGGTGACCGTGTCGAGAAGAAGGCGCGCCAACATCCAGCTTCTGCAACAGCGACGGCCGACAATGAGTGACTGTCGCCACCTCCTCGATCGACGGCTTCAAACCTTCAATCAACCAACAAGGAAGACTAAAAGCACGTAAAGTTTCAGAACTGTATGGCAGACCTCAGCTTTTCAAATTGTTCCATTTGCCTCGCAAAATTACAGCAACTTAGCATGAACCTTTGTTGCTCATTGTCCCAATTGCATTGCCAAGCAGGGTCCCTTCCTTTTCCGAAATGAACCCGAGTGTCGTTGAAATTCAGACGCCAGCATTAAAATAATATAATTAGATTTCACTGCTTTAATTTCAAAGTTCAGTAGCTGGCTACAATATTTAGGTTACACGAGCACAAATTTAGAGTGCGAGTTTTGTTAGCATATTTTAGCTTACCTGTGACTGCAGCTCAGCTTGGTACGTACTAAATTTTACTATTGTTAATAGTTCAAAATCATTTAATTCAAGTTCAAAGTTAAATCTCTTGTTTCTAAATTGCGTAGAGTCAAGTTGCTTTTGAAATGATTGTTGAGGTAGTCCAAGACTAACCGTATTTTACTGGATTTCGATGTGCTTCAGAAAGAAAGCTCACTATTAACTTCAGTCACTAAATTAACTTTCGATTTTCCGGTTTTATTAATTCTTTTGCTAAATTAAGTCAGAGTGTAGCGAAATTTATTACTTCTGACAAACTTTCAGTTTTCACACTACACGTGTCAACCTTCAGTTGCCACGCTTCTAGTGTTAATTATATGTGTAATAACCTTTCTTTTTCAGTTACTATAGTAATTGTCCTTAGGACTGGCGACCGTGATTTCCCCCAAATCTCAAATATCTAATTACCGCTAGTTAATTGTTAACGTAATGGCCGCACATTTACTTTCTTTATTAACTTTACCCATTTTCAAAATTAATTTCCACCAGTTTCATTTGCATTTTTCCTTTCATTTAGATGTAAACCTTTCCTCCCTCTTTACCGATAGATTAACTTCGGTGACGATTGCTTTTCCCAAATTTCCATTAGGTACACGCGGTTTAATTTTTCACTGTCATTAAGGTCGATAAGTGAGGGGGGGAGGTTACACAATACAATTTAAAAATGTCTGAGAAAAACATTAGTCGTGTTGGAAAGGACCAGAAATGAACAATTACGTTATTCGCTTTGACTACGTAGGCTGTCAAATCGCTCGAAAAAAAGCACTTAATACTAATAAATCACTATCAAAATACATAAAGCAAGTGGTTGTTCCAATAGTGTTATAAGAAAGTTAATTATACAGTAGGCAGAAAAATTAAACCGTCAGTACACGCAATTCGGGGTTGAGATTACTTGCTGTTGTGGTCTTCAGTCCTGAGACTGGTTTGATGCAGTTCTCCATGCTACCCTATCCTGTGCAAGCTTATTCATCTCCCAGTACCTACTGCAACCTACATCCTTCTGTATCTGTTTACTGTATTCATCTCTTGATCTCCCTCTACGATTTTTACCCTCCGCGCTGCCCTCCAATACTAAATTGGTGATCCCTTGATGCCTCAGAACATGTCCTACCAACCGATCCCTTCTTCTAGTCAAGTTGTGCCACAAACTTCTCTTCCCCCCAGTCCTATTCAATACCTCCTCATTAGTTATATGATCTACCCATCTAATCTTCAGCATTATTCTGTAGCACCACATTTCGAAAGCTTCTATTCTCTTCTCGTCCAAACTAGTTATCGTCCATGTCTCACTTCCATACATGGCTACACTCCATACAAATACTTTCAGAAACGACTTTCTGACACTTAAATCTACACTCGATGTTAACAAATTTCTCTTCTTTAGAAAGCCTTTCCTTGCCACTGTCAATCTACATTTTATATCGTCTCTACTTCGACCACCATCAGTTATTTTGCTCCCCAAACAGCAAAACTCCTTTACTACTTTAAGTGTCTCATTTCCTAATCTAATTCCCTCAGCATCACCCGACTTAATTCGGCTACATTCCATTATCCTCGTGCCGGCCGGTGTGGCCGAGCGGTTCTCGGCGCTTCAGTCTGGAACCGAGCGATCGCTACGGTCGCTGGTTCGAATCCTGCCTTGGGCATGGATGTGTGTCATGTCCTTAGGTTAGTTAGGTTTAAGTAGTTCTAAGTTCTAGGGGACTGATGACCTCAGATGTTAAGTCCCATAGTACTCAGAGCCATTTGAACCATTATCCTCGTTTTGCTTTTGTTGATGTTCATCTTATACCCTCCTTTCAAGAGACTGTCCATTCCGTTCAACTGCTCTTCCAAGTCCTTTGCTGTCTCTTACAGAATTACAATGTCATCGGCGAACATCAAAGTTTTTATTTCTTCTCCATGGATTTTAATACCTACTCCGAATTTTTCTTTTGTTTCCTTCACTGCTTGCTCAATATACAGATTGAATAACATCGGGGAGAGGCTACTTAGAATACTAAAACACAGTCTTACAGTGATATTAGAAAACAGCTGACTATCTAAACTTCAAGGAATACATTTCAGGATGACAGCAGACACTAAAAAAAAAGAGACACAATATCAGAATGAGCAGTGACACACTAGACTTGAAAACTTAAACTTGTAAATGGTAACTAAATTGTGATCAGAACAACGAAGTGCTACCCGAGGAGTATCGCAATGCCTTTTTATACCTGTAGCGCAATAGATTGTTCATGATGAATATGTCAAAATATCCTGTATATTCACTTGGTTCATAACCTTAACGATTCACCTGCCCCTATCAAAGTCGAATTGTCCCAAAGGCACAAATAAGTCAGCCACTTGATCCGCTTTATACCTTCTCCCGTTTCACTGTTGTCACTACTAAACTTCTGACAGTGGAAATGTTCCCACCTACCTCAACTGAAAAATAGATAGGGCAGTGCCTTATTGAATGACGGTTGTCTAACAAGCGAAACATTGTATCACAAGAGATATCTTCGTCACAGTGTGGTTAAAAAATCTCCCTTTCCACCGGGACCTGAATTAACCGCCATCAGTAGTGAAGCAGCCCGTGTCAAAGTACGATGTTGCACCATTGGATCCCTCGTTAATCTTTAAGTTCCCACTTACAGTAGGCTGATACGCTGTTCGAGTGCTGTCAAAGAAATCCAAGGGTCTACCGCCACGAACAAGATAGCGTCCAGAGTAATATCTAGTAGGCACATTGATTTGTTTCGAGTTTCTTGTCTGTTTCCACAGAACAAATAGTTCATGGGCGCAGGTATCGTAATGAAATGTAAAGACTGCTTTCATAAGATGTTACTGCCGCCTGTGTAATAGTAAGACTCAATCATCAATAGAATAAGGGTTTTGTAAGTTACCTTTTTCATGGGTTTGTTACATTTCCAATGAATCTGTCTGGCATCTGCCTTTGCTTCTTTTTCTTAGTGTGGTTCATCCACTTTAAATAACTTCGCACATATCTTCCTATGTGTTTAATGGATGTGACTGTTTCCAGTGATATGTTAATAATAGTGTAATCGACAGAAACGAGCCTTTCCGTCTATTTCTGCACAATGTGGTACATTTGTTTGTGTTGAGAGTAGCCTTAGAAGTGAATGAAAATTTTAGGATTAGCGAATGAGTGCCACGTGTGGTCTGTAAAAACAAGTTCGAGGGCCTGCAAAGTCAAGCTCGAGAAGAATTAAAAAATAACTCCAAGATAGAAGCGGTGCATAATATAGATAAGTGGAACTATTTACAAAGAGGCAGGTGGCCTTAGCTTTGATTCGGAAGCGCGACTCACCTGCGCGGTGAACAATACAGTCAGGCAGCATCCGAAATCCAGTAGGAAGGAGTGACAAGAACAGCCAGAAAACAAGAATTGCTACAGACTTACAGCACGTTAATTGAGAACACAAGAAAGTACATGTGGATCTGAAATGCCTGCCTCAGCAGAGAGTGCTCCTGTTTACACGTACATAGAATGTCCTAGAATATTACAATAGTCTCTAAAGACCTAAGTTTGAGAACCTTAAATTCTAACTAATCACAGGAAGTGGGATCGAATTGCTGACACTAACCAACGACCATAGCACCTACACCGCTCCGGAAGTCACACAGCATTGCTACACCTTTTCGCAAAAAAATCGACCTGCCGTTTCGGAGTAGATTTTGGCCTCGATAAGGAACTACTCTGGTCCTTAGTATGACGACTATGGAAGATCATCTTGGTCTAGCCGTTTTGTCACGTCCTCAAGGGCACTGCAACGTTCAAATGGAGTTACTTCCGCCAATAACCGTCTTCATGTTCCTCCTGTCAAAATACACTACCGTACATCTGCGTCTCAGTAATATGTATGGAATTCATGTGAAGACATGAACAAGGTTTTTGCGCTTTCGTTTTCTCGATGCGGGTTGACCATCCTACACTTCCTAGGGGACGTTCGACAAGCAGCGAAGGCTTCGGTACAGGACGAACTAGAGCGTTTTATAATAATTCCGATAGCTTACGGGTACATGAAACATCTTTCTGATGTAATCATCTTCAGCAACGTCAGGTTGAAATGGAAACGTCGTCGTTGTTTCAGCTCTTCGTTCGTACTGTATCCAAATGTGACGCCAGGCACTGTCCTATGGCAGTCTCTCTGCTGTATAGGTGGGCTTAAGTCATGGTACCAGAAACAGCCCCAAAACCCTCCGTCTTGTACTACTCCCTCACACACTGTGAGAGAGCATTCGCTGTACTCGACGCCTTGTATCTTTATAAAAGACGTAAAACAGCACGCAATACACTCCTCCTGGCACTTACAGTCCAGTTTTTGTGTTTCTCGGCCCATTAAGGATGTGGAAGATCGTGTGACGCTGGGAGAAATGGCTTCGGTGAGGTATCCGACACCGAATGTGCATTGTGTGCAGTTCCCTTAGCATTGCTTCCTAGACGACTGCTTGAGATGTCCAGTATCATCCATCCTAAGGACTGAAGGTAGCAGTTGTGAAAATAATAGTTATCGTCATTCACGATATAACAACAAACGCGGGAATTCTATCCACAACACAAGTTTCGGGAGTCATGTTCCCATCATTTGGCTGTCTGGGTTCAGCCCTTGCCGGCCACTGTGACCGAGCGGTTCTAGGCGCTTCAGTCCGGAACCGCGCTGCTTCTGCGGTCGCAGATTGGAATCCTGCCTCGGGCATGGATATGTGTGATGTCCTTAGGTTAGTTAGGTTTAAGTAGTTATAAGTCTAGGGGACTGATGACCTCGGATGTTAAGTCCCATAGTGCTTAGAGCCATTTGAACCATTTTTGACTGATTTCGGTGTGTGTTTCTAACCAACCTCCGTAACTCGCGCACTGGCCGCTACGCGGCTACCGGCGGAATACAAACCACAACCACTGTAACACGGTAAAATGTACAGAAAGTGATAGTGACAAGTGTAACTGCCATGGCTACTCACTGAAATCAAGGAACCAATGGTGAGAGGCCAGGGGACGCATCGATATAGGCCAGGGGACTCATCGATATCAAGCGTACCGATGGACACCGAAAACTATGAGTATTACATCCACGTTGTTGCCCCTGGATCAGGCTAGACGAAGTCGCTGATCAGAAATTGTAACGAGTAATAAATATTGGACAGTAGAATCAAATTTGAAACTCTAAAGCAAATTTCGAACATAAACATCAACCGTTAGAAGACTAAGGTTTTAATTTACATCCTAAATGAAATGTGGAATGAAAACAGTCGGTTCTTAATTGCAAAATCAGGCACACTTTAACACTTGTCGATTCCAGACCATCTACCACGAACGAAAACCAATGGTTTTGAGTAAACCGTACTTATCTTTTGGAACAGAGTTCGAATACGCAATAAAATTAGGGGTTTCCATTTGAAAATACCAAGTTGGCCTCTCCCACACAGGAGGGGTATTAGCAGTCGTCCAGTAGTTGCACGCGAAATTTTCGAGCTATTCAGCTGTCTCAAGTTAAAACAAACCCCACATATATAAAATGTTGTGATTTATTATTAATTTACCTTGCTAGCTGAAGTGTCAAACCTTAGAAAGTGAAAGTAATCGATATCGTTTGGCGAGCATGTAATTATTATTTTCCTTCTAGCTATAGAGTTCCCTTTTAAATTATCTTACCCTTGGCACTCATTTTAAGGTATCTGCTTGCGGAGTATTAAAATTCAGAATTAAATATATTAAGCGGGTTGGAATATCAAAACTGTATACTTATCGTAGTGAGTCGTTATCATTACCAAATCGTCAGCTTTGTCATATCACTTTAGCCACCCCACCCCCTTTATGGCTTCGATGGAGGGCGCCAGACAATAAACTGTTGTTTTCACCACAAGTAAAAACAACTTATTCTGACCTCTGTTTCAGAATAGATCGCTCGTTCTTCGCGGAGAGTATGTTACAGTTAACCGTTCGTGATGCAGATATGCCCTTGCTGCAAAAGACGAAGATACTTTAGAAGCTCCGCTATGTTCTTCTGTTCTTACTGCATGTAAATAAACAAATTTCAGTTCAACTGTGTCTGTCAAACAAACGTAGCCCTCCACGTATTCGCCAAAAGAGGCGAATATGCTTTCTTAAGGGGGTGACTGGTACAGGATGGTCAAAATAAAACTGAGCCGGGAAATAATTACAATAAGACTGAAGTGAGACTGAATTTTGTTAACATCACAGAAGATGCTGGAAATAGCATCCCTTTCGCGCCATTTTGTCACTAAGTTTCGCTCTGCAAGCTTCGCTGGAGATTTTGTCAAAACACTTCCGCCATAAACTCTTGCTCAAACAGTTCCATGTGTCCTGTAAATTGTGCTTCACGTAATACTTGACAATGAGCACGTGCTGTTTCATTGTCGCACCACTTTGTGTTGAGTTCAATTGGTCACTAAATACCTCTGCTCCTCTCACTCACTGAAACCCAATGACACTTAAATGTCCCCGGGGACGAGCATGCAGGAGGTGGGCATGTGCCGACATGTGACAATAATCGACAGGTGTATCGAACTCACGGTTTCCAGCATTTTCTGTGGCGAGCAATTCTCCCGTTCATTAGCAAGGATAAAATCTGTGTCACTCTTACAAATACACTGCCGGAGAAAAATTAGTACACCCTTTTAGAGGTTTCCAGTTCACTCAAGATTTATTGTTGCAATAGTACATGTGGAGCACATGAAATGATTACATTTACATACCAATACCACAAGCGGTTCTGAGGTACCGGCTATCGACCCATGCCGAAACTACCATATTAGTTCTTGGTTTTGGCTTCATGGGTGGCAATGCAGGCGCTCACTCTTGCATCCAGATGATGAACACTGTCTAAGATACGTTGTGCCGCTCCTGCTCGGCCTGTTCACGTAGTTCTGTAACGTTGTTGTTTGAGGAGTCGCACGTGTCACTTCTTGTCCCATCATATCCCATAAGTGCTCGATTGGAGACAAGTCTAGAGATCATACTGGCCAAAAAAGTTTCCTACACGTCTTGCAGAGTGCGTTCATTTTTAGGCGCAGTGTGCGGGCGAGCACTATCCTGGTGGACCAACACATCACATTCCTGTTGCAAGCATTCTGCACGTACCCAGCGCTGGTTAGCTTCCCCTCCAGGAGGACCAAAGGTGGAAGATAGTTGTAACTTATCACACCCCAGACCAAAAGGACTAGCTCGGTGCCAGAGTGACTTTGACGAATGTACTCTGCGAGACAGCGCTCTCCAGATCGACGCCGTAAGCGTATGCCACCATCACATGCGTGCTTGCAGAATCTATTTTCGCGCCATTCCATCTTCCAAGCGATCCTTTGACGGCACCAGTCGAGCAGTGCACGTCGATGCTGTGGCGTGAGTGGAAGAGGAGCTAGAGGTCAGCCTGCCTGCAGTCCCACTGCTAATATCCGGTTCTCAACAGTTCGTGTTGACACGTCTGGGCTCAGAAGCCCTCTAGTGTGTGCTGTGGTAGCTGTACGATCTGCCACCGCTGTCCTTACAATACGACGATCCTGACGGTCGTCTGCGTGGACGTCCTGAACCTCGTTTACAAGTTTGAGACTGTTCGCCCGACCACTGACCCCAGCATCGTTGTACAGCTGACGCATCACGTCCAACTTGGGTGGCAATTCTCCGAAAGGAGAACCCTTTGAACTCGCTCAGTTGGAAGCAAGAGTGCGTCTCCGTGGCATGGTTGGATGCTCGCTTCACACGTTTGCGCCCGCCACACTGATTCTTTTGGCTGTGCGCATTCCCTATTAATGGGCAGATACACGTGGCGCTCTGGTAGCTGTTTCACTACACTATTTGTTGGCGGACGACGTTGAAACCATTGTCAGTTCATCTACAACCCACATCCCCACCTCCCGCTGTCATATGCCGTCATCGGATCAAGATCGACGTCGTCTTTCGAAATGTACTATTTTTTCCGACAATGAATTTTCCGGTCCAGTTTCATTTTGTCCATCTTATGTTTTGTCCAGAAGTTAGTTCTGTTGTGAGTCTTTTCCTTTGGGGCCCGTACCTCAAGAAATCGCGGCAGACACATCACATGGGGACGATCTTTTGGCCAGTTGCATGAAATAAATACGTGGGCCAGTTGGTAGATAGGCATTTATTATCTCCTACTGACTGAAAACCCAGCGTTTCCCGAGTATGTATTTATTCCAATCTTAATTTAGCCCAGCTCCTCCTCCCCCCTCTGTCCATCTGCTCTGTCTCCTTCTATCCTGCTCCTCCACCACTCTATCACCTCCTCACCCCCTCCTCCTACCCCTCCATTTGTCTAGCTCTCCGTCAGCGCTCCCCCCCTTTCCCTCTCCTTGTCCAATCGTCCTTCTCCTCTTTCATCATTTCCACCTCCTCCTTTCTGCATCTCTTTCTCACCCCTCTCTCTGTCCATCTCTTGCTGCCCCCTCTCTCTATACATCTCCTCTTCTTTCCTTTCCATCTCCTCCTCTTTCCTGTCTCTCTCCATCTACTCTTCCCTTCCCATCTCCTCTTCCCTTGCTTTGTCCATCCTATCCTCTTTTCTCCCAGTTCCCAGTTCACTTCCCCTCCACCTCTCTCCATACATTTCCTTCTCCCTCCTGTCAGCGTCCATCTCCTCGTCGCCCCCCCCCCCCCTTGACAGTTCATCTCATAATAAATTGGTTCAAATGGCTCTAAGCACTATGAGACTCAACATCTGAGGTCATCAGTTCCGTAGACTTAGAACTACTTAAACCAAACTAACCTAAGGACATCACACACATCCATGCCCAAAGCAGGATTCGAACCTGCGACCGCAGCAGCAGCGCGGTTCCCGACTGTAGCACCTAGAACCTCTCGGCCACAGCGGCCGGCCTCATAATAAAAAAATGCACGAAGTTCGGTTCAAGAAGAGATTTTTATCCAAAGCTTAGCCCCCCCCCCCCCCCCATACGCACATCTCACATACGTTTCATTTATATTTAACATGTTTCAGTCATATTTGTACATGCATTTCACCTATATCTCGTTTTCACGCAGCTCTGCCTATGACGTCATATCTCCTGAACTATGTGTCGTACAATGATATAATTTTGGAGGTATGTCCACTGCTAAATCTGGAGAGATAGTAGTAAACAAGTAATAAATTGAATGTTCATGCATAATGCGGTAGTTTTACTGGATGAACAGCAAAATATTTTAGCGATTACATTTTTTCCTTCATTTTGTGACAGGTGTCAGCGAGAGAAATCCTCGGAAAGCTATTAAATCATGTATAAAGTTGGTTGCAAGTTACTAAGTGTTCTTATTCTCAAATACTGTGTGAACATAGTCTGCCTCTTGGTGCGTTATGAGCTACGCTACTTTTTCACTCCTACCTCAAGCTCTTGGAGTCTTAGGTGGTTCTTACACACACAGTGATTCTTTCAAGACAGTAGGTGATGTGTGTACAAAATTCGATATGCGTGTCAAGTTGTATGAAATCGATCCTGTGGTTTAGGAGAAGATGTGGGAAACAGATCAATACACACTCGTACATAAAGTGTTATGATATGTATGGCTTTGAAACCTTTGTTACACAGATTTGCAAACGCAAGAGTCACCTCGTTTTATGGACCGGGACTTTGAATTCTACCTCTGATTGGGTATGTTGTGTTAAGGACTTTTTGGGCTTTGTTGATTGCTACTGTTTTGAGCTCGTGGTACTGGTAGTCGTAGTGCTCAGTCGAGACTCCTATGCTTTTTGCCACCGACTTAGCGTCCGTCTTGGTTTTCGTACATTAGGCAGTTTGCAGCAGTAACCTGCCTACTTTGTGCCAGGGTACGACATCAAAGTATTGGTAATAGTTGCTTTATCTGTTATACAGACAATTCGTTTCATCCGATGTGATCCTACAACTGGACGCGCTCTATAACCGTACAAACGCCTGTCTATTCATGCATTGTCCGTAATTTCTACAGGGTAAACCAAAATTGGCGCACTCGGACGGCATAGGGCGCTTCCTTGCATACTAAAGGCCCAGAAATGTCGGTAGTTGAAGGACGTCAAAGAAAGGTAATTTACCAGTATTGTAATCACATGTACGACAAGTATCTTATGTAGTTGCATTGAAACCTAGTAATTAAGGAAGAGAGCATTCGCTTTCGATTTTGGACGGGGTCGTAATCAGTTACTATTGGTTGGCCTTTTTTATCATACACAGTTTATTCAAAATCAGCAACAAATAAAAATAATAGCAATAATTTAAGAATTATTTCACGGCTGAAAGCCTTAATGGGCATAAATTAAGAATTGTATAAACTTGTTGTAACTTACAAATACAGTTATTAAAATATAAAATATCTTAAAGCCTACTGCTACAATGCAATAACCAAATTAGGATTTTAAAACAAGTAACCATGCTCACGGCTGAAGGTGTTAATGGCAATAAATTAAGAATTGATTAAACTTGCTGCAGTTCACAATTACAATTATTAAAATATAAAGAAAGTGACTAAAGGTCTTAAAGCTCGCACAGAAAATACAATTGCCAAATTTGAATTTTGAGACAAGTAACGACGCTCATGGTTGAGGGCCTTAATGCAATAAATTAAGAATTGCTTCACTGCTGAAGGCTGTACTGGCAATAAATTAAGAACTTTTTCATGGCTGAAGGCCTTAAACGCCGAGAATGGCAATTATTAAAAAAATTTAATAAACTTACTGTCAAACAGCAATGCAGTAGCCAAATTTAATTTAAGAGACAGGCAACTGATCACCAAACAGGTGAGACAAATGATGGTAACTTGGTAATACAATAATAACACAATAATAAAACCCAAGGGCCAGTCACAGAGGGTGCTCCAGGAATCGACCTCCGAGAAGGTCGGGCAACAAACACTTTCGTAAGCGATGAGATAGGCAGCCAAGAGTTGCATTCACTTCACAGGATGGTAACTCAGACTAGTGGCAGTCTAACGAATGACTAATGATAATCTGCTGAAGCTACCTAACCTCTGATAACCAATGCAACGATGGAACAACACACCAAGGCCAGAACCGGCGATCAGCACTATGTCCTCAGAATGCTGAGTTTAGAGCGTCTGAAAGGAGAAAGGAACCACTACTACCAGAGCAGAAGAAACCCCATCTGACCTAAAAATCAAGGAAACTGTCGAAACTACACGCCATACCGGACAGCAGCGGTAAGGCGAGGAAACGTAGACTGCCGTTACATACACTAACCCCCAGGGCAGGAAACTGGGGCGTTAGCGGCCAGCAGGCAGGAAAAATACCGCTGGTTGAATTTAACAAACAGTAACACACAGAATGCTAATCAGATCCGCCTTCCCCATGCACTCCACTCGCTGCTCTGCGTCTCGGCGACACTGCGAGCAGCAACACGAATTCAAGTCACTGGAAAATCGCAAGGTCTCACTATTCGGATTAAAATCCACTCGAGACTTGTTGGATCCGGTTGACGACTAGGTCGTGTACCCTCGCGACCACAGCCCCTCCATCCGGCAGTGCATGCGTGCCGCCAGCAGTCCTGGCATGTTGCCGCACTGCGCGCGTGGCTCCTCCGGAGTCTCCAACCGAACTGGTCACTCACACGACCCGGAAGAACAACCACCTCACCCCAAAGATAGGGCCACAGCTACTACACAACGATAACGCCGCTGCTGCCACTAGCGGACAGGCAATGCTTGCAAAACCAAGTTGCGCCAGTCAACACAAGAAGAAGACAAACAACCTCGACCATGTCAACTAAACGATACAATCTGGCATCCAACAGAGGACGGAAACTTACAAAAGCATCAACGCGAGCCGCAGCAAGGTCCATGCATAGCACTCGCAGTGCATAGGATGTTGTATTAGAATACTCGCGTCGTTGATTCGATTAGTGATCTAGGAGTAGTTTTTCTCTTATTTTGTAATTTTAGGCTGCATGATATAATGCCTGGTTCATTAATCCCAATACAGTAATTGCAGCAGGCCTTAAGCAAAACATCTTCAAATATTTAATAACAATATAGAAGTTAGAGTATAAATGTTACCGTTTCTATCGTTACATGTTTGAAGGCGTATTTTTCCTTTAAAAATTTACCGTGCACTGTCAGTTCCCATCCATTATACCTCTCCAAGCTTTCCTGTCCGTTGTCAACATTGCTTACATTTTCATTCCCTTCGCCTGAAAATAAAAAATCCTTCACTTGCCTTTATTCTAGTCAGTTCTGCTTTTTTTTTCTTTTTTTGGTTATCAGTCTTTTGACTGGTTTGATGCGGCCCACCACGAATTCCTCTCCTGTGCTAACCTCTTCATCTCAGAGTAGCACTTACAACCTATGTCCTCAATTATTTGCTGGATGTATTCCAATCTCTGTCTTCCTCTACAGTTTTTGCCCTCTACAGCTCCCTCTAGTACCATGAAAGTGATTCCCTCATCTCTTAACAAATATCCTATCATCCAGCCGGCTGCTGTGGCCGAGCGGTTTTAGGCGCTTCAGTCCGGAACCGCGCTGCTGCTACGGTCGCAGGTTCGAATCCTGCATCGGGCATGTTTAGTTTAGTTAGTATTAAGTAGTCCTAAGTCTAGGGGATTGATGACCTCAGATGTTAAGTTCCATAGTACTTAGAGCCATTTGAACCATTTTTTCCTAACATTCTGTCCCTTCTATTTATCACTGTTTTCCACATATTCCTTTCCTCTCCGATTCTGCGTAGAACTTCCTCATTTCCTACCTTATCAGTCCACCTAATTTTCAACATTCGTCTGTAGCACCACATCTCAAATGCTTCGATTCTCTTCTGTTCCCGTTTTCCCACAGTCCATGTTTCACTACCATACAATGCTATACTCCAGGTGTACATTCTCAAAAATTTCTTCCTCAAATTAAGGCCGATATTTGATATTAGTAAACTTCTGTTGGCCTGGAAAGCATTTTTTGCCATAGCTAGTCTGCTTTTGATGTCCTCCTTGCTCCGTCCGTTATTGGTTATTTTACTGCATAGGTAGCAGAATACCAAACTTCATCTAATTCGTGACCATCAATACTGATGTTAAGTTCCTCGCTGTTCTCATTTCTGTTACTTCACATTACCTCAGTTTATCTTCGATTTAGTCTCAGTCCATATTCTGTACTCATTAGACTGTTCATTCCGTTCAGCAGTTCATGTAATTCTTCTAAGCGTTCACTCAGGATAGCAATGTCGTCAGCGAATAGTATCATTGATATCCTTTCACCTTCAATTTTGATTCCACGCCCGAACTTCTCCTTAATTTCCATCATTGCTTCCTCGATGTAAACATTGAATAGTAGGGGAGAAAGGCTACATCCTTGTCTTATACCCTTTTTAATGAGACAACTTCGTTCTTGGTCGTCCACTCTTATTATTTCCTCTTGGCTGTTGTACATATTGTATATGACCCGTCTTTCGCTATAGCTTACCTCTACTTTTTTCAGAATTTCGATAGTCTTGCACAATTTTGCATTGTCGAATGCTTTTTCCAGGTCGACAAATTCTATGAACTTGTCTTGATTTTTCTTCAGTCTTGCTTCCATTATTAACCGCAACGTCATAATTGCCTCACTCATGCCTTTCCTTTTCCTAAAGCCAAACTGATCGTCTTCTAGCACATCCTCAATTTTCTTTTCCATATATTATTCTTGTAAGCAACTTGGAAGCATGAGCGCTTAAGCTGATTGTGCGATAATTCTCGCACTTGTCAACTCTTGCCGTCTTCGGAATTGTGTGGATGATGCTTTTCCGAAAGTCAGATGGTATGTCGCCAGACTCATATATTCCACACACCAGCGTGAATAGTCGTTTTGTTGCCACTTCCCCCAATGATTTTAGAAATTCTGGTGGAATGTTTTCTATCCCTTCTGCGTTATTTGACCTTAAGTCCTCCAAAGCTCTTTTAAATTCTGATTCTAATACTGGACCTCTATCTCTTTTAAATCGACTCCTGTTTCTTCTTCTATCACCTTATACAAATTTTCCCCCTCATAGGGGCTTTCAATGTATTCTTTCCGCTCTCTAGTCAGTATTTAACAGTGGAGTTCCCGTTGCACTTTTAATGTTATCACCCTTGCTTTTAATTTCACTGAAGGTTGTTTTGACTTTCCTGTATGCTGAGTCTGTCCTTCCAACAATCATATCTTTTTCGATGTCTTCACATTTTTCCTGGAACCATTTCGTCTTAGCTTCCCTGCACTTCCTATGTCTTTCATTCCTCAGCGACTTGTATTTCTGAGTTTCCCGGAACATTTTTTACTTCCCCCTTTCATATATCAACGGAAGTATTTCTTCTGTTACCCGTGGTTTCTTGGTTCAAATGGCTCTGAGCACTATGCGACTTAACTTCTGAGGTCATCAGTCGCCTAGAACTTAGAACTAATTAAACCTAATTAACCTAAGGACATCACACACATCCATGCCCGAGGCAGGATTCAAACCTGCGAACGTAGCGGTCTGCAGCGCCTAGAACCGCACGGCCACACTGGCCGGCCCATGGTTTCTTTGGAGTTACCTTCTTTGTACCTATGTTTTCCTTCCCATCTTCGGTGATGGCCCTTTTTAGAGACGTCCATTCCTCTTCATCTGTACTGCCTATTGAGGTATTCCTCATTGCTGTACCTATAGGCTTAAGCTGTCTTAAGCTTCAGCCTACTCTTCATCACTACAATATAGTAGTGATCTGAATCTATATCTGCTCCTGGGTACGCCTTACAATCCAGTATCTGATTTCGGAATCTCTGTCTGACCATGACGTAATCTAACTGAAATCTTCCCGTATCTCCCGGTCTTTTCCAAGTATACCTCCTCGTCTTGTGATTCTTGAACAGGATATTGGCTGTTATTAGCTGAAACTTGTTACAGGACTCAATTAGTCTTTCTCTTCTCTCATTCCTTGACCCAAACCCATATTCTCATGTAACCGTTTTTCTGCTCCTTCCCCTACAACTGCATTCCAGTCCCCCATGATTATTAGACTTTCATCCCGCTTTACATACTGTATTAACCTTTAAATATCCTTATGCACTTTCTGTATCTCTTCATCTTCAGCTTGCGACGTCGGCATGTATACCTGAACTATCGCTGTCGGTGTTGGTTTGCTGTCGATTCTGATTAGAACAACCCGGTCACTGAACTGTTCACAGTAACACACCCTCTGCCCTACCTACCTATTCATAACGAATCCTACACCTGGTATACCATTTTCTGCTGCTGTTGGTATTACCCTATACTCATCTGACCAGAAATCCTTGTCTTCTGTTCTCTGCACTTCACTGTATCCAGATTGAGCCTTTGCATTTCCCTTTTCAGATTTTCTAGTTTCCCTACCACGTTCAAGCTTCTGACAGTCAACGCCCTCAGTCATTGAACGTTATCCTTTCTCATGGTAACCTCCCGCTTGGCAGTCCCCTCCCAGAGATCCGAATGGGGGACTATTCCGGAATCTTTTGCCAGTGGAGAGATCATCATGACACTTCTTCAATTACAGGCCACATGTCCTGTGGATACACGTTACGTGTTTTTAATGCAGTGGTTTCCATTGCCTTCTGTATCCTCATGCCGTTGGTCATTTCAGATTCTTCCACCTTTACGGGCAGTTTCCCACCCCTAGGACAAGAGAGTGCCCTGAACATCTGTCCGCTCCTCTACCATCTTCGACAAGGCCGGTGGCAGAGTGAGGGTGACTTCTTATGCCGAAAGTCTTCGGTCGCCAATGCCGATTATTAATCAAAAATTAAGCAGCGGCGCGACCGAAGACGCCACCCATAGACCAAGGGTGCATTCCTGTACTTCTATGCAAATCACTTAGCCACATGGTCTAAATATACATTTTAGCGCTTCATTTGGACCCAGTTCACGCTGTAGCTTCTTTTCATTGGTGGTATTGATTAGTACTTATTATCATGCCTAACACGTTCATCACTGTTGTATATCCTTACGACACTGTGACATTTCCTCCGATGAATGTGGAAGAATTGATAGTGCACTTCTTTGCTGCTCCTGTAACTGTGGAGGTGGCTTTGCTGCGAAGAGATCACGGAAGCTGGCCGGAGTGGCCGAGCGGTTCTAGGCGCTTCAGTCTGGAACCGCGGGACCGTTACGGTCGTAGGTTCGAATCCTGCCTCTGGCATGGATGTGTGTGATGTCGTTAGGTTAGTTAGGTTTAAGTAGTTCTAAGTTCTAAGGGACTGACGACCTCAGATGTTAAGTCCCATAGTGCTCAGAGCCATTTGAACAATTTTTAGATCACGGAAATACGACCCAGAGAGTGGATAAGTTAGTTGGTTGGTTGATTTGGGGTAGAGAACCAAACTGCGAGGTCATCGGTCCCATCGGACTCAGGTAGGATGGGGAAGGAAGTCGGTCGTGTCCTATCAAAGGAACCATCCCGGCATGTAACTGAAGCGATCTAGGGAAATCACGGAAAACCTAAATAAGGATGGCCGGACGTGGGTTTGAACCGTCGTCCTCCCGAATGCGAGTCCAGTGTGCTAACCACTGCCCCGCTTCGCTCGGTTAGTGACTGTGACAGTGTTGGTTGGTTGGGGGTTGGTTTGGAGAAGGGAACCAAACAGCGAGGTCATCGATCCCACTGAATTAGGGAAGAGTGAGAAAGTAGGACGTGACCTTTCAAAGGAACCATGCCGGAATTTGCTGTAAGTGAATTAGGGAAATCACGGAAAACCTAAATCAGGAAGGCCGAACGAGAGTTTTAACCGTCGTCCTCCCGAATGCGAGTCCAGTGTGCTAGCCACTGCGCCACCGTGACTAAGTGTTCGAAGACGCAGAGAGTTATTTTTGAGCATATACTCTGATGACAATGTATGTTTTGTGGAAGACATGCTATCGCTGACAGTGTATTTAAAATACAGGATGTGTATGTTTAACATTTCCACAATGACAAGCTCATATCCTATGATGACAAGCAATTTATTTTTAACTGATTATTAGACTTCATGATATTTCTGGCATGTCTGACAACAACTGTTATATTCAGTGTTAAGAAAACTTTGTTGTAAGATATGTATCGTTTAGGAATCAGTGTAATGACAAATCAAAATTATATTTAAAAAATAATATTACGCCTGGTACCACAAGGCGAACCATCGAACCCGAGAATTAAAATGCAAAACTCTATCCAAAGCACTAAATGGGCTGCAGAGATACACTGTATTGAACTGCAATTTTGAAGAACTGCCATACTTCGACGTCCGTTTTTACTAAAAATATTCACGGGGCGAAATTTTACTACAGACATATTTGTACTGTTTATATACACGACATCGTGATGTGACGTCAAGGTGCGCGAATTTTGGTTCACCATGTAGGCCTATAGATAAAATCATGCTTGAATCATTTTTCGAAAGCTTAAAAGTCAGGTTCGCCCACTACTTAAATGAGGGCTAGGAATAGGCAAACCTCAATCGACAGCTGAGCCTCTGACTTCTTATTGATGATACACGTGAGTACTTCGCCACGCCAAGCACAAGAATGCAAACCATCGTGTCCTTGAAGCATCTGTGATCGATGCAAACGAATATTTTTTATTTACTGTAACCGGTAAGCCGTAACATAGGAAGTCAATTCCGTGGAGCCGTTCGGCGGCTGCAGGAAACGACAGTATTACAATATAAATGATCAGTTTCCTCGTCGATCCATTACTGCCCATAATAACGGTCATTTTTAACCACTCTCTAACCTCCAGCTTCTCTCCAATGGCCTCGGAAAAGGGATTCATAAAACCTCTAACCGAAAAGAAATCTGCCAAACAACATCATAATTACAGAACGATTTGCATTCTACGAGCGTTATCTAAGGCTTTAGAATACATAGTTCGCAATCAGCTTACCAGTTACTTAATGTCAAATAATCTTCTGGATGAACACCAATCTGGTTTCCTGGAAAATCACAGCACGACGACTGATCTTATAAAAGTGACTCAAACAAGCTATGGACAAACAACAGGCAACCGTCATGTGGTTTTTGGATTTTAGCAAAGCTTTCTACACTGTCAACTTCTACATTCTACTTGCTAAACTCAAAAGTCGAAACTTTTCTTCAAGTTTGTACAATGGTTCCACTCATACCTTACATTCCGCCAGCAGCATGCAATTATTGGAACAAAGAGGTCAAAATGGAAGAATGTAGTATCAGAAGTCCCACAAGGAAAAGTATAGTGGCTTTAATTAATTTTCTCATTATGTGTTAATGATGTGTCGGCTATTATCTCCCATTGCAGATATCACTTACAAGCTGACGACGTTCAGTTAAACCTAAGTGCAAGCGGAACAAATCTGTGAACAGCCATCCAGAACCTGACATTTGCTTTATCAGAACGGACGCAGAACATAGGTCTGAAACTTAACCCACTTAAAACGCAAGCAACCCCAGTCGCACACAATGACCTATTATTCCTCACTTCAGAGAATCTTTTCCACACTTAATACTAAGCAGCATAGCAATCATCTTTTCTTTTTCTGCAAAAAAATTGGGGATTATTCTGGACCATCACTTAGACTGGACTGCACACACAACGGTAGTCTGCGAGAAGGTATCAGCATCACATCATTCACTACAGAAATATAAAACAGTATTTTTTCTCGAGATTATAAAGAAACTCGTAGAGTCACTAATACTCGCCATCCTTTCTTATGGTGGTCCTATTTTCCAAGAACTTCCATGTGTGAGGTGACGTCGGCTGGAAATGGTAATGAGTGCTTGTGTACGATACATTTGTCATGTACAATATTTCGACCATATCACTCCTGCCCATGAATTATTGTCATGGCTACGTGCTTATTTGGGTAGAGATTATCATATCCTGTGTTTCCTGTATCGTCTTCTCAGTCACTGAATTTCTTCCATTTATCTTCAACCCTTACACTATATCTGAAGAACTCAGCAAAATACTCTTCTCAACAAAGTAAGCTTCTCTCCGTACCAATACACAACTCTACTACGTTCTTTAAATCATTTTCTGTGTAAGGGACCCGATTTTGGAACAATGTAAATTGTTTCAAACTTCAAAATACAGCTAATGGTCCAGCCCTTGGGGCAATAGTTATGTTTTCTTGCAGCTTATCCTTGTAGACCCTCCCTCCCCTCCACTTTTCTTTCTCCATGTCCACATTTTTCTCTAGTAAAATTCTCTACTTTCCTATCATCCAAAGTCACTTTAATTAGAATCCGCTCCTATTTATTGTCCGTTCCACTTCTTCTAATACCAAACAAGGCTTCAAAAGTACTAAACTAGTCAATATCAGTCTTAATGCCTCAATTTTATTACTGTTATTATTAGAATTGTTATTATTATTATTATTGCATTTTACTACTTTTTATTAATAATGTAAATTATTATCATTGAGTTTGCTGTGTATTAACTAATTAATGTTATCCATTATTTTATTATCATTATTTATGTTGCCATTATTACTATTGCCAATTGTTGCTTGTATTACTGATGCAAATTATTATTATTGTGATTGTTAGTAACATTTTTTTTATATTTGTTGTTCCTGGTCGAATGTAAGACAGAGCCTTAAGGCCCTAACCTGGTAAGGCTAAATAACCATCAAATAAATAAATAAATAATTAGAAATAGTAATTATACAGAAAGTTATTTTATAGTTGGCATGAAAAAGAATATTTTCAAAATAGATATTCTTCTGAGTTAGTACGTTTGCTATCTTCACCAACAGCTGGCAGAAAGGGTGGCACACAGTGCTTAACATCCATACTACTAGAGACACTCTAGCAAAAGACATTCAGTAGACGAGACCAAGAAAATGTTTCACTTATCGCAGGAAGTCAGCCAGCAATTTAATACTGGTAGGCGCTGCACAGAAGAGAAATCTTTGCACAGATAAAAATCACATTATGCAAGAAAAAGCGGGGAATATTATGTTGCACCTATTAAGTATTTAGAGATGGCAAATTCTGTTGTTGGAAGCAACGGAGTACAACATACAACTAATAAAAAGAAGACTTTAATAAAAATAAACAAAAAGTATAGAATTTATTTTGTAACGTCCCCTTAGAAAAATTAATGAATTACTGTGCTGATAAACCTCTTACGTTATGTGAGTCCGCAGCTCGTGGTCGTGCGGTAGCGTTCTCGCTTCCCGCGCCCGAGTTCGATTCCCGGCGGGGTCAGAGATTTTCTCTGCCTCGTGATGACTGGGTGTTGTGTGATGTCCTTAGGTTAGGTAGGTTTAAGTAGTTCTAAGTTCTAGGGGACTGATGACCATAGATGTTAAGTCCCATAGTGCTCAGAACCGTTTGAACCAACGTTATCTGATTTTGAAACAGCTGAGCAAAACTGAACGTACTCAGACATTTCTCTCTTTGCTTATTCTGATCATCACTAAACTGACACACAATATTTTTAGCGCAACGCAATCTGACGTTCAATAATCTCTACAAAAGAATGGGCGTGACTAACAATAACCCTTTCATGAATCACTTACCGCACAAAAATGTTCGTTACTCGAACTACTGCAATACAGCGAGCGCCAATACTGCCACCTAAATAAAGGATTCTAACTACTGAAGGCACTAACTACTGATAGGCATAGTCAGCAAATGAAAGATTTTGATAGAGAACAAACAATCTATTTACGTTAATAGTGTTCAAAAGTCATCACATATTTATCAGTTCATGACATCCAGTCTTACAAATTTCGTTTTTCTGACGGACACACGTCCAGATCGTCCGCTCTCAAAACTCCGCCATCTCTCTTCCCACATCCACCACTGCTGGCGGCTCACCTCCAACTGCGCAGCGCTACGCGCTGTTAACATCCAACTGCCCAACACTACAATAGCGAATATTCCAACAATGCCAACCAGCCACAGATTGCACACAGCACAGTCGGTGATTTTCATACAGAGCGCTACGTGGCGTTACCAACATAAAAACCTAAACAGCCTACTTACAATTTGCCTTCATCGCAAATTTATAAAGTGATACCTAGTTTCTATTGCTCAAGCGATCATCTTGAGAGCATTAAAATTTAGTTCCAGTTAGTAACTCGTTAATGTAGTACAAATGTGTACTTTGCTTTAATGACAGTACGTATTTGTACTACATGTAACGAAATATTAATGATCTGAGGATGATTGTTTAAGCAATCGAAACCAGTCAAAATTTTATAAATCAGTGATGAAGACGATTTGTGAGTTTCATGTTGACAATTAAGATCGCTAAGCCTCACAAACGTGACCATGTCAAGTCTCATAAAGATATAATACGCTTGTTTGCTCAAATTTACTTGATTGCAACAATGTAATCCCCTTAAACAGCTCATCAGCGGCCACTAATGGCAAGTGCTTTGCCTGTTCGCCTTCGCCGTCGTAATAAGACGGACAGCGCAGAGCGGCCGGTCATTACGCTGAAACGTCCGAGGCGTTCGCGTGGGCGGCGCTGCTGTCAGTTAGACGCAGCAGACGGGGGAACGGGCCGGTGGGACGACTGTGATGCGTTGGCAGAGAGCAAACAGCCCGAGCTCTGCAGGCCCGTCACGTGTCAATCACAGTGGCATGAGAGTGTCTGACGTAATACAACGGGCGTTCAATTTACATTTACATTTATACTCCGCAAGCCACCCAACGGTATGTGGCGGAGGGCACTTTACGTGCCACTGCCATTACCTCCCTTTCCTGTTCCAGTCGCGTATGGTTCGCGGGAAGAACGACTGTCTGAAAGCCTCCGTGCGCGCTCTAATCTCTCTAATTTTACATTCGTGATCTCCTCGGGAGGTATAAGTAGGGGGAAGCAATATATTCGATACCTCATCCAGAAACGCACCCTCTCGAAACCTGGCGAGCAATCTACACCGCGATGCAGAGCGCCTCTCTTGCAGAGTCTATCAGTTTATTAAACATCTCCGTAACGCTATCACGGTTACCAAATAACCCTGTGACGAAACGCGCCGCTCTTCTTTGGATCTTCTCTATCTCCTCCGTCAAACCGATCTGGTACGGATCCCACACTGATGAGCAATACTCAAGTATAGGTCGAATGAGTGTTTTGTAAGCCACGTCCTTTGTTGATGGACTACATTTTCTAAGCACTCTCCCAATGAATCTCAACCTGGTACCCGCCTTACCAACAATTAATTTTATATGATCATTCCGCTTCAAATCGTTCCGCACGCATACTCCCAGATATTTTACAGAAGTAACTGCTACCAGTGTTTGTTCCGCTATCATATAATCATACAATAAAGGATCCTTCTTTCTATGTATTCGCAATACATTACATTTGTCTATGTTAAGGGACATTTGCCACTCCCTGCACCAAGTGCCTATCCGCTGCAGATCTTCCTGCATTTCGCTACAATTTTCTAATGCTGCAACTTCTCTGTATACTACAGCATCATCCGCGAAAAGCCGCATGGGACTTCCGACACTATCTACTAGGTCATTTATATATATTGTGAAAAGCAATGGTCCCATAACACTCCCCTGTGGCACGCCAGAGGTTACTTTAACGTCTGTAGACGTCTCTCCATTGATAACAACATGCTGTGTTCTGTTTGCTAAAAACTCTTCAATCCAGCCACACAGCTGGTCTGATATTCCGTAGGCTCTTACTTTGTTTATCAGGCGACAGTGCGGAACTGTATCGAACGCCTTCCGGAAGTCAAGAAAAATAGCATCTTCCTGGGAGCCTGTATCTAATATTTTCTGGGTCTCATGAACAAATAAAGCGAGTTGGGTCTCACACAATCGCTGTTTCCGGAATCCATGTTGATTCCTACATAGTGGATTCTGGGTTTCCAAAAACGACATGATACTCGAGCAAAAAACATGTTCTAGAATTCTACAACAGATCGACGTCAGAGATCTAGGTCTATAGTTTTGCGCATGCAACACACTTTTTCTCAGACAGTTTAGGTTGAAAAAAGCGGACTTTGTTGTGGGACATCGTGGAATACACCCGCGTCAGTCCCTATAGTTTCATGACGTTCCGACAGATGGCGACGCTATGCCTAGTCTTCAAAAGTGCGTCTGTAACGGAGGTGCGTTCCAAGCAGGGAAATTTCTTTTGGCGAATAACCAGAGCGCATCGCAGACATTCGTAGGCGTTTGCAGAGTATCTACGAAGATCTGCCAGTGCACAAAAGCACGGTGTGTCTTTGGACGGAGCAACAAGGTCGCGCAAGCCTGTCCGATCCCCCGCGAGCCACCGGCCGCACACAGCTGTGGCTCTCGCAGTGTTGGAACGTGCGGACACTCTCATTCGATTTGATCGACGAATCTCAATGAAACACCTCGTTGCACAACTGGACCTCTCTGCTGCTAGTGCTGAAACACTTGTCGACCAGTTGCGATACTCAAAGGTGTGTGCCCACTACGTTTCTCGCCGCCTAACAGACGGCCTGAGGGAAGCAGCTTACTCACGCTGTAGTAAATTCACATCAGTTTCCATTGTGTGCCAGCCAGTCTGCTGTAACTAGCTCTGACGTCATAAATGTTGCGCAATACCTTAAAAATCAAGCAAATGACCTAAAACTTTTCTGGCATGTCAGAAGTAATACTAAATTAATATGTGTTAAATATCAGTTCGATAACTTCAGCCATTTTCGAAATTTGGACGTTTTTCTGAAAAAATCATTGGCGCAACAGAAAAGAGCTAGAGACTTCAAAATTTATATTTAGATTCATCTTTCATAATGATTTAATAAAAACAGTACTTTGGATTTCACAAATTAAGATTTTTAGTGGAAATTCATGATTTTCTGGTTTTCGTCTCAATACTGAAGGAAGCAAGATAGAATAAGTAGGCTAATAAATAAGGTTAGGATGTTTAGATTTAAATAGGTTGGAGATCCGCTATGACTATGAAGATGTGAAAAGTTTCTTTTGAATACCTATAAAATTATAGCGATAGCGGATCTCAAAAGGGCCAGTTCAGAGCTCATCTACTGCGTGCAGTGCAATTTAATTAATTCTCTCGCCCAAAATATTTAACTTAGCCACGTCAAAAATTTATTATCAATACTTACCTGCGTGCTGAATGCACATTTAAATTAAGAGCTTCATCGGCCATCAGCAAAAGAAGCTATAATTTATTATGTAACTTGAAGTGGTGCGTTACTAGCCCAGCGGCTAGTCGGGAGAGCCGATTTGATCAGGCGTTCCCTTAGCCGTCCGCACCGCACCGCGGCTTTATATATAAGAACGCTGCGCGAGGAAGCAAGGCCCCAGTTCTCTCCAGACGCTGAATAACACGCCATCTGTGTCGGGAGTCGCGTCGCATCAGTGTGACTACTACAAACAGCCTCGGGTGCCGTATTAAGTTACTGGAGATACGCGGAACCATGAAAACATTCCAAGTGAAGTGCTAATTCTGCGATGATCTTCATTATCTAGCTTCAGTTTGCGTATTGTCGTATTTTCACGTGCCGTCGCGGGACAGACATTCTACCAATTATTTAGCGTGGCGTTTGATGAAATACTCTCATCAAATTATGGCGAGCATTCATTTCAACATTTAATTCGGACATTTATAGTTGCATCAGCGCATTAGACTCTGAACTGCTCTGTTATTTAGGTTGAAAGGATACTCGTGTTTTTTATCAGTGAACTTCAGAATATACTCAACTATTTTGGAAAATCGTTTTTGATTAGAAATCCCGGACAATCTCCTAATTCCTCAGAGCTATAAGCTGCAGCTATAATTGTATTCTCAGATGAAGTGGGCACTAGGAACTCTAATTACAGGCTTCACGTTTTGTTAAATCACTTTCTGGGTGCTAAAAAGTAAATAGAGAGCCAGTGTTGAGAACGGCGAAAGACAGCATTAACAACATTCTAAAAGCCAGAAACTGATTCAACATGCAAGCATTTATACAGCAATTTATTTTTACAAATTAACCGCCGCCCCACAGGCCATCTGTGCAGAACTGATTGCGCGTTACGAGGCTGATCTGACAATATTTTGTCGAACATCGTCGTGGCCGATGAAACTTGGGTTCACCACTTCGAACCTGAAACAAAACGGCAATCCATGGAGTGGCACCACAACTCTCCTTCGGAGAAAAAGTTTAGAGCAGCCCCTGAGCCGGAAACGATACGGTCTGTAGGGGTTATTCTGTTTGTTGTCCTCCATAGAGCAACGATCAACTCTGAAGTGCATTGTGCTCCCCGCAGGAAATTAAAGAAACGAATTCGCCACACAAATGCAAACGAATTTCTCCCTCTCCTTGGAAGCGAGAGGCGTCACTCAAGTCCGCGCACCCGAGAGGGACTCACAACACTGCTCTTCCCAATCCACCCTACAGCCCGGATTTCGCACTTTTCATCTGTTTGGTCCAATGAAAGGTGCACTCCGCGAGAAGCAGTAGGGGAGACCCTGTACTCCTCGCCAAAAGCGATTTTGTGAAGAACCGAAGCAAGGTAAGGTCAGTTTTATTGTATCATTAAATATGACTTACTTGGGGGAATTATTATTTATAGTCATTATTTTGGTTAGCTCCATCTTTAACCTAAGTCACCTCTATATTTCGATATATTAAAATGTGTTAGACATCTTGTAGCTATCTTTTTCCAGCCTGAGAGCGTCCGGGGGACGATGGTCCCGTTTCTCTTCAAACGTGTATCTCGAGTTTCCTCTTGCAGATAACTCATGTGGTTAGAAATCGAATTCGGAAAGCTTCATAACAACTCTGAAGTCGAACAAAAATGCGGCAGGCTATTGAAGCAATGGGAAGTGGCGAAATGGCCTCCAAAAAATCTATTAAAATATATAGTACTCAGAGAATGTCATCGAACACACAACTGGTACTGTGACCGTCTAAAGTGACACCTACCGCTAGAGCTCAGACCTATAACAAGCGTTTTGTAGATACATTTTTCTCCATATTAAAAACCCTCTTGGGTGACAAACAATTTCCGCCCCATCGAATCTCTAACGTCGATGGGAGTGGTGTAACTACTGTCCAAACAAAATCGATTAAGGTCCTCGCCTTGCAAGGAAAGAAGCAACTAGGAACCTTCACATCTGCAGAACGTGAAGTTCTGTCCACAGCAGTGATTTGTACACTCTCTGCCTCTGAGCACTATGGGACTCTGAGGTCATTAGTCCCCTAGAACTTAGAACTAGTTAAACCTAACTAACCTAAGGACATCACACACATCCATGCCCGAGGCAGGATTCGAACCTGCGACCGTAGTGGTCTTGCGGTTTCCAGACTGCAGCGCCAGAACCGCGCGGCCACTTCGGCCGGCTACACTCTCTGGGGGACATTTCATCACCCATCAGGATGAAAGCCGAATTGGCTTATGGTGCTCCACCAGGAACATTATTTTCTTGTAATTCTTCAGGTTCGATGCAATTCGAAATTTTTCTTCATAGTTTGACCATTTCCAGAGCCATATTAAGTCATCAGAAACGGACGCTGCTTTTACGATAGTGGATGATCACATGACACACCAAGAATCTATACCTCATTATGCGTACAAGGAAAAACAAAGTGGCAATAGTTGCAGTTCCGCTCCATTGCAGCCATAAATTTTATCCATTGGATGTATCATCTATTTAACGCATTTTATGTATCTGCTATAGAGAAGTTTCTCCGCAACAATCCTGGGCGAGCAGTGACCCAATACCAAGTGAGAAGTCTCTTTGGAGAAGCATATCTCGGAACGGCAACACCTATGACAACCATTAATGGATTCAAAAAATAAGGCACTTGTCCTTTTAATCCTGATGTTTTTGAAGAAGAATATTTTGCTGCCTCTTTGCCAGCGGACAGACCTCTTATCACTGAAGATAGGCGTTTGTTTTCCAATCCAGAGAGCCTGCAAATTGAACCAGTTCCATCTACATCCTCTAAAAGTGCACCACGTGTTACTGCTCCAATGTCACCGCAAGCTAGTTCTTTTGTGGTTACTCCCGCAGATAGTAGCCCGCCATCCAAACCAGCTCAAGTTCGTTGGTAAGAGACGAAAAGGGGATCTCTCGTATTACTAACTCGCCGACCATATAAGCAATAGCTGACTGAAGAGAAGAATTTGAAAGCAGCAAAACAATAGGAAAACGGACTGAAGAATGTGCAGAGCACGAGAAGTAGAGCGCAGAGGAAACTTGCTGCTTCAGATAAGCAGTCGGAGATCAACACCAGCATACAAGAAGAGAGGATGAAAATGAAGGACACCTTGGAGGTTACAGTCCTCCCTCGGGTATGGGTGTTTGTGTCGTCCTTAGCGTAAGTTAGTTTAAGTTAGATTAAGTAGTGCGTAAGCCTAGGGACCGATGATGTCAGCGGTTTGGTCCCATAGTCCTTACCACAAACTTCCAATTTGTTCACCTTGTCGTGAATATTGTCATGAAGAATGTGCCGGATCTGATGATGATTGCGACAATTTCATTTGCGATTTCTGTATAAACAGATGTGGAAAGTAAAGTTATGCAACGATTACTGCATTTCCCAAAGAAACTGTTGTATAAAAATGTTAAATTTAATTTCAAAAAATTGTTTTCAAATTGGTTTATGATAATATTTTTATTTCATTTAGTAATTTTTATAGGCATATATAGCCTATAACTGTATTAAAATTAATTATTGTACTGAATTATGGTTTCCTCTAAGTATAGAAGCAATTATTTAATTTTATTTGCGTTTCTTCTACAAAAAACCACATTGCCCAAAGTCCTGGGTCCAAGTGGTCACTATGGAGACATTCAAATTATTGTTGTTAATATAAATGTGTTTCAGTTTTGAAAACTGGTATGCATATTTTTTTCAAGTACCCAAACATGTTTCAGCACCACGGTGCAAACATCAGCGGGTTTCCGTTTATTTATTCTGTAATGTGAACATTTTTACTTATTGATTACAAAATTATGTGGATATTTAGTTCAAATAATAGTTCGTTTCTTTTTTTAATACCTTTAGCTTGGTGTGCACGGTTTTTCAGGACCACTTGTTATTTGGTTATTACAGGTAGCTTCTCATCTGCAACCAAACAATGTTGATGACATTTTTATTTACGTTTTCGTGTGGCAAGCCCTTTTATACTCAGCATAATGGTGAGGTGCCGCAATGCACACGTAAATATAACACGTATTTTCACAAATAAGGTCGTAAAAGCACTTTGCACTTCACCAAAACACAGTGTAATTGTGGCTGTTGTGTGTCCCAGCCTATTCAGTGTTCATTTGTTCACCAGAGTTCGGCGAAAAATTTGAATTTTGTTTACATTTTATCTTTGTGTGTGTGTGTGTGTGTGTGTGTGTGTGTGTGTGTGTATGTGTGTGTGTGTTTATTTTCTGTGGGCTTCTTAGCTATCTGGGTTGTCTTTTTACAAGACGTTCCCTTTGTGTGTAAATGGTGAGTCTGCAGAATGTAGTATATCCATTTTTCGTGTGTTTGTGTACTCTGCGTGTGTGTGTGTGTGTGTGTGTCTGTGTATGTATGTATGCACGCAGACTTTATCTGTTTGTGTCGTCTTTTTTGTGAAGTTCCTTTAATGTGTTAAATAGTGTGCCCTTGCAGAGTGTAGTGTATTCATTTATGACCTGTTTTCCTTCTGCTATTGGCTTCTGTATGTGGAAGTTTTCCTTAATAGTCAGTTCGCTGTATAGGCTGTGGCTGGGTTTTAGTATTCTTAAGTCTGCTTCTATTGTAGTTGGGTGGTGATGGTGGGCTACAAGATGTTCAGCAAATGACCCATGGGAGCTATTGCTTTTTAAAGCTTTGGGATGTTCTGAATATCTGGTTTTGAAGTTTCTGCATGTTTGTCCTATGTACTCTGTGTGGCAAGTGCTGCATGTGATTTTATATATTCCTGAGCTGTTAAATTTATAGTGTGTGTTTCCTGTGTTCTGATGTTTTTTGTGTTGCGTTCTCTGCCCTGTATCCTATTTGGAGTCTCTATTTCTTTAATATGTTGCCTATTCTGTGAACAATATTGTTATTGCAGGCGAGTATGTGCCATTTCGTTTTATGTGAGTGTGTTTCTCTGTGTGGTCACTGTTTGTGTTTTGCGTTGTTCTGTGTTGGGTCAGGATTTGTGTGTGCAATATGTTCATTTTTCTACTGTTTACATATTTTTTGATTTAACTTGTCTACCATATGTCTATCATAACCATTTTCTACTGCTATTTGTTTTATTGTGTTTAGTTCATGTGTGTAATTCTGTTTGCTTATGGGTGTTCTGTTTAATTTATGGAGCATGCATCTGAAGTTTGCTTGCTTATGTGCCAATGGGTGGATTGATAGGTTGTGAATGGTGGTGCTTGTGGTTGTCGGTTTCCTGAATATTGGGAAGTTGTGTGTGTTGTTTGTTTTATGTATGGTGAGATCTAGAAAATGTAGTACGTTGTTAGTTTCTGTTTCTAATGTGAAGTTAATTTTTGGGTGTAAGTTGTTTCTTTCATTGTGTAGCTGTTCTATGTGTGTATGTGATTCATGAATCAGGCACATTATGTCATCGACATAACGTACCTGTATATAACTTTGTAGTTTTTTGGTTTTATTATGTGTCTGAAGATCATGTTCTTCAGGTTGCTTATAAATATGTTAGCTAGAAGGCCACTAATTGGTGATCCCATTGACAGTCCTTCATGTTGAGGATAAAATTCTTTGTTGATCACAAAATAATTTTGTGATATTATGATTTTGAGTATGGTTTCAGCGTTTTACTACGCCATCTTCAGGCCCTGTGTAGAGACAACAATGTTACCAGAATGAAATAGATAATCAAAAAAGGGTCGTGGTGCAAGTCTTATATACAGAGGTAATATGTAATAACATAAGAATAACAATACCAACCAGTACAGGAAGTTACATATAGTTACAGATAAATTAAGGAATAAAATAAGAGAACATTGCACACCATATTAAGTTAAACTAGTGAGCAAAGTCTATAGTCATATAATCGTAAGAAGGAAATCAACCAAACGGATGTCAATATTTCATGTTATGCACAGATAATCACAATGCCCATGAAACAGCTAGAGTAAAATACTATAGTCATATACTGACGAGTAAAAACATGAAGATAAAACGTTTAATTACACGCTGTCATATACTAGTAAAACTTATACCACTTATTGGAGGCAACCCCACAACTATCTGTATCATCATATACTATTAATAACTAATAAAGGGAGAATAAAACTACATCAGTGCAATTTTTCGATTATAACCCATAAGATGCAACCTGTTTAAGATGTGTACAACCCATCGACACCTACAACGCTTGAAAATTGCCTGTAACGCCGAAATAGGCCAATCGTGCAAGATTTAGTAAACTGAGTTCTTATGAAAACAGTAAAGGGGGAAAACTTCAAAATTTCCTGTAAAAAACACGAGTATTTACTGTTGTGGTACCACACAGGAAGGAAATATTTTGGGTTTGTTTGGAATGTCACGAACACGTGACTCTTTGCATTGTTCAGTGTTCCCCCATCAGTAAAATTAAGATCACGGATAAATTCCATGTTTCATGCGGACTGTGGGTGTTCTTTACTCATTATCAAAGTTATCCTTCCTCACCTTTGTTAATGATACCTCTTTCATCCTCAGTACTGTTCACTGGCCAATTGCTTGCGTTGTTTCTCACTACTCGTATTACACTCTGGCTTCTCAGCCAGCCTCTAGTACTGCAGAATATTTCAATTTGATGCAGAGTCCAAGATGTGACCATTCTACAATTAAAGAGAATAATCCGTTGAGAAAAATTAAGCATTCATGTAAAAGTGCAAGGACGTATCCTCACGTATAGTTTCTTCAAACTCTGAATAACTGGTCAAAGCGTAAACAACAGCATGTCTTATAACTAAGAATCTCTCTCCAATATACTTCATAAAAATAAATAAAAACAAACACACACACACACACACAACTATGGAAACATGTATGTTTCTTTTTGAATGGGTCGTGGTTGCAACGAGTATACAGCAAGCGTTGAGCGTAGCTGGTATAGGCCGACTTCTACGGGTTGAATACCTTTACTTACAACTTTTTTAATAGTGAAAGAATTTATTCGGCTATTCACATTTACTTTCGTAACTTACTTCTTCTTGTTTGTAGATTGTAGGATAAATATGTCGTGCGCTGAAACACGAACTCGCAAATTGCTCGAAGAAAGTCGACGACGGCAGTGAACATCTTCCCGCGTACGAAAAGAAAGAACATTTTAGAAAAATATGACGTCTTGAGTGCTAACAGCTCTGTAAAGTACAGGAGAATAGTAGCGTTTTTAGTTCTGTGACAGTTTGGTGTCCGCAGGGAACAGCGCCTTAGTTGTCGGCCACCTGCACAACACGATCCGTACTCTGGTCTCATTCTGAATCCCTAAGCTCCGTGGAAAAGAAAAACTTTAGAAATTCAACTGCTCATATATTAGTAAGATGCAGAGCAGTAATATAGTATACACAAAGTGAGAAGGAAAAGATTCATCCATCAGGAATAAGAAACGCAAACTACGAGAATATATTTGAGAACAGAGATCTATGCAAGATTAAATTGATAAATGTGTTCAGCACGGTATAGTAGAAAATGAATATTAAGCAGATATATAGAACCAGAGCAACTATTTAACAAATGCACTTACGCAAACAGCGAAATATGTGGTAGGTGCGAAGAAATCAAAAGAAAAGGAAGCCTCAAGTGGAAAATGGTCACTAAAAGAGATGAAAGTTTCAATCAAACAATTTGAACGTAACTGAACGTAAAAGAACACTCCCGATTAAGTGGAAAAAAACAGGTACCTGGAAAGGTCTTTGAGAGTCTGTGAGCATATTCTATAACTACTGGTAATAGAAACAAATGAATACAACAAGAGCGTAAAGAAAACATAATTGAAACTTCATTTGGGCAGACAACACGTTTCACTAAAGTTGCGCTCTACCAACACTATAGTTGGGTAGGTTTGGTACATTATACACATGTAATAAATGGTAAGCTTATCGGCTGTATTTGTGGCAATGGCGGGAAAAGAAACACAAATGAATGTATAAGATAGAAACTGGCAGTCGACGACTTCTTTGTTTTTTTGTTTTTTGATTTGCACATAATTAGAAGCGCACGTCATTCAATTTTAGTCCTTTCTGTATTTTATACTCTTACAGTTGCATAATATGAATAATAAAAATTAGTTGATCGCGTATCTTCAGCACTTTTATGTAATCACAGTAGTTACTTTTGACTCAACCACAGTATACATGCGCAGACATAAAAAATATGTACTCGTATTGTTTTTATATTGCACTTAGCAGAACGCGTCTGCTAGTATGACAGAGCACGCGGCCGCGTCACCTGTACTCTGTTTCCTACAGATCGCAGAAGCAGACGCATCCGCTGTATTGGGATCCGGTTGTTTTTATTTTATGCCGTACTGTGTTTTAGCGAAGTTTTGTTTTCACCTATGGAACATTTTTGGGTAAAGAGATTCCGAGGTTTTCCGCTCTATTGTTTTAGCCATACGTTCACCTGAAGATGCGGCTTTTAGTGCCACAAAACCGGTAGTGGTCCATTAATAAAGGGCTATATACAGCGTTTGTTAATATCCAAGACGATATTTGACGTATTTTTGTTTTGTGGTTTTTCTTTATTTTATCTTTTTTGAGGAAATTGCTTTTCGTAGCGCTACATGGTAAATCTCATTTGTTTTCTTTACTTTCACTACAGCTTCCTCTATTTCACGTTTCAAATCAACACTTTTCAAATTAAATACGAAATAAACATTGACAATTTCAATTTTGCTATAAATACTGTTTTCTGTATCAGACAGGAGGTTAACTATATAGAATAAAAATGTTCCATAGGTTACCCGCCCTTTTATTAGCCTCATTCATTTCTAGACAGTTCATAGCATCCAGTTTTGAGGGGAATACGATAAGACACTGATCGCATATGCAAAGAAAGCGACCGTTATGAGGTAACGCCCAGAGATATGCAGCTCACCGAACGTGGAGGTAACGTGGGTACGACTTAATCTGACCAAAACTACTAGGAAAACTAGTGTTGTCTACCCTTACTTACAATCGTAGACCTACTGTAGTTTTACAATTCTACATTTCACCAGTCGAGCTAATAGACGGCATAGTAACGGACAACGGGACAAAACTATACGAGTATTCCGAGATTTTTGAAAATGTTAGTATTGTTTTAAAACATTTTAGAGGTAACGTCAGTTGTGTAAAGCCGTATGAGGTACGAAGACTGAAAAGACATCGGGAGATGATGGTGTTCAAACAGAAACTGTTAAAGCTGGCGACAAAGCGATATAAAAGAAAATTGCAAAATTTTTACAGATCGTCTGTGGAGCAAGACACATGCTCACTACTGGAATAATATTGTATTTATTCCACTCCACAAGTAGGAGACTGCAGACAGAAAAACTACAGACTTATCCATTATTTACAAGATTTTCACTAAAATGATTATCAGCTGCACAGAAACAAACACTGGACTTAAGTCAAGCAAAGCAACAAATTGGCCTTATATTTGAAAATGACACAAAGGATTGCTTGCACGTGTTAACCTAGTTACAGAAGGCAGCAGTAAATACGAATTATCACTTTTCTTGGCGTTCTTAGATTTGAGAAGAAAATTTACTCAATTAACAAAATATGTACTAACAACCTTCAGACACATGACTGATTTTTGCTTGATTTAGTATGTGAATAATATACACGTCAGACCCACAGATTCCATTTGTCGTCATCACAATAGTAGGAATCATAGAAATTAAGTCAAGCAAGGATATTCCATATCAAACCGTTCTTTGCGGACCTAGACGTGGTTTTGAAAGTCCTTCCGTTGCAAAAAAGGAAGAAGAATACATGTAAATCTGAACCAACATCGTTCACCTGGTGACAATGTACTCTTTGCCTCTAGTGAAAAACTTTAACAGCGAATCGAAGAAAAGTACAGAGAGTAAAGTAATGCTTAATGAATTCATCGAAAGGAGAATTGAACGCGTTAATGTATTTTGAACGGCGCAAGACAACGTCTTGATTGACAGCAAAATAAATAAAGAGAAAAATCAGTTCATAGTCATGGCTACAAACAGTGTATACAATCATCTTGCTGGTGTTGTAAGCCCTTTTTGATGTTTCTCGCGTTTTAACGATTCTTTACACATTCTTATTTACAATGCAATATGCAAATGATTACATAATAATGTACACACTTATTGTAAAGGTCTCCAGCTTCATAATAGTCTCTAGGTCGGCAAATTATTCATGAGTACACACACTTCTTAATGCTTCACGGTAGATGTTGATAGTCACCCACCGTTGCAAGTGATTGTGGCTTTATTGGTCGAGCAGCGTTATTGAAACTAGCCGTGAATAAATAAAATGAAATGATCATCTTTTCTTTTTTAGGTACTTTGGAAGCTGTGGAAGACAAAATGGACAATGTATGTGAGTTCAATTAATTTATTTCATCTGTTGTCAACCTGGTTCAGCTCTGCGGGTATTCGAGAGGATGCTGAAAAGTAATGGCTACGAATTTTTTGTGTGAGAACTCTTAAACCTTTGTAAATAAAACAAACTTTGCTAACTTTTTACATCCATATTCTTCTTGTTGCGACAGCGCCAGATTGGTTTTCTCTTTTCCAAATTAGCTCTATTGATGACTGTTTCACTGTTAATGAATCGCTTGATACCACTTTTGGCTGTCTTCGCATAATTCTCGGTTCTGGCTACGGTGCTACTTTTAATTGCTTTTATTCATCATTTCTGTTTCTTCATTCTACTGGATAAATACGAGGATGATCAATATGCTTATTCTACGGAAATAAACGCATTCTGAAAAACTAGTCATCGAGATATTTTTAATCTCAAATTAAAGCGAAACCAGATAAAAGTAATTCTCAATACAAAACAACTTATGTTTACAGTAATGTCTATTTTGCAAATAAAAGATGCGTATCGGATAAGGTCCGATCGATTGCGAGATGGAAACCACTGCGAAACTTAAAAAAAAAAAAAATAAAATAAAAAAAAAAATAAAATAAAAGCCAGGCCTTCCAGTTGCTACTCTATGTACTCGCCTCTCCGACTTCATTTGTCGTAGCCTTATACCAACTTTCCAATAATGTCGTCATAGAAGGTAACCTCCTGCACTTTCTGCCAATTCTCTACGCCGTCCTCAAGCCTGTTGTGTGTGCCAAAATGTTATCTTCATACCCAACGGTTCATGCGAACGGAGATGAACATGAGAGGGAGCCAAATCCGGGCTTTATAGTGGGTCATCAAACGCTTCGGACCGAAAACGCTGCAGCGCCGTCCTCATTGCCCCTGCAGTGTGCAGCCGAGAACTGTCATGAAGAAGAAAATGCATGACAGGTACGTTATGTGGGGTTGCCTGAAATCAGGCAAAAACTTGTAATGCCCATACTTGGCGGCAGACATTATTGGTCTAGACATCAAATGGTTTAAAAGGCTATGAGCACATTGGGACTTAACATCTGAGGTCATCAGTCCCCTAGAACTTAGAACTATTTAAACCTAACTAACCTAAGGACATCACACACATCCATGCCCGAGGCAGAATTCGAACCTGCGACCGTAGCAGTCGCACGATTCCGGTCTGAAGCGCCTAGAAGCGCTCGGCCATAACGGCCTGCTAGGCATCTTTACGTGCTCACTGTGTGCTCAGAACTGAAAAGACAGATATGAAGCGATTGACAGAGGCTACTAGATACACTGCCCAACACATCTGTGCAAAGCTTCATCAGATTTTCACTGTCATTTCCATTTCGTGAACTTCGGACCTTACTTCCAGAATTGCCCTCGTACAAAATTAATTTCACAGTTTTCATTTCAGTATCAGTGTAACATCCTTGAAGTAAGCTTTGTATTCGAAGAGTCGTTGGTCGTAAGTTAATTTCTCATGGTAAGAGCAGTCCGTGTGATATCTCTGGAGCAGCCAGTCGAAACATGCTCTGTTTCAGCACCAATCTGTTTGGTATTTCTGTCTTGTTTTGTGAAATACTGCATGCTAAATTTATGAATTTATGTGATGAGAATGGAATGTATTGTCTGTGCAAACCATACACGAAGGGAGTTTTGCTGGTTTAAATAAACAGCCAAATAGAAAGTTTCTGTTATACTCAATGAACTGATTAAATGCCAGACCATTATTAACACCAGGTTAACAATAGAAACTTACCTCGAGGCAATGATGCCAAAAGTAAGTAGACCCTATCTTCAATCATTTATTGAATATACTCCACTCCAAATTCTAAGTGCAAAATAGAAGTGACTATAAAATGCCTTCGTTCAAGTGATTGTTTCTAATAATATTACTGTGGGAACTGGCTACTTTTCTATGTCTACATATTTATTTATTTCTCAACATAGTCGCTCTGGAGATGAACGCTTTTCTCCCAGCGAGCGACCAGTTTGTTTAATACCGTCACTGTAGAATGTTTGACTTTGTTGATAGAGCCACAACCTGCTTGCACTACTTCATCACTGTCAATGTGAAGTCCTCGATGGTGTTAAGTTGTAGATGAAAATCGGATGGGGCCAAGCCAGGACTGTATGGAAGGATGACAGTGAACCCAAGACGCTGGATTGTTGCCGATGTCGTAGCGTTCCAGTGGGGTCTGCCATTGTCCTGCTGCAAGAGAAGGTGCTCCATGAGTTGACCAACTCTTCGAACTGGAAACTCGATGAAACTTCCTGGCAGATTAAAACTGTGTGCCCGACAGAGACTCGAACTCGGGACCTTTGCCTTTCGCGGGCAAGTGCTCTACCATCTGAGCTACCGAAGCACAAATCACACCCGGTCCTCACAGCTTTACTTCTGACAGTATCTCTTCTCCTACCTTCCAAACGCTGTTTCTCACACGCCGACGCAGTTATGTTACACACCACCATGTTATACGCTACAATTCGGAGCCCTTTAGCGGTAGAGGGCTGCAAATATGTAGACACGTCGACTAAAGATATAGAATATTAATGGCGTTTTATTTAACAAGTTTTAAGAAGCATTACTTTTCAGCACGCCCTCGCATTGCGGATGAGTTTTGGTTTTCTAAAATCACAACTTGTCTCCTCGTTTTACCATGAAGCTATTGAAACTGCGCTACGTTTGTAGACGGTCTTTAAATTAAATCGTCTTTCCGTTATTAATCTGTTATGCCTCGAGCATAAATGCCATCTTGCTCTACTCATATGCTGCCATAGAATTCACAAGGAATATTCGTAGCCGCGGATATTTACCAAAAGCTCTGGGGAATTGTGCTCAACCGCATCTTTGTCATATATGCAGTTAAATATCATTGTATTGTTTATTATACAGTGTGTCCCTGATTACATAAATTGATAACTCAGGCTAGAAGTAAGACACAAATATGAAACTTGTGTCGAATTGTTTACAACTATAAAAGTTTTTTTCTGTTTTAGGTTCGCAGTACGTAAGTAGTGGATGAGGTGCAGTGCCCAAGAAGCCATGTTAACCAATCAGGAGAAGGCACAGTGTGTCCTGTGGCACCATGAGACACGATCACCAACCACAGTGCAGAGACACTTCCAGACAATATTTGGAAGGAATCCATCTCATGTCAAGAGCATTAAAGCCCGGTATGAGAGGTTCAAGAACAAGGGATCGGTTGCTGACCTTCCGAGGTCCGGTCGACCAAGAACCTCAGCAGACAGGGTGGAAGCTGTAAGGCAGTCTTTTCTGTGAAGTACGAAGAAATCGGTGCGCAGGGCCTCACGTGAATTACAGATGCCAAAAAGCTCTCTCCATGACATTTTACACAAACGTTTATTGTTTCGTACATACAAAGTGCAAATCGTTTAGGCCTTGTTGCCCAATGACAGTACACGTCGAGGACGATGATGGTTATCTCAGACGAATTGCCTTTTCTGACGAAGCGAGCTTTTTTGTCAGTGGAGTAGTGAATCGCCATAGTGTGCACATTTGGGGTTCACAACCCCATGGCGAGGTCATGGAGTGCACCAGAGGCAGTCCAAAGGTGAATGTTTGGTGCGCGCTATTGCACGATCGAATTATCGGGCCATTCTTCTAAAATGTAGACTGGCAATGGCAAGGAAAGCGTTTCCGAAGAAGAGAAATTTGTTAACATCGAGTATAGATTTAAGTGTCAGGAAGTCGTTTCTGAAAGTATTTGTATGGAGTGTAGCCATGTATGGAAGTGAAACATGGACGATAAATAGTTTGGACAAGAAGAGAATAGAAGCTTTCGAAATGTGGTGCTACAGAAGGATGCTAAAGATTAGATGGGTAGACCACGTAACTAATGAGGAGGTATTGAATAGAATTGCGGAGAAGAGGAGTTTGTGGCACAACTTGACAAGAAGAAGGGACCGGTTGGTAGGACATGTTCTGAGGCATCAAGGCATCACCAATTTAGTATTGGAGGGCAGCGTGGAGGGTAAAAATCGAAGAGGGAGACCAAGAGATGAATACACTAAGCAGATTCAGAAGGATGTAGGCAGCAGTAGGTACTGGGAGATGAAGAAGCTTGCAAAGGATAGAGTGGTGTGGAGAGCTGCATCAAACTAGTCTGGGGACTGAAGACCACAACAACAACAACAACGAGGCTACCGTCACATCTGCAGTGTATCTGGACATGTTGCAACCGTATGCTGTTCCTCAGCTGCTTCAGTATCACCACAATGTCTTGTTTCAGAAAGACGGTGCACCGCCTCATTGGGGTTTGGTCGTCCGTGCCTATTTCGATATGACCTTTCCTGGGCGATGGATTGGTCGTGATGGGCCAACGTTTTGGCCTCCACGCTCTCCTGACATAACCCCATTTTCTTTTTATGGGGTTAACCCATTTTATTTTTATGGGGTTATGTCAAGGGCGAGGTCTACCGAATACCTGTACCAGATCTTGAAACCCTGCGGCAACGAATAACCACAGTCGTTGAATCAGATCCCTCTAGTGATGTTGGCTAATGTGTGGACGAAAATTGAATATCGCCTAGATATGCTACGTGCTACCAAGGATGCTCATGTGGAAGTTTACTGATGTGTGAAAAAAACGTTGATAGTTTGTACACAATTAGACACCAGTTTCATATTTGTATCTTATTTCTAGCCTGAGTTATCAATTTACGTAATCAGGGAAAGACTTTTCGGACACCTTGTATTTAAATTGATTATATAGTCTACAGCACAGTAGAGGAATTATAGCAGCGTTGTATATAGTTGGTGTTATGTTACTTGTTACGAACATATCAAAATAATTACTTTTGTTTGTGTATGCACTTTTCTCTCTTTCCCTTATTTAGCTACAAGGAGAAAAGCGGCGTAATCATTTTGAGATTTCAAGAGAACTGGATCTGGATGCGGTGGCTACCAGTATTCATATGTTCTGACACTCTTCGTGAAATGTTCTGGCTTTCTTCAACCAGGTGCTGAACTGTTACGCCTGTCTGTGAGTCGGTTAAAGATGGGAGTATTTTTTGTATGGGAGGGGGGCGGAGATTTGATACCCTTTCTTCTAAATTAAATGGATAACCGACCGGTTCACAGATGAAACGACGTGGACCTAGTAAGAAAATCATGTAAACCTAACCTGTGACTGTTCAAAAGTGAACTAATGTCTGTTGAAACAAATAATTCAAGTTTCTTTAGCAAGGGATCTTGTCTCCCTCGCCGGCTGGAGTGGCCGAGCGGTTCTAGGCGCTACAGTCTGGAACCGAGCGACCGCAGCGGTCGCAGGTTCGAATCCTGCCTCGGGCATGGATGTGTGTGATGTCCTTAGGTTGGTTAGGTTTAAGTAGTTCTAAGTTCTAGGGGGCTGATGACCTCAGCAGTTAAGTCCCATAGTGCTCAGAGCCATCTGAACCATCTGCCTCCCTCATTCTCTTGTCTTAGCTTCCGACGTAGACGGACGCAGTATTTTTAATGTCTGCATATTTTATGTTAATATATCATTTAAACTCTGAAACATTCTGATTTAAAGTGAATTACTGCATGTACCTTGTCCTAACCTGTATTTATCTATTTCAATATTAATCGGAGACTAGGCGACGTGGAAGTCTTGATAAGGTGTCGCCATTGTAGTTGCCTATACGTAAATTCGCATGGTCAATCATAGAACCTACCATCATTATCTTTTCATGATTAAAACTTGTTGTACATATTTTTTTGCACGCCAGCTCACACCTTTATTACCAATACACGGTCTAGCAGCAGCCTATTAATGGCTAATTGCGAAAACCATCTACGCCGATTTTAAGGTAAAACTTTTACTCATTTCATTTTCTCAGAACATCTCGTTCTTCCTTATAATATTGCTGCTCTCATCAATTCCATTAGGAAACACTTTTAATGATTAACTCTGAATCGAAGAAGAAATATTATAGGGAGAGGTGGAGAAGCCATCTACTGCCGCAAACCTTCTAGCCTCCTGGGTACGTCTAAATTCTCCACTTACACGCGATGCTACAGCAAAACGAATAGCACGAGTTTGTAGTTTTACTTGTCCCCTTGTGGTACTGAAGCACATATGAAAGACGCGGAAGCGTGCCCGACACAAACGCCAGAGAACGTAACCGCTGGAAATGACACCTCTTCCACCGCGCGGTACTTAGCGGTCGTCTCCGTAATTCATCGGTTTAATTCAGGAAGCCTTTGGTCTACCGCAAGTAGCACTTTGTGTACGGCCGACAGAGACGCCGTCCCGCTAATGAGGGCCGGTATTACACAAGAGCCGGGGGTGTGGCCAGGGGGCGGTCGATGGCCCGCGTCCATTATTGAGAGCTTGCGTGCTATTGGCCGGCGGCCGGTGTCCGGGGAAGCCCCGCCGGACGGCTTTTGTTACCTGCGCGTGCGACGAAGCGACTCCCCGGCTGCGGCGGCCGCAATAAACACAGTGAATGTTTGAGCACTCGGCCGCGTACGGTGCTGAGTTTTCATCTAGCGTGTCGTCCACGTGGCAACGCTTTCGGACGCTGTTTTTAGTAATAAGAGCCGAGTTTGTAGTGAGGCTGACAGAATATGCGGTAACGGTTTAGCTCCTGTACGGACCTGCGGAATTATTTAGGACCGATAGCCTGCATGCTGGAGTGGAGATTTAGCTTTTCGCTGTATATCACGTTATCCACTCAGGAATACGTCAGCTGCTTCCTGTTTCGACTACGTCTTTGTCTCCCTTCTCCGTGTTCATAATTGGGTTTCCATCGCCTGTCTTTGTCCTCTAACACAAAGGTTTCCAAAAACAAGGAAACAACTTCTGTCTCCACCATTCCATATTACTTTATTTCAGGCTGGTCCTTACCTATTTTTATTCGTTGTGTGTATAATGGACCACTTCAAGTATAACTAATTTAATGTTATTCTTCCTCTATTTGCGTACCCACTAGGCTCTTATTCTGTTTGAATGGGTTTCTCGCGACCAGATGTTACCTGCTTATTCTTCCTCATTCACTTTCTGAATATCTCGGTTTCGACGGCAACCTGCTTACGGTCCTGCATGTCTTACATTGCCACTAGTGCTACATTCTTTCCATAATGATTCTCTTGACTCCTTGCAGATAATTAGTTCGTATTTTTCCTGTTTTTATGCAATCTAGACTTCTTGTGGTCATTCATCCTGATGATACTCTTTTAAAATATGAATTGAATTATTTTGTTCTCTAATCGAACGTTGTCGGTTTAAGTTTTTTTTTCAGTTCCTCATCTCCTTGTAACCTAGTCAACATTCCTTTCCGTTTCCTTTAGTCTTTCTTGTTTTTCTTTCTTCTTCTTCATTTGTTCCTGATACGAGAGCTGTTCTAAACGAAAGGTCTGATCGGTCGCGAAATGAAAACCACAGTGAAAATCAAAATTTTTTTTATTCCCAACATTTACCACACCTTCCAGTTACCTCTTTAAATAGTCGCCGCTCCGACTTAGACATTTGCCGTGGCGTTGTACATACTTTCCAGTTCCCTCGTCACAGAAAGCAGCCGCCTGCGCTTTCCGCCAATTCTCAACGCTGGTCTGCCTTTCGTTGTTTGTGCCAAAATGTTGTCTTCGTAACCAGCGGATCATGTGAGCAGAGATGAACAACGGATGGAGACAATTAAGGGCTGTATTGTGGGTGATCAAACACTTCCCATCGGAAATGCTGCAGGAGGGTCTTCATTGCCCCCGCAGAATGCGACTGAAAATTGTCCTGAAAGAAACGCATGGCATTTAAGTTATGTGGGCTGCATAGCTGCAGACCAAACCTTTCACCAGATCCACATACTTGGCGGGAGATACTGTTGTTTTAGGCATTTCTACGTGATCACTTTGCGCTCTGAACTGAAAAGAGCGACGTGAAGCGGTCGACAGGGACACTAAAGACACTGCCCAACACATCTGTGCAAAGTTCCATCGGATTTTCAAAGTGGTTCCCATTTCGTACCTAATCGGACCTTACTTTCGGAATACACCTCGTATTAACATGCTTAATCTGATGTATTTAACCATGTTCCGTCACCTACTCCGAATAACAACCGAAAAACTCCTGACAGTTTCTGAGTTAGTTCTTGCTCTAGGCCTTTCTTAATTGTAGGTCTTCAGATTTATCTTGGTAGGCTTTCGGGACTGTAGACAATTTTCATAAAATTCTCCTGATTGGTTAAAATTTCAGTTCCCTAGTAGCATCATATACCGTGATGAATGCGAGTTTCAGCAGTGCTGGTTATCATTCTGCAATACGGAGCGGTCTACAACCCAGAATAGTTTTATGAAATATTGATCTTATATTTTCGTCTTCCTTCACCCTTCACGTAGTGCCCTTTACATATTCGTTCTGCTTTATGCTTCATTTCCTGTACGTAGCTCTTGGTTCTCGAAATATCTGTTTTGTCTCTTATCAGTAGCTCAGCATTCAGCATGTGATGCATTAATTCCCGGTTATGCAGCATTACTGAAAGTATTTCAAAACGCACCTCAGCCACGGTCACTTCCGGCATATTATTTCCAATTGTTAGACAGGAAATTTTGATTTTAAACTGATTATTCTTGTTTTCCTCCATTTTTGTATCAATTTTACCCTCTTCCATTGCCTGACAGTTTCTGAGAAACGGTTAAGTATCAACATTTGTGAAAATCATCGAAATGTTTTGCGTAGAAGAATAATTACAGCAAAGTTCTGTTAAACCTGATGGTATAGTTTTGTTCCTTATACTTTTGTCTTTAAGAAATTGTTTTTGCGGCCACATGGAACGCTCCCTACAACCGCTGCACAAGACTAAAGGACCCATTGCAGCCGGAAATTTCCGAAGCCCTCCTGTTGGACGTGTAGCAAAATAATTTTATGTAAGCCATTTTCAATATGCTTTCTATCAGCAGTCATAGGACTATTGAGATTCCCGTAATGCCTGTTACGAGATCACTGATATTACGTGTCGACTATTTTGTTCCCTCTGTGAACGGTTTTCGAAGACATTTTTCTACAAGTCTCCTTATAACTTTATAAGTTCTTTCTTTTTTTTCTTTATAAACTTTATAAACTTTGGTGTGCACGCTACACTAAAGTAGATATTCCAGAAAAAATTTTATTAAAAAAATTATTTATTTTTAAATTTTCTAAGAGTACTATCTCCTTGATGCAGAGTGTTTAAATAAATATGTCAGGAACTTGAAATCAAAACATTTGTCTCCAACGAACAACTGAAGCGAAAGTGCTTCAGCTCTAAACTATATTCCCCCTGTTACATTTTTCAAATGTATAGCAGTGAAATTAAGAAGCTATATGAAATGGTGAGAAAATAAGCAAATGATAGTGGAGCAGCTTAATGGCAGACGTATCTGTGAACGTGCGTTGCATCCGTAAAGGAAACCTCGTAAAAGACGCTGCCAGGGTACTGCTCCAGCGTTTGGAGTCCCCTTGAAGTAAGCAGGATAGCATCCATCGAACAAAATAGATGCTCTGGATCGTGGCAGGTCGGTATGGTTTGTGTGGAAACCTAACAGAGGTGTTAAGGGACACAGATGGGAATTTTTTTGAAGCATGACCGCGTTCGTCTTGTAAAACCTTGTCGGTTAGAGACCCAGTATTGCAGATAAACCATGCATCACTTTCACTGCAACAACTGAAGACTTGAAATGGGAAACGCTGAAAGTGCCAATAAACCGCTGAATGTACCATAGTCAATACCCCGAGTTAGGTTGGAAGTACCAGAGAAGCCGCCTTGTACCTAAAAATACCTATGGTCGATTTAATATTGTAAGTGCCTTTGTTCGTAACATCAGGAAGCGTGAATGTACCTAGCGCACTTGGCCGCGGTAGTAAACGTGTGGTTACCTGTTCCTCGCTTGCTTTCCTGCAAACTTGTTTCACTTATTTTAACCTGAATATTTTGTGTCCAGTGCTTGATGGTGGAAAGCAAAGGCGGGATTAGAAACACGAAGAAGAATACTGAGCTAAGAATTCACAGAAAGCTGGAAGCACTAAACTAAGGAACCGATGTTGCTTAGAAAGAACCCCCTTAACGTGCTATAAGTTGAAATCGTTAGCACACTGTACAGAACAATGAAATCAAACAAAATACGGTATAGTTTTGTGGTTGAGACAGCATGATCTTCAGAAACTACAAAATAATTTCACTTTCCACTGAGCAACAAATTAAGTGCTCAAAAAAAGGAAGGATTTTGATTTATTGAAGTGAAATGCAAGGAATATTATTTCTCCTTGTGTCAGTGACGTCAGTTCTGTATTCTTTGTCCTGCTCAGAAACAAGTAAGGTGACGCTCTGCACGTTCAGTGATTCCTTCTTAATGGAGCACGGCACTTACATCTTGACCTGAACTTTCATATTAATATCTTTTAAAGATTTTTTCTTTACTTTTGCAACACTTCTTCTGTCTGACATTACAACTGTATACGAACCTTATAATTTGCATTCTTTAGTATAAATTTATTGGCAAGGAGAATCTTTCACGGTGTCTTCCTGTTTCCTAGCTGGATGTATTCCAATCTCTGTCTTCCTCTACAGTTTTTGCCCTCTACAGCTCCCTCTAGTACCATGGAAGTCGCTCGCTGATGCCTTAACAGATGTCCTATCATCCCGTCCATTCTCCTTGTCGGTGTTTTCCACATATTTCATTCCTCTCCGAATCTGCGCAAAACCTCCGAATTCCTTACCTTATCAGTTCACTTAATTTTCAACATTCGTCTGCAGCAACACACCTCAAATGCTTCTATTCTCTTCTGTTCCGGTTTTCCCACAGTCCATGTTTCACTACCATACAATGCTGTACTCCAGACGTACATCCTCAGAAATTTCTTCCTCAAATTAAGGCCTATGTTTGATACCAACAGACTTCTCTTGGCCAGGAATGCCCTTTTTGCCATTGCTAGTCTGCTTTTGATGTCCTCCTTGCTCCATCCGTCATTGGTTATTTTTCTGCCTAGGTCTCATTTCAGCCACTTCCCATTACTTTCGCCTTTCTTCGATTTACTCTCAATCCAAATTATGTACTCATCAGAGTGCTCATTACAATCACCAGATCATGTAATTCTTCTTCACTTTCACCCAGGATAGCAATGTTATCGGGGAATCGTATCATTGATATCCTTCCAACTTGAATTTTAATCCCACTCCATGAACCCTTCTTTTATTTCCATCAACGCTTCTTCGATGTCCAGATTGAACAGTAGGGGCGAAAGATTACATTCCTGTCTTACACTCTTTTTAATCCGAGCGCTTCGTTCTTCGTCTTCCACTCTTATCATTTGCTCTTGGCACCTCTACACATTCTATATTACCCGTCTCTCCCTATAGCTTACCCCTGTTTATGTCAGAATTTCGCACATCTTGCACCATATTACACTGTCGAACGATTTTTCGAAGACGACAGATCCTATGAATGTGTCTTGATTTCTCTTTAGTCTTGCTTCCATTATCAATCGCAACGCCAGAATTGCCTCTCCGGTTTTATTACTTTTCCTAAACTCAAACCAATCGTCATTTAACACATCCTCAAAACGTGTGTGAATTCCTAAGAGACCAAACTACTGAGGTCATCGGTCCCTAGACTTACACACTACTTAAACTAACTAATGCTAAGAACAACACACACACACACACCTTTGCCCTAGGGTGGACTCGAATCTCCAGCGGGAGAGGCTGCACAATCCGTGACATGGCGCCTCTAACTGTGCGGCCAATCCGCGCGGCTAACACATCGTCAATTTTCGTTTCTATTCTTCTGTATATTATTCTTGTCAGCAACTTGGGTGCATGAGCTGTCAAGGTGACTGTGCGATAATTCTCGTACTTTTCAACTCTTCGGAACTGTGTGGATGACATTTTTCCGAAAGTCAGATAGTATGTAGCCTGATTCATACATTCTATGCACCAACGTAATAATCGGTTTCCTGCCACTTCCCCCAATGATTTTAGAAATTCTGGTGGAATGTTATCTATCTCTTCTGCCTTATTTGACCTTGATTCCTCCAAAGCTCATTTAAATTCTGATTCTAATACTGGATCCTCTATCTCTTCTAAATCGACTCTTTTTTTCTTCTTCCATCCCATCAAACAAACCTTTCCCCTCAGAGAGGTCTCCAATGTACTCTTTCCATCTGTCCGCTCTCTCCTCTGCATTTAACAGTGGAATTCCCGTTGCACTCAATGTTACCACACTTGCTTTAATTTCACCGATGGTTGTTTTAACTTTCCTGTATGCTGAGTCTGTCCTTCCGACAATCATTCCTTTTTCGATGTCTTCATTTTTTTCCTGTAGCCATTTCGTCTTAGCTTCCCTGCACTTCCTATTTATTTCATTCCTCAGTGACTTGTATTTCTGTATTTCTCGGAAGATTTTTGTACTTCCTCCTTTCATCCACCAACTGAATTATTTCTTCTGTTACCCATAGTTTCTTCGCAGTTACCTTCTTTGTGCCTATGTTTTCTTTCCCAGCTTCGGTGATGGCCCTTTCTAGAGACGTCCATTCCTCTTCAACTGTACTGCCTATTGCGCTATTCCTCATTGCTGTATCTATAACCTTAGAGAACTTCAAGCGTATCTCGTCATTCCTTAGTACTTCCGTATCCTACTTCTTTGCGTATTGATTCTTCCTGACTAATGTCTTAAAATTCAGCCTACACTTTATCACTGCTATATTGTGTTATGAGTCTATATCTGCTCCTGGGTACGCCTTACAATCCAGTGTCTAATTTCGGAGTCTCTGTCTGACCACGATGTAATCTAACTGAAATCTTCCCGTATCTCCCGGCCTTTTCCAAGTATACCTCCTCCTCTTGTGATTCTTGAACAGGGTATTCGCTATTATTTGCTGAAATTTATTACAGAACTCAATTATCCTTGCTCCTCTCTCAGTCCTTCTCCCCAGCCCATATTCTCCTGCAACCATTGCTTCTACTCCTTCCCCTACAGCTCCATTCCAGTCCCCCATGACTATTAGATTTTCATCTCCCTTTACGTAGTGTATTACCCTTTCAGTATCCTCATATACTTTCTGTATCTCTTCATCTCTAGCTAACGACGTCGGCACGTATACCTGAACTATCATTGTCGGCCTTGGTTTGCTGTCGCTTCTGATTAGAACAACCCTATCATTGAACTGTATCCTTCAGGCATTATATAATGTAATGCAGAGTGGCTAGCAGTATATAGTGCAACGTTCTTAAAACAAACTATTCTGGAATACTTAAATGAGTTCCGGAGCATATCGCAAATAAATTAAATTGTCTTTTGTCTAAAGCAGTGACGGAGGAAAGCGATATAATCTGATCTCTCACGAAAAAAATAATAATAATAAAATTATATATACTAGCTACAGGCTCAGGGGTGTGCAGTGCTGGCCGTAATGCTTTGAAACGTAAATGAAATTCTTTTGGCTGTTTAGTGAAAACATTTAAGAAAAATTCAACGTCTTTAAAAAACACATGACCTGGACAGGAAGGCGGTGTTGATTGGCTTGAATTACTAACACTGACTTTTTTAATAGTGAAATTGTATTCGAACTTAAGTTTGGCTTTTGAAAACAGCTGGCAATTGAAATTATATTGCCCAGAAAAGTTACAACCTTCTTAGTAATTAAGTCACAAGAATAAGATTTAAACAGCAAGAATTATCCGACCTCACTAAAAAAGCATAAACTCTGTAAGACGTGTATATTTCTATTGTCTATTGCCAAATCACAATTTATGAAAGATGTTTATATTTTGTTAATAGGATTAAGTAGGAATAATTAATATTTGTCATGTTGGAAATAATTGTGGTAGCAGCGAATGTCTGCACCAAAGTACTGTTGACAAGAGAGACCGCAAATTGATACAATTTTAAAAAGGGCGGGAGAGACCGCGTATGGATACATTTTAAGAAAAGAGCGTGAAAGACCGCGCATTGATACATTTTGTAATGGTAGCAGGGATTGTCTGCACCAGAAAGCATTGTTGGCAGGAGAGACCGCACTTTAGCGTTCGTAGGAAGTCAGTAGCAAGCGAGATGTGAAGCGAGTCGGTAGCAGGTCTGAAGCGAGAGGTTGAGAGGAGCGGTGTGTCTGCCAGCCACCAGCTATGATTTACAAGAGATTATAAACGGATGTACAGAGACATCAACTAACTATTATCATAAGAGGAACTAATATTATTGAATTATTTTCTTTGCGAAACTCAAGACTACTGAAGGTATGTTTGCGCAATGCTAGTTGTAAGATTATTGTAAAAAAGTAAGTCCCATTTGAACGTTTGTAAAATCATTTCATTACCAACAATAAATATTTGAAGCGTTTTCAGAATATAATTAAATTATGCCAGCAATGTTGCATTACTGATTATAATCCATCCCAAAAACCATCAACATAAAACTTTGCAAAAATTTTATTGTTGTCAAGAAAGAGTGTAACTATGAATTACGTAACTTCAGTCAAAATTAATTAAAGAATAACGTCAGCTTTGCTATTAAAGAATAACGTCAGTTTTGGTGATAAATAGAGCCACTTATTATGACAGCCCACCAGGAGTTAATAGAGTATAGTAAACCAGAGTACGTATATTCATGTCGCAGTTCGATGTAGCATTCAGATGGCGATCCAGTAACAGTAAAAAAGGTAAGGAACAGTTTTGGGTTATTGCAGATAACGACTGAGGGCCACGACGACGACACATTCTATGTTTCGTCGAAATAATCCGAAAATCACTTTTAAAAAGCAGCAATTAAATTTGTATGCGAAGAATGAGAAAGAGAATAAATTTCAAAGGGAAGATTTCATTTGTTATTATTAAGCAAGAGATCGAAATCCTAAGGGAAGGTTACATAGGTTATTGTAAAAGGGAAGGTTATCAATAACAAAAGAGGTATAGAGGAGACGGGAAGGTTTCAACACAAATCATCAAATTACATATACCTGTGTTAAAAAATCTTAGAAACATTACAGAAGAGAAGTATCTAACTAGCCTTTACATCAAATCTGTTTGAGTACAGTCTGGTGTTACCGAACAATTGTAAATGATCAGCCAACTTATGTACACTACCGAGCAGGCAAAACGAAAGTCATAAATATTTCGCATGTTTACCTTGCTTGCGACAAGATTTTTGCTTCCTCATTCATTCCTCCAACAATACATGTACTCGTAATTCCTACATTAATCCTACACTTGGTGGCTTCGCAGAGCACACCACAAAAACTGCCTGCTCCATCTTATTTCGCCCACAGACAGCTGCCCACTAATGTGCGTCAAGCGCTCTCTTACTCCAACACTAAAATCTCAGACCAGAAGCAGTATCTTTGGTTCTGCGGTCGTGCAGAGTCAGCGATCCGCTTTACAAAGCCTGTCAGAGACATACATCGTTTATAATATAGTAGTTTCATTTTGATTTATATTAGTATTGTTAACGTATATGGGTGACAGATACAAGTGTGTCCTAGTACACTCATTTCAATACATATGCTTGTAGATGTGGTCTGCAAGTTTCTGCTTACCGTCAAAGAGTTGACCAACTTTCACTCGGCAGTGATGTAAAATACAGGAGGTTTTTAACGCCCGTCCAGAACACAGGTCTGCCAAATGCTTGCTTGCCCTTTGCTCATGTGTACTCACGCTAGTTGTAGCTGGTACGACTCTTGGTCAGCATTTCATTTCTCCTGTCTGCTTGTTTCCTCGCAATAAAATCCGACTCATTTAAGTAGTTAGATAGGCGGTTTACAAGGCATAACGGTGGTAACGCTTTCGACATTCGTTTAAAAGGATTAATTCACGGTAATATCTCTCGAGATGATCCAGCTGCAGCAGTAACAAAGAAGCTTTCCTCGCCTGCGTACAACCTCATATAAATGTTAATACCTAACTGGCTCCTAATCCGGTAACCGGTCCACTGTGCAGGCTACGGTTCTCTAAACTTGGTCGTTCGCAAGCCCTACAGGCTCCTCTGGGCTTCCTTTTACCGCTTCATTAAAGTGCAGTGAAATTCCCGCTTGTGACGGGGCAAAAGAGTATACAACTGCCGAGCTTTTTTTAATAAAACTTATAGAGTCTAATTTAATTTCATGTCACATGCCAGAAATCCATCTTCGAACCAAATGCAGAAGCTATGTAGTTTCGCTAAGATCAACTATACGAAAAATATCGTAATACTAGCATTAGAGATATAAATCTTCATTTTACACCAGAGTTATATTCTGTTGAGTGAATCAAAGCCGCAATTAAAGAACTAACACGTGAGTTTAGCAATGCACATTGCCTACTCGTAAAAAGTTTCCGCATTACGCTTATTGAAATTACTGGGAGTATTTTGCTGTTTTTCGAGTGCGTTCAGAGAGTCCCAAACTTTTAGTGCCAAAATTTTACAGACAGTAGGGAATCCTAAATCAAGACAAGGTACCAATAATTGGAAAGTACTATTTTATCAGTGCGCACGCATCAACTTGCCTTTGGAATTCACGGTCCGAGAAACTGTGGGGATGCTTATGAGAAAGGCTGTAAAACGAAATGGTCAGTTTTTTGTCGCAGGTTTTGCTAATGACGAAGCAGTTTATGACCAGTTCTCTGTCCTAGAGATTTTTGCAGCTGTCCTTCTGCCTATAGCTAGTCAGCTCACTCCCTGTCCAGTTACGAACTAAATAATGGTTCTCATGTTATACAAGCAGCACATACGGGTGGGGATGACACATGAAAAATATTGAAATAAAACAGTGTTCCAGTACGATATCTTACTCTCTTCTAGATGTCTTGCCTTAAAGCTACAACGACTCCGTTGCAACAGCTCTGTAACGTAAATACGTTAAAGGAAGCAAACGAACTTTACTTTCTAGTAAATGTACATCTTTAGCGGAGCAAGTTACTCGGCCATTAGAACAAAAAGATGGAGAGATTGAATGAGTTGAGGTTTTATATTTTGAATAATCATATTTATTGAAAATTTTAATAAAATTTAACGTGACTATAACCCAACAGAAACAAATTTAATTCAACGTGGTCTCACAGTCCATTATTAGGAAGTATTGTGCTAACATAATAAACCGCCAATCTTGCCGTCACAGCAGTGATTATTTAACAGATATTAATCCTGTATTTATTTCAATAAGTTGAGAACTAACACTCAATTTTTAAAAAATTATTCAACAGCTTGGCAACTGATATTCCATGAAGATAACAATAGCCATTATACCTTTCACTCATTCAAACATGTTTTCCAGCAACTCTTAGAAAACAATTATGCTTTTAGTTATTTAAAATAGGCTGGCACATAACAATTAAAAACAACAGCCAACATATCCTGCAGTTATTCCAGCAACGCTGACTTACGGCACAGTCATGCTTTATTTCTTTAAAATTGATTAGCAAGTAACACTTAACTGAAACATATCGGCCACTTTTCAAAGTACAGCTCCGATCAATAAGAAAAACACCTTTGTCATATAACTCCCTTCAGTGCAACATTTAAGGAAACATAGTGAATAAAGTTGCTTAGTAACTGTTAAGATTATCATTAAAAACTTTCTCTCCGATGCGCCCAACTAACGGGAGCAAAATACTGTTTAGGTTGAAACTTCCTGGCAGATTAAAACTGTGTGCCCGACCGAGACTCGAACTCGGGACCTTTGCCTTTCGCGGGCAAGTGCTGTACCATCTGAGCTACCGAAGCACGACTCACGCCCGGTACTCACAGCTGTACTTCTGCCAGTATCTCGTCTCCTACCTTCGAAACTTTACAGAAGCTCTCCTGCGAAACTTGCAGAACTAGCACTCCTGAAAGAAAGGATATTGCGGAGACATGGCTTAGTCACAGCCTGGGGGATGTTTTCCAGAATGAGATTTTCACTCTGCAGCGTAGTGTGCGCTGATATGAAACTTCGTGGCAGATTAAAACTGTGTGCCCGACCGAGACTCGAACTCGGGACCTTTGCCTTTCGCGGGCAAGTGCTGTACCATCTGAGCTACCGAAGCACGACTCACGGCCGGTACTCACAGCTTTACTTCTGCCAGTATCTCGTCTCCTACCTTCCAAACTGTTTCGGTTAATGTAAAGTTATAAATAACGTTAGCTTCCCTTGTTCGCTGCGTGCTGCACTGGCATATCCCTCCTTCCCACATGTGGTGGTGGTGGTTAGTGTTTAACGTCCCGTCGACAACGAGGTCATTAGAGACGGAGCGCGAGCTCGGGTTAGGGAAGGATTGGGAAGGAAATCGGTCGTGCCCTTTCAAAGGAACCATCCCGGCATTTGCCTGAAACGATTTAGGGAAATCACGGAAAACCTAAATCAGGATGGCCGGAGATGGGATTGAACCGTCGTCCTCCCGAATGCGTTCCCACATGTGGCTGGCATTTAGCATATTTATTTATTCAAGTAATGTGTGTAAAAGGGAGTCAAACCTGCACTCACTTTTCTTATTATCAAGATCTTTAAGTACTTCCCTTGTTCACTACAAATGTAACCCCGCGAATATACCTGTATGCATCCATATAAGTGAGTGTCAATTACGTGAGCCCAAGTTGGAAACAGGAAACAGTATGTAGAAACATCAGAGTCAATAGAAACACTTCGAATGCTTCAAACTCAAGAACACAATCTGCTGGTGGACTCAGAAAGGCTAGCTGCTAGCCACGACAAAACCCAGCAGATATGACAGTAGCCCAGGTTTGCTACACTCTTCCATGTTACAGGCCCACCAGAGCGCTGACAGCAGATACACAGTTTTCCACCACTCAAACGTAGTGCAACTCGCCGAACCAGCTGCTGACAGCGCGTTCACCAGGCAAAAGGCGAAATCAGCTTACTGTCCAGTCACGTCCCACTCGTCCTCGCTCCATACCAAGTGATATACTGTGAACAGCGGACAATTTGTTGGGCGGTTCGGCAGCCATTGTAGTGGTAAACTACATCCACATCTACATCTACATGATTAATCTGCAATTCACAATTAAGTGCCTGGCAGGGGGTTCATGGAACCACCTTTAACCTGCTTCTCTATCGTTCCACTCTCCGACAGCGCACGGAAAAAACGAACACTTAAAACTTCCCATGCGAGCTCTGATTTTTTTAATTTTATAATGGCTATCATTTCTCTCTATGTAGGTGGGCGCCAAATAAATATTTTCTCACTCCGAGAAGAAATTTGGTGACTTAAATTTCATTAGAAATTCCTGCTGCAGCGAAAATCGCCTTTGTTCTAATGACTGTCACCCGGATTCGTGTGTCAAATCCGTGGCACTCTCTCCCTTATTTCGCGATAACAGAAAACCCTATTTGATTCGGATCCTATATCACACAGTAATACTCCAAAAGAGGGCAGGCAGGTTAGTGTAAGCAGTCTCTTTACCAGACCTGTAACATTTTCGAAGCGTTCTGCCAATAAATCGCATTCTTTGGTTTGCTTTCCCCACAACATTATCCATCTGATCGTTCTGGTTTAAGTTATTCGTAACTGTAATCCCTAAATATTTAGTTGAGTTTACAGCCTTTAGATTTGTGTGATTTTTCGCATAACTGAAATTTAGCGAAATCCGTTTAGTGCTCATGTGGATGACTTCACACTTTTCATTATTTAGAGTCAATTGCCACTTTTTACAACATGTGGATATCTTTTCTAAATCATCTGATGACTTTACATGAAGGTAAATGACAGAATTATCTGCTAACAATCTATTGTTTACATAGATCACGAACAACAGAGGACCTATAACAATTCCTTGGGGAACGGCAGATATTATTTCTTTCCGTCGGTTGTTATGAACTGTGACCTTTCTGACAAGAAGTCACGAATACGGTCACACAAGTGAAACGATACATCGTCGCCGGCCGCTGTGGCCGAGCGGTTCTACACGCTTCAGTCGGGAACCGCGCGACTGCTACGATCGCAGGTTCGAATCCTGCCTCGGGCATGGATGTGTGTGATGTCCTTAGGTTAGTTAGGTTTAAATAGTTCTAAGTACTAGGGGACTGATGACCTCAGATGTTGAGTCCTATAGTGCTCAGAGCCATTTGAGCCATTTTTGATACATCGTCATGCAATTAAATTAGAAGTCGCTTGTGAGGAACGGTGTCGAAAGCCTTCTAGAAATCTGAAAACATGGAATCAATTTGATGTCCCCTGTCGATAGCACTCATTATTTCGTACGAATAAGTAGGTAATTGTATTTCACAAGAGCGATATTTTCTGAATCCGTGTTGGCTACTTGTCAATAAGTCGTTTCTTTCGAGGTGATTCATAACGTTCGAGCGCAGAACATATTCCAAAATCCTACTGCGAATCGACATTAGTGATATGGGTCTTTAATTCAGAGGATTACACCTATTTACTTTCCTGGACATTGCTGTGATTCGTGCAACTTTCCAGTGTTTGGGTACGGGTCTTTCTACGAGCGAACGGTTGTATGTGATTGCTAAGTATGGAGAAGGAAAGGAAGCTGATTGGGATACAATCTGAACTGAAAGCCATGCCTTTCTCAAGTGGGTTAAGCTGCTGGGTAATTGTTCTTCATTCGAATTCTGGAATATTTACTTAGTATTCTTTTGTGAAGGTATTTCGGAAAACCGTGTTTAGTAACTGTGCTTTATTGGTACTGTCATCAATAATATCACTATTGTTATACCACAGTGATGGTATTAATTGCGTATTGCGGCTGGTGTATTATACGTAGGTCTAAAATCTATTTCGGTTTCCTGCCAGATCTGGAAACCATTGAGAGCATCTTGCATAGAAATTCACTTTAGTTTCGAGCTTCTATAAAACTTCGCCAATCTGGAGATTTTGCGTTGTGTCAATTTGGAATGGTTTTTTCGTTGCTTTTACTTATGCACCTTTGGTCATAACACATCTTCCTTTATGTTATAAACATAATGTCTCATTTAAGCATGTAACTACATGATAACAATGTATTTTGTGACTTTTCACTATTAACCAACATTTTTGCGTACTACAAGAAAGTTCCCAAAACTGTTTGTGCAAACAAAATGCAGCTTATTACATTAGCATGTGCTCGAATCATGTCATTTCGTTGCTTAGTGCTTTAAATTTTTGAAGTGAAATGTTTTTAATGTCACATGATTTTTTCCAGTATCTTGTACACTGCATTATTACCTTTCCGGCCATGTGCAGTACGCAAGTTAATCCTGACACAACACTGTGTGGTGTTCCCACCAACATCTGAGCTATTTTACAGCACAAGAAAATGAAATTTTTTGATCCTTACGTCCAACACCATTGTCCACAATAGCAGCTACTGTTAAAGAAAGAAAAAGAATGTAAAGCTAGTGATGTCACCATTCCAAATATTAAAGTGCTATATCTGAGAGTGCCGGCCGAAGTGGCCGTGCGGTTCTAGGCGCTGCAGTCTGGAACCGCAAGACCGCTACGGTCGCAGGTTCGAATCCTGCCTCGGGCATGGATGTGTGTGATGTCCTTAGGTTAGTTAGGTTTAAGTAGTTCTAAGTTCTAGGGGACTAATGACCTCAGCAGTTGAGTCCCATAGTGCTCAGAGCCATTTGAACCATTTATATCTGAGAGTCTCTAAATAAAACATCTATCCCTATCGTTTTCCACGTACTTGTGAAAAGTAATATTGGTTCCTTTCCCGAATTTATTTCTGCGACTAAACGTTGCATAACTCTTCACCATTTTTTCTTCACATACACGGTAATGTGTAGACGGTACAGTTGTGACTAACAATTGTTGTATGTATGCACCGGTAAAAGTATAATGTTCGATCTGTATCGTTACGCGCCATAATATAATTTCTCAGACTCTTGCCACTCAAATGGCGTCCAGTCAAAGGTTCAAAATATCCCTCGCCTGCAACGCCCTCAGGGTGTCCAGTCATTTTTGGAAGCTCTTTGTTCCGTACTCACTCCACTTCCACCTCTCTGCCCCACAGATAAAATCAGTGAGCCAACAAAATGGTTTAAATGGCTCTAAGTACTATGGGACTCAATATCTGAGGTCACCAGCCCCCTAGACTTAGAACTAGTTAAACCTAACTAACGTAAGGACATCACACACATCCATACCGGAGGCAGGATTCGAACCTGTGACCGTAGCATCAGCGCGGTTCCGGACTGAAGTGCCTAGAACCGCTCGGTCACAGCGGCCGGCTGTGAGCCAACAATCTGGTTCACGCCAGGCAGCGGAAATACTGCCGACTTACGCTATTTGTTGGTAAAGTGCCCAAAAGGTTCAAATGGCTCTGAGCACTATGGGACTCAACATCTTAGGTCATCAGTCCCCTATACTTAGAACTACTTAAACCTAAGGACATCACCCACATCCATGCCCGAGGCAGGATTCGAATCTGCGACCGTAGCAGAAACGCGGTTCCGGACTGCAGCGCCTAGAACCGCTTAGCCACCGCGGCCGGCGGTAAAGTGCCCACCTTGGTGCATTAGCAATATAGATTATATTCCGAAAACTATTGAGTGACATTTATGACGAGTAAGTCGTTTACACACACTACCGAACAGCATCATTCCTAACAAAACACTGTGCTTTTCAAAACGCTCTTCGGATTCATAATTGCTTTACTGCTTTTAATCTATAATTTCTTTAGAACTGAAATAATACAAAACGAGGTTGGTCTGATAAGTCTGGTAAAAAAAGCAAAAAGAAAAAATGTTTGATTCGTAATATACTTACCTTATTTCTCGACATAGTCGCCTTTGAGGGATATACAGTTGGTCCGGTGATCCTCCAGATTTTTCATCCCATCGGAAAAATAGGTTCTGCCAAACTCTGCAAAATACTTGCTTACTTCCTGATTTGATTAAAATTTCTTTCCAGAAAGCCGAATTTCCAACTGATGGGGAAGAAGCCTCCTGGTGCTAGGTCTGGTGAATAGGTTGGGTGAGATCCAATTCCAAGCCCACTTCACACTGATGTGTGGAATCGAGCATTATCCTGGTGTGTTTGCCTTCTTTGGTGCACTTTAACCAACCTTGGCGTATCGTTTTGAGTGCCGTTTTGACTGTGATGTGTAGTGATGGATCCAGGTTTCATCAACAGTCACAAAGCGGCGCAAAAGGTACTGCAAATGGCTATTAAATGTCACCAGACATTGTGCTGAAATGAAACTTCCTGGCAGATTAAAACTGTGCCGGACCGAGACTCGAACACCGGACCTTTGCTTTACGCGGGCAAGTGCTTTACCAACTGAGCTACCCAAGCACGACTCACGCACCGTCTTCACAGCTTTACTTCTGCCGGTACCTCGTCTCCTACCTTCAAACTTTGCAGAAGTTGTCCTGCGATCCTTGCAGAACTAGCACTCCTGAAAGAAAGGATATTGCGGAGACATGGCTTAGCCACAGCCTGGGGGATGTTTCCAGAATGGAAGGTAGAGCACTTGCCCGCGAAAGGCAAAGGTCCGGAGTTCGAGTATCGGTCCGGCACACAGTTTTAATCTGCCAGAGAGTTTCATATCAGCGCACACTCCGCTGCAGAGTGAAATTTTCATTGTGCTGAAATGTTGTGCCGGATATGCTATTGGTCAACTTTGAGCAATCGTTGTAATATGCACTCGCTCAGCTGATAAGGTTACAGTCTCAATAACATAACGAATTTTTATTCGGCGTTCTTGTATTGCTACATCATGGATTTTGTAATTTTGTCAATGTTTTTCTTTGTGGTGACCTCAACTGGACGGCTGGAGCGCGCTTCGCCTTCGGTGCTTGTCCGAAAACGTTTAAATCCAAAAATCCAAGAGTAAACGGTTTTCATTGATGCTACAAAGTTCGCGCAAACTTCATCAGATTCTGTTTTGATCTGTGCGGCAGTCCAACACTCCAAACGAAAACGTTTAATAACAGCACGAAACTCGGCTTTCTCCATTTTCAACCACAGTCGACACACTGACCAATTCAGACGGCTGTCAACAATGAACTGTACGCTATATTTTATTGAAGTTCTTTATACAATCCTTCGAATAATAAAACTTACCAATTTGAAGGCGCGACAAAAATGTTCCATTCTTTCATGGAAATTTACCAGACTTATCAAAGCAGCCTCGTAGTTCCTTCCTAGTAATTGTAGTCCAGAGCTTGCATTCGCCTTAGTTTGCATAAATCGGAAAAGTTGCCTAATAAACTGCATTGTTGAATCAATAATGCTCTCCCTAAGTGCACGCAGCTCGTGGTCTCGCGGTCGCGTTCTCGCTTCCCGAGCACGGGGTCCCGGGTTCGGTTCCCGGCGGGGTCAGGGATTTTCACCTGCCTCGACATGACTGGGTGTTTGTATTGTCCTCATCATTTCACCACCCTTCATGAAAGTGGCGAGATTGGACTGAGCAAACTTTGGGAATTTGTACGGGCGCTGATAATTGTGCAGTTGAGAGCCCCACAGACCAAGCATCTTCGTCATCTCCCTAAATTGGATTTTAGAAAACTGTCTCACTTTGTTCTTCACGCGTAAATAACTCCAGTAAGCGCGGATGGTATTACGGAATACAGTTAATAATCATTCAAATCTCTTCACTCGACTTTTATGACACTACACACAATGAAAATTGCGGAACAAGTCAGAGCCCGGAGAGACGTGGGGGCGTTCCCACACCACAGACCTGATTCTTTCGCTTGCACCGCGGTCATCACTTCCCAAACTGACAGACAACCATTGCCCTGTGTTGTGCGAAGTACCAGCACTGAGCAGTTTTGTCTTCGATGGACTTGTTGTTGTCTTCTTATCCTGACATGTGATTGTCATTGGGTTTGCTTCGTCTTCTTTTTTCTGTCGCCAGTAGACCTATAACTCCGTTGAAGTTGCATTTGTGGTGAGTGCCTTGGCTGGTGAACGGCTGCGAAATTTTTCGCTGATGTCATGAGTTCAGCACAGCGGTTGCTGGGTTGTGATGAATGTCCTTACTGGCCCAGCATGTCCGCCCATCTGGTGCCTGACTGCCAATGGAGCCACTGTCCAAGGACAGTCTGCTGTGGCAGATTTCTTTCGCAGGTACTGACGGCGTAGGGAACGCCCCACTCTCAACAGCCAGTGCTTGCTGCAGCCTCTAGTATTCGTACCCAGTCTGATTTTTAAAGCTGCTTATTGCCATCTCATTTGGAATTTGCGCCGACCCGATAAGTTTTTACTGAAAGAACTGTAAGTAGGCTGTTTAGGTTTTCTTATTGGTAACGCCACGTAGCGCTCTGTATGAAAATCACTGGCTGTGCTGTGTGCAGTCTGTGGCTAGTTTGCATTGTTGTCTGCCATTGTAGTGTTGGGAAGCTGGATGTGAACAGCGCGTAGCGTTGCGCAGTTGGAGGTGAGCCGCCAGCAGTGGTGGATGTGGGGAGAGAAATGGCGGAGTTTTGAAATTTGTAAGACTGGATGTCATGAACTGCTATGTATATTATGACTTTTCAACACTATTAAGGTAAATACATTGTTTGTGCTCTATCAAAATCTTTCATTTGCTAACTATGCCTATCAGTAGTTAGTGCCTTCAGTAGTTTGAATCTTTTATTTAGCTGGCAGTAGTGGTGCTCGCTGAATTGCAGTAGTTCGAGTAACGAAGATTTTTGTGACGTAAGTGATTTGTGAAAGGTATAGGTTAATGTTAGTCAGGGCCATTCTTTTGTAGGGATTATTGAAAGTCAGATTGCGTTGCGCTAAAAAAATATTGTGTGTCAGTTTAAGCACAGTCATGAATAATTGTTCAAAGGAGACGTTTCAGAACATCTTTAATGATTGGAGACCAATGACACATGTCACCTTATCATGCAACAAACAATGAATATAAATTTTTAAAGACATGACGTGAACGCTTGTATCCTCTGAAAGTATCTCAAATGTGGACTGTGACTAAGATATTAATGTAGCCAACAGGCATATCACATGATTAAATACTGGATTCCATAACATATTACAAAACACACAATTGCGTTTTTGTAGAAAAGACGGACACGCGAGTCCAGCATCAATAACTTAACGTCTATCTGCACTAATAATTAATGAGTGATTATTCGCCACGTTATCTTCAAAAGAGGAGAAATAGCTCGAGCTACGCCTCTGGACTTCACCTGCATATGTTTTAGCAGTACCCGTGCATTTTACCCGTTCTAAAAATAAAAAATCTCTGTCCAAACTATTTCAAACTTCTGTGCCGATCTCTCGCATTGCAGTGCCATCTCACCAACACGGCATTGAGTGCATGGCGACCGACGGTACGAGTGTGAACTCCGTCGGAATGTCGCATTAGGATTGCCCGTGCAGCGACGGTGTTTGCGCAGTCCGAACTCCTTCATAGCAGATGCCTTTTCGAAAGAAAAACTTTAATACTCAAAACCAGAATGGCCAAGACACGCCGTCCGGAGTAAGACTGCCCAATCCTCCCTCACTGCCTTCGTATCTGAGTTTGGAACACTGCGCATGTCTCTTCCTCTCGACCAATCGTAGGGCTGTCCCGAAACACTCCTCCAATCACAGCAAACTACCGTGAACTTAAGCCCCCCACAAGATCAGTAATTGTGGACCAACCAATCAGCATCTTCTGCACGAAGCAGCGGTCGACTGGCCCGAATCCCATGCTATGGCGGTCGTTCGCCCTGTTCGTAAGTTTTTTGGAAACAGGAACGGGAAATTTTAGGGGTCTACGTTCTCTCGGAAGACTCTGAACCTGTATTCCCTGAGTATTCTCCAGACGATGTTACTTTGACTAGTGTGTGGTGTCCTGTTGCCTTCCAGCAGAATATTTGTTTATTCTTAAGATCAGCCTTCAACCCACTCCGCTTTCGCTCTGGATAACGGGAATGGCTAGCCTCGCCCTACCCCCTTGCTCGGATACGCTTTTGGTGCGGACCGCGTTTCGCCGAAACTGGGACCTGAGGTCCACTTTTATTTTCGCTATAAGCGGCTTAGCCTTGGTCCGGTGAGCGCCAGAATTCTTCGTGTCTCGCCCGGAGACACCTACTTCTGACCCATGAGAAACACTGGTACAGAGGCCCCCACAAGTAGTTCCAGAAACTGTTTACAAGTGCGGAAATGTTAGGATAAAATATGCTACTGAAATCAGATTAAAGAACGTTACAATCAGGTTAGAAATATCGACAGTACCCATCGAATCTCATAACCACTCATGTTTCATGCTCTCATTAAAACAGGAATGCAAAATTGAATTATTACACATGATGAGATTCTAAGTTGATTAAAAAAGTATGAGGAAAAAAAAATGAGGCCGATTTCTCACATCAGCTCAGGTTTATAACCATAACTGTCCACTTGCCCATATGGGCAGGTGTCAAGCTTGGATTGTGCTGGAGTCTTGTTATACATTTCTGAGGTTCGTCATAAGAGAAAGAGCAGCCATTTTTTTCTGTGTCATTCTGTGCTGCTGTACTAAGTTATATCTCTTATTATTACTCCGTTGGGGTTATATAGTACAGGGTGTCCCAGGATATGACGGGAACGATGATTCGAAGCAAAAATGCCAAGTTCGCTGGGGTCCAAAGTGTGTACTTTCCATACTTTGGCAGGAGGTTGTATGCACCAAACCAAGAATGAATTGTCCAATAAACATGCACTCTTAAGTGGACGCCATAAGGGCTATGAGAACCTGTTCAGTGGGAGAAATGTGTTTCACAGTAGCGAAGATGAACACGTGCTGATGGCTCCTAAAGTATGCACTTTACAACCGATGTTTACTGGGCACTTATTTGTTGTTTTGGTACATACTATCATCTCTCAAAATATGGAAAGCAAAGAGCTCTGAGTAGAAGAAATTTCTTTCACATTAGTGAAGGTGAAGAAGTGCTATAGTTCTTAAGTTATGCAGTTTAGAGCCCATGTTAGCTACACTTCAAAAATGGCTCTAAGCACTATGGGATTTAACATCTGAGGTCATCAGTCCGCTAGACTTAGAACTACTTAAACCTAACTAACCTAAGGACATCACACACATCCATGCCCGAGGCAGGATTCGAACCTGCTAGCGTATCGCAACAGTTAGCCACGCCTTCCAGCTACTTCTCTATATACTCGCCTCGCCGACTTAGACATTTGTCGTAGCGTTGTACCGACTTTCCAATACCCCATCATAGAAGGCAGTCGCCTGCGCTTTCCGCCAATTCTCTACGCTGGGTTCGAAGAAATAATTCCGAGGTATTTACCACCATCATTTTTCCTATCTTCTATTTTTATTCTTCTTAAACGTACATCCACTACTTTTATTTTTATTTTTTAAAGTTTAAAAGCTACACAAAAACAACAAAAAATGCAAAAAGTTATAAGAAGCTCATTTCCAGGTGGTGGAACATAAGCAACTGTGCACGCGGACGTGGGTGCTGCAGAGTTTCTCAATCACCCCTCTCACTCCCCTCACCCAGGTCGTGACGAGAGGCAAATTTAAAACAAACATTAAGAAATCAGGTCGTGTATCAGTCAGTTGCAAGATGGAAGGCACAGAAACCCCTTCACCACGGTTTCAAAATGTATTAAAACGTCTTCTTCAGAATGATATTAGTGGCAGTTGGAATACATGTTGTAGCGGAGGTAAAAATAGCCGAAAGGCGTCAGTAAAATATAAAATTTCACCTCCATAACATTATGCCCAACATTGTGGTCGTCATTGCGTACCACCTCACTGCTGTCCAGTTCATGCACTAGCTCTTGGAACTGATTGGCTGCTTATTATATCTTCACGAAGATTTCATCCCACAGTTGGTGCTTCAACCATGTACAATGCTCCGGAAGCTTTTCCACTCTCGGTTCAAGAGAGAACGCCCAAACGACGACAGATTCTTCCGCTTGTGAAAACATCAATGCGCGAAGCAAGAACTACAAAAGTCGGCCCTTAGTGAAACATCTGGTCCAGAACCCGAGAAAATTCTGGTCCTTGTAAAATCGCAAAGTGGTCTAAGGCTTACATCCAATAACTCATTCACCAGTCCGGTGTGACAATTGAAAGTAGCAAGACGAAAGCTGAAGTTTTAAATTTCGCGTTTAAGAAATCGTTCACGTATGAGATTCGTACAAACAGAATCGTACAAAAATACCGCGTTTTGACCATCGCACAGAGTCCAGTAAGGATGACATAGTAATAAGCATCCATGGCGTAGACAAACAAGTGAAAGAGTTGAAAGCAAAGAAGTCGCTAGGTCTGGATGGAATCCCTATTCGGTTTTACAAATACTATTCTATGGTTGCGGTATGTCGATAATTATACTTTTGGACCGTTGAAGATAGAACTCTACATCTTTAGCCCCTTACTTAACTTGCATTTATCGCTAATCTCTCGCCAAGCATAAAGTCCCAAGCGACTGGAAAAGAGGGCAGATGACTCCTGTAGACACAAAGGGCAAAAGAACGGGCCTTGAAAGTTACAGACCAATATCCCTAACATTGTTTTGCTGCTGAATGCTAGACCATATCCTCAGTTCGAATATCGTACATTTCCCTGAGACCGAAGAGCTTATGCCCAATAATCTACACGGTTTTAGAAAGCATCGCCCGGTGAAACTCAGCTTACCTTTTCTCAGACGGTATACTGCTAGCTATGGATGAAGGGCAGCAGACAGATTTCATAGTTCTAGATTTCCGAAAACCATTTGACACGATACCCCACTGCGTACTGTTAAAGAAGATACGAGATTACGGAATAGGTTCCTAGATATGTGAGTGGCTCCAAGACTTCTTAAGCAAGAGAACCCAGTATGCTGTCCTCGACGGCGAATGCTCATCAGAGACAAGGGTATCGTCAGCAGTGCCGCAGTAAAATGTGACAGGGCCGCAATTATTTTCTGTATACATAAAGGATCTGGCGGAGAGAGTTGGCAGCAAACCGAAGTTGTTTTCTGATGATGCTGAGGTGCACGATAAGGTGTCGAAGTTCAGTGACTATGGGAGGATACAATATGACAGAAAAAAATTTCTAGATTGTGTAGCAAGCGGCAGCTAAATGTAGAAAAGAGTAAGTTGATGAGGATGATTAGGAAAAGCGACATGAGTAGGAAAAGAGAATACAGTATTAATTGTGTCCTACTTCACATAGCCACGTCGTTTAAATATCTTGACGTAGCGTTGCAAAGCGACATGAAATCGAAAGAGCGTGTGAGTATTGTGGTAGGGAAGGCAAATGGTCGACTTCGGTTTTTTTTGGGGAGGATTTTGGGAACGTGTGGTTCATCTGTAAAGGAGGTCTCATATCGGACGGCAGAGCAACCTACTCTTGAGTGCTGCTAAAGTATTTGGGATCCGCACCATGTCGAATCGAAGGAAGACATCGAAGCAATTCAGAGGCGTGTAGCTAGATTTGTTTCCTGTAGGTTCGAACAATACGCAAGCATTACGCAGATGCCAGAATGAGATTTTCACTCTGCAGCAGAGTGTGCACTGATATGAAACTTCCTGGCAGATTAAAACTGTGTGCCGGACCGACACTCGAACTCGGGACCTTTGCCTTTCGCGGGCAAGAGCTCTACCACTGAGCTACCCAAGCACGACTCACGCCCCCTCCTCACAGATTTACCCCTACCACTACCTCGTCTCCTACCTTCCAAACTTCACAGAAGCTCTTCTGCGAACCTTGTAGAAGTAGCACCCCTGAAAGAAAGAATACTACGGGTACATGGCTTAGCCACAGCCTGGGGGATGTTTCCAGAATGAGATTTTCACTCTGCAGCGGAGTGTGCGCTGTTATGAATCTGGCAGATTAAAACTGTGTACCGGACCGAGACTCGAGCTCGGGACCTTTGCCTTTGGCGGGCAAGGGCTCTACCAACTGAGCTACCCAAACACGACTCACGCCCCCTCCTCACAGCTTTACCCCTGCCAGTACATCGTCTCCTACCTTCCAACTGTGTGCTCGACCGAGACTCGAACTCGTCACCTTTGCCTTTGGCGGGCAAGGGTTCTACCAACTGAGCTACCCAAACACGACTCACGCCCCCTCCTCACAGCTGTACCCCTGGCAGTACATCGTCTCCTACCTTCCAACTGTGTGCTCGACCGAGACTCGAACTCGGGACCTTTGCCTGCGAAAGGCAAAGGTCCCGAGTTCGAGTCTCGGTTCGGCACACAATTTTAATCTGCCAGGAAGTTTCATTACGGAGATGCTTCGGGATCTCAAATGGGTATCCCTGGAGGGAAGGCGACGTCCTTTCCCCGGAATACTGTTGAGAAAATTTAGAGAACCAGCATTTGAAGCTGACTGCAGAACGATTCTGCTGCCACCAACATACATTTCGCTTATGGACCACGAAGACAAGATACGAGAAATTAGGGCTCATACGGAGGCATATAGATAGGTCTTTCCCCTTGCTCTATTCGCGATTGGAGCAGAAAACCCAATGACTAATAATGGTACAGGATGCCCTCCGCCACGCACCGTACGGTGGCTTGCGGGCTATATATGAAGATGTAGACGTATATGTATCAAAATGTAACATATCTCTGAAGCGTCTCTAAAATTTGGTCTACGGTGTTCGGGTTCACACTATACAGTAAACAACTGTAATTTCGTGAACAATGCGTCGCCGTACTAACACAACATTGTGTTTACCAAATGCCAGTTATGTCTACAGACTCTAAAGACACCCAAAGCATGGGTGAAATCGGTGATACAATATTGCAAATTTGATTGTGTCTAAAATAAAAAGAAGTTAGTAATGAAGTACCACAAAACTAGTTTCATACTTCTTCCTAATACCTCGCGACTATCGAGTGATTCAGCCTACTCCACCTCAGCAAACTGACCATCGTTCCGGACCAGCTCACACGAACTCTGTAACTTTTGCCTTCACAACACACAAGAACTCCACAGCTTTCTCGAAACTGCCCTTACCACCAGTACTCTAACTCTGAAACTAGCAGTAGACTTGCGATTTCCTCTTGACCGCTCTCCGCAACGCGCCAGTAACCCATATTGGAGGAGACTAGCAATTTTAAACAAGTACTACTACATTGTTTATTACAGATTTTACAAAATTTAAATTCTGTTAAATATCCTGACACAAGGTTTAAAGGAAAGAACTTACACTAAATTCGGACAAATTTGCCAAGCAGGGCAACGTTGTCAACTTCTGCATAAGATTATATTTGGCGCCCTACCAAGTTCCTTAACCATCCGATAGAGGCGCCAGTGCTTTCATTACACAGGACAAACAATGAATGACAGATGTGGAGCTGAATTTAGATTTATTCATTTTTCTGTCAGAGCTTTTCCTTTCGGCTTGTGGAACACGCGTTTTCTTATGGTCTACAAAAGTGGTACGCCCCGTCCACTCATTCTAACGTAAGTGAAAATACGTCTTTTGTTCAGTGCAAGTATACGCGTATTATTACGTTCCTGGATCCCTTTTAGAAACAAAACAGTGTGGTGTACTTAGCTTGATAACATAACTTGGCAATGCTGCACCTGGACGCTTTGTTTAAAACGGGGCAACTTCAGCAACCTAGAATTTTTCATTTTTCTTATCTCTTTCAGACTTTTTTAAAATCAAGGTTTTTGGGTCCTTGTACAAGTCGCGAAAATTCCGAGGCTCATTATAACCAAACTGCCAGTATGCAGGTATCAAGATTTTTGTTCTGAAGAGGATCAGCCGTTTGTGAACATAATGATGTGAGTGTCGGAATGGCAACTAAAGCTGGGAATATTTGTTGACAAAAAAAATGTGTCAAGCGTTTTCTTATTTAACTCATTCTTCTACGGAGACGGGGATTTCTTCCAACAATAACGCTTTACTTCCCAGATGTGCTGCCCTGAATTTAAAAGATGTTATGCACATGATTAATCCTCCTTATGATCAAAACTGAAGCACATTTTTTTCTGGTAAAAATTACAGTTTTTTTAAATTTTTAACTTCGAAGTTTAGAATTTTTGTGTTTACCTTTCTGTATAATTTGCTTTGTTATCTTTGGATTAAAGTGTTTAATACCAATGTGCAAATTGTTTTCAATGCTTTAAAAGTCTTTTTCTGCTGTTGTTTTTTTCCTGATCTACACTGGTTTTAACACAGTTGCCTAAGTTTCCCAGTTTGCCAGGCAACTTTGCCAATCGTGTTTGTCAATATTTTTGTGTATAAGTGCATAACAAAGTTTTCATCTGTTCACGTATTATGAAGCTAGAGATCAAGACTCATGTTTTCGTTGATTTCAGAAAAGCTTTTGGTATTAGGTAACAGCTCGTGTTTTAGGGCGGTTTCAACGTATTTGAATTAAGTACAAAAAAAAAAAAACCATGCTTAAAGATGAGCTTCAATTGAAAGCTCTTTTATTAATAAGATATTTTTCAGCTAACGACAACACGTAAGCTTTGTACGTAACACATTTCGCTTAAGTGCAGTATGTACACTCCATTATTTTGCCAGTGCATTGTTTTGTTCTGGATGCGCACTAATCAAAACACACTTTGAATAAGTGCAGTGTGTCCAGTCCACCATTTTCCCATTGCAGAAATTTTTTCTGGATAAATATTTTTCCTTTTCTGATTTTCTTGTTAGTATTCAGTGCGGGACCACACTGTTATTATTTAGCAGACTGTAAACGTCTGTACTTTCTCAAGTTACAAAATGTTAACGAAAATTAAAATTATCGCATGTTTTTGTCTTTCTCCGGTGCATAAATACAAGTGGAGAAACACGCATTTCCGTCATCAATAGAATTTTCAGTGAGGTAGACACCGAACATCGCATCTTATGGCACGATGCTCATCAGACCATGTAACACATCTCTTACTTGTTATGTGTCAAGTACGTTACACAGAAGCAGTAATGAATCTACTTCTCTTTGTTACTCTGCTTATTTTCATTTTTATTGCAAACTAGTTTCCTACCCGTCTCTTGAACTGAAGATGGATCGTGAGTGAGATTTGCCAGGCACCGAGACAAAATATGATATTTTTACTGTAGCAATGTTTTCGAGCAGCTGCAACCCTGCTGACCATGTTACTATCGCGCTTGTCTAACAAAGCTTTCAATTACCGGCACTAGATTAAACACTGCTACAGCCAGCGCACGGGAAGGTTGTTTCTTTTTCTTCCTCAGGGCCCGAGAACCGTGTCGGATTTGCTGTTGACAGCAGGTATTACTATCCTCTAGACGGCGCCTTTAAACTGTCAGCAATGTGACCCGTCATGCAGCAAGCTCATACACTTGTGCAAGACCCTACGCAAGCAGCTGCGTTAATTGTAGCTTGCAGTATTCTATAACTCCTTCCCATTTTCGAGACTCTTAGTTTTTATGCCACTTAATTCTCAAAAAAGTTAGTTGTGAAGTAAGTGTACAGCATGTAAAAATGAAAATATTTATAATATTTTGTTTTGTTTGGAGGGGGTATGTCGTCGTCCTCCCCCCCCCCCCCTCTCCCCTTTGGATCCGCGCGAGTTCAAATCCCACCCAGCTGTGACAAAAAGCGGGAGTGACGGCGGGTTATATTTTCCGGGCCGGAGGGGGGCAATTGCCTGTTTGTTACGAACATTCACTCCTAGAACCAGCCCTAGTCCCGCACCTGTAATGACCTGGTTATCGATGAGAATTTAGACGCTATTCTTCCTTCCTTACAAACAATAGCGCTACCAAACACCAGCATTATGCAAAAATATACTTCACTATTTGTCCGTCACAAAATTCTCCTACGCTGTTTCTTCTTTGGAACTCATACATCGTAAAGATGAAGGAAGATTGACGGTCTGTTACTAATCACATGTGTATATTTTACGGCCTGTTTGCCAAGTGAAGCCGCTACGGCTTTATAAAAGAGAAACCAAAATCTGACGTCGTATTTACGTGTCAAAAGTCAAAAATATTTTCCATTCACTGAGAATGTTGAAATAATACTAAAATGTAAACAAGACAATGAGCACTTTGTCGAAATTTTATAATAGTAATGTTAGCTTAACAGACGCAGTGAGTCCTACACGTAACTCCAATGTAGAAAATAATTGCCGAAAAGGAGCGCGTGGTCGTTTTGTAAACATTGTAACGCCATTTATTCTGAATACACAATTTTTCGTTGAACATTTTGCAACTGTAACGGTGAACAGAACTTTCGATTGTGAACAGAAGTTGCCTTTACTCATAGGCCTAATCGTTTTGTTTACTAAAGCAAAATGTGTTTCGGGATTTGTGTCCATTACCACACACAGGTGTTTACTACCACTGCCTCAAGTATTTCAATGCTTTTCACAGTTTTCTTCATGTATTCGAGGAGCACAGAATTATAGCAGATGTAATAAAATATTTAAATTAGATTAAAATCACAATAATCTATAAATTCTGCTAGGAAATTTACTAATTCAGCTTTATTGTCTACTGCAAATGTTTGAAGAAAACATTTTCTTGAAGTAGTTGCTCTGGGTTGATTTAAGGGTTATTTACGAAAGGTCACTTTTTTCCTCACAAAATCGGTTTGTTGCTTCACACGTCATTTTTTGTGTCTAGCCTTAACTGCGTTCGATAGATAAACCTGGAATAAAGATTATCTCTAATGAAACTGAGTAAGAAGATTGATTATGGACTGATCTTACAAAATGACCTCTTTGAAAGACAATCGGTACTCATATCGACATAATGGTGCTTCTCGAGACACTTGTGGCTGGAAATAGAAATTAATTGCACCACACACAATAATGATTATATTAATCCTAGATGTTTTGGAATCTGCTTGTCTATCGCAGGAATTCCCAAACTTGTCCTGTGATGGAACATTTGTAGAACCCTGGTAGTCTGATGGATCACTCAGTTTATTTTGAATGTTAATAAAATTTTAAAAAGTGAGAAAACTTGTTTATTTCAGTAATTACTTTAATTTTTGTCGTAGTTAAAAAAACAGAAATCATTATGAAATTTTAAAAAAATAATTAGGATTTTCAAAATGTCGAGAATGTAAAGTTCCATGTTATTAATAGTTTTTCGCCTAGGCACTTATTCACTTCCTGCAGAACACTATGCTCTGTGGACCACAATTTAGGGAACCCTGGTCTATCGTATGAACCACGGAACACAGCTCCGTAACGCTGGAGGTAACTATTGAAAGGTTGGAGAATGGCCTAATTTTTAATTTAAGAACTGAAGAATGTGGTTGAGATGGTACCTTCACTCTTACCGTAAGATAGTGCATTAATTTTTAAACCTAAAAAGTATTGGTTCGAGCTGTAGCCTACATATTCGTCGCGAGATAATTCAATAACTGCATTTATATTTAAAAAATTTATACTATTCGTACCTTGCTGAACCATTTACATAGATCAGAAGATGATCCAGGGACATCGAAACTACTCATACTGTAAAAAGTGGTGCAGTTGGGACTGAAAAATAAACGATAGGCCTACATTAAAAATTTTAATTTGTTGGAGTCCCCAGAAAGTTAATCAACAAACTCGTTAAGCCCTCCGTGAGTATTACATAGTGCATAAATTTAGAAGAAGAGAATAATGGGGGTCCTAAACACAGTGTTAGTACAATTCTTGAGCTAGTACAAAAGGGGAAAAAAAAGAACTCGGTGAACAGCAGAAAGGGTGCATAACTCTTTAACACAAATATGAAAACTAATAGGGTCTGATGCAATTCATGAAACGAATAAACTCTTGAGATCCGCTGGAAGTCACACTCTTGACTAGGATTCAGACAGGATTACACAAAGGCTTGTATTAAGGCCGCACTTAATTCATGTCCAATCAGCGTCTGTGCTTTACCCGTCGAGCGAGCTCCTCGGATTATTAAAGCCGCGAGAGAAATGTGTCTGTCGCGAGAGCGGAACAGGTTGTGGCCGCGGCGCGAGCACAATGTGCGCGTTCACAACTCTGTAGGCCGGACAGCGTTCACAAATCAGACCGGTCGCCGCGGCCGCCCCCCACCTCGCGCCACGTGTCGCGCGCGTCACCTGCCGGCCCCGCCTACGCCCGCCGCCGGCCAATGGCAGCGCAGGCGGGGGGCGTGGCTCGCCGAAGACTCCCGCGCACCTGGCCGGCTCAGCTCATTACTGGGCGCGGCGCTCAGCTGTCACGGTAGCGGCCGACCATTGTTTTGCTGCTGGCGACCGCCACGTAATAACTATAGCGCTCTGAGAGAGAAGCTAAAGATTCTTCATACCACCAACATTTGTTCAGTGGCATTATACATAAAAACCATTCGCCTTAAAATCCACTGACGCACTCATTTATCGTGAAACACAGCTTGCTTTATTTATAGACAACATCTTGCAAAGCAGTAGATGCAACCGAACAGCTACATCCGTCTTCCTGGATTTCCGAAAGACGTTTAACGCAGTATTTAACCGGTGGCTACTAATTAAGCTATGATCATACGGAGCAGCTCCGCTGATATGTGATACGCTCGACGAATATTAGAGTAACAGAAACCAGTATGTTATACCAGATGCGTTATACTGGACGGGAATGAGACGCGATAACGAGAGATCAAAAAGTTCCCGTTGGAAGGCCATACAGTCCAGTATCAATCAGGCAAATTGCCGTCGGCATTCAGGCAATCATCCCAGCGACGCACCGAAGACACACGTGTAGTAGAACAGCGTGAAGAAGTCCGTAACTGCCTGCTGATCCTCGTCTGGTTGGAATCTTCAACCCTCCACGATTTTTTTTTAAGAGACCGAAGTCGTACTGATCCCATGGGAAGAGTTCAGGAATGTAGAGTGGGTGCTGGAGAGTCTTCCCCTTGAATCGACGTAAATTCAGCGTTACATTTCCAATGGGCGTCTTGTGTCGAATCGCGACCAGCACGGAACCTGGTGCACCATTTCACAACGGCGGTTTTCGACAGACGTGCTGCGTCACACACATTCTTCATTCTCCGATGGATTTCTACTACTGTTTGTGCTTCGGTAGCCAAGAAAAGAATAACAGGAGTTTGGCCCTGTATGGGCACATTCGCTAATAATGTCGCCGTAGTTCAGGTTTCCATATTTACCGTACGCGCGTTGGAAAGACACGAATGCTAAGCTAATCCCTTACCCACAAGTCGGTGCTTATACACCGAGTCCGAGTCGCGCTACACTGCATACGAGGTGCGACAATAAAGTAATGAGACTGATGTGAAAAAAATTGTTGCTCACCGTTTTAGACAAGTTTAGTGTTGAGAATGAGATTTTCACTCTGCAGCGGAGTGTGCGCTGATATGAAACTTCCTGGCAGATTAAAACTGTGTGCCCGACCGAGACTCGAACTCGGGACCCTTGCCTTTCGCGGGCAAGTGCTCTACCATCTGAGCCACCGAAGCACGGCTCACGCCCGCTCCTCACAGCTTTACTTCTGCCAGTATCTCGTCTCCTACCTTCCAAACTTTACAGAAGCTCTCCTCCGAAACTTGCAGAACTAGCACTCCTGAAAGAAAGGATATTGCTGAGACATGGCTTAGCCATAGCCTGGGGGATGTTTCCAGAATGAGATTTTCACTCTGCAGCCCCCAGGCTGTGGCTAAGCCATGTCTCCGCAATATCCTTTCTTTCAGGAGCGCTAGTTCTGCAAGGTTCGCAGGAGAGCTTCTGTAAAGTTTGGAAGGTAGGAGACGAGGCACTGGCAGAAGTAAAGCTGTGAGTACCGGGCGTGAGTCGTGCTTCGGTAGCTCAGTTGGTAGAGCACTTGCCCGCGAAAGGCAAAGGTCCCGAGTTCGAGTCTCGGTCGGGCACACAGTTTTAATCTGCCAGGAAGTTTCAAGTTTAGTGTTGTCTCCTTCAAAGTAGTTCCCTTCTGTTGCACACACTTTTTCCAGCGCTTCTGCCATTGATGGTAACATTTCTGGAACTCATCTTCTGTAACATCCTCCAAGACCCTCGTCACAGCTTTTTGGACATCTTGTGTTGCTTGAAAATTGTGTCCCTTGACCGCCGTTTTGACTGTTGGAAATAGAAAACAGTCGCACGGAGCGATATCTGGTGAATAAGGTGGCTATGGTAGTACTGAAATTTGTTTTGAGGTTAAAAGTTGCTGTACTGACAGAGCAGTATGGGATGGCGCATTATCGTGATGCAGAATCCAATTATCAGCAATGTTGGCACGGACACGAAGAACTTTTTCACGAAGTTTTTCTAAAATTTCTTTGTAGTAATATTGGTTAACTGTTTGTCCAGGAGGCACTCTTTATGAACAGTTCCTTTGGAATCAAAGAAGCACACATGCATGCATTTCACTTTTGACTTTGACATGCGAGCTTTCTTTGGTCTGGATGATCCCTTTCAACACGATTGCGAACTTTGGCGTTTTGTCTCTGGATTGTACTGAAAAAACCAATTTCATCACCAGTGATAACACGGCTCAACAATTCTGGATTGATTTCAGTTTGCTCTAACAGATCGGCTGCCACATTTTCCCGTGTTTCTCGCTGTTGTGATGTGAGATTTTTTGGGGACAATTTTTGCACATATCTTTCTCATACCAAGATCTTCAGTTATTATGAGACGAAACGTTTCTCGATTGATGTTCAGTTCTTCTGCAATCATTTTCACAGATAATCTTCTATCAGATCGTACGAGTTCACGCACCCTGGCCAAGTTGACACCCGTATGTGAGGCTAATGGTTGTCCCCAGCGGTCTTCATCTTCAACATTCGTTCTTCCTTCATTAAACGTTTTATGCCAACGAAAAACTTGAGCTCTTGACATAACCTCCTATCCAAAAGCCTAAAGCTTACTGTAAGTTGTCGTCGAGTTTTCACCCAGTTTAACGCAAAAAGACATGGCATACCGTTGCGCAGTATTATGCGGTTCCAATTCTGTGACGAGAGACACAAAGACTTGTTAACTTATTACAGAACAACTCACGACTGAGCAGTTGCATCGATGTGCTGCTTGGACTAGAAGCACCTTACAGGCCAAGGTCAAAGATATTGTGCCTACGCTAGTCTGCAGGGTTGCCACATCTTGCAAAGAAAATCAGTGTCATTACTTTATTGTCACACTTCGTATATGTACGTTGCAGCAACGCCATCAAATGGGAACTTTTTGATATCTTCTTGTGCACTGTCCGAAGAAAACCGCAGCACCAAAAAATAATTATTAATATAGAGTAATGAAATTTCCGGAATAGCCTGCATTTGTCTTGGTAACATATTTAAATGGTTAATGTTGCAACATCACAGGTTAATGTAAGTGCGAGATACGCCTCTGAAAATGTGAAATGCTGGAACATTAGTAACCGGTCTAAGAGCCAGAATGATGAATGCTAAACATGCAGACGGCACCATTGTCAGTTGTCGGATGTCGTTTGTGGAATGCCTGTTCCACTTGGTCAGTAAATACAGGGACGGTTAACGCTTTTGTGGATGGCACTGGAGTTGTCATCCGATGCCGTCCCCTAGCTGATCGATTGGAGGTAGATCTGGTAAGTGGTCGAGCGTTATATTGTTGGAAAACAGCTCCTGGAATGCTATTCATGAATGCTTTGCCGTCAGGGTCTCTGGGATGACCGCGAGAGTGCTCCTGCTCTCAAACGAAATCGCGTCACAGACCGTAACTCTAGGTGTAAGTCCAGTGTTTTTAGCTCGCAGACAGGTTGGTTGCAGCCCCACAAATAGCGTCTATCAAGCCAACAAACGACCATCACTGGCATCTAATCAGAACGAGCTTTCATCAGAAAACATGAAAGACTAGCCTGTCCTCCAATGAGCTGTCTCTTGACATCACTGAAGCCGCAAATGGCTGCGGTTAGGGGGTCAGTGAAGTGCACCCCACAGGGCGTCTCGCTTGGAGCTGTCCTTGAAGTAACCGATTTGTAACAGTTCGTTGTGTCACTGCTGTGGTGCCAAATTCTACTGAAATTGCTGCTGCAGATGCATTATGATACGTCAGAGCCATACGTCGAGCAAGATGGGTTTCCTCCTAATAGTGCCACGTGGCCGTCCCGAGGCCGGTATTCTTGCCACCGCCACCAGCAATCACGTACAGTGGCAAAATTCCTGCCGAGTCTTTCTGTAATATCGTAGAAGGATCATCCAGCTTCTTGTAGCCCTATTGTAGGACCTCTTTCAAACTTAATGACGTGTTGATAATGGCGTCTTTATCGCCTTAAAGACATTTTTGACTAATATCAACTCACCATGTCCAAACTTAAAGGTAACTAACGCTCATGACCGCTACAGTGTGTTTTTAAAGCAAACATTATTTGCATCGTCATAGTGGCGTCACTAGTGCCACTCTTATGCGACTGGCGCGTGCCAGTTGGTAGACACCATCTTTCAGATGCAAAAACACCCCTACCAACTTTTGTTTATGTCGCACAACTCCTTCTTCGGCTTGCGGTTTTTCTATCCTTCAGTGTACATAGGATGTCCGCCAAGGTCGCTGTATTCTACATTTATTTTCTTAGGGAATTAGCCTATAGATTAAAATAACTGAAAACTCTGCCTTGTTTGTGCCCCGCGCTGCTGCTATGGTCGCAGGTTCGAATCCTGCCTCGGGCATGGATGTGTATTATGTCCTTACGGTAGTTAGGTTTAAGTAGTTGTAACTCTAGGGGATTGATGACCTCAGATGTTAAGTCCCATAGTACTTACAGCTATTTGAACCATTTTTATTTCTGCACCGAAACGGAAATATACTAAAATTGCACACAACTAATATTGGGCCAGGTTCGTTTTAAGGCGACGCCTTTCAAACTGTCACTGTTGTTGGTTACCAAGATAGCACCGACCGCTAGAGAAGCTCATTGGTTTGAACAAGGATGCCAGGAACTTAGGATGCATTCCTGGGAGGTAGTTGGTGGTAGGAGCAGCCAGCTAATGGGAACCCAAGTTCTCCCAGAACTCGCTGCTAAGACAACAGCCGCTAGGACAACAGCCGTTCAGCGTGGCAGTTGTAAATAGTACCTACCCTGACAGTCTGCTGTTTTCTTGATGGGTCCGAGTTTCCAAATAGGACCCAGCAGAATCACTTTTGTCGGTGTTCTGGAGTAGGCAATACGTAGCGTCCGTGCACAACACAGATCTCGTACATGACGACGAGCCGCCGCTAGTAGAGCACGATCTACCCCAGCGGTGTCAAACCTGTTAGCTTATATGGGCCATGTTGGAAGAAGACGAGTATTTCTGGGCCGCATATAATACGGGACGGGGGGCAACTTTAAAATATCAAATGGGAATCAGATTCTACATAAAAAACTACGTATATTTTGTCTTAAACATTTGTTTTGATTCTTGGTAGTTGGCGCTGTAATTCAAGAAAATACGTGTTCTCATTTTTGCGTGGAAAATGGTTACGGCTAAATAAAAAATACTTATTTACTTCGTAAATTTTGATTCGCTAAAACTAAAACTCTCCCTCTCTCCCCATATGGTAGGGTCTGAGAGAGAGGAATTAGAGTTTTACAAATGTTGACCCAAATATTGTTTCCGCAGATTCGGATAAATTTTGTTTGTTTCGTGGTCATGAGGCCACACAATCTTTAATTACCAAACAAATCATCTGACTAGCTAACTAACTAACCAAACATCCTACTTACTAACGACTGAAATCATTAACTCGCAGACTAAACAAAGTAAAATACTAACTGAGGAAAAAGACTAACCCATTCGCTAGCTAAAGATGAACGTATTCCCGTTTAAGATTTGTTGGTCCTGAAAAGGAACGATCTGTTTCGTTTTATTGTTGATTACTTGCAAATACTTGCAAGTAAATGAATTTCGGGCTGTTTGTTTCGAGTGAGTCCTGTCGCCTCTCTCTTTCGGCCTGCTTGTTGTCCGTAAATCTCTTGCATCTCACCGTTTTATGAAATCAAATGTTCAAAGTAATGACTTCCATCTTCGATGCACACATCTTGATAACACGTCGGGAGTAATTTCAGCGCAAGCATCTCTTATTCTTTGCATCATGTTTTTGCGAGTGGTAGGCGTTTCCTGATGAACGATATCTTTTAGATAACCCCATAGGAAAAAATCTGGCGAGGTAAGGTCAGGCGATCTGGCTGGCCAATTCACAGGACCTGCCCTGCCGATCCAGCGACCAATTTAAATCAATAAATTTATGCATGTCGTTTAATACGTTTTTCCACCATAAACTAAAAGACTCAGATTAAGCAAGCACCCCAGTTGTGTGACTTCTCGACAAACTCTGAATCTAATAACAATTAGGTTCGTGAGTCACTTAGTTTTTTAGTTAATGAGTTAGTAAGTAGGATGTTTGGTTAGTTAGTTAACTAGTCAGATGATTTGTATGGTAATTAAAGGTTGTGTGGCCTCATGATCACGAAACAAACAAAGTTTATCCGAATCTGCGGAAACAAATTAACATTTGGGTCAACATTTGTAAAGCTCTAATTCCTCTCTCTCAAACCCCACCATATGGGGAGAGAGGGAGAGTTTTAGTTTTAGCGAATCAAAATTTACGAAGCAAATAAGTATTTTTTATCTATCTGTAACCATTTTCCACGCAAAAATGAGAACATGTATTTTCTTGAATTACAGCGCCAACTACCAAGAACCTAAACAAATGTTTGAGACGAAATGTACGTAGTTTTTTATGAAGAATCTGATTCTGCAATAAAAAATGAGGGTTCCCATTTCATATTTTAAAGTTTCCCCCTGACCCACCCCCAGGGGGCTGGGGTGGCGGGGTAATTTTAGCACCAGCAGATGTCCCCCTCGAGAATAATCAACTTTTGATTCTACACATTTTTTCGTGTGAAGCTTATTTTTCGAGTTTCTCTGGTTTGTCAACGTAAAATTTACATCCTGTATAATTGATTGCAACTGTGGCTCGACAGTACTCCTCAAGTGGATTGAAATATCCACCTGTGTTTACCGTGCTGCCTGTCTGCTTTGACAGTAATACACTACACATTAATAATGTAATTCATGCTGCTCAGGAAGCTATTAAGTGGGCTGGCGAATGAAGAAACTGATTTGAATTAAATGTCGCTTCTTCTTTTATGGTGTGCTTGGACCAATACGACCAAACTGCCGAACACTTTTTATCGTTCTGCAGCTGCCGCGTTCAGTGTATGCTCCACACGTTGTACCAACGAGTCTAATACTCTATTTAATTTATTTCCTTAATCGCAGCATTTGGCCATATTTTGTATAATTTTGTGGGCTTTACTGCGAATAACAGACCTATGAGGCGCCATTGGAATTACGGATGGCGACTGACCATCACTTGTGATCCCTCATCTTCAGTCGCCATACCACACACGCTGGTAATAATGCAACGCTATACACAGTTAATTCGCAGTACAGCACAGCCACGGCATAAAGACGTTTCTGTATAGTGGGTGGGGTGTAAGGGGCAAGAGAACGGATAGCCGCTACGGGGCGACGACGAGCAAGGGAAGCAGCTTCCACCATCACGTACGGTATGAACATCCTCTGATTCGTACGGATCATCTGCTGTGGTAGAAATTGCACATGAAAGTAAAAAGATTTGGCGAAAGTCTGTTACAGAGACGCTCGTGTTCAAATGAGGTTCTTATTTGTAGCAATAGATACGATATTAAACAAGTTAAAACAGAATTACAGTGCTCTTGCACAGCAAACACTGGCAGTGCTTGTAATCCACATGAAACTTTCTAACTTATGCCGACTTCTAGTGATCATTACCGCGGTTAAAAAGATCTTTTATCACAATTGTACAAAAATAACGTAGGACTTCCTTGTATTTCCGTAAATCAATTTCATTGTACGTCTCTAAATCTCTAGTTTCGCAGTTGCAACTGAGGTAGCCGTAAGATAACAGATCAGCGCGTCTGACGGATTGGTCTATTGTAAGAACGAGACACTGTGGTTTCAAGTAGAGCATAGGCGGCAGTGTTAAGAATGGGAGGGACCAGTGAGAGGACACCATACTGTGTGGCGAGAGTTTCCAATTGAAAATATTCAGTTTATCGTAACTTTACAGAGACCGATTATTTTTTCTTTTCTTTTACCGATCGAGAGATAGAAGCTCACTTCTTCAACCGCACTGATACTTGCTTTGGGCCGCATGCGACTTGCGGGCCGCGGGTTGGACGCGCGTGTTCTGCAGGCTGGTTAACGCCCCGGCATGCTCCACAGTTACTCCTTATTGGTTCAGATGGCTCTGAGCACTATGGGACTTAACATCTGAGGTCATCAGCCCCCTAGAACTTAGAACTACTTAAACCTAACTAACCTAAGGACATCACACACATCCATGCCCGAGGCAGGATTCGAACCTGCGACCGTAGCGGTCGCGCGGTTCCAGACTGAAGCGCCTAGAACCGCACGGCCACAGCGGCCGGCTACTCCTTATTGCTAGCATTTCTCTCTCTCTCGGTCGTCTCGGCCTTATAGTGGCTTCGGTGACTGCGTTTTTTGAAGTCTCGATAGGGTACTAGCTTGCATCAGCCAAATTCCTACACGTGCTGGTAAATATTACTCTCTCTCACTCTCTCTCTCCCTTTCTCTCTCTCTTTTTCAACAGTCTTCTGCAACTTTGATCCCATGAGAAACCGATGTACGTACCGACTGTAGATTAATTATGGAAGGGTAGAACACAGCAATCAGTTGCAATCCCATTGTTTTTTATTATTATTACTTTTGCATATCCATACTTGAGCTGTAAATAGCTATCTACAGCTCATTCACCATTCGAGTGAATTACCTTCAAACAAACTCACAGCAGTACAAGTCACCATATGACTTGACACAGAACAATAAAAAACCAGTGAGACTGCGAGTGACTGCTGTGTTCCTATGCTTCCTTAAGTACCGTGAGTGGTTTGATGCGCCCACCACGAATTCATCTTTGTGCCAACCTGTTCTTCTCACAGTAGCACTCGCATCTACGTCGTCCATTATTTGTTCGATCTTTGTCTTTCACTACAGTTTCTACCCTCTACAACTCCTTCTCACACGAGGAATCAGCAGTATTCTCATAAAAAAAGCTATTTTTGAATCACAAACATTCTACGTAATATTTCCCTGTGGACAGAATGTAATTAGGCGGCGAGAATCCTACCTAGTTGAATGTTGCACACCTTACATCAGTTTGACGTTTCTTGCATTCTATGAGGGCACTTCAAAAAGTGAAGTACACATTATTGTAGCACGCCAAATAATTTTTCTTCAATGCCACACTACAGTTCAAAATGACGCTGATACCTAACACTATTTTTCAACGGAATCTCTATAAAGAACGGTCGGAATGTTCTACCCGTCGTTCATTTCCTCGACAAGGGAAATCCGCCCGTTCGTCACGGTGCCAATCGAGAACCCTTTTGTGAACATCCCGATCGCTGGAAAATCTATGACTGCTATCGATCAGTTCATCGATTGACTGAAGATTTTTCTCTGTGGTCGATGCCGATGGCCTTCCTTCCGGATCAGCACCACCCACGTCTCTACTGCCTTGGTGAAACTGCTGACACTATTTCACCACACCCGGGTAGAACACTGCACTTGGTCCATTTAATGCTAGAATTTCGCGGTGGAAATCTGTGTGCAACTTGCACGTTCTGCCCACAAGAACTGTTCTGCCCGCGTACTTCGAATCTGGCCGAGTACGTTTCCAGCTGCCGCGCCATTCCAGTCCCACACTGCGATGCACCTATCATCCTTACGGCAGCAGAACTTTGTCTGTAATAAACCCGGGACATGTACTCTCTTCTGGCAATGCGCCATTCTTGCTGTACAGTAGTCGTAGCGTGGGACGTTGTGCGTAACCTACTTTCTGGAGTCCCCTCGTACCAGACTGGTGTTGAACAGCAGACTAACAAATGAAGTGAACATTCTCTCATATTAGTTTTTCTCTTTCTTCACAGGCAGGCCACAGACAAGCCAAGACTGCAAAGAACGACTTTAATACTTACGCGTAATTATGTTAAATGTTTTTTGTATTTCCACTGTAGTCTTAAAAATGAGTTTTCAATATCCAGACATGTCGCTGCATTAACAATTTAAGTAAATCAACAAAATTAATGAGTGATAGCGGCCTGTGAAATTTTTTTTCATATTTTTGTAACAGTCACGGTCGATTAAAACTCATCTGGAATATGTTCACTAGTAACAGTTCGTGCACGGCCTCTAACCAGCCACTACCAACTCTCGTCGACAAATACGAAAACACCAAAACAGGAATAAATAAACTTGTTGTAGCTGGGATTCACAGTCATAAAAATTTTTTTGGAGGACATCATCTCTACGCCAGTGACTGTTATAAGTTTTTATTACACTATTGGAATTTCGTCCTTAGGCCATTATCAAGTGCTGCCATAATATCAGCACTTGATAACGGCCTAAGGACGATTTTGCAACAGTGTAGTAAAAACTTATAACAGTCACTGGCGTAAAGATGATGTCCTTTAAAAAAAAAAAACAGGAATAGGCCTCCTCAGTCCAAAGTCACCAGGAAGAGAGCCACTAAAAACATCACTGACAAGCTTGGACGAAACAAATGAAAATTATCCATGATTTAATCCTAGCCAAGTCCGTCACTGTTATCCAACACCACCTGCAGTTAGCTAATACTCTCGCTATGCTCTGATTTCCCCCCTTTTTACTAAACAAGTTCGCGCTTTTAATCAACCTTACAAGAATCTCACATCGGCGCCTGGAAACGCAGTTCGGATTCTGTCAGCCCTCTGCACTGCAATAAGTAGCTCTGTTGATCACTAAGGAACATCTACTGTCGACTTCACAACTTTACAAAAAGCACCACCTCCACACCGGAGTCACAACCAAGCAGGCTGCAGGCCGGTTCCTCAGTTTCGAGAGCTCTAAACAGTTCCACAAAGTTATTTAACATTTCGGTCTACCAGGAGCAGAATGTGGCATCTTCATTGGCCATTTCCTGCTCCCACATCTTCTGTATGATGCAGCTTCCTGACATGTCTTCTAGGAGTCTAGCACGGGTAATGGGAAACACCGGCCGTGATGGAGAAATTACATGACCGTTTAGTAATTCTAGTCGGTTCTGACCGTCGCCCATTTAGGAGGATTAGGAAAGACAGGCCCCACATCTTCTTTGGACCGAAGAAACCGCCGGCCGGTGTGGCCGTGCGGTTCTAGGCGCTTCAGTCTGGAACCGCGAGACCGCTACGGTCGCAGGTTCGAATCCTGCCTCGGGCATGGATGTGTGTGATGTCCTTAGGTTAGTTAGGTTTAAGTAGTTCTAAGTTCTATGGGACTGATGACCTCAGATGTTGACTCCCATAGTGCTCAGAGCCATTTGAACCGAAAAAAACCCTCTTCCCACCTTCCCCTGCGAATAGAAACTGGTTGAGGTGACTGCAGTAGCTAACAAGGCTAAAACACCTGGGCGGCCAAGGACATGATTTACACAACACGATAAAACAATGATCAACATAGATGACCTGTAGTGTATGGACGCCGCCAGCGAAAACTGTTTCCTCATATGAGTCACTCTAGTTGGCACAGCACAGCAGACTGTAGACATAAGTGTGACTGGTGTAGCCCAGCGGTGCTTGTATGGCAGACGAGTCGGTAGATACCGTTGTATCGCTGCTGTGACATTCGGACGCGACAGCTTCCGAGACAGTTGCTAGCTGACATCCGGCCCGCAGAAGCAGCGTCTGCCCGTGTGTATAACGGTTGTTGTCAGAGCCGGGCGGTACTCTCAAAGCGGAATGGTACCGCCGGTGCAGCTACTGGTCCCTGGGGGCAGCACGGGTGCCCCAGCGCTGCCGGACGCCAGCAGCAGCAGCAGGAGGCGGCGGCGAGCGACGCAGGCGGCGGCTAACAGTACCGTGTCGACTCCCCGAGGCTACGGACAATGCCGGCCAACGGGTCACCCGGCTACCGTTGCCGCTGGGTCCCCAGACGCCGCCCCCGCCATTAGCATCCGTCACGCCGGCAGCGTCACAGGCGCCGCTCTGGCCGCCGGTCACTGCTGCACGGTGCCTCACAATAGCCATTAGTTCCGCTTTTGTTCAAGCACACCAATCAGCGGCACAGCCACTCACCAATTCTAAGGGCTCTATCCAAAGTGGAGCAAGATCTAAATACCGAGAAGACTACTACTGTATGTTGGCTGAATAGGTCGCAGAAGCCTGCGAAAATTGACTATATTACTCAGATTGCTCACTTAAGGCGTTTCGGATGTATTTCCATCATCAGATATCCAAGTGCAAAGAGGGTGAATTTCTAAGGGACCAAACTGCTGAGGTCATCGGTCCCTAGACTTACACACTACTGAAACTAACTTATGCTAAGAATAACACACACACCCATGCCCGAGGGAGGACTCGAACCTCCGGCAGGAGTGGCCGCACAGGCAGTAACATGGCGCCTCTAACCGCGCGGCGGATAAAAGCATTACTACACTACTGGCCATCAAATTTGCTACACCAAGAAGAAATGCAGATGATAAACGGGTATTCATTGGACAAATACATTATACTAGAACTGACATGTGATTACATTTTCACGCAATTTGGATGCATAGATCCTGAGAAATCAGTAACCAGAAACAACCACCTCCGGCCGTAATAACGGCCTTGATACGCCTGGGCACTGAGTCAACAGAGCTTGGATGGCGTGTACAAGTACAGCTGTCCGTGCAACTTCAACACGATACCACAATTCATGAAGAGTAGTGACTGGCGTATTGTGACGAGCCAGTTGCTCGGCCACCATTGACCAGCCGTATTCAGTTGGTGAGAGATCTGGAGAATGTGCTGGGCAGGGCAGCAGTCGAACATTTTCTGTATCCAGAAAGTCCCGTACAGGACCTGCAACATGCGGTCGTGCATTATCCTGCTGAAATGTAGGGTTTCGCAGGGATCGAATGAAGGGTTGAGCCACGGGTCGTAACACATCTGAAATGTGACGTCCACTGTTCAAAGTGCCATCAGTGCGGACGAGAGGTGACCGAGACGTGTAACCAGTGGCACCCCATACCATCACGCCGGATGATACGCCAATATGGCGATGAAAAATACACGATTCCAATTTGCGTTCACCTCGATGTCGCCAAACACGGATGCGACCGTCATGATGCTGTAAACAGAACCTGGATTCACCCGAAAAAATGACGTTTTGCCATTCGTGAACCCAGGTTCGTCGTTGAGTACACCATCGCAGGCGCTCCTGTCTGTAATGCAGCGTCAAGGGTAACCGCAGCCACGGTCACCGAGCTGATATTCCATGCTGCTGCAAACGTCGTCGAACTGTTCGTGCAGATGGTTGTTGTCTTGCAAACGTCCCCATCTGTTGACTCAGGGATCGAGACGTCCACGAAGATGACGTGCTACAGACGCGAAATTTAACCGACAGGAAGAAGATACTGCGATATGCGAATGATTAGATTTTCAGAGCATTCACACAAGGTTGGCGCCGGTCGCTACACCTACAACGTGCTGACATGAGGAAATTTTCCTACCGGTTTCTTATACACAAACAGTAGTTAACCGGCGTTGCCCGGTGAAACGTTGTTGTGATGCCTCGTGTAAGAAGGAGAAATGCGTACCATCACGTTTCCGACTTTGGTAAAGGTCGGATTGTAGCCTATCGCGATTGCGGTTTATCGTATCGCGACATTGCTGCTTGCGTTGGTCGAGATCCAATGACTGTTAGCAGAATATGGAATCGGTGGGTTCAGGAGGGTAATATGGAACGCCGTGCTGGATCCCAACGGCCTCGTATCACTAGCAGTCGAGATGACAGGCATCTTATCCGCATGGCTATAACGGATCGTGCAGCCACGTCTCGGTCCCTGAGTGAACAGATGGGGACGTTTGCAACACAACAATCATCTGCACGAACAGTTCGACGACGTTTGCAGCAGCATGGACTATCAGCTCGGAGACCATGGCTGCGGTTACACTTGACGCTGCATCACAGACTGGAGCGGCTGTGATGGTGTACTCAACGACGAACGTGGGTGGACGAATGGAAAAACGTCATTTTTTCGGATGAATCCAGGTTCTGTTTGCAGCATCATGACGGTCGCATCCGTGTTTGGCGACATCGCAGTGAACGCACATTGGAAGCGTTTGTTCGTCATTGCCATACTGGCGTATCACCCGGCGTGATGGTATGGGGTGCCATTAGTTACACGTCTCGGTCACCTCTTGTTCGCATTGACGGCACTTTGAACAGTAGACTTTACATTTCAGATGTGTTACGACCCGTGGCTCTACCCTTCATTAGATTCCTGCGAAACCCTACATTTCAGCAGGATAATGCACGACCGCATGTTGCAGGTCCAGTACGGGCCTTTCTGGACACAGGAAATGTTCGACTGCTGCCCTGGCCAGCACATTCTCCAGATGTGTCACCAATTGGAAACGTCTGGTCAATGGTGGCCGAGCAACTGGCTCGTCACAATACGCCGGTCACTACTCTTGATGAACTGTGGTATCGTGTTGAAGCTGCTTGGGCAGCTGAACCTGTACATGCCTTCCAAGCTCTGTTTGACTCACTGCCCAGGCGTATCAAGGCCGTTATTACAGCCAGAGGTGGTTGTTCTGGGTACCCATTTGTCAGGATCTATGCACCCAAATTGCGTGGAAATGTAATCACATGTCAGTTGTAGTACAATATATTTGTCCAATGAATACCCGTTTATCATCTGCATTTCTTCTTGGTGTAGCAATTTTAATGGCCAGTAGCGTATATACACGGTGGTTCACTGATCGTGACCGGGCCAAATATCTCACGAAATGAGCGTCAAACGAAAAAACTACAAAGAACGAAACTTGCCTAGCTTCAAGAGGGAACCAGATGGCGCTATGGTTGGCCCGCTAGATGGCGTTGCCATAGGTCAGACGGATATCAACTGCGTTTTTTTAATAATAGGAACCCCCATTTTTATTATATATTCGTGTAGTACGTAAAGAAGTATGAATGTTTTACTTGGACCACTTTTTTTCGTTTTGTGATAGATGGCGCTGTAATAGTCGCAAACGTACATGTACGTGGTATCACGAAACATTCCGCCAGTGCGGACGGTATTTGCTTCGTGATACATTACCCGTGTTAAAATGGACCGTTTACCAATTGCGGAAAAGGTCGATATAGTGTTGATGTATGGCTATACTCGATGTTACCAAACTTATCTTCTTCAGAGACGCTTTCCTTGCCGTTTCCAGTCTACATTTTATAGCCTCTCTACTTCGACCATCATCAGTTATTTTGCTCTCCAAATAGCAAAACTACTTTAAGTATCTCATTTCCTAATCTAATTCCCTCAGCATTATCTGATTTAATTCGACTACATTCCCTTATCCTCGTTTCGCTTTTGTTGATGTTCATCTTATATCCTGCTTTCAAGACACTGTCCATTCCGTTCAGCTGCTCTTCCAGGTCCTGTGCTGTCTCTGACAGAATTACAACGTCATCGGCAAACCTCAAAGTTTTTATTTATTCTCCAAGGATTTTAATTCCTACTCCGAATTTTAATTTGTTCCCTTTACTGTTTGCTCAATATACAGATTGAATAACATAGGGGACAGGCTACAACCCTGTCTCACTCCCTTCCCAACCACTGCTTCCCTTTCATGCGCCTCTGGTTTGTGTACAAATTGTACATAGTCTTTCGCTCCCTGTATTTGATCTCTGCCACCTTCAGAATCTGAGAGAGACTATTCCAGTTAACATTGCCAAAAGCTTTCTCTATGTCTACAAATGATAGAAACGTAGGTTTGCCTTTCCTTTATCTTCTAAGTTAAGTCGTAGAGTCAGTATTGCCTCACGTGTTCCAACATTTCTACGGAATCCAAACTGATCTTCCCCGAGGTCAGCTTCCACTAGTTTTTCCATTCGTCTGTAAAGAATTCGTGTAAGTATTTTGCATTCGTGACTTATTAAACTGATAGTTCGGTAATTTTGACACCTGTCAACACCTGCTTTCTTTGGGATTGGAATTATTATATTCTTCTTGAAGTCTGAGGGTATTTCACCTGTCTCGTACATCTTCCTGACCAGATGGTAAGAGTTTTGTCAGGACTGGCTCTCCCAAGGCTATCAGTATTTCCAATGGAATGTTGTCTACCCCGGGGCCTTGTTTCGACTCAGGTCTTTCAGTGCTCTGTCAAACTCTTCACGCAGTATCGTATCTCCCATTTCATCTTCATCTACATCCTCTTCCATTTCCGTAATATTGTCCTCAAGTACATCGCCCTTGCGTAGACTCTCTATATACTTCTTCCAGCTTTCTTCTTTCCCTGCTTTGCTTAGACTTTTCTCCAAAGGTCTCTTTACTTTTTCTATAGGCAGTATCTATCTTACCCCTAGTGATATATCTCTCTACATCCTTATATTTGTCCTCTAGCCACCGCTGATTAGCCATTTTGTACTTCCTGTCGGTCTCATTCCTTTTTGCCTTCTTCATTTACTACATTTTTGTGTTTTCTCCTTTCATCAATATTTCTTCTGTCACCCAAGGATTTCTACTAGCCCTCTCCTTTTTACCTACTCCTTTTTACCTGATGGAGAGTCAAGTAAGTAAAAGAGGTCAAATAGTGAAGGTAGCAGAGGATCGGGAACCATAATCGTAATGAAAGGGTATACCATGTACGATTTATATTTATTTATTTATTTCTCTAGTAACAGCCTGCTGCCTGTTGTTATATTGTAGATCGTGCTTTGAGTGATTTTACGTGTTATATCATACAAATTAAGTTTTATTACTAGCGCATATATTTTTAGAATTTTACAAAAGGATAAAAAAAAACAAAATATATAAAAAAGTACATATGTGTATATATAGTTTTGTATACAACTTTGTGTACGATACAACTTGACCGTCAAGGTACCTTCACGAGTTCCAACAGGCCCATTGACGCCCACGTGAATGTTTCCCAGGGACTAAAGCTTGTCTCCGTCCCGCAGCACAGGTGTCAACGAGCTGTTCCCCTGGTAGACGACGGATTCGCTCCTTCCCATCGGCGTAATGAAAAAGGTATCGGGATCCATCAGACCATGCAACGCTCTACCAATGTACCAACGTCCAGTGCCGGTGGTCACGTGACTATTTCAATCGCAGAAATACATCACTGATACTGCTTACGCGGCATTAGATGTCTGCGCACAAGCCATGTAATTCATGTAAATAACGGGTCGTCGATTTGCTCACGCGGCGATGGCGCCCGGTAACGACCCAGATGGGCCCCATAGAATTTACATCAGGTGATGTTTCCGAAATGCTCGTTCCCAGCCTCCGGGCCATCACAATTCTACGCGGACAGCACGCTCACTGATACTAGAAGCACCGTACCTGCTCCAGGTGGCGCTGCCCTCGCCTGGACGGTGTTATATCGATAACAGGTCGGTGGTTTTAATGTTGTGGTTGATCACTGAATACTCTTAGTAACGCTCGTATCCTATGATCCTGTTTGCCCTTGGACATTAGATGATGGAAATAAATCCGAAGCGCGTCAAGGGAGCGATGTGAGTAACAAAGTTATTTTCCTCCGGCTGTAGGACTTTTTTGAAGCGACCTATTCAGCTCCAATACAGCAGTACTAACTACATTATGATACAACCATGGTCCCCTGCCTCCTACGAGGTTTCATGTCTCAACTATATTACCGAAAAGAGCGTTGGTGAAGTATAGACAGGCGAATAAGCAGCACTAGTTGAAAGTGGGAACTAGAATAACTGAAAACCGAGGGACTGGTAAAGCGCTATGCTCACGAAACAGACAACCTAGCTAAAAATTTCCAACGTGATGGAGTAAATGAAAACTGGGATCAAATTTAATCAGGTGTATACAAAGCAGCAGATAAGATAGTTGGGAAAACTAAACCCAAAAACAAGAGGAAATGGATTACAGCAAATGTTACTGAGCTTATAGAAAATAGGAGATTATACAAAAACACAACTGATGAACAAGGAAAAGCTGAATACAGAAGGCTAAGGAATTTAGTCAATAAAGCTAGGAAAGCAAAAGAGAATTCTTTTGAGGAAATGTAGAGGGAAGTGGAAGAAAATATGGAAAACGAAAGAACTGATTTAGCCTACAGGACAGCAAATAAATTTTTTAACAAACATGAAGGAACACTCTCAGGTACAATAGAAAATAAAGAGGGGAAAATGCTGTTTCCTGAAGACGTGGTGAAGAGATGGAAAGAATACATTGAGGTGTTGTATGTCTCTTCCTCTTTCGGAGGAAGAAATAGGAAGAGAAGAACAAGTAGACGAAGATGACAAGGGAAATGACATTCTACCAGACGAATTTGATATAGAAATAAAAGAACTACAGAACAACAAAGCAAGGGGTATTGATGACATCCCTGCAGAACTAATAAAGAATGCTGGTGACAGCATGGAACTGATGCTGCTTAAACTTAATAGGTCCATGTATAACACAGGAAATATACCGACCTACTTTAAGAAATGCATCATTACCAAAGAAGGCAGCAGTTACAAAATGTGAACGGTACCGAACTTAAAGCCTAATATCACATGCATCAAAAATTCTCATACAAATAATTCTGAAGAGAATTGAAGAGATGGTGGAGGATATGCTGAATGAAGATCAGTTTGGTTTCAGGAGGGGGCTGGGAACAAGAGAAGCGATTCTGGCACTGAGACTCCTTATCGAAAGGCAATCACAGAAAAATAAACCAACTTATATTGCCTTTGTACATCTGGAAAAGACATTTGATAACGTTATCTGCCAAGAGATGTTTAGAGTGCTGAGGAAAAGTTGAATGAAGTACAAATACATCCATATAATACTCAGTATCTAGAAGAATGAGGTGGCAGTGATTAGGAACTGTCACCAGGAACAATAAGCAAATATTAGAAAAGTGGTAAAACAAGGATGTGCTCTCTCTGCTCTTATATTCAACGCTTACTTCTAGAAAGCTATAGACCAAGTTCGAGAAGCTACTGAGGTGGGGATCAAAATTAGTGGGCAGACGATAGACATGCTACGTTATGCAGGTGATATTGCTATAGTGTGTTAGCGCTGCCAAGTAATGAATTAACTAATGTTCAAAGTAGTAATTTGGTAATTCTGCATACGGAAATAGAGCGGGTTGCAAATAATGGTGTAGGCAGTGAGACAATTAGTGAACAGGGAAGCATTATCGATCGATCGGTCGGCAACAGCTCGCCTCAGGAATCCGAAATGACAGGACACAATCTTGCAAATAGTGTAGATTCAGGTTTTGCGTCCTCACCGTTTTCTCAAATAAGTCAAGACACATTTTCTGCTTGTCAAAATGTGAATGTTGCCGGTGCAAATGCACTGCCGAAAAGCATAGAGGAACAGATTCCAGACACTAGTACATTATTATTGCAATTAATGCAACAAATCAAACAAAATCAGAGACAAACACAGCAACAGTTAGACACAATGGGACAAAATAAGAGACAAACACAGCAAAAGCTTAAAAAGTTAGACACAATGGAACAAAAGCTTCAAAAATTAGACTCAGTGGAACATACTCTTGAACAAACACGTGAAGATTTAACTACTGAGTTACATAAAATCGAATCGAAATGTCAAAAAGTCTGTAATGACGTAAAAACACAAATTTGGGAGCATTTCCAACCTATTTCTTCCCGGCATGAAAATACATTACAGAATCACGAATTAGCCCTAAAAGAACTGCAAACTATTGTTCATGAAAATCATGAGACCTTGCAAGCTAAAATTGACTCAGTTGCAACTACCGATTCGGTTACGCAACTTGCAAAAACTCAGGAAAACTTAAAGGATACAGTAGATACGATTTCCACACAAATGGACACTCTGAAATTAGGTTCAGAAAAACACACTGAGGAAAGAAGTACACTATCGGAGAAAGTAGCCGAACTTTCGGATCAGTTCACTATCTACAAAGGTGGATGATGATCTGAATGACACAAGACCTGTAGCCATCACTGACATAGAAGAGTATGAACAAATTAAGAAATTCAAACAACATCAGAATCAAATTAATACGCAACACCAAAGAGAAATCCGGGAAGTACAAGATCAGCTGACACAAGTAATACAAGAATTACGTATTTCAGAGGACACTCGCGTTCCAACATGGGAAGAGGGACTTAGAATTACGGAAAAGTCACAAAATAATAACACAAGGCATTTCGGAAATTATGAAAGAAATCGGCAAGGTGCACCGAATTTTGAGATGGAACCGCCGACACGACGTAACAATGACCGACATGCGACTCGCCGACATGATGACTTTGACTATAAGCTGTTCATTACTACACGTAAATTCAAAACATTTAAGAATTCTGACAACGACATTCATCCACAAGCATGGCTCCATCAATTCTATCATTGTTTTCCTCCCAACTGGTCATTAAAGCACAGGTTAGAATTTATGTGTGGCTACTTAGAGAATGAACCAGCTGTAAGAATGCGATCAGTCATTCACGATTGCCACAGTGAAGGAGAATTTTACCATGCCTTCCTCTCAGCATATTGGTCTCAAGCCACACAAGACCGAGTAAAACATAGCATCATAATGATGAAACATTTCGAACAATCTGAATTTTCCAGTCTTGTGAAATATTTTGAAGACATGTTGCACAAGAATCAGTACCTGTCAAACCCATACATCCCCTCAGAACTCATCCCCATTTGCTTGATCAAATTACCTGAACATTTACGACATATTATTTTGGCAGGACGTTGCAAAGACGACATTGAAGCTTTTCAGGGACTGTTACAAGAATTGGAAATTGACACTGACAATCGCGGAAGCGAAAACAGGAACACAACAATTACGGATCACATCCGTCACAATTCCGCGATGATAGAAATAATAAATGGACACGACAAGGCTATTCTTACAACGTAAATCGTGACCAAAACAGACACCACCTGTATGACAAACGTTGGCAGAATAATAGTTACAGAGAAAGATCGCATTTCTGTAGTAATGCATATGACAGAAATAACCATAGAAACAGACAATATGGCAACCAGAACTAATATTATCACGGGAGACAGAATAACTTCAGATGCAACGGTTCACTGTGCAGTGATAATTCAGGGAGAAATTCTCCACCACTTAACCGACAAGAAAGAAACTACAGGAACCAGCGACATGACGACAGACGATATAATCATAACGACAGACCTGAATTTCATCAGAACTGGCGGGGTTCAAACAGGGCTGGGCCCTCTCGGCAAGGTGAATTTGTAGAAGTTAGGTCTCCTAATCCTAATAACGACGCGCACCAACAAAGAAACAGACAATGACTCGCACCGCAGGCAGCCACGTGCGCCAGCTGCCTCAGAGAAAAATAACATAGACGCTAACCTTGAGAAAAATTCCAGTATTCTTTACCAACGTATACTGCATGATAATTGCGTTCAAGCTGAAACTCTGAGTACTATGAAGAGTAAAGGATTGCACCACATTTCACATGTAAAACCGTTTATTGAAAGATAATCTGCTTTTTAACTTTGTCTTTGCCATATAACTTTTCACTTGACATTACTAGTATGCTTTGTCAGATTTAGAAACTGTTACCATGCAACAAGGTTTGAAGTTAAATATCCAATCAAGAACCAAGAGAACTTATTTAAACTGAAATTACGAATGCGTTGTTATTGCGAACAGGCGACACAGTGTTATTGTGTGTGTACATTCTTGCTTGTTAGTTGCACAATTACGTAACGACTATAGGCTCACATACTTAGAATATATACTGGCACTCCTAGTGAGATTTTAATGCGACATTTTGGTTTACTTGGAAATACATTCTGGATTTAAAGTACTTTCTGTGAGATACCAGATGACACAGTGGTTAGTTTATGTGACAGCTACACGATTTTATCACGACGCTACTACTGAATGACAATTTACAATGTTGCTTTTGCGGTGTTTCTCTTTTATATCTGCACAGTTTTTGTGAATTCTTCTGGAAAGTAAAACCTGTTTTAGTAGTAACTTTTGTGGTATAGCTACAGTGAGACAGTCTTTTTCGTAGCACAACAATACGTTACATTATAGTACTTTCTTGATCACGGTAAGTTACGTAATAACTAAGATATCTATACGCAAAGCATTTCACTTTTGTTTAGCATGAGGTAAGTACATTGGCTTCTGCAGAACTTAGCTTTCGGAGGACGATAACTACGACACTTCCACAGAGATTATCTTACAACAAGACGTACAGTTTAGCGCTACAGTACACGTATTTGAGTGATTAATTTTGTACTTAAACATTTATTTTTAAAAATTTTTGAATTACAAAGATACAAAGGTTTTCCGTGATACATTTCATTCCATTGCTGTAATCTGTAACACCTGAGGGTATAATTACATTAATCCTCAAGAGGGTACACGCTTGCTTTGTGTACCATGTGTTTGGCAAGCACAAGGAGCCCTAGCTAATATGGTATTTGCTTATACAACTTTACACATCGGTACCATATTTCTCTAACACGTAAATTACACAGCTATCTGATCATTTAACTGAGAGAGACAAACATTTTTTTTACTACATTAGTGACAGATGTTTACGTAATTACACAGTTGGATAACTTCACACTTATGAATTTGTTTGTATTTTGTCTGTACTTTGTGAACTGTTCATATTTTTTCGGAACCATTATGATACTATGAGAGCTTTGAATGATGTGCTTGGTATGGGATAATTATTTTTAAAGTACGTTTGAGGTAGATGACACTATTGAAATGAGCAGAGAATTTTCTTTAGGTTTTGATATTATTGGATGAATCTACGTCGATTTTGAGATTTGACTGCGGTGTTATGATGTTATTATTACGGTGACGATGTGTATTTTGCTGCTGAGGTATGTTTATGATCAATAAGCTGATGCTATATGAGGAATTTGATTATGCTATGTATTTATTATGACGAAATATTGGAGAAGTGTCGACGAATATGTATATGTGTAATAAGGTAAGGAATAATGAGTAGTGGTTAGGGACTCTGACTTGTGGAAAAGGATGTTGGAAACCAAGAATCGTACTTTAAGAGTTATGAAATGTGTGTAACTGTGTGAATGTATCACAATGCCGGCGAAAATTTTTTGCAAACTGTTATATTTATAGGATTTTGTTTCTACACATTTGTAACGCAAATTCTCGACCTGTGAAATTTTTTATATGAGGCTGTCACTGTAGTGCAAACTGGTGTCGTAAATATTTCGGTAAGGAAGGTAGGTCACTGTAAGCACCCAGCTGCGTGACAGTCGCCTGGAAAAAAGCCATTAGTGTGTGCCTTTCAGAGGCACAGGTGGAAAAAAAAAGAGACCATTATCCTCGCTATTGACAGTTCTTTGCAGAAAGCATCGGAAATACGTCACCTTCAAACTTGAAAACATGATTACACTGTAGAGTTCTTAATTTATGATATTTAGTGAAATGAAATGATGAGAAACATTTCACGTCTATTGTCTTGCTAGTTGAAAGATTGTTTACTGCATTATGAAATGCCTAATGGCTAGCGAATGACGTTTCATGCCTTGCTTTGTCTATTTTATTTAATATCTAGTTTCTAGCTGCACTGCAGCATTGGTTAAAATAAAGTTTAATGGATGTACTAATATAGATGATTTATGCCTACAGATCCAGTAAATAATAACTTTATGACCTACTTTAAAAAAAACGAAGGAGCACAAAAAGACATTTCCCTTCACAGGACTTGTATACATAATTTTCTTTTCAACTACTTGGTAATATTTCTCGTAGAATAAGTTGTGGTGCACCACTTTAATGACATAGATATTAAGATGTGAATAGACATTTCCCTTATGTGCATTGTTGTCTTTAGTGTACTATTTTTCTGCTTGAGCTTTGTCATGTTTAGATATAAGTTATTACATTTACTGCTGCTTGCTTTACCAATTTCCATTTTTTTGTCATTGCTGTTTGTATTAATTGTTTTGTGCTGCTGCATTGCCTCATCCATTAGTTTAGCATCTGAGCTCAGTAGATTTAAGTTAACTTAAGATGGGGGAGGCTATATAAGAGCACAAGTTGTGATGAATTGGAAGAAATGCATTGAGAAGCTATAACAAAATGGTTTGGCCAAAAAGTATTTTGAAAGAGGATATGAACAAAAAAGTAGGGTTTAGGGACAACAGGTTTAGGTAGGATTTTCTTGGAAATAAATGATGAGGTAAGATAATGGAAAATAAATAATGAGGTAAGAAATATGTGAACATATAAATACAGAAAGCAAGCTTGGATTGGATTTTTTTGGTGGAAACAAATGTTGAAATAAGACAAAAGATCTATGGAATGAAGTTTTGGGTTAGACTGCAGTACCAAATGTTACCCTGAAAACGAACCCTGTCTTTCCTTTTGTATTATTCCCCCATGTGTTTATGTACTCTCGTGTATTTGTCTTTTTCCTGTCTTTATGTGTTTAGCTAATAAGATTTATGTTGTAGAATTTTTCAAATACTATGTTATTTTCTTTGTAAAGATGTTTAGACATTATTTATTCTGTTCTGTTTTAAAGCTCATGTGTGAAATTAATGTTTTGAAAACTATTCTCATTATTTTATATATTCACTTATGTCATAATCCCTGTAACACTGATGTATCTGTTTATTCCTATTCTTTTGTAAAGCCTGTACTACTACAAATTTATCTGTATTGTTATGTTCTTTAATAATACATTTTGTACCTTTGTTATTGTATTCTCATGTTATGAAATTGTAATTGACATCAGTTCTTCAAATTTCTGATGGTCATAGTATATGCAAAATATGTGAGAAGTTGGAACAGTTTGTGTTTGGATGTGTCTTAATAACTCAGCAAGGGACTGATTAACAGCATTGCTGGTTCTAAGGACAATTCCAAAAACTTGGAGAGTGCACAAGTGGTGGTTTACGGACTTGCTATATTGTCCGCAAGACTCTTCGATGGTGATTGTGCACCTGCACAGTCGCAGCAGATGGCTGCTGGCCATCTCTACAAGGACTACAGTGGGTCCGCATCTTTGATGACCCACCAATACCATTATTTCTACAAGGACTACAGTGGGTCTACGCCTTTGATGACTCACCAGTACCATTATTTCTACAAGGACTGCAGTGGGTATACACCTCTGGTGGCCCACCAATACCATAATCTCTACCAGGACTACAGTGGGTCTGTTCTGTGATGACCTACCTACCAGTATTCTTCAAAACGTCGACTGACTCTGCTGTGAGTTTGCTCTGTTGTGGCCTATTACCTGTCTGCATGTCGAGAGTCAGCAATGTCTTTCCGTTGGAAGGACAACACTACTTTTTCAAGACTGCATGGAAATCCACTACATCCTTGTGTATTTTCTTTAAATGCTCAGACTTTGAGAAACACACTGCAATTTTACTGTGATGAACGATCAGGACTGTCTCTATGGATTGTGAGAAAATTTTAGCTTTTGACCAACACTGTATCAATAAGTGTGTGCACTTGATTTCTTTGTTATTGTAATTGTGAAAAAATTTTAACAAATATGTATCGGCCAGTGCCCAAAACAATTTGTAAAATTTTTTGTGGGGAGCATGGGGGATATGTAAGTAGGCTGTTTAGGTTTTCTTATTGGTAACGCCACGTAGCGCTCTGTATGAAAATCACTGGCTGTGCTGTGTGCAGCCTGTGGCTAGTTTGCATTGTTGTCTGCCATTGTAGTGTTGGGCAGTTGGCTGTTAACAGCGCGTAGCGTTGCGCAGTTGGAGGCGAGCCGCCAGCAGTGGTGGATGTGGGGAAGTGAGATGGCGGATTTTTGAGAATGGATAATCTGGAGGTGTGTCCATCAGAAACAGTACATTTGTAAGAATGGATGTCATGAACTGCTATATATATTATGACTATTAAGGTAAATACATTGTTTGTTCTCTATTAAAATCTTTCATTTGCTAGCTATGCCTATCAGTAGTTAGTGCCTTCAGTAGTTTGAATCTTTTATTTAGCTGGCAGTAGTGGCGCTCGCTGTATTGCAGTAGTTCGAGTAACGAAGATTTTTGTGAGGTAAGTGATTTGTGAAACGTATAGGTTAATTTAGTCAGGGCCATTCTCTTGTAGAGATTACAGAAGGTCAGATTGCGTTGCGCTAAAAAAATATTGTGAGTCAGTTCAAACACAGTCATGTATAATTGTTCTAAGGGGACATTTCAGACCATCCACATTTAGCTTTCCGGTAATTGGCCTTAATCGTCTGAAGGGTAATGCCAGGAAGGACCCAGCTGATTTCCTACCCTGTCCTTCCATAATCTAAGCAGGTGCTCTGTTTTTTATGTCTTCACCATGAATGGGGTGTTAAACTCTGATCTTCCTTTTAAATTTTCTTTTTTATTACTGCCACTTGAGTTACGGTGTTACTAACAAGGGAACCTCCCCATCGCACCCCCCTCAGATTTAGTTACAAGTTGGCACAGTGGATAGGCCTTGAAAAACTGAACACAGATCAATCGAGAAAACAGGAAGAAGTTATGTGGAAGTATGAAAAAAAATAAGCAAAATATACAAACTGAGTAGTCCATGCCAAACTGAGTAGTCCATGCCAAGATAGGCAACATCTCGGAGAATATGCGCTCGTGAGCGCCGTGGTCCCGTGATTAGCGTGAGCAACTGCAGTAGGAGAGGTCCTTGGATCAAGTCTTCCCTCGAGTGAAAAGTTTAATTTTTTATTTTCAGGCAATTATTATCTGTGCGTTCGTTCATTGACGTCTCTGTTCACTGTAACAAGTTTAGTGTCTGTATTTTGAGACCGCACCGCTAAACCGTGTGATTAGTAGACGAAAGGACGGGCCTATCCAATGGGAACCGAGAAAGTTTGATCGCAAGGTCACACGTCAACCGATTCCTCCACAGGAAAACACGTCTGATATATTCCATACGACACTGGTGACGGCATGTGCGTCACACGACAGGAATATGTTGTCGACCCACCTAACTTGTACACTTGGCGAATGGGTAAAAAGATTCTTCTACCTTTCCCGATTTAGGTTTTCTTGCGGATGTGATAATTACTCCCAAAAAAGTGATCGCATCGGCCGGACAGATAATAATAGTCTGAAAATAAAAAATTAAAATTTTCACTCGAGGGTAGGTTTGAGCCAAGGACCTCTCATACTGCAGCTGCTCAAGCTAACCACGGGACCACGGCGCTCGCGCGCTTAGGCTGTCCTTGATGTTGCATATCGTTTGCATAGACTATTCAGTTTGTATATTTTGCTTATTTTTTTCATACTTCCACACAACTTCTTCCTGTTTTCTCGATTGATCTGTGTTCAGTTCTTCAAGGCCTATCCACTGTGCCAACTTATAACTAAATCTGAGGGGGGTGCGATGGGGAAGTTCCCTTGTAAGTAAAGACCGTTTCGCAATAAAGGGTGAAATGCTTAGTACACTTACAAGATTTTTATTTCACAAGATCACACAGATTGTAGCAAAGATATGTTAAAAGGCGCCATGTCTGGTAAATGGGCAAGCCTATTTTGCTAATAAACGTAAGTTTGCATCTATCGTCTGTAAAATGTGGAGGATGTAGGCAGTGGACGATTCAAGCTATGCAAGGAGGAAACAAGACAGTGTGAATTACAGATCGCTCAGAGACGATTGGCGCACTAGGGCTTCTCGAGGCTGCAGGTAAATCAATACAGACAAGCATCATAAAGCGTACTGTGTGTACTGTGAGGTTGTAGTGTTTACCAGTGGTACTACTTCATTTATTACATGACACACACAGCTCTTCACGTAAACAACAGTAGGGTATAGTGCTGTCTTGCGTTCCCTAGTTTCATACTACACATACGAGAATGAGCAATGGCGGTTGTGTACACAACTGCAAAGTCTGTAGACAAGCTTGTCCCGTATGAGGAATCCCAGAGGTATGCAAGAGAGGTTTACCGCTCTACGAAGAGCACCATGTTTGCAAGCCTGGAGGGGCATTTATGTGAAACAGACGGTCGCCACATTGGACGCCCGCGGACAAGCCGGAAGGAGCTCTACTTCACAGTTTTGCAGAGTAACCTTCTAAGCACATCCGACCTGCAGCACACGCCATAGGTGTGAACCACAGGGCAGCGTGACACGTCCTACTCGAAATGCACCTACATCCAGACAAACTGAAGGCTCATAGGATGACTAAGGAAGACTTTCCTCGCTGTGTCAACTTCTGCAGATGACTGCTTGAAGAAAGCAGGCATGATCCAATGAAGTATCCTGTTTCCTGGTGAGTGCACTTTTAACAGGGACGGCATGTTTAGTGCCAGAAAAAAACCATGTACGGCTGGGAGAAAATCGCGGGCTGCGTATCCGGTGCCTCCAACATCGCTTTCCTGCAAGTGTGTGGGCACGTCTCATTGGTGACCATGTCACTGGTTCTTATCTCGGACAGATTTCCTACCTGGGTTGTTGCCCTCTGGACATCGTCGTGCCATGTGACTCCTGCAGGATGGCACTCCAACACACTTTCACAATGTGGTACGTGGTAACTTGAATGACACCTTTGGCAATAGACTGGACTCGGAGGTCCAATAGCCTGGCTCCTCGCTCGCTGTGCCTGACACAATTGTATTTTCATTTCTGCGAGTACATGAAAACGCCGGTGAGTGAGGCACTTGTAGAGAGAGCAGAAGATTTTGTGGCTCAAATACAAGTGGCAGCTGGAGTCGTAGATAATGTGTCCGGAATTTATCCAAGGGTTTCGCAAGACAGCATCAACTATACAGAAAACATGTCGAAGATGGTGGCGATCGTTTTGATCACTTTCTGTAAACGAATTAAACTGGTGTTTACTGACACTAATTTGCATTATTTCCTTTTATTTCTAGCCTAGTTTGTGAGGCCCTAACTGGCTACATCCTCCTTCATATTTCAGAGACGCTAGCGCGCGAGCGAAGCCTTTCCGCACATAAGTTCATTAGCACAATGTGGTCAGATGGTACCTATCACCACACCTTGTAACAACTTTTGATACGCCCTGTATTTACAATTTATAAAATATCTGGAATTCATTATTTAGGCAACTATCATAACACATGATAGCGTTTTTAATACTGACCATCTCCATTTCTTCATCAGCGCACAACGTCGAACTCCTGAATCGTACACTGTCTACGGATCATAACATTTGTAACTGCACTCTAAGACCATGAAGAAGTTGTGCAAATTGGTCACAAATTGATATTCATACAGGTATCAAGACCGAAGTCGAAACAAGGCCCCGGGAGTAGACAACATTCCATTAGAACTACTGACAGCCTTGGGAGAGCCAGTCCTGACAAAACTCCACCACCTGCTGAGCAAGATATATGAGACAGGCGAAATACCCTCAGACTTCAAGAAGAGTATAGTGATTCCAACCCCCAAATAAAGCAGGTGTTGACAGGTGTGAAAATTACCGAACTATCAGTTTAATAAGTCACGGCTGCAAAATACGTACACGAATTCCTTACAGACGAATGGAAAAACTGGAAGCCGACCTCGGGGAAGATCAGTTTGGATTCCGTAGAAATGTTGGAACACGTGAGGCAATACTGACCTTACGACTTATCTTAGAAAATAGATTAAGGAAAGGCAAATCTACGTTTCTAGCATTTGTAGATTTAGAGAAAGTTTTGACAATGCTGACTGGAATACTCTCTTTCAGACTTTGAAAGTGGCAGGGGTAAAATACAGGGAGCGAAAGGCTATTTACAATTTGTTCAGGGAGCAAATGGCAGTTGTAAGAGTCGAGGGGCATGAAAAGGAAGCAGCGGTTGGGAAGGGAGTGAGATAGGGTTGTAGCCTATCCTCGGTGTTATTCAATCTGTATATTGAGCAAGCAGTAAAGGAAACAAAAGAAATATTCGGAGTAGGAATTAAAATCCTCGGAGAAGAAATAAAAACTTTGAGCATGGTCAACGAAATTGTAATTCTGTCAGAGATAGCAAAGGACCTGGAAGAGCAATTGAACGGAATGGACAGTGTCTTGAAAGGATGATATAAGATGAACATTAATAAAAGCAAAACGAGGACAATGGAATGTAGTCGAATTAAATCAGGTAATGCTGAGGCAATTAGATTAGGAAATAAGACACTTAAAGTACTTTTGCTATTTGGGGAGCAAAAAACTGATGATGGTCGAGGTAGGGAGGATATAAAATGTAGACTGGCAATGGCAAGGAAAGCGTTTCTGAAGAAGTCAAGTTTTGTTAACATCGAGTATAGATTTAAGTGTCAGGAAGTCTTTTCTGAAAGTATTTGTATGTAGTGTAGTCATATATGGAAGTGAAACATGGACGATAAATAGTTTGGACAAGAAGAGAATAGAAGCTTTCGAAATGTGGTGCTACAGAAGAATGCTGAAGATTGGATGAGTTGATCACATAACTAATGAGGAGGTATTGAATAGAATTGGTGAGAAGAGGAGCTTGTGGCACAACTTGACTAGAAGAAGGGATCGGTTGGTAGGACATGTTCTGAGACATCGAGGGATCACCAATTTAGTATTGGAGGGCAGCGTGGAGGGTAAAAATCGTAGAGGGAGACCAAGAGATGAATACACTAAGCAGATTCAGAAGGATGTAGGTTCCATTAGGTACTCGGAGATGAACAAGCTTGCACAGGATAGAGTAGCGTGGAGAACTGCATCAAACCAGTCTCTGGACTGACGACCACAACAGCAACATCAACGATAAATGGAAAACAGTGACACTGCAGGGCAATTTCACGGCGCAGCTGGCAAGGATAGTAAACAAGGGACATTTCAGTACTATGTCACAAAGTCTTTATGAATTTCATTCCGTGTACTCAGTCGGACAGTAACTATGCCTTGCAGAGAGGCGCGCGAACAACACATGCTGATGTCAGCGTTTGTGAGAGAAAGTGTTGTTGGGCTCAAAGAAGCCAGTTGGCGTAATTGGTGTATCGCTCGACATCTGAATAGGAGCGATGCTGCTATTCGACGATATTGACAGGAATGGGTGATCCATTCCCGGATATAGCATCAAAAAGGAAGCGGTCGATCAAGAGAAAGAAAAGAGCGAGAGGGCTGAGCAACTGTCAGAGATGTGCTCAGAACCTCGGGCTGGTAGTCATCACCGGTCAGGCGTGCAGCTGGTGCTTCAGTAACCACAAGGACAATTAATAGGCGGCCCACACAGAGGGAACTGAGCTCACGGTGCCCCTTGTTCCAAATAACGTTGACCTCTATAGGCCGACAAAACTGTCTGATGTAGGGTCGGCCACATTCGGCCAGGAATCCTATTGACTGGAATAGAGCTGTGTCCTGTGAGGAGTACCGCTTCGAAATGAGTCCGATGACCGTCGAAGATGTGTGAGACGTCCAGGACTGAGGTGGGATCCCAAGCTGAGCATCGCTCGCCATACTGCCCGGCAACCAGGAGTGATGGCCTGGGGCGCCATTTCATTTCATAGCAGGACCCCTTTGGTTGTCACCCGTGGCACCCTCACTGCACAGCGGTACGTCGATGATTTACTACGCCTCTTTTTGCTGCCCTACATGACAAGCCATCCTGGGCCGCCTGCATGCAATGAGAGTTTCATCTGCTTGTCCTCGTGCTTTCCAAATCCCACCCTGGCCAGCAGTTTCACCGGATCTCTCCGCAGCTGAGAATGTTTGGAGTGTTACGGGCAGGCCCCTACCACCAGCTCGGGATTTTGACGATCTAACATGCCAATTGGGTAGAACTCGGCACGATATCCCCCGGGAGCATATCCAACAACTCTATTAATCAATGGCAAGGTCAATATCAGCTTGCATAACGGCCGGAGGTGAACCAACGCGTTGCTGACTTGTTCAGTTTGTCGGTGACGCCACTTACTGCTCTGTATCAACAGTTGGAGGTGAGCCACCAGCAGTGGTGGATGTGGGGAGAGAGATGGCGGAGTTTTGAGGGGTTACTATGAGCGGACGATCTGGACGTGTGTCCGTTAGAAAAAGGAAATTTGTAAGACTGGATCTCATGAACTGATATATATTATGACCTTTGAACGCTATTAAGCTAAATACATTGTTTGTTCTCTATAAAAAATCTTTCATTTGCTAACTATGCCTATCAGTAGTTAGTGCCTTTTATTTAGCTGGCAGTATTGGCGCTCGCTGTATTGCAGTAGTTCGAGTTTGTGTGGTAACTGATTCACGAAAGGTATAAGTTATTGTTAGTCGGGGCAATTCTTTTGTAGGGATTATTGAAAGTCAGATTGCGTTGGGCTAAAGTATTGTGTGTCAGTGCAGTGATGATCAGAATAAGTAAAGAGAAAACTGTCTGAGTACGTTCAGTTTTGTTTAGCTGTTTCAGTATCAAATAACGTAGAAGTTTACCAGCCCAATCATTTTTTACATACAAAGGGAAAGTTTCAAGTTTGTGAACCTCCTTCGTTGAGTGAATCATCCAATTTCTCTGAAATTGTTATTCAATTTTTTAGTACATTTCAAGTGTTTCAGGGTATTTCTGAAGGAGGGCTAAACGAGCTCCGTACTTCAGAAAAGGTCTAGAAGGGAACATCTAATTCTCCACTCGAATTCAGCAATATCGGGTCACGGAACAGGTGCATCTGGCATCGTGACCTCGGCACCTTAGGGGCAGGTAGCTTATGGCTGGCGGTGGAAGACGAGCCTATCAGCTTTAAATCTTGTGCTGAGAAAGTAAATTATTGAAAACTGATCCTACTACTGTTTGACTTTTACTTCCTTGAAGCGTGAAGAAGCAGGAGATGCGTTTTGTCACAGCTTGCAAATTTGTAGAAACTTACATTGACATAGACGTTTGCGGGGTGGTTTCAGAGTTATAATTTCAGGCTGCCAAGATTTGTGGTGGGTACTTAGTAGATAAAGCTTCAATAAGGATTCCATGTCTGGAAGCGTACCATTTGCATGTAAAATAAGTTTGAAGATCGGGTCACTTTCAGATCTCTCGCTTCACAGTACTTACACAGCGGAGTCAATAGGTTCTGACCTGCATGCTCTACATGAGCCGATGACGTGGGCAATTTTTCGGTTACTTGTCTCGGTGGTTCTCTTCTGAGAGACGAAGGACGTCCTCCTCAAAGTCGAGAGTGCAGCATCCCGTGGACAACCACGGTCAGTCCTCTTTGTTGCGATCGTTGTCAGTGTCTCGCAGCCATCGTTTTTGTCTGACGAGAACGGTATGCGATGCTGCAATTATAAAAGGGACTGAGGACGGTACCATCTTCTCAGTTTACGTGTGCACTGTGAAACGTAAGATTTGAAAGTGATCCGACCTTCAAACTTAGGTATACTTCCGGACAAGGGGTTTCTTACCAAAACTTCATCTACTAAGTCCACTCTACAAGAAGTCTGTAACAGGAACTATGAAACGCCCTGTTTGTTTAATTTGGGCCGTAGATCAAATGGTTCAAATGGCTCTGAGCACTATGGGACTCAACTGCTGTGGTCATAAGTCCCCTAGAACTTAGAACTACTTAAACCTAACTAACCTAAGGACATCACACACATCCATGCCCGAGGCAGGATTCGAACCTGCGACGTAGCGGTCGCGTGGGCCGTAGAGTCCTCTGCATTTTACAGAGCGTCGAATCGAATCCGATAGTTTTCACTCGTGTTTTAACTCATCGTTTGACTCGGCTCATTCTAAAATTGACATTTTTGTGATTACGTTGAGAAGAATACAAGCAGTGTCTGCTAAATAACTTTCGGCCGTACTTCTGAGGAAACAGTAGAGAGACAAGTATCAATTCGGAATAAACCTGTGCAATGGCAAAATGGTGAAGTGCACTTTTTGAAGTACGTTTCATACAAATACTTAAATGTTATCGTCAGCTTACAAATATCTTTAGCATACAAGTCCTTTCAATTGAAGCCCTCTTTTCTTTCTGAGAATAGGCCATCTGAGGGCAACGTTCAAATTGCAAATCTTCAATCTTTGCTCTTTTCTTCCAATATTCTTTCATCTGTTCACTAGGTTTCTTCTTTCTGTCTTCATACCATTTTCAACCCTGCCTTCGAATCCGTCCATTTTCAATACTTTTTGCTGTAAGAGCTTCTCTGATGTTTATATCTGCTGTTTTTATATTATTTTTTTTAAAATCCTTTTTCACTTCATTGACCCAGTTTGTTGTGGACTTCCGACCCCACAAATATTTCAAAATTTTATTAGTTAATCTACTGTCTCGCATTCGAAATAAATGTCCAAAAAACACGAGTCTTCTTTTTCTGATTGCATTAGAAATGTTTTCTATATTTTGGTTTATTTCAGCATTACTTTGTAATTTACAATCTTCTGCTCTGTTTTGTGGTCCTAATATTTTCCTTATAATTCGCTGTTATAGTACTTCTAACTTACCTAAATTATACCGTAGTTTAATGCCATTCATTCGCTTTATTCTTTTGTATGATTATTTCTTTATCCTGTTTGTCACGGTATTTAATATAATGATTTACCTTTTTGTTAATTTAGTAAGAAAATTTTTTCGGCAATATTAATTAATGGTGTACTTACTGGTGTTCTCCAGAGTTGTTTCTATTTCTACTTTGATGAGCGACCAAGCTGTCTTCTCTAGGTGCTGTGAGGTTTGCTGTTATGTGTACTCGCTGCCTGGACTCCAGTCAATCAGTAACTCGACAGAACCGCCGGAAGCACACCATTAATATAACGCTACTCTTGAGCTTGACATTGCTACTCATTAACAATACTGTCAATGCCGTGTTGTGAGAAGTCGCTGACAGAAAAACACAGGTCACCACTTAGCTGCGGAGCTCGTATACTGGCAGTAAGACCTATTTTGAGCAAGTTTCAGACTTTGTGTGTGTTGGACAAGTTATAGTTGTTGAGTTTATGTGAGCCGTGAAGAAGGACGCAGAAGGAAACTCTACAAGGTTGCAAAACATTCAGGGCATCCTAAGCCACTTTGCTCTGGAAAATGTTTCGTGATACCCATTTGCGGGCAGAGCTCATCCTATCAGAAGTATCTTAATTGTAGGCAAAGCGGTAAGTCTCACGATGCTCAGCTATTTTCAGATTAGTTGATGGAAGGTGACTGAAGATGTCTTCCAGGCTATTACGTCCACCCCCTGAGACGAAATTGATTAAATGGTTTTCTCTCACGGGCACTGTTGCTAAGGAGTCTCCTTGTGGCTACTACTGATCATTATGTGTTGTAGCGTAGCAAGACAGCCACGCCACGGAAGTAGCCGGAAGGCACGCGTTTAGCTCACGCAGGCAAGAGATAGGTCTGTTCGGAGCTTTTTCTGGCAAACACTTTGAACATGTCCTTTCTTATTACAGTAAAAGCAAATAGCTTGGCGTGACGGGCAATGTTCACGCGAATGTCTAGTCACACACCGCGGGCATGATTTCATTGCATTTGCTCGCTTACGCGGCACACGTGGAGAGCTAGGCGGCAGCTGCGCGGACGAGCGCGAGGGCTGTTTATCGTTCCGTGCAGCGCGCCCGGCGGGCCGGTTAATGTGACACACGGCTGGCGAAGTTTCAAATGATGCCTGTGCAAAGTCAAGTGTGTCTTGCCTATCTAATATGTCTATCACCTGTTGAAGGGAGGGATTAACTAGTTTCAAAATCTGTTCCCGTATACGAACATCAGAAACGTTCTGTGCAATTGCATCACGTACCATTGTATCTGAATAAGGGAGTCCACATTCACACTCAAACGCACAATCCCTAGTAAGGCCTTGCAATGTTGCAACCCACTCCCTATTAGTCTGACCGGCCGTACATTTTGTACGAAAGAACGTATACCTTTTTGCAACGACATTTACTGTTTCTTTGAAATAGGCATCTAACGCCGACAAAATTTCTTCATAGGACAGAGTCGCTACGTCGCGTCGGGGAAACAATTTCACTATCACACGGTAGGTGGACACACCTACAAAGGCCAATAAAAAAGGCTGCCGCTCGTTACCTTGAATTCTGTAGGTGGCGAGATGGAATCCAAATTGGCGTGACCACTCTGTCCAGGATTCCATAGCTGGGTCAAATGGCCGGAACAGGGGTGCAACTGCATGTTGTGGCTGCGGTAGCTGTGAAGCGGCGGCTGCCGCATCGTTTTGCAGTGCACGCTGACCCTGGACGAGCTGTCCAAGGGCATCCAATAAGGCCTGCGTCTGCTGATTCTGCAAGCGATAAAATTCGGACAGTACATCTGGAGATTGTGGCGAAGCCATGACACAAGTAAATTAGGGCAATACGAGCGCTAAATCCTCTTTTGAGACTCGTTGCCAAATATTGTAGTGTCGGCAGACTTGCCAACACTACGCACACTAATTGAAAGAGGCGGCCAAGATACACGCGCTAACTCACGAAGGATGGCGTGAGGTCTGCAACAGGATACGTAATGAATGCTATAAAGAAAAGTACGTAGCTTCTGGAATACTTAACTTTAATCCATCATTTGTATACATCGTTCTTGATGAGACAAGTGAGACTCCATAGATACATGCAATGTTACTAATGGCGCCTTGCTAGGTCGTGGCCATTGACTTAGCTGAAGGCTATTCTAACTATCTGCTCTGCAAATGAGCAAGGCTTCGTCAGTGTGCATCGCTAGCTACGTCGTCCGTACAACTGGGGCGAGTGCTAGTACGTCTCTCAAGACCTGCCGTGTGGTGGCGCTCGGTCTGCTATCACTGAAAGTGGCGACACGCGGGTCCGACATGTACTAATGGACCGCGGCCGATTTAAAGCTACCACCTAGCAAGTGTGGTGTCTGGCGGTGACACCACATTATGCGTGTGCGGAAATTCTACTCTCCGTGGCGACAGCCGCCTACGGTCCACGATTGTGCTTTGTATCCCTCGCTGCACAAACATAGTTCAATATATGACGACTGTGAGTGGCGAATTCCAGATGTACCATCTGGTTCTTCGTCAAACAGACAGAAATCACACTGTGTTGTTGATGGAAATGATGACGGTATGAGAAACACCGTAGTAGGTGTGAACCCTGTCACTCCAGCACTATCGCATGAAGGTAGCTGAAGAAGCGGATTTCGTTCCGCATATGTTTTCCGACAGTGTGAGCAGAATGATGAACTTTCTGTCCGCAAGTGCTTTTGCTCAAGCAGCAGTGCGTGGCAAAGTATGGGACAGTGCAACAAAACCGAGAGACTTAATAGCTTACAATAAAAGTTTTTCTGGATTGCCAAAGCTATTCCTTATCACTCTCTAAATTTTACAAATTATGATTACTCGTTTATCATAAAAACATTTGATAGAAAATAACGTCGATTCCGAGATGGTTCTCGTTGTGCCATAGCCTTACACGTTCTGAGCAGTCAGTGTAAAGTATATGCATTGGAATCGTTGTTACTATGATTCACATTATCCACCAGTGGAAAATTATAAGTGAACACTCCTAAAGATGATACTAAATTTTTGTAGGAATCAGAAAGCGGCGAATGGAAGTAAAAATTAAACTATAGTGAAGTGTATTTACTGACTGTATTTATAGGAGACCGTTCGTTTATTTACATACGATCGCAGGAAATTGATGAAGGTCTCCTCCGAGATCGCATGAAGCTGCGTGCGAGGCAGGCCTGTATACTATCGCCACTACAAGTTGTATAGGTTAACTGCTGACTTTTGCAACTGTAATAAAAGTCTTAATAAGACTTTTACTACAGTTGCAAAAGACGGTACAACCTGTATATGTGCAACTACGGAAAAAAGAAGCCAGAAAATAAAAAAGGCAATATGTCCTACCGCCACAGTTTGTCGTTTAGATGTTTGTAGAACAAATAACAAAAAGAAACGCAGGAAAAATTCAAGCTATGTTTAAATGCTCAGACACCAAGGATTAATTTGTCAAACGGCATAACCATAGTGATCAAAAGTCAGAATGGTTTAGAGAAAAGAAGATTTGAATAAAATGGTCAGTCTGTTTAACAAAGGATTTTTATTTAAGAATAAACGAAGCTAATACAAAAATCATGATATGTAGAAAGGAAAACAGTGGAATGTTATTCATTAAAATTGGGGAATACAATGCAGAAGAAGGGGAAGAACTTAAGCATAGTTAGTGAAGACAGGCGAAGCAGGGAGGACTTCAGAAGGGGTTTACAGCAGGTTAAAGGAGCTCTCATAATATCAAATAATACCACGAAATTATGCAAGCTACTTCTGAAACCGGCCACCTGAAGTATAATGTTTTATAGACGTGAGAAATGAGGAGGTTTTGAAAAGAATAGAGAAGAAGACTATGGAGAAAGCTTGATCTGAAGGGAGGCCAGACAAGTGTGACATCGCTAAGGTACGCAGAAGTACTGTAGTTCACTGGTACCTGACGGGAAATAAGAGGATAATTATTGGAGCATATAAACATTAGGATATTGGAAACAGATTTTCGGTGTATTACGTAAGTGTAAATGAAACGAGTTGTGCTAGGTAGGAAGCGACGAGAAACATCATGAACGACACGAACCCTGCTGGAAACGATTTTAAAACTAAATGAAAGAAACAAGGTCCGATGATAGTCTGACGTTGCTGACAAAAGCGTGTCCGATTTTGATGTGAGGGTGTGAATCCAGCAGTAGCGGGGGTGGGGAATGTAATTCAGCGATTGGTCCAGCTGTTCTCATTATATTTTGACTAAAGTTCAGTCTTGATCACACTATTTATGTTTTAATGATATAGGTAACTGGTTTCGGTTCTTTTTACAAAACCATCATCAGACCCATGGCTCCCTTAGGATGGTAGGCGGAGCTCTCCTCGCTGCTACGCAGTCAACTGATGTTCTCATTGCTAGGCCTCAGGTAGGGGCTGCTCCTTGTGATTATCAGATACGACATGCGAACTGTTCTTCTCAGCAATTTTGTTTCTAGTTGAAGCCTTCTAGTAATATACACTACTTTATCAAAAGTATCCGGACGCCCCCAAATATATATGTTTTTCATATTAGGTGCATTGTGCTGCCACCTACTACCAGGTATTCCAAATCAGCGACCTCAGTAGTCATTAGACATGGTGAGAGAGCAGAATTGGACACTCCGCGGAACTCACGATCATTGAACGTGGTCAGGAGATCGGGTGTCACTTGTGCCATACGCCTGTACGCGAAGTTTCCACACTCCCAAACATCCCTAGATCCACTGTTTCCGATTGATAGTGAAGTGGAAACGTGAAGGGACACGTACAGCACAAAAGCGTACAGGCCGACCTCGTCTGTTGACTGACAGAGACGGCCGACAGTTGAAGAGGGTCGTAATGTGTAATAGGCAGACATCTATCCAGACTGCATCAGTATCCACTGCAAGTACTATGGCAGTTAGGTGGGACGTGAGAAAACTTGGATTTCATGGTCGATCGGCTGCTCATAAGCCACACATCACGCCGGTAAATGTCAAACGACGACTCGCTCGGTGTAAGGAGTGTAAACATTGGACGATTGAACAGTGGAAAAACGTTGTGTGGAGTGACGAATCATGGTGAACAATGTGGCGACCCGATGGCAATGTGTGGGTATGGCGAATGCCCGGTGAACGTCATCTGACAGCTTGTGTAGTGCCAACAGTAAAATTCGGAGGCTGCGGTGTTATGGTGTGGTCGTGTTTTTTATGGAGGGGCCTGTGCCCGTTATTGTTTTGCGAGACACCATCACAGCACAGGCCTACACTGATGTTTTAAGCACCTTCTTGCTTTCCACTGTTGAAGAGCAATTCGGAGATGGCGATTGCACCTTTCAACGCAATCGAGCGCCTGTTCATGATGCACGGTCTGTGGCGGTATGGTTATACGACAATAACATTCCTGTAATGGTCTGGTCTGCAGAGTCCTGACCTGAATCCTATAGAACACCTTTGGGATGTTTTGGAACGCCGACTTCGTGCCAGGCCTCATCGACCGACATCCATACCTCTCCTCAGTGCAGCACTCCGTGAAGAAACCTTCCAGCACCTGACTGAACGTATGACTGCGAGAGTGGAAGCTGTCATCAAGACTAAGGGTGGGCCAACACCATATTGATGGTTCAAATGGTTCTGAGCACTATGGGGCTTAACTTCTGAGGTCATCAGTCCCCTAGAACTTAGAACTACTTAAACCTAACTAACCTAAGGACATCACACACATCCATGCCAGAAGCAGGATTCGAACCTGCGACCGTAGCGTTCACGCGGTTCCAGACTGAAGCGCCTTTAACCGCACGGCCACACCGGTCGGCCCACCATATTGAATTCGAGCATTACCCATGGAGGGCGCCACAAACTAGGAAGTCATTTTCAGCCTGGCGTCCGGGTACTTTTGATCACGTGGTGTATAGGGTCAACAGGAAAGAAATTTTTTCATCAGACAGCGTCTCCACAAAGTGGAAGAACTGTTACCCTCACATGCTGCAACCAATCGTAAAAACCGAACGCATACAACGGTGCTTGGTTTGGAGACATCTCTTGTGGGATTAATTTTAAAAGTTAAATACAACTATACAACAAGTGTTGCATTTCGTGCATCTATCGCTTAAGTACTTTTCTTACTTTTTATGCACCCAGTAACTCTGAATAAGATGTCAAAAACATACAACACCTCATCGATGTTCTGCAAGACTCCCGTCATAAATAAAATCTTAAAGTAAACATTCGCATTGTTTGACAGTGCAGACGAAATGGGGACTAGAGAAGACAGGAATGTACGTTTTGGCGTACAAACAAAAGTATGGAGCAGTCTCAACTCCAAAACCCATGTACTGGTATCGTGAAAATTACATGTCTCGTGTTGTAAAGAAGACGTATAATCTGTATCGACTTGTAATTAACTGATTTATTGCCTGTGGAAATTAAATGCAAAATGTTACTACACGGGATGCACGAGACAAGTAAAATGAATAGTGACACAATTAGGAGACAGGGAAGAGGTCGAAATAAGGCACAATAGTTTGTGCGCCAACAACTCCTGCTATAAAACATGTGAGCCTTTGACACTCGTTACGAGCTCTGCATCTTAGATATCTTTAAAAGTAGTACTTGACCACTGCACACAACGGAAACTCGTCACAATGAAGCAAATGTCATAGAAATGCAACTGGGTACATTATTATTTAAGGGGCGCCTAACCACCGGGAGTTCATAGCACATTAAGGATCTAAAAATGTAAGTCAGACTGGGAATGCAACAGTTTAAACTAATAAAGTGAACATTTGATAATGGGTAAGACAGAGAACTGTTCTAAAATTTGTAGTAAATTAAAATATACTTTAAACTTCGCGGGATTCGCGTTTAATTGGGAGACTGCAGTAAGAAAAAATGACTTTCACATCTCGCCAGCTGGGAAAAGCAAGACAAATGAGGCAAATATTTAATGTAGAAAATCGAGCATCCAAGATGCATAACCAGATGAGTTAAATGTGGGCTGCTCAAAAGATGGATTACACTATTGCCTGAGAGTTATATTCTTCAAGTACGATCGGCCGGTGTGGCCGAGCGCTTCTAGGCGCTTCAGCCTGGAACCGCGCGACCGCTACGGTCGCAGGTTCGAATTCGAATCCTGCCTCGGGTGTGGATGTGTGTGATGTCCTTAGGTTAGTTAAGTTTAAGTAATTCTAAGTTCTAGGGGACTGATGACCTCAGATGTTAAGTCCCATAGTGTTCAGAGCCATTTCAACCTCTTTTCAGATGCTGCAATTATGGTGTCCACCCATGGCACAATTAGGCTTTTAACCCGGAAGTCTTTCTCTTACCATAACCTGGACTCAGAAATTCAGTTTAGAGTGAGCAAGAACCAGCGTTATTATTACTATCCGTTACGAACAGTTTGTCTTACTTCTACACTGAAGAGCCAGAATAATTATGACTTCCGGCTCAATATAAATTTCCTTTACTTCAGATCTATGGTCAATTTTTTTATTCTATTTTTATTTATTTATTTATTTATTTTTTTTTTTGTCATCAGTCTACCGGTTTCGGTCTGTATCGACCATCTTCAGATCTGTTTCATAAAAACATGTCCTAATATACTGGACACGTTTTCATAAAACAGATATGAATTAGGCGAATTTGGTCGAAGAGACATCAACGTGAGTCACTATAATGCTCCTCAAGCCACTATACCACAGTTCTGCACCGAGGCACGCACAATTATACTGCTGAAAGCTGACATCGCTGTCGGGCAAGACACGAAGCGTGAAGGGATGCAGGTGGTTTTCAGCTGTCAGCGTGTCTTCGAGTACTGCCACAGGTCCCATGCAAGAGCAGGAGAATGTCTCCCATAACATAATAGTGTTCCCACAAGCCTTCATCCGTGGCGCGCTGCACGTTCCGAACCGCCGTTTGTGGAGACGACCTAGGGTAGCAAAGATGTGATTCACCCGAAGAGGCGACACGTTTCTATAGATCGACGATCGAATCCCGATAATCGCGCGCCCGCTGCAGTTGTAACTGACGATGTCGCTGCGTCAACATGTGAACACGTGGGGGTGGTCTGCTGTGAAGCTCCACAGCTCCATGTTCAACAATGCACGGTGAACGGTATGCTCCGAAACACTTGTGCGTGCACCAGCATTGCACTCTTTCGGCAGAGACGCCACAGATCATCATCTATCTTACTTTACAGTGCAGACAATCCTCCGAACCCCAATTTCTGTGAAGAGCCGTGAACGTCTAACCATTTAGCGCCCGTAGATGCTCCCGACAGTAGCACATGAACATTCGACCAGCTTCGTCGTTTTCGAGACACTAGTTCACAGGCACTTTGTCAAAGTCGCTTATCTCAATGGGTTTCCTCGTTTGTAGCCCATTTCTCCGCTAGGGTGATCCCCAGCCAGAGTCTGCTTCGCTTACATACTTTTATTACCACGTGAAGTTCCCACAACGCCAACAGGCTGCATCCGGCACCCCGATGCGCAGTGGTCCTACTGTTTTGGCTTATCAGTGTACATGAGTTACTGTGCACACCATCATCTTCCAAGATGGCAACCGCGTTCGCTGGTTTGCACGTTTATGTTCCTGGTTTGACGAACACTCGGGCACCCCGTTGTACCTCGATTGACCCGCTAAACCATCTAATCTTCATGCGACAGAAAACGTCCGGGACAGTTTTGAGTAAGAAGTGCTACGAAACAACATTCCCGCAATTCGCTAGCTCAAACGGGAACACCAATCAGCGGCTTAAGCTGAAGAAGCTTGTAGACACTCTCTCTCGCAGAATTAAGGCTATTGCCAAGGCTGGAAGCAGTATTATCATGTGACTAGTGTTTTGTTTCTTATGACTTTCGTCACCAGAGCAGTCTTATTCCAGGCTGTGACACATGGTTCTAATTGTCGCAGAATATTCCGTAATGCAGAGCAAATTAGAAAACCAGTCTTCATTTGGTTGGTTATCCCTGAGAGAGCAGCACCTGCAACAAGTAATTAAGTGAAGTTGCAACAAGTGTCAGTCAGAAAACGGTTTTTGTTATTTTTCATACAATGATATGTTTCAAAATTTCTTGTGATTCATAAGAAGCAGAGACCTGCCGCTGAATTCATCAACCGTGCGACTGCTACGGTCGCAGGTTCGAATCCTGCCTCGGGCAGGGATGTGTGTGATGTCCTTAGGTTAGTTAGGTTTAAGTAGTTCTAAGTTCTAGGGGACTGATGACCACAGCTGTTAAGTCCCATAGTGCTCAGAGCCACTTTTTTTGAATTCATCATTGATAGGAACACGCGGTATGAGATTTCTTCAGAGTAGCGCTTTGTTTAAAAAGTGAAACGTGTCAGTTTCCATTCCTGGCTGGTTTTGTTTTTGCATTACCAGTTTTAATTGGCGGACTTGGATAAGTTCTGTTTGGAATAATTACTTTGCTTGAAGTATAAAACCGGTTACAAGTCGTGTTCCTCTAATTTCACTGCAGCTTTTCTGTGTATCTGAACTAAGTATCGGGAGGTTTTGTGAGACCCAGTTTATGTCCTTAGCTGTGGTCAGAAACTTCAGATCACTAATATGTTTCCAGAATGAGATTTTCACACTGCAGCGGAGTGTGCGTTGATATGAAACTTCCTGGCAGATTAAAACTGTGTGCCGGACCGAGACTCTAACTCGGGACCTTTGCCTTTCGCGGGCAAGTGCTCTACCACTTGCCCGCGAAAGGCAAAGGTCCCGAGTTCGAGTCTCGGTCCGGCACATAGTTTCAATCTTTCAGGAAGTTTCACTAATATGTTATCAAAGAATTTTATGAAAAATAGCGAACTATCATTTGTCAATGTCAGGTTGATGATAGGGTGAGTGGTGATCGCCAAGTAAATACTGCCAGAACTATGACATTAACTGGTAAATAAATTGAAACGGAAGCAGTAATAGAATGGGATGCGAAATAAGTTTGTAGACAACACCACCTCCCCTCCCCACTCCCGCTCTGTTTAACATGTAACTTCCATAGAGCAAGCATTGAAGGAAACAAAGAAGAATTTTGAAAAAGGAATTAAAGTTTAGGGAAAATAAATAATAACTTTAATGCTTGTCAATGCTAAAGGACTTGGAACGGAATGGACAGCATTCAAAAGAGGTTGTAGTAGTTTAACGGAATGGATAGTCTTCAAAAGAGGTTGTAAGTTTAACACAGACAAAAGTAAAACAGTGGTGGTGGAGTGCAGCTGAATTAAATCAGGTGTTGTCGAGGAAATCAGATTAGGGAACAAGATTACAAGGAGTAGTTAACAAGTTCTCCTATTTGTGGTGCAAAACACTTGACGATGAGAAAAGGAAATAGGATATAAAACGTCAGCTTCCAAAAGCAAGAAAAATTACTTTGAAAAAAAGTGATATTTTAACAAAAATTTAAGTGACAGGAAATCCTAAATGAGTGTCTGGAATGTAACCGTGTATGGAAATGAAACGGGGTCGATCAATTGTTCAGGCCAAAGGAGAACGAAATCACTGAAATTTGGTGGTACAGAAGAATGTTGAAGAACATATAGTTATACCGGATAATTAATAATAAGGTACTGGATAGAACTGCAGAGAAAAAAATCTGTGTAGCAATTTGAATGAAGGGAGGGAGATCAAGAGACAACAGGGAACAGTTAATTCGGTAAAAGTTGTAGAGTGAGACCAATGTTTGAATACAGTAAACTAATACAAATAGATGTAGGTTGCAGTAGTTATACTGAGATGAATAGGCTTGCACAAGATATAGTGGCCTGGAAAGCTGCGTCAAAATAATCTTTGCACTGAAAACAACAACAACCTATTTTGATGTTTTAAAGGCATAACTGGTACTCGCAATAATCTGGAAATGAGACTTCATCGTCCTGCCCCTTGTAATGGTTCTTTATTTACGTGACCATTCCGGCTCTCCAACCCCAGTTCTCGATACCAGTAATATCGTACTACTTTTCTGCGAAGTAACAGACATATTTTTGTGACAGTATTCACATTTGGTTTTATTAATGTATAGGTACTCAGATGTATCGATATATTACAGTGATATGGTTCTTGTGTGTATTCATTTCTGTGAGATTGTCTTAATCTTTGACTTACTTGTAACCGTTTTTGACGCGAATGCGCACAGAGCAGTCCTTGTTTCAGTTTGCAGAAGTTAAGTCGTTATTTCGCTTTGTAAAAGAACAGTCAGGTCTTGTGTTTGGTTGAAGTGGAAATTAAATATATGAAGATTGATACAAAACTGTTTTCCTGATGATGTGACAATTAAAAAGAAGTATGTGTGAATTTACAAGAAGTTCGTGAACACCAAGTCAAAAATTATTTCTACCATACCATTGTTCTGATGTGGGATTGTTTGATCATTAAGAATTTCCTGAAAAACGCATTTATTAGGTCTTCAAATATTGCTAAAATACAGATCTGGACCTTCTAGCAGTCAAAGTGGAATCACCGTAGAACCAACAAGATGAGCCATAACAACTTCGACGAAATCTACGTGGGAATTCATTCAAGATAAGTGCCTAATTAATGACTTTTTTTTACAGTGACTTCATTATTTCCATTCTGACGATACCATCCACAGTCAATAATTTTGTTGTTGCCCGATAAAGCGAACATATGCTGCGTGAGCAACATTATTAATCTGATTTCTAACCTACTTTGCAAGTGGTGGTATTGTTAGACCCTGCACCTAGGCAACCCGCGGACATTGGCAATACTGCCCTCACTGGGTTCCTGAAGCCAGGACCTCGAGATCTAAAACCAGTGCTCAGGAGTGCACTGGAAGCCTTGTAGCCGAGAGAGCTGATTACGGGTTTGTTTTATTTTCTATATGATAGCAAAAATGTGCCTAACGTACATCGAACCCCCTGCTTTCAGAACTGTCACTGACTGGAAGAAGTAGTAAAGAAGCTACAACGTGTGTAACTTCGGCGCTACGTCAAACACGTCCTGCGCATTTTCTCGGTGGGATCACTTCGTGTACGTCATTTCTTTTTTTAATCGTTGGAAATAACTCAACGAATAATCAGCTAAACAGCTAAACAGCACCGACGAATGTCGGCCATGTGCCATGCGCCGCATCACGACGCCTGCGTTTCGTTTGCAGTCGGAAACTGTTTCCTCGGAACCAAAAACTCCGCCCGGGAATAACACACGTCAGTGGGCGCTCCGCGTAACGAAATGTTAGTAAATTTCGCGCAGTATTTAGCCAAGCGGGAACCTGCTCGGTTTGTATTTCTGGCCCGCGTGTGGCAAACGGAGAAGATAAACTCGGTATTCGTGACAGCTTATCCCAGAGGCGCGCCGACTGATGGCGTCATTCGTCAGCCGGTGTTTGGCCAGCGACTGTTTGGGCCGGACTCGCGGCTCTAAACACCACCCTCCTCCACCCACCTCTGGGCCCGTCTTTTTGTCCGGATCGCGGGAGCGTCAGCGCCGAATCCGTCGCGAGCACACACAAACACTGTCCCTCATTGCTGCTAACTTTTCGTCGCTTTCGTGGTATACCACTAGCTCTTAATTTCGTTTTTCGTTTCTATTTTTCACTTGCAGTGCTTGGACGTCATGTCGGACGAAACCTACAGTGTTACGGTGACGAATACCGTCAACGTTTCTTTAAAACAATATGACGACCCACGCTGACATGATACTGCGGTAACCGTATCGTATAAATTTTACAGATGTGGTGCTAATGACGAGGTGAGGAGCGAGCAGACAGCAATACACACTGAACATGTGCGTAGGTGGCATGAGGTATAATGTAGCTTCCACAGCTTCAATCAAAGACGGGACAACACCATGTCCGAAAGAACAGTTTCCCAGATCATAATTTCTACTCTTAACCAGAAGTGTTCTTTGTGAGTCACCGACAAATCTGCCACTTGGAACCAAAATGAATATTACACTCTTGCAGTTTCACTCCCTCCAACGCCCCCTCTCGGCCTACATTTCAGATTATTATTGGTCATACAATTAATTTCATCTACACCGATACTCTGCAAACCATGCCAAGCCCAGAGAGTGCTTCCCACTGTACCATTTACTAGGGGTTCCTCCCGTGGACCTCGAGAAGAATAATTGCTGAAACGACTCTCTATACACTGTAATTAATATACTTTTGCCCTCACGATCCCTACGGGAGTAATATGTACGTTGTTGTACTGTATTTCTACTTTAAAGCTGGTTCTCGAAACTTTTTAAGTAGCCGCTTTCTTGGGACAATTTGTGTCTCAAACAAGCCTGTAACTACAAGGAAATGAATACCCTTAGCTGGATACAGGTGTTGACGTGAGTCAACTGGGACAGATGAAAATGTGTGACGGACTGGGACTCGAACCCGGCATCTCCTGCTTACATGGCAGACGCTCTATCCATCTGAGCCACCGGGGACACAGAGGATATCGTGACTGCAGGGATTTACCTCTGGCACGCCTCTCGTGAGACCCACATTCTCAACTGGTTGTCCCGCACTATATTTATAGTGCCCTTCCCATTATACTCATTACTTGCGGCTCTAGTACCGATTTCCGTAAGATTTCGGGCACTGTTTGTGCATCCGCACTGAAGAAGATGGTCAAATGGCTGGTGAGCCTTAACTGTATATATCTGAAGATGGTTATGGCTAGCCGGCCATTGACCTTTTTCTGTGCTGGATCCACACGCATTGCCCAAGATCTTACGGGACTCGGTAAGATTGTCTGCCGCGGGTAATGAGTGTAATGGGCAGGGGCACTTCGAATGTAGTGTGTGGACATTATGCTGGGAATGTGGGTCTCACGGGGAGCGTGCAAGGGATAAATCCCTGCAGTCGCACTACTCTCTGTGCCCTCGGTGGCTCAGATGGGTAGAGCTTCTCCCATGTAAGCAGGAGATCCCGGGTTCGAGTCCCTCTGGGATCACACATGTTCAACTCTCCCCGTTAACTTATATCAACCCCTGTATGCAGCTGAGGGTATTCATTTCCTTGTAATTTCATTCTATCGAGCTGCATGGTCACCGATGGTATCTGTATTCATATATATAAAGCCTGTAACTGATTGTGCTTTCTTTGTACACGTGCAATAGCTACTGTCAGTCCTTCTTGGTACAGATCTCACACGCTTGAGTAATGTCCTACGACAGTCGTTCTAGTGATTTGTAAGCAATTTCCTTTGTACAATGAGGTGACAGAAGCCATGGGATACCTCCTAATATGGTGTCGGTCCTCCTTTCGTCCGGCGTACTGCAGCAGCTCGTTGTGGTATGGACTAACAATTCGTTGAACGTCCCCAGCAGAAATGTTGAGCCGTGCTGTCTCTATATCTGTCAACATCTGCGATAGTGTTGCCGGTGCAGGATTTCGTGCACGAACTGAAGTCTGGATCACGTCCCGTAAATGTTCGATGGGATTCATGTCGGGCGATCTGGGTGGCCAAACCATTCGAGCGAAATGTCCAGAATGTCCTTCGAACCAATCGGAAACAACTATGACCCGGTAAGAGGTGCATCCTCATCCACCTAAATTCCATCGTTGTTCTGGACATGAAGTCCGTGACTGACTGCAAATGGTCTCCAAGTAGCCCAGCCAATGATCGATTGAATTGGACCAGAGCACCCAGTCCAGTCCATGTAAACACAGCCCCACCATTATGGAGCCAGCGCTAACTTGCACATTGTCTGTTGACAACTTGGGTCCATTGTTTCCTGGAGTTTTGGGCCACACTCGAACCCTACCGTCAGCTCTTACCTATTGAAATCTCATCTGATCAGGCTACGGTTTGCCATTCATCTAGTATTGAACAGATATGGTCACGAGTCGATGAGAGGCACTGCAAGCGATGTCGTGCTGTTACCATAGGCAGTCGCCTCGGTCGTTTGCAGCCGTAGCCCATTAACGCCAAATTTTGCCGCACTGCACTAACGAATACGTTCGTCTCATGTCCCACATTGATTACTGCGGTTGCCTCACGCAGTGTTGCTTGTCTGTTACCGCTGAGATCTCTACGCAAACGCCGCTGCTCTCAGTCGTTAAGTGAATGCCTGAAATTTGATATTCTCGTCACGCTCTTGACACTGTGGATATCTGAATATTGAATGTCTTAAAGGTTTCCGAAATGGAATGTCCCATGCGTCTAGCTCCGACTACCATTCCGCGTTCAAAGACAGTTGATTACCGTCTTGTGGCAATAATCACGCTGGAAATCTTTTCGTATGAATCAGCTGAGGACAAATGACAGCCATGCCAGTGCACCGCCATCTGTATATGTTCTCATAGCTATGCCATGACTTTTTTCGCCTCGGTGTAGCCTGTTTTCATTTCCGTAGTATTTTACCAATAAATCGAAATCTTGCCTCTGCATTATCCCCGACGGAGCAGTAATTATTACGATAAGGGTTGAAAGATTCGAATTGTGACTCGTTGATATTGTAGTCCTAGGACACCACAGCTCTTCGTTTTGTGAAGTGCATAATTTTAAATTTCTGAATATTAAAACGAACTGCCAACAGTTACACCACTTTGAAACATTACAAAGAGTCAACTAAATATTCGTGCAGCTTTTCTAAGACAGTACTCAGTATAGGTAACCGCATCCCTTCTAGGTGCTCCACTTTTTTGAACAGGCAGTATTTCATGCTACGTGCTGCGCCATGCCCACTATCAAGTAACTGACCTGTTGACACTATCTCATGCCACACCGCGACAAAATTAAGCATCAGCATCCTATTGACAAACGAAGCTCACTTTTCTCTGATGGGTGAGCTTAAACACACAGAATTTCCGAGTATGGGGATCTTCACCTCCAGTCACTGTGATGAAGTTCCTCTGGACAGCGAACGTGTCACCGTATGGTGTGGCTTCACGGCTGCGTTCATCATTGACCCATTCTTTTTTGAGCAGGTTGGCGCTCAAAGACCAAAGACGTGCGCTGCGACTGGCCAGTGTTACCGCGGTATGCTCCGCCAGCATGTCATATCCGCCTTACAGGACAGAGACGCATTGAACTCAACAGTTTTCATGGAAGACGGAACCCCATCACACGACGCTCTTGAAGTTCATCTGCTTCTCCGAAACACATTTAGGAACGATCGAATTATCAACCGATCGTTTCCAAATCCTTGGACGGCACGGTCACCTGATTTCACTCTATGTGATTTCTGGTTGTGAGGCCACCTGTAGGACAGGGTGTACCAGGGGAACATCAGACAAGTGCTGATGTGAAGCGCAGCATATGAAGAGAAGTAGCCAGCACAACTACGGACGTCGTTCGGCTGTGCGAAATGCAATCCTGCGCTTTCAGGGTCTTCTGGACATTGCTGAGCCCCTTTTGTATCAGTAATGGTACCGGTATGTAATGATTATGATGCACCGTAGCAGCACATTAAAAGTGTTTCAGTTGAATTGATTCAGCATTATTTCTCTTCCCCATGTCTTTGACATTAATGCTACCAAGTTTGGTACTCGTACAGTAATTAGCTTCCGTGTTATAACATGTTAAGTAGGAAAAGTTTAATTATAACCACCCCATCTATATATTGTGCATTTCGCAGGCAATGCTGTTACATCTTCTATTATCCGAATCCCTTATAGAATGCTGCTCATGGGCTGCCGAAGACATCGATAGCATCATCACTCTACAACACTGGCTGATCTTCCTCATCAAAAGGTATAAAAGCGGACGCAAGTCTGTTATGAGTGGTGTCGTCAGCCGTCATTCTTGTCACCATGCTGAAACCTTAACGGTCGTGCTGGAAATTGTTACTTGTTACTTTCCGGCTTCTCTGTCTCAGTGTTATACGAGGGCTTTCTTTTTAGTTCTGAGCTCACAGGGAGGACGTAAAGATACCCAGAACAATAGTATCTCCCGCCAAGTGCGAGGGCCTGGTGAAAAATTTCGCCTGAAGCTATGCAGCCAACATTACGTAACCGTCGTGGTTTTTCTTCTTCAAGACAATTCTCAGCCGCATTCTGCAGGGCCAATGAAGATGCTCCTGCATCATTTTGAATTGGAAATGTTTGATTACCCAGAATACAGCCCGTAATTGTCTCCCTCTGAGTTTCATCTCTGCTCACATGAACCGCTGTCTGTGAAGACAACATTTTGGCACAGACAACGAGCTGTAGGCCAGAGAAGAGAATTGGCGGAAACCGCTGGCGGCTGCCTTCTATAACGAAGGTATTGAAAAGTTGGTACAACGCTACGACAAACGTCTAAGTCGGATCGGTGACTATGGAAATAAGTAGCTGTAAGTTACAGCAAATAGAACAGTTTTGATTTTCACTGTGGTTTCCATTTCGCGACCTATTGTTCCTTACTTTCCGAATAGCCCTCGTACTTTAACTTTTACATTGAATGGTTGCTTGCTATTATCTCAGTTTTTCTAGAGAAATTGTTCTCATCATGTTTATCAGTGTTACACACCACCTTATCCACGAAGTCCAAACCTACTTTTACTGGTTGTTTCTCTCCCATTTTCTGCCTTCACTCGATAACACTAATGCTACTTTAAATACTTATCTTTTTAGTTTCTTGCGGATACAATACCAGCTGTGCTATCTGGTATGTCTACCAGCGGGAGTCCAAATTTGCGTCTGTCAGTGCCTCCTTTCAAAAATGGTTCAAATGGCTCTGAGCACTATGGGACTTAACATCTATGGTCATCAGTCCCCTAGAACTTAGAACTACTTAAACCTAACTAACCTAAGGACAGCACACAACACCCAGCCATCACGAGGCAGAGAAAATCCCTGACCCCGCCGGGAATCGAACCCGGGCGTGGGAAGCGAGAACGCTACCGCACGACCACGAGATGCGGGCGCCTCCTTTCAGTTCTTTCAAATATCACAGCAGTTCTTTAGCACATTTTTGCTAAAACAGCACTCATGGGTGGAGCTGGATGGCGTACATTACTAACGATCGTGGATTACCTAAAAAAATGGATGGTAGACTCTTCAGTGGAAAGCGCCTTCTTTTGAAACTCCCTAGTGGATTAAAACTGTCTACAGCAGCAGTATTTGACCCCAAAATTTCGCCCGTACCAACTGAACTATCCAACCAATCTTCAACAGTTCAATTTCCAATTGCCTGTCTTCTAATATTTCAAATCTCTCATAAGTCTGTAGCAATCAAAGCGTCGTCGCATGACTCATTCAAACTCACGTATTTGTTTAAGCTGGCCTCAGTATACTGTGACGACAGTTGGACAAGGCTGATATCTAAACCTGCTTCTTCGTCGCACGCAGTTCAGTCCCGGGGACGATGTATTTGTTCACAGAAAGGTTGTAGCGCCGGAAGAGTGTAGCGAAATGCAGGAGGATATGCAGAGCGTTGACGATTAGTTGAGAGACTGACAATCGAGCCTGAACGTACTGAAACGTATTGCGCATAAATAAGTGGAGAATCCATTATTATTCATTTATCTTATGGGCGATAAATACGTGGAAAAGTAACAACTGTATAATACACTCTAAGAGAGAGAGAGAGAGAGAAAACCGCGTGCGATGAAGTAATGCAGAATGAGACGGAAGTCTTTAGCTGTGATGTACATGTACAGAGAAACAAATGATTACAATTTCGGAAAAATTGGATGATTTATACAAGAAAAAGAGCTTCACAAGTGACCAAGTCAATAACGCGCTGGTGCACCTTTGGCCATAGTGCCAACAGTTATTCGCCTTCGCATTGACTGTTGGACGTACTCCTAAAGGATATACTACCAAATTCTGTCCAATTGTAGCGTTAGATCATCAAAATCCCGAGATGGTTGGAGGGCCCTGCCCATAATGCTCCAAACGTTCTCAGTTAGGGAAAGATTTGGAGACTTTGCTGGCCAAGATAGAGTTTGGCAAGCAAGAAAATGAACACTCTCTCGCCGTGTGCGGGCGGACATTATCCTCCTGAAATGTAAATCCACGGTGGCTTGCCATGAGGGGCAACAAAACAGGGCGTAGAATATCGTAAGCGTGCCGGTGTGCTGTAAGGTTGCCGCGGATGACAACCAAACGACGCCTGCTGTGAAATGGAACTGCACGCCAGACCACCACTCCTAGGATCTTTTTGACTGGAATCCCGCTTCGAGCTGGCCCTCGGTGACCAGCGAAGAGATGTCCGGAGACGCCCCTTTATTATTTCGTTAGAGTGTGTTACAAGTAAACGTCCGGTGTAATCTACACTGGAATAACTACACAAAACTAGTTGTAAGAAGACAAAGGCCCAGCTTTCACTGGAACAGCCCTAAGGAACTACTTTATCCACGACATTTTACCACTTTCACCACGACGTAACAGTACGGTAGGAAAAATCCGTATCAGACGGTACACAGTATTGAATTCCGTTGTATACATACCTGCAGGTGTGAAACCACAGCTTACGTAGTCCGACGGGGAGTAGAGGTACAACAAGAAAAATTCAAGAGTTGACGGGAATTTATAGACTCCCCTAATCAACTATACTGTAATACGTAACGATTTACCCCAGGCCTATCCTAATTCGTGTGTAAGCGCCACTCACACAGACGAAATAACCAACCTGCCTGGGATGCGAGTGCTCTGTATTCCTTTGTTGCCTGGCCGTTAGCCAGGTTCTATAAAGTTTTGATTACTATCCCGATATTTCTTTGATTACTCGCAGTTCTGGATACTTCAGTTGATAGGTCTTCTGAATTGAAGCCATCATCCAAGAAACAGAAAATGCGATAATATCTTCAAATACAAAGCACCAACCAACTGCTCGTACCTTCCATCGACTCGTGTAAACCCCTATGCACTATAGAAATCCAACCCATGTTTGTTACAACAAAGTAGCGAAACAGGCAATTTTCTTCAGAAGTTTCTAGAATAAGAAAAAAGTCAATTAATTAAAAATAATAAAATTAAGAATATTAGAACTGTAAAACCTTAGCTAAATATTTTAAGTAGCTCCACTTTGAAAAACAAAACAAAATTCTGTTTTACTCCTAAAACGCAAAACTAAGTTATGCGATCAAAGTTTGCAGCAGACATGGAATCGAGTGAGACTGATCTGAATGTTTCGTCTGAAGAATTACTCTGAGCGGATAACTAGGAAAACAACGCCTAAGAGTAATGTCTTAGATTTTCTGGCAATTAACAGATCTGAACTTTTCGAATCAGTTAACTTAAAACAGGGCAGGCTGTGACAACACTGATGAGTAAGGTTGTTAAAAGAAATGCTAAAAAAGGTAGGAAAATAGTTTTCGAAGTCGTAGAGCAGAAATGGATGACACTTAAAAGCTTCGTATAACACATCTTAGACCAATATGTGACGAGTAAGGTTGTGAGGGATGGTTCAATGGCCTTACGAATCTCGTGCCAAAGCAAAGAGAAGGAAGTCAAAGACTGATTGACAATCAAAAGCGGAAAGAAGCCAAAATGAGCATAAGGACAGCAATGCGAGAAATGTCCAATTAATTCGAAAGTAAAATTTGGTAAATCGATCTGATTAAAAATCCTAAGAAGTTTCGGTCTTACAGAAGGTCAGTTAGTATTCATCCCTCAGTAACAATACTGGCACCGAAACGAGAGAGACAATGCGAGAACACTGAATTCCTTCATCTGAAATTGTTTCACAGCGTAAGATCGTAATACCGTTCCTCATTTGAAGTATCGAACCAGTGCCGTGATGGGAAATATTCAGATAAGCGATCGTAAAATAGAAAATAAGATAAAAGTTTTCAGCAGGAAATGCATGGAGACAGGATAACTATGAGATTCTAAAGAGATTGTGTGAAAGAACTTACACTCTTTCTAGTAGCAGTTTATTGTATGTCGCTTTAGCAACGAAGGAAATCTTGCGATTGGAATAAAGTGCGGATCATAAGTCCTAGAGGTGTCGTCAGACACATACAAATAATCATAGGTTTATATCGTTGATATGAAACGATTGGTGTAGGGCCAGTCGGCCACAAGCCGTGGTAGCGTGCGAAATTGCCCCTCTCCCCGGACGGTTCTCCGCTCTCCGATTTGTTTACTTCCGCGTCGCGGTATTTGTGTACACGGAGTCCACTAATAATTACCTCATGGCGCACTCTTACCGTGCGCGACGATCAAAGTAACGTTTCAGGCCGAAAATCCACGACCAAGAGCCTTTGAAGTTGAACTGTTCGTAGGAGAGGATCATGGACGCGATCGGAATACATTTTTCCATCACAGGAAGTGTTGTATACATCAAGATGTCGAAGAGGCACTATGCGCTGAACTTGTGCAACGACATGCCACCGGAGTAAAATTTAAACACTCTTATAGACATGTAGGTACAGTGACAGTGCAATGTTCTAAAATTGTGATTTTCCGTGCAGCCAGTCTTACTAAGCGACCAGTAGTGCGTCAAGAACATATTTCCTTGGGATGTGTCTATTATACTTTTCAGAGACATGCGGATACTGGCCAGAATATGGACCGACCTCGAAAGAGTAGACCAAAAATCACATCAAAAAGTGATAACAAAAATATATAGCAGTCACAAGTAAACGTGATCGCTTCAAAACACAGCCAATTTTAGCATGCGTGATTCGATATTCGAATCTTGACAGTGTTTGAGTTCCCTTCGAGCTGCCTCAGGAAGTGTCATTGCCGCTTTCTAACAATACGGCAACATCTTTGGTCGCCTCGCGGAGAAATGGCAAACATCTACGGCCTACTCAGTGTTAAAAGGCGTCCGGCTGATCAAAACTGAGCTGACGAAGCCGGCCGCGGTGGTCTAGCGGTTCTGGCGCTGCAGTCCGGAACCGCGGGTCTGCTGCGGTCGCAGGTTCGAATCCTGCCTCGGGCATGGATGTGTGTGATGTCCTTAGGTTAGTTAGGTTTAAGTAGTTCTAAGTTCTAGGGGACTTATGGCCTAAGATGTTGAGTCCCATAGTGCTCAGAGCCATTTTTTTGAGCTGACGAAATACGTTCCACCGTGCATGATGATTGGCTATGTTCGGGCCATCACCATGTACGATGGCCAGCCACGACCGTGCTCCGGATGTGGCCAGGAAGTACACGTCCGGTCCGAATGTTTACACCGACGCTTGATACAGACACCGCTGGGCGAAGTGACCCCAGCATCGGTGCTGAGGTCCCTACCCGTCACGTACGTGGCGGTAGCACAGAAGCCTGCCCCGTAACTCCAGGATAAGCCTGAAGCCTCGTCAACGCCGCCCATCGAGACACAATGCGCCGACGAGACCAGCGTGGCGTCACCTCCAGGGCTCGCACCGGGACCATCCAAACTCAAACTGCGACGGACGACCCTGCTCGAACCATGGACGTAGAACTAGATGTTGTGCCTTTATCCAGACGGGTATGGCATCGGTTGGTGGGCGACCACACACTGATTCGGAGGCCGGCTGGAGTGGCCGAGCGGTTCTAGGCGCTACAGTCTGGAACCGCGTGACCGCTACGGTCGCAGGTTCGAATCCTGCCCCGGGCATGGATGTGTGTGATGTCCTTAGGTTAGTTAGGCTTAAGTAGTTCAAGTTCTATGGTACTGATGGCCTCAGAAGTTAAGTCCCATAGTGCTCAGAGCCATTTTTTGAACTGATTCGGAAAAATACATTAGGAAAGTAAAAATAACGTGGCTGCGTGGTCAGCGACCGTTTACAGAGTAAAAGTAAAACAATACCAGCCCTCGGTCGTAAAAATTAGGTCTTTTGACCTGGTTTCGCCACTACTATGAGTGCCTTCATCAGAAGTAAAACATTCAAACTGGCTTATAACGTAACTACAAAAATTATGCGAAGAAATGTTTATATAAGTGTAAGTACTGTCTAACAGTACAAGAAAGCAATAGTACTTTCATGTCACGTTTAAAATAAATATCAAACGATAAGGCTGTTTAAAGTAGAATACGTGGAAGGCAAGCCGCTACTCATAATAGTGCCGAAACAAGGTCAAAAGACTTAATTTTTGCGACCGAAGGCTGTTATTGCTTTACTTTTACTTTGTAAACGGCCACTGACCACGCGGCCACGTTTAAAACTTTAACATTTGGAAAGAGTAGTCCCCCAGGACGCGCAAGAAATGCCGACGAACGCCCTCCGATGACGCTCTCCTTCAGATGGCCTCATGAGATGACGTCCGGATGTCTGATGGTGACCTTCCTTATTGCATCCAGCCACACAGTGCGGCCTCTCCTGACGCCCCTCCTGTGACGAATCCTCTCTCAATCCAGAACACCTACCCGATGTCTCCAGTACAAGGCGACGACATCTCCACCACTGCTTTTGTCGCACCACCCACTTCCCGCACTCTGACAGTAAACGACTGCCACATGCCTTCAACATCAGCATCCTCGATTGATGATGTGGAAGAAGGAGCGGATCAGACCACCAGCGTGTTGCGGAAGAAGCACCCTACAGAGTCGCTTGAGCAGGCACCCTGCCAATAATCATGGCGACTGCGGCAGACCCGGACGCTTCCATCATGTATTCTGGATCCACAGCATGGGGCCGTACACAGCCACCATCCAAGCCCATCACAAACTGGCCATGTTCCGAGATACTACCGATATTGCACACCTACAAGAGATGTTCGCCGCTGACTGCCGAGTGCTCACCAGTTACACCGCCCCGCCCATGTTTCTCATGCCTCCGAGATTGGTAGCGGCATCGCGACAGACTGGCTGCAAAGGATGTCGCGTACCTGCGCACGTCACGGGGTATGGCCCTCACCCTATTCGGCGTGCGTATCTTAATATCTACGCACCCCCTGGCACTAGCCGCCGTCATGTCCGACATACATTCATCGCCTAGGAAGTCACACCACTCTTCATAGGCCCAAAAGACGATTTGATGCTCGGTGCGGACTTCTGCTTGACACAAGGGGCCGCTGACCAACTCCCACGGCACTCGCCTTGTGCAATTTTCTCTGTGATTATCGATCGGCTGAGACTCATTGACACCTGCACGAAGCTCCATGAAAACCAACCGGGTTACACATTTTACACTGCTCATTCGTCAAGCCGCACAGACCGCATCTAACTCACCTGTCCACTTGCTGATGGGACGCGCCATGCAGAAGTCTACCCCACGGCCTGTTCAGACCATGAAGCATACACCTGCGACGTCAGTCTCGTCCGACAGAGTGTGTGGCATAGTCGTAGTCCGTGGAAATTCAGTGTCGACCACCAGATGTCGCCGTACGGATGAGGATGCGTGGGCACGATGCTGGCATCGTCGTAACGCCTTTGACCCCACCTTATCTTGGTGGCTCTCCCGTGCAAAAGTGACCCTCCCTAAACATTGATGAGCTATGGTAAGGAAGTCAAGGCATGGTGAACTAATAGCGTGCACTTCTCCCGTTCTTCGTGACTGTATGACCTTTCCCGTCAGCCCAGTAGACTGTGGTACACTGAACGAAGCGGCAGATTTCCTTGATCATGCACCGTCACCTGGAATGCACTGTAGTCCGATTTGACCTCCAATCGCATACCTCATAAACATCCTTTGATATACCACCTCCTCCAGTAAATACAACGACGACGCAGGTCTCTAATCCAAGTCCTCACTGATCCAGAAGGCCACCGCATGAGACACAACAGACCTCGCCCATGCTCTCCACAATCATTTCGCCCGATTATGTCAGCTGTACCGGATTCAGCAGAACTGAACAAAGAGGTCGCGCGACTTACTACAAGTGCTCTTTCTTAGTGATCACCTTTAATGACGCGCCTCGCAGCTGAAACATCGATGAGAAGCTGAAAACTGATCTGCACCTACCCCAAACGGACAGAACTGATAGCGCATGAACTCCAGGAAGGTATGAGCACAGGTGAAATACTTGATACTATCAAGGCGGGATATAATAACAGATTGGCCCAATGGTATGCACATCGAATTTTACAGAAGTTTTAACTCTTTGTTAACTTCCACATGGACAACCATCGCACAAAGTTGATGCCCCCGATGACAGTGGTCGTTAACACCTTTCTCGATGGGATCGTTATATCCATTTATAAACCGCACAGGTGACTGAGGGTGCATGATTATCGACCAATCACGTTGCTCAATAGCGATATGACAATTTTTACATACCTGCTGGCATTGCTACTCGAGAGAGCGCACGTCACGTCACCTCCTGAGACTAGACTTCCCTAGAAGGCGACAACAATATCCGTACGGGCCTCTGTCATTCCCAAGACGTGATAGCATTTGCTCGTCACCAATGTCTCCCTGGTGCCTTGACGTCGCTGGACTTCATGCAGGCCTGCGACCGTGTAGTACAGTCCAATTTGCGAACACTTCTTCAACACATGGGTTTCCCCGGCAGTTTTCTCACAGTTTGATCGGCGTGACCTCCAGAGTCACTACTACGGCTGCCTCACGCCACCCATGGTCATACCACGATCTGTAGGGCATGGTTGCTCCCTTTCCACGATTTTATATGCTTTCGCTCTAGAACCCCTGCAGGGACTCCGCACCATTTCTGTTGCAGACGGCCTAGTCTTTTATCTGCGCAGTGGGAATGAAGTTCGAGCACCACCAACATGCTTGGCAAGATAGGCAAAGCATCGAACAGCTCCCTCAACGTATCCGAATCCAGTGTCTTGTTCATTGGTGATGGCGTGCTGAAGAGAAGCGTCGTCCCCCTTAGCGTCGCCGCCATAGTTGGGTGTCTTGGGCCTGAATTCACAGCCGATCTCCTTTGCTCAAAGGCTATTAACTGTAGGCGTTTGCTACAGACCATCAGAGCTAGCCGTGCAGATCACTGGCTGCGAGCCCCAGACATCTGTCAACACGCCCAATATGTGAACATCTACCACGCCTCCCGTATACCACACGTGGCCCAACATCTCCTGATGGCACTGTACTCTTTCGTCAGCTCCGGGAAGTTATTCAAAGTGCAGTATCACTCCCTTGCACTCCCACAGGACTGTGGTGGGGTGGGACTAATACATGTGCCGACCAAGAGTCACAGCTCTCTGTATCAGCTCTCAACTCAAACTCTAGCATCGTTGCCTGCAGAGCCTCACTGCACTCCTATTCCTAATTTTGCAGCGGTCTATTTGTCCGCCCCAGTTGCGGCATCGACCATCCCATCCCCTTTTATCATATCCAGCGACTCCTCTTGGACTTCCGTTGTGTCTACCGGTCTCTACCACTTACACGTTTGTTTCAGACGAAAACAGTTACAACAGTCCCTCCCACCCAACTCAATTGAAACTGAGTATTCCCAGTATGTATGGCGGCACATACGGGAGGAGGTCGACGCTCGCTTTCTCGAACCCGACGTCTAATCAGCTTGATGCATCACCGTGAATGGCAAACACGTTAACCAACATCAGCTGCATCGCATCCATCTAGCTGACTCGCTCCTCGGTACCCACTGTGGAGTGGAAGACACAAGCGACCACAAGTTCCACATGGTCTAACATCCGATGTCTGTACACTTTTGCAGCGTATTTTGATGTTTCTTACCCGCCAAACACCCTCTAAGATCGATATCCACACATTTTTATTCCCGGAGGGGATTTGTTACCCCACCACGAAAACTTACTCTGTGAACTGGATCTGTGGCCATAAAATTCGTTATCTCTTTAATTCTGGCCATAAGTCAGTGCTACGATATTGGACGTATCTCAACGAACGACACTGCGTCCTAACACGCAGATTCTCTAATTTCTTAGTGAGCACCTTTAATGACGCGCCTCGCAGCTGAAACATCAATGAGAAGCTGAAAACTGATCTGCACCTACCCGAAACGAACAGAACTGATAACGGAATCTACGCCGACTCAACAAGCAGAAGCGTTTGGACGTGCTGGCTGACCTTGTCAAAGAGGGCGGAGGAGCGGACAGAGGTTCAGGGCAATCTCTTGTCCATGAAGTGGAAACTGCCATTAAAGGCGGAAGAGTCAACAATGATCAACGGCATCAGGATGTGGAAGGCAATGGAAACCACTGCATTAAAGACACATAACGTGTATCCACAGGACTTGTGGCGTGTATTTGAAAAAGGATTCCTTGTGAAAAGGAAGATAGGGCAGATAGTGTGTTACTGTGAACAGTTCAGTGATAGGATCTTCTTATCAGAATCGACACCAAACCAACACCGACAATGATAGCTCAGGTATACATGCCGACGTCGCAAGCTGAAGGTGAAGAGAGAGAGAAAGTAAATGAGGATACTGAAAGGATAATACAGTACGTAAAGGGAGACGAAAATCTGACAGTCACGGGGGACAGGAATGCAGTTGCAGGCGAAGGAATAGAAGAAAAGGTTACAGGAGAATACGGGCTTAGGACAAGGAAAGAGAAAAACTAACTGAGTTCTGTAATAAATTTCAGCTAGCAATAGCGAATACTTTAATCAAGAATCACGGGAGAAGGAGGTCTACTTGGAAAAGGCCGGGTGATACGAGAAGATTTCGGTTAGATTACATCAGCGGCAGACAGAGATTCCGAAATCAGATAGTGGATTGTAAGGCTTTGTAACCTTACCACAGATTAATCCCGTAACCTCCCAATAAAAAAAAAGGTGACTAACCTCTCAATAAAAATGTGACTCATATATAACCTTTCAATAATTAACTGACTGGTAAATCTAGACGTCAGCAGTGCTGCGTCATGGCCCTGAAAAGTCATTCTGAATAAACTGAAAATTCTTACCTCAATGATGTCGCTGGACAACGCGTATATATCTGCTCCTATAAGAAATTTTTCTGGCAGAGCCGAGTGCAAAGCTGGCCACTAGATTTTGTTATGTATGAAAAATCGACTGATTTTATTTACGATAATTGGCATGACTATGGATAGGAGAGATTAGTAAAAAATTTTAATTCAGATCAATGACTGTCAAACATTATCATTATAAGTAAGATTATTATTGAAGAATTATTGAAAAATATTTAAATGTGACTCTGATATAGCAATAGTACAAAATCAGTTTTAGCAATTAACATATGCTTTTACCCTATACTACATCGCTCAGGCACCGCCATCGTTCTCCACGACCGGCCTTGGTAATTCCATACAGGGCACAAGTGTTCTCTGTGAGCTGTACGACTAGACAACTGCTCTCTGCGAGCGACCTGACCCAATCACACGATTGCGAGCTACAACCACTACTGCTGCCGACAGTGCGCTCTGGTCTGCGATTCTATTGTAAGTCACATACCGAAGGCAGCGCGTGTTACATCTGCTCTAGTGCGCTAGCAATAGATTCCTTAGTCATGGACCTCTTGCAGCGTATCCTGGAGCAGATATAAACTGAAATCACAATGTAGTAGTGATGAAGAGTAGGCTGAAGTTTAAGAACTTACTCAGGAAGAATCAGTGTGCAAAGAAGTGGGACACGGAAGGACTAAGGAACGAGTACTCTATGGCTATAGGTACTGCAATAAGGCAGTACAGTTGAAGAGGAATGGGCATCTCTAAAAAGGGCAATAACAGAAGTTGGAAAAAAAACATAGGTGCAAAGAAGGTAGCTGCGAAGAAACCATGGGTAACAGAAGAAATACTTCAGTTGATAGGTGAAAGAAGGAAGTACAAAAATGTTCATGGAAATCCTGGAGTACAGAAATACAAGGCGCTGAGGAAATAAATAAATAGGAAGTACAAAGAACCTAAGACGAAATAGCTGAATGGCAAACGTGAAGAAATCGGAAAAGAAATAATTGTTTGAAGGACTGACTAAACATGTAGCAAAGTCAAAATAGCCTTCGGTGAAATTAAAAGAAAGGATTGGAACATTAAGACTGCAATGGGAATTTCACTGTTAAACGCAGACGATAGAGCGGATAGGTGAAAAGAGTTCATCAAAAGCCTCTATGAGGGAGAAGATTCGCCTGGTGAGATAGGAGAAGAAACAGGAGTCGATTTAGAAGAGATAGGGGATCCAATATTGGAATCAGAATTTAAGAAAGCTTTCTAGGAATTAAGATCAAATAAGTCACAAGAGATAGAGAACATTCCATCAGAATTTCTAAAATCGTTTGGAGGAAGTGGTAACAAAACGACTATTCACATTGGTGTGTAGAATGTATGAGTCTGGCGACATACGATCTGACTTTCGGAAAAATATCATCCACACGGGTCCGAAGACTGCAACAGCCGACAAGTGCAAAAATTATCTCACAATCAGCTTAATAGCTCATGCATCCAAGTTGCTGACAAAAATAATATTAATAAGAATGGGAAAGGAAACTGATGATGTGTTAGGTGACGGTCAATTTGGTTTTAGGAAAGGTAATGACACCAGAAAGACAATTCTGACGTTGCGGTTGCTAATGGAAGCAAAACTAAAGAAAAATCGAGACACTTTCATAGGATTTCTGTTCCTGGAAAGAACGTTCGACAGTGTAAAATGGGGCAAGATGTTCGAAATTCTGAGAAATGCAGGAGTAAGCTATAGGAAGAGACGGGCAGTATACAATACGTACATGAGCCAAGAGGGAATAATAAGAGTGGACGATCAAAAATGAAGTGCTCGGCTTAAAAATGGTGTAAGAAAAGGATGTAGTCTTTCGCCCCTACTATTCAATCTTTACATCGAAGAAGCAATGAAGGAAATAAAAGAAAGGTTCACGAGTAGAATTAAAATTCTGGGTGAAAGGATGTCAATGATGCTATTCGCTGTTGACATTGTTATTCTGAGTGGCAGTGAACAGGAATTACATGATCTGCGGAAAGTAATGAATAGTCTAATGAATGCGGAATACTGACTGAGAATAAATAGGAGAAAGACGAAAGTATAGAGAAGTAGCAGAAATGAGAACAGCGAGAAGCTTAACATCCCGATTGATGGTCACGAAGTAGTGAGTTAAGGAAATACACCACCTAGGCAGCAAAATAAGTAATGACGGACGGAGCAAGCAAGACATCAAAAGCAGACTAGCACTAGCAAAGAGGGCATTCCAGAGTACGCGAAAGAACTTGCCCCCCTTCTAACAGGCGTGTGCCGCAAGTCTCTAAACGAACGGAAGGTTCCAAATGATTGGAAAAGAGCACAGGTAGTCCCAGTCTTCAAGAAGGGTCGTCGAGCAGATGCGCAAAACTATAGACCTATATCTCTGACGTCGATCTGTTGTAGAATTTTAGAACATGTTTTTTGCTCGCGTATCATGTCGTTTTTGGACACCCATAACCTACTCTATAGGAATCAACATGGATTCCCGAAACAGCGATCGTGTGAGACCCAACTCGCTTTATTTGTTCATGAGACCCAGAAAACATTAGATAAAAGCTCCCAGGTAGATGCTATTTTCCTTGACTTCCGGAAGGCGTTCGATACAGTTCCACACTGTCGCCTGATAAACAAAGTAAGAGCCTACGGAATATCAGACCAGCTGTGCGACTGGATTGAAGAGTTTTTAGCAGACAGAACACAGCATGTTGTTATCAATGGAGAGACGTCTACAGACGTTAAGGTAACCTCTGGCGTGCCACGGGGGAGTGTTATGGGACCATTGCTTTTAACAATATATATAAATGACCTAGTAGATAGTGTCGGAAGTTCCACGCGGCTTTTCGCGGATGATGCTGTAGTACACAGAGAAGTTGCAGCATTAGAAAATTGTAGCGAAATGCAGGAAGATCTGCAGCGGACAGGCACTTGGTGCAGGGAGTGGCAACTGACCCTTAACATAGACAAATGTAATGTATTGCGAATACATAGAAAGAAGGATCCCTTATTGTATGATTATATGATAGCGGAACAAACACTGGTAGCAGTTACTTCTGTAAAATATCTGGGAGTATGCGTGCGGAACGATTTGAAGTGGAATGATCATATAAAATTAATTGTTGGTAAGGCGGGTACCAGGTTGAGATTCATTGGGAGAGTCCTTAGAAAATGTAGTCCATCAACAAAGGAGGTGGCTTACAAAACACTCGTTCGACCTATACTTGAGTATTGCTCATCAGTGTGGGATCCGTACCAGATCGGGTTAACGGAGGAGATAGAGAAGATCCAAAGAAGAGCGGCGCGTTTCGTCACAGGGTTATCTGGTAACCGTGATAGCGTTACAGAGATGTTTAGCAAACTCAAGTGGCAGACTCTGCAAGAGAGGCGCTCTGCATGGCGGTGTAGCTTGCTCGCCAAGTTTCGAGAGGGTGCGTTTCTGGATGAGGTATCGAATACATTGCTTCCCCCTACTTATACCTCCCGAGGAGATCACGAATGTAAAATTAGAGAGATTCGAGCGCGCACGGAGGATTTCAGACAGTCGTTCTTCCCGCGAACCATACGCGACTGGAACAGAAAAGGGAGGTAATGACAGTGGCACGTAAAGTGCCCTCCGCCACACACCGTTGGGTGGCTTGCGGAGTATAAATGGAGATGTAGAATGTAGATGTAGAAGAGAAATATACTAATATCCATATACGCCTTAATTTGAGAATGTACATTTGGAGCACAGCATTATATGGTAGTGGAACGTTGTCTGTGGGAAAACCGGAAAAGAAGAATCGAACCATTTGAGTTGTGGTGCTACAGGCGAATGTTGAAAATTAGGTGGACTGATAACGTAAGGAATGAGGAGGTTCTGAACAGAATCGGATAGGAAAGGAATATGTGGAAAACGCTGGCAAGGAGAAGGGACAGGATGATAGGACATCTGTTAAGGCATCAGGAAGTGACTTCCATGGTACTAGAGGCTGCTGCAGAAGGCAAAAATTGTAGAGAGAGACAGAGATTGGAGTACATCCAGCAAATAACTGAGGATGTAGGTCGCAAGTGCTACTCTGAGATGAAGAGGTTGGCACAGGAGAGGAATTCGTGGCGGACCGCATCAAACCAGCCACAAGACTAATAACTCAAAAAAAAAAAATAGAAATCAAACGACTGTAGAATTACCAAATACGCCTTACGCCCACGTAAAGAAAATCTGCTCTATAAATATCAATATGGGTTTCTGCAAAAAGAGGTCTTTCGAATTTCAGCTTGCTCTGTCTGTTCATGAGATCCAGTGCGTAGACAAAGGAGTCCATGTTGATGCTGTTGATGCTGCTTTCCTATATTTCAGGAATGTATTCATTGCACTTCCGCACAGTCACTTAACGAAAAAAAAAAAAAACGAGACTGCCGAGTATCGGATCAGATTTGAGACTGAATTCAAACTCAGCATGACGTTCTTAACAGAACAAAATCGAATTCAATAAGGAAGTATTCGGGGTCCGCTAAGGCCGGCCGAAGTGGCCGTGCGGTTAAAGGCGCTGCAGTCTGGAACCGCAAGCCCGCTACGGTCGCAGGTTCGAATCCTGCCTCGGGCATGGATGTTTGTGATGTCCTTAGGTTAGTTAGGTTTAACTAGTTCTAAGTTCTAGGGGACTAATGACCTCAGCAGTTGAGTCCCATAGTGCTCAGAGCCATTTGAACCATTTGGGGTCCGCTAAAGTTTAGAACGAATATTAATTATCTATTGGATGACGTTGGAGACTCCACGAGGCTGTTTGGGGGACGATACAGTTGTGTGTAGAAAGGATTCAACGCCAAAAGTCTGTAGCGAAATGCAGGAAGACCTGCAGGGTACAGTTGACTATCGCACGGGCTACCATTAGCCTTGCATGCAAATGAATGTAACGTATTGTGTATAAATTGGCAAAGAGTTCCACTACAGTTCGATTGCACTATAATTGACAGGCCACTGGAAACGGTAACCATCCGGAGCGCGTAAAGTGGAATGAAAACCATACCAGGGTGAGATATTTTTGGAGAATCTTAAGCAAATCTGATTTTCTGCCAGATTTCGAGAAAGTTTCGTTATGGAAATTATAAAAGGGATCTGGCACTGAAATCCGCACAGAACTTTGAGCTTTACTTGTGCCATGTAGACGCTGAAGTTTGATTGTACGACTGGCACTCAAACACTGGAAACAGTGACAGCTGTTCAATATCCAGGAGTATGCGTCCGGATCGATTTAAGGTGAAACGACCGAATAAATTCATTTCTCGATATTTTTAAGTAGAAAATTCGCGCTGGATCTATTCTATGACAGGTGTTTTCTGTATGGAACCCCTAGCAAGTAGGAGATAGAGATCGCCGAAAGAAAAGCAGCACTTTCCACCGCAGGTTCTTTCAGCTATGTAGGGCAGGTGTGCATAAAGTTCCAGTGACAGATGCTACAAGAGAGGTGTCGCACATCAAGAAGGGGTGTATTGTCGTAATACCGGAGTGTAGGTTCCCAGAAGAATAAAAATACATTTTGTACCATGCATACGTCTATCCAGATTATCGTGATGGTGGCTTATATGAAGCAGGATTTATTATGAAGTTGTTACATAAAATTCTATCCGCCAATTTTGTAAGTTTACTTGCGGGAGGAAGTTGTATGAATAGGTAAATCTTGTGTATCGATATCTTGATATTTAACTCTCTTGAAACATTTTAAAAATAGAAAAAATAAAATTTACACACGTATTAGTTGTCTCTGATGCATACATACTCAATTTATGTCACATATTGTAAGATGTCCCATAGTTCCTTAGTCAGAATTACTCATAAATCGTTTACTTACCCTCGCAAAGTAGGCAAAAATTAGCGGTGTCCTGGCAATTCTGCCTCAAAGTGCTTTATTCCGGTAATGGTACCCAAAAGGATTTCTTGGCCGTCTTAAAAAAATGTGTGTGAATTTCTAAGGACCCAAACTGCTGAGTTGATCGGTCCCTAGACTTACACACTACTTAAACTAACTTATGCTAAAACAACAGATGCCACGCGGCGCGGCTGGCCGTCATAATTAGTCCGGTAAGGGGAACTGCTTGTTTATCCGCAAAGCATCGCAATGCTTCCTTAGCAGTAGTGTAATGAAAGACTAATTTACGAAGCTTGTAATAAAATTGTTGGAAGCTGTCCAAAAATAGCTAAAGTAATAAGTGGTCATGTATGTACGCTGCAGTGAAAGGTAGCTTGTCAATGCTAAGCTCCTCTGAGACGGAAGCGAAAGATCATTCGCATTTCTTGGTGATGAAGCAGTTTCAAATTAGACCCACTTTAAATGCAGGTGGACTGATCATTGTTCGCGCCCTTTGTAAGTGTTCCAGGAGAAGAAAGGCGTTTCGCACCAGACATGACTGCCAGTGAGAAAAGAAAGGAACAGACCAGCTCTTTCTGGGCATTCTCGCAAACAGTTAATGCAGCGCCGAGCAGTTTCGAACAATGCGGTGTTAGTCGTCTGTTTCAAGGCGAAAAGGAAGTTCTTCAGCAGGTCGTTTTGAAAGACATTTCCCACCACGCATGAGAGTCTACATATTTCCGGCCCGCTTGTGCACTGAGACTGTAATAAAGATCACAATGGGACAGGAAGAGAAATGAATGATAGCACCTAATAACTGGCTTAATTTTATTGCTATTGTATAACTAAAAGTAACGACAGGCTATCTTTCGTTTCCGCTAGACATCTCCAAATTTTCTGTAACCGTTCGCGCATTATGGAGCTGACAAACTGTGGAAGCTGCCATTTGACTATAAACATCGGCAACCACTAAACGAATCAATCAGGAATACTAATTACATCTACTGATCTAGTTAATGAAGTTAGAATTTTGAATTATGCTCTGATCGTAACATTTGCGTCAATACATTCTAGCCCCTACCGAAACAGTTACATTCTATACTCTTCGGTCAGTTTTCGAATTCGTGTAGCGAAACTAGGTTTTTACTTAGCGATGCACGTCCTCTGCGATGATCAGAAGCTTTCTGATGTCACTTACAGTTAGTCAGATTGGTTCCTTCATTTCTAATTCTTTGTACTCGCATCAGTACAGTTATTCTACATTTATGAAGAGGCATGTGATTAACAATGCGTGTCTTATTCAAGACAGTACCCGAAGTGGTGTAAAAGACAACATTGTAAAATAGACAACATTGTGTGCCTAAAGAATGGAAAGTCTGGAAAGAATCAAGGATGAAAGATGGCAAATGTAAAATCAGTACTACTGAAGATGTTTTCCTTGAACAAATGGATCATGTATTACTGCAATTAGCCATTATTAGTACCTGCAAAGACGAATCCTTAATACAAAAATTTCATCGACTTTCTAAATAAAAATCAAAGCAATAAAAACTGTGTCTGTTCCAATAGCATAATGCTACTGTTTATTTCTTTTATACACGATGAAATAACATGATTAATATTATAACAGGTTCAGCCGTACACTGACCATATCCATATAGTTAATCCCTAGTCGAAACTGTTAATGACTGCAATCATGTTTGATTGTGTCTAAGACAAATAAGAAAGAAGTGTATTACTTGTTAGTCACTTTCTCCATGGACATAGTGTTTATTTCAAGAACAAATTCTCTCGTTTAAAAAGAAAGTAAAAGTATATAAGTAGATATCAAAAAGAAACATATACAAAGTGGTAACAGGCTGTAGAAATTTGGAAAATAGGAGAACTAAGTGGTGCAAGCACATCTCTCAAAATAATTTACAAATTGGAACATACTATTGTTTCAGGCATTTTAAATCCCACTGTGCAAATACAAGCAGTGATATTTTGTCACCAAATACACTTCACGCTATTGATACATCTTCAATGGTTTTTAATGAAACCGGAGTGGCACTTATTGTGTCGTATTTCACGTCAAGAATTTTGTAGTTTTACAAAGCAATGTGAGACCAGGCAAAAACAGCAATACCACATGAGGGAATACATAAGAATAGTGCAATGAGGCGACATTTCCTGATGTAGGAGAAAATTGGACATGAAATACCACAAATAAAATCACATCTCAGTACCTTTCGTAACGAACTATTTTTAGATCTAAAAAGCAAGCCAGAATGCAAATGTGTTTTATTACAAACGACTGATGGTGTTTTATATTAATAACACGATAACGATACGCGTTTGGTGACAAAAATGCGCACCATCTTGTAATTCACAGATTGATTTCAAAAGTCTTCATTAATTTTGGAGCAACTACGGGTAGTGTGGTCACACAAACGTAAAATGAAACTTTCCAGTTTAGCTATGGAAAAGTGTACTTGGAAGAAATAGGTTTTAAGGTATCCAACCGTTCTGAAATGTCCTGCGAAGGGTAGGCAAATAATTGCCAATATCTTCAAAATGATAAAAGTAGAAACCAGTGAAATACAGTCTTAAAAAAAAAAAAAAAAATAAACGTTCTGTGAGAAAGCCATCTATTGACTCTGATCTTAGTTGGGGTGCAGAAGAGGGCCTGTAGGACGCTAACGAAAAAAAAAATTATAAGTACTATAACTACGACAACATATCAAAGCTAATGAAAAGTTTACGACGGAAAGACAAGTGGATGGATATGGAATGTTATCGGAAAGCAGTTAAAAAATCTATAAGGAAAATTTGCAAACAAAGAGAAGATGCAAAATCGTAATAAAGACGAGATGAATTTAAGGAACGTAATTCATGAAACTACTACAGAACATTCAAAAAGCAATTGACCAACTACTCTGCACCATTACTGTACTTCGAAAGCAAACATGTTGTTCCCTCACCAGTAGTTAAAATTGTGATATCCCAGCTGAATACCTTTAGAAATTATTTAACGGTAAAAAAACACAATTAAATTATATTTCATTCTGTACAGATAAAACACGACTCAGAACCACTGCCCATACGGGAATTAACGGCTGTAATACAATTTCTTAAAAATAACAATACTTCAGAAGTAGACCTAATGCTGCAGGAGAGAACTTCATTACGAAACTCAAATAATTTTTTACAAAAAAAGAAGTAAAACTAACCCAGACAAGTATCGTGAAAACTAAATACTTTGTCACCTACAAAATACATTGAAAAGCTCTCCTCAGCACCACAGAATCACAACTTAGATTCTCAACTCGGCAAATACCACATTGGATTCAGATGAAGGCCACCATGCAAACAACAAATTCTTATCCTGAAGAATTCAATGAAATATTTCAGCAGCAAACACAGACAAAGGGCAAGCCATTAAGTTCGTCGATTTCAAAAATTCTTACGATTGCATAGACCGAGAATGTCTCTTCATAATACTACCTGATTTGGATTAGGCCAACAGACAACAAGTATCATAATCGAAACACAGACATAATATCAAAAGTAAAATGTATGGAAGAATCCGAAGAATTTCAAATAGCCGCGGGAGTACGACGAGGGAAATGTCTGTCCGCATTCCTGTTAAACTGGACCCTTGATAAACCTTGTAAGAGAACGGAGAAAAGCAGGAGGAGATTCACACCGGCTGATGACCAAACACAATTTAAAATACTGCAGGAACGAAGTGGAAAAACTATACTTTTAATTTCACCAGAAAAAATTCAAGATTGTATCATAACAGCACTGACCACACACGAAATCGACATTAACAAAGTATTTCATGTTAAACAATTTAAATATTTAGGTATATGGATCACTGAAAACTGAAACGAAAAAAAGATCACAGAATATAGAAAACAGAAAATGCAGGAAAAAGATCCACGTTCCAGTTAACAAAAGAATCATTTCTTGGAACTATAAACAATCCAACATTATACAACACTGATCAAACCCGAAGCACTCTTCGTACCAGACACACTCTCCAACACAAGGCATTAAAAGTGCATTAGAAATTAAAAAAGACCTAAAATTATGAGGAAAATCTTAATGTCGAGAATAAATCATATAATACACGAAAAACGTAACACAGAAACCTAAATCACGATTGCATTGCGTAAGTGAACACACCAGGTAGAAAGAATGGACCCAACTGGCTAACGCATGAAATCCTCATATTGTTAAAAATTAGATTACTGGTCCTAACTGCTACCAATGTACAGAAAAATACCTTAAGGAAATAGACTTACCAACTATGAAGTGCTGAAGTTTACTCGGAAAAGTAACATACATATGGGATTAGAGGAAGAAAAGATCATAAGAAACAGACATGGACGGAGTGGTAAAAACACACTAATTTCTTAAGCTTCTTCTTCTTCTTGTGCTGGGCTAAAAGTAAGGCCAACAAGTGTTTTTTTTTCGCTTGGTATTAAGAGACTCGTTCCCGGAAGAAGAAGAAGAAGAAGAAGAAGAAGAAGGAGAAAAGAAAGGAGAAAGAACATCAGTGACATTCGGTGACGGTATGCTTAATTATCGAAGGCCTATTAAACATAACTGTTTAGCCGGAACAAAACCCGTTAGTAGAAATACGAATTTAGACATGTTTAGCATGAGGTTTAGGTTGAAACAGAAAAAGAAGTAAAACAATTTTTCGTCCTTGAGCATGACAGAGATAATAGGAAAATGAGGAGCACACCACAAAACATTGATCTGGAACCGAAAAGAAATATATTCTAAAGATATCTGTTTGGTTTGCATGGAAGTTCATTAAAGTAAACGTGGAAAACAGAAGAGTTTAAAGAAAAGTAGAACTTTTTTACAGGTGATTTTTGAAACATGTAGATCGTGTTTATAAGAAAGAAATAGATTACAAGCAGAAAAGTGGTACACATCACAAAAGGGCACTAGATAAAGAAACAAATATGTGTTGAGACTAACATTTTTTGAACTAGTACTAAAAGAAGTGATGCAAGACGAAAATGGTTACGAAAACCAAAGTGGTGCAAGATATCACATAAACTGCTGAGTATATTCGTTTCAGTAAATATTAGTGACAAAAAAAAGGAAGTTAACTGTTTGAGCAGAAATTAAAAAGATCTCCTAAAAAAGGTTCTATACAATAATAGTTTTCATTATTCCGTTGTAACTGCTGCGTGAGGTCAGTTAAAGAAAGAATGTGCACCTGGGCGAGTATAAAATATTACGACTGCCTCTCACGCTTTCATTTTTCTTAGGATTTGCATCTGTTTTTTTGCGTGCATGCCTTAATATACGCTCGTTAGAATGCTGCATTCTACATTTAGATCTTATCTGTCATTTGGTCATTATTCATTTGCAGCGTACATTTGCAGCCATTTCATCAGCGCACTTTTTGTGGACTCCTGTTCCCTACCTTTCTCTCTATCTATACACGGACTCACTCACTCGTCCAAGGAATCGCCAAGTAAACACACACACACACAAACACACACAGGCATGTTCCTTTACAAGGAGAGGAAAAGAAAGTATGGATACCTGCTCTTGAGTCACCTTTCAAAGCGGATGAATTTATCACTCAAATTAGTACGCGTCAGCGTATCTGAGAATCAACAAACTACTGGTCGGATGAAATGAGTACTTTCGTTTTTCTTTCTAAACTGGAGTTAAAATATTGTCGTTATTTTTAGTATATTTCCTCTGTAAACTACAGTAGTAGGTGAGAGCTAATCATGTTACTCAAAATATCAACAAACATCCAATTTCAATATCCTAGCCGTCGTTGAGCCTAATTGTTCTACATTTCCTGCACGATTGTAAAAGATGAATAGCACTGGCGATCCTGTTGTGTGAATAAAACTAGACTGCAATTTTTTAATGTTTAATTTTTTCTGCCGACTGGTAATAATTCAAATGTAACTGAAAAGAATGGAGTTCAACTTTACACGAGCTCTATACGCCAATATGGTACTGCTTCACGGGTTTTGTGGTGGAAATGCTGTTGTTGCTTCTGCGTAATGCTACTGACAACCGGAATCAAGAGGGTTCACTTGTGCTTTTAACAAAACTCGAGGAAATGGTGCAGTTCTCTGAAGATAGATGTCACATACTTTTTCTGAAGATGTTTTCAGCAAAGTGTAGATCATGTTGTAACTATTCTTCAGGCGGTGAAACATAGTTTTACTTCAAGCATACGAAGAGTTCTAACACTTCAGTGTTCCACATACGTAACACAAATAAATAGGGGGAGAATTACCTCAATGTGTCTTGCACCTTATCCAGCATGAGCTGGTCTAACATATTCACACGATGTATGAAGCTCGACTATTCGAATTTTGTCACTGGGTATTGGAAACTGCCATTAAATCTAGTCGTACGGTTCACTGATGAAGCTAATTCCACGCAGGTTGTTGAAGCGATATAATTTCAGACACTCGACTGAAGGAATTTTCAACATAGACAGTCTTAAAGGGCTCAGTTAATGAACCTTACTGCTAAACGAGTTGCATTTTATACGAGGCTGAGCACGTTCATTCTGCGTGACGAAACGTCTGTACATTATACTTGTCAGTAACACATAATTATCCAACGTTTTTGGCAGTTTTTTGACAGACTGGTGAGCCCACTAGGCACATATATTCTTCATCGATGTCAGTGAAGTTTATTTTAACAGATTGTTTTCTTTGTGTTTCCCGAAAAGCTAAGCGTACAAAAATAAGAACAAACGCAAAGAGTTGATTAGTCAGCGGCCCATTGAACAGTACCCCAATATAATTCCACCACGATCGTGAAGAGAGCTGAAAAGAGTATTTGGCATGGTGATGAGATTTTTATATATTTGTTTCGAAACATAAATACGAAGAAAAACTCTCAAGTAGAGTAATACAACTATTAAAGAGAAGAAGAGTGTTTAGAATAAAGGATAATAGGAAGATGAGAAGAGAGATACGAGCAGATACACTGAGAGTTTCAAGAGACACAATGGAAAACGTGGTCGAATGAAAAAAATTGCACAAAGATTGTTATGCGACAAGCCGGTAAATAATGGGTGAAATGTGCCAACATTCCCTACAAGGTATCTCGCGAGGGACAAGGTAACTTATACCAATCCCTACCGCCCCAGATCTAGTGAACAGGGCGTCCCCAGGAAGCTGCTGAGTATTGTACGATTGCGTACTGTTTGCGCGTTGGATAAACCTCCTACTATATAGATTGTGTCCATAACATATTAGCTTAGGTTTGAGGTAACTCGTTACTAATACACTGACAGAAAAACAATCGTACATCAAGAAGAAGTTGTGCGACATAAACGGAAGTCGGTAGGCGTGTTTTTACATCTGAAAAAGTCTGTTAAAATTTCGCTCCAATAGCATAAGCTGGTAGCGCCACTACGAGGATGCAAAACAGGTTTGCTTTAAACAATTATGTGGCACAATTATGTGGCACTCATTAAAATTTCCACTTACCTCACGGCTAGTCACAATGTTGCAGATTCCTCGTAAGCACAACAGCAAACAGCAAGCGGGCAGCGGCTAAGCTAAATTTCTATTTTTAAATAAAATTTCCAAACGGTATTCAAACTATTGCATACCATATGGTGCAATGTGGTAATGTTTAAAAATAAACCTTCTTTAAACAGTGGGATGGTGAGAGTAACTATTCCTATGAAACGATATTTCAAGACAACGATTTTAGAATGAAGTATGTAAACAAAAAGAATAAAACTTCACGTGATCTTTACATTTTACATTGGTCTGAACAATACTACGCTTAACAAAATGAACAATGATTAAAAAATGGTATAATGTTGGCAGAGAATTTCTATAAAAACCCAACACCTTAATAAGTTGCTATGTTAATATATGACTCAGGGAAGTGGTGTCGTCCGTCTCTCAGCTCTGAGCAAGTTGGCTCTGAGCACTATGGGACTTAACATCTTCGGTCATCAGTCCCTCTGAGCAAGTGAACGAAGTCCAGTAGCTGACAATAATCGTTGCGACAAAGTAGCTGGGCAGTGCTGCCGCCATTTTCATCTCTGCTGTCCATTACTATAAATCTTTCTTTATCTAACAGATACAATCACAAGTGAACAGAGAATTGTATGTCAGTCACCTACCACACTTCAATTAAGAACGTATCAGACTATGCAGAGGCAAAGACTGTATGACAACAAGACCAAATACTAAAACTTCCTGGCAGATTAAAACTGTGTGCCCGACCGAGACTAGAACTCGGGACCTTTGCCTTTCGCGGGCAAGTGCTCTACCAACTGAGCTACCGAAGCACGACTCACGCCCGGTACTCACAGCTTTACTTCTACCAGTACCTCGTCTCCTACCTTCCAAACTTTACAGAAGCTCTCCTGGCAGAAGTAAAGCTGTGAGTAGCGGGCGTGAGTCGTGCTTCGGTAGCTCAGTTGGTAGAGCACTTGCCCGCGAAAGGCAAAGGTCCCGAGTTCGAGTCTCGGTCGCGCACACAGTTTTAATCTGGCAGGAAGTTTCATATCAGCGCACACTCCGCTGCAGAGTGAAAATCTCATTCTGAAGACCAAATACTGTTTAACAGTAACATAACTTGCTCACTCTCTCTTACAAAAACCAAAATTACATGCCCATCTTACAAAGCTGGAAGGAAAGTAGTACGATACGAATTTGCATATAACGATCAAAACTGAAACAACGCTTTCACTGTTCCACTCACAAGGAGAAGACGGTAAATAAAAAAACTATACTCTGTTCCTCAACGTAGTGCAAAAAGATCCACTAAAATTGTCACCAATTGCGTAGACAATATTTCATTGCAGCAAATAAATACGCGGCCTGAGAGGCGGATACAGCGCATTAGACCGCTCTAAAGTCGTGAGTAAGGCTACAGAACGGAGAAATGAGTATGAACTACCACATCGCTGCGACTGACATATTATGAGAAATCATTTGACTCACTTGTCAGTTTGAACAAAATCTGTAACTTGAGAAATATGACGAATGTTCCAACATATGCTAGTATATGGAATAATACGTATATGAATGTTATTATCGGGCCAAACCAGGACTGCAGTCGCCGCGGTTGCTGATGGGATCCGTAGTAAATAGGAAATGCCTTTACGGTCGTTCCCATCAGCCACCGCGCCGACTGTCATCTTGGTTTGCGCGGATAGTACAGATTCCAGTAGATTAAATCAGTGCAGTGGAAAATTCAGAACTGCCGTCCGGGGTGGCCGAGCGGTTCTAGGCGCTGCAGTCTGGAACTGCGCGACCGCTACGGTCGCAGATTCGAATCCTGCCTCGGGCATGGATGTGTATGACGTCCTTAGGTTAGTTAGGTTTAAGTAGTTCTAAGTTCTAGGGGACTGATGACAGAAGTTAAGTCCCATAGCGCTCAGAGCCATTTTTGAAATTCAGAACTAAAAGAGGAGCCAGGCAATCAGATTCCACACCACAAAAAGAAAGCCGCCAAGAAACCCTAAATTGGGAAAAATAGGAATACGTCTCAATGAGAAATATCTAAATTACTACCTTTTATAGATTACTTTTTGCTGTTTACCTCAAGTGCAGATGAACTTTAATGCTGGGAAGAGTTTAACAGTGGAAATCTGAAAACAGATATGAAAATCAATTATGAATAAACTGAAATTATATACCGTCATTATTTGACATAGACAAGTGTACAAATTAACAATGAAATCACCTGCAGAATTAGCCCAGGGGATTTAATATTTAGGCGTAATGACGATGACGGCTAGATGGACGAAAACAACTTAACTGAGGATGAACAAGGCTTGCAATGTGTTTGGCAATTGAAATCAATGCACAGACCGCTGCAGAGAGAAAATTCGTTCTGGAAACAATCCCCAAGGCTGTGGCTCAGCAATTTCGCTGCTATACCATTGCTTCCAGCAGTGCTAGTCCCCGCAAGGTACACAAGGGAGGCTTCGTGAACTTCGGAGGGTTGGAGATGAGGTACTGGCGAAAGTGGAGTTGTGATTTCTTATGTGCATCGTGTTGAAATAGTTCAGTTGGTACGAGTGTAATAAAGAGACTCATATGGATCCATGCACGCGGAATCTGGGAATGAACACACAAAAAATCTGCATCACTACTGAGAACGGAAACGGAATATGTCGAGACACAGGAAGTTTTAAAACAAGACCAAATGCGATAAGGTGAACAGGGAAGTAATATCGTAATCTGGCTACCGGGCCATTTCGTGCACTGCTTGTTAACATCAGAAATAGCCATTTTAACGGAATAGGCTAACAACACAACACCGTGAACTGAAGAAAAAACGAAATTATATAAAAAAAGTTTTGAAAACTACGCAAGAGCATGGTAGGTATCCCTACTTCTGAGATATTAAGCTCAGTGTGTAGAGTGTTGAGTTCTCTACTTCTTATTTTGTATTTAAGATGAATACTTGACGCATTACTGTATTTTAAATGCAGCTTACGCATTCGAAGTAGGATAAAGATAGTAAAAATAAAAATAAATGCAACAACGGAGGAAAAAAAATACTTCATTTATTGCTGTATTCATTTTTCCTTCACAAGAAGAAATATTTCTGTACATGACCAAGTCATTGGATTTAGCAAAACACCGCAATTCGTTACATTTGTAAAGAAGCATGAATTTCACTTTTAGAACAAAAAGAGACAGAAAGCTTTTCAAATGAAGGAAAAATTCAAGGAATATATATCCATCAAAAGGGACTTTATTTCGGTTTCACGAAATGGGGAATTTTACTTAACATTTAATTTACAATTAAGAAGAAATTCATTTTAAACAAATAATAAAAAAGAATTTGTCACATCAAACGAAATGCTTAGGTTAGTTAATTTCTTCCATCTTCCAAAATATTTGTTAGATTTTAGCAAACAAGATAAAAAACACAGAAGCCAGACCGATAAGGGAACTGAAGGTAGTCTATGGAAAAAGAATGAATGGCTCTAAGCACTATGGGACTAACATTTGAGGTCATCAGTCCCCTATACTTAGAACTACTTAAACCTAACTAACCTAAGGACATCACACACATTCATGCACGAGGCAGGATTCGAACTTGCGACCGTAGCAGCCGCGTGGTTCCGGAATGAAGTGCCTAGAACCGCTCGGCCACCGCGGCCGGCGAAAAAGAAGCCGGTGCAGCACTTCGCCGTGAAACCCAAAGATCCCGGATTCGTGTTCCGGTGCGGCACACAGTTTTAATCTGCTAAGAAGATTCCAAGCAGCGCACACCCAGATGAAGAGTGACAATTCATTCTGGAATCTAAACAGAACATTCAAAATTAAGTTTTCGATATGTTTGAAAAGATCAATATATATCTCCAGCTCTGACCTATGGCAGTGAGACATGGACCTTTGATGTGAAAATCATTCATAGAATGATGACCGCTCCGCAAGTAACTAAGAAATGCTTGATTAGAATTTCAAGGAGTGACAGGAGACAAAGAAACGAACCAGCAAACAATCTAAAGTTGATGACATAATTGTGATTCTAATCAAAATGAAAGCAACGTTTCTAGGACGGAAGAATGTGCAGCAGACAGAGCTCGGTCAAGAAAAGGCCGAGGCAACAGAAGGCGGACACATGACATTGGAAATTATACAAGAGGAGCGTGGATGTGTATAGCTAAAGATCGTTATTCAGGGGTAAGTCTTCTTCGTCCGGTAGTGTTCGTCAAATGGTTGGTGACTATTGCCAGAATTTTGTAAAGTATTCGTGATCGTTATGTACTTATAAATCTTTCAGCTTGTTCTTCGTATCGAGTTGCTCATTTTAGTGAGGTCGGGCGAATAACATGTCATCAGCCAAAGGTTGCACCACTCTCGTTCAGTTGGCTAATGATTTCATCGTCCTTGGGACGTTAAACCATAATTTCCCATCCCCTCTTTTGAACATGACATTCAAACAGCTCGAAATTATCCACAGTAGCAGCGACTGCCATTCTTGTTGTTCTTATAGGTCCCGGGTGGTTATAATTAAACTAAATACACTCACAGAGAACCAGTGTGGGCGGTAACTATCGTATGGCAGTGAAACTTAGCAGTAATGGAAATATGTAACCAATCTATGCTGGAAAAAAACTAGTTCCAATTTTGATCACTACGTTCAAAACTGGAGCTGTGAATGCTAGAAAGACTTGTAGGGTTTCCGTAAGTAATGGATTAGCAAGAGGACGAGGGAGAGAGGGTCAAACAAGTAAGTAAATCATAATGTTGATTTTATTATTAACTGCCACTTAAACAATTTGTTCAGTACGAGACGTCGAGGAGAAGCTGCATCCGTAAAACGACGTGGTCAGCACGCACCGGATTTGCACCTGGTGCTCAAAATTTGAACTAATTCTTTTCCAGAGTAAATCAGTTCCGCTTTAATGCATTGGAATATGTCATAAGATAATTACTGCACACAGTAGACCTCCGTGAGTAGCTGCACTTAATTACAGCCAAGCTGGTACAGATTAATTATGTAAAATGATTCCCAGTTTTTGGCGCAAATGATGCTTGAACGTTTCACGATTGATGGAAATAGGACTAATAATTCGCTATTAAGTTTCCTGTGGGACAAATGAAATAGATGATATGCGTCATTTGAGTTGTGGGAACATCCCATCCTATAAAATGCAGCAATGCTTTTCAGCATACCTGCACCCACATCCAAACTCAAATGCTATAAGTCACAACACGTTGCTAGACTAAGTATCCCAGACCCATATAAATTGCTTCTTATCCTGATATATTCAGGGGTGTCGCGCAATAAAAACTATTGCACATATTTTTCAGTACAAATAGAATCTCTCTAAAGTCCTTGCACACAATTTATCCAGGAGTGATACGTTATTATAATTTTGGATGAAATCAGGATCCCGCGATTTGAAAACCAGCAAAACACCTAAGTAAAAAAATGTGGCCAGGTGCGAGCAGGACTTGCTTACTGAGGGTTCCGTATAAACTCAATTTTGTGCGTGTACACAGTTCTTCCATTTCGGAATCGAGGATATTGACAATTTTCGCCTCTTATTTATATTGATACTGGCACGATATCGGTCCCGGGGGTTCCAAGACTTTCGAGAATGATTTAATTTCAGATTTGAAGTCAGATAACAAAAGGCAAAAGAAATATTTTTCTCGTGTGATATAGTTACAAATTATCAATTTTGGATTTTTTTTCCTTTCCCTGTAGTACGAAACCTTGCTTCTTGACGTATTCCATGATTCTAGGCCAATGGGAAGTATGCTATAGGTTTTGATGAGTGATTTTTATAGTATCGTACGATGTGGCATAAATGACCGTAACTTTTGACTTAACTGACTTTCTAAGCTTCAAATTTTTACAGCGCCGAGGGACCATAAATCGTAATATCTCACATAAATTTGATCTTGATACGTCTGCTCGTTCCTCAGAAAAAGGGGTTCTTAACAGCTGAGAGACAGACAGACGAACAACAAAACCTTCATATAAGAGTCTACAGAAAGAGGGATGGTGCTCAATCTCTCGAAGCCACGAAAACCTCTGCAATATTTTGTAGGGAGCACATTGTGCTCATGTGGGAGCGATCTAGATGCTTGTAAAACAATAAACTGGTAGCCAAGATCGCAGGAATTGTTTTTATTCCATGGTTACCTGCGATCTTGGCTACCAGTTTATTGTTTTAAAAGCCTCTGCAAATTGAGCAGTAAGTTGTACAACAACACAAGAACATTGAAGATGAAAGCTAAGAACTTTGTTCTAGTAGCTATCTGCATAGACGGATGAAATGGTGTAGCTCATCCAGGATGGAGAATTGATCCTCGTTCTACCCCTCCAGAGTACCCATACTACGGACAACGCATTACAGTTTGTTGAGAATTTTTACCAAAAAAAAAAAAAATAGAGGTTTCTCCAAGCCTACGGACATTCGTGCGATCTATCCTAAGGTTTATGAACACCCCAAAGAATAGCCCGAATTGACAGAAACTCTGTAGATTTGTAGTATGACGATGCAGCAATAAGGGATTAATGTAACACGCGACGTTATTGTCAATTAAATGTGGTTCCTGAAAAATGCCCGGAAAGGTAAGTCCAACACTACGTCAAATTTAGTCAGAGACTTGAAAGTGGAAAGGTCAAAACAAGTATCGGAAACCACCATCGGCTTCAAAGCGAATTTCAGTACTCTTTGGCAGAGAGCCTAAGAACGTTGCATTCTCGCCCATCTCTGGAAATATTTCCATTTATTATTTACTTGACACGTTCCCCTGTCCTTAACACTACAGCGCCAGATTCCACATCTATTAATGAGCAACGATCTGGAGAACTCAGACAGACTGTCATGTTTTACATTTATGCCAAAGTGATGTCAAATTAACAACACATCCAGTTTTTTTCCAATATTGTAGAAACTTTTACAAAAATGAGCTAATATTCCTCCCTCACGAAAAATCGTGATTTCCTAAATATCGACCACATTACTTGATGGCCATATCGTAGTTCGAAACGTTGTACAGTAATTCACCAAATTCTGTTTTAAAAAGTAATATTAAATTGCTGAATAACTATTTATTCGTTAATTGTACTCAGTTTATGAAAAATTTATAGTTGTATGCAGTATTATCTAACAGATACAGTTATAATGCACTATGGAGTATAATTTTCAAGTAGAATTTAGCAGCAGATTGTCTACTCTATTAAACAAAATGAGATTTTGTCACACTATCGTTAACCGATAAGAAAATATTTTCTCCTAGCTTCTAACCAACACTCCCACATCTGCATCTACATAGAAACTCCGCAAGCCATTATACGGTGCGTGGCGGAGGCTACCATGTACCACTACTAGTCATTCCCTCCCCTGTCCCCCTCGCAAGTAGAGCGAGGGAAAAACGACTGTCTGTAGGCCAGCGTAGGAGCCCTAATTTCTCGTATCTGCCTTCGCGGTCTTTACACGTAATGTACGTTGGCGGCAGTAGAATCGTTTGGCAGTCAGCTTCAAATGCTGGTTCTCTAAAGTTCCTCAATAGTGTTCCAATAAAATAATGTCACCTTCCTTCCACGGATTTCCATTTGAGTTCCTTAAACATCTCCGTAACGCTTACGTGTTGTTCGAAGATACCGGTAACAAATTTAGCAGCCCGCCTCTGAGTTGATTCTATTTCTTCCTTCAGTCCGACCTGAATTTCATCTCTTTTTGATTGCTGTTATACTAACCATTCTTAAAACTTTAATGCTATTAACAATTTTGTAAAGAAACGACATTAAATGAGAAAGTAATTAAGGAGAAGAAAAATTATGGAGATTCTACCACTGAGGGAGATTCTCAACGGAAATCTTTCTGTTGTATGTAACTCCATTTTAACGATCATCTTTATAGTAAGTACAAATTGGTGACATGTATTTTACTATAAAATATAGACCAAACGGTAACAGAAATGGTCATTTGACAGAACATAAATTTCTTTAGATCCGAATGGCATATATCATATACTTTCACGTACACCATGACGGCACCGGGTTTCTTTGCTCCTACACCTCGCCTTCAAATATCTTTGGTCAAGTAGTACTGAACAGTTTCTGATTTGACTGTTGTTTGTTCGCCGGCCGGTGTGGCCGAGCTGTTCTAGGCGCTTCAGTCTGGAAGCGCGCGACCGCTACGGTCGCAGGTTCGAATCCTGCCTCGGGCATGGATGTGTGTGATGTCCTTAGGTTAGTTAGGTTTAAGTAGTTCTAAGTTCAAGGGGACTGATGACCTTAGATGTTAAGTCCCATAGTGCTCAGAGCCATTTGTTGTTTGTTCTATCTATATGAATGGAAGCAATGCCTTTGTAAAAACAGTTAGCTCTGTTCTCACGAAAGCTGGAAATCTTCACTGTCCTGGAAAAAGTACTGGTTGACAACATAAGATTACTTCCATGTACGGAGTGGTGATTAAGAAATGTTCGCACTCTTTGCACTTCTAAGTAACAACTTCCCGGCTTTTCTTCAGTTGTTACACTGACGTAATGTTGTCTCACCAGTTTCTTTTCATTCTGCACTCTAACACAACTTTAATACCGAAACGCTACACTACCTCCCAGTTATCGATGTTACATAAGTTAGATGATTTGAATATCACCTTTAAGAAATACAGAAACCAGCAACATTTTTGTACAGCTTTATTTTATACAAGGACGTGTTTCGGAGTTTCACCCATCTTCAAGTTGCGTAAACGTTTATACTTGCATCACCGCGACGCTTTTATCAATTGCATTTTGAATGCTACACTGGACAGAATGAGAATTCGGTAACTACTATATTTCTCGAGTTCCTATTTACGTTGTCTATTGATTAAACGTAAATAGAAACTCGACAAATATGGTAGCTAATGCAACTGTTATTTTGGACAGGGCAGCGGCGTAAATAGTTTCTGTTTACGTTGCTGACTGATTAAATGTAAACAGAAACTTGAGAAGCGTGGTAGGCAAGCAAACTGCAATTTTGGACAGGACAGTTGCAGCACTCAAAATGTAGTTAGTAAAAACGTTATACCGTTGAAGATCTAAATGTGTTACGCAAGATGGGTGGAAGCTCGGAAAGCACCCTAGAATAAAATAAAGGTAAACATAAAAATGTCTGATTTTTGTATTTCTTTAAGTATCTCAATCCACAGCTACGGAGCTCAATCATCATTAATTTGTTAATATGGATATACTAAGATCAGAAGGTTATTACTGACTTGCACACATACCCCTACAATTGCTCTTTCCTTTATACGTCTGTGTAGATGAATAATTTCATTCTCGTATTTCTAATCAGACGGAAGACCAACCGATCTTCTATAACTCAAGCTTAACAAAAATAAATAAGGAATTGCCATTCATTTCGTTAAATAATTTCACCATTTGTTCATCCAAGTACCAAAAATTTAGTTACTGCGTCTCTTTTTATTTGTTTACTTTTCATTCACAGGGCTGTTTCTACACCATTAGGCAAGACTAGGCGGCCGCCTACAGCGACAAAGTTTTAGAGGCGGAGAAGGGCAGAAAAGATAAATTTCAGATCAAAAAGAGGAAAAATTGAGCAAATGAGAAAAAATGAAAAAGAGGAAAAATTGAAACACCTAATCTTTTTTCAAAAACATGTGGAACAGTTACTTAATAAATATTTGCTTACTTTGACGAAAGTGGATGCTGAAAATGATCAGGTTTATTCCTGATTCTAAAAATATTGCAGTTGAAATAGAAACACAATAACAACACGATTATCCAGATGACCTAGTTTCATGCAATTTCTAAATTCAAGGAAAAATTAATTCGCACCAGAAAACGGTTCCACACCTTTATTAGTCCATCTTCTTGCAATTAAATAAAATAAGCAAATGAAACCAAATTTGGTTGTACAGTTGAGTTCTAGTGCAAAATGTTTAGAACATACTTGCTATTTCAATTATTTTGGGAAATTTCAAAACCGATAACAAAAAATAAGAAATTGAGAACATTTGTTGTCCTTAATCAGTTTTAAAGGAATTGAGGACTAACCATGAAAACTGAGGACTATTCCCTGAATATTAAGACGTCCGGTCGTCTTAGCTTACATCTTCACCTACATATACATGATTACTCTGCAATTCTACATGATTACTCCGCAATTCACAATTAAGTACCTGGCAGGGGGTTCATCGAACCATCTTTAAGCTATTTCTCCACACTCGAACGGCGCGCGGGAAAAACGAATCTCTTAATCTTTCAGTGTGAGATCTGATTTCTGTTATCTTCTCATGATAATCATTTCTCCCTCTGCGGGTGGACGCCAATAAAATATTTTCGCTGTCGGAGGAGGAAGATGGTGACTGAAATTTCACGAGAAGATTCTGACGCAACAAAAAACGCCTTTGTTTTAATGATTGCCACCCCAATTGACGTATCATATCCACATTACTCTCTCCGCTATTTCGCGATATTACAAAACGAATTGCCCTTCTTTGAATGTTATCGATGTCCTCCGTCAGTCCCCTTTCATGCGAATCCCACACCACACGGCAGTACTCCAGTTTAATGAATAGAAGTATAATAGGAGATTTGCATTGTTGTACCGTTGGATGTTCGTGGTAATGGAGGGGGACCGATGGTAGTAGAAAAGGTGGGGCATCATTTTTCAGTTCTTGTCTAGGGCGACAAAACACGCAGCGACGTCTTGAACACCCAGACTGTAAAGTAAACACGATTAATTGGTTTTGGTCCTGTCTTAGTTCTTCTTCAATAATGCTTAGTCCTTTTCGGGATTCTTTCTTCCCTACTTGTGCAGGCAACCATCATATATTGTATGTTATTCGTCTGTTGCTACTGATCTAGAGTATGTTGTTAACCTCCCGTTAGACGTGTCAAATTCCATAATGCCACTAGTCGTGACGTATCTCCTGGATACATGCGGTGATTTTTGTATTTGATTGTTTGCTTTATTTTTATTTATTTTTTGATTTGTTTTTCAAGATTGAGTTCTCTTTCTTGGTATATGTAGATCTGACATATGCAGAACTGAACAACATCCTTATTAGATTTTAAAGCTGACGTCAATAGTTAACACCATACAACGCAGAAGTTTATCAAATAGTTATAACTATAGATTTAAGTTGATTATAGATTTAAGTAAGTTATTGAACTAATCGTAGTGTCCTGTCTGCAGATGGACATATTTCACAAACTATTTTTGCATGCTTTTGCAAACAAAGGGGCGTACCGGTACATCATTTTTCACACACCTACTTGCTGAAGCAAGCCTCTTTCTGTCTACTTCTAAAATGACTGGCACCTTTGTTCATTTCATTTTCCCTCGATCCAAATGGAATCGGGCGTTTTCTTGCTGTGGTTCTTTGTGTCTGTATTTTACCAGCAATGACTTTATATCGACTGGTACTCTTCCACAGTAATCAGAAACAAAACTTTGATGTACTCACGCCTATCTGATTATTTATTCATATTACTCAAGAAAATACAACTGAGTTGATGTCTGCAACGTTTCGCATCTGGGAAAATATTACCATAAGCCTTCTCCTTGTTTATCTAGCTAAATTGTAGGTCGCACAGAGTTATCAACTACTTCCGCTCCAAGTTTGGTGTCATTATAGTGAGGTATAATTTCTGCCTTTTTCTCTAATCCTTCCGAAGTTTCATTTTACAATATATACACACTGGAACGGAGAACCGCGCTTTTCCATTTTTTTAAATCACTAATACATTTTTTATGTTCTGTTTTGCACTAATCAAAATAATAATTTTCACCACCTAGCAGTCCTTTCTATTTTCCTCCGCATCGCCTTCGTGATCTGCATCTCATTCTACGGATCTTGATTTTGTTATGTCTTCAGCTTCGGAATCAGTTTTTACAAAATGATCTTCAATGGGTGCCTCATCTTCGAAAAGAAGACGATGTACATCTTGCAAATACTTAGGATTTTATAAATCACATACTTTACTTATTTTCAAAACTAGGATTCACAGTAATAACGAAATGTACCCTCATTTACCAGCCAATAACGGAACTACCGACTTGAGCACACCCTAAACAATGCCATGGTTGCATTCTGTAGATGCGACAAGGAGGCACGTGACTTGGCACGACATATGTGACGTATATAACATGATGCACGTGCTGACGTGTCTCTCGTTTGCGACCTCGGTATTATGGAGATAAATGGGAAACTTCTGTGAAACAATAACAAAGGTATGATGTAGGATGTCCCGAGCCGGCAACCCGATATGTTCATTTATTGTGTCAGTATTGAAGAAAAATTATGCCGTGTATATCACAGACATAGACGCGGCTAAAGATGGGTGAAACTGCAAACGATACACGAGAAAGAGAGGACCACTTTATTACGTGCATATCGGAATATATCTTCGTAAGAAGCGGCCTTTTCACAGGGTCTACAAATGTTTGCCATTTTCAGTAGAAATTACGGTACTGAAGAACGACTTGTGTCTCTCTCGGATAGAGTGGGAACATCTGCTTCACAAAGGACACAGACTTTGTTTGCGGAGAGAGCTGCTAATGCTAATGACACGAGGTCTGAGTAGCAGCGACGCACAATGCGCACGCGTCCGCTTCCCACCGAGCCGCCATTGTCGGCACCGCGCTGCGGGATACGCCCGTTACAGGACCCGCCGACAATGGCCGAGGGAGACGTTTAGCTGCCCGCGAGACAATAACAGCCGCCCTAACATGACTCCCAGCCGCCCCTCCGCACAAAGGCGTGTCGCTGGTCCGTGCAACCAGTAAATTCTCCAGCCAGTGTCTTTGTGAACGCCAATGCCTCAAGAGGAAGACGTCCCCTTTGGGCGAGAGGCTAGTCCGTCTTCTCTGATGTTACGAGAGTGCTTCATTCTGTTACACTGTGTCTTCCGTATTCGCTGTCCTTTCCCCCATTACAGCACAATACATCCGTGAGTTAAATGTCTTTCAAGTTGCCAAATAAGTCGAAAAGCTAGTACCCCTCTTTTACATCCGTTACACTGCCCAGGACATATACGCCTTTCTGTGCTACGACAGGAGCATTTTTTGTACTGGTACATCTGTGATTAAACATTCGTTTCCTTATTTGTAATGTAGTTTTAGTATTCATAATAACTAAAATGGCTCTCAGCACTATGGGACTTAACATCTATGGTCATCAGTCCCCTAGATCTTACAACTACTTAAACCTAACTAACCTAAGGACAGCACACAACACCCAGTCATCACGAGGTAGAGAAAATCCCTGACGCTGCCGGGAATCGAACCCGGGAACCCCGGCGCGGGAAGCGAGAACGCTACCGCACGACCACGGCTGCGGACTCATGAAATTAGATGTAAAATAAAAAAAAGGAAAAACCATCACCCTTAAACGCTGGCACTAAATTTGTTGATCATCTACACTACCATCGTGGCAGATGACTTACTGGCACTTTCTGATCTCACTCGCTTGGAAATTATATTCTTCATGAAGCTCCCGTTGCACATGGTTCTTTACTTACAACCTAGCTACGATAAAGGATCTCCGATTGCTGGGAAAACGTGCTACATCTCTAGAACAGGAGTTCCAGTACGCCCAGTTATACCTAAAATATCCCGGACCCACCGCGTGCCATCAGTGACACATGGCCACAGGTGATGTAACCCCGTCATCCGCAGGGCCTACAGGGTTGTCAATCAGAGTACAAAAGCTACGAGCTTTCTCAAAATTTTAATTTGACAGCACTGTTTTAAGCGTAGAGAATAATTTATTTTGCCTCTTACTCATTCGTGTAATCAATTTCTATTGTTATTAGTGATAAAATATCAGACAGTGCTCAGGAAATAATGTAGAAAATGAAGACTGCAATGGAATTTTCGGAACATACAGCCTTAAAATGAGCAAGAGTAAAAGATGTAGCATATATAAAGAAGGGTGGTGAACAATGCCAAAGAGAATGGAGATAGGCATAATTTCTTTTATTTTTGTCCATATTAGCAATAAAGTATGAGTTAAGTAATGACTTCTGCTTATTTTTTGCAAAATACTCAGAGCCCGCATGTTCACTACATAAATTTTAATTTACGTCAAGAAATTTATCAAAGTTGTCTACAATGCATTGACATTCTCCCCTCTGTATTCAATTTAACAAGAAAAGAAATGGAAAACGGAATTTCAACATAATTTTAAGCTCAGGAAAGTTCTGAATCTGAACAAAACCACGAAACAGCATTGTTACCGTGAAAATACCCCAACATGAAGTTACACGTAATTTATTGGATATGTCACCACACAGAATCCCTCGTCAAACGATGGAATACAATCTCGGGATGCTAAAAACCGACCGGTTAAAACCGATACAGGTATTTTATTCTGAACAGCCAATATTTTTCGGTATTTGTTTGCTCTCGGTTACAACAGATGTTTTTTATTCTTTACTAATAACCAAGTTAAAAAAGCGAAATATCAGTTAGCCATAGCAGCAGTGCTGAAATTTCTCGTTTTTAAATAAACTCCTTTTTTTTTAAGGAGTAATTTTTATTCGTAAAATTTGCGTTGGTTTGAAATATTGCGTTATTATAAGTAAATGGGGAAGTGATCAGTGGTATGTTAATGACAATGTCGAAAGAGACGAACAATAAATACTTGGCAATAAGAATTGGTACAGCATTGTGAGACAATACTGTCCCTGTGTGTCGTGGCTTAAGGGCCACGTGTAAGCGCAAAGCTCAAGACTTTCCGCCATCCGACCTGTCGTCGCCAGACATCCGCTGTTTTGCAGAACGGCACCAACCCCAGTCTGGAAAATACTTTTACGAAGTGGCGTAGAAAAGAGAAAGGAAATTAAGACAACAGTAATAAATAAAAAACTTAACAATAATTCATTCACAGTATACGATAAAAATAGAAAGTAACTGGTTTGCTGCCTGTATTTATATAAAACTCGTACACCTTTATCTACTTGTAGTCCGTGAAAATGGAGAAAACACAGTTCCTCAGTTTTCACCCTTTACCATAGATTATTTGCAATGCCCATGTAGTGTTGATCCCCTATTACAAGATGATTTTTGACCAGAGTTTCAAAAAATTAGAACTAATAGCACAATAATGGTGATTTTTTTGTAGTATTCAACCATTTATAACTTTTCGAGAAAAGCAGCGAATGGCGGACGGAGTGAATCTTTCTTTGGATATTTCATTTAATATCTACATTCCGTATACCTTGAAACTGAGTCAACATTTTTCAACCATTGTCCGATTCCTACATATATTACAGGAAGAAATAGAAATAAAAAACCGAAAGAAAATCGGTTATTTCAGAAATCGGTTATTTTGACACAAATCGAGTTAAGAGATGACTAATGTGCTAATTCTGAGATGAGTTGTGTGTATCAGAGGTGTCGATAGTATTTTACGGCACAGACTTTGGTTCTACGATAACAGATGTGCTGACAGTGTTTTACGGCACAGACTTTAAATACCCTATACGCGCTTGAGAATTAAGGTAAGCTATTTGCGCCAGTGAGAGTGGCTGCGAGAATAAACTCCTTGCTGATATAGCATCCTTGACACTGGATTAATAATACATTTTACTATGGCTTGATATACTGGAATAGAAAGACATGCTGTCGGAGCGGATCTAATTATATTGTTGCAGACAGTCATTAATGAAATAGAGAATTAAGTTCCTTTAAACGCTAAGGCGCAATATCACGTGAACAGAAATACGAAAATGGTTGTTTTGTTAAAGAAAGCTATCGCATAAATAAATATTTATTCAAAGGCGACAAATTTCATCATTTTAACAACTTTGGACCGAGCGAGGTGGCGCAGTGGTTATCATACTGGACTCACATTCGGGAGGACGGTGGTTCAAACCCGCGTTCGGCCATCCTGATTTAGGTTTTTCGTGGTTTCCCTAAATCACTTCAAGCAAATGCCGAGATGGTTCCTTTGAAAGGGCACGGTCGATTGCCTTCCCCATCCTTCCCTAATCCCAAGGGACTGATGAGCTCGCTGCTTGGTCCCCTCCTCCAAACCAACCAACCGATTTTGGAAATTTGTGCGTCAAATTTACATGTACTCGGCAGCTTTACGAGCGTTAGTTCGATCCTGCATACAGTCCGGTTCCGTCGCAATACGCACTCTGCTTGGGAACTGTAATTTACTAATACTTTCTTCCCCCAATAACTTAGACGACTACATTCGTACATTCCAGAGCTTGCTACGGGTGTAGGTGGTGATGCAAGGCTGATGTGAGAAATAAATAAGTCTTCAGGAGAAAGGCTTGCAACAGCAGCGGTGCGTGGTATCGCTACCATTCGATCAGTACGGCGATTGTACGAACCTACATCATTAAGTAAAGTTATTAAACATAGACAAAGTCCTGAAAGCTTAGATCCATTTAAAGGCACTCTTAATTAAGGGGGAAACTTCTTTGTGAAGCACATTAACATTCGACTTAACATTCAAGTAACATTCATTCCAACCCAGGATAAAATGGCATGAAAAAAAACTGTTGTTGTTGTTGTTGTGGTCTTCAGTCCTGAGACAGGTTTGATGCAGCTCTCCATGCTACTCTATCCTGTGCAAGCTTCTTCATCTCCCAGTACCTACTGCAACCTACATCCTTCTGAATCTGCTTAGTGTATTCATCTCTTGGTCTCCCTCTACGATTTTTACCCTCCACGGTGCCCTCCAATGCTAAATTTGTGATCCCTTGATGCCCCAAAACATGTCCTACCAAACGATCCCATCTTCTAGTCAAGTTGTGCCACAAACTTCTCTTCTCCCCAATCCTACTCAATACCTCCTCATTAGTTACGTGATCTATCCATCTTATCTTCAGCATTCTTCTGTAGCACCACATTTCGAAAGCTTCTATTCTCTTCTTGTCCAAACTAGTTATCGTCCATGTTTCACTTCCATACATGGCTACACTCCATACAAATACTTTCAGAAACGACTTCCTTACACTTAAATCTATACTCGATGTTAACAAATTTCTCTTCTTCAGAAACGATTTCCTTGCCATTGCCAGTCTACATTTTATATCCTCTCTACTTCGACCATCATCAGTTATTTTACTCCCTAAATAGCAAAACTCCTTTACTACTTTAAGTGTCTCATTTCCTAATCTAATTCCCTCACCATCACCCGACTTAATTTGACTACATTCCATTATCCTCGTTTTGCTTTTGTTGATGTTCATCTTATATCCTCCTTTCAAGACACTGTCCATTCCGTTCTACTGCTCTTCCAAGTCCTTTGCTGTCTCTGACAGAATTGCATTGTCATCGGCGAACCTCAAAGTTTTTACTTCTTCTCCATGAATTTTAATACCTACTCCGAATTTTTCTTTTGTTTCCTTCACTGCTTGCTCAATATACAGATTGAATAACATCGGGAAGAGGCTACAACCCTGTCTGACTCCCTTCCCAACCACTGCTTCTCTTTCATGTCCCTCGACTCTTATAACTGCCATCTGGTTTCTGTACGAACTGTAAATAGCCTTTGGCTCCCTGTATTTTACCCCTGCCACCTTCAGAATTTGAAAGAGAGTATTCCAGTTAACATTGCCAAAAGCTTTCTCTAAGTCTACAAATGCTAGAAACGTAGGTTTGCCTTTTCTTAATCTTTCTTCTAAGGTAAGTCGTAAGGTTAGTATCGCCTCACGTGTTCCAACATTTCTACGGAATCCAAACTGAACTTCCCCGTGGTCCGCTTCTACCAGTTTTTCCATTCGTCTGTAAGGAATTCGTGTTAGTATTTTGCAGCTGTGACTTATTAAACTGATAGTTCGGTCATTTTCACATCTGTCAACACCTGCTTTCTTTGGGATTGAAATTATTATATTCTTCTTGAAGTCTGAGGGTATTTCGCCTGTCTCATACATCGTGCTCACCAGATGGTAGAGTTTTGTCATGACTGGCTCTCCCGAGGCCATCAGTAGTTCTAATGGAATGTTGTCTACTCCCGGGGCCTTGTGTATATAACTAAAAACCAGTTGTTTTAGAGACAACTGCCATCCCCTAATACAATCCGATTGGAGAAAGGAATGTGCAAAGGCCACGGAAAAGATAGCTAGGCCGGAACAGGCCTAAGACCTAATCCTGGATTGGCAGAAGATGAAGAAGAAGAAGAAGAAGACAGTAAGGCAACGTGAGCAGGTAGATATCCGACATGCGTGGTCCTATTGTAGTGCAGGCTGGCGAGGGGAGTGCGGCGGGGGTTCCCCGGCAGCTGCGGCAGTGCCCTGTGATCAGCTCGCCGCTCGTTATGGCCGCGATATGCAAACACCTGCCGACGCCTCATTAAACTGGCGCCAGCCATTGTGGCCGCACGCTCTGGCGCCGCCGACAAATTACCGCCCAGCTGATCTGTGACTCAAGGCGCGCCGCCTCGCCGCAAAGTTACCGACTCACTCTGCCCCCGCCTGGGGGGAGAGCGCGTCTCCCAGCACGAGTCTTTCACTCTACAACGGAGTGTGCGCTGTTTTCAAAATCCTTGACAGGTTAAGACTGTGAGCTAGATCGGGATTCGTACACACAACTCGCCTTTCGCGGCCAAAGTTCTTGCCGACTTAGCTGCCCAGGCACGATACACTATCTGCCCTCATTTTCGAAACAATTGCTTCGACTGTGGCTAAGGCATTTCCTCGTTATATTCTTACTTCCAGGAGTACTGTAAAGTCTGGCCATGAAAAGTCACTGGATTGTATACCTTAGATAGCATCTACAATACAAAATGCAAATCGCTTCATGTACCCCTTCATTTACCACCGTTGTTGTTGTTGTTGTTGTGGTCTTCAGTCCTGAGACTGGTTTGATGCAGCTCTCCATGCTACTCTATCCTGTGCAAGCTTCTTCATCTCCCAGTACCTACTGCAACCTACATCCTTCTGAATATCCCTATCAAATTCAGCAGGCATCTTTATTAAAGAAGAAATCTATTTTCTCTAAGAACTTGTGTAAGCGGAAACGAGCGACATTCATTATACGAACTGCACTACTGATACACTTCCAAGGTAATATGGCTGTTGTGATGGTCTGTTCCTGTAACTGATGCCAAGAGGGTGGCACTGGCTATTGTGCCAACAGATAAAATTGAACTCAAAAAGCTGTCTGACGGAGCCACCTCATTATAGGAGCATTGAATTTTGTTTCTGTATTTAGGATTGTTTATAGTATCGATTTCCACTATCTCGAAACCAATGTCGGTAGTATTTTCTCATAGCTACAGAGAACTCTATACAACTGTGATTAAACATTTGTTTCAGTATGTGTAATGTAGGTTAAGAATTTACAGTAACTGGCGAAATTACATCTATACTACTATGAAACTGGATGTATGTGTGTATGCATGTATACATGTGTGTGTGTGTGTGTGTGTGTGTGTGTGTGTGTGTGTGTGTCTGTGTGTGTGTTCCACATCTCTTTACCACTGGACCAATTTCAACTAAAATTGCTACACATTTCTCTTACCGTCAGGCAAACCACTTACATATCATAGTTCAACAGATACGACGTCAAAAACAATGAGCTGTGTGAAAAACTGGCGCATCATGTATGACGTTTATATTTATTACTTCTTTGCTACTAACTCTATCCGCAACATATTGCGCAGACAATATCCAAATATGCCGCTGAATTTACCTACACAAATATTTCATTGTACGACACATACTTCAAGGGATATGACGTCATAAACTCTGCAATATCCGAAAAAATATCGCATCATGCATGAGTTTCAATAAACTTCGTTTAGAAAATGCATGTTAATTTTGCCGCTTTGAATTTTACACATTTATTCCGGCCGGTTTCGGTTTTCAGACATTATCCAGGGAAAAGCTCAAAACAATAGCTGCGACATTTACATTACAAATATCATGCCATAGACGAATGACATTTTACAGAGCATATAATGACACCCATCACCAGTTATCGATGTAACACTGTGACTCATTCAGCTTAGGTACAAAGACTGGTCACCCAGTCATACGTCAAAGTTAACATACACTGAAAAGCCAAAGAAACGGGTATAGGCATGCGTGTCCAAATACAGAGATACGTAAACAGGCAGAACACGGCGCTGCGGTCGGCAACGCATATATGAGACAAGTGTCTACCGCAGATGTCACATCAGTTACTGCTGTTACAATGGCAGGTTAAGATTTAAGTGAGTTTGAACGTGCTGTTATAGTCGGTGCACGAGCGATGGGACACAGCATCTCCGAGGTAGCGATGAAGTGGGGATTTTACTCTACGACCATTTCACGAGTGTACCCTGAATATCTGGAATCAAGTCTCCGACATCGCTGCGGCGGAAAAAGATCCTGCAAGAACGGGGCCAACGACGAGTGAAGAAAATCCTTCAACGGGACAGAGGCGCAACCCTTCAGCAGATTGCTGCAGATTTCAATGCTGGGTCATCAACAAGTGTCGGCGTGACGCACCATTCAACAAACCATCATCGATATGGACTTTCGGAGTCGAAGGCCCAGTCGTGTACCCTTGAAGACTGCACGACACAAAGCTTTACGCCTCGCCTGGGCCTGTCAACACCGACATTGGACAGTTGATGATTGGAAACGTGTTGACTGATCGGGAGAGTTTCGTTTCAAATTGTAGCCAGGGGATGGACGTGTACGGGTATGCGGACAACCGCTTGAATCCATGGAACCTGTGTGTCAGCAGGGGACTGTTCGAGATTGTGGAGGCTCTGTAACGGTGGGGGCCGTTTGCAATTGGAGTGATATACGTCTAAATACGACTCTGACAGGTGATGCATACGTAAGCATCCTGTCTGATCATCTGCATCCATTGATGTCCATTGTGCATTCCGACGGACTTGCGCAATTCTAGCAGGAGAATGCGACATCCCACACGTCGAGAATTGCTACAGAGTGGCTCCAGGAACACTCTTCTGAGTTTCAACACTTCCGCTGGACGCCAAACTCCCCAGACATGAAGTTGTCTTGCATAAGGCGGAATTCCACTCCAGTTGTGATGTTTCGTATAAGATTCTCAATTGCTGTTGATTCAATTTCTTTGAATTTACTCCCGATCTTGTCTGCACTAGTATATTTCCTGAGGATTGGGGACTGTCTCTTACGAAGGCGTCGAGGGAATTTTTCCTTCCTGGAAGATTACAATTGTGTACTGGACTGGGAATCGAACCGGGACCTTGACTTTTCCTGAACAGTGCTCTATCAAATGAGAATTCTTTTTTTAGGGGGGGGGGGTCAGCTCTGGCGATCCTGCGAGAGTTAGAGCTGCGTGTGAGGGGTAGAGTAGGGGGGGAGACGGGGACCACACGCAGCAGAGCGCGGCCGGGCCCCCAGGGGACAGCGGTCGCGTGCTCAATGCGTGCCGTTGTTTGTGTCGGCCGCTCCGGGACAACGGAAGCGCAGAGAATGGCACGCTTTGTCTCCGTCTCGGCATTTACGACGCCTGCCGCTATTCTCGCGCCCCACGGGGATCCACCTGTTTGACGACGCCCGCCCAGTGTCACGGGGTGCCGGCGGTCCCGTTGCGACGTCAATCACGCGGCTCTGTGCTCGTCTGGGTCAACATTCGGGCGACACCGTATTCTTCTACTGCGTTCCACGCTACTAACTGATGTTGCTAATCCGCTTCTGATTGCCTTCCCGCAGTCAAGTTCTTTGTATCTCGTTAAGATCCTTCTGGGTGTACTTCCGCGTCACCACTGAATACTTAAACTCGAATGAAACAACAAGTCTACTGTTACCAGTTTATTTGTAACACGCTTCGAAGGTTTAAACCTCCACCATCAAGTGGATTTATATGTTATATATTATGTTATGAGACCAAGACGCTGTTGTGTTCTATTATATTCTTATTGTGTGTGTGGTTGCTCTGATTGTTGCCAGCATCATATTTCAGGGGTAAGACAAGGCTGCAACCTGTCGCCACTGTTGTTCATATTATTTATGGATCATATGTTGAAAACAATAGATTGGGTGGGTGAAGTTAAGATATGTGAACACAAAATAAGCAGTCTCGCATAAGCGGATGACTTAGTTGTGATGGCAGGTTCGATTGAAAGTTTGCAAAGTAATATTTCAGAGCTAGATCAGAAATGTAAGGACTATGGTATGAAGATTAGCATCTCCAAAACGAAAGTAATGTCAGTGGGAAAGAGATGTAAACGGATTGAGTGCCAAATAGGAGGAACAAAGTTTAAACAGGTGGACGGTTTCAAGTACTTACGATGCATATTCTCACACGATGGCAACATACTGAAAGAACTGGAAGCGAGGTGTAGCAAAGCTAATGCCGTGAGCGCTCAACTACGATCTACTCTCTTCTGAAAGAAGGAAGTCAGTACCAAAACTAAGTTATCTGTGCACCGTTCAATCTCTCGACCAACTTTGTTGTATGGGAGCGAAAGCTGGGTGGATTAAGGTTACCTTATGGATAGGGTTGAGGTTACAGATATGATCCTAGCTAGAATGATTGCAGGTACTAGTAGATGGGAACATTGGAAGGAGGGTATCCACAATGAGGAAATCAAAGAAAAACAGGGGATGAACTCTATAGATGTAGCAGTCAGGGCGAACAGGCTTAGATGGTGGGGTCATGTTATACGCATGGGAGAAGCAAGGTTATCCGAGAGACTCACGGGTTCAGCAGTAGAGGGTAGGAGGAGTCGGGGCAGACCAAGGAGAAGGTACCTGCATTCGGTTGAGAATGATTTTGAAGTAATAGGCTTAACATCAGAAGAGGCACCAATGTTAGCACTGAATAGGGGATCATGGAGGAATTTTGTAAGGGGGACTATGCTCCAGACTGAACGCTGAAAGGCATAATAAGTCTTAAATGATGATGATGATGATGATGATGTGTGTGTGGTCTTCAGTCCACAGACTGGTTTGATGCAGCCCTCCATGCTACCCCATCCTGTGCAAGCTTCTTCATCTCCCAGTACCTACTGCAACCTACATCCTTCTGAATCTGTTTAGTGTATTCATCTCTTGGTCTCCCTCTACGATTTTTACCCTCCACGCTGCCCTCCAGTACTAAATTGGTGATCCCTTGATGCCTCAGAATATGCTCTACCAATCGATCCATTCTTCTAGTCAAGTTGTGCCACAAATTTCTCTTCTCCCCAATCCTATTCAATACCGCCTCATTAGTTATGTGATCTACCCATTTAATCTTCAGCATTCTTCTGTAGCACCACATTTCGAAAGCTTCTATTCTCTTCTTGTCCAAACTATTCATCGTCCACGTTTCACTTCCATACATGGCTACACTCCATACAAATACTTTCAGAAACGACTTCCTGACACTTAAATCAATACTCGATGTTAACAAATTTCTCTTCTTCAGAAACGTTTTCCTTACCATTGCCAGTCTACATTTTATATCCTCTCTACTTCGACCATCATCAGTTATTTTGCTCCCCAAATAGCAAAACTCATTTACTACTGTAAGTGTCTCATTTCCTAATCTAATTCCCACAGCATCATCCGATTTAATTCGACTACATTCCATTATCCTCGTTTTGCTTCTGTTGATGTTCATCTTATATCCTCCTTTCAAGACACTGCCCATTCCATTCAGGTGCTCTTCCAGGTCCTTTGCTATCTCTGACAGAATTACAATGTCATCGGCAAACCTCAAAGTTTTTATTTCTTCTCCATGGATTTTAATTCCTACTCCGAATTTTTCTTTTGTTTCCTTTACTGCTTGCTCAATATACAGATTGAATAACATCAGGGAGAGGCTACAACCCTATCTCACTCCCTTCCCAACCACTGCTTCCCTTTCATACTCCTCCACTCTTATAATTGCCATATGGTTTCTGTACAAATTGTAAATAGCTTTTCGCTCCCTGTATTTTGATATTCTTGTTACAATAGACATTTCGCAGTGAATGCCATCTTCACGTTATATCAGGTTGTCTTGATATCCATATGGCATTGGTTTCAGTTTGCTCCTTTGGCGTTAGTGGAGCTATAGTAGATGTTAAACTAGCTGGAACAAATATTTCTGAAGTTGTCGAATTATGGAGGTTTATTTGGTAATGACGTTATTTGACGGTTGTTTTGACGGTTGAGTCAGTGATGTAATAAGAATATAATCAAATACTGCAGCGTCTAGGTTTCGCAGCATAATACATAATGTCCTTATCTGACATATAAGACGCAGTAGTCCCAGATGAGTACGAAATGTGGATTTACATGAGTTGCTACGAAATGTGTGTGTTGTCTTGAGACTGTGGGTTAACCTGTGGCACTGGCTAGTGGAGAAACAAAACACTATTTCAGAACGTGGCTGTGTGGACGTCTTTGACTAAAAGCTAAATATAAATGTAAATGTGAAAATAAAACAATTAAAATAGAAAACCTCCAGTGATCACAGGCTCCCTTCTCCGTCGTATTGTAACAGATATAAACTGTCACCCTTCGTGAACAAAGATGGTGTCTGGAAACTGCTAGGTGAGCAGAATATATCATCATTGTTTCACAGTGAACCTTAAAGTATTTTGGAGATTTTCGGTGAGTTAATCAATACATCTGTCAGAGTAAATATTTCAAGTGGTACAGAAATCTTTTTCTGGTAATTTTATATGGCTTAAATTTCGTTCTCGTTAGTGTAATGAAGTGCCGCATTGAAAACATTAAGTGCGATAATTATGCTGCCAACGGTGGCAAAAGTATAGGTAAGTAACAATTTTAGCTGGGATTCAGAGACAGAGGATGAATGGAGAGTGACAAAGAGCGCAGTGTAGGATACACTAGAGCTGTGGGTTTGTTAAACTTTCATCCTCCTCCTTAAATTTTGAAGTAATACATTGATACCGAATCAGAGATATGCAGACAGATATACACTTAAAAATACTTAATACATAACTTTTGTAGATTATGAACAAGCTTTTGATACAGTCGGTAGACACTAACTGGGTCAGATTATTCAAAAACGAGGTTTCCAAATGCACGATTAACTTTTTTAATGCTCTTTACAAAGAGACAAAAAAATCATAATCGAAGACGGTGATAACTTCACTAAACTAATAACAACGATGCGATCTGTCTCCATCCCCTTCTAATATCTACATAGATAACCTAGTTGGGGCTTGAAAACAAAATACCACGTACGGCATAAAGATCAACAGAGAGAAAAGTTGAATAAATGAAAAGCACAATACTGTGTATATTCTACTGGATTAATTTATTTCGTTAACCGCTTTTCGGTTAATAACACCATCATCAGATTTTAAATGAGTATCGTAGTCAAAGAGGCTACAATATTTGTAAACAACATTGGAAAAGATGTTACTTATCTATAGTGAGATACACAAACACACACAGTGTCATCTTCGACGGTCATTTAATATCACATCAGACATTACCCAACGCGCTTTTAACGTTTGTATCACTTTCAATTACAACGCTATAACTTGTTTGTTCCACAACCTGATACGATAACGTCACAGAGTGCCGAGCGGGACTGCTCAAACGACCACACCCAACAAGCTGCCCACTTGCCTGCGCAAAGTGCTTTTCCTTCAAAAACTGGCTCATTTCGCCGAAATCGTTACATCGAAACGTTTCACTTGTTTATCTTTCGAAAGTTTTTTTTTTAAGCAAATAATAGCAAATAACTGTCTGACTACCCTTCGTTGCCTGGGTATGTATTTATTATCTTCTATTAGTCCATCCCCTCTGTCTGTCCACATCCTCCTTCACCCTATGTCTGTCCATTTCCTCCAACCACTCCCTATCCATCTCCTTCACTCCCCCCCCCCCCCCCACTCTCTGTCTCCTTATACCCCTCTCTCTGTCCCTTCTGTCAGTTTCCTCCTCACCCCTCTCTTTGTCATTTTGTTCCTTCCCCCTCTCTCCAACTCCCCCCCCCCCCCAGTCCTGTTCATCTCCACCTCATTCCCTTCTCTGTCCATCCCCTCCTTTTCTCTCTCCATCTATCTCCTCCTTTTCTCCTTCTCTGTCCGTTTTCTCATCCCCCTCTACCTGTTCATCTTCTCCACCCACTCTCTGCCTCTACCTTTCTCCCCCTCTCTCTGATCTTCTCCTCCTCTTTTCTTTCCATCCCTTCTTCTCCCCTCTGTCAGTTCCTCCTCCCCTCTACCTGTACATCTTCTCCCCCTCATCCTTGTCCATCTCTTCCTTCCCACTCGCTGTCAATCCATCTATTCTTCCACCATTTTCTCTCCACGTTATGAAGCTCGTTCCATTAGGAGGGTGGTGGTTCGTAACCCAAAGTATTTCTTCCCAAAATGTAATTAATATGTGTACCGAATTTGGCTAAAGTCGTTCCAGAAGTTTACGGTGATGCTATTTTGTCGAAAACTGACATTCTGAGCCCCTGGCTGTGTACAAAATATAGGTTGATTCTTACAGAGAAGAAACAGGAACCAGCCACTTTTTGCAATGCTGTTTATTTATTTAAATAGCACCGTTACCGTTTTCGAACCAAAAGGTTCATCTTCAGACGGCTAGTTCACGTTAAGATACATTTTACATTAGCTTTCTCGTTTTGCTTTCCCAAATGATGAAATTTCCTTGTGGTGATGGTGTCCTACAACCAAAACAAGATGTGTGACAATGTCTTTTTAACGGTAATTGTGGAGATATATTGGTTACTTACGTTGAAAGAACGGTAAGTAACCAAAACGTCGCCACTAGCATAATTTGCTATCATTTAAAATCGCTGTGAGACACAATTACAGCTAAAAAGACATTGTCACATATCTTGTTTTGGTTGTAGGACACCACCACCCCAAGAAAATTCCATCATTTGGAAAAACAGGAAGTGAAAACTAATGTAAAATGTATCTTAACGGGACTAGCTGTCTGAAGATGAACCTTTTGGTTCGAAACCGGTAACGACGATGTTTAAATAAATAAATAACACTGTAAAAAGTGGCTGGTTGCTGTTGTCTTCTCTGTAAGAGTCAACCTATAGGTTTACGATGAGCTCTTAACCCGTGGCTTTGCCCGCTTACGAGCATGTCAGATATACTTCACACATATTTAACACGCTTACACACGTATTTGTACACATATTTCACCTGTAGCTCTAGCGAATTTCGCCATGCAGTTTCATTTTCACACAGCTCAGTGTTCATGATGTCGCATCTTCTGAACTATGTGCTCTGCAGTGATATAATTTTGCAGTTACGTCCAGTGGTATATGTGGCTAGTGACTGCGAGATGCGTTGTGATTAGGGGTGAACGTAAAGAAGTGATAAATTAAAATAACGTGCATGATGATGCAGTTTTTCACAGAGTTTGTTTACGGCGTCATTGATTCTGAATTACATGTCGTACAATGATATATTTTTGTAGGTACATTCAGCGACACATGTGAATACTGTCTGCGAAAAGTGTAGCGAATAGCGTTAGTAGCAACATAGTAATAAAGTTAAACATATTGAATGGTGCGGCAATTTTTCGCACATCTCAGTGTTTGTGTTGTCATATCTCCTGAACTGAGTCACAAAATAATGTAATTTTCCTGGTGTATTCAGTGGTATATTTGAATACTGCATGCAAAATGTGTCGTGAATACAGGAAGCAATAAATTAAAACGTCATGTTTCACGCAGCAATTTTAATGCATGAACTGCGAAAATGCATTAAGAGATAAATTTTTTTTTTCCTTTCTTCATTTTATGGGGATCGTCAGCGAGAAAAAGTGTCTCAAAGGTTTGAAATTATGTGTAAAGTTTCTTATAAGTTTCTAGGTGCTGTCACTCTCGAATACTGGATGACTAAAGTGTGGGTAATCACATTCGTTGGCTACGCTACTTTTTCAACCCTATCATTTTAATCGATCCAGTAGCTTATGAGGAGATGTGGAACATACAGTACGTATGTACATACATTCATTCATTTTTATAATATGTATGCATATTTCAAATTTGAAACGTCACTTTGACGAAGGATTCCAGTATGGTCAGCTTGGATTTCTAATAACGTATTTATTACTATTTCTTGAAGTTACTCACAACGAGGCCAAATCTATACTGGAGTATCTACGTTCCGTCGTAGTGCAAGGACAAGGTCTCCAGTCGAATTGCACTTTTCTATTCTCCAGGTTCAGCTATGTTGACCATCTGTCATAGCAGAATGGGTAATCTGCGTATCTCTTACGACACGGGCAGCCATGGCGGTGAGGGTAACTGTACTGAAATTAAATTGTGACGTACAATAGTGTAATATGTATCGTACACACTCCCCATCTAAATTAATATACGCATAAGGAAGGCCGCTGCAAAATGATCGAAACGTCGGACATTTTAGTGTTTTAATGCAAGAAGTATTTTAAAACTGAAGCAGATATAGAGCCAGAAGGATTATATGAGATTACCAGCCGCGATATCGTTTTCTCCATAAAGACGGATATGTCATAGCCTACTTCTCGAAATGAAGGCGAGTATTTTTACTAAACGTAAAGAAAAGAAAACATAAACATAACTTTTTGGGGTTACAGTCTGTAAACTGAAGAGCGAGGAGGTGAGTCCCCATTCTCTCTCAGCACCTTTACGTCCTAACGACCAAATACAGGCCGTTTCATAAGCAATACCGGCCCTTCGGCTGTGTGCCTTTTAAATCAGAACGACGCAAGGCTTATACACAAAATGTAATAAAAAATAAAAATATACGGAATAGAGAAAAAAATAATATAACTTGCGCAAGAAACACAGATCAGTTGTATGCAAACAATCCATGCTGCACTGCACTGATATACTGAAAATATTGATTGACTATATGCCTGTGGGGCAAGTAAGGTGTTCTTCTGAGAAAAGTTACTTCCCCCAAAATCGGAACAGCTCGCTCTTGATTTTACAGACAGGCTACATAGAGCCATCTCATGCTGTAAAATTTCTCCAAAATGAAAAACCGACGTTGTATTGCCTTTCCTCTGTGTTTACAAATGGAGAAGCTGGTGTGCTGTCCGACATAGCATCACAGTACAATTTTAAAAACTGTAGATTTCATTATTTCGCTATGGAGTCATTTTACAAAGTGCCTGTATCTGGGAGGATGCTGAGGTAATCCGTCTCTCCCTCTCCCCCCCCCCCCCCCCTTCTTACAGAGGCATAAGTCTTTTAAACGGAGCACATGAAATTTAGTAAACAATATTAAATGATAACTTGAGTGCAACAGCGTATGTATTCCTAGGAGAAACACAAAGTGAATTTAGTAAGGACATTCCGTGAAAGATAATATTTTTAGCATTCAAAGAATTCTAGAAAAACGACACGTAGCCAGTCTAGAAACACAAGTTCCTTTTGTTGACTAAGAGAAAGCTTATTAGAAATACACTACGGACAATTATGGAAGAAAGTGGATATCCCCTGTATCTCATAAAGACAAGCAAAAAGTTATGTAAGGATTCTAAAATAATTATAAACGTAGACAACTCAAAAACAGGAAACATAGCAGTAAAACAAGCCATCAGGACGCCATGTAGCGTGCCAGTGACACTCTTTAACACCTGTATTGAGGATCGCATAAGAAAATGTAAGAATGCCGTACGTGAAGGTATACGACTGAAAAGAGCTACCACATGAACGTGGTTCTATTTGCAGGTGATGTAGTCCTATTAAAGAATATAGAAACAGACTTACAGTATGCGGGGTGTAGATGTATAAACTAGTATGACAATGCTACAATCTGAAAACGTCCACCACAAAAATTAAAGCTATCGCTTATTGTGAAAAACACCCAGTAAGTTCAAAATATTGTTGTTGAAGACAAACCTCTGGAACGAGCTTCTAGTTTTAATTTTTAGGCTGCGATATGAACTTGAATAAAAGTAATAATATAGAGAATGATGGACATATGTCAAACTACAAGAAAAATCTTAAAAGAAAGACAAAAAATAATTTACAAAGAAGACTGTACCTTCCTTCTTCTTCTGTGGCAGTGAATCTTTCATTGAAAAAAAAAAAAAAAAAAGAAGCAGCAATAATTGGCTGAAATGAGAATTCTAAGAAATGTAAATCTGTAGGAATGCACGAGACATTAGTGACCCTACGATTTGTCTTAGAGAACACGTTAAGGAAAGGCAAACCTACTTTTATAGCATTTTTAGACTTAGGGAAAGCTTATGACAGTGTTGACTGGAAAACTTTCTTTGAAATTCTGAAGGTAACGGGGTAAAAGACAGGGAGGGAAATGTCATTTGCAACTTGCGTAGACACCCAGATGGCTGTTATAAAAGTAGAGGGGCACGAAACGGAAGCAGTGGAATAGAAGGGAGTGAGACAGGCTTGTAGCCTAGACCCGATATTGCTCAGTCTACACACTGAGCAAGAAATAAAGCCGACTAAAGAAAAATTTGGAGTAGGAATTAATGTCCAGGGAAAAGAAACAAAAACTTTGAGGTTTGCCAGTGACACTATAGTTCTGTCAGAGGGAAGAAAGGGCAGTTGAACGGAATGGTCGGTGTCTTGAAAGGAGGATATAAGATGGACGTCAACGAAAGAAAAACAAGGATAATGAAATGGAGAAAAATTAAAACGAGTGATGCAATCAGAATCAGATTAGGGAACGAAACAAAGTAGCAGATGAGTTGTGCTGTTTGGGCAGCAAAATAAGAGAGGATATAAAATGTAAATTGCTAATGGCAGGAAAAGCGTTTGTGAAGAACAGAAATTTGTTAACATCTATAGAATAGCATGGAGATGTGCATCAAATCATTATTCGGAGTGAAGACCACAACAACAACAGTAACAAGATCTGTCTAACGTAATAAAGTGAAGCACCTGCAGCTGTCGTTTTTTGTTTTTTTATTATATAGCAACTAGTTTCGGTGTCTCAGTATACCACCTTCAGGCCTTAACTGATGCTGAGGGGGCGAACGCCTCTCGTATACACGATCCCATCAGTGGCCAACATCTACGAAATGAGTTTTGTAGAATACTGTAAAAGCGATGTTTTGTCTGTGTTGGTACTTGGTGGCTGCAGACACAACAACGCCTTTACGGTATTCTATGGAAGCCAGTTCTTAGATGTTGGCCACCGATGTGATCGTGTATAGATTGTAGTTCATCCCATTAGGGTCGCTTAAGGCGTGAAGATGGTCTACTTAGTCACGGAAACTGATTGTAATGTAATAAAACAACATCAAAACGATGGCTCCAGGTGTTTCATTTCGTTACGCAAGTCAACGGCTGAAGTCCCGCAGATCGCCGATCACAGGGATCGACATACAAAATTAGATCTGTCGAAGGTTAGTCAAGGAAGAAGCTTCTAAGAAATAAGAATATACGAGAAGCAATGGAAATATTTAACTTATAACAAAGGAATAAACAGGAAGAAATGAAGACAACCTCTTAAACAAACGGATGAAGACAGGCATCTAGTCATTGTCAACAAGATCAAGTCCTCAGGAAAAAGAGTAGCTGGAAGACCGTGAAAGAGATGGTCTTAAAAATGGAAAGTCGGAATAGGCATGTTGCCTAAAGATCGAACTGAAGACGACGAGGAGAAGAAGAAGAAAAAGACGGTGTGGTGGAAGGAGTGGTACCACCACTGCTCGCCCGATGTTCTACTTGAGGAAAGCGGTGCACACATCATTCAACCGGTTGCTGACAGCCGTCTCTTACATTCCATGGGGCAACAGGTAACAGCAGATCCCCATAAGATTTCATTCTATTAATAACTCTATTGCACAACCTTGTACCTGGAAAGGTGATATTTTCTCACATACAATAAGCCGTCTGTTTTCAGACGACTTTTCGCTTGCCTCTGAATAATATTAATCCTCTACAAAGCGCCCTAAACAGAAAGTAGTCACTTACGAATGGAAATTCACTGAACACGCCTAACACAATCAGGTGAAAATGTGTTAAAGATAACAAAGCACGAATTATCAGTGGAAAAAGTACTTATTATCAGAAGATAAACAAATGAACGTAATCATTGAAGTTTTCTCACCGACAGGACCGCAACGTTTGCTTTGAGGGAATTAAAGTAACCATTGAATAATTCATTATTTGTATATACATTTTCATCTTCGATGTTAGCGTCGTAAAACTAAAAGTTGTGTAGTTTGCATGGGGGCTTAATTAAATAGAATGCAAATAATTTTAATTTTAGCCGCTGTCCGTCCGGTTACGCAGTCTCGTAACCGGTTGGCCCTGACTAGTATTACTCCGCAATATGACTGCATAGAATAACAACGAAGAATGGAAAGAAATTTGCGTTAACACAATTAATTAATTAAGTCCCCAGCAACTATAAAAGCTACGAAACAAAAACTACGGAACAACAAAGCACAAGTGTAACTGTTCTGTGTGTGGAAGTGTGATTCAACGTACACATCTGGCACGGTTCTTCCTCAATAAGACAAGGTATTTTAAATACCATTTACACTGAATTAATTAATTAAAAAAAACTGAAATACTATAATTGCACATAGAAACCCGAATTACAGTCTAATATATGAACACAGGCCAGATGCTTTGTTGACTGAACCTGTGACCAAGAGGCATTGTTAGTTAGGAAATTTAAAATAAAATAAAAAAAATAAAAAAAATATTTTTTACCTTCGTATATATTGACTAAAAATACACTCTGATCATTACAACATCTCCATTCGAACAACATCTGCTGTCTAGCCCATCAAAACAATTGCACACGACATGGCCTCAAATAGTACAGCTATCAATATCCTCTCAGCAAAGCACTAACCACCACCACTTCTGAACAAGCACTGCCAGTGGAGGCGGCGGAATGCTCTTTGGCGCAATCTCTGGCGCTGTGACTCAGTGTAGCCACCTTTCAAGTTCTCCAAAAGCTGCACAATTAACCGAAGGAGATGTAATTCTCGGAAATACTGACATGTCCTTGAAAGTGGAGCATTAGCTTAAATACAAAAACAAAAGGTTGTGACTAGAGCCGGCGTGTTATTAGCAACTTATTTCTAAACCAAAAGCAATAATCACGGACAGCCCACGACGATTATGTGTCTGTTTATAATGTTTATTAGTACAAAAGAGACAAGAACGCACACTGTAACTTAGCGAAGATGCCATGTCACATGATTCACTGTGTTCCACTACGTATCTACAGTTACTGCTGCAATGTACCTCATTCAGAAACTTCTTAATCTATCACATCACAATGAAGAGATTTTGTACTTGAAAACTTTAGCTACAGTATTCCTAGGATGAGTCACAACTGTGACAATTTCACTTGCATTGTCCGGTACACAACCTCACGTCTTATGATCTCTCACTCAACGATTTTGCTTTCGATATGCTGTCTAATGTTCCCTATTTGTACAGCACAGTACGTAGTGCGCTGTACGACAGTGTTTCATAACGACTTACTGCTAAAGTAACATGGTCATAGCACTGACTTTACACAACGGTAAGTGGTGATGATTCCGTGAATAACCAATAAACGTCTTTGACTGTGTCAGATCTTCACAGATTACCGCAGCTCGAATCCTTTCCTACATGCAATGAATGATCCGTGAGTTAAAGTGACACAAATGTAATCCCCATGTTTCACGATATTTCTTTTTTTTTTCAAAATTAGCCTTTTGTAAGTATGATACTTGAGCGAGCAGTACAAGGTAAAAACTGTGGGGGAAGACAGAGACTGCAATATCCGACAAATAAGTGAGGATGTTATGCCCAAGTGCTGCTCTGAGGTGTAAAGTTTGGCACAGGGGTTAATGGCGGGCCGCATAAAACCAGTCACAAAACTAATGAAAAAGAAAATTTCTCACAGAAGCAGAAACAAACTCTCATACAGCACTCAGCACAGAATTCGATGCGGATATCAATGACATTAGAACGAATTCCTCACTTTTTCGCTGAATCCAAACTGCAATGATGTTTCGTGGTAAATGAAAACTGCGACCTATAAGTTCTTTTGTCCCACTCAACGAAACACCACAGACTCTATAATGAACATATTCCAAGACTGGAACTTTGTATCCAGAGCTGTATCTTATAGTGTGCGACCGGTACCACTACATTTCCCTCCCTCCTCCTCAACGCCCCCCCCCCACCCCCCACCCCTTTTGTGTTTCATTTTCTCGGGGTGTATGTGTGAGAAAGTAACGTACTGACAAACTCTTCTTGGTAAATAAGCACTCCGAATTAACCAATAAAATATCTCGGTGGTGCACCGCGCCACTGAATGACGCCGCCTCGCTTGCTGAAACAATCCGTGGCGGAACACGCTAGTTTTCTTTGAATATTCTCTATTTTCTCTATTAATCCTGGCTGGTAATTCCCGCGGTTACTTTTGGCCATCCGACCAACGCATCCAGCACGCCGATCTCAGGCACGTCGTTTCCCACTGGCGTACAGGGCCCGCTCACCGGATCTAGTAGCTGAGATCTTCCCCAGAGGCCGGGTTCCTTCGTGTGTGATATAAACCGGCGGACCTTTGCGGTTTATCCGTGGACCAGGACTACGGTGGCTGCTCGGGACAATTTAGGAACAAAATGGTGCCAGGAACCAGCAGTTTGTACTCTATGTACGCATATATATTTCTCGAAAAAAATATCTTACAAAAGGAATAAAAAATGGATTGGAGGATTCCAATATACCAGACATATGGATCCAATTTTTAATCGTGGACATTCCTCCAGGAATCACGAAGGCTCGATATCCTAGGAAGAGGACGTTCTTGATCGACTGTAAAATACAGTAATTCGAAACACCTGTAAAATAATGGACACAACGCAGTTAAGGATAAGATAATGATGAACATAGTACTTTTTATCATCACTCAGGATAGTGGTGGTTTATACAGTACGAAGAGCGTTCAATAACTAGTTATTTCATTGCTGAAAGCAGCTTGGTTTTATTCACTATTCCAATACACCATATTATTCCTCATTCTTTTGGCTACAAAACGCTATTTTTCAACATAGTCTCCGTTCAATGCAACGGCCTTAACTCATTTTACTGGCAGGGCCCGCACGTCCTCTACTGGTCGAAATTGGAGCCAACGTCTTGTTGCAACCCATCATCCACGTCCGCAACTCGTGGTCCGCTGGCTAGCGGCATGGTAGTTCAGGGTGTTTGGACAGAGGGCTGGCTGGCAGTTCTCTGTAAAAAAAAAAAAAAAAAAAAAAAAAAAAAAAAAAAAAAAAAAAAAAAAAAAAGAAAGAGTAAAGGACTCAACGACGAACTTCAACGGATATCACGTAACGCAACCACAGACCAAGTGAAACCAACGATAATGAACAAGATGTATTAAAAATAAAAGTGGCTAGCGGTGCTGCCTCTCGATCACGAGGTCTCGGGTTCGATTCCCGCCCGGGTCAGGGATTTTATTCCACCGGGCGACTGGGTGCTTATGTTGTCCTCATTTAATCACGATTAGGGAAAGCGGCGGGACTGGCAGTCCAAAGATTAGGAATTTGTATGAGCGCTGATAACCCTGCAGTTCAGCGCCTCACAAACCAAATGTCACCATCATCCACTTACTGCTTCCCGATGACTGCATCCTTCATTGGACCAAAGAAGCCGGGAGGTGCGAGACCTGGGCTGTAGGGTTGATAAGGTAGAACAGTCCAATGGAGTTTCGTGATCTCCTCTCGAGTGCGCAGACTTGTGTGGTGCCAGTTGTGCAGCATGGTGTTTAAATGTGACCCGTCGGTCACCTCGAATAAGTGTGTCCGAACGTCCCAACACTGTAGGAGTCAAAGATGTGTGCGGCCGGCTGGATCGGGCAGGTTTGAAAGAGTTTGTTGCGATGATGACAGACCGCTCGCACAACGACTCGCCGTGCTTTTGTTCGCTGCCCGGTCTCCGTAGAGTCGTAGACATTCTGCAGGCGCCTGTGAATATCTGTGATGCTATGTTTTCCGCCAAAAGAAACTCGATGATAGCTTTCTGTTATAACGTGCCACCGCTACAAAGCCATTACGTTATACAGCCGCCACCCATCGGAGCTTCGTGAAACTAGAGGGACTGAAGTGGGAACATTCCACGATGTTCCACAATTTCCGCAGTCTTTCAACCGAAATTGGACGAGAAAAAATATGTTACATTCAATCACTATTGGTTTCCCCGTCTTAAGCTCACTGTAATTAATTAAAGAGAATTTTACAACCTGTAATATTGTGCTAAATGAGAACACACATAACTTCAGTTCGATTTCCAAAAATAAGATGAAGCGTAAATAAAGCAAATGCAGCACAAGAAAAAGTAGAAAAGGCAAAAACTACCACGAGTATACGTGTAACAAGGTTTGGAAAATATGTAAACAACAGGCACAGAAGATGCTTGGTAAATAAAAGAAATAAAAGCGAAACGCGTCTGACGTAAAATTCTTTTTCATTGATTGCAGTAAGCTTAGGACGGAAAAACCAATAAAAATTGATTTCAGCAGCTGATGCAGAAGATAGCCATGCAGACAAACATATTATGTGTTGCATTACTTAGTGAACGCCCTTGGTACTTGTATTTCATCCCCCACTTTTACTCTTATTTCAAATGCCTACATTTTTCTTAGCTCTTTTCTGAAATTATTGAACGTATTTCAACTCTTCTTTTGCAACGACAAGAAAATGTGTATTTTTGTCAACAAACGCGTCTCGTTTTGTTGAACTAAAACATGATCAGTGGTCTGTAGTGAAACATATCTACAATATGGCTTGATTCCAGATATGAGAAGAGTTCGTTACAAAAGGTGTTGATTTTTCTTACCATACGAGTATTTTATGTCCGAATTTAGCTCACATCTCGAAACTGCACGTTTTTGAGACGCCCCCCTAGCTCGCTATTATTTCTTGTAGGTGGCTGCAAAGACGGATTCAAAGTAGCTTCAGAAATTATAAGCCAACAATAGACAATATGGCCACACAAATGAAGAATTTCTTTTCTGATATTTTGTTTCAACTTTTACACCATCTTGGTTCATAGTTGGAATGCGGTCTAGAAATGCTTCAACCATTCCTTAGTACGCCGTACTTTTACATTCTTGTTCGTGTAATATTCATGTGTCAGTTTTCACAAACAAAGTTGTAAGTAGGCTGTTTAGGTTTTTTTATTGGTAACGCCACCTCTGTATAAAAATCACTGGCTGTGCTGTTGCAGTCTGTGTCTAGTTTGCATTGTTGTCTGCCATTGTAGTGTTGGGCAGCGGCAGCTGGATGTGAACAGCGCGTAGCGTTGCGCAGTTGGAGGTGAGCCGCCAGCAGTGGTGGATGTGGGGAGAGAGATGGCGGAGTTTTGAAATTTGTCATGAAGGTAAATACATTGTTTGTTCTCTATTAATATCTTTCATTTGCTAACTATCCCTATCAGTAGTTAGTGCCTTCCGTAGTTTGAATCTTTTATTTAGCTGGCAGTAGTGGCGCTCGCTGTATTGCAGTAGTTCGAGTAACCAAGATTTTTGTGAGGTAAGCGATTTGTGAAACGTATAGGTTAATGTTAGTCAGGGTCATTTTTTTGTAGGGATTTTTGAAAGTCAGATTGCGTTGCGCTAAAAATATTGTGTGTCAGTTTAAGCAGTCATGTATAAATTGTTTAAAGGGGACGTTCCAAAGTTTTCCACGACACAGTTGGTCGAGTTATTCACTACGCTTGTAGCAACTAAAACAGGCCGACAGCCGAAAGCCAAGGAAAAATCTCAGACTTTCTGGATGTAGCCCTTCACAGAAATCAGCACGCGTGTGCTCAGCTGTGTTGGCCGGAACGCCAGTTCTAAGAACTGCAGGTAGGTCCAATCTCCACTGACACACAAGCCAGACCAGCGGGTTTTGCAGAATTCGGAAATCTCGTGAGCCGTCGCTAAAATGCTCTCGTGTCTGGCCAGCCAGTGATCCCAGACTGACGCGACACATTGAAGAAGGAAGACTTCATTATTTCTTCCGTGAATGGATTACGTTTACTTGGAATTCGTCCTTCAAATGTCAGCTTAACATCTGTCTATACAACAATTTTCTCTGTGGAGAATAGATGAAGCCTAATCTGGCAAACTATGCGGGAGTTGAGAGCCTCAATGAGGGCACGTTAAACTATTCACACCTTTTTTGCGGGTCATCAGCTTTTTCGTTTGATGCGGCCCACCACGAATTAATCTTCTCTGCCAACGTCTTCATTTCAGAGTAGCGCTTGCACCTAACATCCTTAATTATTTGTGGGATATTTTCCAGTCTCAGCCGTCCCCTAAGAAATGTATCCTCTGCAGCTCCCTCAAGTACCAGGAAAGTTATTCATTCACGTCTTAACACATATCCTGTCATTCTGTCGCTTCTTCTGCTGACGTTTTCTACATTTTCTCCTCGCAGATTCTGCGAAAAGCTTCCTCCTTTCTCATTAGTCCACCTAATAGTCAGCATCCTTCTGTACCACCACATTTCAAACGCTGTGATTCTTTTCTTTTTCGGTATTCCTATAATCCATGAGCAACTTCTCCACTCCGAACGTACGTTTTCAGAAATTTCTTCCTCAAATTAAGGCCGATGTTCGATACTAGTAGATCGTTTTCGACAAGAAGCCGTTCTTGTCTGAGACAGTCTGCTTTTTATGTCCTTTTTGTTTCGTCCGTCATGTGTTAATTGCTTACAAAGCAGCAGAATTCGTTCACTATGTAATGTTGATGGATTAAGTTGTTCTGAAAGCGGTGCTGATATTCAAGACAATTAAAGCGGGTAAACAGCTGTGAGCTATCTGGAGAAGTTAACCTTGCATTACTGAGCAACTGTTTCACCAGGTATCCAGTCTAGCTTACCAAATTCCCAACCAGACTAACATTAATTATAATCTTTTAATAGTCATCTTACGACAACCGGTGAAATGTGAGTTTGTAGTCTTGCGGAACACATCAAATATGGAGCCAAGATTGGGAGACTGGATACAACATTGCATTCATAAAATAACGCACGAAGAACGTTGAAACATATGCAAGAGGAAATTAACCACAACCAACCGATTCAATTTTCACCCAAAGAAGTTACGTTCGTAGCGCAATCCTGTCCGTCATGAAACTACCACTCACTGGTATTCTAAATTCATACCAACTCTCTGTGAAATCTTCCAGAAAAGGATAGCTGAGGGCTACTTTGATGATTACACCACATGCTTCACGTGGTCAACTTGGTTTACCCAAAGACTGTAACTCCACAATAATTTTGATAGTTAAAATAAATTACATCGAAACGCAATTTACAAAAGAAAAACCTCGAACCGGTTACTATCGTCTTACCATTAACCTGATGTCTAACATTCTGCGTGGTGTCTGTTTGTTCTATGTCGTGTCTCCCTACCACTTTCGCGCAACGATGCTCTGAGCGTGTTTTTTATGGAATTGGCTAGTTTGATCCTGGGACCTGTTGCTGGTAAGGAGGCGCCAGACCACACATGACATGTAGAATTCAGAAGAGTTCAGTGAGACTAACGATGATATAACCAAATATTTAATGATTTCAGCGTCAGCTCCACTGCACTCCCTGTAAAAGAATCTTAATACTAACTAAATTTAGTGGAAGGGGTTCAAGGCTTTCCAATTTTTAGTTAGCTGGTAAAATAACGTCGAAAAAGCAGTTAAGTTTACCGTTGGAAATTTTATTCTACTCACAAAACATTGTTTATAAATTGATCTATACTGTTCTTCTGGAGGGCTCTATCTTTTAACATGGGCTGGGGGGTGATCCTAACGTAACAGAGACGTGAAAAGTCTCACACTAAAACTTGCGGGTGGTGTAGCCCTTTTTGTGTTATCGTAAGATCTATACTGCTCTTCTGGAGGGCTCTAGCTTTTAACATTGGCTGGGTGGTGGTCCTGACGTAACAGAGACGCGAAAAAGTCTCACGCTAGAACTTGCGGGTGGTGTGGTCCTAGCGGTTAGCTGGCGACGTGGGTGTACGTCCGTCCCTTATCGTAGGGCCTTCCAGCTTAACACGGTTCTGCTCTCGGCTCTGCTCTCGTTTCTCCCCTCGGAACTGCGTCTGTCTCACGGTGGGAAGGTATGACATGCATTTAGGCATTCTTGTGTTAGTCTGTGGTATTCCATTTGCTCACTCGTTACTCGTATTTCTTTGGTTAATTTAATGTCACGATTTATTCTGAGCTATGTGACATACTACTGGATTTGCTTATCATGTCAGGGTTTTCATGGAAGGTGTTGGATTTGCCTGACACCTTACAGATGGGTCAAACAATTGTATAAGCACGTGGTATTGGTCCCACAAAGTACATCCCATGGGGGTTGAACATAAAGAAAAGTTGCTGTATTGAAAAATATTGTCAAGACGAGATGTTATAATGTCACGCACATTAGCATTTAAGATTGATGATCTTAGTTAGAGTTACTGATCAACATGTGGTTCCACTTTACTCACAAAGTAGTGACAAAGCAACTACCGGAAGATATTCTGAACTTCACACTTGAATTACGCTGTGTTGCAATTTAAGATAACATTAGATATTTTAGATCTAAACCTGAAATAAAGGTGATTAAATTTTCAGTTAGGCTGAACTTAAGAAATCCATTGTCCTATGGACTTAGCAGAGACGCGCTTAGCCGGAGATCTTACCACTTCAGACGCTCGCTGCTGGCTTGGGCCCCTACCGAGGGTTCCTCACAAATACCAACGGAAGTGACCAGAGAGGCAGCTTCCTATACCAACATGACAATGGACGGACAGGACCATACTAAGGATAGAAACCTCTTTGCTTTTAACAAGTGTAGCTACCTGTTCCGACGTTGGTCCTACTGTTCTCTAGCAGACAGGCATGTCTGCTACCATTAAGCATGCAACTAGAAGTACATTTGCTCATTCATTCTTTCACACAGAAGGGAAGGGGGATGACAGTATCTTATCATATACAGTATATAAAAGAAAGCAGATGTAGGCTCCGTATGAGACTGTGTGACATGAATTACATATGAACTGTGTTTTAAAGTGTAGTAGTGTGACAGATCGTTCTTGTGTATGTGTAAAAGTAACACGTTCCACTGCTCAGTCTCCTCCCAGATAGTGTCAGAAACACCACATTAAATTTAGAAGTGGAATGTATGCCGTGAATGACAACAGATTTAAGAAATTAACATGAGAGGAATCCAACAGAGACCTTTCAACTAGTCTATTGCGTGGTACCCAATTTTGACGATAAGTTTGTCTGTAGTCTCATATCTGCTACTACTCATTAATTTCGTTTTCCTTTCATTTACTCTCGATCCATAGGGTGTGCGCATTACACCTCATGCTATTCAACAGGCCCTGGAATTCTTCTTCACTTTCCCTGAGGATAACAATCTTATCATTCATATCCTTTTACTCTGTATTCCTTCCCACTGCTGAACATCGCTTTTACTTCCGTCAGAGTTTCTTCGATGTACAGATTGAACAATAGGTAGTAAAGACTACGTTCTTGATCTACAGTCTTTCTAACAAAAGCACTTCTTGGATTCTAATTCCTATTTTTCCCTCTCGATCCTTGCACATATTCACATTATCCGTCCTTTCCCCTAGCTTGCAGCTGTTTTCCTGAGAGTTTAGAATGTTATTCACCAGTTTACATTGTCGAACACGTTTTATAGGTCGACAAATCCTATGAAAGTTAATTTTTCTGGAATCTTACTTTCGTTATCAAGCACAAAGTCAAGACAGTCTCTCTGTCGCCCTTGCCTTTCCTAAAGTCGAGGTGATCGTCATCTCACAGATCCTCAGTTTCCTTTGCCATTGTATTGTACATGTCGTTCTTGTCAGCAAGTTGGATGCGTGAGATGCTATGGCGTTTTTGCGGTAGTTCCCGCACGTATCTGCCCACTGACCTATTAGTACTGTATTTGGTCAATGGTAGCTGTGGAGCTGGCACCTACAGTATAGTATCATTAACAGTCTAGTACCTACAAGCTTCCAGGTTAAATGACTTTGAGTTCCAATTTTTCCGACTATGTATTGATTCTTGCGCACTTTGGGCATGGTAAATACACTCCTGGAAATTGAAATAAGAACACCGTGAATTCATTGTCCCAGGAAGGGGAAACTTTATTGACACATTCCTGGGGTCAGATACATCACATGATCACACTGACAGAACCACAGGCACATAGACACAGGCAACAGAGCATGCACAATGTCGGCACTAGTACAGTGTATATCCACCTATCGCAGCAATGCAGGCTGCTATTCTCCCATGGAGACGATCGTAGAGATGCTGGATGTAGTCCTGTGGAACGGCTTGCCATGCCATTTCCACCTGGCGCCTCAGTTGGACCAGCGTTCGTGCTGGACGTACAGACCGCGTGAGACGACGCTTCATCCAGTCCCAAACATGCTCAATGGGGGACAGATCCGGAGATCTTGCTGGCCAGGGTAGTTGACTTACACCTTCTAGGGGCACGTTGGGTGGCACGGGATACATGCGGACGTGCATTGTCCTGTTGGAACAGCAAGTTCCCTTGCCGGTCTAGGAATGGTAGAACGATGGGTTCGATGACGGTTTGGATGTACCGTGCACTATTCAGTGTCCCCTCGACGATCACCAGTGGTGTACGGCCAGTGTAGGAGATCGCTCCCCACACCATGATGCCGGGTGTTGGCCCTGTGTGCCTCGGTCGTATGCAGTCCTGATTGTGGCGCTCACCTGCACGGCGCCAAACACGCATACGACCATCATTGGCACCAAGGCAGAAGCGACTCTCATCGCTGAAGACGACACGTCTCCATTCGTCCCTCCATTCACGCCTGTCACGACACCACTGGAGGCGGGCTGCACGATGTTGGGGCGTGAGCGGAAGACGGCCTAACGGTGTGCGGGACCGTAGTCCAGCTTCATGGAGACGGTTGCGAATGGTCCTCGCCGATACCCCAGGAGCAACAGTGTCCCTAATTTGCTGGGAAGTGGCGGTGCGGTCCCCTACGGCACTGCGTAGGATCCTACGGTCTTGGCGTGCATCCGTGCGTCGCTGCGGTCCGGTCCCAGGTCGACGGGCACGTGCACCTTCCGCCGACCACTGGCGACAACATCGATGTACTGTGGAGACCTCACGCCCCACGTGTTGAGCAATTCGGCGGTACGTCCACCCGGCCTCCCGCATGCCCACTATACGGCCTCGCTCAAAGTCCGTCAACTGCACATACGGTTCACGTCCACGCTGTCGCGGCATGCTACCAGTGTTAAAGACTGCGATGGAGCTCCGTATGCCACGGCAAACTGGCTGACACTGACGGCGGCGGTGCACAAATGCTGCGCAGCTAGCGCCATTCGACGGCCAACACCGCGGTTCCTGGTGTGTCCGCTGTGCCGTGCGTGTGATCATTGCTTGTACAGCCCTCTCGCAGTGTCCGGAGCAAGTATGGTGGGTCTGACACACCGGTGTCAATGTGTTCTTTTTTCCATTTCCAGGAGTGTATTTAAGCAAGGAAAGAAAAGGCGGTCATGAAATGAGTACACATTAGGGGAGAGTCAAGAAGTACGGATTGGTTTACAGTACCGGCCAGTACGTGATTTCCCTTACCGTCTTCAAATGGCAGAAGTGTACAGTAAGCAGAAGGGAGAATGTGCAGTAGAGTCGCATACCGTTTCCTTCTCTTCAGTGCTTTGTCTGCTGTAAGTGCTTGATTGTGTTACTGTAGCTCTTACCGCACGGAGCAAATGTTAAGGCCTGTGGTCTCTGTTTTTATGGTAAGTGATGAATTTAGTTGCTAGATTTCGATTATGTAACTTAAGGAATGGCATGCGACAAACGTTTCGTTATGATGTCTATAAAGGAACGTACAATGTGATGTATCCTGATGCGTGTTCGGCGTGCAGTACCGCCACCCTCTTGTCCTTCACTATCGGCCAGAAGTAATTTCAATTTTTAAATTAAATTTTGTTCTTCTTACTTCTTTTGCGATTGAAATGTAGGGAAATGACAAGAGAATAAGAGGAAAGTATCCCAAAGAGTGCGTGAAAATGGCTGTGAGCGAAGTTATGTGTAACAAAATGACCACGAGCGAGTGAGCTGATGCACTTTCAACGTTTAGAAAAGAAAAATATCGCCACCGGAGAGAAGAGAGTAATAGCAGAAGAAGCAAAGTAAAGAAAGTTGAAGAAAGCTGAACTTAAATCGGGTGTTCGAAAATGAAACAGAGACGCAGAGTGGCCACAGAAAGCCAATTACAAAGCGAAGAAGTAATGAGTCAACACATGACTCTGAAAAGTGTATTATGTGTTTGGAGCTATTCGAAGAAGATTGGGTGTTGTGTAAAAAGTGCAGAAGCAGGGCGCATGTTGGATGTGTGGGTCACGAGAGTATTTTGTCAGTACAACGAAATCTAGTCCAGAGTTTCAAATTTTAGTTTTTTTATTCACTCGATGACTAGTTTCGGACCGAAAGCTATGTTCAAATCATCGTGACATAGTCAAAAATAGTATTTCTGAAAATGTAGAAACCATTTCAATAGTGTGCAGCGCTTTAACTGTTCGTTTGCACATTTTTGGCATGGTTTTTACATTTTAGGAAATGCTATTTTTGACTACGTTACGATTATTTTGAAACAGGTTCCGGCCCGAAACTAGTCATCGAGTGAATAAAAAATAAGTGAAATTTGCAACTTTGGGCTGGTTTTTCGTTGTACTGATTAAATGAAGTTTCTGACCCACAGCTATCCCAGCACGTCTGAAGTTAGAGAATATCCCGTATTTTATTTGTGATCTCTGTAAAACAGTGAGTCAAACATTGATGAAATGAGCTGAAAGAGAAACAATAGGTTCCCCTGCTTACGTGTTCCATTATTATTCAGTAGTATCAGTGCAGTGTACCATCAACAGCTGATATTATCACCGCAACTCGTGGTCTGTCCGCAGCTCGTGGTCTTGCGGTAGCGTTCTCGCTTCCCGCGCACGGGGCCCCGGGTTCGATTCCCGGCGGGTCAGGGATTTTCTCTGCCTCGTGATGACTGGGTGTTGTGTGTTCTTCATCAACATTTCATCATCATTGACTCGCAAGTCGCCGAAATGGCGTCAACTAAAGAGGACTTGCATTACGGCGGCCGAACTTCCCCTCATGGGGCCTCCCGGCCAACAATGCCAGACGATCATTTCATTTCATTATCACAGAATAGGAAATGGCCGATATTGCAAGGCACTGTCTGAAAGCCTTGTAATTTGAGCACCTTCACTTTCCATTTAATTAAGTACTATACATATAAAATATAAATCATTTCACTGTGCTACTCATAGAACACGTCATGAGATAAGAGAACGGTATTCCGATTAACCACAACAGTTACACAATAAACTCAAAAAACCTAAGCCGGCCGATACTACATGGTTCTCCCCCACATTCAGCGTATCAGTCTTCTGAAGAAACCGCACTCTTCGAACGCCTGCTGTTTGCATGAACAGTGATAGAAATTATTTCGACATTTTCAGACATTCACCTTTTCGGCCGAGTGGCTCATCGATCAAGTGCCACGTTAGCAGCTCTGGAAGGGTCCGTTACGCGACAGGTGGGGCGCGCCTGATGGAGCGTGGCGCTCCATCTGAAGGCTATCGAGAGCCGCGGCCCACCTGCTGAGCTGTCCGGCCGCAAGACGGATGCGCCGTCCCCAGGGCCGGTCTGTCACGTTGCCGACGGTAGCGCGCCCCGCCCGTGTACATACAAGTACGCGGCTGCAAACACAGGTGCGTCCACATCTGTTTGTCCGCACCTGACAATCAGGCATCATTAACAGCCAGTTCACAGACGCAGGCAAGATCTATTGTAATAATAGCATTCTTTCAGAGACCAGTAACTGTTCTCGTTCTCCAGATGCATTTCGCAACTTCTACTATATTATCACTCTGTCCACAAGTTTATCACTCACAACATCGTCATGAGGTTTTTTCCCCCTATAATGCAAAATCAGTAACCCAACGTTCTACATTATTTGTTCACCTAACCGTTCTGTGTCCTTTCAAATTTTCATCTCCATCCAATGTCACTAACCACCATAATTATTTCACTATATCTTCATAAACATCTGTCCTGCCAGTCTTTCCTTCGGAAATAATGAACGAGCTGGTACCGACCATCTGCTTTAATCCACGACGTAATCAAAATAGTGAAAGCACACCATTATCAAAATCTACTACACTACCGGCCATTAAAATTGCTACACCACGAAGATGACTTGCTACAGACGCGAAATTTAACCGACAGAAAGAAGATGCTGAGATATGCAAATGATTAGCTTTTAAGAGCATTCACAAAGTTGGCGCCGGTGGCGACACCTACAACGTGCTGACATGAGGAAAGTTTCCAAACAATTTGTCATACACAAGCAGTTGACCGGCGTTGCCTGGTAAAACGTTGTTGTGATGCGTAGTGTAAGGAGGAGAAATGCGCACTGTCACCTTTCCGATTTTGACAAAGGTAGGATTTTAGCCAATCGCGATTGCGGTTTATCGTATCGCGACATTGCTGCTCGCGTTGGTCGAGATCCAATGACTGTTAGCAGAATATGGAATCGGTGAGTTCAGGAGGGTAATACGGAACGCCGTGCTGGATCCCAACGGCCTCGTATCACTAGCAGTCGAGATGATAGACATCTTATCCGCATGGCAGTAACGGGTCGTGCAGCCACGTCTCGATCCCTGAGTCAACAGATGGGGACGTTTGCAAGACAACAACCATATGCACGAACAGTTCGACGAAATTTGCAGCAGCATGGACTATGAGCTCGCAGACCATGGCTGCGGTTACCCTTGACGCTACATCAAAGGCAGGAGCGCCTGCGATGGTGTACTCAACGACGAACCTGGGTGCACGAATGGCAAAACGTCATTTTTCGGATGTATCCAGGTTCTGTTTACAGCATCATGATGGTCGCATCCGTTTTTGGTGACATCGCAGTGAACGCACATTGGAAGCGTGTATTCGTCATCGCCATACTGGCGTATCACCCGGCGTGATGGTATGGGGTGCCACTGGTTACACGTCTCGGTCACCTCTTGTTCGCATTGACGGCACTTTGAACAGTGGACGTTACATTTCAGATGTGTTACGACCCGTGGCTCTACCCTTTATTTGATCCATGCGAAACCCTACATTTCAGCAGGCTAATGCACGACCACATTTTGCATGTCCTGTACGGGCTTTTCTGATACAGAAAATGTTCGACTGCTGCCCTGGCCAGCACATTCTCCAGATCTCTCAGCAATTGAAAACGTCTGGTCAATGGTGGCCGAGCAACTGGCTCGTCACAATACGCGTCACTACTCTTGATGAACTGTGGTATCGTGTTGAAGCTGCATGGGCAGCTGTACCTGTACACGCCATCCAAGCTGTGTTTGACTCAATGCTCAGGCGTATCAAGGCCGTTATTACGGCCAGAAGTGGTTGTTCTGGGTACTGATTTCTCAGAATCTATTGGTCCAATGAATACCCGTTTCCCATCTGCATTTCTTCTTGGTGTCCAAATTTTAATGGCCAGTAATGTATAAACAAAATACATACTCTAATAATAATTGGTTATCGTCATCAACTTAGAACCTAAGTGTCACTTCCAACATAACCTAGACCTCTGACAGTGCTACAGGTAAATCACCACAACATACCATAGAGTGCGGACAATTTGCCAGTACATGTGCAGTCGGAGCTGGAGGGGAGGCAACAGTAGCAGTGGCGAGGGCGGGCCAGGTGCAGCGCATAGCTGAAGCCTACGCACAAACACAAATTTTGTATAATTTGTAAGCTACAGCTAGTGAACCTGCGAACCATCCTATTGACAGATTACGTCACTACGAATGGTAATTCGACAGATATAGACGCATGAAGTCACTTGGTACTCCCGCGTATCGAAAAAGAAAAGGTCGAATAAATAAAGAATGAATCGGTAAAACCAAGTCCAACCAACCACTGCGAGAAGGTAATCTCATGAAACAAAAACTGACCAGTTGCGAGTAGAATTCGTCCTTTTAGAATTTCATACTGTAACGTTCTTTTAAAAGTTTATGTTTGTTAATGAATAAGAAATGCGTAATATTTGTGTCATGCAAATTTACTGTGTGATTTGCTGTAGAGCAATGACTTAATCAGCAAAACTAAAAAAAACAATTTTCATAATGAAATCAGTCCTTCTGAAATTCACCCAGTCTGGTGAGCTCCAAGTTCAAAATGGTTCAAATGGCTCTGAGGACTATGGGACTTAACTGCTGAGGTCATCACTCCCCTAGAACTTAGAGCTACTTAAACGTAACTGACCTAAGGACATCACATACATCCATGCCCGAGGCAGGATTCGAACCAACCTCTCGGCGACACCGGCCGGCGTCAGAGATGTGCTTAGAGTCTCGGACTGATAGTTATCAGCAATTGAAGCAGCTGAGACGAGGTTTCTAAGGTCATTTCTTCGATTAATGTTAAGAGGCAGAAGGTGAAGTGGATGTAAGACACAACTGAAAGTGAAAACAATAAAGACAGAAGAAAAATAATGGTTCAAATGGTTCTAAGCACTATGGGACTTAACTTCTGAGGTCTAGAACTTAGAACTACTTAAACCTAACTAACCTAAGAACATCACACACATCCATGCCCGAGGCAGGATTCGAACCTGCGACCGTAGCGGTCTCGCGGTTCCAGACTGTAGCGCCTACAACCGCTCGGCCACTCCTACCGGCAAGCACCAAGTTCTATGGCCCCGTGCAATAAACTGATAAAATTCCCTATGCAGATAAACAATGAAATATATTTCTCTTAGCTCTAGACTCTCAACGGATGTAATCTTGGTATTCTGTTCTCTCCACAGTAGGCATAGAAAATATTCAGTCTTGGCACAGCGAAGTGAAATGTCGGCCGTAAAATAGCTTCATACAAATAATATCAGTAGATTAGCTGATGAATGAATAATCTTACAAACGTTCAGTGAAAAGACTGGGTATTGGGTCAGCGCTGTGCAAAGCTGCCCACATTGAAACTGTTACAAACACTAATACTTTTCTGATTCTTGCACATTAATATTTTTCTGACTCTGATCGAAAAAATGATTTTTTTAAAAATATTCATTGGATTTAAATAAACACGATATGGAATTGGGTGAGGTTCTGATAAAGGGATATGCTAAGACCGGATGCTTCAGTTTGAAAATTGTATTCAAAATAAAGTTTCTCCTTCAGGAAATCTGATATGAAACATTTTACATTAACTTCAAAATCAGTTAACTTCTTAACTGTTTTACAGTTCTCACTTACTGTCATAATTAAAAACATCTGACATCATTTGACAAAACAGATTCCAAAATCTAACTTTTCTGTACGATCGTTTGACACAATAGATTCCAAAATTTAACTTCTCTGTATGAGGATTACAAAACACACAAAACATTACAAATCAGGTATACCTAATCAAACTATATATTAAATCTGCTGGAAAATACTTGGTTCCTACATTCAAGGGTCGGCACTGTAAAAATTAGCGAAATCCACATTGCGTTGCTGCATACTTAAAACTAAATATACAAAATTTCATTACCTTACAAATTTGTTCCAGTTGCTCTACTTTTGAGTTACGGTATAATTCATCACTTCATTTTATAAAAACTGTATTATGCTGCTTCCATAGACCAACAACTAAATTCTCACAACTCGCCACTAGCTTTAAGCCTTACATCCTGCCCATAACAGAGTGCAACGGCAACTGCTAACTGCGTTCCGCGCGACCCTACTCAACAATCGATTCTGCCACTCAGGCAACATCTTTGGTTCAGTTGTGTGAAAAATACAATCTCTTCTACATATTACAATCGTTTCAGGTCATTTTTCTTGAATTATATAACAAAATCGGGCTCCATGTACAAGTGGACCCCTCACATACAAACTTAATTACGTATATAAACAGTCCATCCATCGAGTGGCTCGTGAATCTCGACTATTTTTACCTGTTATCGATATTCAAACTGGCGATAGATCGGTTCCGGGAATTGCAAGGCACTAGAGAAACGCTTTAATTGCAAGTCATAAGTAAGATGACACATGAAAAAAGAAATAATTTCTGATTTCTACCTTTACTTGCTCTGTGAAATCTCTCTCTTTGCCAAATTCCATTATTCTAGGTCATAGAGAAGTACGTTATAGGTTTTAAGAATGAGTTTGCGAATATCTAGATACGTGACCCAAATTGTCGTATCTTCTGATTGCATTGATTTAGCAGTTTATAATTATGACAACGCTAAGAGGCTATAGATCTTAGTACGTGACGTAAAATTTCAGCTTAATACATTTTTTCGTTAATGAGTAAAAGGGGTCTTACAAACGGACGCACAGACAAGACAGTCGGATAACATTTAAAAAAAAGTTTGCCATCATGTAATTACTAATCCACAAATTGCTTTCTTTTTCTTTACTTGTACTGCGCAACCTTTCAACGGACAGGCAGAAAGTCCTATAAAGGTTCCGTTTCTACTTGTTGTGGTATGGAATCCTAAAAAAGGAGTAAAAATGTGACGCAGAGGAAAAATACGCTTACTGGGAAACCAACAAAAAGTTTTCAATACTACCCAAGTATAAAATTTTCTTCTCCTTCTGCCTCGTGTTTCTTGGGAAGTAGCTATGTTTATTCTCTCCCCTGGAAAAGCTATTGTTTCCCGAAACCCTCTTTAGTTCACTGTTTAATCATATTTGCCTATTCTCACGTTAAATTAATGTCATTCTATGTAATCATGGCAACGGCCTTGCCGCAGTGGATACACCGGTTCCCGTCAGATCACGGGAGTTAAGCGCTGTCGGGCGTGGCTGGCACTGGGATGGGTGAGCATTTGGGCCGCCATGTGCTGTTGCCATTTTTCGGGGTGCACTCAGCCTCGTGATGCCAATTGAGGAGCTACTCGACCGAATAGTAGCGGCTCCGGTCGAAGAAAACCACCGTCACGACCGGGAGAGCGGTGTGCTGACCACACGCCCCTCCAATCCGCATCCTCACTGAGGATGACACGGCGGTCGGATGGTCCCGATGGGCCACTTGTTGCCTGATGACGGAGTGCTGCTGTGCTGCTTTATGCAATGATAAATGTTTCATCCTCTGAACTACATTGCGCGAAGGCTGCGGTGCGATGCTACGTAGTAAAGAGACAGTAACAAATATGCTTGTACAACTCAATCACGATATTATTGCACTTTACAGAGCAGCCTGCAAACCTTGTCAGCATCCAGCGATGTTGCAACGTTTAAGCTACTATAAGAATTTGTCAACAGTGCCAACAGGAAGATATAGCTCCCTGTGCTACAATTCTAATGCTCCTGGTACTTAAAATGCCAGGGGAAGAGCAAAGCTCGATTAAGTGACTGTATCCCTACGTGCTACTCCGCAGAATATGGAAAGCTCAGCTTCTAAACGTGTATCACTTTGTACCTCTATGCGTACTAGTCTGAATAGCGGTGCAACTAAACGTGTGGTTGTGATACACGACTCTGCTTCTTGTAAACTGTTCTCCTATTCTGTCTAGATGGTAGTTACTGACCTGCACAAGTATTCAGTACTCTATCCGCAACATTTTAAATAATTTCCACAAGACATACGAAGGACATTTTATTGTTAATTTATATATACCTGCATAGTAATTAATGTGGAATATCTCAAATGTTTACCGACGGCGATTTATCATTTCTTATTGTGTTAATGTTGTATATTATACTAACAGCGTGCATCCTGCGTTCCAGTTTCGTCTTGTTTACTCGTTAACGTACACTCTGACTGTAAATCTTATTTTATGTCGAATGAGTCCTTTGTTAATTCTACGTTACATCGTACCAGAGTCGATTAGCTCACGAATTGTCAGAGTCAATTGTAAAATGACATCTGTGATCAGCTGGCTTAATGCGAAAACTCCGAAAGTCGATAAATTAAAAAAAAAGTATTATTGCACTTGGTTTCGCGTGGCCGTTATCGTAAACACGAGTAACGTTCCAGTAAACAAGTACACATGTGACTAAAGAAAACGCATCGCACTGTGAATGATTTCAAGACAGCTGTGCCTCTACTGTCAAATTGTTCAGCGTGTCCTCGTGAAATATCACGATAAAAACAACGGTAAGTCGACCGAAGTGCCCTCACTCCCAGGTGCGATCATATTGAGGTCGACCAATAGTGTGTGTGTCGGCAGGCATCAGTCAATTGAGGTGGCCGCCTCTTCGGGACATAAGGATGGACTCGCCCAGAACGTGACTGCTTTCCTGCACCAGGGCCTCGGAAAATGCAAGCAAGATAAATATAGTATAGCAATACTAGCTCCGTCATTATCTACGTTCGGCGTCAACGTGTAATAACCACTTACAATCGGCAGATAGCAGTAGGGGGACGTGGGAATCAGTGCGGTTGTTTATTCTCATGTATTGTTCCACCTTAGTCGCACATTTTTCATTAGATTACCTGTTTCGACTACTCTGGATCATCTTCAGATGTAAGTAGTGGAGTCAGACGGAGAAGATATCTACCAACAGGACAACGCAACGTGTCACACAGCTCGCAATGTGTGTGCGTGGTTTGAAGAGCATCAGTATGAGTTTACCGTACTCCCCTGGGCACGATACTTCCCGGACTTAAACTCTCTATCGAGAACCCGTGGGACCATCTCGATCGGGCTATTCATGCCATAGACCCTCAACGGAGAATCCTAGGGTAGTCGATCCTGGCACTGGCTCCACGTCCTCGTGGGTACCTTTCTGTACTTCACTGGGTCTTTTCCAGCACATCCGAGATGCAAAACGTGGTTATTAAGGCCTTTCACGGGCAGTCATATCAGTACTATTTTCTATTTGGCTCTGAGCACTATGGGGCTTAACTTCTGAGGTCATCAGTCTCCTAGAACTTAGAACTACTTAAACATAACTAACCTAATGACATCACACACATCCACGCCCGAGGCAGGATTTGAACCTGCGAGACCGTAGTGGTCTCGCGGTTCCAGACTGCAGCGCCTAGAACAGCTCGGCCACTCGGGCTGGCTACAATGCACTGTTCTATCTCTCTTTGCACACGTGTGACATTATAAAACATAACACTTTTGTCAAAAGTAATAGGCGATGTCGAGTATCAGTAGTTTCACCCAGCTATTACGTCTTTTGCAAGCGTTTCTTTCCTCGTCTATGCATTTTAATTGAACGTCGTTGTGCAACTGTACTCGGGAGGATAGTGTTGTGCGAAAGTACTGTGATGCGACCACAACTGTTGGTTCTATGATTGCACTAGAAGAAGGCTTATCAAACTAGAACAGATGAAATATAGTTCACATAAATGAATGAAAGATTTACTTTGGCAAAATTCTTTGCCACAGGAATATTGGATAATTTTAGCTGTCATGGACTAGCAAAGCATCACTTGACGCACTAATTAACAAACTCTTCTCTTGAGGTATGATGTTCAACTTTAACAACGCCACACTTCATCTGAAACTTTAACTACTTGTTGGTGCTATGCTAGGATGTTGCTGTAGCTGAGGTTTCTAACTGTGGCAAAGCTCTTGCTAGCTCGACGATATGCTGACCTCAGTGTGCGGGCGTTGTAGTGCTGAGATGGGAGGCGTGGTCTTCAGGAGCGAACTGCAGCGAACCCTGACAAGGGAACCTCCCCATCGCACCCCCCTCAGATTTAGTTATAAGTTGGCACAGTGGATAGGCCTCGAAAAACTGAACACAGATCAATTGAGAAAACAGGAAGAAGTTTTGTGAAACTGTGAAAAAATAAGCAAAATATACAAACTGAGTAGTTCATGGGAAGATATGCAATATCAAGGACGTAAGAAACGCAGGAGCGCTGTGGCCTCGTGGTAATGTGAGTAGCTGCGGAACGAAAGGTCCTTGGTTCGAATCTTCCATCGAGTGTAAATTTTAATTTTCAGTTTATGTGACAAACTCTCATGTTTTCATCACTTTTTTGGGAGTGATTATCACATCCACAAGAAAACCTAAATCGGGCAAGGTAGAAGATTCTTTTTACCCATTCGCCAAGTGTACAAGTTAGGTGGGTCGACAACATATTCCTGTCATGTGACGCACATGCCGTCACCAGTGTCGTATAGAATATATCAGACATGTTTTCCTGTGGAGGAATCGGTTGACCTATGACCTTGCGATCAAATGTTTTCTGTTCCCATTGGAGAGGCACGTCCTTTCGTCTACTAATCGCACGGTTTTGCGATGCGGTCGCAAAACAAAGACACTAAACTTATTACAGTGAACAGAGACGTCAGTGAACGAACGGACAGATAATAACTATGCAAAAATAAAGAAAGTAAAATTTTCACTCGAGGGAAGACTTGAAACAAGGACCTCTCGTTCTGCAGCTGCTCAAGCTACCACTGGACCACGCCGCTCCTGAGCTCACACTGTCATGATGTTGCCTATGTTGTCCGTGGACTACTCAGTTTGTATATTTTGCTTATTTTTTCACAGTTCCACACAACTTCTTCCTGTTTTCTCGATTGATCTGTGTTCAGTTTATCAAGGCCTATCCACTGTGCCAACTTATAACTAAATCTGAGGGGGGTGCGATGGGGAGGTTCCCTTGTCAGTAACATCTAACGTTATTTAACAATGAAATTCGCCAAACAGCCGCGCAGTTCAGATGTTATTTTATTTTACTTTCGCTAGTAGTTTCGGTAATTCATTATACCATTTTCAGGCCCCATATGCACTGGCGCCGGTACTTTTGTCCCGCTAGTGCCATCTTTGATTTCGATTTTCCTTTGGCCGGCTGCGTCGCGAGGTACTACGGGGTCGAGAGGTTTACCCATACTTTCTGTGCATGCTCACTGGTCGTGCTAAGAGAGGGATGCTGCGGCCGGAGATGGCGGCGAAGTTGGGTTCTGGCACGACGCGTGGTGTTTGGTTTCATGCTCAGCAAGCAGATTGAGATGAAGACCTTGCTGGAGCGTCGCATGAATTAACCGTCCGCCTGCTCATATCGTGTGTGTTTGATTAAATCGGGTGCAACTGTGTGCTTAGTTATGGCTACTGATGGTTAACCAATGTTGTCCGCAGTGTGAGTTTGGTCTTGAGTGTGCCATGGCAAGTTAAGTCACACATGCCATGCTAACGGGCCTTAGGCATTCCACCTTGGTTTCTTACTACTTGATAAAGGATCAGCAGATTTATGTGAGCAAGCCCAGTGAGCTGCTCATTAATTAGTGATCTGTATGTTTATGGTGGTGTTAGCCGCGGTTTTTAAATGCAAGTATCTACACATTAGCGACGAATAACGAAAGACGATGCTATCTCGTAAAATTACATCATGTTTCATGAAAATATAGTTCTGAACAGCCTTGTCCTTAAAATGAACTCAGCTGTTGCTATCGCGTGGTGTTATGGTGTTTAAATGAATGCTTAAGTGGCTGAGTTAAAAAACCATTTTTTTTAGGTTAGCTTTCCTGTTTTAAATGTTATGGTTTTATGTCTTGTGTAGTATGAATATATGAATGCAAGTGTGCTGTTTTAGTTGGTTTGTGTTTCAGTTACATGGAGCGCAGTGCATTTCGTCCGGTACAGTGGGGCGTGGCATCATGGCTTGACGACTTGGCCGTTGTGATTCGTTTGGCCGGCTCCATGTTGAGGCCCTCTTCCTCGGTCACGTCTTTAAGTTGAGTGTTGCTTCGCTCTTGATCTCTGCCTCCGTCAGATCGTTAACCTTGGTACGCCGTTCCTCCGCCACTCTGGCGAATGTGCTTTGGGCTTGAAGTATGACTTCGATCTTGTAATGTTCAGTGGTACTCTGTCATTAGTGCCCGATCGGATTCATTAAGGCTCCGCTTGGTTAATTGTCTTTTTTTTATCATTCAGGATGTTGTTATGTGTACCTTGTGTGTGAGTTGTAAAGGTTTAAATTTTTATAAACCAAGGTTTTATGTGTGTATGTTACCAAGCAATCTTTAGATGCCAAGGGTCTCTTTTATTAATTGTTTGTTATTTTAAATAGTGTTTATTTGTACTGGCACCTACTTGATTATTCTTTAGTCAGAAGTTTACGCACCGGCTGCATTCAGTAGGGAGCGTTAAGATTTTAGAAGTCAACTTTTTATTCCTTGGGTTTAATAATATTTGTTTACGTTATTCCTTTGATATGAAATGTTATTGCAAAGGGAAGTCTTTTGTGTTTGGCAAGTTTTGGTTTCATTAAATGTTTTTACTAAGAACAAGTGTAATTAATGCTTTATACACTGGTTAAGTAAATGTTCATAGGAGTTGGAGAAAAGTTTTATTGTAATTATGAACACGTTGTTAAACTCTAATTTACCTTGTTGTATTAAATTGTGTAAGGTAAAATTGTTTAACACAAGCTGTGTATGTTTCATATTATGGCCCTGCTGCTTTCTGTGTAGTGCTAAGATGCAAAAGCGGACCTCATGCACCTCTCAGAACTAATCGATATTGCCATACTGTGGCCATATGTTTCTGGATGTCGTGAATTCTCAAGTGCTTCCTTCGAAGAGTTGACTGCAACCGACAGCTATAGTGAAGTCTTCGAAGGAAGCACTTGATCATTCACGACATCCAGAAACATATGGCCACAGTATGCCAATATCGATTATTTTTGAGAGGTGAATATGGGCCGGAGGATGGCGTAATGAATTATCAAAACTGGTAGCGAAAATAAAATAACATCTGAGTTGCATGACTGCTGAATTTTATTGTTAAATATTTGACCAGCCACTGTCCCATGTCCACAATGCACCAAAAGAGTTGCAGTAATGTCTGTGGTATCGATCCACGTTGCCAACTTTAGCGTGGTAATGAGATATCTGTACGATACGATAGACAGGAGTTCAGATCCCTGTTCTGTCATTCTCTTTTGTTTTCATAAATATCGTTATTAATTTCCCGAAGTGACGGTTGCCACGATACATTCACAATCATTCCTCACGATCTCAAATGACCTTAGTATCAATGTTCTGGTAAAATATACCACTCCTTTCTTTTTATTTTTTTTCTGTTACCTGATCGCTTCATATTTTATCTGCATACCTCAAAGTAACATTTTTCCATCCGATCCGACTAAAAATCTTAAGAATTTTTGGTCTTACGTAAAGCCAGTAAGCGGAATACAATCGTTTTACAATCGCCCAGTGACCATACTGACAGTGAATAGAAATATGACAGACAGAAGGTCGAAACACAGAATCCACTCTGCCGAAATCGTATTATGGCGGGAAACCATTACACGACACAGCCTTTCAATCATCGCACAAACGCCGAAACGGCAGATATTGAGACATATGATAGATGGATGAAGGACTGCTCGATGTGGACTATTGTACTGTTTCTCCTGGGTGGTCTTGGGTTTTAAAAAATGTGAACTAAATTTTGTAAATAACCGATAAATTACGCCAAGGAAGAAGAAATAGAACTACAATGGACATGTTATTCCATGCACTCTTGCGCTTCTATGCATGAACTATCTTTCCTTTGTCATTCGCTTATCTTTTCTGCTTGGATTCGGACCTAAGAGGACGTTCTTGTGTAAAGCTCATCTTGCTGTGCCAGCTAATAATGTAAGTTGTACTTAAAAGCAGAAAAATATAATGGTTATTTTGTCAAAAGAATTTGTGTATGCGGTCAATCAATTTGTAATCTGATACCTGAGTTGTCCTAAGTAGATATGGGCCTTAACAAAGAATTTTCATTGTTAGGCGCCATCTTAGAAAATCTTTAACATCTTTCTTTTAGCTCATCTACGAGACGTGCCGTCGGTTAGGACAATTAACCTTCTTTCAGAACCTACGATCCCGGCGGCCTCTGATAATGATTCAACAATTTCTACCTACAGCTTTTCTTGATATAACGAGATAACATGCCAGGCAGAAAAGATCTGGTCACAGGATTCCAGTTCCACTATAGGATTTCATTTGTAGATGCTACTCTTCTTATCTTATATTGGGGAATCGAGAGGAAACCACGATATTAAGTTACGTATCGGAGTAGTTTACATCAAACAGACTTGTGAAATATTCTCTGGTGCAATAAGCACACGACTTCTCACGAGCCTGGAATATATCTGTGGTGTTGGGTAAAGAAGGAAAGGACAATTCATCGACGATTACGTAACTACCCTGAGAACTGAGCTAGTTTATTAATTACTGATCTGTGTCAGGCTAACTTAAGAGATATTGCACTATTAAGAACAATTTTGTGAGTCATTTGCAGAAAAGGGTTGCTACTATTGAGTCATTAAGAATACGGTTACACTGGCAGACTGCCGTATATTTTTTACATATCACTGTTTTTTATTTTTACATTGCACTATGCCAGGCCGGCCGGTGTGGCCGAGCGGTTCTAGGCGCTTCAGTCTGGAACCGCGCGACCGCTACGGTCGCAGGTTCGAATCCTGCCTCGGGCATGGATGTGTGTGATGTTGTTAGGTTAGTTAGGCTTAAGTAGTTCTAAGTTCTAGGGGACTGATGACCTCAGATGTTAAGTCCCATAGTGCTCAGAGCCATTTGAACCAACACTATACCAGAGACCTGTGAGGTTGTAGAAATACACTCCTGGAAATTGAAATAAGAACACCGTGAATTCATTGTCCCAGGAAGGGGAAACTTTATTGACACATTCCTGGGGTCAGATACATCACATCATCACACTGACAGAACCACAGGCACATAGGCACAGGCAACAGAGCATGCACAATGTCGGCACTAGTACAGTGTATATCCACCTTTCGCAGCAATGCAGGCTGCTATTCTCCCATAGAGACGATCGTAGAGATGCTGGATGTAGTCCTGTGGAACGGCTTGCCATGCCATTTCCACCTGGCGCCTCAGTTGGACCAGCGTTCGTGCTGGACGTGCAGACCGCGTGAGACGACGCTTCATACAGTCCCAAACATGCTCAATGGGGGACAGATCCGGAGATCTTGCTGGCCAGGGTAGTTGACTTACACCTTCTAGAGCACGTTGGGTGGCACGGGATACATGCGGACGTGCATTGTCCTGTTGGAACAGCAAGTTCTCTTGCCGGTCTAGGACTGGTAGAACGATGGGTTCGATGACGGTTTGGATGTACCGTGCACTATTCAGTGTCCCCTCGACGATCACCAGTGGTGTACGGCCAGTGTAGGAGATCGCTCCCCACACCATGATGCCGGGTGTTGGCCCTGTGTGCCTCGGTCGTATGCAGTCCTGATTGTGGCGCTCACCTGCACGGCGCCAAACACGCATACGACCATCATTGGCACCAAGGCGGAAGCGACTCTCATCGCTGAAGACGACACGTCTCCATTCGTCCCTCCATTCACGCCTGTCGCGACACCACTGGAGGCGGGCTGCACGATGTTGGGGCGTGAGCGGAAGACGGCCTAACGGTGTGCGGGACCGTAGCCCAGCTTCATGGAGACGGTTGCGAATGGTCCTCGCCGATACCCCAGAAGCAACAGTGTCCCTAATTTGCTGGGAAGTGGCGGTGCGGTCCCCTACGGCACTGCGTAGGATCCTACGGTCTTGGCGTGCATCCGTGCGTCGCTACGGTCCGGTCCCAGGTCGACGGGCACGTGCACCTTCCGCCGACCACTGGCGACAACATCGATGTACTGTGGAGACCTCACGCCCCACGTGTTGAGCAATTCGGCGGTACGTCCACCCGGCCTCCCGCATGCCCACTATACGCCCTCGCTCAAAGTCCGTCAACTGCACATACGGTTCACGTCCACGCTGTCGCGGCATGCTACCAGTGTTAAAGACTGCGATGGAGCTCCGTATGCCACGGCAAACTGGCTGACACTGACGGCGGCGGTGCACAAATGCTGCGCAGCTAGCGCCATTCGACGGCCAACACCGCGGTTCCTGGTGTGTCCGCTGTGCCGTGCGTGTGATCATTGCTTGTACAGCCCTCTCGCAGTGTCCGGAGCAAGTATGGTGGGTCTGACACACCGGTGTCAATGTGTTCTTTTTTCCATTTCCTGGAGTGTATTATGCGATATAACTATTTCCCCGTCTATTAGCAGTTTACCGTAGGTTGCTGGAGCAATGTTCATTTTATTTTAAAATGTTGCAGTTTTCATTTGTTGCAGTCGAACGAAAGTGGTATATGATGTCATAACTTCCACAGGGAGTGACGGCGGCGCCCTTTTCTCAGTTTCTGCGTTTGCCATGAAGCGGGAGTCCTGAGAACGATTCCATCTTCAAAGTGTTCAACACTTGCACGACGTTTCGAACATGAGAAAGACACTCACATCCTTGCAGAAAGGCTGCCGAATATAGGCAGCAGTGGAAATGTGACAGCTATGTCAGTCGAATGCAGATGACGTCTCTGGCGGAGTAACCACCATGGACAAGTGCGGGATGTCTCAGTATCACTCATAGACAAAGGAACTTAGCAAGCGGTGGAAACATCTGGAATCACCACCACCAGAAAATGTGAAGACCCAATCATTATCAACCAAGTAAAGGTGCTGTTTACAATGTATATAAATGATGCAGTAGAAAGCGTCAGGTGCTCTTTAAGGCTAATCGCAGATGATGCCGTTGTCTGTACCAGAGTAGCAACGCCAGAAGATGTGAGTACAATATTTACTGTTCGTAAATCACTTCATTCCTGCACTCCTTACTTCTGAACTGGTAGAAATTGTTCGCCTTCAGGCTGCTAATGCTTTGTGTCTAATGACTCTAATAATAGTAATAAAACTGTGTACAGTAATTAGTAAACCTTATGTAATTACTGCTGTGGCGTGCTGTCCGTTAATTCATTTATCTGTTTCGAAGCGAGTAATGAAGCAATTTCTGGGCTACTGCAGGTACTATCTACAACTTGGAGAAGACATTTTCTTGAGACATTTAACATTTGTTACATGACAAAGCATGACATACATGTAGTGGGTGGACTATGTGAAGAACCTGTAATCTCTACCAAATAAATGGTTCAACATGGTTCAAATGGCTCTGAGCACTATGAGACTTAACATCTATGGTCATCAGTCCCCTAGAACTTAGAACAACTTAAACCTAACTAACCTAAGGACGGCACACAACACCCAGTCATCACGAGGCAGAGAAAATCTCTGGCCCCGCCGGGAATCGAACCCGGGAACCCGGGCGTGGCAAGCGAGAACGCTACCGCACGACCACGAGCTGCGGACCCAAATTAATGCTACTAGTTGAGAAAATGGAGTTATTGATAGCTTATACAACCAGGATTATAGTCAAAACATTGTGGGAATATTAATGATCTTTTGAAAATAATTTAGTTTCGTGACTGAAATAGAACAGAATCGATCAGTTTTTACCTCTCAATAATTTCATTTTAGCTCTCAGTGGGTAATTACCCCCAGCTTGGAAATCACTGTATTAAGGGGCGTAGGACGTCAAACGGAACGGCTTGGAGCAGGAGAGACACAACAGGAATTTTTAATTTCTACTGTCTATACTTTTAAAAATAAATTCATAAATCTTTGTCAGAATGACCAGAAACGATTCAGGATTTATACTTATAGTGGTGGAAGTTCAAAAATGTAAGAAAATAATTTATTTTTTTACGTTTGTATTTCACCTTTCGTTCACTTACCATTGGCTGCATTTCTACATCTACATCTATACTCCGCGAGCCACCTTACGGTGTGTGGCGGAGGGTACTTATTGTACCACTATCTGATCCCCCCTTCCCTGTTCCATTCACGAATTGTGCGTGGAAAGAACGACTGCTTGTAAGTCTCCGTATTTGCTCTAATTTCTCGGATCTTTTCGTTGTGATCATTACGCGAGATATATGTGGGCGGTAGTAATATGTTGCCCATCTCTTCCCGGAATGTGCTCTCTCGTAATTTCGATAATAAACCTCTCCGTATTGCGTAACGCCTTTCTTGAAGTGTCCGCCACTGGAGCTTGTTCAGCATCTCCGTAACGCTCTCGCGCTGACTAAATGTCCCCATGACGAATCGCGCTGCTTTTCGCTGGATCATGTCTATCTCTTCTATTAATCCAACCTGGTAAGGGTCCCATACTGATGAGCAATACTCAAGAATCGGACGAACAAGCGTTTTGTAAGCTACTTCTTTCGTCGATGAGTCACATTTTCTTAGAATTCTTCCTATGAATCTCAACCTGGCGCCTGCTTTTCCCACTATTTGTTTTATGTGATCATTCCACTTCAGATCGCTCCGGATAGTAACTCCTAAGTATTTTACGGTCGTTACCGCTTCCAATGATTTACCACCTATGGCATAATCGTACTGGAATGGATTTCTGCCCCTATGTATGCGCATTATATTACATTTATCTACGTTTAGGGAAAGCTGCCAGCTGTCGCACCATGCATTAATCCTCTGCAGGTCCTCCTGGAGTACGTACGAGTCTTCTGATGTTGCTACTTTCTTGTAGACAACCGTGTCATCTGCAAATAGCCTCACGGAGCTACCGATGTTGTCAACTAAGTCATTTATGTATATTGTAAACAATAAAGGTCCTATCACGCTTCCCTGCGGTACTCCCGAAAGTACCTCTACATCTGCAGATTTTGAACCGTTAAGAATGACATGTTGTGTTCTTTCTTCTAGGAAATCCTGAATCCAATCACAAACCTGGTCCGATATTCCGTAAGCTCGTATTTTTTTCACTAAACGTAAGTGCGGAACCGTATCAAATGCCTTCCTGAAGTCCAGGAATACGGCATCAATCTGCTCGCCAGTGTCTACGGCACTGTGAATTTCTTGGGCAAATAGCGCGAGTTGAGTTTCACATGATCTCTGTTTGCGGAATCCATGTTGGTTATGATGAAGGAGATTTGTATTATCTAAGAACGTCATAATACGAGAACACAAAACATGTTCCATTATTCTACAACAGATTGACGTAAGCGAAATAGGCCTATAATTATTCGCATCTGATTTATGACCCTTCTTGAAAATGGGAACGACCTGCGCTTTCTTCCAGTCGCTAGGTACTTTACGTTCTTCCAGCGATCTACGATAAATTGCTGATAGAAAGGGGGCAAGTTCTTTAGCATAATCACTGTAGAATCTTAAGGGTATCTCGTCTGGTCCGGATGCTTTTCCGCTACTAAGTGATAGCAGTTGTTTTTCAATTCCGATATCGTTTATTTCAATATTTTCCATTTTGGCGTCCGTGCGACGGCTGAAGTCAGGGACCGTGTTACGATTTTCCGCAGTGAAACAGTTTCGGAACACTGAATTCAGTATTTCTGCCTTTCTTCGGTCGTCCTCTGTTTCGGTTCCATCGTGGTCAACGAGTGACTGAATAGGGGATTTAGATCCGCTTACCGATTTTACATATGACCAAAACTTTTTAGGGTTCTTGTTTAGATTGTTTGCCAATGTTTTATGTTCGAATTCGTTGAATGCTTCTCTCATTGCTCTCTTTACGCTCTTTTTCGCTTCGTTCAGCTTTTCCTTATCAGCTATGATTCGACTACTCTTAAACCTATGATGAAGCTTTCTTTGTTTCCGTAGTACCTTTCGTACATGATTGTTATACCACGGTGGATCTTTCCCCTCGCTTTGGACCTTAGTCGGTACGAACTTATCTAAGGCGTACTGGACGATGTTTCTGAATTTTTTCCATTTTTGTTCCACATCCTCTTCCTCAGAAATGAACGTTTGATGGTGGTCACTCAGATATTCTGCGATTTGTGCCCTATCACTCTTGTTAAGCAAATATATTTTCCTTCCTTTCTTGGCATTTCTTATTACACTTGTAGTCATTGATGCAACCACTGACTTATGATCACTGATACCCTCTTCTACATTCACGGAGTCGAAAAGTTCCGGTCTATTTGTTGCTATGAGGTCTAAAACGTTAGCTTCACGAGTTGGTTCTCTAACTATCTGCTCGAAGTAATTCTCGGACAAGGCAGTCAGGATAATGTCACAAGAGTCTCTGTCCCTGGCTCCAGTTCTGATTGTGTGACTATCCCATTCTATACCTGGTAGATTGAAGTCTCCCCCTATTACAATAGTATGATCACGAAACTTCTTCACGACGTTCTGCAGGTTCTCTCTGAGGCGCTCAACTACTACGGTTGCTGATGCAGGTGGTCTATAGAAGCATCCGACTATCATATCTGACCCACCTTTGATACTTAACTTAACCCAGATTATTTCACATTCGCATTCGCTAATAACTTCACTGGATATTATTGAATTCTTTACTGCTATAGGTACACTTTTCTTTATAAGTAAGGGAGATTCTTCGATGAATTTTGCACAGCATAGAAACCATACTTACAGGTGTATGAAACTAGAATTATCCAATTCTATTAAAAACTGTGGTAAAAATTCGGATAATTAACCATAAAATTTGAGTTTTTTCTAAATATGAAGTTTAATATGTAGCAGCACATTCATGTTTTCATAAATTAAATGATTTCTAGAGTTTCATACATCTGTAAGTATGGTTTGTACGCTGTGCAAAATTCATCGAAGAATCTCTCTTACTTATGAAGAAACGTGTACCTATAGTAACAAACGCAGCCAAAGAAGTGAAAAAATGATGAACTTTCACATGTAAAAAAAAATATTTTGTAATTTTATTGAACTTCCACTGCTATGATTGTGAATCCTGAATCCTTCCCGGTCATGCTGACAAAGTTTTATGAATTTATTCCTAAAGGTATAGACAGTGGAAATTAAAATGTCCTGTGGTGTCTCTCCTGCTCCAAGACGGCCCGTTTGACATCCTACCTCCCTTAAAGTAATAGCGTTCAAATAGAATTGCAGCTCTTACAGTATCGTGCTTGGACGGCACCCTTTCGGTGTCCATAAAATAAATGTCGGTCGTGCCTAAGCGAGGTGACTTGGGCGCGGTGTCACAGTTACGAACTGGCGTCTTTGTGGGCAGGTGAGCTCGGTACCTGCCGGAACAGAAGCACCGCCGGCCCAGTAGCCGGAGACACGTCCTCCGCTTTTCGGAAGTACTTTGTCGCCCGCTGGGAAGGCTAGGTTCGGTGCAGGCCTGAAGGGCTCGTGATTAACGCTCCGGGGCGCCGGGAAGGCGGTGCGGCCAGTCATTTGTCTGGCCCGCAAACAGAACAGTGGCAGGCGGGCGGCCAAAGCGCACGCCGCCAAAATCTCTACTGGCTGCTGGCGTCGTTTACGCGCGCACGCCTCCCCATCCGTACCTGTCCAGCTAAGCCCGCCAACAAACCGGAGGGCCTCCAGCAAACAGCGACCGGTCCCGCCAAGAGAGACCCAGGCGGCACGCAGATGTATTTATTACTCTCAGTCGGGCGTCCTTTTAGCAAATGGGCGTTTCCTGGAAGTGCACGGGACACCGGTTGCCTTTCAGACACTGCCCGCAGAACCCGTCCTAAACTTGTACTATTAACGTTTACTTAGTCCTTTTTCCTAGTCTTCTTTTCAGTTGTCGGCACAAAAAAGAGGAGTTTAAGCAGACACGCCGTGTCTTCCATAACACTAGGGAGACCATTGTAAAACTTGGCGAAACAGCTGTTGTAACCCGCCCCTTCTCTACCTCCTTAAATAACCAAACTATGCACTTAAGTTTACACAAACCCGCCAAGTGAAAATATTTCGTTACGTCAGACACGCAGGCGGCTATTAAGCCAAATCTTGTGCTCCTAAACCAGTCTGTGCACTGCATCGTGTCGGTACGCATCCGAGGGTATGGATTCTGTTGGTGAAGAAAAAGTAGGGTCAAGTGTTCTGGATAGCCGTTGGATTAGGGACCACTTGCATACCCACCATCCTACAGTACAGGGCCGAAGTATGAATATTACACACCTTCTTCTGCTTAGACATACGGAGCAAATCAGTTGGTTCTCTTTGCATTTGATGTGGTTTACGGTGGGCCTTAGGTGTCTTATTGCAGGCACCATGAGCTCATCTGAGATTCCTTTGAAAACCCCAAAAATCTTTTTTTTTCATTTTTTCGTGTCACAAGCGAACCGCGGATTCCAACACGGCTATGCGCCGTAAATGGATGAAATTTCAGCATTACATTTCTGAGATTCAGATCTCGAACAAGCTTGAAAATTTTCTTGGTATCTTCATCCGTTTCCGAGATACAGAGATCCAAAATTATTAGCTCATGAGCGGTTCTTTACAGGGCACCAAAGAAATCTTTTTTAAACATTTTTCAACCGAATTGAGGATCCCAAAACAGCTATGCATCGCAAATGGCTGAAATTTCTGTGATACATTTCTAAAATCGCGGTATTTCGAACAACCTTGAAAATTTTCGTTGGTATCTCTACCCTTTTCCGAGATAAAGAGGTTCAAAGTTACCCTAAATGTACACGCCTATACTCTAGGCATTTATCTAGATGTCTCACCTTCCCGTTTTTGTCTTTATCTGTTACTGAGAAACACATCAAAAACATGATTTTTGGGTACCAAAACAGGGCCGCAGATTTCGAGACGGCTTTGGTCAACAATTGTGTATAATTTTTACGGTGTATTCCTAAGGTTCCGATCGCGTCCACCTTGAAAACTTTCTTCATATCTTTATCCATTTCCGAGATAAAGAGGTTCAAAGTTACCCTACGTATACGCGTGAAATACGCACGTAAAATCCGGAGTGAGGCGAAAGTGCAGTTTACAAAGTGAGATAGCAAGGACAAATATACCATAAAAAGTTCAAATGTGTATGATTTCCTAAGGGACCAAACTGCTGAGGTAATCGGTCCCTACACTTGCACACTACTTAAACTAACTTATGCTAAAAACAACACACACACTCATGCCCGAGGGACGACTCGAACCTCCGGCGGCAGGGGCCGCGCAATCCGTGACATGGCGCCTCAAACCGCGCGGCCACTCCGCGTGGCTGTCATAAAGTGTCACCATTATCATCAGCAAGGTTCTGCGAACCTGATGTTGTAGTACTGAGGTGCATGCAGAATTTTTGAGCACTTAAAATCTGATCGAAATGGTAAAGTTAATCTTGTATTATTCCAATTTCGCGTAAGTAAACTATCAAAATTTTACTGATCAACTATGAGCGACATGCCCTACTGTGGAGAAAAAATAAGGGAACCAGCGGAAAAATACTCCTATGTGAGCGCAAAATGCGCTACCAGTTTCGGAACTTCAGGGCACCATCTTTAGGCCGTAGCTGATGCTGAGCGGATTAACACCATCCGTATTCACGATGCTTCTTTGGCCAACATTTGTAACTGGTTTTCGCAGCCTACCTGTACCCGCGATGTTGTCTCTCCAACCATCAGCTATCATGATTGGAGAGACAATATCGCGGTTACAGGTAGTCTGCGAAAACCAGTTACAAATGTTGGCCAATGAAGCATCGTGAATATGGATGGTGTTAACCCATTCAGAATCAGCTACGGCCTGAAGATGGTGCACTGAAGCACCGAAACTGGTAGCCTCACAACAAATGACATCATAAGCCCTGCTGTAGGTGTTTCATCTTCTTACATAAGTGAACGGCCGTAGTCCCCCAGACCTCCATTCACAAGGGTGGACATACAAAGACTTGTTTTAAAAGATTCTGACTGAAAAATGGGGTACCAGCTGCTTCATTCTACCTTCCTCAGCACCTTTAAAAATTTTCCCAAAAAGTTTCGCATGTGAGCGTATTCGTGCTCTTCTTATTCTGAGAGAGAACAGTGGTAGTCGGAAAGGGACGGAAGAATAATAAAGACTGGTAGATAGTAGGCAGTGGTCGTGGTATAGAATGAGCGAAGTAGACTATGATAGTGTGAGAGAAAGAGAGAGTCGCAGTGGCAGTGGAACATCTTGACAGTGACAGAACAGTGCTAGGAAAAGAGTGAAGAAGACAGCGGCAGTGGAGGGGAATAAAGAGATGGAAATCCAGTGACCATCAGAGACAGAGTCTATGACAATGACAACTAGGAAGAGAGAGATATTGACACTCAGGAGAAACAGCAGCAATTGGAGGAAATGATGAGATAATAGCAGTAAGAGACAGAAAGAAGGCGACAGTGTGAGTGGAGACAGTAGTAATTGTAGGACAGAGCGAAGAAGACTGGCTGTGACACAGGAGACGTTGATAGTTAGAGTGACTCAGAGAGATAAAGAGTAGGGCTGAATGAGTCAGCCAGAATGAGCAAGAGGAAGTGGATGGGTATGAGTGACTTACAGGGCGTTTGAGCGTGTTACAGTTAGGGAAGTTTGTGGGAGAGAGGGAGGTGAGTTGCATGTTGAAAAGAGCGCGAATATGATTACATGCCAAAATTTTTGGAACCACTTTTCCCACTTATCAGTAAAAGTCTATTAAACAGGAACATATTCGTCTTTTTTTGTGACAGGAGCATTTCTTCACCAGTATTTATAAGGTACTGTTTTTAATGATTGTTTTCGAATGATAAAAAATCACTATAGTTTATGATTTCTTACCAATCTCTGTCACGGTTTGCACTGTCACGGCCACGCCACGGGCTGGTGTGAACAACGCCCTTTACATTCCTGTGAAAATGCCTTCAACCACGTCGGCGTAATCATAGGTCGACCATAGCACTGTTGCATCACTGATTTATTTATTTGTTTTATACATTTTCTTCCGTAGGACTAAACTGAGCAGCAAACCTCCATGGTCAGAGAATGAGTCAGTACGTGAAGGTAACAGATAAAATAAAATATAGACGAATTCTATGCATATTACTAGCTGCATACAAGCTCATTCTGAGAAATAATGATTAAGAAAAACAATTCGGTAAGTTATGCCGTTTCCAAGTTAATTAGCATTGAAGGAAATGCTGCAAAATCGTTCAAATCTTATATCTCTGGCAGGAAACAAAGGGTGTTATTAGGAAAGAGACATGTCTCAAGCTATCAGACATCATCCAACTGGGAACTAATTACATGTGGGGCCCCCAAGGTTCCATTTTGGGGCCCTTACTTTTTCTTGTGTATATCAATGACCTTTCATCAGTAACATTACCAGACACCAAGTTCGTTTTGTTTGCCGATGATACAAACATTGCAATAAATAGCAAATCAAGCGTAGTCTTAGAAAGATCAGCTAATAAAATATTTGTGGACATTAATCACTGGTTCCTAGCCAATTCTTTGTCACTAAACTTTGAAAAAACACACTGCATGCAGTTCAGAACTTGTAAGGGGTGTCCCACGACTATATGTCTAACATAAGATGACAAGAAGATAGAAGAAGTGAACAGTGTTAAATTCTTGGGATTACAGCTTGATAGTAAATTCAACTGGGAGGAGCACACCACAGAACTGCTGAAGCGTCTTAACAAATCTCTGTTTGCAATGCGAATTTTGTCAGACATAGGGGATATAAAAATGAAAATGCTGGTATACTATGTTTACTTTCTTTCCATAATGTCATATGGGATTATTTTTTGGGGTAATTCATCAAGCCAAGCTAAAGTTTTCCGGGCACAAAAACGTGCAGTAAGAGTTATATGTGGTGAGAACTCAAGAACATCCTGCAGAAGCCTGTTTAGGGAACTCGGGATACTAACTACTGCTTCCCAATATATTTATTCCTTAATGAAATTTGTCATTAAAAGTATATCACTTTTTCAAACCAACAGCTCAATTCATGGAATCAACACTAGAAATAAGAATAATCTTCACAACGATTTAAAGTCACTTAGTCTTGTACAAAAAGGTGTGCATTATTCAGGAACACACATTTTCAATAACTTGCCAGCAGCCATAAAAAGCTTAACAACCACTGAAATTCAGTTTAAGAGAAGCCTAAAGCATTTATTGGTGGCCAACTCCTTCTATTCCATTGATGAATTTCTCAGTAAAACCAATTGATTTGTATATATAAGTGCAATCTAACTTCTGCACCATTTCAGTGCAGTAATGTGTTCATTGTAAATAAGTATTATAGTAGTTGTATTACATGTTTATTACCCTATAAATAAATAAAAAACTTTTTTATTTTAAATTCAGTGCATTAGTATTTGTAAAATGACTTTCACATAGTGTTCATTAAAAAATGACGATCATTTCACTTGGGACCTGTGGAATGGTACATTAGGTTATTTGTTTTAGTTGTAAATATTTCTCATGTATTGTTGTTTTTCTGACACGTTCCACATCCTGGAGGACCCCCTCACTACGGATCAACGGGAATAAAAGAAAATCTAATCTAATCTAATCTGAAGTTAGCTAATTAGGCTGTTGCGTGCGAAAATAAAGAGCCCGCTAGTACAATTAGCGTCAGTTGCTCTTACAGCGTAGATGATAGCGCACGAGCCTGTTCAGCCTTTGTCTCGCGTTCGATCCTTACTACTGATCCATGTCCAATTTTTTTTATCGCTCTCGTGTTCGGTGTTAGGAAACCAAACGAGGAACACGCCTGTCAACACCATTTTTGGCGAGTGAATTGAATTTGCGTGCGCAACGGCCTCGGAAACTGTACAATGTATCGAACTTTTTCCTTAACAATTATTTCTCAGCACAACCTCCCATGCAACACCGTTACAAGCTTTTTACACTTTTTCTGACCACACTGTTTACTACCATAATCAAGACTGTAACACAGGAATTAGTTTAATTTTTTTCCTGAAACTTCCCGACTCTATATAAGAGTGATTCAAAAGGAAATCCTTCAATATAGGCTGGAATATGCGAGGATTACTGCTAAGATTTTTCAGTTACTGTGGTAGCCTACTGAAAGGGATGTAGCACAAAAGGGGAGGTGCGGCCCAAATGAAGCTGGATTTCACTGAAAGTTGTTAAATCTCGGGAATAAGCTCAAATTGCTAACAACTAACGACATTAAAGAAAATATGTACGAGTTACCAATATCAGAATTCCCAGACTTCCGAACAGGGCTTTACGAGATATTCACGAAATTACTAGACATATTTTCGAACTGCTCACTTCTGAGCAAAAAATACCCTTTTTAAATGGGAGCATTTACCCCAGAAAATCATGCCCTTTGTAATAAGCGAATGAAATAAGCGAAGAACACCTATTTTCGTGTTGTGTGATCGCTTATACTAGATAGTATTGTGATGATAAATATAGCAACATTCATTTTTTGAACAACATTCTGAACATGGGCTTTCCATGACACTTTACCACCTCCTACCTGAACACCTAGAAGAATCTCATGCCTATTCTGTGTAATCAGGATGTCGCTTTTAGTTGAACTGTATGTTATAAACCGTAAAAATTGAGTTTTACAATGATATGTCGTCAATGTATATTCTAGAAGCCATGAATTTAGGTCATGAACTATAGCATTTTATACATTATCTGTATTGCACTCGACATCCGTCAGTACCAAGGTAGTGTCATCAGCAAACAGAAATATTTTAAAATCACCTGTAATATTAGAAGTCACACCATTTTTATATGTAAGACACAGTAGCGGTCCTAGCGCTGACCCCTGAGGGATTCCCCACTTAACCGTGATCCAATCAGACCCCATGCCTATTGAAAAACATTGTGCTGGAGCTATCCAGAAAGTAACAGAGTTTCTGAAATAAAAAATTAACAATACTAAAAACCCATATTTTGTTACATACATTTTAAATGTATGCTCCTATTTTTCTACATAATCACTACTCAAACTGAGGTACTTATCGTACCGTGACACAAGTTTTCAGTACCGTCTCTGTAGAAATACGTCGCCTGCGACTGTAAGCACCGGTTTATATCGGCTCGCAGTTTGGCGTGGGTATCAAAGCGTTGTGTAGCGAGCCATGTCTTCATTGCTGGGAAGAGGTAGAAGTCGCACGGCACCAAATCCTGTTTATATGATGGATAATCAAACACCTCCCATCCAAAACCGCGTAGGAGCCCTCGGGTATCATTGGCCGCATGCTGACGCGCATTGTCGTGAAAAAAAAAAAAAGCCAAACGAAATTTTCTGCTAAGTTTCCCCGGACGCTTGTTTTATACCGTTAATCTTAACTTTGTCAGTGTCTGACAGTACCGCTCTGAGTTAACTGTTGTGCTACGTTCTAGGTAATCAACGAGAATCTCTTCCTTCCAGTCCCAAAACACAGTAGTCATAATGGTTGTTGGTGACAGCGTTATCATACACTTTCTTGGTTTCTTGGGAAAATTTGTGCGTCCCCGTCCCATGGACAGCCTTTTTGTTTCGCAACTGGCATGCTTCACCCAAGTATCATCTCCAGTTACGATACGATCGATAACTATGGTTTGATTTTTCTCGTAAACTTCGAGGAAGTTGAGTCCTGCAGCCAATTTCTGGTTTTTGCATGGTGTTTCGTCAGGATTTTGTGAATTCACACAGCACAAAATTTTTGGTAATCAAGCTCCTCCGCCAAAATTTCATGCAACAAACTCGATGACATCTGGGGAAAATGTTGAGAAAGTTCCGCAATCGTGAAACGATGATTTTCTCGAATTTTGACGTTGATTTTCAACATCCGTTCGCCGGTCACTAGGCTTGGCCTACCACTGCAGTCCTCGTCGTGAGCATCGGTACTGCCAGTTTTAAAATCAAAGCACCATTGCCTAGCCCGACTTTCACTCATTATTCCTTTCCCGTACACATCACAAAGATCGCGATAAATTTCAACTGGCTTGCACTGTTTTGCAACAAAAACCCAATCACAAAACGAAGCCTCAGAAGTAAGGGATTTTCTACTGTAGCGCACATTTTAACACGTCACAAGAAGCAAAGTAGTAGCGGCACAGGCCACACGCTGCCACCGCTGGATTCGTACCGAGTAGCCCCGCCCTCTGCCGCGATAGACCAAAACGTGTGTTACTCTCTGAATAGCGCACGTATCTTTCATTGTGTCAGTGTGCCACATGAAGCCATTATCGACTCGTTAAAAGAATGTCGCCATATTTTGTGGTAAGTTTGGTGGAGTTGGCAACACAGGCCACGATAAGGGCGACGGTAACGTACCGACGCGATCAGCAGCGGCTGCAGCCGCCGACAGCAATTAATAAGGATTATTACTGGCTTTCAGCTGCTGTTGGAGGGTTTCCGCAGCTGGAGGATCAGAGTGTTTTTGCGCGCGCGCGACACCTCGCCGTTGTCCATCTGTCAAAAGCCAGCCTGCTCGTCGCGAGGGTCTGACCGAGGCCGCTACAAATGCCCGTACAGCGCGCCCGTGCCCGCCCACGCCTTTGCGGGCGGCGGCCTTCAAACGCGCCGCCGACAGCGACAATTTAGACGCGTCCAGCTGCACAGTAGCCGCCTCGCGTGCCGCACTCTGTATCTGTCCTCCAAAGCATGCCTGACACGGTCGACACACCAAAGGCGGCAGTAACCGCCGCACTGCTGTATCGTCTACTTCCTATTAACACACTGACTTGACAAAAGCCGTAGGCTAGCGAATTGTACCGGGTCACCAAAAAGTCAGTATAAATTTGAAAACTTAATAAATCACGGAATAATGCAGATAGAGAGGTAAAAATTGACACACATGCTTGCAATGACATGGGGTTTTATTAGAACAAAAAAATACAAAGTTTACAAAATGTCCCACAGGTGGCGCTGGACAGCAAAACGTCAGTGACTGCGCATGACAATCGTGTATAAAAGGAGCTGTAATGAGAGAGAGAATCAGATGCGCCAGCAGTCGCAGCATGTTGACGTTACCTGAAAAGGCGCTTTTAGTGAAGCTGTATTATCAGAATGGGGAATATGCTAGTTCAGCGTTACGATCCTATCGCCATAGGAAAGGGATTCGAACGGGTAAAGGTCCGCTGACAAATGCAGCTGTGGCGACAATGATTTCGAAGTTCGAAGCCACGGGTTGTTTAGACGATAGACCCCGTAGTGGCCGACCGAGCACAAGGCGTAATGCTGCCGAGACAGTTCATCAAGAAATGGAGACTGTAGCGGGTTCGTCTATGCACGGGGAAGCCAGCGCTCGTGCAGTCGCACGTCGCACCGGCATTCCATACACTACTGTTTGGTTAGCACTTAGGCGTACCCTCCGATGCTATCCGTACAAAATCCATCGGCATCATGAGCTGTTACCTGGCGATTTAGTGAAGCGGAGGGCATTTGTGGTGCGGGCGTTTCAAAAGATGGCGGAAGATGACGATTGGTTGAGTAACGTGTTGTGGACCGACGAAGCTCATTTCACGCTCCGATGGTCTGTCAACGCCCACAAGTGCAGAATTTGGGCTACCGAAAATCCTAGAACTGTCGTGGAAACTCCATTGCACGACGAGAAAGTCACGGTATGGGTTGGATTTACCACATCTACCGTTATCGGGCCTTTTTTCTTCGAGGAAATGCGTGATTCTGGTTTTGTAACTGCTACCGTGACGGGTGAGAGGTACGCCGATATGTTACAGAATCGCATCATCCCCAGCCTGGCTGATAAACACCTACTCGAACGTACGATGTTTATGCAGGATGGCGCTCCACCCCATATCGCTAGACGCGTGAAAGATCTCTTGCTCGCGTCGTTTGGTGATGATCGTGTGCTCAGCCGCCGTTTTCGTCATGCTTGGCCTCCCAGGTCCCCAGACCTCAGTCCGTGCGATTATTGGCTTTGGGGTTACCTGAAGTCGCAAGTGTATCGTGATGGACCGACATCTCTAGGGATGCTGAGAGACAACATCCGACGACAATGGCTCACCATATTTCTGGACATGCTTTACAGTGCTGTTCACAACATTATTCCTCTACTGCTGCTATTGTTGAGGAATGATGGTGGACATATTGAGCATTTGCTTTGTCTTACATTGTTATGCTAATTATTGCTGTTCTGATCAGATGAAGCGCCATCTGTCGGACATTTTTTTGAACTTTCGTATTTTTTTGGCTCTAATAAAACCCTACGTCATTCCAAGCATGTATGTCAATTTGCACCTCTCTACCTACATTATTCCATGATTTATTCAGTTTTCAAATTTATACTGACTTTTTGATCAGCCGGTACATATACAGATGGCGGTAGTCTCTCGTACACAGGGTACTCATGGATATTTTACTGGCGGAGCTGTCATTTATACTCAGATAATTCATGTGCATAGGTTTCCGACATGATTATGGCCGCAAAACGGGAATTAACAGACTTCGTACGCGGAACGGTAATTTCAGCTAGACATGTGGACATTCAGCTTCGAAAATCGTTAGAGAATCCAACATTCCGAGGTCCACAGTCTCAAAAATGTGCCGAGAATACCGTGGACATCGCAGTGGCATTCACTTAACGACCGATAGCATCGGCTTTTGCCTATGGTTGTCAGTGCTGACAGACAAGCAACATTGCGTAAAATAACCGTAAAAATCGATGTGGGACGTACGATGCACGTATCCGTTACAACACTGCGGCGAAATTTGGCGTTGATGGGCTGTGGCAGCAGATGGCCGACACGAACGCATCTGCTAACATCACGACATCGGCTGCAGAGTCTCTATCGGAATCACGATCACATCGGTTGGACCCTAGACGATTGGAAGACCGTGGCCTGGTCACATGAGTCCAGATTTCACTTGGTATGAGCTGATGGTTGGGTTCTAATGTGGCGCAGGCCCCATGAAGCCAAGGACATCAAGGCACTGTACAAGCTGGTGGTGGGCCCATAATGGTGTGGTCTGTGTTAACATGGAATGGACTGGGTCCTGCAGTCTAACTGAGCCGATCATTGACTGGAAATAGTTATGTTCTGCTACTTGGAGACCATTTGCAACCATTCATGTCCCCAAAGAACGATGGAATTTTTATGGATGACATTGCGCCATGTCACCGGGCCACAGCTGTTCGCGACTTGTTTGAAGAAGATTCTGATCAATTCGAGCGAATAATTTGGCCACCCATGGATAATTTATGGGACACAATAGTGAGGTCAGCTCGTGCAGCAGGCCGGAGTGGCCGAGCGGTTCTAGGCGCTTCACTCTGGAACCGCGCGACCGCTACGGTCGCAGGTTCGAATCCTGCCTCGGGCATGGATGTGTGCGATGTCCTTAGGTTAGTTAGGTTTAAGTAGGTCTAAGTTCTAGGGGACTGATGAGCTCAGATGTTACGTCCCATAGTGCTCAGAGCCATTTGAACCATTTGAAGTTCGTGCACAAAATCCGGGGAACTGACAACATTTTCGCAATTGCGGTCGACTACAGAGAACAGCGTGCGCCAGTATTTCAGAGGGACTTCCAACCACTTGTTGCGGTCATGCCACGTCAAGTTCTTGCACTAAGCCGGGCAAAAGAAGATTCGACACGATGTTGGGAAGTATCCCATGACTTTCGTCACGTTTACAATACAAATTTGTATCCGTAGTTGCAGCCTTGAACGATACAAGGTGGATTCTTTATGCTGGCCGATTATGTGACGATGTTGCGATGATGATGAAGAAGGGTAAATGTATCGATTTGAGGTAAGGAACGCTGTTCCAGAAGCGGTTGAGTTGAAACTTATAAGCGAAAATCGTTCTGATATCTCTGACAGTGGATCTCTTCTACTGCAAGGTCTTTGCTTTCCATATTTTGGGAGGAGGTACAGGGTGTTTCAAAAATGACCGGTATATTTGAAACGGCAATAAAAACTAAACGAGCAGCGATAGAAATACACCGTTTGTTGAAATATGCTTGGGACAACAGTACATTTTCAGGCAGACAAACTTTCGAAATTACAGTAGTTACAATTTTCAATAACAGATGGCGCTGCGGTCTGGGAAACTCTATAGTACGATATTTTCCACATATCCACCATGCGTAGCAATAATATGGCGTAGTCTCTGAATGAAATTACCCGAAACCTTTGACAACGTGTCTGGCGGAATGGCTTCACATGCAGATGAGATGTACTGCTTCAGCTGTTCAATTGTTTCTGGATTCTGGCGGTACACCTGGTCTTTCAAGTGTCCCCACAGAAAGAAGTCACAGGGGTTCATGTCTGGCGAATAGGGAGGCCAATCCACGCCGCCTCCTGTATGTTTCGGACAGCCCAAAGCAATCACACGATCATCGAAATATTCATTCAGGAAATTAAAGACGTCGGCCGTGCGATGTGGCCGGGCACCATCTTGCATAAACCACGAGGTGTTCGCAGTGTCGTCTAAGGCAGTTTGTACCGCCACAAATTCACGAAGAATGTCCAGATAGCGTGATGCAGTAAGCGTTTCGGATCTGAAAAGTGGGCCAATGATTCCTTTGGAAGAAATGGCGGCCCATGCCAGTACTTTTTGAGGATGCAGGGACGATGGGACTGCAATATGGGGCTTTTCAGTTCCCCATATGCGCCAGTTCTGTTTATTGACGAAGCCGTCCAGGTAAAAATAAGCTTCGTCAGTAAACCAAATGCTGCCCACATGCATATCGCCGTCATCAATCCTGTGCACTATATCGTTAGCGAATGTCTCTCGTGCAGCAATGGTAGCGGCGCTGAGGGGTTGCCGCGTTTGAATTTTGTATGGATAGAGGTGTAAACTCTGGCGCATGAGACGATACGTGGACGTTGGCGTCATTTGGACCGCAGCTGCAACACGGCGAACGGAAACCCGAGGCCGCTGTCGGATCACCTGCTGCACTAGCTGCGCGTTGCCCTTTGTGGTTGCCGTACGCGGTCGCCCTACTTTTCCAGCACGTTCATCCGTCACGTTCCCAGTCCGTTGAAATTTTTCAAACAGACCCTTTATTGTATCGCTTTTCGGTCCTTTGGTTACATTAAACCTCCGTTGAAAACTTCGTCTTGTTGCAACAACACTGTGTTCTAGGCGGTGGAATTCCAACACCAGAAAAATCCTCTGTTCTAAGGAATAAACCATGTTGTCTACAGCACACTTGCACGTTGTGAACAGCACACGCTTACAGCAGAAAGACGACGTACAGAATGGCGCACCCACAGACTGCGTTGTCTTCTATATCTTTCACATCACTTGCAGCGCCATCTGTTGTTGAAAATTGTAACTACTGTAATTTCGAAAGTTTGTCCGCCTGAAATTGTACTGTTGTCCCAAGCATATTGCAACAAATGGTGTATTTCTATCGCTGCTCGTTTAGTTTTTATTGCCGTTTCAAATATACCGGTCATTTTTGAAACACCCTGTAGTATAGACGTGACCAAGAAAAACTGTTCAGTAAACATGTGGTCTAAAATGCATACTTCAAGAGCTATGAGCAGTTGTTCATCCTCGCTAGTGTGTAACACGTCTCTTCGACTGGAAAAGTTCTCATAGCTCTTTAGGTACGAGTTTTAGAGCCCACGTTTACTATATATTTTTTCTTGTTTTGGTATAAGAAACCTGTCCTTAAGGCTTGTCGAAGTTTTGTGGGACACCCTGTACGTTGCTGTAACGCTTTGGATTCCTTCAATACAGCTCCACGTTTCTGAAAAGCATTGAAGGAATGTTAGGGTTTAACGTCGCCTCGACATCGGGGTCATTAGAGGTGGAGTATGTTTTCGTTAAGGAGGAGGAAGGAAATCAGACCTGCCCTTTCAAAGAAACCACTATGGCATTATCGTGGAACGATTGGGGAAATCAGAGAAAACCTAAATGTGGATGGCCTGAGGCGGATTTGAAACATCATCCTCTTGAATACAAGTCCAGCGTCACCTCGCTCGGTCCTATCTTCTGAGAGACATATTCAACATGTGAAAAGTAAGTAAACTAAGAAGAAATACAGTTTACAGGAAAATGTGTGAACCACCTTCGTTTTGCTGATGATATATTACAGTTCGCCTCTTGTGCAGATAAACTTAAAAACAAATAGAGTAACTTAAATAAAGCAAACCTGAAAAGCGGACTGAAAATCAATTCCTATAAAAAGGAAAAAAAATTAATTATCTTTTCAACAGACGGTATTACGAGTTAACATTGGAGGCACAGAATCATTTGATAAGTTTTTGTAGTTAGGGGCAGATGAAGACGGGGGCATGGACAGCAACAAAAATAAAACAGAACAGTAAAAATTGCTTCCAGTGCTTAATAAGTACCGATTTGTCTGAAATGGAAAATTTATCAGTGCATGTTTTTTAGAATTACGATATGAGACATGGACTTCAATCCGTGAACCGTTCAAAAGCTGGTGGTTAGAAACTAAGCTTCTAGTGTGTCTAAAAAAGTAATATCATAATTAGTGTGTATTACGTGATTTGACGTGTGGTAGTGAACGATGGACTTTTGATACGAGAACTTTTCAAAAATTGAGAATTGTTTAGCAAGCCAAGGGAACATGCTTGATTGGCATTACTAGGAGAGACAGGAAGGTAAACAAATATGGAAACATACAACCGACTCGAGGAGAAGGTATTATTATAGGACGTACTTAACTGATAGGAAGGAAAGAGTAACGTTACATAGTGTATGTAGCTTTTATGACGAATCTGTTTTTGACTGGAGAAAAACTACAACTGGTGTTCTATAGTGTTGAATTCAAGGACCACTCTTGTCCTTAGCGTAAATAAATGTCTTTCCATTTTAGACAGATAAAGGAGAAATAGCTCTCATTGCTGATGATGATGATGTTGCAAGTATTATAACCGATCCTAACAGAGCTGCAACAACAGAAGGAGCTGCTATAACTAGGGGAACTCAGATTCCTTTTTCTTCTTGACTTCCTGTTGCCATGGCTGCTATACTCAAAGGTATTATTACTTGGTTCTCAGTTAATAGTCTGTCATTTAACTTATAAAAAAACGCAATCGATTCAGCTGTCTACGCGGGAAAATATATTGTCAATAACAGTACCGTGGAGGGGGGAGGGGTGGGGAAGAGAGGAAATATGTAAAACATTCTGGGGCGTGTTTATTGGTCAGAATTTGAACTGGAAATCTTATATAACTGTTCTCAAATGCTTAAGTGCAACTACATTTGCTTTGTGTGTAATTGCTGATTTCGATGTAGAAAGCAATCAATGTAGCTTACTTTGCGTACTTCCATTCATGGATATTATATGGAATGATTTCCTGGGTCAGTTCTACACAAAGACACGAAGTATTCATTGCACAGAAACATGCTGCAAAGGTAATACATGGTGTCCATCCGCAAACTCCGTGTACGTAAGTATTTAAAAATTAGGCACACTGTCATCAGCTTCACAATAAATTACTCTCTTATGAAGTTTATTTTGAATACTCCTGCCCAGTTCGAAAGTAATAGTAGCGTTCATAAATATAGCACTACGAACAGAAATAGCCTCCACAGGGCACAACTTAACCTTACTATTTACACAAAGAGGAGCAAATTAGGCAGCCGTAAAAATATTAGACTATCTCTCTTCAGAATTAAGGGTGCTGACAGATTAGACATAAAACAGAGGGGACGGAAATACTTTTTAGGTTTTAACAGAAGTTCGTGTTGCACGAAACATGCGAAAAAGTAATTATTTTCAATCTTGTCGAATTTTATTATTGTGCAATAATTCCATTTCCTTCTAAAATTTACCGTTGTGGGTACGTGGGGTCTACTGCACAATAAAAGTCTATAAATAGAATATTATTATTTTTGGGAAAAATGTTAATGTTTTTGCAGTATATTTTTCAGCCACAAACACTTGAGCAATTGGTCGAACAGTCCACATGTGTAGTGTGGGCTAAAGTGTCCATAGTGCCCGTTGGACAATACTGACCGGCAGTACACCCGAGGACTGTTCGATCAACAAATACGCCGAGAGAAACTGAAGAATCACTTAAGCAATTGTTTGATGCTGTAATTCATTTTCTTCATTTAGACATTCAGAATGTGACGCTGTAGGACAGTCTAATATAAACTTTCCCAGTTTCTCTGCGATTGAGCTTAAAATAATTAATTCACAATAATTTTGTTTAAAAAAAATTAGAAAACGATTTTGACACAAAATTCACATATTTCGAAACACAATTTACCGACATACCCATCACTGAATTCGAACATGAATGTGTGTTTTGACAATGGTATCAGCTACCTAAAGACAAGCAGACCATAGGAACAATAGCAAACGTTGTTGTTTTTGTTTTTTCTAAGGAATAAATACATAATAATGCCCAGTGATGTCGCGTCTGTAGAAAGAATGTGTATTTGTTCGCCTTAGGAAATCTTTTCGTGATAAACGAATTTTGTTTAGTGTCTAAACAAAAAATACTTGAAAGTAAATGGTCGAGAGTGCTGTACTATTTAGTGTTAAACCATTTTTTGTGTTAGGTGTCTGAGTGCTACAAGTTTTTTCACAGTACTTCCGAGAATAGCAAATAATATTAGTGGAAATTACAAGAATGAGGAAAACAGGTTGGCTATGAGATATACTGCGAAGAAATTCCCTACAAGGAAGACCCACTGAAGGAAATACTTCAGTGAATTAAGAGATGAAGAAGACTTGGCACACTGGGCGACATTACGAGGGAAAAATTTTTGGGTGCAGGCAACGGATAAACTACGTAACACAAAACGATGGCTGTAGTTGGTATACATCGACGAAAATCAGAATAGGAAGGAGTAAAGGTGGAAGTCGTTCCCTAAAATGTCAACTTTCAAATAATACATTATTTTTCGAGTTCTGAGCTGCAAGTACGAGTATGTTGCAATGAAGTTCTGTATGAGTTTATCGATTGCTTAATGTGTTATAGTCTTTGACCAGTCGAGTGTTGGCATACCTGGTAGCCTACACTTTGGAGGCAGTAGATACGGTCAGTCACAGACCTGCGTGTGCCGTGTAGCGTGTTTGTCATTCCCGTTGAACAAGGGAGAAAGCATTCTCATTCTGTTTCGGATTCTGTTCTTGGTTTCCTCTCGCCTTGTCACGTCACTTCCATGTGCTGTATTCTGGTCGATTGGAGTCGCAGCTTGCTGGAGTATCTGGACTGACATTCCTTTCGCATGCCAGTCTTCGAGCTACGAGCAATTGAAAGTATGCTGAGCTGGCGGCATGCGTTTCGCAGCCTGATATAATATGTGTATCATATCCTTACACATGCCTTCAAGTATGTTCAGACTTAACTTCTGTTTCTTAGTGAGGCAGATCGTGGTCAATGCACATGGTTTTTCACTCGTTCATTCACAGGGCATGTGTACTATCTACAACACATTCCCGTTAATTTTTTCAATTTTTCACACATTTGGCCTTGTGTACTACATGGTCCATCGCATGATAAGAATTATCTTACGGGTGTCATAGTTTTGAAATGAGTCTTAATAATTAGAATTTAATTAAAATATCTACGATTTTATCCCTCGTCTGTCACTTATGGAAATTCGTGTTAAAATTCCACACGTATTTCTGGTTTTTACTCTCGAATCTGTATCTAATCTGAGCTTGCACTCTGCTGAAGAAAGTGCCTTCATCCACAATGTCAATCAAGCGAAGTAAACGTGTGATCAGCAGAAGCGTTTTTCAATTCTTTATATGCCTTCACTGATCAGAAAGTATGTAGTACACTTGCTGTTTACCAGAGGATGTTCGACGAAATTATTACACCTCATGTTCTTGTGTGGAGAGGTAACAAGCTATCAGACAGATGTTCACATCCTCATAGCACCTGATGTACCAACAATAAGATCAATTAGACGTTCACCGAAACTTATTATGGAACTTTTAGAAGAAATTGGGATCTTAAATTCATTCAAAAATTCATCTAGGCTATTTCTTCAGTTGCGCAATGCAAGCCTGCCCTACTCTTGATTATGCTTGTGGAACACTGGCCAGAGAGCGTTGTAGATTATTTCATGGATCAAAATCGATATACATAAAAGTAAAAGCATGTATTGTATGTGTTGTGTCTAGACAAGACAGCCTAGACACAATGAGAGGAAGCCGAAAGGCACGCGCTAAGCCAAAGCAGGATGGCGTGAGGTCTGAAACAGGATACGTAATGAATGCTATAAAGAAAAGTACGTAGCTTCTGGAATACTTAACTTTAATCCATCCTTTTGGTACATCTGGAGATTGTGGCGATACAAGTGAGACTCTTTAGATACATGCAATGTTACTAATGGCGCCTTGCTAGGTCGTAGCCATTGACTTAGCTGAAGGCTATTCTAACTATCTGCTCGGCAAAGGAGCGAGGCTTCGTCAGTGTAGTCGCTAGCTACGTCGTCCGTACAACTGGGGCGAGTGCTAGTCCGTATCTCGAGACCTGCCTTGTGGTGGCGCTCGGTCTGCGATCACACAGTGGCGACACGCGGGTCCGACATGTACTAATGGACCGCGGCCGATTTGAAGCTACCACCTAGCAAGTGTGGTGTCTGGCGGTGACACCACAGTATGTATGTATGTTTGTTCCACATCTCCTTCTAAACCACTGAACGGATTTCAACCGAACTTGGTACACATATCACTTACTGTTTGGAAAGAACCACTTAGGGGACAAGAAGGTCTGATCTCGAAGGATAGGGGTGAAAAAGAATCGTAGCTCAATACACCCAAATAGCCGGACTACATTTATCCAGTATTTGAGAAAGAAAGCAGTTACTGACTTGCAGCAAACCTTACGCACAAATTCAAACCCTTTGAAACATCCCCTTAGAAAAATTATACATGACTGTCCTTAAACTGACACACAATATTTTTAGCGCAACGCAATCTGACTTTCAAAAATCCCTACAAAAGAATGGCCCTGACTAACATTAACCTATACCTTTCACAAATCACTTACCTCACAAAAATCTTCGTTACTCGAACTACTGCAATACAGCGAGCGCCACTACTGCCAGCTAAATGAACGATTCAAACTACGGAAGGCACTAACCACTGATAGGCATAGTTAGCAAATGAAAGATTTTAATAGAGAACAAACAATGTATTTACCTTAATAGTGTTGAAAAATCATAATATACATAGCAGTTCATGACATCCAGTCTTACAAATTTCAAAACTCCGCCATTTCTCTCCCCACATCCACCACTACTGGCGGCTCACCTCCAACTGCGCAATGCTACGCGCTGTTAACATCCAGCTGCCCAACACTACAATAGCCAACAACAATGCAAACCAGCCACAGACTGCACATAGCACAGCCAGTGATTTTCATACAGAGCGCTATGTGGCGTTACCAATAAAAAAACCTAAACAGCCTACTTACACCTTGAGAGACTCTTTCTCGCTGACAACCACCCACAAAATGACCCTTACTACATTGTCGCCTTTCATGCACTAAAATTGCCCCATCGGGCATGTCGTTTTGATTTATTTCTTCTCTACTAACATCTCTTTTCGCAAGACTTTTGCAGATAGTATTCACATACACAACTGCATTTACCTGCAAATATATATCGTTGTACGACAATGTGTGACGTAATAGCCACTGAGAGGGATGAAACACTGCCGCATCCTTCATGGTGTTTCAATGTATTAGTTGTTCACTACTAATCGCATTTCGTAGACGATGATGATTGGTTTGTTGGGCGCTCAACTGCGCGGTTACCAGCGCCCGTACAAATTCCCAACCTACGCTCAGTCCAGAATCGCCTCTATCATGAATGCCGACGAAATGATAAGGGCAATACACACACCCAGTCATCTTGAGGCAGGTGAAAATCCCTGACTCCGCCGGGAATCGAACCCGGGACCCCTTGCTCGGCAAGCGAGAACTTGATCGCGAGACCACGAGCTGCGGACGCATTTCGTAGACAGGACACATATTTCACGAGGTGTGGCGTTATAAACGTTGAGGTGCGCGAAAGCAAAGCTGCAGAGGGAAATTCGAAATTGGCTACAGATACAGGTGAGATATATGTGCAAATATGCGCGAAATAAATTTATGAGAAATATAGGTGACATGTGCACATGTGGGCAGAGTCGCGGCTAAAAGGCTACTTCTAAACCCCTGAATCAATTTCAACCAACTTAGTACACATATGACTATCAAAAGAGAATACTGCGGAGGTAAGAACCAGCAACCTCTTACTGGAATAGGGTTGATAAAGTGGAAAGGTGGGAGGAAGAGGGTGACGGACAGAGAGGTAGGAGGAGGTGATGGGCAGAGAGAGAGGAGGGGAAAATGGGCAGAGGGGAAAGCGGCAGATAGGAGAGGGGAGGAGATGGACAGAGAGAGGAGGCGAAGCAAATGGACAAAGAGGAATGGAGCGGATGGACAGAGGGAGAAGGGGGGAGGGAAGCTGATGGACAGAGAGGGGTGTGGAGTTGGGCAGAGAGAGGGGGAAGGAAGAGATGGGCTAATAGAACTGGTATAATTATAATGCTGAGCAATTAGTAAAGGAAACAAAAGAAAAGTTCGGAGTAGGTATTAAAATTCGTGTAGAAGAAATAAAAATTTCGAGGTTCGCCGATGATATTGTAATTCTGTCAGAGACAGCAAAAGACTTGGAAGAGCAGTTGAACGGAATGGACAGTGTCTTGAAAGGAGGGTATAAGATGAACCTCAACAAAAGCAAAACGAGGATAATGGAATGTAGCCGAATTAAGTCGGGTGATGCTGAGGGAATTAGATTAGGAAATGAGACACTTAAAGTAGTAAAAGAGTTTTGCTATTTGGGGAGCAAAATAACTGATGATGGTCGAAGTAGAGAGGATATAAAATGTAGACTGGCAATGGCAAGGAAAGCGTTTCTGAAGAAGAGAAATTTGTTAACATCGAGTATTGATTTAAGTGTCAGGAAGTCGTTTCTGAAAGTATTTGTATGGAGTGGAGCCATGCATGGAAGTGAAACATGGACGATAAATAGTTTGGACAAGAAGAGAATACAAGCTTTCGAAATGTGGTGCTACAGAAGAATGCTGGAGAAAAGATGGGTAGATCACATAACTAATGAGGAGGTATTGAACAGAATTGGGGAGAAGAGGAGTTTGTGGCACAACTTGACTAGAAGAAGGGATCGGTTCTGAGGCATCAAGGGATCACCAATTTAGTACTGGAGGGCAGCGTGGAGGGTAAAAATCGTAGAGGGAGACCAAGAGATGAATACACTAATCAGATTCAGAAGGATGTAGGCTGCAGTAGGTATTGGGAGATGAAGAAGCTTGCTCAGGATAGAGTAGCATGGAGAGCTGCATCAAACAAGTCTCAGGGCTGAAGACCACAACAACAACAACAACAATTATAATGCGGGGCAATATCAGGTACACAGCTTTTATATGATTTGATACATGTACGGGACATTGTTCTGGCGTAACCACAAGCGCCGGAACGAAGAAGAGCGCAAGACCAGAGACCGTTGTGAGGCGACGTTAGCCAGTGACCGGCCCGCGCCAATAGAATCCTCTGCAAGTAGTGAATATAAGCGCCGCTCCTGCCAGCCTCGGCCGGACATCAGTGGGAAGTATTCGCGGAGTATTAGCACGGCCTAGCAGAGAGTGCTACGAGAACAGTTAGTAGTGATCCACAGACTGTGTGACAGACTTGCCCTGAACATGACATATATCACCGGACTCAGATTTATATTGCCTGTCGCTCATCGCTTGCGACACCTGTTCTAAATCCATAGTTAAGTATTGTCAATCTGCTTTAATGAAATAAAACTACTAATGTTATTTGCTTGAATTGTTGTATAGCATTCCGAGAACGCAGCATCCTTTAAGGAACCCTGTAAGAGACGGGTGGGCAAGACCCAAAAGACATGGTATTGAACTCGCGTACTGTCGTGTACTTCAGTTACAAAGAAAAGTAGGATGCTTATATTAAGAGTTAAATCAAACGTGTGGCAACACTGACGTCTTTTAAACGTAGCTACAAAATGAGCTAGAATGTGTCATGGGAAGACCGCGTACATATTGTGATGGCTCCCGTCTGGTTCGATGATCGAAGTGGAGATTTCGATGCTTCCGGTTTACGTTTCGTAACAGGGAAGGAGGGTGCGTGCTGGGTGCCCCCGCTCTGTGCCCGGACACAGAGGTAAGTTTGTCCACACTCAAAGGCCCCGCATAACAGTGGCGCGCCTTGCGCCTGTTTGTCCCGGCAGCGGCAGCGGCGCGGGAGGACGTGTCCTTTGAGGGGCCGCCAACAGCCGTAACAAATTCCCGGCTGCGGCAGCCGACCGACGTCAAAGCGGCGCCCGCCGGAAGCTGCAGGCTACAGCCTTTGTGAGGCCGGAGCCGCAGAAAAATCACCCGCACGGAAATTTCGCTGACCTGCGTGCAGCATTAGCGACGGAATCGTGACTTCTATTGTTTGGCAGCAGGTAACGCAGACGTCACCTGACCCACTCTCCGAGTGGCTGACTTTTGGTCAACACCACCGAGCGAAGCGTCGCACTGTGTTCGGTCCCCCCAGTGTTTGCGTTTACAGTATCAAATGGTTTCTCGGAGGTTGCTACCGGACACAAATTTACGTTAAGTAACATTTTCCAGCTACAATGGCAACACGACAGAAGTACCCGAACACCGTGCCTTGTTGGTATAAAGCAATTTAAAGCAGTGTTAACTGTTGATCGGCAATGACTTTTCAAAAAAATATTAAAATTTTTTTCAGTCCGCTTTACTGATATCTGAAAAACGTTTCATGTTTTTGACGTAGGCACGGTCAATTAAGGGTCAATATGGCTTTAAACTGGTTTACATCAAGGACCCAAATATATGAATAGTAGCACTGTACCAAAAATCTCTTCATATTTTTTGTGGTGTCACCGCCAATAACACTTGCTAGGTGGTAGCCTCTAAATCGGCCGCGGTCCGTTAGTATACGTCGGACCCGCGTGTCGCCACTGTCAGTGATTGCAGACCGAGCGCCGCCACACGGCAGGTCTAGAGAGAGACTTCCTAGCACTCGCCCCAGTTGTGCAGCCGACTTTGCTAGCGATGGTTCACTGACAAATTACGCTCTCATTTGCCGAGACGATAGTTAGCATAGCCTTCAGCTAGTCATTTGCTACGACCTAGCAAGGCGCCATTATCATTTGCTATTTATCTTGTGAAGCATGTACCGTCAGACCGATGTTTACCAATTATGGATTAAAGTTAAGTATTCCAGAAGCTACGTACTTTTTTTACTAGACTCAACTCCTTTAACTGTTCCAGACCTCACGCCAGCCTGCGTGAGCTTAAACGCGTGCCTTTCGGCTACCTCATAGTGACTTGGCTGTCTTGCCAAGTCACAACATTTTTAAGTCCTCAAACAAGAATTTGAAGGTTAAGTTGCGATTTTAAATTCCATCGTGGAGCCAATAACAAGCGAGTGTTGGGAGCTCACAGAAATAATAAAAAGAGACTTACAGCTTTGGAAATTGATCACTTGAGAAATGTAGTTTTTCCCGACTTGAGCACGTAGGAAATGGGAAAGTAAGAGAAATAATGCGGACCCATTATACGAGGCGTGTTTTTAAAGTAAGTACCATTTTGAAATTCCAGAGAATCATGTGTACTGCTTTTTTGGACAGGAAGGGCGTGTTGCTTGTAGATTTCGTCCCTGGTGGTGTCACCATAAATGCTGCGACTTGCTATGAGACTTTAAAAAAAACTGTGCCATGGAATCCATAATAAAAGGCGTGACATGCTAAGGGGATCTCTTCGCTTCACGACAATGTCTATCCATACGCAGAAAATCCAAATCCATACATTCCCTATTTTAGCGCTCAGTGCGTTTGAAGAAGCATCTAGATGGCCAGCGCCACGACGACCAAAAAGATGTCAAAAAGAGTGTTGCAGTGATTGTGTAATCAGGCGGCAGGTTTCTACGAGGATGCTCTTCAACAGGTGGCTGTATGTTTCGAGAGGGGCCCTAAGATTTCACAATGTTCGGTATGTAGGACATACAAAACTGAAAGGCATGATTAATCAATTTAAAGAGATCCGCTTCAGTTGTACTAGTTATTTATTCAAGTCATAACTTATTTCAGGATTTTTAAGCTGGGAGGGCCAACCGCATATTTTGCGTTACCAGGTGCAGTAAATTCATACACTTGAATATGGGATTATAAAAATTCCGAAACCGGTCGTGGTTTGAGTAAATAATTAGTTAACCGAGGCAGTCTTACTATTGGTGGGAATTATATAGAAACAGGCTTTCGTGTAAAAATAAAATTGCTAAAAAAAGTCTACGTGTTTTATTTTTATTTCAAAAACGTACTTGCTTTTTTTTTTTAAAAAAAAAGCCTCATAATATTGTAGATAGAAGTTATCAAAGGCGGCTAAGATGGTTAGCCGGCCGCGGTGGCCGTGCGGTTCTAGGCGCTTCAGTCCAGAACCGCGGGACTGCTACTGTCGCAGGTTCGAATCCTGCCTCGGGCATGGATGTGTGTGATGTCCTTAGGTTAGTTAGGTTTAAGTAGTTCTAGGGGACTGATGACCTAAGATGTTAAGTCCCATAGTGCTCAGAGCCATTTGAACCATTTTTTTAGGATGGTTAGGGCATTTCAAAAGAATGGAAGAAGGCAAACAAATGACCAAAGAGAGCACTTTCATGGCAACCTCGTCAAAGAAGAAGAAGAGGAAGGTCACGCGGAGAGAAGAGGATGAGAAAGAATAGCGAGATTGAGGCATTTGGCGACAGAGGTACAAAATATGGTGACAGCTATAGGACTCCCACGACAAGAACAAGATATTTTTGAGTCACGGTCTATTAACAGTCAACACGACTTTATACTTGTAGGCTTTACCGTAGCCTCCACAAAGAGGAATGCCAGTATGATTCCCTTGTAAAGAATACGGCCGATTTCCATCCCATCATTTCCGTCTCCTAGCTAGTGCCCCATATCTAATGACCTGGCTTTCGACAGGGCTTTTAACCGAAATCTTTCCTGTAATTTTGAACGTTTCACCATGTCAGTTATGAATGGGAATTGAAACCATACAGAGGTAAAATACCACTTCCCAGCTGTGCCCATTGGCTAGTGGTGGTCAATGTTGTGAGTACCAGTGCCGGATTTCCGGTTTCCGGAGGACAGGGAATATTCTCCATCCTGGATATATTCTGCAATCTTCTCTTAATCAGACTAAATAAGTGATTATCTGGCCAAAGCCTGCTGTTTCCAAGCACGAGTTATTTCCACAGGATACACAGGGTGTTCTAAAACCCCTTGGGAAATAACTGCTGAAAGTTTTGGTAGGGAGCAGCACCTTAAAAGATAGCATGTCCTTTTAACGAAACTTTCTTCCACTTAGTTCACTCAGTCCAACTGATAATTATATGCTCTGTGGTCAATGAGACTACTATAGATGGTTGACAGTGGTAGCTGAATTCAATAGTAGCTAGAGGCATGAAGTTATTTAAGGTGGAGGAAAATACTTGTTTTGGTCAAACAGCCACATCTGTGAGGCATAATGGTGTCAGTTTGGAGAATACGGCACGCTTCAGTTTATACAGAAAAGTGAAGGGTACCCAAGCCAGCAATTTTTTTTTTTTTTTTTTTTTTTTTTTTCACATCAGTCTTCCGCCTGGTTTGATAACGGCCACGAATTCCTATCCTGTGACAAGCATTTCGTTTGGAGTAGCGCTTGCAGTCTACGTCCTCAATTATTTGCTGGATGTATTCCAGGCTCTGTCTTCCTCCACACCCCCATAGTTTTTACCCTCTACAGCTGTCTCTAGTACTGTGGGAATTATTACCTGACGCCTTAAGAGATGTCGTACCAGCCTGTCCCTTCTTGTTATCAGTTTTTTCCACATATTCCTTTGCTCTCCGATTCTGCGGAGAACCTCCTCATTCCTTACCTTATCAGTCTACCTAATCTTTAACGTTGTTCTGTAACACCACATCTCAAATGCTTCGATTCTCCTCTTTTCTGGTTTTCCCATGGTCCACGTTTCACTACTACACAATGCTGTATTCCAAACGTACATTCTCAAAAATTACTTCCTCAGGCTAAGGCCACTCTTGGGCGGGAATGCCCCTTCTGCCAGTGCTAGTCTGCTTTTTATATTCTACTTCCTCAGTTCATCATGGATTATTTTGCTGTCCAGGTAGCAAAATTCCTTAAGGGGCTCCGGAAAGGCTCAAAATCATGAAAAGTTCAATTTCTACTTTTTTGCGTTTTCTGAATCTGCAGACTATTACCTTTTAATAGATATATAATTTATTCAATTCCGAAGACTACAACTATTTTTAAATTTTTTTTGAAATGTGTTCTACATGGGCGTGACCCACTGTGGCGCTGTTAAACTGCTGTCAAATGGTGTTATTATTAACGTCCGTGTTCATCAGGTACATTTTAGTGATGTGAGATAAAGTATGTGTTGTGGCTAACCTGTGATGGTTGAATATATATCGCTGGTGTGATTGTCGATTGTTTCATGTTTATTTACTCTGTCGTTATCTCGAAAATATTCGTAATTAATTCTGTTTCTTGAGTCTCTGTTTTGTTGAAGTATAATAATGAGTAAAAGTAAAGTTATTAGAAATCCTCTGAAGGGTTTTAAGAAAAGGAGAAATGTTGAAAAGCCAAAGGTATGTGTTATTACTGTAAACAATAAAGACGACAACCAAGTGAGTGAACCTAACCTCTCAAGTACACCTGCCCATAGCAGTCAAATTGGGAAAGAAAATACTTCACAGAAGAAGCTTGGTTCAATGAGTGAAAACTATGAATGTTTTATGGGCGAATCGGATGTGAATGAAGTATTTGATATGTCGGTTCTCAAAGGAATTTTTTCAAACTGTGTAAGATGTATTAGTTGTAGTGAAGTTGGTCTGGAACTCTCCATAATAAAGCACGTAGGACTTGCTAGTGAAATACAACTGAAATGTGACAAGTGTTCATACATGACCACCTTTTGGAACAGTGTTGTAGTAACTGCAACTGAAGAAAATGGTAGCAAAATCTACGAACACAACAACGAGCGATGCTTGCTTTAGACAAGGAACGCCTTCGGGCTGCAGACGGGGCTGTAAGAGTCTAGAAATACAAGCAAGAGTAAACAGGAGGAGGAACAAGAGGAAGCTGGAGGAGCAGTTTGCAGAGGATAAAGATAATCCATTCTATGGACCTGGAATGCACTAAAAAGTTAATCCAATCTTTGTCGCTCGATTCCCAAAACTTTTATTTTCTCATACTAATTACATGTTTTCTAAGGATCTTCCAAACATATTTGTTTCAAACTTTCAGTAAATATTACACAGTACCTTCTGCATAATTTAACACAGCCTTTTTCCAAAAAACCTGTATATTTTTGAATATATAAATAAAAAATTGCAAAAAAATGTTGTGAATTTTCATTAAATTGAAAAAAAATCATCTTTAATAACTGAACTAAAATTTTGTAAAATCCCTGTGTTAAGTTGTAGCCCATATTCCAATAAATAATCTGTAAAAAGTTCAACTTCCTACCTCAAATACTTTGTGAGGAAAGGTATAATTTATAAGCGTTATTTTAACATTGCAAGTATAGGGCGTTCCGGAGCCCCTTAACTTCATCTACTTCGTGGTCACCAATCCTGATGTTAAACTAATCGCTGTTCTATTTTCTGCTATTTCTCATTACTTTTTCCATGTAGTCTCAATCCATATTCTGCACATAAGCACAGCAGAAGCCGCCGCAGGGGGCTGCGCCACACGAGGTCACTGGGCACAGGGAGTGGTAATCTCGATGCTGGGCCACAGCGTATTGCCCCCCGAAGCAAGGAAAAAAAAAAAAAAGCAAAAAAACAGTGGTTTCAACTTCTTTCCCCCAGTTGCATCGGAAGGAGGGAGTGGCGATTGTTCGCGGCCGAGTCAAAGCACGTTCCACAATTTATGCCGGGATCCTCATTTCGTATCCCGGGAAACTTCCTGTAACATCGGTATCAGCTAGCCAGTGGAATCATTTCGCAGCGATACTGCTGGCAGCCTGGCACTGGTTGGCCGAAAATGCTGTGGCGTTTTATTTTTTATTTTTTTTAACTCGCATACATGCACAGATCCACTCGGCTTTCCATGTGTGAAAAATAAAAGAGTGTTGATTGTAAGGCGGTCCATGGCCTCCAAAATCGTAATAGTGAATGCCTTTCGGTGCCTTGAGATGTGCTGCTATTGGAGTCTTATGGAGGGAGGTTGTATGGTGCACGAAGTGATGTACGGTTGTCGCGGGAGTGCTTTCCGAGTTCTCAATTGGTGATTTTCCCTTTTTGGCGCAGACTCAACATGGAGCTTTCTGCGGACTTGCATATATTGTGAGAAGCAGAAATTCGATCGCGGACCATGGAACAGTGCGGCTGAATTTTTATGTTGTAATCGAAGGAGGAGATCTGATTTTGGACTTCGAGTCTGGGCGCGAAGATGGATCTGAACGAGAAAATTTATTCCAAAGAAAGAGCTTGGCAAATTGAGTCAGTAACATGTCTGTCCACGTCTGGCCCTTATGCAAGCAGTTATTCTGCTTGGCATTGGTTAATAGAGCTGTTGGATGTCCTTCTGAGGATATCGCACCTAATTCTAACTGGCCTTTTAGATCGTCAAAGGTTAATAGTATTTTTGAGACTATTTGCTGACACCTTGAGCGAGAGATACGTACAGTGTCCATCTCGGAGAAACTATGACCGTTGTATGACATCCTAAAACATCGTTCCTGCATGTTTCATTTCTTCTAACCCGAGTGGAAAACTTAGACATAAAGGAAACGTTTCCTGTAACAAACGTAACGCAGCGGGTTGTTATGAAACTCAGCCCAACTTTATCTCCCATTCTACAACAGTCTACGTGTTACCAAAACTGTTACCCACAAACTGTTATCCAACACAAATTCATATGCTAACCTTTGGCTAAACAGGACCTAATTTGAATTGAACGGCAAATGGTCTCAATATAACTTGTCTTTAGTTTACATGCGCAACTGAAGTAAAACAATTATCTGCCGTAATCAAAATTTCCACTTACCTCGCGTCTTGACAGCATTGTTCCAGATTACTCGAAAGCAGAATAGCGAACAGCAAGCAAGCAGCAGCTAAGCTAGGTTTCTGTTTCTAAATAAAATTTCCAGTTGTTGCATACCAAGTGTGGCAATGGGTAATTATAAACAGTCGAGTGGGAAGAGTAACTATTCCTGCGAAATGATATTCCAAGACAACGATTTTAGAATGAAGCATATATTCAACATAACATAGGTGTGAAAAATACTACGCTTAACAAAGTGAACAATGATTCAAAAAGGGTACAACGTTACAGAGAATTTCTACAAAAATGAAAAAAAAACAGCTTAATTAATTAATACGTCAATGTATGACTCACAGAAACGGGCTGCTCTTTTCTCAGCTCCGAGCAAGTGAACAAAATTAACTAGCTCCTAATAAGCATTTCTACAATTTAGGCAATTTAGGTCTGCAACGCCGCAGTCTTACCTCAAACTTCTTCTCTCTTTTTTATGTTTTTTTTTAAAGCACAAAATTTATATTCCTTTCACCTTTCATTGTATACACCTTATTCAGCCTTGCTATCCTTTGTAATAAATCTTTCTTCATCTAACAGATACAATCACAAGTCAACACATCACTACTAAATACTTCCATCACCTACCACCTTTCAGCCAAGAATGTGTCAGACTGCTCAGTGGCAAAGACTGTGCCACGACAAGGCCAAAGATTGTGTTAAAAGTATCGTAACTTACTCTCTCTCTGACGTGCGCATCGATAACATACAAAAACCAAAATGACATGACCACCTTACAGGATGTTTACTGTATCAAATGCAAGATTGCCCTAAAAAAATACATAGGACGACTGACAAGTCTTTCAGTAAAAGGTTTCAGGTACATATTACTGTAAACATTCCAAATCTGCATTTAACCTCGCACCTATGGGAAGACGGACATAGAATCACAAGTCTTGCTGAAAATCCTGCTATCCTCTGCAGAAAAAAAAAAGGTCAGTTTTGAAGCTATAGGAGGCAGATACAAAACGTATAGTATACAGAACACGTTGAGTAGTCATTTGGTCTTAAAGCATCCTAATTTTTTGACAAAGTTTGATTGCTTGTAGATTAACTATATTGTAAGGGAGCGACCCAGTGCTATTAGTCTCGTGCGTATTGCTGCACGGCGTCCATGTGATAGCTACTATTTACCTGGGCAGTCAGTGTTTCCTGGTGGGCGGTGAAGCCGGGACCCATTTTTGCCGAATTTTGCGTGTTCGGTTCGAGGTAGGGGAGAAAGCGGCGCACCTAGTTTATTCTATTTTGTATCTATGGTCATGCACTATTTCCACCGTTAATTACGTTACGAGCTAAAGCTTCGAAATCGGTTTTGGCTTCAGCACTCTTTTTCTTATAGATGCTCGAGCATCCAATGAATGACCAGGATATCGGGTTAATATACGCGGTAACGTAATTAGAGGATATCACATGGCCCACCTTCTCAGTTAGCCTTCGTTCGCCTAGTTTTTTTAAACACTGATAGTCTTCCCAGAATGGCAATACCTTGCCCACTATCGTCGTGTTCACCTAATGATGGATTAATGTAATAATTTTTTTTAGTATAAGTCTTGAAATAAACCTTATATAATAGCACAAATTTGCATTGCAGGTTATAATTAAAATCCATCTCCTAAAGAGAAGGCTGAAACTGAAGTTGCGGATGCGAACTATGAAACTGGTAGTGTAGTCAATTGAAATCAAATTTTACCGACTGTCAGTGGTGTTTTCATTCATTACGTAAAGTTAGAACAGCAGATGTTGAAAATTAATCATCTATTTGTAAGACGTTTTATAGTAAACCTGGACTATAGGCATAATCATAAAATGTCAAATTACACAGACTAATGACACATTTGTAAGCCATCAATTTTAACGCCTAACTTTGTCATATTAGAAATGAAGAGCCGTGGAAGCAGAGGCAACGTGAGCAGAGATCGCAGCATCCCGCACAAACCTACATACCGCATCAGGCTGGAGTAGGTTCTTCGCATTCTCCAGAAAATATTGGTATCAAGTTGCGGCAAGCAAAATAATCACGTCGCATTTTCATTTAAAGTGTAGCAATCAAATGGTTCAAATGGCTCTAAGCGTTATGGGACTTAACATCTGAGGTCATCAGTCTCCTAGACTTAGAACTACTTAATCCTAACTAACTTAAGGACATCACACACAACCATGCCCGAGGCAGGATTCGAACCTGCGACCGTAGCAGCAAACCGGTTCCAGACTGAAGCACCTAGAACCGCCACAACGGCCGACAGTGTGGCATTCATTTGTATTTTTAACTGACGTACGGTTTAGTGACTTTTATCTAATGAAACTAACTAATTATCCAGAACATCCTCGTAGGTGAATATTTGTTATATTTACTCGATCATTCCATACCACTAGTTATTATTGATTGTAAATTCAATTTTTTGGCGGAATTGAAGATTAATGGCGGGAGGACGATAATATAATAATAATAGCAATGAGGATAAAAAGGTCCCAACACCCCTCGACTCTATTTTTCTTCACGTTGGTTGTCGAGCTGTTCACCTCGTTTTTGGGGAGTACGGGAGCTGAACAGCACCCCGAGCTGTACAACGAAGTCGTTTCGAGATGCTTGTTAAACGAACTTTGATGGCGTCCGACAACGAGCTAAAAACACGTAATGTTAAACAGACGCTGTTTTGTTAGTGGTTTTTCGTCCGTTACGTTGATTAGGGGGAGAGGGATGGGAGGAGAGGAGTTTTTACAAGGAGGAGAGAACGCTTAGGGAGAAACACTCCATTGCCGGTGACATCGAGTCTGCCTGCAAGAAACCGGCCGAACAGGCTAGATCTGAGTCCAATTACCGCTGCCGATGTCAGCTGTTTGTCAGCGGAGTGGGCGTGGCGGGTGTCGGGTGTCGCCACAACAAGAAACAGCCCCCGCGACACGCCCCCTGCTGCCAGCGCTGGCTCAGCAGCGCTCTTCGACCAGCCTTCTGCTTCGCGTCAGCTGCCCGGCACACACGCTCCCCGGTTTCCTGCCTTGCGAACACGTGGGACTCACAAGCACGCGAATAAGCCCGTGTCGCACCAGGTTAGGCCGAATATGTTTCCACTGCCACCTTTCAAACGTATCCGTAACTGTAGTCCAGCCCTGCTATGTGGCCGCGAACGGTAATGCACGAGGGGCGACCAACAAGTAAAGCAATGCATGTTTTTTTCCTGAAAACAGGTCGGTTTTATTCACGATTCCAATACACCATATCATTGGCTACAAAACCCTATTTTTTAACATACTGCCTTACGCCACCGTACTGGGAGGGCCTGTATGACCTCATGGTACCGCTCTACTGGTCGATGTCGGAGCCGATGTCTTGCTGCACCAATAAGCTCCCCGTCATCCACGTACTGCTTACCGTGGAGTGCATCCTTCATTGGGCCAAATAGATGGAAGTCGGAATGTGCGAAATCGGGACTGTAGGGTGGAAGAGAAACTCAGTTTCTGATGTATAAATTTTGTGTCATGGAATAAGGAAGTAAGAATGTACTTCCCTATCGAAGTAATTCGATACTGTTGTAGCTACATCTACATACAAGACATTCCGGCTATGAACGTATCATAGCGTTGAAAGTTACCTTAAAAATTTATTATTATTATTGACAAATTTCTATTTATTGCTTTCGCATTCGCAGTTTCTTTGCTTGAATTGTCTGAAAGGTTGTTTGAGGGATTCTACCTACATTTATTTACTTCCCTGACATGAAAAAGGAAGCCCCTTGAAATATGAAACATGTTTTTTTTCTTTTTCTCTTTTTAGTTTACCTGTGACAATGAATAACACTCGGGCAACTGCTCTCTGGATCTGCTGCTACTGCTGCTTTTGAATGCTATTAAAAAGGCGCGTCTCAAATACTGAACTCCGTGTGCAATGAGATCACGTGTCTGCATTGTAAACAGCAGTTGTAAAACTTTATCTCGGTAATGACAAATACTGGGCAATGGATGATGACGTGGTAAATTACGTTATTACTGATTCCTTAATAAGGTGTATTGACAAATTTAGAAAAGTCACTTTGCAAAAGTATTCTTCATCATAATCAAGAATTGCACAGACATGATATTACAAAATACTTACGTTCATCGCAAGTTGCATTAATTGCGTTAATCTTTCGTGAACAGTCGTTAGTGTTACCTAATAAAGAAGAAAGTTCTCTGTTGGATATCAAGTTCTTATAATGGTGTGCACACAGCAGCTCGCACGTAATTGTATCAAAGAAAATTAATTGTTAGTTTATTATCTCTCTCACAGTAAAGATATCAGAAACAGTTTTCTCAATAATGATAAATTTTCGTCATTCTTGCCATGCCGCTCTCTCGGGCGTGGCTCACTTCACGATTACCCAGCGCGGACTGACTTATCTCTGCGTGCAGCACCGTGAGGAGATGCTATGCGCTGTTGCAGATGACATTGCGCGCTGTTTGAGAAACAGTGAATGATTATGTCTTTTTTTTAAAAAATTACGTAAGCAGCAGCAGAACAAACGAACTATTAGGTTAAAGCTGGTGGGAAAAATGAACACACAAATCTTTCCGTGTAAACTCTGATTTCTTTTCGTTAGTCATTATGGTCTTTCCTCCTCTTTGTAGATGGGAGTCAACAAAATATTTTCGCATTTGAAGAAAGAAAGCTGGTAACTGAAATTTCCTGAAAAGATCTCGCCGCAATGAAAATGATTGTCACCGCAACTCGCGCATCATATTCGTGGTAGCCTCTCCCCTATTTCTTCATCGTACGAAACAGTCTACCCCTTTTTCGAACTTTTTCCCTGTTTTCCGTCGGTCCTATCCGGTAAGGATCTCTTACCGCGCAGCAGTACTCCAGAAGAGGAAGGAAAAACGTACTGTAGGCAGTGTCTTTAGTAGATTTGTTGGGTCTTCCGAGTGTTCTACCAGTAAAACGCCTCCCCTGCACTGTTTTATGTGACGGTTCCAGTTTAAGCTATTCATGATTGTAATCGGCAGGTGTGCAGTCGACAAGCTTTAAATCTGTGTGATTTTTCGCGTAACCGAAATGTAGCGCACTTTTTTTTTTTTTTACTCATACAAGGAACCTCACAGTTTTTATTGCATAGAGGCAATTCAGTCAACTGCCACTTTTCGTGCCCTGCAAATTTTCATACGCCATGTTGTGAATAGTACTCAAAAAATGGCTCTGAGCACTATGGGACTCAACTGCTGTGGTCATAAGTCCCCTAGAACTTAGAACTACTTAAACCTAACCAACCTAAGGACATCACACACATCCATGCCCGAGGCAGGATTCGAACCTGCGACCGTAGCTGTGAATAGTACTGATCTTCTGAGAAGTTTACTGTATGATAGAGGGGAGCACCACACGCAAAAAATTCAACGGGGTGCTCAGATGCTCTCCTATTTTATTTTACTGTTCAGGCACTTAGGCGATACATGTGAAGCCTTCTGAAAATGTAGAAATATGGAATCAACTTGATTGAGATCGCCTGTTGATAACATTACTTCGTACAAATTGAGACTCTTTACTAAAGAGGCAGTTGTGTTTCACAAGAACGATATCGTCTGAATCCAGTCTTCTCGGAATGGATAAATACGAGTCCTGTGCGGTTTTCAGTAGAATCTCGTCCCATCCTTCCTGCAAAGTAGTGGCACGTTCAGTTAACGATGATGGAGGTGGATGGCGATCACATGTGCCTGTCTCCGAAGTAGATCACAATGACTCGATACCATTCCGATCTGATAACTTTGGTGACCAGGGGAGATGCGACAATTCACCCTCGTGCTCACAAAATCTGTCCCGAACTCTGTGAACCGGGGCCATATCGTTTTGGAACACAGCATCACCATTGGGAACAAATACTGTATCATGGCAAGGGCGTGATCAGCCAAAATGGTCGTATAATCCTTGGCGGTAATGGCTTGCAGAGTAGCCATGTGATCCATAGGTGTTATGGGTATTATAGTGTCCAGGAAGTATGCATACTCGGTTCGCTAGACAAACGTTCATAGAAGTAGTATTTATCACAAAAAGAAAATTATAATACTTAATTTTGACAATTACACAGATGTTTCGTAAGGAAAGGTCGACATACACTACTGGCCATTAAAATTGCTACACCCAGAAGAAATGCAGATGATAAACGGGTACGGCCACCATTGATGAGACGTTTTCAATTGGTGAGAGATCTAGAGAATGTGCTGGCCAGGGCAGCAGTCGAACGTTTTCTGTATCCAGAAAGGCCCGTACAGGACCTGCAACATGCGGTCGTGCATTATCCTGCCGAAACGTCGGGTTTCGCAGGGATCGAATGAAGGGTAGAGCCACGGGTCGTAACACATCTCAAATGTAACGTCCACTGTTCAAAGTGCCGTCAATGCGAACAAGAGGGGACCGAGACGTGTAACCAATGGCACCCCATACCATCACGCCGGGCGATACGCCAGTATGGCGATGACGAATACACTCTTCCAATATGCGTTCACCGCGATGTCGCCAAATACGGATGCGACCATCATGATGCTGTCAACAGAACCTGGATTCATCCGAATAAATGACGTTTTGCCATTCGTGCACCCAGATTCGTCGTTGAGTACACCATCGCTGGCGCTCCTGTCTGTGATGCAGCGTCAAGGGTAACCGCAGCCATGGTCTCCGAGCTGATAGTTCATGCTGCTGCAAACGTCGTCGAACTGTTCGTGCAGATGGTTGTTGTCTTGCAAACGTCCCCATCTGTTGACTCAGGGATCGAGACGTGGCTGCACGATCCGTTACAACCATGCGGATAAGATGCCTGTCATCTCGACTGCTAGTGATACGAGGCCGTTGGGATCCTGCACTGCATTCCGTATTACCTTGCTGAACCCACCGATTCCATATTCTGCTAACAGTCATTGGATTTCGACCGACGCGAGCAGCAATGTCGCGATACGATAAACCGCAATCGCGATAGGCTACAATCCGACCTTTATTAAAGTCGGAAACGTGGCAGTACGCATTCCTCCTCCTTACACGAGGCATCACAGCAACGTTTCACCAGGCAACGCCGGTCAACTACTGTTTGTGTATGAGAAATCGGTTGGAAACTTTCCTCATGTCAGAAGGTTGTAGGTGTCGCCACCGGCCCCAATCTTGTGTGAATGCTCTGAAAAGCTAATCATTTGCATATCACAGCATCTTCTTCCTGTCGGTTAAATTTCGCGTCTGTAGCACGTCATCTTCGTGGTGTAGCGATTTTAATGGCCAGTAGTGTACTAAAGAATCAGTCCTGTTGACGTTAAACAATCCCAAGTCTGTGCTAGATAGAGAGTACAAGCGAAGTGTCTAGAGTTGACGCTGATAATCTTGAAGCTGCCATTGAACTGGGCCGTCACCAGTCGGTCGCGGCGCTGAAGTCCTCTTCACACAGGGGCCGCTGCTGTCGCGTTGTCTTCCTGGAGAGTGGTCAGTCAGCGATTGGCCGACGTCTTCTCTTAGCCATGTCTTCTTTATCGTTCCCGACTTGCGTGCCAGCGCTTGGCATCACGCCGTAACGGATATGACTGTTCAAATCATTACCAAACCCCGCCACGATTCTCTCTTGGGACATAAACTCGATCAGAAGTTGGAAACAGGGTGAAAAAATACTCGTCCGTTCAAATAACTTTCTTCCATTGCACCTTAGTCCAGTTGTATAGCTTTGGCACCACGTTTTTCTGTTGCGGGTGTTTACATCACTGATTAGGGGTTCTGCCGGCCGGTGTGGCCGTGCGGTTCTAGGCGCGTCAGTCTGGAACCGCGTGACCGCTACGGTCGCAGGTTCGAATCCTGCCTCGGGCATGGATGTGTGTGATGTCCTTAGGTTAGTTAGGTTTAAGTAGTTCTAAGTTCTAGGGGACTGATGACCACAGATGTTGAGTCCCATAGTGCTCAGAGCCATTTGAACCATTTGATTAGGGGCTCTGTAATTCCAGCTCGTACTGCAGTTTTCTGTTTATGGAGTTCTGTCCGTGTTGTTTTGGTGCTGATGGGGTTTACGGGTGCGCAAGCGCGACCGATTTCCCCCCAAAACCAGATAGGTTAGTAGTTAAATGATCAACTGCTCCCGAAGTAGCCTAATGGCCTGCAGAGACCTCCCAGCAGTTTCCGGGCTCAGCCTCTGCCTACGGCAGATCATTTTAGAGTGAACATGGCATACGACGCGCTTGCAGTTTCATTAAGTAGAATGGAAGGGAAAATTTTAGTTGTGAAAGGTAACACCTGCGGGTTTAAAAATCATTGAAAAGTGGTGTAGCGCGATGGATATGTAACATTAAAGGTTACATTAGTCTTATTAAACTCTTTTCTATTGAGAAGCTGGATGTTGTGGAGATTCAAGAAGACCACCACACGCAGAAATACCTTGTGACAAAATTCAGAGGCAATAATTATTTGTGATCTTAGGAGAAAAGGAACAGAAGACATTGTAAGAGACCATCAAACCTAATTTACAGTCAGCTAAAAGTAGAACATACGCAATAAATGACAATCAGAGAAAGCTTTCGTAAATCTGTCTACGAAGCTAGGGGAAAAATTCTGCCGAAATTGCTGACGATGTTCATAATGTTATCAATATGCTAAATCAGGGAACTGCAGACGGGTCAAAGATCTTGCTATAAAATAATGCCCAGAAAAAGATTGCAATATTTTGTAAAGCTGAAGACCTTAAAATACTTACGCACTGTGATTCAATATATGTTTATGGAACATTCAAATGTTGTACCATTTTTTTCCAGGTGTTTACAATACTCGGGCTATTTAATGGGCGTCATATTCCCGTGGTTTTGCCTTTATTGAATGACAAGGAAATTCGTCATATCTTTCAAACAGATATTTATAAATGTAATGTTTTCAGAGTTAAAAGACAGCAGAATGAAAGCTGTGAGGTCCAAGGAAGCAAATTTCATTTAACCCAGAGCTGGTGGCGAAAAATACGAACATTGGGGTTTGCACATGACTACTACGCAAGCAATGAATTTGGAAATTTCGTCTATCTATTTGGTTTCCGATGCTGGATTCTGATATATTCGGTGACTGTTTTGTTTAGGATTTTGTGTCGGCGATGCCGGCATCAGAAAAATTGCAAACGTTTTTTATAACTTAGTGGTAACTTATACAGGATGTTACAAAAAGGTACGGCCAAACTTTCAGGAAGCATTCCTCACACACAAAGAAAGAAAATATGTTATGTGGACAAATGTCCGGAAACGCTTACTTTCCATGTTAGAGCTCATTTTATTACTTCTCTTCAAATCACATTAATCATGGAATGGAAACACACAGCAACAGAACGTACCAACGTGAATTCAAACATTTTCTTACAGGAAATGTTCAAAATGTCCTCCGTTAGCGAGGATACATGCATCCACCCTCCGTCGCATGGAATTCCTGACGCGCTGATGCAGCCCTGGAGAATGGCGTTTTGTATCACAGCCGTCCACAATACGAGCACGAAGAGTCTCTACATTTGGTACCGGGGTTGCGTAGACAAGACCTTTCAAATGCCCCCATAAATGTAAGTCAAGAGGGTGCAGATCAGGAGAGCGTGGAGGCCATGGAATTGGTCCGCCTCTACCAATCCATCGGTCACCGAATCTGTTGTTGAGAAGCGTACGAACACTTCGACTGAAATGTGCAGGAGCTCCATCGTGCATGAACCACATGTTGTGTCGTACTTGTAAAGGCACATGTTCTAGCAGCACAGGTAGAGTATCCCGTATGAAATCATGATAACGTGCTCCATTGAGCGTAGGTGGGAGAACATACTGACGAAACTAAAATGAGCTCCAACATGGAAATTAAGCGTTTCCGGACATATGTCCACATAACATCTTTTCTTTATTTGTGTGTGAGGAATGTTTCCTGAAAGTTTGGCCGTACCTTTTTGTAACACCCTGTATAGAAGAAAATACTTTCTTTCCTCCACCAGTGTGAGCAAACCTAAGCTATAATAGACAGCGAGCAAGCTACCAATGCTTGTGAAAGGTTCCACAGCAAATAGAACTGTAATAGTCAGGTCTACTCCTAGAGTCCAGACGTTTACGAATTTCTTGAGGTGATGAAGCAAATTCAGCTCGACTCTAAAGTCCCTATAAATTCTTCAAAAACCAGGGAAAAGGATAGAAACTATCCAAACTTGACTTTCATGTTACAGGAAGTGACAAATTTTAAACTTGCAAAAATTTTCAGATTACATAATGTAAAGTCGGTTTCCTACTAAATCAAACCAGGAATTATACAGTAAAAGAAAAGAGAATATTGTGATTTTTATTTGTACATACACCTATTAGGATATAAATAAAGATATTTTGTAAATATATTTAGCAAAAAAAAATTAAATACGTCAATATTTTTGAGTGTGAATTAGGTCACCTTCTCGTATTGCTCATAGGTAACGTCAAATGAACAGGTATTCTCAACATTCATTTTCTTTAATGAAGTTTCTTTTTAACAACATGAGCTTATTCGCAAGCACTATCAATTTTCATTCAGTTAATGTTAGAAATTCAGTATCTATTTGAATCACACCTACCGTCTGACGGTGGCGTGTGGTGGCATCTGCATGTGCTCGCTTTGGAACTGACTCTGACTCTTGTGCAGAAAGGTGTGTAGTATTCTCCTGCGTCCCCTTTCACTAAGCTAAAACAAGACGCCAAAGACCTTAGCGGTAAACATCGCTGTTTTCAGTTTAGATTGAAAAATATTTTCACGGAGCTCTCCTTTCAGTATGTCTAATAGTTCCGAGGAGAACTTTCAGCCAGTTCCTGTGTTTCATTGCTGCTGTGCTACACTCATGCTCATAAATTAAGTATAATCGTAGAATGTGGTGCCATCACCATGCAGATGTGCCGCACAGCGGGTTGGCATACTCTGGATCAGGTGGTCCAGCAGTTGCTGGGTTATAGACTCCCATTCTTGCACCAGAGCCTGTCGGAGCTCCTGAAGGGGTTGAAGACGTGCAGCGATATGTCGACCGAAAGCATCCCAGACATGCTCGATGCGGTTTAGATCTGGAGAACAGGCAGGCCACTCCATTCCCCTGACATCTTCTGTTTCAAGGTACTCCTCCACGATGGCAGCGCGGCGGGGCCGTGCGTTATCATCCATCAGAGGAAGGTGGGACCCACTGCAGCCCTGAAAAGGCGGACATACTGGTGCAAAATGATGTCCCTGTCCTCCTGACGTGTTACAGTTCCTCTGCCAAAGACATGCAGGGGTATACGTGCACCAATCATAATCCCATCCCACACCATCAAACCACGACCTCCATACAGGTCCCTTTCAAGGACATTAAGGGGTTGGTAGCTGGTTCCTGGTTCACGCCAGATGAAAACCCAGCGAGAATCACTGTTCAGACTTTTCCTGGACTCGTCGGTGAACATAGCTTGGGACCACTGTTCCAATGACTGTGTACTGTGTTCTTGACACCAGGCCTTACGGGCTCTCCTGTGACCAGGGGTCAGTGGAATGCACCTTCCAGGTCTCGGGCGAATAAACCATGTCTGTTCAGTCGTCTGTAGACTGTGAGTCTGAAGACAACTGTTCCAGTGGCTGCGGTAAGGTCCTGAGCAAAGCTACCTGCGGTACTCCGTGGCCGTCTGCGGGCACTGATGGTGAGATATCGGTCTTCTTGTGGTGTTGTACACTGTGGACGTCACGTACTGTAGCGCCTGGACACGTTTCCTGTCTGCTGGAATCGTTGCCATAATCTTGAGATCACACTTTGTGGCACACAGGAGGCCGGTGTTACGATCTGCTGTGTTTGACCAGCCTCCAGTCGCCCTAGTATTCTACCCCTCATAGCATCATCAATATGTGTTCTTTGAGCCATTTTCAACACACAGTCAGCATTAGCACGTCTGAAAACGTCTGCACACTTACTCGCTGCGCATGCATCAACACACTGCGACATGCACCAACACACCTCTGTGTATGTGGACTGCTGCCAGCGTCGCCGTGCGACGACCGCAGGTCGAATGCACCGCATGGTCGTACCCCGAGGTGATTTAAACCCGCAAACCGCCCACCAGAGCGTTGTTTCACCATGTATCAGCATTATCCTTAATTTATGAGCATGAATGTAGCTTACATCCAGCCTCTTTATGGACGTTTCACGGTCTAAGGGAAGTAGACGAGTAAAAAATGAAATCTCCATGTCGCATTTTACCAGATTCACAATAACCGTGAAAAAGTTTTACTGCTTCTACTATAATTACATATGTTAGAAAGCTTTGCCTGTCTGGAGTATTCGTAATGTCTAGGCTGAAGAACGGACCAGGATGAGCGCAGTTTTGGGGGCACAAAAGTCCGCATGACAACAGTAATGGTTCCGCGGGCTGGCCACACACTCCAGCCTCATAGCCCGATGCGCTGAAGGGCAGTAACCTGCTGCGAAAGATTTGCTTATCTGCTTTAAACGGGAAGAATGGTTCCCATTCTTTTCTGGACCCTTACGGGCTCGGCAGGAACGGGTCCCATTTTTCTGACCGCGGGAGTGACGTTCAGTTCTTTAGGAACTTTTGTAGCTGTTGACATATTTTTCGTCGCAGTCCTGTTCGGTAACCACCTGTCACGATCACTCACCATGCACTTTCGTCCGCGTTGTGACTTAGCGGATGACATTTTTCCGCTTTCCCTGCATGCGGTATAAATCTTGTATATGGCGCCTCTTGAAACACCGAACATTTCTGCCCCTTTGGTCGCGTAAGCACCCACCACATGAGTAGCTACAATTCGGCAACGTTAGAATTCACTCAGCCCTGACAAACCGCAATCACAACTACTCACAACACTGTTCCGACCACGACTAACACTTGCTATGTATTGAGGACATCGCACAGATGCCGTTCGTGATCAAATATATCAGCGCAACCTCCAAGCTTGACTGTCTACGTTTACGATGAAGCATGGATTTGTCGCAGTGTTTCCATATTTTTGTCGAGTTCCTTGTGTTTCGTATTGTGGGAACACAACAAATGGTTCAAATGTCTCTAAGCACTACGGGACTCAACATCTGAGATCATCAGTCCCCTAGACTTAGAACTACTTAAACCTAGCTAACCTAAGGACATCAGACACATCCATGCCCGAGGCAGGATTCGAACCTGCTACTGTAGCGGCAGAACCGCTGAAGCGCCTAAAACCGCTCGGCCACAGTGGCCGGCGGAACACAACGAATGTCCCAAAATCGTATAGCAAGTCGATGTCGTAGTTGCGAGGCTGCGTGCAGCCGGGCCAGTCTTCGCACCGCCCAGCAGCGCGCGGACTGTGGAGGAGCTGCCAGCGTCTGGTGACGGTCGGCCCCCGGGCCTGCGGCCGGAGGTGTCGGGTGTCGGCTACCGCTAATAAGGCCCAACACTCGGCCCGCCATTGTGCCTGCGCGCCCTAATCCTCGCGGCACAACACAACACAACACAACAACACAAGGAAAAGCAGCGCGGCACGCCAGAGTGTCGGATTGCTGCGGTCTCACTCCTCTGACGGACCCGCCCAGCTGTCCGGCTGCGTTTCGCGTCGCTTCTGTGACGCACCCGCCGTTTGCTCGGCTTCTCGTGTCCTGGACGCTGGACTGGAATAACGAACGCTGACCACTGCAATTTTCCCAGAAATATGAGTTCTCGTCGCGGTTTGACAGACCCGGCACCATTCTTGCGTGGTCAGCTATTACTGGCCGCTGTCACAATCACATACAGTGTAGAAAACGTACGGCTAGCCCAGCAGCCTGTCCTTTGCTATTTACTTTAACGTGAAATCAGAACTCTCTACCTCCCCTATTCTCATTCAAGAACTGAACAAAGCGTTTGTAAAATCAGTGAAGCGTATCAGATGGCGTGACGTTGCCTACCATGTTAGCCCAAAAAGATTCGACAGTAATAAAAAAGAAATGTTAAGGTGCTGGTTTTAATGCGTCAGGTGTTCTGCATAATTCCAGCCCCCCTCCCCAACTCCGCCTCCCGCCAGCACTTGAGTATGATGCACAGAACGTTCATACGCCAATATGAAACGGCCAAAAAATGTCCCCGTTTGGAACTATGTTCGACTAGCGCGTCACCCTGGTTTGAGTATAGGTTATGCTTTTTGCAGCCAAAGCTTTAATCCTTCATCACCAACTGCGACATGGTCGCGTATACAAACAGTGATCCAATACTGTCAAATGATTTTTATTCCAGTCTTTGATCACAATATGAATTCTTTAGACGATGACCGGTTTCAGTCCGTAATTACCATCCTCAGATATATAATATACAAATATATACAACTAGTGAGCAGTGTGTCTTTCATCATAATACAGCAATACGTATCACAATATACACTCATATAACCAGGGAGATGTACAGAAACGGTAAAACGTACCTTTTTCCACCATGTCCTAAAGTGATAAGGCCATAATGGCATCGTCAAAAGATATAATCAGCATAGCATCGTCATATAGATCTAAAATAAGGTGTAGAATAGGCCGCATCGTCCACACAGTCATTATTGCAACTGGCTACTGAAGTACAGCAGCTACCAGAAATCTGTTTGCCTACTTCAGCCCAAGATGTTGCTACTGTCGGCTTAGATGTAGTCATCATTTACGCAAAAAACATAATGTGATAAATTTTTTATGATAGTATATTGTGATACTTATTGCTGTATTATGTTGAAAGACACACTGCTCACTAGGTGTATATATTTGTATATCATAGATCTGTGGATGGTCATTACGGTCTGAAACCGGTCATCGTCTAAAGAATTCATATTGTGATCAAAGACTGGAATAAAAAACATTTAATCCTTCATGTGTACTTTAGTACATCCTTATCTTGTGGTAGCTTCGTACTTATAATGCCAACTCTCGTCACCAGCGACTTTTTTTTCGTTAAGGAACTGTCCTCATTTTACAGGTTAGATTTGTTCGGGAATTAAGGTGTGCAGGACAAACTTTGCATGCACTTTTCGTTTCTTCAGGACATTGTGGAGAATGTCTTGCACTCTTGGTTTAGATACGTCGCTCCACTGCGATTTATAACGCAACAATGTACACACACTGCAGCCGCGCGTCCATTGCTTAATACTTCCTCTTTGCACTTGACTGGTCGAATGCACATCAGTTGTTTACAGTTCTTGGTCCAAGCCGGCGCCGTTATTACTGCGCTGACGTCACTTGAACATCAGGAATAATATCATCCTCGGAATCTTTTTGGAGGGAATTACAATAGTTTTTCTCAAAAATCAGCACGTAGGTCGTCATAAGCTGATTCAAAGATGCTCTTGGGAAATCCCAGAACGTTTTAATTTGCCACTTCTTTCATAATGATTCTATTCACAACAGATTTTGCAGGCTGTATCCACTTATCTCACTGAATGTACGTGCAAAATTCTATCATCGGCCGGCTCATAGTACAGGAGATATGACGTCATAAACATTGAGATGGGTCAGAAACTAACTTTTCTTAAAACGGAGGGAAAATTATCCAGACTATACTAATGTAGTCATGGTCTTCTCTTTTCCTTAGTGTATGAGTGTACAATGGAAACCTAATAAAACCAACACATTTAGGACTTTGCTTCTTCAACCATAAAAGTGTTACATGTCTAACGTCAAATATTTAACACTTTAACTCAGTCGTAAAGAAATCAGATGTTTGAAACACGGCTATTCAGGTGTTTAAAGAATCGGGGTTGGGGGAGGGGGTTATTTGTATGTTCTGTTTGTCTAATCTACTAGGTGGCACACCAGTGCATAATATTTATATTATTAGTCTGATTTATAATTTTCAAATCACTTCTCTTCTTCGTGTTGCGTCTGCTACATTACGGTCAGATTCAAGCTTACTGAGACGAATAAGTGACACGTTTACGAGGCAAATATATATTCTGAGGCTACTTTCAGAAATGAATGTGGGCTTTAACTGCTCCCAAAACCCTGGTACTTACTGTATTCCTAAAACATTGTGTTTCATTAAAGACAATAGTACGTTAAGAAGCCTCTAGTTTAAGGCAGGTCACTGAAACAAAGGCGCACCGCACGTGAATTAAAAGATTCGCAGGGCATTGCAGTATTTTAAGAAGAGCCAAAGGACAGATGGTTCAAATGTTCAAATGGCTCTGAGCACTATGGGACTTAACATCTGAGGTCATCATTCCCCTAGAACTACCTAAACCTAACTAACCTAAGTACATCACACACATCCATGCCCGAGGCAGGATTCGAACCTGTGACCGTAGCGGTCGCGCGGTTCCAGACTGAAGCGTCGAGAACCGCTCGGCCACAGCGGCCGGCAAGGACAGATGGATGTAGTCATTAAAATAATGTCATTTTATTGCATTAATGCATAACAAATTATACTCTAGTGTATGTTGACTTAATATTTTGAAATTGAGTAATTGGGCCGTAAGAATCAATGAGAATTCCGGATGATCAAGCCGTGTGATACCCAGCTTCCTCAGTTCGTTCACGAGATCCAGGAGGCTAAAATGCCCCACTTTGCTGCAGTATTGGGTTGCTCGCTTCTTAGTGAACAGCTATCGGCGGGTTGTTTCCTTTGAGAAAAAGCAAGAAACTAAACTAATGTTAGGTGTTCCTCGTGTATGACAGGATCGTTACTGTTTACAGTATATAAAAATAGCATTGCAGACAAGTTTATAACGCACTGAGGAAATTTTCTGCCAGTTACACGAAGATTTTCAGAGGCCTCAAATATCTATGGATAGTCATGTGGAGCGATTTAAGGCGAAACGATGACATGCGTTTAACTGTGAGGAAGCCAGGATCCAGACAGATTCACCTTAATAAATGATTCCTGGCTGTTGTTTGTGGTATGAGATCTTCGCCAAGTTCCATTAAGTGAACTGATAGAACGTATTCAGAGAACTGGGGGATCCATTAGGGTTTTGTTTCCTAGCGTAAAATCGTCACAGAAATGCTTTAAAAAAAAAGGAAAAACATACTGTCATTCGACCTATTACAGAGGAGTTGAAGCGAATTGTGGGAGTGCTATCTCTAAAAATTCCTGAAGTACTGTTTCTAATACCATGTACTCGTACTGTCTTCCAGCGTAGATATCATGTGAAGAGCATTGCTGTTGTGGTCTTCAGTCTGAATTTGAGTCATAAAACTGCGGTATGCTACTGTAGACTATCGTAAGTAGACGCACACTACAGTAGATTTCCTAGTATCTTTGGATGTTTGGTTCATTGGTTGATTCGGGGGAGGGGACCAAACAACGAGGTCATCGGTCTCATTAGATTAGGGAAGGAAGTCGGCCGTGCTCCTCCACAGAAACTAATCTGACATTTACCTGAAGCGATTTAGGGAAATCACGAAAACCTAAATCAGGATGGCCGGATGCAAATTCGAACCGTCGTCCTCCCGAATGCGAGTGCAGTGTGGTAGCCACTGCGCCACCTCGCTCGGTCCTAGTAGCTTCGCTTGGTCAGTTAAGCTCGTACCCGAGTTACCTGTACGTTGCGTATGTTGCATACCTGTGGGGCGGTACCTCATAACGATCGCTTTCTTTAGGTACAGTATGAGAATCTTCCTAGACTTCCATACAAACCGGAAACGGTGAACCGCCAAGAAAGTGAGGATATACACTCCTGGAAATTGAAATAAGAACACCGTGAATTCATTGTCCCAGGAAGGGGAAACTTTATTGACACATTCCTGGGGTCAGATACATCACATGATCACACTGACAGAACCACAGGCACATAGACACAGGCAACAGAGTATGCACAATGTCGGCACTAATACAGTGTATATCCACCTTTCGCAGCAATGCAGGCTGCTATTCTCCCATGGAGACGATCGTAGAGATGCTGGATGTAGTCCTGTGGAACGGCTTGCCATGCCATTTCCACCTGGCGCCTCAGTTGGACCAGCGTTCGTGCTGGACGTGCAGACCGCGTGAGACGAAGCTTCATCCAGTCCCAAACATGCTCAATGGGGGACAGATCCGGAGATGTTGCTGGCCAGGGTAGTTGACTTACACCTTCTAGAGCACGTTGGGTGGCACGGGATACATGCGGACGTGCATTGTCCTGTTGGAACAGCAAGTTCCCTTGCCGGTCTAGGAATGGTAGAACGATGGGTTCGATGACGGTTTGGATGTACCGTGCACTATTCAGTGTCCCCTCGACGATCACCAGTGGTGTACGGCCAGTGTAGGAGATCGCTCCCCACACCATGATGCCGGGTGTTGGCCCTGTGTGCCTCGGTCGTATGCAGTCCTGATTGTGGCGCTCACCTGCACGGCGCCAAACACGCATACGACCATCATTGGCACCAAGGCAGAAGCGACTCTCATCGCTGAAGACGACACGTCTCCATTCGTCCCTCCATTCACGCCTGTCGCGACACCACTGGAGGCGGGCTGCACGATGTTGGGGCGTGAGCGGAAGACGGCCTAACGGTGTGCGGGACCGTAGCCCAGCTTCATGGAGACGGTTGCGAATGGTCCTCGCCGATACCCCAGGAGCAACAGTGTCCCTAATTTGCTGGGAAGTGGCGGTGCGGTCCCCTACGGCACTGCGTAGGATCCTACGGTCTTGGCGTGCATCCGTGCGTCGCTGCGGTCCGGTCCCAGGTCGACGGGCACGTGCACCTTCCGCCGACCACTGGCGACAACATCGATGTACTGTGGAGACCTCACGCCCCACGTGTTGAGCAATTCGGCGGTACGTCCACCCGGCCTCCCGCATGCCCACTATACGCCCTCGCTCAAAGTCCGTCAACTGCACATACGGTTCACTGTCGCGGCATGCTGCGATGGAGCTCCGTATGCCACGGCAAACTGGCTGACACTGACAGCGGCGGTGCACAAATGCTGCGCAGCTAACGCCATTCGACGGCCAACACCGCGGTTCCTGGTGTGTCCACTGTGCCATGCGTGTGATCATTGCTTGTACAGCCCTCCCGCAGTGTCCGGAGCAAGTATGGTGGGTCTGACACACCGGTGTCAATGTGTTCTTTTTTCCATTTCCAGGAATGTATATAAGGGCGCATTACCAACGGAAATTTTGGTTGTACATAGTGATCCTCCTATCTGATACGAAAAATTAAACAGTACTTATAGAAAAATTGAAATGGTTAATGTTTAATTCAGTTTTATTCCAAAATTGTCGATGAGCAACGTGAAACAGAGGGATGTTGTAATAAAAAGAAAGAAACAATACGGACTAATTATATAGCGCTAGCAAACTCAATTTTCTCAAAATAGAGGTAAAATTTAGTTTCGTAGAAGAAACATACCGCCATGAAATAAAAAAAGTGTAAAATAAAAAATACCAAACATCGCTTCATCAAACTTACATAAAATATGTTTCTGCTATTCATAGCCGGCCTGAGTGGCCGAGCGGTTCTAGGCGCTAAAGTCTGGAACCGCGCGACCGCTACGGTCGCAGGTTCGAATCCTGCCTTGGGCATGGATGTGTGTGATGTCCTTAGGTTAGTTAGGTTTAAGTAGTTCTAAGTTCTAGGGGACTGATGACCTAAGATGTTAAGTCCCATAGTGCTCAGAGCCATGTGCTATTCATAAACAGCGATCGCCTTCATCAATAATAACAGGAAACTCTTGCTTTTGATCATGATGAAGAATGTTCTATCGAGAACAAAATTACATCTGTGTGTGTGTGTGTGTGTGTGTGTGTGTGTGCGTGTGTGTGTGTACTTTCTTATACATTTGTGCATGTAAACTGTACTTACATCTAAAGTGATTGCTTGCCTTATATAAAAGCGCGGAAGTTACACGATCAACTAGTTTTTAATTACTTATATATCGCAGTTTACATTCTGTAAGGATACGTAATGCCCAATGGACTAACACTGCGTGGTGTGCGGTTCTAATTATATGAAAATATACAACCAAACAAACAAAAAACAAAGATAAATCGTCGGCTCCCAGTTTTTCTTTATAGTTTCATCTTTGTTTCTTTCCCTACTAATGCTGCAAACACTGCCGGTAGTCCTACTATTTACTACTTCATTTATATACTGTACCAAAACTAGCAAACCGTTGTATTGGCAGATCACAACTCTAGTACGAAGACTAGTTTGATGCAGCTCTCTGCCCAACGCTCTTCATTTCAGCATAGCTACTGTAGCCTATATCCTTTTGAACTAGCGTACTGTAGTGAAGCCTTGGTCTCCATCTATAATTTCCGCCCCACTCCCCCCACTCTTACCTCTATTACGGAGAGAATATGTGTCGCAGGATGTGTGCTACCAAAGGATACGTTTTATTAATCAAACTATGCCATTCATTCCTTTTCTTCTGAGTTCGATCCAGTACCTTTTCACTAACTGCCCGTTTTATCAGTCCAATATTTAGTATTCTGTGCAGCACCGCAGTTCAAAACCGTCTATTCTCTTCTTGTCTGAACTCTGTATCGTCTAGGTTTCACTTCCATATGAGGGTACCCCCCAGACAAATACCTTCAAAAAAGAACACATTTATCTTAGATGTTAATGTTGTGGCGTAACAAGACAGCTACGCCACACTGAAGTAGCCGAAAGGCACGCGTAATCTTAAGTAGTCTAGATAGAGGTCTGAAACAGGATACTTATTAATGTTATAAAGAAAAGTATGTAGCTACTAGAACACTTAACTTTTATATCTTCATTGGTTTACAACGTTCTTGGTGATACAAGTGAGACTCTATCTTGAGGTACATGCAATGTTACAAATGGCGCCTTGCTAGGTCATAGCCATGGACTTAGCTGAAGGCTATTCTAACTGTCTGCTCGGCTAATGAGCAATGCATGCTAACTATCTGCTCGGCTAATGACCGATGCTTCGTCCGTGTAGTCGCTAGCAATGTCGTCTGTACAACTGGGGCGAGTGCTCGTCCGTATCTCGAGACCTGCCTTGTGGTGGCGCTCGGTCTGCGATCACACAGTGGCGACACGCGGGTCCGACATGTACTAATTGGACCGCGGCCGATTTAAGCTACCACCTAGCTAGTGTGGTGTCTGGCGGTGACACCACATTCCTCCCCCGCAAATCGGCGAACGGTCGTGTTATGAGGCTTCCGCCCGCCGTGGGGAGGACCCCATGTTGACGTATGCGATGAGGTAGGGAGCCTAACAACAGGCGAGGCTGTGCCACCCGCACCCGGCCATTCGGTCCGAGGGGAGCTAGGAAACGCCTGAAAACCTAGTCCAGGGTGCACGTCAACACGTGGTGTATGCGCCCGTAAAGAGACAGGAGGGGCCGAAGGGTCGACCTCCATTGCGTCGGGGTACCCGACGCGCGATTACGTCATGTGGTCCGGATCGGGCAAGAGTTTCATGGCGGAGGACAGCTGGTCACGGGAAGCGATCGGCGGCGCGTGACCCAGGGAGGCGCCCGGCGGCAGCAGCGAAGCGTCTTAATGCGGGCGGCGCCGGCTGGAGGACAGGCGGCAGCGGCGGCGGCGGCTGCGGCGGCGCGTCGCCATGGGACAAAATGGAAGGCATCGTCGGTAACACCTGGGGCTGGGGCGAGCCAGTAGATGGGTCCCCAGGGCGCTGACCGGACGGCACCGTCGCTGAAAGCAGACGGGGAGCGGCACAACCCGTGCGACGACAGAGGCGCAGCTGATTGAGATGCCGACGCACCTCACCAGAGGCCCCCAAAACCAAATACATCGCGCGGCCGAGGCAGCGAAGAATGCGCCCTGCGAGCCAACGCCGTGAACCGCGAAAGTTGCGATAGAATACAACGTCGCCTGGAGCAAAAGCAGAAGTCTGCCGCTGCACAGGAACCTGATGCGGCGGGTGCAGCAAAGACATCAAGGTTCGATGAGGACGACCGTGGAGCAACTCAGCCGGCGAGCTACCATATCGGGGCTGAGAGCGATACGAAGACAAAAAGAGCAACAAGGCGTCCTCCCGAGAATGCGACTCTTTCAACTTCAACATCTGTGACTTGAAAGTCCGGACCAATCGTTCAGCGGCACCGTTTGACTGAGGCGAAAACGGCGCGGACGTCAGATGTTGAATACCATTGGCCTTGCAGAATGACTGAAATTCTGCGGACATGAATTGTGGGCCATTGTCGGAAACAATATGCTGCGGAAGACCTTCAATGCAAAAGATAGCAGACAACGCTTGGATGGTGGCAGAGGACGTCGTGGAAGACATCCGGACAACAAAAGGAAAATTACTGAAGGCATCTACCAGAACCAACCATCGAGCATTCCAGAATGGACCAGCAAAGTCGATGTGCAAGCGTTGCCAAGGGGAAGTGGCTTTTGGCCATGCAAAGACTTTCCGCAGCGGTGCGGATTGTTGTTCGGCACACGCCATGCAAGAAGAACACATATTCGTAATCGCAGCATCGATTTCGAACCAAGTACAGTGCTGACGAGCAAGTTGTTTCGTTCTCACTATACCGCAGTGTCCTTGATGAAGAAGCCGTAAAACACAGGACTGTAACGAACGTGGGACCACGACTCTGGACTGATCATTATCAGAACGCAACAACAAAACACCACGTCGAACAAAAAGTCCCTCCTTGTGAGCAAAAAATCGGCTAACCAACGGATCCTCGATCCGAGACTTTGACTAGGGCCATTGCATAGCAACAAAACGCAAAACGGTAGCAAGGACGGGGTCAGCAGCTGTGGCTGTAGCTACACGACGAAAATCAATAGGAAACGATTCGACCACTTCATCTGTTTCCGAATCAATGAACATGCAAGCAAGTTCGGAAGAATCGAATGCTTTATCCACAGCAACAGGCAAACGGGACAACGCATCGGCGTTTCCGTGCTTAGCAGTGGACCGATACAAGATATCGTAGCGGTACTGCGAGAGGAAAAGAGACCAGCGAATGAACTTCTGCGCTGTACGCGGAGGTACAGGCTTGTGCGGATGAAAAAGCGACGTTAAAGGTTTGTGGTCTGTGATGATGGTAAAGTGACGACCATACAAGAAATCATGGAACTTAGTAACACCAAACACGAGAGCCAAAGCTTCTTTCTTTATCTGTGAATAATTTCTTTGCGCAGACGAGAGCAATTTGGACGCAAAGGCAATAGGGCGATCATGCGAGCCAACTTTGAGAGCAAGCACAGCACCGATCCCGAAATCCGATGCATCTACCATTAACAAAAGGGGTTTCTGGGGATCGAATGGCGTAAGACAAGTATTTGAAAGCAACGCCGATTTCAACTGGCGAAAGGCGCGTTCGCATTCCGTCGTCCAGACGAACGGAACACCCTTACGGCGTAAGCTATGAAGCGGAGCTGAAATGGAAGAGGCATTGCGCACATTGACTCACACCTTGTGAGTCTAAATCGTATAATGTTCTTGCGACCTCATCACGCAATGCGTGAGGAACATTGCGCGCTCTGAAAAATTTTGGTTGCGCGTTGACTTTCAGTTCCAAATGTGCTTCATAGTTTTTAGCGCAACCTAAGCCCGGTGCAAAAATGTCTGCAAATTCTTCACATAACCGAGCAACACTGTCTGAAGGCACAGTCCGATTCACTGATAGGACCTGATTTACTATAGACATGTTAAACAACTGAAATAAATCTAAGCCAAACAAGTTCACTGCAGTAGAAGAACGAAGAACGTAAAATGACACAAGTTTTGTTTGTCCCTTGTATGTTGCAAGAAGGCTGCACTGTCCTAACACAGGAATTTTCTGTCCTGAATATGTACTGAACTGAACATTTGCGGCACGCAACGGAGGTTTGCCCAGTTGTTTGTACGTGTCGTGATTGAGCAATGAAACTGCAGCTCCGGTATCGAGCTGGAATGGAATGACCTTGCCATTAAAGTCCAAATCTACAAAAAGTTTGTTGTCCTGCTGACGACAAGAGCGACTGTCTTGTGCAATTTGAACAGACACGGGTACAGAATCACTTGCTAATTGACGTGATTTCTGGCGACGTCGACGCACACTTTGTGTGGGATGAACACAGTCACTGTTAGAAAGAGTGGCACTGGGCGAAGTGGAATTAACTACATGAATGTCCATGGGCGAAGGTCCACGAGCCTGAGTATTCTTGGTTTGATTCCGGCGCGAAGCAAAGGGCCTGGAATGATTAAGAGTGTCTGATCTGAGCTTTTTCTGGCAAACACTTTAAACATGTCCTTTCTTATTACAGAAAAAGCAAATAGCTTGGCGTGACGGGCAATTTTCACACGAATGTCTAGTAGCACACCGCGGGCATGATTTCACTGCATTTGTGTGCTGGCGCGGCACACCTGGTTTAGAGTGTGGCGGCAGCTGTGTTGATGTGCGCGAGGGCAGTTGACCGGGCCGCGCAGCGCGCCCGGCAGGCCGGTTAATGTTACACACGGCTGGCGAAGTTGCAAATGAGTCCTGAGCACAGTCAAGTGTGTCTTGCCTATCCAATATGTCTATCACTTGTTGAAGGGAGGGATTAACTAGTTTCAAAATCTGCTCCCGTATACAAACATCAGAAACGTTCTGTGCAATTGCATCACGTACCATTGTATCTGAATAAGGGAGTCCACATTCACATTCAAATGCACAATCCCGTGTTAGGCCTTGCAATGTCGCAACCCACTCCCTATTAGTTTGACCGGCCGTACGTTGTGTACGAAAGAACGTATACCTTTTTGCAACTACATTGACTGTTTCTTTGAAATAGGCGTCCAATGCCGAAAAAATTTCATCGTAGGACAGAGTCGCTACATCGCGTCGGGGAAACAATTTCACTATCACACGGTAGGTGGACACACCGACACAAGACAATAAGTGAGGCTGCCGCTCGTTAACTCGAATTATGTAGGCGGCGAGATGAAATCCAAACTGGCGTGACCACTCAGTCCATGTCTCGTGCGTCGCGTCAAAAGTGCGAAACTGCGGTGCAACTGCATGATGTGTCTGCGGTAGCGGTGAAGCGGCGGCTGCCGCATCGTTTTGCAGTGCACGTTGACCCTGGACGAGCTGTCCAAGGGCATCCAATAACGCCTGCGTCTGCTGATTCTGCAAGCGATAAAATTCGGACAGTACATCTGGCGAAGCCATGACACAAATAAATGTAAGCAATTAGAAAGAACAAGACCCTTTCCGTTGTCTCGTCGCCAACTGTTGTGGCGTAACAAGACAGCTACGCCACACTGAAGTAGCCGAAAGGCACGCGTAATCTTAAGTAGTCTAGATAGAGGTCTGAAACAGGATACTTATTAATGTTATAAAGAAAAGTATGTAGCTACTAGAACACTTAACTTTTATATCTTCATTGGTTTACAACGTTCTTGGTGATACAAGTGAGACTCTATCTTGAGGTACATGCAATGTTACAAATGGCGCCTTGCTAGGTCATAGCCATGGACTTAGCTGAAGGCTGTTCTAACTGTCTGCTCAGCTAATGAGCAATGCATGCTAACTATCTGCTCGGCTAATGAGTGATGCTTCGTCCGTGTAGTCGTTAGCAATGTCGTCCGGACAACTGGGGCGAGTGCTCGTCCATATCTCGAGACCTGCCTTGTGGTGGCGCTCGGTCTGCGATCACACAGTGGCGACACGCGGGTCCGACAGGTACTAATTGGACCGCGGCCGATTTAAGCTACCACCTAGCAAGTGTGGTGTCTGGCGGTGACACCACAGTTAACACATTTCTCTTTTTCAAAAACATTTATCTTTTGCTATTGTCACTCTTCATGTTATATGTTCTCTACTACCGACTTCGTCAGTTATTTTGTTGCACAAACTACAAAACTCATGTACTACTTTTAGTACCGGCCGCTGTGGCCGAGCGGTTCCAGCCGCTTCAGTTGGGGAACCGTGCTGCTGCTACGGTCGCAGGTTCGAATACTGCCTCGGGCATGAATGTGTGTGCTGTCCTTAGATTAGTTAGGTTTAAGTAGTTCTAAGTCTAGGGGACTGACGACCTCAGATGGTTAGAGCCATTTGAACCACTTTGCTACTTTTAGTGTTTCCAAATATAATTCGTTAAAAAAAATGGCTCTGAGCACTATGGGACTCAAGTGCTGAGGTCATTGGTCCCCTAGAACTTAGAACTAGTTAAACCTAACTAACCTAAGGATATCACAAACATCCATGCCCGAGGCAGGATTCGAACCTGCGACCGTAGCGGTTTTGCGGTTCTGGACTGCAGCGCCTTTAACCGCACGGCCACTTCGGCCGGCTAATTCGTCCAAGGTCGCCTGATTTAATTCGACTTTATTTCATTACTCTTGTTTTACCTTTTTTCATACTCGTCTTCTTCTCAAGACACTATCCATCCCATTCAGCTGATCTTCCAAGTCCTTTGCGGTTTCTGAAAGAGGTACGCTGTCATTAGTAAAACTCAATTTTTCATTTCTCCTGCCTGAACTTTAGTTGCATTCTAAATTTATTAGACTGGTTTCCTTCATTGCTTACTCATTGTTCAAAGTGAATAAAAATGGGATCACTCTCTTCTCAACTCGATCCTACCTTTCATGTTCTTCAAATCTTATAACTGCAGTCTGGTTTTGTACAAGTTGCGAATAACTTTTCTCTCCATGTATGTTACCCCCTCTCTCTTCAGTATTGCAAAGCCTGTATCCAGTTAACACAGTCAACGATTTCTCTAAATCTTTAAATGCTACAGATGTAGATTTGCCCTTCTAAAATCTGCCTTCTATGCGGTAGGGTGAATATTGCCTCACATGTTCCTACATTTTTTCTGAAGACAAACCGATCTTCCACGAGGGCAGATTACATCAGTCTTTCGAGTCTTTTGTAATTGAAGCCCACAGAAATGAAATTAGAGAAATCTGAGCTTATACTACAACGTGTTGGCGATCATTCTGCCTGTGTAGTGTCAGAGAATGCAACTGGAAGAACAAAAAGGAATCCGGGTCGCTGTGTAGCCTATATGGCACATAATACATATTATGTGCAGTTTTTATTGCTTGGATCCAAATGTGATCTTCAGGGATGTAGAACACGTCATTAAAGAACAATACATACGAGGGGCGTGTGAAAAGTTTGTGCAAAAATAAAAACTACATTCGTGTTTGGGGTAAATTTTTTTTGTTTTTCGACATAGTCTCCTTTTAGTCTTACACACTTCGTCCAACGCTGTTCTAATTTGTTGATCCCTTTCGAATAATAGAAATTGTCCAAGTCTGCAAAATAGCTATTAGCTGCTGCAATCATCTCCTCATTTAAATAAAATCTTTGTCCCGCCAGCCATTTCTTCAAATAGTAGTCCGAGGGAGCCAAGTCTGGAGAGTAGGAGGGATGTGAAACGAGTTGGAATCCTATTTCCATTAATTTTGCAACCACAACTGCTGAGGTGTGTGTTGGTGCATTGTCTACATCTACATCTACATTTATACTCCGCAAGCCACCCAACGGTGTGTGGCGGAGGGCACTTTACGTGCCACTGTCATTACCTCCCTTTCCTGTTCCAGTCGCGTATGGTTCGCGGGAAGAACGACTGTCTGAAAGCCTCCGTGCGCGCTCTAATCTCTCTAATTTTACATTCGTGATCTCCTCGGGAGGTATAAGTAGGGGGAAGCAATATATTCGATACCTCATCCAGAAACGCACCCTCTCAAAACCTGGCGAGCAAGCTACACCGCGATGCAGAGCGCCTCTCTTGCAGAGTCTGCCACTTGAGTTTATTAAACATCTCCGTAACGCTATCACGGTTACCAAATAACCCTGTGACGAAACGCGCCGCTCTTCTTTGGATCTTCTCTATCTCCTCCGTCAGACCGATCTGGTACGGATCCCACACTGATGAGCAATACTCAAGTATAGGTCGAACGAGTGTTTTGTAAGCCACCTCCTTTGTTGATGGACTACATTTTCTAAGCACTCTCCCAAGGAATCTCAACCTGGTACCCGCCTTACCAACAATTAATTTTATATGATCATTCCACTTCAAATCGTTCCGCACGCATACTCCCAGATATTTTACAGAAGTAACTGCTACCAGTGTTTGTTCCGCTATCATATAATCATACAATAAAGGATCCTTCTTTCTATGTATTCGCAATACATTACATTTGTCTATGTTTAGGGTCAGTTGCCACTCCCTGCACCAAGTGCCTATCCGCTGCAGATCTTCCCGCATTTCGCTACAATTTTCTAATGCTGCAACTTCTCTGTATACTACAGCATCATCCGCGAAAAGCCGCATGGAACTTCCGACACTATCTACTAGGTCATTTATATATATTGTGAAAAGCAATGGTCCCATAACACTCCCCTGTGGCACGCCAGAAGTTACTTTAACGTCTGTAGACGTCTCTCCATTGATAACAACATGCTGTGTTCTGTTTGCTAAAAACTCTTCAATCCAGCCACACAGCTGGTCTGATATTCCGTAGGCTCTTACTTTGTTTATCAGGCGACAGTGCGGAACTGTATCGAACGCCTTCCGGAAGTCAAGAAAAATAGCATCTACCTGGGAGCCTGTATCTAATATTTTCTGGGTCTCATGAACAAATAAAGCGAGTTGGGTCTCACACGATCGCTGTTTCCGGAATCCATGTTGATTCCTACATAGTAGATTCTGGGTTTCCAAAAACGACATGATACTCGAGCTAAAAACATGTTCTAAAATTCTACAACAGATCGACGTCAGAGATATAGGTCTATAGTTTTGCGCATCTGCTCGACGACCCTTCTTGAAGACTGGGACTATCTGTGCTCTTTTCCAATCATTTGGAACCCTCCGTTCCGCTAGAGACTTGCGGTACACGGCTGTTAGAAGGGGGGCAAGTTCTTTCGCGTAGTCTGTGTAGAATCGAATTGGTATCCCGTCAGGTCCAGTGGACTTTCCTCTATTGAGTGATTCCAGTTGCTTTTCTATTCCTTGGACACTTATTTCGATGTCAGCCATTTTTTCGTTTGTGCGAGGATTTAGAGAAGGAACTGCAGTGCGGTCTTCCTCTGTGAAACAGCTTTGGAAAAAGGTGTTTAGTATTTCAGCTTTACGCGTGTCATCCTCTGTTTCAATGCCATCATCATCCCGGAGTGTCTGGATATGCTGTTTCGAGCCACTTACTGATTTAACGTAAGACCAGAACTTCCTAGGATTTTCTGTCAAGTCGGTACATAGAATTTTACTTTCGAATTCACTGAACGCTTCACGCATAGCCCTCCTTACGCTAACTTTGACATCGTTGAGCTTCTGTTTGTCTGAGAGGTTTTGGCTGCGTTTAAACTTTGAGTGAAGCTCTCTTTGCTTTCGCAGTAGTTTCCTAACTTTGTTGTTGTACCACGGTGGGTTTTTCCCGTCCCTCACAGTTTTACTCGGCACGTACCTGTCTAAAACGCACTTTACGATTGCCTTGAACTTTTTCCATAAACACTCAACATTGTCAGTGTCGGAACAGAAATTTTCGTTTTGATCTGTTAGGTAGTCTGAAATCTGCCTTCTATTACTCTTGCTAAACAGATAAACCTCCCTCCCTTTTTTTATATTCCTATTAACTTCAATATTCAGGGATGCTGCAACGGCCTTATGATCACTGATTCCCTGTTCTGTACATACAGAGTCGAAAAGTTCGGGTCTGTTTGTTATCAGTAGGTCCAAGATGTTATCTCCACGAGTCGGTTCTCTGTTTAATTGCTCGAGGTAATTTTCGGATAGTGCATTCAGTATAATGTCACTCGATGCTCTGTCCCTACCACCCGTCCTAAACATCTGAGTGTCCCAGTCTATATCTGGTAAATTGAAATCTCCACCTAAGACTATAACATGGTGAGAAAATTTATGTGAAATGTATTCCAGATTTTCTCTCAGTTGTTCTGCGACTAATGCTGCTGAGTCGGGAGGTCGGTAAAAGGAGCCAATTATTAACCTAGTTCGGTTGTTGAGTGTAACCTCCACCCATAATAATTCACAGGAACTATCCACTTCTACTTCACTACAGGATAAACTACTACTAACAGCGACGAACACTCCACCACCGGTTGCATGCAATCTATCCTTTCTAAACACCGTCTGTACCTTTGTAAAAATTTCGGCAGAATTTATCTCTGGCTTAAGCCAGCTTTCTGTACCTATAACGATTTCAGCTTCGGTGCTTTCTATCAGCGCTTGAAGTTCTGGTACTTTACCAACGCAGCTTCGACAGTTGACAATTACAATACCGATTGCTGCTTGGTCCAGCCATGTCCTGACTTTGCCCCACACCCGTTGAGGCTGTTGCCCTTTCTGTACTTGCCCAAAGCCATCTAACCTAAAAAAACCGCCCAGCCCACGCCACACAACCCCCGCTACCCGTGTAGCCGCTTGTTGCGTGTAGTGGACTCCTGACCTATCCAGCGGAACCCGAAACCCCACCACCCTATGGCGCAAGTCGAGGAATCTGCAGCCCACACGGTCGCAGAACCGTCTCAGCCTCTGATTCAGACCCTCCACTCGGCTCTGTACCAAAGGTCCGCAGTCAGTCCTGTCGACGATGCTGCAGATGGTGAGCTCTGCTTTCATCCCGCTAGCGAGACTGGCAGTCTTCACCAAATCAGATAGCCGCCGGAAGCCAGAGAGGATTTCCTCCGATCCATAGCGACACACATCATTGGTGCCGACATGAGCGACCACCTGCAGATGGGTGCACCCTGTACCCTTCATGGCATCCGGAAGGACCCTTTCCACATCTGGAATGACTCCCCCCGGTATGCACACTGAGTGCACATTGGTTTTCTTCCCCTCTCTTGCTGCCATTTCCCTAAGGGGCTCCATTACGCGCCTGACGTTGGAGCTCCCAACTACCAGTAAGCCCACCCTCTGCGACTGCCCGGATCTTGCAGACTGAGGGGCAACCTCTGGAACAGGACAAGCAGCCATGTCAGGCCGAAGATCAGTATCAGCCTGAGACAGAGCCTGAAACCGGTTCGTCAGACAAACTGGAGAGGCTTTCCGTTCAGCCCTCCGGAATGTCTTTCGCCCCCTGCCACACCTTGAAACGACCTCCCACTCTACCACAGGTGAGGGATCAGCCTCAATGCGGGCAGTATCCCGGGCAACCACAGTCGTAGTCCGATCAGGGGATGCGTGGGACGAGCTGGCCGTCCCCGACAAACCCCCATCCGGACCCCCACAGTGATGCCCATTGACAACAGCCTCAAGCTGTGTGACCGAAGCCAACACTGCCTGAAGCTGGGAGCGAAGGGATGCCAACTCAGCCTGCATCCGAACACAGCAGTTGCAGTCCCTATCCATGCTAAAAACTGTTTTGCAAAAAACGTCTGAACTAATCTACAGAGAGCGCAAACAAATCGACAAAATTTAAACGGTTATTAAAATACAAGATTGCCTAGTAAATGCAGTAATGCTGCTACTTGCGCACTGCTGACACTGCTCGGCGGCGGAAGGAGACTAAGCGAAATTACACTATTCAGGTACTAAAACGCGATGCTACAACTCTCAAATACTATAATACGCCCGAAATTTATGAATTAAACAATCCAAGTACCAAAAACACGCAAAGAAATTAAGAATTAAACTATGTAACAAATGAGTGAGCTAGGAGTATACGACTTGCTGCTCAGCTGCTTATCCAACGGCGGCAGGGAGCACACTGACTGTGACCAACCGACACTGTCCGTTCAAAACAAAAACAGAAGACTAACGACTACGCGAATTTACACTATTCAGGTACTAATACGCGATGCTACAACTCTCAAATACTATAATACGCCCGAAATTTATGAATTAAACAATCCAAGTACCAAAAACACGCAAAGAAATTAAGAATTAAACTATGTAACAAATGAGTGAGCTAGGAGTATACGACTTGCTGCTCAGCTGCTTATCCAACGGCGGCAGGGAGCACACTGACTGTGACCAACCGACACTGTCCGTTCAAAACAAAAACAGAAGACTAACGACTACGCGAATTTACACTATTCAGGTACTAATACGCGATGCTACAACTCTCAAATACTATAATACGCCCGAAATTTATGAATTAAACAATCCAAGTACCAAAAACACGCAAAGAAATTAAGAATTAAACTATGTAACAAATGAGTGAGCTAGGAGTATACGACTTGCTGCTCAGCTGCTTATCCAACGGCGGCAGGGAGCACACTGACTGTGACCAACCGACACTGTCCGTTCAAAACAAAAACAGAAGACTAACGACTACGCGAATTTACACTATTCAGGTACTAATACGCGATGCTACAACTCTCAAATACTATAATACGCCCGAAATTTATGAATTAAACAATCCAAGTACCAAAAACACGCAAAGAAATTAAGAATTAAACTATGTAACAAATGAGTGAGCTAGGAGTATACGACTTGCTGCTCAGCTGCTTATCCAACGGCGGCAGGGAGCACACTGACTGAGACCAACCGACACTGTCCGTTCAAAACAAAAACAGAAGACTAACGACTACGCGAATTTACACTATTCAGGTACTAAATCGCGATGCTACAACTCTCAAATACTATAATACGCCCGAAATTTATGAATTAAACAATGGAAGTACCAAAAACATGCAAAGAAATTAAGAATTAAACTATGTAACAAATGAGTAAGCTAGGAGTATACGACTTGCTGCTCAGCTGCTTATCCAACGGCGGCAGGGAGCACACTGACTGTGACCAACCGACACTGTCCGTTCAAAATAAAAACAGAAGACTAACGACTACGCGAATTTACACTATTCAGGTACTAAAACGCGATGCTACAACTCTCAAATACTATAATACGCCCGAAATTTATGAATTAAACAATGCAAGTACCAAAAACATGCAAAGAAATTAAGAATTAAACTATGTAACAAATGAGTAAGCTAGGAGTATACGACTTGCTGCTCAGCTGCTTATCCAACGGCGGCAGGGAGCACACTGACTGATGGAAAAGGACTATTTGCGGTCCAGTCGACAGAGATTTCTTGCAGCTCGGTTTCCAAACGGTCCAGTAACGATGAATAATATGCACCTGTAATAGTTTTACCCTTTTCCAAATAGTCGATGAGGATTATCCCTTGCGAATCCCAAAAGACAGTCGCCACAACCTTTCGGGCCGAAGGAATGGTCTTCGCCTTTCTTGGTGCAGATCCTCCCTTGGTAACCCATTGTTTAGATTGTTGGTTGGTCTCATGAGTATAGTAATGTGTATGTTTCATCCACAGTGAAGGAACGATGCTTAAAGTCCTGCGGATTCTTCCTGAACAGCTGCAAACCATCCTTGCAACCCTTTACACGATTCCGTTGTAAGGTTGTTGCTTTACTTTGCTATGCAAGCGGTACTGATAGCCAATAAAAGCGGGTTAAAAGCTGTGAACTGTCTGGGGAAGTTAACCTTGCATTACTGGGCAACTGTTTCACCAGGTATCCAGTTTAGCTTACCAAATTCCCAACCAGACTAACATGAATTATAATCTTTTAATAGGCATACGATAACCAATGATATATATATATATTTAAATAAAAAGAAATAAATCAATTTATATTTGGAAATTTATTTTAACATTGATCATTGAAATTTCAGCCTGTTAAATATGATTCATAAATAAACTGGTGCCTTATTTAGGACTGTGAAAATGTGAGATTGTAATCTTACGGAACACATCAAATATGGAGCCAAGATTGGGAGACTGCATACAACACTGCATTCATAAAACAACACACAAAGAACGTTGAAACATATGCAAGAGAAAGTTAACCACTACCAACTGATTCAATTTTCACCCAAAGAAGTTACGTTCGTAGCACAATACTGTCCGTCATGTAATTACCACACACTGGTATACTAAATTCATACTAACTCTTTGTAAAATCATCCCGAAAGGAATAGCTGAGGGCTATTTTGATGATTACACCACATGCTTCACGTGGTCAACTTGAATTACACAAAGAGTGGAACACCACAATAATTTCGATAATTAAAATAAATTAGATCGAAAAGCAATTTACAAAAGAAAAACCTCGAACTGGTTACTATCGTCTTAGTATTAATCTGATGGGTCAAACAATTGTATAAGCACGTGGTAGTGGTTTCACAAAGTACACCCCACGTGGGTTGAACATAAAGAAAAGTTGCTATATTGAAAAATATTGTCAAGACGAGACGTTATAATCTCACAAGCATTCGCATTTAAGATTGATCTTAGTTAGAGTTACTGATCAACACGTGGTTCCACTCTACTCACAAAGTAGTGACAAAGCAACTATCGGAAAATAATCTGAACTTCACACGAGAATTACACTGCGCTGCAATTTAAGATAACATTAGATATTTTAGAGCTAAACCTGAAATAAAGGTGATTAAATTTTCAGTTAGGCTGAACTTAAGAAATCCATTGTCCTACAGACTTAGCAGACACGCACTTAGCCGGAGATCTTACCACTTCAGACGCTCGCCACGGACAGACTGACCTGGTCCCTTTCTGAGGGTGGCTCACAAATACAAACGGAAGTGGCCAGAGGGACAGCTTCCTATACCAACATGACAAGAGACAGACAGGACCATACTAAGAATGGAAACCTCTCTGTTTTTAGAAAGCGTAGCTACCTGTTCTGACGTTGGTCCTACTGTTCTCTAGCAGACCGACTTGTCTGCTACCCTCAAGTATGCAACTAGAAAGACATTTGCTCATTCATCCTCTCACACAGAAGGGAAGGGGGATGACAGTATCTTATCATATACAGTATATAAAAGAAAGCCGATGTAGGTTCCGTATGAGACTCAGTGACATGAATTACATATAAACTGTGTTTTAAAGTGTAGTAGTGTGACTGATCGTTCTTGTTTATGTGTAAAAGTAACACGTTCCACTACTCAGTCTCCTCCCAGATAGTCAGAAACGCCACAGTAAATTTAGAAGAGGAATTTATGCCGCAAATGACAACAGATTTAAGAAATTAACATGAAAGGAATCCAACAGAGACCTTTCATAACCCCAACGCTCCGGGAAAAGACTGTGCAGGGAATTTTCTGGCCATGCTAGGACATTCCCAAGCAGGCTTCTCACACCCTACTTAAACCAAAAGTGTAAAGAAAAGGCGAAACGTCACCAGCTACTTGCTAAAACACAATAACTTCAACAAATCTTTAAAATCTACTAATTTCAAACAGAAAAAAAGAACACAATCTGCGACACCTATTTAAAAGGTAGTGTAGACCTAATTCGGTCAGCAAGTAAAAACAATGGTTCCTGTGTCATTAATATGAAAACAATTTCTGGTTGTTACCCTTATGGAGTTCACCAGTATTTGCTCATTGCAAGAGCCAACTGATTACAGGAAAATTTATGACTGTTTATTAACAAGCAAAATTTATGAAAATAGCAAAGGTGCCACAGCAATTAAAAAAGAACATGAAATAACATCAGTATTATAAAGTAGAACATTACAATGCACAATCCGCAAAAGCAAAAAAATGATAAGAGAAAAAACATGTTTTTCAAAGTGGTTATCGCAAAAAAATTGTATATCTTATAAAACTAATAATTTGTAGAATTAAAATAACTTTGTGGCACTAATTTAATCACCCAACTATATTTCAGTTGGTTAGCAAACAATGACCACTGTGTCATTATACTGAAACTACAATTAATTAAGTGATTGTTACCCTTATGGGGTTCCTCACTATAAATATGCTCCATGCAAAAGCTAATCGATCACATGTAAGTAGGCTGTTTAGGTTTTTTTATTGGTAACGCCACCTCTGTATGAAAATCACTGGCTGTGCTGTGTGCAGTCTGTGGCTGCTTTGCATTGTTGTAATACTCGCCATTGTAGTGTTAGGCAGCTGGCTGTGAACAGCGCATAGCGTTGTTCAGTTGGAGGTGAGCCGCCAGCAGTGGTGGATGTGGGGAGAGAGATGGCGGAGTTTTGTAATTTGTCATGAACTGCTATATTTATATATGATGATATCAAGGTAAATACATTGTTTGTTCTCTATTAATATCTTTCATTTGCTAACTATCCCTATCAGTAGTTAGTGCCTTCCATAGTTTGAATCTTTTATTTAGCTGGCAGTAGTGGCGCTCGCTGTATTGCAGTAGCTTGAGCAGCGAAGATTTTTGTGAGGTAAGTGATTTGTGAAAGGTATAGTTTAATGTTAGTCAGGGCCATTCTTTTGTAGAGAATTTTGAAAGTCAGATTGCGTTGCGCTAACAAAATATTGTGTGTCAGTTTAAGGACAGTCGTGTAGTATTGTTCAAAGGGGACGTTTCATATGGCGACCCTGCCAGGATACCTCACTGGAATCTTCTGATTTTTTCTTGTAGTTTGTGTAATTAGTGTAGATTTTGTTTATTGCTAGCGTGTAATTGTAGAGAAAATCTCCTTTGTAGTTGCAGTTTTTCATTGTTGTACAGTAAAACAGTTGTGGCATGCATGTAGATTTGCACCAAGTATTTCGCAGCTGCGCTGGCAATTAAGTAGACATTATTTCCATTGCTATGTTATTTTATTTTGCTCTTCAAATTGTGCTTTTCTGTGTTATCGTGTGAAATATTGTGACAATAATGGCGTGTGAAAAACGTAATACTAGGCTCCAAAGTAAACTGAGAAATGACAGTGAAGACGAAAGCAGTGTGATAGCGCCGCAGAGTAATGAATTAACTAATGTTCAAAGTAGTAATTTGGTAATTGCACATAGGGAAATGGAGCGGGCGGCAAACAATGGTGTAGACAGTAAAACAGGTAGTGAACAGGGAAGCGTTATCGATCGATTGGTCGGCAACAGCTCGCCTCAGGAATCGGGAATGACAGATCACAATATTGCAAATACTGCAGACTCAGGTTTTGGGTTCTCACCGTTTTCTCAAATGAGTCAAGACACATTTTCCGCTTGTCAAAATGTGAATGTTTCCGGTGCAACTTCACTGCCGAAAAGTACTGAGGAACATGTTTCAGACACCAGTGCATTGTTATTACAATTAATGCAACAAATGGGACAAAAGCTTGAAAAGTTAGACACAATGGAACAACACCAGAGACAAACACAGCAACAGTTAGACACAGTGGAACAAAATCTCAAAAAGTTAGACACAGTGGAACAAAATCTCAAAAAGTTAGACACAGTGGAACAAAATCTTAAAAAGTTAGACACAATGGAACAAAATCAGAGACAAACACAGCAACAGTTAGACACACTGGAACAAAATCAGAGACAAACACAGCAACAGCTTCAAAAGTTAGACTCATTGGAACAAACTCTTGAACAAACGCGTGAAGATTTAACTACTGAGTTACATAACATTGAATCGAAATGTCAAAAAGTCTGTAATGACGTAAAAACTCAAATTTGTGAGCATTTTCAACCTATTTTTTCGCGGCATGAAAAGGCATTACAGAATCACGAAGCAGCCATAAAAGAACTGCAAATTATTGTTCATGAAAATCATGAGACCTTGCAAGCTAAATTTGACTCAGTTGCATCTACCGATTCGGTCACGCAACTTGCAAAAACTCAGGAAAACTTAAAGAACACAGTAGATTCGATTTCAACACAAATGGACACTCTGAAACTTGGTTCAGATAAACACATTGAGGAAATGTGTTCACTATCGGAGAAAGTAGCCGAACTTTCGGATCAGTTCACTAACTTATCTACGAAGGTAGATGATAATCTGAACGACACAAAACCGGTAGTCTTTAATGACACAGAAGAGTGCGAACAAATTAGGAAATTCAAACAAAATCAGAATCAAATTAATACGCAACACCAAAGAGAAATCCGGGAAGTACAAGATCAGCTGACTCAGGTAATACAAGAATTACGTATTTCAGAGGCCACTCGCGCTCCAATACGGGAAGAGGGACTTAGAAATACGGAACAACCACAAAATAATAACACAGGACACTTCGGAAGTTATGAAAGAAATTGGCAAGGTGCACCGAATTTTGAAATGGAACCGCCGAAACGACGTAACAATGACCGATATGCGACTCGCCGACATGATGACTTTGACTATAAGCTGTTCATTACTACACGTAAATTCAAAACGTTTAAGAATTCTGCCAACGACATTCATCCACAAGCGTGGCTCCATCAATTCTCTCATTGTTTTCCTCCCAACTGGTCATTGGAGCACAGGTTAGAATTTATGTGTGGCTACTTGGAGAATGAACCAGCTGTAAGAATGCGATCGGTCATTCACGATTGCCACAGTGAAGGAGAATTTTATCATGCCTTCCTCTCAGCATATTGGTCTCAAGCCACACAAGACCGCGTAAAACATGGCATCATAATGATGAAACATTTCGAACAATCTGAATTTTCCAGTCTTGTGAAATATTTTGAAGACATGTTGCACAAGAATCAATACCTGTCAAACCCATACAGCCCCTCAGAACTCATCCGCATTTGCTTAATCAAACTGCCTGAACATTTACGACATATTATTTTAGCAGGACGTTGCAAAGACGACATTGAAGCTTTTCAGGGACTGTTACAAGAATTAGAAATTGACACAGACAGTCGCGGGAAGCGAAAACGGGAAAACAATCACTACAGGGCACATCCGTCACAATTCCGTGACGACAGAAATAATAACTGGACACGACAAGGCTATTCTTACAACGCAAATCGTGATCAAAACAGACACCACCCGTACGACAACCGTTGGCAGAGTAATAATAGTTACAGAGAAAGATCGCATTTCCGTAGTAATGACTATCACAGAGACAATCAGAGAAACAGACAATATGGGAACCAAAACAAGTATTATCAAGGGAGGCAGAATAACTTCAGACGCAACAGTTTGGCGCAGAGTTACGATTCAGGGAGAAATTCTCCACCACATGACCGACAAACAAGAAACTATGTAAACTACCGACAAAACGACAGACGTGAATTTCATCAGAACTGGCGGGATTCTAACAGAGCTGGGCCCTCTCGGCAAGGCGAATTTGTAGAAGTTAGGTCTCCTAATCCCAATAACAACGCGCGCCAACCAAGAGACAGACAATGACTCGCGCCGCAGGCACCCACGTGCGCCGGCTGGCTCAGAGAAAAATAACATACACGCTAACCTTGAGAAAAATTCCAGTATTCTTTACCGACGTATACCGCATGACAATTGCATTCAAGTTCAAACTCTGAGTACTAGGAAGAGTAAAGGTTTACACCACATTTCATATGTAAAACCGCTTATTGAAAGATAATCTGCTTTTTAACTTTGTCTTTGCCATAAAACTTTTCACTTTACATTACTAGTATGCTTTGAAAGACTTAAGAAACTGTTAACATGCAACAATGTTTGAAGTTAAATATCCAATCAAGAACCAAGAGAACTTATTTAAATAGAAATTACGAATGCATTGTTATAGTGAACAGACTACACAGTGTTGCATTTGTACATTCTTGCTTGTTAGTTGCACGATTACGTAACGACTATAAGGCTCACATACTTAGAACATATACTGGCACTGCTAATGAGATTTTCATGCAACATTTTGGTTTACTTGAAAATACATTTGGGATTTAAAGTACTTTCTGTGAGATTAAAGATGACTTAGTATTTGGTTTCTTTGACAGCTACACGGTTATATTACGACACTACTAATGTGTGACATAATTTACATTGTTGCTTTTGTAGTGTTTCTGTTTTATTTCTGCACAGTTTTTCTGTTTTATTCTGCAAAGTAAAACATGTTTTAGTAGTAACTTTTGTGGTATAGCTACAATGAGATTGCCTTTTCCGTAGCACGACAATACGTTACAGCACAGTACTTTCTTCATCATGGCAATAAGCGTAATAACTAAGATATCTATACATAAAGCATTTCACTTTTGTTTATCATGAGGTAAGTACATTGACTTCTGCAGAACTTAGCTTTCGGAGGACGATAAGTACGACACTTCCACAGAGATTATCTTACAGCAAGACGCACATTTAGCGCTACAGGACACGCATTTGAGTGATTAATTTTGTACTTAAAACATTTATTTTTAAAGATATTTGAAGTACAATGATACAAAGAAAGTTTTCCGTGATACATTTCATTCCATTGCTGTAATCTGTAACACCTGAGGGTATAATTACATTAATCCTCAGGGGGGTACACGCTTACTTTGTGTACCATGTGTGTGGCAACCACAAGGAACCCTAGCTAATATGGTATTTGCTTATACAACTTTATACATCGGTACCATATTTCTCCAACACAAATTACACAGCTATCTGACCATTTAACTGAGAGATAAACATTTTTTTACTACATCAGTGACACATGTTTACGCAATACACAGTTGGGTAACTTCACACTTATGAAATTGTATTTGTCTGTACTTTGTGAACTGCTCATATTTTTCGGAACCATTGTGATACTATGAGAGCTTTGAATGATATATTTGGTATGGGATCATGATTTTTAAAGTACGTTTGAGGTAGATGACATTATTGAAATGAGCAGAGAATATTTTTTAGGGTTCGAAATTATTGCAGAAAGCTACGACGTTTTTGAGATTTGACTGAGGTGTTATGATGTTATTATTACGACGACGATGTGTATTATGTTGTTGAGGTATGTTTATTATGCTACGTATTTCTCATGATGAAATATTGAAGAAGTGTCGACGAATATGTATATGTATAATGAGGTAAGGAATAATGAGTAGTGTTTAGGGACTCTGATTTGTGGAAAAGGATGTTGGAAACCAAGAATTGTACTTTAAGAGTTATGAAATGTGTGTAAATGCGTGAATGTATCACAATGCCGGCGAAAATTTTTTGGACAACGTTATATTCATAGGATTTTCTTTCTACAGATTTGCAACGCTAATTCTTGACCTGTGAAATATTTTTATGTGAGACTGTCACTGTAGCAGAAACTGGTGTCGTAAATATTTCCGTAAGAAAGTTAAGTGACCACCTGCACGTAATGCGTCGTGGGCATGCAGCTGTGTCAAACACCTGGAGAACAAGCCATTAGGGTGTGCCTTTCCGGAAGCACAGGTAGAAAAAAAAAGAAAAAAGGCAGGCCTTTATCCTCGCCATTGGCATTTCTTTAGAGAAAATATTGCAAATGCGACACCCTCATTACTTCCATTAACCTTGCTATTGACATTCCTTTGTAGAAAGCATCGCAAATATTACACGCTCATTACCTGACAACATATGATTACTCGTACTTTGTGCTAATTACTGAAATGCTTATGAATTGATGGGAAATATTCGTACATCTGCACACCTGATTATGACAAGTGTCTTTCTACGAGAGTTGAGAGCTACTGACTTATGAAATGCCACATGACTATTGAACGATGTTCTTACGCTTTGCTTTATGAAATGACAAGAAATAGTTTGTCTACACACCTGACTATGACTACTGTCTTTCTAGATGAGAGATTTTTTTACTACTTATGAAATGCCACATGACTATTGAATGATATTTTTATGCTTTGGTTTGCGTAATTGCTTATTTCATTTGATATCTGGTTTCCAGCTGTGCTGCAGCATTGCTTTTATAAAATAAAATGCATTTGCTAATGTGAACACTTTCTGTCAACAGATCTGTTAAATAATTATTTTATGATCCACATTCTTTAAAAAAGGAGCACTTGGAAAGGAAAGAACAATAAGAAGGAACTAGTTACAGTAACATGTAATTTTCTTTTCAAGTACATGGTAATATTTCTTTTACAATAAGTTGTTGTGATGCACCACTTTAATTACTTAGACATTAAGATGTGATTATACATTTCCCTTATCTGCATTGTTATCTTTAGTGTACTATTTTTTCTGCTTGAGCTATGTCATGTTTAGATATAAGCTGCTGTTTGCCAGGCATAGTGCTACTGAACTTTAATTTGTGTTACTCTGCTAAGCCAGACTTAGTTTTCTTGTTACTGCACATTGGCTCATATTAGTTGTAATGTTGAATTGCTTGGTAATTTAGATTTACTGTAGCTTGCTTTGCGATTTTCCATTTTTTTTCATTGTTGTTTATATTAATTGTTTTATGTGCTGCTGCATTGCCTCGTTCTATAGTTTAGCATCTGAGCTCAGTAGATTTAAGTTAGCTTAAGAGGAGGTAGACTATATAAGAAACTGACTATGGACAATATGAAAAAGATTTGGGCCAAAATGAGTATTGTACACTGAGAAATAATTATATTGAAAGAAATATGAATAGAATACAGAAAGCAGGTATAGATAGGACTTTTTGGGAATAATGATGAATGAAGGGAGATCTCCAAGAAGTAAAGAAAGTTTTGTTTGCAAAATACTGCAGTACAACAAACCCTGTCCTTTCCCATTGGTAACGCCACCTCTGTATGAAAATCACTGGCTGTGCTGTGTGCAGTCTGTGGCTGCTTTGCATTGTTGTAATACTCGCCATTGTAGTGTTAGGCAGCTGGCTGTGAACAGCGCATAGCGTTGTTCAGTTGGAGGTGAGCCGCCAGCAGTGGTGGATGTGGGGAGAGAGATGGCGGAGTTTTGTAATTTGTCATGAACTGCTATATTTATATATGATGATATCAAGGTAAATACATTGTTTGTTCTCTATTAATATCTTTCATTTGCTAACTATCCCTATCAGTAGTTAGTGCCTTCCATAGTTTGAATCTTTTATTTAGCTGGCAGTAGTGGCGCTCGCTGTATTGCAGTAGCTTGAGCAGCGAAGATTTTTGTGAGGTAAGTGATTTGTGAAAGGTATAGTTTAATGTTAGTCAGGGCCATTCTTTTGTAGAGAATTTTGAAAGTCAGATTGCGTTGCGCTAACAAAATATTGTGTGTCAGTTTAAGGACAGTCGTGTAGTATTGTTCAAAGGGGACGTTTCACACAGTCCAATGAGAATGAATAGCTATCTGATAAACGAAGCAGTGCCACAGGAATGAATTTACGAAACAAAATATCACAAATCTAATACATCACACAAGAACAAACATTGATCAATAAAACGGTACAATAGTCAACATCTAAAAAAAACCAAATAATAAAACACCTGCAAAATGCAAGAGTCAAAGTCTAAAAAAAACAATAAATAGAACACCTGCAAAATACAAGTGTCAGTCTAATAAACACCAATAAATCGAACCCCTGCAAAACACATGAGTTAAAGTTTCTGTGACAGAAACACACGTATATGCATTGAACTAAGAACCGTATAATCACTGTTCACTGACACACTCAGTAGTTCCACTGTTCCGAGGCACAATATAAGGGGAAGGTGGGGGGTTTGTCGCCGCAGCTGTCAGTAGGGATTTTTGTCCATCTGTTACGTGCAATCCCGCCGTCTCTGCCCTCTCATGAAGTTTCTCTTGGTGGCTCGTGTCACGTACATCTCGATTTGGTTCCATGTTTGTGTTGTCAAATTCGTGCGGTATCATCGATTGACACACCGGGTTGATATTCCTGGGCAAGGATGACACTTAATGGCTCTTCTTTTGTGCCACCCTTAGCGACCAGAGAACATCGAACCATGATTTACTGTCGCTTGACAGTGGGCATCCGTCAGGAAATGTCGATAGGCGTCGTTGATGTCTGCAAGTTTCTCTGGACAGTATGTGTCAAAAGGCTCCACGCCCCTTTATCCCCTGTCTTCGGTCGTTTCACCGTACCCGTCTCGCCACAGTCGCGTGCGTGTGGTGCGTTGCCAGCAGATGGATTTCTGCGCGGTGGACCGCTCGCCCATCTCAGGTCATCGCCTCCAGGAAGGATCGCACGGGGCGGCCGCCCATTAGCTTCAGGTGCAAGGGAAAGTGTTTGTCGTGTGCCCTTCTTTTGTTGTCAACCGCGCTCCCAAAGTGGCCCGGTTGACAGCGTGTCCTGCTGGGAAACCCACCAGCGTGTCCTGCTGTCTCGTTAGAGTTTAGCCGGTTCGCTTTCATGTTCTCAACTGCATTCACAGAAATTTCTCATCATAGTTATGTGATTACACAATGTCATACATAATACCACTTAGTATTGTCTTTCACAATTTTTAAGAACAAAAGTGAGACTTAATTTTTTTTAATTAAAAAAATTAGATTAATCGACAATATAAAATAAAAGTTAAATGACTTGACAATGTAAAAAAATAAAAGTGAAATGACTTGACAAAGTAAAAAAAATAAAAATTAAATGAACTGACAATATAATATTTAAATCCACATCACTAATGTGGTTCACTTAGGTTTTAATAAATCAAATGCTACTTATTAATTCACTAAAATGAATAGGATTATGCCTTGTCCAAGTATAGGTCAGGACAGCATAGGGTTCACATGTTATTTACACACACACACACACATGCACACCTGTTGTCTATTCTACAAAATAACTACCCATAAACATGCATTACTCAAAATTTTACTTCAATCCACTACTAGTTAAGCCAACAAGCTACTTCAATGCTATTTCAACATCATGTATATACCACTACAACATTGTTCTAATTCATCCTCTTCTTGACGCTCGCGGCATACGTCTTGTCACATGATAAACATGGGGAAACGTTCCTTAAATATACATAAAGGAAAGAACAATGGTTATTTGCAAATCAAAACATTTATACGAGTTCACACACCAGATAAGAGACTCGCAATTATACATTAATCATACTCATATGTTTTATGTATAAACAGTAAGACAATTTCATCTGAAATTACGTTATCACAAGAGTTAATCACGCAGATGACTCTGAGAAGGTTAAATTTTTTTTTTCTTTTTTCAGTTTATATTACATTTTCTTACCCATTTTGCTGCGATTTCGTTCCTTTTGTAAGTTACCTTTCGCTTCCAAATCAGTTATTTCGCCTGTGGTGGTCATTCTGGATTCATTTCTCATGAATGGCAAAATTGTGGTCACTTCTATTCTTAAACCAAGCTTTCCTTCGGTCCCATAATCAAAATTATTTAATCTTCCTCTACCTTCAAGAGGGAAATATCCTCAGTACAAATCATATAGGCTGCAGTGCATCCCGCACCAGCGAAAATAGTAAACTGTAATGCTCACAGCATCAGCAAAACACATAAACGTCGGTTTTCTAGGACAAGTATTAACGCAGAATAATTTTTCAGGCTTTGGCTCAACATCAATCAAGACTACAGAAAGGATCCATATTTCTCTTTCATTCTCCATTTGCTAAAAAAAAAACTTCTCGTATTAGACTACCACAATAATATTTCAGGGCCACGTAAATTACACAAACCACAATTCTTCTTTCACCTTGAAGGGAATCAATATACTGACGAAATCCCCAGACAGCACTTTACATACTCAGCTATAAAGAACAAAAAAAGACATATATCATCAATATTAACACATCATCGCATCTTGGGAAGCCAATGGTTAAACAATCGTATTTTTGCATTCTGTTTTCAAAATTCTAAACTTACTCATTCCTTTCTCAGAGTTCTCCTATCTTCAAATATTCATACAGCACGCATACTATAGTAAGAGATCCTCATTTATACTGACAGATATAGAATAGTAATAGATAGATAGTAGCACTGAAAGCAGAAAATCGGAAACAAGGCTACTAACAGCTGGGGACCTGGGTTTGCCAGACCCATAATACCCACAGATCGGATATTCCCCTGAGTTTTGCATTAATTCAACACAGATCTTGCTTCTCTCAGGAGTGACTCTTTTCAATTTACACAAAAAAAACCTAAACAGCATTTCACTCGTTCACAAAGAAACCTTTTATCTTCACTTTTGAATCAAACTAAATCCTAATTGCACAAGGAAAGAAAAAAAATTAAAACATCACTTCAATCAATCACATAGAAACATCTTTATCATTAATTTTTACCAACATATTATTCAAAATGCATACGTCACAAATTTAAAGTAATCAATTCTTTCTCCTCACCGTCCTCTCTACTTCTCACTGTCCTTTCTACTCATTTGCCATGTCACTCATTTGTTTCGATTGGGCGCCTTCTGCACTGATCGTTTGCGATTGCCGGTTTTGTTCATTTCCATTTGCTGGATTATGTCTAGGGTTGGTCGGCCGAAATTCAACATCATGTGGGGCTCCGCCTACAATCCTACTCCCACCGTGTTCACCGTAGTATCGATTCTGGTTGCCGTACCTGTAGCGTTCACGATCCTGTTCACGTCCTCGGTCATTTCGGTTCTTCCACCTTTGTTCGCGACTGTTACCGCAGTTTCTATACGGCTGGTCCCGATTATTGTTCCGTTCGCGTCGCGACGACCAGTCACGCCGTTGATTAGTAATACGGCCACGACTGCGGTCGTGCTGCTGTGCCCCGTAATAACTTTGTGTCTGATTAGGCGCGCATTCTCCTGTATTGTATTCCAACTCTTGCAGAAGTGTCTTAAACGTTTCCACGTCCTCTTTGCATCGTCCCGCAAGAATGACGTGGCGCAAGTGCATCGGCAATTTGGTGATGCATATCCTAATTAGTTCTGCAGGTCCGTATGGATTGTATAGAAATTGATTCGCCTGCAGCGTGTGGTCGAATAGGCGTGCAAGGCTGCCGAATCCAGACTGGTTCAAATTTGGCAGCATAATTATGCCATGTTTGACCATATCTTGTGCTGCTTCCGACCAATAGGCGGACAGAAAGGCTTGTCGAAACTCCTGAGTGGAGTTGCAGTGTCGCGCTGCCGACCTCATGCGAATCGCCGGTTCATCTTCCAAATAGCCACACATGTATTCTATCTTATGTGAATCTGCCCAGTCGGGGGGAAGACAGAACTCAAATTGCTCGAGCCATGCTCGTGGATGTATTCCTTTTTGCGAATTTCGAAATATCTCAAACTTTCTCACCGTAAGGTAATGTTTGAAATCAAATCCCCGCATTTCCTCCTGGCGAGGCCCTTGAATGTTTCTATTTTTCTCATGTCTGCCCCTCAAATTACATTCTACCTTGTCGTCAAACGTCCCTCGTGGCCGGAGTCCCTCTCTGCACTGTTCATACGGCTATTTTTAGTGCTATTGGCGAGTTTTCCAGATGCGCCACGCGTTCTTGTAATTCGCCTGTTACAGCTTTGTGCTGCCTGTTCACTTCGAACTGTCCCTTCTGAAATCTAAGAAGCGAACGCACTTCTTCGGTCTCTGCGGCCGCTACCGGTGTAGTATTGTTCTCGCTTTCCGTCAGCTTCATCGTGCGTACAATGTCCGCTAATGCCACAATCTTATCATGTATTTGTCTCTTGTCCTCCGCCCCAGTCTGCTTCAATTTTTCTACTTTCTGTTCCAGCGCGTGAATCGCTAGACTGTTGTCCGCTATTGTGTTGCTAACGGACGCGGGACAATGCGTTTCCGCCTCTTGGCCCCTTGAGAGTACCTACTGGTGTTCTCTTTGGCATTCTTCTCTCAGCGCTTGGAAATTCCTAAGTAGCTGTTCTTCGCTCTCTTTCGATTCCGCATCGCGACTCCGCTTGCCCTGTTCTGAGGCTTGCAGACGATCATCGATTTGTTCAGATGTACGGCCTAATTCTTTCATAATATCACTTTTTATTTCACTTGCCAGATTGTTTATTCTTTATGAGATATCATCGGACACTCTCTGCATCGACTTGTCAACTTTATTTGTCTGCTGGATTAGTTTTTCGTCTATTTGTTCGCCTAGCTCTCGGATCGATTTTTCGGTAATTCTTTTTGTTCTCGGAACGATTTTTCTGATTTCTGCGTCATTTGTTCGCCTAGCTCTCGGATCGATTTTTCAGATTTCTCTACGTTTTCTTTATTTTGTTGCAATAAGGGGTTCGTGAGTTCTGTCAAATCAATTTGGTTAGTTGGAGGCAAACTAATTTCTGGCTCTGATGTGAGCCCGTTCATCCTGTTTTGCATTTTCTCTGAAGTATTCCCCATTGAATTTTCGGAACCGTCCGGCGTGTTAATATTCGAAATCAAATTATCCCCATGGTCCATGTTGCTTAAGTTGTCAGACCGCTTACTTTTAGCTTGGTTACGTGTCTGCATTAGTGCAATTTATACCTGGTACGTGACACACTAATCAAAATAAATGTGTCCTCCAAAAATTACGACAGTCACACGAAAGATACCCAACCTAGTATGCACTTTTTCACACGCAAAACAAATTTTTATCTTTGATCGAAACAGTGGACTTTACAAGCGAGAAAAGAAAACACACACACATATAAAACACACACATATAAAACACAGAAATATAGAAAACAAAACAAGACAAACAACACAACGCTGCTCAACAACGCCGTGAATCTTTTGAAAATCTGCTCAGAAACAACGCAGAAGTTGTTTGAGCGCTGCAGGGAAAAAAAAATTAAGATTATACAACGCTCGCAGTCTAACGTTTCAGAGATTCCAGAGTTAGCGGAATCACAGAACAGGGTCGCCATGTGTAAGGTTGTTGCTTTATTTTGCTATGAAAGCGGTATTGATAGCCAATAAAAGTGGGTTAAAAGCTGTGAACTGTCTGGGGAAGTTAACCTTGCATTACTGGGCAACTGTTTCACCAGGTATCCAGTTTAGCTTACCAAATTCCCAACCAGACTAACATGAATTATAATCTTTTAATAGGCATACGATAACCAATGATATATATATATATATATATATATATATATATATATATATATATAAAGAGAATTTAAATAAAAAGAAATAAATCAGTTTATATTTGAAAATTTATTTTAACATTGATCATTGAAATTTCAGCCTGTTAAATATGATTCATAAATAAACTGGTGCCTTATTTAGGACTGTGAAAATGTGAGATTGTAATCTTATGGAACACATCAAATATGGAGCCAAGATTGGGAGACTGCATACAATACTGCATTCATAAAACAACACACAAAGAACGTTGAAACATATGCAAGAGAAAATTAACCACAACCAACTGATTCAATTTTCACCCAAAGAAGTTACATTCGTAGCACAATACTGTCCGTCGTGTAATTACCACACACTGGTATACTAAATTCATACTAACTCTTTGTGAAATCTTCCCAAAAAGAATGGCTGAGGGCTACTTTGATGATTACACCATATGCTTCACGTGGTCAACTTGGTTCACACAAAGCGTGTAACCCCACAATAATTTTGATAATTAAAATAAATTAGATCGAAAAGCAATTTACAAAAGAAAAACCTCGAACTGGTTACTAACGTCTAACTATTAACCTGATGGGTCAAACAATTGTATAAGCCCGTGGTACTGGTTTCACAAAGTACACCCCACGTGGGTTGAACATAAAGAAAAGTTGCTATATTGAAAAATATTGTCAAGACGAGACGTTATAATCTCACGCACATTCGCATTTAAGATTGATGAACTTAGAGTTATTGATCAACACGTGGTTCCACTTTACTCGCAAAGTAGTGAGAAAGCAACTACCGGAATATATTCTGAACTTCACACGAGAATTACACTGCGCTGCAATTTAAGATAACATTAGATATTTTAGAGCTAAACCTGAAATAAAGGTGATTAAATTTTCAGTTAGGCTGAACTTAAGAAATCCATTGTCCTACGGACTTAGCAGACACGCGCTTAGCCGGAGATCTTACCACTTCAGACGCTCGCCACGGACAGACTGCGTGATTCCTTCCTGAGGGTGGCTCACAAATACAAACGGAAGTGGCCAGAGGGGCAGCTTCCTATACCAACATGACAAGAGACAGACAGGACCATACTAAGAATGGAAACCTCTCTGCTTTTAGAAAGCGTAGCTACCTGTTCCGACGTTGGTCATACTGTTCTCTAGCAGACAGGCTTGTCTGCTACCCTCAAGCATGCAACTAGAAATACATTTGCTCATTCATCCTCTCACACAGAAGGGAAGGGGGTTGACAGTATCTTATCATATACAGTATATAAAAGAAAGCTGATGTAGGTTCCGTATGAGACTGTGTGACATGAATTACATATAAACTATGTTTTAAAGTGTAGTAGTGTGACAGATCGTTGTTGTTTATGTGTAAAAGTAACACGTTCCACTACTCAGTCTCCTCCCAGATAGTCAGAAACGCCACAGTAAATTTAGAAGAGGAATTTATGCCGTAAATGACAACAGATTTAAGAAATTAACATGAAAGGAATCCAACAGAGACCTTTCACCGTTTTTGTTCAAGCGTGAGCAATCGCGGAACCCATCTTGCGGATAGCTTTCTCATGTCCAAATGTTTATGCACAATATTATGTACCCGTTCATTCGAGATAACCACAGCACGAGCAATCTCACGCACCTTAACTCTTCAGTCATCCATCATCATATCACAGATTTTATCAATGATTTCTGGAGTCGTAACCTCCACAGGACGTCCAGAACGTTCAGCATCACTTGTGCCCATGTGGCCACTCAGAAAATTTTGAAACCACTTGTAAACTGTTCTAATCGAAGGTGCAGAGTCACCGTAATGTTTATCAAGCTTCTCCTTAGTCTCCGGAGGCCTTTTGCCTTTCATAAAGTAATGTTTAATCACCACACGAAATTGTTTTTCGTCCATTTTTTTCACAATCACTCGACTTCCTTGATTCACACGAATGCCAAACACAAAGAAATAGACCAATATGGCTGAAACTTCGTGTGCGTTCTTTCCAAAGATGCTACTAACTAAACCTCGATATGCGCCGGTGGTGCCATCTCTCGGACTCTCCACGGACTTTTCAAACGCCCCTCGTATAACATATATATATAAAAAAAAGGGTAATCCTTATACGTCTTCAATAAACATTAAGCAAAATGGCTCAAGTGGGTGTGGAATAGCTTAACTACGTTTAACTTTTCTCATCTAAGAGGAAATATTGAACTTGCACAAAAAAATGTAAATGCACAATACGCCGTGGTGCGTGTAATGCTTCTTAGGATCTTGTAGTCACAAATTATCATAGAGAAAGTCTTTTTACTATAATTATTTGTGTTGGTCACATTACAGTAATTAAAATGTGCAAATGTCTTATATCGCATTATTTCATACACTGCGGTGATAGGATAACATGTCGGACCTCCTTTTGCCCGGTGTAGTGCAGCACCTCGACAGTTAACATGTCAGACGCATTATCTAGATCTTTAAATGCTGTAGATGTATATTTACCTTTCCAAAATCTACCATCTACGTGGTAGGGTGAATACTGCCTCGCATATTCCTACGTTTTTTTCTGAATGCAAACTGATCTTCCTGGAGGGCAGATTATATCAGTCTTTCCACTTTTCTGTAGTTAATTCGTGTACGTAAAGCCCATGGCGATGAAATCTGAGCTTGTACTACGAAGTGCTGATCATTATGTCTTCGTGATATCAGAGTACAGAACTGGAAGGAGAAGGAGGATTCCGGGAGACTATGTAACCTATAGCACACATCGTACAGATTAGATTAGATGTACGTTTTTTGTTTAGATGCATGTCATAATCAAGGATGTAGAACAAGAATGCAGAACACGTGTTTAAAAAATGAGATATTTTTATGTCCCATTCACTGAAACTGAGCAACATGATCCTCGGGGACGAGGAATAAGTAAAAATATCTTTAATATTGTCTCTTAAATGTACAATACACTGAGGTGCATGAAATATTTCTTAGCAAATTGTAGTCACACATTACCAAAGACAAAGTCGGTTTCAACACTTCCTTACATTGGTCATATTACTAAACTTAAGACGTGCAGAAGTCTGATTTCACTCATGCTATTTAGTATTATTAATAATCTGTATAGATCAAACGATTCTACTAAGAAATTCCTCAGTGTAACACACGGATTTGGTCACCAACAAATCCTTTAGGCTTCTCTTAAACTCATCTTTATTAACAGTTAAACTCTTTAGGCATATTGGAAAGATATTAAAAATGTGTATTCATGGATAATGGACACCTTTCTTTAGGAAATTACTTGACTTGTAATCTTTGTGAAGATTATTCTTATTTGTGGTATTGATTTCATGAACTGAGATATTGGTTTGAGAAAGAAATACACTGAATATCAGAAAAGGTTCAGCAACGAGAAGGGGAGGAGGAAACGAAATAGCACTTCGCGGGTCGAGAGGGTAAGTGATATCAGTTGGGTAACGTCAAAAATGACTCAGATTTACAAATAACTTGTTAGTGACGGTGCACCCTATCTGACTTGGATGCATGTACTAATTCAAATGGTAAGGACGCCACAAAGCCATTGTACACTCTCCCGGGTAAGCTGGCATACAAATGTTGTAACCGATCCCTGATGGCCTGTATTTCATACTGTTCACTCCCCTATATATGCTCTGCCAGACCTGGTAACAACACTGTCTTGACATTGGACTATGTCTTCCGAGTGCCTCACCGTTTGGTCACGCAGTGTATATTATTTTTAACAAATGTTGTTGAAGAATAAATATGTGGGGAAGCAGTAGTTAGTATCCCCAGTTCCTTGAACAGACTTCTGTAGAACCAGCTTGAGTTCATAAGACAAATAATCGTATCACGAGCTTATAAGCCCCAAAACTGTAGCATGGATTGCTGAATGAACCCAAAAAATGATTACGTATGACATTATCGAATGACAGTAAGTGGCGTATACTAACGTTTTTACCTATGTCTGACAAGATCCGTGAAACTGCTGTTCATTAAGATGATACACTAACTGAGCAGATTGGCTAGGATAGAGGATTCCTGCAGTGGAAAGCTGTCGAACATCCACTAAAGTGATTTATTGACTCAGACTTTATTATAGTAAAAGCTTTCATCCTTCGGTACTCGAAAGACACACATCAATAAAATTTCAGCTCAATCAGTAAGTGCATTAGTCTCTAAACCCAAAACACACAGGACCAAGTTTCAGAAAAAAAAAACTAACGGAAAACAGCGCAATACAATCTGAAGGCAACTATTAACCTACAGTTATATTTTAAAAGAGAATAATTTCGTTCAATTCCTTGTACATCAAACAGTATAAGACATTACAACAACAAAACAAACCGCGATCAGTACCTGTCCGTAATATAAAATTATTAAACGAAATTCTAGAATGTTCATCAGACATTTTTACTGTTAACAAATACCAAGAGCTGACCGTGTTAGCATTCACCATCTATTTAGTAGTACATTACAGGAGATAATAAAAAAATCTTAACTTCCAATCTAAGAACGATATGCTGGCATCAACAAATGAGTTCTGATCATTGACAGTTGGTTACAGTAACACTAAGGAACAGCAAAGCAGTAAAATGCTCTCGAAAACTTAAGTTCGTAAAATTCGTTCACCGTCATATCCGCACGTCCAGCTGAATTACACATTACAGGACCGGCGCCGAAAGGTGCACCATCCCGTCGGCTGGTCATGAGCGGCCCAACCCACCGCAGGCCGCTTACCATTACAAAACTGCTGTTTAGATTATTCTCAGGCTTCTACAACAAACAGAGAAGTTTAGTTAACTCAAAAAATTTATACCTAATTAGCAGTTACAGCGTCCACAATGGACAAAAAACACAACAGCTCAAAACTGTTCTTTCACAAACATCATACTTGACGGCGAAATATGTCAGCCCTCCCAAAACACATTTATGTTCAGAGAAAAATGGAACACCTTGAAGACTAGAGATAGGACGTTCATATTCACAGGTCATGTATGTTAGTATGTTCTGCAGAAATGATCAGCATTTCAGTCACCTTGCTTCAGCACGTGTCCTGTTGCCTGGTAGGCACAGGGTCCGCCAAGGGCCCTAATAACCGATAACTTGAAACTTCCTGGCAGATTAAAACTGTGTGCCCGACCGAGACTCGAACTCGGGACCTTTGCCTTTCGCGGGCAAGTGCTGTACCATCTGAGCTACCGAAGCACGACTCACGCCCGGTACTCACTGCTTTACTTCTGCCAGTATCTGGTGTCCTGCCTTCCAAACTTTACAGAAACTCTCCTGCGAACCTTGCAGAACTAGCACTCCTGAAAGAAAGGATATAGCGGAGACATGGCTTAGCCACAGCCTGGGGGATGTTTCCAGAATGAGATTTTCACTCTGCAGCGGAGTGTGCGCTGATATGAAACTTCCTGGCAGATTAAAACTGTGTGCCCGACCGAGACTCGAACTCGGGACCTTTGCCTTTCGTGGGCAAGTGCTCTACCATCTGAGCTACCGAAGCACGACTCACGCCCGGTACTCACTGCTTTACTTCTGCCAGTATCTCGTCTCCTGCCTTCCAAAGTTTACAGAAACTCTCCTGCGAACCTTGCAGAACTAGCACTCCTGAAAGAAAGGATATAGCGGAGACATGGCTTAGCCACAGCCTGGGGGATGTTTCCAGAATGAGATTTTCACTCTGCAGCGGAGTGTGCGCTGATATGAAACTTCCTGGCAGATTAAAACTGTGTGCCCGACCGAGACTCGAACTCGGGACCTTTGCCTTTCGCGGGCAAGTGCCCTACCATCTGAGCTACCGAAGCACGACTCACGCACGGTACTCACTGCTTTACTTCTGCCAGTATCTCGTCTCCTGCCTTCCAAACTTAACAGAAACTCTCCTGCGAACCTTGCAGAACTACCACTCCTGAAAGAAAGGATATAGCGGAGACATGGCTTAGCCACAGCCTGGGGGATGTTTCCAGTATGAGATTTTCACTCTGCAGCGGAGTGTGCGCTGATTTAAAACTTCCTGGCAGATTAAAACTGTGTGCCCGACCGAGACTCGAACTCGGGACCTTTGCCTTTCGCGGGCAAGTGCTCTACCATCTGAGCTACCGAAGCACGACTCACGCCCGGTACTCACTGCTTTACTTCTGCCAGTATCTCGTCTCCTGCCTTCCAAACTTTACAGGAGCTCTGCTGCGAATCTTGCAGAACTAGCACTCCTGAAAGAAAGGATACTGCACTTGCCGGCGAAAGGCAAAGGTCCTGAGTTCGAGTCTCGGTCGGGCACACAGTTTTAATCTGCCAGGAAGTTTCATATCAGCGCACACTCCGCTGCAGAGTGAAAATCTCATTCTGGAAACCGATAACTTGTTCCATGCCTGATGGTATCGATTCGTATAAGGCGTCCTGTGCCATAGCCTTCCATGCTGCGTTCACCTGGTTCCAAAGTTGACCCGTGGTGATTGGCGCAGGGTCACGGAGCTCCACACGTCGTTTCATCATATCCCACACATCTTCGATTGGTCACAAGTCTGGTGACTTGGCGAGCCATGGTAAAAGGCTGACATCCTGTGACACCAAGAAGGCAGGTGTTCGCGCAGCAACATGTGGTCGTTGCATTGTCTTGCTGAAAAATGGCGTCAGAGGTGCTGTGCAGAAAGGGTATGGCTACGAGTTGCAGGATGTCAGTCACGTACGTCACACTGACCACAGTGCCCTGGACGTGTAACAGCTGTGACTTGTGGTTGTACCCAATAGCGCCCCCTGCAAATGCAGTCACTGTGATGCCACTCCCCTGTCTGCTTGCATTCGTCCGGGAAGACCGATGCGATTCCTGTCCCCAGTGACGTCCTTCCACACACCATTGCCGTCCATTCGGCACATTCGCCAAAGGTATGCGGAGAAGTGGAAGACCCGCACGCAACCCAACCCGTAATAAACGGCGACGGACTGTCTCCCCCCAATAGTGTGCAATGTGTTATACAGTTCCTCTGTTCAACGAGAGCGTAGGAGGACGCAGATCTGTCCTGCAATGCCATTCGGATGCGGTGTCAGTCTTCTCGGGGAGTGGCCTGACCTGACCCATCTCGTGGTGTCCTACGGCCTTCCGTGAACCATTCTGAACACACCCGTTGCACGGCCGAAATACAGGGTGATTCAAAAAGAATACCACAACTTTAGGAATTTAAAACTCTGCAACGACAAAAGGCAGAACTAAGCACTATCTGTCGGCGAATTAAGGGAGCTATAAAGTTTCATTTATTTGTACATTTGTTCGCTTGAGGCGCTGTTGACTAGGCGTCAGCGTCAGTTGATGCTAAGATGGCGACCGCTCAACAGAAAGCTTTTTGTGTTATTGAGTACGGCAGAAGTGAATCGACGACAGTTGTTCAGCGTGCATTTCGAACGAAGTATGGTGTTAAACCTCCTGATAGGTGGTGTATTAAACGTTGGTATAAACAGTTTACAGAGAATGGGTGTTTGCGCAAAGAGAAAAGTTCTGGACGGCCGAGAACGAGTGATGAAAATGTAGCACGCATCCAGCAAGCATTTGTTCGCAGCCCAGGAAAATCGACTCGCAGAGCTAGCAGAGAGCTGCAAATTCCACAATCAACTGTATGGAGAGTCCTACGAAAAAGGTTAGCTATGAAACCTGAACGTCAACTACCCGAGGCGATGGATCGGCCGCCAGGCAGCCCGTGACAGAGCACTTCATCACTGGCCTCCAAGAAGCCCTGATCTTACCCCCTGCGATTTTTTCTTGTGTGGGTATGTTAAGGATATGGTGTTTCGGCCACCTCTCCGAGCCACCATTGATGATTTGAAACGAGAAATAACAGCAGCTATCCAAACTGTTACGCCTGATATGCTACAGAGAGTGTGGAACGAGTTGGAGTATCGGGTTGATATTGCTCGAGTGTCTGGAGGGGGCCATGTTGAACATCTCTGAACTTGTTTTTGAGTGAAAAAAAACCTTTTTAAATGCTCTTTGTAATGATGTATAACAGAAGGTTATATTATGTTTCTTTCATTAAATATACATTTTTAAAGTTGTGGTATTCTTTTTGAATCACCCTCTACTTCGTACCACTCGAGCAGCTGTTTCCCGGATGGATGCATCAGATTCTCTCATGCCTATAATGCGCCCTCTTTCAAACTTTCTGATCTGACGGTACGGTTCGCGCTTACGTCTGCGAGGCATCGTGCACGCTGCTCGAGTCACACTGATCCATTCCCTTTGATTTACAGAGACAACGAGAGCAACTGGTACACTATACCGGTAGTTAGCGTTCCGCCGCAAAATTGACGTTGACCTTGAACCTGTGGGCCGACATCGTTCAAATGCTAATAATTTCTGCAGAACACATTAATGTACACTACTGGCCGTTAAAATTGCTACACCAAGAACAAATGCAGATGATAAACGCGTATTCATTGGTCAAATATATTACACTAGAACTGACATGTGATTACATTTTCATGTAATTTGGGTGCATAGATCCTGAAAAATCAGTACCCTGAACAACCATCTCTGGCCCCAATAACGGCCTTGATACGCCTGGGCATTGAGTCAAACAGAGCTTGGATGGCATGTACAGGTACAGCTGCCCATGCAGCTTCAACACGATACCACAGTTCATCAAGAGTAGTTGTAATCTCCCCACGGAAAATTACCCTCTACCACGCAATAATTAATAATGGTCAACCAAATCATCCACATGTATTTACGTTTGAAAAGTATCTGATCAGATTTTCTAGTAATACGAGGGTTATTCGGAAAGTAAGGAACGATCGGTCGCGAAATGGAAAGCACAGCAAAAATCCGATGAAGTTTTGCACATGTGTGTTGGGCAGTGTCTCTAGTATGCCCGTTGATCGCGTTACGTCGTTCTTTTTAGTTCTGAGCTCACAGAGAGCACATAAAGAGACCTAGAACAATAGCGTCTCCCGCCAAGTACGAGGGCCTGGTGAGAAATTTCGCCTGAAGCTATGCAGCCAACATTACATAAGTGTCGTGCGTTTTCTTCGTCAAGACAATTCTCAGCCGCATTCTGCAGGGGCAATGAAGATGCTCCTGCATAATTTTCAGTTGGAAATCTTTGATTACCCACAATACAGTCCGTAATTGTCTCCCTGTGCGTTTCATCTCTGCTCACACGAACCGCTGGCTATGAAGATAACATTTTGGCACAGACAACGAGCTGTAGGCCAGTGTAGAGAATTGTCGGAAAGCACTGGCGGCTGCCTTCTATAACGAGGCTATTGAAAAGTTGGTACAACGCTACGACAAACGTCTAAATCGGATCGGCAACTATGGAGATAAGCAGCTGGAAGTTGTAGCTAACCGTTGCAAATAAATCAGTTTTGATTTTAACTGTGGTTTCCATTTCGCGACCTATCGTTCCTTACTTTCCGAATAGACCTCGTATATGCGCCGACAGCTCGTCGACGCCAAGGTATTTTTCTAGTACGTTTATTCTTTGGAACAACAGAGGTACAGAAATGTATGCTCCATGGTTATTATAGAGAGAGAGAGGAACGGCTTCGGAAGTATCGGTTGGAAGATTGTCGGATTGCTAAAGGAGATTTTTTTACTCTTCTTCGCGCTAAAGCGAGCTAGGAAAGTTTGTGCCGCTAGCGTGATAGATAAAGAGAAAGAAAAACCTGTAAAAGAAAATTACAGGAGACTTGGAACCAACAGAAAACGGAAAATGTACGGAAATGGATTCAATATACAATTTTCCTCAGAAATAAGGTTTGTGACCATTTTATTCTAGAGTGAATGACGAATGAGTTCTCTGTCTGAACCATTGATGATTGTCTGGGCCCTGTAATTAATTGGGAAGTTTCAGCTGTGACGAAGAGAGCCTGCAATCTCTGAGTTTTTTGAAATCGTCCAAAAAGGCTTTGTCCACATCTGAAATTTTAGATCTGTCGTAAACTGAACGAATTGTTCAAACGATCGATTTTCCCAACTGAATGCAGCGCTTAATAATAATAACAAATGTAAAGATCTTTTCTAGCAAGCCAGCCGCTGAATATTAAGACGAAGGGCTCCACCAGAGATTCTACTAGGCTGATTTCACGTAAATAATATATTTAAACTGTACACAGATAAAGGACAGAGAGAGAGAGAGAGAGTGAGAGAATCCTCCATTAGCATAATTGTTTCTCTGTCTTTTCACGGATCAGCCTAACTAGAAAACACGAAGCCCTGACTTTATTGTACCGATTTATGTGTGAGAGGGAAAGAGCGATAAAGGCGACAGATACACTTCTGTACAGACAAAACATTACACCAAGTTAGCGGCAAGCTGCATTCACATAGACTTTCATCATTTACAAAAGCAGAGTAGAATTCATTATAATGGCCAATCCGTGACAGGACACGTTTTTGGACGTTGTTAAAATAATTTTGTTCTCTGTTTCATGTGAACTACGACGAGACAACTTAACTTGGAAAAAGAGAAGAAATACTCGCAGGCAAATTAAGTGGATCTACAAATAAAAGCAGCACGCTGGGCGCAGAAAATAGGTCAGATCTATAATTTTATATTACAGCTTGCGTAGACGTAGATTTGAACATTTACTAATTGTGCTCATGCTAGACGTAGTTTGATTGACCTGCCCTAGTTTACCTGTTTAAGTACTATAAGAAAGTAGCCACAGAAGTATTCTTGTGTGAAGGGAGATATATACATATTGACTGTAGAACATTTATATGGTTTTAACTAGGGCAATGTTTAAGATGAGTCAAGCAGAGCAGAGCAACACGCTACAGCCTTCAGCTGTGAGCACGGATAATAGTGATGTAGTAAGAAGTGTTGTAGAACCGATCGCTACAGATAGTGCAATAGAACGCCCGGTAGAGACGGCTGGAGATGTAACAGCAAGTATGCAACATGGATTAGATCCATTAGTAATTATCATGAGACAGATGCAGATGATAACCGAGAGCATGAATAATATGAAAACCGACATTAATGCGAAGTTAGCCTCAGTTACCGAGGGGCAAAATGATTTGAATGCGAAATTAGCCTCAGTTACTGAGGGGCAGGAAAATCTGAAAGCTGAGATTAAGCAGCAGTTACATGACAGTTTTTCCGAATTAGAGCAGCGGATAGAGGCGAAGACAAAGGAACTTAAAGATCAGGCCGAAGAGACGGAACGAAAATTAATTGCACAAATAGAATTGGTTAAAGCTCAATGTGAGGAATCTACTCAACGCGTACGTGTAGAAATGAAGGAGTATGTGGCTATTAAGATAGATACCGTACGGGAACAGGTGGAAATGGTTCCGCAATTAGTACAAAAGCAAGATGCCATGTCATGTGCAATTGCGCAACTTCCTGAATTGGCACGTACGCAGACGAACCTAAAGGAAAGTGTTGAACATCTGACCGAACGTCAAGACGTTATAGACCACCAAATTAATGTATTAACGGGTAAATTATCCGAAATCACATTAGAAAACAAAAGGCTAATGTGTGAAAACGTTGAGCAAAATGTTAAAGCAGCATTCCAGAGTCTATGCGGCAAACAGGAAGAGAATTTGTTTGCGAAAGGACTTGAGGAAGTGCGACAGCAGTTAGGTGCTGATTTCGAGCATTGGAAACAAACGATAGAAGAGTCGATACGCGTTTCACAACAAGGCTCAGAACAAATGAATACCGGCCAGCAGCAGAAGTTGGCAGCGTCTGTAGAGCCAGTTACTGCACATTCGCACACGATACCGACTTGTGTGAGTAACTCGAATATTAAATTGCCACGAGCTAGTTGTTCGCGTGAAGTTTTATCTGACGGAGATTACGAAAGCCTTTGCCATGCCGAAGAAAAAATGATAAAGCATCGGCAATTCCAGATTTTTAACATTGACAAAAGGGGGGTCCATCCGATTGTTTTTATCCGAAGTTTTAGAGGAGTGCTACCCAGAAATTGGTCGGAGTGGCAGAAAATCAGTTTCGTGACTGGGTATATACAAGGTTCGGGGGCGATCTGGGCCTCGGACATGACTTCTGTTTGCTCGACATATGACGATTTTGAGAAAGCGTTTTTAGCAAAATTCTGGTCAGAAGGGGTACAGGAACGCCTAAGGCAGGAGGTGCTCTACCCAGAGCCTTTCTCTTTTTCAAAAGGAAGCCTTAGGAAGTATTTTGAAAAATATATAAACAAAACTAGATATTGGGACAGACCTATGCCTTTGCCAGACATAATAAACATACTTAAGGCAAGATTACCAACTAACATCCGGAATCAATTAATTTACGGGAACGATAAAGACTTGGAGTCGTTCCTCACGACGTTAGATCATATAGACATTATAGAAGAGAGCAACCAGAAAGCCCGTAACAACAGATTCCAATATAGGGAGATAGAACCTCCGCCAAATGGTAGGCAAGGGAACGCACAGAGATCGATAAATAGTGGAGAAACCCCTCAAAATCTCAATAATGATACCGGCAATAGTCTTGCGAGGGGCTATCCAAGGAACAACAGGAATGGGAAACGATACAATCCCGTATGGGGGAACGAAAGGAATTTCAGACCGCAAGCCTGGAACAATAACAGTAATAGAAAGTGGAATCAACCGGGGGGAATAGATTCAAATAACCAACATCAGTGGGGACGGACATCTACGAATCAACCGGTAATTACCGAAGTGACGGACGATGTCAACCACCAGGCCAATCAAAATCCAACAAACTTGTAAGGACCCACTCGTGCCCCGGAGGAGCGGTCAACAATTGGTTGAGGGGCAACAGGATATGTGTACCCATGCTAACGTATAATGATGGACGATTACTGGCAGATGAATTGACCGAGGACTTAGAACTCCAAGATGAGGATAAGGAACAGGTGGCAGTAGCCGAAGTGCAAGTCATTTTGGAGACTGTACCTATAGTGGCGGTTTTGGACACAGCTGCAACCACGAATGTTATTTCGGAGGCTGTATTCAACAAGATCAGAAATATAAAACGAGTACCAATTTTTCCAGTTCAAAATTGCAGAATAATAGGCGCCGTTGGGGCTAGATCGGCTAATGTAAAAGTGCAGTCACTACTTAGTGTAGAAGTCGGGAATGTAGCAATATTAAGCACATTCCTTGTTGTAAAAAATTTGGTGGTAGACTGCATTATAGGAGTCGACAGCCTACGTCAATACGGATGCAGAATAGATTTTAAAACAGGAAAAATTTGGTTAAATGTAAATAAACAAGAAATTGAGTTGGACTTGTTGAGAAAGGAAAGCCTTACCAGAAAATATAATAGTGGGATCAGTGTGCAAGTAATCAGGACTGCACAAAATTCTAAACAGCACGTAAATAATGAGTTCCAAGTCAAAGGAGACTTCGGTCAATTAGTGTATGAGAAGTTAAATGAATCCGACTGCATTATTGAAGAGCAGAAGAAGCAGCTCAAAGAATTATTATTAGTGTATGAAAACGTGTTTGACGAAAGGCCAGGAGTTATTAAGGGATACATATGCCATCTCTACGTTAAGCCACACGAAACGTATTGTAGAACTTTCTATCCTGTTCCCTGGAGGTTAAAGGCTCAAGTTCAAAAAGAAATAGATCGCATGTTGAAATGGGGTTTGATCGAACCCTCTACAAGCCCATACTGCTCCCCATTGTTGGTCGTGCCAAAAGCAAATGGAACTGTGAGACTGGCACTCGACGCCAGGGAAATAAACAAAATCATAATTCCAGTGAGAACACATCCGGAAAACATAGACGAACTGATACAACGGTTCCAGGATGTCCAATATTTGACGAGCATCGATTTGCGGAGTTCGTATTGGCAGGTCAAGCTGGATGAGTTATCAAGGAAATATACAGCTTTCATTTATGCCGGAAGAAGTTACCAATTTACTGTAGTTCCTTTCGGACTCAATATTAGTGCTGGAATCTTTATAGCAGCTCTAGATTATGCTCTAGGCCCAGAACTAAGAAGCAGGATAACAGTATTTGTTGATGATATGCTTATTGCATCGAAGACCTGGGAGGAGCATATTACCTTACTGAGTCGGGTGTTGGACGTGTTCAAAACCATGGGAATAACTGCTAACCTACAGAAATCCCATTTTGCACTAAACAGAATCAAGTTCCTGGGGCATATAGTTGACGCAAAGGGAATTTTCCGACCAAGGAGAAGCTAATTGCGATTAGTAAGTTTCCAACACAGAGAAATAGGAGGCAATTAAAAGGGTTTATGGGTCTTGCCTCATTTTTTAGAAGATTTATAACGAATCAGGCCATGAATGCAGCAGCTCTAAATAGTTTGCTGAAGAAGGATGTGCCCTGGCTCTGGACATTAGAGTGTCAAGAAGCATTTGAAGAGATAAAGAAGCAATTAGTAAATGCACCGCTTTTGTACCATCCGGACATGCAAGAGGAATTCTACTTGTCAACAGATTCGTCAAATGTGGGTCTTGGAGTGTGCCTTTTCCAAGTACGCAAGATAAATGGACAGCTTACCTTTTGTCCTATTGCGTTTGCTAGTCGTGTTTTGTCCAACTGTGAACGAACGTACACGACGACAGAATTAGAGGCTCTTGCGGTCGTCTGGGGATTTAAAAAATTTCATTATTATTTATATGGGTCGAAGACTATCGTATATTGCGATCACCAATCGTTAACGTTTTTACAAACGTGTAAACTGTTACACCCCAGGCTGGCTAGATGGACGCTCGCTCTGCAACAATACCAGTTTAAGATCGTACATGTCTCAGGGCAGCAAAACATTATTGCTGACGCTCTATCAAGGTCACCGCAGGGTTTAACAAAAGAGATTGAAATAAATAATTCCTCAGAATTCCCTGTATTGCTGCTGCAGGAAAATCCATTTAAGACGTACTACGTCAATTTGTGTGTGCATATGGCCCAGTTACAGAAAAAGGATGCTCAATGGGGAAGTGTCATTCAAAGGTTACAACAGCAACCTTCGGATCAGATGGCAAACTATTACAAGCTAGTAAATGGCCTATTATTTTTCCGCTGTGGAAGGCCAAACAAAGTCCGTTGGTGTGTTTGTATACCTGAGGCACAAATAGAGAAACTTGTATGGTTCACTCATTTAACCTGGGGACATTTCGGTGCGACAAAATGTGCAGACAAAATAAGTGGGTACTGTTATTTTCCTAACATAAAGCGCAGAGTGCATGAGGTCTTAAAGAGATGCATAATATGTCAAAAAACAAAGCCGAATTCAAAAGGGACTAAGCACCCATTATGCTCAATATTAGTACAAGAACCAAAAGAATTAATTTCATGCGATCTGTGTTGACCGTTACCTACTTCAAGAGGTGGTGTTAAATATGTGTTGGCATTTCTCGATGTGTGTACGAAATACGTAAAGCTATACCCGATAAAGGCGGCTACAGCCAAAGTAATTGTATTAAGATTGATAAGGGATTATCTTCCACATGTTGGTACACCTAAGGCGATCATAACTGACAATGCTAAAATATTCACGGGACTCCGATGGAAGCAGACTTTGTCTCAAGTCGGTGTGAAACATATACTAACATCATTTTACCACCCACAAGGCAATTTGGTTGAGAGGATTTTTAGAGAATTCAATCGATTTATGAGGACGTATTGCCATAATAAGCAAACTGCGTGGGCAAATTATGTGGAAGAGTTTGAGCAGATATACAATAACATGCCCCACTCCTCAACTGGATATACACCTTGTGAACTGATGTTCGGAGCAAAAGAGGAAAACTTCTGGACTGACCATATCCCCAAAACTCAGGAAACTGAGATGCCTTGGGAAGAAAAAATAAGACAAGCTATCATAAATATGACGAAAAAGGCTGATCATAGAAAACAAAGATATGACAAATTAATCAAAAGGGTACAGACATACCATGTCGGAGAGAAGGTACTGGTTAAACGACATACCAAATCATCCGTAATAAGGAAAAGTATAAAGAAATGGGAGTTACTATATACTGGACCATACATTATCCTACAAATTCCGAATCCGGGGGCTTATCTGTTAGCATACCCGGAAGCGAACAAAATAAAAGGGTTATTTTCTCATAACGACTTAAAAAAGTATAATGAAGATTAGAAGATAGGGAGGAATGGTGTTCCGAGTGACAGAAATGAACGCTCGTAAAAAACATAACAATAAACTGTGTGTGTAGTGATAGAAACCCTTAAATTGAAATAGTTAATCAGTGACATAGAGTATAGAAATAGTGACTAACTATTATTATCGAGTGTTGTAAAGAAGATAGTGGAGATAGGCTTCACCTGTGGTTTGGGTGAACATAGAACTTTAGCATTGCTAATGTCATCAAGAATGATTAAGGATCTAACTGACGTTCAAGAAGAATGAAACGTTTCCCGCAAATGACGCGGAATAATCAAAAGAGGTTCCGAGTGAATATTCATATATAATCTCATGTGAACGCTTACATGTGTAAACGTGTGAAGGGATGTGTTGTGGTAGTGAATCGTGAGTGACGGTTAACGCCGCAAAGATAATTTCCCGCGCAAAACAGTTGACGTCGGCGCGAGAATTAAAATCGATATAGACGATACAGATATGCTTTGTAAGAGACTCGCACCAAACGCGAGGATAAACTGATTCATGTTGAACTCTAAAAGGAATAGGTGTTATAATTAGAAGTTAAGAGGTTGTAATTTATTAATGAACGATTAAAGAAAGTAATATTCATAGATTCAGTAGTAATTTAATGGTTCGTGTTCGTTTGGGAATTTTGTGTGAAAAATCCATTTCCATATATGAGCATGGATGAACACCGTATGAATCAGAGAGTAATTGAAAGAAGCGAATCCGCATTCCTCAATGCTAATAACTTTTACATTTCAGCACTCAAGCGAAGAAATATATGTATTTAGAACAAAAAGTTTTGAGTATAGCTAAATCATATGACTTATCAAGGAAATATGGATGATGTCTTGGTATAAAATGAACTACACTTTCCATTATTCGATGATTTGAATCCAAAATCTATAGTAAGTTACATGAATCCTTTAAATTACGAAGAACAAATCAGTGATAGAAAATGTGTTAGAACTTTTGGACTTATAAGCACAAGTGGGGAGGCAAAGTCAAAAGGAGTATTCAAAAGGGAGTAAATCGGATGATGCTTTTGGCAACATCATTAGTTAATGGTTGAATTCCTTGAAGCACGTCGTAACAAAAAGGATCCATGAAGCCATAAGGATTTTGCTTTCAAAAAGGAGAATCTTGGACGGTGCAACCTAATCAGTTCTCTTACAGGAAGAGTTTTCCTTTTGGTCATTGCTAATTCTATTGGAATGAATGTTGCATGTGAATTCGAGTATCCCTGTTCCTTCTACTCTTCCCATTGTGGGCCGCGTAGAAGATCAACTACAGAGGGAGCCGCGTAGAAGACCGACTACAAATGTGGACGTCGGGGACATGCAAGACCCGGGGGAGTTTAGCACCGCAAGATATTGTACCAGGAGCAAGATTGTAAAACGAGAATTCACGTTGTTTATTGTAAAACGTTTTTTTTGCTAGCGGCACAAACCACTCTTCTCCAAATCGTCATACAAATTGATCCCTGTCTTTCCTTTAGAGATCTATTTCAAAATTATATATTTTTTTCTTCTATAGGCTTTCCTATCTTCTATGTACCGTAGGCTGGGGGTCTAGGCTTAAGAGGTTTTCCAAGGTTTCCCTGCTTAAGAAAGTTCCCGAATGGGTAGACCCTGACATCAGTTCATGAAAGATCATCTTCCTTGGTTGTGCACAGCAAATATAACACCTAGATGCACGTAAAAGCAATACAGCCGCGGTACCGGTCTCTTCATTTCTTCTGTCTTCATCATTTCTTTTCTTCGTCTGTCTCAAATATAATATTCTTTTTCAGTCGGAGGACTGACAATCATCACTTCCGGGTTATCCACGCTAATAGATAGCTCGCGAAGTGTGTTCGGTGAATCAAAATTGAGCTCACAAACTTCGCTCGCTGCGAGGGGCATTGTAATCTCCCCACGGAAAATTACCCTCTACCACGCAATAATTAATAATGGTCAACCAAATCATCCACATGTATTTATGTTTGAAAAGTATCTGATCAGATTTTCTAGTAATACACTCCTGGAAATGGAAAAAAGAACACATTGACACCGGTGTGTCAGACCCACCCTACTTGCTCCGGACACTGCGAGAGGGCTGTACAAGCAATGATCACACGCACGGCACAGCGGACACACCAGGAACCGCGGTGTTGGCCGTCGAATGGCGCTAGCTGCGCAGCATTTGTGCACCGCCGCCGTCAGTGTCAGCCAGTTTGCCGTGGCATACGAAGCTCCATCGCAGTCTTTAACACTGGTAGCATGCCGCGACAGCGTGGACGTGAACCGTATGTGCAGTTGACGGACTTTGAGCGAGGGCGTATAGTGGGCATGCGGGAGGCCGGGTGGACGTACCGCCGAATTGCTCAACGCGTGGGGCGTGAGGTCTCCACAGTACATCGATGTTGTCGCCAGTGGTCGGCGGAAGGTGCACGTGCCCGTCGACCTGGGACCGGACCGCAGCGACGCACGGATGCACGCCAAGACCGTAGGATCCTACACAGTGCCGTAGGGGACCGCACCGCCACTTCCCAGCAAATTAGGGACACTGTTGCTCCTGGGGTATCGGCGAGGACCATTCGCAACCGTCTCCATGAAGCTGGGCTACGGTCCCGCACACCGTTAGGCCGTCTTCCGCTCACGCCCCAACATCGTGCAGCCCGCCTCCAGTGGTGTCGCGACAGGCGTGAATGGAGGGACGAATGGAGACGTGTCGTCTTCAGCGATGAGAGTCGCTTCTGCATTGGTGCCAATGATGGTCGTATGCGTGTTTGGCGCCGTGCAGGTGAGCGCCACAATCAGGACTGCATACGACCGAGGCACACAGGGCCAACACCCGGCATCATGGTGTGGGGAGCGATCTCCTACACTGGCCGTACACCACTGGTGATCGTCGAGGGGACACTGAATAGTGCACGGTACATCCAAACCGTCATCGAACCCATCGTTCTACCATTCCTAGACCGGCAAGGGAACTTGCTGTTCCAACAGGATAATGCACGTCCGCATGTATCCCGTGCCACCCAACGTGCTCTAGAAGGTGTAAGTCAACTACCCTGGCCAGCAAGATCTCCGGATCTGTCCCCCATTGAGCATGTTTGGGACTGGGTGAAGCGTCGTCTCACGCGGTCTGCACGTCCAGCACGAACGCTGGTCCAACTGAGGCGCCAGGTGGAAATGGCATGGCAAGCCGTTCCACAGGACTACATCCAGCATCTCTACGATCGTCTCCATGGGAGAATAGCAGCCTGCATTGCTGCGAAAGGTGGATATACACTGTACTAGTGCCGACATTGTGCATGCTCTGTTGCCTGTGTCTATGTGCCTGTGGTTCTGTCAGTGTGATCACGTGATGTAACTGACCCCAGGAATGTGTCAATAAAGTTTCCCCTTCCTGGGACAATGAATTCACGGTGTTCTTATTTCAATTTCCAGGAGTGTATATGCGCCGACAGCTCGTCGACGCCAAGGTATTTTTCTAGTACGTTTATTCTTTGGAACAACAGAGGTACAGAAATGTGTGCTCCATGGTTATTATAGAGAGAGAGAGGAACGGCTTCGGAAGTATCGGTTGGAAGATTGTCGGATTGCTAAAGGAGATTTTTTTACTCTTCTTCGCGCTAAAGCGAGCTAGGAAAGTTTGTGCCGCTAGCGTGATAGATAAAGAGAAAGAAAAACCTGTAAAAGAAAATTACATGAGACTTGGAACCAACAGAAAACGGAACATGTACGGAAATGGATTCAATATACAATTTTCCTCAGAAATAAGGTTTGTGACCATTTTATTCTAGAGTGAATGACGAATGAGTTCTCTGTCTGAACCATTGATGATTGTCTGGGCCCTGTAATTAATTGGGAAGTTTCAGCTGTGACGAAGAGAGCCTGCAATCTCTGAGTTTTTTGAAATCGTCCAAAAAGGCTTCGTCCACATCTGAAATTTTAGATCTGTCGTAAACTGAACGAATTGTTCAAACGATCGATTTTCCCAACTGAATGCAGCGCTTAATAATAATAACAAATGTAAAGATCTTTTCTAGCAAGCCAGCCGCTGAATATTAAGACGAAGGGCTCCACCAGAGATTCTACTAGGCTGATTTCACGTAAATAATATATTTAAACTGTACACAGATAAAGGACAGAGAGAGAGAGAGAGAGAATCCTCCATTAGCATAATTGTTTCTCTGTCTTTTCACGGATCAGCCTAACTAACTAGAAAACACGAAGCCCTGACTTTATTGTACCGATTTATGTGTGAGAGGGAAAGAGCGATAAAGGCGACAGATACACTTCTGTACAGACAAAACATTACACCAAGTTAGCGGCAAGCTGCATTCACATAGACTTTCATCATTTACAAAAGCAGAGTAGGATTCATTATATAGTGACTGGCGTATTGTGACGAGCCAGTTGCTTTTCAATTGGTGAGAGATCTGGAGAATGTGCTGACCCTGGCAGCAGTCGAACATTTTCTGTATCCAGAAAGACCCGTACAGAACCTGCAACATGCGGTCGTGCATTATCCTGCTCAAATGTAAGGTTTCCCAGGAGTCGAATGAAGGGTAGAGCCACGGGTCATAACACATCTGAAATGTAACGTCCACTGTTCAAAGTGCCGACAATGCGAACAAGAGGTGACCGAGACGTGTAACCAATGGCACCCCATACCATCACGCCGGGTGATACGCCAGTATGGCGATGACGAATACACGCTTCCAATGTGCGTTCACCACGATGACGCCAAACACGGATGCGAGCATCATGATGCTGTAAATAGAACCTGGATTCATTCGAGAAAATGACGTTTTGCCATTCGTGCACCCAGGTTCGTCGTTGAGTACACCATCGCAGGCGCTCCTCTCTGTGATGCAGCGTCAAGGGTAACCGCAGCCATGGTCTCCGTGCTGATAGTCCACGCTGCTGCAAACGTCGTCGAACTGTTCGTGCAGATGGTTGTTGTCTTGCAAACATCCCCATCTGTTGACTCAGGGATCGAGACGTGGCTGCACGATCCGTTACAGTCATGCGGATAAGATGCCTGTCATCTCGACTGCTAGTGATACGAGGCCGTTGGGATCCAGCACGGCGTTCCGTATTACCCAGCTGAACCCACCGATTCCATATTCTGCTAACAGTCATTGGATGTCGACCAACGCGAGCAGCAATGTCGCAATACGATAAACCGCAATCGCGATAGGCTAAAATCCGACCTTTATCAAAGTCGTAAACGTGATGGTACGCATTTCTCCTCCTCACACGAATGATCACAACAACGTTTCACCAGGCAACGCCGGTCAACTGCTGTTTGTGTATGTGAAATCGATTGGAAACTTTCCTCATGTCAGCACGTTGTATGTGTCACCACCGGCGCCAACCTTGTGCGAATGCTCTGAAAAGCTAATCATTTGCATACGACAGCATCTTCTTCCTGTCGGTTAAATTCTGAGGTCTGTGGTATCATCCTCCCAACAGAATATATTACGAAGCTCTAATTCCTAAAATATATTGCTGTCATATTTTAGACGTACACTGGAGGGAGGGTGGGAGGGAGGGGGGGGGGGGGACTCTAACAACCCCTGAACTGCATATATTATGTCTTTTCAAAGTTTAGTGACAAAGAACTGGCTACAAGCTATTTATTAATCTCCATGGAAATTTCGTTAACAGGTCTTCTGAAAACTGAATTTATTATTTGTTGCAGAGTTTGTATCGTCTGCAAACAGAACTAACTAGCAGTTGGTAATGCTATTGATAAAAAGTCATTAATAAACACACGGATATGTTAAGTTCCAGAATGACTGAACCATCCGTGACACCAGCGTAATTAGTTGCTGTTTTCATGATAATTCGTAACTTAACACAGGAGTTTTTCTACACACATCTTTTGCTTTGTGTCACATTGTTATGATATGGAACACTGTAACGTTCAGATTTGCTTACAAAGATATTATGATTTACACAGTCAAAGGAATACAGTGGCTGGCAGGCTACAGATGTCTACAATCATTTTATTTGTTGATTAAACATACATATTGGTATTAAAATACGAACTACCGTGCAAAATCTAAGCTAATTTGCAACGTAGCCACTAATTTTGAGGCACGAAATAGCAGCAATGCGGTAGGCATTCCACACCACTTTAACCATTCCCTGTCAGGCTGCCTGCAATGACATTATCAAGATGGCGGAAGATGAGAAATTCGAAAATTAAAGACAGCAGATAGCAGGATATTTAAAAAAACTACAGATGGCGGTGGGCAATAAATTTAAACATTGCAGATGGAACTGGTGTTTTTTTTTTTTAGCAAAAGCTGATGATGGCACGAAAAATCTTACAGCAAACGATTGTGCAGTATTTTTGAATTATGTTCAGTTGTATTACATTTTCTTGAGGTGAATTAAAAAATTAAAAAAATGTATTGCAAATACTCCAGTATTTCTCAAAAAATTACATACGCTTCTTCATCTGAACCGTATAAAATTTACGCCACAAAAATGTATCAGTTTAGCTCCTGAAATTGACTCAATTTGCCCTGAAAATATATCAGTTTGATCTGAAAATGTATCAACTTGCCTTCAAAATGCATCGGCTTGGCCCAAAATGTATAAATATGTCCTGAAAACGTTTCAGATTACACCAAAAATACAGGGTGTTACAAAAAGGTACGGCCAAACTTTCAGGAAACATTCCTCACACACAAATAAAGAAAAGATGTTATGTGGACATGTGTCCGCAAACGCTTACTTTCCATGTTAGAGCTCATTTTAGTTTCGTCAGTATGTACTGTACTTCCTCGATTGACCGCCAGTTGGCCCAATTGAAGGAAGGTAATGTTGACTTCGGTGCTTGTGTTGACATGCGACTCATTGCTCTACAGTACTAGCATCAAGCACATCAGTACGTAGCATCAACAGGTTAGTGTTTATCACGAACGTGGTTTTGCAGGTGCAATGTTTACAAATGCGGAGTTGGCAGATGCCCATTTGATGTATGGATTAGCACGGGGCAATAGCTGTGGCGCGGTACGTTTGTATCGAGACAGATATCCAGAACGAAGGTGGCCCAACAGGAAGACGTTCGAAGCAATTGATCGGCGTCTTAGGGAGCACGGAACATTCCAGCCTATGACTCGCGACTGGGGAAGACCTAGAACGACGAGGACACCTGCAATGGACGAGGCAATTCTTCGTGCAGTTGACGATGACCCTAATGTCAGCGTCAGAGAAGTTGCTGCTGTACAAGGTGACGTTGACCACGTCACTGTATGGACAGTGCTACGGGAGAACCAGTTGTTTCCGTGCCATGTACAGCGCGTGCAGGCACTATCAGCAGCTGATTGGCCTCCACGGGTACACTACTGCGAATGGTTCATCCAACAGTGTGTCAATCCTCATTTCAGTGCAAATGTTCTCTTTACGGATGAGGCTTCATTCCAGCGTGATCAAATTGTAAATTTTCACAATCAACATGTGTGGGCTGACGAGAATCCGTACGCAGTTGTGCAATCACGTCATCAACACAGATTTTCTGTGAACGTTTGGGCAGGCATTGTTGGTGATGTCTTGATTGGGCCCCATGTTCTTCCACCTACGCTCAATGGAGCACGTTATCATGATTTCATACGGGATACTCTACCTGTGCTGCTAGAACATGTGCCTTTACAAGTACGACACAACATGTGGTTCATGCACGACGGAGCTCCTGCACATTTCAATCGAAGTGTTCGTACGCTTCTCAACAACAGATTCGGTGACCGATGGATTGGTAGAGGCGGACCAATTCCATGGCCTCCACGCTCTCCTGACCTCAACCCTCTTTACTTTCATTTATGGGGGCATTTGAAAGCTCTTGTCTACGCAACGCCGGTACCAAATGTAGAGACTCTTCGTGCTCGTATTGTGGACGGCTGTGATACAATACGCCATTCTCCACGGCTGCATCAGCGCATCAGGGATTCCATGCGACGGAGAGTGGATGCATGTATCCTCGCTAACGGAGGACATTTTGAACATTTCCTGTAATAAAGTATTTGAAGTCACGCTGGTACGTTCTGTTGCTGTGTGTTTCCATTCCATGATTAATGTGATTTGAAGAGAAGTAATAAAATGAGCTCTAATATGGAAAGTAAGCGTTTCCGGACACATGTCCATATAACATATTTTTTCTTTGTGTGTGAGGAATGTTTCCTGAAAGTTTCACCGCACCTTTTTGTAACACCCTGTATGTTAGCTTGCCCTAAAAATGTAACAGCTTACCCTGAAAATGAATCAGTTTTCTCCAGAAATGTATCAGTTTGCTCCAAAAATGTGGCAACTTTCCCAATATCACAAACTATATTATATACTTGCAGTGACAGTTTAATTTAGTCATGGAACTTATACGTTTCCCCGCAATAAATAGTTTTCGCCATCTACCTTTCATGATGGATAGCCATTGGAGCAATTGTGCTTCGACAAGAGAGATCTCAAGTAATTCCGAAAATTCAATACAACCTTCCCTCTGGAGCAAAACACACGCATAGTGTCTGCATTTAATGCTGTTGCATCAAAAAGTGGTCAATTAACACAGGACTGGAAACTCTCTTCTGCGAAAATTTTATAATCAACTTTTTACCTCTTCTTTTCCATAGTAAGTTCAACGAGCGAAATATGCGTAAAAAGCGAACATTGAATGAGTAGTAAGACGAGAGTTTTCGACGTGGGAATAAGACTGTTAGCTTCGCTAACTTTGCATTTTAAGCAGTAAAGTGTATCAGCAGTAGCGCCCCTGTATGTTTTGCAATGTGATATGTGTATCGTATTCCGCAGAGCCGAGAGTCAAATGCATTGGATATTAGCAAGTCGAGACTTGTAGGTACAAGCAAAATGCTCAGTCACCGAGATCAGGGACGTGGTGAGAAACTCTCTGCTGGTGCGTGAAATATCAACTAAATGTATCGACAAATGTCTTACTAATTATCGAATAACTACTTATTTGGAATAAGTATCATCGCGACACTCATACACTGCTATTAAACGTGCTTTTTCTTTATGCTCCAAACAGTGTAATCTGGCAGTCCTGACATAAGCCGACCTTTCCTCATCGAGATTCCCAATAAAACATTTTATACAACATTTTAGTCGATTTTTACTATCAAGCAGTTTCTTCAAAAAATTACATGAAACACGAGTAAAAGATGTCAATAAAACGCCAAAGTAAGGCTGCCTACCTTTTTCCAGACAATAGTGAAAGGTTGCTAGATGCAAATAGATAAGGGTGTAGGAGTAAATTATACTCAACGAGTTTCATTATACAATCATATATAAAATTTAGATAATATTATTGCGAACTCAATGCTATAGGATTGCCTTAGCAAAAGTGGACCCATCTTAGGGTTGTGGCGGTTTAAAGCTTCCATAACTGAGTACAAGGGAGTGCCCGTTGGATACTATAGACCGGCAGCACACCCGTGGATATTTTGATTATCAAATACGCCGGGAGAAACTCAAGAATCAGACCCTAAGATATTTTACACGGAGAAATGGGCATCTCCCGTCTCGTTTACTCAGCGACTGTTTCACACACACCTTCTTATTCTGCGTCTTTCTCTATCGCACAGGCTTGTGCGTTCAGTATTGTTCTACCGTGCCACTCTCTCGTACTCAGTTATGGAAACTTGAAACCGCGACACCCTAAGATAGGCCGGCTTTTACTAAGGCAACCCTATAGCACTGAGTTCGCAACATTGTCTAAATTTTGTATATGGTTGTATAAGGGAACTCGATGCGGGTATTTCGCTTCTGCACACTTACCTGCTTGCACCTGGCAAAAATATGGGCAACTTTATTTTGATGTTTTATTTACATCTTTTACCCTTCGCCGATGGCAGTTTTTTAAAGAATCTGTGTTAGGGTAAGTATCGAAAAAAATTAACTGAACTGTTTTTAATTAAAAATATCTGTGCACGGGTGGCAACCCTAGCACTTATTTTTTGTTTATACGTTACAGTGTGTAAAATATACGTTATGTTAGGAAACTCGATGACGGAAGGTCGGTTTAAGTCGAGATCATAGAAGCTGATAATTTATATGTACTCCACCGCTTAAAAATTTACACTTCGATGACGTTGGCAGTTTTCTGTCATCAAAAATGCAAGTTTCGTTTATTGAAATTAGTATATGGTACTTGATATACTAGCTGCAAACAATTTAAAAATCCGTTGGAGCTTTCGCCATTTTGGCATTATTGCGTATTTCTGGGATACTGATATTTATCCGGATATACTACAAATAAAATTCGTTGTCTATAGTTTGACAGCACATACGGTTAGTAACTTATCATTTCAAAATTACCAGGCCTGACCAGGTCTGACCAGCAACCGATTAGTATCCCAATCCAAGAGAATCTCTCTCTCTCTCTCTCTCGCCAACGCAGAGTCTATTATTTCGTGGTGGTTTGGCGAAAATTATTGCACAGTCATTCGATTACAGAATCTGACAAAATAACATTTTCATCCCATCATGATAACACAGAAAACTTGTATAAAAACGTTGACCAATGTTCACCCTGCATAATCTGTTTACTTACTGAATAAGAGCTGTTATCCGATCCCTAGTAACAAAGCTCATAACAGATCACGACTTTCTATATACACGTATGTCATTTACATAGCGAAAGTGAAACGTTGGAGGAATTATTAATATGTTGCATCGTGTCACAAAATACGAACGTCTTTGAGTATATCTAGAACGCAAACAAAGTGAATATGGGAATAGCTGTTGATGAAACACCGAAAATAAGACAAGTGTACATGAATTATCATTAAAGGGGCCTCACCAGTAGCAGCAAATAATCGGGAGACGAAATTTTTCACTGTTGTTGCTCCAAAGACCTATTGTTGGCCTGGTGCTGTGAAAACAATTTCTTAACAGGAACTTACACAGTTTTGCGAGAACCTATGTATTATGTTGTTTTCGTGTATTGGTAACCCTGTTAGTTCTCGCGTTTGTTGTACTTTTCCGACATTAAGGCTCTCATTTGTAGCTCTCGTAGGTGCTAATGAGGAAAATTTGCTGCGAAATTCTGAAAGATATTAAATCAATGCGTCTCGCAGCAAATGGTATACGCACTGCTACGCTCAGATGCAGAAGATGCTGTTTGAATAAAAGATCAGGCACATCGCCTATGATATGACATGGATTTGCAAACACAGTAAGATGTTCTCGAGAAAATTTTTACTACAGTTGTGTTGTACGTGGAAGACTGCACTACGCGTGCGCGGCATCTTTCAAAAAACAGAGTTGGCAGATGCACGACTGAGGATGTGCATGGTGGCAAACTGATGCCTCTGTGTCACCACCGTACATGAGCTGTTACGTTCAAAAATATCTGAATTTGCGTAATATTCGAAAGTATGCAAACAATCTGGATTTTGCGTAAATGGTGTTACACGCAAAAGCTTTCGATCGATTTGTTGGAAGTTTTAATAATGCTTCATTACTAATCACAGTAAACACTCATATTATGGCTATAGGTCAATGGTACGTTGTTTGACGAAATAAAGCTTGATGTTTCTACAAACCATTTCATTTTGTTTCATAGATCCCTATTCTTCCAGTGAATTTGGCTTGGCGTAATATGACGCATACACGGATTCCCTTAGGCACGCTGAAGGCTGAATTCGCTTACTGAGCGTTTTATTTATTCCAAAAAGTCTCGTCTTGCTGACGACTAACCAGCATTATATGACACGCAGCTGATTAGGCATTAGCAAGCTTAAAGTTATCGTCAAAAGATTTTTGTGAGCTCCAGCCTGTCTGTGTTTGATGAGTTGGTGAAATGTGATATGCTGGGGAGCAGCATCAGTGCGCATGAACAGACGAAAGCAACTACTGATTATCTGAAAGGGGATTATACCTGTAAAATCGTTAGCAGCCACTCGAGGTGAATTGCTGATGCTGAACGAAACGCAATGTGTTTCAGTTTCAAGTTAAACTGTAGTCGCCTTTCCACAGTTGTGAACTGGCTAAGAAGACGCAAGTCGCCGAAGTGCTGTCCAATTGAAGGACTTGCACCACGACATTGATCTACTCGAAATTCTTATGACCATAATCTGTAAAAACGACGCCCTTTCCATCTAGCGGTGATAAGCAGAATATTATATCTCCTAAGGAGCAGAAGAACGCTTTCCGAAACAGCGATATACTGCCCAGCAAAATATTTATTTGATATCATTATTTCGTTTAGTAAAATTACTGACCCGTTGCTTCGTTCGCAAAATACTCGCGAAAGTATGGTTCAAGGCATGCTGCATCTTAAATGACAAGAACTGTTGCCAGGTGATATAGATCACGACCAAAATGTGTTTCATGATGTCTTATCTGTATTGAATAAAGTAGTTGAATCTCTATCAGGCAGATCTGTAAAAGTTTTTGGACTTGCTTTACCAATAAATTCTGATGTAACTACATTAGGTCACATGGAGTATTTTCGAGAAACAAACTACAGCCAGGTTAGTTGGTTGATTTGGGGGAGGGACCAAACAGCGAAGTCATCGATCCAATCGGATGAGAGAAGGGTCGGGAAGGAAATCTGCCGTGCCCTTTCAAAGCAACCATCCCGGCATTTGCCTGAAGCAATTTGGAGAAATCACGGAAAACCTAAATGAGGATGGCCGGGATCGGGTTTGAACCATCTCCTCCCGAATGCGAGTCCAGTGTGCAAGCCACCGCTCCACCTCGCTCGATAAACTACAGTCAGTACCGACTTTTACACGCAGTTAAAAATGACTGTTATTGGAACCACGAAAAAAAGTTTACCACTTGGTAATGTCATCAACGAAAGAATTTAAAAAGGAGATCATATCGTTTGGCACATCAGTATGGGTGTTCACACGTACGGCTGCAGTATTCCATGAGCAGTGACGTCACTTTAGTTGCGTGTGTGAAAGCAACTTTAACCAGTGCGCCACCTCTAGCGGTCTAAGATCGTGAAAGCGCCGTGAATCAGTCCACCCACTCCTCTAGCCAGCGCCGATTCGAGAACATTTTTCCACACGAGCCAAATACCATTTGGCTCCCCAGTCCCTCCCACACCCTCGCAGGCTTGTTGCTTTCCCTTATGCGCTTAGAAAGATCTTTAAAAATAATTCTAAATTCAGTAACGTCGGAATTTTTTTTATTCTCACCAACCCGTTGTACTAATGTGGTTCTATATGCGTTCTTTAAGAGTGGATACCTAACTGAACGTCCTCCACAGTTTGTAACTCCCAAGAAGTTCGCCTTCGATGTTGATGGTGCGGACCTTTATGATGACTGTGGCGCGCCATTTTTCGCTTCGTCTTCTCGATGCAAGCTAACGCTTTTTTTTATACATTTTTTGAATATCGACCAGTCCATTTTTTGAAGTGTAATCCATACATCCCACAGAAGGTTGATCTCTGCACCTCTGGGACACTCATTTTCTGTCGCCCCTCTGCTGCACATGGTGAGTCTTTAGCAGCTAATATTTTTCCTGTCATAATTATTAGTGCAACACTTCCAACTGAGCCTTACTAAAGACTGTTTATCTGTATGAAATTTAGCCCAAGTTTATCTCCCACTCTATAAAAGGTCTAATTGTTACCAAAACTATGCACCCACAAACTGTTATCGAACTTAAACTCGGGTGCTACTCTTTGACTAAACACAACCTAATCTGAATTGCACTGTAACTGGTCTGAATACAACTTGTCTTTGTATCAAATGCGGCGCAAGTGAAGAAAAACAATTACCTGGCTGTAATCAAAATTTCCAGTTACCTCGCTTCTTGACAACATTTTTGCAGATTTCCCGAAAGCACAACACTAATCTGCAAGCAGGCAGCGGCTATGCCAGGTTTCTATTTTTAAATAAAATTTCCAAAAAGTATTCAAACTGTTACATGCCATATGGTGCAATGTGGTAATGCATGATGATGAACCTTCTTCAAAACAGTGGGATGGGGAGAGTAACTATTCCTATGAAATGATATTCCAAAACAACGGTTTTAGAATGACATATGGATCCAAAAAGACGGAGTAAAACATCGCGTGATCTTCACACATAACATTGACCTGAACAGTTGAAACACGTATGTTGTGTGGCGGCGATGGCGAGGCATTGCAGAGTCTCTGACCAGAGAGCTATTTGTCGTTCCTAGTCTGCGCTTGACCGCGCGAGTGTTCAGTTGCGAGTTAGAGTTCGACAATAGTAGCGCATGCGAGATGACGTAGTCTGTAGTAGTAGCGCGCGAGAGATGGTCGCAGTTGTGTGTGTGGAGTCGGCGGGCGTCGACATGGCACTCTGGTCAAGATTCAGGACGAGGTATATTATTTTCTAAATAAGGTAATGAAGCAGCATTGCGCTCAGCTAATAATGTATTGTAATTGTAACTAATTTGTTCAAGAATCGCCCCAATAATAATTTTGTTTTCAAACCAAGCACTTTAACAAAACAAACATTTTATTGAAAGAATATTTGCCTTCCATTTCCTTAAAGAAAAATTTACTTAAATTCAAAGAATATTTGCGACGCATTTCCTCCAAGCTATGGCGAAAATAAGAGCAGATGCAGTTTTACTGAGGTAAGAATTTGAGTTTAATTATTGCACAGGGCCTAAGATCGACATTTCGATCTATTTGCGTTTTCATTATCATTGAATTGACTTACATTTTTGTGGGGAGCTTATACCTGGGTCAGATTGCTAATTTTCATTTAATTGTCATTGTCTTTAAAAATAATTACGGGGAGGTTACACTTAGCTCTAGGTCCATTTCCATTTGAGTAAGATTAGACTTACATTTCTGTGGGGAGGTTACACTTGGCGACACCCGGTCCAGGATCGTATTTCGTAGAGAATCTTCTGAAACGTAGCCAGATATCTGCTCTTATTTGCTTAATTATAATTAACATTTGGCGCAACGCTTTTACTAATTTGTGAATTTCTTTCCTTAGATCATCGGCAATTCTTTGCTCTGTTGTATTTGTGTGTTGTTTTTGCATTGTGCTTATTTTTTTTGTGAATAATTGTGACTATTGTAAAAATACCGCGAAAGACTATGAATAGTGTATCGCGAGGTATTATGAATGAATTTACCGACTTAAACAACGTGACTGATAGTAATTGTGACACGCAGTGTAATGATAACAATCCTGCGTTCACCGACAATCAGTGCGTTCCAACCTCTAATGATGATTATTATCTTACTGATGAACAAACGAACTCAATTGTCTCCTCTGTTAATTTGACGATAATTGATGACGCGGGGCGTTCTGTTGGAATGAGCGCTGCCCAGCTTAACACACCCGGTTTGGAAAATTCAAATAACGTACAGACAAATTTTTCTAATGAAAATGGACAGGGTACTGAAAGTACGACGGATCCATTTAATTTCGAAATAGTGACCGATAGTGTACATTCGACTGGCAAACCTTTTTGTAAATCTCTAAATAACCAAATGGTTATAGAAAGCGAGACAATTCCAGATCCACCATTAAACAGTACTGAGAATAGAAATGGTAATTTTGGCTTGGATCAAACGACGGCATTATTGCTACAAATTCTTGAATCAAACAAACAAAATAGTGAAGATAACAAACAATTCAAAGAAAATTTCAAACAACTTAGTGAACAGGTCAAACAACAGAACGAAAAACAAGACAAGCTTAATGAAAAATTAGACAACAATTCCAAACAGCTTAGTGAACAAATTAGAGACGTTGCCGCGCAGTGTCATGATACCAAGGAACAGTTACGCGAGGAAATAGAGGCTTGTACAATGCTCTGAAAAAGCTACACAATTACGCGACGAGTTTAAAGCAATGACAGCAGAACTTTCGCGCACAATGGATGCAAAGATTGACGCGAAATTCGAACAACAGAACACTCAAATTAACGAACGTCTTAGTCTTCACATACAAAACAGTGATACGCGTTTCCGCAAATTTATTCAGGATCAAAATAAAGTCAAACGTCAAGTCATGGAAACAATCACTGCTCAGAGACAAGAAGACAAACGTAAAATGTTTGCGAAGGCAAAAACGTATGTAGACAATAATATTGCCACAGTGTCCGACGAAATTAATACCATCAAACAGTCGAACACAGAATTTCGTGACGAAATTTCGGATCTTAAATCGAAAACAGACACATACACAACCGGTTTTCAAACAGTGACCGACAAACTCGAACAATTAGAACTAACACAGGATTCCGATGTCGTCAAAGCTGACGTTAAGAAACTGAACGAAACCACACGTAAATTGCAAAAACAGATTAATGCCACTGACACTAAAACCGATGATCAGGTAAAAATACTGACTGAAAAATGTGATGAACTGGCCAGTCGTATTGACGTCATTGAAAGTAATAATGACAGCAAATCAGACGATACTTCACCGGTTTCATTTAATCAAACACCTGAATTTCAAAATTTACAGCAGACAATTAATGAGATCGATTCGTCTAATAACACGTTGCGTAGAAAGTTGTCAAGTTTACAACAAGAAGTAACAGAGATGAAAAGTATTTCAGTTAATAACACATCACAGCAGACGCCACTTTGGGAACATTTGTCAGACTCGCGCAACGCGTATAATTTGGGTAATCTACAGAGAGTACGGGACTTAGATTCCGAACAACCACAGTTCAACAGATTCTCTTACAATCCTGAACCTGTTCCATCACACAGAGACGATAATTTCGATTACAAACATTTTCTGTCAGTAAGAAAATTTAAAGTGTTTAAGAATGACAGGACACAGATTCACCCACTGGATTGGATACAACAATTTAGCTTTGCTTTTCCACCGACTTGTTCCGTTACGCATAAACTTGAATTTATTTGCAGTTTTTTGGAAGGCGAACCGGCAACTCGAATGAGACCGATCGCGAGACAATGTTGCTCGGTAGAAGAGTTTCAGAATGCTTTTCTGTCAGCGTATTGGTCGAAGACGACACAGCGCGGAATTAAAGATCAGTTAATTAGTTTACCGAATTATGAGAACTCAAATTTTCCGAGTGTGACGCAATTTTTTGAGCACATGGTGCAACAAAACCAGTATTTAAGTGAACCCTGTAGTGAATCTGCACTCATTCAATTATGTATCTCTAAATTACCACGATCATTAAGAGTGTCACTTTTAACAGGTCAGCAAAAAGAAAATATTTCGGCATTCAGGGATCTGCTGCAGCTTTTAGAAGTGCCGCAATCAGATTATTCTTTCGTAAACAAAAATTTTTCATATAACAACCAAGACCAACAGACGTACAGCAATTATGATCAGACACGTAATTTTAATAGGAAAGGTGACAGACGCTTTAGGAATGACAATCACCAAAACTTTAATAAGAGACAAAATTCTAATTATCAATATCGTCAAAATTTTGAGCAACAGGAATCACATTTTGGTAACAATAGACGTTTTCCACCACAACAGCATGAAAGTCAGCCGGTTGGAATACATAACCAACAATGTAATGCACAAGGTCAACCCAACTTTAATGTTTCGCCGCGTGCACGTATAGTCCCAGATCCAACAAATAGTAACGCACGGCAGCAAGGAAATAACTACGTACAGAGAAGACAGTATTTCAATTCCTATCGCAATGCACCGTATAGGAATAACTATCACGACAGACGTAAAAATGATGAGCACAATTATCAGCATACATATAATAACAGTCGATCTTACCAACAGCAAAATCATCCGCAAGAACATATTCTCGTGAATGAACCCGACAGTAGGTATCATCCAGAGCGTAACACGTCTGGAAGAAGTAATAGAATTGTTCAAATAGTAGAAATGCCACAGCATCCTCCTGATAACAATAACACATCAGATAGAATCTGACTAGATACCGTACAGGTCGCATCTTCCAGTAACACGAGCACTACTTTAGACACGCAGAATGTTGTTCACGAAAATGTAATTACTTTTGACGACATCAGAGACCCTATTTTGCAGGAAAGACCAGTTATTCAGAAAACTATTTCACATCCTGTGATCGAAATTAAAATTGGTTCATCGAAATTTTCAGCAGTAATCGATTCCGGATCACCTATGTCAGTAATAAATGAAGAAACTTTTAACGAGTGTAACAAAGAGAATACCTATCCCACATTACCTTTAGGCAAAACGAAAGTGAAAGGAGCAGTATCGAGTAAAGGAGTAGACGTTAAATTACAGACGCATTTATCATTTTGTATTGCAGGTCACACATTTCACTCAAATTTTTGGATTGTTCCTTTATTGACAACAGACGTTATTTTAGGTACTAATTTTCTCGTACAACACGACGCAGTGGTTGATTTTCAAAATTCCTATTTAATGTTGAAGGATGAAAATGTGCAATTGGCTTTAGAATTTCAGCACTCTTTATCTGCGGAAGAACAAACAATTAACCGCACAGAGGTCATTTCCGTATCACGTAACATAGACTGTAATTCCACATTGTTCACTGATATGTACGTACATAACTATAACACTCCAGACGAAGCTGACTACGACGTAATGCAAATGATTTCTGATAAAGTTAAACAAAGCAGTGCAAATACAGACGACGAACGAACGCAGTTACACAAAATTCTTTTACAGCAAGCTCTAGTTTTTGACAACATTCCTGGTACTATGTCCGGATTTATGTATGAATTTCAAGTCAAACAGCACGACACATTTAAAGCTAAGCATTATCCCATTCCATATATCCACCGAGAACAAGTTAAGAAAGAATTGCAGGATATGCTTGACCAAGGAATTATTGAACCGGCAGTCAGTCCGTACATAAACCCGCTACATATTGTTAAGAAAAAAGATGGCTCACTTGGCCTCGTACTTGATTCACGTCACATCAATGACATAATTATTAATGAAACAGATCGACCACAGACATTATAGGAACTGCTACAGAAATTTCATGGTACGGCTATTTATTCTACATTAGATTTGAAATCGGGATTTTGGAAAATTCAGCTTCATCCGAATTGTAGAAAATATACAGCATTTCTCTGTTTTGGCGACTGTTATCAATTTTGTAAATTACCGTTCGGCTTAACTATTTCTTCTGCAGCTTTTATTCGCGGTTTGAATACAATACTTCCGACAGACCTTAAAGACAGACTCACGACGTACGTAGACGACATTCTTATTGCAGAAGCTAACTGGACTGAACACAATCTGATTCTAGAACGACTGTTACAAACTTTTCATGCACATGGACTCACAGTCAATCTCAGTAAATCGCATTTTGGCAAAACTTCTATAAAATTTCTTGGACACGTAGTTTCAGCAGAAGGCATTGCGCCTGATCCGGAAAAACTTCAAGCTCTACGTGACATTACTGTTCCTACAACGAAGAAACAATTACGCAGTTTTTTGGGCTTAATTAACTTTTTTCGCAAATTTATTCATCATTCTGCTTTAGACACACCTAGATTATGCCAATTGACAGGTAAAAACACTATTTGGTCATGGGATAAGCAAGCACATTCAGAATTCATGAACCTGAAAGAAGCCTTGTTGAATGCTCCACTTTTATCGCACCCAGATCTTACCAGAAATTTTTCCATTGCGACCGACAGTTCTAACACCGCTTTAGGCGTACATATTTTTCAGGAAATTGAAGAATATGGCTCTACAGTAATCAAAAACATCGCATTTGCAAGCCGCATTCTGTCACCTGCTGAACGAAATTACTCCGTTACAGAATTAGAAACATTATGTGTTGTATGGGCTTTTACGAGATTTCGGCACTTTCTTTATGGCAGACATACCACCGTTTACACAGATCACAGAGCTATACAATTTTTACTTTCAGCTAAATTTACTCACGACAGGTTAAGTAGATGGAAACTTTATTTACAGGAATTTAATTTTACGATTGTTCACATTCCCGGCACACAAAATGTTATAGCAAACGCACAATCGCGTTCTCTCAGCAACAATCAGCAAGACGTAGCAACCAACTTCTGCAAAGCAAATTTCAGCGTCATGTACATTCAGCAAGTTGCATTTGAAAATTTTATTTCGTCGTCATTACAGGACATAACAAAAGAGCAAAGTAAAGACAATGTGTGGAGAGAAATTAAACACCTTTGGCAAGATAAGAATAATGTTACGATTAGGAACCACTACACTGTACGCAATGACATTCTGTTTCGCCGCTCTCATCCAGACAGCAACAATTGGTTATTATGCATTCCTGACGAACTTGTTAACAAATTAATCTGGTACACTCATTTAAGCTACGCACATTACGGAGCCAGAAAATGTTTTCTTATACTGAGACAGAACTGTTATTTTGCCAATATGGAAAAACGTATACGACGAGTTTTAGCGTCATGTAAAATTTGCCAGAAAGCTAAGTCAGACACCACTTCACATATTCCTCCATTATATCCCATTATACTTGTTAAATTAAGACATATGGCCGCAGTAGACATTTTTGGTCCAATTCCGAGAACTAATAGAGGTTATTGCTACATCTTTGTCGCTGTTGAACTCACTTCAAAATTTGTTACTTTCACTCCGTTACGCAAAGCTATTGCTAAAACTGATTCGAAAGCATTTGTAAAACATTTTCTATTTCATGTAGGGCATGTGATGAGAGTAAATTCCGATAATGGATCACAATTTCGTTCTGCTATATGGACACGCATGTTACGAGCTAGAAACATTTCTCCGATCTATATATCCAAGTACCATGCTTCTTCGAACCCTTGTGAACGATTAATGAAAGAAATTGGTAAACTGTGTAGAATATACTGCCACAAAAGACATATTGATTGAGACAGACACATATTCTCATTCCAAGATGTAATTAATTCCATTCCAAATGAATCCACTGTGCTATCTCCGTCTGTTATACTGAAAAACGTTGAACCACCAAACAAAATTAAAGAATTAGTAACATTTCCTACATCTCGACGATTACGACACCACGAAATAATTGACATTGCGCTGAACAACATCAAACGTGCCGCAGCGCCGGAGAAGACAACAAAAACAGGTTTGTACGCACCGAGACTTTCACATTGGACAGAAGATATTAGTACGAACACACTATTTATCCAATAAAATAAAAGGTAAGTGCAGTAAATTTGAGCTTCTATACGCAGGTCCATATCGGATTCGCAGCATTCCTTACCCCAATGTTGTACACGTCGAAACTCTGAGAACCAGAAAATCGAAAGGAAACCAACACTTATCCAATATTAAACCCTTTATTGAATGAAACCACTTTATGATGTAACATGCTATGATGCCATTTACTAATTTTTATGATCACTTATGCAATTATATTTATGCGACTACTTATTGATGATTATCGTATTATTTCTTGGCAAGTGCCCGGCAAGGTAAGGTTAGCAGGTCGCTTTTCTTGTCGTTACATATCAGACTGTGCACATTTTTTCCAGTGACAATTACGTATTTTATGAATAATTATGCAATGTTATCTAATGACATGTTAATTTTGTTACATTTTTTCTCCATTAAAGTCGTTAATTCTAGCCTCTATTAACTACACTACATACAAGCTGAATAAAACGAACGTCACATTTTTTTTGTCTTTCTTATGCATATACGATTGTTTCATGTTTTGTTGTATGCACTGTGAAATAGTTAAGGTATAACACACACCAGTTGACTTTGACATTTTTTGCCCTATGATATCTCAACATCGTGACTATTTTACATTTTTCTTTTCTTTTTGCTGCTGCATTGTGATATTCTCTGTACATTTTTGCCTTTGAACACTGTCTATGCTTTTGACATATTACGTTTTCTGTCATAATATGCTGTATGCTTAATTGTGTCACCATTAACCAGTCATTATTTAGTGGGTATATGTTTTAAATGCAAGGCATTAATCTTTGTTCATCAATTTCAGAAAGAAATGACACGTAAAGGAAATAAATTAAACAGAAATGGGAATTTCACATACGGAATAAACGAAAGAAGATGCAAAAAACCTTATGAGGAAGAGTAAATGGATCAGAATTAACAAGCATTAACAAGAATATACTACACTCCTGGAAATGGAAAAAAGAACACATTGACACCGGTGTGTCAGACCCACCATACTTGCTCCGGACACTGCGAGAGGGCTGTACAAGCAATGATCACACGCACGGCACAGCGGACACACCAGGAACCGCGGTGTTGGCCGTCGAATGGCGCTAGTTGCGAAGCATATGTGCACCGCCGCCGTCAGTGTCAGCCAGTTTGGCGTGGCATACGGAGCTCCATCGCAGTCTTTAACACTGGTAACATGCCGCGACAGCGTGGACGTGAACCGTATGTGCAGTTGACGGACTTTGAGCGAGGGCGTATAGTGGGCATGCGGGAGGCCGGGTGCACGTACCGCCGAATTGCTCAACACGTGGGGCGTGAGGTCTCCACAGTACATCGATGTTGTCGCCAGTGGTCGGCGGAAGGTGCACGTGCCCGTCGACCTGGGACCGGACCGCAGCGACGCACGGATGCACGCCAAGACCGTAGGATCCTACGCAGTGCCGTAGGGGACCGCACCGCCACTTCCCACCAAATTAGGGACACTGTTGCTCCTGGGGTATCGGCGAGGACCATTCGCAACCGTCTCCATGAAGCTGGGCTACGGTCCCGCACACCGCTAGGCCGTCTTCCGCTCACGCCCCAACATCGTGCAGCCCGCCTCCAGTGGTGTCGCGACAGGCGTGAATGGAGGGACGAATGGAGACGTGTCGTCTTCAGCGATGAGAGTCGCTTCTGCCTTGGTGCCAATGATGGTCGTATGCGTGTTTGGTGCCGTGCAGGTGAGCGCCACAATCAGGACTGCATACGACCGAGGCACACAGGGCCAACACCCGGCATCATGGTGTGGGGAGCGATCTCCTACACTGGCCGTACACCACTGGTGATCGTCGAGGGGACACTGAATAGTGCACGGTACATCCAAACCGTCATCGAACCCATCGTTCTACCATTCCTAGACCGGCAAGGGAACTTGCTGTTCCAACAGGATAATGCACGTCCGCATGTATCCCGTGCCACCCAACGTGCTCTAGAAGGTGTAAGTCAACTACCCTGGCCAGCAAGATCTCCGGATCTGTCCCCCATTGAGCATGTTTGGGACTGGATGAAGCGTCGTCTCACGCGGTCTGCACGTCCAGCACGAACGCTGGTCCAACTGAGGCGCCAGGTGGAAATGGCATGGCAAGCCGTTCCACAGGACTACATCCAGCATCTCTACGATCGTCTCCATGGGAGAATAGCAGCCTGCATTGCTGCGAAAGGTGGATATACACTGTACTAGTGCCGACATTGTGCATGCTCTGTTGCCTGTGTCTATGTGCCTGTGGTTCTGTCAGTGTGATCATGTGATGTATCTGACCCCAGGAATGTGTCAATAAAGTTTCCCCTTCCTGGGACAATGAATTCACGGTGTTCTTATTTCAATTTCCAGGAGTGTATACACATCGTAGAATAGCAGTCTTAACTAATTTTTTCTTTCAGAATACAAGGCGATTGATGCAGGCTGTCAGACAGAACTACACATCTTAATTTTAAGTGATGAAATATGCTAGAGATAAGGAATAGTTGTGTAATGAATAATGAAGTGATTTTTTTGCAGATGATAATGAATGCTGCTGAAGAGTAATGATGAAGAATATGCTACTATGAATAATGAAGTTTTTCTTTATAGGTGATGATAATAATGAAGTTATGATAATATGGATAATGAAGTTTTTCTTTACAGATGAGGATGATGCTGAAGTTTATGTATTTATGCTATGTAGTTATTTAAGTATTTGTTGCAGTTTGTTTTGACAGTATGTTTTATATCGTATGGTATGATGAGTGAAGGTTTTGGAAAGGACAGCTATGGAACACATTTTTTTATACACATTTCACTACCTGTTAATTCGAAGTTTACTACTTTTCAGCATAGTCTGCGTTTCTTCTCTCAGCTCAATAATTCATTTTGTATTTTTTTTCAGGAGAAGCCTTTCGTGATACTTACTAAACTTGTTACTTATTAAACCTATACTAGTACTTGCATTTTTTTTACCCAGTTGTTTCACAACCTTGCTACAGCTGACTTATGACGAATGACGTTACACATTTTTCATTTACAGGAACAACCCAGAAGCAATTTTTTTTCTTTTTCTCTTCTTGCTTTCCCTTATAATTATCCAAAGCAATGCATTGCTAAGTAACTAGCACAGAAACAAAAAAAAATGTATTACCAGTCCCAAATAATGCTACTAGTTTAAGAGAATTCTGAGTAATACTGATCAGCTCTGAATAGTATGTCACTTCAGTAATGACTTCTTAATGATACAAAAAAAAAATGCTTTGTAACTGGCAAATAACTACCACTATTTATTGTAATGAGACTACTTATAATGCCCATGATTATTAATGCTATGACTGTAATTAACTGATTTTTAATCATGACTTCTTAATGGTGTGTATCACCAGTTTCAAACAATGCTACTCATTTAAGAGAGTTCTGAATAATACTGAATGATGAACAATGTTTTATACTATTCAATACTTGCTGGCCATTAAGTGCCAATAATTATATAACTAAATGAATTATGTTATTAATTATGCCATTAATTAGCTCCTGTTTTCAATGATGACTTTTCATGTTTTGGTAACTGGCCAATGAGTGCCAATAATTTGTATAACTCAATGAATTCTGTTAATGCTATGCCAATAATTGACTCCCCTTTTCAATGATGACTTTTGATGAACATTATTCTGTCATACTAAATATGCTTAGTGACTGGCCAAGGACTGCCACTGTTTATTGTAATACGATTACCCATGATGCCAATAATTTAATTTTATGAACATTATTCTGTAATACTAAATACATGGTACAGAAATGTTCAATAACTGGGCTATGAATGCCGCAAACTACTAATGTAATTCTCAATGAAGACTACTATGTGACTTAATGTCCTTCACCTTCTGACCTAACTACCTGGAATTACTGTAATATCCATTTGTCCTGTCCATCCTCATGATCCTGGAGCACTATATTTGGTTTTTGCACTAATTCTACGTTGGTGTGCCTTGTAAGAGCGTGGTGTTGACATGCTGTCCACCACCGTGAGCGATGAAGACGTTATTATGGTCCCACTGTTTGGTGTACCTGATGTACTGCCAAAATGATAACAGGGAATATTACTACGACATTTCAGTGTCTTGGATACGCTGATAAATACTTCTGGGAAAAGAACTGCAAATTGTCTCACTTGATGTTGTACTTCTGTGGAAAGATATGGACTTTCAGTGCAGCTGCGTGCAACCTAAGTGCTACAACCATGATGCAATCCTTCCTATTCCTTCCCTAATTCTTGTAAAATGAAAAAGTCATATACAGTGCGTGTGCACTTCCTTTCTTTTGTTAATAAGATCAGTTATCCTGAAATTACTAAAGACTTCTACAGTGCATGTGCACTTTATTACACTCCTTGATTTGTTTTTTTGTTGTAGAAAAATACTAGAGAGTACTACAGTCCGTGTGCACATTTGTCATTTGTCAATATAATTTGTACTCATTAGGTTTATTTGTCGTAAAAATATTAGAGAGTTTTTCAGTGCGTGTGCACTTTATGCCATTTGTACTTATTACGTATATATTTTGTGACTTTCTGATATGCTCTGTACTACAGTGTGTGTGTATTTTTGCCGTTTATTAATATATTTTCTGATTTGCTGATATATTCTCAACTGCACTGCATGTGCACTTATGTCGTCAAAATGATTTTTTACCTTTGCGTTTATTTGTTATGAAAATGCTAAAGAGTTTTTCAGTGCATGTGCACTTATGTTATGTGTTAATATGTTTTCTACTGAACTTCAGTGCCTGTGCACTTTTCTCATTTTTCAATATGATTTGTACTCATCCTGTATACCTTTTATGATTTCCTGATATGTTCAATACTTCAGTGCGTTTGCACTTATGTCATTTGTTACTCATTGTATATACATTTCGTCAATTGCTGATATGTTCTGAATTGCAGTGCATGTGCACTCATGTCACTTGTCAACATGATTTTTTGCCATTCTGTTTATTTGTTCTGAAAATGCTAAAGAATTTTTTCAGTGCATGTGCACTTTGTTATCTATCAAATAATTTGTATATACATTTTTCTGATTTGCTAATATGTTTTGTACTCATATTTTGTCTTTGTCTGAAATGTTTTGTACTCGGTGCATGTGCACCACATTTAATTCATGTACTACATCTGAATATTCTGTAAATTGTAAAATTTCATTAATTAAAAAAAAAATTTGCCGCGCTTGGCAGGTCCAAATGACTCACCATCGCTGCCAAATTTTTGCCCCCCCAGTGGAGGGTTATGAAACACGTATGTTGTGTGGCGGCGATGGCGAGGCATTGCAGAGTCTCTGACCAGAGAGCTATTTGTCGTTCCTAGTCTGCGCTTGACCGTGCGAGTGTTCAGTTGCGAGTTAGAGTTCGACAGTAGTAGCGCATGCGAGATGACGTAGTCTGTAGTAGTAGCGCGCGAGAGATGGTCGCAGTTGTATGTGTGGAGTCGGCGGGCGTCGACATGGCACTCTGGTCAAGATTCAGGACGAGGTATATTATTTTCTAAATAAGGTAATGAAGCAGCATTGCGCTCAGCTAATAATGTATTGTAATTGTAACTAATTTGTTCAAGAATCGCCCCAATAATAATTTTGTTTTCAAACCAAGCACTTTAACAAAACAAACATTTTATTGAAAGAATATTTGCCTTCCATTTCCTTAAAGAAAAATTTACTTAAATTCAAAGAATATTTGCGACGCATTTCCTCCAAGCTATGGCGAAAATAAGAGCAGATGCAGTTTTACTGAGGTAAGAATTTGAGTTTAATTATTGCACAGGGCCTAAGATCGACATTTCGATCTATTTGCGTTTTCATTATCATTGAATTGACTTACATTTTTGTGGGGAGCTTATACCTGGGTCAGATTGCTAATTTTCATTTAATTGTCATTGTCTTTAAAAATAATTACAGGGAGGTTACACTTAGGTCTAGGTCCATTTCCATTTGAGTAAGATTAGACATACATTTCTGTGGGGAGGTTACACAGTACTATGCTTAACAAAGTGAACAATGATTTAGAAGGGTACAATGTTAAGGGAAGACGGAAGGCAAGTGGGCTTCAAATATTCGATTTTCAGGTTTTGGCGTATTTGAAATGCCTGGTCTTTCCTGCGTGAAATAGTTTTTGTTTTATATAAGTACGACAATTTTTTCGTGAGATATGATTGTTTTCGTGACGCTCTGTGCAATCTGGCATTTAAATGTCACGCCTTCCTTTTTGCGCCATGCAGAGATAATGCACAGCTTCTTTTACTCTTTGTATATTATTTCATGCTTCTATTGTTTTATCGCTTCAGTGTTTCCTACCCTGTATCTACTATCAAATGGTTCAAATGGCTCTGAGCACTATGGGAATTAACTTCTAAGGTCATGAGTCCCCTAGAACTTAGAACTACTTAAACCTAACTAACCTAAGGACGTCACACACATCCATGCCCGAGGCAGGATTCAAACCTGCGACCGTATCGGTCGCGCGGTTCCAGACAATGAATGTAATTAACCCCACATTTAGAGGCCTTTGTAAAGATACCTTGTTGAAGAAACGTCTTCATGGGAAAACCCAAAATTTAAATGAATGTGTGAATTCTGTCATTTGGAACTGGTTATCGAGAACTGTATATGTTCAGCTTACAACCCTCAAATTTGGTGTTTATGCTGCTATTTTATGCTTCAATGACGGTGTAATTAGAAAACTGGATGTTTTGGAGTTATTGGGCATAAAATCTAGTGGAAATACTGCAAAATCCGCAAATCAGATATTGCTAATGTAAAATGCACAAAAGAAGCCAGACAGAAAAGAAGATTGACCAAGAGAAGAAAAGAAGATCAGTATGATTCAGATGATTTTCTGTATGGTGCAGGAAAATATTAGTGGTAAGTAATTCTCATCAATAACTATACTAGGATTGCAATATTAAACTTTAAATGGATTTTTCTGAAAACTACATTTTTTTTTTACTTTCAGATGCCATTATTTGATAAACTAATGGGGTTAGAAACATGAAATTTGGTCCATTTGTACTTCAGATGGTAATAAGTTACTATAAGTAAATTGAGAACCGCCAAACAATCAGAAACTGTTTTACAACAATTATTGTACAAAAAAAAGTTGAATTATACTAGTGAAAGAATAAAGTTTTTTCTTCAAAACCATAAGAGGTATTATGTTCATTCTACTTGTAAATTGAGGCATATATGTTATATATATCCGTTAAAAATTTCATTTTTTTATCACTTATAGTTCTTTGAAAAGTGTACCTGTTCAAAGGGCGAAATAGCATTGGCAGAATAGGGATTAAAACTGCCTTCTGTCTCCCCTTAACAGAGAATTTCTATAAAAACCAAACAGCTTAATCAGTTGATATGTTAATGCATGACTCAGAGAAGTGAGGTGGTATTTCTCTCTGCTCCTAGCAAGGGAACGAAGTTAACTAGTTGACAATAATCATTGCGACAAACTAGCTGCTCTGTGCTGCTGTCTTACCTCAAACTTCTTCTCATGAAAAAAATCGACATTAATATTCTTTTCGCCTTTCAATATATAAATAATATTCATTCTTGCTGTCCATTACAGTAAATCTTTCTTTATCTAAAAGATACAATCAGAAGTCAACGCAGCACTACCGAATACGTCCATCACCTACCACAAAAAAAGTGGTTCAAATGGCTCTGAGCACTATGGGACGTAACTTCTGAGGTCATCAGTCCCCTAGAACTTAGAACTACTTAAACCTAACCAACCTAAGGACATCACACACAGCCATGCCCGAGGCAGGATTCGAACCTGCGACCGCAGCGGTCGCACGGTTCCAGACTGCAGCGCCTAGAACCGCTCGGCCACCCTGGCCGGCTCACCTACCATAATTCAATTAAGAATATATCAGACTGCACAGAGGCAAAGACTGTGCCACAACAAGACCAGAGATTGTTTAACAGTAACAAAACTCGCTGTCTCCCTCTCTCTCTCTGACGTGCACATGCGATAACCTACAAAAATCAAAATGGCATGGCCACCTTACAATTGAACTTGTGACCTCGCACTCAAGAGTCGCTTGTTTCGCTTGGGCCTTAAACGGGCCCTGCCCCCGGCTCTGTCTGTGGACTGACAGAAAGAGTTTTCCATCTTAAGCCTCCTGAAGAGTCTGAGCAGGAAGCGAGCTTGGAGAGTGTACCCGCGGCGCACAGTGGTCTGGTGGGATCAGAGCGGCCGGGTGCGCGCAGCATTAACACGTCGGCGGCCGGGGGTCTGGGCGGCCTGTGAAGCGGCCGCCCGGCTGACTAATGGCGGCGACAGCGCGCGCACAATACCGACAATGATTTTCAATGCGCCATAAATATATCAGCGGGGCGGTGTGCGTGAGAGGCCGGCGCCGCCGCCGCGGGGGGCCGTGTAATGCGCCCCCAGAGCCCGCGCCCGCTGTCCGGACATCAGCGAATTATTGCCGCCGCTCCGGCCTCGGTGCTATCGCCGCGTTTCGTCGCCTCTGCCCGAGTGGCTACCTGCCGAGTGTCCGGGCGAGAAAAACATCACGCTCTTCGCGATACTCCCGGCAACGGCAAACGTGCTACCCATTTCTCTTCGCGCAGGCGGGTGTAAGCTCGGCCCATTCGCTAGTACCGGCCACAAGTTAATTTTCCGCCTGACACGCAGGAAAGCAAAACTCCGTTTGCTCAAAAACCTTCTGAGTTGATCATCTTATTCAAAGAAGTAAGGGTGATTTGACGAACGGTGGTACCTTTGTGGGAGACATGCACGACATTTCGTCAACAAGTCTCAGGTGACCTCATCATGATGTGCGCGCAATCGCCGGCCGCTGTGACCGAGCGGTTCTAGGCGCTTCAGTCTCGAACCGCGCAACCGCTCCGTCGCAGGTTCGAATCCTGCCTCGGGCATGGATGTGTGTGATGTCCTTAGGTTAGTTAGGTTTAAGTAGTTCAAAGTCCTAGGGGGACTCATGACCTCAGATGTTAACTCCCATAGGGCTCAGAGCCATTTCAACCTTTTTTTTTGTTTTGCGTGCAATCATTGTTGGATACTGGAGCACAAAAATCTTACAAACAGGATTAACCGAGCTAGAAATAAATAACAGACTACACGAGACGGTCTCTTTAGTTTCGCATTTTGTAATGACTGAGATACCCTCCTCCTTCTCTTCCTCCACCAGTGCATTTCTGTTGACGCCCCAACCTCGCAACGCTCCGCAGAAGGGCAACACGCCGTTTCCACATTCATAACTTCGGGACAGCTTTTACCGCGACGGCGAATGCTTGAGGAGATAAAGGCAGTTTCAGGAGTGCCCCAAGGAAGTGTGATAAGCCTGCTCTTACTTTTTATACGCATAAATGAACTGACGGACAGTGTGAGCACCTATGGAAGTCAGAACGATGACACGCTCACCACAGCGTAATTACGCTGTGACGCTGTGGCATGCGTGTCATCGTTTTGGCTATAGGAGGATATAACATGACTGGGACAAAATTTCTTGTTAGTCGGGTGAATGGTAGCTTATTCAAAAATCCAGAAAAATGGCCGACCGCTGTGGCCGAGCGGTTCTAGGCGCTTCAGTCTGGAACCGCGCTGCTGCTACGTCGCACGTTCGAATCCTGCCTCGGGCATGGATGTCTGTAATATCCTTAGGTTAGTCAGGTTTAAGTAGTTCCTAAGTCTAGGGGACGGATGACCTCAGATGTCAAGTCCCATAGTGCTCACAGCCATTTGAACCATTTTTTAACCAGAAAAATATTACTGCAGATGAGTAGGAAAAATAACACCGTAATGTTCGAATATGGCGTTCGTAGTGCGCTGCTTGACAACACCGATGACATATCTGGGCAAAACAATGTGAAATGGAATGAACACGTAATAATGTTAGTAGCTAAGGCCAACTGTCGACTTCAGTTTGTTGGGCGAATTTTAGAATAGTGTGGTTCAGCCTGTAAAGGAGACCGCACATAATCATTAGTGCCACCCTTTCTTGCGTACTGTTATAGTATTTGGGTTTCTAACCAGGATTAAAGAAAGACTTCGAAGTAGTCCAGAACAGTGCTGCTACATTTGTTACTGGTAGGTTCAATCAGCAAGCGAATGTTACGAAGATGCTTCCTGAAATAAAACAGAATTCCTCAAGGGAAGACGATGTTCTTTTCGTGAAATACTACTCGGAAAATTCAAAGAACCGCCATTTGGAGCTGACTGCTCAGCGGCTCTACGTACACGTCGCATAAGGACCACGAAATAAGGCGTGTACGGAGGCATATAGATAGTCGTTTTTCCCTCGCTCTGTTTGCGAGTGGAACAGGAAAGGAAATCATTATTACCGGTACAACGTACCCTCCACCAGTTTCCACACGGTGGCTTCCGGTGCCGGGAACTGTCAGCCAACATTTTGTTTCGAACAAAAGTTGTTCCTCATGACATGATCCATCACTTCTACACGTTTGATGCAAAGACTTTGAAACACCCTCTGTAGGAACAATGTCGAAAGAGGAACGCCCAGTACTCAGAGATATGACAGGTACGTCTATTCGAAGCAAATAAGTCTAGTAAACAAGGGCTCTAAAATGCGTATCTTAACAGCTACGAGCACTTCTTCATCTTCCATACTGTGAAATAAACCTCTTCTACTGTATGCTCTTTGTTTCCCGTATTTATTGACCAAAACGTTCCTTTAAGAGCTATGAACAATTACTCTGTAAAAGACGTATGTTTCACAATAGCAAAGATGAACAAGAGCTCATATCTCTTATGGTATGCATTTTAGAGCACTTGTTTACTAGAGTTTATTTCTTCGAATGATCGTTCTTGTTATATCCCTTAACACTGACCATTCCTCCTGGGACACACTGTATTTATACTGAAGAGCAGAAGAAACTGGTACACATGCCTAATATCGTGTAGAGCCTCCGCGAGCACGCAGAGGCGTATGGACTCGACTAATGTCGGAAGTAGTGCTGGAGGGAACTGACATCATGAATCCTGCAGGGCTGTCCATAAATCCGTAAGAGTACGAGGGGGTGGAGATCTAAACAGCACATTGCAAGGCATCCCTGATATGCTCAATAATGTTCATGTCTGGGGAGTTTGGTGGCCAGCGGAACTGTTTAAACTCAGAAGAGCGTTCCTGTAGCCACTCTGCAGCAATTCTGGACGTGTGGGGTGTCGCATTATCCCTCTGGAATTGCCCAAGTCCATCGGAATGCACAATGGACGTGAATGGATGCAGGTGATAAGACAGGGTGATTACGTACGTGTCACCTGTCAGAGTCGTATCTAGACGTATCAGAGGTCCCATATCTTTCCAACTGCGCACGCCCCGTACCATTAGACAGCCTCCACCAGTTTGAACAGTCCCCTGCTGACAAGCAGGGTTCATGGATTCGTGAGGTTGTCTCCATACCCGTACACGTCCATCCGCTCGATACAATTTGGAACGAGACTCGTGCGACCAGGCAACAAGTTTTCAGTCATCAACAGTCCAAGATCAGTGTTGACGGACCTAGGCGAGGCGTAAAGCTTTGTGTCGTGCAGTGGTCAAGGGTTCACGAGCGGGCCGTTGGCTCCGTAAGCCTATATCGATGATGTTTCGCTGAATGGCACTTGATGGCTCAGCACTGAAATCTACAGCAATTAGCGGAAGGGTTGCAATACTGTCACGTTGAACGATCATCTTCAGTCGTCATTCGTCCCGTTCTTGCAGGATCTTCTTCCAGACGCAACGATGTTGAAGATTTGATGTTTTACCGGGTTCCTGATATTCATGGTACACTCGTGAAATGGTCATACGGCAAAATCGGCACTTCATCGCTACCTCGGAGATGCTGTGTCCCATCGCTCGTGCGCTGACTATAACACTATGTTCAGACTCATTTAAATCTTGATAACCTGCCATTGTAGCAGCAGTAACCGATCTGACTACTGTGCCAGACAAATGTTGTCTTATAGTGGCGATACCAATCGCAGCGCCGTATTCTGCCTGTTTTCATATCTCTGTACTTGAAAACGCAGTGTAATAACTGTGTTTTTAATTTCTGTTTATCATATACTAAACCGTGACTCTTTGATTTCTCCAAACACAACAGAACGGTAATCTTCCATAAATAAATTAAGCACATCATATTTTGGTTGTAGTATTCTATATTTTATTCTCATTTTTGGTGCACAAGCAAGGTAGCAGAATGCATTAAAATCTTCTCTGACTTCTTGCCGCACAGTATCACAATTTGAGCGCGACTTTACGGAAAGCCTGCTCTCTTTGCATCTTCTCATAGAAGCCACTGGAAATGCAAAATCGGAATTTATATTGCTGGTACTTCCACTGTTGTAGCTACTGCGGTATAGAACTATGTGGCAGTTGCAAACGTTCTGAATATCACTAGTCTGACACAGAAGACTCCTGTGATTCTGAAGAAATTCTAGTCACTTGAAGGTGAACACTAACGACGCAAACTGAAGAGAAGAACAGAGAATTTCGCCGGCCGCTGTGACCGAGCGGTTCTAGGCGCTTCCGTCCGGAACCGCGCTGCTGCTACGGTCGTAGGTTCGAATCCTGCCTCGGGCATGGATGTGTGTGATGTCCTTAGGCTAGCTAGGTTTAAGTAGTTCTAAGTCTAGGAGACTGATTACCTCAGATGTTAAGTCCCATAGTACTTAGAGCCATTTGAACCATTTCACAGTAATAACTCATTAGAATCAGTCTGAACTGGATTGTTGCAGTGACCACACGTGCTAATCAATAAGATGTATGAGGTAGTATGTTCCGCATATTTTGAATCATCATATATCATTACATGCACTGTGTTCTCTATTGGTTTGTACATAATTTTGTCGAGAGTAACAAGATTTAGGAAACTGAGACGGAATTTTATAAACTGTTTTAAGTCAAATCATTTAAACTGATACTGATGTCTTTGTATGTCCGTCCTTCTGGTTGGAGGTTTGAGGGACTTCTGCCGTTCACTTATATAATAAAATGGAACACTTACAGCCATCCTTACGGTGTTATTTATTTTGTGGCTACCAGTTTCGGCGCTTCAGTACACCATCTTCGGGACTCAACTGATTGTGTACTGAAGCACCGAAACTGGTAGCCATATAATAACGTCGTAACGACGGCTGCAGGTGTTCCATTTTAATACAGTTCTGACGTCAGTACGGCTTTATGTGACTGGCATTTTCCATTGGAGACATAAGATTTTATTCGTTGCCCGAATACAACGTACTGATTTCGTTACACCGACTGTAGTAAAAAAGAAGACAAGGGTAGACTCAATAGAGAGAGAAAGAGACAGAGACATCTGTACAGCAGAGAATAATCTCTCTGTGATATTTCGAGCCGACCAGAGTGGTCGAGCTGTTCTAGGCGCTACAGTCTGGAACCGCGCGACCGCTACGGTCGCAGGTTCGAATCCTGCCTCGGGAATGGATGTGTGTGGTTTCCTTAGGTTATTTAGGTTTAAGTAGTTCTAAGTTCTAGGGGACTGATGACCTCAGAAGTTAAGTCCCATAGTGCTCAGAGCCATTTGATATTTCGAAATTGTATTTTAAAAATTGGCTCTTAATATAAGCCATGAATTGAAAGGACGGGTGCAATAGATTTGTACCAGTTTCATTACCTTTCAAACTGCATGTCCTTTCTGTTACATTTGCAGTGTATCATTGGTTTTTTGCAACTCGGTTCGCCAAAACCGAGAGCTGGTTGGCTTTCCCTTGTTGACTCCCTTTATAGGAAACTCGGGCGCACTTTATAGCAGCCTAAATGGCGCCTCGCGTGCTGTTATTCTCCATGCTTCTGCCTGGTCCCCAGAAAAACATCATTTGCCACGATGCTGTACTGTATCAATGCTTGTAGTGATTCGATTCCTTTTTTTTTTTTTTTTTTTCTACCTCTACATCAATACGCCGCAAACCACCCGACGATGTGTGAAGGAAGGTACTTCTCTTACCACTATCTCGTCCGCCCCGGTAGCTGAGTGGTCAGCGTGACAGACTGTCAATCCTAAGGGCCCGGGTTCGATTCCCGGCTGGGTCGGAAATTTTCTCCGCTCAGGGACTGGGTGTTGTGTTGTCCTAATCATCATCATTTCATCCCCATCGACACGCAGGTCGCCGAAGTGGCGTCAAATCGAAAGACCTGCACCAGGCGAACGGTCTACCCGACGGGAGGCCCTAGCCACACGACATTTCCATTTACCACTATCAGATTCCCCTCCTCCCCTGTTTCGTTAGCGAATGGTGCGTGGAAAGGATGATGTCGAAAAACCTTTGTATTGTCTCTAATCTCCCAAACCTCCTCGTTGTGATCATTTCCCGAGGTACAGGGTGACAACTGTTGAACTACACTAAATAGAATCGTCATAACTTCTGAACAGTTTGCGTTAGGACGTTCAAACTGCACAGTTGGCCGCGGGGCATGATGGGAAATAGTATGCGCATGCACAGTTGTTTTAGCAACGAAGCCCTCTTTCATGTGGTTGGGTTCGTCAATAAGGAAAATAGTGCATTTGGTGGACTGAAATCCGCATTTCGCGATCGAGAAGTCTCTTCACCCTGAAAGGGCCGCTTTGTGGTGTGCTATGTCCAGTCACGGAATAATTGGTGCGACATTCGTTGATGGCACGGTGACTACCGAATGGCACGTGAAGATTATGGAAGATGATTTCATCACCATTATCCAACGTGACCCTGATTTCGACAAGATGTGGTTCGTGCAAGACGGAGGTCGAACCCATCGAAGCAAGAGAGTGTTTAATGTCCTGGAGGAGCACTTTGTGGACTGCATTCTGGCACCCAGAGGCCACTGACATAGCCCTCGAATGGCAGCCATATTCTCTGGATGATTGACCGCCTTATTCTTCGGATCTGAACGTATGCGATACCTTTTTGTGGAACTATATTAAAGACAAGGTGCACATCAATAATCCCAAAACCACAGCTGAGCTGAAAACAGCAGTTCAGGACGTCATCGACAGCATCGAGGTTCCGACACTTCAGTGGGTCATGCAGAATTTCGCTATTCGTCTGCGTCAAACCGTCGCCAATGATGGCAGGCATATCGAACATGTCATGACCTAAGCCCGAACATCTGTAATGACGTTCACATGTTGAATAAAGTATGCGAACGCCATAGTTTCAAATTAATTTACGTTTATTCCATATAGTTCAATAATTGTCACCCTGTCCGTAGCCTGTGTGGGAGGAATCCATATTTTATCCATATTTTATCCAACTCTTCCCGGAACGTACCGTCTCGGAATTTCTTTAGCGGACCACTCCGCGGTCTACAACGGCTCTCTCATCGTAGCGTCTGCCAGTGGATTTTGTTGAGCATCGCGCCGACTAAACGATCCTGTGGAGGAATGTGCCGTTCTTCTCTGCCTCTTCTAGTAGTCCTGTCTGTCAAGGGTCCCAGACTGATGGGCAATACTCAAGAATCGGTCGAACAAATGTCTTACAAGCCATTTCTTTCACGGAGAGTTATATTTCCTTAAGATTCTTCTTCAGTCTGACATCAGCTTTTCCTACTATTTGCGTTATGTGATCATTCCACTTAAGGTTGCTCTGGATATTTTACTGTCATTGCCAGACCCTGCGCCATTCATCAATCCTCTGTAGGTCCTTTTGCAAATTGCTACACTGCAGATGGCGTTTGCTATCTTCTTATAATCAACCACATCATCCGTGAATAGCCTTATGGTGTAACGTTGTTACTTTAATTAGCTATGAAAGCGGTACTGATAGACAATAAAAGCGGGTTAAAAGCTGTGAGCTGTCTGGGGAAGTTAACCTTGCATTACTGAGCAACTGTTTCACCAGGCATCCAGTCTAGCTTACCGAATTCCCAACCAGACTAACATTAATTATAATCTTTTAATAGTCATACGACAACCGGTGATATATATATGTAGAAGAGAATTTAAATAAAAAGAAATAAATCAATTTATATTTGGAAATTTATTTTAACATTGATCATTGAAATTTCAGCATATTAAACGTGAATCATAACTAAGCTGGTGCCTTATTTAGGATTGTGAAAATGTGAGTTTGTAATCTTACGGAACACATCAAATAGGGAGCCAAGATTGGGAGACCACATACAACGCTGCATTCATAAAATAACACACGAAGAACGTTGAAACATATGCAAGAGGAAATTAACCACAACCAACCGATTCAATTTTCACCCAAAGAAGTTACATTCGTAGCGCAATCCTGTCCGTCATGTAGTTACCACACACTGGTATACTAAATTCATACTAACTCTCTGTGAAATCTTCCCGAAAAGAGGGCTACGTTGATGCTTTCACCACATGCTTCACGTGGTCAACTTGATTTTCACAAAGAGTGTAACTCCACAATAATTTTCATAATTAAAATAAATTACATCGAAACGCAATTTACTAAAGAAAAACCTTGAACTGGTTACTATCGTCTTACTATTTACCTGATGGGTCAAACAGTTATATAAGCACGTGGTACTGGTCTCGCAAAGTACACCCCACGTGGGTTGAAAAATAGAGAAAAGTTGCTATATTGAAAAATATTGTCAGGACGAGACGTTATAATCACACGAGCATTCGCATTTAAGATTGATGATCTTAGTTAGAGTTACTGATCAACACGTGGTTCCACTTTACTCACAAAGTAGTGACAAAGCAACTACGGGAATATATTCTGAACTCCACACTCGAATTACACTGCGTTGCAATTTAAGATAACATTAGATATTTTAGAGCTAAACCTGAAATTAAGGTGATTAAATTTTCAGTTAGGCTGAACTTAAGAAATCCATTGTCCTACGGACTTAGCAGACACGCGCTTAGCCGGAGATCTTACCACTTCAGACGCTCGCCGCGGACAGACTGCCGTAGTTCCTACCTGAGGGGTGCCTCCCAAATACAAACGGAAGTGGCCAGAGAGGCAGCTTCCTATACCAACATGACAAGGGACAGACAGGACCATACTAAGGATAGAAACCTCTCTGCTTTTAGAAAGCGTAGCTACCTGTTCCGACGTTGGTCCTACTGTTCTCTAGCAGACAGGCTTGTCTGCTACCCTCAAGCATGCAACATTTGCTCATTCATCCTCTCACACAGAAGGGAAGGGGGATGACAGTATCTTATCATATACAGTATATAAAAGAAAGCGGATGTAGGTTCTGTATGAGACTGTGTGACATGAATTACCTACAAACTGTGTTTTAAAGTGTAGTAGTGTGACAGATCGTTCTTGTTTATGTGTAAAAGTAACACGTTTCACTGCTCAGTCTCCTCCCAGATAGTCAGAAATACCACAGTAAATTTAGAAGAGGAATGTATGCCGTAAATGACAACAGATTTAAGAAATTAATATGAAAGGAATCCAACAGTGACCTTTCAATGGAGCTTCCGACATTTTGTACTAGAACACTTATATATATTGTAAACAGTAACTATTTTATCACACTTTCATTACGTACTCTTGAAATTACCTTTGCATATGTCGATTTTGTTCCGTTAAGAGCGATATCTTAAGTTCTAAGTGCAAAGAAGGCTTAAACCTGGCCGCAAATCAGGTCCGATACTCGGTAAGATCGTTTTTTTTTTTCAGTAAACAACAATGCGGGACCATGTTGAATGCCTTCCCGAACACAACGAACACGGCATCAACCTGAGTGCCTCTGCCTACAGCATTTTGGGTGTACTGGAGAACGCTCCAGAGCCAGCTGAGTTTCACAAGATCTCTGCTGCCTCCTTGTGTTTCAATTGCACAGTACAGGTTTCAGTTGCAGCCGGTATACTGACTTAGGAGTGTGCGTCTTCCAGCGGCCACATCTTGGAATCTTTTCCACAGTAATTAGACCGTACTAGGTTAGCGGCCGATGGTTCGCTCGCATGGACAGTATGGTGTGCACAGATCTTTTTTGTTTTTATTTAATCGAATGTGTATGTTGTTCACGTGTAGCTCTACGCACTATGAAAGAGTTGGTGATGCTTTACATGGTTGCCAGTCTTTGCATAACTGCAGTATTCCAAGAGTTAATTTAATTCCATATAGCAAGTTTAAAAGAAAAAAAAGAGAGGCAAATCGGTCAAGTGGTTCTGTAATTACACCCGGTAATGACCTCTCTCATCTCAGACGGATATTCCTGGGTATGGTATCGCATTTAGACGTTGTATCTATTTTGTCAAGGCTAGTTTAAACAGCAATTACAAAAAATATTTTTATAAACATATACTAGGCCTACTGAAAAATTAATGCATTAAAGATTGATTTCTTTTGCCATGCAATTCTTCCAAAGCCGATTTGTCGTGTGAAGTTAAATAGCGTTCTTTGATTCAGTTTAGAGATAGCAATACATCTAATTAAGGCCATAGAAGCCTGGTTTTTTCCGATTGCACTATTGACAGAAAAGCGATTCTGTTGTCTCAATAAAATATTTCATAAAACATTTCATCCCCTATTTCACCCTCTTGTAGCTTGAATTTCCTAAAACAGTAAAACACGTTGCTTTTTTTAAAATTTCTAAACTAGAAGTGAAATACCAGTTTAAATTATGTAGTTTTAAAATGCTATATTAGTTCTTCAATAATGATTTATTTGCTAAAAACATTTTCACCATCTCACCCCATTACGGGCTGACTTTCCAAAAATGTTGAAATACTTATTTTTTTTAGTTCTGACCGTGAAACCAAATACCAATTTTCGTACTTTTAACTTCAAAACTGCCTTAATAGAGATACATTTCCAAAAAAAAAAATCGTTCCTTAGTTCACCCCGTTAGAGGTGGAATTTCGAGAAATTCCTTCACAGACGATACCTACAATATAAGACCAACACACTCTCCAAATTTCAGTTCTGTCCTTCGCGGTTTGGGCTGGGCGATGGTGAGTCAGTGAATTAGTCAGGACATTTCCCTTGACATACAGTGTGTCCCACTTTAAACCGTAGCGGCTTTCATACCGGTTAATTATCTCTAGTCGAATTGCGTGTGAAGTGGTAACACTGTCTCGAAAGTTTGCTACACCGTATTTTATCGGAAAGATGAGTGCAGCTGTGTGTTCGTGCGTCAGTTTTTCTGAGAAACGCGTATTGTTGAGTTGTTACAGAAATAGGGCAGACGGCATTAGAACAGCGAATTGATATTGCGGAGTGTCACATGAAGACATGCTCATTCAGGGGAAGTAAAGAAAGGTTTCAAGCGAAGTATTCTGAAAGAAAATTCCCCCACAACCAGCACTATTGAACACCTCTGCAAGAAATGTGGGAGTGTAGGATACGTTCAGAATGTGCAGGGGATGGGCGACCGACAGTGAGGACCCCTGAAACTATAGACAGTATTCGCTTGGGCATTAAGAGAAGTACCCGCAAATCGGCAGGGAACTTATCGCAGTCTTGTACTAAAAGATGTGAAACTAAAAGCGTATAATGTGTGTTCGGCAAAAGTTGAAATTTGAGGATCAGGAAAAAAAAACATAGTTTATTATTGTAAACGGCTTCTGACATCAATTCCTAACGGGTACTTAGATTCCTAGCTTTACTTCATGTCAGATTAGGCCTTGTTTCATTTGTCAGGTTACCTAAACTCCCACATATTCTAATGAAGAACCTCACCACTAAGAAAAGTTAGGTCTTTGGTATGCTTTGTCCGGCATGTGGATTATTGGCCGCATACTTTTCAACTACATCTCAAACGGTGCCATATATCTGGAGATCTTTGACTGTTTCTATGCACAATTAACAGATGCAAAGATGCTGTCTGCAGTATTGCAACAAGATAGAGAGCAACCGCTTACACATCCAATCGAAGTATGTTCTACGTCACCAATGTGTTCCTTGAAGACAGACTTGTCAGTAATGGCCTCCGGCCGCCATGGTCCCCAGACTTAACATAGCGTGATTTTTATTCATGGAGTCCTCAAAAAAAAAAGCAATGTGTATCCTGGTAACCTTCGCACAATAGACGATTACTAGAGAAATTAACAACATCACGCCTGCAGAATTATAGCATTTTGTTGGTAACGTCAACACAAGAAGTCAGCGACGCCTGGACGCCCGCAGCCACTACTTCCAGCATCTCTTATAAACAGGTAACTACATGTTTTTAACGCCACTGTCATCTGTTCTCTTTTAGTTAGTTCATAGTTACTTGAATCTAGGGCGTGAGGCGTACTGGTCTTATGTTGGACACCCTGTATATGGAGATTGCAACAGTGCTCATTTCGTTAGCGCAACGGCTGTGATTCAAAGCAAAGCTGGCGAGCTTTATTTTTTCAAAATAGCGGTCGCTTAGTTTATTTAGCGCAACGCACTTCGCAAGCAGCGTGTGGACTGCAACCGCTGACGTGTATGAGGCTTTGCGCGCTGCATAGGCACTTCGGAGAACTAGGGAAGAGCTATTTCAAGATGTACAGGCTTTTTTAAATTTTCTTATTGACCACGAATGTGAAGATTACGAGTATGTTCAAGCGGTGACAGAGGCAATAAGGAAGAAAAGGAAATTTAAGACGAAAAAGGATCTCAGAATATGAAATGAAGATGTAACATGTGGTGTCACCGCCAGACACCACACTTGCTAGGTGGTAGCTTTTAAATCGGCCGCGGTCCGTTAGTATACGTCGGACCCGCGTGTCGCCACTGTCAGTGATTGCAGACCGAGCGCCGCCACACGGCAGGTCTAGAGAGACGTCCTAGCACTCGCCCCAGTTGTACAGCCGACTTTGCTAGGAAAGGTTCACTGACAAATACGCTCTCATTTGCCGAGACGATACTTAGCATAGCCTTCAGCTACGTCATTTGCTACGACCTAGCAAGGCGCCATTATCAATAGATATTTAACTTGTGATGCCTGTACCGTCAGACCGATGTACACCACTTATGGATTAAAGTTAAGTATTACATCAACTACGTACTTTATTTGCTACTAAAAATTCCCTTAACTGTTCCAGACCTCACGCCAGTCTGCGTGAGCTAAAAGCGTGCATTTCGGCCTCCTCTAGCAACACGGTGTTGGCTCTTCTGCCAACACTTCATAACAAATGAAATTAAAGAGAACTAAAAAGCTTACATTACCCATGAGTTGTGGGATAAGACAATACCAAACACTTATCATCTCTTGTATGTATTTAGACAGGAGATGGCTTACAAAATTTTGAAACGACTTAAAGATTCTGCACGACTGTACATAACAGACGAAGAAATTTGGCTGAAGGACTGTAACACTGTCAAAGATTATGGGTCGATAACAATGATAAAACTGAAATAACGAATGTAGACCAGGAAAAAGAACAAGATAATGAAATACACCAAGGATGTAATATTACGTTGGAGGAGATACAAGCAGTGTTAAAGCAGCTGAATAATAAAGCAACAGGACCCGGTAATTATAATGGAAGACTTATCAAATGTGGAGGATTAATGTTAGAACTGAGGCTGTTCCATTTATTGAATGGATGTTGGAAATGAAAGATAATACCCGACTCTTGGAGACTGATGGAAGTAATAGTACTCAGTAAAAAGGAACTAGAAATGTTTGTGAAAATTATGGAGGAATAAGTCTGTTGAAGATTGGCTATAAATTATGTGCACGAATAATTGATAACAGACTGAAAATAATTGCTGATGCCCTTTTACTGGAGGAAAAAAATCGTTTTAGAAAGGACTATCGTGCAGTGACAATGTTACAATAGTGCGGCAGATAATTGAAAAGAGACAAGAACATAACCTGGAGACTGATATCGCATTTGTAGAGTATGAAAAAGGTCTCGACAGAATGAATATACTTTTGCATTTGCATGAATATACTGTGGAATACAATAGGAAGACGAGGTTATCCTAAACATTTACTACAGGTGATGAAAAATTTATAGTTAAATAACGAAATTTTAATTAATGTAGGAGACACAGAGGAAGGGAACAATAGCGATTAACAAAGGAGTGCGACAACGGGTGCAGTCTCCTACCCGTTAGAAAATGGAAACAAGAAGGTAAGCCACGACTAAAATTAATTCATAGAGATATACTTAAATACTGTACTCTTTGTTGACGAGCGTATAATTTTACAAAAGTTTGCGGATGATTTACAATCTACATCGCTTGGAGTTAACACGCAAACTCTATAACTTGACAATATCAGAAAATAAAACCATAGTTATCGCTTTTAAAGGGAAATACCGAGTACATCGTAAAATGATGCTAAATGCAAAATCAACTGAGCAGCTATCTCACTTTCAGCTGTTTGGATGTAATATAAGTTATGAATATGATAATGACATCTCCCTTAAATTAAACAAGTTTCAAATAACATGTGGCACTATGCATAGAATATTAGACAATAAAACCAGGAGAGATACTAAGACAGAATCCTACAAATCCAACACCTATGCTCACATACGGAAGTAAGACCTGGATACAGTCAGCTGAGATTAAACTACGGAAAGTAAAAGGATGTACTCTAAGATATCAAATAAAGAATTCTGAGATAACGAATGAATTAAATATATCTTGGATGAATGAAAGAATAGAATATGGAACAATAAATTGGTAGAAGTATAATGAAAGAATGGGACCAGAGATAGACATACAATAGACTATAGAGGAAAGAAAAGTGAGATACATGAAGACAAAGGGAAAGTTGGCTTTTGTGAAGACGAAACGGGCTGTAAGCCTCCTCCTTGAAATGAAGGAGAGGGACAAGACCACGAGTGTATTTATCGCTGCGATTATCACTAATTTGTCACATGGAAGGCCACATTTTAATATCTCAAGTCGATCGCATCATTTCTGGCCATAGAGTGCTGTTCTAAATAATGTCGTTTACGCAGGGTTTTTTCCTTTAAATTAGGCCTGCTGTCGACATCCACTTTGAAAGAAATCAAAAAATGAGAGTTCTGAAGCAATGTACTCTGCGAGTGACATTAAACTATATTTATAGAAAAAGTCACCCAGTTCTTACTGTTATTCTTTCCTAGAGTTTATTCGATCGTAGGAGGCCACTGTTATTCATGATGTGAGTTTTAAATTTTGTTTTAACTTTATGGGCGGAAGCCTTACCATGCGTCACACATGTTTTTCAATGTCTTTTATGAAAACATTTCTCCTTGACACTCAATGTACAGTAGCGTAGTTTTAACTGCAGCGTAAAATTATTGGTTACAAACTGTGTGCTCTAGCATTGGGGATAGTGTAATAGTTTATATAGAGTGCGTTCTGAAATCCGGATATGCATATATGTGGGTGCCACAGTGGCAAACAATAGTAAACAGACATATGAGGTACAAACGAAAGGGTCGAGTGGAGGAAAGTAAAACAAGCAAATAAGCCCAGTAATCATGGGTCCGGAAAACAACGGTTTCCCCGATACGATGCATTGCATCTGAGTACATGAACACCTCACAACAGTCTCCAAGCATCAAAACTGAAGATACCCACTTGAGAAGAAAAACATTACGATTGTCGCACTTGGCAACTGTTCATGTTTCAGCATGTCTTTTCATCTATGCCTGAACTTGTTAAAAAAATCTCAGGCGTGTTCCGATCGCATTGACGACAATTCACAATGTGTTCCTCGAGTTCACTGGTACTATCCATCAACAGGGCTGGAATACAATGGAGTTTTTAAATATCCTCACACAAAAGCTCCAATGGGATCAAGTCATGGGACAAGGAGGGCTATGGTATTTGCAAGCCACGACTGACACAGCTGCAGTCGAAGATTCGTGCTACGTATTCCCGTACAGCTACCTGTAAATGTGCCGCTGCACTATTACGCATGTATCACATACGCATCCTTTCAGCATAAAACTTATCATCCGAATTAGACATTTTAGTGATGTACGATTATTGGTTTGTTTCATTGCCTTTTATTCGCCCATTTCGTTCCTACCTACAGTATAATAAAAACCCCGACTTTATCCTCTTACCAAAATATCTTCTCTCTGATCCCAACCCTTTCTCTCTCCATACCTCTCTCTTTCGGTACGTTTTACCTTTTTTGTTCTTCTTTTCAAAACAGCAAAAGGCCAAATATACCGACAGATTTTAAATGGCATGTAATAGATTATATGTTCAATAAGTAGCTCTTATTAACCGGAACGCTGGTATGAACATCACAGTGCTTCACTATGTGTAGTCCTGTTGGAGAAGGTATGCGTCTGCCTCTCTCCAGTTTTCGAACTGACTTGCCCAAGCAATTATAGGAAAGCGGAGAGGGGCTACAGTTTTACACGGACTGCGGATCATAGTCCAGCTGGCCATTTTTAACATTAAGAAACGCTGTTATAAACGAAAGTAGCAGTAAGTGAGAGAATAAGAAAGGACAGGACTTAAACGGGGATTCTAACCCTGGACAGTTCAGTGTGCAATATGGCACTTTACCGTTGGGCTACCGAGTCATGTGACGTTTTGCCAATTTGTATGGAACATTTGTTCTCTTTCAGAACTTATGTAACAGACTGAAATTAACGGCAAATAAATCAATAAGTAATTTTATGAGTAATGTTCTAGGGTGCGTAGAGAACACACGAACTATTATTACATTTATAAGAGAAACCTACGCCTCACTTGGACGTTGAAAACATTACCTTCCCTTTACGTGACACTGAAGCTATCCCGAAACCATGCAGACCGTCCCTGATGCAGTTCTGAAGTCTAGTTTTTCCAGTTTTCTTAACACGTGCTCCTGAGTGTAATCACACATTTAGAATCTGTCCTTTTGCTGATTGTCCGCAAGCTTGATTTCAACAGCTTTTGTAGCACGCCCTGTCTCCGTTATTCCCCGTGTCGTTTCTGCTCGCAGCGGACAATATCGATGTTCCAAATCGACTAATCGCGCGGAACGACGGGCGCGCACGTTTGTTCAGCTGCCGCGCGCGAGTGCAGCATCGACAGCGGCGCGGCTTAAAAATTCGTTTCGGCCGCGCGATAAATATCGATAGTAATGAGAGACGGGGCCATTGTGGTGGCCCGCAGATGTCTCTGTTTCGTGACCCCAGCCCTCCCCGGCACCAGGGAGGAGCCGCTAATGGATGCGGGTCCCCGAGACGAATCCCGCGGCCGCCTCGCTTTTCATTACCGGGATTTGTACTGCAGCAGCCCTGCCCTGCCGGCGCTGATGTTTCCATATAGGACGGTCCCTCCCCGTTCCGCCGCCTGCCTTTCTCACCCCAGCCCCGGCTGGCAGTGTCGATACACACTCATTCCTGCCTCCACCACCGCTATGACCTCCCACCCCGTGACCCCAGACCAGACCCTAATGTATTTCTGTGGCATCAGAGGAGCCGCCGCCCAGGGGGGGAAGCGGACAATATTTTGGGGGAGGGCGACTTCACGGTTCCCGCGCCGCGGCCGCGTGTGGACAAACACTTTTTGCCGCCGGCTGTCGGCGAGGTTTTCCGTTTCCTGAGTTATGGTCGCACCGCTCCGCCGACGTCTTCATCTGCGCCATCCGTAACGGACGGTCCCTCCGTGTACGGCTGGTGCCACACCCATCTCCGGCACGGCGTTCCTTTGATAAGGAACTCATACTTCCCGGTCGTTTTGTATTTGCCCCGCAATACATGCTGCTGTGTCCGCCAGAACAGGCTGTACAATACCATGCTCAGGAAGGAGAGGGCGCCACATGGCAGTGATAGCCTCCACTGTGGTGCAAACTAGTTATGGTCAGGCGGTGAACCTCCTTCGTGCTAACCAGCATAGTTTTCGAAAACGTGTTGTTGTTGTTGTTGTGGTCTTCAGTCCTGAGACTGGTTTGATGCAGCTCTCCATGATACTCTATCCTGTGCAAGCTTCTTCATCTCCCAGTACCTACTGCAGCCAAAATCCTTCTGAATTTGCTTAGTGTATTCATCTCTTGGTCTCCCTCTACGATTTTTACCCTCCACGCTGCCCTCCAGTACTAAATTGGTGATCCCTTGATGCCTCAAAACATGTCCCACCAACCGATCCCTTCTTCTAGTCAAGTTGTGCCAAAAATTTCTCTTCTCCCCAATTCTATTCAATACGTCCTCATTAGTTATGTGATCTACCCATCTAATCTTCAGCATTCTTCTGTAGCACCACATTTCGAAAGCTTCTATTCTCTTCTTGTCTAAACTATTTATCGTCCATGTTTCACTTCCATACATGGCTACACTCCATACAAATACTTTCAGAAACGACTTCCTGACACTTAAATCAATACTCGGTGTTAACAAATTTCTCTTCTTCAGAAACGCTTTCCTTGGCACTGCCAGTCTACATGTTATTTCCTCTCTACTTCGACCATCATCAGCTATTTTGCTCCCCAAATAGCAAAACTCCTTTACTACTTTAAGTGTCTCATTTCCTAATCTAATTCCCGCAGCATCACCCGACTTAATTCGACTACATTCCATTATCCTCGTTTTGCTTTTGTTGATGTTCATCTTATACCCTCCTTTCAAGACACTGTCCATTCCGTTCAACTGCTCTTCCAAGTCCTTTAATGTCTCTGACAGAATTACAATGTCATCGGCGAACCTCAAAGTTTTTATTTCTTCTCCATGGATTTTAATACCTACTCCGAACTTTTCTTTCGTTTCCTTTACTGCTTGCTCAATATACAGATTGAATAGCATCGGGGAGAGGCTACAACCCTGTCTCAGTCCCCAACCACTGCTTCCCTTTCTGTCCCTCGACCCTTATAACTGCCATCTGCTTTCTGTACAGATTGTAAATAGCCTTTCGCTCCCTGTATTTTACCACTGCCACCTTCAGAATTTGAAAGAGAGTAATTGAGTCAAGATTGTCAAAAGCTTTCTCTAAGTCTACAAATGCTAGAAACGTAGGTTTGCCTTTCCTTAATCTTTCTTCTAAGATAAGTCGTAGGGTCAGTATTGCCTCACGTGTTCCAACATTTCTACGGAATCCAAACTGATCTTCCCCGAGGTCGGCTTCTACCAGTTTTTCCATTCGTCTGTAAAGAATTCGCGTTAGTATTTTTCAGCTGTGACTTATTAAACTGATAGTTCGGTAATTTTCACATTTGTCAACACCTGCTTTCCTTGGGATTGGAATTATTATATTCTTCTTGAAGTCTTCGAAAACGTAGATCGTGTAAAACGGGACTTGCAACTTTCTCACATGACATGCTGAAAGCCTTTCATCAAGATCTATCTAGTATTACTCGATATCCAAAATGAATTTGACTCAATATCACATCTACGCTATCATAAGCTCGATCGTATGATGTAACAAGCGAAATTTGTCAATTGGTTGAGAATCTTTTGGCAGGCGCCTCAAACTACTCGGCCACTCCGCGCGGCGATGACTGGAAAACTTGTGTGGCCGATCGGTTCTAGGCGCTCCAGTCGGGAACCGCGCGACCGCTTCGGTCGCAGGTTCGAATCCTGCCTCGGGCATGGATGTGTGTGATGTGCTTAGGTTAGTTAGGTTTAAGTAGTTCTAAGTTCTAGGGGGCTGATGACCTCAGAAGTTAAGTCCCGTAGTGCTCAGAGCCATTTTTTGATTGGAAAACTTGTTGCTTGCTCGGACGAGTCTCTTTTCAAATTGTGTCGAGCGGATGGAAGTGTACGGGAATGGAGACAACCTCATGAATCCATGGACCCTGTATGTTAGCAGCGGACTCTTCGAGCTGGTGGACGCTCTGTAATGGTGTGGCGCATGTGCAGCTGGAGTGATATGGGACCCATGACACAACTCTGACAGGTGACACGCACGTAAGCATCCTATCTGATCACCTGCGTCCATTCATGTCCACTTTGCAATTCCCAGAATTACTACAAAGTGGCTCCAGGAACATTCTTCTGAGTTTAAACTCCCCAGACATAAACTTTATTGAGGATATCTGGGATGCGTTGCAACGTGCTGTTCAGATGAGATCTCCACCCCTCGTGTTCTTACAGATTTATGGACAGCCCTGCAGGATTCATAGTGTCAGTTCCCTCCAGCACTACTTCAGACATTGGTCGAGTCATCGCTACGTCATGTTGCGGCACTTCCGCGTGCTCGCTGTGGCCCCGCCACAATATTAGCCAGGTGCGCCAGCATTTGGCTCTTCAGTGTATATCATATTAGGCGTTGTGATCGTCTGGAGAGGCGGTATGAAATGGAAAGAAATCTCTGTTAGTGAAGGCGAGAGGAAATCTTACATTTTTTGAAGGCGGGATCTGAACTGGATGCTAGTGAAATCAAATTCAGAACACTCCTCCAGCATTTGAGGTCCGTATCAAGAGCGCATGAGAGCTGATGAATAAATTAATATACAATGATAGGATCAAAATACATAAGCAAAATCAATTCGAAAGGTCATCAGGGATGCTCATAAATTCTCAGGAATTACCCAGAAATCACCAGAATGAGATAAGAGCCATTAGAGCGCATTCTGAGGCCCACTATCTGATCAGAAGTAACAGGACATCTATTAGTGGACATTAATACGCGGTATATACCCCCTTTACCTTTATAACAGCTTATACTCTGCTGACAACACTTTTAATGACGTTGTAAGTAGGCTGTTTAGGTTTTTATATTGGTAACGTGATTGAATATCTGTGGAAGAAGGGCCTCGAGACCGATAGCTAGAAAACGTAGTGGTATTTGGTGGTAGAGTATGGAGCTGCGTTTCATTGCGTTTGCAATCTGGGAAGGCCAGTCCATTTCAGAAATGTTGCTATCCACGAACCAACATCTCACAGATACTGCTTTATGGCAGTGCGCAGTTATTTGCTCATACAGCCATCGCCTCCGAACTCTTCCTCTATTGTACGCAATACATAATACTGAATAACGTGTTCATTTCCTTCCGCATACAGCGTTTTCTGAATCGCAATAATGGCAACACACCCTAACCACCCGTTAGTGTAACATCACCTCCTCAATATCTCATTGTTGACACTACAAGCGATGGTTAAGTATCACTTTCCAGCCATTCACCGAACCGAAACCATCCCATCGCGTTTCCAGAAGGCACAGTGTGATTCATCAAATCAATCATCTTTAGTCATCCACTGTTTAGTGATGTCGCTCTCTACAGCCCCTTAGGCATCGCACAACACAGGCTACGCCGGCCGCGGTGGCAGAGCGGTTCTAGGCGCTCAGTCCGGAACCGCGCGACTGCTACGGTCGCAGGTTCGAATCCTGCCTCGGGCATGGATGTGTGTGATGTCCTTAGGTTAGTTAGCTTTAAGTAGTTCTAAGTTCTAGGGGACTGATGACCTCAGATGTTAAGTCCCATAGTGCTCAGACCCATTTTTGAACACAGGCTACAGAAACGTGTGGGTTATGAAGAGCTTCTCGATATTTGTACCCCATTCTTTTTAAATCTCTACACACAGCCATTGTGCTAGGTGGACTAGTGGTAGGACTTTGAAACTCGCGAGTGGTTCTTTTCATACGATATTTTATAACAGCCCTCCACAACGGTCTACGGTCCCTGTTCGTCAGTAGGGGCCTACTTGAGATCTGATTGATCTGGATTTGGCTCTACTTGTTCCTTTTCGTTTCCACTTCAAAACCACATAGTCAACTCTTGACCTGGGCAGCTGAAATGTCCCAGATGGATCTGTTACTCAGGTGACATCCAATGACTACTCCAAGTTCGAAGACACTGAGCTTTTCTGACCGACCCATTCTGCTGTTACTCCTTTCCTACTGACGACGAGGATGTGCAGCAGTCAGTTGCATACTCCTTCACGCATCAGGTCACGGTGTTACAGCAAGTGCGTATCTTCAACCTGGTGCGTCGGTGGGATTGTTGCCTCAGTGACCACGGCGCTTTTGCCTGATTGGCATACCGATTCTGAATTGTACGGCCTTCGAATGGAAGCTTTTCGAAGGCCCTTATTGAAGACTTTTATTTAATGTAAATGTATTCGCTGTTGCAATTACGAACAACCACCAGCTATATAAGTGAATGACGGCAAAGAAAACTTGTGCCGGACACGACCTCGAACCCGAAGCGGTCCCCTCAGCCACTTTGGCTGTCCGTGCACCAGTCACAGCGCACCTTAACTTCCGTATGTCGTTGTTCCTGTATCACTACCTTTACTCGTACACACATTATGCAATTCCCGTCCGGGGAGGACATTTTAATAGAACCCCGCAACCTTTTGTTGGCGGATAAATGCAGTATTACAGTGCCTGTGTTATTAAGAAACATGATGCAGTGGCCCTCGGACTTCGGATATGCATGCATGTCTGTTGGAATATTACATCGTTCTTCCTAACAACTCAGGTAGATTCTAGATGTGCTGGTCACAAGGGACGGCGAAACCCTGGGACACAGCGTGTATCGAAAACCGATATCTGCACAAACTGTCAAACCACCACCCGAGCCAGAAAAGAGGCATGATTAGTACGCTCGTAACGAGAGCAGGACGAATATGTGAGCCGCAACACCTCAAACGAGAAATGCAACACCTGGAAACTGTCCTGAGGAGCAATGGGTACTCCACAAATTATATTAGAAGTGTAACAGAGCCAAACACTCGGCGAAGTAAGGAACCAGAAAAAGAAATGTCGGGTACGGCCTTTCTGCCATACATTCCCAGAGTGACGGACAGAATCGGCCATATATTGCGCAAAGACGATTTTCAAACCGACAAGGAAGATCAAAGAGTGTCTTAGATCGGCGAAGGAGAAAAGAGACCCACTTGCAATGTCGGGAATATACCGTATACCATGCACATGCGGAAAAGTTTATGTCGGAATGACTGGACGATCCATCAACACCAGGATCAAAGAGCATAAGCGACATTGCAGGTTGGGGCAGATGGAGAAATCGGCCGTGGCAGAGCACGCACTGAATGAGACCGACCACGTAATAAAATTCGCCGACACGGAAGTTCTGGCTGTAGAGAAGCACTATCACACGCGCTTGTTCTGAGAAGCTGTAGAAATACAAAAACACGCGAACAGTTTGAGCAAGAAAGAGGAAAGCCTTAAGGTCAACGGATCCTGGCTTCCTGTACTGCAGCGAACGACCGTCGCAGGTAGCAAGAGGAGAACCGCACCGGAAATGACCGCGGAGAAGCCCTCGGACGTTGGCGCGCCAGGTACATATAGTCTGCGCCCGCGAGCTCGGCTCCAGTTCACCACCGGCAATGGAGGGTGAAGCTTTGACAATGCCAGCCACTCGTGCTGGCGAAACGTCAGAAAAATCATTAGATGAACGTCGGCCGAAGAACCCGAGACAGAAGCCAATAAGCAGTTTGTCAACAAGTGGCCACGAAAGCCTTAACAATTTTGTAACTCAGGTAGTGCAATATCGTACCAGCCTTTTATTAGTGAATAATGCTCTCTTCGACTGTGCTGGTCTGCTTTAACGGCCACCTTGATTCTTCTGTTAAATTTTATTTTGGTTGCAAGGTAGCAAAATTATTTCGCTTCAGCCAGTATGAATGAAAACCCACTGGACTAAATAAATGCACTTAAAACAGTACTGAGACGCCCTGCTAATCCCGCAAGACAGGAAAGATAGTATAAATTGTGGAAAGGGGACAAAATAATGTCTGTCAGTTTCACTCGAACATACAACTTTATTATTTGATCAAACATTACAAGATCCCAAATTTTTTTTGTTTTAAAGGAAACACACAGCTTTAATCCTTGGGACTTAATTAACGGCTGAAATCCACTTTAATTTAAAAACAGCTGAAGGCCAATAACTTAAAACGCAAGCATAATCAGAAATTTAACGGGTAAGCCTTATCTTAAAACAGTTCTTTAGTTAGGCTGAAGTAAACAAGTTAAACTCAAATCGGCTGAAGGCCTAACACTTAAAACTCCATAACATTAATTTTTCTTTAAATATCAAAGGCCTTACGTGAGACAGTACTTTGAACTAGGCTGAAGGCCTTAAGATGAAAACAACTCTAATTTTTAAAAAATCGGGTAGAAGCCATACAAGTACAAACAACAAGAACAATTTTTTAAAAAAATAGGGCAGTGCACCCTAGGGCGCTGGGATGTTCGAGGGTCGGCCTGTACTTCAAACACTAACGCTCCATTAGGTGAGACAGGCTGTCAGGCGAACCATTCAAGACCCGACGACAACCCAACCGAACCGACAGTCAGTCAGCAGACCAATAATCAAAATCAGCTCCGCTCCACACTTGCACCAAAACTCAAACGATGGTAACAGCAGAGACTGTGGAACAACAACCAGAACGGATGATGATGATTAGTGTTTTAGGGCGCACAACAACGAGGTTATCAGCGCCAGTTCCCAAAAGATAACCAGAACGGATCACAGACAACCCATAAGCGGTGGACGACCCAAAAACACGTCGTCTAATCAGACGGCCGACCAAACGACCAAGCGAGGTCGTTGCCACTCAAACGTGTGTGTCGGCAATTGTCGGGCGAGTGACATCTATCCTGTCCTTCCTCGCTACTCCACACCAACCGATCAATTCAGAGCCAGTACGCCGACAACATTTAAATTAACTTGTCAGTCAAATCACATAAACTACGCACAGTTTCACGAACACTTGCACGAAGAACTAGACGATGCTAACGGCAATGACTATGCAATACACACAGTCAACCCACAAGCGATCGCCGGCCAAATACACCTCCTCCGACAAGACAACCGACCGACGATCAACCAAAGTCGTCCACACTCCAATCATGTGTGTCGGCAGTCATCGGCGCATAATGGCTATCCGCGCCTCCCTGTCGCTGGGGGCTACGACGCGACTACGCCAACCGACCAACTGCTACACATCAGCAGGTGACAGCATGGGATGCGGCTTTTCGCGGATGATGCTGTGGTATACAGACAAGTTGCAGCATTAGAAAATTGTAGCGGAATGCAGGAAGATCTGCAGCGGATAGGCACTTGGTGCAGGGAGTGGCAACTGACCCTTAACATAGACAAATGTAATGTATTGCGAATACATAGAAAGAAGGATCCTTTATTGTATGATTATATGATAGCGGAACAAACACTGGTAGGAGTTACTTCTGTAAAATATCTGGGAGTATGCGTGCGGAACGATTTGAAGTGGAATGATCATATAAAATTAATTGTTGGTAAGGCGAGTGCCAGGTTGAGATTCATTGGGAGAGTCCTTAGAAAATGTAGTCCATCAACAAAGGAGGTGGCTTACAAAACACTCGTTCGACCTATACTTGAGTATTGCTCATCAGTGTGGGATCCGTACCAGATCGGGTTGACGGAGGAGATAGAGAAGATCCAAAGAAGATCGGCGCGTTTCGTCACAGGGTTATTTGGTAACCGTGATAGCGTTACGGAGATGTTTGGCAAACTCAAGTGGCAGACTCTGCAAGAGAGGCGCTCTGCATCGCGGTATAGCTTGCTCGCCAGGTTTCGAGAGGGTGCGTTTCTGGATGAGGTATCGAATATATTGCTTCCCCCTACTTATACCTCCCGAGGAGATCACGAATGTAAAATTAGAGAGATTAGAGCGCGCACGGAGGCTTTCAGACAGTCGTTCTTCCCGCGAACCATACGCGACTGGAACAGAAAAGGGAGGTAATGACCGTGGCACGTAAAGTGCCCTCCGCCACACACCGTTGCGTGGCTTGCGGAGTATAAATGTAGATGTAGATGTAAAACAAGTGGGCAGTCGACATCACAGGCTACACACAATTTCACAAACACTAGGACGAAGAACACGACCAATGCTAAGAGCAGTGACTGTGCAATCACAAGGACGAACCACGACTTGAGACAAACACCGCCAACCCATAAGCTATCGGCGAGCAAATACACGTCGTCCGGTAAGACGAGCAACCGACGATCAACCAAGACCATCCCCACTCAAACCATGTGCGCCGGCAACGGTCGGGCGAGTCATGGCTATCCGAACCTCACCGCCGCTCCAACCCGACCCAACTTCTGCCGCGTCACAACTGTCCGACTGCTGGCGCGTTCCAACTCGCAGGACGACACATGACGACCAGGAAGTAATAGCAGTTCAGCAAAGATAATACGGAAGGGCTTATATCGATAAGCGCTGCTGCTGCCGCTCACGGACAGGCAAGGCAGCAACTCAGAGACCCCAGTAATTGAAAATTAACGTAACGAAGCTGCAATACAGGGTGTTAAATAAGAGATGGCACGAACAAGAGCCACGCTCGGCCCAAGTACACTAGCCGCTTTACAGCGCTGCAGACAGAGCAGAATTGGAAACTGACAGCCGCGTCACGATCCGCTGCTGACTGAAGTCATGAGAGTAAATCGGTGAGTGCACCGGTGACCATTACGACCACCTGCTTTATAGCTTCCCTGTCTATCTTTGTAATGTAATACATCACCGAATTTGTGTGTTAGGGATCTGACAGTCTGTTGGTAGGTTTGTGGAGGTATGTGGCATTTGATATCTACGCACAGGTCATGTAATTCGCTTGGATAATGGGCCGCTTATTTGCGTACGTGGAGATGGCGCTGATAGCGACCCAGATGGGTTCCATAGGATTTACATCTTGCGCATTCTGTCGCCGAGGCGTCAACGTGAGTTCAGTATAACACTCCTCAGTCTAATGTAGCACAGTTCTGGCTTCGAGACACGGACAGTTATACTGCTGAATGATGACATCGCCGTCGGGGGAGACATCAAGCGTCAAGGAATGCAAGTGGTTCGCAGCATCCAGCGAGTGTTCGATTACTACCGCAGGCGCCATTCAAGCGCAGGAGAATGTCTCCCACAGCATTATACTGTTCCCATCAGCTTGCGTCCGTGGCGGGCTGCACGCTTTCTTTGAGCCACCGTTGATCTCGATGACGGCGTTTGTGGAGACGAGCGGCTACTTTGTGTAGCAAAAATGTGATTCACCCAAAGAGCTGATACGTTTCCATTGATGGACCGTCGAATCTTGATGGTCCAGTGCCCAATGCAGCCGTAATTGCGAGGTGATTTGTCAACACGTGAATACGTAGCAGTGGTCTGCTGCTGAGCTCCATGTTCAACAATGTATGATGAACGGTGTGCTCGGAAACACTTTGAAACGTCCCCTTAGAAAAATTAATGAATTACTCTGCTGATAAACCTCTTACATTATTTGATTTTCAAACAGCTGAGCAGAACTGAACGTACTCAGACATTTCGCTCTTTACCTATTCTGATCAACACTAAACTGACGCACAATATTTTTAACGCAACGCAATCTGACTTTCAATAATCCCTACAAATAATGGCCCTGACTAACATTAACCTATACCATTCACAAATCACTTACCTCACAAAAATCGTCGTTACTCGAACTACTGCAATACAGCGAGCGCCACTACTGCCAGCTAAATAAAAGATTCAAACTACGGGCCTAACTACTGATAGGCATAGTTAGCAAATTGATAGATTTTGATAGAGAACAAGCAATGTATTTACCTTAATAGTGTTCAAAAGTCATTATATATATATATATATATATATATATATATATATATATAAATATATATATATATATATCAGTTCATGACATCCAGTCTTACAAATTTACTGTCTCTGATGGACACACGTCCAGATCATCCGCTCTCAAAACTCCGCCATCTCACTCCCCACATCCACCACTGCTGGCTGCTCTCTCTCCCCACATCCACCACTGCTGGCGGCTCACCTCCAACTGCGCATCGCTAAGCACTGTTAACATCGAACTGCCCAACACTACAATGGCGAAAAACAGTGCAACCAACCACAGACTGCACACAGCACAGTCAGTGATTTTCATACAGAGCGCTAGGTGACGTTACTAACATAAAAACCTAAACAGCCTACTTACAACTTGTTCGCGAACCAGCATTGTACTTTTGGCAGAAATGGCAGAGCCACCATCTACGCTATTTTACAGAGGAGACAAGCCCCCGAACCCAACGTTCTGTAAAGAATCGTGGACGTCCAACCATTTAGCACCCAGTGGTAAGTTCATAGTCCTTCTACCTCTTTCCGTAGGTGCTCACGACAGTAGCACGTGTACATTCGACCAACTTCGCCGTTTTCGAGATACTTGTTTACAGGCTCTGCGTAAAAATAATCTCCCCCTGGTCAAAGTTGCTTATCTCAATGTATTTCCCCATTTGCAGCCCGTATCTTTGCTACTGTGATCCCCTGTCCGTGTCTGCTGTAGTTTTGGTACCGCGTCACGTGCCCACAACGCCACCAGGCGGTGTCCAGCGACGCGGTGAGCAGTGGTCATAACGTTTTGGCGGATCAGTGTATGGGCAAGTCGTTCGTGTGGAATCAGTTGTTTAAAATGAATCGACATGGAGGCGTGACTGGAAGAAGGCAACTATCGTGTTTGTAGCGACCATGGCCACTCCGCGAAAGACTCGGTGTTATTTGTTGGTTGATCAAGACAAACTGTTCAACGTGTGTACTGGGAATGGCGTGACACCCACAGCACCGTAACATGGCTTAAGAAGCGTGGTCGCAAAAATGTTCTGACCGGCAGCCGAGTGTCACGCCTCGTCAGTAACAACCGGTCTCATACCAAGTGGAAGTTGCTGCTGTCGGTTAATGCTGGTGCATCTCAACCAGTTCGTGGGCGAACACTGCAAAGGGAAACGCATGCGTTGGGTATGTGGAGTTGGGTACTTCGCAGAAGGCCATTCCACAGCGGTACATAAAGCTGCACTCCGTCTATGGGCGAAACAACACAGAAACTGACCAGATCTGCCCTATCGCATAGATCGATTTCGACCCTGAAACTTTGGAACCATAAGTAGCTGACTGAAGATGTCGAGTGTGTGATACAACGAGTCGTGATTTTGCCTGTTTTCAAATGAAGCGGCTACGGCCGAATGAGACGTTTGTGGAGGGTGACGGTTTAGAGGTGTCATTGAAATGTCGTGTGGCTAGGGCCTCCCGTCAGGTAGGGCGGTAGCCTGGTGCAGGTCTTTTTAGTTGACGCCACTGCGGCGACTTGCCTGTTGATGGGGATGAGAGGATAGTGATGAAGACAACACAATATCCAGTCCCTGAGCGGAGAAAATCTCCGAACCAGCCGGAAAACGAACCCAAGCCCCTTTGCATGGCATTCCATGGCACTAACCACTTAGCTATCGAAGCGGACGAGGTGTTATTCATGGAACGACTCGGGGTCTACTCACTGCAGTTACTGTGAACATGAATCAGAGAGTTTATTTCAACATTCTCAGTAAGGAAGCGTTACCCTTTCTTCTATACCTTCATGTTGTGTACAGTGTGTACACTCACAAGATGAAAAACAGCCATGTTCAAGCGTACGTTCCTGGATTGATGAACACTAAAGCTCTCCGTACCATCTTGCGTTGCCCACTGAATCTCCAGATCTTAATCCCGTATAAAATGTACGTAACTATTTGTAACAGTGGCTGAAACGTAGTTTTAGACCTCGAAAAAATAGGCTTGGCAGTTGAGTAGAATTTTAAGTTTCCCGTTGGTGACGCAAGAGACGAGAAAAGCAAGTTAGTACCCAGCAGCCGGGTAGGATAGCAACAAGGAAGATTTTCTGATGCTATACCTAATATGACTGCTACACACCAGGTGTCCAAATCTCCTGTACAGAGGAATGAAATCGTAGAGAGAGGAGGAGGATGTCATGGTGCTGACCACACAAGTTAAATAACAAGGCATAAGTCAGACCTTCCGTCTGGAACCGCGCGGCCACTACGGTCGCAGGTTCGAATCGTGCCTCGGGCATGGAGGTGTGTGGTGTCCTTAGGTTAGTTAGGTTTAAGTAGTTCTAAGTTCTAGGGGACTGATGACCTCAGAAGTTAAGTCCCATAGTGCTCAGAGCCATTTGAACCATAAGTCAGACATAACAACAGTTATTCATAGCACTGACGCTGCAGGATACGTCCACTGCTTCTTCTGAGGGCTACAAACGAAATGTCCAGAAAGGGGACCAGTCAAGAAAAGCAATCCATGTGAAGTCAAGACTAATGGAGAGCTGTGGACGACAGCCGCTATAGAGACCTCTGGGTGGCCCAAACAATGGGTCCAGGGAGCAGCGAACAGTCTTCATTACGGAGTGTGTCCTGGCCGCCGCCCACCTTCTGTTCCTGTAGATGCACAGCAATTCTGCAGGCCTATTCTTGAAGGTTGCAGTGATGTCGCACACCCCACGCAGAGCCAGTGGGTGCCGTCTACAATATCAATGAGTGCATGTTTGCCCTGGCAACCCAAGGCCCAGAGCTCCGAACGCCAGAGGCAGTGTTGAGAACACTGTCCGAAGTGTGGCCAATGCGCCAAGATGTTACTGGGCATGCCCCACGAAAATTAAAACGGAAGAGACAGTGTGGCGTGTGTGGGTGTCAGTGAATTCTTGTGCGTCTAGCGTCCTTCTGCCTGCCGCTATTGTTGGCAGCTCTGAATGAAGACAACAGTGGATTTGGAAGAGAGAATGCACGTTTGTTAATGTTAGGTGGCAAGCAGCCCATCTCTCACTGAGTTACGACTCACTATGCTTAAGGAGAAAATGTGCAGCCTGATTTTCTCTTCGAAGACCTAACACCGTCACCTGATCTGGGGTCTGGTCTTGTGCGCGTTGTAATAGCAGTCGGTATCCCTACAGTTTGGTAGCTATAGGGGAAGCAACCATCAGTGTGGCTAAACCTTGACATCGATCAACTGAAGAAATATATGCACTCTCTTCCTCGCCGAACTGAGGCCATTGCCAAGGACAGATGCGGTGTCACACGGTACAAGTGACGACGAACATTCTGTTCGGTGCGCTCAGGTAGCGCGGTGACAGATGACCTCTGATCTCCCAGCGACAGGGCCGCACCTCCCGCGGGAGGCGAGTCCGTCAACAGCCCGGCCGGCCGGCCCACCCCAGCGCGCTCAAAATACCGGCCGGCGGCTGAGTTAGTGTCCGGCGTCACGCGCCCGTGATTAGCCTCCCGCGGCGATCGCGCGGCCACGCCTGCCCCGCAGCGCCTTGCGTGCGCCACCTGTCCCTCCGCCTGGCCTCGCCGGGCCTGCTTCTTGATTTATTCCCCCGGCCGTTACCACCGGCCGATATGACGCTACGCCTTGCACCTGAAAACATAAGTGATCCCTCCACCGCGAGAGGAGCGAGGCACGAAAAAATTGGCTCTGAGACTTGCGTAAACTGCTGGCTGCTGTGGCCGAGCGGTTCTAGGCGCTTCACTCCGGAACCGCGCTGCTACTACGGTCGCAGGTTCGAATCCTGCCTCGGGCATGGATGTGTGTGATGTCCTTAGGTTAGTTAGGTTTAAGTAGTTCTACGTTCTAGGGAACTGATGACCTCAGATATTAAGAACCATAGTGCTTAGAGGCATTTGAACCATTTGAATTCGCATAAACACTGAGGTGACTAAAGTTATGGGATACTTCCTAATGTCATGTCAGACCTCCCTTTGTCCAGCGTAGTGCAGGGACTCAATAAGCCGTTGGAATTCCCTGCAGAGATACTGAGCCAGGCCAGGCCGCCTCTATAGTCATCCATAACTGTGGAAGTGTTGCCGGTGTAGTATTTTGTGCACGAACTGACCTCTCGGTTATGTCCCACAAATGTTCGATGGGATTCAAGTCGGGTCGTCTGCGTCACCAAATTATCTGCTCGAATTTTTCAGACTGTGCCCCGGTGACATGTCGTCGTTCTTTGGGAACATGAAGCCTTCACAAAATAAGACGAAGTAAATATTCCAGAATTCGAATCGAGAACAGCTGCCAACACAAGTAACGTAGAAGTAAATATCCTCGGAGTAGTGAAGTAACTTAAAACACTTAATAAAAGAAAGACTCCTGGTCCATACTGTATACCAGTTAGGTTCCTTTCGGACTATGCTGATGCATTAGCTCCATACTTAATCATATACAACAGTTCGCTCGACGAAAGATCCGTACCCAAAGACTGGAAAGTTGCACAGGTCACACCAATATTCAGGAAAGGTAGTAGGAGTAGTCCACTAAATTACAGGCCCATATCGTTAACGTCGATATGCAGCAGGATTTGAGAACATATATTGTGTTCGAACATTATGAATTACCACGAAGAAAACGTTCTATTGACACACAGTCAACATGGGTTTAGAAAACATCGTTCCTCTGAAACACAACTAGCTCTTTATTCACATGAAGTGTTGAGTGCTATTGACAAGAAATTTCAGATCGATTCCGTATTTCCGCATTTCCGGAAGGCTTTTCACACTGTACCACACAAGCGACTCGTAGTGAAATTACGTGCTTATGGAATATCGTCTCAGTTATGTGACTGCATTTGTGATTTCGTGTCAGAGAGGTCACAGTTCGCAGTGACTGACGGAAAGTCATCGAGTAAAACAGAAGAGATTTCTGGCGTTCCCAAAGGTAGTGTTATAGGCCCTTTGCTGTTATTTATCTATATTAACGATTTTGGAGACAATCTGAGCAGCTGTCTTCGTTTGTTTGCAGGTGACTCTGTCGTTTATCGACTTATAAAGTCACCAGAAGACCAAAAAAAAAAAAAAAAAAAAAAAAAAAAAAAAAAACTGCAAAAGATTTAGAAAAGATATCTGAATGGTGCGAAAAATGGCAGTTGACCCTAAATAACGAAAAGTGTGAGGTCATCCACATGAGTGCTAAAAGGAACTCGTTAAAGTTCGATTACACGATAAGTCAGTCTAGGCTAAAAGCCGTAAATTCAACTACATATCTAGGTATTACAATTACGAACAACTTAAATTGGAAGGAACACATAGAAAATGTGGGGAAGGCTAACCGAAGACTGCGTTCTATTGGCAGGACACTTAGAAAATGTAACAGATCTACTAAGGAGACTGCCTACACTACGCTTGTCCGCCCTCTTTTAGAATACTGTTGCGCGCTGTGGGATCCTTACCAGATAGGTGTGACGGAGTACATCGAAAAAGTTCAAAGAAAGGCAGCAGGTTTTGTATTGTGGCGAAATATGGAAGAGAGTGTCACAGAAATGATACAGGATTTGGGCTGGGCATCATTAAAAGAAAGGCGTTTTTCGTTGCGACGGAATCTTCTCAAGAAATTCCAATCATCAGCTTTCTTCTCCGAATGCGAAAATATTTTGTTGAAACCGACCTACGTAGGGAGGAACGCTCACCAAGATAAAATAAGGGAAATCAGAGCTCGTACGGAAAGATGTAACTGTTCATTCTTTCCGCGCGCTATACGACATTGGAATAAGAGAGAATTGCGAAGGTGGTTCGATGAACCCTCTGCCAGGCACTTAAATGTGATTTGCAAAGTATCCATGTAGATGTAGATACAGATGAAGTTCATGAATGGATGCAAGTGGCCTCCAGATAGCCGTTATAACCATTTCCAGCCAATGATGGACCATGTAAAGGCAGCCAACACCATTATGAAGCCAGCACCATCTTGCGCAGTGCCTTGTTAACGACTTAGGTCCATGGCTCCGTGGAGTCTGCGCCACACTCTAACCCTACCATCTGCCCTTACCAACTGAAATCGGGACTCGTCTGACCAAACCACGATTTGCCGGTCGTCTAGGGTCCAACCGATATTTGGACAACATGGTTACGGATTAACAGCGATTAATATACACTAACTTAGTATAAAGAAAACAGTCTTAATCGGGTTTTTTATTTATTTAGTGCCGACCGGTTTCAGTCCATCGCAGATGCCATCTTCAGGGCGAACATACCGCTCCTGCCACACCTTGGTAGACGTGACGCCACCAGCAGTTGACCATATGTTCGCCCTGAAGATGGTCCCTGTGATGGGCTGAAACCGGTAGGCACTAAATAAATAAAAAACGAGATTAAGACTGTTTTCTTTATACTAAATCCAACCGATATGATCACGAGCCCAGAAGAGGCGCTGCAAGCGATGTCTGCTGTTAGCAAAGGTTTTCACAGCGGTTGCCTGCTGCCATAACCCATTAACGCCAAATTTAGCTGCACCGTCGTAAGACATACGTTCGTCGCATGTCCCACATTGTTTTCTGCGATTATTTCGTGCAGTGTTGTTTGCCTGTTAGCACCGAAAATTCTACTAAAACGCCTCTGCTCTCGGTCGTTAAGTGAAGCTGTCTCCCACTGCATTGGTGAGAGGTGTACCTGTGAAAGGGTACAGTACCGCCCGACATTGAAAATAGGTACAACATTCTTCGTTGCAGTGCGATGGCCACGTGTTGATCAAAGCCGTTGAATAAGAACGAGAATGTGGTATTGCCAGTGCGTAGTGAACGGTCATAGTTGTGTAAATTACTAATAGTCAGGTATGTGTTTCCGTTACGCGATATCCAAGCAGGAGAATAACTTTTAACTTAATTGTGAGTACTAGAGTTCATGTTACTTGATAACAAAAAAATGAATCCACTCGCTAGTCAGACCACTCATCTTGCAGGTCTGACTGCTTGATGCCACAGTATGAGCAAGGCATGTGAGTGCCTCTCACCTGAAATGTTGTATTCTCGGCACACTCTTGTCACTGTGGATTCTCGGAATATGAGATTACCTAACGATTTCCGAAGTGGAATGTGCCATGCATCTGGCTCGAACTACCATTCTGCATTCAAAGTCTATTAATTCCCGTCGTGGGGCCTAATCACGTCGGAAACCTTGTAAGCAGGCTGTTTAGGTTTTTATATTGGTAACGCCACGTAGCGCTCAGTATGAAAATCACTCGCTGTGCTGTGTGCAGTCTGTGGCTGGTTTGCATTGTTGTTCGCTATTGTAGTGTTGGTCAGTTGGCTGTTAACAGCGCGTAGCGTTGCGCAGTTGGAGGTGAGCCGCCAGCAGTGGTGGATGTGGGGAGTGAGATGACGGAGTTTTGAGAGCGAATGATCTGGACAGAGACAGTAAATTTGTAAGACTAGATGTCATGAACTGATATATATATATATATATATATATATATATATATATATATATATATATATATAATGACTTTTGAACACTATTAAGGTAAATATATTGTTTGTTCTCTATCAAAATCTTTTATTTGCTAACTATGCCTATCAGCAGTTAGTGCCTTCAGTAGTTTGAATCTTTTATTTAGCTGGCAGTATTGGCGCTCGCTGTATTGCAGTAGTTAGAGTAACGAAGATTTTTGTGAGGTAAGAATTCATGTAAGGTATAGGTAATTGTTAGTCAGCTCCATTCTTTTGTAGGGATTACTGAAAGTCAGATTGCGTTGCGCTAAAAGTATTGTGTGTCAATTCAGTGAATGTCTGAGTACGTTCAGTTTTGCTCAGATGTTTGAAAACCAAATAACATAAGATGTTTATCAGCACAGTAATTCATTAATTTTTCTAAGGGGACATTACATAAATCGTACTTTAAGAGTTAGGAAATGTGTGTAAATGCGTGAATGTATCACAATGCCTGCGAAAATTTTTTGGCCACTGTTTATATTTATAGGATTTTGTTTCTATACATTTGTAATGCAAATTCCCAACGTGTGAAATTTTTTTATATCAGACTGTCACTGCTATTGTAAATATTTCGGTAAGAAAGTTAAGTGACCTTCACGTAATGCGTCGTGGGCGCCCAGCTGATTGATAGTCGCCTGAAAAAAAAAAGCCATTAGGTGGAGAAAAAAAAAGAGGCCATTATCCTCGCTATAGACATTTCTTTGTAGAAAGCATCGCAAATACGACACGCTCAAACGTAAAAACATATGATTACACTGTGGAGCTCTTAATTTATAATATTTACTAAAATGCCTAATGAAATGATGAGAAATATTTTACATCTATTGTCTTTCTAGTTGAGAGAATTTTTTGCTGCCTTTGGAGACGCCATTTGCGTAGTGAATGACGTTTCCTACATTGCTTTGTATATATTTGCTCATTTCGTTTAATATCTAGTTTCTAGCTGCACTGTAGCGATGGTTAAAATAAAATTTAATAGATGTACTAATATACTTATTTTCTGCCTACAGATCCAGTAAATAATACTTTTATGATCTACTTCCAAGAAAACGAAGGAACATAAATAGACATTTCCCTTCACAGGAATTGCATAAATAATTTTTTTACGATTTTGTAACTTGTCTGCTAGAGTAAGTTCTCGTGATGCATCACTCTAGTGTTAAGATGTGACACAGGTATTAAACATGACCATTTTTACTGTAATTTTTTTCTGCTTGAGTTTTGTCATGTTTAGATATAAGTTATTGCATTTGCTGCTGCTGTTTGCCAGGTATAGTGTTACTGAATTTGTCTTTGTATTATTCTGTTAAGCCAGTTTTACTACTGATTTATTTTTCCTTTTGCTGCAGATTGGCTCATATTAGCGATAATGTTGCATTTGCTTTGCCAATTTATATATATTGCTGCTTGCTTTGCCAATTTGCATTTTTTGTCATTGCTGTTTGTGTTAATTGTTTTGTGCTGCTGCATTGTCTCATCCCTTAGTATACATATACATATATATATATATATATATATATATATATATATATATATATATATATATATATATATATCTGAGCTCAGTAGATTTAAGTTAGCTTAAGAGTGGGTAGGCTATATAAGAAACTAACTATGGAGAATAGGGAAAAAAATGCTTTGAGAAGTTATATGAAAAAGTTTTGGGCTAAAATGAGTATTCTACAATGAGAAATATTTATTTAACAGGGTTAGATAGGATTTTTTTGTGTTATTCCGCTATGTGTTTGTGTATCCTTGTGTATTTGTGTTTTTCCTGTCTTTATGTGATTAGCTAATAAGATTTATGTTGTAGAATTTCTCTAGTACTAAGCTACATTCACTATGATGGCGAATACTGTTATCCTCAAATATAATTTGCATTAATAATATGTTATTTTCTTTGTAAAGATGTTTATAGACATTATTAATTCTGTTCTGTTTCAATGCTCATGTGTGAAATTAATGTTTCGAAAACTATTTTCATTATTTTATATATTTACTTATGTCATAATTCATGTAATACTGATGTACATGTTTATTTCTATTCTTTTGTAAAGCCTGTATTTCTACAAATGTAATCTGTATTATTAAGCTTTTAATGATGTTTACTGTACCTTTGTGATTGCATTCTCATGCTATAAAATTGTAATTGACACCAGTTCATCAAATTAAGTTACATTTCACTGCACACATTTCTGTTGGTCATAGTATATGCACAATATATGAAAAAAGGGAGTATTAGTGTTTGCACGTGTGTTAATAATTCAGCAAGGGACTGGTTAACAGCATTGCTGGTTCTAAGGACAATTCCAAAAACTTTGTGCGTGCACAAGTGGTGGTTTGTGGACTTGCTATATTATCCGCAAGACTCTTAGATGGTGATCGTGCACCTGCATAGTCACAACAGATGGCTGCTGGCCATCTCTACAAGGACTAAAGTGAGTCTACATCTTTGATGGTCTGCTCTGTGATGACCTACTTACCAATATTCTTCAAAACTTCGACTGACTCTGCTGTGTGTTTGCTCTGTTGTGGCCCATTACCTGTCTGCATGTCAAGAGTCAGCCCTGTCTTTCTGTTGGAAGGATTACTTCCTCAAGACTGCATGGAAATCCACTACTTCCGTGTGCATTTTCTTTTACTGCTCAGGCTTTGAGAAAAACACTGCAATTTTACTGCGATGAACGATCAGGACTGTCTTTATGCACTGTGAGAAAATTTTAGCTTTTGACCAACATTGTATCAATAATTGTGTGCATTTGATATCTTTGTTATTGTAATTATAAAATTTTTTTTTCAAATCTGTATTGGCCACTGCCCAAAATAATTTGTAAAAATTTTTGTGGGGAGCATGGGGGCTATGTGAGTAGGCTGTTTAGGTTTTTATATTGGTAACGCCACGTAGCGCTCTGTATGAAAATCATTGGCTGTGCTGTGTGCAGTCTGTGGCTGGTTTGCGTTGTTGTTCGCTATTGTAGTGTTGGTCAGTTGGCTGTTAACAGCGCGTAGCGTTGCGCAGTTGGAGGTGAGCCGCCAGCAGTGGTGGATGTGGGGAGTGAGATGGCGGAGTTTTGAGAGCGGATGATCTGGACAGAGACAGTAAATTTGTAAGACTAGATGTCATGAACTAATATATACATATATATTATGACTTTTGAACACTATTAAGGTAAATACATTGATTGTTCTCTATCAAAATCTTTTATTTGCTAACTATGCCTATCAGTAGTTAGTGCCTTCAGTAGTTTGAATCTTTTATTTAGCTGGCAGTATTGGCGCTCGCTGTATTGCAGTAGTTCGAGTAACGAAGATTTTTGTGAGGTAAGAATTCATGAAAGGTATAGGTTATTGTTAGTCAGCTCCATCCTTTTGTAGGTATTACTGAAAGTCAGATCGCGTTGCGCTAAAAATATTGTGTGTCACTTTAGTGAATGTCTGAGTACGTTCAGTTTTGCTCAGCTGTTTGAAAATCAAATAACATAAGATGTTTATCAGCACAGTAATTCATTAATTTTTCTAAGGGGGCGTTACAACCGTTTCACACGCTCCGGCAATGCGCTGCCCGTTTGTACTTGTGTACGTGATACTACCACCATTTGTTTATGTGCACATCGCTATCCCACGGCCTTCATCCCTTCAGTGTACACAGGTGACAACTTCCTGCTTGCTACTCTCACCCATAATCTCCAAAAACAGCATCGCAGGTCAATGTGCAGCGGAGTGTGTGCCGACTTGAAACATCCTGGCAGATTACAATTCTGAAGTTTGTAAGGTAAGAGATGGGGCACAAGCGCAAGTAAATCTATGAGGTGACCGGGTTACGAGTCGTCCTTGGTAGCTCAGTCGGTGGTGCACTTCACTGAGAGTGGAAAAAATCCCAGGTTCGAGTTCCAAGCCGACACACAGTTTTAATCTGGCAGTTACGGCCACATCATACGCCGCGAACCACCTAACGGTGTCTGGTGAAGGGTACTTCTAGTAGCACTACCTGATCCCCTCCCTCCTTATTCCACTCGTGACTAGTGGTGGGAGTGATGGTCAGTAAGTCTCTGTGTTAGCCGTAATTTCTCGAATTTTCTCGTCGTGTTCATTTCACAACACGTATGAAGTAACATGTTGTCTGACTCTTCCTGGATAGTGCTCTCTCAACATTTCAATAGCAAACCTCTATGTGATGCACAACATCTCTCTTGTAGCGTATGCCTCTAGAGTTGAGCACCTGTGTAATGATCTCGTTCCAACTAAACAATTGCGTGACGAAATGAGCTCTCTTCGTTGGATGTTCCCTATCTCTTCTATCAGTCCTACCTGCTAAGTACACCAGACCATGAAGAGTACTCAAGAACTCGTCGAACAAGCGCCTTGTAGGCTACTTACTTCGTGGTTGAGTTACATTTCCTTAAGATACTTCCAGTGGAACTCAGTCTGGCATCTGCTACTATTTATTTTATGTGTCCCTTTCACTTAAGGTCGCTCTAGATAGTTACTCATAGATATTTTACGTTGGATACTGTTCCCAGTAATTTGTCATCAATAGCGTAGCTGTACAGCAGTGGATTCTTTTTCCTGTGCATGTGATAGAAGAAGAAACCGGAGTCGATTTAGAGGAGATAGGGGATACAGCATTAGAATGAGAATTTAAAAGAGCTTTGGAGGACTTAAGATGAAGTAAAGCAGAAGGGATCAATAACATTCCATCAGAATTTCTAAAATCATTAAGGGAAGTGGCAACAAAACGGCTATTCACGTTCGTGTGTAGAATGTACTGTCTGAGTATTGGAAAAACATTGTCCACACAATTCCGAAGAGTGCAAGAGCTGACAAGTGCGAGAACTATCGCACAATCAGCTTAAGAGCTCGTGCATCCAAGTTGCTGACAAGAATAATATATAGAAGAATGAAAAAGAAAATTGAGGATGCGCTAGATGACGATCAGTTTGGCTTTAGGAAAGATAAAGGGACGAGAGAGGCAATTCTGACGTTGTGGTTGATAATGGAAGCAAGACTAAAGAAAAATCAAGACACGTTTATAGGATTTTTATACCTGGAAAAAGCGTTCGACAATGTAAAATGGTGCAAGACACTCGAAATTCTGAGAAAAATAGGAGTAAGCTATAGGGAGAGATGGGTAATGTACATTATATACAAGAGCCAAGAGGGAATAATAAGAGTGGTCGACCAAGAACGAAGTGCTCGTATTAAAGAGGGTGTAAGACAAGGATGTAGCCTTTCGCCCCTACTAGTCAACCTGTACATCGAGGAAGCAATGATGGAAATAAAACAAAGATCCAGGAGTGGAATTAAAATTCAAGGTGAAAAGGTATCAATGATGCGATACGCTGATGACATTGCTATCCTGAGTGAAAGAGAAAAAGAATTACATGATATGCTAAGTGGAATGAAACGTCTAATGAGTACAGAATTTAGATTGAGAGTAAATCGAAGAAAGACGAAAGTAATGAGAAGTAGCAGAAATGAGAACAGCGAGAAATTTAACATCAGGATCGATGGTCACGAAGTAGATGAGGTTAAGGAATTCTGTTATTATTTATTTGTTTATTTAATCGTGTGGCTAGGGCCCCTCGTCTGGCAGACCGTTCGCCGGGTTCCGGTCTTTCAATCTGACGCCACTTCGGCGACCTGCAGTCGATCAGGATGGTAGGATGATGATGAGGACCGCACAACACCCAGTCCCTGGGGGGAGAAAATTCCCTGACCCAGCCGGGAATCGAACTCGGGCCCAGAGGATTTACAATCCGTCACGCTGACCATTCAGCTACCGGGGGCGGACCATGAATTCTGCTACCTAGGTAGTAAAATAACCCATCACGGACAAGCAAGGAGCCGGCCGCGGTGGTCTCGCGGTTCTAGGCGCTCAGTCCGGAGCCGCGCGACTGCTGCGGTCGCAGGTTCGAATCCTGCCTCGGGCATGGATGTGTGTGATGTCCTTAGGTTAGTTAGGTTTGAGTAGTTCTAAGTTCTAGGGGACTGATGACCATAGATGTTAAGTCCCATAGTGCTCAGAGCCATTTGAACCATTTTGAACGGAGCAAGGAAGACATCAAAAGCAGACTAGCACTGCCAAAAATGGCATTCCTGACCAATAGAAGTCTTCTAGTATCAAATATCGGCCTTAATTTGAGGAAGAAACTTCTGAGAATGTACGTTTGGAGCACAGCATTGTATGGTGGTAAAACATGGACTGTAGGAAAAACGGAGAGAAATCGAAGCATTTGAGATGTGGTGCTACAGAGGAATGTTAAAAATTAGGTGGCTCAAATGGCTCTGAGCACTATGGGACTCAACTGCTGAGGTCATTAGTCCCCTAGAACTTAGAACTAGTTAAACCTAAGGACATCACAAACATCCATGCCCGAGGCAGGATTCGAACCTGCGACCGTAGCGGTCTTGCGGTTCCAGACTGCAGCGCCTTTAACCGTACGGCCACTTCGGCCGGCTAAAAATTAGGTGGACTGATAAGGTAAGGATTGCAGAGGTTCCGCGAAGAATCGGGAAGGAAAGCAATTTGTGGAAAACGCTGACAAGGAGAAGGGACAGGATGCTAGGACATCTGTTAAGACATCAGGCATTGACTTCCATGGTACTAGAGGGAGCTGTAGAAGGCAAAAACTGTAGAGGAAGACAGAGATTGGAATACATCCAGCAGACGATTGAGGATGTTGGTTGCAAGTGCTACTCTGAGATGAAGAGGTTGGCACAGGAAAGGAATTCGTGGCGGGCCCCATCAAACCAGTCGGGAGACTGACGACTCAAAAAAAAAAAAAAAAAAAAAAAAAAAAACATTTGCTTCTATTAAAACGTTTCAAGATCGTCTCGTTCACTTGAAACACTACCGTCCAGCTAGCCACTAATTCTGTGGTCCTATGTAAGTGTTCTGCCTACAAGGCTCACTTAAAAGCAGTCGTACCAGAAAGAACCTGAGCAGAATTCCACCCTCGCGCTTCCGGACTCTCTCAGTCTTCCGTACTGGAAAATTAGAAATAAAATAAAATAATGAGGTTGGTCACACAGGATCGGCAACTACTGACCTCATAAGCACACTTCGGCACAGTTCCTCCGCCCCACAGGGCAGACGATACCACCTACAGTTGGTCGACTTGCCCGATTTCGCGAGCTCCCAGGGCGTTACAAGAAATTAACAGTTATCGCTTTCACCCAAGCAAAATTAGGAGCAGAATCAAGGCATTTTCGTTGGCCTTTTGCTGCTGCGACTGAAAGCTTCCCGTCTCCTCTATACCTCTTTTGTTACGCAATAACCGTCTTCTCTATATCTCTTTTGTTACTCAATCTTCCCTTCTACAATAACCTATGAAACCTTTCCTTAGGATTTCTATCTCTTGCTTCATAATAAAAAATGAAATCTTCCCTTTAAAATTTATTTTCTTTCTCAATCATCGCATACACATTTAATTGCTGCTTATTAAAAGTGATTTTCTGATTATTTCGATGAAGCATAGAATGTGTCGTCGTCGTGGTCCACAGTCGTTACCTGCAATAACCCAAAACTGTTCTTACCTTTTCTACTATTACTGGATCGCCATCTGACTGCTACATCGAACTGCGACATGAATGTACTTACTCTGGTTTACTATATTAACTGGTGGTGGACTGTCATAATAAGTGGCTGTATTTATTACCAAAGCTGACGTTATTCTTTAATAGCAAAGCTGACGTTATTCTTTAATTAATTTGACTGAAGTTACGTAATTCATAGTTACACTTTTTCTTGAAAACAATAACATTTTTGCAATGTTTTACGTTGATGGTTTTTGGGATGAATTATAATCAGTAATGCAACATTGCTGGCAAAAATTAATTATATGCTGAAAACGTTTCTTCAAATATTTACTGCTGGTAATGAAATGATTTTACAAACGTTCAAATGGGACTTACATTTTACAATAATCTTACAACTAGCATTGCGCAAACATACCTTCAGTAGTCTCGAGTTTCGCAAAGAAAATGATTCAATAATATTAGTTCCTCTTATGATAATAGTTAGCTGGTGTCTCTGTACATCCGTTTATAATCTCTTGTAAATCATAGCTGGTGGCTGGCAGGCACACCGCTCCTCTCAACCTCTCGCTTCAGACCAGCTACCGACTCGCTTCACTTCTCGCTTACTACTGACTTCCTACGAACGCTAAAGTGCGGTCTCTCTTGCCAACAATGCTTTCTGGTGAAGACAAGCCCTGCTACCGTTACAAAATGTATCAATGCGCGGTCTTTCCCGCTCTTTTCTTAAAATGTATCCATACGCGGTCTCTCCCACCCTTTTTAAAATTGTATCAATGTGCGGTCTCTCTTGCTAACAATACTTTGGTGCAGACATTCCCTGCTACCACAATTATTTCCAACATGACAAATATTAATTTATTCCTACTTAATCGTATTAATAAAATATAAACATCTTTCATAAATTGTGGTTTGACAATAGACAATAGAAATATACACGTCTTACACCACTTACAGTGCTTCCGTAAGGTACTGCTTCCAGCGAGTATTATTAGTACTGGAAAATACTGGACATCTTGGGAAAAATATTCGTCTTTGGAATCAGCCTACCTAGCCCTGACCACCATCCATGTAGGAGGACTAGGGATAGAGCAGTCCATCATCTTCAGACGGAACAAAAACACTCTTTCCCTTGCAAGCGCAGACTCCCAGTGGCGACTACAACAGGGCCCACCCGGCCGGAAATGAGAAGTTATTTGGTATCTGAGGGGCATTCGTACCACTCTTCACTTTGTAAAATATTGGGCAAATAAGTAGTTTTATTGATATCTATTCGCAAAAGAGCGGCTGAACATGAAGTACCACAGCAAACGCTGTCGAAATATCGTGCGAGAACGACGCGAACATCCGGCTGGATTCCCGAATATCCAAGATGTCATGTAGACAGATGTTTGTGAATGAATTATCTGACAACGACGTGAAACAACGAATTGCAGCATGCCGTGCTCCGTTGTGACAATTTTCAAATGTTGTGTCTCACCCATGAGAGTTTCTTTTCTGGTGAAACTGCGATATATCGTTGCTTACGCAGGATACGGATTTGCTAGTCCAAAGACAATAGTCATTACGTGCAGCAGTTTTAAAGGAACCCGCCTCATGTAGGATGTACCAGGAGAGCAGCATGACATCTACTCGGACCTTTTTCTTCTTTTAAGGGTACATGAATGGAAATTCTTATTTGTTCATATTGCAAATGTGCAGCCCGAGGAAGAGGGAGACATGGATTATGTGTGTTTTTAGAGTAGGGTGGAACTCCAGCACACTTTGCTTTTTAGGTGAGTTTCTTGATCAACAATTTCGAGGCTCAGGTACATCCCCAGCCCCCATTAAAATGATTAAGACAAGTCCAGGACTTTCCAGAACATGCAGCTTATTAAGGAGAGCAATCAGGTCCCATATGATATTGAAGATAAAACCGCTTCAGCTGCATTTTAGGTGCATCATCAGGTGCGATAAAAACAAGTCACGTTCTGGTCAGAAAAGAGAATGGAATGACCCAACGTTCATAGTCATCCCGTTCTCTTTTCTGATTAGAACATGATTTTATTGCACCTGGCGATGCAGCTAAAATGCTGTGAACCACTCGTGCTTATAAATAAAGTACAGATAAAGCGGTTTTGTCTTCAAAATCAAATCATCAGGCTTTGGCTTCCCTGTCTACAAAGTGTTCTGCGTAGGTCCCATAGGGCTCAGCGTTGGTGCAAAACTAATGAAGAATCTCGTAAAAGCGTCGAGGAAGCCTTTCGAAGCATAAATCCTGAAGTCGAGACGAATAGTTTCCTACAGAACACTTGTGGTCCATCAAGTGGGGAATCTGCTACAAATTGCCCTCCAAAAACAACCTACGATACAGCGCATCCACGGTGCGAGAGATTTTCAGTATTCTTTTTTTAATGAACACACAGTGATTTGACTGTTTTGTTCTTACTTAATTATGACCTAGGTTTCGGCCTTTCAAGCCATTTTCAAGTGATTGAGTTTCTGTCATTAACGTATATTGGAGGACATGTTAATGACATAAACTCAGTCACTTGAAAATGACATAAAAGGCCGAAACCTAGCTCGTAATTAAATAAACAACAATACTGTCCTTGCTGGTAATTCTCAGATTAAACGGTACCTTAGAATCAGCCAACAAATAACAATCACAAATAAAAATTCAGTCATTAAAACTGGAGCACAACTTCAGCAATTAAACTTCAAAACAAATATGACACTCGATAAATAAACCCATAGAAGTTATAGTACGAATTCTTGTAACTAAAACTTGTAAGTGTAACCAATTGAATCTCTTTTTTTATCCTGTTCATCTCAGAACAGCAGATGCAACCTACGTCCTCAGTTATGATATATTCCAATATCTGTCTTCCTCTACGGGTTTCCTCTACAGCTCCCTCTAGTACCATGGAAGTCATTCCCTGATAACTTAACAGATATCCTTTCATCCTGCCCCTTTTTCTTGTCAGTGTTTTCCATATATTCCTTTTCTACCGATTCTGTGGAGAACCTCCTCATTTCCTACGTTATCAGTCTGCCTAACATTCAACTTTCTTCTATAGCACCACAGCTCAAATGCTTCAGTTCTGTTCTGTTCCGGTTTTCTCGCAGTCCGTGTCTCACTACCATACAATGCTGTGTTCCAACCGTACATTCTCAGAAATATCTTCCTCAGATTAACGCTTATGCTTGATATCGGTAGTCTTCTCTTGTCCTGGAATGCCCTTTGCACCACTGCTAGTATGCTTTTTTATCGTCCTTGTTCCGTCCGTCATGGGTAATCTTGCTGCTTAGGTATCAGAATTTCTTAACTTCGTGTACTTCGGGATCACCAATTCTGATGTTAAGTATTTTTTTACGGTACTTCTCATTACTTTCGTCTTCCTTCAGTTTACTCTCAGTCCATATTCTGTATTCATTAGACTGTTCATTTCATTCAACAGATCCAGTGATTTTTTTTTTTCATTTTCACGGAGGATACCAATGGAATCAGCGAACCTTATCACTGATGCCCTTTCACCTTTAATTTTAATCCAACTCTTGAATCTTTCTTTCATTTACGTCACTTCTTCGATGTATTGACTGAGTAGTAGGGGCGGAAGACTGCCTCCCTGTCTTAACTGTTTTTAGTCCGAGCACTTCGTTCTTGATCTTCCACTCTTACTGTTCCCTCCTCGTTTTTGTACACATTGTACATTCCGTCTTTCCCTGTAGCTTACCTCTATATTTCTCAGAATTTCGGACATATTGCATCATTTCACATTGTCGAACGTTTTATCCAGGTCGACAAATCCCGTATCTTGATTTTTCTTCAGTCTTACTTCCTATCAACCGCAACATCAGAAATGTCTCTCTGACGGCTTTACCTTTCCTAAAGCCAAATTGATCGTCACCTAACAGATCTTTTGTTCTCTTTTCCATTCTTCTACGTATTATTCTTGGCATCAGTTTGGTTGAATGAGCTGTTAAGCTGATTGTGCGATATTTCTCACACATGTCGACTTTTGAAATTTTCGAAATTGTGCGGGTGATATTTTTTCCGAATCTCTGATGGTACGTCTCTAGTCTAATACTGCTACACACCAAAGTGAATAGTCATTTTGTTGCCCCTCTTTACCACATTCATTGAGCGTATTGGCAGAGGATGACAAGGCGATTGGTCGGTCCCGAATGGCTCATCTGGGCTGGAATGCAGAGCTGCGCTTCACGGATTGAGATTCCAGTGACATGAACCTGACAATGCACTGGCTTTAGACGATACCTACTAATGGTTTGCGACTCTTCAACGTTCCTTTAGATTAATGACTGCTGTGCTTTAAACCAAAGATTGGTAACGGACGTTTCTGTTACACACAGGTATTAGTCTCTCGAGGTCCTGTGCCGTACGCAACGTAACTGAAATGGATGCCGACTACGCAGGAGTGGGACCTCCAGCGACCGGCTGTGCACAGTGGCCAAGAGTCTCGCGCCGTCACACGGTGGGACGGCGCGGTTGCGCAGCGGGTCAATTGGCCGTGATTTACATGGGAACGCCACCCCTGGCATCGATCCGTGTCAATGGGAGTCAGCGGCCGGGTCGCGTCACCCGGCGATCGCTCCCAGACACTCGGCTCTCTGCGGCTGACACTAATGTGCTGAACGATACGGTGTGGACATCGCTGTCACTCCGCAGGAATAATGGCCGTGTTACTGAGTGCAGCGCAGGGCTGCGAAAGTAACGACAAAATTTTGTACCGCATGTATTCGCTATTGAGGAGACACAAACTCCTTACGAAGTACGTTTGTTTGGCTGGCCATCTTCCGCAATAATTGCCACAATTTTCGCCGCCAGAGTCATTTCGCTTTTATTTAGAATCCCCGCTGCTCATTCTGTAAAGTATACATAATACTGGTGTCCAAAACTGAAGAATAAAAGTAACTTTCGCATGGTGTGTCATTGCCAAATAAAATAGCTCGATGGGACGTAGCTGGGAGCAGGGGGCGCGAGGTTACGAGGGAATTTGACTCACAGAGCACCCCAGAGGTGCCTCACACAGACAGCATTCCAGGGTGCCCCTGAGGGCTACAACACCAAGAACAACTACTTCTCGGCTTTTGGCAACATCAGTGTGGGTGTACGTGTGTTTGTGTGGTTTTTTTACATAATATTTATTTCAATTGCGGTAACACATAAAATGGTTCAAATGGCTCTGAGCACTAAGGGACTCAACTTCTGAGGTCATCAGTCCCCTAGAACTTAGAACTACTTAAACCTAACTAACCTAAGGACATCACACACATCCATGCCCGAGGCAGGATTCGAACCTGCGACCGTTGCGGTCGCTCGGCTCCAGACTGTAGCGCCTAGGACCGCTCGGCCACTCTGGCCGGCGGTGGTAATACATAGTCAGATCACCAATTAATTTCGTACTTCTACACACAAGATCGCCTTGAAACCATATTGCAACAGACTCGTTCACTTTACGGTGATTCCAAGTCCTAACTGCCAAAGGCAAAGTACCAGTGTCTCTGTTGAACACCTCATTAATCTGAAATGTGCGATAGCCAATTCCATCTCTACTACTAAAACTCTCCAGGCCCAACTTATCTTTAAGATCACCACAACGTACTACAGCCTCAGTAATCCACCCGTTACCGTGTTGGGCCACACCATTCTTCGTAACTGTAAAGTTCAGAACACGTCACACGAACACAGATGGGCCTTGCGCAACAACTTGCGATTGACGAGGCTGAAAGGTAACAAAGGAATACGTATAAGAGGAACAGGATTGACACTTTTATCCAAAAAACAATTACACTGAAGTCACCAACATTACAAACGGCGGAATATCATTCTTAATAGCTTGTATGATCACTATGGATGGCAATGCTTGCTTTGCAACGTGCTGTCATCCTGACCACAAGGGTGGTAACGAGTTCTTGTAGTAGCGCTTGCTGTACATCCCTATCGTGATTGACAACTGCTCGATGGTTCAAAATGGTGCAAATGGCTCTGAGCACTATGGGACTTAACATCTGTCATCAGTCCCCTAGAACTTAGAACTACTTAAACTTAACTAACCTAAGGACATCACACACATCCATGCACTAGGCAGGATTCGAACCTGCGACCGTAGCGGTCCCGCGGTTCCAGATTGAAGCGTCTAGAAAAGCTCGGTCACATCGGCTGGCCTGCTCGATGGTCGTTGGTGGTGTAGACGAGCTGCAATATGTCTCCCCAACACATCCCACTCTTGCTCGATGGGATTTAAGTCGGGAAAAGTGTAGTCCAGTCCATTTGCGTAATATCCTCTCGCTGCAAGAGTTCCTCCACCAGCACTGTTCGATGCAGTCGCATACTCTCATCTATGAAAATGATGTCAGGACCGAATACTAGCCTGAGAAGACACATTGAAAGGTGGCTACACTGAGCCACAGCGCCAGAGATTGCGCCAAAGAGTATTATTCAGCCGCCTCCACGGAGTGCTTGGGGAGAGCTTGTAGTAGTCAGTGCCTGTCGAGGACTTGTGGTAGTCAGTTCTTGGGGAGAGCTCGTAGTTGTCAGTGCCTGTGGAGGACTCGGTGTAGTCTGTGCTGAGATGTCGTAGTGAGGAGTGTTTGTTGAGATGTGCTAGTAGGCAGTGCTTGCTGAGATGTGATATTGGAGAGTTCTGGTTGAGATGTGGTAGTAGCGAGTCGGTGTGGAGAGATTGTGATGTCTAGAGTGCTTTTCATCAATATAAATTAAGGTAACAAACTACTTTTCTTTTTTTTCTCATTATTTCAATGTCCTGAATAATGCGTCATTACAGGTTCAGTCAACAAAGCATCTGGCTTGTGTTCTTGTATTAGAGTGTAATTCTGGGTTTCTTGCGCAATTATAGTATTTCTAATTTTTTTTTATCACGTCAGTATAAATGATATTTAAAATTTCTTGTCTTATTGAAGAAGAACCGTGCCAGATGTGTACGTTGAATCACACTTCCACACACAGAACAGTTACTCTTGTGCTTGTTGTTGCGTTGGTTTTATAGTTGCTGGGGACTTAATTAATTAATTGTGTTAACGAAAATTTTCATTTCATTCTTTGTTGTTGTTCTATGCAGTCAGATTGCGTAATAATACTAGTCAGGGCCTACCGTTTACGAGACACAGCGTAATCGGACTTACAGCTACTAAAAATATTTTCATTTTAAATAATTAAGCCCCCATGCAACACATGGGGAGGGAGTACAGTGTCACAATAATGTTGAGCGATGAGTGTCCCCGTTCAAAGACCTGGAGGTCAGTACACCCACGCAACTTTATGTCTTTCCAAACCACATCACCTGGACCAGCAAAACGATTATGTCGACAATGTTCCTTGCTGCATTACGTATCTTCATATGGCGACAGGTGGGAGCGTATTATGTATAATTCACAGAATGACCACTGGAAATGCTATGTAAATAAACTGCAGTTAGCTTAAGACGGAAAAACAGTAATAAGTGAAAGTTACAGAGTATTTATTACTCGTCACTTTCGCTGCTGATTATCAACTATATAATTATTGCAACTGCATAATTATTGCAATGTAAACACATGTGAGCACAATTCACAATTTAATTTTACAGTCGCACTGAACGCTTAGTAAGGAACTTGGGAAAGCCGAGCTAATTCCTGCACAGCTCATTTGGCCATTTATTATTCCTGCATGGTTTCTGAATTCGCAGAACTAATGAAACTTATCTGGAAGTAACGAATTGGAGACCTGCAGGTATTTCCGGCTCGTCCCGAGCCGGGTGCGAACATAATGAGTGAAATAAAATGTGACGACAGACAAAATGTTTTCTCAACTTCTTGTCACTATCGACTTGACCTCCAGAGAATAACAAACTGGAAGAATACGAATCGATGATAGCTACGTGTGTGGATGAAGACATACGAGTAACGAGCCCGATGAGGATAACGAATTGGAGGAATGTGAAAATTACGAGTCGATTCAAGCAGAATATGCTTGCGGGGAATAAAATTTTTAAGTAACGAAACGTCCCAGGGAACACGAAACGGTACTTCGAGACTCGTGGCATATTCGCTACTCAGTAACGAATACATACGGTATCCAACAGCCCTAGTGCAGAATACCTATTCCCGGTCTCATAATGAAAACAGTGCAAAGACAGTTTGATGTGTTTGCTAAAAAAACGTAGTAAATGACATTCGTTTGTATTTTCTTTCTGAACATTCTCTTGGTAGAGCTTAATGCGAATCCCCTTGCGACATTCTAATTTTTCAGTCCCTCAGCAAATATTTTCTTCTGGCTATGCAAAATAATCGGTTACAGTAGGATGGTTCAAATGGCTCTGAGCACTATGGGACTTAACATCTGAGGTCATCAGTCCCCTAGACTTAGAACTTCTTAAACCTAACTAACCTAAGGACATCACACACAGCCATGCCCGAGGCAGGATTCGAACGGTTACAGTAGGAATAACCGCTTGACCTGATATCACTTATTTCCCTAAAACCGACTGTTGATTCCATAAAAAAACAGTTCACTAAGTGCGGTCAAATACAGGATATTGCATGGATGGTAAACTAGTGCGCTTTTGGCGTCGCAACATTAAGTGTGTGAGAAGGCGTGTTGCCATCGTGAAAGAGCTGTACTTTGCCTGCCAAACTTCAATTACTTCCACTTCAGAACATTATGAAGATTGTCAACAGGGTGCTGAGAGATAGATGTTGCGTTACTCTTTTGCAAAAAGTCAATCATGATGGTATCCCATATTAATCCCAAAGAACAATCGTCATTAATCCACTCCCTAACAAAATTGTTCTTACTTTTTCGATGCACGTCTTGGCCAACCTACTGCTTTGTCTCTTGGGTATAATGGCGTACGTACGTTTCATTTACAGCCACGTGACTCCAAAATTCACACAACGGATTACCCGCCAATGTTGGGAACATGATTTTGAAGTTGCTTTTACCGACCAAGGTGGTGCAGTGCCCAAAACAATGGATCATGAAAGCATCGTAATTTAGGTTTAAAACGCTTAAGGTAAATGTCGGAATAATTTCTTTGAAGCATACATGGTCGATTTCCTTCTCCATTCGTGTTCCATTCGCTTTGTCTCTAACGAACTTGCCGACTGTACAGTAAAAAAGAAAGAAAAAAATATCAACCGTAACCATACTTCATCGGGCGGTTTTGGTCTACCATTCATCACATTCATAGCCTTTCGTATGTAGAACTCCACTCACAACATAACGTACTCGAGCGTAACATACAGCTACCGTATCAGTAGTCTCAAGAAGCACAACGGTTCGATGCTCATTAAGGATATCACGAATATCCTCTGTATTTTTTCAGGAGTAACCTGAAACGTCTCATATACTTCGAGCCGGCACAGCAACGTTCAAATCCATTAACTTTCGTTCAGGATGAGTCTTTAGTGCTGTACTGAGTTTTCTTGAAGTTCTCTCAGTCCAGTGTGTATCTGGGTACAGTCCATATTCTTTTTGGAAAATGTTGTATTTCCGCATCGTAGTTATCTTTATCGACAACTGTGAAACTTGCTACATTGATCGAAGCAGATGAAAAGAAGTGCTGATACCTAGGCAGCAACATAACTCTTGACGGACGGAGCAATGAGGACACAAAAAGCAGACTAGCACTGGCAAACAGGGATTCCTGGCCAAGAGAAGTCTACTATTATCAAACATAGCCCTTAATTTGGGGAAGAAATTTTTGAGAATGGACATTTGGAGCACAGCATTGTATGGTGGTGAAACATGGTGTGTGTAAATACATGTGTTGTGGACTGGCAAGACAGACAATCCACAGTGACGGGTAGCCGAAAGGCACGCGTTTAAGCTCACGCAGGATGGCGTGAGGTCTGGAACAGGTCAGGGATATGAGACTAGCAAAAATAGTACGTATCTGTTGGAATACTTAACTTTAATCCATAATTGGTGAACATCGGTCTGACGCTACATGCATCACAAGATAAATAGCAATTGATAATGGCGCCTTGCTAGGTCGTAGCTGAAGGCTATGTTAACTATCGTCTCGGCAAATGAGAGCGTAATTTGTCAGTGAACCATCGCTAGCAAAGTCGGCTGTACAACTGGGGCGAGTGCTAGGACGTCTCTCTAGACCTGCCGTGTGGCGGCGCTCGGTCTGCAATCACTGATAGTGGCGACACGCGGGTCCGACGTATACTAACGGACCGCGGCCGATTTAAAGGCCACCACCTAGCAAGTGTGGTGTCTGGCGGTGACACCACAACATGAACAGAAGAGAATCGAAGAATTTGAGATGTGAGTTTACAGAAGAAAGTTGAATATTAGGTGAACTGATAGGGTATGCAATGAGGAAGTTCTCCGAAGCATCGACAAGAAAAAGGTTATACAGAAAACACTGACAGGGACATGATGGTAGGACGTCTGTTAAGACGTCATGGAATAACTTCCATGGTATTAGACTGAGCTGTAGAGGGTAAAAACTATAGAGGAAGACAGAGATTGGAATACATCCAGCAAATAATTGAGGACACAGGTTGCAGGGGCTACTCTGAGATGAAGAGGTTGCCACAGGAGACGACTCCTTGATGGGCCGTTCCCTGGCGACTACGAGATACATACCGCTCCACAATACTGAATTACTTCGTGTGGAAGTACTCACTCATACTACACTCCTCTATGAAGTACGATTCCCGCCGGACAAGTATCGAAGAAGGTTTCTGAGCCGTGGCTGGCTCAATCTGTCGGATTAAACCTTGGTTGCTATTCTATGTTTAGTCTCCCATCGTTATCGCGATTATGCTGTTATCCCCTCTTTCTGCGGGTGGCAGCAGCGGTGTGTATTGCTATACGCACCTTGGACTGTATTTGGCCTGGCCCTTATAGTTTCCGGCTGGGCTGTGTGCGAGCAGTTGGTGGGTTGGCGTGGAGCAGCGAGGAAGTCTCCGCGGCGTGAAGTTTGGCCGGGCCCACTGGCAGCCTCTGTGTGGTGTCGGAGTGTGTGGTGCTGTTCCCATTGCTACGAGGTTCGTGGTTCACGGATCCTGGACATGAAAGTTGAGTTTTGACTTAATCTACCAGCAAGTCACGACTGTTCACATTGAGTCGTTTGGAGTTCGTTGTCAGCTGTTGGAATATTCCCACGAGCAACAACGTGTGTTTTCAAGTTGGCAAATTTTAACCACCCTCCGGTAGAGTTTAACTGTACCTGGTTATTTGAATTGAAGTGCACCAGCAGAATCTTCTGCCTTGTGGCCGTTAATGTTCCGGTTACCTGCCCTGGCCGTTGACGTAGATTTCAGGCTGTGCATTTTCCTCATCGTGTTGTCGCTGTCCAGCACGGTGTGTAGTTTGACAGCTCAATGTATAATTGGTTGTGTGCACCGATACCTTCTATGCTGTTCCGTTGAACTCCCTGTTGTGTTCTGGTTGGGTAAAATGGAAATGCCGTGTGGCTAGGGCCTCCCGTCGGATAGACCGTTCGCCTGGTACAAGTCTTTCGAGTTGACGCCACTTCGGCGACTTGCGTGTCGATGGGGATGAAATGATGATGAAAGACACACAACACCCAGTCATCACGAGGCAGAGAAAATCCCTGGCCCCGCCGGGAATCGAACCCGGGACCCCGGGCGCGGGAAGCGAGAACGCTACCGCAAGACCACGAGCTGCGGACTTCTGGTTGGGTGAAGCAGAGGTTAGCTTGTCGGTGGGTCCGTTGACTGTCTGTTGGTTGGGCTGTCGTCGGATCGACAATGGTTGGACCGAATGCCTTTCTCACCTAAGGGAGTGTTGGCGTTTGAATTCCAGGCCGACCCTCGGAACCTCTGAGCGCTCTTGGGTGTACTGCCTTTTCTTGTCTGTTCTTGTTGTTTGTACTTGTATGGCTTCTAACCGATTTTTAGATTAAGGTTGTTTGGCCCTTAGGGCGTCGGATGGTTTGGGCCTTCGGCCTAATTTAAGAACTGTCTTACGTAAAGCCTCTGGCATTTTTAAAATTAATGTTATTGAGTCTTAAGTGTTGGGCCTTCAGCCGAAGCTGAATTTAACTTGTTTTGCTCTTAAGGTGTCAGATTCTTGGGGTCTTCAACCTAATTAAGGAACTGTTTTAAGATAAGGATTTGCCTTTTAAATTTCTAATTTTGGTAGAGCTTGAAGTTATTGGCTTTCAGCCGTTTTTTAATGAAAGTGATCTTGCCCTTAAGGCGTGAGATTATACGGTGCATTCAGCCGCTAATTAAGTTCCAAACCTAAAGCTGTGTTCCTTTTTCAAAAAAAATTTTTCTTGGCTCTTGTAATGTTTGATCAAATAAAAGGTTTTATGGTCGAGTGCAAGTGACAGCCGCTTATTTTGGCCCCTTTCCGCAACTTAAACTACCTGTCCTGTCCTGCGGGTTTAGCAGGGCGTCTCAGCGTGTTCTCTAAGCCAGGAAACGGTACATTACGTTGATATTACAAAGATAACATGGATATGTTCTGTCAACTTACAAGTAAAGTCTTTATCAGCTGTCCGCGGAGATTATATTATTTTAATCAGTAAAACTCACAACCACTGTTCAATATTCAGCAAGCACTTACAGGAATAAAAATTCATGCGAAATTACCATTTCTATAACAAAACGTATACTCTTTTTTACCCTAGCATTCAATCTGTACAAGTTCGTTATAGAAGCAATTCAAAATCTGTAACCTGATGTGGACTAACTGTACTAGTAACACAGCAACTAGGTCGAGAGAAATATTGTTTTAGTGCTCAGTGGTAGTCTCTAAACATAAATGTTCCAGTATTAATAAAATGTTGCCCGTGTGTATTCTTCGTCGCCTGTTGAAGAACCGGCTGTAAACGTGGAGGAGGCGGGAGTGTGAGGCAGGAGGTGACGTTCCATCTCCCGGCCATGGCCCTCTGGCAGGTGGTCTAAGTAGCGACTAATGAACCGCCAACGAAAGCGTGGAGGGTAATTTGTGGTGAGCCGCAAGTCGAGGGCGGAACAGAACAAGAAACGTGGGGCTCCGCTTGTGGTCGCGGGTCGCGCAGCTGCCATATGTCAACGTCTCTCTCGCAGTCACACGACGCGTCAACTGTGGCTAGGTGAGTCCATCAACACACTCTGGAGTGTCTGTTTATATCTCGGATAACGGCCGCTTGACGAACTCCCAGAGAAATCCATCGGGTAAAAAATCCTAAGAAATTTTTTCCGGCCGGTGTGGCCGTGCGGTTAAAGGCGCTTCAGTCTGGAACCGCGTGACCGCTACGGTCGCAGGTTCGAATCCTGCCTCGGGCATGGATGTGTGTGATGTCCTTAGGTTAGTTAGGTTTAATTAGTTCTAAGTTCTAGGCGACTGATGACCTCAGAAGTTAAGTCGCATAGTGCTCAGAGCCATTTGAACCATTTGAACCTAAGAAAATTTGTTTATCCCTAGGACAAGACTCGTAGTGGCCAGCTGGTCTAGCGGGTGGGGCGCTAGACTCTGGCCCTCGAGGTCGTTCCCAGGTAGGACCGCCCCCGTCCGCTCAGCTTGTCATAAAGCTGAATACCGGGGATGTTTCCCGAGGATAAACGGTGTCCAGGACGAAGAGTTCGCCACCAGACTCCTCCTAGTGCCGCTGGGAACGAAAGATTGCACTCTATCTGCATCAGATCAGAAGCTCACTCACGGGTAGAGCACCAAAGCATCACTTTTATGAACCGCTACGGAGAGGCTTATTACTAAAGGGTATACTTCGAAAGAAGAGTCACCCAACATATTACTTCGTTCCTAACACAAGTCACGAAATGACTATGATGGGAAAATCAGAGAAATTCCGGGCTTAGCGATAGTCGTTCTTCGCGCACACCAAAAGCAAACTGAATAGAAAAGTTAAAGGGGAGAGAGGACAGAGCAGATGACATTGATGCTCAATGAACACTCCTCCACACATCGCAAGCTGGTTTCCAGAGAGCAAAAGTGTATCTCGAATGTCAGAGTGGCGGCGAGTTTAACCGTAATCGTCTGTGGTTCACAGCGAGACAAACAGTTATTATTCTTCTCATTGCTAATACATAAAATATACAGCTCACAGGTACGTGCTGCACATACTAAACACAGTGCCACCAGATAAACACAAACACAACTACAATAAGAGCGCGGCTCCCCCCGTCAGAGGTTCGAGTCTTCCCTAGGGCATAGGTGTGTGTCTTGTCCTTCGCGTAAGTTAGTTTAAGTTAGAGTAAGTAGTGCGTGAGCTTAGGCACCGATGACCTCAGCAGTTTGGCCCCACAAGATCACACCATAAATTTTCCTACAATAAGAAGTTAGACGTAGTATTTCAAATACCAGAAAACAATGGCTGCAAAGAATTTCTAGTTACAAAATTTAAAGAGAAAATGTAGGAACACATAAAAATAAAACAGGCCTAACAAGTAGAACAAAATACGACACCAACACTCACCACAAACTCCTGTTCGAAAATTACCACTGCTACACAACAAGGTCACAGTACTAAAGGACGGTACACATTCACTTACTGAAACGAAGTGACGCACAGAATTGGTAATATCGTTAGGAACCTAGGCATAAAAATAGCTTACAAAAGAAATAATTCAGTACAGAAAGGTTTAAAGAAGGAAGATGACTCTGTCGTATATAAGACGTCAGGAATCTACCAGCTCCACTGTAACAGCTGTGATGCTTGATATTCAGAACGGATCATCGGAACATTTCAAATAAGAACATAAAAGAAGTATGGAATTATGGCACCAGCCACTCAACATTTGCAGAATATCTCCGACAGGAATACCTCCTACCAACCACAATAGAAACAGATAGGGAAGTAATAAGACCCCCCAATAAAATGCTTTTCCTGGCACAACAAGAAAGCTTCCTAACTTAAAACGTAGTCGCAGAAAAGGAAGACATAATGAACGAACAAACAAACATCAGACACTGAATGTTATAGAAACTAATAAAACATGTAGTAGATAAATAACAGTTCCTCTAGCCATCACGAAAATATTATCACAAACAAAAGGCAACATATCCACAAAGGACCACCCACCACAGTACCATAGTAAAGTAGCTTTATCAAAGTAATTATGTATGCACACACAAGTTATGATACATATCTCTCCTGCACGCACGCACACACACACACACACACACACACACACACACACACACATACATACATACATACAAACACGCAATCACTAGGCGAAAAATCACACTCTCAGAGAAACAGCAGACGCTTCCACAACACAGATAACAAAACAAATGGCCATCACATCTCGCGACATGGAAACAAAATTCGCGAGGTGTATGTGCCTCAACACAACACCAAACAGTACGCTGCATGTATCTAGAGACAGTTAAGTGCAATGTTCTAAAAACCGAACACCTTAATATGAAAGAACGTTATGAATGCAGCAGGAAGAAAAAAGTCGTGAGTGATCATTGTAATTCAATACTTTTTAATAATGTAAAACATGGGAACTCTCTATGATCTTGACAAACAGATTTGGAATATAATCCAAATCGTTGTAGTGACCACTGAAAATACTTTGAAATAAAACGAAACACGTTTGGTATAAATAACACTTCTATTGCAGTCGAAAAAGACGGAATGTAATCAATATTCATTGTTTTAAAAGAGTGGTTCCAACACGAAACGTCTTGGACATAACGTAAGGTCCCATAAGACGTACGTTTCAAGAACGGACAGAAGTAAAATACATCTACATCTACATGACTACTCTGCAATTCACATTTAAGTGCTTGGCCGAGGGTTCATCGTACCAAAATCTTACTATCTCTCTACCATTCCACTCCCGAACAGCGCGCGGGAATAACGAACACCTAAACCTTTCTGTTCGAGCTCTGATTTCTCTTATTTTATTTTGATGATCATTCCTACCTATGTAGGTTGGGCTCAACAAAATATTTTCGCATTCGGAAGAGAAAGTTGGTGACTGAAATTTCGTAAATAGATCTCGCCGCGACGAAAAACGTCTTTGCTTTAATGACTTCCATCCCAATTCGCGTATCATATCTGCCACACTCTCTCCCCTATTACGTGATAATACAAAACGAGCTGCCCTTTTGAAACGTCCCCTTTTGAAAAATTATATACGTGACTGGGTTTAAACTGACACACAATATTTTTAGCGCAACGCAATCTGACCTTCAAAAATCCCTACAAAAGAATGGCCCTGACTAACATTAACCTATACCTTTCACAAATCACTTACCTCACCAAAAATCTTGGTTACTCGAACTACTGCAATACAGCGAGCGCCACTACTGCCAGCTAAATGAAAGATTCAAACTACGGAAGGCACTAACTACTGATAGGCATAGTTAGCAAATGAAAGATTTTGATAGAGAACAAATGATGTATTTACCTTAATAGTCATAATATATATAGCAGTTCATGACATCCAGTATTACAAATTTCAAAACTCCGCCATATCTCTCCCCACATCCACCACTGCTGGCGGCTCACCTCCAACTGCGCAACGCTACGCGCTGTTAACAGCCAACAGCCCAACACTACAATAGCGAATATTACAACAATGCCACCCAGTCACAGACTGCCCACAGCACAGCCAGTGATTTTCATAGAGAGCGCTACATGGCGTTACCAATATAAAAATCTAAACAGCCTACTTACATATCCCCCATGCTCCCCACAAAAAATTTTACAAATTGTTTTGGGCTGTGGCCAATACAGATTTGAAAAATAATTTTATAATTACAATAACAAAGAAATCAAATGCACACACTTATTGATACAATGTTGGTCAAAAGCTAAAATTTTCCCACAGTCAATAAAGACAGTCCTGATTATTCATCACAGTAAAATTGCAGTGTTTTTCTCAAAGTCTGAGCAGTGAAAGAAAATGCACACGAAAGTAGTGGATTTCCATGCAGTCTTGAAGAAGTAGTGTTGTCCTTCCAATGGAAAGACAATGCTGACTCTTGACATGCAGACAGGTAATGGGCCACAACAGAGCAAACCCACAGCAGAGTCAATCGAAGTTTTGAAGAGTATTGGTAGGTAGGTCATCACAGAGCAGACCCACTGTACTCCTGGTAGAGATTACGGTATTGGTGGGGCACCAGAGGTGCAGACCCACTATAGTCCTTGTAGAAATAATGGTATTGGTGGGCCACCAGAGGTGCAGAGCCACTGTAGTCCTTGTAGAAATAATGGTATTGGTGGGCCATCAAAGATGCAGATCCACTGTAGTCCTTGAAGAGACGGCCAGCAACCATCTGTTGCGACTGTGCAGGTGCACAGTCATCATCGGAGAGTCTTGCGGACAAAATAGCAAGTCCATGAACCACCACTTGTGCACTCACAAAAAGTTTTTTTTGAAATGTCCTGAGAACCAGCAATGCTGTTATCCAGTCCCTTGCTGAATTATTAACACATGTGCAAACACTAACAGTCCCTACTTCTCACATATTGTCCATATACTATGAGCAACAGGAGTGTGTGCAGTGAAATGTAACTTACAAGTTACTTAATTTGATGAACTGGTGTCAATTACAATTTTATAAAATAAGAATACAATTACAAAGGTACAAAATACATCATTAAAGAACATAACAATACAGATAACATTTGTAGTACAGGCTTTACAAAACAATAGAAATAAACATATACATCAGTGTTACAGGAATTATGACATAAGTAAATACATAAAAGATTAGAATAACTTTTGAAACTTCAACTTCACACATGAGCACGAAAACAAAACAGAATAAATAATGTCTAAACATCTTTACGAAGTAAATAACATGTTATTAATGCAAATTATATTTGAGGATAACAGTATTCCTCATCATAGTGAATGTAGCTTAGTATTAGAAGAGAAAAAATTCTATGAAACAGTACACAGAGACAGGAAGAAAACAAATACACAAGGGTACACAAATACATAGTGGGACAACACAAAAGGAAAGGACAGGGTTTGTTCTCAGTGTAACATTTGGTACTGCAGTCCAACCCAAAACTTCATTCCATAGATCTTTCGTCTTATTTCAAAATTTGTTTCAACCAAAAAAAAAAAAAAAATTATCCAAGCATGCTTTCTGTATTTATATGTACACATATTTCTTACCTCATTATTTATTTTCCATTATCTTACCTCATCATTTATTTCCAAGAAAATCCTACCTATACCTGCTTTCTGTACTTTTTTCGTATAACTTCTCAATGCATTTCTTCCAATTCATCGCAACTCATTCTCTTATATAGTCTACCCCCTCTTAAGCTAACTTAAATCTACTGAGCTCAGATGCTAAACTAAGGGACGAGGCAATGCAGCAACACAAAACAATTAACACAAACAGCAATGACAAAAAAATGGAAATTATCAAAGTAAGCTACAGTAAATCTAAATTACCAAGCAATGCAACATTACAACTAATATGAGGCAATGTGCAGCAACAAGAAAAAGTAGTAATCAATAGTAAAACTAGTTTAACAGAGTAATACAAAGTGAAATTTAGTAGCACTATGACTGGCAAACAGCAGCATCAAATGCAATAACTTATATCTAAACATGACAAAGCTCAATCAGAAAAAATATTACACTAAAGATAACAATGCAGACAAGGGAAATGTATATTCACATCTCAATGTCTATGTAATTAAAGTGGTGCACCACAACTTATTCTACAAAATAAATTACCAAGTACTTGAAAAGAAAATTATGAATGCAGTTCCTGTGAAGGTAAATATCTTTTTGTGCTCCCTCATTTTTTTTGAAAAAAATTATTATTTAATGGATCTGTAGACAGAAAATATTTATATTAGTACATCTATAAAATTTTATTTTAACCAACGCTGAAGTGCAGCTAGAAACTAGATATTAAACAAAATGAGTTAATAAATACATAAAGCAAGCCATATGGCATTTCTCTAGCAAGACAATAGCCGTGAATGTTTCTCATCGTTTCATTAGGCATTTTAGTAAATTAAGAGCTCCACAGTATAATCATATGTTTTCAAGTTTGAGCGTGTCGTATTTGCGATGCTTTCTACAAAGGAATGTCAATAGCGAGGATAATGGCCTCCCTTTTTTTTCCACCTGTGCCTCTGAAAGGCACACACTAATGGCTTTTTTCCAGGCAACTGTCGCCCAGCTGGGTGCCCACGACACATTACGTGCAGGTGGTCACTTAACTTTCTTACCGAAATATTTACAACATCAGTTTGCACTACAGTGGCAGACTCATATACAAAATTTCACGGGTCGAGAATTTGCATTGCAAATGCATAGATACAAAATCTTATGAATATAACAGTGTCCAAAAAATTTTCGCCAGCATTGTGATACATTCACGCATTTACACACATCTCATAACTCTTAAAGTACGATTCTTGGTTTCCAACATCTTTTTTCACAAGTCAGAGTCCCTAACCACTATTCATTACTCCTTACCTTATTACACATATAAATATTCGTCGACACTTCTTCAATATTTCATCATAACAGATATGTAGCATAATCAAATTCCTCATATAGCATCAGCTTATTGACCATAAACATACCTCAGCAGCATAATACACATTGTCGTCGTAAAAATAACATCATAACAGATCAATCACATCTCAAAATCGTCGTAGCTTCCTCCAGTAATTTCAAAACCTAAAAAAAATTCTCTGCTCATTTAAATAGTGTCATCGACCTCAAACGTACTATAAAAATGATGATCCCATCTCAAATATATGATACAAAGCTCTTATAGCATCACAATGGTTCCGGAAAAATATGAACAGTTCACAAAGTACAGACAAAACACAATTTCATAAGTGTGAAGTTATCCAACTGTGTAATTGCGTAAACATGTGTCACTGATGTAGTAAAAAAAAGTTTATCTCTCAGTTAAATCATCAGATAGCTGTGTAATTTGTGTGTTAGAGAAATATGGTACCGATATGTAAAGTTGTATAAGCAAATACCATATTAGGTAGGCCTCCTTGTGCTTGGCAAACACATGGTACACAATGTAAGCGTGTACCCCCCTGAGGATTAATGTAATTATACCCTCAGGAGTTACAGATTACAGCAATGGAATGAAATGTATCACGGAAAACCCTTGTATCATTGTACTTCAAAAATCTAAAAAAAGTAAATGTTTTAAGTACAAAATTAATCACTCAAATATGTGTACAGTAGCGCTAAACTGTGCGTCTTGTTGTAAGATAATCTCTGTGGAAGTGTCGTAGTTATCGTCCTCCGAAAGCTAAGTTCTGCATAAGTCAATGTACTTACCTCATGATAAACAAAAGTGAAATGCTTTGTGTATAGATATCGTAGTTATTACGCTTATTGTTGTGATGAAGAAAGTACTGTACTGTAACGTATTGTTGTGCTACGGAAAAGGCTGTCTCATTGTAGCTATACCACAAAAGTTACTACTAAAACATGTTTTACTTTCCAGAATAAAACAGAAAACTGTGCAGATATAAAACAGAAACACTGCAAAAGCAACATTGTAAATTGTCACTCATTAGTCGTGTCGTGATAAAATCGTGTAGCTGTCACATAAATTAACCACTATGTCATCTGGTATCTCACTGAAAGTACTTTAAATCCAGAATGTATTTTCAAGTAAACCAAAATGTTGCATTAAAATCTCATTAGCAGTACCAGTATGTGTTCTAAGTATGTAAGCCTGACAGTCGTTATGTAATCGTGCAACTAACAAGCAAGAATGTACAAATACAACACTGTGTCGTCTGTTCACTATAACAATGGATTCGTAATTTCTGTTTAAAAATGTTCCCTAGGTTCTAGACTGGATATTTAACTTCAAACATTGTTGCATGTTAACAGTTTCTTAAGTCTGACAAAGCGTACTGGTAATGTAAACTGAAAAATTTTGTAGCAAAAATTAAGTTAAATAAACAGATTATCTCTCAATAAACAGTTTTACATGTGTAAAGTGGTGCAATCCTTTACCCTTCCTAGTACGCAGAGTTTCAACTTGAACGCAATTATCATGCGGTATACGTCGGTAAGGAATACTAAATTTTTTCTCAAGGTTAGTGTCTATGTTATTTTTCACCTAGCCAGCCGGCGCACGTGGCTGCTTGCGATGCGGGTCATTGTCTGTCTCTTTGTTGGCGGGCATCGTTAGGATTAGGAGACCTAACTTCTACAAATTCACCTTGTCGAGAGTACCCTGCTCTGTTTGAATCCCGCCGGTTCTGATGCAATTCAGGTCTGTCGTTACGATTATATCGTCTGTCGGCATGTAGGTAGATTCCATAATTTCTTTCTTGTCAGTCACGCGGTGGAGAATTTCTCCCTGAATCATAACTGCACGATGAACTGTTGCGTCTGAAGTTATTCTGTCTCCCGTGATAATAATAGTTCTGGTTGCCATATTATCTGTTTCTATGATTATCTCTGTTATATTCATCACTACGGAAATGCTATCTTTCTCTGTAACTCTTACTACTGTGCCGACGGTTGTCATACGGGTGGTGTCTGTTTTGGTCACTATTTGTGTTTTGGGAATAGCGTTGTCATGTCCAGTTATTCTTTCTTTCATCGCGGAATTGCGACGGATTTGACCTGCATTTGTTGTGTTCCTGTTTTCGCTTTCCGCGATTGTCGGTGTCAATTTCTAATTCTTGTAAGAGTCCCTGAAAAGCTTCAATGTCGTCTTTGCAACGTCCTGCCAAAATAATATGTCGTAAATGTTCAGGTAATTTGATTAAGCAAATGCGGATGAGTTCTGAGGGGCTGTATGGGTTTGACAGGTACTGATTTTTAAGCAACATGTCTTCAAAATATTTCACAAGACTGGAAATTTCAGATTGTTCGAAATGTTTCATCATTATGATGCTATGTTTTACTCGGTCTTGTGTAGCTTGAGACCAATATGCTGAGAGGAAGGCATGGTAAAATTCTCCTTCACCGTGACAATCGTGAATGACCGACCGCATTCTTACAGCTGGTTCATTCTCTAAGTAGCCATACATAAATTCTAATCTGTGCTCTAATGACCAGTTGGGAGGAAAACAATGAGAGAATTGATGAAGCCATGCTCGTGGATGAATGTCGTTGCCAGAATTCTTAAATGTTTTGAATTTACGTGTAGTAATGAACAGCTTATAGTCAAAATCATCATGTCGGCGAGTCACATGTCGGTCATTGTTACGTCGTTTTGGCGGTTCCATCTCAAAATTCGGTGTGCCTTGCCAATTTCTTTCATAATTTCCGAAGTGTCCTGAGTTATTATTTTGTGGTTGTTCCGTATTTCTATGTCCCTCTTCCCGTATTGGAGCGCGAGTGGCCTCTGAAATACGTAATTCTTGTATTACCTGAGTCAGCTGATCTTGTACTTCCCGGATTTCTCTTTGGTGTTGCGTATTAATTTGATTCTGATTTTGTTTGAATTTCCTAATTTGTTCGCACTCTGTGTCATTAAAGACTACCGGTTTTGTGTCATTCAGATTATCATCTACCTTCGTAGATAAATTATTTAGCTGATCCGAAAGTTCAACTGCTTTCTCTGATAATGAACTAATTTCCTCCATGTGTCTTTCTACTGTGTCCTTTAAGTTTTCCTGAGTTTTTGCAAGTTACGTAACCGAATCGGTAGATGCAACTGAGTCAATTTTAGCCTGCAAGGTCTCATGATTTTTATGAACAATAATTTGCAGTTCTTTTATGGCTGCTTCGTGATTCTGTAACGCTTTTTCATGCCGCGAAAAAATAGGTTGAAAATGCTCACAAATTTGTGTTTTTACGTCGTTACAGACTTTTTGACATTTCGATTCGATTTTATGTAACTCAGTAGTTAAATCTTCACGTGTTTGTTCAAGCGTGGTGTGAAGATTTTGATCCATTGCGTCTAACTGTTACTGTGTTTGTCTCTGGTGTTGTCTCATTGTGTCTAACTTTTGAAGCTTTTGCTGTGTTTGTCTCTGATTTTGTTCCATTTGTTGCATTAGCTGTAATAACAATGCATTAGCGTCTGGAATCTGTTCCTCTACGCTTTACGGCAGTACATTTGCACCTGCAACATTCACATTTTGACAAGCAGAAAATGTGTCTTCACTTATTTGAGAAAACGGCGAGGACCCAAAACCTGAATCTACAGTATTTGCAAAATTGTGTCCTGTCATTTCGGACCGCTGAGGCGAGCTATTGCCGACCGATCGATCGATAATGCTTCCCTGTTCACTAATTATTTCACTGCCTACGCCATTGTTTGCCTCCCGCTCCATTTTCCTATGCACAATTACCAAATTACTATGTTGATCATTAGTTAATTCATTACATGGTGGCGCTAACACACTGCTTTCGTCTTCACTGTCATTTCTCAGTTTACTTTGGAGCCTAGTATTACGTTTTTCACATGCCATTATTGTCACAATATTTCACACGGCAACACAGAAAAGCACAATTTGAAGAGCAAAAATAAGAGAACACATTAACGTAGCACTAAAAATAATATCTCGTTAATTGCAAGCGCAGTTGTGAAATACTTGGTGCAAATCTACATGCATGCCACAACTGTTTTACTGTACAACAATGAAAGACTGCAACTACAAAGGAGATTCTCTCTACAATTACGCGCTAGCAATAAACAAAATCTACACTAATTACACAAACTACAAGAAAAAATCAGAAGATTCGAGTGAGGTATCCTCGGCTGAGGGTCGACATATGAAATGTCCCCTTATGAAAAATTATATACGTGACAGGGTTTAAACTGACACACAATATTTTTAGCGCAACGCAATCTGACCTTCAAAAATCCCTACAAAAGAATGGCCCTGACTAACATTAACCTATACCTTTCACAAATCACTTACCTCACCAAAAATCTTGGTTACTCGAACTACTGCAGTACAGCGAGCGCCACTACTGCCAGCTAAATGAAAGATTCAAACTACGGAAGGTACTAACTACTGGTAGGCATACTTAGCAAATGAAAGATTTTGATAGAGAACAAATGATGTATTTACCTTAATAGTCATAATATATATAGCAGTTCATGACATCCAGTCTTACAAATTTCAAAACTCCTCCATCTCTCTCTCCACATCCACCACTGCTGGCAGCTCACCTCCAACTGCGCAACGCTACGTGCTCTTAATAGCCAACAGCCCAACACTACAATAGCGAATATTACAACAATGCCACCCATTCACAGACTGCCCACGGCACAGCCAGTGATTTTCATAGAGAGCGCTACATGGCGTTACCAATATAAAAACCTAAACAGCCTACTTACACTTTTTTGCACCCTTTCGATGTCCTCCGTCAATCCCACCTGGTAAGGATCCCACACTGTGCAGCAACATTCTAACAGAGGACGAACGAGTATACTGTAAGCTGTCTCTTTAGTGGACTTGTTGCATCTTCTAAGTGTCCTGCCAATAAAACGCAACCTTTGGCTCGCCTTCCCCCCAATATTATCTATGTGGTCTTTCCAACTGAAGTTGTTCGTAATTTTAACACCCAGGTACTTAGTTGAATTGACAGCCTTGAGAATTGTACTATTTATTGAGTAATCGAATTCCAAGGGATTTCTTTTGGAACTCATGTGGATCACCTCACACTTTTCGTTATTTAGCGTCAACTGCCACCTGCCACACCAAACAGCAATCTTTTCTAAATCGCTTTGCAACTGATACTGGTCTTCGGTTGACCTTACTAGACGGTAAATTACAGCATCATCTGCGAACAACCTAAGAGAACTGCTCAGATTGTCACCCAGGTCATTTATATAGACCAGGAACAGCAGAGGTCCCAGGACGCTTCCCTGGGGAACACCTGATATCACTTCAGTTTTACTCGATGATTTGCCGTCTATTACTATGAACTGCAACCTTCCTGACAGGAAATCACGAATCCAGTTGCACAACTGAGACGATACCCCATAGGCCCGCAGCTTGATTAGAAGTCGCTTGTGAGGAACGGTGTCAAAAGCTTTCCGGAAATCTAGAAATACGGAATCAACTTGACATCCCCTGTCGATAGCGGCCATTACTTCATGCGAATAAAGAGCTAGCTGCGTTGCACAAGAACGATGTTTTCTGAAACCATGCTGATTACGTATCAATAGATCGTTCCCTTCGAGGTGATTCATAATGTTTGAATACAGTATGTGCTCCAAAACTCTACTGCAAACCGACGTCAATGATATAGGTCTGTAGTTCGATGGATTACTTCTACTACCCTTCTTAAACACTGGTGCGACCCGCGCAATTTTCCAATCTGTAGGTACAGATCTATCGGTGAGCGAGCAGTTATATATGATTGCTAAGTAGGGAGCTATTGTATAAGCGTAATCTGAAAGGAACCTAATCGGTATACAATCTGACCTGAAGACTTGCCCGTATCAAGCGATTTGAGTTGCTTCGTAACCCCTAAGGTATCTACTTCTAAGAAACTCATGCTAGCAGCTGTTCGTGTTTCAAATTCTGGAATATTCCATTCGTCTTCCCTGGCAAAGGAATTTCGGAAAACTGCATTCAATAACTCTGCTTTAGCGGCACAGTCGTCGGTAACAGTACCATCGGCACTGCGCAGCGAAGGTATTGACTGCGTCTTGCCGCTTGTGTACTTTACATACGACCAGAATTTCTTCGCATTTTCTACCAAATATCGAGACAATGTTTCGTTGTGGAACCTATTAAAGGCATCTCGCATTGAAGTCCGTGCCAAATTTCGCGCGTCTGTAAATTTTAGCCAATCTTCGGGATTTCGCGTTCTTCTGAACTTCGCATGCTTTTTCCGTTGCCTGTGCAACAGCGTTCGGACCTGTTTTGTGTACCACGGGGGATCAGTTCCATCTCTTACCAATTTATGAGGTATGAATCTCTCAATTGCTGTTGCTACTGTATCTTTGAATCTGAGCCACATCTCGTCTACATTTGCACAGTCAGTTTGGAAGGAATGGAGATTGTCTCTTAGGAAGGGTTCTAGTGACACTTTATCCGCTTTCTTAAATAAAATTATTTTGCGTTTGTTTCTGGTGGATTTGGAAGAAACGGTATTGAGCCTAGCTACAACGACCTTATGATCACTAATCCCTGTATCAGTCATGATGCTCTCTATCAGCTCTGGAATGTTTCTGGCTAAGAGGTCAAGTGTGTTTTCGCAACCATTTACAATTCGTGTGGGTTCGTGGACTAACTGCTCGAAATAATTTTCGGAGAAAGCATTTAGGACAATCTCGGAAGATGTTTTCTGCCTACCACCGCTTTTGAACAAGTATTTTTGCCAACATATCGAGGGAAGGTTGAAGTCCCCACCAACTATAACCATATGAGTGGGGTATTTATTTGTTACGAGACTCAAATTTTCTCTGAACTGTTCAGCAACTATATCATCGGAGTCTGGGGGTCGGTAGAAGGAGCCAATTATTAACTTAGTTCGGCTGTTAAGTAAAACCTCCACCTATACCAATTCGCACGGAGTATCTACTTCGACTTCACTACAAGATAAACCACTACTGACAGACACAAACACTCCACCACCAATTCTGCCTAATCTATCTTTCCTGAACACCGTCTGAGACTTCGTAAAAATTTCTGCAGAACTTATTTCAGGCTTTAGCCAGCTTTCTGTACCTATAACGATTTCAGCTTCTGTGCTTTCTATTAGCGCTTGAAGCTCAGGGACTTTCCCAGCACAACTACAACAATTTACAACTACAATTCCGACTGTTCCTTGATCCAAGCACGTCCTGTATTTGCCATGCATCCTTTGAGATTGCAGCCCACCCCGTACTTTCCCGAGGCCTTTTAACCTAAAAAAACCGCCCAGTCCACGGCACACAGCCTCCGCTACCCGTGTAGCCGCCAGCTGAGTGTAGTGAACTCCTGATCTATTCAGCGGAACCCGAAACCCCACCACCCTATGGCGCAAGTCAAGGAATCTGCAGCCAACACGGTCGCACAACCGTCTGAGCCTCTGATTCATAAAGAGGTGTATCTTACCTTCTTATACTGTAGATCAGTTCTGAAATATAGTCGAGTAATTTGACGAGCTTTATGGGGATATGCAGGCACAATCTTTCCTTAGCCAATGGGTGACGTGAGTCGTACAGTGTATTTGTCGTTGGTCTTAAGATTTGAAACTTATTGCTGTGCAGGCATTTTGAGAAGTAATAATCATGGGTTTCGCACACGTTCTTTCGATTTTGAGTGTTAGCATTTTTGTGAATCGGATCCACTATTCCATAAAACACAGTTTCTTCTCGCCCAAACATGTTTCGCCACTGGTGTGGGTTCGTCGACAGTTTATTCAGAAGTTCTGTTAATGTAATAGAATCATTAAGACTCTGTTTGTATTTCGTTTGCACAGTATCAAGAAACGTTAAGTGCCTATTTCATCTCATCTACATGAAAGGCTGACCCATCTGAGGTTTGTTTCGCCCTTGACTATTTGTCCCTGTCTGTCTTGTCTTTGGATCAACGATCGTCCTTTTTTCTTGGTTTGGATTATACTTGAGCAATTACTTGCATTTTCGTTACCTGTTCCTGTACTTGACTATTTCTTCGTTCAGATTAAGTATTTCAATTTTTTTCTTGATCTCTATATTACTCTTCCTATTAACTAATGTGTAAGTAACTACCACTCTCAGAAATCTCGTTTCCATCCATGTAATAACGTGGATACTGCCATTACCTTATACCGGTACGTGTAGTTTAAAGAATGTACATCTTCCGCTACTTTCAAAATGATCTTTGATTATGCCACAGGTATACTAGAATTCCAGTAGCTTTCGACTTACCTCATCATTAGATAAGTAAATAGGCCTAACATCCCATCGAAGATAAGGAATTTGCAGTGAATGACAATGAGTGTGTGGTGAGTGTATGTGTGTGTATGTGTATGTGGGTGGGGGGGGGGTGAGAGAGAGAGAGAGAGCGAGAGAGAGAGAGAGAGAGAGAGAGAGAGAGAGAGAGAGAGGGAAAGAGAGAGAGAAAGAGAGAGAGAGAGAGGGAGAGAGAGAGAGAGAGAGAGAATGAGGCAAACACATAGTTAATGGTGATGAGTGAAAGTGTGTACATGAAAGATATTTTGTGAAAGTATCTGAACGAGAAAGAGAGGAAATGATAAAGAGAGAGAGAGAGAAAGAAAGAGTCTACATGAGACACAGAGAATCTTGTTGACATATGTCAGATCTCAAATAGTACGCATATACCTAGCTCCAACTACTGTATCTACTGACGATGATAGGAGAGTGACGAAATGCTTTTAGGCGAGAGAGAACGAAACTTAAAAAAAAAAAAAAAAAAAAAAAGGTCATGCCTGTGCTATTACAATTGTGACGGGTAACTACAGACCACAAAGTTGACATCTTTTATTTTTGGAACAGAATCACAACCCAGAATCCCCCGCGCTAATGCTAAGTTACGTTGAGCATATAGCAACTTAGCTCAAAAGTCGGAGGAAAGCAAAGAAGTGCTGTCTCATGACTAAAGGCATTCCTAATAACGCACTGTGATGTTCAAACCAACCTTATGTCAAGGACATGTTTAGTTTCATTAAAATAAGTCGCTATCCCTGCCGCCACATATATATGTACATACTTCTACCGCTTCCAGCAGTAAAACGATGAAAGATAGATTTGATGAGAAACGGGTGGGGACAAATTTGACTGCTACATTACGCCCTCGTCGTTTTTACATCTTATTGTGATCTGTAGCGTAGAAATGTATAAGAAGATAGAAACACTGTGAAACTTCCCCTTTGAACAATTATACAGGACTGTGCTTAACCTGACACACAATATTTTGTTAGCGCAACGCAATCTGACTTTCAAAATTCCCTACAAAAGAATGGCCCTGACTAACATTAAACTATACCTTTCACAAATCACTTACCTCACAAAAATCTTCGCTGCTCAAGCTACTGCAATACAGCGAGCGCCACTACTGCCAGCTAAATGAAAGATTCAAACTACTGAAGGCACTAACTACTGATAGGGATAGTTAGCAAATGAAAGATATTAATAGAGAACAAACAATGTATTTACCTTGATATCATCATATATAAATATAGCAGTTCATGACAAATTTCAAAACTCCGCCATCTCTCTCCCCACATCCACCACTGCTGGCGGCTCACCTCCAACTGCGCAACGCTACGCGCTGTTCACATCCGGCTGCCGCTGCCCAACACTACAATGGCAGACAACAATGCAAACTACCCACAGACTGCACACAGCACAGCCAGTGATTTTTCATACAGAGGTGGCGTTACCAATAAAAAAACCTAAACAGCCTACTTACATAGCCCCCATGCTCCCCACAAAAAATTTTACAAATTGGATTGGGCAGTGGCCAATACAGATTTGAAAAAAATTTTTCATAATTACAATAACAAAGAAATCAAATGCACACACTTATTGATACAATGTGGGTCAAAAGCTAAAATTTTCTCACAGTCTATAAAGACAGTCCTGATTCATCACAGTAAAATTACAGTGTTTTTCCTTTTTTTACAAAGTCTGAACAGTAAAAGAGAATGCACACAGAAGTAGTGGATTTCCATGCAGTCTTGAAGAAGTAGTGTCCTTCCATCAGAAAGACAGTGCTGACTCTTGACATGCTAACAGGTAATGGGCCACAACAGAGCAAACCCACAGCAGAGTCAGTCGAAATTTTGAAGAGTATCGGTAGGTAGGTCATCATAGAGCAGACCCACTGTAGTCCTGGTAGACATTACGGTATTCGTGGTCCATCAGAGTCGCAGACCCACTGCAGTCCTTGCAGAAATAATGGTACTGGTGAGTCATCAAAGGTGTAGACCCACTGTAGTCCTAGTAGAAATAATGGTATTGGTGGGCCATCAAAGATGCAGACCCACTGTAGTCCTTGTAGAGATGGCCAGCAGCCATCTGTTGCGATTGTGCAGGTGCACATTCACCATCAAAGAGTCTTGCGGAGAATATAGCAAACCACCACTTGTGCACTCACAAAGTGTTTGGAATTGTCCTTAGAACCAGCAATGCTGTTATCCAGTCCCTTGCTGAATTTTTAACACACGTGCAAACACTAACAGTCCCTACTTCTCACATATTGTCCATATACTATGACCAACAGAAACGTGTACAGTGAAATGTAACTTAATTTGAAGAACTGTTGTCTATACAATTATAAAATTGTCTATACAATTATAAAATTACAAAGGTACAAAATACATCATTAAAGAACATAACAATACAGATAACATTTGTAGTACAGGCTTTACAAAAGAATTGAAATAACATATCCATCAGAGTTACAGGAATTATGACATAAGTAAATATATAAAATAATGAGAATAGTTTTCGAAACATTAATTTCACACATGAACATTGAAACAGAACAGAAATTCTCCACCACGTGACCGACAAGAAAGAAACTGTGTAAACTACCGACAAAACGACAGACCTGAATTCCATCAGAACTGGCGAGCTTCAAACAGGGCAGGGCCTTCTCGTCAAAGTGAATTTGTAGAAGTTAGGTCTCCTAATCCCAATAACAGCGCGCGCCAACGGAGAGACAGACAATGACTCGCACAGCAGGCAGCCGCGTGCGTCCGCTGGCTCCGAGAAAAATAACATAAGACGCTAGCCTTGAGAAATTTTAGCATTCTTTACCGATGTATACGATATGATAATTGCTTTGAAGTTGAAACTCTGTGCACTAGGAAGAGTAAAGGTTTACACCACATTTCACATGTAAAACCGTTTATAGAAAGATAATCTGCTTTTTACCTTTGTCATTGCCATAAAACTTTTCACTTTACGTTGCTAGTATGCTTTGTCAGACTTACAATCTGTTAACATGCAACAATGTTTGAAGTTAAATATCCAGTCAAGAACCAAGAGAACTTATTGAAACAGAAATTACGAATGCATTGTTATTGTGAACAGACGACACAGTGTTATTGTGTGTGTACATTCTTGCTTGTTAGTTGCACAATTACATAACGACTATAAGGCTCACATACTTAGAACATTTACCAGTAGTGCTAATGAGATTTTAATGCAACATTTTGGTTTACTTGAAAATATATTCTGGATTTAAAGTACTTTCAGTGAGATACCAGATGGCACAGTGGTTAGTTTATGTGACAGCTACACGATTTTATCACGACGCGACTAATGAGTGACAATATACAATGTTGCTTTTGCGGTGTTTCTGTTTTATATCTGCACAGTTTTTCTGTTTTATTCTGGAAAGTAAAACATGTTTTAGTAGTAACTTTTGTAGTATAGCTACAATGAGACAGGGTTTTCCGTAGCACAACAATACGTTACAGCACAGTACGTTCTTCACCACAACAATAAGCGTAATAACTAAGATATCTATACATAAAGCATTTCACTTTTGTTTATCATGAGGTAAGTACATTGACTTCTGCAGAACTTAGCTTTCGGAGTACGATAAGTACGACACTTCCACAGAATTATCTTACAGCAAGACGCACATTTAGCGCTACAGGACACGCATTTGAGTGATTAATTTTGTACTTAAAACATTTATTTTTAAAGATATTTGAAGTACAATGATACAAAGGTTTTCAGTGATACATTTCATTTCATTGCTGTAATCTGTAACACCTGAGGGTATAATTACATTAATCCTCAGGGGGGTACACGCTTACTTTGTGTACCATGTGTGTGGCAACCACAAGGAACCCTAGCTAATATGGTATTTGCTTATACAACTTTACACATCGGTACCATATTTCTCTAACACACAAATTACACAGCTATCTGATCATTTAACTGAGAGATAAACATTTTTTTTTACTACATCAGTGACACATGTTTACACAATACACAGTTGGGTAACTTCACACTTATGAAACTTCCCCTTTGAACAATTATACAGGACTGTGCTTAACCTGACACACAATATTTTGTTAGCGCAACGCAATCTGACTTTCAAAATTCCCTACAAAAGAATGGCCCTGACTTACATTAAACTATACCTTTCACAAATCACTTACCTCACAAAAATCTTCGCTGCTCAAGCTACTGCAATACAGCGAGCGCCACTACTGCCAGCTAAATGAAAGATTCAGACTACTGAAGGCACTAACTACTGATAGGGATAGTTAGCAAATGAAAGATATTAATAGAGAACAAACAATGTATTTACCTTGATATCATCATATATAAATATAGCAGTTCATGACAAATTTCAAAACTCCGCCATCTCTCTCCCCACATCCACCACTGCTGGCGGCTCACCTCCAACTGCGCAACGCTACGCGCTGTTCACATCCAGCTGCCGCTGCCCAACACTACAATGGCAGACAACAATGCAAACTACCTACAGACTGCACACAGCACAGCCAGTGATTTTTCATACAGAGCTGGCGTTACCAATAAAAAAACCTAAACAGCCTACTTACAACTGCTTCTCTCCTTCTGGGTAGACGACAAGGAGGTTCAACGACGAGCGACGACAAAGACTACTAAGAGTTCTTAGAGTAGATGTAAACTTGTTCTCAACAGAAATCAGGACTGCTTAGCATATATTTCATCTATAAACTTGGCTTACATAACAGGTGTTTACATGTGTAACACCGAGACGTTTCCACAGATCCCAGTGATAACAGTGCCTGTGTGGAAGGGGTGGACGCGGCAGGAAGCGATGGTATCTGACCCGTCCAGGGGCGTCCCACTCCGGCAGTGGCTGTGAAGGAAGGATTATCCTCCGGCCGTGCTGCACTGCTCACTGGCCGGCTCTGAGTACACGCAGCACAAACATTCCATCGTTGAGTGGTGAAGAGGTGTCCGTGCGTCCTACACTAGAGGATGTGCCACGACTGTACGTGATCCCTCCCATGACTACTTCCATCTCAGTGAGATAAATCCCACGTACTTGCCAAAATGAAATAATTTAGAAAGACGTACGAATGAAATAGCACGATTTCAGAGAGCTTATTGGTCTTATATAGATATAATTTATGATGTAGACTGTAGGAACAATTGAGAATTTGCACCAACGCGGGGAATCGAACCGGGGTCTCCTGCTTACGAGAGAAGTGCGTTAGCCGCTAAGCCACCTTGGCACAGCGGTTCAGACAACTACACAGATTACCTTGGCACGCCTCCCTCCTCGATCCAAATTCTCACTGCCGCCCCGGTCTACTTTAAATTTCCCCGTACACACTAACTTTAGAAAGTGCATGACACAGAGTTTTATTAATCTTTCATTATTGTTACTGAGATGCCTGGGCTAGCAGGGCAGAGCGAATTAGGTCAAAATAAGTTGCTGTCGGTTGTGCTCAACATATAAACTTTATTTATCAACACAGAATATTACAACAAGGATGCAAAACACTCAAAACTTTAATCGACCTCCTTTGATTAACTTTAGATCGGCTGAAGGCCACACACAAAATCCAATACAAAGGCCCCAGCAAGAAATTGAAATGCAAGGTTCTTCTGGAGGTTTCACCCTAAAATATTTTCAAAATCTTCAATCTAAAGAGGCTGAAGGCCTTAGAAATTTAATTTAAATGGAACTTGGGTGCAGGCCGCATATTAAGCAATAAGAAAAGTTTCAATCAAAAGGCAAAAGGCCTTATCTTAAAACATTTCATACAAAATTCAGCTGAAGGCACCTATAAAGAATAACAAGCTCACGCCTTAAGGGCAAGATAAGAATATTAATTTAAGAGATATTAATACTCAGCTGAAGACCACATATCAACAAAATATGTTTAACGGCTTAAGACCTAGAAAAGGAGTTTCAATTTAAAAGACAGAAGGCCTTATCTTAAAACATCTCAGGTAAAATTCGGTTGAAGGTCCCATATAAAAGAATAACAATCTCTTGCATTAAGGGCAAGACAAGGACATTAATTTAAGAGATGTTGATACTCGGCTGAAGGCCACACATCAACCAAATAACTAAAACCCAAACAACTAAATTACTATGTAACACACAAGGAACGGCGCTCAGATGTTTCCATAGGTCAGCCTGGGATTGTAACACCAACGCCCGTTTAGGTGAGACAGGCAGTGTTGTGTCCAACGACTTCTTAATCTGAAGGCAACTCAACCGACAGACAGCCGACGAACCAATCAACAAAATCAGTTCTGCTCCACGCAACCAGTAAAACGACCACAAGATCTCAATACAACGACTCACAAAATACTGACGCCCACAACGACCAGCAACACTTGAGCTGTCAAACTACACGCTGCACTGGACATCAACAACACGACGAGGAAAATACACTGGCGAAAATTACATCAACGAGCAGGGCAGGCAACCGGAACGTCAACGGCCAAAAGGCAGAAGATACCGCTGGTCAATTTCAGTAACAAGGAATAAATTCAGTTAAGTTAAACTACACAGGAAGACGGCTGGAATCTTAGCCGACTTGAATGCACAAACGTTGTTGCTCGTGGGAATGTCCCAAAAGTGACAACCAGGATCAAACGAAAAGACGTAAACAGTTGAGGCTCGATAGTAGGTTAAGTGAGGACTCAACTTTCATGACCAAGATCGGTGGGCGGCGAACCTCGTAGCACTCGCAAGCAGCACCTCACACTCCAACCAAACGTGCACACTGCCAGCGGCCGCGGGCAGAGTACGTGCGACGGAAACTTCCTTCCTGCTCCATGCCAACCGACCGACTCCCAGGTCCGGAAATGGTGAAAGGACCATGTATACGTCGGCCGATGAGACGACCAACCGAACGACCAACCAACGGTCGTCCCACTCCAACCCCCCCTCCGTCGGACAGTTCGTGTGTGTCGCCAGGGGTCGGCGAGCACTGGCTGTCGGCGCCTCACCGGCGCTCCGTCCCCCGACTTCACTGCTGCTGCGTCCCGACTGCACTGCTGGTCCGTCTCCAACTGACTGCCAGACACACGACGGTGGCCGAGCGGTTCTAGGCGCTACAGTCTGGAACCGTGAGACCGCTACGGTCGCAGGTTCGAATCCTGCCTCGGGCATGGGTGTGTGTGATGTCCTTAGGTTAGTTAGGTTTAAGTAGTTCTAAGTTCTAGGGGACTGATGACCTGAGAAGTTGAGTCCCATAGTGCTCAGAGCCATTTGAAGCGTTTTTAGACACGCGACGACCCAGAAATATTATCGATCGCTCCAGAGATGGTACGACAGTGAACTTATCGATACGCGCTGCTGCTGCCGCTCACGGGCAAGTAAGGCAGGAAGTTGGTGACGCCAGTAAATGGAATAAGGAAACGAGGGGGCAGTACTGTAATAGAAGATGACAAACAATAAATAGCATGGTTCAAATGGCTCTGAGCACTATGGGACTTAACTGCTGAGGTCATCAGTCCCCTAGAACTTAGAACTACTTAAACCTTAACCAACCTAAGGACATCGCACACATCCACGCCCGAGGCAGGATTCGAACCTGCGATCGTAGCAGTCGCGCGGTTCCGATCTGAAGCGCCTAGAACCGCTCCGTCACCGCGGCCGGCTTAATCTGTTTGGTCGGATAGAGATCTGAACCGAGTCCACCAGAGTATGAGTGCGGTGTCGTCCCACTGCGCCACGTCAGTCGTTAAATGCAGAGGAGGAAGGATTCGCTCGCTTTACAGCAGAAGAAATGATAACAAGGGGTGTTTTCGGAATACACGTAAAATCCCAGATAGCTGTGCGTCAGTGCAACGGGATGCAGACAGTTCGACAGTTTGCATGTCTCATAAACACGAATAAAAGCTATAGTAAAATCAGAATATGTTATTTTAATTTTAATACCTTCGGCAAACTGCAAGATTCATTATTTGAAAAAATATTCAAATGTGTGTGAATTTCTAAGGGGCCAAACTGCTGAGGTCATCAGTACCTAGACTTACAAACTATTTAAACTAACTTATGCTAAGAACAACACGCAAACACACCCATGCCCGAGGATGGACTCGAACCTCCGGCGGGAGTTGTCGCGCAATCCGTGACATGGCGCCCTAGACCGCGCGGCCACTTCCCGCGGTGATTCATTGTTTCAGGAGCACTTTGCCTGGAAAATACAGCAGCAACAATAGACTCGGTATCGACGGTTCAACTTACGTAAGAGAAATTCAATTACGAAAACTATTTGTAGACTGTGTTTCGTCACAGGGGTGAGGTTGTAACCGCCTTACTCCGTTTTTTTCTGTACAGCAGCCAAATACGGTTTAAATAAACTCCGTTTCCTGGAAGACACCCATAAATGATCCGCGACCTGTAAAACATAGATCACATTTGATTTATTTATTTTAAACTGAAAATGCATCATTTACAGCTTGGCTTACGCAGAGTGGCACGTTTTCATATACTTTACGACATGCCAGTTTGTCATGTTTTAGTGTCATTCTGTGCGTCCACGCAGTGAATTTCCGGATATAATTTTACACTCTCCATTCATACGGCTTGCCATTTCACTCTGCTGAATCTGGGGTGCCTTTGGTTGCATTTAATTGGTCCTGCGAGGCTGTGTTTCACTCCCGCAATGTTGTATTTGATCTACACAGTCTCTATACGTTTCCTATCCTAGAGTACTCAGTTCGAGGCTCTGCTCTCGTGCTGCTTAAAAAGGTTGGAGACGGGTTGTTTAGTGAATTCAACAATTTTTTCCCATTTTTGCTTCCAATCATACGCATAATAAGTGTACAACATTTGTGTCAAACAGCATCCATTCGTAAAAAAATATATATTTCAGTTTTTGCAGCGTGCATTCAAGAGGTTAACAATTCCAGATTTAGTCCATAAGGTACACAACAACCCTGAGAGGCCGGTAGGAGATGGTGTGTCTGGCTGGGTAGGTCGGGAGCCGCTTTTGTGGAGTGGCGGCGGTGCTATCCGGTTCCCAAGGGAGCGCGACGTGTTTGGCGCGAGATAAAGGGTTGTGCTGCGCGGCCCGGCGAGGCGACCACGTGGCCAAACAGCGGGGGTGTCGCCCGCCGCCCGGCTGGACCGGTGCTGGAGGCTGCGGCCCGCGCCACAGCAGAACAGGCCGGGCAGGGCCAGGTGAAACAACACGGCGGAGCTCCGCCTGCACGCCGCCACCCAGCCCTCCGCTGCCACAGCTTCCAGAGCTGTGTGTCGGGGATGCCTGCTGCACCCAAGAGGACTCAACTGGATGTGCCGCAGCCACGTCGTTACTGTCACTTCTTAACCGTAACGCCATCAGGATCTGTACGTGCTGTTATCCACAGGAGGTCATTGCATGGTCATAACAAAGTACCTCAGCGTACTGTAGTTTTACTGCCTGCAACTTACGAATTACACACCGATTCCAAATCATGGTTCCTAGTGGGTGAAGTGAAGAGAAAAATCGATTTTCAATTACATTGCTTTCCTCTTTTTTCTTTTTTTGCCTTACACCCTTTCACTATTATCGATGGCCCATCACCTAGCTAACTACACAGACCTTTATTATCCGTTACCTTTTGAGGCAAGGTACTCATAAAACACATATTCCTATAGTTATTTCTTAAGCTTTGTTTCAGTCATAAACCTTCTGACTCGTTTGAGGCGGCCCGCCACGAATTACTCTTCCCTGCCAACCTCTTCATCTCAGAGTAGCACTTGCAATCAACGTCGTCAGTTTTTTCCTGAATGCATTCCAGTCTCTCTTTTCCTTTGTGGTTTTTACCCTTCGCAACTCCCACTAGTACCATGAAAGTTATTCCGTGGTATCCTACCTGTGGTGTCACCGCCAGACACCACACTTGCTAGGTGGTAGCCCTTAAATCGGCCGCGGTCCGGTAGTATACGTCGGACCCGCGTGTCGCCACTGTCAGTGATTGCAGACCGAGCGCCACCACACGGCAGGTCTACAGAGACGTACTAGCACTCGCCCCAGTTGTACAGCAGACTTTGCTTGCGAAGCTACACTGACAAATTACGCTCTCATTTGCCGAGACGATAGTTAGCATAGCCTTCAGCTACGTCATTTGCTACGACCTAGCAAGGCGCCATAGCATTTGATAATTATCTTGTGAAGCATGTACAATCAAGAGCGATGTTCTACAATTATGGATTAAAGTTAAGTATTACAGCAACTGCGTCCGTTTTTCTAAGTTCTCATTTCCTTGTAATGTTCCAGACCTCACGCCAGTCTGCGTGATTTTAAAAGCGTGCATTTCGGCCTCCTCTAGCAACACGGTGTTGGCTCTTCTGCCAACACTTCACTACCACCCTGTTCCTTCTTCTTGTCAGTGTTTTCCATGTCTTCTTTTCCTCACCGATTCTGCGAGAACCTCCTCATTCCTTATCTTATCAGTACACCTAATTTTCAACGTTCTTCGGTCGCACCACATCTCAAAGGGTCCGTTTCTCTTCTGTTCTGGTTTTCCAGCTGTCCGTGTTTCGCTACCATACAATGTTGTGCTCCAAACGTACGTTCTCTGAAATTTCTTCCCCTTTTTTGAATAATTATGTTTTATTTCATGAACCGGTTTTCGAACCTCTTCAGGTTCATCTTCAGATGGTTTCTGGAGGTTACACCATCATTTCTAGCATAATGATGTAACCTCCAGAAACCATTTGATGATGAACATGAAAATGTTCGAAAACCGGTTCATAGAATGAAACACAATTATTAAAAAGAGTGACTGGCTGCAGATTTATGTAACTTATTTACATTCAAGTAACAGTCACGCTTTCTAAAATATCCGTAACGGATAAGCTTAAATTCTTCCTCAAATTAAGGCCTATGTTTGATACCAGTAGACTTCACTTTCCCAGTGCTAGTCCTTGCTCCGACTGACATGGGTCGTATTGCTACCTAGGTAGCAGAATTCCTTAAGATTTTCTTCATCAACGCCAAATTTGTTTCAAGATGTTCTCCTTTCTTCTACTTTTCTTTCCTTTCCTCTTTCTTCGATTTACTCTTAATCTGCATTCTGTACTCATTAGACTGTTCATTCCATTCAATAGATCTCGTAATTCTTCTTCCCTTTCAGTGAGGATAGCAATGTCAAAAGCGAGTCTTAACTTTGATATCCTCTTACCCTGAATTTTAATCCCACTCTTGACCCTTGATTTAATTCCGCCATTGCTTCTTCGCTGTATAGATTGAACAGTAGAGCTGAAAGACTACATCCTTGTCTTATCCGGTAACTTCGCTCTTGGTCTTCCTTACTGTTCCCTCTTGGCTCTTGTACGTGTATTGCCCGTCGCTCCCTATAGCTTTCCCCTTATTTCTCTCACAATTTCGGAAATCTTGCACCATTTTACATTGTCGAACGCTTTTTCCACTTCGAAAAATCCTGTGAAGTGTCTTGATTTTTCTTTAGTCCTTCTTCCATTATCAACCGCAACGTCAGCATTGACTCCCCGGTGCCTTTACCTTTCCTAAAACCTAACTAATCGTCATATAGCGGATCCTCAATTTTCTTTTCCATTCTTCTGCATATTACTCTTGTTTGCAACTGGGATGCATGGGCTGTTAAGCTGATTGTTTGATAATTCTAGCACTTGTCAGCTCTTGCAATCTTCGGAATTTTGTGGACGCTGTTTCTCGGAAAGTCAGGTGATAATCGCCAAACTGATACATTCTGCACACCAATGCGAATAGTCATCTTGTTGCCACTCCCCCAATAATTTTAGAAATTCTGTTGGAATATCCATCCCTTCAGCCTTTTGCGATTTTAAATCTTCCAAAGATCTTTTAAATTCTGACTCTGGATCTCCCATCTCCTCTACATCGGTTCATGTCATCAGACAACTCTTCTACTTCAAAGAGGCCCTCAACGTATTCCTTCCACCTATCCATTCGTCGGCCGCGGTGGTCTCGCGGTTCTAGGCGCTCAGTCCGGAACAGCGCGACTGCTACGGTCGCAGGTTCGAATCCTGTCTCGGGCATGGATGTGTTTGATGTCCTTAGGTTAGTTAGGTTTAAGTAGTTCTAAGTTCTAGGGGACTGATGACCACAGATGTTAAGTCCCATAGTGCTCAGAGCCATTTGAACCATTTTTGAACCTATCCATTCCGTCGTCTGCATTTAACACTGGAATTCCCATTGCACTCTAAATGTTAACACCCTTGCTTTTAATTTGACTTACCCATATGCTGATTCAGTCCATCTGGCAATCATTTCTGTTACGATTTCTTTTCATTTTTTATGCAGCCATTTCGTCTTAGCTTCGCTGCAGTTCCTATTTATTTAATTCCGAAGTGACTTGTGTTTCTGTGTTCCTGACTTTCCCTGAACATTTTTGGACTTCCTTCTTTTATCGATCAACTAAAGTATTTCTTCTGTTACCCATGGCTTCTTTGCAGTTACCTTCTTTATACCTATGTTTCTCTTCCATCTTTTAGTCATTGCCCTCCGTAGAGGTGTCCATTCGTCTTCAACTGAACTGCCTACTGAGTTACTCATTATCGCAGTACCCATAGCCTCACTGAACTTCAAGCGAATCTGTTCATTCCTTAGTATTTCTGTATCCCATTTCTTTGCGCATTGATTCTTCCTGATTAGTCTCTTAAACTTCAGCCTACTCTTCTTCATTATTGAATTGTGATCTGAGTCTCTATCTGCTCCTGGGTACACCATACAATCCAATATCTGATTTCGGAATCTCTGCCTGATCATGATTTAATCTAACTCAAATCATTCCGTATCTCCCGGCCTTTTCCAAATATACCGCCTCCTCTTGTGATTCTTGAACAGAATATTCGCTACTATCATCTGAAATTTATTGCAGAATTCAGTTAGTCTTTCTCGTCTCTCATTCTTTCTCCCAAGCCCATATTCTTCCGTGATCCTTTCTTCTTCTCCTTCCTCTACAAACACATCCCAATCCCCCATGATTATTAGACTTTCATCTCTCTTTACGTACTGAATTACCCGTTCAGTATCCTTACATACTTCCTCTGTCTCTTCGTCTTCGGCTTGCGAGGTCTATATGTATATCTGAACTATCGCTGTTGTAGTTGATTTGCTGTCGGTTCTGATGAGAATAATCATAATACTGAACTAATCACGGCACCTTACTCTCTGCTTTGCCTTCCCCTTCACAACGAAACCTACTCCCTTTACATCATTTTCCGCTGCTGTTGATATTATCATATACTCATCTGATCAGAAATCCTTGTCTTATTTACATATCCCTTCACTGACCACCAATATATCTCGATTGAGCCTTTAAAGGCACATCTGCGAGGAAGAGCGGATTTCACGCACAAACTATTTGAAACGTAATAAATAAATAAGTAATCAATTAAAAATTAAGTACTATGAATGGTTGTATCGACTGTAGGATACAACCGCAGAAACAACTGTGGAATCGCATCTCTCATTTGTTTATGTGAAACGGACGACACCTTTTGTTTTAGAAGCGAGCCAAGACGGACACTTTTCTGCGATTACGGTGGATTTGTACGGCACACCGCCACTATCATTCATATTTTATAGAGGCGGAGTCATACTAGTCGCACCTGCATAGTATTACTTACAGCAACTGTACTCCCGGGCGATGAGGAAATGTTTTCGATGTCCGATAAAATGAGTTTTCATTTGAAGAGATAGCCAAGGTCGAGTAAAGGAGTCAGAACGCACCTACCACACAAAGCCATTGTCAAGCGCACCAAACAAGAGTAATTTATTAACAAACATAATTTATTTACGAAATTAGTTAATTATTTTAATAAATGTGGCTCAATCTCTGGCATTTATCGATGCACGAACCGGTCAGCATTAACAATTAAAAAAATAATAAACTGTACTGTTTATTGTATATGCAAACTGGCGAGCAGCCATTACAGCAAAATATTTTCCGATCAACTACTATCCTTGCTCAGTAAAACCATCATTTTTGCTATACAAAACCTGACGAATTTAATTTTTACGAATTTAATTTCTCACTAGTTTAAAGATTTTTTCCTTCCACAATACATTACCTATAGCATGGTAAGAACACGCAAACAGTTCACGAAAACGGAGCACGATAGACAGCAAACACAAATAGAATTGGATATGGACATTGAACTACATTGACAGTAAACTCTAATGTTTACTCGAGCGTTAATGAGCAATCAGTGGTTGAAACGCATAGTGACAGTAATTTTGTTAACATGCCGACCATTAGTCAGATATTAAAAGCTAGCGCAGAACCAATTATTGCCCGTGACGTCATGTCAACTGGCGTGGCGGGGGCAGAGTAGATTTAATCGGCAAATATTGCTAATATGCTTAATATTATAATCAAACAAATGACCGAAAATAAAAAAGGCAGTGATGCACGCATGACATCAACACAAAATCATATGACCACAAACACACAAAATCATATGACCAAAAATAAGACACAGACGCGCGTATAGAAGCACTAAGAGCAGACACACAAAAAGATTTGACTGTACTAAAAATGTGACATGACGAGATTAAGACCTATTTGATAACACTAAAAACCATTAACGACGCTTTATGGGAAAGGATAGACGAAATAAACGTAAGACTGAGTGAACAAGTGACTGAAATTGATCAATAATTTTCCCAACTAAATTGACAACAGGAAGAAACTACCGAGGACGTGAAGTCACACAGCTAAACGCCACTTGTGAAGATGTTGCGACTCAAAGTGAAGTCTTGCTCGCCGGAACACGAATCAAACTGAAGACAAGGTAAACATGTTGACCAAACAATTAACAGACAAGCTTCGATTAGACAAAACAGTCATTTCGCAAAATAAATGAAGAATTTCAGAATTGGATTGGCGATAAGAACAAAAAAAAAAAAAATGGTTCAAATGGCTCTGAGCACTATGGGACTTAACATCTCTGGTCATCAGTCCCCTAGAACTTAGAACTACTTAAACCTAACTAACCTAAGGACATCACACACATCCATGCCCGAGGCAGGATTCGAACCTGCGACCGTAACAGTCGCGCGGTTCCGGACTGAGCGCCTGAACCACTAGACCACCGCGGCCGGCCGATAAGAACAAATATTTCGATCAATGAATAGACGAAAAATTACCGGCAGTTGTGCATGAACTGTGACAGAATTTGTTAAAAATAATAAGCACATCACTAAGTAACGCAGCACAGTAAAATAATTTAATGACTATGAACAACCGGACTGTACTAATGGTCACAATCAAAACGTTCAATACGGAAGTGAAAATCTATACGGGTATGACCCGTATCCCATGTACAAACCATAGACATCACATTGTCAATAAAACACACCAGCATATTCATCACCAAATCACAATCGTGATATCAATGAACAATGTGTTCCCTTGCATTCAGCAGGTAACCATTACAAGAATCATCAAATCACAATCATGATATCTGTTGTCAATACGGTCCCTTGCCTTCGGCAGGTGAGCACTACAATAATTGCAGTGAAGGAACCAGATATTTCTGTGCTAAAGAGGAAGAAAGGCTAATCAAACATCGCAAATTTCGACCGTTTATTCCGGTAAAACCTAGTGTACACCCTGTGATTTTTCTCAAAGCATTTAGAAACGCGTTTGCCAGATCTTGGAGTGACCGGAAAGGAATTTCATATGTAGTAGGTTTCATCCAGGGAGACGCAGCTGTCTGGACATACAACGGAGCCAACAGATGTGTAACTTACGAACAATTCGAGAGAGCCTTTCAGTGCCAGATATGGTAGTTTACAAAGGTTTTTGAGAAATACGTAAACATGACACATTTACTAGACGATACCGGCGCCTTGCCACGGTTCGCGCGGGTCCCCCCGTCGGAGGTTCGAGTCCTCCCTCAGGCATGGGTGTGCGTGTTGTCCTTAGCGTAAGTTAGTTTAAGTTAGATTAAGTAGTGTGTAAGCCAAGGGACCGATGACCTCAGCAGTTTGGTCCCATAGTACTTACCACAAATTTCCAATTCTCTAAAACACGACAAGTATTGCACTAGACACAAAATCCAATTAATACAACAAGGCGGCGAAACAAGCACACAGACGCTTATATCAGATGAAGAGTGTAATGATTTGAGAACTTTGATTACTCATAGGTTAGAAGAAACAGCTGCTCTTACTGATGAACGTAATGAACTTTCTGAACTACTATCTAAGTAGGTACAGATTTTCGCAAAACGACCGCTGTCATTAAGGCATACTCGTGTATTTACAGAACTGAAGTCAAGCTTCGCCAGATTTTCTTTTGTAAGTCTTACCGTGTACTTTCATCTCATCGACCTGCGGTGAGGCGTGAAATAAAACAGATGTCGCAGTGGAAGATTCTAGAACCTTCTATATCTCCTTACTGTAGTCCGTTACTTGTTGTGATGAAGCCTAGCGGAGACGTTAGACTCGTGTTAGATGTCCGAGCTATAAATGAGATTATATTACCAGTTTGCTCAAAGCCTGGGCACTTAGAGGAACAATTGCAGACATTATTAGGCGATAAGTGCTTTTCCACCACTGACATGACAAACTGGTTATGGCAAGTGGCAACCACTCCTGATTCCGGAAAACATACTCCTTTTATATTCGGGGGGAGGGGGGGGGGGAGGGGGGCGAACATATCAGTTCTGTGTTCTGCCTTTCGGATTGAACGTCAGTTCTGGTGTATTCATAACTGCGTTGGATATAATGCTTGAAGACAAATTAGCAGAAAGTTTGACACATTATGTAGATGACATTTTGATCGCCATAAAGACGTGGAAAGAACATCACGAAATACTAGAAAAAATTCTATGCTAATTTGCACAAGCTTAAGAAATTTAAATCTTCATGTAGTGAGATAAGGCATCTAGGGCACATAATAAACGCACAAGGTATACGCCCTGATTTGCATAAGCTAGATGATATTATAATTTTTCTAGTCCACGTACTAAAAAAAACTGAAGTCGTTTCTAGGATTCTGTTCTTTCTTCCGACGTTTCCTACTACAACTATTGAGCAGTTACTTAAGAAAACCCACGTATGGATCTGGACAGAGTAGTGCCGGCAAGAATTTGAGAATGTAAATCATGTATTAGTAAATTCAAACTTTTTAAACCGTCCAGATTTTGGTCTATATGTTTGTAGGAGTTCTATTGCGTCATGCACTGGCTTAGGATCTTGCGTATTTCAGGTGGACAACGACGGAGAAGAGGAACAGGTAAGGATCATTCGATTTGCTAGCCGAATCTTATGCGAATGTGAACGAACATATTAAGCAACTGAATTAGACTCTCTTCCAATTGTCTGGGATTTTAAAAAGTTTAATTATTGCGTATACAGCAAACACGCGAAAATCTATTCTGATCACCAAGCCCTGACATTTTTATTAATCTATCCCAGGTTATCACGCTGGGCTTTGTCGTTGCAGAATTACTCATTTCACGTTGTTTATATTTGAACCATGGACCTTGCCGTTGGTAGGGAGGTTTGCGTGCCTCAGCGATACAGATAGCCGTACCGTAGGTGCAACCACAACGGAGGGGTATCTGTTGAGAGGCCAGACAAACGTGTGGTTCCTGAAGAGGGGCAGCAGCCTTTTCAGTAGTTGCAGGGGCAACAGTCTGGATGATTGACTGATCTGGCCTTGTAGCACTAACCAAAATGGCCTTGCTGTGCTGGTACTGCTGAAAGCAGGGGGAAACTACGGCCGTAATTTTTTCCCGAGGGCATGCAGCTTTACTGTATGGTTAAATGATGATGGCGTCCTCATGGGTAAAATATTCCGGAGGTAAAATAGGCCCCCATTCGGATCTCCGGGCGGGGACTGTTCAAGGGGATGTCGTTATCAGGAGAAAGAAAACTGGCGTTCTACGGATCGGAGCGTGGAATGTCAGACCCCTTAACCGGGCAGGTAGGTTAGAAAATTTAAAAAGGGAAATGGATAGGTTAAAGTTAGATATAGTGGGAATTAGTGAAGTTCGGTGGAAGGAGGAACAAGACTTCTGGTCAGGTGACTACAAGGTTATAAACACAAAATCAAATAGGGGTAATGCAGGAGTAGGTTTAATAATGAATAGGAAAATAGGAATGCGGGTAAGCTGCTACAAACAGCATAGTGAACGCATTATTGTGGCCAAGATAGATACGAAGCCCATGCCTACTACAGTAGTACAAGTTTATATGCCAACTAGCTCTGCAGATGACGAAGAAATTGAAGAAATGTATGACGAAATAAAAGAAATTATTCAGATTGTGAAGGGGGACGAATTCGGCAGTAGGAAAAGGGAGAGAAGGAAACGTAGTAGGTGAATATGGATTGGGGGTAAGAAATGAAAGAGGAAGCCGCCTGGTAGAATTTTGCACAGAGCACAACTTAATCATAGCTAATACCTGGTTCAAGAATCATGAAAGAAGGTTGTATACATGGAAGAAGCCTGGAGATACTGACAGGTTTCAGATAGATTATATAATGGTAAGATAGAGATTTAGGAACCAGGTTTTAAATTGTAAGACATTTCCAGGGGCAGATGTGGATTCTGACCACAATCTATTGGTTATGACCTGTAGATTAAAACTGAAGAAACTGCAAAAAGGTGGCAATTTAAGGAGATGGGACCTAGATAAACTGACTAAAGCAGAGGTTGTACAGAGTTTCAGGGAGAGCATAAGGGAACAATTGATAGGAATGGGGGAAAGAAATACAGTAGAAGAAGAATGGGTAGCTTTGAGGGATGAAGTAGTGAAGGCAGCAGAGGATCAAGTAGGTAAAAAGACGAGGGCTAGTAGAGATCCTTGGGTGACAGAAGAAATACTGAATTTAATTGATGAATGGAGAAAATATAAAAATGCAGTAAATGAAGCAGGCAAAAAGGAATACAAACGTCTCAAAAATGAGACTGACAGGAAGTGCAAAATGGCTAAACAGGGATGGCTAGAGGACAAATGTAAGGATGTAGAGGCTTATCTCACTAGGGGTAAGATAGATACAGCCTACAGGAAAATTAAAGAGACCTTCAGAGAAAAGAGAACCAGTTGTATGAATATCAAAAGTTTGGATGGAAACCCAGTTCTAAGCAAAGAAGGGAAAGCAGAAAGGTGGAAGGAGTATATAGAAGGTCTATACAAGGGCGATGTACTTGAGGACAATATTATGGAAATGGAAGAGGATGTAGATGAAGATGAAATGGGAGATATAATACTGCGTGAAGAGTTTGACAGAGCACTGAAAGACCTGAGTCGAAACAAGGCCTCGGGAGTAGACAAAATTCCTTTAGAACTACTGACGACCTAGGGAGAGCCAGTCCTGACAAAACTCTACCATCTGGTGAGCAAGATGTATGAAACAGGCGAAATACCCTCAGACTTCAAGAAGAATATAATAATTCCAATCCCAAAGAAAGCAGGTGTTGACAAATGTGAAAATTACCGAACTATCAGTTTAATAATTCACGGCTGCAAAACACTAACGCGGATTCTTTACAGACGAATGGAAAGACTAGTAGAAGCCGACCTCGGGGTAGATCAGTTTGGATTCCGTAGAAATGTTGGGACACGTGAGGCAATACTGACCCTGCGACTTATCTTAGAAGCTAGATTAAGGAAAGGCAAACTTACGTTCCTAGCATTTGTAGACTTAGAGAAAGCTTTTGACAATGTTGACTGGAGTACGCTCTTTCAAATTCTGAAGGTGGCAGGGGTAAAATACAGGGAGCGAAAGGCTATTTACAATTTGTACAGAAACCAGACGGCAGTCATAAGAGTGGAGGGGGCATGAAAGGGAAGCAGTGGTTGGGAAGAGAGTGAGACAGGGTTGTAGTCTCTCCCCGACGTAATTCAATCTGTATATTGAGCAAGCAGTGAAGGAAACAAAAGAAAAATTCGGAGTGGGTATTAAAATCCATGGAGAAGAAATAAAAACTTCGAGGTTCGCCGATGACATTGTAATTCTGTCAGAGACAGCAAAGGACTTGGAAGAGCAGTTGAATGGAATGGATAGTGTCTTGAAAGGAGGATATAAGATGAACATCAACAAAAGCAAAACGAGGATAATGGAATGTAGTCGAATTAAGTCGGATGATGCTGAGGGAATTAGATTAGGAAATGAGACGCTTAAAGTAGTAAAGGAATTTTGCTATTTGGGGAGCAAAATAATTGATGATGTTCGAAGTAGAGAGGATATAAAATGTAGACTGGCAATGGCAAGAAAAGCGTTTCTGAAGAAGAGAAATTTGTTCACATCGATTACAGATTTAAGTGTCAGGAAGTCATTTCTGAAAGTATTTGTATGGAGTGTAGCCATGTATGGAAGTGAAACATGAACGATAAATAGTTTGGACAAGAAGAGAATAGAAGCTTTCGAAATGTGGTGCTACAGAAGAACGCTGAAGATTAGATGGGTAGATCACATAACTAATGAGGAAGTATTGAATAGTATTGGGGAGAAGAGAAGTTTGTGGTACAACTTGTCTAGAAGAAGGTATCGGTTGGTAGGACATGTGTTGAGGCATCAAGGGATCACCAATTTAGTATTGCAGGATAGCGTGGAGGGTAAAAACCGTAGAGGGAGACCAAGAGATGAATACACTAAGCAGATTCAGAAGGATGTAGGTTGCAGTAGGTACTGGGAGATGAAGAAGCTTGCACAGGATTGAGTAGCATGGAGAGCTGCATCAAACCAGTCTCAGGACTGAAGACCACAACAACAACAACAACAAGATATTTAGGTAAAGGACAAAATCACTGCTGACGCTTTTTCTCGTCTTCTTCTAGGTTTCAATGACGGTATACTAGTCTAGAAAAAGAGAAAGACCATAGAATACTTTTAATGCAGGATAAAGAATATTACCAATATTACATTGATTTGTGTAAAAACATGGCAGATTGATAGAAGTCAGATCCACACTGGAACAAGGTAAGGACCTTGACGACTAATCAACCTAATCACATACTGTCTAGCCGTTATAGGATATATCCAGATGTGTTATTTTATGGTCGACGTGCAGATGGCTGTAACTGGTGTGTATGTATACCCAAGGACTCAGAACACAGCTTACTTGGACACACACACTTAGTTTGGGGACATTATGGGGCGAAGAAGTGTCTATCCAAACTCAACACATACAGTTATTTTACCAACATGAGGAGAAAGGTTCACAACGTACTCAAAACTTGCATATTTTGTCAGAAAGGTAAACCACAAAATTTATCATCAAAGACAGATTTACATTCCATACTACCCAGTAAATCTATGGAAATCGTTAGTACACAGATAAGTGTACACCATCCTACAAATAGCTGTGCCGTAAAATATGCATTAGCCTTTTATGACATATTTTCTGAGGATGTCAAATCTTACGTCATAAAATCTGCGACTAAAAACACTGTCATAAGACGATCTTCACGTGGTTACATTCATCGCGTCGGAAAACCAAAGGGAACTGTATCTGACAGTTCCATGTACTACTCAGGTTACAAATGGCGCAAGTTCTTAAAAGATAATGATATTAAGAGCATTTTTATGCAGAAACTTAGCCCTGAATCTAATCCAACAACGGATTTTCAGGAGACTGGATAGGTTTATGAGGACATATATACCTACAGAACATTCTAACTGGATAAGCTATTTAAGTCTTTTTCAAGATGTATACAATAATCTCAATATATACGATACTAGTTCTCTTGCATGAGAATGTACCAAGCTATGCAAACGATGCAATCTAGCCATATTGTATACAGCGGCACTACGTCTTTACTATGATTGATCTGAGGATGGCTGTATGAATAACCGAAACTAGGTATGTTCTATGTTGTTTGTAATCTAGACAATTAAAAAACTTATAGCATAAAAAGATTTTTGGAAAAACTTAAAATCGCCTTTCTCCATTACTGTATAATTTCAGGTATTACTATTTCTTTTTTCTTTTCATCTACATGTGTTCAGTTCTGCTACACTCTGACATCTCCACTTTAACAGGGGGCTGTGTCATTTTGTTTACGCTGCTGTGACGAGATGCTAGAGTATTGTGGCGCGGTAATGCCAAGCTCACATATTCTACGCACCCATTCATCAGTCATGGACTAGCACACCTTCCTACACTTTTCCATGTAACCTGTTATTCAGCGTTTACATACCACTTCAATGTACGAGGGTCACTCCAAAAAAAAAATGCACGCTATTTTTGCAAAAATACAGTTTTCATTCTGCATGTGTGAAAGTTTTACAGTGTGTAGATATATCCTTCTCGCTTGTTTTCAAACTTAGTTCAACCTGTTTCCGTGAGTGGCGCCGTCACAGCAGGTCTTCAAGATGGCTGCTACATTTAACCTTCGTCAGAAGCAACGTGCTATCATAGGATTCCTGTGCTGTGAAAACTAGACAGTGGGAAACATCCACAAGAGGTTGAAAAAGGTGTATGGAGATGCTGCTGTCGATCGCAGTACAGTTAGTCGGTGAGAAAGCAGGTTATGTGATGAAAGCGGACACGCCAATATTGAGGATTGTCCTCGCAGCGGCAGGCCTCGTACTGCACACACTCCAGACAATCTGCAGAGAGTTAACGACTGCTGACAGACGCATCACAGTGAAACTTCAAGCTCGACTGAGTCTTGTTCGACCACATCGGCAAAAGCAGGATGTTTTGCTGTTGCACGACAATGCACGGCCACATGTCAGTAAAAAAAACCATGGAAGCGATCACAAAACTCGGATGGACAACACTGAAACACCCGCCTTACAGTCCTGTCCTGGCTGCATGTGACAATCATCTCTTTGGGAAACTGAAAGACTCTCTTCGTGGAACAAGGTTTGAAGAGTATGACTCCCTTGTGCACGCTACCAAACAGTGGTTCCAGTAGGTGGGTCCAGAATTTTACCGTGCGGGTATACAGGCGTTGGTTCCAAGATGGCGTAAGGCAGTTGAGAGGGATGGAAATTATGTGGAGAAACGAAAATATTGTTCCTAAAGGATGTATCTACACACTGTAAAACTTTCAAATATGTAGAATAAAAGATGGATTAAAAAAAAAAACAGTGTGCATTTCTTTTGGAGTGACCCTCGTATTAACCGTTCTATCACTTCGCTAACTGGAAGCCTTACACTTGGTAGCAGTGGCTTTCGCCATTTTAGAAATCGACACCGTTGAAGCGTCGAAGGAAGAGTGATAGAACCGTTACTGTTTACATACATACACTGGTGTGCAAAACGCAAGGACGAAAGTAGTTTTTGCATGATTTGCCACTGTCAAGTAACATATCTCGATGAAACTTAGACTGTACATACAAAGAGCTGCTACAGACTAGTACAGAAGGTAACTGAAAGAAATACGCAGTGAGGCAAACAGAAATGACACTTTCATTCAAAGTCATCGCAAGTCATGATGGTTCCTGGAACAGTACAGTAGCCAAGACATGGTCCTGATGGGGTGTGCGATCACACAGGTATGCATGCTCTGCAGCGCGCTCCCATGTTGGCTGGTAAGAATGTCTTATGGTAGGGCGTTCCATTTCTTTGCCAGCACGGTTGACAACTGCTGGAAGGCCGGTGGTTGATGTGGATGTGCTGCAAAACGCCTCCCCACCGCATCTCATACGTCCTTGACGGGATTTGTCGTGAAAATGGGGAGGCCAGTCCATTCACCGAATACCATGTCGTTCCAAGGACTCCTGCACCTGTACTGTTCGACGCGATCGCGCATTTCACTTTTAAAAAAAATCTAAAGTGAGGGCCAAGTGCAACCCTGAAAAGACGCGCGTGGGGAAGGAGTACAGCGTCACAGTAACACTGGCTGGTGAATGTATGATGTTCGAAGACTTGGAGACCAGTATGCCCATGCGGCATTATGCCTTCCCACATCTGGACCACCAAAACGATGTTGTCTGACAATAGAACGTTTTCCAGTTCATAACGGTGTTTATATAGCAACCAGTATGTAAGATGTGAAGGAACAAGCTGTCTTGGTTGCAGTATTAATTTTTCTTATTATTTCCCGATGACGCCTTTCACGTTCATATAGACGTCTTGGGACTGGCTGACATTTGGCAGCGATGGGCGTATGGGATACCGCACATACAATATCCCAGCAGTTAGTCCGGCCGATGTGACCGAGCGGTTCTAGGCGCTTCAGTCCGGAACTGCGCTGCTGCTACGGTCGCAGGTTCGAATCCTGTTTAAGTAGTTCTAAGTCTAGGATACTGATGACCTCAGATGTTAAGTCCCATAGTGCTTAGAGCCATTTGAACCATTTGAACCCAGAAGTTAAATGTTCGCTGTCGTATCTTTAAAAGCGCTGCGCATACCCTTATTGCGGTATGTGGTGTAATCCAATGCAAACCAACCAGTGTGACGTGGGCAGCACGGCATGTTTATGATGTAAAGTTGTACTGTAGTACTGATCCCGTCCGGTTTGCACTGAACTGCGCCACATGCCGTAATAAGGACACCTCACAGTGTCGTTAAAACTTTGTTCGACATGTTCCTGTGTGCATTACGTGTTCCCACCTCTGACCGTGTGAAGATACGTCCAGCATGAGAAGGGGTGAAAGCTTAGTGGCGACAGAAGCAGCCTCCGCCTCTCGCTGTAGGGTGGCTTGCTCAGTATAAATGAAGATATACGTAGGGATTTCAGAAAAAAAAGTTACACATGTCGTCCCATTCTAAAACAATACCACCACAAGAGTGGCACGTTGTCAAAAGAGAGTCCGTTTTCTCGGTTTGCTGCAGACAGTAACACGTGACAGGTGCATCGGAGTGCGCGACTGAAATGGTACGGCGACTGGAAATTTACTCGAAAGTCAGACATATGGGGCAGTTCGATTCTTGTGAGCTAAACGTTTAAGCTGCACACAGCTTCACAAGGAAAGCCAGATGGTTTCTGGGCCAAACGCAGTATCACGTCCGGCCGCAGTGAAACTCTGCCAACAATTTGGACAAGGCCGCACAAACATGCACCATGCGATTTACATCTTGTCGACAGGCTAAGATAACATTTGAGGAAAAAGAGATTTTTTCGACGATGAGAATTTTCCCACAGCGGTTCTCGAATGGCTCCGCGACCACGAAGCGGATTTGTGTCATTGAGGAAGTGAACGACTGGGAGAACGTTCTATTGTTTACAGAGACTTGGGGGCCTTATTGGAAAATTGAGGTCCTTCTCCGATCCCTGCTGCCTGATGACGATGAGGCCAGCGACACGGAAGGCCAGTCCCAGCTACGAAATCAAGATCTGGACAGAATAGCTAACAACAGGGCAGTCTACCCCTTCTCTGAAGAGGAGGTGGCTGGCCACATCAAAGAACTAAAAACAGGGAAAGCCCCCGGCCCAGACGGCATTGTGGCGGAGGTGGTGCAGTTCCTGACACCTCAACTGGTGGCGCCACTAACCCAGTTGTACAATGAGTGCCTAAGACAGGAAAAATTCCCGAAAATCTGGAAAGAGGCAAACGTTGTGCTAATCAAAAAGGGACCCGACAAGGACCCAGCGGATATCAAGTCCTACAGACCGAACTGCCTACTGGACATCCTTGGGAAATTATTTGAGAAACTGCTAGCTGACAGACTGACTGCACACTGAGTGCTGTGCGGGATGAGTGGCAGGCAGTTCGGTTTCAGGCCGGGGCGATCGGCAACTGATGCCATTACTCTGGCGGCTGAGGTCTGCGGCTCTACCCCGTACAAGTACGTTGTTGGCATCCTGCTTGACATCAGTGGCGCCTTTGACAACCTGTGGTGGCCTTCGCTCTTCTCCTGCTTGCGGGAGAAGGAGTGTCCAGGGTCGCTATATGGTTGCCTGAGGAGCTATTGTGAAGGGCGGGAGGTCTGGCTATCATCCCCTAGCGGTAGAGTAGGGAAAACTATAACTAATGGAAGTCCCCAGGGTTCCATCTTAGGTCCCCTGTTCTGGGACATCCATGTTGTTGTTGTTGTTGTTGTGGTCTTCAGTCCTAAGACTGGTTTGATGCAGCTCTCCATGCTACTCTATCCTGTGCAAGCTTCTTCATCTCCCAGTACCTACTGCAACCTACATCCTTCTGAATCTGCTTAGTGTATTCATCTCTTGGTCTCCCTATACGATTTTTACCCTCCATGCTGCCCTCCAATGCTAAATTTGTGATCCCTTGATGCCTCAAAACATGTCCTACCAACCGATCCCTTCTTCTAGTCAAGTTGTGCCACAAACTTCTCTTCTCCCCAATCCTGTTCAATACCTCCTCATTAGTTACCTAATCTACCCACCTTATCTTCAGCATTCTTCTGTAGCACCACATTTCGAAAGCTTCTATTCTCTTCTTGTCCAAACTAGTTATCGTCCATGTTTCACTTCCATACATGGCTACACTCCATACAAATATTTTCAGAAACGACTTCCTGACACTTAAATCTATACTCGATGTTAACAAATTTCTCTTCTTCAGAAACGATTTCCTTGCCATTGCCAGTCTACATTTTATATCCTCTCTACTTCGACCATCATCAGTTATTTTACTCCCTAAATAGCAAAACTCCTTTACTACTTTAAGTGTCTCATTTCCTAATCTAATTCCCTCAGCATCACCCGATTTAATTTGACTACATTCCATCATCCTCGTTTTGCTTTTGTTGATGTTCATCTTATATCCTCCTTTCAAGACACTGACCATTCCGTTCAACTGCTCTTCCAAGTCCTTTGCTGTCTCTGATAGAATTACAATGTCATCGGCGAACCTCAAAGTTTTTACTTCTTCTCCATGAATTTTAATACCTACTCCGAATTTTTCTTTTGTTTCCTTTACTGCTTGCTCAATATACAGATTGAATAACATCGGGGAGAGGCTACAACCCTGTCTCACTCCTTTCCCAACCACTGCTTCCCTTTCATGCCCCTCGACTCTTATAACTGCCATCTGGTTTCTGTACAAATTGTAAATAGCCTTTCGCTCCCTGTATTTTATGCCTGCCACCTTCAGAATTTGAAAGAGAGTATTCCAGTTAACATTGTCAAAAGCTTTCTCTAAGTCTACAAATGCTAGAAACGTAGGTTTGCCTTTTCTTAATCTTTCTTCTAAGATAAGTCGTAAGGTTAGTATTGCCTCACGTGTTCCAACATTTCTACGGAATCCAAACTGATCTTCCCCGAGGTCCGCTTCTACCAGTTTTTCCACTCGTCTGTAAAGAATTCGTGTTAGTATTTTGCAGCTGTGACTTATTAAACTGATAGTTCGGTAATTTTCACATCTGTCAACACCTGTTCTCTTTGGGATTGGAGGGACATCCATATGGAGCCGCTTTTAGATAGTTTGCAGCAGAGTGAAGAAGTGCTAGATGTGATAGCCTACGCAGATGACCTCCTTCTGTTGGTCGGCGGCCGGAGCCGCGAGGACATTGAGCCAAGAATAGACAGAGCAATGACCAAATTACAACTGTGGTGTACGAATACTAAGATGACGATCTCACCAACAAAATCGACGTACTTATTACTGAAGGGACAACTGATAAGGAACCCTACAGTCAGAATCGGAGGCTCACCAGTTATAAGACGACATGAGACTCGCTACTTGGGCGTCATCATCGATGAAAGATGGAACTTTGGAAGGCACATTGAGTCCGTGACCCAAAAAGCATTACAATTACAAACAACCTTACTTCCATAGGCCATAAACGATTTCACCTTCCACCACACCTAATCAAGCTGTACCATAATAGTATATTAACGTCAGTAGTGGGTTACGGATCGGGAGTCTGGGCACATAGGCTCACGAGGGTGGGGCCTGCCATGGCAGTGAGAAGAGTACAAAGAAACATGCTATTAAGATCTATAGGGGCGTACAGAACATCTCCAGGAAGTGCACTATTAATAATAATGGGGCTCTGTCCTTTAGATATAAAATACGAGAGCAAGCAGCATGGTATTGGGTTAAGAAGGGGAACAACACGAAAATAGAGAATATCCTGGGAGCACTGGTGAGGGACAAGGGAGAAATACGCAGAAGGGGTGAGGACTTATGGCAGCAGTCTTGGGAAACGGAAGAAACTGGCAGAAGAACCTTTGGGTTCTTGCCAAATGTAAAAGAAAGGCTAGGGATGAAGTACTTCGAGCCAAGGCGGGGCCTAATACACTTTCTCACTGGTCATGGGCCCTACCCGACATACTTGTGTCGGTTTGGGGAAAAGGCTACACCCGAGTGTGACTGCGGCGCTTCGGAGGGCACTCCCGACCATGTGGTTTACGAGTGCCCCCTTTTCGATGATGTAGCAGTGACACTAAGACAACAGCTTCCACATAACAACACATATGACCTATTAAGACATGAAGAAACTTTTGAAACTCTAAACAACCTGCAAATGAGGTATCACGGAAAGTACTGACAGCATACTTGAGGGACTTTCACGACTAACGACAAATACCGAATGTGTCCAATTACCCTGATCCTATACCGCCTGTGCGTGGACAGGTCGACTTTTCAGTTGCAATCCGCCACATGCAGGACTAGGGGGACCGGGGTACGCTGATCAAGACTAAAGCACCGGAATTGACGTAGGTTAGTACAGTAGTTGTAGCTTTAGATATAGATATTAAGTTAGGAACCTGCAGCGACAAACAATCTTGGCCCGCCCAGTGTCAGGGGCACGCTCATCGGGATTAGCTCGACGAGCAGGGCCTAAAGCAGTAGGTTTATATCTAGGCTGACACTCGTGTAACGCTGCAGGCAGTTAGGAATTAACAAGTAGGAAGAAAACTAACAATTAGCAAGTAGAATAGATTAGTAGCTGTAGTCTGCCTATTATCCTGTAGTATCCTGTCTGTAGCTCACAATAATAAACATAGTACCAATATAATAATAATAATGAAAATAGCTGTTGAATATATAACATTGTAGAATTGTTATGACCCACTAATCACTGAGGTGGTGGGTTCCTCTTGTATAAATATTATTATTGATGTTGAAATAAAGAATAAAAAAAATAGTGTCATATGTCTCACTTTGATGCAGAGCGCCACTTGACCTGGCACAATAGGGTAACGTCCCCTCGTAGATGTGCATGTAGAATCGGAACAGCATGCAGTACACCATGTTTCATGACTTTTCAAAAGTCTATTGTTTTACAGTACCTTGTGTTGTTCTCTGATCTAGCGAATGAGGCAGCCTGTAATACTCGACGGAATAGTACGTAGCCTAAGCGTAGCTGCTACCACGCAGCACAAACTCATGGCCCCAGCACTGATTGCTAAAAACTTTTGGAGTAAATAACGTAAGTTTATTATCCAGTGATTGTGACAGGAGGTGGCTGATCTGTCAAAACTACGTATTAAATGGCTCTGAGCACTATGGGACTCAACTGCTGAGGTCATAAGTCCCCTAGAACTTAGAACTACTTAAACCTAACTAACCTAAGGACAACACACACATCCATGCCCGATGCAGGATTCGAACCTGCGACCGTAGCAGTCGCGCGGTTCCAGATTGTAGCGCCAGAACCGCTCGGCCACCAGCGGCCGACACGTATTAAATGTTCAGCAGCTTCTGGAGTTGGAAATTTGTAGCCTGTAACAGAAGTGCGTCATGTTCCAATGTTACTGGAAAGAGTTCGTCTGGGCAAGTGAAGGACGGTTGAACCTGCGGACCGACTTAGTCACACGATGCAGTCATCTATTGTTCTGGAATTCCTTGGGCTCCACTTGAGTTCCCATCCTGGTCTCCTAGGCAGTCCTGTTGTGACTGTGAAGGCCATCCGTGTTGAATGTCACGTGACCATTGGCGTCATTGTGCCTACGCAGCTCTTCTCCAATGTGCTGGTTGACTTATGACCTGATAGTAAGAGCACAAGGATGATGATTTCCATTGAACGTGAAACGTCCCCTTTAGAAAACATTATGAGTTACCGTGCTGGCAAACTTCTACGTTATTTGATACAAAGGCAGCCGAGTAAAACTGAACGTACTCAGACAGTTCTCTCTTTACTTATTCTGATCATCACCAAATTGACACGCAATATTTTTTTAGCGCAATCTGACTTTTAATAATCCCTACAAAAGAATGGCCCTGACTAACAATAACCTATACCTTTCATCCATCACTTACCTCACAAAAATCTTCGTTTCTCGAACTACTGCAATACAGCGAGCGCCACTACTGCCAGCTAAATAAAAGATTCTAACTACTGAAGGCACTAACTACTGATAGGCATAGTTAGCAAATGAAAGATTTTGATAGAGAACAAACAATGTATTTACCTTATTAGTGTTCAAAAGTCATAATACACGTATAATTTTGTGACATCCAATTAAACAAATTTTCCTTTTTTTGAAGGACACACGTCCAGATCGTCCGCTCAAAACTCTGGCATCTCTCTCTCTCTCCACATCTACCACTGCTGGCGGCTCACCCTCAACTGTCCAACGCTACGGGCTGTTCACATCCAACTGCCCAACACTGCACAAGAGAATATTCCAACAATGAGTCCAACCAGCGACAGACAGCACACAGCACAGTCATTGATTTCCTTACAGAGCGCTACGTGGCGTTACCAACATAAAAACCTAAACAGCCTACTTACAAAGTTCAGCATGTTCAGCTGACGTACTTTTACTTATAGATCCTATACTGTTGTAGGATCCTGTACATGAATGTAGAACTTCGTACAGTACCTTTTAAATTCACTAGCTCGACCGATTTTAGTCGAGTCGACTGTTTTCTCACACTGAGAATTTTATTCAGGTATTTTGTCAATGCGATTATATTTTGTCGCGACAGTATGAATTTGGTCGACCATTTCTTCAGAGGAATCATTCTTCAGGCATCGGGAAGTTTCAAGTGCGCAACATGTGAACGGCCTAGTTCGTGAAGATTTATCCAGTAATGTTCGGTTATTAGTACTGGAGATCCCAGAGTAACCCCTCACCTTAGTTTTTGTTTACCAAGTAGTTTTACTTTTTAAAAGACTGAAAGCAACTTGTTTCTCGACTTCACCTATTTGTACGAAACGTGTGGATCGCATCACTTACGATGACTATCAACAAACAAGCATGAATTGGACATCTTCTAAAGTACGAAGAAGTCATTGCAAGTGTCACGCTTTATAAGATTTCCCATTTCTAATAAATTTACCCAACGTATTCGTTCAACCTCTAGTATCAGCAGAAGGCTCTTGAAGCACGTGACTCAGTTGTAGATCTCGATAAAGAGTCTAACAGAGAAGTAGGCGGTCATTTATCTTGAAAGGCGTGAGCACGTGTCAAGCCTTAACATCTAAAATGGCCAGAGTAAGCTGTCCTTTATAAAGAGAAGGCAAACTGGGCTCTGGGGCGGGGAGGGGGGGGGGGGGGGGGAGGAGGGCTGCATCCCTCACAGAGCGGGCAAAGCCAGGCGGCATGTGTGCGCTCACGGACGACGGATCCTTAGCTAGTCAACACGAGACCCACAGTGTTTGGAACGACGGTTATGCGCAGGCGCTACAGTCGGAAGCAAGTCTATAGATAAACAAATCACAAATCCTTTTACATCTTTCTAGGGGCTGCAGAGCTGACTTAGTACATAGAGATTTTATAAGAAACCCATATTCGGAAATGCACGGCGTGGCTGAAAATTTTAAGATCAGATCACTTTCAGATCTCTCGTTTTACTGTACGCAAGCAGCGGAGACAATGAGCTCTGACCTGAAGATATAACAAAACTGTTAAAGAGAATGCTGCCCGTCCTCTGTTAGGGTACTGCTGGCGGTACGTGATCCTTACCAATTTTGACTGACGGGGGACATCGAGAAAGTTCGAAGAAGGGCAGCTCGTTTCGTATTATCGCGAAATAGGGGAGAGAGTGGGACAGATACGATGCGCGAGAGGGGGAGTCAATCATTGAGACACAGGCATTTTTCGTGAGAGTCTTTTCACAGAAATTTCGGTCACTAAGTTTCTTCCTTTCTCCTCCGAATGAGAAAATATTTTGTTGACTCCCAGTTACATAGGGAGAAATTACCATCGTAATAAACTAAAGGAATCAGAGCTCGCACGGAAATACAAGAAAGAATTCCAGAACTTTATCCACGAAATTTTTCTACTCTTACATTTTTTTTATTGTACATGATCTCGTCGAAATACTCTTTACCACAATTAATAGACCGCTCCCAACGCTGTTTCCACTTCCGGAAGCAGTCTTAGCACGCCTCTTGTTGGATCGCGCGAAGCGCGGTCAGCGAATTTTCTGTTACCTCGTCTATCGTTGCAGATCTCCGCTCTTTCAACTGAATTTTCAATTTCAGAAATTAAAAAAAGTCTGCAGGGGCCAGGTCTGGAGAGTACGGAGCATAAGGCAGCACAGTGATTCTGGTTTTTATGCAATAGTCACGTTCACCAACAGGGATGAATGTGCAGGTGCGTTATCGTGATGCTAGAGCCTTGAATTGTCCCAGCCCAGCACATTTCAGGCCGTTTTCCTCTTACATCTTCTGGCAGGCGTCGCAACACGTCCCCGTAGTACCAGGATACCTGTGGTACCAATTCGTCATGAACTAATCCTCCAAAGTCAAAAGAAAACTATCAGCAGGCTTTGATGGTTCAAATGGTTCTGAGCACTGTGGGTCTTAACATCTGAGGTCATCAGTCCCCTAGACTTAGAACTACTTAAACCTAACTAACCTAAGGACATCACACACATCCATGCCCGAGGCAGGATTCGAACCTGTGACCGTAGCAGCAGCGCGGTTCCGGACTGAAGCGCCTACAACCGCTTGGCCACAAGGGCCGGCAGCAGACTTTGACATTTGACACTTGATCTGACGTGAGGAGCTTTTTTTTTTTTTATTTTTTTTGTGTTTTGTCTTGGAGAATCTTTCCCGAACAGATGTGAAGATTGAACCTTGGTCACAACATCATAGCCGTAGACCCAAATCTCATCCACAGTTATGTTTCTCTTTAAGGAACGTCTCATTGCGCGATCCAAAAGCTCTTCAGAGATTGCGAGACGCAGGTCTTTCTGAGCTTGACTAATGTGCCGTGGGACAAATTTGGTGGCAACACGGTGCATTCCAAGAGACTGTGTCAGGAGTTCTAGACATGATACAAATGAAATGTTAATATCTTCTTCAATCTCTCGGACAGTCAGTCCTGGATTGGCACGCACAATTTCGTTGACATTCCTGACATGAGTGTCGTCAGCAAATGCCGAAGGGCGTCCTGAACGAGGGTCATCTTTTACTTGCGTCCGGCCATTTTTAAACCGTGTGAACCTTTCGTAACACAGAGTATAGCTTAAGCTCAAAATGGTTCAAATGGCTGTGAGCACTATGGGACTTAACATCTGAGGTCATCAGTCGCCTAGAACTACTTAAACCTAACTAACCTAAGGACATCACGCACATCCATGCCCGAGGCAGGATTCGAACCTTCGATCTTAGCAGTCGCGCGGTTCCGGACTGAAGCGCCTAGAACCGCTCGGCCACCGCGGCCGGCACAGCTTGAGCACTTCTTACCGTAGGATTACACTGTAACGGTTTTCTTTGAGTTTAATGCAAAGTTTAATGCAGACGCTTTGCTCCTCTAACTGTGCCATCTCAAAATTAGCAAACTGTGCGACACAACGTTCTAATCAACACAGCACTGAACAATAGCTAACAGACATACAACAATGAAACTTCCAGCAGTTACACATGAAATACAGGAGTGTGCAGGGATGCCAACTGCATTTCGCTCCAACACACCATTGGCGAGAAATTATGAATGTTCCGGAATTTTCTGAACAGATCTCATACTTTGGGTGTTCATTTTTCTCATGTGCTATTCGAGAGATGAATGGTCGAGAACTGCGGATTGTAGGTGTAGTTGTGCGCACTGCTGGAGCTGCTACACGTGGTGATCCTGCTGTTCGTTGCTCTGGGTGTCTACGACGTACGCTTTCACACATATGGTCCAAAATGCCTGGTGTGCGTCGGTGGAATACGATAGAAAACCCCTCCTAGTTGTGAACATAGCAGTTTCTCGCAGGCGTTGTTGTAATCGGACGAAACTGGTATGTGATGGGCAGAGGCGTCCCTGACAATGTGCCTGATACATGCGTTATGCAGATCCACCACTACGTACCTCGCCGTAAAGCGAGAAATTTGAAAATGATCCGTTACTCAAACCTATTTTGTATCCAAAGCGCACGTATCCGGACATGGACTCCTTATCAAATGGCTCTGAGCGCTATGCGACTTAACTTCTGAGGTCATCAGTCGCCTAGAACTTAGTACTAATTAAACCTTACTAACCTAAGGACATCACACACATCCATGACCAAGGCAGGATTCGAACCTGCGATCGTAGCAGTCGCTCGGTTCCAGACTGTAGCGCCTAGTACTAACTACCCTCTGTAACCTCTTCAACCTATAACTGGAATTTTGAAACACACTGTGTAAACAAAATTGACACCTACAAAATTTCCACAATTCTGTACGGTTTCTGTGTCCTAAATAAGTTTATTACTAACTACAAAAATTGCCATTACCGTACAGCCAGCTACAAGGACTGTATGCGGCCAGGGTGTACAAAAGATGTTTTTGAGTTCCTCAAAGCACAGTCTTTCACACACTCACAAAAGTACGTCGATCATAGTCAACGGGCCTAGAACACATGTACTTGTTCTTCCCATCGGCGCTTTTTTCTCATGGCCGCAACTACCAACTGTACATCCAGTCCTGGAATTGTGTCATTACCTGAAGACTGGGAAAGACAAAACAAGTATCTGGTGAATAGCCGTGTACATTCCACTAGGAGACATAAATGAAGGCTGCACTGTTCACAGTTGTAATAATGCAATAATCTCTGAATTGTAACTAATACTTCAGCCACAGTGATCTCCAGTTCCTTGTAACCTGCCGTGCTGTTCAGTCACACTGTTCGTTTACTAGCCACCCGGCCACTTAAAGAGTGTTGTCCGGATGTCAGTTCCGCTTTCGGAAACTGGCTTTGTTTCTTGTAAGTAACATTCCCTCTCAGTAACGATATACCTCTCATGAGTGTACACGTAACATTTTCACGACGGGTTTGGTATTTCACTCATCAAATCTAACTAAACATAATCTATAGTTTCAATCAGAGTGTTCACCGAATTTCGTACAATTCCATGTCTGTTGATTCCGTAACAACTACAGTGAAAATGTTAACTATTTTCGGCAACGTAAAGATTGACGTTTTGTAGGCGACGCGTCCGACAACATTCGTGCCCAAGACCTATAAATAAAATTTGATTGGACAGTTGGCGTTCCCCACTGCTATTGGCCGACGATGTGACGTCATGTAGCAACTTCCTTAAGCTTGAGAACAGCTCTGTAACACGTGGCCTGCACATTACACAATATATTTGTGGAATGCTTTAGTTTCCACTGAAATAATGAAATGCACGTTGCAGTTCTGTTATTGCTAAACTTTAATGGCACATTTTGTAAGTTGCCATGCTTCAAACACACACTGTGGATTTAAAAAATCAAGCAACTATCACAACGAAACATGTACAGAGCTCAGGAAACCGTTTTTGCAGTTTTCTGCCAAACCAAATATTGGAAATGAGCACACAGTTTTCTAACTTGGCTCAGAGAGAAGTTTAACAATGGAAAAAGATCTAAATAGGGCAATATTTTGATTTTGTAAGCATCACAAGTGGAAAAAAAATACTTTAACTGATAAGTAATCATCCAAGAACCTTAACTGAACAGAGTAACTAAGCGAAAACAATAACACTCACGAAATCACACAGCTTCCAACAAACAAGTACGGGTGTCAAGAGTTTCTTAGTGGCATGCGCACAACAAACTACATTTATGTACTTTTAATCGCACCATTACTCTTTTATATTTTCTATTAAAGTGGGAGGAGCATGTTGTCCCATATTGCTGAACTTCACTGGTATAAACCATTACATCGAGCACTGCAAATTGCGATTCACAGGAAACATAAGAGAGTTCACTTACCATGCCTTCTGTTCAGCAAAGCTGAGAGGTGGTGTGGCAAGTAAGCAAAATCATTGGAACAATCAATCCTGGAATACTGCTGCGTAGTTGGAGTTCCACAGTTGTCAAACAAACACTGTCACAGAAGCCACATTGCTGCGGTTAATCTACGTTGTTGAAAAATTCTTTCGTTTCCTCTGTTCAGCGTGGTGTCTCATCGCTCGTAGTACCACGAGGCAAATTAGACGATGGAAACGCACAAGTCTTCAACACTCATTTCCGCAGTAGATTCAGGTGCATCATTCCTACAGCATGTAGACAACCAAATCTTTTGGATACTTGCATTCCTAGGGGAAGCATGAAGCACTGTGTTACATCGAACGGCAGCAAAACCTGTGGTTGTTTCCACACCCTCAAATCACTCACTAAACAGAGTAACTAAGCGAAAACAATAATACTCACGAAATCACAAAGCTTCCAACAGACAAGTACGGGTGTCAAGAGTTTCTTAGTGGCATGCGCACAACAAAAGAAATGTGTGCGTTTGTTTCTGCGCACTGGTTACTGCGTCCACCAGACTCTTGACGCCAACAGCGAAAACTCACGTCCAACTCTCTCACGCTTTCCGTGTTCTCGAAAGAGGCAACTGTCGTCTCAAAAACGACTAGCGAAGCTATTCCATTGATAAACGCAAATAATAGAGCTCACAGGTTGAAAGAGTACACTGAAAACCTCAACGACGGGAGGAACTGTCTGATGACGTTATTGAAGAAGAAATGGAACTCGATACAGAAGGCATAAGTGGTCAAGTATTAGAATCAAGTATAACAGATTGAGAGGTTTGCGATGAAATAAGGAGAGAGACATTGAAAAAATTCCGTTGTAATTTCTTAAATCATTAGAGAAAGTTGCATCAAACGCGAATTGAAGTTGGTTTGTAGAATCTGTGACAGTGGAGTCATGTCATCAGACATTTGGAAAAATGTCATTCCACACAATCCTCAAGAGACTGAGGGGAGATGAGTGTGGAGAATATCGTACAAACATCTTAACAGGTCATGCATCAAAACTGCTGACAAGAATAATATACTTCTTCATGCTTTCCCGGCGATCTGTTGACATCTTGGATGTTCGGGAATCCAGCGGGCTATTCGCGTCGTTCTCGCACGATATTTCAACAGCGTGCCTCGCTGTCTTCTTCAGGCTCTACCTGAGACTGGTCCTTGGGTCTTTTTTTTTTTTTTTTTTTTTTTTTTTTTTTTTTTTTTTTTTTGCACTTTTCATTCCCACCCCTGATGGGGATGGGCGGGCTGTTTGAGGGCTTGCATTGCCCTTTTCAGCCATTTGCTGTACATAACTCGTACATTCATTTATTTATTAGTTCAATATTTCTTGCAAAGTGCATTTGATCATATTGAGTATACAAAGATATAGCATATATAAAAATGCAGAAATATAAAATAATACAATAATACAAAATAAAACAAAATATAAAGTAGGTACAAGGATATTAGATAGGTACAAAAATATTACATAAAATGAGGTTAGAGGTTGAGGTTTAAGTATTAAAGATTTGAAGTCATGTTGTGATATAGTGTTTCTTTATAAATTATACCGTATTTTCCGTTATGATTGTTTTCTTTGTTTTCTTGGAGTACTTTAGTGTGTATTGAGGTTGTAGCATACGATAGTAGTACCGTAGTTTGGTGTGTATGCTACTTTTAATGTTTAATTTGTTATTTCTATGCTACTTTTTAGATGTAGCTTAGGTCTACAGTTCTTGTGTATGTTTTGTGTGTGTGCGTGTGCGCGCAGGCGCGTTTGTGTGTATATTCTGGGGTCAGTTTCTGTGTCTTTGGGTGAGGTGTGGGGGAGGTTGAATGCCTTGTGTTAGTGGTTCCATGGTGGGGGCGAGGTCTGGGTATTCTTGGCTGGTGTTTTGTGCTACTGTACGCGCTGGTTGGGTATACTTAAATTTTGGTCGTCTGTTCATTCGCGGTCTTGTTGTCAAAATGTCTTCCATGTCTGGGCGTTTCGTTAATATGTGTCTACCGTAGTTCGCTCTGAGTTTGGTGAGTCTGTTTTGTAGCGGCTCCACGCCTGTGATGTCATATACGTCGTCACTGGGCGTGAGCCTTGGCAGTCTACAGATGCTGCGTAAAAGTCGTCTTTCGGTCGAGTAGAGTTGTTCGGCTACCGGTTTGTGCAAGCCTCCTAGGGGGGCTGCTGCATATTCTATCACTGGTCTGATGTACGTCTTGTAGGTGTGTATCGCCGTGTGGTCGTCACATCCATGGAAACGTCCTTGTACTTGTCTGATTAGGCGTTGTCTTTTCCTCGTCTTGTTTAGCAGATAAGTGAGATGTGTCTTCCAGTTTAAGTACTTGTCTAGGTACACTCCTAGGTACCTGGCAGTGTCATTAAGTCTTAGTGGTGTGTCCCACAGCGTCAGTTGTATGTCATTTGTGTTTTGCTGTCGTTTTTTCGTCAGGTGTCTGTGTCTAAATAAAACCATTTGGGTTTTGGTTGGGTTTGGTCGGATTCTCCATGTCGTCATCCAGTTTTCTAATCTTTCCTTGGGTCGATCGAGTCTAGTATTTATGCCTGGAAGGAGCTGGGCGTTCCGTCTTCGGTCCGCGCCGAGTCGAGTGTTCCCTCAGTCGTCCGCGCCCGCCAGACTCGGCTTCAACGGACCCATCCAGTCGCGGATGTTCCGACTGCCGTCCGCGCCCGTTTTGGCCGTCCCCAGTGGTTGTGGACGTCATCTCAGGTGTGTCAGACCCTATCTGGGATGTTGGGTACTCTGTCTCATGACTGTTACTATGATTTCCACTTCTGTTTCGTGCTGGGCGCTCCATAATCGGTCCGCTCCATGTGTTCCGTCTGCGGTCCGCGCCCGCCAGACGCGGCTATATTGGCCCTCTCTGGTCGCCGGTGTTCCGACCGCCGTCCGCACCAGGCCTAGCCGTCTTCTGAAGTCGAGTTCATGATCTGGGGTGTGTCAAATCTGGTCTCTAATGTCCGACACCTTGTCTCGCAGCTGTTCTCTCGGTCTCCACTTCTATTTCTTGTAGAATCCCGGAGTGTCCTGCGTTGAGTTTTCACAAGTTCAAGTGCTGGATTCCAGGCAGTGCTGATTTGGTATCCCGAGTCACAGTTGATTAGATTATCTGTGACCTTAATCTCAATGGCTTCTTTAATGACACTGTCCCAAAATCTTGAGGTCTGTGTCACAATCTTGATGTCATTGTAATCCATTGAGTGACCAAGTTCCAGACAATGCTCTGCTATGGTGGATTTAGTTGCCTGTTTGAGTCTGGTGTGTCTCTGGTGTTCTTTACGCCTGATGTCCACAGCACTGGTGGTCTGGCCAATGTATGACATCCCACACTGGCATGGTATGTTGTAAATACTTGGATTTCGTAGCCCCAGGTCATCTTTTACATTCCCCAGCATAGCCCCAATTTTGGTGGGTAAGCAAAATATGCTCTTGATGTCATATTTCTGGAGAATCCTGCTGATTTTGGCAGAGATAGATCCGGCGTATGGCAGGTATGCCATCTTCTTTGCCTCTTCTGGTTCTTCTTCTGGATTCTTTGGCTGATCGGCAGGTTCAAGTGCCTTCTGGATATCTCTAGAGGAGTACCCATTCCTGCTGAACACTGATCGTAAGTGTTCTATTTCTGTGGCCAAACTATTAGGATCTGACAGAGTTTGTGCTCTGTGGATCAGTGTTTTGAGCACTCCATTTTTCTGTGCCAGATGGTGACAACTGCTGGCTTGTAGGTATAAGTCAGAGTGCGTATGTTTGCGGTACACACTGTGTCCAAATGTGCCATCTGCCTTTCTCTTCGCTAGAACATCCAGTAATGGAAGTAGTCCATCCTTCTCCATTTCCTTTGTGAACTGAATATTCGGATGGCAAGAGTTCAGATGTAGCAGGAATTCATCTAAGTTTTCTCTACCGTGGGGCCAGATGACAAAGGTATCATACACATACCTAAAAAAGCACTTGGGTTGATATGTGGCTGAAGAGAGTGTCTCCTATTCAAACCTTTCCATAAATAGGTTGGCCACCACTGGTGATAGAGGGCTGCCCATCGACACCCCTTCTGTTTGTTCGTAAAATTGAACCCCATATAGGAAGTACGTCGAGGTCAGTACATGCCTGAATAAGGCAAGGAGAGCCCCATCAAACTTCTCTCCAATAAGCTCAAGTGACTCATTCAGTGGTACCTGTGTGTAGAGAGACACCACATCGAAACTAACCATGATGTCTGCGTCTGTGATGTGTTGCTGGCTCAGCCGTTGCAGGAAATCCTCTGAGTTCCGGATGTGATGTGCACATTTACCGACATGTGGTGTCAACATCTTCTTCAGGTATTTCGCAGTAGGGTAGGTTGCTGCGCCAATATTGCTGACAATAGGTCGCAGAGGAACCCCATCCTTATGAACCTTGGGGAGTCCATACAGTCTAGGTGGTGCTGGCACTTTGTGACGCGGCTTCTTGATGACTTGTTCAGGCAGGCCCATCTCCTTCAACAGCGCCCTGGTCTTTTTGTCCACTTTCCCTGTAGGGTCGCTTCCTAATGCAGGATCCTCCAGAAGTTGTCGCACCTTTCTGTCATATTCTGTTTCCTTTAGGATGACTGTGGAGTTCCCCTTGTCTGCGTGCATCACCACAATGCTGTCATCCTCCCGGAGTCGCCTCAGTGCCACCCATTCCCGCTGAACACTGATCGTAAGTGTTTTATTTCTGTGGCCAAACTATCAGGATCTGACAGAGTTTGTGCTCTGTGGATCGGTGTTTTGAGCACTCCATTCTTCTGTGCCGGATGGTGGCAACTGCTGGCTTGTAGGTATAAGTCAGTGTGTGTAGGTTTGCGGTACACACTGTGTCCAAATGTGCCATCTGCCTTTCTCTTCACTAGAACATCTAGGAACGGAAGTAGTCCATCCTTCTCCATTTCCTTTGTGAACTGAATATTCGGATGGCAAGACTCTTCTCTCTCATGGCCAAAGACTCCTCTTTTCTGTTTTTCACTATGTTCTTCAATTTTTTCTTACTTTTTCTTTTTTTCTTTAAATCTTAATTCTTGAAATTTAATTTTTCGCGTTTAAAATGGAAAAAGGTAAACGTAACCTTCTTAGGTACTAGGATATTCTTTCTCGTCCAGTAAAGTCCATTAGAACCTTAGAGCATCGTCAGTCATTGAATTCTCACCCTTTTTCCTGGTCGACAGAAACCGAGAGAAATGATTAAATACTTTTGGAACCGCTCAACGTATTTCTGCTTCACCTTTGTCGCATGATTCAATTTTGCTCATGCAGATAAGACCGAAAGTCCAAGATGTCCGAAGTGGATGCGGTTATCGAGTAGCCAGTGAAATGAGCCACGTAACAAGTATTTGACTCGCGTTTGCTCTCTGGGAACATGTGACAGTCCGGCTGGAAAACGATGTTGAAATCTACGATGGTAGGGACGCTTAGACCACAGGTTATATTGTCTAGGAATGGATATACACGGATGAGACAAAACACTGTGACCACCCGCTTCATAGTTTCTTCGTCCGTCTTTGGAACAAAATACAACACTAATTCTGCGTATCAGGGATCCAACAGTTTGTTCGCACTTTTGTGGAGGTATGTGGCACTACATGTCTACGCATAGATCATGTAATTCGCGTAAATAATGGGCCGTTGATCTGCGTACTCGTTGATGGCACCCGATAGCGACCTATGGATAGGATTTACGTCAGGCGTACTTTGTCACCGAGACATCAACGTGAGTTCTCTATAATGCTGCTCAAACCACCGTAGCACGGTTCTGGCTCCGAGACACGGACAGTTATACTTCTGAGAGGTGACATCGCCCTCGGAGAAGACATGAAGCATGAAGGGAAGGAGGTGGTTTGCAGCTGCCATTGTGTCTTCGATTACTGCCACAGGTCCCACTCAGGAGCAGGAGAGTGCCTCCCATAGCATAATACTGCTCCCACCGACAGCCTGCCTACGTGGCGCGCTGCACATTTTGAGTCGCCGTTCACCTCCATGACGACTAGTGTGGCAAAAAAATGTTATTCACCTGAAGAGCCGACACGTTTCCGTTGATCGACGGTCGAATCCCGATCGTACCGTGGCACCTGCAAGTTTAATTGACGATGTTGTTGGACCAACATGTGAACACGTATGGCTGTTCTGCTGCGGAGATCCATTTTCAGCAATGTACGACTTATTCGAGCACCAGCATTGTGCTCTTTAGGCAGAGAAGCCATCATCTATCCTCAGTTCAACAACACACTTGCCACACAGGAACATACATCAGTCTCTGTCATTAAATTCGTGTTGACAAAGCAATAATTACCTCCTGCTTTCACACCACTGCATTCAAAACATTTTCTAATATCCAAGAATTTAAAAACAGTATCCTATAAAAAAATTAATTTTCCATGGCTGTCACATTCATATAACTCCTCAGTCTTCAACTGACAATAACTCTCGATTTCTCATAGTTATTTTCACAAAAATTCTGTAGTATACTCTCGGACTGAAATTACTTTTAAACTGATCTGAAGGAATTACGTTTTCTTGGAGACATACTGAGTATCAACTTTATCTTCAATAGGGATGGAAGCTTTGGTACAAATTTTAATTCATTACTTCACTTCTGTCCTTATCGTAGATTTAAACTGTTCTTTTCTCAAAAATTACCCACAGACCGTCTTCCTCCACCCAATGAAAGCGCTCACAGTCTACTAAGGAATCCCCAACCGTTGGCGAGAAAGATCTAACGTCAGAACCTTCTAGAATTTCAGTTATGTCGCAGCCACTGTAAATATTGATTATTGGACAACGGTACTCTAAGGAGGGGTTAGATCTTTAGACCTGTTCTAGTTCCTTAGTTTCTCTTTTCCAAAGACAGACATGTCTTCACTGAACTACTGACATGTGTTTAACCGCCAACGTGCCTCAAATAATACAATTCAGCCAATTGGTATTTTTTTACTCTGTCCAAGCATTTTATTATGTACATCATTGTACTCTCTTACATATAATTAAGATTAACAGAACTGATGGCTTTACAAACAAATGGTTTCAGGCATATTTAACAAACAGAATGCAAAATGTTGTGCTGAATAATTCAAGCAACTTAGTTAGGAGAGAAAAAAATAGCGACTCAGAAGAAATATGGGTTCATATACTGATGCCATATGTGAATGACCTTTCACTTAGTAGCCTATTAATCAAGTAGAACTGGTACGTTTCACAGACATTGCTATTGGTAGAATAAATCTCGGTACTGAGAAACCACCAGAAGAAATGGTTATCGATGTTTGCTAACGAATTACTGTTTCTCTGAAAAAGAACTGTCACATAATTTTGAGAAAACACGATATATTGGGTTTGGGTGAACATATCGATAAAGACTTGTACCTGAAGGATATTGCTGATCCGCTCAAACAACTCAGTTCAGGTACTTTTGTTCTTCGTATAGTGATGGTCTTGGGAACTAACGGATTAACCTGACATATTTTGCATATTTCCTTTCGGTAATATATTACGGAATAATTTTCTGGAGGTGCTTCATCACTTAGAAAGGAAATTCGTCACACGCCATCACAAACTCAGAAGACTTAGGATGTTCACACCTACAACACTAAAACAAAAAAGTACTTCTGTTAGTCTTTATTAATGATGTCATTGGCTCAGAAAGGAATTCAGTACTCATCAATATAAGGTTTTGATCATTTACCCAATAACACAAAATGTCTGCAGGTAGTAAAGCAAGTCTTGAATGTACTGAGGGGAGGTGTGCCAAGGTATTCCGTGCGGTTATGATGACCACTGTGTCCGGATGGCGCAGTTGGTAGACCATCTTCCTAGTAAGCAGGAAACCCGGGTTCGAAACCCGGTTTGACACTAATTTTCAACTTTTTGCATTGATTTAAACCAGTGCCCACTGGCAGCTAATGTCACTTATCCCCTTGTGTTTTAACCTAAAATTATTACCTCTGTTCAGTCTTTCTATTACAAAATACGAATTTTTATTTAAGAACTGGCTTTAAGTTTAGTTGCTTGAGTAGGAATCAATAAAAATATGTTGCTTAACGTTAAATTTAGGTCAGTGTGCCATTTAGGAACCTCTAAGTGGCCAGTATGTAGTCATCCACTCAAACTAATCCCGTATACATGTCCTGTAAACTGACTCGTTGCACGTATTTAGACAAAAAAATACCATTCAGAATTTGTAACTAACCAATTATTTCCAATCTGTTTTTGTTAACCTATATTCGGGCATACATTGCAAGTTCTGTACGATTTGTTCTTGTATTTCTTCACTACTAGAAAAAACTTTTCTAGCCAAGATATCATTAATTAATGTTTAATATTGACGGCTGGTTTCGAAGTAGAAACCGTCATCTTCTGAACATAGAAAAATTTTTGGTTGCAAGTTGCGTTAAATTATCAGTTTATCACGATTTATAACGAAAACTTTTTTGAAGATCAGAATACGACGGTTTCAACCGTCGAAATCAGTCGTCAAAAACGAATATTAATGAAGGCGATCTTGCCTATGAAAGTTTTTCAAGTTAAATGTAGATCGCTCCTTCCATTTTCTCAATATTAAAAACTTCAACCTTCAGTAGTTCCGTGAATTCTCGATTCTTCTGGTATTTCAGTTATTCCAAAGTATTATATTTAATAGTGGTTTTGTTTTAGATAGCTTCATATTCAACATTTGTGGCGAATTGTACGGAGACTTCGTCCGTTGCCACCAGAACGGATGAATGAGTTCAGAGAGGATCTACTGGAGGGACGTGTGGCGTGGCGCTGGAAGGAGCGGGCTGGGAAAGGCGCGCGGCGTGACCTCCAGCAGTCCAGGTGCCGCCGGCCTGGAGAAGAGCGGGCCTCGCGAGCCATTAAGCAGGTCTTCCGCGCCGTCGCGCCGCTGCGGCTGCCGTGGCCACAGCTAATGGCGCGGCAAGCACCCTCCGCCAGGTGCTCCGCCTAAGCCGTTGTTGCTCGCCTTCACGGTATTGGCGCTACACTGCCGGCTCTTCCCCCGTGCCCTTTGTTGTACCTATGAAAGGGCTTGTGCGCCAAATACAGCTGAAAGAAAAACGGGTCAGGGCTAAATGCCCTCTGGAGGAAGACGCAGAAGAGAAGGTTGTAACATAAGACACTGCAAAACATCGACGCCAGACGCCAGTAACGAACAGGCATTACTTCCTTTTTTCAAAATACACTACCTGACAAGAAAAGTGAAACACCCAGAAAACAGGATCGGATGTGGATGTAACTTCCCACACGTACACACAATCGGCGGGTCTTTGAATACAGCTGCAATTCTCCGTTGACAGGCAGAACAGCCACCAGAGTGCATTAGTGTTGTTTGTTTTCAGTGTTGTTACCAGGTTTCATAGGACACGAAGGGGGCATTAGCGGCAACATCCAGTAATCACGGTGAAAGACACGGAGATGCCGCATAATCGTGTGAGACAGCACTATAAGCACGTGACATAGTTGGCATAGTTGGAAAGGGACTTCATCGCACACCTCCATTTGACCGACTGGTCGAACCGTGCAACATACAGATACAGGGGGACTGCATGGGAACGTGAAGCGAGGCATACCAGTCGTCAAGGTTCCACAGTGGACGTCTGACCAGCACGGGGGGGGGGGGGGGGGGGGGGGGGGGCGTCGACGTATTGTGCACCAGGCACATCGTATCCCCTTCACGTCTATGCCTCCAAACTGAGAACAAGTAATTGTTTCGAGATTGAATATTTCACTCTGCAGCGAAATGTGCACTGGTATGAAACTTCTGGAAGATTAAAACTGTCTGCTGGACCGGGGATCGGACCCCGTTCCTCTGCCATTCAATGACAAGTGATCTGCAGACTGAGCTACCCAAGCACGGCTTGACATGTCGTCACACTTTTACTTCCACCAGCACCTCATATCCTGCTCGGGTGCCAAGCTTTCTAAGTCAGTAGAAAATATTTTGTACGTGGAAGGTAAAGAATCCAGCTTCGAGTCGCAACCCGGCACGAAGTTTTCATCTGCCAGGATGTTTCATACCAGTGCACACTCCGACGCAAAGTGAAAAATACATTTTCTAAACATCCCCAAGGCAGTGGCTCAGCCATATTTCCTTACTTTCGTAATTGCTACTCTCGCAAGCTGTGCGGAAGAACTCCTGACAAGGAAACTTCCCACAGCATCCCCCTCAGATTTAGTGGTAAGACGTCTCAGTGGATAATCCATCAAAAACTGAACACAGATCAAGCATGAAAATAGAAAGAAGGTGTATTAAGCTGTCAAAAAAGAGGCAAAACAGAAACAGTGAACTGTCCAAGTTCAAGACGTGCAACATCGAGTGAATAACAGGAACCACGGCGTCGTGGTTGTGTGGGCACAGTGTTGAAATGCAAAGCCGGCGATCCATGTTCACACCTTCACCGTGCCCCTTCTTTCCATAGAATGATGAACCTCCCTTCCGGTCACTCACTGACGTATCTGTTCTCCTTCTGTAGTCTTGGGAATTGTCACACTACACTTTGGTTACAAAACATGAGTCATGTGGTAAGAATTTATTACCGTCGCAGCCAAATGTGATGAAAAGTGAAAGTAAGCGAGATGCCGCATGAATGGAAACAACAAATAAAAGAGTGTGAACTATGTTATAACAAAGGAATTCGAGAGTCAAAACTTCCAAAACGAAACGCAGGAGTCATAACATGTGTTACTTGTGTAGAACAAATAGGAGGTACGTACTTCTGGAGGTCCTCTACTTACACCTCGCTGTTGCTAACGGACGTTACGCCACAATACAGACACAAATTTGAATACAGCGAGCAGACACGCCAATGACCGGGCGGACAGATCATAATTTTTTGCAAAAAAAGGGGGAAGTGGGGCGACACCGGGAGATTTGAACACCGATATCCCCATTCGCAATTCAGAGAGCGTGACCACTAAACCACGACAGCGTGGCTACTCAAATTCGCTCGAAGCTGCACGTCTTCAGTTTGGACGTTCACTGTATCTATTTTGCTTCTTTTTTCACGGTTCAGTGCCGTTTCTTCCGGTTTTCGTGCTTGATCTGTGTTCAGTTTTCAACGGACTATCCACTGGCCCATCTTACCAGTACATCTGAGGTGAGTGCGATGGGGAATTTCCCTTGTGAGATGTAGTGTGTAAGTCTAGGGACCGATGACCTCAGCAGTTTGGTTCCATAGGAATTAACCACAAATTTCTAATTTCGAAATTTTTCCTTACTCGCCGATGGATCCGGGTAGTCAAGTGCCGCGACTGATCGTTGAAGTACGTACCTCCTACTTGTTCTACAGAAGTACCACATGTTATGACCCCTGCCTTTCGTTTTGGAAGTTTTGACTCTTGAATTCGCTTATTGTGACATAGTTCACATCCCATCGGAGAAGTATTGGCGGGAATAAAGGTGCGAGAGTGGGAGGGAAAGATTCTGAGTCATATTTAGGCGCTCGGTTGGTAGAGCGATAGGTAAAGGTTCCGGGTTCGTTTCCTGGTTAGACTCGTAGTTCTAACTCGCCAGCAAGCTTCACCTAATGATTGCCTGCAACATTATTGCATGTCGCGCCTTTGGTCGGCGATAGTAGCAGTCGGACAAAGAAATTACTGTCCCATGCATAGGCTGCCGGAAACACCACAACACAAAAGGCTTAGACTGATGCCTTGAGCAGGAAGCATGGACTGCTGATGAATGGATTAGCAATGGGTCCAACGATCACTCGCGGTTCTGCACTACGCGGGATCCGTCGACGAGTGCGGAAAAATTTGGAAATTAGTAATTTGTGGTAAGTTCCCACGGGACCAAACTGCTGAGGACATCGGTCTCTAGGCTTACACACTACTTACTCTATCTTAAACTAACTTACGCTGAGGGCAACACACACCCATACCCGAGGGAGGACTCGAACCTCCGACGGGAGAGCCGCGCGAACCGTGGCAAGGTGCCTCTGACCACGCGGCTACCCCGCGCGGCTCGACGAGTATGGCAGCGACTTGGGGACAGGTACCTTTCCTCCAGTGTTTTGGGGAGGTGCAGCAGAGCTGCTCCAGGTGTCGCGGTATGGGAGCAGTCGGGTATGCTGGAGGGAACTCCGATGGTAGAACGGTAAATCACGGACGTGCTACGTTCTCAAGTGTCAACGTCACATGGAACAATACGGTGGAGCCATTTTTTAGACAATGATCCTCCACACACCTGTCTCTGCGCACTGTCTGCGTGTGTCCGCAGCTCGTGGTCTAGTCGCTAGCATTGCTGCCTCTGGATCACCGGGTCCCGGGTTCGATTCCCTCCAGGGTTGGGGATTTTCTCTTCCCGGGGACTAGGTGTTTGTGTGTCCTTATCATTTCATCATCATTCGTGAAAGTGGCTGGACTGCACTGTGTAAATATTGGGAGCTGATGACCGCGCAGTTGAGCACCCCACAAACCAATCATTATGTAACTGTCTGCGTGATGGCGGGATACTCTCATGACCAGCAAGACCCCCAAGTCTATTCCCGACGAATACAAGGCCTTTCTGAAAGCTTTGCCTAGGGCATGCAACCAGCCCAGAGGGGACCCAATTTAATACCGATAAACATCCTTTGTAAATTTGACTCGATTTTGCAACCACATACCCTATCAACCCGTTAACTTTAATTTCATTTCCTTCTCCTCTCCAGGACTGTTCAGTTTCTTTTGTCAGGTAGTGTAACACGATATCTTATCGCCGATAGGAGTCAAAGTCCCCGTGGAAAATCACTGCTTCACGATGGACTTCATCGTCAATGGAAAACTCAACAAATATTCCGTTAGAGCACAGATGTTTTTATGTCTTTCATGAGGCGTGTCTCATGTAATTAATGTAGAATTTCCAGAATGAGATTTTCACCCTGCAGCGGAGTGTGCGCTGATATGAAACTTCCTGGCAGATTAAAACTGTGTGCCCGACCGAGACTCGAACTCGGGACCTTTGCCTTTCGTGGGCAAGTGCTTTACCAACTGAGCTACCGAAGCACGACTCACGCCCGGTACTCACTGGCAGAAGTAAAGCTGTGAGTACCGGGCGCGAGTCGTACTTCGGTAGCTCAGTTGGTAGAGCACTTCCCCGCGAAAGGCAAAGGTCCCGAGTTCGAGTCTCGGGGATCCAGCATGGCATTCCGTATTACCCTCCTGAACCCAACGAATCTATATTCTGCTAACAGTCATTGGATCTCGACCAACGCGAGCAGCAATGTTGCGATACGATAAACCGCAATCGCGATAGGCCACAATCCGACCTGCCGGAAACGTAATGGTACGCATTTCTCATCCTTACACGAGGCATCACAACAACGTTTCACCATGCAACGCCGGTCAACTGCTGTTTTTGTATGAGAAATCGGTTGGAAGCTTTCCTCATGTCGGTACGTTGTAGGTGTCGCCACCGGCGCCAACCTTTTTTTCTTTCTGTTTTTTTTTTTGTGGTTTTAGGGCGCACAACTTCAATGGTCATTAGCGCCCAGGAATGCACTGCGAGGCACAAGGTTAAAACAGCAACTAAAAGGGACAACACTATAAAAGACATATTAACAGGCAAAGGATTAAAAAAAAAACAGCATAATCAAATGTCCTTGTGTGAAAGCTCTGAAAAGCTAATCATTTGCATATCACAGCATTTTGTTGCTGTCGGTTAAATTTCGCGTCTGTAGCACGTCGTCTTCATGGTGTATCAATTTTAATGGCCAGTAGTGTATGTATATGTGATCATTTCACCTTAACTGACGGTTTTGAATGACTCCATCGGCTAATGATCGAACGTATTTTGAAACGATAAGGGAACTTTCAAAGGTGATTTTTTTTTTAAGGAATCGAATCGTTCTGCAGAAAGCCGCCATAAAGAGAAAATACAAAGTAACAGCAGCATCTTGGAAAGAAAAGGATACAAAAGTTATGGTCTAAAAACTGCCACCTCCTGAAAAAGACAGTTTCATACAGTCACAGATAAATGGGCTGTGAAGGTATTTTTAGTGTCTTCTGTTCCGCAGGGTGTTTAATAACAAATTCATGTGCCACGCATGATTCATGTTTGACAGAACTGTGAATGCGTACAGCCCCTCCCTCGGTCGGGCACCCTCTGTCGAAACCGGCACATACACAAGATGTACCGTTCGCGACTCGACACACGTAGTCGTACACGGAAATATAAATCAAGCCTTTCGATGCCCATGACCGGGTCGTCGCCGGCTATTATTCACCTTTTTAGCTATACACATACATACGCACACAATACAGGAGTCTGGGAAGTTGGGGTGGGGCTGGTTCCGCATCGAACAGGGGCTCGCAGAAACACAAAACCGTCGCGCCGCGTCCAGGTGGAGATGGAAACATCGCAGACAAAAGAGCGCCGCTCTGCTATACCTGCCGCCGGTTCCCCGGCGGGTATCGTCCCAAAACAAACTGATCACCGCCCAATAGATCGCCCCCCCCCCCCCCCACCCCTCACCCCTCCCGCCCCCCTCCCTGCCGCCGGTTCCGAAACAGCTGCATCGCGCAGCTCAGCAGTTTGAGGCTTCATGGCTCGTCGACATCTTCATCAGCGGTGACGGCGACAAACGGTTCGTAACCCCGCGACCCTTCCGCGGTCACCGCTTGATTGAGCGCGCTGACGTGATGCTCGGATTAATGGCGGAACTGATACGGAATATGGCGAGTGGGGAGGGACGCCGATGGGGCCTGCGGTCTCGGGAGAGCTCAACCCACTGCGGCAGTCATCTGTTCCGCTGCGGCTGGCGTACCTACCGCATCGTAATAGCGATTACGTCTACTACTGATGCTCCACTTTCTATATGCTTCTATTCTTAAAGGTTATTATTCTTTAGACGTACACAATACGCTTCAACCTTCGCCCTTAATGTCACTTTTATTATCACTTTTTTTCCAGGTGACCAACCAGAGTAACAGATCACTTTGAAAGCTGCCACTACCGTACCTGTTTTACTTGTGAGTGCATAGCGAGCTAGGACAATGATAGTAGTGCCTGGAAAAATCCCCTTTATAATAAATTTGACCCATGAATGAACAAACAACGTGATTTGACTACTCGTACCCAAAAAGATGAGGTAGTCAGCAAAGTTAGTTGCAGCATTAGAAAATTGTAGCGAAATGCAGGAAGATCTGCAGCGGATAGGCACTTGGTGCAGGGAGTGGCAACTGACCCTTAACATAGACAAATGTAATGTATTGCGAATACATAGAAAGAAGGATCCTTTATTGTATTATTATATGATAGCGGAACAAACACTGGTAGCAGTTACTTCTGTAAAATATCTGGGAGTATGCGTGCGGAACGATTTGAAGTGGAATGATCATATAAAATTAATTGTTGGTAAGGCGGGTACCAGGTTGAGATTCATTGGGAGAGTGCTTAGAAAATGTAGTCCATCAACAAAGGAGGTGGCTTACAAAACACTCGTTCGACCTATACTTGAGTATTGCTCATCAGTGTGGGATCCGTACCAGATCGGTCTGACGGAGGAGATAGAGAAGATCCAAAGAAGAGCGGCGCGTTTCGTCACCGGGTTATTTGGTAACCGTGATAGCGTTACGGAGATGTTTAATAAACTCAAGTGGCAGACTCTGCAAGAGAGGCGCTCTGCATCGCGGTGTAGCTTGCTCGCCAGGTTTCGAGAGGGTGCGTTTCTGGATGAGGTATCGAATATATTGCTTCCCCCTACTTATACCTCCCGACGAGATCACGAATGTAAAATTAGAGAGATTAGAGCGCGCACGGAGGCTTTCAGACAGTCGTTCTTCCCGCGAACCATACGCGACTGGAACAGGAAAGGGAGGTAATGACAGTGGCACGTAAAGTGCCCTCCGCCACACACCGTTGGGTGGCTTGCGGAGTATCAATGTAAATGTAAAGTTCCGTAGCACAACGGAACATAAAGTAAAAAGAAAGAAAAATTGCACGTAAGATGTTCCAACTGTTCTAATCCGTATGGTTTTACGTTTTGGCCATCCACAGGTTAGATACATAATAGAAACATTTTTTACAAAATTAGAAATTATTAACCTCTTCCACAAATCTTCTGTTAGCTGCTTTATTTGTTAATAGTTTATTGCAGGATCACACACGGCCGATTTCATGATGATTTAATTGAATCCTAAAATGTGTACATCTTACACTCATGCTCATAAATTAAGGATAATGCTGATACATGATAAAACAACGCTCTGGTGAGCGGCTTGCGGGTTTAAATCACCTCGGGGTATGACCATGCGGTGCATTTGACCTGCGGTCGTCGCACGGTGGCGCTGGCAGCAGTCCACGTATGCAGAAGTGTGTTGGTGCATGTCAGAGTACGGTGCAGCGAGTAAGCGTGCAGACATTTTCAGACGTGCTAATGGTGACTGTGTATTGAAAATGGCTCAAAGAACACATATTGATGACGTTATGAGGGATAGAATACCACGGCGACTGGAGGCTGGTCAAACACAGCAGGTCGTAGCACGGGCTCTCCGTGTGCCATAAAGTGTGATCTCAAAATTATGACAACGATTCCAGCAGACAGGAAACGTGTCCAGGCGCTACCGTACAGGACGTCTATCGCTCCATCAGTGCCCGCAGACGGCCACAGAGTACTGCAGGTAGCCTTGCTCGGGACCTTACCGCACTCACTGGAACAATTGTCTCCAGACACACAGTCTACAGACAACTGTACAGACATGGTTTATACGACCGGAGACCTGAAAGGTGCATTCCACTGACCCCTGGACACAGGAGAGCCCGTAAAGTCTGGTGTCAAGAACACAGTACATGGTCATTGGAACAGTGGTCCCATATTATGTTTATGGACGAGTCCAGGCATAGTCTGAAAAGTGATTCTCGCCGAGTTTTCATCTGGCGTGGACCAGGAACCAGATACCAACCACTTAATGTCCTTGAAAGGGACCCGTATGGAGATCGTGGTTTGATGGTGTGGGGTGGGATTATGACTGGTACACGTACACCCCTGCATGTCTTTGACAGAGGAACTGTAACAGGTCGGGACGTCATTTTGCACCAGTATGTCCGCCTTTTCGGGGGTGCAGTGGGTCCCACCTTCCTCCTGATGGATGATAATGCACAGCCCCACCGGGCTGCCATCGTGGAGGAGTACACTGAAACAGAAGATATCAGGCAAATGGAGTGGCCTGTCTGTTCTCCAGACCTAAACCTCATCGAGCACATCTGGGGTGCTCTCGGTCGATGTATCGCTGCACTTTTTCAAACCGTTACGATACTTCAGGAGTTCCGACAGGAACTGGTGCTAGGATGGGAGGCTGTACCCCAGCAGTTGCTTGACCACCTGATCCAGAGTATGCCAACCCGTTGTGCGGCCTGTGTACGTGTGCATGGTGATCATATCCCATATTGATGTCGGGGTACATACGGAGGAAACAGTGGCGTTTTGTAGCACATGTGTTTCGGGACGGTTTTCTGAACTTATCACCAATGTCGTGGACTTCTGTGTCTTGCATGTTCCCTATGTGCCTATGCTATTAGCGCCACCTTTGTGTAGTGCCACGTTGGGTGGCACCACATTCTGCAATTATCCTTAATTTATGAGCAAGAGTGTAATACAACCTATCAGTGTAAATACATTCCTCATTGCAGAATCCGTACTATGCAGGAGTAACTGCACACGGTATGCCCTAATACCTAATAATGCGAAAATGATTCACTGTAACACGAAGTCACGAGGCATTCGTTGGTGCAGCGCATGTCTTGAAGTCCTCTGCAACGCGTACTTGCTTTGTTTGGTTGATAAATCGTGCATAATACTGTGCCTGCTGAAGGCATTTCATTATAATTTGTAATATTCGCAATTTATTAACGGGAATCACTCCTCGTTACACACTTATTTTCAAATACACAAATACCATTAAACTGAAGACAATGTTGATTAACAGATTTTTGCTCTGCTAAAATAACAATGCAAAACGGCAAAGAACACCTAGTCGAATTACCGTCTGCACAATTAAAGTCAGAAACACTTGTCAAAGCACGAGTTCATTTAAATATAATATCGGTTATTATGAAAAATTCAGTAAAATATTTAGTTAAATTTACAATTATTAATATTTTTAAAAACTCAAATTCTTGCGGGACACCAAAACCGCCAGAAACGTTCCGACATGTCTCTCGTGGGCGCCACATAAACAAATAGAAACAAATGCTGGCCACTGCGAAGACGATCAAATCTTCCGCAGCGTTCAGTTTCCTTATTCAACTTTAACAAAGCGAAGCAGATTAACATTTAGATTACAAACTGAAAAGGAACTGCCGGCCGCGGTGGCCGAGCGGTTCTGGGCGCTTCAGTAAAGAACCGCGTGACTGCTACTGTCGCAGGTTCGAATCCTGCCTCGGGCATGGATGTGTGTGATGTCCTTAGGAACTGCCGGCCGCGGTGGCCGAGCGGTTCTGGGCGCTTCAGTAAAGAACCGCGTGACTGCTACTGTCGCAGGTTCGAATCCTGCCTCGGGCATGGATGTGTGTGATGTCCTTAGGTTAGTTAGGTTTAAGTAGCGGCAACGTAAATTGGTTATTTCTATTCAGTCTCACAATAGGTGGCTTGTAGTCTACACACATGATGTCTCGTGTACTCACGAGCATTTGAACCACTGAGAATCTATCATCTAAATCCCACTTAGCATGATAGCTAACAAACTACAATACAAAGCATGGCTACTTAAAACCACCCTGGAGAAGTTCAGCGCTCCTGCACTCCGCTAATGCCACATACATTTCACAACGTGGTTAAGAGCAAATGAATTCGGTAATTTGGGAGGGTCTAATAACCTTCCACTCAGAATATGCTACGCAAATTATGGAGAGATCACTCCTGTGGTTTAAGATATGTCCCAGAATGGAAATCAAAAAGCTTCAAATTAGACTGAGCACCACATCTCACTACTGGCAATATGGATACATCAAATTTCCAACATGCAACATCCGTTATTCCTAATAGAGTTCAAGATACCACCTCACATGAAGAAACCAGAGTACTGTAACAGCTTAGCACTGTCTTATTTGTAGCCACAGAGAACACTACATGTCCCACATTCCTTAAGACAAAAGCGACAGTAAGTACAGTCCTTTACAATGCCTTGTTTTGGCTCCGAATGGAACAAATCCTCCAGTCAATGTAATACGACTATACAGGGTGTTACAAAAAGGTACGGCCAAACATTCAGGAAACATTCCTCACACTCAAAGAAAGAAAATATGTTATGTGGACATGTGTCCGGAAACTCTCACTTTCCATGTTAGAGCTCATTTTATTACTTCTCTTCAAATCACATTAATCATGGAATGGAATGGAAACACACAGCAACAGAACGTACCACCGTGACTTCAAACACTTTGTTACAGAAAATGTTCAAAATGTCCTCCGTTAGCGAGGATACATGCATCCACCCTCCGTCGCATGGAATCCCTGATGCGCTGATGCAGCCCTGGAGAATGGCGTATTGTATCACAGTCGTCCACAATACGAGCACGAAGAGTCTCTACATTTGGTACCGGGGTTGCGTAGATAAGAGCTTTCAAATGCCCCCATAAATGAAAGTCAAGAGGGTTGAGGGTAGGAGAGCGTGGAGGCCATGGAATTGGTCCGCCTCTGCCAGTCCATCGGTCACCGAATCTGTTGTTGAGAAGCGTACGAACACTTCGACCGAAATGTGCAGGAGCTCCATCGCGCATGAACCACATGTTGTGTCGTACTTCTAAAGGCACATGTTCTAGCAGCACAGGTAGAGTATCCCGTATGAAATCATGATAACGTGCTCCATTGAGCGTAGGTGGACGAAACTAAAATGATCTCTAACATGGAAATTAAGCGTTTCCGGACGCATGTCCACATAACATCTTTTCTTTATTTGTGTGTGAGGAATGTTTCCTGAAAGTTTGGCCGTACCTTATTGTAACACCCTGTATACTGGCCAGTCTCATCATCCGCAATGCTGACACTGCTTACGACCACTCGAAGCTTCACTTCCTTCTTTCAGAATCAAGTTGCAGAATAAGCTGCGACAAAACTGGCTCCTTTCAGAAACCTGTACCCACTGTCTTCAGTCCACAGCCAGCTAGACTCACATATCTGCATATAGGGATGGTAAAAATCGAGTGAAAATACCTGTATTGTAGTTCTGAATAACAGGTGTTTTTCGGTATTTGTTTGGTCTTGGTCTTAAACAATTTTTAAAATTTTTCACCAACAACTCGGTAAAAAAAAAACCTTAAACAAATTTGCCAGAACTATTTTTTTTATTTATTTATTATTATTTTTTTTACAAGCGAGTGATTTGTAAGATTTTCATTCAAATGGTTCAAATGGCTCTGAGCACTATGGCACTTAACATCTGAGGTCATCAGTCCCCTAGAACTTAAAACAACTTAAACCTGACTAACCTAAGGACATCACATACATCCATGCCCGAGGCAGGATTCGAACCTGCGACCGTAGCGGTCGCGCGGTTCCAGACAGTAGCGCCTAGAACCGCTCGGCCACCCTGGCCGGCAAGATTTTCATTACTTTTAAACATTGGGTTATTGCAGAAAACAGAAAGAGCAATCAGTGCTATTTCAATAACAACGCCAACAGAAGCAACAAACATATGACATATGAGTCGGTACAGCTTTACTAAAACAATAATGGACCTGTTGCCATGTGGCGTAGCCTGTTAGACATTACGTGTGTATGTGCAGTGTGCAAAACTAGCCCTTCCTGGTCTATACAGCAGTTCCTCACTGTCGTTCTCGGACATCGGTTGTGTTGCAGAATGACACCATTCCTAGCTTGGGAGTATTTTAAGAAGTGCAGCAGCAATGAAGTAATTGCTCCATATCTTTTAAAATATTAAAAACTGGAGAGACGCAAAAACGTGAGATTTCATATAAGCAGAAAATGTCTACAATGTCCGTTGGAAGATAATGTAAATTTGATTTGTATATCTGGAATTTTATTGTCGTGCTATAAACTTACAACCCTTACTACTGTGACTGCTTCGGGGTGAAAAATTGAGCCGGCCGTTGTGGCCGAGTGGTTCTAGGCGATTCCGTCTGGAACCGCGAGACCGCTACGGTCGCAGGTTCGAATCCTGCCTCGGGCATGGATGTGTGTGATGTCCTTAGGTTAGTTAGGTTCAAGTAGTTCTAAGTTCTAGGGGACTGATGACCTCAGATGTAAAGTCCCATAGTGGTCAGAGCCATTTTTGAAAAATTTATAAAGTGACGATGTAGGAAAGTCATCGACTTGTGACCGTTTGCTCTCGCCATCGCCGCACCCGTCTCTTCTTCGCCGTCTATACTGCGGATAGTGACGCCGATTTCTGCAACAGCCTCAACCCCAAATCGATAGAGATCTCCTACTCTTTCAACTTTATTGGATCTTTTCAGTCTATGTTCGAAGTCTACTTTATTGCTGGAAATAATAGCAATAAAAACAGAAAATCAGTTATTTCACAAACACGCTATTCTGATCGGTTTTGGCAGTCAGGTTGAACTGCAGAAGAAAAAAACGGGCATAATCGAAAACAGTTTGTTTCAGCTGTAGCGGCCATCCCTACCCGTGTGTGCAAGCCACTCCTGCTTGCGGCCACCGCGTACCACCAATTCCGAGTACGCACTTGCCTCTGATTGCAGAAAAAGCAGCAAATTCTAAATGTGCGGCCAACAGGCACAACATGTTAAACTTTGTAAGTTGTATTTTTTTAACAAAAAAATGCTTTTTCAGTGCTGTTGTGTTCTAGCTACTCTGCTACATGTCCCTACACTTGTTTCAAGTGCCGAATAATGGAGAACACATTTCAAACATTCATTAATAGACTTGAAGGAACGGCCAACAGCCGTAATTTGGCACCATCGTCAGGGCCCTGTGCACGTAGATGGGTAAGTCATCTAAACGTTTGTTCTATTATATGGACCACTATATCCAACTGGTTTCCGTAGCCCTCTTCTCGGTAGATGTGGGCGCTTCACACCTCTAAAGACAACGTGTATAGGGACCCGAAGATGGTGTCAAACAGACACAGAAACTGGTACTTAAATGACATTACCTGTGTTGGTATTCATTTTCTTCAGGCCTTCGACCAGACGCAGCCACATTCCTTTCACACAAGGTGGAATTACAGAAACTTCATGAATAGATGGCGCATGGTCTTTGTGCCAAGCAGTGCCACTGAGTAGAGTTCCACGTGCCATGCGTCAAAGTCTCCCCCACTTAGTTGACGCACCGTTTTTGTGGTAAGCAAAGTGCATATAAACTTTTGTTTCTATCAATAAAACATCTTCTCAATGAAAGGAGATAATAAGTTTCAAAAATAGTAAAAAAAGTTGTGGAAGTAAGCAGAAAAAACAACATGGCTGTGGAAAATGTAACGAGAAGCCACTTCTTCCTCAACAGCACAGGGAGCTCTGCAGGAAACATTGCAACTCCTGAACCCAAGAAACAGGAAACAATACTGAAAGATTTTTTTTCTCGAATTTAATTTTGTTATTCTCCTGAAAAAAATTTAAAATGCATGAGATATGGCTTTTGTTCGCTACATTTCTACAATCTAAAATGTTGCTGCTGTATTTCTGTAGCTGTATTAACACAAATGAAACTTAATGCCTCAGTATTAACTGCGCGTGAAATAAAAACTTTCTTATTGTCACTTAGGACCAGCCAGCTCCCTGATATACCACCTGGAAAGTTCTTAATAAATTATTTATTTTCTAAATTGTTTCATTTTATGTGCAGTGATGAGGTATGCAGCATAATTCTGTGTTATCGGAAAACTTTCTCAGTTTGCTGAATACAAACCACTTACGTACAAAAAGATATTCAGCACATTGTTTCCTGATTCTCCTGACATGTAAGACTTGGCACTCAGTACATTTGATATTTCCTCTCTTGAAATGTCCTCCAATGGATCAAGTGAGAGTGTAATATCGTACATTCACAAACAGCGGTAGAATAGCCCTGTACGCTTTACACTTGCAGTAATACTGTTCAGAGACTGAGAAAGTAACGTTAAAGGCGACCGCTATGCTCTGATAACTCAATGAAAGACAGATACTGATCCTCGCATGTGTCAATAAAGACATGTACCGAACAAATACCTATCCTAATTCACAAGGATACACCGTTGCAAAAGCATGTCCCACAGACGCATCGAAAAAATAACGCCAATGCGACGCAAGTAAGCAACTATATCACAAATTAACGTGGACGCTGCAGTTTAGAAATGTCCGTTTCAATATCGCACAACGCAAATGTAGGCAGCACGATGTTAAAAGCTTCAGGCGGAGACCAAGAAAATGTGTCTCTCCATAATGGCCCTATAGAACTTGAAACTTCTGTAGCAAGCCACCTTAATCGCTGACAGGGCTCCGCACAGTTTGAAGATATGTCTTCTCCCAAGTCGTCTAAAGAGAAGACTTCTCTAGCAGACGAAAACGTGGACTATCGAGTTCTTGAGGTGCAAGGGATTCGCAGATCACGCTCTGGTTACTTAACATGAAACAAGTTTATAACAGACGGCTTTCAACTTCCCTGAGGCAATATTGTTGTGACAGGCTGCAAAGATTATTGTGCACCACAGTTTGTCCATAGTGGAAGAAGGATTCTGCAAATGTACTCAAAGAAAGATTCTACTGAAATGTTAACAGTTGTAGGTACTGTACTAACTTTTATTTCCGCATTAACTGTTCATCTTCTGATACCGACAGTAAACGTTTAGAATAAGAACCTAATGTTCGCAAGTGCTATATATATATATATATATATATATATATATATATATATATATATATATATATATATATACGTGTGTGTGTGTGTGTGTGTGTGTGTGTGTGTGTTATAATTTGTATTGGAACATCTCTGATACTCCACCGCACATATGTGCTACATGTAACTTTCCATGATTTTACTCTTCATTACGTATTATGAACAAGAGCATCGGAGAGCTAATTTGCAAGAAATAAATATATTCTACTTATCTTAGACAACATCTTAAAACAAGGTTGGCCTACGTTCATAATATTAAAATAAATTTTGAACAGTTAGAGAAAGCTTTTGACCAGAATAAACTTTTCGAAATTCTAAACGTAGCAGAGATAAAATACTTAGAGTGAAAGGATATTTAAAACGTGTACAGAAACCAGACCGCAGTTATAACACTCGAAGGAGATGTAAGGGAAGTAGTGGTTGACGAGGGAAAGAGACAAGGTTGTAGCATATCTTTGATGTTACTCACTTTATACATCGAGCAATTTGTAAAGGAAAGCAAGAAGAAATTTGGAAGCGGAATTGAAACCCTTGGAAAAGAAATAAAAACTTTGAGGTTTCGCGATGATATTCTAATTCTGTCGAAGGCTGCAAATGACTTGGAAGAGCAGTTGAACAGAATGGATAGCGTCCTCAAAAGAGGTCATAATCCAAGATGCCACTCCAGGCTGGGGTAAAATGAATGTGCGCAGCGGAAAATACTTAATGCGAAAATCAAGATTTGGCCCTGTCTGTCTACCCCCTGAAGCAGATCTTAGGATCTCTTAATTGTAATATTATTTCCTCCTTCTTGCTCTTTAACATATAAATTCCAACCTAAACTTAAAAGAATGATTAAAGGTGATAGTAACTACTAAATGATAAATGTTGTTCCTGCTTATATATTTACTGTAGATTAAAGAAACCTTTTATATTACAAATGATTATATTTCCTAACTAATATTACTGATCAATTGCCCAAATCTGCCCCTTTTTATGACTACGCGATCTAATATAAGTAACGCGAGATGACTGACATCATCTACGTACCAAACACTAGAAGACACTACTTTCAAAGGTGATCTACGGTGGTCTCCAATCTCAGTGAAAATTAAACTTCACGTGATACAGCTGTTTAGCTTTATAGCCCTAATAAGTCGAAGCAATTAGCAATTATCACCGTATGTACTGCGTCCGGTGCGTCGCAGATGGTTCTCGTACACGTCTGCGACAATAGAAGAACTCCAGCCAAAAAGTAAACCCTTTCAAACACTTGGACGGCAGAAGGTGGTCCTCTGACTAGTATAATCTAATGCTGCCGTCTCCTCTCTGTGTTCTCCAGAGACAAAAAACGCGAACTCCCAGCCACAAGGATGGAATTCAGATAACGTCTCGACGTGAGTATAGACAGAAGAAGTGCTCTCAATCACTGAACGCTGCGCACTCAACGACGACTCCCTACCCAGAGGCGAAGGCCAGAATCGTATAAGTTCGTACAGTGCCTAACCATTCTAACTATAAAATATCCTGAGAGCAAAGACAGCAAGTCCGTCTGTACCAGCAAAAGCTGATATTGATCGACCGTCAAACATGGGTGCTCAAAACGGAAGACCCTTTCTCTCCACTGCTAACTTCCCAGCAAAGCTCGACTCCCCTCCATCGTAACTGCGGAAGGCAAATCATATTCTCGAAACCACGGAATATTATCCCTCTATACACATTCTTCCGAACACCGACCAAACATATTTTAGTCCAGCGCGGAAAGTTTGCGAGGAAATTCATACAATGCTACTCTTCTCAGAGTAAAAATCCTCGGAAATAACCCAGCCTGCGTGATTTCCGAAGTAACGCTTCCTTGTTCCTCTCTGCTGCGTCCAAGATTTTCAGAGATTCCGGATATCCTTCTGGCCTAGCTACAAACCGGCCAGCCGCCACTCTATTGTGCTTCAGCGCTCAGGTGCCCCCACCGTCCGGCTAGGTCTACTTCCTCTGTTAAGCAGGACCAACACACCTGTGCGGGCTTTTCCACCTAGGGCCAGAGTTTCGCCTGCCGTTTCATTCACACTGGCGTTCCAACCTCTACTAGTATAGGCAATCATTCATTACGCCATTTTGAAAATAAAGACACTCCGCCGCCTTTCATGCAATAAGCGTTAACAACTATTTACAAGATGTACGTGACAATGTCAGTCTTCTTTAAATAGTCATATATCCGATGTACAACCTATCGAATGATACCTAATACTAGTTGTAGATCACTGCAAAGTATGCAGATCACTGCTTGTAAGGTGCGAAATTATAGCCATCTTACAATAAGATGAACATCAAGAAAAGTAAAATGAGGATAATGAAATATAGACAAATTAAATCGGGCGATACTGACAACTGAGTTAGGGCATGAGACACTAAAAGTAATAGATGAGTTCAGTAATAGATGAGTTGAGCTATTTGGGCAATAAAATATCTGGTGATTGCTGGGTCAGAGAGGATGTGGACTGCAGACTGGCAATACCAAGAAAAGCATTTCTGAGAAAGAGGTATTTCCTAATATTTAATAAAAATGTAAGCGAAAGGAAGCCTTTTCTGACGTTATTTGATAGTAAGCAGTTGAGGCGCGAAGACAATAGCAGTGTTTCTACAGAAGATTGCTGAAGATTAGATCGGTAAATCGAGTAACTGTTTAGGATATACTGAATCGAATTGGGCATCAGAGAAATGTGTGCCACGGCGCGGCTAAAACAAGGATCAATTGATAGAATACATCAATCAAATCGTGAAATTGGTAATGGAAGGAAGCGCAGAGTAAGGTTGAAATGGCTCTAAGCACTATGGGACTTAACATCTGAGATCATCAGTCCCCTATACTTAGAACTACTTAAACCTAACTAACCTAACACACATCCATGCCTGAGGCAGGATTCGAACCTGCGACCGTAGCAGCAGCGCGATTCCGGACTGAAGCGCCTAGAACCGGCAGAGTAAGGGGGAGGAGATAAAAACAGTAGAGGTAGAATAATGCACGAATACAAGTAGCAACTTCAAATGAACGTCGCCTGCAGGGTATAAACTAGCGTTGAGAGTTACATCAGACCAGTTCTCGGACTGATGGTCACAACAACAACAACAACAAATGGGCTTCTAGAGCATTGAGTAATCTGATTATCAACCACTCAACATGCTTATTATAGTCTCTGACCATTCACTGTTTATGTGCTCATACCCTTATCCAGTCTCTCAGCTCGTTCACACAGATTAAGATTAGAGCGAAACCGATAAGCAGATGGCACAGGCCAGTAAACCACATGCTCCCATAAACAAGCGATGTTTAAAATAACTGCAGGCCAAATGTAGTTAAGTCTGACACTGTGTTAACGTTATTACACTTTCAACTATATGTGTGACGTTCTTCCACTGAAGAGCCAAAGAAACTGGTACACTTGATCAATATCGTTAGGGTCACCGTATGCACCCAGAAGGGTCGCAACACGACGTGGCATGGACACAACTAATGTCTGAAGTAGTGCTGGAGGGAATTGAGACCATGAGTCCAGAAGGGCTGTCCATAAATCCGCAAGTGTACGAGGGGGTTGAAATCTCTTCTGAACAGCATGTTGCAAGACTTCCCAGATATGCTCAATAATGTTTATGCTTGGGGAGTTTGGTGACCAGCGGAAGTGTTTAAACTCGGAAGAGCCACTCTGTAGAAATCCTGGACGTGTGGGATGTCGAATGCTGGAGTTGCCCAACTCCGTCGGAATGCACAGTGGACATGAATGGATGTAGGTGATCAGATAGCACGCTTATGTACGTGTCACCTGTCAGAGTCGTAGCTAGAGTCAGAGTCGTATATTAGGGTTCCCTTATCACTCCAACTGCACACGCCCCACACCTTTACAGAGCTTCCACCAGCTTCAATAGCCCTCTGCTGACATGCAAGGTCTATGGATTAATGAGGTTGTCTCCATACCCGTACACATCCATCTGCTCGATACAATTTGAAACGAGGCTCATCCGACCAGGCATCATGTTTCCAGTCATCAACAATCCAATGTCAGTGTTGAGGGGCCCAGGCGAGGCGTAAAGCTTTGTGTCGTGCAGTCATCGAGAGTGCACGAGTGGGCCTTCGGCTCCGAAAGCCCATATCGATGATGTTTTGTTGAATGGTTAGCTCACTGACACTCGTTGATGACGCAGGGTTGAAATCTGCAGCAATATGCGGAAGGGTTGCACTTCTGTCACGTTGAACGGTTCTCTTCAATCGTCGTTGGTCTTGTTCTTGTAGGATCTTTTTCGGCAGCATCGATGTCAGAGATTTGATGTTTTACCGGATTCCTGATATTCACGGTGCACCCATGAAATGGTCGTACGGAAAAATCCCTCGGAGATGCTCTGTCCCTTCGCTGGTGCGCTGACTATAACACCACGCTGAAACTAACTTAAATCTTGATAACCTGCCATAGTAGTAGCGGTAGCCGATCTAACAACTGCGCCAGACACTTGTCTTATATACACGTTGCCAACCGCAGCGCCATGTTCTGCCTGTTTACATATTTCTGTATTTGAATATGCTTGCCTGATACGCTCGCTAAACCCGCTGAGCAGAACAGGTAAATAGGATTGTGGAAAGGGCCATATAAGGTTGGGGTCAGTTTCACCTTCTAATTGTAATTTAATAACACATTTACAACCAAAGCGACACATAGCTGAACCTTTACCAAATGCAACTCTTTCCCGCCGGAGTCCTCCAAACAAGAAATCTTACAAATCAACAAGATAAAAATGCAGTTTATTTGCTAATGAAATAATTTTAAAAAACATATATCACAGCTAGGTGGAAAGCCTCAAGGCAAAGTAGATAGAACAAACATATGCAATGTGCAATACAAATTGCTAAAGGCCACAATCAAAAACCAAAATTTTAAAATATATTACCATAATCTTTTAAAGGCATAAGGCCGCAATGTTTAAGCTTGAAAGATAATTTTAAGAATAAAGTTGCAAGGCTGAAAACTCACAATTAATTTTCCAAAATTTTTAAAATAATATAACCATAAGCCTTAATTTTTAAAAGCTGAAAACAGACAGTTAAAGACCGGAGAGAAAGACAATAAAGACAACGGCCCTCAGGGAGGTCGGTCTGCCCTAGTTCACTTAGGTGAGACAGGTGGTGAGCCCAACTACACTTGATCCGTCGTAACCCAACCAGGGGACATTCAAGGACCGACCGACACAACGACTTGCTTGCCACCAATCAGTACATGAGAACTCAAACACCAAAGGTTTACGAACATGATAATCCACAATGAAGAAGTATGTATTAACTGTCAAAATTACACACTATGTTGGACAGCGGCAACAGGTGAGGAATTTACATCAGTGGCCAGGGCAGGTAACCAGAACACTAACGGCCACAAGGCAGAAATTTCCGCTGGTACACTTGAATTTGAAATACAGTAATATGGCATATAGCATGGCGGCTAAATTTCAGCAATTGAAACACTCGGTGTTGCTCACACGAAAACCTCCCCAACAGCGAATCACCACACAACATGAATGGACGTGGCTTGGATAGTTGAAGCCCCTACTCAACTTTGACGTCCTGGGACGGTGAACCTCGAAGCTCGTAGCGATCGGACAGCTCCACACGCGCTGCGACACTGATCAGGGACCGCCAGCGGAGCCACCCGACTGCACCGCGCGGAGATGAATTCCCTGGTCCGCCGCAACCGACCGACTCCTGTGAGAATGCCAACAACATCTAAAATAGTCGTCAGTGGACATAACGCCAACTACACACATAACCTGACAAACACTTGCACGTAGCCCTGAACGCTACCCAACGGTAACTAGGCACACACGAAAACAAATCTGGAGTCGATGCACATATCCACAGCCGACTCATGAACGATCGGCGAGCCAAAGCGCGTCGTCCGGTAGGACGACCGACCGACGATCCACCAAGACCGCGGGCTCTCTCAGGTCATACGTGGCGGCATTGGTCGGGCGAGCCATGTCGACGCAGACCTCTCTGCTCCAGCCCGACTGCACTAGTGCCGCATTGCAACTCCCCGACTGGTGGGTCCGGACTGCACTCCAGACACTTTCCAACCGACTGGCAGCGTGAATTGACGACCAGAACTCCCTTATGACAGACAGCGACCGGGAAGTAATAGCAGTCGAGCAAAGATACTTCAAGTGGGGATAAATCGATACGCGCTTCTAACGCCGCTCACGGTCAGGCAAAGCAGTAATTTAAATTAACGTAGTGAGATAGAAGTGTATTAAAAACTGGGCGTAAAATCTCGCGTCCGTCGGCCGTCGTAATTTAATATATTATTATTGTTATTATTATTTTTTGATTGTTGCCGACTTACGAGGTGGGCCTTAATAAAAATGATATTTCATTTAATTTTGACTTACGATTAAATGCTTTCCTGAAGTTCTCCTTTTTAACAATATTAATCTCAAATTATTTGTAACGTTAATGAATGTTAACGAATGACTCGCTGAATCTTAAAACATGAGCATATAAGTTGAACAATGTAATAAACTTTTCATATTAATTTCCTCGGCTAGTCAGTTCACTTTAAAGCAAGAAATCTTTAGTTATTAATTACAATTGCGGCCCACACACGCGCGAGAGTATTTTTCTTACCTCCGTTAACCATTGTATTGTAGTCGGAGTCCTGGCTCTGGCTCTCGGCTATGGTACTGAAAATGCGGCTGTGGAGAAAAATTAATATTATGTTAATAGCGGGCGAGTATTTCGCTTCCGCTAATTTTTCATAAGTTAATATCGCCACGTAATGGCGTCGTTGGCTGCATCGGCCGCTGCGATTGTTGAACTGTAAATTACTTGAATGCAGGTTAATTCAAGGAAGGCGGACATGAAATCGGGATCACCTCTTACAAATTAAAAGTGCACAATAATATTAAATGAATATATTATATGCTTACCTCATACAAATATGCTTGCATTTGCCAGCACTCGCAAGATGTCCGTCTATACACAATCAAGACAAGAGAAGAAGTGAAGACGACTAAAAAATTAACAAAAGAGCGAATCTTGTCATCTCTTTAGATAATTTTGTTATAAATTATTCCTTTGCAATCGAAACCTACCCAGAGAAATTATTATTTTACGGCTACATGATAAAAATATTTTATTCAGTTTTTAAATGTCTCTTCTTTATAAATACTGTTTTTTAAGTCTTTTCGTAATATAGCACTGGGGACGCTATACAGTCGAGCAAAGATACTACAAGAGGGGATAAATCGATACGCGCTGCTAACGCCGCGCACGGTCGGACAAAGCAGTAATTTAAATTAACGTAGTGAGATGGAAGTGTATTAAAAACTGGGCTTAAAATACATGATGGCGGGTACACGAGCCACGCACGGCTAACTGCGTATACCAGTTTCTTTGGCGCATCACTGCATTTACCACTTAAGGAGCAATGAAACAGAAAAAGGTGGTAGTCGTTATTGAGTTACGTGTGAGTATTCATTGCGCAATAGTAGACGCAATCGCAATCGCTACGCTATTGTAAGTGTACAGTTTATATGGACACAAGTCGTGACCTACAGAGAGGAAATTCAATGGGAGACATAACAGCTTCAGAGCTGAAGCAAGGATGATGATTAGATGATGATTAGTGTTTTAGGGCGCACAACAGCGAGGTTATCAGCGCCCGCTGAAGCAAGGAAATCTCCTCAAGTATTATCGAACCACCTAGTGCAAACTGTTAATATCTACTTTCTCCGTTGATCAAAGTAGCCCAGCATACTCAACTATTCGTAAGGAACAACTTATGAAGTTAGTATAATTAGACGCAACGATTTGTTGAATTTGAATGAGAATGTTAGCAACTGAGTGACGTGGAAATCGTCCGTAGCTCTGAATAGTACATCATTCTCTAGATGTTCAGACGTTCTCACGTTGTCTTAGTGTCCAATTGAACAACACAGTGTACGCGTAATTGTCCGTTAGCAATTGTGAGGCAGTGGAATTTCGCGCTGTCACGGCCGAGGCACAGCTCCGCTAGCTGCGAGCGTAGCTGGCTCGTTAATTGCGGAGCTTAATGACGGCTGCCGCTACCTCGCGGCCAGAGTCAGATACGCGGAACCGGCGCGAGTTTGACACGGCAACAAGAGCGCAACAAAGGCTCCCCAATTGTGCGCTCCAGACAGGCAGGCGAGAGGAGCGCGCAGGGACAAAGCGGTTCCCGGAGGTGTCTGGCCATTGTCTGCCCGCCGAGAGAATAAGCACACGCCACAGTCGTACCCAGGTACCGCGCCACTTTCTGCTCAGGAGACAGGAGGGCTAAGACATGACCATGTTGTGATCTACGACTTGACGTCGCACATTCATGTGTCTATCAACACATACCTGCAAATGTTCCTTCGCAAGGAATCCTTAGGCTCTTTCTTTAGCCTTTGCTTTGAAGAAGGATGTCACAGATGTTCTTGCTTGTTTTGATATATAGCCAGCCATGGTGGCCGAGCGGTTCTAGGCGCTTCAGTTCAGAACTGAGTGACTGCTACGGGCGAAGGTTCGAATCCTGCATGGATGTGTGTATGTCCTTAGGTTAGTTAGTTTTAAGTAGTTCTAAGTTCTAGTGCTCAGAGCCATCTGAACCATTTTTTTATATATCCACTACGATTCCTCTCATGTGCGAGCGTCTCCACCTCAGAGTAGGACTTACACCCAACGACTTCAATTATTTATTATCTTCCACTACAGTCTTTTGCCGTCGTCGGCTCCCTTTAAAGCAACCTAAGCAACTCACTGATGTTTTTAAGACATGTACTATCCTCCTATCCCCCCTACTAGTCAGTTTTCCCACAAAGTTCTTTCGCTGTTCTGCAGTGGGCCTCATTTCTTATGTGTCTACTAAAGTTTCAACATCTATACATAGCACCGACCACATCTCATACGCTTCGATCCTCTTCTTTTCCAGTTTTCCCATAATCCGTGATTCATTTCAATACGATGCTGTTCTCCAAAGCTCCATTTTGAGGAGTTGTGACCTCGGATTGGCTGTGATAGCTTGCTTATTATCTCAGCCACGCTTCGTCTGTCGTGCATTATTTTACTTCCAAGTCAGGAGAATTCCTCCACTTCATCTACAACGTAGTCACCAGCTTTCATATTAAGTTCATAGCTAATCTCTTCTCTCATACTCCTCATTACCTTCGTCTATCTTTGATTTACACTCAGTGCATATTCTGTGCCCCTTACACGATTCATTTCATTCAACAAGTCCTGTAACTCATCCCCACTGTCGCTGAGGATAGCAATGACATCAGCAAATTTTATCATTCACGTTCTTTCACTCTGAATTTTAGTCTCATCTCTTGTTTCCGTCGTTACCTTTTCGATGTATAGTATCAGAGAAAGACTGAATCTTTGCCTTAGGACCTTTTTAATCCCATCAGTTCTCTCTTCGTCTTCAAATTGTTATTGTACTTCCTTCGCCAATGTTCACACAGTACACCACTGTATTACCCTATATCGGTAAATTAATAAAAGAAGCAATGAGAGGGTTAACTGTGGCGAGATCGCAACTCGGTATCACGTTGTTATACAGACTCATTATACAGACTCTCTCTCCAGGGGCTGCAGAAAGAGAGGACTCGACGTATGCCATACACTAGCTGCTTCCAATAAATTCGATGAGTGATCCAGCATCTAAATGGCAACGTGTTTTACAGATGAGCACATAGAGAGCTATGCCTAGAAACGGAACTCACTGGCGAACACTCTAAAAACAGATCATCTTGCTGTACCCAGTCGAAAGTAGTGGATACATGGAAGGAGCAACGCGTAAATATCACGTTTCGTCACAGACTGCTGTGGGCAACGAGAGAGAACACATCTGGTATCAGTGTGAACATTCTTTTTTTCCCTCTGAATAGTTCGATGCGAATCGTCACGACTTCCTCTTCTCTGTTAACCACTCCATCCCAGAATATCAGTTGTACGCAATTTACTCCGTTAGTTGTTGAATATATTCGCCTGTAGGTTTTCGGCCTCTAAGGCTCCTTCAAGTCTTTGTGAACTTGTCAGTTTCTCTGGTCAGTCTAAAAGATGCCCATTTTTTGCCAAATTGTATGGACTTGCTGTAATGACAGTCTGTTTCAACCACGCTAGAATTTGCTGCTGTCAGCGTATGTGTTGCATCTCAACCAGTTTCCGAGGGAATTTTACGAGGGGAACTGCTAGTAATGGTCATTTGGATTAGGGTACCTCACAAAATACTGTTGCCACTGCGGCTCATAAAGCTGGGTCAAAACAGAAAAAGAAGGGCAGTAGCCGAGTAGAGGCTTTTAGCGCCGAGTCGACGAGCCGCGACTTTAACAATCTTCAGGTGATCTAAGACATCCAGTGCACCGACAGCCCAATGAGGCGTTTAACTTGCCGAGTCCGCAGGGTGTAGTCTTTGTTGGAGGCGTTCTTTGATACTTTAGGGATGTTCGTCGTGCCCTGAGGCAGATGCGCCACACGAGCCGCATAGGTACTACCACTGCTGCTCAAACTACTCCAATACATCTCCCTCAGCCGGCTGTGGTGACCGAGTGGCTCTAGGCGCTTCAGTCTGGAACCGAGCTACCGCTACGGTCGCAGGTTCGAATCCTGCCTCGGGCATGGATGTGTGTGATGTCCTTAGTTAGGTTTAAGTAGTTCTAGGTTCTAGGCGACTGATGACCTCCGATGCCAAGTCCCATAGTGCTCAGAGCCATTTGAACCATTTTTTTCAACACCTCCCTCGACGATACAATTCTCATGCCGCAGCCCACTGCCATTCCCCTTGTAAACTCGCCAAGGCTCTCCGATACTGAAACAGCACATTAGCAATGAGCGAAATAGGTTTAATCCTGTCTGAGGAGACGTTGGTGATATATTAACCGTATAAAGCTGGCATTCCTGAGATCTACTGTCTCTCACCTTGATCTATGATAATGATGTAAGCCAAAGCAACCAATCCATACCGCCAGTGTGGCGTAATGGATAGAGCATCTGCCTTACAAGCAGAAAACGCAGGTTCAGGTCTTGGAACAATTTCTGATTCATTGCTTTGGCCTACATCATTGTCATAGAAAAAGGTGAGACTCACTTTGTCTCAGAAATATCAACTTTATACGATTAATATGTAGCGCATGCCTGGGTAAAGGCGTGATTATCCCCATTTCGCTCATTGCTAATGTCCTATTCCAATATCGGAGATCCTTGGCAATACTGCTGTAAGTTTAGAAGGAGATAGCAATGGGAGACGTACTAGGGTAGTCTGAGCGGCAGCTGTATTTGTAGCACCAGTGAGACGTGACGGATAGAGCTTTTTCCTAGTAAGCAGTAGATTCGAGTTCGAATCCCGGTGCTGGTGCAAATTTAGATTCATTGTATTGGTACTTAAAATCCGTCTTGATTGCAAATTTTTTTTTATTATTCATATGACCGGTTTCGGTTCATTCAGAACCATCTTCAGATCTGATATTTCAGTTACAGGAGTAACCCGTCCAAATCCAGCAACTTTCACATGCTACGTCACAAACCGGTCATATGAATAATAAAAAAAAATTTGCAATCAAGACGGATTTTAAGTAACATTATAAAATCACTGATTGCTGTTATCCCATAAGACATTATGTCTGTTTTTGCAAATCATTGTATTGGCCTACATCATTGCCGTGAATATGAGTTAGGATGTTTGTTTCAACCAACTCGGTTACCAAGTGTTGCCCTTTCTTTTTGCCCTTCATTATGAACGTGCTGTGGACACTTCCTTCTTCGAATGTGACAATAGCAGTGTTGACAGGCACGCGCGATTTCGTTTCTGCTTTTAGCACTAAATAGTTTTCAGGCGGTTCCTCACATCTGATTAGCTGAATACCGGGCTGGTATCCACGTCCCGGTTCAGTCACAAGATCAGTAAAAATTTAGAAAAATGTTCTCACACTTTCCCATGGGATAACGCTAGACGCTTACGGCTACGTTTACACAAATTCCGTTCCAGAGATGACTGCGATGAGGACAGCGGGTGGTCATCAGCAAACAGAGCTAACTCTGCTTGTAGTACATTAGACGGAAGGCCTTTACACAAGTGAGAAACAATTGAAGACCTCACTTTCCTAACGTGTTAGGGAGCATTTCTTTTTCTTTTTTTTTTTTTTTTTTTTTCAAAATTGATGTTTGATGTTATCCGCTTTTAAGGCGCTACATCCATGCGAGTCTATTATACTAAAAAGGTTTCATCATAATTATGACGAAGGTAACGAATCATAACAGTGACGAACAGAGGGTGCTGGTGCTAGGTTTTCAGGCCTTCTTCGTTGTAAACGTGCTTGGCAATCAGCGCTGAATTACATCAGTTTAATGCGCGAACATAATAGCGCTGCCATATTGATTGACGTGTCGTGGAAGTAACCCTTTCCACAATAGCAATCGATCTGCAACAAGTATTGTTTGTTCCAACTCTAACACATGCGGATATGTTCTACTTGCTCCAGCTTTCACATTACAACTTCTGTGTTCATGCTCACATAAACAGTGGGGCAATAGTGTAATTGTGACATGAGGGCGAATGAGCTAGTGGAGCTAGCAACATAGCATCATGTCTATTACATGTTCTGAATTGCACTAAAAATACCGTTAGGTTAACTGGTAACGAAAGGAAACTTTTTAACTGGGAGTGACAAATGCTGAGGACAAAACAAAAACCGTTCAGTTATAAATATGTACATGCTCGTGATTAAGACATCGCCTCACCTCGAAATTCGAGCAAGGAATAGAAGATTCGATGTAGGTAAACTGAAAGATCCACAGATAGCTGAGGGGTTCCAGCTGGAACTCCGGAATAGATTCCAGGCTCTGGAACTGGAGATGGCTGAAGATAATGACACGGAGGAATTGTGGACAGAAGTTAAGAATACTTTTGTGCGAGTGAGTGAGAGACAAGTAGGCTTTAAAAATCGCCTGCGGAGAGATTAAATGTCCGAACATACCTGGAGGAAAATCACCCATAGAAAGGAGGCCAAGGGAAGAATAAATCAGAGCAGGACCAGGCAACAAAAGGCACAGGCACAAGATCACGTAGGTGGATGCAACACTTTAAAGAAGTTCTAAATAGAGACCTCGGTGGGGAGGTAGAAGAACAAGAACAAACGGAACGCAATGATCTAGTCCCAGCATTGGTGTAAATGCACCCACGAAAGCAGATATTCGGATAGCACTGAAGCAGATCACGAATTGGAAGGCACCAGGACCAGATAATAATATAAAATCTGAAAACAGACTTGGACACCACTGTCGAGTTATTGTACATCCTCTTAGAGAAGATATGGAGAGAGGAGAAACTGCAAACAGATTGGAAACGAGGTACTATCGTGAAAATACCCAAAAAAAGGAGATGTTATTAATTATAACAACTGGCGGGGCATTACCCTATTGTCAGTACCGAGTAAGGTACTTTCGAGGATCATTTTAAACCGCATTAAGGATTCTGTAGAAGCATAACTGAGGAGAGAGCAGGAGGGTTTTAGGAAACATCGAAGCTGTGTGGACCTTATCAATACTCTCAGAATTATGTTGGAAGTAAGTGCGTAGTGGCAACACATCCTCTAAGTTACCTTCATTGACTTTGAAAAGGCTTTCGAGTCTGTCAATCGAAGAGTCATGTGGGATACTCTTGCAAAATATGACATTCCAACAAAGATTATTAACATCATGAAGGAAATATATATAGACTATGAATGACAAGTACTACACAATGGAGAACTAACAGAGCCTTTCCTCGTTAATTCGGGAGTACGACAAGGATGTATTCTTTTACGAACACTGTTTCTTTTGGTGTTGGATCATGTGATGAAGAGAGTGATGGGGGGACGGAAGAGAGGTGTACAATAGGGGATGTGGGATTGGCTCGAAGATCTAGATTTCATAGACGACATTTGCTTAATGGCACAACGATATCGAGACATGAAGAGAAACTGGCCAGGTTACAGAGGCGAAAATTGCAGGCCTCAAGATAGATGTTCGCGAAACCAAAGAAATGTGGAGAAATTCGACCATCACGAATAGGCTGGCCATTAATGGAGAGGACATAGAACAGGTCCAATCTTTCCTCTATCTCGGAAGTATAGTCACGGATACAGGAGGCGCTGAGGAGGACGTCCGTAGTCGCATCCGCAAAGCAAATGGTACGTTTGTACAACTGTACCCCGTCTGGAGAAATAGGAACATCTCAAAGAAGACCAAAATCCGGCTTTTCAATAGTAATGTGAAGGCTGTTCTGTTGTGTTATGGTTGCGAAACTTGGTAGGTGACTAGCCACATCAAAAACCAGCTCCAAGTTTTTATCAACCGCTGTCTCCGGCATATTTTAAATGTGAGATGGCCAGTTACAGTGACAAATTAAGATTTTTGGAGGGAGATAAATCAGCAGCCAATCAATATACAAATCAAAGAAAGAAAATGGAACTGGACTGGGCATACATTGAGGAAACCAGATCGAACTATTGAAAGGATGGCTTTGGATTGGAACCCGGAAGAAGTTAGAAAACGTGGTCGTCCCAAACAGACGTGGAAAAGGACGATCGAGAGAGAAGCTGCAGAGGATGGGAAAACCTGGAGTGCAGGAAGAGACTTGCTAGAATTCGTACGGGCCTATGTTCCAGAGGGAACGACAGGAACTAAGCAAGCAAGGTCATCTGGAATAGTGCACATCAAAAGAACATTGAGTGGGACTGAACAAAGGGAAAGTGTAAACATCGTAAAGAAAAACAAAACTGTTGGCGATTTCAATCAGATATGACTTTACGGCCGCGCGGGGTAGCCGCGTGGTCTTTGGCGCCTTGCCACGGTTCGCGCTGCTCGCCCCGTCGGAGGTTCGAGTCCTCCCTCGCGAATGGGTGTGTGTGTTGTCCTTGGCGTTAGTTAGTTTAATCTAGGTTAAGTAGTGTGTAAGCCTAGAGTCCTATGACCTCAGGGTTGGTCCCATAGGAACTTATCACCACCATAACTTTCTTTAGTGCAAAATATTTCACCATAGTTTGCTGAAATAAAAAGGAGTTATTTGCTTTGGTACCCTTTATACCACATCACCACAGCACCGTCGGTGGAGTAATGGTTAGCGAAACTGGACTCGCATTCGGGAGGACGACGGTTCAAACTCGCATCCAGCCATCCTGATTTAGGTTTTTCGTAATTTTCCTAAATCGCTTCAGGCAAATGTCGGGATGGTTCCTTTGAAAGGGCACGGCCGACTTCCTTCTACATCTTTCCTTAATCCGATGGAACCGACTACCTCGCTGTTTGCCGGCCGGTGTGGCCGAGCAGTTCTAGGCGCTTCAGTCCAGAACCGTGCCGCTGCTACGGTCGCAGGTTCGAATCCTGCCTGGGGCATGGATGTGTGTGATGTCCTCAGTTCTAAGTCTAGGGGACTGATGACCTGAGATGTTAGGTTCCATAGTGCTCAGAGCCATTTGAACCATTTTTGAACCTCGCTGCTTCGTACCCTCCCCTCAAATCAACCAACCAACCACGCCGACAACATTTTCGAAATTGTGAATTCACAGCGGAACAAATTATTTTACACTGAATTCTTTATGCATATGCTACTTAAAATTGCATTTATATAATGTTAATTGGCATAAATGAACCGAAAAATATATTTAACTTTTCAGTATTTCGTTTTGAGGCCCTTTCTCCTAGAACCTCCTGCTTTCTTTCGGTTGGATATGACGTTTTTTTTGTGATGATATTTGCACGCGCAGATTAGAGACGCGATAGCGATACATACAGAAGGCGAGCGCATACAGCACAACGCAACGCAGCAGGGCGGACAGACGCCTGCAGCATCCGGCGTGTTTGCGCAGCTGCGTGCGCTCGCCTCTGCTGTAGTGGTAGCCGGCCGCGCCGCGGTGCGTGCCGTCGCCCACGCAACATCTGCCGCGGGCCCGCGGCGCGTGACCATCGCCGCTCGCGGTCTCAAGTGGCGGCGCTTCCCGCTGTCGCGCGCCGCGGCAGATTAGAAATTTAAATGCAATTAACGCGGGCCCGGCCGATGGTATCGGCAGCGGCGGCGGCGGCGGCGCGTGCGCACAGTGGCCGTGCGGTCCCGTCCTCGCTGCCCACCCACGCCGGCCGCGACAGATGTTCCCACAAACGCCGGCGCTCCCTGTTGCGCCCGCTGCGGACTTAATTGTCCGCATGGCAAGCGCGCGCCACCGCCGCCGAATATGTTAACCTGCGGTGCGGCACGAGCGCAGTATATTAGCCGTCCCTCTGTTGTTAACAGAATTACCTCCACGGTACATCCTCGATAAGCACATGTCACGACGTTTAAAAACACGACTGCCGCCCCTCGTTATTAAGTCAGCTACGTGGGGCTGTGGTGTGCAAGCCTTCTCAATTGCCGGTTAACAGCATGCAAAGCCCGCAGCAGAAAGATTGAAATCTAGTTTGTTGTTCGGCGTATAATACGGGGGTCAGTCCAAAATAAATGCACACTATTTTTGTAAAAATACAGTTTTCATTCTGCATGTGTGAAAGTTTTACAGTGTGTTTATACATCCTTCCCGCTTGTTTTCAAACTTAGTTCAGCCTGTTCCCGTGAGTGGCGCCGTCACAGCATGTCTTCGAGATGGCTGCTACACTTTGTAACGCCGGAAATACATATCCTCCTATTTCCATCTATTGTACTATAATTTGTTTTCCTTATTTTTGTTACCTGAATATATGACATTTCTGTGTCTTTACATATTGTAATTGTTTTACTATTTGTATATATATATTTATGCATTTATGTCGATGTATAATTGGTTTGTTTCGTAAATATTATTTGTATTTTTACGCTGGGTCTTGCCTAGGGAAAACTGCTATCGAACGGTTACATCGATGGGTCGTGTGAAGAATCAAAGTGTGTAGGATCTTTGGTAGTGTCAACTCTGCCGCGTGGAGCGCGGGCAGAGAGGGAGTCTGGCTGGAGTAGCGAGTGGAACAGGTGTGTTGTGAGAAGCTCCCGCGAGTTGCCGCGCTTTCGGGGTTTGGCAGCATGTAATTGCGCTCGACTTGCGATGATAGTTTCTGACATGGTGTCGCGGGAGGGAAGCATTAGCCGGCGCACATCAAGAGCCCGTTTCGTCTGGTGACCGTGTCGAGAAGAAGGCGCGCCAACATCCAGCTTCTGCAACAGCGACGGCCGACAATGAGTGACTGTCGCCGCCTCCTCGATCGCCGGCTTCAAACCTTCAATCAACCAACAAGGAAGACTGGAAGCACGTAAAGTTTTAGAACTGTATGGCAGACCTCAGCTTTTCAAATTGTTCCATTTTCATAACTAAAATTACAGCACCTTAGCAGGAACCTTTGTTGCTCATTGTCCCAATTGCATTACCAAGCAGGGTCCCTTCCTTTTCCGAAATGAACCCGAGTGTCGTTGAAATTCAAACACCAGCATAATTCCATTTCAGTGCTTTAATTTCAAAGTTCAGTTAAAGTATTCATAGCTGGCTACAATACTTAGATTACACAAGCACAAATTAAGAGTGCTAGTTTTGTTACCATATTTTAGCTTACCTGTGACTGCAGCTCAGCTTGGTACGTACTAAATCTTACTATTGTTAATTGTTCAGAATCATTTAATTCAAGTTCAAAGCTAAATCTCTTATTTCTAAATTGCGTAGATTCATGTAGCTTTTGAAATGATTGTTGAGGTAGTCCAAGACTAACCGTATTTTACTGAATTTCGATGTGCTTAAGAAAGAAAGCTTCTTATTAATTTCAGTCACTAAATTAACTTTCGATTTTCCGGTTTTGTTAACTCTTTTGCTAAATTAAGTCAGAGTGTAGCGAAATTTATTACTTCTGACAAACTTTCAGTTTTCACACTACACGTGTCAACCTCCAGTTGCCACGCTTCTGGTGCTAATTATATGTGTAATAACCTTTCTTTTTCAGTTACTATAGTAATTGTCCTTAGGACTGGCGACCGTAATTTCCCCCAAATCTCAAATATCTAATTACCGCTAGTTAATTGTTAACGTAACGGCCGCACATTTACTTTCTTCATTAACTTTACCACTTTTCAAAATTAATTTCCACCAATTTCATTTGCTTTTTTCGTTTCATTTAGATGTAACCCTTTCCTCCCTCTTTACCGACAGATTAACTTCGGTGACGATTGCTTTTCCCAAATTTCCATTAGGTACACGCGGTTTAATTTTTCACTGTCATTAAGGTCTATAAGTGAGGGGGAGGTTACAACTTGACGTTCGTCAGAAGCAACGTGCTGTCATAGAATTCCTATGCTGTGAAAACGAGTCAGTGGGAAACATCCACAAGAGGTTGAAAAAGGTGTACGGAGATGCTGCTGTCGATCGCAGTACAGTTACTCGGTGAGCAAGCAGGTTACGTGATGAAAGCGGGCACGACTATGTTGAGGATTGTCCTCGCAGCGGCAGGCCTCGTACTGCACACACTCCAGACAATGTGCAGAGAGTTGACGAATTGGTGACTGCTGACAGACGCATCACAGCGAACGAATTGTCACGCTACGTTGGGATAGGGGAAGCAAGTGTTTGCAGAATACTGAAAGTGTTGGCGTTAAAAACGTTTGTGCCAGGTGGGTTCCCAGGATGTTGACAGTGGCTCACAAAGAAACAAGAAAAACGGTAAGCAGAGAACTTTTGGAACAGTACGAGAATGGTGGAGATGAATTTCTTGTAAGAATTGTGACAGGTGATGAAACACGGCTCCATCATTTTTCACCAGAGACGGAGAGGCAATTAATGGAGTGGCATCATGCAAAATCACCCAAGGAAAAAAAATTCAAAACCACACCTTCTGCTGGAAAAGCTATTGCTATGGTATTTTTCGATTCCGAAGGACTCTTGCTTGCGGACATCATGCCAAGTAGAACCACCATAAATGCTGATGCATATGTGACGACACTGAAGAAACAATCAAGCTCGACTGCGTAGTGTTCGACCACATCGGCAAAAGAAGGATGTTTTGCTGTTGCACGACAATGCCCGGCCACATATCAGTCAAAAAACAATGGAAGCGATCACAAAATTCGGATGGACAACAGTGAAACACCTGCCTTACAGTCCTGACCTGGCTCCATATGACTATCATCTCTTTGGGAAACTGAAAGACTCTCTTCGTGGAACAAGGTTTGAAGATGATAACTCCCTTGCGCACGCTACCAAATAGTGGCTCCAACGGGTTGGTCCATAATTTTACCGTGCGGGTATACAGGCGCAGGTTCCAAGATGGCGTAAGGCAGTTGAGAGGGATGGAAATTATATGGAGAAATGAAAATATTGTTCCTAAAGGATGTATCCACACACTGTAAAACTTTCAAACATATAGAATAAAAGATGCATTTAAAAAAAACAGTGTGCCTTTCTTTTGGAGTGACCCTCGTATATGTGAAGGTATAAGAGAACGCTCCGTTCGGTGCAACGTTGAACGAATTTTTCGTTGTTATCGACGTTATGACTAACTCTTCAAAATGTCATGTTACCCACAGTACCGTTGTAACCACGCATTGGCGCATTGATGCGGTTTATGATTTAAAAGTAAAGTAAAATACAGGGCCCTTCAGGAGGAATAGTAAATATCTTAAGATGTGGTAGTGTATACTAATTCGAATGTAACATTCAACATGTTTCCAGTTTTTTGGGTACGGAGATAAGTTATCATTTCGCTTGTTCGTAGTTCTGTTGCTATTGGTTTTATTTGTTTTTAACTTCAACCTGTGAAGTTTGCCTTAATTTACATTGATGAATTTTTCAACTACGACTGATTTCGTTATCAATTCTCCTGCGCCGTTTATACATGCCGCACGTAGTTACAAATGCCAAGTGGCCAGAAATACTTTTTCTGGTACACGTTTCGTAATGGAAACGCTGCTCCTCGGACAGAATGTAATAGGCGATTTCCCAGCCGAAAAATACAGATGTGTTTACTAGAGTTTTCAATAAACTACAGGAGACTGGTGCAGTGCTCAGCGCTCATATTTAATCTTAACGTGAAAATGAACAGCGTCTGGATGAAGTACACTGCGCAATATAATTAAAGTATCACTTTTTCGAAACTCAGTCACTCCCACACATCGCGACACTGAAGTTTGAAATTTGGCTCAAAGGTGAGTAGAACGTTCCTCTGTAATTGTGCAAAAGCGTGGCGCACTTCGATGTCACCCTTGGCCTCGGTGACAATTGAAACAGCAAGGTGGCGACACTTGCCAAAGAAACGTCACAGCTCAAAAGTCATGTGACGTATAAGGTGGGTTAATGATGTCACTTTGGCAGGAATTTCGCCATAATGCTGGCTGACGCTACAGTGGACGCGCCGTACGACCGGAGGGTCATCATAACCCCCTCTTACTCACATTTCACCCCTTCTTTTGAAACGTCTACGATGGAAGACAGAATCGCCGAGCAAAACGTTCTATGCACGTCGCCTCTCATAACTGGCACGAAAAGACCGCAGTGGGTGGCATAAAGGGCGTCAATGAAACCACCCCTTTCCGTGGGCCGTTGTTGCCCACACATTTTGCTGTCTAAAACGACAGTTCTCAGTGACATGAGCAACAGAAACACATTTTTTACAATCCTTGACACTCCTGACGCATTCCGGCGTTCCTATCTTCTCTAAGGACGTTGTAGGTCTGCATTCCCATCGAACGTGATCGCACCCATTTTCAGCACAGAGCAACCGCAATTTCTGCCCCTGTGTACCATTCAAAATCAAAACGAAATTTGAACGTCATCCGAAGTAGCTAAGGGTGCTTATGCTATTCAGAGCTCCTACTTTGTGTCTTCCCATCGCGTGATCATGGGGGAATGCGACATTGACACATACATGAATAAAACGACAGAGGTTCCCTCTAAGACGTCACGTCCCAGTTCGGAAAAACTCTTGATGACTCTCACTCACCTTACTGAGAATTTGAAAAACGCATCTGTACAGACAGAATCCGTGTCGAAAGCCCCAGGCACATGCAGGTATGCTTCAATGCTGTTCTTTCGTCGCCATAGTGATGCTCTTGCACCTGATAGCAGGCTACGCGGAAAATGAGAGGACCGAAGGGTTTGCCGGCCTGCAAGCGTTTATTATTGTGCTTTATTTTAACAGCAAAAGAAAAAGCTGCAGATCTTTCCTTTCTATGTTTCTATTACTTTCTTCTGAATCAAATTTTTCATTTAACACTCTCAGTTTACTTCAGCCAATTTCCTTTTCCTTTTAACTAATTCTTATTCCTCTGGATTTTCATTGCTCAACGCAATATTTGCTAGTAATGGGCAACAGAGTATGTTATTATACGCAATATCGTAAAAACCTGTTTTTAAAATATTAGGCAACAGGTCTTTAAGTATGCAACAAATGAAGTGAAATAAAACTTTTTGGATCTACAGTTGCTGTGTTCGAATGGTTTCCACAATTACTACTATTTTTTATTTTTTATCAGTCTTTTAGGTAGCGCAAGGAAGCTAAGACAAAACGGCTACATGAAAATTGTGAAGAATCTAAAACGAAATGCTTGTCGGAAAGACTGACTCAGCATACAGCAAAGTTAAAACAACCTTCGGTGAAATTGAAAGCAAGTTTGGTAACATTAAGAGAGCAACGTGAATTCCACTGTTAAATGTAGAGGAGAAAGCGGATACGTGGATAGAGTATACTGAAAGCCTCTATGAGGGCAAGATTTGTTTGATGTAATAGAAGAAAAAACAGGGGTCGATATGGAAGAGATAGAGGATACTGTATTACAATCAGAATTTAAAAGAGCTTTGGAAGACTTAAGATCAAATATGGCAGAAGGGATAGATAATGTTCCATCATAATTTCTAAAATCATTCGGAGAAGTGGCAACAAAACTATTATTTACGTTGGTGTGTGGACTGTATGAATCTGGCGATATACCATCGGACATCGGGAAAAATATCATCCATACGATACCGAAGAGTGCAAGAGCTGACAAGTGAGAGAATTATGGCACAATCGGCTTACAAGCTCACGTATCTAAGATGCTGACAAGAACAATATCAGAAAAATGGAAAAGATAATTGAGGATGTGTTAGATAACGATCAATTTGGCTTTAGGAAAGGTAAAGGCACCGGAGAGGCAATTCTGACGTTTAGGTTGATAATAAAAGTAAGACTAGAGAAAAATCAAGACATATTCGTGAGATTTGTTGCCCTAAAAAAGCGTTCGACAATGTCAAATCATGCAAGATGTTCGAAATTCCAAAGATAATAGGGGTAAGCTATGAAGAGAGACGGGAAATATACAACGTGTATAAGAGCCATGAGGGAATAATAAGAGTAGAAAGCCGAGAACGAAGTGCTCGGATTAAAAAGAGTGTAAGACAGGAATGTAGTCTTTCGCATCTACTCCTCAATCTGTACATTGAAGAAGCAATGATGAAAATACAAGAAACTTTCAGAAGTGGAATTAAAATTCAAGGTGAAAGGCTATCATTGACACGATTCGCTGATGAAATTGTTATCCTCAACGGAAGTGAAGGAGAATTTCATGATCTGCTGAATGCAATGAACAGTCTAATGAGTACATAATATGGACTGAGAGTAAATCGAAGAAAGACGAAAGTAATGAGAAACAGCAGAAATGAGAATAGAGACAAACTTGTCAGCCACGAAGTAGATGAAGTTAACGAATTCTACCAGCTAGGCCCCAAAATGAGCAGTGACGGACGGAGCAAGGAGGACATAAAAAGCAGACGCACTGGAAAAACGGCCATTTCTGGTCAAGAAAAGTGTACTAGTATTTAATGTATGGAAGAAATTATTAATAATGTTCGTTTGGAGCACAGTATTGTACGATAGCGAAACAGGGACTGTGGGAAAACCGGAAGAGAAGGTCATCGAAGCATGTGAGATACTGTACTACAGACGAATGTTGAATGAGCACTTACAAGAAGAAGGGACAGGATGATACGACAACTGTTAAGAAATCAGGGAATAACTTCCGAGGTACTAGAGGGAACTGCAGACGGTAAAAACTGTAGACGAAACAGAGACTGGAATACATCCAGCAAATAACAGCGGACGCAAGTTGCAGGTGCTACTCTTAGATGAAGAGGTTGGCATAGAACAGAATACATGTTTCCTCGCCGATTCTGTAGATGCCTCCTCATTTCTTTGCAGTCCACCTGCTTTTCAGCATCCTTCTGTAACATCACATCCCGAACCCTTCGATCTTTCTTTTCAACTTATCCACAATCACTGTTCTGCTTCCTCAAATTAAGGTCTATGTTTTATACGAGTAGACTTCATTTAGTGATGAATGCCCTCTCTGCCTGTGCTAGTCGGTTCCTTGTTTCGTACGTCACGCCTTATTTTGCTTCCAAGGTAACAGAATTTCTTAACTAACAGAATGCCTTAAATGTATTTACTATATTGTCCCCATTTATGACGTTACGTTTATCACCTATCTCATTTTGATACTCCTTGTTGTAAGAGGTCCATGAATAAGGAATTTATTGCTAGCGCACTCGAGCAGATGTAATTTCGGTGGATTGCTCACGCGCTGCCTGCGGTATGTAAGCTATAAGAGAATCTCTGACCAGAGAGCAGTGTAACTTCCCAACAGAAAGAAATATAATTATATCATTCACATTTAGTGTAACCTCCCAACAGTTTATTATTCCGTAACCTCGCAATAATAACGTGTGACTAACCTACCAATAAAAAGTGTGACTCATATGTAACCTTTCAATAATTAACGGACTGTGAATCTAGACTGGTGAATTTGGACGTCAGAAGTGCTGCGTCATGGCCCTGAAAGATCATACTGAATAAACTGAAAATTCTTACCTCAATGATGTCGCGGAATAACGCGTGTATATCTGCTCCTACAAGAAATTTTTCTGGCACAGCCCAGTGCAATGCCGGCCACTAGATTTGTCATGTATAAAAAGAAACAGCTGATTTTTCTTTACGATAATGGTGATGACCATGGATTGCAGAAATTAGTAAATTCTTTAAATTCAGATGAATGATTGTCAAAAAAGTTAATTTTATAAAAAAGGATTATTATTAAAAGATTTTTTGAAACATTTCCATGCGACTTGATATAACAATAGTACAAATTTTCTTGTAACAAACTACATATACGCGCGGCAGCTTTTACGTTATACTACATAGCTCAGGCACCACCATCGCTCCCCACGACCGGCCCAGCCAACTCCATACATCAGACTGCTAGCTACTACTTACTTCTACTACCACTGCTCTTACTGCAGCCAACACTGCTCTCTGGTCTGAGATTCTCTCATAGCTTACATATCGCAGGCAGAGCGTGAGCAATCCATCGAAATTACATCTGCTCGAGTGCGCTAGCAATAAATTCCTTAGTCATGGACCTCTTACATTGTTACTTTTGTCTTTCTTTTACTCTCACTGCGTGTTCTGTGCCCAGCGGACAGTTTAATTCACTTAATTCATTTAATTCACTTTCGATAAGGATATCAATACCATCAGGGTATATGGTAATTGTTTATCGTTTCACCCTGAAGTTTAATCAAATTTATCAACTTCTTTCGACGTACGGTTTGAACAGTTGGAAATAAGACGGCATCCCTGTCTTACGACTTTTTTTAATCCAATGGCTTTTCTCTTTTCTTCCCTTCTTATAGCTTTCGTTTGGCTGTTGTACATTAGGTACTTTAATAGTCTCTTCCTACAGTGTATATTTAGTTTTTTTCTGAGAATTTGGAGCAGCTTGGACTCTTTCCTCCTATTTAACGCTGTTTCAAGTTTACAAATTCTACGAAAGTCTCTTAACTTTTGTTTTCTTGGCCACAGTATCGAGTGCAACGTCTAAATCGTTTCTATGGTCTCTCTGCCTTTCCTAAAGCGAAACTGATCTTCATCTGACAGATCTTCATTTTTTCCATTCTTCTGTACATCATTCTGTTCAGCAACTTGGACGTATGAGGTATTAAATCGATTGTGCGACCGTTCTCGAAAGTATCTGCCTCTGCTGTTCGAATTCATATGTTCGACGTTAACCCTCGCGTCTTAAGGTTCTACACATTAACTTGAATGCTTGCTTTATCTTCAATATACAAATATTAATAATTAAAAATGAGTCACTAGCTTTTCTACAAATCATTAATATAAGTTCCTGGGTCGTTCTGACATTTGAAGTTTCACGCTGCGCTACGTTCTGATTTCTACGTTGAATGCAAGTACTACAATCAGTGTGCTGAAATAATCGTGCTAATGCGAGAAAGTGGAAATGTGCACTTTTATTTCAGGATTCCTACTGGACGACGAGTTGTGTAATTTTGCTCTGCGTCACATTAATATGGATTATATGGAGCTACATTGTTACATATTTTGCTGTATTGACATCTAGAGGGAAGCCTTATTGTTGTTTCATGCTAAAGCAGAGTATTTGTCAAATTGGGTTTGCAAGGTATTGTATTATCTGTACCGTAGTGACACACAATAATACCTCACTGACATCGCCAAGGCTTTAGAGTCGTCGACTGCAGATTAAATTCAGTTGGGCGGGGTTGTTCAAATAATTACGGCAGGGGTAGACAATTCAAGCGTACGAAAGAACTTCCTTTTACTTCAGTCGTGTCAGTCCGATATACTTCATAAAAGAGTCTACTGTCACCCTCGAAATAATTGTTACGTGTCTCTGAACCCAAACGTCACACGTAGGTTACGAAGGTGGCACACTGATACGTGAGGAAAGAGATTACGCTGGTAACTGTACACTATTGTCTGTACAAATGTGCTGACACGTTAAAAATTCGTCTGTACTGCAGATATTGCATAATGCATGGAGTGGTGCAATGGTGAAGTGGAGTTATAAAACCCAAAATTAGTGTAGCTCTGTTTGATACTGTGCGGATCATGGTATCAGAATGTGTACAGATTATTTCCTGCGTTGAAAACTTGGAAGGGTCCTATAGTGCCCTTTCATTATCATCTTAATTGCTTTCCAGTGCACTTTTCATCCTACAGAACAATTCGGGTGTTTTCGTTGCCAAATTTCGTACCAGAGAAAATTGAGCTATGATTCAATCTAGCCGTAGCCTATTTCTTTCTACGATTTGCAAGCAGCATATGGTTGTTATGTTGGTTCTTTTCAAACTTGCAAATGCGTCTGTAACGCCATTTTAAGTCTTCCATGTTTTTATATGTAACCCAACTCACGACTATGATTCCATAAAATGTTTATCCCTTGTTCTCCTATTCCAAAACTCTCTGGCATGCGTGAGTGAACGAATGTGGGTGTGTTTCATTTTGCTGTACGGTGGTTTAGACTGCTGCAGAGAATCAGCGGTAGTCTTACAGAATGGCCAACTCTTGTCGTTTTCAGCTAGGCAAAGAGGTTTGTTCCCCTTGTGTGAAAGTTACCCGTGTTAGGTTGGTGGCGGAAGCCTCATCTCTGTGCTTTCCTGGCCGCGGGCTAGTGTGGGATAAGTTTTGGTATGAGATGGGCAGTCTGCTTCCTGCTCTCCGAGGGTCTGCAGCCAAGGTCTCTTCGAAGAAGGGTGAGATGATTTAACAGCGTGGCGGGTTGTCTCAAAGCTTTCAGCTTTTGACCTCGCGTTTTGTCTCAAAAAGATTGTTTTGTTGGGTCGCAGTAAGGGATGCAAGGCTTTTGCAGACTTTCAATCTGGTTCCTAATGCAGACTTTAGCCCGTAAGAAGAACGTAGCACAAAGGTGTTGCATATGTCGAAGCAATCTCACGTGGGAAGTGCACCCTCGGTTCAGTGTGAATGTTTGTGTGCCTACGACTGCGTGTGTATGCATTCCAATCTTTTCTGAATCTCGATAATTTTTGCTTGTTTGTGAATTTTCTTTGTTTCATTACTATATATCCGTTGGAAACCATCCAAGTGGGTTAATATTAGAGTTTGTTGTCCCTCTGCCATTACCCTTTGTCTATTCAAATGTGTCCTCTGTAAAATGTTAATTGTTCGCTGCTGCATGGTTTAATGCTGCTAAAATTTGGCCACGGTACGTAGAAATTGTGTCTCCGCGAACCACGTTGCCGCACGAGTTAACTGTGGGCCTAACTTTCCCGTGCCCCCTTGTCTCGGTCCTATAGTTTGCTTATTGCTCTGATATTGGAATATGAAATATATCCTGTCCGCATTATTCAATTGCATTTCTGGTCTGTGATTTCATGTTAAGCGTGTAAGCGTGTATGTGTGGCCCATGTTCAGGCGGTTGCTCCAAACCGAACTTCAACATTAAATGCAACCGTGATATTTACATTTACTCTTGTGTTTAAACATTTCTCAACACAGCGGAACAAACCTCCTAGCTTCGTTGCATTCTGGTGCTGGAGCCGTTCTTGCTGTTCTTTGAGTGAATGTGGGTCTGAATGCGAGTATTAAATCTTTCCCGTCCCCCTCTAATTACGACCGCGATTCTAAATTAAGAGATTCTGGTGTGAATCGTGTAGCGTTTCACAGGCAGTCGTACGTAGTTCCAAGGCAACAGCAGTTACGTAGATGCCTTATAATAAAGTCTAAAGAAATAAAAAAATTGTTTCAAGTCTTATCCAGTGTGTCCATGTTACGCCTCCTTTACCTACGCCATTCACCTTGTAGTTTCCTCGTTCGCCCATCCATAGCGTTTCCATGCGCAGAGGTCCAATAATTAGTGTTCCCTTTTTATTTAAAACAAATTCTTTAGAGTATACCTTGTTTTTAGGAATGTTGCTGCAAGCTGCTCTTATTCACAGTGTTCACACACTTTTTACTTTATTTTGATATTTGATTCATGTGAACAATCTCTGGATCATATTAAAAATTGCGACCCATTTTTTGAGTGACATTAGAACGAATGTTCTTTTATGAGTTTTTTCCAATTCAGTCGAACCTCATGTTTGTCGTGTGGCTAGAGTTGGTGGTGACCCAATCTTTTACTTTGATTTTAATGTCAGATAGCATTTCCATTTGCGTGTGGCTCTCTTAGCCGTCAGTATATGGCTCAGGGCTCCACTCACTTCATAAACACCACTTAAGTACACGTCACATACACACTCACTGTCTACCATGAAGTATTTCGTTACATACATATTGTCTTGAGTCAGTCTTACATACAGGGACGCATACACAACCACGCAAACACAAAATACGCACACACACACACACACGCACACAAACACACACACACACACATCATACAAACACGCACACAAACGCAAATACATAAAGGTCCACTCGCGTGTAGGGAATACACGAACACATTCATGATCAAGCAATAGTTTTTACGCAATACTGAATATGAAGCAAATTCGAGAACCTCCTCATTCAGTACCTTATCAGTCCATGTAATTTTCAAGATTCTTATGCAGCGCCGCACGACAATAACCACCTTAGGCTATGGATTTATTTGGCCCATGTACGTAAATTAACATTAATAAAACTGTTTCAAATGCTTAAATTAAATTAGGTCAAGTAAACAACGAACTGTGAGCTGATAATGAAGGCTACTCTACTTCGAGAAAATGTAAACCTGTAATGAAACGCGTCACCGACGCTGACGTTGATGACAAATTGTAAATAGCTGAAAGAAGGTAATCGTCGTAAATTCAGATTTACTACTACACTGCATGAAACTTTATTATAAATGATATATGATATTCTTCATTGCATCGATAACTCTCAGATTACTAGAGGACATATGACGCTACAAACTTACATAGAGCGGATGCGAATTGTTCATCATGTTGCAGAATCAGAAAAGGAATTGATTACAGGCAGCTACTGCAGTCTTGAAAGGGGGTGGTTTAGCTGTTTCTAAGCAACTGAAATCGCATTTGGCAGTCGTAAGGCCGAAATCCATGTTTGGACATAATGCTAAAGGTTTTCCACAGTTTCAGGTGTGTGCCGAAATTCATAAATCAAAAAGGTCAAGCCAAATTCGATTTCACTGTAGTATCGAAGTGAGTTGGTTCCTCATTTACTTCTAAAAAGAGTTTTGTATCAGCAAGTGACTCACATTAATCTTACTGGGAATTCGTTTCTTAACATTATTTTGAGCACAGAAAGTCGCTACGCTATCTGTGTATGGAGGTAAAAGTAAATCTATATTCGTCTAAATCTAAAAAGTATTTTTTCAAAAAATGTTTAATTGCCTAGGTCGCATAGATATATGGTAGTTAATATATGGTGACTAGACTAGCTTCGGTTGTCATTTCAATCGTCCTCAGGTCATGCCCTTATGAGACGCGCTTTGACCAACAATTTTTTACACCATTAATAAGCTGATGCCGCAATAACTCGACGTTTATCAGAGACAACGTCAGTGAAAAACTTTTTGTAACAGCACAACGAGAATGAGACTGCTTCTACATTATGGGTAATAAAATCATAGTCAAATACAAAAAAAGCTACTGTTACACCACGTAACTTGTCGACAGCAAAATAAAATATTTGTGTGTCCAGTCGAACTCGATCAGTCAAGTTGGTCCAACTGGACACGCTTGACTCAACTCGGTTAGTCAAGTTCGACTAAATACGCCAACATTGTATTTTGCTGTCGATACGTTACGTGGTATAACGATGACCTTCTTATATTTTATATTTGACTACAATTTTATTATCCATGCTGTAGAAGCAGTCTCATTTTTGTTGCGCTGTTACAAAAACTTGTTTCTCACAAAAGTGCAGTTTACTGCGTGATATGTTTATTACTGGTACGTCCAAATTTTGTTAAACCTGAACCCCATACGAGCATGTCTTGAGGATGGTTGTACTGACAACTGAATCTAGCTTATTTACTTATTTATTACTTATATAGCGTGACATTAAGGTGTCTCTTTCATCTTACAAGGAATAAGACATACAAAAAATATTATGTAGCAATCACAAAAACAATAATTTGCATTATTCGTAAAAATAATAGTTATCAATAATAATAATAACAGCAACACTAACAATAATAATAATAAAATAATGCAGGCAAAAGAGTGATATTGGCTAGTTTAGCACTATTGAATCCTTGTCTGGTATTAAAAGAATTGGAAGGGACAATGAAAGAGGAGAATATTGAAATGAGTGTGACAGTCGCTGCTAGGAAGGAATTTCAAAACACAACTCTGTAGGGAAAAGTGTTGGGGGACGTTGGGTTGGCGAGAGTGAGCTGCAGAAGAGATAGCTATTGTGATAGAAAGTGGGCCATTAGCTGTCTTTTGAAGTCATCATATTTTAATATACAAGATATAGGCAATTAAATGATTATTGAAAAACTATATATTTTTAAAATTGTAGGAAATTACGTAATATTCCTTTCTCCTTCCCTGAAAATGTCATGCATTGCAAATTTATATTCTCAGTGCAGCTCAGGTGAGTGCACTCCACCTCCAATCGGGAATAAGACAATGCGGCTGTTTAGTCAGACGTCATGTCTCACAGCATCATTTCTAGCTTAGGTTGTGCACGTATTATCACTTACGGCAAAAGGGATGGGCAGCATGAGAAGTTGGCAGCCGAATTGGATTACATCACAGTTTCGTCACTGAAACACTCCACCGCTACTGTTGAGATACGAAACACTGAAAATCTGCCCGGATCAGTCGTCTCGGTGAATAGTAGCGGCTCATGGCTGCTAACCGCAAACAATGGCTCTTAGGTACCCTGATAAGAAAACAAAACTGCGCATTGTTTTTTTTGGATGAAACTGGGAGGTTTGTGTAGACCCACACAGAACAAAAACGTCTTCATGCTAGCGTTGTCTATTACCATCCATTAAAAATTACTACTGAAACCCTAAAATTGTGGTGTGCACAATGTTTGGCAACTAATCACATGAAGTGGCATCTCAACAATATTTTTATGCGGCCTACGGATTGTTCTCCTGTGCTAATTTCATCTCGGAGAAGCCCTTGCACCCTACGTCCTCAGTTATTTGCTGGATGTATTCTGATCTCCGTCTTCACCTACAGTTTTTACCCGCTACAGCTCCTTCTGCACCATGAAATTCATTCCCTGACGTCTCAACAAATATCATCCTGTACCTCCTTCTTGTCAATGTTTTCCACGTATTTCTTTCCTCGCCGGTTCTGCAGAGAACCTTCTCATTCCTTATCTTATCTGCCAGTCTAATTTTCAACGTTCTTCTGCAGCACCACAACTCAAACGCTTGGGTTCACTTCTGTTTCCGTTTTCCCACAGTCCCTGATTCACTACCATACACTGCTATACTCCAAACGTACATTCTCAGAAATTTCTTTTTGAGATTATGGGCTGTGTTTGATACTAATAAACTTCTTTTGGTCAGGAATGTCCTTTCTGCCTGTGCTACTCTTTTCATGTCCTCATTGCTCCGTCCGCCGCGGGTAATTTTGCTTTCAAGACAGCAGGGTTCCTTAACCTCGTCTACTTCGTGATCAATTTTGATGTTACGTTTCTCGTTGTTCTCATCTCTGCCATTCTCATTACTTTTGTCTGTGTCCGAACTACGCTCAACGCCTATTCTGCACTCATTTAGTGTTCATTCCATTCAACAGTTCCTGCAGTCATTATTCACTTTTACTGATGATGGTAATATGATCAACGATTTTTATAATTGACATTGTATAAACTGAATTTTAATGGCACCCCTGAACCTTTCTTTTATTTGCTTCTTCGAAGTATAGATTGAACAGCAGGGGCGAAGGACTGTATCGTTGTCTTTCACCCTTTTTAATAAGAGCACTTGGTTCTTGGTTTTCCATTGTAATTGTTCCCTACTAGTTCTTGTACATATTTTATATTACACTTCTTTCCCTGCAGTGTACTCCTGTTGTTCTCAGAATTCCAAACATCTTGCACCATTTCAAACTGTCGAATGTTTTTTCCAGTTGACAACTCCTATCAACATATCTTGATTTTTCTTCACTCTTGCTTACATCATCAACTGCAGCGTTAGGGCTGCTTGTCTGGTGCCTTCACCCTTCCTGAAACCGAACAGATCATCCTACAGATTATCAATTTTCCTTTCCATTTTTCCGTGTATTATTGTTGTCAGCAGTTGGATGATATTCTTCCGAAAGTCTACTGACATTTTCTGTGACCTGTCAAAAGACATTGATTGTGTGAACCACAGCATTCTCTGAAGTAAATTAGAATAATATGGTGTCACCGGCAATGCTGCAAAATATTTTGAGTCTTATCTATCTAACAAGAAACAAAGGGTGTCGTTACAAAATACCTGTGCAGTAAGCAGTCAGTCTTCATCTGACTGGGAATTAATTACATGTGGTGTGCCTCAGGGTTCCATCTTGGGTCCATTGCTTTTTCTTGTGTACATTAATGACCTCTCATCTGTTACATTGCCAGACGCTAAGTTTGTTTTGTTTGCAGATGATACAAACATTGCAATAAGTAGCAAGTCAAGTACAGATTTAGAAATATCTGTTAATCAAATTTTCATTGACATTAATGAGTAGTTTGAAGCTAATTCACTGTCATTAAACTTTGAGAAGACCCACTGTGTGCAATTCAGAACCTGTAAGAGATTTCCGTCCACCATGTGTATAACATATGAAGACGTGTAGAGCGAAGAGGTTGACAGTATTAAATTTCTGGGATTACAACTCGGTAATAAATTCATTTGGGAAGGGCATGCCACAGAATTGCTTAAGCGCCTAAACAAGTCTGCATTTGCAGTGAGAATAATATCAGATGTAGGGGATATAAATATAACAAAATTCGCATAATTAGCTTACTTTTATTCTATTATGTCATATGGAATCATATTCTGGGGCAACTCACCAAACTGAGCAAAAGTTTTTATGGTGCAAAAGCGTGTGAGAAGAATTATTTGTCGTGTAAATTTAAAAACATCATGTAGAAACCCGTTCAACGAACTTTGTATTCTAATCACTGCTTCTCAATATATTTATTCCTTAGTGTAATTTGTCGCAAGTAATACATCTCTACTTCCAACCAATAGCTCTCACAATACATAGTATCAGTACTAGGAATAAGGTCAATCTAGATAAAGACCTAAAATCACTTACCTTGGTCCAAAAAGGGGTCCAATATTCAGGAACACACATTTCCAATAAATTGCCAGCAACCATTAAAAACTGGGTTTCAGATTTAGTACGGTTTAAACAGAGTTTGAAACACTTTTTTATAGGCAACTCCTTCTACTCTATTCATCTATAGAGTAGAAGGAGTTGCGAATTCCCCTCAGGGACGAGTGTAAAATTTGACTAACACCAGGTGTCGTCGCAGAAGAGTGAAAGGGGCCAGATACCAAAATAAGTTTCAGCAATGCGTAGGTACGCATTCAGATGAATGATGGAGGGTGTTTTGGACCAGTATCATGAACTGATGGGGGACGTCTGTCATTGGCATCAGGAGTAACTTGGGGCTACACGGGATCCTCCAACCTTTTGTTCGTCCTTGTATTCAACATTTCGGGGGATGCCTTTGTCTTTCAAAACAATGACCCACGAGTTTGAAGATCATCTCTTCCAGGAGGCAATGGCACCCGAACAGAATGGCCTACGGTACGTGCTGACATGAGCCTGCGTGACAATGCGTCGGAACGGGTGAAGCTTGCGGTGCATCGTCGCAACAGGCCTCCTCAAATACCAGATGGCAGGTGCGCCGCCGTGTGAGAGGGGCACAGGCCCGAGTGGTAATGTCTAGGCCAGCTTGTGGACAGCACGCCAAGGAGGGTGCAAACAAGTTACAATGCACAGGGCATAGCAACACAGTATTTACTGAATGTTATCCAGCATCAGATACCGATTTCATAGATGTGCAATGATGTACACTGTTGTTTTTTTTTTTTTTCGCAGCAAAATAACATTTTTAGTTTCACAATTCGTTTATTCCCGGTTCCCTTGTATCTGTGCCAGGACAACAAAGCGACCGGCAGCTAATTGTTTACAGGACATCTGCCACAGCAGTAACCAATCAGAGCATGAGTTACGTCACAGCTTCTGTCCTCTACACAGTTGTCACATCGCAGTGCTACTTCAGTTGTCGGTTCCCAGTAGTTGCGGGCATCAGTTGCGTCTCCGTAAAATTATTGTGATTTGGTCTTATATGTGTGCTACGTTTCTTTTTCTGGATGTGTTAAGCTAATATTATATATCGAAATTACCAGGCTTACACACTACTTAATTTAAGTTAAACTAGCTTGCCTTTCGCGGGAAAGTGCTCTACTTGCCCGCAAAAGGCAATGGTCCCGAGTTCGAGTCTCGGTCTGGCACACAGTTTTAATCCGCCAGGAAGTTTCATATCAGCGCACATTCCGCTGCAGAGTGAAAATCTCATTCTAGAAACATCCCCCAGGCTGTGGCTAAGCCATGTCTCCGCAATATCCTTTCTTTCAGGAGTGCTAGTTCTGCAAGGTTCGCAGGAAAGCTTCTGTTAAGTTTGGAAGGTAGGAGACGAGGTACTGGCAGAAGTAAAGCTGTGAGTACCGGGCGTAGCTCAGTTGGCAGAGCACTTGCCCGCGAAAGGCAAAGGTCCCGAGTTCGAGTCTCGGTCGGGCACACAGTTTTAATCTGCCAGGAAGTTTCATATCAGCGCACATTCCGCTGCAGAGTGAAAATCTCATTCTAGAAACATCCCCCAGGCTGTGGCTAAGCCATGTCTCCGCAATATCCTTTCTTTCAGGAGTGCTAGTTCTGCAAGGTTCGCAGGAAAGCTTCTGTTAAGTTTGGAAGGTAGGAGACGAGGTACTGGCAGAAGTAAAGCTGTGAGTACCGGGCGTGAGTCGTGCTTGGGTAGCTCAGTTGGCAGAGCACTTGCCCGCGAAAGGCAAAGGTCCCGAGTTCGAGTCTCGGTCGGGCACACAGTTTTAATCTGCCAGGAAGTTTCATATCAGCGCACACTCCGCTGCAGAGTGAAAATGTGATTCTGGTAACATCCCCCAGGCTGTGGCTAACCCATGTCTCCGCAATATCCTTTCTTTCAGGAGTGCTAGTTCTGCAAGGTTCGCAGGAAAGCTTCTGAACAGTGACGAAGGTAGGAGACGAGGTACTGGCGGAAGTAAACCTGTGAGGACGGGGCGTGAGTCGTGCTTGGGTAGCTCAGTTGGTAGAGCACTTGCCCGCGAAAGGCAAAGGTCCCGAGTTCGAATCTCGGTCTGGCACACAGTTTTAATCTACCAGGAGGTTTCAAGTTTACTGCCACCAGTCACTGCTTTTTATCTCCACGACGCGTTTCAAAGGTTTAAACCTCCATCAACAAGTGGGTTTACATTTGTTAGTATGGCATTTGTGTGTGTGTTGTGTTACGATTTTTTTGAGGAACTTGTGCCACTGTCTCCAGTGGTCACAGGTTCCTTTCACTGCCTTAACACATAACATATATACTGTCATATTATGTAAACTTGAACTGTTTACATAATATGACAGTGTACATGTGATGTGTTAGTGAAAGGAACCTGTCACTATTGTACTCTTAAAATTTATGGCTGGGACATTCTTTTCTGTATAGTGGTTGACTCCTCTAGGGAAGAACACTATCGAAATTTTAATAGTTAACGATTTAGTGATGACTATTTGACATTAACACATCGCCCATTGTACGATGGTTTTACTTCCTGTATTTTTAACTACTTTCAAATTAAAATTCAAGTCGGGTAATAGACTCCTGTCAAAGGCTGTTCCTAAAAGGTCCGATATGAAGCGCTGCAAGACACCAGATCGTTCTCCGAACAGGCGCATGTTACCCTCATCTCCGGCAGGCTTTCATCCAACAAATCGGTAGCCCACCCGCTGATGCGGCCGCGCCGCCGCCACGCGGTTGCGACCCCGCGGGCAGGCGCCTCGAGTTACGTATGGCGAGCGCCGCCTTCCGCGTCACCGCACCGCCACCCACTCGCCAGCTCGCAGCCGCGGGCGCGCGCGGCTCGGCCGCCGGGCTCAGGTTTCTCGCCGACCGCAGCTGGCGGCGTGGATTATCTGCCGGCGATCTGCAGCTCTGCACGCACCCATTGTGCCAGCACTCGTCACGGACCCCTCTGATACCTACCGGCTTGTATCTACAGCGGCCATGTGTCAGCTACTCCACAGCCACCTTTACTTCTCCAGATGTTCAAATAAACATGTCACTCACTCATCTTCCCCTGTGAATGCTACAGATCTTCCACTACTGTACCTCAAAGGAAACTCATCTCAAATTACCAACCCTTTGCCTTACAGCATGTTTCAAGAAGGCTATACACACGTCCAAGTACTATGTCGTCGAAACTATCGATCGCTACGCCACGGCTCGGATATTGGAGCAGCGAATACAGGGTTATTACAAATGATTGAAGCGATTTCACTGCTGTACAATAACTTTATTATTTGAGATATTTTCACAATGCTTTGCACACACATACAAAAACTCAAAAAGTTTTTTTAGACATTCACAAATGTTCGATATGTGCCCCTTTAGTGATTCGGCAGACATCAAGCCGATAATCAAGTTCCTCCCACACTCGGCGCAGCATGTCACCATCAATGAGTTCGAAAGCATCGTTGACGCGAGCTCGCAGTTCTGGCACGTATCTTGGTAGAGGAGGTTTAAACACTGAATCTTTCACATAACCCCACAGAAAGAAATCGCATGGGGTTAAGTCGGGAGAGCGTGGAGGCCATGACATGAATTGCTGATCATGATCTCCACCACGACCGATCCATCGGTTTTCCAATCTCCTGTTTAAGAAATGCCGAAAATCATGATGGAAGTGCGGTGGAGCACCATCCTGTTGAAAGATGAAGTCGGCGCTGTCGGTCTCCAGTTGTGGCATGAGCCAATTTTCCAGCATGTCCAGATACACGTGTCCTGTAACGTTTTTTTCGCAGAAGAAAAAGGCACCGTAAACCTTAAACCGTGAGATTGCACAAAACACGTTAACTTTTGGTGAATTGCGAATTTGCTGCACGAATTCATGAGGATTCTCTGCCGCCCAGATTCGCACATTGAGTCTGTTCACTTCACCATTAAGAAAAAAATGTTGCTTCACCACTGAAAACAAGTTTCGCACTGAACGCATCCTCTTCCACGAGCTGTTGCAACCGCGCCGAAAATTCAAAGCGTTTGACTTTGTCATCGGGTGTCTGCGCTTGTAGCAATTGTAAACGGTAAGGCTTCTGCTTTAGCCTTTTCCGTAAGATTTTCCAAACCGTCGGCTGTGGTATGTTTAGCTCCCTGCTTGCTTTATTCGTCGACTTCCGCGGGCTACGCGTGAAACTTGCCCGCACGCGTTCAACCGTTTCTTCGCCCACTGCAGGCCGACCCGTTGATTTCCCCTTACAGGGGCATCCAGAAGCTTTAAACTGCGCATACCATCGCCGAATGGAGTTGGCAGTTGGTGGATCTGTGTTGAACTTCGTCCTGAAGTGTCGTTGCACTGTTATGACTGACTGATGTGAGTGCATTTCAAGCACGACATACGCTTTCTCGGCTCCTGTCGCCATTTTGTCTCACAGCGCTCTGGCGGCAGAAACCTGAAGTGCGGCTTCATCCGAACAAAACTTTATGAGTTTTTCTACGTATCTGTAGTGTGTCGTGACCATATGTCAATGAATGGAGCTACAGTGAATTTATGAAATCGCTTCAATCATTTGCAATAGCCCTGTACATTGTCTAATTTATATTCGTTGCATTTGCATGTCGTTTGTCTTCTGTTGCAAAATGGCTACTCCGCAGCAGAAATCATTTTGTGTTCTCGAGTTTGCGAAGTGTAATTCCGTGCAAATACGATTCAGGTTGAGGTACCAAACTGATCCTCCGAATGGATGGAACATTCCCAGATGGTATCGACAGTTCGCAGACACAAGGTGTGTATGTATGCCCTCATGTTGACGAATATGTCGGAGTCGCCAAGTGCGTGAATATCTGAATGAGACTCTACCAGTCGTTGGATTGGTCGTCAAACAGCCGGCGACTTAGCACTTGTGACTTCTTCCTGAGAGGTTTCATTAGGGACAAAATTTATGAATCATCGCTATCACAGAACCTAGAAGAATTGAAGAACCGGCTTCCGTACTGCCACAACATCACTGACGACGGACATGCTTACTCGAGTATGGGAAGACGTTAAGCATCGATCTGATATTGTTCGTGACGCTGGTGGAGGACATATTGAACACCTGTGATCTAAAGTTGACAGATTATAAATATATGTCCCAATTTCCATAGTCGTGTGTCTTCTTTTTTTATCAACAGTCTTCTGACTGGTTTGATGCGGTCCGTCACGAATTCCTCTCCTGTGCTAACCTAACCTCTTCATCTCGAAGTAGTACTTGCAACCTGCGTCCTCAATTATTTGCCGGATGTATTCCAGGCTCTGTCTTCCATTACAGTTTTTGCCCTCTACAGCTCCCTCTGGTACCATGGAAGTGTCATTCCCTTATGTCTTAACAGATGTCCTATCATCCTGTCCCTTCTCCTTATCACTGTTTTCAACATGTTCGTTTCCTCTCCGATTCTGCGCAGAACCTCCTCATTCCTTACCTTATCAGTCCACATAATTTTCAACATGCGTCTGTAGCACTAAATTTCAAATGCTTCGATTATCTTCTGTTCCGGTTTTCCCACAGTCGTGTGTCTTACAGTTTAGTAAATCTTCGAGTTGGAAATACGTATATTAATTTTGAATGACTTCGTATTTGCTTCAGAGATAACTATCGAAGGAAAAAAGCTTTTCTTTTTTTCGCTGCTGCTTTTATATGTTCTGTTTTTCAAGCTATCAAGCAAGTGAGGTGACGATCAAATACGCACAAGCCGTATACAGGTATGAAACTTCCTGGCAGATTAAAACTGTGTGCCCGACAGAGACTCGAACTCGGGACCTTTGCCTTTCGCGGGCAAGTGCTCTCCTTTCTTTCAGGAGTGCTAGTTCTGCAAGGTTCGCAGGAGAGCTTCTGTAAAGTTTGGAAGGTAGGAGACGAGGTGCTGGCAGAAGTAAAGCTGTGAGTACCGGGCGTGAGTCGTGCTTCGGTAGCTCAGTTGGTAGAGCACTTGCCCGCGAAAGGCAAGGGTCCCGAGATCGAGTCTCGGTCGGGCACATAGTTTTAATCTGCCAGGAAGTTTCATATCAGCGCACACTCCGCTGCAGAGTGAAAATCTCATTCCGTATACGGGTAGTTTTCCGACGAATATGTCGGAGTCGCCAAGTGCGTGAATATCAGAGTGAAACTCCACTGAGTCGTTGGATTGGTCGTCAAATAGCCAGTGACTTAGCACTTGTGATTTCTTCCCAAGGGGCTTCATTAGGGACAAAATTTATGAAACATCGCTACCACAGAACCTAGAAGAATTGAAGAACCGGATTGCGTACTGCCATAACATCACTGACGTCGAACCCTTGTGGTTAGTTCTGAGCACCCACGGGGCTGCCCTGAGTACTGGAACAGGGCGCACTCGGTCTCGTGATGACAACTGAGGAGCCTCTTCGACAAGCGGTGGCTCGATGGTCTCCAAAGCCGACAACAGCCGGGAGGGCGGCGTGCTGACCAACGCCCCTCCATACCGCATCGAGATGACGCCTTTGGATGAGGGCGACATGCCGGTCAGTTGGTCCCTAATGGCCTTTCTGAAGAAGGAAGGTTAGATTAGATTAGATTTACTTTCATTACAATTGATCCGTAGTGAGGAGGTCCTCCAGGATGTTGAACATGTCAGAGAAACAATAATACATGACAAATATTTACAACTGAAACAAATAACCTGATGTACCTTCCACAGGTCCCAATTGGAATGATCGATTTTTTTTTAATGAACGCTATATGAAAGAATCATTTTACAAACACTACTGCACTGACTTTAAAATAAAAAAGTTTTTATTTATTTATAAGGTAATAAACGTGTAATAGGACTACTATAATACTTATTTACAATGAACACATTACTGAACTGAAATGGTGCAGAAGTTAGATTGTACTTATACACACACACACACACACACTTATTTACAACGAACACATTACTGCACAGAAACTGTGCAGAAGTTATATTGTACTTATACACACACACACACACACAAATCACTTGGTTCTACCGAGAATTTCATCAGTGGAGTTGAAGGAGTTGGCCACCAATAAATCCTATAGGCTTCTCTTAAACTGAATTTCATTGGTTGTTAAGCTTTTTATCGCTGCTGGCAAGTTATTGAAAATGTGTGTTGCTGAATAATGCACACCTTTTTGTTCAAGAGTAAGTGACTTTAAATCATTGTGAAGATTATTCTTATTTCTGGTATTGATTCCATGAATTGAGCTGTTGGTTTGAAAAAGTGATATATTTTTAATGACAAAATTCATTAAGTAATAAATACATCAGGAAGCAGTAGTTAGTATCCCTAGTTCAATAAACAAGCTTCTGCAGGATGTTTCTGAGTTTACACCACATATAACTCTTACTGCACGTTTTTGTGCCCGGAAAACTTTAGCTTGGCTTGATGAATTACCCCAAAAAATAATCCCATATGACATTATGGAAAGAAAGTAAGCACAGTATGCCACCTTTTTCATTTTTACATCTCCTGTGTCTGACGCCATTCGCATTGCAATTAGAGATTTGTTAAGACGCTTCAGCAGTTCTGTGGTGTGCTCCTCCCAATCGATTTTATTATCAAGCTGTAATACGAAGAATTTAACACTGCCCACTTCTTCTATCTGCTTGTCATCGTATGTTAGGCATATACTCGTGGGACACCCCTTACAAGTTGTGAACTGCATGTAGTGCGTTTTTTTTTTCGAAGTTTAGTGACAAAGAATTGGCTAGGAACCAGTGATTGATGTCCACAATTATTTTATTAGCCGATCTTTCTAAGACTATGCTTCATTTGCTATTTATTGCAATGTTTGTATCATCGGCAAACAAAACGAACTTGGCATCTGGTAATGTTACTGATGAAAGGTCATTGATATACACAAGAAAAAGTAAGGGTCCTAAAATGGAACCTTGTGGGACCCCACTTGTAATTAGTTCCCAGTTGGATGATGCCTGATAGCTTCTGTCTCTTTCCTAATAACACCCTTTGCTTCCAGCCAGAGTTATAAGATTTGAACGATTATGCAGCATTTCTTGTTACGCCATAATATTCTAATTTACTTAAAAGGATATTGTGATTTACACAGTCAAATGTCTTCGACAGATCACAAAATATACCCCAGTTGCCTGCAATTTTTTGTCTAATGAATTAAGCACATTTTCACTGTAAGTGTAGATAGCCTTCTCAATATCAGAACCCTTTAGAAGTCCGAACTGCGACTTTGTCAGTATGTTATTTGAGATAAGATGGTTATAAAGCCGATTGTACTTTACTTCTTCTAAAATTTTTGAGAGTGCTGGCAAAAGTGAAATTGGACGGAAATTTGATGCTATTTATTTATCTCTCTTCTTAAACACTGGCTTAACTTCAGCGTATTTCAACCATTCAGAAAATATTCCACTGATGAACGACTGGTTACCCGTTATTTAACTCAGAATCACATTCATTAATTAACTTTGTTGATATTTCATCATACCCACTAGATGTTTTTGATTTTAAAGATTTTATGATGGACATTATTTCTGCTGGGGTAGTGAGGGTCAAATTCATATTATGGAAGTTACTTGAAATGTCTGGTCTGAGGTATTCCATAGCAGCATCTACAGAACCTGACAACCCCATCTTTTCAGTAACAGTTATAAAATGTTTGTTAAAAAGTTCTGCTACACTATACACATGTCACCAATGAATCATTTACTCTTAATGCTATTTGTTAAAGCTTAATGTCCCACCAAGAGCGAGGTCATTAGAGACGGAGCACGGATTACGAAAAGAGCCATTCCACTATTAGCCTGACGCGGTTTAGAGAAATCACAGAAATCAAAATCTGGAAGGCCGGACGGGGATTCGACCGTCGTCCTCCCGAGTACGACTCCGATGTACTAACCACTGTGCCACTTCACACGGCGGGTGACCCGGGTTTTGTTCCCGGAACTTACACGGATATTGCCTTGATGTGAGGACAGACGCCAGCTGAGGAGCTACTTGAATGAGAAGTAGCTGCCCCGCGGTCTAGAAAGTCGGCAAAACTGCCGAGAGAGCGGTGTGATCATTCGACATTTCTCCATGCCGCATCCCATGACGACGTTGGAATGGATGATACGGCGGTCGATCTGTACAGACGGGCCAACTAGAGCCTTTGAACGGGCATAACGTTCTACTTATTTTAAACACTGCAAGGCTTAAGTTCCTTTTTTTTCTTTTCACTGTGAGAATTCATTGAGGCGGTTCTTCTGTTTTAACAGTGCCACAATGGAGGACCAGCTAGCTGCTTGCATTGCTAGGGGTGGTGTGGCGACAGTCCCTAGATGCGGACGCAATATCAGAAGTGTAGGAAGTAGAATTACAGGATGTTATGCTGTAATTTGTTAAAATCATAACTTGAAAGCTTATAGAGATAGAACATCATGGTTTATTGCAAAACATTCAGCAAAGTCTTTTTTCACGTTATGCCAGAAACTCTGTGTTTGCCATATTCCTTGCTCGTAGAACATCAAGATCATATTCGAACTCTACCCATCTACAAGTCATCGCTACAGCGTCAGCCCTTGTATTTACATGCACGAGCGGTGGTAATATCGTTGGAATTGTGTACTCGCGATCCTTGACGTAACCCTACAAAAAAAAAAAAAAAAAAAAAAAAAGTTTAGTCGGTTGTGTCATTCAGCACATCCCTCCCATACCGGCATCGATTATTCCGCAGTACCGTTGTAACAGATTTGGATTCTGCTTACCAGATGACACATTGCCCCTTCTCCTGGTCTGTCCCCACTTTGATGCATTCCAAATCTGTAAAAAAGGACAAAGGAAAAAACTTCCAGAGCTGCTAAACGTTTTACAACAAACTACTCTCTAATATGAAGTGTCGAGGCAACATGTAATTCCACCTTTTACGCAACGACACAAACTCAGCACAATAGGCTGTAGGGTGGTAGGACTGGACGAAAGTAACACATCAGGCAATCACCATCGGCAGTTGCACCTAACATTTTATTTCGCACCTTTAAACAAGAGAACTTGACTAATGAAATCATCACATGTTTAAAACCACCACACATCTTTAAACATTACCATTGAGGTGAAAATAAAATTACTTCACTTTTAACACTCATAAAAACGCGGAACTTACGGCGTATTACACATTTACTGAAATGAGTTAAATTTTATATACTCTAAATTGTAATCAAGCTGAAGAACAATTTACTAAAATTTAGCTAATATAATCTTTCATTACGACAGTGATTGTTACTACCAAAATAATTCAGAGTTCAGGCAACAATCAGATACCGTGGCACACAACAGGTTACTTAAATGGTAGGCTCCACATAATTTATCATATAAAATATAAAATTTCATGTGGCCAAACAAGCTCTTGAGAGTCAACAACTACACTCAACAAACGGACGCCCGCCCGCTCAGCTGTTTCCAGTACAGGCTCGACATGGAACCCCAATGGAACCCCAGACGGGAGCAGTAACGGTCACGAATTGGCACGAGAAAATCCCAGGACTAGTGGCTATCTACAGCAGACTGACATCTGCCTTTAATAACTAAAAACACAATAACTCATTACAACGCATCATCAGTAAAATTAATACATGACATTAATTACAATATCGATCTACTGTCATTGAAGGAATTCTAGTACCACCATCAATAGAATCCTTTTCAGACTATTAAACACACAGTAACAACTGACCTCTCAATAACTGGTAAGAATTTAGGAAACTAATGATTTCAAAATTGTACACGTGTCTCTCAGACACTCTATTAGTTCAAATAGAAACATAACAGTAATGTTACTGGCCATCTTAAATCCGTGGTGTGATATGAATACAATAACCATGCGGTACTTCAACAAGGGGCAGGAAACTGCTTTCAATGGAGGTTAAACCTTGACAGTAGAGATCTACAACGGAATGTCTCAGCACTCCAGGCCCTCGTAAATGTAAATGATCACACCACATACACCTTAAAACATTACGTATTACACGAATTAAAATCAACACATTGAAGGCCAGACTCAGAAGGAGTAGCGACGAACGCCCAAGGAAATACAGTCAACCGCACAGATCCCAGTAGTGTATTCCGACCATTCATAGGACAAGCAAGGCCCTTACCCTCTTGCTTGTTCGACGAAGCCAGCCGGCGCAGATCCCGATGCCAGGAGACATGAAACAAGCGGAGAAAACACCAACGGCTTCCCAGTAACGTCTCTTTCCACGCCGGCGATATTTGCCACGGCGCCGTCACCCGGGTAACAGCCCCTTCTGGACGTGCCCTGCTTGCTGGCTGACACCGGACCTTAGCTGTCCACCATAGTTCCCAAAGCGCCGTTACTGCACGGCGTCCAATAGCAAAATCACCCCTTCTTCCTCAGCTTTTCCTCTTGCTCCCGATCGGCCCGGTAGGTAGCGCAATCGCGCGCTCCGCGCACACCGCCGGAAAGATGACCCATACCGACGGCGGGAATATTGCTGATCGAGTCACACGGCTCGTAATAGTTTCTAAGCTATTACTGTTAGATGGCTTGTAAGAGATCCATGACTAAGGAATTTCTTGCTAGCGCACTCGAGCAGATCTAATTTCGATGGACTGCTCACGCGCTGCCTGCGATAAGTAAGCTATAAGAGAATCTCAGACCAGAGAGCAGTGTTGTATGCAGTAGGAAATGTGTGGCAGTAGGAGTTAGACGTAGCTAGGAGTCTGGTGTATCGAGTTGGCTGGGCCGGTCGTGGGGAGCGATGGCGGTGTCTAAGCGTTGTAGTATAAGGTAAAAGCAGCCTCGCGCATATGTAGTATTGTTATATCAAGTCCCATGTAAATGTTTTTAAAAAATCTCTTAATAATAATCTTTGTTATAAAAATTAACTTTTGACAATCATTCATCTCAATTTAAAGAATTTACTAATTTCTCCAATCCATGGTCATCCCGATTATTGTAAAGAAAAATCAGTTGTTTCTTTTTATACATGACAAATCTATCGGCCAGCATTGCACTGGGCTGTGCCAGAAAAATTTCTTACAGGAGCAGATATATACGCGTTATCCGGCTACCTTATTGAGGTAAGAATTTTCAATTTATTCAGTATGATCTTTCAGGGCCGTGACGCAGCACTGCTGACGTCCAAATTTACCAGTTTAGATTCACAGTCAGTCAATTATTGAAAGGTTGTATATGAGTCAGATTTTTTAATTAGGAGGTTAGTCACATTTTATTATTGGTAGGTTACGAAATTTATCTGTTGGGAGATTATGCTAAATGTGGATGTTATACCCATTTTTCTGTTGGGAGGTTACACTGAATGAGAACGCTGTAATTATATATTTTGTTGTTGGGGAGGTTATAGGCTTACATATACGTAAAATTCTAGCTGGTTCCATCCTAATAACATCAGGCGACTGCTGTGGAAGCTGACGAATCCCTGCCTCAATATTGAGGTTGACGGTCTAACGTTCATGTCCATGGAAGCTAGAGCAGAGGTATCAATTAATAGACAGAAGAAGAAGAAGTTCGCTAGTTTACAGAAGAACATGTCGGTTGCTTCAGTTGAGGATAATTCCTGAACTGTTATTAACCTGTCTGACAAAGGTTTGAGCGAAGTTGAAATTTCTGTTCTAACCAAAGGAGGAAATTTTGCTGTGATGCGTTTAAAAGTACCCACAGAAGATATTGTAGCAAATATTGAGGCAGGGCTCTGTCAGCTTCCACAGCAGTAGGCTAATGTTATTAAGACGGAAACAGCTAGAATTTTACGTACATCGAAGCCACGTAACGGTAATTTGTTTCAGGAACGAAGGAAGGCGCCGAGGGATATCATCGTAGATAAAAGCATTATCGTTCTTACCGTAGACAGCGGTAGGGCCGAGGTCCTGATGAGGAGTGAGGACTATAATGAAAACATCAATAACATTTTGGATCCCACCAATTACAAAAAAAAGTGCTTCAGTAGGACAGACTACAAAAATTTTTAAAATCACTAATCAATTGATGAAAGCGTATTCACTCTCCCCTGACGACAAGAAGCTACTCCGCCAAACGGAAGTGTACCCGCCTAGGCTCTATGGATTACCCAAGGTGCACTAACCACAGATTCCTTTGAGGCCTATTGTGAGTTCTGTAGGGTCTCCCACACACACGAACTAGCTAGACACCTTGCCTCACTGCTGCAAACTTATGTTGTTGGAGCTGCTAGTCATATTAAAAATTCATATCATTTCATTGACAAATCAAAAGAAATGCAAGTGTGCCATGGTGAATCCTTGTTAGTTTCGAGGTTTTGTCGTTACTTACAATGATGTATTTTTTTATTTATTTATAGATGCAATCACATTCTTATGACACAGTCATAACCGGATTCGGCCATACAGTGACCATCTTCAGATTCTAAAGGCGGCATACACTGAACACAGGTTCATTTTTACAAAATAATCAATCACTCACTCCATTGACAAAATGTCGTTTTTTCCAAAAACTTACAACGATTCCAGCGAATGAAGCTATCTCACGTAAGCTGATAATTTTCCAGCAGATATTGTGGAGTTACTCAGACACTGCCTCACCACGACCTATTTTCAATACAGTAGTCTGGCTGTTGCCAATTTGTTTATGGAGAACTACGAACAACAGGCTTTACAAACAGCCGGAAAAAGACCAGTCAGATGTACCACCATGTCGATGATACTTTCGTAGTCTGGACATACGGTGCAGAGGAATTTGATGCCTCCCCTGATACATCTCAACAATATGGAGATGGAGAATAATGACCAACTGAATTTCTTGATTGTGCCTGTTAATAATCGACGAGAAGGGACGTTATGGCGTAGTGTATACAGAAAAGATACGCATACTGACCAGTACCTGCATAAAGACTCTAACCAACACCCTAGACAGAAAAGAGGGGTGATTAAAACCTTGGTAGACAGGGCGCACAAATGAAACTTCCTGGCAGAATAAAACTTTTTACCGGGCAGAGACTCGAACTCGGGACCTTTACCTTTCGCGGGCAAGTACTCTACCGTCTGAGCTACCCACGCACGAACCACGCCCCCTCCTCACAGCTTTACTTCCGCCAGTGCCTTCCAAACTTCACAGAAGCTCTTCTGCACTTGCTCGGGAAAGGCAAAGGTCCCGAGTTCGAGTATCGGTCCGGCACACAGTTTTAATCTGCCAGGAAGTTTCATATCAGCGCAGACTCCGCTGCAGAGAGAAAATTTCATTCAGGACGCACAAAGTTTGTGAAGCGACTTACTGGTTATTCTAACAAGGAGATAGACAGAGCACTTCACCCTAGGGAGAGAATCAGAACCGACGAGAAAAGAGGGCCGCCCAAAGGGAATGTTTTCCTTTCGGTAACCAGTACGATTACAGATAGCATTGGTCACCAGTACGATTACAGATAGCATTGGGAAAGTGTTGAGCAAATACCGTGTGGAATTACCTTCAGACTCACCAGGAATATAAAAGAATGTTTAAGATCTGCAAAAAATATACGACATGCCTTGGCTGCATCAGGTGTATATAAAATTCCTTGAAGTCGCGGACTGGTTTATATTGGTACAACAAAAAGGAGTGTTAACACCCGTCTCGTTGAGCACAAGAGGAATGGCGGACTGGGACACGCGGATAAATCGGCCTTAGCGGAAATCTTTACCAAGACGGTGATCATGAAATAAAATTCACCGAGACGAGTGTCATACCGAAAACATCGCATTTGCATGACCGTATGCAGGGAGAGGCTATTGAGATTTATAAACACCAAAGTAATTTTAACAGGAAAGAGGAAGTAAATATGGATGTAACGAAGGAATGACGATCGATTACTTTCAGTCGAGAATGTTGGTATTACCAGCGACAATCTCGTAGCCGACGTCAAGTGATAGACTATTGTGCCCTCTACATTACCTATATATTCGGCGCTCCCTAGAGTTCTGGTCTACCTCTGAAGATGTCTTGCGCAGTCGGAGAGGAAACGTTAGTAGAAAGTTTTATACATCGAGCACGGCCTAATAACCCGGAAGTTTTAAGTGATGACAACGGCAGACGTGAAAGGTTACAGTGTATGACCTGCTGGGTCCTGTTCAAAAGCTGTGTCCCTGCGAGAAAACAGCAAACTGTCAGGGCAGCCACTATTTTCTACTGCCGTTCCTACAAACAACGCATCTTGCAAGCGAGTTGTGAGTGAACTCTCCAGATCTATTGGGTTGCCGTTACCCGGTTGGCCCTAACAAGTAACTACCTTCCAGAAAAGTACTCCTGCACTCGCTGCGTCCTTCTTCGAACCAAGGAGCAACTTTTATGGTCACTGCTATACTGTTGACCATCAGTAATTACAGTTGGAAGGCGTTTTCTTAAAATTAACGTGGTCCAAAATAACTCTTGTTCCCGGAGAATAATGTTAAGTAATGTCCGTCTCTCTCTCGTCTCGGAGAAAAACAGAAAATCTGGAGATAGAGTTTTTTGTTTTCATTTATAACTTACTTCCCTAGCAAAACGAATGCAATATCACAAGCGCCGCCCTCAGTCTTCGGATTTGGATGATACTTGGGCAGTGCGATCCGAGCTATTAAAAATATAATAATGAAGCCCAGTTGCCAATACTAGTTGCAAACAAAATTTTATTCCACTGTCTTCTCGATCGAGCACAGAAACAACTACAGCCAAAAATTTCAGAAGATCAGGTAGGATTCAGACCAGGGAGTCCCCATCTAGAGCAGGTCTCGAATATAAAGCTAATCACATGGCATCAGAGAATTTGTACAAAAAATTTGGTAATAGCACATTTGTTGATTTCAGAAAAGCCTGTGAATCAGTTGACCACGAATCACTCCTTCAAATATTAAAAAAAAAGAAGAAACGATGTCTAGACCTGAAAACACACGCATTTATAAAACATATAGAAAAACATAACGTTCAAGACTAAATTTATGGCTGAAATCTCAGATACTTTCGAAATCAAAACGGGAGTAAGAAAAGTAGATGAGCTCTTTCCAGTACTTTTCAACTGCGTCTTTAAGAAGGTGATAAAAGAATGGCGCAAATAGAAACTAAACGTCAAAACAGACTAAGGCGGTGGCAAGTTATTGCCTAGCACTTTCATACGATTAAGCAATCGTAACTCGTGACATTTCATCCATTCCAAAATCAGAATGAACTCTTGAAAAAACTGTAGAAAAAGTCGGTCTCCGAATGTGTTTTGGAAAGACGTGATAGATGACTTGCAACAAACAATTAGCAAAATTCGTGTAGACTAAGTATCAAAAAATTAAACGAGTTCCACGATTTAAACGTGTCGGTGAAACCATTCATGAAAAATTAAACAAAAGCAAACGGCATTAGATGCCAAAAGACGGGTATTGCATATCGACTTACTCAAAATATCTGTAACAAGAAATGTATCCCCAAGCACGAAACGAAGACAGTAGAATATAGCATTTAAATTAGAACGCTAATTTTGAACAGAAAAAAAACAGAAACTGAAAACAGTGAGAAAAGTAAACGCAAAATTGTAGCCCCAAATCTTGGAGACAAACGATACAGATCCAGGAGTAAACAGACAGTCAAACAATATGCAAATGTCCATAGTGACATTACAAAAGGAGGCTAAAACCCTATGGACAGATTAAAACGAATGAACACAGACAGACTTACAAAACAAGAATTGTTTGGCAACATGAGTACAGCCAAAACGTATATTAAATGGAAATGAAAACTCATCTGAAATTGGCAGAAATTACTCGAGTTGATGACCAAATTAGCAATACCTTCTAGTCCTAATATCAAAAAGGCAAGTAGGTCAAGAGAAAGAAGAAGACTGGAATGACGTGGTCTGAAGAGAGTTAGCCGGCAGGAAGAGAATGAAAGAAATATGGCCACAAAGGAAGGCAAATGCCCAGCTCAAAGTACTGGGTGATCAAAAAGTTAGTATAAATTTGAAAACTGAATAAATCATGGAATAATGTAGATAGAGAGATACAAATTGACACACATGCTTGGAATGACATGGGGTTTTATTAGAACCAAAAAAATACAAAAGTTCAAAAAAAAAGTCCGACAGATGGCGCTTCATCTGATCAGAATAGCAATAATTAGCATAACAAACTAAGACAAAGCAAAGATGATGTTCTGTACAGGAAATGCTCCTTATGTCCACCATCATTCCTCAACAACAGCTGTAGTCGAGGAATAATGTTGTGAACAGCACTGTAAAGCATGTCCGGAGTTATGGTGAGGCATTGGCTTCGGATGTTGACTTTCAGCATCCCTAGAGATGTCGGTCGATCACGATACACTTGCGACTTCAGGTAACCCCAAAGCCAATAATCGCACGGACTGAGGTCTGGGGACATGAGAGGCCAAGCATGACGAAAGTGGCGGCTGAGCACACGATCATCACGAAACGACGCGCGCAAGAGATCTTTCACGCTTCTAGCAATATGGGATGGAGCGCTATCCTGCATAAACATCGTACGTTCCAGGAGGTGTTTATCAGCCAGGCAGGGGATGATGCGATTCTGTAACATATCGGCGAACCTCTCACCCGTCACGGTAGCAGTTACAAAACCAGAATAACGCATTTCCTCGAAGAGAAAAGGCCCGATAACGGTAGATGTGGTAAATCCAACCCATACCGTGACTTTCTCGTCGTGCAATGGAGTTTCCACGACAGTTCTAGGATTTTCGGTAGCCCAAATTCTGCAGTTGTGGGCGTTGACAGACCCGCGGAGCGTGAAATGAGCTTCGTCGGTCCACAACACGTTACTCAACCAATCGTCATCTTCCGCCATCTTTTGAAACGCCAACACCGCAAATGCCCTCCGCTTCACTAAATCGCGAGGTAACAGTTCATGATGCCGATGGATTTTGTACAGATAGGATCAGAGGGAACGCCTAAGTGCCAACCAGGCAGTAGTGTATGGAATGCCGGTGCGACCTGCGACTGCACGAGCGCTGACTTCCCCGTGCGTAGACGAACCCGCAACAGTCTCCATTTCTTCCTGAACTGTCTCAGCAGCATTACGCCTTGTGCTCGGTCGGCCACTATGGGGTCTATCGTCCAAACAACCAGTGGCTTCAAACTTCGAAATCATTCTCGCCACAGCTGCATTTGTCAACGGACCTTTACCCGTTCGAATCCCCTTCCTATGGCGATAGGATCGTAACGCTTGAAACGTCCCCTTTGAAAAATTTATGAATGATTGTGCTTAAACTGAGATTCAATATTTTTAGCGCAACGCAATCTGACTTTCAATAATCCCTACAAAAGAATGGCACTGACTAACATTAAACTATACCTTTTACAAGTCACTCACCTCTCAAAAATCTTCATTGCTCGAACTACTGCAATACAGCGAGCGCCACTACTGCCAGCTAAATAAAAGATTCTAACTACTGAAGACACTAACTACTGATATGCATAGTTAGCAAATGAAAGATTTTGATAGAGAACAAACAATGTATTTACCTTCATAGTGTTCAAAAGTCAATATATATATATATATATATATATATATATATTAGTTCACGACATCCAGTCTTAGAAACTTACTGTCTCTGATGGACACACGTCCAGATCATCCGCTCTCAAAACTCCGCCATCTCTCTCCCCACATCCACCAGTGCTGGCGGCTCACCTCCAACTGCGCAAAGCTACGCGCTGTTAACATCCAGCTGCCCAACACTACAATAGCGAATATTACAACAATGCCAACCAGCCACAGACTGCTCACAGCGCAGCCAGTGATTTTTATACAGAGCGCTACGTGGCGTTACCAATATAAAAACCTAAACAGCCTAGTTACACGCTGAACTAGCACATTCCCCATTCTGATAATACAGCTTCACTAAAAGCGCGTTTTCAGGTAACGTCAACAAGCTGCGACTGTTCACGCGTCTGATTCTCTCTCTCAGTACAGCTCCTTATATACACGATTGTCATGCGCAGTCACTGACGTTATGCTGTGCAGCGCCATCTGTCGGACATTTTGTGAACTTTGTTTTGTTTTTGGTTCTAATAAAACCACATGTCATTCCAAGCATCTGTGTCATTTTTTACCTCTCTATCTACATTATTCCGTGGTTTATTAAGTTTTCAAATTTCTACTGAGTTTTTGACCACCCGGTACTTTTGTGTATTGCTAATGAGCTTACTCGGCAATAATAACACAAACGGTCAATTACGTTTGTGCAGCATCAGGCAACATACTGGAAAATTTTTGCTACGCGCATTGGTACGACTTGCCATTGGGAGCAATTTGGGATTGATAAGCATCGAGCCCTAGGAGGATTAGTGCTGTTTTGGATGACAAACTTATTGTGTGGCCGAACGGTTGTAGATAACAAACTATCGTAGTTATCGGACTGCGGATTGCAGGCGGCAGGCTGTGAAATGCGTGGTAAGCTCCGGAGCTTACACGGCGGCTGGTGATGGCATCAGCGGCTACCGGACAAAGGCGCCGGCAGCTGGACAGGGGCAGATAGCCATCTCTCGCCGTGGCCGGCTGGCTTTGTGTGGGCCCGCGGCGATTAGCATAGCGGACCGCTTGCCTGGCTGCGCCACGCCACGCCGCGCGCCCGTGCGGCCAAATTGCGCGGAACGAGCCGGCCACTTTACCCGGGGACCGCGCGGCCCGGCAACCAAGGGGCCAGCCAGCCAGCTGCCCGCCCCGCGATGAGCGAGGCGACCGCCGGGCTCGTGTTACCAGCCCGCGAGACCTGCTCTCTGAACATACACACGCAGTCTGCCGGCTGGCTGCTCAGGAGTCTTGACTGGGTGCCCTCAGATAAAGGAACTATAGTGCTTTTTTTTTGTTTTTTTTTTAAATGTTTCAAATGGCTCTGAGCACTATGGGACTTAACATCTGAGGTCATTAGTCCCCTAGAACTTAGAACTACTTGAAATAAGTAGTTCTCGTAACATGCAAAGATCAGCACATTCCTCAAACTGGGGAACTATCAAGAATGGGGTTCCACAAGGGTCAGTCTTGGGTCCTTTGTTGTTCTTATTATATATTAATGACTTGCCATTCTATATTCATGAAGAGGCAAAGTTAGTTCTCTTCGCTGATGATACAAGTATAGTAATCACACCTGAGAAACAAGAATTAACTGATGAAATTGTCAATACTGTCTTTCAGAAAATTACTAAGTGGTTCCTTGTAAACGGACTCTCACTGAATTTTGATAAGACACAGTACATACAGTTCCGTACAGTGAATGGTATGACGCCATTAATAAATATAGACCTTAATCAGAAGCATATAGCTAAGGTAGAATATTCCAAATTTTTAGGTATGTCCATTGATGAGAGATTAAATTGGAAGAAACACATTGATGATCTGCTGAAACGTTTGAGTTCAGCTACTTATGCAATAAGGGTCATTGCAAATTTTGGTGATAAACATCTTAGTAAATTAGCTTACTACGCCTATTTTCACTCATTGCTTTCATATGGCATCATATTTTGGGGTAATTCATCACTGAGGACTAAAGTATTTATTGCACAAAAGCGTGTAATCAGAATAATAGCTGGAGTCCACCCAAGATCATCCTGCAGACATTTATTTAAGGATCTAGGGATATTCACAGTAGCTTCTCAGTATATATACTCTCTTATGAAATTTGTTATTAACAACCAAACCCAATTCAAAAGTAATAGCAGTGTGCATAGCTACAATACTAGGAGAAAGGACGATCTTCACTATTCAAGATTAAATCTAACTTTGGCACAGAAAGGGGTGAATTATACTGGCACTAAAGTCTTTGGTCACTTACCAAATAGTATCAAAAGTCTGACAGATAACCAACAAGTATTTAAGAAGAAATTAAAAGAATTTCTGAATGACAACTCCTTCTACTCCATAGAGGAATTTTTAGATATAAATTAAGAAAAAAAAGAAAAAAATAAATAAAATAAAAAATAAAGAAAAACAAAAAAACACAAAAAAATAAAGTTGTTACATTAACTTAAGTATGTTGTTAAATTAACCTAATTATGTCATGTATTGGAAAATTCGACTCGTTCCACATCATTACGAAATATCGTATTCATGATCCATGGAACTAGTATTAATCTAATCTAATCTAATCTAATCTAAACCTAACTAACCTAAGGACATCACACACATCCATGCCCAAGGCAGGATTCGAACCTGCGATCGTAGCGGTCGTGCGGTTCCAGACTCTAGCGCCTAGAACCGCTCGGCCACACAGGCCGGCGTATAGTCTTCAATGACCCGTTACTGAGTAATTGTAATGCTTCCCATAACTGTCTTTGTACCATTTCATAAACTCACATCTATAAAATATTTCTGTAGTTTGGACGCACAGTCATGTAATAGAGGTAGAACTGTAAATACAGAAGCGTGTGGGTAATCTGGGAATGTCTTGTATCTGTCCTTTAAAGTGATGCAGTCTAGTACAGTTGGCCAGAAATTCTTGCTGCTAGAGGGTTAGCAGTCAGTTGAGTAACAGACGCCGTCACAGTGATGCAATTTACATTTGCGAATGTTTCGAGGTAAGTTTTTGTTATTAAATTTGTCTACTTGTCTTGTAGTTATCTTTTTGTTTTTGCATCAGTTGGCTTATAAAGGATGTTATTGACAGTCCTCTATCAAATGTAAATAAATGTGTGTCTGAAATCTTATGGGACTTAACTGCTAAGGTCATCAGTCCCTAAGCTTACACACTACTTAACATAAAGTGTCCTAAGGACAAACACAATACACCCATGCCCGAGGGAGGACTCGAACCTCCGCCGGGACCAGCCGCAAAGTCCTTGACTGCAGCGCCTGAGACCGCTCGGATAATCCCGCGCGGCTGTAAATAAACAGAGTGTTACAAAAAGGTACGGCCAAACTTTCAGGAAACATTCCTCACACACAAATAAAGAAAAGATGTTATGTGGACATGTGTCCGGAAACGCTTAATTTCCATGTTAGAGCTCATTTTAGTTTCGTACTTCCCCCGATTCACCGCCAGTTGCCCCAATTGAAGGAAGGTAATGTTGACTTCGGTGCTCGTGTTGACATGCGACTCATTGCTCTACAGTACTACCATCAAGCACATCAGTACGTAGCATCAACAGGTTAGTGTTCATCACGAACGTGGTTTTGCAGTCAGTGCAATGTTTACAAACGCGGAGTTGGCAGATGCCCATTCGATGTATGGATTAGCACGGGCTAATATCCGTGGCGCGGTACGTTTGTATCGAGACAGACTTCCAGAACGAAGGTGTCCCGACAGGAAGACGTTCGAAGCAATTGATCGGCGTCTTAGGGAGCACGGAACATTCCAGCCTATGACTCGCGACTGGGGAAGACCTAGAACGACGAGGACACCTGCAATGGACGAGGCAATTCTTCGTGCAGTTGACGATAACCCTAATGTCAGCGTCAGAGAAGTTGTTGCTGTACAAGGTAACGTTGACCACGTCACTGTATGGAGAGTGCTACGGGAGAACCAGTTGTTTCCGTACCATGTACAGCGTGTGCAGGCACTATCAGCAGCTGATTGGTCTCCACGGGTACACTTCTGCGAATGGTTCATCCAACAATGTGTCAATCCTCATTTCAGTGCAAACGTTCTCTTTACGGATGAGGCTTCATTCCAACGTGATCAAATTGTAAATTTTCGCAATCAACATGTGTGGGCTGACGAGAATCCGCACGCAATTGTGCAATCACGTCATCAACACAGATTTTCTGTGAACGTTTGGGCAGGCATTGTTGGTGATGTCTTGATTGGGCCCCATGTTCTTCCACCTACGCTCAATGGAGCACGTTATCATGATTTCATACGGGATACTCTACCTGTGCTGCTAGAACATGTGCCTTTACAAATACGTCATAACATGTGGTCCATGCACGATGGAGCTCCTGCACATTTCAGTCGAAGTGTTCGTACGCTTCTCAACAACAGATTCGGTGACCGATGGATTGGTAGAGGCGGACCAATTCCATGGCCTCCACGCTCTCCTGATCTCAACCCTCTTGACTTTCACTTATGGGGGCATTTGAAAGCTCTTGTCTACGCAACCCCGGTACCAAATGTAAAGACTCTTCGTGCTCGTATTGTGGACGGCTGTGATACAATACGCCATTCTCCAGGGCTGCATCAGCACATCAGGGATTCCATGCGACGGAGGGTGGATGCATGTATCCTCGCTAACGGAGGACATTTTGAACATTTCCTGTAACAAAGTGCTTGAAGTCAAGCTGGTACGTTCTGTTGCTGTGTGTTTCCATTCCATGATTAATGTGATTTGAAGAGAAGTAATAAAATGAGCTCTAACATGGAAAGTAAGAGTTTCCGGACATATGTCCACGTAACATATTTTCTTTCTTTGTGTGTGAGGAATGTTTCCTGAAAGTTTGGCCGTACCTTTTTGTAACACCCTGAATAGTTTCGTAATGTAATGTAACGAAATTTAAGATTGCCAGCATGTAGGTAAAGCGGAAGCGTGCAGAAGATGGCTTTGTGGGAACGTTTTCGCAGTACTCACATCGAATAAATTACTTCTAATTCGTTTTGCGTCTATTTTTTAGATGCCACTAAAGCTAACTGATCGGAATAAAAGCCTATTTTAAAGAAGTGGGATGCTGAAAACATGACTAAGGTTATAACAGTCTTAAGGGATTAAGAGGAGTAGTAAAAGCGTTCCCTGTACCTCAAACGATACTTCCAAGACGTTTCTTTAAATCAATTGAAGACATAAAGTCTGAAAATGAGTCCTTGACCATATTTTGGCACTTTATTATACAGGTCCGGCAACTTTTATACTCCACTATTACTGGTTTCGGCTGCTGCCATCTTCAGATCTGGTAAAAAAAAAATAAAAAAAAAGTGTAAAGAACTAAATTCAGTTTGCTAACGCTAAGTCTATAAAAGCCTGGTGCTACATACGAAAGATAAAAAGTGATTACCTGAATAACAGCCATGTATACCAGCCATGCATACCATAAAAGCTCATGGAAGAAACTGCAGACATAGTTGAACTCAGTACTTGAACAAGCCACATCATTATTGGTAAAAATAATTAATTCACTGTGTATTTTTCTTCCTCTGGTCTGTTCAGTTTCCCCTCTGTTGTTTCTTTTGTTGGGAACTGTGCAGGATTCTTGGTTTTCATTATACTGCTAAAATGCTTTCTCATCTCAATTTCTTCTGAAGAAGAAGGTGTTCTTGTGTTTCTGTCATCCAACTGGTCTTTAATTTGCTCACATTAAGGATGTTGAAATTTTTCTTAATGAATCTGTTTTCATCCATCCTACATAGGCATCCACAGAGCTGTAAACGTCCTTTCCTAATCTCTGATGTTGCCCGTGCCTTCTTATAGGTTCGGCCGGTCGGTGTGGCCGAGCGGTTCTAGGCGCTACAGTCTGGAACTGCGCGATTGCTACGGTCGCAGGTTCGAATCCTGCCTCGGGCGTGGATGTGTGTGATGTCCTTAGGTTAAGTTCTAGGGGACTGATGACCTCAGAAGTTAAGTCCCATAGTGCTCAGAGCCATTTGAATCATTTTTTTCTTATAGGTTCTTTGTAGGTCGTTTGGCCCAAGTACCGTCTCGGAGAATAGCAACGTATATTTTTCTAAGAATTTTTCCTCCTTGTTTCTCTACGTTATGAACTTTTCTCAAACCTCTAATAACTACGATTTTGCCGCATACAAGGCTTCTGGTGGAGGAACCGTGTTGTAGTGTTATAGTTTTGCCTTACGAGATACTGCACTTTTGTTGTAGTGATTCCATGTCAGTTTGTACGCCGTTTAGAGTTTGAATATTCTTTCTGTGTTGGAGATTGTGTTCAGTCCTGTGGGCCGGACGGTTTTTCCAAAGTACTTAGTGATTTTTCCATACTGTGTTTTCGGTGAGAGCTTTTCTATTGATTTGGTGTTCCATATTCTGAGTTTTTCGTAGGAAATTTGGAGCCCAGTTTTGCGAGATACTTCATGCAGTTTATCTAGTGTTACTTTGCCCTCATCTTTGTTGTTCGTTAATATAGCGAGGTCATCTGCAAACATCAAGCACTTCACAGAGCCTCTTTCTCTTTATTAATTTGGATACCTTCGGCGTCTGTTCACCATTATCTGATTTTTTGCAGTACAATGTCGAACAACAGTGCCGATATGGCGTCCACTGTTCGGACTCCTGCGAGAATTTCAAATGAGTTTGAAATTTCTACCATTTCATTGACTCTAATTCTTCTAGGCATGTACACAATGTGATGAAAAGTATTCGACACCTCCAAAAACATACGTTTTTCATATTAGGTACATTTTGCTGCCACCTACTGCCAGGTAATCTATATCAGCGACCTCAGTATTCATTAGACATCATGAGAGAACAGAATGGGGCGCTCCGCGGAACTAACGGACTTCGAACGTGGTCAGGTGGTTTTGTGTCACTTGTGTCATACGTCTCTACGCGAGACTGCCACACTCCTAAACATCCCTAGGTCCATTGTCTCTGATGTGATAGTGAAGTGGAAACGTGAAGCGACACGTACAGCACAAAAGCTTACAAGCCGATCTAGTCTGTTGATTGACAGACATCGCCGACAATTGAAGAGGGTCGTAATGTGAAGTGGGAAGACATGTACCCAGACCATCACACAGAAATTCCACACTGCATCAGGATCCACTGCAAGTACTATGAGAGTTAGGCGGGAGGTAAGAAAACTTGGATTTCACGGTCGAGCGGCGCTGCTCATAAGCCATACATCACGCCTGTAAATGTCAAACGACGCCTCGCTTGGTGTAAGGAGCGTAAATATTGGACGATAGAACTATGGAGTGACGAATCACGGTACACAATGTGGCGATCCGACGGCAGGGTCGTGGGTAAGGGAAATGTCCGGTGAACGTCATCTGCCAACGTGTGTAGTGCTAGCAGTAAAATTCGGAGGCGGTGGTGTTATGGTGTGGTCGTGTTTTTCATGGAGGGGGTTTGCAGCCCTTGTTGTTTTGCGTGGCACTATCACAGCACAGGCCTTCATTGATGTTTTAACCACTTTCTTGCTTCCCACTGTTGAAGAGCAATTCGGCGATAGCGCCTGCATCTTTCAACACGATCGTGCACCTCCTCATAATGCGCGGCCTGTGGCGGAGTGGTTACACGACAGTAACATCGTTGTAATGGAATGGACTACACAGAGTCCCGACCTGAGTCCTATAGAACACCTTTGAGATGTTTTGGAACACCGACTTCGTGCCAGGCCTCACCGACTAACATCGATACTTCTCCTCAGTGCAGGACTCCGTGAAGAATAGGCTGCCATTCCCCAAGAAACCTTCCAGCACCTGACTGAACGTATGCCTGCGAGAATGGAAGCTGTCATCAAGGCTGAGGATGGGCCAACATCATACTGAATTCCACATTACCGATGTAGGGCGCCACGAACTTGTACGTCATTTTCAGCCAGGTGTCCCGATACTTTTGATCACATAGTGTATGTAATGTTAACTTCTTATATCCTCCTTGCTCCGCCCGTCAGGCGCCGAATTCCACATTACCGATGTAGGGCGCCACGAACTTGTACGTCATTGTCAGCCAGGTGTCCCGATACTTTTGATCACATAGTGTATGAAGTGTTAACTTCTTATATCCTCCTTGCTCCGCCCGTCATGCGCCATTTTCCTTCATAGGTGTCGGCAGGCATTGACTTCATCTCTTTCTCCCTGATGAGTCTATAGGGTCTTCTAATATATAGATTTACTTTTGAAGATTCAGTCGTTTCCCTGGCTATCTCAATCCAAGTGCCTGAGATCTTATGCCCAAATGGGTTACTATAGGTCATAAATCAACCTACCGAGAAGATCCTTCCATTTAATGGATTTTTTTACGAATTAAATCTGGATTCTAGTTATAGCTGCAGTTTCATCATGTTTTCCTAGACATTGCAACACTTCTTTTCCATCGTCGCTGAGAATTAGAATTGTATATACAGTACAGGTACTTATGGGATGATACAAATGTACTACCCCCCCCCCCCCCCCCAGAACCGAATCCTGGATTTGCACCTACATCACGGTGGGATATGAGAGTGTAAGACGAAAATAATCCAACAAGCATGGTGACTCTACGACAACAACATCTGTTTGCTAGCTAACGTAAATTCAGACAGTTTTCTACAAAACGCAAGCCGTATCGAAGACAAGCTACCAAAATAATTACCATATAAATTCTCTGCCGTAGCACTTCATTGTATGTTTGAACGATCTGAAGCAAGTCCTAACCCACATCTACATCTACGTGATTTCTCTGCTATTCACAATTAAGTGCCTGGCAGAAGGTTCAGTTAACCATCTTCAAGCTCCACTCTCGAACGGCCCGCAGGAAAACGAGCACTTAAATTTTTCTGTGCGAGCCCTGATTTCTTTTATTTTGTCGTGATGATCATTTCTCCCTATGTAGGTGGATGCAAACAGAATGTTTTCGCAATCGGAGAAGAAAACTGATGATTCAGATTTCATGAGGAGATCCCGTCGCAACGAAAAATGCCTTTGTTTTAATGATTGCCACTCCAATTCACGGAGCATGTCTGTGACACTATCTCCCCTGTTTCGCGATAATACAAAACGAGCTGCCCTTCCTTGTACTTTTTCGATGTCATCCGTCAGTCCCACCTGATGCGGACCCCACACCGCACAAGCAATACTCCAGAATAGGGAGGACAAGTGTAGTGTAAGCAGTCTCTTTAGTAGGTCTGTTGCACCTTCTAAGTATTCTGCCAATGAATCGCAGTCTTTGGTTTGCTCTACCTTCAGCATTATCTATGTGATCGTTCCAACTTAGGTTATTTGTAATTGTAATCCCTAAGTATTTAGTTGAATTTACAGCCTTCAGATTTGTGTGACTTATCGCGTAATCGAACTTCAGCGGATTTCTTTTAGTACTCATGTGAATAACTTCACACTTTTCTTTATTCAGGGTCAATTGCCACTTTTCGCACTACACATATATCTTATCTAAATCATTTTGCAATTCGTTTTGGTCATCTGATGACTTTAAAAGACGGTAAATGACAGCATCATCTGCAAATAATCTAAGAGGGCTACTCAGATTGTCTCCTATGTCGTTAATATAGATCAGGAACAATAGAAGGCCTATAACACCGCGGGATTAGCCGAGCGGTCTCAGTCGCTCCACTCATGGACTGTGCGGCTGGTCCCGGCGGAGGTTCGAGTCCTCCCTCGGACATGGGTGTGTGTGTTTGTCCATAGGATAATTTAGGTTAAGTAGTGTGTAAGCTTAGGGGCTGATGACCTTAGCAGTTAAGTCCCATAAGATTTCACACACATTTGAACATTTATAACACTTCCTTGGGGAACGCCTGATATTATTTCTGTTTTACTCGATGACTTTCCGTCTGTTACTACGAGCTGTGACCTTTCTGACAGGAAATCACGAATCCAGTCGCACAACTGAGGCGACATTCCATAGGCACACAGTTTAGTTAGAAGGAGTTTGTGAGGAACGGTGTCGAAAGCCTTCTGAAAATCTACAAATATGGAATCAATTTGACACCTCCTGTCGATAGCACTCATTCCTACATGAGTATAAAGAGCTAGTTGTGTTCCGCAAGAAATATTTTCTGAATCCGTGCTGACTATGTGTCAATAAATCGTTTTCTTCGAGGTACTTCATAATGTTCAAATACAGTATAAGTTCTAAAACCCTACTGCAAATCGACGTTAGTGATATGGGCCTGTAATTCAGCGGATTATTCCTTTTTTCCTTTTTGGGTATTGGTGTGACTTGAGCAATTTTCCAGTCTTTAGGTGCGAAACTTTCTGTGAGCGAGCAGTTGTATGTAAATGTGGAGTTATTGCATCTGCATACTCTGAAAGGAACCTGACTGGTATACCATCAGGACCGGAAGCCTTGCCTATATTAAGTGATTTAAGCTGCTTTGCTACACCGAGGATATCCACTTCTATGTTTCTCATCTTCGCAGTAGTTCTGATTGGAATTCGGGAATATTTACTTCGTCTTCTTTGGTGAAGGAGTTTGGGATAACCGTGTTGAATAACTCTGCTTTGGTGGCACTGTCATCAGTGACTTCACCGTTGTTATCACGCAGTGAATGTATTGATTGCGTCTTGCCACTGGTGTGCTTTATACATGACCAGAATCTTTTGGGCTTTCTGTCAGATTTCGAGACAGAATTTCGTTGTGGAAATTTTTAAAAGCATCTCGCACTGAAGTAAGCGCCATATTTAGAACTTCTGTAAAACTTTGCCAATCTTGGGGATTTTGCGTTCTTTTAAATTTGGCATGCTTCTTTCGTTGCTTCTGCAACAGCGATATGACCCGTTCTGTGTATCATGGGAGATCGGTACCATCACTTATTAATTTATGTGGTATATATCTCTCAACTGCCGTCGATACTATCTCTTTGAAATCATTCCACATCTTTTCTACGCTTACGTGATCGGATCGGAAGTAATGGAGACTGTCTCTTAAAGAGGCGTTAAGAGCATTTTTATCAGCTTCTTTAAATAGATGTCCTTTGTGTTTCTTATTGATGGTTGTGGGTGTTACATTATTCAGCCTAGCAGCAACTGCCTTGTGGTCGCTAAACCCTGTATTCATCATGATAGTCCATATTTGTTGCTAAGAGGTCAAGTATGCTTCCGCAACCATTTACGCTTCGAGTAGGCTCATGAGCTAATTGTTCAAAATAATTTTCTCTTTACACTGTGTGAGTCATGAGAAATTTCACAAGACCTCGAAATCGTAGCCAGCATTGCCCTCAGTTGTTCCTAAATGCACAGAGATCTATTTCTGTAATGTAGGTGAACTTGGGGAACGACAACTCCAAAGTGATACAGCGTTGTCATCATAAACTGCTTTCAAGGGAGCGTCTCTGTTTTATAGTACTGAAAAAACACAGTAATACATACAATGATCAGCCAGAACATCATGACCAACGATTTACTGTCAACATAAACCCGTCCAGGCGATAGCAGCGTCACCTGGCTAGGGATGACTGCTAGTCACACACACGCACAGTGCATATAGTCACAGTGGGGGTGCTGTCCGTGTGTACAATGGGGAACGCGCGGTATCTACCTTACCTTGACTAAGGGTAGAACGTGATGGCCTGGAAGCTTGGCACAAGCATTTCGGAAACTGCGCGACTTTCGCTGGTGTTCCAGGACTGCTGTGGTGAGTGTCTTCAACACGTGGCAAAACCAAAGTGAAACCACGCCCAGACCTTCTAGGGTTGGACGGCCACCACTCACTGTAGACGTCAGCTCTCGTAGGCTGGACAGACTGGTAAAACAAGACACGGCGAACCGTAGCAGAACTAACATCATACTTTAAGACACTGGGCAGAGTACAAGTGTGACTGAACACAAAGTACAGCGGACACGCCTAATGAGAGGCCTCCACGGCCGACGACCCATGCACGTGTCATGTCAATGATAACACCACGACATCGGCAACTACGACTGAAACTGGCACGTGTCCATCGGCACTGGACGTTGGCGCAGGTGGCAGAGAGTTGCGTGGTCTGATGAATACCGGCACTTCTAGGGGAACTGCTCCTTCACACTTGTACTGCCGGACGGAAAGAAACTTGCAGCGGCTCCATTATGCTCTGGGGAACATCCATGTGAACCAGTGGAGCTCGTTCAAGGAATCATTTCAAGGAACCATGACGGCCAAGGACTATTGTCCACTGGTTGCAGACCACGTGCACCCCTTCATGATGATCATGGTTCTCAATGGCAATGGCATTTTCCAGCAAGATGATGCGCCGTGTCACAAGGCCGGGAGTGCGATGCAGTGGTTCGAGGAACACGTTGGCGAGTTCCAGTTGACGTGCTGTTTCCCCAACCATTAGATTTGAACCCAATCGAACACATTTGGGATGTGACTGAACGTGGTATCACAACTCATCGTCCCACTCCGCGGCGTTTACGGGAGTGTGCAGGTGTGGTGCCAGCTCCCTCCAGTGACCTACCAAGGCCTCATTGCTTCCATGCTATGACACGTCGCCGCTGTCATCAGCACCGGAAGTGGACATACCGCCTATTAAGTAGGTAGTCATAATGATCTGGCTGATCAGTGTATATAAAATTCACTTTTGAAAATATGACATTTTCATTGACATTTCTTAGATAATCCCAACGGATGTGTTATGGTTTTAGTTTGCAGTAATCTAGTTCTACTCCTTCTAACAGTGCGGTGTGACTAAAATTCGCTGCCCTATTACGCGACGTAATTGCATCACTGCCGGTGAAGCGATTGTCAATCAGCGGACCTGGATGACCTCTCACCATTGCCCACCCAGTCAAATATTTTTTAGTGGGGCCCTTAGCCTCGTTTTAAATCGCAAGAAAAGGTTACAGAATACGACTGAAGCATCCAAACACTAGACAACATACTTGGCAAGCAAAATCTGTTTTGATGTTCAGCTGGATTTTTTTGAATGTCCTTGGGGAAACAAAAGAAAAAAGTCTAGGGATACCTGTTCAAAGCTTTGATGGTCCAAGCATCGCACTAAAATCAAACATTCCTATTTCCTCAGAAACAATAGATTGTTCACCAATTGATAAACGTATCCAAGTCTGGTTCTTCGGCTATCATCTCCCTCATACAGCACAAAACGGTCGCCGGATAATAACATTAGCTCAGGCTAAATTCACGTATCTTTGGAATCGCATCCTCCGTTTGATAGTTCGCTACAGCAAAGTAATTGTACTAATACTCCACGTGCGCTGGATCGAAATCGTAAACGCAGTCTACGTAACTACGAATTGTCGATAGCACTCGGCGTCCAGGCTCCGCAGCACCTGCCCTCTTTCCTTCGGGAGAATCCGGGACTGACACTCCGATTGAAATGTCACATTTGTGTGTACTAGCTGACAGTTATAGTTTATATTACACTACTGGCCATTAAAATTGCTACACCACGAAGATGACGTGCTACAGACGCGAAATTTAACCGACAGGAACGTGATGCTGTGATATGCAAATGATTAGCTTTTCAGAGCATTCACACAAGGTTGGCGCCGGTGGCGACACCTACAACTCGCTGACATGAGCAAAGTTTCCAACCGATTTCTCACACACAAACAGCAGTCGACCGGCGTTGCCTGCTGAAAGGTTGTTGTGATGCCTCGTGTAAGGAGCAGAAATGTCTACCATCACGTTTCCGACTTTGATAAAGGTCGGATTGTAAACTATCGCGATTGCGGTTTATCGCATCGTGACATTGCTGCTCGCGTTGGTCGAAATCCAGTGACTGTTAGCACAATATGGAATCGGTGGCTTCAGGAGGGTAATACGGAACGCCGTGCTAGATCCCAACGGCCTCGTATCACTAGCAGTCGAGATGACAGGCATGTTATCCGCATGGCTGTAACGGATCGTGCAGCCACGTCGCGATCCCTGAGTCAACAGATGGGGACGTTTGCAAGACAACAACCATTTGCACGAACAATTCGACGACGTTTGCAGCAGCATGGACTATCAGTTCGGAGGCCGTGGCTGCTGTTACCCTTGACGCTGCATCACAGACAGGAGCGCCTGCGATGGTGTACTCAACGACGAACCTGGGTGCACGACTGGCAAAACGTAATTTTTTCGGATGAATCCAGGTTCTGTTTACAGCATCATGATGGTCGCATCCGTGTTTGGCGGCATCGCGGTGAACTCTCCTTGGAAGTGTGTATTCGCCATGGCCATACTGGCGTATCGCCCGGCGTGATGGTTCAAATGGCTCTGAGCACTATGGGACTTAACTGCTCTGGTCATCAGTCCCCTAGAACTTAGAACTACTTAAACCTAACTAACCTAAGGACATCACACACATCCCTGTCCGAGGCAGGATTCGAACCTGCGACCGTAGCGCTCGCGCGGTTCCAGACTATAGCGCCTTGCACCTCTCGGCCACGCCGCCCGGCCCCGCGTGATGGTATGGGGTGACACTGGTTACACGTCTCGGTCACCTCTTGTTCGCATTGACGGCACTTTGAACAGTGGACGTTACATTTCAGATGTGTTTCGGCCCGTGGCTCTACCCTTCATTTGATCCCTGCGAAACCCTGCATTTCAGCAGGATAATGCAGGATCGCATGTTGCAAGTCCTGTACAGGCCTTTCTGGAGATAGAAAATGTTCGACTTCTGCCCTGGCCAGCACATTCTCCAGATCTCTCACCAATTGAAAACGTCTGGTCAATGGTGGCCGAGCAACTGGCTCATCTCAATACGCCAATTACTACTCTTGATTAACTGTGGTATTGTGTTGAAGCTGCATGGGCAGCTGTACCTGTACACACCATCCAAGCTCTGTTTGACCTACGCGTATCAAGGCCGTTATTACGGCCAGAGGTGGTTGTTCTGGGTACTGATTTCTCAGGATCTATGCACCCAAATTGCGTGAAAATGTAATCACATGTCAGTTCTAGTATAATATATTTCTCCAATGAATACTGGTTTATCATCTGCATTTCTTCTTGATGTAGCAATTTAAATGGCCAGTAGTGTACATTGATCAGCCAAAACATTATGACCACCTCCTAAATAGTATGTTAACTCCGCCAGTACAGCAGCAGTTCTGCATGGCTGGGATTCGAGAAGTTCTTGGAAGATTTCCCGTGGTATATGTAAGTAGCAGTAGTTTTATTCATTCATACATCACTTTTACAAGGACATTGGACATGCCGTGGTTTCATAGTTTAAGAACAACAAAAATAGCTAAATACTTATTTACAGGCTTTTATATATTGGGCGGTATGTAATTCAAGTGCAAGTACTGAGAAAGATCCAGTGTGGGCTGTAATCATCGTACGGCAGCGAAACTTGGTAGATTTTCTAATGCATTAATGCGGAACCACATTACCCTGAAAAAGACTAGTTGCAGTTTTGGCTACCAGGTGCAAATCTGTCGCTCTGAATGCATGAAAGACGTATACAATTGTCTCTGTTGATCCATCGTGGATACGGGACGGTGGCTGGTCAAATATTTTCCAAAGAAATATCGTCAAATAGCCGTATGTTCTCAGAATTTATTTTATTTAGACGACTGGTTGTGGCATCTCATTAATACCATCTTCAGGCACTGCATGTGTAGACAGATATATCGATAGTTGCATAACTGCAGGCATCAGTATCTGGATTCTGTGAATTGGCTTCTGGACTGTTTACCTCGAACACATGACAATAACAGTTGTTAGCAAGTCTTCGAAGTAAAAATTCCAAAAAGGAATTTTCAGAATCCAGATATTGATGGCTTCAGTACACAAGTATCGGTATATCTGGTTCTCTGTGACGGGAGCGCATTGAGGCCTGAAGATGGCGTTATAGAGAGGCCGAAACTTGTTGTCTAAATGAAATAACTTCTCAACATACGGCTGTTTGTCGATTTTCCTTGGTATATTATTAAATAATTGTGGCCGAACAAAGAGTCGAACATACTCTCACCCGAATACAACACCAGTCTGTCTACAACAGTGATAATTTAGTTTATTCCTATTGCACAATACTGGTTTGCAAAGAAGGTTTTTTTTGACATGTAAACAGTTATTGCTTGGGTTTTCATTATTTCTCAGTCTCAGTCACTGCACATACTACAAATACTACAGACACTGTACCCATTGTTTCGTAAAGTAACACTACACACACTAGCAGCTTGACGTTGTGCGCATAGCGACGATGCTTGATCTTCATTTTGTGCACCACAACTTCCAATTCGCTAGCCTGAAAAATTGGGTCACCATCCCAAAATAACAAGTGAGATGTTGATCTCAGGCAGTATTATATAGAAGATAATTTTGGGTGCTTTTCGTGAAAAGAAAATAGAATAAGAGAAAAGAAAGAAGGGAAAAAAAAACAGTCTGAAGGTGTTAGCCTATGTGAAATGATAGATGTTTCATTATTAGGCTGATGCGTAGGTTCGTAGCGTTTATCAACAATTGTAATAAACACAACAGATATACATAGCAGAGACCTTAGTCATCAGTAATATATTCTCCTTCACTATTTACAACAGTCTGCCAACGCTTGGGTAAATTTCGATTCCGCGACTGTAGAAATCACGTGGTGCGAGGCGAAGAACTCTCGAGCCATATTCGGAGCGAAGTTTCATCCGGAAAGGAAGTTTCTTGAAGGTTGTTCGATAGAGAGCGGACAAGATGAAAATCTAAGGGCGCAAGATCAGAGGATAAGGTGGGCGCGCAATGACTTCCCAACCCAAATCCTGTATAGTATTTCTTGACAGTCTAGCACGACGTGAGCGGATGTTATCATGGAGTAACATCTCTTTAGGTAGTCTTCCTCTTCGTTGTTCTTGGATTGTGTCTGCAAGACGTCTCAGTTGTTGACAATAAATGTCAGCAGAGATAGTTACACCTCGGGGGAGCAAATCGTAGCACACCACACCGTCGCTGTTCCACCAGATGCGTAACATTATGAAACGTCCCCTTTGAACAATTATACATGACTGTCCTTAAACTGACACACAATATTTTTAGCGCAACGCAATCTGACTTTCAAAAATCCCTACAAAAGAATGGCCCTGACTAACATTAACCTATACGTTTCACAAATCACTTACCTCACAAAAATCTTGGTTACTCGAACTACTGCAATACAGCGAGCGCCACTACTGCCAGCTAAATAAAAGAGTCAAACTACGGAAGGCACTAACTACTGATAGGCATAGTTAGCAAATGAAAGATTTTTTATAGAGAACAAACAATGTATTTACCTTAATAGTGTTCAAAAGTCATAATATATATAGCAGTTCATGACATCCAGTCTTACAAATTTCAAAACTCCGCCATCTCTCTCCTCACATCCACCACTGCTGGCGGCTCACCTCCAACTGCGCAACGCTACGCGCTGTTCGCATCCAGCTGCCCAACACTACAATGGCGAGTATTACAACAATGCAAACTAGCCACAGACTGCACACAGCACAGCCAGTGATTCTCATACAGAGCACTACGTAACGTTGCCAATAAGAAAACATAAACAGCCTACTTACATAGCCCCCATGCTCCCCACAAAAAATTTTACAAATTGTTTTGGGCAGTTGCCAATAATGATTTGATAAAATTTTTCATAATTACAATAACAAAGATATCAAATGCACACACTTATTGATGCAATGTTGGTCAAAAGCTAAAATTTTCTCACAGTCCATAAAGACAGTCCTGATCATTCATCACAGTAAAATTGCAGTGTTTTTTGTTCTCAAAGTCTGAGCAGTAAAAGAAAATGCACACAGAAGTGGTGAATTTCCATGCGTCTTGAAGAAGTAGTGTTGTCCTTCCAACGGAACAGTGCTGACTCTTGACATGCAGACAGGTAATGGGCTACAACAGAGCAAACCCACTGCAGAGTCAGTCGAAGTTTTGAAGAATATTGGTAGGTAGGTCATCACAGAACAGACCCACTATAGTCTTGGTAGAGAGTATGGTATTGGTGGGCCACCAGAGGTGTAGACCCAGTGCCGTCCTTGTAGATATAATGGTACTGGTGGGTCGTCAAAGGTGTAGACCCACTGTAGTCCTTGTGGAGACGGCCAGCAACCATCTGTTGCGACTGTGCAGGTGCACAGTCACCATCGAAGAGTCTTGCGGACAATATAGCAAGTCCATAACCACCACTTGTGCACTCACAAAGTTTTTGGAATTGTCCTTAAAACCAGCAATGCTGTTAACGAGTCGCTTGCTGAATTATTAACACACGTACAAACACTATCAGTCCCTACTTCTCGCATATTGTCCATATACTATGACCAACAGAAACGTGTGCAGTGAAATGTAACTTACAAGTTACTTAATTTGATGAACTGGTGTCAATTACAATTTTATAACATAAGAATACAATTACAAAGGTACAAAATACATCATTAAAGAACATAACAACACAGATAACATTTGTGGTAATGCAGGCTTTACAAAAGAATAGAAATAAACATGAACATCAGTGTTACAAGAATTATGACATAAGTAAATACATAAAAGTTCAGAATAACTTTCGAAACATCACCTTCACACATAAGCATTAAAACAAAACAGAATAAATAATGTCTAAACATCTTTACAAAGTAAATAACGTATTATTAATGTCAATTATATTTGAGGATAACAGTATTCCTCATCATAGTGAATGTAGCTTAGTATTAGAAGAGAAAAAAAATTCTATGAAACAGTACACAGAGACAGGAAGAAAACAAATACACAAGGGTATACAAACACATAGGGGGATAACACAATGGAAAGGATAGGGTTCGTTTTCAGTGTAACATTTGGTACTGCAGTCCACCCCAAAACTTCATTCCATAGGTCTTTCGTCTTATTTCAACATTTGTTTCCACCAAAAAAATCCTATCAAAGCATGCTTTCTGTATTTATATGTTCACATATTTCTTACCTCATTATTTATTTTCCATTATCTTACCTCATTTATTTCCAAGAAAATCCTACGTAAACCTGTTGTCCCTAAACCCTACTGTTTTGCTCATATCCTCTTTCAAAATACTTTTTTTGGCCAAACCATTTTCTTATAGCTTCTCAATGCATTTCTTCCAATTCATCGCAACTCATTCTCTTATATAGTCTACCCCCTCTTAAGCTAACTTAAATCTACTGAGCTCAGATATATATACCAAGGTATGAGGCAAAACAGCAGCACATAACAAATTAACACAAACAGCAATGATAAAAAATACAAATGCCAAAGCAAGCAGCATAAATTAGCGGAGCAATTGGAATATTACAAGTAATATAAGGCAATGTGCAGCAAACAATAAAAATAAATCAGTAGTAAAACTTGCTTAACAGAGTAATATAAAGTCAAATTCAGTAACACTATGCCTGGCAAACAGCAGCAGCAAATGCTATAACTTATACCTAAAGATGACAAAGCTCAAGCAGAAAAAATAGTACACTAAAGACAACAACACAGTAAGGGAAATGTATATTCACATCTTAATATCTATGTCATTATAGTGGTGCACCACAACTTATTCTACAAAATAAATTACCAAGTACTTGAAAAGAAAATTATGTATGCAGTTCCTGTGAAGGTAAATGTCTTTTTGTGCTCCCTCATTTTTTTGGAAAAAATTATTATTTACTCGATCTGTAGACAGAAAATATTTATATTAATACATCTATAAAATTTTATTTTAACCAATGCTGCAGTGCAGCTAGAAACTAGATATTAAACAAAATGAGTTAATAAATACATAAAGCAAGCCATATGGCATTTCCCTCAACTAGCAAGACAATAGCCGTGACATTTTTCTCATCGTTTCATTAGCCATTTTAGTAAATATCATAAATTAAGAGCTCCACAGTATACTCATATGTTTTCAAGTCTGAGTGTGTCGTATTTGCGATGCTTTCTACAAAGGAATGTCAATAGCGAGAATAATGGCCTCCCTTTTTTTTTTCTCCACCTGCGCCTCTGAAACGCATACACTTATGGCTTTTTTTTTCCAGGCGCCTGTCGCGCTGCTGGGTGCTTACAGAGACATACCTTTCTTCCCGAAATATTTACGACAGCAGTTTCTGCTACAGTGACAGTCTCATATAAAAATATTTCACAGGGCAAGAATTTGAGTTACAAATCTGTAGAAACAAAATCCTATTGATATAAGAGTGTCCAAAAAATTTTCGTTGGCCTTGTAATACATTCACGCATTTACATGCATTTCATAACTCTTAAAGTACGATTCTTGGTTTCCAACATCCTTTTTCACAAACCAGAGTCCCTAACCACTACTTACCTTATTCGTCGACACTTCTTCAATATTTCATCATAACAGATACATAGCATAATCAAATAACTCATATAGTATCAGCTTATTGATCATAAACATACCACAACAGCATAATACACATAGTCATCGTAATAATAACATCATAACACCCAATCAACTCTCAAAATCGTCGTAGCTTCCTCCAATAATTTCAAAACCTAAAAAAAATTGTCTGCTCATGTCAAAAGTGTCATCTGCCTCAAACGTACTTTAAAAATCATGATCCCATACCAAATACATCATTCAAAGCTCTCATAGTATCACAATGGTTCCGAAAAAATATGAAGAGTTCACAAAGTACTGACAAAATACAATTTCATAAGTGTGAAGTTATCCAACTGTGTAATTACGTAAACATCTGTCACTGATGTAGTAAAGAAATGTTTGTTTCTCTGTTAAATAATCAGATAGCTGTGTAATTCTGTGTTAGAGAAATATGGTACCGATGTGTAAAGTTGTGTAAGCAAATACCATATTAGCTAGGGCTCCTTGTGCTTGTCAAATACATGGTACACAAAGTAGGCGTGTACTCCCCTGAGGATTAATGTAATTATACCCTCAGGTGTTACAGATTACAGCAATGGAATGAACTGTATCACGGAAAACTTTCTTTGTAATTCAAAAATCTTTAAAAATAAATGTTTTAAGTACAAAATTAATCACTCAAATACGTGTACTGTAGCGCTAAACTGTGTGTCTTGTTGTAAGATAATCTCTGCGGAAGTGTCGTAGTTACCGTCCTCCGAAAGCTAAGTTCTGCAGAAGTCAATGTACTTACCTCATGATAAACGAAAGTGAAATGCTTTGCGTATAGATATCGTAGTTATTACGCTTATTGTTGTGTTGAAGAACGTACTGTGCTGTAACGTATTGTTGTGCTATGGAAAACCCTGTCTCATTGTAGCTATACTACAAACGTTACTACTAAAACATGTTTTACTTTCCAGAAGAATTCAGAAAACTGTGCAGATATAAAACAGATACACTGCAAAAGCAACATTGTAAATTGTCACTCATTAGTAGCGTCGTGATAAAACCGTGTAGTTGTCACATAAACTAACCACTGTGTCGTCTGGTATCTCACAGAAAGTACTTTAAATCCAGAATGTATTTTCAAGTAAACCAAAATGATGCATTAAAATCTCATTAGCAGTGCCAGAATATGTTCTAAGTATGTAAGCCTTATAGTCGTTATGTAATCGTGCAACTACCAAGCAAGAATGTACACACACAATAACACTGTGTCATCTATTCACAATAACAATGCATTCGTAATTTCTGTTTAAATAAATTCTCTTGGTTCTTGACTGGATATTTAACTTCAAACAGTGTTGCATGTGAACAGTTTCTTAAGTCTGACAAAGCATACTAGAAGTGTGAAGCGAAAAATTTTATGGCAAAGACTAAGTTAAAAAGCAGATTATCTTTCAATAAACGGTTTTACATGTGAAATGTGGTGCAATCCTTTGCTCTTCCTAGTATGCAGAGTTTCAACTTCAACGCAATTATCATGTGGTATACGTCGGATTCTGTAAGGTCCATTGTAAACTAGAAAGAATTTGTGACTCAAGTGTTTCTTCTTATGTGACAATGAATGAGCTTTAATGAGAACTTTCTGACCAATATATAATTTCTTTGCATTTGCTTTACCGTGTAGTTTTCTCCTTTTGTCTGCTGCAGATTTTATATTTTTAATAGCCAAATCAATTATGTCTTTGTGTCGAAGTTTACGTGTATTCGGGAAAGGTACAAGCTCTCTGATTCTGTTCGATGGTTCTTCATTCTTCAGTACAAGAATAGTTGGTAAAGCAATGGAGTCATGAGGCATTTCATTCAGCACGTTTTGAAATAAATGTAAATATCTGTCCCAATGCTGATGCTTTCTGTGACAATAAAGTCTGCAAAGCTTATTGATTTCTTTCATAATCCGTTCGGAGGGGTTACAATGTGGTGAGTACAATGAAATAAAAACAGGTTTGATTTTATGATTCCGAAGCATGCGTGACCAAACAGCAGATCTGAATTGAGGTCCGTTATCTGAAATGACTTTACCAACGTGTCCAACTTCATGTAAAAAATTTTTAACAAAGGCGTTGGATACAGACCATCCAGTGGCTTTACGTAACGGTGTGAAAGAAACAAATTTTGAAGTAAGTTCAACAGGGACTAGAACGTACGAAAATCCATTAGATGTTCTGACAAGCGGTCCCAAGAGATCAACAGCAGCAAATTCTTTTAATTTAGAAGGAATGATAGGAAACACCGGAGCACGAAGGGAGATAGTAGATGGTTTCGCCTTTTGACAAAGTTTACAAATAGACAAGACTCTTCGAATTCTCTTTTCCATATTGTTAAAATAACAAGTCGTTCGAAGAATATGATAACATTTTCGTGGACCAAAATGTGCGTAGCTGAAATGAATGTACCAAATGAGCTTATTAACAAAATCGTCAGGAATGCAAAGTACCCATAGCTTGTCATCAACAGTGCAGCGTTTGAACAGTATGTTGTTTCTAACCAGATAATAATGCCGAATCTGTGTGTGTGTGTCTTTTCATGCCATTTGCTCTTGATGTCTTTCCAAATCGGATCTTTATCTTGTTCATGAGCAATGTCCTTTAAAGATGTGGTGATGAAGTTTTCAAAGGCGACTTTCTGAATGTAAAGAATACTGAAATTTTTTTCGAGGTTGCCTTCTCTGTTACTTTTCTCAAGCTCAGCCGGTGCGCGTGACAGTGCGTCCGCAACAATGTTCTTCTTGCCGGGAATGTAGACTATTGTGAAGTGGAATTCTTGCAGAAACAATGCCCAACGCTTTAACCTGTCATGATTTAATTTTGAAGACATAAGAAATTGTAATGCACGATGATCACTGTATACTTTTATGTGCTTACCAGAAAGAAAGAAACGGAATTTGTTAAATTCCCAAACGATAGCTAAAGCTTCTAATTCAGTAACGGAATAATTTTTTTCAGATTTTGTTAGCACTCGGCTAGCAAAAGCAATGGTTTTCTGAACGGTAGTGTCATTTTCTATGGTTTCTTGAAATAAATGGGCACCAAGACCGACTTTAGAAGAATCTGTGCTAAGGCAGAAATCTTGCGACAGATCTGGATGAGCTAGTATTGGCGCGTTAAGTAGCGATTCTTTCAAGGAATTGAATTCCAACTGTGCTTGTTCGTCCCAGTTCCAAATAGTATTTTTTCCAGTGAGAGAACAAAGTTTTGGTGTAACAAGAATTTGCATATTCAGAAAACGACGGTAAAAATTTACGAGACCTAGAAAACTGCGGACTTGTTTTTTTGTGGATGGAACTGGAATGGCTCTGATTGCTTCTAACTTTTCAGGATCCGGCTGAATGCCTTCAGAAGAAATAATATGTCCCAAAAACCTCACCTTTGACCTACCGAATTCAGACTTTTCCAAGTTAACAGTAATTCCAGATTCTGCAAAAATACGTAACAAACTGTTGAGGATGCGATTATGTTGTTCCCATGAGGCTTCTGCTATCAGAATATCGTCCACATATAAGGTGATGTGACGTTTTAAGAACTCAGGTAATATGGAATTTAGCCCGGGAATGAATGCTGCTGAAGAAATGTTCAAACCAAAAGTAAGTTTACGAAACTGATAACAAACGCCGAAACAAAGGAAAGCTATGTATTTCCTTCGTTCTGGATGAAGCTCGATCTGATAAAAACTGGATCTGAGATCAATGGAAGACAACACTTTTACACCATTAAAATTTTGAAGAAGTTCTTCCAACGTTTGCGGCCTGTATGTTTCAGGAATAATGATAGTATTGATTTGTCTCGAATCTAAGACAAGCCTGATCGATCCATTTTTCTTCTCAACAACATATAATGGATTGTTGTATGAGCTTACTGCAGGCTCAATAATGCCCTCGTCAAACATAGATTGTATTTCTGTTCTAACACGGTCCCTATAATGCGCCAGAATTACGTATGGTATAACACAAAATTTAGTATGCTCACGAACACGAAATTGGTATTGAAATATCCTGATTGTTCCTGTTTTGTGAGTAAAAACTGTGAAATGTGCTTGTAAAATCTCAAAAAGGTTCTGCCTATCGGAGTCATTACAATTCTCAATTGTTTGAATTTTATTCTGAATTAAGTCATTAGTTTCAAATATGCCGTCGATATCATCCCTGTCAGTATTTGCAGAGTGACTGTTAGTGTCTAGTTCCGTAGAAAATTCCGAACTGTTGTCTAACAGAAGGTAAAGCCGATTAATTTCCTCATCATGGTTTGAGAGCCAATCTTCAAATTTCAAAGCTACTGACTTACCTTCTTTTTCTAAAGTTATTTCAGCATTGTGAAAGTTTAAGATTGCTTTGTATTCATTCAAAAAGTCTACTCCCAATATAATTTCCGTCGACAATAATGGAACAATAAGAAAGCTCATAGAGAAGCTGTGGCTTTGACAAAAGAATTCTAAATTGGTTTGTTGGCGTACATCTAAACTTTTTCCAAAGATTGCACCTTGTAATTTAATCTTACGTAACGGAAGTGTGGGACAATCGTTCGATTTGTTGCATTTGATAAAGGCTGTTTCACTAATTACTGAAATGGGACTGCCAGAGTCAAGTACTGCTGTAAATTTTACATCATTTACTGTAATGTGAATCACAGGATATGCAATGTTGTTATGTTTTACGTCGTGTTCCTGGAGTAAGATGTCCCTAATGTCTTCCATTTTTACGTAATTACTGGCTACGGCAGCTGCGTCGTCAGTTTCATACTTGCGTTTCGTGGCTGCCAGCTGTATGAGTCATTGTCTGTCTCTTTGTTGGCGCGCGTCGTTATTGGGATTAGGAGACCTAACTTCTACAAGTTCACCTTGTCGAGAGTGCGCTGCTCTGTTTGAATCTCGCCAGTTCTGATGAAATTCAGGTCTGTCGTTATGATTATATCGTCTGTCGTCATGTCGGTAGTTTCTGTAGTTTCTTTCTTGTTGGTTAAGTGGTGGAGAATTTCTCCCTGAATTATCACTGCACGGTGGACCGTTGCGTCTGAAGTTATTCTGTCTCCCGTGATAATAATAGTTCTGGTTGCCATATTGTCTGTTTCTCTGATTGTCTCTGTGATAGTCATTACTGCGGAGAGGTGATCTTTCCCTGTAATTATTACTACTCTGCCAACAGTTGTCATACGGATGGTGTCTGTTTTGGTCATGATTTGTGTTGTGAGAATAGCCTAGTCGTGTCCAGTTATTATTTCTTTCATCGCGGAACTGCGACGGATGTAACCTGTAATTGTTGTGTTCCTGTTTTCGCGTTCCGTGATTGTCAGTGTCAATTTCTAATTCTTGTAAGAGTCCTTGAAAAGCTTCAATGTCGTCTTTGCAACGTCCTGCCAAAATAATGTGTCGTAAATGTTCAGGTAATTTGATTAAGCAAATGCGGATGAGTTCTGAGGGGCTTATGGGTTTGACAGGTACTGATTCTTGTGCAACATGTCTTCAAAATATTTCACAAGACTGGAAAATTCGGATTGTTCGAAATGTTTCATCATTATGATGCTATGTTTTACTCGGTCTTGTGTAGCTTGAGACCAATATGCTGAGAGGAAGGCATGATAAAATTCTCCTTCAATGTGACAATCGTGAATGACCGATCGCATTCTTACAGCTGGTTCATTCTCTAAGTAGCCACACATAAATTCTAATCTGTGCTGTAATGACCAGTTGGGAGGAAAACAATGAGAGAATTGATGAAGCCATGCTCGTGGATGAATGTCGTTGCCACAATTCTTAAATGTTTTGAATTTACGTGTAGTCATGAACAGCTTATATTCAAAATCATCATGTCGGCGAGTCGCATATCGGTCATTGTTAGGTCGTGTCGGCGGTTCCATCTCAAAATTCGGTACACATTGCCAATTTCTTTCATAACTTCCGAAATGCCCTGTGTTATTATTTTGCGGCTTTTCCGTATTTCTAAGTCCCTCTTCCCGTGTTGGAGCGCGAGTGTCCTCTGAAATTTGTAATTTTTGTATTACTTGTGCCAACTGATCTTATTCTTCCCGGATTTCTCTTTTGTACTGTATATTGATTTGATTTTGATTGAATTTCATAATTTGTTCGCACTCTTCTGTGTCATTAAAGACTACCGGTTTTGTGTCATTCAGATTATCATCTACCTTCGTAGGTAAATTAGTGAACTGATCCGAAAGTTCGGCTACTTTCTTCGATAGTGTACTTATTTCCTCAGTGTGTTTTTCTGAACCAAGTTTCAGAGTATCTACTGTGTCCTTTAAGTTTTCATAAGTTTTTGCAAGTTGCGTAACCGAATTGGTAGATGCAATTGAGTCATATTTAGCTTGCAAAGTCTCATGATTTTCATGAACAATAGTTTGCAGTTCTTTTAGGGCTGCTTCGTGATTCTGTAATGCATTTTCATGCCGCGAAAAAATAGGTTGAAAATGCTCACAAATTTGAGTTTTACGTCATTACAGACTTTTTGACATTTCGATTCAATGTTATGTAATTCAGTAGTTAAATCTTCACGTGTTTGTTCAAGAGTTTGTTCCAATGAGTCTAACTTTTGAAGCTGTTGCTGTGTTTGTCTCTGATTTTGTTCCATCGCATCTAACTTTTGAAGGTTTTGTCCCATTTGTTTCTGATTTGGTTCGAGCTTTGTGTCTAACTTTTGAAGATTTTGTTCCATTGTGTCTAACTTTTGTAGCCTTTGTCCCATTTGTTGCATTAACTGTAATAACAGTGCACTGGTGTCTGAAACATGTTCCTCAGTGCTATTCAACAATGAATTTGAACCGGCAATATACGCATTTTGAAACACGGGAAATGTGTCTTGAATTATTTGAGAAAATGGCGAGGACGAAAAACCTGGATCTAAAGTATTTGCAGGATTGTGTCCTGTCATTTCGGATTCCTGAGGCAAGCTGTTGCCGACCGATCGATCGATAATGCTTCCCTGTTCACTAATTGTTTCACTGCCTACACCATTATTTGCAGCCCATTCCATTTCCTTATGCACAATTACCAAATTACTACTTTGAACATTAGATAACTCATTACATGGTGGCGCTAGCACACTGCTTTCGTCTTCACTGTCATTTCTCAGTTTACTTTGGAGCCTAGTATTGTTTTTCACACGCCATTATTGTCACAGTATTTCACACGACAACACAGAAAAGCACAATTTGAAGAGCAAAATAAGAAAACACATTAACATAGCACTGAAAATATCTAGTTAATCGCAAGCACAGCTGCGAAATACTTGGTGCAAATCTACATGGATGCCACAACTGTTTTACTGTACAAGAATGAAAACTACAACTACAAAGGAAATTCTCTCTACAATTACGCGCTAGCAATAAACAAAGGCTGCACTAATTGCACAAACTACAAGAAAAAAATCAGAAGCTTTCAGTGAGGTACCCTAGGCTAAGGGTCGACATATGAAACGTCCCCTTTGAACAATTATACATGACTGTCCTTAAACTGACACACAATATTTTTAGTGCAACGCAATCTGACTTTCAAAAATTCCTACAAAAGAATGGCCCTGACTAACATTAACCTATACGTTTCACAAATCACTTACCTCACAAAAATCTTGGTTACTCGAACTACTGCAATACAGCGAGCGCCACTACTGCCAGCTAAATAAAAGATTCAAACTACGGAAGGCACTAACTACTGATAGGCATAGTTAGCAAATGAAAGATTTTTTATAGAGAAAAAACAATGTATTTACCTTAATAGTGTTCAAAAGTCATAATATATACAGCAGTTCATGACATCCAGTCTTACAAATTTCAAAACTCCGCCATCTCTCTCCCCACATCCACCACTGCTGGCGGCTCACCTCCAACTGCGCACGCTACGCGCTGTTCGCATCCAGCTGCCCAACACTACAATGGCGAGTATTACAACAATGCAAACTAGTCACAGACTGCACACAGCACAGCCAGTGATTCTCATACAGAGCGCTACGTAACGTTGCCAATAAGAAAACATAAACAGCCTACTTACAACATTACCCTTCGTGGACGTGCGCATTTCTTTGTACGAGGAGTTGCTGCTTTGTTTGGGCTCCATCATTTCTCTATCTTCCTTATGTTAGCATAAAGATACCATTTCGCGTCACCAGTAACGACATAGGATAGGAATGGTCGGAGATGTCCACGAGTCAGTTGAAGAAGAGCAAGCAGAAATGCACATACGGCTACCAGCTGATTTTTGTGCTCTTGGCTTAGAGCATGCGCTACCCATACACATGATTTTTTGGATCTTTTCCACTGCACGTATATGTCGCACGACGGTGGAATGTTCACAGTTTATCACATTTGCCAGCTCTCGAGTATGCTAACGTAGGTCATCATGGATTCATGCCTTTAAACGATCTTCATCAAACCACGAAGGTCTTTTTGAACGTGAACAGTCACTAATGTAAAAACGATCCAAGTTAAAACGAGAAAAGCAATTTTTGCCGTGTTCTGTCAAAAGGCATTACCACCATGCACAGCGCAAATGATTCTGGCAGCCTCCGCTGTTGTCGACACTCTATTGAAGTCAAACAGAAGAATATACGAGGGCTGGAACTTTAATAGTGGCAACTATTTATTTACAGCTCGTACAAAATAGATACGTGTTTCAAAGTTTTACTGACCTTCAAAGAAGTCACTAGAATTGTGTACAACCAGTTGCCAGCGATGTGGAAGTCGTAGGATACTCTCTGCAGTGCCAGTTGTGTTAACAGTTGGAGCGGCGCGATCTAATGCCCAACGAAATTGTAGCAGTTCTGAAGCGAATGCCATGAAGTGTTTTCTTCAGTTTAGAAATGGAGTTGAACTTACGAGGGCTTAAGTCAGGGGAGTGCAGTAGGTGGTATAGCACTTAGCAGCCCCATCGGTCAAACAAATCAGTAACAGCTTGCACTGTACGTTCTTGAGCATTATCCTCCAGAATGATGGTCACGTCCTGCAAAATGTATCATCACTTCTGTCTCTATGCTGTTCATTTTTGGAACACAACCTACGACCAGCTTAGAGACAGGAGTGATGACACTTTCTGCTGGACCTGACCATCATTTTGCAGGACAATATTCAAGCACGTACACTGCAAGCTGTTGCTGATTTGTTTGACTGATGGGGCTGCATTCCCCTGACTTAAGCCCTTTTGAGCTCGACTCGATTTTTAAACTGAAGGAAACACTTCGCGGCATTCACTTCAGAACTGCTACAAATTCGTCGGGCAATAGAAAAAATGGTTCAAATGGCTCTGAGCACTATGGGACTTAACATCTTAGGTCATCAGTCCCCTAGAACTTAGAACTACTTAAACCTAACTAACCTAAGGACATCACACAACACCCAGCCATCACGAGGCAGAGAAAATCCCTGACCCCGCCGGGAATCGAACCCGGGAACCCGGGCGTGGGAAGCGAGAACGCTACCGCACGACCACGAGATGCGGGCTCGGGCAATAGACCGCGCCGCCCGAACTGTCAACACAACTGGCACTGCTGACAGTATCCTACGACTTCCACATCGCTGACAACGGGTTATACACAATTCTGGTGACTACTTTGAAGGTCAGTAAAACTTTGAAACACGTATCTATTTTGTACGAGTTGTAAATAAATAGTTGCCACTTTTAAAGTTCCAACTCTCGTAAGTCGGAAATGTTCTGATTTTTCCACGTTGCACTCCATTTTCTTGCGTCCATTCACTATCGCCAAAAGACCAAATTACAATATGTAAACTCAAATAGCAACAGTGAACTACGAATAAAATATGAGAATCAATAAATAAACCCATAGCAACCGAAATACCAACATTCAAAGCAAATACGCTACGAAATTATGGAACAACCTAATTGACTCCGGGAATCGAAATGAAAGACAAACTGGGTGTTACATTTACAAAAAAGTGTTTTCTGTTGGGAGTCCTGGCATCGAGCTCACATCAGACCACAGCTCGCAGCACCTGACGAGAACACCTTACTGACGACGACGCTGTAAGTCGTAAACAAAGATGATGTACATCGTTCCAGTGATCACAAACTGTTGACTGGTTTGTTTGTTATGCGAGTAGTAGTTAACACCGTGCAGTCTTTTCACGTTATGTTTCGAACTTGAAATATGTACCTCCGCAGCAACACGCGCCTCTTTCTTCCGTTCTTGATTTTTATCGTTTGATTTCATTGGCAATATCCATCCATGTTTTTTTACACATTAGCTACCATCAGTTTTCGCTACTATCTACATACAATGATGTACTTACACTAATAGAAGCATTACCGCCGTTCAGAACAAATTTGAATGCATTAACAAAGGAAGGAGTATAATTATTACTAAATTACTGGTAAAATTTACGCCTTGAATACACGCCACAACGTGTTAGTCCATTGCGTCTTCTTGGAACCCATATGCAGCTATGTACGGGAATCACGGAGGAACTAAACAGAACTCGAGCGGTGTGTCTTGTTTTTTGGGTCATCAGTCTTCTGACCAGTTTGATGCGGGTGCCAAGAGTTCTCCTCCTATGCCAGCTTCTTCATCTCGGTGTAGCTCTTGCACCGAACATGCTCAATTATTTGTTGGGTATATTCCAATCTTTGTCGTCCCCTAAAGTTTCATCCTTCCTTCTACCTACACTGAACTGTCTGTTGTGGTAATCATTATTGCGGTATACATAGCCTTAGAGAACTTCAGATGTCCTGCGCGCATCAATAAAAGACAGTATTATGCATCTGGTGGAACAACCACCAGGACGGTGTGGTGCACTACGGATTGCTCTCTCCGAATGGTAACCATGACTGCTAACATACATTATCAACAACTTGGATGTCTTGCAGACGCAGACCAAGAACAACGACCAGGAAGTGATGCTACTCGACGATAAAGTTCGCTCGCATTCTGCTAGAGTGCTAGACTGACATTGCTTCAGTATCTCATTCCTTTCTAAGTTGATTCTTCGGAACGCTTCTCTTAAACTTCAGTCTACTCTTCAGCATTACCCAATTTTCGCTACTTAAGCCAGTGTCCGCATCTCGTGGTCGTGCGGTAGCGTTCTCGCTTCCCACGCCCGGGTTCCCGGGTTCGATTCTCGGCGCGGTCAGGGATTTTCTCTGTCTCGTGATGGCTGGGTGTTGTGTGATGTCCTTTGGTTAGTTAGGTTTAAGTAGTTCTAAGTTCTAGGGGACTGATGACCATAGATGTTAAGTCCCATAGTGCTCAGATCCATTCCATTAAGCCAGTGTAATCGGAAAATTATTTACCATAGGGATACCCATCTTTTTAGGAATCATGATGAAACAGTGCGTTGCAGGATTTGCTCTGTTAGTAATGTTAGCGTCGTGACTTGCTGGTAGGCGCCGCTGCTAATACGGCGGCAGCACATGCATCGGTGTGGTCACAGCTGCAGACAGTCGACAATGGACGAGATGAGCAGGGCTTCACTCGTATAGCTGTATTATCAAAACGACAGCAATAGTGGTACTGCTCTTCGCGAATTGCAATGCGGGAGTACGGAGAGGGTCATGGACTGTGAGGCTAGTTCCGTCCGAGGTTCGAGTCCACCCTCGGACATGCGTGTGTGTGTTTGTCCTTAGGATAATTTAGGTTAAGTAGTGTGTAAGCTTAGGGACTGATGACCTTAGCAGTTAAGTCCCGTAATATTTCACTCACATATGAAAAGTACGAAGAGCTCCCTTTGCGCACTGGGGTTGCAGAACCTGATTCGGAAGTTCCTGGGAGAGGCCGACGGCCAACTGCACCACAAATTGTTTAAGAAGTTACTGTTGCCATGACTGACAATGCTGGGCGCATCTTAAACAGTGCACCAGCTGAAGTTTCCATGGTCCACCCTTCGAAAAGTCTGCAAACAGTTTTGAAATGGAAATGGTATCTCTGGCGCGGTTCCAGGTTGCCGCGGACGCAGATTGTCGTCTCATTGGGCAACGTTTGTAGCCTGGAACATAAACATGGTACGCAATTAACAATTGTTAACGTCTCATGTGTAAATTAAAATCTATTTCTTTCAATGGTTTATTCATTATTTCTCTTCCACATGTTCTTACAAATGTTTACACAAAGTTTCATTGTCCTGCGATCGGTGTTCATGGGAGCCCTCTTAAGTAGCGAAAGTTTACTTATAACCACCCTATGTATCTGTCATGGGTTCGCCTTAAATCGATTTCTTAATCTCTGTCTGGTCGTGACATAACCCACCTGGAATCGTCTGTTGCTATACGTACATATTTCATATGCTTCACTCATTCCCTTTGTGTCTCCAGTTAAACCAGCTGAGTCTACTTTCCCTTATGGACGTTATCACTCGCTGTAGAAGATGGTCAGCTATTCCCTTTGAAACGACCCTCTGCCCGCAGGATGTGTTCTGCAGCCACGAGAAGGAGCGTAAAGAGGACTCGTCCGTCCCTGTGTGTGCTGCGCAAACACGGCACGTGCGTGGGCGTCAGCCCGGCTGCCCGGCCATTGTGCCTGCGCCGCAAGATGGCCGCGGGCGACGCCTGACGTCTGCCAAGCGTTGCGGACACCGAGGGGCGTCGACTCTTCCGGCGGCGCCATCTTCCGCAACTGGGCGCGTCACGAGAGCCGAGATACTGCCTGTCTACTTGTTTGTTCAAGAAGAAGCCGCGGCTTTCACCTAAATTAAATGCCTTTCGGTTTCATCCTCACCGCAATCACTTTGGTCTGTTGCGTGATAGCGATTTCCCTTGACTGCCTCCTCAACGCTTTCTTCGTCTTAAAGCCGTTGGTGATGGGTGGAAACGCCTGAAAACTTTCGAGTGTAACTAGGTGCAGAATCCAAACGCATTACGAAAATTTAAGTATCCGTGCGTAAATCAATGTGTGTGTGTGTGTGTGTGTGTGTGTGTGTGTGTGTGTGTGTGTGGTCCACATCTCCTTCTAAACCACTGGAGACATTTCAACCAAAGTTGGTGCAGATATTCCTTACTGTCAGGCTGTGGAGGGGTAAGAACAATTCAGAAGATATAACGTCATAAAAATGAGTAAAGAACTGCCGTATCACGTATGACTTTTGAATGTATTACTCCTACGCTACCAAATATATTCGCAAACAATTTTGCAGACAGTATCCACATATGCCGCTAAATGCACGTAAAAAATATATCGTGGTAACACACGTAGTACAGGAGATATGACGTCATAAATATTGAAATGCGTCATTGAGTATGGCGTTTAAATTTATTACTTCTTTTCTGCTAACTCCATTAGCAACACATTTTGCAAACATTTTCCACGTACGTCGCTGAATGTACCTACAGAATTGTGTCATTAGATGACATATAGATCAGGAGATATGACGTCATAAACACTGAAATGTGTGAAGAACTGCCGCATAATGCCTGACGTTTAAATTTATCACCCCTTCGCTACCAACTCTATTCGCAACATAGTTCGCAGACTGTACCCACATATGTCGCTGAATGTTCCTACACAGAAATATAGTTGTACAACACATAGTTCGAGTGGTACGACGTGATAAACACTGAGATTCGTGAAAAATAGCCGTATCACGCATGAAGTTTTAGTACAGTTATTCCGTACCACTAACACACTCCTACAGTCGAGTCAAATCCAGGAAATCCCAGATACCCAGCAGCATTTTTGACAGCTTTCAATTGCGAAGCGCAAACGTCTGTAGGTGACAACAATAGCCGTCTATACAGCTACAAAGGGACGTTGCCATAGAGACGTTTACAAAATCTGGTCCTGGACACGTGAAGCAGCTGCGAATTACATAACCTGCGTGGAAACATCTAATGCCACATACCTCCACAAACCTACCAGAGTCCGTTATGCATTTCATTCCAAGGACGGACAAACAAGTTATTAAGCAGACGATCATAGTCTTTTGGCTCATCAGTGTATGGCCATAGTTACTTAGTGCTATGTTATCCTTGCGAAGCCGGGGCGGGTCCTTATTAGGTTATAAATACACTCCTGGAAATGAAAAGAAGAACACATTGACACCGGTGTGTCAGACCCACCATACTTGCTCCGGACACTGCGAGAGGGCTGTACAAGCAATGATCACACGCACGGCACAGCGGACACACCAGGAACCGCGGTGTTGGCCGTCGAATGGCGCCAGCTGCGCAGCATTTGTGCACCGCCACCGTCAGTGTCAGCCAGTTTGCCGTGGCATACGGAGCTCCATCGCAGTCTTTAACACTGGTAGCATGCCGCGACAGCGTGGACGTGAACCGTATGTGCAGTTGACGGACTTTGAGCGAGGGCGTATAGTGGGCATGCGGGAGGCCGGGTGGACGTACCGCCGAATTGCTCAACACGTGGGGCGTGAGGTCTCCACAGTACATCGATGTTGTCGCCAGTGGTCGGCGGAAGGTGCACATGCCCGTCGACCTGGGACCGGACCGCAGCGACGCACGGATGCACGCCAAGACCGTAGGATCCTACGCAGTGCCGTAGGGGACCGCACCGCCACTTCCCAGCAAATTAGGGACACTGTTGCTCCTGGGGTATCGGCGAGGACCATTCGCAACCGTCTCCATGAAGCTGGGCTACGGTCCCGCACACCGTTAGGCCGTCTTCCGCTCACGCCCCAACATCGTGCAGCCCGCCTCCAGTGGTGTCGCGACAGGCGCGAATGGAGGGACGAATGGAGACGTGTCGTCTTCAGCGATGAGAGTCGCTTCTGCCTTGGTGCCAATGATGGTCGTATGCGTGTTTGGCGCCGTGCAGGTGAGCGCCACAATCAGGACTGCATACGACCGAGGCACACAGGGCCAACACCCGGCATCATGGTGTGGGGAGCGATCTCCTACACTGGCCGTACACCACTGGTGATCGTCGAGGGGACACTGAATAGTGCACGGTACATCCAAACCGTCATCGAACCCATCGTTCTACCATTCCTAGACCGGCAAGGGAACTTGCTGTTGCAACAGGACAATGCACGTCCGCATGTATCCCGTGCCACCCAACGTGCTCTAGAAGGTGTAAGTCAACTACCCTGGCCAGCAAGATCTCCGGATCTGTCCCCCATTGAGCATGTTTGGGACTGGATGAAGCGTCGTCTCACGCGGTCTGCACGTCCAGCACGAACGCTGGTCCAACTGAGGCGCCAGGTGGAAATGGCATGGCAAGCCGTTCCACAGGACTACATCCAGCATCTCTACGATCGTCTCCATGGGAGAATAGCAGCCTGCATTGCTGCGAAAGGTGGATATACACTGTACTAGTGCCGACATTGTGCATGCTCTGTTGCCTGTGTCTATGTGCCTGTGGTTCTGTCAGTGTGATCATGTGATGTATCTGACCCCAGGAATGTGTCAATAAAGTTTCCCCTTCCTGGGACAATGAATTCACGGTGTTCTTATTTCAATTTCCAGGAGTGTATGTCTTGCTGTGGAAGAAATCTTTGTCCTAACATGGAGGAAAGGCAATGCTAAAACGTGTTTTTGAAATATTATAGCGTATTGTGTCTTCATTATTAGATGGGTCATATACAGTTTCTGACATTTTGTTTTATGTTGTTATATTCCTTTTCTCCAGACCTTAAATGTGGTACGTTAGATTTTATCGATGACTTAATACAGAAGTACGTGACACATGGGATTATGCTATGGTGTATAGTTACTTGGATAATGCTTCGTCCATACTGTGTTCGTTATATATGTTTAATAAGAGTTATCAATATCATTTAGACTCACGAGACAAAGGTAGTGTGTCTCTGAATTGTGCACCACTAAATTGTGCGATGTTTCCCATCAGTGCATTTAGGGAACCACAAATCGAATCGCTGGAGGGGAGTTTATACACTGCCTACCGGCTGTACTTAACTGCTCATTGATTTCAGTCAACGTCCTTGAGTTCATTGGTAGAGAGGTCACAAGACGGTAATAACAAAAGAAGAGATTCTAACGTTACAGCAAATACTGATTGAACTCCATGAGACACAGAAGGCACTGGGCAACGGTCTCGATCCGCTGCTCACACCGGATAGAGATCGGTGGGAGATACATGTCTTTCACACACATGTGCACACCAAACACACGCACACACACATACACACAAGCGTGCGTGCGCATGCGCTCACACAGACACACTCACAGTGGCGTTCCGGATGAGTTCAGCTGGACTGAAGTCAGATGGTCCGAGGATGCTGCACTAGCATCCCATGTTTGCGGAGTTGATTGCGACAGAGAGGTTTATATTCACTCTTGTTTAGACCGTTGATTTTCAGTTTAAAAAACCTCCTGGCAGTAGGAGTCACGAGGGGAATTGGGACTCGTCAACAATCTCAATGGCTCTTACTGGTATCAAGCGAAGGGTGTAACTATTTAGTCCCTTCTAAATGTAATCTTGCACAGTTTATCATGAGTGTGCTACCAGCTTAACACAGGGTACAAAGGAACGACACGGGGAAACAGCGACTGTAAGATCCTGTTATCCTGATGCTGCCCCAGACGCAAGCAAACATGCCAATTAGGTTGTCTAGTACGATTCTTTTTTCTTAAGCGCAACAGAAATAGTGGATATGGATTTAGTTCTGTGCTGGGGTGATAGAAATGTGGTAGTTAAATGGGTTATTTGATATTAAGACAGCGTACGGAAATCTGACGTCCCGTACCCCTGTCGGATATACAAAGACATGAACTTAGATTCAGCCAACGAAACACATTAAAACGACTCCACGTCTCAGTTCTTAGGCAGCGCAGCAGTATATTGTCCAAGTTAATACAGAAATGTGCGCGCCACTGGTGCTAGAAGAAATTGAGGTACTAGAATTTGAGGAGACTCTCAAGAACACTGAGGAGCCAAAACATTATGACCGGCTGCTAAAGGGCATCGCGCACATCTGAGAATCCTATCATGGTCATCGGCATCCATGTCGACAGTGGCGGTTATGCTTTGAGAGGTCTCCCTGTTTCAGATTGCGATACAGCGCTGGTTTGTGGTCACGGAGCTGGCGCCCGATAGTGCCCCAAATGTGTTTCATCGTGTTCAAATCAGGTACATGTGGTGGCCAAGCCGTAGGCGTGAGTTCACCACCGTGTTCCTCAAACCACTGTTGCACGGTTCTGTGCTCCCGACAAGGAGTTCACACTGATGTTCACGTATTCCACAGCTGTCATTGTGCCTTGGATTACTACTTCAGGCCCAATGGAGGCCCAGGATTTTAAATCCTGTGGTTTCACGTTTTGAGTATCATAATTTGGGCAACTTCGTGTATTCGCAAACAATCTTCTTAAACACGGAAAAGACACAAGGATCTGCGGCATCAAAAAAGTACTACTACATTCACACGCTGAAAACTAGATGAACAACAATTTTCGCGTGATTAACACTGCTTTTCCCACTGTGAACGAAGGCGTGCGTTACTCTGCACCTTTAATTTTCAATAGGATATCAGCAGAGCCGAAAAAGATTTAGTGATAAATTGCAGAATTTCAAATATAAGCTGAAAAAATTCGTGTGGTGCACTTCTTTTATTCTCTAGAGGAGTTCCTTGCAGTCCTTTAAACCCTTGCACAATAACTTATTGTTTTTTGCGTACATATTGTAGTTATTTTTGTGTTTTTATTGCTATTATTTTAATTTGTGAAGAACACTTGTTTTTAAGTTTCCTCATCAGCCTCCTGCGAAATACACTCCTGGAAATTGAAATAAGAACACCGTGAATTCATTGTCCCAGGAAGGGGAAACTTTATTGACACATTCCTGGGGTTAGATACATCACATGATCACACTGACAGAACCACAGGCACATAGACACAGGCAACAGAGCATGCACAATGTCGGCACTAGTACAGTGTATATCCACCTTTCGCAGCAATGCAGGCTGCTATTCTCCCATCGAGACGATCGTAGAGATGTTGGATGTAGTCCTGTGGAACGGCTTGCCATGCCGTTTCCACCTGGCGCCTCAGTTGGACCAGCGTTCGTGCTGGACGTGCAGACCGCGTGAGACGACGCTTCATCCAGTCCCAAACATGCTCAATGGGGGACAGATCCGGAGATCTTGCTGGCCAGGGTAGTTGACTTACACCTTCTAGAGCACGTTGGGTGGCACGGGATACATGCGGACCTGCATTGTCCTGTTGGAACAGCAAGTTCCCTTGGCGGTCTAGGAATGGTAGAACGATGGGTTCGATGACGGTTTGGATGTACCGTGCACTATTCAGTGTCCACTCGACGATCACCAGTGGTGTACGGCCAGTGTAGGAGATCGCTCCCCACACCATGATGCCGGGTGTTGGCCCTGTGTGCCTCGGTCGTATGCAGTCCTGATTGTGGCGCTCACCTGCACGGCGCCAAACACGCATACGACCATCATTGGCACCAAGGCAGAAGCGACTCTCATCGCTGAAGACGACACGTCTCCATTCGTCCCTCCATTCACGCCTGTCGCGACGCCACTGGAGGCGGGCTGCACGATGTTGGGGCGTGAGCGGAAGACGGCCTAACGGTGTGCGGGACCGTAGCCCAGCTTCATGGAGACGGTTGCGAATGGTCCTCGCCGATACCCCAGGAGCAACAGTGTCCCTAATTTGCTGGGAAGTGGCGGTGCGGTCCCCTACGGCACTGCGTAGGATCCTACGGTCTTGGCGTGCATCCGTGCGTCGCTGCGGTCCGATCCCAGGTCGACGGGCACGTGCACCTTCCGCCGACCACTGGCGACAACATCGATGTACTGTGGAGACCTCACGCCCCATGTGTTGAGCAATTCGGCGGTACGTCCACCCGGCCTCCCGCATGCCCACTATACGCCCTCGCTCAAAGTCCGACAACTGCACATACGGTTCACGTCCACGCTGTCGCGGCATGCTACCAGTGTTAAAGACTGCGATGGAGCTCCGTATGCCACGGCAAACTGGCTGACACTGACGGCGGCGGTGCACAAATGCTGCGCAGCTAGCGCCATTCGACGGCCAACACCGCGGTTCCTGGTGTGTCCGCTGTGCCGTGCGTGTGATCATTGCTTGTACAGCCCTCTCGCAGTGTCCGGAGCAAGTATGGTGGGTCTGACACACCGGTGTCAATGTGTTCTTTTTTCCATTTCCAGGAGTGTATGTTGTGACTCGTTTCATGACCAAGTAAACATACCTCGTGTGTTCCCACGTAGGTTAATGGAAAAATAAAATCATGAGGTACTTGATACCGTACCTCGTTTACGATATACCCCTCTCTCTCTCTCTCTCTCTCTCTCTCTCTCTCTCACACACACACACACACAAGCGCGTGCATTCAGAAAATCCTGTTATGGTCATCGACGTCCATGACTACAGCAACGGTTGTCCTTTTAGAGGTCTCCATGTTTATATAAAACGAAATCTCATTAAGGTTTTACACGCTGAGAAGAACCGAAAGTGCCTGCTCTGGAAGGTTTCTCAACACATATACAGCGAAGCTTTCTGCCTTTTGTGAAAAACAGTGAATTCGTTTTTTAGCATCGTACTCGTATATACAGTCCACTTGCCCCAACTGAAATGTCTGCCAGCAGAACTTTCGTCCACTACAAAAAAGGAGATGCTATTTTCTATGTACCGTTAAACTCGATAAAATGTGATTCAGAAGGGAAACAGTAAGAACAGAGTTTCTGAGAAAGATAAATTTGTTAGTAGTTGATAAAATTTTTAGTAGGTATTTCTGAATGTATTTGTGTGAAGTGTAGTTTTGTACGAAAGTGAAAAGTGCTCGATAAACAGTTCAGACAAGAAAATAAGAGAATCGTTTGAAATGTAGTTCTAAAGAAGAGCATTGAAGATAAGAAGGATTGATATGATGACTAATGAAGCATAACTGAATCGAATTTGAGACCTAAGAAACTTATTAAATAACTTGAGTAAACTAACGGATCGGATCGTAGGACACATACTCAGCCATCAAAAAATCGTAGCAGATTCATCTCGATATAGGTTGCAATGGTTATGCAGAGATGAAGAACTTTGTGCAGGATATGGTACACCATGATGGAGGAGCTACATCATAGTAGCCGTAGGACAAAAGATCACAACAGCGACAATGACAGCAAGAAAGAGAGCGTAGAAGTATTTATGTATAGTATAACGCCTAATCAGCCAAGAAGTGTCGTACTGAAGTGTTTCAGGTTGGCTTGGGCTGCGTGGTGGTTTGTTATACTTCACCTCACGCACCAAACACTTAAATAAATTGCCACCTGAACACTCCTTTTTTGTTTGACGAATGTTGCTTACTGCACATTCGGTCGCCGTTAAGTTTTATCAATCAGGATCCAGCTAGTGTGTACCCTGAATCCGCGTACCTTCTTCCTCCAGCATGATTCAGACTTCATCTCGTTACAAGCTGCAGACAAAGCCGTTGAAAATCAACTTGTGTCATTCACTCCAACACATAAATAAGAAGCCAGATTCAATTCATCTTCTTATATCATTTTCAAAATTACAACTCAATACATGGTAAATGAGGACAGCTACCAATTTGTATACTGCCTCACTATACTACTTACGTAACAGATCTAATATTCAACTTGATAATTAACAATTACTTTTACTATCTTTGACATTTCGCGCTCTTAGATTTCATGGAACTCTTTCTTTGGCACCGTCCGTTTCATGGAATTGCTATCTCCACCTCAGCTGGTACGGTAGTCTGACTGCTACCCACTCACTTCACAACAGTCGCTGCATCGTTAGCTCTGGTATCAGCACCTACGATTTAAAACACCTCCCAACAGTGGTGTGCTCTCCACTTATCGACTACTCTGTCACTAACATCTTTTCTCTGACATATGTATTTAAGGACATGGTACCTATTGTTCAAGGAATGGGACGTATCACTACAATAGAGCACTTCATCATTAATGCCATACAGTTATTCCAGGCGTGTTCCAATTGTGGCCCGCTTGCTAAATCTGTAAATACCAAATATTGTTAATTGTCAGCAAAGCCAATGGCACTAAATTTCTGTTAAACATAGAAAATCCATATTTATAGTTGAGTGCATGAATGACTCATTAACATTAACTGTAAAGCAGATTACTGAACCATTTCGCAAGTCACGTGCTAGCAGATTCTCTGCAGCTCACGTATGTCCCATTAAAGTCGTTATGCCTCTAGGAGGTGCGCAACACACCCTGAAGATGTCTTTATTGAAAGCTTCTTGGAAGGACACTTACTGCTACTTAAAGTTCGTTGTTATCGGCCCACGTTTCGCACATCATCCTGACTGGCACGCTTCACGTCTCTGGCCTACCTTACCAGTTTGCATTTATTTCGCGCTCTCCTCTCGGATTTCTGCTTTGCTCATTAGCTCACATTGAGTTTTCTTACGCAGCTCTCTGAGCGCTACATATGCTACTCATTTGCGTAACATTCAATATCATATACATATATTCGACGCTATATATATTCATCTTCGATATTGTGAAACAAACTCTTGTACTACAAGCACTGTGCTTTCCATAGGTATGGACCAAAACAAGAAAAATATGTCCAGAAAACATGGGATATGAAGTGCGTACCTCAACAGCTGTGCGCACTTTTAAGGTAAGCATTTAGATCTCATATTTACTAGAAATTTTTGCTTCGAATGATCGTACCCGTCATACTCCTGAATATTCAGAATCCCTCAGGTGTTTCAAAGACTTTGCGACAAACGTCCAGCGGTAATACATCAGGGGAACAACTTTTGCAAGAGACACAATGTTCGCTGAAGGTTCAGCGACGACGCTAGGCATCCTTTAGTATTCACTGAACTACATAGCAGTGGCTTCTAACCAGGTGCTTAGTATGCTACCTATAATACCCAGTAAATAATAGTGAGGGTGATTTTCAACAAGGAAAACCGTGAGAATGGGTGTCTCTAAGAGGATACATATTTAATGTTGCCCAGCCTGCCGCATCTCACATGAAGCAGATGAGTGGATAATAGGCAACACGCATTGCATACAACGCTGTAAGGTGCCTATACTCTGCCACCTCTCAGGGACGTAGCCAGGGTGAGTGTGTCAAAGAAATGGTTTTGAATATTTTGTAACTATAGAGCATCCGCGCTTGTGCAAGGACACAGTTTTGTTTTTTAAAAATGGACACAAATAGTCTCGATTGTAAAAACATTTATTTCGATGGTAACCGTTTTCGGTCAATTTTTGACCATCCTCAGACCATTATACCATGATGGTAGTCGGAGGCGGTGAATGGAGAGGGTGTTCTAACCCCACGAGCGTCAACTGCAACAGAAACCGGTTACCACCGAAATAAATGTTTTTGTAGCCAAAATTGTGTCCATTTTTAAAGTACTTTTAGTCAGATCATTGTTCCTCCACGATAAATATTTTCAAAAATTTCTAGCTACAGTTTTCGTTTTTTTTAATACCAAATATGTTTCACCACAGTTGTGACTCCACAGTGGTTTTTTATTTATTCTTCCTCTTTTTATATATTACGTGTGCCCTGTGGCTGCCAACAGAAATCATCCCCAGTCGTAAATTAATGCACCACATCATCGTTACCGATTCTGCCTTGTGCCAAACTGTATTTCGTTTTTATTTGCCTGTCAGATATGCCGTTGTCGTTTTTATGTTCTCGTTGGTGAATTTTGGTTGATGTTACGTTGTTGCTGGTTAAATACACGTTTCACCGTTTCAGTTCCTCGGTTCCAACCAAGGACTTTGGTGGTTTACCTTGACTTTCAGGTGATCTCCTGTTTAGCCCCATCTCCCAAATATTTGCAGTTGGGAATCCTTTTGGTTCACTCCGAACGTGCTGAGCTTTGGCTCAAAAGAAACAAGTTCTATAACAGTCCACCCTGCCTTAGAGAGTAGGGGTAAATTATATGCTAGCCATAGTGGCTCTGTTTGTCACGTGCTACCTAAGAAGTATTGGCAAGTGTACTTCCCAAACAGAGAATTATTTAAAATGCATTCTGTGTCTAATACATTTCTCTCAATTCTCTCCATAAACAGAATGTCTTTTCTCAATTGTCAAGGAATCTTTCACCAGGTTGTGTGTTTAAATGAATCATCTGTTATGTCATTCAAATAATTTGAAATCGGAAGAGAAGTTCCGGAAGTAAATTTTTTTAGTGTAACAAAGAGTCACTGCAGATTAATGAGCAACAAGACACAAGCTGTATTTGGGAAGCCATTAGGTGGCAGATGTTAGAGATTTCCTCTACAAGGAGTCAAAGCGATTTTGAATATTCTTACAATTTGACATGAATCACTTTACCTTCATTTCTGTTTTTTTTTTTCATTTTTTCTCATACTGTAACTTTTCGGCCTAAATGAAGCCCAATTTGTAATCCACTTCTTATCTCCCAATTCATCAATCTGTTAACCTAAAATACAACCTGTTTCCACAGTGTTTTTGCCATTATCAATATATGAATATACTACATTGCCTGTATCAAATTACATAACACCTTATCCCAGTTTATCTATCACATCATATAATCTGAGTCTCCATTTGATGCAGTAAATGATACTATAAAAATATTTGTAGATGTATTATTTTCTACATAATAATCCTTGAATTTTTTCCATTTGAACCATTTCTTCAGTAATAAAATTTATGTGTGTATTATCTAACTGATCATCCAACAGTATCTGATAAAATTTTTGTAAGTCTGTCACATACCCAGTTTTACTCATATTTTGATATTATTCTAATTTTCCCCATGATGAATTGAGACACATCTTAGCAACACCTCGTTTTCCAAGATTTACTTTTATTTTGTCAAGTTCAAAGTCAATACATATTTTTCTTTGACATATTTTTTATACATATCATCATCACCTAAGTCATGAGGACTGGTTTATTATTATATTTTCATAAAGTCTTGAACAAAATTGATATTGTCTATAATTTTTAGACCTAACTGTTCAATCTGTAACAACATTCATTTAGTTTCTAAGTGAACAATCTATTGTTTTATTGTATTTTTAACACAATAATCAAAATGAAATATGAAACATAACCTTGAGCGTAATGAGCTATTGATGTGTAATTTTTGTTTTCTTTAGAAATCGGGCAATGACAGAACTCCTCATTTGTATTAAATTTGTAAACAGTATGTCCATTAAAATTGAGAGTAATTATGAGATTTGAAATGCATGTTCCTGTTTCTTGCTGAGCTTCATAATCAAACAACATGTATTTTGCAATATATTTATGATGAATTTTCTTTGGTTTTCCTTCTTCGCTACACCAAAATTCTTATAGATTAATTATGTTATTGGATTCAGAACATTCAAAAACATAATAAGTTTTAATTTCATCATTAATGTAAGAACCATTCTTAACACATGTTGAACAACCTTTGTCTTTATATTTTTCATTTTTTCTTTCACAAATGCCACATTTTTGTTATCTGTATTACATGTAATAACGATGATTTTTTATTTCTAATTGTTGTTTACAGTTTCTGTATAGTTCCCAGCTACAGTTATGCTCTTCCAATCTCAATCAAATCTTTTTACATTCTTCAGAGTTGTAAGCTATATCACAAACCTCTTGGTGATCATTTAAACATTTTTCACTATAACAATATCTATTACAGTTTTGGACAATATACCTTGTTTTTCATAGTTTTGTATTTAGGTTCCTTATATAATATACATATTTTTTCTTCTATGTTACATTTATGTTTATCCTTCTTGTAAAATGATTTATCACATTTATTACAGGGTCAAAGAATGGTATATTTAAATTTCGATCTGTTAATAGTATAGTAATAGCCCCTGCTAATACTGATCCTAGAAATGCCATTATACTTGTCATTACATCAAAATCAATGTGATTTTTATACAGATAAATTTTTACTGCTTTCTCAGGACTATGATAAATAACCAAATTGAAATTTTCACCACAAACAACATTTATTTGAGTATCTCATAAGTTTTTAGCATTTTTGATATCATCTAAAGTAAATCCTTGATTGCTATATTCACCTAACTGATTACACAGAACTGTGGTTACTTCCTTTTGTGATTTGTATTTATCATCATCTCTGATTTTCTTAATTTCAGCAGAAGCTAGTTCTCTATCTAAGGTAAAATTTGTGGGATGTGTTAACTTTCCTATTACACCTCTAGGACAACACAGATTATCATCATCTTTAATTCTAGTAATACACCTTTTGGTCTTTTTACACTCAGTTGAAATTGTTATTTTATTTTCTCTATAACCTCTTGGAATTGTTAACCTTTGAATAGTAAATGAAATATTTGCTATGTCAATAGAGTCATCAGATGTTTCCTTTCACAAGGAAGGGTCCGAATTGCCGCTTCGGTGTTGGCAATGATGTCCTCCATAAGTGTAGTTCTCGGGATGATAGCGAACTTCCCTCCTTTTTGAAGAACAGACACTCCCTCTTCGTTCAGTGAGGTTGACCAATGTGTGTGCCATGTCGGGAATCGCCTTGTCGGTCTGCTTCCGGCATCATTCAAACTTTTTCTTCTGTCGTTCGGTGCTGCACTCGAGTTCGTTCTACATGCTCCTGTGAGTGATGCTGTCGATCTTGTCCCAGTCGTCTCGGTGCATTCTGCTACTTAACTGATAGAAAATTTTCAAAAGTTCCTGATCCATTCTTACCAGGTCTCTCAGTCCATGTTGTATGAATTCGCTCAGACAGAGGAAATACGCACTGAAACAGCCAGGTTACTGCGCCAAGCAAAACCACCAGCTTTCAATCTGAAATTAAGAGGTACAAGCCATTAAGGATCTCAACGCCCACAAGAGTATATTGGTACTGCCTGCCGATAAGGGGAATGCGACCGTCGTAATGAAGACTGAAGATTATGAGCAAAAGATCCGAGACCTACTAGATCCGACGACGTCCGAAAACTAAACGCAGATCCGACGCAGCGTATCACACGGAATACGAATCGATTAATCAAGCTGTCTTCCCTGCCGGCGAACATACAGAGAAACCTGCGCAACACAGAAGCCCTACCACCTCAGCTGTATGGATTACCCAAGATCGATAAGGATAACGTTCCACTAAGACCGATTGTTAGCACTCCTGGCTCACCGACGTATAAACTGGCCAAACACTTGGCCTCTCTGCTCCACCCACACGTGGGGAAGACCGACACATACATCAAGGACTCAGGACATTTCACTGACAAGCCGAAGAGACTGAAACTTCTACCAAACGACAACCTGGTGAGCTTTGATGTTGCTTCTTTGTTTACGAAACTGCCACTCAGTGACGCTCTGGAGCACATCGGTTCTATTTTCCCGCAAGACATCACAAAGCTCTTCCATGCATGTCTCACCACGAGCTATTTCACGTGGAATGGCGATTTCTACGAACAGCTGGAAGGCTGTCCTGAGGTGGCCAACTTCTTCATGGAATAATTCGAAGCACAGGCACTGGACTTGGCGACTCTCAAACCTAATGTGTGGTATATATACGTCAATGATACTTTCGTTGTTTGGAGCCATGGTGAAGAACAGCTCACTGACTTCATAAGACACTTCAACAGCCTCCATACAAACAAAAAATTTACCATGGAAGTAGAAAAGGACAAAAAACTGCAATTTCTAGATGTGCTGGTCGCAAGGGATGGCGAAAACCTGGGACACAGCGTGTATAGAATACCAACACACACGGACTGAATCAGGAAAGAGGCATAATTAATACGCTCCTGACGCGAGGAGGACGAATGTGTGAGCTGCTGCACCTCAGACGCAAAATGCAACACCTGGAAAGCGTTCTGAGGAGAAATGGGTACTCCACAGATTATATTAGAAGTGTAACGGAGACAAACACTCGGCGAAGTAAGAAATCAAAGAAAGAAATGTCGGGTAAGGCCTTTCTGCCATACATTCCCAGAGTGACGGACAGAATCCGCCGTATATTGAGCAAACATGGCGTAAATACGATTTTCAAACCGACAAGCAGGATCAAAGAGTGTCTTAGTTTGGTAAAGGAGAAAAGGGACCCATTTGCAATGTCGGGAATATACCGTATACCATGCACATGCGGAAAAGTTTATGTCGGAATGATTGGACGATCAATCAACACCAGTGTCAAAAACATAAGCGACATTGCAGGTTGGGGCAGGTGGAGAAATCAGCCGTGGCAGAGCACGCACTGAATGAGACCGACCACGTAATAAAATTCGCCAGCGCGGAAGTTCTGGCTATAGAGAAGCACTATCACACGTGCTTGTTCAGAGGAGCTGTAGAAATATAAAAACACGCAAACTGCTTCAACAAGGAAGAGGAAAGCCTTAAGGTAAATGGATCCAAGCTTCCCGCACTGCAGCGAACGACCGTCGCAGGTAGCAAGAGGAGAACCGCACCGGAAATGACCGCGGAGAAGCCCTCGGACGTTGGCGCGCCAGGTACATATACACTCCTGGAAATTGAAATAAGAACACCGTGAATTCATTGTCCCAGGAAGGGGAAACTTTATTGACACATTCCTGGGGTCAGATACATCACATGATCACACTGACAGAACCACAGGCACATAGACACAGGCAACAGAGCATGCACAATGTCGGCACTAGTACAGTGTATATCCACCTTTCGCAGCAATGCAGGCAGCTATTCTCCCGTGGAGACGATCGTAGAGATGCTGGATGTAGTCCTGTGGAACGGCTTGCCATGCCATTTCCACCTGGCGCCTCAGTTGGACCAGCGTTCGTGCTGGACGTGCAGACCGCGTGAGACGACGCTTCATCCAGTCCCAAACATGCTCAATGGGGGACAGATCCGGAGATCTTGCTGGCCAGGGTAGTTGACTACACCTTCTAGAGCACGTTGAGTGGCACGGGATACATGCGGACGTGCATTGTCCTGTTGGAACAGCAAGTTCCCTTGCCGGTCTAGGAATGGTAGAACGATGGGTTCGATGACGGTTTGGATGTACCGTGCACTATTCAGTGTCCCCTCGACGATCACCAGTGGTGTACGGCCAGTGTAGGAGATCGCTCCCCACACCATGATGCCGGGTGTTGGCCCTGTGTGCCTCGGTCGTATGCAGTCCTGATTGTGGCGCTCACCTGCACGGCGCCAAACACGCATACGACCATCATTGGCACCAAGGCAGAAGCGACTCTCATCGCTGAAGACGACACGTCTCCATTCGTCCTTCCATTCACGCCTGTCGCGACACCACTGGAGGCGGGCTGCACGATGTTGGGGCGTGAGCGGAAGACGGCCTAACGGTGTGCGGGACCGTAGCCCAGCTTCATGGAGACGGTTGCGAATGGTCCTCGCCGATACCCCAGGAGCAACAGTGTCCGTAATTTGCTGGGAAGTGGCGGTGCGGTCCCCTACGGCACTGCGTAGGATCCTACGGTCTTGGCGTGCATCCGTGCGTCGCTGCGGTCCGGTCCCAGGTCGACGGGCACGTGCACCTTCCGCCGACCACTGGCGACAACATCGATGTACTGTGGAGACCTCATGCCCCACGTGTTGAGCAATTCGGCGGTACGTCCACCCGGCCTCCCGCATGCCCACTATACGCCCTCGCTCAAAGTCCGTCAGCTGCACATACGGTTCACGTCCACGCTGTCGCGGCATGCTACCAGTGTTAAAGACTGCGATGGAGCTCCGTATGCCACGGCAAACTGGCTGACACTGACGGCGGCGGTGCACAAATGCTGCGCAGCTAGCGCCATTCGACGGCCAACACCGCGGTTCCTGGTGTGTCCGCTGTGCCGTGCGTGTGATCATTGCTTGTACAGCCCTCTCGCAGTGTCCGGAGCAAGTATGGTGGGTCTGACACACCGGTGTCAATGTGTTCTTTTTTCCATTTCCAGGAGTGTAGTCTGTGGCCGCGAACTTGGCTCCAGTTCACCGCCGGCAATGGAAGGTGAAGCTTTGACAATGCCAGCCACTCGTGCTGGCGAAACGTCAGTAAAATCATTCGACGAACGTCGGCCGAAGAACCCGAGACAGAAACCAATAGGCAGTTTGTCAACAAGTGGCCATGAAAGCCGTAATAATTTTGAAATATCATGAAGTTGGGTGACTGTAAAACTCTCAAAGATCGCACCATTTTAGTCTCTTTTATTAAAGGAAAAATATCTTTAGGATAGTGATAAAATGGGAAACATTACACTTTCGAAAAATGTGAAACATTAAACTTTTAAAAATCAAGAAGTTGTATTGTTCGTTATAAACTCGACGGCAAATCTTACGTCTACTTGAACACTTATTCTTAAATGTGAGACTTACGTTAAACCAATTTAAATCTTTAATTTCCTAATAACAAACACATTTTTACACCCTGTTTATTATTCATTCTTTTACATAGATAATAATATTTTAGAATGTTCATTCCTCAAGTTTCGTTTTAAATGTTTCTTGTAATTTTCTGACATAATAGATTTTCCACATAAACAGTGCACTGTTATACATCTGTTTCTTTGATAGTTCCTAATACATTCTTTACTGATATATATGAATGCTTATCCTTAGAATATTTTTTTGAGTTAAAAATATCAATCGGCTTCTTTGCTTGGCATTTTTACACTTCTTAACTTCTATTTATTAAGAGAATTTTTGTTAGTTTCATTAAAATTATTCTTTCAAAAAATGTATCTGCTTTCTTGTTGCTGCACAGTAGATACTTGTACAGGTAAAATACTTACTTCTAATAAATGATGGCCGGACGTCTCTGGGCCGAAATATCGTGGCAGAATGTCGACGGGATCCGGCTGCATACCCAGAAATTATTAGAAGAAGAAATACGCCGGGAAAATTTCATAAGTCACATAAAATACTTACTCTTAATTTTTTACTGTCACTAGTAGTTATACTATGTTTTTTATTTTTATTTATATATTTTTAGTACAATACTCATCTCATGAAAAAGAAATTCACATCTATAATCAAATGGTTTTAGACACACTCTTAAGGAAATTACAAAACTAAATCATAAAAAATGGAGCTGAATTTATTCACAAGAAGAACAACAATAAAGAAGTGGAGCCAACAGTTACATTTAGATGCAAGTACAAATTTTACATCGAATTCCAAAGGGCAATAATTTGAGCACTTATAAGAATATTGATTTAGGGGGTCAAAAGTTTGAGCCCTTGTGGTGATATAGATTGTTTTTTAAAGTATTCATAATCAACATAAGTATTGTCTCCATTGAGATGAATAAATAATTCACAGTTTCATGAGTTAACGAATTTTCTGAATATAGATGTATCTTCATTTGCCTAGAAAGAATGAAATTCTAAGTTTCTTCATTCTTAGTGTAGCCATTTCTGAATAAAAATTGTATTAATAAAATTTGTTCTGTATAAAAAGAACCAATTAAAAGCACATCTGTTTCAGTTGCCATTATTTTTCAATGACCTATGATGAATATTTTTGAATTTATTCAGAAACATAATTAGCAACTAAATTTAGACAGTTGGTTTCAAGATATTGAATAGAAAAAGGAAATTTAAATATTACTGTACAGAATTTCAGAGATTTAAAGAAGAAGATTAATTATCATCAATTTCTTAAACAAAATGAAATTTCATACATAGAAAAAATACTACAGTCCTTAAGCTCTAGAACAGGAATACATTCAAAATGAAATTAAAACTTCAAGAGCAAAAAGTCTTGTTCAAAAAATTGAATTTTATTTACAGTTGAAAATTTTAGAAATTCAATAATGACATTCAAAACCAAACAATGTAAATGAGTAAGAAAATATTATGCTACATGATAAAAAATTGTATTGAGATGTCTAAAATATACAACACCTGTTGAAATAAACCTCAAAAAATTATTGAACAGCAACCAATAGACTTCAAGCAAAAGATAAAGAATGTCTACAACTAAGAAGTACCATACCTGATGTAGTACAAATGAGGAAAGAGCAGATTATCTACATTGCCACATCAAAGCAGTATGCTAAGATGAATTATTTCAAAGTTGGTGGAGCCTAAAAATAATCTTTCAGAAAGATTATCTGGTTATAAGAATGGAAGATCTAAACAAGATAAAATATTTTATGTCAGAAAATATGATTGTACAGATTACAAATTAGTGGAATATGTACTTAATATTTATTTTGGTGTACACTGAGTAAATAAAAGTAAAGAAATGCGCAATATATACCTCAACAGTCTGTTTTATTGTGTTGAGAAATTATGTGACCGATCCAAAGATATTGCTGATGAAATAAATGAGAAGAGGAAAATTATTTATGACGAAATTTTGATTTTGCATGTTATAGACTTTGAATTTATCTAATTACTTCTTAGCTACCCAGTCTATTCAGTCCCAGAGTAAAAAATCTACTTTTATTAATAAATTACTGCAAAGCTAGTTATTCACGGCTATAACATAATTCAACCAAACAAAGGGACTCGTCCTATTGGTGCCCTCACAAAAATTCACCATTTTAATAAATATTTTTTAGTATAAATGGGTAATTATTTAAGCAAATTGGTTAATAGTTAAAACTTCTCCAAAACACATAAAAAAACAAATAACAGAATACAGAACTTTCAATAAACGACTGTTTAGAACAGTGTGAAATAGCATAACATGTAAATATAATAGATTATCCTTACTCATGCAAACAAACTTTAATAGAATGTATTGATAAAGTACAACACAACCATAGGGATTTGAAAAACCTTGTATATCCTAAAGATTTGGAAATAGAGGTATTACATGTAAAACAACTACGAGCTATTGCAAAAATTTTAAATATAGAAAAACACTATAACTATCAGAGAGAAGAGTAAATGTATTTAATAATAAATATAAATTAGTACTAGAAAAATCATTTGCAAAGGACTTAGAGTAGTAGAAAATTGTAAAATTAAAACAAATAGCAAAAAATTATAAAGTTTGTGGATATTCATAGATTATCGATAGTAGATGTTTCGAAAAACAGAATTAATAAAATTAATATTACTAGAAGAGGAATGGGTTAAAAGATTACAGGGATTTAACTTTGATGATGCAATACCCTTGTAGGACCCATCTTGCCAGACCCTGGAAAATTGATTTATTCAAGTTCTATTAGTGTGCTCCCTGGTAAGTTAAAAAAATTTTAATTTTGAGTACAAAGTTTCATAAAATAACATTATTTTTATCTACCCCATTATTATGTGAATTATTAAATCCCAACCATTTAACACATATTCTATTTAATTCCTTTCTCAAAGCTTTTTCAACAAGATATACATCAGGATCTTATATTTTCTGTAGTTCTTGTTCATAGAAATTTCTTTTGGTATCTCTTAATTTGTAAGTGATTGGATTAGAATGGATTACACTTTCCATTTCATAAGTTTGTGTTGACCAATTGTCCATGTATCCTTTCAAAAACACCTTTAAGTTTAGTGATTCTCACTGTATGCCCTTTTCTAATAATTTCTTTATAATTAGACACAAAAACAGTTGGTTTATAATTATTCTATAATTTCTATTGGTTTCATTTTCATTGTCAAATGTTTTGTGTTATTACATTCATCAACTAGATTTTTAACTAAATCAGCATCACCTGAAGCAGACTTCAGGCTCTGTCCAATCCGTCTATAATTTCCTTGAAGACTAAGCTACTACCACATTTATTCTTTAAGTGTTGTATTAAATATTTCAACAACATAGGCGTTTAATTCAGGAAAATTTGAATAATGATTAATGAAACCTGGTAGTCAAGGGAAGGCAGGATTCATTTACGATTGTGGATGGGGCTGTAACAGTTACTATTGGTTGCCTTTTACAGTTACACACATTTTATTTTAAACCAGTAGTTCCAGTTCAACAATAAATAAAAATACCACACATTATTAATGAAGGAATAAACAACTGTGTAAATAATAGTGTTTTCAGTGAGCTATAAATCACCCTTAAATACAGATACAGCAGATAATGTTTTAAAAGCAAGCCACTGTGATCTGGGAGAAGGCATTACATGCCAAGAATGGCAATAAGTTAAGAATTGTTTAATAACTCGCTGCAATGTACAACTTACATGTATTGAAATATTATATGTAAGTCACCACAAACACAGCAGAAGTCATCAGACGCCAGGAATGGCAGTAAATAATGTTTCAAGGCTTACTGCTAAAATATAAATACCAAATTAGAATTTTAAGGCAAATGACCACAATCATGGCTGAAGGCCTTACATGCCAGGAACATCCATTGAACACTACACTGCTAGATTTATTCCAGAAAGTGACCAGAACTATTAAATAGACATATAGAACCTTTAATGTAGGCATTACAAGGTATTGTAATAAATAATATAATAATAAATCACTAGGACCAGTACATAAGTTCCTTAAAGGGTACTGAGGCAAATTATACCCACAGAAGGCGTGGGCTGAAGGAGCATTTCACTGAACTACTGGCCATCAGACCTCCTTTTAGAACACACGTCTTACAAGAACAAAGGGGCCATAGATGGTGCTCCAGGAATCGACCTCTGAGAAGGTCCGGCAACAAACACTTTGGCGAGCAATGAGACAGGTAGCCAACAGTTGCATTCACTTCACAAGATGGTAACTCAGACCAGTGGCAGTCTAACGAATGACTAATGATAATCTTGCTGAAGCTACCTGACGTCCAATAAACCAAATGCAAGAACGGGTAAGTACGCCAAAGCTGGAACTGGCGGTCTGATCTATGCCCCCAAAGGAACCACTACCACCCACCGGCCTACAATCAAGAAAGCTGTCAAAACTACACGCTTTACCAGACAGCAGCGGGAAGGTGAGGAAACATACACTGTCATTACATACATTAACTCCCAGGGCAGGTAACTGGGGCGTTAGTGGTCACCAGGCAAGAAAATTTACCGCTGGTTGAACTTAACAAATTGTAACAAGTTGAACGCAGTAAATAGTAATAAGAAGTTGAGAAAAGCTAATCAGATAGGCCTTCACCAAGCACTACACTCGCTGCTCTTCGCCTTGGCGACACTACGAGCAGCAACACGAACCCAAGTCACTGGAGAATCGCGATATATCACAATGGTGGAGGTTTCTCTACTTGGATTGAAATGCACTCATCTTAAACCTTGCTGGATCCGCTTTATGAAGAGGTCGTTCACCCTCGTGACCACAGCCCTTCCATCCAGCAGTCTATGGGTGCTGCCAGCGGTCCCAGTGTGTTCTGGTACTGAGCAGACTTGACTCCTCCTTAGTCCCCAACCAAACTCGCACACTCTCACGACCCAGAAAAAGTTAGGTCAACAGTTATTACATATCGATAACCGCCACTACTGCCACTAGGGGACAGGAAATGCTTGCGAAACCGAGTGGCGCCAGTCAACACAAGAAGAAGACAAACAACCGCAACCATACCAAGTAAACGATACCGTCTAGCCTGCAACAGAGGGTGGAAACCTACAAACAGCACCAACGTGAGCCGCAGCACGGCTCAATTAATATTGCACTTTTTTATCAGTTCTTCAAGATCTTTATTGTAGAATTCTTTACCATTATACGTTTGTCAATTTCTTGGTCAACGTATTTTAAATATTTTTTTTCAAAAGAATCCATTGTATTCTTACTTGTATTGTCTTTAACCAGATTAGCCCAAGCGAATTTTGAAAAAAAAAACATCAATCATAATTAATAAACATTTATGTCATTTATTTATTTTGGAAATACCTTTCAGATTACTTGAATCCATTTTGAATAGGTCCGCTTGCTATAAATCATTAATATCAAGTGAAAAATGATTTCTTATCAGTTTATGTAAGTCATTAACAGCTACATCATGAATAGGATTCAGTCTGAAGCCTCAGCAGCCTTGGCTACTCATCCTTCGATGCACATATTTAAACAATCACCTACAAAAAATATTTAACGAATATACTCTTTTCACTTTTACAAATTGTACAAAGGCCTTCAATAATTTGTGTATCATTTTTAGTTGTTACTCTGTGAGGCTTATGTGTTTCAGTAAATTATCTACACTTCTAACAGTAGATATGATTATCCACTTATATAGATAAATAGTTTATTGAATTTGAAATTTGAATTGTTTGGTTCTAAAGATTTCAGTACTTCTTTATCTTTATCAAGTTTCATATCTAATCTCTTGTTAATTAGAGTATCTAATGACTTCGGTTGCCTTTCCAGTGAATCTATTTTATTCAATGCATGATGAAGGATTGTTTTCGTGTTATTTATTTCTTTACTGTGATGTTCCATCATGCCATCACAAATCCCATTTCTTTGTTTCAAGTCTGCGAGAATCTTGTTGTATTTATGTTTTATAACATGGTATTTTTCTAGGTATTGTTCTGTAACAGCATCAAACATGCTTACTGGATCCCTTAATTCTACTAATCTTGTACTTTTAAAATCAGTTTACTCTTTAGCCACTTTAAAAATGCCTTCTATTCTTTATGAAACTGTTTGATTAAATATTATATTTTGGATCTATTTTTGATTCTCTTTCATTTAAGTTTAATTTATTAATTTCAGACATGCCATTGCCAGGCTGCTTCTGTCTCTGCAGCTTATTCCTAGACATGTCCATTTATTAAATACAGAATATAATAAAACTTTAATTATCTGAACACAGATTTAAAACAAATAGACACATATGACCACATATTACTCCATCAAAATTGTGAATTCGTTGTCCATTATAGTACAACTTACTTGAACTGAGATATTTAACCAATTCTTTGGGGATGCTTCCTCCAAATGAATCAAAAACTATTTCTTTAAGGTTTTTCTTATAATAGCATATCCAATAAGTACCAACAAGATCACATTTATCTAAATTTACTATTCCACATTCAAAATTTTTTGGTTATCAGGTAATTCATCAATCATGTACACAGAAAAAAGTGTTAGATTTTTAGTAATTTAACTAATTTTTCTATATCGAAATTTCTTAATGCATTATGACACATATGAATTAATTTTTGAATTTTTTTCTACAGTCACTTTCTTTCTTCTCCATGACTAGATAATGTCTTTTATAAGAATGAGATTTTCACTCCGCAGCGGAGTGTGCGCTGATATGAAACTTCCTGGCAGATTAAAACTGTGTGCCCGACCGAGACTCGAACTCGGGACCTTTGCCTTTCGCGGGCAAGTGCTCTACCATCTGAGCTACCGAAGCACGACTCACGCCCGGTACTCACAGCTTTACTTCTTTAAGCCATGTGTCCGCTATATCCTTTCTTTCAGGAGTGCTAGTTCTGCATGGTTCGCAGGAGAGCTTCTGTAAAGTTTGGAAGGTAGGAGACGAGATACTGGCAGAAGTAAAGCTGTGAGTACTGGGCGTGAGTTGTGCTTCGGTAGCTCAGATGGTAGAGCACTTGCCCGCGAAAGGCAAAGGTCCCGAGTTCGAGTCTCAGTCGGGCACACAGTTTTAATCTGCCAGGAAGTTTCATGTCTTTTATGTTCTTCCAATTCTTTATCCCCTTTCTTTTTCTTTATAAATGCATTTGTAACAGCAGCTGCACCACCAGACATTGAGCTGAGAGCAGTTAAGTATGGTAATGCAACCATTAATTACGGGAGGAAAGCATCGTCATGTTTTGTTAGTTGTGAACCTCCTTTCTATTTTGAAAGATATTCAGTAATCTTTTTTACAATAGGTATACCTAAAGCTACGATTAAATTACCACCTATTTTCTCATCATCCTTATAGGTTCTTGAAACTTCATTTCTATCTCTCTTTCTTTTATGTACATCAGTTAAAAAATTATCAATACAATGAAATTGCTCAGTATTCAATTTAATTTTAACTGATTTTCATTCAGTCTCACCACTTGGTAGCCATCTGTAAACAATGCAGAATGTGGTCATTTATATAGATAAAAAATTTATTAACACTTGTGCAAGCCCCATCAGTTTTCATTGAGATGGTATACTAAGCTTGCTCAGCTGGTTTGAGTTCAGCACCCACACCTAATTTTCGTTTCTGATGCATTATTCCTTTAACTGCTGTTCCAACTATTCTTCACCTAAAACGCATCAGAAGCATGAATTCTTTCTTTTGCAGCTAATTAAAGCTCTTTAATTGCTTCATGTATTTTTTCCAAATCTTTACTGTCTCTGTAAGTAAATGGAATTCCTTTTGGATTGTTGATTATAAAATCACTAAATTTATTAGTTAAACTCTGTGTTATTCAAACTTATCATTCTAATAATTTTTATTTCTCACTAATGCAACTGGATGAATTACTGTTAATCTCTTCATTAAATCACTAACATTATTCATCCAACCATATCCATTCGGTGTTTCTGTATATATTTTTTTACTAAACCTTCAGCAATTTTTCTCACTTTGAAGTGAGTCAACTAAATCTTTTGTCTCAATGATGGAAAAAATGCATCCACAGTTTCTTTTATTAAATATCTTTATCTTTAATTGATTTTATTTGGATTATTGTCAGACTATAATGCTCCCAAATGGTACAAATATATCTGCATACTTTGATAAATAAGAATGGGTATGTTTAGTATTCATGTCATCCACAGTTATTTGTCTTTTAGTTAAAACATCTATTAATCCATTTGTACCTTCTCATGTCCTATCACCAACTGTTAATTCATCCCCATCAAATTTTACTGGTAATTTATCAACAAATTAAAACTTTGTTGTCACTGTTATTAATATAGTCTAGCAGTCATTCCTTGTGTGTTTTTTTTAGTGGCTTGTTCCTCTCTATTTTTAACCTTTACATGATTCTTCAATAAATCTTGTATTTCTGATTCACTTAAAGTATAGTCATGCTGTGGTGTTTCATAGTGTTTAATTGACAGAATATCATTAAATTTTTTAAATAAAGATTGATGATAAGGAACCATTTGCTTTTCCAACCTCTCTGGTTTCCTCGGTAGCTTCAAGAACATTGTCATCCAAATCTTTGAGTTCTTCTTTTATTTTATCGATTGTATTAGTAATGGGTCAATCTTCTTTTTTAAATTTTTGTATTCCATTCTTGGTTCTTTTTTCCATTTTTAAAATTCTTCTTTTAATTTTTCTTTTATTCTTCTACTTGTTTAGCTTTTTTACAATCTGTGGGTCATATTCCATAGACATTTAATATAAACGAAAAACATCATGGAATTTTTTTTAAATAAACAAAAACATTAAGTAAAATTATTTTACATTGCTATGAATGTTTTTATTTTTATCTCTGAACTTGCTTTCATTTAGTTTTCTAGTCATGTCTGTTGTAAAGAATCCAAACTGATCACTCCAGCATTTGCTACACATTTCCTTAAATTCATCTAACTTTAAATCTCCACCAACAAATTTGTGATAAATGTGATTTAAATTTGTGTTATCCTGTCTGAAAGTAACTTAAAAATTGAAATTATCTCTGAGTAATTGTTTTGATACTTTTCAGTATGTTTGAGTGAAATAAAAACAATCTAATCCTTTATACCTACCACTAGTAAAATATTCACTAACTGTATCTTGATTTTCAAGAATGAGATCGTCAAATACAACAACTGCTTTATCTTGACATTTGTGTGACATAATGATGTCACCACTATTTTCAATAAAAGTAGTAATTTTTCATTAATTTTATCTTCAATTTTTTGACTTCATTTATCAAACTCTTAGTATTTCGGTTGATCTAAACTTTTAGAATGAACATACAAATGATTATTTTTTTCCAATTGAACCATCCTGGTGCTAGAATACAACTGTCAATCATTAATGTCGTTTCTCCGCAACTTCTTGGTCCTATTAATGCACATCGAACAGAGCTAGGCAAGAGTTTGACATGCTTGTATTTTGACTTTTTCTCAGGAATTCTTATTTTTGCCTCCCAGTCGGTTTTAGTTTATTTAATAAATTTTTATTAATAAACGAGCTATTTTTTCAGTTGAGTGGTAAGCTGTTTGTAATAAAAAATTACTGTACCTAGATGAAACAGTTATAGTAACACTGCACTAGTTAGTTTTTATATACCTTTTTTCCCTCCAAATATTAGATCAAGAAATAATAAATTCTTTTGTGACACAGAAACAATAGAAATTCCTATCGGTCAATGTAGCTTGAAAAAATTGGAAAAATTTATTGTTTCGAAAAAGCCTAGTATAAACATCAAAGCAGATGAAATTTTAAACAGAGTAACTTTGGAGAGTGATGTAACATTATTTATGGATATAAAGGATAGCACTGGAGTGTGCTTGGAATTAGTGATCAAATTGTTGAAGCTAGTTAATAACTGTTGCTAATGATGTTCCTAAAATTATTCCATTCTAATTAAATGAACTAAATTTTAATCTAACTGGTGGAATATTTGTGAAGCGTACTGATGATTTTCATTGAGAAACAAAGATCTTTGCTTCTCTCAAGGCTAATGCAGAATTTGGTGGACCACTAATTCATGAACAACATTATCCAGTATTTATTTAAATTTTTTATATTATGTAGGGCTTAGAAACAACTATAACTGATGAAAATGATAATGCATGCATGTATGTGTGTGTGTGTGTGTGTGTGTGTGTGTGTGTGTGTGTGTGTGTGTGTGTGTGTAAAATGTGACTACATGGAGCAGCACTCAGCTCTCCTGGCTCATGTCACACTACCAGACATCTAAGTAGCAAGTTCTCACTCAGGCAGCTTTCCAATTGGGCTAATGAGGCGCATGCACCGTGACTGTAATGAAGAAAAATCCCCGGCAGTATGGAAATTAAAACTGGGTTCCCTGTATGGCAATCATATATGCTGAGCGCTTCTTTCCCCTCTATATATTGCCAGATACACCTTCCATGACTCGACTTCTGTTCCTTCTGATTCCCATACATCCTCCAGTTCTGAATACCCATTAGCTAAAGACGTTTCAAATGTATTTCTTAGCTTTTTGTACCTTCACCAACCATCATCTTCTGACTGATGATAAATTTATGATGACTGCTCAGCTACAGAAGTGGAAACAATGAACAGGAGTCACTTTTCCACCAACCAAGCGAAATTATTGGTGTCCATGCACTCATTCAGTCCACTTCTGCTGACTGCTACAGTTAGAGTGCAGACAGAATAACGTGGCCAATAGATGTTCAGTTGGCTGGGAAGTCACGGGGGTTGCGGGCAGCCGGGAGAGTGCTATAGGACAATGCTGAGCACTGAAGAGGGAATGTCGTTCTAAACTGAGGGCAATGCTCAGATTTTTTGTAAATATTAAGAGGAGCCTCTCCCTGTCCACACTTCCGTGGTGACTGTCCAGAAGGATCTACTGTCGCTTCTGTTTTGTTAGTATCTAAACGAGTTCCGATGGAAATACAACAAAAGCAGCGATTTATTTTAGACTTAATCTTTCACCATTTCTAACGTTCAGTGAAGCGTCATGATTGATGAATTTTGAGTGAAACCTACATTTCTCTTGTTGCTGTGTTACGATTTGCTCCTTTTGCCAAAAAAGCAGCAGAGTTCACGCAATGTCACGTCATTAACATGTTGTGCAGACACAGTTGAGACGAATTCTGAAACAATGATTTACTAAGTTAATTGATGAACTGAAAACAAGTAAGGTCAATAGCTCGCAAAAAATCCCATCCTTTGTACAAAAATAAATATGTAATGTCTTCACTTCGTTCCAAAAATCACAGCATTTCACATTCCACCATCTATGGATGACCTTTAAAAACTACACTCTCCTATCGAAAAAGTCTGTAGTGGGAGAACAATAACTATACAGTAAAATACTCTCCTCTTTTCGTGCTATCTTTTACCTAAATATCGTTTCGCTATCAAACCGTTTATGAATTATGAGGATTTTTATGAACATGTCATTCTGGCTTTTCTGTGGCATACACGACCGCAAATGAGTACACTACATAAAGCCAATTGATCGAGATTGGTGACAGAGACCTCCACCCACGTCTAAAGAAAATTCAATGTTAGGTAAATTTTATACGCAGTTACGTATGAGGCTCTTAGAATAGCAGAGGCATATGCACCTAAGTACGCTTTTTTAGTTTCTTCTCGCAACATATTTTTTGAAGCGTGCTGTTTCATGCCTGCTAAGTGTGAATGGTCAATTAGGCCTTGGATATGAACGAACTCAAAATTTGACTACAGTCTGACACGTCCGGCTACAGCTGTATCATGAGAATAACACAGGCGTGCAAGCCACCCTGCCAGCTGGCCTGGATCTCTGTCGAGTTCAGTCTGCTGCGTGCGAAGACAGCTGTAACATGCAATCTCGTGGCCTGTAGCTGTAAACCTTTTAATGTCATGATAACGAGAGACCAGTTTAAAGACGAAGGAATGAAGCAACAACACATAAGGAAGCTCAAGTAAATGACACCTGTCGTCTTTCACTATTACAAGGTGATGGTACGATCAGCTTCGTGAAATATCTGATTTCTGATTTCCTGAATCCCAAAAATGGCTATGCAAGTAGAGCATACATTCGCTTGCCTCGAACAAGTACCAAACACAAAATTTCTGATTAGTGGGCCAAATTTATTTAAATATTAATGAATTAAACTAATAAAACGGCGCCACCTCACAGATCATCTGATGATTTAATAAAATACTAATCCATATATTGGATATACAATAATCATGATAAGTTTCATTGATTTTAAGGTTTGTGACTAGGAAGCGGAATGGCGCTGTAAGAGTAATAACAACGAAATTAGCAGTAATTAACATTTATTTCCTCATTAAAGGTAACACACACATACACACACACACACACACAGATGTTAAGTTAAAACACATTTACGTGGAATGCTAGCGCCTGAATCTCGGCACATGGTACGTTATACAACGCAACAACTGAACCGACACATGTGGAGGCAAGTCTGCTAGATTACTGGTTACGGTTTATCAGGATCACACACACCGCGTTCACACTGATCACTCACACAACAAAAGATAGAATTCATAAGAAAGCATCCATACTCCACATATAAGCTCACAGGGTCAGAGTGTGACTGCGTTTAACTGTCAGTTTCAAAGAACAAAGCCCACTCCCGAAATTCCGTACAACTCAGTAATTTTGTGAATAAATTTACCAAAGGACAGCACATCTACGCCACGATGCAACTGGGGCTTCAATTCGAACACGAGAGGCTTTACGTCGAATTGGAGTCTCATAGCTTCCAAAGAAACGCACATGTGGGCTACTAAGTCAGTGGGAGTGAAACAGAGATTGGACAGTAAATTAAATAAAATTTAACACAGGCATTCCACAAAGCATACGGCACATTCATACATGATATACGAAACTAAATAAAACTGTACATTACGTGGCGGCACCTCTCGTTCAAGTCAAGTTGCAGTTGCACAAAAGATCTCATCGAATGAACTGAATACTAATGAAATTAACGCTGTTCCGTGACTGAAATAGTTGATGTGGCACGATTATCAATGCCACGCACCAGAGTAACTACCGGAAATTCAAACAAAGCTTACTCTTACACATTTAAACTTAACAACTAGAGATATACGCCGAGCACCCTTACTCACCGCCGTCCTAGGGAAGAGCAAAACGAACCTACCCCGTCGCCGGGGTCTACACAGAAACCCGGAACGGCTCAAATAGCATAAGCGGTTTCTACCTGTATGAACTTCACAGTGGATGCTGACCATTGTCCACTAATGTCTCTCTGATCCAACATTTAAAGTTCTACACAAAGGTTGGTTAAACTGTCCTTAACATTCAGGGAAACCTCATGGCAGTTAGGAAAACTCCAAGTGCCAAGTACAGACAAACCACACGTTCATACTAGCAAACGACTGTGGGGACGGGAAAGACATGACATGAATATATGATAATGGATTACGCAGATACTCACAGAACATTGTTATGAATTTTGAAATCGAAAAAGACATTATCCTTTTTCGCTGAAACGCCGCTGAGAAACGCAGCTGTAGTATCACGCATTGTCTCGTTCATCTTTCTCTCCAGGCATAGTCGTACCGAACATCTGGGTCATTAAGAACTGTAGCAAAACCGAAGGTTGTTTTCCAGGATCAATGGAACGGCTCACATGTAGATGTTTGACAAGTGCTGGTCCCCAAGCTTTCAGAGGGAAGAGTTTTTGTTTTTCCAGCAACTATGGTTTGGCATTAAATCTACAAAAATAAGCTAGTGCATTGCGATAAGATCGTATGAAGAGGTACAATCATCATTTCAATCATTCAACTATCAGTCTACCGACTAAATAGACTAAACCTGTAATTATTTTATGAGAAAAACTTGGAGATCTTCACATTCCTGCGAATCATCATGCGTACTTCACAAGTAGATTTACTGGTAAAGGAAACGTGTATCATATACAAGAGGGAGAAGAAGAGGCAGTATCGGATGATGACATTTAATATTACTGACGCACTCATGGTGCCTCACAGCACCAAGCCTGGACCAGCGCTCAGTCGTCTGTGGTACGCTACACTTTATATTTTGTGGTTACGTATTTCTTTGTATTCATTACCTTATTCATTATGTTTTATTGTACGTTTCTCATTACTTGTATTAATAATTAGTATTAGATGAAGTCTTGCAAAATGTTAACCTTACAAGAAAACAGTTTCGGCTATCACGCACATGAAGGCTTACCTTATGTAAATGGTTCCATTGGCTCTGAGCACTATGGGACTTAACTTCTGAGGTCATCAGTCCCCTAGAACTTAGAACTACTTTAACCTAACCAACCTAGGGTCATCACACACATCCATGCCCGAGGCAGGATTCGAACCTGTGACCGTAGCGGTCGCGGTCGCGCGGTTCCAGACTGTAGCACCTAAAACCGCTTAGCCACTACGGCCGACTTACCTTATGTAAGTAACATTGTCGATAAAATTAGCTTTCAGAAATCTTGAATATCTGTGAAACAGCATTTTACAATCACATTTTATATGTTCACATCTGAACACTTCTTAATGTGAAACTTGCCCAGAAGTAAAGCTGTGAGTACCGGGCGTGAGTCGTGCTTCGGTAGCTCAGCTGGTAGAGCACTTGGCCGCGAAAAGCAAAGGTCCCGAGTTCGAGTCTCGGTCGGGCACACAGTTTTAATCTGCCAGGAAGTTTCATATCAGCGCACACTCCGCTGCAGAGTGAAAATCTCATTCTGGACTTCTTAATGTCTTTATCGATCCTGTTAATAAAGCGCAGTAAACCTTTATCACATTGTTCTCCAAAATTACCTTTGGGTATGTACACTCCATGGTGGAGCGTTAATCGCGTTTCTCTCAACACTACATTCTGGTGCATTCGCCTCTGCTATTCTAAGGGCGTTATACGATACAGTATGCACCAAATGCAAAATTATAGTGACCCATATTTTTCATTACAAACTTTTTCAGATTTTCGCACAGTGTCTTATTCAATTGCAAATATCACAATAACTGTGACCATTAAAGAAATGATGGGAACATCGTCCTGAAGTTGACATACAAAGCTACAAGCAACGCAAAAATAAAATGAAATCTTTATACCGAATGTTTTCTGTAAAATTGTTTGAGGACGATTGCGTGGCTTTCGTCTCGATTCTGTCAGCGCAGCGCGACGTCAACCGGCCGAAAGTGCACAAACAAGTGAACTCGTTCAGCGTTTCTGGCCAAACTTGGTCACTGTGCACCGGTCACCATATCCTGCGCGGACTCTTTCCTATTCCACTGACGATCGAGCTCTACTGCACAGTGGCGCGCGCTTCCGTGGCCCGCAGCTCGGCGCCGTCGGCATGCCGGTGCCGGTGGCGGTGGCGGTGTCTGCGGCGGGTATCGAACGCCGTGGCATTGTGCGCCGGATTACAGGGCGGCAGCCGCCCGCCTGATTACAGAGCCGGCCCGCGGCGGCAATTACCGCACTTCTGCAAGCTCACCGCCCGCCGCCCGCCGCCCACCGCCCACCGCCTGGGAACCGGCCGACACGCAGCTTCTGGCCGGCGGGCCCGAGCGCACACCACACCTGCTAGTGCTGTCGCTGCTGGGTACCGGGCTCACCACTCAGTCAACACTGTGTCGGTCGTAACTCACCCTGGAACTTGAAACATCACTAATCGCATCTGCTCCACTGCCAAAACGTACACTGAGGTGACAAAATCCGTGGGATATAGCGAGTTGCTCATGTACAGGTGGCTTCAGTAACATGTACACAAGGTATAACAGGGCAGTGCATTGTCGGAGTTGTCATTTGTACTCGGGTGATTCATGTGAAAGGTGACCTATGTGATTGTGGCAGCACCATTGTAATTAACACAAGTTGAACGCTCAATGGTGGTTATAGCTAGACGCATTTCCGAGACCCACAGCGTCAAGAGTCTGCCGAGAATACCAAATTTCAGGCGCCACATCTCTAATGATCAAGTGCTCCTAACTTTTAAGGTATGCGTTTTAGAGCACGTGTTTGCTGGACATTTTATTCTTATTTTGATCCATACTACCACTTCCCAAAATATGGAAAACAAAGAACTAGTAGTAGAAGAGATTTGTTTCACAGTATCGAAGATGAAAAATTCCTCGTAGCTCTTACGGTATGCATTTTCGACCCTATGTTTACTGACACTTTTTTCTTTCAGTGTCGTGTACTTTTAACTGTATGCGTTTACTCCATTAATTATGATACACCCCGTATAGATGAACAGTAGAAGCGAAAGCTGAAATACATTTTCCCGAGAATGCCGACCATCTTCCATTGTCATTTTTCAATGTCGAAAGGAAGACAAATTATATGGATGTGTCTTAATTTTCTTAAGCCTTGCTTCCATTATTAAGCGCAACGTCAGCACTGCCTCTCTGGTCCCTTTATCTTTCTCAAAGTCAAACCTCATCATCTAACAGATCCTCAGTTTTATTTTCCATGGCCGGCCGGTGTGGCCGAGCGGTTCTAGACGCTTCAGTCTAGAACCGCGCGACCGCTGCGGTTGCAGGTTCGAATCCTGCCTCGGGCATGGATGTGTATGATGTGCTTAGGTTAGTTAGTTTTAAGTAGTTCTAAGTTCTAGGGGACTGATGACCTCAGATGTTAAGTCCCATAGTGCTCAGAGCCATTTGAACCATTTTTTTTTTTTATTTTCCATTATTCGTGTATGCATGCATCATTTGTTAAGCTGCCTGTCCGATAGTTGTCGCACTTATCTGCCCCTGCTGTCTTCAGGAATCCGTAGCTAATATCTTTCTTGAATGTCGTGTGTCTCCAGATTCTACACACCAACTTTGATGGTTGCCACTTTCCCCCATTATGTTAGAAACTACAAAAGAATAATGTCTCTACTTTTCACCTTATTTTATCGCAAGCCTTGCAAAGCTCTGTTAAATTCTAATACCAGATCCTGTTCTCGATAAAGACTCCAATTTTTTCATTTGTTATTTCATCAGACATTTCTTCTCCTCGTAGAGGGCTCCAAGGTGGTTGTTCTAACCACTTGTTCCTCCTCTGCCTCTAATTGTGGAATTCTTCTTGCACTGCCAGTTTGACGCCTCGTCTTTAATTTCGTAATGACAGAATCGTGGTGGCGCCTTACGTCCTAAGTCTTCGGCCACCATTGCTGCGCTTACACGGTTCGTAACGCCCGGATATCCAGAGAAACAAGAAGCTGACACTCTTGGAGCCCACAGTAGAGGAGGAGGACGCGGTCTGTTGCGGTGTTGATGGGACGACTACTGAGAGAACTCGACTAGTTTAATGTAAGACGAAGACCCAGAGTCCAAAGTGTTATTATTCTATTTCATTATATGAACGTCGCTAATGTGCTGGCAGTCTTTTTAACCTCATGAGATAAGTTTTAAAACGTGATAATCAGAGTATTGTGTCTCGAAACGCGCTGTTGAGTCGTGTGTGGGACGGAAAACTGTTCAATGCAGCCTGTTATTAGTTTTAAAATATAATAACCACTACCTCACATCTTTCACACGTATAACATGCAAGTTAATTAAAGAAACAATATGACAACAGTCCGTTTTGTGAAACTAGAGAAGATTTCAACGACAAAAAGATTATAAATTTTTATACAGTATTCAAAACGGAGCTATATAGGCACCAGCCCCAAAACTTTGCTTTAAAAAGGACAGTGCACAAATGGTGCATAAAAAACTAGAAAGCTGCAGAGAACTTCGAAAATATTTAAAAAGGACACCTAAATTGTCCTGAGCTTACACAAAGCCTTCCAACCAGAAATTCCCCTAAAAGAAACCCAGATTCGGAAACACTAAATGAGAAGGAAATTACTAAAAATTAAAAAATAATATATGAGGAAATACCTTCTCCCTTGTCCTTTAATTTTAGCTTATTTCTCGGATACTTTTCTGAAAATCTGACATCGTTATCATTAACAAACTTCACGTCACTGTACTGGTTTCTCCAAGGGGTTCCTAATGCCTTTACATGAAGTATTGTAAATTACCCTGAGCTTAGACAAAGATTTGCACCAGAAATTCCCCTAAAAATAAACCCAGTTCGGAAACACCAAACGAGAAGGAAATCACCATGCAAGTGAAAAGTTTAAAAAAAAAAAAAAAAAACCTAAGCATCTAGCATGTGAGCCCTGCTTGGAGGTTTCACACTGCATGAGCAGATTCCAGCCGCCTTGTCTTTTAATTTTAGCACTTTTGTCGGGCACTTTTGTAATATGTTTCAATATCACCATTAACAGTCGTCACACCACTGTACTTGACTTTTCAAGAGGGCTCTAATGGCTTTACATTACGTATGTCGTTAGATTTAAAAAAATACCTCCTCCTTCAGCTTATCGGTTGACAAAGGAGATAGGAGCATTACACATACACAAAATCATGTGCTCTCCGCTACGTGCCATCATTTGCCGAAAACCTCGTTTCGATGTCTTGAACCGTCGAAGAAATAAGAAGGGATTGATGACTCAGGATTCGATGACTTGCAAATATACGTACCATCATCAGCAAGTATGGCGCCGACCTGGGTGGATGTGCCTTTCTTCCAATGCTTTCGAGAGGCGCAGTGTCGTTACTGGCACTAAAGTCTTTGGTCACTTACCAAATAGTATCAAAAGTCTGACAGATAACCAACAAGTATTTAAGAAGAAATTAAAAGAATTTCTGAATGACAACTCCTTCTACTCCATAGAGGAATTTTTAGATATAAATTAAGAAAAAAAAATATTTAAAAAATAAAAAAAATAAAAAGAAAAAAGAAAAACAAAAAACACAAAAAAGTAAAATTGTTATATTAACTTAAGTATGTTGTTAGATTAACCTAATTATGTCATGTATTAGAAAATTCGACTCGTTCCACATCATTACGAAATATCGTATTCATGATCCATGGAACTAGTATTAATCTAATCTAATCTAATCTAATCTACTGCTGGCGTCACGATTTGGGGAGCAGTCAGAGCACGGCTGCGTCCTCATGTGTTACCTCGCATGTGATAATTCCGTAATGTCATTTTTAAATAGAACAGTGCTCTTCCACAAATGGCGCGTGTCTATGAATTCGAAGGTACTCCTGTAGCCAACAAGATCACCAGATCTGTTCCGAGTAAAGTATGTGTGAGAACAGTTGTGACGTCATCTCCGTGCCAATATCCAGTATATCAATGGATATTTACGACAGTCGTGGGCCAGCTTGCCTCATGGGAAGATGCAACGGCATTAAAACGCCCAAAACGCACCGGTGCATACTCTTCATTACCGATAAGTGGGTGCATACCGCCCACATCTCCCTGGCCTGGGCCACGCTGACTGCTGCCGACAAGAGTGCAGTGCTAATGACAAGGGCGCTGGCGTCACCAATTTGGTTGGTTGATTTGGGGGCATGCACCAAACAGCGAGGTCACCGGTTCCCTTGCATTAGGGAAGGATGGGGAAGGAAGTCGGCCGTGACCTTTCAGAGGAACTATCCCGGCATTTGCCTGAAGCGATTTAGGGAATTCTCGGAAAACTTAATCAGGATGGCCGGACGCGGGTTTGAACCGTCGTCCTCCCGAATGCGAGTCCAGTGTACTAACCACTGCGCCATCTCACTCGGTATCACCAATTTATTTCAAACTTTGTACATCTTTAGCAGGCGATTCAAACAACATAATGTGCATTAGTAAGGTGCACTGCTCTGGCAATTCCGAGAAAATTGCCAGAGAAGTTTTACGCATCTTCTATGTGGCTTATCTATCTCTGTGTAAGAGCCGGCCATTTCAACTTCATGGTGGTCAAGTGCTCCCTCTGTAATAAAAAAAATTGAGTTATTGGATCAATGATGTATTTGAACAAACGTCATGGGGCGTCCGCCCCGAACAAACAGAATCAGTAACGAACAAAATGAGATCAACAAAAAAAAAAGTGCTTGGAGTTGGAGCCTCGTAAGACGAACGTGTATGACGCGACGGTTAGACTCCCGATCAAACTTAAATTTTGTAGTAGGATTGTAAATTCTGTGATATTTAAAAAATTTGCTTCTGTACTATTCGTTCTTGCTACATAAGCAATGTTTCAACGTTACGCAGGTTAACAGCCAAATGGGGCCTGCCTCTCTGCAGCTCGAAGTGTCGACGTGTAAAGTAGTTCCAGGTATGTTAGCAGACTGTATGTATAAGGGATTTCGCAAATCGCGACAGGCATTCATTTTCGATAGAACACTATGCATTTCTTCGTTTACTTGTCGATAGTTATAACTATGCTTGAAACTTCCTGACAGATTAAAACTGCGTTCCGGTCCGAGACTCGAACTCGGGACCTTTGCCTTTCGCGGGCAAGTGCTCTACCAACTGAGCTACCCAAGCACGACTCAGAACCCGTCCTCATAGCTTCACTTCTGCCAGTATCTCGTCTCCTACCTTCCAAACTTTGCAGAAGCTCTTCTGGTAGAGCACTTGCCCACGAAAGGCAAAGGTCCCGAGTTCGAGTCTCGGTCCGGCACACAGTTTTAATCTGCCAGGAAGTTTCATATCAGCGCACACTCCGCTGCAGAGTGAATATCTCATTCTGGAAACATCTCCCAAGCTGTGGCTAAGCCATGTCTCCGAAATATCCTTTCTTTCAGGAATGCTAGTTCTGCAAGTTCGCAGGAGAGCTTCTGTAAAGTTTGGAAGGTAGGAGACGAGGTACTGGCGGAATTAAAGCTGCGAGGACAGGCCGTGAGTCGTGCTTGGGTAGCTCAGTTGGTAGAGCACTGGCCCGCGAAAGGCAAAGGTCCCGAATTCGAGTCTCGGTCCGGCACGCAGTTTTAATCTGCCAGGAAGTTTCATATCAGAGCACAATCCGCTGCAGAGTGAATATCTCATTCTATAAATATGCTTGTTCTAATAAATAAATTTAATTAAGAATCGTAAGTAGTCAAATAACACGAAATTCTCTAAAACTTCATGCAAATACATGTGGTTTTTTTAAATTTTATTGCCTCACATATGTCACATAAATTAAATAATATGACCTGTGGTGAAAAAAATCTGGATCAAATTAAGTTTGAGCGGGAGTCGAACCGTCGTCTCATACACTTTCATCTCACGAAGCTCGAACGCTAACTACCTGTGTACCATGAACTGTCTGGCACTTACGCACAGATGCATAAGCGACAAAACAGACCCGTAAAAGGCGGCCTGTGTGGCCGAGCGGCTCTAGGTGCTTCAGTCCGAAACCACGCTGCTGCTACGGTCGAAGGTTCGAATCCTGCCTCGGGCATGGATTTTGTGATGTCCTTAGGCTAGTTACGTTTAAGTAGTTCTAAGTCTAGGGGACTGATGACCTCAGATGTCAAGTCCCATAGTGCTCAGAGCCATCTGAAGTCCCGTAAAACTTCTCTTGAGATTTTCTCAGATTTGCCAGAGTATTTCACCTTACTGCTTGTTGTCGCCTTACTACTTTTTCTTTTAGTGGCCTCCTAAACGTGTACAACGTTTGAAGTAAAACTGTGATCTCAGAGTCGTGACCTCCCCTTGTCTATCACTGCTTATTCTTCGTGTTTTGCTGTTATCACGTAACGATAAAACAAATATCGCCCTAGACTAATTTGGGAGCGCTGTAACGAGTGCATCCGTAAAATTCCGATTGGAAAATACTTTTTTTCATAATGGGAAACAAACCGACGCTTTTTGCTGACACTAGCCGTCGCATGAAAAACGTGACGAGCAGTGATTTTTGGAAAAACTCCAGTTACACAATGTAAAAACGAAATTGCAAACGTCTGTCGAAACACCAGAGAAAATGCGCCTGGCGGCTGTTAGGAGAGACATTTCCTAGCTGAGTTGTCACTGATGAAATTATATTCTTTGCCTCTAGTGCAGAGAATCTATAGTAACGAATCGAACTTAATACAGCAATCTTGAAATTTGGCCCGAAAATCAACCATAGCTACAATGAAATTAAGTGCAACTGATGAACCGAAAAAGAAATTGAACACATTTACATGCCTTCAGAAAACCATAATTACTTTCAAACGTTTTCATTGTAGTTCTTCCGTTCGTTTTTATAGTTTATGTGCACTAGAAACAAATAGTTCACTAACATTAGCAAAATAAATGTGGTTTAAATATGTTCAATTAATCACAGTTTGGGGTGGAAAACACCTGTACCAACACTGAGAATAGTCCTATTAGTATTTACGTTTAGGCCCTCCTGGGCCATGCGATGTACAAGAAACGGCATTTTCAAGGTATTGTTTTAGCTTTTCTTTGCGCCCACATTACTTTCATCCTCTGAGAGTGGACGCACCTCTGCTCATCAGACCATTTTTTTTTTTTTTCGATCTTCTTGGGTTTCCCTGCCAGGCCAGTTCTCCAGTCGTAAATTTTCTGCCCAATTTCTTTTCCGCTGGATTAATCATGATGCGTTATTTCTTCAGGCGTTTTTTTACTGCACCGATCCATTTTATCATTTCAGTTTTAGCTTCACTGTGACATTCGCAGAATTCCGCAACCTGTCTAGTTATCTGATTCGTTCCACTATTTTTATATGCGTATAAAATTTTAGCCTACGCTTTCACTACCACTCTCTGGAAAAATAACAAACGCGAGTACTTTGTTCATCTTTGATTCTACTGGTTCACTTATCTTCAGAACTGCCTAGAAATGAAACAAAAGATGTGATTACGTTCCTTGCCACGTCCCAAGTTTCCTTTATTTTGAGGTGCATTTTTGCCTTGGAAATATTTTTGTAGGTCCGAAGGGTGTTTCCATTTTGTGCCAAAATTTCATTACTAATCTTTTCTGGACCTGTCTGTTAAAAGTTTCTGTCAAAATACTTAAACTGAAAAACTCCCTCGATTTTTCTGTCCGTAATATTAAGAATTTTGGGAGTAAGATTGTTGCTAGAAATTTACTTTGTTACTTATAACGATATTTGAAGACCTACTCTTTCTCCTAATTTTTTAAAGAATTTATACTTGTTTTTGTGCTGTTTGAATGTCCTCATGTAGGTAGTCTGTTAAAGCTAAGCAGTCTATTCTAACATGGATCCTTCTAATTTGACTAGTTCGTTAATTTTAAGCTCCGATTTCTGTTATACCCGCTCCTGTTTTACATTTTCTAAGGTAGATGAAGAGTAATAGACAAGATCCATAGTCTTGTCTCACTCCTGCTTTTATTTAAAAATGTTTCGAAATTTCTCCCACGAATTTTGCCTTATATTTTGTGCCATTTAGTGTTTTACTAATAATTGGAGTGGTTCTGAAGTCCGGACCTTGATCTTTCAGAATTCGGAACAAAGCCTTACCGTAAAATGAGTCATACGCTTTTTTAAAAAATCTGCAAAGATACAAACTACTTTATTATTATAAATTTTTGGCGTTTAGGGATTAGTTTCAAATCTAAAATTTATTCTGGTAAAGATCTATTTGACTTGAATCTGCTTGAGATTAGCTAGTTTTACATTCAAGTGGTAGTTGCCCTCGCTCCAGGAGACATTGAGATACGTAAAATTTCGAATGGAATTGGGAGAATGGAAATCTTTCTGCAATTATTAACATTAGTTTTATCTCCCTTCCTATGAAGTGGATCTGTAATGCAGTTTTCAAGTCATCCGGAATTTTCTCCGTTCACCAATCGTTTTGCATGCTAAATGTAATTTCCTGTAATATTTTTACGCCAGCTGATTTCAAATGTTGTGCAACAGTGTCGACTGCACCAGATGGTTTTAATTTGTTCTGGTCATAGTTGACGTTTTCGTAGCTTTCTCATCTGATTTGCTTTCGCAGAGGCTTTTTTCCAGCAATTTATTTAAATACGGTTAGTAACGAAATTACGCAGAAATGAATTAGTTTAATTCTTTATACACAGTTTTGGCTACATTGCGTCGACCAAACTTATTTCTGTTAATTTTTTAGTAGCTTCATGCTCGCGCCGTAAAATGACGCAGCAAACAAAACTAACTGCACTTGGTCGGAGGGGCCATCCAAATCCATTTAGGTAACTCAAAATTTAAAAAAAAAGAAACAATCTTGATAACAAACGAAGACTTCTCTGATAAATCGCGCACTACTCTTTCCAGTACTACAGCCATCACCTTTCTCTTACAGGCGCATCGCTAGCTCCGAGCATTCAATGCATTATGATAAAACTGGGTAGAAATAACACAGGTCTGCGACATAAAAATCGTTTCAAATTTAGTATGTGATTTTTATAGTGTTTTCAACGCTGATTTCGGGAAAAATGGTGAAAAAATTCCATCACGTACAGTTATTTCACAAACTGCTTGTCTAGTTCTAGCTTTTTCGGTATTTCAGCACTCTAGTGAGTTTGAATTTTGGTTTTTAGGCTCTCCCTAAACTATTATTTAGCCGTTTTTATACTAGATATACGTAAAATAAAGATTAATTAGGAGAAACCAGCAGTATTTTCCTGTCAGCGCCTGTTTGTCGCGCTGCCCCTTCCCCCGCCATCACCAAGCAGTGAGCTGCTGCTGTTGTCCTTCAGTTCACAGCACCTCTTCACTCTGTGCTGTTCACGTGTTGTTGTTACTAGTGCTTCAAAGTAGTGACTGTTTTCTTGTGTTGTGAAGTTGTTTTATGGACAATGGACAATGGCTACAAGGGGATGTGTAAACTCGCCAGACTGCTTCTGCTACATTTGTGGTAACTATGCCGTTAAAAAGCAAGAAGAAACATTTCCGATTTTGGTGAAAAAGTATATTTCGCCCACTTTGGTATAAAGTTAGGCGATCAAGATAAGCCTTGGGCCCCGTACAAAGTTTGTTCAGTGTGTTTTGAAGAACTGAGGCAATGGTTTTAATGTAAAAAGCAGTCCTTAGGTTTTGGGATACCAATGGTTTGGAAGAAGCCCAAAAATCAATGTGATGACTGCTATTTCTGTTCTTGTGACGTACGAAGTGTCAATTTGAAAAACAAAAAGGATATTTCTTACCCTAACATCCAATCAACCATTCGTCCTGTTCCTCATGGGCCTGAAGTACCAATACCCTCTGCTCCAGATTCTTTGGATGACATAGATGACCACGAGCCATTGGCTCAGCAAGGTGGTAGTGAAGAAGACAGAGATTGCTACGATCCTGGCACAACCGATCCCATTCCGTTCTCACAATCTGAACTGAACGATTTAGTTAGAGACTTAGGCCATTCTAAAGAATCGTCAGAGGTTTTAGGATCTAGATTGAAATATAAACATATGTTGGCCCCTGGTACATCCTTTTCTTGGTATCAATCGAGGGAAAAGGAGTTTGTATCTTTCTTCTCTCAAGAAGATGACCTGGTGTTTTGCAGAGATGTTCCTGGACTTATGGCACATTTCAAAATAGAATATGCTCCTGATGAATAGAGACTTTTTATTGATTCTTCAAGAAGAAGCCTTAAAGCAGAACTTCTAGACAATGGCAATAAGTATGCTTCTATACCAGTTGGACACTCGGTTCACTTAAAAGAATGTTACGAAAACTTTGAACTGGTTTTAAGCAAACTCTGCTATTCAGACGACAAACGGACACTATGTGGTGATTTAAAAGTCATTTCAATGCTGCTTGGTCAACAAAGTGGCTACACACAAAGTTCTCTTGCTCTCTCTGTGAATGGGACAGTAGAGACAGAAAGCAACACAACATAAAAAAAAGCTTAGCCCTTGAGAAAAACCTTACAGGTAGGGGTTAAAAATGTTGAGAGGAAAAGCCTTGTGGATCCCAAAAAGGTGTTACTACCACCACTTCACATTAAGTTGGGGCTGATGAAACAAGTTGTTAAGGCATTGCCAAAAGAAGGGGAGTGTTTCAGATATCTTTGTGGTTTATCCAAAGCAAAGCTAAAAGAAGGAATCTTTGTCGGACCAGACATTAGAAAACTAATGACAGTTCCCAACTTCGTGGACAAAATGGAAACAAAAGAAGAGGCAGCATGGACATCTTTTAAATTAGTTGTTACAGGTTTCCTAGGAAACAAAAGAGATTCACGCTACAAGACAATCGTCGCAGACATGCTCGACAACTTTAAGAAGCTGGGCTGTAACATGAGCATTAAAGTTCATTTTCTCCACTCACATCTTTACTTCCCTGCAAACCTTGGTGATGTAAGTGAAGAGCAGGGCGAAAGATTCCACCAAGACATCAAATAAATGGAAAGAAGATATCAAGGAAGATGGAACGTCATCATGATAGTGGACTACTACCGTATGATAAAAAGAGATGATCCTCAACGAGTCCACAGCCGAAAAGCAATAAAAGAAGCTTCGACAGAAAGCGAGAGCGTTAGCATAAGGACTTACGAGCTTAAAGAGAAGTGGAAGTGTACTGGAAATGTAGTTTAAAACATGATTTATAAATGAAATAAAATTTTATAACGTTGGAAAAAATGTGATAAATTGCTTGAATTTTGATATTATACCCAAAAATACTCCATTTTTTGTGAAAAAACCTGACGTGATAAAAAAAATAGATTGCATTTTTGAAATCAGCTCTGAAAAGCACATAAAAGTCAGTTATCAAATTTCTAAAAACTTTCAAAAAATATTTTTTGCAGACCTGTGTAATTATCATCACTCTATTTATTTAATTATTACTCATTTAATGTGTGGCACATTACAGGACATGGTAGTAATATGACAGCGATCCCACGAATTAAAAAAGTCAGAAATGTGGTTAGTATAATGAAGAAAAATGCAATCCATGTTCGTGACACACTCAATGAATTAAACTGCCTATAATCCATTATCACTGGACCGCCAACTATTTTTGCAATGCTATTTTGTGTTCCCATCAAAATGTTTGTACGTAACAATCTTAAGAAATCTAAGACCATTAAATTAAATCCTGTGCGTTTTATTATTGCTTGCCATTCCATTTTTCCTCTTACTTCTTTCCTTTTCTCTAGTTTCCTATCTCATATATGTCAACTCCACAGGCTCATACACACACACACACACACACACACACACACACACACACACACACACTCGCGCGCGCATAATACACACACCCGCGCGTGCGCGGACACTTGATGAGTATGAGCACATGAACAGTATAGAAGCAAGTAACCGGTATATTGTTTATCTTTATCTATACCAGGAGATAATGATGAGGAGTTAAAAAATATTCACGTTGTCTTCTTTGCTTTTTTGGCCTCTTTTTCCGCAGTTGTATTTATACGAGTTGTATAGGTTTATTGCTGTCTTTAGCAACTGTGATATAAGTCTTATTAAGACCAGACGCGTTTCGGTTTACTTTAAAGCACCTTCGGAGTTCGCTGTAACAATATGACGTTTTCTCTTACAATTTTGGTTGTTACGATCATCAGCAATTCTCATTCTTTACTTATTACTATAAACAGTTTTTATTCTTTTCATTACTAAATCTTTTTTGCTGTTTATCACATTCTTTTTCGTCTTCCACATGTAACTGTTCAGTATGTACTCACAGAACTTTGATTTACACTTCCGTATTTGGAAGTATCACTGTGATGTCCTCTCGCCGTTTGGGTGTTTCGTATTGCTATTGTGCGATACGTTTGTCTTTTGTTTTGACAGTGTTGGAGGCATCTGTTACCGCTCTGTGAGTGCTTATAGTTTCCGACTAGGAAGAGAGAGAGAAAGAAGGAGAGAGAGAGAGAGATGTTTTTCCTCTAAAGTACTTTTTTCTGTAGTGTACTTTTGTTTTTTATTTATTTATTTACTTTAAATTAGGGGTAATTATCTTCATTGTGTGTGTGTGTGTGTGTGTGTGTGTGTGTGTGTGTGTGAAGGGAGGCAATATGTCCGCTTCTGTTTGTGTAAGTTATTGTTGTATTGTGGTACAGTGGTGGACGGTATACGGTAGGGATATTGACTAGTTTTTGATATTATTTTGTAGTGTCTAAGGGGGTTGTTCTTTCTCATCAATATAATTTACTAGTTTCAATAGAATCTGCTTGCTGATGTTTGTCTAGTCATTTATTAGTGTTTTTTCTCTGTTATTGCTTTCTGAATTTGCAAGTTTTCTTGTTGTGTAGGAGACGTTTGTTGCTGAATCTGATTATTTTTATGTCCATTTCTGTTGTGGTGGGAAGATTGCTTTCTTGACGGAGGTATTTTGAAAAAGTTGAGAGGCTGGTGCCATATTACCATGCTCTTCGTACTTCAAAAGTTCTGTCTTTCTGTCCTGAGTATTGAGCACCACAGTTGTTACACTGGAGATTGTAACTGCCAGCTTCCTGGTACACGTCCATTTCATCTTCCTTTTATACACATTTCTCTATATACACTATTTTTATTCCTTGTTTCTGGAGGGAAGTTTCTTTCCATATGTAAGTATGTAGTTTCTCTGATGAGTTTCAATGTTGTTCTCTTTTTGTGTATTGGTGGTGATGTGTGTGTGTGGGGGAGGGGGGGGTCGTGATGTGGGTCCCTGGGTTTGTGTGGTATGTTTTTATATTTTTTCTGGAATTTATGAGGGATTCCTGGTATCCATTATTTTTTGCTATCTGAATAATTCGGCCCGTCACCTTACTATGGTCATGTTTGTCAAGTGGTACTGTGTTTAATCTGTGGATCACATACCTGAGAGCAGATTCTCTTTGGGTCTGTGGGTGGTTAGATTATTGATGTAATATTGTGTCTTTGTGGTGTTTTTCCTGTAAATGCTGAAAGAGTATTGGTTATTTTTTGTGATGGATACAGCTAGGAAATTTATTTTGCCTGTTTGTTGTGCCTCTAAAGTGAACTTTATGTTTTTCTGTAAGGTAATGTGTTTATCTCTGCTTCTAATTGTTCTATTTTATTTTCTGGTTCATCTACCAAGCAGAGGATGTCATCCATGTATCTCCATCAACATAGAGTATTGTATCTCCCTGGGACTATTTTCTGGAAAATTCTTTCTTCTATTTTGTTCATGAAGATGTTGGTAACTTTCCTAAAATTGGGGATCCCATTGACAATCTTTCTTCTTTTAAGTAGAATTCTTTGTTCAATTCAAAGTAATTTTGGCCAGTAATCAGGTGCAGAATTTTGCTTATGTCTGTTATCTGTTCTTGTGCTAACTGATTGTAAACATCTAAGTATTGTTCTATTATTTTGATGGTTTCTTTAACTGTGATTGTGGAGTACATGTTTTCTTCATCAAATGACATTGGCACAGTTTTTATGTGGTTTATTAGTTCTCTTATGTTTTTCGCTGTTCTGTCATGTTATGTTTCATATTGTTGTGTGAGTGGGCTTAGCGCATGCCTGACGAGGACGTATGTTAGTGCTCTTATGCAGTTAACGATGCACCTCATAAGGATATTTTCTTTATGAAACTTTGGTTGACTCTGGATGTATTTAGCACATTTTTCATTTTTGTGTGGAACCTGTTTGTTAGGTCTGACTTTAGTTTTGTGATTTTATTTTATGAAATGAATTATTGTGTTTTGTTATTGTATTCTTGTTTAGCCATAGGAGTAACTGTGTTCCCGTTGTCTGCCTTTGCTATGATAATTTTGTCTATGTGTAGCTTCTGTGGAAGAGTTTTCAGAGTTTCAGCTTCTGTGATTTTCTCCCTTGTTTTATTGTGTTCATATCTTGTACCTATGATGTTTTTAATTTCTTCGCCTGTTACAGTAGTTCTCGTCTTAATCCTATGTTCATGGTGTCTGTGTCTTTCCTCTTTTCTTGAGACAGTATGTTCTCAGATTCTATTTTATAGATTTTGTAGATTTTATAGATTTTCTATGAAATGTTCATTTACTTTAGTGTTTACATTCTGTTTTAAACCTTTTTCTAGTAACTGTGTTTCTTCATCTTTAACTTCGGTGTCTGTAAGGTTTATGAGACGTGGGTAGAACTGATGCCTGTGTCTCTGTCTGTTTGGTACATTTGACTGTACTTGTTTGTTCATTAGTGTCTTTAGTTTCTTATTCTTTGCTTTAGCTGTTCTATGGCAATACAGGTGTGTTCCTCAACCATGTCCAGTATATAACAGAGAAGGGTGTTATTATTTATAGTGTCAGCTAACTGCAAATATACTTCACAGTGTTTATAATTCAGTTCGTGTTCTAATTTAAGTTGCAGCCAGCATTTCTGGGATAATGACTTTGAGCTGCGTGTGAACTGTTTCTGATTGTTACAATGGCATACTTAGATAGAAGATTATTAAATTTACAATACTTATTGAAACTGATGTGTTGAATCGTCTGATGAAGCTTGAGATGGATGTTTTGGTACTTCAGGTGAGAGCCTCCAGGACATGGTTTGACCTCTTTTTTTACGCAGTTGCACATATACAAGTTATATAGGTTAGCTGCCGTCTTTAGGCAAGCTCATAAAAATCTTATTAAGAAAAAATAAATTTAAAGAATTACTATATGTAATATCTGTCTCTCACACACATTCTCTCTCTCTGTCTCTCTCTCTCTCTCTCTGTCTCTCTCTCCCTCTCTCTCTCTCTCTCTCTCTCTCTTCCTAGTCGGGAAATATAAACAGTCACAGAGCGATATCAGATGCCTCCACACTGTCAAAAAAAGGAGAAAAGGACAAACGCATCCCACAGCAAAATGAAACACCCAGAATGTCGAGAGGACAGTCACAGTGACTCTTCCAACAAAGTAGTATAAATGTGTTGGGCGTAGTGAAAGTGCTATGTGCACATACTGAATACATACATATGGAAGACGAAAAGAGTGGAATAAAAAACAAAACAAAAGACCGTAGTAACGAAAAGAACAAAAACTGTTTGTAGTAGTAAGTAAATTATGAGAACTGTTAACGATCATAACAAACAAAATTGCAAGAGAAAAAACATATTGTTTCAGTGACCACTGAAGATGCTTTAAAATTACGCAAAACACCTCTGGTCTTAACCGACTTTTATTAATGTTGCTAAAAACAGCAGTTAACCTATACAACTTCTTAATAAGTATCTTGTATACTTGTCTTGAGGCTGAGGCTCACTTCTTGTCTGTTTGCTTTCAAGCAGTTACAGATTTAAGAGAAAAATGGTTCTGCCTTGAACAGACGCAAATTCTTCTTGACATCCATACATCTTTCTGTAAAGTTTCATCATCGTCATTATCATCATCATCTCTTAATATCATATCTTGATGGTTGGATGGGCTTTAAAGAAAAATTTATGCATACTCAAGGCAGAACGACATTTCCCATAAATATGTATCTCATATATTTACTATTTTTTAAGACAGTATGCAGCTTTGAGTATGTGTTTGATTTTCTCCTCACTCCGTAATCCTCTAGACCCCAGAAAGCCGCCGGAAGCCGAGAAATAAAATTCTCCCTGCAGAGGAAACTTGCTTCGTCAGAGCAACAAAGCATCCGAGGGGCAATTACTGTTTCAATTAAGTAAGTGTTTTATTATTTCCACCCCTCCGCACATAAACAGCAGCGATGGTCCTTCAGATGTACTTCGCTGCCGCGAAGTCCAATTTGCAGCTATTAAGTGTCCGTAAGGAGAGTGACTCGGCGAAATTTACGCTCGCTAACAATACTAAATTAAAATAATTAATTAATAATGATCCTGGCGGCACGGTCCAAATATTTTTCCCAGCGCGTTGGGGGTCCGGCGGCTCGGACTCGTGTGTTTACGACAGTGTTCGTTACCGCCGGCGCACGTTACGTTTAGGCCACCGCCCCCACACAAGTGGACTCATTACCGGCCGCTAATTGCGCGCCACAATCAGGCCTTAATTGGTCGTCCGCCGACAGCTGCAGCGTTCAACTATCGACGCTGGTGGCGCTATCGACCCTGCGAGTGTCGACCATCAGTCGACCCGGCGTCTGTCAGCAGGATGAGCAGAGGTCGTGTCGGGTAATCGGAATGTGATGGCCCAGCACATCGCACTAAATAATGCGGAATATATGAGCGACAAGTTGAGGACCAATTTCTTTCATAGGACCGATAATTTAGTTTTGTGAGTCTGAGGGAGCCTCTGTTCATTGTAATAGAAAATCAAATACGTGTAACAAATCCTGGACTAACTTTTTTCATAGTATCAGTGACTGAATTTCGTGATCTAATGTTAAGGAAACGCTGCATTTACCGGATGAAGAGTATGGCATATGAAAGTGATTTGTTTGAAACCTTACAAAGACTTTCACGGCTTGATTTACTTCAAATAAAATTACGGGCCGAGAGGTCGTTGTCGAAGTTTAAAACATCGAGAGCTGTTCAATAAAGCACAATAGTAAGTTTTTTTTTCCAGTCGTAAATATTCTCGCTAGAATTTGAACTTTAAGATATTCTGTTAGTTTAATGTGGAAAACACTCCGTACTAATTTTCTGCCACTCCTGGTTCCCGCCTGTGACAGGCGAGCAAGCTGAGACATGATCAGTATCGCCTACTGTAACAATGGAGGTAATGTGCAATGAACAATACGCGGCTCTGAAATTCTGCTTTCGTCTCAACAAATCTTCAACTGAGGCCTATGGAGAGTTCTCTACTGAACAGTTTGAAGATGGTTTAAATTGTTATAAGATGGGAGAGAATCAGTTTAAAAAGTGGACTGGGACCTCTAGTTACTGCTCACGATCACAAGACCACTGCTTTCTAGGCGAATGAAGAGCGGTCTCTAAATATACAATGCACCAATAAATTCTGAGTCTAGTAAATCTGGATCCCATGAACTTCTGAAGCACTTTGCCAGTTTTATTTTCTAAGGTGCCAGCTGCAAATGGGCATGAAATGTCGGTAATGAGCTTTATACATCGACCACGGCCTCTCAGCTAGAAATCTAAACTGACTTACCAGTTGCGTCACATATCTTTAAACTTTCGACGGTACGGGTTTTTGCGATATTTCGTGTAATACTTTCACACATACTTCTCTCTTGGGTTCGCCCCCATTTACAGAGATAGTTAAACTGTGGCTTGCAGTATTCAGTATTAATTGCGTGATGAGTGGTTGGTTGGTTGTTTTTGGGGGGAGGAGACGAGACAGCGAGGTCATCGGTCTCATTGGATTAGGGAAAGAAGGGGAAGGAAGTCGGCCGTGCCCTTTCTAAGGAACCATCCCGGCATTTGCCTGGAGCGATTTAAGGAAATCACGGGAAACCTAAATCAGGATAGCCGGACGCGGGATTGAACCGTCGTCCTCCCGAACGCGACTCCAGTTTGCTAGCCACTGCGCCACCTCTGTCGGTGCGTGATGACTGTTCGTGGTTGTAAGCTGCTTATACAACGAAGTTATCAGACTTCGGGGTCTCGAGAAATAGAAAGATGGACTTCCAATGACAGTCGCAACAAGTATATATTCCCCTGAACCCCCTAATAGCTACTGCATTTCTTACATATGAAGTACGCAGAATGTATTTTTATTCTAAATTTAAACTCTCAAACATTATTCAGTAATGTTTCCTGAGCTATAGCGTACACTTCTAAGGAACTCATTGATTCTAGTACCTCGTTATCAAGCAAATGTATTTTCCAGTAGGTTAAAAGGATACCCCTACAAAACGCACCTTCGCATACATCCTAGGTTTTTTTCCCTGGTCAACCAAACAGATGATCATTTCCCTGGTAACGTCTAGCACTGTTTTTCCTATCATCGTCAAACTTACGATGACATATCGGGTTCCTTTTCTTTTGCTGAATCCAAACTGATACTTTCCCACATTTTGCTAAATTTCTCTTTCAAATATTACGGTTATTTGCCCATACAGGTTTATTGCTAAGATATGAATTATTACATTTTACGGTGTAGTTTTCCTTAGGTAAAGAGAACAGATTTTAAATAATTTTCTAGGCCAAATGTCTTTGTCATATATCGTAATGGCAGTATTAGTCAGGATCGATATTTCTCCATTTTCCAAGGCTTTTTGATCTTCACTAGGTATTTTATCACAGCCCATTGCTTTAGCCATTCGTCCAGTTCGTCACATTCCAATTCATGATCGTATCTTACAAGTCCTGTAATTACTCCTTGTGCTTTTTTTAATTCCTCAACAAGTTCCTCACATATTAGCCTCTTATCTTCCACGCATGCCGTCGTAGTGCTTCAAGCACATTCTTCTATTCTCACCTCGTGAAAATTGGAAGCCGGGCAGAGATACAAGTGTTTATGAAGTAGTTAATGATAAACCCGTGATCTGTCAAGAGCCAGCATTTTAAAGATGCCGGTCGAAATTGAAAGAGAGATTTTCTATGGGCCCTGTCGTACAAGAATAGGGTGCAAACACTAATGTACGTTCATTGAATTCATTGGTAATAATTAAAGCAAAGAGGGAACATTGCTTTTAATTTCCCAATAAAAAGTGTCAGTAAAATTAATTCAACATTTATCCAAATGAATAACGCATACATCAATGTCATTGTCAAGATTACAATTTAAACGGTCTATTTTCCGTGCACAAGGAACCATCATATGCATTACAATGCTCCAATCACGTCTGGGATCAGAGATGGCAGTTTGCATGATTCAAATGCTTAACGCATTTATAAAGCATTGACTGTTATAATCATACTGAATTGGCAATGGAAACGGATAGAAGATGTGATGGTACTCTAGAGGAAACAGTAATCAAACGATCTCGATACAGTGTTCGAACGCCGCCCTCGCTTAAATTTTGAATAAAAATCACTGGAAATGGTGGCCGAAGACTTTCAGCATAAGAAGTCACCCTCATTCAGCCAAAGGTTTCGTCAAAGAGGGCGGAGGAGCGAACAAAGGTACTCCCTTGCTCTTGGGGTCGGAAACTACCCCCAGAAGGCGGGAGAATCAGACATTATCAAGGGCAAAAGGATGCCGAAGGCAATGGAAAACACTCCAATAAAGACAGATAGTGCGTATCCACGGAACGTATGGCCTGTAATTGATAAAGTGTCAAGATGATTTTTCCATTGGCAAAAGATTCTGGACTAGTCCCCCATTCGGATGTCTGGGAGAAGACCGCCAGAGGGGTAATGACCGTGAGAGAAAGATGGGATAACTAACGAAAGGAAAGCGTTCTACTAGTCGGGATGTGGAATGTCAGAAGTCTGAATGTGGTACACAAGTTAGAAAGGTAGGAAGGTAAGGTAGAGTATGAGTTACAGTGAATAGTTCAGTGGTAGGATTGTTCTCTTCAAGAATCGGCAGCAAACCAACATGGACAACGTTAGTTCAGGTGTATATGCAGACACTGAAAGATGAAGATGAAGAGATACAGAAAGTAGATAAGACTACTGATCGGGTCGTTCAATAAAATGGTTCAAATGGCTCTGAGCAGTATTGGACTTAACATTTAGGTCATCAGTCCCCCAGAACTTAGAACTACTTAAACCTAACTAACCTAAGGACATCACACACATCCATGCGCGAGGCAGGATTCGAATCTGCGACCGTAGCAGTCCCGCGGTTCCGGACTGCAGCGCCTAGAACCGCACGGCCACCGCGGCCGGCGGGTCGTTCAATAGATAAAAGTGGAAAGGAGTCTACTGGGGCACATTTGTATGTGGCATCGGAATATGATTTTGTATGTCTTTGATAGGCTTTATATCGCTTACTGTGTAAGACTTCAGACTCAGAGATACTGCTTCTGGTCTGAGATTATTGTTGTGTTGGAGTAAGAGATCGCTTGTCGCACAGTTGTAGGTAGCTGTTTGTGAGCGAAAGACGGTGGAGTAGGTAGTTTTTGTGGTGTGCTGTGTGAAGCAGCCAAGTGTTAGATTAATGTAGGTATGTTAGTATTGTTGAACATAGAAGTGGAATTCTTCGTGCAAGCAAGGTAAAGATGTTCAATAATTATGGTTTCTGTTTTTGCCAGCGCATTAGTATAGATGAGTTGACTGATAATTTGTAATTGTTGAGTAACCCCAGAATGAACGTAAACTGTTTTGATAAAAAGGCTAGTTGGATATTTCACTTTTATAATGCTTCTAAGATTTGTTAAAAAAAAAAAAAAAAGTGAAATTTGATGATTTGCATTTATGTTGGATTAATGAAGTTCGGTAATACTTGCTGTTTAAATCTCATTGTTTGTGAATCAGTTGTGAGTAATGTAACTTCAATTGTCAGATGTTTTTGAAAAGACAAACTTAACTTGCAATATAATTTTTCTAAAATGCAATGTAATTCTGTTAAAAAACTCAGTGTTATTAATTCACCTCAATCAGTACCGCCTCCCAGTCCAGGCCATATATTTCTCAAAGAAGTTAGATTTTGTTAAATATTTTCATTTATCAGCCAAAAGAATTTCATGTGCATTTCAAGTATTATGGCCGGCATTGCACATTGCTGAGCCTGTAGTTAACGTATTTTTGTTTTTCACGAACCATCACAATATATCGCGTTGGTCCGTTGCTGCTTTAGAGCTAGACAGTATAATTTATTTGTTATGTGCCCAGAGACCAAAGTTGTTAGTACTGAAAATGGTCAGAGGATTCAGTGCCTAAGGGGCTGAATGCATTTTACCGTGGCTTTATTTCTTTATTGGTATTGGGAGTTGCATTGCATTGCTCAATCAATTCGTGTTAACAATAACACAGAATAAGCACACCACTTGCAGTTACAACACGCTACAGGATAACTCGAGTTCAGTATCCATTCCGCAGTTCACACATTCATTCAATGTAACCGTAAAGTTTATTTTTTAAAAAAGAACTTTACAAAGGAGATGAAAACCTAATAGTCTTGGGGCGACAGGAGTGTGGTTGTAGGGGAAGAAGTAGAAGAAAGGGTTATGGGAGAATTTGGGCTTGGTACGAGAAATGAGACAGGAGGAAGAGTAGTTGAGCTCTGCAATAAATTTCAGGTAGTAATAGGGAATACTGTGTTGAAGAATCACAAGACGAGGAAGTATCCATGGAACAGGCCGGGGGATACGGGAAGACTTCAGTTAGATTACATCACGGTCCAGAGATTCCGAAATCGGTAACTGGATTGCAAGCAGTACCCATGAACACATACAGACTCAGATCAAAATTTAATAACGATGATGAGAAGGCCGTACATTAAGAGACTAAGAAACTTCCTGGCAGATTAAAACTGTGTGCCCGACCGAGACTCGAACTCGGGACCTTTGCCTTTCGCGGGCAAGTGCTCTACCATCTGAGCTACCGAAGCACGACTCACGCCCGGTCCTCACAGCTTTACTTCTCCCAGTATCTCGCCAAGGTCCCGAGTTCGAGTCTCGGTCGGGCACACAGTTTTAATCTGCCAGGAAGTTTCATATCAGCGCACACTCCGCTGCAGAGTGAAAATCTCATTCTGGAATCAAGAGACTAGTCAGGAAGAATCAATGCACATAGAAGGCGGATACAGAAGTAGTAAGGAATGAAGGAATACCCTTGAAGTTCTCTAAGCAATTATAGACACTGCGATAAGGAATATCTCAGTAGACAGTTCAGCTGATGAGGAATGGACATCTCTAAAAGGGGCAATCGCAGAAATTGGAAAGAAAGCCGTAGCTAAAAGGAGGGTAAGTATGGTTAACATCAGATCGACGGAAGAAGGAAGTACAAAACTGTTCAGGAAATTCTTGAATACAGAAATACAAGTCACTTAGGAACGAAATAAATAGAAAATGCAGGGATGCTAAAGCAAAATGGCTGCATGGAAAATGTAAAGAAAGCGAAAAAGGGGCAATCGCAGAAATTGGAAAGAAAGCCGTAGCTAAAAGGAGGGTAAGTATGGTTAACATCAGATCGACGGAAGAAGGAAGTACAAAACTGTTCAGGAAATTCTTGAATACAGAAATACAAGTCACTTAGGAACGAAATAAATAGAAAATGCAGGGATGCTAAAGCAAAATGGCTGCATGGAAAATGTAAAGAAAGCGAAAAAGCAATGATTGTCGGAAGGAGGGAGTAAGAGTATAGAATAAACCTTCGGTGAAATTAAAAGCACGGGCGGTAACATCAAGAGTATAATGGGAATTCCACTGTTAAACGCAGAGGAGAGAACGGGTAGGTGGAAAGGGTACATTAAAGGGCTCCACGAGAGGGAAGGCTTGTCTGATTACATGATAAAAGAAGAAACAGGAGTTGATATAGAAGAAACAGGGGATCCAGTATTACTACCAGAATTTAAAAGAGCTTTGGAAGAGTTAAGATCAAATAAGGCACAAGTAATAGATAACATTCAACCAGAATTTCTAAAATTGTTGGAGGAAGTGGCAGCAAAACGACTGTTCACGTTGGTGTGTTGAGTAAGGCTCTGGCAGTATACCATGTGACTTTCGGACAAACATCATCCACACAATTCCGAAGATTACAAGAGCTGACAAGTGCGAGAATTAGCGCAGAATCAGACTGACAACTCATGCATTCAAGTTGCTGACAAGAATAATATACAGAAGAAAGGAAAAGAAATTGAGGATGTGTTAGATGACTATCACTTTGGCTTTATGAGAGAGAAACGCATCAGGAAGGCAATTCTGAAGTTGCGGTTGATAGTGGAAGCAGGACTAAAGAAAAATCAAGACATGTTCATAGGATTTCTTGAGTTGGAAAAGCGTTCGGTAATGTAAAGTGGCGCAACATATTTGAAATTCTGAGAAAACTAGGGGTAAGCTAGAGATAAAGACTGGTGACATACAGTACGTACAAGAGCCAAGAGGGAAATGTAAGGATGGAAGATCGACGACAAAATGCTCGGATTAAAAAGGATGATGTAATGTTTCGGCCCTTCTGTTCAGTCATACATAGGAGAAGCAGGGATGTAAATAAAAGAAAGGTTCAAGAGTGGGATTAAAATTCCAGGTGAAAGAATATCAAAGAGTCGCTGACTGAAAGTGAAGCAGTTTTACAGGATTTGCTGAATGGAATGAACAGTCTAATGAGTACAGAACATGCACTGTGAGTAGATTGAATAAAGACGAAAGTAATGAGAAGTATAGAAATGAGAACAGCGAGAAACTTAACATCAGGATTGGTGATAACGACGTAGATGAAGTTAAGGAATTCTGCTACCTAGGCAGTAAAATAACGCAAGGAGCAAGGACGATGTAAAAAGTAGACTAGCACTGGTAAAAAGGGCATTCCTGGCCAAGATAAGTCTACTAATATCAAACATAGTTCTTAATTTGAGGAAGAAATTTTTGAGAATGCACGTTTGGAGCACATCATTTTATGGTAGTGACACAAGGACTGTGAGAAAACCTCAAAAGAAGAGAATCAAAGCATCTGAGATATGGTGCCACAAAAGAATGTTGAAAATTATGCGGACTGATAAGGTGAGGAATGAGGAGGTTCTCCGGAGAACCGGCAAGGAAAAGATTATATGGAAAACACTGACAAGAAGAAGGGACAGGATGGTAAGACATCTGTTAATATATCACGGAATAACGCCCATGGTACTAGGGGGAGGTGCAGAGGGTAAAAGCCGTAGAGGAAGACAGAAACTGAAATACATCCAGCAAATGACCTAGGGTGTAGGTTGTAAGTGCTACTCTGAGATGAAGAGGTCGGCACAGGTGAGGAATTCGTGGCGGACCAAACCAATTCGAAGTGTGATGAATTAAAATAAATAAATAAATAAATAAAAAATAAAAAAAGGACTGCTTACCGATTGCCATAACTGATGCTAATCTGTACAGTTTGGGGTGGAAAAAGCATGCCATCTAGCTACAGATGTCAGTCACTGCTTTTATTCCTTCATACTCTTTCTTAGACAAATGGAGGTTTATTCTTTCGTTTTATAAAATGCACTTACCAAAAATTGCCAGACGCTATTCAGTTTAGGCAGACACGTAGCAGTCGGTCAGTGAGGTCTATAATATCCTAAAAAAAGATTTGACCAACCAGGTAATCTAATCAAAATCCTTTCTGGCGTTTGTAAAAAAGAGGAAGCAAGATTAGTTTAAATTCATGTAGATGACAAGGTCCTCAGGGAAAGAACACACGTTCGGATGAGATATGGATGGGGAAGAAAGTCAAACGTATGACACCCCAGTATTTAATGGTGTGCTTTCGGGTGTTCAGCCAAGTTGTTGATTCTATTCTATGCGCGATACTCCAATGACAAACACAGCTGTCTTCGTCTGGAGCTGCTATTTGTGCTGTTAAGCCTATGTAATTTCAATATGATGGGGACCCGGCACACTTTGTACACGCTATAATGGACCATATTCATCTACAGTTTACGAAATGATGGCTTAGTCCTGCTTGTTCTGTCTGTTGGTAAGTTGTGATATCATATATGACCCTAATTGTGCTGTCCCCGATTACAGCGATGTAGATAGTGAAGTAGCGGCAGAGGCCGATAGTGAAGGCTACTGGCCGAAAATTTTCTTCTGACTGCGGGAAATAGCGTGTGGCACGTCAGACCCACGTCTACTGGCGGTGCGAGGGCATCCACTGGTTTCCCCGCCTCAGTTTGTGCTGCTTGAAAACGTTTTCCTGTTTCTGTTATTCTTTGACATCGCCAGTGGGGAGATATGTGATCTGTTGAGTTCAAATATCGGTAGATAAAAATTCTATATCAAGACCGCAAAGTTTCTTTATTGATTACCGGTTTCGGTTCATTGTCAAGCCATCCCCAGATCAAACTAAAATGTTGTTCAGTTTGATGCAATCATTACACTTCGCGAATTCTTAGAGTTGAATCGCCCTAAAATGAAAAATCTTGTTGGTTATGTAAATTGACAACGTTAAATCTTTTATCCATTGTTGATAAGGAACACTGCGACTGTGATGAATAAAGATTTCTTGTAATAAGTGCAACCAGTCGCCTTTTGCTTTGTTCTTCAATTTTTTATAATTCCATTACCGGTTTCGAACCGCCAAGCGATTTATCATTAGATGGTGCATACATTAACCGCCTGCAGCAGTGTGGGAGTCTTGTAGAGGGATTAGTAAAAATCACTCCAATCATTACCGGTTTCGAACCGCCAAGCGATTTATCATCAGATGGTACACATATTAATTGTCTGCTGCAGTGTGGGAGTCATGTAGAGGGATTAGTGAAAATCACTCCACATGACTCCCACGCTGCAGCAGACAATTAATATGTGTACCATCTGATGATGAATCGCTAGGCGGTTCGAAACCGGTAATGGAATAATAAAAAGTTGAAGAACAAAACAAAAGGCGACAGGTTGCAGTAATCTAAATAAAACTTTGACAACGCTAATCACTAATCACTGTAACAATATCTGATTAGTGGTTAACTTTGTTAATACACATAACCAACTACGATTTTTCGTTTTAGAGCCATTTAGCTCTAAAAATACGAGGATGTGTAATGTGTATCAAACACTGAACAACATTTCAGATTGATCTGAGGGTGCCTCGACACCAACCAAAGCCAGTAATCAATAAAGAAAATTTGCGATCTTCATATGGGATTTTTATCCACACAAGGTTTCTTGTTTGGTTCACTGAGTCTAGGTGGTCTCTTGGCGTCATCCAAGACGCTGCTCACAAACAGAGAACTGAGAGTCGGAGGGATGAGAATAAAAGTGAACCATAGCAAGATCAAAACAAATTACGAAATGATTTAGGTGATATATCTGCATGATACGAAAAGTGGCAATCGACCCTAAACAATAAGCACCAAAAAAATTTCTTTTAATTTCCGTTACGAGATAAACCAAACAAATGTAAAGGGTGTCGATTCAACGAAATACCTAGGGATGTCAGTTAGAATTATTATAATGTTGTTCTACCAAGAACCGACGGAAGATTCAGTTAACATGATTACAATTGCAAACAATTTGCATTAGAAATGGATGTCTGGATACATGGCACGGGACTACAATGAGACTGTCACGATCGAAGGAAGTGAAATATGGGAAGTGTGAGCGGGGGCAGCCGTATAGTACTCGCAAGATGATGATGATAAATACGCAACCAGTTGCTTTGTCCTTTTGGATTTTTGAAACGATTAATTTTCAGTGTCATTAACTAGTTTTCGAAGCACTGCGGGCCCATCACCAAGTTGGACGTTTGACACCTTAAAATAACCCTGGCTTCGGCGTGGGGCGGCGGTGGGGTGAGTGGACTGCTGTGACCTGTTGTGAACCACTGAGACTACAGCGGGGACGAAGCCTCTCCGTCGTTTCTAGGCCCCAGTTCCATACAATAAAAATACAATACAGTGTGGCAGAAGATATGCTGATCTGAAGCTTTCTGTTGTGATATCACCTTCATAGTTGCGCCACATCATTCCACAAACGATTAGTGCTATATATGAAGTACTGAAGCACTTCATCTGGTCTGTACAGCTGGTCTTCGTCGAATCAACCACCCCCCAGACTTCGCACATAGCGAATACAGCTACACAGACAATACTTTCAGTCGGCGATTCATTCACGTGCACCTACAGTGAAGAGCCAAAGAAAGTGGTACATCTGTCTAATATCATTTAGGACTCCCGCGAGGAGGCAGACGTGCTGCAACAGCACGTGGCATGGACTCGGCTGAAGTCTGAAGTAGTGCTGGAGGGAATTGACACCATGAGTCCTGCAGGGCTGTCCATAAATCCATAAGAGTAGCGGGTGGATATCTCTTCTGAACAGCACCTGCAATGCATCCCATAAAAGCTCAATACTGTTCTTGTTTGGGGTGTCTAAACTCAGAAGGGTGTTCCTGAAGCCACTCTGTAGCAATTCTGGACGTGTGGGGTGTCGCATTGGTCTGCTGCAATTGCCCTAGACAGTCGGAATGCACAATGAATATGAATGAATGCAGGCGGTCAGACAGGATGCTTACGTACATGTCACCTGTCAGAGGCGTATCTAGACGTATCAGGGGTCCAATATCACTCCACGACACACCTCATGCCGTTACAGAGCCTCCACCAGCTTGAACAGTCCCCTGCTGACATGAAGGGTCCACGGATTCAAGAGGTTGTCTCCATACCCGTACACGTCCATCTGCTCGACACAATTTGAAACGAGACTCTTCGGACCACGAAATACGTTTCAAGTCATCAACAGTCCAGTGTCGATGTTGACGGGGTCAGGCGAGGCTTAAAGCTTTGTCTTGTGCAGTCGTCAATCGATGTCGGAGATTTTATAAAGGCACATTTGCATGACGAGCGTGAGTTTCCTCGGAAACGCGAGATATTAATTAAATAAATAATCAGTGACAAATAAATAAAGCCTATGGCACACAACTGCAGCGCTGTGTCGCTGATAAAACAAAAGTACATTTTCGTTAGTCGTATGTTTGATTAAAAAAAAAAAAAAGAGAGAGCTCTGGTTCAAGTGGTGCGAGAAGCACGTATTTTAGTTTATTGTCTGGCACACCGCCATATTTCATGTTATAGAAAATTACTGCGAGTTGCAACCATACTAGGCACTCGATTCTGAAAAGAATTTATATTTATAAAAGTAAGTAGGATTATGAACTGTAGGCTTATTCATTGAATATATCTGATTTAACTAACTGTGTAATTTTTCTGTTTAGTAGACAATCACCTCTGTACGACGTTTTGGCATGGCTGGCAAATTATTGTAATATTGAGATTTAGTTTATGAGTCCGTACCTACCGCAGCAGTCTTTGGAAACGATTTAATTACGAAGTCCGATTATTTCAGTTTTATTTCACGGTCAACTACGAGTAACATTGCCTTTACGAAAAAGCCATTGTCAAGCGTCTGATACCGAATAATCAAAACCTGACGACTCATAGGAGAGCCAATCAGACAGATAAAAATAATTAATATTTTATTTTATTTTATTTTATTTTATTTATTTTATATTGGCGACCGTGACAGGACTTGTTATTTTGTCATTTGTTACAATGTTCTCTTTGTTTCATGTGAAAAATTAACTATCTGGACCTGGACGTGAATGTATGAGAAATAACAAAGATCTGAAGATATTTTCCAATTCTAAAATTTTGCGGAAAGACACAATGAAGCTTCCAGCAAAATAAGGTAAGACGCAGCATCTTTGCATTGGCAGGCTTGACCAGACGCATAATTCAGTGTATTAGCTCTTCAGTAGATTCTGTAGTATTTCTTTCGCGCGTAGCAGTTTTCAGTGATAAATTCCATTCTCAGTATTTTTCCTTAAACAATAACGTATGCAACAATACCAATACACGAGTGTACAATATGGCCGACTTCTGTACGATATCATGTAACATGGCCAGCAGCCATTACCAATAATCTCAAATTCAGTTTATATTTTTAAATTAACAGACAGCCATTGTTGCTACGACCGATTCATGCTCAACTGCATTTTATTTTAAAACCAGTGTCAAACATTAATTTCTTGAAATATATAGCACGTGTGGCATGGTAATAACTAGAAAACAATACGCAAAAATGGAACAGCAAAGACGTATTATTCAGACGCAATCCGACTCGGACGAGAGACAAATGTTAGAAAATGACTTTACGACAGCAACCGGTAGTGACGATACATCAAATATTGACGCAAGTGTCAACGGAAATTTTGACAATAGGCCGTCCACCACAAAAATTTCAAAGTCTCAGTCAGAGCCCATGTTAATACATGACGTCACGTCTAATGACGCGGCGGGGGCAGAGACCTTGCAAACAGTAAACATTGCCAACATGTTACAAATGCTAATGAAACAAAACGCAGAAAATATGGCAACCTTAAGGATGCAGAACGCGGAAAACATGGCAACCTTAAAGACACAAAATGACGAAATTAAATCTGACCTCATAGCAATCAAGGCATGTAATGACACTTTGTGTAAACGTGTGGAACTTATAGACGCCACACTGACCGAACAGATGACTGAACTCAGTACGAAATTTTCCAAGCTTAATACGAGACAAGAAAAGACTACAAATGACGTAGCACTTTTACAGAAACAATTAAAAAACCTTAATGTCACGTGTGAAGCTCTTACTGAACAAATTCAAACATATCCTTCAGTACACGACAACCTTGAAAAACGAATTACTGACGTGCAGAATAAATTTGACGATGTTGAACAACACCTGACTGACATCTTACAATCTGATGCCACAGCTCATTTTCAAAATATTAATAAAGAATTTCATGATTGGGTAGAGAACAAAGACAAACATTTTGATAGATGCATACGTGAAAATTTACCAACAATTGTGCACGACTCCGTAGCGGAATACATCACTAATAACAAACAGCTGATTAGTGACGCAGTACAATCCGTCACTGCACCCATGAGACAATTCACCGATCAACCACAGTCTGAATGTAACGAAAATATCAGTCAAAATGTACAGTTCAGAAACCAATATACATTCGAGTATGACGCACACATACCGCACACCACAAACACACAAGAACAAAACACACCACGACTACAACACATACCACGACGTGCAACCACAAACACAAGCTATTATCATGGTAAACCACAGCAACATTATCGTAATTACTCGCCAGCTGAGCATTGCAGTAATTACAGTGGAACAAATCCATATCATAATGCAAAGGAAGAAGAAAGCTTAATAAAACACAGGCAATTTCAGGCTTTTATCCCAGAGAAACGAACCATTCATCCGGTGATTTTTCTTAAATCTTTTAGTAACGCATTTCCACGCACTTGGAGTGACCGGAAAAAGATTTCATATATTGTCGGTTACATCCAAGGCGATGCAGCTGTCTGGGCATACAGTCAAGCTGACGTATGTACCACGTACAGTGAGTTTGAGCGTGCCTTTCTGAACAAATTCTGGTCGCAATCCGTCCAGGAGCGACTCAGGAGACAAATTTTAGAACCTGAAACTTTTAACAGTAAAAATGGTAACTTACGCAGATATTTTGAAAAATACTTGAACATGGGACATTTTTTAGACGAACCAGTCGCAACACGTGATATACTCCGAGCGTTGAAGGCCAAATTGCCTTTCAACATTAAGGAAAAACTTCTACATATCCCGGATGACGATTCAGATTATTTTCTAACAGCTTTAGATTCGGTTGACATGTTACTTGAAGATCAGCGCTTCGCGCGGCAAAACAGCAGCCACAATGTTTACACTAGTGGTATGCAAAACATGCAGGCTTGCCAACACAATTCTGGCGCGCCCACAGTTGGATACGCGGTACAACAAAAACAGCAAACTCACATGCCGTCTCAGTACGGAAATCAAAATCAACACGCGTATTCCAATACGAACAATAGTTACAACAGTAATAACATTTCATGCGGCAATCCATACAAAAGGCACCGCGGTAATAACTGCAACGGTAACAACGGATACAAAGGTAATAACAAAAACACAAACAGAAATAGAAATAATAATAACTACGAGCCAAGACAGCATCAAGGTTGGACTCGTAACGATCAGTACTTTCATTCAAACTCTGCTTTACCACAGCAGCCACCAGGTCAAAATTGGAGCATACCTTACGACCGACAGGTAAGTTATAATGCGCAACAGCAACAACAACCGCAAAAGTTTGGAGATCATAATAGGCAATATCCGAATGTGAATATAATAGAAATGACACCTGATGCACAACCTCAATCTGTGTCAGTACCTAGTACAAATGATAATCCAACAAACTAGAAACAGTCACTACTTTGCCCCAGGTCGTGGCTGAAGAATCCTTGGGGGGCGGCTTCAATGTTAATCAGTTATTTGACACCACACTTGAACAACAGAATAATGATATGCCGAGTAATTCTAAACAAAAACTACCTGTTTTATTTATAAGATACAACCACAATAACAATATATCAGATGAACTTTTACAAGACAGTACACAATGTCGTTTAAACACAAATGAAATTGTTTTAGCATCCACTACTGGTGTAGTAGGTGGGATTCCAACTACTATTATCCTAGATACAGGTGCAGCTGTGAGCGTTTTATCTTTTAATTTTTATAAAAAGATGTGTGAATTGGAACCTGTGCCTGAGTTTCCTGCCCAAAACTGTAAAATAACTACTGCACTAGGTAATAAGTCATGTAGGGTTACGAAGCAAGTTTTTGTAAACGTTAAAATAGGTAATGGAACCGTACAATGGCCATTCCTGGTTGTACAAAACCTTGTGACAAATTGCATATTAGGAATAGATATTATGAGCGAGAAGGACTGCATTATAGACTTCTCCAAAGGTAAATGTATTTTAAATGATAAAGGCAGTGTAATTATTATTGATTTGGACAGGAGAACTCTAAAGCATGACAAACACTGTACAGGGTACAAGGTACAGTTAGTACTTGACAAAGACATTCAAGACATGCAAACACACTCATCTGACAGAGAGCTAATGGACTTGAAAACATTGCTTGATCATAAGATAAGTGAAGCTACAGCTCTCAGTGTACATGAACGTATAAAACTACAGGAAGTGTTATCCAAATATTTACAAGTTTTTACCAAACGATTAGGTGTTATCAACACGTATGTGTACAAGATTGAAGTTAAGCCTCACAAGATCTTCTACCATAAGACATATAACGTACCGTTATCTCAACGACCTGCTGTGTGGCAAGAATTAAAACAAATGTTAGACTGGAAGGTCATTGAACCATCCACCTCACCTTATTGTAGTCCTCTACTTGTTGTCAAAAAATCAAATGGAGGCATTAGGTTAGTGTTAGACGCACGAGCTATTAATGAAATAATTTTACCGGTTCACACAAAACCTGAAAATTTAGAAGAGCAATTACAGAAATTTCTAGATGCAAAATATTTTTCCACAATAGATCTCGCTAATTCGTTTTGGCAGGTGGGTATCACTCCTGATTCTCGGAAATATACTGCATTTATGTTCGGGGGGCGAACCTATCAGTTTTGTGTTCTACCCTTCGGACTGAATGTCAGCTCTGGGGTATTCATTACAGCCCTGGATACCGTGCTTGGCGACGATTTAGTTGAGACAGTCACACACTATGTAGATGATATACTGATAGCTACACAATCCTGGAATGAACACGTTGACACACTTCAAAGAATTTTAGAAAAATTTGCACAAGCTGGAGTCACAGCCAACCTAAGAAAATCAAAATTTGGTTGCAGTGAGATAAAGTATTTAGGACATATCATTAATTCACAGGGCATACGTCCGGATCCCAGTAAATTAGATGCTATCAGAAACTTTCCTAGCCCTCGAACTAAAAAGCAGTTAAAATCATTCCTTGGGCTATGTTCATTTTTCAGACGTTTTTTGCCACAACCACTTTTGAACAGTAAACATCTGCTAAATCTACTCAGAAGGAATCAAGTTTGGATCTGGTCGGAACAGTGCCAGAATGACTTTAATACAATTAAACATGCTTTAGTGAATGCTAACATTTTGAGCCATCCAGATTTCAATTTAGATTTTTGTATGACTTGTGACGCTTCACGTACTGGCTTGGGCTGTTGCTTATTTCAAGTTGTAAAGAATAAAGAGGAGGAACAGATAAGAATTATTGGGTTTGCGAGTCGCACTCTAACTGAATGTGAGCGTACATACTCCACTACTGAGTTAGAAACACTTTCCATAGTATGGGCATTCAAGAAATTCAATTATTATTTATTTGGAAAACATACGGTAATTTACACCGATCACCAGGCCCTGACATTTTTGTTAACTTGTAAACTTGTACATCCTAGACTATCACGATGGGCAGTTACACTTCAGAACTACTCTTTTGAAATTAAGTACATAAGAGGTAAGGACAACACCATTGCAGACACTTTGTCTAGACTTCCACAAGGTATGAATGATACCAACAGTGACTTAGAAAATATAAATGACTACAGGATTCTCTTAATGCAAGACAAGCAGTATCACCAATATTATATTGATATGTGCAGAAACATGGCTGAATTACAAAAATCTGATCCTCACTGGTATAAGATAATAACATTACTGGTAGAAAAACACAACCATCCTTTGACTCAGTATTACAAGTTACACAATGATGTGTTATTTTACCGCCGACATCCAAATGCTACTAACTGGTGTGTATGCATTCCCAAAGAGTCTGAACGTAATCTAATTTGGCACACACACTTAGTTTGGGGTCATTATGGGACGAAAAAGTGTTTGGCAAAGCTCAGTACATACTGTTATTTTAGCAATATGAGAAGAAAAATTTACAGGGAACTAAAAACATGTGTCATATGTCAAAAATCAAAACCTCAGAATTTATCCACAAAAACAGATTTACATTCTATTTTACCTGGTAGACCCCTGGAAATTCTGTGTACTGACATTAGTGGACCGCATCCAGCAAGCTCTGGAGGCGTCAAATATATCTTAGCTTTTTACGATATATTTTCTAAACACGTAAAACTTTATGCTTTAAAATCCGCCACTGCAAATGCTATAATACGAAGATTCTCAAGTGATTACCTGACGCACGTGGGAAAACCTAAAGCAATTCTGTCAGATAATGCAGCATACTACTCTGGGTACAAATGGAGAAATTTCTTGAAGGACAATAACATTAAAAGTATATTTATTTCGAGGTTTAGTCCACAATGTAACGCGACTGAGAGACTTTTCCGAGAATTAAATCGATTCATGAGGACCTATATTTCATCAAAACATACTAATTGGGTGTCCTACCTAAGTCTTTTCGAAGACGTACACAATAACTTAAATATTTACGATACAAATTACACACCTAACGAGATCATGTTCAATTGCAAACAGAACGATCAGTGGATAGAACCATTACCTAAGTTGTCAGACAAGGAAATCACACCTGAACAGAAAATAAAAGAAGTATTGACTACGCTGACACATCACGCACAGATACGAAACAAACATCACAGAAACATAATAAAAAGAAAACAAAAATTCGAGGTAGGAATGCTTGTACTACTTCGTACTCATCATAAATCTGTTGCACTCAAACGACGCAACGCTAAGTGGCGTCTGCTATATGAAGGACCTTATATAATTGTTAACATACCGCACCCTGGTGCGTATCTGTTACAACATCGTAGAACTAACAAAATTATTGGGCTATACGCACACCGAGATCTTAGAGCATTTCATGCTGAATAATGTAAAAGTCATACCCATCAAAATATTGCTAAGCAACTCGAAAAACTCTGTTGCTACAACACAGATAATAAGTAGTATAGAAATTTTCATTTCAGCGTTCCAGAGTCGCAGTTGAAGACAGAAGAACTTTTCTTTCAACGCCGCGGTTCCACCGAGAAGACTGAATATTAAAGTAAAATTTATGATTACGTAGCAGTGAATGATATATAAATTTTTCACGGAACATTTGTGACTGTAGGTACCACTGACTTGCTATGACACCTGACGAACCGACAGACGTCATCTGTGAAGCGATCTTTTACTTCGAGAAATAGATTAGACGCACATCTCTCAGCAAGAAAAGCATCTACCAGTAGTCAAGGCCACACAGACACTATACACACACGCACAAAACGCGAGGAATCTAACAGCTTTCCGTCTATTATTATTTTGAATATTTATTGAGTAGTGAAAACGCCTGGTCTTGCCTACTGATGTAATGAATGTTGTGTCTAACCTATCTTAATTTCAGATGACATCACAAAAAACATCGATAATATCCCAGCAAAACCGCTAAAGAGGACGTAAATATCTGCAATCCATGTAATCAAATGTGACACAATGTAATAATTTATAGCTATGTAATAATGATGAAAACATGTTTATGTGTAACTGTATTATGTTTATGCTAAGAAAATATGTGACGTGTATATGTATTACTTATGTTTTTTTTTTTTAACTGATGTATAATGTAACTGTTACTGTGTGAAAATTTGAACGATAACGAGTGCCAAAATGTGAAAAACTTTTTTTTTAAAAAAAAATGCGTAGTGAACCACTGTTCACGGACATTAGCGTACATTACTAAGTCTGCAATTACGCAGAAACCTATGTGAAAGAAACTGTTAATGACATTCATGATGCATCGTACCTTTGTAAACGCGATGAGTAACTACGAACATTTAGGTGAGCTATATTTAAAAAAAAAAAAAAAAAAAAAAACTGAATATGTGAAGTGCATAATTCGTGCATCGTCTAGTGACATTACTACAGTACCCAACTTCAAAATGTTAACTGGATTAAATGGACACAAAGTGCCTGTCCAGAAAACAACACGACGGGTGGAAGAATTCTGGTTGGAACTTCAGGGAATGAAATGTTCTCGAAATGTGACGGACACTCTTACCTGGACTGTCCAAGGATCGACGCCAGCTATGTGCCGTCCGAGGTTCTGCAACCAAGCTTCCACGGAATATCGAAAACGAACTGCATATGGACTAATTACTCGACGGGTCACGTCTGATCTGTAATAAACAATGCTTTTTGTCACAACGAACTGCATCACAACGACTATAATGGAAATAGGAAATGGACACGCTTATGTATTAATCACGTTGTTATACAACGATGTTACTGTGATCAAAAAACTTTACCACGACGATACTAACCTGTAAAAAATTATTGTGCAGCAGATGAATATGAACTGTGATAACGACACCATGTGTATAGGTCAACGCACCTGAAACAACAGAACATTTTTCGTTGAAGCATTTCATTGCAATGCTATGTAACTAAGAACATTCAACAATCTAAAGTTGTATTGTATTATAACAAATATTGTAATTTTAAAACTAAGTTACCTGTCATAGAATGTAGTCTTCATATGTAATCTTGGTGGAATATTTTCTTTGTGCAACGACTAAGAAATGCGCGCGCACACGAACAATATGAACTGCAATACTGTGCCGCGTGATCTAAATTTACGAAATAACGGCAGTGCCGCAGTTACACAGACGCTTCTGCGCATGCGCGCACTCTGTTTTGCCAACATAAGAACTTTTTCGGCGCACGCGCGTCATTCAAATTTTGTATATAATGTGTATAATGTGTAATGTAAGTCATGTAAATAGTTGTAGATAACTTAGATTTTCTTGTGCCTTTAGGTGAATTGCTCGCCTGCAGGTGTGTCCTTTCGCCTCGCAATTCAGGGGGCAATATAAAGGCACATTTGCATGACGAGCGTGAGTTTCCTCGGAAACGCGAGATATTAATTAAATAAATAATCAGTGACAAATAAATAAAGCCTATGGCACACAACTGCAGCGCTGTGTCGCTGATAAAACAAAAGTACATTTTCGTTAGTCGTATGTTTGATTAAAAAAAAAAAAGAGAGAGAGCTCTGGTTCAAGTGGTGCGAGAAGCACGTATTTTAGTTTATTGTCTGGCACACCGCCATATTTCATGTTATAGAAAATTACTGCGAGTTGCAACCATACTAGGCACTCGATTCTGAAAAGAATTTATATTTATAAAAGTAAGTAGGATTATGAACTGTAGGCTTATTCATTGAATATATCTGATTTAACTAACTGTGTAATTTTTCTGTTTAGTAGACAATCACCTCTGTACGACGTTTTGGCATGGCTGGCAAATTATTGTAATATTGAGATTTAGTTTATGAGTCCGTACCTACCGCAGCAGTCTTTGGAAACGATTTAATTACGAAGTCCGATTATTTCAGTTTTATTTCACGGTCAACTACGAGTAACATTGCCTTTACGAAAAAGCCATTGTCAAGCGTCTGATACCGAATAATCAAAACCTGACGACTCATAGGAGAGCCAATCAGACAGATAAAAATAATTAATATTTTATTTTATTTTATTTTATTTTATTTATTTTATAATTTGATATTTTACCGGATTCCTGATATTCATGGTATACTCGTGAAATGGTCGTATGGGAAAATCCCCACTTCATTGCTACTTCTGAGATGCTGTATACCATCGCTCGTGCGCCGACTGTAACACCACGTTCAAACTCAAATAAATCTTGATAACCTGGAATTGTAAGAGCAGTAACCGATCTAACAACTGCGACAGACTCTTGTCTTATGTAGGCGTTGCCGACCGCAGCGCCGTATTCTGCATGTTTAGATAACTCCGCATTTGAATAGGCAGGCCTTTAGCAGTTTCTTTGGCGCTTCAGTGTATTTGTCTGTGCAAGCACTGTCTGTGCAGACAAGTCGGTGAAAATATCTTAGCGTAAAGCCTGCACCAAGTTGCATCGTTGCAACAAGCCTTCGTCGGCGTGTCGGCGCCCCTCGTGGCGGACAGCGAGTTGCCGCGGGCTGCGCAGTGGCGCCACCCACGCGCCGGGCCGGCTGACTCAGTGGCGTGCCACAAGTCGGCGCCGCGCAGGAAGCGGCGGCCATTACGCCGCGCTCGCCGCCCCCACTGCCGCCCCCGTCCCCGGGCGAAGCTGCCGCCCCCGCGCGGCGTCGCGCCGCCCCCGCCTTCCTGTGCGTCTCAGCAGGAGGCGCGCGCTTTCCCACAGTCCGCTCGCGTCGGGTTGCTGCCGGTTACAATTAGCCTCGCCGCAGCCGCCATTCGCGCGAGAAATTCCCTCAACACCAATTACCCCATCAAGCGTCCTACGGAAATTCTCAAATAGTTTGTATGTGGGCTTGAGACTTTTTTTTCTGAAGCGCACGAGTGGCCTCGTCGTGAATGTAAAATTCGTTTTATGGGCAATGTTAACCAGTAATCGAACAAATAGTTGAACAGTCCAATACTTTACTGGCAGTGGTGCACCTCTAACTGACGTCACTCCGATGTAGAATTAAAGGATAAATTTTCTGTTCCGCGTACTATAAATTTCCTCGTAGACTGATCAGCTTCTATGTTGGAATCAACACGGATTCCGCGAACACCCATGGTGTGATAATACCTAGGTGGCTCTATTACTTCCTGAGATTCAGAAGGAAGTACATAAATGAGGACATACTGACACCTTGTCTCTTGATATCAACAAAGTCCTCTATAAATTATTCCACCTTTTCTTACTGAACAAAAACACTCTCTGACCAAATGTATGCGAACACCACTTAGTGGACAGTAATATTCAGTGTGTTCAGCCTGTTTCCGGAAACAAATTAGTGGAGGTCAGTGTGCGGTGTGTCCTCCCTTCGCCTTTATGACGGCTTCAGCTCTGCTGGATACATTTTCAATGAGGTGAATGTCAGCCCATCCTTCTTCAAGAGGTGAGGCAGCGATGTTGGACGCTGGCGTCTGGAACGAAGACGACGTTTTAACTCGTCCAAAAGTGCCATCTTGGGCACTGATAAACAGCTTCAACTCTATTTTGAGAAACTACAATGCCTACAGCCGTCCTTATGATTTTCTTTATTTTGTTGCAACTAGTTTCGGCGCTTCAGTGCGCCGTCTTCAGGCTGTAGTTGATACGGAATTGGTTGACACGATTCCTATATACAGGGTGGTCAGAAAATGTCTGAAACGCTTGTCGTGATGTTGTAGGGCAGATTGTACTGAGACATAAATGTTAAGAAAAAAATGCGATACGTTGCGCCGTTTCCGAGTTATTTAGCATTGAAGTTAGCCAATAAGGTCGTTGCGCGCGCGAATTCAAGTTTCTGCTAACCAAACAATGCACTCGTTAGGTAACACCGCCCCTGGCAGGCAGCTTGAATGTGAGCGCGGGACGCCCCGATTGGCTAACTTCAATGCGAAATAACTCGGAAACGGAGCAACGTGTCGCATTTGTTTCTTAACATTTATGTCTCAGTACAATGTGCCCTACAACAATCACGACAAGCGTTTCAGACATTTTCTGAGCACCCTGTATATCGCATCAGTGTACACAGTGTATGGCTCATTGAAGCGCCGAAACTGGTTGCAACAAAATAAAGAAAAACATAAGGACGGCTTTAGGCGTTGAATTTTCTCACAATAGTGAATGGCCGACGTCCCAAAGACCTCCTGTCAAAAGAATGGAGGTACAAAATCAGCTGTATTTAGTCCTTCATTATTGGGTCACTGAAAGCCAAATCTTCAGGTGAACACTAGAGCTGAGAAAGTTTGTATCCAACATTAGTTGCCATCAGAAAAAAACACCGCTAAAATGTGGATGTCATAGAATAAAACAGCCCGACTCCAATATAGTAGATGGGTCCGTTTCTCCAGTCTATACGCTTTAGGCGTTGAATTTTTTTCACAATTGTGAATGGCCAACGTCCCAAAGACCTCCTGTCAAAAGAATGGACGTACAAAATCAGCTGTATTTAGTCCTTCATTATTGGGTCACTGAAAGCCAAATCTTCAGGTGAACACTAGAGCTGAGAAAGTTTGTATTCAACATTAGTTGCCATCAGAAAAAAACACCGCTAAAAAGTGGATGTCATAGAATAAAACAGCCCGACTCCAATATAGTAGATGGGTCAGTTTCTCCAGTCTATACGCAATTGCGTGATAGTGTCACGAAACCGGTAGTCATCCAATAATAGATGAGAGTACAGCTGAAGCTGTTTATTAATACCCGAGATGACTACTCAAGGCTGTGGTTGCTCTACCTACAGAGTTGTCGAACCAGATGAGTTCCATTGGGTTCAGGTGGGGACTGTTAACAGACCAGTCCACTTCAGCAATGCTATTGTCTGCAGGCCATCGTCTCACAGATGCTGTCTTATGACAGGCCTCATTGTCATGCTGAAACAATCGTCTCCAAACTGTTTCTCTACTATACGCAGCACACAATGCTGTAAAATATATTCCTATCACTCCTCTTTTAGCATTTTCGTACCCGCAGTAGTGGGATCACTCCCCAGCCACTAAAAACGTCATTACACTGTAATATCACCTCCTTCCCACTTCACTATTGGCACGACGCAAGACAGCAGCTAACATTCTCCAGGTATTCGCCAAACCCAAACGCTTCCATCGTTATAGCGGTTTAGCGTGCTTCATTCCAGTCATCCAGTGTCCAGTGCCATCGTTCTTTACACCGCCTCAAGTGTGGATTAGCACTGACTACATAAATGTGTGGCTTATGAACTGCTGCTCGACCACTTTACAACATTCTTTGTAACTCGGTAAGCTCAGTCATTGTCATAGTTGGACTTGGTAACTCACTTGTGATTCCTTCCACCGATTTCATGTGTTTTTTATACAACCGTCTTCCTCAGTGCTCAACAGTTACTGTACATGCGGTCTGCATGATCTTGATTTAGGTGCTGTTGTTCCTTTGCGTTTCCGCTTCACAACCACTTCACAACCACTCCACCAAAAATCTACTTGGCTAGTTTTAGGACAGACGTATCTCCAATGGATTGTCTACGCAGATGATATCCAATGACTGCTCCGCGTTCTAAGTCACTGAGCTCTTGTGGTAGACACACTCTGCTCTTACTGGTTCTCTACTCAGAAGAAAATACTCCCCGCCTCCTTTTTTACTCGAGAGTCTGTCTCTAGTGACATCTAGTGGCCAAATCTGTACTGCATAGGGGTGTCCCGATACTTTCGATCCAATTGTGTATATCCAAGTTACATTTGCTGTCACAGTGTTCCAGAAGGACTTCGAATTTCCTCGGTCGAATTGTTTGAGCATTTTCTTAGAAACACTGACACTAGCATGCTTTTGAACTTCGGTGAAATCGCGCGAACTCCATCGGCAATAGATGTTTTTCACAGGTGAATTTTCAAGCAATGATTTCTTAATCAAGTAGGTACTGCATGCAGTGCTGTCTTCAGTTCACTAAAGAATAACGCAATGTCACAGTAAGTCACACACCTACACTTTCATTTATGTTCAGCATGGTGTCCATGTATTATAGAACAACAATCGATTTTGGTCGATCCTACAGAAAATCGTCGCTGACGGAAACACAGCCATCACTAACTTTCGCAAACCAATTTGTGAAAGTTGAACGAAGTGATTCAAGGCAATGTTGCTAAATTTGGCTGCAGCAGAAATGGCAAAAAGTTGTCTGATGAAAATCTTCACCTAAATTTCCATTTTTCCGCAGCGTGGGTTCATTAAACGGCCACTGTAAACAAACTACTAATCCAGTATCTGAGCTACCATTGGTTTAACAACACCTGAAAATTTTAATAGAATAATATCACACATTAGTAGTGCCATCTAGAGGTCGTTTCTGGAAACTCAAGAGCCGAATTTTGTAAAGTACAACAGATAAATACATGTAATTTAAAGCGCAGCTATCGATACCACTAAACAGCTAAAACGTTCATTGAATTTCAGCTGCAGGGTGCCTATCTAACAGCTTCCAGGGGCAACAAAATAATCTTTACCATACATATAATTATTGACCGAATTTAAAAATTTAAAATGCTGTCACAATCTACTCATTGGAAGGTATAATCTCATATTAATTCTTTAGCACAGTAAGTCAAGTATTAAAGTTAAAGACCGTATATGTCCTGAGGTATCTCACCTCACGGTACGCAGATTATCCAAGCTATATTCATCGAGTATTTGAGAATGAGAGCACTTAGGTTCTTTCAATAAATTCTACGTATAATTTCACACCTTTTCAAAACCCTTTTTCGCAAACACTTCACACAAACGTAAAAAATTTACCGCTTACTACATTTTCGCTGTTCATGCAGTTTAACCTCAGTATCAGGCAGGAGATTTTAATTTATTACTTCTTTGCTATTAACTCTATTCGCAATCGTTTCTCAAACAGTATCCAAATATGTCGCTGAATATACTTCATTAATTATATCATTGCTCCACACATATTTCAGGAAATACATCATATACCGAGCGAGCTGGCGCAGTGGTTAGCACACTGGACTCGCATTCGGGAGGACGACGGTTCAATCCCGTCTCCAGCCATCCTGATTTAGGTTTTCCGTGATTTCCCTAAATCGTTTCAGGCAAATGCCGGGATGGTTCCTTTGAAAGGGCACGGCCGATTTCCTTCCCAATCCTTCCCTCACCCGAGCTTGCGCTCCGTCTCTAATGACCTCGTTGTCGACGGGACGTTAAACACTAACCACCAACCAACCAAATACATCATAGCCATTGTTAGGTGGGTATGGGGAATGGAGGTTGGGGACGTGGAAAGGGGGAGGGAGTGGGTGGATTGGGGGGGGGGGGGGGAGACACAAACATCGAGCACCTAGGAGTATTCATTCGCAGCAATTTAAGATGATACGACACATATCTCTAGCCTTGGATAAGGCAATTACTAGTCTGAGATTCATCCGAAGAATCATGAGGGCCGGCCGGAGTGGCCGAGCGGTTCTAGTCGCTTCAGTCTGGAACCGCTGACCGCTACGGTCACAGGTTCGAATCCTGCCTCGGGCATGGATGTGTGTGATGTCCTTAGGTTAGTTAGGTTTAAGTAGTTCTAAGTTCTAGGGGACTGATGACCTCAGAAGTTAAGTCCCATAGCACTCAGAGCCATTTGAACCATTTTTGAATCATGAGGAAGTGTAAATGCAATTCAACGACGAAGACTGTCGGGCAGTGACAGTGTCCACGGAATAAAAAGAACTCCAGAGGCGACAGCAACGCCCAGGCCCGCCCGACTGCTACCGCCATGCGGTAGGGCTGTTCAGTAACTACTGCTGGAGTGCTGGTTGTTCTTCGGTGTTTGCTGTTAATAAATATCGGTAAACAAATAAGACACTAGGCTAATTTGGGACCAGTCAATCGAATGGGCACGTAAAATTGCGCTTTAAAATCCATTTCAGTAGTAATGGGAAACAAACCGTCACTTTCTCTCGGCACTGAGCGTCGAATGAAAGACTTGACGAGCAGTATTTGTTCGGACTGACTCCTGTTACACTTTGCCAAAACGAAATGGCAAATATCTGCCGAAACACCAGAGGTAGTGCGCCTGACGACTCTTAGGAGGGGCGCCCTGTATAGACATGCAGGGTGTAACCGGCATAAGTGCAGGTATTTTTATAAGTGGTACCTTAGTATGTACACACATCACTGTATTGATTGTATTTTTTTCTACATCGAACAGTCTTCCCGGAAAATGCATCACCCTATTTACTATCTAATCTTTTCTGTGCGGTCCCACTTACTCTATTGCGTGGGCTACCGCAGTCAGTACAGACTAACCATTTTGCGTCCACGCTTCCACACTTCAACACCCGACCTACCGCCCAGCGGAAAATGAACATTAGTGGGTTGCTCTTGACACGTGTGCTTGGAGGTACTACCCAACCTAAGAACATACTACTTCTAATAACATTAATTATTACTCTGAAAAAGACGTAAATACTGAAGTAACGCTATACAATACAGTACCAACTGAAATATCTCTCGTAAAGTACGGCGTACAAGTAGGCTAGGAGATCCATTACCATCTTGTTACGCTATCAGCAGTAACTACAGTAAATTAGGTAGCAGTAACCGTCCCGACCGACCTAAAGTGGAGTGACAACGAAAAAGAAAAGAAGATGCCACGATGTAAGTTGAGCGCTCGAAAGAAGGTGTACAAACTATAGCACCATTTGTATCAACTCTCTTAAGAGCATGCAAAGGAATCTCATTACTAATCATTGCTCAGCTAGCGAAGAATATATTTTTATATTTCAGATAAATGCAATTTTCCAAAATCATCGCTGAAATGATGTAAATCATCTGAATCGTGCAGTAATAACTCTGAAAAATATTAGGTCTGTATTCTGAGGTAATTAGAGACAGCTACGTTTTCTTTCTTTTCCGTCAGTACTTGCCATGTTATCATTCGCTGACCGCGTAAGTTATTGTGTTACAGATGCTAGTTTTATACACCAAGGCGTGAAAACCTTTTCCTCTGTGACATCTTTCTGGTTCTCGGTCGGAAACGTATCCTTTGAGATAAGATGACGGATTGTTGAATTACTTGTCAAGACGGTGTTAAGATAAAAAATTCTAAACGTGGTTTTTCCTTCAACTCGCTTTCAAAGAATATGTCGCCTCGTAGCCTTATCCGCGACTGCACTGCGCCTGTCATTATGTCGGAAGGCAACCCGGCAGACAAGCACATTCCTAAGTGGGTAAGGTCTGCAGTCTTCGCAACGGCATGGCGGCGCACATACAGGTACGTAGCGCATGTAATAAATTCCAATGTCCATGAAGCAATTTGTCAGAAACATTACAAAATACAAGTCCCCACGAGCTACATTCGAAGCTTCCCTCTTTCACGTGAAGCGTGTAACTGACCTGTCATTGTGCAGAAAGAAAAAAGCTAGCACTGCCTCCACACGGTGCTACTATTTTTGCTAAGCGGAGAAAAGAGCCATCTACATACATAGTCATAAATACAAAATATTGAGGAGTATTTACTCTAAAAATACACACAAAGAAGTACTTTTCCAAAGACTAGTCGACGTGTTCCGTACAAAGTCCGTTTAATAATAATAGACGTAGCAATCAGTAAATTGACTTAATTCGTTGATTTTTCATTTTCCACCCCAACATGTACACATTTCTATGCTGCCTTATAGTCGCAGAAAATTTTTCGCAAATAAGCTGCAGCCATTCGTTTTATACATGGTGATTCAGCTAAGCTCTTCATCTCAATTATTTCCGAAACCGTTTAAGATATTGTAATTCTGGTTTCATACAGACGAATTGCGAGAAAGTCCTCACTAAATGACGAATTACCTCTTTTCATGGCTACATTAATTACAGAGCTATCAGAATTAAAATCTTTTATTTAAAGGTAATAATCGCAGTGAAGTCACCGCGATTCATTAATGGTAAAAAATAAACGCGGTTACCTTTATTCACGAGTACAATTTCCTAATTATGAATAAATCAGCGAGCTGTGTTTGGGATGTTTGGTATTATCGTCAGATGCTGTTCCCTGATTTCAGCTCGCTAATGCTGTGTATCGGTTGGGGTACTCATCAAAACGGGAATGATATTAGAGCTGTGTTCACCACTCTCCAGTTAGAGACTATCTGCAAAAGTTTCGTTGAGATCTGTCATATGTAATAAAAGCTTACAACAAAATTTGGCTTGACTAGCATTTATCCTAATGAAATAGCTTTCATGTGCACACCCTCACCACTTGAATGATCGTACAGTCCGCGGGGAGGGATACATACGTTGCATTCTCGGGTGTTCCATGTGAGCAACGATTGCCGTTACCCTCTGTACGAGGCGGAACTTCTCTGATTTTATATTCATGTCCATTACAAGAGACAGCACTCGGTGACAGTGATACGTTTTTACACTCGCCATTGAACGTACTATCTCCAAATTTTAATGTTAAGTCAGTTCATGACGCACGACCTCTTTCCTGTAGCTCCTCCCACATACTTTTCTGACTACAGCTTGCTGCGCTACCGCCACCCAACGTTGTCAGTGTCACAGAGTGACTATAGATTTTCAAGAGTCTGTTGAGCGATATATTTCTGTCTCGTTTGTAGGTGAATTATACTTCATTAGGATTGTTTCACTCAATCTCAGGTCGGTACCAGCGTTCCTCCGAAGTACATTTATGTATTCCTTTCATTGCAAATAGTTCCTCGATACTAGATGGTTGTGACTGATTCCACTAATTGATGGGCGTTTGAGTATGAAATCATTTCGGGTATTTATGATGAATTATACGTTTTACACTACGTTTTATTAGCGTTCTAGCTGTGGAACCCGGTGCTGGCCGTGTATTTATTTATAGTTCTGCGTCCACGCCTGTACCAGACAGGATCTGGCCTTGTGCTTAATGATATTAATTAAACACAGTCTCGATCACACAGTCGCTTATTAAACACATGACCGATTACGGCCTCTAGGAGTAGGCCAGCTACAGATAATGCACCATCCCGTTGATGATCATGATGCTTGGAACATCCGTGCTGTCCCAACTGTCATAAATGTCAGTCTGATGGTCCATTATCTGAAGATGACCTACTACTAGAGGAAGAAACCAGTCATATTTTTAATAAATCACTGTGCGATCGAGACTGTTTTTACCAGTTTCACTTAACTGACAGATCGCTGTTCCCCAGTAATGTTATCTAAAATTACTTGTGCTTCATTTGATGACGTCATATCTCCTGAACTATCTCTCGTACAATTATGTAAGTTTGTAGGTACATTCAATGGAATTATGAATACTGTCTGCAAAATATGTTGCGAATGGAGCTAGTAGGAATGAAATAATAAATTTAAACGTCTTGCACGATGCGGCAATTTTCCACGCATCTCTTTGTATATGACGTCATATTTCCTGAGCTACGCATCGTACAATGATATAATTTTGCATTTACATTCGGTGGTATATGTACATACTGTGTGTAAAACGTGTCAAGTATATAGTTTCTAGTAAAGAGGTAATAAATTATAACATCATACCACATGCGATACTTTTACTGCATGAACAACTAGAAAATAGTACGCGATAAACTTTTTCCTTTCACCGTGTTTTGGTGGTTGTCAGCGAGAAAAAATTTCATAGAGGTTTGATATTACGTGTGAAATTTATTGCAAGTCGCTAAGTGCTCCCATTCTCAAATACTGGATGAATGAAGTCCACAGCGATTGTCGTCTGACAGTAAGGTATATGTGTACCAAATTTGATTGAAATCGATCCAGGAGATGTGGAGCACACATATACGTATACACGCATACATACATACTTTTTATAATATGTAAGATATTAATGGAGAGGTAAAAATATCAACATTGTTGTCCATTTGCATATCTACCTGATTTTTATAACAATTTTCTAATCATTCCACGTGCTTGTGCCTAACTGCAACTTCCTCATATAGCCTCACAAAAAATATGACGTTATCCATTACGTTGTTTGTGTAAATCACGAGTTGTAGCCGTCTTTCACACTTCGTTGTGTAAGTTGATGCTACTTTCGCTTCTGACTGTGGCTCGCCACTGAGTACGGTGCGCTATGTAATCTCTCTCTCTCTTCTTTTCTTTGCTTTCCCTGAGAAGTCTTAAGATCCATTCCTCCATCTAATCCAGTTCGAAACAAACCTAAGACTTTTCGAAAGGTATCAACTCAGCATGAACGTAAGTTTAGTTATCTACAGACTTAGAAACACAGTGAACGAAATAACCAACCCCGTTGTGGCAAGGCAATTCGTGGTTCCTTCAGCATGACAAAACGTCCACCTGTACAGCTTCGTGCCAAAAAACAGATGACAGAATTTTCTCACACAGACCTCCTTTCACGGTAGTTATACTTGTTAAGAAAATTAAAATCACTATTAAATGGACTGAATTTTTTAACCATTAATGACACTAAGAAGATGTCATGACGATGAACGAAGGGCATTCCTATTCACACTGTTATCTATGAATGTTTGGCTTAGTGCAAAAATCGCCGGAACATGTGTATGAAAAGATGAAAATAAATAAATATTTTTTTGATGTAGAAGACAGTTTCGTTACAAGATGGAGAGTTCTTTGGTGAAGCCAAAAACCAAGCACACATAACGTGATTAAAACCACTTTTTAGAAAACAACCAAACTTCATTTATTATTGACGCATTGATCAAAATAGATCTCTGAGCTGATGAGCAGGAATGGACTTTCTTTAGAACGATATCGATATTCAATTGTCTTAGAGGGTGGCTTACAAAACTGTGTTAAGATATGAGATGAAAAAAAATCCTGGCCATTACAACGCAAACAAAAATTAATCTGTGCAAAGTCATAACAGTAGTGCGATAAAAGACATTGCCAGCGAAGAAGGGTAAGAGGACTACCGATTCTACATCTGCATCTAAATGACTAATCTGCATTTCCTAAATAACGGAGAAAATGAGCGAGCAGAGTCCCATACAATCATTGCTCAAACGTTAAGTGATTGCATAGAAACGCATTCAACGGAAAGGTATGTCCACTGTTCCGTGGAAGAAGGTTTTGACGCTAGTGGGGGCAGATGGTGTCTTTTCGAACACCGGAAGTCAAGCTATTCTCTCTTCCCTCACTCATGTTACAAAAGTGGACTTTGCGCTTTTATCTCAGAACAAACGAGACCATCTGAATGCTGCAATTGTCGAAACACCAGTACAAAAGCTAATGGAAATATATGAGAACATCGAGGATATTGGTCAAAAGCTTAGAGAATTCTCCGCTTATAACTTTTAAAGATAATCAACACCTTCTTTCGAAAGAATTGTATTTAAAAAGTATTGAAGCGCAAGAGGAACTAAGTCCCTTATTGATTATATAATTGCCAACCCCTGAAAAGCGCTACATCTGATTGACACGCATGTTTTTCTCTGTAGTCAAAATATTCGTTTTGTGAGAATCAGAAACTGTATTAATATTTAACATAATTATCAACTATCGTTACGTCTTAGTTGCACATTTTTAATTACATTACATGTTTCGACTCTTCATGGTCGTCTTCAAATACAGAACAAAGTAAAACTAGATATGCACCATCTAATATTTTACAATAAATTGGAACAATTCTTTTCTACCTATTGTAAAATATTAGATGGAATATGTTTACTTTTACTTTTTTTAAATCCGCAAATGATCCTGAGTGACCGACGCTTGTACTCTAATTAAAAATGAGAATAATAAATTAGAATTTTCTTAAACAAATGTTTTAGAGGACATGATTACTGTATACTCCAACATTCAAATAATTTCCAGAAACAGAAAAAAGTCCTAAACTTGCTGAAAAAAGTAAGATACACATCTTGCTGACGAAAAGAATTAGGTATCCCCACCAGATAAAATAAGTTAACTACCGTAAGTGCAAGACATTCAACTGAAGAAGAATGGTAAACTATTAAAAATGCACTTTTGTAAGCAGATGACGAAGTTTATGGCAAAAGTAATAACACTTTTCACAGAAGAAAGCAAGGTTTGAATATTTGGGACGAGGAGACGGAGTAAGCAGTGAAAGGAAGACAGCAAATATGTAATGTTTACCCACAATCACAATCTCAAGAACATCTTCTAATATATCTCAGGAGAGATATACAGCTAGAAATGAAACTAAAAACAAGCAACATGAATTACGGCAACTCAGATTTGAAGTTGAATAGGCAACTGTCAATTGCAAACAAATTAATGACACATGAGCCGAAAAGAGAAAGGTACAGCCAAAATAAAAAACTTTAGAACTATGGGAATAACAACAGAAAATCTCAGAGTTGACGTTTCAGTAGAAGAGGAAGTGTGAAAATTGTTGAGTCAAAGAAACATACAACTCGTCGAAATGAATGAATTAGACTTAGCAATGCAAAAACTGAAGTACAGAAAATGAAGACGGACAGAAAGAACAAACGGCGAAGTGTTTAAATGGAGGGTTCTTTCACTGAAGGAACGTATGCAAAATCTTATTAACCTGAGCACTGCGGGTATGGTACCTGAGGAGTGGAATTCTGTTGAAATTTTCTCTACATTCAAGAAAGGCAAAAGAAACGACCTAAATCACTATAAAGGAACTAGCCTCGTTAACATAGGCTACAAAATCTATAGCACTATCTTAAATAACAGAGTGCGTCCTACCTCTGATACATTTCCATTACAAGGAGAAATTGGTTTCAGAAAAGGCGGAGCATGGTAGAGAAAAGTATAGAATTTAACCAAGGACGAACGTGGCGTTTGTCGACTCCGAAAAAGCGTTTGAAAAAGTCAGTAGACAGCTACCGAGGCAGATTAAGGAAAAAAGGTACTTTCCAATGCGTCTAATTACCTTTGTAATAGCTCTAAAGCTCTCTTCAAAAAGACAAAAACTATAATTTAAGAAGGAGGTAACTTCCATAAACTACTAATAACAACACAGGGAGTTAGAGAAGAATGTGGGCCATCTCAAATTCCATTCGACATCTGCGTAGACGACCTAGTCAGGGCTTGGAAGCAAAATATCAACTACGGCATAAAGATCAAGGAGAGAAACGTTTTAAGACTCTATTACACGCAGATGATCAAATAACAACTCAAGTAAATGAATGTAACTGTGAAATCTTCATTAAAAAAAATAAGGTTTGTTATACTCAATGGAAAATAGCTTCTAAGATCTAAAATTATAACAAATAATGTAATACTGCAACAGATAACCATCTTTCAGCATGTCGGCTGCGACGTAGGATGAAATTTAGACAGTGATATAAATAATAATAACCTAAAATTTGACTCGATCATGGAACAATTAGAAATACGCTACAAAATCATTGACTACACTCTTTTCTCTATGGGTCTGAAACCTTGGTTCCCACGCAAAGGGGTATGAACAAGAACCAGACTGCAGAAATGAAGCCGGCCGCGATGGCCGGGCGGTTCTAGGCGCTACAGACTGGAACCGCGCCACCGCTAGGTCGCAGGTTCGAATCCTGCCTCGGGCATGGGTGTGTGTGATGTCCTTAGGTTAGTTAGGTTTAAGTGGTTCTAAGTTCTAGGGGACTGATGACCTCAGCTGTTAAGTCCCATAGTGCTCAGAGCCATTTGAACCATTTTTTTGCAGAAATGAGATTCTAGATAGTGTTAAGGGCCACAACAGTAAATGAACTGCAAGTTTTTCAGTGCGTAAAAAATAAATCTAACCAGAAACAGATGGTAGCAACTGCAGATAGAATGTAAGATAATGGACTTCAGAAACAAATTCTAGACAGAAAACCTAGAGGCACAAGAATGAAGGGAAGTCCATGAAAGAAATGGCTGGACCTTCTTTACCGGAACAGGAGAAATCATCTAATCCATGAAAGCAGGAGAAGAAGAAGGAAATGTCCTCTTAATCTCTTTTTATTCTATGCTTTGTTTGTGTGATACACAGTGAAGGCTCCATAAATACTTGTATACTCTTATTCTTAGTATGAGTGCTCTTCCACAAAGTGTCTGAAAACGAATAATTATTTAGGTTTTATAACACCTGGCCTACACTGTGCATAACTAAGACCATAAAGCTGATGAAGCAATTTTAGTTGAAAACGTCTTACTTTGACAGTAAGAAAGTCGTATCTATTGAAGGAGAAAAATCCTTTTGTGCGTTATTTAATGCTTGCAAAGAAAATAAAACTCTACTTATAAAGTAAAAACGATCTACGTATTGCCTTCTAAATAATGTTTGGTGTGTTCGCATGTATATATCTTCTCGACCATATAAAACTCTGTTTTGAATTGTTTGGACGACACGTTTCCAATTGTTTCATTTCTCAGTATTTAACCAAACAAGCTTTACAAAGAATATCAGTTACGAAGTGTACTTTGAACTTAACATAGTTGTTCCTTAATTATTTACTTCCTCTTCCAAGATTGCGTTACTAGTCTGTTCTGACCTCAGTTTTTTTGCCATGTCTTCATGGGTCGAGTAACATCTCTTCTTCCATCACAATTACAGACCTATATCGCTAACGTCGATTTGCAGTAGGATTTTGCAATATGAACTGTGTTCGAACATTATGGATTACCTCGAAGAGAACCACTTATTGGCAAAAAATCAACAGAAAATCTCGGTTTTGTGAAACTCAGAGGGCTGTTTATTCTCACGAAGTAATGAGTGCTATCGACAGGGGATGTCAAATTGATTCCATATTTTTAGATTTCCGGAAGGCCTTTAACACCGTCCCTCACAAGCGACTTCTAATAAAACTGCGTGCCTATGGCGTTTCGTCTTAGTTGTGCGCCTGGATTCGGGATTTCCAGTCAGAAAGGTCACATTTCGTAGTAACTGACGGAAAGTCATCGAGTAAAACAGAATTAATATATGGCGCTCCCCAAGGAAGTGTTATAGGCTCTCTGCTGTTCCTGATAATCGATTTAGGAGACAGTCTCAGTAGCCCTCTTAAATTGTTTGCGGATGATGCTGTCATTTGCCATCTCATAAAGTCACCAGATGATCAACACAAATTGCAGAACAATTTAGATAAGATGTTGCTAAAAGTAGCAGTTGACTCTAAATAATGAAAGTGGGAAGTTCTCCAGATGAGCACTAAAAGGAATCCTCTAAATTTCGGTTAAGTATGAAACACATAAATCTATAGGCTGTAAATTCAACTAAATTCTTGGAGATTACAATTTGAATAACTTAAATTGGAATAATGACAAAGATAACGTTGTGGAGAAAGCAAACCAAAGACAGCGATGTATTGGAGGAACACTTAGGAAATGCAACAGACCTACTAAAGAGACTGCTTTCACTACTCCTGTTCGTCCTCTTCTGGAGTAATGCAGAGCAGTGTGAGACCCTTATCAAATAAGACTGACGGGGCGCATTGAAAAGGTTCAAAGAACGGCAGCTCGTTTTGTATTACCGCGAAATAGGGGAGAGAGTGCCGCGGGTATGATAGACGAATTGGGATGGCAATCATTGAAGCAAAGGCGGTTTCCGTTGCGGCAGGATGTTGTCATGAAAATTCAATCACCAACTTTGGTCCTCGGAGTGTGAAAATATTTTGTTGGTGCCCACCTACATAGGGAAAAAATGATAATCATATTAAAATAAGAGAAATCAGAGCTCGGGCGGAAAGAATTAAGTGTTCGTTTTTCCCGCGTGCTGTTCGAAAGTGGAACGGTAGAGAAATAGCTTGAAGGTGCTTCCATGAACCCTCTGCCGGGCACTTAATAGTGAGTTGCAGAGTAGTCATGTAGATGAAGATGTAGATGATATCTAAAGGCAAGCTTCGGAATTCTCCATTCTAAACGTTTGGTTTTCCTTATTTCTCTAGTTTTCGGAAATTCTGTCATTCATCAAGAATGTATTTAAATGCTGCCTTATCTCTCTATTGTGCTTGTTGTCTTTTAGGGAGTATCCTTTAACTTATCTGAGGAATCGCATTTCAAATGCTGCATTTTGTTTCTATAATTTCTTTTATTCGTCCACTAAAGGCTTCCATATATCAATGTTGGCACGCCGTAGTCATAAAATTTGAATCTCTTCTTTCATCTTAACCTTTAGTGTCTGCCGAATTGTTTCACACATATATCGATATCGTGGAAGCTTTTTCGACAGTCAATGGGGATACTGCACAATTGCTGTACTGTCCACTAAAAAGAAGCCACCAGCTGATGAATCAAGAACTTGTTTGACGCCTTTCGGGTGCAACCTACGCTCAGATTGCCTTGAATATTTTGGTGATCAGATATAAAGAGATAGTATAAAACAAAAAAAAACTGTCATGAACATCCTGGTGACGCGGTATATAAAGACAGTATGTAACAAAAAAAGCCATTACGGCAGCTTTATTTGTTACATACTGTCAATATATATCTGATCACCAAGATATTTATGATAATTTGAGGATGGGTTCAAAATGGCTGTGAGCACTATGCGACTTAACTTCTGAGGTCACAAGTCGCCTAGAACTTAGAACTAATTAAAGCTAACTAACCTAAGGACATCACACACATCCATATCCGAGGCAGGATTCGAACCTGCGACCGTAGCGGTCGCTCGGTTCCAGACTGTAGCGTCTAGAACCGCACGGCCACTACGGCCGGCGTTGAGGATGGGTTCTACCCGAAACGAGTCAAATAAAGTCATTGGTTTTACGTGATGGCTTCTTATTCAGTGACCAATACAGAACTCATGCATTATTCCTACTGATTTGCAATATGGTCGCATTCCTCCTGCGTGACTTTATGTCACAGTTACAGACTTTCTGATCACTTCGCCATCTTCTTTAAAAGATAAATCACACCCACCTGAAGCTTGAAACTTTGGTTGATCGTCAATTAATTATCATACTCTCATTGGTTATTTTCCTTGACACGTCATTATTTTTCTTTTTGTCCCAGATATCCGAAAAGTATAACTTTCACAATTGATAATTAGCATATGTAATGAGTTCTGAAATTAATCTTCATCATCCCGCAGGACCAATTCATCATCTGCAAAGAGCATATTATTTATATAGATGCTTATTCAATTTTATTCTACTGCGTACATATCCCTTCCAGTCCCTAATTATTTCATCTATGTATACAGGGTGGTCAGATACGGTCTGAAAAGTTTATACGGGTGTTCCATGTCAGGGTGTGCTGAGAAATTGTTAAAAAAATTCGATGCGTTGCGCATTTCCGAGTTAATTAGCCGACTGGAGTTAGTGAATCAGGCCGTTGCGGCCGCAGGTTCAAGCAGACCTCAGAGGCAATGTCACCAGACGTGTGTTCTTCGTTTGGTTTGCTAAAACAAACAAGAGAGCGATACAAAATCGAACCTAAGCTAAAGGCCGAGTAGTCTCATACGCTGTCATCTAAGCTTTGAGAACAACCGACACCAGTTGCATCTGGTAGCCCGCTTGAACTTGTGCGAGCAACAGGCTGACGGGCTAACTCCAATGCTAATTAATTCGGAAATGGCGCAGCTATCGAATTTTTTCTTAACAGTTATTTCTCAGTACAGACTACCCTGCAACACTCTTACAAGTTTTTCAGACTGTTTCTGACTGCCCTGTATACTGAAGAGCATTGGGCAGAGGCTGCAACCTCGCCGTACTCCTAGATTAATCATAATTCCTTCCTTTGACAATTTTTATCTTTGCTTACATACCTTTGATAACTTGAATCAAATTTTTGGAGTATCAGCTCGTTTTCATTGTGCTCCATGACTGCTCTCTACTTTCCATATCAAAAGCTTTTACGTGATCAACGAAGGTGATGTAGTTTTTTAATTAAATTGTTTGTTATTCTCCAGTATCTGTTTTAAGCTGAATATACATCGAAGCACCAAAGAAACTGGTCTAGGCACAAGTATTCAAATACAGAGATATGTAAACAGGCAAAATACGGTGCTGTGGTCGGCAACCCCTATATAAGACAACTGTCTGGTACAGTTAGATCGGTTACTGCTGCTACAATGGCAAGTTATCAATATTTAAGTGAGTTTGAACGTGGTGTTATAGCTGGCACACGAGCGGTGGGACCAGCATCTCCGAGGCAGCGATGAAGTGAGGATTTTCCCGTGAATATCAGGAATCCGGTAAAACATCAAATCTCCGACATGGCTGCGGCCGGGAAAAGGATCCTGCAAGAACGGGATCAACGACTCAAGAGTATCGTTCAGCCTGACAGAAGTGCAGCCCTTCCCAAAGTTGCTGCAGGTTTCAAAGCTGGGCCATCAACAAGTGTCAGAGTGCAACCCGTTCAACGAAACATTATCGAGATGGGCTTTCGGGCTCGAAGGCCCACTCGAGTACCCCCGATGACTGCACGACACAAAGCTCTACTCGTCGCCTGGGCCAACGTTGGACTGTTAATGACTGGAAACATGTTGTCAGGTCGGACAGGTCTCGATTCAAATTGTATCGAGCGGATGGACGTGTACGGGTAGGGAGACGACCTCATGAACCCATGGACCCTGCATGCCAGCAGGGGACTTTTCAAGCTGGTGGGGGCTCTGTAATATTGTGGGGCGTGTGCATTTGGAGTAATATGGGACCCATGATACGCCTAAAAAGACTCTGACAGGCGACAAGTACGTAGACATCCTGTCTGATCATCTGCATTCATTCATGTCGATTGTGCATTCCGACGGACGTAGGCAGTTCCAGCAAGACAATACGACTCCCCACATGTCCATAATTGCTACAGAGTGTCTCCAGGAACACTCTTCTGAGTTTAAACACTCTCCAGACATGGACATTATTGAGCATATCTGAAATGCCTTGCAACGTGTTGTTCAGAATAGATCTCTACCCTCTCGTACTCTTCCGGATTTATGGACAGCCCTGTCAGTTCCCTCCAGCACTACATCAGATATTAGTCGAGTCCACGCCACGTCGTGTTGCGGCACTTCTGCGTGCTCGCGGGGGCCCGACACGATATTAGCAGAGGTACCAGTTTCTTTGGCTCTTCAGCGTATTGGCCACGCAAGGTCTCCATTTTCTGAATTCACATTGTTCTTCCAGGAAATAAAGTGTTTATTATTTAACCACATAATTTGTGACCAACATTTAGTGGAATTGTTCCACGGTAGTTATTACAAGACCTTGTGTGACTTTTCTTGAAAAATGGGATACTAGCTCCTGAATTCTGGTAAACTATATTTTGACATTTTGTATTGCGAATGGTATCTGATAACCTAACCTCACCGTTCGGTTCTGAGTGAAGCGGAATGACGCGATGAGGTTCCGTCTAGTGTGGACACCTCATCTTTTCGTCCCCGATGCCGATGGCGTCTAGTGTGAATCAGCCTTTAGCCGCTTCCCGGTGGCTAGTGTTCTCATATGCCATTCAACAGACCCGTAAAAATTTGCGCCTAGTTTTCTCCAAATTACTGCATACTTCCATTATACTAGAATAGCATCCGTTACGCACAAGCATGTACCACAATCATGCGACATATGATCGAAAAAGGTAACCCGTTGGATGTACGCTAAGTGATCAAAGTTATTTATACGTAATGCGGGACTGACAACCAGATGTCACCAGACGCAGACCCGACAACATAAAATAATCTGTGAGAAGAAACGGGTAGGTGTTGTGACACACGGAATTTTGGGTCGGTCCGGGGAGTGTGGTGGGATAGCCAAACTGTTTTGACAACCGCTCGCGATTAGCGGAAAATCCGGATACGAGTGCCAGCCCGGGACAAACTTTCACGTATCGCTTTAGACAGTACGTCTACACCGATGAGCCAACACATCATGACCACCTGTTTAATAGCGTGTTATTCCACTTCCCAAACGCAGTACAACAGAAATTCTGCTTGGCCTGGATTCAGAAAGTCCTTGGCAGTATTTCAGAAGTGAGTGGTAGCAGATGTCTACACACAGGTGAAGCATTTCCCGCAAATTATGGAATGGTGGTTTACGAGCACACTGCTGGCGCCCGACGTGAGTTGCAATGGGTACAGATCAGGCACATTTGCTAGCCATGACATCAATGTGAGTTCACTATAGTGCCCTTCAAACCACTGTAGCACGAGTGTCACCTTGCAACGGGGACAGTTATCCTGCTGCAACGTGTCATCGTCGTAGGGGGAGACTTGAAACATGAAGCGATGCAGGTGGTCCGCAATAATGTTCACATAGTTCACTACTGTGAAGATGTCTTCTATTAGCACCACAGATCCCATGGAAACCCAGCTGTGAGGATGTCTTCGATTAGCACCACAGATCCCATGGAAGCCCAACTCAATGTACCCCTCAGTGGCCAGTGTCTGTACATGTTTCGTCCAGCCATTCGCCTGGACGACGGCGTGTAAGGACTCAACTATCTATCTGGTGTACCAAGAAGTGCGATTCATTCGAGGGGCGACACGTTTCTATTGACCTACGTTGAAAACTCAGTGATCCCGTGCCCACTGCAGTCTAACTGATGATGTCGCTGGGTCAGCCCAGGAGCGCGTACAGGTTGTGTGATGGGGAGCTCCATGTTCAACTGTGGTCCTCGAACGGTGTGATCCGAAACACTCGTGCCTGCACCAGCATTGTACTCTGCCGTCAGATCTGTCACAGATCGCTGCCTATCCTGGATTAGACAGCGGGGTGCGCTCCGATCTGTACGTTTCGTGATAAGACAGTGACAGATCCATCAGGGACGTTTCAGCAGTATTAAAGCTGTCCAAGACGGCTGTTGGTGATGTGAATATGAAATGGAAACGCGAACTCATGTGCTGATGGACAGTGACCCTCGAGCATTGTGGAGGGTGGTTACAAAAAAAATCGCATGAAATCAGCGGAAGGAATCACTGCTCAGTTACAAAGTGCAACCAGCAGTCCAGTTACTTCAATGACTGTACGTTGGAAGTTGAAAAGAATGGAAAACAATGGTCGGGCAGTTCCTCATGAGCCACATACTTCTTTAGTCAGCGCTTGAGGAGGTGTAAAGAGCGATGTCATTGGGCAGCGGATGGCTGAAAACGAGTGATGAATCACGCTGTACCCTGTGGCAATACGATGGAAGCGTTTGGGTTTGGTGACTGCTTGGAGAACTTTACTTTCCACAATGTGCAGTGCCAAAGGTGAAGTACTGAAGAGCTGTTGTTACGGTGTTGGTGGTTTTTGTGGTTAGGCCCCTTACATCGCTTAAGAAAACGATAAATGTTGAAGACTGTTAACATACATTACAGTGTTCTGTACTGTGTACAGTAGAGGAACAGTTTGGAGTCGACGATATGTGGGGAAATTGTTTTTAGAGAATAAAATTCCTGAAATGGATTGGCCTGACCAGATTCCCGACCTGAGCCCAATGGAACATCTTTTGGATACTTCTTTATTTATCATTTGGTCATTTATTTATTTATTGACGTTACAGAGTGATCCAGTGTTTTTTGCTACTAAAAACTGGGATAGGTTAGTCGTAGAAGACCCCAGCGTCCAACACCACTACTGTTTCTGGTTTCGACTCTTCAGGAAGAATAGGCTAGCATTCCTCCGCATACACTCGGGCGCACTATTGAAAGTGTCCGCAGCAGAGTTCGAACAGTCATAAAGGCGAAAGCTGAAAAACCCCATATTTACGTTCGGATACATTTGATAAGCTAGTGTATGCTTCCCTTGTGAGATATATGGCTTAGTTTAAGATTTTATTGTTTTTGATTAGACAGCGACCTTCTTTGAGGAACATAAGAGCGCACGGATGTGGTCTTTGTGTGTGTGTGGTTGTGTGTGTTTATGTGTGTGTGTGTGTAAGGTGTGCGTGGCTGGTCGCCTGTTTGCAAGCTTCGTCATCGACAGTGGCAAACTCCGCGGCAGGTGATGGTAGCGCGGGATACAAATCGTCGACTCGCTCGCCAGACCGGTCAACAAATACGACAGGCGGGTATTAGACGGCCACTTCCCTAGCGGCGAGTCTGCACCGTTGCTGCCCGCAGGCGTAGCGGCTTCCGGCCGGCCGCGGGAGACGGCCGGGCTGTGTCTTCTGCCGCCGGAGCCGGTCGGCAAAAGACCTGTCCGACAGCTCGTGTAATGACCGCTCCGCCCAGCGGCGCGGCGGCGCAGTGCGGCGAGGGGAGCGGGGGGAAAAAAATGAAGACAACGGGCGGGGACGGCGCAAGAAAAAGAAACTGTTATTGTTGCTGCTCTTCTGCCCGGAGCGCTAGGTACAATGTCTGCGGAAGGGTGAGACGGGCGCCGGAGGGGGTGGGGGATTTGGAGGAGCGTCTCGACTGTTCTGCAGCGGTTGCGGAGATTCCAGAGCGCGATACGAATACCGGAACGACACGCTACAGGCTCGGCGACAGCGGCGGACGTAAGCAGCAGCACCGGGAGAATCTTGCAAAGGGATGACGGCGAGGGGAGTGCGGGGTGAGAAGGGATCAGTTGTCGGCAGGAAAGAATTAGCGCGCAACGGCAAAAACGTAGGGGCACGAGCCGTTGTTCCTAGATGCTCGCCCAGATAACGCAAGCGCTACGGTTGGGAGACGGGAGGTGGTAAGTTTGTAAGAGGTAGCGAGGTACAAATGAAGTGGAGTGGATGCATATCAATAAAACATCAACACGGCACGCAGAACCGTCCTCTGGCCGCCGTGAAATACGCCTGTCAGCGCCGCCACGGGGGCGAGTCAAGGAGGGTGCGCACCCCTCGCCGGTTGTACCTGCACCAGCCCCCCCCCCCTTCCCCCTCCCCCTCTCTTCCGCCCCTCGCCGCTCGCTCTCGAGTGCGGCGCGTCTTTTCCCCGGCGCGACTCGCATGAATTTGATTCAGGCGGCTGTCCTTACCGCCTGAAAGGGAGATTCATTTGCGGCCGCGGCGGTCGGCTGCGCTCTCGAGCGGAACGTATAAATCTGTCGCCCGTTCTGGCCTGGCCCCGCACTTAACGTCTTAATGCGGGGCTCGCCTCGCGGGCTGCTTTGTGCCGCGCCGCACAGCGACTTGCGCACACCGGGCCGCGCCCCTCCACTCGCCCTCTGCTCGTGTGTCTGTCCTCTGCACCACTCGACTCGGAGCAAAATTCTGCGACAAGCGTTCCTTTAAATCTACCACAACAGTTTTACGTCTACACCTTCATACATACTCCGCAATCCAGCATATGGTGCGTGGCGGAGGGTAGCTCGTACCACAATTATCATCTTCTCTCCCTGTTCCACTCCCTGTTGTGTACATAGTTCAGCGTAGTCAGCGCGTACACAACTTTCCTACTAGAGCGCGCCCCGCTAAGCACAACAGCGCAGGCGCAGCGCTCGTCCGTCTCCGCACTACGAGATGGCGCTGCCTTAGAGACGGACCAAATTCTGCGTCCGCCGATCCGCTTATTAATATGTAACGCAGCCAATGAGATTGCTGCTAACGTAGAACCTTTTCTCCTCGCGGATCACACTCGCACAGTGATACCTGAACGCGCGAGGTATTATAACGAGTGTACAGACCTCCGATTAGTCAGTCTGCATTAGTCTGCATTTGTCTGCATTAGTCTGTACCAGTCTATAGTCAAGTTTCAGTCTGCGCCTAATAAGATTACCATACTCCTGTACATAGCCATGAAGATAAATGAATACACACTTTGTCAGGTATCAGAGATATGTGAGAATAAGATTAACATACCAAGACCAAAGGAACTTCGGACTCGCAATTGTAAACAGCAACCACAATCAAGTAACGTAATGTCTATGCTTTTTATTATTTTAATAAATGTGTGTGAAAATTAATCAAGTTCTGTTTAAAGTTGGTCAACGTCAATCTGCTACTCTAAGTGTGTAAGTGGCATTTCTAACGTCTGACCTAATGGCAGATGATACACACGCCACAAAAGACCACGAGACATATTGCTGACACTCGCCTACTTCGCTAGAGCGACATGTCAAATAATCTGATGGTGTGTACCGAAGGTCTTACAGTACGCACACCACACTCCCAAACAGAACAAGGGAAAAATGACTACCTATATGCCTCTACACGAGCCCTAATCTCTCTTATCTTATCTTTGTGGTCTTTCCGCGAAATATAAGTTGGCAGCAGTAATATTGTACTGCAGTCAGCCTCAATTGCTGGTTCTCTAAATTTCCCCAGTAGCTATTCACGAAAAGAACGCCTCCTTTCCTCTAGAGCCTCACACCCGAGTTCCTGAAGCATTTCCGTAACACTCGTGTGATGATCAAACCTACCAGTAACAAATCTAGCAGCCGGCCTCTGAATTGCTTCTATGACCTCCCGCAATCCGACCTGATAGGGATCCCAAACGCACGAGCAGTAATCAAGAATAGGTCGTATTAGTGTTTTATAAGCGGTCTCATTTACAGATGAACCACATCCTCCCTAAATTCTACCAATGAATCGAAGACGACTATCCACCTTCCCCACAACTGCCATTACATGCTTGTCCCACTTCATATCGCTCTGCAATGTTACGCCCAAATATTTAATCGACGTGATTGTGTCAAGCGCTACACTACTAATGGAGTATTCAAACATTACGGGATTCTTTTTCCTATTCATCTGCATTAATTTGCATTTATCTATATATTTAGAGTTTTAGTTCGTAAACTGTTCATTCAGAAGACTGGTTTGACGCTGCTCAATCCTGTGCAAGACTCTTCTTCTCCAAATAACTACTGCAACCTACATCCTTCAAGGTCTGCTTACTGTATTCAAAATGGTTCAAATGCCTCTGAGCACTATGCGACTTAACTTCTGAGGTCATCAGTCGCCTAGAACTTAGAGCTAATTAAACCTAACTAACTTAAGGACATCACACACATCCATGCCCGAGGCAGGATTCGAACCTGCGACCGTAGCGGACGCTCGGTTCCAGACTGTAGCGCCTAGAACCGCACGGCCACTCCGGCCGGCGCTTACTGTATTCATCTCTTGGCCTCAATCTACGGCTTTTACCGCCCATACTTCCCTCCAATGCTTAATTGGTGGTCTCTTGATGTCTCAGAATGTTTTCCATCAACCGGTTCCTTCTCATCAATTTGTGCCACAAATTTTTTTTCTCATCAATTCTTTTCGTGGTTAGCACACCGGACTCGCATTCGGGAGGACGACGGTTAAATCCCGCGTCCGGCCATCCTTATTTACGTTTTCCGTGATTTCCCTATATCGCTCCAGGCTGGGATGGTTCCTCTGAAAGGGCACGGCCGACTTTCTTCCCCGTCCTACCCTAATCCGATGAGACCGACGACCACGCTGTTTGGTCTCTTCCCCCAAACAACCCAACCCAACTCTATTCAGTACCTCCTCGTTAGTTACGTGATTTACCCAAGCAATCTTCAGCATTCTTCTGTGGCACCAAATTACAAAAGCTTCTATTCTCTTCTTTCCGAAACTGTTTATCGTCAATGTTTCACTTCCATACATGGCTACACTCCAGACAAACACCTTCAAAAAAGAATTCGTAACACTTAAGTTCATAATCGATGTTAACAAATTTCTCTTCGTTTTTCTTACCCCTGCTACTCTACATTTTATATCCTCTCTGTTCGGCCACCATCACTTATTTTGCTACCCAAATAGCAAAACTCAACTACAACTTTAAGTGTCTTATTTCCTAATCTAATTCCTTCAGCATCATCAGTTTTAATTCCACTCCACATTACCCTTGTTTTGCTTTCTTTGATGTTCATCTTATGTCCTCCTTTCAGGACACTGTCGATTCCGTTCAATTGCTCTTCTAAGTCCTTTGCTGTTTCTGACAGATTTATGTCATCGGTAAACCTCAAATTTTTCAATTCTTCTCCCTAAGCATTAATTCCTGCTCCAAATTTTTCTTTGGTTTCCTTTTCTGCTTGAATAAGATTGGGGATAGGCTACAATTCTGTCTCACTCCCTTCTCAACCACTGCTTCCCTTTTGTGCCCCTCGGCTTCGCTCGCTGTATTTTACCCCTGCCATGCCATCACCTATTTACTGAGTTGTCTGCATCTGTCATGTTCTAGGCGCTTCAGTCCGGACCCGCGCTGCTGCTACGGCCGCAGGTTCGAGTCCTGCCTCGGACATAGATGTGTGTGATGTCCTTAGGTTTAAATAGTTTTAAGTCTAGGGGACTGATGACCTCAGATGTTAAATCCTATAGTGCTTAGAGCCATTTGAACAATTTTGAGGATCTGTCATTTCGTCTCTTCCTTGGTCATCCATCCTTTTCCTTCCAGTATGCTCTCTTCAGATTCCTTTGGGAGATACAATTATTGTGTTTTATTTTTTATAACTTTTAGGCTCAGATGGCTCAGATGGATAGAGCGTCTGCCATGTAAGCAGGAGATCCCGGGTTCGAGTCCCGGTCGAGGCACACATTTTCAACATGTCCCCAATGAAGTACATCAACGCCTGTTTGCAGCTAGGGTGTCCATTTACTTATCAATTCATTTCTAGCAAAGCTGCATGGTCTTCCACGGTAACTGTTCCTTCGGGAGCACATACTACCGTCACATATAGTCAAATAATGATTATGTCTTAATGCACACGCTGAAAGCGAGGACGTCTTTCTTTCCAGTTTTCTTCCTGTTTACCGTTAGTAGATCGTTTCTTCGCAGATTTTATAGATTCTTTAATCTACTTCTACATACACACTCCGGAAGCCACCACACGGGTCACTGCGAAGAGTGCCTCGTACCAGCACTAGTCATTCCCTTCCCTGTTCTTCTCGCAAATGGAGAGCGGGGAAAACGAATGTCTACACCCCTCCGTGTGAACCCTGATTACTCTTATCTTGTCTTTGCTGTCCTTGCGCGAAATGTACGTTGGCGACAGTTCATTCTGCTGTACACTTGAAAACGCCACTTCTCTAAATTTTATCTGAAGTGTTTCGAGAGAAGAATGTCGTCTTCCTCCCATGGATTCCCTTTTGAGTTCACACAGCATCTGTGTAACACTCGTTTATCGATAGAACTTATCGGTAACAAATTTACCGACTCGCCTCTCTATCGCCTTGATGTCTTCCTTTAATAAGACTTGGTGGGGATCGCAAACGCTCGAGCAGTATTAATTGAATTTTCTCATTTTGAAAAATCAGAAGTAGTGATTTGTTTTACCTCGTAAAAAATTTATAAAGCCAAGATCACATAAATATTTCTTTATTTACAACAACCCGTTTCAACAGACTTTGCTGTCATGTTCAGCTACTAAAAAATTGCTTTTCTTGTAAAACGTGTTCTTTTTGAGTTGGAACCACATGTCGGATTGTCATGCTATTGGATAAAATGTAGAGTATTATGCAAGGGTTTGTCATAAATAAAACATTTACAGTCAAAACGTATCTTGTGCACAGGGCCATGTACGTATATGAGGCGCTCACAGTCGATTATTACATCATAAAAATTACAGTACACAATAAAATGCGCCGGAGCACATCTGTTGAATTGATTGGACATGTTCTAATCATTGAAGATCCATCTTAGACGGCGTAAATGGTATAATTGTAGTACTCAAAAATGAGTTAGACTAGTGTTCCAGACGTGGTTTCATTTATAGATGAGCTGCATTCCTAGAATTCTCCCAATAAATTGAAATGGACCATTCGTCTTCATTACTACCGAACTTTCCTGCTCGTTCCATTTCGTATCGCTTTTCGCCGTTCCAACTAGATACCTAATCAACGTGACTGTGTCAAGCAACACAGCACTATTACTGTATTTGAACATCACAGTGTTATCTTTCCTACACGTATGTATTAGCTTATGTTTTTCTATACTTAGAGTAAGCTACCACTCACCACATAAAACACAAATTCTTTCTAAGTCATTCTGTAACCTCCTACATTCATTCGACGACGGGATTCCCGTACACTACAGTGTCTCCAGCAAACGGCCGCAGCTGTTACATCGTTTATGTATACAGAGAATAAGAGTGGTTCTACTACACTTCCCAATGGCGCTCTTGACGATATCCTCGTTTCTGGCGAAAACTCTCCGTCCAGGACAACGTATTGAGATCTATTACTTCGAGCCACCAACATATCTGGGAACCTATTCCGTATGCTTGGCCCTCCGTTAAGTCTGCAGTGGGGAACTACGTCAAACAATTTTCGGAAACATAGTGACATATGATTCGCAACATATCGTGGGAAAAGAGCAAGTGAATTTTGTACGAGGAACGCTTTCTAAATTCGTACCGATATATGGACAGAAGCTTTTCTGTCGCAAGGAAAGTTATTTATATTCCAACTTAGGTTACATTCAAGAATTGTGCAGCAAAACCGATGTTAAGGATACGAGTCTGTAATTTTGTGGGTCCGTTCTTTTATCCTTCTTATATACATGAGTCGCCTATGCTTCTTTTAAAGTCGCTTGGCTGTTTGCGTTGGGCGAGGGGTTCGCGATAAATGTCAACTAGGTAAGGGGAAAATTCCGAAGAGTACTCTCTGTAAAACCGAACTAGAATTCCATCCGTATCAGGCGACTTATTTCCCTTCAACTCTATCAGCCGCTTCTCAAAGCGAGGGATTCCAATTTCCACGTTTTAGTTATGTTTCAATGTGTCATTTCATCTCTTCCGTTGGTCCTCCATCGTTTGCCATTCAGAACGCACTCTGAGGCTATCTTTCGGAGGTGTAATCACGCTCGTTTATTTTTTTTTATACACATTTTTTCCCCATAAGCACAAGGCCATTTCATAATGTCGTAAACGGTTTCTACCACCCGGGGACGATATTCACATTGTTAATAAATGAAAACAGGAGACAAGTAATCATCTTAGAATGCAAAAAATCGACCATTTAACTATCTATATAGTGATCATATCTAAAGGCAGACGCTCCAATCTGTGCTTCTTTTCCATTTTTTAACATTACATATATACTTACTTGGTAGATTTTTATAGATTTTACAAGTATTCTTTGTCCCCTTTTTGTCTACTAGCACCTTGTGAACACGAAAACGTATAGCCGATCAGTGTGCTTACAGCTCTGAACGTGCCAAATATTACTAAACCCACTAGCATTGCCGGGCATGACGTGATTTGATAGATATGTTACTGGTGGAATGATTCTGTATGCAAAATGTGCTTGGTTTATTGCATTTTTATTACATTCTGTATTTTTTGTATTGAAATCTCTGATAAATTTTTAGGTCTTGAATATCTAAAATTTTTTCTCCATGGTATATGCCATTATTTTGTTGAAATCAGTTTCTTGCACGAGCGTCCGCGTTGATACACACGTTGTGTCTTAGCCTCATTTTGCGATGAGACACTATACGTATTTTAAAAATCGGAATGTAATTGACATTTTGTTTACGTTATTCGAGTTTATGTAGTCCCTTCTTGTCGTCTTCCTTAGCACAATTTTCTGTTATTACTCCATAGCTGAGATAACTGTACAGTTAGCCGGCCGCGGTGGTCTAGCGGTTCTAGGCGCTCAGTCCGGAACCACGGGATGTCCTTAGGTTAGTTTGGTTTAATTATTTCTAAGTTCTAGGCGACTGATGACCTCAGAAGTTAAGTCGCATAGTGCTCAGAGCCATTTGAACCATTTAACTGTACAGTTAGCTGAAACTAGTCATCGGTAATGGTATTTACTTGGATCTTTGCTGTGAAAAGACTTTATTACAAAATATTGTAACTTTACCCAAAGCATTGTGAAATAGTCGTATGGTTGTACCCTTGCCATTGATCAAAAAATACTCCGAATTGTCGGGCCATGTCATATTCCTCATGAAACTTCTTGTTCGCCCTTTCGATTCCTGTAAAGAAGTTTGAAGAGGAGTATGACGACTCAAAAGATTTTTATCATCATTATTATTACACTTGGGCATCCGGCCTGCAGGTCGTACTGACTGCACATTCTCTTTGAAGTCAGCCGTCTTTGTCTGTCAGCACCACTCATTTTGCCATGAATATATTTTTCCTTGTTTCAGTTCATTTTCCATATTATTTTATCCATCAGCATCATACATATGTTCTACCTTGTAACTCTAAATTACATACACACTAACGGTACATTTAAATATTACAACCAAATCTGATGCAGGACTTGTATGCGTGACCTGTATTTATGATCCAGTGATGCTACCCCGAGACTCTGAGATCAACGTTCATGACCTTTTTCAAAGATCATAATTTGGCACAATATCTTTATGTCAATTACTAAAAATTACAAGTTGTGCAAACAATAGATCAACTTCATTTATAGAAAAACTTACATTATTTACAAGACAAATTTATTTGTATTCATATCAGTTTTCTTATGTAAGGCAATACGTTAATAGGGGCGGAATGAAGTGCCATATGCTTTTGCACCACCAAAACTGTGAAAGAATGGCAATTGCCACCTCTGTCTGGGGTGGAAGCACTTCATAATTATAGATGAAAGCCACAAAATTCTGGATGTTCTATACTGTTAATTTATTTCGTTACCGGTTTTCAACTTACAAGGTCATCATCAGACTTTGACAATCGCCTTCAAAGAAGATAAAGTACTGGTCAGTAACACTGAAGAAGATATCGAACATGGAGGTTGAGGTGCAAATATCATCTTTGACAGTGTAAAGCAACGAAACTGAATATGCTATATAGTAAATAACTGTAAAGGTAACAAACCAGAAAAACACGAGTGGAAATAATATGAGGACAACATGAGTAAACAATTACAGTCAACAAAAGAGAAGATGTACGTACATGTGGTAAAACAACATAATAGTCTATGTGAGAGTTTAAATTAAATTATCAATCGCACTCAAATAAAATAGTAAATAACACAAGAGTGCTGAAGAATAGCATGAACAGTCATTATATACGAAAGGTGATGAAGAAAACAAGTAAAAGAATGGACAATTGTGACAGTGCGTGCATAAACTAAACGATATATAAGTGGTGTACTGAATTTTTGTTACTGCAGGGTAGATAACGGAACAACATATGGGGTACACAGACAATGGTAATTCGATAAACAATAACAGAAATAAGATAAAGTGGATGACTTACGACTGGAAACTCAAAACATGGTTAGCAAAAAACTGTTTCTAGTTGCAAGAGACTATGTATAATTAGTTAGATGGCTTCCCCTCTGGTGTCAGCTCTTACTCCACTTCCAACACAAATATTCATGCAGCGCTTGGAATATCTTCTTTCGTAAAAGACCGTTGAGTCCAAATATAAATACTGGTTCCGATATTTAGAATAGGTACTGTGTTTGTGGACAGGCACTACAAGACTGCTCAACACGTTTTTAATAACTTCAACAGCCAACATAAAAACATTCAGTTCACAAACGAGATTGGCACACAAATCCATAAAATTCCTCTATCTAAACACTGGTATCAGTACAAGAACACAGTAGTCCAAAATATATATTAGTAGAAATACTACAACTACAAACATAGTAACACCGTCCTACTCACAACAACCAATATCACACAAACAAGCAGTTTTCCACACGGTGCTGTACTGTTTTTTGTCTGGTCCAACGTCCAAAGATTTCCAAGCAGAGTTAGACGCAATAAGATTTATTGCCTGCACCAATGGATAGCATGGATAGCATGGATAGCACAGCCCCGAATCACAGCGTATTACTAAAGAAACAGAAATTGAAAATCATGCTCCTCCTCTACGCTGTCTCTGCTGTTCCTTCCAATGTCTGCAGGAAGTGGTGTACCGTCACATACTTAGAACAGGTATCACAGAGTGAAGCCAAAGCACAGAAATCCTACAATTATAAAGATCCATACTACATAAGAACGCCACAGTACAATATATTTTCAATATCAAAGGCAAGACTTAGTTACTAGCCAACAATAATAAAATGTCAATTTTTGTGATCTTCCGAAAGCATTTGATTGTGTAGACATTGTTACTATTTTAGTTAAACTTAACTTTCATGGAACTGATGGCTTCACAAACAGTTGGTTTTAATCATACTCAGCAAACAGAATGCAAGATGGTGTGATGAATAATTCAAACAATATTGGAAGGAGAGTAAATTTTAGTGACTTGGAATAAATCGCATGGGTAGTCCCACAAGGCTCAGTTTTGGGTCGACTCCTGTGACCTTCGATACATTCATCAAGCAGAGCTGGTATTTTTTGCAAATGATACTAGTGTTGTAACAAATCTCATTAGAGTGATAGACAATTATTAATTGTTTCTCTGAAAAAGGACTCTCCCTTGATTTTCTGAAACAACACTGCATCCAGTTCTGTACAACAGATAGAGTCATACCAACAATTGACGTAGCACGTGAACAGGAGACTGTATATAGGATAAATGGTGATACAGATTTGTGGGTATACATACTGATAAAAACTTAAATTGGAAGAGGAAAATTACTGAGCTGCTCAAACGATTAAGTTCAGCTACTTCTCTTTTTTCTATAATTGCTAGCCTAGGAAACAAACGAATGAATCTCCTGACATATTTTGCATATTTGAGTTAGTAATGTCTTACAGAATACTTTTATGGTGTTACTCATGACTTAATAAGAAAGTACTAATTTCACAAAAGCGACCAATAACAATAACACTTGGTGTTCACCTGTGGTCGTCAAGTAGGTACCCCTCCAAAGTGTTGAGCATTTCAACTGCACTGTCTCCATACATATATTCACCTAAAGAAATTCGTCATAAATAGTCCGATTTGAGAGGAATAGTGATGTTTGTACATTAGAAGAAAAAATTTACTCTTATTGCCCACTATTAAAGCTGTTAGCGGATCAAGAGAAATTAACTAGACAGCAAAAAAACTTTTGACCATTTGCCGAAAAACATAAAATATCTGACAGATAGCAAAGCAAGTTTTAAATACAAACTACAATTGTTTATCCTGGACAGCTTCCTCTGTTCCACGGACGAATTTTTTTAAAGGAACTGGTAGCCTATAAAAAACGCCTAATTTTTCAGTTCCATTATGAGGGCTAAAAAGTAATGTGCTCAGTAATGTTAACACTAATCACGTAAATGGAGACTGTAAATTGACTCGTTCCACATCAATTCGATAAAAGAATTGTTCAAATGATCTTGGGTCAACATGTAACTTACAAAAAGTAGGATGTATAAAACCACTTATTATGATTGTAATAAATCCTGTGCTGGGCAGTCAGGCAGTGACAAACAACTTGGTTGAATGAACATGAACGCCACTCGAAGTTGCAGAATTCCATCTTCGCTTTTGTTGAACGCGTACTGACTGAAGTTCGTAGCTGACAGCGACAGTCCCATGTCTCCCACTTAGGAAACAAGGAACAAAAATTGAGTTTTGGAAGGCTTGAAAATCAATACACGCCTGATACACGGCCCGCATTTACTATTATGTGAGAAAACACAGCTCAATACTTCCCCTTCGTGTAAGACCCACATTTCTCCAGTTGTTCTCATTCTGTCTGCTCCATTCTATTCCTCCATTCTTTCTTTGTTTCTTTTATAATGATTGTCAGTTCACTACACATCATAAAACGTTTATTTATTATGTGAACAGCTGTACAGTAAGATAAATTCTTCATACTACTGATATGCAGGGTGTTTCAGCTGCTCCATCCCATGGCTTTTATGCAACCCGCAATGCCTTCAAGAGCTTTCATATTCTCTCGCTCACTACATGCATACTCTTAGTCCAAAAAATGGTTCAAATGGCTCTGAGTACTAAGGTCATCAGTCCCCTAGAACTTAGAACTAGTTAAACCTAACTAACCTAAGGACATCGCACACATCCATGCCCGAGGCAGGACTCGAACCTGCGACCGTAGCGGTCGTGTGGTTCCAGACTGTAGCGCCTAGAACCGCTCGTCCACCCCGGCCGGCTACTGTTAGTCCTACAGAAACAATGAACAGGACCTATTTGTAGGAAATTTAAAGTAGTTAAATTTTGCACTGGGATATATTTTCGCTGGAGGCCATGGTTTTCGAGTCATTCAAGGAAAACGCGTTCGGATGGCACTTTTGTGCGTTTTACTAGAATAATTCGGAAACTACGATTTCCAGACAAACGTATCCCAGTACAAAATTCAACCACATCAATTTTTCTGCAGGAAGGTCTCGTTCATTTTTTCTGTAGGGCTAGCAGTTTGCGCTTACAGAGCGAGAGAATATGAAAATATTGTATGTGGGATTTGAAGGTGTTGTTAGCTGAGGAAAACCTGTAGGTAGGGACAGCTGAATCCCCATGTATAGCTTAGCTTAAGTATTTCCTGCTACAACTGTCAGTTTTATCTTTCACTCGATATTTGCATCACCTTCCATCTGTAATAACATTTCATGCTATCCCCTAGTACGGTAGCAGGAAGGAAGATTAGGCTTTAACGGCGTCGAAGTCGGTAGAGATGGGGCAGAAGCTCGGATTGTTCCAAAGATGGGGAAGGAAACGGGTCGTGCCGTTTCAAAAGGAACCATCGCGGCATCTGCCTGGAGAGATTCACAGAAATCACGGAAAATCTAAATCAGAATGGCTGAATACGGATTTGAACCGTCATCCTTCCAAATGCAAAACCTTGCTTGGTTCCAATAGGGGAGAGTGTAGTACTTACACGACTATGTACGTAAGAACACATGATGTTTCCTGAGTGGCGTTGCAGTCTTGTGACTTATTTTAGAATCACGGGAAGGAAAGCGCACTGGAAAGAGCCATAAGCAGTTTCCCGCATTTTGTAACGTTTCTTTTGTTGTGAGGTATTAGGTGTGTTTTGTACAGCGTTTGTACATTTTACAAGTTCTACATATTGAAGCTCTGCATAATATATTAAAGCTATTTGTAGGAAATAGTTATTTGTTCAGTTACAGTGTTTTATGGCAAGTAAAATTCCATACAATTTTTAAACTAGTTACTTAGCGCGTGGGCGGTTAAGCCGTACTTCGATGGTGGTGCACCGTATTGTACCTTGAAGCGCAAGAAGTTCTTCGACCATGGAACATGTGATGTCTGCAAACGAACTGAGTTTCTTTAATGTCTTAACAATTTTCCCTGTCTTCAAAATGGAATTTGTGTTAGTTGGTTCAAATGGCTCCGAGCACTATGGGACTTAACATATGAGGTCATCAGTCCCCTAGAACTTAGAACTAATTAAACATAACTAACCTAAGGACATCACACATATCCATGCCTAGGCAGGATTCGAACCTGCGACCGTAGCGGTCGCGCGGTTCCAGACTGAAGCGCCTAGAACCGCTCGACCACATGGGCCGGCTTGGGTTGGTTACCAATTGCTTCCACTTCAGAAAGTTTTCAATATCTAACTGGTTTTTGAAAATACTTCCTCTTAATTTGATTTCCGCTACTGATTACTGGTGTGTAGTACAGAAATAATGTAACATATGGACTATTAACTACAGTATTCATTTTCTCGATTGCAACACTTTAGATTACAGTAGAATATTTGTTCCTAGGTATATGACCGTATTTTACCTTGAAACGGTTTTTTGCCTCCGGGAAAACCCCGAGGCAGTTACAAAAAGAATCATCACACACGACGTTCTCCACATTTAACGAGATGTAACCGTGCCGCTCCTAATTAGATAGTTCAACATCGCAGGGCTGCAGACTTCCTATCATATTTACTGTCTGCCTGTAGATACGGGGCTACAACACACGATATGACGAGCTGTAGCAGCCACAGTAAGTGCATATCAATGGTAAACACACGTTTCTTCAAGATGGTTCAAATGGCTCTGAGCACTATGGGACTTAACAGCTGAGGTCATCAGTCCCCTAGAACTTAGAACTACCTAAACCTAACTAACCTAAGGACATCACACACATCCATGCCCGAGGCAAGATTCGAACCTGTGACGGTAGCGGTCACGCGGTTCCGGAATGAAGCGTATGGGAAAAATTTAACATTTAACGTCTTTATATCTCAGTTCCCTGTTTGATAAATCGATTGAAGTTGTGGCGTGTACCTTTCTTCCAAGGCATTGGCAGCAATAAGATCAGAATTGTTACCATAGTTTACTGGTGAATTGTCGTTAGATGCCACGTCCTTTGCCTTCCGGTTGGTGCGTCGGTCCAGTCACATATAGCCAAGTGCGATTAGTGTTAGTCTTAAATTAAACTTTTCTTCACTGTCTCTTAGCTACGTCAAGCTCGAGGGCACCAGCCTGGCGCGACAGTTACGCAGAACAACTACAGCTCCCGCATGAGGCAGAAATTAGGTCTCATGTTCAAAACAGATCAATCCTAACTTTTAAATTTTCGATTTCCTTCTTAACTACTAATCGTATCTCGAAGAGAGGAACGTCGTTGAATTCGTCCCTTTAGGACCAGGATACTTGCAGCTGAAGTTACTTCAGCTCCATGTGAAAAACGAAGTTGATACCGTTATCTTTGTGGTCAATAAAGCTATGGAAAGTGGCTGTATGCCATTTCGTATGAACTTTTTCACAATTCATTTGGGTAAAGAGGGCATTTCGATACCTCAAACGGTCCCGGATATATTTGAGGAGAACAACTTACCTAAATCGAATGTTTCTGGTTTAAGGAGATCAACGGCGAGAGTAAGTGCGTTAGCTTAATCATCCAGTAAGTCTACGAATAGACAGTACGTACAGAAGTGTTTCGATTTCGTGTATGACATTTCCTATTTTACAGCTCAAGAATTACTAGACCAAGATTTTATGATGCGTGCGATATTCTCCATCCTATCAAACTGCACAAATATTTTACGTGTTTTCGAGCGAGACTTTTGCAGGTTCGTAAAAGAATAATAAGAAACGTGTGTTTGCCGCCCGGAGTGGCCAAGCGGTTCTAGGCGCTTCAGTCTGGAACCGCGCGGCCGCTACGGTCTCAGCGTGCTTTTGTTCACTGCCAGGTCTTCTTAGAGATTCTGCAGGCGCCTATTAATATTTGTGATGCTCTGGTTTTCCGCCAAAAGAAACTCAATAACAGCTATGTGGTTGGAACGCACTTCCGTTACAGACGTCATTTTGAAGGCTACAGCTAGCCCCGCCACCTATCGGAACATGATGGAACTGTATGGGTTGTAGTGGGAATATTCCACGATGCTTCACAACAATGTCCGCATTTTGTCAACAGAACTTGACCAAAAAATTGCATTACTTATTGAACACAATATTACTGAACGTCCTTCGTCCTTCCATCGCTTGGCGGAGTTCAGGTTCGATCTTGAGGCATTCTGTGCAGCATTCCAGTCTCCTTCTAAACTTTTTTTTACATTTTCGCTGAATTGTTCTTATTGGACACTGTCTCTAGATATACTCAGCTACTCTTTTCCCGTTCCTTCTGTATTCTACGCAAAGAAGTAGCACATCTAGGTTCTCTTCGTTTTTAAAGACCTGTATTGTTTTCAAACTAACAAGCAGTCGACATGTGAATGACACAGAGAGAATGAAAATACATTTCGTCTGTATCGCTTTTATACCGGTATCGCGTTGGTGGACGCTTTTCCTCCTTAACCGACGGGACGTAATTCCTTATTTGGGTATGAAATCTCGAACTTCCGCATCATGACAGCAATTGGTTTCATGTTCAAAATAAATAAATCCTAAGTTGTGTAATACTGTAATTACTCGAGTATTAAAAATCGGATTCTGAAAGGTGTTCAGTTCACCTCTTTTAGGACTACGATAGTACCAGCAGAAATTACTATAGTTCTATTTAAAAAAGCAAAATTGATACCAATATCTCTGTAATGAATATAGCCATGAAAAGAGATTGCTTGTCATTTAGAACTTCCTCACAATTCTCTTGGGTGAAACTAGATTTACGGTATCTTAATTGGCTCCAGAAATATTTGAGGTATAAAATAGGGCCTCGAACGAAAAATATATGAAAATGAAACATGATATAAATTTTCATTAATCAAAGAGATTAAATAAATATTGTTAGCTCCACTGCGTTTTCTTTCACGTAATTTAATGTAATGTGTGTATTTATTCAGGCAACAATGCAATGCAATGAAATTAGTCACAAGAAGGATGCTTTCTGAATAAACAAGCAAATGGTAATACCTGTTTCATGTATTGGAAAATTTATAACGTTCGTAGAACCTGTGCTTTTCAACGGAAGATCTGAAACAGTCAGCACAAATAATTCAGTTGTAGAGTGATAGCAGAAGAAACTAGGCCAAAACTTACAACTTGAAGTACTTTAAAAGATAAAACTACGTCCTCTGTGCCTCCTGCATGAAACAGTTGGGAAGCGTAACTGAAACTGCAAGTGATGGAGGGAAATAATCTAGATTTGAAAGCTAATAAATGTTAAAAATTTTAATGCGATGATATTCATTGTTCTATGTGATTCTTGGTTTTTAGAAAATTTAATGATAATATGTTGGTAAAATAAGACAATCTAATACAAAAGACTGTACTAACCTTTATATTTCAGATGTGGTTACTTTGATCGACCGCACTTAGTTCTGTAGTACTCGTACAGCACTTGAACAATATCATATTGCACCGTGTGGAAGCGCAACACGAGCGTTGTATGTGTAACAGTCGCTGAGATTTATTGAATTGTATGTAAGAATAAAATTAGTACTGGCTACTGGAATTCACCTCGGCTTCTTAATATTCAAAGTTAAAAATGGTACAGTGACAACGTGGCGTATCTTTACTGTAGAGGAACTGTTAGAGAATTCGTTACATTATTCAGATAACGATAACATTAACTTTAAGAACTGATGTTATCTTATCGAAAACTCATGTGAAGCTGCGCCTGTTTGGAGATAAAGATGACCACCAATTTGAACCAATACAATTATTTACTCTTTTTATAGTTTGTAAACGTAGAATTTACCGTTCTCAAACCTCAACTGTAGCACACGATTTACAAAGATTCTTCTACACCTCATTGTCAGATATCAGATGTAGAATAAATGCGCCGGCCATGGTGGCCGAGTGGTTCTAGACGCCTCAGTCCGGAACCGCGCGACTGCTACGGTCGCAGGTTCGAATCCTGTCAGTAGTTCTAAGTTCTAGGGGACTGATGACCTCAGATGTTAAGTCCCATAGTGCTCAGAGCCATTTGAACAATTTTTAGAATAAATGCGTAAAACATGCACAGCTTTGAGGTTTGAAACATTTAAGTACTGTTTTGCTAATTCAACACAGAAAATACTTAATTGTCACTGGTTGTTGTTTTCATTCCTCTAAGCCACTGTTTGTTTTGTCGACAAACATGGAGAGGCTGTTTTCTGATGTTTACAGGGTTTTGATTTAGGGAACTTGTAGTCACTGACATGTGGTACAGAGGAACTTGATAGCGATTTGTGAAAATACAAGTAAGTATTCTTTTGCAGTGAAAATACTTTTTTCCCCTGTTCCTCCTTCCTCGAATGATTTAGCACTTTTCTACCCTCCTTTGCCTTGTTCTGGTAAGGTTTTACAGTAGGCTAATTTTCCTTGCATATTCTTTGTCGAATCTGTAAATTTCACTTGCGAGTATTTATTTGTAGCAGCACATCTGACATCCCCCAAACTGTCTGCTTTTCTGATTTATCAGGGACTCACATTGCATTTCTATACATTGTTCCACGAGTAAAACTTTTGTTATGTTCCCTCATTTTTTGTAGAAATTCTGCATCACACAACAATCGTTTACTTTTCTACGGTGCTTGGGAATCACTATTCTTCTTTCTACTAGCCCTTGTCACTTTTCTATTTGTTCCTGTTTTTTTCTTTTTTTCTTTTTTGGTTTGTCCTACAGAGAACATGAAGGATGTCTCCTTTCCTTTCAGAAGTTTTTCATTCGTACCCTACGGCGTTCTATTATTTATTGCCCCAATATTGCGACTACTTTTTGCTTTGTTCTCACCTGGAAGACCTTGAAACTATTTCCTTTACTGTATTCTCTTTTGCCCGTTTCTTCGTCCGTTATTTCCATTTCCCTCAAGTCTGCTCCAACTTCCTTGATCCACCTCATTGACGTTTTTGGGTTTCTGTCAAAAAAGTTAAAAATCGTGTTATTATTTTCTAATCTAGCCATTTTACGTATCCACAGAATACGTGATTGTGTCTAATATTCCTTCTATTCTTTCTATTCTTTCATAAATTTTGTTTCTTACTTCGTAATTTCCATTTCCATTGTTTTATTTTGGTCCGAAGATTTTAGGGACTATATTTCTTCGCATCTTTGCTATTTCACCTAATTGTTATGGCTGTATTTAACGAAAGGTATTGTGCAGCATATAGGCATTCTGGTCTGATGACAGTGTTGTAAGGCTGCAATTTTTTTCTGATGTGGCTGCTCAATGCAATCAAGAGTAGCTCCACGTCTTCCACGTTGATACTTGCTGCCTTTCGTATCTGTTCTCCCTGTACTTTTACCGCTGTTCTAACATTTTCTTTCAGTTTCTTCATTAGTTATTCACCCTCTAAGCTAAACAGGCGTAGCAATACTACTTTACATCGCTTTTAACGGCAACTGTTTAAGTTTCTAATTTATTGCTTGTTTTATATAAAAGTAGTCCACATAACAATGACTTCATCCTTTCTTCTAGTCTCTTTCACTGGTGTTTTTCGAGAATCTCTGTAACGAAATGCTAATAACACCTTTTGAAACTTCCTAGCAGATTAAAGCTGTGTGTCGGACTGGGACTCCAATCTAGGACCTGTGCCTTTAGAGCGCACGTGCTTTACCCACTGAGCTATCCAAGATGACTACCTTCCAGACTTCGAGCCCCGGTCCGGCACATAGTTTTAATCACCCAGGAAATTTAAAATCAGCGCACACTCCGCTGCAGTGTAAAAGTTAATTATGATACGCCTTATGTTGTAAAGCACAAGACCATATACCATTATTTGTTATAAGAGCATTCCGTCAAATAACGCTGTTCGAAGAATCTTCCAAATGGAATCCGTTACTGTTCACTGGGCCCTATTCACTCTCCTCCTTCCCCCCTCCCCCCCTCCCACCCCCAACCACTCCCTACACTCACTCCTATTCCCAAAATTATAGTGCATTATTATGTATCTAACTAATGAACTCAGTATCTAGAGAATGTGAAACGCTCATATAACGGTGCTGCTTACGATTATAGGGCCATATGATTATGAGCTACAGCTTAATCCACTCACATCATGGAATTCCTAATTAACAGCAACAGAGTCATTTTTAATTAGGGCATAAAGGAGATAAATTGAAACTTTACTGCCCATTGACATTTTACGACACTTCTGTTGGTATCTTTGCGCCTGTGTATAACGGGAAGAAACTGCGTTAGCCACTTTTTATAAGATGAAGGAAGTAGAGAGGCGACATAAAATTATTGCTTCCTGTTGCGACTGTAAATCAAATTTAACTCCACAGACTAAGCACTTCCAAATACCGACGGAAAGAAAGTTGTGCGCTCTGGTCAGTCTTTTTCCCGTGTGGCGTGTGTGCCGTATATTAAGCGGGCAGTCCAGCCGCCTAACAGGGCAAAAGGAAGCCGGGAAAAGCAGGCGGCGGTCAGCATCAACCGGCTTACCGCTCAGTCTCAGGTCGGCGCCAAGGACCGCGGCCGGCTCTGTTGTGCCGCGCGTTTTCGATTATTCCGTCGCCTTTCAAATACGCCGCTAACTCGACAGGACGACAAATCCTTTTAGAAGAGCGGATCGTCCATGTTTGATAGACTTTTGAAGGCGTACAGTCAACGCAAATACTTGGGTTTAAGAATTTGTGGATATACGGAGCGGAGTGATTACATAGGCTGTGCCACAGGTCAGACTTCGACTTTTTGGTACAATAACTGGGAAAGTGGCAGTGCTTGCAGAGCACTCGTGTCACTCCTTACAACAATTCTGCTCTGATGAGTGCGACCCACACCAAATAAGATTCTCGGCGATTATTGAACGTATACAGAAATGGGCAGCACGAATGATCACATGTTCGTGTGACCCACAGGGAAGCGTCACTGGAGTGCCAAACAACTGAACCGACAGACGCTTCCTGTATTGCTCCTGAAGAAACCGCGAGCACAGCATTCAGCAACTTATACTGCGCGCACAGATGTGCTGTGTAGTGTCTCGTTGTTCTTTTCAATTCTGAGCGCTCTGTTAAGACGTAGAGATGCCTAGAAAATATATCTCCCGCCAAGTATGAGGGCATGGTGACAGATGTCGTGCAGCCTACATAACGTAACTGTCATGATTTTCGTTCTTCATGACAGTCTGCAGGTGCAATGAAGATACTCCAGCAGCGTCTTCGATGGGAAGTGTTTGATCACTCAGAACACAGCTCGTAATTGGTTCGTCCTGAGTTTGATCTCTGCTCACATGAACAGATGGCTATGAAGGCAACATTTGGCACAGACAACGAAGACCAGCGTAGAGAATTGGCGGAAAGCACAGGCGGCTGCCTTATATGACCAGGATGTTGGAAAGATTGTTCAACGCTACGACAAATGTCCAAGTCAGAGCGGCGACTACTTAGAGAAGCAGCTGTAGGGTGTAGCTTACTATTGCAAACAAAACATAAGTTGATTTTCACAGTGGTTTCGTGACCCATCGGAACTTACATTGCGAACAGCCCTTGTACAAGTAGATACAAATTCTTTCTATCAACATTGCTCTGATGGAAAATCGGCGAAACTTAGAAGTTTAGCAATCGTCAGAATTGTAAAGAGGTTTTGTGCAAATTTAAGCGTTTTTAGAATGGGTTAGATTTGTTCAGTATATGAGAAAGTAAAGCTAGGCTTAAAAGTGGCGCCGATCATGAGGAAGTAAGAAATTTAGGACAAGTTCAGGTTGGACAAGGATTTGGCACTTTCATAGGGACCATCCCAGCATTCATGCGAAGCGATATGGAATGTTTCTCACTCTCTCTCTCTCTCTCTCTCTCGCTCGCTCGCTCGCTCTGCCTATTTGTGTGTGTGTGTGTGTGTGTGTGTGTGTGTGTGTGTGTGTGTGTGTGTGTGTGTGTGTGCGTGTGTCTGCGTGATTATAAATCAGTCCTTTATCCTCTTCTGGAAAAAAGAATATTCATTTTCACGGTTCCACTTACGCATTTGAGGCGCTAAGAACGATACTGCAAGTATTGTGAGTATCTTTAAGCGAGTTTAAAATTAATATTCTGACAGCTACCGCTATTCATTTGTTTAAGCGGTAAAATAAATTACTGCATTAAGGGGAAGCCAAGGAGATAATTATTTTAGTGAATTAATAATTATGTCCATGGAGTTGAACAAGAAATGTAATTACACGGATAACACCTAATACTTGTGGTAAAAATGCTTACGTAACCATGGGTTAAGACGACATATTGCTAACACATTAATCTTCGGCAAATGGAAAGTGATGTGATATTTCCATTACCTAAATTGGAGCGAACAGGAGGATGTGCGGACACAATAGAGTAGGGTTAGAGAAGCGGTCTGGAAACGGACAGAACGCTTCTGAAAAAATGTGAAGACTATACGAAGATCAGCAACTTTCACATGCTACGTCACATGTGACGTAGCATGTGAAAGTTGCTGGATATACGAAGATCTGCACTCTGGGCAAATACATCGGTGACAGCAATATACAGGATGTATCAAAAAGAATCATCCAGTTTTAAAAAATCATAGCTACCGTGTTATTTGAGATTTGTAGGCTATGTGAACAACAGACTGTTTGAAAGAGAAAACTCTTGAGTTTTATCAACAGGATGGAGCGCCGCAACAACGGCATCTGGAAATGCGGGATTTTTTAAATAAAAGGGTTACTGAACGATGGATCGGTGGCTCTGGACCAAACGATTCAGTCTCACATTACTGGCGTCCAAGGTCACTGGACCTGACTGCAGGTGATTATTTCTTGTGGGGGTTTATAAAAGAGTTCGTTTATGTGCCTCCGTTACCAACAATAATGAATGAAGTGAGACATCGCGTGACAGCAGCTGTGGAAGCGGTAACTCAAGATATGCTCGCTGCAGTGTGAGAACAATTTGAATACCGCATTGACATGTGCCGCGCTTCTCAAGGGAGGCATATTGAACACCTATGAAAAGGTATGAAAAACACTTTTTCATTTCCCCGTCCATCAAAAAACAAAATTCATTGTCTGCTTGTATTAGTTTCAGGAATATAGACTTGCCAAAGCGATTATTTTTTATACACGCAGTATTAGATACTGCATTTCTTGAGATATTGAGGGGAAGTTTCAATCAAAGAATAAAAATTAGTCTTCTCACATTTCTTATTCGTTTGGTTTTCGCCGAAAGAGATGACTTCGTTTTCCGAAAGGACGAATTTCTGAGTTTAGTTCGGAGCGACATGAATAAAAGCAGGAGAGCCTTTGTCGACGGTTTTTATGGAATGCAACTCTATCGTCATCATTCCTGCATCAATATACCGGCTGGTAACAGCGTGTAATTTTCAGAACAAATGGGACACGGAAGTCAGCAATACTGATACCAATAGGGGCAAAACACGTCAACTATACAAAACGACTGAAGGGCTATAGCATAGCAACACAGGCGATATTTAGTACTTTTCACTAGGAGTGACCACGATAGCAAACAAAGCATTACAGGGAACTAACATCTGATGTAGACATATTTCCAGTCATACTTCGAAGTCTCTCGGCAACAGCAAAGCAATTGGGGGTTCGATAAAATGAGTTTCCTAGTGGCAGTCTGTCTCTCGCAGCAAGAAGAACGTCGAATGTTTCGCAGGAATGGATTATTACTATTTAGTGGTACGTATTTGTATTGGGTAATCATGTTAGACTATTAGTACGTGAACGAGTAACAATAGCGATTCCCTAAAGGAATGTTACTCATCCCTATATCTAGCCGACAGTCAATCGAATAGCACAGTACTCAAAACATAAAGTCGATAGCGATGTACGAGGGTCTTAACTGAGTCGAACACTCGTGGGGTTGAGGGACCGTTAAGATGACCCGCTACTTTAAGCTCTGTGTCAGAAATAAAGATTGAGAGTGCTCACTTTATCGTAAAAATGCAATTTATATTTGTCTTTACCCAAAAGTGTAACACCACAGTTGCAGCATCGTCATTGGGCATTTGTTTATCTCTTCAGAAAATATAGCTTTGGCTCAAATGGCTCTGAGCACTATGGGACTTAACTTTTGAGGTCATCAGTCCCCTAGAACTTAGAACTACTTAAACCTAACTAACCTAAGGACATCACACACATCCATGCCCGAGGCAGGATACGAACCTGCGACCGTAGCGGTCGCGTGGCTCGAGACTGTAGCGCCTAGAACCAAAATATAGCTTTATAAAATGAATTAATTTGGAATCTCTGAGCACAAAATTTATCTCTACTATTAGCGCCATTCTCCTCCTTTACCTTGCGTCAAGGAAAGACTGACATGTTGTCAAGAGAGAAGTCTGTGACCGGTAAAAAAGACTGAACACTTGTATAGTAAAACACTTCCTCTGTTCGTAGTTGACCGGTTACGATTATCATTGATCATCTTCGTGTGAGCATGAACAGTCGTCGTCCTCATCTTGCGTACAGGAATGAAACGTCTTCCTGTTTCGTCTTCAGATATTTTATTTCCAGTAATTCTGTGTTCTATTTTTTCCTCTCTTAACCTTCGCATTGTAACAGAAGATTTTCTTAGTCTTTGAGAGACCATTCGATTGGCACGTTGTTCACAACCACCTCTGTATTCAGTTATTACCTTACTAGCTGTTTAAGGCCACTCGTCTCTGTGGCTCAGTCTGGTTAAATGGAAAAGAAAGAAAACAGAGCACATTTTCCTAGTATGTTTGGGAACTGGATATACGTCCTAATCTCTTTCCCCCCGCTGCCTCTGTCCGTCTCGACCTCCTTTACACATCTCCTCCTCCTTCCCTCATCTTCTCCTCCTTTCCTCACCCTCTGTCTATCTCTTCCTCAGCAGTTGCCTGCACTAATTAATTACATTGTTTCTGTGTAAAAACTTTAACTACTGTATTTCTCGACTGTTTCAATTTACGTGCACCTTGTTGTACAGACCAAAAAGAGAGATGGTTGGCTAAAAGCAGCAATAGCGTTTAACAAATGCAAATCAGGAACAGTGTTTCAAACGCTGAAACTGTGAGTAATACAGTAGTACGAGAAAAATGGAACTGGTTTATGTACACATTCGGATTTTGCAGATTCTTTCATGGTATATTTCAAATTTGGCGAGAGTTACGACACGTACATATCCTTCCTGCATTTTTCATAATTTATGCACGGTAGATACGCAACAAAATATTCGTCACAGAATTCTCTGTTTTATAACACAACATTTCTAACTTCTTCTTCCAATTTTTGTCTTTCACAAATATGGGGAGGATGTTGGAAACGATGAATTCTCTTCAAAACTAGAGAGGGTTCAACCAGTCACAAAGCAGGTGCGACCTGTCGTGCTAATATACGTTAAACGTGGGAAAAATGTTGTCAACGACGAACTTTGACGTCAGGCTACGCTACGAAACAGTTTTTTAATATAACTTTTATTCACTGTCCACTTTCCTTCATTTCGCCAGATCGGGATTAAATAGTCACCCTCCAGACTACGCTACAGATCAACGTCCCCGCTTTCAAGATATGCGTGTGGATGCATCTGATGAGGTGGAGTGGGGGCAAAAATACATTCGAACAACGAATCCTACTACATACGTGTACGTGACTCTTCTATTAATGTTACGATTACTGCTGTTAGTACTGCTACTTGCAATCTCAAGTCATCCAACTATCCATGTCATTGTTTCTACGGCTGCTTCACCTTTAGTAGCAATTCGTTTTCGACATAAAGAGCTGTAATTGTTTGCACATGATACTATTAACAACGCTCATATTTCAATGTCGCTTTATTTAACGAAGCTAACAGGCCCAATAAACTGCTAGCGCTACATAAATCTCACACTGAATGCAGAATCCAATCAGCGGTGAAATAACACCTTGCTACCAAGTCCCTCATACATGAAAAGAGCACACACTGATTTTTCCTAAGCATAGGTGCAGAGTCCGGTCAAAAAGTGAGATTTTGTTCCACAAATCCTGACGCGTTCCGTTGGCTCAGATACTGTAGTCCGTTAGCAGCGCTAAATCAGAAAATGTACGTGTTTCATACACTGGTTGGTCATCCAACTGGTACACTTCCAGTACATGAAGTGTAGCACAAAACGAAGATTTACATCTTTAAAGAGTAAATATAGTGACGGTTCTTACCTGCAAGGGTTATATCACGTACGGTTATTCTGGAAATTCTGCGGTTTGCGTATCTGCAAGGGTTGTATTGTGTGCGGTTATTATGTAATCTCTACGGTTTGCATCGGGAAAAAAATTGATTTCTGTGTCGGGCGTTTTCGATTTTTTCGAAAGGGCAAAGTCGCAGACTGTTTTACTGACGACATCCACAGCGCATAAAAACTGTATGTCAGACTGTTTGTTATACAGTAATGAAGTTTTCGTTGCGATAGTGAACAAACGCAACGATTGTTCACATCAAACGCAACGATTGTTCAAATTTTTATCTGGAAACGAGTAATGGCATTTTCAATGACTGGTCAATTATAATTAAAATGTAACATGAATTTAGGTAATATCTCGCCTTCATTATATATGCTAAGTAAACTAACATTACATTATCGCTTACCACAGACCTTTCGATTGTGTTGCACAGATTATTTTGCAGTACATTTCCGAATTAAAACCACAGTCTCTAATGGAGATTGGACTATACGATATAATTAACAACCTAATCTTTGATAGTCAGTCACTTTGCGTTGAAATCAACTTCGTATGTACCGATATTTTCACCTATTATGAAGCTGTCAAGAGTTTCTCATAAAACGATATAAGAATGTCACAAAGTTTCTGACAGTAATTTATCTTACACTGGCCGATAGAAACTGCTTTTACCTACTAAAAGCAAAATCAAATGTTCCTCTTTTCACGACTTTTCTTCCTTAGCAGCATCAATAACTCGCCAATTTTCTTACTAACCAAAAGTTGTGTAAAGAAACGGGATAACGTAGCACAACATTAAAGTTTCGCTATTAAGGCAAAATGTAAACAAACAGCGTTATAATACAGCCACATGACAATTCTGACTTGATGTTGGAGACATACGTTTACGTGAAGCCGCTGACAAAGAAACTGATATGTTTTGTTGCTGAAAAAGCGATGAACTTACATCGACTCGTACTGTAAATCTTTCGTAACAATAGCGCAATTATAAAAGTGCGGAATTAGTTTGAAACTGCATCATATCTCAGAACAGTAATACATATGAAAACGTATGTAATGTATTATTTAGTTTCAGCTTATACAGTATAAGACACTGTAACTATTCACGCCTATTCTGATAGCACATTTAGTTCACAGTTCATCTACTATTGTATTGTAGTGCTATATTCTGTCTGAATTTATGCCGTAAATATGCAATAAATATAATATGGACAATGATTTATTTGTAGCATACTGAAATACCTGGTCAGCGTAATGAAACTCTGAGTCAATTCCAGCAGCATCGCCACAAGATTGTGATCTCCACGGTGGTGCCATTAGTCCGTGTTCACCAGGTAAGTTCTTCATTATGCCTTAGCACTTGCCTCTTCTGTAAAATAAAATTGAAATATGTGCATGTTTTTGGCACCGTGATCATCCCTAGCGCTTTTTCTAATAGCCGACAGTATTATCGTTCCAGGAGCTGTGATAACCCGTGGTAAATTCTCCTCATACGATCAGTCTCTTCGTTTTTGTCCACGCTCTTAATTTATGTGATGCTGGGTTCGCTTCTTCAATTTGGTTCGTTGCCAAGATAAAAATTTTGAACATAATAATGATACGGCTCCTACTATTGTTGTCGTCATAATATTTATTTAGTCCCATTTATAGTCCTAGTAAACGTAAGTTCTTCACCACATAGGGGTCGTTATTTCCAGTTTGTTTAAGAGTGCAGTAGCTATTCATCCATTTAAGACAACCGCCCGCGAATTTTTAATCGCTATGATGAAGTAATATTGTGTTAAATAAAACAGTTGGCAAGTATCAAGCTAGGGTGGTTGGCAATTTTAAGGATCTCCGAGACCAAGTCGAGCTGTGGTCTGTGTTCATTTCTCCAGTAACTGTTAATGTTCTTGTTGCCTGATAGTAGGAGGCATCATTACTAAATTTTTCAATTTTATCACAAAGACATGACGAGCCACATGAGACTCTGCAAGGGATCGTGATATACGTAAAAACAAAACTTGTATCATTTAATGAATTCTTGGACAATGATATAAATTGCCGTTGCAAACTGGTTCCAGTTATTGAATTCAATATATATTCAATTCGTGATTTCCATGGTATCGATCGTAACTGTGTTGAACAAATCAATTGATTATGTCTGCATGATCTGTTTGTGTATAAGGCTGCGAGCTGGGCTTTTACGGATTACAAAATAGCACATTTATAAATTAGAAAAAAAGATAAACATATTACTACTTGACGCTACTCGTATTGCTATTGAAACATGCTCAAACTGGACTAGCAAAGTAAATATATTTATCTTCTGTACTACAAATGCTATAATTTTTTACTAAAAAATGCCTTTTTGTCCAGAAGAAAGATTTAGATTTAGATTTAAAATTTTCTTTGTTACTTTGTCAACCATTTCATGTTATTGCGCATGTTACTCTTATTGGTACTCCAAGTCTTCTTCTCAGTGCAAACGATTTCATTTACACTCGTATCGACCAGCGCACAGCATTGGCTGGAAACTTAGTCAAGAAGTTAATTAAGGCACCAACCTATTGACACACTTGTATATACTGTAATTAGGCAGTTATTTTGAATTATAGGAAGTAGTTTTTAAAACCTTTAAATGGGAAGTACTGTCACGGCATAAGGAGAGAAAATTACGTACACATTTCGTGAATAGCCGCGGCAATGTTAGAAGACGTTCGCAGAAAATAGCTACTATATCAACTGCTGACAACAGAAGCCCAAACACCAAAGCCCAAACAGCCAAAAAAAGAACTGTTTAGTAGTAAGAAACAGAAAAAGCATAAAATGTCGACATGAGAAAAACGCTGAACTAACCGTAGGAAGTAATAAAATTAAGGTATATTTAACAGTGTATGTTTTCACTGAAAATGAATACACGGGAGCTAAGAAGCACGAAGAAACTTACGTAATGCCAACACAGACAAATTTTGTCAATATGTTTCTTTCTTTCAAATCCTGTGTTCACCGATACGCACGAATATGCTTCAGACCTAGCATGTAATATATTTGTACACTCCTCTGCAGAGTGAACTTGATAAAAAACATTTATAAGTTAAAAATGGAAAAAATGATGAAAAGTTTACCTCATAAAACTGAAAACTTTGCCAACTGTGTTAAAGCAAGTGGAAATCAACGAAACATACAAGATTTTTTTGAAACGATGAAGTTTATTTATTAAAAGATATGGGCAAAGCAATATTCAGAATATTAAAAAATCAGTTTTAAATTTGTAGGTTTCAGATCTCGGTGAACATTCTGATGTTTTCATCAGGAAACGAAATTTTTCCCCAAATTTCATTTTAGTGTCTTGCACAGTGCGTCTATTTTTTGTCAGGGTTGTTTGAGAAGTAAAAGCGTTGCTATGTCAGTTGTTCACAGGTATGAAAACTTGGTCTCATTATGCCCATGGAGCGAAAAGAACTTGTGTAAGGCTTTTCTCCCTCATTATTGCTCAATGCAGTCTGGCGTCCTGATGTTTTTGGATGGAAGCACTTCACTTAATATTCAGTGGTTGTAAGCAGAATGTGATAGCAGTCAGCTTCTTCCACACTGCTCATTTCCTTAATAAACTCTGCAGTGTAATTTCATCATTGTGATGATACCTGCAATCTCCCAGCTCAGGGGTAACGCGTCTATATATTTAAAAAGCAGGTAAAACGAAAAAAAATTATCCGAAACATAGGCATCCCAAGTGGTGGCAAGAGGAGGCACTTCCTCCTGCGAAAATCTGAAAGTATAGACTTATCTAACGTTGTCGAGCGCCAGGGAAATTCTGAGAATTTAGCAATCACTCTTCTTTTTAATTTACAACAATTCAGCATCGTTCTGTAGTCAAGATGAATAGCAAAACTGTGCCTAAATACAGCCTCCAATCTTTTCGCTGTCGCTTCTTCATACAGCCCTCACCGAATAGCAGAACAGGACGGCTCAAACACCTCTAAGTCATCCAGCTCCAATTCCTACAAGGAAGACCCTCCACTTTGCTGCACAACAGAATCACGACCCGTCATGGTCTGCTGATTGTACATTCAGTTTTATACGGCCGAGCTACTGCAGTTGGCTTTGAATAACTCTCTAGTTGTCTACATCCGAAGATGATCTGAGAGCCTAAATGCACCTAGTCATAAAAAGAAAATACACTTCTTTCGTTAAAAGAAAGAGAGAACAGTGAAATTTTGAAATCGAAAATATGTCCTCTTCTGGAACTGGGAGCTACGCACACACAGCGTAGTAGAACACAACGCAACGTGCAGTCATAGAGCTTTGAATTCCACAACGCATCTGTGCTGGCATGGCTGCACAGGAATGTGACGAACTGGAGAGATGAGGGGTGCCTTGGTTCAGTCTAAAGCAATAGTACTGGCAAATTTTTAAGTGGTTTTGGAAAATTTTGCGCTTCCATCTAGTCGTATCTGGATCTGGGTTACAGCTTATGTGGCTTTGAAAACACATTTTGTTTACTGTAATCATACCAGCCAACATAAAAAGCAGAAAGCGTGATAGTAATGCAATAGACCAATTAGAATTGTCAGATGTAAAGTTTTCAGACGAACAAGGTGTTCACGTCAACGTTCAACAAACTTTTTTTATTTGTTAATTTATGTATTGCTTGTTCCCTGTTTTTCCACTTCGAGGTGTATTGACGTGGCCATTTTTGTTTTGTTTTTTTCTGCAGAGACCCAAAAAATGTTCCTAAATGGCCAGATTTTTTTCTTTCAAATTAAATATTTTTAATTTTCAGTTTCAACCTAACATTATTGGAATATGAATAACTTTTTGGTGAAGGTTTTCGAGCATTATTCTGTAATTATGTGATTATTCTCAATTTAACCACATGGGGATGTAACTTGAGATCATTGATTTGGAAAGGTAGTATCCGTATTCATATTGAAGTGCTCTTTTACACTTTTGAAATCTACTTAACGTTTAGATATGAAAGTAATGTACTTCAATCGTTAGAGATATAGTAAGTTTTATGAGCTTCTTATGAATTTTAGATCGCAGAGCTTGACGCGTTTTTCGGACCCACTATATCAGCTATATCAAGAATGGCAGTTTTAGAGTCTTGCCCGCGTCTGCATACATTTTTGCAGACGCCCATCAATTACAGAAAAAACAGTTACGAAATTCTAGGCCGTCGAAGTTCTCCCGTTTCCTGGCGCAAAATATTGTTAAACCTAAATGGAACGTGATATTTACAACTAAAAGTAACTGAGACACTTATGCAATCCACGAACCAAAACGATTAGTTCATATTCACAAAATGTATGAGGGTGGTGAGACATTTTCGTAGAGGGGAAAAAAAAAACTGCGCTAAAGACCTGTTTAACTTCTGGCAATCATGTAAACGCTGAAAATGGTCGTTGTTAAATTTCTTCTGCGAACGATGCAAACAGTAGCACCACTATGAATTAGTTAAGAAACTTGGAACATCGCCAGATATAATCTTTTTCAAAAAACCGTCAGAATTACCCCACGTGGCAAAGTGGTCCTCCGTGAGGGTCTTTGTAAACTCTCATAATAAAATTAAGACTAAAGACGAAATTTACGAACATTTGATAGTTTTAGCGTGTGTTTTATTTCATCATAGCGATGGAAAAACTTTGTGAATAGAATTTTGGGACTGGAGAAAAGTTCCTTCTGGCCCTTCACGACAACAGCTTCAAAACTGCTTCATTTCAATAAGAAATTTGCAAGAGTAATGGCTTGGAGCAGAAATTTAGACACTGAGGTATTACTCAAGAGGAGCAGAGTTTAAATGCCTGTAAAATTATCTAGAGATAGATTTTCTATAATCTCCATAAATTATCTCAGATAAAAGAGAAGTTGGTTCTTTCCAGAAGACCTTGACTACTCTCGCTCAGACTCGTGCCTCATCTCTAACGAACCCGCAACAATTCGTGTGAAGTATGATCCAACGACACAAGACGTTTGTTGAAAATATTCAAGTGAGTTTTTGTGGCATGTGACAGTACAAAATGACGTGTCATTTTTGGAAGCGTAGAGGAGGTCATGTTACCTAAGCATTAATTAAATAGTTCAGAATTAACCAAACCTCATTTCACTTCACATTCGATGACATCGTTTCAAATGTGATGCTTATACAGACAGAAAATAATTTACAAAAATCAAGCTTTTACAAGCCTAGCCTGCAACTGTAGATCTGAATACCAAATGCAAAAATTAAACATCGTAACGCGTCATCGTTCCTTTGTAAATTATTATAATGCATTCTGAAAACAAATATCCATATGTGGGTGGTACATTTTGATCACTGACGTTGCACATTCTGTCACCTCTGTTCGAAATGAATAAATTCGATGAAACTTTGGTGAAAATAATTTTAGAACACGTTACGAAAAATCATTTACTAATTACTATGTTCAGTCTTGTACAGATTGTGGAACTATAAATACGGGATGAATCCATCAAAATCCATGTAGCGATTTCAGTAAGTTGTGATTGTTCAGCTGCAGGGAGGATATTCAATTCTAAACGCAGAATGAATATTGAGGAAAAGAACTCAAAAGCGAACGGTCACGGTATTTTATGTGTGTATTGAATCAGTACAAAATTATAGCGCAAAGCAAAGAAAACAAACGAAAGATTTTTTGCCAACTCCGCGTTCTGGCGATGAGAACTATGTGATGACGACCGGCCGCCGTGTCATTCTCTAGCAATGGCGTCATTTGGAATTGCGTGGGGTCAGCACACCGCTCTCGCGGGCGTTGTCATCTTTCCAGACCATGGAACCGCTACTTTTCGGTCAAGTAGCTCCTCGGTTGGCACCCGGAGGCCAGGTGCACCTGGCTGCCGTCCTCCAAACAAGGACATAATCCCCGATGGCTCCGGCAATGAATCCGGGTCCTCCACACGAGAATTAGACACGTTGATCACTCAGCGAAGTAGGCGGACAAACGGAAGATAGTGAAACAAATAGTATTTTAAATCCGCTTGTATGTGAAGAGAGCTTCGGGTTGGGCGTACTACATATCTTCCCTTCAGTTCGACACGCCTGTTGGTGTGTTTTTGTGATCCTCAAGGAAACATTTTAGTGGTAGACGGTACTAGAAACTTACAGCATACAGTGATGGCATTTCTGGAAAGGCTTGCAGGAGATTTCTTCTACGTTTGCACAACCGCGATGGCTATGTTCAAAAGTAGATACTACTGCTACAGCATAGTAACACGCTAAAACAAGATATGAAGTAAAATGAAGCCTCTCGTTACAGTTCTTTTCGTGTAACCTTCATAAAAGAGAAAAGGATTTTTCAGACAACGTGTAGTGCTGATAAAAAACTATTATTAACACTGTAGGCTGTGTGCATTGTTAGGAAAAAATGAGAGTTTCTGTAGTAAAACATTCACCGTTTCTAGTACAACTATACTTAATATCGAGTCTATGGAGTAGGCAAACTGTGTCTTTATAGTCACTACATAGGTATGCTATTTCTTCTGTTTTACGGGTTAAAAGGAGGTAAGACCTACAGAATTTTATGAAGAAACATCAGAATTTATATATTTGCTGCCCTGGGTAATAGATATGAGAGTTTTCAGCATAACGTCCGTATCCTGACTGGGTAGATGATACAGAGTAAATCCGCTGTGTAGCTTACTATACAGCAGCAAGTGTCAATTTGGTTCCGTGTATCCGTACTACATGGACATCTAGGAACTTTAGAAACGGCGAAATATTCCCTACCAGCTCCAACTTACAAAAAGTGTACAATCTGATCTATATCTAGGATACCAGTTGTAAGATTATGCTGACAGATGGTTATTTCTGAATATTTCTGCGTGGGTCCATCAATACGTGATAGTAGAGTGGGAAACTAGTTTCAAAAACCGTATGTCTCTAGCTTACGAATAGTGAGATATTCATAACAAGTAGTTTAGATGTTCCTTTCGGTCACTTCTACTATTTAAGTAATGTGGGAATAGCTACAAAATAAGTGGCAAGTGACGGCACAATTTGAGATACGCTGTCAGTTTACGTGAATAACTAATAATTATTATTGTTAAACTCTTCTTTAGCGCACCTATGCTGCCTCAGTTTTTTAAAATTTTATACAGGGTGGTCATTGATCGTGACCGGGCCAAATATGTCACGAAATAAGCTTCAAACGAAAAAAACTACAAAGAACGAAACATGTCTAGTTTGAAGGGGCAAACCAGATGGCGCTATGGTTGGCCCGCTAGATGGCGCTGCCATAGGTCAAACGGATATCAACTGCGCCATCTGATTTCCCCCTTCAAGTTAGACCAGTTTCGTTTGTTATAGTTTTTTCGTTTGATGCTTATTTCGTGAGGTATTTGGCCCGGTCACTATCAATGGACCACCCTTTATATGTTTGTAACATTTCTACAACTTGATAATTTATGGAATTATATTAGGACTATCGTACTATATTTTCGAAAATTCTACGTAAGGATACAGGATTTGTGAGTCATGCACCTGCAACTAGCAGGTTGTTTTATCATCAGCAACAGCGTCATTGTTATTATTACAGATACGGCACGAAGGTTAGCTGGCTTTACCATAAATTGCCAGCATATTTTTGAAAAATATTTATTTATATTTGCACACACAGGTCCATCAAGTTGTGAGAGTGGATATTTGCACAAGGCCTCGTCCTGTTCGAAGTCACTGTTACAATTGTTTCACAGTAGCACTGACGCGATGTTAGCAATTTGTACTCACCGTCCTCGGTACATGAGATAATCACGGCCTTCTGCAGATTATATGCGATTAAATACTGCGGTAAACACTAAATACATATGTGTGTTTAAAGGGTACATAACACGTTCGATAACTGCTAACCTTGTCAAAACTCTAGGCAGTATCGTAATACTATGCTGCACGCCAGGCTATCTTATCGAAAAACTGATCTCCTCTTTGTTACAGTAGTTCTGATAATGCTGGGAAGTTGTCTGTCTTTGCAATTTGGAAATACGAAATTTAAAAAAATTCTTCTTTAATTTATAATGGTATATTTATACATTAGTAATTATCATATATTCCCAACCCTCATGCATGCGTTACCATAGTACCTGAACAATATTTCAGTCTGATGAGAAGGTACGTAAAATATGTCAACCAGTTAGATAAATAATTACGTAATTAACGTTAATTTATGGAAGAGATGCCTATATGATTTAAATAATCAAGTGGATACCGTTTACGTTGATTTCAAAACTGCAAATTGGACAGTTTGTTAAATAAAATGGCTAAAATTGTTCCACAGATATGAAGTCTATTACTTTTAAGCAAAATAGTAGTAGCTACTAAAAGGCAACAAAATAGCTGTAAGGACCAAGTCGTGTTTACAGGGAACTTAAAGGACATATCCAGGAAACCAGAGGAAGGTGCATCGAGATTCCAACGAAGCCGAACTCTTGCTACAAAACAAAAGCTGTACGAAAGCCGACGAAGCGTATAGATAGCCGTATGAAATGATCTTAATGAATTAGAAAATATAATATTATCCAATCAGTTGTAAAAAATCCTAGCAGTATTAATTCTCCTGAAAATCTGGTAACTGTACAAAGTTGTCTGTCAAATATTGTCGATCATAGCGGCACAGATGAACGCCCAAGTGTTAAATTCTGCTGTCGAACACATTGCCTATGTACACAGGCGAGAGTGACCGCCGTAGAAACAAGAGCGCGTGGCATTAAAAATAAATCGCTCTTGGGGGGGGGGGGGGGGAAGGGGGGAGGGGGGGGGGAGGGGGAAGGACCACAGATTTTGAAGAGCTAACCGTCAGATTTTATATTGAATGTGGTGATGAAATGGCACCTCCTCTAGCGTCAGTCTGCTCTATTCGCTGTAACAACGGTGATTTGAAAAAGGCGCGGGTCATTTCAACGTACAAAAAGCGGTGCAAGATTGACGGTCAGAACGATAGACTCATAGTTGCAATTCACGTCAATTTCTTCTAGAATTAAGGAATATATACTGTGGTCGCGTACGATTTTTCTCGAGACTGAAGAACTCCCCCGCAGCTGTGCACGAATAAGAAGGATTCCCGCAAGCAACGACCGTGTGAAACTAGGTTTACTTTGTTCGTTCATGAGACGCGAAAGCAGAAGACTGCTGTGTTTCTTGACTTCCGGAAAAGAAACCGGTACAGTTCTACTTCATTTCCAAGTAAACAAAATCACATAGCATATGCGAATAGATATGAGATTGGATTGAAGACTTCCTAGGACATAGAACCCAGAATTGGACTGAAAACTTCCTAGGACACAGAAGCCAGAATGTCATTCTTCGTGGGAAGGCATCGTCAGAAACAAATCTAACGGAAGGAGAACCACGATGCAGCGTGATGGCGCTGCTCCTGCACACGACATGCACCGTCAGACAAAACAAAGTGAAGCACCCAGAAGGAGAGGAATACACAAAACGAAGCTTGACGCGTTGAGAGGATACGTAATGTCATTTCAGTGTTTACAATAATGAGTTAAACCTGCGAGGAACTTGATGGTATGAGCCTACTTATTACTACGGCGTTGCACCCTATCTGGCCTAGATGCATGTACTAACTATGCTGGGATGGCTGTCACAAAGCCGCTGTATCCCCTACTGAGGCCAGACTGCTGCAACTGCTACTTGGTATCTTGGATGGACTTGACCTCCTAGCTGATCCCACACGTCTTCTATTATACACTCCTGGAAATGGAAAAAAGAACACATTGACACCGGTGTGTCAGACCCACCATACTTGCTCCGGACACTGCGAGAGGGCTGTACAAGCAATGATCACACGCACGGCACAGCCGACACACCAGGAACCGCGGTGTTGGCCGTCGAATGGCGCTAGCTGCGCAGCATTTGTGCACCGCCGCCGTCAGTGTCAGCCAGTTTGCCGTGGCATACGGAGCTCCATCGCAGTCTTTAACACTGGTAGCATGCCGCGACAGCGTGGACGTGAACCGTATGTGCAGTTGACGGACTTTGAGCGAGGGCGTATAGTGGGCATGCGGGAGGCCGGGTGGACGTACCGCCGAATTGCTCAACACGTGGGGCGTGAGGTCTCCACAGTACATCGATGTTGTCGCCAGTGGTCGGCGGAAGGTGCACGTGCCCGTCGACCTGGGACCGGACCGCAGCGACGCACGGATGCACGCCAAGACCGTAGGATCCTACGCAGTGCCGTAGGGGACCGCACCGCCACTTCCCAGCAAATTAGGGACACTGTTGCTCCTGGGGTATCGGCGAGGACCATTCGCAACCGTCTCCATGAAGCTAGGCTACGGTCCCGCACACCGTTAGGCCGTCTTCCGCTCACGCCCCAACATCGTGCAGCCCGCCTCCAGTGGTGTCGCGACAGGCGTGAATGGAGGGACGAATGGAGACGTGTCGTCTTCAGCGATGAGAGTCGCTTCTGCCTTGGTGCCAATGATGGTCGTATGCGTGTTTGGCGCCGTGCAGGTGAGCGCCACAATCAGGACTGCATACGACCGAGGCACACAGGGCCAACACCCGGCATCATGGTGTGGGGAGCGATCTCCTACACTGGCCGTACACCACTGGTGATCGTCGAGGGGACACTGAATAGTGCACGGTACATCCAAACCGTCATCGAACCCATCGTTCTACCATTCCTAGACCGGCAAGGGAACTTGCTGTTCCAACAGGACAATGCACGTCCGCATGTATCCCGTGCCACCCAACGTGCTCTAGAAGGTGTAAGTCAACTACCCTGGCCAGCAAGATCTCCGGATCCGTCCCCCATTGAGCATGTTTGGGACTGGATGAAGCGTCGTCTCACGCGGTCTGCACGTCCAGCACGAACGCTGGTCCAACTGAGGCGCCAGGTGGAAATGGCATGGCAAGCCGTTCCACAGGACTACATCCAGCATCTCTACGATCGTCTCCATGGGAGAATAGCAGCCTGCATTGCTGCGAAAGGTGGATATACACTGTACTAGTGCCGACATTGTGCATGCTCTGTTGCCTGTGTCTATGTGCCTGTGGTTCTGTCAGTGTGATCATGTGATGTATCTGACCCCAGGAATGTGTCAATAAAGTTTCCCCTTCCTGGGACAATGAATTCACGGTGTTCTTATTTCAATTTCCAGGAGTGTAGACAGATATGGGGATCTTACTGGCCATGGGAGCATCTCGATATGACGCAGATAGTCCGTAGATACTTGTGTAGTGGGTGGATCAGCGTTATCCTGTTGGAAAATGACATCACAATACCGTCGCTCGAAAGGTAACACACGAGGATGTCAGTGTGTAAGGTACTTCTTATTGCAGGTAAGAGCGCATTTTACTTTATTTCAGTTTTGTTATTTTACATACGAGAAGTGAATGTATCAGCGCTGCAGTACGTATGGAGTAAGGAGTGAGCGGCAGGTTCCCACACTGGCTAGCAGAGGCGGTTGGCCATCTGCCGCTTTGCCGGCCGGTGTGGCCGTGCGGTTAAAGGCGCTTCAGTCTGGAACCGCGTGACCGCTACGGTCGCAGGTTCGAATCCTGCTTCGGGCATGGATGTGTGTGATGTCCTTAGGTTAGTTAGGTTTAAGTAGTTCTAAGTTCTAGGGGACTGATGACCACAGAAGTTAAGTCCCATAGTGCTCAGAGCCATTTGAACCATTTTGAACCATCTGCCGCTTTCAGAGCCAGTGAGATGAGGTGCCGATGCAGAAATCACTCGAGGCGTTAGCAAAGAGATACGTAGGGAAAGTACGTTTACCCTGGCGCGAATCAAGTAATTGTTATTAATAAATATTTTCTAACAAAACTTGCCTTTCACCACTAAAACATTTGGAGGAGCCTACGGGCCGTAAATAGTGTCTTTTAGTGATTTTACAATGCCAGGTAACGTTGATAGCAATAAATAAACGAATAACTTTGGCATAACCGGAGACGCCTGATCTTACATGAATTTTATCGATTGTATGCTCAAGTTACCGACTGTGCTCCACCGTGTGAAGTTGCTGATAGGATGCCTTTCGATCTAGTTATGTGGTAGACCATGTTCACGTACCGTTAGTAGTCAGCTGATAATCAGTGATAACGAGTTTATTTTATGGTGTTTCTTAAATAAACGCACCCCGTATAAAAATTATTTGCACAAAAAAACTTTTCTCCCTTCATTTTGTAAAACATAGACAGCAGAAAAAAACCGCAAATTGGCATTTTTAAGAAGAGGAACAGCACCAAAAATGCAACAGGAGCGTAATATGTAGAAACTCGTTGTCGCAACCTGTAAGTACTGTTCAAAATATTACTACATAATAGCAAAGACAAACCACCAGAACTGTTTATAACCTAAACCAAAATGTAAACTAAATAGCAAAAATACGTACGTATTCCAGGCCACTGAAGATATCTTGCACAAAATAAAGGCAAAACGCGTATGGCACGAAAATTGTTTCATCCAGTTGTAGTCAGACGGTCCATAAAGTAAAAATTATCAGCATACTGTAATATTACACGCAACTTAGAAAGACAAGACTACAAAAATTGATAGACTATAATATTGTGCCTTCAGAATCCGACGGCGCTGCGAAGGCTCTGCAGGTGGACATAAAACTACGAGAGCATCTCCACATAACAGATAGGAAGAATTGCCACGCGGCGGCTTACTGAGTCACTTCAAGGACGGATTGGCTTAATTATCGCAAAACTCGGATGGGAAAGAGGGGACCAGTTGTACTGTACGCCTCTTACACCGCCATCTGTGGACTCGCCGGCTAAACTGGGACATATTTGAAGATTTAGTATAACTGAGGGCTTCTGGAAAGTGAAGTAATATTGTGCCGTCAGAGTTTCTTTAATCATTGCCAGACTTCATATGAAGCCACGCCCCATGGCTCCCCATGCCAAGTCGCTAGGAGTAACCACCACTGCATCTGTCTAAAAAACTTGAACAATAGGAACTCTCACCAGGTCGCCGCCATAACATTCGATGATGATCATCTGGGGTAGGGCAGAACAGTGATTCATCGTTGAATTCATTGCGACGCCATTCATCAGCAGCCCATTTTCCCGATCACAGCTCAACTTCAATCGCAGCCAATGTCGTGGTGTTAACGGCAGCTTACGCACAGAACGGTAATTCGCTGGCCCGGCTGCTGCTAGTCTCCAACAATGGTGCCGGATGACGCTGAGAGTCCGTAACTTCTTCTCGGTCGGCAGGCGCAGACGTGTAAGGGTTACGATGCTACTTGGTCCTCCCTTGTAGTGCTCAGACGCGGTTGACCGGAACCTGGAGAACGGGTACACTTGCCGTCAAATTTCCGTGCTGTCCAACATTGGACCACTGCCACAGTCGAATGCCCCACAAATGTGGATGTTGCACGATTCGACCAACCAGCCAGATGGAGAGCAACACTGACACTTCTTTCAAGCTCTGTCAAGAGCTGATAACGCCCCCTCACACGAGTCAGCGGCACCGTGTCCTTTACGAAGATCGCTTAACAGCTGATGCTGTTCACGTCCATTTTATACTCCACTAGTCCTGGATACAACCCTGTACACGAACAATGCTAAATCAGTCTGTTGGAATTTCTACCTCTCAAAGACAATTGCAACTCTAAACATTTACATATCCGCCGACGGTTTATACACATACGACTTACATTGACATCGGGAGTTTCTTGTGGGTGCAGGTCTATGGCGCACTTTGCAGACGGCGCATATGTATAAGTGAAGTCATCAGAAATGTGTTACATAGTACTGACAGACTTTCAGATGATCCAAGGATTGGCAACTGACTCTAAACATTGTCAGACGTAATATAATGGGTTTAATTAGATGAAGGGATTCGATACCGTTTGACTATGTGCCGCTGGAATCAGTCAGAGTGTTCAAGTATCTGCGAACTTCTAGCCGCATCATTTTAAGGGAGAACAAATATAAATTTAACCGTGGGGAAGAGAGATGCTAGCCTCAGTTTTATTGGAAGAATCTTGAGAAAACGTAACTCTTGCACGAGAGAATTTTTTTACGAGACTCTTGAGTCTGGGACCCTGACCAAAGAAGCAGAAAAAGATTATTTAAAAATGTTTTGTTAAGTCAGAGTGGGGGTATCGTGGAAACGTTACAAGAGAGACAATGTGAATCTCACGGACTTCCGAGATCCGACGTTCCTAAATGAATCATGAAACATACGACCACGACGCCAAAATTACAGAAATTTTGATTCATACAGCCATACAATAGCCTTTCTTCGGCGTATCATCTGTGGATGGGAAAGAATGGGAAAGGGGAGACAAGATAGGAGCACTATGAATACTCAATCAGGACTGTGTTGAGACAATAAATTTTACTGTATCTAACTCTGCTTTAAAATCATCTATGGATTTGGGGACTGGGGTAAGATAGTGTAACATTGAGTGGAAAGCTGCATGTTTGTGAGCTAAGGGGTGTGTAAATTGGAAATTTGTGGTAAGTTCTTATGAGACCAAACTGCTGAGGTCATCGTTCCCTAGGCTTACCCACTATTTAGTCTTAAATTAACTTACGCTAAGGTCAACACACAAACAAATGCCCGGGGGAGGTCTCGAACCTCCGATGAGGAGAGCCGCACGAACTGTGGCAAGGCACCTCAGACCGCGCGGCCTATGACTGTCTCTGTAGGTGTAGTTTTGCTATAAATTTTGAAACAATGTGTCTGCGTACTGATGTCAATGGTGAGACCTACGGATTCTGCTATCACAGTAGCTCAGAGCTATAGAGCATTGTACGATTTACACCTACAAGATGTAAAAACAACTGCTATGTTAATAAGAATTCCGCTTACAGCTGCCAAAACTTTTGTTTCATTGATACACAACCGGTTTCGCGGCCTAAAGCCGCATCATCAGGCGCAACAATGTTAAAAGGTCATAGGTGTACCCGTCGCTCCTAGTCAAGATGTATTATTTAGTGAATATTGTCTACATTGGCGAATCGGGGGTGACAAAGACATGATCCAATGATTTCGTAGAAATTGCAGGTGGGTGGATCACGTAGTTACAGACCCTTGTTTTGGAATCTGCCTGCGTCGGTGTAACGGCAAGGCAACCAAGTGTTGGGAATGGTGTAGGCGACTCGCGAGTCCGTCTTAGTCGCTCGTGCGGCCCGCTTCTACTCTCCCTAGCAGTGGGTTGCCCTGCCGTCACATCGACACCGGCAGATTTTAAAACAAGTACCTATAACTACGTGATCCACCCACCTGCAGTTAACTGATCCTTTATCACCCTTTGTTCGCCAATGTAGTATAGGCAATATTCACTGAATAATATTTCTGGACTATGTGCGTTGAGAACACCTAACAACTTTCAACAATGTCACACCTGACGATATGGTTTTAGGCCGGGAAATATTTTGTGCTTCAGTAAAACAACAATTTTACCACGTATCAGTAATTCTTCTTAACATCGTGCCTTTCACGCATGCTCAGAATATAAAATAATTTGCGAGTAGATGGCTCTGAGCACTATGGGACTTAACTGCTGTGGCCATCAGTCCCCTAGAACTTAGAACTACTTAAACCTAACTAACCTAAGGACATCACACACATCCATGCCCGAGGCAGGATTCGAACCTGCGACCGTAGCGGTCGCGCGGTTCCAGTCTGTAGCGCCTAGAAGCGCTCGGCCACACTGCCCGGCTTTGCGAGTAGCTATTATCTTGACTTAGCTTGTATTAAACCTCCCTTTAATTATTCCGTTGTGATATGAGGAAGTTCCTTGTCACTGCGAAATCTAAAAGAAATTTAGTCAGATTGCGTTTGTACACTTATGGGTCAGATATCATATGAAGGGGAAAGTTTCAGGCACTGGAAACCGGATCGTAGTGTCTTACGAACACAAATGTTAAAGTATAAAGTGGTGGCAGGATTTCAACATTTTTGTGAGGGGGCCTTGCGCTACAACAATCCTGCCAAATCCTAGTCTTCGGGAAGTCAGTCCGCAGCGGCGGTCGCTACGAGGCGGTGTATCGGAGCAGACGGCGACTCGACTGTGAAGCCGTTTGGTGACAACAGCGGAGTAACTGGAGCGGGCGGTATTTACGGGGTGGGGCGTTATCAGGTGACAACGCCGGCGGCAGCAGCAGCGGCTTCCCAGCTATAAGCGCCTTACCAGCGTCCGCCGCCCAGCACCTGCAGCCGCAGATAATCTCCGGATGCCCGCCGACTAGCAAGCGCGGCCCGGCGTCGTGGGAAACAGCCGGCGTGCGGGCAGCCGCCACTCTGACGCTCGTGTCGAGGAGTCCCAGTCTCATACCGCCCGCTCTCGTTCTCGTAAAAGTGGTGGCTGTCAGTCCTTTAATCTCTGAGCAGAAACTGAATAGTTACGTCAGCATCAACTACACGGCGTTTGCCTGTTCCGTTACAACTGTGGCTATGAAAAATAAGAGGCATGGATTATGTTTACAAAATCACTGTACGTATTCAATAGTCTCCCCCCTAAATCGATACACAGGTGAAAATCGTTTTAAAAGTGTAGTCGTTTTTAGGGGATTTCAGTTTTTTCGGATGTCCTTAAATGCGCCACGGGGATGTCCTCTCAGTGCCAACACTTTGGGACTGGGCTAGAACCAAATCTGGCGAATACGGTGCGTAATCCAGGACGGTTTGCTGGCCAAAAACTCGCACACAATCTTCGCTTTGTGAAGTATGGTGTTGTCGTGGAGGAGCAACCAGGAACCTGCCTCTCGGTATTCGTATCCAGTCTGACAAACTTTCTTCCACAAACGATGCAGGACTCAAATAAACAAAAAAAATGATGTTGCCTCACTGCTCCACCGACCACCGACGTTTTCTAACAAGTGTCAGACGCATACTGTTACGTTCGAGACCAGGGCGGCTGCTGCAGCACTTCTACACAGCGTTTTTTGATGAAACAAGACACAAAGAAATTTATGACATTAGCTGCCACCGGCCATGATTGTAAGCAATGGGGAAAGTTAAAAGTTTGTGCCGGACTGGGATTCGAATCCTGGTCTCCTGCTTTGTAGGCACATACGCTGACCGCTGCGCCATACGGACAGAACTTGTTAAGTAGGCTGTTTATGTTTTCTTATTGGTAACGCCACGTAGCGCTCTGTATGAAAATCACTGGCTGTGCTGTGTGCAGTCTGTGGCTAGTTTGCATTGTTGTCTGCCATTGTAGTGTTGGGCAGCTGGATGTTGACAGCGCATAGCGTTCGGCAGTTGGAGGTGAGCCGCCAGCAGTGGTGGACGTGGGGAGAGAGATGGCGGAGTTTTGAAATTTGTAAGAATGGAAGTCATGAACTGCTATATATATTATGACTATTAAGGTAAATACATTGCTTGTTCTCTATTAAAATCTTTCATTTGCTAACTATGCCTATCAGTAGTTAGTGCCTTCCGTAGTTTGAATCTTTTATTTAGCTGGCAGTAGTGGCGCTCGCTGTATTGCAGTAGTTCGAGTAACGAAGGTTTTTGTGAGGTAAGTGATTTATGAAAGGTATAGGTTAATGTTAGTCAGGGCCATTCTTTGTAGGGATTTTTGAAAGTCAGATCGCGTTGCGCTAAAGAATATTGTGTGTCAGTTTAAGCACAGTCATGTACAATTTTTCTAAGGGGACGTTGGAAATTGCTCGGACTACCCTAGCACTCTTCCATTCAGACCCAAATTATCAACTTAAGCGGACACTGATGTATCTTGTCTGTCTAGGCTTTTGGAAGTGTCTACAAGATCTCGATCAGGACTTCAACGAAGTTCCCAGGATCAGTGGATCAAGGGACTAATAAGTAGACCATCGTGTTAGGCGTGTGAACGGTGGGGGAGCTTTTGCGCTTCAGATCCCCGTGGAGAGTTTCAATTTACGTAGCAGCTGCGTCTTCTGCAGTCGACGATTACTCGGTGTACCGGCCTGATAAAATAATTATGACAGAGTAATTCTAGATGTGCTTCTGATCAATCAGTAGCAGTTCCACCACAGTGATCGAGCCTCAGCTTGCGATTAGGAATGGGTGACGGTTGCTTGAGCACAATAAACTTCCCGTCACAGGGACACAACCCGGTTGCTCGGTTGATTTACTGGCCGCAGTTCGCTTCCTGGAATTTCGACTTTTTGAATGCCGAGCCTTGTTCGGGCCATTAAATGTATCGGAACGGATGTACAGAGAGGGTAAACCTGTCGAAAGGGTGTACGGCAATAGTAAAGGCGAGGGGAGGCAGTGGCGGCCCAAGAAAGAATGAAAGGGAGGCTACAGACGTAGCCTGCTTCCAAAATAACAAAAGAAGAGAAGAACGAGCCGAAGTGAAGAAAGGCTGATCCGCAGAGTAACAAGAAGCCGGAGGCCACGCTGTGTTCTCTGGGCCTTGCTGTTCCAGGCGGGGCGGGTTTAGAGTTACAAGTAGGCGCATCCCGAGGCTGGCAGCAGGGGCGCGTCGAGTGCCCTGAGACAAAACGGCGCCCCCGGCTCGCCCGGTGATTGATGACCTTTTGATTGGTTGCTTATGCCAGCGCCGGCCGGGCCGGTCCCGCTCTCAGAATGCGCCCCGGCCGCGGCTGCTCCATTTGCAGCCCATTGTCTGCCGCGGCTGGGATCCCACCAGCCACCAGCCTGCTCAATTGCGCGCAGACCGCTCCGTTCAGCCTGCTCTCTTTTTTCCTCACCATTCTCCCTCGCGCCAGTCCCCGTACCTCAGCCGTGCCTCTTTTATCCCGATTGTTATTCTTACAGAAGGGTTGTTATGACGCTTTCCAGATCAGCACCGTCGGCAGAACACCGTACGCGTTCAGTCCAGTTTGCGACTTGCATCGCCCCCCCCCCCCCCCCCCCGCGCCCCTCTACCCCTTCCTACACGCTCCCAAACCCCTCCCCCCGCGTCTCACACACACACACACACACACACACCCTTCCACCCTACACTAGCCCCTCCTCGCCGCGATTTAGATGTTGGCCTACCGCTTGCATACAAAACGCGCCTTCATGGGCGATTTAGTTTAACGACGTGGGCGCCCGCTAGTCGCCACAATGCACGCTCGTTTTCGCCAGCCGCACTTTCTATAGCGGCTGCATGCGTGTTTATGTTGTCAGCGCACGGCCCGGTCTATAAAGTTCGCACCCGGCGCTAAAATGTTGTGAGCACTCGGTGGTTTACGATTCGACACACTATATCGTTTTTTCGGCCTGTCTCTCTGGTTGCGTCATCCCTTTTAGAGACCCTCCAAACAACGAGTAACGCTGTAATGTATTTTAAACTCGTATGTCCCATAAGCCGACCATAATTCTCTGACTCAACACCACTTCAGTTCTTGTCTGTCAGTTTCGGAAGTATTTAGAAGATATCTATTAATTTGCCCCTAGAAAATGACTGGAACATGTTGCAATTAAATTTTAGTTCGTCAACGTAAATGAAAAGTACCGTGGTTAGTCAAACGGATGAAAAACGTATGTCCAGAATTGGTCTCCAGAATCATTATTTTCCGTCGCCTTTTCTTCCTATATTTAAAATACATGAAGGCAAAAGAATAGTAATGGCAGCGAAGGGCTACCAGAAAACACCAAGCTGGTAATTACCCCTTGGAAAATATGGAAAACTTTGCCTACCTAGGAAGTATAATTTCTCGATATTCTACCCATGTCAAGGTTTACAACAGGGTTCAGAACAGCTCACACTTACATAAGTTGGTGCATATGTTCGTAGCGTTTTTCCATAAGTTTAATAAGCGGAACAGATACACATGACAGAGACTTAAGTCATCAATGGCCGGCCGCTGTGGCCGAGCGGTTCTAGGCGCTTCAGTCCGGAACCGCGCTACTGCTACGGTCGCAGGTTCGAATCCTGTCTCGGCCGTGGTTGTGTGTGATGTCCTTAGGTTAGTTACGTTTAAGTAGTTCTAAGTTCTAGGGGTCTGATGACCTCAGATGTTAAGTCCCATAGCGCTCAGAGCCATTTGAACCACTTTTTTCTTTAGTCATCAGTAATATATTCTCCTTCATTGTTTACAACGGTTGGCAACAGTGGGCTAACTTCTCGGTTCTGCGGTTGTAGAAATGACGTGGATTTGAGACGATGGACTTGTCGAGCCATATTCGGAGAGCATTTTCATCCGGAAGTTGCTTGAGAGAGACCAGAAAATACGAAAATCTGAGAGCGCAGGATCAGAAAAAGGTAGGTGTGGAATGACTTACCAACCAAACTCCTATATCCAGAATGAGATTTTCACTCTGCAGCGGAGTGTGCGCTGATATGAAACTTCCTGGCAGATTAAAACTGTGTGCCCGACCGAGACTCGAACTCGGGACACTTGCCTTTCGCGGGCAAGTGCTCTACCATCTGAGCTACCGAAGCACGACTCACGCCCGGTACTCACAGCTTTACTTCTGCCAGTATCTCGTCTCCTACCTTCCAAACTTTACAGAAGCTCTCCTGCGAACATGGCTAAGCCATGTCTCCGCAGTATCCTTTCTTTCAGGTGTGCTAGTTCTGTCCAATGGCATTGTCCTCATCACGGCGCAGATGGTTCTGGCTGTCTCGGCTGCTGTCACTCCTCTACTGAACTCAAACAGAAGAATATGTTCTCCACTTGGCGTTCCGTTTCCTAGAGTCCACAGCTCCACTCACTACCTCCAAATGACAGAACGACAATTTGTAAATTCCAATAGCAACAATAAACTACAGATAAAAAATGACACTCGATAAATAAACTCACAGCAACTGGAATACCAACGTGCAAAGCAAATACGCTACGAAGTTATGCGCCAATCTGATATCTGCATTTTATCTTGTGTCTATGGTACTCCAACAAAATCAGTTATGTACAATAGCTACTTGAAAACAATCCTAAAATGTGCTATACAGACATGCAACCTCGCCAAGAGTGTATCATCAGGGCTCCTGGCGTGGGAGATGAAGTTCTTGGCAACGATCAGAAAACTCAGCTGGACAATCTATGTTTAAACTTCCTATCCTTCCTGGAGCTATGGGTGATCAAAGTCGTATATTGAACTGGATAAAAAATTGCCTCAGATTGCAATTAAATGCATTTCATTTTATTATAACATTGTCAACCTCGCTGCTTTTGGCCGTGTCATCAGCTGTAGATATATATACCTCGAATAGACTCACCTACGTCTGCTAAGTCTCGGAGACTTGACCTCTTTGAGAATGTTCACTTTGAAACTATTATCAGTGTCTATGAGGTGGCTGCAGCAACATTACTACCAAATTACGAAGGGTATATGAAACAAGCAAGAAGAGTTGCATGTTCAGTTAACTAGATAAAGCACTCTCTAGTGACCTGGTCGCATCCAGTGAGAGAACAATCAATTGATGAAGTGACACTCCATAGAGTTATAAATAAGCTTGTAAACTACTTCGCAATAGGTGTATAACAAATCTTAGGAATGTAAATATAAAGACGCTGAATGAAATGCGTTTGGCTCTCTAAAGGGCAATCCGTGAAGCCTACAACCACTACTGTAGCTTATCAAAGACCTCTCACAAAATTCAGAGATGTTTTAATCATCTGTAAAGGCTACAGTTAACACTAAAGTTAGTGTCTAGACACTCAAAGATGACACAGGAACTAAAACTGAAGGGAGAAAATCAAGAACAAGTATGCTTAACCCCGTTTTCAAATTATCCCTTACAAATGAGATCGAAGAATATTGCTTTTGTATTTAATTCTCACTCCAAGGCAATTATGTTTGATATAGGTCGTATTAGTGTTAGTGGTGTTGACAAACAGTAGAAATCTCTAAAATTCAACAAGGGCTCAAGGATCTCCAAAGTAGTCTATAGAGTGGCTTACCTAGCCCCTGTTTTAACAATAATTCAGCGTGGAACCCTCGAACAACTGCGCAGTGTTATTGCCAGCCATCTGTTGTAGAATATTATAACATATTCTGAACTGAAACTAACAACTATTCGCGAACAGAGCCTCTTCCTCCATGCGCTTCCCAACATATTTTCGTGCGGTTCTGAGAATTTCGTTCTCAGTCTTGAAAGCTTCTCAACCAGACGTGAAACGTGCCATGCCTTTGTTCTTTATAGTGGTGACAACACCACATGCTCCTCCGTCGCTGTCTTTTGCAATCTGTAACGAAACTGGATGATTACGGTTTGCTTCATCATTCTATGACACGAGTCCTCACATTCGTTCACCCCAACATGATATGAGACATTAGCGAGCAAAACTGCGCGCCATACAAACAGTGGAGCCTGAATGATCACCTATCGAAGGTCTAAGAGAGGAACTTTATTTTGCCATTGCACTCTACGTGATGCTGTTGAAACTAACACGGTAAAGACCCTGACAGAGAATCCATTGACAAGTGCTGTTGAGAGCTTTATTTTCTGCAAAAAGCCACCACACAGAATGTGTGACATCGGTGCCTCGATCAGTTCAGAAGAACATTTGGGCATCTTTGTACGTATTGTCAAGGTGTATTATCTCGATGAAGATTCCTTGGAAAGTGAGTAGAGATGTTTGTTTTATATCATTCGTCGTAATGAATTAACTCACCTTGTATTCATCAGGTATGGTGCAAGCTACAAAATATACCTAACGTCCATCGACCATTGCGTGGACATCAGAACCACCAGTCAACGGGCAGTCTCCGACCTGTTTTCTTTAGGCGAACCAAAGAACAAATGAACTACCTGCAGTACATTAATGTTTTGTCCGAGAGGCCTGGCTAAAGTTGACAGTCTGTGCCCACCGGCGGTAAGTTTTCAGCCAACGCTCACACAGTATTGTTTATTGGCTAAAAGAGTTTCGGCATTTCTGCCATTTTTAATATCCCTACGAAACAAGGAACGTATTGCCTCGTAGTCGATGGCTGCGTCAGAAAATAACAATTGTTTCTTGTTTCGTAGAGCTACTGAAAATGACAAAAATATCGATACTCGTTTAGCTTATAAACAATACCGTGTGAGCATCGACTGGAAACATTTTTATAGGTGTTCCACGACGAATGATCAGTATTCAGTGATACGTCCGGAATGCTTACTTGAAGCAAAAATGCCCTATTCTGAATGGCTTTCGGGGTAGAACGCATTTAACATACTTTGTTATTCATGGAGATGATAGTTACACACAAATGGTTGAATCGTGCTTAACAAACAGAGCGCAAAATGTTGTGCTGAATAATTCAAACAATGATGGATGGCAGAAAATGTTATTGACTGGTGGGAATAAAAAACGGATTCCAACAGGGTTCAATTTTGTGTTAACTCGTATTGCTGTGGCAGAAAGACATCCCTAGCAAAGGGGATGAATGGAACAAGGTAGGCTGGACTAGAATAAAAAGTGAACGATGTTGCGTGGGTAAGACACAAACCTGCACACCACTAGCCAAAAGACAAATGTACGTTAAATGTGTTCCATCTCGGAAACCACTCAGAGTAGGGCATATGTCCATGTGCAGATTTTTTGCTTCAAATTATCCTCCCTGTCATATACCTAGATATTGAGCATTCGTCCTGGGATGCCCTGTATACGGAATTCCTATATATTCAGAAAGACTTCCCTCATTTCATAGAAAATAAGAAGAAAATAACACTCGACAAAATATGTAGACTCGAACTGCTGATGTAGCTTCACTTAGATAGAACAAGTACGGGTTAAAAACTTCACCCTGAGAACGTCTAGCAGAAGCAGTTTTCCATATATACATATTTTTATATATCCAAAGAGCACAAGCAGTGAAAAGAGAAAATGGTTTAATGATCTGCCCATGACGAGGTTGTTAGAGACACACCATGATTTCGAACTGGGAAAGGATGGAGAAGGAAATCAGCAGCGCTCTTTCAAAGGAACTCTCTCGTCCTCTATGGAAATCACAAAAAATCTATTTCTAGAGGCTGAACACAGATTTGAGCCGCTGTCCTGAGTATATGAGTCCACTGTATTATCACCACCCGGACTCGCTCAATCCAAAGCACGTAGTTCGGATATTGATCAGTAACTCTCATGAAGTCAACCCAAAAAGTGGCTGAAACGTTATCTACCGGTGTTTCAACAAACACTGTCACTAAATAATTCTTTCCTAATACAAATGGGCGTCATTCGTCTTGAAAACATCTTGTAATTGGCTTTACACTTTCGTGTCAATAATATTCATCATCTATTTCCCTGTAGAAAGTAAACGAAATTGCAGGCTATGGTTTGCGATAAAAGCTTTTGAAGAAATGTGACAGACATGAGAACTACCTACAACCTTCGACAACTTTTATTCGTCTTTTCAGACAGAAAAAAATCAGTGCCTTAATTCGTGACATTGCGCCTCTAACTGCACGGCCACTCCGCGCGACTACTAATCTCTCTGGAATTCTGAAGACATCGGGGATAAAACAAGTGTGAAAGGTTCACGAATTGTACAGAGAGCAGAGTCGAAGAACGTTAAATGTAAGCGGTAATTCACAAGTTAGACAGCGTTGTAGCCCATCCCCGATGTCATTCAATCTGTAGATTGGACAAATTGTGAAGAAAACCAAGGATAAGTAAGGAAAACCTATAAACGTCAGGGAGAAGAAATAAAATCTTTGAGGTTTGCCGATGATACTGTAATTCTGTCAAGAACGGCTAAGGACTTGCAACAGTAGTTGAATAGAATAAATATTGTGTTAAGACGAATATCAAAAAAATGAAAACACGGCTAGTGAAATGTAGCCGGATTAAATATGGCGACAATGAGAGACATTAAAGTAGTGGATGAATATTATTATTTGGGCAGCAAAATAAGTGTTGCAGGAGAATGTTGAAGATTATATGGATAGAGCGGATAACAATGGAGATGTACGGAATCGAATTTTGGAGAAAAGAAAGAAGTATCGAAATTTGACTAAAAGAAAGGATCCGTTGAAAGACCACTGGCTGCGGCAATATGGTATCTTCTGTTTGGTAATGCATCAAAGAGTGCGTGTGTGTGTGTGTGTGTGTGTTTGTGTGTGCGTGGGTGCGTGTGTGCATGTATATGTATTATCAGCTCTTCTCGAAATATGAAAAAAATCACGAAGTATAGCAAAAGATAATACATAAATGCTGCATCAGCATTGTTTCTTTGAAACTAAGAATTGTTGCAAGCGCACTAACTTGTCTCATAGTGGCGTGTAATGCAAGTCGTTCCACCACACACTATTTTTGTTGATCTCGAAGATCCATTAATTCATGAAAATGAGCATAATTTCATTTTAGTGCAGCATTTCTCTTTTCTTCCTCTATCTATGTTGCTGACCCCGAATAACACTATTCAATTCACGTACGTCAACATTTTCAAGCTGAATTTATTTTTGTGGGGTTGGGGGGGGGGGGGGAGGGGGGTTCATCAGGGTTCTGACTGGTTTGATGTGGCCCGCCACGAATTCCTCTCCTATATCAACCTCTTCATCTCAAAGTAGCACATGCAACCTACGTCCTCAATTATTTGCTGGATGTATTCCAACCTCTGTCTTCCTCTATGCATAAACAGCATAGGTCATAGCAAATTTGTGTACTCTGATGATAGGCTACATGCACTCACAACTACAATTAATTGCTTACTCTTAAATTGGCTTGATTTTCAGAAAATTCTCTGTAAATAGATGTTGTTTCTCTCGTGTGCTGCAATCATCCTGTTTCCTGCAGCAGCTAATTTCGTTGTGCTTATTCAGTTGAGGCATAATTATCTTGAGTGTTACTGAGATGGGCATTTTAGGACTCATAGTAAGGTAATTGCTTACTAGTGTTGCATTGGCCTAATTTTATGTTATTTGATTTTTTTTCAGCTTTGCAGATGTGTTTGTATTATAAGCACGTTGGGTCTTTGTCCCATACGCATCTTTGTCTGATTTAGTGAGAATTAGCACTTACTTTTGTTCGAGCCATTTGCAGGTGTCGATTTACTTTTTACTTTCTCACTCACTAAAAAGTATTACGGGAATTTGGGGGCATATGGAGAAATTGCCGATTTTTGAGAATACGTGGCATTAGATTTTCACGTTATCACTTGGAGGACATACACATCTATTGTTTGTGAACCTTCGTGCTTATTCTTTGAATTTTTTTTTTGGGGGGGGGGGGGGGGGTCGGGGGGTTGGGTTCTGACTGGTTTGATGTGGCCCGCCACGAATTCCTCTCCTATGTCAACCTCTTCATCTCAAAGTAGCACATGCAACCTACGTCCTCAGTTATTTGCTGGATGTATTCCAACCTCTGTCTTCCTCTACTAATTTTTCTCTCTACATTTCCCTCTAGTACCATGGAAATCATTTCCTCATGTCTTAACAGATGTCCTGTCATTCTGTCCCATCTCCTTATCAGTGTTTCCCACGTATTCCTTTCCTCTCCGATTCTGCGCAGAACCTCCTCAATCCTTACCTTATCAGTCCACATGATTTTTAACATTCTTTCAGTATCATTCTTTGGATATGTTTGCAATTAGTCTCAAGTTTCTCCTTAATCATTTTCCTCCTGAAATCATTTCTCAGTAGTATTACTTTTATGTACTGTTTATGCTTAATTCACGTCCATAGCTAATGCGAGCACTGCTTACTGTAAACAAGTTGCCTGCAGTAGAATTAATAATACACTCCTGGAAATTGAAATAAGAACACCGTGAATTCATTGTCCCAGGAAGGGGAAACTTTATTGACACATTCCTGGGGTCAGATACATCACATGATCACACTGACAGAACCACAGGCACATAGACACAGGCAACAGAGTATGCACAATGTCGGCACTAGTACAGTGTATATCATCCTTTCGCAGCAATGCAGGCTGCTATTCTCCCATGGAGACGATCGTAGAGATGCTGGATGTAGTCCCGTGGAACGGCTTTCCATGCCATTTCCACCTGGCGCCTCAGTTGGACCAGCGTTCATGCTGGACGTGCAGACCGCGTGAGACGACGCTTCATCCAGTCCCAAACATGCTCAATGGGGGACAGATCCGGAGATCTTGCTGGCCAGGGTAGTTGACTTACACCTTCTAGAGCACGTTGGGTGGCACGGGATGCGTGCGGACGTGCATTGTCCTGTTGGAACAGCAAGTTCCCTTGCCGGTCTAGGAATGGTAGAACGATGGGTTCGATGACGGTTTGGATGTACCGTGCACTATTCAGTGTCCCCTCGACGATCACCAGTGGTGTACGGCCAGTGTAGGAGATCGCTCCCCACACCATGATGCCGGGTGTTGGCACTGTATGCAGTCCTGATTGTGGCGCTCACCTGCACGGCGCCAAACACGCATACGACCATCATTGGCACCAAGGCAGAAGCGACTCTCATCGCTGAAGACGACACGTCTCCATTCGTCCCTCCATTCACGCCTGTCGCGACACCACTGGAGGCGGGCTGCACGATGTTGGGGCGTGAGCGGAAGACGGCCTAACGGTGTGCGGGACCGTAGCCCAGCTTCATGGAGACGGTTGCGAATGGTCCTCGCCGATACCCCAGGAGCAACAGTGTCCCTAATTTGCTGGGAAGTGGCGGTGCGGTCCCCTACGGCACTGCGTAGGATCCTACGGTCTTGGCGTGCATCCGTGCGTCGCTGCGGTCCGGTCCCAGGTCGACGGGTACGTGCACCTTCCGCCGACCACTGGCGACAACATCGATGTACTGTGGAGACCTCACGCCCCACGTGTTGAGCAATTCGGCGGTACGTCCACCCGGCCTCCCGCATGCCCACTATACGCCCTCGCTCAAAGTCCGTCAACTGCACATACGGTTCACGTCCACGCTGTCGCGGCATGCTACCAGTGTTAAAGACTGCGATGGAGCTCCGTATGCCACGGCAAACTGGCTGACACTGACGGCGGCGGTGCACAAATGCTGCGCAGCTAGCGCCATTCTACGGCCAGCACCGCGGTTCCTGGTGTGTCCGCTGTGGCGTGCGTGTGATCATTGCTTGTACAGCCCTCTCGCAGTGTCCGGAGCAAGTATGGTGGGTCTGACACACCGGTGTCAATGTGTTCTTTTCTCCATTTCCAGGAGTGTATTTAAAACTGCATTCAGCGGATAAAATACTCTCTTCTTTGCGTGAAATTTTCAGCTAGCATAAGCCAGATTTAAGGTGTGGAGGACTACGAGATATGGATATGTCGCAGTCCTAAATATACAGCGAGTTGGTTTTTTTGGTTCTTACTATTAGGTGTTAGCCATTACAACGTGCAGTTCACATCAGCACTAAACGCATTTTCTCTGCAAGAGAAGATGCAGGTATACTGACAGATCGTCTTAGAACGACTTGATTATAATTTTGCATTACTTTAAACGTCCTAAAGATCGCATTATATATTACGTTGCGCCATGAAAGTGCGCTTACTACCTAATATTTCATTAACAGTGATCAGATCGCGCTGTTGTTCATTCATGGGTCATAATTTTGTACAAAAACGGGAATATTCTCAGGGCGTTAGTACCAGTGTCATAACTACTATGCACTCAAGCTAATGTTTGACATGTAGTTGTTGTTGTGGTCTTCAGTCCTGAGACTGGTTTGATGCAGCTCTCCATGCTACTCTATCCTGTGCAAGCTTCTTCATCTCCCAGTACCTACTGCAACCTACATCCTTCTGAATCTGCTTAGTGTATTCATCTCTTGGTCTCCCTCTACGATTTTTACCCTCCACGCTGCCCTCCAATGCTAAATTTGTGATCCCTTGATGCCTCAAAACATGTCCTACCAACCGATCCCTTCTTCTAGTCAAGTTGTGCCACAAACTTCTCTTCTCCCCAATCCTATTCAATACCTCCTAATTAGTTACGTGATCTACCCACCTTATCTTCAGCATTCTTCTGTAGCACCACATTTCGAAAGCTTCTATTCTCTTCTTGTCCAAACTAGTTATCGTCCATGTTTCACTTCCATACATGGCTACACTCCACACAAATACTTTCAGAAACGACTTCCTGACACTTAAATCTATACTCGATGTTAACAAACTTCTCTTCTTCAGAAACGACTTCCTTGCCATTGCCAGTCTACATTTTATATCCTCTCTACTTCGACCATCATCAGTTATTTTACTCCCTAAATAGCAAAACTCCTTTACTACTTTAAGTGTCTCATTTCCTAATCTAATTCCCATAGCATCACCCGATTTAATTTGACTACATTCCATTATCCTCGTTTTGCTTTTGTTGATGTTCATCTTACATCCTCCTTTCAAGACACTGTCCATTCCGTTCAACTGCTCTTCCAAGTCCTTTGCTGTCTCTGACAGAATTACAATGTCATCGGCGAACCTCAAAGTTTTTACTTCTTCTTCATGAATTTTAATACCTACTCCGAATTTTTCTTTTGTTTCCTTTACTGCTTGCTCAATATACAGATTGAATAAGATCGGGGAGAGGGTACAACCCTGTCTCATTCCTTTCCCAACCACTGCTTCCCTTTCATGCCCCTCGACTCTTATAACTGCCATCTGGTTTCTGTACAAATTGTAAATAGCCTTTCGCTCCCTGTATTTTACCCCTGCCACCTTCAGAATTTGAAAGAGAGTATTCCAGTTAACGTTGTCAAAAGCTGTCTCTATGTCTACAAATGCTAGAAACGTAGGTTTGCCTTTTCTTAATCTTTCTTCTAAGACAAGTCGTAAGGTTAGTGTTGCCTTACGTGTTCCAACATTTCTACGGAATCCAAACTGATCTTCCCCGAGGTCCGCTTCTACCAGTTTTTCCATTCGTCTGTAAAGAATTCGCGTTAGTATTTTGCAGCTGTGACTTATTAAACTGATAGTTCAGTAATTTTCACATCTGTCAACACCTGCTTTGTTTGGGATTGGAATTATTATATTCTTCTTGAAGTCTGTGGGTATTTCGCCTGTCTCATACATCTTGCTCACCAGATGGTAGAGTTTTGTCATGACCGGCTCTCCCAAGGCCATCAGTAGTTCTAATGGAATGTTGTCTACTCCCGGGGCCTTGTTTCGACTCAGGTCTTTCAGTGCTCTGTCAAACTCTTCACGCAGTATCTTATCTCCCATTTCATCTTCATCTACATCCTCTTCCATTTCCATAATATTGTCCTCAAGTACATCGCCCTTGTATAAACCCTCTATATACTCCTTCCACCTTTCTGCCTTCCCTTCTTTGCTTAGAACTGGGTTGCCATCTGAGCTCTTAATATTCATACAAGTGGTTCTCTTCTCTCCAAAGGTCTCTTTAATTTTCCTGTTGGCGGTATCTATCTTACCCCTAGTGAGATAGGCCTCTACATCCTTACATTTGTCCTCTAGCCATCCCTGCTTAGCCGTTTTGCACTTCCTGTCGATCTCATTTTTGAGACGTTTGTATTCCTTTTTGCCTGCTTCATTTACTGCATTTTTATATTTTCTCCTTTCATCAATTAAATTGAATATTTCTTCTGTTACCCAAGGATTTCTATTAGCCCTCGTCTTTTTACCTACTTGATCCTCTGCTGCCTTCACTACTTCATCCCTCAGAGCTACCCATTCTTCTTCTACTGTATTTCTTTCCCCCATTCCTGTCAATTGTTCCCTTATGCTCTCCCTGAAACTCTCTACAACCTCTGGTTCTTTCAGCTTATCCAGGTCGCATCTCCTTAAATTCCCACCTTTTTGCAGTTTCTTCAGTTTCAATCTGCAGTTCATAACCAATAGGTTGTGGTCAGAATCCACATCTGCCCCTGGAAATGTCTTGCAATTTAAAACATGTAGTATAGCATTTGAAACTGTGCAGAAACTCAAGATGTAACGTTACAAAGTAACGGTGGTGTTTCGACTTACTTATTCAGATAGTGTTGCTCGACGCCAGTACTACAACTGGTTACTTTAATCTGTGCGTTGTGGACAGGTTGATACTGTGATGCTCAGTTCTTCTGCCTTATCTGGCTACATGAATTCGGAGAAAAATTGATGTTTACTTTCTGGGACCTCTGCATGACGTGAAACCGGGACTGTGGTGCGAAATTGGATCAACCCGAATTACTGAACAGCACTTTTACCACCAAACCTAAACCTAAACTGACTAGTACGTGAACAATATAATACAGCCTGCTTTATGGAATTAACAATTAACGAATAGACTTAAGTTGTTCCATGCAGGACCTTGTAAGAGGACACTCTGAAAATGAGTCTGTGACCGTATTAAGAAGTGTAGTTGATTGTAGGAACAATTTCATTCATCATAAGAGATTGTAAAGAGACATGGGATGTAGAATAGGACACTGGTGACCAATCCAAAGATTAGGAACCGTATATCATCTTCACTTTCACTGTCGACTAAAATGCGGTCATACAAGCTTTTTCTACACTGGGGATTCGAGTATGCTACAACGAGGTCGGAGGCACTAGCGACCTCGCACTGAAGAGCGTAAATTAGCTGGAGAAGGTATTTATGTAAATACTGCGGTTGGTGAGTTAATGCTTTTGATAACACACGGAACTACCGAGAGAAAAAGAGATCTCAGCATTCTGAACAGACTGTTGAGACCATCAGGTCCAATTTTTTTTTCAATGTAGCCAGTTTATGAATGTCACTTCAGTGAAGCTAAAGATATTAGTACCTCTGCTAACGCCATGATAATGATTCACAATGTGAAATATTCAACGGTCAGAAATTGTACGAAATGGGAAAAACCTAGCAGGGGCTCAGACCAACTGGCAATTTTTCACACACTGGACTTATTAGTGTCAGTCAGTTCCCATTTTTTGTCGAAATCAAATAAAGGGATTGCACAAAAATATGGAAACACCGCGAGAAATGCATGCTTGAATATAAATGCAGACGGTAGCCAAGCCTGCAGGTTTCGCTATTGTAATTGACCACCGGCACCTGAGCAAAGCCTCAATGCGTTTGTGATATTCCTGGCTGTGGCCGCCAGTGTTTTATTTTGCTAGAAACTCGCCTTGATGCAGCTTGATACACGCAAAGTAGCATGTGGTACAAAAGTGGAGTAAGGTGCAAGTGACAGATGGTACAGCATGTACCAGTCCGGTGGGAAAGTCCGCCATTTGCACTGAACTTGATTCTGATTGGTTGGCACATTCGGGTGTTAGGCGCCAAAACGCCTAACTTCTCTTATTAATTATTTATATACTTTTCATTGTATGTAACCCGGATTTTAGTATGACAATCTCCCATGGCTACCCTACGAGTATATCGTTTTTGTTCATTAAATTTCTCTAGTTTTGAGAAACGTAAGAGTAACGATATTGCAACTGAAGTGCTCCAGACATCTTCGAGTCGCTTTGTCGCGTCTCGGAGACGAAGTACCTCGGCGGCGCTAGTTAGATTATTTAGGGCGTTCTAGTGGGACGGACGCGTAACTCGTTTTCGGGTGTTCTAGAGGAACGGACATGTAACTATGTTTCAGTAGTTCAGGAGGAAAGACCATGTTGTGCTTTATATCGGAAGCGGATAGAAAAGTTACCGTACAATTAAGAAAGCTATGTCGAATGTTGTAAAAGACAGTATAAAATGTGTGATCATTTAAAATATAACCAAACAGGATACATTAATGAAAAGTGTCGCCTATCACCATTGTCAGTACTACATATCTTGTCCTCTGTAGATATAGAGACTAACCCGGGCAAGTGTAACGCATAAAAAGCACAATCACAGGTTCAAGTTGACAGGATAGCAGCCTCCGTCGAAGAAGATCCCACGACCAACGAACTGTCTTCTGCGCTGGGAACAGAACTTGAGAAGACGACAGGTTGGTAGAAAGAACGGTTAGAGATTCTTATTCAATCTCTCCAGATCTCTCCAGCTTCCAGGTCTGACTTCCAAAGGACACAAATAATTTATGCGTTGCAAGCATCAACCGTAGTCATAACAGTATTCAGTGTAGTTGTGAATGCATTATATCGAAACTAAGCGAATTCGAACATGGTAATTGTTGATGCTCTTGTGGTGGATGCTTCCATAACCAAGGTAGTCGAAGTGTTTGGTGTTTCAAGAGACGTAGTATCAAAGATTTCAATCGCACACAGGGAAAGCGGAAAACATCATAGGCTAAGTCACAACGCGGACGAAAGTGTGCGATGAGCGATCGTGACAGGTGCTCATAGGAGAGGATTTTGAAGAAAAATAAGAACACGACGGCTGCAAAAGTCGTTGCAGAACCGAATGTCGCACTCGCGAACCCTGTCAGCACCAAAACAACACGAAGGGAGCTCCATAAAGTGAGAATTATAGGGTGATCTGGAATTCCAAATCCACACGTAAGTGATGAAATGCCCGTACCGGGAAAACAGTACCGAAGTCATAAAACGTGGACTATGGAACAATGGAAGAAAGTCCTTTGAACAGATGAATTTTGTGTCACACTATTTCCAACTTCCGGCCCATTGTAAGAGTGGCGTACGCCCTCCCTTGCTTAAGGTTCAGACCGCTTGCTCCAAAGAGTGAAACATGACTGGGGCTTGGTGTTGATTTCGGCAGCGATATCATGGTATCCCGTGGCTCCACTGTCACTCTGAAAGCCAACATTCTGGCAAATCAAGTCTATCCCACGGTACAAAGTTTGAGGCCCCAATGGTGAGGCTATGTTCCAAGATTCCGGGGAACATATTCACACAGCTCGCGTAGTGATCACCAGGATGAATTGTTGCATCTCTCCTGCCCAACACAGCCACCTGATACCCGACCACAATATTATTGAGCCTTTGTGGTCCTCTTTGAAGGATGCGCAATGGCCAACCACCTCCATCATCGTTACCTACACTTGGCACTATTTTGTAGGAAGAATGGTATAGGCTAAGACTTCCTTGAAAACCGTACAGAACATGTATTTATCCATGTGCGGTGGCTTGGTTATGTTCGTCCATTACCTCCACAAACCTGTGAAATCACTGCAGCAGATCGCCGGTAGGAAAGTCAAGCAGAAACCTACCATACTGCAACTCGCATAGGCTGCATAAAACGTAACTATTTTAAGAATCGGGAAAAGTCTTAATTTTGAATGAATGGTGGAAATATTGACAAAAATTCGGTATATTCTGAACCTTGCGATGTACACGTTCACTGCCAAGCCCGTACTAACCTTAACACAGTCAGGTACAAACCCTTTCATTCACGTTAGCAAGTTTATGGTGACGTATTTCCCGAAATCTGAACAGCTACTGAGCATGGATTGTTCTTAAATGAAAATGCTCGCCATACTATTAAGTTTAATGGTGTCTAATGCACTCACGTTTTTAGTCACAGACCCGTTCACTATGACACTTGGAATTACTGTCTTTTCTCATACACAAAATTACTTACAAAATCCATACTTTCTAAAAAAAAAAAAACACATTGGAATATATATGCCTTCACTTTAAAACACTTTTGAAACATATAGCACAACTAAAGCCGGCAAATTATAACTTCTTTCGGAGCTGATACTACACACAACTCCCTTAGACTGCTGCAAGCCTTCTGTATCTCCAAGAGAAAAGAATACTGCGTTCTGATTGGCCAGTTTTCTTTCAGGCCAATAGAAAAACATTATTCTCACGCGTTAGTCCGCGCTTTTCATGAGTAACCAATCAACAAATAACACGCTTTCGAACTGTACTTTTTCCAGAAATAAATATTTTATATTCTGATATTTTGCTTATACTTTACGTTATTAACAATTTTCATTTGCACTCGAATAAGCTTTCCTTTTACCATAAACTTACTTAATGTATTATGATACAAAATTCCCCGTCGTCTGCATTCACACTGTCTTAAAACTTTCTCACACTAGTTCGTACAGCGTTCATCAGTAGAACAATGATTTACTTATTTACTTCAGACTACACTAAAAGCAGGTACAAAACTGTAAAAAACAATAAACAAAAAAGCCTTCAAGAAATAAACAGAACAATTCACTAAAACATTCTCTTGACCTGTTTCTTGAATGTTCACTACTGGACACTGGTGGTCGAAATTCTTAACTACATTATAATTCCTTCTGTTTAGTCCCGTCCGCTACCGTTCTGTAGCAGATGAAAATTACAACGTACTCAACTGAACCCGCTTCAGACCATCTGTCACCGTGCACGCGTGAGTCATACACAGACTCCAGACAGGGTGTAAGTAGGCTGTTTATGTTTTCTCTATGTAAGTAGGCTGTTTATGTTTTCTCTATGTAAGTAGGCTGTTTATGTTTTCTTATTGGCAACGTTACGTAGCGCTCAATATGAAAATCACTGGCTGTGCTGTGTGCAGTCTGTGTCTGCTTTGCATTGTTGTAATACTCGCCATTGTAGTGTTAGGCAGCTGGCTGTGAACAGCGCGTAGCGTTGCGCAGTTGGAGGTGAGCCGCCAGCAGTGGTGGATGTGGGGAGAGAGATGGCGGAGGTTTGCAATTTGTCATGAACTGATATATATATTATGACTTGTGATGATATTAAGGTAAATACATTGTTTGTTCTCTATTAATATCTTTCATTTGCTAACTATCCCTATCAGTAGTTAGTGCCTTCAGTAGTTTGAATCTTTTATTTAGCTGGCAGTAGTGGCGCTCGCTGTATTGCAGTAGCTTGAGCAGCGAAGATTTTTGTGAGGTAAGTGATTTGTGAAAGGTATAGTTTAATGTTAGTCAGGGCCATTCTTTTGTAGGGAATTTTGAAAGTCAGATTGCGTTGCGCTAACAAAGTATTGTGTGTCAGGTTAAGCACAGTCCTATATAAATTGTTCAAAGGGGACGTTTCATATGTCGACCCTTAGCCTAGGATACCTCACTGGAATCTTCTGATTTTTTCTTGTAGTTTGTGTATTTAGTGTAGCTTTTGTTTATTGCTAGCGCGTAATTGTAGAGAGAATCTCCTTTGTAGTTGTAGTTTTTCATTGTTGTAGAGTAAAACAGTTGTGGCATGCATGTAGATTTGCACCAAGTATTTCGCAGCTGCAATTAACTAGACATTATTTCCATTGCTACGTTATTTTATTTTGCTCTTCAAATTGTGTTTTTCTGTGTTGTCGTGTGAAATACTGTGACAATAATGGCGTGTGAAAAACGTAATACTAGGCTCCAAAGTAAACTGAGAAATGACAGTGAAGACGAAGGCAGTGTGCTAGCGCCGCAGAGTAATGAATTAACTGATGTTCAAAGTAGTAATTTGGTAATCGTGCATAGGGAAATGGAGCGGGCGGCAAACAATGGCACGGACAGTGAAACAATTAGTGAAGAGGGAAGCATTATCGATCGATCGGTCGGCAACAGCTCGCCTCAGGAATCCGAAATGACAGGACACAATTTCGCAAATACTGTAGATTCAGGTTTTGGGTTATCACCGTTTTCTCAAATAAGTCAAGACGCATTTTCTGCCTGTCAAAATGTGAATGTTGCCGGTGCAAATGCACTGCCGAAAAGCGTAGAGAAACAGATTCCAGACACTAATACATTATTATTGCAATTAATGCAACAAATGGAACAAAATCAGAGACAAATGGGACAAAATCTTAAAAAGTTAGACACAGTGGAACAAAATCTCAAAAAGTTAGACACAATGGAACAAAATCAGAGACAAACACAGCAAAAGCTTCAAAAGTTAGACACAATGGAACAAAATCTTAAAAAGTTAGACTCATTGGAGCAAACTCTTGAACGAACACGTGAGGATTTAACTGCTGAGTTACATCACATTGAATCGAAATGTCAAAAAGTCTGTAATGACGTAGAAACACAAATTTGTGAGCATTTCCAACCTATTTTTTCGAGTCATGAAAATGCACTACAGAATCACGAAGCAGCCATAAAAGAACTGCAAACTATTGTTCATGAAAATCACAACACCTTGCAAGCTAAAATTGACGCAGTTGCATCTACCGATTCGGTTACGCAACTTGCAAAAAGTCAAGAAAACTTAAAAGACACAGTAGATACGATTTCAACGCAAATGGACACTCTGAAACTTGGTTCAGAAAAACACACTGAGGAAATAAGTACACTATCGGATAAAGTAGCCGAACTTTCAGATCAGTTCACTAACTTATCTACAAAGGTAGATGATGATCTGAATGACACAATACCTGTAGCCTTCACTGACACAGAAGAGTATGAACAAATTAGGAAATTCAAACAAAATCAGAATCGAATTAATACACAACACCAAAGAGAAATCCGGGAAGTACAAGATCAGCTGACACAGGTAGTACAAGAATTACGTATTTCAGAGGACACTCGCGCTCCAACACGGGAAGAGGGACTTAGAAACACGGAAAAGCTGCAAAATAATAACACAGGGCATTTCGGAAGTAATGAAAGAAATTGGGAATGTGCACCGAATTTTGAGATGGAACGGCCGACACGACCTAACAATGACCGATATGAGACTCGCCGACATGATGATTTTGACTATAAGCTGTTCATTACTACACGTAAATTCAAAACATTTAAGAATTCTGGCAACGACATTCATCCACAAGCATGGCTCCATCAATTCTCTCATTGTTTTCCTCCCAACTGGTCGTTAGAACACAGATTAGAATTTATGTGTGGCTACTTAGAGAATGAACCAGCTGTAAGAATGCGATCGGTCGTTCACGATTGCCACAGTGAGGGAGAATTTTACCATGCCTTCCTCTCAGCATATTGGTCTCAAGCTACACAAGACCGTGTAAAACATAACATCATAATGATGAAACACTTCGAACAATCTGAATTTTCCAGTCTTGTGAAATATCTTGAAGACATGTTGCACAAGAATCAGTACCTGACAAACCCATACAGCCCCTCAGAACTCATCCGCATTTGCTTACTCAAATTGCCTGAACATTTACGACATATTATTTTAGCAGGACGTTGCAAAGACGACATTGAAGCATTTCAGGGACTGTTACAAGAACTGGAAATTGACACTGACAATCGGGGAACGCGGAAACAGGAGCACAACAATTACAGGTCACATCCGTCACAATTTCGTGACGACAGAAGCAATAACTATACACGACAAGCCTATTCTTACAACGTAAATCGTGACCAAAACAGACACCACACGTATGACAACCACTGGCAGAGTAATAATAGTTACAGAGAAAGATCGCATTTCCGTAGTAATGAATATGACAGAGACAATCATAGAAATAGACAATATGACAACCAGAACTATTATTATCAAGGGAGACAGAATAACTTCAGACGCAACAGTTCAGCGCGCAGTTACGACTCAGGGAGAAATTCTCCACCACATGACCGACAAACAAGAAACTATGTAAACTACCGACAAAACGACAGACCTGAATTCCATCAGAACTGGCGAGCTTTAAACAGAGCTGGGCCCACTCGGAGAGGCGAATTTGTAGAAGTTAGGCCTCCTAATCCCAGTAACGACGCGCGCCAACAAAGAAACAGACAATGACTCGCACCGCAGGCAGCCGCGTGCGCCAGGTGGCTCAGGGAAAAATAACATTGACGCTAACCTTGAGCAAAATTCCCGTATTCTTTATGGACGAATACCGCATGATAATTGCATTCAAGTTGAAACTCTGCGTATTGGGAAGAGTAAAGGTTTACACCACATTTCTCATGTAAAACCATTTATTGACAGATAATCTGCCTTTTAACTTTGTCTTTGCTATAAAACGTTTCACTTCACGTTACTAGTATGCTTTAGAAACTGTTACCATGCAACAATGTTTGAAGTTAAATATCCAATCAAGAACCAAGAGAACTTATTTAAACAGCACAGTTTTCTGAATTCTTCTGGAAATCAAAACATGTTTTATTAGTAACTTTTGTGGTATAGCTACAAGGAGACAGCCTTTTCCATAGCACAACAATACGTTACAGCACAGTACTTTCATCATCACAACAATAAGCGTAATAACTAAGATATCTCTACGCAAAGCATTTCACTTTTGTTTATCATGAGGTAAGTACATTGGCTTCTGCAGAACTTAGCTTTTGGAGGAAAATAACTACGACACTTTCACAGAGATTATCTTACAACAATATGCACATTTAGCGCTACAGGACACGCATTTCAGTGATTAATTTTGTACTTAAAACATTTATTTTTAAAGATTTTTGAATTACAAAGAAAGTTTTCAGTGATACATTTCATTTCATTGCTGTAATCTGTAACACCTGAGGGTATAATTACATTAATCCTCAGGGGGGTACATGCCTACTTTGTGTACCATGTGTGTGGCAACCACAAGGAACCCTAGCTAATATGGTATTTGCTTATACAACTTTACACATCGGTACCATATTTCTCTAACACACAAATTACACAGCTATCTGATCATTTAACTGAGAGAGACAAACATTTATTTTACTATATCAGTGACAGATGTTTACGTAATTACACCGTTGGAACCTCACACTTACGAAATTGTATTTTGTCTGTACTTTGTAAACTGTTCATATTTTTTCGGAACCATTGTGATACTATGAGAGATTTGAATGATATATTTGGTAAGGGAGCATGATTTTAAAGTACGTTTGAGGTAGATGACACTATTGAAATGAGCAGAGAATTTTTTTTACGTTTTGAAATTATTGGAGGAAGTTACGACGATTTTAAGATTTGACTGAAGTGTTATGATGTTATTATTACGACGACGATGTGTACTATGCTGTTGAGGTATGTTTATGATAAATAAGCTGATGCTATATGAGGAATCTGATTATGCTATGTAGCTATTATGATGAAATATTGAAGACGTGTTGATGAATATGAATATGTATATGTGTAATAAGGTAAGGAATAAGGAGTAGGGGTTAGGGACTCTGATTTATGAAAAGGTTGTTGGAAACCAAGAATCGTACTTTAAGAGTTATGAAATGTGTGTGTATATACATGAATGTATCACAATGCCACTGAAAATTTTTTTGGACACTGTTATATTTATAGGGTTTTGTTTCTACAGATTTGCAACGCTAATTCTTGACCTGTGAAATATTTTTATATGAGACTACCACGGTAGCAGAATCTCCTGTCGTAAATATTTCCGTACGAAAGTTAAGTGACCACCTGCACGTAATGCGTCGCGGGCACCCAGCTGTGTCAGACGCCTGGAGAAAAAGTCATTAGCGCGTGCCTTTCAGAGCACAGGAAGAAAGAAAAAAAAAAGGAAAGGGAAGGCCATTATCCTGGCCATTGTCATTCCTTTAGAGAAAGCATCACAAAAACGACACGGTCGAACTTGAAAACATATGATTACACTAGCTCTTAATTTACGATATTTACTGAAATGCCTAATAAAATGACAAGAAATATTTTTACATCTGCACACCTGATTATGACAAGCGTCTTTCTATGAGAGTTGAGAGAATTTCTACTAACTTACGAAATGTCACATGACTACTGAATGATATTTTTATGCTTTGCTTTTCATAGTTGCTTATTTCATTTGACATCTGTTTTCCAGCTGTGTTGCAGCATTGCTTTTATAAAATAAAATGCATTTGCTAATGTGAACACTTTCTGTCAACAGATCTATTAAATAATTATTTTATGATCCACATTCTTTAAAAAAGGAGCACTTGGAAAGGAAAGAACAATAAGAAGGAACTAGTAACTGCATTCATAATTTTCTTTTCAAGTAATTGGTAACTTTTTGGTAGAATAACTTCTTGTGGTGCACCACTTTAATTACATAGACATTAAGATGTGAATATACATTTCCCTTATCTGCATTGTTGTTTAGTGTAATATTTTTTCTGCTTGCGCTATGTCATGTTTAGGTATAAGTTGCTGCTGTTTGCCAGGCATAGTGTTATTGAATTTGACTTTTGCTCATTTATGCTGCTAGCTTTGCCAATTTGCATTTTTTGCATTGCTGTTTGTGTTGATTTGTTATGTGATGCTGCATTGCCTCGTCCCTTAGTTTAGCATCTGAGCTCAGTAGATTTAAGTTAGCTTAAGAGGGGGCAGCCTCTAAGAGGATGAGTTGCGATGAATTGGAAGAAATGCATTGAGAAAACAGGTTTAGGTAGGATTTTCTTGGAAATAAATGTTGAGGTAAGAAATGTGTGAACATATAAATACAGAAAGCATGCTTAGATAGAATTTTTTTTGGTGGAAACAAAGGATGAAATAAGAGGAAAGATATATGAAGTTTTGGGATGGACTGCAGTACCAAATGTTACACTGAAAACGAACCCTGTCCTTTCCTATTGGTGTTATCCCACTATGTGTTTGTGTACCCTTGTGTATTTGTTTTCTTCCTGTCTCTGTGTAGTTTCATAGAATTTTTTTTTCTTTTAATATTAAGCTACATTCACTATGAGGAGGAATACTGTTATCCTCAAATATAAGTTGCATTAATAATATGTTATTTTCTTTGTAAAGTTGTTTACAATTCTGTTCTGTTTCAATGTTCATGTGTGAAATTAATGTTTCGAAAACTATTCTCATTATTTTATGTATGTACTTATGTCACTATTTTTGTAACACTGATGTATATGTTTATTTCTATTCTTTTGTAAAGCCTGTACTACAAATGTTATCTGTATTATTATGTTTTTAATGATGTATTTTGTACCTTTGTAATTGTATTCTTATGTTATAACATTGTAATTGTCACCAGTTCATGACATTATTAACTTGTTAGTTACATTTCACTGCACACGTTTCTGTTGGTCATAGTATGTGGACAATATGTGAGAAGTAGGGACTGTTAGTGTTTGCACGTGTGTTAATAACTCAGCAAGGGACTGGATAACAGCATTGCTGGTTCTAAGGACAATTTCAAAAACTTTGTGAGTGCACAAGTGGTGGTTTATGGACTTGCTATATTATCCGCAAGACTCTTCAATGGTGATTGTGCACCTGCACAGTCACAACAGATGGCTGCTGGCCATCTCTACAAGGACTACAGTGGGTCTGCATCTTTGATGGCCCACCAATACCGTAATCTCTACAAGGACTACAGTGGGTCTGCACCTCTGGTGGCCCACCAATACCACAATCTCTACCAGGACTCCAGTGGGTCTGCTCTGTGATGACCTACCTACCAATATTCTTCAAAACTTCGAATGACTCTGCTGTGGGTTTGCTCCATTGTGGCCCATTACCTGTCAGCATGTCAAGAGTCAGCACTGTCTTTCCATTGGAAGGACAACACTACTTCTTCAAGACTGCATGGAAATCCACTACTTCTGTGTGCATTGTCTTTTACTGCTCAGACTTTGAGAAAAGAAACGGCAGTTTCACTGTGATGAACAATGTGGACTGTCTTTATGGACTGTGAGAAATTTTTAGCTTTTGACCAACAATGTATCAATAAGTGTGTGCCTTTGATTTCTTTGTTATTGTAATTATGAAAAATTTTTTTCAAATCTGTATTGGCCACTGCCCAACCCAATTTGTAAAAATTTTTGTGGGGAGCATGGGGGCTATGTAAGTAGGCTGTTTATGTTTTCTCTATGTAAGTAGGCTGTTTATGTTTTCTCTATGTAAGTAGGCTGTTTATGTTTTCTTATTGGCAACGTTACGTAGCGCTCAATATGAAAATCACTGGCTGTGCTGTGTGCAGTCTGTGTCTGCTTTGCATTGTTGTAATACTCGCCATTGTAGTGTTAGGCAGCTGGCTGTGAACAGCGCGTAGCGTTGCGCAGTTGGAGGTGAGCCGCCAGCAGTGGTGGATGTGGGGAGAGAGATGGCGGAGGTCTGCAATTTGTCATGAACTGATATATATATTATGACTTGTGATGATATTAAGGTAAATACATTGTTTGTTCTCTATTAATATCTTTCATTTGCTAACTATCCCTATCAGTAGTTAGTGCCTTCAGTAGTTTGAATCTTTTATTTAGCTGGCAGTAGTGGCGCTCGCTGTATTGCAGTAGCTTGAGCAGCGAAGATTTTTGTGAGGTAAGTGATTTGTGAAAGGTATAGTTTAATGTTAGTCAGGGCCATTCTTTTGTAGGGAATTTTGAAAGTCAGATTGCGTTGCGCTAACAAAGTATTGTGTGTCAGGTTAAGCACAGTCCTATATAAATTGTTCAAAGGGGACGTTTCAAGGGGCGATATAAGGCCTCATATTCCGAAACGGCTGTAAATTGTTTTGAATGCCAGCGGTTTTCTTGCACCGTATTAGCCGAAGTAGTGTGTTGTATTTTTGGTGTTTCCGTACTTTTTCCACCGTGTTCGAGAAATATGTAAACTACATGGGATACTAATTACGAGATTCGTTGATACACATCACTCACGATCCATCAAAATAGAACTGCCAAACATGTTAAGACAGTGTATGTCGTAGACCGGAGTAAATGGTAAGATGACTTATTTAACAAATACGGCAACCCGGAAGAAGCTCTTACGGGAACTAGGCAGAGGTGAAGTGAAAGGCCATGACCGTTGCAACGCCAAAGCAGGTTTTGCTCCCACACGTCTGAGTCACGACTGTGGGCCGCTGAGAGGCTTCCCAATCAGACGTTTAATAAGCTGAGCCGTTACGCGCACAGTGTTTGCCGAGAAGCCAGCAAGCGCCGTCCGTAATCCGCCGGCAGTCGCAGCTGAGCTCACAGACATTGGAGCGGCTTGGCCGCTGCTGTCACACAGGGAAGTCTACGACTGCCCCTGACTGAATACTAGACCGCGCAGGGCACATTGTCAACTGCGTAGGAAGTTGAACCCAGGTCTAAAGAAGCTGTTGGTTGGCAGGTTGTACCCATCAGTGCTGTTCCTGCTAATGAGGCTTTCATTTACCACTATGTACTAGCAGCCACAAGAGAACGGCTGCGCGGCACCGATACTTTGCTACAGAGAAATGTCGATCCTGGGAACAAACGGCGTGATCACCTGCTACAGTAGCATAGGTAGTGGGCTTCCGAACAAAAGCGTCTCCACAGACATCAGGGATTTGTTCCGTTCGACGATGTCTACAATGGTATGTCGGTTGTTTCTTAACAAGCAAAATTAGGCTTTATAAGCAGTTGTATGCAACGGAATAATGGAGAACCGATAAAGAAGAGAATCGTAGCGTTTGGCATGTGGTGCTAAAGAAAGATTTTTGTGAAATGATAAGAAATAAGGAGGTTTCCCACAGAATCGGCGAAGAAAGGAACATATGGAGAACGCGGACAAGAAGAAAGGACTAGACGTTAGGACATGAGTTAGGACATCAGGGAATATCTTCTGTGCTGCTAGAGGGAGCTATAGAGGGTAGAAACTGTAAGGGAACACAGGGACTGGAATACATCCAACAAATTATTGAGGGCTTGTATGAGAGTACTGGTGCTACACTGAGACGATGAGGTTGGCACAAGGGAGGAATTCGTGGCGGACGACAGCGAAACAGTCAGAAGGCTGATGATACAAAAGAAAATAACAAAAGAACCCAATAGTTTTTACGACCTGAATAGACCCCCTGACAAAACTGTATAAATGTCAGTTTTGTTTTATAGAATTAGAAAATGAAGCAGCACGTTACCATAACGAATTTTATTCTAACATGAATTGATTATGGGAATCTTTGCACTAGGGATTGAAAAAACCAACCAGTTAAATCCGATACCGGTATGAGTTCCGAATACTGGTATTTTTCGGCGTTTTTTTTTGTGTATCTGTTACATCAGGTGACTTTTACTTTTCACCAATAACTGGAGGGAAAAACCTAAATATCAGTTAGGTATAGCAGCAATGTTAAAATTTTTTGTTTTAAAAGAAACCTTTTTTAAAAAAGAAAAACTTTTATTCATCAAATTTGCATTCGTCACGAAATATAGCGTTATTATAGCAAATGGGAAAAGCTATCAGAGATATTGTAATAACAACGCCGACAGAAACGAGCAACGAACACATTGCATAAGAATTAGTACAGCATTGCTGAGATAATAATATCCCTGTTGCCATGTGTGTACTGATACGTGCAGTGTATAAGACTTGCCCCCATCTGGTCTACACGACAGACATCTGTTGTACTGTAGAATGGCACCAACTCAGTCAGGAAATATTTTTACAAAATCACGTAGCAGTGTAGTACAATCCTTCATTTACTTTAAAAGATTGAAGGTGAAAGATTTAAAGGAGAAAGGAAATTTTGGTAACAATAATAAATTAAAAAATTCACAACAATTCATTCTTAGTATAAAATAAAAACAGAAAGTACCTGACCTTCTGCCTCTGTCTACATAATAAACCTTTATCTACTTGCAATCCTTGAAAATGGGAAAATTAACATAAACAACAGAGTTCTTCAGTCTCCGTTTTCACCCTTTAGCACTTATTCATATTGCTCAAATAGTGGTATGATCCCCGAATACGTAATTTTTGAGCAGAGTTTCAAAAAGTTAGAGTGGGAGTACACTACTGATTTTTTGTAATATTCATCCATTTATCAGTTTTCGAGAAAAGCTGTGAGTGCACAAGACTATTTAACTGTCACAAAGATATAATAAAGCATATGGTAAAGATTCAGCCAATAATTCTCAGGCAGCTCATTGCGGCCGGGCAAGCGCACGTAAAGGGAAAGCGTGGCCAGCGGTAAATAACACAAAACGCGTAAACACCAGGGCAGCCATGAGCAGTGATGTTCCCGGATCTTGTAGGGCAAGTAGGAGTATTCCACCCCAGATCTTTACACGAGAGAGGAAACCAATGTAGGCAAAGAGGGGTGGAATAATTTGGAAGACGGAAAAATAAGCTAGGTGAAGGTGGATGCAAGATACTGTGTCCGAACAGGGCACGCCTTCAGAGTGCGCATATAAAGCGCATCCAGGAGCAGCAAAAGGCAGAGTCGGAGCAGAAGTTGAAGAGAACACAAGTGGGTGCAACACCGAGGCCCTTCGAGAGGGTAGCAGCAGCTACGAATGGGACTTTAAAGACTTCAGCCACAAAAAGACGGTGATCTACATCTACGTCTACATGGTTACTCTGCAATTCACACTTAAGTGCCTGGCAGAGGGTTCATCGAACCATTTTCACACTACTTCTCTACCATTCCACTCTCGAATGGCGCGTGGGAAAAAGGAACACCTAAATCTTTCCGTTCGAGCTCTGATTTCTCCTATTTTATTATGATGATCATTTCTCCCTACGTAGGTGGGTGTCAAAAAAATATTTTCGCATTCGGAAGAGAAATTTGGTGATTGAAATTTCGTAAATAGATCTCGCCGCAAAGAAAACCGCCTTTGTTTCAGTGACTGCCACCCCAACTCGCGTATCATATCAGTGACACTCTCACTCGTACTGCGTGATAACACGAAACGAGATGTCCTTCTTTGCACTTTTTCGATGTCCTCTGTCAATCCTACCTGGTAAGGATTCCATACCATGCAGCAATATTCCAGCAGAGGACGGACAAGTGTAATGTAGGCTGTTTCTTTAGTCGGTTTGTCGCGTCTTCTAAGTGTTCTGCCAACAAAGCGCAGTCTTTGTGTCGCCTTCCCCACAATATTATCTATGTGGTCTTTCCAATATAAGTTGCTCGTAATTGTAATTTCTAGGTATTTAGTCGAATTGACAGCCCTTAGATTTGTGCGATTTATCGTACAGCCGACATTTATCGGATTTTTTTTAGTACCCATGTGGATGACCTCTCACTTTTCATTGTTTAGTGCTAATGGCCACTTTTCCCACCATACAGAAGCTCTCTCTAGATCATTTTGTAATTGGAATTGATCGTCTTATGATTTTACTAGACAGTAAATTACAGCGTCATCTGCAAACAATTTAAAGGGCTGCTGAGATTATCACCTAGATCATTTGTATAAATCTGGAACAGCAGAGGGCCTATGACACTACCTTGCGGAACGCCAGATATCACTTCTGTTCTCTGCACAAAAGTGTGCATGTATCCTTGGGAACGATGTCCACCTCTACATGCAGTTTGATTTTCCTCGGCACGATGGTATCTACCAACAGGACAATGCACACAGCTCTCAGCCGACGTGCGTGCTTCGAAGAGCACAAGGATAGGTTTACCATACTCCCTGGCCACAAACTCCTCGGATTTAAATCCAATAGCCGGGCGTTGTGGCCGAGCGGTTCTAGGCGCTTCAGTCCGAAACTGCGCTGCTGTTACGGTCGAGGTTTGAATCTTGCCTCGGGCATGGACGTGTGTGTTGTTCTTAGGTTAGTTATGTTTAAGTAGTTCTAAGTTCTAGGGGACTGATGACCTCAGATATTAAGTCCCATAGTGCTTACAGCCATTTGAACCATTTTAAACCCAATAGAGAATATGTGGAACCAACTCTATAGGGTTCTCTGCGCCATAAATCAGCGCCATAAATCATCAACCGAGAACCTGCGCAACTGGCCACAGCACTGGGGTCCGTATGGCTCGTCGACATCCCTGTCGGTCCGTTCCAGAGCCTCATGGACTCTCTTCCTGCACATCTCACAGCGGTCCACGGTTGCAAAAGGGGTAGGTGGTCACATTAATATGGCAGTACAACGTACACGCATGCTCATAAATTAAGGATAATGCTGATACATGGTGAAACAACGCTCTGGTGGGCGGTTTGCGGGTTTAAATTGTAACACCCCACCCGTCACTTAGCTGGTTTTGGCGTGTGTTCACCCCAGGTAATTGGCTAACAGATCAACAGAGAGTGCAAAACTGCCGCAATGTCGGATAACGCAAAGAAAGTAATAAGGCCCTGTGACTCCTGATTGAACTGCAGTGGCAGTGGTGACATTAACTGATTCAGAATTGATCCCTTTTAATTAAAAAGGGGTGGACATTGATGTTATATTCAGCTATTGAACACCAGATATAAATGTTGAACATAAAATTAATTAAGAATGTGACTTGATTGAAAACAGATGCAGTCGATTAGCACAGATTTATTTTAACTCACGACCTTCAATCATCACATCACATGACTCTCCTAACAGGCAGTGGTAATAAATTGCGTTTGCGTGGAGTAAAGCGCCATAAATCAAAAGTAATTCCTATCGACTGACCCAGGCGTAATGCGAAGTGCGAGAAGAATTCTACAATATACGGCCCATGAAACCCTCGTGGAAACTTTGCCGACGTGATCCAACAAATTAATCAGTGGCCGGAGATGGCGCGATATCACCGAATACAGCGTGGCGGAGCGGCGTCGTTGTGCGGATGTCGGCCGACCTCGTGGTGCTGCAAGGCTGCGCACATCTATTCACTCGTGGCTACCTTGCTCAGTATATAGCTGAACCAAAACTTCCTATCTCCAAGCTCAATCGTTCCATTTGCTAAGTCCTAAACTGCAGAGATGCTCACCCTTTCCCAGGCAAGCTGAGTAAAGAATGCCACGTCTGCACTCCAGGCAAGCTGGGAATGGAAGACCTCTACGGAGACTTCTCACAGTCCGCTCTTCGCCTCGGTTTCCCCTCCTGCAAAATCACTTACGCCAATTGCAGCGCAAGTCGCGTTAATTATGCATCGCTTCCCAGCGCCGACCAATGCCTGCTCTGGGAATAAATTCCCACAAAATTTACCTTCCTCTCAACTTCTATTTTGCTCCTCCCAAACCACCCATCAAGGTTAGCATCTGCACAAACACCACGTTTTCCGGAATTCTGACTCCCAGGAGAGTGCTTCAAATTCCTTGGTCCTACGTTCCCATCGGAGGCTGGCGTATTTCATTCTGTCGCTCTTCACCTCATTTGCTTCAGACTCTGTGGACCGTGAATTCAGCGTGAAGTTGCTATAGTCATGAACACGCATATTTTGACCTCTGTTGACCACTACACCATAGCTTTGCGCGGCTTTCTTGCATGTTTCCCTGAAAACGGGACGACAGACATCTATCAACAGGCGTACAAGCTCTCCGTCTGTTTTCCGGTACATCAGCATGGAGTCGGGATCAACCACCTACTCACTGTCACTCATCTTAAGGCGGCTGGAGGCCACGCCACGTTACCACTTTTCAGAGCTTGAGCCGCCCTAAGCTGCCTATTGTAGCTTCCCTTCACCGTTCCCCAGCCGGCCACGGCCAACTCTAAATGCTTCCCTGGGGTAAACTGGTGTCCAGTAAATCGACTCGTTTCCACAAAGTTTTCATGTTGTGTGCATTACTTTAAAACCATCACCCGACATTAATTATTCCAATACGTCCATACTATACCCTCTACAAGACGCATTGTGCCTTGTCAGTCATTTTGTTTATCCTTACTGTTCGCTCAACATGAGTTAGGTGATCTTTAATGACTTCATGTAAGGGGCATAGTTCTTGCAATCTTATGAAATCACCTAGGAGTATGACCATGCGGTGCATTAGCCTGCGGTCGTTGCACGGTGGCGCTGGCAGCAGTTCACATACACAGAGGTGTGTTGGTGCGTGTCAGAGTATAGTGCAGCGAGTAAGCGTGCAGACGCTTTCAGACGTGCTAATGGTGACTGTGTGTTGATAATGACTCAAAGAAAACGTATTCATGAAGTTATGAGGTGTACAATAATAGGGCAACTGGAGGCTGGTCAAACACAGCAGATCGAATCGCGGGCCATCCATGTGCCACAAAGTGTGATCTTAACACTATGGCAACGATTCCAGCAGGCAGGAAACGTGTCCAGGCGCTACAGCACGGGACATCCACATTGCACAACATCACAAGAAGACCGATATCTCACCAACAGTGCCCGCAGACGGCCACGGAGTACTGCAGGTAGCCTTGCTCTGGACCTTACCACAGCCACTGGAACAGTTGTCTCCAGACACACAGTCTACAGACGACTGAACAGACATGGCTTATTCGCCCAGAGACCTGCAAGGTGCATTCCACTGACCCCTGGTCACAGGAGAGCCCTTAAAGCCTTGTGTCTACAACACAGTACATGGTCATTGGAACAGTGGTCCCAGGTTACGTTCATGGACGAGTCCAGTCTGAACAGTGATTCTCGCCGGGTTTTCATCTGGCGTGAACCAGGAACCAGATACCAACCCTTTAATGTCCTTGAAAGGGACCTGTATGGAGGTCGTGGTTTGATGGTGTGGGGTGGGATTATGATTGAGGCACATACACCCCTGCATGTCTTTGACAGAGGAACTGTAACAGGTCAGGTGTATCGGGATGTCATTTTGCACCAGTATGTCCTCCTTTTCAGGGGAGCAGTGGGTCCCACCTTCGTCCTGATGGATGATAACGCACGGCCCACCGAGCTGCCATCGTGGAGGAGAACCTTGAAACAGAAGATATCAGGTAAATGGAGTGGTCTGCCCGTTCTCCAGACCTAAACCCCTTCGAGCACGTCTGGGATGCTCTCGGTCGACATATCGCTGCACGTCTTCACACCCCTAGGACACTTCATGACCTCCAACTGGCACTGGTCCAAGAATGGGTGGCGGCTGTACCCCAGCAGCTGCTCGGCCACCTGATAAAGAGTATGCCAACCCGTTGTGCGGCCTTTGTACGTGTGCACGGTGATCATATCCCATATTGATGTCGGGTTATATGCGCAGGAAACAGTGGAGCTTTGTAGCACATGTGTTTCGGGACGCTTTTCTCAACTTATCACCCATGCAGTGGACTTACAGATCTGTGTCGCGTGTGTTCCCTATGTGCCTATGCTATTAGCACCAGTTTTGTCTAGCACCACATTCTGCAATTATCCTTAATTTATGAGTATGAGTGTAGTTGAACATAAGGGAAGACATAATGGCTGCGCAGAGATGCAGCAACTGTTGGATAGTTGTTGCTGATTAGCTGTTTCAGCCATATTCACAACTACAAAAATTTAAACAAAATGGCAACTAGAATGAGTCAAACTCCTCTACTGTTTGATTACATGGTTTGAGAGTAAACCGAAGGAAGGTGACAATAACGAGAAGGAGATATTAGAGAAAAAATTATCAATATTGCTGTTCACGAAGTAGACGAAGGAATTCTGCTATCTTGGAAGCAAAACAACACGCAACAGGGAGGACATAAAAAGCAGACTAGGACAGCCGAAGAGGACATTAATGGCAAAATTAAGTCTCATGGTATCAAGTATAGCCCTTGAAGAATAAATTTCTCAGAATGTACGGCTGGAGCACAGGGTTGTGAATGGTAGGATGTGGGAGAACCAAAAAAGAAGAGAGTCGAAGAGTTTGAAATGTGGTGTTACAGAAGCACATACCTCAGTATTGTGTGGGCTGATAAGAAACGACATGTTCCGGTCCTATGTAAATTCGGCGAGCAAAGGAATGTATGGAAAACACTGACAAGAAGAATGGACAGGATGAGAGGATATGTGTTAAGACATCAGCAAGCAACTCCCATGGTACTTGAGGGACCTGCAGAACTGTTGGTGAAGAAATAGATTGGCACACATACAATGAATAATTGAGGACGAATGGTGCAAGAGGCACTCTGAGATGAGGAGGTTGGAACAGGAGAGGAATTCGTGGCGGGCAGTATCAAAGCAGTCACAAGACTGATGACCAGGAAACAGCGTGACAATAATTTTTCTGCCTCCGCAGTTATCTTTTTTCCCATCTCAGATTTAATCGTGCTTGTTATCTTTGGGGGGGGGGGGGGGGGCAGCTTATATTCGAGTCAATACACTGCATATTTATAAAAAACGAAGAAACACCATCTGGATCACGATTTCTGTTTTAATGACCATAGGTTTCGATCTGCCCTGCAGATCACCTTCAGGTCTAAGCTGGAAAAGAGAAAGCAAGCGGTAAAATAATAATTACGAAAGTGTAGCTTCACAAACAGTACCATCAAACGTATCACAAATAGCATCAAAACACCACGAACAGACACATGCCTGGCACCGCAAGGTGTAGTTTCTCAGTAGAGGAGTGAATGACCAAAATTTACGTCAAAATATAAAGGATGCATTGGCGAAAATAATTGTATAGTCAATCACGTGACTTGTGGACAGGTCATCTAGATCTCTTACACAGCATGAAAGAGGTTCTTCCACCATAAAAACATAAAAATAACCGACAGGGTTAACAAAATTAAAAAGCACGTTAAGCTAATACATTTCAGTCCGTAAAAGATAAAATACATATGTAGGCAACAACTTCATATTGAATTATACATTGTACATGTTTATACATTTCGTAAGACGGCACAAAATTAACAAGTACATCTAACTTGCAATATGTTAGTTCGCCATTCGTTAAAACAAATTTAAGAGTTTGCCTTAATTTAACAAATAAAAATACTGAAGAGTCTTATTGTAAGACAAAAACAATTGTAGCTTTTAGCAAGTAATATTATTACATACTGTTAACAAAGCCACTATTTCACAGTAGGGCGCGCCACCTATCATAGCATGCTGAGTTACGTTGTAATGTGTTTATGCATGTCACAGGCTGCAGTCTGCAACAATCTAGGGCCAGTTAAAGGTATTCTGCACCTAAATGCTTTTACCTTTCCTCTACTTTTCCGACCGAAACCGAATTTTAAAATCATATCAATCACGTGAAGATGCAGCAATAACTAAGTTTTGAAGCCCTTTATTGGTTTTTGAGTTTTGAATTTTTAATATGACTTTAATGGTACTTTGGAAACCAACTTTTGGTACTAAGACCTCAACTTCTGCTTTCCATATTTTTTATTTACATTCACAAGACACTGTCCAACAGGTCTATGCATTTATTTTATGAGAAATGTTATTAATTTACCTTTAATAGTTTTTGTAAATTTAAAACTTAAATGTTCTGTAACTATAGGTAGATAAATGTGATAATAAAATAGACAAACTACATTTTTGATAATATTAATTCACCAGCACCTTACGCTTTCCGTTCCTGCTCCCTTTAGGCTTCTTGTTGTTATAATTTCAGGAACAGGATGGCCGTTCTCTTGATTTTTTTTCTTCTCCATCTTGTGGATTGTTTGACTCGTCGTTGATCTCTAGATAAGCAGATCTTCTTCTGGCAGGATGATAAGGAAGTGATGGGACTCTTGCTTTCTTCAGTCTCCTAATATCCCGTACTGGTTGTAGAAACATCTTGTACAAGAAAGAAAAGTAGTTTTTGTTCCCCTCAGAGTAGCACTTGCAACCTGTGTCCCCCATTATTTGCTGGATGTATTCCAATCTCTGTCTTCCAGTTTTTACCCCCTATAGCCCTCTCTTCCTTCGTCAGTGTTTTTCAAGTATTCCTTTTCTCTGTGATGCTGCGGAGAACCTCCTCGTTCCTTACCATATCGTTCTTCCTAATTTTTAACATTCTTCTGTAGCACCACATCTCAAATGCTTCGAGTTTCTTCTCTTCCGGTTTTCCCAAAGTCCATGTTTCACTACCATACAATGCTGTGCTCCAAACTTACATTGTCAGAGATTTCTTCCGCAAATTTGATACTAGAAGATTTCTCTTGGGCAGCGCTAGTCTGCTTTTGTATGCCCTCCTCGCTCCATCCATCATCAGCTACTTTGCTGCTTAGGTAGCAGAATTCCTTAACTTCATCTACTTCGTGATCACCAATCTTGGTGTTTAGTTTCTCACTGTTCTCATTTCTGCTACTTCTCATTACTTTCTTCTTTCTTCTATTTATTCTCAGGCCATATTTTGTACTCACTAGACTGTTAATTCCATTCAGCAGATCCTGTAATCCTGCTTCACTTTCAGTGAGGATAGCAATGTCATCTGTGAATCTCGTCACTGAAATCCTTTCACCTTGAATTTTAATTCCGCTCTTGCACCTCTCTTTTATTTTGGTCATTGCTTCTTCGATGTATAGATTGACCAGCCTTATACCCTTTTCAATACAAACGCTTTGTACTTGGTCTTCCACTCCCATTATAACCTCTTCGTTCTTCTACATGTTTTATATTACCCGCCTTTCCTTATAGCTTACCCCTATTTTTCTCAGAGTTCCGAACATCTTACACCATTTCACATTGTCGAACGCTTTTTCCAGGTCGGCAAATCCTATCAACGTGCCTTGATTGATGGACACCGTTATCGTAAATATTGAAATAAGAGTTACGGAAAAATTCATTCTGTTTACTGATTCTTGTCATATTCTTTTCTTTTGGCTTCTGCCTAGCACTATTGCAGCACTTTTCTCAATGACCTGAAAAGTAATTTTTCCTCGAAAAAATTCATTTGTTAAAATTATGGTGCTTCACTGTAGGAGGTATGTCAATAACGCAATAACTTTATTTCAAGGGAATAAGGACGACAACAAGCAGATCGATGCAGAAAAATACGAGTGTATCATGCCTCTTAAAATATTCGTTAATAAAAGTGTAAGTAGGCTGTTTAGGTTTTTTTATTGGTAACGCCACCTCTGTATAAAAATCACTGGCTGTGCTGTGTGCAGTCTGTGTCTAGTTTGCATTGTTGTCTGCCATTGTAGTGTTGGGCAGCGGCAGCTGGAAGTTAACAGCGCGTAGCGTCGTGCAGTTGGAGGTGAGCCGCCAGCAGTGGTGAATGTGGGGAGAGAGATGGCGGAGTTTTGTAATTTGTCATGAACTGCTATATATATTATGACTATTAAGGTAAATACATTGTTTGTTCTCTATTAATATCTTTCATTTGCTAACTATCCCTATCAGTAGTTAGTGCCTTCCGTAGTTTGAATCTTTTATTTAGCTGGCAGTAGTGGCGCTCGCTGTATTGCAGTAGTTCGAGTAATGAAGATTTTTGTGAGGTAAGTGATTTCTGAAAGGTATAGTTTACTGTTACTCAGGGCCATTCTTTTGCAGAAATTTTTGAAAGCCAGATTGCGTTGCGCTAAAAATATTGTGTGTCAGTTTAAGGACAGTCGTGTATAATTGTTCTAAGGGGACGTTTCATATATCGACCCTTAGCCGAGGATACCTCACTGGAATCTTCTGATTTTTTTCTTGTAGTTTGTGTAATTAGTGTAGTTTTTGTTTATTGCTAGCGCGTAATTATAGAGAGAATTTCCTTTGTAGTTGTAGTTTTTCATTGTTGTACAGTAAAACAGTTGTGGCATGCATGTAGATTTGCAGCAAGTATTTCGCAGCTGCGCTTGCAATTAACTAGATATTATTTTCAGTGCTATGTTAATGTGTTCTCTTATTTTTGCTCTTCAAATTGTGTTTTTCTGTATTATCGTGTGAAATATTGTGACAATAATGGCGTGTGAAAAACGTAGCACTAGGCTCCAAAGTAATCTGAGAAATAATAGTGACGACGAGCATAGCTTGCCAGCACCACTGTGTAATGAATTAACAGACGTTCAAAGTAGTAATTTGCTACCTGTGCATAGGGAAATGGAGCCGGCTGCAATCAATGGCGTAGACAGTGAAACAGGTAGTGAACAGGGAAGCATTATCGATCGATCGTTCGGCAACAGCTCGCCTCAGGAATCCGAAATGACAGGACACAATTTTGCAAATACTGTAGATTCAGGTTTTGCGTCCTCACCGTTTTCTCAAATGAGTCAAGACACATTTTCCGCTTGTCAAAATGTGAATGTTGCCGGTGCAAATTCACTGCCGAAAAGCACTGAGGAACATGTTTCAGACACCAGTGCATTGTTATTACAATTAATGCAACAAATGGGACAAAAGCTTGAAAAGTTAGACACAATGGAACAAAATCAGAGACTAACACAGCAACAGTTAGACACGGTGGAACAAAATCTTAAAAAGTTAGACACAGTGGAACAAAATCTTAAAAAGTTAGACTCATTGGAACAAACTCTTGAACAAACACGTGAAGATTTAACTACTGAGTTACATAACATTGAATCGAAATGTCAAAAAGTCTGTAATGACGTAAAAACTCAAATTTGTGAGCATTTTCAACCTATTTTTTCGCGGCATGAAAATGCATTACAGAATCACGAAGCAGCCATAAAAGAACTGCAAACTATTGTTCATGAAAATCATGAGACCTTGCAAGCTAAATTTGACTCAGTTGCATCTACCGATTCGGTTACGCAACTTGCAAAAACTCAGGAAAACTTAAAGGACACAGTAGATACTCTGAAACGTGGTTCAGAAAAACACACTGAGGAAATAAGTACACTATCGGAGAAAGTAGCCGAACTTTCGGATCAGTTCACTAACTTATCTGCAAAGGTAGATGATGATCTGAATGACACAAGACCTGTAGCCATCACTGACACAGAAGAGTATAAACAAATTAAGAAATTCAAACAAAATCAGAATCAAATTAATACGCAATACAAAAGAGAAATCTGGGAAGTATAAGATCAGTTGGCTCAAGTAATACAAAAATTGCAAATTTCAGAGGACACTCGCGCTCCAACATGGGAAGAGGGACTTAGAAATACGGAAAAGACGCAAAATAATAACACAAGGCATTTCGGAAGTTATGAAAGAAACTGGCAATGTGCACCGAATTTTGAGATGGAACCGCCGACACGACCTAACAATGACCGATATGCGACTCGCCGACACGATGATTTTGACTATAAGCTGTTCATTACTACACGTAAATTCAAAACATTTAAGAATTCTGGCAACGACATTCATCCACAAGCGTGGCTTCATCAATTCTCTCATTGTTTTCCTCCCAACTGGTCATTGGAGCACAGGTTAGAATTTATGTGTGGCTACTTGGAGGATGAACCAGCTGTAAGAATGCGATCGGTCATTCACGATTGTCACAGTGAAGGAGTTTTTTATCATGCCTTCCTCTCAGCGTATTGGTCTCAAGCTACACAAGACCGAGTAAAACATAGCATCATAATGATGAAACATTTCGAACAATCTCAATTTCCAGTCTTGTGACATATTTTGAAGACATGTTGCATAAGAATCAGTATCTTTCAAACCCATACAGCCCCTCAGAACTCATCTGCATTTGCTTACTCAAATTGCCTGAACATTTACGACATATTATTTTAGCAGGACGTTGCAAAGAAGACATTGAGGCTTTTCAGGGACTGTTACAAGAACTGGAAATTGACACTGACAATCGGGGAACGCGGAAACAGGAGCACAACAATTACAGGTCACATCTGTCACAATTCCGCGATGAAAGAAATAATAACTGGACACGACACGGGTATTCTCACAACACATATCGTGATCAAAACAGACACCACCCGAATGACAACTGTTGGCAGAGTAGTAATAATTACAGGGAAAGATCACCTCTCCACGGTAGTGACTATCACAGAGACAATCAGAGAAACAGACAATTTGGGAACCAAAATAATTATTATCAAGGGAGACAGAATAACTTTAGATGCAACGGTCCAGCGCGCAGTTACGATTCAGGGAGAAATTCTCCACCACGTGACCGACAAGAAAGAAACTATGGAATCTACCAACATGACGACAGTCGATATGATCGTAACGACAGACCTGAATTGCATCAGAACTGGCAGGATTCAAACAGAGCAGGGCCCTCTCGAGGAGGTGAATTTGTAGAAGTTAGGTCTCCAAATCCCAATAACGACGCGCGCCAACAAAGAGACAATAGGCAATGACTCATACCGCTGGCAGCCACGAAACGTACGTATGAAACTGACGACGCAGCTGCTGTAGCTAGTAATTACGTAAAAATGGAAGACATTAGGGACATCTTACTCCAGGAACACGACATAAAACATAACAACATTGCATATCCTGTGATTCACATTACTGTAAATGACGTAAAATTTACGGCAGTACTTGACTCTGGCAGTCCCATTTCAGTAATTAGTGAAACAGCTTTTAGCAAGTGCAACAAATCGAACGATTGCCCCACACTTCCGTTACGTAAGATTAAATTACAAGGTGCAATCATTGGAAAAAGTGTAGATGTACGCCAACAAACCAACTTAGAATTCTTTTGTCAAAGCCACTGCTTCTCTATGAACTTTCTTATTGGTCCATTATTGTCGACGGAAATTATATTGGGAGTAGACTTTTTGAATGAATACAAAGCAATCTTAAACTTTCACGATGCTGAAATAAGTTTAGAGAAAGAAGGTAAGTCAATAGCTTTGAAATTTGAAGATTGGCTCTCAAACCATGACGAGGAAATTAATCGGCTTTACCTTCTGTTAGACAACAGTTCGGAATTTTCTACGGAACTAGACACTAACAATCACTCTGCAAGTACTGACGGGGATGATATCGACGGCATATTTGAAACTAATGAGTTAATTCAGAATAAAATTCAAACAATTGAGAATTGTAATGACACTGATAGGCAGGACCTTTTTGAGATTTTACAAGCACATTCCACAGTTTTTACTCACAAAACAGGAACAATAAAGGGATTTCAATACCAATTTCGTGTTCGTGAGCATACTAAATATTGTGTTAGACCATACGTAATTCCAGCACATTATAGAGACCGTGTTAGAACAGAAATACAATCTATGCTTGACGAGGGCATTATTGAGCCTGCAGTAAGCTCATACAACAATCCATTACATGTTGTTGAGAAGAAAAATGGATCGATCAGGCTTGTCTTAGATTCGAGACAAATCAATACGTAATTACACCGTTGGAGAACTTCACACTTACGAAATTGTATGTTGTTTGTACTTGGTGAACTGTTCATATTTTTTCAGAACCATTGTGATACTATGAGAGCTTTGAATGATGTATTTGGTACAGGATCATAATTTTTAAAGTACGTTTGAGGTAGATGACACTATTGAAATGAGCAGAGAATTTTTTTTTAGGTTTTGAAATTATTGGAGGAAGCTACGACGATTTTGAGAATTGACTGAGTTGTTATGATATTATTACGACGACGATGTGTATTATGCTGTTGAGGTATGTTTATGATCAATAAGATGATGCTACCGTATATGAGGAATTTGATTACGTTATGTATTTATTACGATGAAATATTGAAGTGTCGTCGCAAGATTGACGTGTCCACAAATATGTATATGTGTAATAAGGTAAGGAATAATGAGTAGTGGTTAGGGACTCTGATTTGTGGAGAAGGATGTTGGAAACCAAGAATCGTTCTTTAAGAATTATGAAATGTATGTAAATGCATGAATGTATCACATTGCCGACGAAAACGTTTTGAACACTGTTATATTCATAGGATTTTGTTTCTACACATTTGTAACGCAAATTCTCGACCGGTGAAATATTTTTGTATGAGACTGTCACTGTAATCCAAACTGGTGTCGTAAATATTTCGGTAAGAAAGTTAAGTGACCACCTGCACCTAATGCGTCGTGGGCACCCAGCTGGGCGACAGTCGCCTTGAAAAAAGCCTTTAGCGTGTGCCTTCCAGAGGCACAGGTGGAAAAAAAAAGGGAGGCCATTATCCTCACTATTGACGTTCCTTTGTAGAAAGCATCGGAAAAACGACACGGTCGAACTTGATAACATATGATTACACTGTGGAGCTCTTAATTTATGATTTACTGAAATGCCTAATGAAATGACGAGAAATATTTTTATGTCTATACACCTGATTATGACTACTGTCTCTCTAGTTGAGAGATTTTTCTACTAACTTATGAAATGCCTAATGACTACTGAATGATGTTCTTATGCTTTACTTTGTACATAGTTGCTTATTTCATTTGATATCTAGTTTCTAGCTGCACTGCAGCATTGGTTAAAATAAAATTTTATAGATGTACTAATATAAATATTTTCTGTCTACAGATCGAGTAAATAATAATTTTTTTCAAAAAAATGAGGGAGCACAAAACGACATTTACCTTCACAGGAACTGCATTCATAATTTTCTTTTCAAGTACTTGGTAATTTCTTTTGTAGAATAAATTGTGATGCATCACTCTAGTATTAAGATGTGACATAGGTATTAGACATGGCCATTTTTAGTGTACTATTTTTTCTGCTTGAGCTTTGTCATGTTTAGGTATAAGTTATTTCATTTTCTGTTGTTGGTTGCCAGGTATAGTGCTACTGAATTTCAATTTATGTTACTCTGCTAAGCCAGATTTATTTTTCTTGTTTGCTGCGCATTGCCTCATATTATTTGTAATGTTGAATTGCTTGGTAATTTAGATTTACTGTAGCTTGCTTTGCAAATTTCCATTTTTTTCATTGCTGTTTGCGTTAATTGTTTTGTGCTGCTGCATTGCCTCGTCCCTTAGTTTAGCATCTGAGCTCAGTAGATTTAAGTTAGCTTAAGAGGGGTAGACTATATAAGAAACTGACTATGGAGAATAGGTAAAGAATGCGTTGCGAAGTTATATGAAAAAGATTTGGGCCAAAATGAGTATTGTACACTCAGAAATAATTATATTGAAAGAAATATGAATAGAATACAGAAAGCAGGTACAGATAGGACTTTTTGGGAATAATGATGAATGAAGGGAGATCTCCAAGAAGTAAAGGAAGTTTTGTTTGCAAAATACTGCAGTAAAACAAACCCTGTCCTTTCCTTTTGTATTATTCCGCTATATGTGTGTGTACTCTTGTGTATTTGTGTTTTTCCTGTCTTTATGTGTTTAGCTAATACGATTTATGTTGTAGAATTTTTCTAGTACTAAGCTATATTCACTATGAGGAGGAATACTGTTATCCTCAAATATAAGTTGCATTAATAATATGTTATTTTCTTTGTAAAGTTGTTTACAATTCTGTTCTGTTTCAATGTTCATGTGTGAAATTAATGTTTCGAAAACTATTCTCATTATTTTATATATTTACTTATGTCATAATTCCTGTAACTCTGATGGATATGTTATTTCGATTCTTTTGTAAAGCCTGTACTACAAATGTTATCTGTATTGTTATGTTCTTTAATGATGTATTTTGTACCTTTGTAATTTTATTTTCATGTTGTAAATTTATAATTGTATAGACACCAGTTCTTCAAATTAAGTTACATTTCACTGCACACGTTTCTGTTGGTCATAGTATATGGACAATATGTGAGAAGTAGGGACTGATAGTGTTTGCACATGTGTTAATAATTCAGCAAGGGACTGGTTAACAGAATTGCTGGTTCTAAGGACAATTCCAGAAACTTTTTGAGTGCACAAGTGGTGGTTTATGGACTTGCTATATTGTCCGCAAGACTCTTCGATGGTGATTGTGCATCTGCACATTTGCAACAGATGGCTGCTGGCTGTCTCTACAAGTACTACAGTGGGTCTGCGTCTTTGCTGACTCACCAGTATCATTATTTCTACAAGGACTGCAGTGGGTCTTCACCTCTGGTGGCCCACCAATACCACAATCTCTACCAGGACTACAGTGGGTCTGCACCTCTGGTGGCCCACCAATACCGTAATCTCTCCCAGTACTACAGTGGGTCTACTCTGTGATGACCTACCTACCAATATTCTTCAAAACTTCGAATGACTCTGCTGTGGGTTTGCTCTGTTGTGACCCATTACTTGTCTGCATGTCGAGAGTCATCACTGTCTTTCCGTTGGAAGGACAACACTACTTCTTCAAGGCTGTATGGAAATCCACTACTTCCGTGTGCATTTTCTTTTACTGCTCAGACTTTGAGAAAAACACTGCAATGTTACTGTGATGAATGATCAGGACTGTCTTTATGGACTGTGAGAAAATTTTAGCTTTTGACCAACAATGTATCAGTAAGTGTGTGCATTTGATATCTTTGTTATTGTAATTATGAAAAATTTAATCAAATCATTATTGGCCACTGCCCAAAATAATTTGTAAAATTTTTTTGTGGGGAGCATGGGGGCTATGTAAGTAGGCTGTTTAGGTTTTCTTATTGGTAACGCCACCTCTGTATAAAAATCACTGGCTGTGCTGTGTGCAGTCTGTGTCTAGTTTGCATTGTTGTCTGCCATTGTAGTGTTGGGCAGCGGCAGCTGGAAGTTAACAGCGCGTAGCGTCGCGCAGTTGGAGGTGAGCCGCCAGCAGTGGTGGATGTGGGGAGAGAGATGGCGGAGTTTTGTAATTTGTCATGAACTGCTATATATATTATGGCTATTAAGGTAAATACATTGTTTGTTCTCTATTAATATCTTTCATTTGCTAACTATCCCTATCAGTAGTTAGTGCCTTCCGTAGTTTGAATCTTTTATTTAGCTGGCAGTAGTGGCGCTCGCTGGATTGCAGTAGTTCGAGTAATGAAGATTTTTGTGAGGTAAGTGATTTCTGAAAGGTATAGTTTAATGTTACTCAGGGGCATTCTTTTGCAGGGATTTTTGAAAGTCAGATTGCGTTGCGCTAAAAATATTGTGTGTCAGTTTAAGGACAGTCGTGTATAATTGTTCTAAGGGGACATTTCAAAAGATGGCGAATAAAGTCTTCCGCAGTGGCTGTTAAAACGCTTTTATTAAAAAGTCACTACCGGTTTCGCATCAATAGAGATGCATCTTCAGGTGAAAGGTTCTTTTAAACCATCACGCTGCGGCAAAGTGATTGCTCTGAGCCAAGTCACGTCGTTCATAGTCAAGACAGAAGCAGATAGCATGCTAAAAGATATAGGCCTGCCCAGTTTACGCTGGCGCCAGACACACAGTTTTAGGTTGTCTACGGCATGGTGTTCCACAGTCCCAACGCTTTTAGCATTCTGTCTGTTTCTAACTTGACAATGAACGACGGGACTTCTCTCTAAGCAGTCACTTTGCCGCACCACGACAATGCATTCCAGTTGATCCGGAACCGGTAGCGACCTTTTAATAAAAGTATTTTAACAGCCAGTGCTTAATATTTTACTCACAATGTGGAATTTTAGCTGCTGTTGCCAGACCCTTAAAAATGTTTGTTATTCTTATCCATATATAAACAGCTTGTGTGTGTACGTATTTATAGACTTTTTCCATGACGATTCACTGTCACCAAATAGTGGTTGTAGTGGTAGATAGCCTTTGGTGTCATGCTGTTAATAAGAGAGTTCGGTCGCAGTACGTGGAGGTAGGTGACTGTGGCGTGAAAAAATCCGCGAAATATAGAGCAATAAATACTCCTAGGAAAAGCTATACACCCTTTGACTTGCAAACTCAACCGTACATACGAAAATGCTTTTATTGTTTCATTGGTCCGACATAATACTATGCTTGCATGGTTTTGTCATTCAGACTTTAGTAAGGATGGGTAATATCAAATAGACCAGTTTTAATCTCTCAGAGCGTTTTCGTCAATCACACTTCGCCGACGATCAACGTAGACACAAAGAAAGAAATCCAGACAGACCCAACGATGAAAAACTGGTAATTAACAAATTAATAATCGATTGGTTCTCTACAGAGATTTCGGGTGAATATTTCTCCTATTCTTTGTGAGGATAATCCTTATCATAATTTAGCGCGTTTTCGTCAATCACTTCTTCTGCATTATTCTTCGTGAGAATAATCGCGCACCACAGTACGGTTGAAACATGCTGAGGACTCTATCACCATTAGATTTGATAGTGAATGAAACAATAAAAACATTTTCACATATACGGCAAAGTTCGTCAGTCATATATCTTAGCTTTTTGTAAGAGTATTTATAGCTCCATACTTCGCGAATTTTTGCCCTTCATACTCATCCACTCCCACGCACTGCGACCAAACTACCTTTTTTTTGGGTCATCGGTCTTCTGACTGGTTTGATACAACCCGCCACGAATTCCTCCCTGTGCTAACCTCTTCATCTCAGAGTAGCACTTGCAACCTACGTCCTCAATTATTTGCAGGATATATTCCAGTCTCTGTCTTCCTCTACAGTTTTTGCCCTCTTTAGCTCCCTCTAGTACCATGAAAGTGATTCCTTCATGTCATCCTGTCCCTTCTCCTTATTAATGTTTTCCACATATTCCTTTCCAGTCCAATTCAGCGCAGAGCCTGCTGATTCCTTACCTTATCAGTCCACATAATTTTTAACATTCACATGTAGCACCACATCTGAAATGCTTCGATTCTCTTCTGTTCCGGTTTACCCAAGTCCATGTTTCACTACCATACAATGCTGTGCTCCAAATGTACATTCTCAGAAAATTCTTCCTCAAATTAAGGGCTATGTTTGATACTAGTAGACTTCTCTTGGTCAGGAATGCCCTTTTTGCCATTGCTAGTCTGCTTTTGATGTCGTCCTTGCTCCGTCCGTCGTCGATTATTTTACTGGCTAGGTAGCAGAATTCCTTAACTTCATCTATTTTGTGACCATCAATGCTGATGTTAAGTTTCTCGCTGTTCTCATTTCTGCTACTTTTCACTACTTTCGCCTCTTTTCGATTTACTCTGAATCCGTATTCTGTGTTCATTAGATTGTTCAATCCGTTCAGCAGATCAAGCAATTTTTCTTCACCTTCACTCAGCAATGTCATCAGCGAATCGTATCATTGATATCTTTGGACCTTGAATTTTAATGCCATTCCTAAATCTTTCCTTTACTTTCATCATTGCTTCTTCGATGTACAGATTGAACAATAGGGGGGAAAGACTGCATGCCTGTCTTACACCGTTTTTAATCCGAGCGCTTCATTCTTGGTCGCCCACTCTTCTTATTATCTCTTGGCTCTTGTACATTTGTATATGATCCGTCTCTCCATATAGCTTACCCCTATTTTGCTCTGAAGTTCGAACATCTTGCACCATTTTACACTGTCGAAACTTTACTAACAGTTTAACTGCAACTTCCTGGCAGATTAAAAGTGTGTGCCCGACCGAGACTCGAACTCGGGACCTTTGCCTGTCGCGGATAAGTGCTCTACCATCTGAGCTACCGAAGCACGACTCATGCCCGGTACCCACAGCTTTACTTCTGCCAGTATCTCGTCTCCTACCTTCCAAACTTTACAGAAGCTCTCCTGCGAACCTTGCAGATCTAGCACTCCTGAAAGAAAGGATACAGCGGAGACATGGCTTAGCCATAGCCTGGGGGATGTTTCCAGAATGAGATTTTCATTCTGCAGTGGAGTGTGCGCTGATATGAAACTTCCTGGCAGATAAAAACTGTGTGCCCGACCGAGACTCGAACTCGGGACCTTTGCCTTTCGCGGGCAAGTATTCTACCATCTGAGCTACTGAAGCACGACTCACGCCCGGTACCCACAGCTTTACTTTCATATCAGCGCACACTCCGCTGCAGAGTGAAAATCTCATTCTGGAAACATCCCCCAGGCTGTGGCTAAGCCATGTCTTCGCTGTATCCTTTCTTTCAGGAGTGCTAGTTCTGCAAGGTTCGCAGGAGAGCTTCTGTAAAGTTTGGAAGGTAGGAGACGAGATACTGGCAGAAGTAAAGCTGTGGGTACCGGACGTGAGTCGTGCTTCGGTAGCTCAGATGGTAGAGCACTTGCCCGCGACAGGCAAAGGTCCCAAGTTCAAGTCTCGGTCGGGCACACAGTTTTAATCTGCCAGGAAGTTTCGTATCAGCGCGCACTCCGCTGCAGAGTGAAAATCTCATTCTAGTTTAACTGCATTCATAATGCCCTTAATGTGACGCACGTCTGTATGAATCTCATATCTGGAATGGTACTCATGCTGTCTCCCACATCACGTAACAACTGAGATCACGGTTCCTAAGACATGGCTCCATTTACGTCGGTACGTACCTATTACTACGATCCGCGAACGTTGTGTCTTAAACGGATGATACGACAAACGTATTTAATACAATTATAACTTTTGTTGCCAGCACTCGACATCTGCGCTCGGCCGTATTGTTGCAGAGGTCGGCGGCTGTTGACGAGCGGAGCGACCCGTCTGCTGTCGACGCGCGCATCGTTCACGGTCGGTGGCGCACTTTGTGCGCTGAGCGGCCGGCCGGGACAACCCTTTCCGTGCGAGTGCGCCGGCTGAAAACACGCGAGGCAGCCAGCGGCCGGCAGCAGGGGTGGGGGCAAGGGGGGGGAGGGGAGCAAGGGACGGCCGCGACGCGGACTTGTGACACGTTTATTCTTTAATACTTTTCAGGTGTCAGGCGCGCGAGGAATTCCTGCCGTATACATACAGCTGTCAATCCGAGTTACCTTTTTGGCCCGCGGGCTTAATCCGACGGAAGAAATGAATCTCCCGCTGTCGCGCGGTGGCCCGGGAACGCCACAAAGGGGTTTGCGCCGCAGCGGCGGCCGCGGTCCGGTTATGCCGTAAGCCGTTTAGGAGCCGCCCCGGCACCCAGCAGCGCCCAGGGGGTCCGCCGCGCCACCGCCCGTTCACCTGGTCCTCGCCCAAAATGGTTTAACTTTTTCCGCAGATAAACCAATTACCGAATTCGCCCTCCTCCCGTGTTCCGCATGCAAGCGTGAATGTGTGTGTGTTCGCGTCAAAGCGAGAGAGAGACTATTGGCAGCGGAAGGTGCGGGGAGGGCGAGCAAGGGGTACAACAGCTAAGCATTCTGTCTCGCTGAAAGGTGATTGACTCCCTGCGTCTTCGAAAGGAATGGGTAGGTTTGCTTAAAGTGCTCTGCCACTCACCGGAGAATCGCCTGTCTTGTTGAAAAGGGTTGAGAGTGTCCGGCCAATACGAGGCCATAATTCGTAGCGACTGGACCGTTCACTCGGTTTCCACTTGGAGGCTTCTGAGTTATCTGGCGTCTGTGCTATTCTCTATGGGAATGCGTTAAGAACATAGATGAAACAACTCACGCTAAAGTTGTTTTACTTAGACTCTCTATGGTTCGACCTTGCTGTTCTTTTCCGAAGATTGTTGCCCGAAGATTGGTTTGGTGCAGCTCTCCGCACTATATCCTGTGCAAGTCTCCTCAACTCAGTGTAGCTACTGCAAACTACAGCCATTTGCACATACTTACTCTATCAAGCTTTGGTTTACAGTACGCCCCCTCTCCCCACCCCAATCCCTCCTCCGGCCCTCCCATCCATTAACAAATGTACGATTCATATATACGTAAAGCGCAGAACTCGGGATGCTGGCAAGACTGCGGATGTTCTACGGTGTTAATTTATTTCGTTAAACGGTTTTCGGTTTCAGACTTTGACTGTCGTCGACAAAGAAGATACAATACAGATGAACACCATTGGAAAAGATAGCCCTATTACATGTCGGAGCGTGGTCCAAACACATAATAAATGTCACATAAAGCCTATCAACTACACAGAGATGAGATTAGCAGCGGAAAACCTATGGACATTAAACTCTCACACACAGAATGCCTCCTAACAGTAAAAGAACAAGCGCTTCTCTCGTGGCCGTAAGAATAGAATCAAAAACAACAAACAAGAGGTAAAAGCTATGCACATATAGAGACAGTCATACTGAGACAGGCATGGTTTGCAAAGTCCAAACATTCAAGGAAAATTATAACATCCATTGGGAGAATGCGTCTCAGTCATGGATCATTCCCTGCCCATTTACATAGAAGCGGCGTATCGGAGACACTCTACTGTGACAAAAGCCACATCTAGATGCTATGAGAAAGGCAGAGTCAACATTTTAAAGAAGTTCTTCAAATTTGGTCATTGCCAGGCGCTTTGCACGACTCCAGTTCTCGGACACACAATCAGAAGGACCTACGACGCCATATCCAGATTTATAGCAAAAGAAGACGTAAACATTTAAAAGGAATCGTGATCACTGAACTTAACTGAAGAAATGAATTAACGACTAAGTTGTTAGCTGTCAACTGTGTCTTTGTAATATAAGTACAGCAGTCTCGATCTGAAGACGTATATGAATGAAGACAGACAAATGTTACCTCGCTATGTATATATGTTCCAATACATTTAAATAATGGTGGCTAAAAAGTTTATATGTTAAAAGCCAATAAAATAAAAATAATAATAAATGTCATGTTTGATAATGTAATGGCAGCGTAATTCAAAATATTAAACAGTACATAACTGTAAAGAGAACAACCAGGAAATACATTAACACTATATATCGGAAAAAAACGCTGTGTGTGTTTGGGGGGGGGGGGGGGGGACCAAGATGAAGTGAAGGAGGAGAACTACATTGTCAAATAATTATATTCAACACAAGAGTAGATGTACTTGCCATAAAACAACGTAGTCGGCTATGCAACACATTAAATTAACAATCACAATTACATAAAATTATTACCAGAGTATTGAAGAGCAACCGAAACTAGTTAACGAAATAAATTAGCACTGTAAAAAATCCGCAGTTTTCTGCTTTTCATTTGTAGTAATGAATTTGTTCTGTCAAGAAGTAATAGCTCACAAAAATGACGATTCCTTGACAGTTCAGGATGTTTAGAGCCAACAAATCTCTTCTTTTAGTCAAACAACACGATAAATTTCTTTACTCTCCCATTCCTTTTCAGTACTTCTTCATTAGTTGTCCGATCTACCCATCTAATCTTTAGTATTCTGTAGCATGACATTTCAAAAGCTTAAACACAAATTCACATATACTTCACAGGATGTTAACACGTCATAATAATTTTCACACAAAATGAGAAACAAAAACCCGTTGAAGATAGCCCACAAAGTTTTCAGACATATCTGGGTAAAGCAAAAATAATCAGACGGTGTCTTTCGTAAGGCAGAACGTCTCTTTAATTTTTCTTTACAAGTACGGAAGGTAAGAAGAGCTACAAAATCCAAAAGACAACACTATCCATTTCCGTCTTTCTGAACTGCTTATTGCCCACGTTTCACTTCCATACATGGCCACACTCCAAATAACTTCACAGAAGACTTTGGCGACAGTTAAATTTGTATTAGATGTCAACAAACTCCTCTTTTCCAGAAACTATTTTCTGGTTATTATAGTCTGCCTCTTGTATCCTCTACGGTTTGTTTCCCAAATAACAGAATTCAAATTTTAGTGCCTCACTTCTTATTTTAAGTCTCTCAGCATAGCCTGAGTTAATTCGATTGCATTCCATTAGCCTTGTTTGATAACCTCTGTTCAAGACACTGTCCATTTTGTTCAACTACTCTTCAAAGTTCTCGACCGTCTCTGAGGATTTAATTTATCGGCCAAGCTAAAAGCTTTTATTTCTTCTCCCTGAAGCTTAATCCTTTTGCAAATTTCTTTTTGGTTTTCTTTAATCGTTACTCAATGCACAGACTGAATAACTTGTGAATATGCTACAACCCTACCTCGCTCCCTTCTGAACTACGGCGTCCCTTTGATGTTCTTCGATTCGTACAACTACAATCTGGTTTCTGTACAAGTTATAGACAACTTTTCACTCCTTGTGTTTTATCCCTGCTGCTATCAGAATTTGAAGAGCGCATTATAACAAAATTTTCGAAAGCTTTCTCTACATCTACAGATGCAATGCAGTTACATTTCTGTTTCCTTATTCTCCAAATTTTGAAACGCCTTTTATAATCTGTGTCACATGACCTGTCGTCCCTTGCAGTTTCCCGTCTCTACCTCTCCTTCCATTACCATTGTCTTCTGAAGAATCTTTCTGTCATATTTATTTCGTTACTTTCGCTACAACCTCTTTCTTGATTATTTAATCTGTCTTCTTAATTTTTTACATATATCTGCCAGTTTCTTATTTCCTACTTTTGCTACTCTAGATTTATCAGTTTCATACATGCAAAGTTTCAGAAACTTCTCGTCTAGGCCAACTGTCCGAGATTACCATATTATTTTCCAAAAGAATATTACTTCCACCTAATTTCGAACATCTCTAATGATCAGTATGTACTGATAACCCTCATAAATTGAGATGAGAGATGAAGAAATTCTATTAAACTGCATCAGGGGTGATACGCATGTTTATTTTGTTCCAAATGTAAATGACATGCTCTTTTTAATTACATGCCACATGAAGTAATTAAGAGACGAATGACGTAGGAAATAGAAAAAAAATGCCTTGTGCTGTTATCAAATATTTTCACATGAGGGACTCGACACCTTTGTAGATCTATGCAAAATTGGATTAAATCTTAGTCTGCACTGGTATTACATATTAATTGTTTGTTGATTGTTGTTGTTGTTGTTGTGGTCTTCGTTCCCGAGACTGGTTTGATGCAGCTCTCCATGCTACTCTATCCTGTGCAAGCTTCTTCATCTCCCAGTACCTACTGCAACCTACATCCTTCTGAATCTGCTTAGTGTATTCATCTCTTGGTCTCCCTCTACGATTTTTACCCTCCACGCTGCCCTCCAATGCTAAATTTGTGATCCCATGATGCCTCAAAACATGTCCTACCAACCGATCCCTTCTTCTAGTCTAATCATACAGTAAAGCTGCATGTCCTCGGGAAAAATTACGGCTGTAGTTTCCCCTTGCTTTCAGCCGTTCGCAGTACCAGCACAGCAAGGCCATTTTGGTTAATGTTACAAGGCCAGATCAGTCAATCATCCAGACTGTTGCCCCTGCAACTACTGAAAAGCAAACGCGTTTTGAGATGTTTTTCACTAAAAATTGTTAATTTTTTCATCCTGATTGTGTTGGCGACATTGACGGCCGACTCTGCGTCATTTGCTGACTTGGAAAGTTGCGAACGATGCCCACCTCTCGTTGTGTGAACGTTATCCTTTGTGTATGTTATGTCTCGGTGGCTCAGCGTGCTGACTATGACTCTCTGCTCTTCCATTTCCTTTTAAGTAGTTTGTTGATTAAAGAACTAAAAATGTGGCCACAGAAGCACAAAAACTGAATGGCGCTCAGAACGGGCAGAGTTGAGGTTATAACATAAAACACCTAAATAAACCACATTACATGGCAATAATAAAAGATGGCAAAATGAAATTTTGCATGATAACTGATATTAAAATCAAACCGAACTTAACGTTCTTGAAGGCATAATAGATATGACAAAATAGTTTGTGTGTTAGATGCCACTATTGTTGACCTTTGACCCGGACGATCATTTCAATTGAATTTTAGGCCCATTCCACAGCACTTTCTTCGCACATTCGTGTTCGTGGACGATTCTTGAATCTATCATCACAATTATGTATCCAGGCAACAGTCAACAACATGGACAAAACTTGCGAGAGCTCAGTTAAGAAGACGAGGACCTTTCAACACGCGGAATTGTGTCGGCCACGACTATATCGAAATTCCGTGTACATGTCACAGATGAATTATTCGGACAAAGGTACGATCTTAATAACTAATAGCTACTGAACATTTTCGGGTAGTTTCAAACAACTCTTGACGGAAAAACAACTAGAATGTGACTGTTCAGAATGGTGAACACTCACCACCTGAGATTTAAAATCATTCGTCGACCATCTTAATCTCTTGCCTAAGCTCCAACATAGTTCTTCCTATTGTCTAAATTGAAAATTTGCCTTCCCTAGAAAAAAAATTTCGTCCGAGGAATTTACTGCTTGCTTGAATGTGTATTTAACAGCGTCTGACGAAATCTACTTCTCAGATAGTATGTTAATATTGTAATATCGAGACTCAGACATATAAACGTTGAAGATACTGTAATGAGCATTGAAATTCTCCTTATTACGTTTTTTATGGACTAAAGTCTACCCTTACACATCGTGTTGCAGCCCTATCGAGTGTATTTTAGTATTTCACCTGACTGTGAATCAGCGTGTGGGCTTCCAAATACCTATGCGAAACAATGAGATCTGCTGCTCCGTTCTGAGGAAAGATAATATGAATTTCTCCGTTGATGGCCACTCAAGCCAACAACAAAAGTCTCCGGTTAGAAATACATTACTCTGACGGAACATTTCTGTATAAGACAGTCCTTTAAGAGCCGGCCGGAGTGGCCGAGTGGTTCTAGGCGCTACAGTCTGGAACCGCGCGACCGCTACGGTCGCAGGTTCGAATCCTGCCTCTGGCATGGATCTGTGTGACGTCCTTAGGTTAGTTAGGTTTAAGTAGTTCTAAGTTCTGGGGGACTGATGACCACAGCAGTTAAGTCCCATAGTGCTCAGAGCCATTGAACAGTCCTTTAAGAGACGGAACGCCGATGGGATATACATTCTATAGCTGCACCAATGAACTGAAAACAACTGTAGGAAAAAATTAAGAGCATCGTCAATTAAACCATCCATCACGCTATGCCATTTCACACAAGTGGCGTCAAATTTAGTTGGTTGAATAAGTTATCAAACGCGTTTTGAGATGTTTTTCACTAAAAATTGTTAATTTTTTCATCCTGCTTGTGTTGGCGACATTGACGGCCGACTCTGCGTCATTTGCTGACTTGGAAAGTTGCGAACGATGCCCACCTCTCGTTGTGTGAACGTTGTCCTTTATGTATGTCATGTCTCGGTGGCTCAGCGTGCTGACTATGACTCTCTGCTCTTCCATTTCCTTTTAAGTAGTTTTCTCCTGCGTTCACTGATGTTATCTTCAGCTTTCTTTTTCAATGCCTTAACAATTTTCTGTCTCTTGTACTGAAAGTGGATCACCAGCAGATTTGACTTTACTACAGTGTCTTAGTACAAAATTTTTACGAAGTTGTAAGGTCTGACCAAACACTACACATTGCTTTACGATTGTTTTCCACCTTCAGTCAGTATACCAAACGTAACTTACTTTCCCATTACTTACATTCGACACAATTATGCTCGTCTCTGTTGCCACCTACCTGTATCTTAAGGTAACGTTACAGAGATCACCTGATTGCAGGAAATCCCCTCAAACCCTATATTTTACTTGCAGGAGAAGTTGTAGAATTGGAGTAGGGGAATTTTTGGATCCTACCTCGACCTTTTCTAAATTGCGGTTAGCGACAAATAAAGATATGTGTGCCACTGCTGGCTGGGAGGCCCCGAAGGGTTCTTTAGCCGCCAAATCAGGTAGGTGGTTTTTCCTTCCACGTACAACGGTCCATTTTCATACGGTGTATGAGAACTGCGTGTTAAGTGTATCTGGCTGAATGTTCTCGTTATGAGAGTATAGAAGGGCGATCTGTTTTAATTGGTAAAAACCATTCAAAAGCCAAAATAGCACAAAATATTTTTTATTCAACACAATGAATTTCAACAGTGTTTGCCATCATCTTCAGGTCTTAAACATCTTTTTGTTGTAAAATATGTTCATTTACGGCAAAAAGGTGTTTAATACCTGAAAATGACACCAAAGACTGTTGAAACGGGTTATCTTCAATAAAATATTTTGAGCGATCTGAGGTTTTGAATGATTTTTAACAATTGAGAGTAGCTGTTGAATAGTGGTGAATGCCATGTGTGTATGTGTAATTTGCTGTCATTATTGTGTTCTATAATTGACATCCATTAGCTGTAGAATCTTACAATATGTTCTGAGTTCAAATGTAACGAGATATCTTGAAAAAAGTGACGCCCTTCGTGACAACGGGTATGAATACCGGAAACATGGATGAAGTGGAACCCTAGCTCGCACTTTTCTCACGTGACATGGATCAAGTCACTCAGGTAGATCCAGTATTTCGTGAATACCGAAAATCATTTGCCTCAGTACTTCTCACACATTTGTTATCTAAAGTACGATCGTGTGGGGATCAAGTGAAGTTTGATTCTGGATTGAGGATTTCCTGCTAGGGATAGCGCGGGCAGTTGTCGTAGATGAAGAGTCATCGACAGATGTAGAAGTAACTTCGGGTGTGTCCCAGGGAACTGTGTTGTGGCTCTTGCTCATCATGGACCTAGCAGGCAATATAACAATAATCTCAGACGTTTTGCAAACGATGTTGTTATCCAAAATAACTGTCTAAAAAAGCTGCGCAAGTATTCAGTCCCTAACGTGTTCAAAGTGATACAAAATACGAAGAGCGTTCAGTAAGAAGCGTAACACATTTTTTCTCGGCCTATTTCTGTTGAACAAATGCGGAATTATTGTGCGGCATCGTGGCATTTGCCCGCTTCAGCCCCTATAGTTTCATCAAGTTCCGAGAGGTCATGGCGTCCGTAACGAAGGTGTGTGCAAAGCAAATATCTATCATTGTGTTTCTTTTGGCGGAAAACCAGTTAATCACAGACATTCAAAGATTCTTGCAGAATGTCTACGAAGACGCAGTGAACAAAAGCACAGTGAGACGTTGGGCGAGGCATCTGTGATCATCGCGACGAGGCCGCGGAAAACCTTTCCGACCTCCTGCGTGCTGGCCGGCCGCACACATCTGTAACTCCTGCAGTGTTGGAACGTGCGGACGCTCTCTAGACGGATCACAATCAAACACCACGGTGCTCAACTGGACGTTTCTGTTAGTAGTGCTGACATAACTGCCCACCAGTTGGGGCACTCAACATTGTGTGCCCGCTCCGTTCCTCGCTGCATAACAGAAAACCATAAAGACTAACGAAGTGCGAAATTGCTTGCATGTTACGAGGCTGATCGTTACATCTTCAAAGGCGGTGAGACACTGGTTCATCACTTGGAACCGGAAATAACAACGGCAATGCATGGAGTGGCGCTACACCACATATCCTCCGAACAAAAAGCTGAAAGCTGCACCCTCAGCCGGTAAAGTCACGGGGACGGTCTTTTGAGACTCTGAAGGGGTTACTCTGCTTGATTTCCTCCCCCATGGTGCAACAATAACCTCTGTAATGCATTGTGCTACCCTCAGGAAATTGAAGAAACGACTTCATCATCACAGAAACTTCTCCTTCTCTATGACAATGCAAGGCCTGCGCACCCGAGAGGAACTCCCAGACCTTCATTGGATATCCATCCTACAGCCCGTATCTCGCACCTTCCGACTTCCATCTGTTTGACCCAATGAAGGATGAACTCCGCAAGAAGCGGTACGTGGATGATGAGAAGGTAACTGACGCAGCAAGACGTTAGTTCCGACTTAGGACCAGTGTAGCGATACCATGCGGGTATACAGATCCTCCCAGTAAGCTCGCATAAGGCCGTCGTATCGAAAGGAGATTACGTTGAAAAATAGGGTTTTGCAGCCAAAAGAGTCCCCAATGTGTATTGTTATTATGAATTAAACCAACCTGCTTTTAGGGGAAAAAATGTGTTTCATCACTTATTGACCGCCCTTCTTACTTTTAACGGTCACAAAAATAAAGTTCGCACTTCACAAAACGAGAAACCGTAGCGTTATTTGACTACAGTATCAGTGAGTCATAGTTGGAATCTGTCAACTCACACAGATATCTGCGTGTAACGCTGTGTAGGGATAGGAAATGGAACAGTCGCCGGCCGGGGTGGCCGAGCGGTTCTAGGCGCTTCAGTCTAGAACCGCGTGACCGCTACGGTCGCAGGTTCGAATCCTGCCTCGGGCATGGATGTGTGTGATGTCCTTAGGTTAGTCAGGTTTAAGTAGTTCTAAGCTCTAGGGGACTGATGACCTCAAATGTTAAGTCCCATAGTGCTAAGAGCCATTTTTTGGAACAGTCACATAAGCTCAGTCGCAGGTAAAGCAGGGGACAGACAGAGGTTCATCGGTAAAATGATAGGGCAACGCAATCTGTGTGCAAAGGAGATTGCTTTCAAAACACTCGTGCGACCGCTCTTAGAATGCTATTCAAGCATGTGGGACCGTTACCAAATAGGACTTAACGGTGATATCGAACGTATGCAGAGAACAGCAACACGAGTGGCCACAGGTTCGTTTGAGTGCGGGAGAGTGTCACTGAGGTTTTGAAAGAAGTGAACCGGCAAAGGCTTGAAGACAGAGGCAGACTATCACGTGAAATCCTAAGTAGCAAGTTTCTAGAACGAACTTTAAGTGGTGGACTTACGAGTGTGCTGCAGTTCCCTTCGTATTGCTCCAGTAGAGATCGTGAGGAGAAGGTAGACTAAAAATAGCACGTTAAAAGTATTTAAGTAATCATTCTTCTCGCGCTCCATAGGTGAATGGAATGGAAAAAATAACTGGTACGATGATGGTGTGGTGTCACCGCCAGACACCACACTTGCTAGGTGGTAGCCTTTAAATCGGCCGCGGTCCGTTTGTATATGTCGGACCCGCGTGTCGCCACTATCAGTGATTGCAGACCGAGCGCCGCCACACGGCAGGTCTAGAGAGACTTCCTAGCACTCGCCCCAGTTGTACAGCCGACTTTGCTAGCGATGGTTCACTGACAAAATACGCTCTCATTTGCCGAGACGATAGTTAGCATAGCCTTCAGCTACGTCATTTCCTACGACTTAGCAAGGCGCCATTACCAGTTACTATTGATGCTGTAAAACATGTACCGTCAAGAGCGATGTTCACCAGTTATGGATTAAAGTTAAGTATTCCAGCAGCTACGTACGTTTTTTGTTAGTCTCATTTCCTTGACCTGTTCCAGACCTCACGCCAGCCTGCGTGAGCTAAAACGCGTGCCTTTCGGCTTCCTCTCATAGTGGGTTGGCTCTCTTGCCAATCCACAACAGATAGGAAACACCGCCAGCCACGTACTTCATCCGCTGGGCTGAATAAAACTCTCCTGGAACTTGCGCGGAAATGACCCCTGTTAATGAACAGAACTTTCCATCACAGTAAGTGTGGGAAACCATGATTTCGCTGCACCTATCTGTTTCTGTCACGTGTATGCAAATGCTCATCTCCTGCTTGCTCTGTCCCGAGTACGAGGGGCGTTCAGAAAGTAAGTTCCGATTGGTAGCGGAATGGAAACCATAGTGAGAATCCGATGAAGCTTCGTATAGGCAGTGTCTACCATGGCCGTCGATCAACTCACGTTGCACTTTGCAGTTCTGGACGCACAGTGTGTACGTAAAGATGCCTAGATAATAGTGTCTTCCGCGAAGCATGGGTGCCTGTCGAGAGATTTTTCCTGATTTCATGCGACCCCACCCAACTTAAATGTCATGCCTTTGCTTCTTCATGACAATTCTCGGGCGCACGTTGCAGGTGCAATGTAGATGCCCCTGAAGCGTATAACATCCCGGACATGGCTCCCAGTGATTTTCATCCCTGCTCATATGAACCGCTGGCACACACATTTTGGCACCGAAGACGAGTTGCGGATGTGTATAGAGAATTGGCAGAAAGCTCAGGCGGCAGCCTCCTATGACGACGGTACTGGAAAGTTGGTACAATGCTACAAGAAATGTCTCTGTCGGAGCGGAGAATATGTGGAGAAGTAGCGAACACATTTTTGATTTTCATTGTAGTTTCCATTTCGCGAGCGATCGGAACACCCTTCGCACGGCGCTGCGTCATTACGTTCGAATGAGAGAGAGAGGAGCAGGCGTATTTAGTAACCGTCTGAATGTAACACGAAACGGTGCTCACGATGAAACAGTGCGTGTTTATTGTCGTGTGTTATCCGAAGCACAATTAACAGAAAACGAGTACGTAAGTGTTTTCACAAGAGAAGTGGAAGTTTTTTGGCAAACTCTCCATCAGAGTCTGCAGTGAAAGACGTAGTCACAAAATGGTGCGAAACGGGATCTGTAGCGAATAAAAACCGTAATTATCCGAAAACAGTTCGAACCGTAGGGGACATTGTTTGTTTGAAGGGAAGCCTGGGACAAAGTCCGAGGAAATCCCAACTCCTGTTATATGTTCAAGTGGGCATTAAGGCAGCGTCGTGTCGAAACATTATAAAGAGGGATCGGCGTCTGTATCCTTACAAATTTACTGCTTTACATGAATTGAGGCACCCAGACAAACTTTCGCGTGTTGAGTTCTGCCTATTGTTCCTGACTGAAGTGGAATCAGCACTTTTGGAACCTCAGCTTTTTATTTCTTCAGGGTGAGGCCTATCTCATCTTGGCAGATTATGCGAATCCACCGAACGTGCGCCATTATACATCGGAAAATCCCCATCAGTACTTCGAACAGCACTTGTATATTCTCACGAGTGGTATCAGTCTAGTGACACGAATCTTTCGCCAAGGTGTTAATTTTAATCGGCATGTTCAAAAGTTTGTAATTCATATGTTGATCAACTAACAGAAGAATAACAACTGTTTGAGTATTTACAGCAAGACGAAGCAACAACACACACCGCATTGACAATCTTCTCATGACTGTACGATGTGCTCACTGACAAGGCGGCAGTTAACATAGGCACTGCAATCTCCTGGTGTGCGATGTTAGTTAAGCATTTAGCACATCCCTAAGATGCTATGAGATCGGAACTCGGTGACCTGTATAGTGAACCATTTGATCCCCAAGAGATCCTGTGAAACGAAAAAACAAAGTCGAGCAACGGACAACTAATTGATCTGAATTAAACAGGGGTGACCCAACTGAACACAAAATATGGCGATTACAACTCTCATATAAATATTAATAAGAGTTTCCATCAAGTTACTAAATGAAACTTGCATGGGGGCTTAATTAAATAAAATGCAAATATTTTTTTAGTTTTTTGGTAGCTGTTGGTCCGATTACGCAAGTCTCGTAAACAGTTGGCCCTGACTAGTCTTAGTACGCAATCTGACTGCATAGAACAACAACAAAGAATGAAAGAAAATTTCCGTTAACACAATTAATTAATTAAGTCCCCAGCAACTATAAAACCTACGAAACCAAACCACAAGTGTAATTGTTCTGTGTGTGGGAGTGTGACTCAAGGTACACATCTGGCACGGTTCTTCTTCAACAAGACAAGAAATTTTAAACATCATTTATACTGAAGTAATTAAAAAATAGAAATACTATAATTGCGTAAGGAAAACAGAATTACACTCTAATACAAGAACACAAGCCAGATGCTTTGTTGACTGAACCTGTAATAACGCATTATTCAGGACACAGAAATAATGAGAGAGAAAAGAAATTTTTTTTTTACCTTCGTTTATATTGATGAAAGGCACTCTAAACATTACAATCTCTCCACACCGACTCCCTACTACCACATCTCAACAAGAACCTTTCAGTATCACATCTCAGCAAGCACTGCCTACTAGCACATCTCAACAAACACTCTCTGCTACGAGTTCTTAGCAAGTACTGACTACTACGAGTCCTCGACAGGCACTGACTACTACGAGCTCTCCCCAAGCACTGTGGAGGCGGCTGAATAATACTCTTTGGCGCAATCTCTGGCGCAGTGGCTCAGTGTAGCCACCTTTCATATGCCCCTCCTCCACGGGCCAGAATTTTATGGTATTTTTGCCAGCATTGGTGGTGAAAATACCACCAAATTCGTCCACAAAAATACAGACAAAAATAAAAGATAATATTAATACCTAAATATCACATAATTAGATAAAATTTTTGGCTTTGCACTGACCTTTCAATAACCTAATATATAAAATACAGTAAGCGATACAAATTCTTTACATAATAGTTTACACAATACACAAAAAATCAGTTTATACAAATGTTCACATAACATGCTTTCCATGATTAGTTAATACAAAAAAGACACCAACAAGTGACATCATTTTAGTAAAAGCAATTTCATCAGTTGCACCCAGCAATGTTGAACAGGTGCAGACACCAACAAGTGACATTATCTCAGTAGAAGCAGTTCATCAGTGGCACCCAGCAATGTTGAGTAGGTGCAGACAGCAAGAAGTAACATCATTTCAGTAGAAACAGTTCTAACAGTGGCACCCAGTAATGTTGAACAAGTGCAGGCAGCAACAAGTGACATTATTTCAGTAGAAGCAGTTCCATCTATGGCACCCAGCAATGTTGAACAGGTACACACAGCAACAAGTGACATCATTTCAGTAGAAGCAGTCCATCAGTGGCACCCAGTAGTGTTGAGCAGGTACACACAGCAACAAGTCACATCATTTCAGTAGAAGCAGTTCATCAGTGGCACCCAGTAATGTTGAACAGGTGCACACAGCAACAGGTGACATCATTTCAGTAGAAGCAGTTCCACCAGTGGCACCCAGCAATGTTGAACAGGTGCAGACACCAACAAGTGACATTATCTCACTAGAAGCAGTTCATCAGTGGCACCCAGTAATGTTGAACAGGTGCAGACACCAACAAGTGACTTCATTTCAGTAGAAGCAGTCCATCAGTGGCACCCAGCGATGTTGAACAGGTGGAAACACCAACAAGTGACATTATTTCAGTAGAAGCAGTTCCATTAGTGGCACCCAGCAATGTTGAGCAGGTACACACAGCAACAAGTCTCATTTCTCAGCAGAAGCAGTTCCATTAGTGGCACCCAGCAATGTTGAACAGGTGCAGACCCCAACAACTGACATTATTTCAGTACAACCAGTCCATCAGTGGCACCCAGCAATGTTGAGCAGGTGCAGACAGCAACAAGTGACATTATTTCAATAGAAGCAGTCCATCAGTGGCACCTAGCAATGTTGAACAGGTGTAGACAGCAACAAGTGACATTATTTCAGTAGAAGCAGTCCATCAGTGGCACCCAGCAATGTTGAACAGGTGCAGACACCAACAAGTGACATCATTTCAGTAGAAGCAGTCCATCAGTGGCACCCAGCAATGTTGAGCAGGTGCAGACAGCAACAAGTGACAACATTTCAGTATAAGCAGTTCAATTAGTGACACCCAGTAATGTTGAACAGGTGCAGACACCAAAAAGTGACATTATGTCAGTTGAAGCAGTCCATCAGTTGCACCTAGCAATGATGAGCAGGTCCAGAGAGCAGTCCATAATATTCACTATCACTGATCACACTGTTCATCAGAGTTTATAACCAGAAATTAAACATGTCCTAGTGGCACCAATCACGTAGAAAAAGTACAAGTAACAGTCCATAATATTCACTATCACTGATCACATTGTTCATCAGAGTTTATAAGCAGAAATTAAACATGTCCTAGTGGCACCAATATGTAGAAAAGGTACAAGTAACAGTCCATATTATTTACTATCACTGATCACACAGTTCATCAGCAGAAATTAATCATTCTAAGTGGCACCCATTATGTTGTAAAAGTGCAGGTAACAGTCCATAATATTCACCATCACTAATCAGACAGTTCAAGTATGAACAATAGTTTGAATCCACATACAAATGGTTTTACACTAAACATACAAATCATAACAAACACACAAATGATGTCAGATAATTGTCATATTAACTATTACAAATACACAAATATCAGTAAACCTATAATATTTATGGGTGTCAGTGCAAGCCACTACAAACAAATAAAATAATATTTAGGAGATAGGTGGGTAGGATTAGGAAAGGAAAACACACAAAACACACTCACTCAGTTTTCATCCACATTAAGTACTACTGTGTAATTGAATAGTGTTAACTGTGTAAATGCAATTCTGTCAAAATTTGATGTTCATCATGTGTATCAAGTAGTAGTGGCAGCAATGTATAACAGTCAATAATAGTTAAGTCAACGTCATAGTCATCATGTCAAGACCAATGTTTGCCAAGCCAGATCAAAATGTACGGTTGCTGAACAACTGTCAGTGAGTCAAGATATGCAATTACTTCCTCTCTCCAAAAAAAAAAAAAAGTACTGCTTATTGACTTAACAAAGTGTGTGTAGATAATCTTCCTTCCACTTTAGTGTTCAAGTCTGCTATCTTCATCCTCCTTGTTCCATATAGACCAACAAAAAAAAAAAAATATGCACCTCACTTACTTTACCTCTTATCCACCAAAACTCCAATAATCATCAGCATCACATAATCTCAATACTTCAATAATACCTCTTACGTCGATACATATAAATCTTATCATCAATATCATTTACCTTACCTCTTGTCCACAAAAACTTCAATAATCATCAACTTCATATAATCTCAATACCTCAATAATACCTCTTCAATACGTCGATACATATAAACCTTATTGCCAATATCATTTCACTCCCATAACAACTCTTTCCTCTAGTCAGTCTCCTCGAACAAGTACAGATAAAATCCTAGTGCAAACTTCAGTTCGTCATCCCATACAATCCGAAGACACTCTGTCAACACACAACCTCTGTGTAATCCATCTGAGCCAAATCTTCTACTCATTATGAATTATAAACAAAAGTAATGCATACATGACCTCTAACAGACTTAGTTCGAATAACTCTCAGTAATTAAGTACGATTGCGGAGTGTGAATGATCATAATATTTCACAGTGTGTACACCACTTCAAGAATTATGGCAAACAGAAGCAAACATATGGAGTATTTCTTGTGTCAAGTGTCACTTCCTATTTCAATTGCTCACGAAGAATGCAGTGTAATAACTGTCAATGGTCTAAACCTAGTATTGGTATGTCATGTCGTTAGCTTCCTTCCTATTAGCATAAATTTATACAGCTTCCATAAAACCTCAGCTCATGTGACTTCTATGAAGTTTCTTGTACTAATGTCGTTCGTCGAATTATAGCAGTTCATTTTCTTATCTTAAAAATATAAGGCACTGAGCGTAAGCAAAACAAGCAATAGCGAGTAAATATACCAGTAGAGAACAGAATGTCAACAAGTGGATGCAGCACAATTCTTACAACGAGGCTCTGCCAAGCGAACAATCTGTAACCTATACCATAGTGTAACCTAAACTCTATGTTCGTACACTGTACATCAGCATTGCTATATACCAAATTAAAGAGTAGTTGTGACGACAAACAGAAATGTATAAATATGCAATCCATACGCATAGCAGTAAACAGGTCATTAGCATCATATCAGCATAAGCAAATAAATGTTCATATGTAATCTTAATAAGTAAACATGAAGGCGCAAGCAGATAAATCACAAAGTATAACTTACATACCTAACCACATCAGCACAATTAATCAGGTGACAATTATAATTTAAATAAATAAGCACAGCAGGCACATAATTAAAAAATATGACATCAGTGAAAAAGCAGTGCAGCCAAGCGATGCATAATATACACAAGTTACAACCCAGTTCATTAATAATCATTGTCAAAATCAGTTAACGTACGCAAGCACGTCGCTTCACAAGTAAATTCATAGAACATAAAATTAGCACAAAGTATGAATCACGTAATCGCGAGCAGCAAATTAAGTCTAAAGTACGTATCTAATTGGAAATATGTTACCTGAAAAATGATCTCAATTAATAGTTACCATTTTTTTTTTAGTTTATTAGTTTCTTCTTCGAAATTACATTCTTCCTGAAAATTTCTCGATAGCAAGTCGTCTTAACGTCGGACACGCACAGAATTTACCTGAAGTTCTTAAATATTTTATAGAACCGTATCCTGAAAAATACTGAATGTTAATAACATAATTCATCAAGTCACTATAGCTTTATACTGAATTTAATCGGAGAAATTAGACTGTGTATTTGTTTACGGCTGTCAGTGCATTCGCACTGAGCGCTCGATCAGCTGTAGGCGCGTGACGTAGGAAGTAATTGTTTGCGGTCAAGGACTGCCTTGTGCGGCGCGCAGACTTGACTGTTGCTTTGAGTATGTGCCGCCGCCAAAACACAGCGCGGTATCCTTGTATTCTCTGCATGTTTACGTAAACTGTTGGTTTCTCGAAAGTATGTCATTCCACAAAAATTTTAACGTTAGATATATGATGTATTCCCTTAGAGCGTCGTGATTTAAGAGTTTCTACTTCGACAGCGTTATCATGAATAATTTTGCGAATTCTATATGGACCGTTATAAAGCATAAAAAATTTGCGACACAAGCCCTTTCCTTTGTGAGACAAACGATGAGACTTAATTAACGCCTTTTGACCAACAGACAAAATTTTTGAACGACCAGGACGCTTAGCTGATTTCTCTCTTCTAGCAGCCGCAGATGCAATATTTTGCAGAGCCATGTTCACAACTTCAGAATGCCGCAGTTTCCGTGAAGGCGGAAAAGGAACGATTTCAGATATGCAATTTGTCGGTGATTTGTTTTTTAATATCAGTATAGGCGGTAAAGAAGTTGAATCATTAGGGAGTTCATTCAGAATGTTTTGAAAAATATGAAGATACTGATCCCACGTTCTGTGATTCTGATGACAATAAAGACGAACAATTTATTGATTTCCTTCATCCATCTCTCTGAAGCGTTAGATTGAGGGTGAAAAAGTGAAATGAAAATTGGTTTAATTTTACGACGCCGTAGAGTACGAAGCCAAATTTTAGAACGAAACTGTGATCCATTATCTGATATAACCTTATCAACATGACCAACTTCTTTAAGAAAATGGTTAATGAAAGCGTTAGATACTGAACGAGCTGTTGCTTTGCGTAAAGGTGTAAAACACACATATTTTGATGTCAACTCCACTGCTACGAAAATGTACGCAAAACCATTAGTAGAACGAACCACTGGACCGAACAAATCAACTGCAGCCATGTCCTTTAATTTCGCTGGAATGATAGGAAACAACGGTGCTCTGTGAGAAATTGTTGGCGGCTTAGCCTTCTGACATAATTTGCATTTCGCCAGAACAGATCGAATACGTTTTTCCATATTACTGAAGTAGCAATTTTCCCGTAATTTATGAAAGCATTTTCTGGGACCAAAGTGTGCATAACTGAAATGCGTATACCAAATCAGCTTATTAACCCACTCATCAGGAATACAAACTAACCAAACAGAGTTGTCGACCGATTTTCGTTTAAAAAGAATGTCATTGCGAACTAAATAATGCTGTCTAATCGCTACGCTTTCCTCTCTCCTCCGCTTCTCCTTAATGTCCTTCCAGATTGGATCCTTATTTTGCTCCTTAGCGATGTCCTGGAGCGAAGACGAAATAAAGTTCTCAAACGCAACACCTTGAATATACATCAAACAATAATTGTTTTCTATGCAGTCCTCTTCAGCACTTTGTTTCAAACCCATAGGTGCACGTGATAAAGCATCAGCAACAATATTTGAAGAACCCTGTATGTAAACAATACTAAAATCAAATTCCTGTAGGTACAACGCCCATCGTGACAATCTGCCATGAGTTAATTTTGTTGACATAAGAAATTCCAGAGCTCGATGATCGGTATAAGCCTTAGTATGTCTGCCAAACAAAAATGTGCGAAATTTTGTGAAAGCCCAAACAACCGCCAAAGCTTCAAGTTCCGTTATCGAATAATTGTTTTCTGATTTAGAGAGAACACGACTTCCAAATGCAATAGTTTTCTGTACTACAACGCCGTCTTCTTCTATCTCTTGAAATAAATGTGCACCTAGGCCTTTGTATGATGAGTCCGTCGCCAAACAAAAATCTTTAGATAAATCCGGATGTGAAAGAAGTGGAGCAGCAACTAAAGCATCACGAAGTTGTTCAAATTCTGACTGAGCTTCCTCATCCCAACACCAATTAGAATTCTTTCCGGATAGTTCACATAAACGAGGTGTGGCCAAATCGTCCAATCTAACAAAGCGTCTAAGAAAATTACAGACACCAAGGAAACTACGAACATAACGTTTTGTGGTAGGAACAGCATAATTACGAATAGCGTCAAGTTTTTCTGGGTCAGGAAGAATACCTTCTGTAGAAATAATGTGACCGAGAAATTTCACCTGTGAACGACCAAATTCAGATTTCTCCAAGTTCACAGTAATGCCAACTCTTGCAAAGATACGTAACAACGAATCCAAAATTTTGTTGTGGTCACTCCAAGAATGTTTAGCAATAAGAATGTCGTCAACATATGAAGTAATATTGTCATGAAGATAAACAGGTAAAATTTCATTTAAGCTACGAATGAATGCTGCTGAAGATACAGTAAGTCCAAACGGTAATTTCCGAAACTGGTAACAGTTACCAAAGGCTAAAAAGGCAGTATATTTTCTACAATCAGGGTGGAGTTCTATTTGCCAAAAACTCGCGCGCTGTCAATCGTGGATAAAACTTTAATTCCATGGAAATGTTGAAGAAGTTCATCTAAATTTTGTGGGTGGTCAATTTCAGGAATGATGATATTATTTATCTGTCTGGAATCCAGAACCAAACGAATTGACCCATCCTTTTTAAGGACAACGTGTAATGGGCTGGTATAAGGACTGACTGCTGGCTCAATAATGCCCTGATCTAATATGTATTGAAGTTCATTCTTAACCTTGTCTCTGTAAGCCAAAGGAATAGCGTACGTTTTCCCTCGAAATGGTGTGTGTTCTTTTACTTTAAATAGATATTGTAGGCCTTGTATAGTTCCTGTGTGATGACTAAATACTGTAGCATGTGAAGTCAAAATGTGGTGCAGCTCTTCTCTTGCAACGTCATCTGGCACTTCAGCTTTCTTAACCTTTTCATTAATTAATTCTTCGCTATTAATTATATCATCCATCGCGTCTCTGTATCTATTGTCATTGTCATGAATAAACACACTGTCGTCATAATGCTCAACGAAAACATCAGAAGTAAGAAACCTTAAACATTTTGTATCTGACTCAGATCTTGTTAAACACTCGAAAAATGTCAAACATTTCGGCATTCCGGCAACAGTCAAATTCACACTTCCTTCTTTAAAGTTCAAAATTGCCTTATGTGTGTTAAGAAACTCCATACCTAACATAATTTGTGTACTGAGTAATGGAACGATAATAAAATTAGCAGAAAATTCGTATCCTTGACAGATGAAATTTAAGTTGGTCTGTTGTTTGACTTCCACACTTTTTCCAGAAAGCGCTCCTCGAATTGTAGTTTTAGAAATAGGTAACACAGGACAGGCAATAGTTCTTTCACATATACGAAAAACTGGTTCACTAATGACATTCAATGGGCTCCCAGAATCTAAAACTGCAGTGAACTTATTCTTACCCACACATACTTCAATAACAGGATGTAAAAATGCGTCTACGTTATTTTCCTTTTCGTCTAACAAAATGTCTCACATGTCTTCCAGGCGTACGTAGTGTAAAGTCGTAGTGTCATTACTTTCTGAACCGTCTATATTGCTGCCAGAAGCCGAAGCTGCAAGTCATTGTCGATTGTTTGCGTCACGTCTTTGGCTATTCGCGTCATTTCGCGGATCAATTTCTACTATTTGCACTTGTCTCTCTGAAGTTCTGTCACGTGGAGGATGCCAATTAGGTCCCTCCTGTCTGTTAGATGCAAATTCTTGGTTGTGTCTGTTATTAAAATTTCTGTTTTCCTGTCTGTCTGCATAACTACTTCTTGTGTAATTTCGACTGTCACTTCTGAAATTATTGTTGTATCTACTACCCTGGTTATTTCTGTAGTAAGAATTTCTATTACTGTATGAATAATTTCTGTCTTGATGATACCGATTACTGTCTCCGTATGATTGATCATTCCGGTAGGAATTACCGTTACTATAATTGTCTGTGTAATTTCTGTTAGAACGTCTGTTATTGTCATAAGGCTGGTATCTATTGTCCTGTCTGTTACGTCTGTCATTCTCAAAATTACCGCTATAACGTCCGTTCCGATCACTATCCCTTTTCTCTGAAAATCTATTGAAATTACTGTTACTAAAAAAATTACAGGAAGTCCCGTCGTCGTTGTCATACTCAAGTTCTTGCAACAAAGTCTTAAAAGTCTCAATGTCGTCTTTACATCTTCCGGCTAAAGCAATTTGTCTTATGGATTGTGGCAGCTTAGTTAAACAAATGCGAATTAATTCAGTCGGGCTATAAGGGTTGGAAAGGAACTGATTCTTTCGAATCATGTCTTCAAAATATTCTGCTGGCGTGCGGAACTCAGACTGTTTGAAATTACGCTGCATAATAAGACTATGTTTGACTCTGTCTTGTGTGTTTTCGGACCAATATGCCGATAGAAATGCATGATAAAAATCATTCAGATTATTACAATCTCTAATGAGTGCGCGCATCCGCGTCGCCGGTTCGTTTTCTAAATATCCACACATAAATTCCAGTTTGTGACTTAGTGGCCAATTTGGTGGAAGTGCGTACATAAATTGATCTAACCATGCACATGGATGTATGTCATTCTTAGAATTGCGGAAGATCTTAAATTTCCGAAAAGTCTGTCCCAGTCCAAATGACGATTATTGTCAAGTTCGCGCGCCTGGCGCTCTCTTGTTGCATCCCATAAATGAAACAAATTATTTTCTTCAAACCCCTCTGGTATCTGTGATTCTAAATTTCCTTTGCCGTCTTTTCCTACGATTTAGCCTTCAATTTGTTTGACTTGCTTTTTTAATGCCTCAAATTCCCTTTTCACGCGTTCATTAAATTTTCCCTGATTTTCAACATGCTTATTTGTGTTCTGATACTCTTCGGTTTCTGCAAATGGTAATGGAGCTGTATCATCCGAATCTCTGTCCCCATGTAAACTAAGATTTGTCAATTTATCTGAAATCTCCTCAACTCTTTCCGATAAGTCACCTATTTATTCTTTCCATTTATTTACGTCTTCCGTAAGTGTCGTGACTCGGGTTTCAGTATTGACACATTTGGTAGTTAACTGTTCATATTGTTGTGTTATGTTATTTAATCTGTCATTCGGTACGGATTCCTCGATTCTCTCAAATATTTCCTCCTTATCGTGTGCACGTTGTAAATTTAACTCTGAAAATTTCTGTACTATCACGCGATCTCTTTCTTCCTGTTCTCTATCCTGTTCCTTTTGTCTAATCTCTACTGCAATTAATCTATTATTGTGAGAATTTAAAATCGGTTGTACTTCTTCTCTGATTTCTTTCTTTAATTCATCTTTCATGTTTTTGAAACATGTCCCTATTCGTGAGTCTAACCGTGTTTCCATCTCTGTTTCTAAACGTGTTGCCACTGTTTTTAATTCAGATCCTAACCGTGTTTCCATTGTCCCCATCTGTGTTTTTAATTCAGATCTAAACTGTGTTTCCATTGTTCCCATTTGTGATCCCAGTGAGTCTAACCGTGTTTCCATTGTTCCCATATGTGTTTTTAATTCAGATCTAAACCGTGTTTCCATTGTTCCCATCTCTGTTTTCATTGTTCCCATTTGTGAGTCTAACCGAGATCCCAAATTTAATATTGCACCCATCAACTGCTCCATATTAAATGGTTCAGAATTCTTTTCGCCCCTAACATTTCCCACAAAACCAGCCTCCTTCGTCATAGCTGTAAGGCCATCTGTGTTCGGTACTATTACAGGATCTTCTGTCGTTAATCTCGTATTCTGTGAATTTTCTGATTGAGAAAAATTTTGAAATGGTTCCGGACTATTTTCCCGACTTATTAAATTGTTTTCCACTTCATTATCCATCATCCTGTTTTCTCCTGTTGGCGAGCTCGCCATGTTAACAATTTCGTCATTCTCACTATTCATCATTTTTGCCTTTTTCATCGATCGCGTAATCATTTACAAAATATACAAAACTCGTCACTGTACGAAAATTATACACAATGACTCTTTATCTCCAACAATACCATTTACATGAAATGTTTCCCTCAAACACGATTAATCAACAATTGAAATAATTGCACTAAATTGTCAAACGCGTATACAAGACAACAAATCAAATTCTGAGAAAAAAATACCATTAGAAGAACGACAATTACCAAATCTACACATGCAAAATAGACTACAATTACTAAACAACAAATTACTACAACAATACTACTGTCTACTATTTTTACAATCAGAAGAATTCCAAGGGACGATCCGAAGCAGCGGTCGCCACGTGCATGGGGGCTTAATTAAATAAAATGCAAATATTTTTTTTAGTTTTTTGGTAGCTGTTGGTCCGATTACGCAAGTCTCGTAAACAGTTGGCCCTGACTAGTCTTAGTACGCAATCTGACTGCATAGAACAACAACAAAGAATGAAAGAAAATTTCCGTTAACACAATTAATTAATTAAGTCCCCAGCAACTATAAAACCTACGAAACCAAACCACAAGTGTAATTGTTCTGTGTGTGGGAGTGTGACTCAACGTACACATCTGGCACGGTTCTTCTTCAACAAGACAAGAAATTTTAAACATCATTTATACTGAAGTAATTAAAAAATAGAAATACTATAATTGCGTAAGGAAAGCAGAATTACACTCTAATACAAGAACACAAGCCAGATGCTTTGTTGACTGAATCTGTAATAACGCATTATTTAGGACACAGAAATAATGAGAGAGAAAAGAATTTTTTTTTTTTTTTACCTTCGTTTATATTGATGAAAGGCACTCTAAAGATTACAATCTCTCCACACCGACTCCCTACTACCACATCTCAACAAGAACCTTTCAGTATCACATCTCAGCAAGCACTGCCTACTAGCACATCTCAACAAACACTCTCTGCTACGAGTTCTTAACAAGTACTGACTACTACGAGTCCTCGACAGGCACTGACTACTACGAGCTCTCCCCAAGCACTGTGGAGGCGGCTGAATAATACTCTTTGGCGCAATCTCTGGCGCAGTGGCTCAGTGTAGCCACCTTTCAAACTAAAGGTCACTATAAAAATCCGATACATTGCTAGGTGCATTTATATGACACTGTTCAGTGAATAAACAACACAGATAACTGCCAAAGGGAACTAGGATGTAAAGACATGTACGAATCACCTTGTCACAGATTGCTGGGTTTGAAATAAAATGATACAAAAACTGAGTCCAAGAATATTGGCAATGATTGTTGAATAAGTTGATAACCTAAAGGCAAGACCCAGAAAAGTTTGAAGAAGTACCAGTTCTCTCGCCTAAGCACGTATCGAGTGCAGGTAGCTGGCTATAAATTAGTTGAGAAGAGTGAAACTTCTTTGATTTGAACCAAATAACTTGGCGGTCCCCTAGTCACAAGGTACGCAAATGTGGCTCATATTTACCACTCTGCTGATACCCAGACGCAGAGGACAGTTGTAGTAGCAGCTGAGAATTCTAAGTTCTGCCCTACTATCAGTGATGAACTCTAATGTGAAAACATCTCTGTTCCTTCCCTAGCACCCTGTGATGCAGAAGCGTACTCTTTCGTGCTCGAAGATGAAGTGTTCTCCTGTCCTCCTCCACAAAATCTAGCTGGTTCTGTCAGCAATCTGTAGTCAATCACAATACACATTTCAAGTTCCAACTAATAAAAAGTGTACAACAACTGCAACAGTTTCCCTTCTCCTAACGAAACTGTCATGATTAACGAATACTCTTCAGTCCTTCCTTTGAGAGGGGTAGAAGGCAAAAATCCTCTCCCACTATATATGTTCATTCATGCTTCCTCCAGTTTTTGACCACGTTATGAAAATAATTATCCTGAGCCAGTTGTGTGCTTCCTCACAGAATTTAAACATCAACACATTTAACCTTCCCACCCTGCAACCGCCGTCTCCCAAAAAGTGTGCCGTGTTTCTCTCCTGGCGCTGAAGATCTTATCTTTTCTAAAGGGCTTCCTTTAAGCTCCGCGACTTCGGAAAGTTTGCAACACGCTGTGCGCTCCACCTCGGCCTGCTGCTCCCTCAGCAATCACCTGCTGTTTTCGCATCTGTTGAAAAAACAGTGTCTTTCCCCTGCCCTTTCCTGCCTAGCTCCTGGTATTCTGCAGAAAACATTTTTACTGTCTGCCTGCTGCACATTCGTTCAGCGCCCTTGATTTTCCTCATAGCTTGCTGGCCATCTCAAGTTTATAGAAAGACTCTACTATGACCTGTCATCACACAGAGTTAAGGAAAATGTTACTTGTTACGCATGCAATCGTTGGTATTGGATTTAATTGCATGCATACTCCCATGCAGTATTAAAATTTTAAATGGATTGCGTATCCTCATCTGAATAATGTTTTACTAATAAGGTTATGGAGCACTTTTGGAAAAACTTTCCCGTGACATTGGCCACCTCAGTCGCCAGATCTCTCGCTGTGATTTTAACTGTGGGGCCAATTGAAGGGTCAGATGTACTCAAACAAGCCTCAAACAGTGGAAGAGCTACTGCCGAATATGGAAAAAGCTGTTGCTGCTATCTGTCAAACAGAACTGCACAGCACTGCATGGACGTCAGTAGTGGCCACTTCCAGCATTTTTAATGACATTCATTAACTAAGACAAATCTCACATCACTCTTACTATAAATAGTTGCTGAGAAAGTTTTATTTTGCTCACCCTGTAGGTGCTGAAGATCTTATCTTTTCTAAAGGGCTTCCTTTAAGCTCCGCGACTTCGGAAAGTTTGCAACACGCTGTGCGCTCCACCTCGGCCTGCTGCTCCCTCAGCAATCACCTGCTGTTTTCGCATCTGTTGAAAAAACAGTGTCTTTCCCCTGCCCTTTCCTGCCTAGCTCCTGGTATTCTGCAGAAAACATTTTTACTGTCTGCCTGCTGCACATTCGTTCAGCGCCCTTGATTTTCCTCATAGCTTGCTGGCCATCTCAAGTTTATAGAAAGACTCTACTATGACCTGTCATCACACAGAGTTAAGGAAAATGTTACTTGTTACGCATGCAATCGTTGGTATTGGATTTAATTGCATGCATACTCCCATGCAGTATTAAAATTTTAAATGGATTGCGTATCCTCATCTGAATAATGTTTTACTAATAAGGTTATGGAGCACTTTTGGAAAAACTTTCCCATGACATTGGCCACCTCAGTCGCCAGATCTCTCGCTGTGATTTTAACTGTGGGGCCAATTGAAGGGTCAGATGTACTCAAACAAGCCTCAAACAGTGGAAGAGCTACTGCCGAATATGGAAAAAGCTGTTGCTGCTATCTGTCAAACAGAACTGCACAGCACTGCATGGACGTCAGTAGTGGCCACTTCCAGCATTTTTAATGACATTCATTAACTAAGACAAATCTCACATCACTCTTACTATAAATAGTTGCTGAGAAAGTTTTATTTTGCTCACCCTGTAGGTGGGAGAGATTGGAACGTAGTGCTGGCACATAGCCTACTTCTCTCGAATAACACCAGTGCAAGTTAATGCCTATGAGTAGAAATCACAAACAGCGTCCAGATACAGCAGTAGTGGTTTCCTCCTCGGCACAATCACGACGTTTAAATATCTGGGCGTAACGTTGCAAAGCGATGTGAAAAGGAACGAATATGTGAGGATTGTGGTCGGGATGGCAAAAGGTCGACGGACGATTAGGACTGACAGACGAGTAAAGTTCGGCTACAGAATAAGTAGTTTACTGCTTGACACAGTTACTTGTTTAAAAAGCTGGGTGTACCGCTGCAGAGCGATATGAAATGCAACAAGAATTTGTGGATTGTGATAGTGAAGGCGAATGGGAGAATTTTAGGAAAGTGTGGTTCTTCTCTAAAGGAGACCGCTAGTGCGACACATTCTTGAGCACTGCCCGAGTATTTCGGATCCGTACCAGGTCGGATTAAAGGAAGATATCGAAGAAGTTCAGGTGCGAGCACCAGTTTGTTGCCGGTAGGTTCGAGCAACACGCAAATGATATGGAGGTGCTTCGGGAACTCAAGTGCAAATCACAGGAGGGAAGGACGCGTTCTTTTCGAGCAAAACTACTGAGGAAATTTAGAGAAACGGTATTTGAAGCTGACTGTAGAACTATTCTACAGCTGCCAACACGCATTTCGCGAAGACACGAAAATTTAGGGCTCATACGGAGGCTTAGAGACAGGCGTTTTTCCCTCGTTCTGTTTTTGAGTGGAGCAAGAAAGGGAATAAATATAGTGGTACAGGCTACGCTCCGCCAGGCACCATATGGCGGCTTGCGAAGTATGTATGTAAATGCAAAAGTAGGTGGACATGCTGACGCTGTACGACGCCTACCATTTGTGCGGGGAAGACGAACGAGATGGAGAGAAATTGGTTCAAATGCCTCTAAGCACTATGGGACTTAACTTCGGAGGTCATCAGTCCCTTAGACTTAGAACTACGTAAACCTAACTAACCTAAGGACATCACACACATCTATTCCCGAGGCAGGATTCGAACCTGCAACCGTAGCAGTCGCGTGGTTCCGGACTCAAGCGCTTAGAACCGCTCGACCACAGCGGCCGGCAGATGGAGAGAGACTGAGGGATTGTAATACAGTGAGTATCTGTCAATAGCTTCTGGTGTGAATTATAATAGTGTTGCCGCGACTTTCTATCCAACCCATGTACTTGTATATGTATCCCTTGTTAGATTTATTGGAAGGGTTCCCGAAAAGTGCACTATATCTATGAAGAAAATCGCATAGAAGGCCCTAGTGCGACAAACGCTACAGTATTATTCAAAGTCGTGGTCTAGTAGGTATGACAACAAAGATACAGTTAATTCATAGACGCGCCTGGTAGCACTGTAACTAGAGTGATACAGCCTGTAAGAACGTGTTACGGAAGTGCTCATGGAACTTAAATAGGGACCTTGCAAGATACCATGTTGAGTAAATTTAGAGAACATACATTCGAAGAAGACTGCGACGATAGGGCTATCAACATCGTACACTGAAGAGCCAAAGAAAATTGTTCACCTGCCTAATATCGTGTAGGGCCCCCGCGAGCACGCAGAACTGCCGCAACACGACGTGGCGTAGACTCGACTTATGACTGAAGTAATGCTGGAGGGAGAGTACGAAGGGGTTGAGTTCTCTTTGGAACAACACTTTACAAGGCGACCCAGATGTGCTCAATAATGTTCATGACTAGGGAGTTTGGCGGCCAGCGGAAGTGTTTAAACTCAGAAGAGCGTTCCTGGAGCCACCCTGTGGCAATTATGCACATGTGGGGTGTCGCATTGTCCTGCTGGAATTGCCCAAGTCCGTTGGGATGCACAATGGACAGGAACGGATGCAGGTGATCAGACAGGATGCTTACATACACATCACCGTCAGAGTCGTATCTAGACGTATCAGGGGTCCCATACTACACACGTTCCACACCATTACAAGGCCTCCAGCAAGTTGAACAGTCCCCTGCTGACATGAAGTGTCCATTGATTCATGAGGTTGTCTCCACACCCGAACATGTCCATCCACTCGATACAATTTGAAACGAGGCTCGTCCGACCAGGCAACATGTTTCCAGTCATCAACAGACCAATGTCCGTGTTGACTGGCCCAGGCGACGAGTAAAGCTTTGTATCGTGCGGTCATCAAGGCTCCGAAAAGCCCATATCGATGATGTTGATGGCCAAGCATTCAAATTTGCATCAGTCTGCGGAAATTTTGCACTTCTGTCACATTGGACGATTCTCTTCAGTTGTCTCTGGCCCCTTTCTTGTAGGATCTCTCTCAGGCCGCAGAGATGTCGGAGATTTGATGTTTTACCGGATTCCTGATATTCACGGCACATTCGTCAAATTGTCATACGGGAAAATCTCTACTTCAGCGCTACTTCGGAGATGCTGTGTTCCATCGCTCGTGCGCCGATTATAACACCACGTTCAAACTGACTTAAATCTTGACAACCTGCCATTGTAGCAGCGGTAACTGATCTAACAACTGTGGCAGACACTTGCTGTCTTACGTAGGCGTTGCCGACCGCAGCGCCGATTTCTGCCCATTTACGTATCCCTGTATTTGGAAACGCATGCCTATTCCAGTTTCTTTGGCGCTTTGTATATGTCGCGTAGTGATTATGAAAATGAGAGAGGCGTGTAGAGAGTCAGTCGTTTTTCTCCTCTCTCCATGTGCAAATGGAATAGGACAGAGAATGTTCGTACGATTTACCTCCTGCTATGCACTCTGCAGAGTTTAGCGGAATATACAGGGTGTTTCACCATTACAGGTACAAACGAAAAGGGCGAGTAGAGGAAAATGAAACACGCAAATAATCGTAGCAATATGTGTTTGTAATAAGATTGTGTCAGAAATGCATAATTTGGAATAACTGATGGAAAGTCATCGAGTAAAACGGTAGTTATATCTGGCGTTCCCCAAGGAGTGCTGTAGGTCTTCCCTTGTTCCTAACCTATATAATCAATTTTGGAGACAAACTGAGGTGCCCACTTACCGTCTAGTAATGTCACCAAAAGATAAAACCAATTTATAATTGATTTAGACATCTGTTTGGTTCGAAAAGTGGCAACTGATTATAAACGACAAAAAGTGTGAAGTCATTTCACGTGACCACTGAAAGCAATTCGTTCAATTTCAGTTACACGATAAATCAAACAAATCTAAAGGCTGTCAACTGAGCTATATACCTAGGGATTACTAATACGTACAACGTAAGTTGGAACGATCAAATAGATAGTGTCGTAGGGAACGCTAATCAAAAATTGTGTTTTACGGGCGTAACGGAAGATGCAACAGGCTTACTGAAGAGACTACATTAGGCTTGTCCGTCCTGTTTGGAGCAGTACTGCGCAGTATGCGATCGTTACCAGTGTGGGATCCTGCCCACTCGTCGCTTATAGGGTGCCTAAATAATACTGCTTTCTCGGATAGTTATACAAGATATCAAGCAAATCACGTTAATGGTTTTTATTACATTAAAGTAGATTGATAATACTTAACTTTGGTTTACAAGAACGTGTCGCAAGCAATGGGCGACATGCAATCAATCAGTGTCCTTTGCTATATACAATTTCTATGCAACTTAGTAACACAGTTTGTGGATCACTAATAACGGCTGTCGTAGTGCTCTCTTCTAAGGCGTGGTTTCTACTGGTGTCCGTCTTCTACTGTCTGCCGAGGGTGGCAGTAGCGGCGTTTATATTCTTCAAGTGGTTCAAGTGGCTCTCAGCACTATGGGACTTAACTACTGAGGTCATCAGTCCCCTAGAACTTAGAACTACTTAAACCTAACTAGCCTAAGGACATCACACACATCCATGCCCGAGGCAGGATTCGAACCTACGACAGTAGCGGTCGCGCGGTCCAGACTGTAGCGCCTAGAACCACTCGGCCACTCCGGCCGGCGTTTACATTCTCTTCACATAGAGGCCTCTCCTGTCGTGTCCTGGTCAGCGGTCTATTGGCTGGCGTCACCTCACAGCCTTCTCTGCTCTTGCGTTCTTCATCTTCATACCGGTGTTTGTTGTTACGCCGGAAAACCAGAAAGGGTCGCCAGAGGGCACAGAAAAACTTTAAGGAAGGGCAGTTCGCTTTGTGCTATCGCGAAATAGCGGGGAATCATTAAAATTATGGAGTTTTCCTAGCAGCGAGTTCTTTTCAACAGCTTTGTCCGGAGGATGCGAAAAATTTTGTTGACTGCCACCTACATAGCGTGAAATGACTGTCGTAATAAAAAAGGGGTAATCAAAACTCGCACGGGAAGATTTACATGTTCATTTTACCAGGCGCTGTTCGAGAGTGGAAATGTAGAGACATATAGTCTGAAGATGTGTAAGTAGGCTGTTTAGGTTCTTATATTGGTAACGCCGCCGCCACGCAGCGCTCTGTATGAAAATCACTGGCTGTGCTGTGTGCAGTCTGTGGCTAGTTTGCATTGTTGTTCGCTATTGTACTGTTGGGCAGCTGGATGTGAACAGCGGGTAGCGTTGCGCAGTTGGAGGTGAGCCGCCAGCAGTTGTGGATGTGGGGAGAGAGATGGCGAAGTTTTGAAATTTGTAAGACTGAATGTCATGAACTGCTATATATATTATGACTATTAAGGTAAATACATTGTTTGTTCTCTATTAAAATCTTTCATTTGCTAACTATGCCTATCAGTAGTTAGTGCCTTCTGTAGTTTGAATCTTTTATTTAGTTGGCAGTAGTGGCGCTCGCTGTATTGCAGTAGTTCGAGTAACCAAGATTTTTGTGAGGTAAGTGATTTGTTAAAGGTATAGGTTAATGTTAGTCAGGGCCATTTTTTTGTAGGGATTTTTGAAAGTCAGATTGCGTTGCGCTAAAAATATTGTGTGTCAGTTTAAGCACAGTCATGTATAGTTTTTCGAAAGGGGACTTTTCAGATGGTTCAACGAATCCTCTGCCAAGCACTCAAGCGTGAACAGCTGAATACTCATGTAGGTGAATAAACATAGGTTTGGAAACAAATGGCTTCCTCGATACTAAGCATTATGGCACAGTACGTAAACACCATACGACAGAGACCCCGAGAATCCAAACTGCTGATATGCACTTGAAGAGAAATGTTTCACAAGTGTTCTATATTTCCACCGTTCATGTGAAGGTAGGCTTCATCACGTCTCTTCAGTAACGTCCGTACTCTTTTAGAAATACCAGACGTGTCCCGAATACAATTACAATCATCCATAACGCGTTCTCGGAGCTCGACACTATCAACAGGGCTGGAATACAGCGAAGCTTTTAAATGTCCACACACTACATAGTCAAACGGGTTGAAGAAGTCTGAGGATCTGGAAGACCATAGTGTTGACAATAATCAACCGATACACTTGTTGTCGGAACGGTATTTCTCGGCACTTACGTATCCGGAATCATGATGAAATCAAACGAGGGCAGTTTATGACTCTGTAATTTACGCGTCATTTGTGGTGATTCGAAATGGACTTAGCCATATACATTAACAGTGTAACATTGCCATGACTGCAGTGATACATACGTCGTACCAGGACCTACACTGACGGAACACCAAGAAGATGACGTTTTCTTCAATATTAACGCCAGTCATATGAGAGTTGTGCTAGTAGTGTCACTATGAGAATGTAAATAGGGTTTGTTTTAAACACCCGCTGTTAAGGTCGTGAGCGCTAGTTACCTTTCAGGCTGGATGTGGGGAGACGCCATTATCGACAGCCCACTGAGTTTGAGCGAGTTCGTGCAATAGGGCAACGAGAACCTGTGTGTTCCTTCCGCGATAATGCAAACAGTTGACAGGACTGTAGCCACTGTACATGATTCAAAATGGCTCTGAGCACTATGGGACTCAACATCTATCGTCATCAGTCCCCTAGAAGTTAGAACTACTTAAACCTAACTAAGGACAGCACACAACACCCAGTCATCACGAGGCGGAGAAAATCCGTGACCCGCCGGGAATCGAACCCGGGAATCGAACCCGGGCGTGGGAAGTGAGAACGCTACCGCACGACCACGAGCTGCGGACTGTACATGATTGCTGGCAGCTGGCGCGTCGTACTCCACCTGCAGCAGCAATCTGAGCACCACAGAGACACAAAGAGCCGTTACAAATCGGTTACTTCAAGGACAGCTCCGAGCCAGACGCCCTGTAGCGTGCAGTCCACTGACCCCAAACCGCCGCCATTTGAGACTTCGGTGGTGTCAAGACAGAGCTCATCGGAGGGCGGGGTGGAGGTATGTTGTATTTTCTGATGAAAGCCGGTTCTTCTCGGTGCCGGTGGTGGCCGTGTGTTGCTTAGAAGGAGCCCCGTTGAGGGCCTGCAACCAGTCTGTCGGCGTGCTAGACACACTGGACCAATATACTAAGATGGTATCTGTTCTTTCGGTGACCATGCAGCCCGTTAGAATGAAATTACAATGAAATGAACACCCTTACCTGCTTACAGGCGTTGACATACATCAACGGGGACAGATGGAAATGTGTGCCCTGACCGGGACTCGAACCCGGGATCTCCTGCTTACATGGCAGACGCTCTATCCATCTGAGCCACCGAGGACACAGAGGATAGCGCGACAGCAGGGATTTATCTCTGGCACGCCTCACGCGAAACCCACATTCTCAACTACGAATGTCGCGCTATCCTCTGTGTCCTCGGTGGCTCAGATGGATAGAGCGTCTGCCATGTAAGCAGGAGATCCCGGGTTCGAGTCCAGGTCGGGGCACACATTTTCATCTGTCCCCGTTGACGTATGTCAGCGCCTGTAAGCAGCTAATGGTGTTCATTTCATTGTAACACTGTACCAATGTCTGGAGTTATGGTCTGGAGTGCTATTTCGTATAACAGCAGGAGCACTGTCGTGATTATCCCACGCACCCTGACTGCAAATTTGCACTCCAGACCGGTGATTCGACCTGTTGTGCTGCCATTCAGTAACAGCACTCCAGGCTTCTTTTCCAACAGGACAGCGCTCGCCCACATACCGCTGTTGTAACTCAACATGCTCTGCAGAGTGCCGACACGTTGCCTTGGCCTGCACGGTCACCACATCTGTCTCCAGCCCAGCACTTATGGGACGTCATCCGACGAAAACTGTAACGTCACTCACAACCAGCATAAACCGTCCCTGTATTGACAGACCACCTGGAACAGACATGCAACTCCATCCCATAAACTGACATCCATCAACTGTACAATATAACGTATGGAACTTTGCATGCTTACATTCAACATTCTGGTGTTTACAACGGTTAATGATGTGCCAGCATTTCATATTTGCAAAGGCTTATCTCGCGCTTACATTAACCTGTGATTTTGAGATGCCGCGCGGTCTGGGGCGCTGTAGTTATGGACTGTGCAGCTGGTCCCGGCGGAGGCTCCAGTCCTCCCTCGGGCATGGGTGTGTGTGTGTTTGTCCTTAGGATAATTTAGGTTCAGTAGTGTGTAAGCTTAGGGACTGATGACCTTAGCAGTTAAGTCCCATAAGATTTTACACACATTTGAACGTGTTTGATTTTGAGATGTTAATGAGTTAAATATGTATACCCAGACGAATGTATTCCTGAAATTTCATCAGTGTACGTTAATAATTTTTTGGCGCTGAGATTTTTTTTCCCTCAGTGTATTAAGAGATACATAATAAATAATGGCTACATAATATGGGTTTTCTCCTTGTCATATTTTACCAAATGGTAGTAAACTGGTCCACTGACTTAAAAAATTGAAGGGGCGTTTCCTTGTTTTCTCACATAGGCGCCGACCATGGTCGGCGTGTCACTGACAATGTAGTGACATAGCCTTGACTGCACTAATGTACAGATCGTATCGGGGAAGCGACCTATGTTCGTTGCGATTATTTGCTTGTTTCATTGTCGTCTATTCGCCTTCATTGTTTGTACCTACAATAAACACCCACCGCAAGTAGAGGCAGAAACATGAACTGGTGCGCAATAGACGCCCGCTCTCATAGACTGGTTTTTAGGGTGTTGATTAAAATAGGAAGGTGACCCTCGAAGTTGTGACAGGCTTCTTAGCCCTCGCTGCGACATTGTAGCCATTCAAGGCCTCTGCAGGGGAGACGCGAAGCGCGGCCGTCTACAAAAGGCGGCGGCCGCGAGTCGCCACCCCTCGCGATAATATTTGGCTACGCCGTAATTGGCCGGCGCGGGCACAAAGCGCCGATCGCCGGCCATTGTCGCCGCCCCCACCGCAGTGCCGTTCGCGCTTTGTGCGCCGGCGGCTGCGGCCCGAATGCGATCTCGCCAACTGTCGCATTGACGGCGCGGCTCGACACAACGGCCTCCCGCAGCCGCAGCGCCACCGGACGTGTTTTATCCGCCGAGGCCGTGTTTGGCACCGCGGAATCCCCGCTGTGCAAATACGCCGCCCGCCTTTGATCGCGCTGGGCTCTCCTTGTCAAACACTGCTGACTAATCGGGAACACGGGGCGGCTGCTAATGTAAGAGGCTTCCCCTGAGCATACTTCACGTTTTCCAAAAAAGTCGTTATCGATGCTGAGATTGCCACGCGCAACCACAGCAAAATAGCGCTGTTGTATGCAGCTGCCCAGCTGCCAGAGCTGTAATTCTGTTCCACTGAAAAAGTGTCAGTTAAAAATTACGTGGATGTGTAACTTCTTGGCAGATTAAAACTGTACGTCAAATCGAGCCTCGAACTCGGGACGTTTGCCCTTAGCAGGCAAGTGCTCCACCGACGGAGCTATCCAAGCACGACTCACGAACCGTCCCCGCAGCTCTATGTTCGCCAATAAATCATCTCCTGCCTTCCAAAATTCACACAAGCTCCCCTGGGATAGTTTTACGAGGTGCATTCAAGTTCTACGGCCTCCGATGTTTTTTCTCAGGACTGGAAAGAGATAGAAACATGCGCATTGTTTTAAAATGAGGCCGCGTTCATTGTCAATACGTCCCAGAGATGGCAGCACCGTACGGCAGATGGAATGTTACCGCCAGCGGCGGGAATCAGAACTGTTTTAAATACTTAAAATGGCGACGTTTTCCTAACTTGAACAGCGTGCAATCATTCGTTTTCTGAATTTGCGTGGTGTGAAACCAACTGAAATTCATCGACAGTTGAAGGAGACATGGAATTATGGATGTGTCGAAAGTGCGTTCGTGGGTGCGACAGTTTAATGAAGGTAGAACATCGTGTGACAACAAACTGAAACAACCTCGGGTTCGCACAAGCCGGTCTGACGACATGATCGAGAAAATGGAGAAAATTGTTTTGGGGGATCGCCGAATGACTGTTGAACAGATCGCCTCCAGAGTTGGCATTTCTGTGGGTTCTGTGCACACAATCCTGCATGACGACCTGAAAATGCGAAAAGTGTCATCCAGGTGGGTGCCACAAATGCTGACGGACGACCACACGGCTGTCCGTGTGGCATGTTGCCAAACAATGTTGACACGCAACGACAGCATGAATGGGACTTTCTTTTCGTCGGTTGTGACAATGGATGAGACGTGGATGCCATTTTTCAATCCAGAAACAAAGCGCCAGTCAGCTCAATGGAAGCACACAGATTCACCGCCACCAAAAAACCTTCGGGTAACCGCCAGTGCTGAAAAAATGATGGTGTCCATGTTCTGGGACAGCGAGGGCGTAATCCTTACCCATTGCGTTCCAAAGGGCACTATGGTAACAGGTGCATCCTACTAAAATGTTTTGAAGAACAAATTCCTTCCTGCACTGCAACAAAAACGTCCGGGAAGGGCTGCGCGTGTGCTGTTTCACCAAGACAACGCACCCGCACAGCGAGCTAACGTTACGCAACAGTTTCTTCGTGATAACAACTTTGAAGTGATTCCTCATCCTCCCTACTCACCTGACCTGGCTCCTAGTGACTTTTGGCTTTTTCCAACAATGAAAGACACTCTCCATGGCCGCACATTCACCAGCCGTGCTGCTATTGCCTCTGCGATTTTCCAGTGGTCAAAACAGACTCCTAAAGAAGCCTTCGCCGCTGCCATGGAATCATGGCGTCAGCGTTGTGAAAAATGTGTACGTCTGCAGGGCGATTACGTCGAGAAGTAACGCCAGTTTCATCGATTTCGGGTGAGTAGTTAATTAATTCTACGCAGAATCGGAGAGGAAAGGAATATGTGGAAAACACTGATAAGGAGAAGGGACAGGATGATAGGACATCTGCTAAGACATGAGCGAATGACTTCCATGGTACTAGAAGGAGCTGTAGAGGGCAAAAACTGTAGAGGAAGACAGAGATTGGAATACGTCAAGCAAACAATTGAGGACGTAGGTTGCAAGTGCTACTCTGAGATGAAGAGGTTAGCACAGGAAAGGAATTCGTGGCGGGCAGCATCAAACCAGTCAGTAGACTGATGACCAAAAAAAAAGTTAATTAGAAAAAAAATCGGAGGCCTTAGAACTTGAATGCACCTCGTAATCTGCCAGAAAATTTTGTATCAGCGCACACCGCTGCAGAGTGAAAAATCTCATTCTGGGAACATCACCAAGGCTGTGGCTACGTTTCCTCGACAGCCTTTCTTCAAGAGGTGTTAGTCTTGGTAGTTTCTCAGGGGAACTTCTGTGAATTTTGCAAGATAGGAGATGAGGTCTTGGCTGTGAAGACAGATCATGAGTCGTGCTTGGCTAACTCAATTGTAGAGCACTTGCTCATGAAAGACAAAGGTCCAGAGTCCAAGTATCGGTCCGCCACGCGGTTTTTAATCTACCAGAAAGTTTCGTTTCAGCGCACATTCTACTGCTGAGTGAAAATCTCATTCTACATTGAATTTATCAGTTTAAATAATCATTGCGTTCTCCTAGCCGACTGGTCAGCAATTCCCACTACTGCCAGGGATTTTTCATTGGTTGGACGAATAGAACGATGTTCACTCAGCCTCGCGATGCCAGCTGACGAGCTGCGTGAATGAGCAGCGGCGGCTCGAAGGTCTGCGTAGCCGATAACGTCAGGGACAGCAGTGTGCTGACCCAACCCCCCTCCATAGCGCATCCATATGACGTAACTGTCTGAGGATGACACGATGGTCGGTCGGTCTCGATTGGCTTTAATGAGGAAGGCAGGAAGACTACAGATTAATGTCTCGTCGATGGCGAGGTCATTAGAGGTGGAGCACGGATTACGAAAGGTTGGGCTCTTCACAATCCTCGGAAATGTGAGGATGATGTTTTTCCGAGAGTCAGATGGTGTATCACCAGACTCACATCAACTTGATTAGTGGTTTTGTTGCTACTTCCCCCACTGATTTTAGAAATTCCTGTGGAATGTTGTCAATCCTCCTGGTTTATTCAAAGCTCTTTTAAATTGTCATTCTAATACTAGATCCGCTATCTCTTTGCTACAGGCTCCTGTTTCTTTTTTTATCGCCTCATCAGACAAGTCCTCCCGCTCTTAGTGGCCCTCGGTATACTCTTTCCACCTATCCGCCCTGTTCTCCGCGCCGCGCGAAGTGGCCGCAAGGTTTGAGGCGCCTGGTCACGGATTGCGCAGCCCCTTCCGCTGGAGGCTCAAGTCCTCCCTTGGGCATGTTTTTCTGTGTGTGTTGTTCAGAGCATAAGTTAGTTTAAGTAGTGTGTAAGTCTAGAGACCGATAACCTCAGCAGTTTGGTCCACTAGGAATTCACACATTTGAACTTTTTTCTTTCCTCTGCATTTAACGATAGTATTCCTATTGCACTCTAAATGTTACGCCCTACCTTTTTAATGTCCCCAAACATTGTTTTGATTTTTCTATATGCTGAGTCAGTCCTTTCGACAGTCATTTCTTTTTCGATTTCTTCACATTTTTCATGCAGCCATTACGCCTTTGCTTCCCCGCGCTTCCTTTTTATTTCATTACTCAGTGACTTGCTTTTCCGTGTTCCTGAACTTGCCAAAATGTTTTTGTACTTCCCTCTTTCGTCGATCAGTTTAAGTATTTCTTCTGTTACCACGGTTTAGTTACCTATATTTTTCTTCCAGTTCTTTGAACTGCCTAGTAAGCTATTCATTATCGCAGCATCTATACATGTGGAGAATTTCAAGCGTATCTCTTCATTCCTTAATATTTCCGTATACCACTTATTTGCAAATGTTTCTTCTTTATTAGTCCCTCAAACTTCAGCCTGCTCTTCATCATTACTAAATTGTGATCTGAGTCTATATCCGCTCCTCGGTACACCATACCGCTATCTGCCTGATTGTGATGTAATCGAACTGGAATCTTTCTGTATCTCCGGCCTTTACCGAATATATCTGCTCCTCTTGTGATTCTTGAACGGACTATTCGCTAGCTATTCTACCTGAAAGTTGTTGCAGAACTCGATTAGTCTTTCCCTCCTCTCATTTCTACTACCAAGCCCTTTGTTCTTCTCCTTCCCTTACAACCGCATTCGAATCCCCCCCCCCTTCCTCCTCCCTCCCAATGACTATTAGATTTTCATCTCCATTTACGTATTGAGTTACCCGTTCAGTATCCTCATATACTTAGTCTGTATCTTCATTCGTCTGCTTACGAGTTTGGCGTGTATACCTGAACTATTGTTGTCGGTGTTGGTTTTCTATCGATTCTGATGAGAACAACCCCATCAATGAACTGTTCACAGTAATTCATTCTCTACCTTACCTTCTTATTCATAACGAATCCTACTTCCGTTATACCACTTTCTGCAGCTGTTTATATTGCCCTATACTTATATGACCAGAAATCCTTGCTTTTTTTCCCTTTCACTTTCGCTGAGCTTTAGCATTTTTCTTTTAGAGATTTTCTAGCTTCCCTACCATGTCCAAACTTCTGATATTCCACGCCCCGACTCCTAGATCGCTGTCCTTTCGTAGGTCCCATCTTTTACTCGTGGTCACCACCTCTTTGGCAGTCTCCTCCGAGGGATCCGAATAGAAGACTAGTCCGGGACCTTTTGCCAATGGAGAAACTATCATGATTCTTTATCAATCACAGGCCACATGTCCTGTGGATACACATTGTGTCTTCAATGCAGTGGTTTCCATTGCCTGCAGCATCCTCGTGTCCTCCATTATTGCTGACTCTTTCATCTTTTAGGGGCAGTTTCTCGCCCAAGGGCAAGAGAACTCTGACCGCCCCTCCGCCCTCTTTGACGAGGTCAATGGCTGAGTGATGGTGACTTCTTATGCCAGAAGACTTTGGCCGCCATTGCTAATGATTTTTATTCAAAATTTAAACAGTGTCGGAATTCTAACCCGAAACTGACGACTTTATGGTTACTAATCAATGACTTTTTCTTTTCTTCCCTTCTTCTTCATTTTGTTCGCCACTATTCTCGGCATTTGGTCTGGGTGGATGTCACATGACATCCTTTGAAGTTCGTAGATGAATATTTCATTCAGTATTTTTATTATTATTATTATTATTACAGGAGGTAGCCAGCCCTCTGATCGAATACGCTGATCTACCGCGCCTGTACCACTAGACCAAGTATGTGAAGATAATAAAGCCTTACTATCTCGGGGAACTAAGCAATTTCAACACGAGGAGCTCTGGTAATTTCATTTATACACACACATCAAAAAAAGTTTTGCGTCACCCCGGTTCCCGGAACTCCTGAAGACAGACGTTGACTATGGATATTTTATCACAGACAGAGTCCCCTTGTCTGTTCATAGATGTCACTAAACCCGCCCAAAAATGTAAACAACCATGCATGAGCAGCGCTTATTATACGGAGAGGGGCCGACAGCCGATCAGTTCCTGTCATTCCACCAGGAAGCAGGTACACGGCTCTGTGGTTCAACCATGCCTAGACGGTCAATAGCGCGGTTCGATCGCGTCCGCATTGTTACTTTGTGACAGGAATGGCTTTCAACAAGGAAAGTGTTGTCCAGGCATCTCGGCGTGAACAAAAGCGATGTTGTTCGGACATGGAGACATACAGAGAGACAGGAACTGTCGATGACATGCCTCGCTGAGGCTGCGCAAGAGCTACTACTGCAGTGGATGACCGCTACCAACGGATTATGGCTCGGAGGAAACCTGACAGCAACGCCATCATGTTGAATAATGCTTTTCGTGTAGCGACAGGACGTCGTGTTACGATTCAAACTGTGCGCAATAGGCTGCATGATGTGCAACTTCACCCCCGATGTCCATGGCGAGGTCCACCTTTGCAACGTTGACACCACGCAGAGCGATACAGATGGGTCCAACAACATGCCGAATGAACCGCTCAGCATTGGCAACACGTTCTCTTCACTGGTAAGTGTCGCATATGCCTTGAACCACACAATCGTCGTGTTTGGAGGCGACCCGGTCAGGCTGAAAGCCGTAGACACATTGTCCAGCGAGTGCAGCAAGATGGAGGTTCCCTGTTATTTTGGGGTGGCATTATGTGGGGCCGACGTACGCCGCTGGTGCTCATAGAAGTCGCCGTTAGGGCTGTATGGCATGTGGATGCCATCCTCCGACCGAGAGTGCAACCATATCGGCAGCATATTGGCGAGGCATTCGTCTTCGTGGACGATAGATCGCGCCCCCATCGTGCACATCTTATGAATGGCTTCCTTCAGGATAATGACATCGCTCGACTAGAGTGGCCAGCATGTTCTCCAGACGTGACCTTTATCGAACATGCCTGGGACAGATTGAAAAGGACTGTTTATGGACGACGCGACCAGAGGGGTCTACACCGAATCGCCGTTGAGGAGTGGGACAGTCTAGACCAACAGTGTCTTCATGAATTTGTGCATAGTATGCCACGACGATTACAGACATGCGTCAATGCAAGAGGACGTGCTACTGGGTATTAGAGGTACCAGTGTGTACAGCAATCTGGACCACCACCTCTGAAGGTCTCCCTGTATGGTGGTACAACGTGCAATGTGTGGTTTTCAGGAGCAATAAAAAGGAGGGAAATAATGTTTATGTTAATCTCTATTCAAATCTTCTGTACAGGTTTCGGAACTCTCGTAACCGAGGTGATGCAAAAATTTTTTGATGTGTGTAGATGGCGAGCAATAGAGCCAAGCCGGCGTTTGAGACTTGGTATCCGAACGTTGCCATTCAATGAGCACAGATAATCGTGTTACAAAGAAAACTAGCTGCCATGCGCGTGCTTGATATCTAAAAAGACGACTGCTGTCAATTTCGTGCTTAGAAAGTTCCTCATTGTTTGTTCGATATGTTCCAAAATCTTTGGCTGGAATCCAAATTGTTCTGGACGGCTTGTCTCGTCCATCATTAGGGACATGTCAGTTCTTTTCTCTGTTAATGGTCCGTAATCTGCTAAGCAAGCTTGCTGGGTGTTGGTCTGCAGCATACTTGAGCTCCCTTGCACCTTCAGTGTGGATGGCTCCTGTGCTTCGTTCAAAAAAAAAAAAAAAAAAAAAAAAAAGATGTTCGACGAAGAAGTACCCGAATGGGATGGAAATCGGCAGATGTGTATACATGTACAGACAAATAAATGTTTATATTTTCAGAAAAAAAGGTGATTTATTGAAGTGAAAGAGCATCACAAACTGAGTTAGTCAATAACGCATTGGTTCATCTCTGGTCCTTACACAAGCAGTTATTTGGGTTGACACTGATTGGCACGGTTGTTGTATGTCCTCCAGAGGGTTATCGAGCCAAATTCTGTCCAAATAGCATATTACGTCGTCAAAATCGCGAGTTGATTGGAAGGCTCTACTCATAACGGTCCACACGTTCCCAAATGGAGAGAGATCCGGCGACCTTGCTCTGTAAAGTAGGGTTTGGCATGCAGAAACTCTCGCCATGTTGAATGGGCATTAAATGTAAGATAAGGATGGCGTGCCACGAAGGGAAACAAAACAAGGTGTAGAATACCGTCAACGTACCGCTGTGCAGTAAGAGTGCCGCAGTTATCGGAACTCAGTTCGGAGCAGAACTCATCTACTCCAGTCAATGAGATTCGATGGTGAAGGCGTGTCTGGAGACGTCCCACACAGCGGTGGGATACCATCCCGATAGTCACCCGCCATACTGCCCAACAATCAAGAGTGATGGTCTAGGGTGCCACTTCTCTTCATAGCAGGACCCATTTGGTTGTCATCCGCTTCATCCTTACAGCACAGCGGTACTTTGATGATAGTCTACGCCCCGTTCTGTTGCCCTTCACGGCATTCAGCCTAGCCTTACATTTCAGCAACATAATACCCGGCCTCACACAGCGAGAGTGTCTAGTGCTTCGAACATTACGGGAAGGGCACTCCAGAACTTGGTACGATATCTCTCAGGAGGACACCCAACAACTCTGTCAATTGATGCCAAGCCAAATAACTGCTTGTATAAGGGCCAGAGGTGGATCAACGCGTTATTGGCTAGCTTAGTTTCTGAAGCTCTTTCTCTTCGATAAATCACTCTTTTTTCTGAAATTGTAATCATTTGCTTGTCTGTACATGTACTTAATATCGACCGATTTTCCCCCCAATCGAAGTGCATCGCTCTTTTTTTTTTCAGTAGTCAAGCGTTGTAAATTCGCTTCAGGAGCTCGTGTTACTGGTAATTTTTCCAGTTTTATGTTCAAGATTTGGTCAAGGCCTGGTGCCTAGGTGTTCTTCTGAGGTTAGTTCTAACTTTCTAGGGAACAGTTAAGGATTGTTGCACTAGTGTTTCATAGTTTTCGATACGATACGTCTATGGTGAATTCGGACTCTTCACTAATTTCAGCAGCTCCTGGAGGAGGGATGTTTGTCCTTAAGATATCGTGGCAAAAGTTTCTACTTGACGGTAAGGGTCCACAGAATACAGGCATTGTGGTGTGAGCGGCGGGATCTTCGGTGTCTTTTCCGGTTGTAATTCCGGAACCGCGTGACTGCTACGGTCGCAGGTTCGAATCCTGCCTCGGGCATGGATGTGCGTGATGTCCTTAGGTTAGTTAGGTTTAACTAGTTCTAAGTTCTAGGGGACTGGTGACCACAGATGTTTAGTCCCATAGTGCTCAGAGCCATTTGAACCATTTTAACCGGTTGTAATTTTTAACAAATCCCGTTCATCATTTGTTGCAAGTAAAAAGCTGGATATCTACTCTACGGTGATTCTGTTTTCTGCACAAAGTTTTCAATGTAGATTTTTTTGTGCTTTAATTCTTCGACCAGTTTTACATAACCATGTGTCCTGATAAACAGCGTCCTCTATAAATATTATCACTGATGCTTTCCTGCCTGCCTTTACTACTTTGTAAGCCAGGCGCTTGAACGTAACGAGTATCTAATCATTGTACCAAACGCAAGCGTGGGACAAGTAATGTTGTTTACCTAATGTTTATGCTGGCCCCAATTGTTTCCTCCTGTGTCCACGTCTTTGGGATGGTGGTGCCTCGAAGGCATACACCTGACGCTAGGTGGTGGTCAGAAGTGAGATCGTTCAGTGCTCTTAGACCAGGTATCTTCCTACCATCCTCGTGATTTCATTATGCAGCACCTCAGGACCTTGATTGGCCACAGTAGGTACGTGCGTTCGTTCCTTGGATATCCAAATTTAGCTGTCCAATTGTCTTTGCTGAGCCGCCAATCGTAATCCTTTTGAATTCATTCTTTAAGAGTTTCATGACCCGTGTTTCGCGTTGTAATCGGCATCAATAAGAACCTTGTCGAAGTTGTTAATAATTTTGTCCATCTGGGCATTTGGTGACGAGTGCGCTGCAGTAGCACTAATCTGTCCCATGCTGGTTCATGCCATTACTGCTGTTGCCTCGAGATCCTGCGCTTGAGGGAAACGTTCAACTTAGTGTTAGCAACTTGGGCGGAGAAAGACGGCCGCTCTGCCTTCCCTCCTGTCTGTCTTGTAGCCAGTTATTTTGCTACATGGAAATCTGCGATGAGCAAAAGATTGGTTTTTTTTGTTGTATGATGAGAGACGTAACGATGTCTTTGCTGTTGTAACTGGCCTTATTTATTTAATCACCAGTAGACGCGAATGCTTCCATAAGGATAACCGGTTTTGTCTAGAAGCCTCTAGTTTGGTTCACCTTTTTACCAACAGCGATTAGAGCAGTGGTCGTCAACTGACAAAGTGCAGCGGCACCTCGGCTGTATATGTGCCTCTTGTATTATTTAGCATGTTGTGATTATCCAATAGACTAGCTAAGGTAAGGCTGCGGTAAGTTGGCCGGGGGCCCCAGAGTACTAATCTTTGCATGTCAGCGCAATTCGGAACACTTCGACTGTGGTCTATTTCAGATAGCTGCCAACCCATACCATCTAACAGATGTGACACTAGAACTGCGTGGTGAAGAGTTCTTGGTTTTAATACTTGCTCGAATGACTGACTAATTACATTAGCTGTACTTATATTTAAATGCGCAACTGAATATGAGACACCATCACAAAAGCGTGCCAATTTATTTAAATGCCAGTTTTCTTCTACATATAGCATTGTATTAATATTACAACAGCCTTAATTAATTTAATGTTCCTTGCTACAAATAAGTACCGCATTTGAAGATGACCTTCGCTGTAGGGCGCATTCACAAATGTGCGTTACTTCCGTGTCAAGATTTATACGATAGCAGCTGATCGGTCCCAGTCGCGCACGCCCCTGAGTTGTCAGTAACGAAAAACAATCAGTACAACTTTCGCCCTCTCACATCCTCTAATTCCACATTGGCTGCGCTACTTTCCTCCCTGCCCCTGGCGGCCAACTTTACTTAACTCACGGCCGAATTCACCATTGTCAATTAAAACTAAGCACATTTTAAAATATTACTATCTCTTTAAGTATTTTTGTTTGTTACTGAACATGTGAACCATACTCTTAAGAAGTTCTTAATGTTAGTTGCTCAATGCATATTGTTAGGAAACACGGCCGAGAATAGCGGGCCGCACAAATAGTAGTTTATTCCGGCCGCATGTGGCCCGCGGCCCGAAGTTTGAGTGTCCAATAGGTTGCCTTTTTTATCGTTTGAATGAGCGGATTTATTTCGCCTAGTGCACCACTCTTTCCTACGTACCGGAATAGCTGATTTGGCTCTTGGGCTGTTCGGTTCACTGCCACACTGGCGTGTGGTCTTCATGCTTGTTGTGTCCTCGAAGATGCCTTTTTCCCCCCTCGTGGACGACGCATATCTTGCAGTGGAAGCGGTTTCCCATTCTGTGTGAAGTCGTTGGCGTGTGTCGTCTTGGGTGCAGGGGTTGTTTCCTGTCTGGCGAGGCTGCTTTGAGGCTCCGGGCTTTTTAAAGCCTTTTGAAAATCTTCACTCTTGTAGGAAGATGGCTGATTCTGTGAGCAGTTGTCACAATTTCTGGGCGCCTCTGCCGGTGGGGTACATTCTCGACGTGGTGCTCCTTTCTACATTTGAAACAGCTTGTGAGAGTGAGCAGTAGTTTGTGGCGTGTGCGTCCTCTCTGACAGCGCTGGTTCGTCCCGTGGAACTAGTCTTCAATTCTCTCTTGCTTGTGTAAGACGTATTTGACAACATAGCGACACACGCCGTGGAGTTTAGTAGGTTGCTGCAAAAATTGTTCAGGGGGTAAGTTTTCCGGTTGCAGTATCCTTGCATTTATGTCGATGGACTTCAAATACATCGATGCCTTGCACCATCAGGTTCTTTTGAACATCTTCTTCCGGAGCCTTTGCCATGTCCTGGCAGAATTTAAATATTTTCCATAGTCTTCCACCAAGAAATATGTAATACAGTTTTCTTGATAAACTACCCTTATATTACCTCTGAATGCATTTTTAGCTGGTTAGTGACGCATTAGAGTGACAATGTTGGATCTTCTTGGTTTTGACTTCTCTTGCTTTTTAGCTGTGTATTCCATTCCCTCTTCCATCTTCTGCGTGTCGACGTGTTGAGATTCTAGTCGCTGCGATATTTTCTTGCTCAAAGCCTTATTCCCTTTGACTTCACTATAAGGCTGCTCTAATCCGCCTACAACTTCGTTTTGGTATTTCGTTTCTTCCTGGGACGATACTTCGTTTGCCATGGTGCTCTGATGCTTTCAGACCCGCCTATTCTTCGTTGCCACCTTCACAGTCATAAGACAATCCCGATGTTACAATCTCACGTTTCTCTGGACGCGTCGTATTTTCTCGATTTCCTATTTTCCGCTCTTTTTCCTCTCAGTTTGTCTTTCAGCTCATGATTTTGATGTTCTGTCTCGACTCGGCGTCGATTGGCTGTACATGTCGTTTAAAAGGAGTGTCACGTATTCCTACAGGAGGTAATATTTGTAAGAATAGAAGAAAAGTTCCTATAAAGATATGTCCGGAATCCAATACTTGTTGATACACTGTCCGTGGAAGATCCGTAGCTCACAGCCTCAATTTGATTTACACAACAAGCAGAGTACACAAGAAATGGTACAGTCCATTCAGGCTATACGCACCTATGGGCACATACAGTCAGCAGGGAAGCTGAGGCATCATGACAGCTCAGTATCATTGTATGAGCAGGAATTGCCGGTGACAGATTCATAAGGCCATACATTTTACCAAACGGACTAACAGGTGCTGTGTATCATCGACTTCGGTGCAATGATTTATTGCGGTGTTGGAGAACTTTGTCCTTGCAGAAGGTCAAAGCCCGTGATTTACGCACGACTGGCCATCATCCCATTTTTCACGCATCATGCGACAGTGCCTCGCAGCAACATGTCATGGGCGGTAGATCCGTCGAGCAGGTCCGTAGCATCGCCTACCCGTTTACCGTACCTGAACCCATTGGATTTCTGGCTATGGGGACATTGAAAGGCATTTATTGTATGGCCAACTCATTGAAAATGTGCAGACGTTACAGGAGCGTATGGTCAACGCATGTGACGCAATCCGAATGGAGCCAGGCATACTTGAATGGGTGTGTGAATAAGGACTGAAGAATGCGTCAGGATACGAGATATACACGTGCAGCATTGCCTGTGGTGTATTATATTATATAACAGGCAGATGGGAGTGAGAGGAGAGGTGCTCATATCTCAACATGTATTTGTTCCTGGGTATATCTTTATAAGAACTTTTCTTCTGGTTTTGACCAGTGCTATCTCCAGTAGGATTATGCGACTTTTTTAAAAAAAATACCCTGTATATTTTCCAATATTACTTGTAGCCCAGTGTAGTTCTCTGTCCCATGGCAAGTGGGAGGTCTGTTGAAGCGTGATGACAGGAGTTCTGTGAGGAACAATGGCGGCCGCGTCGCTAGCTTACGGCTCTTTCAGACCAGCAGAGTATTACATGTCGTCGACTCAGTGATGTCAATACTTCAGCTACCTCAGTGTGCCTGCTAAACTACAACATAGCCGCTACGAAATGTCACTAGAACACATAAAGGAAATGCTTTCCGATTCTGCTTTCCTCATCAGCCTATTACATCCCATAATGGCATAAGATTCCAAACCAGAAATAAGTAAATAATTCTGTATCACAAACCGACCGATGGATTTTACAACTGAAATAAAACAGCCCTCGGTCACTATTTTTCACGAACTAACCGGGTTTCAACACTGCTAGGAGAGTCTTCCTCAGAATTTAAATCAAAAAATGGTCTGTAACATGGTCACAGAATTATGACTAAAAACGTATGATACAGAGTATAAATACAGAATCATCGTGAAAGACTGGCAGTACTTATATGTCATTTATAAAATGATAAATATGCCAAAAGGGCATTAGTCACAAAGATACTTAGGATAAAAAATTGTGATGGCGCGCCACTAAGGGCTGCTCGTTACTTACGCGGTTACAGATTGCACATTAATGCAATAAATGCTCAAAATGATGTCCTCAACCTCAATGCATTTGGCAATATGTGTAACGACATTCCTCTCAACAGCGAGTAGTTCCCCTTCCGTAATGTTCGCACATGCATTGACAATGCCCTGGCGCATGCTGTCAGGCGTTGTCGGTGTGTCAGGATAGCAAATATCCTTCAACAGAAAGAAATCCAGGCACGTCAGATCCGGTGAACGTGCGGCCCATGCTTCGACGACCAATCCACCTGTCATGAAATATGCTATTCAATACCGCTTCAACAGCACGCGAGCTGTGTGCCGGACATTGATCATGTTGGAAGTACATCACCATTCTGTCATGCAGTGAAACTTCTTGTAGTGACATCGGTAGAACACTACGTAGGAAATACACATACATTGCCATGGATAAAATGGGGGCCAATTATCCTTCCTCCCACAATGCCGCACCGTACATTACCCGCCAAGGTCGCTGATGTTCCACTTGTCGCAGCCATCGTGGATTTTCCGTTGCCCAATAGTGCATATTATGCCGGTTTACGTTAACGCTGTTGGTGAATGACGCTTGGTTCCTAAATAGAACGCGTGCAAAAAATCTGTCATCGTCCTGTAATTTCTCTTGTGCCCAGTGGCAGAACTGTACACGACGTTCAAAATCATCGCCATGCAATTGCTGGTGCATAAAAATATGGTACGTGTGCAATCGATGTTGGTGTAGCATTCTCAATACCGAAGTTTTTGAGATTCCCGATTCTCGCGCAATTTGTCTGCTACTGATGTTCGGATTAGCCGCGACAGCAGCTAAAACACCTACTTGGGCATCATCATTTGTTGCAGGTGGTGGTTGACGTTTCACATGTGGCTGAACACTTCCTGTTTCCTTAAATAACGTAACTATCCAGCGAACGGTCCGGACACTTGGATGATGTCGTCCAGGAAACAGAGCAGAATACATAGCACACGCCCGTTGGGCATTTTGATCGCAATAGCCATACATCAACACGATATCGACCTTTTCCGTAATTGATATACTGTCCATTTTAACTCGGGCAATGTATCACGAAGCAAATACCGCCAGCACTGGCGGAATGTTACGTGATACCACGTACTTATATATTTGTGACAATTACAGCGCCATCTATCACTATGCGTAAAAATGGCCCAACTAAAACATTCATATTTCTTTACGTGCTATACGAATATGTAATAAAAATGAGGGTTCCTATTTTAAAAAACGCAGTTGATATCCGTTTGACCTATAGCAGCGCCATCTAGCGGGCCAACCATAGCGCCATCTGGTTTCCCCCTTCAAGCTAGACGAGTTTCGTTCTTTGTAGTTTTTTTCGTTTGACGCTTTCTCGTGAGATATTTGGCTTGGTCACTATCAATGGACCTCGCTGACAGCGTTACAATATTTCATTGCAGATACACAACAATATCTGAAACCCTGGGAGAATACAATTAGGCTGCGAACAAGTGTATTAATGTGTAGAGGGCGCTAGTCTGTAGCGTGCGGCATATGGGTGGTTCAAATGGCTCTTAGCTCTGTGGGACTGAACATCTGAGACTTGGAACTACTTAAACCTAACCAACCGAAGGATATGACACACATCCATGCCCGAGGCCGGATTCGAACCTGCGACCGTAGCAGCAGCGCGGTTCCGGAATGAAGCGCCTAGAACCGCTCGGCCACAGCAGCCGTGTCGCGGCATATGGAGACTTGGATCGGACGGAGGATGTTTTCGGATAGCCGAGGAGATTGAGATGACTCCCTCCCGTAAAGCCGGAAATTCGGGTTCGACTCCGCTCCGGCACAAATTTTCATCTGTAGCCTTTGGCTTCGCTCAATGCCCCACAGCATCTAAATATCAGATATTTCTCTCGTCATTCATAGAATTTACCGACTTGGAAAAAGCGTTCGACAGTGTAAAATGGTGCAAGCTGTTAGAAATTCTTGCAAAAGTAGAGTTAAACAACAGGCAAAACGGGGTAATATTCAGTATGTACAAGAGCCAAGAGGGAACGATGAGGCAAGACCAAGAATGGTGAGCACGAATTAAGAAGGGTGTAGTCTTTTACCCTGCTGTTCAATAAAAACATCGAAGAACCAATGACGGAAATAAAAGGAGGATTCAGAGTGGGATTAATTCAAGGTTAAAGGATATCAATGACAATGTTCGCTGATGACTTTGCTATTCTTAGTGCAAGTGAAGAAGAATTACAGGAATTGTTGATTGGAATGAATTTGGACTGAGAGAGACCCGGTTATGAATAAACCTCACTGCTCGCGGTTTGGGCACTATATTGCTTTTGGCAATTCAGCTCGCCCCCATTCTTTCCCAGCGAAGCTTCGCGGACGACTGGCTTCGTGTGAGGCCCCGCGAGACCTCCCGGTAGGGCCGGTGGCGGGATTAGAGCGGCAGGCTTTGCAGCGCTATGGGGGTAAACAACGCTGTCGCCGGGCCTTTGTGTGCTCGCTTTAACTCCGCTGCCATTCTGCCCCGCGTCAAAACGCGGAGGTGGCCAGAATGAGGCTGTCACGAGCATCCAGGCTTCCCCCTTTCGTGTCCGCGCGTCAACACTTTGGCGCCTGCGATGGGATCACCAGCTGGTGAATGACGCCTGGTTAGAGGCAGCGGACCCCCGCGGAGGCGATGATGACCGCCGTGCAGGGTAGGCGATGATGAGCTGTCAGCGGCGAAATCAGCGGACATGACGGGTTCTCTGCTCCCCACGCTTCTTGGTCCTTTCCTTCGCGGAACAGTGGCAGCCCAAACTGTCCACGTAGGCCGCTCAGGTATATGAAATTGAAAATTACGGCCACACAAAAATCTGTCAAACTTTCGCCCAGTATTCCTCAAAACTACCTGCTTATTAAGTCAAGGCCTACCTGCACCCAGAGAGACCTCCCTCACCGGAAACTCCGTATGCCAACAGTGAGGTGCTGTGCCGCCCTGTAAGAGTCGTGTCGACGTAAACATAGTTCAAAAATCGCTCTGAGCACTATGGGACTTAACATCTGAGTCATCAGTCCCCTATACTTAGAACTTCTTAAACCTAACTAACCTAAGGACATCGCACACACCCATGCCCGAGGCAGGATTCGAATCTGCGACCGTAGCAGCAGCGCGGTTCCGGACTGAAGCGCCTAGAACCGCTCGGTCACAGCGGCCGGCTTCCCGACGGCAGTGGCACTTTTCAGCTAGATAACGCACCATTTTATAAGGTCAGGAGTGTCATGGAGTGGTTCGAGGAACACAGTGACGAGTTCTGGTTGATGTACTGGCCCGTTAACTTGCCATATCTGTACCAGAGCGAACATGCGTGGGATAGGATTGAACTTGGCCCCCTCCCTGGAATTTATGGGAATGTGTATGCAGATGTGGTGCCAATTCCCTCCAGGGATCTACCAAGGCCTCATGGCTTCCATGCCACGACGCGTCACCGCTGTTATCCGTGCCAAAGGTGGACGTACCGGCTATTAGGTAGATGTAACTATTGTAATTTATGAAGCTGTTATCGAAGATATAGAGTAGACGAATTGCATTACGAGTTTCGGAGTAATTACAGTATTTATATCTTAGCATTTAACTGTTTCGGACATGAAAGCAATCACTGTGTTATGCGGAAATTCGTGGTTTCACTCCCAAATATGAAATTACGTCAGTCGGAGAAGGAAGAAACTGTGTTTCTTCACCACGATGCTGGTATAGAAGGAAAACAGGGGAAACATAGTTTTCACTCCGTAAAATAGATGTTCTGGCAGCTGTTGCTCGTAATCCACATGTTAGATCCGGAGATATTGCAAGAGGAATAAGTCAACCCAGAGTTGTTCGCAATTTGCACGCAAACAGCTTCCGTCCCTATCATGTGTCATTTCACTGTCAGATTAACCAGCGCTATTGTAGAAAATGCACAGAATTTTGTCACTTGGTTCTGATGCGACATTAGGACTATAGGTTGTTTCTTCAAAGAGTTATCTTTACCGACGAAGCTACCTTCATAAACCGTGGAAAGCTGAGTGTAAGAAATATGGTATATTGGGCAGCGGAAAATCCGGACGGGGTTTTGGCAGATTTGCTGTGACGTGTGAATGTTTGCTTCGTCTTTATTAGAGAGCACATGATAGATCCATATTTGATTCAAAAAACCTCGATGGGTAAAAGATCGCATTATTTCTTACCGAAGAGTTACCCGGTCTCCTAGAGATATTAATACTCTAAATACATAGACTTTATTACATATTCTTTACAGACGAATGGAAAAACTGGTAGAAGCGGACCTCGGGGAAGATCAGTTTGGATTCCGTAGAAATGTTGGAACACGTGAGGCAATACTAACCTTACGACTTATCTTAGAAGAAAGATTAAGAAAAGGCAAACCTACGTTTCTAGCATTTGTAGACTTAGAGAAAGCTTTTGACAATGTTGACTGGAATACTCTCCTTCAAATTCTGAAGGTGGCAGGGGTAAAATACAGGGAGCGAAAGGCTATTTACAATTTGTACAGAAACCAGATGGCAGTTATAAGAGTCGAGGGGCATGAAAGGGAAGCAGTCGTTGGGAAAGGAGTGAGACAGGGTTGTAGCCTCTCCCCGATGTTATTCAATCTGTATATTGAGCAAGCAGTAAAGGAAGCAAAAGAAAAATTCGGAGTAGGTATTAAAATTCATGGAGAAGCAGTAAAAACTTTGAGGTTCGCCGATGACATTGTAATTCTGTCAGAGACAGCAAAGGACTTGGAAGAGCAGTTGAACGGAATGGACAGTGTCTTGAAAGGAGGATATAAGATGAACATCGACAAAAGCAAAACGAGGATAATAGAATGTAGTCAAATTAAATTGGGTGATGCTGAGGGAATTAGATTACGAAATGAGACACTTAAATAGTAAAGGAGTTTTGCTATTTAGGGAGTAAAATAACTGATGATGGTCGAAGTAGAGAGGGTATAAAATGTAGACTGGCAATGCCAAGGAAATCGTTTCTGAAGAAGAGAAATTTGTTAACATCGAGTATAGATTTAAGTGTCAGGAAGTCGTTTCTGAAAGTATTTGTATGGAGTGTAGCCATGTATGGAAGTGAAACATGGACGATAACTAGTATGGACAAGAAGAGAATCGAAGCTTTCGAAATGTGGTGCTACAGAAGAATGCTGAAGATTAGATGGGTAGATCACAAAACTAATGAGGAGGTATTGAATAGGATTGGGGAGAAGAGAAGTTTGTGGCACAACTTGACTAGAAGAAGGGATCGGTTGGTAGGACATGTTCTGAGGCATAAAGGGATCACAAATTTAGCATTGGAGGGCAGCGTGGAGGGTAAAAATCGTAGAGGGAGACCAACAGATGAATACACTAAGCAGATTCAGAAGGATGTAGGTTGCAGTAGGTACTGGGAGATGAAGAAGCTTGCACAGGATAGAGTAGCATGGAGAGCTGCATCAAACCAGTCTCAGGACTGAAGACCACAACAACAACAACAACAACAAATACATAGATGTAATGGTGCCAGCACGATGGATGCCCCGCTCACTTCTTTCTTGTGGCTACACGCTGAGGTGGCAAAAGTCATGGGATAGCGATATGCATATCTACAGATGGAGGTAGTATCGCATACACAAGGTATAAAAAGGCAGTGCATTGGCGAAGCTGTCACTTGTACTCAGGAGATTCACATTGTAAGGTGGCTATAATTTCGCACCTTACAAGCACTCATTCACATACTTTGCCGTGATCTACAACCACATTAGGTGTTATCTGATAGGTAATACATCGTATATATGAATATTTAAAGGAGACTGACATTGTCACATATGCTTTGTAAATAATTGTTAACACTTATTGCATGAAAGGTGATGGAGTGTCTTTATTATCATATTAGTAGAGGTTGGAACGACAGTGGAAATGAAACGTTAGACGGAACTCAAGCCCTGGGTGGAAGGCCCACACAGGTGTGTTTGTTGGTCCTGCTTAAACACAGGAAATAGCAAGACGGACGTCGTAGCATCTAAGCTCTGGAGCACAATAGAGTCGCGACCGGCCGTTTGGTAACCGAACCGAAAGGATTATACTTCGGAAACACGAAAATCTTGAACGCAGGTGAGAGGAACGAAGAAGCGGCACCTCCGAAACCATGCAGGCTGGGTTATTTCCAAGGATTTTTACTCAGATGCGTACCATTGTACGAGTATAGGTTTTTCATCACAAACTTTCCGCGCTGGACGACAAAAGACTAAAATATGGTTGGTCGGCGTTCGGAAGAATCTGTAGAGAGGGAGAACATTCCGTGGTTTCAGGAATACGATTCGTTTTCGGAATTAAAATGGCGGGGAGCCGAGCTTTGCTGGGAAGACAGCAGTGGAGAGACGAGGTCTTGTGTTGTGAGCGCCCGTGTGTGACGGTCACTCGATATCAACTGTGTTGATACAGATGGACTTGCTGTCTTTGGTCTCAGGAAAGTTTATAGTTAGAACAATTAGGCACTGTACTATTGCGAACCTATACGATTCTGGACTCCACCTCCGGGTTGGAAGTCGTGGTTGAGTAAGCAGCGCTCAGTAATTGAGAGCACTTCCTCTGTCTATACTTACGTTGAGACGTTATCTGAACTCCGTCCTTGTGGCTGGAAGTTTGCGTTTCTCGTCTGTAGAACACAGAGAGAAGAAGACAGTATTAGAGTATATTAGTCAGAGGACCGCCTTCTGCCGTCCTAGTGTTTCAAAGAGTTTATTTGTGGCTGGAGTTCTTCCATCGTCGCGGACGAGTACGAGAACCATCACTTGGACGCACCGGACGCAGTACATACGGTGGTATCGCAAATTGCTTCGGCCTATTAGGGATATAAAGCTAAACAGCTGTGGTCACGTTAGTTTATTTCCACTGAGGTTCTACACCACCGTAGATCATCTTTTAAAGTAGTGTCTTCTAGTGTTTGGTACGTGGATGATGTCAGTCATTTTGCGTTATTTATATTAGATCGCGCAGTTATAATAAGTGGCAGAGTTGGACAATTGATTAGTAATTTTACTTAGGAAATGTAAACTTCGTAATATAAAGGTTTTTTTTTAAAATCTACAATAAATATATAAGCAGGAACAACGCTTATCATTTAGTAGGATTAGTTGCCTTCATCATTCATTTATGTTTAGATTGTAATTTATAGAATTAAGAGATGCTAAGATCTGCTTCAGGGGGTAGTCAGACAGGGCAAATCTTCATTTAAGCGTTTATTACTTTTCGTTGCGCACATTCATTTTACACCCACCTGGAGTAGCATCATGGAATGTGAAAAGGATTCCGATGAGCTTATGGCCGCAGGACAGCAGTTAACGGACTTTTGAACGCGGCATGGAAGCTAGACATCTAGTAGGTTCCATTACGAAAATCGTTAGGGAATTCAATATTAGGAGAACCACAGTGTGAAGAGTGTTCAGAGAATACCAAATTTCAGGCATTACCTCTGACATCGGACAACGCGGTGACCGAGGTTCTTCACTTAACGACCGTGAGCAGCGGCGTTTCTGTAGACTTGTCAGTGCTAACAAACCAGCACCACTACGTGAAATAAGTGCAGAAATCAATGTGAGACGTACGACGAGCGTATCCGTTACGACGGTGCGGCGAAATCTGGCGTTAATGGCTTATGGCAGCAGACAATCGACGTGAGTGCCTTTGCTGACAGCACGACATTGCCTGCAGCGCCTCTTCTGGGCCCGTGACCACATCAGTTGCATCCTAGACGATTGGAAAAGTGAGGCCTGGTCAGATGAGTTCCAGTTTCCGTTGGTAAGAGCAGATGGTGGGGTTCAAGTCTGGCGCAGATCCCACGAAGCCATGGACCCACGGTGTCAGGAAGGCACTGTGCAGGCTTGTAGTAGCTCCATAATGGTACAGGCTGTGTTTACATGGAATGGACTGGGTCCTTTGGTCCAACTGAATCGATCATTGACTAGAAATGGTTATTTGCAGCCATTCATGGACTTCATGTTCCTCAACAAAGGTGATATTTTTATCGATGACGATTTCACTGGGCCGCAATTGTTCGCCACTGATTTGAAGAATATTGTGGATAATTCGAGCGAATGATCTGGCCACCCATCGAACGCTTATGGGACATAATTGGGAGGTCAGTTCGTGCAAAAAATCCTGCACCAGCAATACTTTCACAGTTCTGGATGGCTATAAAGAAGCATGGCTCAAAATGCCTGCAGCGGACCACCAACGACTTGTTGAGTCCATGACACATCGAGCTGATGCACTACGCCGGTCAAAAGAAGATCCGACGCGATATTAGGAGGTGTCGCATGACTTTTGTCATCTCAGTGTAAACACACTCGTCCATGTCTTTCCTGTGTAGGTAGAACCTGAAGGCGTTATCAGTTAGCCTGCACGTTCACCTGATTTGACAGCAGTGGACTTTTTCTCTGGGGTAAACTCACAATTGAAGTCGTCGCTAAAGTTACGACTGCCCAATAGGATTTAAAACGTCGTATTGCTGCAGCATCTGCAATGACATCGGAGGAAGCTTTTCAGTCTGTCCAGGAGTCCATGTACCAGCGGCTGATAACGTGAGTTACGACTGACGTTGGGCATTTCCAACTCTTGATGATATAAATGTTAAGGGTGTATTTATGACCATATTGTATCATGAGTGACTTTTGGTTCCTCAAACCAATGTAATGCTGGTGTAATTTTGCGATGTAACCGTCTCTCGTGCGTTAAACTCATGGCACGAAGTTATTATTCAACGATTTTTTCACTCAGTTTCCTGTTTTACATATCAGTTCAATTTTTGACCTGCACCTTTCTTTCAAGGCTCTGGCAGAAACAAGAACAGGTTACTATAGTTAAATGGTGAATCATTCTTTCCTCCTTAGATACCACATCCTTGGCCTTGTAGCTGACATGCCGGTCCAACCACATGTAGCCAAGTGTGATTAGCATCAGTTTTAAATTTTCGCCTTCACAGTTTGGTATGACACTGCATGAGCCAGTAAGTGGTCTCACTTTCAAGACATGTACCCCCTAAGCTCTAAATAATGTAATTTCTCTGAAACTACTTATATAATTTTGATGAGTGAAATGCTGTTGAACTCGCCTCTTTTACAACTACTATATTAGCAGCAATAATTTTGAAAAATGAAGTCGATAAACCTATATCTTTAATTAGTAGAGCTATAAAATGAGCCTATACGTCATTGAGATAGAATTGTTCCATAATCCATTTGCGAAAAAAAAAACAGAATTACCTTATCTTAAACTATTCATGAAATATCTGAGATGTTCAGCTTAGCTCAATCCTGCATAAGCATTTATATCACCCAGGAGTAACATCTACAGCATATACAGGAGGAATTAAAATAAATGTTAAATTATACTTTATTTCTGAAATTTAGTTAAACTTTTGCGAAGAGGAAGAAAGAGAATGAATAAGAGTACAATAAGATAAAAAGCTGAAGTGGGAGTGGGAGGGGAGAAGGTAAGGAAGATATTATGAAACTACTAAATATATAAGAATGCCAATAACAATAATAATAATGCACAATGTATAGGGAACTCCAATACCTGTAGGGGGCGACTCTGTAATCTGAGTACTGGTCAATTTTTGGTATTCGGACTATCAATGTGTTGCTTTCCTCATTCTGGCAAACGTCCATAAAAGTGTTTACTTGTTTTGTATTTGCCACACGCTGTGTCATCTGACGGATAAGTTAGGGATTGCCCTCCTGTGCTGATGGCATGCATGTTACGACTCCGCAGCCTAGCCCAGCCTGGTTTACCATCATTACCCAGGATCTTACACGTCATAGTTCCTGGTTAACCATCAAAACAACACGGCTTCAGAGTACACGGGCACATCAGTGAGTCTGAAGAAAAGTATCGGCTGGACTTCCTCTGTTGCAGCAGGGGCTTTAGTGATCCATAGATGTTCCTTATAATCTAGAGGCCTCAGTGTTCATCGATAACCTTCATAACCTTGTTTAAAGGTCTTATCTTGTCTGAAAATCCAAATACTTTCTCTTTTCCAAAAAATATTTCTACCGACCTATAAAGCTGAGCACACGCTTCTATGGTACGTAACATATCGTAAACCCTCCTTTCCCTTAGTATGACTGCCTGCGTTCGACTTCTGTAGCCTTCGATCATTCCCTACATCTAAATGCACACGCTAGAAGCCACTATATGATGCAAATTTGAGGGTACCTTATACCTGAGTTAGTCATCCCCTTTCCTGTTCCCCTTGCAAATGCAACGAGACAAAAACGATTGTCTGTACACTTCCCAGTGAGCCTGGATTTCTCTTATCCTGTATTCGCGGTCCTCATGCGAAATACATTTTGGTGGCAGCGGAGTCGTTCTGCACGTTGTCGTAAAAGCTGGGTTTGCCAAACTTTCTGAATAATGTTTCGCGAAAGGAGCTCATTCCCTCCAGTGATTCCCATTTCAGTTCATGAAATATTTCCTTAATACTCAGCTGTTGATCGAACCTTCCGATAAGAAATCTAGCAGCACACGTGTGAAGTGCTTCGATGCCTTTCTTGAACCCAACTTAGTGGGGGACCCTAACACTATAGGAGTACTCGAGAATGGGTTCTGTGCGCGATATTCTTACATACTACCGACATTACGTGCTCGTTCCATTTCGTCTTGCTTTGCAACGTTGTGCCTAGGTATTTAATCAACTATGCCAAGCAACGGAACTGCTAATATTGTATTCGGCCATTAAAGGATTGTTTTTCCTAGCTGTTATCATTAACTTACATTTTCCACACATCACAAGAAATAGAAATTCTGTTCAAGTCATCCTGTATCCTCGTACAGACACTCAACGACACTTTCCCGTACACTACAGCGTCATCAGCAAACAGCCGTAGGTAGCTGGTGATCCTGTCAGTCCTCAGGTGTTCCTACTTCCCCACTAAAGCTTGTGACTCTGACTCTTTTGTTGACTGTACAAATGTAGTCACTGGGCTGTCTCACAAAATCTGATGGAGCCAGGTGATTTATTTTCTACCACTACATTTAACTAGTGAGTCAGGTATTGGTAGCAAACCACTGGCACTCACGATCACAGCGAAGCCGCGAACTAAATTTATGTACTCATTTTACATGTACACAAATACTGCACAAACTGCTGTGTAGTCATATTAACAGAATCTTCCGTCGGTTCTTGGTAGAACAACATTATAATAATAAATGAAAAGCACCAGTTTGCTTTTGTTCTACAATATTATTTTTATTGCTAACCGGTTTTCGGCTTACAAGACCATCTTCAGGCATTTACTGAGTATTATCACCAAAGAAGTTAAATGTTAGCAGACCACATTGGAAGAGAAGTAACACATAGAAGAAGGAAAACAAGTCTTAAACGAATACACTACACTCTGCAAGTGCACACTATTTAACACATTAAATTAACTTTACAAATAAAAACAGCACAAACTGATAAAGTCTACACACACACACACACACACACACACACACACACACACACACAAACACACACACACACACACACACACACACACACACACGGAAAATAGATACACTAAAATCAATAAAGACGCACCATTTGAAAAGAAAAGGAATACCACATAAAAGACAACACACACAGCTAAGAAGCGCACAGAAAACACACACACACACAGACACGCACGCACACACACCCACACCCACACACACACACAAACACACACAAAAATAAAATGCAAACAAAATTCAAATTTGGCCCCGAACTCTCTGGTGATCAAATGAACACTGACTGGGCTGGGACACATAATAAACAACAATCACACTGTGTTCTGGTGCAGTGAAAAGTGTTTTACTACGTTATTTGTGGAAAATACTTGCTATAGTTACGTTTGCATCACAACGCCTCAGCATGATGCGGAGAATGGAAGTGCTTGCCACACGTAAACGTAAGTAGAAACTAATATAGGCGTGAAAACATCGCGAAAAACTTAATTACATTCTCGAAGATAGGTTAACTCCCAGCAAAAAATTTTCTCATCAACATCGTTTGGTTGCAGATGACAAGCTACCTGTAGTAGTCAACACACAAGAGGTCCAGAAAATTCATGCACACCAAATGTAAAGGTATTTACAAAAAGAAACGATCTGTTGATTGAACTAAAAATGCACATAATTTTATAATCATTTAACAAAAATGTTCACATTGCAGAATAAATAAAAACTTAAACCCACTGATGATGGCACAGTGGTGCCCGAAACATGTGAAACGTCCCCTTGGAAAAATTATAAATGACTGTGCTTAAACTGACACACAATATTTTTAGCGCAACGCAATATGACTTTCAAAAATCCCTACAAAACAATGGCCCTAACTAACAATAACCTATACCTTTCATGAATCACTTACAAAAATCTTCGTTACTCGAACTACTGCAAATCAGCGGGCGGCACTACTGCCAGCTAAATAAAAGATGCTAGCTACTGAAGGCACTAACTACTGATAGGCATAGTTAGCAAATGAAAGATTTTGATGGAGAACAAACAATGTACACTCCTGGAAATGGAAAAAAGAACACATTGACACCGGTGTGTCAGACCCACCATACTTGCTCCGGACACTGCGAGAGGGCTGTACAAGCAATGATCACACGCACGGAACAGCGGACACACCAGGAACCGCGGTGTTGGCCGTCGAATGGCGCTAGCTGCGCAGCATTTGTGCACCGCCGCCGTCAGTGTCAGCCAGTTTGCCGTGGCATACGGAGCTCCATCGCAGTCTTTAACACTGGTAGCATGCCGCGACTGCGTGGACGTGAACCGTATGTGCAGTTGACGGACTTTGAGCGAGGGCGTATAGTGGGCATGCGGGAGGCCGGGTGGACGTACCGCCGAATTGCTCAACACGTGGGGCGTGAGGTCTCCACAGTACATCGATGTTGTCGCCAGTGGTCGGCGGAAGGTGCACGTGCCCGTCGACCTGGGACCGGACCACAGCGACGCATGGATGCACGCCAAGACCGTAGGATCCTACGCAGTGCCATAGGGGACCGCACCGCCACTTCCCAGCAAATTAGGGACACTGTTGCTCCTGGGGTATCGGCGAGGACCATTCGCAACCGTCTCCATGAAGCTGGGCTACGGTCCCGCACACCGTTAGGCAGTCTTCCGCTCACGCCCCAACATCGTGCAGCTCGCCTCCAGTGGTGTCGCGACAGGCGTGAATGGAGGGACGAATGGAGACGTGTCGTCTTCAGCGATGAGAGTCGCTTCTGCCTTGGTGCCAATGATGGTCGTATGCGTGTTTGGCGCCGTGCAGGTGAGCGCCACAATCAGGACTGCATACGACCGAGGCACACAGGGCCAACACCCGGCATCATGGTGTGGGGAGCGATCTCCTACACTGGCCGTACACCACTGGTGATCGTCGAGGGGACACTGAATAGTGCATGGTACATCCAAACCGTCATCGAACCCATCGTTCTACCATTCCTAGACCGGCAAGGGAACTTGCTGTTCCAACAGGACAATGCACGTCCGCATGTATCCCGTGCCACCCAGCGTGCTCTAGAAGGTGTAAGTCAACTACCCTGGCCAGCAAGATCTCCGGATCTGTCCCCCATTGAGCATGTTTGGGACTGGATGAAGCGTCGTCTCACGCGGTCTGCACGTCCAGCACGAACGCTGGTCAACTGAGGCGCCAGGTGGAAATGGCATGGCAAGCCGTTCCACAGGACTACATCCAACATCTCTACGATCGTCTCCATGGGAGAATAGCAGCCTGCATTGCTGCGAAAGGTGGATATACACTGTACTAGTGCCGACATTGTGCATGCTCTGTTGCCTGTGTCTATGTGCCTGTGGTTCTGTCAGTGTGATCATGTGATGTATCTGACCCCAGGAATGTGTCAATAAAGTTTCCCCTTCCTGGGACAATGAATTCACGGTGTTCTTATTTCAATTTCCAGGAGTGTATTTACCTTAATAGTGTTCAAAAGTCATAATAAATATATCAGTTCATGATATCCAGTATTACAAATTTACTCTGTCTGATGGACACACGTCCAAATCATCCGCTCTCAAAACTCCGCCATCTCTCTCCCCACATCCACCACTGCTGGCGGCTCACATCCAACTGCGCAACGCTACGCGCTGTTGACAGCCAAAAGCCCAACACTACAATAGCAAATTCCAACAATGCCTCCCAGCCACAGACTGCACACAGCACAGCCAGTGATTTTCATACAGAGCGCTACGTGGCGGCGGCGTTACCAATATAAGAACCTAAACAGCCTACTTACACATGTTTGGGTACTGAGAAGAACGGTGTTTTGCATTACTGGCGGACGTCACATCCAACAGATCAGTTTTCTCTAGACTGGTGAAAGATAGAGACCTCCACCGAAGTCTAAAGAAAAATTGAATATATCAGCTAAATTTCATATGCAGTAACATATTATGTCCACGCATCAAACGCATAATCATAGCGACTCCTGTTTTTGGTTGCAAACTGTTTCTAATTTCGCACATTGCGTTAGTTCTATGTAAATAATACATAGCTACGACCACTAACAAAATGATGGGCACATCATCATGAACCTGACATATAAAACCATAAGTAATGCAAAAACTAAGTTTTTTACCGAATAGTTTCTGTAAAATCGTTTGGGACAGACTGCAATGTGTGCGCCTCGATTCTGTCATCGCTGAGGAGCGAAAGGTGGAAAAGACTGCGGGCCTCCTCTTCCGAACAAACGAAAGGACTCACCCAGCAACTTTGGACCGTATCCTGCGTAGACTCTATTCACACTGATCATTACTATCTGACTATTATTATCTTTTTGTCAGATATACGAGGGACACAGTATTATACTTTTACAGCCTGTCTGGAATATTCATCCTTTTAATTTACCCAGTGGTCTTTTTTCTTCGAAAAAGATCCACGTGAAGTCCCTAAGCATCTCTGCAGCAACGTGAGCAAATTGCTGGTGTTCGTATAGATGGTGCTTCCGTAACCAAGGTAGCTGAAGTTCTTGGTATCGTAAGAGGCAGCGTATCGGAGATTTATACAGTATACAGGGAAAGCAGAAAAAATGTCATCCTGTAAGTCACAAGACGGAAGAATTTGTTGAGTGATCGTGACAGGCGGTCATTGAAGAAGATTCTGACGAAAAATAAGAGAGCGGCAGCTGCAAAAGTCACTGCAGAATTGAATGTCGCACTCCCAAACCATGTCAGCATCCAAACAACAGGAAGGGAGTCCGTAAGCAGGGGATTACAGGACGATCTGGTATTCTAAAACCAGTCGTCAGTGAAATAAATGAACGTAACAGGAAAACGTCGTGCCGAACCCATAAAGCCCGGACTATGGAGCAATGGAAGAAAGTGATTTGGTCGGATGAGTCTTGTTTCGCACTGTTTCCAACTCCTGGCCCAACTTAACGTCTGCTGTACTCCGTCCCAAGCCTACGATGCAGACAGTCGCTGCCGGGAATAAAACATTGTGGGGTGGGAGAGAGGGGAGGGATGGGGGAGGATTCCGTGATGCTTTCAATAGCCATTTCGTGGTATTCGATGGGTGCTTTACTTATTCTGCCAGGTCGCATTTTGGCTAACGAGATCCATCTCATGTAGAATGTTTGTTCCCCAATGGCGACGCTATATTCTAACACGAAATGTCTCCTGGTAACACAACTCGTATCGTTCTGGACTAGTTTTGTGAGCACATGGATGAATTGTCACTTAAACCTGGAAACGACAGTCACCAGATCTCAATGTTATAGAGCCCCTGTGATTTAAGAGTACTCTTTCCACCTCCATCGTCGTTGCTGCCCATTCGGAGACTGCTGGAAGCTGTTTTGAACGATAGCGATTTCCCTACACCGTATTAGGCGTTGTGATGTGTTGTGTTTTTACTGTTTCCATTTTACTGTCCACCACCTATATTTTCAGAGTATGGATGTAGAGATGCGAACGTAGATGTTCTCAGCGAGACGTTCTAGAAGGCAGCTGCGACACGCCGAGATAAGGAATGTAAGGTGTTTGGTAAGTAAGGAGATCTGTTGTCAACACGGAAAGGGGTAGAAACAGGACGTGTATTTGTGCAGAAAGCGCGTTTTATTATAGTACGGAGATGGTAATCTGAGGCGTTCCCCCGGCAGGCCGCAGCCGGGATTAGCCAGTGTCAGCGGCGGCGGCGGCGGCGGTACCAGAAGGGTTGCGGCCGCAGCTGCGGCGCGACAAAGCGGTTGTTTGGCCGTCAGCGGCAGCCCGGCCCGGTGTTTATCTAGCTGTGACAGCCGCGCTCTTTGTCCCGTACTCCGACACGCTGCCGGTTCTCGCCTCCTCCCGGCGCGATCTGCATTCGGCCGGCCGCTCGCTGGACCAGCTCCACTGTGCTAGGGGCGACAGCACCAGCACCCCTCCCCGGTTATTTCGCTCCGCTGCTGTCACCGCAGGAACCACCCAGCCGCTTTGAGTGAGCGTTGCCACAGGCTGCAGTTGAGCGGGTCTATTGCTCGTCCAGCGTTCTCAATCTCCCGGTTTCGAATCTCGGCGGTGATTTCGGAAGTTGGTTGAGTTGCGGTACATATAAGATTAGCGAACCCGACTATGCTTCGCAATTGCTTAATACGTATGAGAATTAGAAGCACATTTTCTCTCTCTCTCTCTCTCTCTCTCTCTCTCTCTCTCTCTCTCTCTTATCCACCTACTCCTCCCTTTGTCCATTTCCTCATCCTCCTCCGGCACTGTGGCCGAGCGGTTCTAGGCGCTTCAGTCCGGAACCACGCGGCTGCTACGGTCGCAGGTTCGAATCCTGCCTGGGGCATGTATGTGTGTGATGTCCTTAGGTTAGTTAGGTTTAGGTAGTTCTACGTCTAGGGGACTGATGACCTCAGGTGTTAAGTCCCATAGTGCTTAAAGCCATTTGAACTATTCGAATCTCCTCCTCCTCCTCCTCCTCCTCCTTCTCCTCCTCGTCTTCCTTCTCCCCTCCCTCTCTCTCTCGCACCACTTCCTCCTCCGTCTCTGTGTCCATCTCCTCACACTCCCCCCCTCTCTCTCTATTTATCTTCTCCTTCCCCCTCTCTATTCCCATTCTTCCCCTCTCTGTCCATCTCTTCTCTCCTCTCTCTGACCCTGATCTTTGTTTATTGTCGTAGCAAACGGAACCTTGATTAGTAAGCGAAGTCACTGAAGATGAACAGGTAAATCAACTGGGATCATTGTTATGTCTGGTATGAGAGGGACCTCTCCAGCTGCTGGTTCTGCTTCAATGATAGAATTTTGCTTAGTTTTAATATGTGAATGGGTGGGATTACAAAGTATCGAATGATTCGAATTCCGTAGTAGTATTCCAATCATTAGCTTTGTAAGACGTGTATATTTCTATTGTCAAAGCACAATTTATGAAATATGTTTATATTTTATTCATAGGATTAAGTAGGAATAATTAATATTTGTCATGTTGGAAATAATTGTGGTAGCAGGGAATATCTGCACCAAAGTATTGTTGATATAATTTTAAAAAGGGCGGGAGAGACCGCGTATGGATACATTTTAAGAAAAGAGCGAGAGAGAGCACGCACAGATACATTTTGTAATGGTAACAGGGATTGTCTGCACCAGAAAGCATTGTTGGCGGGAGAGACCGCACTTTAGAGTTCGTAGGAAGTCAGTAGCAAGCGAGATGTGAAGCGAGTTGGTAGCAGGTCTGAAGCGAGAGGTTGAGAGGAGCGGTGTGCCTGCCAGCCACCAGCTATGATTTACAAGAGATTATAAACGGATGTACAGAGACATCAGCTAACTATTATCACAAGAGGAATTAATATTATTGAATCATTTTCTTTGCGAAACTCAAGACTCCTAAAGGTATGTTTGCGCAATGCTAGTTGTAAGATTATTGTAAAAAGTAAGCCCCATTTGAACGTTTGTAAAATCATTTCATTACCAACAGTAAATATGTGAAGCGTTTTCAGAATATAATTAATTTTTGCCAGCAATGTTGCATTACTGATTATAATCCATCCAAAAACTTTCAACATAAAACTTTGCAAAAATTTTATTGTTGTCAAGAAATAGTGTAACTATGAATTACGTAACTTCAGTCAAATTAATTAAAGAATAATGTTAGCTTTGCTATTAAAGAATAACGTCAGCTTTGGTAATAAATACAGCCACTTATTATGACAGCCCGCCAGCTGTTAATAGAGTATAGTAAACCAGAGTAATTATATTCATGTCGCAGTTCGATGTAGCAGTCAGATGGCGATCCAGTAACAGTAAAAAAGGTAAGGAACAGTTTTGGGTTGTTGCAGGTAACGACTGAGGGCCACGACGACGACACATTCTGTGTTTCATCGAAATAATCAGAAAATAACTTTTAATAAGCAACATTTAAATTTGTATGCAAAGATTGAGAAAGAGAATTAATTTTAAAGGGAAGATTTCATTTGTTATTATTAAGCAAGAGATAGAAACCCCAAGGGAAGGTTTCATAGCTTATTGTAGAAGGGAAAGCCGCGTAAAAAAAAAAGAAGAAGAAGAAAAAAAAAAAAAGAAAGAGAGAGATATAGAGGAGACGGGAAGGTTTCAGGTTAACAGGCATTAATACGACATTCCCTGCTATCGTAGTTAAAACTGACTGCGAGAAAGGAACCTAACCTGCAGATTCTCACAACACAGCATGACGAAGTATTTTGTTTCGTATATCCGGTTTTAAAAGACACTTGCTCATCGTCCAAAAAACGAAAAAACACAGGTAGCCTACGTCCGTTTGCAGGTTTATTACCGTATCGTGCGAAATTTTGAAGTCAATCAGATTTTCATTTTAACTGAAGCTATTAAAATATCTGGAAAACTTCACATTGAGTAGCATATCGTAAACTACCATTGTGTACCCATTTCTGGCCCTCCGATTATAGAGCCATCTATGGGAAAAAAAAGAAAACGCTTCAGACAAAATGTATGTCGGTTTTGCCGTAAAATCGTAACCTGCAATAAAAAACGGGGGTTCCCATTGAAGCTTTCAAAGTTGCCCCCCCCCCCCCCACCGACACCCATGCTCGGGGTGGGCTGTTGGATCGAGTGTGCTATCATTTGATGTCCCCCTCCGAGACAAACAAATTGGAATTATAACTGTTTCAGAACTGATTTTTAGTTTTCGAGATATTTCAATGTCCTTAGTTAAAATATATACCAGCGCCCATATGAGGATGCAAATCAGGTTTGCTTTAAATACACGCTTTACGGTCGTGGGCGTTAGTTAACTTTCCGACTAGGCGTGGTGTGTTGATGTAAGTCAAGAAAGCTTTTTAAAGCGTCAAAGACGCTATTACCTACACCTCACTGGGTTTGAACGAGGTCGCGTAACAGGGCTGCAAGAAACTCGATGTTCCTTCTGCGATACTTGGCAGGAGTGTAGCCACTGTACATGACTGCTGACAGCAGTGGAGATGTACGGTCGCAAGGGGAGCGGGATCCGGACCGCCACATTGCACTACCGAGATGGACGACCATCCTCTTCGGTGTATGCCTCTGGCGCATGGTAATCCACGCAGCAATTTGAAAATCAGGTGGCGCCACAGTGACACAATGAAGTGTTACAAGCCGGTTTCTTCAAGGATAGTTCCGAGCCAGACGACCTGCAGTCCATTCCACTGACCCCAAATCACCGCCATTTGCGACTTAAATGGTGTCAAACGAGAGCTCATTGGAGATGAGGGTGGCGGTCTGTTGTGTTTCCTGGTGAAAAGTGGTTCGGCCTCGGTGCCAGTGATGTCCATTTGTTGATTAGGAAGAGGCCAGTTGAGGGCCAGCAACCAACTTGTATGAGGGCTAGACATATGTGACATGCACCTAGAGTTATCGCTTGGGATGCGATTGCGTTTTTTCTTTTTGCTCATCAGTCTTGAAAGGTGGCTACACTGAGCCACTGCGCCAGAGATTGCGCCAAAGAGTATTATTAAGCCTCCTACACAGTGCCTGGAGAGAACTCGTAGTAGTCAGTGCTTGTCCAGAGCTCGTAGTAGAGTGCCTGTCGAGGTCTCGTGGTAGTCAGTGCTTGTTAAGAACTCGTAGCAGAGAGTGTTTGTTGAGATGTGCTAGTAGGCAGTGCTTGCTGAGATGTGATACTGAAGAGTCTTGTTGAGATGTGGTAGTAGAGAGTCGGTGTGGAGATATATTGTAAGGATTAGAGTGATTTTCATCAATATAAATGAGGTAACAAACTCCGTTTCTTTTTTTTTCATTTTTTTTTCTTTTATTATTATTATTATTATTATTTTTTTTTTAATACCAGAACTCTTCAATACCACATCTCAGCAAACACTGCCTACAAATACTCTCTGCTACGAGTTCTTAACAAGCACTGACTACCACGAGACCTCGACAGGCACTCTACTACGAGCTCTGGACAAGCACTGACTACTACGAGTTCTCTCCAAGCACTGTGTAGGAGGCTTAATAATACTCTTTGGCGCAATCTCTGGCGCAGTGGCTCAGTGTAGCCACCTTTCAGTCTGCTGACTGGTTTGATGCGGCCCGCCACAAATTCCTTTCCTGTGCTAACCTCTTCATCTCAGAGTAGCACTTGCAACCTACGTCCTCAATTATTTGCTTGACGTATTCCAATCTCTGTCTTCCTCTACAGTTTTTGCCCTCTACAGCTCCCTCTAGTACCATGGAAGTCATTCCCTCATGTCTTTGAAGATGTCCTATCATCCTGTCCCTTCTCCTTATCAGTGTTTTCCACATATTCCTTTCCTCTCCGATTCTGCGTAGAACCTCCCCATTCCTTACCTTATCAGTCCAATTAATTTTCAACATTCGTCTATAGCACCACATCTCAAATGCTTCGATTCTCTTCTGTTCCGGTTTTCCCACAGTCCATGTTTCACTACCATACAATGCTGTACTCCAGACGTACATCCTCAGAAATTTCTTCCTCAAATTAAGGCCGGTATTTGATATTAGTAGACTTCTCTTGGCCAGAAATGCCTTTTTTGCCATAGCGAGTCTGCTTTTGATGTCCTCCTTGCTCCGTCCGTCATTGGTTATTTTACTGCTTAGGTAGCAGAATTCCTTAACTTCATTGACTTCGTGACCATCAATCCTGATGTTAAGTTTCCCGCTGTTCTCATTTCTACTACTTCTCATTACCTTCGTCTTTCTCCGATTTACTCTCAAACCATACTGTGTACTCATTAGACTGTTCATTCCGTCCAGCAGATCATTTAATTCTTCTTCACTTTCACTCAGGATAGCAATGTCATCAGCGAATCGTATCATTGATATCCTTTCACCTTGTATTTTAATTCCACTCCTGAACCTTTCTTTTGTTTCCATCATTGCTTCCTCGATGCACAGATTGAAGAGTAGGGGCGAAAGGCTACAGCCTTGTCTTACACCCTTCTTAATACGAGCACTTCGTTCTTGATCGTCCACTCTTATTATTCCCTCTTGGTTGTTGTACATATTGTATATGACCCGTCTCTCCCTATAGCTTACCCCTATTTTTTTCAGAATCTCGAACAGCTTGCACCATTTTATATTGTCGAACGCTTTTTCCAGGTCGACAAATCCTATGAAAGTGTCTTGATTTTTCTTTAGCCTTGCTTCCATTATTAGCCGTAACGTCAGAATTGCCTCTCTCGTCCCTTTACTTTTCCTAAAGCCAAACTGATCGTCACCTAGCGCATTCTCAATTTTCTTTTCCATTCTTCTGTATATTATTCTTGTAAGCAGCTTCGATGCATGAGCTGTTAAGCTGATTGTGCGATAATTCTCGCACTTGTCAGCTCTTGCCGTCTTTGGAATTGTGTGGATGATGCTTTTCCGAAAGTCAGATGGTATATCGCCGGACTCATATATTCTACACACCAACGTGAATAGTCGTTTTGTTGCCACTTCCCCCAATGATTGCGTATGACAGCAGAAACATTCGTTTCCAGAAGTTTTATATTAAGGGATGTTGTTCGGACATGGAGGAGATACAGAGCGACGGGAACTGTCGACGACACGCCTCGCTCAGGCCGTTCAAGGGCTACTACTGCAGTGGATGACCGCTACCTACGGATTACGGCTCGGAGGAACCCTGACAGCAACGCCGCCATGTTGAATAATGCTTTCGTACAGCCACAGGACGTCGTGTTACGACTCAAACTGTGAGCAGCAGGCTGCATGATGCCCAACTTCACTCCCGACGTCCATGGGGAGGTCCATCTTTACAACCACGACGCCACACAGAGACATACAGATGGGTCAAACAACATGCCGAATGGACCGCTCAGGATTGGCATCACGTTCTCTTCACTGATGAATGTCGCATAAGCCTTCTACCACACAATCGGTGGAGACGTGTTTGGAGAGAGCTCGGTCAGCCTGAACGCCTTAGACATACTGTCCAGCGAGTGCAACAAGGGGGGAGGTTCCCTGCTGTTTTGGGGTGGCACTATGTGGGGCCGACGTACGCTGCTGGTGGTCATGGAAGGCGCTGTAACGGCTGTGCGATACATGACTGCCATCTTCCGATCGATAGTGCAACCATATCGGAAGTATATTGGCGAGGCACTCGTCTTCGTGAACGACAATTCGCTCCCCCATCGTGCACATCTACATCTACATCTACATCTACATTAATACTCCGCAAGCCACCCAACAGTGTGTGGCGGAGGGCACTTTACGTGCCACTGTCATTACCTCCCTTTCCTGTTCCAGTCACGTATGGTTCGCAGGAAGAACGACTGTCTCAAAGCCTCCGTGCGCGCTCTAATCTCTCTAATTTTACATTCGTGATCTCCTCGGGAGGTATAAGTAGGGGGAAGCAATATATTCGATACCTCACCCAGAAACGCACCCTCTCGAAACCTGGCGAGCAAGCTACACCGCGATGCAGAGCGCCTCTCTTGCAGAGTCTGCCACTTGAGTTTATTAAACACCTCCGTAACGCTATCACGGTTACCAAATAACCCAGTGACGAAACGTGCCGCTCTTCTTTGGATCTTCTCTATCTCCTCCGTCAGACCGATCTGGTACGGATCCCACACTGATGAACAATACTCAAGTATAGGGTGAACTAGTGTTTTGTAAGCCACCTCCTTTGTTGATGGACTACATTTTCTAAGCACTCTCCCAATGAATCTCAACCTGGTACCCGCCTTACCAACAATTAATTTTATATGATCATTCCACTTCAAATCGTTCCGCACGCATACTCCCAGATATTTTACAGAAGTAACTGCTACCAGTGTTTGTTCCGCTATCATATAATCATACAATAAAGGATCCTTCTTTCTATGTATTCGCAATACATTACATTTGTCTATGTTAAGGGTCAGTTGCCACTCCCTGCACCAAGTGCATATCCGCTGCAGATCTTCCTGCATTTCGCTACAATTTTCTAATGCTGCAACGTCTCTGTATACTACAGCATCATCCGCGAAAAGCCGCATGGAACTTCCGACACTATCTACTAGGTCATTTATATATATTGTGAAAAGCAATGGTCCCATAACACTCCCCTGTGGCACGCCAGAGGTTACTTTAACGTCTGTAGACGTCTCTCCATTGATAACAACATGCTGTGTTCTGTTTGCTAAAAACTCTTCAATCCAGCCACACAGCTGGTCTGATATTCCGTAGGCTCTTACTTTGTTTATCAGGCGACAGTGCGGAACTGTATCGAACGCCTTCCGGAAGTCAAGAAAAATAGCATCTACCTGGGAGCCTGTATCTAATATTTTCTGGGTCTCATGAACAAATAAAGCGAGTTGGGTCTCACACGATCGCTGTTTCCGGAATCCATGTTGATTCCTACATAGTAGATTCTGGGTTTCCAGAAATGACATGATACGCGAGCAAAAAACATGTTCTAAAATTCTACAAGAGATCGACGTCAGAGATATAGGTCTATAGTTTTGCGCATCTGCTCGACGACCCTTCTTGAAGACTGGGACTACCTGTGCTCTTTTCCAATCATTTGGAACCCTCCGTTCCTCTAGAGACTTGCGGTACACGGCTGTTAGAAGGGGGGCAAGTTCTTTCGCGTACTCTGTGTAGAATGGAATTGGTATCCCGTCAGGTCCAGTGGACTTTCCTCTATTGAGTGATTCCAGTTGCTTTTCTATTCCTTGGACACTTATTTCGATGTCAGCCATTTTTTCGTTTGTGCGAGGATTTAGAGAAGGAACTGCAGTGCGGTCTTCCTCTGTGAAACAGCTTTGGAAAAAGGTGTTTAGTATTTCAGCTTTACGCGTGTCATCCTCTGTTTCAATGCCATCGTCATCCCGTAGTGTCTGGATATGCTGTTTCGAGCCACTTACTGATTTAACGTAAGACCAGAACTTCCTAGGATTTTCTGTCAAGTCGGTACATAGAATTTTACTTTCGAATTCAATGAACGCTTCACGCATAGCCCTCCTTACGCTAACTTTGACATCGTTTAGCTTCTGTTTGTCTGAGAGGTTTTGGCTGCGTTTAAACTTGGAGTGGAGCTCTCTTTGCTTTCGCAGTAGTTTCCTAACTTTGTTGTTGTACCACGGTGGGTTTTTCCCGTCCCTCACAGTTTTACTCGGCACGTACCTGTCTAAAACGGATTTTACGACTGCCTTGAACTTTTTCCATAAACACTCAACATTGTCAGTGTCGGAACAGAAATTTTCGTTTTGATCTGTTAGGTAGTCTGAAATCTGCCTTCTATTACATCTTGTGAATGACTTCCTTCAGGATAACGACATCGCTCGACTAGAATGGCCAGCATGTCCTCCAGACATGAACAGTGTCGAACATGCCTGGGATTGATTGAAAATGGCTGTTTATGGATACGTGACCCGAGGAATCTACACCGAATCGCCGTTGAGGAGTGGGACAATCTGGACAACAGTGGCTTGATGAACTTGTAGATAGTAATGCCACGACGAATACAGGCACGCATCAATGCAAGAGGACGTGCTACCGGGTATTAGAGGCACTGGTGTGTACAGCAGTCTGGATCACCACCTCTGGAGGTCTCTCTATATGGTGGTACAACAAGCAATGTGTGGGTTTCATGAGCAATAAAAAGGGCGGAAATGTTGTTTATGTTTATCTCTATTCCAATTTTATGTACAGGTTCCGGAACTCTCCGTGTAAAAGGCTGAGACAAAGCGGTCAAGAACTTTTTCGAGATGATTCGGAACATTTCCCCTTTATTTATTTTATATTTACTTGCATTTTATACAAAATTATATAGCTTAAGTCCGTTCGAATGTTTAAAAGTTTATTAGAGCATCGCATAAAAATTGGAAGTCATTCGCTCAAAAACTATTCGAGTTTTTTGGTAACAATGTTGGACAGCGACTTGTCTTTGTTTAGTAGTACAGATAATAAATTTCTGTTATCCTTTCATCACACTGCTAGTACTACGTCAGGCTTCAGAAAAACTCTTGGTTTTCCTGGCCTTTATCTTTCTTCTTCACGGGATTAGAAATTTAATCTTGATTTGACAGTGTTAGTGGTAGAGAGTGGCCGAATCCCATTCTTGCCTCCCCCTCCCCCCCATTTTCCCGTCCCACCCTTCTCCAAAACGGAATGTAATTTGTGTATCTCGTCTGCGCCTACTATTGTCCCACTGAAGCGGGACTTGGGTACCTGCCAGGTATTAACTTGGCTGGATGTAGGAACTCGTCTAAAAACCACATCCAGGCTGGCCGGTACGCCGGACCTCGTTATGAATGGGACGTGCATACTTGTTTGTTGGGCGTGAGATGGCGAAGACAGGTTACGGCTGCAGAATAATGAAGTATTCCTGTCCATCTTTCGGAAAGCCGTCAGCCTACCTCATGTCTAATAGGAGTGAGTGACTGCGAAGTTTATTGACTTTACGAACTTAACACTACAGTCTTGTAACCAATTTTATAGAAAGCACGTGGCGCCATGTTGCAAAACTATTGTATGTTTAGTGGCTTCTGTACCTTCTTTGTTCATCCCTATTACTTGTTTCAATTATCAGGTGAAATAAGAGCCACGTTCTGTGCGTGTTATGTTCGGCGATTTTTGATTAGAGTCTTTCGCGGGTCCCACGCTTGAATCTTAGCGTATACAGTATAACGGCCAACTGGTAATTCAGTTCCACACTTCTTAACCACGTGGACGATCTTGCTTCCTATATTTTTCCTTTACAGCCCAAATGTACTTTCTGAGTGCGGTTTCCCAGTGTTTTTTGTAATGAATATTCACTGTATATTATAAAAGTAAGCGTACAAAGTGCGTGCCACTAGGACCCAGAACATACCCGGGTACGATCAACGGAGTTACATGGTGTGGTAGCCCTCTATCCTCTATCCATGAAGAATGTTCCCGTTCTTAACTAAGGGAGTACTTTCGAATATATAAAAGCTGAGAAGTTTTGCCCTCTAGAACGTTCCAGAACATTCAAGAGTTTTATAGAATATTCCAGAACATTCGGTAGTAAGCGAGAACATTCCACAACATTCCAGAATATTTCGGAATGTTCTGCAACGATTCAGTATGTACTGGAATGTTCGGAAGTAGTGTGGAACATTTGGGAAGACTCTAGAATGTTTGGGAAGATCGCGGGACATCCCAGATCATTGTCGAACATTCCACAACACTCTAGAATGATGTGGAGCATTCTGGAACGTTGTGGACCATTCGAAGTCTTTTTGCTATGTTCTGGAATTCGCCACTGGTGGGGTTACGCATTGGTAGGTGTATATAAAGTAAGACGAGTCGTGGGTTCGGACGTCAGTTTGTTATCAGTGGCGAGGAGAGAAATCAAAAAAGTAGTGCAGCGAGTGAATAAAAACAACCAGTCAAGTGTGAGTAATCAAAGTGGTACAGTGACTGAATATAAATCGAAAGTAAAGCGTCAAAACCGTGTAAAGAGCATTCAGTGTATTTGTTAATAAAAAGTTGATTTGATTTGTATTTAGACAGTGCCCAAACGTAAAAGAGGAGATATTTCCAGTTCTGAAGCAAAACGGCGAAAACAAACAGAACAGCGGAAAACAAAACAGACAAAGAGCACAAAGTGAAGCACGTTTAAGTTCCCAACGACCGAGAATGAGCCCAGTGAGAAGCAGAGACTTCGAAGAGCTGCGAAACGAACGAATTGAAGGATCAGGAATTGCGACACAGTCATATATCTGGGGTTCACTGCTCCGGTCAGGGAGCTCATATGAGATTATGTGGTAGCTGAAATGAAAGGTTAACTTTAAAGTCTGCAATTTCCAATGAAATTAGCCCACAGTTTTACGACTAACAAACTGCAACGACAAACTTTAAAATGTTGCGGCATCACCCTCAAAGAGTCCTGCTTCTCTCACGGTCATCTATGCGTACCTTGCTCTCGAGTAGGAAATTCGAAAAATTTATACATATATACCCCTGATGACAAATTGAAAAATATTGTTCACAAACAAATATTCTAATACTTAGAATAGGTTTCCAGTAAAAAAAAAAAAAAAGGTAACTTTTATACCTTAACAAGTATTGTAAACAGTTAGAATATGTTTTCAAATGGCTCTGAGGACTATGCGACTTAACTTCGGAGGTCATCAGTCCCCTAGAACTTAGAACTACTTGAACCTAACTAACCTAAGGAAATCACACACATCCATGCCCGAGGCAGGATTCGAACCTGCGACCGTAGCGGTCGCTCGGCTCCAGACTGTAGCGCCCAAAACCGCATGGCCACTCCGGCCGGCGGAATATGTTTTCAATAAAATATTTTTACCTCTTATACTTCGAAGTTCATGCTCTTTTTCCATCTACCACACAATCTTATAAAACTTCCAGCTGGCTATATCTATTGAAAGAGTGCGACAGGCTTTCACCTTCACTAGCACTTAGTCATGCATTGTGTGCCTTAAGTATTTGACCATATTTATCCGTAATTTTAACACTCCTCCAACTACTTTTACGTAATATGAGTAATTGATTTACACCACAACGTTTACCGACTTCATTACCGCAAGTCAATACATTTATGTATCTTTCCCATGGTCACAATCTCGTTTTTTGTAAAAAATTGAGCTGCATACATTGCACACACGGGTACATAAAGAGTTTTCTTCCAGCGCACGGGGTAAGTTTGTCGCTTCAAGAGTCAACGAGATGCAGGACAGACAGAGTAAAAACTGCGAGTATGTCTGTCGCGCACAAGCACAGGTCTAATAAGAAGGATTTCCAATTTCAAGACATAGTTCTGTGAATAAATTCATGTTAAAATTAAGTCCTGTGTATTAAGGTACTGTCGAACCCAACTCCAATTAGGGACTAAGTTATATGCTTTCAAATAATTTTTCTGTAAGAGATAAATGTCAGTATAACTCAGAGAGCAACTTACGGGCGTTGTCCTGGATACAAGTGTCAGCAGAGGAACATAACGAAGCACTGTCGGTACACGACAGACCGATAAAATATTCAAATTTCATGTTTGCTGTGGAATGGGTGCCCACTTAGCATCGGAAGTTTACCATGGGTAAATGTTTACAACCGTCTCGAATCAGTATATTGGTTACGTACGTGGCATTATCACTAAATTTACATCCAATGAATGTATATACATAGAAAAAAAAGTTTTGCTTCACCCCGGTTCCCAGAACCACTGAAGGTAGGCGTTGAATGTGCATATTGTAACACATACACAGTCCCTTAGACTGTTCAGAGATGTCACTAAACCCGCCCAAAGATGTAAACAACCAGGCATGAGCAGCTCCTATTAGACGAAGGGGGTCCGACAGCAGATCAGTTCCAGTCATTCCACCAGGAATGAGGTACATGGCTCGTGTTGTCTGTAGTTCAACTACGCCTAGATGGTCAACACCGTGGTTCGATCGCGTCCGCATTGTTACTTGGCGCCAGGAAGGGCTCTCAACAACGGAAGTGTCCAGGCGTCTCGGAGTGAACTGAAGCGATGTTTTTCGGACATGGAGGAGATACAGAGGAAAAGAACTGTCGATGACATGCCTCGGTCTGGTCGCCCAAGGGCTACTACTGCAGTGCATGACCGCTACCTAAGGATTATGGCTCGGAGGAACCCTGAAAGCAACGCCACAATGTTGAATAACGCTTTTCGTGCAGCCAAAGGACGTGCGCAATAGGCTTCCTGATGCGCAACTTCACTCCCGACGTCCATGGCGAGGCCCAGCTTTGCAACCACGACACCATGCAGCGCGGTACAGATGGGCCCAACAACATGCCAAGTGGACCGCTCAGGATAGGCATCACGTTCTCTTCACTGAAGAGTGTCACGTATGCCTTCAACCAGACTATCGTCGGAAACGTGTTTGGAGGCAACCCAGTCAGGTGGAACGCCTTATACATACTGTCCAGCGAGTGCAGCAAGGTGGAATTTCCCTGCTGTTTTGGGATGACATTATGTGGGGGCGACGTACGCCGCTGGTGGGCATGGAAGGCTCCGTAACGGCTGTACGATACGTCAATGCCATCTTCCGACGGATAGGTCAACCATACCGGCAGCATACCGGCGAGGCGTTCGTCTTCATGGACGAAAATTCGCGCCCCCATCGTCCATATCTTGTGAATGACTTCCTTCAGGATAACGACATCGATCGACTAGAGTGGCTAGCATGCTCTCCAGACATGAACGCTATCGAACATGCCTGGGATAGATTGAAAATGTTTATGGACGACGTGACCCACCAACCACTCTGAGGGATATACGCCGAAGTGCCGTTGAGGAGTGGGAAAATCTGGACCAACAGTACCTTGATGAACTTGTGGATAGTATGCCACGACGAATACAGGAATGCATCAATGCTAGAGGACGAGCTACTGGGTATTAGAGTTACCAGTTTGTAGAGCAATACAGCAATCTGGACCACCACCTCTGAAGGTCTCACTGTATGGTGGTTACAACGTGCAATGTGTGGTTTTCACGAGCAATAAAAAGGGCAGAAATGATATTTATGTTTACCTCTTTTCCAATTTCTGTACTGGTTCCGGGACTCTCCGAACCGAGCTGATGCAAAACTTTTTTTGATGTTTGTATTAAAAATTCAGTTACTTCACAGCGCCGAAAATACACTGCCTGGCAAAGAAAGTGGAACATCCAGAAGGGGAGGAAACGAAACTTTATAGGTTGAGAAGGTATGTGATGTTATTTCTCTGATTACGATCTCGAATCAAATTTACAAAGAACTTCGCACCATGATCCTAGTTGTCAGTATGATGCTGCACAGTTCTGGCCTTTATGCACGCGCTGATTCCGTAGGAAAGGGTGGACTAAAGACTTTGTATGCTCTCCTGAGCCAAAGTGCCTCACAGCTGTTGAATCTGGTCCTTGATATCCTGCATACTGGGACTGACATGGAGACCGAGTTAGTTCCAGGTATATTCTATCGGGGCCAGATCTGGGGATTTCGCTGGCTGCGGGGATACGAAATCACCCTGACCGATCATACAGACATGTGTCATTTGTGAATGAGCATTGTCCTGTTGAAAAACGGCTCCACTATAGTGTCACATGAGAGTTAACAAAGAGGACGCAGATGTCCGTAACGTGCCGTTGTGCCGTCAGAGTCCCCTTCCACCACACTATCAGCCTCGGCCTGAAGTCATATGCGGCGACTCCCCACACCACGACACTAGGAGTAACAACACTATGTCCCTCCAAAACATTGGAAGAATGGGACTTCTCGCCAAGTCACCCTCTTAGTCTACAAAGATAGTCATTACCGCGATTCATCGCTGAACACAAAGCGACGCCATTCATCAGCAGTCCATGGCTGCCAGTCATACACAGTACCATTTCAGAATCAGGAGTTTGTGTGACGGTATAAACGGCAGTCCACGCTTGGGACGGTATTCTGTAGTCGGTCTGCTGCTAGTGTGCGACCAACAGTGCTGGATGGCAATGAATGCCGCGAAGAGCCCATTTCTTGTAACTTGTGAAACCTTCCCGGCGTATTTTTTCTTCTAATAATTTTCGTACTTGCAGCCGGATTCCGTCGACATTCCCCCACGATATTCCGACCCAGGGACGTCCGATCATCTTCAGGTGAAGGTGGTGGGCCATAATATCGTGGCAGAATGTCAACGGGATCAGACTGCACACCCGAAACTTACTACACTCCTGGAAATGGAAAAAAGAACACATTGACACCGGTGTGTCAGACCCACCATACTTGCTCCGGACACTGCGAGAGGGCTGTACAAGCAATGATCACACGCACGGCACAGCGGACACACCAGGAACCGCGGTGTTGGCCGTCGAATGGCGCTAGCTGCGCAGCATTTGTGCACCGCCGCCGTCAGTGTCAGCCAGTTTGCCGTGGCATACGGAGCTCCATCGCAGTCTTTAACACTGGTAGCATGCCGCGACAGCGTGGACGTGAACCGTATGTGCAGTTGACGGACTTTGAGCGAGGGCGTATAGTGGGCATGCGGGAGGCCGGGTGGACGTACCGCCGAATTGCTCAACACGTGGGGCGTGAGGTCTCCACAGTACATCGATGTTGTCGCCAGTGGTCGGCGGAAGGTGCACGTGCCCGTCGACCTGGGACCTGACCGCAGCGACGCACGGATGCACGCCAAGACCGTAGGATCCTACGCAGTGCCGTAGGGGACCGCACCGCCACTCCCAGCAAATTAGGGACATCGTTGCTCCTGGGGTATCGACGAGGACCATTCGCAACCGTCTCCATGAAGCTGGGCTACGGTCCCGCACACCGTTAGGCCGTCTTCCGCTCACGCCCCAACATCGTGCAGCCCGCCTCCAGTGGTGTTGCGACAGGCGTGAATGGAGGGACGAATGGAGACGTGTCGTCTTCAGCGATGAGAGTCGCTTCTGCCTTGGTGCCAATGATGGTCGTATGCGTGTTTGGCGCCGTGCAGGTGAGCGCCACAATCAGGACTGCATACGACCGAGGCACACAGGGCCAACACCCGGCATCATGGTGTGGGGAGCGATCTCCTACACTGGCCGTACACCACTGGTGATCGTCGAGGGGACACTGAATAGTGCACGGTACATCCAAACCGTCATCGAACCCATCGTTCTACCATTCCTAGACCGGCAAGGGAACTTGCTGTTCCAACAGGACAATGCACGTCCGCATGTATCCCGTGCCACCCAACGTGCTCTAGAAGGTGTAAGTCAACTACCCTGGCCAGCAAGATCTCCGAATCTGTCCCCCATTGAGCATGTTTGGGACTGGATGAAGCGTCGTCTCACGCGGTCTGCGCGTCCAGCACGAACGCTGGTCCAGCTGAGGCGCCAGGTGGAAATGGCATGGCAAGCCGTTCCACAGGACTACATCCAGCATCTCTACGATCGTCTCCATGGGAGAATAGCAGCCTGCATTGCTGCGAAAGGTGGATATACACTGTACTAGTACCGACATTGTGCATGCTCTGTTGCCTGTGTCTATGTGCCTGTGGGTCTGTCAGTGTGATCATGTGATGTATCTGACCCCAGGAATGTGTCAATAAAGTTTCCCCTTCCTGGGACAATGAATTCACGGTGTTCTTATTTCAATTTCCAGGAGTGTAGAAGGCCATTTCTTGTTCTTGGACGGCAGGCACAGGTGTGAAGCGGCTACGATGTGCATGGTGCAACTTCACTTGGGTTGGTGATAAAATTAATTGGCGCCAGAAAGGGTCTTGACAGAGCATCACAAGATACAAAAGAAGGTAAAAGTCAATAACAGCAGCACCATGTGAATGGCAGCGAGTAACATTGTAACAGTTCATTTACACTGCCTGGGCCATGAACTGCTCACAGGTTCGCCGCACACTCATCCACATACAGGTAAACGGCACGTCCAGTCGGAGCATCGTTGCTGCTTACTCGCCGCAGGCCAAGAGAGTCGTCAACGACCATATTGCCGTTGGTCTGACCGGGAACATACCTCTCCTGTCGTCAGCGCACTGCTGCCCATTCCTCAAGGAACAGACGGCACCCTCTTCTCAACGCGCCGGCAAGCAGCGGACGGATCGCGACTGGTAATGAGCGTTTCGAATAACGACACAGCCGTGAAGTGCATGTACGGGCCAGCCGGTTCTATGGAGACATTGCAGTAAGATTCTGCGGGGAGACGTGACAGAATGCCTGAAATGGTTGTGTTTGGACGTGTCCATGGTCGTGAATGAAGTTGCCCAATTTATTTGTGTGTCTACTCTGGCTGTCCAACATGTCTACATGTCCACAGGTATCAAATTTGGCCGAAAGCTGTCAGTCAATGTAAGTCGATCGCTACCAGTTTACGAGATAATTTTGCAAAGGTAACTGCGTGTAATGGACGTACACTAGGTGATCAACAGTATCCGGACACCTAGCTGAAAATGACTTACAAGTTCGTGGGGCCCTCCATCGGTATACCTGGAATTCAATATGGTGTTCGCCCACCCTTAGCTTTGATGACAGCTTCCACTCTCGCAGGCGTACGTTCAGTCAGGTGCTGGAAGGTTTCTTGGGGAATGGCAGCCCATTCTTCACGGAGTGCTGCACTGAGCAGAGGTATCGATGTCGGTCGGTGAGGCCTGGCACGAAGTCAACGTTCCAAAACGTCCCAAAGGTGTTCTGTAGGATTCAGGTCAGGACTCTGTGCTGAACACTCCATTACAGGGATGTTATTGTCGTGTAACCACTCCACCACATGCCGTGCATTATGAACGGGTGCTCGATCATGTTGAAAGATGCAATTGCCATCGCCAAATTGCTCTTCAACAGCGGTAAACAAGAAGGTGCTTAATACATCAATGTAGTCCTGTGTGGTGATAGCGCCACGCAAAACAACAAGGGGTGCAAGCCCCCTCCATAAAAAACACTACCACACCATAACACCACCGCCTCCGAATTTTACTGTTGGTACTACACACGCTCGCGGATGACATTCACCGGGCATTCGCCATTCCCACATCCTGCCATCGGATCGCCATATTGTGTACCGTGATTCGTCACTCCACACAACGTTTTTCCACAGTTTAATCGTCCCATGTTTACGCTCCTTCCACCAAGCGAGGCGTCGTTTGGCATTTACCGGCGTGATGTGTGGCTTATGGGCAACCGCTCGACCATGAAATCCAAGTTTTCTCACCTCCCGCCTTTCATAGTACTTGCAGTGGACCCTGATGCAGTTTGAAATTGCTATGTTATGGTCTGCATAGATGTCTGCCTATAACACTCTCTTTAACTGTCGGTGGTCGCTGTCATCAACAGAGGAGGTCGCCCTGCACAGTTTTATGCTGTACGCGTCCCTTCACGGTTCAAATGGTTCAAATGGCTCTGAGCACTATGGGACTTAACATCTATGGTCATCAGTCCTCTAGAACTTAGAAGTACTTAAACCTAACTAACCTAAGGACATCACACAACACCCAGCCATCACGAGGCAGAGAAAATCCCTGACCCGACACCCGCGGGATAACAAGGCCGCCCAGCAGTGTTAGTGACGTCACACTAAGCGGCCCATAGCTGGCGCAGCAGTCCACGGACACCTCCGTACAGACGCGCCCGATGCTAACGATCTTCTGTCCGTCATACAGAAAGGAGCGAACTATAATTCGAACCAAAGACCAAATTATATATATTCTTGTAAACAGCATAAAGGTTCATAACGAAATACCGATTACATATACGGGCAGGAATAAGTTTAATCGATTGAGGAACTTTGCCACTATTTTATAATTGTCAGAATACTATTTAGCTTTAAAACTCGCATGTAGGTGGTGACAAATGCCAACTGACAGCAGGACTTAACATTTTCAAGCTATTACACAGAAAGTAAATTATCTTAAACACTGTCATACATAGCAAAACCCGCACAACTTTCGTTTACAATAAGGTAACAAGAGTTCGCTTTATCTCATAAAACACATGACTATTGTGAATTTACTCATGTTCATGGTGACAGCTCTTTTCAAGAATTTTTACAAATGTATCCCCAGTAATAAAGAATGGAAACAAAAGATAGATATCAAATATTCTCCTTTTAACATAGACATCACTGAACACAAGATTCTGTCTCGCACTGTGATACTAAGGGACTGCTCTTTCCTTTAAGAAAAGCCTGACGATTTGAAGTTCACTCTGCTATTGAAGATACACTTCTTGAAACAATATTAAAAATGTTATGAAAGGTAAGGAAATGAAAAACAACCAAGTGCATTACATGTAAGAATGTGAGCAAAAGGCTGAGGCTCTCTTTACTTACCATTTTCAATCTCTCTACAGATTTTCCACGTAGAAATCACCAACTGCAAGTCTCATTATTGCTGTCTGTTACTCACAAAGTGCTTTTCTATTTAGAAAACCTGACAATTTGATGTTCATTCTGGTACTGAAGATACACATTTCAGAGGAGTTCTAGAACCTATTCCTGCCCGTATATGTAATCGGTATTTCGTTATGAACCTTTATGCTGTTTACAAGAATATATATAATTTGGTCTTTGGTTCGAATTATAGTTGGCTCCTTTCTGTATGACGGACAGAAGATCGTTAGCACCAGGCGCGTCTGTACGGAGGTGTCCGTGGACTGCTGCGTCGGCTATGGGCCGCTTAGTGTGACGACACTAACACTGCTGGGCGGCCTTGTTATCCCAGGGGTGTCGCCTTACCCCGCCGGGAATCGAACCCGGGAACCCGGGCGTGGGAAGCGAGAACGCTACCGCACGACCACGAGCTGCGGACCGTCCCTTCACGTTTCCACTTTACTATCACATCGGAAACAGTGAACCTAGGGTTGTTTAGGAGTGTGGAAATCTGGCGTACAGACATATGACACAAGTGACACCCAATCACATGACCAACGTTCGAAGTCCGCGATTTCCGCAGAGCGCCCCCTTCCGCTCTCTCACGATGTCTAATGACTACTGAGGTCGCTGCCATTGTGTACCTGGCACTAGGTGGCAACACAATGCACCTAATATGAAAAACGTATGTTTTTGGGGGTTTCCGGGTACTTTTGATCACATAGTGTATTTTGGGGTCCGGTACCTCGCCTAGGCCATTGCTAGCGGTGACCCGTGAAACAGTACGTCTTCAGTTGGTCACACAATACAGAAAATGGTGAGGAGCTGACTAGATGCGATTTTGTCTCTTTCCAAATGATGGAAGGTGTAGAGTGTACGGTCGGTCCAATGTTGCGTCAACCCACTTTGTGTGAGTGGGAGGTGTAGTTAAGGCCGAAGGTGTTTTTCACATCTTCAGGGGCTTGTTTCCGCACCACGAGTTGAGCCCTCTAATTCAAGTTAACGTGAACTTGAAGAAGGATGTTTACTTCAAAGTTCTCGGTGTCCGAGTGTTGCCCTCTCCTCGGCACCTTCATACTGAATATGCCGTGGACGCTCCCTCCCTCCATAGTGAGCACAGCCGTGTTCGCAGGGCTGCACGCACGCTTTACCGGTTCGGGAATCACACGATCTTATTACCATAGGAATCTAGTCACGGATGGTAGGTATGCCACAAGAAACTTGTGGATGCCTCTCCTCATTATCAAGGCAAGAGGCGGTGTTACAAGTGATACCACCTGGAGGTGACTACTCTTTTTTTGTTTTTTTCTGTTCACTTAATAACCTTCATAAGTTCATATCGTCAATCCTGAACGTTGTTGTACAGTGATACAGTAAAGCTTAATTCGTGAAAAATGTCATCGCTTGTAGTGTCACATCTGACATATCGTCTGATGGTGACGTCTACATAAACTAGAAACACGCACAGGTCTTTACCAGTTTAATATAGAGGGAAACTACTCATATATCCACGAGTAATTGTGGTTCTAAAAATTGGAATCGTGTATGAAATTTTTATGGTCTGGAAAATAAAGGTACCGCATCAGTATCTGCTGTGAACCGTCGTGGACGAACAACAATTAAAACAGCATTTGGTTTACGTACCGTATGTTCTGAGCTTTAGGAATGAGGGTTTCGAGATTACTTAGCAGACTTTGACATGTCACCTTTTCTTGTCGACCCGTAGCACACATAGGCGTGATCAAAGACCTTGCGTACAATAACAGACAATAGCATACGATATTACGAAGATAAATACTTGACTAGACGTCAGATTTCATACAATGTTTGAAGTATTACGATCAGGATTTTAAAAATTACAGACATTTTCACGAATCATTTCTTAGTTACTAGGCATTAGATATTAAAATCTGATTACAATAGTAGTGACAATTCTACTCAGACATGACGTCAAATGTGTGAGAAGAATTATTGCTACTATTATAATCTGGATTTTAAAAAATTAGAGATATCTCGATAAATCATCCTCTACATTTGTCCTGTGTCTGGTGATCCATAAATGAATCTTTATTCTAATCACTAATGCCAAAATACTGTAATGTTTTTATATGTAAATCAGCTTCACTTACGCAATAAAGGAGACTATGTATGTAAATTACTGTTCCGCTTTGCTTAGGATTTGTTTCTTAAAGACACTGTTACAGATTTTAGCTTCAAGTATTCCAGCTACAAGGCTTCAAAATTTTGTCAGGTTTCCTCCAGCTGTGATGGTGCGAGTTGCGTGCGCTGCATATGAAGAGAGTGAAGTGGCACAGGAACCTGTTCCGGCCTAAGTGACGGGCGCTAAGGGAATGTCTGGTCCTCAAGGGCACTTGAGCGTCATTTGCATGACACAGTCCGAACAAACCAGCGCTCCGGCAGTGGTCTGCGGCTGGGAAAAGGCTAAGTACAGAATCATAAAAGGGTGATGCGGTGCGGTAAAATCTGGCCACTTAGGCGTTAACCCGTTATAGCCGGCGACTTGTAGTCAGCGTTAAGACCAGTGCACGGTGCTTCAAGTGGCTGGACGCCTCAGAGTCCCCGCACCCCAGCACATCGGCTTAACAGGCGCCGCAAAACCACAAACGAAAGCGCGGCCTGCAGGGAGTTTTCAGTTCTCACACATTGCCCAGTATCTTCCCTCGTACTTGAGCTGTGTGTACACTACCCCTCACCTATCTGCGAGTCACGCTGTACAGCTACCACGTTTCCAAATTTATCCCCTTTAGGAAGCAGAGTACGCTGTCGGTGCTGTCAAGAAGGGTCAAACAAATACCCCACAATATTCTCGATGAGAGGGGCAATTTTGGCAGTTACTTTCTTCAGTTCTGAAGCAGTCTTTATCTTACATCTTTTCACTCCGACAACTGTTCAACAACTGTTCTTGCTGCCCCGACCCCTATCCTCCACAGACGGTACACATTGCTGCAGTAATGGAACACGTATATCTTACACATTAATGAGAACAGCCAGATCTCGAGATTAGGGATTGCCCACCGACAGCAATTACTCACCATCAAAACACATAGACGGCCCCACGACAAATGCAACGTCATCCGCCAGGAGGGATCCATTTCCACCGAAGGTACTTAATATTACTCAACTACAGACCACCTTTTTATCTCTAAAGTTATGTAGAACTATTCAAAACTCAACAAAAGACTACCTTTTTATCTCTAAAGATATTTAGAACTATTCAAAACTCAACCCAAAACAACGTCTACGCATATACATGGTATTTAGCTCAAAATATATCAGAAACGATTTGTTACCATTACAGAAAAAACTTCAAAAACAATGTACTTTTACCAAACTTTATATCCCATTTCCTTGTTTCTCACAGCAGTTATCACGGATTTCATCACCACTCTGTCCCACTTCTTCATAGGCGGCATCTGAAACAAAGTGAAAAATTATGTTCTAAATTTCGTCCCCTGGACCTATTTAGAGACGGATGGGGAGATGAAAATAGGAACATCCTACTTGCCAATATGGCGGCTCCCTACACTACGTGAAGTAAACCAAACACGGCAAAACGCTCAGATCATTCACTTTATAGCTTGCCCTAAACAGATATGTCAAATACAACTAAACAAACACATTATAATAATTCGAAAAGAGCATTTACAAATAGTATTTAGACAACTCACCTTTTGACAAATCAGAATACGTTTTCTCAAACGGCCACGCAGAGGACTGAACGCATGAAACTTTCACAACTAACAGGTTGCCATGAGCACAACTAACGAAAAATATCACCGATGGTGCCCCTACCGGCAGAACAGAGAACCTTAGGGGGACGAAATTAGACACGGAGACGAAAATTGGCTCCTTTACCTTATGACTGATAAATCGTATCCTTCACCTAACACTCGAAATCACTGAACAATGAAAATTAACAAATTACAATAATCGCTAAATGCACGCAAAGCAACTCGACAAATACCTTTTGGTTGCTGAGTCATCTCCGTATCAATATCAAATTCCAAAAATCTTTCTCCCAGTAATATTCAATTCTTAGCTTTCTCCACTTCTCGGAATTTCTCATCTTCAAAAGAGAGCCAATTGCCCTGATCCAGAGCTCCTCAGCTAAGCCAATCGGTCACCCTCACATCTCGCCCAACACTCGACTATGACTGGCTCCTCGCTATTATTGTTCTCCTGCAGAGCCCTATTTTACTCAACAATGCTTTTTTAAACTGATACAGTGACTGAAATCGAAAATAAAATGTTAAAAATGTGCAAAGTGTGCCTACTGCATGTCTAATAAAAAGTTGATTTGATTTATGTTTTAGACAATGCTCAAACGTAAGAGGACGAGATCTTGCCACTTATGAAGCAAAATGGCGAAAACAAAAAGAAGAGCGAAAAAACGAAATAGTCGAAGAGCGCGAAGCACGTTTAAGTCCCCAACGAACGCGAAGCAGAGAAACCGACAAATAACGAGGTGAACGGATTGAAGAACCAAGAATTGCGACAATTTTATAATTACACTGCGAACTTAAGCCAGCTGTGAAAATATCAACCTACGAAAAGTGCGGGCGAGGACAGGTAAATAGTACAACCTAACAAATAAAGCATTCCAATACGGAAATCTGGAAATTTGTGGTAAGTTGTTATGGGACCAAACTGCTGAGGTGATCGGTCCCTAGGCTTACACACTACTTAATCTAACTTAAACTAACTTACACGAAGGACCACGCACCCACCCATGCCCGAGGGAGGACCTCCGAAGGGGGGAACCGCTCGAACCATGGCAAGACACCCAAGACTGCGCGGCTACGCCGTGCGGCCATTCCACTACGACTCGAAGAAATAATATAACAGACACAAACACGTCGTAATCTGAAACTTTTGCAACGCGAAAAAATTCAGTAGAGAAATACTTGGATTATGTTGCATGAATGGAAAAATTCGATTGGCACCACTGGAAGCACATCCGCAGGATCTTTTACGTTACATGACCGGGAAACTCCAGAATTAAAAACACTTTCTTCAAAATATAAAAGCGTACAACGGCTGCTTCCAAATAAATTCTTTCGGTGTCACTTCGATCAACACCAGCAGAGATGAAATCTATTATGGTTTTTTTCTTTTTCATCCAAGGACAAATGTATCACAACATGGGATCATTACGACCATTACCCAACGAAGACCACAAATTCCTGCAAGTATATGTCATCGGAAATGAAGAAACAGAAGTTGATCAGCAGTGCACAAATATCAGTGGAATGAGACAAGAAGTAGTCCTTGACGTACAGAGGATCTTACACGAATACAATCAACTGATTCACCTATTCAGTAGACCAAATGATTTCTGATGACTGCAAAGTTATAATTCGAGCCGACAAAAGACCACACGTAGAATACGAACCTCAATTAAATGCATCTCATACAGACACAAGCCTTGACATAATTGTATACGAAGAAGTGAAGGACCACAAAGCATTGCAGACACACACCGTTCATATCATGCCTTCCAGCATCCATTGATGTTTCTGCACGGAGAGGACGGGTATCATTTTAACGTGAAACAAATCGAAACTGAAACAGGCGTAGATACAAACACAAAAGTCCCGTCCAAGGAGTTCTATGCTTACCCTTTAACGATCAGAAACAATGAAACATACAATCACATTCTCAAAACTCGCCGTTTATTCCAACAATTCCTGGTAGATACGTATGCAAAAATAGAAGCGGAACGGATTCTTTACATAAAACTGGATCAGAAGAAACTAGATACGGAAGAATGCATCCACCTTCGAGCCGCAATCATAAATTATGGAAATATCGATGACACTGGAACAATGGTAGTCGTACCCTCATCATATATAGGAAGTCCGAGACATGTGCACGAATACACTCAAGATGCCATGACCTATATCAGAAAATATGGACGTCCTGAACTCTTCATAATATTATCGCGCAACTTGTAGTCGCCAGAAATCAAAGAACAGCTACGATACGGACAAACCCCCTATGCATCGATACGACATAATAGCCCGAGTTTCCCGACAAAAACAAATGAGATTCATTAAAGTCATCACAAAATAGCACTCTTTGGGACCGTTAGTTGCTGGATGTACACATACGATCGGCAAAAACGAGGACTGCCTCATTCACACAATCTCATATGCATACACGACAGAATTCATCCCACGGATATAGACAAAATCATCCAAGCTGAATTTCCCAACCCACAAGGAGATCCGGAACTGTAAGGGGTAGTAGTGAAAAACATGATTCATGCACCATGTGGCCATTAAACCACACTGCACCATGTATGAGTGATGGAAAATGTAGGAAAAAAATATTCAAAATCATACTTGGACGACACTTACACCGGAGTTGATGGCTATCCTAAATACAGAAGACAATCACTCAAGAACGGTGGCTTCACAGCAAAAATACGAATATGGGTCAGCGAATAACGGGAAATAGATTATCAGTAGTTAAAAAACTGGTCGTGTGACATTATTGGCGGGGATGCCCCGCCGGGCAAAGTTCATCCGACGGATGCAAGTCTTATTTTAATTGACACCACTTTGGGCGACTTGCGCGTTGGTGATGACAACACAACACCAGTCCAAAACGCAGGCCCGCTGTATGGTAGGCAAGCACGTTACCATTCAGCTAAGCAAGCGGACTAACAATCTATAGTACCATATAACACACTACTTCCCAAAATGTTCCAAGCAGACATACGCGTAAAATACTGTAATTCAGTAAAATCCACCAACTATGCCTGTAAATATGTGAACAAAGGCAGTGACATGGCAGTATTTCAAATAGCCAAAGCCAGCGAACGACAAAACGGAAACGACGAGATCCTGATGTATCAAATGGAAGGAAATACATCAACAGTAAACAAGTAGCGTGAGCCAGCTGTGCAACATCTAGCAGTACATTTGGAGAATGGACAGAGAGTTTACTTCACAAAAGACACCGCAAGAAAAATTGCAAGCGAACAACCTCAGAACAGAACATTAACCGCTTATTACCAACGGATCCATTCTCGACAACTTCACAATATGTCGACGTCCCTACCTGTTATATGTGGAACAGAACAAGAAAAATCTTTCAGCGACGAAAACAAGGAATTCCAGTAGGATATCATCCAGGAATCATGAAAACTGGCGCACTAGGCCGCGTATACACCGTACATCCAAAACAACGCCGAATGTTTCTATCTCCGGATGTTGATACGCAAACAAATTTCATAGATCACAAGACTGTTGACGGTTACCTATGCCAGACGTACACAGAAGCATGTCAGTGCTTAGGACTACTGGAAAATAACCACTGGGATAATACAAATACAATAAGCCTGACTTACATTCTCAGATGAACAACTGAGAGACTCAGTGGCCATAATTGTAACAACATGTAACGCATCGAATCCAGAACAGTTATGGGACTCCTTCAAAGAGAGTATGACATACTGTATCGGATCCGACAAGCTCATCGTGAACTGACCATCGAATTGAACGACAACATCTTCAATGAAACACTCATTCGTCTAGAAGGTAAATGTACTGGGTATTTGAAAGGGCAATTTTGGCAGTTAAAAATAATATTGTTGACGATATCAACTTTAATATTCGAAAAAACTCCTGGTGAAGCAGAAAATACAAATCAATCGAACGATGGTAAACGTTGAAGGAAGTGTGAACTTCCCTACAGAATTTCTAAATTCTTTGCAAGTACCAGGAATGCCTTTACAGTGCCTTCGGATTAAAATTTTATCTCCGATCATACTACCCACAAATCTGAACTCACCAAAACTGTGCAATGGAACAAGGATGATCATAAAACAGCTATCGAATAACATCATCGCAGCCGAACTTACTATTGGAAAGTACAAAGGACACACACTATTTATCCCCTGAATACCACTCATCTCTAATGAACTGCCGTTCCAATTTAAAAGACTGCAATTTCTAATCACATTAGCCTACAGTTTTACAATTAACAAAGCGCAAGGACAAACTTTAAAATACTGTGGCATCAACCTCAAAGACCCCTGCTTATCTCAAGGTTAACTATGTGTCGCTTGCTCTCGAGTAGGAAATTCGAAAAATTTGTACATATATACTCTGGATAGCAAAATGAAAATAGTTGTTTATAAACAAGTGTTGTAAATAGAATATTTTCAATAAAGTTTTTGCCTCATATACTTTAATAAATATTGTAAATAGAATAAGTTAAAATGGTTCAAATGGCTCTGAGCACTATGGGACTTAATTTCTAAGGTCATGTCCCCTAGAACTACTTAAACCTAACTAATTTAAGGCCATCACACACATCCATGCCCGAGGCAGGATTCGAACCTGCGATCGTAATTGTCGCCCGGTTCCAGACTGTAGCGCCTAGAACTGCTCGGCCACACCGGCCGGCGCATAGAATAAGTTTTCAGTAATTTTTTATTTCTTCTATTTTAAAGTTTATCCTTTTATTCCAACTACCGCACAATCTCATATAACTCCCTGAGCGAAGGCTGGCACCCCAGCTTGTATATAATATGTAGAAGAAACAAGAGGGAACAGTAAGAGCGAGCCATGAAGAACGAAGTGCTCGGACTAGAAAGAGTGTAAGACAGGGATGTAATCTTTCGCCCCTAGTGTTCAATTTGTACATCGAAGAAGCAATGATTGGAAGTTTCAGGAGTGGAATTAAAATTGAAGGTGAAAGGATATCAACGATACGATTCGCTGATGACATTGTTATCCTGAGTGAAAGCGAAGAAGAATGACGTGATCTGCTGAATGAAATGAACAGTCTAACGAATACAGAATATGGATTGAGTGTAAATCGAAGAAAGACGAAAGTAACGAGAAGTAGCAGAAAGGAGAACAGCAAGAAACTTAACATCCGTACTGGTGATCACTAAGTAGATGAAGTTAAGGAATTCTGCTAGCTAGGCAGCTAAACAATCCATGACGGGCGGAGCAAAGAGGTTATAGAAAGTGGACTAGCACTCGCAAAAAGGGCATTCCTGGCCAAGGGAAGTCTAGTGGTATTAACATAGGCCTTAATTTGCACAAAAATTTCTGAGAATATATAAATATAGTGAAACATGGACTGTGGGAAAACCGGAACAGAATGGATGCGTTTGATATATGGTGCTACAAATGTATGTTTAAAATTAGGTGTACTGATAAGGTAAGGAGTGCAGAGGTTCTCCATAGAACAGGCAAGGAAAGGAATGTGTGAAAAAACACTGTCAAGAAGAAGGACATTTGGTATAATATCAGGGAATGACTTCCATGGTACTAGAGGAAGCAGTAGAGGGTAAAAACTGTAAGGGAAGGCAACAAATAATTGAGGATGTAGGTTGCAGGCGCCACTCTGAGATGAAAAAGCTAGAACAGGAGAGGAATTCGTGACGGGCCGCTAACATTAGCATGGAAACGCCATTTCTTGTCGTTAGTAACGATAACCCATAAGAATGGCCGATGTTCACGAGGCAATTGATGAAGACAAAGCAGAGATGCAAATACGGTCACTCGTTGACTTTTGGGATTTTGGCTTAGAGATGCGGTAGCATACACCCGAATTTTGAACCTTCCACATTGCATACAAAAGTCGCATGATGGTGGAATGTTCGCAGTTCCTTACATCTGCCAGTTCTCGAGTACAGTGACGTGGGTCGTTGTGGATTAATGCGTTTGAACGAGCTTCATCAAACCCCGAAGGTCTTCCTGCACGTGGACAGTCACTAATGTCAAAAAGATCCTCCTTAAAACGAGAATATCATATTCTGGCCGTACTCTGCCCAATAGCGTTACCCCATTATACGATGGAAATGTTTCTGGCATGCTCCCTCTCAAACAGAAGAATATATTGGAAATATTCGGATTTCTCCACTTCACATTCCATTTTCCAGCGTCCACAGCTGCAGTCCCTATCTCCAAATGACAAAATGGCAATAGAAGAAAAATAGAAACATTGAACTGCAAATAAAAAATAACAGTCGATGAATAAATCCATATCAACCAGAATGCAAAACAAAAACGCTACGAACTTATGCACCACCCTAATACAGTCACGATGTACTCACGTTACCCTAATCTCCGGCCATATGGTCATATGCCATGTATATTAATCAGTAATATAGACCACTGAAAGTAAAAATGGAAGTAGAAAACGAAAAACAGTTATAAAATATTAAAAAGATAGTACATGTCCTGGCACAGTAATTTGCTACAATCCACTTTCATGCGAGCAATTCGAGTCGTGTGCTTCAAGAGCAGAGCAGGCATGATATGTTTATTCAAAATAATCATTCATGCACTTTGAAAACTTTATTACACTGATACGCTGCATGTACCGTGTAATTAAAAAAGCAACGCTTAGATTATTAATTTATTTTTATATGTTTATTTACTGTTTTGTTGTCTGTTATCTATATAACAGATGAGATTGAATGTTGCGCTTGATTTGGCATGAATATACGTAGTATACAGTATTTTAACATTTTTCAAACGTGTTAATAATAACTAAGCATTTCGCTGTTCAAAGAGGAAAAAATGTACATAGAACGACTACATAAAAAGGATAAAAAGTCTACAATCTGCCATTCGGCCATTTGGCGCACAGATATCTGTTCATCCGGAATCCAGAAGGCACACGCTACTGGTCTATTACACTATGCAGCATTGGTGATCACAAATTTTGTAATTTATAATTCTCAACTACACTACTATACAACACTACACAGCATTACACTACATGGCACTACACTACTGTACTTGCTATCAGAACCAAGCTGGATTTCTCGTTTGTACAGATTAGCCCCCGGCGCACTGAGGTGCAACTCTGGATTCACATGGGCTGCACTACTCTGACAACAGTGTCTAGAGACTAGGAGATGGTGGTCAGGGTCCTGGAAATTCTTCCAGGTCCTCCCTGGGGCTCATAAACTCTACGCTTCCAGAAAGTTGTTGTAGTTGGATACCCTGACGCAGTGCTTCTCGTTGTCATGATGTATGGTATCTTCCCGGTTGTCTCTCAGCCATGTAGGCTCGCAGTTCATATCGTGATGTTTTAGCTAAGTTCAGATTCTGCCACAGATCCTCATTCCTTATTATATTATACATTGTCGCATTTCCAAAAATGCATTCCTGTCCAGGGCTATAACATCTTGTCTAAAGGCACATTCCCAAACGATATGATACGGGGTGCCGATTGGTCCACATTCACAAGTGTCTGTGGTGTGCTGTCTTATTTTTAGTAAATAGCTGGGATATAGAGACTTACACAGCATCATGCGATTGCTTCTGGGCAAAATCTCAGAGCATCGTCCAATTCAAAACTTGCCAGCCGCGACACGCGCCCTGTATCACACGTCACAGTGACACGTTACAGAGCCATCAGCTGATCTGACAGCACACAGTAGTGCTACCCTGATATTCAAGTACCCGAACATAAACCGTAATGTAACATACAATGAACTATTTCATTTGCTATTCAAAAATTACAGTGACAAGTACACTTCAAGCGCTATTGGTACATTGGCATATGGTATGAAATGGTTCAAATGGTTCTGAGCACTATGGGACTTAACTTCTGAGGTCATCAGTCCCCTAGAACTTAGAACTACTTAAACCTAACTAACCTAAGGACATCACACACATCCATTCCCGAGGCAGGATTCGAACCTGCGACCGTAGCGGTCGCGCGGTTCCTGACTGTAGCGCCTAGAACCGCTCCGGCAACCCGGCCGGCCATATGGTATCGTAAGCAACTGTACATACCAGTAGATTCGACATACAAACACTGAAATACACTACCGGCCAGAAGTTTTCGATCACTCATCACAGCTATGGATTTGTGGTTAAAATGATTTCATTTTGAATATTCTATCATATCGTCTTTCTGGTAATAAAACAAGTAAATGTAAAGACTAAGCGGCTCATTTGTGTATTTGACTGTTCTCATAGAGAGGCGCTGATGAGTACCCACAAAAACAATGACTTTTTTTACCTAAGACGATTCTATTCAGATAATTCTACTCCTTCAGATACCTCGGTAGCAATCGGTTCACGTTAGTTCACAGTACATTGTAAGCATCAAGCAGTGGTGATCAGGTTCATACAATATTACCTCATAATGGGGTAGAAGGAAGAGAGAATTTAAAGACGTGCTGTAATTGTTGCCGTGCATTAGTAAGGCTGTCCTAGTGGGACAATAGAAACAAAAGCTGACGTAGCAAAATCCATAGTGGTGCATACATCGCAGCCGATCAAGCAAACTGTTGCCAATGCAAGTGTTTCGGGATCTGCAACACCTCCAGTAATAACATTTAGGGAAGGTGAGTCCATATATGTACAGAGTAAACAACAGAGGACTTGCACTGCACCTGGAGTTCGCTAGAAAGTAATTACTATGCCAGCTGCTCCAATCTCACTCTCAACAGTGCAACACTGTTTTCGTGAACAAGGTTGGGTCAAATGGCTCTGAGCACTATGGGACTTAACATCTGAGGTCATCAGTCCCCTAGAACTTAGAACTACTTAAACCTAACTAGCCTAAGGACATCACACACATCCATGCCCGAGGCAGAATTCGAACCTGCGACCGTAGCAGTCTCGCGGTTCCGGACTGACGCGCCTAGAACCGCACGGCCACCGCGGCCGGCTCGTGAACAAGGTTTAAACGGGCGCACAGCAGGTAAAAAACTTTCCTTGCACATACTAAATAACGTGAAAAGATTGCAATGGGCACAGCAACACGAAAACTGGAGCGTCCAGCGATGGTCAGAGCCGTTATTCACGAATGGGTCTAAGATTGAAGTATTTGGAAGCAATCGTCGAACGGAAATTTGTGGTAAGATCCTATGGTACCAAACTGCTGAGGTCATCGGTCCCTAAGCTTACACACTACGTAATCTAGCTGAATCTAACTTACGCTAAGAACGAGACACACACCCATGCCCGAGGCAGGACTTGAACCTCCGAAGGGGGGAGCCGCGCGAACCTAGGCAAGGCGCCGAGACCGCGCGGCTTCGTCGAATGTTTGTTAGTCGACGTCGTGAAGAGGCAGTGTGTGCCGCCAACGGTGAAGGGGTCGGTCACAGTGCGGCGATGCTTTCGCGGGTGATAAAGTCAACGGTCCAACGAGAAATAACTGAACTTTAAAGAACGAAAGGTATCACAGCATACTGATCAACAACAAAGTTCTATCTGGCAAGAGACGTATTGAAACTTCCTGGCAGATCAAAACTGTGTGCCGGACCGAGACTCGAACTCGGGACCTTTGCCTTTCGCGGGCAAGTGCTCTACCAACTGAGCTATCCAAGCACGACTCACGCCCGGTACTCACAGCTTTACTTCTGCCAGTACCTCGTCTCCTTCCTTCCAAACTTTACAGAAGCTCTCCTGCGGTACAGGCAGAAGTAGAGCTGTGAGGACGGGGCGTGAGTCGTGCTTGGATAGCTCAGTTGGTAGAGCACTTGCCCCCGAAAGGCAAAGGTCCCGAGTTCGAGTCTCGGTCCGGCACACAGTTTTGATCTGCCAGGAAGTTTCATATCAGCGCACACTCCGCTGCAGAGTGAAAATCTCATTCAAGAGATGTATTGGTCTGGAGTCGTCTCAAAGTGAGCTTTATAGTACTTCCGTTGATAGGGTTGGGTACTGGAGGGGTGAATTCTATAACATTGTCAAAATTTACGAGATGACCTTGGGGTGTTTGAAAGAATACGTAACCCTCTGTATAGTGCAGTACTGAATCCAGGTGCGAGGACACCCGAGGAGCACCTCCTATAAGAGCTGCAAGTGTTCAGTAAATTGCAACATCTAACGAACTGTAGCAGTATTGCATTTCTTGTTTAAGGTCGCCCCAGTGAGATGGAAACCTAACAGAAAAGCTTTCAATGCGAAACCTTTGGTACCAACTGGGAAAATATGTCATACCGAAGTCAGCGGCAGCGTTAAATCGCAATTCCATATTACCTCGCAAACTGTTCATTTTCGAACCCATGCTACTGGAAAGTACAGTGTTTGCATTTATTATCATATATTTTCACCTATGTCAGTTTTCACTGTTATGATACAGCCTGTACGGGTGAAAAATCTGTTTTAAATTCAAGATTTGTTCCGTGCAGAACCATTTATGAGCAAAGTTAAACCTGCAATTTAGAGCACATACTGAGTATCATTGCCACGAATACTACTACAAGTCCGGCCATCCTGATTTCGGTTTTCCGTGATTTCCCTAAATCGCTCCAGGCAAATGCCGGGATGGTTCCTTTGAAAGGGCACGGCCGACTTCCTTCCCCATCCTTCCCTAATCCGATGAGACCGATGACCTCGCTGTCTGGTCTTCCTCCCCAAAACAACCAACCAACCGACTACTACAACGCCGCGCCAACACAAGGTTGGCAGCCCGTCGTCTGCAGAGACAGTGCTCTCTAGCGGGCTGTGCAGCTCGACGGAACTGGAGTGTGCCTCGTTCACTTCTTAGCTAGATTTCAACCTAGGCCGACGCACTTTCATAATCGGCCCTCAGCCAGTTCTGTTTGCATTGATTCTCTGAGGAGGGCCCATCAGGCATAGTCCCTGAGAATATGTTGTGTTAGTTATAGCCGTAGCTGCATTCCTACAAACTACTGAAGATAAGTAATTTTCATTGTACTATGAGTTTCTTGAATATTAATCCTTCTCTCTAATAGTGTGCCGTACCGCATATTATTGCAACCTGGACTCCTTCAGCTCCTATCATCTCGGCCTCCTACTTATTTGCATTTAGTAACGAGCTGAAAACAACCACGCGTTTTGTGCCTCTAAACAGTGATACACAATACATACCTATGCAAATAACACGTGGAAATCACAAACAAACACACAATTGAACCACAAATGTGCAACCAAGGTACTGACATAATGCAGAAAGTACTCGTTCAAGACTGGAAGTCGTGTAAAACAGCTGCGCACAGTGACCGCGCGGTTAGCGGTGCCATGTCACGGATTGCGGTCTCCATCCCGCCGGAAGTTCCAGTCCTCTCTCGAGCATGGTGTGTGTATTGTTCTTAGCTTAGTTTAAGAAGTGTGTAAGTCTAGGGACCGGTGACCTCAGCAGTTTGGTCTCTTAGGAATTCACACACATTTGAACATTTTTGCAAAACAATTGTTCATTAAAATGAACTATGAGAGCTCACAAAGAGTTTATTTTCGTGTCTTTCACAGATCTGAAGATGCTTATCACTGAGCGAAATTAAGAATTGTGATTTTAGTGATTGTGAACAAAAGGCTAATGAAAATTGTTCGAACAGTCTCAGTATCACTCTTAATTGATGTCATTAATGTTACAACTGATTAATGTTTGGCTTACAAAACCGACTGTGTGTTTTCTGTGGATAAAATTCCTTCGCTACACCACGGACGATATGCTTTAAGTTCCCTTGTAAACACTTCCTTATTCGCTAGTTCGGAATCTGAGCTACAGTTATTACGAGGAGAACACGGCGAGTGTCATAACCCGATTTCCCAGAAACTACCCTAATTGGAAGGGGTGTCAAAATAAGCGAAAACGTGTCTCAGCTTATCCGTAGATATTTGACCGTTTCTGAGAAAACGATGATCAAAGTTTTAGAGGTACTTTATGTGCCTTTTACCGAGTAGACTGTTCGACAGAAGCGGTGGCACAGTGGCCTCTCGTCGCGACTTTACACTTTTACGTCCCGTGTTCGAAACCCGATTATTATTCCTGTTTTTCATTTTCCTACCCATAACCGCAGAAGATTACTACACGAATGTTTTCCAATGTATACTGAAATAATGTTGCCCTTATTCGTTTACTAATTGTATCTTTGGTGAATGAATTTAAAAAAATAAATAAAAATAATAAATGAATGGAAAAATTATTTGAAACTATTTTTGATGAAATCCCTCTGTATTTTGATTCATAATCAATTGCAAGCGCCAGTTTTCAGAAAATAGATCCGTTATGCATAGTTTGTCAGGAAATTATCGACAATGACAGAAATCTTCAGCACTGTTAACGACGTTTCTTCCCCGAGTGAGATTGATATGAAGAAATAGCGGGGTGCCAACTTTCCCTCGGGCGATGCTCGTGCTGTTCGTAACTTCTACTATGTTTAGAATGCTTCTATGATCGGTATTATCCAAGGGAATGCGCCAAGTCTTCCCGAAGAACTAATACAAGAATGAAATATAAAATTAAGAATTAAAGGTAAGAATATGGAGCATTTAAAAAGATTGTAACCCCTGAAAATACCATACACACATATATTACACAATAAATATATGATAGTTATTCTGAATCCATGCTGCAGTTTTGCAGTTAATATAACGTCCTTGAATCCCCTAACTTGATAAGAAACATTCGAATAGTAACCTTCTACCGATATAGGTAGATAAATGAAAAAATAAAATAAATAAATACATTAATACGGTTTCGAACACAGGACTCAAAGTGAAAGGCCGTGACGGTAGTCGCGGTGACGCCAGTTCAAGTGAGCTGAGTGTGCTCTAAGAATGATCTAAATTACGTCGAAAACTTTTGTTCGGGGCAAAGTTAAGCGCCAGCACGTCTGGTGGGAACGTGAGAGCGGAAAGGTCTGTGAGACGACTTAGTCAATTGCCCGCTGACCGACCCCTCTCCAGGACGACAACGCCACGGCAGCGCCCTCTACATGGAGAGGACATAAGCGCCGTGCCGCCTGGCCGCGCAGAGTTCCACGAGTTATACAGAAGTGTCAAGACCAGCGACCCAGATAGCAGCACCCACTGTATTACTTCACTTGTATTGGAATAGTTATACTGAAAGACATTGATTATATTGCATGTCGCCCTGTACTTGCGACACATCTATGTACGAGGGCGAGTCAAATGAAAACCTTAAATTTGTAATAACAAATCGAAATTTTGCGCCGTTATCCTGTAAGTTGGTAAGCGTGCTACAAACAGCGTGCAGAATGGCCTGTAGGTGGCAGCATAGTGCAGATGCACACATACCGTCGCAGTATCAGTATGAAGATGTCCGCCCCTCTTGCGACTTGCACCAGGGAAAAACAGCGTTCTGTTATTCAGTGAATGTGTGAAACCTATTGAAGTTCAGTACGGTGATGCATGTTTGTCACAGCAGCAAGTCTACGAATGGAATAGGAAGTTCGCAAATGGTGTGACTTCAGTAGGAGGTGCTCCTCGTCCAGGTCAGGCACTCCACACAACATTGCAACAGTTGAAGCCATAGTGAAGGAAAACCGCCGAGTGAGACCGAATACATTGCACCATGTTTACAGATTAGTCGTGGGTCAGCACACCACATTGTGCATGATGTGCTCCAGTTTCATAAAGTGTCTGCAAGGTGGGTGCCAAGGCAGCTGACTCCTGAAATGAGAGAACGACGTGTTGATGCTTGTGAAGAACTTTTTCGGCGCTTTGAACGAGAAGGTGATGGCTTCTTTGCAAGAGTCGTTACTGGGGACGAAACCGGGGTTTACTTCCACCAACCGGAAACGAAGGGAGCGAGCAAGGAATGGCGCCATTCCTCATCACCAAAACCAAAGAAGTTTCGAACAGAACCATCAGAAGGGAAGGTTATGCTGACTCTCTTTTGGTACGATAAAGGCGTCGTTTTGGCGCATCACATGCCTAGAGGGACCACTGTCACCAGTGCATCACACACTGATCTCGTAAAAAATCACCTGCGGCCTGCAACCAAATCAAAGTGACGTGGATTCCTGTCAACAGGTGTCCTTTTGCAACATGACAATGCAAGTCCCCACACTGCCCGTACAACAGTTGCAACAATCACCGACCTGCATTTTGAGTGTCTTCCTCATCCACCATACTCACCAGACCTTGCCCCAAGTGATTTCCATATGTTTGGACCATTCAAAGACGCAATGGGAGGTAAGAAGTTCCGTTCTGATGAAGAGGTACGCCACGCGGTGCATGAGTGGCTGCGCGGACTACCAAAAGAATTTTTTTTCTAAAGGAATTTATGCACTTTGCAAGAGCTGGAGGACTTGCATTGAGCGTGGGGGGAGATTATGTTGAAAAGTGGTACAGCTTTGTTCCACTTCTACACAATAAATAATAATTAAAAAATATTTAAGGTTTTCATTTGACTCACCCTCGTATTTCTCATTTATTTTCGGTAATAAGCTCATTAATACGTCTTGCTTGAATCGTTGTCTACCGATCCGAGGAAGCAGGTTTCGTAGACACCTCATATTTGGTGAGCAGGCAGGATACAGCAAACCCGTAAATTGAAACTTCCTGGCAGATTAAAACTGTGTGCCCGACCGAGACTCGAACTCGGGACCTTTGCCTTTCGCGGGCAAGTGCTCTACCAACTGAGCTACCGAAGCACGACTCACGGCCCCTACTCACAGCTTTACTTCTGCCAGTATCTCGTCTCCTACCTTCCAAACTTTACAGAAGCTCTCCTGCGATCCATGCAGAACTAGCACTCCTGAAAGAAAGGATATTGCGGAGACATGGCTTAGCCACAGCCTGGGGGATGTTTCCAGAATGAGATTTTCACTCTGCAGCGGAGTGTGCGCAGATATGGAACTTCCTGGCAGATTAAAACTGTGCGCCCGACCGAGACTCGAACTCGGGACCTTTACCTTTCGCGGGCAAGTGCTCTGCCAACTGAGCTACCGAAGCACGACTCACGCCCCGTACTCACAGCTTTACTTCTGCCAGTATCTCGTCTCCTACCTTCCAAACTTTACAGAAGCTCTCCTGTGAACCATGCAGACGAGATACTGGCAGAAGTAAAGCTGTGAGTACGGGGCGTGAGTCGTGCTTCGGTAGTTCAGTTGGTAGAGCATTTGCCCGCGAAAGGCAAAGGTCCCGAGTTCGAGTTTCGGTCGGGCACACAGTTTTAATCTGCCAGGAAGTTTAATATCTGCGCACACTCCGCTGCAGAGTGAAAATCTCATTCTGGAAACCCGTACATTATTTGAACATTCAATTCGGCGGGAAAAGTTAAGGTCTCACAGGACACAGCAACTTTGACGGCCGTTTTCTCAGAAACGGTCTAGTATCTATAGGTAAGCCTATCTACAGGTAAGCCGACAAACGCGCCGGCCTGTGTCGCCGAGTGGTTCTAGGCGCTTCAGTCTGGAACCTCGCGACCGCTACGGTCGCAGGTTCGAATCCTGCCTCGGGCAGTTTCTCGTAAATCCGCTTATGACACTTTCCGCGTTCTCCTCGTCAGTCGTGAGAGACAGTGAGTAATTTACAAAGCAGTGCCATGCATGCATTTTAGAACATATAGTAGATAGCTGCCATAGGGCAGACCAAAACCATTCAGTTAAGGAGTGGAGGTAAACTGTTTTCCAACAGTGGGGAGTCGCGTCTGTCTATTGCAGAATCGATCCCAACTGGCGACTGTGACAGGTCGGCGCCGAGCACCCCCCAGTGATTACCCTCGGGCGACATCGTCCAGCAGACGGGCAGCAGCTGCACGTCAGCTTGATTGAGATGAACTCTTTTCAGCGAGGGCCAGGAAGGCTTGCGGTAAACATAACTCCTTCCACGAGCCCGCGGAAGAGAGAGTGCGAAACAGTGTTGAGTCAGTGTTGCCAGAGGCCCAAACGCGGCGCATTATGCGAGAGTGATTCTGAAAGCGGCGGCCGCGACCCCTGCGTTGTGTGCACTGTGACTCACGCAGAATGCGTCGCGCACCCGCTCGGCTAGGTAACAAACCACTCGTGGGCATAGAATGCCCTGCTTTAGGCGCCTAATCCTATCAAAATATTAGTTCTTGCGGCGGCCGGCAGGAGCCGGATACACGGCCCGATCCCCGTGCGCGGGGAGGAATAACACTCGCCACAATATGGCGGGTAGGGTCCACAAAGCCCCTCGTGCAACCCTTCGCGAGCTTCTCTCTGCAGCGCCACACAGGTTTCAAAGGATTCGTCCTTTCGGACGTCCGGTCTCTTCTTAGCAGGCACAGTACCTCTCAAGCACCTCATGCCAACGGCTTGTGGTTGCATCGATCGGAGATGCTGAGGGCGGGAAACAGACAGCCTTCATTCCATGCTTAAGGCTTCCCGATTTTAAAATTTTAAATGATCTATAAATTAACATAAACGGGCTGTATTACACTTGAAGAGCAGCTAAGTATGAACAGACAAAAAATTAAAAACACAAAAATTTTGACATCTGCATCTAGATCTATAGTGCGTAAGCCACCTTACGACGTGTGGCGTAGGTACCACTACCCGGTCCATCGCCCCTCCCTGTACCACTCGCGAATTACGCGTGGCAATAACGTCTGTTAATTTCCTTGTGAACTCAAAATTTTCTCTTAGTCATCATTTCGAAACATGTACCGGGTGATCAAAGAGTCAGTATAAAATTGAAAACTGAATAAATCACGGAATAATGTAGATAGAGAGGTACAAATTGACACACATGCTTGGAATGACATGGGGTTTTATTACAACCAAAAAAAATACAAACGTTCAAAAAAATGTCCGACAGATGGCGCTTCATCTGATCAGAATAGCAATAATTAGCATAACAAAGTAAGACAAAGCAAAGATGATGTTCTTTACAGGAAATGTTCAATATGTCCACCATCATTCCTCAACAATAGCTGTAGTCGAGGAATAATGTTGTGAACAGCACTGTAAAGCATGTCCGAAGTTATGGTGAGGCATTAGCGTCGGATGTTGTCTTTCAGCATCCCTAGAGATGTCGGTCGATCACGATACACTTGCGACTTCAGGTAACCCCGAAGCCAATAATCGCACGGACTGAAGCCTGGGGACCTGGGAGGCCAAGCATGACGAAAGTGGCGGCTGAGCACACGATCATCACCAAACGACGCGCGGAAGAGGTCTTTCACGCGTCTAGCAATACTTTGTTGTTTTTTTTTGTTTTTTTTTTTTTTTTTGTTCTAATAAAACCCCATGTCATTCCAAGCATGTGTGTCAATTTCTACCTCTCTATCTACATTATCCCGTGGTTTATTAAGTTTTCAAATTTATACTGACTTTTTGATCACCCGGTATATTGTCCGACTCTTTCTGAAATGTGTTCTCTCAAAACTGCAACAGAAAATTCTGCGTGATTGCACTGCCCCTTGTAGAGTCTGTCACTGCAGTTTGCTGAGCGTCTCCGCAACGCTCTCGCGCCAACTAAATGACCCCGTGACGAAATAAGCTTCTCTTCCGTTAACTCAACCGTTAGGCGTTGATGAGCAATACTGAAGAATAGATCGAACAAATTCGTTGTAAGTCGCTTCTTTAGTGAGTGAGTTACATTTTCTTGAGTTTCTCCCAATGAATTTCAGACTGGCAGCTGCTTTTGCTACTATTTTCTTAATGTAGTCATTCCAATTTAGATCGAATCGGTAGTTACGCCTAGATATTTCAAGGTAGACAGTGTCTGCAGTGATTTGTTGACAATAGCACGACCGAAAAATAGTGGATTTCCTCGTCTATTTATGGACAATTTGTTACACTTATTTACGCCCACTTTCAACTGCCTGTCCACGCTCCACTCGTCAGTTTACATTTCGTTAGTCTTCTGACGTTTCAACCGTTCTACAGACAACATCATCGGCGAACAGACTCATGGAGCTTCCGAAATTATTGACCAAAAAAGTAGTTGTGAACCTAATCCCTACCGCCAACTAGTGGGCGTTCTATCTTTCATGGTAGGCGGTAGGGGTTCTAAAACATTTTTATGAGATTTCCATAAAAATCTGACGTAAAGTATTTGGGAAATGACTATTATATGTTGTAACTTGCTGTAACTCTAGTTTATAATTTTTATAAACTACCTTATAAATCACCATTTCTGTGAAGCTGGCGAGCTGTAAGAAAAATTTATGACTAAGAGAGATACAAAAGTGATCTGTAAGTAACAAAGGTTGACTGCCCCTGGACTTGATAATTAATATACATCGTATACAGCAACGACCCTATCACACTTCTTTGGAGTATTCTTACAATTACTTTTACATCTATCAATTTTCATCCGTTAAGAATAACGTGTTGAGTTCTGATTGCTAGTAATTCCTGCATCCAATGACAAATTTGATGATACTCTTTAAGTTCGTATTTTATTCACTAAACGGCACTGCGGAACAGTAAATTTAATATTTTTGCTTTAAACGATGTTTTGATCCTAACTTGGTGGTAATATGGAATTGATAGTTTCATGCTTCGTGTATGTGCAATGAAAAATGGCAGTATATGTTCTGAAACTTCCTGGCAGATTAAAACTGTGTGCCAGGAAGTTTCATATCAGCGCTGCAGAGTGAAAATCTCATTCTGAATATATGTTCTGTCAATCCTGTTTCGCGTCGCTTTATTATGATTCGTCTCCAATCTTCTGCAGTATACTACGTGAGTAATTGCTTAATACGGCTCAAAACTGGTATGTTTTCCATTTGGCAACACAGCGCTTTATATTATTTCGGTCTGTTTTTCAACATTGTTAACTACATAAAAATGCGTAAATAAATTTCGTGTGTTCTGCCATCAGGTGTGTAAAGTGGTGGGAAACAGACCAGTTTCATCTACATTAAACAAGTGTGTGCTTTGGCATCGAAGTTTCTCCACAATAAATCAAGGAGGAAAGCATTCACATGCTCAATCAGTTGCACAGAAATGAACTCTCAGCAAACCAGTGTCCCTTATACAATTTGCAGCGTGCACTCTTGTTCAATATTAAACTTAAACAGGGAACGTAATATGACATTATGCCGCTGCATCAATTATAAGCAGGAACTTATTGAACTCAGATTTTTTCTTATCCTTGTCCCTGACCCTCGGAGTATTAATTACCAACACAATTCTTCAAACTATTTTATCCATATTCACTATTTTATCCACATTCTTTGACATATTTTAAAGCCTGGGTACTTAATCCATCCAGCGAAGAACATCTTCAGATCTGTCAAAAAACAAAGGACAATGGACTAGAGAAACAAACAACAGCAGTGGACACAAAATGTGAGGTAAAATACCATTTACGTGAAACATCAAGTCACGGTTTGGAGCACATACCTGTGTAATCACATGCATAAATTACAAACCAGCAGACAAATGCACCACAAATGTGCAACCACAATATAAGTATAATCCAAATGGAAACAGTTCAAAATTAAAAAGTTGCGTAAAACAACAGTATTCAAAATCCAGACAGAGAACTCCAGACGTAGATTTCGATCTTATATTTTGGACAGATCTAAAGATGTTCATCTCTGAATGTAATGAATTACCTGGAGTTTTTTAAAACAATTGTAATCAGAGTTTGGGAATAATTTCTTTAATATTCTCAGAATTTCTGTTAACTGTTGACACCAACGTCCCAATTAGTTAATACATTCTCACTGAAACAAATTCTCAAACATCAAAGTAATTAGATTCTTGTGTGGCTGTTCAAAACAAAACTTTCAAAGTAGTGACGTTACGAAACTAACTGGGAGTTTTGTGTGGGTAACATTCCTCCACTACAGTACCGACGATATATTGTGATACCTTCCAAAACATGGGATCAACGTAATACCATTGCACCATCTCATTCAGCAATAAGCGCGAAATAGTTACCACTTTTATTGCTACCATGCTTTTCTCCTGGCCTTATTTCTTTTCTCTAATGTCTATACCGTCTAGCGAGGGATACTCTGCTTCAAGATTTAGCGAATTTTTATTTTGTTATTTAACTTTGTCACCGGATGGCCTTCACGACGCAACAGTCATGAAGGTAACGTACGGGAGGAGACTCGCGCGTGCCATTTGTGTGTTAATGGTGTAGACGTTGTTCTGTGTGTGATCGTATTTTAAATGTTCCTGTATCTGATTCTCTGAAGCGAATTTTGTGGAACGGCTCTGCATCTGCCAAAACGAGCGTGAGAAACCGCCTAAAACCGCACTCAAGCTGTCCAATGTACCAGCCGATAGTCGATAATTACCCGCGCCGATTCGATGGAGGTCTGGCTCATTTTCCTGTCTCACAGGTTAGAGCACAGCCAAAGTAGACAAAAATTACTTGCGATACTTATAGCTACTACCTATGACTTCAACTCCTCCCCTCCCCACACACTTCCCCTTCCCATTCTCATTTTACTCCCCAAAGCGGCAGATTCAAAACAGCCCGATTTTCCACCGTGTCACACAGAGATTCGTAAGTGGAATACACTGGGTTCTCGCTTCAAAATCGATGGTTGCATTTTCGGCTTTTTAGACGCTGAAACAGATGCGTCATTACTTCCACCAGACCGTCCATTTGGTTTCCAGTGGCAACAATTTTTCCCTTGCTGTGTTTGTAAGACAAGTGTCTCAGTTTTTTACTTACCGCCGGTGATAAGATTCGTTCGACCCCTTTCAGGTTTTTTTTTTTTTTTTTTTTTTTTCAAAATCGGATTATTGTTCGATTCTCCCCGAGAAAGCGAGTATTCTAGCCTACCACACATGTCTCTACCTTAAGAGTTTCCTGAATTTGTCATTCGTGCCAATGATTGTTTTCATCTCTGGGTGTTGGTTTGAAGTTCCCAGTGAGGTCATTTCAGTCTTTAAACATTTACACAAGTGTCCCGTCTTTTCAGCCTATAAGGATTGCGCTGTTTGAACCCTACAGATTCACGCATTGCACGTCTTCGTCGGAGAGGTGGTAGCTACGTTTTCGAATCTGCAAGTCAATTACGAGATGTGGGCGTTTTAACTCAATCGGTATGGTAGTATATTCAGTTGTCAGCGGGATTTAGCAGTAGCAGCATTCTGCTGAAGATGGCGAACAGGTGATCTGCCGAAATATCGAGTCATGCTGACTGTAGGATCCGGCAGTAACCCCGAGGAGACTCTACCAAGGTGCCATGCCTATTTGACAAAGTTGTAGTGCAGTATTAGCAATATCATCCACCCGCTTCCTCTTTATTCATCATTATCAGTGACACGTCATCATGTGACGTATTTACAAATGTAAAAGGAAGGAAGGTTAGGGCTTAACGACATCGTTGGAGGTGGAGTATACGCTCAGAATGGGGACGGACAGGGAAGGAAATCGGCCATGACCATTTCGAGGGAACCACTGCGGCGTATGCATGAAAAACGATTTAGGGAAATCATCGAAAACTTAAATCTGGATGTCCAGAGAAGGATTTGAACCACCGTCCTCCCAAATAAGAGTCCATTGTGCTGAACACTGACCCATTAAGTTCCAAATCAGCGAAAATTCCTTTACGGAGTTAAAATTCATTCTGGAAACAATTTCCTAAGCTGTCGCTCAACCTTTTCTCCGCCAAATCGTTTCTTCCAGGAGCACTAATCGCGCAAGAGGTGGCAGAGAATTTATGTGAAGTTCAGAACGGCTGAAGTAAGACTGAGATGTGCCCGAATAGCTCAGTCGGTAAGAGCCTTGCCTGCGAAAGTCAAGGTTCCGTGTTCGAATCCCGGTCTGATACGCAATTTATATCTGCCAGGAAGCTCCATAACATGATAAGTTTGAAAGTGTTTCCCGGGCGGGAAAATTTCATTCCTTTCAAGAGAAAACGACATTACTCCGGTCCTAATTATGAACACAGTTTTGACATGATTAGAGATACTTTATACATATGTTCCATATATGAATCTGAGATTTCTTACGCGATTTTTGTAAGAGGTAGAGACTCTAAGGCGATTTTCTAAAGCCGCGCGGGTTGGAGCAACGGTGGATCTGAAACATTAGGTACCGACTAATTTAATTCCACGCCAGTAGAAATATTACAGCAGCGAGAAACATTTAAAGTAATAAATAACACAGAAACATCCACTCATGTAGGAAAAGTTAGAGACTAAATTAGAAAAAGCAGACTAATGATCTATTGGTGGACCCAAAGAGTACGTCTAGCAATCTGACAAGAACAATATTGTACAACGATTTGGAAAATTCAGAGTTAAAACCAGTTGTATTACGAAAGTGCATTAAGTACTAGAAGAAAATGGAATAAATAAGCAAGAAATTTAAAATAGGATAAAATATAGAAATGCTATTAAGAGTAGCAGAAGTTTCCGAAACAAAACACTTCCAAAAAGGCAGAGAAAATGATGGCCAGCAGAGGAAAGAAAAAAGTGAACAAATGAAAGAGTGGAGAAAGCATAAAACTAATTGCCTTGACAAAAAGTGACAAAATACATCGTAATACAAAAAAATCGACGCACCACGAAGGAATTACCCAAACTGGATGGAAGTCGGCAGATGTGATAAACATGTACAAACGAATAAATTATTACAGTTTCAGAAAAATTGGATTATTTATTTAAGAAAAAGAACTTCACAAACTGAGCAAGTCAGTAACGCGTTAGTCCACCTCTAGCTCTTATGCAAACAGGTTACTCTGCTTGGCGTAGATTGGTAGAGTTCCTGTAGGCCCTCCTAAGAGATATTGTGCCGTATTTTGTCCAGTTGGAGCGTTAGATGGTCATAATCTCGAGCTAGTTGCAGGGCCCTACCCAAAATACTCCAAACGTTCTCAATTGGGGAGAGCTCCGGGGACCTTTCTGTCCAAGGTAGCGTCCGGCAGGCACGAGGAGAAGCGGGTCCGTATTATCTTACTGAAATGTAAGCCTGTAACAGCTTGCCATGAAGGGCAACAAAGCGAGTGTAGAATATCGTCGACGGACTATTGTGGTGTAAGGGTGCCGTGGATGACAACTAAAGAGTTCCTTGTATGAAAAGAAATGGCACCGCAGACCATCATTCCTGGTTGTCGAGCCGTATGGCGAGCGACATCAGGCTGGTAGCCCTCTGCTGTCCCATACGTCTCCAGACACGTCTTCGCTGGTTGTCGGGACTCAACTCGAAGCGGGACTCACCACTGAAGACAATTCTACTTCAGTCAATGAGATTCCAGCCCTCAGACATGTCCGTAGACGAGGAGGACAGCGGTGTAATACCAACCTATAACCGTCGCCCGCCATTCGGCCTGACAAGCAGGAGCGATGTCTGGAGAGTCATTTCTTTTCGTAGCGGGATCCGCCTTAATGAGATTTTCACTCTGCACCAGAGTGCGCGCTGATATGAAACTTCCTGGCAGATTAAAACTGTGTGCCGGACCGAGACTCGAGCTCGGGACCTTTGCCTTTCGCGGGCAAGTGCTCTACCATCTGAGCTACCCAAGCACGATTCACGCCCCGTCCTCCCAGCTTTACTTCTGCCTTGTTGTCATCCGCCTCACCTTTACAGCACAGCGGTACGTCGACGACATTCTACGCCCCATTTTACTGCCTTTCATGGCAAGCCATCCTGAGCTTACATTTGAGGAAGATAATGACCACCCGCACGATGCTTACCTCTGTGTAGTATTCTCCTGACGTGGTACGCGGTCAGTTCTTCGTCTTTCCTCGGATGAAGAAATCATTGCGTGGAGGCATCCTAATGGCGAAGAGGTTGTTCCTCGAACAACCACAGCGCAGGTCTCTTGCATGTCTTTCATCAAAACATAAAAATGTATTTGTGGCTAAATAAAACACCTGATCAAAATTGAAGCACTCAGAATACATCGACAGATACAATGAAACTTCGTACACATACACACCATCAGCTGATACCTACGACAGGTAGAACGGCCGCTAGAGTGCATTAGTGTTGTTTGTGTTTAGTGTTTTTACCACGCCTGGTAGGATATATATGGGGCGACAGCGTGAGATGTCCAGTGTTCACTGTCGAGGACCCGGAGATGCTGCGTATTCGAGTAAGACAGCGTTAACAGCAGATGACACAGTTTGAAATGGGCCTCATTGTAGATCTCCTATCCACCGCCTGATCGAATCGTGCAATATCCAGAATTTCGGGTCTCACGGATGTGAGAGTGGCCCAATGTTGGACTGCATAGGAACATGAGGGCAGGCCTACTCTTCGTAAAGATTGAGGTGGACAGCTTCTGACCACCACAAAGGAGAATCGCTGTATTGTGCGCCAAGGACATCGTAAGCCCTTCACATTTGAGCCTGCCGTCCGAGAACAAGTAATGGACTCCCTACAATATTTTGTGTTATCTCCCACTACTGGTTGGAGACTAACCGCAGCAATTGGACTAGAGAATTACCGTCCCATGCTGCACAACTGAAACGGCTGCGTTTGAAGTGGTACCATTCCCTGGAAGCATCTCATGAATGGCGTCGCATTGTATAGATCTTGCAATTAAATTTTCCCTGCGACATATAAGTCTCATCTTTATCTCCGATAATGTTGGAAGCTGAAGAAATGAATTAAAATTTGTGCCGCGCCGGGACGAAGCAAGAAGACCCGGGTTCGAGTCTGGAGTCATGATGTGGAGAGCCATCGCGTATGAGTTTAGGTCACGGCTGGTAGTAATTGAGGGAACTCTAGCTGCACAACGGTTCGTCATGGACTTTCTGCGTCCCGGCGTGATTATCTCATGTGACGGTAGAATCAGAGTAGGACACCGTGGTTGGTAGACGCGCAGTCGCCAGGGCACGCATGGGGAGAGCGGTAGTGATGGGGTTTACAGTCAGGGGAAATATCTTTCTAAACTGAAGTCTACGCTCACATTTTTTTGTAAATATTAAGTGGGGCTCCTCCACTCCCACACTTGCATAATGACCATTCAAAAAGATCTGTCACCTACATTTTGATTAGTATCTAAAGAGAATTTCGGCAAAAATGCAGCAATTTATTTTTGCCTAGCTTGTCAGCGATCTGTAACTTTCAAAGACGCATCATGAGTGACAAATTTTGAGTAAAGCCCACACATTCCTCTGGTTGCCACATCAAAATACGCTTCTTTTGCCAAAACACAGCGGATTTTATACAGTCTCACTTCACTTACATCTTGTGCACACGCAATTGAGGGAGAATTCTGAAATAGTCGTTTATTATATTTATTAAATGATGAACTGCGGAAAAAGTAAGGTCAATAGCTTATGAAGAAGCACACCCTTAGTACAAAAAAGTGTAATATCTTCACTTATGTTGTTCCAAAATCCATAGCACTTCTCATATCACCAGATATCAATGGCACTTAAAAATTACATTTTTTCATCGAAAAAGTATGTAGTTGGTGGAATAACGCAGTAGATAATGAAGTTTTGGATAATGACAAAATCCTCTTTGTGTGCTATCAATGCCAAAATCTCATTTCGATATCTGAAACCTGAAACGTCCCTTTAGAAAAATTTTACATGACTGTGCTTAAACTGACACACAATATTTTTGGCGCAACACAATCCGACTTTCAAAAATCCCTACAAAAGAATGGCCCTGACTAACATTAACCTATACCTTTCACAAATCACTTACCTCACAAAAATCTTCGTTACTCGAACTACCGCAATACAGCGAGCGCCACTACTGCCAGCTAAATAAAAGATTCAAACTACGGAAGGCACTAACTACTGATAGGCATAGTTAGCAAATGAAAGATTTTAATAGAGAACGAACAACGTATTTACCTTAATAGTCATACTATATATAGCAGTTCATGACATCCATTCTTACAAATGTACTGTTTCTGATGCTCTCAAAAATCCGCTATCTCACTTCCCCACATCCACCACTGCTGGTGGCTCCCCTCCAACTGCGCAACGCTACGTGCTGTTAACATCCAGCTGCCCAACACTACAATGGCAGACAACAAAGCAAACTAGCCACAGACTGCACACAGCACAGCCAGTGATTTTCATACAGAGTGCTACGTGGCGTTACCAATAAGAAAACCTAAATAGCCTACTTACATAGCCCCCACGCTCCCCACAAAAAATTTTACAAATTGTTTTGGGCACTGGCCAATACAGATTTGTTAAAATTTTTTTCACAATTACAATAACAAAGAAATCATATGCACATACTTATTGATACAAGGTTGGTCAAAAGCTAAAATTTTCTCACAGTCCATAAACACAGTCCTGATCATTCATCACAGTAAAATTGCACTTTTTCTTCAAAGTCTGAGCAGTAAAAGAAAATGCACACAGAAGTAGTGGATTTCCATGCAGTCTTGAAGAAGTAGTGTTGTCCTTCCAACGGAAAGACAGTGCTGACTCGCGACATGCAGACAGGTAATGGGCCACAACAGAGCAAACCTACAGCAGAGTCATTCGACGTTTGGAAGAATATTGGTAGGTAGGTCATCACAGAGCAGACCCACTATAGTCTTGGTAGAGATTACGGTATTGGTGGGCCACCAGAGGTGCAGACCCACTGCAGTCCTTGTAGAAATAATGGTATTGGTGGGCCATCAAAGGTGCAGAACCACTGTAATCCTTGTAGAGATGGCCAGCAGCCATCTGTTGTGACTGTGCGTATGCACAATCACCATTGAAGAGTCTTGCGGATAATATAGCAAGTCCATAACCACCACTTGTGCACTCACAAAGTTTTTGGAATTGTCCTTAGAACCAGCAATGCTGTTATCCAGTCCCTTGCTGAATTATTAACACACCTGCAAACACTAACAGTCCCTACTTCTCACATATTGTCCATATACTATGACCAACAGAAACGTGTGCAGTGAAATGTAACTTAAAAGTTACTTTATTTGATGAACTGGGGTCAATTACAATTTTATAACATAAGAATACAATAACAAAGGTACAAAATACATCATTAAAGAACTTAACAATGTAGATAACATTTGTAGTAACACAGGCTTTACAAAAGAATAGAAATAAACATATACATCACTGTTACAGGAATTATGACATAAGTTAATATATAAAATAATGAGAATAGTTTTTGAAACATTAATTTCACACACGAGCATTGAAACAGAACAGAATAAATAATGTCTAAACATCTTTACAAAGAAAATAACATAGTATTTGAAAAATTCTACAACATAAATCTTATTTGCTAAACACATAAAGACAGGAAAAACACAAATAAACAGGAGTACATAAGCACATAGAGGAATAATACAAAAGGAAAGACAGGGTTCGTTTTCAGTGTGACATTTGGTACTGCAGTCCAACCCAAAACTTCGTTCTGTAGATCTTTCCCCTTATTTCAACATTTGCTTCCATCAAAAAAAGCATGCTTTCTGTATTCTGTTCACATCCGCTTTCAAAATTCTTTTTTGGCCAAACCATTTTCTTATAGCTTCCCAATGCATTTCTTCCAATTCATCACAACTCGTTCTCACATATAGCCTACCCCATCTTAAGCTAACTTAAATCTACTGAGTTCAGATGCTAAACTAAGGGATGAGGCAATGCAGCAGCACAAAACAATTAACACAAACAGCAATGACAAAAAAATGGAAATTGGCAAAGCAAGCTACAGTAAATCTAAATTACCAAGCAAATGCAACATTACAACTAATATGAGCCAATGTGCAACAACAAGAAAAATAAATCAGTAGTAAAACTAGCTTAACAGAGTAATACAAAGTGAAATTTAGTAGCGCTATGCCTGGCAAACAGCAGCAGCAAATGCAATAACTTGTATCTAAACATGACAAAGCTGAAGTAGAAAAAATATTACAGTAAAAAATGGCCATGTTTAATACCTATGTCACATTTTAACACTAAGAGTGATGCATCACCTTAACTTACACTACTAAATAAGTTACCCAGTCATTGACAAAAATTATGTATGCAATTCCTGTGAAGGGAAATGTCTTTTTGTGCTCCCTCGTTTTTTTTTAAGTAGATTATAAAGTTATTATTTACTGGATCTGTAGGCATAAAATATTTATATTAGTACATCTATAAGGGGACTAATGACCTCAGCAGTTGAGTCCCATAGTGCTCAAAGCCAGCCAGTACATCTATAAAATTTTATTTTAACCAATGCTGAAGTGCAGTTAGAAACTAGATATTAAACAAAATGAGCAATCTCTCAACTAGAAAGACAATAGACGTAAAATGTTTCTCATCATTTCATTAGCCATTTTAGTAAATATCATAAATTAAGAACTCTACAGCGTAGTCATGTTTTCAAGTTTGAGCGTGTCATATTTGCGATGTTTTCTACAAAGAAATGTCAATAGCGAGGATAATGGCCTCTTTCTTCTCCACCTAATGGCTTTTTCTCAAGGCGGCTGGCACACCTGGCCGCACACAACGCATTACGTCACGGTCACTTACCTTTCTTACCGAAATATTTACGACAGCAGTTTCCGCTACAGTGACAGTCTCATATAAAAATTTCACAGGTCGAAAATTTGCGTTACAAATGTGTAAAAACAAAATCCTCTAAATATAAGTGTCCAAAAAATTTTCGGCGGCATTGTGATACATTCACGCATGTACACACATTTCATAACTCTTTAAAGTACGGGGTTCTCAGCTTATTGATCATAAACATACCTCAACAGTATAATGCACATTGTCATCGTAATAATAACATCATAAAAACTCAGTCAAATCTCAAAAACGTCGTAGCTTCCTCCAATAATTTCAAAACCTAAAGAAAATTCTCTGCTCATTTCAATAGTGTCATCTACCTCAAACGTACTTTAAAAATCATGATCCCATTCCAAATACATCATTCAAAGCTCTCATAGTATCACAATGGATTCGAAAAAAATATGAGCAGTTCACAAAGTACATACAAACTACAGTTTCATAAGTGTGAAGTTATCCAACTGTGTAACTGCGTACACACGTGTCACTGACATAGTAAAAAAAACATGTTTGTCTCTCTCAGTTAAATGATCAGATAGCTGTGTAATTTATGTGTTGGAGAAATATGGTACCGATGTGTAAAGATGTATAAGCAAATACCATATTAGCTAGGGCTCCTTGTGCTTGCCACAGACATGGTACACAAAGTAAGCGTGTACCCCCCTGAGGATTAATGTAATTATACCCTCAGGTGTTACAGATTACAGCAATGGAATGAAATGTATCACAGAAAACTTTTTTTGTAATTCAAAAATCTTGAAAAATAAATGGTTTAAGTACAAAATTAATCACTCAAATGCGTGTCCTGTAGCGCTAAATGTGCGTCTTGCTGTAAGATAATTCTGTGGAACTGTCGTAGTTATCGACCTCTGTGAGCAAAGTTCTGCTGAAGACAATGTACTTACCTCATCATAAACGAAAGTGAAATGCTTTGCGTATAGATACTGTAGTTATTATGTACCTTACCATGATCAAGAAAGTACTATAATGTAACGTATTGTTGTGCTACGAAAAAGGCTATCTTATTGTAGCTATACCACAAAAGTTACTACTAAAACATGTTTTACTTTCCAGAATAATACAGAAAAAGTGTGTAGATACACCGCAAAAGCAACAACGTAAATTGTGTCACATATTAGTAGCGTCATGATATAATTGTGTAGCTGTCAAATAAACTAACCACTGTGTCATCTGATATCTCTCAGAAAGTACTTTAAATCCAGAATGTATTTTCAAGTAAACCAAAATGTTGAATTAAAATCTCATTAGCAGTACCGGTACGTGTTCCAAGTATGTGAGCCTTATGGTCGTTACGTAATCGTGCCTCTAACAAGCACGAATGTACACACACAATAACACTGTGTCATCTGTTCACTATAACAATGCACTTGTAAATACTGTCTAAATATGTTCCCTACGTTCTTGACTGGATAGTTAACTCCAAAACATTGTTGCATGTTAACAGTTTTTCAGTGTGACAAATTGTACTAGTAGCGTGAAGTGAATAATTTTATGGCAAAGACTAAGTTAAAAAAAAAAAAAAGAAAAAACAGATTATCTCTCAATAAACGGTTTTACATGTGCATGTGAAATGTGGTGCAGTCCTTTACCCTTTCTAGTGCGCAGATTTTCAACTTCAAAGTAATTATCATGTTGTATACGTCGGTAAGGAATGCTAAAATTTTTCTCAAGATTAGCGTCTAAGCTATTTTTCTCTGAGCCAGCCGGCGCACGTGGCTGCCTGCGGTGCAGGTCATTGTTTGCCTCTTTGTTGGAGCGCATCGTTATTGGGATTTGGAGGTCTAACTTCTACAAATTCTTCTTGTTGAGAGGGCCCCGCCCTGTTTGAATCCCACCAGTTCTGATGCAATTCAGGTCTGTCGTTATGATCATATCGTCTGTCGTCATGTCGGTAATTTCTGTAATATCTTTCTTGTCGGTTAAGTGGTGGAGAATTTCTCCCTGAATTAACACTGCACGGTGGACCGTCGCATCTGAAGTTATTCTGTCTCCCGTGATAATAATAGTTCTGGTTGCCATATTGTCTGTTTCTATGGTTGTCTCTGTTATACTCATTTCTACGGAAATGCGATTTTTCTCTGCAACTATTACTGGGCCAGTGGTTGTTATATGGGTGGTGTCTGTTTTGGTCACGATTGTAATAATAGCCTTGTCGTGTCCAGTTATTATTTCTTTCATCGCAGAATTGTGACGGATGTGACCCGTAATTATTGTGTTCCTGTTTTCGCGTCCCGCGATTGTCAGTGCCAATTTCTAATTCTTGTAAGAGTCCCTGAAAAGCTTCAATGTCGTCTTTGCAACGTCCTGCCAAAATAATATGTCATAAATGTTCTGGTAATTTGATTAAGCAAATTCGGATGAGTTCTGAGGGGCTGTATGGGTTTGCCAGGTACTGATTCTTGAGCAACATGTCTTCAAAATATTTCACAAGACTGGAAAATTCAGATTGTTCGAAATGTTTCATCATTATGATGCTATGTTTTACTCGGTCTTGTGTAGCTTGAGACCAATATGCTGAGAGGAAGGCATGAAGGCTCCTTCACTGTGGCAATCATGAATGACCGATCGCATTCTTACAGCTGGTTCATTCTCTAAATAGCCACACATAAATTCTAATCTCTGCTCTAATGACCAGTTGGGGGGGGGGGGAGGGGGGGGGGAAACAATGAGAGAATTGATGAAGCCACACTTGTGGATGAATGTCGTTGCCAGAATTCTTAAATGTTTTGAATTTACGTGTAGTAATGAACAGCTTATAGTCAAAATCATCGTGTCGGCGAGTCGCACATCGCTCATTGTTACTTCGGTTCGGCGGTTCCATCTGAAAATTCAATGCGCCTTGCCAATTTCTTTTATAATTTCCGAAGTGTCCTGTGTTATTATTTTGTGGTTGTTCCGTATTTCTCTGTTCCTCTTCCCGTACTGGAGCGCGAGTGTCCTTTGAAATATGTAATTCTTGTATTGCTTATGCCAACTGGTATTGTAATTCCAGGATTTCTCTTTTGTACTGTGTATTGATTTGATTTTGATTTTGTTTGAATTTTCTAATTTGTTCATTCTCTTCAGTGTCAGTGAAGGCTACAGGTCTTGTGTCATTCAAATCATCATCTACCTTTGTAGATAAGTAGTGAACTGCTCTGAAAGTTCGGCTACTTTATCCGATAGTGAAATTATTTCCTCTGTGTGTTTTTCTGAACCAAGTTTCAGAGTGTCCATTTGTGTTGAAATCGTATCTACTGTATCCTTTAAGTTTTCCTGAGTTTTTGCCAGTTGCGTAACCGAATCGGTAGATGCAACTGAGTCAATTTTAGCCTGCAAGGTCTTATGATTTTCATGAACAATAGTTTGCAGTTCTCTTATGGCTGCTTCGTGATTCTGTAATGCATTTTCATGCCGCGAAAAAATAGGTTGAAAATGCTCACAAATTTGTGTTATTACGTCATTACAGACTTTTTGACATTTCGATTCAATGTTATGTAACTCAGTAGTTAAATCTTCACGTGTATGTCCAAGCGTGGTGTCTAACTTCCGAAGATTTTGTTCCATTGTGTCTAACTTTTGCAGCTTTTTCTGTGTTTGTCTCTGGTGTTGTTCCATTGTGTCTAACGTTTGAAGATTTTGTTCCATTGTGTCTAACTTTTGAAGAGTTTGTTCCATTGTGTCTAACTTTTGAAGATTTCGTTCCATTGTGTCTAACTTTTGTAGCCTTTGTCCCATTTGTTGCATTAACTGTAATAACAATGCACTGGTGTCTGAAACGTGTTCCTCAGTGCTATTCGGTAGTGCATTTGAACCGGCAATATTCGCATTGTGAAAAGCAGAAAATGTGTCTTGACTTACTTGAGAAAACGGTGAGGACCCAAAACCTGAATCTACAGTATTTGCAAGATTGTGTCCTATCATTTCGAAATCCTGATGCGAACTGTTGCTGACCGATCGACCGATAATGCTTCCCTGTTCACTAATTGTTTCACTGTCTACACCATTATTTGCCGCCCGCTCCATTTCCTTGAGCACAGTTACCAAATTATTACTTTGAACATTAGTTAATTCATTACTGGGTGGCGCTAACACATTGCTTTCGTCTTCACTGTCATTTCGCAGTTTACTTTGGAGCCTAGTATTACGTTTTTTACACACCATTATTGTCACAATATTTCACACGACAACACAGAAAAGCACAATTTGAAGAGCAAAATAAGAAAACACATTAACATTGCACTGAAAATAATATCTAGTTAATTGCAAGCGCAGCTGCGAAATACTTGGTGCAAATCAACATGCATGCCACAACTGTTTTACTGTACAACAATGAAAAACTACAACTACAAAGGAAATTCTCTCTACAATTACGCGCTAGCAATAAACAAAGGCTGTACTAATTGCACAAACTACAAGAAAAAAATCAGAAGATTCCAGTGAGGTATCCTAGGCTAAGGGTCGACATATGAAACGTCCCCTTAGAAAAAGTAAACATGACTGTCCTTAAACTGACACACAATATTTTTTTAGCGCAACGCAATCTGACTTTCAATAATCCCTACAAAAGAATGGCCCTGACTAACATTAACCTATACCTTTCACAAATCACTTACCTCACAAAAATCTTCGTTACTCGAACTACCGCAATACAGCGAGCGCCACTACTGCCAGCTAAATAAAAGATTCAAACTACGGAAGGCACTAACTACTGATAGGCATAGTTAGCAAATGAAAGACTTTAACAGAGAACAAACAATGTATTTACCTTAATAGTCATAATATATATAGCAGTTCATGACATCCATTCCTACAAATGTACTGTTTCTGATGCTCTCAAAAATCCGCCATCTCACTTCCCCACATCCACCACTGCTGGCGGCTCACCTCCAACTCGGCAACGCTACGCGCTGTTAACATCCAGCTACCCAACACTACAACGGCAGACAACAATGCAAACTAGCCACAGACTGCACACAGCACAGCCAGCGATTTTCATACAGAGCGCTACGTGGCGTTACCAATAAGAAAACCTAAACAGCCTACTTACAAACCGTTTATGAAATATCATGAATATTGTGGATATTCCACTCCGGCTTTATCGCTGGCGCAGTGTGATCGCAAGTGGGCGTGCTACGCCAGAGCAACTTTCTAAAGAAAAATTCAATACGTTAATTAAATTTCATACGCATCAACATATGTAATATGCACCACATGCAAAATCATAGCGACCTCTATCTTTCGTTGCAACCTTTTCCGAATTTCGCGCAGTGCCTTACTTCCAAGTGCAGGCTGGTGTGGCCGTGCGGTTCTAGGCGCTTCAGTCTGGAACCGCGTGACCGCTACAGTCGCAGGTTCGAATCCTGCCTAGGGCATGGATGTGTGTGATGTCCATAGGTTAGTTAGATTTAAGTAGTTCTAAGTTCTAGGGGACTGATGACCACAGATGTTAAGTCCCATAGTGCTCAGAGCCATTTGAACCATTTACTTCCAAGTAAATATGAAAACAACTGTGACCATTAACGGCATGATGGGCGCTTCATCATCAGCCTGACATACAAAGCAAAAATGTAATTTTTTGACGAATAGTTTCTGTAAAATGGTTTGAGAAAAACTCCAGGGCGTACGCCTTGATTCTGTCATCGCCGGCCGGCCGGTGGCAGACACTTGTCGGCCTCCTCTTTCGAACAAACAAATGAACTCGGCGAGCGCTTTGGACGAAAATTGGTCCCTGCGCAATGGTCATCGTACCTTATGGGGCCTTTATCTTAGGACCATTTTAAGCCGGAGAATGCTCTCCCACAAACATCACGTGTTCTTATGAACTCTCTGGATGAGGTCCACGCACTGCTTTGGCCAGTAAGATCCGTAGCTCTTTGCTCAACAGAACATGTGTGGCACCAGCTCGGACATCCAGTCCGTCCCAGTGTCAGTGACCAAGATATCAAAGATCTGCTGCCATAGTTATGGACCGGACTGCCTTAGGAAAGGATACAAGGGCTTTCAGATCGTTCTAGACCGTTCACGGAGCGCGGTTCCAGGCCAGAAGAGGTTCAACGTCATACTGATAAGTCGTCTCATAAAAAATGGCTCTGAGCACTATGGGACTTAACATCTGAGGTCATCAGTCCCCTAGAACTTAGAACTACTTAAACCTAACTAACCTAAGGACATCACACACATAAATGCCCGAGGCAGGATTCGAACCTGCGACCGTAGCGGTCGCGCGGTTCCGGACTGAAGCGCCTAGAACCGCTCGGCCACCGCCGCCGGCGTGGTCTCATACTGCCAAGTTCCCTGTGAATTTGATTCGATTTTGTAATCGCCGCAATACCGCCAGGTGGTCTCACAACCTGTGAAGTTTCAGTTCGTTTTCTCCTCACCTTTTGAATGCTTCACTTGTTTTGTCAGTATGTGGGGAGGGACTAAGACCGTCACCTATTTTCTTGGACGCAGAATGTTTTTTCTTTCCGAAAACGAGTGGCGCCGGTGTCCCGCGTCAGCGCCGCGGTGCTGTTGTGCACATTTTCCTCCGGGCCCTTTGTTCTTCCCTCTCGGGAGACTGCAGCCGGTCCTGGGCCGGCGCCAGATAAGGGGCGGCGGCCTTTGGCCTAATGCGGGAGCGGTGTCCGGCGGCCGGGTGACGCGACGCAGCGCGACGGCCCGGCTCGTGGGAGGCGCCGGCCGCCCGACCGACCTGCCGGCGGGCACCGGGCTGAACTGACGGCGGCAGGATCCGCGCCCGCTGCCAGAGAGCCGCGCAAAGTCGACCGCTCTCCACAAATGTAACATTTTGCCAATTACTGCTATTGTTTCTTTCGACACTCGCAGGGCGCCTAATTTGTAAATACACGATCTCCTATAACATTCTTTGCGAGATAAAGCAGTCCGATGCGTTCTTAGAGTGACGGTTATATCACCGATTACTAGTTCACGTCGAATTTTCATTATACTCTGTACTTTAGAGTTGCAGTCAAGCAAAACTACGATTCGATAGTTTTCGTACAAAGCATAAATGATGTAGTAAATGGTATTACCGGTCGTATTGGTAGGGAAAGAAACATAAATGAGTGTGTAAGGGATAAAATGGGAGCCGACCACTTTTCTTCGTTTCTTTTGTTTGTCTGTTTATTTTGCACTTATTTATACCCTCAATCTTTTAGTGTTAGTCCATTGTGTATTTTATATCCTTGTTGTTATTGTGTTCTTCAGTCCAGAGACTGGTTTGATGCAGCTCTCCATGCTACTCTATCCTGTGCAAGCATCTTCATCTCCCACTACCTACTGCAACCTACATCCTTCTGAATTTGCATAGTCTATTCATCTATTTGTTGTGTACACAGTTCCGCGTAGTCAGCGCGTACACAACTTTCCCACTAGAGTGCGCCCCGCTAACCACAACAGCGCAGGCGCAGCGCTCGTCTGTCTCTGCACTACGAGATGGCGCTGTCTTAGAGACGGACCAAATTTTGATTCCGCCGATCCGCGTATTAATATGTAACGCAGCCAATGAGATTGCTGCTAACGTAGAACCTTTTCTCCTCGCGGATCACACTCGCGCAGTGATACTCCTGAACCCGCAAGGTATTATAACGAGCGTACAGACCTCCGATTAGTCAGTCTGCATAGTTTGCATCAGTCTATAGTCAAGTTTCAGCCTGTGCCTAATAAGATTACCATATTCCTGTACATAGCCCTGAAGAGAAATGTATAGACACTTTGTCAAGTATCAGAGATATGTGAGAATAAGATTAACGTACCAATACCAAAGGAACGTCAGATTGTCAATTGTAAATAGCATCCACAATCAAGTTAACTAATTTTATGTTGTTATTATTTTAATAAATGTGTGTGAAAATTAATCAAGGTTTGTTTAATGTCGGTCACCGTCAATCTATTACTCTAAGCGTGCAAGTGGCATTTCTATCGCCTGCCTAACGGCAGAAGATAAACACGCCACGATAAGACCACGAGACATATTGGTGACACTCGCCTACTTCGTTAGAGCGACAAGTCAAATAATCTGATGGTGTGTGTACCGAAGGTCTTACAGTACGCACCCCACACTCTTGGTCTCCTTCTACGATTTTTACCCTCCAAGCTGCCCTCCAATACTAAATTAGTGATCCCTTGATGCCTCAGAATATGCCCTACCAACCGAACCCTGCTTCTAGTCAAGGTGTGCCACAAATTGCTCTTCTCCCTAATTCTATTCAGCACCTCCTCATTAGTTATGTGATCTACCCATCTAATCTTCAGCATTCTTCTGTAGCACCATATTCCGAAAACTTCTATTCTCTTCTTGTCCAAACTATTTATCGTCCACGTTTCGCTTCCATATGTAGCCACACTCCATACAAACACTTTCAGAAACGACTTCCTGTCACCTAAATCAATACCCGATGTTAACAAATTTCTCTTCTTCAGAAACGCTTTCCAGCCGGCCGGAGCGGCCGAGCGGTTCTAGGCGATACAGTCTGGAACGGCGCGACCGCTACTGTCGCAGGTTCGAATCCTGCCTCGGGCATGAATGTGTGTGATGTCCTTAGGTTAGTTATGTTTAAGTAGTTCTAAGTTCTAGGGGACTGATGACCACAGAAGTTAAGCTTTCCTTGCTATTGCCAGTCTACATTTTATATCCTCTCTACTTCGACCATCATCAGTTATTTTGCTCCCCAAATAGCAAAACTCCTTTCCTACTTTAAGCGTCTCATTTCCTAATCTAATACCCTCATCATCACCCGATTTAATTCGACTACATTCCATTATCCGCGTTTTGCTTCTGTTGATGTTCATCTTATATCCTCCTTTCAAGACACTGACCATTCCGTTCAGCTGCTCTTCGCGGTCCTTTGCTGTCTCTGACAGAATTACGATGTCATCGGCGAACCTCCAAGTTTTTATTTCTTCTCCATGGATTTTAATTCCTACCACGAATTTTTCTTTTGTTTGCTTTACTTCTTGCTCAATATACAGGTTGAGTAACATCGGGGAGAGGCTACAACCCTGTCTCACTCCCTTCCCAACCTCTGCTTCCCTTTCATGCCCCTCGATTCTTATAACTGCCATTGGTTTCTGTACAAATTGAAAATAGCCTTTCACTCCCTGTATTTTACCCCTGACACCTTCAGAATTTGAAACAGAGTATTCCAGTCAACAATGTCAAAAACATTCTCTAAGTCTACAAATGCTAGAAACGTAGGTTTTCCTTTCCTTAATCTATTTTCTAAGATATGTCGTAGGGTCACTATTGCCTCAAGTGTTATTACATGTCTCTGGAATGCAAACTGATCCTCCCCAAGGTAGGCTTCTACCAGTTTTTCCATTCGTCTGTAAAGAATTCTTGCCAGTATTTTGCAGCCGTGACTTACGAAGCTGATAGTTCTGTAATTTTCACATCTGTCAACACCTGCTTTCTATGGGATTGGAATTATTATATTCAAGTCTGAGGGTATTTCGCCTGTCTCATACATCTTGCGCACCAGATGTTAGAGATTTGTCAGGGTTGGCTCTCCCAAAGCTATCAGTAGTTCTAATGGAATGTTGTCTGTTCCCGGGGCCTTGTTTCGGCTTAGGTCTTTCAGTGCTCTGTCAAACTCTTCACGCAGTATCATATCTCCCATTTCATCATCATCTACATCCTTTTCCATTTCCATAATAACGCGTTTTGTAAGCGATAAAAATTAGTTCATCGCATAACGTGTGCGCTTTTATGTGACCAAAACAATTACTTTTAATGCAAGTGAAGTTCAAATGCAAAAACATAAAAAAAATACTCCCTTTTACTGCAATTGAGACAGTCTACAACACCACATTACAGTTTGCTGTTATGATATGTTTCTTATCTTAATGCAGGATGTACATAAAGTTCGGGTACACTTTCAGTTATTTATTGCGCAAGAACCAAACATTGATTTGGCTCTGAGCACTATGCGACTTAACTTCTGAGGTCATCAGTCACCTAGAACTTAGAACTAATTAAACCTAACGAACCTAAGGACATCACACACATCCGTGCCCGAGGCAGAATTCGAACCTGCGATCGTAGCGGTCGCTCGGCTCCAGACTGTAGCGCCTAGAACCTCTCGGCCACTTCGGCCGGCAAACCAAACATTGCACAGATATCATACATATGTCACTTTGAAGAGAAACCCTGAAAGTTGTTTTCTTTTTTCATTTTTTTTCATGTATACCGCCACAGTGTAGTTTGGTAATTTGCCGATAGTCAGCGCTAGTCGCAAACATGGCGAGTTCAGGTGCGGAGCGAGCTTGCTGTGTGTTGGAGTTCGACCAAAACAAGTGTGCTACAGCTGTTCAATGGAAGTTTAGAACCAAGTACGGTAAGAAGCCACCAACAAGGAAGGCCATTTACCAATGACACAACAAATTCGTTACGACAGGTTGCTTGTGCCCGGCAAAGAGAAGCGGACGTCCCAGTGTGAGTGAAGTGAATGTGGAGCGCGTACGAGAGACATTCATAAGGAGTGGAAAGAAATCGGTGCGTCGTGCATCTCGTGAACTCGAAATGGCTCCAGTGGCAGCGTGGAAAGTCCTGCAATAGGAGTTGTCTATGAAACCATTCAGATTGGAGCTAGAGCAGAAGCTCAATGACGACAGCAAAGGCAAGCGTTTTGAGTTTTGTTCGCAGTTGTAACAATTGAATGAGGATGGGGATGGCATTGTTGATCGCTTAACTTTTAGCGACGAAGCCACTTTTCACACTAATGGGAAAGTGAACAGGCATAACTGTAGCATCTGGGGTACAAAGCATCCACACGAATGCATTGAATTTGAGCGTGATACCCCAAAGGATTTTTTTTTTTTTTTTTTTTTTTTTGTCACGTCGAAAACCTTACGGGCCATTTTTCTTCGCCGAGAGCACTGTCACTGGATATTCCTACTTGGACATGTTGCAGCAATGGCCGATGCCTCAAATGCCATCGTACTCTCCAATCATCTTTCAGAAAGATGGAGCTCCACCCCATCCTGGGTAGCTGAACACGGAACTGCCGCATCGATGGATCGGCCGTGCTACAGAAGGGGACAGCTGTTTCACGAAATGGCCTCCCCGATCACCAGATATCACTCCGTGTCATTTTTCTGTGCGGACACATTAAAGATCAAGAATTCGATTACCGCATTGACCGCTGTCGAGTCACTCAGGTAAAAAAAATAACGGAACTCCCAGAGTTTCTCCTCAAAATGCAATATATATGACACCTGTACAATGTTTAGTTCTTGTGTTATAAATAATTGAAAGAGTTCCCAGGCTTTATGTACACCCTGTATATACAACCGTACTCAGTATATATAATTATACTCAATAGAACGTTCTTCATCATGATCAAAGGCAAGAATTTCCAGTTATTATTGATAAATGCGAAAGTTGTTTACGAATGACGCGAAACTTGTACAAGTTTGACGAAGCAGTGGAGCGATGTTTGATAGATTTTTTTTTTTTTTTTTTTTTTTTTTTTTTGTATCTTTCTGTTTAGGGAATTGCGATCCAGCACCTTTCGAATAAACCTGAATTGAGCACTGACAATTTCAGACTTGCTATAAATACCGTTTATTCTTGAGCAACAGACCGGAGGATAACTGTAGAACAAAAATGTTCCATAGGTTATCGAGCCCTTTATATGTAATCATTCAGTTTCTAGATGGTTCACTGCCTTCAGTCTTGTAAGACACTGACAGCATGTGTAAAATAAGTGATCGTTATGTGGCAACGCCCGATAGGTATGCAACACACCTAAAATATAGGGATGCGGATACGACCTAAAATATAGGGATGCGGATACGACCATAGTGGTTCAAACAGCTCTGAGCACTATGGGACTTAACTTCTGAGGTCATCAGTTCCACAGAACTTAGAACTACTTAAACCTAACTAATCTAAGGACATCACACACATCCATGCCCGAGGCAGGATTCGAACCTGCGATCGTAGCGGTCGCGCGGTTCCAGACTGTAGCGCCTAGAATCGCTCGGCCACCCCGGCCGGCGGATACGACCATAACTGACCAACGCTACTAGGAAAACTAACATAGTGTATACTTACTTACGGTAGTCTAAAGTAACCTACAGCAGTTTTAGAGCTCTATGTGAACTCGAATTCTGCTGCATTGTAGCCGTGTTTTACACTATTAAGTTCTGTCTTTACTGGGAATGCTATAAGACATGTATTCATTTTTCTGGGAAGCTTTATTTCTCGTTTTGGTTGCCTTGCAATGTCCGCAGCTCGTTGTCTAGTGGCTAGCCTCGCTACCTCTGGATCACGGGGTCACGGGTTCGATTCCTAGCCGGGTTGGGGAATTTCTCTGCCTGAGGACTGGGTGTTTTGTTGTCCTCACCATTTCATCACCATCCTGATCGTTCGTGACAGTGGCTAGATTCGACTGTGGAAAAAATTGTGACTTTGTACGGGCGCTGATGACTGCGCAGTTGAGCGCCCCACAAACCAAACATCATCATCATCATCTTGCCTTGCAATAGCGTTTCACGGGCCTACACAGGCTGCCGACATCTTTAGAACAACGTATTTCAGGCAGTGAGGGTACATCAGTCAGTCGATTTTCCGTGGCTCTCTCGTGGGAACGAGAAACCGGCCAATAAAGTGTATTGACTCTATGTAAATGTAGTCCATTTTAGTGCAAGACTTCTAGTCTTTGCTGATATACAGCTGTTACTTCTGATTGTGATCGAGAAAAATAAACGTTGTGGAATATGTGTGGATTTCATTCGTGGCTCACATAATTGCCCTCCCCTCCTCATAAACAAGACCGTTGTAAGTCGCAATAACATTTTTCGCATTACATTCGTTAAACGTGGAAACCGCTGGTGACGAGAGCCGGTGGCTGGAAGCTTTAGAACTTTCCCCGCTGAAAGACGACAGCAAGAGGGACACGACGATATCACAATCTCCAGCAATCAATCACAGCCGCGCCGCGACCGAGCACCAGTGGTGGCCATTTTCCGCGTTCCGGCTCGTTCACGTCAACTGCATAACGTCTACAATTGTTAGCACCACCGTTTTTGCGCCCACACAACTGGATATATGGTCTGCGGTCTTGGAGAACATTTTCGCACAAGACTGGCAATTAGCAGTTTGCACCAGAGAGCGACGATGATAGTTTCCGACGATAATTTTACACCCACCTCGCCAACAAACGTACCTCCCGCTGAAGACTTAACTGATCACACACTGCATGAAGTTAACCTGAGCAGAGGCTTCTCCGAGTACATTACCAGGAGAAACGTAGAGACACGTCGGAATTTTGGAGACTTCTCCGCACGGTATTGTTTGTTAGTGTTAATATCTGATGAGCAATAGCTACCTATCTGTCGGCAACAGACAACGCCTCAGATGGAGCTGACATTAGTAGTGTATGCTGGGCAACCGTTCGATAAGTTACTGCAAGTAGGTGATAGAGCATATGCTACATTGGAGTCGACTGCTGTGACATCCGTAGCAGCGGCAACTACCTGCAGCCCAGCAGAAGGCAAAAGACACGCAGTGGAGTTCCTGGAGGAGCCGATACCGCATTCCAATGCCGCGTCTTCTCGACAATCATCGGACATCAATGGGAACTCCGAGAGCTACAGACCAGATTGCCACGCAGTTTCAGAACTTTGGGTTAACTGACAGACCACAATAAGAGGACACCGTCGCGGAGTACATCCAACCTACAGCCCCTAGACACCGGTCACGGTCAAGCTAGCGACGATAATATGTGGTGGTATCACAGGCAGTTCCACCCCCTGTAGTGTAACGACGTAAGTTTTGTATAAATGATTTTCTTTTGACATATGACCATGTGCAGACTTCGTCACCTACGTCAGTTACAACACACTTCAAAATTATTTAAATTCTTTTTTTAATTGTCTCTGAATGGTTCTTGAACGAAGCTGTAAAACATCGTCATTTGAGTCGTATGCGCAGAATTACGTCACTCAGTCCAATTGGTTTGCGTAAACTTTTTCAATTTAGATGTCGTTTGTTTCTTCTCAGAAATTATATTAATGCAAGTGACCTGATTTAATAAATATTAGAACCAGACTGAATAAACTTTCGAGATTGAAACTCGCGATGAACGTTGTCAAAAATTAATAATCTTGTCAAATAAATTACGTAACATAATTCTTCATAAATAAATTCTCGGAACACGTATTTAAACTTTAGTAGCATCCACTAGTTCCTACATATAGACGTGAACCTGAGCCTTGACAAGATAGAACTGAACATTTACAACATGATTAAACTTTCTATGACGTCTTTGTTGTAGAAACATTACAAATTCTTAATTTTCAATTTTTAGAAGCACGACGCAACAACTCGGTTTCAGGATCTTCTGTTGCTCTCTGGCTGTCGACCCGCGACGTATAGTGGCCAGCAATTTCCTCTCTGGTCCCGGCAGTGAAGATGCTGTCTCCGTTCGTTGCGCCGCCCTCTCCGTACATGAAACATAAAATTTAAATACAAAACTTTAGACAATTCACAACCATTACAAATATTACAAAAAATACATCAACAAAAAACTAAATTAAACTTATATTCACCTGCAAAGTGGGCTGACACTGGTGGATGGGTGACGCTTCAATTTCGCGTCCCACTACACCCCGAGCAACAAAGTGCGCAATGCTGTGTGAGTACCCAAATGGGAAGGCCAGTCAGAATCAGGTACAGTGACTGCGAGATTCACAAATGGCTCATCCCACGTAAGAAGTGGCATGTCGCGCAGATGGACAAACGGTGAAGGTAAGGGCCACGGTGGCATGCTCACTTCCATTCCGACGAGTCACGGCATAGCATCGCGTCGGTTGCATGTGGTCGACCTTAAGGTTTTTAATAAACACCAACTCAGAGGTCAAAACGCTTCGGGTCACGGATACAGTTAAGACGACGACGCATGAGCCCTTATAGTTGCTACCTATGAACAGCTCCAGTATCAGTACGTACGGGTGCAAAGAAGTGATGACAGACATTTGTATTTCTACTAGACACATGTGGAATTTCGTGGCGGTGGACATTATGCAACCTATATTAGGTGCCGATTTTCTGTCGCACTTTGAACTGACCATAGACTTGGCAAATCCCTATCTTACACACTGATGAGGCACAGCATTATGACTACTGTCCAGCGCGACGTTGCATGCCGGCTCGTGGCGTTGGGGTCACGTGACGCGATAGCGAAAGTGTGTAAGCGGAGCAGACACGGACGGGGTGTCACCCTAGCGAAAACATGGGATGCAAATGGAGAAATCCATTGAGTTAACCAAGTTTGACAACTCTGATTTGATGTCCCCGACGGCGATGTCATCTTTCAGTAGTACGGTTGTCCGTTTATCAGAGCCAGAACCGTGCTACACGGGTTTGAGAAGCATTATAGTGAACTCATATTGATGTCTCGTGGACCAAATTCGCCTGCTGTAAATCCTACGGAACCCATATGGGTCGTTGTCGGGCGCCATCGCCGCGTACGCAAATCAGCAGTCCGTTGTTTACGCGAATTACACGGCCTGTGCGTAGATATCTAATGCCACATACCTCCACAAACCTACCAACAAACTGTCGGATCCATGATACACATAATCACAAGGTATTTCGTTCCAAAGAGGGACAAACAAGTTAGTAAGCAGGTGGTCAAAATATTTTGGCTCATCATTGCGAGCGAGACACAAAATGTCAGAGTGAAGTGAATTCAGAGAGGTTCTATGGACATCATAATAAGAGTAATCAATAATGCAAGAAAATAGTCCACACTGCAAGGCTTCGCGAAACCAAATAGCGTTAAACACAGTGTTGTTGTGGTCTTCAGTCCAGAGACTGGTTTGATGCAGCTCTCCATGTAATTCTATCCTGTGCAAGCTTCTTCATCTCCCAGTACCTACTGCAACCTACATCCTTCTGAATCTGCTTAGTGTATTGATCTCTTGGTCTCCCTCTACGATTTTTACCCTCCACGCTGCCCTCCAATACTAAATTGGTGATCCCTTCATGCCTCAGAATATGCCCTACCAACCGATCCCTTCTTCTAGTCAAGTTGTGCCACAAACTTCTCTTGTCTCCAATTCTATTCAATACCTCCTCATTAGTTATGTGATCTACCCATCTAATCTTCAGCATTCTTCTGTAGCACCACATTTCGAAAGCTTCTATTCTCTTCTTGTCCAAACTATTTATCGTCCACGTTTCACTTCCATACATGGCTACACTAGATACAAATACTTTTAGAAACGACTTCCTGACAAATCTATACTCGATGTTAACAAATTTCTCTTCTTCAGAAACACTTTCCCCGCCATTGCCAATCTACATTTTATATCCTCTCTAATTCGACCATCATCAGTTATTTTGCTCCCCGAATAGCAAAACTCCTTTACTACTTTAAGTGCCTCATTTCATAATGTAATTCCCTCAGCATCACCAGACTTAATTCGACAACATTCCATTATCCTCGTTTTGCTTTTGATGATGTTCATCTTATATCCTCCTTTCAAGACACTGTCCATTCCGTTCAACTGCTCTTCCAAGTTCTTTGCTGTGTCTGACAGACTTACAATGTCATCGGCGAACCTCAAAGTTTTTATTTCTTCTCCATGGATTTTAATACCTACGCCGAATGTTTCTTTTGTTTCCTTTACTGCTTGCCCAGTATACAGATTGAATAACATCGGGAGAGGCTACAATCCTGTCTCACTCCCTTCCCAACAGCTGCTTCCCTTTCATGTCCCTCGACTCTTATAACTGCCATCTGGTTTCTGTACAAATTGTAAATAGCCTTTCGCTCCCTTTATTTTACCCCTGCCACCTTTAGAATTTGAAAGAAAATATTCCAGTCAACATTTTCATAAGCTTTCTCTAAGTCTACAAATGCTAGAAACGTAGGTTTTCCCTTCCTTGATCTATTTTCTAAGATAAGTCGTAGGGTCAGCATTGCCCTACGTGTTCCAACATTTCTACGGAATCCAAACTGATCTTCCCCGAGGTCGGCTTCTACCATTCGTCTGAAAAGTATTCGTGTTAGTATTTTTGCAGCCGTGGCTTATTAAACTGATAGTTCGGTAATTTTCACATCTGTCAACACCTGATTTCCTTGGGATTCGAATTATTATGTTCTTCTTGAAGTCTCAGGGTATTTCGCGTGTCTCATACATATTGCTCACTAGATGGTGGAGTTTTCTTAGGCCTGACTCTCCCAAGGCTGTCAGTAGTTCTAATGGAATGTTGTCTACTCCTGGGACCTTGTTTCGACTTAGGTCTTTCAGTGCTGTGTCAAAACTCTTCACGCAATGTCATATCTCCTATTTCATCTTCATCTACATTCTTTTCCATTTCTATTATACTGTCCTCAAGAACATCGCCCTTGTATAGACCCTCTATACACTCCTTCCACCTTTCTGCTTTCCTTTCTTTGCTTAGAACTGGGTTTCCATCTGAGCTCTTGATATTCATGCAAGTGGTTCTCTTTTCTCCAAAGGTCTCTTTAATTTTCCTGTAGGCAGCATTCGTCTTACCCCTAGTGATATGCGCCTCTACATCCTTACATTTGTCCTCTAGCCATCCCTGCTTAGCCATTTGGCAGTTCCTGTCTATCTCATTTTTGAGACGTTGGTATTCCTTTTTGCCTGCTTCATTTACTGCATTTTTATATTTTCTCCTTTCATCAATTAAATTCAGTATCTCTTCTGTTACCCAAGGGTTTCTATTAGCCCTCGTCTTTTTACCTACTTGATCCTCTGCTGCTTTCACTATTTCATCTCATACAGTAAAGCTGCATACGCACGATTCAAGGTCGTCGGTTTCACGACGCGTCCATAGAATACACTCCTGGAAATTGAAATAAGAACACCGTGAATTCATTGTCCCAGGAAGGGGAAACTTTATTGACACATTCCTGGGGTCAGATACATCACATGATCACACTGACAGAACCACAGGCACATAGACACAGGCAACAGAGCATGCACAATGTTGGCACTAGTACAGTGTATATCCACCTTTCGCAGCAATGCGGGCTGCTATTCTCCCATGGAGACGATCGTAGAGATGCTGGATGTAGTCCTGTGGAACGGCTTGCCATGCCATTTCCACCTGGCGCCTCAGTTGGACCAGCGTTCGTGCTGGACGTGCAGACCGCGTGAGACGACGCTTCATCCAGTCCCAAACATGCTCAATGGGGGACAGATCCAGAGATCTTGCTGGCCAGGGTAGTTGACTTACACCTTCTAGAGCACGTTGTTGGCACGGGATACATGCGGACGTGCATTGTCCTGTTGGAACAGCAAGTTCCCTTGCCGGTCTAGGAATGGTAGAACGATGGGTTCGATGACGGTTTGGATGTACCGTGCACTATTCAGTGTCCCCTCGACGATCACCAGCGGTGTACGGCCAGTGTAGGAGATCGCTCCCCACACCATGATGCCGGGTGTTGGCCTTGTGTGCCTCGGTCGTATGCAGTCCTGATTGTGGCGCTCACCTGCACGGCGCCAAACACGCATACGACCATCATTGGCACCAAGGCAGAAGCGACTCTCATCGCTGAAGACGACACGTCTCCATTCGTCCCTCCATTCACGCCTGTCGCGACACCACTCGAGGCGGGCTGCACGATGTTGGGGCGTGAGCGGAAGACGGCCTAACGGTGTGCGGGACCGTAGCCCAGCTTCATGGAGACGGTTGCGAATGGTCCTCGCCGATACCCCAGGAGCAACAGTGTCCCTAATTTGTTGGGAAGTGGCGGTGCGGTCCCCTACGGCACTGCGTAGGATCCTACGGTCTTGGCGTGCATCCGTGCGTCGCTGCGGTCCGGTCCCAGGTCGACGGGCACGTGCACCTTCCGCCGACCACTGGCGACAACATCGATGTACTGTGGAGACCTCACGCCCCACGTGTTGAGCAATTCGGCGGTACGTCCACCCGGCCTCCCGCATGCCCACTATACGCCCTCGCTCAAAGTCCGTCAACTGCACATACGGTTCACGTCCACGCTGTCGCGGCATGCTACCAGTGTTAAAGACTGCGATGGAGCTCCGTATGCCACGGCAAACTGGCTGACACTGACGGCGGCGGTGCACAAATGCTGCGCAGCTAGCGCCATTCGACGGCCGACACCGCGGTTCCTGGTGTGTCCGCTGTGCCGTGCGTGTGATCATTGCTTGTACAGCCCTCTCGCAGTGTCCGGAGCAAGTATGGTGGGTCTGACACACCGGTGTCAATGTGTTCTTTTTTCCATTTCCAGGAGTGTATTTCCGGAGCGCTTGGCTGAGACCAGACTGATATTCGAAGAGATTCTCCGCACTGGTGTTGTACAAAAGTCAGCCAGCCCATGGGTGTCTCTGTTACACCTGGTCCATGTGGGACAGCACATAGCGTGCCTGTGGCGACTACCACAGACTGAGCACAAGAACGGTCCCACATATGTAACCGACACCTACTGTTGAGTGATGCACATACCGATGTGACAAAGACAGCGGTGGTTATGCTTTTTGGCCTGTTTGAATTTTTTTTTTTTTTTGTGCTTCAGTGTTAAAATTGCAGTCTACACCTCAGTGAGGTTCACTGACGAAGGCTTGCCATTTTGTTTTGCATACGTATCTAGACGACATATTAATATTCTCAGCTCATACACAAGTTCATGACAGGCACATAGACAAAGTACGGCAGTGCAGCTGTGGAGTGGTATTAAATGAAGACAAGTGTGTCATGTGCAAAAGTGCTGTAACTTTCCTAGGCCCTAAACTCTCAGTCAACGAAATCCAATCTCTTCCTGGAAAGATAGCCACGTTGCATGATGGACAGAACGGAACGGACTACAAGGAGCTTAGATGGTTTTTAGGCACGATACATTTTTACCGCCGTCATTTTCCGGTAACAACTACCACGTGTCAATTTACTCTTCGCTTTCAGCCGTTTACAAGCCAGAGTCGACGAAGCAGTGTTGACTTGACCACCCTGTCCCATCCATATCGTTGAATATTGTGGAAGAGGCCAGCCAGAGCACAACTGGAGCAGCACTACACCAAGGAGCTAATGGACATTGGCAGCCTCTGAGGTCTTTTCATTTTTTCTTTACTACTATCAGAAATAAATAGTACATATCTTATAACTATCAACGGAAATTAGATTTGTATGGCCTATTTTAGCTTTTCAGATAACAGTCTGTAATTATGACGAATAAATAAATAAATAAGTGCCTACGATACAGAGTTGTTAGCTATATACGAGAGTGTGAGACATTTCTGCCCTTACATTTAAGCGCAGTTAGTGAAAATTTTCACTGACCATAAACTTACTGTCTCGGTCTTCCGCAACGTCAGCGATAATTGTTTGCCACACCAGTTCTGGCACACAGTAGTTAGCTAACCAATTTACCATGGGCGTACGGCATATTAGAGGCGCAGAAAACATAGTCGCTAACTATGTCTCGTGAGTATGCAGTTTAGCAGAGTCAGTGACGACGACCTTGCCACAGCACACGAAACAGAGCAAGAACTGCAGGACTTACTGAAAGATCGACTCACAGGATTGTGACTAGGTCAAATACATATGGTGGGAAGCAAGGTCAAGACATGGTGCGACATCTCATAGAAGCCACGGCCCTACATTGTGCAGAGATTCCGCAAAGTGGCACTGGACAGCGTCCACATCCTAGCGCACCCTAGGGCAAACGCCACTATCAAGTTTCTAACCGACAGTTCGTGTGACCATTGATTAAAAATGATGCAAGGAATTGGACTCGATTGTGCATTCAATGTCAGTGTTGTCAAGTCGGACGACATATCCATGCAGGCGTCGGAAGTTTTGCAAGATCACCAGCAAGGTTTGGTCATGAACATATCACTAAGTGGGTCTGCTTCCACCCTCAGAGGGTTACACACCTTTGCTCAAGGAAGTACACAGGGGCACAATATGGGCAGAGGCCATACCAGTCAGAGAGTTAGTGGCCAAGACGATAACAAAAGCGTTCGTCGCACATTGGTTAGCGCGTTTCGGATACCCCCTGCATGTTACGACAGACCGGGGTTGACAATTCGAATCTCATTTGTTCAATGGTGCGGCTAGACTGTGTGGGTTCCAGCGGCATCACACAACCAGTTGTAATCTGGCGAGCAACGGAATGGTGTAAAGGTGGAACTGAACGGTAAGATACCTTTCATACCTCATCGAGAGAGTTGGACGGAGGCACTACTGCTAGTACTTCTAGGTTTACGACTAAACGCGAATATAGTCGCATCAGTGACTGAGACGATTTACAGGGGGCCGTTGAGAAATGAATTTCGGCAGACTATCTCACAACTGCACATTACCAGCACACACGGAGCTACCACTGCTGATGCAGCAGTTTCATGACCACGTGGCAAGGGTGAGATGGCTATCAGCGTCCCGCCGTGGCGGACATCCGGTCTTCGTGGACCAAGTGTTGGGGGATTGTTCGCACGCCACGCTGCACACAGAAGCTGTTCGGGCGCCTCTGCAACCGCCGTATACTGGGACTTCAAGTTCTACGACTTGATGCCCATATTATCGACATCTTGCAAAATGGAAAAATCATCCGGGTGCCCATTACAAAAAATAAAACCAGCTTGGGTCTTACCATCTCCGACGCTCAACGGCACTCCTTCGGGTGAGGATGGCTGATGTTCAAATGAGACTACGCGTAGTCGGTCTGAAGGGTCGACGCTAAGACGCCAGAGCACCACGGAACAGACGGCCACATTTGCGCTCGCACCGACGCAGCAGCCGGACGTCAGATAAAATCAAGTATCCCTGCGTCCCAAGCGGTGGGGAGAGGTCAACATATCGATCAGTGATGTGCAATGTTTATTCCTTACAGGAGTAGCGGATTTTGGAGGAAGGCTTCTATTCTTTGTTGATTTTGAACTGCTGCTTCTGATTGTGATCGAGAAAAATAAATATTGTGAACTACACGTGGGTTTCGTTTCTGGCCTCCATTCTCGAGCGTGGAGTCCGTTGCCTTTATTTAAGTAAATATTACAATGGATAATTTTGTCAGGAGTGTTCCATTAGTTGAAGAACTATTGCAAGAAAAGATTACAGCAATGGGCACTTTGAGACAAAACAACGAGGAGATTGTACCAGAAATGAAAGCTTCCTAAGCTTTCTCCTCACCATATGGCTTCGAAGACAGATTGACCACTGTAGGTTATGTGTGCAAAAAGAACCAAAGTCTCGTACTGCTCAGTTCTCTACTGTAGATGTAGAACGTAAAAGGAATCCAGGGATAATTTTATTCAACAATACAAGTAAACCGGTAGTTGATTCTCTCGACACAAGGCACGTACATACAAATGCAGGAGACACTAAGGAAGACAGCCTTTTGACCTATGGACGAATTTAATGCATGTAGAATCTATGAATACTCTGTGTTTATTTTCACAGCAACTTTCCAACCACCAGGAAGGCAGATCTGAAAAAGAACAGTATTCCACAACGATACGTCCTCATATGGAGAAGAGTATCAACAAACCACGCCTACGAAAAAAGTCTATCAGCCATGGAACGTTGTGGAGTTACTCGCCAAAAGCCAAAGAATGCGTGACAGGGAAATCTCCAAAATGATCATGCCCCATGTGTCCACTTAAAATAGACAGAGACAGTGATCAATCATTCAGCAAATGCATAAAAAATATTTGCAAAAAGATACTGAAGTTATTTTCAAAGTGGGTATTTTTCATGAGCGGAATTTACTAAAGCTGAAAGTTTGTTTAAATTTAAATTTGTTGTTAAAACTCAGAAAAATTATAACGTAATTTATTATATCGTATTTCATATACTAAACTGAAGGTCACATCACAGTAAATACTTTCTTTTCATTGTGTGTCACCAAACCCATCATAATTTGATAATATTGTTTTAATAAACAGACTTTATTTGTTTTGAAGTAGGAGTCTTATACCGCACATCCCTCTCATACATCTTTTGCGAGTCCAACCAAGCATGCATCCAAGGATTAATATCACCAGAAACAGGAAGGCAAGTAACTGAGGAGACAACTGAAATGAAAGACGGTAAATGTTAAGAAAGAGGTGATTGTTTCCGTATACTATCTGTAGCCGAGCAGCAGCGAAATGTGATGAAGAAGGAAGAGGACAGTAAGATATTAGAGTGATATGCAGACATGTCGAAAATATAGCTATTCTGATGGAAACTGTCTTTTGAAGTTGGCAAAGAGTTTAATTTCTCTGAGATGTGGTGGAAGGTAGTGGGGGCCGTTGGATGTTCGGACAAGTTCGCGATAGTGGAATCAAAGGTCTTGGGTTCGGTCTCCTGCCGGGATTTTTTATCTGTCTCTCGTAATTTCTTCCACTTTTGACAATATCTGAGAAATGTCGAGCTGCGCCATGGTTAGGAATCCACCTTAAACTGTGGGCCCTCCCATCACGGGCTGGGTAAGTCATTTTAAAGCTCGGAGGAAGGCAACGCTATACAATGAGTACTTCTAACATAACTATGCCGAGTCGAGCACTGCGATGTTAAAACAAACGTTCCAGTTGATGACGGCTTTATCTTTAATTTTTTCTTTGTGGGTGATCGCCGCACGGGATTAGCCAAGCGGTCTCAGACGCTGCAGTCATGGGCTATGCGGCTGATCCCGGCGGAGGTTCGAGTCCTCCCTAGGGCATGGATGTGTGTGTTTGTCCTTAGGATAATTTAGATTAAGTAGTGTGCAAGCTTAGGGACTGATGACGTTAGCAGTTAAGTCCCATAAGATTTCACACACACACAAAAAAAACAAAAAACATGTGGATGATCGTTCGAAAGTCGGCTTCCTGATACACAAAATGTTTTTGAGAAGATCGCTGCATTATGTGCAGGTATGGCCAGAATTTTGCGTTGTTGAGAACGTGTATTTCTGCTGTGCTGTTCAGACAGTGGATATAAAGATAAATAATGGCGAGTTCAATAATTGAAAAGATGGTGAAACGAACAGACGGTATGAAAGCCTCTACGCTCACGTGCACGTGGCTATGAGGCAGGCGTGATACGGCAGAGAAAAACGGCCATCACATTATCGCAAATCAGCCTTCATCACCACTTCCATCTGGAATTCTCTTATGAAAGTCCTTGAAAAATAGCATTTCGTAATTAAGAATTTGGAATACTAGTGATCATATGAGTTTCTTTTTAAAGTCAAGCGGAAAACGAAAGCACGGTGATGAACAAATAAAGGCCGGCCGGTGTGGCCAAGCGGTTAAAGGCGCTACAGTCTGGAACAGCGTGGCCGCTACGGTCGCAGGTTCGAATCCTGCCTCGGGCATGGATGTTTGTGATGTCCTTAGGTTAGTTAGGTTTAAGTAGTTCTAAGTTCTAGGGGACTGATGACCTTAGAAGTTAAGTCCCATAGTGCTCAGAGCCATTTGAACCATTTTTGAACAAATAAACAAACAAACAAACAAACCAAAAACAAGCACCGTCCGAACAGGCCTTGAAGGCCCAACGGTACCGAGTACCGACCGGCCGCCGAGTCATCCTCAGCCCTTATGCGACACAAGGTGCGGATACGGAGCGGCATGTGGTCAGCACACCCGCTCTCCCGGCCGTTGTCAGTTTCCGTGACCGGTGTAGCTACGTCTCAGTCAAGTAGCTCCTCTATTGGCCGCACAAGGGCTGAGTGCGCTCCGGTTCTCAACAGCAATCGGCAGGCCCGTACGGTGATCCATCCAAGGGCTAGCCAAAGCCGACAGCGTTTTACTTCGGTAATCTGATGGGCACCAGCGATGAAAAAATACTGCTCTAAAACTACTAAAAGTTAGTATTAGGTGTCTGAGACCAAATGTTTAGTGATCATAGGCTGGAATAAAAAAACAGATTCTACTCTTCCTAGATTATTGTTTTTATTCGTAATTATGTCGTAACTCAAGACTACTATGTACGCCTATACTTTCAGTATAACTGGCATCAGTGATTTAGTATAGAATATAAATTCATTATGCTTGCAAATTCTGACCAGTTCCATCTGGCGTGAGGTCTCGTATGAAAAAAAAAATGGTTCAAATGGCTATGAGCACTATGGGACTTAACTTCTGAGGTCATCAGTCCCCGAGAACTTAGAACTACTTAAACCTAACCTAAGGACATCACACACATCCATGCCCGAGGCATGATTCGAACCTACGACCGTTGCAGTTGCGCGGTTCCAGACTGTAGCGCCCAGAACCGATCGGTCACCTCGGCCGACTCTCTCGTATGAAAGTCGTCGGAGAATAACATCTCCATAATCAAGGATTTGGAGTACTTATATGATTTTCTTTTCAAAGTCAAGAAAGCACGTGCTGGTCCCTTGGCAAGATATATACCTACAGAAAAGCAGGACCCAATCACAGCTAAGCAAGTACTTGAGGAAATTATTCTCTATACAAATATGTAAGATACAGTAGATCGGAATACTGAAAATACATTTGAATTATTTAACAATGCGAGAGCTCACGCCGGATGGAACTGGTAAGAATTTGTAGTGTATATAGATATTTAAGAATTATTTAGATTTTAGTTTCTCGTTTCATAAAAAAAGCGGAACCAATGTTTATAACTGTGCGAGAAGTGATGTGGCATATCAGAGGTGCTAGCGGTGGTACGTCACAACGCAGTTCTGTTCCTCCCACCAGAAAATCCTCTTTGGCAGTAATGAATCGAACACGGAGCCTGCGCGTTGCAGTCACTGACATCGACCAATCAGCTACCGTGACAGACTCATTTACACACAAGATAGTTGTAAAAAAGGACTTAGATGCTTATAGAGCATGTAAACGGGTGATATCAGAAATACAGTCGCAAGATTCAGTTCCTCATATGTTCTTCATTCATGGAGAAGAAGTAAAAACTTTGAGGTTCGCCGATGACATTGTAATTCTGTCAGAGACAGCAAAGGACTTGGAAGAGCAGTTGAACGGAATGGACAGTGTCTTGAAAGGAGGATATAAGATGAACATCAACAAAAGCAAAACGAGGATAATGGAATGTAGTCAAATTAAATCGGGTGATGCTGAGGGGATTAGATTAGGAAATGAGACACTTAAAGTAGTAAAGGAGTTTTGCTATTTAGGGAGTAAAATAACTGATGAATGTCGAAGTAGAGAGGATATAAAATGTAGACTGGCAATGGCAAGGAAATCGTTTCTGAAGAAGAGAAATTTGTTAACATCGAGTATAGATTTAATTGTCAGGACAAGAAGAGAATAGAAGCTTTCGAAATGTGGTGCTACACAAGAATGCTGAAGATAAGGTGGGTAGATCACGTAACTAATGAGGAGGTATTGAATAGGATTGGGGAGAAGAGAAGTTTGTGGCACATCGTGACTAGAAGAAGGGATCGGTTGGTAGGACATGTTTTGAGGCATCAAGGGATCAGAAATTTAGCATTGGAGAGCAGCGTGGAGGGTAAAAATCGTAGAGGGAGACCAAGAGATCAATACACTAAGCAGATTCAGAAGGATGTAGGTTGCAGTAGGTACTGGGAGATGCAGAAGCTTGCACAGGATAGAGTAGCATGGAGAGCTGCATCAAACCAGTCTCAGGACTGAAGACCACAACAACAACAACATGTTCTCCATTAAGACCATAACAACATTAGGTCATCTATCCACATATTCTCATGGTTACTTTTGTGTTTCGGAGATAAGAGTATGACATTAGTGGCACGTGCTCCGACTCTGCCACGTTACTTAATTGCAATAACTTCCACAGACAAATGACTAATCGCAAAAATAACAAGCCACAAGGCTAGCTTCCCTGAATGAAATATAGCTAACATCAAGACTACACGAAACGACAAACTTAAAGCATCTGTCAATTAAACATCAAACACACAAAGTCAATGTATCATTCTCACACAACAAATTACGAATATGTCCACACTGACGGACAGTACACTGACTACCACGTTTTGTTTCGTGCAGTGAGTAACGGTGCTTGTGAGCTCTATTTCGAGTTAACACCATTGTTCTTGAAAACTTTCTCTCTGTGGAGAATCAAACTGGGTTAAGGAATGGTGGGTCCTATTCAGACAACACATATCAGACAAAAAACGAAAAGTTCGTCAAATTTAGTAGAGAAACACATCTGATGTTTTCTGACAGCATGAAAGCTTTTGACAACGAAGATAGTGGAACAATTCAACAAATGCACGAAGACTCTAAAATCGTCATTGCTGGAAAAGAGAATGTTAAAGTAGCAACATATCTTGGTGTACGACAAAGATGAAGTTTGTCTCCGATAATCTGTAATTTCTATATTGATGATACTTTGAGATAATGCCTAAAATAAATAGTCTTACATCAAAAGTTTAACCAACGAAATTATTTAATAGTAATGGCAACTCTCTTTGTTGATGACCAGCTTCCTATGGCCGCCGTGAGAAACTCTTCAAAAACATGTTTAGAAATAAAATATAACTGCCAACAGATACAACTTAACAGTCTCGACCAAAAAGACAAAAGCCATGGCATTTAAATGTCAAGACACAGCCCCAAGCAATCTAAACGACCAGACAACAGAGGCAGTGTATGAAATGAACTTTTAGACACACACCACCTCATTCACAAATGCAAAAAAAAAAAACCAAAAAAAAAACTGAAAGATTCAGTTGCATTAACGACATCATATACAAAGCCCTGAGTAGAGAGGTGAAACAAGAATCCCTAGTAAAGTTGTAGAAGTCAATGGTAATACCATATATAGTTTATGACTGTCAGACTCGGAAAATTACAGCTGGAAATCAAGAATATAGGCTGCGGATGTGAGCAGGTGGCTGTAGACTGCCTAACACAATGAGGAATAAAACAAGGAGACAAGAAGTAGGACTTAAAAGCATAAATGAACAGATCAAGGCGTATAGAACTAAATGGGGAATCCTGCCACAAAAATGAATGAAAATATACTGCCTAAAATAGCAATGAATTATCGACCGGAAAGGAAAGGATCAATGAGTAAATCAAGAAATATGTCGAGAGATCAAGTAGAAACAACCACATGCAATAGACACATCGGTCAAGGTGACGTAACAAGTAAATGCCTAACATAAAAATACACACATGCGGGCACAACACTACTTCTCATCGTCAGACAAAATAACAGGATGTTCCACTACTATGCTAACAGGAAGGAGGACGATTAGTATTTGCAGTCTTTTTTACCAACGAGGTTATAAGAAGCTGATGAAAAGATTCGAAACAACTGCAATTTAATCCTAATTTCACTGATCCCTTTTAGCCACATAACAGATTTTCGAAAAACTACAGTCTACTCTAGCGCTCTGCAGGCCACCTAGAATTCTCCACGAAATACTGGGAGAAACCTACAAGTAACTCTCAGAGTTACCGAGTCCAGAGGAGTTCTTGAAGACTGCCCCATATTTAATCTTCTACCAAGTGAGCAATATAAGTACGAAGTGATTATCTTTTGATCAGTAAGCGCGACGTCTCCAGAATGATTAGTTTTGGCTTCTGAACACGAACTTTGCTTCTCGCTCTTCTGCTAATTACACAATTCTAATTGTTGCTTTCTCTTGCCAGGACCTCTTGTTCTTTTCGTTTCCATCATAAAATCCTGAAATTTTATTGTCAAGTTTGTGGAAATTTCTCTGATATTGATGCAACCCCATGAAATGCAGTAAAGCTATTCAGCGTGCACTAGGTAGCTTGCCTCAAGTCAACAATGCTCGGATTAGGGAAAAATCACCCTTTCCTACGGCGTCACCAAGCTGAGATACATCCAAGTACAGCTGCAGTCTCCATGGCAATAAATTACACCTTTACTGCTGAAGTTTCTTACGCTACAAAATAGTTCTTCTTATCAGCTATCGCAGCCGTTAAATAGAATTACGATTCATTACATCCTTCAGGATGGGACCAGACCACCTTAGTTGGCACAAACCCTTTATATTTTAAGTTTCTATTGGCAAGGGACTAGACGTGCATTTATAAGCGAAAAATCTGTAAAATGTACGATATAAAATAATCTGCAGTAATTTACAAGCATGTGTAGTGAGAGGCACGTGTTTCATTACGCAATAGAACAAGTTACATATGATGTAAGTGAAAACAAATAACTACGTACGAAATGTGATCGCTTAAACAGGGGAGCCAGAAGTTTGTATAGTGGAATACGTAGAGAAATACGAGGCTATTCGTTTATTAAAGCCCAGACGAAGTGAAACCCATAGTGAAAATGAAAAATGTTCTATTTGCAACAGTTAACCACACCTTCCACCTAATTCTCTACACAGGCGCGATTCCGACTCAGACATTTGTCATAGCGTCGTACCAACTTTTCAATACCCCTCGACATAGAAGGCAGAAGCCGGAGCTTTCCGCCAAATCTCTGCGCTGGTCTGCAGCTCGTTGTCTGTGTTAGAACGTTGGCTTCATAGCTAGCAGTTCATGTGTGCAGAGATTAAACTCAGGGGGAGCCAAGTCCGGACAGTATGGTAGGTGACCAAACACTTCCCATCTAAAACGATACAAGAGTTAATTCATTGATCCTGCAGCGTGCGGCCGAGAATTGTCATGAAGAAGTAAATGCACAACAGATAAGCTATGTGGGCTGCATGAAATCAGAGAAATCTCTGAGCGGGGACTTGTACTGGGCGGGAGATTCTATTTTCTAGGCATCTTTGCGCGCTCGCTGTGAGCTCAGAACTGAAAAGCGCGACATGACGCCATCGACGGACATACTACAGGCTCTGCCCAACACATCTGTGCAAAACTCCGTCAGATTTTCGGTACGGTTTTCATTTTGTGACCGATCGGACCTTCATAAATGTATAGCCCTCGTACAAGCATGTGGCACAAAGCACCGAAATTATTTGTCTGGAGTATAGGCTTACATGAAAATAAGTTTTTCAACAAGTGAAATGGAAGTAAAAAAGAGAACAGAAGCTATTGAGTTACAGGGCTGTAGAAGAACACTAAAGATTTAATAAGTAGGTAGAGTAACATAGCGAATTGAATGAAACTGGAAAGGGGCTTTATAGTGCAATATGATTAAAAGAACATATATATTGATTGGACACATTCTGAGGCACCAAGAAAATAATTTGATAATAGAGGGAAGTGTGAGGCTAAGAGTTGTAGAAGGAGATCAAAGCTTCATTAATATAAGAAAATTCGAATGGAAGTAGTTTACAGTAGCTATGTAGTGACGAAGAGGTTTGCACATACATTCAGTCTTGGGACTTGGGGGCACAAAATCATAAAGATAAATTCTCAGTGTATCTGAATAACGGTTGTGCTGCCTGCATTAGCAATCAGTGGCGTGCCATAATAATTTATTCGGACTCGGTTCATCGTGATTCTCCCAGTCTTAAGCCCTCTATAGTTAGCACTTTCAGTTTATCCAGCTGGTAAGAATGTTTCAGGCAACAAGTATGCACCTGTGTCTAGGTAATGTAACATAACAAAGTACTGTAGAGAACTGGGGAATCGGAGATGTACAGGAGTAAACAACTGTAAATTCAGGATTTCCAAACACTCACGAGTCTGGGCGGAAATTGTTCGGTGCAAGGGAAACGCCACCTGTTTTCAGGGAAGTTTTCAGAACTATAATAGCGCACTATTGTTATATTCATGAGTGAAAACAAGTCTGAATTGCACTAGTAACAATAAAACGGGGAAGTGTTAATTGATAAACTATAAAGAAGCAACAGTAATGTACTTAGGCATGGCGAGAGAAGCCACAGACCCAGAAGCGGGCTGGCTAGCCGGCGCCAGGCTGATGGGCAGCCATGATGACAGCAAGCTAAGAGATATAAGCCATAATGGCACAAGGAGGGCTCTGTGTATGTTTCTGGTAACGGGACCTTGGGAAGGAGTGAAATTAAAGTTAATACGCAAACAGCACTAATAGTTACAGAGAGAGCATCGGACAAGAGGGAGAAAGAGAGATGGCCTTCCTGTGGGGACAGCACTACGTCATGAGAAGCCAATACGGGGCTTCGGACGCAGTGTATGACCACATTAAATAAAATCAGCATCTCAACCCTTCCAACCAGCCACTGAATAACTACTGAAGAATAGTGCACAATAACAGCCAATAAGTTGGCAAGTAGCCCTCGACATTACGTCACGACTATAGCTAGCGGGGTCGAAGGGAAAATGATACAAAAATCGGCAGCGAGACGCTCCGAGAGAAGTAGACAGAGTTAGAGAGACAGGGAGTTAGTTGCAAGAGGCAGTCGATGTGCGAGGCCGTCAGGACATAGTCTGCAGTCGTCGATAGGCAGCAGCTGTGGGACTCTCAGAGTAGCATTTGCACTCTACATCCTCAACTATTTGCTGGATGTAGATTACTTGCTGTCTTCCCCTACCTTTTACCCTCTACAGTTCCCTCTAATATCATGAAGGTCAGTCAGTGATGCCCTAACACATGTCGTACTGTTCTGTCCCTTCTACTTCTCAGTATCTTCCACATGTTTCTTTCTTCGCCGATTATGTGGAGAACCTCCTTATTCCTTTGCTTATTAGTATACTTGATTTTCGACATTCTTCTGTAACACCACATCTCAAACGCTTCGATTCTCTTCTGTTCCGGCTTTCCCACTGTGCATGATTCTGTACCATATAATTCTGTACGCCAAGCGTACGTTCTCAAAAATTTCTTTCTCAAATTGAGGCCTATGTTTGATACTAGTAGACTTATCTTGGCCAGGAATATCGTTTTTGCCAGTGCTAGTCTGCTTTTGATGTCCTCGTTGCTCCGTTCGTCATTAGTTATTTTGCTGCCTAGATAGCAGAATTCCTTAACTTCATCTACTACGTGACCATCAATCCTGATGTTAAGTTTCTCGCTGTTCTCATTTCTGCTGCTTCTCATTACTTTCGTCTTTCTTCGATTTACTCTCAATCCATTTTATGTACTCATTAGACTGCTCACTCCATTCAGCAGATTCTGTAATCCTTCTCCACATTCATTCAGGATAGCAATGACATCAGCGAATCTTATTATTGATATCCTTTCACATCGAATTTTAATCCGACGCCTGAACCTTTCTTTTTATTTCCATCATTACTTCTTCAATGTACAGATAACAGGGGCGAAAGACTACGTCCTTGTCTTACAACTTTTTTAATCCGAATTCTTCGTTCTTGGTCGTCCACTCTTGCTATTCCCTCTTGGCTCTTGTACATATCGTACGTTACACGTCTCTCGCTGTACCTTGCCCCTATTTCTCTCATAATTTCGAACATTCTGCACCACTTTACATTGTCGAACGACATTTCCAGGTCGACAAATGCTACGAACACTTCTTGATTTTTCTTTAGTCTTGCATCCATTATCAACGGCAATGTCAGAGTTGACTCTCCGGTGTCTATACCTTTCCTAAACTCAAACTGATCGTCATCTCAAACATCCTCAATTTTCTTTTCCATTCTTCTGTATATTATTCCTGTCAATAACTTGGATGCATGAGCTGTCAAGCTGATTTTGTGGTAACTCTCGCACTTGCCAGCTCTTGTAGTCTTCAGAACAGTGTGAATGATTGTTTTCCGAAAGTCAGAGGGTACGTCGCCAGATCCACACATTCTACACACCAATGTGGATAGCCCTTTTGTTGCCACTTTCCCCAATGCTTTTAGAAATTCTGATGAAATGTAGTCTATCCTTTCTGCTACATTTGATCTTATGTCCTCCAAAGCTCAATTAAATTCTGATTCTAATACTGGATCCCCTATCTCTTCTAAATCGACTACTGTTCCTTCTTCTGTAACGTCACACAGATCTTACCCGTCATAGAGATCTTCAATGTTCTCTTTCCAACTAGCCGCTCTCTCCTCTGCATTTAACAGTGGAATTCCCGTTGCGCTCTTAATGTTACGACCCTAGCTTTTAATGCCACTGAAGGTTATTTTCACTTTGAGTCAATCATTTCTTTTTCAATTTCTTCACATTTTTCAAGTAGCCGTTTCGTCTTAGCTTACCTGCACTTCCTATTCATTTCATTCCTCAGTGACTCGATTTCTGTATTCCTCAATTTCCCTGAAATTACCATCTGAAATTTGTTGCAGAACTCTCCTCAATAAATTTATCTTGGAACTGTTCCATTGGTCTGTGTTTGCATACAAAAACAACAATACATGAGTTGTGGTTCGGCCTTGATGCAAAACAGTTTTGTCATTCATTTATTTATCTCCAAACTAGTCTCAGCGACAAATATCGCCATCGACAGTGGGTTCTTTGATTCTAAAGCATACAGAAATAGCATAGATATGAAACATAGTAACCATTATTACTTTTATACTGTTTGTTTTTAAATATTGTTTTGTGCTAATACTTTCATAATACGTCACAGTGTGGTTTTGCAGTTGTTCCTGCTGTTTCCGGCACATTTTCTGCGTTTTTCTGTTGCTGTTTTCTTCGGCATACATCATGTTATGCGCAAAAGTATGAACGGCTGTTAGTAAACAAATACAAAAATGTGAACTTATCTATGTCAGCCTTAGGCAATTGGGATTGCGGTACAGTTGTGGATACAGTTTTGGTGTGTACTACGTTGTTATTCGTGTTCGTTGTTACTTATGTTCGTTGGAGGCGTGTGTCGCAAGAAATGTATCACATCTTGCGAGAAGGTTATGACAACTGTAACAGGAGTTCTGACGACTTCTGTTCCTTATTTATATGTGTGTGATGGGGAATGGTTCTTACGTGTGTCTGAGTGTGTGTGTGTTTTCTGTTCTGTGACCTGTGTCAGTTCCTTTCGAACGGTAAAGAGTGTGTTGTTGCCAAGTGTCTCTTCCACTATAGCCCTTTGTACGCAGTAATTTTCTTCAATTGTTAGTTGTCGGTATAAACTTTTGCTGTGTTTCAGGATGTGTGGATCACTTTCGACGATATTAGTGAGGTTGTGTTTTTTGTTCATTAGGTGTTTCGCGAAAGTGGAATGTTTCCTGTCGTTCTTTAGAACTCTTATGTGCTCTGTGTATCTCGTTCGGAAATTTCTGCTTGTTTGTCCTATATATTCGGTCTAACAGGACTTGCATGTGAGTTGGTATATTCCAGCATTGCTGAACATAATGCACTCGTCACCAAGAAGCAAAAATCGAACTCTCTAGTCTTAATAATGAACGCAGAATACAATGAGAAAACCGAAAATTTTCTGTAAGAGAATAAAATAGCCAAGCTAACCTGTGACCCAACACAGAGGTACCAACGGGACCGTAAGACTCTCTCAAAAAACATCACATAAACCTTCACACAGAACCAGACAAAAAGAATGACACAAAAGAATCCTAAAGCTCCACTCTTAACAAGCCTTCCAAAGGTCCACAAACCTCTTTCCCGGTCAGGCTAGTGGCGGACTTCAGGAAAGCTCCATCCTACTTACTAACTAGGGAGACACATGCACACATTCCTGCAGAAAACATACACGTACACAAACAACAGAAGCCTCAAGAACGGAGGAGACATAATAGGCAAAATTAAGGACATGAACATCCCACCAACAGCAGAACTGGTATTTTTTGACATCATATCGCTGTGCACACACATACCCACAGAAGAAACTATAAATATTATAGAACAACACGCAAATCACAGAACAAAACTATTTCACTTTCGATAACAACTTTTATTTGCAACACGAGGGGTTACCCATGGGGCCCCTCATCAGCGGATCTTCCGCCATCATTTTCTTGCTTTATGTAGAGGACAAAATGTTCAACAACACTGTAAAACAAGAAGGGTGCAAAATAATCTACTGCTACTGATACGTGGATGACATAATCTGTATCATAGGGGAAACACGAAACAGGATAGAAGAGCTACACAGTAACATCAACAGAGTATACCCGCAAATCCACCTCGCATTTGAAATAAATAAAAATTTAAAAAAATAAACTAAATTTCTTAGATCTTACAATTATAAGAAACAACCACCAACATGAATTTTTCATCCACAGAAAACCTACATCCACAAGCATTGTTATCCGTAGCTCATCCAACCACCTGACACTGCATAAATATATCAGATTCACACACATGCTCCACAGGATAAACAGAACACCTCTTAAACCAGAAAACTACACACAGCTATTAAATATAATCAAATGACTCGCTGTTGAAAACGACTACAAAACAGACATCAAAACAAGCTCAACAACAAGGTAAAAATGAAACATAAAAATAATAGTCACCCACTCAACCAAAGGATCTGAAAACTTAAAGGCAGAACACACAGACAACGCAGCAGACCACACCACATCTGGGAAAGAAACAGATGGTCCACACTAACATAATGTAACAAAATAGCACATAGAATTGGAAACATCTTGAAAAAGCAAAGGATCTCAATAACGTTCAGAACAAACAACGCTAAGACCGACTAAAGGACCTCGGACAGGTGACTAGAAGATTACTTTAACACAGTGTTTCTTCGGTATTCTCCCTGATTTCGACGATATAATGCTGACATGTGGGAGGAACGCCATGGACTTGACCAGCTCCTTCTCCTCTTGGTGTGCTCTTCCTCCTTAAAACTGTTCTAATCTAGAGAATATTCTTTGACTACATATGATGTTAGTGTTAAACAAAGTGTGAAAGAAAATTGAGAAATACACATGAATCAGTCGTTAAAATCTGTTTATCGCAGGTCCAGGTAGATTTCAACCACTGTGTGGCAAGCATCAATGCTAAAAACGTATAAGAATACATTACAGTAAGACATGTGCATGAATCGAAACATATTAGAGTTGTATAATCTTCGAATAAGAGTAGACGATAAAGTAACATACCAGTAAGATGCAAGTCAGATCACTATTATCGTTTGCATATACAAATAGCCTGCGCCAGACTATCCACGTCAGTATTTCAGTACACACTGAGGCTGCAACCTCCCCTTTGATAAATTAAGAATGACATTGCTGGAAAAACTCTTACGTTATTTGATACAGAGACAGCTGAGTAAAACTAAACGTACTCACACAATTCTCTCTTTACTTATTCTGACGTCACTAACCTGACACACAATATTTTTAGCGCAACGCAAGGTGACTTTCAATAATCTCTACAAAAGAATGGCTCTGACTAACAGTAACCTATACCTTTCATGAATCACTTACCTCACAAAAATCTTCGTTACTCAAACTACTGCAATACAGCGAGCGCCAATACTGCCAGCTAAATAAAAGTTTCTAACTACTGAAGGCACTAACCACTGATAGGAATAGTTAGCAAATGAAAGATTTTGAGCCGGCCGCGGTGGCCGAACGGTTCTAGGCGCTTCAGTCCGCAACCACACGGCTGCTACGGTCGCAGGTTCGAATCCTGCCTCGGGCATGGCTGTGTGTGATGTCCTTAGGTTAGTTAGGTTTAAGTAGTTCTAAGTTTAGGGGACTGATGACCTCAGCTGTTAAGTCCCATAGCGCTTAGAGCCATTTGAAAGATTTTGACAGAGAACAAACAATGTATTTACCTCAATAGCGTTCAAAAGTCATTATATATATATATATATATATATATATATATATATATATATATATATATATATATAGGGTGTTACAAAAAGGTACGGTCAAACTTTCAGGAAACATTCCTCACACACAAATAAAGAAAAGATGTTATGTGGACATGTGTCCGGAAACGCTTAATTTCCATGTTAGAGCTCATTTTAGTTTCGTCCACCTACGCTCAATAGTGCACGTTGTCATGGTTTCATACGTGATACTCTACCTGTGCTGCTAGAACATGTGCCTTTACAAGTACGACACAACATGTGGTTCATGCACGATGGAGCTCCTGCACATTTCAGTCGAAGTGTTCGTACGCTTCTCAACAACAGATTCGGTGACCGATGGATTGGTAGAGGCGGACCAATTCCATGGCCTCCACGCTCTCCTGACCTCAACCCTCTTGACTTTGATTTATGGGGGCATTTGAAAGCTCTTGTCTACGCAACCCCGGTACCAAATGTAGAGACCGAGCGAGGTGGCGCAGTGGTTACCACACTGGACTCGCATTCGGGAGGACGACGGTTCAATCCCGTCTCCGGCCATCCTGATTTAGGTTTTCCGTGATTTCCCTAAATCGTTTCAGGCGAATGCCGAGATGGTTCCTTTGAAAGGGCACGGCCGATTTCCTTCCCAATCCTTCCCTAACCGGAGCTTGCGCTCCGTCTCTAATGACCTCGTTGTCGACGGGACGTTAAACACTAACCACCACCACCACCAAATGTAGAGACTCTTCGTGCTCGTATTGTGGACGGCTGTGATACAATACGCCATTCTCCAGGGCTGCATCAGCGCATCAGGGATTCCATGCGACGGAGGGTGGATGCATGTATCCTCGCTAACGGAGCACATTTTGAACATTTCCTGTAACAAAGTGTTTGAAGTCACGCTGGTACGTTCTGTTGATGTGTGTTTCCATTCCATGATTAATGTGATTTGAAGAGAAGTAATAAAATGAGCTCTAACATGGAAAGTAAGCGTTTCCGGACACATGTCCACATAACATATTTTCTTTCTTTGTGTGTGAGGAATGTTTCCTGAAAGTTTGGCCGTACCTTTATGTAACACCCTATATATTGTATCGTTTTTCGGTCCTTTGGTTACATTAAACCTCCGTTGAAAACTTCGTCTTGTTGCAACCACACTGTGTTCTAGGCGGTGGAATTCCAACACCAGAAAAATCCTCTGTTCTAAGGAATAAACCATGTTGTCTACAGCACACTTGCACGTTGTGAACAGCACACGCTTACTGTAGAAAGACGACGTACAGAATGGCGCACCCACAGACTGCGTTGTCTTCTATATCTTTCACATCACTTGCAGCGCCATCTGTTGTTGAAAATTGTAACTACTGTAATTTCGAAAGTTTGTCTGCCTGAAAATGTACTGATGTCCCAAGCATATTGCAACAAACGGTGTATTTCTATCGCTGCTCGTTTAGTTTTTATTGCCGTTTCAAATATACCGGTCATTTTTGAAACACCCTGTATATATATATATATATATATATATATATATATATATATATATATATATTTTGTGACGTACAATCAAACAAATTTCCTTCTTCTTACGGACACACTTCCAGATCGTCCGCACAAAACTCCGCCATCTCACTTCCCCACATCCACCACTGCTGGCGGCTCAGCTCCAACTGCCCAACACTACACAAGCGAATATCCCAACAATGAGTCCAACGAGCCACAGCGCACTCTGTGTTTTTCATACAGAGCACTGCGTGGTGTTACCAACATAAAACCCTAAACAGCCTACTTACAAGACCACTGTTTACAATTATCGCACAGCTGACCTTGATCTACCTTCTAATGGCGTTCAGTGACCTCTGTACATATTTAGTTCAAATTACAGTATTGACGAATTATAATAGCACCCTTCCAGGCTCGTACATGAGAAGATATTCGGTGTTGAGTGACACCAATAGCCAGCTTAAAGTCTAATGATTTTACGAGTAGCACCAAACGAACCAACAAGTTATAGAGTCCTACGGGAAATTGGGCGTGAATGCATTGTAAAGTGTAATGTGTGTTGCTTCTTATAAAGAATCTTTGCTGGTACGTAAGTTCCTAAGCCTTGTCGTACATATTTTTAATTCGATCTGAAGCTAGAATGAAGCCAACTGTGTTTTAATAAATAGTTTTTCGTAAAGTTTTATTCTTGAAAGCAAGAGTAATTTATTTTGTCACTACTTGTTTACTTCTTCAAACAGCAATATGTAGAGACTGCTGTTCGTTCACACAGCAACCACCAAGCAGCTCGATCGGCATATCGCTAGCGACTGCCCTGTTGAGCAATTCGTATCCTAGCTATTTTTAACAAAGTTTTTAACGATTTTCATCGATGTTTCCCGCATACTAGCTTATTGTTTGAATGAGGTCACAATTAAGACACATACCGAAGTTAGCTGTGTAGTAATTATTATTGCAAACAGGGGCATTAGTGTGAACTCAAATACTGACATTGATAGTATAATAGTGGGTATTTGTATAGGCAAGCGATAATGATAATTTGGGTTACATCTTACCGGTACATTATCGTCTACACTTGTACAAAGCTTATACTACTATAATTCTGTTGTAATTCGTGCACGCGTCTTAGCGTAGCGTATTCTTATACGTTTCTAACACCGATGATAGCCACATGGCTGAAATCTAGCTAGATCGGTTATAAACAGATTGTCAGCGACTGATTGCTGTATATTTCTCTGTTTTAATACAGTTCAAAATGCTTCATATGGCTGTGAGCACTATGGGACTTAACATCTGAGGTCATCAGTCCCCTAGAACTTAGAACTATTTAAACCTAACTAACCTAAGGACATCACACACGTCCATACCCGAGGCAGGATTCGAACTTGCGACCGTAGCGATCGCGCGTTTCCAGACTGAAGCGCCTAGAACCGCTCGGCAACACTGGCCGGCTTTAATACAGTAGCTGGACACATCCATTCCATACGGAGTCACCTGACATTGGCTGAATGGTTTTCAGCCGAAATATCGTGACAAGATATCAACGTCGTCCTGCTGCAATCCCGGATGCTGTCGGAATGTCAGCCACGGTCACCAATCTGCGTTGGTACGGGGAACGTGAAGTCCAACATGCGGGAGCCAAGGTAGGCAGCACGGCAGAGAGGGGTGAAGAAAAACCCTACCGGGGAGAGTTTCCCCGGCACATCCGGCGCTGCTCCGCGCATTCATCCCAGCGCGGCCCGCGTCTTCAGTTTCACAGGCGGCCTCACCGCCGCTCGCGGACCACATAATAGGCCGACCGCCCCCTCGTGTTGTGTAAACGGGACGCTAACCAGCCTCCAGTATAAATACTAATTCGTCCGCAGCGCCGCCGAGACAAAGCCTTCATTATTGCGCCGCCTTTGTCCCGCGGCGGGCGGTAGGAATCCGTCTCCGCAGCCGAGACCTCGGACCTCGTCGAGGCGGGCCAAAGTTTTCCCGCAGCCGTGTCGGCTCGGGCGCTTTCCTTTTCATATTCGGCCGCCCCTCGCCTCCCCTCTCCCCGGCGGGCCGTCTACGGCGCTCATTTTTCATGCGCTGTGTTGGTCCCTTTCTAAAGAGCTCGGAATGCCCTGTGCGCTGCGACAGCTTTCTTAGCAACACACGACACCTTGCGTCCGCGTTCATTACGGCTCGGCGGCTGTCGACAAGATGAGACCAAACGCCCCCGCCAGCTCGCCGGACGTTCACACGCACACACACACACACATACACACACACTATTTCTTAATAACGCCTCGTACGCACTTACGTGCGTCTGTCACGCTGGAAACCTCCCCCGCTGCGCCGCGCCGCGCCTTCTACCCCCATTGTTATGTCGGGTGTACGCAGTGGGAGAAGCACAATGGTCCGGAGTGAATCCCACTCGCCGCTATTGTCGCCGTTTTACGGAATATACTTGTCTCTCCGCGAAGCAGGTGCGAGGAAATAAAGTCTCGGCGCGCGGCAAGTTTACGGCCCATTGGCCGTAGCGGCGAGGCCAATCGGAAAAATATGGCCGTGGAATGAGGCCATCTGTTGATGACGTCGGAGTGCTAGTCCCGCAGCTCATCACAGCCTCGACTTTATGTAAGTTGTGAACGCCTGTAGCGAGAGGGAAATTTCTAAGCAACTCAAAAGCTATGGTGCTGTAGCTCCATCTTCTGCAATTTCCTGCTTCCTTGTCCTGAAACTCGTATGACAGTTTATTAAATTTAACGAGTGCAGCGTTTGAGAGAGAGCCTCTACGTCAAGAAATTGAACAGTTAGAGGGGAGCTGGCACTGGAAAGGTGCTGGGAAGTAAAACTTGGTGTATGCTCCAGAAAAGACACTTGTCTGAAATCAACACTTAAAATTAATTACCATAAAAAATTCAGATAGTCATCTTCGCTTTTTATTACAAAACGCTTGCTTACGACAGACGGTAGAATGAATGACTCTCTCAGCTCAAAATTTTTTTTAAAAAGATTGAAACATGGAGAAAGTTAGAGAGTAATAATAATTTAGCAAAAGACTTCGGTATTGAAACAATATTTAAGCAAATAAGCAACCATTTGAAAACACTGAGATATTATTAACATAATTACAGGAGGTACATAAAGATGAAATTTAATTAGTTCTAGTCTTTGCTGCCCATGGTTCAGCCTATATCAGACAAACAATACTAAAGAGGAGAAAAAAAATTTGCATAGGAAATATTGATAAGAAGCAGCATTCAAGAAGGTTAAAGACTAGGTCCAGATCAACCAGCGAGCCGCCATAACAACAGAATATAAGAACAACTGGGAGCAAAAGAAAATGGGACCCAGCTATTGCACGAACAAGCGTGCTCAAAATACTAAACTTCAAGCAAAACCCACACTACATGTTGAAGAGTATCTTTTCAAAATCATAAACTTCAAGCAAATGCCCACGTTACACCAAAAAATTAAAAAAATGGCTATTATTGGGCAAACAGAATTTGCGCTCTAAAACGATTTTTCAATTTAAACAACCTTCAAACAATGAACAACTGACTAAAGAACAGGGATACTAATGCTTTAGAACGTGAAAGACTTCAACTGGCTCATGCTTAACAGAACCTCTTCAACTCGCCCATCACACGCAAATATGGCCAACACAGACCAGTTCAGTGAGCTCATTTGTTAAACACATAGATGCCAAAAGTCAATAATACCGCTACTGTTGTACATCCCTTGGAAGTGAGCCGGCCGGATGGCCGAGCGGTTCTAGGCGCTACAGTCTGGAACCGCGCGACTGCAACGGTCGCAGGTTCGAATTCTGCCTCGAGCATGGATGTGTGTGATGTCCTTAGGTTAGTTAGGTTTAAGTAGCTCTAAGTTCAAGGTGACTGATGATCTCAGAAGTCCCATAGTGCTCAGAGCCATTTGAACCATTTGAAACTTGGAAGTAACTACACTAAACAACTGAGCACAAGCACGTCTGCAAGGTGATATTGGGTGGGCTCCAGCTATTATTCTGTTTACACGCTTTTGTGCAATGAATACTTTCTCTCTTAATGACAAATTGCCCCAAATATGATGCCATATGAAAGCAGTGAACGAAAATAGGCATAGTAGGCTAATTTACTGATATGTTTATCACCAAAATTTGCAATAACCCTAATAGCATAAGTAGCTGAACCTAACCGTTTCAGCAGATCATCGATGTGTTTCTTCCACTTCAATTTCTCATCAATGCACACACCCAAAAATTGTGAGTATTCTGCCTTTTCAATAGACTTCTGTTCACAGTCTATATTTAGCTATTGTGTTATGCTGTTTACTGCACAGAATTGTATAAATTGTGTTTTCTCAAAATTTAGTGAGAGTCCATTTGCAGAGAACCACTTAATAATTTTCTGAAAGACATTATTTGCAATTTCCTAAGCTGATTCTTGCTTCTTTGGTATTGTTACTATACTTGTATCATCAGCAAAAAGAACTAACTTTGCATCACATGAATATAGAGTGGCAAGTCATAAATATATATTAAGAACAATAAGGGACCCAAGACTGAACCCTGTGGGACACCATTCTTGATATCTCCCCAGGACTCTGCTGGTTTTTGAAGCCGATCTATACTGTTAATTTCAACCTTCTGCATTCTTTCAGTTAAGTATGAATTAAACCATTTGTGCACTGTCCCACTCATACCACAATACTTAAGCTTATCTAGAAGTATTTCATGATTCACACAATCAAAAGCCTTTGAGAGATCACAAAATATCCCAGTGGATGATGTTCAGTTATTCATTGCATTTAATATGTGATCACTGAAAGCATATATAGCATTTTCTGTTGAAAAGCCTTTCTGAAAACCAAACTGACATTTTGTTAGTACTTCATTTTTACAAATATGTGATGCTACTCTTGAATACATTATTTTTCAAGAATTTTGGATAAAGCTATCAGAATTTTGAAGTTACTTAAAAATCCTATCGCTTAACTGAAACATTAAATTTTGTTTATTCAGTTGTATTTTTTACTGGACATGACATTTGTATACAACGTGGGCTGAACAACCAATTCTTTAAAAAAAAGTCTATCCATAACAATCTTAACTATCCCAAACACAGTTTTATTCGCCTTTCTTCACATCACCACTGTTACTGTCACCCACAGTATAGCAAACCAACTCTTTGTTAATCTGTAACTTACCATAAATCGAAATTTAAACGCGTAACTTGAATTCTCTCCTGCAGACTGAAATATTTTACAACGATAGGAACAAGTTCTATTTCACTTCTGTTTGAGCAATCCATTTTTATTGTTACATACTTAATGTTTACCAAAGACACATTGTCAAATACGAATAGCGAAATAACATTATCAATAACTGCCTAAGTTTTGGTTCAAAAAGATGAAAGTGTTAGGTCACAAAACTTTATAACCAGTTTACATATACAGTCTGGTGTTTTGAAACTGCGCTTGTGCGTAACACTGTCGTATTAAAATGTAACCTCTTTAGCGTCACACTGCAGATCACAATTCATATCTTTGGCTTCAAAAACATCTCTTATGTTTGGTGAAGCACTCGCATTAACAGCTCTCCTATGCTTACCTGCTGCCGCGCGGGATTAGCCGAGCGGTCTCGGGCGCTGCAATCATGGACTGTGCGGCTAGTTCCGATAGAGGTTCGAGTCCTCTCTCGGGCGTGGGTGTGTGTGTTTGTCCTTAGGACAATTTAAGTTAAGTAGTGTGTAAGCTTACGGACTGATGACCTTAGCAGTTAAGTCCAATAAGACTTCACACACATTTGAGCATTTTTTTTTTTTTTTTTTGTAACTTCCTGGCAGACTAAAACTGCGTGCCCGACCGAGACTCGAACTCGGGACCTTTGCCTTTCGCGGGCAAGTGCTCTACCATCTGAGCTACCGAAGCACGACTCACGCCCGGTACTCATAGCTTTACTTCTGCCAGTACCTCGTCTCCTACCTTCCAAACTTTACAGAAGCTCTCGGTCGGGCACACAGTTTTAATCTGCCAGGAAGTTTCATATCAGCGCACACTCCGCTGCAGAGTGAAAATCTCATTCTGGAAACATCCCCCAGGCTGTGGCTAAGCCATGTCTCCATAATATCCTTTCTTTCAGGAGTGCTAGTTCTGCAGGTTTCGCAGGAGAGCTTCTGTAAAGTTTGGAAGGTAGGAGACGAGGTACTGGCAGAAGTAAAGCTGTGAGTACCGGGCGTGAGTCATGCTTCGGTAGCTCAGATGGTGGAGCACTTGCCCGCGAAAGGCAAAGGTCCCGAGTTCGAGTCTCGGTCGGGCACACAGTTTTAATCTGCCAGGAAGTTATAATATATCTGAAATTTCATGGCTGAACATTAGATTGCTTTAGTTTTAAGGCAATTTACAAGAACAAAGACAACACCTCCTTAAGAAATGCACTCAAACTACAAAACTCAATTCTTCCTTTTCAACCAACCGGCGCTACAAGCTCCACGGAAAGTTATTAGTAAACAGGCATCATCCAGTTCTTACTGTGAGACTACAAGAAAGGACGTTCACCATAAAATCCAAATAGGTAACTCCTAGGTTTTGGTTGCCACATAGCTTTCCATCCACTGCGAAGCAGGTGGAAAAAGAGGATCAGGACCTCCTTCCTTGCCGCTGCTGCCTTGTGGTTCCGACAAGACGGAACAGCACATTACCAAGCCGCACCAACCTGGTTGGAGTCTAGTGTGTACTACCACACTCCGCCCGAGCTCTGATGCATACTTCGAGCAACGGCCAGGTGTCACAGCATGGGACAGGGTGAGAGGGGTTGGGGGTGGGGGGGTGGGAATCCCCGGGGCCCAAGTCTCATAGTTGGAGGCAAAAATGGTTCAAACGGCTCTGAGCACTATGGGACTTAACATCTGAGGTCATCAGTCCCCTAGACTTAGAACTACTTAAACCTAACTAACCTAACAAGGGAACCTTCCCATCGCACCTCCCCTCAGATTTAGTTATAAGGTGGCACAGTGGAGAGGCCTTGAAAAACTGAACACAGACTAATCGAGAAAACAGGAAGAAGTTGTGTGGAACTGTGAAAAAAATAAGCAAAATATCCAAACTGAGTACTTCATGCCCAACATAGGCAACATCAAGGATAGTCTGAGCTCAGGAGCGCCGTGGTCCCGTGGTTAGCGTGAGCAGCTGCGGAACGAGAGGTCCTTGGTTCAAGTCTTCCCTCGAGTGAATAGTTTAATTTTTTTATTTTCAGACAATTATTATGTGTCCGTCCGATGCGATCACTTTTTTGGGAGCGATTATCACATCCACAAGAAAACCTAAATCGGGAAAGGTAGAAGAATCTTTTTATCCATTCGTCAAGTGTACAAGTTAGGTGGGTCGACAACATATTCCTGTCATGTGATGCACATTCCGTCACCAGTGTCGTATAGAATATATCAGACGTGTTTTCCTGTGGAGGAATCGGTTGACCTATGACCTTGCGATCAAATGTTTTCGGTTCCCATTGGAGAGGCACGTCCTTTCGTCTACTAATCGCACGGGATTGCGGTGCGGTCGCAAAACACAGACACTAAACTTATTACAGTGAACAGAGACATCAATGAACGAACGGACAGATCATAACTTTGCGAAAATGAAGAAAGTAATCCTTTCACTCGAGGTAAGACTTGAACCAAGGACCTCTCGTTCCGCAGCTGCTCACGCTAACCACGGGACCACGGCGCTCCTGAGCTCGCGCGCTCCTTGATGTTGCCCATGTTGCACATGGACTACTCAGTTTGTATATTTTGCTTATTTTTTTCACAGTTCCACACAACTTCCTCCTGTTTCCTCGATTGATGTGTGTTCAGTTTTTCAAGGCCTATCCACTGTGCCAACTTATAACTAAATCTGAGGGGGCTGCGATGGGGAGGTTCCCTTGTAAGGGCATCACACACATCCACGCCCGAGACAGGATTCGACCCTGCGGCCTTGGCGGTCGCGGCCACACCGCATAGTGGGAGGCCCAAGTCTGAATTCCCGAGGGTGAAAATTGGCAAAAACCAAGCTGTTAGCGTAAAATGATCTTTATATCATTTTATAAATAAAAAAAACATTGCCCCTGAACCTGCAAAACCAATCTAACTTTTCTTATCCATTTCAGTTTTATGAGTCATACAGACCAATTGCATACAACTCTATTTCGTGTTTAATCGTGAATACTCGATATTTTGTTTAGAAAACAGGCGCTACAACCACCTCGTGACTCATTCGAAAATGCTCTTTCTATAAATGTTGCTGGAAACCCCACCAAAAAATTCTGCAGCAAATGTACACGGCAACAACTGTGAAATGTTATAATTTGGTAGGTTTGCCAACAACAGTCAAATGTAAGGCACTACTGATTCCATCACAAGGTGATTTTACATGAAAAAGGACCATACAGAAAATATTTTTCACCCATGAGTAAACACAATACAATAAATTTATATTTCTGCATAGTTGTCCTAGAAGGATCGTAAAACTGAAGAAATGAAATAACATGAAATGTTCAGGCTAGCTATGCTGATGCTCGGAAGTAAAGAGGTAATCTTCTTCTTTTGTTTGTCTGTAGAATATCCGACTTACATGGGTACTCCCATGTGACTTATTATTTTCTTGTCAGACATGCTGGGTCTTCGGAGATTCAGCTCAGAAAATAGGACACCCAAATAATGAAAATTTCCTCAGAATGTTAGCACTCTTGTATCACTATGATTCTGTTCTTGCAAAATACGTTAGCAAGGCCAAAGATCGACAAGAATCTATAAACCGTTTACAAGTGCATTATCTGTCAAGCGATACTCGGAATGAATTTATTTCTAGTTGTGACCACCGTGTCAGGGGTGCCATCTAGGAACCGAGAGAAAATGAAAAGTATTTTTCAGTTATGGTTGATGCAACTCCTGAGTCAAATAGTATTGGGCAAACAACATGCACCCTGAGTTACACCTACTTCGAGAAGGAAATACAAAATAATTAAACGGTTTTTGGATTTTATAGACCGCAGTCAGAAAACGAGAGTTGCTATTCCACATTTAATTCGATCAACACTTGTGAAACACTCAGTTCCTATCTTTGATTGCCATGGACAACTTTATGATAACGGAAGTAATATTAGAGGGTTTTGTATTTATTGCAGTGAAATACTTCTGCAAAATTTGTTCTATGTGCTTGTTATAGATTTCTGTGGAGTACATGCAACCGGTAGTTGTCATGACCCAGATACTTTATTCTAAGTGATTCAACTTCTTTACTTCCTGTTCGGTAGCAGTCCACAGCGATGGGAAATTCTGAAGCAGTGCTAGAAGTTCTTTATAGTCCATGTCTGACACCCGTTGGATTGTTCGGGTTGACTGTGTTAATACCAATTGCAACTCACTTGAATAAGATTGCTTTTGGTGTTGAAACTCTCAGTAGTTTAAATTAGTCAGCTGAAACACGTTCTGTGTACGGGGTGTTTTGGATTACGTGACATCATTTAAGTGTTAAATAATGGCATCAATTTAACTAAGGCTGTTGGTACCAATTGACTACAGACGCAAATTACTGCAAATTCGAAATACTACCACTGATGTTCAGATAAGACACCTGGAGGGCTCGTTAAATGACTTAAAATACCTTCGCAAAAACTGAGACGCCATTCCCACTCATCTAAAGCTGTTCCCAGTGCAATTAATATCAATCCCGAATTTCTGGAGGAGCGCACTAAGAAGGGGAAACCATTTCATTTTTAAGCCAGGAATGAAATGACTGATGTGAATTCAGAAGATTTATGCAGGATAATTGTGTTTTATGTCATTATTGACAATCTAGTGTACAACTGGAAAACCCGATTTGAACCAGTGAAGATTTTAGATGAAAAATTTGTGTTTTAAGGAAATAGTTAAAGATGACTGACAGTCAGGTCACTGAGGGGTGCAAATTATTTATCAATGAATATCATTATGATATCACAACATATTTAGAAGAAGAAGTTAAACACTTGTAAACAACTCTTACTTCAAACTATGAATACATTACTTTGAAACCAATAGAACTCTTGAATGAGACGGAATAGCTTATAATTTTAAGCTTATTTCCGAATATATGCGGATCTATGCGGACCTTGTCTCTTCCACTGACAAAAGCGAAAGCAGAAAGGTCATTCAGCACTCTGGCTCCTGTTAACAATTGTCTCAGATCAAGTGTGCATCGACAACGTCTCAAAATTTTGGGAATCTTGGAATCTAAATATACTTTGGCAAGGCAGCTAAACTTTGATGTTACGATTCAAACATTTCCTGAACAAAAGATTCGCAAAGTGCTGTTGACAGTGTTCTGCGCAACCAGGTTGTAATATGTTCCCCGTAGCGTGACTCATAGCGGATTACAGGCGAGTGCGCTGATGACTGTTTATTGAAATGTCCAACTGATCTTTCACCCTATACCCACGAGCTTAAAATTTCGGCTCAAAATCCACTCTCCCCTATACCTAAGCGTTAAAGTTCGCCCGTCTGGGGGAAGCCAGATCGCCCCCCCCCCCCCCCCCCAAGCCTAAGTATGGGGTCCACTCATCTCTCTTTTTCATTTCCACTGTCTTCTCTCTCTTTTTCCCCACTGTCTTCTCTCTCTTTTTCCCCACTGTCTTCTCTCTCTTTTTCTTTTAATGCCACTGTCTCTCACTTACCATCAGTATCTCCTCTGCCACTGCTTTCTCTTCGTCCACCTCTCTTTCTCTTTCACTGACACTTTCTCTCTCCCACCATCACTGTCTCTCCCCTTTATTTTTTTTTTCTTCCCCTGGCACTGTCTCCTCTCTCTTCCACCATAGTTGCCTCTCCTTTCAGCACAAAAAAGCGCGAATATGTTCGCATGCAAAAATTTTTCGAGCGAAAGGCAGACTGAGAGCTCAGGCAGCTGGATTCCCACTTTTCCGTCTGCTGATATCCGAGAGGAACTTGTTCGCTTTTTTATGCTCCGACGGGAGCATTTTTCCGCTGGATCGCCTCTTTTGCGTGCTATAGCAGAGTATGCAGCTTACATGAAATGGATTGTGTAAGTCACTTAAGTTTTGACAATTTATTAATATCCTTCGACACATTCATAAACTTTGACACGTCAAAACAACAAGTAAGTGCGCATAATATAAGGTAAACACAAAATCGTTTGCTTTGCGTTTTTATCTATACTCCATTTATCGGCCCGAGCTCATCGAAAACGCCAAGCTTAGTATTTGAATTAAAAAAGAGTTAAAATGTTATTAGAAATATTTTACTGAGATTTTAGTCTTTCGAATTTTCATTAATTTTTGGTAGTCATTTTAAGTTCCTTTTAGACATGTTAAGACACTTATTAGCTCAACTTTTATTACTCAGTACCACTTCGGACGTATCTGTAAAGCCGTGGAGTGCCCATTACACAGAGACACTGCGTCATAAAGTATTATTGATGAAAAAATGCTGACAAAAAATATAATTTGGTGACCTCAAAAGAAGTAGGATGACGAACCCTTGCCATGTGTCCACAACGTCAATTAAAACTAAATGTACGCCTCAGACCAGATATTACTTACATATTTTATTGCATATGTACGACAGATTTGAACCTCTGGATCTTGGTAACGGACAATGATATCGAAAAAATGTCGAAGATTCCCAACAATATCATCTTAACAACATATGGTAAAATTTGCGACTGTTTGCCATGAACAGAAATTATAGAAAAGGCCATCCCCACGACTAGTAATTTTCGTACCCAAAAAATCGTTGTTTTTCGGGGTTCGTCCATCAAGAAATGGTGACTTCATCAGCCGCCTTAGGTCCACCCTAGGCTACACCTAATGCAAAAGAGCCAGCCGATTTGCTCAATTTGCCTGGCCTGGATAAATGTGTAATTTTTAAATTTTGACCGCATACTGCAGAATAAGAACAGTATGCCAGTTCTTCCAATGGTATACAAAAAATCTCTGTGATCAGTAGAACCCGAGATATGATCCCCTGAAAAACTACTGCATTTTAGCGCGCGGTTTTTTGGAAGACATTGGTACCATGCACTGTTGTGTACGGACAGATTGCGTTTGTGAAGATGCGATTAGTGGCCTGTAATTGTTTTTTATGTACCTCCAATATTCCCCCAAATGCATTTGTGTTTAAATGATGTCAGACTTTTTTTTTAAGTAAAAATATTACTGGGATGCTATATTAGGAGACGGGGTCCCAGGCACACATATTGCCCCAGGCCCAGACCTGGCTCCCAGTGGCCCTGGCCGCCGCACAGCTCTGCTTCACTGTGAACAAGTGCGATAGTCAGCCGACACCAAAGACCAACTGCCGACGCAATTCCCGCAACCTTATACACTACTGGCCGTTAAAATAGCTACACCACGAAGATGACGTGCTACAGACGCGAAATTTAACCGACAGGAAGAAGATGCTGTGATATGGAAATTATTAGCTTTTCAGAGCATTCACACAAGGTTGACGCCGGTGGCGACACCTACAACGTGCTGACATGAGGAAAGTTTCCAACCGATTTCTCATACACAAACAGCAGTTGACAGGCGTTGCCTGATGAAACGTTGTTGTGATGCCTCGTGTAAGGAGGAGAAATACGTACCATCACGTTTCCGAATTTGATAAGGGTCGGATTGTAGCCTATCGCGATTGCGGTTTATCGTATCGCGACATTGCTGCTCGCGTTGGTCGAGATCCAATGACTGTTAGCAGAATATGTTATCGGTGGGTTCAGGAGGGTAATACGGAACGCCGTGCTGGATTCCAACGGCCACGTATCACTAGCAGTAGAGATGACAGGCATGTTATACGCCTGGCTGTAACAGATCGTGCAGCCACGTCTCGATCCCTGAGTCAACAGATGGGGACGTTTGCAAGACAACAACCATCGGCACGAACAGTTGGACGACGTTTGCAGCAGCATGAACTATCAGCTCGGAGACCATGCCTGCGGTTACCCTTGACGCTGCATCACAGACAGGAGCGCCTGCGATGGTGTACTCAACGACGAACCTGGGTGCACGAATGACAAAACCTCCTTTTCTCGGATGAATCCAGGTTCTGTTTACAGCATCATGATGGTCGTACCCGTGTTTGGCGACATCGTGGTGAACGCACATTGGAAGCCTGTATTCGTCATCGCCATACTCGCGTATCACCCGGCGTGATGGTATGGGGTGCCATTGGTTACGTGTCTCGGTCACCTCTTGTTCGCATTGACGGCACTTTGAACAGTGGACGTTACATTTCAGATATGTTACGACCCGTGGCTCTACCCTTCATTCGATCCCTGCGAAACCCTACATTTCAGCAGGATAATGCACGACCGCATGTTGCAGGTCCTGTACGGACCTTTCTGAACACAGAAAATGTTCGACTGCTGCCCTGGCCAGCACATTCTCCAGATCTCTCACCAATTGAAAACGTCTGTCAACGGTGGCCGAGCAACTGGCTCGTCACAATACGCCAGTCACTACTCTTGATGAACTGTGGTATCGTGTTGAAGCTACGTGGGCAGCTGTACCTGTACACGCCATCCAAGCTCTGTTAGACTCAACGCCCATGCGTATCACGGCCGTTATTACGGCAAGAGGTGGTTGTTCTGGGTACTGATTTCTCAGGATCTATGCACCCAAATTGCGTGAAAATGTAATCACATGTCAGTTCTAGTATATTTGTCCAATGAATACCCGTTTATCATTTGCATTTCTTCTATGTGTAGCAGTTTTAATGGCCAGTAGTGTACATGCGAACCGCAAGCCAGCTACCACGAGGCGGTCTCTTCTACCGCTCTGGAAACCTTCGCGCGGCCCCTCCTGCCACCTGGAGGGAAGACTGAACACCTGCGACGGCGGTATCCTCTCTGAAATCCATAAAGACCGTCTCAAGATTAACCACAGTAAACACGTCACATGTAAGTATCGACTCAATATCTTGTCCACAGGGCAATGTGAGGCTGGTCCAATTCGGGAGAGGGATAAGACATTTGACTCGTCTGGCGGAACACTTTGACAATCCCTTTAGTGTGAAGAAAGTTCCAATACAAGCGTCAGAAGAAATTATAGTTCCGTAAAAGCTTACGTCTCCGATACTAAACGCTTCCGTCTACTCAGTCATGAATCACCGGAGACAACGACTCTGTCCTACCGAAATACTCAGATAACATCCCTGAGAAAGTCTGGAAATTTGTCGGTGTAGTTCGCGTATACCTCTTACGCAGGCGCGGCTCGTGGTTTCTATACGGGGGAAGGCTGTGGCATTTATTGATCAGAGCCAACATAGACCTCGGGTTACGCTACAGATTAGTCTGACGTAAACAACTAAGAATTCAGGGGGAGGGGGTGGGCAGATCACGCTCTACCCATAATTTTACGTACTGTATCTTCTATAATCAGGTATTACGAGGGTCGGTCAAAAAGTAATGCCTCCCATTTTTTTTCTACTTAAAGAAATTAAGTTAAGTGAAAAATTTGAATTTGGCGCCATTCCTCAAACCTTCTTCTGCAATCCACTGCAGTAGTAACTTTCTGTGTCAACAGGTGGCAGCACAGCAGAAGTTTGTAAGATGGCCGACATCGATGTTCGTTTGAGACAGCGTTGTGTGATTGAATTCTTGAATGCAGAAGGTGAAACGCCCATACGCATTCATGAAAGACTGAAGAAGGTGTATGGTGTTGTGACAGTGGATGTCAGCACTGTTAGACGATGGGTTCGTCGTTGTAAGGAAGCTGAAGGGCAAACACCGTTGACTGACGAAAAGCGGAGCGGCAGGCCGGTGAGTGCAGTGACTCCACACAACATTCAGCAAGTTGATGACATCATTCGTGGTGACCGTCGGGTGACTGCAGATGAAGTGTGTCGCATTATTTCTCTTAGTAAAGGCAGTGTGATCACGATTATTAAACAATTGGGGTACTCAAAAGTTTGTGCACGGTGGGTTCCAAGAATGTTAACCGATCAGAATAAAGAGGCAAGGAAAACAATAGCCTCCCAACACTTGCAGCGCTTCCGTTTGGAGGGAGATGAGTTTCTGAAAAAAATTGTGACCGGGGACGAAACATGGGTGCATTTTTTTGAACCCGAATCAAAGAGGCAGTCAATGGAGTGGCGTCACACAAGCTCGCCGAGGAAGAAAAAATTCAAAACTGTGCGATCGGCAGGGAAAGTTATGGCAACAGTTTTCTGGGATACAGAGGGTGTGATTCTGGTTGATTTTTTGGAGCAGGGATGCACAATAAATTCTGTTCAATACGTCACAACCCTCAACAAACTTAAAGCACGTCTTCAGCGAGTTCGCCCAACAAAATCAATGGCAGATGTTCTTCTTTTGCATGACAATGCAAGACCACACACCAGTCGTCACACCTCTGACGAGATTGTCAAAATTGGATGGGAAGTTTTGCCTCATCCCCCATACAGCCCTGACCTGGCACCATCAGACTTCCATCTGTTCGGGCCACTAAAAGAAGCTCATCGTGGGATTCATTTTGAAGATGAGGAGGCCGTCAAAACATCCGTGCGTCAATGGCTTAGGAAGCAGAGCTGTGATTTTTACCGTGCTGGGATACATGCCCTTGTTCAAAGATGGACCAAAACTGTAGAGATGGGCGGAGATTACATTGAAAAATGACAAAATGATCCTCAATGTTGTGGTTTTCAACCTATGTAATTGCATTTAAATTTCCTGACAATTAAACGTAGAAAAAAAAATAGGAGGCATTACTTTTTGACTGACCCTCGTAAATATCATTAGAAGCTAACTTCGTGTTAAAATCTTTGGTTAGTGTTTTTATACGTCATTATTGCATTTTCTGACACTTTGCAGCAAATCATATGAAAAGACGCGTTTCGGAGAGATCTTTAATGCGGGTCTGGAAGCACCAAGTTCTTTCACTTTCATCCTATGGCCGTGTTCCAAGTTTTTACCTATTAATTTGCACACTGAATTCATATTGCGCTTGTTTCACACTCGCGGTATGTTGCAGGTATTCACCAGCAAGTAAAACTCACTAAAATCCTGCAAAATATACTCCGAAAAAGAAACTTGCTAATATCACACGGTATCAACAAAAGCAGTCAGCATCAGCAAGCAAGGAAGGTAAAGTAACGGGACAAATTTCGCGCGTTTTGTCCTCTAACCACTTATGAAACTCTCGCTAGATGGCAGTACTGGTACGTTACTGTAGTGTAGTGCACTCTGGCGGGATATTTGCAAACTTATTCTAAATGTGGATAAAATAGCCAATAGCAGAAACAAAACAACTATGTAAAACATTATCAAAACAATAATACTAAATGTCGATTAATGACGCATCGAAGCGTAGTAGAGATATGCAGAGACAGAGATTGGATAGCGAAGTTTCGGCCACTCTACATTCTTTTATTACATCGATAGTGGAACCTGAAAAATATGTGGTGGTTGGTACGACACCCTTAGGCTGCAAGCTCTGAGCCTTCGGGTCGCCCATAAAGAGCAGTACTTTGTAGAAGCCACGCCCCCAAACCGCTACTACATGCAGCTTACGGACGTTTCAAGGCGCAGCCTAAACACTACTAACCATTCGGAAAACATCTATCGATACAAACAGTTCCAAAAATGTTGACCGTCGTTATTTTAATCGGAACGGGAAATATGCGAAATTCGTCCTGATAATTTAAATTATGTAATACGTTCTTGCGAAATTTACTTTAACATATATTTTGGGGCGGCTCCGCCTCAGAGCCTTTAATTACGAGCCGCGCCTGCTCTTACGTGTCTTCTGGGAAACGTGCGGTGCTGGAGTGCTTAGGGTTGAGCTGAGCCCTCGCAGCTGTCTCAGAGGCGGCGCGACACCCGAGCCCCGGCCGGCTCTGCGCATGCGCGGGGCGTCGCTTGTGGCCCAACACACAGCTCGCCGCTTTGGGCTACCTGCCGCGCGGCCACAATGGCGCCTTCCCTCTCGCTTGCCTGTCTGCGCGCTCTTTCTAATTGGACCATTTCATAACAAACCGGTGGGGGCGCGTCCTTTCAAGTGCTAATCTCCGTCTGCGGTACGCCCCCGTAATGACAGGCGACGCTGCGACATCTGCCCGCCAACCGCGGCCACCACTGTGGTACAGCGTCCGGTCCATTTATAAGATTTTAGACGACAAGACCCAACTGCAGAAAAGGGGAGGGTGGCAGTGGTTTACGTCAGAGGAAGAGAAAGACCGAAATACGAACTGCGGTTGTTGCCGTACCGACGCATACCGGGCGTACATGGAATTTCGCTGACCGTATTGTGATACTATTTGCACGACCGTCTTCTGTGAGGTGTACAGGAGTACTTTCGTGAAGTTTGGAATCTTGGAGAAAGGTACAGGCGGAAGTCAAGCTGTAAGGGCGGGTTGTGAATCGTGCCTGTGTAGCCCAGCATCAGTAAGCAAACCGCAGGCAATAAACGTAATTCTTGATGAGAACATTGTGCTAGAATAAGAAGCTGGGCCTTCGGTAGTCCTCGGTATCACGACAGTTGAAGGAAAATGAAAAATAAAACAAAATAAATATATTACTAAACCAAGACGACGAGAACTGACGCCATCGTAAACGGCTATCCGAAGATTAATCTATAAGAAATTATCAGCCTCGATTGCGGTAATGAAACCAACCTTTACCTAGGTTTCAGGCCAAATAATTGAGCCTCACATTTTAAAAATGACTAAGCGTATTCAGGGTGTTTTAGCTTTATTTCTAGACCATGCCCTCTTAGACATAGATTCAGGTATATCTTCTGAAGAAGGCTCAAGTATTTGGCCTGAAACCTAGGTAAAGGTTGGTTTCATTACCGCAATTGAGGGTGATAGTTTCTTATATGTTAGATCATCACGATTGCTGACGGTGCTGCAATGCTGAAAGAACAAAAATATCCGAAGATTAATCTAAACACGATGTCAGCCAAATTAACGAAGGCAACCGTGAGGTTAATTTCCCTTATGTAAACTGAAGGTGGGGGAGGGGTGGGGGGAGAAAGGAAAGTCAAGGGATATGTCCGAAAGAACAGACATCACTTATTCATATAATTTAGCTATGTGCAATGCAGAAGGCCTGTTCTATTGAAGTCAGTTGCATACGCTGCTCTTTCCATTATTCCCGTAAGCAGCAAAGTATTTCATATCTACATTTCTTTCGTCGTCATAGGACACGCCGCTACGATATGTCCTTAACATCCAAGAAGACCAATTTTCCTGAGGTACTTCAATTCTACAAGAAGAGTTAAGTATTACAATTTTTATCAGTTTTATCGCTAAGTCGAAGAAAAAAAACATTTATGATGAAGAAAGTATTATTTACGACTGCAGAAAAATAAAAAAATAAAAAAACAAACGAAAGAAAAAATAAAGGTAACTAATTTAGCCTATCCAGTTAGTGCATAGCCCCGGAAAGGCAAGGTTCCGAGTTCGAGGCTAAGTGTGATGTGTGGCACAGTTTGAACATGTCAGGAAGAATCTAAACAGCATGTACACCCTGCAGAGTGAAGTATTCATTTTGGATACCTTCATCCTACTCTTTCGCAGGTGATACCTATGATTTGCGTATCTCTCTCATGACAGGTCCAGTACTGTATTTCCTACCAATTAGCCTATAGCTCATTCAATATACAAACGGCAGATATATGGATCATATCACTGAAAACGAACGTAACAATTAAACGATTTTTTTTCGCTTTAAACATTTTTGTTGCTCCAGCACCAGCAATCTTTCTCATATTTCATGAAGCAATTATTAACAAAAATGTAACAGTTGCAGTACGTATGTTTGGTGACTAGTTTCGAACAAACCGATTCATTCTCAAGCCTGACCTACTGAGGCACTGTCAGTGCAGCCACAGTAAGTCATATCTGAGAATGAACCAGTTTGTTCGAAACTGGTCACCAAACATATGTACTGCAACTGTGACAGATCCGTTAACAGCCGCTTCTTGAAAAATTAAACGATAGATGGCGCTGTTGATAAAGAACAACGTGGCACAACGTCTCTTGCATTGCACTGGGATCACGATCTTTGGTGCTGTTTTTGGTTCAAAATGGTTGAAATGGCTCTGAGCACTATGGGACTTAACGTCTATGGTCATCAGTCCCCTAGAACTTAGAACTACTTAAACCTAACTAACCTAAGGACATCACACAACACCCAGTCATCACGAGGCAGAGAAAATCCCCGACCCCGCCGGGAATCGAACCCGGGAACCCGGGCGTGGGTAGCGAGAACGCTACCGCACGACCACGAGCTGCGGACTCTTTTTGGTAAAAATAGGATTTTTGCGGCTGTGTCCTTCTGTTCGCATTTGTTCAATGGTGTATTCTGGAATTATTTAAAACGTAATCACAGAGGACAGAAAATACGTTTAATGGCTGATTCATAGCAATATTAAAACCCAGATCTATTTGGCACTCGTCAAGTTCGATGCTGTGCTGCCCACAGCATCGATCAAACGAGCTTCACAGCACATAAATTATATGCAAATCGTAACTAGCTTACTTAAAACCTTGAACTATTTCAATACCAAGTAGATATTCGCATTCCTCTCATGACCACGCAAGCTTGGGCTGCAGTGCGTTTTCTGTCATCACTGTTTCCTCCCTTCTTCGGGTTGGACTTCAACGTGACTGTTCCTTGTCACGTCGCCAAGCTGTTTTTCTGCAACAGTTAGAACCAACTGCCTTTGCCCGATAATACGTCTCACTCTTTCTGTATATCACATACCAGAAAGAAAGAGCCGTATGGCGTTGATAACTGGGAGAACCCAGGGGGTAGGGTCAGCCGCCTAGTTGGAAAGATTTTCTTCTTTCGCAGACGGTGACTACTTTCCCCCACGAGATGTGAGTGTTGTGTGGTAAGTGAGTATAGTGACTGCGGGTGGAATTTTAACGCTGCAATGTGTTGCTGATGAAGATCAGAGAGAGAACAGAATGGATGAAACCTACTGTCGAATTCCCAGCGGAAGAAAAGATCAGCATTATCATATGCCGTGACTCCACGAGAGATTGACCAGAGACATTGGAATTTAATCAAGGATACTGGTGCAGAGACTGGTGATCCATCACTTCTCCTACCATCAAATACTGGCTGTGCAAAACTTCTTCCGCCACTAGAATTTTAGCCAGCTATCTTCTATCTGGGTACCACCCTACTGGCGTAGTACGTTTGAGCTTATGAGTTTCAGTATGGTTTAGCCTTGCAATTGTATTCTGATCCTGTATTCTTGTGTTTGAACAGTCATTTGAAGATGGCCAGTAGCCGAAAGTCGTACGGAAAAATTATTCTATAAGAAAATTTTTTGAAGAAAAACGATCCAATGTTTTAAGAAATTATTTCTCTAAAAGTAAGAAATAAAATAGATTAGAGAAACATTTAACGCGCCTTTGAAAGATGCTCGAAATCACTAAAGCAAATGAGGTGCGTCAGAAATTTCTCTAATCTATTTTACTCTTTACTTTCAAACAAATAACATTTGATAATTTTTTTTCATTTTCTTTATTTTCTAATTTTGCTCAGAAAGAAAGAAATATATTTAAATATCGATCGGTACTCTATTATTGAGAGTACATCGATCAAGAGAAAGCAGAAAAGTTTCAATTCTTGTTGTAAACTAATATTTATATTATCTTTTCGACATGAAATAAATAATGCCACAAATTCTACATTAAACTAAATTTTTTTCTGCAAAGTAGCTAAGCCTCAAAGAGGTGAATTTTTTGACGCTTTATTTATATTGCTAGCAGCAAGTGTTCGTGACGATGAGTTTCATACCCCATATGTCCATTTCCTACTGTTTGTCAGTCTAAGAAAATAAGGGCAAAAAGTTAACGTCCAATCATTAATTACAAAATGGTTCAAATGGCTCTAAGCACTATGCGACTTAACTTCTGAGGTCATCAGTCGCCTGGAACTGAGAACTAATTAAACCTAACTAACCTAAGGACATCACACACATCCATGCCCGAGGCAGGATTCGAACCTGCGACCGTAGCGGTCACGCGGTTCCAGACTGAAGCACCTTTAACCACACGGCCACACCGGCCGGCCATTAATTACATGTTTCTTAATTATCCTGGTTACTTTCAACCAATTAAACGTTCTTTTGGAAAACTATAACCCACACTTATCGATATGGTGGCATACCAGTTCAACTGGTTCTCCATTTGGTGTTATTTTAGAACATACCGACTATTTTCCTTTGAAAGCTATAACTCTGGTTTTCTTTTCTGATATTTTCAAGTCACTGAGTCTGCCTATTGCGTCTAACCGATGTAGAGCAAATTGTAAATCATTCTTCGTCTTTTATAAAATGATTTGTTCATCAACAAAGAGTACAGTACTTAAATGTGTGTTTCTATGAATTTTACTCCTGCGATAACTTCTTGTTTCCTTTGTCTAATAACATCGTCAATATACGTGTTTAACAAAGGGGGCAAGAGACTGCATTCTTGTCGTGCTCCTCTGTTAATTCCAATTGGTCCTGTTCTCTGTTTGACTGTATCAATTAAAATTTCGTTATTTACATACAAACTTTTTATCACTTGTAGTAAATGTTTAGCATAACCTCGTCTTTCCATTATATTTCACAGCATATGCATATTCTCTGCGTCGCATGATTTTTCATAGTGCGTGCTGATGACCTTGCTGTTTCGCGCCTGAACGCGCAAAACGTCATCATCTTTTTCACAATTTACAAATCCAATCTGAGTTTCCAGATTATGTTCTCGTCTCTTTTCAGTTATCTGCAGCACTCCAGTTGTAATATCGTTACTGTACGATCGCCCTTTTCTAAAAGATTTAGTTCTTCCAATAAAATGGTTTCAGCTATTCCTTTCAACCTGCTTTTATTTATTGGTGCGTATAATATACAGCCAGACTTATTCCTCTGTAATTATCACAGGCATTTCCACGACATGGTTACAGTCCTCCATTCCCTCCACCGTATTACTGTCTCCTTTCTATATTTCGTCATCTTGTTCTTTGTCCTAGTCTACTTTTGTTAGTTCAATTTTATCATTGCTTTCTACTCATGATCATTGATAGTGTTTTATCGATGTTAGTCTGTTATGTGAAACCTAGTAGAGTGTTCTTCCTGTTTGTTGTTTCAGGAGTTTGTAAGTCATCTCTCGTCTCTCCCACTATTAGCATAGTTACGTTTTTATTTATACTGCACATTCCTTTCTTTTGCAATGTATCGCAGATTTGTAATGTAAGCATTTTGTTCCATTTACTATACCCTCATTTGATATATTATTGTGTTTCTAAAATAATATATAACCTGACGAAGATATCATCTAACTGTCTGGGTCATTAAATGAGCTTGATGCTATGCAAGCGCCCCCTCTCTCTCTCTCTCTCTTTCTCTCTCTTGTCAATAGCACGGCTAAATTTTATCATTTAAGTTCAATAAGTCACCACTGAAGCCTCGTTCCGTCCATTCAAGTCCAATACGAATGTTGTTGTTGTTGTTGTGGTCTTCAGTCCTGAGACTGGTTTGATGCAGCTCTCCATGCTACTCTATCCTGTGCAAGCTTCTTCATCTCCCAGTACCTACTGCAACCTACATCCTTCTGTATCTGCTTAGTGTATTGATCTCTTGGTCTCCCTCTACGATTTTTACCCTCCACGCTGCCCTCCAATGCTAAATTTGTGATCCCTTGATGCCTCAAAACATGTCCTACCCACCGATCCCTTCTTCTAGTCAAGTTGTGCCACAAACTTCTCTTCTCCCCAATCCTATTCAATACCTCCTCATTAGTTACGTGATCTACCAACCTCATCTTCAGCATTCTTCTGTAGCACCACATTTCGAAAGCTTCTATTCTCTTCTTGTCCAAACTGGTTATCGTCCATGTTTCACTTCCATACATGGCTACACTCCATACAAATACTTTCAGAAACGACTTCCTGACACTTAAATCTATACTCGATGTTAACAAATTTCTCTTCTTCAGAAACGATTTCCTTGCCATTGCCAGTCTACATTTTATATCCTCTCTACTTCGACCATCATAAGTTATTTTGCTCCCTAAATAGCAAAACTCCTTTACTACTTTAAGTGTCTCATTTCCTAATCTAATCCCCTCAGCATCACCCGATTTAATTTGACTACATTCCATTATCCTCGTTTTGCTTTTGTTGATGTTCATCTTATATCCTCCTTTCAAGACACTGTCCATTCCGTTCAACTGCTCTTCCAAGTCCTTTGCTGTCTCTGACAGAATTACAATGTTATCGGCGAACCTCAAAGTTTTTACTTCTTCTCCATGAATTTTAATACCTACTCCGAATTTTTCTTTTGTTTCCTTTACTGCTTGCTCAATATACAGATTGAATAACATCGGGGAGAGGCTACAACCCTGTCTCACTCCCTTCCCAACCACTGCTTCCCTTTGAAACGTCCCCTTTCAACAATTTTACATGACTGTGCTTAACCTGACACACAATATTTTTAGCGCAACGCAATCTGACTTTCAAAATTCCCTACTAAAGAATGGCCCTGACTAACATTTAACTATACCTTTCACAAATCACTTACCTCACAAAAATCTTCGCTGCTCAAGCTACTGCAATACAGCGAGCGCCACTACTGCCAGCTAAATAAAAGATTCTAACTACTGAAGGCACTAACTACTGATAGGGGTAGTTAGCAAATGAAAGATATTAATAGAGAGCAAACAATGTATTTACCTTAATATCATCACAAGTCATAATATATATATCAGTTCATGACAAATTACAAATCTCCGCCATCTCTCTCCCCACATCCACCACTGCTGGCGGCTCACCTCCAACAACGCAACGCTACGCGCTGTTCACAGCCCGCTGCCTAACACTACAATGGCGAGTATTACAACAATGCAAAGCAGACACAGACTGCCCACAGCACAGCCAGTGATTGTCATACAGAGGTGGCGTTACCAATAAAAAACCTAAACAGCCTACTTACATAGCCCCCATGCTCCCCCACAAAAAATTTTTACAAATGGTGTTGGGCACTGGCCAATACAGATTTGACAAAAATTTTTCTTTTCATAATTACAATAACAAAGAAATCAAATGCACACACTTATTGATACAATGTTGGTCAAAAGCTAAAATTTTCTCACAGTCCATAAAGACAGTCCTAATCGTACATAAGAGTAGAATAGCAGTGTTTTTTCTCAAAGTCTGAGCAGTAAAAGAAAATGCACACGGAAGTAGTGGATTTCCATGCAGTCTTGAAGAAGTAGTGTTGTCCTTCCAATGGAAAGACAGTGCTGACTCTTGATATGCATACAGGTAATGGGCCACAACAGAGCAAACCCACAGCAGAGTCAGTCGAAATTTTGAAGAGTATTGGTAGGTAGGTCATCACAGAGCAGACCCACTGTAGTCCTGGTAGAGATTACGGTATTGGTGGGCCACCAGAGGTGCAGACCCACTGCAGTCCTTGTAGAAATAATGGTATTGGTGGGTCATCAAAGATGCAGACCCACTGTAGTCCTTGTAGAAATAATGGCGTTGGTGGGTCATCATAGATGCAGACCCACTGTAGTCCTTGTAGAGATAGCCAGCAGCCATCTGTTGTGACTGTGCAGGTGCACAATCACCACTGAAGAGTCTTGCGGAGAATATAGCAAGTCCATAAACCACCACTTGTGCACTCACAAAGTTTTTGGAATTGTCCTTAGAACCAGCAATGCTGTTATCCAGTCCCTTGCTGAATTATTAACACACTTGCAAACACTAACAGTCCCTACTTCTCACATATTGTCCATATACTATGACCAACAGAAACGTGTGCAGTGAAATGGAACTTACAAGTTAATAATATCATGAACTGGTGACAATTACAATTTTATAACAGAAGAATACAATAACAAAGGTACAAAATACATCATTAAAGAACATAACAATACAGATAACATTTGTAGTAAAACAGGCGTTACAAAAGAATAGAAATAGACATATACGTCAGTGTTACAGGAATTATGACATGAGTACATACATAAAAGATCACAATAACTTTTGAAACATCAACTTCACACATTAGCATTAACACAAAACAGAGTAAATAATGTCTAAACATCTTTACAAAGTAAATAACATATTATTAATGCCAATTATATTCGAGGATAACAGTATTCCTCATCATAGTGAATGTAGCTTAATATTAAAAGAAGAAAAAATTCTATGAAACTACACAGAGACAGGAAGAAAACAAATACTCAAGGGTACACAAACACATAGTGGGATAACACAAAAGGAAAGGACAGGGTTCGTTTTCAGTGTAACATTTGGTACTGCAGTCCAACCCAAAACTTCATATATCTTTCCTCTTATTTCATCCTTTGTTTCCACCAAAAAAAATTCTATCTAAGCATGCTTTCTGTATTTATATGTTCACACATTTCTTACCTCAACATTTATTTCCAAGAAAATCCTACCTAAACCTGTTTTCTCAATGCATTTCTTCCAATTCATCGCAACTCATTCTCTTAGAGGCTACCCCCTCTTAAGCTAACTTAAATCTACTGAGCTCAGATGCTAAACTAAGGGACGAGGCAATGCAGCATCACATAACAATTAATATAAACAGCAATTACCAAAAAATTGGAAAATTGCAAAGCAAGCTACCGTAAATCTAAATTAACAGATAAAATGCAAAATTACAACTAATATGAGCCAATGTGCAGCAACATGAAAAATCAATGAGTAGTAAAATTGGCTTAGCAGAGTAACACAAATTAAAGTTCAGTAGCACTATGCCTGGCAAACAGCAGCTTATATCTAAACATGACATAGCTCAAGAAGAAAAAATATTACAGTAAAAACAACAATGCAGATAAGGGAAATGTATATTCACATCTTAATGTCTATGTAATTAAAGTGGTGCACCACAACAACTTATTGTAAAAGAAATATTACCATGTACTTGAAAAGAATATTATGTATGCAGTTACTAGTTCCTTCTTATTGTTCTTTCCTTTCCAAGTGCTCCTTTTTTTAAAGAATGTGGATCATAAAATAATTATTTAATAGATCTGTTGACAGAAAGTGTTCACATTAGCAAATGCATTTTATTTTATAAAAGCAATGCTGCAACACAGCTGGAAACCAGATATCAAGTGAAATAAGCAATTACGCAAACCAAAGCATAAAAACATCCTTCAATAGTCATGTGGCATTTCGTAAGTCAGTAGCTCTCAACTCTCATAGAAAGACACTTGTCATAATCAGGTGTGCAGATGTACGAATATTTCCCATCAATTCATAAGCATTTCAGCAATTAGCACAAAGTGCGAGTAATCATATGTTTTCAAGTAACGAGGGTGTCGCATTAGCGATGAAAGGCACACCCTAATGGCTTGTTCTCCAGGTGTTTTCCTGTGCTCTGAAAGGCACGCGCTAATGGCTTTTTCTCCAGGCGTCTGACACAGCTGGGTGCCCACGACGCATTATGTGTAGGTGGTCCGTTAACTTTCTTACGGAAATATTTACGACAGCAGTTTCCGCTACAGAGACAGTCGCATATAAAAATATTTCACAGGTCAAGAATTTGCGTTACAAATCTGTAGAAACAAAATGCTATTGATATAACAGTGTCCAAAAAAAATTTTCGTCTGCATTGTAATACATTCACGAATATACACACACATTTCATAACTCTTAAAGTACGTTTCCTGGTTTCCAACATCCTTTTCATAAATCAGAGTCCCTAAACACTATTCATTATTCCTTACCTCATTATACATATACATATTCGTCGACACTTCTTCAATATTTCATCATGAGAAATACGTAGCATAATAAACATTCCTCAACAACATAATACACATCGTCGTCGTAATAATAACATCATAACACCTCAGTCAAATCTCAAAATCGTCGTAACTTCCTCCAATAATTTCTAAGCCTAAAAAAATTCTCTGCTCATGTCAAAAGTGTCAGCTGCCTCAAACGTACTTTAAAAATCACGAATCCATACCAAATACATCATTCAAAGCTCTCATAGTATCACAATGGTTCCGAAAAAATATGAACAGTTTACAAAGTACAGACAAAATACAGTTTCATAAGTGTGAAGTTATCCAACGGTGTAATTGCGTAAACATCTGTCACTGATGTAGTAAAAAACATGTTTATCTCTCAGTTAAATGATCAGATAGCTGTGTAATTTGTGTGTTAGAGAAATATGGTACCGATGTGTAAAGTTGTATATGCAAATACCATATTAGCTAGGGTTCCTTGTGGTTGCCACACACATGGTACACAAAGTAGGCGTATACCCCCCTGAGGATTAATGTAATTATACTCCCAGGTGTTACAAATTACCGCAATGGAATGAAATGTATCACGGAAAACTTTCTTTGTAATTAAAAAAAAATCTTTAAAAATAAGTGTTTTAAGTATAAGATTAATCACTCAAATGCGTGTACTGTAGCGCTAAACTGTGCATCTTGTCGCAACATAATCTCTGTGGAAGTGTCGTAGTTATCGTCCTCCGAAAGCTAAGTTCTGTAGAAGTCAATGTACTTACCACATGATAAACAAAAGTGAAATGCTTTGCGTATAGATGTCGTAGTTATTATGCTTATTGGCGTGATGAAGAAAGTACTGTACAGTAACGTAATGTTGTGCCACGAAAAAGGCTGTCTCATTGTTGCTATACCACAAAAGTTACTACTAAAACATGTTTTTCTTTCCAGAAGAATTCAGAAAACTGTGCAGATATAAAACAGATACACCGCAAAAGCAACATTGTAAATTGTCACTCATTAGTAGCGTCGTGATAAAAATCGTGTAGCTGTCACATAAACTAACCTCTGTGTCATCTGGTATCTCTCAGAAAGCACTTCAAATTCAGAATGTATTTTCAAATAAACCAAAATGTTGCATTAAAATCTCATTAGCAGTACTGGTAAATGTTCTAAGTATGTAAGCCTTATAGTCGTTCCATAATCGTGCAACAAACAAGCAAGAATGTACACACAATAACACTGTGACGTCTGTTCACTATAACAATGCATTCGTCATTTCTGTTTAAATAAGTTCTCTTGGTTCTTGACTGGATATTTCACTTCAAACATTGTTACATGTTAACAGATTCTAAATCTGACAAAGCATATTAGTAATGTGAAGCGAAAAATTTTATGACAAAGACTAAGTTAAAAAGCAGATTATCTTTCAATAAACGGTTTTACATGTGAAATGTGGTGTAAACCTTTACTCTTCCTAATACGCAGAGTTTCAACTTCAATGCAATTGTCATGCGGTATACGTCGGTAAAGAATACTGGAATTTTTGTCAAGGTTAGCGTCTATGTTATTTTTCTCTGAGCCACCTGGCGCACGCGGCTGCCTGCGGTGCGAGTCATTGTCTGTTCCTTTGTTGGCGCGCGTCGTTATTGGGATTAGGAGGCCTAACTTCTACAAATTCACCGTGACGAGAGGGCCCAGCTCTGTTTAAAGCTCGCCAGTTCTGATGGAATTCAGGTCTGTCGTTTTGTCGGTAGTTTACACAGTTTCTTTCGTGTCGGTCACGTGGTGGAGAGTTTCTCCCTGAATCGTAACTGCGCGCTGAACTGTTGCGTCTGAAATTATTCTGTTTCCCTTGATAATAATCGTTTTTGTTCCCATATTGTCTGTTTCTTTGGTTATCTCTGTCATATTCATTACTACGGAAATGCGATCTTTCTCTGTAACTATTATTACTCTGCCAGTGGTTGTCATATGGGTGGTGTCTGTTTTGGTCACGATTTGCGTTGTAAGAATAGCCTTGTCGTGTCCAGTTATTGTTTCTGTCGTCACGGAATTGTGACGTATGTGACCTGTAGTGATTGTTTTCCTGTTTTCGCATCCGGCGACTGTCAGTGTCAATTTCTAATTCTTGTAAGAGTCCCTGAAATGCTTCAATGTCGTCTTTGCAACGTCCTGCCAAAATAATATGTCGTAAATGTTCAGGCAGTTTGATTAAGCAAATGTGGATGAGTTCTGAGGGGCTGTATGGGTTTGAAAGATATTGATTCTTATGCAACATGTCTTCAAAATATTTGACAAGACTGGAAAATTCAGATTGTTCAAAGTGTTTCATCATCATGATGCTATGTTTTACACGGTCTTGTGTAGCTTGAGACCAATACGCTGAGAGGAAGGCATGGTAAAATTCTCCTTCACTGTGGCAATCGTGAATTACCGATCGCGTTCTTACAGCTGGTTCATTCTCCAAGTAGCCACACATAAATTCTAATCTGTGTTCCAATGACCAGTTGGGAGGGAAACAATGAGAGAATTGATGGAGCCACGCTTGTGGATGAATGTCGTTGGCAGAATTCTTAAACGTTTTGAATTTACGTGTAGTAATGAACAGCTTATAGTCAAAATCATCGTGTCGGCGAGTAGCATCTCGGTCATAGTTACGTCGTGTCGGCGGTTCCATCTCAAAATTCGGTGTACCTTGCCAATTTCTTTCATAATTACCGAAATGCCCTGTGTTATTATTTTGTGGCTTTTGCGTATTTCTAAGTTCCTCTTCCCGTGTTGGAGCGCGAGTGTCCTCTGAAATACGTAATTCTTGTATTACCTGTGTCAGCTGATCTTGTACTTCCCGGATTTCTCTTTGGTGTTGCGTATCAATTTGATTCAGATTTTGTTTCAGTTTCCTAATTTGTTCGCTCTGTTCTGTGTCATTAAAGACTACCGGTTTTGCGTCATTCAGATTATCATCTACCTTCGTAGATAAATTATTTAGCTGATCCGAAAGTTCAACTACTTTCTCTGATAATGAACACATTTCCTCAGTGTGTTTTTCTGAACCAAGCTTCAGAGTGTCCATTTGTGTTGAAATCGAATCTACTGTGTCCTTTAAGTTTTCCTGAGTTTTTGCAAGTTGCGTAACCGAATCGGTAGATGCAACTGAGTCAATTTTAGCCCACAAGGTCTCATGATTTTCATGAACAATAATTTGCAGTTCTTTTATGGCTGCTTCGTGATTCTGTAATGCATTTTCATGCCGCGAAAAAATAGGTTGAAAATGCTCACAAATTTGTGTTTTTACGTCATTACACACTTTCTGACATTTCGATTCAATGTTATGTAACTCAGCAGTTAAATCTTCACGCGTTTGTTCAAGAGTTTGTTCCAATGAGTCTAACGTTTGAAGCTGTTGCTGTGTTTGTCTCTGATTTTGTTCCAGTGTGTCTAACTTTTGAAGCTTTTGCTGTGTTTGTCTCTGATTTTGTTCCATTTGTTGCATTAATTGCAATAATAATGTATTAGTGTCTGGAATCTGTTTCTCTACGCTTTTCGGCAGTGCATTTGCACCGGCAACATTCACATTTTGACAAGCAGAAAATGTGTCTTGACTTATTTGAGAAAACGGTGATGACCCAAAACCTGAATCTACAGTATTTGCGAAATTGTGTCCTGTCATTTCGGATTCCTGAGGCGAGCTGTTGCCGACCGATCGATCGATAATGCTTCCCTCTTCACTAATTGTTTCACTGTCCATGCCATTGTTTGCCGCCCGCTCCATTTCCCTATTCACAATTACCAAATTACTACTTTGAACATCAGTTAATTCACTACTCGGTGGCGCTAACACACTGCTTTCGTCTTCACTGTCATTTCTCAGTTTACTTTGGAGCCTAGTATTACGTTTTTCACACGCCATTATTGTCACAATATTTCACACGACAACACAGAAAAACACAATTTGAAGATCAAAAATAAGAGAACACATTAACATAGCACTGAAAATAATATCTAGTTACTTGCAAGCGCAGCTGCGAAATACTTGGTGCAAATCTACATGCATGCCACAACTGTTTTACTATACAACAATGAAAGGCTGCAACTACAAAGGAGATTCTCTCTACAATTACGCGCTAGCAATAAACAAAAGCTACACTAATTACACAAACTACAAGAAAAAATCAGAAGATTCCAGTGAGGTATCCTAGGCTAAGGGTCGACATATGAAACGTCCCCTTTCAACAATTTTTACAAGACTGTCCTTAAACTGACATACAATATTTTTAGCGCAACGCAATCTGACTTTCAAAATTCCCTACTAAAGAATGGCCCTGACTAACATTTAACTATACCTTTCACAAATCACTTACCTCACAAAAATCTTCGCTGCTCAAGCTACTGCAATACAGCGAGCGCCACTACTGCCAGCTAAATAAAAGATTCAAACTACTGAAGGCACTAACTACTGATAGGGGTAGTTAGCAAATGAAAGATATTAATAGAGAGCAAACAATGTATTTACCTTAATATCATCACAAGTCATAATATATATATATCAGTTCATGACAAATTACAAATCTCCGCCATCTCTCTCCCCACATCCACCACTGCTGGCGGCTCACCTCCAACAACGCAACGCTACGCGCTGTTCACAGCCCGCTGCCTAACACTACAATGGCGAGTATTACAACAATGCAAAGCAGACACAGACTGCCCACAGCACAGCCAGTGATTGTCATACAGAGGTGGCGTTACCAATAAAAAACCTAAACAGCCTACTTACACCTTTCATGTCCCTCGACTCTTATAACTGCCATCTGGTTTCTGTACAAATTGTAAATAGCCTTTCGCTCCCTGTATTTTACCCCTGCCACCTTCAGAATTTGAAAGAGAGTATTCCAGTTAGCGTTGTCAAAAGCTTTCTCTAAGTCTACAAATGCTAGAAACGTAGGTTTGCCTTTTCTTAATCTTTCTTCTAAGATAAGTCGTAAGGTTAGTATTGCCTCACATGTTCCAACATTTCTACGGAATCCAAACTGATCTTCCCCGAGGTCCGCTTCTACCAGTTTTTCCATTCGTCTGTAAAGAATTCGCGTTAGTATTTTACAGCTGTGACTTATTAAACTGGTAGTTCGGCAATTTTCACATCTGTCAACACCTGCTTTCTTTAGGATTGGAATTATTATATTCTTCTTGAAGTCTGTGGGTATTTCGCCTGTCTCATACATCTTGCTCACCAGATGGTAGAGTTTTGTCACGACTGGCTCTCCCAAGGCCATCAGTAGTTGTAATGGAATGTTGTCTACTCCCGGGGCCTTGTTTCGTCTCAGGTCTTTCAGTGCTCTGTCAAACTCTTCACGCAGTATCGTATCTCCCATTTCATCTTCATCTACATCCTCTTCCATTTCCATAATATTGTCCTCAAGTATATCGCCCTTGTATAAACCCTCTATATACTCCTTCCACCTTTCTGCCTTTCCTTCTTTGCTTAGAACTGGGTTGCCATCTGAGCTCTTGATATTCATACAAGTGGTTCTCTTCTCTCCAAAGGTCTCTTTAATTTTCCTGTAGGCAGTATCTATCTTGCCCCTAGTGAGACAAGCCTCTACATCCTTACATTTGTCCTCTAACCATCCCTGCTTAGCCATTTTGCACTTCCTGTCGATCTCATTTTTGAGACGTTTGTATTCCTTTTTGCCTGCTTCATTTATTGCATTTTTATATTTTCTCCTTTCATCAATTAAATTCAATATTTCTTCTGTTACCCAAGGATTTCTATTAGCCCTCGTCTTTTTACCTACTTGATCGTCTGCTGCCTTCACTACTTCATCCCTCAGAGCTACCCATTCTTCTTCTACTGTATTTCTTTCCCCCATTCCTGTCAATTGTTCCCTTATGCTCTCCCTGAAACTCCGTACAACCTCTGGTTCTTTCAGTTTATCCAGGTCCCATCTCCTTAAATTGCCACCTTTTTGCAGTTTCTTCAGTTTCAATCTGCAGTTCATAACCAATAGATTGTGGTCAGAATCCACATCTGCCCCTGGAAATGTCTTACAATTTAAAACCTGGTTCCTAAATCTCTGTCTTACCATTATATAATCTATCTGATACCTTTTAGTATCTCCAGGATTCTTCCAGGTGTACAACCTTCTTTCATGATTCTTGAACCAAGTGTTAGCTATGATTAAGTTATGCTCTGTGCAAAATTCTACAAGGCAGCTTCCTTTTTCATTTCTTCCCCCCAATCCACATTCACCTACTATGTTTCCTTCTCTCCCTTTTCCTACTGACGAATTCCAGTCACCCATGACTATTAAATTTTCGTCTCCCTTCACTACCTGAATAATTTCTTCTATCTCGTTATACATTTCATCAATTTCTTCATCATCTGCAGAGCTAGTTGGCATATAAACTTGTACTACTGTAGTAGGTATGGGCTTTGTGTCTATCTTGGCCACAATAATGCGTTCACTATGCTGTTTGTAGTAGCTAACCCGCACTCCTATTTTTTATTCATTATTAAACCTACTCCTGCATTACCCCTATTTGATTTTGTATTTATAACCCTGTAATCACCTGATCAAAAGTCTTGTTCCTCCTGCCACCGAACTTCACTAATTCCCACTATATCTAACTTTAACCTATCCATTTCCCTTTTTAAATTTTCTAACCTACCTGCCCGATTAAGGGATCTGACATTCCACGCTCCGATCCGTAGAATGCCTTTGCTTTATGTTAGTGTGATTTCATATGTTCAGCGAAGCTGTGCTGCATCAAGCTAAAAGCGCTAAACATAGTACATTAGCAAAAACGTCCACTTTTGAATTCCGCGTCGTGATTACAAATAGCAGCGAGCCTGTATCTATGACATTGCGGCTCTCTGCGTGGAGGTTAAACGTGTTGTTAATTAGTTGTACTTATGAGATGAAATTACGGAATCAAATGACTTGCTCAAAGGCAAAGACCCTGATGCAGGCTCTATTTAATCCGTCATCCTTCAACGATTCACGCTGTTTGCGCGGACAGAAATCTGTAAACATGGAAACAGAGGTTCAGAAAATTGCAAAAGAACGCTGGACATGTACCTGAACCTGTAACAATCCCTAACATTTTTTAGTCACAATGATAACTAAAACTCCTCCACAATCGGACGCAATTCTGTCAATTACAAATTTATCAAGACGCCCGCCAACAATAATATATTTTTTTCGATTGCATTCAGTAGCTCCACAAAAACTCACACCATATTAGTCCCAATTCATCACAGTTCTCTCCCTCTTAATATGAAAATCAGAAGGAGTAAGCCCTCCCCAGTTTCCAGAAAGTGTAACGCTCTATGCCAATAATATGTGGTTGCGCGTGTCTCACATTTTCAACAGGATTCATAATTTCCTTAAACACAGAACAAAACATTAATTAAATATATTGGGAAAATTGGTCACAGGAAAGGGGACAGCATAATTATAACGCTCTTTCTCCTGCCAAAATTCTTTTTCTACCCTATTGCCTCCATCGCCGCCGCTTGGATCACACATGCTTCTATGTGTTCATGTTTACATTATTTTCCGTAAATTTATTTTGTAAATAAATTCGAAATGTTGCTGAAGTACAAAAATGTTCCGGGAAACTCAGGAATACAGAAATACAAGTCGCTGAGGAATGAAACAAATAGGAAGTGCAGGGAAGCTAAGACAAAATAGCAACATGAAAAACTGAAAAAGTCGAAAAAGAATGTTTGTCGGAAGAACAGACTCAGCATACATGAAAGTCAAAACAGTCTACGGCGACACTATAAGTAAGGGTGGTAAAATCAAGAGTGAAACGGGAATTCCACTGCTAAATGCAGAGGAGAGAGCATATAGGTGGAAAGAACACATTAAAAGCCTCTATTAGGGGGGAAGATTTCCCTGACGTGATAGAAGAAGAAACAGTCGATTTAGAAGAGAGAGGGGATCCAGTATTATAGTCAGAATTTAAACGAGCTTCGGAGGACTTAAGATCAAATAAGGCACAAGGGATGGATAACACTCCATCAGAATTTCTAAAATCACTGAGGGAAGGGACAACAAAACGACTACTCACGTTGGTGTGTAGAATATATGAGTCTAATGAGTCTGGCGACATACCAGCCGACTTTCGGAAAAATATCATGGATACAAGTCCGAAGACTGCAATAGCTGACAACTGCGAGAATTTTCGCACAATCAGCTTAACAGCTCATGCATCCAAGTTGCTGACAAGAATAATATACAGAAGAATGGAAAAGAAAGGACACTGAGGATGTGCTAGATGACGGTCAGTTTGGCTTTGGAAAAGGCATCAGAGAGGCAATTATGACGCCTTTGATAATGGAAGCAAGAGTAAAGAAAAATCAAGACACGTTCATAGGATTTGTCGACCTGGAAAAAGCATTTGACGATGTAAAATGGTACAAAACGTTCGAAATTCTGAGAAAAGCAGCGGTAAGCTATAGGAAGAGATGGGTAATATACAATGTGTACCATAGCCAAGAGGGAATAATGGAAATGAGCGTTTGGCTTAATTGGCCGGGAGACCCCTCGCGGGGCAGGTCCGGCCGCCTTGGTGCAGGCCTTACTACATTCGACGCCACACTGGGCGACCTGCGCGCCGGATGGGGATGAAATGATGATAGAGACAACACAACAGCCAGTGCCTGAGCGGAGAAAATCTCCGACTCAGCCGGGATTTGAACCCGGGCTCGTAGGACGGCCATCCACTCAGCTATCGGGGCGGACAGAGATAATAATGAGAGTGGACGGCTAACAATGAAGTGCTCGGTTTAAAAAGTGTGTAAGACAGGATGTAGTCTTTCGCCCCTACTGTCCAGTCTGTACATTGAAGAAGCAATGATGGAAATAAAAGAAAGATTCAGGAGTGGAATTAAAATTCGAGGTGAAAGGATATAAATGATATAAGATTCGCTGATGACATAGCTATTCTGAGTGAAAGTGAAGAAGAATTACATGATCTGCTAAATGAAATGAACAATCTAATGAGTACGGAATATGGATTGAGTTTAAATAGAAGGAAGACGAAAGTAATGAGAAGTTGCAGAAATGAGTACAGTGAGAAACTTAGCATCAGGATTGATGGTCACGAAATAGACGAAGATAAGGAATTCTGCTACTAAGGAAGCAAAATAACCAATGACGGACGGAGCAAGGAGGACATCAGAAGCAGACTAGCTACGGCAAAAAAGGCATTTCTGGCCAAGAGAAGTCTACTAATATCAAATACCGGCCTTAACTTGAGGAAGAAATTTCTGAGGATGTACGTCTGGAGCATAGCATTGTATGGTAGTGAAACATGTAGTGGGAAAAAACCGGAACAGAAGAGAATCGAAGGATTTGAGATGTGGTGCTACAGACGAATGTTCAAAATAAGTGGACTGCTAACGTAAAGAGTGAGGAGGTTCTGCATAGAATCGGAGAGGAAAGGAATATGTTGAAGACACTGACAAAGAGAAGGGACATCAGGGAGTGACTTCCATGGTAATAGAGGGAGATGTAGAGGGCAAAAATTGAAGAGGAAGGCAGAGATTGGAATACAACCAAAGAATAATTGAAGTATGTTGCAAGTGCTACTTGGAGATGAAGAGGTTGGCAACAGGAGAGGAATTCGTGGCGGACCGCATCAATCCAATCAGAAGACTGATGACACAAAAAACATCTTGTTACAGAAGCAGACTTTGAGAACTTCATCTTCAAGTTTACTGCTCGTAATAGTTTGTTTCTCTCATCTGGTAATCAGGCTTACTTTGCTACCGCTATGACATTCTAGGTCTCTTTGCCAGTACCTCTATGTACTCTTGCAGCTTCCAACAAATCCTCAGAGTTTTCTGTTCGCTGTGATATATTCAGCAATTCCTCTATAGCCCCTTGTACTCCATGTTAATGTATGTATATCTTTCTTTCTAAAAACAGTGTTGGTAATTTTCACTTCGTTATATGTTACAAAGTGACCTAATTCAAGTCCAACGTTATTTAATACCTGTACCCCGTTACAGGTATCGCCAAATTCCTTACACGTACACTACGATTTCCAATTATAACCAGAAAACCTTGCTTGTTCGGTCTGCTTGCATTTGAAGGCCTTCATAGAATTCTTTTCTCAACGTATTTGTCTGGAATGTAGCCTTGTATGAAAGTGAAACGTGAATGATAAACAGTTCAGAGAATAGGGTAATAGAAGCCTGGTGCTGTAAAAGGATGCTGGTAATTGGATAGGTATATTGGTTGACTACTGAGGAGGCACCAAATCGAACTGCGCTGAAAAGAAATTTATGTCACAATTTGACTGAAAGGAGGGATCAGTTGATAGGACTCATTCTGAGACATCAAGGAGTTTTCAATTACTCGTTAAAGGGGAGTGTAGAGAATAAAAATTGTAGAAGGAGACCACGAAATGAATTTAGTGAGCAGGTTCAAATGGATGTAGGTTGCAGTAGTTACTCGTGATGAGGTGGACAGCTGCGTCAAACCAGTCGTCGGACTGAAGACCACAGCAAATGGCGATTACACTGAGGTGACAAAGGCATTAGATACTTCCTAATGTCGGGGCGGACCTCCTTTTAACCAGCGTAGTTCATCAGTTCGACGTGACACGGGCTCAACAAGTTCCCTGTAGAAATATTGAGCCACGCAGCCGTCCATAATTGCGAAGGTGTTGCCAGTGCAGGATTTTGTGCACGAACTGTTCGATGAGATAGATGTCGGACGATCTGTGTTGCCAGACCATTCGCTCGGACTATCCAGAACGTCTTCAAACTAATCACGAAAAATTGTGGCCCAGTGACATGGAGCATTATCGACCCTAAAAAAATTCATCTTTGTTTGGGAACATGACATCCATGAACGGCTGCAATAGTCTCCAAGAGCCGAATATCCAACGACCCAGTCTATTCCGTGTGAACGCAGCCCACATCATTATGGAGCCCTCAACAGTTTGCATAGTGCCTTGTTGACAACTTGGATCCATGATTTAGTGGGGACTGTGCCACACTCGAACGCTGCTGCAGCTCTGAACAACTGGGGTCCAGCTGCATCGGCTTCGCTCGTCTGCTGCCATTGCCCATTAAGGCTACGTTCCGACACACTGTCCTAATGAATGCGTGTGTCGTACATCCCACATTGATTTACGCGGTTACTTAACGCAGAGTTGCTTGTCTTTTAGCACTGACAACTCTACGCAAACGGCGCTGCTCTTGGTCCTTAAGTGAAGGTGGTCGGCCACTGTGTTGTCCCTGGTGACAGGTAATGCCCGAAATTTGGTATACTCGACATACTCTTGACACTCTGGATCTTGGAATATACACACATCAAAAAAAGTTTTGCATCACCCTTGTTCCAAGAACTTCTGAGGATAGACGTTAACTGTGAATATTGTCCCTTTGACAGTCCCTTTGACTATTTAGAGAAGTCACTAAACCCGTCCAAAGATGTAAAAAACCGTGCATGAGCAGTACCTATTATATGGAGGAGGTCGGACAGCCGATCAGTTCCAGTCATTCCACCAGGAAGGAGGTACACGGCTCGTGTTGTCTGTAGTTCAACCATGCCCAGACGGTCAATACCGCGGTTCGATCACGTCCGCATTGTTACTTTGTGCCAGGAAGGGCTCTCAGCAAGGGAAGTGTCCAGGCGTCTCGGAGTGAACCGAAGCGATGTTGTTCGGACATGGAGGAGATACAGGGAGGCAGGAAATGTCGACGACATGCCTCGCTCAGGCCGCCCAATGGCTACTACTGCAGTGAATAACCGCTACCTACGGATTATGGCTCGGAGGAACCCTGACAGCAACGCCACCATGTTGAATAATGCTTTTCGTGCAGCCACCGGACGTGCGCAATAGGCTGCACGATGCGAAACTTCACCCCCGACGTCCATGGCGAGGTCCATCTTTGCAACCACGACACCGTGCAGCGCGGCACAGACGGGTCCAACAACATGCCGAATGGACCGCTCAGGATTGGCATCACGTTCTCTTCACCGATGAGTGTCGCATATGCCTTCAACCAGACAATCGGCGGATACGTGTTTGAAGGCATCCCGGTCAGGCTGAACGCCTTAGACACACCGTCCAGCGAGCGCAGCAAGGTGGAGGTTCCCTGTTGTTTTGGGTAGCATTATGTGGGGCCGACGTACGCCGCTGGTGGTTCAAAATGGTTCAAATGGCTCTGAGCACTATGAGACTTAACATCTATGGTCATCAGTCCCCTAGAACTTAGAACTAGTTAAACGTAACTAACCTAAGGACATCACACAACACCCAGTCATCACGAGGCAGAGAAAATCCCTGACCCCACCGGGAATCGAACCCGGGAACGCGTGCGCGGGAAGCGAGAACGCTACCGCACGACCACGAGCTGCGGACCCGCTGGTGGTCATGCAAGTTGCCGTAACGGCTGCGCGATACGTGAGTGCCATCCCACGACCGATAGTGCAACCACATCGGCAGCATATTGGCGATGCATTCGTCTTCGTGGACGACAATTCGCGCCCCCATCTTGCACAGCTTGTGAATGACTTCCTTCAGGATAACGACATCGCTCGACTAGAGTGGCCAGCATGTTCTCCAGACATGAACCCTATGGAACATGCCTGGGATAGATTGAAAAGGGCTGTTTATGGACGACGTGACAACCAACCACTCTGAGGTATCTACGCCGAATCACCGTTGAGGGCTGGGACAATCTGGACCAACAGTGCCTTGATGAACTTGTGGTTAGTATACCACGGCGAATACATGCATGCATCAATGCAAGAGGACTTGCTACTGGGTATTAGAGGTACCGGAGTGTACAGCAAACTGGACCACCACCTGTGAAGGTGGTACCACTTGCAATGTGTGGTTTTCATGAGCAATAGAAAGGGCGAAAATGGTGTTTATGTTGATCTCTATTCCAATTTTCTGTACAGGGTCCGGAACTCTCGGAACCGAGGTGATGCAAAACTTTTTTGATGTGTGTAGAATTCTCTATCGATTTCGGAGATGAATTGTCCCATGCGTCTAGCTCCATCTACCATTGAGCCTTCAAAGTTCGTTAATTTTCGTCGTACGGCCATAGTCACGTCGGAAACCTTTCATGTGAATGACCTGACTACCAGTGATTAGTGTCCAAACCCCGTCAGGTACTCAAAATATTTTTTTTTTGACCAAATGTCGGATACTTTTTAGACAGGCCTCATAAATCAATCACCATAGGCTCATAAACCACTTAGAAGAACAATAGGGCCAAGTCATAAATCAGTCAGCCATCACAATTTAATTCATCGGTTTAATTAATTTGCTTTATAAATGTGACATCGATTTGATATCTAAAGTGTATCAGAACGGACATCATTTCTCTACTCGTGCCTGTATATAGGCAACGCTTTCTTCTGAGCTGCGTTTTAATCTAAAGCTACACACACATACATACACCCACACACATACATATATATGTAGAGAGAGAGAGAGAGACGTACGTGCAATAAATGCATATGGCAACGGCCGGTAAAAATGATGTGTTCGGTGTTTTCTCTGCAGCACAGCCACCTAATGTGTCTCAGTCCACTGCAGACGACAGAGGTGTTGCATGAATCTCCCATCATTAAAGCAAGGACGAGAAAAGAACGACGAGGAATTTTCTGTGATGCATCCCAAAGGTGTACTAAAGCAAGGACGAAAAAAGAACGACGAGGAATTTTCTGTGATGCATCCCAAAGGTGTACCTTTGCTGTGCAGGGATTTTCTGGACTTTATGTGCACAATCTCTTCTCCCAAGGTGCTACAGTATGTTCTGCACTATATCTGCACAATCTCTTCTCCCAAGTTGTTATAGTAGGTACCATATGAGTATCATTTCCATCACACCTCTTTAAGATCTGTTTACGCAAGATGGTCATATGTTTTTGTACCATGGTGAACAGTCCATTTAGCGAGATCTCCTCTGATACTGTAATGGCCCACTATCCGTAACATTATAACCCTTGTCGTGGTGGTGTAATTCAGCAATCCTTTCTACCAGCTAGTGTGTCTGCACGATTCTGTGTAAGCAGCAATGCTCGCCGCGAGTGAGCTAGTACACTCCATTCTACGTAAAAAGAACTTCCTGAGGAAGGTAGAGTTGCTCAACGTGGTATTTGTTTTGTTTTAGGGCGCAATACGCGCCCAAGACAGAACCGTAGAACACAAAGACGAAAAAGGAGTTAAAAGCTGCGGAGCTTGTTCCCATGGAGTAATGTGTCTTTTCATCGCCCATGCGCTGTCGACGCCATCTGAATTACGTGACCCATAGGTTACTAGATGGAATGCCTGTTCCCATCCACGTGCACGGAACAGCAGTTCAATATTCATACTAAATTCCAATTATTGTGTCAGCGAGGGTTCGTTGGGTTGAAGCAGAACTGTGTATTACCTCGATGTCACTTTGGGCAATACGCTAATGTGGCGCCAGCAAGTACAGAAGTTTCAAGGAAAGGCACAGGCCGTATACTCGTGAGGCAAATATATTATGCAAGATTTGAAGCCGCTGGTTATATAAACGCATACTTCTGAGCAACACATAGCTTTGTATACTCTTAAGAGAACGTTCATGGCAGACATTTATTAGTGGCAAACGTAATCTAAATATTTAAAATAAAATCCATTCCTGTTTACAGCCTGTAGTTTATGAGCTTAGGGGAGTTATTTTTGTTTCTCTAGTAAAAATTATAAACCTCAAACTGATATATTTCGCACTCGTCTACCGCTATTACAAATAGAACAAATGTAATTTTCATACTTCAACTTAAAACATTTTTTTGTGCGAGCTCTATGTATTTATAAGCCAGAGAGGAAATTCTTTTGCGTTCTGGTGAAACTTATCAGCCTTAAAGCATTGTGTCTTATATATGTCTACCGCTATAGGAGTTAGATCAAAATCAGTTTACTTATTTCACTTTCATTTCATTTTATTTGCAAGTGCGTGAGTCCAGAAACTCAGTGCGTGCAATTGCATGAGTCCAGAAATTCAGTGCGCACGCTCCATATTCTATTTTCGTCAGGTACAGCTCGGTTAAATTGCTCCTCCGCCGTCGCCACGTGTCTTGAGTTTTGTAGTGGCCTAAGCTCTCAGACACCATGGTGCTCTTTCGTGTTGTTTGCAAACGGCTTCGAGAACGGCATTTCCTCAGCTTTTGCGCTTCCAGTGTCTTGAACACCCCGGTGGCGTCGTCGTCGTACACAAATCCAAGGCTCTGAAAAATAAGCGAGACTACATGAGGAAGAGTTTCCTACCCGTATGTGCTCAGACACCATGGCATACCTTTCGTGAAGTTCGCAAACACCTTCAATGCCACCACTCCCTCTCACAGCTTTTGTTCTCCAGCAAATTGTTCTGTGTCGTCGTCTTACGCAAGTTAAGTCGAAAGCTCTGAAAAAGGGAGTAAATGAGTGAAAGTTTACTGCGGGTCGTGGGAGCCCGACGTACTCAAGACACCACGGCATACCTTCTTGTCGTTGCACATGGCATCGACGCCGCCACTTCCTCAGCTTTTGTGCTTCCAGCGACTTGTGCAAGGCAGCGGAATTATCGTCGCCGTACTCAAATAGATCAAAGACTCTGAAAGAGAGAGAGAGAGAGTACATGAGCAGAAGTTTACATGGAGTCGTGGAATCTTGTTTACGCGCTCAGACATCTGGGCATACCTTCGTATAGTTAGCAAACAGCATCAACGCTGCCACATCCTCAGATTTGCGCTTCCAGCTGTTTGTACAAGGCGTCGTCGTCGTCCACATACATTCGCATGTGCAGCATGCTGTCTGCTCGCAGCGCACCTGTCTCTGAAACTCTGCCTAAACTTCCCTGCGTCTTTCCTTATATAGAAGCACGACAATGCTAAGCGTGGTTTCCGTGGAAATGTGCTCTGACGTCATTTCTCCGCCCATTGTCCATTACAATGCCACGTGCGTATGTCGATACTACACAACCATTCGTGAAAGATGAATCGAGGAAATACACACTGGCTCACCCACTGATTCTGTGTTCGATATCTGGACTGCAATCTTGGTGATTTTAACCCCCAGACAGTCCTACGTAACTTGTAGACACTATCCTGTAAACTGCGTTTTTAATCTCCTTACGCTATCCAAAATTTTACCAATGACTTCCTCGCTTTTAACAATCATTTGTACAAGCGCCATAGACAATATCGTGTACTTTTTAATATTTGAGAGGTGTGGAAAAATTCGCAAAGCATCAGGTGATCTCTTGTCGGTTCTCCTACGCATTCAAATTGTGTCCATCCTTCTAAAAGTCTCCATTCGTCAAGGTTGTACCTAGATTCACCAACACCTGATCTTATCCTGTTCAGACGTCTCCAGGTGAGCTAACCAGAAGCACCTCCATGCGGTACGCACTCAGCACATTTATCTGTGTCTATACTTGGTCACATTTTGCTGCCCACAATTGGTCTCTAGCATCACGTGAGGACATAGATAGTGCTGACACTGACCTAAGGAAACTACTTCTGGATTTCAACGTAGATCATGGTGGCTTATGGCCATGGAGAGGGTGTAAAGGATAAAGTTCAACATCCCTCCTTCCGACGTCTGCAGCTATTTTCCTCTGCATATCAGGTGGTGCAATACCTGCCAAGCAGCTAACCTTGACTGTAGGTATCGGTTTCAGGTATGCAGTCATGCAGTTTCATTCAGTACGACGAAGACTTGTTTTGTCTGGCCAGAGCTGTACCATATGCGGGACGTGTATTCTCCTGCAGGGAAACGGCGTGCCAAGGCGGAGGTTTCAATGAATTGAGGTTGGACTCCTCAGTTACTGTGATTTCCCGAATGATGGTGTAACAGTTTCGTACTGTATTATCTTCTTGTGCTTCACGTGACATCTGTGTCACCATGGTCTTTGGTTAAGCATCTATCTAAATGTTTATTAATATTTCCTGTCAATTCATCTCACTTTAATTACTTTGTGCATGTAATTCTCAAATACATGTTCTGTTTAAATGCTGATTTGTTAAAACAGTACTTGTAGAACTGGTTCAATCGTAGGCAAAGCAGGTTTGCAACTATGTAAAAGCTGGAGGGAAATCTCACCGCTACGAAACCCGCACGGTGGGTACAGAAAAGCAGGATTGGCTGTAAAACCGCTCTGAGTCTTTGTGACACAGACAGTTGGTGGCTAACCTGCAAACCGTTCACATCTCGTATGCTGAAGGAGGCAAGGAAAGCAGCAAGAATGCCTCGGATGTGGTAGATTGTTGGCTGGTTATTAGTAGCATTTACTGGTTGGTTCTGAATCACAAAAATTCGACGCCAGGAAGATGATATTCAGAGCACTTTATACATCAAGGCCCATGGGTACATTTGCCGCTTTTTCTTTAGTCGCAGAAGACCAACTCCGCCACCGCCTGTATCTCAAGTAATTCACATTTGTCTGACAGAGGATTCTTCAAACTACCTTCAGTCTATTTCTCTACCGTTTCACTGTCTAAAAGCTGTTAGAAAATATGAACTCTGACTTCTCTTATTTTATTATGATCATCATTTCTCCCTGTGTAGGCTAGCGACAGTGAAATACTATCACATTCAGAGGAGAAAGTTAGTGATTGAAATTTCGTGAATAGGTCTCTCCGCAACGAAAAATGCCTTTGTTTTAATGATAGTCATCCCAACACGCGTATCCCTTACACTCTCTCCACTAATTCGTGATGAAACTAAACGAGATTCCCTTCTTTGAACTTTTTAGATGTCGTGCGCAAATCCTATCTGTCAAGGATCCCATACAGTGCAGCTGTACTCTAGCAGACGACGAAAAAGCTCCCTCTGGGCAGTCTCTTTAGTAGACCTATTGTATCTTCTAAGTGTTCCACCTATAAAACGCAATCTTTGGTTTTCCTTTCCCATAACATTGTCTATTTGAGCGTTCCAACTTAATTTGCTCCAAATTGTAATTACTAGGTACTTAGTCGAATTGATAGCCTTTAGATTTGTGTAACTTAGATTTAACAGATTTCTTTTCGACTTTTTCCTTATTGAGAGACATAATTTACATACCTTGTCTAAGTAATTTTTCAGTTGGTTTTGATCTTCTCATGACTTTACTAGAGGGTAAATGACAGCATCATCTGCAAACAATCTAATAGGGCTGCTCAGACTACCTCCTAAATCGTTCATGTGGATTAGTAACGTCAGAGGGCCGATAACACTTCCATGGGGAACGCCGGAAATCACTTGCGAATTACTCGATGATTTTCCGTCGATACTACGTACTGTAACCTTTCTGAGAGGAAATCACGGATCCAGTCGCACAACTGAATCACTGATTGCAGAAACAGCACTAGTCTATGCATGTTGATTTTGAGAAAAACAGAAAAATACGTTTGTGGGCCTGAGTATTCTATTTTCTTTGACAGCTCTATTTTACTTTGAACGGCACAGTTTCTGGTGATGTTCAGACACTATTTTCAATGATGTAGTCATTAGATTATATAATGATTTAAACACGCAAAGTTCGTGGACATGTGCTGTTTCTGAAATCAATTGGTTGCCAGAAATGTAAGTCTGTGTTATTCAGCAGTTTATTTGTAAATTTACCATGTTCAGTAAAAAAATTGTTATTATTAGGCTACATAACAGTTTCTGAAGATCAGCTATATTATTTCTCATTACCAAAATTCTTATTTTATGTGTACATAACAGATTCTGAACAACTACTTTCAACTACAAATTAGAATCAGGTAAATAGCAAGCTTAGTGAAATATTGCTTGTACCCATGTCTATTATTCACTGTCAGTCCCTCTGCTGTCTACTGAAGGCCAGTTGTAGAGAGCTCTGTAAAAGGATAGGTGCTCTTCAGGGATATACGGCTCCAATTTCTTGAGGTCAGCTATTTTCTTCTCACTTAGTGGTACACAAAAAAATGTTCAAATGTGTGTGAAATCTTATGGGACTTAACTGCTATGGTCATCAGTCCCTAAGCTTACACACTACTTAACCTAAATTATCCTAAGGACAAACACACACTCTCATGCCCGAGGGAGGACTCGAACCTCCGCCGGGACCAGCCGCACAGTCCATCACTGCAGCGCCCTAGACTGCTCGGCTAATCCCGCGCGGCTTAGTGGTACACATTTTTCGTATGTTGGAGCCGTCGGTAGAGTTACTATTGTTTTTAAATCAAGAAGTAAACGAGAAGTGTGCGTCACCAGGCTTCCAATGTATGGTTTTGCAATGACGTTCTCACTACACTCACTGTTGTATTCAAATTCCATGAATTCTGAAACGGTGAAGGATTGTTTCTCATTCCTTGTGAGCACTTTGCTGTTCATTGTTCCCAAAGACAAGCCATTACGTTTGTAAAATTTAGGCCACCATTGTTTGAAAGCCAGTACAAACTCTGTTGAAACAACTTTAACCTGGTATTTGTTAAAGTTACTTGCAGCAACAATAAGTTCTACAAACTGCATGATGCTATAAATCCTATCGACAGCTCGAATTTTCCTCTTATTCACTGCAAAGTCCCTGTCGCAGGATAAGAATGAATGGCCTCTGACCGGGAAATAATGATAAATTCTGAGTAAACGCTGAGATGCTGCAACTGCCATGAGGAACCTGACCATAGTATTATTCTTATACTACCCCGGGCAGCCATCTGAAACTATATGAAGGTATTTTATGTTTGGTGGCAACTCGTTTCATATGTAATCCAGCAGAAACGTGCAGACTTCATCGGGACCCTTCTTTGATGCACCTTCGTGACAAATTTAAAATGTTGCATATCCTGTCTTCAGGTTGTGGATATTGAATACATTAAAAATGAGTTGCCGAAGGTAGAAAACTTCCTGAATTGGAATGGTAGGAAGGGACAGATTTTGCAATACCTGCAACATCCTCGTCTCTTTGACACAATACTTGTACTTCACGAATAAGAGCAGAAAACTTTGCAGCCCTACGTTTATCAACCATCATTTCTGCAGCGGCAACCGTCTTAGCCTTTTCATTTGTAACACCCCACTCGTCACTTATCTGGTTTTGGTGTGTGTTCACCCCAGGTAATTGACTAACAGATCAACAGAGAGTGCAAAACTGCCGCAATGTCGGATAACGCAAAGAAAGTAATAAGGCCCTGTGACTCCTGATTGAACTGCGGTGGCAGTGTTGACATTAATTGATTCAGAATTGATCCCTTTTAATTAAAAAGGGGTGCACATTGATGCTATATTCAGCTATTGAACACCAGATGCAAATGTTGAACATACTACTTGATTGAAAACAGATGCAGACGATTAGCACAGATTTATTTTAACTCACTACCTTCAATCATCACATCACATGACTCTCCTATGAGGCAGTGGTAATAAATTGCGTTTGCGTGGAGTAAAGCGCGATAAATCAAAAGTAATTCCTATCGACTGACCCAGGCGTAATGCGAGGAGAATTCTACAATACACGGCCCATGAAACCCTCGTGGAAACTTTGCCGACGTGATCCAACAAATTAATCAGTGGCCGGAGTGGGCACAATATCACCAAATTCAGCGTGGCGGAGCGGCGGCGTTGTGCGGACGTCGACCCACCTCGTGGTGCTGCAAGGCTGTGCTCGTCTATTCACTCCTAGCTATCTTGCTCAGTACATAGCTGAACCAAAACTTCCTATCTCCAACCTCAATTGTTCTGTTTGCTAAGTCATAAACTGCAGAGATGCTCACTGTCTCTCAGGCAAGCTGAGTAAAGAACGCCATGTCCGCACTCTAGGCAAGCTGGGAACAGAAGACCTCTACAGAGACTTCTCCCAGTCCTCTCTTCGCCTCGGTTTCCCCTCCAGCAAAATCACTCACGCCAACTGCAGCGCAAATCGCGTTAATTATGCGTCGCTTCCCAGCACCGACCAATGCCTGCTCTGGGAAGTGAACAAATTCCCACAAAATTTCCCTTCATCTCAACTTCTGCTATATAGCTCCTCCCAGGCCACCCATCAAGGTTAGCGTCTGCACAAACACCAATTTTTCCGGAATTCTGACTCCCAGGAGAGTACTTCAAATTCCTTGCTCCTATGTTCCCATCAGAGGCCGGCGTATTTCACTCTGTCGCTCTTCACATGATTTACTTCAGACTCTGCAGACGATGAATTCAGCGTGAAGTTGCTATAATCATGAACATGCATATTTTGACCTCTGTTGACCGCTCCACCGTAGCTTTGCGCGGCTTTCTCGCATGTTTCACTGTAAACGGGACGACGGACATTTATCAACAGGCATACAAGTTCTCCGTCTGCTTCCCGGTACACCAGCATGGGGTCAGGGTCAACCACCCACTCACTGTCACTCATCTTAAGGCGGCTGGAGCCGCGCCCCGTTACCGCTTTCTCAGACCTTGAGCCACCCTAAGCTGTCTATTGTCGCTTCCCTTAGCCGCTCCCCCGGCGGCCACGGTCAATTCTGAGTACTTCCCTGGGATAAACTAGCCTCCAGTAAATCGACGCGTTTCCACAAAGTTTTCATGTTGTGTGAATTACTTTAAAACCATCACCCGACATTAATTATTTCAATACGTCCATACTATACCCTCTACAAGATGCATTGTGCCTTGTCAGTCATTTTTGTTCAGCCCTACTGTTCGCTCAACGTGAGTTAGGTGATATTTAATGACTTCATGTAAGGGACATAGTTCTTGCCATCTTACACATCCAGTGTTTTGTTTCGTAATTTATTTTGACGCACTTCACAAGTACCACATGTGTTAACTTGTGGTCGACCAAATGTAAATGAAAAACGCCCTTTGAATATTTTTAAATAAAATTCGTAGTTAATATTACTTGCTTGGGGATGTCGTAATCTGAACTGCTCATGCATGATTTTGACATTAAGTTGTCTATTTAAATAACGCTGTTCTTTTGTGCCATAGTGAGTAATTTTCTGGGGATAGGAATTTATGTGAACAATTATCAAACTTATCTCTGCACCACCGATTTGATTTCCTGACGCATTTTTACCCCTCTGGTCACTAGGCGACTTTCCACAATCAAGCAGGTTGCTTATCCTTCTTACCCTTTGGTTTGTGACATCATGGACACATAAGAACGCTCTCTTGCATACCTCTGATCGTCCAGTGCTGGAATTAAGAAAATACTAAAAATTGTTGCATCTTGGTTTGCAGGTGCCTCCTTCTGGTACTCTTCTTCGTCTTCTGGAAATATTAGCTACAGTAATCATACCTTGGAGATAAGAATCTTCTGCGTCCTTTGATGTCATGTTGTAGAAAAGTGAAAATACTTCATTTCTTTCCTCTTCAGGAATTCTTCCAAAACAGTTTCTACGACATCTACAAAATTACATAGATATTTCAGTCACACAATATATCATTAGTTTACTATTTTACTGACGTATAACCTCCAGTATTAGAACATTACTTAATTGCAGTCCACACCAATGCTTTTCTTTGAAAGTAACTTTCCACTGTAGTTTTTGTACTCTAAACTTTTAATTCGTGACCTTTTTACGATTTCACGCTGGTACTCAACATTCTTTACACCTTTTTTCCTCTTTCTACTTTCACCACCATCATGTACATCCGTATCTTCCCTGTTCAACATTGCTATGCTTCAGAAAGAAAAACCGTGCGAACACAGAGATGATTTTACACAGCAGGCTAGCCAACGTTGGCTGCAGAAATAGCACTAGTCCTGGACAAGTGTTCTTTCTCCTCTCACTCATAACGTCGGGATTTTGTTAGTCCCATTAAAAAGATGGACAAATGTTGTTTCTGCATTCATTCGACATAGGGAGCTCCATAACATGGAAATCAGCTCTTGAGTCAATTTAACCAAAAAGTGGTCAAGTGTTGTTTCTGCAATCAGCGATTCAACTGAAGCGATACTCCATAGGCATGCAGTTTGATTAGAGGTCTAAAGCCTTCTGCTAAATCTAGAAATATGGAAACAATTTGTTAATCCCTGTCGATAGCCCTCATTACTTCAAGCTAATAATGTGCTAGTTGTGTTTCACAGGAATTTTATTTTATGAACCCATGCTGATTGTGTTTCAATAGACCATTTGTTACCTTTGAGGTAGTTCATAATGTTCGAATACAGTATATGTTCCAGAATACCACGTTTCTGGTGTGGGTCTGTAATTCACCGAATTACTTCTGCTTCCTTTCTTGAGTACTACTGAGATCTGTGCGAGGTGTTGTATAAGATTGGTAAGTATGAGGCTATTGCATCAACATACTCTGAAAGGTATGCTATCTGGACTCGAAGACTTGCCTTTATCGCTACACCGAAGATACCTACTTCTGAGTTATTCATGTTGGCAGTTGTTCTCGATTCGATTTCTGGAATATTTACTTCGTCTTCTTTGTCGCAGGAATTTCTGAAACTGTGTTCAATAATTCCGTCTTAGTGGTGTTGTCATCGATAATATTACCACTGGTCCCGTGCAGTGAAGGTATTGATTGTGTCTTGCCTCTAGTGTACTTTACACTTTACCAGAATCTCTTTGGATTTTCTGTCAGAAGATTCTCTGGAAGCTATTAAAAGCATCTCGCATTAAAGTCCGCGCTAATTTCGAGCTTCAGTAAAATATCGCCAATCTCGAAGATTTTGTGTTCCTTTAAATTTGGCGTGCTTTTTTCGTTGCTGTTACAACAGTTTTCTCACCTGTTTTGTGTAGCATGAGGTGTCAGTATTATCTTTTATTAATTTATTTGGTATAAATCGCTCAATCGCCTCAGATACTATACCTTTGAATTTACGTCATATTTCGTCTACACTTACTTAGTTAGATGTAAAGGAGTGGAGGCTGTCTCTTAGGAAGAGGTAAAGCAAATTTTTATCTGCTTTTTAAAATAGAGGCAACTATTTATTCACAACCGATACAAAAGAGTTACATGTTTGTGCCTGTTACTGTCCTTCAGAGTAGCCACCAGCGTTGTCTAGAGCCGATTGCCAGCGCTTCAGAGCTGTTCCAGAGATTCGACAGGCAGTAGACCGCTCCATTCGCACCATCAACAGAACGAGCTCTACTGACGGTATACAACGCCTTGCACATCGCTGGCAACGGGTTCTACACAACGCTGGTGACTACTTTGAAGTACAGTAACAGGTGCAAACATGTAACTCTTTTGTATCGGTTGTGAATAAATAGTTACCATTATTTGAGTTCCGATCCTCGTATTTTACACTTATTTTTGTGGATGTGGATGTTGCAGTGGTTAGTTGCACTACAACGATATTGCTAGACCGTGTTGCTGTTTCGTATCCTATATGTAAAACATATCTTAGTACCGCGTAAAGCCATATATAGTAGTTTATTTTCTTGATGAACGGTATAAACTCGTGGTATGCTCTGCTAGTCAGGCTGGCGACCGTTCTTTGATTCGTGTAATTTACATTTTACTTTATAACTACCACGACCTTGGTTTGATTCGCACTAGTTCCACTACTGCTCTCTATCAAACGTAATCTTTTAGATGCTGAAACATAATCCGATACCTTTTTCATAAGCGTACGTTCGCGGTAAGAATTCCAAATTCGTGTCACGGGAGTAACATTATAGGTGAATTGCCACTGTGGTAGCAGTCGTTAGAGATATAATGTAATTTCGGGCTGACACTTTTAGCTTCGTGTAGAGGCAGTGTTATCGGTACGTTAAAGACCTATCCAAATTGAGTCCAAGGTTATTTAGGAGTAAAGCAGTGTTCCAACTCGATGTCCTGCCAGTTAACTTTTAGTTCTGTCACAGCTGTTGTAACTGGAACATAATATTTTCTATGCTGGGCATCAACAGTTGAAACATCCCGTGTTGAATAAAAAGAACCGCGGCGACTGTTAAAATTCGATATTGAAAGACGTGTCTGATTTCGCAAATTCTATTTGTATCATCACGTGTTTATCCTTATACAAATGTATAAACAACATATTGGAATGAAAAATAAAAGCGATTAGGTTTGTGTTTACTTAATAGGCGATCCATAAGACCGATATGTTTAAAAGCCGGAAAAAGCACATTCCTCAGCACACTCATCAAGGTGTTTAAAATACGAAATAAAATAAAATAAAAATGTAGAATAAAATAAAACATAAAATAAAAATTAAAAAATTAAAGCCATCCCAAAAAAGAGCCTGTAAGAATTTCAGAAGTGGAAACGTGGTAGATATTAAATTAATAATTTATAAAGTTTTTTTGCAAAAGAACCGCGTTTGAAATGTTGAAGGAGGAAACAACTGTTAAAATAACGTCGTATTTCACTTCCATTGTAGATAGCCTCAAGAGGAGGCCGTTGCTGTAGTTTTGCTGTTGCTGTGTCTAGAAATACACACTTGATGGTGCAAATATAGGTTGAGAAACCGGTCGTGTCCCTGCATAAAGATTCTTTAACAGTCGCAGCGGTCCTTCCTATTCCACATGTTGTAATTTGTCCTTGATATCCCGAATACTGGCACTGAGATGCAGCCGGCGTCCGAGCTGATACGACACATGTTCAATAGGGGACAGGTCTGGAAATGTTTGTGGCCAGAGGAGTACTTCAAAATCATGGAGACAGGTAAAAGAGACATGTGCCGAGAAAGATGGCATCACGTCAGTCTCGCATGGCAGATAACACGTGAGGACACAGCATGCCGTGACGTACCGTTGTGTCAGCAGAGTTGCCTCAGTCACTACCAGTCATGACCCAAAGTCATACACGTTGGAAGAGTGGGGCCTCTCCCGGGGTCGCCGTGATACTCGTCGAGGATCGTCATGCTGGGTACTGCAGAGCAGAGATTCGTGGCTGAACACTATGCGACGCCCCTCATCAGCAGTCCATGCTTGCAGGTCACGACACCACATCGGACACAGCTGTTTGTGTTGTGGTGTTGACAGCGGCTCAGGCACGGGGCAGTAAATCCCTAGTCCGGCTGCTGTAGTGTCCTACTAATGGTTCAATATGACACAGAATGTTTCAGGGAGTCAATTACTTGTTCCCGGGTGGCAAACGCAGGTGTGAAGGGGTTGTGACGTGCTTGGGGCAGAATACGGCGATCCTCCCTTTCCGTGACCAGAACTGGTCTACCGCAACATTTACGATGAGTATGCCTGCCCGCACGTTCCCATGATGGCCAACATCGGCCCACTCTCACATCCGAATGTCCCACAAGTCTGGATGTTGCACGATTCGACCAGCCGGTCAATTGGAGATCCACAATGAGATCCCTGTCAAATTCTGTCAGATTCTGATAACGCCGTCTCACTCGTGTACGAGGCATCTCCTTGCCCTTCACAGTGATCACTCAACGCATGACGCTGTTCGCGCCCCTAACATAGTCTGTCAGGTCTGGTAACAACAAACACGAACAACGGTAACACACTCTGGTGGCTATCCTTCATGTCACAGAGAATCATTTATATAAACGCAGGTGCTGTGTACGTGTACGGAGTTAAGCCATCGCCACACGGAACGCTCAGCAACGATGCGACTTGTGCACATGGTACATGCGCCCCAAAATAGTATACTTTGATAGCAGCGCGCTCCAGCGGCAGTTGTCGGCTGTATCTGGCTCGTAACTCACAGTGTTTACGAAATGGACAGGCGTAAAACTCCTGTATCAGCTCTATAAAAACGTACATTTCCTCCCGTGTCCATATGCTAGTCATGTTGTTCTGTATGTCCTATGCATAAATAAAAATTTCCATATCCGTGAACATTTTATAAGGGAAAAAGGAAATTACCATGTTTAGTCAATGAGGACATCAGCTTATAAACGTTTCATTACTAACAGTGCAATACAACTTTACAATAGTTCTCCACATGAGGTTAAAATTACTACATCATTCTCACTTTTTAGTAATACCCAAAGGTCATTCTTACTTTTTCATCTCTCCTATTCACTAGCAAAATCTTTGCAACATAGGACATACAAAACTTAAAAGAAGAAAGGCCAAAAATCTTACTGCAACCACTCAAGCCTATCCTGTAGATTAAGCCAATCGAACACATTCACTTCTCAAAAAGTTATTTACATAACATCGAATATCGTAGTATATACATATATCAAATTAATAAGAAAGTAAAAGAACAGATACACACCAAAAAAAGTTTTGCATCACTCCAGCTCCCAGAATTCCTGAATATAGACGCTGACTGCGGATACTGTATTACAGCACAGTCCCTTCGATTGTTCAGAGATGTCTCTAAACCTGCCCAAAGATGTAAACAACCACCGTGTTGTCTGATGTTCAACCATACCTAGACGGTTAATACCGCGGTTCGATCCCATCCGCATTGTTACTTTCTCCCAGGAAGGGTTCTCAACAAAGGAAGTGTCCAGGCGTCTCGGAGTGAACCAAAGCGATGTTGTTCGCACATGGAGGATATGCAGAAAGACGGGAACTGTCGATGACATGCCTCGCTCAGGCCCCCCAAGGTCTACTACTGCAGTGGATGACCGCAACCGGCGGATTATAGTTCGAAGGAATCCTGACATCTGTGCCACCATGTTGCACAATGCTTTTTATGTAGCCGCAGGACGTCGTGTTACGACTTAAACTGTGCTACATGAAGCCCAACTTCCCTCCCGACGTTCATGACGAGGTTCACCTTTGCAACCACTACACCATGCAGCGCGGTACAGATGGGTCAAAGAACATGCCGAATGGACCACTCAGGATTGGCATCAAGTACTCTTCACCTATGAGTGTCGCATATGCCTTCAACCAGACAATCGGCGGAGACGCGTTTGAAGGGCATCCCGGTCAGGCTGAACGCCTTAGGCACGCTGACCAGCGAGTGCAGCAAGGTGGAGGTTCCCTGCTGTTTTGGGGTGGCATTATGTGGAGCTGGCGTACGCCGTTGGTGGTCATGGAATGCGCCGTAGCGGCTGTGCGATACGTCAATATCGGCAGCACATTGGCGAGGCATTCGTCTTTATGGACGACGATTCTAGTCCCCATCGTGCTTATCTTGTGAATAACTTCCTTCAGGAGAACAGTATCGCTCGACTAGAGTGGCCAGCATGTTCTCCAGACATGAACCCTATCGAACATGCCAATGAGATGCAAACTGTTTCCAGGCGTACTATGAGGCAACTGTCCACGTATAAATGCTATACAAATGAATAGTTCTGTTAAAATTGTGTAGGCGCCTTTTGAAGGACAATTAAGGTAAAAGTGAGGGAAGGAACACAAGTTTGGAATACTGCCACATACACGGCTGTCTCAAGTAAGCACAGCGAGCAACCTCAGATAGCTTCCAGGCAACCGACGTGTATCTCGACGTTAATAGTGAGTAAAAGATGGTTCCAATTCCTTACTGTTTATTCCACTTTAACATCATGAATAAGATGAGAGGTAACTTACTGAATGTAAATAATGCAGCATCAAATTACCATAAAGTTTTAGTTTTTGTCGGCTGAATTTCTGTTGGAGCAACCGAAGTTACCTTTGCTGCAAGTTTCGTAACTTCCTCGTAAAATGTGCCGGGCTCTGAACTTTATGGTCATCTGAGTGTCTTCCGGATGGAAGTTCGCGACCCGTCTCTGCGGAGGTTTGAGAATTATATTTTCCTTGTCTTACCTTGGAACTTCCATGTCTGCGAGTGAGCAGGTGTTTATAAAGTTTCAGTTTATTGCGCCGTTAATCCTACAAGCAGCGCCACACGAAAGGAACAGGGCGCTCTCTCCCCTTCTCTGTGTAGTTAGCCGAAACACAGCAGCAAAAGCTCAACACAGCAGCCATTGCCATTGTCGGCTGAAAGTGCTTCAAAGGGCACTATTCTACCTCACAGCGTGCTAACGGAACTCTTACTACATGTTCGTGTTCTTTGAATGCAGTTGCGGGAAACCTGTAGGGGACTATCGTCTGAAAATGTGTTGTTCCTTATCAGCCACGTTGTACTGGTATACATTACAGTACATCCACGAAATTTGTTACTAATGACTGTGTCACAAAACTTTTATAATACTGTATTTCGTTTTAGGTTGTCAGTCCGCTGTTTAGTGACCAGCGTCCTAGGAGATTATAGCAGAAAGAATCAGTCCAGCTCGCAAAATTATCTATCATTTCTGGTAACTGGTTTCAATCTAATTATTGGAGGACTTTTCTTGCCAGTTATCACAGCAGCCTAAGCACAACGTAAATAGTTCATGTTTACTAAGCGACTGGCGGCAGTTTTCGATTGATTCGTATTTATACTTTCAGGATTGCTTTTCAAAATTAATTACATGTTGTACAACGCTAGACGTACCGTCATATGACGATAGATGGCAACACATAATGCGAGCAGGAATAGCGTCGAACATGATGGTGTTAGTGGTCCAACTGTTTTGGTGTGGATGATCATAACGTGTGTAATGTTGTTGCTTTAATTTGTGGTGTAAGCGGTGCTGATATTCAAGACCATAAAAGTGGGTTAAAAGCTGTGAGCTGTCTGGGGAAGTTAACCTTGCATTACTGAGCAACTGTTTCACCAGGTATCCAGTCTAGCTTACCAAATTCCCAACCAGACTAACATTAATTATAATCTTTTAATAGTCATCCAACCGGTGATATATATATATATATATATATATATATATATATATATATATATATATATAAAGAGAATTTAAATAAAAAGAAATAAATCAGTTTATATTTGGAAATTTATATTAACATTGATCATCGAAATTTCAGCATATTAAACTTGATTCATAACTAAACTGGTGCCTTATTTAGGATTGTGAAATTGTGAGTTTGTAATCTTACGGAACACATCAAATAGGTAGCCAAGATTGGGAGACTACATACAACACTGCATTCATAAAATAACACACGAAGAACGTTGAAGCATATGCAAGAGAAATTAACCACAACCAACCGATTCAATTTTCACCCAAAGAAGTTACGTTTGTAGCGCAATCCTGTCCCTCATGTAATTACCACACACTGGTATACTAAATTCATACTAACTCTCTGTGAAATCTTCCCGAAAAGAATAGCTGAGGGCCACTTTGATGCTTACACCACATGCTACACGTGGTCAACTTGGTTTACACAAAGAGTGTAATTCCACAATAATTTTGATAATTAAAATAAATTACATCGAAATGCAATTTGCAAAAGAAAAACCTCGAGCTGGTTACTATTGTCTCACTATTAACCTGGTGGGTCAAACAATTGTATAAGCATGTGGTACTGGTCTCACAAAGTACATCCCACGTGGGTTGAACATAAAGAAAAGTTGCTATATTGAAAAATATTGTCAAGACGAGATGTTATAATCTCACGCACATTAGCATTTAAGATTGATGATCTTAGTTAGAGTTACTGATCAACATGTGGTTCCACTTTACTCACAAAGTAGTGACAAAGCAACTACCGGAAGATATTCTGAACTTCACACTCGAATTACACTGCGTTGCAATTTAAGATAACAGTAGATATTTTAGAGCTAAACCTGGAATAAAGGTGATTAAATTTTCAGTTAGGCTAAACTTAAGAAATCCATTGTCCTACGGACTTAGCAGACACATGCTTAGCCAGAGATCTTACCACTTCAGACGCTCGCCGCAGACAGACTGCCGTGGTCCATTCCTGAGGGTGCCTCCCAAATACAAACGGAAGTGACCAGAGAGGCAGCTTCCTATACCAACATGACAAGGGATGGACAGGACCATACTAGGAATAGAAACCTCTCTGCTTTTAGCAAGCGTAGCTACCTGTTCTGACTTTGGTCCTACTGTTCTCCAGCAGACAGGCTTGTATGCTACCATCCAGCGTGCAACTAGAAATACATCTGCTCATTCATCCTCTCATACAGAAGGGAAGGGGGATGACAGTATCTTATCATATACAGTATACAAAAGGAAGCGGTTGTAGGTTCTGTATGAGACTGTGTGACATGAATTACATATAAAATGTGTTTTAAAGTGCAGTAGTGTGACAGATCGTTCTTGTTTATGTGTAAAAGTAACACGTTTCACTGCTCAGTCTCCTCCCAGTGAGTCAGAAACACCACAGTAAATTTAGAAGAGGAATTTATGCCGCAAATGACAACAGATTTAAGAAATTAACATGAAAGGAATCCAACAGAGAGCTTTCACGTTGCATATTTTATTGATCTACGTTTATGTCATGTTCCGTGGGGCCAAATTGAGGAGCAAGTCTCTTTGGTCGTGGAACGAGTCATACATGAAATTATAACAGAGGAGTAATAATAGACAAAATGAAAAGTATGTGAATCCTAGACAGATGACAAGTCATATGTTTAAATAAACATAGCCAACAGCGTAACACAGGTATTAGATTAATTTTTCTAATTTTTCCAGGAGTTCCCCGACAGAATAGACGGAGTGATACATGAGGAAACTCTTCAGTTTAGACTTTAAAGTGCTTGCATTGCCGCTAAGACTTTTTAATTCTTATGGCAGCTCACTGAAAATGAATGCAGCAGAAGGTTGCACGCCTTTCTGCAAAAGACTGAAGGAGGAGCATTCCAAATGCAGATTGGATTTCTCGGTAGTATTAACTGAGTGAAAGCAGCTAACTCTTGTGTATAAGCTGATATCGTTAACAACAAACGACATTAAAGAAAATATGCGTTGAGAGGCCAATGTCAGAATTCCTAGACTATTAAACTGAGGTTGACAAGACGTTCGCAAACTTTCACCACATATTGCTCGACCCGCCCGTTTCTGAGCCAAAAATACCCTTTATGAATCAGAAGAGTTACCCCAGAAAATAATACCATTTGTCATAAGCGAATGAAAATAAGCAAAGTAGATTACTTTTTGTGTTGAACAGTCACTTATTTCAGACACTGTTCTAACGGTAAATAAAGCAGCATTTAGTTTTTGAACAAGACACTGAACATGAGCTTTCCACGACAGCTTATTATCTATCTGAACGCCTAGAGATATTTTCAGTCTCACTAACCATATGCCCATCCTGTGTAATAAAATGTTGCATTGTTTTAGAAACTGTAAACTGTTACTGTGATTTAGCATCAATTTATTTTCTGCAAGCCATGAACTTATATCTTTAACAGCTTTATTTGACACTGTGTTAATATTGCACACAAAATCCTTCACTACCAGGCTGGTGTCATCAGCAAACAGAAATATTTTAGAATCACCTGTAATACTAGAAAGCTTACCATTTATATAAATAAATAGTAGCCGCCCCAGCACCGACCACTGGGGCATCCTCAATTATGCCCCATCTGGACTGCACGTCGTAGGCATTCTCAGGACTGCAAAAAAATGGTTCAAATGGCTCTGAGCACTGTGGGACTTAATAGCTATGGTCATCAGTCCCCTAGAAGTTAGAACTACTTAAACCTAACTAACCTAAGGACATCACACAACACCCAGTCGTCACGAGGCAGAAAAATCAGGACTGCAGAGAACGACCTTCTGCTGTCTGCTCTTAAAGTAAGAGGTGAACCAATTGTGGCTACTCCCCTTATTTCATAACAGTCCAACATCTGCAGTAATATTTTGCGATCAACACAATCAAACGCCTTAATTAAACCAAAGAAGCCACCTAGCGTTCGCAACCTCTTATTCAGTCCGTCCAAAGCCCCACAGAGAGAAGAGATTGAAGTGGGGCAGGATAGCGCATTTAAGGGTTAATTAGCGATATATTGACGGGAACTTCACAATTATATTTTGACTGGCATTTCATCTGACTTTTGCCTATTATATAATAGAGACCGAAAGTCATATGTACAATTTGAACTATTAATTCGCAATTATTAAAAAATAATAATGCAAATGCGAAGTTTTGCCCGTGGTGTAAGAGTGCGTTTCTATGGGGGTAAATTTGCGCATTGTTATTAAATGATAAGAAACATATGCGCCATTAAATTCTTCTTCTTTATTTAATTTATAACGTACATAAACACAGTATGCCTTGTTTTTTAGCATATAAAAATTGTTGTTGATACATGACTTGGTTTAATGAATTATTCAGGGATCTGTGAACAGAAACCTGCAAAAAAATTCCACCCAGAGGAAAATCTTTTTAACAGCGATCGCAAATGAAGTCTCCAGTACCTTTATAACAAGAGCACTTAAGACATTGAATCCAGTCTATTTTGTTGGTGGATTATTGTATTTTTCTGTACAGCCTGAAAAATTAAAAGTTTGTGGATTTTTCACCAAGTTATTTAAGTTCTGCTTTGCTTTCTTTTTGTTTGCTTGACGTGAATCAAACAGTTTCCTCTTAGATTTCTTTATTTCGTGTTCTCTTGATTGTGATTCCAGTTACTTCTTGAATGCGGTCCCAGATACTACTTCTAACTTACTCCATTTCTTCTGTTTTTGGCAATCTGTTCATCTTGGCAAAGGAATTATTTCTTTTGGGGAAATGTAGGTACTTCGTCCTGGTTGTGTTTTATTTGTATATGTCTATGAATTTTGGCTGTCGAGAGATGCAGCTTCAGCTGTGGATGCGTCATTAAATTTCTCACTTTGGTCTGTAAATGTCGAAAGCAGGAAAACCTTTCTCGGTGAATATGTGACGATCGATTCGATAAATGCTGCACTCTTGAACGCCTTTGTTGGCTTCGTCATTGTGGCTGTGCTTTGATAAGAGTTTCAAAATGATTCAGCAGTAAATTCTTGCGTAATTATACAGGGTGATTCAAAAAGAATACCACAACTTTAAAAATGTGTATTTAATGAAAGAAACATAATATAACCTTCTGTTATACATCATTACAAAGAGTATTTAAAAAGATTTTTTTTCACTCAAAAACAAGTTCAGAGATGTTCAATATGGCCCCCTCCAGATACACGAGCAATATCAACCCGATACTCCAACTCGTTCCACACTCTCTGTAGCATATCAGGCATAACAGTTTGGATAGCTGCTGTTATTTCTCGTTTCAAATCAGCAATGGTGGCTGGGAGAGGTGGCTGAAACACCATATCCTTAACATACCCCCATAAGAAAAAATCGCAGGGGGTAAGATCAGGGCTTCTTGGAGGCCAGTGATGAAGTGCTCTGTCACGGGCTGCCTGGCGGCCGATCCATCGCCTCGGGTAGTTGACGTTCAGGTACTAATCTTTTTCGTAGGACTCTCCATACAGTTGATTGTGGAATTTGCAGCTCTCTGCTAGCTCTGCGAGTCGATTTTCCTGGGCTGCGAACAAATGCTTGCTGGATGCGTGCTACATTTTCATCACTCGTTCTCGGCCGTCCAAAACTTTTCCCTTTGCACAAACACCCATTCTCTGTAAACTGTTTATACCAACGTTTAATACACCACCTATCAGGAGGTTTAACACCATACTTCGTTCGAAATGCACGGTGAACAACTGTCGTCGATTCACTTCTGCCGTACTCAATAACTCAAAAAGCTTTCTGTTGAGCGGTCGCCATCTTAGCATCAACTGACGCAGACGCCTAGTCAACAGCGCCTCAAGCGAACAAATGTACAACTAAATGAAACTTTATAGCTCCCTTAATTCGCCGACAGATAGTGCTTAGCTCTGCCTTTTGTCGTTGCAGAGTTTTAAATTCCTAAAGTTGTGGTATTCTTTTTGAATCACCCTGTATATCCAGGACGGTTAATGAGCCACTGGTTGCATTCTTGTGGATAAAAGTCCTTCAGCTGCATGAAAAAGCAGGTTTCCTGTGGCTGCAGTTTGTGGCTGTTCTCTGGTAAGTACATGAGTGTTATGGTCCCTGCAACAACGGACGGCATTCAGACTCAAATCAGGATGGTATTTGAAAGCATCGCTGGTGCGAAAGTCAGCTTGCCATTTTCTCAAATGGTATACTGCGAGCCATGGATGAACGGCAGCAGGCAGATGCCGCATTTCTGCATTTCCGGAAAGCGTTCGACACGGTGCCCCGTTGCAGGCTGTTAATGAAGTTGTGAGCGTATGGAATAAGTTCACAGATATGAGAGTGGCTCGAAGACTTCTTACGTTGTAGAACCCAGTATGATGTCCTCGACGGCGAGTGTTCATCAGAGACAAGGGTATCGCCAGCAGTGCCCCAGGGAAGTGTGATAGGACTGCTGTTGTTCTCTATATAGATAAATGATTTGGCGGATAGGGTGGGCAGCAATCTGCGGTTGTCTGCTGATAACGCTGTGGTGTACGGTAAGGTGTCGAAGTTCAGTGACTGTAGGAGGATACAAGATGACTTAGACAAAATTTTTAGTTGGTGTGATGCGGATGAGTAGGAAGAACTAACCTGTAATGTTTAGATACAGCATTTGTTGTAGTGTCCTGCATGACACAGTCAAATTATTTAAACATCGGGGCGTAACGCTGCAAAGCGGTATGAAATAAAATTGAGCATGTGAGAATTGTGAAAGGGAAGGCGAATGGTACACTTTAGTTTAGCAGGAGTATTTTAAGAGAGAGTGGTTCACCTGTAAAGGAAACCGCATATGGAACGCTGGTGCGACCTATTCTTGAGTACTGCTCGAGTGTTTGGGATCCGCTTCAGATCGGATTGAAGGAACTCATCGAAGCAGTTCAGGTGCGTGCTGCTAGATGTGTTACTGCTAAGTTCGAACAACACGTAAGTGTTAACGGGTATGCTTTAGGAACAGGAGATAAGGTGACGTTATTTTCGAGAAACACTGTTGAGAAAATTTATTGAACCGCCATTGGTTGCCAGACGATTCTACTGCCACCAACATACACTGCGCGTGAGGACCGCGAAGAGACGAGAAATTAGGGCTCATACGGAGGCATATAGACGGCTGTTTCGCCCTCGTTTTAGCTGACACAACATTTAATGAAAGGGAAGAGAAGGCCAATGAACAACTTAAGTCGTATAAAGTTGTTGTTGTTGTAGTCTTCAGTCCTGAGACTGGTTTGATGCAGCTCTCCATGCTACCCTATCCTGTGCAAGCTTCTTCATCTCCCAGTACTTACTGCAACCTACATCCTTCTGAATCTGCTTAGTGTATTCATCTCTTGGTCTCCCTCTACGATGTTTACCCTCAATGCTGCCCTCCAACGCTGAATTTGTGATCCCTTGATGCCTCAGAACGTGTCCTACCAACCGATCCCTTCTTCTAGTCAAGTCGTGCCGCAAACTCCTCTTCTCCCCAATTCTATGCAATACTTCAAATTTAGTTATGTGATCTACCCATCTAATCTTCAGCATTCTTCTGTAGCACCACATTTCGAAAGCTTCTATTCTCTTCTTGTCCAAACTATTTACCGTCCATGTTTCACTTCCATACATGGCTACACTCCATACAAATACTTTCAGAAACGACTTCCCGACACTTAAATCTACACTCGATGTTAACAAATTTCTCTTCTTCAGAAACGCTTTCCTTGCCATTGCCAGTCTACATTTTATATCTTCTCTACTTCGACCATCATCAGTTATTTTGCTCCGCAAGTAGCAAAACTCCTTTACTACTTTAAGTGTGTCATTTCCTAATCTAATTCCCTCAGCATCACCCGACTTAATTCGACTACATTCCATTATCCTCGTCTTGCTTTTGTTGATGTTCATCTTATATCCTCCTTTCAAGACACTGTCCATTCCGTTCAACTGCTCTTCCAAGTCCTTTGCTGTCTCTGATAGAATTGGAATGTCATCAGCGAACCTCAAAGTTTTTATTTCTTCTCCATGGACTTTAATACCTACTCCGAATTTTTCTTTTGTTTCCTTTACTGCTTGTAGAAACTGAAAATAAAATGAGAGAAGCAGTGACGGGCCTTTTGACACTGGTTCATTGTCAACAAGAGCCTGGCGTAGGGCGAATCCGGACTGAAAAAGGATGAAGAGGGACTTTGGAAGAAACAAAAAAGTTGAAATGGATATTGCTCAAGTGCGAGAAAATGTACAGGATACGGAATCACCCGTGCATACCAGTAATGGAACGTGTCAGTTACGAGAGAACACAGCAGCTGCGATACGAACCGACAGCTCAAGTTCCCATCGAACATGCATATGAAATAAGGACTGCACCATTCCTAATTACAACACTGATAGAGAAAGACTTGATATTACGTAGGCATCAGTTTTTTGCTCCCCAAATAGCAAAACTCAATTACTACTTTAAGCGTCTCATTTCCTAATCTAATACCCTCAGCATCACCCGATTTAATTCGGCTACATTCCATTATCCTCTTTATAGTTATGTGCTTGAAATACTTGCCTCCAGTAAAATTTACGAAACATATCTTGCAGAAACGCTTAGAACTGATGTGAGAGCAACGTCAACAGTCCTTTTAGTTGAATGATCCCAAGCGTTGCCTTCCTAAGGTCCCCTGCCAGTATAAATTTCACAAAATAAATAAACCAAATTGATTATGAAACACTATAGATCTCATAGTACTTATTGTGTACAAATAAAATGTACATTAAGTTATCTTCCATTAGGAATGTAGAATGCACTCAACGACTGTGATATGACTTTCAAAATGATGGAGAAAAGCAATCAGCCGTCCTTTCCTTTCAGGCTTTATTAAAGCAAATCTAGATTTTGGGTAGTAACTAGCCATTATCGGTGCAGCATTTCAGTGTTTTAATACATGCCCTACTACTTCCACCTTGAATGAACTAGAGCATATATTAAAACTCTGAAACGCTGCATTGATAATGGCTGGTTACTAGTCGAAATCTAGATTTGCTTTAATAAAGCCCGAAAGGAAAGGACGACTGATTGCTGTTCTCCATCATTTTGAAAATGTATATTAATTGCTTCTTGCAGCTCTAAAATGGATTTATACAACTGCGAAGGAAAAAACCAACCTACTTGCACTATGAGATGCTCACATAACAGTATCTTGTTTTGTCAGTGCTTTCCCATTGACCGCGGGAGAGTGCAGCTTTTAACGCAACTGCAGCAAGGTCTATATAGGCCTTGAACTAGAGAAGACGTTGTCATGCCATCTGTAGCCAAGGATAGGTAGCACTGTATGAGTTTATCGCCGCAAATTTATGACAAAATAACCCAAAATCACCCATATTGAGAAATTGCGCCACCTTACACACATGTGTGTGTGTGTGTGTGTGTGTGTGTGTGTCAATAAGACATGATTTGAAATGGTTGCAAAGAAATCACTTTCTGTTTTTTATTCAGTAAGTGATACGATTTTAGCATCTAAGTTTCGTTATGTTGTACACGTTCGTAGAAAACGTATAGCCGGAAGTAATGCTCATCAGAACCCTATGTATAAGAAAGCAACCGGCTTAATTTTGAACACTGCAGTTTACCCACAAGATTTAGCGTTAGATAGCGCCTAATCAGATTTCTTGGCTCGTATGTTGCAGTTTTAATCTGCTTGAGACCTATGACGAGATGGGAAAATCTCTAAGCCTCGGTATGCGTATTTCGCACGACAGACTGGGAACAAGTACTGGTATCGAAACCACGAAAGACGTTCCTTTAAAAAACCTGCAAGCAAGGGTGTAGAAGGAGTATAAATCTGACAAAGCAGAGGTGATTTTTGCTAGTTTAGTTGCATAATAGTCAGATAGTTGTTCGTGCAACGTATTTTTGCGGGCCGTTCGGGGTAGGACTGTTGATATTTTTAAAAATGTCAGGAATCCGATGTATCGATTTTTAGAAAAATATCATTATTGACTCTCGAGATGTCGAAGACAGTTATCGATATATCGCTAGAGGGAATATCGACGTACTGGCGAAAATTATTGGGTGCACATTGTAAATATACTGTCAGTTTTAGAGCTTTATATTTATTAAATATTATTAGGTATCCTGTACGTCAAGAAGCTAGCAACCTGCTTATCCCCCTTAGAGCAAGAACTGAAAGGAAAACGATGCACGTCCATGCTTGGCAATAACCACTTTGCTAACAATCGTAACTGCACGTAAGTTGCGCAATAAAAGGTGTCCTATGGGTCCGTTGTTCGGTTTCGTCACATACAGCATTTGTCTGGAACACTTCATGTCGACTTACTTGTTTTTTCATTTCTGTAAATGCCAGAGTACTGGGAGTTGTTAATATCAAAACTGCGTGGTGACGTTAAACAATGTAGTCCCTATTGGTAGCACCGAAAGCTGATTACGTCAGCATTTCCCTCACACATCTCCACCCACATCAAAGACTAATCTTGTCATTTAGATTTTTGTTCATCAATTTCAGAAACTGTTTTTGAAGACTGCCAATGTGAAGAAATAGGACACTACTTGTGTTAAAAATTGTTTTTTTTAATTTTTATTTTTTATTTTTTTTAACGCAATTGGAGTGCTGTTTCTTCACATCGGATACCCTGTTATTCCGTTGACACCGACATGCTGTAGCTTTTCTTTTCTTCGCTCAGTTCGAATACCTACATCATTTAAACATGAAGTCCCTTATATGTATATGCTAATTAACACATATTTCATGATGATTTTAATGCGAAATGTACATCTTCTTGTTTCTAATTACATATCGCGCACAAAATTTCTGTTTTCATTGCAGATATAAATATAAAAGATTGTTAACAAGGTTTGATTAAGTTAAGAAAAACTAAAAAATTAACCTTCTTGGAGAAAAATGTAAACTCAAATACTGTTTACTTGGACTGTGTCGATTGTTTTATACCACAGATGTGGTCTTACACGAGTCAGAGTGATAAGAGTCGTAAAAACATGCGATACAATAATTTTCACAGCATCGAGTACACAGCGAAAATGCTGCATTTTTACAGTTGCTACCGTACCACTGCAACTTGAACCCAATAGAATTGATTTGTCGCGTGAAACAACAAGACATTTCAGCTGCCAGACGTACTGCAGCTAATGCACGAAGTTCTGTCACAATTCTCTGCCGAATGCAGAACACCACTTCACAAAAGAAGACGAGAAATTTTTCTGTGGCTTCGTGGATTCTTTTGTTGGTCGCCTCGTTATCATCGTTGCAGCTGACAGTTCCACTACTGAAATGTATTCCTCGTGTTAGGATACGGGAGAACTTCAGAGATTATCATACGACTGATAGGTAACACCTTCAGTGGATTCAATATTTAACTATATGGCGAAATCCCTGCAATATGTTTACACGTCACACATAGCTCACGCAGAAAAGTTAGGAATTTTCATCGTTCTTGTTTTTATTTACAGTACTACGTTTGCAGGGAACAAGAGACTGTTATATTTTACGTGTGGTCGCCAAAGAAACGTATTGCCGGAGTTTTGCCATTTATGACTTCATTGTGTTCCAAAATTAAATGACATTCGAAACTATATTGTTTCTCTCCTCATCCTTTTTACATCTTAACTGTAACTGTAACCCCAGTACATATATACTGTGCTCCCTCTCGAGTCCTGACGGTTTCAAGTTGTATTGTCATAATAATTATTTCTGCCTTGTTCAAAAATTTGCGCAAATTTAATTTTTTGTGTCCTACGATTTGAATTCCAGGAAGATAATCATGTTAACTGTGTTTCGATATCTACTGTACGACAGTTATATGTGATACTGACATCTGATACCGTGGATGGCGTTTACAAGAATTTCCTGAGCCAGGTATTCAAATGAACAAGATCATAACCGAAGCTGACGTGAATCGACGTAAAGTTCCACATGTAGAAAAAAAAGTTTCAGTGCTCCTACCCTACAAAGACCGAACATATATAAATTTTCCATGATAATTTTGTCGTCCACACTGTATAACTTTGTAATATATTCCGATCAATTCAGTCCTTGCTTAATCCTAATTATCTTCTTCTCTGTATAGCCTATTCTTTGTAATCTTGTATGATCATGTTCTTATCTGTGAAAATCCTATCCACTATACCATGTATGAATTCATACTATAGTCTGATCTTGTCTGTTGCACTAAATAAGCTGATAGTCTCATTGTAAATCATTATCCTATGCAGAACTTTTTCTAAAAGTTAAATACTATTCGCTTATTGCATGAGACTGAAGGCTTTGCGTATGGTGATTTTCCCGTGGTTTTCCTCAGTCCTCAGCCGAATGGTTAAGCTGAAAAATAACCCAGGGAAGTTTATCCCAATCTCATCCCATAAAAAATAAAGATATAAAAGTTATTAGTGCTCTCCAAACAAAAAAAAGACGTGTATAACTGAGATGCATAATATTGCGTCACTTATTTCACGTTCGAATTTTATTCTTTACGCCAATACTCGCAAATAATTCTCTACACGATCTAAAATTTCACTTGAAAAATTCACTTCAGATTTGTCGCACTTATGGAGCGGTTTTGCGTTGTAGCAGATTAAATTGTTATGTCAGTAATGGCTAAGATTTTTCGATGTAGGACCCTTAATCTTTTCACATGCAGTAGAAGCCTGTTATAAAGTGGAGAAATGCGCCGCCTTAATTAGAAACAAAAGAAATATTGAGAACGATAGCCTCTCTGAAATCAAAGTTAAAGAAGTATAAGGGGCAATAAAATGACAAAGAGACAGATGGGAAAAAAGTAATCGCCTGTTAATACATTTATCCCACTGTGAAATAAGACGGACAGTGGCTTCATGGATAAATGTTTGCAGTTGCCTGCGGAGCCATGATTGTACCCTGGCGTGCACTTCTTCATCCGAAGCAAAATGACGAACATGAATGTGTTTCTTCAGGGTTCCAAAAAATGCAAATCGCATAGGGAGAGACAGGGACTGTGTGGCAGGTGTGTAAAGGGGTTCTAAGCGAAACTTTTGCCGCGTAGTAGAAACAACCTTGTCAGCATGTGGGCGGACATTATCCTGCAACAGAATAATGCTGTCCGTCATCATACCTCGGGTCGGTGTTTTCATTTGATGGTGCGGTTCAGTTTTTGCAGTGTCCACGTACTGCGGTGAGTTAATTGAGGAGCTGTGTTCCAGGAAGCAGCGGGCCCTTGAGATCAAAGGAAAAGGTCATCATGACTTTTCAGGAGATGGCGTGCCCGTTGGTTCGACTACGCTGACTAACTTTTAATGGGAAGCCCTTACACATACTTCGTACATTTCTGATCTCTCCACATGCGATTTTCATACTATTGGAGTCGTGATGGAAGACATTCGTGACCATCGATTTGCTTTGGACGAAGAGGTACCGCCTGAGTGCAATATTGGTTCTTCAGGAAACTGCAGTTATTTTTCCAAGAAGACATTGACCGTCTTGCCTCAGCGTGGGATAAATGTATTAACAGCTATTACGATTACTTTTGTAATGATAAAGAGTTTACTTACTTTTTTCCACTTGCCTCGTTTTCATTTATCTGCCCCTTATACTTTAAAAGTAAACAATTTTAAAACTAGTGTTGACGTCAAGAGAGGAAAACTAGAAAGGTGGCAGACATGTTTCCAGGAAAAAATGACTTTCCCCATTGTGGGCTTCGTAGCCTCTCAAACAATACGATACTTTACCAGAAAGTAAATTAAATATTTGTTTTATCAGTGTATTTATGCTACCCTAGAGACCTGGTTTCGAATATATTTTTGCTCGCTGACTTCCATTTCGGAGAGGAAGACGAAAATTAATTCTATCTTTGTGTTTAGAACCATTATACAGACAACACACGAATATATGTTTCGCGTGATTAAGTCGCCACTTGTGCATGCAGATTAAGGAATAAAAAAATATGTTTTCTAGCGAGTATTACAAAAAGCACTGACCTTATTATTTTGTTATCCTTGACATTATTCCATTACTACTAACAAATGTACAGTATTTTTTTTTCGGTGAAGATGGTGAAGATGCAGGGCAGATGCATAAAGAAAGAACCTCATTCTTGGATGCTATCACCTTCTAAATTATTTGTAACCATTACCAACGTCTTTTCATAAATTCATTTCTGTGGTTGTTATGGTTTGTTTTGCTTTTTAATTTGTCAATGATAAAATTTCACTACTCCAACTCATTACATATTAAAACAGTAGTACAATACGCAGTTGGTCAGGTACACCTTTATATGAGACAGAAGTAAGAACTGAATGGCACATTTCGACGCCAAAACACGAACATATGAATTCGAAACAAGACTGGTTTATTTGGAAACACTGCTGCCTGAGAATGAACAATCACAAATGAAAGTAAAATTGTTACAGAGAACTACTGACATGTACGAAAGTCAGAAACAGATGTAGTATAACAAAAATGGATAGTGAAACTAATAACACTAAACAAAAGGAGCGGTAAACATGTTCGTTCTGTGTTTTTAAAACGTAAAAAGGAAGGTCAATGTCAAAAGTCAAATGCACACAGCAACTTACCATTAGACTCTGAACCGTTTTTCAGGAGGCGGTGATCTCTCGCCGTTTCAGTTGGAATCTCCCATGGTAGTGAATTCCGGCTATCGGTGGGAAACGATTTTCAGGCAAGGCTACTTGTTGTGACGTCACTGGAAGACGCGGTAGAAGACCTGACAGTGTTAATTTATAGCTACAGTCTCCTCCAAGTAGTAATGAAATCGTGTGCAGGTAGTGGTGTGGTCTGAGTTGCGACTGCTATTTTTTTTTTTAGTGAAAAGGTGGATTACCGGTGAAATAAATAAGAACAGGTGTAATTCAGCTGTCATTCATTGCAACTACATGACCCAGGATTTTATGTTCATTGTTTTGTGAGACTGCTGAATTTATTCGAGATTCAGCCACATTAGTAACAAACAAATAAAATGAGTACCTCAGGCAACAACTAGTAACAATAAAGTTAGGGCTAATGGTCATATGAGTTCTTGGAGAACTATAAAATAAAAAAAACAAGACAGTTAGTAATGACGTACATGCTGTTTGCTACAGCGTTTCACATTAGGGCAGACTCGATTTTATTAAGCCCGGGAAAGTGTGTTACCTGAAGCTGTCTCCTGCCGTTGGTAACAAGCCAATGGAAGTAGAGACAGATAGCTATCTTCTGTCCTCAGTAATACAGCACCATCAACAAAAGAATTCTCATTCCCAGTGAGTATTATAAGCTCATCCCCTTTTTTCACTTACTGGAACGAACCAAGACAGCAAACTCCGAAAAAATAACTTCCTGGTCAATCTTGGTTCACCCTAGCAGCTAGTCTCTAAATTGCTCCAATGTTTCTTACACTCTCAAGATAGCATTGCCCGAGCACAGATATCGAAACTCCTTTCTGAAATGCATCAAGATTTATCCATCTACCTAGGATTATGGCCGAACAAACTTACAAGATTCTTCTTAAAATATTCTTCCTGTTTCTAAGGTTGGGGCCGTACCCGCTCTTCACGGAAATCGTCTCTACTTAGAGATATCTCGAATTTAGTACTTACCATTTACTGGGTCAGTAAAACTACCTTCGCATATTCTTTAGCACATATTCACAGCTTGCGCAGAGCGTCGTGTAAATAACTGTGCAGTTATTCTCACACTTTGGCGTGCGCCTCGGAAATATGAATCGCAACTGAAAATTCTCCCTCCTGAAGACATACCAGATCTTGTATAAACATCTTTTCCACAGTCATGGCATCTGGCAAACGATTGCTTCGTGTAGTAAGTGGTTTCTCAGCAATTTCAGTAACGGGTATATGACAGAATACCCACACTATACTTCCATGATCCACATGGTTTATTTGTTGACACTTAATGCCGCTTCCATGTCGCAAGCAGTAGCTGCAATGCGTAGTTAAACTTCTTACGGTACTTTTGTTATTCTTTCTAAAAAGATCTTACTTCTCGTTGTAACATCGAAATTGTAGTACTGTTTACTGGCTGCTTCGATGCTGCAAATAATCTACAAGCCACCGTCAACTGAAGTATTACGTTAGGGGACGTAACTTTTCCGACTATCAATGTTCACTTTATGGACACACAGGTAACCTCTTCAAATATTCTAAATAGTTTTCCAGCTCAAATTAAGCTGGCTCACCCTAGTTTGAAACATTCAGTGGCGGACAAAGGAAATTCTGTCTCCTCAAATAATTGTATGGTTTAGGAGAACCTAACGCAGATTTCCAAAGCTGTTCTAGTCAAATTATGTATCAAACTAGATGCCAATTTTGGCAGTAATTCGTGTTATGATAGTGCCAAAGATAACAGCGAAGACAATTTGCTTCGAAATATTGTGTTCAGTTTTTCACCATGTCTCAGTGAAGATGTGACACTCAGTACATTGAAGTAGGTACTTCACTCGGAAGTCAGTAACGAGAAACATGCTGTTTGGTACTAAGATCGCACGCTCTACACCGCGTGTCATGCCGCTTTCAAAGTCGATTAATTCGGGACGGTTACTCGTTTCAATGGACGTAAAATTTATTCTATATCGAAATCTGCCCTTTGTTATTCGTTTGTAACTTTGTACCAGAGTACGGTTTAAACTAACGTATACTCTAAACGTATTGACACATTCACAAAGCCAATAAATTAAAAAAAATCGCGACGGGCTGTCGTGTACACTACACACCTATGTTTATACGACTGATCAGGTACAGTGTCTACACTCGCGTCAAACGCAGCGCACTTCTTCGTATATGACAGTCGTTTCTGCGACTTTAACTACCGTTCATAGCCGGCCGCGGTGGCCAAGCGGTTAAAGGCGCTACAGTCTGGAACCGCGCGGCCGCTACGGTCGCAGTTTCGAATCCTGCCTCGGGCATGGATGTGTGTGATGTCCTTAGGTTAGTTAGGTTTAAGTAGTTCTAAGTTCTAGGGGACTGATGACCTTAGAAGTTAAGTCCCATAGTGCTCAGAGCCATTTGAACCATTTTTCTACCGTTCATAAAGACCTACAGCGTCCTTTTTATTGGGACGTATTCGAAATGAAGCGTAAGGCACACAACTGGCTATATCCACGAAAATAAGTACTCATGTAATCCAGTGAGCAACCGGAAGATGATGATTTTTACCCCATCGTGAAAAAAAAGTAATGGACATAGATAATTGTTTTAATTTGTCTTTCATCTCATAAAGATGCAGTTTCCAAATCACTGTCCAACTTGGACCAAACAAGGCAGACAGTCTTGTAATAGACTGCAACCGAATTGAAAACGAAAATAAAATGTGATACAGCTATATGCAAATATTGAGACTATTTTCATTTTTTATTATTTCTGTCGCTCCTTAGTTACTCCCATATCATGCAACTGAATAGCAGGCTGTTATTTTTATGACAGACGCTTTTCGCTTCCTTTTATTTACGAAGCGTCATTAATGGCCTGTTAACCTTGTTGCGCGCATATAATGTGTTTCCAGATAAATTACTATACTACGCTATTTTCGTTATTCTGCTATTGTTCGGTGAGGCACAACTTTTTTGGTGACGAGTTTCGTAACGTTAGTTTTCCTTACGATTTTTCGATCTTCTTATGACATGTGTATCGCCCTGGAATTGTATACTGTGGTCCCGCGTACACTAAGTGAGATCTCCCGTGCTGAAACTAGCCGTGATGCGTCCTCCACCAGTTATCTACTCTCTCGCTTGACATAACATGGATAACTGAATACCTCTCTCTCTATCTTCTATAGCTCGAAGAGCCTAGCCGGTGTGTACTGGGGTATGATAAGACTTTGTATTCTTCAGGTGTATGAAAAATTAATTAACGTTCTTAAGAATTGATTTTCCATTTCACTAAAACAATGATACATCGCATCGATAAAATTCGATTGGCTACAGATACTCTTTAACAGTTCTACTGCGTAACATCGAAATAAATCGCTTTAACCCGTTTTCTTCTTAGATAGTAGTTAATAACTGCCACAAGAATGTAAGGTTCGTGACTGTTTAAAATTCCTCTGTCCACATCCCTGTCAAACACACCTACAATCTGAAACTGTTAACAAATAAGCTTCACGTATTCTACAGCTGGAAGCAACTTTCGCGTAGCCGTAATTTTCTGTGATTACACTTGAAGATCAAATTTATACTCAAACAATAAAATCAAACTATTGCGTTGTATTGCTCAAAGTACGCTTCCTAATTTTACAAAACTTAAATTCTGACCCTTCTTCACAAATCGACATTACTTTTATTATAGATTCCGCTCTGCATCATACTTTAAAATTTTCTGGCCCACTGAGTGTGTTCATTACTCAACAATAGGTTAAGATAGAAGACCTGTCCTTCCATCAATGCACCAGCCATTGACTTTAAAACGTTATCTCGAAGTAAATCCAGTTTCACTAAAATTTCTGTATAGTTCGTTGATGCAGTTATTACGCTACCCAATAGACATTGTTAACACACATTTAAATAACACTCTTTTTATTTACAAGACAATGACATGGCGTACAGTGCTCATACAAGCCAGAGACCTTCTCCTGAACTCATACATTTTCATAATTTCATTTTAAACATCAACTTTACAGTCACACATAGAGAGGATGCTGACAATGATGAGCCGATGTTCCGCCGTCGCGGACCGTCGAGGCTTGTGTGGTTAGTGACCCGCACTGCCGATTTGTTGCGTCGGTGCACCACCGATGAATCACTTGCCAAGATCTTCTTCGTGCGACATGAAGCAGACAGAAAACCAACAGTATTTTAGTATACACATCACATAAAATTACATATTTAAATCATATACTTTTATGGACTACCTGGAATCGCTTAAGCGGAATATAAAGACGGTGCCGTTCACTAAAATCTGGAGAACGACACAGGATGTACGATTTTCGGCATTTATCAGCGCATTTCACCCAACACTTAATATTCACTGTTTTTTTTTTTTTTTGGTTGTGTATATTTACTATTTATAATGTTGTAAGCAGTCGCCGTGTATTTTCGATCGTGCTTTGTTTGCTCTGTAGTGACTGTACGTAGCTTGATGTTTGTTTGCCTGTTGTGTTCGTACAAGTGTTACTGTGTGTTTTGGGGGATGCTCTGGGCAAACGGAAATCTGAGTGGAGCGTATTGCTTTTTTTAGGTTGTCAGCCGTGGGGAGATTTATAACGTTATTATCTAATCTGGTTATGTTTTAACCATCGGTTTGTTGTATTCTTTGTGGTTGATGTGTTCATACTTATATTAGATTTGTCATTTATTATTTTTCTGCTCATTGTACGGGCTCTTTGTATGTGAAAATTTTCCTACAATATCAGTTTCCTGTTGCGGCTGTTCATTCTAATAATTTTCGTTACCTATTCTATTTTAGATGGTCACGCCCATGTTCTAATATTTTCCATGTACTATTCCATCTTAGATGGTTCATGCTCATGCTTTTTGAAGTGTTCGACGAAGGTAGTAAGGCTGCTGTCATAATTCCCACTTCTTACGTCTTGTTTGTATCTCGTTTTGAAAATTTCTGCCTGTCATCTCCAGGTATCCTGATTTCCAATTATAACATTCATACTGGTATAGACCAGCTGCTTGGTATTTTTCTGCTTTTTCTGTTGCTCTATTTCCTGCATTGTGAGCAGTTAAAAAAAACACCCAGTGAAAACGAAGTGTTTAGGCGAAATGTGTTCGAAACCCCGAGATTCGTACATCCTGTTGTATGAAGAACAACAATTTACATTTCGAGAACGACAATAATGTAATAACTTCTTTTCTTTTTCCTGCCCTTTATCCCGTATCTTCAGGGGGTCGGCTTGTTAATTATTGGATTTCGTAATGTTAGTGGTAGAGGGTGGCCGGATACCTTTCCTATCGCAAACCCTGTCTACCCCCCAACCCCCCTCCACCCATCGGGACGGCATTTGTGTACCCCCCTTGTTTGAGTCTAGTAGTATCCCTTGTAAAACTGTGTGAATGTTTCTAACATCTGAGGCGGAACGTACGTATCAGCCCGGAATCCACCTATTCGAACGTGGAAAACCGCCTAAAACTCTTATCCAGGCTGGTCAGAACACCGTCCATCTTAGTTAACCAGCCGAGTGTATTTAATTCGAGGCCGGTGCGCCTCCCTGAATCCCGGAAGTTGCGTACTAACGCGCGATGCCGTCCGGGTGGATTCACATCTATGATACAAGATTTAAAAAATCATTATTAGAACCAAAACTCAATTTCACCTTACGAAATTTTGGTTTCAAAACGTCGTTTCTTACCGAAAACAAGAGCGTAACTAAAAAACTGTAACATTACATCATGTCTGGAGAGACATTTCTTACAAATGTACAAAAATTTGTATTAGAGGCCACTGTGGGCGTTTCGTAAATGAAAGGAAGCAAAACGAGTATGGCACAGAAAACAACTACCTTTATTACTTTCACAGACAGATCATATATCCAACAAAATAATAGTAATAAAAAAATTAATATATAAAATGGAAATGTGATTATGCCTTCAGCAAACACAATTCTTCTTGTTTTAATAAGTGAACATGTTTCAGAGAAGTTTTCCATCTTCAGTGGGTTGATTTACTCTGTCAAACAATATTTGGAAATTTTGCATCATGATACATAGACCATAGTTTTTGACATAATATTTACACTGATAAAAGTATTAACAGAAATATACAAACGTGAAAAATATATACCTTAGTGTTACGGATTGATGTTCAAGTAGCCGTCTGACATTTGAGGTACAGACATTTTTCTCCAGTTTTTCATCTGCAACTAATCAAGGTTTTTGAGTGTTCTGAATGTTTTCTGAAAATGTCAGACAGCCACTTGAACATCAGTATCTAATGCTAAGGTACATATTTTTCCAATTAATATTTTTCTGTTACTGCTGCTATAAATGTAAGTATCACAGCCTGAAAAACTTATTTATTATAAATAGAAATTTGTTTATTACATAATTTCACGGAGTATGAAAACAAAAGAGAATTGTTTTCAATATCAGTACAGTTACTGATTCACTCGAGACGAATATGTCTGCTCTACTGAACAAGTATTGTGTTTGCTCAGTGTAGGGTCACGTTTCCATATTCCATGTTAGGAGGCAGACGCGGACAAAAAGAGAGCTTCAGTCACAAAATGATTATTGTAATTAATATTATTATTCGACCTATATAACTTAGCATTCTTTGTGTATAAAAAGTATTGCCACGGATGAAGGAAGCCATAAGTGGCAGAAAAAAAGTCACCATCCGACGTGGGATAGTTCACGGGACCTTTGGATTCGTAGTACGATATAGAGGACGGAAAAACCGACCGACGCCGTTATTTTAGCACTAAATAATGGGTATTTTTTGGTATTCGCTAGGTGTCGCTCAAAAGAGGTTGCTTATGTTTTAATGATAAACGAGTAAACAAGTAGTCATAGCAGCAGCGCTAAAATTTCTCGTTTTTAAATAAACCTTTTTTAAAGCAGGAGTAATTTTTATTCATAAAATCTGCATTGGTCATTGGTTTGAGATATTGCGTTATTGTAGAAACTGGGGACACGTGATCAGTGCTATTTCGATAACAATGCCGGCAAAAACGAGCAACAAACACATGGCATAAGAATTGATACAGTATTGCTGAGACAATAACGTCAATGTTGTCGTGTGTCACGGCTTAAGGTATGCGTGTACGTGCAGTCAGCAAGAATTGTCCCCGCCTTCTCCCCCCTGATATATACGATAGTTCCTCTCTGTCGTCGCTGGACATCGTTTGTATTGCAGAACGACACCAATCCTAGTCTGGAATTACTTTTACATATTGACAAAGCATTGAAGTACGATGCCTCATTTGCTTTAAAATATTAAGGTTTTGTCTGCCATTTCTATGGAATAATAAAACAGTAAGGGACTTGTTGTAACAGTAATAATTATAGAACATCTACAATTCATTGATGGTATACAACAAAAATAGAAAGTTGCTGATTTGCTGCTTGGGTCTTCATTATGAGCCTTCATCTACTTGTGGCCCTTCGAAATGGACAATTAACAAGAAATACCGAGATCTTCCCCCTCAGTCTTTACCCATTAGCACTGACTACTCGTAACGGCCAAACAGTGGTATACTCCCCGACAACGTGATTTTTGAGCAGTGTTTCAAAAAATTAAAATCAGTAGGAGAATAGTGGTGATTTTTTTGTAGTGTTCAACCACTTCCACTTTCAGAGAAAAGCAGCTAATGGTGGATGAACTAAGTTTTCTTTTATTTGCCTATTTAATTTAATATATTTGCCTATCTAATTTCATATACCTTGAAACTGAAAGAGGTAAAATTTTTTCGTGTTCTACGTTTATTACAGCAAATAATAGGAATAAAAAAACCCAAAATCGGTTATTTCAGTAACTGGTTATTTTGAGCTGTTTTAGCGGTCAAGTTAAACTGGCTGGACAAACAGCGATATGACCGAAAAAGACATCGGCAAGGATTTAGAAGCATATTTCACTGGGGAAAGACGGATACCCCTACAGAAAACGTAAAGAGGCCTTTGGAGAAAACAGCTCTTTGAATATCAAGAGCGCAGATAAAAAAACAAGTCTTAAGTAAAGAAAGGAAAGCTGAAAGATGGAAGTGCTAATAGAAGATCTGTACAAGGGAGATGAACTTGAAAGCAATGTTACAAAAAAGTAAGAGGATATAGACGAGGTCCAGATGGGAAATATGGTACTGGGAGAAGAATTTAGCAGAGTACTGAAAGATCTAAGTCGATACAAGGTCCCCGAATTAGAGACACCCAGTCAGAAGTGACAGCCTACTATAATATGTACAAGACAGGCCAAAGACCCCCAGACTTCTAGAAAAATGTAATAATTCCAATTCCAAAGAAAGAAGCTGCTGACAGGTGAGAAAAATACCGAAATATCAGTTTAATAAGTTGCGGCTGCAAATTACTAGCACGGATCCTTTACAGAAGAATGGAAAATCTGATAGAAGCCGACATCGGGGAAGATCGGTTTTGATTCCAGAGAAATCTAGGAACACGCGACTTCCCATAGAAGATAGGCTAAGGAAAGGGAAACATTCGTTATAGCACTTGCAGGTTTAGAGTAATTTTTTGACAATGTTGACTGGAATACTCTCTTTCAAATTCTAAAGATGGCAAAGGTAAAATACAGGGAACGAAAGGCTATTTACAATTTGCACAGAAACCAGATGGCAGTTATAAGAGTGGAGGGGCACGAAAGGGAAACAGTGGTTGAGCGGGGAGTGAGGAAGCAACCAAAGAAAAATTTGAAGTATGAATTAAAATTCAGGAAGAAGTAACAAAAACTTCGAGGTTTGTCGATGACATTGTAATTCTGTGAGAGACAGCAAAGGAATTGGAAGAGCGATTAAACGGAATGGACAGTGACTTGAAAGGGGGATATTAGATGAACAAAGACAAGACAAGGATAATGGAATGTAATCGAATTAAATGAGGTGATGCTGAGGGTATTAGATTAGGAAATGAGACACTTAAAGTAGTAAAGGAGTTTTACCGTTTGGGTAGCAAAATAACTGATGATGATCGAAGTGGAGAGCATATAAAATGTTGACTGACCATGGCAAGAGAAGCGTTCCTGAGGAAGAAGAATCTGTTAATATCGAAAATAGATTTAAGTGGTAGGAAGTCTTTTCCTAACACTTAAATCTATATTCGATGTTAACAAACTTCTCTTCTTCAGAAACGCTTTTCTGAAGGTATTTGGCTGGAGTGGAGCCATGTATGGAAGTGAAACGTGGATGATAAACAGTTTAGATGGACGAGAATAGAAGCTTTTGAAATGTGGTTCTACAGAATGCTGAAGATTAGATGGGTGTATCAGGTAACTAATGAGGAAGTACTGAAGAGAATTGACGAGAAAAGAAATTTGTTGCGGCACAAACTAACTAGAAGAAGGGATCGGTTGATAGGACACAGGCTGAGACATCAATGGATCACGAATTTATTATTGGCGGGAAGTGTGTGTTGTGGGAGGGCGGGGTTGTGGGATAAAACTCGTAGAGGGAGACCGAGAGATGAATACAGTAAGCAGATTCAGGAGGATGTATGTTGTTGGATGGAGATGAAGAGGCTTGCACAAGATAGAGCAGCATCTGAAGACTGAAGAACACAAGAACTGTAAATCGATTGTTTCAGTGACAACCGCTATCCCTAGTATAAGACCAACTCAGAAACCGCGTAGATTCGTTGATGACGGTGTAGTGTACGCCGACCGGTAGCGTCCCGCCGAAACAAAGGAAGCAAAACGAGAAAAGGTAAAGAATGGAGCGGAAGGGGAGGGGAGAGAAGACAAGGGGTAGGATCTCGTCTCCGGCAGCTGTCTGCGCGGCCCGCCGCCTTTGATGTGTCTGCAGCTACTGTGCGGGGTGGAGCGCGCCGTCGGCCGATCGGCGCGCGAGGCGAGAGTAATTGACACCCGGCGCGGCATTCAGGGCGGCGACATGAAAGGCCGGCGCCACGCCCCCGCGGTCCTAATGACGCCGTCAGCGGCGCACAATGGCGATTAAAATTCCGCCAGCCCAGGGCGCAGGCGCAAGCGCGGGCCTCCGGGAAGGCGGCTCAGCGCGACGCACAAATATTTACCGTTAGCCGGCGCCGCGCCCGATTACCGGGAAGCAAGGGGTTGGCCCGTCGTACAATGGCGGCGGCACGCTGCCCTTTGATTTGCCAACAGTACGCCCTTTCCCTCGCAGCGCACTGCCGCGGTTTCGGGTGTCACCTGCATCCCCTTTTGAGGAGCGCATCTCCGTCCGCGGAGTTCGTTGAAGATCAGCCCCGCGCCAGTTCTAGATTCCTAAGCGGCCGGAGACCGAAGGAAGTCCGCGGACGACTGTGAGGATACCCTCGTGAAATAAGCGTCATCCGACGTTTTTCACTCGTGTGCGGGCAGAAAGATGACAATGTTGTTGTGGTCTTCAGTCCTGAGACTGGTTTGATGCAGCTCTCCATGCTACTCTATCCTGTGCAAGCTCCTTCATCTCCCAGTACCTACTGCAATCTACATCCTTCTGAATCTGCTTAGTGTATTCATCTCTTGGTCTCCCCCTGCGATTTTTACCCTCCACGCTGCCCTCCAATACTAAATTGGTGATCCCTTGATGCCTCAGAACATGTCCTACCAACCGATCCCTTCTTCTGGTCAAGTTGTGCCACAAACTCCTCTTCTCCCCAATCCTATTCAGCACCTCCTCATTAGTTATGTGATCTACCCATCTAATCTTCAGCATTCTTCTGTAGCACCACATTTCGAAAGCTTCTATTCTCTTCTTGTCCAAACTATTTACCGTCCATGTTTCACTTCCATACATGGCTACACTCCATACAAATACTTTCAGAAAAGACTTCCTGACACTTAAATCTATACTCGATGTTAACAAATTTCTCTTCTTCAGAAACGCTTTCCTTGCCATTGCCAGTCTACATTTTATATCCTCTCTACTTCGACCATCATCAGTTATTTTCCTCCCCAAATAGCAAAACTCCTTTACTACTTTAAGTGTCTCATTTCCTAATCTAATACCCTCAACATCACCCGACTTAATTCGACTACAATCCATTATCCTCGTTTTGCTTTTGTCGATGTTCGTCTTATATCCTCCCTTCAAGACACCATCCATTCCCTTCAACTGCTCTTCCAAGTCCTTTGCTGTCTCTGACAGAATTACAATGTCATCGGCGAACCTCAAAGTTTTTATTTTTTCTCCATGGATTTCAATACCTGCTCCGAATTTTTCTTTTGTTTCCTTTACTGCTTGCTCAATATACAGATTGAATAACGTCGGGGAGAGGCTACAACCCTGTCTTACTCCCTTCCCAACCACTGCTTCCCTGGACAAACTGGACAAACTGGAACGATAAAACTTCAAGTAGCAACTGAAAATTGCTACGACACGTATTCCGAAAGTCTACATCTTCACCTACTTGATTAATCTGCTATTCACAATTAAGTGCCTAGCAGAGGGTTCAATGAACCACCTTCAAGGTGTCTCTCTACAGTTCCACTCTCGAAGGGCGCGCGGGAGAAACGAGCACTTAAATTTTCCTGTGAGAGCTCTGATTTCTCTTATTTTATCGTGATAATCATTTCTCCCTATGTAGGTGGGTGCCAAAGGAATGTTTTCGCAATCGGAGGAGAAAATTGGTGACTGAAATTTCATGAGAGCATCCCGTAGCAGCGAATAACGCAATTGTTTTAATGACTGCCACTCCAGTTCACGTATCATGTCTGTGGCACTATCTCCCCTATTTCGCGATAACACAAAAAGAGGTGCCCTTCTTTAAACTTTTTAGATGTCATCCGTCAGTCACGCGTGATGCGGATCCCACACCGCACAGAAATACTCCAGAATAGGGCGGACAAGCGTGATGTAAGCAGTCTCTTTAGTAGACCTGTTGCACGTTATAAGTGTTCTGCCAATGAATCGCAGTCGCTACCCACAACATTATCTATATGATCATTCCAATTTAGGTTATTTTTAGTTGTAATCCCTAAGTATTTAGTTGAATTTACAGCCTTCAGATTTGTGTGACTTATCGCGTAATCTAAATTTAGCGGATTTCTTTTATTACTCATCTGAATAACGTCACACTTTTCTTTATTCAGGGTCAATCTCCACTCTTCGCACCATATAGATATCTTATCTAAATCATTTTGCAATTCGTTTTGGTCATCTGGTTACTTTGCAAGACGGTAAATGACAGCATTATCTGCAAACAATCTAAGACGGCTAATCAGATTGTCTCCTACGTCATTAATATACATCAGGAACAATAGAGTGCCTATAACACTTCCTTGGGGAACGCTGGAGATTACTTCTGTTTTACTCGATGACTTTCCATCTATTACTACGAACTGTGACCTTTCTGACAGGGAATCATGAATCCAGTCGCGATAGGCATGAAGTTTGGTTAGAAGTAAGGTCCGACCAGTCGCAAAAATGGAAACAACAGTGCAAATCCGATAAAGCTTTGCATAGCTGCGTTGGTCAGTGTCTTTATTATGCCTGTAATCGTGTCACGTCTGTCTTTTCAGTTCTGAGCGCACAGTGGGCACGTAAAGATGCCTAGAAAACAGTGTCTTCCGCCAAGTACGAGTGCCCGGAGAGATTTCGCCTGATTTGATGCAGCCCACACAACGTAACTGTCACGCATTTCCTTCTTCATGCCAGTTCTCTGCCGCACTCTGCAGGGGCAATGAGGACGCCCCTACAGCGTTTTCGATGGGAAGTGTTTGATCGCTCTCCCATACAGTCCGGACTTTGCTCCCTCTGATTTTCGCCTCTGCTGACATGAACCGCTGGCTATGAAGTTAACGTTTTGGCACAGACAAAAAACTGCAGATCAGCGATGAGAATCGGCGAAATGTGCAAGCGGCTCCCTTCTATGACGAGGGTATTGAAAAATTGGTACAACGCTGCGACAAATGTCTCAGACGGAGCGGTGACTGTATAGAGACGTTGCTGCAAGGTGTGGCTAACTAATGCAAATAAAACACTTTTGATTTTCACTGTGGTTCCCATTTCGTGACCGATCGAACCTTACTTTCGGAATACACCTCGTAGAAGAAATCAAAGATGTATGCTTCAGTTACTTTTAAAATTCTGGTCCTGAAAATTGCAACACCAGGAAGAATAGTACAAATCGAAATTTTACTTTTTTGCCGTATAGGTCTACAGCAGGCTTGGTCAAAGCACAGAGTAGACGGTATACAGAAAGGTAGGCAGGAGGCGGCCTCTTTTATTGTATGAAGTCAAACGTTGAAACAGAATAAACGCGAAACGATATCTGCTTACTACAACGACTCGAAATGGACATTCTTACGATAAGAAACTAATCTAATCGACGAAATGAAATCTTTTATGAAAGGAAACGCTAATCAAACAAGTTGTGGTAAATCTCTGAAAACGTGCCACATACTCTTTTAAATACGTCGCTGTTCACATCTGCAAGCTGTGAACTGCCGCTGCTTTTAGCTTCAGATGACAATGAAGGTACTTTGTTTTGTAAAAATCGGCTTCTTCCTTTCAGCAATTTTATTTTACGTTTAAATTTTTCTTTTCTTGAACTTTCAGCTCAAAAAGCTTCAAAGTCTGATTACTTTACAAATGAGTTAATGTGTTAAATATTTGATATTAAGCACGAAAGCGAGAAAAAGCTCAGAAACTATTTCAAATTATGCTTAAAGTTAGTCAGAAATCGCTGAATACTCTCATTCTCGAATACTGAGTGAATGTAGGCTAGGTATATGCACGCCATGAATTTTGCTTCATCCGCACGTATATACTCGTCTTATTGTGCTATGACAACATTGTGGGCAGGGTCACTGTGGAAGCCTCGTTAGTCGTTCAGTGATACAGATATGCGTCTAGTCGAATACTGCTCACTAACGAACAAAAATACTTACAGAGACAGTAATATTTTAAGATGTGCTTAATTTGTATGTGGAGCGTACATTGCGAGGTTAGAGAATGTGACAAGGCAAAGTCGTATTGTTTTTCTTCCAATATTGACACTCACGAGCGTGAGCGAAACTTATTGATCAACTGTTGTATTACAAATTTCAAACGAAAGTAACATGCATTCGTGAATGTGCATTATGGAGATGATCCTCTTCAAATGCTGTACATATTTGTAGCAAAATATATTAAATTAAGGCTGTTGCAAATACAATGAAATGAGTGGAATAAAAGCGACGTTCGGTACATTGAGTAAACATCTGTGATCGTGTCTAATATTGCTTAATAAGTTTAAGTATAGAAGAGTAGGAGATAAGTGTTTAACGTCCCGTCAACGACGAGATCATTAGAGACGGAGCACAAGCTCGGATTAGGGAAGGGTGGAGAAGGTAATCGACCGTGCTCTTTCAAAGGTACCATACCCGCATTTGCCTTAAGCTATTTAGGGAAACCATGAAAAGCCTATATCAGGATGGCCGGACGTTTGAACCGCCGTCCTCTCAGACGAGAGTCTAGTATGCTACCTCGTACTGTGCGTTTAAATTTAGGTACAGCGACTGTTCTTAATCAATTAATCATCCGCTCACACAGACAACAGAAGACACTTCGTCAGGCAATTAAGGTATCACAACTCTGGGGTCGCTGACGGTGGCAGCAATCTGAAACAAAACTGTCAACACGAGGTGTGCTGGCTTTCAGCGTGCACTTCTTGGAAGCCGTCAGCTAACTTATGGTGCCTTTTCATATTTAGTCTACTGAGGACTAATGACATAGTAATTCATGTAGGTTGCAAATTAATAACAAGATCAGTAGGTATGTTGCCCGAGTACCGCTCCACAAGGACAGTTTTGGCTCTTGACAACCGTTGTCTCACATGTTTTCTTCAGGCGCTTGCTATTCTTTGGAGGGTGTGGTTTGTCAACCAAGTGGTGCCTAGGGACCTAGGTGCACCAAGTTATCGGCCTGGAGGGATGCCATACCAATACGAGGACTGAACAATTATCGCCCTAATATTTGCTGTCTCACGACAGAAATCCAGCCAGAATTAATAACTTTGCCTGACTGCTCAGAAATTGAAGATGGCGAACGGGAGTATTACCAATCTTGAGTAAAAATGACGACTTTCGTGATAGTACCGTTCATACACGTGAAGCGAACTTGATGTTCAAAACAATAATATCAGTCTCAATTAGGGAGAACTGGAGGTTACGCTTTTGCTTTACTACAGGGTACGTTATTTATAAATGTGTGAACTTCTGCTTTCTTATGGATCAGACTGTGGTTACGGGAGAGATTAAAGTGTTTGCAAGATATAATTCCGAAACGTTATGAAAAAGTTATAGTAACAATTTTTCCTTATACGTCGTACCCTAGTGTGAGACCACTTGTTGATGGTTCAAATGGCTCTGAGCACTATGGGACTTTACATCTGAGGTCATCAGTCCCCTAGAACATATAACTACTTAAATCTAACCAAGCTAAGGACACCACACACATCCATGCCCGAGGCAGGATTCGAACCTGTGACCATAGCGGTCGAGCGGTTCCAGACTGAACACTTGTTGATTTATAAGCAAAAACCGAGCTGAAGCTAACCAGCACTAAATCTGTTAGACGCATATATTCAACAGTGTTCGGTGAAGTGTCTCAACAATGTAGATTTATTTTTAGAAACTCTGAAAAATAGTTTTGCGAACTGGTCTCTAACGTAAAAGAGTGGATAGGCATTCTATCAAAGAAATAAAGCGGCAAATCATTTGACTTCTACGTATAAATGCTGTTTCAAAACAAAAGCACACTGTGGAACTCTCGAAAACGTGTCGGTGTTGGTCCAACTTGCTGTAATAAAATAACGAAAAACGTCTTATTGGTGGTTAAAGATGTACTTTAACTGAAGACATTCATGTCTGGGAAACAAATGTTCTAAAAGAACTAACTCGTAAATTTTCTTCCACACTTTATTAATGGATGAGACTAAGTTACCTTTAAGCTCTCGGGTTTCAAGCCGCGTCAAGTGGTTAAAATTTCACGAGCTTTCGGCCAGGCACTCCTTGGCAGTTGTCAAGTGATATGACTGCCAGTGTGCTGCTGGTACGCCATTATATACACTAGCTGCCAGCTGTGGCGTCACAGGTGTTCGCGGTATCGCCATATATGGCCATAACGTTGACTCGGTTTCCGATATGCACGCATCAACCGCTTGATCGCTGGATCCCACACCGCGCTGAGCTGCAGGCCACGGTCTCTAGGGTGAAGCCATTTACTTCAGTGGCGTCACCGTTAGAGTCTCTTACATGCTCATTTTTCTACAATGACTAAAACAAAGCCTGATAGTATTTTCAAATATTACGTAAAACAAAAGGAAATAAAAAATAAAGCAGGTGTGTGCTGGCTCTGAAAACTGTGCAGTGCTTCCTTATTTAATTGCAAAAAGAACTGAAATCTGAAGTTCAACGGGTAGGCTGCAGAATTTTCCATGAATCACCTTCACACACACACACACACGCATTCTCACTTCTTCATAATGCTAGAAGCTGCAGCTGAAGCACCATTCTAATAGCCCTGTCGTATGAGGAAATCAATTGATACAACTCAGTGTCAGCAGAGCGTGGAAGATACCACGGAAAGATACCACAGACAGACAAATTTCACTTACCAGGACGCTTGAAGCATCATTTCACAGGACAACAGAATCATCATTTCAGTTACCAAAGGAGAAGAAAAAGACTCAGCAAAAGAAGACGGAAAAAATTAAAGACATAATTCCGGAAAATGGATTTAATTCTGAAGGGCGCCTGTTAGTTGGCTGTTTCATTTCGTCAAGGTGAATTTTACCTTTCTTGTGAATTATTAATTTTTATTTTTCCACCATTTTTGAGTTCTTGCGCTACCCAGTTTCAAGAAATATTGATACAAGCATTTTCTAAAACTCCTTGCTAAGTCCCTGGTTCAGTATTACGTCTTCGGCGAGTCAATATCTCTCAGCCAGTAGCATTCGTTGGCGGGTTTCAAGCTATGAGACTTCCTTGTTCGAAGAAAGTTAACCAGAGCTGTAGTCTGGTTCCAGTTGTAAGTTGGAGAGATACTTCCGAGGTCGCATACTGTTCTCCTAAAGTCACTATTGTTTGATAGACAGGATGTCTAGTAAGGTAATTCCAGTTTGTATTCGGTGCTGAAGTAAAGTTTTCCGAGTGAGGTTAGCAAGTTTGTTCACTAGTATCGTTTCATGCACAAGAATTTGTTCATGTGTTTCCAAGCAGTGGAACAGGTGTGAAGAGGTAGCAGATTCTTAATGCTTGGAAGCTGGTTCTACATTTCTTATAACTTCATTTCATTCTGTACTATCTTAAATTCTTCGATGTTAGCTGTTCGTGGAGTGTAAGAATACCTTCTGTATTTATTATTCTGGATTACATACCCGATGAGATTGTGTTGGTTTGTAAGTAGCAGTGAAGCTTGGATTATCTCTTATAGCGCGTCGCCTATTCGCAAGCAGAAATAACTGATATTATACTTGCTTGTCCTATCTGGCGGAACAAGGAAAACTGAAATGTAATTGTTTTATAAAGTATTGCGAAGAGTTGGAGAACAAAGTAACAGGCTCGAATTATCGCCGTAATAAAAATAAGCGTATGCCGTCTCAATTAACTGCCTTCCAGCTAGAAAAGTGGACACACCACACACTATAATTTTCGCAGTAATATTATCTGCCACTTCGATTTGTAAATATCTTTTAATAACAAATCTGAATTTCTCTAAATACGGTTTCACTACAAGTAATTATTATACACTTATATAATTCAAACGTTAAAAACAGTTATTTGTAGGGCAAAATACATATGCCTCCAAGTCGATCAGTCAAGGGAAAAACAAAATGAGAATGGAAGTTAAACATTGCCATGATATGCTTTAATGATATTTTCCAACTAGTTAGTCGAACCAGGAGCTGCTAGAGATTTTAAATTGCTCGCGTCCACAGCTTGTGGAATGCTACGTATCGTTAACAAAGATATAATGTATCGTGAATTACACAGACACTATATGATATATTATAACGTCCATAATGGTGACAGACTTCATTTACCAAGTAAACGAGAACTATAACTATTTTGATTTTACCCGCAGCAATTCAGCATGATTTTATGACACAATAAAAGAGGATTTTTACGTTGATATGTTCAGAGAATTCTTTCACTGTGAAGTTACAATACGTTTGACCTTTTTACATTACATAACATACATCTTTCTCGATGTGAATTTTGTTACTCGTCATGATGGCTTTTTTATTGTACTATGGGTAAATTTTCTTTACTTTGCTCCACCATTCGGTCCTCTTCCACGGAAAACCGCAAAAAGGGTCTTCAGCCTCACAGAATATTTACTCCGTGTACGTATAATATTTCTCATGATGTTTTCAGACAGTTAAACTTGCAGATTCACACACGAAAGATTTTTCATTTATATAAAATTGTCACTCGTACAATTTTATTGCGCATTGAGTTACTATTGTTTTACATTGAAATAGTGATTACAAGAAACTATTTTGTTCGTGTAATTTTCATTAGATCATAATTTTTTACTATTTTTAGAGTGGAGAGACAATACATTATGTACATCTCTTTTTTTTATCAAGTTCCACATTAGCAAATGTTTTTGATGTAGCTAATTTTCGTTTTACTGTCAAAATTGGTTTCTGAAGTAAACTCTTGCTTCACAATGTTTCGTTGCTCCACGCATAAGTGTAGCAGGCTGATAGATCGAGAGACCATCGGAACAACATATAAGGTACAGCTTGTAGAAATGCCACCCAGCATCAGATGGCAGGAACTCATAAGCAACTGCATACACACATCAGAAACAATTAATGGTAACAGCTTCCTGTGGACAAAATCAGCTGACAGTTAATCAACGGGAGGCATATGTGTGCTCTCTGTAGAAAGTATTACAAGGTCACACAAACTGAAATCGTGTGGATTTGGGAGAAGCACTCTACTATACATTTCATTGAACAGTTGTAGCATAGTATGCCTTCTGCCTGAAACAGTTTAATTTTTGTCACCTACTGACTTGTAACACATCATGTCACTACATTACTATGTCACCGTCCATAACAACTACAAGTGCACTCACATAGGTCTGTGTAGTTAGTTAACTGCAGTCTTAATCATGTTCTCATATAATTTTAAGATGTTTAAAGCATACAGTCTTTTGCTAACAGTTCTGGCGAGCAGGTCTAATCGTCACCTTCCCGGTGGCTGCACGTTAGTTACCTGTTTTTACTTGAGGTCAAGTTCGTCATGCAGGACGTCTCTTCGTAAGACATTTGGATTCGTGCTCGTGAATGGTAATGTTTACGTAATACACACTCACACATAGAACTCACCTATTCGACATCAGAACTGTTTTAAAGTAAGCGATATTCGCAGTTTGTGTACACACAGCTTCTGTTTGTCATTCGCTACTCACACTGTAATACAAGTTCACGCTTGAAGCTAGACTGACTAACATTTGCATGTTTATATTGTCAATCTGTGGATACAGGCTTAACAGACTTTTATTGTGTCCTCACAATACCACATTTCTCTCTCCTGCCATCCAAAATCCCAAGTGATTGCAGGCAATCCTACGATCAATGAAATTAATCTGCCAATACAAATCATATAACTTACACAAGTGAAAAAAATTTCTTATTACCTCTGCCATATAACTGCCATGTGTACATCCTTGTCTGGAACCCTTCTCTGGGTACTTTATTCTTGATTACTGTACTCATGTATTTTTCTACTGGTCTCTCCTGCACCTTGCTCAGTGAGACAAACAGTTCATAAAAGAATTTTGTGAGATAAACCAGCAGAGGATGAAATCCGAAACCTAACTTGAAATACTCTTCTCAACTTAGAACTACCCAAAGACAGTAAATTTTTAATCTACTCTTGATTTATTAAATGGAGAAAAACAGTTGTTGCCTGAACTTTGCTTAGTTACTTTTCAGTATATGATTGTCTTCAGTATTTCATTCTTTTCAAACTTATTACAAACACAAGTGATTCATGACCTAATAGCGCAGCAAATAATTCTACCACTTCATTATTGAAAATGTTAGGTTATTTAAAAAATAAAATAATGCTGTTTCCCTTTGCAAGTACATAGCACTGACACAAAGCATACCTTAACTTAGTATTTCGAATTATGTACAGATTTTTCTAGGTATCTTCTATCATAGACTGACTGATCAGCACTACATGCACATATGTACACATTAACTACAAATACACGCTTGTACAATGCACACTTGTGCTTATGTAGTTAGTTCGAGTCTAATAAAGGCACATCTACTGCTACATACTACATGTAAAGTTACTGATCTTTATAGTATAACGTAAATCTACTATTACCTACACAACTGTATAAACATTTACTTTCCAAATCCTGGTAGCAGCACTTTTTTAAAGCCTAGTGCGGTTAAAGACCTTTTATTTCCTTAGTTCTAGGATCCTCTATTAAGTGGGAACCAGCACTTTGTACAGCGACTACTTTCAGTGAACCAGAATAGAGCATTTCCCATTTCTCTTTCTTTTTACTTAGGTGTGAGGATTTTGGATGATTTCTGATAAGCACTCTTTGCATTTTTCCCAACATTTTATGAAAATATTGTTTTCTTTGGACAGCCTTTTTTGTCATATTGACAACTGCTTGCCTTACCTTCTCCTCCCAGTCATTCCCACGTCTACGTAGCCTTAAGAAAGGATTAACCCTTTCATTTTTTCACTTTTGTGTAATAGTAACGCATCTTATGTGCAGTTTGTTGAGGTGTGTGGCAGGATATTGACAGTTTCTTCAAAGTGAGTGATATAACACACGTAATTTATTTGTTAGAACAATACATCTTCATAAACCCATTAAACTTCTGGAAGATTCTCCACTGGAGTTTGCTTCTTTGTCGCGCTTTGAGATCAGTATTTGGTTTATGTGATTTTCTCACAAGAAGCGTCTCCCATGTGCACCAGTGAAGTTGCTTCCATCGTCTAACAAGATAGCTGAAGGTTTATCAAACTTAGGAATATAACCATTGTTTAACTTCTGTGCTACAGGAGAGCTCCTTTGCCTTTTTAGCACATATAATTTAAGGGGATTGGAAAAAAGGTCGTGAAGAGCCACTATGTACCTTACTCCAGCACTTGCATGGGGAAGTTGTCCACACACGTCAGTTGCAACAATTTGTAATAATTTATGTATTATGATAGCGTATGAATCGCCCTTACGACATTTGTTTCACGGTTTTGCTTTCGGCTTTTTTTTACACATGTTCTGATAACATTGGCTGTGTATTTTATCTTGCCGTACCAGAACCTTAAACTCTGACACTTACGCTTCCCAATCTAGTACCTCCTGCAAACCTTCTGGTAAGTGAGACAATGTGTCCGCCACCACCTTCTCTTCAACTTTCACGTAAATAATTTCAGAACTATGTTCTTCAAGGATCAGCGAACAGTTGTCCAATAGGAATGCTTAGCATAAAATTAATATGTCTTTTGTGGATTTTTATGAAGCATATTTACCACAAAATTCGTGGTTTTACAAAGCTTTTGGGACTGTGTCGTGTGACCTCTGCAAGTATCTGACGTGGCAGTAGACTGCACCACATGTATAAAAACTGCTGCAATAATCAGTTTATGTTTCTCATGAGATCAATACTGACCCAATTGATGAAGCCCACAAAAGTTGCTTGGTTTCTACAATGCACTTACCACTAAACTAATTGCACACAAAAAGGCTGCGTGAGAAATAGTTTTTGGTCTTAAACAATATAAAATCATCAAAAAATAAATATATTGTAATCAATTTATGTAAATTCTAATACAATTAAAAAAGAATTAACTTCGCTGAGTCACTACAAAAAATATTCCCACAAAAGCATTAACATATTTTGAGCACTAACGTATTTTGTATTGGTTCACAGCTGGTCCACCACGAATCTCCTATAAAACGTTGCTAATCCAAAGAAACCATAGAGCTGTTATTTTGTTTGGGATGTGGGGAAGATCTTTATTGCCCTGATTTTTTCCACATCTGGAGGAATTCCTTGTGGTGTAATTATGTGTCCTAAATATTTGATTTTTTCATACTTGAATATGGATTTTTGAAGGTTTGTGGATGTACCTTTTTCCAAAAACCTACTTAACGGTCATTCAATAGGTTTAATGTGCTCTTCTTATCTTCGCATTGCTATCAATAAACAATCTACAAACAAGATTACCCTATCTAACAATTCTGGGCTGATTACAGTGTCGAGTACAGCAATAAATACACCCAAACTGACGTTTCAAATGGTTCAAACGGCTCTGAGCACTATGAGACTTAACATCTGAGGTCATCAGTCCCATAGAACTTACAACTACTTAAACCTAACTAACCTAAGGACAGCACACACATCCATGTCCGAGGCAGGATTCGAACCTGCGACTGTAGCAGTCTCGCGGTTCCGGACTGAAGCAACTAGAACCGCTCGACCACAGCGGCCGGCAAACTGACGTTTAAGACAAAAGTTAAAACCTTGAATTGATAACTTCGACCAGTGTAAAGAAAGGCTGTGTATTCCCCTGATACTTTATTCAAAGGAAATTGCCAATAGGAAGTGATAAGATCAGCACTGTTTGATACCTCACCCCATAGAATTTCTAGGTTTATTCCTAGAGGTTCTCTGGTCAAGTATGGATGGGTACAATGATTTTATTTACTGTCTCAGTGTCGATGACAAACTGAACATTTCTCCCTGACTTTACTGTTCGCAGTAGTGGACTGTAGTATGGTTTCATTCAAGGATTAATAATATTCCACTCCAAAATTCTTGTCTTTATTGGACCATGTCATGTCATTTGGCCAATGGACTGGAGTAAGTTGTACGGCTAAGGTTATCATGCAGTATGACAGTTAGATGACACTGATATCCTCTGATTATTCAGGGCCTTTTCTCTATTGTTCTTGACAACGTTAACAAAATACTTGTTAATTCAGCAATTGAGAGATGTATAGCAAATAATTTAGTAAAAGACTGAACTGATCTCCCATGTTGTACAAAAAGCGTCAGAGCACTGTTGGAGAAACAATAAAGAAAGAAAGCAAGTTGAAAAGGAACCCAAAATCTCCAAAACTGGTGATGCTTTACAGAAGCTCGAAACTTAGTGCTGACTTCAATGTGAGATGCTTTTAATAGTTGCTGTCTCCTAATCTGACCGAAAATCTAAAGAGATTCTCGTTTTATATAAAGTACACAACTGGCAAGACACATCAGTACATTCACTGCATGATAACAATGGTAATATTATAGATGACCTTACCACTAAATGGGTTTACTAAATATAGATTTCCAAAATTCCTTAACTAAAGAAGAAGAAGTAAATATTCACGAATTCGAGTCAAGAACAGCTGCCAACTTATTGTTAGAAGCAGGTATCCCAGGTGTAGCGAAGCAGGTTAAATTACTTAGTAAAGGCAAGCCTTCCAGTCGAGATTGTATATCAGTTAGGTTCTTTTCAGAATATGCTGAAACAACAGCCGCATACTTAGCAGTCACATACAACTGCTCATACACTGGAGAACCTGTAATTAAAGACTGGAAAGACGCACAGGCCACACCAATACTTAAAAAAGCGAAAAGGAGTAATCTGCTGAATTACAGACCCATATCATTGACATCGATTTTCAACAGTATTGTGGAACATGTACTGTGTTTGAAGGTTATGAATTACCTCGAAGAAAAGATCTATGCACATAGTCAGCACGAATTCAGAAAATATTGTTCCTGTGAAATAAAGTTGAATGCTAGCGAGAAACGATCTCAGTTTGATTCCATATTTCTAGATTTTCAGAAAACTTTTTAAACTTTTCCTCACAAGCGATCTCTAATCGAATTGTGTGCTTATGAAGTATCGTCTCGCTGTGCAGCTGGATTTGTGATTTCCTGCCAGAAAGATCACAGATTGTAGTGATCAATGGAAAGCCATCAAGTAAAACAAATGAATATTCTGGTCCTATGTAAAATCGGTAAGAGGGTGTAAGACTTCCATCCAGTCACTTGTTGACCAGTCTGGTTTGGCAGTTCAGTATAGCAAAACGAAAGCTGATTTTTTAAATTTCACGTTTAAGAAATCGTTCACGCACGAGAATCGTACAAACATACCGTCATTTATGAAACTTCCTAGCAAATTAAAAATGTGTACCGGACCGAAACTCGAACTTGGGACTTCGAGATTGAATTTCGGTCCGGCACACAGTATTAATCTGTCAGTAAGTTTCATATCAGCGTACACTCCGCAGCAGAGTCAAAGTTTCATTCTGGAAATACTGTCGTTTGATCATCGCACAGAAGGCCGTATGGCCAACACAGAAATAAAAATCACTGGCTTAGAGAAATAAATGAAAGAGTTGAAAACAAATAAGTCACGAGGTCCGGATGGATTCGTATTTCGGTTTTACAAAGACTATTATACGCCACTGGCCCCTAACTTAGCTTGTGTTTATAGCGACTTTCTCTCCCAGTGCGAAGTCCCAATCGAATGGAAGGAGGTAACTCCTGAACATAAGAACGATACAAAAACGGATCAGCAAAATTAAAGTCCAATACCCTTAACATCGGTTTGCTGCATAATTCTTGAACGTATTTTGATGCAGAATATCAGAAATTTCCTTGAGACCGAAAAGCTTATGTACAGTCGTGGACAAAACGAGCGAGACCCCTCGCCTTTTCGTTATGCTGACCCGCACAGCTTTATAGTCTGCTACACAGCATAACAGGCAAGGCGACGAAGTGCTACCAACATACTACAAGTAAGCGTGAAACTGAAGAACTATCCGAATTTTGTCAGACTGTTTTCAATCAAGTGTAAGACTATATAAACGCTGATTACTGTGTTGAGCACAATACGTAAATATAAGATATAAATGAAAGAAGAAATGCTAATTAGTATGAACTGCACTGATAAAAATTAATTTCAGCTTATCGAGATAATATAACTGTTTTAGTAAGACAAAGTACCACAGATCGTTACGAATTAGCAAAATATTATGTGCATTCGGCCGCGAAACGGTCTGTGTCAACGTTCAGACCAGTCATACTGGATTACCGTTGCCGACCTACCATGAAAGTGTGGAAATTTAGCAATGCGTGGTGATTCATAACGAAATGCAGCTAAAAGTCATTCAGTGTCACACTTAAGTCAATTCAATTATTGACTGAAGCGGAGACAGTAGGCAATAACAAGTATGAAATTCTACAAGAGTTTCATATTGAATTCCACAGGGCGCCAGTACATAATAAAGGTAGCAATAAAACGTATTGGGGGCGCGAGAATTTCTTAAAATTGCTTTACTGATAGACTATCTGCCTGCATTGAGATTAGAACCGAAAACAAATCAGACCTCCCTTGCAGTAGCAAACACCTTTCACTACTCTAGCAGACAACCCAGGCAAACAGCCCTCTATTATTACCCCAGACATGAATAAGCCGACAATTTCGCATTGAAAATGGCAAAATGATCCGCAGTTTCTGTTGCATAGAACTTTCTGGACTCAAAAACATGAATTTTCTGCCTTTATGTCACCGCTTACGTGACAATCATTCGGGATGTTTATCGAAATAACAAAATACTGTTATTAGCGAGTAAATTTAGTAGGATAATTCTGCACCACCCTAGGAAATAAACGGCGACATAGCTGTCAAACGTATTCTACAATGTTTCGAATTCTCAATTAGACTCGCCACAGCCAGAAAACGTTCATTAGCCGAAGTGTTACTTAAGCTAGCTAGCAATGGGAATGATCGCACTTCTAAAACGCGGTGGCATTAATACCGGGATCTGAATTACCACGTGTATAGGCAAATGGATTTTATTTGCATTTCTGTAAACGTGATTTGGATTTAAAGCGTAGCTACGATTAATATGCTGATGTATCGACTGTAGCTAGAACATTTGAATAAAGAGTAGGGGGAATTATTTATGCAGCCCTCATCGTCTGTCATAGCTATTTTCGTTGTTAGGATTTCGACACCTAAATCGGTAAAAATGGAACCCTACTTGTCTCACTTTCTTGACCGCCTATCTGTCTACCCAACCCTTAAAACCCGTTTACCTCGAGTACAGGTAGACATAATAAGAGGAAATGTTTCGCACTTCCTGCGGTATACGGTCCCTTGGTGGTGTAAAAAAGTGAGCTTCTATGTCTATGTATCTAAAGATACGGCCGTTTATGTAAAGAAACTTACGGGAAAGGTCAAAAAATGGCTCTGAGAACTATGCTACCAAACTGCTTAGGTCATCAGTCCCCTAGACCTAGAACTACTTAAACCTACCTAACCTAAAGACATCACACACATCCAAGCCCGAGGTAGGATTCCAACCTGCGACTGAAGCAGCCGCAAGCTTCGTGACTGATGTGCCTAGAACCGTTCGGCCACCGCACCCGGCGAAACCTTTCTCGCCTCATGTATAATTATAATATACACTGTCTAGTGAGGATAAGCTCTACTCGCCAGCAACTCAGATCGTTTGATCACAGAACTTTTACGAAGCTACATTCAAATTTTGTTCGAAGTCGTCTGCAACTTCCACTTATAAACACCCTAGGAACGTCGTATGCGATATCCACTCCTGAAGACCCTGCAGATACTGCAGTACAAGCACTGATTAATTTATTGTTATTGGTCCATGCATGACATTTTATTTAAGTATCAATTTAACGCACCTAGTTGTTGTCTATGGCTGAAAATAATGAACAAAAAATAAATAAACAGCTAACAACTTCGATGTTCAAATCAAATGTAACTCACATGTAGCATATCACGACATAATGTCGTTGTTACATGACTACATCTACAGGATTTCTTTGCAACCCAGATTTACGTGCCTGGCAGATGGTTCATCGAACCACCTTCGGACTATTTCTGTACCGTCCCACTCTTTAACAGTGTGCGGTAAATAGACCACTTAAATCTTTTCTTACGAGCCCTGATTTACATTATTACTATGGTCATTTCTTCCTGTGTAAGTTCCCGAGGAAATAATGGTTTGGGATTCAGAACACATGTTGGCGATTGAAATTCGTGCAAAGATCTCGCGGCAACGAAAAACGCTTTTGTTTTCATGAATGTCACCCCAACTCGCTTATCAAATCTGGGACTCTCTCTCCGCTATTTCGTGACATTACAAATCGTGCTACCGTTCCTAGGACGTTTTTGGCGTGCATCGTCAATCATGACCGTCAAGGATCCCATACTGCGCGGGAATACTATAGCAGTGAACGGACAAACGTAGTGTAAGCAGTGTTTTCACTAGACCTGTTGCGTATACTTAGCGTGCGGCGAATAAAACGCAGTCTTTCATTGGCGATCGTTCCAGTTTAAGTTTTACTGGGTACTGAGATGAATATACAGTATTTCGACTTGTGTTTTGTCCTGTAACCGAAAGTTAATTATTGTTACTGGACGCAGCATTCGTGTTTAACGTATTCCTCATTCAACATAGTACACTCCTCGTACACCACACGTAGCTGTTTCAAAGTATTAAATTATTACTGATGTCACCAAGTTGCAGCGGTCATCTAAACTTGCCGTTTTGAAACAAAGGAAAATATTATAACGAAATATGGCAACTACGAAGCGGACTATCCAAATAAACAAACATTTCCGGTTCAAGTCGTTGCAGTTGGTCTACTAGACAGTTACGTAAATTAGGAGCAAAGTCCATTAGTAGATCGTTATCAGGAAAACCAGCCCTCACAATGCAAACTGCCTCTACTAGAACGAAAGTTTCCAAACGTGTCAATGAGTAGTCGAGGAAAGTTGACGTATTCTGTCTACTGAATCGCAACGCACGCCACTTACGAGGAGACCCGCGAACTGCCATACCACGATGTTGCTGAAGCTTCGCTCAGTGAAAGAGGACAAAAATAAGCAAACACGTGTTTCGGCTAATCTGCAATCGCTCGACCGCTTCTGAGAAAACGACGGTCAAAGTTTTCAAAGCGCAGTCGCTATAGTGTAGATACCTTTTAGCAGCTGAGCCACCGCTTCAATTGAATCCTTACACGCTAAAAGGTCTGGTTCGTTTTGGGTTCTAATCTCGATGGAGGCAGATAGACTATCAGTAACGCAATTTTAAGAAATTCTCGCGCCCCCAATACGTTTTATTGCTACCTTTATTCTGTACCAGCGCCCTGTGGATGTCAATACGAAACTCTTGTAGAATTTCATACTTGTTACAGCCTACTTTTTCCGCTTCAGTCAAATTGAATTGACTTAAGTGTGGCACTGAATGACTTTTAACTGAATTTCGTTACGAATCTTCACGCATTGCTAAATTTGCACACTCCCATGGTAGGTCAGCAACGGTAATCCAGTATGACTGCTCTGAACGTTGACACAGACAGTTTCGCGGCCGAATGCACATAATATTTTGCTAATTCGTAAAGATACGGGGTACTTTGTCTTCCTAAAACAGTTACGTTATCTCGGTAAGCTGAAACTAATATTTATTAGTACAGTTCATACTAATTATCGTTTCTTCTTTCATTTATGTCTTATATTTACGTTTTGTGTATAACACACTAATCAGCATTAATATAGTCTTACACATGATTGAAAACAGTCTGACAAAATTCTGATAGTTTCCCAATTTGACACCTGTGCGTAGTATGTTGGTAGCACTTCATCGCCTTGCCTGTTATGCTGTGTAGCAGATTTTTTAGCTGTGCGGATCAGCGTAAGGAAAAGGCGAGGGGTCTCACTCGTTTTGTCCACGACTGTACATAAAGTAGCACGGTTTTAAAACTCATCGCTCGTGCGAAACTCAGCTTACCTTTTGTCACATGAAATATACTGCGAACAGTGGATGAAGGGCAACAGGCGTACTCCGTATTTCTAGAATTCCGATATTAATTTAACACGGCGCCTTGCTGCCGACTGTTTACAAAAATACAAGGATCCGCAATAGGTTCCTAGATATGTGAATCACTCGAAGATTTCTTAAGTAATACAGTAGAACCCAGTACTTTGTCCTTGACGCGTAGTGTTTTTAGAGACAAAGGTATCATCAGGAGTTCCCCAGGGAAGAGTGATAGCGCCGCTGTTATTTTCTACAAAGGGCGAACATTAATAAAAAAAAAAACGACAAACTGCGAGGACGGGTTCCTGGCTGGAAATGGAGGAAAAAGTCCAGAAATGCGCCGTTGCCACGGTAGATGGCGATGAAAATGACAGTTAGAGGAGTAGGAAAGACAAATTTTTGGATCCAATATTAGTAGTAATATGGATATGACTTGGAGCCGTCTAAAACGAAATTAGAATTATATATTAATACCTTCAGCTGCTGACGGGAGCTGATATATATCCAATATTAGTAGTAATATGGATATGACTTGGAGCCGTCTAAAACGAAATTAGAATTATATATTAATACCTTCAGCTGCTGACGGGAGCTGATATATATCAACAGGGACATGTGGAAATGTCTGCCCCGACCGGGACTCGAATCCGGGATCTCCTGCTTACATGGCAGACGCTCTATCCATCATTTTTTTTTTTAAATCTCATTCTGTTCGTTTATGTTCGTTGCCTTGTTCGGGGCGGACGTCCCATGACACTCGTTGAAGTTCGTTATTGATCCATTCACTCAGTTTTTTTATTACAGAGAGCTGATAGCCCTCCGACCGAACACGTTATATGTCCACACAGTACATTCATAGTGTCCCTACCCAACACACTCATTACTCGTGGAAGACATTCTCACCAAGTCCCGTAAGAGTTCGGGTGATATGTGTGCATCTGCACAGAAGAGGAAGGTCATGGCCGGTATTGTCAGAACTATATACATATATCGACATATATGTGTGTGGACATATAAGGTGAGAATGTGGGTCTCGCGGGAGGCGTGCGCGAGATAGTCCCTACAGTCAGACTGTGCCCTTGATGGCTCAGCTGGATAGAGCGTCTGCGATGTAAGCAGGAGATCCCAGGTTCGAGTCCCCGTTGGGGCACACAATTTCACCTGTCCCGGTTGATATATATCAACGCTCGTCAGCAGCTGAAGGTATTGGCTCTGAGCACTATGGGACTTAACAGCTGTCATCAGTTCCCCAGAACTTATAACTACCTAAACCTAACTAACCTAAGGACATTACACACATCTATGCCCGATGCAGGATTCGAACCTGCGACCGTAGTGGTCGCACGGCTCCAGACTGAAGCGCCTAGAACCGCTCGGCTACAACGGCCGGCAGCTGAAGGTATTAATATGTCATTCTAATATTAGTACTGTCCTGCTTGACACAGTCGCGTCAGTTAAATATCCAGGTGTAAAGTTGCAAAGCGACATCAAATGGAGGGAGCATGTGAAGACTGTGGTAGGGAATGTGAATGGTTGACTTTGGCTTTTTGGAAGAATTTTGGGAAAGTATGGTTCATCTGTAAATGAGACCACATATAGAGGCTATTGGGACCTATTTTTCACTACTGCTCGATTGTTTGGGATCGGCGTCGGATTAAGGGGAGCACAAATGGAGGAGTTGGCACAAAATCACGACTTTTTATTTTTGATGGAAGACTGTTATTCGTAGTTTTTAATTTGATATATGTTCCGCTGATTTTGGATGATTGTAAGTATTTTTAATTTATTTTAAAATAATTTACTGCACCAACAAATTTCTGCAGTTTCCATGAGCACTTGTTCAGTTACTACAAGGTATCTCGGGAAGTGTTTGCCCTAGAAGGCGATTATTTATGTTGATTTATAGCAAACATCCTGCTGCATGGGCTGACTACATTGGTTGTTGTGGTACCACTCACTCTTTGTGGCATAATACATGGTATTATCCACATTTTGTAAGAGGCATTACACCTTTAGTTGTGTTTATTTGGACTTGTTGCTCGTCTAATTGTGTTTTTCTCTTTAATATGTCTCTACCAAAGGGAATATTTAAGAAGAGAAGAAATAAGGGACACTGACTTTACAGAACATGTCCTGCTGGAAGTTTACATCTTGAGAATGAGGTTAAGGCAAGCAACAGCGAACACAATCCTTCACCACAAAGTGCTTCCAAAAAGAAGCTTGTGAGCAGTAATGAAGTCTACAGTCGAATCAATGTCAGTGATATCAGTTTAATAATAGGTCTAAGTGTACTGAAAACATTGTTTAATCAAACTGCATGCTGTAATTTTTGTGGTGGAGAGATCATAATTTCTGAAAATGTCTTCAAAAGGAACGTTTTAGTTCTAGTTTGGAAATCTCTTGTTCGAGTTGTGAGAGTAAGAAAGAATTTCGAACATCTGAAAAATGTAAAAAACAATAACCTTTTTGAGATGAATGTCTGATTTTCTATAGGCTAAGATGTGTCGGTAAACACCGTTGTGTGTTCTTATAAATCTGTCATGCACCTCTGCTGACGTTTCAAGATACACAAATGGTTTAGGGGAAACAGTAAAAGTAATAACAGAAGAATCAATTAAATCTGCAACAGTGGAAACAGTTTAAGAAAAGATGGTAACAACGACTTTTGCACAGCATTTCACAGATGATGGCATTCATTCAAATAAATAACCGACAGCAGGCCCTGTGATGACTAACACCACAACTGTTAGAATGTGTCTGTGATATGCGGTAACGAATGGGCACCCGACTGCGTAAAATCAGGCAGAACTTTTCTAGCATAAAGCTTGATGATGGCAAGACTATTAGAGGATGTTTGACTGACAAAACAACCAATCATCTAAGAGAATAATGTGGCCAAGCCATTAGAAAGAATACAAACAACATGGAAGGAATGAGGAAAACAATATGGGCAACGTTTTTCCATAAGATATCATGTGATGAGAAGTCACTACACAACTGTTCAGTGGACTGGTGAAAATACCGCAAAACTGCGGCAGCACGAACCGAATATACCAGTAGAAACACCATCCCTGGTGCTGTTGAAGCAGCAATAAAGCCATTACATAGAAATCTAACATATCCAGATGATTCTGAAGAAATGGCTTACAGAAAAAATGTGAATGAGGCTTTCAACATTGTTTTCTGGACCAGAGTGCATGAAAACATATTTGTGTGCTTGAAAACAACGATGAGTGGGGTCAGTGATGCTGCGATCACCTTAAATGATGGAAATTCAGGAAGAATAAAGGTTCTGAAACAATTTGAAATTAAGTCTGGCCATAATATAGAAGCAACGCTACAAGAACTGGATGGATAGCAACTCTCCAAGGCAGAAATTATGGTCAAAAATACAACTGAACCTGCAAGATCCTTCACACGGAGAAAGAGACTGAATGTGGTGGATCCTCAAGAAGATTACAAAGCTGAAGAGTTTTACTCTGTCTCTTCATTCAGTAGCGAATTTTCTTTCCTTGAACTTTCAAGTTCGATTTCTAAAACACTACTTTCTTAAAGTTGTTCCCCATTATCTCAGAAACTTTTGAAGCTAAATCACTCAAATTTTTACCTCTTATTGATAACTGTATTATGTACATGTGGATCTACACTGACAGAGATGACGCTCATAGTTTGACCAATGTTTTTAAAAAGTTACATACATTTTTAAAACCATCATTAAAAATTTATTTCTCGATTTCTAAGAATCTTACATACTCGACTGTACGTCAGTGAATGTATAAATTCGACTATATCCTGGCAATGCTCTGTTTTATGACTTGGGGTAATTCCTGAGGAAACGGGATATAAATATCTTAAATTTAACATTATCAGGATAGTGCATTGATACTCCCCTTAAAGGAAAACATCGAAGCAGTTCACAGGCAGGCTGCTAGATTTGTTACCAGGAGGTTCAAATAACATGCAAGTATTAAGGAAATGCTTTGGGAACGCACATGGGAATCCCTGGAGGGAAGACGACGTTCTTTTCGAGGAACACTGTAAGAGGTCCGAGCAGATGTAATACAGATGTAATTTTATGTAAGAGGTCCGAGCAGATGTAATTTCGATGTATTGCTCATGCGCTGCCTGCGATATCCAAGGTATAAGAGAATCGCTGGCCAGAGAGCAGTGTTGACTGTACGAACTGTGTAGCAGTAGCAGTAAGTTGTTGCGAGTGTGTGTGTCAGGTCTGGAGTCTGCTCTAGTCTGGTGTATCATGTTGGCTGGGCCGGTCGCGGTGCAGCGATGCCGGAACCTGAGTATTATTGTATAAGGTAAAAAAAGCAGCCTCGCGCATATCTAGTTATATTATGTAAACTCCCATGTATATCTTTTAAAAATGTCCTAATAATAACAAGCATTCATTTCAATTTAAAGAATTTAATATTTTTTTTAATGCATGATCATTCCGATTGTTGCAAAAGAAAAATCATTTGCTTCCTTTCATAAATAACAAATGTATAGGCCACCATTGCACAGAGCTGTGCAGGAAAAGAGCTATTGTAAGAGCAGATAGTTGCCGACTTTATCGAGGTGAGAATTGTTGCTTTTCATTCAGAATGATCTTACAGGGCCATGACGCAGCACTGCTGTCGTCCAAATTTTTCCAGGTTACTGAATTTCTTTTTTATTACGAGGTTTAGGAATTTTTCTGTTTCGAGCTTATATTAAATGAGAAAAGAATTTTATGGGTACATTAAATGGGAACCAATTTTGTTCAGAGGTTACACAAAAAATAGAATCATATTATTATTATTATTATTAATTAAGTTTTGTTGTGAGGTTACACAAAAATTAGAATCATTAACCAAATAATATTTAATTACATATTTCTTTGTGGGAAGGTTAGACTTGGCGACAACCGGCCAGGATCGGATTTCCTTTGTGAATTTCTGAGAAGTAGTCATATATCTGCTCTTATTTACTTAAATGTAGTTTGCATCTGGCGCAATGCATTTACTAATTTGTCACTCTTTCTTTCACAGATCATCGGCAATTTATTGCTCTTTGTTGTAATTGTTTGTTTCATTTCGCTTTGCCTTTGTTTCATTTGTGCTTAATTTTGATTTGTGAAAAAATGCCGCGAAAAACTCATAACAGTACATCACGATGTGCAATGAGTGAAATTGCCGACTCGATTAATTTGACCGATAATACTTGCGACACTCAGTGTAATGGCGATAATCCTCCATTTACAGACAATCAGTGCATACCGATCACTAGTAATGATTTTAATACTAATGATGAGCGAACAAATGCAATTATGTCCAGAGTAAATGTAACAATTGATGACGCAGCACGTTCTGATACAATGAACGCTGCTCAGTTTGACACACCCGGTTTGCAAAATTTGCATAGTGACCAGATAAATTTTTCTCACGAAGATGGACAATGTAGGCAAAATACGTCAGATTTATTTGATTCCGAGGTAGTGACCAACAGTGCACATCCAATTGGCGGACCTTTTCAAGAATTAGAAAATGACCAAATGGTTACACAAAACGTGACAAATTCAGATACACCACCACATAGCTCAGAGAAAAGAGTCGCTAATTTTGGCTTGGATCAAATTATGGCAGTATTGCTACAACTTAATAAAAAAATAGACAACAATTCCAAACAGTCGAAGAAAGAACGAGACGACAATCACAAACAACTTAGTGAAAATTTCAAACAACTACTTAATGAAAATTCCAAACAACAGAATGAAAGACAAGATAACAACTTCAAACAACTTAATGAAAATTACAAACAACTCAATGAAAAACAAGACAACAATTTTAAACAGCTCAGTGAACAGATTACAGCCATTGCCGTGCAATGTCATGATACTAAAGAACAATTACGTGAGGAAATTAAGGCTTGTGCTAGGAACAGTAGTGAAGAAATTAGATCTGTGGCACAAGAATTAAGTAATACACATGCAGCCGCAACTAAAGTACTTAGAGATGAAATTAGTGCAGACGCTAAACAATGCTCTGAAAACGCAACAGCCGGTCGAAGTGGCCGTGCGGTTAAAGGCGCTGCAGTCTGGAACCGCAAGACCGCTACGGTCGCAGGTTCGAATCCTGCCTCGGGCATGGATGTTTGTGATGTCCTTAGGTTAGTTAGGTTTAACTAGTTCTAAGTTATAGGGGACTAATGACCTCAGCAGTTGAGTCCCATAGTGCTTAGAGCCATTTTTTGAAAACGCAACACAGTTACGCGACGAGTTTAAATTAACGTCAGCAGAACTTTCACGCACGCTGGATGCGAAAGTAGACGCGAAATTTGACCAACAGAACAGCCAAATTGACGAACGTTTTAATCACCATCTACAAAACAGTGAAACGCGTTACCGTAAATTTGTACAGGAACAGAATAAAGTAAAGTGACAAGTCATGGAAACAATTACTGCACAGAGACAGGAAGATAAGCGTAAATCGTTTACGAAAGCAAAAACATACGTAGACAACAATATTGCTGCAGTATCAGACGAAATTAATGCTATCAAATAGTTGAACACCGAATTACATGATGAAATCTCTGATCTTAAAGCAAAAACAGACACACACACAGTAGACTTTCAGACAGTGACCGACAGACTTGAACAATTAGAACTAATACAGGATCCCGATAGCATCAAAGCAGTTGTTAAAAAATGGAACAAAATCACACGTGAAATACAAGAACAAATTAATGCTTGCGATACTAAAAACGATGATCAGGTAAAAATATTGACTGAAAAATATGATGAATTGGCCAGTCGTATTGATGTTATCGAAAGTAATAATGACACCAAATCAGACAATAGGTCACCAGTTTCGTTTAATCAAACACCCGAATTCCAAAATTTACAGCAGACGATCAGTGAGATAGGTTCGTCCAATAATACATTATGTAGAAAACTGTCATCTTTACAGCACGAAGTGACAGAGATGAAAAATATTTCAGCCTTTAACACATCACAGCATACGCCACTTCGCGAACATTTGTCAGACTTACACAGCCAGTATAATTTAGGTACTTTACAAAGAGTACGTGAGTTAGATTCTGAACAGTCACAGACAAACAGATTCTCATACAATCCTGAACCTGTTCAGACATACAGAGACGATAATTTTGATTACAAGCACTTTCTATCAGTGAGAAAATTTAAACTATTTAAAAATGACAGAGCACAGGTACACGCTTTAGACTGGATACGAAAATTTGTTTTTGAATTTTTACCGGCATTGCCTGTATCGCAGAATCTAAAATTTATTTGCAGTGCGTAATTGACCTCAAGGGATTCATTATACTTCGATGAATATGTGCCGTAGCGTGCACAGGGCCCCGAGCCGTAGTAGTGCTATTTCATGTTTAGTTTTCTGCACTGCTGCCTTCTCTTCTACTATCCTTTATATCTATCAAAACAGCTCTTCAACTATCGATCTATCTAGGATGAAGGATGAGTAAAGAAAACCTGATACGACAAGTTTTACCGAAAGTGACAGTTTTCTTTAGACGCTCCTGAAATGACAACTAACGGCATAATTCTAATAACAGACAAAATTTTAATTATCAGTATCGTCAAAATTACCAGCAACAGGAACCGCATTTTGGTAACAATAGAGGTTTTTCTCAACAACAGCATCAAAACCAGCCGATTAGCATACCTAACCAACAATGCAGTCTGAAAGGTCAACCAAGCTTTAATGTTTCGCCGCCTCCACGTATAGCATCGGCTCCACCAAACAGTAACGCACCGCAACAAGGAAAGCAGTACGTTCAGAAAACACATCATTTCAATTCCTATCGCAACGCACCATATAGCAATGACTATCATGACAGACGTAAAAATAATGGTCACAATTTTCAGCGTACGTTTCATAACAGTCGGTCTTATCAGCAGCAAAATCATCCGCAACAACATATTACCATGAACGAACCAGACAGTAGATATCATCCCGAACGTAATACGTCAGGAAGAAATAACAGAACAGTACAAATAGTGGAAATGCCACAGCATCCTCCCGCGAATAACAGCACGTCAGAAAGAATTTGACTAGATACAGTGCAGAATGAATCTTCCAGCAATGTAAGCAATACTTTTGACACACAGAATCCTGTTCACAAAAATGTTATTACTTTTGACGACATCTGAGACACTTTTTTGCAGGAAAGACCAGTTATTCAAAAAACCATTTCACACCCTGTCATTGAAGTAAAGATTGAATCACCCAAATTTTCAGCAGTAATCGATTCTGGATCACCTATGTCAGTTATAAATGAGGAAACTTTCAACGAATGTAACAAAGAGAATACCTATCCTATATTACCATTAGGCAAAACTAAAGTAAAAGGAGCAGTATCTGGTAAAGGAGTAGATGTAAAATTACAGACACATTTATCATTTTGTATTGCAGATCATACATTTCACTCAAATTTTTGGATTGTTCCCTTATTGACAACAGACGTTATTTTAGGTACGAATTTTCTGGTACAACACGACACAATTCTTGACTTTCAAAATTCCTATTTAATGTTAAAGGATGAAAATGTACAACTGGCTTTAGAATTTCAGCACTCTTTATCTGTAGAAGAACAAACAATTAATCGTACAGAGGTCATTTCCGCATCACGTAACATAGACTGTCATTCCACATTGTTCACAGATACGTACGTACACAACTATAATACTCCAGACGAAGCCGACTATGACGTTATGCAAATGATTTCTGATAAAGTTAAACAGAGCAGTGCAAGTACAGATGACGAACGCACGCAACTGCGCAAAATTCTTTTACAGCAAGCTCCAGTTTTTGACAACGTCCCTGGTACTATGTTCGGTTTTATGTATGAATTTCAAGTTAAACAGCACGACACATTTAAAGCCAAACATTATCCCATTCCGTATATTCACAGAGAACAAGTTAAGAAAGAACTGCAAGCTCTGCTTGACCAAGGAATTATTGAACCGGCAGTTAGTCCGTACATAAACCCACTCCATATTGTTAAGAAAAAGGATGGTTCACTTCTTCTCATACTTGATTCGCGTCACATCAACGACATTATTATTAATGAAACAGATCGCCCACAGACACTAGAAGAACTTCTACAGAAATTTCATGGTACTGCTATTTATTCCACATTAGATTTGAAATCGGGATTTTGGCAAATTCAGCTCCATCCGAACTGCAGAAAGTACACGGCTTTTCTCTGTTTTGGTGACTGTCATCAGTTTTGTAAATTACCGTTCGGTTTAACTATTTCTTCAGCAGCATTTATTCGCGGTTTGAATAGTATACTTCCGACAGAACTTAAAGACAGTCACAACGTATGTAGACGACGTTCCTATGCAGAAGCTAACTGGTCTGAACACAATCTGATTCTTGAACAACTGTTACGAACTTTTCGTGCACAAGGACTCACAGTTAATCTCAGCAAATCGCACTTTGGCAAAACTTCTATACAATTTCTTGGACATGTAATTTCAGCAGAAGGCATTGCGCCTGACCCGGAAAAACTTCAAGCTTTACGTAACATTACTGTTCCTACGACGAAGAAACAACTACGCAGCTTTTTGGGTTTAATTACCTTTTTTCGTAAATTTATTCATTATTCTGCTTTTGTAACCCCTAGGTTATGTCAATTGGCGGGTAAAAACACTATTTGGTCCTGGGATAGCCAAGCACATTCTGAATTTGTGACTCTGAAAGAAACTTTGTTGAACGCACTACTTTTATCACATCCAGATCTTACTAGAAATTTTTCCATTGCTACCGACAGTTCTAACACCGCTTTAGGCGTACACATTTTTCAGGAAATTGAAGAAGATGGTACTACAGTAACTAAAAACATCGCCTTTGCGAGTCTCATTCTGTCACCAGCTGAACGCAATTATTCTGTTACAGAACTTGAAACATTATGTGTTGTATGGGCATTTACGAGATTTAGGCATTTTCTTTATGGAAGACACATTACCGTTTACACAGATCATAGAGCTATACAGTTTTTACTTTCCGCTAAATTTACACACGACAGGTTAAGCAGATGGAAACTTTATTTACAGGAAGTTAATTTTACAATTGTTCACATTCCTGGCACACAAAATGTTGTAGCAGACGCACTATCCCGTTCTCTCAGCAACAATCAGCAAGACGTCGCAACCAACTTCTGCAAAGCAAATTTCAGCGTCTTGTACATTCAACAAGTTGCATTTGAAAATTTCATTTCGTCGTCATTACGAGACATAGCACAAGAGCAGAGCAAAGACAACGTATGGAACGAAATTAAACACCTTTGGCAAGATAGGAATAATGTTACCATTAGAAAGCATTGCACTGTACGCAATAATATTCTGTTTCGCCGCTCTCACCCTGACAGCAACAATTGGATACTATGCATTCCTGACGAGCTTGTCAACAAATTAATTTGGTATACTCATTTAAGTTACACACATTATGGAGCCAGAAAATGTTTTCTAATACTGAGACAGAACTGTTATTTTACCAACATGGAGAAACGTATTCGACGAGTTTTAGCGTCATGTAAAATCTGGCAGAAAGCTAAGTCAGACACGACTTCACATATTCCTCCGTTACATCCCATTGTACGTGTTAAATTGAGACATATGGCCGCTGTAGACATTTTTGGTCCGATTCCCAGAACTAATAGAGGTTTTTGCTACATCTTTGTCGCTGTTGAACTCACTTCAAAATTTGTTACCTTCACTCCGTTACGCATAGCTACTGCTAAATCTGTTTCGAAAGCATTTGTAAAACATTTTTTATTTCATGTAGGGCATGTATTGAAAGTAATTTCCGACAATGGACCACAATTTCGATCTGCTATATGGACACGTATGTTACGAACAAGAAACATTTCTCTGATCTATATATCCAAGTATCATGCTTCTTCGAACCCTTGTGAACGATTAATGAAAGAAATTGGTAAACTGTGTAGAATATACTGCCATAAAAGACATATTGATTGGGACACACAAATCTCTCATTCCAGGATGTAATTAATTCCATACCAATGAATCAACTATGCTATCTCCGACTGTTATACTGAAAAACGTTGAACCACCTAACAAAATTAAAGAATTAGTATCCTTTCCTACACCTTGTCGACTACGACAGCATGAAATAATTGACATTGCGCTGAACAACATCAAACGTGCCGCAGAGCGCCGCAGAGGACAGCAAAAACAGGTTTGTGCACGCCGTGACTTTCACATTGGACAGAAGATATTAGTACGTACACACTATTTATCTAACAGAGGAAAGAGTAGATGTAGTAAGTTTGAGCTTCTATACACAGGTCCATACAGAATTCGCAGCATTCCTCACCCCAATGTAGTACACGTCGAAACTCTGAGAACCAGAAAAAGTAAAGGCAATCACCATGTCTCCAGTATTAAACACTTTATTGAATGAACATACTTTATGATTTATCACACTGTAATGCCTTTTCCTGATTTTTATATGACCAATGATGCAATTATTTATATGAACACTTACTGATGATTATTATAATTTTTCTTGGCAAGTGCCCGGCAAGGTAAGGTTAGCGGGTCGCTTTTCTTGTCATTACACTTCAGACCGTGCACATTTTCCAGATAAACTTACATATTTTATGAACAACTATGCAATTCTATCTAGTGACATATTAATTTTATCAAATTCTTTCTCCATTAAAGTCTTCAACTCTCGCCTCTATCAACTACACAACATACAAGCTGAACACAAAGAAAGTCATTTCTTGTCATTATATATCAGACCATACACATTTTCCATTTTTCATGTATGTATGATTGTTTTCCTGTTTGTTTGTATGCACTATGAAATCTTTAAGATATAACAAACACCAGTTGACTTTGACATTTTTGCCTTATGATATCTCAACATTGTGACTATTTTACATTTTTTTTGCTACTGCATTATGATACTCTGTGTATATTTTTGCACCTGCACACTGTCTATGTTTTTGACATATTACGTTTTCCGTCATGCTATGCTGTATGCTTAATTATATCACTAGAAACCAGTTTTTATTTAGTGGGTATATGATTTAAATGCAAGACATTAATCATTGTTCATCATTTTCAGAAAGCAATAACGTATAAATGAAATAAATGAAACAAACCACAGTGGATTACTATGAAATGGGAATTTCACCTTCGGAATGAACGAAAGAAGATGCAATACCTCGTCACGAAGAGTAAATGGATCAGAATTAACAAACATTAACATGAATATACTATACACATGGTATGATAGCAGTCTTAACTAATTATTTTTCTTTCAGAATATGAGGCGATTGATGCAGGCTGTCAGACAGAACTACACATCTTAGTTTTAGTGGTGAAATATACTAGAAATAAGGAACTCTATACTATGAATAGTTGTATGAAGTAAATGGTAATATGAATAATGAATAATGAAGTGTCTTTCTCCAGATGATAATGAATGATGATGAATAGTGATGAAGAATATGGTAATATGAATAATGAAGTTTTTCTTTGCAGGTGATGATAATAATGAAGTTATGGTGATATGAATAATGAAGCTTTTGTTTACAGGTGATGATAGTGATAAATTTTATATGGCCACTAAACGCACCACTTTTAAGTTTTTCTTTGCAGATGAAGATAATGATGAAGTTTATATATTTACTGTTAGTTAAGAAATGCTATGTCGTTATTTAAGTATTTGTTGTAGTTCGTTTTGACAGTATGTCTTATGTCGCATGGTATAATGACTGAAGGTTTTGGAAAGGACAGCTAGAGTACATATATATTTAGTACACATTTCATTACATGTTAATTCGAAGTTCACTACTTTTCAGCATAATATGCATTTCTTCTTTCAGCTTAATAATCCATTTTGTATTTTTTCTAGGAGAAGCTATTCACAAAATTAATATGCTATAAGCAGTTAATCATTAAACCTGTTCTAGTACTTGCAATTTTTTTACACATTTGTGTGTGTCATTCATGAATGTGATCACATATACTCTACTTGTTTCATAACCTTGCTACAGCTGACTCATGACAAATGACGTTACCTATCCTCATTTGCAGCAATAAGTCAAAAGCAAATATTTTCATGTGCCAGCAATTAATTATCGATCCCAACGCAATGCATTGCTAGCACAAAAAAAATAGACCTTGAATAATAGTTACAGTGTGTTACATTTTAAATATGTCTTATGTCACTGGAATGATCAGTTCTGAGTAATACTGAATGATGTTTTCTAATCACAGACCTTGAGTAATAGTTACAGTGTGTTACATTTTCAATATTTCCTATGTCACTTGAATGATGAGTTCTAAGTAATACTGAATGATGTTTTAAAATAATGCATAAATACTATGCCAATAATTTCTGTAAATAGTATTTTTGTTATACTCTATAAATGCTATGCCAATAATTAACTCTCATTTTGAATGATAACTTCTGATTAATACTGAATAAGGTTTTATAAAAATATAAGAATACTTTGTAACTGGCCAATGAGTGCCAATAATTATTCTATATATGTCGTATGTCACTTGAATGATGAAAAATGTTTTGTACTATTCAATACTTGCTATATGTTTAGTAACTGGCCAATGAATGCCACTGTTTCTTATTTTAATTTTGTATTATGTCACCTACATGCTATTATATATGAATACCAGTAGCTTGATGCTACACTCATTAGCTCCTGTTTTAAATGATGACTTCTGATGGTTTGTAACTGGCCAATGAGTGCCAATAATTATTTTAAATATGTCATATGTCACTTGATTGATGAAAAATGTTTTGTAATATTCAATACTTGCTATATGTTTAGTAACTGGCCAATGAATGCCACTGTTTCTTATTTTAATTTTGTATTATGTCACCTACATGCTATTGTATATGAATACCAGTAGCTTGATGCTACACTCATTAGCTCCTGTTTTGAATGATGACTTCTGATTGTTTGTAACTAGCCAATGAGTGCCAATAATTATTTTAAATATGTCATATGTCACTTGAATGATGAAAAATGTTTTCTAATATTCAATACTTGCTATATGTTTAGTAACTGGCCAATGAATGCCACTGTTTCTTATTTTAATTTTGTATTATGTCACCTACATGCTATTATATATGAATACCAGTAGCTTGATGCTACACTCATTAGCTCCTGTTGTGAAGGATGACTTCTGATGGTTTGTAACTGGCCAAAGAGTGCCAATGGTTACTATAACTAGATGAATTATGTAAGTGGTATGCAATTAATTAACTCTTGCTTTGAATGACCACTTTTAAATAATGTATAAAAATGGTTTGTAACTGGCCAATGAGTGCCAATATTTACTGTCATCAGATGACTTATGAATAATATTCTGTAATACTCCATACATAGTACAGAAATATTTAGTAACTAGGCAATGAGTGCCACCAATTACTCAAATCGGTTGATAGACTAGTGTAATTCTCAATGATGACTAGCATAAGACTTAATGTCCTTCATCTTCTGACCTAATTACCAGAAATTACTGCAATATACGTTTGTCCTGTCTATCCTTATGATCATGGAGCACTATATTTGGTTTCTGCACTAATTCTACGTTGGTGAAAGAGTGTGGTGTTGACACATCATGGTGTCCACTACCTTGAACAATGGAGATGTTATTATGGTTCCACTGTTTGGTGTGCCTAATGTACTACCAAAATGATAACATTGAATATTCATACGACATTTCAGTGTCTTGGCTACAGTGATTAATACTTCAGGGAAGAGAACTTCGGATTGTCTCACTTGGTGTTGTGCTTCTGTAGAAAGATATGGACTTTCAGTGCAGCTACGTGCAACCTACTGTGCTACAACCATGATGCAATCCTTCCCTTTCCTATCCTAGTTCTTGTAAAATGGTGAAAAAATACTACAGTGTGTATGCACTTTATGTCATTTGTTAATATGTTTTGTACTCATTGCGTATACATTTTGTCATTGCTAGGTATGTTCTGTACTACAGTGCGTATGCACTTTATGTCATTTGTTAATATGATTTGTACTCATTGCGTACACATTTTGTGATTTCTTGATATGTTCTGTACTCAGTGCATGTGCACTCTATTTCATTTCATGTTCTGCACTTACATATATATATATATATACACATATATATGTATACACTCTGTGTGGTTGCTCATGGCAAGTCCAATTGACTCACGATCGCTGCCAAATTTTTGCCCCCCCAGTGGAGGGTTATGTAAGAGGTCCGAGCAGATGTAATACAGATGTAATTTTATGTAAGAGGTCCGAGCAGATGTAATTTCGATGTATTGCTCATGCGCTGCCTGCGATATGCAAGGTATAAGAGAATCGCTGACCAGAGAGCAGTGTTGACTGTACGAACTGTGTAGCAGTAGCAGTAAGTTGTTGCGAGTGTGTGTGTCTGGTCTGGAGTCTGCTCTGGTCTCGTCTGGTGTATCATGTTGGCTGGGCCGGTCGCGGTGCAGCGATGCCGGAGCCTGAGTATTATTGTATGAGGTAAAAAGCAGCCTCGCGCATATCTAGTTATATTATGTAAACTCCCATGTATATCTTTTAAAAATGTCCTAATAATAACAAGCATTCATTTTAATTTAAAGAATTTAATATTTTTTTTAATGCATGATCATTCCGATTGTTGCAAAAGAAAAATCATTTGCTTCCTTTCATAAATAACAAATGTATAGGCCAGCATTGCACAGAGCTGTGCAGGAAAAGAGCTATTGTAAGAGCAGATAGTTGCCGACTTTATCGAGGTGAGAATTGTTGCTTTTCATTCAGAATGATCTTACAGGGCCATGACGCAGCACTGCTGTCGTCCAAATTTTTCCAGGTTACTGAATTTCTTTTTTATTACGAGGTTTAGGAATTTTTCTGTTTCGAGCTTATATTAAATGAGAAAAGAATTTTATGGGTACATTAAATGGGAACCAATTTTGTTCAGAGGTTACACAAAAAATAGAAAATTTAGAGAACCGGCATTGGAAGCTGACTGCAGAACGATTCTCCTGCCACCAACATACATTTTGCGGAAGGACGTCGAAGATAAGAAAAATTAGGGTCCATACAGAGGCATATAGAGAGTAATTTTTCCTTCGGTGTGTTTGCGAGTTGAATAGGAAAGGAAATGACTTTTAGTCATGCCGGGTACCCTCCGTCATGCGCCGTATAGTAGCTTGCGAAGCATGTATGTACATGTAGAATACAATTATGAACAACTGAAATTGGAACTATCACATAGGAAATGTTGAAAAAAAAGGGAGAGGGTTCCAACCAAAGACTGCATTTAATTGGCAGAAGACATAAGAGATGAAAAATATCTACGAAAGAGACAGCCAGCACCACATTTGTCCGTTCTCGTCATGGGACCTTCCCAGATAGGACTGTTGGAGAACATCTTTAAAGTTCAAATAAGGGCAGCCTACTATGTATTATCGCGAAATAGGAGGCAGAGAGAGAGGGAGAGAGAAAAAGAGGGGGAGGGAGAGAGAGAGAGAGAGAGAAAGTCACAGAAATTATCAAGGCGGGAGGGCAGTCATTTGTTTTGTGGAGATATTTTCAGTCACCAAGTTTCTCCTCTGAATGCAAAAATATGTTGTTGACGCCAACCTACAGAGGGAGAAAAGATCGTCGTTATAAAATGAGAGAAATTAGAGCTCTCATAGGAAAACTTAAGTGTTCGTTTCTTCTACATGCTATTCGTGAATGGAAAGGTAGAGAAATACCCTCAAAGTAGTTCTATGAACCCTCTGACAGGCAGTTGAGTGTGAACTGCAGGGTAGGCATGTAGATTTAAAAGTAGATAAAGATTGTTCACTAACTGGATATATAGGCCCTGAAACTTTCTGGCAGATAAATGCTTTGTGCCGGCATACAGTTTTAATCTGCCAGGAAGTTTCATATCAGCGCGCACTGCGCAGCAAAGTGGAAATCTCAGTATGTAGGCCCTTTTATCTTGCTGACAACTTGTTCCCTAATATCACTCACACTAGTTGTACTGGGTTGTTGCCTATCCATGCAGTTAGCCTCAGTAGTTATCATTTCAATCTTTAATTCTTGGCAATAGTTATTATGACATATGTTCTACTTTAATAATTCTACTTCCACCGTAACGCAGGCCGTTGTGGCCGAGCGGTTCTAGGCGCTTCAGTCCGGAACCGCGCGAACTATGGTTGCTTAAGAGACCGGTAAAGGTCGGGCGTGAACTGCCACTGCTAACCGCAGCAAATTGCGCTGTAGCCAGTATCACATGTGTGTTGTGGATTTTCTTTTTTTTTTTAATGAGTGGTTCGTGAAAGGATTCGAATGCGATTTTCATCACAACAAAAGAAATTGGCGATCTCTATGAGCGTTGAGTCAGTTCCTCTTTCGTGGAAGCACAGAACGCGGACGTAGAATAGCAACCTTTCTTAGATGGGGCATCTCCCCCCCTCTCCACCCCCCCCCCCCCCCCCCCCCCCCGCTCGCAACCCCACGAGCAGTCCAAGTTCTCGTTTGTTTACGGTCGCAGCCGACTCCCACGATACACTGTCGGCATCATATATGAATGTATGGATGTGTCAACATTACCCATAAGAAAATTTAAGATACTGGGACCAATATACACCAGGCCCCAAAACTTAAAATGGCAAGCCTGCATACGGCTTAGACTACGAAACGAAGTGACTTTATGCGTATTGCTGTTAGTGGATTAATCGGTTGTCGATTGCATTTTAGGCATGGAGTTTCTCTACAAAAAGAATACTACCATCAATGTTTCCGCCGGGAAACGCAAATTCGACATTTATGGTGTTACAGTGGAATGGTTCAAATGGCTCTGAGCACTATGGGACTTAACATCTGAGGTCATCAGTCCCGTAGAACTTAGGACTACTTAAACCTAACTAACCTAAGGACATCACACACATCCATGCCCGAGGCAGGATTCGAACCTACGACCGTAGCGGTCGCTCGGTTCCAGACTGTAGCGCCTAGAACCGCACGGCCACTCCGGCCGGCCTACAAGGAGAAAGACAAACAAGTCGGTTAGGGAACATACTGGAATATGTCGGGTTGTTTTTTCGTCGCATATCTTCCGAATATCGGTGTGTGCACACGAGCACAGTCTAATCCGGTAGAACTCGGCGGGGGGTAAGGAGTTGTCGGAATAAGCAGAACTCCATCTGTGGCATCGAGAGTGGGTTTCTTTGCACTGTGTTCGGCGTTGTGGCAGTAGCACTCGGTCGCCAGAGTCGTTGCCGAGGTGTCGTAGTAAATGATTGTACGTGTCCGTCGCGAAACTTTGACTTCGAAATGATTCGTCCGCGGATGATAAGAAACTTTCCGAAAACAGTAGTTGGTCGCACGAAACGGTTTAAAGTTTAATTACATTACCAATCAGATAGTAAATGCTGTGACATACGACCTATAGAATTCTGTGAAGTCTGATTATAGAGGAGTACGCTATCAGTAACAATGAATGGTTATTATCAGTCTAAAGCCACGTGTAAGACAGGTGAATTCAATTTGTGGTTCCAAACCGCATCCCACTTCAGGACAAGAGAAAGCTAAATCTATGAGACGGCGAACAGCGAGAGCATAACGGCTGAGACATTATGAGAAGCAGACGTACCTGAGATCAACAAAAATTGAATGGAGGAGGATGGCACTTGTAGAAAACTACTTTAGCCTGCACCAGCGCAGCAGCGCCGCTGCTTTGGTATTCACGTCTAGCATGCTTTTACAGTGAAGTAATGGGTCATCCTGGCTACCAGTGATGTACGACGCAAGCGCGAGAGGCGTTGCCAGTCTTGTCAGCCACAAACTGGCGATGAGAGACGCGCGTTTAACAGCCCATCACCACGGTACCCAGGGACGGGAAGTTTCTGCCCGCACTGTCAATAAACGAAATCAGATGTCAGCCGGGCCCTTTATTACGGCAGCTTGTGGCAGTGACGCGACTTCCGGATCTTAAACAACGGGAAATAAACACCTCTTCGCCAAAACAAACCTGTCGTCGTGCCCCATTAATTAGTTTTGGCGACTGGCCTACAAGGCAGCATTTTCGAGTGTGGTCGATTATAACACGTGGCTTAGGCGAAACGGAATTCAGCATAAGCCGACAAAGTAAGCTTACTAAAATTACCTTCTCCATCGTAGGCAACACCCTTCCGCAGAATAGTGCAATATAAGTGTGATTAGAGTCATATAAAACAATTGCTTAGCAATCTGTCTGTAGCATATCAGTACCTAAAGTGAAAACAAAAACGTCTGTTGCAGAAACAAAAATAAAAAGTATTTCTACAATTTTAATTCAGTATACGATTACTAGGCGACAGTCAGTCGTGACCCAGTAAAACCACCGTCTTTAGTTTCCTCGTTCTCAAGACGGAGTGCTGTGGCTCTACAGCTGTAGAAGCAGGATACATAGGAAACCTATTTTGCTGAAATCAGCCTTTATTGTCTCATCTGCTAAAATGTAACCAGTTCCAGATCACGTATCCCGTGTCAATGTATACCTTCATATTTAATACCTTCTCTTCTGCTGTCATATGCATGTTTTAAGAGAGCGAAATCAAATAGACGCTTTCCGCTTTCCCCTGTCCCGGGCCTCTTCCTCAGTCTGCTGGTAACTTCGTCCGTTTTTAATGTCATCCAGCGTTCCAGCCCTCCTTTTCCTCTCCTTGTCTTCCCAGCAGTCTTGCATTCCACGATTCTTTATTGTAGATGATTTCTTCACAACATTTTTGTATATGTCCCTGGCAATACGTTTTCTTCGTTCTCAACATTTTCAGTAGTATTTTTTCCCTTCCTGTTTATAAAAGTACTTCTTATCATTCACTCAACATACATCTTGAACATCACCACTTAATTTTCTTACGGATATCACCTTAACGTTCCTCTTCATGACACCTCATTTTATAGGACATTGTATTCTTCGTTCTACGTCATGTCCCTACTTCTCTTTTCGTCCTGCACATCTCCACATGAGCTTCTATAGTTCCTTGGTCATTCATACAAAAGGGTATGTCAGTAATGGTACTCTTACAATTTTGTTCATCTGCAAATATCTAATACATAAGACATAATCCATAACAAATTAAACATTCTAACATACTCCGCCCGGTCGTTATGACCCAACCTTATCACTTCCCATGCACGGTGAACTAAAGTGCCTGTGAATCCAGGCCCTGCAAGGTAAGGAGATCCCGGATGAAGTCACGATAGACATCAGAATAATAGCCGTCATACATGCCATAAAATACACTCCTGGAAATGGAAAAAAAACACATTGACACCGGTGTGTCAGACCCACCATACTTGCTCCGGACACTGCGAGAGGGCTGTACAAGCAATGATCACACGCACGGCACAGCGGACACACCAGGAACCGCGGTGTTGGCCGTCGAATGGCGCTAGCTGCGCAGCATTTGTGCACCGCCGCCGTCAGTGTCAGCCAGTTTGCCGTGGCATACGGAGCTCCATCGCAGTCTTTAACACTGGTAGCATGCCGCGACAGCGTGGACGTGAACCGTATGTGCAGTTGACGGACTTTGAGCGAGGGCGTATAGTGGGCATGCGGGAGGCCGGGTGGACGTACCGCCGAATTGCTCAACACGTGGGGCGTGAGGTCTCCACAGTACATCGATGTTGTCGCCAGTGGTCGGCGGAAGGTGCACGTGCCCGTCGACCTGGGACCGGACCGCAGCGACGCACGGATGCACGCCAAGACCGTAGGATCCTACCCAGTACCGTAGGGGCCGCACCGCCACTTCCCAGCAAATTAGGGACACTGTTGCTCCTGGGGTATCGGCGAGGACCATTCGCAACCGTCTCCATGAAGCTGGGCTACGGTCCCGCACACCGTTAGGCCGTCTTCCGCTCACGCCCCAACATCGTGCAGCCCGCCTCCAGTGGTGTCGCGACAGGCATGAATGGAGGGACGAATGGAGACGTGTCGTCTTCAGCGATGAGAGTCGCTTCTGCCTTGGTGCCAATGATGGTCGTATGCGTGTTTGGCGCCGTGCAGGTGAGCGCCACAATCAGGACTGCATACGACCGAGGCACACAGGGCCAACACTCGGCATCATGGTGTGGGGAGCGATCTCCTACACTGGTCGTACACCACTGGTGATCGTCGAGTGGACACTGAATAGTGCACGGTACATCCAAACCGTCATCGAACCCATCGTTCTACCATTCCTAGACCGGCAAGGGAACTTGCTGTTCCAACAGGACAATGCACGTCCGCATGTATCCCGTGCCACCCAACGTGCTCTAGAAGGTGTAAGTCAACTACCCTGGCCAGCAAGATCTCCGGATCTGTCCCCCATTGAGCATGTTTGGGACTGGATGAAGCGTCGTCTCACGCGGTCTGCACGTCCAGCACGAACGCTGGTCCAACTGAGGCGCCAGGTGGAAATGGCATGGCAAGCCGTTCCACAGGACTACATCCAGCATCTCTACGATCGTCTCCATGGGAGAATAGCAGCCTGCATTGCTGCGAAAGGTGGATATACACTGTACTAGTGCCGACATTGTGCATGCTCTGTTGCCTGTGTCTATGTGCCTGTGGTTCTGTCAGTGTGATCATGTGATGTATCTGACCCCAGGAATGTGTCAGTAAAGTTTCCCCTTCCTGGGACAATGAATTCACGGTGTTCTTATTTCAATTTCCAGGAGTGTATTTCTCTGAGGAAGGGGTAGTATCTACTCTAGAACACACAAACAACTATTACCCGTACTAAATCTTTTTATTACAGAATCACCATACACATTGGGTTCAAGTGTGTAGTTGTCGGCATCGGAAAATCCTCTATACCTACGAAGTTCCTGACAATGAATGCACAAACTAAATGAAATTAATCGTAATAAGCATGAACACATAACAACCTTTCAAAAGTGTTCCTAGCATAACTTACAATTCAGTGATCACTAATCAAATAACCCTCCAAAATATTACACTCACAACACTTCAATGGTAGTAGCAGGGCTACTATCTATGCTATTTTAGCTGGACACTGACATATATTTACCGATACCTTTGTCGACTTTTAAGCCCTATGAAAACACACGCGATAAATGCCTAGCATGGACACGAAGGAATGAGAAGAAAATATGTAACACACCTCCAATCTCCAGTAGACCTGAAGTGCACGCACTAGCTAGTGACACTCTTACTGAGCGCCTGTGCAAACACGATATTTACGGTGCTTTGCTGGTGGCTGCTGTGGTCAGCAGTGGCGTATGATGACGGTGGTGCGTCGACGACCTTTAAACCTCAATACTATTCTGGCCTTGAATGTATCAGCAGTCAGAAACTGCCCTGAGTTTTCGTGAAGCTAAACTATTGGCAATGTCCATTCGCTCTGGCTTAGTGACGTGTACACCTGTGCCCTGTTTAACTGTTCCGCAGAACGTAACTAACTCGGGTCGATATCCGTAATCTCCACTCGGGAGATGTTACGAGATTTTCGAACCCTGTGAAAGCAAGTGTTCACTGAAAAGTTTTTCCAGGCCGACAGAACAAGAAGTGTTCCGTCTATACAAGGCCCTGGTCTGAAGAGAGCTCTCCCCTCCTACTCTCTATGTCTCTTTTGTTATCCCCACTGTACCTTGTGCTCATCTCATACCACAAGTCATAGCGCCAAATGCTGATTGTGGTATGACTTGCGTCGCGTCTTGGCCCAATGCAGCTTGGGAAGCGTATTGGGGGTGGAAACTATTATCCTTCTGGCCTATAGCATTCATGTTTCGCTCATAAACTCTCAAACTCCGTCCATACACGAGCTGTCCACATGCAACCTCGTGTTCTCCACGCCTTCATCACGTGATATGCGAGCATTTGTTAAAAATAGCGGAGCTTTCCACTGTGGCCTGTTTCCTGTTTTGAAAAAAAGAAACATAGCGACAGTGTTTTTCATGATTTTTACCTCCCATTGTGATTCTGAAAGCAGTTCTTCCCTAAAAGCTTTCCCAGGCGTCAGGTGTGTTCTTTCTACCTGTGCTCTGTCTAGTCGCCTCAGCCCCTCTGTTGCGATATTACGTGACTATTAACATGCAAAGTAGGGAATGCTTGTCAGTATCGAGTTCATGTCGGCCACATATGAATGATTATTCTCCGTACTACGCAAATAAGTGGTAGAGTGGGAGGTCGTCTCAAGGTGTGGCAGGGGGCGAAAGACATTCCGGAGGGCTGAACGGAAGGCCTCTCCAGTTTGTCTGACGAACCGGTTTCAGGCTCTGTTTCAGGCTGATACTGATCTTCGGCCTGACATGGCTGCTTGTCCTGTTCCAGAGGTTGCCCCTCAGTCTGCAAGATCCAGGCGGTCGCAGAGGGTGGGCTTACTGGTAGTCGGGAGCTCCAACGTCAGGCGCGTAATGGGGCCCCTTAGGGACATGGCAGCAAGAGAGGGGAAGAAAACCAATGTGCACTCCGTGTGCATACCGGGGGGAGTCATTCCAGATGTGGAAAGGGTCCTTCCGGATGCCATGAAGGGTACAGGGTGCACCCATCTGCAGGTGGTCGCTCATGTCGGCACCAATGATGTGTGTCGCTATGGATCGGAGGAAATCCTCTCTGGCTTCCGGCGGCTATCTCATTTGGTGAAGACTGCCAGTCTCGCTAGCGGGATGAAAGCAGAGCTCACCATCTGCAGCATCGTCGACAGGACTGACTGCGGACCTTTGGTACAGAGCCGAGTCGAGGGTCTGAATCAGAGGCTGAGACGGTTCTGCGACCGTGTGGGCTGCAGATTCCTCGACTTGCGCCATAGGGTGCTGGGGTTTCGGGTTCCGCTGGATAGGTCAGGAGTCTACTACACGCAACAAGCGGCTACACAGGTAGCAGGAGTTGTGTGGCGTGGGCTGGGCGGTTTTTTAGGTTAGATGGCCTTGGGCAAGTACAGAAAGGGCAACAGCCTCAACAGGTGCGGGGCAAAGTCAGGGCATGCGGGGACCAAGCAGCAATCGGTATTGTAATTGTAAACTGTCGAAGCTGCGTTGGTAAAGTACCGGAACTTCAAGCGCTGATAGAAAGCACCGAAGCTGAAATCGTTATAGGTACAGAAAGCTGGCTGAAGCCAGAGATAAATTCTGCCGAAATTTTTACAAAGGTACAGACGGTGTTTAGAAAGGATAGATTGCATGCAACCGGTGGTGGAGTGTTCGTCGCTGTTAGTAGTAGCTTATCCTGTAGTGAAGTAGAAGTGGATAGTTCCTGTGAATTATTATGGGTGGAGGTTACACTCAACAACCGAGCTAGGTTAATAATTGGCTCCTTTTACCGACCTCCCGACTCAGCAGCATTAGTGGCAGAACAACTGAGAGAGAATTTGGAATACATTTCACATAAATTTTCTCAGCATGTTATAGTCTTAGGTGGAGATTTCAATTTACCAGATATAGGCTAGGACACTCAGATGTTTAGGACGGGTGGTAGGGACAGAGCATCGAGTGACATTATACTGAGTGCACTATCCGAAAATTACCTCGAGTAATTAAACAGAGAACCGACTCGTGGAGATAACATCTTGGACCTACTGATAACAAACAGACCCGAAATTTTCGATTCTGTATGTACAGAACAGGGAATCAGTGATCATAAGGCCGTTGCAGCATCCCTGAATATGGAAGTTAGTAGGAATATAAAAAAAGGGAGGAAGGTTTATCTGTTTAGCAAGAGCAATAGAAGGCTGATTTCAGACTACCTAACAGATCAAAACGAAAATTTCTGTTCCGACACTGACAATGTTGAGTGTTTATGGAAAAAGTTCAAGGCAATCGTAAAATGCGTTTTAGACAGGTACGTGCCGAGTAAAACTGTGAGGGACGGGAAAAACCCACCGTGGTACAACAACAAAGTTAGGAAACTACTGCGAGAGCAAAGAGAGCTTCACTCTAAGTTTAAACGCAGCCAAAACCTCTCAGACAAACAGAAGCTAAACGATGTCAAAGTTAGCGTAAGGAGGGCTATGCGTGAGGCGTTCAGTGAATTCGAAAGTAAAATTCTATGTACCGACTTGACAGAAAATCCTAGGAAGTTCTGGTCTTACGTTAAATCAGTAAGTGGCTCGAAACAGCATATCGAGACACTCCGGGATGATGATGGCATTGAAACAGAGGATGACACGCGTAAAGCTGAAATACTAAACACTTTTTTCCAAAGCTGTTTCACAAAGGAAGACCGCACTGCAGTTCCTTCTCTAAATCCTCGCACAAACGAAAAAATGGCTGACATCGAAATAAGTGTCCAAGGAATAGAAAAGCAACTGGAATCACTCAACAGAGGAAAGTCCGCTGGACCTGACGGGATACCAATTCGATTCTACACAGAGTACGCGAAAGAACTTGCCCCCCTTCTAACATGGTTGGTTCTGAGCACTATGGGACTCAACATCTGTGGTCATCAGTCCCCTAGAACTTAAAACTACTTAAACCTAACTAACCTAAGGACATCACACACATCCATGCCCGAGGCAGGATTCGAACCTGCGACCGTAGCGGTCGCACGGTTCCGGACTGCGCGCCTAGAACCGCGAGACCACCGCGGCCGGCCCCCTTCTAACAGCCGTGTACCGCAAGTCTCTAGAGGAACGGAAGGTTCCAAATGATTGGAAAAGAGCACAGGTAGTCCCAGTCTTCAAGAAGGGTCGTCGAGCAGATGCGCAAAACTATAGACCTATATCTCTGACGTCGATCTGTTGCAGAATTTTAGAACATGTTTTTTGCTCGAGTATCATGTCGTTTTTGGAAACCCAAAATCTACTATGTAGGAATCAACATGGATTCCGGAAACAGCGATCGTGTGAGACCCAACTCGCTTTATTTGTTCATGAGACCCAGAAAATATTAGATACAGGCTCCCAGGTAGATGCTATTTTTCTTGACTTCCGGAAGGCGTTCGATACAGTTCCGCACTGTCGCCTGATAAACAAAGTAAGAGCCTACGGAATATCAGACCAGCTGTGTGGCTGGATTGAAGAGTTTTTAGCAAACAGAACACAGCATGTTGTTGTCAATGGAGAGACGTATACAGACGTTAAAGTAACCTCCGGCGTGCCACAGGGGAGTGTTATGGGACCATTGCTTTTCACAATATATATAAATGACCTAGTAGATAGTGTTGGAAGTCCCATGCGGCTTTTCGCGGATGATGCTGTAGAATACAGAGAAGTTGCAGCATTAGAAAATTGTATCGAAATGCAGGAAGACCTGCAGCGGATAGGCACTTGGTGCAGGGAGTGGCAACTGACCCTTAACATAGACAAATGTAATGTATTGCGAATACATAGAAAGAAGGATCCTTTATTGTATGAGTGTATGATAGCGGAACAAACACTGGTAGCAGTAACTTCATTAAAATATCTGGGAGTATGCGTGCGGAACGATTTGAAGTGGAATGATCATATAAAATTAATTGTTGGTAAGGCGGGTACCAGGTTGAGATTCATTGGGAGAGTCCTTAGAAAATGTAGTCCATCAACAAAGGAGGTGGCTTACAAAACACTCGGTCGACCTATACTTGAGTATTGCTCATCAGTGTGGGATCCGTACCAGATCGGGTTGACGGAGAAGATAGAGAAGATCCAAAGAAGAGCGGCGCGTTTCGTCACAGGGTTATTTGGTAACCGTGATAGCGTTACGGAGATGTTTAACAAACTCAATTGGCAGACTCTACAAGAGAGGCGCTCTGCATTGCGGTGTAGCTTGCTGTCCAGGTTTCGAGAGGGTGCGTTTCTGGATGAGGTATCGAATATATTGCTTCCCCCTACTTATACCTCCCGAGGAGATCACGAATGTAAAATTAGAGAGATTCGAGCGCGCACGGAGGCTTTCAGACAGTCGTTCTTCCCGCGAACCATACGCGACTGGAACAGGAAAGGGAGGTAATGACAGTGGCACGTAAAGTGCCCTCCGCCACACACCGTTGGGTGGCTTGCGGAGAATAAATGTAGATGTAGAATAAGTATCACTTTACTTGAAGTAGGGCATGCATGGTTTCAAGCTCCTTAATGAGTAGATTAAGTTTCTGTATTTAAAATAGTATGTTAAGGGGCACCTTACAACGTGATTCACACCTATTATAGGTAATATGATATCATTCTCGACATGTTAATTCCCTGAATCTCGAGAGTTCCATGAGACCACTTGCTGCTAAGAGTCTCAACTTCAACTGTATTTGTACGCACTACATATCTCACTCTATAAGGACGCAAGGACACTGAAAAACATTTACTTATCAGTGGATGCCATTTGCTGGATAGTGTGTGCAACTTCATTAGTACCTTCTTCTCTACTCTCAATGATTTTGCTGACCTCTCTTGTTTGTTATTTCTCTTGTGTCTCTTTGCAGCATTCCTTATATTTTCCAAAGTTAACTTTACAACAGTGCTTTGTCTCAACCTAGCAGAAGCTGATAATGGTTTTCCTGTACTTGACGTGATGTAAGCTGATTTATCGGAATTAAAACTACTGGCAAAGAAGTTGAATCATTTGGAAGTACATTAATTATTTCTTCAAATTTATATATGTACAAGTCTCATGATTTGTGCCCTGTTGCCACTAAGAACTGCATAATGTACCAAGTTATTTCATAACACATCCAGAGACGTTACTTGCTAGGTAGTAAGATGACATGGAAATTGCCTTTGTCTGCCTACTATGCAAAGCATGGCCCGCCCGCCCGCACGGCTTTCCGGAGCGGGAAGGAGCGCCTGGTCCCCGGCACGAATCCCCCCGGCGGACTTGTGTCGAGGTCCGGTGAGCCGGCCAGTCTGTGGGTGGTTTTTAGGCGGTTTTCCATCTGCCTCGGCGAATACGGGCTGGTTCCCCTTATCCCGCCTCAGCTACACTATGTCGGCTATTACTGCGGAAACAAGTTCTCCACGTACGCGTACACCACCATTACTCTACCACGCAAACATAGGGGCTACACTCGTCTGGTGTGTGACGCTCCCTAATCCTGGGTTAGGTGTGGGGCGGCGGAGGGGTGAAGTAGACTGCTGTAGTCGTCGTGGGTTTGTGGACCACTGAGGCTATGGCTCCAACCTAGTACCATTTTCTTTCTTTGGAACCACCGACTATGGATTATTATATGAATGAACAGCAAGCCCAGTCACACGTTGCTGCAACATTTTCTCAGTCTCAATGTTCAGCATTTTAATGAAAGTTTCGGTTATACGTAACTACCTGGGAACCTTAATTACAATGTATGGTTCTGCTTCGGTCCCCACATTTATTGGCTATGAGGATAAGGTAACGTTTGTGTTTTTATATATTGACAGTGTAGTTACGTCACACAAAGACACTCTTGGAAGTTTTTTAGGTTATGGCAGTTCAATGTCAATACGTAATTATACTGATTCTACAATTTCTCATTTCAGTGTGGCCTTTCCCAATGTTGAGATGTCGACTCATATACTTTAATTGTTACAAAATCTGCAACAGACCCAGAAACTGCTTCTGACGAAGACAGCCTGCGTCAACACAGCACTGGAATGAGTGTCCAGTCGTCTCTCCAATTTTGACATCATGATCAAGGGGGTCTGGCCTATGCTGCTGCATTTCCCCAGCTTTCACAAGAAGTTGTAACGATTGATGAACTATATCACAGAATTTGAACAGCCTTTTGTGTCCTATGGCATAACAGGAGTCACTCATAAAAACAGCTTTTTTATTAGCGTATTAGAGAGTGAAAGTTTAACGACTGCACTAACAATTTAACACACAGGTAAAACCCAATGAACTAACAGAAGTGCAACTTAAGGACAAGTTGGTGGACTATTTTGATTTTCAAATTCGTGTGGTAGTAGCACGCCATAATTTTTTTAGCTCCACTAAGAAAAATGGCCAAACCTGTCACAAGACAATCGCAAAGTTGACGTGACTGTATCGAGATTGCAAATTTCAGTGTCAGAATGATAACAGTAAACAGTGGCATGTGAAACTTCCTGGCAGATTAAAACTGTGTGCGGGACCGAGACTCGAACTCGGGACCTTTGGCTTTCGCGGGCAAGTGCTCTACCACCTGAGCTACCTAAGCACGACTCACGCCCGGTACTCACAGCTTTACTTCTGCCAGTACCTCGTCTCCTACCTTCCAAACTTCACATAAGCTCTTCTGAAGCTGAAAACAATGCGACGCCAGTCATCAGCATTCCATGCTTCCCCATCATGGTGCCACTTCAAATCCAGCCATTGCGTTTCGATGTTAACAGCAGCCTATGCATAGGCGGTAATTCCCTAGTCAGTCTGCTACTAGTCTCCGACCAATGGTGCAATTTGATACAGACTGTTGCAGGGAGTCCATTACTTGTTTTTGGACTGCAGATGTGACGAGGTCACGATGTGCTTGGTGAACAGTATGGCGGCCTTACTTTGTGGTGGCCACACGTGTCCGACCGGAACCTCGACCACGAATATGCCTGTCCTCACGTTTCCTTGCAGCCCAGTATTGAACCCCTTGTCACATCAGAATATCCCACAAATCTGGATATTGCACGATTCGACCAGCCGACCAAATAAGAGACCCGCAATCAGATACTTTCCAAACTCTGTAAATTACTGATTACGCAGTCTCACATGAGGAAGTGGCATCTCCGTGTCCCTCACAGTTATCATTTACAAACTGACGCTGTTCATGCCTCCTTGTATACCCCAGCAAGCCTGTTAACAACACTGAACACAAACAACATTAATGCTCTCTGGTGGCCATTTTATCTGTCATAGAGAATTGAGACTCTATCATTTGCATGCACGTCCATATTGTGTACTTGTTCGAAGTTATACTGACATCCAACCTGATCTTCTGGGTGCTTCACCTTTTTGTCAGGCAGTATATGTGAAAAACGCTACCTTGCAACATGGTCCGGAGTTCACGCAAAACCGTCTGCCCCATTGCAACTACCAGGGTAAGTCATTTCAGCGGTCGAAGGTTGGCAAAGGCACTGTGGATTTCATAGCAGTATTCGGGCTAACGAGTGTCTTGCCTTGCCTTACACCGAAAGCTGGAATAATTGAACTGGTCGCATTAGCCTCCCTGAAGGCGAATTCCTTCACAGATGTAGTCCACTTTCCCAGAAACCTTTCAAGACCTCTAAGTCTTCCACTTGTCTTCTGAGTATACATATTACGTCATCGTCCCATTTCATAACGCTTGTTTGTATATTATCCTTAAATACGTACAACATGTGAAGATCTTCTCAAGATGTTCTCCACTAATCTTGTAATCAGATACTGTAGAGTTATTTCTCTTTGTTATAGGCACTGACTTACAATTATCCACATTTAACGAGACTCCTATTCATTACACAAAGTGGAAAGTCTGCCCAAACCTTTCCGTAATTCCTTACAATTGTCCAACAACAATACTTTCCTGAAGGAAACTCATACTTGTCAGTCTCCTATCTGGTTTGATGCTGCCGCCCACGAATTCCACTCCTGTTCCGACCTCTTCATCTCAGAGTAGCACTTGCAACTCGCTCCACAATTATTTGCTGGATGTATTCCAATCTCTGTTTTCCTCTACAGTTTCTACCCTCTACTGCTCCCTCTAGTACCATGGATGTTGTTCTGTGATGTCTTAACACATTTCCTACCATCCTGTCCTTTCTTCTTGTCAGCGTCTTCTATACATTCATTTTCTCGACGATTATGCAGAGTACCTCCTCATTCCTTACCTTATCAGTCAACCAAATTTTCAACATTCTCTTGCAGCACCACTTCTCAAATGGTTCGATTCCTTTCTCTTCCTGTTTTCCCACAATCCATGTTTCACCACCATACAATGCTGTGCTCCAAACGTACTTTCCCAGACACTTCTTCCTCAAATTAAGGCCGATGTCTGGTACTAGCAGTCTTCTCGTGGCGGGAATGCCTTTTTTGCCTGTTTTAGTCTAATTTTTGTATGCGTCACGGGCTATTTTGCTGCCTAGGTGGCAGAATTCCGTAACTTCATGTACTCCGTGATCACCAGCTATGATGTGAATTTTCTCGCTGTCCTCATTCCTGCTACTTCTTATTACTTTCCTCTTTGTTCGATTTACTGTCAATCCATATTCTGTACTCATTAAAACGTTCATTCCATTCAGCATATCCTATAATAATTCTTCATTTTCATTGAGGATAGCAAATTCAGCGAATATTATTGTTGATATCACTCTCGAAGCTTTCTTTTGGACCGTCATTGCTTCTACGATGTAGAGGTTGAACGGTAGAGGTGAAAGAATTCATCCCAGTCTTACACCTTTGTTAATCCGAGCACTTCGTTCTTGGTCTTCCAGTCTTACTGTTCCCTCTTGGTCCATCTACATATTGAATATTACCCGTCTTTCCCTGTAGTTTATCCCTACTTTTCTCAGAATTTCAAACATTTTGCTCCATTCGGCGTTGTCGAATGGTTCTTCCACGTCGACAAATCCTACGAACTTGTCTTGATTTTTCCTTAGTTTTACTTCCATTTTCAACTGCAACGTCACAATTGCCTCTCTGGTGCCTTTACCTTTCCTAATCCAAACTGATCGTCATCTAACACATCCTCAATTTTCTTTTCCATTCTTCTTTATATTATTCTTGTCAGCAACTTGCATGCATGAGCTGTTAAGCAGATTGTGCGATAATTCTCGCACTTGTTGGCTTTTGCAATCTTCGAAATTGTGTGAATGATGTTTTTCCGAAAAGTCAGATGTTACATAGCCAGACTCCTACATTCTTCATATCAACGTGAATAGTCGTTTTACTGCCACATCCCCCATGAAATTCTGACAGAACATTGTCTATCCCTTCTCACTTGTTCGATCTTAAGTCTTCCAAAGCTCTTTTAAGTTCTGATTCTAATAAACACACACACACACAAATATATATATATATATATATACACATTAGAAGACCCACCAGGGTAGCCGAGAGCGCCAACATGCTGCTTCCTGGACTCGGGTAGGCGCGCCGTCCCCAGATCGAATCTGCCTGGCGAATTAATGACGAGGGCCAGTGTGCCGGCCAGCCTGGATGTGGTTTTTAGGTGGTTTTCCACATCCTGCTAGGTGAATACCGGGCTAGTCCCCACATTCCGTCACATTTACACTGCTCACAGACATATGAACACATTTGCACTATTTCATGGCTTACACTAAACACAGGCATTTGGGTTACACTAATTCCTTTCCGGGGGGTACGGGATGATGACAGGAAGGGCATCTGGCCATCCCTTAAAATTCACATGCCACAAGTCGGGAATCAATGCTTGGAAAGAGAGAGAGATATGCATAAGAAGCCTTATTTCACTTTCCTGGGACATACCCGATTTTACTTTCATTTCTGTAGAACTTGCTGTGATACGAGTCTGTTGTGTGGAAAAACGTAATGAATGTCTTATGTTAACAGCTCAGCTGATTGCATTGCTGTGTAAACCAACAATAATAGTTAACTGCTGTTTCACAACACTCAATGATCTACAATATGCTGTATCGTTGTTTTCAAATAAATTAATATTTCCTCTTCCAATTATACTTCCCCTCACATTAGTGACTAATAAGAAAATGTTGTACCTCTTATAGGGTCATGCCCCCCAAACTAATCCCTCACAAACTCCATGCAGCGTTAATTCACAAAACCGGAGATGCAATTATAGTAACTTTTTCCTTCGTAATCTGGCTTAAATTATAATTTCAAACTGTTAATGTTTCAAGAAGTATTTTCTCATTAAGTAAATATCAATATCTCAAGAAGACAGGCCTTCATATATTAGTCAAAATATATCCATTGAATAAAGGTGAAGACTTTAGAATTGTGTATTATCAATGCGGGCAGTGTAAGGTGGCATGGTCTCCTGACCTTCATTTCTTACATATTCCGACCTCACCATCGTATTCTGGGTATCAAGACGTTTCTTCGAGCCCAAACTCGATAGGGTAGAGTCAATTTTACATATTTCCATTTAATCAATATGCAAATCTAATAAATAAATCGCAAATGTGCACTGAGATTAAAAAGTCAAGGCTGGTGTACACAAACATTCAAGACACGATGGCCACAGGAGTTTTTGTCTGCCAGAGGCAACCAGCCCACTGGAAAGTCCGTAGGAGGGTGAGTTAGCACGCAGTTGCGCCGGCCAGACAACCGCCTACGGACCAGAACAATTTTTGCCAGAGAAAAGGGATAATGGCCTGCGTGTCACCTGAAAAGCAAAACCCGCTGTATTGTTTGGGAGAGCCCCAACACATGCATTTTTTGACAGACCTAGTGCGCTGTTTCACAGTTCTCACAAGTGGACAGTAAACGCCTGACACAGATGCTATATGTTTTCAGATTGGTCGGCTTAAATGGAGCGCCATTCGCCCGTTTGTAAGAGTAATGCTGATTGGCGGACTATTTTTGACACAATGAGCCGGAGGAGTGAGGGAAAGACAGCGGATGATATATCCTTTCACTTTCTGCGTGGAGAGGGATTGTTCCGATGATGCTCTTGAAGCGGGAACACGTAGCGGGAGTGAGTGCTCTCGTGCACGTACGCAGAGAGCGAGGAACAAAGTCTCTACTCAGTACTGCACTGAGAGAACACCTCCGTCACTAGCAAACCAGAGTTATACTCTATACTGAGTCACTTGCGATTAAGTGTTTGTTCACTATGTTTGCAGTGGCACTTAATGTGCGGTGTGAACACAGACAGAGTATTAGTTAGTGCCTGCGAGTGAACATTGAGTGGAATCGCGGTGGACTGGTTATCTGACCAGTGTACCACGCCAATAGTTAGACTAGGGGCAGACAAGAATCCTTGACTTCAACAAGGCATAGTGAGAGTTCGATTGGCGAAGGTCAATCCAGATAGAAAGAGTTTTGTTATTTTTCAGTAGCGAACGATGAACACAGCAGCCGTCGCAGCTCCGTTACATTTCTCACGCGACAGCCTCAACTGTACTTAGAAAAATCAGTTGGATAATGATTCAAGTTAAATAGGTGCAGCTCTCAGCCATTCTGCCGAGTAAATAACATTCTTAAAGAAAAGGGATAAAAGAGCTTTCCCACACATTGTATATAAATTTCATTAACAGGATTCCTATCCATAAGAGGTATCCTCCTATTCCGAAAAGAACCCGGAAATTTGTGTATCAGTTTATAAATAAAAGTTTCACTTGATTTTCTCAGATTTTGCAATAAATAATATTTTCCGTTCTTTTAATGTTTTTCTCACACTAACTAGCAATACTCCAGTACCCAAGTATCCCACTAGTCATGTAAGAAAATAGAATATTTTTGTGTCTTTCCTTACAGCAGATTACTCCAGAAGATATTTATTGCTAAAAGTTTTTCAGGCATTTTTGGTACCTTAGGTGTGTCTGTCTGACTTCTGTAGTAGTGTGGGGGTGGAAATTGCTTCTTGCAGGAGCCAAAGAGTACTTGTCAGATCAATCCATTGCGCAACTCGTCAACATAACACCCACATACTGACAACAGCAACTGCCACATATTAAGATGTTAAGTGACATTTATCTGTAACCAAGTGTTTCCCAGTGTGAATTGGTACAATGTTTCAGAAACATGATACTTATTCATCTTTTTAGTTGTAATCATACTCTAACAATGGACAGCGGGATCTAGGCATGGTTGGAGACATACTCTAGTCGTGCATGGCTGTCCGCTGTGCCACCAGTCGGTCAAGCATTTTCTCATCAACAAAATAACGCCAGAAGACTCCTCTGTCTCTGTTAAGTCCCTATTCAGTACATCAAACAAAGCATAGAACGCATGTTTTACTCAGTATAAATTTCTGCTAAAATATATTCGTTTATCAACCCTAAAATAAAATGGTAATGTGACTTACCACATATCGTTGAGGTGGCTCGCCGATGGAGTGATCCACCGGACACGATGTGTCATTACAAACTCCAGTACAACTTAGTGGGTTGTACTGGTCAAATTTTCATTGAGGCAATAACAAATCTGCTTACACACTTCGCATGGTCTTATGCTTGTCAGTAGTCAATAATGTGCTACACCGGAAGCACCAGCAAATTTCTTTTTGTGGGGATATCTAAACAATCGTGTTTGTGTCACCAAACCCACTACCCCAGATGTCTTCAAAGACAACGTTAAGGAAATATGTCGCTCCGTGACACCAGCAGCTTTACATCTCGTCAGCAGCTCATTTAGAAGGTGCACTGAGTTCTGCATTCAGGACAATGGGCATTCATGTAAACACCTTGCTTAAACAAGTGAATGAAACGTTGTCGTTCGAGGGACGGCGCTCACATGAGACGTGCGTGTTCGAAGTGATGGATTCAGGTTTGCAGTTAAAATTGTAGGATGTGAGGTCCGACAGTTATGCAAAACACCGTTTTTTCCAAGTACCCAAATATTTTTCAGCACCACTGTGCCATCATCAGTGGGTTACCGTTTTATTTAATCTTTACACTTGGTGTGCATGATTTTTCAGGACCACTTGTGTATTATTTATTACAGGTAACTTTTCATGTTTTCGTGTGGCAATCCCTTTCATTCTCAGCATAATGGTGAGGTGTCGTGATGCACACGTAAATATAACACGTATTTTCACAAATAAGGTCATAAAAGAACTTTGCGCTTCACCAAAACGCAGTGTAATTGTGGTTGTTGTGTATAATTACGCGCGCCACCTTCTCAGGGTCATAAAGTTTCAGTGTGAAATGATTAATGTGGTACTGAGGAATACAGGATGTGGCTAAAACTGAGTGTACGTAAAATGCTTTGAACCGACTTATAACTTCTGTAATAAATCTTGCAGGCTGTGATACGACATAAACTGTTTTCAATTGAATCTTTAATTGTTCGCTTCCTAAAATTACAAACAAAAGAGAGTATACATGGTGCTGAGCGATAATTCGAAGCAAAAAGTCTAGTAAACGTAGACCCTAAAATCCACACCTGAATATCTATGAGAACTTCTTCATCTTCGATACTGTGAAACAATTTTTTTCTACAGCAAGCTCTTTGCTTTCCTTATTTTGGTAGGACGTAGTGTGGGCCAAAATGAACACTCTTTCAGTAGAAGAGATGTCTTTCGCAATAGTAAAGATGAAAAACTTCTCATATATCGTAAGATCTGCATTTTAGAGTCAATGTGTACTACACTTGTTTGTTTCGAATTATCTACCCTGTCGTATCTCTAAATATTAACCATTACTCGTGGGACACTCCGCATAATTAGATTTTTGGAACGAAGAGGAGTAATGCAACATTTACTGATATGACACACCAGTCGGTCTCGTTTTACATACCGCCCAATTCCGCTGCTAAACATCTGTTACAAGCTGCTGGAGGGGACGATCAAAACGTTAACTTCGATGGCAGTACAGTCCAGAACCGAGGCGCTGGTCAGGTAAAATTGTCTTGAGTATTTAGGCAATCAGCCCACTAATATTCTGGGTTGGAGATACTCCTTTGCCAATAAACAGTGTCCTGCTGCGTGAAGGGTTCAGCAATTGCCAGTTGCACATCCTCGTTCGACATGAGCTGTCGAAACTGCATGGCCTTTTTGAAGGGACTGAAGGTGTGATAACCGCATGGGGTGAGATCAGGACAATAGGGCGCGTGATGGAGTGTGACCCCTTTAATTGGCGTAACTTCTGCGTAACTCCCAGACTGACCGGCGTCTTGTATCGAATCGCGACCAGCCACACTAATCCCTTCCCTATATTTAGGTGCTTATACACCAGTGTAGGAGTCGCGCTACGTTGCATATACGCTGCAACAACGACCGCAAACGGAAACTTTTTGATCGCCCTTATACAATATACCCAATAAACGATGCCATAACCTCTTCACACTAGTTAGCATTTCACTCACATCGGCGATCCTGCGAGCAAGTTCCCGCCCTGACGTTATTTACAGAAGCAGCCATCCAAAAGAAGACCTCAGCGTCATTTATTGACCTCAAGCCAGTGTACAACACCGTTTGGCCGGAATGGTTACTGTACAAGCTAAATCAAACCATTCAAAGTTCAAAGATCACAGCTCTAATGGAAAACAAACTTAGAAACCAATCTTTTAAAGTTAACATTGGAGAAACTACACGTAAATCCTATACCATAAAGAGCGGTCTCCCAAAGAGCTCTGGTTTGGGCCCTATTTTTATTTAAGCTGTACACTGGCGATACAGTCAACACTTTATTTTGTAAAGTTTAGCTACTCCGACGATCTAGCGATAGCAACTCAAAGTAACACATTCGAAGAAGATCAACAAACACAAACTACCTAGAAAACCTTGACCAATATCATGAAAAGCAAAGACTTCGCATCATCTTAACAATGCAAAAATCAGCTCGTTCCACCGCACCAACAGAATGAGAAACAAAGTACTGAATGCAAACCTCCAGTACAAAAATTACGTAATAGTCGACAACCCAGGTATTTAGGTGTTTGTCTCGACAGATCCCTGACATTTAGAAAACACCTATAAATAACAGGACAAAGCCTAAAATCAAGAAATAATACATTAAAGGAACAGACTGGTGCTAACTGGGGATCTAATGCAAACACTTTGAGAGCTACAGCACAAGCACTTGTGTATCTTACTGTTTTGAGTACAAGTAGCCACGTCTGCAAAATATATACTAGTTGGTGAACGATGCAACCACCCACAAATTCTGTTTAAATGTTTCATTTTAGTGCCATAACCGGTTTCGGGCTACCATGCCCATCTTCAGAGAGCTAATAGTTTTCGTTACACAGGTGTTTTGATCAACAGCATGTCGTTTGCTCCACACTGCACAAGAATATTTGACTATTTGGTACTACTTTATAAGTTGTTTCATTAATAAAAATGCGCTAAAGTACTTGCATTCTTTTATATACGATGCAAAATAGTTGTGATCACCTACATATGTACTAGCTGATGGCGATTTGTTTTTTTGCGGTCAATGTGGTACTGAGCTCGTTGCACATGTTCTTGAATTCCACACAGCACACATATTGTAAATAACTCACTGTGGCACACTTCATAATATTCTTAAAATGAGTGTTGAACATCATGTATGTACTATACACTTGACGTTTTTGATAATAAATACAAAGATATCATTAAGCAGAGGTACAAAGATATTCATTAACTACTGACCAAGGATGTAAACAGAGAAAAGATAATGTGTGGGACGTGCAAAATGTAACATGTTAATGCAGAAAAATGTTAGCACTCTAAGAGAAAACTTATGATTAAAAGACAATGGGATAAATTGTTTTATTACGGGTTTTCTTATCTGTCAGTGTAAATTATTACCAAAATACTTCAAAGTCAACCGATTGCAGATTATAAAGTAGACAGATCGTACGCACATTTATATAGACAGGTATTTCATTATCGTCATAGTTCATAAGTTAATTGCATGAAATGCAAAATTAAAAAATTGGAGAGTGGGATTGAGCAACACATTTGTTCAGTATGGTAATTCATATTTATACAATTACATACTGGTATCTTAAACTGCAGTGCTGTGACTGTTAGGGATGCAATTTGTGTTTGATTTCTGTGAGTAGCCCAAGGAAACTATTTGGAAAATGCTTAATGTCTAACTCCAGCTGCTCATTTAGAATGTGTTGGGGTGATCTGAGGGTGTGAATGTATATTTCTAGTTCCTCTAAGTCGTCCATTTTCTTGCCTTTGTTAGTGCTATGTAATTTCTGTAAGTTGTCATTAATGTTAGGAGTGGTGCCCATATTGATTCATGTCACAGGCTATTGCAGATTTATTTTAACCTTTTACTCTGAATATCTCGTACTGAAGCTTCTCCAGGTCTGTCCAAGATAAAAACTGGGGCAACTGTTACAAAAAATCTTGTAAATTCCTGATTTTTCCAGGCTGTTGCTTGTGGTTTTGGTGTTGTGGATAATGTTATGTTGCACAGTATTATTGGTACAGAAACTTACTCGAACTCCTGTCATTCAGAAAAAATTGGCAATTTAATATGATAGTGTGCCTACGAAGGGAATGCATGCAAATCGTTCCTATTCTCCTGCTGATTGTGAATTCACTACAGATGATTTACTATCTTTAATTTTATTGTACAGGCGATCAATTATTTGTGGCTTACAGCCATTATTTTTAGCTGCAGTTTTGATACTATTGATTTTTTTCTCCTTGACAGATGAAATGAGGTGAATTTTATTTATGTGGTTTGCCATGGATCTGAAATAAACTATTTTGTGCTGTGTAGGGTCGCATGAAGCATTATTTGTAACTACATCTTTGGTGGTTGGTTTTCCATGAACTTCAAAAGCTTGCTTTTGATTCAACTTTTTTTATTCTAAGATCAGGAAAATTGATACCGTCCTCTGTCTGATGCTCAACAGTGAATTTGATAATGGCGTGTATGTTACACGTGGCATCTGCAAATGATTTTATTTCACCTACTGTACCACTGAACAAGATGATTGTGTCATCAATATACCTTTTGTAATAAATCAGTTTACCTTTTAAATGGGTGTTGACATTGAAAAATATCCATCTAAATGACGAATGGAGGCCACGAGAGGAACTCTTAAATCGAACCCAAAACCATGGCTGTCTGTAGTCGTCAACATTGTCGTACCATATCTCCGACAACGGCAAGTAATAACACATGCATGGACGAAACTCAAAATATTCAATTAATTTACTGCGCAACCAACCAAAATCGAACGAAACAGTCTGGGTAAAAAATCTCATCTCGCCCCAGAAAGCTATGATCCAAGAGAAGAATGGAGAATTAAGGAGACGTCCTTCCATGGGCATGAGAAGGTGGGTAAAATGGATCCGACCATCCAACCATGGGAGTGAGACTACTAAGAACAACATGGAGCACCTTCAACCTTGTCAGAACTGGCCATACCGTGGCCAAAGTAGCACTACATAAATGGTTAATGACTGAGGATGACCAGTGCGACTGAGGAACATACGCAAAAACATTGGACAATGTTTTTCAGGACTGCCAAAAAGAAAGAACGCTTTTGTAGTCCCAAGATCTGTAGCAATCAACTAGCTGGAGTCTTTGGATTTCCATCTTTTAGCTACTGCCAGTTTTCTAGCTTTCTATCTGACTTTTCATATTATCTTATTCTGTATCATTTTAAACTATAACTGTATAAGCCAAACACTAAATAATAATACAACTTTAAATGAACATTCCACTACCAGAATATTCATCTGAACACAGAAATTACGTTTAGTATTTTGCATGCCCCACTAAGACCCTGAACATTTGTAGACCCATAACTGAAACTGGCAGATGTTTTATTTAAATTGAGTGTACAGAGTTGGTTTCAATACGCCAGCTACATGACAGAAGCAAATTACGTTCTGTTTAAAAAATTATAACTCGTTGATTTTGGCGTCGGCTAATACTCCTATCCGAGCTTTCATTCTTCTCGTGTACGTCCTTTACTGCATCGCAGCTCAGGTGAGGCGATGCCTCTGATGGTTTAGCAGACTAATCCTGGCATGAAACATACGGCCGCACAGATTATGCGTAATGGGCGGAGAGCATGGCTGGACCTACCGAAGTTTGCATCTCTGACGTTCCTGCTCAAAATATAAAATAGCAACTGAAGTAGATGTGCGCCAGCGATTACGATCTTCTGCTCTGGCGCACCGGTCAATTCCATTTAGAATGGAATCTGGACTGATTAAATAGTCATCCGTCAAATCTGCATTTAGACAACTCGAACTTCTGAATAAACTTGGTTAATGATAATTAATGGTTGCGACCCTGAGAGGTGACAACTAACAACAATCAATAATACACACTTTCTAATAACAATATCTATTATATTTTGCTAAAATACAGAAAAAAATTACATTAATTATCAGACAGCACTACAATGGCGGCCTACCGCTAGACGAAACAAAACCAGGAGAGAGAGTTCAATCAAAGCATTGTCTCTGATCTTCATGGCCTATGTTACACAGAGATTATACAAAATAACTATTCTTTGTTAATTACATCGATATTTGTGAGTTTTGATAATATTAATTTACATTATTTACTATTTGTTATACATCGCACAGACGTATTTAGCCTTTAGGTAATTTATGGTTCACACTTCTCATAGCAAAGACTTCTTTTCCATTTCTCCGAATGTCCATTTATGTGACGTACCGTCACAACTATTCACGTTCTTCTTGAACTGAGTCTTACAGCGATTCAGAGGAGCACCATCGGGCCTTCTATCTGTGCACCATCAAAAACTTTGTCGAGGAAGTCTGTCGTTTCTCACCCGCTGGAGATGCCAAGTCATTCCGAGTTGGTGACCAATGACGGTAGATTCTATACTGTACACCTCTACTTTCTGAAGAATAGTTGTGTTTGATACGAAGTTTGAAGTTCATAACGTATCTAAGATTCTGTTGGGCGGTGAATTCTAGTTTCATAAGATCACGGCGATACAGCGTCCAGGTTTCGCAACCATAGAGCAGGGTAGAAACAGCTGCTCGATACACCGCGTTTGGTGCATAGTGCCAGGTGTTTTCTCAGTAAGACCCGATGTATGAGACGTTCAGAGGCAACATGACCAGCACGTATTCTGTTCTCCATGTCCTTTTCCGTTAAGTAGTTACTTGCTAATATACTTTCTAGACAGAGAAAATGGGCTACTTGTTTCAAAGGTATGCTACAAAGAGAGATACTGAACTCCGGAAAAGCAGTTCCAGGAACTAGCTATGCGAGCATCTTTGTTTGCTGAATGCTGATTATCAGGCCAATAATATGCACTACTAAAACAATTTACAGAGAGTTGCAGCTCTGCAGATGTGTGAGCTGGAGAAGCATTGTAGTCGCGTAATGCTGAACACTAAGCTGATGTTGACTGCACAGTAGGAGGAGGTGTCATTGGTATGTTTGTTGGGTTTAAGGAAAAGCGAAATTCCAGAGGTTTCCCATGTTTCGGCATAGAAACCTGTGTGGAATATTACATTGTAAAGGCTGTGTAGGATTCGTGGACCTTTCAGAATGGAATCTGAACTGATTAAATAGTCATCCATCAAATCTGCATTTAGGTTCTACACCTAAAATGTTTACAGCCGATGTCTCAGAAAGCATGGCTGCAAGGTGCAGGGCAAATAAAGTAGCACGAGGACATATCTTTATTTAAGCCCATTACTTATAGGGCACTTGGTTAGAGTTCATTCCGTTATAGCACTTGCTCAGGCATTCGAAAATATGAATATGAGAGGCATTAAAAAAACAAGCCGTACGAAAAAACAGAAAGTTGTACGTTTATTTCAAGAATATTGCACAGCAGTGTTGAAGCGCTTGTTCCACGGCGATACAAGTGAGTGACCGTTTCGTAAAATTTATGGGGCTTGGTTGTGAAACAGTTCTGAAAGTACTACTTGAAGTTCTCCTCAAAGGTGAATCGTTTTCCTCTCCTAGCCTTCCTTAGTCCACCAAAAATGCCATAATCGCAGGGAGACAGATCCGGATTGCATGCAGGGCGACCGATGGCCGCCCATTTGACTGTCTACAAGAACGTCTTGACTGCGTTTCCTGTTATGAGGTCTCGAATTTTTGTGGAGCAGCATGGCTCATGAACGAGCTGCCATGGTATTTCGATTTCATCACTTCGTGAATATTCGTGAGTATTGCTGCGCAATTACCTTCGTCGCATGCTACAGGAAGTCGATAGGAAGCGTGCCCTTTTGGTCAGAGGTGGTGACCACAACCTTCCCCACATCTGTCTCGACGGCCTTCTGGTTTATGGGAGGCAGCTACCCTGAATGCTCCCACTGGAGACGTCGTAGTTTTAGCTCGAGCTCAAAGTGATGACACCATGTCACGTCTCCAGCGATCACTCGTGACAAACACCCACTCCCTTCCATGGCACAATGCTGCAGATGTTTGAGAGCGAGTCTATTCAACACGCTTCCTGTGCTGGGCGAAGACCGTAAGACACCCACTGGGAACACAGTTTGTGAAATTTCAGGCTCTCCTAATGATGGCGACAGAACTTCTGACGCTCCGTCCGACCTCTCCAGTAATGGCTGCTACTGCAACTCGTCGGTCTTGAATAGTGAAAGTATCCACCTGGAGGACAATGGCATGGCTAAGACGGTTTGGTGTCCCACACTGTGCACCATCAGTCAACCACATCCGTGCTTCCCTTAATGGGTTGTGCCACGCCTTGACCCTTGCAACAGACATGCAGTGCTCTCCGCACACTTCTGCCGTTCTGCGATTAATATCCGTTCCCCGCACTCCTTCAGCTATCATAAAACTACTACAGACCTTTGCTCTTCTTTTCAAGCCTGTATGTCACTGTAAGTAAGTACAGTGGACCTTCGACGCTTGACTGTGTCTTCACGTGAGTGTGCGCCCGTATCCCTCGAGCGGTGAGATTACGAACTCAGCGCTCTTGTAGAGACCACACTTTTTCCGCAGTTAACGCGATCCTTTCAGCGGCTTTGTTCGTTTCTTTTTGAATGCACGTTGTACACACAGTTTCATGTCAATGATCTATTACGAGGGGTGCCCAATAAGCAATGCCACGCTGTTTTCTCTGAAAGCAGGGTGGTTTAAATCAGGACTTCAATACAGCATATTGTTCCCCGCTCTTTTGTTTACAAAACACTGTCTCTCAACGTAATTTTCGTTCAATGCGATGGGCTTACGTCATCTTACTCGGAGGGCTTGTATGCCCGAATGGTACCACTCTACTGGTCGACGTCGGGGCCAGCGTCTTGCTGCATGAGTAACCTCCCCGTCATAAACGTACTGCTACCCGCAGGGTGCATCTGTCATTGGGCCGAAACGGTAGACGGAAGGTGCGAGATTCAGGCTGTTGTGTGGGTTCCTCTTGGGTGCGCAGACTTGTGTGAGGCCTTGCGTTGTTATGGAGAAGAAGAGGTTCGTTCATATTTTTGTGGCGACGAACACGCTGAAGTCGTTTCTTCAGATTCCTGAGGGTAGCACAACACAGTATACTTCAGAGTTGATCGTCTTACTATGAGGGAGGAAATCAAACAGAAGGCCGTTGCCATGACTTTACCGGCTGAGTGTGTGGCTTTGAACTTTTTTTCGGAGGAGACGTGGCGTGGCGTCACTCTTAGGATTGCCGTTTTGTTTCGAATTGTTGAACCCTTATTTCATCGTTTGTAAAAATTTTCGATAAAAAACTGTCACGATCTGCCTCGTAAAGAGCAAGAGACTCCGCACAGGTGATATTTCGTTGCTCTATACGGTCTTCTGTTAGCCGCGCGGGATTAGCCGTGCGGTCTGAGGCGCTGCAGTCAGGGACTGTTAGGCTGGTCCCCGCGGAGATTCAAGTCCTCCCTCGGGCATGGGTGTGTGTGTTTGTCCTTAGGATAATTTAGGTTAAGTAGTGTGTAAGCTTAGGGACTGATGACCTTAGAAGCTTAGCCCCGTAAGATGTCACACAGATCCGAACTTCTTTTTCTTCTGTTAGGCGGCGAGGAACGAAGCGGACACAGAGCTTTGGATACCGCGACTGGTGGACGACTGTGTCAGCACTAGCAACAGATACGTCCAGCTGAGCAGTGAAGTGTTTGATTGTGATCCGTCAATCACCTCGAATGAGAGTGTCCGCACGTTCCAACATTGCGGTAGTCACAGCTGTGTGCGGTCGGCCGGCACGCGCGACATCGAACAAATTTGCACGACATTGTTGCGATGATGACAGACGCCTCGCCCAACGACTCACCGTGGTTTTGATCACTGCCATTTCTCCATATACATTCTACAGGGCTCATGAATATCTGCGATGCCCCGGTTTTCCGCTAAAAAACAAAAACCAGTGATAACTCTCTGTTTGGAACGCACCTCCTTTGCAGATGGCAGTTTGAAGGCTACGTATAGCGCCGCTACCTGTGGGAATTTTATGAAATAATAGGGGCAGAAGCGGGAACATTGCACGACATCGCACAACAAACTCTACATCTACATCTACATACATACTCCGCAATCCACGATACGGTGCGTGGCGGAGGGTACCTCGTACCACAACTAGCACCTCTCCCTGTTCCACTCGCAAACAGAACGAGGGAAAAATGACTACCTATATGCCTCTGTACGAGCCCTAATCTCTCTTATTTTATGTTTGTGGTGTTTCCGCGAAATGTAAGTTGGCGGCAGTAAAATTGTACTGCAGTCAGCCTCAAATGCTGGTTCTCTAAATTTCCTCAGTAGCGATTCACGAAAAGAACGCCTCCTTTCCTCCTTTCCTGAAGCATTTCCGTAACACTCGCGTGATGATCAAACCTACCAGTAACAAATGTAGCAGCCCGCCTCTGAATTGCTTCTATTCCTCCCTCAATCCGACCTGATAGGGATCCCAAACGCTCGAGCAGTACTCAAGAATAGGTCGTATTAGTGTTTTATAAGTCGTCTCCTTTACAGGTGAACCACATCTTCCCAAAATTCTACCAATGACTCGAAGACGACTATCCGCCTTCCCCACAACTGCCATTACATGCTTTTCCCACTCCTAATGTTTTCATCTGGCAGAGAAAAAAACGAGTTGCATTATTTATTCAACACCCCTTTCTGTGCTGTACGGTCACGTGCACGGACTCCTAAACAGTATTTTTATTGAAACTTCCTGGCAGATTAAAACTATGTGCCCGACCGAGACTCGAACTCGGGACCTTTGCCTTTCGCGGGCAAGTGCTCTACCATCTGAGCTACCGAAGTACGACTCACGGCCGGTACTCACAGCTTTACTTCTGCCAGTACCTCGTCTCCTACCTTCCAAACTTTACAGAAGCTCTCCTGCGAACATTGCAGAACTAGCACTCCTGAAAGAAAGGATATTGCGGAGACATGGCTTAGCCACAGCCTGGGGGATGTTTCCAGAATGAGATTTTCACTCTGCAGCGGAGTGTGAGCTGTTATGAAACTTCCTGGCAGATTAAAACTGTGTGCCCGACCGAGACTCGAACTCGGGACCTTTGCCTTTCGCGGGCAAGTGCTCTCCTTTCTTTCAGGAGTGCTAGTTCTGCAAGGTTCGCAGGAGAGCTTCTGTAAAGTTTGGAAGGTAGGAGACGAGGTACTCGCAGAAGTAAAGCTGTGAGTACCGGGTGTGAGTCGTGCTTCGGTAGCTCAGATGGTAGAGCACTTGCCCGCGAAAGGCAAAGGTCCCGAGTTCGAGTCTCGGTCGGGCACACAGTTTAAATCTGCCAGGAAGTTTCATATCAGCGCACACTCCGCTGCAGAGTGAAAATCTCATTCCAGTATTTTTATTGTTAATTCAAAATTGGTACCGTTTCAATGTTGGGCAGTGCTGCTGCGGAATCCCTAACAACACGGGTCCCGTTACATGCGCTACAATTGGTACACGGATAAATCGTCTCTACTTGTTGTGTTTTGCAGATAAACGTGCCATATCTGATGGTGGCGTGGAGACGTTCCGCCGGAGCTGTGGCTTCAGCTCGCCTCGCCACGTGGCAGCCGTCGCCCCCCTCCCCCCCCTCCCCCCCCCCCCCCCCCCCCCTACTCGCCCGACACAGCAACGTTCCGGGCTTCGCGTCCCTTTCCTTCCCGCGCTGCCCCTCTTTTTTTCGGCGCCGGTGGCACTTAGGAAAATGTTTACGTCTCACTGACAGGCCTCGAAGGAAAAGTTCCCTCCCACAAGTGAGGCGGCTGGATTAAATAAACATTCCTCTGTAACGAGCGGCTCGCGTTTTCGACTGAGGTACGGACGTATCTTACTCTATAAACTAACCTCGTGGTTCAACGTCATAATAAAACTAAAATGGGCCCGAACAGGAAATCTAGCATACTTTGTCCGAGTTTATAGAACATTTACAGTTTACTCAGATTCTCACAGACAAGACATGCCTCCCGCGTACTTTAATGTACGTATCGAAAATGTTGATTGTGCAACAATGTGCAAAACTTAAGGACGAAGGTAAATTTCACATGATATTTCACTGCCAATTAACATAGCTCTACGAAACTTGGACCATATTTAGAAAGAACTTCTACAGTGTAGTACAAAAGGTAACTGGAAGAAAATGCGTAAAGAAACAAATAGATATGACACTTTTATTCAAAGTCAAAAATCACACTGAGGTCACCGCAATTTATGATGGTCCCCTGGACATTACAAATGAATGAACATTGCTCTTAATGACGCTTTGCAATGTGTTCCCATGCTGGTCAAAACGTTGGTAAGGGGTTCTTGCGATAGTGCGTTCCATTCCTCCACCAGTGCGGTTGATAACTGTTGGATAGTTGTTAGTGCGTGTGGACTTGAGGTGCAACACGTCTCCCCTATGCATTCCACACGTACTCGATGGGGCTGAAGTCGGGAGAACGTACAGGTCAGTCCGTATTTTTTCTTTTTTTTTCTGTGACAAGAATGTAATGGGTACCTCTTACCTTGATATGTTCCAGGTGTGTTTGTTTCCAAACTGACTACTGATTCCGAGATTTTCGTTTTCAGTAAGACGGTGCATCCCCCCACTGAAGCATCGATGTTCGTCGCTATCTAATGGACGAACTTCCACATCTCTGGATTGGGCGTAGTGGGGAAGATGTGTGCCTCTGTCCCTTGGCCAGTCAAACCGCCTGACCTGACGCCTTGTGACTTCTTCCTACGGAGTACTTTAAAGAACGCTTCATGTACTCCCCCATTGCGAAGAATACTGGCACCAGCCAAATAATCAACACCGCTGTGGCAGCCATTAATAGTTGCTACATAAGGCATCCAATTGACCTCCGCTTGGACGTGTGTCGTGTGACCAGAACGGCACTCATAGCATATTTGTAGAGAGTAAAATGTAAACTTAGTGAGTTTACAGTTCTGCTCATGCATCATATTTTATCTGTAATATTTCGGAAAATTAGAACTTTGGAACGAATGAATCAGTTATAGTAGGCTTCTACTACAGAAGCATAAGTCTCAAACGAAACGATGACGTGTAATATACAGTTATCACCAATAACTTCGCAAGAGTCATAAACGAGGTATTACACTACCGGCCATTAAAATTGCTACACCACGAAGATGACGTGCTACAGACGCGAAATTTAATCGACAGGAAGAAGATGCTGTGATGTACAAATGATTAGCTTTTCAGAGCATTCACACAAGGTTGGCGCCGGTGGCGACACCTACAACGTGCTGACATGAGGAAAGTTTCCAACCGATTTCTCATACACAAACAGCAGTTGACCGGCGTTACCTGGTGAAACGTTATTGTGATGCCTCCTGTAAAGAGGAGAAATGCGTACCATCACGTTTCCGACTTTGATAACGGTCGGATTGTAGCCTATCGCGATTGCGGTTTATCGTATCGCGACATTGCTGCTCGCGTTGGTCGAGATCCAATGGCTGTTAGCAGAATATGGAATCGGTGGCTTCAGGAGGGTAATACGGAACGCTGTGCTGGATCCCAACGGCCTCGTATCACTAGCACTCGAGATGACAGGCATCTCATCCGCATGGCTGTAACGGACCGTGCAGCCACGTCTCGATCCCTGATCAACAGTTGGGGACGTTTGCAAGACAACCATCTGCACGAACAGTTCGACGACGTTTGCAGCAGCATGGACTACCAGCTTGGACACCATGGCTGTGGTTATCCTTGACGCTGCATCACAGACAGGAGCGCCTGCGACGGTGTAATCAACGACGAACCTGGGTGCACGAATGGCAAAACGTCATTTTTTCGGATGCATCCAGGATCTGTTTACAGCATCACGATGGTCGCATCCGTGTTTGGCGATATCGCGGTGAACGCACATTGGAAGCGTGTTTTCGTCATCGCCATACTGGCGTATCACCCGGCGTGATGGTATGGGGTGCCATTGGTTACACGTCTTGGTCACCTCTTGTTCGCGTTGACGGCACTTTAAACAGTGGACGTTACATTTCAGATGTGTTACGACCCGTGTCTCTACCCTTCGTTCGATCCCTGCGAAACCCTACATTTCAGCAGGATAATGCACGACTTCACGTTGCAGGTCCTGTACGGGCCTTTCTGGATACAGAAAATGTTCGACTGCTGCCCTGGCCAGCACATTCTCCAGATCTCTCACCAACTGAAAACGTCTGGTCAGTCGCGGCCGAGCAACTGGCTCGTCACAATACGCCAGTCACTACTCTTGATGAACTGTGGTATCGTGTTGAAGCTGCATGGGCAGCTGTACCTGTACACGCCATCCAAGCTCTGTTAGACTCAATGCCCAGGCGTATCAAGACCGTTATTAGGGCCAGAGGTGGTTTTTCTGGGTGCTGATTTCTCAGGATCTGTGCACCCAAATTGCGTGAAAATGTAATCACATGTCAGTTCAGTATGTCCAATGAATACCCGTTTATCATCTGCATTTCTTCTTGGTGTAGCAATTTTAAGTGCCACTAGTGTACTTAGTAATATGCTGAAAACTGGCCAGAAAAATATGTGTTAAAATGCTTAGTAATTACAGAATCATACTTCCTAAAAATACAGGTTACTGTGTTGATGTAAGTTATTCCGTCATCTGTCACCGAAGTGCAAGTGTGGTCTTTCAACTAAATAACTAAAATACAGCGGATTGGAACAGATTGTGGGAAAGATATGGATAATGTGGTTACTATGGCTTTTGGTATTCGACTACTGTAGTGTTCGTACACCAAAAATTATTGAGCCTGCCCACATATTGTCCCTGGCAAGTATGTATACTGTTCTATTCCGCAATTTTTTAATCAGCACATTGGAACTCCAGATTTGCACTTCGATGACGAATAAGAAAAGAACGTAAAGTACAACACCTTCTGTTTTGGGAAACGTATCCCTCTAATTGGTGCATGTGTTAACGTATAAGGAGCGATTAATAAATTTCCGTTTGCTTGCGTTGCTGCAGCGTATATGCAAAGTAGCGCGACTCCGATGGGGGTACATGCAGGCAAGGGATATACGTGCGGTAAATGACAAACGTGAACTATGGTGACATTATTAACAAATTCGTCCCAACAGTACCAACGTGCTGTTATTCGTTTCTTGGCCGCCGAGGGACAAACACCGGTAGACAGCCATCGAAAAATTAAGATTGTGTGTGGAACGGCATATCTGTTGAAAACCACAATTCTGAAACGGTGGACCAAGTTCCATGCTGTTCGCGATCCAACACAGGACGCAGGTCGATCTAGCAGAGATCATAAATTACGCCAACTCAAGTGAGAGATGGGGTTGGGCTGGGTTGTTTGGGGGAAGGTCATCGGTCTCATCGGTTTAGGGAAGGACGGGGAAGGAAGTCAGTCGTGCCCTTTCAAATGAATCATCCCGGAATTTGCCTGGAGCGATTTAGGGAAATCACGGAAAACCTAAATCAGGATGGCCGGACGTGGGATTGAACCGTCGTCCTCCCGAATGCAAGTGAGAGACTCTAGAGCACCCGCCCTATACTCCTGATCTCTCCCCACGCGATTATTAAGCCTTCGGTCCCTTAAAAAAGGCCTGGAAGGAACGAAGATTTCTGTCGGACGAAGACGTGGAGCAGGCACATAGGAACTTCTTTACGCAGCAGGACACAGTGTTTTACCAAACGGGAATCTTCAACCTGATACGTCAGTGGGACGATTGTCTCAGTGCTGATGGCTATTCTGTGTGATTGGTATACCGATTCTAGACTGTTAAGCCTTAGAACGGAAACCTTTTGATCGCCCCTTTATGCAATGGCTTGCTGAAAAGTAACACCTCCTAATTTTTTATTAAAAACTTTTAATGCTTTCTAAGTAAAACACAGTTTATTAACATTCTACATCTTCATTCTTTATGCCTGTATATTCTTCGTTCCTACATTTTTGAAGATAGTCATCCGGGCGACGAACAAATTTCTCCCTACGACTGACCAGTTGACACCGTTACTGTAGCATGTTTGACTTTGTTGACTAAGCCACAACCTCACGTCTGCTTGCAAAGCTTCATCACCATACAAGCAAGCGAAGTCCTCCAAGATGTTCTTTATGTTTTGGAAACTGACGAAAATCGGATGGGGCCAAGTCGGGACTGTATGTACGATGATCGACGACAGTGAACCGAAGGCGTCGGCGGGGCGGCCGAGCGGTTCTAGGCGCTACAGTCTGGAACCGCGCGACCGCTACGGTCGCAGGTTCGAATCCTGCTTCAGGCATGGATGCGTGTGATGTCCTTAGGTTAGTTAGGTTTAAGTAGTTCTAAGTTCTAGGGGACTGATGACCTCAGAAGTTAAGTCCCATAGTGCTCAGAGCCATTTGAACCTTTTTTTTTTTTTTAAGGCTTCGGACTGTTGCAGATGTTGCAGTGCTCGTGTGTGGTCTGAATTGTCAAGCTCAAGAGGAGTGTGTTCCATGTGTGGACGACGTTTCCAATGGTTAGAAATTCAATTACAGCACTCTGTTCCTCAACCACCAACATGTTGGACGCTACAATATGGAACCATCTAGGAGCAAAGCATCAGCGAAGTAGGAAAGTCGCCTACGTTATGTGGTTGGTTAGTTAATTTGGGTCCTATCAGTTTAGGGAAGGAAGTCGGCCGTGAACTTTCAAAGGAACCATCCCGGCATTTGCCTGAGTAGCGATTTAGGGAAATCAAGGAAAACCTAAATCAGCACGGCCCGATGCGAGTTTGAACAGTCGTCTTTCCGAATGCGAGGTCAGTGTGCTAACCACTGAGCCACCTCGCTCGGGCAAATAATATGCAAGGTCGATATTGAGAAGCGAATAAAAAATTCGGAAGCATTACTTTTAAGCACTCCCTCGCGTATACGAGGACTGTTTTGTTCAACCTCAGATCGATCGCGAAACGGAAACCACAGTGAGAATTAAAAATGTTTTATTTACAACATTAGCTTCACCTTCCAGCTACACTACTGGCCATTAAAATTGCTACACCAAGAAGAAATGCAGATGATAAACGGGTATTCATTGGACACATATATTATACCAGAACTGACATGTGATTACATTTTCACGCAGTTTAGGTGCATAGATCCTGAGAAATCAGTACCCAGAACAACCACCTCTGGCCCTAATAACGGCCTTCATACGCCTAGGCATTGAGTCTAACAGAGCTTGGATGGCGTGTACAGGTACAGCTACCCATGCAGCTTCAACACGATACCACAGTTCATCAAGACTAGTGACTGGCGTATTGTGACGAGCCAGTTGCTCGACCATCATTGACCAGACGTTTCCAATTGGTGAGAGATCTGGAGAATGTGCTAGCCAGGGCAGTAGTCGTACACTTTCTGTATCCAGAAAGGCCCACACAGGACCTGCCACATGCGGTCGTGCGTTATGCTGCTGAAATGTACGGTTTCGCAAGGATCAAATGAAGGGTAGAGCCACGGGTCGTAACACATCTGAAATGTAACGTCCACTGTTCAAAGTGCCGTTAATGCGAACAAGAGGTGACCGAGACGTGTAACCAATGGCACCCAATACATCACGCCGGGTAATACGCCAGTGTGGCGATGACGAATACACGCTTCCAATGATGCTTTAAACAGAACCTGGATTCATCCGAAAAAATGACGTTTTGCCATTCGTGCACCCAGGTTCGTCGTTGAGTACACCATCGCGGGCGCTCCTGTCTGTGATGCAGCGTCGAGGGTAACCGCAGCCACGGTCTCCGAGCTGATAGTCCATGCTGCTGCAAACGTCGTCGAACTGTTCATACAGATCGTTGTTGTCTTGCAAACGTCCCCATCTGTTGACTCAGGGATCGAGACGTGGCTGCACGATCCGTTACAGCCGTGCGGATAAGATACCTTTCATCTCGAGTGCTAGTGATACGAGGCCGTTGGGATCCAGCAAGACGTTCCGTATTACCCTCCTGAACCCACCGATTCCATATTCTGCTAACAGTCATTGGATCTCGACTAACGCGAGCAGCAATGTCGCGATACGATGAACCGCAATCGCGATAGGCTACAATCCGACCTTTATCAAAGTCGGAAACGTGATGGTACGCATTTCTCCTCCTTGCACGAGGCATCACAACAACCTTTCAGCAGGCAACGCCGGTCAACTGCTGTTTGTGTATGAGAAATCGGTTGGAAACTTTGCTCATGTCAGCACGTTGTAGGTGTCGCCACGGGCGCCAACCTTGTGTGAATGCTCTGAAAAGCTAATCATATGCATATCACAGCATCTTCTTCCTGTCGGTTAAATTTCGCGTCTGTAGCACGTCATTTTCATGGTGTAGCAATTTTAATGGCCAGTAGTGTACTTCTCTACACAGTCGCCGCTCCTACTCAGATATTTGGTGTAGCGTGGTACTTTCCAATAGCCTCCTCATAGAATGCAGCCGCCTGTGATTTCCACCAATTCCTTATGCCCGCCCGCAGCTCGTTGTCTGTGCTACAGTGCTGTCCTCATACCCAGCGGTTCATTGGAAGGAGCCAAGTCCGAGCTGTATGGTGAGTGGTCAAACACTTCCCATCGAAAACGTTGAAGGAGCGGCCTAAAATTGTCGTGAAGAAGGAAACGAATGAGAGTTGCGTTATGCGTGCTGCATGAAATCAGGCGAAACCACTCAGCAGGACTTCACACTTGGCATTAGACACTATTTTCAAGGTATCTTTATGTGCCCACTATGCACTCGGATATAAAAAGTGACTTGTAGCGATGGACAGGTACACTAGAGACAATGTTCCAATCTTCACCGGATTTTCACTGTGGTTTTAATTTATCGTCCAATCGAAGCTTGAAAAAGCAAGTAGCTCTCGTAGTTGCAAGACGATGTTTAGCTTTTTGCAAAATATTACCTCATTTATGACTCGTGCGAAACTGCTGATCATAACTGAGAAATATGACACCGTAAGTATAGTATCTACCCTAAATCTGGCTAGGATGCGCAGTGGTAACACGCTGGACTTGCATTCGAGAGAATGATGATTCAGATCACCTTTCTGATATTCAGATTTAGGTCTTCCATAGATGGTCTAGATCTCTTAACGCAAATGCTGGGGCGGACATCTAACAAAATTTGTGGCTGGCAGAGGATTTCTTGATAGGGGGCATACAGCAGTTATCTTGGACGCAGACATGAAGATGCGTACCTCAGGAATGGGTGTTGGGACCTTTGCTCTTCATGCTGTAAACAAATGACCCGCTGACAATAACAATAGTACATCAGACTTTTCGCAGATTGTGCAGCTATCTATAAGGAAGTATTGTCTGAAAAAAATGTTGCACAAATATTCCGTCAGATCTTTATAAGATTTCGGAGTTATGCAAATATTGGCAATTTGGTTTCATTACACGGACTTGTATAATTATGCACTTCATAAAACTCTGAATGGCAATATACTATTATAGTGCATTATTTGAGCGTATGGATTGTTAGAAAATGTTACGGTGTGTCCTTGGCGTGGCAGTCGTACCTATGCTTGAATAGTCAGCCACCCACAGAAGCTCTATTACAACGCTATTGGTGGGCTCCTTGCTCCTTATTACTTCCACTCCAAAGAGCTGTATTATACATAGAGAGGCTGTGGGTCGTTATTTAGCGCTCCCTGCAGTGCCACGCTGTACTATTTGTAAGAAGTTGTGGTCTCCTGACCTTCATTGCTTACATATTCCGCCCTCACAATCATATTCCGCACATCAAGACGCTTCATTCAAACCCAAACTCGATAAGATAATGTCAATGTTGTATGAATTGATGTAAACGATATGCAAATAACAAGTAAGCGCATCGTGGTTGAAATACTCGAGGCTGGCGTACACACATACATTCCAAACACGACGGCCACAGGAGCTTTTAGTTCGGGAGAGCAACCGCATGGCAGGAGGCCAGTCCCAACCTATCTACCTCGGCTGGTGACCGCCCGTAGAGCAGACAGTGTTTGCCCGAGTGAAAGGACGACCCCGTGTTCGGCTAAAAGCAAATTCCGCTACATTGTGTGGGAGCGGCCAGCCTAGGTATTCTTTACACATAGCATGCAGTTTCAGAGATTTTCACAGGGAGACAGCAAACGCCAAACGCGGATGCTACAGATTTCCGGATTGGTCGCCTTAAACGAAACGTCATTCTCCCGTTTTAGAAGAGCAATGCTGATTGGCAGACGATATTTCTGACGCTTTGAGCTGAAGGAGTAATGGAAGAGACCGAAAGATATGCCCCTCCATGTCTGGCGTGGAGAGGGGCCGTTCCATTGCCGCTCTTGGAGCGAGAACACACGTAACGAGAGCGTGTGCGCTCGTACGTGTACTGAAAGAGCGGGGAACAAGTCTCTCCTCAGTACTTCACTGGGAGAGCACCTCTGTCGAGAGCGAATTGGAATGCGACTCTATATTGAGTCCTTGCGATTAAGCATTGTTCACTGTGTTGGCCGCCACACTTATTGTGCGGTGTGAACGGACAGAGTTATAGTTAAACGCCTGCGAGCGAATTTTGAGTGGCATCGCGGTGGACTGGTTATCTGACTGGTGTACCACGCCAATAGTTAGACTAGGGACGAATAGGAGTCCTTGACTTCATCAAGGTGTAGGGAGAGTTTGATTGGCGAAGGTCAATCCAGATAGAACGAGAGTTATCTTATTTGTCAGCAGCGAGCGGCGCAGACAGCAGTCATCGCAGCTTACGGTATTGTGCACTACAGCTCTTGCGAGCCCCATATTTCCTCCACTCCAGTACACTTCACTGCATTTCACATGCAACAGCCTCGACCGTACCTAGCAACACTGTAACGGATAATTATTCAAGTTGAGTAGGCGCGGCTCTCAGCCATTCTGTCAAGTCAATAACAATCTTAAACTTTGTATAGTAATTTCATTAGCGAATCCTATCCTTGAGAGGTAACTTCACATTCCGAAAAGAACCAGGAAATAACGTGTTCAATTCATAACTAAAAGTGCCATTGTGATTTCTCAGAATTTTTGCAAAATAAATAATAATTTTCGTTAATTTCATGTTTTTCTTACACTAACTAGCACTACTCCAGTACCCAAGTATCCACCTAGTTACGTAAGAAATTTTGTGAATTTTTGTCTCATTTCCTTACAGCGGACGACTCCAGAAGATATTTATTGCTGAAAGTTTTTCAGGCATTTCTCTTTAGAACGTTAGGAGCGTCGGTCTGACTTCTGTAGTAGTGTGGGGGTGGAAACTGCATCTTGCAGGAGCCACAGGGTAAAGGGTACATCTCAGATTAATCCGTTGCACAGAATGACAGAATAGCAGATCAATCCCACGCTCACATATTATCCGCCATATTTTCGGAAGTCCTTCTGTACGAGAGAATAAAAGGAGGAAGTACCGCGGCGTGCAACTGGCGTTAGACTGAAATCGGTTATGTAACTTTCATCGCTCGCTCTGTGACGCGATCTTTGTCTTGCCCGCCAAGTATAAGGGTTCGATCGCAGCTCGATATTTGCGGCAAGCAAGACTATAAATATGATTGCTGTTCGGTTCATTCATAACAATTTAAGCTTTGCTCTTAGTTACCTGCATGACCACATCCTCGGAAATCGCGATATATTCGGAAACAAACAGGAAAAATATAAAAAGGCATTGTATCAGTTTAAGCTTAGGATTCTGCCTAATCACGTCCTTGGATATGGTGACGTTTTAAAAAGATTGTAAAATATTTGAATACAAATCTCGTTGCTAGTAGCTTCACTCGCAGCAATTTCATAGTCCGTTTTTTAATCAGACTGAAGTCACGAAATCGAAGAAACTCATTAGTGATAAGGCAAGCTCTTATACGTAAATAACATCGAATATTGCAGAACATACTTCTGTTACAAGATCAAGAATGTACCAGAATGTGTGACAAACGCTAAGACGTAAAAAAGAAAAAAATAGAATGTACCAGGACGCAAAAATACTCTCTCCGACTCCATAATTGCACGTCTCTAGCCGCACGACAATAGCGATAACATAAATTTTCGAGCTTTTTATCGTTCATCTTAGAATCTCGTAAGGATTTTCACAGCCGTCTTGTCTCCATCTGACATTTCTTTATAACAAATCGTACCTAGAGTGAAGTGTTTGTGAAAAATCATCAATGAGCAGTAGCCTTGAAATACACTGAAGAGCCAAAGAAACTGGTACACCTGCCTAATGTCGTGTAGAGCCCCCATGAGTACCCAGAGGTGTCGTAACACAATGTGGCATGGACTCGACTAATGTCTGAAGTAGTGCTGGAGGGAACTAACACCACGAATCCTGCAGGGCTGTCCATAAATTCGTAAGAGTACGAGAGGGTGAAGATCTCTTCTGAACAGCACGTTGCAAGACATCCCAGATATGTTCGTGTATGCGTAGTTTGGTGGCCAGCGGAAGTGTTTAAACTCAGAAGAGTGTTCCTGGAGCCACTCTGTAGCAATTCAGGACATGTGGGGTGTCTCATTGTCCTGCTGAAATTGCCCAAGTCCGTCGGAGTGCAGAATGGACATGAATGGATGTAGGTGATCAGACAGAATGCTTACGTAAGTGTCACCTGTCAGAGTCGTATCTAAACGTATCAGGGGTGCTATATCACTCCAACTGCACGCGCCCCACACCATTACAGAGCCTCCACCAGCTCTAACAGTCCCATGCTGACATGCAGGGTCACCAAGCGAGGTGGCGCAGTGGTTAGCACACTGGACTCGCATTCGAGAGGACGACGGTTCAATCCCGCGTCCGGCCATCCTGATTTAGGTTTTCTGTGATTTCCCTAAATCGCTCCTCAGGCAAATACCGGGATGGTTCCTTTGAAAGGGCACGGCCGATTTCCTTCCACGTGCTTCCCTAATCCAATGAGACCGATGACCTCGCTGTTTGGTCTCTTCCTCCAAAACAACGCAACATGCAGGGTCAGTGGATTTTGTGCGGTTGTATCCATACCCGTACACGTCCATCCGTTCGATACAATTTGAAACGAGTCTCTTCCGACCAGGCAACATGTTTCCAGTCATCAATAGTCTAATGTCGGTGCTGACGGGCCAGGTGAGGCGTAAAGCTTTGTGCTGTGCAGTCATCAAGGGTACACGAGTGGGCCTTCGGCTCCGAAATCCCACATCGTGAGGTTACGTTGACGCTGACGCTATCAACGAGATAGCCCAGCATTGAAATCTACAGCAATTTGTGGAAAGGTTGACCTTCTGTCACGTTGAATGATTTTCTTCAGTCGTCTTTGGTCCCGTTTTTGCACGACCTTTTCCGGCCGCAGCTATGTCGGAGATCTGACGTTTTACCAGATTTCTGATACACACGGTACACTCCTGTGGTGTCACCGCCAGACACCACACTTGCTAGGTGGTAGCCTTTAAATCGGCCGCGGTCCGTTAGTATACGTCGGACCCGCGTGTCGCCACTGTCAGTGATTGCAGACCGAGCGCCGCCACACGGCAGGTCTAGAGAGACTTCCTAGCACTCGCCCCAGTTGTACAGCCGACTTTGCTAGCGATGCTACACTGACAAATACGCTCTCATTTGCCGAGACGATAGTTAGCATAGCCTTCAGCTACGTCATTTGCTACGACCTAGCAAGGCGCCATTACCAGTTTATATTGAGATTGTTATTAATGTACCGTCAAGAGCGATGTACACCAATTATGGATTAAAGTTAAGTATTACATCAACTACGTACTTTATTTGCTACTATTAATTCCCTTAACTGTTCCAGACCTCACGCCAGTCTGCGTGAGCTAAACGCGTGTATTTCGGCCTCCTCTAGCAACACGGTGTTGGCACTTCTGCCAACACTACAACTCCTGAAATGGTCGCACAGGAAAATTCGCACTTCATCGCTATCTCGGAGATGCTGTATCACATGGCTCGTGCGCCAACTATAACACCACGTTCAAACTCACTTAAATCTTGATAAGCTGCCATTGTAGCAGCAGTAACCGATCTAACAAATGCACCAGACACCTGTTGTCTTATATAGGCGTTGCCGACCGCAGCGCCGTATTCTGCCTTCTTACATATCTCTGTATTTAAATACGCAAGCCTATACCAGTTTCTTTGGCGCTTCAGAGTAGTATACCGCCATATCACTTAAGTTATAATACGGAAACAGCGATATTCAATTAATCATCTCAAAAGTAGTGAGAGAGGGAGGTCACGTGACGGATTTCCGATTTCAGCCGAACGCCAGCCGAAAGCGGTTGTGGGTTCCTCATTTTAGTCACTCTTCATTCAGTAGTTGTTTAGAAAACAAGATAGTACGTGTGCGAACTTGTAAGATAAACAATTGCCGAATTTCTTTTTGAAATCATGCCTAACGTTTGTAGGACACGTAACTGCACTGGCAATAACAAAAAACTACGGATATATCTTATTTCAAGGTTGTACCTATTATTATTTATTAGTGCTTTTATACATTTGTGTTATTCACAAGCCCAGAAACAACTTTCAAGTATTTAACTTTTTGTGAATATCGAACTTGCTGTATTACCCTAGGTTTCGTGATTTCCTTTCACACTTCCATGTATCATGCCCTATTGTCTTAACTTCCGAAAACATCGTGGAAGGTTATTCAGTTTGCTTCACTCTGGTCGCGGTGTTGTCCCTCTATGGTATTCTAACTCTTTGCTCCACTCGGTTACTCGTACGTGTTAATAAAATGAAACGCAACACTATTCTAAACGCGTTTCGTCGATGACCTTGTACTGAAGTAGATGGAATGGCAGTTCGCCATTTATTAATTGCGATATAATAACAAAGAGTAATTTACCGCAGTTGTCATCTTTAAGTATTTTACAGTAAAAGCTTTACCTCTAATATCATAAAAAAATATAGCACGTCGAGTAATGTGCAAATTTACTTAAAGAGGTTCCAGCTCTGTTGAGAAAGTGATATCGTAGTACGTCGTGCTTCGTAATCTTCCTTGAGCCAAGTTTACTTTTATTGTCATAGAAATTCAGAGTTTATAAAGGCGGTTATCACTCGGGATAGGATGGACATACATTCCGTTCGCATGATGTATGTAGCAAGCAGACTATACTATGACTACAATATCAGTAACAGTTTGAATCAACTGCAGAAATACCTGAGTGTGTCAATTTGTAGGGATCTGAAATGGAATGATCGTATAGGCACAGCCGTAGGTAAAGCAGATGTAGGTCTCCATTTGCCTGGCTGGTTGAATCGTGAAGTTTCCAGATTTGTGGGGCATTCGAACGTGACAGTGAGCCGGTGTTGAACTGCAAGGGAATGTGGAGACAGGCAAACTCGTCGTCTAGGTTCCACTGACCACGTCTGACCACCGCAAGGCAGAATCGCGTATTGTGAACCAAGCACATCTCAACCTCTTCACATCTATCCCTGCCTTTCGAGAGTAAGAAACGAACTTCCTGCAACATCGTATGGCGGGTCTTCCCGCACCAACGGTCAGAGACTACGTTCAGCCGGACTAGGAAATTATGCAGACTGACAAAAACAAAAAAAAAGGAGCAACCAAATGGAAAAGAGGAAACGAATCGAAACTTCGCGGGTTGAGAGCGCATGTGATGTTATCTCAGCCACATTTACAAATTGAGCCACATTTACAGAGAACTTAGAAGTATGAGACCACTTTTCAGTATAACGTTGCAGCCCCTCTAACCTAGAAGCATGCACTGGTTCGATTGGGTACAGTCTCATTCCCTCCTAAAGCAAGCTAGCTCTCCGAAATCTTGTGAACTCGTTTATGACCCGCCGTGCACTGTTCAGATCTCTTAGCAGCGACTCCTTACCATCTGCCATCGTTTACATCAAATCTCTCACGCTAGCTATAGCCCTTGAACGTGACCATTATCTCTTTGCGTGGGGAAACTATCCCATCACGCTGTAATATCCCGAAATCCATCCGATGAGCACGTTCCACCGAGTGGAGGCACCCTGTTTCAGAACTGCCGGGGCACTATTGTACCGGATCTAACAACAGAAACCGAATAAAAATATATTCAAAATACGAAGACGTGTCTGTTTCATTACCGTCCATCAGAGCAGTTATCTGAAAAACTTTGCATTTATGTCCAGTCGATGTGTGAAGGTGAAGGAATATAAACGTTACAGGAGCACAAGTCACTGAAGAAACAATACCATGTTCGCAGACCGTAATGGTCAGTAAAGGTACATACACTGAAGGGCCAGCTGGTATAGGCATGCATAAACAGGCAGAACACGGTACTGCGGTCGGCAACGCCTATATAAGACAACAAGGGTCTGGCGCAGTTGTTAGATTGGTTACTGCTGCTACAGTAGCAGGTTATCAAGATTTAAGTGAGTTTGATTTAATAATTTAATTTGGTGTAAGATCTTATGGGACCAAACTACTGAGGTCATCGCTCCCTAATGTTACACACTACTTAATCTAAACTAACTTACGCAAAGGACGACACACACATCCATGCCCGAGGGCAGACTCGAACCTCCGACGGAGGCAGCCGCGCGAACCGTGACAAGGCGCCCGAGACCGCTCGGCTAACCCGCGCGGCTAACTGACAAGGGGAGGCCGCCAATTGTGAAATTCAGATTCGATTCATACTGCGCATAATAAAAGCTCATGACCAGAGGTGTAATGTAGCAAAGCACCAAGATGCACTTCTCTGCCGTTGTCGAGAAAATCGACAGTTAAAAGAAACCGTTCCGGTGAAATACTCTCTACGGCTCATAACAATTCTACAGCGTCGTGGCGCAGCGGTAAGCGCTGGGGTTCGTAATCCGAAGGTCACGGGATCGAATTTCGCGACATGCAACTTTTTTTTATTACCAGTTTTTTATAATTCACACACGCACGCACACACACATATATATATATATATATATATATATATATATATATATATATATATATATATATATATATATATATATATATATATATATATATTGTAATTCAAATATATATTTGAATTACAAAAAACTAATAATAAAAAAAAGTTGCATGCCGCGAATTAATGAATTGCTTATGCATGTTGGTGAAGGCGGATCGCTCTCCAATTGTACCGCCTCCATTTTTCCGTTTGTTTAACAGGGTGTACCAAAGCTCTCATGCCCGCACTGATTTTCGACGATGTTATAAGTTGCGCTAGGGACCGCATCTACCTTCTTTCGAAGTTAGCAGGCAACTACGCTGTTATGCGGCGGCTCGTTCCGGCCCATTCAACATCTGTCCATCAAGTGCAACGAGCGAGTAACGGAGTTTATATTTCATACCTGCCACAGCAAATTTGTGTTCGTGGGGTCTCTATTCTAATTCGAACGTTTGACTTACAATATACGTATTCGTTTCGGAATATCGTTTCTACGTCTTCCGTTAACTATTCGTGGTTAACATTATGAAGACAATTAAAAACATTTGTGAAATACAACTTTGCGGAAAACATAATGATGTTCGAAGTCGCCAGTTTTTCCACGACAAACGACTTTCAACAACATATTATATGCATAATTGTTGCAACTGATTGCCGGGAATTATATATATGTGCGTATATATATATTGTAATTTAAATGTGTGTATATATATATATATATATATATATATATATATATATATATATACACACATTTAAATTACAAAGAACAAATACTAAAAAAAAAGTTGCATGGCGCGAGATTCGATCCGGCGACTTTCGGATTACAAACCCGAGCGTTTACCGCTGCGCCACAACGCTGTGGAGAATTGTATATCGTAGAGAGTATTTCACCGCAACGGTTTCTTTTTAACTGTCGGTTTCTCGATAACGGCTGAGAAGTGCATCTTGGTGCTTTGCCACATTACACCTCTGGCCATGAGCTTTTATTATGCGCAGTATGAATCGAATCTGTATTTCACAATTGGCGGCCTCCCCTTGTGAGTTTGAACGTGGTGATATAGTCGGCGTACGAGCGATGGCATACAGCATCTCCTAGGTAGCGATGAAGTGTGAATTTTCCCGTACGACCATTTCACGAGTGTATCGTGAATATCAGGAATCCGGTAAAACATCAAATCTCCGACGTCGCTGCGGCCGGAGAAACATCCTGCAAGAACGGGACCAAACGTGACTGAAGAGAATCAATAGTTCAACGTGACAGAAGTGCAACCCTTCCGCGGATTGCTGCAGATTTCAATGCCGGGCCATCAACAAGTATGAGCGAGCGAGCCATTCAACGAAACACCATCGACACAAAGCTTTACGCCTCGCCTGGGTCTGTCAACACTGACATTGGACTGTTGATGACTGGAAACATGTTGCCTGGTCGGACGAGTCTCGTTTCAAACTGTATCGCATGGACGGAGACAACCTCAGAATCCATGGGCCCTGCATGTCAGCAGGGGACTGTTCAAGCTGGTGGAGGCTCTGTAGTGGCGTGGGGCGTGTGCAGTTGGAGTGATATGGGACCCCTGATACGTCTAGGTACGACTCTGATAGGTGACACGCACGTAAGCACCCTGTCTGATCACCCGCATCCATTCATGTCCACTGTGCATTCCGACAGACTTGGGCAATTCCAGCAGAGCAATGCGACACCCCACACCTCCAGAATTGTTACAGAGTGGCTCCAGTGTGATGCGTTGTAACGTGCTGCTGGGAGGAGATCTCCACTCCCTGGCACTCTTACGGAGGATTTATGGACAGTCCTGCAGGATTCACGGCGTTAGTTGCCTCCAGCACTATTCCAGACATTATTCCAGTCCATGCCACGTCGTGTTGCGGCACTTCTGCGTGCTCCTGGGGGCCCTACTCGATATTAGACGGGTGTACTAGTTTTTCTTTCTCTTTGTGTATATGCGGCGCTCATGTGGTAACAATAACGACAGTTATACCAAGTATATTAGATTAGATTAGATTAATACTAGTTCCATGGATCATGAATACGATATTTCGTAATGATGTGGAACGAGTCAAATTAATATAACAACTTTTTATTTTTTTGTGTTTTTATTTTTTTTCTTTTTTTCTTTTTTTTCTTAATTTATATCTAAAAATTCCTCTATGGAGTAGAAGGAGTTGTCATTCAGAAATTCTTTTAATTTCTTCTTAAATACTTGTTGGTTATCTGCCAGACTTTTGATACTATTTGCTAAGTGACCAAAGACTTTAGTGCCAGTATAATTCACCCCTTTCTGTGCCAAAGTTAGATTTAATATTGAATAGTGAAGATCATCCTTTCTCCTAGTATTGTAGTTATGCACACTGCTATTACTTTTGAATTGGGTTTGGTTGTTAATAACAAATTTCATAAGAGAGTATGTATACTGAGAAGCTACTGTGAATATCCCTAGATCCTTAAATAAATGTCTGCAGGATCATCTTGGGTGGACTCCAGCTATTATTCTGATTACACGCTTTTGTGCAATAAATACTTTATTCCTCAGTGATGAATTCCCCCAAAATATGATGCCATATGAAAGCAATGAGTGAAAATAGGCGTAGTAAGCTAATTTACTAAGATGTTTATCACCAAAATTTGCAATGACCCTTATTGCATAAGTAGCTAAACTCAAACGTTTCAGCAGATCATCAATGTGTTTCTTCCAATTTAATTGCTCATCAATGGACACACCTAAAAATTTGGAATATTCTACCTTAGCTATATGCTTCTGATTAAGGTCTATACTTATTAATGGCGTCATACCATTCACTGTATGGAACTGTATGTACTGTGTCTTATCAAAATTCAGTGAGAGTCCATTTGCAAGGAACCACTTAGTAATTTTCTGAAAGACAGTATTGACAATTTCATCGGTTAATTCCTGTTTGTCAGGTGTGATTACTATACTTGTATCATCAGCAAAGAGAACTAACTTTGCCTCTTCATGAATATAGAATGGCAAGTCATTAATATATATTAAGAACAACAAAGAACCCAAGACTGACCCTTGTGGATCCCCATTCTTGATAGTTCCCCAGTTTGAGGAATGTGCTGATCTTTGTGACTCTACCACCAGTCTACAAAGCTGCTGCTGCTTTTTAAATGTGGCATGATCCGTAATTGTTGACAACAATGTGATGTAGTGATATCCACATTGTAAAAGAAATTGCAAATGTCATCACAACATATTCCTAAGACAGACTTGTTTGTGGGATATGGCCACTTCATTAATTTTCCCTATGGAAAAGCTCTGTCGCGGCGGCAAATACTGTTCTATAAGCGAGAGAAAAGTCAAGGGCGGACGAATACTGAAATCACGTACTACTGAATAGTAGTGGTAGGTGACGTCTGCCATATAGTTGTTGTGCTCTGCGCTACGGAATGTCTAACATCCGTTAAATAAGAAGAACAAAGATAACACCCAAGAAACCACTACAAGAGACAAGATTTCAGTGCAGAAACTTAGGTTCTGTAGAGACAGAAACTGTTAGACCTCGGCCCCTCTCGTCGGAGGTTCGAGTCCTCCATCGGGCATCGGGGAATGTGTTGTTCTTAGTGTAAGTTAGTTTAAGTAGGGTGTAAGTCTAGGGACCGATGACCTGAGCAGTTTGGTACCTTAGGAATTCACACACATTTGATTTTGTTAGACCTCGCTGTTGTTGTTGTGATCTTCAGACTGAAGACTGGTCTGATGCAGATTTCTAAGTTAATCCATCCCGTGCAGGTCTTTTCATCTCTTCGTAACTGCTGCAGTTGACATCCATTCGAACCTGCTTGCAGTAACCTGGCGAGTTCTTGGTGGCCGGCCGTTATGGCCCAGCGGTTCTAGGCGCTTCAGTTTGGAACCGCGCTGCTGCTACGGTCGCAGGTTCCACTCCTGCCACGGGCATGGATGTGTCTGATGTCCTTAGGTTAGTTAGGTTTAAATAGTTCTAAGTTCTAGGGAACTGATGACCTCAGATGTTAAGACCCATAGTGCTCAGAGCCATTTTAACCATTTAGCTCTTGGTGCCTGAGAATGTGGCCTATCAACCGACCACTTCTTATAGTCAAGCTGTGCCATAAATTTTTCTTTTTTGCATAATTCGATTCAGAAAATTCGAAACCTCACAGACTGAAGAAGGAATTAGAAACAACTCCGAAATATAGTCACCATAGAAACAAAGAAGGCCAAGGAAGTATACATAATGAGACTGAACCGTGTACTTACCTTCAAAATCTTTTCTTAACAATTTACTTTATTTACTAGCGATTCATCAAGAACATTAACACATTTAATCACCCTATGTGAGCTTGGAAGTAGTTGCCAGTGGGTAACTGATGAAAACAAATTAAATTTCTTTCAACGAAAGCAAATTTTATTCCTAAAAACCTTTTTTTTAAACAGATTTAGAATTACAATCAGAAAGCACCCTATAAATATCAAGTTACAATTCATTCAGAGGCAGAAAGAACAAATATTGACAGTATGAGCTTTCGGGCTGATAACCTCGCCGCTCCCTTTTCATACGGCCGTAGTCACGGCCGCTCACAACCACCTCTGAAAGACTACACTGATGCAATTCTGCAACACACCAGATTACTTTAAACTAAAAATTTTAACAACTCACACAAGCACATAAACTATGCACGCCGTAGAAGGAATGGAAATGGTACAAAACACTAACATTAAAAAAATTAAATCGTCACCGAAGGTGCAACTTGATTTTAAAAAAAAACTCTTACGGTGGAAGGGTGGCAACTTTATATACTAAAATGACCATTTAAATAAAAACCCATGAAATGCAGTCTTATATAAAATATACAAACATGCTCTATATTACACATATACCGCCTCTCCAGGTGATAGGCAAGATAAAAACATATTTCAGGAATTCGGCCGTTACACTTCAAGGAATAAATTCGTTAACACCGAATCCGACAAACATGACAGAGGCAGCTATTGACGTACGGCAGACCGACAGACAGACACTAACCGCCTAGCATATACCGACGAGAGACAGACGAGCAAGCTGGGGACGAGAGACTGACCGAGAAACTAGTAGAATTTAACAAGTAAATGAACCAACATATCACGAATCATTTCTAATAAACTGCGATGTCTGGCGACGACGTGGCGCAGCACCCCCAAAACGCTCTCCCGATCCGTCCGCTGCCAGCCGCTTCAACGGACGCAGGAAGGCGCGCCGATCTCCCGTCTCACGGCGTCGCAGCTCACGCCGGCCAGACCGACGTCGTGGGTTGACTCCAGTTGCTCTCGTGTCGGCCGCGAAGCCACTACCCCTCGCTATACGGCGCGGCCCACTCGACTGACGTGGCGACCTCACATGCGCCGACGCTCAAGCCGGACAAGTCATCTTGTGTCTCAGTGCGCGACCGACCAACCGATGGATCCAACCGCCAATGACCATTGCCTGAATAAACTCGGGCAGACAGGCGGCCTAACACATACTGGCACTCCGGACGACAGACAGACACTGACTGCCCCACACTGACCCGGCTGACCAACTGACCAGACTCGCCCCTCGCGAGTTTTTTTTTTTACTTTATTGTGATTTTAACACCTGAACAATCAGGTAGGCTGGCAGCGGCATGCTACGCCGCTCTTCAGCCGTAGAGTTGACAACAACAGTACAATAATGGAGAATTAAAATGAACATAGTGACGGGCAAAAAATAGTGGTCACAGACACACAAAAAACACGGAGCCGTTCACACTCGACGAGAAAGACACTGAAAACACGTTGACACGGCGCACATAACACTGATGAATCCGATGGCACAAGTGAACGGAGAAGCGTGACGGCGGACACTAAAAAACACAAAACGACGTCACACACACGAGACACAGTTGGCGATGATCTCCAGCGCGCGAAAGTCCACGTAGCGTGTGCGAGTCCGGGGACCTGCCAAGAGGGGAAGAAGGGTGAGGGCGGGTGGAGAGGGTAGAGAGGGGAGAACAGAGATGCCGATGGCTGAGGAGAGGGGAGGAGGAGTAGAAGGACAGGGGAGGGGAGGCCCGGGGGAGGAGTGGGGAGAAGGGGGGGAGGGATGGAGGGTGCCCAAAGGAACAGATACAGGAAGAGGGAGGGAGGATCAAAGTTGGTAGGAGGGGCAGATGGAGGGGAGGAGGACATTATCAGGGAGGGGGAGCTGGCGGAAGCCACCTTGGGAGAGGGTAAGGAGGGTGGAGAGATGGAGACCAGGTGGGACGTGGGAAAACAAGCGCGGCAGCGGGCGGGAGTGGGAGAGGATCGGGGAGACGAATGGGTGAGGAGGATCGAGTTTACGGGAGGTGTACAGGATCCGTATCCTTTCAAGGAAAAGGAGGAGGTGGGGGAAGGGGATGAGATCGTACAGGATCCGCGTAGGGGAGGAGAGACCGATGCGATAGGCGAGGCGGAGAGCACGGCGTTCAAGGATTTGGAGGGATTTATAAAAGGTAGGGGGGGTGGAGATCCAAGCCGGATGGGCATAACAAAGGATAAGGCGGATGAGGGATTTATAGGTGTGGAGGATGGTGGAGGGGTCCAGACCCCACGTACGGCCGGAGAGGACCCCTCGCGAGCTCGTAGCGCCCCTTAAATGCACGTGAACAGGCAACCTTTCCCCTTTCCCACCAGAGGGAGACACCAAAGCTGCGATTGCCACAGCGGCGCCACCTCCAGAAACGGAGGGCGACTGCTTCACACTACGCGCTACGGCTCGCTCTTCAAAACAGCAACTTTTACCACGGCTCAGAGACAATGCAAGGAAATAGAGGAAAATGCAGAGAAAGAAAACAGAAAAACAGCTTACGAATTGATCACGAAGTGATTCAAGAGACACAACCGGAAACTGATATTTGAAGGCAAAGAAATGTGAGAAAGATGGAAATTATGTATAGAAATTATACAAAGATCCAGCAGAGACGAAGAGTCATGCAAATGAAAATAGCATAGCAAATGATCGGCTGGGCCCTCTTTAAACGAGGAGAGGAATGGAGGTGAAGAAATGCTGCCAGCCAATCTTCAGATTGAATTTTACCACTGGTTCATAGCATCATACATCAAAAGCTTCTGTCCTCCTCATTGACATTTACATGGATACTCCGCAAGCCACCGTACAATGCGTCTGAGCCCTAATTTCTCATATCTTCGTGGTCCTTATGCGAAATGTATGTTGGCGGCAGTAGGACCATTTTGCAGTCAGCTTCAAATGCTGGTTCGCTAAATTTTCTCCATAGTGTTCCTCGAAAATAATGTCGCCTTCTCTCCAGGGTTTCCTATTTGAGTACCTGAAGCATCTCTGCAATACCTACGTGTTGTTCGAACCTACCGGTAATGAATCTTGCTTCGACGTCTTCCTTTAATCCGACCTGCTGCAGATCCCAAACACTTGAGCAGCATTCAAGAATGGGTCGCACTAGCGTCCTATATGTGGTCTCCTTTACAGGTGAACCACACTTCCCTAAAATTCTCCCAATAAATCGAAATCAACAATTCGGCTTCCTTAACACAATCCTCACATGCATGTTCAATTTCACATCGCTTTGCAACGCTACGCCCAGATATTAAACGACGTGATTGTGTCAAGCAGGCACTGCTAATGCCGTATCCGAACATTTTGGATTTGTTTTACTACTCATCCGCATTAAATTACATTTTTCTATATTTACAGTTAGCTGCCACTCATCACATCAATTAGAATTATGCGTAAGTCATCTCGTATCCTCCTCCAGTCACTCAACTTCGACACCTTCCTGTGCATCACAGCGTCATCAGCAATCAACCTCAGATTGCTGCCCATCCTGTACGTCAGATCATTTACGTATACAGAAAATAACAGCGGTCTTATCACATTTACCTGGTGCAATCCTGACGCTATCCTTGCCTCTGTCGTACACTCGCCGTCGGGGGCACATACTGTATCTATGATGATAGTCACTAGGACCATTCGGTCAACTCCCGTCATTTTGGTTCTCATGCTTGCAAATATATGCCCAGCAATCCTCCGAAGGAAGGCAGGAAGGGTTAAGGTTCACGGTTTGTCGATGACACGGTTGTTGGGAACAGATCACAAACTCTAACTGAAGAGGTCTGGGAAGGTACCTTTTCGTTATCTTCCACAAGTGACGTAGAATGACTGGGCGAGGATTTGAACTGCCGTCCTTCCGAACGCGAATTTTGTGACACTATTACTTCATTCAGGTTTGAGAAGAAGTAGGACTTGGCGAGACAGCTGTTAAACCTGAAGTTTCAAAACGCAACGACTGCAGACGCAACTGACCAGTTACCGAGAGAGTTGTGGGTTCAGTTGAACTGTTTCAGCATAGGAATTAACCACATCAAAGCGTACATAGAGACGCGGAGTCTGCAGCTCTGTGCAGCCATCAGTCCACATCAGGATAACAGCCTGGAAAGAAGACGAACGGGCAGACTGCAAACGGTCATGCATTTTGAAAGGTGGCTACACTGAGTCACAGCGCCAGAGATTGCGCCAAAGAGTTTTATTCCGCCGCCTCCACTGGCAGTGCTTGTTCAGAAGTTGTGGTGGTTAGTGCTTTGCTGAGAGGATGTTGATAGCTGTACTATTTGAGGCCATGTCTTGTGCAGTTGTTTTGATGGGCTAGACAGCAGATGTTGTTCGAATGGAGATGTTGTAATGATCAGAGTGTATTTTTAGTCAATATATATGAAGGTAAAAAACATTTTTTTTTTATTTCCTAACTAACAATGCCTCTTGGTCACAGGTTCAGTCAACAAAGCATCTGGCTTGTGTTCATGGATTAGACTGTAATTCGGGTTTCTATGTGCAATTATAGTATTTCAGTTTTATTTAATTAATTCAGTGTAAATGGTATTTAAAATATCTTGTCTTATTGAGGAAGAACCGTGCCAGATGTGTACGTTGAATCACACTTCCACACACAGAACAGTTACCCTTGTGCTTTGTTGTTCGTAGTTGTTGTTTCGTAGCGTTTATAGTTGCTGGGAACTTAATTCATTAGTTGTGTTAACGGAAGTTTCCTTTCATTCTTTGTTGTTATTCTATGCAGCCAGGTTGCGTACTGATACTAGTCAGGGCCGACCAGTTACGAGACTGCGTAACCGGATAGACAGCGACAAAAATTAAAAATATTTGCATTATATTTAATTAAGCCCCATGCAATTTCACAGGATCAACTCCCACATCTCCCTCTAACAACAGAGGAAGCTAACTATGGTGTATACAGTTTATCTGTGTGTAGGTTTGTCATTTCCGCAATTTACATTCGAACATTTGATGCTTAAAATAACAATAATAATAATCCTTCCATTTCTGTAACATTAAATTTTTGTATCCAACTTTGATTCAGCCAAAACATTAAGAAAAATTTACGAATTGCGTGTAGTCTATGTTGATAGTCTCACAATGAAAAATTTCATCGGCAGGACAATACATTGCCAGCAGTCACGCGTAACAGAGCAGATGTTTCCACAAATATGGCGCCCACACAGTACCGGGAAGCCGGAAAGCCAGCCCGCACGGCGGGGAAGCCCCGACATGCGTCAACAGCCGCGGAAGCCCCATCGGCCAATCGGAGGACGCCAATTTTCTGGCGGAGCAGCGGCGTGGCTTCTCGCTGCCAGCGGCGTAACAAACATGCCGCGCCCCTTCCCGGTCCTTGTGAGGCTTCGTCCGCGCCTTGTGTTGTGCAACGCAGACACCGTCCTATCCGCCTGCTGCTAGGTTGTCAAGACGTGGTATTTAGTACGTACACACAGATCACTCAGTAATAAATTCCACCAACCTCATTACTTGCATAGCTCACGTATGTTCCTCATGTCTTTCGACCTCAGGAAATATCTACGTACAGCCACCAATGCAATGGCGCTTAAAATAAATCTGCATTCTCATTGTCAGTGCAATAGTACTGCAGATAACCCTGTGTCTCCAGTTGTGGAGTCGTGAACAGGACAATGCAGTACAACGCTGTTCAGTCTATCTGCATGGCTATGGTCATTTAGAGCTTAGACCATACGTACATTTCTTATTTTTAACAATGTCTGAAGAAACAGACGTTGGCTGTGATCTTTCAGTTGCAGTAAATTTATGAAATGTATTCGCAGTTGCAAAAAATGAGTTCAACCTTCCATGTGTCAATTTCCACAATCCCATCATTCGCAATTTCACTTGGAGTCCCACTACAGGGTTTCAAGGACACAAACGCATTCGACGCTACTATTACGATCGTCATTTTGCCCGTTGACGGTTGTAATGCTTATTTTTAACAATGAGGATCTTTGGGTTCGTCCTGGAAGTATGCTGAGATAGCCAAAGTAGTTAAGGAGACCGCTCGCGACAAGCCTGAAATCTAGATTCAAGTCCCAGACAAGCACAAATATTCATATGTCACCATTACGCATTATCTTCATACTCAAAACTGCTGATGGCAGAAATATTCCGCAATCTCGAATAAATTTCACAAAATTAGTACACCTGCAAGATCGTCACCAATGTCTGCTTCTTCAGACGTTGTTAAAAATAAGTATTACAAGTATCGACGGGCAAAATTACCATCGTAACACTTACCAGGATCGATTCCCGGCGGGGTCAGGGATTTTCTCTGCCTCGTTATGACTGGGTGTTGTGTGATGTCCTTAGGTTAGTTAGGTTTAAGTAGTTCTAAGTTCAAGGGGACTGATGACCATAGATGTTAAGTCCCATAGTGCTCAGAGCCATTTGAACCATCGTAACCCTAGTGTTGAATAAGTTTGTCTCCTTGAAATGTTGTAGTGGGACTGCAAGCAAAGTTGCGAGCAGTGGGGTCGTAGACATAAAATATGGAAGTTTGGTTCAGTCCTGAAAGTGTGCTCGGATAGGCGAAGTGGTTAGGCCAACTGCTTGTGATAAACGGGAAACCCGGATTCGAGTCTCGCTCCGGAAAATTTTCATATGCCACCAATAGGTAATATTTTCGTACTCATTGCTGCTAATGTCAGAAGTGCTAATAAATTTCGTATGTGCATTGCCACTTCACAGTAAGAAGGTTTGCCAGCAATGGTAGTTGCCAGCCGAATTTCTGGACAACACAGCGACGTCATTCGAACATTATGCGTCTATCGTGAGATACAAAAGATTGCAGGAAGATCTGTCTCGTAGAGGTCGCCTGCAATCACTAACAGCAGTTGATGACCACATCTGTAAGCTGATGACTGACTCGACCACTGTGTGTAGAGGCAACCTATTGGTTCTTGATGAATAGCTCCATACCACCATCACTCGAAACGGAAGACTTCATTCCTTTACTGGTTAACCAAGAAGTCACACGATGTAATGTTTTAAACTTATTTTTTCCGGCTAGTTGTACGTTTGCTGGGAGTCATTAATCTCTGCAGCTGTAGCAGCTACTTGGGAACTCTGCAACACATCATTGGATGCAATTATGTTTTTCATTTCTTCAAAAATAAGAGAACACGGATTAGCTCCAGCTTATGATAACTGTCTTGTATCAGCCTCAGTAGAGCTAGGACGCAAGCGCCACTGCTCTGCTATTATCCGGGTTAATTCGCTCCTACAGCGGTACATAGTAACAATTTGACTTGTATAACGCGCTCAGCGGCGTTGCGACTGATGTATTTTGATATTGCGAACAAACTTTCGTTTAATATATACATTTAATGCAACTAACTTTCCAGCATTCGTTATTTGCATTATTGTACCTTCAGACCACATAATTTAATATTAACTGGTCTCTGTTAAATAGAAGTGGAGTAATTTTATTGTGCTGGCATTCCAATTTATCTAACAACGAAGTGAGAGAGCTACAAGGTAAAAGCTTTCATTTCTCGCCGATCCTCGTGAATAACTGAGTGAGAAATAGAGTCTGCTTCACGGTCTTAATTATTTGCAGTCACTTAACCATCATTCTTAGGATTCCAGCGATTAAGAAAGACTAGTCGTATTACGATTATTATTGTCATTCTTAACTGTTAATTCTCTGTTGAATTTTATTCAACACAAAGTGTATCAATAAGAGTCATCTGATTTTTAAAAAATCATAACTATTAAGTTCTTTGAGATATGTGCGTGAACAACGTACTTCTGGAAAGAGCGAACTCAAGAGTTTTACATGGTTCCCGCCGCTAGGTAGCAGCAGTGGGCGCCCACTTCAGTTCTAATAAAATGGTGTTTGGACAACAGGAAGCGTTTCGTGTTCTACATTTTGCTCAGTGCGGGTTAGTAATAGCTGATCAGCGTGATTTTTCGAAAATAGAGCGAAGGGGTCATTTTCTCGACTTAGTTTTAATTACTAGATGTACGCCTACTACTTAGAAAATTTGAAGCAGGTTGTAAATATTGCATAACGGATACAATAGTTACATAGCAGTAGAGATTTTACTTTTATAACTATTTATTCTCCCCCCCCCCCCCCCCCCCCCCCCCCATGAACCAGGGACCTTGCCGTTGGTAGGGAGGCTTGCGTGCCTCAGCGATACAGATAGCCGTACCGTAGGTGCAACCACAACGGAGTGGTTATCTGTTGAGAGGCCAGACAAACGTGTGGTTCCTGAAGAGGGGCAGCAGCCTTTTCAGTAGTTGCAGGGGCAACAGTTTGGATGATTGACTGATCTGGCCTTGTAACACTAACCAAAACGGCCTTGCTGTGCTGGTACTGTGAACGGCTGAAAGCAAGGGGAAACTACAGCCGTAATTTTTCCCGAGGGCATGCAGCTTTACTGTATGGTTAAATGATGATGGCATCCTCTTGGGTAAAATATTACGGAGGTAAAATAGTCCCCCATTCGGATCTCCGGGCGGGGACAACTCAGGAGGATGTTGTTATCAGAAGAAAGAAAACTGTCGTTCTACGGATCGGGGCCCGGAATGTCAGATCCCTTAATTGGGCAGGTAGATTAGAAAATTTAAAAAGGGAAATGGGTAGGTTAAAGTTAGATAAAGTGGGAATTAGTGAAGTTCGGTGGCGGGAGGAACAAGACTTCTGGTCAGGTGACTACAGGGTTATAAATACAAAATCAGATAGGGGCAATGCAGGAATAGGTTTAATAATGAATAAAAAAAGTAGGAGCGCGAGTAAGCTACTACAAACAGCACAGTGAACACATTGTTGCGGCCAAGATAGACACAAAGCCCAAGCCCACCACAGTAGTAAAAGTTTATATGCCAACTAGCTCCGCAGATGACGAAGAGATTGATGAAATGTATGATGAGATAAAAGAAATTATTCAGATAAGGGAGACTAAAATTCGATAGTCATGGGTGACTGGAATTCGATATAGGAAAAGGAAGAGAAGGAAACGTAGTAGGTGAATATGGAATGGGGCTAAGGAACGAAAGAGGAAGCCGCCTGGTAGAATTTTGCACAGAGCATAACTTAATCATAGCTAAGACTTGGTTCAAGAATCATAAAAGAAGGTTGTATACATGGAAGAAGCCTGGAGATACTGGAAGGTCTCAGATAGATTATAAAACGGTAAGACAGAGGTTCAGGAACCAGGTTTTAAATTTAAGACAGTTCCAGGGGCAGATGTGGACTCTGACAACAATCTATTGGTTATGAACTGTAGATTAAAACTGAAGAAACTGCAAAAAGGTGGGAATTTGAGGAGATGGGACCTGGATAAACTGAAAGAACCAGAGGTTCTGGAGAGCCTCAGGGAAAGCATTATGGAACGATTGACAAGAATGGGGGAAAGAAATACAGTAGAAGAAGAATGGGTAGGTTTGAGAGATGAAATAGTGAAGGTAGCAGGAGCTCAAGTAGGTAAAAAGACGAGGGCTGGTAGAAATCCTTGGATAACAGAAGAGATATTGAATTTAATTGATGAAAGGAGAAAATATAAAAATGCAGTAAATGAAGCAAGCAAAAAGGAATACAAACGTCTTAAAAATGAGATCGACAGGAAGTGCAAAATGGCTATGCAGGGATGGCTAGAGGACAAATGTAAGGATGTAGCGGCGCATATCACTAGGGGTAAGATATATACGGCCTACAGGAAAATTAAAGAGACCTTTGGAGAAAAGAGAACTACTTGCATGAATATCAAAACCTCAGATGGAAGCCCAGTTCCAAGCACAGAAGAGAAAGCAGAAAGATTGAAGAAGTATATAGTCTACACAAGGGCGATATTCTTGAAGACAATATTACAGAAATGGAAGATAATGTAAACGAAGATGAAATAGGAGATATGATACTGCGTGAAGAGTTTGACAGAACACTGAAAGACCTGAGTCGAAACAAGGCCCCAGGAATAGACAGCATTCCTTTAGAACTACTGACGGCCTTGGGAGAGCCAGGCCTAACAAAACTGTACCATCTAGTGAGCAAGATGTATGAGACAGGCGAAATATCCTCAGACTTCAAGAAGAATATAATAATCCCACTCCCAGAGAAAGCAGGTGTTGACAGATGTGAAAATTACCGAACTATCAGTTTAATAAGTCACGGGTGAAAATTACTAACACGAATTCTTTACAGACGAATGGAAAAACTGGTAGAAGCTGACCTCGGGGATGATCAGTTTGGGTTCCGTAGAAATTTTGGAACACGTGAGGCAGTACTGACCCTACGACTTATCTTAGAAAGTAGATTAAGGAAAGGTAAACCTACGTTTTGTAACATTTGTAGACTTAGAGAAAACTTTTGACAATGTTGACTGGAATATTCTCTTTCAAACTCTGAAGGTGGCGGGGGTAAAATACAGGGAGCGAAAGGCTATTTAGAATTTGTACAGAAACCAGATGCGCCGGCCGGTGTGACCGTGCTGTTCTAGGCGCGTCAGTCTCGAACCGCGTGACCGCTACGGTCGCAGGTTCGAATCCTGCCTCGGGCATGGATGTGTATGACGTCCTTAGGTTAGTTAGGTTTAAGTAGTTCTAAGTTCTAGGGGACTGATGACCACAGATGTTAAGTCCCATAGTGCTCAGAGCCATTTGAACCATTTTTTACAAAACCAGATGGTAGTTATAAGAGTCGAGGGACATGAAAGGGAAGCAGTGATTGGGAAGGGAGTGAGACAGGGTTGTAGCCTCTCCCCGGTGTTATTCAATCTGTATATTGAGCAAGCAGTAAAGGAAACAAAAGAAAAATTCGGAGTAGGAATTAAAATCCACGGAGAAAAAATAAAAACTTTGAGATTCGCCGATGACATTGTAATTCTGTCAGACAGCAAAGTACCTGGAAGAGCAGTTGAACGGAATGGACAGTGTCTTGAAAGGAGGTTATAAGATGAACATCAACAAACGCAAAACGAAGATAATGGAATGTAGTCGAATTAAATAGGGTGATGCTGGGGGAATTAGATTAGGAAATGAGACGCTTAAAGTAGTAAATGAGTTTTGCTATTTGGGTAGCAAAATAACTGATGATGGTCGAAGTAGAGAGGATATAAAATGGAGACTGGCAATGGCAAGGAAAGTGTTTCTGAATAAAAGAAATTTGTTAACATCGAGTACAGATTTGAGTGCCAGGAAGTCGTTTCTGAAAGTATTTGTATGGAGTGTAGCCATGTATGGAAGTGAAACGTGGACGATAAATAGTTTAGACAAGAAGAGAATAGAAGCTTTCGAAATGTGGTGCTACAGAAGAATGCTGAAGATTAGATGGGTAGATCACATAACTACATTGAGTAGAATTGGTGAGAAGAGAAGAGAAGGGCTAGGTTGGTAGGGCATATTCTGAGGCATCAAGGCATCACCAATTTAGTATTGGCGGGCAGCGTGGAGGGCAAAAATCGTAGAGGGAGACCAAGAGATTAATGCACTAAACAGATTCAGAAGGATGTAGGTTGCAGTAGGTACTGGGAGATGAAGAAGCTTGCACAGAATAGAGTAGCATGGAGAGCTGCATCAAACCAGTCTCAGGACTGAAGACCACAACAACAACAACTATTTATTAATTCTATTATCTCGACTACTAGGTATGGTGTGGATCCTCCTACAGCATAGAGCATTAGGCGGTGGCATCAACTCCAAGAAACAGGTTGTTTGTGTAAGGGCACATTCCCGGGACATCCCCGGGTGTCTGATATAGACATCAAACGCATCCGCCACCGTTTCACAAGGAGTCCGCATAAACCCGTTCGCCGTGCAGCTCGGCAGCTCAACATGCCCTCGACGTCGTGTGTTGCTTCGACATATCCACATGAAACCACACATAATTTTTAAATCAAAGGGTCACTGAACGATGTATCGGTCGCACTGGATTAAATGATTCAGCCTTATATTACTGGCCTCCAAGGTCACCGGAGCTGACTGTATGTGATTATTTCTTGTGGGAGTTTATAAAAGACTCCGTTTTTGTGCCTCTGTTACCAACAACAATGAATTAACTGAGACATCGCATAACAGCAGCTGCGGAAGCCGTAACTCAAGGCATGCTCGCTGCAGTGTGGGAACAATCTGAATACTTCACTGACGTGCATCTCAAGGGGAAAGTATTGAACACCTATGAAAAGGTATGAAAAAAAGCTTTTTGACTTTCCTATTCATCAAAAAACAAAATTCATTGTATATGTTTATTAGTTTCAGAAATATAGACGTGCCAAATCGGATGATTCTTATTGATACACCGTGAATATCTACACTTCTGGCCATTAAAATTGCTACACCAAGAAGAAATGCAGATGATAAACGGGTATTCATTGGACAAATATATTATACTAGAACTGACATGTGATTACATTTTCACGCAATTTGGGTGCATAGATCCTGAGAAATCAGTACCCAGAACAACCACCTCTGGCCGTAATAACGGCCTTGATACGCCTGGGCATTGAGTCAGAGTTTGGATGGCGTGTACAGGTACAGCTGACCATGCAGCTTCAACACGATACCACAGTTCATCACGAGTAATGACTGGCGTATTGTGACGATTCAGTTGCTTGGCCACCATTGACCAGACGTTTTCAATTGGTGAGAGATCTGGAGAATGTCCTGGCCAGGGCAGCAATTGAACATTTTCTGTATCCAGAAAGGCCCGTACAGGACCTGCAACATGCGGTCGTACATTATCCTGCTGAAATGTAGGGTTTCGCAGGGATCGAAGGAAGGGTAGAGCCACGGGTCGTAACACATCTGCAATGTAACGTCCACTGTTCAAAGTGCCGTCAATGCGAACAAGAGGTGACCGAGACATGTAACCAATGGCACCCCATACCATCACGCCCGGTGATAGGCCAGTATGGCGATGACGAATATACGCTTCCTATGTGCGCTCGCCGCGATGTCGCCAAACACGGATGCGACCATCATCATGCTGTTAACAGAACCTGGATTCATCCGAAAAAATGACGTTTTGCCAGTCGTGTACCCAGGTTCGTCGTTGAGTACACCATCGCGGGCGCTCCTGTCTGTGATGCAGCGGCAAAGGTAACCGCAGTCATGGTCTCCGAGCTGATAGTTCATGCTGCTGCAAACGTCGTCGAACTGTTCGTGCAGGTGGTTGTTGTCTTGCAAACGACCCCATCTGTTGACTCAGGGATCGAGACGTGGCTGCACGATCCGTTACAGCCATGCGGATAAGATGCCTGTCATCTCGACTGCTAGTGATACGAGGCCGTTGGGATCCAGCAAGACGTTCCGTATTACCCTCCTGAACCCACCAATTCCATATTCTGCTAACAGTCATTGGATCTCGACTAACGCGAGCAGCAATGTTGCGATACGATGAACCGCAATCGCGATAGGCTATAATCCGACCTTTATCAAAGTCGGAAACGTGATGGTGCGCATTTCTCCTCCTTACACGAGGCATCACAACAACGTTTCACCAGGCAACGCTGGTCAACTGCTGTTTGTGTATGAGAAATCGGTTGGAAACTTTGCTCATGTCAGCACGTTGTAGGTGTCGCCACCGGCGCCCACCTTGTGTGAATGCTCTGATAAGCTAATCATTTGCATATTACAGCATCTTCTTCCTGTCGGTTAAATTTCGCGTCTGTAGCTCGTCACCTTCGTGGTGTAGCAATTATAACGGGCAGTAGTGTATTCACTGGATACCACAACAAGATCAGAGGCGCAGGATACTTGAAGCGGTAACCACTCAACTGCAATCCACTGTCAGAGTCACTTGCTATGATAACAAAATAATACGTGAAACATGGCACCACAAAATAAAACGAAAATAGAGCGAAGGGGTCATTTTCTCGATTTAGTTTTAATTACAATAGATGTACATCTACTACCTATAAAATTTGAAGTAGGTTGTAAATATTGCATTACGGATACAATAGTTACATGGCAGTAGAGATTATACTTTTATAATTATTTAATAATTCTATTATCTCGACTACTTAGCCTTGGTAACTATCTCTTTCGGTCTAACTATGGAGTTGCCTCCCCACAGGGTCGTGGACCCAAACCGTTTACTCCTACTTTTCCACTACGAAACATTTAGTCTAAACTCTTCATTTATATACGCTATTACAGGAAAATTTTAACTAAAAAACCACTAAAAAAGAAAGTAAAATAACATCCTCTCTAATTATGATAGTAAATATTGGCACATATGGTACATGACCGTCTGGGAATTACCTCGAGTTTTGCCTACACCATAAATGCAACTTCTGCAACTATCTATAGCGATGCTACCATACCAGTGTTCGTTGTGTGACTTGAATGTACAATTCCAGACGAAAATATTGTATTTAATCACGGAACGTCATATTATATCAATGTAAATGTAAATGTCGTGTGACTAGGCCCTCCCGTCGGGTAGACCGTTCGCCGGGTGCAAGTCTTTCGATTTGACGCCACTTCGGCGACTTGCGCGTAGAATTATATCAATTACTCCAACGTAATACACACAGTAAACTATCTGAAAAATATATGGTTGATCTAAAATGATAATCGTCTCCTGCTAGCTCTTCCAGGCACCAGTGGCTGTGGTTGCTGCGATTCACTCGAATGCGACATTTCAGCAGTCTCTCTTCTTCTTGTTCTCCAGTTATTACTACTCCCAGCTGCAGCTGCTTCATTTGGCTACATTTCTGGCGATTCTCTCCTGATGACTCTTGCTCATGTACTACTCCGCCCAGTCTTTTACCTCCTAGATTCTATGTGCTATGATTTTGATATTATTTCACTATCTCAACTGTTGTTATTTTATTTGCTGTGTTATCTACTAGATTCCACAATTTTTCTACATCTTTCACTACATCCTCTACCCTTATGTGACATTGGAGCTCGATGTTCTTGATGTTTGGGAAGCAGCTGTATACATTACGGCCCTTATACACGGAACAAAATAATGTCGTCCTCGTACCTACTGGCAGGACGTCAATGACTGTGTGGGATAAATTCTCCACCATGTGGTCGTCAAGCGAATCTACTGAACCAGCATAGAAATGGCAGATGTGGTAGGCTCTAAAATGATGCTATGGACAAGCTGCACGCGCCTGGGGCGTATGAAGTTAGCTGCGAATGCTAAATAGTCTACAGTGGTGAGACGGGACGTCCTACTAGCACACGCCTAATGGAACACTGAAGATATATACGGTTCGCAATACACACCTTTTCACTAATGGCAGAACAACACAATGACAGCGGCAAAAATGTACAGTTTCAAGAGAAAGATACGAGAGGCGACTGAAATTGTGAAGCAGCCGCCCAGCATGAATCACGACGACGAATGCAGGCTCCTGTGGCCTAAGCTGTCAGTACTAGCTAGCGCACGGGCCGATAGTATACTCGCGAGGCTGTCCCGTCACGCGTGACAGAAAGGCACGTAACTCTCTGATACAGCGCGAGCGAAGCAATCGATCCGCCCGCGAATCAAACCTCGAGCCCCCTGATTGAGATTCGGTAACGCAAACCACAGCTGCTGACTACATTCTGCTGTGCTGCTGCTCTGCTGACAACGCAATTCTCCCTGCTTTCTTTTATACTGGCGGGTCCACGTCTTGTGACATCTGTATGCTCAATTCAGCGATACTTAGTGGTGTCTAGATACTTTTGACCATACAGTGCATATAATATTGATTGCAGCACTGATACACAAGTAAGTATACCACCCTACGAAAGCTATTTGCAACACGGAAACGGTGGTGTATAAAGCAACATGTTTCTGCTGTCACAGACCAGGAAAGGTATTATAAGACGACAGCAACGAGGAACTCTATGCTCGCACAGGTCGTAGATTCCTTATGTGTGTATTACATTGTAGGAATCGTGATTGTGACTACAGGATAATAGTTTGCGTTCCTGTTACTGAGGTGAAACGTAAATATTTCCACATTAATCTGTGATGTAGTCATCTATCGCGTAAAGACCTTGGGAAAGTGTATTCTCCACCTCAATGAAATCTTTTCTTTGTACGGCGAGATGTATATCGTCAACGTAAAAGAATTTCTGAAATGCAGTTTGTGGAAAACCTAAGAGGGTTTCCGAAGATCCACAAGGAAAAGATTCCTTTTAGTCCTATTATCAGTAACACTGGTGCTCTGACATACAATGCAGCAAAATATCCTGCTACTCTACAGAGCCCACTAGTAGATCGGCGTGTACATCACATTAGGAACTCGGCAGATCTCTTACGTCGACTACAGGAATTGCGTTTAAATGACTCTGATATTTTAGGAAGTTGTGATGTGGTCTCTTTCTTCACTCGCATTTCTCTGTCTGATTTGTTACGATTAATCGAGTATAAATTTGTTTCGACATTTATTGACTTCCACTTACTTTTCAGCCAGTCAACAGTTCTATGAGCAGGTAGGTGAAATTGTGGTGGGAACCCTCTTTCACCTGTTATTGTTTGTTTACGGAATATTTCGAGGAACGTGCCCTGGAGTCATCCAATAAAATGCTTTTCAGCAGTCTTGGTTTGTGAAGTTTTCTTCAGTTATCAGAAATTTTACAAAGTATTCTTACAAAGTATTCTTTTTTCTGAGAGATCTCTACAGAATGGAGTAGAAATAACACCAGGCACAATTTTGTATTACGCTTTTGCATTGCAGCTACACTATCCCTGAAACGAAAGTGACGAAGTCAGATGCGCTGTGGGATAGCTCTGCCAACGGATTGTTTGTACGATGTAGTAAACCGATTTATAATTTATGTAGCAGCCAACATTCTAGGGTAAGTAAGCACAACCACAACATGTAGGAGAACATTATGAAGGGTACAGACAGTAAACGCCACTAACACACCACAGCAGATATAATGCGTATACTAACGTGGTCAGTGCAATACTGATGGACACCCTACGCTGTAAAAATTTTAAAGTGTAAGATCCAATGATGACAGTACAGCTCTGTTGAAACCTATTATACAACAAAATGCTTTTTTAGCGATCTTTGCTTGTGGACTTTTCTTCAGTTATCATGCACACAGATCGTCCCCAGACTCATCATGTCAGGAACATACAAAATTTTTTTTGTTATTTTGACAAATTCGATAATTTTGTATAACATTGTCGGAGAACAGCGATCTTTACTGTGTAGCGGCACTACCGTCTTGGATAGGAAAACTCAGTTTTGGTACAATATGTTGGAGTGCACAAGTTACAGGCAGGCGCGGGCCTGTTGACAGTAAGTTACGCTACCAGAAGTTGCGAAGTAGAATGGAGCCACAGGGCCCTGGACCTGCTGAAAAGAGTAAACTCAGCGGTATGCATGGCGCAAGTTACAGACAGAAGGGTCCCACTGGCCTACCTAGGTGTTACGAGTATGTGACTCGGAGCGCCGCGTTAGCAAAACAGAGGCGCACAGCCGCGTATAAATAGGTGCCGGTTTTCTAACAAGGCATTCAAGTGTGACAGCTCTCTTGGACGGCAGGGCATGTCACACTACTGGATAATCACAGCAGCAGATGGGGCGCCAGCTTTCTAGTCCATGGCGGGTCACTGGTTCGACCCTCTGAGGCCAACATCTACATCTACATCTACATTTATACTCCGCAAGCCACCCAACGGTGTGTGGCGGAGGGCACTTTACGTGCCACTGTCATTACCTCCCTTTCCTGTTCCAGTCGCGTATGGTTCGCGGGAAAAACGACTGTCTCAAAGCCTCCGTGCGCGCTCTAATCTCTCTAATTTTACATTCGTGATCTCCTCGGGAGGTATAAGTAGGGGGAAGCAATATATTCGATACCTCATCCAGAAACGCACCCTCTCGCAACCTGGCGAGCAAGCTACACAGCGATGCAGAGCGCCTCTCTTGCAGAGTCTGCCACTTGAGTTTGCTAAACATCTCCGTAACGCCATCACGGTTACCAAATAACCCTGTGACGAAACGCGCCGCTCTTCTTTGGATCTTCTCTGTCTCCTCCGTCAACCCGATCTGGTACGGATCCCACACTGATGAGCAATACTCAAGTATAGGTCGAACGAGTGTTTTGTAAGCCACCTCCTTTGTTGATGGACTACATTTTCTAAGGACTCTCCCAATGAATCTCAACCTGGTACCCGCCTTACCAACAATTAATTTTATATGATCATTCCACTTCAAATCGTTCCGCACGCATACTCCCAGATATTTTACAGAAGTAACTGCTACCAGTGTTTGTTCCGCTATCATATAATAAAGGATCCTTCTTTCTATGTATTCGCAATACATTACATTTTTCTATATTAAGGGTCAGTTGCCACTCCCTACACCAAGTGCCTATCCGCTGCAGATCTTCCTGCATTTCGCTACAATTTTGTAATGCTGCAACTTCTCTGTATACTACAGCATCATCCGCGAAAAGCCGCATGGAACTTCCGACACTATCTACTAGGTCATTTATACATATTGTGAAAAGCAATGGTCCTATAACACTCCCCTGTGGCACGCCAGAGGTTACTTCAACGTCTGTAGACGTCTCTCCATTGACAACAACATGCTGTGTTCTGTTTGCTAAAATCTCTTCAATCCAGCCACACAGCTGGTCTGATATTCCGTAGGCTCTTACTTTGTTTATCAGGCGACAGCGCGGAACTGTATCGAACGCCTTCCGGAAGTCGAGAAAAATAGCATCTACCTGGGAGCCTGTATCTAATATTTTCTGGGTCTCATGAACAAATAAAGCGAATTGGGTCTCACACGATCGCTGTTTCCGGAATCCATGTTGATTCCTACATAGTAGATTCTGGGTTTCCAAAAACGACAACGCGGGGCATTCAAGTGTGGCAGCTCTCCTGGATGGCAGGGTATGTCACACCACCGGCTACACACAGCAGCAGATGGTGCACCATCATTCCAGTCCCTGGTGGGTCGGTGGTTCGACCCTCTGAGGCTGACACGGGGTCTGTAGCCAGCCAGCGACGGGCCACTCAATGGCTCGCTACCACGGGTAGTTGTCTCGGCTCCCAACACGTACTGGAGACATCGACGGCGAGGACCGCAGGTTCAGCTGCCGGATCGCAGGCGCTCGTTGTCACTGCGTCCTTAGCCACGCCAGCGAGGCAGCAGCGAGCTGTGGGTCACCTTCCAGCGGGTGACGCTGAGGCGGCTGCCAGCGCATCCTGACGGCGACGCAACTCCGCTGCCGTACAAGGCCGACACACAGCGGTGCGTGCACGGGTCGCTGAGGCAGCCATTCCGTGTCAAGCCGTTCCACAGACAGCGAAGTGGTGTCCTCAGCATTTCAGGACCCCTTGGTGCACACAGAGAGGAACGAGGGCACTGTAGTTGGAAACAATAAATCACTTGGAAAGCACAGACGAGTCTTAATACAGTGCCTTCTGCCTCTTTGCACTACATTTGGTGTTGCTGCTACATTTGGTGACGGAAGTGCCACTACAGTTGTTCAAAAATGGTTCAAATGGCTCTGAGCATTATGCGACTTAACTTCTGAGGTCATCAGTCGCCTAGAACTTAGAACTAATAAAACCTAATTAACCTAAGGACATCACACACATCCATGCCAGATGCAGGATTCGAACCTGCGACCGTAGCAGTCTCTCGGTTCCAGACTGTAGCGCCTAGAACCGCACGACCACTCCGGCCGGCACTACAGTTGTCATAAAATTATTTAAAAACAGTCTTGATCGCAGTCGATGTTAACTTCTGACTGGTTTCGGCCTTTTAATTATGGGCCATCATCAGAGTTTGCACCATCTGGATAACAGCGATGACGCCTTCGCAACTGCTTCACAATACATATGCAGGGTGTACACCCCAACTCCACTGACAAATGTTCGATGCCCAAATTCCTGTGTAGTCTCTGAAATCCCGAATGAGATTTTCACTCTGCAGCGGAGTGTGCGCTGATATGAAACTTCCTGGCAGATTAAAACTGTGTGCCCGACCGAGACTCGAACTCGGGACCTTTGCCTTTCGCTTCGGTAGCTCAGATGGTAGAGCACTTGCCCGCGAAAGGCAAAGGTCCCGAGTTCGAGTCTCGGTCGGGCACACAGTTTTAATCTGCCAGGAAGTTTCAGTCTCTGAAATGCAATGACCCATGTGCCTTGCACCGATTACCATCCCCATTGGTTTACTCACCACGCGCTAACATCTTCACCATATAACCGACCGTAACAGACTGCTCGAAAATAGTATCTACAAGCGCGTCTTACGTCACGTCTAGCATAACATTCGGACGTCACACACAGCACATCTTCAAATGGGGAACAACCCTTCCTGTGACTTTTTGTCAGAGTTTATTTCACTAGTGCTTTCCGTTACCGAGTTACAGTGGATTGTGTGTGACTTCAGAACATCTGCAAGCATTCAGATCGACACATCTTTATCAGCGGTGCGAGCAATGGCCGATGGGCGCCTGGCAGACCTGCAGTTGTATTCAGCAGTACACCGCAGTTCGTAAAGGCGTGTTTGTACAACGCCGGACTTGTCGAGTCAAACAGTTGCGCGAGACTGTTTCGGGAAACAGCTATCTCGCCCTTTCACTTACACAGAGCGAAACGTTGTGCGAAACAGGCACAAAAAGTGTGAGGTATAGGTTTGAATGACGCAACCATGTCGGCGCGCTCTGTAATACCTGTGGCTACCGCAATCGCTTTATTCCTCATGACGATGATGTGTTCGGAAAAGGAAACGAAGCGTAGCGAGTTCGCTGCTGGTAGAATAAGCAATAACTCCGTCGGCGACGCTAATGTAAGAACCAGCTAATAAGAGAAACTGCAGTAAAACCCCTAGAAGATACAATCAGGAACTTCATCCATATGACTACATAAGGTTGCATTTGTGTTGTCTTTGTCCTATAAAAGGTCGAAGTGTTTGTACGTGAACTGTTTCAGTTCATATAAATTTTCGCTACATATAAACAAAGTTTTTTATTAGTAGAACTGTAATAAAAACTAATAAATACTTTTAACAAAAAAGACGTGCAGATCACAATACATTATTCATTTTTATACTGGTAACTGGTTCCGGTCTGTACAGTGCTGTGGAGCCATGTTCCCAAACTCACAGTACGCATAATACATCCCCTCATTGGCACCTGCGAGAGAATCTGCTATTAAATGGACTGGACGAAAGTATGAAAACAAAAACAAAAATTCGCTGCCATGGACAGTAGGACGTGGGAAACCCATTGGCATACAAAAAAAGCTTCCAGTTGTCTCGGAATGGATAAATACAGGTCCTGTATGTTTTTCAAACGCATCTTCTACCATTCTAAGTACAAAACTGTGGGACTTTCAGATAAAGGTGGAGGGGGATAGCGATAGCACCCCCTTCTCTCCAAAGTAAACCACTAAGGTTCGATAACATTCAGATCTGGTGACATTGGGAGGCTAGATCAGATGCGTCAACTCATCCTCCTGCTGACAAAACCAGGCCTGGACGATGCATGTGCATGGGGGCTTAATTTATATATATAATTGAAAATGATTTTTTTTTTAGTAGCTGTATGTCCGATTACGTACGTCTCGTAATCGGTTGGCCCTGACTAGTATTATTACGCTATCTGACTGCAACAAACAATGTAAGAAAATTTTCGTAAACACAGTTAATTAATTAAGTCCCCAGCAACTAAAAAACCTACAAAATCCAAGCACAAATGTAACTGTTCTGTATGTGGGAGTGTGACTCAACGTATGCATCTGGCACGGTTCTTTTCCAACAAGACAAGAATTTTTAAATACCAACTATACAGACGTGACAAAAGAAAATTAGAAAACTATAATTACGCAAGAAAACCAGAATTCCACTCTAATCCAAGAACACAAGCCAGATGCTTTGTTGACTGAACCTGTAGTGACACATTATTTCAGATAGACAATTAATAAAAAAAACATTATAAATTTTACCTTCATATATATTGACGAAATGCACTCATTACAATAACATCTGCTATCTCTCCCATCAAATAACTGCATAAAACAAGGAGCAACACTCTTTACTACCACATCTCACTCCGACTTCACGACAATCACGAGCTCTTAACACACACTGTGCTCTCTACTAGCACTGACTGCCACGAACTCTCAACAACCACTCACTGCCATGAGATCTTAACACGCACTGTGGAGGCGGCTTAATAGTACTCTTTGGCGCACTCTCTGGCGCAGTGGCACAGTGTAGCCACCTTTCATATGCCCCTCCTCCACAGGCCAGAATTTGATGGTATTTTTGCCAGCATTGGTGGTGAAAATACCACCAAATTCGTCCACAAAAATACAGACAAAAATAAAAGATAATATTAATACCTAAACATCACATAATTAGTTAAAAATTTTGGCTTTGCACTGACCTTTCACTAACCTAATGTATGAAATACAGTAAGCAATACAACTTCTTTTCATACATGTGACTTTACATAATAGTTTACAATATACAAAAAATCAGTTTATACAAATGTTCACATAAAATGCTTTCAATGATTAGTTTATACAAAAAAAAGACACTAACAGGTGACATCTTTTTAGTAGAAGCAGTCCATCAATTGCACCCAGTAAAGTTTAGCAGGTACACCCAGCAACAAGTCACATTAGTTCAGTAGAGGCAATCCATCAGAGGTACCCAGCAATGTTGAGTAGGTGCAGACAGCAACAAGTGACTTCATTTCAGTAGAAACAGTTCATTAGATGCACCCAGCAATGTTAAGTAGGTGCAGACAGCAACAAGTGACATTATTTCAGTAGAAGCAGTTCATTAGATGCACCCAGCAATGTTGAGCAGGTGCAGACAGCAACAAGTGACATTATTTCAGTAGAAGCAGTTCCATCTGTGGCACCCAGTAAAGTTCAAGCGGTACACACAGCAACAAGTCACATTAGTTCAGTAGAAGCAGTCCATCAGAGGCACCCAGCAATGTTGAGTAGGTGCAGACAGCAACAAGTGACTTCATTTCAGTAAAAACAGTTCATCAGTTGTACCCAGCAATGTTGAGAGCAGGTGCAGACACCAACAAGTGACACCATTTCAGTAGAAGCAGTCCATTAGTGGCATCAGCAATGTTGATCAGGTGGACACAGCAACAGTGACTTCTCTCAGCCGAAGCAGTTCCACAAAATTCACTAGCACTGATCACACAGTTCATCAGCAGAAATTAAACACGACCAAATGTCACACATCATGTTGAAAAGTGCAGGTAACAGTTCAGAATATTTATCTTCACTAATCAGACAGTTCAGGCATGAACAATAGTTTGAATGCACATACAAATGCTTTTACAGTAACATACAAATCATAACAAACACACAAATGCTATCAGATAATTGTCCTATTAACTATTACAAATACTCAAATACCAGTAAACCTATGATATTCATGGGTGTCAGTGCAAGCCACTACAAACAAATAAAATAATATTTAGGAGATAGGTGGGTAGGATTAGGAAAGGAAAACACACAAAACACACTCACTCATCTCTCATCCACATTAAATACTACTGTGTAATTGAATAGTGTTAACTGTGTAAATGTAATTCTGTCAAAATCTGATGTTCATCATGTGTATCAAGTAGTAGTGGCAGCAATGTATAACAGTTACTAATAGTTAGGTCAACGTCATAGTCATCATGTCAAGACCAATGTTTGCCAAGCCAGATCAAAATGTACTGTTGTTGAACAACTGTCAGTGAGCCAAGATATGCAATTACGTCCTCTCTCCAAAAAAAAGTATATACTGCTTAGTGATTTAACAAAGTGTGTGTATAGACTATCTTCCTTCTATTTTAGTGTCCTAGTCTGGTATCTTCATCCTCCTTGTTCCATAAGACCAACACAAAAAAAAAAAAATATGCTCCTCACTTACTTTACCTCTTATACACCAAAACTCCAATAATCATCAGCATCACATAATCTCAATACGTCACTAATACTTCTTCAATACGTCGATACATATAAATCTTATCATCAATATCATTTATCTTACCTCTTGTCCACAAAAACTCCAATAATCATCTACTTCACATACTCTCAATACCTCAATAATACGTCGCTACATATAAACCTCAGCACCAATATCATTTCACTTCCATAACAACTCTTTCCTCTAGTCAGTCTCCTCGAACAAGTACAGATAAAATCCTAATGCAACTTCAATTCAGCATCCCATACAATCCGAAGACACAGTGTCAACACACAACCTCTGTGTAATCCATCTGACCCAAAGTTTCTACTCATTATAAATTATAAACAAAGAAATGCATACATGACCTCTAACAGACTTAGTTCGAATAACTCTCAGTAATTAAGTACGATTACGGAGTGTGAATAATCATAATGTTTCACAGTGTGTACACCACTTCAAGAATTATGGCAGACAGAAGCAAACATGTGGAGTATTTCTTGTGTCAAGTGTCACTTCCTATTTCAATTGCTCACGAAAATGCAGTGTGATACTGTCAATGGTCTAAACCTAGTTTTGGTCTGTCATGTCGTTAGCTTCCTTCCTATTAGCATAAATTTATACAGCTTCCATAAAACTTTAGCTCATGTGACTTCAATGACTTTCTTGTACTAATGTCGTTCGTCGAATTATAGCAGTTAATTTTCTTATCTTAAAAATATAAGGCACTGAGCGTAAGCAAAACATGCAATAGCGCGTAAATATACCAGTAGAGAACAGAATGTCAACAAGTGGATGCAGCACAATTCCTACAACGAGGCTCTGCCAAGCGAACAATCTATAACCTATACCATAGTGTAACCTAAACTCTATATTCGTACACTGAATATCAGCATTTCTATACACCAAATTAAAGAGTAGTTATGACAACAACAGATATGTATAAATATGCAATCCATACAAAAAGCAGCAAACATATATCTTACGTAATAAACAAGTCATTAGCATCATATCAGCCTAAGCAAATAAATGTTCATATGTCATCTTAATAAGTAAACATGAAGGCGCAAGCAGATAAATCACAAGGTATAACTTACATACCTAAACACATCAGCACAATAAATCAGGTTACAATTATAATTCAAATAAATAAGCACAGCAGGCACATAATAAAAAAAAAACATGACATCAGTGAAAAAAAAAGCAGCGCAGCCAAGCGATGCAGAATATACACAAGTCACAACCCAGTTCATTAATAATCATTGTCAAAATCAGTTAACGTACGCAAGCACGTCGCTTCACACGTAAATTCATAGAACATAAAATTTAGCACAAAGTATGAGTCACGTAATCGCAAGCAGCAAATTACGTCTAAAGTACGTACCTAAGTGAAAATTTGTTACCTGAAAAATGAACTCAATTAACAGTTACCTTTTTTTAGTTTATTAGTTTCTTCTTCGAAATTACATTCTTCCTGAAAATTTCTCGATAGCAGGTCGTCTTAACGTCGGACACGCACAGAATTTACCTGAAGGTCTTAAATACTTTATACAACCGTATCCTTCAAAATACTGAATGTTAATAACACAATTCAACAAGTCCTTATAGCTTTATACAGAATTTAGTCGGAGAAATTAGACTGTGTATTTGTTTACGGCTGTCAGTGCATTCGCACTGAGCGCTCGATCAGCTGTAGGCGCGTGACGTAGGAAGCTATTGTTTGCGGTCAACGACTGCCTTGTGCGGCGCGCAGACTTGACTGTTGCTTTGAGTATGTGCCGCCGCCAAAACACAGCGCGGTAACCTTGTACTCTCCGCATGTTTTCATCTAGCTGTTCGTTTCTCCAAAGTATGTTATTCCACAAAAATTTTAACGTTTGATATATGATGTATTCCTTTAGAGCGTCGAGGTTTAAGAGTTTCTACTTCAACAGTGTTATCATGTATAATTTTGCGAATTCTATATGGACCGTTATAAAGCAGAAAAAATTTGCGACACAAGCCTTTTCCTTTGTGCGACAAACGGTGGGACTTAATTAACACCTTCTGACCAACTGAAAAAATTTTTAAACGACCAGGACGTTTCGCTGATTTCTCTCTTCTAGCAGCCGCAGATGCAATATTTTGTAGAGCCAGGTTGACAACTTCAGAATGCCGCAGTTTCCGTGAAGGCGGAAATGGAACGATTTCAGAAATGCGATTTGTCGGTGCTTTATTTTTTTAATGTCAGTAGAGGCGGTAAAGAAGTTGAATCATTAGGGAGTTCATTCAGAATGTTTTGAAAAATATGAAGATACTGATCCCAAGTTCTGCGATTCTGATGACAATAAAGACGGCACAATTTATTGATTTCCTTCATCCATCTCTCTGAAGCGTTAGATTGAGGGTGAAAAAGTGAGATGAAGATTGGTTTAATTTTACGACGCTGTAGAGTACGAAGCCAAATTTTAGAACGAAACTGTGATCCATTATCTGATATAACTTTGTCAACATGACCAACTTCTTTAAGAAAATGGTTAATGAAAGCATTAGATACTGAATGAGCTGTTGCTTTGCGTAAAGGTGTAAAACACACATATTTTGACGTCAACTCCACTGCTACGAAAATGTACGCAAAACCATTAATAGAACGAACCACTGGACCAAACAAATCGACTGCAGCCATCTCCTTTAATTTCGCTGGAATGATGGGAAACAACGGTGCTCTGTGAGAAATCGTTGGAGGCTTAGCCATTTGACATAATTTACATTTGGCAAGAACAGATCGAATACGTTTTTCCATATTACTGAAGTAGCAATTTTCTCGTAATTTATGAAAGCATTTTCGGGGACCAAAGTGTGCATAACTGAAATGCGTGTACCAAATCAATTTATTGACCCACTCATCAGGAATACAAACTAACCAAACGGAGTTGTCGACCGATTTTCGTTTAAAAAGAACTTTCCAGATAGATCGCAAAAACGAGGTGTGGCCAAATCGTCCAAACTAACAAAGCGTCTAGGAAAATTAGAGACACCAAGGAAACTACGAACATCACGTTTTGTAGTAGGAACAGCATAATTACGAATAGCGTCTAATTTTTTTGGATCAGGAAGAATACCTTCTATAGAAATAATGTGACCGAGAAATTTCACCTATGAACGACCAAATTCAGATTTTTCCAAGTTCACAGTAATGCCAACTCGTGCAAAAATACGTAATAATGAATCCAAAATTTTGTTGTGTTCACTCCAAGAACATTTAGCAATAAGAATATCGGCAACATATGAAGTAATATTGTTACGAAGATAAACAGGTAAAATTTCATTTAAGCTACGAATGAATGCTGCTGAAGATACTGTAAGTCCAAACGGTAATTTCCGAAATCACATTTAGGTAAAATAGTCATATCAGGTTATTGTTTACTTACTCACTAGATAGATTGATAGTCGAAGAGTTGTTTTGACAGATGCAAAGAATAGTAAAAGAGTAGGCAGCGGTACAGAAAACTAAAAGAGAAATAGCACCACTACAGCTCGGGGCCCTATGCTCGCTACCGCACATATTCACTTAGAGTAGTGAATCCCCTGAGGACTTTAATAAGTCCAAACAGTAATTTTCGAAATCTCATTTAGGTAAATAGTCAAATCTGGTTATTGTTTTCTTACTGTCTAGATAGATTGATAGTCGAAGAGCTGGTTTGACAGATGCAAAGAATAGTAAAAGAGTAGGCAGCGGTACAGAAAACTAAAAGAGAAATAGCACCACTACAGCTCGGGGCCCTATGCTCGCTACGGCACATATCCACTTAGAGTAGTGAATCCCCTGAGGATTTTAATAGCTGCACATAATTTCAAGTTTGTGACTTAATGGCAACTTTGGCGGAAGTGCGTACGCAAATTGACCTGACCATGAACATGGATGTATGTCATTCTTAGAATTGCGAAATATCTTAAATTTCCGGACAGTCAAAAAGTGTTTATAGTCAAAGTTTTCGCCTCGTGGCGACAAAGACCTACCGCGTCTGTCCCAGTCCGAATGTCGATTATTGTCAAGTTCACGCGCCTGGCGCTCTCTTGTTGCTTCTCGTAAATGAAATAAATTACTTTCTTCACATCCTTCTGCTAAACTAACACTTGTCAATTTATCTGAGATCATCTCAACTCTTTCCGATGAGTCACTTAATTGTTCTTTCACTTTATTTACGTCTTCTGTAAATGTCGCGACTCGGGTTTCGGTGTTGTCACATTTAGTAGTTAACTGTTCACACTGTTGCGTTAAGTTATTTATTATGTCATTTGGTACGGATTCCTCGATTCTTTCAATTATTTCTTCCTTATCTTTTGCACGTTGTAAATTTAACTCTGAAAATTTCTGTACTATCACGCGATCTCTTTCTTCCTGTTCCCTGCCCTGTTCCTCTTGTCTGATTTCTGTTGAATTTAAGCTATTATTGTGAGCCTTCAAAATCGGTTGTACTTCTTCCCTGATTTCTTTCTTTAATTCATCTTTCATATTTTTGAAACATGTCCCTATTCTTGAATCTAACCGTGTTTCCAAAGTTCCCATCTCTGTTTTAATTGTTCCAATCTCTGTTTTTAATTCAGATCCAAACCGTGTTTCCATTGTTCCCATATCAGTTTTAATTTCAGATCGCAAAGTTCCCATCTGTGTTTCCATACGTGCTCCCAAATTTAATATAGCACTCATCAACTGCTCCATATTAAATTGTTCAGAATTCTTTTCGCCCCTAACATTTCCCACAAAACTAACTTCCTTCTGCATAGCCATAAGGCTATCTGTGTTCGATACTATTCCAGAATCTTCCATCGTTAATCTCGCATTCTGTGAATTTTCTGATTGAGAAAAATTTTGAAATGGTTCCGGACTATTTTCCCGACTTATTACATTGTTTTCCACTTCATTATCCATCATACTGTTTTCCTCTGTTGGCGAGTTCGCCATGTCAACAATTTCGTCATTCTCACTATTCATCATTTTTCCCTTTTTCATCGATCGCGTAATCATTTGCAAAACATACAAAAAATTCGTCACTGTACGAAAATTACACACGGTGACTCTTTATCTCAACAATACCATTCAAATGCAATGACTCCCTCAAACACGATCAATCGAACAATTGAAATAATTGCACAAAATTGTCAAACGCGTATACAAGGCAATAAAAAAATTAAATTTTGAAAAATACCATTAGAAGAATGCTAATTACCAAATCTACACACTCAATACAGACTACAATCACTAAACTACAAATTGCTACAACAATACTACAGTCTACAATTTTCACAATCAGAAGAATCCAAGGGACGATCCGAAGCAGCGGTCGCCACGTGCATGGGGGCTTAATTTATATATATAATTGAAAATGATTTTTTTTTTAGTAGCTGTATGTCCGATTACGTACGTCTCGTAATCGGTTGGCCCTGACTAGTATTATTACGCTATCTGACTGCAACAAACAATGTAAGAAAATTTTCGTAAACACAGTTAATTAATTAAGTCCCCAGCAACTAAAAAACCTACAAAATCCAAGCACAAATGTAACTGTTCTGTATGTGGGAGTGTGACTCAACGTATGCATCTGGCACGGTTCTTTTCCAACAAGACAAGAATTTTTAAATACCAACTATACAGACGTGACAAAAGAAAATTAGAAAACTATAATTACGCAAGAAAACCAGAATTCCACTCTAATCCAAGAACACAAGCCAGATGCTTTGTTGACTGAACCTGTAGTGACACATTATTTCAGATAGACAATTAATAAAAAAAAACATTATAAATTTTACCTTCATATATATTGACGAAATGCACTCATTACAATAACATCTGCTATCTCTCCCATCAAATAACTGCATAAAACAAGGAGCAACACTCTTTACTACCACATCTCACTCCGACTTCACGACAATCACGAGCTCTTAACACACACTGTGCTCTCTACTAGCACTGACTGCCACGAACTCTCAACAACCACTCACTGCCATGAGATCTTAACACGCACTGTGGAGGCGGCTTAATAGTACTCTTTGGCGCACTCTCTGGCGCAGTGGCACAGTGTAGCCACCTTTCACATGCTCTATGAATAGCGACACTGTAGATTTGGAACACAGCGGCACCATTGGGCAGTAAACATTGTACCATGAGATGGACCTGCAAAATAGTCACATAATGCTTGCCAGTAACACGATCTTGTAGAGTAACCATGAGGTCCACGGAATGCCACGATATGGGTACCCTAATCATCACATAACACCCACCACGTTTCACCTTTGTGACGTAAACTCGATCAGAAGTTGGAAATAGTGTGAAACAAAACTCATCCGACCACACAGCTTTCTTTCGTTGCTCCGTAGTCCACGTTTTATGGCTTCTGCGCCACTTTTTCCTGTTACGGACGTTTGCTTCATTGATGTGTGGTTTTGGAGTTCCAGCTCGCCCTGCAGTTCTTTGTTTGTGGAGTCCTTGTCACTTGTTTTGGTGTTGACAGGATTCGCAGGTGCGACATTCAGTTCTGCAGTGACTTTTGTAACTGTTGTCCCCTTATTTTTCGTCGGAATTCTCTTCAATGACAGTCTGTCACGATCACTCAACACACACATTCGCCCGCGTTGTGACTCAGCGAATGATGTATTACCGCTTTCCCTGTATGTGATATAAACCATCTATATGGTGTCTCTTGAAACCAAAAACTTCTTCTCTCTTGGTTACGGAAGCACCAAGCCATACGAACACCAACAATTTGCCCACATTCTAACTCACTTAGCTCCGACATAATACACTCACAACTACACAGAACGCCGTCCTGGGCATAACCAACACCTGCAACGTATTGACGACATTGCACAGTGGCCAGTCGTGGTCAAATACAACAGCGAAAACTGCAGGCTTGGCTGTCATCTGCATTTACACTCCTGGAAATGGAAAAAAGAACACATTGACACCGGTGTGTCAGACCCACCATACTTGCTCCGGACACTGCGAGAGGGCTGTACAAGCAATGATCACACGCACGGCACAGCGGACACACCAGGAACCGCGGTGTTGGCCGTCGAATGGCGCTAGCTGCGCAGCATTTGTGCACCGCCGCCGTCAGTGTCAGCCAGTTTGCCGTGGCATACGGAGCTCCATCGCAGTCTTTAACACTGGTAGCATGCCGCGACAGCGTGGACGTGAACCGTATGTGCAGTTGACGGACTTTGAGCGAGGGCGTATAGTGGGCATGCGGGAGGCCGGGTGGACGTACCGCCGAATTGCTCAACACGTGGGGCGTGAGGTCTCCACAGTACATCGATGTTGTCGCCAGTGGTCAGCGGAAGGTGCACGTGCCCGTCGACCTGGGACCGGACCGCAGCGACGCACGGATGCACGCCAAGACCGTAGGATCCTACGCAGTGCCGTAGGGGACCGCACCGCCACTTCCCAGCAAATTAGGGACACTGTTGCTCCTGGGGTATCGGCGAGGACCATTCGCAACCGCCTCCATGAAGCTGGGCTACGGTCCCGCACACCGTTAGGCCGTCTTCCGCTCACGCCCCAACATCGTGCAGCCTGCCTCCAGTGGTGTCGCGACAGGCGTGAATGGAGGGACGAATGGAGACGTGTCGTCTTCAGCGATGAGAGTCGCTTCTGCCTTGGTGCCAATGATGGTCGTATGCGTGTTTGGCGCCGTGCAGGTGAGCGCCACAATCAGGACTGCATACGACCGAGGCACACAGGGCCAACACCCGGCATCATGGTGTGGGGAGCGATCTCCTACACTGGCCGTACACCACTGGTGATCGTCGAGGGGACACTGAATAGTGCACGGTACATCCAAACCGTCACCGAACCCATCGTTCTACCATTCCTAGACCGGCAAGGGAACTTGCTGTTCCAACAGGACAATGCACGTCCGCATGTATCCCGTGCCACCCAACGTGCTCTAGAAGGTGTAAGTCAACTACCCTGGCCAGCAAGATCTCCGGATCTGTCCCCCATTGAGCATGTTTGGGACTGGATGAAGCGTCGTCTCACGCAGTCTGCACGTCCAGCATGAACGCTGGTCCAACTGAGGCGCCAGGTGGAAATGGCATGGCAAGCCGTTCCACAGGACTACATCCAGCATCTCTACGATCGTCTCCATGGGAGAATAGCAGCCTGCATTGCTGCGAAAGGTGGATATACACTGTACTAGTGCCGACATTGTGCATGCTCTGTTGCCTGTGTCTATGTGCCTGTGGTTCTGTCAGTGTCATCATGTGATGTATCTGACCCCAGGAATGTGTCAATAAAGTTTCCCCTTCCTGGGACAATGAATTCACGGTGTTCTTATTTCAATTTCCAGGAGTGTATATTCAGTCATGGATTTCTCATCGTGTTTCCATGTTTTTGTCCAACCGCTTTATGAAGACTACACTATCTTACTTGCGCCCCCTCTGCCGACCATTTGGGTCGTACAGTATATATGTGTTGATCAACACAATAGGGACTTCCGCGTCAGCTACCACGGTAACCTATTCGGAACCTGATAGTTGGTTTAACTATGTGGCAAACGGAAACATTTTGTTACTGCCGTTGTTTAATTATATACGGTGTCCCAGGAAGAATATACAGTGCTAAAGGATTTGACGGGAATGTTCATTCGGAGCAAAAATGTGTAATAAACATGGGCTCTAAAATGCATACCGTAAGAGCTATGAGCACTTCTTAATCTTCGATACTGTGAAACAAATATCTTCTATTGCTAGCTGTTTGCTTTCCATATTCTGAGAGGATATATTATAGACCCAAAAATAAAAAATTGTCTAGTAAACATGGCCTCTAAAATGCATTCCGTAAGAGCTATTTGCACTGTCTCAGTACTAGCGAAGATGACCAAGTACTCATAGCTCTTAATGTATGCATTTTAAAGCTCATTGCTTATTGCTCCGAATAACTGCCCCTTTGAATACGATATTTCAGTGCCTGTGGCATTAATAAGAACGATGCAATGTTCGTTCAGACATGCATGCATACTAGGCAACGACATTCGATTGAAATGTCCTCCCCTGTACGGGAAGTACGCACACAATGTGTGTACGAGTACAGGTTGTGATGCAGGAACGTCGTGCAAGAATAGTCAAAGTGGTTAAGGCGACCGCTAGCGTTAACCGGGAAATTCGCGTTCGAGTTCCGATCTGGCGCAAATTTTCATCGTCGTCATTTCCTTATAAAGCTTATGGGGATTACAGAAGTTCCGATTCCACCCGCCTGCTTTGACCCGTGAAAATGTAGTCCATCAACAAAGGAGGTGGCTTACAAAACACTCGTTCGACCTATACTTGAGTATTGCTCATCAGTGTGGGATCCGTACCAGGTCGGGTTGACGGAGGAGATAGAGAAGATCCAAAGAAGAGCGGCGCGTTTCGTCACTGGGTTATTTGGTAACCGTGATAGCGTTACGGAGATGTTTGATAAACTCAAGTGGCAGACTCTGCAAGAGAGGCGCTCTGCATCGCGGTGTAGCTTGCTCGCCAGGTTTCGAGAGGGTGCGTTTCTGGATGAGGTATCGAATATATTGCTTCCCCCTACTTATACTTCCCGAGGAGATCACGAATGTAAAATTAGAGAGATTAGAGCGCGCACGGAGGCTTTCAGACAGTCGTTCTTCCCGCGAACCATACGCGACTGGAACAGGAAAGGGAGGTAATGACAGTGGCACGTAAAGTGCCCTCCACCACACACCGTTGGGTGGCTTGCGGAGTATCAATGTAGATGTAGATGTAGATGTAGACGTCATCAATATGGGGGAAAGAGCTATTCTAAGCGTCTCCAACATGGCGCCTATGTTGTCCCTACAAACACGAGGCAACAAACACGAAAATACGTGTAAATAAGACAATGCGTCTCCCTTCAAAAATACAATCAAACTAACGGGACAACCGCGGGAAATGGAGGTTTTAGGGTGGGGATAAGCTAAATATAACAGAAAAAACACACCACGATCTCGAAATACACTGAACGACAAACAAAAAAGAAAAACTACGAAATATACATGACTCGGACACTTCCCTTGACTTATATAGCTCAACCACAGCTGACAATACCAAAACACCAAATTTGGAATCGGAGATTTCCCTTGAACTGTATAGGTCAACCATGACTATTGGTACCAAAAAAACCAACATCTACAACTACGAAAAACAATCCCTAAACCATAACACCTCAAAAATTCAAAACTCAAACATCCCTACGTAAATTAAAACACATTCAATACACCATAAATACACAAAACATTACAACTCGGGTAAAATAACCCAAAAAAAATCAATTACGTACCACCAACCAATTCAAGCGCTGCAAACTAGGTCGGCCATCCCAAAGACACACACACAGGCGCGCGTCTACAGCGCCACAAGTACCCGAGATGATGAAACTCTTGGTCAACCTCATGCTCTCGTGACAAATACTACACTTCACAATCTCAGCGATCAGTCTGGAGGAATTTAATAACAGGCAACAAGTCGTCCCCCCTATCCGACCGCAATATGGCATCGTTATGTTTCATCGTTATACCCATACCTAACAACAGTAGCCACACAATAAAATAAACGACTTACCGCGGCACAAACAGTAAATCAATAAAACCTAACGAAAACGCCAAACACATAAGCAAAAAAAAATTAATTGATATCCACTGAAAAAAAAATTCCGAACCTTACGTCCCGAACTACAGACACGGCCAACGACTTCACTCACTCAACTCCAAGGCTCAAATGAAACCAATCCAACACATTACATTCAGCACATACTCACACACCAGCAGAGGTCGCCATCAAACACAACAAGACGACATTTACAAACACAACCAACTTATAAATTCAGCGCCGTAATGACGTCACACACCACAACACCCTTACTTCATGGGTCAAAGCAGACGGGAGGAATCGGACACTTCCATTGACCCAACTGATGGTTGTCCGTATTTGCAACTCCGAATACATCCCATATATCTCTGAATACTGACTTATCCTCCTGGGACACCCTCTACTCAGTCTACTGTAATATGTTTTTCAACTGTTCATGGTAATTTTAATAAGTAGATGGTGTATGTATACAAGTGTACAGTTGCGACTAAACGCTGCATAACGCTGTTATTGCTAAACTGGCGCACCGGTAGGATAAGTAATGACTGGGATAGCTTGTGTCTCCGTAGCGACCGGTGCCAGCCGGTACAGCGTGATCTTTGCTTGACTGAGTGAATCATCTGTGCTCCACACATTGACAACGTATACACAGCTACATAGTTCAGTCAAATGTCCAACATAGGGCAGTGTTAATATTTCGGTTGCCCACTATCGGCCTTCTAAACCCTTTTCAAACTACGTTAAATGTATCTGAGGATTTTAGGCAATTTTGTATTACACACGCTTGTACTGTGTGATGTGTTTTGTTTATGCACACGCTATTTGTGAATATTAATCGCTTTTATTATGGATCACGTGCGGAGTTGTGGGTGGATTGCTAGCTAGTTACTAACTGGTGACAGGAGTCACGGCAGTTCCGTGTATCGGCATCATATGTCATGTGGCAACACATCATTTTATTTTATAACTATGTTGGTTTTATGGCAGTTTTGAAGGAAGGTGAGTAAGTTTTGTCCTACTTGGCTCATTATGTTACACATTTCAGAGTCTCTGGTCTGAAGCCGGTCACATAGAGCGAAACCGGTTACTGCGATAAAAATAAACAATTTATTGCGATCCGTTGGTTATATGATAGTTTTTAAGTTGAATAAGTTTTGTCATACATGACCCATTATGTTACAGATTTCAGAGTCTCTTGTGTGAAGACAGTCATATAGACCGAAACCGGTTACTGGGATAAAAATAAATTATTGGATCCGAGCTATGCTTTTCTTAAAACTAAAGGTTCCTAAATCCCTCAAAAACTATCAATAAATAAGTATTCTGTAAAATATTGTAAAATAATAAACGTACAAGCGGCTTTCAGTAAGTAATGCAGCTAATTTTTGTAACGCAGCACATTTTCTTTCAGTCAGTTTCGGTTGAACAAATTCGGAATTTGATGTGGCACACCGTGGAATTCTCCCACTTGAGCCCCTGTAGTTTCATGAAGTTCCCATAGGTGACGGTGCAATACGTAGCCTTCAAAATTGCGTCTGTAACGGAAGTGCATTCCAAGCATACAGCTATTCCTGAGTTTTCTTTGGCGGAAAACCAGAGCATCGCAGATACTCATAGGTGCTTGCAGTATCGCAGTTACTCATAGGTGCTTGCAGAATCTCTACAGAGAGCTAGCAGTGAGCAAAAGCACTGTGAGTCGTTGGGTGATGCGTCTGTTATCATAGCAAGAAGGTCGCGCGAAACTGTCCGATCCCCCGCGTGCTGACCGGCCAGACTCAGCTGTGACTCCTGCTGTGTTGGAACGTGTGGACACTCTCATTCGAGGTGATCGACGGACCACAATCAAACATCTCAATGCTCAACTTGACGTCTCTGTTGGAAGTGCTGATAGACTCGTCCATCAGTTGAGGTAGGCAAAGTTGGGTGCCCCCTGGGTGCCCCACCGCCTAACAGAAAACTTCAAAGAGTAACGAAGGACTGTTTGTGTGGAACTGTTTGCGCGTTACGAGGCTGATCGTGAAAATTTTATATCGGACATCGTCAGAGGCGATGAAGCATGGGTTCATCACTTCGAACCGGAAACAAAACAGCAGTCCATGGAGTGGCGCCACACCACCTCTCCTCTAAAGAAAAAATTCAAAGACGCACCCCCGGCCGGTAAAGTGATGACGGCGGTTATCTGGGGTTGTTCTACTTGTTGTGCTCACTCATGGCACGACGATCAACTCTGAAGTGTACTGTGCTGCCATCAGGAACTTGAAAAAATGACTGCAGCTCGTTCGTCACCACAAAAATGCAAACGAACTTCTCCTTCTCCTTGACAATGCGAGGCCACACCCAAGTCTACACACTTGTGAGAACTTCACAAAACCTCATTGCATTGTTATTGCTCATCCGCCCTACAGCCTGGATCTCGCACCATCCGATTTCCATTTGTTTGTTCCAATGACGGGTGCACTGCCCAGGAAGCCGTATGTGGATTGTGGGAAATTTATTGAGGGAGCGAAACGTTGGCTGTGACAACGATTAGCAGAGTGGTAACACGCGGACAATCAGCACCTCCCAGGAGGTGGCTTGAGGCTGTCGCACTCAACGGAGATGTACTCAAAACTAGGATTTTGTAACCAAAAGAGTTGGGTATAATATGGAGTATTGGGATCCTGACTGGTTTGATGCAGCTCTCCAAGCTACTCTACCCTGTGCAAGCTTCTGCATCTCCAAGTACCTACCGCAACCTACATCCTTCTTAATCTGCTTAGCGTATTCATCTCTTGGTCTCCCTCTACGATTTTTACCCTCCACGCTGCCCTCCGATACTAAATTGGTGATCCCTCGATGCCTCAGAACATGTCCTACCAACTGATCCCTTCTTCTAGTAAAGTTGTGCCACAAACTCCTCTTCTGCCCACTTCTATTCAATACCTCCTCATTAGTTATGTGATCTACCCATCTAATCTTCAGCATTCTTCTGTAGCACCACATTTCGAAAGCTTCTATTCTCTTCTTGTCTAAACTATTTATCGTCCACGTGTCACTTCCATACATGGCTACACTCCCTACAAATACTTTCAGAAACGACTTCCTGACACTTAAATCTATGCTCGATGCTAAAAAATTTCTCTTCTTCAGAAACGCTTTTCTTGCCATTGCCAGTCTACATTTCATATCCTCTCTACTTCGACCATCATCAGTTATTTTGCTCCTCAAATAGCAAAACTCCTTTACTACTTTAAGCGTCTCATTTCCTGATCTAATTCCCTCAGCATCACCCGATTTAATTCGACTACATTCCATTATCCTCGTTTTGCTTTTGTTGATGTTCATCTTATATCTTCCTTTAAAGACATTGTCCATTCCGTTCACCTGCTCTTCCAGGTCCTTTGCTGTCTCTGACAGCCCATAGTAGAAAAAAAAATTGTAGACGTGACCCAGTGGTTTGCTTTTATTTTCCCAAGACCTATCACTTCTGTGTGACCCCAACAGTGTTTTCAGTGTTGATTTCAAAGGTGGAACTGGCCGTTAAAGGATCACGAATCCTCTCTTTTTCTGCAATTGTGAGAGCCTTTTTCTTTGTGATCCCACAAAAGCGAATAGTTTTCGTATAATTCGTTAAGGTGGATACTTTCATCCTCGTTCGGTTTCTGGCGAGCAGTAAGGAACGACATTTATATTACGTGAAACAAGAGAAGCGGGATACTATGTTTCACGCCCAAAAACCGCCAGGGGTTCGGCTGACAGCAAAACAGCCTCGCGCAGAATGTTTTGCAGCGGGGACCAATTACGAGTATTCATTACGCGAGACTTGTCTCGCGAAACTGTTGCGCGAGGCTGACGCCCGTCATGTAAACGCAACTGAAGACAAATTAATCTCGCGCCCGCTTCACTGCAGGCCCACTCGCCGCAGTCCCGCCAAAAGCGAGACCACGCGTCCGGAACACGTGAATGCGGTCGGCGTACTTTCTAGCGTCGCCCCCCGTCGCAGGAAGAACACCCATTACGCCTAAGCCACAACAGAAAATATTTGTTTTCCGTTATTATGCTCGACACAAACGTGTATTCGTGGTGGAGACGGTATACACAAGACGGGCGGCGGCGTCGAGTGTACAGAAGAAAAACAAACGTGGCGGTAAACACGCGGAGGAGGGTGGCCGCGGCGCGCCCGGTGAAAAGTTGGGCCTCCTTCTTCATTAAACTTTGAGGGACAGTCGCGGCTAAGTGATGATCGTCAAGAGAAATAAACGCCGCGGCTCCCGGCAAGGGCAGAAACAAAGCCAGATCAAAGATTCAAACAACAACAAAGCGTGACGCCGCGCCGCGCTGCGCCGCTCCCTTATTAACAAGTATTTTTCAAACAAGCGCTGGCGGCGGCGCGCTCTGTTTGGGCGGCGGTTCTGGCGCCGCGCAGTCGTGGCGTCGGCGGCGGAGGCGGCGTCGGAGGCGGCGTCGGCGCCAGTGAGCTAGCGGTAGCGTCTGCCGTCTGCCATCAGACCCCACAAGGAAGCAGATAACGGTGCCCAAGCTGGTGCTATGTGCCTCGATTTCCGGAAGGCGTTAAAACCAGTTCTCCACGATAGCCTAGTGCAGCGTTTCTCAACCGCCGTGTCGCTACACAGTGGTGTATCGCTACTACAAATAAGGTTCAAAATCAGGTTGCCCTCCATAGGGTGGGTGCACGCAACGACTGTGAAACGGTTGAACTGTGTAAGCATTCACTTGAGCACGAACAACTGCTACAATTCCGCACTGCATTGATAATGACCTGACACTGGTCGAAACCTGATCTGCGTTGTGACTATAAATGTCATATTAAAGCAACTTAATTCTACGACATTGCTGCTCTATCTAACCCAAAGGTTCAAAATGTTCAAATGTGTGTGAAATCTTATGGGACTTAACTGCTGAGGTCGCCAGTCCTTAAGCGTACACACTACTTAACCTAAATTATGCTAAGGACAAACACACACACCCATGCCCGAGGAAGGACTCGAACCTCCGCCGGGACCAGCCACACAGTCCATGACTGCAGCGCCCTAGACCGCTCGGCTAAACCCGCGCGGCTAAATAAGGTTGTAAGGTGCCTTAACTATTCGTGTAGCGCCACCCTACATAATTTTATTCATATTGTCATACTCTCATAGTATTTCCCAAGTCCTTTAACATAATGAATGAGTAGCTGAGATGTTCTTTTCATAATTATTACTTGAAAAATGCTTGTCAGGCTAGGAACTGCATTAGCTGTTTACTTCTGTTTGTGAGAAGCTGTATTTTTCTGTTTATTCGGCACATCCACAAGGCTTTACAGTGTACCTCACAAGCGGCTGGTAATCAAATTGCGTCTTTGTGGAATATCCTCCCAGTTATGTGACTGGATTCGTGATTTCCTGTCAGAGAGGTGACGGAAAGTCATCGGGTAAAACAGAAGTGATTTCTGGTGTTCCCCAGGGAGGTGTTACAAGCCATCTTCTGTTCCTTATCTATATGAACGATTTAGGAGACAACGTGAGCAGCCGTCCTATGTTGTTTGCAGATGATGCTGTCGTTTATGGTGTAGTAAAATCATCAGAAGATCAAAACAAATTGAGAAACGATTTAGAAAAGATACCTGAATGGAGCGAAAATTGGGAGGTGACCATAAATAATGAACAGTGTGAGGCCATGCACATGAGTGCTAAAAGGAATCCGTTATACTTCGGTTACACCATAAATTAACCAAATCTAAAGGCCGTAAATTCCACTAAATACAGTTACGAGCGACCTGAATTGGAAAGAACACATAGAAAATGTTGTGGAGGCTGTGAACTAAAGAATTTATTGGCAGAACACTTAAAAGATGCAACAGATCTACTAAACACTACGCTTGTTTGTCCTCTTTTGGAGTACTGCTGCATGGTGTGGGATCCTTACCAGATAGGATTAACGCAGTACATCGAGAAAGTTCAGAGAAGAGCAGCACGTTTTGTACTATCAAGAAATAGGGGAGAGAGTGTCACGGACGTGGTACAGGATTTGGGATGGACATCATTAAAACAAAGGCGTTTCTCGTTGCGGTGGGATCTTCTCACGAAATTTGTCAGCAACTTTCTCTTCTGAATGCGAAAATATTTTGTTGGCGCCGACTTACATAGGGAGAAACGATCATTATAACAAGATAAGGGAAACCAGAGCCCACACGGAAAGATACAGGTGTTGGTTTTTTCCGCGTACTGTTCGAGAGTGTAATAATAGAGAATTATTGTGAAGGCGATCCGATGAACCCACTGCCATGCACTTCAGTGTGATTTGCGGAGTATCCATGTAGATGTAGATGAGAGTAGCAGAGACGCGGCAGAGGTGAGCAAGCAACCGAACTTCGGGACATCCATCATAAATGTGTAGCTTAAGGTGGGTTTCAGGGCGGAAACCGCCTCCACCCTCGCTATTTCTCCCGCCTCGGAGCTGCCAATGTAAACGAGAGTGGAAGTAGCTGAGCGTCAGGCAGCTAACAAGCGCTCTGCAAAGACGCTATGGCCACTTTAAAAAAATGGCTGCTGGAATCTTCCGTGGGATCTGACACAGAGTATCAACAGCTGCTTTGGAACGTAGGTAGAAAGACGGCTAGCTTCTGCCCTTGTCTCCATCTAAAAAAATAAAACAAAAAGTCTTCCTCTTGCAGGCAATTGATCGAATCCCTGAAATGTCATCGGGCGGTGGCAGCAATCTCGGCAACACTTGCCTAGATGGACGGCGCACGGATCATTACCGTCCTTGGTGGATGACTTGTTACTTTTTCGGAACTTGAGACAGAAGTTAGAATTTTAGCAAGGACACACTCTGTCTTTGGCCTGCAAGAACGACATTCTTGCTGCCGCCTCTTGGTCGGCGGACGCAAAGATCGGTCCCGAACACTGTAAAGTGGCGCACACTGCCGGCGCACATATAGCCACGACTACTGCAAGTTATTTGTTGAGATTCGGGCAGCAGTGTCTTACGTGGTATAATTCAGGGGGCGCAGTATTTGTTACCTTTGCAGAGTTAGTCGTTTCGGTAACTGATGGCCGCAGTCAGTTGCTTGATTTACAGGATGCACTTTGCATCTTTGACCGATACTTGCTCTTCAGCGTTCACTTATCATTAGCACTTTCTGATATGCTTCCCACTTGACCATTAGCAATATTCATTACGCAATCCCAAAATTGCTACCAAGATCGGAGTTAAACAGTATTGCTTCCTTAACTTCACATTCATTGTCGTCTTGTTGTAGGTTTTCTCACTTTAGTGCACATTAAAGGAAATAAATAGCATCTGTTATAAGTATACGTTTTCATTCAATAGTTAGATCCCTCCCTTAACTAATATATGGTATTGTATGGAGGTTGAATTGTGTATTTCATGCATGAGTATTAACTTTTAAAGGTGGGCCTATCCCAGTTACACTAGGATTCAAATAGACATTTTAAGATTGCGCCACTTGTTTTATTACCTTTTAAAAGAAAATTCGCGTGATTGCATACGGAGCTTCACTCACTTTCTTCAGAAAGGAAACTTTAATTTTGGCACCTCAGGGTGTGCACCACTACAACTACAACCACCCCACCTCAGGTGTCGCGAGATTTCTAATGTCTCCTAACACTCCGCACATAAAATATCTAAAAAACAAAAAAATTGTCGCCAAATCGTTTCTTGGAGTACTCCAATTTGCAAGAAATCGTCCACAACTATACGTGATTATACGCACCGTCATACAGACTCTATTCTATACACTTTGTGTACCTATTTGCTTTATTGCGTCCGCCTGCTTAGCTGAGTGGTAGCACAAATTCTAATTCATTTTCTCGTACGCTCGTTCCTTGTGGTATATGGTGGTGAACGGCAAATTAGCCACACGCCAGCGCCTCCATTCCATCCATTTCACTGACCACCCTTTGTGTCCGCACTGCGCAGTCGCCGATTCGGACGCGCACCGCTCGACATGTGCTGTGACAGGCAGCTGCTGGGATCTTGCACAACTTATGCTGATGCTCCTGTTGCGACGACAGCCAGAATTTATCACGCCGGACGAACTCCTGCACCCAGACACCGTTTACTTTCCCACAACCAGAGCGAACGCCGTCAACTGGCTGAAGGGCATGGTGCTGTATTACATTTTGCAAGCCGCGCCCGAAAACGCTCTGGACTTTTGGGTCCGCCTGAAGACGACTCGTGAGGTGTTCCGCCGCCATGCAATGTACGGCACACGACTGTCGAATTATTTAAGCGCATTATTCGAGGATCCTCCTTCCCATTGGGGCGTTCCGAGTACTAGAAGGCACACTTGAAAATGATCCACGGCACACGATTGATCCTCTGAGAAAACGGTATAGAGGGAGTCCCCCTTACATTCATTACGCGAAGACGACTCGGAAAGTTTTGGTGGCGGTTGTAGGATCCAGTTAAAAGTAACAAAAACTAGAATAAAATAACCAAAAATATACAAATAAATAAATACATGGAAAATATATATAGGGAAACATTCCACGTGGGAAAAATATATTTAAAAACAAAGATGATGTGACTTACCAAACGAAAGTGATGGCAGATCGATAGACACACAAACATACACACAAAATTCAAGCTTTCGCAACACAGGGTTGCTTCATCAGGAAAGAGGGAAGGAGAGGGAAAGATGAAAGGATGTGGGTTTTAAGGGAGAGGGTAAGGAGTCATTCCAATCCCGGGAGCGGAAAGACTTACCTTAGGGGGAAAAAAGGACAGGTATACACTCGCGCACACACACACACACACGCACATATCCATCCGCACATACACAGACACAAGCAGACATTTGTAAAGGCCAAATGTTTTCTTTACAAATGTCTGCTTGTGTCTGTGTATGTGCGGATGGATTGTGTGTGCGAGTGTATACCTGTCCTTTTTCCCCCCCTAAGGTAAGTCTTTCCGCTCCCGGGATTGGAATGACTCCTTACCCTCTCCCTTAAAACCCACATCCTTTCATCTTTCCCTCTCCTTCCCTCTTTCCTGATGAAGCAACCCTGTGTTGCGAAAGCTTGAATTTTGTGTGTATGTTTGTGTGTCTATCGACCTGCCAAAGCACTTTCGTTTGGTAAGTCACATCATCCTTGTATATATATATATATATATTCGATCAAATTAAGTTCTCCTGATCCTGTCGAACCCATTTCCTTCCTTGGGTCTGGGAGAGCGGGAGTGTGACTTCACTTTGAGGCCAGGCCTCGGAAGGCGACCCCTACTCTTTCTGCCCCCGATCCTTCTCTCAGGTCATTCTTAAAAAAAAAAGAAAAAGAAAAAGAAATAAAAAGTTGTTACGTGCTTGCCTACCATGCAGCGCGCCCGGGTTCGATTCCCGGCCTGGTTGGAGATTTTCTCCGCTCGTGGACTGGCTGTTGTGTTGTCCTCATCATCATTTCATCCTCACCACCGGCACGCGAGTCGTCCAATGTAGCGTCGACTGCAATAAGACTCGCACTCGGCGGCCGAACTTCATTAGATGCAGCCTCCCACCCAGCAATACCATACGGTCATTTCCTCTTTCTTTTTGCCTTCTTGCATCTAGAAAAAAAGACATGCAAGTGTGTCGTGAAAGTTTGAAACGTACTTTGTTGTTCTCCAAAGGAAAAAAGGTTGAGAAATGCGATATCCAGTGAGCAAATATAAGCTTAGGAATATGAGAGCTGTTTCGGATCTGGATTCAGAACTTATAAGTAGACAGAACTCATTACATCATTCTTATCAGAGCGAAACCGTGGACTCTAAGATGTTTAGGTCTCCCTCTAAATTAGTAAACAGATGTGAGTCACCTATCCAGAAACTCCAGACACTTTACGGCCATAATGAGTACGAAACGGAGGATGACAAAGAGAAGGCCGATATACTAAACGGTTTTCAAAACTAAGGAAGATTACAATGCAGCCCCTCTTTTAAATCGTCGTGCGAAATTCAAAATGACTGGTACCGAAATAAGTGGCCATGAAACAGAAAAGTAACTGAAATTGCTCAACAGAGATCACTGGACCTGCTGGGATACCAATACGGTTCTACGTACAGTATGGGAAAAAATTAGTTCCTCTTCTAGCGGCGGTGTAATTTAGTTGTCTGGAGGGCCGAAATGTTGGGGGCTCATACGATACCAATTTATATAGGTTACCAGTAACAAGATCGGCACACTTGCGGCCTAAGGTGCTGCCCCACGGTATCAGTGTTGGCTCTTGAGCAAAATAGTTTGACGACCACTGCTATAAAGGCACCTTCTAGGTGCAGTAGCACACTTCTCTGTGCTTGCCGAAGAGCTTGTGCTGTTTTCTCATTTCTAGCTCTATGAGGCCATGCACTCGACCAGTACTCCACAGTAGCGACTAAGATTGCATTGTGGCGCGTTCTTATTGCATTTAGAGACAGCTGAAAGCTTCTTTCTCCAATTTTTGCTCTTTCATTCAGGATCTTTATACATCTCTGACTAAGTATTTCTAAGTGTGCAAAAAAAGTCTCGATTTTCGTGAGCTTTGATGACGAAGTACCTACATACTTGTATTCTCTTTACAGGTTGTTCATTTATTCCGATTTTGGGGTTCCTCTGTCTTCATAATGTCCCTTTTAGTAAGATACAAACAGTTCTGTGTGCTACTATTGCCAGTTTATTTTCTACGCACCAATTACTAAGGCAGCAACGCAGTCAGGTCGTGACGGGCACTTAACCTATAGTTCCCGTGTGAGTATATACGAATATTAACGGCAAATGCTTTCGTAACGGACGCTAAATTACCAATATATTTGGAATCGGCCAACTCATACAAATATCTGCCTGCAGCAATTTGTGAGATATGGAATGGAAACATCCTGCGAACCATCCTAGTATATTGCCCGTACCAAACAGGACTATCAGAGGATACTGTTCGTAACAAAAAAGGATGACACGATTGGTCACAACTGTCTGTGACTGAAAAAGGTCACTGAATTTTTGAAAAACTTGAATCAATGGTGGATGAAGCCGTAATGGTCGCTAACGACAAAGGTACCAGTATATTTTTGCAGTCACTTATACAAATACGTGGTTGTAATAGATCGTAGGGATATGAAATGGAATGGTTATGTAACATCAGTTGTATGGAAGGCAGGTGCCAGACTTCCGTCCATTGATAGGGTACTGGCAAAATGCAGTCAACCGTGGACACTGCTTACTGAATACGCGTGCGAACAGTCCCAGAATCCTACGCAACTATATGAGGCCTGTACTAAATAGGACTAACAGAGGATACTGAACGCTTACAAAGAAAGGCAATACGACAGGTGATAGGTTTGTCTCATCGACACAAGAGCATCATGGAAATGCTGGAAAACCTGAACAGGTAGGTACTTGAAAAAAATGGTTCAAATGGCTCTGAGCACTATGGGACTTAACTTCTGAGGTCATCAGTCCCCTAGAACTTAGAACTACTTAAACCTAACTAACCTAAGGACATCACACACATCCATGCCCGAGGCAGGATTCGAACCTGCGACCGTAGCGGTCGCACGGTTTCAGACTGAAGCGCCTAGAACCGCTCGGTCACAACTGCCGGCCATTCAGTTTAACACTGCAGTAACATGCCACGTAGAGGCATACAACACTCTGACAGATTTAGGATAGTGGCTTTACTTTCAGCAGGTCAAACATAGCAAGATGTTGCCAATCGGTTACATGTCACTCAGAGTGCTGTGTCTAAGGCGTGGAGAAAGTATACAAAGGTGGGAAATGTGAACGATAGACCTCGCAGAGGTCGTTCTAGTATGACCGCATCTAGGCAGGATCGTTTCCTCCAAGCGCCGGGTTGCAGGCGCCCAAAATCAATGTGCCAGAAATCTTAGAAATGGCTCCTCCCGGCAACAGGGACTCATATCTCAGGCCAAATAGTGCGTAGAAGATTGCATCAGGGTGGTCTTCATTCCACAGGACCAATGAGAAGTTTTGCACTGAATCAACGGAACCGGCGCAATCGAAGTACCTGGGCTTTTGCAAATCAACATTGGACCATTGCAGAGTGGAGTAATGCCATGTTTGCTGACGAGACCAGTATTGGTTTGCGACCGGACGCTAGGCGTGTTAGGGTTTGGAGAAGCGCTAGACGGCACCAGGAACGCCAGACGTTCGGGAACTTCATCCGTTTGCAGGTCGAAGTATAATGTTCTAGGCGGCAATAATGATGGGACGGTGGACTCCTCTAATTCCCATGTAATGCAATTTGACTGATCCCAGATACCGCCAAGAGGTCCTACAAACGAGTGTAAGGCCCTGTAAACGTGAAGCCGGTGGCAAGTTCATCCTAGTCGATGACAATGCAAGACCGCACTGTACTCTAGCAGTATCCCAGTATTTTCAAAGACGCAACATCAGCCGAATGCTTTGACTAGTACAGTATCCGACGTGAATACAACTGAGAATGTGTGGGCCCTGCTGAAGGTGGCCATCGCACAGCACCCAAATCCACCTGTCGATCTTCAGGATCTCACTGAACCTGCTATTGAGGAAAGCGACCTCATACCGCAAGATAAACTTGACGGTCTCATCCAGAGCATACCTCGCAGAGTAGAAGAAGTCATCTATGTGCCGGAAGGACATACTCACAACTACAAAAGACTGATAATCATCATAATGAAATAAAGATTTTCACTGTTTTTGTTTCCAAGAAGTACACTTAGGAGAGAAGCTGCTTTGTTTTTTAATGATTTTTTTTGTAGCTAACAAAAATCTTTCTTGTTTTCAGAAGGAATTATATTTATTTTGTTAATAGGGTGGTGTACAAATATTGTTCAAACCTCCATGGGTGTGCTATGAGAAGTCATTGTAGTGAGCTCTATGATATTCCAAAGTTTTGTTGAAGTACGTAGTTCTCTGACGCTTGGACCACACATAGAAAGAACTTCTACAGTATAGTACAGAAGGAAATACTCAACGACACTAACGGATAATACAGAATGATAGACATAGTTCCTAATAGGGTACGCAAACACCACGCACGACAGTGCATTCTCTGCAACGTGCTCCCATGCTGACCACAAGGTTGGTAAGGAGTTCTTGTGATAGCGAGTCCGATTTCTCCACATGCGCGGCTCACAACTACAGAATGGTCTTTGGTGCGTGTGAACGTGCTGCAGTACGTCTCACCAATGCGTCCCACACGAGCTCGAATGGATTTGGGTCGGAGGAGTGGGCAGGCCAGTCCATTCGTCAAATACCCTCTGGTTCCAAGAGCTCCCCACCTGAGCTGATCGATGCGGTCGCACACTGTCATCTATAAGAATGATGTCAAGGCCAAATGCACCCCTGGAAAGACGCCCATTGGGAAGGAGTACAATGTCACGATAACATTAAGCAGTGAGTCTACCGTATTCAAAGAATTGGAGATCAGTAGGCCCACGCAACATTGTCCCTGACATCATTGTTACGGGTGACAATTATGAAACGTCCCCTTTGAACATTTAAACATGACTGTGCTTAACCTGACACACAATATTTTTTAGCGCAACGCAATCTGACTTTCAAAATTCCCTACAAAAGAATGGCCCTGACTAACATTAAACTATACCTTTCACAAAACACTTACCTCACAAAAATCTTCGCTGCTCAAGCTACTGCAATACAGCGAGCGCCACTACTGCCAGCTAAATAAAAGATTCAGACTATGGAAGGCACTAACTACTGATAGGGATAATTAACAAATGAAAGATATTAATAGAGAACAAACAATGTATTTACCTTGATATCATCATATATAAATATAGCAGTTCATGACAAATTTCAAAACTCCGCCATCTCTCTCCCCACATCCACCACTGCTGGCGGCTCACCTCCAACTGCGCAACGCTACGCGCTGTTCACAGCCAGCTGCCTAACACTACAATGGCGAGTATTACAACAATGCAAAGCAGCCACAGACTGCACACAGCACAGCCAGTGATTTTCATATTGAGCGCTACGTAACGTTGCCAATAAGAAAACATAAACAGCCTACTTACATAGAGAAAACATAAACAGCCTACTTACATAGAGAAAACATAAACACCCTACTTACATAGCCCCCATGCTCCCCACAAAAAATTTTACAAATTTTTTTTGGGCAGTGGCCAATAATGATTTGATAAAATTTTTCATAATTACAATAACAAAGAAATCAAATGCACACACTTATTGATACAATGTTGGTCAAAAGCTAACCTTTTCTCACAGTCCATAAAGACAGTCCTCATCATTCGTCACAGTAAAATTGCAGTGTTTTTCTCAAAGTCTGAGCAGTAAAAGAAAATGCACACAGAAGTAGTGGATTTCCATGCTGTCTTGAAGAAGTAGTGTTGTCCTTCCAATGGAAAGACAGTGCTGACTCTTGACATGCAGACAGGTAATGCGCCACAACAGAGCAAACCCACAGCAGAGTCAGTCGAAGTTTTGAAGAATATTGGTAGGTAGGTCATCACAGAGCAGACCCACTGTAGTCCTGGTAGAGATAATGGTATTGGTGGGCCACCAGAGGTGCAGACCCACTGTAGTCCTTGTAGAAATAATGGTACTGGTGGATCATCAAAGATGCAGACCCACTGCAGTGCTTGTAGAGATAATGGTATTGGTGGGCCACCAGAGGTGCAGACCCACTGTAGTCCTTGTAGAGATGGCCAGCAGCCATCTGTTGCGATTGTGCAGGTGCACATTCACCATCGAAGAGTCTTGCGGACAATATAGCAAGTCCATAAACCACCACTTGTGCACTCACAAAGTTTCTGGAATTGTCCTTAGATCCAGCAATGCTGTTATCCAGTCCCTTGCTGAATCATTAACACACGTGGAAACACTATCAGTCCCTACTTCTCACATATTGTCCATATACTATGACCAGCAGAAACGTGTGCAGTGAAATGTAACTTAATTTGAAGAACTGGTGTCTATACAATTTTATAACATAAGAATACAATAACAAAGGTACAAAACACATCATTAAAAACATAATAGTACAGATAACATTTGTAGTAATATGGGCTTTACAAAAGAATCGAAATAACATATACATCAGAGTTACAGGAATTGTGACATAAGTAAATATATAAAAGATCAGAATAACTTTTGAAACATCAACTTTACACATGAGCATTAAAACAAAACAGAATTAATAATGTCTAACATCTTTACAAAGTAAATAACATATTATTAATGCAAATTATATTTGAGGATAACGGTATTCCTCATCATAGTTCATGTAGCTGAGTATGAGAAAAATTCTACAACAAAAGTCTGATGAGGTAAACATATAAAGACAGGAAGAACATATATACACAAGGGTACCCAAACACATAGTGGGATAACACAAAAGGAAAGGACAGGGTTTGTTTCATTGCAGTATTTTGCAAACAAAACTTTCTTTGCTTCTTGGAGATCTCCCTTCATTCACCATTATTCCCAAAAGTCCTATCTAAGCCTGCCTTCTGCATTTTGTTCACATCCTCTGTCAAAAATAGTTTTTCTCCCTGCTTTCTGTATTCTGTTCACATCCTCTGCCAATAATAGTTTTTCTCCACTGTACAGTATCCTTTTTATTTTGCCAGACCATTTTCTGATAGCTTCTCAATGCATTTCTTATAAATTTATAATAGTTAGTTTCTTATATAGTCTACCCCCTCTTAAGCTAACTTACATCTACTGAGCTCAGATGCTAAACTAAGGGACGAGGCAATGCAGCAGCACATAAAACAATTAATATAAACAGCAATGAAAAAAATGGAAAATTGCAAAGCAAGCTACAGTAAATATAAATTACCAAGCAATGCAACATTACAACTAATATGAGCCAATGTACAGTACCAAGAAATATAAGTCAGTAGTAAAACTAGCTTAACAGAGTAACACAATTTAAAATTCAGTAGCACTATGCCTGGCAAACAGCAGATATCTAAACATGACATAGCTCAAGCAGAAAAAAATATTACACTAAAAATGGCCATGTCTAATACCTATGTCACATCTTAACACTAGAGTGATGCATCACAATTTATTCTACAAAAGAAATTACCAAGTACTTGAAAAGAAAATTATGAATGCAGTTCTTGTGAAGGTAAATGTCGCTTTGTGCTCCCTCATTTTTTTGAAAAAAATTATTATATACTCGATCTGTAGACAGAAAATATTTATATTAGTACATCTATAAAATTTTATTTTAACCAATGCTGCAGTGCAGCTAGAAACTAGATATCAAATGAAATAAGCAACTATGTACAAAGCAAAGCGTAAGAACATCGTTCAATAGTCATGTGGCATTTCATAAGTAGTAAAAAAATCTCTCATCTAGAAAGACAGCAGTCATAGTCAGGTGTGTAGACAAACTATTTCTTGTCATTTCATTAGGCATTTCAGTAAATATCAGAAAGTACGATATGTTTCCAAGTAATTAGCGTGTCGGATTTGCGATGCTTTCTCTAAAGGAATGACAATGGCCAGGATAATGGCCTCCCTTTTTTTTTTCCTTCCTGTGCTCTGAAAGGCACGCGCCAATGGCCCTCTCTCCAGGCGTCCGACACAGCTGGGTGCCCACGACGCATTACGTGCAGGTGGTCACTTAACTTTCTTACGGAAATATTTATGACAGCAGTTTCCGCTACAGTGACAGTCTCACATAAAAATATTTCACAGGTCAAGAATTAGCGTTGCAAATCTGTAGAAAGAAAATCCTATAAATATAAGTGTCCAAATAAATTATTCGTCAGCATTGTGATACAGTCACGCATTTACGCACATTTCATAACTCTTAAAGTACGATTCTTGGTTTCCAACAACCTTTTCCACAAATCAGAGTCCCTAAACACTACTCATTATTCCTTACCTCATTATACATATACATATTCGTCGACACTTCTTCAATATTTCATCATGAGAAATACGTAGCATAATAAACATTCCTCAACAACATAATACACATCGTCGTCGTAATAATAACATCATAACACCTCAGTCAAATCTCAAAAACGTCGTAGCTTTCTGCAATAATTTCAAACCCTAAAAAAAATATTCTCTGCTCATTTCAATAGTGTCATCTACCTCAAACGTACTTTAAAATCATGCTCCCTTACCAAATACATCATTCAAAGCTCTCATAGTATCACAATGATTCCGAAAAAATATGAACAGTTTACAAAGTACAGACAAAATACAGTTTCATAAGTGTGAAGTTACCCAACTGCGTATTGCGTAAACATGTGTCACTGATGTAGTAAAAAAATGTTTATCTCTCAGTTAAATGATCAGATAGCTGTGTAATTTGTGTGTTAGAGAAATATGGTACCGATGTGTAAAGTTGTATAAGCAAATACCATATTAGCTAGGGTTCCTTGTGGTTGCCACACACATGGTACACAAAGTAAGCGTGTACCCCCTTGAGGATTAATGTAATTATACCCTCAGGTGTTACAGATTACAGCAATGGAATGAAATGTATCACGGAAAACTTTCTTTGTAATTCAAAAATCTTTAAAAATAAATGTTTTAAGTACAAAATTAATCACTCAAATACGTGTACTGTAGCGCTAAATGTGCGTCTTGTTGCAACATAATCTGTGTGGAAGTGTCGTAGTTATCGTCCTCCGAAAGCTAAGTTCTGCAGAAGTCAATGTACTTACCTCATAATACACAAAAGTGAAATGCTTTGCGTATAAATGTCTTAGTTATTACGCTTATTGCCGTGATGAAGAAAGTACTGTGCTGTAACGTATTGTTGTGCTACGGAAAAGGCAGTCTCATGTAGCTATACCACAAAAGTTACTACTAAAACATATTTTACTTTGCAGAAGAATTCAAAAAAACTGTGCAGATATAAAGCAGATACAGCACACAAGCAACAATGTAAATTGTGTCACACATTAGTAGCGTCGTGATATAATTGTGTAGTTGTCAAAGAAACCAAGTGCTAACTCATATTTAATCCCACAAAAAGTATTTGAAATAAAGAATGTCTTTTCAAGTAAACCAAGATGTTACATGAAAATCTCATTAGCAGTGCCGGTATATGTTCTAAGTATGTGAGCCTGATAGTTGTTACGTAATCAAGCAACTAACAAGCAAGAATGTACAAATACAACACTGTGTCGTCTGTTCACTATAACAATGCAATCGCAATTTCTGTTTAAAAATGTTCCCTAGGTTCTAGACTGGATATTTAACTTCAAACATTGTTGCATGTTAACAGTTTCTTAAGTCTGACAAAGCATACTAGAAATGTGAAGTGAAAAGTTTTATGGCAAAGACAAAGCTAAAAAGCAGATTATCTCTCAATAAACGGTTTTACATGTGAAATGTGGTGTAAACCTTTACTCTTCCTAGTACGCAGAGTTTCAACTTCAACGCAATTATCATGTGGTATACATCGGTAAAGAATGCTAAAATTATTCTGAAGGCTAGCGTCTTATGTTATTTTTCTCGGAGCCAGCGGGCGCACGCGGCTGCCTGCTGCGCGAGTCATTGTCTGTCTCTTTGTTGGCGAGCGCCGTTATTGGGATTAGGAGACCTAACTTCTACAAATTCGCCTTGCCGAGAGGGCCCAGCTCTGTTAGAATCCCGCCAGTTCTGATGAAATTCACGTCTGTCGTTTTGTCGGTACTTTACATAGTTTCTTGTTTGTCGGTCATGTGGTGGAGAATTTCTCCCTGAATCGTAACTCTGCGCCGAACTGTTGCGTCTGAAGTTATTCTGCCTCCCTTGATAGTATTTATTTTGGTTCCCATATTGTCTGTTTCTCTTATTGTCTCTGTGATAGTCATTACCACGGAGAGGTGATCTTTCAAATGGTTCAAATGGCTCTGAGCACTATGGGACTCAACTGCTGTGGTCATAAGTCCCCTAGAACTTTGAACTACTTAAACCTAACTAACCTAAGGACATCACACACATCCATGCCCGAGGCAGGATTCGAACCTGCGACCGTCGTGGTCGTGCGGTTCCAGACTGTAGCGCCTTTAACCGCTCGGCCACTCCGGCCAGGTGATCTTTCCCTGTAGTTATTACTACTCTGCCAACGGTTGTCATATGGGTGGTGTCTGTTTTGGTCACGATTTGCGTTGTAAGAATAGCCTTTTCGTGTCCAGTTATTGTTTCTGTCATCACGGAATTGTGACGGAAGTGACCTGTAGTGATTGTTTTCCTGTTTTCGCATCCCGCGACTGTCTGTGTCAATTTCCAGTTCTTGTAAGAGTCCCTGAAAAGCCTCAATGTCTTCTTTACAACGTCCTGCTAAAATAATATGTCGTAAATGTTCAGGCAATTTGAGTAAGCAAATGTGGATGAGTTCTGAGGGGCTGTATGGGTTTGAAAGATACTGATTCTTATGCAACATGTCTTCAAAATATTTCACAAGACTGGAAAATTCAGATTGTTCGAAATGTTTCATCATTATGATGCCATGTTTTACTCGGTCTTGTGTGGCTGGAGACCAATATGCTGAGAGGAATGCATGGTAAAACTCTCCTTCACTGTGGCAATCGTGAATTACCGATCGCATTCTTACAGCTGGTTCATTCTCCAAGTAGCCACACATAAATTCTAATCTGTGTTCTAACGACCAGTTGGGAGGAAAACAATGAGAGAATTGATGGAGCCATGCTTGTGGATGAATGTCGTTGCCAGAATTCTTAAATGTTTTGAATTTACGTGTAGTAATGAACAGCTTATATTCAAAATCGTCATGTCGGCGAGTCGCATGTCGGTCATTGTTACTTCGTTTCGGCGGTTCCATCTCAAAATCCAATGCGCCTTGCCAATTTCTTTCATAATTTCCGAAGTGTCCTGTGTTATTATTTTGTGGTTGTTCCGTATTTCTATGTCCTTCTTCCCGTATTGGAGCGCAAGTGTCCTCTGAAATACGTAATTCTTGTATTACCTGCGTCAACTGATCTTGTACTTCCCGGATTTCTCTTTTGTACTGTGTATTGATTTGATTTTGATTTTGTTTGAATTTTCTTATTTGTTCATACTCTTCTGTGTCAGTGAAGGCTACGGGTCTTGTGTTATTCAGATCATCATCTACCTTTGTAGATAAGTTAGTGACCTGATCCGAAAGTTCGGCTACTTTCTCCGATAGTGTACTTATTTCCTCCATGTGTCTTTCTGAACCAATTTTCAGGGTATCTACTGTGTCCTTTAAGTTTTCCTGAGTTCTTGCAAGTTGCGTAACCGAATCGGTAGATGCAACTGAGTCAATTTTAGCTTGCAAGGTCTCATGATTTTCGTGAACAATAGTTTGCAGTTCTTTTATGGCTGCTTCGTGATTCTGTAATACATTTTCATGACGCGAAAAAATAGGTTGGAAATGCTCACAAATTTGTGTTTTTACGTCATTACAGACCTTTTGACATTTCGATTCGATGTTATGTAACTCAGTGGTTAAATCTTCACGTGTTTGTTCAAGTGTAGTGTCTAACTTTTGAAGATTTTGTTCCATCGTGTCTAACTTTTTGAGATTTTGTTCCACTGCGTCTAACTTTTTGAGATTTTGTTCCACTGTGTCTAACTTTTTAAGATTTTGTCCCATTTGTCTCTGATTTTGTTCCATTTGTTGCATTAATTGCAATAATAATGTATTAGTGTCTAGAATCTGTTTCTCTACGCTTTTCGGCAGTGCATTTGCACCGGCAACATTCACATTTTGACAAGCAGAAAATGTGTCTTGACTTATTTGAGAAAATGGTGATAACCCAAAACCTGAATCTACAGTATTTGCGAAATTGTGTCCTGTCATTCCGGATTCCTGAGGCGAGCTGTTGCCGACCGATCGATCGATAATGCTTCCCTGTTCACTACCTGTTTCACTGTCTACACCATTGTTTGCAGCCCGCTCCATTTCCCTATGCACAATTACCAAATTACTACTTTGAACATCAGTTAATTCATTACTCGGTGGCGCTAACACACTGCTTTCATTTTCACTGTCATTTCTCAGTTTACTTTGGAGCCTAGTATTACGTTTTTCACACGCCATTATTGTCACAATATTTCACACGACAACACAGAAAAGCACAATTTGAAGAGCAAAAATAAGAGAACACATTAACATAACACTGAAAATAATATCTAGTTAATTGCAGCTGCGAAATACTTGGTGCAAATCTACATGCATGCCACAACTGTTTTACTTTACAACAATGAAAGACTGCAACTACAAAGGAGATTATCTCTACAATTACGCGCTAGCAATAAACAAAATCTACACTAATTACACAAACTACAACAAAAAATCAGAAGATTCCAGTGAGGTATCCTCGGCTAAGGGTCGACATATGAAACGTCCCCTTTGAACATTTAAACATGACTGTGCTTAACCTGACACACAATATTTTTTAGCGCAACGCAATCTGACTTCCAAAATTCCCTACAAAAGAATGGCCCTGACTAACATTAAACTATACCTTTCACAAAACACTTACCTCACAAAAATCTTCGCTGCTCAAGCTACTGCAATACAGCGAGCGCCACTACTGCCAGCTAAATAAAAGATTCAAACTACAGAAGGCACTAACTACTGATAGGGATAGTTAGCAAATGAAAGATATTAATAGAGAACAAACAATGTATTTACCTTGATATCATCATATATAAATATAGCAGTTCATGACAAATTTCAAAACTCCGCCATCTCTCTCCCCACATCCACCACTGCTGGCGGCTCACCTCCAACTGCGCAACGCTACGCGCTGTTCACAGCCAGCTGCCTAACACTACAATGGCGAGTATTACAACAATGCAAAGCAGCCACAGACTGCACACAGCACAGCCAGTGATTTTCATATTGAGCGCTACGTAACGTTGCCAATAAGAAAACATAAACAGCCTACTTACATAGAGAAAACATAAACAGCCTACTTACATAGAGAAAACATAAACAGCCTGCTTACACCATGCGTGACCGCATCTAACTGCGCAGGTGGAGCACCGTATTGAACGAGAGAGTAATCGGCGAATAGACGGGCCGGCAGCCTCTTCCCTGATCTCAAATTCCATCGAGCACGTGTCGAAAGTGCTTGAAGTGATTTATGTAAACATCATAATTACTCTATCACGCAAACATTTGGGGTTACACTCGTCTGGAATGAGACCTTCCCCGGGGGGAAGGGGAGGGGGGGGGGAGGAGGAGGAAGGAATGTGTCTACTGGGTGCCCAACCGCACAGTAACCCTGGGTTCGGTATGGGGTGAGTAGACGACTGTAACCTGTTGTGGGGTTGTGAACTACTGTGGGCTACGGAGGGGACGAAGCCTCTCCGTCGTTTCTAGGTCCCCGGTTCAATACGCACACACAATACACAATCCCAACGATAGCAGCCAGGCCTATTGACTGGATGGTTCCCTTGAAAGCATCACGATCGATTTCCTTTCCCACCGTGATAGAGCTCACTATCTGACGACCTCTTGCCGGCCGAAGTGGCCGTGCGGTTCTAGGCGCTGCAGTCTGGAACCGCGAGACCGCTACGGTCGCAGGTTCGAATCCTGCCTCGGGCATGGATGTGTGTGATGTCCTTGGGTTAGTTAGGTTTAACTAGTTCTAAGTTCTAGGGGACTAATGACCTCAGCAGTTGAGTCCCATAGTGCTCAGAGCCATTTGAACCATTTTTTGACGACCTCTTCTGCAACTGGTCGTTACATCCTAATCATTCTCTCCTGCACTACATATTTGATAATTTACGATTTAATTCGAATCAGATTGGTATTCTTTTCTTGTACACGAATTATTGACAGACTTGAAAATCACGTTGAGTGAAAGCAGGGAGAAAATGGAATGTTATCTGATATTGCGATTTTTGGATTGATTACTGACCGCTTACCTATGTACTAACAACGTACAAGTCGCACAGAATGAATAATAGGAACCGAACTCCCTATGCAGCCGAGGCTGCTAATGTACTCTTTTGCGGTGCCGCTCGGCTAGTGCGTAATAAACCGCTTCAGGGGGTCCTGGTGATTCCAATCCTGGCTGCGAATGAAATTCCAACCAGCAGTACTTGAGAAGCAAGGCGACGTGGTTTCGTATACTTCCATATCACGAGGCTTTGCACCAGTGTCTCATTCGAACGGTAACGTTAAGTTCGACTTCTCTCTTGTCGCTGTTAATAACGCAAGCGGGATGCCAGAACTCTACTCACGTTCGTCACAGACATTTACAGTGAACATACATTTTAAGACACCACGGTGTACGAAGAAAGAAAATCTTTCTTATTGGTATCTTTCAACCAATAATTTCATAAGACGTTACTTTTAAAGATGAAGGCCGCTGAAACTCTTTGTTTCACAGCTCTTCTCGTAAATGGGTACAATAGGCACTCTCTCTATTGGTTCACCTGCCTAATATCGTGTAGCACACCCGCGAGCACGCAGAAGTGCCGCAACACGACGTGCCATGGACTCGACTAATGTCTGAAGTAGTGCTGGAGGCAACAGACACCATGAATCCTGCAGCGCTGTCTATAAATCAGTAAGAGTACGAGGGGGTGGAGATCTCTTTTGAACAGCACGTTGCAAGGCATCCCAGATATGCTCAACAATGTTCATGTCTGGTGAGTTTGGTTGCCAGCGGAAGTATTTCAACTCAGAAAGTGTTCCTGGAGACACACTCTGGCAGTTCTGGAAGTGTGGAGATTTTCCTACTAGAATTGCCCAAGTCCGTCGGAATGCACAATGTACATGAATGGATGCCTACGTACGTGTCACCTGTAAGAGTCGTATCTGGACGTATCAGGCGTCGCCTATCACTCCAACTGCACACGCCCCACACCATTCCAGAGCCTCCACCAACTTGAGCAATCCCCTGCTGACAGGCTGGTCCATGGATTCATGAAGTTGTTTCCATACCTGTACACCTCCATCCAGTAGATACAATTTGAAAGAGACTCGTCCGACCAGGCAACATGTCCAGTCATCAACAGTCCAATGTCGGTGTTGATGGGCCCAGGCGAGGCGTTAAGCTTTGTGGCGTGCGGTCATCAAGGGCTCCGAAAGCCCTTGTCGAGGTGTTTCGTTGAATGGTTCGCAAGCTGACACTTGTTGATTTCCAACATTGAAATCTACAGCAATTTGCGGAAGGGTTGCACTTCTGTTACGTTGCACAATTCTCTTCAGTCGTCGTTGGTCCTGTTCTTGCAGGATCTTTTTCTGGCCGCAGCGATGTCGATTTGATGTTTTACCGGATTCCTGATATTCACGGTACACTCGTGAAATGGTCGTACGGGAATATCCCCACTTCATTGCTATTTCGGAGAGGGTGTGTCCCATCGCTCGCCCGCCGTCTATAACACCACGTTCAAACTCACTTAAATATTGATACTCTGCCACTGTAACAGCAGTAAACGATCTAACAACTGCGCCAGACACTTGTTGACTTGTATAGGCGTTACCGGCCGCAGCGCCGTATCCTGCCTGTTTACATACCTCTGTATTTGAATACGCATGCCCATACCACTTACTTTGACGGTTCAACGTATATGCCTTTTCTGAGCACCAGCAAATTGAGGATCTCTCGAACACCCATCGTTAATTATATGATTCGTTGTACTAAAATTACGAGTAACGTTATATTCACACTTAAATGATTTTTGTAACTTTCATATTAAGAGAGTACGCCGTTTGAAGGCTACGGCACATTGAGGATCCATCAAAAACGCGTCGTTCTTGGTGCAGTTCGTTATAAATATATTTCAATTAGTAACATAGTTACGATTAAAGCTTTCAGGACATGGTAACATGGTAGATACAGTCGTTAAACGTTTGTGGTCGGTATAGCGCAGTATGTAGCCCGATGGACTTATAACAAGACATGAGAGGGGGTCATAGTTTGCGTCCCATCTCATGCAAATGTATTTTTTTCACTAACCTTCACTTTTTTAATACACACATCAGAAAAGGTTCCGAGAGTTCCGGAACCAGTACAGAGAATTGGAATAGAGATCAACACAAACATCATTTCCGCCCTTTTTGTTGCTCATGAAAACCGCACATTGAATTTTGTACCACCACACAAAGAGACCTTGACAGGTGGTGGTCCAGATTGCTGTACACACCGGTACCTCTAATACCCAGCAGCACGTCCTCTTGCATTGATGCATGCCTGTATTCGTCGTGCCATACTATCCGCAAGTCCATCAAGGCACTGTTGGTCCAGATTGCCTCACTCCTCAACGGCGATTCGGCGTAGATCCCTCAGAGTGGTTGGTGGGTCACGTAGTCCAACCCTTTTCAATCTATCCCAGGCATGTTCGATAGGGTTCATGTCTGGATAACATGCTCGCCACACTAATCGAGAGATGTCGATGCGAGGAAGTCATTCACAAGATGTGCACGATCTGTAGTCCATGAAGACGAATGCCTCGCCAATATTCTGCCGATATGGATGCACTATCGGATGGCAGTCACGTATCGTACAGCCGCTACGGCGCCTTCCATGAACATCAGAGGCGTACGTCGGCCCCACATAGTGCCACCCCAAAACAGCAGGGAACCTCCGCCTTGCTGCGCTCGCTGGACAGTTGGTCTAACGCGCTCAGCCTGACCGGGTTGCCTCCAAACACGTCTCCGAAGATTGCCTGGTTGAAGGCATATGCGACACTCATTGGTGAGGAGAACGTGATGCCAATCCTGAGCGGTCCATTCGGCTTGTGGCTGGGCCCATCTGTACCGCGATGCATGGTGTAATGGTTGCAAAGATGGACCTCGCCATGGACGTCGGGAGTTTAGCTGCGCATCGTGCAGTCTATTGTGCACAGTTTGAGTTGTAATACGAAGTCCTGCAACTGCACGAAAAGCGTTATTCAGCATGGTGGCGTTGCTGTCAGGCTTCCTCTGAGCCACAATCCGTAGGCAGAGGTCATCCACTGCAGTAGTAGCCCTTGGGCGGCCTGAGCGAGGCATGTCATCGACAGTTCCTGTCTCTCTGTATCTCCTCCCTGTCCCAACAACATCGCTTTGGTTCACTCCGAGACGACTAGACACTTCCCTTGTTGAGAGCCCTTCCTGGCACAAAGTAACAATGCGGACGCGATCGAACCGCGGTATTGACCGTCTAGGCACGGTTGAACTACAGACAACACGAGCCGCGTACCTCCTTCTTGGTGCAATGACTGGAACTGATCGGCTGTCGGACGCGAACAGCGTCGAATATTGAGTAATCACTGTGAAGGCCAAAGAGATGCCACAAACTCGTGTGAGACAGCGTTATCAGAATCTGACAGAGTTTGAAAGAGATTTCATTGTGGATCTCCACTTGACCGGCTGGTCGAATCGTCCAATATCCAAACTTGTGGGACATCCGGATGTGAGAGTGGGCCGATGTTGGTCTTCATGGGAACGAGCGGGCAGGCATACTCATCGTGAATGTTGCGGTAGACCAGTTCTGCCCACAGAAAGGGAGGATCGCTGTATTCTGCCCCAAGCACGTCACAACCCCTTCACATCTGCGTCTGCCACCCGGGAACAAGTAATGGACTCCCTGAAACATTCTGTGTCATATTGAACCATCAGTAGGACACTACAGCAGCCTGACTAGGGATTTACTGCCCCGTGCCTGAGCCGCTGTTAACACCACAACACAAACAGCTGTGTCCGATGTGGTGTCGTGACCTGCAAGCATGGACTGCTGATAAGCGGCGTCTCACAGTGTTCAGCCACGAATCTCTGCTCTGCAGTACCCAGCATGACGGTCCTCGGCGAGTTTGACGGCGACCTCGAAAGAGGTCCCACTCTTCCAACGTATGTACTTTGGTCATGACTGGTACTAACTGAGAGGGCTCTACTGGCACACCGGTACGTCACAGCATGCTGTGTCCTCGTGTGCTATCTGTCATGCGACAGTACTGTGAGCCGATTTTTCATAGCACATACGTCTTTGAAGTATCTGTGTGATGTTCAAGTACTTCCGTAGTTAGAAAGATTTCCAGATCTGTTCCCTATTGAACATGCGTAGTATCAGCTCGGACGTTAGTTGCATCTCAGTGCCAGTATTCAGGATATCAAGAACAAATTATAACATGCTGAATAAAAAGGACCGCTGCGACTGTTAAAAATCCTTATTCAGAACTCGACCGGTTTCTCAAACTACACTCCTGGAAATTGAAATAAGAACACCGTGAATTCATTGTCCCAGGAAGGGGAAGCTTTATTGACACATTCCTGGGGTCAGATACATCACATGATCACACTTACAGAACCACAGGCACATAGACACAGGCAACAGAGCATGCACAATGTCGGCACTAGTACAGTGTATATCCACCTTTCGCAGCAATGCAGGCTGCTATTCTCCCATGGAGACGATCGTAAAGATGCTGGATGTTAGTCCTGTGGAACGGCTTGCCATGCCATTTCCACCTGGCGCCTCAGTTGGACCAGCGTTCGTGCTGGACGTGCAGACCGCGTGAGACGACGCTTCATCCAGTCCCAAACATGCTCAATGGGGGACAGATCCGGAGATCTTGCTGGCCAGGGTAGTTGACTTACACCTTCTAGAGCACGTTGGGTGGCACGGGATACATGCGGACGTGCATTGTCCTGTTGGAACAGCAAGTTCCCTTGCCGGTCTAGGAATGGTAGAACGATGGGTTCGATGACGGTTTGGATGTACCGTGCACTATTCAGTGTCCCCTCGACGATCACCAGTGGTGTACGGCCAGTGTAGGAGATCGCTCCCCACACCATGATGCCGGGTGTTGGCCCTGTGTGCCTCGGTCGTATGCAGTCCTGATTGTGGCGCTCACCTGCACGGCGCCAAACACGCATACGACCATCATTGGCACCAAGGCAGAAGCGACTCTCATCGCTGAAGACGACACGTCTCCATTCGTCCCTCCATTCACGCCTGTCGCGACACCACTGGAGGCGGGCTGCACGATGTTGGGGCGTGAGCGGAAGACGGCCTAACGGTGTGCGGGACCGTAGCCCAGCTTCATGGAGACGGTTGCGAATGGTCCTCGCCGATACCCCAGGAGCAACAGTGTCCCTAATTTGCTGGGAAGTGGCGGTGCGGTCCCCTACGGCACTGCGTGGCATCCTACGGTCTTGGCGTGCATCCGTGCGTCGCTGCGGTCCGGTCCCAGGTCGACGGGCACGTGCACCTTCCGCCGACCACTGGCGACAACATCGATGTACTGTGGAGACCTCACGCCCCACGTGTTGAGCAATTCGGCGGTACGTCCACCCGGCCTCCCGCATGCCCACTATATGCCCTCGCTCAAAGTCCGTCAACTGCACATACGGTTCACGTCCACGCTGTCGCGGCATGCTACCAGTGTTAAAGACTGCGATGGAGCTCCGTATGCCACGGCAAACTGGTTGACACTGACGGCGGCGGTGCACAAATGCTGCGCAGCTAGCGCCATTCGACGGCCAACACCGCGGTTCCTGGTGTGTCCGCTGTGCCGTGCGTGTGATCATTGCTTGTACAGCCCTCTCGCAGTGTCCGGAGCAAGTATGGTGGGTCTGACACACCGGTGTCAATGTGTTCTTTTTTCCATTTCCAGGAGTGTATGTTTGCATCTTTAAGTGTTTATCTGTATACACAGCAACAGCAAAACGACAGGAACACATTCTCCTCAGCCTATCTGTATTGGAGGTACAATACGAAGTTATTTTAACAGTTGTTTCTCCATCAACACTTTAAACGCGGTTCTTTTGTTGAAAATCTTTAAAGATTATTAACTTAACGTCAACTACGTTCCCAATTTTCATATTCTTAGTGGCTCTATTGACATTTACATATTTGCGATTTAGAAGTTTGATGAGAATGTTGCAGAATCTGATTTTGTGTAGACTGTAAATAAACACAAACCTTTTATTTTCCATTTCCTGCCATTATCAAAAATCTAATAGATTGTTTTATACATTTGTATACAGATAAACACGTGACGACGCAAATATAATTTGCGAAACCGGTCGTGTCTTTCACTAAGGATTTTTAACAGTGGCAGCGGTTCTTCTTATTGAACACGGAATATTTCATCTGTGGATGCCCTACATACAAAATGTTATGTTCCAATTACAACAACGGTGATAAAAGTAAAAATTAATTTGTAGGACACCGAGTTGGAACACTGCTTTACGCCTAAATAATCTTGGAGATACTTTGGATATGTCTTTAATATACCGCAAACACTGCCTCAACACCAAGCTAAAAGTATCAGCCCGAAATAACATTATATATCTAACGACTGCTACCACAATAGCAATTTGCCTGTAACGCTACTCCTATGACAGAAATTTGGAATTCTTACCGCGAACGTATGTTAATGAAAAAGGTATTGGACTACGTTACGGTATCTAAAAGATTACGTTTGATAGAGAGCAGTAGTGGAACTAGTGCGAATCAAACGAAGGTCGTGGTAGTTATAAAGTAAAATGTAAATTACGCGAATGAAAGAATGGTCGCCAGACTGATTAGCAGATTGATACGACGAGTTTATACCGTTCACAAAAAAAAGGAACTACTATATGTTACACTACTCGCTACTAAGATATGTTTTACATATACAACACGAAACAGCAACACGGCCTAGCAAGATCATTGTACTCGTAGTGACACTAACCACAGCAACATCCAAATCCACAAAAATAAGTGTAACATATATCTATTTAAAAAAGCTGCTAAACATTTTTTCTCGACGCCTTCCTAAGAGAGAGCCTCCACTCCTTCACATCTATGTAAATGTAGACGAGACATGGCTTAAATTCAAAGGTATAGTATCTGAGGTAATTGAGCGATTTATACCAAACAAATTAATAAAAGATAGTCCGCCTGCTTAGCTGGGTGGTAACGTGCTCGCCTCCCATGCAAGCGGGCCCGGGATCGATTCTCGACCGGGTTGGAGATTTTCTCCACTCGTGGACTGGGTATTGTGTCGTCCTCATCATCATTTCATCCTCACCACCGGCACTCAAGTCGCCCAATGTGGCGTCGACTGAAATAAGACTCGCACTTGGCGGCCGAACTTCCCCAGATGGGGCTTCCCAGCCGACGATGCCATTCGCTCATTTCCCATTTCATTTAATAAAAGATGGTGCTGGTACCTCATGCTACACGAAACAGGCGAGAAAGCTGTTGTAGCAGCAACGAGAAAAGCACGCCAAATTTAAAAGAACACAAAATCTCCAAGATTGGCGATGTTTTACTGAAGCTCGAAATCAGCGCGCACTTTCATGCGAGATGCTTTTAATAGCTTCCACAGAATCTTCTGACAGAAAATACAAAGAGATTCTAGTCGAATGTAAAGTTCACCAGGGGCAAGATACAATCAACACCTTCACTACACAATACCAATGGTAATATCGATGATAGCACGCGGAATTATTGAACACAGTTTCAGAAATTCCCTCACCAAAGAAGACGAAGTAAATATTTCAGAATTCGAATCGCGAAAACTGCCGAAATGAATAACTTAGAAGTAGGTACTGTATCTTCGGTGTAGCGAAGCAGCTTAAAGCACTCGATAAAGGCAAGTCTTCCGGTGCAGATAGCATACCTTTCAGAGTATGCTGATGCAGTAGTCCCATACTTGGCAATCTTATACAACCGCTCGCACAAATCTCGCCAGTACTCAAGAAAGGAAGTAAAAGTAATTCGTTGAATTACAGACCCATACCAGTAACGTCGATTTGCAGTAGGATTCTGGAACATATTCTGTGATCGAACATTATGAATTACCTCAAAGGTAACAAATGGTCTGGCCTTCCCCACGGAAGTATTATAGGCCATCTGACGTTACCAATTTCCATAAACGATTTAGGAGGTAGTCGGAGCAGCCCTCTTTAGACTGTTAGCAGATGATGCTGTCATTTACCTCTAGCAAAGTCATGAGAAGATCAGAACCAATAGCAAAATTACTATCTCAATGGTGTCATCCACGTGAGTCAAAAAGAAATCCCTTAAATTTAAGTTGCACGATGCAGAACACAAATCTAAAGACTATCGCCGGCCGAAGTGGCCGTGCGGTTAAAGGCGCTGGAGCCTGGAACCACAAGACCGCTACGGTCGCAGGTTCGAATCCTGCCTCGGGCATGGATGTTTGTGATGTCCTTAGGTTAGTTAGGTTTAACTAGTTCTAAGTTCTAGGGGACTAATGACCTCAGCAGTTGAGTCCCATAGTGCTCAGAGCCATTTGAACCATTTTTAAAGACTATCAATTCGACTAAGTACCTAGTAATTACAATTAGGAACAAATTAAGTTGGAACGCTCATATAGACAATGTTGCGGGGAAGGGAAACCAAAGACTGCGTTGTATTGGCGGAACACTTAGAAGATGCAACGGGTCTACTACAGAGACTGCCCAGAGTGAGCTTTTTCGTCCTGTGCAAGAGTACCGCTGCACTGTATCGGATCCTTGCCAGATAGGATTGACGGAGGACTTCTATAAAGTTCAAAGAAGGGAACCTCGTTTTGTTTCATCGGGAAATAGTTTGGGTTGGGTTGTTTCGGGGACAATACCAGGCAGCGAGGTCATTGGCCTCATCGGATTAGGGAAGGACGGGGAAGGAAGTCGGCCGTGCCCATTCGAAGGAACCATCCCGGCATTTGCCTAGAGCGAGTTAGGGAAATCACGGAAAACCTAAATCAGGATGGCCGGACGCGGGATTGAACCGTCGTCCTCCCGCGATATAGGGGAGAGAGTGTCAGGAATAAGCGTTTTGGGATGACTATCATTAAAACAAAGGCGTTTTTCATTGCGGAGAGACCTATTCACGAAATATCAATCACCAACTTTCTCCTCTGAATGTGACAATATTTCACTGTCGCTAGCCTACATAGGAAGAAATGATCGTAATAAAATAAGAGAAATCAGAGCTCATACAGAAAGATTTAATTGTCCACCTTTTCCAGGAGCTTTTAGACAGTGAAACGGTAGTGAAATAGACTGAAGTGGTTCGAAGAATCCTCTACCAGGCACTTAAGTGTGAATTATTTGAGATACACGCGGTGGCGGAAGTGGTCCTCTGCTGCTAAAGTAAAAGCGGCAAATGTACCTATGGGCCTTGCTGTATAAAGTGCTCTGAAGACCATCTTCCTGACGTCGAATTTTTGTAATTCAGAACCAGCCAGTAAAAGCCACTAATAACCAGCCAATAATCTACCACATCCGAGCCATTATTACTCACTCTTGCTGCTTTCCGTGCCTCCTTCAACTTACGAAATGTGAACAGTTTGCAGGCTAGCCGCCAACTGACTGTGCCACAAAGACTCATAGAGGTTTTACAGCCACATCCAGCTTTTCTACACCCACCGTGCGGGTTTCGTAGCAGTGAAACTTCCCTCCAGCTTTTACATTGTTACAATCCTACTTGCCCTACCATTGAACGAGTACTGTTTTAACAAATCAGCATTTAAACAGAACCTATATTTGACAATTACACGCACATATAAATTAAAGTGAGATGAATTGACAGGAAATACTAATGAACATTTAGATAGATGCTTAACTAAAGACCATGGTGACACAGATGTCACATGAAGCACAAGAAGATAATACTGTGCAAAACTGTTACAACATCACTCGGAAAATCACAGTAACTGAGGAGTCCAACCCCAATTCATCAGAACCTCCGCCTTGGCACGCCGTTTCCCTGCAGGGGAGTACACGTCGAGCATATGGTACAGCTCTTCCCGGACAAAACAAGTGTTCGTCGGACTGAATGAAAGTACATGACTGATAACTGCATACCTGAAACCGATACCTATAGACAAGGTTAACTGCTTGGCAGGTATTGCACCACCTGATATGCAGAGGAAAGTAGCTGCAGACGTCGGAAGGAGGAAAGTTGAACTTTATCCTTTACACCCTCTCAATGGCCATAAACCAGCATGATCTACGTTGAAATCCAGAAGTAGTTTCCTTAGGCCAGTGTCAGCACTATCTATGTCTTCACGTGATGCTAGAGACCAATTGTGGGCAGCAAAATGTGACCAAGTATAGACACAGATAAACGTGATGAGTGCGTACCGCATGGAGGTGCTTTTGATTAGCTCACCTGGAGATGTCTGAACAGGATAAGATCAGGTGTTGGTGAATCCAGGGACAACCTTGACGAATGGAGACTTTTCGAAGGATGGACACAACATGAATGTGCAGGAGAATCGACAGGAGATCACTTGATGCCTTAAGAACTGTTCCAACTCTCAAAAATATTAAAAAATGCATGACATTGTCTATGACACTTGTACAAAGCTTGTTAAACGCTAGGAAGAACTGGTACAATTTTAGATGGCATAAGGAGGTTAAAAACGCACTCTACAGGATAGTGTCTACAAGTTACGTAGGATTCTCTGGGGATTAAAATCACCAAGGTTGCAGTCCAGATATCGAACATAGAATAAGTGGGTGAGCCAGTGTGTATTTCCTCGATTCATCTTTCATAATGGTTGTGTAGTATCGACATACGGACGTGGCATTGTAATGGACAATGGGTGGAGAAATGACGTCAGAGTACATTTCCACGGAAACCACGCTTAGCATTGTCGTGCTTCTATATAAGGAAAGGCGCAGGGAAGTTTAGGCAGAGTTTCAGAGACAGGTGCGCTGCGAGCAGACAGCATGCTGCACATGCGAATGTATGTGGACGACGACGCCGCCGTGTACAAACAGCTGGAAGCGCAAATCTGAGGAAGTGGCAGCGTTGATGCTGTTTGCTAACTACACGAAGGTATGCCGAGATGTCTGAGCACGTAAACAAGATTCCACGACTCCATGTAAACTTCTGCTCATGTACTCTCTCTCTCTCTGTTTTCAGAGCCTTGGATTTATTTGAGTACGGCGACGATAACGCCGCTGCCTTGCACAAGTCGCTGGAAGCACAAAAGCTGAGGAAGTGGCGGCGTCGATGCCATGTGCAACGACAAGAAGGTATGCCGTGGTGTCTTGAATACGTACGGGCTCCCACGACCCGCAGTTAACTTTACTCCTTTTTTCAGAGCCTTCGACTTACTTGCTTAAGACGACGACGCTGTGAACAAGTTGCTGGAGCACAAAAGCTGTGAGAGGGGGTGGTGGCATTGAAGCTGTTTGCGAACTTCACGAAGGTACGCCATGGTGTCTGAGCACATACGGGCAGGAAACTCTTCCTCATGTAGTCTCGCTTATTTTTCAGAGCCTTGGATTTGTGTACGACGACGGTGATGCCACTGCGGTGTTCAAGACGCTGGAAGCGCAAAAGCTGAGAAGTGCCGTTCTCGAAGTTTTTTGCAAACTACACCAAAGAGCACCATGGTGTCTGACAGTTTAGGCCACTACAAAAACTCAAGACACGTGGCGACAGCGGAGGAGCAATCTAACCGAGCTGTACCTGACGAGAATAGAAGATGGAGCGTGCGCACTGAATTTCTGGACTCATGCACTTGCAATTAAAATAAAATGAAAGTGAAATAAGTAAACTGATTTTATCTAACTGTAGCGGTAGACATATATAAGACACACTGGTTTAAGACTCATAATTTTCAGCAGAACGCAAAATCATTTCCTCTTTGGTTTATAAATATATAGAGCCCATAGCGGTAGACGAGTGGGAAATCGAGGCTTATAATTTTTACTAGAGCAGCTAAGCTCAAAGTACAGGCCGTAAAGAGGAATGGAGTTTATCTCATATGTGTTGATTACGTTTGCCACGTAATAAACGTCTGCCATGAACGTTCTCTTAAGAGTATACAAAGCTACGTGTTGCTCAGAAGTATGTGTTACATATAAACCAGCGCCTACAACTCTTGCGTAATATATTTGCCTCACGAGTATACGGCCTGTGCCTTTCCTTGTAACTTCTGTACTTGCTGGCGCCACATTAGCCTACTGTCCAAAGTGACATCGAGGTAATACACAGATCTGCTTCATCGCAACGAACGCTCGCTGACACAACAGTTGGAATTTAGTATGGATACTGAACTGCTGTACCGTGGACGTGGATGGGAAGAGGCATTCCACCTCGTAACCTCTGGGTCACGTAATTCAGATGGCGTCGACAGCGCATGCGGCGATGAAAAGACATCACTGCATGGGAACAAGCTACGGGGCATTCAACCTCTCCCAGGGGCTTGGACGATCTCCTTCGGCCCTCTCGCCGCAAGGTTGTTTATTGGGCAACGTCTTTTTAGCCATAGCCATTTGTTGAATCGTGATCCCTCACCACTTTGAGCTCATTGCCCCCAACCTTTGACGGTTCGCCATTTCCTGGCGGAATGCCCTTTTTTACCGCGTTTTGCTTTTTATCCGTCGTAGCAATGTGGCGAAGGACATTTAATCTGTAGTTCAGGACATTTCCACCGTCCCTGCTTTTAGCTGTCTTTCCTTCCGTCGATTGGGCTTAAACTGTAATCGTTTTTAACTCCTTTTTCGTCTTCGTGTTCTACGGTTCTGACATGGGTGCGTATTACCCTAGTTGTTTTTAAGACCTAAAATAAAACAAAACAGAAACACCACGGTGGGCAACTCTACCATCCTCAGGAAGTTCTTTTTACGTAGAATGAAGTGTACTAGCTCACTAGCGGCCAGCGTTGCTGCTCACACAGAATGGCGCAGACACACTAGCTGGTAGAAAGGATTGCTGAATTACACCACCACGACAAGGGTTATAACGTTACGGGTAGTGGGGCATTACAGTATCAGAGGTAATCTAACTAAGAGCATTGTTCACCATGGCACAAAAACGTACGACCATCTTGCTTAAACAGATCTTAAAGAGGTGTGATGGTAAATGATACTCATATGGTACCTACCATAACAACTTGGGAGAAGAGATTGTGCAGATATAGTGCAGAACCTACTATAACAACTTGGGAGAAGATATTGTGCAGATATAGTCAAGAACATCCCTGCACAGCAATGGTACACCATTGGGATGCATCACAGAAAATTCCTCGTCGTTATTTTTTCGTCCTTGCTTTGATCATGGGAGATTCATGCAGCACCTCTATCGTCTGAAATGGACTGAGACACACTAGGTGGCTGTGCTCCAGGAGAGAACACCGAACACATCATTTTCGCCTGCCCTTGCGGTACCATGCGACATTGAATCTATTGCACGTGCGTCTCTCTCTCTCTCTCTCTCTGTCCCCCTCCCTGCTTCCCTCCCTCCCTCCCTCCCTCCTTCCCCCCCCCCCCCCTCTCTCTCTCTCTCTCTCTCTCTCTCTCTCTCTCTCTCTGTGTGTGTGTGTGTGTGTGTGTTTGTAGAGCTTCAGAATAAAACCCAGCTCAGAAGAAATCGTTGCATATGTACAGGCACTCACGTGTAGTGGGGATAATGTCTGTTCTGAAACACTTTAGATATCAAATTGATGTCAAATTTATTAAGCAAATTAATTAAAACGATCAATTAAATTATGATGGCTGATTGATTTATGAACTTACCCAATCGTTCTGCTAAGTGGTTTATGAACCTATGATGATTGATTTATGAGGTCTGTCCAAAAAATATTCGACCTTTGGTCAGAAAAAATATTTCGAATACCTGATGGGGTTGGGACCCTGGGACCCTAATCTCCTTCAAAGTAGGCCCCTTGTACTTGCACACACTTAGCCCACCGATCCTTCCACTTCCGGAAACACCTCTGTAGGTCTTCTTTTAGAAAGGTGTTCAGTTCCGTGATTGTGTTCCGCATTATCTCTTCTCTACTCTCAAAACGCGATCCTTTCAGTGGCGTCTTCAATTTTGGAAACAACCAGAAGTCGCAAGGAGCCATGTCTGGGGAGTAGGGAGGTTGGACAAGAAATTTTGAATCAAGTGGGATGAATGCGCAGGGGTGTTGTGATGCAGTTGCCAGTTTTTCGCTGTTCACATGTCTGGTTGGTTGGTTTGATTTTTATAGGGACCAAACTACGAGGTCATCGGTTCCTTGTTCCATTGAACTAAGTCCATGGGATAAAACGGAAAACAAACAGGACACACCACAGGAGTTATAGATGGATAAAAAAAAAACACAAAACTGAACACACTAAGGGCAACAGAAAACAAGAAAAGCACAGACATACAAGAAACAGGGAGTAGAGCTCAAAACAGTAGAGCAGATGTCTTGGGTTGTCTGATCACGAGTATAAAAAAGGATGAGCCAGCCACTCTGCAAGACATTAAAATCTCTAACCTAAAAGTACTAGGATAGAAAGCACACGGAGACAAAGGACAGGAACTAAAACTTAAACCAAAGAATAAAAACTAGCATCATGTAGAAAATGTAAAGCCAAGTTAGCCGTGTAGGCATCGTCTCCTAAAATCGAAGGAAGGGAGTCAGGGAGATTAAAATTCCATGATGTGGACAGTCCACCAAAAGGTGGGCCACTGTCAAACGTGAGCTGCAGCGACAACATGGTGTGGCCTCACGCCAGAGAGGATAGCCATGCGTCAGCCAAGTGTGGCCGATACGAAGGCGGCAGAGGACCACAGAGTCCATGCGAGAAGACTGCAGAGAAGACTTCTACTCAGTTGTGCTCTCCTTGATGGCGCGGAATTTATTGGGCGTAACTGAGCTACACCATTCAGCATCCCAAATCCCGAGAACTTTACGGCGTAACACCGATCGGAGGTCAGGTTCGGGTATTTCAATCTCCAGAAGCGACTTACGAGTGACGTGTTTGACCACCCTGTCAAGGAGCTCATTTCCCGGAATTCCAACATGCCGCGGGGTCCATACAAGACTACTGATAGACCAGATCCTTCAAGGGCATAAACCGACTCCTGGATAGTTGCTACCAGAGGATGGCGTGGGTAGCACTGATCAGTGGCCTATAAACCACTCAGCGAATCACTGCAGACCAGGTAGGACACACTGGGGCAGGAACGAATATGCTCAAGGGCACGAGAGATGGCCACCAGCTCGGCAGTGAAGACACTGCAGCCATCCGGCAAGGAGCGCTGTTCGATATGCGCCGAGTGAGCATAGGCAAAGCCTACGCTACCATCAACAAGCGAGCCGTCGGTATAGATGACTTCAGAACCCTGAGAGATTCGTCAAGGATCTATAAAAATTGACTGCGGAGTGCCTCAGGAGAAACGGAGTCCTTATGGAATTGCGAAAGGTCCAGCCGTAGTTTCGACAGAGGCATACACCGCGGAGGCGTATGTGTATGGACCCGCACGAAACGCTGTTCAGACAACAGGGAACGGACACCTACAGCGATCTTTATCCCTGACTAAGGCCGCCGTCCCAGGAGATGAGCCCCTGTGTTCGGGAACAAAAGACGGTAATTCGGATGCTGAGGCGAGCTATGGACGTGCGCTGCATAATGGGTGAGCAATTGGCGGCGCCGGATATGCAATGGAGGGATCCAGCCTCCACTAGTAGACTGGCCACTGGACTCGTTCGAAAAGCGCCCGTCGCTAGACGGACCCCACAGTGGTGCACAGGATCAAGCAACTTCAATGCTGAGGGTTCGTCAGCACCCTCAGCTGACGAACCATATACTACACTCCCATAGTCAAGTCGTGACTGAACTAGGGCTTTGTAGAGCCGCAGCATTGTAGAGCGAGCTGCCTCCCAAGTGGCGTTGCTCAGGCAGATTAAGCTGACGAATGTGGGGGAGCCATGTCAGCCAGGCGTCGAAAACCAGTCCTAAAAAGCGACACGTTTCGACTACCCATACTGGACGGCTATTAAGAAAAAGTGCAGGGTCAGGATGGACTGTCCGTCGCCGACAGAAGTGCAAAACGCAGGTATTGTCGGCAGAGAAGTAAAACCCGTGGGCGAGAGACCATGACTGCGCATTCCGAATGGCTCCCTGTAGTTGGCGTTCAGCAACACCAATGGTGGAGGAACTGAAGTAAAGGCAGAAATCGTCATCATGTAAGGAGGGCGACAATTACGGCCCTACAGCTGCTGCCAGGCCAGGTCTTTTGCGCCAAACTGCGTCACGGAGTCGCCGGAGAACATTTTGATAGTACTCCTTTGTCACTGTTTGTCCTTCCGGTGTGTATTCATGATGCACAATTCCACAGACATCAAAGAAGACAGCATCACCTTGACTTTGCTTCGCATTTGCCACACTTTCTTCTGCCTTGGAGACTCGGGATGCTTCCATTGCGACGATTGTCTTTTTGTTTCTGAGTTATACCCGTACACCCAAGACTCATCTCTCGTTATCATGGTGTTCAGAAACCTAGGATGAGTGTTGGTGATGTCCAGAAGGTCCTGTGCAACGTCAAAACGGAGGTCTTTTTGTTCCGGGGACAACAACTTCGGCACGAATTTCACAGTCACTCAGTGCAAGTTCAAATCATCATGCAAAATTGCATGTGCAGAATCTTTACTCACTCCAGCCTCTTGGGCAATCTCCTGCATGGTCAATCGACGATCTTCCATCACAAATTTTGCACCCTGTCAACAACAGCTGCACTCGGAGCAGTTTGGGGCCTGGTCACACTCCGCTGATGTGCGTCCATTTTTGAATTGGTTGAACCACTCACACCTTCTCCAAACAGCTGCTGAATCTTACGAATTGTTTCGCTTTGAGAATCACCAAGCTTCCGACAAAATTTGAAGCAGTATCTTTGCTCAACACGTTCAGTGATCTTGAGAGAATCGGTAATCCGACGAAGAACTTGTGTAGCACCTCACTCAGCGACCGACAGGCAGCGACTGACGCGCTGCAAGGCGGGGACAAAATTCACACATGTGCATAAAGGTCTCTTCTTTTACTGTGTACAGTGGCACCGTGCTATCGTCTCTGTTTTGCTCGGGAAAATCAAAGGTCGGGTACTTTTTAGACAGACCTCGTATGACCCCCTGAGGGTAATCCATCCTTCTGAGAAACCACCCACTCCCACCTCAACCCCAACCCCACCTGCACCCCTCCCCCCTCCCCCACTCCCTTCCCATATAGCTTTCTGTTATAGCCAATGGATCAAAATGTGTTAATGATGTCTTAGCACCTGCCACAGAAATCGAAGCCATGGTAGAAAAAAAAAAGGTATGGCCCTGTACGAAGTTGATGTCATACACTGCTTGGCTTTGCTACAGCGAAAAAACAATGTATGAAAGTGTTTACAAAGCTATAACATAAGAAACTTCTATTATGAATGATAGTCTGTGGGATATGGGCTTCTTCGAGTACAGGTGATGAAACTTTACACAGGTCTGTGGGAGCGACTTCGATCACTCGTCACCTGCTCCAGTGAAGCAATATGTGTATATTTAATGGGGTCACCACCTGTGCTCGATGCCGACATCCAGACAGTATTTGTTTTTGATATTTCAGAAGAGAGAGAGACAGTAAAACCCCATCAGTTTCTCTACCAGGAGACATTACTGGAGCACTATGACAGTTCATGGCATGGAGCTTAAAAGTTTGGTTGCATATAGTTTGCAGTTTTACTCTGTTGGATGGTACAAAATAATGACGTTTGGGTGACAGACATGAATGCACACTGAGGAATGCAGATCTCCTTCGGACTGCGTTACCTGTGTGTGCTTTGGAAATGCACTGCAATGCATATGATGTGTAGTCTAGTTAATTTTCCGGATAAGAAACAGCACCGTAACTGCACTGACTTTTTGTACTACAGGAGAAAGCTCTGTTTGGAATTGGCCTAACGCATTGTACATGGTTGGTGGAGCTACGACAACATGTTGCCATTTCCACCAAGTGGTCAAGATATGGTCTTGTTGCATTAACTCAGCTCACCCCGCAGGATGCAGAAGGTGGTAGGATATAGCACCCTCCGTCCTCTGCTCAGTTTGACTTGAATTGGAATGATCACATGGACAAAGGTACATGGATGGCAGGGCAGAGACTAGGGAACAGTTAAAATATGCAGAATGACCATCTAAAACTAAACGTAGTTTTATTGTATGGGGTTCTCAGCAGATAGGTTCGAAAAAGATGACTCAAGACACGAGAGTGTCACGAATATGATTTACCAGCGGCTGTAATCATTACAAGACATAAGATCTAAGACAAATGTTTTGTTGAATGGAGAGGCTTGATTCCAAATCGCAGACATCATTTCTACCAGAAAGCGTAACACTATAGATCTGAATAGCCAGTGTATTGGTCACAGGATATTGTACATTTCTTATTACTTCAAACAAGCGTTGCATTTTTAAGTGATTCCTCACATAACACGGCATATATACCCCATCATAAGAGAACACTTCACGTAAACATTATACTATATATTCTTCCGCATTTGCTGGAACGTCATTGGATCTCGTTTCACGTGGAGCAGAAGCCACTCTGTCTTGATTACAGTCAAATGTGATAATCAGGATATGCGTTACGCGTACACCGACTCAGTGATAATGAGGGACAACAGCCTTACCGACGCATGTAACCACGAAAGCACCGGCCAGCCACCAGGTCCAACTAACCTGCAGTGATGTGAACAGTTGTAATAAAGACGTAAAAAGAGACGTGCAGGGAACAATATAGCCTTGAATGTCATTTAATTTTTGAACAGAAGCAAGTAATGGTAAAACTCAGGCAATACGCTTCTTAGGTGATCTGAAGGAAACATGCTCTTGATCTCGTAGTTAACATAGTACTGTATTTATAAAAAAACTAGAGCGATGAAAATTCCTGACTTTAACAAGGATAATTTTTCTGCATGAGCTGTGTACGGTGTAAAATCTGAACTTCTTCCATATCGGACTCCGAGGAAAGTGGTACATTTCAGTACAGCTACGCTGATAACGAGGCGATCGACAACAGAGTCCTAAGCCACCAAAAAGTCGAAATTTCCTCCGCCTCCTCTTTCAGGAAGTCCTGTTCTGCATTTCGACATCGTTCGGTAGTGACGTATCACAAAGCTTCATGCATTAGTTCCAGTAAGTTTGGCTGCTTAAATGTCTTGTTATTTCTCGCGACAAATCCCTTACCTTGACTCCAGATCAATTCCATTTGGTTCAGATAGCAGTGGCACGGTGACAACTGTAAAAATGCAGCATTTGAACAGTGTGCTCGGACTCGTGAAAATTGTTTTCCATGTTTCTACGACGCTTATCACTCTGGGTCATGTGAGACCACATCTGTCCTGTAATGGGCATATTCAAACAAAGAGTATTTGATTTTTCATTTTTCTTCCAAAAATTTAATTGTGTAATGTTTTCTTAACTTCAAAATCTGTAACAATGTTTTATAATATAGCTGTAGGTAAGAATGTGTATTTGCAATGATAACCAGAATTCTGCTTGTGGTATGTAAGTAGACATCAGAAGACGTGCATTTTTCTTGAAAAAATGGTGGTTAAGTATGACTTAATTACCACATATTGATAAATTTCATATTTCAATTGTTGATCACAATGAATTTCGAACCACCGTCCACCAGCCTGCTTCATTATTTCCATCAACGACGCTACCGATTACGCCAAGCCTATATGTGAAACTGTGGTGCTTAATCTACTACATCATGTTTCTCAACAAAGGCCAAAGCATATTCTTCTCTGTAATTAAGAATAACTTGTTTCTGTCCATTAACTGTGCTCCGCACGCTTGTTTCACTATGAAGCAGGAAGCAGTGTCACCCCTTTCGCCGTACACGTGAACAGTGAGACAATCAGAGCACAAGCAGCGCTTACAGAGACTGTAACTGTACACTGCAGGGTGGTCCCAAATGTCCACAAACACCCTGATAAAATCCAAATTGAGTAGCAAACAAGGAAACAGAGCCCCTAAACGCGAGGAACGGGAAGAGCGAAACTTTATAGGCTATGCCACCAACATGGAGGCCATCTTGAAAGCCGCCGTCTTGGATTCAACTCCAAAATTTCAGATGGGAATGTGGTCATGTGTCATATCAAACAGATAGAGAATTTCACCAGAAAAGCAATGCTGTTGTTATTCATTCTCGGGTTACAGCCAGTTACATGTGGCAGCGGTGGGACGCTCGGCAGCATGTGTGTTATGTGCCGAAGAGACATTAAGCCGATGTTACACAGTCCCGAGAGGCCACCTACAGTCATAGAAATGGCTCGATATGTTGTCCATTACGTTGGATTGTTAATGCTATCCTCCGAACCCAGTCCTGATGAACTTTGACCACCACTTCTGGCTGAATTTGACCACACGCATCAACAATGCGGTGCTTTAGATGATGCAAATCCCGTATTTTCACAGAATAAACCAGTGCTTTGAAAGATATAAATCCAAAGGAGTCAAATCTGGTGAACGTGGTGGCCACTCCACAGCACCCCTACGACCAACCCACTTTTGAGGGAATTGCACATCCAGGTATGCTCGCAGATTGTGCTCATAATGTGATGGGGCTCCATCATGCTGGAAGAATTCCGGAAATTTCCCGTCCTCCGTTAACAACGAGGGAAACACTTCTTCATCCAATAACCTCACATAACCGTTGGCTGTTAACGTACCATCAATAAAAAAAGGTCCAACGACTCTGGTACCCCACACACCACACCAGACCACCACTTTTTGTGAGTCGACCGTTTTGGAAGCATCAATCCAGTGCGGATTTGTGTATCTGAGATTTTGCTTGTTCACTTCACCATTGATAAAGAAATTGGCTTCATCACTGAACAGCACTTGATAGGGGAAACGTGGATTTATCGGCAGCTGCTGTGTCACCCATTCTGCGAACTGTACCCGACGGTCTAGGTCATCCTCGCCCAGGTGTTGGAGCAGCTGAATTTTGTACGGGTGCCATTTGTGCTGCGATAAAATTCGCAGTATGAAGTTATGGCTAACCCCACATTCTTGTGACAGGCGACGAGTACGCCGTTGCGGACTCTTGCTAAATGATGCCAACACTCTCACTGTGGTTGCTTCATCAGTGGCGGATTTTGGTCTTCCAGCCTTAGGCTTATCTGCGACAGAACCTGTTGCTCGGAATTTGGCCAAAAGCTTGGCAACTGCACTGTGAGTGATGGGCTGTCTGGTTGGGTGACGACTGTTGAGATCCTCAGCAATGACCCGTGTGCTTCTTTCTCCTATTATCAAGATGATTTCAATGCGTTCTTCATGTGTTAAGGACATTTTGTAACCTGTAAATAAGGAAACGATGATTAAAACGTTAGCATGAGTAAATGATACCTAACAGTTAAACAGGCGTGGGATAGTCACTTTGCACCGTTTCAGACTCCATTTTATGACTTCTCAGTACGTAAGACTCACGCTGCCGAGCCGAGCGTCCCACTGCTGTCGCAAGTAATTGGCTATAACCCGAGAATGAATAAAGCTAGGTTTAAAATAACAACGGCATTGTTTTCCTGGTGAAATTCTCTATCTGTTTGATATGTCACATGACCACATTCCCATTTGAAATTTTGGAGTTGAATCCAAGATGGCGGCTTTCAAGATGGCCGCCATGTTGGTGGCATAGCCTATAAAGTTTCGCTCTTCCCGTTCCTCGTGTGTAGGGACTCTGTTTCCTTGTTTGCTACTCCATTTGGATTTTATCAGGGTGTTTCCGGACTTTTGGGACCACCCTGTATTTTTGAAGTATGATTAAGAGAAACTTTGATGGCTTAATATATCAGAATGTCTTAAATTTTCATTTACAGTGACGCAGTAATGAAATATCCAGTACATAAGTTGGACCTACTTACAAGAACGGAACAACTCCAGGGTACGAGCTACAGCTGCTGACCAGTCATCGCGTTTGTGTTCGTTTGCATCAGGTTTATTCTTATGATGAATTGACTATACTATATGTGCTCGTTCTCAATCAACCATCGTCCTCCCTTGTCTTTAACCACTTGGATATATCGCTGAACGTGCCAACGTGTCATTTGCAATAGCAGTTCTAGGCTTGTGTTCTTTCTTACATTTGTTCTTATGCCTTTATAGCTTATCCATACAGTATTTCTATATCATTTACCATCACGCAATTTCCTGTATGTGATGTTTTCAAAGGGCCCATCTGCAGTAAATCAATTTCTTTGTGCTGTTTAATCACATGACTGTTATTTTTATGTCTACCTCTAGATCGACATCTGTACTTCGCAGACCACGGTGAAATGTGTGCACAGAACATCCAGTCACTACAGTTACTAGAGATTATTTTCTTTCCATTCGCGTTTAGGGGACAGGAAAAACATTTCTGTGTGCGCTGTAAATGCACTCATGCTCATAAATTAATGATAATTGCAGAATGTGGTGCCACACAACGTGGCACTACACAAAACTGGCGCTAATAGTATAGGTACCTAGGGAACACACACGACATATAATCTGTAAGTCCACGGTATTGGTGATAAGTTGAGAAAACCGTCCTGAAACACATGTGCTTCAAAACACCACTGTTTCCTGCGCATGTACCCCAACATCAATATGGGATGTGATCACCATGCACACGTACACAGGTCACACAATGGGTTGGCATACTCTGGATCAGGTGGTCGAGCAGCTGCTAGGGTAGAGCCTCCCATTTTTACACCAGTGCCTGTCGGAGCTCCTGAAGTGTCGTAGGGGTTTGAAGACGTGCAGCGATACGTCGACCGAGAGCATCCCAGACGTGCTCGATGGGGTTTAGGTCTGGAGAACAGGCAGGCCACTGCATTCGCCTTATATCTTCTGTTTCAAGGTACTCCTCCACAATGACAACTCGGTGGGACCGTGCGTTATCATCCATCAGAAGGAAGGTGGGACCCAATGCATCCCTGAAAAGGCTGGTGAAAAATGACGTCCCGATACACCTAACCTGTTAAAGCTTTTCTGTCAAAGACATGCAGGGGTGTACGTGCACCAATCATAATCCCACCCCACACCATCAAACCACGACCTCCATACAGGTCCCTTTCAAGGACATTAAGAGGTTGGTATCTGGTTCCTGGTTCACACCAGATGAAAACCCTGCGAGAATCACTGTTCAGACTATACTTGGACTCGTCCGTGAACATAACCTGGGACCACTGTTCCAATGACCGTGTACTGTGTTCTTGACACCAGGCTTTACGGGCTCTCCTGTGACCAGGGGTCAGTGGAATACACCTTGCAGGTCTCCGGGCGAATAAACCATGTCTGTTCAGTCGTCTGTAGACTGTGTGTCTGGAGACAACTGTTCCAGTGGCTGCGGTAAGGTCCAGAGCAAGGCTACCTGCAGTACTCCGTGGCCGTCTGCGGGCACAGATGGTGAGATATCGGTCTCCTTGAGGTGTACACTGTGGACGTCCCGTGCTGTAGCGCCTGGACACGTTTCCTGTCTGCTGGAATAGTTGCCATAATCTTGAGATCATACTTTGTGGCACACGGAGGGCCCGTGATACAACCTTCTGTGATTGACCAGCCTCCAGTCACCCTAGTAATCTGCCCCTCATAACGACATCAATATGTGTTCTTTGAGCCATTTTCAACACACAAGCACCATTAGCACGTCTGAAAACGCCTGCACACTTACTCGCTGCACCGTACTCTGACATGCACCAACACACCTCTGCGTATGTGGACTGCTGCCAGCGCCACCGTGCGACGACCGCAGGTCAAATGCAACGCATGGTCATACCACGAGGTGATTAAAACCCGCAAACCGCCCACCAGAGCGTTGTTTCACCATGTATCAGCATTATCCTTAATTTATGAGCATGAGTGTAGTTTAATCTTGTCTTCGTGATCCCTGTGGGAGCAGTACTTCATGGGTTGTGGTCAGGGCCAGTTTAAGGCCAAAGCGGCACAAGTTGCTGCTTGCGATGCCAGACTGAGAGGGACGTTAGAGGCGACTTGAGTATGAGATTCCTGTACAGGATGTTCCACAATATCATCAGTGGCCACTTGGGGCAACATGTTGAGAGTGGCGTTGGAGGCGACTCAACTGTGAGATTTATGTACAGGATGTGCCACAATATCATCAGCGGCCGCTTGGGCAACAAGTTGAGAGTGGCGCTGGAGGCGACTCAACTGTGAGATTTATGTACTGGATGTACCAGTATATCACTAATGGCTGCTTGTGACGCCAAGCTGAGAGGCGCGCCAGAGGCGCCGAAGTGCAAGATTTGTATACAGCGCCTACCACAGAGTGGCAGTCACGAAATTAGACACCTCAAGGTCACACCCGCCTCCAGCAGTCCATCGACGCTAAGCACAGTGATTCGCCAGTCTCCTGGCTTTATTCCCGTGTGTCCACTGTTAGCAGCGCACTAGGTCAGCGCCAGCTGAATGTTCTGTGTTTCTGTACGATACCGTGAGTTCACATGTGGTTTCAGTCTCCCATGGCATTGTGCATTGACGTGTCTTTGGTAGTGAGTGAAATACAGGAGCAAGGGCCTAAGTGTAGTGCTAATCCAGTCGCTGTCCGTAAAGGGCGAAAACGCATTCGAAAACGACCTATAATTACCGTGGAAATGAGGCGGCCGAGATTGCGGCCAAGGCTGCAGTCTCTCTTCTTCGGCCAGCTATTCAATCGATTCCCTTCGCCGATCTACGGAGCGTTTTATGTCGTCGTGTTGTTCTTTTATGGCACGCGCATTGATCGACACTTCCCCATAATAAATTGCGGGACGTGAAAGCTCTTCCTTGTGCTTGGACCTCTTCCTCCCGAACGCGTCGTCGGGAGGAGGTAGTTTTAACTGGACTCCGGATAGAGCACTGTCATTTTAGCCATCGACATCTTTTAAGCGGCGATCCTCCCCCACTCTGTCCCCACTGCTCTCAGCAGTGGACGGTAAGACACCTTTTAATTGAGTGCCCCTATTTTACTCCGTTACGCGCCCGTCTACAGCTGCCGCCTGATATATCGTCAATTTTGGCAGATGACATGCGCTCGGCCGATCGCGTTCTCGAGTTTATTAGTGCCAGTGAAATGATGTCAGTCATTTGAAGCTTTTTTTGGGGACAGCCAACCCCTTTCTGTAGTGGATTTTTAAGCCTTCCTTCTGCTTTTAGTTTCTCCATTTTTTTGAGTTTCGTTCCCATTACTGCTGGTTTCCCTTTTCCGTTTTTACTGTTTCCTAAAATACGGACCGGGCGCTAATGACCATAGCAGTTTTGCGCCCTAAAACCAAAACAAACAAACAAAAATTATCGTGTCCACAGTACCAAAGAGTTTTTACTTATCTGGGCAACAGTGGAGAAGAAAGGCATAATAGAAATGTTACACAAGTTCACAAAATGACAAAAAAACCTTGTGGTATTTCCGAATCGACTGTAGTCGTATCAACAGTGCAGTAACATCGGCAGAATTCTAGACGGCAGCACGTGTTTTGGTTCTCCAAGAAAGGGATACGAATAGAAACGGAAATTACGCAATTTGATGATTTTGACAAAAAAATTACTACATAAAACTGTACCTTGACACTACGACAGAGGGGAGTATCCGACTGCTAGAAAAATACAGTGGCTTCCGTGAGAAAAGTAATTATTCTGACTTAGAGACTCAGTTCGTTGTCTGCTCCAGTTACTCGGTTTTTGATTCATAAAGTATAATGAACGACAAAAATTTTATGTTTTGTGTTAAATGTACTTACTGCGTGCTGAGGGCCACAGTCTTGTAGAATACTTCGATAAAAACTTGAGGCTCACAAAAACCACATCCAAAAACATATTTTGCTCGACTTTAGAGGAAATATTGGCCTGAAACTACCTACAGTTGCGTTTCTATAGCGCATATCGGCTATTTGGGTGATGAGTGCAGTGACGAAGGGTCAGTAAGAGCTGCAAATAAAAAATTTTCAGGAGGTCGGGAATATTCAAATGGTTCAAATGGCTCTGAGCACTATGGGACTTAACATCTATGGTCATCAGTCCCCTGGAACTTAGAACTACTTAAACCTAACTAAGCTAAGGACATCACACAACACCCAGCCATCACAAGGCAGAGAAATCGGGAATATTCTCGATCGAATTACGGCGAGCCGACGGCACTAAAATCCTGGGTGCAACATACAAATACTCGAGCATTGTCACAGATTGAGTCTCTCGTAAATAAAATACTTTCATATCTGACACGATACAGTAATGTCCCACACGCTACCAAAATTAACTCCATAGTTTTCTCGGTGGAAGTTTCAGCTAGGTCTAATGGTACCCAAATTAATTATCGACGACGTTTTTTTTCTAGTAGCAGTTGGCATAGCTGTAGGACGATGAGATGCCCTTGAGGTGTAAATATTCTCGTGATGGCTGTAGTAGCTGAACTGACACGGCTGCAAAAGTACAAGAGAACTGGGAGTGGTGGGGTGAGATGGAGGGGTGGGCGGGAGGCGATCACGAAAAAATGTCGCTTTGTGGAAATACGATCTCAAGTCGGCCCTGATCATAGTGGTTTCTTGGGTTGCTTATCTAAAGCTTGTCCATGAGATTTTGTTGCGACTCTCAAACGCGCCAGACATATTTATTATGCCGCCGAACTGCTGCACTACGCCGGGAGGCCTTCGGACGTGGTAGTAGGTGGTATCCCATGACCTTTATCACCTCAAGGTACAACATGAAAGGTTAGGGTATCACACACCGAGGCCGCCATCCCCTGTTTGCAGCCGTCCTGCTCTGCACGTGTTTCGTCGCCGCAACGTGACCAGTCAGTACAGTGCAGTTCGTAAAACAGCTGTCCCGCGACGCTGTAGCGGCGTGTGCGTCGCCAGCTAGCGGGCCTGCAGGCTGCAGTCCGCACAACGCCTCCGCAGCCTTCTTCAAAGGCTCGCCACCCATCTCTGTGCCACGAAGATCTACACCAGGAAGGGCACCTTCGATGTCACCGCCCACCTAAATATCAGCACAAGTTAACAGGTTTATTTTATTTATTTCTTTTCTGTTTTCCGTTAGTCTGTCGCCTACCTGGGGCGATTAACTAGTAATACAACACATTATTTTTCGCAGCCAGTTCCAGTAAAAAAATGCATCACTTGTTGTGGGATATCGCGGAATATTCCCGCTTCAGCGCCTACACTTTCATGACGTGCCGATAGGTGGCAACGCTATACGTAGCCTCCAAAATGGCGTGTGTAACGGAGATGCGTTCCATGCGGATAGCTGTCATTTACTTCCTTTTGGTGGAAAACCAGAGCATTACAGATATACCGAGGCGCTTGCAGGATGTCCACGGAGAGCTGACAGTGAACAAAAACACGGTGAGTTGTTGGGAAGGGCGTCTATCATCGCAACAAGGTCAAGCAAACCTGCCCGATGTCCCGTGCGCCGTGCGGCCGCACACAGCTGCGTCTCCTGCAACGTTGTAACGAGCGGACGTTCTCATTCGAGGTGATCGATGGATCACAATCACACCCCTTGCTGCACAACTGGACGTCTCTGCTGGTAAGGCTGACACACACGTCCAGCAGTTGGGGTACTAAAAATCTGAAAGAAAACCGTAAAGAGCTACGAACGACTATTTGTGCGGAATTGCTTGCGCTTTATGAGGCTGATTGCCACAATTTTTTGTCGAACGTCTTCACGGGCCACGATACACGGGCTCATCACTTCGAAGCGGAAACAAAACTGCAATGCATGGAGTGGCGCCACATCACCTCTCCTCGGAAGAAAAACTTCAAAGCCGAGCCTTCAGCATGTAAAATCATGTCGACGGTCACCTGGACTCTGAATGGGTTACTCCGTTTACTGTCCTCTCTCGGCCGGTTGGAGTGGCCGAGCGGTTCTAGGTGCTACAGTCTGGAACCGCGCGACCGCTACGGCCTCAGGTTCGAACCCTGCCTCGGGCATGGATGTGTGTGATGTCCTTAGGTTAGTTAGGTTTAAGTAGTTCTAAGTTCTAGGGGACTGATGACCTCAGAAGTTAAGTCCCATAGTGCTCAGAGCCATTTGAACCATTTTTTTGTCCTCTGTCATGGCACAACGGCCAACTCTGAAGTGTACGGTGCTTCCCTCAGGAAACTGACGAAACGATCTCAGCGTATTTGTCCTCAAAAAATTGCAAACTAACTTTTTCTTCTCCATGACAACGCATGGCCTCACACAAAACTGCACCCCGAGTGGAGCTCCCGAACTCACTGAACTGTTCTTCCTCATCCACCGTAAGCCCGGATCTCGCACCTTCCGACTTTCATCTGTTTGGCCCAATGCAAGACACACTCCGTCGGAAGCAGTACGTGGATGATTGGGAGGTTCCTCATGCAGCAAGACATTGCCTCCGACGACGACCAGTAGATTGTGGTATCGTGTGGGCGTACAGGCCCTCCCCAACACTGAACCAAGCTGAAGTTGAAATACAGGGTTTCTTTGCCAGAAGAGTGGGGAATAATATTGTGTATTGGAATCTTGAATAAAACCAATCTTCTTTCAGAAAAAAAGTAGTGCATTACTTAATGAACGCCCCTCGTTGATACAGGAACAGGCCAGATGTTTCGCGTAAATTAATATGTATGAACAATCTTAATAAACAGTTTTGGAACAGTGATCAAAAATTTTTTAAAAATTTTCTTTCAAAAGTTCAGTCTTGATCACACCACGTATGCTTCAAGAACATAGGTGACCGGTTTTGGTCATATCACATGACCATCATCAGACCAACGGCGTCTTTCGAAGATGGTAGGTGGAGCACTCTTCTCAGCTGCTGTGTTGACATCACAATTTAAAACCTCTGTCTTACCATTATATAATCTATCCGAAACCTTTTAGTATCTCCAGGGTTCTTCCATGTATACAATCTTCTTTCATGATTCTTAAACGAAGTGTTAGCTATGATTATGTTGTGCTCTGTGCAAAATTCTACCAGGCGGCTTCCTCTTTCATTTCTTAGCCCCAATCCATATTCACCTACTACGTTTCCTTCTCCCCTCTTCCTACACTCGAATTCCAGTCACCCATGACTATTAAATTTTCGTCTCCCTTCACTATTTGAATAATTTCTTTTATTTCATCATACATTTCTTCAATTTCTTCGTCATCTGCAGAGCTAGTTGGCATATAAACTTGTACTACTGTAGTAGGTGTGGGTTTCGTGTCTGTCTTGGCCACAATAATGCGTTCACTATGCTGTTTGTAGTAGCTTACCCGCATTCCTATTTTCCTATTCATTATTAAACCTACTCCTGCTTTACCCCTATTTGATTTTGTGTTTATAACCCTGTAGTCACCTGACCAGAAGTCTTGTTCCTCCTGCCACCGAACTTCACTAATTCCCACTATATCTAACTTTAACCTATCCATTTCCCTTTTTAAATTTTCTAACCTACCTGCCCGATTAAGGGATCTGACATTCCATGCTCCGATCCGTAGGACTCCAGTTTTCTTTCTCCTGATAACGACATCCTCTTGAGTAGTCCCCGCCCGGAGATCCGAATGGGGGACTATTTTACCTCCGGAATATTTTACCCCAGAGGACGCCATCATCATTAAATCATACAGTAAAGCTGCATGCCCTCGGGAAAAATTACGGCTGTAGTTTCCCCTTGCTTTCAGCCGTTCGCAGTACCAGCACAGCAAGGCCGTTCTGGTTATTGTTACAAGGCCAGATCAGTCAATCATCCAGACTGTTGCCCTTGCAACTACTGAAAAGGCTGCTGCCCCTCTTCAGGAACCACACGTTTGTCTGGCCTCTCAACAGATACCCCTCCGTTGTGGTTGCACCTACGGTACGGCTATCTGTATCGCTGAGGCACGCAACATGCAAGCCTCCCCACCAACGGCTAGGTCTATGGTTCATGGGGGGGGGGGGGGGGGGGGGGGGGGGGATGTGTCCCTATGAAAGAATAATTTTTTGCAAAGTCTGTGGTCGATTCTTATTTAAGCGGCGTTGTGGCTACCCGTCCTGTCCTTTATGGTAATCACTTTCGGCCATCACCATTGTCATCAAGCGCGAGCTCTAGACACACTCAGCACAGAGTGCTGGGATAGTGGGGTTTTCGGGTTGAGCGACTCCATGGACACGGGCGCAGGTTTCACGTGTGGAACTATTAATAGCACGTGACAAAAGCAATGGTGCCGTGGGCGGCTCTCCGAATTACGCTGGTGGCATAAGAACGGAAATAAAGACGGTGACGTGTGGAAAAGTTGCTTATCGGGACGGCATGAAAATTTTGTTCTCAGTGAGTAGTTTATTTTCAGTCTGAAGCCATGGGCTAAAGCGTTACTACAAAAATTTCTTCAAAACTATTAAAAAGCCAGTAAAGCGGTTAGTTATGACAGCCTCCAGTTAGTTATCATAACGAAGCAAAATGAAATGGACAGACAGATCCTGCTGCACTGAGCCAAAATTCAGAATTCACATGCGCTGAGTTGTCTTCTCACCGACGGTGTGGAGACAGGGAGATGGCGGTCAGGGTCTCAGGAAATCCTTCCTGGTCTTCCCCGAGGCTCATCTTCTCGCTGCTTCTGGAAAGTTGCTGGAAGTGGATGTTCCGCCATGGTGCATTTCGTTGTCATGCTGGATGGCCACTTTTTGGCTGTCTCTCGGCCATGTAGGTTTGTAGTTCGTAAGCAGACACTTTGGCTGTCATCAAGTTCAGTTTGTGCCACAGCTCCTCATTCCTTATTATATTACAGGCATATATACACATGCCTGAAGGAACGAACATTGCAGTGTGAGTCGGAATAACACAGGCACTGCAATATCGTATTCATCCGCCGGCATCGGGCAAGCGACTTTCAAGTACGATTTCTCCCCTGTGCTGGAATATACATAACAGACGTACGAGTACAGGTTGTAGACGTGTGGTTGACGACATTTAGAAGTTTGAGTCTGGCCGTGAGTCTTGCTCGGATAGCCAACTGGTAAGGCGACCACTCGTAATAAGTTGGAAATCCGGGTTTTTTTATTTTATTTTTTTATTTTGCCTTTGAGTGTGTACTCAATTTAGCCATCGGCAACACGTAGTGACAATGTACACGTAATTGAATAAACTCATACAGAAATGCATATTTACAAGAATAAAAAGCTTAACTGTTACAGGTTTCGTCCCAGTCCGGCACAAATTTTCATTGTCGTCATTCCATTGTATAGCTGATGGTTGTCCACATTCGCAACTGCGAATACATTTAATGAAAGGATATTGAGAGACATGGCTAAATCACAGTCTGGGAATGGAGGCTTGGTTTGCTTCCAGGGCACTTAATCTGCCACTAAATTTCAAATCGGCACGCACTCCGCTGCAGAGTGAAAATTCATCCAGGAAACGACCTCCCGGGCTGTGACTAAGCCATGTCTTAGCAATGTGTTTTCTTCCAGGAGGGCTAGATCCTCAAGGTATGCAGAAGAGCTTCTGTGAAGTTTGAGAGGCAGGAGACAACGTACTGGCGGAAGTGAAGCTATGAGGACAAACCGCGAGTGGTGCCTGGATGACTCGGTCGGTAAAGCACTTGCTCACGGAAGGTAAAGATCTCAGGCTCGAGTCTCAAGTTTGAAATCATCACTCACTTAGCTGCTGAGTGAAAATTCTTTCTGCAGTTTATGCGTCCCTTGGTCCGAAGCAAGTGTGGCATTCTTGATCTTTCTTTTATGTTGAGAGGGGACGAGTAGGCTCTCTTCACTGTTTCTGCTCCGTATCAGATTTCTTGCTATTCACGGTCAATAAACGCCAATATTTTCTTCTTCCATGCGGCTCTTCTTCCCAGTATCCTTTACTTATCATAATTACGTTTTTTGAATCAACATTGTGTGTCAGGTCTACTTCTTACTGATGTCCAGCATTTGTTAGGTCTAGTATCACCAGGGGCTCATGAATCGACTTTGGCCTATCGCAGTGGTCGTCAAACTGCGGCAAGCGGGCCGCCTGCGGCCAGAATGAACTATTCGTTCGGTCCGAGGTTCTCAGCCGGATTTTACACACATCAAAATAAGTTTTGCATGACCTCGGTTCCGAGAGTTCCGGAACCTGTACAGAAAATTGGAATAGAGATCAACATAAACATCATTTCAGTCCTTTTTATTGCTCGTGAAAACTACACATTGCTTGTTGTACCACCACACAGCAAGACCTTCACAGGTAGTGGTCCAGATTGTTGTACACACCGGTACCTCTAATACCCAGTAGCATGTCCTGTTGCATTGATGCATGACTGTATTCGTCGTGCCATACTATCCACAAGTCCATCAAGGCACTGTTGGTCCAGATTGCCTCACTCCTCAACGGCGATTCGGCGTAAATCCCTCAGAGTAGTTGATGGGTCACGTCGTCCAGCCCTTTTCAATCTATCCCAGGAATGTTCGATAGGGTTCATGTCTCGAGAACATGCTGGCCACTCTAGTCGAGCGATGTCGTTATCCTGAAGGAAGTCATTCACAAGATGTCCACGATGGAGGCGCGAACTGTCGTCCATGAAGACGAATGCCTCGCCTATATGCTGCCGATATGGTTGCACTATCGGCCGGAGGATGGCATTAACGTATCGTACAGCCGTTACGGCGCCTTCCATGACCACCAACGGCGTACGTCGGCCCCACATAATGCCACCCCAAAACAGCAGGGAACCTCCACCTTGCTGCACTCGCTAGACAGTGTGTCTAAGGCGTTCAGCCTGACCAGGTTGCCTCCAGACACGTCTCCGACGATTGTCTGGTTGGAGGCATATGCGACAATCATCGGTGAAGAGAACGTGATGCCAATCCTGAGCGGTCCATTCAGTAGTTGGACCCATCTGTACCGCGCTGCATGGTGACGTGGTTGCAAAGATGGACCTCGCCATGGACGTCGGGAGTGAAGTTGCGTATCATGCAGCCTATTGTGAACAGTTTGAGCCGTAACACGACGTCCTGTGGCTACACGAAAAGCAATATTCAACATGGTGTCACTGATGTCAGGATTCCTTCGAGCCGAAATCCATATGCAGCTGTCACCCACTGCAGTAGTAGCCCTTGGGCGGCCTGAGCGAGGAATGTCAGCTACAGTTCCTGTCTCTCTATATCTCCTCCATGTCCCAACAACATCGGTTTCGTTCACTCCGAGACGTCTGGACACATCCCTTGTTGAGTGCCCTTCCTGGCACAGAGTAACAATGCGGACGCGATCAAACCGCGGTATTGAGCGTCTAGGCGTTGAACTATAGATAACACGAGCCGCGTACCTCCCTCCTGGTAGAATGACTGGAACTGATCGGTGTCGGACCCCCTCCGTCAAAGAGGCGCTGCTCATACAGGGTTGTTTACATCTTTGAGCGGGTTTAGTGAAATCTCTGAACAGTCAAAACGACTGTGTCTGTGATACAATGTCCACCGTCAACGCCTATCTTCAAGAGTTCTAGGAACCGGGATGATGCAAAAAAATTTCTGATGTTTGTATAATAAGATAAATATAGCAACGAACAGCCGAGACCAAAAACATTGGCTAACGTTAAAAACTTTTTAGGAGTGTAGTTTTCATGCTCAGCAACAAACAAAAATACAAAAAAATGGTTCAAGTAGCTCTGAGCACTATGGGACTTATCATCTGAGGTCATCAGTCACTAGACTTAAACTACTTAAACCTAACTAACCTAAGAACATCACACACATCCATGCCCGAGGCAGGATTCGAACCTGCGACTGTAGCGGTCGCGCGGTTCCGGAATGAAGTGCCTAGAACCGCTCGGCCACAGCGGCCGGCAAAAAGATACAGAGAGAGGAATATTTCAGTATGTCCTTAATTTTAACTGATGTTGGTTCATTCGGCCGTGAACAAAGTAAAGTTGGTCGCTTGCCTCAGGGTAGACCGATAAGTATCATAGCTCCTGCGGGGTGAGAGGGTGTAAGGAAGGGAATGTTTTGTTGTTTCTCTTCCAGTACTGACAATCAAAGACATGCACGAATGTACCAAGCAGCTGCAATGACATAAAGTTTGACATGGAAGTAAGATGGATTCGTGAATGCGCATTGTAGAGACAATCATCTTCAAATGATTTTCATGTTTGTAGAAAGAAATATAGAATTGAATTAAGACCGTTGAAATCCATGCAATGAGTAGAAGAAGAAAAATAATTCAAAATATTTACGAAACATTTGCGATTGTCTCATACTGTGTTGTTGTTGTTGTTGTGGTCTTCAGTCCTGAGACTGGTTTGATGCAGCTCTCCATGCTACTCTATCCTGTGCAAGCCTCCTCGTCTCCGAGTAACTATTGCAACTTACATCACTCTGATTCTGCTTGCTGTATTCATCTCTTGGTCTCCTTCTACGATTTTTATCCCCCATGCTTTCCTCCAATACTAAATTGGTGATCCCTTGATGCCTCAGAACGTGTCCTACTAACAGGTCCCTTCTTTTAGTCAGGTTGTACCACAATTTTCTCTTCTCCCCAATTCTATTCAGTACCTCCTCATTAGTTACGTTATCCTCCCACCTAATCTTCAGCATTCTTCTGTAGCACCACATTTCAAAAGCTTCTATTCTTTTCTTGTCTAAACTGTTTATTGTCTATGTTACACTTCTATACATGGCTACATTCCCTACATTCCCTTTAAGAAAGGACTTCCTGACATTTAGGTCTATATCCGATGTTAACAAATTTCTCTTCTTCAGAAATGCTTTTCTTGCCATTGCCGTTATATATTTTATACCCTCTGTACTTCGACCATCAAATGGTTCAAGTAGCTCTGAGCACTATGGGACTTAACATCTGAGGTCATCAGTCACTAGACTTAAACTACTTAAACCTAACTAACCTAAGGACATCACACACATCCATCCCCGAGGCAGGATTCGAACCTGCGACCGTAGCAGCAGCGCGGTTCCAGACTGAAGCGCCTAGAACCGCTCTGCCACAGTGGCCGGCACTTCGACCATCATCGGTTATTTTGCTTCCTAAATAGCAAAACTCATTTACTACTTTAAGTGTCTCATTTCCTAATCAGCATCATCTGATTTAATTTGACCACATTCCATTATCCTCGTTTTGCTTCTGTTGATGTTCATCTTATATCTTCCTTTCGAGATACTGTCATTCCGTTCAACTGCTCTTCCAAGTCCTTTGCTGTCTCTTACAGGCTTTAAGTAATTCTAACGGAATGTTGTCTACTCCCGGGGACTTGTTTCGATTTTAGTCTTTCAGTGCTTTGTCAAGTTCTTCACGCAGTATCATATCTCCTTTCTCATCTTCCTCTACGTTCTCTTCCATTTCCATAATATTGCCCTCAAGTACATCTCCCTTATATAGACCCTCTATATACTCCTTCCACCTTTCTGCTTTCCCTTCTTTCCTTAGGACTGTTTTTCCATCTGAGCTCTTGATACTCATACAGGTGGCTCTCTTTTCTCCAAAAGTCTCTTTTAATTTTCCTGTAGGTATTATCTATCTTGCCCTTAGTCATATATGCTTCTACATCCTTTCGTTTTTCCTCTAACTGATCCTGCTTAGCTACACTCCTGGAAATGGAAAAAAGAACACATTGACACCGGTGTGTCAGACCCACCATACTTGCTCCGGACACTGCGAGAGGGCTGTACAAGCAATGATCACACGCACGGCACAGCGGACACACCAGGAACCGCGGTGTTGGCCGTCGAATGGCGCTAGCTGCGCAGCATTTGTGCACCGCCGCCGTCAGTGTCAGCCAGTTTGCCGTGGCATACGGAGCTCCATCGCAGTCTTTAACACTGGTAGCATGCCGCGACAGCGTGGACGTGAACCGTATGTGCAGTTGACGGACTTTGAGCGAGGGCGTATAGTGGGCATGCGGGAGGCCGGGTGGACGTACCGCCGAATTGCTCAACACGTGGGGCGTGAGGTCTCCACAGTACATCGATGTTGTCGCCAGTGGTCGGCGGAAGGTGCACGTGCCCGTCGACCTGGGACCGGACCGCAGCGACGCACGGATGCACGCCAAGACCGTAGGATCCTACGCAGTGCCGTAGGGGACCGCACCGCCACTTCCCAGCAAATTAGAGACACTGTTGCTCCTGGGGTATCGGCGAGGACCATTCGCAACCGTCTCCATGAAGCTGGGCTACGGTCCCGCACACCGTTAGGCCGTCTTCCGCTCACGCCCCAACATCGTGCAGCCCGCCTCCAGTGGTGTCGCGACAGGCGTGAATGGAGGGACGAATGGAGACGTGTCGTCTTCAGCGATGAGAGTCGCTTCTGCCTTGGTGCCAATGATGGTCGTATGCGTGTTTGGCGCCGTGCAGGTGAGCGCCACAATCAGGACTGCATACGACCGAGGCACACAGGGCCAACACCCGGCATCATGGTGTG